>NW_022681453.1:69970645-74970645 GCF_009764315.1 Trachypithecus francoisi | reverse complement strand
CATAGCTATTATCATTTAAAATGATTATCTCCAATTACTCTACCAGGCCTGTGTAAAAAGTCATTAACTATACCGAGATTGAACAAAGCTCAGACCTTAATTATTACAAATTTTTGAAGTTTTATTTCTAATGTGGAATTCAGAGAGAGGAATACTGTTCTTATATCTAACACCTCCAGATTCCATTCTGCACTCTGCTAGCTGGGCAAGGCAGGCCTGGCTTGAATTGCAAGAACAAGACTAATAGTGACCATGAAATTGTCTTCGTTTTTCCCACATTCATTAGTAAATATGGCACTTGGAATTTTCCTTTCTCTGCCTGGTTTTTGCTCTGCCCATGTGTGTTCCCTTGACGTCTGTTTCCTCTAATGCAGGTGGCCTTGGATGGCATTGTCACACTGTGTGCAAGAGTCATTGGCTCCAGTCACTTAGGTCAAGCCAAATAGTCATATGCTTTCTGAATTATCATCTAATGAATTCTATTCTGCAGCTTAAATTAGGAGGCATTTCAGATCTTGTCTTATAGATATGTGTGTGGGAATCAAGGCAAGATTTCAATCTGGGGTGAGAGTAGAATCAAGATAAGCCAGTATTGTGGCAAAAGATCTCTTATTCTTTCTCTATGATCAAAGACATGGCCCACTTACCATTTTTCCTGTGGCATCTGATGGAAATTGGGCCCTTACTAAAAACTGCCGAATGGGGTGCAGCTGCAGACAAGAAGACTAGGGGTGGGGGGTTGAAGGAGGAACAGTCAGTTGTGGGTCTAGCCATGTCATAGGTAGCCATGTGACATAATAATATTTTGAATGCAATACTTTCATATCCTCAGCCTTGGGTCTTGATCTTCTCTTTCATGGGGATTAATAGTCTTGTTTCACTCAAGCCTTGGGACTTCAGCTTAAGAGTCTGGCCTTCATTCATACTTTTGACATCATCAAAGACCTCAAGAGGTCATCAGACATAATCTAGGTCATCAGGCCGGGCGCTTACGCCTATAATCCTGGCACTTGGGGAGGTTGAGGTGGGCAGATCATTTGAGGCCAGGTGTTAGAGACCAGTCTAGCCAACATGGCAAAACCCTGTCTCTCCTAAAATACAAAAATTAGCCAGATGTGTTGGTGGGTACCTGTAATCCCAGCTACTCAGGAGACAGAGGCACGAGAATGTCTTGAACCCAGTAGGCACAGGCTGCAGTGAGCTGACATCATGCCACTGCACTCTAGTCAGGGTGACAGAGCGAGACTCTGTCTCAAAAAAAAAAAAAAAAAAGATTATCTAGGTCATCAAAGATTAATCTAGACACCCAAATTGGATCTGCCTTCAAGATCAAACTCAATTCTTACTCTGTCTATGGAGCCCTTTCCTGAGTGTATTAGTCTGTTTTCATGCTGCTAATAAAGACATATCTGAGACTGGGTAGTTTATAAAGAAAAAGAAGTTTAATGGATTCACAGTTCCATGTGGCTAGGGAGGCCTCACAATCATGGTGGAAGGTGAAAGGCATGTCTTACATGGCAGCAGACAAGAGAAAATTTGTGCAGGGAAACTCCTCCTCATAAAACCATCAGATCTCGTGAGACTTATTCACTATTATGAGAACAGTAGGGGAAAGACTCACCCCCATCATTCAATTACCTCCCACTGGGTCCCTCCCATGACACGTGAGAGTTGTGGGAGCTACAATTTGAGATGAGATTTGGGTGGGGACATAGCCAAACCATATACTAAGCATATTGGTTTTTCTCTTCTTTTTTTTTTTTTTTTTTTGTTGAGATGGAGTCTCGCTCTGTCGCCCAGGCTGGAGTGCAGTGGCCAGATCTCAGCTCACTGCAAGCTCCGCCTCCCGGGTTTACGCCATTCTCCTGCCTCAGCCTCCCGAGTAGCTGGGACTACAGCTACAATTTTTTGTATTTTTTTAGTAGAGACGGGGTTTCACTGTGTTAGCCAGGATGGTCTCGATCTCCTGACCTCGTGATCCGCCCGTCTCAGCCTCCCAAAGTGCTGGGATTACAGGCTTGAGCCACCGCGCCCGGCCGGTTTTTCTCTTCTATAGCCTCCAGAGCACTTCATAATTGAGTGCTTAATTGTCTTCACCTCACATTTGGCAAACATCCTATTCAGCTCTGGGCTCTTCATTCACTTTGAGTGGAGGGGTGCTTTATTTGCTTGTCTAGATTCTAAGCTCCATGAAGGCGGAGGCTGTTTAATGTTATCACTGTCCCTTCCCTAGTAGATTTCAAGTGATCGGTATATATCCATTCATGCTTCAAGTACATCGTGGGAAAGCTACTAAGTGCCAGGCAATGGGGTAAGGAGAAATTAAAGCCCTAGAAATTGGAAGATCATCGCAGAGGCAATGATATTTCTTTTCAGAGCCTAGAAAGAGCCAGTAAAATGCTTTATCAGCACCGTATCCCACCAGCTTGTCAGTTCCTTGACACAGATCCAGTAAGGAAAAAAGGTTTTGATGGACCCCAATGATCCTTGGGATGAGTGTTTTAGACAAAAAGTCAGTTCTGGGAACCCACCAGCAGTGCAAGGTACAACTGCTGCACTTAAACTTCAAAACCTGTGGGACATCTGAATTGCTGCCCATTTGGGGAAAATGAAAGACTTTGAAGGGAAGCAGAACAAACCCAGGAGCTATCCAATCACTTTGCCAGGTAAGGTAGGCTCTAGAGACATCTATCAATGTTTTCTTGAGATTGGATTTCCTACCTTCAAAGCACAGCCAATATTAGCAGATTCCAAAGTGGGTGTCAGATTTATGTCTCCAATGTAGCTAAACAGCAAAATCGTGCACTGCTGGACACAGGCTGGGAAGTCAGGAGATTGTGTGTTGTCTTCCCTCTACCCACTCCAGGGTGCTTACTTGTTGAGGGAAGCCAGGCCTGACACTGTTGCACTGACTATTCTGTCGAGTGAGGATCCTTTTCCGTCTCCTTTGTTTTAACACCACATAGATTCTGGCATAGACAAGGACGGTCACTCCAAAGGGCAAGTAGAAGGACACCACTGAAGAGTAGATGACAAAATCAGGGTTGGAGATGGAGCAGACAGTGGGGTCCCCTGTGGATGAGAAGGGGGAAGGTAAAGCAGTTAGCAAGTATCAGAACTCAGTAGGGAGGGTAAAACATGGCTCCATGTCACGCATGGTGCCCGCACCTTCTGCTGCACAGCAGGTGGGGAGGATGCAGTCTCAGATAAGTATACTGTCAGGTCAGTGAGGGTAGAAGGTCTAATTCATCTTTGAGTTTCTCATAGTTTACTTAAAAAGAAAATTTACCAACAATCATGTTCCAGACACTGGGGCTACAAAGATGAATGAGACACCATGTCTGCTCTCAAGGGAGCAAACAGTCTAGATAGATGATCCCTTTCATAGGATGTCACAAGTGTCACACAGAGACATGCAGCCTGGGAGGCTGGGGAGAGCATTACAGGGCAACAGGGCAGAGGCTCCCAGGAGGGATGCAGCCCCCAGAAAAGGGCCTGCTGGTGTGGAGGCATTCGAGAATTGTTGGAATGCAATGAAAGGAAGAAGCCTTATTTGCTGAGAATGCCAGTTCTCCAATTTTGAATCTGGGATGGAGGGCAGGTGGTAGCTGAATACAAGACAGAGATTTGATTTTTCAGGGAATCCCAGCACTTGTTAGAGATGGGATGGGGAAAAGGCAGGTAATGATATTGTGACATGGAGAATGTGCATTTAGAAGGGTCTTTGTCCCTGCTTTATGTCCTGAAATGTTCCTGCCGTTTCTCCTTGGGAGGTCCCTGTAGCTTTGCCTTCTTCATAGCAGATACTGAGATTCCTCCAAGGCCCAAGATGGGCCTGAAACGTGCCCCATCTTGAAAAAGAAAAGAAAAGCAAACTAATATCTGCCAGGCGATGAGCCAAGAGCTTTGTACACCTTATCGTACCTAATAATTATGGCAATATTATATGAGGCAGGTGCCATTACCGTCTCTCTTCTCAGATGAGCAGACTAAAACTCAGAGAGGTTCAGTAAGTAGCCCGAGGTTGCACTTGAAAAATATGTTCCTGCAGCCAGTTTTATGCCCAAGCCAATGTTCTTTCTGTAGTTTCAACTCCCCATCCCCCTTTACTATTGTGACATGGAACATCTGTGCTTCATCCAGCACTGTCAGCAACAACTGTTGGTACACCCAGCCAGTCTTCATAATGGGTTGGGGATTCTCCAACCCCAAAGTTGGCCTTGGAAGATGAAGCCTTAGGTGTGGGCTGGTGGGGAGAGGGCAGTGGCCATGTAGGCTTCTTATTCTGCTTCTTGGTTTTCTGAGGTAGGTAGAAGTCAGAGAACCCTAAGTGTGAGATTCAGGCCTGCTATTTATTAACTGTGTGATGTTGGACACGTTTTATTTATTTATTTATTTATTTAGATGGAATTTCGCTCTTGTTGCCCAGGCTGGAATGCAGTGGCTTGATCTCAGCTCACTGCAACCTCCACCTCCCAGGTTCAAGCAATTCTCCTGCCTCAGCCTCCTGAGTAGCTGGGATTACAGGCATGGCCACCATGCCCAGCTAATTTTTTTGTATTTTTAGAAGAGACGGGGTTTTCCCATGTTGGTCAGGCTAGTCTCAAATTCCCGACCTCAGGTGATCCACCCGCCTTGGCCTCCCAAAGTGCTGGGATTACAGGCGTGAGCCACTGCGCCCAGCCGACACGTTTCTTAAATATGCAAAGCTACAGTTTTATTACCCGTAAAAAAAAAAAAAGGATAAAAATATTGTATAGTAGTTGTGAGAATTAATGAGAATAAACGATAGCTATTATTTATATTTATTTATTATTTATTATTTCTCTCCCTGAGCTTTTTGAAGTGAAAGGGAAGGTATCATCTGGAATGGAAATTTGGAGACAGACTTACAGGGAACAATGTTCGTGGGAGAAGGAAGTGAATAAAAGCTAAGAACTAAAACGAAAACAGTGTGCTCAGTGATGCATTTTAATGACAACTTTGTCACTAGAATCTTTACAAGCTACTCCTAAATTCTCTGGTTCTCTGAAGAGGAGGTAAAATTCAGGTGAATTTCATGTTGTTTCACCAACGCCTGTGTCATCATCCTTTAGAAAATGGCTCACAGGGACCAGGCACGGTGGCTCATGCCTGTAATCCCAGGGCACTTTGAGAGGCCGAGGAAGGTGGATCACAAGGTCAGGAGTTCAAGACCAGCCTGACCAACATGGTGAAACCTCGTCTCTACTAAAAATACAAAAATTAGCTGGGCGTGGTAGTGCACGCCTGTAATCCCAGCTACTCAGGAGGCTGAGGCAGGAGAATCGCTTCAACCCGGGAGGTGGAAGTTGCAGTGAGCCGAGATTACGCCACTGCACTCCAGCCTGGATGATGGAATGAGACTCTGTCTCAGAAAAGAAAAGAAAAAAAAAGAAAAAAAAAAAAGAAAATGGCTCATAGGCTCTGCGTAGTTCACCAAATTGGCATCTCCTGGTATTCAGGGGTGATGGAGTTGGCAAGAGGGATGGGGTGGCAGCGCATGGTCTTTCAGAATCTCTAGGGAGCCATGTTGGTGGTGATCCATCCCTTCTCTGAAGTCAGCTTTTCTGTTGTCAGCATCTGACAATAGACTATTCTACTATTCTTTTAACATTTTGTGCAACTAAGCTCCCCCTCCCCCAACCTAGCTCCAGTGCTCTGAAAACTAGGTGAGATGTTCTATTGATGAATTCAAATAAATGACACTCCTTCATTTCCTTCTTTTAAAGGTGGTTTTAAATCCTGCCTATCATGAGGAGGCATTTCACATGTCTCACATGTGAGAAGAGGCCAGCAGGGTGGCACTGCCCATCTTGTTGCCATCTTTGGTGTCCCGGATATTCCCTGTTGGTCCCTCCACCTAACTTTCTACCTTTTCCTACCCACTCTGGGTTCTGGGAGGCTGACCTCTAAATTTTATGTATGAGCTATCTCTTTTAAAACATCAGGGTCAGAAGGGGGTATGATATGCTTCTATTTGTGTAAAAATGAATACACATACACATAAATAAACACATATGTGTATGGACATGCACACTGTTGCAAGCATTATCTTGCATGAATATTGTTTGTTTCTAGGGAGGGAGATGGCAGAATTTAGTAATCTGGGGTGGAAGGGAGACCTACATATAAGTATATATGTATCCCATGACACCTTATGAATGTTTTATGTGCAAACATTTATTTCTCCATTAAAAATATTGAAAGAGAGAGTTGAGAGGGCAGATAAGTATTTCAGGGTCCCTAGTCAACGAAGGCTCTCCCATATAATCACAGAACCTGCATTACCATCCCTTCCTTCCTCCCCTATCTAAGAAAACTGCTTCCTTTCCTTAGATCAAGCATTGCAGCCTCTTCCAGAATGTCCCCACTGCAGGCAGAGTGACACTGGAGGTGGGTGGCCAATGAGTAGGGCCTGCCCCAGCCCCAGCAGGCCTGGCCCTGGGTGTGTGTGTGTCCTGTTGGCAGGGCACAGTGATGCGCCACACAGCAGCAGTTCTGAAATCTTCTCTGCTGTGTGCCAAAGAGGTGAGGAAGGCAGTAAGGCCCCCCAGAAGCTGGCTTCCCCAGGAGATGAGGTGCTTTGCTTTGATGATTTAATGGCAAGAGTGTTGTTTTGTTAGCACAATAGTTATTGAGCAAATGCATAAACAGTAAATAAATGAGCAAAATGTACAGATGAGCATTTTATGTAAACGTATGAGCAGTCACTGACCAGAGGATAATGGAGAAGGCCTGTCCCGGGAGAGGGGAAGTTACTGCTCCTCTGAGATTAGAAATGCTTATCCCAACTAATCTCAACATTTCAGGAAGAAAGGATAATGATGAAGAGTCATCTATTTACTCATTCAGCGAATTTTATGGAGCACCTACTATGTTTAAAGCACTGTGCTGGGTGAAAAAGACAAAGGCGTCTATGAGGCTTTTGCGGGCTGTCTTGGGAAACTGAGCCCCACCATAATGCGAACAGCTTGGCTCAGAGCAGGTTTACTTGAAAGATTCATGAACTTCAAACTAATTGACAGATTTGACCCCAACTTGATTCCAAAGACATGTGGTGCCAATGAATCTGAGTTTAGGATGAGCCTATTATTCTTTTAACTTTGTGCTTCTACTATTCTTTTAACTTTTTGTGCAACTAAGCTCCCCCCTCCCCCAACCTAGCTCCTGTGCTCTGAAAACTAGGTGAGATGTTCTACTGATGAAATCAAATAAATGGCACCCCTCCATTTCCTTCTTTCAAAGGAAAATCAAGCCAGCTGATACAGTTTTCTTAACTTTAAGTTTCTCCTCCCTTAAAGGGTTCTTAAACCCTTATCACCAGCTTATTCACTCTTTGCTTATTTATTCTAGATTTTTAAAAATAACACAATAGCTTTCTGATTTAGCAGGAATTTAAATACTAGTTATTTTTCTTATCTATGCAGTGAAAGGGTTGGGCTGCTCATTCAGGGATCTTCAGAGTTTCCTTTAGCACCAGCACACCATGCTCTGCTGTATCAGGGTCTGTTGATGATGTGAAAATTGCCTAGACTGCTGGGCCTCTGCTGGGAGTTAAGGCAACCCTGGTCAGCCAGGCCCCCGCCTCGGAACTCTCTCACCCAAAACCCTGCCTCATGTTGACCTTTTATCTGAGAACAGGAGCAACTCCAAGTTGGAAGAGACTGAAGTTCAACTTTTCTGTATCTTATGTTCTCTAATAATTCACAATTGCATGTGGCAGCCCTTGGCATTAAAAAGAAGAGCTCTGCCAGAAAGTTCTTTTTTTGTGTTGCACTTATTAGTGAAAGTCCAGCTGCTTCCAATATCAGGTGTTATTGGCAGGATCCTGCCCTCTCCCCGTCTATTTTTCACAGAAGGAGTAGAAAAAAATGACTGAGAAGAGTCCTTTATATTGGGCTTTCAAATGAACTTGGGAACTTCCTTATAAATGAGAAAATTGCTGCAGGAACCCACATCTATCAAGATAATGAAGCTGTACAGTGAAGGTCAGCTTGAGGCAGAGGAGGACAGCTGGGCCTGAGCTTCGCTTACTAAGTCCCCTAACTGTGTTCTAGGAAGGGGCGACTGATCTCTAAAACCATCAGCAGAACTCTTACGGCTGCAGATGTATAGTTACATTTTGATGTATAAACTTTTCCAATAAATAATAGCAACCATAACAGTAGCTAATATTTACTGAGCTCCTACAATGGAACCTGACACTTTGACACAGTATATGAATAAATGGAGGGCTTGCTAGAGTGCTATTAATACACTTAAAAGTAAAAGAGAGAGATTGTGAGAGATGAGGGAGAAGTGAGAGCGCACATGCTGTCACAGGCCTTTTCTGCCTTCTCAATTCTGTATTCGAAAATCCTTTCGGAAAAAATTTTCCTGAATTTTGTTTCTGGAACAATAATGATCTCACAGGTGGCAACAACACTGCAATTCATCATTCTTCTTCACTCTGGATGTCGACGTTAACCGAGAACTTGGTCTAATGTTAGAATTTGGGACTGTTTCAACTGTTTCCAGTGTGATGTGTTTGTGAGTGAATAAGACCGCCTCCACCAAGAATGAGTCAGGGGAACCACAGTCAGCCCAGTAGACGTTGGCAGGGATTTGCTGTTGGCTAGCGGGTAAGCAGTGCCTTGGTCTAGCAGTGGTGAGTTTCCCACACTAGAAATTCCAACTAACAATGTATTTTCATATAGAAATAAGGTTACAGAAGGTGACTTAGTTATCAGACTAACCCATAAAGCACATTTAGCATTCACCAAAAATTATATTTTAGTGCCACAGAGTCAGCCTCTATAGCTGTGTTAAGAGATGTTGCTTTGTACTGGGCAATGTATGCATGTACACACGTGTTTGTGTGTATAAAGTGTCATTTAGTTGACATAACAAAGTAATGAATGGTAAACAGTAATGCAAAGATAACAACACCGTAATTTGAGAATAGCCTGGGTTAAACAGGCAAATATTTGTTGATAAGTTGGCTAGTTACCCTTTACTGTGGCAGAGAAACAAGCCAGCCTTGAGTAGGTGGTACGTGCTTGGCATATTTACATATGTTATCCCAATTTAATCCTCATTTAATTGCAAAAATCTCTATGAAGAAGGTAGAGTGGAGTTATATGTAGGCTTAGATTCTAAAGTCAACAAATAAAGTGAAAATTACACAGACTCCAAATTTGCTTTGAAAATCTGAATCACATATAAAGATATACATGGTTTTATTATAACCATGAAGAGTAATAAGTTGTATGATACATATAGTAATATATCATATAGTGTAGAGTTCCTATGGAACATATAATTTTAGAGATAAAATTGCTGGGCTTATTTGTAGGGGATCATATATATAAAAATAAATATTAAAAATCTCTTAACTAAATATGTAGATCAAGTTCACATATTTTAATTTGCTCAAGTGTGTGCTCCACTGTAATTTTATCCCACGTTTACCAATGAGGAACTCAGAGAAGTTAAGTAACTTGTTTAAGAAGAGACAGCTAGTAAGTCTGGACTTTGACTGGAGTTTGGACTTAGATTTTACTTGCTCCAGAGCCTATACCTATCTTCCAAAATATATTTTGACTTCTAAATCATTGTCCAGCAAATGACACTTGGAAGATTACTTAAAGTTAGAATTTGCCCGTATTTATATGTAATATGTTACATATAATATCTGCATATACACAAGCACATGGCTTATGTCGCTAGTACATATATACTAGAAATTTACAAACCTGGAATATAGGCATTGAATGAATCAATTCAAATGGACAAAATGAGAAATCCAGATGACCACTGGAACACTTATCAAGCAGTTTTCCCTCAGCACTCAGTGTATATTGTCAATACCCATCATGATATTGTGTGTGTTAATACCTTTCATTTGACACATTAAACTACTGAGGCTGGCCGAGTGCAGTGGTTCATGCTTGTAATCTCAGCACTTTGGGAGGCCGAGGCGGGCTGATCACTTGAGGTCAGGAGTTCGAGACCAGCCTGGCCAACACGGTAAAACCCCTTTTCTATTAAAAATACAAAAATTAGTAGGGCATGGTGGTGGGTTCCTGTAATCTCAGCTGCTTGGGAGGCTGAGACAGGAGAATTGCTTGAACCCAGCAGGTGGATGTTGCAATGAGCCGAGATCGTGCCATTGCACTCCAGCCTGGACAACAGAATGAGACATGGTCTCAAAAAAAAAAAAAAAAAAAAGAAAAAAATTTACTGAGGCTAAAAGATGGACATGGTACAAACACAGAAGGCACTGATTCATTTGAGGTATTGGTGTCATGCTGAAAATCCTGAGCATTTCAGATATATACATTGTCCATCCATCCATCCATCCATCCATCCGTCCGTCCGTCCAGTAGATGTACCATGTGCCAAGCAACTTACCCAGAATTTTTTTTTTTTTTGAGATGGAGGCTTGCTGTCCCCCAGGCTGGACTGCAGTGGCGCAATCTCGGCTCACTGCAAGCTCTGCCTGCCGGGTTCACACCATTCTCCTGCCTCAGCCTCCTGAGTAGCTGGGACTACAGGTGCTCGCCACTATGCCTGGCTAATTTTTTGTATTTTTAGTAGAGACAGGGTTTTACTGTGTTAGCCAGGATGGTCTTGATCTCCTGACCTTGTGATCCACGCGCCTTGGCCTCCCAAAATGCTGGGATTACAGGTGTGAGCCACCGTGCCCGGCCCAGAATTTTTGTATTAAAAATAGGAAATACACTCTCCAGCAATTTGGGAATCTATACTGGTTAGTTCTGAAGAATTGGAAATTATTGAGTAAAAAGTTAGAAGTATATATCCTGCTATAAGACTTTTATAATGTGTTATTTGCATTGTAGGTCTGTTATGAATTGTTATCTTTTTATTAGCAAACCTTGCCTGAATTATTAATATATATCTTGGTTTTTTTAACTGGTACATTTCTGCAAATGAATACAATGACATTTCTTTCAAAATAAAGATGAGCCAGACTTTTCATTAATTGGGGCAGAACCTTACCCCCGTGCCAATAATTGATGAGGTTTTGCTTTATATTTTATTCATAACCCACAAAGGCCAAAGCTTTGCATTCTGTGGCATTCTCATTCAATTGCAAAGTACACTGACCGGGGGTCAGAAATTTCAGGGCTGAGCACAACTCACAGCCAGTCATTCAGGTGTGCTGTGAGTCACATGGATGCTAGAAGTGAAGCCATCATTGTTACCTGTGGTATTAGAGCCAAACAGAAGAGGGCAGGACACAGCCAAGGCCAGTACCCAGACGGCCGTGATCATGAGGGTCACGCGCCGACAGGAGCTCTGTCCTGTGCCATGCTGGTAGTGAACGGGCATGACCACTGCGGTGTACCTGAAAAAGCAAGGGAGAGGGGATAGGCATGGTGAGATGGAATGGGATACTTTTCTTTCTTTGTTGTTGTTGTTTTTGGAGACAGGGT
Source organism: Trachypithecus francoisi (assembly GCF_009764315.1). Taxonomy (NCBI): domain Eukaryota; kingdom Metazoa; phylum Chordata; class Mammalia; order Primates; family Cercopithecidae; genus Trachypithecus; species Trachypithecus francoisi. The sequence goes on along the minus strand of NW_022681453.1, from coordinate 74,959,186 downwards.
CTCACTCTGTCACCCAGGCTGAAGTGTAGTGGCATGATCACTGTTCACTGCAGTTCAACTCCTGGGATCAGATCCTCCTACCTCAGCTTCCCAAGTATCTAGGATTATACGCCTATGCCACCATGCCTGCCTAATTATTTTATTTTTTTGTAGAGATGGGGTCTTACTTTGTTGCCCAGGCTGGTCTCAAAATGTTGGGCTCAAGCAACTCTCTGGCCTCAGCCTCCCAGAGTGTTGGGATTACAGGTGTGAGCCACCAAGTCCAGTGAGAGCATCTTTTCAAAAGACCAGATGAAAGAAGTTAGTAGAGAAATAATCAGGTTGATACATATGGCATGAGAAATATAATTTAGAGGAAGAGAGAAAAGCAGAAAGATCAAAAATAGCAGAAGGGTTGAGATAAGATAAATGAAGAACTTATTGAGGGAGATGAACAGAAAAAGGGAAGAATAAAAAAGTTAACACAGCACCACTGGGTTGCTGGAGAGCTTCTTTACCGGTTCTGCCTGATCACCCAGCATAACTGGCCTTACCGTCACACACTCTTCACTCTGAATGCTCTGGGTGCTGGTCTGTGTGCCTTTACCATCTCCTGCAGGTTTTCAGACAATGAAAGAACATACCTAAAGAGGATGTTTACCCCCTGCTTGTATCCTAATATAAATTTTAGCCTTCATTGTGACAGCTCCTCTAAGTAGTAGATGTTTTAAAAATGGAAATGAGAAATGTCCAGTGGAGGCTTATTTTAAAATCCCGTTTTCATTCTTTTACATAACCAAAGTCCAGTTCCTTACTATTGGACATTGTTGTGTTTTTTTATGTGTGACAATTCTTCACCAGCGTTTCCAGCTGCCCGTAGGACTTAGCTGGACAACTGTTCCACAGTCATCTCAAACTCAAGATGTCTAAAACAGATCTCCCCAACTCCCCAAGCCTCTCAATCTGGTTTCACTTTCTGCCTTTCTTCAAGACACCCAGACCTAGTACTCAGACCTTTTGACTCTCCCTGGACCCTTTCATAGAATTTGCTTGCTCATTTATTTATTTATTTAGAGATGGAATCTCATTCTGTCACCCAGGCTGAAGTGCAGTGGCGCGATCTCAGCTCACTGCAACCTCTGGCTCCCAGATTCAAGCAATTCTCCTGCCTCAGCCTCCCGAGTAGCTGGGACTACAGGCGCGTGCCATCATGCCTGGCTAATATTTTGTATTTTAGCAGAGATGGGGTTTCACCATGTTGTCCAGGCTGGTTTCGAACTCCTGAGCTCAGGCAATCTACCCGCCTCTGCCTCCCAAAGTGCTAGGATTATAGGCGTGAGACCCCATGCTCAGCCTTGGTCACTTATTTATTTAAACTTTATTCAATATTTTTTGAGTCCCAACTATATGCCAGGCCCCATTCCAGATATTCGGAGGTTTGCAAAAGGCACATTGTCCCTGTTCTCTTTGAGCTTAGTGTTAAGTGGAGTGAATGAACAATAAAAAAGGAAACAAATATGTTAATGTAAAATGAAGAGTACCATGAAAGAAATACGCTGGGTGATGTGTTAGAGAACCAGGGAGGAGATAAAACTAACACAGAGTGGGCAGGGAAGTGAGTGGTACAAGAGGGAGCCAGCCATGAGGTCAGACGGGGAAGGAACATTCCAGGTCCTGTAAATTTATCCATTGAGATATCTTCCCCATTTATTTATCCACCTATCCCTTTCCTGCTACCTGATTTCTATGATGGCTACAGCCTCCTCGTTGGTCTTCTGCTGCCAGGTTCCAAAAATAAATTTCATCACGTCTCCCTATCTCCCAGCTGAAAATTATCTGAGATAGGCAGTACTCTAGGATGGCCCAAGATTTCTGCCTTGTATAGTCCCCTCCGTTGAGTGTAGGCTGAACCTGTGATTATAATGTAATATCACTCCTGTGATTAGATTACTGATCCGTTGAGGTTGAGATAATCAAAAGGGAGATGATCTTGAGTGGGCCTGACCTAATTAGGTGAGCCCTTAAAGAGGACTGAGAAATTATCCTCTTGGCCTTGAAGGAGCAAACTGCTATGTTTTAGAGAGGGTCATTTTTTAAGGAGATGGCAAAAGGTTTACAGGAGCTGAGAGCAGCACTGGTTCACAGCCAGCTAGAAAGTAGGGACCTCGGTCCTGCAACTGCAAGGAACTGAATACTCCTAACAACCTGAATGAGTGTGGATGAGGACCTCAGGCTCCAGATGAGAACACAACCCAGTCTACACCTTGAGTTCAGCCCTGCGAGATCCTAAGAAGAGAATCTACCTACATTGTGTACAGAGTTCTGACTTACAGACTCTGCAAGATAAAAATAGGTACAGTTCAAGCCTCTAAATATGTGATAATTTGTTCCACAGCAATAGAAAATGAATACACTGTTGATGGCTCCTCTTTCACCCATAAACCAAGCTCAGCCTTCTCCAACATGACCTCAGCTTACGTTGCCAATCTGACCTCCCACTGATCCCTGACACTCACTCACAGCTCCAGCCCAACTGGCCTCGTGATGAGTACTCTTCAATAGTCAGAGACTGGTGTCTTTGTTCAATTAATCATTCCTTCTCCCTCCCTGGCCAACTCAATCTTGCCGTCCATTAATCTCAGATGAACTCTCCAGCAACCTTCCCAGTTCTTTCCATCATACACAGAGACTTCTAACTAACTATGAACTCTTAGCACTTCTATGCAAATCAATTATAAGGCCCTCCTGCATACAGCTGTCTTGCCTCATGACTGAATTTGCCTTGTGGCTGAAGAGAGAGAGCTCCATATAATTTAAGTTACTTCAGGATCAAATCTTGTTACAACCTTGATATTCTCCATAGGTCCTTGTATAAAGAAAGTAATAAGAAACTGTTAACTGACTGCCTCATGGGTCATGAAGGCCTCCTTTCCTGTAAGAGGGGAAGGCTTCCTTCCCTTCTAATCCTGGCCAGGCTCAGGGATCTAAGGTATAAGCTGGATCTACCTATGGCTTAACATTTTTTGTCTTGTCAGTTTCCAGGGAATCTGGAATCTCCTTAACCCTTGTTGTGCACCTCAAGGCCTGGGATTAAGGAAAGAAGGACAGATGCTGGGCTAGAAGGGATTGGGCAAGGCCTCCTGATGCTCCTCCTGTGTGTTTCCCCTGCTCCTATGCACCAGCACTGCCCGAATCTGCCTCTTGTGCAACTTGTTGTAGAGTGATAAGATTTGTATTCCCAAAAGGGCAGATTACAGTCAGCTGTGAGTTGAGATGAAGGTAAACTGTGCAGGACTTGGCCTTGACACCATGATGTATGACAAAGGTGGCTTCTTTCTCAAAAGGGAAAAATTTGATAAGGTCAGACTAAGATCCTGCTACCCGCTCCTTGGGAGGCTACAACAACCTAGTTCCCTTCATCTGATGCAAGTCCTCTCTTGAATCCTCTCCTTAGTTTACACAAGAGCAGGTCAAGTAGCAGTTTCTCTAGGCCTCTGACTCCCCTCAGGCTTTAGACTCTGCTGGGCTTCCAGTCCAATATGTCTACAAGGGCCTCGCTGTTAGCGGTAACTATGAGGAACCTTGGAGGAGGGGCTGAGCCTTGAGTCCTGCGGCTGCCATGACTGAACAGCAAGGGGAAGGAATGCTGTAACTCGCTTTCTCCAGGCCTTCCACTTGCATAATGTCCTTTGATGTAAAAGAGCCTGACCCTTCTGTGTATTCAGTGGTGTGCTGGTAAATGGCTAACAATAGGCTCTGTAGTTTACAAAAAGCCCTAATTTGTAATATTTGCCAATTTCTGTGGCGTAAATACTCCCACTATGGCCGATTTTAAGCTACCACCAAAGCTTTAATAACTGACTCAAAAGGTTTCTAAAATTTTGCCAATCAGCTCTTGCTAGCCATGATAAGCTGGCTTCAGCAGACCACTGAGAGTCATATACTTTCCTAAATATGCTATAACGTTCAGCAGCTCCCTGGAGGCTCCATTAATGAAGTGAGCCAGCAAGTGTAGGAAACCTTGGCTCTATCCCATAAAGGAGGAAGCAGAGACGCAAGGATGTCAATTATGAACCCAAGGTTCTGCAGCAAATTGTGGCAGAGCCAAGTCCCCACCTCTGAGGTGTGTTTCTCCTGAGTGCCCTCCTCCCTCTCAAGGGCATTGACAGCTCTCTGAGTTCTTGTGGGGGACAGGGGCTTCCTCAGCGAAGTCAGCATGGCAAGGGCGGTTAGTGCTTGCAGAGCAGTGCGTGCGCCCACAGCTGAGTTTCCTCAATTAGCTTGATTCTGTTAATTGCCTGGGGATCCTGTTAAAATGCAGAATACCGGCTAGGCGCGGTGGCTCAGGCCTGTAATCCCAGCACGTTTGGAGGCCGAGACGGGCGGATCACGAGGTCTAGGAGATCGAGACCATCCTGGCTAACACGGTGAAACCCCGTCTCTACTAAAAAAATACAAAAAACTAGCTGGGCGTGGTGGTGGGCGCCTGTAGTCCCAGCTACTCGGGAGGCTGAGGCAGGAGAATGGCGTGAACCCGGGAGGCAGAGCTTGCAGTAAGCCGAGACTGCACCACTGCACTCCAGCCTGGGCGACAGAGCGAGACTCCATCTCAAACAACAACAACAACAACGACACCAGAATATCAGGCTTAGTTTCTGGAGATTTTGGTTTAGTACTTCTGAGGTAGAACCAAGAAATGTGCATTTTTGTTTCTTCTTTTTTAAAAATTATTTTATTTTTCGATAAGTTATTGGGGCACAGGTAGTATTTGGTTATGCGAGTAAGTTCTTTATGGTGATTCGTGAGATCCTGGTGCATCCATCACCCAAGCAGTATACACTGTACCGTATTTGGAATCTTTTATCCCTCGCCACGCTCCCCTCCATCTGATGCAAGTCCTCTCTTGAATCTCCTCCTTGGGGATTCTCCCCCAAGTCCCCAAAGTCCATTGTATATTCTTATGCCTTTGCATCCTCATAGCTTAGCTCCCACATATCAGTGAGCACAGAAATGTGTATTTTTAGCAAGCAAGTGCATCTTATGATTAGACAGGTTTTGAGAAAGTCTGCGTTACGGAAAATTTCTGTGACAAAGATTTTTGTTCACTTGGAAAAGAAATAAGAGACAAGACTACAATTTAACACTGTTACATTAATTTTTTTCTTGCTCTTTTTAAAACATGATTAAACCATTAGAATAAATGAGGTCCCTGCTTGTCATAAGCCGACTGCGACAGCGAGGCTGTACCGGAATTGGCCATCGGAGGGCACTATAATGCAGCAAGAACTCTTGCCAGCACGGCTGGGGTGAGAAGTTCACTGCTCACCTGGGGGCTCTCCAGGCTCTGTGGGGAGGCAGAGAGGGAAAGCCCGGCGCACTGGTTCCTGGAGCCCTGCAGGGACCCTGCATTCCCACCCAGGCCGACCGCTTAGCCTCTGACTTCCTCTGGGAGCGATTGCACGTGACCGACTGCGGGCGAGGGCCGCGCCAAAGCACCCGGAGGGCTGGGCTGGGCTTGGCCGGGAGAGAGAGGCTTGGCCCAGGGCCGCCTCTGAACATCTGGCCGCTGCGCTCGCGGCGGTACTCCCGGGCCCGGACCTGCCAGCCTCACACTGTGCGTGCCGCCTCTGCAGACCCTGAGCCAGGGCCCCTCCCCTTGTGTCTGAGGTCTTAGCTCCCTGGGCCGTTTCTGATGTGGATGACTCCGCTGACTCCAGCACTGGCAGTGTGCGTGGTGATGAAGTCCGCGGGCATGAGAAGCGGACTCATCAGCTCTGAATCCCAGCTTACCACTGAACTGTGTGACCATGGGCCAGTGGTTTGTTTTTTCTAAGAGTCAGTTTTCTCTCATCTGTACAATGGGGATAATAATTTCTGCCCGAAAAGGCTGTAATGAATATTGAATGATATTTTCTCTGTAAACATTTTTTTTTAAATCACAGTGCCTAGTGATTAATACTAAACATTTAAAAGACAGTATTGTTATTGTTGTCATTATTATTGTGCTAGCTCAAGGGATCAGTGATTGTTAATATCAGTGAGTTTGTGATTGTCTTCCCCTTCCTTCTGATATCAGGGAACTTTAAATTTGTTTATCCACCAAAAATGTACGTAACACTTTCTATGTAACAGGCACTATTTGAAGCGCTTTACAAATATTAATTCATTTAATCCTCCTAACAACCCTCTGAGGTAGTTGTTTTTATTTCCACTAAACGGATAAGGGAACTGAGGCTCTGACAGGTTAATTGACTTGCCCAAGGTCACATTGCTATTAAACGGTAGAGCCTGGATTTTTAGCCAGGCAGTGTGACTCTATAGCTAGGGAACCCAGAGCCAGACTCACAGCTCAGCATCTCTGAGTAAGGGAGTGTGCTGTAATAGACAGAGGCTGAATCCTTACTCTTGCACCAGACTGTTGTGTGATCTCAGCAAGCTCACCTACCCATTCTAGTCTCAGCACCTTTATTTATATAATGAGGCTAATACATCACTCTCTGGGTTGTCGTGAGGGTTAGCCATAATGAATGAAGATCTCTTAGTGTCTGGCACATAGTACATGCTAAATAAATGGTAACTATTTTTATTATTGTTGCTTCCAGACTCACGTAAGTTAGCATTAGCACAGAGGTAGCCAGGGCATTGAAGGCATAGGAAATGTGCCTCATCTAGTCCAAGAAAATTGTACCTATAAAGGTGAGCTGCCAGCGTGGCCAGAGGCCCTTGCCTTGGTGCCCCATCCTCACCTTCACCAATGACAGTGTCCCTTATTGTAATAGAGTGCTGGTGGAAAGTCAGGAGATTCCATTTCTAGTTCCATACCTGTGCTAAGAGGCTGCAGGACTTCTTGCAAGCATTTAGCATTTCTGCTCAAATGAGATAACCTTGATGTCCCTTCTGACTTCCGGTTCTGTGAGCGGGATCTCTATGGCTCGCCACTTACTGAAGGTCTCAGTACCTTGCAGAATTTGATTTCTATCTCAGAGCCCTGTCCCAGGGTGGGAGATGTATGTGCGTGCGTGTGCGTGTGTGTGTGTGTGTACTGACAAGCGTTGCTCTTTAGGAAGCTAGCAGTCCAGGAGGAAAGAGGCCAGCCTGGGTGGGAAGGCCTGACTCTAACTCCCTGCCTGGGTTTAATGAGCCCCAGAGTTCTGTGAGGGCTGCTTTTCACCACCTTTTATTTGGTCAGACAGGGGGCTCAATAAATCTTTAGTTCTGTGGACTCCCCTCCTGGAGTTGTTGAAGGAGAAAGCTTTTTGCAAATGACTGGAAAGCCTTTTGCAAATATAAAGTGCTTATTTAGATGCAAACTAAAAATCCAAGGTGCCTGTGACTCATCTGGTACCTATTGTGCTCGCTGCAAAGACGCGGAGGCTTGCCTGTGTGATGGGTGCCATTTGAGAGCCACTTAAAGAACTCCCTGGTGAATGAATTTGGCTGCATTATTCCTGGGCTCCTCTCGGAGGACTCTAATTCTCACCACTTGGTCGTGTCCTCCTCTTCTGACACATTCTCAGCCCTCTCCCTGAGTTCGTTTGGACCCAGGATGTGATGGGAGGGGGCTGGCTCCCTGGGGAGGCAAGGAGCTAAAGGAGTGGGGGCTTGTGCTCAGAGGACTTCCCACTCTGCTTTTTAAGAAAGAAAAGACAGCATTAATCCAAGGATCAGAGCTATGCCTACGGATCTAATGACAATAGTATTACTTGCTTTCAAAACCCCTTTTATCATTTCCTTCTCTTTCCTATCTCTTTCCACAGCATTATTATAGACCAGGGCTTCATGACCAAAAAATAGTGAATCCATTTGGTTAAGTTTGTCAGATTGGCGACTGGCATTGTGTGAAGACCAAAGGTCTGCGTGAGTGACTGCATTTTTAATGAATTGACCAGCTATTTGTCATCACATGAACAGAATGTAATGCTATGTACTGCAAACTGCTGTGAAGAATAATGAACCCAGCTTTTCCAAGGCCTGTTTTCATTTCTAGAATAGTAGGGGGCTCCATTTTGAGGTTTGGTGAGAATTCATTGGCCCATATAGAAATATGAGCCAAGAAGGGAGTTTCCTTTTCGCTTGGGATCTAAGACATGGCTGGTTCCTTCAGGTAGGTAGGTGTTGTGTATTCTCGGAGTTTTCCTGTATGGGACAGAAGCCAATTCAAAGTTACTCTTGTTGGTTGCGTTTTAAGTGGTAAGAACTAGAAGTGTGTGTTAAGCATGGCTGCTGCCAGCAAAATGGTGCTCTTGTGCAAATTAGAGAAAGGCACCCTCTTCTGGCTGGCAAATTGTAGAAAGGCACCCTCTTCTGGCCAACTCTAGGCTTGGAAAAGGGAGTGATGGCTGAATTTCATTCCCACACCCTTGTGCAGGGCACAACCTGCACAACCTCACCCACAGCCCTAAGTGCGTGTGAATATGTGTGGATGGAGAGTATAGGCACATTCTCAAGAGGGAAGAGAGGAGGCTCAGGAACTAGGAGGGCTGAGGGGACTCTCTTTACACAGTTCTCACTCCTCACAAAGTGAACCCTCTCCCGTTCTCTCATGTCCTTTCTGAAAGCCTCCTCGCTTTCCTCCTCTGAGATCTCTCTCTCCCACTTCCCCTTCTGCCTCTTCTCCTTCTCCCAATAGTATCATCCATCTACCTCATAGCTCCATCAGGTGACCCCAAATAAGATCTGCCGTTTATTGAGAATTTATCACATTGTGCTAAGCTTTGACACACATTAACTCATTTCATCTTCACAATTCTTTGGTGCTGTTATTATCTTCAATTTCCAACTTCTTAGAGTATTTAAGGAATTTGCCAAAGCCACACCAATAGTAGGGGGCCATGCTAGGATTAGAATTCATGTCTATTTGACTCCAAGTTAATAATCTTAAGCTTTGTGCTAACCTCCCTAAATCTCCAGCTACATCCCTGCCTTCTCCCCTGAGTTCCAGATCACGTTACTTCCTGGATAGTCCACTTGTTCCTGTTGTGCCAGATGTTAAAAACCAAACCATTAAAGCGCCAAAGCATCTTGACATGGTGATCTCTTCTTGACAGCATCTTTCTCCTGGAATCTTGTGTTTTGTTTGACTCCTTTCTCTTCCTAATCTTTCATATTCAAGAGGTTCTTGTTTATAGACCCTACTTTGGCCTTTTTTTTTTTTTCTTTCCAAAATTTCCCCTACTTTTCCTTTCTTGTTGCCTCCTACTTATTTTAGGATCCTATGATCCCTTACCTGAAGTTCTGCTGCACTTTCTAACTGGTCCTTCATAGCACTATCAAAATTATTCCCCCAGAATTAAAGCCCCAGTGGCCATTCCCCCACTCAAAATTCCTCAGTGCCTCCTTGGCCTATTGCATAAAGGTTAGAATTACCTCCACTGCCTGGCATTCAATGTTTTCCACAATATGGCTTGCTTGACTTTCTTTCTTTCTTCTTTCTTTCCTTTCCTTCCTTCTTTCCTTCCTTCCTTCCTTCCTTCCTTTCTTTCTTTCTTTTTCTTTCTTTCTCTTTCTTTCCTTCCTTCCTTCTTCCTTCCTTCCTTCCTTCTTCCTTCCTTCCTTCCTCCTTCCTTCCTTTCTTTCTTTCTTCTTTCTTTCTTTTTCTTTCTTTCTTCCTTCCTTCCTTCTTTTCTTTCCTTCTCCTTTCTCTTTCTTTCTTTCTTTCTTTCTTCTTTCTTTCTTCTCTTTCTTTCTTTCTCTCTCTCTTCTTTCTTTCTTTCTTTCTTTCTCTTTCTTTCTTTCCTTCCTTCCTTCCTTCTTTCTTTCTTTCTTTCTTTTTCTTTCTTATTGTTTTGAGTCAGAGTCTCATTCTGTTGCCCAGGCTGGAGTGCAGTGGTACAGTCTCAGCTCATTGCAAACTCCACCTCCTAGGTTCAAGCGATTCTCCAGCCTCTGCCTCCTGCGTAGCTGGAATTACAGACACCTACCATCATGTCCAGCTAATTTTTGCATTTTTAGTAGAGATGGGTTTTCACCATATTGACCAGGCTGGTCTCGAACTCCTGACCTCAAATGATCCGCCTGTCTTGGCCTCCCAAATTGCTGGGATTACAGGAGTAAGCCACCGCACCAGGCCTCAATCCCCCTTTTCAATTTCATCTCTTCCCAGGTTGCCCCATATCCTTCTCATGCTCCAAAGTCTGTCACAATGATCCTCTTTTCCATAAAGCCCTTTCACATTCCCACAGTCTGATTCAGTCATCCTGGAACCTTCATAATGCTTTCTCTGTCACTATGTTGTGGCATCTCCAGCCTGCCTTTTCTAGAGGTCATAGCACAGGCCCCCTCAATTGGCCCAGTGTTGTGCCCTCTGTAGCAACAGCCTCACATTTCCTTTTACATGCTGAAATGGGAATTTTGAAAAATAACCAAAAAATGAATATGAACACCCTTTCCTCTGGTGATCCTGCAAACCAATCAGCCAACTGGATTATTTTTTATTTATGTCACTTGGTTGGCTAGCCAACCGAGAGGAAAGCTAAAGAACATGTCCACAATGCTGAAAATAATACCATTAACGAGTGTGTTTAAAAATAGAGGTGTAGGCCAGGCACGGTGGCTCACACCTGTAATCCCAGCACTTTGGGAGTTTGAGGTGGGCGGATCACCTGAGGTCGGGAGTTCAAGACCAGCCTGACCAACATGGAGAAACCCCATCTCTACTAAAAATACAAAATTAGCCAGGCATGGTGGCGCATGCCTGTAATCCCAGCTATTCAGGAGGCTGAGGCAGAAGAATCACTTGGACCCGGGAGGTGGAAGTTGCAGTGAACTGAGATCGCACCATTGCACTCTAGCCTGGGGAACAAAAGTGAAACTCCATCTCAAAAATAAAATAAAATAAAATAAAAATAAAAGGAGGGGTCCAGGTGCAGTAGTATGTGCCAGTAATCCTGGCTACTTGGGAGGCTAAGGTGGGAGGATCACTTGAGTCCAGGAGTTTGAGGCCAGCCTGGATAACATAGCAAGACCTCATCTCTGAGAAAAAGAAAATTATAGGAATATGATTGCATAAGTCTGTAAACATAACAATATAACATCGAATTACACACTTTGAGTGGATGAATTGTGTGGTATGTGAGTTATATTTTCATAAAGCTGTTTTAAAAAGTGAAGAGTTGGGGATTTTACAATATTTTTAGCTCTAATATCTAAGTCTTTTGTATAATTTCTAGACATTTAGTGCACATTTTCAGGAATACATTATTTACAGCAGTAGAGGACTGCAGCTGGTTTGCTTCATTATCATCACCCCAAACTCTTCTACAAGACCGATCACCTGTGACATTCCCTGCTGTGCCCATTACAGAGTCTTGAACAAAGAGTATCCAGCCAAATCAGTGGTCCCTGTTTGAAGATAGCCAATGTTTATACCATAAAATAACAGTACCTAAGATAATACATAAGATAATAACCATACCTAAGAATTGTGAAGATGAAATGAACTAATGTGTGTCAAAGCTTAGCACAATGTGATAAATTCTCAATAAATGGCAGATCTTATCTGGGGTCACCTGTTGGAGTTATGAGGTGGATGGATGATATTACTGGGAGAAGGAGAAGAGGTGGAAGGGGAAGTGGGAGAGAGAACTCAGAGAAGGAAAGGGAGGAGGCTTTTGACTGGCATCAAGGGCCGTAGGCTTGAAAGTGACCTCCTTTACCCCAAGGCTCTCAGTGAGGCTGGTGATGTCGGGAGGGGGTGGAGGGAGGGGGAGCCAGGTAAATCTAAGGCTCAGGCAGAGGAAAGGGGAAAGAAGAGAGGAAGACAAAAGGAGAGGGGAAGGGAGAAACAGAGGGACCCAGAGCAAGGGTGTTGAGTCCAGGTGCTCTCAGGGATAGAAAGCAATGCTACTCAGGCAGAACACACAGAGAGGAATCAAAATCACAGCAATTTACCCCAGCAACCAAAATGGAATTTTAAAAAACATACTATTCTTTACTTGCTTCTCTAAGCTCTATGAGAGAAACATAGATCACAGTCATGCTTTCTAAAACTGCCTTTCTCCCCCACTTCTCTCCTCTCTCCCCCTCAAAAATTATCCCTACGCCTGCCCCTCTTTCTTTCTCTTTCTGTCTCTCACCTTCTCTCCATCTCTCACCTCCCAACAAACAAACAAAACAACTACAGAATTTCCTACCAACCCCAGTCGGCTCACCTTTCCTCCTTCTCCCCCTCCCGCTTTCCTTCCTATTAGGAAGCAAAAAAGCCCCCAAAGGATAGTGGAAAAGCAAAACCAGAATCCTCTTCAGGGAGCTGGAGGAGGAGAAAGACCAAGAAAGCTTATAGGGTCATTATTTCCCTCCTGTCGCAGGGGCTTCTTCTCACCGGCAAACCATACTTTAAAAAAAAAGAGAGGAAAGAAAATATTCCAGTGTCAAGTTCTACTTGGATGTGACCCCAGTACCCTCAAGTGCAAAATCTGTCTCTCCCCACTTCCCCAGCTTTTGGGCCACCTGGAAGGGGAATTGCAGCCCTACCTGTCTATGCTGATGGCACAGAGGTTCAGGATGCTGGCTGTACACATCATGACATCCAGGGTGACAAAAACATCGCAGCAAACGCGGCTGAAATTCCAGACTCCACCTGTCACCTGGGTATCAGAGACAAGGATGTTAGTGTTTACCCCAGTGAAGGAGCAACAACCTAGTTAGCCCTATTGTCTTCCCTATGCTGCCTAGTGTAGATGTTGGCGCTCCTGCTCCCTGTGTACCATTGTTCCTACAGGGCAGACGAACATCGAGGGAGTGCCAGGCTATCCAAGATTGGTTGCCTAAAGAAAGGACACATTCACAGAATGTTAGAATGCTAATGCTGGAAGTGATCTTCCAAGTCAGTTAGTACAGTGATTCTCAAAGTGTGGTCCACAGTGGGGTGTTATTAAAGATGTAGGTTTCTGAATCCTTCCTATACCTACTGAGTCAGAATCTTTGGCTCTGTGGTCTGTAAATCTTCATTTGTGTTTTTTTGAATTCATTTTATTTTTTGAGAGGGAGTTTTGCTCTTGTTGCCCAGGCTGGAGTGCAATGGCACGATCTCGGCTCACCGCAACCTCTGGCTCCCGGGTTCAAGCGATTCTCCTGCCTCAGCCTCCTGAGTAGTTGGGAATACAGGTATGCACCACCAAGCCCAGCTAAAACCTTCATTTTTAAATAAACACTCCTATACATACCAAGGTTTGAGAATCACTGTTGAAGTTCAAACTAAGGAGGCAACTAACGCTCCTTGTGGTTAAGTGATAACTTACTCATAGATGCTCAGCTGGTGGTAAAAGAACTTCGGTGACTGCCCGATGTGTACATTGTGCCAAAACTGTGTCTCTGAAGTCCTTCACCCAGTAGAGAGCTCATCATGTACTCAAGGAATAAGCTAAGAACACATTTTTCATAAAATTTACCTCCAAAGTAAAAATATATCTGGCTTCAGGTTATAAAGCTTGGAAACATTCTGAAACAACATCTATGGGAATCTATATAAAATAAGTCTGTGCCAATGTGACTGCCTTCAACACTCTCCCTCCCCATCCACATCCCAAAAACCAAAAGATGGGGAAAAGGGCTGGATTCTGTGTACTACTCAGAATTCATGAGGATGGTTTCAACCTCATGCATCTGTCTATACATGTGTTTCAAGCTCCATAACATCCTCTGAGTAATGCTTACAGTCAGGAATTTAGGTAATATCATTTATACTCTAGTATATTTCTATTCATTTTTAAAACTTTTGCATAGCCTAATTGAATCAGGAAGATGTGTCAGGGAGATTGTCACCTTTAAAATGTCCACGAAAGGCCACTAATGGACCTCAAGGCTTTGTGCAGTTACCAGCTTCTTGCCGGGGGGGGGGGGGGCGGGGCACTGTCATTCTTGGGGACCCTAGTTCTTAGGGAGAAACCTGCCAGGCTTTGTGACTCTGGCTGTAGCTGAGTATTCACAATACCCGTCCTGAATAGGCCCAATGGCCATTTAAGAGGAAGAAAGAGTGAAAAATGGTACAGTAGCCTCTGAAGTAGTTTCTCAACAAGAAAACAGATACTGACCAAATGACTGTGCATAAAGATAGTGCTATTCCTTCATCTGGATTTTCTATTCAAGGATCTCCTATTCAAGGTCACTTTACCGTTCATTCCTGTTTTATCCCAATAAAACAAGGTCCTAAAAGGTTGTCTATCCTTCCTTGTCCCTAATAACTTCTTCCCCTTGGATTTATTTCTTTTTTTGCATCTCATTTTATTCCTATGTTTGGTCATCTCCAGACTGTTTTGAGAAACCCTGACTAATGATTTTTTGTTTAAAAGCAAGAATGAAAAGTTAAAACTAGTGAAGAAGTCATCATATTTTTCATTTGGTTTTGGATTTACTGTCTCTCTTTTAGTTTGACCAATTGGCTCTATATAAATAAAGGTTGAATATGAATTTATAGGAATCCCGAGAATAAAAAGCTTTTAAAAGATTGAGAGGTAAGAATTCTGATCTAAAGAGTCATAATAACACAATGGTTTAGGGGAACCAGGAGAATAAAAGATGGTTTTGTTCATTACATAGGACAGTTGCATACTGTAAAAAGCTTCTTGCAAAAGCTGATTTTGTATACTAAATTTTATTTCAACATTATATCTACTCTGCAGTTAATGTTTTAAAAAACGCTTTTTGGCATAATTGTGAGCACATGTTTGTTTATGTGTGTTTCGGGCTAGGGTAGGTGAGAAAGGATAATTAGGATAACAGCAAACTTCAGTGTTTGCTGGATATTCATTCATTCATTCATTCATGCACTTATAAAGCAAATACTTGTGAAGCTCTTAGTACTTGCTTTGTAGGAGTGTATGTCATGTGTGTTGAGAGGTTTTACAACATGTACTACAGAGTCTATCCTTAAAGAATTTACAAGATAACTGGAGAAGTAAGGCATTCTTCAATAAAATACTAGAGATCATCATGATATCCTAATATTGTTAATAAGAATTAACATTTATTGAGAATTCACTGTACATGTGTTACCAACCCACATGACCTGTTCCATGAATTTCTATAACTTTGAAACTTCAGACTTTGAAAACTGAATTTGTTTTTATTATATGGGTTCTTAGGGATTTTTGAAGACAAGTTATACATTTACTTGATAAGAGATGGAGTTATTGTTACTTAACCAACACCAAGAGGAGCAGGAAGATTTGCTTGTTTGCTGCTGCATCCCCACTCCCAGAGCAGGGCCCAACCATGAAAATATATTCTGAAATAATAAATGGCCTCTGACATAATCTGTCATAATAACAGCTAACATTTATTGAATGCTTACTAAGTGCCTGGTGTTCTGCAAAGCACTTTACATACATGACTTCTATTGCTGATTATAATTCTATGACAGAGAATTATTATCTTCATTGCAGAGGAAGAACCTAAAAGCTTAGAAAGAACAAGCACTTTGTCCAAGGTCACAGGGCTAGTACAGGCAGACAGAGCATTGGAATGTAGGTTGTTACCCACTCTGCTACAGGGAAGTGTTAGGTGAGGAGGGGTAGTTGTTGGAAAAGGGATGGAAGCAGGTAGGTACCAGGGGAAAGAAGAAAACCAGGTACTCCTCAGGGATTTTTGTGTGGCGGACCATATCCTCTCCTTTCTAGGGAAAGAGACACTCTCCTGATTGCCTCTATCCCAAGGTTCAAAGAATAGTGCAAGAGACAGTAGTACGTGCTGCCTTTGGGGCTGGTGAAAGTACACAGACAGTTTCCTTTAATACCCCTCCTGCTTAGCCCCCAAAGGCCAAAGCCCCCAAGCTGTTCTCTGGCTTCCAGGCCCCCACTGGCCCGTCATCCCATTCTGGCTATCCTCTTTTCCCATCTTCTGATTCTGCCATCAAAATTCTCATTCCCTCCTTGATTTCAGCTAAGAGTCAAGAAGAAAACAATCTGATTAGCTGATTAAAATAATTCCCACTAAGGTGCCATCACTTAGACTTCCCTGGAGCTTACACATTAAAATTAGTCTCTAATTGGTGGGACTTGTAATGATTTTTTTTTTCTATTGGCATCCTCCACATCAAGCAACTAATAGTAAGGGATCAATAAAGTGCATCTAGATGCCAAGAATATGCTAGTAACTCTCACACATTTTCTCATCACAACCTGAAGAGGTAAATGTGATTTCTAACTTATAGATAAAGAAATGGAGACCCGGAATGGTTGAGTAATTTACCTAAGGACACATAGCTTGTAAAAGGAGCTAGAATTTCAACCCCTTTATATTAACCATTACTCTTCCTGCCTCGCAAAGGTTAGTGGCTTGCACTTCTGAGATGTGTACAATTTAACTCCATTCTAATATCATAGGAGGTAGAAGAGTTGGTGTGTGTTCATCCATTATCCCTATAGCCATGGTCTAATGAGTGCCCATGATGTGTCTGATACTTTGCTTGGACGGATGTATTGAAACAAACCTGTTTTTGTTCCCAGGATCTCAGAATACAATGTGTGCCTATTACCAGAAGTAATGTGTGAATGGGTATGGGTGAACTGAGGGCCCAGGAGATAGGTACTTAAAAAACAGCTATGAGGCAATGTGATAGGCACCGAAGGTGAGATAGGTACAAAGTGTTGGAGGATTATGAAAGGCAAAATGATTTTTGAAATTAAAACAGATAAAAGTGAAAAAAGGCCGGGCGTGGTGGCTCATGCCTGTAATCCCAGCCCTTTGGGAGGTAGAGGTGGGTGGATCACTTGAGGTCAAGAGTTCGACACCAGCCTGGCTAACATGGTGAAACCCCGTCTCCACTAAAAATACAAAAATTAGCTGGGTGTGGTGGTGGGCACCTGTTATCCTACCTACTTGGGAAGCTGAGGCATGAAAATTGCTTGAACCTGGGAGGCGGAGGTTGCAGTGAGCCGAGATCATGCTACTGCACTCCAGCCTGGGCGATAGAGCAAGACTCAGTCTCAAAAAAAAAAAAAAAAAAAAAAAAAGTGAAAAAAAAATCAGATTGACTTGAGGCTTTTTAGAGACACATTCTTTCTCCTGCATTCTAATGAATAACTCACTTCAGAATTATACAGAAACCAGGTGGTATTACTCTTACTTGCTAATGAATGTAACTTCCTGTGGCAACACAGAAGTTGAGTAAGCAGGAAAGTGTCTTCAGGTACTGAACTTGTCTATTGATTTCAATAGACACAGCCTAGGGCAGCATTCCCCAAATTTACTGATTATAAGGCAGCATTTCCCAAACCTCCAGATGCTCTTGTTAAACAAAATGATTCTTAGGCCTCACTCAGAGTAATAAGTCCCTCAAGTGATTCTTATTCTACTGATTTGGGAAACACTGGTCTGGGGTTAAGGGGAGCATAAAATGATCCTCAGAAATGGTTGTTCCTAAAGCAGGGTTTCTTAAGCATTCTTTATCCTGTGGATTTTATTAGCTTCATGATCCCCTTCTCAGAAGAATGCTTTTTGTTTTGAGATGGAGTCTCACTCTGTCACCTGGCTGGAGTGCAGTGGTACAATCTCGGCTCACTGCAATCTCCACCTCCCGGGTTCAAGCGATTCTCCTGCCTCAGCCTCCCAAGTAGCTGGGATTATAGGCTCATGCCACCAGGCCCAGTTAATTTTTGTATTTTTAGTAGAGACGGGGTTTCACCATGTTGGCCAGGCTGGTGTTGAACTCCTGACCTCAGGTGATCCACCCACCTTGGCCTCCCAAAGTGCTGAGATTACAGGCATGAGCCACCATGCTTGGCCATAAGAATGTTTTTAAAGCATGAAATAAATACAGTGGTTCATAAAGGATATCAATTTCATTGAAATATAGTTATCAAACTATTTAAAATATATGTGTTTCTTTAATAATTCATTAAATAACAAGATCTAGTGGCAGGTCCAACATTTGTATAATTTCAGAGTAACGATGAGTATAAGTGATCTTTCAAGATGTCTGCAACAATCATAATGTGGTTTGAAAATATAAATATCATCAGTGTGCAGGAAGGAGTGTTAAAAAGTTAAACAAAATTTGGGAGGCTGAGGTAGGAGAATCACTTGAACCCGGGAGGTGCAGGTTGCAGTGAGCTGAGATTACACCACTGCACTCCAGCCTGGGCAACAGAGTGAGACTCCATCTCAAAAGGAAAAAAAAAAGTTAAAAAAATTGAGAAAAAATATCTGTGATTTCTACTGGTCACACTAAAGATTTCTTCTGCTGTAGGTTGATAGCTACATTTGGAATTAAAGGAAATTCTAAATTTAATCTCAGGGAAAATAAGTGAGTAGTTTTATTTACATCCAAGTTGATGGACTCCCCAGATTAAGAACTTCAACTCTAAAGAGATGAATTTTTAGTTATTTGGAAATATCTAAGAGGCAAAAGTAGAAGTACTTCTCTAATTAGCCTCTTCAGTCCATTTTGCTTGCCACATTTGGAGTGTTTCTTGGTGAGAGGGTTGCTGTGGGGCAAAACAGAATAATAAATAAGGATTTTTCATTTCTCTGCATCTTCATTTCTCCATCTGTGAAATGGGGGGTTTGTACCTTATTGGTTCCCAAATGTCATAGCAGATGTCTAGGGGGTCATTATAATTACTCTAGACTTCCAGGGATGCCCTGGAAATGCTGGTTTGGTAGACCCGAGGTAGACCCAACAGTTTCTTTTTTTTTTTTTTTTTTTGAGAAAGAGTCTTGCTGTGTCACCCAGGTTGGAGTGCAGTGGCACGATCTCGGCTCACTGCAACCTCCCCCTCCTGGGTTCAAGTGATTCTTCTGCCTCAGCCTCCCAAGTAGCTGGGATTACATGTACCTACCATTATGCCCAGCTAATTTTTGTATTTTTAGTAGAGACGGGGTTTTACCATGTTGGCCAGGCTGTTCTCGAACTCCTGACTTCAGGTGGTTCACCCGCCTCAGCCTCCCAAAGTGTGGGGATTACAGGTGTGAGCCACCACACCCAGCCAACAGTTTGTATTTTTAACAAGCAGTCTCTCTTTCCCTTATGCTATAAATTAAGTGTGTCCCCCAAAATGCATGTGTTGGAAACTCAATCCCCAATGCAACAGTGTTGGGAGATGGGGCCTAATGAGAGGTGATTAGCCTTGAGGACTCTGCCCTCATGAATGGATAAATGTTATTGTGGGAGTGGCTTCCTTATAAAAGGACAAGTTCAGTCCCCTTTTGCCTCTCTTCTGCCCTCCCACCTTCCACTATGGGATGACAGCATGAAAGCCTTTCCCAGGCCGGGCGCGGTGGCTCAAGCCTGTAATCCCAGCACTTTGGGAGGCCGAGGCGGGCGGATCACAAGGTCAGGAGATCGAGACCATCCTGGCTAACACGGTGAAACCGCGTCTCTACTAAAAAAGTACAAAAAACTAGCCAGGCAAGGTGGCAGGCGCCTGTAGTCCCAGCTACTCGGGAGGCTGAGGCAGGAGAATGGCGTGAACCCGGGAGGCGGAGATTGCAGTGAGCTGAGATCCGGCCACTGCACTCCAGCTTGGGCAACAGAGCGAGACTCCGTCTCAAAAAAAAAAAAAAAGAAAGAAAGAAAAAAGAAAGCCTTTCCCAGATGGAGGTCTCCTGATCTTAGACTTCCAAGCCTCCAGAACTGTAAGAAATAAATCTGTTCTTTGTAAATTACACAGCCTCATGTATTCTGTTGTAGCTCCACAAAATGGACTAACACACCCCCTAATGAAAGTTTAGCTCAGACTGCTCAAAGTTTAGGTGCATTAGAAGTATGGAGGAGCTCATTTAAATATGAGACTCCAAGACTCATCCTCAGAGATACGATGTCACTAGAATATGGCCAGGAATTTCTTGTGGTTGGATCACACTGTGGAAATGATGGCAAAAATAATCTCCAAGCCTTTCCAGCTTTAATATTCTATGACTTTTTATCAAAATCCAGAGTTTGGTGAAGAGATTGTGAGAATCTCCTGTTTTTGTTTTCCAGTAGGGAGGTCTTAAATTGCTATCACTTGGGGTTTTTTGAGCTGTGGTAAAACTTTCCTTTAAAAAAAACTCACTTCTTTATTTTTAATAATCAATATCATTACAAACTCAAAGATTCCTCCCTTCCTAAAATTTTGCTCTTCTTTCCTTTCATCACCATCCGACCTCGATTGCTTTTTCTGTGGTGTGTTTCCTTGCCTGCACTCATCCTATTCTGTCTTGCTTGACTACCTTTCTTAATCCTCAAGTTATTCCTCCTGTCTATACTGGGACCCCAGTAGTCTGAGTTTGTATTCCAAATGTTCCCCTGGCTGCTTGTGCTGCCTTTCTATCCTGATAAAAGTGCTTTAAACATCACAAAAGGTGCTTCACTGAGTGGAACAAAATAAGATGTTTGTGCTTGGAGAGAAAGCTCCGGAGTGCAGACGGTAAAGCAGGAAATTAAAATCTTGAGAGGAAATCCGAGATAGAACTATTTGGGATGCCTCAGAAAAGTTGAGAAAATGCTGCAAACTGATTTAACCAGGTAGCCAAGCCAGGAGCCCTCTGAAATATAATCTTCTGTGAGGTCACCTGCTTGGTTTTTGTCCTGAACTTCTCTGCCAGGCTTGAGGACAGAGAATACTGAAGCACGTCAGTGACTGGTACCTGTGAGCCCCCTTATGTATGCCCAAGTGAAGGCTCCTCTGTGTCTTAAAGATGAGAATACCAGTGAAAGCTGACTATGGTTCCCACTTACAGACTATCCTCTTCCATCTTTCCAATAAATAGGCCCTAGATTCCACTGGGAGTCTGTGAGATCCCTGGGCAGTGTCCAAGGAAGAAACACATAACTTATGTTAAATCAGTTTTTCAATTTGGAAATCATGTGCCACAAGCCAGTCCAATCAGAGCACATCTTGATACTTTCACTAGAAATTCTAAGAAAAGGATTTTCTTTCTTGACGTGAATGGTGCGGTGTGGACATGTGAGGCCTATAGCTTGGCCTGTTGCCTGCAGGTAAGGTCAGTATATGGAAAAAGGCAGAGGTGAGAGAATTGTAGGGAAATGGAGCTGGTGCCCTGATGGAACTGTACCTGCAGCCCACCCTCCCAGAGGAGTCTATAAAGTTCCTGGTATGACAGTCAATGCATTCTGTTTTTTCATTTAAGCCAATTGGAGTCAAACTTTTTTAAACTTATAATTAAAAGTGTCTTAAGTGAGATATTTATAGATCAAAAGTTTTGGTTATCAAATACTCTATCGGTTGATGACAGCTGAGTCTAACATCAGCTCAAGGTGGAAAATGTTGTTGTCACCTCCATTTTATGCACTGAAATCCATGTCTTCTGACTCCCAGTTCTGAGTCTTTTTCTTGCAGCATGACACTGTGTTGAAATGACATTCATCCCAGTGAATTCCAATAAAGGCAATGTGATACTTTATTGCCTACCTCAGAGCAATTCCCCACCCCTACATCTGTTTTAAATAAAACACACATTTTCATTTTTTCTTTTTTAGCTTCCTTTGCAGCTAAAGGTGGCCTCATGACTAAAATTCTGGCCAATTAAGCTTATGTGAAATCTCTTAGAAACATGCTTCAAGCTACTACAGGGAAAGTGCTCTCTCTCTCTCTCTCTCTCTCATTTACTGCTGTCCCTATCCATCCTATTTTTGAATACTGCCATCGTGCTACGGGGCTATGGCAACATACAGAACTAGGCCAGCTTGCCAAGGACGGCGAAGAGGAAGGATGGAAATGTCTGGTCTGTGATGACACCATGGGGCAGCTGAACCAACACAACAATTCTTTTCCTCCAGAATTCTGGTTATTTGAAAAACATTAAATGTAATTAAGTCACAATTAATCAAGATTTCCAATATTTACAGCCAAAACATTCCTACGTCATAAATACTGGTGTCTGGCAAAATGAGCCAATTTTCCTTTGAAGAAGGTGGATGTGTTCAAATCAAAGCACATGAGGCTATGAATTTGGTGAATCTTTGGATCCCAAAATGGTGTTCTCCTCATGTATATCTTATCTTCCTGGGGGCCCTCAAGCCTACAGCAGTCTCGGTGATCAACATTGCACCCTATTCTTTTCCAAAGGGAGCTCTTAGGTGAAATTAAGTAATTACTAGAGTAGCTACTCAAACTGCACTATCATTAGGACAAGTTAGTGAGAATAATACTTTGCTTCTTCTTGAGGCACATGGATTTATATATTCATAGTCCATATTTTAAGGGCTCAAAGTACTCTTTTCTTTCATTAAGGTACCTCATCTGCCTCTAAGGAAAGATAGGAAAACATTTGAGATTAAGAAAAGTATAGACTGACGTACGATAGAGAGACTTGGTCCTCTGTATTCTTCAGTGGCTTTAGTGCCTCTTTTTGGTCTTACCAACTTGCTTCAAGACCCAGTCGGTGCCTTGAAGCAAGTTGGTAAGAGCAAAAAGAGGCCCTAAAGCCAGTAAGGAGATGTCTCTGCTCCCCAAATCTTCCTGATGTGAATGTAGACTTTAAAAATCATGCTCTTATTGCTTCTCAGCCTTTTGGTTAAGATCAAATGCAAAAATTATGATCTTGATCACTGAATACCTACACGAAATAACCTGTTGGACAGAAGGCAAAGTATTATGGTTTTTGTGGGGAGAAACCAAGAACTCCACCAGAGCTGTTCTCACAGAAGAAAACCTATAGGTACTACTACAGTGATTTCTTTAAGGCCTTTGGCAAGATTTCCTGTCATTTTCTGTAGTCTCAGCTGCCCCTCTATGCTCAGCAGTAGAATAGGAGCACCACTATATCAGAAGGTGTGGCTGGAAGGGGATGCCATGGGTTTCTAGTTTGGAAAAGTCACGATGTCTGTCTCCTAAACCAGTATATACAGACGGTTTCCAGTATGGTCCAACCAGAGTCCTAGAAATAATCACAAATACATAGCCAACAAATGCCCCTGAATGGCTTTGTCACAGACACCCAACGCCTGGTTTTATCTTAGAGGGAATAAAAATGCTCATTAGAGTGAAGGTCCACTGCCTATGTTTCTTTCTGACATTCATCCTTCTGGAGGACTTAAGAATCCTTGGAATATATAGAAATGGACAAAAACATTTTAGGAGGGTGAAGGCAGTGCTATGAGTCATTGACCAATTCATATTGGCTGATTGCAAGTCAAGTGCCTCATTCTTGAACAGAAATGTCACATGCTTCGAATTCTTTTTTCAGGCTCATTATTGTTGGATGTAAAATAACAAATAGCTCATCCTCAAACGTCCTCTCACCAAAAAGTCTGACTGTAACAATAGATAGAGAGGCAGATGGTATTAATAGGAACAGCCCATATAATGCATACATTACAGAGAAGATTCATTTCATCATGCATATATCAAATGTTATAACAGTTAGCATGTATTGTGTGCCAGGTAGTATGTTTAGACTACAGGAAATGAAGAATAAAGATCTAGTCTCTGACTTCAAGGTTGACTCAGACTAATTGGGTTGACAGAAATATCAAGATAATTATAAGACCCTTCACCCTTCCAACTAGGATTATCCTAACTGGAAAGAATAAATACATGTTTTTTCCTCAAGAATTCCCTTAGCCTTTAGATGTACCCAGCCTAGCTGTTTTTCTTCTTTTCTTTTTATTTCTCTATTTTCTTTTTTTCTTTCTTTATGTCTCCCCCTTGAGATCATAAGTCTAATTTTAGTTCCCAGCCATTCTTTAACAAAGCTATTAGCATAGGCAGTCTATGTACAAGGTTTTTGCTCTCCCGTGATATGTCACACTTAATTAACTGTCACTTTTGCTATCAATATTAACTGAGATATTAATTTGATGAATCTTAATTTCTCTTAATCATAGCATCATTTTGATCCTTCATTGGATACCTCTTTAAAATGACACACAGTAGAGAGGAGAAATATTAATAGTATACTCAGGTTTGTTTTTTTTTTTTTTAAATTACATCTTAGGTAACTGCATGTTTTCCTGGTAAGAATATCTGTTTCTTGAACAGATATGGTCATCCTGATTTCCTTGTTAGCAAAATGGGTGTTTTGTCTTGACCGCCTCCTGGCTCTGTTTCGTACTCCCAATTGAAAATACTTTCAAATTTGATAAACGTTTCTCCCCAAAAGAATTCACCAGGATCTGCTGCACTATCTGTCTGGCAAAGGCTCTGTACTATTCGTGGACACATGGAAAATACACATTGGAGGGTTTTGTCTGTTCCTTTGGTAGCAGAGTCTACGAAGAGCTGGTACCCAGGAGGAAACAGCAAAGAGGGACTGAGCCATCGAAAGAAGTTTGATCTGTTTGCTGGTCATTCTTTCTATCTTTCCCTACATTCACTAATTTTTTTTTTTTATATAATTCTTTTTTTCCTCCTGGCCTCACATCCCTCCTGCACACCCTTACCCTCATATACATTGAGCACTGGTGAAGATGCCTTCTGGACTGCGTCACCCAGCCCACCATGGCATTGAGACATGTCTGGCACAGAGAATAAACTCTAGGCTATATTAGGAAGAGTCCCATCACTCAAATCCTGTCACCTGAACACTGGAGACCCACGAACAGAATCATTCTCAGCGCCCTGGTTCTGACATGGCTGGGGGATGGGATGGTGGCTGTTTTCCAGAGCTTTAACTCTCTCATTAAAGGGAGAATGAGAGTTTTCCTTTCTTCCTCAGTTCCCGACTGTTTGGGGAGTGTTTTGAGTCCCGAAGGCCGGAACTCAGGGAAGAAAAATACAAGCACAGTCAGAGACAGCATGTGCCTGAAGTCTACTCACCTCCAGGTACACCACCCAGGGCATCACCAAGGTGGCCACCAGCAAGTCTGCCACAGCCAGGCTCACTACTAGGTAGTTGGTGGTAGTCTGCAGGGCCCGCTCCTTCAGCACAGCCATGCACACCAGGCCATTGCCGAAGACGATGGCCAGGATGAGCGCACAGTAGGAGAGGGCATAGTAGGCATGTGGGCGGGCCTGCCTGGCACCTGTGGAGTTCTCCACCCCACAGGTGTAGTTCAAGTGGCCACTCAGCTGGCTCAGAGGTGCCATAGCCTGGGGGGAGGTACGTGACACCAAGGGGCTTCCTGTGAGGAGACAGAAAACAATATTAATAAAATGAGACTCTTTGGAGCTTGGTTGCTTAGTTACATTTTTTAATTTATTGCATCAACAAATATTTATTGAGCATTTTCTATATAGTAGGCACTGTTGTGAGAGTTGGAGATACAGCAATGAACAAAACAGATAAAATCTAATTCCTCCCCTTTGAAGCTCCCATTCTAGAGGAGAAGACAGATAATAAATAAGACAAATAAAAGATGTGGTGTGTTCGATAATGATATGTATATTGGAGACAAATCAAGGAGGCGGGTAAGTAATGGGTGAAGACTGTATGTATGTGAGTGGGTATCTGAGTATAATCAGGAACTCCTCATGGAGAAATCAGCAATTGAGTCAAGACCTGGAGGAGATCAGGAAGCAGACCATGCAAATATCAGATGGGATAGCAGTCTGAGCAGTGAGAACAGCAGGTGCCAGCAGGAAGGGCTAGCACATAGAAGGCATAGGAGGGAGGCCGGTGAGGCTGAAGCCAAGTGAGGCAGGAGAGAATAGGAGGGTGTGAGGTAGAGAAATTGTGCAGGGCTATTGAAAGTACCATGCTTGGACTCTGAGTGAGACGGGAAGCTGTTGCAGGATTACAAACCCAGCTCTGCTGCTTCCTAACTCTGGGACCTTATGCATATTACTTTACCTCTTGGAGCTCCAGATTATTCCCATGTAAAATGTGGGAATAATGAAACCCATCTATCTTAGTCCCTTTTGGGTTGCTATTACAGAACACCTGAGTCTGGGTAATTTATAAAGAGCAGAAATTTATTCTCTCACAGTTCTGAAGGCTAGGGGAAGACATAAGGCCTGTGACTTAGGGTGTAACCCTGAAACCCAAGCGAAAGTGACTCTTGCCCCAGGCTGTGTGCTATAGAGGAGCCTACTCTGGTCTTCTGCTATGGTTTGAGTGTTTGTGTCTCCCTAAATTCATATGTAGAAATCCTAACTCCCAATATGATGGTATTAGGAGGTGGGGGTCTTTGAGAGGTGATTAGGTTATGAGGACAGAGCCCTCATGAATAAGATTAGTGCTTTTATAAAAGAGACCCAGATAGCTAGCTAATCTCTTTCACCATGGGAGGACACAGTGAAAAGACAGCCATTTGTGAACCAGAAAGCAGGCCCTCACCAGATGCTGAATCTTCTGGTGCCTTGATCTTGGATTTCCCAGCCTTCAGAACTGTGAAAAATAAATATCTGTTGTTTATAAGCTACTCAGTTTATGGTATTTTGTGATCGCAGCCCAAAAGGACTAAGGCACCCTCTACTGGTTATGCCTCTAGCCCCTACAGGATGATGTTGTAACCTCCCACAGTGCCAAGGAGAAGGTCCACTAAGTTTACAACCCTGTCTAGACCACACTCAGGGAATTCTCTGCCCAACTGCTCAGAGCCTGTTTCCAGGACATCATGGGCCTCATTCTCAATCTGTCACCCTGAGGGTAGACTATGCCGTAAATGTGTAGGGTTCCTGGGGCCAAGTGGGGGCTTTCAGTTAGAGCTCAGTCAAATAGATTCTATGTAGCCTGAGGTGGGGAGATAAGAGTCCAGGGTCCCTGAGGCAAGTTAGGGATGGGGGCCCAGCTTCTCCTATATAGTCACATTTTGTATGGAATTTTGAAGGGTCCAGGAATCTTAAATTCAGACTTGGCCTTCCACATTGTTATGAAGGTGTATTCATCAAGGTGGGAAGATGAAACATTTTACTCAATGGTTTGTTGGTTACGACTTTAAAATATTTAAACATGGTACATATGGACCTTTATAGGAACTCTCTCTCCAGGCCCTGGCAAAAGTAGAGGCTGGCTTGGTGGCCAGAATTTGCCCTCAAGCCAGGTATCTGTAGCTCTCCCTTGATTAGGAGACTGGCCTAATCATGGCTGTCATTTTGTACTTCACTTTGAAATGTTTCAGCCTGAAATGTGAAAGAGTTAAAATGAACACAATTGGGAAAGGGTGATAAACTTGGAATGAATTTAGAGAATTGTTTAAAAAAATTGTCCTTTATCTTGGCACACTGTTTGCACTCAATGTATTTTAAAACATAATAATAATTCTTGATAATAGTTATAATTTTCTCATTATTCAGAGGAGGGCAGCCGCTACCCTGGAGATAGCACCGCTGCTGCCAAGAGCTGTTGGAAAAATACAATGCTTTCTGATTGTTCAAGGATATTTCCACTTTTAAGGCAGGCTCAGGCCCAAATGTCTTCCCTTTCACAACTGGGCCACTTTGGAACACAGTGGCCAGAATCCCTCTTTTCTGGGGTCTGCAGCTGGTGAATAATGTCTTAGCCTCCTCTCACCTGCCAAGTAAGAGGGAGGCATAAAACCTTAGGATATTTGTTACCCTTTGGCTGGACTTTTTACTCTGCCAAGAGGTTTGACAGCTACCTAAAAATAGTATAGCTGAATGCCAGTGGCTAATTATACGAAGGGAAACCCTCAACTCTGAAAATCAATTCTGAGCCTGATGTTGGAATCACAGTTGCATGGATTTCTGATTTCTAATTTATTTTTTTCCACATCTGATCTTAGATCCTTTATAGCAGCAGGTGGGTTAAACTGTGATTGTTCAGATAGTTTCTGATGAGTTGTGGATGTGGGAGATGAAAGCAAAGATGCGTGAGCTGCTAGATTACTCTCTATCTCTCAGCTAATTGTTTCAACTTCCTCCCTGCTTAGATATTTATTTTTTTTCAAACCAGAGTTGCTTATACAACACAGAACTGAGCTGGGTTTTCTTCTTTCTTTTCCCCTCTGTTAGATATGCTAACAGATAGGAAATGGGTCTCAGGTAGGAAGAAGCAAAGAGCCTAGAGAATTCATTAACTCAATCACTCTCTAAGTAATTTACAGTGATAGGCTGGTTTCCTCATCAGCAAAATGGAGATAATCATATCCACTCCGTAAGGCTATTATGAAGATTAAATGAAATTTTATACAAAAAGTTTGGCACTACTGACAATTTAGGCTGAATAATTCTTTGTTGAGGAGATTGTCCTATGCACTGTGGGGTATTTAACAGCGTCCTTTACATATACCCACTAGATGCCAGTAGCACACCCCTCCCTACAAGTTGGGACAATAAAAAATGCTTCTAGATGTTGCCAAATATCCTGGGGGGGGGGGCAAAATTGCTCTCCCCATTAAGAATCATCACTTTAGCCTAATGTCTGGCACATAGCACCAGAAATATAATTGCTTTTATTGTTAAGCGGAAAGTGGGAATAGGTGAAGAGTTAAATAATCTACAATTGTAGAGTATCTAGTGATCTTGGAAATGATGACATTCATGGTGACCTCAGCAAACAGTGTTAGGAGTTAAAAGTGGATAGGAGGTAAAATAATAGAGAAGGCAGAGAAATAGAAGAGTACTCCTGGCTTCATTCTTTTAAGATTCATTACATATAACACTACTTACACATTTTAATGAGCTTTTACATGCCTTACAAAGTATTGATTTATCTTGGTCTTTATAGTTTGTTCTGGCATCTCTTAGAGTGAGTGCATAACCTATTTAAAAAGGCAGGGGAACAGAGAGTGGTCAGGTCCCCATCAGTTATGACATTTGTCCTGCTTTGCTGATGTTCAGTCCCTCAGTGCTGAATAACAGTCTGCCTGAAACATTCATGGGATTCCTCCTTAGCACCTCATTAAGACTTACAGAGTTTTAATTATTTGTTCTCGTTCTGTAAGAGAACAAATGAAGATGAAGACAACTACATCTAGGCTACTACTGTGTGTCAAGTACGAGTACTTTACATGCATTTTAATATTTACAGCAGCCCTAAAGGTGGATAATGACCTATTTCTTTTATGGATTAAAAAAACTGAGAGAGATCAATTACTTTCTCAAGATTACACAATGTGTAAGGGGCTGATTTGAACCAAGCTTTGTCTCAGGCATTCTTAAATCCCAAACTCATAATTATCTAATGTGTCTCTGCTGGGCATGGAAGTTGATGTTAATCATTCCCAGCCCTGCTTGGGGGCTCATTCCTGTAATACCAGCACTTTGGGAGGCTGAGGTGGGAGGATCACTTGAGGCTGGGAGTTTGAGACCAGCCTGGGCAACATAGTGAGACTCCATCTTTACAAAAATAAAAGAAAAGAAAAATTAGCTGCGTGTGATGCCATGTGCCTGTATTCCCAGCTACTTGAAAAGCTGAGGCAGGAAGATTGCTTGAGTCCAGGAGTTACAGGCTGCAGTGAGCTATAATTGTACCACTGCACTCCAGCCTGGGTGACAGAGCAAGATCCTGTCTCAAAGAAAAAAACCCCACAAAACTGTCATTCCCAAGTTGAGATGGATTTTACTCAACCCAGAACAAAACACTTCAGTAACAAGATCCATGATACATCTTCACTCATTTCACAGATCTCTGGCTGTTGCCACATCTAATCTTTTACTCAGATGCCTCCTGACCACCAGTCACCAGAGCTTTTCTGGTCTGGGCTATAATTTGGACTTGCTATATTGCCTGATAAAGTTAATAATTATAGCTAAAATTTATAAGCATTATCATCATGCAACCTCACAGCAACCTGATGAAGAAGGTAAGCACTATTATCATATCACGTTTTCTAGATCAAAAAGGTGAGTCACAGAGAGGTTAAATATCTTGCTGAGAACACAAACCAGTAAATGATGGAGTTGATTCAACCCAAGATTTGTCTGATTCCAGAGTTCATGTTCTTAACTATGCCACTTAACTATGCCACTTTTAGGGGTGAGGCAGACAAATGTGAAATGGGTACTAATTTTAAAATCTCCCTTGTTCAGAGTATCTTATGCACATCATCTGACTAGGCTTGGTGAAGTAATGCAGGTGCACACTGCTCATAGAACCAGTGGGAGTCACATTGTTATTATTATTAGAGATAGTCTTTAGCATTTCTGTGCTACTTACTTCTTGCAAAGTGCTGCCTATTTTCCTAAAAAAGATTCACAAATGCATTGCAATACATAGCATATTTATGTATTTGGGCACATTTACATTGTTGGTAAATGTACAGAGAAAAACTATTGCTGGTTACTGAGGTCCAGTAGCTGAGATAATAGATTTTTCCCCTCATTAAACCTGTCTAGTAAAGCAGAGCATACTCACTTTCCATCACAACCTCTAAAGACTGAGCATTCTACCATTCTAATCAGAGATAAAATGGGGAACTCAGAAAATAAATCAATAAGCAAATATTAATTGATGACAAACTTCAATGCATTAGAAATTGAATCTGATATTGAGTAGAAACTGTTCGGTATTTGCTTTAATGCGTATTCCATAATAAACAGCCTTCTGTATGGATGCTTAAATATTAGGCACCCATTTGGATACTATCGGTATTTTCCTTGTTCAATACCCTTGCTCACTGCTAGCCACACAGATCCTTGAAAATATTCAACTACAAATAAATGAGTGCCTGAGTAAGAATCTTTCTCACCTTGTCTCTACTTCTCCTTGACCATAAGAGATCCCAATGCCATGTCAAGCAGTAGTTCTTCACTCTTACCTAAGAACAGATATTTTACAAGCCCTTCAGTATCAATAAGCAAAGGGCTTCACCTATAAAGAGAAACAGTCATGCACAATGAGTTTAGAATCCAAGTTTCACTTTGCTATTGCTGCATTATTATTCATGCATGCATTTTGATGGTATTCAATTAAACTAAATGCATGAACTGGAACAAATACCTAATTGCAATGACTTCTGTTGCCCCAGTAAGCTACAGCAAGTAATGGAAGTCTCACAATTAAATAACAACAATACCCTAAAAATCATATACCATCATCAAAGGAAACATACACAATCATCATCTCAAGTACTACATATCTCTGCTGGGAATAATTGGATTCTGACTTAGAAACAGCCTGACTTTAAATAGACTATTGAAAATAGTGCCTCTCCAAACCTTCAGCTCTGAATTGCCAGGGTGCTGAATTGAGGAGTTTAAAATAACAGACCCTTACAATTAAGTAAAATCCTTAAGAGGAATACAATCAACTTCCATACAAATCCTAGAATAATAACCGCTTTTTGTTTTCTATCTTTTAATTCTTCGTTGATATAGCTTCTAGAGTCCACAAGGTACAATTTTGGGGAAAAAAATAGAAGAAAAAGGAATATAAAAGGTTTCTGCTGTCCAACCACTTAGAAGAAAAAGAAAACCATTTCCTCAGGGCTTTGGTTTTTAAATAAGAGTGGGCATTGTGTTTTAATGCATATTTTTAGAGATCCACAGAACCCCAAGCTGATTAAATAACCTTGAGGAAAATACTATGTACTAAATTAGAAACGAAAAGAAAAATTACTTACCCTTAAATTTTCTTCTGATTTCTGGAGACCGAGGAGTTTACCACTTCGGCTCCTGCAGCCATTTACTGACAGCAGACATACCCAAGCAAAGCAAACTTTGCCTTTCTCAGGACTCAGAAACTATGAAATGAACAGAAAGAAATCACCCATTTTTTGCCTCTAAGGTGAAATTGCTTGAGTGCTGCTCTTCCAGCTTCCCTATTAGACCTTAGTGCACGTTTCATAGCTGCTTTCGGATGTATCCTTTTTCTGTAGAGGATTTGGGAGGGACCCTAAACTGAGCATTGCTTGGGTCAGCCGCTCAGAGGTTCTGTCCTTGGTGCTGAAAGAGAGATGGAGTAGGCACAAGCAGGATCCGTTTTCTACCTTGCTCTCTTTTCCTCTTTGTCTCTATCTGCTCTGGTACTGTGCTTTTTAGTACATGTGTATTTTCTCCTCAGTGTTCTTTTTAATCTTAGTTTTTCCACTGTTTTTACCTTTATGCTTTAATTTCTCTTGAATAACACTCATCTTCCTCAGTTTAATTGCTTTTCCAGATTCTGGTGGGTGTGAAAATGATTAGTTCAGAAGAAGGAACAGATCTTCAAATTGATACCACAATTGGTTAATGGAAATCAGTACAATTTAAAACACAACTGACAGGATAATTGAACTTGGAGGTGTAAGCCTGTCTGGGAAAAGAAGGTTAAAGGAAACATATTACAAAGGCAGAAAAACTGAGGCATGGTGTATAACTGGCAATAAAGATGAAATAAGCTTAATAGTGTAAGAAATGTTAAATATTTACTTAGCAGCACTTCTTGTTTTCAGAGAACTTCACAAATATTTGCCAATTCATTCTTACTGCTTCTCTGTGATATATGTACATATATATCTTTTTAAAAACTGGTTTAGAACAAGCTAAAGTGAGATGCAACCAAGGACAATATCAGTGAAAGTCAGGAGTAGAACATAAACAATCCTAACTTATGGTCACCTATTCATCTTACATTTTACTGTGGAATCCTAACCATTTCCTGTTATCTCTCTCTTTTTTTTCTCCTCTGTTTAGGCAGTGTGGTAATTCTTCGGCTGTTTTCTCTGCCAACAGTGGATGTGCTTGGCAACTGCAGTGCAGTCATGGGGAAGCTAGTTATCTTT
Source organism: Trachypithecus francoisi (assembly GCF_009764315.1). Classification (NCBI taxonomy): domain Eukaryota; kingdom Metazoa; phylum Chordata; class Mammalia; order Primates; family Cercopithecidae; genus Trachypithecus; species Trachypithecus francoisi. The sequence goes on along the minus strand of NW_022681453.1, from coordinate 74,926,722 downwards.
TGACTATGATGGAGACCTCTGCTGGCTGAAAAAGAAGGGAGCAGCATCAACAAGGTCTAAATATTGCTATTGATAACAACCATCATTTATTGAGCATGTACTTTTAGCCAGTCATTTTAATGTGTTGCTCCTTTTAATCTTTTCAACAACCCTACAAGGCAGGTACTATTTTTTACCACCCTTAATTTATGGAGAGGAAAATTAAAGCATAGAGTGGTTAGTACAATGTCTGAAAGTCATACAGCTAACAAGTGGCCAACCCAGGATTTGGATCTAAACATTCTAATTCTCTTGACCACTATGATATAGTCTTCCAAAGGCAGAAAATTTAAACTTCCCAGAAGACAGATAGTATATCAGAGAGAATAATAATTATGACAACAATAATAATATTAATAATACATTTGTATGTAATTATATTTAATAATCATTTAGATGATTTAGAAATCATTTTGTAAATTATGTTCTTGTTTGCACGTTACATCAATCTTCATAATGCCATTTTTATAGAGGCTGTTATGGACTAATTTGTGTCCTTCCAAAATTCATATGTTGAAGCCCTAACCTTAGAACATGACTGTATTTGGATGTAAGATCTTTGAAGTGTGAATTAAGTTAAAATGGGCCCTGGAGGGTATGCCCTAATCCAATATGACTGGTTTCCTTATAAGAAAAAGAAGAGACACCAGAAATGTGCACACAAAGGAAAGGACACAGGAAGATGGCATCTGTCTGCAAGCCAAGGAGAGGGGTCTTGTAGGAGAGACCAAACCTGCCACCCTGTTGATTTTGGACTTCTACCCTTCAAAACTGTGCAAAAATAAATTTCTTTTGTTTAATTCACCTAGCCTGTGGAGTTTTGTTATGGCATCCCTAGCAAGCAAATGCAGAGGCTTAGAGAGGTTAGGTGCCATATCCAAGGTTGCCCATAATTTATTGGGCATAAAAGTATTAGTTATATGACATAACAATATTGAACATGCCCTAAGACTAGAACTCCTGGGTTGAATGTGAACTCCAAGGTTTTCTTCCCTTGGATAAGGGGACCAAGAGAATATGCACTGCTAAAACTTGGCTTGTCTGACATGTAAAAGCAGGGAGTAATGTCAGGCTGGAGCAGAATGAAGCAAATACCTTCTAAGGAGTTAAGAACCTCATATCACTCATTTTCAGCAACATGGTTTTCACCTTTCAGTATCCTATGTTTATTTTCTTTAACATTTGAAGATATTGTGCCTAATGATAATGCTATTCTGATAATGCATGAATGTAGTAGGAAGAACCCTATTTCTAGACTTTCTGTATTGAGAACACATATTCTCTCTCCAAGGGCAGTTGTAAATGCTGGCAAGATATTCCTCAGTATGTTTTTAGTGCCTTTCTTTGGCAAAATTAAAAGGAAGATAAAGAGGGATATAGACTCTAATTCTATGTAGGAACAAGAGACAGGAAAATTAACTGACATGCCTAAAATCACACATCTAGGCAGTCAACTCTGTTCTGACTTAACTCTCTGTGGTAGATTCCTTGACCCCCACGGTGAATGGGGAGGGATTGTGTGGAAATAGAAGAGAAGCAGGGTAAATGAGGTAATCCTTTCCCTCTGGACTTCACTATAGGTGAAGATTAGCAATTGGTCCTTTTATCCGGCACTTTCCATTCATACAACACCAAACAGTTTTATACTTTTAAGTAAATGGAACCCTTATTCATGATTGGCATCGAGATATGCCATCTGGGAAGATCTCCAGGACGCCTACAGAACAGATATGGCTGGGCAGAAATCAAGAAAAATTAGATAATTTTCTTCATCTTCCTTCTAGAAAATCCATCTCAATAGCATGGCTGGAACATGCTCATGTACTAGCCAACAGCCCTTCATCAGGGAAAGTCTTTATGTTTTGAACTTGAAGTGGGAAGTTTAAAGCAAAAGAAGAGAGATGGTGGGCTTCTCATACATACAGTTACTCAGTGATTTTGTTTGAAAGGAAATTGATGTGAAGTTTGCGGTGGGAATATTCTCTTCTTGTCTTTGAAATGTGGCTCCAGGGAAAGATACAAGAAACCTTGCCTTGAGTGCCGACCATTGAGTACAACATGAGTTTCTCACACCACTTTAAACACAGCCCCCTGAGTTTCCACTCACCAGGACAGTATGGAGACTAAATGAAGCAGTATGGTGAGCCAATTTGCAGGACCTATATGAATAGAGGAATATTTTGTCTCCACGTCTTATTATAACTAGCATTCCTTACTGTAAACTAGAAGATTTGATTATCATGATGACCTTAAACTGCATGGATACTGATCTGGTCTGGAGAAGAGCCTCTCAGTCTGTTTTTCACTAGGATCAGACCTCAAGTTGTAAAAGTGTAAATGAAAGTTGGCAAATGCAGTCAGTGGTCCAGTAATATGGTTATTTCTTTTTAACCTTAGCCCTCGTTCCTCTCCAATGAGATCTGGTGATAGATGAGAACCATCTGAGAAAGTCTTAGGTTTTATGTTTGAATTCATTCTGCTGCTGTAATACAGTTCTTGAAAGAAAAATAGTTCAACTCATTTATTATTGTCTAATACTGAGCACCACTTTCTTCCTTTCTACCAGAGAATGGCAGGAAATGACAGAAGGAGACTTCTCCATCAATCAGATTTGTACCCAATCACTCATTATAGGCAGCAGAGTAATAGTAGGGAAGGAAATAAATAAATGATATTTGTTTTTATATCTGCATCTACCCTTCTGTGTGCTTGCATTTTACCTCCCTTTTCTACTTCTATCTTAACTTTTCAACCTATTTTCCTCCTGTTTTTTCCTACCCTCCATCATTGTCTAATGTTTTGTTTTTTTTTTTGAGACAGAGTCTCGTTCTGTTGCCCAGGCTGGAGTGCAGTGGCGTGATCTCAGCTCACTGCAACCTCTGCCTCCCAGGTTCAAGCGATTCCCTGCTTCAGCCTCCTGAGTAGCTGGGACTACAGGCATGTGCCACCACGCCTGGCTAAATTTTTTTTGTATTTTTAGTAGAGACGGGGTTTCACCATGTTAGCCAGGATGGTCTGGATCTCCTGACCTCGTGATCCGTCCGCCTCAGTCTCCCAAAGTGCTGGGACCACAGGCATGAGCCACTGCTCCCTAATTTTTTTTTTTTTTAAGAGGGTCTCACTCTGTCACCCACGCTGGAGTGTAGTGGTAAAATCACGCCTCACTGCAGCCTCGACCTCCTGGGCTCAGGCAGTCCTCCCCATCTCCAGCTCATGAGTAGCTGGGACTATAGACATGCGTCACCACACCTACCTTACTTGATTTTTTTTTTTTTTTTTGAGACGGAGTCTCGCTCTGTCACCCAAGCTGGAGTGTAGTGGCGCGATCTCGCCTCACTGCAAGCTCCGCCTCCCGGGTTTACGCCATTCTCCGGCCTCAGCCTGCGGAGTAGCTGGGACTACAGGCTCCCGCCACCACGCCCGGCTTGATTTTTTATTCCTCTAACTTTTTCTTAATTTCTTCCAATCTCTTCTATATTTCTTTCCTTTCCTTTTCTTTTTTTTTTTTTTTTCCAAAATACATATAACTAGAAGCGATGATCGGTTAGAATTAGAGAGTTCTGAATTTTAATTAATTTGTCATTTGTTCAAAAAGGATGTGGGGTTGATAGATTTGGCAGATTATATTTCCCAAAGATGATGAGGATGATATGCCCCATTCCTCATGTTCTTCTAGAACCTTGCCATTCCACCCTCAAGAGGTGGAGCCTTAATTATGTCTCTCTTCTTGAGTCTGGTAGGCCTTCATAACTGTGTCTACCAACAGAATGTGGTAGAAGTGATGCTATGTGACTTTTGAGGCCAGCTCATAAAAATGCCATATATTTCTACTTTGTTCTCTTGAGACACTTGCTCTTGGAGCTCGGTCACCATGTTATGAGAAAGCTCAGGCAGCCCATGGAGAAGCCATGTGGAGAAGAACTGAGACCATTGTGCTGACTGAGCTCACTGCTAAAAGCTAGTCTTAGCTAGCCAGCCATGAGTGAGTCATTTTGAAAGCAGCTCCTCCAGTCCCCCATTGAGCTGTCCTAGTTGATGCCATGTGGAACAGAGACAAGCTACCTCTGTAAAGATTTGCCCAAATTTCAGTTTCATGGGCAAAATAAATGTTTGATGTTGTCTTAAACCAATAATTTTGTTATGTAGCGATAGATAATAGATACTCTGAGACTCATTTTCTCTAAAACATAGCACATTTAGTATTCAGAAGGAGCATATCTCAAATCCTATTGAGTCCCATCTCATTTTGAGGAAATCACTATTCAATTATTTGGTGTGTTTGTTTGAATCTAGATGCTGTCTATTTCACCTTTACAAATTTTACAAAACCTTTTTTCCTCAAAATATGGGCCAAGGACCAGGACCAGCAGCGTCAACTTCACTTTGGAAATTGTTAGAAATGAAGAATCTTGGCCACCACCCTAGACTTAGTGAATCCAGGATTTTCATCTTAAGGTGCACCACTGTTTATTAAAGATGCAACAACAAATGGTGTGAAGAACAAGCCTGTAAAACAGATGCATCTCTAGATGCTAGACAAATAATTTATTATTTTCCACTTTCTTATATTTTTCAATTTTTTATTGTTTTAAATACACATAACATGAAATCTATAATCTTACACATTTTAGGTATACATTTCAGTGGTACCAAATGCATTTATGATGTTGTACAACCATTACCACTGTTCATATTCATGATTCTTTTCATCTTGCAAAACTGAAATTCTTTACCTATTTAACAGTAACTCCCCATTTTCCCCAAACCCTGGCAACCATTATTCTACTGTCTTTTTTTATGATTTTGACAACTCTAAGTACCTCATGTAAGTGGAATCCTACTGTATTTGTCTTTTTCAGATTGGCTTATTATACTTAGCATAATGTTCTCAAAGGTCATTGATATTGAAGTATATGTCAGAATTTTCTTTCTTTCAAGGCTGAATAATATTCAATTGTACCACATTTTGCTTATCTGTTCATCTATGGATGACGCTTGAATTACTTTCACATTTTAGCTATTGTGCATAACACTGCTATGAACATAGGTGTTCAGATATCTCTTTGAGATGCTGTTTTCAGCTCTTTGGATATATATCCAGAAATGGAATTGCTGGTTCATATGGTAATTCTATTTCTGATTTTTTGAGGTACTACCATACTGTTTTCCACAGCAGTGGTTTCATTTTACATTCCCATCAATAGTGCATGAGTGTTCCAATTTCTCCACATCCTCATGTGCATTGTATCTCCATTGTAATTTATTCTTTGATCCACTGGTTGTTTAAAAGTGTGTTGTTTAATTTCTACAAATTTGTGAATTTTCTAGTTTTACTCTGTTATTCATTTCTAATTTCCTCCCATTGTGATCAGGCAAGACTTTGTATGATATCTTTTATCTGTCTTTTAAAATCTATTGAGACACAATTTGTGGCCTAACATACGGTCCATCCTGGAAAATGTCCCATGTGCACTTGATAAGAATGTGTATATTATTGTCATTTTGGTAGAGTGTTCTGTATATGTCTTTTAGGTCTAGTTGGTTTATTCTGTTGTTTATATCCTCTATTTTCTTACTTATTTTCTGTATGGTGGTTCTAACCATGATTGAAGGTGGACTGTTAAAGTTTCCAACTATTAATGTAGAATTGTATTTTTCTCCCTTTAATTCTATCAGTTTTTGCCTCGTGTATTTTGATTGTTATGAGGCATGTTAATGTTTAAAATTGCTGTATTTCCTTGTTGTATTAAATATTTTATTAATATATAATACCCTTTCTTATTTCATAATTTTTTGACTTAAATTCATTTTTGTCTGATGTTTGTCTAGCCATTCCTGCTCTCTTTTGGTTACTATTTGCATGGAATATTCTTTTCCATCTTTTCACTTTCAACTTACTTGTATCTTTGCTTTCTTTTTTCTTTTTTATTATTTTTATTTTTTGCATGTGTGTGTTTGGATCTAAAGTTAGTTTCTTGTAGACAGTATATCCAGCAACCATGTGTTTTTTATCCATTCTGCTGATCTCTGTTTTTTGACTGGGTAGTTTAATCCATTTACATTTAAAGAAATTACTGATAAAGAAGGACTGACTTCTGTTGTTTGCTATTTGTTTTCTATATGCCTTATAGCTTTCCCACATTTCATTCTGCATGACTCTTTTTTGTGTGTTTAGTTGATGTTTTGTGGTGAAATGTTTAAGCTCCTTTTTATTTCCTTTTGTTTATATTCTTTAACTCTTTCTTTTTGGCTACCATGGAGATTACATTTAACATACTAAAGTTATAATACTCTAATTGGAGTTTATACCAGTCTAACTTCAATAACATATAAAATATCTGGTCCTCTACTATTCTTTCTTCACTCTTTTTGGTTGTTGATGTCATAAAATTATACCTTTATATATTGTGTGACCCCAAACATAAACTAATAATTATTTTAAATGCATTAGTCTTTTAAATAATATAAAAAACAAAACATGGAGCCACAAACCAATTTACAACAATGTTAGCTTTTAGACTAATGATTGTTTTCTTTTAAATGTATTAGTCTCTTAAATTATGTAGATAGCAAAAAGTAGAGTTACAAACTATTGTGATAATACTACTAGCTTTTATAATGGTCCTTGCATTTATTGAGTTCTTTGTTTCTTCATACAGCTTTAAGTTACTATCTAATGTCCTTTCATTTCACCTTGTAGGACTCCCTTGAATATTTCTTGCAGGGAAGGTCTAGTGGTAATGTGGTAATGAGCTCCTCAGCTTTTGTTTATCTGGCAATGTTCTCCTTCTTTTCCTGCTTCAGCCCTGCAAGTAGCTGGGACTACAGGGGCATGCCACCATATCTGTTTAATTTTTTGCATTTTTAGTAAAGACAGGGTTTTGCCATGTTGGCTGGGCTGGTCTCAAACTCCTGATTCAAGTGATCTGCCCACCCTGGCCTCCCAAAATGTTGGGATTATAGGTGTGAGCCACTGCACCTGACCTCCTTCACTTTTGAAAGACAATTGTACTGATATAAAATTCTTGGTTGACAGGTATTTTTTTCTTTTGCATTTTGAATACATTGTCCCACTACCTGATAGGCCAAAGTTTCTCATGAGAAATTTGTTAATATTCTTACCAAAGATTCCTTGTATATGATGAATCACTTCTTTTTTGCTGATTTCAAAATTCTCTCTTTGTCCTTGTATTTCAGAAGTTTGATTATAATGTGTCTTGGTGTGGGTTCATCTTGAAGTTCATTGTGCTTCTTGGATGTTTATATTTATGTCTTTCATCAGATTTAGAAACTTTTCAGCCATTATTTCTTCAAATATTCTTCTCACCCTTTATCTAGTCCTTCTCTTTCTGGTACTGTCACAGTGTGTTAGTTGGTTCACTTGATGGTGTCCCATATGTCTTTTAGGCTCTGCTCACTTTTCTTCAATCGTTTTTCTTTTTGCTCCTCAGACTGATAATTTTCATTGTATCTGGAAGTTTGCTGATTCTTTCTTGCCTGCTCAAATCTGCCTTTATATTTCTCTAGTGAAGTTTAAAATTTTAGTTATTATATTTTCAGCTTCAGAATTTCTTTTCGGTTTCTTTTTAGTGTTTCAGTCTCTTTACTAATATATCCATTTTATTCATAGGTTGTTTTCTTGACTTTTTCCAAATCTTCTTTTAGTTCTTTGAGACTTTAAGTTAGGTATTTTAAAGTCTTTGTCTAGTAGATCTGCCACTGGGTCTCTTTCAGGAATAGTTTTGGTTGATTAATTTAAAAAAATTTGAATGTGCCATACTTTTCTGTTTCTTCATGTGCCTTGTAATTTTTTTTTTTCTTTTAAAGACAAAGGCTTGGTCTGTCACCCAGGCTAGTGTGCAGTGGCATGATCATAGCTCACTGTAACCTCAAACTCCTAGGCTCAAGCAATCTTCCGCCCTCAGCCTCCTGAGTAGCTAGGACTACAGGCCTACTATGCCTGGAAAATATTATTTTATTTGTTTATTTATAGAGGTGGAGTCTCACAATGTTGCCCAGGCTGGTGTCTTATAATTTTTTTGTTGAAAAACAGGCATTTGAAGTTAATAATATGGTAACTCTGTAAATCAGATTCTCCCTTTTCCCCAGGGCTTGAACATTTTTTTGTTAGTGTTTTGTTTACTACTTTTAAAAAATGTTATGTATTGTTTCTGTGTCAAGGATTAGCCTGACGTGCATATTTAAGGTTTCTTTTCTAAACCTGCACCTTTCCCTAGGTAAGTGCAGTCACTTTCTAATTTTCCCTTTATGTGCATTGTTTTTTAATGTCCTAGTCTTTAATGTCTGACTTCCAAAAGGGCGAAATAGAAAAATAAAGGTAGATTTCTAAAAAATGGAAGTGATTCTCCTGCCTCAGGTTCCCAAGTAGCTGGGATTACAGGCATGTGCCACCACGCCTGGTTAATTTTGTATTTTTAGTAGAAACAGGGTTTCTCCATGTTGGTGAGGCTGATCTTGAACTCCCGACCTCAGTTGATCCACCCACCTTGGCCTCCCAAAGTGTTGGGATTACAGGCATGAGCCACTGCACCCAGTTCTAAATCTTCTTGAAGTTACTACAGCCAGACAGGGAGGGGCTTATAACAGTGGGGGAGGTGCAACAACTGTGGTAGCATGCTCCTTTTTCTGAATCTTTGTGATCAGAAGGAGCAATCAATATTCAGACCATAGTTCCCCTCTATTTGGAGGACAAGGTTCTTTTTGCCCACTCGCTCCTGCAAGCTGCTCCAAGAATTCAGACACAGCTGTATGCCACATTGCTGGGAGTGGGGAATGGGTAGTTGCTATTATGCTAAGAGCTGACATGACCAAAATAAACTTAATTTACCATCCAAGACTTCTCCTGGAAGTTGCAAGCTTTCAATAGATTCCAGACTTCCAAAATAATTACATCAGGCAGATTCTGGCAGTGCAATTGTTGTCTAGGTGGGGAAACAGATTCCTGGTGCTTCCTACTCCACCATATTTCTGAAAACATCCCCCTTTTTCCATTAGCTTTTATTGCTCCCCCTGGAAATCAGAGAGCTGTGTGTATAGGAGATGGAAAATGAGAGAGATGTGGGAGTGTTATTATGATGGAAGTAGAAACGTCTGAGAAAGTGAAGGTCTGGAGGCTCAAAAGTTGCCTGAAGACTCTAGACTGGATGAGACATGTTTCAACTGTTTTATTCTAGGCATTTAGGGACATGTATCACGGGGAATAAGATGGAGGAGTAGTAGAGGCACTTTAACTTTTTCATAGTTGACAACATTCCATCAAATAACAGGTTGTGTGTTTTCTTTCTTTTCTTTTTTCTCAAATGTCTAGAAAATGTTCTCTAAGATTAGAAATAAACTATCATTATTTTTGTCATAAGTTGGGGTTTGTGTGTTCACACACTCTGCTTCTCTTGGGTAAGTGCCTTTATAATGGTTTGATCTCTGCCCTAAAGCAGAAAGGAGCTGCTTTATCTTCATATCTTGTATTTCAAGATACTCAGCATGTATAAAGTATACCTGCAATCCATTTTCTGTGGGTTACATTGTTTAATCCTCAAAAGTTCAGTTCTCCCCAGCAGACAGGACTTGTAGGACTTTGTATGTTAATGAAACAATATTGAATTCAATGAAACTTTTGTTGCTTCCACAGCTCCTTTGCAATCTTGTCATTGATGTTCAGATATCCTACTGCATTGCCATGATTGAAATATGGTCATTCCCAGAGTAAAGCAAAATGGCAGACTATTACAAAGTAGTTGGTTTGAAAAGGGACAAATATTACTATCCAAAAAGGGCATTTGGTATCACTAGAACTCTTGGGAGTTCAAAAACTCAGCTTCATTGGAATGGCTTCACTATCCCTGGAAATGCCCATTTTCTCCTCTTGTCTATCTTATTTTCTCTATGTCTCTCTCAAACTGGCTCCAATTGTTACTTATGTTTTAAAGATGCCATATAAAAGTGCTGATGCTCATAACGTTCTAGTCATATTAGGGTATTTAATAGAAACATAGCAGGAAACTCAGGCAAATGGATTGTGCCTCATATTCATTATGACCAAACTCGTGAAATGAGACACTAGATAATTCGACATAATCATGCTCCCTATGCCCTAGGAAGAGAAAAAGAGAAGCAAATATCTGAGCATCTCTCTTCTCCATATAGGTATCCAAGTGCACTTAAAGAATCAAGTTTATTATTTATTTATTTATTTATTTTTTGAGACAGAGTCTTGCTCTGTTGCCCAGGCTGGAGTGCAGTGGCCGGATCTCAGCTCACTGCAAGCTCCGCCTCCCGAGTTCATACCATTCTCCTGCCTCAGCCTCCCGAGTAGCTGGGACTACAGGCGCCTGCCACCTCGCCCGGCTAGTTTTTTATATTTTTTAGTAGAGACGGGGTTTCACCGTGTTAGCCAGGATGGTCTCGATCTCCTGACCTCGTGATCCGCCCGTCTCGGCCTCCCAAAGTGCTGGGATTATAGGCTTGAGCCACCGCGCCCGGCCGAGAATCAAGTTTATTATTTTGGCTAGGGGTTTGGCAAATAACAGAAAACTCCTTCTCAATTGAATGGAATGATAAAGAGTTGATTATCTCACATAAAAAGTCCAGAGGTAGATGGCTTCACATGAATTCATTAGGGATCATTTCAACATTTCTTTTTTTCCTTTTTTTTTTTTTTTGAGATGGAGTCTCTCTCTGTCATCCATGCTGGAGTGCAATGGTGAGATCTCAGTTCACTGCAACCTCCACCCTGGTTCAAACGATTCTCATGCCTCAGTCCCCCGAGTGGCTGGGACTACAAGCGTGTGCCAATACGCCCAGCTAATTTTTGTATTTTTAGTAGAAATGGGGTTTCACTATGTTGCCCAGGCTGGCCTCAAACTCCTGACCTCAAGTAATCTGCCCTCCTCGGCCCCCTAAAGTGCTGAGATTACAGGCGTAAGCCACCGCACCCAGCCCCATTTCAACACTTCAGCTTTTATAGATCTTATCCTGGAGCTGACTTGCCTCATGTTCACAACAGGGCTGCACCAGCTACACGTATTCATATTCTCAATGCAACATCCCGAGGTGGAGAATGAGGACTGTTTTTAACATTAAGGGAGCTCTTTCCAGAAGTCCCTTGGCAAATTCTCTTTATGTTTCATTTGCCAGATTTACATCACATGTCCATACTTGAATCAATTAGCAGCAAAGGAAATAGGAGCACTGCTGCTGACAGATTTATTAGGACATTCTGGAGTCACAAAGGAAAAGAGGGGACACCTGAATAAAACGTGGACTTTTTGCTAGCAAGAAAGGGTGTAGGAAGTGACAAACATCTACCCTTAAGATGAAAATGAACCCTAAGTAATGTTGTCAAAGGGAATTACCTGAAATACTCCAAAGAATAATATAGCAGCATTACAATGATTTTAAAAAGAATAACAACATAATCATGCCAGTTTCATTTTGCAAATTTTATTCTAGTCTTTGTCCACTTGTACATATATTTTACATAGTTGAAATCTTAATTTTGTAGTCTATCTTTACTGTGTAATTATAAATAATATTTGTACACATTTTATATTATGGTTATCATCTTTCATGACTAAGTTCTCTTTTATTCAGTTGATTTAACATTTTAATCCAGCCTGTATCATTTGATTGTTTTATTACTATTAAAATCAGTGCAATATATCTTCAAAGAGGTTATTTATATTAAGCACACATCAAGAGTAAGGTTATTACCAACACATTAGGAAAAGCAATGGCAAGTAGCTGAAAGATCATCAGACTTGGAGTTGAAGACTAGAGTTTTGTCTTAACTCTGCTATATCCTTGTTGCATTTGCTTTGGCTGGTTTATCAGCCTTTTGAGCCTCAGTTCCCTTATTTAGAAAAGATGAAGTTGGAATAAATAAATTCTATAATCATTTCCAGCTCCAATTGTCCATGATTTTATGAATTCTAAGATCCTTTGAAAAGCTTAATTTTTGGGCCGCAGACTAGGAAACTGACTTAATAAAGGCATAGAGATGGAAAATTGGTGGCCACATTATGTCTGTAGAAAACTTATGTTTAGCCAGCCCATTTTTATGTAAAGTGAATGCAAATACTTTTTAGATAGAGCATGCACCATTCAGTTTGGTCACAGTTTTCTCCACTCCCTGTTGTTTGACACTAGGAGGCTTCATACCTTTATAGTACCTGTCTTGCCCCTAAGGGCTTTGAGTTTGCAACCCCTGGAAGGAGGTGACACTGTGGCAATTGAATGACTCCCCAACCTGAACTCCTGAACCTAGCACCTAGGTTTCCATGGAAGTCTTCCTTCAAAGTATTGTTGAAAGGCAGCCTTATTTGTTCGCAAGATCTAGTGATGGTTTCCATGTTATGCACATAAACACCTTGTCAGGCATCAGAGACAGGTTGGAAAGGATGATTGATGGGAGTGGGCTTGTGAAATCACACCTGCTGTCACAGCAGATGGGGAAAAAAGCCGGAGTAACCTGTGGAATTGCTGATTCTTTTTGGAAATTCACTCATAAAAACATAATTTTAGCTTTTTTACATACTTTAGATAGAGCCAGTATCACAAACCAAACTCTAGGGGAGCAACTAATATATGAGTTTGCAGGAGTATAATTTCAATAAAATAGCAAGAAGCCTTCACCAACCAGGTGAACTGGTATTTGAGCACTGGGGTGGTGAAGCAGCTCTTTCTTTGCCAAGCAAAAATATGTCATTCAAGCTGCAATTGCTGGCTGGCTGCCCACGGGGCCTATAAGCATGTCCTCAGTGAATGTTATCCCAATCCATGCATAACTATTGCCTTTGGAGCACAGAATGCATCGTAGAGAGGAAAAAGGAGATAAAATAATTTTTTTTTTTTTTTTTACAGAGCAAACCAATAAACAGAAAATGGGAAACATGGGCTTGCCCCAACAGGTCCTCCATGTGGACCTGAGGAAGTGCTCTGAGATCTCCTTTGACTTTATTCTGTTGTTAACTTTGCCCTGAACAGCTTAGCAATAGTTATGCTAATTTTACCTGATATGCATTTAAAATTTTATTCAACAATTAGTTAATGAGTTTCTACTATGTTCATGGTACTGTTGTATAGGAAGTACAAAGCAATGTGTTTGGAAGGGTAGAACATGCACATCTGCCTAAGTTAAGAAAAAAGGAAAGAGTTTAACAGGACTAGACGAGAGACCCCAAAGTAGGATATGATAAAATCCAAATGAATCTTTTGAACAGTCAGAGCTGTGTGTGTGGAAAAGGAAAAGGCAGATCATCTGAGTAGAAAAGGAAGACTCTTCAGAGAAGCTGAGGATTGCTTTGGGCCTCACAGTTTATGGGAGTTAGGGTCAAGCTAGGGCATGATAAAGGAGAATAGTTTTACCTGCCAGAGTCCAAAGTCTCTGGCAGTTCAATGAGTCATTTATTCACGCACTCCTTTGTTCATTTTTTCAACAAATACTTATTGAGAATTGATTCTATGACAGGCCTGTTTTGGGCCTAGAGAATACAGTGAATAAACATGACCGATAGATCTCTACTCTGGTACAGGGAGGTGGAGAATAAAACCAAGGAAAAAGAGAAAGTCTCAGATAATGGTTAACATTATACAGAGAGGTAGAATTGGGTGACAGTGAATGGTGACTATGGTAGACCTGGTGCTTTCTTTGCTTCTCTGAAGAGGTGATGGATAAGCTCATATCTTAAAGACAAGGGGCAGCCAACCATTCAAAGGTCAGTGGGAAGAGTATTCCCAGCAGAAGGAACAGCTGTGCAGAGACTCTGAGATGGGAACACGATTGGCAAATTTGAAAAGGCCAGTGTTGCTGGGTGTAGTGGATGACAAGAGAGGTGGAACAAGGTGAGGCTGGGGAGAGAAGATGCCAGATGGCGTAGGAGTCTGCATGTTATTCTAAGTGGGATGGAAGCCCTTTGAAGGTTTAAGCAGAGAAATGATGTATTTGATATGCAGGTCCCTCTTTCTTCTGTGTGAGAGTGGATTACAGCAGGAGCAAGCCAGGGTGTGGGGAGGCTGTTATGGTAATTCGGAAGCAAGTTGGCAGCTCCCTGGACTCCAGTGGTAGTACTAGAGATGGAGAAGAGTGAATACATTGGGTTATATATGAGGACTTATCAATGGATGGATTGTGGGGCATGAGGGAAAGGGAGCTGCCAAAATAGTGATTGAATTGGATCTAGTTATTAGGAGTGTGCTGGTTTCTCTGAAATGCTTAAGGAAGTTCTATAAGAGCATTGAGGATCAATCAATCAGAGGAAGCATGCTGTCGAAATAAATGAAGACCAACCAAATAAGACAGCAAAGGCTATTTATTTGGAGTTTTGCTATAGTAAGACAGTTAGCTATCATCACTTGTGTTTTGGCAAAGTCTCAATGGCAGACAGAGGAGGGGGAAGCTTTATAATGGAAAAAAAGGGAAGGCTTCAGGTGTGCCCTGATTGGAGGCTGGTGGCATGGGGAAACTGTGGGTTAACTATTATAGAAGCAGAATATCCTCTGTGATTGGTTAGGGGTGCATATTTTGCTTTCTCTGACTGGTCCTAAGTTGGAAGTGAGGACAAAAATTAGGGAAGCTGTCAGTTATTAATCAAGTCTTGGCCATTTGGGGCCAATTGCTATGAAAATTATTGTTTTGCTTCTTGGATTGTCACTGAAGATAGCAATCTGGCTCCCTGCAAATCTGATTTATAGCAGGCTGGCTTCCTGGTTGCTTATTGTAGATAAGGGGTTGGTTTCCTGGGCAGGTTGCTGTAGGTAGTGGGCCAAAGTTCTCTTTTTATGTATGATCTGGCTAGGGTCTGTATAGTTAATTTCTCAATGCCTTGATAACACTTGTTTTTATTTCTGACATAGGTCATACATTTTGATACATTTTTTTCTCTGTGCTCTTCCAAATCCATTTCTCTTCATCTCATTGTTGTCTGTCTTTTTCTTTGCTTCAACCTCAGTTCCACTGGTGATTACACTTGCCTTTAATAGCTCATACAGCACTTACCTCTCTCCCAGATGACTATTTTATGACAGATATTCATCGAGCTTCCAATCCTAAAGCTTGAGGTTGACTAACGACATTTTATGTCTACTTATTCCAAGTCTTCAGAGATCAAAGTGTGGTTTATCAATTGATGCTGTTAAGCAAACTTTGTTACTGGGTCTGAGATAAGGTAGATACAGAAATTGAGAGTAAGTGTCAGAAACACGTATAGCAATTTGACAAAATACTTTTATTTCTGTTGAACTTAATATTTAAATTTTAGGCTTATATACCCCCCCCTTTTTTTTTCTAATTTTTCTCCTTTCTTTCTTTCTTTCTTTCTTTCTTTTTTTTTTATTATACTTTAAGTTCTACGGTACATGTGCATAACGTGCAGGTTTGTTACATATGTATACTTGTGCCATGTTGGTGTGCTGCACCCAATATACACCCCCTTTTATCCCACTTCATCTTTCCTATAGGTAGATTGGAAATTTTAAAAAAACAACAGAACTTTCATAATATATAGTTTGAAAAATACTGTGCTAGATTCCTTACAGTTGCCAGCTCTACAACAACTGGAATGAGATGAGAAATGGAGGCAAGCCAACAGCTTAGTGCTTATACATGAGGTCAGAGACAGTGGCTGACCTGACTAAATAAGGGCTGCTCTTCCAGCCTGGAAGGCTCCCTCTCCCTGCTTCTCAGAGCAGTTCCTGAGTCAAGTGGGGCTATTAAGCTTTCTGTCCCCAACATCTCTAAGATGTGTTGAGCATGCCAACTTTTCTGATCTTACAAAAATGTGATACATTCTGTCATTAGTTTTTCATGTGATGAACTTGGACTTGCTACCCCGCCTTTTTCTGTTACTTTGAAGGCAAGTGTTCTGTCTTGTCTTGCATCCCTTCCTACCGTTGCTTCCTTCCATGGGAAAGACTGACATGGTCTTGGGCATCTTGCAAAGACTTTTTTTTTTTCTTTTTTTTGAAACCACTTAAGTAAAACAAAGTCTCTTGCTGTCAAGTAATTTGCCACTAATGTTCAGAGAAAATTCTGCTTTTCTTAGTCATCAACAGTGAAGGAGAAACAACTTTCTCCAGACTTAAGGGAACCTTGTCTTCTCTCAATTCATAGGAAATTCCCCCAGGCAGGTATCTCCAATCAGCTCTAATCTACTCATCAGTGATTTTCTTTCAAAAGGAACCACTTGAAGCTGAGCCAGAGGCTTGTCAAGTACTTTAGGCCTTGTGGGGAACAGGGAGGAATAGAATAAAGGCGGATGAAGAGGGGAGCCATGGAGGAGCTTATAAATCTGCTACTAAATACCAGTAAAACATTTTCTTGAGGTAGAGTACCTGAATTCTAAGGAGGAGAGTGTGATTTCCTGTAAGTTATTTTTGTTTAGTTTTTGTCTTATTTTCAACAACTGGGAGACACTTTAAAAAATCTCCATAAAATGAAGACTAGGTACATTCAGCCCTAGTGTAGGTAAGGGATGTCTAGCTGACATCGTACTGATTCACTATGCATAGCCAAGGATGACTGACAAACCCTGGCAACAGCATGAGTATCAAAATGAGAAAATGTTAAAAGTCTGAAATCACGTAGTAAAATGTATAAAATTATGAAAAATTTCCATTATTCCCAATTTAGCTAAGTAAAGCAACTAAATCCCATAGCACTCTTTATTATTTATGTAATAACAGAAGATGGCAAATAGAGACAATAAGACATAAATTGACTTTTAAACGTTTTTGGCCTTGTGATTGAACATCTACATAGTTTTATTTTCAGGTTTAAATTTCATTCAAAGTGGGGAGGGGTAGCCATATATTGCCATCTTGAATAGTACAATTAGGATTCCAAAGGGTTAAATATAAAGTATTTATATTTATAATATTATAAGACACTTTAAAATTATAAAGTATCTTATTCACATATAAAACATCCATTTACATAAGAAGAAGTTGGGGAGCTCCGGCTTGACAACACTGTGGGACTAAGACTTGGGCAGAGAATGGTTGACTGGATCACAAGCTTAAAACCAGCAATCTGGTTAAAATAAAGGAGACATCCACAAAACTTCAAAGCTGTGCAACTTTAGGCTGTAAAAACAAAAGTATATAAAAAACCAGGAAAGGAATATCCCTGTTGTACTCTAGGCTGTCTAGGTAACCTTCGGAATGTCTTTGTGCAACAAGAGCACATTTTGAGCAGGATGGCCATGTTGGCAGAGGGATTGCTAAACATGACATAGGTACTCTGTTTTTGTTGTTCACTTGACCTAGTTATTTCCTATTCATGTTGTTTGTATCAATAGCCACTTCTTTTTAATGCTAAGTAGTATCCCATTATTTATCAATTTCCAGTATTTGATTATTACAAATAAAGCAGCTATGAACATACAAACACAAATCTTTGCATGGATTTATGCTTCTTTTTATTTTACTTTATTTCTACTTTTTCATTCTTTTTTTTTTTAGAGACAGGGTCTCACTCTGTCACCCAGGCTGGAGTGCAACGGCATGATCATAGCTCACTGAAGTCTTCAGTTCCTGGGCTCAAACAATCCTCCTGCCTCAGCCTCCCTAGTAGCTGGGACCACAGGCTCACATCAACATGCCTGGTTGGACATATGCTTCTTTTCTTGTGAATAAATACTGAGGCATGGAATGACTGGGTCCTGGTGTAGGTATAAACCAGTATCACACAGTTTTCTAAAGTGGCTGTACTACTTTACATTTCCACCAACAATGCATAAAAGTTCCAGCTCTACATCCTTGCTGAACCTTGTATGGTTGACAGCTGTATGGCCAGTCTTTTAAATTTTAGTCATACTAATAGATATGACCTGATGTCTTGTGGTTTTAACTTGTGTTTCTCTAATGAATAACAATGCTGGGCATCTTTTCTTGTGCTTGTTTACCATCTCCATGTCTTGTGTTAGTGTAGTATCTACTCAAATCGTTTCCCCATTTTATATTGGATGTTTGTTTTCTTATTATTGAATTTTGAGAGTCCATTATACATTCTAAATACAAGTCTTTTATCTAATATATGCTTTGTAAATATATTTTTTCCAGTCTGTCTGTCTTTTTATGCACTAATAGTCTTTTATTTACTTTTTATTTTTTTCTAAAGTCAAGGTCTTGCTCTGTTGTCCAGGTGGAGGGCAGTGGCGTGATCATAACTCACTGTAACCTCAAACTCCTTGGTTTCAGCAATCCTCTGGCCTAAGCATCCTGAGTGGCTAGGACTATAGGTGCACTTGGCTAATTAAAAAATTTTTTTTTGTAGAGAAGAGGTTTCACCTTGTTGCCCAGACTGGCCTTGAACTCCTGGCCTCAAGCGATCTCCCCACCTCAGATTCCCAAAATGCTGGGATTACAAGCACAAGCCACCACATCTGGCCAATAATGTCTGTTAAAGGGCGTAAGTATTAAATTTTGATAAAGTACAATTTACTAATCCTTTCCTTTTAATGGATTGTGTTTTGGTGTCTCAGATAAGAAATCTTTGTCTAACCCAAGGTCACAAAGATTAAAAAAACTTTTAATACTAAACTTCTAAAAGTTTACTATTATCAGGTTTTACGCTTAAAACTATTATTTCTTTTGAGTTTGTTTTTGTTTATGGGTACAAGACATGGATTGAAGTTCATATTTTTGCATGATGACTTTCATGTTTTCTGCCACCTTTTGTTGACAAAGTTATTCTTTCATCATTGAATTGTCTTTGCAACTTCGTGGAAAATGAGTGTCCATATGTATCTAGGTATATTTCTGGACCCCTCTTTTGTTCCATCAATATATTTGTCTATCTTGACACTGATACCAAACAGTCTTGTTTACTGTGGCTATATACGTCTTCAAGTCAGGTGATGTTAGACCTCTCTAACTTTGTTCTTGTTTTTCAAAGTTGGTAGGCTATTCTAGGTCCTTAATATTTCCATATGAACTTTAAAACCAGCTTATTTTCTACCAAAAAGTCTGCAGAGATTTTGATTGGGATTGTATTTATTCTATAGATCAAGTTATATAGATCTTCTATAGAAATCAGTATTGAATCTTTTAACACATAAACAAAAGTATATCTATTTATTTAGATCTTAGTTTTTCTCAGCAATATTTTTTAGGTTTTAGGGTACAGGTCTTTTATATCTTTTGTCAGATGTATCTTTAAGAAAATTTCATATCCTTAATGCTATTATAAATAATACTGTTTCATAATTTCTGTTTTCTTTTTCCTTTTCTTGGATATGGAGTCTCACTCTGTCACCCAGGTTGGAGTGCAGTGCTGCAGTCATGAGTCACTGCAGCCTCAGCCTCCTGGGTTCAAGTGATCCTCCTGCCTCAGCTTTCCAAGCAACTGGGACTACAGGCATGTGTCACCATACCCAGCTAACTTTTCTACTTGTAAAGATGGTGTTTCACCATGTTGCCCAGGCTGGTCTCGAAGTCCTGAGGTCAAGCTATCTGCCCACCTCAGCCTCCCAAAGTGCTGGGATTACAGGTATAAGCCACTATACTCAGCCAGGTTTATAATTTCAATTTCCAATTGCTTGTTGCTATATATAGAAATACAATTGCTTTTTATAGATTGATCTTGTATTCTGCACCTTACTTACTTACTTAGTTCTAGTAGGATTTTTTTTGGCAGATTTTCTTGCTGTAGATTTTATATATAGATTACCATGTCATCTGAAAATTATGACAGTTTTATTTCTTTCTAATTGGCTAGCTTTTATTTTTCAATCTCTCTATAGCTATAGATAGATAGATATCTATAGAGAAATAAATATGCACACACATCTACACTTAATTTATAAAACATATAAATATGTTTTTATTTTTTTAGAGGCAAGGTCTTGCCCTGTTGCACAGGTTGGAATATAGTGGCACAATCATACCTCACTGTAGCCTTGAACTCCTGGGCTCAGGTGATCCTCCCACCTCAGCCTCTCAAGTAGCCAGGACTATACAGGTGCATACCACCATGCCAAGTTAATTTAAATATATATATATATATATGTGTGTGTGTGTATATATATATATATATATATTTTTTTTTTTGTAAAGACAATGTCTCATTGTATTGCCTAAGCTGGCTTGAGCTCCTGGCCTCAAGCAATACTCTCACTTCAACCTCCCAAAGCACTGGGATTATGGGTGTGAACCACCATGCCCAGCAAAAAATTATACCTGTTATTTGGAATTTAAAAATTCTTACTGTTTCATTTTTGATAGTTTTTGTTTTCAGGTGAAATTCACTAATCTTTTCTTCCGTGATGTCTAACATGCCATTAATTTCATCCAACAACATTTTCATCTCCCATATTGTCTTGGTCCATTCTGTGCTGCTATGACAGAATACCTGACTGTATAATTTATAATGAACAGAAACGTATTTGGCTCTCAGTTCTGGAGTCTGGGAAGTCCAAGAGTGTGGCACAAACATCTGGCAAAGACCTTTGTGTTGTGTCATCTCATGGTGGAAGGTGGAAGGGCAAGAGAGGGCGAAAGCAAGAGGAGGTCGAACTTGCTTTTATAATGAAGCCACTTTCAAGATAGCTAACCCACTCTGGTGATAGAAACATTAATCCATTCATGAGGACAGAGCCCTCATGACCTAATCAGCCCTTAAAAGTCCCACCTTTCAACATTGTTGCATTGGGGATTAAATTTCCAACACACAAACTTTGGGGGACACAGTCAAACCACAGCATATATCATGATTTTCATGTCTAAAAATTCAATGTGTTTTTTTTTCTTTTGCATGCCTCTACATAACTTTTTAAATATAAAGAATACAGTAACAATAATGATGTCAATGTCCTTAGCTGCCTGTTTAATATCTGTGTCAGTTCTAAGTCAGTTTTGACTGACTTATTCTTTCCCTCATTATGAGAGTTAATAACTATTGGAACTAATCTCTGAATCAGATAAAAAGAAATTCTACTGTAACAATTGATTAGAAGGCCTAAAATTAAACAGTTCAGATTTAACATAAAACAAGAAAAGTCATGAAAATTGTGTTTAGAGAGAAGGCAGATAGATGTATTATGAATTGTTAAGAACCTGCCAGTACAAGGTATACTACTGGTGAGAGGAAGGTTAAAACAACAACAAATCTCTATAAATGAAAAATGTCACCCCTCCAGCAACAACAAAGAAATACAATTAGAAACTCAGAGAAAACTGAAAGTGCATATAAGAAATTTATGTTACGAAAATAAAGTAAATTACACTGCATGATACGAGCAATTGATGGAAATGAAAAAGCAGTATTTTCTGAAATAATAAAGCAAAAATTCAGATAATTCAGAAAGATGAAGTGGAACAACTAATGCTTTGTATTCCTGTATACTTTCTTTAGGCTTGTCATAATTACTAAATGTAATTATATCCCTGTGATGTATTTAGTTTTCCCCTTTGAAACTAATTTGTCTTTTTTATAGGTTATTTTCTTTTTCATAGGAGCTTGTTCCTATTTATCTCCTCCATGGGTTCACACTTAGTGCTTTTTAAAACTAAAGACTTTTCTGTTGTTGTTTAGGCTCAGTAGTATCTTCAGATACTTAAAGACAGCCGATTAAGTACTGCCTTTTGGAAATGTAAACTTATGCCCATTAAGCACATGTTGAAAGACTCTTCACACAATCACTTAAACCCCTTCGTGTTTTTTCTTTTTCTTTCTTTTCCTTCTTTTTTTTTTTGAAACTGAGTTTCGCTCTTGTCTCCCAGGCTGTAGTGCAGTGGCGCGATCTCGGCTCAACACAAGCTCCGCCTCCCGGGTTCAAGCGATTCTCCTATCTCAGCCTCCCGAGTAGCTGGGATTACAGGCGCCCGACACCATGCCTGGCTAATTTTTTGTATTTTTAGTAGAGACGTGGTTTCTCCATGTTGGTCAAGGTGGTCTCGAAGTCCCAACCTCAGGTGATCCGCACGCCTCAGCCTCCCAAAGTGCTGGGATTACGGGCGTGAGCCACCACGCCCGGCCCATGTTTTTTTTAAAAATTGTTTTCCTTAACTTCGAAGACAAATTTTTGATGAAACCGTTTTTGTTTTTTTTTTAAATAAACAATTTTCTGAAGTTCAGTGACACCCAAAGTTTCCTTTTAGTTTAACTGTCAGATTAAAATAAGATTATATTTCATAGCTTTACTTAGAAAGAAAGAAATATGTATTCACTGTCTCTGTGTTGGATGAGAAATTTATCCTTCATTTACTTCCTTCATATTTCCTCTCCCAAGTTCTGGATTTCATTAATAAAATCTGAGATTTTATAGACAGATTACTTTTGCTATTACCATTCAGATTATTTGCCATCTTTCTGACTAAAGAGTTACCTGTGACATTACTTTTACTTTTAAAAGAGGTGAATAGCAATTATTTTTTATTTTAAGGTATTGTAGGTAGTACTCCCTGTGAAGCAGACAGTGAGATGCATCAATTTGTTCCTCTGCCCAGTCCTGCTTTCCAGAATCCTTATTATTTCTAGGTTAGATTTCTCAGGTTTGTCCTCTTGTACTGTCTCCAGGCCCCCTGGAAATGTCACTGCCCTTTCTGTTTTCTCTGTCAGTGTTTTTCAGTTTTTTTTGTCTTTTTCTGCAGTATTTAATCTGTTGTTGTTTTATGGCTGTTTTTAATTATCACAATAATGATTTGTTTCTTTTTAATTCCTCCTGAAGTCTTCTTTTATATTGCTTTCTCTGTATTATTGGTTTTAGTTTCAGAGATACAATGTTCTTTCTTGAGAATTACAAAAGAAACTAGAACATTTTGGGGAAGTTTCTCCTTCAAAGAGGACAATTTTTTCTCTATTAGACTGGTCTCTTTTTTGGATTATTTACATTTTTTTTTGAATTACATTTAAGTTGATAAATTAGGTTTTTAGTTGTATCTATTTGTATTACATTTTAGTGGATGCTATAGGGTTTATAATATACATCTGTAATTTTTCATTGTCTATTTAGAACTAGTATTTTCACATGAAATGTAGAGCTCTTTCAATTATGTAGGTTCGTTTATTCCCATCTCTATCCCTTACGTTTTATTATATGTATTACATCTATATATGTTATAAACCTAACAAAATATTATTATTGTTTTTGCTTTAAGCAGTTACATGTAGTCTAAAGAAATTAAGAGAAATATATAGTCCTATATATTTATCAGATATTTGCCATTTCTGATGTGCTCCGTTCCTTCCTTAAGATTTTGCTTCACAAATCAACAAGCAAAAAACAACCCCATTGAAAAATGGGCAAAGGACATGAACAGACACTTCTCAAAAGAAGACATACAAGTGGCCAAAAAGCATATGAAAAAATGCTCAATATCACTAATCACTAGGGAAATGCAAATCAAAACCACAGTGAGATACCATCTCATGCCAGTCAGAATAGCTATTACTAAAAGGTCAAAAAGTAACAGATGCTAGAGAGGTTGCAGAGAAAAGAGAATGCTTATATACTGCTGGTGGAAATGTAAATTAGTTCAGTAATCTTATTACTGGGTATATATCCAGAGGAATAGAAATTGCTCTACTGTAAAGACATATGTATGAGTATGTTAATTGCAGCACTATTCACAATAGCAAAGACATGGAATCTACCTAGATGCCCATCAACTGTGGACTGGATAAAGGAAATGTGGTATGTATACACCATGGAATGATATGCAGCCATAAAAAAGAATGAGATTATGTTCTTTGCAGAAACATGGATGGAGCTGGAGGCCATTATCCTAAGTGAATTAATGCAGGAACAGAAAACCAAATGCTACATGTTCCTACTTACAAGTGGGAGATAATCATTGACTACGCATGGACACAAAGAAGGAAACAATAGACACCAGGACCTACTTAAGGGTGGAGGGCAGGAGGAGGGTAAGGATGAAAAAAATTACCTATTGGATATTATGCTAATTACCGAAGTGGCAATTATCTGTACATCAAACTCCTGTGACATACAATTTACCTATGTAACATACCTGCACATGTTCCAACCTAAAATAAAAGTTGGAAAAAAATGAGTTTCATATGGCTAAAAAAAAAAAAAAAGATTTGGTTTCATTTTCCTTCAACAGGAAGAACTCCCTTTACACTTTCTTATAATGCACATCTGATGGCAATGAATTATTTTAATTTTCTTTCTTTCTTGAAAGATATTTTTGCTGAATATAGAATCCTGAGTTTATATTTTTCTTTTGGAACTTTAAAATGATTCTCTCTTCATCTTTGGTATTCAGCAGTTTGACTATGATGCTGCTAGGTATGGCTTTGTTTGTATTTATTCTGCTTATAACTGAATTGCCTAAGGTGGAATCTGTGAATTTATGTTTTTCGCCAAATTTGGGAAAAGTTTGGCCATTACTTTTTCAAAATTTTAATGCCTCATTTTCACACTTTTCTCCTTTAAAGATTTCAGTTGCATGTATGTTAGGCCATTTGATACTGTCCCATGGGTTTCTGAAAATCTATTCATTTTTTTTCAATTTTTATTTCCTTATTTTTATTTTCTCAGATTGGAAAATTTCTATTAACCTATCTCAAGTTAGAGGATTGTTTTATTTGTCATCTCAATTCCATTACATCCAAGGAGTAAATTTTTTAAATGTTTACTTTTTTAGTTCTTGAGTTTACACTTGGTTTTTAAAATATAGTTTCTACTTCTCTGTTGAGATTTCCTATTGTTTTATTCATTGCAATTGTTTTTCTTTACCTCATCAAGTATAGTTATAACAGTTGCTAATCCAACATTTGGGTCATCCTGGAGTTGGTCTCCATTGATTTCTTTTTCTCTTGAGAACAAGTCAACTTTTCTCATTCTTTGTATGTTGAGTAATTTTGCATTTTATTCTGGACATCGTGAATGGTAGGTGTGGATTCTGCTGTATTCTTCTAAAGATTTATCTCACTGGCATTGTTTTATTAGGCATTTGACCTGATTGCAGCCTCAAGATGCAAACTTTGCTTTTTAGGTAGCAACTCAAATCTCAGTTCATTTCTTTTGTCTTTAGTTGGAATTTGCTCCACAGAGATATGGTTCAGGAGTCAACCAGAGATTTAGGCAGAATATATACACAGCATATAGAGCTTCCCCTTTCTGACTGCTTTTCTGAGATTCATTCCTTAATTTTCAATGGCTGTGGTTTCCCCAGGACTGTCCTCTCATTCTTCAGACCAGGTGGATTATGATTTTCTAGTAGTTTTAGCTGCTTTGAGCAGCTGCTGACTGCAGCTTGCCTTCAGTTGCTGACTGCAGCTTGCTCAACACCATTTGAAAAATGGGAAATTCATTATGTGCCTATTCCTTTTTTATAAGTTTTAACACTCCTCCAGAATCTACCTGCTCTTGTTCACTCTCCAAGGCTTTCAGATAGTTTACTTCTTATATTTTGTGCAAAGTTTATAGCTGTTATCTGTAGGAGAATCAGTCTGGTTGGACCTTGCTTTGGCATACTAAAATTGGAAGCAAATTCCTTTCTTTTTAATTGCAGAAATTTTATAAAGTTCCAGTAATTTTTCTCTGCTTACTCATCTTTAGGTTGTCAACATATGCTTGACAATTATTAGCTTACTGTAAAATATGAGTTGGAATGGGTTCTTTAAGAGACTGTGGTTGTCCCTTTCTCAATACTTCAGTCCAAAACAAAGAAGTATAAACTGTTACGTTTAGTTATATTGGAAATCCATGTTACTAGTGTAGAGATGCTGAAGTCTCAAGGGAGTGGAAAGGCAGGTGGAGCCAGGAGAGAACTGTGGAGAATTCTGCTCTGTGCCAAAGTATGTCTCTTCTATATATGAATTGGGATAACCTTGGCAATGTCTCTGATTTTTGCCCGACAAGGCAACCTATGCCAGATGTTATATTAGAACTAAGCTTCTTCTATACTCACCTCAGTGAAGTTACTAGAAATAAGTTGGTAATAAAACCTGTCAATACTGAATTTGAATTCTTATAAATAGTGAGTTGCCTATTACTAGAATCATTCAAGTGGGAGCTTGATGATCACTCCTCCTTTATTATTATTACCTCTATACTTATTAAAGAGGGGTGGAGGGAGAATATATCACTGTTTTCTCCTTGGCACTCAATAGCTACAGGTTGCATAAACAAATAGTTATTGAATTCATTGCATGAATGAATTAGAAGAGAATTTTCTCTATAGTATGAGAAGGTATATTTTGCATTCTGAGGAGAAGAAATTAAAAAGTTAGGGTGAATATTGTCAAATGTCTTTAATTCAGAATATTTTGGTGGGAGGAATCATGGATAGTGTGCTAGAATATTTTAAAAGAAAAGCAATGATTTGATTACAATTAGTTAACATGAAACAATAAGCACATGAAACTGGCTACCACAATAGCTGTTTTAAAATAATTTCAAATTATCCCTGTAGGAGAAATTTAAACTAAGATGGAAAGGCTCGTGGCAGGGCCTCAGAACCTAGGTGAGTTCATATGTTCATCTTTGCAAGTTTCTTTTGCTATTTCTTTATAATCTTAAAGAAAAGGCTACCTGTTGATTTGTCACAAAATTTGAACAGGTGTTCCTTTGCCTTCTAGTCTAGCTATCCTAAACAGCACAAACAGATTGTTGTAAACAGCACACAAATGAATCTTATTTCCTACCCAGGAGTGATTGAACAGTCTTGGTCTTCGTAAGTCTCTAGTCATGACTATGCTTCCTTATTTATTCTCAGGAACCAGTGTGCTCTATTTAAAGATATTGGCACAGTCATATTGGCTTTTCAAAACTATTTGTAATATAAGATGAACTGGACACTAGAATGAATCTGGAAAATTTTAATTGCTCTAGGAATTTCATCTAGTTCTCACAGTGACTTCAATCACGGCTATTATCCAGTTCACACCTCCCAATCCTGCCCTCACTTTATCACACGAATGAAGCGAGACTGCATAAGTAGAATGGCATTCACACAGGAAGCATTCATTAAATGTTTGAATGAAGAAATGGAAAATGATCTATTTTATTCATCAGATACTTGGAAACTAAAGTTAAGTAATTCTTCCCTTATTTAAAGTTTCACAGACAGATATTTATAATTTTCGGCAAGTGACTGATAGTGCTTTGAAATCATATTAGCGGCCATTTATTGCTCACTTTGATATGTACCAGGCCACTTCTAAATCCTTTATATGCATTGTTTCATTTATACCTTACAATATCGTATGAGCCAGGCATTGTTATCTTTCTCTTACAGAGAAGAAATGGAAGTATAAAGAGGTTGGTTAACCAGCTCATGATCACTCTCTCAGGAAGCTTCAGAGCTGAGATCAAAGCTCCAGGGTACTAGCCTTCAAGTCCAGAGCCACTGGTCTAGAGTGCCATAGGAAACTAGCCATTATAGAACAGCTGAGCATTTTTAAAACACATTGTGAAATCACATCAAAGCTTGAGGGGAACTAAGGTGAAAAGGAGATGATCTAAAAAGGCAAAATTTGCTTTTGTGTAAGTTTTACCTGAAACTATGAGCATATATCCCCCAAACTATCACAGGGAATATAGTAATCTCTCCCCTGTTCCTTCTCAGATTAGAGCTAGGTATTTATGGAAAATGTGGTATCCTAGAAACGTCAACCAAGGAAGAAGCTATTGGTGGAAGAAAATTTGACCTTCCTCATCCTCTCCACAATCTCTTTAACCTCTCATATCTGGCAAGGCCGCAGAGTTCAAGGCATTCAAACTATTGCCTTCATGGGTTTCTGCTGATGGTATGATTGTTTGTCAAGCACCTGCTATATTTGTTATTTTTTAAAAATTGTAGTAAAACATATATAATTTAAAATTTGCCATTTTCACAATTTTAAAGTGTACAGTTCAATGGCATTAATTACATTCACCATCTTATATAACCATCACAATTTCCAAAATCAGTTCATCGTCTCAAAGAGAAATTCTGTGTCCATTAAGAAATAACTCCTCATTATTCCTTTCTCCCAGTCCATGATAACCTCTAATATACTTTCAATCTCTGTGAATTTGTCTATTCTAGATATTTCATATTGAAGTCATGCAATATTTGTCCTTTTGCATCTGACTTATTTCACTTAGAGAGGGAAAGGGGTCTTAATTCTTTTTTCAGTAACCCACTCTTTAGATAATTCACTCTGCAAAACAGCATTAATTCATTCATAAAGTCCAAGCCCCATGACCTAATAATCTCTTAAAGATCCCACCTCTCAACATTGTTGCACTGGGGATTATGGACATTGGGAGACACATTCAAACCATAGCCCCACCTTTGGCTGTTGTGAATAATGCTGCTATCAGCATTGGCTTATAAGTATCTGTGCAGTTGCTGGGTCATAAGGTAATTCTATGTTTAACGTTTTGAGGAATAGACAAACTGTTTTCCACAGGGCTATACAATTTATATCCTCACCAGCAATGCACGAATTTCCATTTTTTCCACATACTCACAAACATTTGTTATTCCTTATTATTTCCTTTTTTAAAAAAACTGTCATCCTAATAGTTATGAAGTGGTATCTCATTGTGGCTTTGATCTGCATTTCCCTAATGACTAATAATGTTGAGCATCTTTTCATGTGCTTATTGGCCATTTGTGTATCTTCTCTGGAGAAATGCTTATTCAAGTGCTTTGACCACTTTTAAATTGAGTTGTCATCTTTTTGTTGTTGAGTTGTAGGAGTTATATTTATTATCTTTAATTTTCATCACAACTCTGCAAATTAGGCATTATTGCTTTAACGTCACAGAGGAGAAAATCAAGGCTGAGAGGCTGTTACTTGTCTGAGGTCCTACAGTCAGTGGCAGAGCCAGGATTTGAATCCACATATGATCGGCCATCTCTTTTTTTTTTTTTTGAGACGGAGTCTCGCTCTGTCGCCCAGGCTGGAGTCCAGTGGCCCGATCTCAGCTCACTGCAAGCTCCGCCTCCCGGGTTTACGCCATTCTCCTGCCTCAACCTCCTGAGTAGCTGGGACTATGGGCGCCCGCCACCTCGCCCGGCTAGTTTTTTGTAATTTTTAGTAGAGACGGGGTTTCACCGTGTTCACCAGGGTGGTCTCGATCTCCTGACCTCGTGATCCGCCCGTCTCGGCCTCCCAAAGTGCTGGGATTACAGGCTTGAGCCACCGTGCCGGGCATGATCGGCCATCTCTAAGAGGGTGCCCTATGATTCTCCCCTCCTGATACTCAGGCCCTCGAGTAATCCCTTCCCCTGGGATGTGAGGTGAATGTGAGTGACTCATTTCTAATGGATATAATATATCAAAAGAGATGGGATGCTGCTTCTGAGATTAGGCAATGAAAGACTGTGACTTGCATCTTGCTTGCTC
Organism: Trachypithecus francoisi; assembly: GCF_009764315.1. Classification (NCBI taxonomy): domain Eukaryota; kingdom Metazoa; phylum Chordata; class Mammalia; order Primates; family Cercopithecidae; genus Trachypithecus; species Trachypithecus francoisi. The sequence goes on along the minus strand of NW_022681453.1, from coordinate 74,897,360 downwards.
TTTTTCATTCTCTTGCTTGTTAGCTCTGAGGGCAGCTAGTTGCCACGTTGTGAGCAACATGATAGAGAGACCCATGTGGCAATCAACTGAAGGAGTCCTCTGGCCAGCCAACAGCCAGTGAAGAGGTGAAGTGTTCAGTCCAGAAGGCTGTCAGGCACTGAATTTTACGAACTATGTGGGGAGCTTAGAAATCAATCCTCCCTTAGTTAAACCATCACATCAGCACACAGCTCTGGTCAGCACCTTGGTTATAGCCTTGTGAGAGACCTTGGGGTACAGGCATCTGGCTAAGCCGTGCCCAGATTCTTGATCTACAAAAATGATAATTAAATAATTAATATTTGTTGTTTTAAGCTGCTAAGTTTTGAGGTAATTTGTTATGCAGCAATAGATAACTAACACTTCATGTCTACTGCTTTTTAAGTAAGAACATTAAATTGGTTTAGATGCCAAGCAAAGACATTTTAACAGGAGATAATGGGGCAAGTACTCTCTCTGGGCCTGTTTGGGCACAGCAGACATGGGCCAACTTAAAGAAAGAATTAAATTTGGGATGGGAATAGCCAACCTGACTGTGGTTATGAGAAGTTTATTGAAAATAATTTTGTATATTGACCTTTTGGATTGTTCTTGTGAGTCACGGGGTTCAGCCTATACTGTAGTCTCCCTTAGGAGCACAGAAGAGCTATTTTGAGATATCTTTACCTCTTCTCTGAAATCCCTAAGTTCTTCCATTGGACAGAAAGATACTAGGGAGAGGGACAAATAGGTTATGACTTCTTCCTACTTCAGAATTTTTCTGGATTAAAACCACAATGTTCATTTATCAGGCTTTGGGCACCCATTCATACAAGAAAGCCAATCTATCATCATCAACATCAGTAACAAGTAACAAGTATTGATGGCACATTGTGTTCTGAACCTGTAGTTCTTGAATGGACTACATGGGGCTCAAAGAAGCCTTTGCAATTATAGGCACAATGATGCATGTTTGTGCAAATGGGTGCATTTTTCCTGCAGAGAGGGGCCGTAACTTTCATAGACTCCCAAAGGGGTATGGAATCTAAAACAGTTAAAGACCATTGCTTGGATTTCTTATTAGCATGCTTACTCCTGGCTATAACTGTACCCTTATTTTGAATCTCAGATCAGGGATGGGCCTTCTCTGCTTGTCCAGAGTCTCCTGTTGTTGTTCTTTAGATTACCAGATTGGATCCTTTGGATACTGACAGCAGCTCAGCTTAGGCCCAGGTAACCACAGCCTCTTAAGATACTGTGGCCTGAGTTGGCCAGGCAACCTCCCAGTGGAAGCACTGGTCCATCCACAGCAGTCTAACTCCTATCTGCTGGCTCACTGTGAGGCTCCTCTGTGCTTTTGTTTTTCTATCTCAGGGCAATTTACTCTTATACATACGTGATAATGCCAAGAAGAGACTTTTTGGCAAATAAATCTCTTCTTTAGTGTCAAAATGATAAACAATTAGCATTGAAGGTAAAAGAACTCTAGTCCAAATTATATTATCTTATCACAGTTTTCTTGAAGCTCTTCAGTGTTGAAGAACTTCTATCATCCTTGCAAAGAACCCATTCCATTGCTTGGCAGCTGTTCCAATGATTGAAAACAGCTCTCAATTCAAGTTACTTTAAGAGTTGTTTGGCTGGGTGTGGTGGCTCATGTCTGTAATCCCAGCACTTTGGGAGGCCAAGGCAGGTGGATCACCTGAGGTCAGGAGTTTGAGACCAGCCTAAAAACCCCATCTATCCTAAAAATACAAAAATTAGAGGCCGGGCGCGGTGGCTCAAGCCTGTAATCCCAGCACTTTGGGAGGCCGAGACGGGCGGATCACGAGGTCAGGAGATCAAGACCATCCTGGCTAACACGGTGAAACCCCGTCTCTATTAAAAAATACAAAAAAAAAAAAAAAAACTAGCCGGGCGAGGTGGCGGGCGCCTGTAGTCCCAGCTACTCCGGAGGCTGAGGCAGGAGAATGGCGTAAACCCGGAGGCGGAGCTTGCAGTGAGCTGAGATCCGGCCACTGCACTCCAGCCTGGGCGACAGAGCGAGACTCCGTCTCAAAAAAAAAAAAAAAAAAAAAAAAAAATTAGCAGGGCGTGGTGGCAGACACCTGTAATCCCAGCTACTCGGGAGACTAAGGCATGAGAATCACTTGAACCCAGGCGGCCCAGGTTGCAGTGAGCGAACATGGCGTCACTGAACTCCAGCCTGAGTGATAAGAGCAAGACTCCATCTGAGAAAAAAAAAAGAGTTGTTCATGTCATGTTTTTGAGCCCCCTCATCTCGCTCAACTTGAGAGCATCTGTTTGTCTACACTAATGGAGAGGGTTTTTCTCCTCCCTCACAAGGTTCTTGAAAGTAGTCCCATCCATTAAGTCTACCTCTCCCCATCGGTTGTACTGTAATCTATAGGTTGGGGGTTCTAGATCTGAAGGAGATGTTGCTAATGTTATGCTTACACATTATGTTTATGTATGTATGTGTATATGTTTTGTATATGTTATGTTTACACCCATACACCCATACATGTCTTTCCCACTCACTGTCTTTACTCTACCATCCTCATCACAGGGATGGTGGTGAGAAGAATAATGAATGTGTATTTTCTAGTCCTGCAGAGCATAATTAATCTGAGAGTATCAGATGGCAATGTCTATGCTTGAAATTGATTGGGAGACCCTCAAACTGATTGAATATGAACTATTTCCCTTTCAGGCCAGCGGAGGCTTAGAATAGATCATATGATTTTTCCAATTCTGTGAAGAAAGTCAGTGGTAGCTTGATGGGGATAGCATTGAATGGAAGACAGTGTGGCAATGCCTCAAGGCTCTAGAACTAGAAATATCATGTGACCCAGCAATCCCATTACTAGGTACGTACCCAAAGGATTATAAATCATTCTACTGTAAAGACACATACACATGTATGCTTATTGCAGCACTATTCACAATGGCAAGGACTTGGAACCAATCCAAATGCCCATCAATTATAGACTGGGTAAACAAAATGTGGCACATATACACCATGGAATACTATGCAGCCATAAAAAGGATGAGTTCATGTCCTTTGCAGGGACATGGATGAAACTGGAAACCATCATTCTCAGCAAAGTAACACAAGAAGAGAAAACCAAACACCGCATGTTCTCACTCATAAGTAGGAGTTGAACAATGAGAACACAGGGAGGGGAACATCACACACTGGGGCCTGTTGAGGAGTGGAGGGCTGGTGGAGGGATAGCATTAGGAGAAATACCTAATGTAAATGACGAGTTGATGGGTGCAGCAAACCAGCATGGCACATGTACACCTATGTAACAAACCTGCACGTTGTGCATATGTACCCCAAAGTATAATAATAATAAAAAGAATAGATCATATGATTAAAGAAATAAAGATATATAACATTATTTCACACCGGGGTGCTGTGGAGTAAAATTCATACCACTGCTTATGATTATTTAGTAATATCTTGTTTATGGAGGTTTTCATAGCAAATTTTCCAATTGCAATTTTAACACCACACCAAGGAACTTGTCAGTTTCAGGTATGTGTCTAAACAGATGATCTTTGTGAGAAGGTGTACAAGCTGTATTCCTGCAGCTCTTCCCTGTTTATAAAAACATTATTATTTTTTGTTTCCTGCAGTGGTCTTCTAGGGTAGGCAAGGATCATTACCCTCCATTTTACAGAGGCTCAGAGAGATCAAGGAACTTTCTGAGAGTCAGAGGCTTGGTGGGCCTCAGGCAGGGCTTCAGATGCAGACATTTGGATTCTGAGTTCTGGGTGTGATCAGCCACTGCACACACAGCCAGGAATGGAACTTCAGGGCTGCCCCTTTTTACTTGGTACCAGAAACGTAGGTTGGAGGTGGGGGGTGTCAGAATTGCCCTTCTCTTGGCCTCCTGTATGAGAAATAGAATAGCTTTTTTATAATGAAAGTATAATTGACCTACAGTAAAACGCACAGCCACGAAGTGCACAGGCTGATCAGTTTTGATAAATGCAGACACTCATACAACCTACATCTGAACAAGATGTAGAACATTTCCACTCTGGAAACATTTCTATCACTTCATATCCCTTCTCAATCAACTACCCCTCCCTCTCTGTTCTGCCAGCAACCTCTCTTCTGATTTCTGTCCATAGATTTGGAGAACTTATTTAAGAGAGTTCTGTTTCGGTCACCTGCGGGAAGGGCCAAGCGAACAGCAGTGACTTTGTCATTCCTTTTGGTTGCCATGGTCAGGCGGGAGCCAGTCTACATGTGAGCCAGTTGGATGGGTCTGCCAGCTGTACTGAACAGAGGCAGAGTCTCTGTGACAACAGCACCCTTCTGCATTCTAACAGGTAGTGAGTGTCATTTAAGCAGCTTTGAGATCTTGCCCGAGGTTCTCGTTCACTTGCACATAGCATAACAATGGAATCAAGTTAATGTTGACATAAAAAAGACGTCAGCTCCATCCCATTCTAGCTCTGTGAAGAGCAGGTATAAGCCCATAAATATCTATTCTGGGGGTTCCCCTTAGGAGAGAGACCCTCCCCTGCACACAGGCTTGCGAAGACTGAGTCATGCTTTAGAGCCCATTAGCCAACATCTTCTTCAATAGCAATCACCACTACTCCCTTTTATTAGCAGTTACTCTATGGTAATTACGTTGAGATGATGTGCATGTGGGGGCCACTGTCCTTTGTGGAAGGAATTAGGTTTGAGGAATTGGACTATTGATAGAAGGTGGCTGGGCAAGTGATGAGTCAGAGTCAGGAGATGGTTCTGAGGAGAGAGACCTGGCTGCCCAGTACTGTGCCCCATATCTGAGCCCCATTTCTAGTTAGGAAAGGTCTTTCATGGGGTGGGGACAGCCAGGATGGTCCACCCCACTTGCCTCCTCCCCCAACTGCCATTCTGGGCAATTCCTTGAAAGGACATTCCTTGTCTTCTTCTCACACGGCTTGAGTGAGTACACTTTGTGCTTTGGAGCAAGATCCAGCCCATCCCAGGCTGAGATCCTCTTCTATCCTGGTTAGGAACAGGTGCCAAGAGAGGCTGCCATGGGAAACACACGGCCCAGCCTGAGATGAGCATTCTCAGCAGACTCTTACTTCCATTACAAGCAGCAGTAGTAGGAAGCAATGTTTTTGGAGAGCGTCCACTGCACTCTCCTTGGTCTTGCCGGTGACATGCAGGGGCAGGGACCAGCTCACCTTCACATTCCTGGCCATGAAGGTGTGAATGGATCCAGACAATAACATGTTTTCATTTGTGGTTGCTTATCTTTTGTCTCCAACTGGCAAGCTACAATGATGTTGGCACCATGAGACAACAGCAGGGAGTCACAGCATTTTCATAAATGCGTGGAGAAATGAGGAATCAGCAGGTACAGGTTACAGTGACTCAGGTGGGGCACAGGAATTTCATGATTTTAAAAAAGCGTTCCAGATTCTTCTCCTTGCCAATGGATAGTTAATTTTCCCAGTTGCTTCTCTATTGCCCCCATCTTATTCAAAACTGCACGAATTCAAATGACCCCACTTCACCTAGACAAAATCGTGAAAAGAAAAGACAGTCAATCAAGATTCTGCTTGATTAACATCTTGGGAGAAGGCTAACATGAGTCTTCAGGGATGAAAATAAATGGCTCTGAGCCTGGGCTGTGGTCCTAAACATGACCTTGTCACTGCCTAAGCAAGGAAAGCAATGGAGGGAATTAGAGCTCTCGTTCCAGTGTGATTACAATTGTACCCTTAACAGGACATGGCAATGTTTTTTGGCATTCAATTACGTTTTGCTATGCGTGCATGCATAGACTCACATACTCAAACACGCAGAGCTAGAATTGAAATCATCTCAAGTGAGAATTCTTGTGATGCATTTAAGGGGCCTGCATTTGACAGGTTGCTACCTAGTTATGGACTAAAATCTCACCAGGCACCCCCATAGCTTATCGCCTGTCATTACAAAACAAAGACATCCTGCTTCCCCTTTCTGTGTCACATCTCATCGACTCATTCTCAGCAGACTCTTACTTTCATTACAAGCTCGGTGCCACCTCCCTGACTTTCATCAGATGAAAACTTGAAAAAAAAAGAAAAAAGAAAAAAAAAAACCATTCCATGTTTTGACTTGGACTCTAGGTGTTGTTATTCTCTCAGTCCAGCTCGGGGCGGGGGGGGGGGGGAAGCCCACCCCACGAGGGGGCAGGCCTGCTTTCCTGTCGCCTGCCACCACACAGTCTCTGAAGTGTGTGAAGAAGAGAGGAAGAGACAATTAACACTCAGCACCAATCTGCATTTCCTTTTTAGCTGCCATTTACACGCTGCTCAGGTTTTGAAAACCAGCATTTCATGCTACTCCCTAGAGAGCCAGCACCAGCTTCAGCAGGATCCATCTGCACAGCAGTCACATTGCTGAAATCTTCAGCCAACCCAGAATTCATTTATTTATTTTTTGAAAAAAAAAATGAGAGAGAGGAAGTGAGAGAGTGCGAGTGAGTGAGCAAGCAAGCGGGTGAAAATAATAGATTAGAATCTGGTAATATTTAATGCGCACGCTTGACCAGTTCCTGCACTGGTCCAGGCAGGGGTGAGTCAGTGGAGTTTTTCTTTGATCATCTTCTAGATTAGTGTGAGCAGTGAGCGAATGAGCAAGAGCTTGTGACAACAGAGGATAACAGGCTGTGAGGTTCGAGGCAGGAAGGACACACTCCATAAGTCTCGGCACTGCTCATCAGCCCGTGTGTCAGCACGCTCTTGCTGATGGGGAGCAGCGGGGAGAAATGCCATACTGGGAAGTCACTGCTGGTGTGGGACAAGTTACAAGATGCTTCTGGGGGAGGAAAATGTGTATCATCAACTCCTCAGGTCTGGCCAACTTGCTTTATTTCCTTCAGCCCCCAAAGGGTGGAGCACTGAAGCATAATAGCTTCAATAAGCTTTGTTATTTTATCATTATTATTTTTTAAACTGAATTCACCACCACAGGAGGTCACAGAGTCAACGGTCACAGCTGGCTTTTAAAAAAGGGTTGAGTCATTTTGTGATTGATAAAACAGACTCAGCCTGAGATGAGGGCAATCAGGTTTCCTGCTTGAAGGCATCAGTTGATCACTACAGGGGTCAGAAAGAAGTGTTTTTCTCATGCAAGTTCTGGCATAATAGTCTAGGTGAATGCAAAAAAAAAAAAAAAAAAGTTAGTCTTTTGATTTGTTTGTTTTTGTTTCTAAGAGAGAGCAGAGCTGAAAAGCCCATCCTTACTTTAGTAGACCAACGAGTGGTCTGATTCCATCTGGCTCTGCCTGCTCAGATGGCAGTTGTGACGACAGTGGTGCTACAGACACATTTACCAACTAAGCAGTGCAAGACAGTACTCTGCATGGGCCCAGACTGACCTGTGAACAAGCACAGGTGTGCTCAGATAAGGAAAATACCTTAGGGCAGGAGGTGGGGTGAGCACATGGTCGTTAAAATAGAATTTAGTGAGTTAAAAAAAACAACAACAAACCAACACAAGACTCATAAGTACCCTATAGTATCTGCGGACGCAGTTACATGCCAAGTTAAGCCACATCTTCTCAGGATACAGGGATGTTTTACAGCTCTCACATTAACACAGACATACAACATGGGCTTCTCAGCCTATCAGAGATGAGGCAAGATAGGGTTATAATAAATAGCTTTTGTTTTTTTGGGTCTGCCCTTACTAAGGGAGACTTTCAACCTTACCGATTCTCAAATAGTTCTTGGAGTCCCTGGTGAGAAGGATGCCCCTCTTCCGCCATTCTGACTTAATGACACTGGAGCCACACTGCATGGGTTCAAATCCCAAACTCATTCCTCCTCTCAAAATGTATTTAAGGGAGTGCCTACTGTGAAACTGACATTGTTCTAGATGCTGAGGAAAGAGCCATTCCAAGTTCTCCTGTAATTTTGGTTCTAGGGAAGATGTAGAAATGCAAATAAATAAACAAGTAAATGGATAATATTCCAGATAGAATATTAGAGAGATGCTGTGGAGGGAACAAAAGTCTACTTGAGATGTCTTCAAGAGAAAACAAGAAGAATGAGAGAGAGAGTAAGAACAACCATCTTAAGAAGTTTGCTGCAAGGGGGAAAGAAGTGGAGTAGTTTGACTTAGAAGTGGAATCCAAGGAAATTTGTTGTTGCTGTTGTTGTTTGTGGTTTTGATTGAAGAAATAGCATCACATCATTCTGATGTTATTCTGATTCATGTTATTAATTATTCTCACATTATTCTAGTTATGATTCAGTAGAGAAGGAAAATAGATGATGCTAAAGCAATGTACTTGTGGCATGAGGGGTTGGGATCTGGTGCAAAGTGGAGGTGTTGGCTTTAGGTGGAAAATATACAGTTCATCCAGAGCAGCAGGAGTGAAGGTAAACACATGGACATAGTGTAGAGAGATGTGAGGGTAGAAACTTACGTGAGTTCTTTTTCTAAATGCTCCGATTTTCTCAGTGAAGTAGGAAGCAAAGTTATCAGCTGAGAGTATGGAGGAAAAGAATGTGTTGGAGATTTGAAGAGAGAGAGGAATATGTGAAATAGTCCTAGAAAAGTGAGTTGACTAGGGAAATATAGTAGGCTGCCAGGCTACACTAATGGCTCACTTGTGGTTTGTGATGATAACTTTAAAGTGAGACCAGTCAGCGTGGTTGTTTTCTTTGGGCATGTTTGGCTGCTTAGGTACAGGCATGGGGAAGTGGAGAGCTGGCCAAGGGTTTTGACAGCTGAGTGTGATAAAGGAAGAGAGGGTTGAGACAGTTGAAGGTGTGTGCTGTGAATAACACACCATGGTCCATGAAATCTAAACAAGGTGGGAAGAGAAGTAGGAAATGAAGGGAGTGCAGACAATAAAAAGGTTCCAGGAACAGTGATTTGTAGGTCTCTGAGTGGTCCACGAATTGTTGGAGTTGGCAGACTAGAGAAGGTGAGCTGGTAAGAGGAGGTGGAGGTCCGAGAGGGAGATGGTGAAACATGGTGCAGCTGCAGTTGTAGTTGTTGATGATGACTAGGCAGGGGCATGAACTTGGGATGCTAGTGAAGGGAGAGTAGAACCAGAATCACTAGGGGAGAGGAGGTGAAATAGTTGGGGGCCAGCACTCTGGGAGGAGCATCTCCCTGCAGGTCCGGTACATCTCTGGGAGCAGTTTTCTTGTTGTATTTTATGTGAGTAATGCCCTGCTGGAGCCCAGCTCCGTGAAGTCTAAAAGGATGTTGAAAGCACCAAGCATTACAATATAAGTAGCTTTGGAAGGAGTTCAGCCAAACTGACATCTTCAAGCAATGGGTCAGAGGAAAGCGAGGTCAGGAGATGACTGCACTAAGGACCCAGGAGGGACAATGGCTTAAAAGTGGTGATGAACAGAAAGGAAGACACTCAACTTACCTCCCAACCTAGGGCTCCAAAGGAAAGAGGAGAAGACATTTAAATGGTTGCAGAGACTCCATTTGTTAATTATGTGACTCAGAAAATTATTTAACCTCTCTATGCCTCAGTTTTCCCAAATGTAAAATGGAGATAATAATTGTACCTCCCTCACAGGGTTGTTCTGAGGATTCAGTGAGGCAATGTCTGAAATGCACTTATCACAGTACCTGGTGCAGAGTAGGTATGGATAGATTTTTAATTGAAGCAGTTGATTAGCTATCTAGGTCACCAGAGCCCCAGTATTTCTGAAGGGACAGAATGAGCTCTTGGCAGGTGCTGAGGAGCTTCTCAAGGAGGGTGAGCACAGATGCTGATTTAGCCATGAGAGGCGCAGTTCAGAGAGGAGGGTAAGGAAAACAGGCCCACAGCCAAGACAGAACAATTAAACATGTAGGAAGTTGAGAGGCTTGACAGAAGAAGTGGAAGTAAAACATGTTTCTAATCAGAGCTATGAGGATGGTTGCCTGGAGGCTCTATTGGTAATTGATGTGCCTCTGACAATAATTAGAAACAATTTCTGGGGACTTGCAGGGTACAATCACCTAGTGATATTATTTACCATGGAGAGTACTGTCTGAGGTGAAAATGGATGTTATTGTTTCCTGAGAGCACATTACAAAGTGACTTCATGGTGAATAGATTTTCCAAGATATTTGACATTCACTGACTTTCTGTTTAGCTCCTCTTAGTCACAGAGGCCCTTACTGTCATGACAATACCTGGATTTATCTCTGTTAATGGCAGAAGACATGTGAAAGATAAATCCTCCCTGTGTGGGCCTCCACATCATGAATGAGACAGCTTTGCCTTCCCAAGCCTCTTAGATACCCAAGGGATTCTGAGAGTGTGGAAGGCCCAGGGCACAGCCTCACCCCAGTTCAAGAGATCCTCAACCACAAATGCCAAGGGACAGCACTAGCACAAATGGTCTTGTCTTTTTCTAATGTGAGCTTTATTTTATGTCACTTGGGACTAAGTAACATAGTATATATAAAATAGCACAGAGTCTGGCTCACAGTGAGCACTCTGAAAGTGTTGACTCGTGAATTATTATTTTCTTGGGTTCCTCTGATAAGACCTAGGGGGCCTCCTATATTTGGCATACTCCAAGCCCTGGGGATGGGATCAGGATTGGGGGAGAATCAGTGGCATTTGGGCAATGGTGCTGGTGAGCTGTATTCCCTTGAGGAATCCCAAGGTTCAGTGGCTTGGCTTCTCTTTTGTATAAGCCTGGAGGCAAGATGCCAAATCGCAGCTCACCTTCAAGGGTATTACGTAGGGGTTTGAAGTCAAAGCTTTGTAGATTGAACAGTATCGATTTGGCTTCCACTCCCTCTGCACTGGAAGTCAAATGGGAACGGAGATAGGGTCCAGGGAAGGAGGCAGGAGGGGGCATCTATGATTGTAACCTAGCTTCCAAGCTGAGGGACGAAAGGAGTCCCAACAGCTTATCCCATGCTCTAGCCCAGCTCGCCAAGATGGGAAGCAATACTCAAGGCTTGTTGAAGTCTAAGCCCTACAGATGGTTTCCCAAAAGAGCATTATTGGCATTTTGGGAGGAACGATTCTTTACTAGGTGGGACTGCCCCAGGCAGTGCAGGGTTATAGAACACCTGTTGCCTCTGCCCATTACATGTTGATAGAGTCTCCCATCCACAGGCACTGTGATAACCAAAACTCTCCACACATTTCATAACTTGCCCAGGTTGAAAACCTTAGTATGAGTGACAACACACCTGGCATGTGCAAATAGACCTCTCTGCAAATGTGACTGCACACCGGCTGGCTGACCAGCTACCTGGCCTCATCTGAGTCACTCCCTCGTCCCAGTCTGAGAATCGGGAAGGCTGGCAGAGCAGTCTCCCGAGACTGAACAAGTATTTAAAGATTGTAGATCCTGGCTGTCCCCTTCGTGGAGATGCGACCCTCTGTGCAAGGGCTGTATTAGTCACACTACCTCCAGTCATGCATAAGTGTCCCAGTTCATCACATACCACCTGCAGGGGGTGTGTTTACTCTGAAGCTAATGAAGCTTTAAGACTCGGAGCCTCTTTCAAGGCTCAAGTATGAAAGAAACTTGATAGAATTCCCAAATTTGAAACAATCCTAAAATTTTACATGACATTACCAATAATGCCTCATCTGAGAAATTTGGCTGTGGAATGATATTAATATTAGCTATAAAGTGTTACAAGTCTGCGTGTGTCAGACAGTATGTGCTTTCAACCTTCCTGTGAGTTCATTTTTTTATTATCCCTATTTAATAATTTAGGAAATTGAAGAAGAGGTAGGTCAAATGCCTTGCCTAAGATCACACAGCCAACAGGGCTAAGCGTCAGGATTTGAACTTCAAACTTTCTGATTCCAAAGCCCCACATGCTCTGCATTAGGTTACACTGCGTCTCAGGCAGGGTTAATCATTAATGCACAGAGATGCTGGTTCAAGGTGTGAAGAGTGGGGCTCCTGGGCTCATCTGACCACAGTGAGTGAAGGACAAGTGCAGGGTCCCTGAGGAGATGTGTGTTTGGCTGACAGGGCAGAGAGTGTGCTAGCAGGCTAACGCGGAAATCCCTCTGGGAGGGATGGCAGTCAGACGCAGGTGGAAAGTTGAAGACTTTGACCAGGAAGAATCAAGTGATCTGTTTTGAATCTCAGCTCAATCTGGAATGTTCTGTTCCTGAAAAAAGGAGTGACGTTCCCCTCTTCTTTGCTGACTACATAACACAGAGCCCTCAGATTTGCAAGTTAGAGAGCAGAGGTGCAGGGTTAGTCGAGCGAACAGAAAAATCAGCAGCAAGTATTTCCCTGACGGACTGTGCTGGAGGGAGCAGCCATCTGAGGAGAGCTGTTGGTAAGGATTTGGCATTTGAAGTATTTTTGAACAAGTGCAGGTGCTGAGAATGTACATTTTCAAAAAAATGGTAAATAAAATAAAGTCACCTATACAAGAAAGAGACAATGTGAACGAATGTGGGCAAGAAGGGCACCCATCTGGTGGAGAGAAAAAGGATGTCACAGTAGGAGAACTCCAGAAGGGCCAGAAGGAGACACATTTTCTTATCCACAACATTTTCTCATCCACAATAAGCGAAAGTGTTTCTCCAGTTTCTCAGTGAGGAACGGTTCGAAATGTACATGAGAAACTGATTCAGTCTTGTGTGCAATATATCACTGATTCAGTCTTGTGTGCAATAATGCTTAAACTATGTGTAGTATTCATCACAATATAGATTTGTATTATCAACGACTCTCTCTTTTTTTGCCATCATAAAGAGTTTAAGATTCCCTGTGCAATTTGACAATTAGCAAAATGAAAATGCACATCTTATCAGTCACTTGTTGGAATGTATCTTACAGAACTACTAGCACGGGTATGTAAAGATATAGGGACAAATCTATTTATTATGGCACTTGTTGAATAAATTAGAGTTCAGCAGCAGTGGTTTACAACCAATCATTTCACAAGGTTTGAATAGATGTGTTATATTAAGTGAAAAAAGGAATGTGCAAAAATTCTTGTTGTACAGCGTGCAGTCTTATTAAGAAACACTGTACTTGCGTGCATATGCCTGTAGGTAATTGTATAAACAGAGGAAAACAGTCTGAGAGGACAGTGGATACCTTTGAGAGCTGAAGTCAGAAATAAGAAAGGATTTTCACTCTTTAATTTATACCCTTCCCAAAAAGGTAGAAGAGGTGGGATTGTGGGTGATTTTTACTTATTTATTTTTGTGCCTTCTTCATGTTTTCCCAAATTTCCTGTAGAGAAACCTGTGTTCTCTAAATGAAGCTTGTATGATTAAGCTTCATTTCTGCCTGCGAAGCAGTGCGGTGTAGAGGCTAAACCTATGGCTTCTGAAGTCAGAATACCTGGTTTCACATTCCAGCTCTACATCTATGCAGGGGATGGTAATTGTGGGTGAATGACTTTGCCTCTGTGTGCCATAGTTTCCTCATCTGTAACATGGAGGTACTAACAGTATTCCAGTCCACAAGACTGTTGGGAGTATTGCATGAGACCCTTTGTGTAAAGGGTGTGGTCAGGGCCATTATTATTGGATGTGGAAAAATCAAGCTCAGGGGCACAGGTAGACAGGTTGATGTGAGCAAAGAGCTATGCTTTCCTTGTCTTCCTCTGAGATTGCAGAGAAAGAGCCCAACTGGAGGCAGAAACAAGCTGATGCAGAGGAGAGTAGAGGCCGGACTTGCTTAGGTTGCTTTTCTTCTCTCAATAGAGAGCGGGAGAGAGACCCACAGGGAGAAGGCCTGGAATGACCTTTCGTTTTGGTGACTGCCCACCTTTCTTGTGGTCCAGCAGCCTTTTCCTCTCTTCTGCAGGCCTTACTCCTGCCCAGTTCTCTGGGAATGGAGACTGAGTGTGTGTGCAGAGGGCCTGTCCTCACCCCTTTCCACTGAGAGGCAGGAAAAAGGGATTCCACTTTTCTTCCAAGTTTTGAAATCCCCTTAGCAAATCCTGTCCAGGCTGAATCTGTCACAGTATTTCATCAGCTTCCTCCATTCTGAGGCTTGGACAAATGATTAGATACCAAGAGCTAGGTTCTGCCAACAGCGGAAACTGGTTTCTCAGAATTTACTGTTTGACTCTAAAGCCTCGGTTGCTAAAAATGACTCATGGCTCCATTTGTGATTCCTTTTCAGATAAATCACAGGCCAGACAATCCAGTGTGTTTGAAAGCCACAGTGGCTGATTCAGGGTCTCAGCATGTTTAGGCCCTATGACTTGACTGGTTAATGTACCAGAAAAGGCCTGAAGTAGGTAAAAAGAGTCACCCGTTGGTCATATAAAGACAACTATACACTGAAAAACAACTGAGCATTATGGGAGCTTCATGTCTGAGGGCAGCCCCCCCTCATGTTAGCTTAGATGGCAGCTATGCCAATTTGCTTTTGAGATCAATCACCGCTCTAAGAATTCAGGTGCAGACACACATGCATTGTCATTATCCAAGATGCTTCAGAGCATCTTGGCCACATCCAAGATGCTGTGGCCTCAATCATGACAGATAGCTTCACCTCCCACATATTTCTGTTCCCCTCACCTTTGCCCTCTGCTCCCCGCCCCTAAGCTCTCATGGGAGACTTGCTCATGTCTGATACCTAAGATACGTTTGCCTCTCCAAGCCAGTGCCCGCTCTCCCACGGATGGTGCTTTTATATTGCTTTTCTGATTGGCTAATTACAGAACATTCTGCATGACCCAATTCAACTATAATATGCTCTGTAATGTCTTTCTAGAGTCTTCTATGCAGAATTGATTACCTTTACTTTGGTCCCTCCTAACACTGTTCATACTTACCTCTCTTATTTTCTTTTACCATTTATTTATTATCTATACTCTTTTCTCTTATTGTGGTTTGCTATATAGGTGACCAGTAGTCCTCAAACTTTTGTGGGCATAAAAAATTAAAAGCAGCAGAATCAATAAGAATCTGTTAAACACCTATGATGTGCAGGCCGAGGATTGAGAAAATAGTGGACTACTATTCCACCTAGGATTGGGAAAATAATGTACTACTATTCCACCTAGGATTGGGAAAATAGTGGACTACAGTTTCACCTAGAATTGGAAAAATAGTGGGCTACTATTCCACCTAGGATTGGGAAAATAGTGGGCTACTAACTAGACTGAGTCTCAGCATCTTATGTTATTGTGTCTCCTCCCCAAGATGAGACCTCTGATCTGGTATCTCCACCACAGAGGCTGGGAATCTTCATGAATTATTAATAATAACCCTGCATGATTCTGATTCAGCTGGTTACAGACACATTCTTTGGGTAACAGTGTAGTAGATTCACAGCTTGTATTAATATAATAAATATCATTTATAAAATGCTGTGGCATAAATTTGAATCCAAGTGCTTTGAGCCTAGTATATGAGAACCAGTCAGCTGGCTAGTGAGTTAAGCTAATTAATCACCTAGGACCCTCATTTCAATAATAGTTGTGGCTCTCTAACAATCTTTGAATAAATGGTGTAGCAATTCCTAAACCAGTATGCGGGGCAACTCAATGCGACAGTATGTTGATAGGTGAGTCACAGAAAACGTTAAAACTAAATATGTTTTCTTAATGTAGCATTTATCAGAGCTTACAAAGAGCTGTGCACATTGTGACTTTCCATGAGGAACCTATTATAGTCACTTCCTGTTCCGTGAAGTGTGTGTGAAGCATATAGGCTCTGAACCAAAAGGCCTGAGCTCAAACTGACTTTGGTATTTGTTAGCTACCTACTTAGACCAGGATTTCCCTTTCTGAGTTTCAGGTTTCTATTCCTCATTTCTTATTAATACTGGCTCTATCTAAGTCATAGGACTGTAGTGAGAATAAGATGACTTAAATATATGTAATAAATGCTTTATAAATTGTAGAGTTCTGAGCGGACATTAGTTTTGCAATACATGGGAAAATGTGCTAGGTGCCATAATTGCGGAATAAAGAAAGTACTACTGGGAAATAGAGGAGGGGGAAATAAATTAATTTTGACTATGATAATTAATTTATAGCTAGCAGTTGAATGAAATGCCAAAAGCAAACAAACATACACAGGTGTTCAGGATTGTTTTTCTGACACCATTTGCTATTCATTTGTGTGTTGCTAACTGTGAGCAGGAGCATGGGTGTAACTGGAGATCTGTGAATGTCAATCTTCGAGAGAAGGAACTGCCAAGGAGGACTTTGATATGGTCAAAGAATTTTATTTTGGATTTCAAATATCTCATTATAATTATACCTTAATATATAATATTGAGATATATTCAATTCTAAGCCCAAGAAAATCATAATATGGGGACAGAGCTTCATAGAGTTATACAATAACTTTGTAGAATTTTAACATTCCCCAGAGGCAGCATGAGATTATACAATTTTTTATATGAGTTATCAATTCTAGAATAGTCTATTTGTTCAATTGGTAGTCTTCTGGCAGTCTTCTTTCTCTCTGTAGTAGTGTTTTGTTGATTAGTTAGAGGAGTTAGAAAAAGTCTCTGAAATTTTGCAAGAAACACCACATTTTTATCATACATTTATGTATTCATTAAAAAACTCTAGAACTATTTGTTGAGTACCTACTGCATGCAAAGCATAGTACTAAGCACTAGGAAGTCAATACTCCATAAAATAGATCCTGACCTGACCTTCATGTAGACATAGTCTAGTAGTAGCAAGCACATCATGATAATATAATGTGACAAGCTTTACATTGGAGTGTATACAGAGGGCAACAGAGCATATAGAGGGGTAACTATTTATATTTGATGTGATTGGTAAAAGCAGCCTATAACTTTGGTTCATAGCCCTACAAGTAGGAATGAGGAGTTCCTTGGAAGTCCATTTACTGACTCATGGACAAATAAGAAAGGAAGTGTAAAGCCAGTAAATAAGGAAAGCAAGAGGCAATTAGAGGCAACAACATAGGGACTGGCTCCTGGGTGAATTGACTCACTCTTCCCGAGAATGATCCTTTAACCTGGTGTTGCTAAAAGCTGGACATCAGTTTGCTGAGTTGTGATATCTTAAAGGTGCTGCCCAGGGTCTAATTGTCACAGATGAGAAATGACCTGGCCCTGGGGCAAGGTCTCCAAAAAGACTGAGCAAGTCTATGTCTAGTGTCCCAAAGGCCTACAGGTCACTCTTTGGGGCTTGTACTGATGGATTCAACTTCATACAACAGAAACCACTCTAGCTAATTTAAGCAGAACAGGATTTATTAGCAAACATTAAGTGGTTATAAAATTATCTGGGGTGTTGGAAGAGCTGGCTCTAGGATGAGCATCCAGGAACTCCCAGCCTTCAGAGATATACAGCCTCATCCATAATCAGAAAAGTTACATTTCTGCTGCAGGAGATCACTGAATTAGAAGCTGCTGACTGCAGAACATGCTGCTTCTGCCTCAGTTCATGCCAGATATGGGCTCTGTGTTTCCTTTCTATTAATTCAGTTTTGAATTCAAATCTCCTTTGAGCATACTGGAGAGTCTTTCTGGAATCCTAGCTGCAAGGGAGTCTGGGAAACATAGTTTTGGGCTTCCTGGCCTCTTCAGCACGGGAAAACGTGAGAATGAGGTTATAATAAATTTGAAGCAAGTCAGTCATAGTATCTGCCACAGGACCATATCCTTTTTAGATTCTAACCATATTTGAAGCCCAAAAAACACACTTAACTGCCACTCTTCTAGTTAATATGATGAGAGGCTTGGGGATGGAATATTGGATCCTGCTGGCCCCCTGAGGGTTGGTGACTTAAGGGAACTTGGGTACTTCTTCAAAGGTTGTGGGAGCTGGAGAAGGACAGCCATGGTGTGCATGAGGATGTGATGGGAAGGGTCAGGCAGAGAGTATGAGGAGTACAGTGGGAGATGTGAGAAGTGTAATGGGCATACAGAGTTCAGACAAGCAGCTGAGTTTCAGTGTCCAGAGAAAGCAATTGACCTTTCAAGAGCAGGAACTCAGGAATGGCCACCTGGTTGTTCCAATTAATTCTGCTAGAAGTCATGATGTTGGCCTGCTGCTGCATTAATCAGGAGGACACATGCACATCATCCACTGTCTTCCTGGCTTCCTGGTCACTTGTTGATTTTAACTGAGACACAGATCACTCCATTTGATTATCTATCTCATTGAATAGCTTTCCTTCTGAGTAGGCCTGGCTTTTGTCTTCCCTGATAGGATTGGGTCATGAGACCCACCTGCAGGCCCAGGTTGGACCTATATCCAGAGCCAATCATGGCGGAGGCCAAAAGTGAAAGAATTCCAGCCTCATCATTTAGGAGGATATAATATTAAAACTAGGTGCCCACAGACCTGATATGTGGACTACCAGAAATTCATTCCTTTATTCGTTCACTTAACCACATCTACTGAGCCGCTGTCATGCAGCAGGCACATGGGTGCTCTGTGTAGGCAAGGTCATGGTAAGCAGCCTGGAAGATAGGAAAGACTCCCTTAGGTGGAGAAGTGATGGCAGAGCTGGTCAGGCAGAGAGAACAGGAAGCACACAAGCCCTGGGGCTGAAGTAGAAGTAACAAGGGGCAGGAGCCATGTGGCCGGAAACAAGGGGCAGAGGCCATGTGGCTGGAGGCTTGAGGCAGGGCCTGGACAGGAAAGGCCTTGTTGGCCCTGTTAAGGACTTTTGCTTTTCTCCTGAATGTAAAAGAAAGCAATTGAAAAAGGCGTTAGGCAGAAGGATGGCCATAATGAGGGCTGTGTTTAAAAACTGCTCTGGTGATTTTTAAAACATCCTATGCTTGCTTGCTTTCTTGAAGTATTGATAGGATGGGGTGGCAGGTGTGGGGGGCAGTCGAGGTGGGTGAAAGTGGGTGGAGGCAGATCAGTTAGGAAGACTTTGCAGTAGTAGTGAAGGTAAGAAATGATATTATATCAGACAGGGGTGATGGTGGTAAAGAGGCAGGACTGAGGTATACAGAGGAGGAAGAAGACAATTGAAGGAGGAAGAACAGTGTTGTTCTTTTCACTCTAGTCACTTCAAACTCTACTTTTGCTTTTAGACTTGGTTTTCTTTTTTCATATTTATCTTTTCAACTTATATCCCAGTATAAGAAAATCAAAAGGAATGAGATTTATTTAAGAAAATTCACATCACAATATGAATATGCTTACATACAACCCATGCCAAAGACTTGGAAGTGCTATAAAATCTGTATTTTATATAGTGCCATAGTTAAGAGCACGGATTTTGCAGAGAATCAGCTTTGTGACCTTGGACAAACTATTTCACCTTTCTATGCCACAGATTCACCATCTAGAAAATGGGGATGAAAATAGCAACTACCTTGGGTTTCACTGAGAATGAAGTGAGATAATACATATAAAACAGATATAGAGCCTGGCACAATGAAAATGCTCAATGAATGTTAATTAGTCTTGTTATTCATAGCTCATAGCTGACCATCCTCTATACAGTTGATTGATGCTCCCGAAGGTCTTCAGAGCCACCAGTGAGCAACGTACAAGCAGTTACAGCATGACAGACTTGTGCACAGATTGCAAGGACCCTGAAAAGATGGTTCTGCATATTGAATTTAATTCTGCCTGTTTTCTCCCAAAGCCAGGTTCTGCCTCTGGGACTGCGCAGAACTTGTTGGAGAAGCATTGCATGGCAGGGGAAATTGGGAGGTGGGGAGAAGAGGATTGAAGAGGGTGAAGATTGTGAAGTGGAACACAGGGTTCCCACTCCTGTTGGGTAATTTTGATAGCAGTTTTATTGTGATTCATTTTGTTCTAGGGCTCTGATTTATTTTCTTATTCCTCATTCATCTATGGAACATTTAAATGTGCCAAGCACTGTAATAGGTACTGAGAACTCAGCTATGAACAAAGTTCCAGCTTCCATGGAGTTTAAATTTTGGTGAGGTTATCTCTCTTGCCAGCAAAATTTATTCTCCCAGAATTCTTAGCTGGCCAAAGTTTGTTCCTCCATGGTAGGAAACACAGGAGCCAGTTGGGCACATTGCCTGTTCTAGAGTCATATCGAAAAGAAAGCCCTACTGTAAATGGTTTGGAGCTTATTCCTTTTGGAGGAAATTTAGTTTGTATTCTGTCAGGGAGGGGAATAATAGAGAAGTTATTAACCCCAATGAACTTTCCTATTAGTCCTCAAAATATCCATATGGGTAATGTATTGCTATCCCAGATGAAGAAACTGAGGGTAAGAGGTTGAATGAATTTCCCAAATAGAGGTGAGAGTCAGGATTTTGACTTTACCTCCCATGCTTTATTTCTTTCTTTTGTAAATTGGAAGTTATTTGTTCAATTGCAGACAAGTAAATGTAATGGCATTAGCTCATCTGGCCGTTGACTTGATGATGGTGGTTGGAATCTCTAGCTAATAGATCCTATAGTGAGTATACTATCAGATAGACTGACCTTCATGGCATGTGACATAGCTCAGCGGTTCCCAAATGCCAGTTCCTGGACCAATGATAGTCTATGACAAAGTTGTCACCAATCTTAGCATTTGGAATAAAGTAAATTTAAATTAAAGGCTACTTCTCTTATGTCTTCTCAACATTCCATTATGGAATGATGGTAAAAGTAGGAGGGTTTTTTTTTTTTTTTTGCTTTTTTTTGGGTTATTGTTATTTTATGAAATAAAAAGTTGGCAAACCTCTCTGTCAATCCTTTCCTGTTAAAGTTTCGCATTTGGTTTAATTCAAAAGGCTAGGGAAACTTGATATAGCTAGCTAAATGAAAAATAGAAGCTCTGTTTCTGGCAATATGAATACTAGATATTAAAAAAATCCTTCTGGTGCAAAGCACCTAAAAAAGAAAGTGAAGTTGGAAAAAATTATATATTTTAAAAAATGCATAGTTTTATTGGCAAGAAAGGAAAATTTTTAGAGGCCAAAAATGACAAGAAAGCACAAATACAGAGAAAGCCATCTTGGGGACAGAGTAGACAAATCTCAGCTTCTAAGCAAGGTGGGAAATAGGATTAAAGATTCGAAGAAAGCTGGCTCTCCTAAAAGGTGACATCTTCTGTGAAAAAAGGAAATAGAGACTAAAGTGCCCCTCAAGAGGAGTCCAGTAAATACAATTACCCTTGGGATGCTGGGAAGGATAAATTTCTCCTGAAAGATTCATAACAGTGAGTCACTCCCACTGGATTTAAGTCTAGAATTCCCATTGCTTATAAGAGCTGAGAAATCCTAATTTGATAATTCAAAACATTCTGGGTTGCATTGTGTCTCCAGGTGCCCGGTAAGGGCAAACACAAATTCTTCTGAAGGCATGCACGTTGATTCCAAGTCTCAAAAAAATTCCTAAGATATAATTTCAGTTAACATTTGCTCAAAAATAAAAATCACAAAATAAAGGAGGAAACAAGATGTCATGGGGTGTGGGAATCAAAAGAAATATCAAGAATCAGGCCTGTAGAAACTTCAGGTATTAGTGATGTTGAATATAAAATATAAAAGAGGTATTGAAAGTATAAGAACCTATCAAGCAGATTTTTAAAAAAGAACCAATTAGAATCTGTAGAAATAAAAAATACAACCACTGGCATTAAAAAATTTCAGTTACACAGGTGAAAAGAGAGTTAATGAACTAGAAGGTAGATATGAAGTAATTACTCTGAATGCATAGAGGAACAAAGAGATTGAAAACATGGAAGGTAAGAGAAAGGGAAGATAAAGTGAGAGGGTGTAATACACATCTACAGACAGTAATAACAGAGATAATGGGAGAGACTCATATTCAAAATTATCATGTATGAAAAGTTTTCAGAATTGGAGAAATAAAGAAATCTTGAGATTCAGAAATCCTTATTAACACCAAGCAGGATAAATTAGAAAATCACACTTAGACACATCATATTGAAATTATAGAATATGAAAGATAAATAGATTGTAAAAGAAGCTAGAGAAAAGAAAAATTACCTATAAAGAAATAACAATAAACTGATAGCTTACTTCTCAACATCATTAATGAAAATTAAAGGAGAGATATACATTCAAAATCCTTCATTGGAAAATATTTAGCAAGCCAAATGTCATAGCTAAAGAATTACATGCCCCAAATGCCTATGTTTTATTAGCTTTAGGAAAACACCTTTTCACCTGTAACTGGAATGAATTGCCCCACAAACTTGGAATTTAAATATGGACATTTTCCCTATTTTTCCAGTTAACTACATAAGAGCTCTCCTATGCCTCCTTATCCTGAAGCTCAACATCATCTTATGAGAGTTCCCATGCCCTTTAATTGAATTGTCCAAGAACACTGAACACTTACTCCAAAGCAGGTTGGTCTCCTTACAATATGAGATGTAGAGGGAGATGAAATTTAGTCAGTTTATACCACGCAGTGCAGTTACTTTTTCACTGCCATGTGTATTGCAGTTGCATTCTGCCTTGAAAAATTCCATGGATATTTGTTTACTACAAGGGCACTCTAACAAATCCAGATCATTGCATAATCACAGTGAGATCCCACTGGGGGTCTCTTAATTCATAACTTTCTTGAGTGACAATTATAACTTTCTAGGAAGCTGTGGGTCACATCAACTACCTCCACTACCCCCAGATGCAGAAGTACTGTCCCAATGTCTTAGTAGAGGCAAGTTTTCTTTTTTTTTCTCAAGTTTCCAAACAAGAATTTAATCTTTCTTTTAAAATCTTTTTTTTTTCCTAAAAAATAGTACCAGGTAAAATATTTTCCTGTTTTTGTTTTTTCGAGTTTCAGCAAATGCTTGTTCCCCTCAGCCCAGCCCCAGGAGTCAGGACTGAGGCTGGGTCAGAGTCTGGAGTGGGGAATGGGACAGTTGGAAACCATATGACTGAGTTTGAGAGTTGCCACTTATCCTGGATGAGGTAGGTGGGTCAGAGTCTGGGCAGGTGAGAGGAGGCACCCCAGTGCTTGGACTTGACTCTGCTCCCTGGACACCTTCCTCAGTCACACCCCAAAGCAAGGAGACACAGGTAGGAGGAAAGGGACAACTGGAGTCTGGAACCATAGGTGAGGGGTGGTTAACCTCTGTGTGTGTGCATATATGCACTCTCTCTCTCTCACACACATACCACACAAAGACAAGCTTGTGCACATATGCATATGTATAATTTGACTTTCAGAGCTAGGTCAGAGTGTAGGGGAAGTGAAGGGACTAGGGGAAGGACAGGGCAAGCTGAGGCTCTGGCTACTGACTCAGTCCCTCTGAAATAAGCCCTCTTCCCTCAGCTGAGGGAGAGCAGTTCTCCTACTCCCCCTACATAAGACTCTTCCACTCCTGAGGTTGGAGCAATACCTGAGAGTGGGAAAGGAGGGGGGTGATGCCAATGATCAGGTGTGGGAGGTACTAAGTCAATCCAATTTGAATAAATTATGAATTAAAAATAAATAAAATAATAAGTGGTCCTTTTTCAGGACAGGGAGACAATGCTGGCATGACTTGCCTGGGACCTTGGGATAACCTCAGGGTGGCTCCAGTTCCTCCCTACTACCTAACGTGGCCTGGGAGACCCAAGGGAGGGGACAGGCACATGGAGGACCCGAGGTAGGGCAGGGTGTAGTAAGGATCAGAAGCTTCAAACACCCAAATAATCAATCTGCGCCATGAGCATGGTGAGGGCTTTAACTCGAGCCTGAAGGGTCTCTTGCCATCTCTTCATCTATGGGATGGGCAAGATGGGCAGAGTTGAACCCACATTGGTTCAGAGTGCTGGCAATCAGGGCAAAGGTGAATAACGTGAGTTAAGAGGGGCCTCAGTCACAGCCTGAAGTTCGTAGGGGAGCCCTGCGTCCAGCTCCAGGCTCCCGCAGGAAAAAAGCAGGCAGAGATCTCCATTCCGGCTTAAGAGGCCTGAGCGGGAGCTACAGAACCCAAGGTGTAGCAAGTAGCAGAGGAGGCAGTAGGTGGGGTTAGCATTTTTCTCCTCACTCACAGGCACCAAAAAGAGGCAATGGCACAGGAAGGGCATGTGGCAGCAGCCATGTCCAAGGAGTCAAAGGTCACCAGGAACATCTTCACCACAGTCTGGTTGCGGTTAAATGTTACTTGCATGGTGTCCACTTTGGGCACGCTGTAACTCTTCCTCTCCAGGGGGTTCAGATCCATGAAGTCCAGGAAGGTGGTGGGGACATTTTGCTCAGAAACCTCAAAGAAGGTGATAGTGACAGACAGTGTGACATGGTGGGGGCAGTAGGACCCACTAGCTCCAGTCTCTGCTTTGAAGCCCTCAATGTGGCCAGATGGTGCAAAGCGTCCTTGCAGCAATGATTCCTCAAAGTTGACCAGGAGGGTACAGCTGACAGCAGGGGTGGGAACAGGGGAGGCACTAGGGGGGCTCAGCAGGCCTGGCCCCTTCCAGAGGCTTCAAAGTGGGCTCAGTTTCGGGTGATGGGCACCTCTCAGCCTCCGCCCCATGGGACTGCAGTCTGTTGGGTCCAAAACAGGCTCCCTGGGCCCAGGCAGCAGGTGGCTCCAGAAGGGTGTGGTTTGGGCATCAGAACTGTTGGCAGCAGTGGGGTGGCCCAGGGTTCCCTGGCACCTCCAAAGGGCTGGCCCCTCTTCCTTGGAACTAACATGTGGGGCTTCACCAGCAGGAAGCAGCCTTTGCTTGGTGGGGCAGGGGCCTGGAGGTCCAGGACTGGGGGTGTGTGTTTGGGACTGTGCCCACTGTCAATGCCAGGGGACTCCCTAGGCCACAGGCTCCCCCCATTGCCCACTCCAGCCACTGGGCTCTTACCCCTTATTTGTGCAAGACTGCAAATCAGTGTCGAGCGTGTGCAGCTGGCCCAGAGGGCTGGCCCTGGGGACTCCCCCAGGGACCCCTGTCCCCTTGGATCTGGGGAAGGCGTCTCTGGTGTGCAAAGCATTTCAGGAAGCATATGATTGGGGCCAGGGGGTACTCCAGGCCCCTGAAGTTCAATAAGAGGTAGCACTACTTCCCTGTTCCACAACACAGAGGTCACAGTGGGAGAAATGGTGGCTGGCCATACCTGCTCCCAGCCCCAGTCCCCCTGGGCCCAAGAGCCCCACAGGAGATGGTTCTTCAAGGGGTAGTCCCTCTCTGGCCCCCAGCCCAGGGCCTCTCTCCAGTACCTGGGGACCCTCAGTGGGAGAGGTTGGTCGCTTCTGGGCCCTGTGAGGCTCAGAGGCACCAGCTGGAGGGATACCTGGTAGACCCTGGGGGATGTTGTTGCTCCCCGCCCTCCACTTGCTGGGCTGTAGCCCATGAACAGGCCACCCCGGAGGGCTCCCTGCCTGACTGGAGTCTGTGAAGGGCCAGCCTCTGGCTCTGAGGATGGAGACAGCTCTGCCTGCATGTAGCACATGAAGCCCCCCTGGGGTCAGGGGGGTCACCCCCACATGGCCTTTATGCTTGGCCCGTGCTGGGGAGTCTGGGGACATCCGGATGAAGAGGGCTCAAGTCTAGCCATGCATCCCTTCTTCCCAACTGATGCCTTGTTCCTTCCCCTAGCTTGCAGTCTGATACATGCCCACTGCACTGGCAAGGGTGACTGCCACCATTCCATGCAGCTCCTGGGCTCAGCAGGACCCTGTAGTTCTGTGGGTCCCATTGCACTTGAGGAGGTGGTAGTAGAGGCAGAGTTTTAAAACCACAGCAAACAACAAAGGTCTTGCATTCACCTCTCCCAGGGCAGTGAAGCCTGCTCAGTCTAGACTTACACTAGAGACTACTCAATGACTCTCATAGAAAAGAGATCTTCCCAAGGAGACATTTTCTCCTCCTAAGCCAATAAGGTCATCTCACTCACAGTCCACTTCCAGGAACTGACCCCAGATGGACAAAATCTACTTATATCATGACACTTCTCTTGCTAAAGAAGAGAATAACGCTCACAAAATTGCCCCAGATGGTGGTGCAACTGTTTTTGGCCAAGTGCTACAACTGAAAAGCATGAACAGGGTTTTACCAGTGGGTTACAGTTTAGTTCATATGAAAATTGCACTCCCTGTTTATTCCTAATAGGGAAAATATTTCTGATAGTATATGATTCCTAAATGAAATGATGCTAACAAATGTTCACACATTTTTTGAGGGAGAACACAGCAAATTGTAAGATATGATCTGCAGATATCAAACTCATTTTCTTTACTGGAAAACAGGTCTGACTGCCTGGTACGATTATGTTGGGAAAAAATGCAGCTATAGTTCTCTTCATTTGGAATATAAATGTATATCACAAAGCTAACCAGATCACATTCATTCAGTAGCAAACACAAATCAGCTGTGGCTAGCAAATGTGTGTGCAAAATACACTGACATCAACATCAGTCTGGTGCTTTCTTGTGATCAAATCCAGGGAAATAGAAACTAGCCATCTAAAACCTAACCACTTGCAAAAGAGCATTTATGTTACCAGCAATTTAAAGGAAATGAATGTTCAATGAGGAGTAGCCTATGCTGAACTCTCATTTTTACATGTATTCAACTACATATATGCTGGCTCATCATTTTAAAACTATTAACGACTGGGTGCAGTGACTCACGCCTGTAATCCCAGCACTTTGGGAGGCTGAGGCAGGTGGATCATGAGGTCAGGAGATTGAGACCATCTTGGCTAACACGGTGAAACCCCGTCTCTACTAAAAATACAAAAAATTTAGCTGGGCATGGTGGCACCTGCCTGTAGTCCCAGCTACTTGGGAGGCAGAGGTAAGAGAATCACTTGAACCCAGAGGCAGAGGTTGCAGTGAGCCAAGATGCGCCACTGCACTCCAGCGTGGGTGACAGAGTAAGACTCCATCTCAAAACAAAACAAAACAAAAAAAACTATATTATCATTTATTAAATGTGATTAGGTATCTCTGGATCCTTGGTCTGTTATTTTTTAAAGGCATAATAAGACCAGGACTTTAAAAAAACACCCTGTAAAATGTACGATTTTTAAGAAATAATAGAAGTTACTTTTATTCCAACATGCTATCTTTATAGAAATATTGTAAACATTTATTGCAAAAACAATAAATGCTTTTTATTTTTCAAATGTAAACAATACTTAAGTATAAAAGTAAAAACTGAACATTGCATATAACCCCGATCCATCCCATTTCCTGCAGAAAACCACTATCAACAGTTTTAGGCTTATACTTCTAGATGTAGTTTTATTTCCTGAAAGTTTCTCTTTTACTAAATACTGTATCTTAGAGATGTTTTGATA
The DNA here is from genome assembly GCF_009764315.1 of Trachypithecus francoisi. Taxonomy (NCBI): domain Eukaryota; kingdom Metazoa; phylum Chordata; class Mammalia; order Primates; family Cercopithecidae; genus Trachypithecus; species Trachypithecus francoisi. Next base: position 74,870,236 of record NW_022681453.1, on the reverse strand, counting down.
TCAGTACATACAGAGATACTTTATTGCTTCATAGTATTTCATAGAACAGATGTACCATAACTTACTTCCTACTGATAAACATTTAGATTGTTCTCAACGTTTCACACATAAAAACAAAACTGCAGCGATTAGTCTTCGCACGCACATTTCTGCATAATATAAGCATATTTCTGAAGATTTCTAGAATTGAATTAACATGTCGAAGGAGCTACATATTTTATATTTTAACACATTGTATTCATCAAAACATTTTTTTCTGGGTTTCTCATTAGATTAGATAAGCTGTGTTTTGTTTTGCTTGTCTTAGCTCTTGTTGAACCTCTAGAAAACTAGTGACATGCTCTTGGAGAAGCCCCTCTTACAGAAGGCCAAAGAAGCTGAGAAAGCACGGAGGAAATAATCAAGGCTCACCTGGGAAAGCAACACAGCTTCACCATCATTCTCTCGTCCCTGAGAAAATAAATCAAAACAAACAAGTATATCGAGTGCTGGGTGTTCAAAACCACATGAAGAATTTTTTTTAACTTAAAACCTTAAATAGTCTTAAATGATGAAGCAAAATATGCCAATTCAATGTGGATACTTATCTCCTTAGATATGAAATGATTTTATATGGCAGTATTTTTATATTCTACGTTCTTACAAGTTTCACATATTCCATTACTTAAGCATTCATATTTCTCACAAAGACTTATGTTCCTCAGGAGTACAATGTTTTAGAACAAAGGATGCACTCAATAAATCTTTACAGAGTCAATCTTTACAGAGGACAATTCTCCTGTAGACAGGAGTGAATACATATAAAGGACAAATAATGAGGCAAGGCCCTTGTACCTTTCAGGCATCTGCAAAATGAAGAACTGAATTCAAATTTTGATAGGCATGGCTTTCAGAGAAGTCCGACAGAAGCTGTGCATGAATTTCTTTTTTTCTCTTTTACAGTTCTCTTCTTACTTAAAAAAAAAAAATTCCTGAGGTGGCTTAGTGATATAAACTATGGAGAGAGATGTGGGTGGTTCTTTTAAGTGGACAAAAACCAATAGTCTCCCTCCTGGAAAAATTCTCAGATGCTGAGGAAGATATTTCCTGTGGCCAAAAGATTTTCTTCACTAGTTTTTGTCACAATGTCTTTTCCCAGTTTAAGTTCTCTGACGTTGACTGATGTGGGCCCACTTGCAAAAGTCCTTCCCACATATCTTATAGAGTTTATCTCCGGAATGAATTCTTCAATGCCAAGTGAGGATGAGCTGCAGGTCACAGCTTTTCTACTGTCGCTGAATTCAGAGTGCTTCTCTTCAGTGTGGCTCCTTATGTATCAAAGAAAAAAAAAAAAAAAAAAAGAAAGAAAACCCACAAATGCCCACATCATTTGCACTCAAAGGCTTTTTCCTCCAGAGTGGATCTTACTAAGTTGGGCAAAAGCAGAGTGGTAGCCAAAGGCCTTTGTACGTTCAAGGCACTCGTAAGGTTTCTCTCCAGTGTGGCTCCTTGTGTGTCGAGTGAGGGAATAGCCATAGTAAAAACCTTTCCCACATTCTTTTTTTTTTTTTTTTTTATTCTGCAAATATTATTGCATGTGTATATTTGCCATGCTAGGCCCTTGGAAGACAATGGTGAACTAGACTTTCAGTCTTCTGGAAATTTATAGTAAACAATAATTAATAATCATTATGTAGAATAATAAATAATACACTTAATTATTTGTTGAGCTTCTGTTATATGCCAGTGTCTCTTCAGTTCCTGTCCATAATCATCACTATAGCCCTCTAATCTTTCCCAATAACACAGAACCCCACACTTACTAGGAGCACAACAAATATTTTGTGAATTAATAATTTGTTGGTACTATTATCCTGATCTCTTTCCCACATTCTTTACACTCATAGGGCTTTCCTGCAGGGTGGGCCATACTATGTCGGAAGAAAATAGAGTGGTAGGTGAAGGTCTTCCCGCACTCACTGCACTTGGCAGGGCTCCTCTCCGGTGTGAATCTTCATGTGCCAGGTTAAGGAAGCGTTGCAGTAAAAGGTTTTCCCACATTCTTTGCACCCGAAGAGTTTTTCTCCAGTGTGGGTCATACGATGCTGGATGAAGACAGAGTGATAGCTGAAGGTCTTTCCACACTCGCTGCACTCATAGGGCTTCTCTCCAGTGTGAATCCGGTGGTGGCACAGGAGGTGCGACCTGCGGTTGAAGACCTTCCCACACTCCACGCACTCCACGCACTTACAGGGCTTCTCCCCTGTGTGAATCCTCACGTGTCGAACGAAGTCGACCTTTTCACGAAAGGCTTTTCCACACTCCTGGTATTCATAAGGCTTCACCCCAGCGTGAATCTGATGATTTCGAACAAGGAGGCTGTTCTTGTTAAACACTTTCCCACATTCCTTGCATTTGTAGGTCTTCCCCTCACGAACCAAAGTGTCTTTACTTGTTCTCTGGGAGTCACATTCACGGGGATTGTCTCCTGTGGAGACCGGCTCCTGTAAAACCCATGAGTGCAGACCATCACCTGTCCCCAGACCATCGCGTTTAGGACTAATCTTCCTCCGGAAAGTCTCTGTGTGGGAGACGGTAGCCAGACTCAAGCGCCCCTTCCGCATTTCCAACCAGTCTTTCCCACACTCACCTCAACCAGGAGGAACTGCTGGCTTCCTGAGTTAGTCTTTCCAGGAGCAAGGCTCCCTAGGACAAGGCTGGCTGGCCTTGGTTTTTACTTTGTCACCTGGACAGCAGCTTTGGCAAAGGTGTCTTCTGCTCTTTTATCGCTGCTTCAGCTGGTAGGTCAACTCTGGTTGGCATGCCCCAGTGACGAGGGGTCTGCAGGTCTCTGGTGTCACCTCCTAGTACAGGGTCCTCTGGGGCGAGTCCAGCTGCTCCCACTTCTTACAGGTTAAGATCATGGACATGTCCTGCACCACTGCCTCAGATGTTGCTGCAATGGAGCAAGACAAAAGGTCCACGTGACACCCGCATCCGCATGCGCAGAGAGTACTTCCGACTACAGATACCAGAGAGCCGCGTGCGGCCTCCGCCAGCGGAGCTACAAGTCTCAGAGGCTTCAGTTTCATTTTTTAATTCCTGGGAATTTAACCCTCAATTATTCTAAATTGAAGCTGATGCCAGTTGTGTCAGGGAGGACCTGTGAGCTTGCGCACAAACATGCACATGAGAACATGCATGTAAGGAGCTTGTTCATGCAGGGTGTGGAGGGAGTGTGTCCTACTTATCACTTAGTTTTACCCGCTGACCCCATGATAAACTGTACCGAGGGGCTGGACATTAAAGTCAATTCAGTTGAAATAGTGTGGAGAAGACATGGAAATTCAGGGTCTCTTTTATGTTGTGGAGGGTTCTGTAATTAGTAAAATCACTTTGGAAAAGTTTGGGCCTATCTCCCAAAGGTCTTTCCAAAACAAAGCTTTCCAAGATGTACCAGGAAATGTGTTCCAGAATGCTCACATTAGCAAACACCTGGAGAGAGTTCAGGAAAGAGGATGGCCACTACACGGAATACAACACTGTTCAGCCGCCTGGGACTGCTGCCGTCCAGTACTGCTCCCCGGGGAGCCAGGGAAGCATCACAGTTTATGTTGCAGAATCCTCAGAAATGAAGGGTGCAACAGTACCAAATCGCTCTGGAGCTGGTGAGGAGTGGAAGCCATCATATGGAGATTGGTGGCAGTGACTTGAGCTTTGAGCAAAACCCTGATCCACGCCCTCCCCTTCCCAAAATGCAGCTGGTTTTTAAAGTGAAGAGAGGATCGTGGAACCAGGGAATGAGAGGCAAATTGGAAGGTTCTGGCGAGTACTGAAGGAGAGAACTGATGGTCACTGACATCTGGACCCCTCACTCCACCCCTCTTTGCTCTTCCTAGCAGCTGTTTGGAATGTTCCTCTCTCAGAATCTAATTAGCTCAAGAGGAGAGACCCAAAGACACTGATATTGCAGTTCTCCCAGGGAGGTGGCCTGGCAGGTTGACTTTTAGCGAATACTTATACTTTGTTTTATTTTTCTTTCTTCTGTGCTGGCCAGAAACTCTATGTACTATATTGAAAAGAAGAGGTGCTATCAAATGCCATTTTCATTTTGCTCATTAAAAAAATTCTTCTAATGTTTCATAACTAAGAATGTGTGTAGTGTGAAATTTTGCTGGTATCACCAACTTGATTACTTTTATAAGATGTAAATGTTGGGGCCAGAGAAATAAAAGAGCAGGCAGACATGCTAACTGGAAAATCCAACAGAGTTTTCTCACCCAAAGTATTTGGAACAAGTCAGTACAGTCACAATACAAGACAGAAGGCTCAGCTGTGTTCTCCAGACAGCAAGACTCTCCCCAAGATGGGAGGCAATAGTGGATGGCAATGACTTAGGCAGCTATGCATGAGCTCTTCTGAATAGGTTCTGAACTATCTTACCAGAGACAGTGTCCCCATCAATTTCAGGACGCTGCACATTTGATGGTGAAGTTCTCTCCAGCAACGATTCTCACAGTGTCATTCCTGGTCTCTGTTTTGTTCATTTTTAAGAGTTAAAGAGCTGGGCGTGGTGGCTCACACCTGTAATTCCAGCATTTTGGGAGGCCAAGGAGGGCGGATCACGAGATCAGGAGTTTGAGACCAGCCTGGCCAACATGGTGAAACCCAATCTCTACTAAAAATACAAAAATTGGCTGGACGTGGTGGTGCGTGCCTGTAATCCCAGCTATTCAGGAGGCTGAGACAGGAGAATTGCTTGAATTGGGGAGGCAGAGGTTGCAGTGAGCCAAGATGGTGCCACTGTACTCCAGCCTGGGCAACAGAGCAAGACTCTGTCTTGAGAAAAAAAAAAAAGAATTAAAGAAAGGCTGATCACTAAATACATGTGATCTAACCATGATCATGTGGGAGGTTACAAAATGAGTTAGTTTTGTTTCTTGGAAATGTCTATTTTTTTTTCTTTAATGAATTTGTCTTTCAGCATTCGGTTTTAATGATATAAAACGGCTCCTAAAAATGATAAAAAATTTCTCTCATTTGAGCTGTCAGTAGCAAAGCTTGTAAGTAATGTGAATATCTCAGCAAAAAGTTGGTACAAATTAGGTCATATCAATAACAATGCCCAGAGTCTGCTCTCTGGAAATTCTCAGGGGGTTTCTCACACGGGCTCCTGTGAATGACTTAACCAATGTGACTATAGACTATCACCTGCAATTTTTGGTCCTTGGACACATCTATGGACCTCCCCCTTATCACTGTAATCCAGGCGTGAACATAATCTCTCTAGCATTAGACCAGACTGTGGCTTTAACAAGACTTCTCCTAGAACTGGGGATCTCAGAGGGACTTTCACATAAAGAATAACAACTGGCTACTAGATAGGGCTGTTCTTGGAGTCCTCAGTTCCCAGTCCATTCACCTGGCCTCCATACAGCTGCCTTCTGCTCAGAGCCCATTCTCTTCACCAATATTTTAGGAAGAGGCCAGGTTTTCTTGAACACCCAGAGACACCTCACACATGCGTCAATTCCACAGTGTCTAGGCCCAAATCAAAGTCCAGACAGAGGAACTAACTCCAATCCAGGCCTATATTCTCCATTTTCTGTTTCCATCTTTTACAAGAATGCCTAATCAGTGTATTATCTTCTTCCTTCAGTGGAGAATCCACCTTCATTCACACAATTGTGGCCTTACCCTATGACTCCAATAGTATATCCCTTTAGAACATAGTGTCACATTTCTACAAGATATACATACTTACCATTTTGGTTTGAATAGATCCCCCCAAAAAGATGAAGTCCTAACCTCCAGTACATGAACATGTGACCTTATTTGGAAACAGAATCTTTTCAGATGATCAAGTTAAAATGAGATCATTAGGATAGGCCCAACTAAAATGTCCTTGCCTCTAAAAATATGGATTCTCCTTGATTCTTTTTTTTTTTAATTTTTTGAGATGAAGTCTCTCTCTGTCACCCAGGCTGTAGTGCAGTGATGTGATCTCAGTTCACTGCAACCTCTGCCTCTTGGGTTCAAGTGATTCTCCTCCCTCAGCCTCCTGAGTAGCTGAGACTACAGGTACATGCCACCACACCCAGTTAGTTTTTGTATTTTTAGTAGAGATGGGGTTTCACCATGTTGGTCAGGCTGATTTTGAACTCCTGACCTCAGGTGATCTACCCGCCTCAGCCTCCCAAAGTGCTGGGATGACAGGCATGAGCCACCGTGCCTGTCCGTGATTCTTTATGTTAGAAATATATTCTCCCTTGTATCTCCCTAGTCCTTTATCCTTTACTTCATGCCATCACTTTCTTCCTGGTGATACAGCTTTTTGTGCAGCCTGACTCTCTCATCAAACTGTAAGTTCTCAAGAGCAGAATTCCCATTGAACTCATCTTTATATCTCTCAGAGCAAGAAATACTGTGCCTTGCATGTGGCCAATGAGCAAATCCATGTTTTGCCTAGTTTGATTCCTTTTATAACCCTCAGAAAAAGGTGTTTTATACCCTTCAACCAATGAAGAGGAGTGTGGCTAAAGATGAGAATGACCTGTCCACATATAATTCTTTCACCATTGCTTATTGCTTCAAACAGTATTAAGTCCAAGAAATGACAATCAAAACACAAAACCCAGCACAGCTCATTTATTAATTATCTATTTTGTGAACCAACTCTTTCTTTGTGTGAGACAGCTCTGTTTCTGCCTGGTAAGGGAGCAGTCCACTTCAAATGCAAAAGCAAACTGTTACTGCAGCCACAGTTTTAGGACCTGTTTCTCCTCCTTTCTGCTTGTGTGAGATGCCCTAGGGTCCTAGAGCCACTGTAGATAAGCTCAACAGCTGCCTCTTGGATGCCCAGGTGGATTCTGAAGTTCTCTCCCCATGATGGTTGCTGTGGGGAAGAATGAGTTTCTGTTTTGCTCAGAAAATACTCTTTATGACTGGAGGTTTCCCATGTGCGTCTTGTCTGTTCTACTTGTTTACCATTTGCTGAGAAGTTGCTGAGTTCTCAATTATATATGTGTGTGTGTATATATATATATTCATTAGCATGTTTTCCATTACCAAACTAATAGCAAATCCTTCAAACGTTGTTATGAAATGTCACCATCTCATGCTGTAACATCCCACTAAAAAGCTTCAGAAATAGGAAACAGAAATATTTATTGTTTCTTAATCTAGAAGGGTTGGTAAATTCAAGGTGGAGAAGCTTAGGCTTAAGATGGGACTTACTTGTTGAATAACCTTGGGAAAATTACTTCACCTTTGAAGGGATAAGTAATGGAAAATGAGGGATAAGACCAGATTCTCCACATCTAGGAATTTTCTCCTTGCCACATTTAGGTCTCAATTAGTCTGCAGTAAGACTATAGGAGAGAGGCCCAGGGATGATAAATTAATAAATCTCAGGGTAGACGAGGAGTAGTAAAGAGAACATGTTGTCAGAAGCAGAATTTGTGAATTCACAGAGCCGTTATATTTATAACTTCAGTTTGAGATTTAATGGGCAAATTTCAGATTAACCAACATATTCTGTTTTAATTCAATATATCTTAGGATTCTCCACCTCAAAACTCATAGGTCCTTTGCTAAAATGTCAGGTCCAGTCTTATCAGTCTTTGATTATCTAGAAATGGATGATCATGCTGTCTCTAAGAGCTCATTAACTAACTCCTCTCTTTGCCATCCTTCCTAATAAGCCACTCCAGCCATAGAACATGGATTAAGATGTGGAATAAGGAACAATAAATACAGTCCACATGAAAGTCTAAGTAGGGGATTTCCCAAGTCATGCCTTCCCATTCTGGGTGTCCTAGCCCTTTCCATAGTTTCTTCTTGTTTTCTTATCTAATTAACATGTCCTCCGTGTTGCTGTTCAGAGTGTTCATTCATGAACTCCTGTGTAAACTATCTGACTACTTTAAGATGCCCAGGATGGAGAGGCCATGCAAAGACTCTCTAGTCAACAGCTGCAGCTGAGTTCAGGCTTCCAGCCATCCCCACCAAGGTACAGATGTGACTGAAGCCATTTTGGACCCTCCAGACTAGTCCATCTGCCAACTGAGTCCCACTGAATGGCATCAGTGGATGCCACAAGGAGCAAAAATCTCACTATTATGAGCCAAATTGTATCCTCCCCAAAATTGATGTGTTGAAATCCTAGCCCCTAACACTTCAGAATGTGACTATTTGAAGACAGAGCTTTAAAGATATCATTAAGGTAAAATTAGGTCATATGGGTGGGCCCAAATTCAATATGACTGGTGTACTTGTAAGAAGAGGAGGTTAGCACACAGGCACACACAGAGGGCATGTGGAGGCACATGGAAAAGTGGCCACCTGCAAGCCAAGGAGAGAGGCCTCAGAAGAAATCAACCCTGCTGCCAACTTGGTCTTGGACTTCTGGCCTCCAGAACTATAAGAAAAAAAATTTCTGTTTATGTTACTTTACTTTGTAACCTGTAATACTTTGTTACATAGCCCTAGCAAACTAATGCACTCACCCAGCTAAGAACTTGTCACTCACAGGAATTCTGAAAGATAATAAAGAGTAAAACGGTTACTGTTTTAAGTCACTACATTTTTGGGTAGTTTGTTCCACAGAGATAGGAGTGGGAATGAGTTTGGAACTCTGAAGTTTCTCTTGCTCTATGGATCTAGTTTTCCATCACCTTGTTGGTTTAGAATGGACTGCAGTGGGCAAACTCAAATAATTGATACCACTCAACAGAGAAGGTGGAGTGAAAGACCAGAGCCCACACTTAGGTTTTTTGTGGTACTTGAGAACCAGAATTTTAAAAACAGGTTTAAAAATATTTTCTCATTAGTTTGAAAAAGAATACTGGATAAAAACTGCATATGATGCATTTTATATAGCTATTTTGTGGATGTGCCATTTGGTCAGGGGGGATTCCTTGGGAGAGAGAATTGCAGTACCAGATTGCAAGCCGAGGGCCCTGTCTGACCTAGATTCTGATTTTCTAGAAGAGTGATTATAGCTCTGGAGGCAGGGGTTAGGTCTCATGGCCTTCACTAGGAAGCACTTTTCTTAGCCATGGGGGATATTACATTTCAGCTAATTACAGGCTCTCTGCTAAGATTTTCTAATTACTTCATTTGCATTAGTCTTGTTTTCCTAAGGAGCCTGTAAGCTTTCTGGAAGCATCTTGAGGACAGGGACATGCTTCTCTGGGGTTTTCCACTCCAGATGGAGCCCACCTCGGTACCAGACACCCTGGAGACATCAGATAGTAGAGACAGGCAGTGGAACATGAGACATGAGGAACATGGGTTCTAGAGTCAGCCTAGGTGGGTTCAAATCCAAATTTTGCCTCTCACTAGCTCTGTCACCTAGAGCAAATTGTCTAACCTTTCCAAACCAATTTCGTCATCTGCAAAATGGGAATGTTCATAGCATGCACTTTGCAAAGCGCTCGGAACTGTGCCTGTTACCTAGCAATTGCTCAATTCACATTAGTGGGTCATGTTAACTAATATTTTTTTAGATTGACTTAGCTCTAAAAGTTAATTTGGGCTCCTACATACTCACTACTGTCAGGTTTGGGATTTGCATGTGGGGAGGGGGACAGGGAGGTGGGTAGGCAGATGCTGCTGGAGTTAAAGAACCTGGGCTTTGGAGGGACCTAAATCCCAGCTCCGCTTTGTATAGGTTGGGTGCGTTTGCATTATCCCCTGCCATTGACACAGGGCCAGATGATGAGGATTTTCAAGGTATTGCTGTCACTGCTTCTCTCTCCATCTCTCTCCTCTCCCCTGACAGGTGGACAAATCCCAGGTGAACATCTGGCTCCCAAACCTGGCCAGCTGTCCTGTCAGACCTGGAGACCCCTGCTGAAGCCAGAGAGACTAAGGATCCACCCCACTATAGCAGGGACTTTGAGAAATTAAGAAAGAGCAAGTTAATTAGAAAATGGTTAATTAGAAAACCAGTTCCCTAGAAAAAAGGAAATTAAATGAAAAATAGCCCTTAATCAAGAAAGTGTGGGCACAAGAATCCAGTGCTGGAACTGGCTTGCGCTGGCATGTGAGAGACGGTCATGCACATCTCTTCCTAAGTTCAGCAGCATCAGGTTGGCAGCTTGAAAGCAGCCACAGTGGGAGTGTTTACACCACCAACATTCACTAATGTTTCAAGCCAGAAATTTTTCTCAGTGATTTGGCCATTAAATATTTACTTAGACACCTAGTCAGAGGACCCCTGTATCTCTGGTGCTGTCCTTGTCGTAGGTCTAGAAACTTGTAGTGGAAACCTGATCCTGCAATTTCTTTTCTTTTCTTTTTTTTTGTTTTTTTAAGACAGAATTTCACTCTTGTTGCCCAGGCTGGAGTGCAATGGCGTGGTCTCAGCTCACTGCAACCTCTGCTGCCCAGGTTCAAGTGATTCTGCTGCCTCAGCCTCCCAAGTAGCTGGGATTACAGGCACTCGCCACCATGCCCGGCTAATTTTTGTATTTTTAGTAGAGGGGTTTCACCATGTTGGCCAGACTGGTCTTGAACTCCTGACCTCAGGTGATCTACCCGCCTCAGCATCCTAAAGTGCTGAGATTATAGGCGTGAGCCACTGCACCTGGCCTGATCCTGCAATTTCTTGATTCCTTCAAAGCTAATGTCCCCGAAGTTATTTGCACGATATGAATCATTGGGATGCATAATGATTCCTCATTTTTTATTTAACAATTTTTTACCAAATATTTTATTTTTTCTACTCTTAGTTTTTGTTTTAGAATATATAGAGTATATTATTACAGCCTTATATGTACATACTTCATATAAATATACATATTTGACAAGTCTCTGTTAAATTTTTTTTAACTTATGAAATGTGAACTAAAAAAAGATATGGAGATCATTGTTTTAGGGTAAAAGAAAAGAGAATTAGTTCTAAGAAATTCAGACTGGATAATTCAGGGGTTGTGTGTGTGTGTGAGAGAGAGAGAGAAAGAGAGAGAGAGAAGGGGGTGGGTATTAGAAGTGAGAGGTGAAGATAAAAGTCAGAAAAGGTGGTTGTTTTGCTATTTTAGGATGGGTTATTTTATTTTATTATTTTTTATCGGGGGGTATTTTACTTGCTGTCCAAGAAGGGAGGTGGTCACTGTAGTGATCAAGGCAGGAGCATACGCTGCTCCTTGAAGGTCTTGGAAGGAGAATCCTTGCAGATGCCTTTCGTCAACTAATGAATCTCCTGGAGGGCTTGTTACAATGTTGATCACTGGGCCCCTCTTCACAGAAATTCATGTTCAGTAGGTTGGAGATGGGGCCTGAGAATTTGCCCTCCATTTTTTTTTTCAGACTTCATTAAAAATTATTATTGTATTAATAAGACTTAAAATCACAGTCAATTTGCTATGTGTTGCTAAACCTTTATTTTCAATTTCCATACTTGTCTTCCTGTAGACTAGTAACAGATAGCTTGGGTACTGGCACTGGTTCATGACTCCATTTGGAGTAGAAATGGTGTAAAGTTCACAGATGACAATGACGTGGTGTTCCTTAGATAAGTAATCACTCACTTCTCTGGATGACTCTATGACTTTTTTTCTATATTGTTTTTTATTTCTAAACAAATTGACATAAAATAACTCCAGATGGTAGTGAAGGGAGAGGTAACAAATTCTCAAATGATGTGATGCTGTTGATCCCAGCCCACACTTTGAAAACCAGAGATTCAAAGAGAAGTTTAAAGATAAAAGAGACTTTGCTGATTGCAAGCCTTGAGACTCAAAGGGCGGAATAGAGAGAATTTGGAGTAGTAGAGAGCTGGGAGGGTGGGAAATTGGGTCAGATTAGAGCCATAAAGGAAGAGGGGTCTAGGTGTTGAACACTGACTTAGGGAGCTTGTACTTCTGGTGCTGGTTCACATAAACAAAGAAATAGAGGCTAAGCTGGGCTTATCCCTGCAGACTGTAGTGGTGAGGCAGGAGGTGGTTTGGGTTAGTAGAAGAGAGCGGGTAATGTCTTAATAAGAGTCAAACAGAGCCCTGGAGGTCACATCTGTATTTTGACTCCTTTCCACCTTGTAGAATTCCACATGCTCTTAGTTATTCATACCTCACATGCTGCCTCACTTTCCTTTCTGAAGACTTTTCTCAGATTCTCTGGAAGGGTAACTTCAATTCTGTAAGGCAAAGATTCTGTTTTCAGACAGGGTAATTGTGGGACGAGAGCCTGACACTTCCCTATGCCCTCTAGCCAACCCATGAGAGGAGTCATGGTCTCCTTAATCACTTTGATAGGAGGATCAAATATTTGTGCTTACCACTTGTCTCTGCCTGACCAAGTTGGTAAGCTATGGACATGATCTCCTTCTTGACTAGGGAGAAAGTTACAAGTCTTTTACTGAGATTTTATCGTGGCTTCCCTTGAGCCACAACACAATTTACATCCTTTTTTTTTTTTTTGTAATGCGTTTTCAAACATTCAGTTTAGGCATGCCTGAATGTCCCATCATGCTTCTGAGGTGTCATCTAGGAGCACGCGAGTCTGAATATGTGGATTAACACTGCCATCACGACTCTGCACAGGGATTGGCTGCATGCCAATGGTTGTTACTACCTCGACATTTACTTTTATATTATTTAGACATATCTGCTTGCTCTGAGATTAGACATCCTTGCTTCATCCATAAAACTACCTGTTTCTCTGTTTACCTGATACAAATGACAATCCTATAAATATGTCTTTGCTTGTCTGTACCTGTTATTCACTCTTACAGCTTTCTTTCTATTTAATATTATTTTTGTTTAAGTATATAACATCTAGCCAGATCGTAAACTCCATAAGTAAACTTTCTTCTTTATATCAACCATAATGCCTAGCATAGCCATTTTGCAAAGGAAGTTCTCAGTGTTTGTTGATTGATTGACATGAAGAAATGTGTTAGGGTTGTTAAATTTGTTATGACAGAGAATCAAGCAGACTTAGCTCAGACTAGTAACTGCCTATCCAGTATAAGGAATTTGGCTAAATACTAAAAAGCTCCTTTAGTTATTATGACATTTTAAATTAATTATATATTTCCAAGTGTATTTTCCAGTTGTGTGCATAATTATTGTTATGCTAAAAGGTATTTATACTTAAATGTTTAGTAGTTTATGTAAGTGACGGAAATTAGTCACTAAAAAATTAGTGTTTTACAGCCAAACCAAATTCATCGTTAATTTTGGTCTTCTCACAACCTTACCATTGGCAATTCCTTCGATGCAATGTGCAGTTTAATTATAATCACCCTATATCATGTGAGATGCATTAAATGGCAGAGGCCTTGAATTTAACCCTGAAACAGGCAGGAATTTCCTTTTCAGGAGCTCTTCCTCCTGAGCCCTGAGTCCTTGTGCTCTATCACCATGGCTGTGCATCTCACCTGGTGTTCTCTCCCCTTTTTTTTAATTTTTAATTTTTATGGGTACATAGTGGGTATATATATTTACAGGGTACATGAGATATTTTGATACAGGCATACAATGTATAATAATCACATCAGGGTAAATGAGGTGTCCATCACCTTGAGTATTTATCCTTTCTTTGTGTTACAAACAATTCAATTATACTCTTTGTTATTTTTAAATGTACAATAAATTGTTGACTGTAGTCACTCTGTTGTGCTATCAAATATTAGATCTTATTCATTCTATCTAATTATATTTTTGTACCCATTAACCATCCCCATTTCCTCCCCCGACCTGCAGCTACCCTTCCCAGCCTCTGGTAACCATTGTTCTACTCTCTGTCTTCATAAATTCAATTAGCTCCCACAAATAAGTGAGAATATGCAAAATTTGTTTTTCTGTGCCTGGCTTGTTTCATTTAACATAATGACTTTCAGTTCCATCCATGTTGTTGCAAATGACAGAATCTCATTTATTTTTTAATGGCTGAATTGTACCCCATTTTTTTATATGTAGATATACACTACATTTTCTTTTCCTTTTTTTTTTTTTTTTTTTTGACAGGGTCTTTCTCTCTCCCCCAGGCTGGAGTGCAGTGGTGTGATAAAGGACTACTGCAGTCTTGACCTCCTGGGCTCAGGTGTTCCTCCCTCCTCAGCATCTTGAGTAGATGGGACTACAGGTGCATACTACTATGACTGGCTAATTTTTTCAATGTTTTTTGTAGTGACAAGGTTGTGCTATGTTGCCAGGGCTAGTCTTGAACTCCTGGGCTCAAGTGATCCCCTAGCCTTAGCCCCACATTTGCTTTATCCATCTGTCTGTTGATAGACACTAAGGTTGCTTCCAAATCTTGGCTATTGTGAATAGTGCTGCAATAAACATAGGAGTGCAGATATCTCTTTGATATCCTGATTTCCTTTCTTTTGAGTATAACCTAGCAGTGGGATTGCTGGATCGTATGAAAGTTCTATTTTCAGTTTTTTAAAATCTCCAAACCATTCTCCATAGTGGTTATACTAATTTAAAAAGTTTTTAAAATATTGTGGGTACATAGTAGGTATATATATTTGTGGGTTACATAGGATATTTGATACAGGCATGCAATGCATGATAATCACATCAGGGTAAATGGGGTATCCATCACTTCAACAATCATTTTTTGTGTTACCAACAATCCAATTATATTATTTCGGCTATTTAAAAATGTACAATTAAATTATTTTTGACTATAGCTACCGTGTTGTGCTAGCAAATACTAGGTCTTACTCATTCTTTCTAACTATTTTTTTGGTACCCATTAACCATTCCCACTTCCCTCTCACCCCCTCACTACTCTTCCCAGCCTCTGGTAACCATCTTTGTACTGTTTCCATGAGTTCAATTGTTTTAATTTTTAGCTCTCACAAATAAGTCAGAACATGTGATATTTGTCTTTCTGTGCCTGGCTTATTTCACTTAGCATAATGATCCATACATGTTGTTCCATCCATGTTATTGCAAATGACAAGATCTCATTCTTTTTTGTGGCTAAATATTATTCCATTGTGTATATGTACCATATTTTACTTATTCACTCATCTGTTGATGGACACTTAGGTTACTTCTAAATCTTGGCTATGGTGAATAGTGCTGCAAAAAACATGGAAGTACAGATATCTTTTTGATACACTAATTTCCTTTTTTGGGGGGTATGTAACTAACAGTGGGATTGCTGGATTTTATGGTAGCTCTGTTTTTAGTTTTTCGAAGAACCTCCAAACTGTTCTTCATAGTGGGTGTACTAATTTACATTCCTGCCGACAGTGTATGAGGGTTTCCTTTTCTCCACATCTTCCTCGGTATTTGTTGTTGTCTAACTTTTGGATATAATCCATTTTAACTGGGGTGAGATGATATCTCATTGCAGTTTTGAATTGCATTTCTTTGATGCTCAGTAAAGTTGAGCACCTTTTCATATACCTGTTTGCCATTTGTACGTCTTATTTTGAGAAATATCTACTCAGAACTCTTGCCCCGAGATTTTTAGATTTTTTATAAAATTGATTTTTAAAATTAGATTATTAGATTTTTCCCCTATAGAGTTGTTTCAGCTCCTTATGAATTCTGGTTATTAATCCTTTGTCAGATGGATAGTTTGCAAATATTTTCGCTCATTCTGTGGATTGTCTCTTCACTTTGTTGCTTGTTTCCTTTTCTGTGCAGAAGCTTTTTAACTTGATGTGATCCCATTTGTCCATTTTTGCGTGGGTTGCCTGTGCTTGTGGGTTATTACTCAAGAAATCTTTGCCGGCCGGGCGCGGTGGCTCAAGCCTGTAATCTCAGCACTTTGGGAGGCCGAGGCGGGTGGATCACGAGGTCAGGAGATCGAGACCATCCTGGCTAACCAGGTGAAACTCCGTCTCTACTAAAAAAAATACAAAAAACTAGCCGGGCAAGGTGGGGGGCGCCTGTAGTCCCAGCTACTTGGGAGGCTGAGGCAGGAGAATGGCGTGAACCCAGGAGGCGGAGCTTGCAGTGAGCTGAGATCCGGCCACTGCACTCCAGCCTGGGCGACAGAGCGAGACTCCGTCTCAAAAAAAAAAAAAAAAAAAAAGAAATCTTTGCCCACAGCAATTTCCTGGAGAGTTTCTCCAATATCTTCTCCTGTCTCTCTCTCTCTCTCTTTTTTTGACCAGCTAGTGCACAGACCACTCTAACCCTGACTCATGGCTGCTGGCCTCCCCAGTGTTTGCTTTTAGTAGTTTCATAGTTTTAGGTCTTAGGTTTAAGTCATTCATTCTTTTTGATTTTATTTTTGTATATGGCAAGAGATAGGGGTCTAGATTCATTCTTTTGCATATGGATATCCAGTTTTCCCATCCTATTTACTGAAGAGACTGTTCTTTCCCCAATATATGCTCTTGGCACCTTTGTTGAAAATGACTTCATTTGCTTTTACACTGTTGGTGGGACTGTAAGCTAGTTCAACCATTGTGGAAGACAGTGTGGTGATTCCTCAAGGATCTAGAACTAGAAATACCATTTGACCCAGCCATTCCATTACTGGGCATATACCCAAAGGATTATAAATCATGCTGCTATAAAGACATGTGCACACATATGTTTATTGCAGCACTATTCACAATAGCGAAGACTTGGAACCAACCCAAATGTCCATCAATGATAGACTGGATTAAGAAAATGTGGCACGTATATACCATGGAATACTATGCAGCCATAAAAAAGATGAGTTCATGTCCTTTGTAGGGACATGGATGAAGCTGGAAACCATTCTGAGCAAACTATTGCAAGGACAGAAAACCAAACACCACATGCTCTCACTCATAGATGGGAATTGAACAATGAGAACACTTGGACACAGGGTGGGGAACATCACACACCGGGGCATGTCATGGGGTGGGGGGAAGGGGGAGGGATAGTATTGGGAGATATACTTAACATAAATGATGAGTTGACAGGTGCAGCACACCAACATGGTACATATATACATATGTAACAAACCTGCACATTGTGCACATGTACCCTAGAACTTAAAGTATAATAATTTTTAAAAAATGAATTCATTGTAGGTGTGTGGATTTGTTTCTGGGTTATCTTTTCTCTTCCATTGGTTTATGTGTCTGTTTTTATGCCATTGCCATGCTGTTTTGGTTACTATAGCTCTGTAGTATAATTTGATGTCAGGTAATGAAATTCCTCCTGTTTTGTTCCTTTTTCTCAGGATGGCTCTGGTTATTCTGGGTCTTTTGTGGTTCCATATAAATTTTATTATTTTTTTCAATTTCCGCAAAGAATGTCATTGGTATTTTGATAGAGATTGGTATTTTGAATCTGTAGATTGCTTTGGATAGTATGAACATTTTAACAATATTGATTCTTCCATTCCATGAACATAGAATATATTTCCTTTCTTTGTGTCCTCTTCAATTTTTTTCATCAATGTTTTGCAGCATTCATTGTAGAGATCTTTCACTTATTTGATAAAGTTAATTCCTGGGTATTTCATTTTATTTGTAGCTGTTGTAAATGGGATTACTTTCCTGATTTCTTTTTCATATTGTTTGCTGTTGGGATATAGAAATGCTACTGATTTTTCTTTTCTTTCTTTCTTTCTTTTCTTTCTTTTTCTTTTTTTGAGACAGTCTCACTCTGTCACCCAGGCTGGAGTGCAGTGGTGTGATCTTGGCTTACTGCAACCTCCACATCCTAGGTTCAAGCGATTCTTCTGCCTCAGGAAGATGGAGTTGCTCTGGTTCAAATGTCTCTTATGTTTCCCTCCTCCCTTATACAAGAGAATTGTAATCTTAAGGGTTGTAGGTAGTTGAAGATCCATCTTCTGTAACTTCTTCAGGCTGATTAGGGGTGATGATATTCCTGCCTAACTATTGGGTATCTTGCATTCAGGGTTCAGAGTAGCTCTGTCAGAAAGTGT
The DNA here is from genome assembly GCF_009764315.1 of Trachypithecus francoisi. Classification (NCBI taxonomy): domain Eukaryota; kingdom Metazoa; phylum Chordata; class Mammalia; order Primates; family Cercopithecidae; genus Trachypithecus; species Trachypithecus francoisi. The sequence goes on along the minus strand of NW_022681453.1, from coordinate 74,852,413 downwards.
TGATATGGCAAGGGCCATTCATAACTCTTGAGTTCCAACAAAATGTGATATCTGAAAGATTAATAAGTATTTAAGAAAATGTTGAGTAAACTTATTCTGCATGCCTACACAAAGAGTACAACAGCAATATATTCTACAACCCTAAAGCAAAATTATTTCAAGTAAACTAAATAAGAAGGTTTTCCATGAACTGGGCAACTGTTGGAACCAAGGTGATACGGGGTTGCTAGCTGATTCTAACATGTGCCCAGAATTAGAATATTGATTCAGAGTTTGTACATTACCCATTCCTCTTGTTTCTTCTGAGCAGCAGCCAGAGATCACTGGTTGATTCATAGAAATAAGCAGGGTTAATATAAATTGCAGAAAAAAACCTTAAAAACAACTAATGAGACTAGAATCTAATAACAAGTGTAGTGTTTGAAATATATTTTTGTCTCTCCAGTTGCCCATTTGTACTAAAGACAAATCATAATAGGACCAATTTGTTTGTAAAAATAAGTTTTAGTCTTATACTTGGCCTGATTATTTGTATAAAGTGCATCAAGAATAATTATTTTTTATTTTATTTATTTATTTTATTTTTTTAAATGTATTTTATTTTATATTTATTTAGTTTTTATTTATATAGGCTTTTAAGTTGGCTTTGATGGAACTTTGTTCCATAAAAGAAATCTTAGATAAGACTATTTTTTAGAGCTGAGCCCCAGTCATGGGTTTGTGCCATCAAATAAATATGAGTTGGGTAAATTACTCTCCTCTTGAGGTACCAATATAACTTGGGGCTGGTGGGCTGTCAGAAAGTGACATTCTTTACTTAACACAGGTCAGGAACCCTGTACAGGGACTGTGTAGACAAGGTATGAGGCCAGTTTTCCCAAGGGGCTTTTACTGGCTCTATAAGTCAAGTTTGATTCATTAAAGGAAAGCACATCATTCCAGTCAAAGCCTTGGTAAAATAACCAGTTTCTTCAATTGTGTCCTGTTATAAATCAAAACAGATTCTTATTGCACTTATGCAATACTCACAAATAGTCTCCAAATTCTGGAGAAATCAGGTAGAGAGAAACAAATATGCTCCAAATTTTGTCCATGAGAGTATACTTTACTCAATTGTTAAAAGCTGTAAATAGCTGAAATGTTTCCTTGACTCTGAAAAACAAAGGATCAGCAACATTTTGAGCAAAAAGTAAAAAAAAAAATTACTTCAGTTTTTTATTAGTTCAGTCCATGCAGTTAACTCCTGTTCTGCTTGATATTTATTAACATTCCAGCTCTCTATGAGAGTTTTGAAAGTTTTTCCTCTATTCTAATATCATAATCTCCAAAGTTATCAGAAATCTACATTCAAGAGCACCTGTCAAAGTCCTATAGCTTATTAAAAGCCACCTTTCAAAGAGGATTCAAACAAGACAATTGTCTGTGGATGACAAAAAGTTTAGTTAGGACAGCCATTATTAAAGTGACAATTGATTAGGAAATTTTGGTTCCTTCTGTGGCATACAACAATTTTGCATAACAATTATGATTGTTAATAATATACACTAAGTCATATCAGAATTATAGGAGTTTCCCATAATTTTGGAACACACACCAATAACATATTTATATGAATACAGACCAAAGAAAGCAAAACAGTATTTTATATTTGACAATGCTTTCTGTATGATTTTTATACCAAATAAGCCAAATTTCATCTTTACATTAGTGTATCATTACTGTTAAACCCAATTCATAATAAAACTTTGTAGACAAATCTATCCAATCTTTATCAGTTTGACCATGAGGTAAGATTCTTATGAACCTTTTATAGCCCTTTACAAATTTTTGTTAAAGAGCAGATCAGTGTTCTAAGCAAAACCTGCTGTGCTTTTATTCCAATGTTCAATTTACAGAAAAACTGTATATTACCCCTTTAACTTTAGCCAATATGTTCACACACAGAATTTCTTTTACAATTAATTTTTTAAATAAACCTTCCACATCTTGTTCAAACCTTTAGATTTTCCCTATCTCACTTAAAACAATCCTTTAACCCTTTAATTTAGGCAAAAAAGTCCAGACTCCTATGACTTTTTGTAGGATTTCACCCAAAACATATTTCATTTTTATTACACACTTTGCATGAAAAACTAGTTTTATTTCTCAAAGATTACTTAAGACATGTGAACTAAAAGGCATTTCACTTTTTACTTTTCTACAAAATATTTGATTTCAGCTCTTACTATTTTTAAACCAATTAATCAAAGCTCTTTCATATCACATACACAACACATATAAATACACAGACAGATAAAGAACTCATTCCCTAAGTCAGGAACTGAACCCTGAACCCAGGCTGCCATTGGATGGTGGAGACCAAGAGAAAGTACTGCCAGATGGTTACAGGGTCAAGCTCCCAAGGACATGAAATAAGATGAGAGGGAAACTTTATTCAGTTTTTTTTTTTTTTTTTTTGAGAACCACAGCAAAGTTTATAACTGAACAGTCTGCTGGGCCATCTTGAACAGCAGGCTTATGGGGTCCTAAGCCTGTGTTCTATCCTAAGGTACCCCTGTCCATTATAGAACACAGAAAGACACACAAAGCGCACCAAATTGGCTACAACTTAAGACTATCCTCATGAATTCTTGTCCCCATTGATTAAAACTTTGCAAAATATAGTTATGTTTACCATTTCCACAACCAGCTTGCATACACACACACACACACACACACACACACACACGCACGCAGAGAGAGAGAGAGAGAGAGAGAGAGAGAGAGAGAGAGAGAGAAGCATTGCCTGAGGCAGGATGGGGGAGGTGAAGAACTCAGGGAAGCCAGTGAAAGACCCACCCATTGCCATGACATTGTATTAAAAGTTCGGGCAGCCACTTGTCGGTTGCGAATGGATCTTTTCTAGCAGTCTCATCAGCTCTCAAGTTTTCCCCTTTAGGGAGGAAGAAGCTCCCCATGTCCCTCAGTGCTATACATCCTAATGCTGTCACCCATAGCTGTCAGCAAAGAACACAAGGCAGATTAATCCAAAGAGAATAACAGTTAACATACTGTAGTGTCAAACCCATTCTTTGCTGAGAGGGACTTTACTGAGAGAGGCCTCTAACCCCCTAAATCTTAGGAAGGACTTTAACCTTCCTAAGTTGCTCTTTGAACCCTAGTTTAATCAAGTGTTCTTGCCTTTTATTAAGGACCTTTAACCCTCTCTGTCTTAGGAGAGATTTTAAGTACCCTAACTTGGGCCTCTAACCCAATCCCATCCTTTACCTGGATGAATGCCCCCACTTACTCAAAGTCAGCCAATCAGTGCTGCAGTCTATTTCCTTTGGGTCAGAGGTCTCCTCAGTATCATCCATTTGGGGTTCAACAAAAAGATGTTACTGGAAAGGGGTCCTGATCCAGACCCCAAGAGAAGGTTCTTGGATCTTGTGCAAGAAAGAATTCGGGGCAAGTCCACAGAGCAAGTTTATGAAGAAAGTAAAGGGACTGGGCACAGTGGCTCACACCTGTAATCCCAGCACTTTGGGAGGCCAAGGCGGGTGGATCACTTGAGGCCAGGAGTTTGAGACCAGCCTGGCCAACATAGTGAAACCCTGTCTATACTAAAAACACAAAAATTAGCTGGGCATGGTGGCACACACCTGTAATCCCACTAATTGGGAAGCTGAGGCAGGAAAATCACTTGAACCTGAGAGGTAGAGGTTGCAGTGAGCAGAGATGGTGCCACTGTACCACTAGCCTGGGCCACAGAGGTGGACTTCGACTCAAAAAAAGAATAAAAGAATGGCTACTCCATAGGCAGAGAAACCTGATCTTTATTATTTCTTTTCTTCTACTAATTTTGGTTTTGGCTTACTTTGAAGTTTTTCTGCTTTTTCAATGTAGGCACTTATTGCTATAAACTTTGCTCTTAGTACTGCTTTTGCTATGTCTAACAGGTTTTGGTGTGTTGCATTTCCATTTTCATTTGTTTCAAGAAATTTTCCAATTTTCTTCTTAATTTCTTCATTGACCCACTGGTCATTCAAGAACATATTGATTAATTTCCATGTGTTTGTATAGTTTCCAAAATTTCTTTTGTTATTGATTTCTACTTTTATTACATTGTGGTCAGAGAAGATGCTTGATATTATTTCAATTTTTTTGAAATTTTTAAGACTTGTTTTGTGGTCCAATAAGTGGTCTTTCCTTGAGAATGATCCATGTGCTGAGGAGAAGAATGTGTACTCTGCAGCCATTGGATGAAGTGTTCTGTGGATAATTATTAGTCCATTTGGTCTACACTTCAGATTAAGTTATCTGTTTATTTGCTAATTTGCTGTCTGGATAATCTGTCCAATTCTAAAATTGCAATGTTGAAATCTCCAGTCATGGGGGGGCACCCAAGATGGCCAAATAGGAACAGCTCCAGCCTCCAGCTCCCAGTGTGAGCGACACAGAAGACAGATGATTTCTGCATTTTCAACTGAGGTGCAGACCGACACCTCACACCTCACATGGCTGGGTACACCACTGAGACGAAAATTCCAGAGCAAGAATCAGACAGCAACACTCGCTGTTCAGCAATATTCTATCTTCTGCAGCATCCACTGCTGATACCCAGGCAAACAAGGTCTGGAGTGGATCTCAAGCAAACTCCAACAGACCTGCAGCTGAGGGTCCTGACTGTTAGAAGGGAAACTAACAAACAGAAAGGACACCCACACCAAAACCCCATCAGAACATCACCATCATCAAAGACCAAAGGCAGATAAAACCACAAAAATGGGGAAAAAGCAGGGCAGAAATGGAAATTCAAAAAATCAGACAGCATCTCCCCCACAAAGGAACGCAGCTCATCGCCAGCAATGGAACAAAGCTGGATGGAGAATGACTTTGACGAGTTGAGAGAAGAAGGCTTCAGTGGATCAAACTTCTCAGAGCTAAAGGAGGAACTATGTCACCAGCGCAAAGAAACTAAAAACCTTGAAAAAAGAATGGATGAATGGATAACTAGAATAATCAATGCAGAGAAGACCTTAAAAGAACTGATAGAGATGAAAACTATGACATGAGAACTACATGACAAATGCACAAGCTTCAGTAACCAGCTCGATCAACTGGAAGAAAGAGTGGCAGTGATTGAAGATCAAATGAATGAAATGAAGTGAGAAGAGAAGTGTAGAGAAAAAACAGTAAAAAGAAATGAACAAAGCCTCCAAGAAATATGGGATTATGTGAAAAGAATGATTGATCTGATTGGTCTACGTCTGATTGGCGTGCCTGAAAGTGATGGGGAAAATGGAACCAAGTTGGAAAACACTCTGCAGGATATCATCGAGGAGAACTTTCCAACCTAGTAAGGCAGGCCAACATTCAAATTCAGGAAATACAGAGAATGCCACAAAGATAATTCTCGAGAAGAGCAACTCCAAGACATTTAATTGTCAGATTCATCAAAGTTGAAATGAAGGAAAAGATGTTAAGGGCAGCCAGAGAGAAAAGTCAGGTAACACACAAAGGGAAGCCCATCAGACTAACAGCAGATCTCTTGGCAGAAATTTTATAAGCCAGAAGAGAGTGGGGGCCAATATTCAACATTCTTTTTTTTTTTTTTTTTTTTTTTTTGAGACAGAGTCTCGCTCTCTCACCCAGGCTGGAGTGCAGTGGTGCGATCTCCACTCACTGCAAGCTCTGCCTCCTGGGTTCACACCATTCTCCTGCCTCAGCCTCCCATGTAGCTGGGACTACAGGTGCCCGCCACTGCACCTGGCTAATTTTTGTATTTTTAGTACAGACGGGGTTTCACCATGTTAGCCAGGATGGTCTCGATCCCCTGACCTCATGATCCGCCTGTCTCAGCCTCCCAAATCAACATTCTTAAAGAAAAGAATTTTCAACCCAGAACTTCATATCCAGCCAAACTAAGTTTCATAAGTGAAGAAGAAATAAAATCCTTTACAGATAAGCAAATGCTTAGAGATTTTGTCACCACCAGGCCTGCCCTACAAGAGATCCTGAAGGAAGCACTACACATGGAAAGGAACAACCAGTACCAGACATTGCAAAAACATGCCAAAATATAAAGTCCATCGATACTAGGAAGAAACTGCATCAACTAACGAGCAAAATAATCAGCTAATATCATAATGACAGCATCAAGTTCACTCATAACAATATTAACCTTAAATGTAAATAGACTAAATGGTGCAATTAAAAGACACAGACTGGCAAATTGGATAAAGAGTCAAGAGCCATCAGTTTGCTGTATTCAGGAGACCCATCTCACATGCAGAGACACACACAGGCTCAAAATAAAGGGATGGAGGAAGATCTACCAAGCAAATGGAAAACAAACAAACAAAAAAAGCAGGGGTTGCAATCCTAGTCTCTGATAAAACAGACTTTAAACCATCAAAGATCAAAAGAGACAAAGAAGGCCATTACATAATGGTAAAGGGATCAATTCATCAGGAAGAGCTAACTATCCTAAATATATATGCACCCAATACAGGAGCACCCAGATTCATAAAGCAAGTCCTTAGAGACTTACAAAGAGACTTAGACTCCCATACAATAATAATGGGAGACTTCAACACTCCACTGTCAACATTAGACAGATCAACGAGACAGAAAGTTAACAAGGATATCCAGGAATTGAACTAAACCCTGCACCAAGTGGACCTAATAGACATCTACAGAACTCTCCATTCCAAATCAACAGAACACATATTCTTCTCAGCACCACATCGCACTTATTCCAAAATTGACCACATAGTTGGAAGTAAAGCACTCCTCAGCAAATGTACAAGAACAGAAATTATAACAAACAAATAGATTCCCTATTTAATAAATGGTGCTGGGAATATTGGCTAGCCATAAGTAGAAAGCTGAAACTGGATCCTTTCCTTACTCCTTATATGAAAATTAATTCAAGATGGATTAGAGACTTAATGTTAGACCTAAAACCATAAATGTTAGACCTAAAACCATAAAAACTCTAGAAGAAAACCTAGGTAATACCATTCAGGACATAGGCATGGACAAGGACTTCATGTCTAAAACACCAAAAGCAATGGCAACAAAAGTCAAAATTGACAAATGGGATCTAATTAAACTAAAGAGCTTCTGCACAGCAAAAGAAACTACCATCAGAATGAACAGGCAACCTACAGAATGGGAGAACATTTTTGCAATCTACTCATCTGACAAAGGGCTAATATCCAGAATCTACAAAGAACTCAAACAAATTTACAAGAAAAAAACAAACAACCCCATCAAAAAGTGGGCAAAGGATATGAACAGACACTTCTCAAAAGAAGACACTCATACAGCCAACAGACACATGAAAAAATGCTCATTGTGCCATCAGAAAAATGCAAATCAAAACCACAATGAGATACCGTTTCACACCATTTAGAATGGCAATCATTGAAAAATCAGGAAACAACAGGTGCTGGAGAGGATGTGGAGAAATAGGAACACTTTTACACTGTTGGTGGGATTGTAAACTAGTTCAACCATTGTGGAAAACAGTGGGCGATTCCTCAAGGATCTAGAAATAGAAATACTATTTGACCCAGCCATCCCATTACTGGGTATATACCCAAAGGATTATAAATCATGCTGCTATAAAGACACATGCACACGTATGTTTATTGCAGCACTATTCACAATAGCAAAGACTTGGAATCAACCCAAATGTCCATCAGTGACAGACTGGATTAAGAAAATGTGGCACATATACACCATGGAATACTATGCAGCCATAAAAATGATGAGTTCGTGTCCTTTGTAGGGACATGGATGCAGCTGGACACCATCATTCTCAGAAAACTATCACAAGAACAGAAAACCAAACACCACATGTTCTCACTCATAGGTGGGAATTGAACAATGAGATCACTTGGACACAGGAAGGGGAACATCACACACCGGGGCCTATTGTGGGGAGTGGGGAGGGGGGAGGGATAGCATTAGGAGATATACCTAATGTAAATGACGAGTTAATGTGTGCAGCATACCAACACGGCACATGTATACATATGTAACAAACCTGCACATTGTGCACATGTACCCTAGAACTTAAAGTATAATAATAAAAATAAATAAATAAATAAATAAATAAATCTCCAGTCATTCTTTTTTTTTTTTGAGATGGAGTTTTGCTCTTGTCACCCAGGCTGGAGTGTAATGGCGCAATCTTGGCTCACTGCGGCCTCTGCCTCCTAGTTTCAAGCAATTCTCTTGCCTCAGCCTCCTGAGTAGCTGGGGTTACAGGTGTGTGCCACTACACCCAGCTAAATTTTTGTATTTTTAGTAGAGACGGGGGTTTCATCATGTTGGCCAGTCTGGTCTCAAACTCCTGGCCTCAGGTGACCTACCTGCCTTGGCCTCCCAAAGTGCTGGGATTACAAGCATGAGACACCACATCCAGCTAGCTCTTCTTTTTATTGGGGTTTATCTCTCTTTTTAGCTCAAAAAGTATTTGCTTTACATATCTGGGTGCTCCAGATGTTGGGTGCATATATGTTTACAATTGTTATCCTCTTGCTGAATTGACTCCTTTATTATTATTTAATGACTTTCTTTGTCCCCTTTCATAGTTTTTGTCTTGAAATCTATTTTGTTTGATATAAGTATAGCTACTCCTGCTCTTTGTTTGGTTTCCATTAACATGGAATATCTTCCCATCCCTTTATTTTCAGTCTATGTGTATCTTTATAGGTAAAGTGCATTTCTTGTAGGCAACAGATTGTTGGGTCTTTTTTTCTTTTTTTTTTTAAATCTGTTTAGCCACTCTGTGTCTTTTGATTGGAGAGTTTAATCCATTTATATTCAATGTTATTATTGATAAGTAAGAACTTACTCCTGCCATTATTTTTTATTTTTTTATGGTCTTCTCATCCCTTTTGTTCTTCCTTCCTGTCTTCCACTTAGTGAGAATGATTTTACCTGGTTGTATGTTTTCATTTTTTTCTTTGTATTTTTTGTGTAGGTGTTGTATGTGTTTTTGATTTGAGGTTACCATGAGGCTTGCAAATAATATCTTATAACTCATTATTTAATTTTTTTATTTCAATAGTTTTTGGGGAACAGGTGGTGTCTGGTTACACTGATGAGTTCTTTAGTGGTGATTGCTGAGATTTTGGTGCACCCATCACCTGAGTAGTGTACACTGCACCCAATGTGTAGCCTTTTATCCCTCATCCTCTCCCACCTGGATTCCTCCCAAGTCCCCAAAGTTCGTTGTATCATTCTTATGCCTTTGTGTCCTCATAGCTTAGCTCCCACTTATAAGTGAGAACATAAGATGTTTGGTTTTCAATTCCTGAGTTACTTCACTTAGAATAATGATCTCCAACTCCATATCCAGGTTGCTGCAAATGTCATTGTTTTATTCCCTTTTATGGATGAGTAGTATTGTATAACCTACTACTCGTTACCTGAGGGGCGTTTGGGTTGGTTCCATATTTTCACAATTGTGAATTATGCCACTATAAATATATGTGTGCAAGTGTCTTTTTCGTGTAATGGCTTCTTTTCCTCTGGGTAGATACCCAGGAGTGGAATTGCTGGATCAAATGGTAGATCTACTTGTAGTTCTTTAAGGAATCTCCATATCATTTTCCATAGTGGTGTACTAGTTTATTATTCCCACCAGCAGTGTAAACATGTTCTCTTTTTACTACATCCATGCCAACATTGATTATCTTTTGATTTTTTTATGTTATGGCCATTCTTGCAGGAGTAAGGTGTATCACACTGTGGTTTCAATTTGAATTTCCCTATTAATTAGTGATGTGGGGCATTTATTTCATATGTTTGTTGGCCATTTGTATATCTTCTTTTGAGAATTGTCTATTCATGTCCTTAGCTCACTTTTTAATAGGATTATTTGTTTTTTCTTGCTGATTTCTTTGAGCTCCTTGTAGACTCTGGATATTTGTTCTTTGTTGGATGCATAATTTGCAAATATTTTCTCCCACTCTGTGGTTGTCTTTTTGCTCTGCTGATTATTTCTTTTGCGGTGCAGAAGCTTTTTAGTTTAATTAAGTCACATTTATTCATCTTCATTTTTGATGTGTTTCCTTTTGGGTTCTTGGTCATGAACTCTTTGCCTAAACCAATGTCTAGAAGAGTTTTTCTGAAGTTATCTTTTATAATTTTTATAATTTCAGGTCTTAAATTTAAGTCTTTGATCCATCTTGAATTGATTGTTGTATAAGGTGAGAGATAGGGATCCAGTTTCATTCTTCTACATGTGGCTTACCAATTATCCTAGCACCATTTCCTGAATAGGATGTTCCTTCCTCACTTTATGTTTTTGTTTGCTTTGTTGAAGATCAGCTGCTGTAAGCATTTGGCTATATTTCTGGATTCTCTCTTTTGTTCCATTGGTCTATGTGCCTATTTTTATACCAGCACCACACTATTTTGGTGATTATAGCCTTGTAGTATAGTTTGAAGTCAGCTAACGTGATGCCTCCAGATTTGTTCTTTTTGTGTAGTCTTGCTTTGGCTATGTGGACCCTTTTCTGGTTCTGTATAAATTTTAGGATGTTTTTCTAGTTCTGTGAAGAATGATAGTGGTATTTTGATGAGAATTGCATTGATTTTGCAGATTGCTTTTGGCAGTATGGTCATTTTCACAATATCTATTCTACCCATTTATGAGCATGGGATGTGTTTCCATTTGTTTGTGTTGTCTATGATTTCTTTGAGCAATGTTTTGTAGTTTTCCTTGTAGAGGTCTTTCAACTCCTTGGTTAGGTATATTCCTAAGTATTTATTTTTTTCTGGCAGCTATTGTAAAAGGGGTTGAGTTCTTGATTTGATTCTTAGCTTGGTCACTGTTGGTGTATAGCAGTGCTACTGATTTGCATACATTGATTTTATATTTTGAAACTTTACTGAATTCATTTATCAGATCTAGGAACTTTATGGATACGTCTTTAGGATTTTCTCAGTATATGATTACATCATTGGCAAACAGCAACAGTTTGACTTACCCTTTACCAATCTGGATGCCCTTTATTTCTTTGTCTTATCTGATTGCTCTGGTTAGGACTCCCAGTACTATGTTGAATAGAAGTGGTGAAAGTGAGCATCCTTGTTTTGTTCCAGTTCTTGGGGGTAATGCTTTCAACTTTTCCCTGATCAGTATAATGTTGGTTTTGCATTTTTCATAGATGCTTTTATTATTTTAAGGTATGTCCCTTTTATGCCAGTTTTGCTGAGGGTTATAATCAAAGGGATGCTGGATTTTGGCAATTGGTTTTTCTGCATCAATTGAGATGATTATATGATTTTTGTTTTTCATTCTGTTTATGTGGTGTATCACATTTATTGACTTGCATATGTTAAACAATCCCTGCATCCCTTGTATGAAATCAACTTCATCATGGTGGATTTTCTTTTTGATGTGCTGTTGGATTTGGCTAGCTAGTATTTTGTTGAGGATTTTTGCATCTATGTTAATCAGGGATATGTTTCTGTAGTTTTCTTTTTTTGTTATGTACCTAATCTATGATTAAATCATAGAATGATTTAGGGAGGATTCCCTCTTTATCTTTTGGAATCGTTCCAGTAGTATTGGTACCAATTCTTTTTTTTGGTGGGAATTTTTAAATTACCATTTCAATATTGCTGCTCGTTATTAGTCTGTTTGGAGTTTCTATTTTTTTCCTGGTTTAATCTAAGAGGATTGTATATTTCCAGCAATTTATCCATCTCCTCTAGGTTTTCTAGTTTGCACACATAAATGTGTTCATGGTAGCCTTGAATGATGTCTGGATCTTCCTTCCTTCCTTCCTTCCTTCCTTCCTTCCTTCCTTCTTTCTTTCTTTCTTTCTTTCTTCCTTTCTTTCTTTTTTGAGACGGAGTCTCGTTCTGTTGCCCTGGCTGGAGTGCTGTGGCACGATCTCGGCTCACTGCAAGCTCCACCTCCCAGGTTCACGCCATTCTCCTGCCTCAGCCTTCCGAGTAGCTGGGGCTACAGGCGCCCGACACCACGCTGGCCAATTTTTTTGTGATATGAGTTGCAATATCTCCTGTTTCATTTCTAATTGAGCTTATTTAGACCTTCTATTTTCTTTTCTTGGTTAATCTCACTAATGATCTAAAAATTTTGTTTACCTTTTCAAAGAATCAACTTTTTGTTTCATTTATCTTTTGTATTTCTGTTGTTGTTTCAATTTCATTTAGTTCCACTCTGATCTTCATTATTTCTTTCCTTCTGATGGGTTTGGGTTTGGTTTGTTCTTGTTTCTCTAGATCCTTGAGGTGTGGCTGCAGGTTGTCTATTTGTGTTCTTTCCGACTTTTCGATGTGGGCATTTAATGCTATAAACTTTCCTCTTAGCACTGCTTTTGCTGTATTCCAGAAGTTTTGATAGGATGCATCACTACTATCGTTTGTTTCAAAGAATTTTTTAGTTTTCATCTTGATTTCATTGTTGACCCAGAGATCATTCAGGAGCAGTTTATTTAATTTCCATGTATTTGCATGGTCTTGAGGGTTCCTTTTGGTGTCAATTTCTAATTTTAGTCCACTGTGGTCTGAGAGCGTACTTAATATCATTTCATTTTTTAAAAATTCACTGAGACTTGTTTTGTGGTCTACCATATGGTATGTTTTGGAGAATGTTCCATGTGATGATAAATAGAATGTATATTCTGCAGTTGTTGTGTACAATGTTCTGTAAGTATCTGTTAAGTCCATTTGTTCTAGGGTATAGTTTAAGTCCATTGTTTGTTTGTTGACTTTCTATCTTGATGACCTGTCTAGTGCTGTCAGTGGAGTACTGAAGTCCTCCACTATTATTATGTTGCCATCTATCTCATTTCTCAGGTCTAGTAGTAATTGTTTTATAAATTTGGGAGCTCCAGTGTTAGGTGCATATATATTTAGGATTGTGACTTTTCCTGTTGGACTAGTCCTTTTATCATTATATAATATAATAATAGTGACTTTTTTTATTATTATACTTTAAGTTCTAGGGTACATGTGCATAACGTGCAGGTTTGTTACATATGTATACTTGTGCCATGTTGGTGTGCTGCACCCATCAACTCGTCAGCACCCATCAATTGGTCATTTACATCAGGTATAACTCCCAGTGCAATCCCTCCCCCCTGCCCCCTCTCCATGATAGGCCCCGATGTGTGATGTTCCCCTTCCCGAGTCCAAGTGATCTCATTGTTCAGTTCCCACCTATGAGTGAGAACATGCGGTGTTTGGTTTTCTGTTCTTGTGATAGTTTGCTAAGAATGATGGTTTCCAGCTGCATCCATGTCCCTATAAAGGACGCAAACTCATCCTTTTTTATGGCTGCATAATATTCCATGGTGTATATGTGCCACATTTTCTTAATCCAGTCTGTCACAGATGGACATTTGGGTTGATTCCAAGTCTTTGCTATTGTGAATAGTGCTGCAATAAACATACATGTGCATGTGTCTTTATAGCAGCATGATTTATAATCCTTTGGGTATATACCCAGTAGTGGGATGGCTGAGTCATATGGTACATCTAGTCCTAGATCCTTGAGGAATCGCCATACTGTTTTCCATAATGGTTGAACTAGTTTACAATCCCACCAACAGTGTATAAGTGTTCCTATTTCTCCACATCCTCTCCAGCACCTGTTGTTTCCTGACTTTTTAATGATTGCCATTCTAACTGGTGTGAGATGGTATCTCATTGTGGTTTTGATTTGCATTTTTCTGATGGCCAGTGATGATGAGCATTATTTCATGTGTCTGTTGGCTGTATGAATGTCTTCTTTTTTTTTTTTTTTTTTGAGGCGGAGTCTCGCTCTGTCGCCCGGACTGGAGTGCAGTGGCCGGATCTCAGCTCACTGCAAGCTCCGTCTCCCAGGTTTACGCCATTCTCCTGCCTCAGCCTCCCGAGTAGCTGGGACTACAGGCGCCCGCCACCTCGCCCGGCTAGTTTTTGTATTTTTAGTAGAGACGGGGTTTCACCGTGTTAGCCAGGATGGTCTCGATCTCCTGACCTCGTGATCCGCCCGTCTCGGCCTCCCAAAGTGCTGGGACTACAGGCTTGAGCCACCGCGCCCGGCCGAATGTCTTCTTTTGAGAAATGTCTGTTCATATCCTTTGCCCACTTTTTGATGGGGTTGTTTGTTTTTTTCTTGTAAATTTGTTTGAGTTCTTTGTAGATTCTGGATATTAGCCATTTGTCAGATGAGTAGATTGCAAAAATGTTCTCCCATTCTGTAGGTTGCCTGTTCATTCTGATGGTAGTTTCTTTTGCTGTGCAGAAGCTCTTTAGTTTAATCATATCCCATTTGTCAATTTTGGCTTTTGTTGCCATTGCTTTTGGTGTTTTAGACATGAAGTCCTTGTCCATGCCTATGTCCTGAATGGTATTACCTAGGTTTTCTTCTAGGGTTTTTATGGTATTAGGTCTAACATTTAAGTCTCTAATCCATCTTGAATTAATTTTCATATAAGGAGTAAGGAAAGGATCCAGTTTCAGCTTTCTACTTATGGCTAGCCAATATTCCCAGCACCATTTATTAAATAGGGAGTCCTTTCCCCATTTCTTGTTTCTCTCTGGTTTGTCAAAGATCAGATGGCTGTAGATGTGTGGTATTATTTCTGAGGACTCTGTTCTGTTCCATTGGTCTATATCTCTGTTTTGGTATCAGTACCATGCTGTTTTGGTTACTGTAGCCTTGTAGTATAGTTTGAAGTCAGGTAGCGTGATGCCTCCAGCTTTGTTCTTTTGACTTAGGATTGTCTTGGCAAAGCGGGCTCTTTTTTGGTTCCATATGAACTTTAAAGCAGTTTTTTCCAATTCTGTGAAGAAACTCATTGGTAGCTTGATGGGGCATTGAATCTATAAATAACCCTGGGCAGTATGGCCATTTTCACGATATTGATTCTTCCTATCCATGAGCATGGTATGTTCTTCCATTTGTTAGTGTCCTCTTTTATTTCTCTGAGCAGTGGTTTGTAGTTCTCCTTGAAGAGGTCCTTTACATCCCTTGTAAGTTGGATTCCTAGGTATTTTATTCTCTTTGAAGCAATTGTGAATGGAAGTTCATTCATGATTTGGCTCTCTGTTTGTCTGTTACTGGTGTATAAGAATGCTTGTGATTTTTGCACATTAATTTTGTATCCTGAGACTTTGCTGAAGTTACTTATCAGCTTAAGGAGATTTTGGGCTGAGACAATGGGGCTTTCTAAATATACAATCATGTCACCTGCAAACAGGGACACTTTGACTTCTTCTTTTCCTAACTGGATACCCTTGATTTCTTTCTCTTGCCTGATTGCCCTAGCCAGAACTTCCAACACTATGTTGAATAGGAGTGGTGAGAGAGGGCATCCCTGTCTTGTGCCAGTTTTCAAAGGGAATGCTTCCAGTTTTTGCCCATTCAGTATGATATTGGCTGTTGGTTTGTCATAAATAGCTCTTATTATTTTGAGGTACGTTCCATCAATACCGAATTTATTGAGCGTTTTTAGCATGAAGGGCTGTTGAATTTTGTCAAATGCCTTTTCTGCATCTATTGAGATAATCATGTGGTTCTTGTCTTTGGTTCTGTTTATATGCTGGATTATGTTTATTGATTTGCGAATGTTGAACCAGCCTTGCATCCCAGGGATGAAGCCCACTTGATCATGGTAGATAAGCTTTTTGATGTGCTGCTGAATCCGGTTTGTCAGTATTTTATTGAGGATTTTTGCATCGATGTTCATCAGGGATATTGGTCTAAAATTTTCTTTTTTTGTTGTGTCTCTGCCAGGCTTTGGTATCAGGATGATGTTGGCCTCATAAAATGAGTTAGGGAGGATTCCCTCTTTTTCAATTGATTGGAATAGTTTCAGAAGGAATGGTACCAGCTCCTCTTTGTACCTCTGGTAGAACTCAGCTGTGAATCCATCTGGTCCTGGACTTTTTTTGGTTGGTAGGCTATTAATTATTGCCTCAATTTCAGAGCCTGCTATTGGTCTATTCAGGGATTCAACTTCTTCCTGGTTTAGTCTTGGAAGAGTGCAAGTGTCCAGGAAATTATCCATTTCTTCTAGATTTTCTAGTTTATTTGCGTAGAGGTGTTTATAGTATTCTCTAATGGTAGTTTGTATTTCTGTGGGGTCGGTGGTGATATCCCCTTTATCATTTTTTATTGCGTCTATTTGATTCTTCTCTCTTTTCTTCTTTATTAGTCTTGCTAGCGGTCTGTCAATTTTGTTGACCTGTTCAAAAAACCAGCTCCTGGATTCATTGATTTTTTGGAGAGTTTTTTGTGTCTCTATCTCCTTCAGTTCTGCTCTGATCTTAATTATTTCTTGCCTTCTGCTAGCTTTTGAATGTGTTTGCTCTTGCTTCTCTAGTTCTTTTAATTGTGATGTTAGGGTGTTAATTTTAGATCTTTCCAGCTTTCTCTTGTGGGCATTTAGTGCTATAAATTTCCCTCTACACACTGCTTTAAATGTGTCCCAGAGATTCTGGTATGTTGTATCTTTGTTCTCATTGGTTTCAAAGAACATCTTTATTTCTGCTTTCATTTCGTTATGTACCCAGTAGTCATTCAGGAGCAGGTTGTTCAGTTTCCATGTAGTTGAGCGGTTTTGATTGAGTTTCTTAGTCCTGAGTTCTAGTTTGATTGCACTGTGGTGTGAGAGACAGTTTGTTATAATTTCTGTTCTTATACATTTGCTGAGGAGTGCTTTACTTCCAATTATGTGGTCAATTTTGGAATAAGTGCGATGTGGTGCTGAGAAGAATGTATATTCTGTTGATTTGGGGTGGAGAGTTCTATAGATGTCTATTAGGTCCGCTTGGTGCAGAGATGAGTTCAATTCCTGGATATCCTTGTTAACTTTCTGTCTCGTTGATCTGTCTAATGTTGACAGTGGAGTGTTGAAGTCTCCCATTATTATTGTATGGGAGTCTAAGTCTCTTTGTAAGTCTCTAAGGACTTGCTTTATGAATCTGGGTGCTCCTGTATTGGGTGCATATATATTTAGGAGAGTTAGCTCTTCCTGTTGAATTGATCCCTTTACCATTATGTAATGGCCTTCTTTGTCTCTTTTGATCTTTGATGGTTTAAAGTCTGTTTTATCAGAGACTAAGATTGCAACCCCTGCTTTTTTTTGTTCTCCATTTGCTTGGTAGATCTTCCTCCATCCCTTTATTTTGAGCCTATGTATGTCTCTGCATGTGAGATGGGTCTCCTGAATACAGCAGACTGATGGGTCTTGACTCTTTATCCAGTTTGCCAGTCTGTGTCTTTTAATTGGAGCATTTAGTCCATGAACATTTAAGGTTAATATTGTTATGTGTGAACTTGATCCTGCCATTATGATATTAACTGGTTATTTTGCTCATTAGTTGATGCAGTTTCTTCCTAGCCTCGATGGTCTTTACATTTTGGCATATTTTTGCAATGGCTGGTACCGGTTGTTCCTTTCCATGTTTAGGGCTTCCTTCAGGGTCTCTTGTAAGGCAGGCCTGGTGGTGACAAAATCTCTAAGCATTTGCTTATCTGTAAAGGATTTTATTTCTCCTTCACTTATGAAACTTAGTTTGGCTGGATATGAAATTCTGGGTTTAAAATTCTTTTGTTTAAGAACGTTGAATATTGGTCCCCACTCTCTTCTGGCTTGTAGAGTTTCTGCTGAGAGGTCTGCTGTTAGTCTGATGGGCTTCCCTTTGTGGGTAACCCGACCTTTCTCTCTGGCTGCACTTAAGATTTTTTCCTTCATTTCAACTTTGGCGAATCTGGCAATTATGTGTCGTGGAGTTGCTCTTCTCGAGGAGTATCTTTGTGGTGTTCTCTGTATTTCCTGAATTTGAATGTTGGTCTGCCCTACTAGGTTGGGGAAGTTTTCCTGGATGATATCCTGAAGAGTGTTTTCCAACTTGGTTCCATTTTCTCCCTCACTTTCAGGCACCCCAATCAGGTGTAGATTTGGTCTTTTTACATAATCCCATACTTCTTGCAGGCTTTGTTCATTTCTTTTTCTTCTTTTTTCTTTTGGTTTCTCTTTTCACTTCATTTCATTCATTTGATCCTCAATCGCTGATACTCTTTCTTCCAGTTGATCAAGTCAGTTACTGAAGCTTGTGCATTCGTCACGTATTTCTCGTGTCATGGTTTTCATCTCTGTCATTTCGTTTATGACCTTCTCTGCATTAATTAGTCTAGCTATCAATTGTTCCACTCTTTTTTCAAGATTTTTAGTTTCTTTGCGCTGGGTACGTAATTCCTCCTTTAGCTCTGAGAAGTTTGATGGACTGAAGCCTTCTTCTCTCATCTCGTCAAAGTCATTCTCTGACCAGCTTTGATCCGTTGCTGGTGATGGGCTGCGCTCCTTTGCAGGGGGAGATGTGCTCTTATTTTTTGAATTTCCAGCTTTTCTGCCCTGCTTTTTCCCCATCTTTGTGGTTTTATCTGCCTCTGGTCTTTGATGATGGTGACATACTGATGGGGTTTTGGTATAGGTGTCCTTCCTGTTTGATAGTTTTCCTTCTAGTAGTCAGGACCCTCAGCTGTAGGTCTGTTGGAGATTGCTTGAGGTCCACTCCAGACCCTGTTTGCCTGGGTATCAGCAGCAGAGGTTGCAGAAGATAGAATATTGCTCAACAGCGAGTGTACCTGTCTGATTCTTACTTTGGAAGCTTGCTCTCAGGGGTGTACTCCACCCTGTGAGGTATGGGGTGTCAGACTGCCCCTAGTGGGGGATGTCTCCCAGTTAGGCTACTCAGGGGTCAGGGACCCACTTGAGAGGCAGACTGTCCGTTCTCAGATCTCAACCTCTGTGTTGGGAGATCCGCTGCTCTCTTCAAAGCTGTCAGACAGAGTCGTTCGGGTCTGCACAGGCCTCTGCTGCTTCCCCTGTTGTTTTTTAGCTGTGCCCTTTCCCCAGAGGTGGAGTCTACAGAGACAGGCAGGTTTCCTTGAGCTGCTGTGAGCTCCACCCAGTTCGAGCTTCCCAGAGGCTTTGTTTACCTACTTAAGCCTCAGCAATGGCGGGCACCCCTCCCCCAGCCTCGCTGCTGCCTTGCGGTTAGATCACAGACTGCTGTGCTAGCAATGAGGGAGGCTCCGTGGGCGTGGGACCCTCCCGGCCAGGTGTGGGTATAATCTCCTGGTGTGCCCATTTGCTTAAAGCGCAGTATTGGGGTGGGAATTACCCGATTTTCCAGGTGTTGTGTGTCTCAGTTCGCCTGGCTAGGAAAAGGGATTCCCTTCCCCCTTGCGCTTCCCAGGTGAGGCAATGCCTCGCCCTGCTTCAGCTCTCGCTCGTCGGGCTGCAGCAGCTGACCAGCACTGATTGCCCGGCACTCCCCAGTGAGATGATCCCAGTACCACAGTTGGAAATGCAGAAATCACCGGTCTTCTGTGTCGCTCGTGCCAGGAGTTGGAGACTGGAGCTGTTCCTATTGGGCCATCTTGCTCCGCCCTCAATAATGACTTTTTAAAACTGTTATTGCCTTAAAGTCTGTTTTGTCTAATATAAGAATAGGTACTCCTGCTCAGTTTGGTGTCCATTTGAGTGGAATATCTTTTTCCAACCTTTTACCTTAAGTTTATGTGAGTCCTTATGCGTTAGGTGAGTCTCTTAAAGACAGTAGATACTTAGTTGGTGAATTCTTATCCATTGTGCAATTCTATATCTTTTAAGTGGAGCATTTAGGCCATTTGCATTCAACATTAGTATTGACATGTGAGGTATTAATGCTATTCTATTCATCATGCTAGTTGTTGTCTGAATACCTTGGCTTTTTAAAATTGTATTATTGTGTTATAGGCCCTATAACATTTATGTTTTAAAGAGGTTCTATTTTGGTGTATTTTGAGGTTTTCTTTCAAGATTTAGAACTCCTTTTAGCAATTCTTATAGTGCTGGCATAGTAGTGGTGAACTCTGTCAGCATTTGTTAGTCTGAAAAAGACTTTATCTTTCCTTCATTTATAGAGCTTAGTTTTGCTGGATACAAAATTCTTGGCTGATAATTAGTTTGCTTAAGGAGGCTAAAGATAGGACCCCAATCCCTAATAGCTTGTAGGGTTTCTACTTAGAAATCTGCTGTTAATCTGATAAGTTTTCCTTTATAAGTTACCTGATGTTTTTGCCTTACAGCTCTTAAGATTCTTTCCTTTGGCTTGACTTTAGATAACCTGATGGCTATTTGCCTAGGTGATTATCTTTTTTGCAATGCATTTCCCAGGTGTTCTTTGAGCTTCTAGTATTTGGATGTCTAGATCTCTAGCAAGGCCAGGGAAGTTTTCTTTGATTATTCCCTCAAATAAGTTTTCCAAACTTTTAGGTTTATCTTCTTCCTCAGGAAGAGCAATTATTCCTAGATTCGGTCATTTAATATACTTCCAAACTTCTTGGAAGCATTGTTTACTTTTTTATTTATTTATTTGGTCTTTGTCAGATTGGGTTAATTTGAAAGCTTCATTTTTAAGCTCCAAATTTCTTTCTTCTACTTGTTCAATTCTGTTGTTTAAACTTTCCAGTGTATTTTTCATTTCTCTAAGTGTGTCTTTCCGTTCCAGAAGTTGTGATTGTTTTTTTATGATAATATCTATGCATCTGGAGATTTTTTTCACCCACATCCTGCATTTTTAAAAAAATTTCTTGAAATTGTTTTTCACGTTTCTTTGGTGCCTCCTTGAGTAGCTTAATAATCAACCTTCTGAATTTTTTTTTCTGGCAATTCAGAGATGTTTTTGTGGTTTGAATCCATTGCTGGTGAGCTAGTGTGATCTTCTGGCAGTGTTCTAGACCCTTGTTTTGTCATATTACCAGAAGTGTTTTTTCTGGTTTCTTCTCTGTTGGGCAGACTATATCACAGGGAAGATCTGGGACTCAAGGGTTGCTGTTTGGATTCTTTTTTTCCCATGGGGTGATCCCTTGGTGTGGTATTCTCCCCCTTGCCCTAGGGATAGGGCTTCCTGAGAGCTTTACTGCCATGATTGTCACTGCTTTTCTGTGTCTAGCCATCCAGTGGAGCTACCAGACTCTAGATTGGTACTGGGGAGTGTCTGTTAAGAGTCCTGTGATGTTATCCATCTTCAGGTCTCTCAGCCATGGATACCAGTACCTGCTTTGGTGGAGGTAGCTGGGGAGTGAAGTGGACTCTGTGAGAGTCCTTGGCTGTAGTGTTGTTTAGTGCACTTGTTTTCTCAAATGTTGATTATGCTAGCAATGAAGTTGTCCTGTGGACAGACTCAGGGCCTCTGATTAGTCAGGATATTACAGATAGTGGAATTAGCTGTTGTTTTCTCCTTCCTTGGAACAGGATTGTTCTGTTATAAGTTGCTGTAATGGCTTAAGTTGGTTGACCTTCAACCAGGAAGTAGCATTTTCAAGACAGCATCAGCTGCAGTAGTATAGTAGTAGTAGTACACAAGTAATATATTAGTAGTATACAAGATTGCCGTAAGGTCACCTGGATAAGTATTCAGATTTCTCAGGCAATGGGTTGGACCATAGAGCTCCTATAAGCTTATGTCTTTTGTCTTTGGCTACCAGGGCAGGTAGAGAAAAACCATCAGGTGGGGGCAGGGTTAGACATGTCTGAGCTCAGGCTCTTCTTGGGTGGTGATTGCTGTGGGCACTGTGTGGGATAGGGGAGAAGTTCTCAGGCCAATGGAGCTATGATCCAAGGGTGATTATGGCTACCTCTGCTGCTTCATACACATTGCCAGGGAAATAGGGGAAAGCCAGCAGTGACAGGTAATATGGTTTGGCTGTGTGTCTCCACCCATATCTCATCCTGAATTGTACTCCCGTAATTCACGCATGTTGTGTGAGGGACCCAGTGGGAGATAATTAGGATCATGGGAGTAGTTCCCCCATAATGTTCTCATGTAGTGAATAAGTCTCACGTGATCTGACAGTTTATCAGGGGTTTCCGCTTTTGCATCTTCTTCATTTTTTCCTCTTGCTGCTGCCATATAAGAAGTGCCTTTTGCCTCCCACCATGATGCTGAGGCCTCCCCAGCCATGTGGAACTGTAAGTCCAATTAAACCTCTTTTTCTTCCCAGTGTTGGGTGTATCTTTATCAGCAGTGTGAAAACAGACTAACACAACAGGCCTCACCCAGCTCCCATGCAGCCAGCAATGTCAGTCTGACTCCCGCCGGCTCTCCCAACAGCCAACAGAGCTGAATTTATATCCAGGCTTCTGGTGCATAGGGTTGAGATCCTAACTCAGTCTACAAGCCTCCCCACTGAGAAAGCAAGCAGGATTTTCAGCTCTTGCCCCTCCCTGCCTGCTGCAGCTTCTGTGCTTGTATCTGTACTTCTTGTTCACCCTCTTAACCCAACTGTTTTGCCCAGGAAAATTCATGCTCAGTCAAAACTATTACAAAGTTCCTTTGGAAGCCTCTTTTTCCCTGTGATCCTTCCCCAATTCCACTGGCTGCCCTGCCCAAGACCCCTATGAGATAAAATCAGAAATGGCTTCCCTGAGGACTGGGAGTGCCTACAGGGCTCTTCCTGCTGCTACTTCTACTTTTATATTTTGCTTGGCTCTCTACATTTATTTAAGCTTTAGGTAAAGATAAATCCTTCTCCTATGATCTCGATTTTCAGGTTCCCCAGTGAGGATGTGTGTTCAGAGGCAGGCTTTCCCCCTTCACACTTTTGGAACTGACAGATTGTTGGCTGACTCACGGAGCTTGCAGTGGAAAGCCACTTCTTTCAAAGGGTCTGTGAATCCTTTTGTTTTTCTTGGTATGTTCCTGCAGTGGTTCTTGGAGCAAAAGTTCACAGCATGAGTTTTCATATGCTGTTCTGTCCATCTGAGTGGGAGCTGCAAGTTAGTCCTGCCTCCTATCTGCCATTTTTTTTCTGAGAGCTTTCAGTTTTACTGCTCTAACCTATTATTTTAAACTGATGATAACACTTTGTTTATGTTTATTTATGACATTGCATGAACAAACAAGAAAAAAGAAAACTAAAAAATCTACACTTTAATTTCTCTCATTCTTAAATTTTTTTGTTTCTATTTGTATCTTAATGTACTATGTCTTAAAAAGTTGTAGTTATTATTTTTGATTGACTTTTCATTTTTCTACTCAAGATATGAGTAATTTACATACCACAATTACAGTGTTATAATATTGTGCATTTTTCTGTGTATTTACTATTAGCAGTGAGTTTTGTATCTTCAGATGATTTCTTTTTCCTTATTAACATCCTTTTCTTTCAGATTGAAGAACTCTCTTTAGCATTTCTTGTAGAACAGGTCTAGTGTTAATAAAATTTCTCAGCTTTTGCTTGTCTAGCAAAGTATTTCTCCTTCAGATCTGAAGAATATTTTTGCTGGATATACTATTCTAGGACATTATAGGATACGTTGTTTTCCTTCAGCACTTTAAATATGTCATGCTAGTCTCTTCTGGCCTGTAAGGTTTCCACTGAGAAGTCTGATTAGAAATGTATTTTGTTTCTTTTGTTTTACTGCTTTTAGCATTCTGTTTTTTTACTTTTGAGAGTTTGATTATTAAATGTCTTGAAGTCATCTTGCTTTGTGTATTAGTCTGTTTTCATGCTGCTGATAAAGACATACCTGAGACTGAGAAGAAAAACAGATTTAAGGACTTATAGTTTCATGTGGCTGGGGAGGACTCACAATCATGACAGAAGGTGAAAGGCACTTCTTACATGGCAGCAGCAAGAGAGAATGAGAGCTTGTGCAGGGAAACTCCCCTTTTTAAAACCATCAGATTTCATGAGACTTATTCACTCTCATGAGAACAGCACAGGAAAGACTTGCCCCCACGATTCAATTACCTCCCACCAGGTCCCTCCCACAATACATGGGAATTCCAGATGAGATTTGGGTGGGAACACAGCTAAACCATATCGTTCCACCCCTGGCCTCTCCCAAATGTCCCATCCTCACATTTCCTGTCCTCACAAAACCAATCATGCTACCCAACAGTCCCTCAAAGTCTTAACTGATTTCAGCATTAACTCAAATGTCCACATTCCAAAGTCTCATCTGAGACAAGGCAAGTCCCTTCTGTGTATGAGCCTGTAAAATCAAAAGCAAGTTAGTTACTTCCTAGATACAATGGGGGTACAGGCATTGGGTAAATATAGCCATTCCAAATGGGATAAATTGGCCAAAACAAATGGGTTACAGGCACCACACAAGTCCAAAATCTAGCAGGACAGTCAAATCTTAGAGCTCCAAAATTATCTCTTTTGACTCCATGTCTTGCATCAATGTCATTCTGATGAAGAAGTGGGTTCCCATGGTCTTGGCAAGTCTGCCTCTGTGGCTTTGCAAGGTACAGCCTCTCTTCAAGCTGCTTTCACAGGCTGGCATTGAATGCCTATGGCATTTCCAGGTGCACAGTGCAAGCTCTCAGTGGATCTGCCATTCTGGGGTCTAGACGGCTGTGGCCCTTTTTCTCACAGCTCCACTAGGTGGTGTTCCAGAAGGGACTCTGTTTGAGGGCTCCCACCCCACATTTCCCTTTCACACTGCCTTAGCAGAAGTTCTCCATAAGGGCCCCATGCCTGCAGCAAACTTCTGCCTGGGCATCCAGACATTTCCATACATCTTCTGAAATCTAGGCAGAGGTTCCCAAACTTCAATTCTTGACTTCCGTGCACTTGCAGGCTAAACACCACATGGAAGTTGCCAAGGCTTGGGGCTTGCAGCCTCTGAAGCCACGGCCTGAGCTTTATGTTGGTCTCTTTCAGCCATGGCTGGAGCAGTTGGGACTCAGGGCACCAAATCCCTAACCCCACACAGCATGGGGAACCCTGGACCCAGCCCATGAAACCACTTTTTCCTCCTAGGTCTCTGGGCCTGTGATGGGAGGGGCAGCTGTGAAGACCTCTGACATGTCCTGGAGATATTTTCCCCATTTTCATGGGGATTAACATTTAGCTCCTCATTACTTATGCAAATTTCTGCAGCCGGCTTGGATTTCTCCTCAGAAAATGGGATTTTCTTTTCTATCGCATCGTCAGGCTACAAATTTTTCAAACTTTAGTGCTCTGTTTCCCTTTGAAAACTGAATGCCTTTAACAGCACCCAAGTCACATCTTGAATGCTTTGCTGCTTAGAAATTTATTCTGCCAGACACCCTAAATCATCTTTCTTAAGTTCAAAGTTCCACAAATCTCTAGGGCAGAAGCAAAATGTCACCAGTCTCTTTGCTAAAACATAACAAGAATCACCTTTGCTCTAGTTTCCAACAAGTTCCTCATCTTCATCCGAGACTACCTCAGCCTGGATTTCATTGTCTATATAATTATCAGCATTTTTGACAAAGCCATTCAACAAGTTTCTAGGGAGTTCCAAAATTTCCCACATTTCCCTGTCTTCTTCTGAGCCCTCCAAACTGTTCCAACTTCTGCCTGTTACACAGTTCCAAAGTCGTTTCCACATTTTTTAGTATATTTTCAACAGCACCCCACTGTACTGATACCAACTTACTGTATTGCTTCGTTTTTATGCTGCTGATAAAGACGTACACAAGGCTGCGAAGAAAAAATAGGTTTAGTGGACTCACAGTTCCACGTGGCTGGGGAGGCCTCACAATCATGGCTGAAGGTGAAAGGCACATCTCACATGGTGGCAGCAAGACAGAATGAGAGCTTGTGCAGGGAAACTCCCCTTTTTAAAGCCATCGGATCTTGTGAGACTTATTCAGTATCGTGAGAACAGTACAAGAAAGACAATGTCTCATGATTCAATTACCTCCTACTGGGTCCCTCTCACAATACGTGGGAATTCAAGATGAGATTTGGGTGGGGACACAGCCAAACCATATCATTTGGGTTAAATCTGCTTGGTGTTCTAGAACCTTTTTGTACTTTAATATTGATATCTTTCTCTAGGTTTGGGAAGTTCTCTCTTATTATCCTTTTGAATAAACTTTCTACCCCTGTCTCTCTCTCTCTCTACCTACTCTTTAAGGCCAATAACTCTTAGATTTGCCCTCTGAGGCTATTTTCTAGATCTTATAGGCATGCTTCATCTTTTTTTATTCTTTTTTCTTTCATCTCCTCTGTGTATTTTCAAATAGCCTGTCTCTAAGCTCACTAATTCTTTCTTCTGCTTGATTCATTCTGTTCATAAGAGACTCTCATGCATTCTTATGTCAACTGCATTTTTCAACTTCAGAATTGCTGTTTGATTCTTTTTAATTGTTTCAATCTCTTTGTTAAATTTATCTGATAGGATTCTGCATTCTTTCTCCATGTTGTCTTGAATTTCATTAAGTTTCCTCAAAACAGCTATTTTAAGTTCTCTGTGACATATCTCTGCCTCTCCATAATTGGTCACTGGTGTCTTATTTAGTTCATTTGGTGAGGTCATTTTCCTGGATGGTCTTGATGCTTGTGGATGTTCAGTAGTGCCTGGGCATTGAAAGTTAGGTATTTATTGTTGTCTTTGCAGTCTAGATTTGTTTGCACCTTTCTTTCTTGGGAAGGCTTTCCAGATATTCAAAGGGACTTGGGTATTGTGATCTACATTTTGGTCACTGCAGCTGTATCTGCGTTAGGAGGCATCCCAAGCCCAGTAATCCTGTGGCTCTTGCAGACTCAGAGGTACTGTCTTGGTGGTCTTAGATAAGATCCAGAAGAATTATCTGGATTATCAGGCACAGACTCTTGTTCTCTTCCCTTACTTTCTCCTGAAAAAATGAAATCTCTCTCCTCTATGCTGAGCTTCCTGGAGCTGGGGGTGGGGAGACACAAGTGCCCCTCTGGATACTACCACTGGTACTTGCTCTGTGTCAGACCTGAAGCCAGCACAGCACTGCATCTTGCCCAAGGCCCATGTTAACTACTGTCTGGATACTGCCTATGTTCACTCTGGCTACTGCCTATGTTCACTCAAGGCTCTACAATCAGCAGGTAGTGAATCCAACTAGGCTTGTGTTTGTCCTTTCAAAGCAGCACGTTTCTCCTAGTCCCAGGTTCAGAGATGCTGTTTGGGAGCCAGGCCCTGGAGTCAGAAACCTTAGGAATCTATCTAGTGCTCTACTGCAGCTGATCTGGCATCCAAGCTGCAAGTCAAATTCCTTCCCACTCTTCCCTCCCCTTTCCACAGGCAGAGGAGTCTGTTCCCATGGCCCCCATGGCCCCAGGCCCACAGCAAGTACTACCACTGATGTTCATTCAAGGCCCAAGGGTCCTTCAGTCAGTTTGTGGTGAATGTTGCCAGCTCTGAGACTCTCCCTTCAGGGCAGTGGGCTCCCTTCTGGCTCAAGCCTGGTCTGGAAATGCTTTCCAAGAGCCAAGTCCTGGAAGTGGGGACCCTAAGAGCCTGCTTGTTGCTCTACCCCACTGTGGCTGAGCTGGTACCTAAGCTGCAAGACAAAGTCCCTTTTACTCTTTCCTCTTCTTTTCTCAAGCAGAAAGATTCTCTTCCCATAGGCACCACAGCTGCAAATGTGCTGGGTCACACCTGAAGCCAGCATGACTCAGAGCCTCACCCAAGGCCCACAGTGAGTACTGCCTGGGTACTGCTACTGATTATTCAGGGCCCAAGGGCTCTTTGGTTAGCAGGTGATGAATCTTGCCAGGACTGGGACCTTCCCTTCAAGGCAGCAGGTTCTCTTCTGGCACAAGATGTGTCTAGAAATGTCATCCAGAAGCTGGGGCCTGGAAGCACAGTGCCCTATCCTACGGTGGTTGAGTTGGTGTCCAAGTTGCAAGCCAAAGTCCCCTTTACTCTTCCCTCTCCTGTCCACAAGCAGAGGGGAAGAAGTCTCCACTGGAGCGGTGAGCCATGTTGCCTAGGATTGGGGGAGGAAAGGCACAAGCACTCCCTCGGCCACCTCAGCCGGTATCTTACTAGGTCATGTGCCCCCCAAGTCCACTGGCTCTGAGTCCAGCACAGCACAAAGAGCTGCTCAGGAATTTTAGTACTTGTGGCCTAGACTGCCTTTCAAGTTCATTTAAGTCGCCAGAAGACTTTTGCCCACAGTGGCAAGGCATGCCAGAACTCAATTTCAAACCACTGGGCTAGACGATTCCCCTCTGGCTAGAACTGGTCTAAATGCTCCCTCCATGGGCACCACTTGAGTTTTCCCCAGAGTTGCTTTCCACTGTGACAGGCAGCACTGAATTGCAATACAAAGTCTCACAATCTCTGCACTCCTTCCACAAAGCACCGAGATTCTCTCTGCACCATGGTATCGCTGTTGGGGGATGGTGAAGGGGTGCCATTGGCAATTCAAGACTTCTTTCCTATCCTCTTCAGTGTCTCTTTCAGAAGTATGAAGTTAAAACAAAGTACTTCCACTGCTTACCTGATTTTTGGTTCTTACGAAGGTGGCGTTTGTGTGGATAGTTGTTGAATTTGGTGCTTCTGTGGGAAGGACACTGGTGGAGACTTCTGTTCAGCCATCTTGCTCTGTCCCCTCCTCCTGGTGCTCTTTCTCTTTCAGCTGCACTTGAGCATCTCCTTTATTTTCATTTTGACTTTTTACTACGAGTTTTGAAAAGTAGAAGAAAGAGAATTATACCCATATTACTATCACCTAAACTTAACAATTAACTTTTTTTGCCGTATTTTCTCCATTTTTAAGGGTTTAAAAATTACAGACATTTCACACCAAAACACTTCAGTAGAAATCTCTTTAAAAATTGTCCTACATGGCTGGGCACGGTGGCTCATGCCTGTAATCCCAGCACTTTGGGAGGCTGAGATGGGTGGATCACGAGGTCAGGAGATCGAGACCATCCTGGCTAACTCGGTGAAACTCTGTCTCTACTAAAAATACAAAAAAATTAGCCCGGCGTGGCAGTGGGTGCCTGTAGTCCCCACTACTCGGGAGGCTGAGGCAGGAGAATGGCGTGAACCCAGGAGGCGGAGCTTGCAGTGAGCCGAGATCCAGTCAGGGCCCCCCAGCCTAGGCGACAGAGCGAGACTCTGTCTCAAAAAAAAAAAAAATTGTCCCACATAACCACCACAATAACAATATTATTATCGCACTGTATTAGTTTGCTAGGGGTTGCCATAACAAAATACCACAGACTGGGGGGCTTAAACAACAAAAATTTATTTTCTCACAGCTCTGGAGACAGGAAGTTCAAGGTCAAGGTGTTGGCAGGTTTGGTTTCTTCAAGGAGGCCTTTCTCTTTGGCTTCAGAGGATCAACTTTTTGCTTTGTCCTTATATGGTTTCCCTTCCATCTTTGTGTCTCTGTGTCCAAGTTTTCTCTGCCATAAAGACTCTAGTCAGTGTGGTTTAGGACTCACCCTAAAGACTTCCTTTTACTGTAATCACCTTCTTGAAGGCTCTATCTTGAAATATAGTCACATTCTGACATACTGGGAGTTAAGATTTCAACATTTGAATTTTAGAGAGATAAAACTCAGTCCATAGCACACACACTTAACAAAACTAACAGTAGTTTACTAATATAATTTAATACCGAATCTCTAGTTGCTTTTTTACAATTGTCCACCAAATCTGTTTGTTCAAACTAAGAGCCAAACAAGAACCATAAATTGCATTTGGCCATCATGTCTTCTAAATTTATTTAAATATGGAATAATCCCCCCTCCCTTCTTTCTTCTCATGAATTGCCTTATTAAAGTGATTGCTCCACATTTTGCATTTTTCTTTTTGCTTAATGGGTGGTAATTCAACTTGATTTATTTGCTGTACTGAGTTTTCTATAAACTAGACGTTATGCCTAAAGGCCTGATTAGATTCTGGTTAAACATTTTTAGGTAAGAATGTTTCATAGATAATACTGTACATTTCCCATTGGGTCCCATTTGATGGCATAGTGTGTGTCTAGTTGTCCCCATTTAAGTGTTTAGATTGGTCCTTGGTATAAAGTGGTGACAGCTTGATTTGCCCTTGAGCAATTCCATTTTTCCCTCTTGTGACCAGCAGGCAATCTGTGGGGTCTGCTTTAGCCCTTGGAACATCTGCTTTGCCATCAGGTTTTACCTAATGGTTTATGATCCTTAACTAAATCAACTATCTCATTAGGGTTTACAAATTTATTTTACATTTATTATCTGAAATTATTCTGCAGAGAAGCACTTTCCCTCATCAACTGGGCTATTTAGTTACTCTTAAATAGAATTCCAACTGGAAAGACAGGATAAATTATTTTTACCTTCAATTACCAATTTTCAGAAAAAAAGTTGGCAAAGTATCACTTCCAGTGTTGACATATGAAATTTGTTTTGTTTGTAGTTTCTATTTTTGTGCATCATTTAGATATTTATGGCCTTTAATATATTCTTATTGCCATTTTTTTCATACTCACATTGGCCCAGTGTTGGCCAGTTGTGATCCCTTCAGATTGATTGGTCTTTTTAACATAATCCCATTGATCTTTACAAGTTATCTTATTTCCTACAAGAGTGAGATATTCCAAACTGGCTTTGTATATTCTTTGCCCCACACCTGGGGTGAGTTATTTCTCTAAGAAGCCTTGGTTTCTTAAATGTGGAATGATTCTTAGAAACCATAATCTGGCTCTAGGGATACCCATTGCTACTCGAATATTACTTTTTTTTTTGTCTCTTTCAATGGGCAGAGTTAGACAATACAGGCATACCTTGGAGATATTGCAAGTGTGGTTCCAGAACACTGCAATAAAGTGAATATTGCAATAAAGGGAGTTATACAATTTTTTTGTTTCCTAGTGTATATAAAAGTTATGTTTACACTATACTGTAGTGTATTAAGTGTGCAATAGCATTATTTCTATAAAAAAATAAACATACCTTAATTGAAAATACTTCATTGCTAAAAAATACTAATGATTATCTGAGCCTTCAGTGAGTAGTTATCTTTTTGCTGGTGGAGAGCTTTGCCTCCATGTTTATAGCTGCTAACTGATTAGGGTGGTAGTTGCTGAAGTCTGAGGTGGCTATGGCAATTTCTTAAAATAAGATAGCAATGAAATTTGCCATATCAATTGACTTCTCTGTTCACAAAAGACTTCTCTGTAGCACATGATGCTATTTGATAGCATTTTATCCACAGTACTACTTCTTTAAAAATTGGAGTCAATCCTCTTGAATCCTGCTGCTGCTTTATCAAGTTTATGTAAGGTTCTAAATATTTGTTGTCATTTCAACAATGTTCACAGGATCTTCATCAGAAGTAGATGCCATCCTTGCTCATTGATATAAAGCAACTCTTCATCCATTCAAGTTTGATCATGAGATTGCCAAAAACCAGTCACACCTGTGGAGTCCACTTCTAATTCTAGTTCTCTTCTTATTTTCACCATATCTTCAGTTACTTCCTCCACTGAAGGTTTGTACTCCTTAAAGTCATCAATGAGGGTTGAAATCAACCTCTTCCAAAATCCTGTTAATGTTGATATTTTGATCTCCTCTTATAAATCATGAATGTTCCTAATGACGATAAAGGCAGTTATACAATTTCCTATTGTATACCATTGCCATTAGGAACATACAACATTCCTAATGGCAATAAAAGGAGTTATATAATTTTTTGGTTTCCTAGTGTACATAAGAATTATGTTTACACTATACTGTAATGTATTAAGTGTGTAATATAGCATTATGTCTAAAATAATGATGAATCCTATCCATAAGGTTTTCAATTTACTTTGTCCAGGTCTATGAGAGGAATCACGATCTATGGTAGCTATAGCCTTATGAAATATATTTCCTAAATAATAAGACTTGAAAATTGCTCCTTGATCTAGGGCTGCAGAATGGATGGTGTGTTAGCAGGCATGAAAACAACATTAATCTCCTTGTATATCTCCATTAGTTCTTTTGAGTGAACAGGTGCATTGTTAATGAACAATAACATTTTGAAAGGAATCTCTTTTTCTGAACAGTAGATCTCAACACTGAGTTTAAAATATTCAGTAAACCACACTGTAAATAGATGTGCTGTCATCCAAGCTTTGTTGTTCCATTTATAGAACTCAGGAAGAGTAGATTTAGCATAATTCTTAAGGGTCCTAGGATTTTCAGAATGGTAAATGAGCATTAGCTTCCACTTAAAGTCACCAGCTGCATTAGCCCCTAATAAGAGAATCAGCCTGTCTTCTGAAGTTCAAGTCAAGTATTGACTTCTCCTCTTTAGCTCTGAAAGTCCTAGATGGCACCTTCCTCCAGGAAATCTGTTATTTTGTGTACCCACCTTCATCAATGGTCTGAGCTAAACCTTCTGGATAACTTGCTGCAGCTTCTACATCAGCACTTGCTGCTTCACCTTATACTTTTATGTTATGGGACAGCTTTTTTCCTTAAACCTCATGAACCAATCTCTGCTGGCTTCAAACATTTCTTCTGAAGTTTCCTCACCTCTCTCAGCCTTGACAGAATTGAAGAGAGTGAGCACCTTGGTCTAGATTAGGCTTTAGCTTAAGGGAGTGTTGTGGCTTGTTGGATCAGCTAGCTATTCAGACCACTAAAACTTTCTCTATAGTAACAGTAAGACTGTTTCACTTTCTTATCGTTTGTATGTTAATTCACTAGAATAACACTTTTAATTTCCTTCAAGAAATTTTCCTTTGCATTTACAACCTGGCTAACTGGTACAAGAGGCCAGGCTTTCGGCTTATCTTAACTTTCAATGTGCCTTCTTCACTCAGCTTAATCATATCTAACTTTCGATTTAACGTGAGAGATGCGTGGCTCTTCTTTTCACTTGAACATTTAGAGGCCACTATAGGGTTATTAATTGACCTAATCTCAATATTGTTGTGCCTCAGGGAATAGGGAGGCTTGAGGAGAGGGAGAGAGATTGGGAAATGGCCAGCTGGTGAAGCAGTTGGAACACATATTTTTATTAAGTTTGCTGTCTTATATGGACCTGGTTTGTGGCACCCCAAAACAATCAGAATAGCAATGTCAAAGATCACTAATTACAGATAACCTTAACAGATACAATAATAATGAAAAAGTTTGAAATATTGTGAAAATTACCAAAATTTGACACAGAGACATGAAGTGAGCACATGTGGCTGGAAAAATGGTGCTGATTAACTTCCTCTATGCAGGGTGACCACAAACTCACAAACTTTCCATTTGTGAAAAACACAACATCCACAAAGTGCAATAAAGTGAAGAGCAACAAAATGAGACATGCTTGTCTATGTATTCTATAAAATCATGACTTTGTAATGATAGTTCGAATTCAAATTTAGCATTACAGAGAGTTTTACTTAATTATTTGAGTTATTTTTGTATTATTATTTTGTATTGTTTTAGTTATTTTGTATTGTTATTTCAAAATAACAATACAGCTCAATGAATTGATTATATATATTTTTATTTCTTAATCCCAGATTATAGCCCACCAAAGAAATACATAGTGCTAAGTTTCAAACTCAGTTGACATAATTGTTTTTTACTGTATGATTGTTATTAATTTTATATATGATTAATTGCTTTTTTCCTTTAATTTTAGGAATGGCTTTTCTTTTCCTTTTTGATGCTACATATACACACATATATCTCAGTCCATTTTGACTGCTGTAACAAAATATCTTAGATTGGGTAATTTATAAACAACAGAATTATATTGCTCATGGTTCTGGAGGTTGACAAGTCCAAGATCAAGCTACCAGCAGATTCAGTGCCTGATGGGGGCTGGTTCCTCATGGATTGTGTCTTTTAGCTGTGTTTTCACATGGTGGAAGGGGCTAACAAGATCCTGGAGGTTTCTTTAATAAGGACACTAATTCTATTCATGAGGGCTCTATCCTCATTACTAAATTATTTTCCCAAAGGCCGAACTCTTAATATCGGAACATTGGGAATTAGATTTCAACATGTGAATTTTAGAGGAACACATTCAGACTATACCAATATGTATTTTTTGAAATATGTAAAGGCATCACATGTTTTAGAAGTTAAAAGTTATAATTAAGAAATTCCTCTTCCTTCCCAGTCACCTCTCTCCTCATCTGCTTGCCTTTTACCTAAATGGAACCAATTATTAAAATTAATTTCTGGTTAATTATTACAGTTATTCTTATTACAAATATAAGTAAATTTGTAGTCACAGTCTTACACCCCTTCACTCTTTCCCACAAAGGTAGCACACAATACACACGTTTCAGCATCTTGCTATTTCACCTAACAATATCTTCTAGGGATCATTTCATACAAATGCATTGAGATTATCCTCATTATTTTTATGGATACCTAATTCTCCATCGTGTGGTGGTACCACAGTTTATTGAACCATTCCTCTATTGCAGAACATTTCAGCTGTTTCCTTTTTGTTTTCCTAGTACAAATATGCCTCATGAATAACTTTGTGCATGTGTCATGTTGCATTGGTGCAGTTATATCCTTAGATATCTAGAAGTGGGATTTCTGGGCCAAAGAATAAACACAGCTGTGATCTTGATAGATATTGACATACTCTTCTCCGAGGGAGTTGTATCATTTTGCATTCCTAACAACAATATATGGCAGTACTTGTTTATCTGCAGCCTTACCAATAGAATATATTGTCAAAATTTTGATTTTTGCCTATGTGGTGGGGAAGTATCACGGTGTAGTCTCGATGCTCATCTCTCTATGACTGAAGTTGAGGAGCTTTCCATTTGTTTAAGGAACATTTTTATTTCGTTTTCTATGAACTCTCAGTTCAGGTCGTTGGATATGTTCAGAATTGTTGGTCTTTTTCTTCTTGATTTCTAGGAACTATTTATGTTAAAAAGCTTAATCATTTGGCTGTGAAATAAGTCCCAAAGAATCTTTTCTAGTTTGTCACTTGTCTTTTGACTTTTATAACGTTATATGAATGCAAAAGCCTTTTTAAAACACTTCATGTAATCAAATCAACACAAAATTTTAAGTATTGATTCAAGATTTTGAGTGACAGTTAAAAGACCCTCTACTTTCAGATTTTAAAGGAATTCACTTATGTCATGTTTTCTTTTAGTATTTGTAGAATTTCATTTAAATACATAAAGGACAGCTGATTCATTCAAATTTTCTTCTTATGGCTTTTGTGCATTTCCTATTAAACTTATTCCTAAGTATTCTGTCTACTTTTTGCTGTGATTATAGATGGAGGCTGTCTTTCAAAACACTTTCAGATTAATTATTGCTGTGACTATAGAAAGACTGTTCATGTGTATGAATTTTATATCTTGCTAATTTTCAGAATTCTTTTATTATATTTCCCCCATTGATTCCTTTGGGTTTTCTACACATATATAATAATCTATAACTAGAAATAGTTTTATCTCCTTATTTATAATTCTTATACCTCTAAATGCTTCTCTTACTTAATTAAATTGGTTAATATTTCCAGTAAGTTGTTAACCAGTCCCATTAATAATGGGTGCCCTTGTCTTATTCCTGACTTTAGTAGAAATACCTCTAGCATTTCTCCATCAAAAGAGATGCTAGTTAGGGGCTAATTTTCATGTGTGTGTACAATTGTGTGAAAAAATAATTTACAGACTCTTCTTTTACTGAATTAAAAAAAAATCCGTCAGGCTGGGCGTTGTGGCTCATTCCTGTAATCCCAGCACTTTGGGAGGCCAAGATGGATGGATCACTTGAGGTCAGGAGTTTGAGACCAGCCTCACCAATATGGTGAAACCCCAGCTCTACTAAATACAAAAAATTAGCCAGGCGTGGTGGTACATGCCTGTAATCCCAGCTACTTGGGAGGCCGAGGCAGGAGAATTGCTTGAACCCGGGAGATGGAGGTTGCAGTGAGCCAAGACAGTGCCATTGCACTCCAGCCTGGGCAACAAGAAACTCTGTCTCAAAAAAAAAAAGATCATGAGGATTGATTTTGTCAGACTGCTTATCAGAATCAAAGGAAATGATTATAGGCTTTGAAAAATATAGACCTTATATTTGTTAATTAATGAATTTCGCAGCATTGAATCATTCTTGCTACCCTGGAATAAACCCTATCTGGTAATTATGTATTTTGCTTAATGTATTATTGGACTCTGTGTAACAAAATTTTATTTAGAATTTTTTCCTCAATATTTGGAAGTGAGATTCAAATCTGGCGTTCTTTAATTGTGTGCAATCTTAATCACTTTTATATAAATTTTGAATTCATATCATAAAACTATGAAATCTTTCTGTTCTATGTCTGTATATTTTAAGTAACATTGAAATTATCTGCTCTTCAGAAGTTTGTTATAGTCTCTGTGAAATCTTTTAGGTATGGCATTCATTTGTTGGGGGCAGGAGGAGCTCTTGATGCTTGAGGGAGTCTTGGAATGATATGTTCATGTGTACTTCTATCCCAGTCCTAGTTGTCTTGGATGACTGAGGGCTCTAGGTAGGAGAAAGAAGGAAGGAAGTGTTTAGGGGTAGAGGCTACCTTTCCCAAGGCAAATGGGGCTGGGGTGGATTGATAGTATAAAGGATTGAGAGTGACAACGATTCTTTGCTTGACCAATCTTTGTCAGGCTCCTGAACCTTTTCCTAGGCCCATCCATGCACTTCCTTGTAAAATCCATTTTTAGCCAAGAACAAGGATAAGTCAGTTTCTCAAGAACCCCTGTCCCCCTATATCTGATCACCCTTGATATCTTATCAGGTTTCTCATCCTCTACCATTTCTCAGGTTATGTCTGATCTACCCTGGCCTGTCTTTAGCAAGAATCCTATTAGGTCAGTTTAGCCAGAATCTTCTTTACCCGTGATGTTTCCTCATAGCACTTTTCCATCCACTGACCTCCACCCTGCTTCTTGGTGATAAATTCCCACTGCCCATGCTGTACTCAGAATTGAGCCCAGTCTCTCCCCCACTGCAAAATCCCATTGCCTTGGTCTGTATACCTACTGTGATGGTACTGAATAAAGGCTGCCTTACCTTTAAAAGAGTGTCATTGCTTAACAAGTGTCAAGAACGCTTAACAAGTATCATTGCTTTAACAAGTTTTCTAATTATACAATAGTTTAATTCCATCTAGGATGGAGGAGGAGAAAGGGGGAAGCAATGTGGGTGGGTAGGAGGGCTGTGAAGAGAGGCGGCAGGAGAGGCCTAAGCTGAGAGGATCAGCTGCCTCTTTCCAAAGATTTTTCTTCTGACTCTGCATTCCATCCTATCCTGGGGTCTCTGTCCTATTTTCACAGCTGGGAAGAAGAAAGAAATTTCCTATAGAAGGTTGAACTTCTTGGCAGCCTTGGAGGATGGAGGAGATAGATCCTCAGAGTCACCCCACGGGAGGGAGCTTTGACAAACAGAAGTCAGCGGTCCCACCCGAAGTTCTCCTCATTTGTATTTTCCAGTGTCAGCCAAGTCCCACGGCTTAATAAGCCTCAGATCATGGGCAGTCCTTTCGAGGAGTCTGATTTTCTGAGGCAGCTCTCTCCACAAGTGGCTTTGGAACTCCATTACTCAGACCGTCCCACTGTGAGGAAGCTTAGCTAAGGCTGCGAGGCAGTTGGGTGTGATGGGACACGGGACGAGCCCTTCCTGGTGCCCCGGGCTGCCAGGTCCCCTTGTCTCCCCTGTGTCAGGGCTCCCGTGCTTCCTCGCCCTTCTCTTACATCTAAAGCAGGAGGCAGGGCCTTCTCGTCCCCCGCCATAATACAACCTGCCACCAGGAGGCGCTGCTCTACAGAGCGGAGAGTGGGGAGCTTGGAGGAGAGAGCGCGACCCCCTGCTGCTGCAGGATGTTGCCCTTGTTCGAGGCAGAGACAGGAGGCCTCAGACAGCTGTGACAGCCATGGAGCTCTCCTACCACATCTGAGCCAGAGGGAAGATTTGCAGAAGCGGAAGCCCAAAGACACGGCTGGGAGATTGGTCTGTGCTCTGGGAGAACCCTAGGTTGTGTTTCCCGTGTACAAGTCACGGGTCTTCTGGAAGGTACCACCGCTCCCAGCCCCGCTTGGCTGAGGGCTGAGGGCCACAGGTTTTCGGGATTGTGCCTGTGGTTGGAGGGTGTGGACTCAAGTGCTTCTGGCCCGGGACTTTCACAGGGCTCAGGGCGGGCTGGGGGAAGGCCCAGCTGTGAACTAATAAGGGGGTTTTACAGTCTAGGCCAGCACTTCTTCCCCTTTCACAGGCAAACGTGACATTCCTTTTCAGCACCTGTGCTCACCCAGTTGCATCAAGGCGGACCACACTTGTCCAACTCACAGCCCCAAAAGTCAGGGGAGAATAAAACACAGTGGCTGATTTTAGCATTTTTAAAATAGAAATGTGAGTCAGCACCTGACTGACCTCACAGATCCCTGCTATGCCGTGGGGGCTGCTGACTAGCCCTGAAAGCTCAGGGTGGCCCCGGGCGCTCTCAGAGCAGGCCTGCTTCTCACAGCTGAGCCGCTCAGTGCTGGGGGCTGGTGTTGAGTGGGTGGGAACCAGCCAGGTTCCCCGGGGAGTCTCTGCAGGAGGCTCTGGAGGGTCTGGGGTAGATTCTCAGAAAAGAGACTTCTGTCATTTGCTTTCCTCCAAGGCAGCCTCAGAGTCTAGCTGGCAAGTGGTCACTTTCCCGCAGAAACATCCTGTCCTCCTGTTCTATCCGATAAGGAGGGCAGAATGAAGAGGTTGGGTGGAACCCTGGCTTTGGAGTCTGGAGACAAGGATTTTACTCCTGGCAAAGCACATTATATAGACAGGGATATTGTCCTCCGATTTTCCTTTCACTTCCTTAATTAATATTGTTATCAATACTATTATTGATGTATTGAATCCCTGCCATGTTCCAGGCACTGTGCTGAATACTTCACCAAACACTAGTTCTTTAAATCCTCACAACCCTATGAAAGAGGTACTCATTCCTATATGCATATGGGAAAACTGAGGCTTCAGGAGGTTGAGAAAGTTTTCCAAGGTCACCAAATAGGATGACTTTGGACCCAGTCTGTTAATTATCCCCCTTGAGAGCACCGTTGATCAAAAGGGACTTGACCATGTTCCTCTTTGGACTGGTTACTTAGCAACAAACAGAAAAATTATTTAGCGGTTGTTTAAAACCAACTCTAAGTTTCTTTGGATATCTCATTTCATAAGACAGGTCTCACCTCTTTGGCTCCCACCCACCCCCACTATGGAGATTTTTATAACCCAAATACTAGTTTCCGCCACTTTCTGTGCTCTAGTCCCACTAGCTGCTCTTGGCCCTGCCACTCCTGGCTTCCTGGCCTGAGTGAGTTTGGGAAGCATCCCTCCAGTTCAACCTCAGCACCTTCCCTTGTATACACATTAGGTATTATTGCTCCTTCAGTTGAAGACATTGTAGCTATTGAAAGACAAGGCATCTCTTGATGTGAGCCTTGAAGGACAGGTTGAATTGGGTAGGCAGAGAGAAGTTGGTAAGGCATATATTGTCTAAGGGTCTGAAGGTGGGGTATAAGGGGTATACAAGTCATAGAGTTGGGGAATAGGCAGAACCCAGAGAGGGGAGAAGACTGGCCTGAGATAGAAAACCTTGCAAGGGAGGAGGGCAGGAGCCTGGATGGTGTGAAATGCTAGAGATGCATGGCTGGAATGGAGGGGGCAGGGCACCAGGCTTCAGATGCTTCTGGTTGCAGATGCAGATTTTCAGGATGTACAACATGGAGCATCCCCAAGGTAACTGTGTTGAGAGCCTGCGAGGCAGGTGAATGTGGATCCTCTACCCCCTCTCCTGACTGAGTTCACCAGGGAACAAGCTTTGTAAACTCTTTGAGGGTAGGGGCTGTGATTATTTACTCTCATATCTTCAGAGCCTGGTGTTGAGGTTGGTGCTTTGTAGGCACTCAGGGACTTTCAAATGAATGAAGGGAGGGAGGGAGTAAAGAAGGATGGGTCCATGGTAGGATCTGATGATGGGATGGGAGCTCCAGGCAAATGTCAACCAATCCCTCTCCTGGGTCAGCCCCCAGGGGCTCACCCTTCTTTGCATTTCCAACTCTCATGAGGTCAGTGTGCACAGGAAAGCTCACTCCTCTAATCTCCTCTGATCCTACTGCACCAGAGAAACTAAGCCAGAATTCAACGAAGTCTCAGTCTAGATAAACAAGACAAAATAAATAAGATTCAAGGAGAAGATTTCCCTCAAGGGAAAGTTGCTGTGTTTGTCCAAGACCTTTGTCCCATCCATGTATCATCCCTCAAGTAAATGCTTCTTGTTCACTTGTTCATTAGATTTCAAGTGCAGTCCCTGGCCTATAAGTCCCTACAATTACAAGTTTCTCTTATCATTGCACATTCTTCATCAGGAGGATGCCGGAGGAGCTCAGCCAACAGTTCCTCATCAGTAGCAGATTCTTCAGAACTTGGGCACTACACAGATGCCCTTGAGCTCTTTGAATACAGGTTGATTTTTAGAAAATACATTAAGATAGAACTTAAAAACAATAGATTGACTAATTATAGTCCAAAGACGAGTGTACCTCTAACCACAATTTTCATTTATTTTTAAATGTTTCCTTCATGGCCTTTCTTGTGGCTCCCCCTATGCAGTTTGTGTATTTGTTGAAAACTTTATGTGTTTTTAACATGGTTTTTGCCGAACTAGGTTTTTCTGAGACCGTCTTTTCTCATAGGCTCAGTTTTACCGTCCTATCTGCAGTCGGCTACTTTCGGTGGCAGAAGAGGCCACATCTGCTTCCTGTAGGCCCTCTGGGCAGAAGCATGCGGTGGTGTCTCTTCCTGATCTGGGCCCAGGGGCTGAGGCAGGCTCCCCTCACCTCAGGTAAGGCCTGAAACCCAGCAGAGCAGCGGGGAGGAAACACAAGGCTAAGCTTGGTGTGGAGACTTGGGTGCTTGTGTAAGGAAGACTCCAAGAGCATGCCACAGCTGCTTGAGAGAAAGAAATTGCAGCTTTTAGGGTCCTGTGTACGCTCATGTAAGAAAGGACAATCTCTGAGAATGAGGTGCGGTTCTGTTTTTGGTGGCAGATGAAGGACTTTGTAGACTCTCGGGGTTGGGGGAGCCTGACTGGCCAGCACAAGGAGCAGGAGAAAAAGGAAGGCTGGGCAGGAGGCATTGCCAGTTTGCTTTCAGAAGCTCATTCCTGCTCCAGCTTCTTTTCTGTTGCCTTTGAGGAACTTTCCAGGAAAACACTATAAGTTCTCTGTGAATTGAAAATGTCTTTTTCACAGATTCCAGAGATTCTACCAGTAGAGACCGATTTTTTGTTAAATTCATTTCTTCTATATTAAAAATCGGAGTCAACTATTTCTGAGGGAGGGGAACACAAATATTTAAAAACTGTGGTATAAATTAGTTTTTATGTTGCTTTCTGAACTGAGGATGGAGATGTGCCCAGGGGTGCTGGGGAGAGGTTAAGTGCTGAGAGGGTGGTTATGCCTGGGAGAAGCTGGGTTTCCTGCTAAGCTTCCTTTTCTATTGGATTTCTTGGCTTTCTTGAAGGTTTTTTCAGGCACTGCAAATGACAATCAGCCAAACGGTAAGGTTTTATTTCAAAGGATAATGCATCCAGCACAGAACTAGGCTGCAGGAAGAAACATAAAAACAAAACAAAATAAAACAAAAACAGAAGAGGTGGTGTTGGCTGACAAGGGCTTGTATTCTAAGTGGGTAGACAAAATAGGCCTATGAAAATAACAAGCTAGCCATGAAGCTACACAGCAGATTGCTGAGGGGGCAACGGCTAAGTTGTGTAGTCATAAGCCAGGCATTTAGTAAGGTGCTAATTGTACAATACAGGCAGTGAATGTGAAAGGAAAAGGGAGATTGAGATGGGCTGGGGTCTTCTAGGAGGCGGGGAGGGAGTTCAGCCTTGACAAGGCTTCCTGTGGGTGGGGCGTCAAGGGGGGCAGAAGTCGGCTCTGGAAGCATAGGGCAGTGGGTGGGGAGGAGATGGACTGGGCTGGGCTGGAGTAGAGATGTGTGGAGAAGGATAAGACTGGAAAGACAACCTGAAGGGGACTGGGAGCCTTCAATAACAGGCATGGAGAGGAGCATCTGTTGAAATGCAAGAAACAGGAAATAATTACAGCCTCTATTGGGGAGCAACAGGATGGACTGGAGAAATTATCATTCCAAAACCCAGTTGTGGTCTCAAAGCCCCTTAGAGTTTTTCTACGAAGGTTGAAGGCCAGCTGCTGACCCAGGACTCACATGTGCTTTGTCCTCTTCCCTAGGAATGATGACAGGCACAATAGAAACAGCGGGGAACATTTCTGCAAAGAAAGGTGGCTCTGTCCTCTTACAATGTCACCTCTCCTCCACCATGGCCCAAGTGACCCAGGTCAGCTGGGAGCAGCAGGACCAGCTTCTGGCCGTTTGCAATGCTGACTTGGGGTGGCACATCTCCCCAGCCTTCAAGGATCGAGTGGCCCCAGGTCCTGGCCTGGACCTCACCCTCCAGTCGCTGACCATGAATGATACAGGGGAGTACTTCTGCATCTATCACACCTACCCTGATGGGACTTACACAGGGAAAATCTTCCTGGAGGTCCTAGAAAGCTCAGGTATTCCTGCTGGAGCAAGTTGGCGGATAAACCTCTCCCTCTAGCATAGAAAATGCAATCCCGCATCACTGCACAGCAGGGCTTCTCAATTCGGGATCACATTTGAATCACCTGAGGTGATTTTAAATCATACTGATGCCGAGACCCCACCCAGACCAATTCAATCAGAATCCCTAATAGCAGAGCTAAACAGGGGTAGGCTCTAAAAGCATTTCCAGGTGATTCTAATAGACAGCCAATACTGAGAACCACTGTTCTTACACAAGAAGCACATCTTGCCTATATTTCCTAGGAAGACCAGTTGATGAGGTCATATGCAAAAGTTCTCATTTACTGGTTTAGTATCAGTTGTGCAAATTAGAATTAACCCCTAAGTATGTAAAGATTAGAGCTGGTTAAAAACAAAGCACAGCCTGTGCTAAGTTTAATTGTACAATGATTTACATTTGTGCGGTACTTCCAAGTTTCCAAAATGCCCTCATATTCATTATCCACCTGCACATTTAAACCAATTCCCAGAGGTTAGAAAAGGGTTCTTCACGGTGAAACCCCGTCTCTACTAAAAATACAAAAACTAGCCGGGCGAGGTGGCGGGCGCCTGTAGTCCCAGCTACTCGGGAGGCTGAGGCAGGAGAATGGCGTAAACCCGGGAGGCGGAGCTTGCAGTGAGCTGAGATCTGGCCACGGCACTCCAGTCCGGGCGACAGAGCGAGACTCCGCCTCAAAAAAAAAAAAAAAAAAAAGAAAAAAAAAAGAAAAGGGTTCTTGTCTGAGAGACAGTATAGCACCATGGTTAAAAGCTCAGACTCTGACCCCAGGCAGTCTGGGTGCAAATCCTGGCTCTGCTGTTGCCCTCAGACAGGATTTCTTAGCTTCTCTGTGTATCAGTTTTCTCATCTGTGAAAGAAGGATGAATATAATACCTTATGCGATGCTAATGTAGGATTAAATTGCCTACTACAAGAAAATGTCCTTAGAACAGTGCCTGGAACATGGTAAGCGCTGTGTAAGTGTTAGCTGTTTGTATGATTCTCATTTGTTTGACGCAGGTGGAAGCTGGGACTTGGAGTTTTGCTCAGAGTGGTAAAGCTCATTTTGACACAGATGTTTTTGTTCTGCTAAACTGCATCCTCAGAACTCCTATTTACTGCTATCAGTTATGTTGGAGATTAAGTTATGTGATTTGCAAAATATGTGTAAACTGAGAAGATAAAAGGTTACCTTCAAGTTTCCTTTCAAACATTACTTCTTTTTTTTTTTTTTCCCGAGACGGAGTTACGCTCTTGTTGCCCAGGCTGGAGTGCAATGGCACAATCTCAGCTTGCTGCAACCTCTGCCTCCTGGGTTCAAGTGATTCTCTCCTGCCTCAGTCTTCTGAGTAGCTGGGACTACAGGCATGTGCCATCATGCCCAGCTACTTTTGTGTTTTTAGTAGAGATGGAGTTTCTTCACGTTGGTCAGGCTGGTCTCGAACTCCCCACCTCGGGTGATCTGCCCGCCTCGGCCTCCCAAAGTGTTACTTCTTAACTGGTTTCACATAGGCCAAACAAAAACCGGTTAAGAGCGGAGGCTCTGGAATTGCACTGTCCGGGGTTGACTACTGCTGTTCACAAAATCTGGGTAAATTATGTACTTTTTTTCTCAGTTTTCTTGTCGATAAAATGTGGCAAATAATTTCATGAGTTGGTACAAGTAAGGTCTTACAACAGTGCTAGACAGGTAATAAGCTTAACTTAATAAGGGCTAGTTTTTATGCTATTTATTGGTTCATGGTTAGAGGAGGCCTGGGACAATAAGCAGGGCAGGGGACCTGGATTCTGGCAAAGTAACCAAGTGATGGCCTTGACCATTCTGGGCTCTTTACCCCAGTGTTACATGCCAGAGGACCCATCACCAGATGGCAGGACCAGGAACAGGGAGGAAGTTCAGGCAGAAGGCTCCTGTGGAGTGGTGGTCCCAGCAACTGAAGACCACATGGGAGCTATGTCTGATTGCTAATCTCCAGGCCAGGTCATTCATGGATCAGTGGTCCTGACATGCACGGTCCTCCCCAAGGCCACAGTGGCATGGCTATTTCCCAGCATGAACCTAGGGAAATGAAGGTGCAAATTTCTTCTCTGTGGCTCCTGGAGCCCTGTGGAGAGAGATCAGAAGACGTTCTGTTGGACCCCTGTGCAGCCTCCCCACAAAGCCTGTATGTTTCCACTCTTTTGCCATTGCAGACTCCAGGGAACACCATTGGTCACTTGGCTCTTCTCTCTTGTTTCCCAAGGGGTCAGTTGCTTACATGGAATGCTGACTCTCCTTAATTACTTGCATTAGCGCCAACCCTGGCTTCTTTTTGAACCTAATCTCAAACCTTAGTCCAAGTCACTATCCTAATACTATCTGTAATATTTAAGCTATTCCTAACCTTAATGCTAAAATTGTACTTAACCCCAAACTTAACCTGGTTGATAGGCAGAAGGTTTAAGTAACCCTTATACAAAGTCTGCCCCTCCCCCACCCTGCATGTAGTGCAGCTTACTCAGGGCTGCTTCTGTTTCAAAGACCTTGATGTTTTTGTTCTATGACCATAACTGTGAATGGAGACATTGGTGCTTTTATTTCAAACCAAAAACTCCGAAT
This sequence comes from Trachypithecus francoisi, assembly GCF_009764315.1. Classification (NCBI taxonomy): domain Eukaryota; kingdom Metazoa; phylum Chordata; class Mammalia; order Primates; family Cercopithecidae; genus Trachypithecus; species Trachypithecus francoisi. The sequence continues at coordinate 74,807,458 of NW_022681453.1, read as the reverse complement.
GAAATTGATATTCCTAATATCCCAAATTCCACTCTTGTCCTAATTGTTATCTCGAACTTATCCTTAAACCTAACCAAACTCATTATCATAATCTTCCCTAAACCTCGACATGCTTTTAACTCCATCTATCTTCATCTATCCGCAAGGTGTAAGAGAACCCAGGCCTAACACTGGCTCCAATCTGGCTCTGTTCCCTAACTGATCATCTATCCTTTCCTGGTTTTATGGATAACCCTCTGTAGCCCCTCTTACCTGTTACAGTGTGTTCTCTATGACCCCTTTTCTTTCCATCTGCCCTGTTTCCTCCACAGCTGACTGCATGACTGTGGCTAACCAGGAGCTGTCCTGGCCCACTGTGACTGAGTCCCTCCAGGTAGGAGGAACATGTTCTGGGGAATTTGAATTCTGCAGATTCCTAAGCCACCTTTTAGCAACCCAAACCCTTAGTTAGAGGGACGAGATGTCAGGCTTCTGCTGCACCCTACTCCTTTGAAGACTCCCCTGGATACCTGAGTGCTGCCTGAGCTCCTGGGGCAGCCTGGAAACCCACCTTCAGCACGGCGTGCATGGGGGTGATGGTGTTCTTTTTCTCATGCTCTTCTGGGATCAGATCTTACTCATCTCTTCAAAACTCCCCTCCTGCATCTTCTTGCTTCCACTTACATGTTGTCTCTTAATGAAATTCACTAGTTCATGATTTCACTTATGCCACGAATATTTACTGAGTGTTCACTATGTGTCAGATGCTGAGAAAACAGCAAAGGATAAGACTCCAGAGCCTCGTGTCCTCCAGGGTTTCAAGCCTAGCTGGAAATAAGTGTAGCTGGAAATAAGTGTTATAAGCTTAAGGGAAAAGGTTACATGCTTTTTTTCATTTTTGTAATTTAATGTTAACTTTATTTTAATTTTGAATTAAATATTTTTATTGATAGGATTTCATATTTGAAGTTCAATAAAAGAAAATATTCACTTTCTGAGTTTTTTCCTGGAACTACTATTTGTTTCATTTCATGATTACCAAAAATGATTTTGTCAAATAGAGGAAAGGAGTGTTAAAATGACCTGCTCTGGTGTCAAATATACAAGGTACTCCACTGCTCAAAAGATCAGTCGTTGATTTCATGATGGGCCAGATAGATACTCTGCTGTTGGGCTTAAAGGTTCTAGTCCCATGGTTACACAAAGGGCCTGGCCAAAACTTACTTCTCTGCCGTGAAGCTCAGGCTGCCCTGGGGAAATCAGCTTCACTTCCAGCTTCTGCCACTCATCTCTGTTTTGTCCTCCCTCTAGTGGCTGAGCACAGTGCCAGGTTCCAGATTCCACTGCTTGGAGCCACGGCCATGATGCTGGTGGTCATCTGCATAGCAGTCATCGTGGTGGTCGTGTTGGCTAGAAAGGTAATGGCTCTGGCTGCACATCTCAGTCATGGGCACCCCTACAGCTGCCACCCTGGTCCTTCAAGTTCTCTTTCCACCCAGAGAGAGACCCAGATGTGATCTTCCCCAGTGCTCTTTGTGCCTTTTTTTCCTGGCACTTGTTCTGCCTATTAGTGCAGTTATTTATGCTCTTCCCTTGTCCCTCTCATAGGGAGGGACCTCCTGGACAGCTGGACCTGTTTCCTACCCATCTTGCTGTCATCTGTAACTCCTGGTTTCTGCTTATCCCTTCAGCCACTGCTCTGAGAGTTTAATTTATCTACTATGATTTTGATGCATTCTGGGCATCTATATATGCTAGAGTTTTCTGCACATTAGCTCTTTTGATGTTTACAACTCTCTGGTAGTACTAGGCTACCCAGCATGTCTGTAGAATGAGAAATAAACACTCCAAAAATGTAGGGCTAGGCCAGGAGCTGTGGCTCACATCTGTAATTCCACCACTTGGGAGACTGTGGCGGGAGGATCACTTAACCCTAGGAGTTTAAGGCTGCAGTGAGCTACGACTGCACTCCAGTGTGGGCAACAGAGCAAGATTCCATCTCTAAAAAAAAAAAAAAAAAAATTGGTGGTAAAGTGGGCATGGCAAGATCAGCAGGTTGTAAATCCTCTGTTTAGCTTAAGAGTTTATGTGGCTGAAAGAGTAATGAATGGGGAATTGAAAGATCTAGTTTCTAGTTTTGGCACTGAGTATATGCTTTTAGAAAGTTACTTAATCTTTTAAGGTCTTCATTTCCTTATATATAAAATGGGGATTTGTCTTAGTCTATTTTCTGCTGCTGTAACAGAATACAATATATTGGGAAATTTATAAAGAAAAAAAGTTTATTTGGCTCATGTTTCTGGAGGCTGGGAAGTCCAGGAGCACAGTGCATTTGGCAGGGTTCATCCCCTGGCAGAAGGCATGTGATGAGTGAGTGCATATGAGAGAGAGAGAGAAATGAGGCCAAACTCATCCTTTTAATTAGGAACTTACTCCCATGATACCTAACCCACTCCTGAGATAATGGCGTTAATCCCTTCATGAGGGCAGATCCTTCATGTCCTAATCACCTCTTAAAAGCATTACCACTTAATACTATTCCAATGGTAATTAAGTTTCCAACACATGGACTTTTGGGGGACACATTGAAACCATAGCCGTATTATAATTCGGCTTGCTCTATATCATAGAGTTGTGATGAATAAGTGGCATATTTCATGTAAAATCTTTATAAAAAATGAAGAATTATATCAGTGAAATTTGAAGAATTATATCAGCTGCCGATATTGATTGGGAGGAGTGAAAGAATTTCCACTCCTTGTTTTGTCTGATCTCTCGGGTCATTTAAGTCAGCTCAGCCCAGGTCACCTTAATTCAAGTCACCACATAAATATTTTGGGAAACACAAGTTTGTAATTTCTACCTTTACCCTAGACCCACCTCCTGAGATCCTAACGCACTTTTCCTCCAACTCTAATTCCATTCAATTAACAACTCAATTCTGCAGCCTGGTTGAACTGCAGTGGCTGAGATATATGGCTGGTGCTATTGGGAAGGTCAATATATTTTCATTTATGTGTAGGCTATCACAGCAGACATAATGAGGAAATGAACCCTCTAGGGGAAGGTGAGGACAAGAGAAATGATTAAATAGAGGGAGGAGGTGAAGAAGATGAAAGTTGATCTCTTAGCTGGGAATGGAATGGCAATAGTGGTTGGTGAACAGGTTCTCTGCTGTTAGCAGTGTCCTGATGGTCTGGAATAAAAGAATCAAAGGCCCTTTAGAAGGAGCTGAACAATTTTTCCTGTTGAAGATCCAAGACTGGTTAATTTTCATTCTGGGCACCTGGACTAACTTTGGTCATCTGGAGGGTGGAGAAAGAGAAAAAGGTGAAGTGATCTATTAAGTCCTGTTGCCCCCCTTCTACAGTGTTTGATTTCCCAGCCCTCTCTAACATTTCCACTGCTTACTGTGTAGTGCGGGTCCTCTCTGCATCTTTCCTGTACTTTGGCTATAGTTGCCAGTCTTCTCTCTCTCTCTCCCTGCTCAAAGCATTTTATACTTGCATTATTCAGGGTTCCAGCAGGGAACATGTAGTACTTTCAAACTGGGTTGTTTGAAGACAGTTTAATAATAGGATTTCCAGAAGTCTACTAGGATGTAAGGACACCACAAGGAGGAATAGCAAGGTGTTGTAACCATTCCTAGTTCTTCAAAGGGGATGAAGGGGGAAGGGCTAATTATTGGAGCCTGGAAGGAGAGAGGTATGTGGAGGGGTCTCCTTCAGAAGTGCCATAGTCTTTGCTGGAGGGTCACAACCAGTCCAAGGTCACCCTTCTGAGAGAACAAAGGGCACTACATACCCTCATCTCATTCCTCTCTCCATTCCCCTGCTGTTGCTCTGCATTGGCTGACCTCAAACCTAGGTTGGAGGACAAGGGGACTCACTGATATAGTACATTTAGTACAGTCTTCATAGGGCACAGAATAGGGTGGAGAAGGTTGAAGAGTAGAGCCAAGAGGCAAATGGATGGTATCCATACCAGCAGTGCTCATAGACATGAAAGCTGGACAAAGGATCTTGACTTTCCCTGGGGTTGGCTGGCTTCAGCCTTCTCTCTTGTAGTCTTGATCTCTTTTGATTATGTATGTAAGCAATACCCTTCTTGGCTGCCCAGCTGTATTTCTCCTGGGCACACTGTACTCTATTAACCATTTTAATATCCCCATGGATCAGGCTTTCTTGGCTCCCATTGCAGTAATTACATCCATTTTGTTTCTTAAGTGCTGCTATCTGTCCTGTACTATTTTGGGATCTCCTCATCCTCATTGCTACTAGGGATTCAGTTCTGTAAAAGCATCTCCTACTTTAGCCCTAGCCTATAAAGGAGAGATACCACCAAACTTCTCAATGATGCTGGAGCTCCCCTAGCACATTCTTTTACAGCTTAGTAAAAGGGACATTCTCTTTCTTTTTCCTTTTCCCCCTTATTGTTGTTATTATCATAAGGGATGTTCTCTGGATCTTCCCTAGAAGAGCCAACATAATCAGCTATTGGATTTTGGAAATTATTCAGTACAGGGATTGGCAAAGTTTCTCTATAAAGGGACAGATAGTATATCTTTTTGGGTCTGTAGGTCATATGGTCTCTGTTGCAACAATTCAACTCTGCCATTGTAGTGTGAAAGTGCTATAGATTATATATAAATGAATGAATATGGCTTTGTTTCAACAAACCTTTATAAGCACTAAAATGTTAATTTCATATAATTTTATGTATAATAAAATATTAGTTTTTCATTCTATAAATTTTTATTTTTTATTTTTTTTTATTTCAATAGGTTTTTTGGGGAATAAGTCCTTTAGTGGTGATTTCTGAGATTTTGGTGCACCCATCACCCGAACAGTGTACACTGTACCCAGTGTGTAGTCCTTTATCTCTCACCCCTCTCCCACTCTTTCCCCTGAGTCCCCGAAGTCCATTAGTCCATTGTATCATTCTTACGCCTTTACGTCCTCATAGTTTAGCTCCCACTTATGAGTGAGACCATATGATGTTTGGTTTTTCATTCCTGAGTTACTTCACTTATAGCAGTGGTTTCCAATTCCATCCAGGCTTCTGCAAATGCCATTATTTTGTTCCTTTTATGGCTGAGTAGTACTCCACGGTGTATGAGTGTGTATATATATATGTGTGTGTGTGCATGTATATATGAATATATATATATATTCATACACACGTGCGCACACACACACACTACAATTTCTTTATCCACTCATTGATTGATGGGCATTTGGGCTGGTTCCATATTTTTGCAAGTGCAAATTGTGCTGCTTTTTGTATAGTGACTTCTTTTCCTCTGGGTAGATACCCAGTAGTGGCATTACTGGATTCAATGGTAGTTCTACTTCTAGTTCTTTAAGGAACCTCCACACTGTTTTCCATAGTCGTTGTACTAGTTTACATTCCCACAAGCATTGTAAAAGTGTTGCTCTTTCACCACATCCATGCCAACATCTGTTTTTTTTTATTTTTTGATTAAGGCCATTCTTACAAGAGTAAGATGGCATTGCGTTTTGATTTGTGTTTCCCTGATAGTGATGTTGAACATTTTGCATATGTTTATTGGCCATTTGTATATCCTTTTCTGAGAGTTGTGTGTTTATGTCCTTAGCCCACTTTTTGATGGGATTTTTTTTTTTAGCTGATTTGTTTGAGTTCCTTGTAGATTCTTGGTATCAGTCCTTTGTTGGATATATAGTTTACAAATATTTTCTCCCACTCTGTGGGCTGTCTGTTTACTCTGCTGATTATTTCTTTTGCTGTGCAGAAGATATTACTTTTAAAAACTTTTTTATGCTTTGAAAAAACACTTAAAATATAAAAGCCATCTTTGTTCAAGGGCTGTACAAAAACCAGCAGTGGGCCATATTTGACCCACAAAACTGAGTTTGCCAATTTCTGATTTAGTAGGTTTATTCTAGCATTCTTGCTTCTCTGAGCCTTTTGTTTCCCTTTTCCACAGTTTGCCAAAGCAGTATTGTCATCTCTATTGACAGCAGTATGTCAGAATCATCTCCTGAGCCCTTGTGAGGGTGTTAAATATTGAGTGTTCCAATATTGACACATTATCCCTCATCCAGTCTTACGTTCTACCTTATACCACAATCCATCACCTTCAGAATTCATGCCTAGGCATCTTCTCTCAGTCCCTGCCAGTATATATTAGCCAGGTCCTTTAGTATATAACCTTTCTCTTCTCTTAGCAGACCCAGCACTTCCTCCATTAGCGTGGGCTGAGATTTTACCCTAATTACAGGTCTGATGGCTAGTAGGGGAGGCAGAGGCAGGGCCCAGCAGGGATTTTCTTCCATCAAGGGGAAGTGGGCCACTTCTGCAGCCCAGATGGTATAAGAGAAGCAGGTGGTTCCCGGCTCTCAAATGCATCTTTCCAGAGTCCTCATTCCAAGTTTCAGGAGACTTCTCCTCTACTATCAAGATGCTAGCTTTGGCACAGAAAATTTACCTGGGCTTAGAATCCAGCCGTCTTTAAAGTCCTGTCCTTCTTCCCATTAGCTTATGTACCTGATCTTCAGCTGTGGAGAGAGGAGTGTCTCTTAAATGCTGCCAAGGAGGAGCTTTAACTCTCACACTTTGAGTCGCTGATAGGTCTGAGGCTGTCATCTTCTCACTTCAGTCCATCAGTGCAATTTAGCAAAAGTCAATTTTGAGTCCTAATAGTAACTATTTACCCTATACTATTTATCCAATTCCAGAGTTCTAACAGTAACTATTTACCCTATGTATCTCAAATATTAGAGTCATTGTACCAGCTCATAGTTCCCATCCATCTGTGTCCCTCTCATTTCACCACCAGTCATGGGGTTTGTGTTGCCATCTAGCAGGCGAGTGATCCCATTCTGCAATCCTGTTCTTACAGGCTGCCTTCTAGGACTGTTCCCAGCAGCAACTGTTTTAGATCAGGTCCCTGGAAATACAGCCTGACATGCAAACTCTGGTGAGAGTGACTTATTGGGACAGCTCTCAGATGAAAGGAAGTGAAGGAAGCAGTATAGGGAGGGCTAAGGGAAGAAAGCTTAGCATGGATATGGTCTCAGCTGGAGACTTGGCTGAAGCAAGAATTGTACACAGAGTTGGCTGAACCTTTAGGCAGAGAGCTGGCCTTTTGGAAATCCACCTAGGTCAATCATTACCTCTGGCTGCTCACCAGGGAGGGCCCAAGAACAATTCTGTAGAGAAGGGGCTGCTGTGAGCTCACAGCCTACAGTCCCAGCATCTGGAAAATGGGAGTGCTGGTCAGGTAAAGAGATCTGAGCAGGAACTGTACATTAGTTATGGGTCTCCGGAGGGGCAGAGCCAATAGGAGAGATGGATGGATGAATGGATGGATAGATTAGATAGATAGATAGACAGACAGATAGATAGATAGATGAGGAGGGATTTATTAGGGGAATTTGTTCATGTGATTGTAAAGGCTGAGAAGTCTCACCACAGGCTGTCTGCAAGCTGGAGACCTTGGGATGCTGGTAGCATGGCTCAGTTCAAGTCCAACAGCCTCAGAACCACCAAGGCTATTGGTGTAATTCTCAGTCCACGGCTAAAGACCTGAAAACACAGGGCCGGGGGCACTGTTTTAAGTCCTGGAGTCCGAAAGCCAGGCAGCCCGGGGGCCTGATGTCCAAGGACAGGAGGAGAAGAGTGTGTCCCAACTCCAGAGAGAGAAAGACCACTTTTGCCTCTCTTCTGTTTTGGGAGACCAGGCCCCCAGGTGACTGGATAGTGCCTGGCTACATTTAGGGTGGCTCTTGCCCACTCACTTCACTCAGACTGACATGCCAATCTCCTTTGGAAACACCCTTACAGACACACTCCAAATGGGCTTTACCAGCTCTCTCAGGCCCCTTAATCTGGTTAAGCTGATACCTCAAATTACCTATGAAAGGCACAACAGCATTTGCTGCAGACCTTGAGAGCCCATAGACTGTGTTATTTAGGAGCATGGTCTTTGGAATCAGGCAGTCCTAGGTTTGAGTCCTGACTCAACCACTTGAGTGGTTACTACCTAACTTTGATGAAGCTCAGTTTTCTCATCTGTAAAATGCTGATAATTATGGCATTTCCTTCATAAGGTCATGAGAAAACTTCAGTCAAATAATAATTAATGTAAGGCACTTAGCATTTTTCCTAGCATGTAAGCTGGAAAGTGAGTGGGACCAGCAGAAGGGATGTTTTTGGGATCATCACAAGGGATGTTTTGGGGATCGTCATAGTTTCTTGTGGAGTGTGTAGTGGAATTATGGATTTTCTTCTTGGAAGAATGTCCCTTTAGGCAAAATTTTCTATCCAATTTACAAATCTCCTGAAATCCAGCTGTGCATCTCAGGTTAAGCACCCTCCTATACACAGTGGGAGCCATTGAAGAGTTTTAGGCAGAAATATGGACTGACCCAACTGTTGGTTTTGAAAATCACTCCGCTGGTGACCATGCGGAGTTGGACTAGAAGTAAGAGGGAGTCCAGAGACAGTGAGGATGAAGCCCAGGTGAGAGAGAAGACATGGATATAGAGATGGAAAAGAGGGAGTAGATTTCAGAACTGCCTGGGATTAAAATTGGATGAGGTTTTATAGATAAATCGAGTTGAACATTAGCCTCCATATTTCTGATCAGCTGGTGCCATAAACCAGGGCAGTGAATACAGGAGCAGGCATGGTTTGTTGGGGCAGGAATGTGATGGTTTCTTTTGAGACAAGTTGAGTCTGAGCTTATTGTGGGTTGTCAGGTGATGATGCCCAGTGAACAGGTGGATACCTGCGTCTGGAGCTCAGGGCAGAAGCCTGGGCCAGTTTAGATAGAGATTTGGGCATCTTCAGAGGACAGATGGTGGTTGTAGATATAAGAAAGTAGATGCTCATGAAGTAACTCAGCATGTTCAGTGTGAGAGAAAGCAGAGAGCAGAACCCTGGGGGAACCCCATGGTTTGGGGAGCTGATGTGCAAAGAGAAAAGGGGCAGGCCTGGCTGAAGACGAAGGTGGGAGTTTAAAGGAGGAGAAGAGAATCAGGAGAGAGTGATGCCATAGGAGCCAGAGAAAGAGAGCATTTCAGAAAGGAAGAGGTCAATGGAGTCAAGTGCAGCAAAGAGCAAAAGAAAATAGAGAATGGAAAGCTGCTTCACTAAGCTTAGTGAACAGGAAGTAACAAGGTGTGTGGCACGTGGTATATGTAGTAAGTGCAGTTTCCGTGGACTAGTTAGCATTGAAATCTAGCTGTAATGCAGTTGAGAAATTAAGGGTTAAGGAACTGGTGTTGGTAAGAACACAAGTTTGCCAGTGTGCATGTGTGTAAGAAAGGATGAGAGAGATCACAATAACTCTCAATATATGTCATACTGGGGAGTAACTTTTGAATAACATGGCCACATACTCACTTTGTAGTTTGTTTGCTTTTAGAAGAAATCCCTCAGAATCCATTCTGTGGAAAGTGGTCTCAGGAGAAAATCAACTGGACAGGAAGAACGGATTCCCAGTGCTCCCTCACCCCCAGGAAGCTGTGTCCAGGCAGAAGCTGCACCTGCTGGGCTCTGTGGAGAGCAGCGGGGAGATGACTGTGCCGAGCTGCATGACTACTTCAATGTCCTGAGTTACAGAAGCCTGGGGAGCTGCAGCTTCTTCACAGAGACTGGTTAGCAAACAGAGGCATATTCTGGAAGATATACTTTTGTCTTGACTATTATAGATGTCTTGACTAATACATAAGCAGCTGTATTCTCCATCAGTGCGTGTGCGTGCGCGCGTGTGTGTGTGTGTGTTCGGTTGAGTGAATAAATGTCATCCTCTTCTCTATCTTCATTTCCTTGGCCTTTTCGTTCTATTCCATTATGCATTATGGCAGGCCTAGGGTGAGTAACATGGATCTTGATCATAAATGCAAAACTGGCAAAACATCTTGACCTGATTTTAAATCTGGCAGTTTGAGCAGATCCTATGTCTCTGAGAGAGACATTCCTCTTAATGGCATTGGCCAGCATTTTGGGCTACAAGGTTTTGTGGTTGATAATGAGGATGGCATGACAGCAGAGCCATCCTCATCTCATTTTTTTCACTGTCATTTTCAGTAACATTCGCTCATTCAAAGGCATGTCATAAATAAGTCCTGTTATCAGCCTCTATGGGGAGATTTGAGAGTGACTAAATCTTGGTATCTGCCCTCAAGAACCTATAGTTAAATGGGGAGACAACATTGTCATGAAAAGGTATTATAGTAAGGAGAGAAGGAGACACACACAGGCCTTCAGGAAGAGATGACAGTTTGGGGTGAGGTAGTTGGCATAGGCTTTTCTGTGCTGAAGTGGCCTGGGAGCACCAAGGGGATGTTGAGGCTGGTCTGGGAGGAGCAGGAGTTTTGTCTAGGGAACTTGTAGGGACTTCTTGGAGCTGAAAGTCCCACAAAGAAGGCCCTGGCACCAAGGGAGTCAGCAAACTTCAGATTTTATTCTCTGGGCCGGCATTTCAAGTTTCCTTTCACTGTGATGTACTCATCCATTAGACAGCCTGATACAGAGCACACTAGGCTCTTCCGGCCATGTGTGCTGGGGAAGCCTCAGGAAATGCACATGCCCACACAGGGAGCCAAGTCTTAGCATTTGGGCCTTGATCTACCTTTTCTGCATCAATACACTCTTGAGCCTTTGAAAAAGGAATGTTTCCTACTGAAAAGAAAATGTGGATTTTTAAAATAGAGACTCTTCCAAGAGGAGAAAGGGGGCCTGGGGTGATAGAGGGTTCAAAAAATAAATACCCTCAAACTAACTTCTTCGAACTCTTTTATTCACACCCTGACATCTTTGTGCTGGGGTTGGGATAACTGAACTGCTTATTTCTGTTTAACTGCATTCAGGCTGGATCTTAGAAGACTTTTATTCTTCCACCATCTCTCTCAGAGGAATGAGCAAGGAGGTTGGATTTACTGGTGACTGATTTTCTTTCATGGGCCCAGGAACTGAAAGAGAATGTGAAGCAAGGCTGTGTTTTGCCCATGATTAAAAATAAAGCATTGCCCTGCTTCCTAAGACTTAGACTGGGGTTGACAATTGTCTTAGCAACAAGACAATTCAACTCCTATTTCTCCTTGGATTTTTTTTATTATTATTTTTTCACTTTTCTACCAAATGGGTTACGTAGTTAGGAAGAATGAACTGAAATCTGTCCAGAGCTCCAAGTCCTTTGGAAGAAAGATAGATGAATGTAAAAATGTTGTTTGTTTGCTGTGGCAGTTTACAGCATTTTTCTTGCAAAATTAGTGCAAATCTGTTGGAAATAGAACACAATTCACAAATTGGAAGTGAACTAAAATGTAATCACGAAAAGGGAGTAGTGTTTTGATTTGGAGGAGGTGTATATTCAGCAGAGGTTGGACTGAGAGTTAGGTGTTATTTAACATAATTATGGTAATTGGGAAACATTTATAAATACCATTAGGATGGTGATAAAATACAAAAGGGCCTATAGATGTTAGAAATGGGTCAGGTTACTAAAATGGGATTCAATTTGAAAAAACATTTTTTTAAATAGAACTCACTGAACTAGATTCTCCTCTGAGGACCAGAGAAGACCATCTCATAGCTGGATTCCTGGAGACATGTGCTGTCCACATGTAGCCACTTTCCACATGTGGCCATCAACCACTTAAGATGGGGTTAGTTTAAATCAAGATGTGGTATTATAATTGGTATAAGTATAAAATCACACTAGATTTTGTAGATTTTTCAGTAATTTTGGTATATTGCGTGTCAAAAATGATAATATTTGAATGTATCAGGTGAAATAAAATATTAACATTAATTTCTTGTTTCTTTTTATCTTTTTAACGTGGCTACTGGAGAGTCTAAAATTGCATATGTGGCTCTCACATTTCTATGGGACTGTGCCGCTCTAGTAGCTAAACCCAAGCCAAGCTGATACCCAGGGAGGGTGTCTATCTACGTCTATTGGTCTCCATTTCTTTTTCTTTCATTCCAAATAGTGTTTGAGGAAGATTTTCCTGCTTATGATGTCTTTTGGGAAATATGTAGGGAAGCATCACAGAGAAGATTGAGGAAGGGGAACACTCAGTGCTGACAGGAAGCGATGCCAGGCTTTTCTGGGGTCCCCTCGTGGATTCCCTAACAGGAGGAGCGAATAGACAAATCTATGAATGAGCATTCAAGGAGGAATACATTACTGATTCCCTGACCACATTCTGAGCCTGGGCATACAAGTCTGATCCATAATCCTGAGAATTATACTAAAAAAATGTGAGAAACTTTGAGTCATGGAGCTTTGAGACAGATGGTCTTCATGAGTGAACAGGACCTCACTATGCAGTTTTTGTCATGTTTTTTCCCTTCTCACCCCTGTGAGTCCTGGAAGTGAGTCGTCATACACTCAGGTTCATTCAGATGCCATCAGTGCTGAGCTGGACAGGCAGGAAGGCTGGGTGTGCTGTCCACCAACGACAGCATTCTGGTGGGCACACCATACCCCACAGAGAGGGGGCAATGGGCAGTGTGGCTGTGGCTGTTATTTGTGGGGTGTGAGTTTTGTTTAGTCTCTTGATTCTTTCAGGTGCTGCTTCATGGCTGTAACTGGTAGTTTCCCACACCCACTCCAAGTCACACCTGTCAAGAGGTACAGAGGAGCTTTTTGTGTGAAAAGAGCCTGAGCTTTCTGGAAGTCACAACGGTATACTCAATGTTTGAGATAATTTATTTGCATAAGGTAGCGTAGGACAATGCTATCCAATAGAACTTTCTGCAATTATGGAAATGCTCTCTGTCTGTCCCATCCGGTGAGGTAGCCACTAGCTGCATGTGGCTGTTGAGCACTTGAAATTTGGCTAATGTGACAAAGAAACTGAATTTTAAATTGTATTTTATTTTAATTAACACATTTAAACGTAAATAGCAACATGTGACTAGTAGCTAGTATACTGGACATCACAATTCTAGTAACTGCCTTGCATATAGAGAAAACACAGAGAGCTGTGTTTATAGGACATTGGATGGCTCTCCAGTTGTTATGCATTTGAAATGGCTACCACCAGGAAGAAACTTGAAGGTTCTCTTCTATTCTCCTGTATCCATCCTCTGATCAAGACAAACCATGAGGTCAAAACAGGCTATACATTTATTTATTTCAGGTTTTTCCCATAAAAAAACTCGGAGGTGGCCGGGCGCAGTGGCTCACACCTGTAATCCCAGCACTTTGGGAGGCCGAGGCGGGCGGATCATGAGGTCAGGAGATCGAGACCATCCTGGCTAACACAGTGAAACCCGTCTCTACTAAGAACACAAAAAATTAGCCGGGAGTGGTGGCAGGCACCTGTAGTCCCAGCTACTCGGGAGGCTGAGGCAGGGGAATGGCGTGAACCCGGGAGGCAGAGCTTGCAGTGAGCCGAGATTGCACCACTGCACTGCAGTCTGGGTGACAGAGCGAGACTCCGTCTCAAAAAAAAAAAAAAAAAAAAAAAATGGAGGTAGCTAAGTGGCCCAGTTCACTTAAAATAGGGCCAAAACTGTCAGGAAGTTTACGACTCATAGGGATTACGTAGAAATAGACTTTAATCACAGGACTTACCTTGGACTATATTCATTCTGACTTCGTGTAGGCTGTTAAGAGCACCTTCTCTCGGACTAAAACTCTGATGGACTTCACAGAGATTAAAAAAAAAAGTAATTATGGACTGTAGTGGACTGGGAATTGAGAAACTTGGTCCAAGTGCTGAGCTCTGCAATTAGTTTCATGACTTTGGATAAACCACTTAACCTAGCAAAGACTTATAAATATTTCCTCATTTGTAAAATAGTAATATACTATCTTTCTAAGATTCTTAAGAAGACGAGGCAGGAATGTGGCTGACTGCTTTGTGAGCTGCAAGATGCTGGGTTAATAGTATTGTGTTCTGCCCCAGGAGCATGTGCACCAGGCAGTGCTAATGATGCCACAGAAGTTTTCATGGAGGCAACAAAACTGGCTGGCAGGAACCAAGGTATCCGAAATTATCTATCAATGTTCTTAAAAACTGAGATACGAGGAAAGCTAAGAGTTGCAGATACAGCCTTGGGGTCCACACGTTCTCTGTAAGCATTTAAACATTGTGTGTTTTAAGTGAAATGATAATCTTTAAAGAAGTCAAATATATCTGGATATTGATAGCCTTCTTAGAGTGTTGTCATTGGTTTTAGCCTCTATGTTTGTATTTATAATCAAGTTTATTTAAAGGCACAGAAGCTTAATTTATAAATGATTCATTTACTCCCAGATGGGCGGGGCAGTGGAAGACTTTGCAGTAGTTGAACTAATAGGAAAGTGAAGTGATAATTATCTTTACTTTGCACACTGTAGTGTAGGGATGTTGTATTCAGAAGGATGTGTGCAGTACACTTAACTCTGTGAGCCACGACTTAGATTCAGCAAAGCATCATCCTATGCACTCATTGTTATTGTAGACATTATTAATTTTATAGTTTTACTTGTATTTAATTAGTAACTTTTAGTTTTATAATTCTACGAGGGGTATAAGCATAGTGAGTTCACCTGTCGTTGTGTTTGAGCCTATTTAAGAATGTCTATGGGGGGGGCGGAGCAAGATGGCCGAATAGGAACAGCTCCAGTCTCCAACTCCCAGCGCGAGCAACACAGAAGACCGGTGATTTCTGCATTTTCAACTGAGGTACTGGGGTCATCTCACTAGGGAGTGCCGGACAATCGGTGCTGGTCAGCTGCTGCAGCCTGACCAGCGTGAGCTGAAGCAGGGCGAGGCATCGCCTCACCTGGAAGCGCAAGGGGGAAGGAAATCCGTTTTCCTAGCCAGGGGAACTGAGACACATAACACCTGGAAAATCGCGTAACTCCCACCCCAATACTGCGCTTTAAGGAAACAGGCACACCAGGAGAATATATCCCACACCTGGCCGGGAGGGTCCCACGCCCACGGAGCCTCCCTCACTGCTAACACAGCAGTCTGCGGTGATCTATCCGCAAGGTAGCAGCGAGGCCGGGGGAGGGGCGCCCGCCATTGCTGAGGCTTAAGTAGGTAAACAAAGCCGCTGGGAAGCTCGAACTGGGTGGAGCTCACAGCAGCTCAAGGAAACCTGCCTGTCTCTGTAGACTCCACCTCTGGGGACAGCCCACAGCTGAGGTCCAATAGGGAAAGCAGCGGGGGCTGGTGCAGAGGCGAACGACTCTGTCTGACAGCTTTGGGGAGAGCCGTGGATCTCCCAACGTGGAGGTTGAGATCCGAGAACGGACAGACTGCCTGCTCAGGTGGGTCCCTGACCCCTGAGTAGCCTAGCTGGGAGACATCCCCCACTAGGGGCAGTCTGACACCCCACACCTCACAGGGTAGAGTCATCCCTGAGAGGAAACTTCCAAAGGAAGAATCAGACAGGTACACTCGCTGTTCAGCAATATTCTATCTTCGGCAACCTCTGCTGCTGATACCCAGGCAAACAGGGTCTGGAGTGGACCTCAAGCAATCTCCAACAGACCAACAGACAGTCCTTCTGACTGTCAGATGGAAAACTATCAAACAGGAAGGACACCTACACCAAAACCCCATCAGTACGTCACCGTCATCAAAGACCAGAGACAGATAAAACCACAAAGATGGGGAAGAAGCAGGGCAGAAAAGCTGGAAATTCAAAAAATAAGAGCGCATCTCCCCCTGCAAAGGAGCGCAGCCCATCGCCAGCAACGGATCAAAGCTGGTCAGAGAATGACTTTGATGAGATGAGAGAAGAAGGCTTCAGTCCATCAAACTTCTCAGAGCTAAAGGAGGAATTACGTACCCAGTGCAAAGAAACTAAAAATCTTGAAAAAAGAGTGGAAGAATTGACAGCTAGACTAATTAATGCAGAGAAGATCATAAACGAAATGACAGAGATGAAAACCATGACACGAGAAATACGTGACAAATGCACAAGCTTCAGTAACCGACTCGATCAACTGGAAGAAAGAGTATCAGCGATTGAGGATCAAATGAATGAAATGAAGCGAGAAGAGAAACCAAAAGAAACAAGAAGAAAAAGAAATGAACAAAGCCTGCAAGAAGTATGGGATTATGTAAAAAGACCAAATCTACGTCTGATTGGGGTGCCTGAAAGTGAGGGGGAAAATGGAACCAAGTTGGAAAACACTCTTCAGGATATCATCCAGGAGAACTTCCCCAACCTAGTAGGGCAGGCCAACATTCAAATTCAGGAAATACAGAGAATGCCACAAAGATACTCCTCCAGAAGAGCAACTCCAAGACACATAATTGCCAGATTCACCAAAGTTGAAATGAAGGAAAAAATCTTAAGGGCAGCCAGAGAGAAAGGTCGGGTTACCCACAAAGGGAAGCCCATCAGACTAACAGCAGATCTCTCGGCAGAAACTCTACAAGCCAGAAGAGACTGGGGGCCAATATTCAACGTTCTTAAAGAAAAGAATTTTAAACCCAGAATTTTATATCCAGCCAAACTAAATTTCATCAGTGAAGGAGAAATAAAATCCTTTACAGATAAGCAAATGCTTAGAGATTTTGTCACCACCAGGCCTGCCTTACAAGAGACCCTGAAGGAAGCCCTAAACATGGAAAGGAACAACCGGTACCAGCCATTGCAAAAACATGCCAAAATGTAAAGACCATCGAGGCTAGGAAGAAACTGCATCAACTAACGAGCAAAATAACCAGTTAATATCATAATGGCAGGATCAAGTTCACACATAACAATATTAACCTTAAATGTAAATGGACTAAATGCTCCAATTAAAAGACACAGACTGGCGAACTGGATAAAGAGTCAAGACCCATCAGTCTGCTGTATTCAGGAGACCCATCTCACATGCAGAGACATACATAGGCTCAAAATAAAGGGATGGAGGAAGATCTACCAAGCAAATGGAGAACAAAAAAAAGCAGGGGTTGCAATCCTAGTCTCTGATAAAACAGACTTTAAACCATCAAAGATCAAAAGAGACAAAGAAGGCCATTACATAATGGTAAAGGGATCAATTCAACAGGAAGAGCTAACTCTCCTAAATATATATGCACCCAATACAGGAGCACCCAGATTCATAAAGCAAGTCCTTAGAGACCTACAAAGAGACTTAGACTCCCATACAATAATAATGGGAGATTTCAACACTCCACTGTCAACATTAGACAGATCAACGAGACAGAAAGTTAACAAGGATATCCAGGAATTGAACTCATCTCTGCACCAAGCGGACCTAATAGACATCTATAGAACTCTCCACCCCAAATCAACAGAATATACATTCTTCTCAGCACCACATCGCACTTATTCCAAAATTGACCACATAATTGGAAGTAAAGCACTCCTCAGCAAATGTACAAGAACAGAAATTATAACAAACTGTCTCTCAGACCACAGTGCACTCAAACTAGAACTCAGGACTAAGAAACTCAATCAAAACCGCTCAACTACATGGAAACTGAACAACCTGCTCCTGAATGACTACTGGGTACATAACGAAATGAAAGCAGAAATAAAGATGTTCTTTGAAACCAATGAGAACAAAGATACAACATACCAGAATCTCTGGGACACATTTAAAGCAGTGTGTAGAGGGAAATTTATAGCACTAAATGCCCCAAGAGAAAGCAGGAAAGATCTAAAATTGACACTTAACATCACAATTAAAAGAACTAGAGAGGCAAGAGCAAACACATTGAAAAGCTAGCAGAAGGCAAGAAATAACTAAGATCAGAGCAGAACTGAAAGAGATAGAGTCACAAAAAACCCTCCAAAAAATCAATGAATCCAGGAGTTGGTTTTTTGAAAAGATCAACAAAATTGACAGACCGCTAGCAAGACTAATAAAGAAGAAAAGAGAGAGGAATCAAATAGACGCAATAAAAAATGATAAAGGGGATATCATCACCGACCCCACAGAAATACAAACAACCATCAGAGAATACTATAAATGCCTCTACGCAAATCAACTAGAAAATCTAGAAGAAATGGATAATTTCCTGGACACTTATACTCTCCCAAGACTGAACCAGGAAGAAGTTGAATCCCTGAATAGACCAATAACAGGCTCTGAAGTTGAGGCAACAATTAATAGCCTACCCACCAAAAAAAGTCCAGGACCAGATGGATTCACAGCTGAATTCTACCAGAGGTACAAGGAGGAGCTGGTACCATTCCTTCTGAAACTATTCCAATCAATAGAAAAAGAGGGAATCCTCCCTAACTCATTTTATGAGGCCAACATCATCCTGATACCAAAGCCTGGCAGAGACACAACAAAAAAAGGGAATTTTAGACCAATATCCCTGATGAACATCGATGCAAAAATTCTCAATAAAATACTGGCAAACCGGATTCAGCAGCACATCAAAAAGCTTATCCACCATGATCAAGTGGGCTTCATCCCTGGGATGCAAGGCTGGTTCAACATTCGCAAATCAATAAACGTAATCCAGCATATAAACAGAACCAAAGACAAGAACCACATGATTATCTCAATAGATGCAGAAAAGGCTTTTGACAAAATTCAACAGCCCTTTATGCTAAAAACGCTCAATAAATTCGGTATTGATGGAACGTACCTCAAAATAATAAGAGCTATTTACGACAAACCCACAGCTAATATCATACTGAATGGGCAAAAACTGGAAAAATTCCCTTTGAAAACTGGCACAAGACAGGGATGCCCTCTCTCACCACTCCTATTCAACATAGTGTTGGAAGTTCTGGCTAGGGCAATCAGGCAAGAGAAAGAAATCAAGGGTATCCAGTTAGGAAAAGAAGAAGTCAAATTGTCCCTGTTTGCAGATGACATGATTGTATATTTAGAAAACTCCATGGTCTCAGCCCAAAATCTCCTTAAGCTGATAAGCAACTTCAGCAAAGTCTCAGGATACAAAATTAATGTGCAAAAATCCCAAGCATTCTTATACACCAGTAACAGACAAGCAGAGAGCCAAATCAGGAATGAACTTCCATTCACAATTGCTTCAAAGAGAATAAAATACCTAGGAATCCAGCTTACAAGGGATGTAAAGGACCTCTTCAAGGAGAACTACAAACCACTGCTCAGTGAAATCAAAGAGGACACAAACAAATGGAAGAACATACCACGCTCATGGATAGGAAGAATCAATATCGTGAAAATGGCCATACTGCCCAGGGTTATTTATAGATTCAATGCCATCCCCATCAAGCTACCAATGAGTTTCTTCACAGAATTGGAAAAAACTGCTTTAAAGTTCATATGGAACCAAAAAAGAGCCCGCATTGCCAAGACAATCCTAGGTCAAAAGGACAAAGCTGGAGGTGTCACGCTACCTGACTTCAAACTATACTACAAGACTACAGTAACCAAAACAGCATGGTACTGGTACCACAACAGAGAAATAGACCAAAGGAACAGAACAGAGTCCTCAGAAATAATACCACACATCTACAGCCATCTGATCTTTGACAAACCTGAGAGAAACAAGAAATGGGGAAAGGAATCCCTATTTAATAAATGGTGCTGGGAATATTGGCTAGCCATAAGTAGAAAGCTGAAACTGGATCCTTTCCTTACCCCTTATATGAAAATTAATTCAAGATGGATTAGAGACTTAAATGTTAGACCTAATACCATAAAAACCCTAGAAGAAAATCTAGGTAGTACCATTCAGGACATAGGCATGGGCAAGGACTTCATGTCTAAAACACCAAAAGCAACGGCAGCAAAAGCAAAATTGACAAATGGGATCTAATTAAACTAAAGAGCTTTTGCACAGCAAAAGAAACTACCATCAGAGTGAACAGGCAACCTACAGAATGGGAGAAAATTTTTGCAACCTACTCATCTGACAAAGGGCTAATATCCAGAATCTACAAAGAACTCAAACAAATATACAAGAAAAAAACAAACAACCCCATCAAAAAGTGGGGAAAGGATAACAGACATTTCTCAAAAGAAGACATCCATACAGCCAACAGACACATGAAAAAATGCTGGTCATCACTCGCCATCAGAGAAATGCAAATCAAAACCACAATGAGATACCATCTCACACCAGTTAGAATGGCAATCATTAAGAAGTCAGGAAACAATAGATGTTGGAGAGGATGTGGAGAAATAGGAACACTTTTACACTGTTGGTGGGATTGTAAACTAGTTCAACCATTATGGAAAACAGTATGGCGATTCCTCAAGGATCTAGAACTAGATGTACCATATGACCCAGCCATCCCACTACTGGGTATATACCCAAAGGATTATAAATTACTCTACTACAAAGACACATGCACACGTATGTTTATTGCGGCACTATTCACAATAGCAAAGACTTGGAATCAACCCAAATGTCCATCTGTGACAGACTGGATTAAGAAAATGTGGCACATATACACCATGGAATACTATGCAGCCATCAAAAAGGATGAGTTTGCGTCCTTTGTAGGGACACTGATGCAGCTGGAAACCATCATTCTTAGCAAACTATCACAAGAAGAGAAAACCAAACACCGCATGTTCTCACTCATAGGTGGGAACTGAACAATGAGATCACTTGGACTCGGGAAGGGGAACATCACACACTGGGGCCTATCGGGGGGGGAGGAGGGAGGGATTGCATTGGGGAGTTATACATGATATAAACGTTATGCACATGTACCCTAGAACTTAAAGTATAATAAAAAAAAATTAAAAAAAAATTAAAAAAAAGAATGTCTATAATAAAATAATTTTGCATATTTTAAATTTATTACTAGATATTAAGAATAATCACAGACTCTCTCCCATTGAGGAGGTCTGTGAAAGTATTTTTTTCCTTCATATCGGCATATACATTACTCAAGTTTGAAAATACTGGTATGGTATAAATATTATTGGATTTCAGAAAACCTGACCTCAGGCACTAGTTTATTGTTTTTTATTGGAAAAACACGTATTTCTGAACCTCTGTTTTTATAAATTAGTGCAATCATAGCTACATCACAGTATTCACAGTGTAACTGTGAAGATGAAGGATATTAAGGAGAAACTTCGTAAACTGTGAAGTACCATATGAGAAGCATATGTGTCATTTACAATTATTACAGCCTGTATATAAATTGTACCACAATGTTTTTAACCGGTACAGAAGAAAACTCAAGAGTGTATGGATGGTGCAAAGAGAGATCCAAGACTTTGGGTGAAGCTGGCTGGCATTGTTAAGGTGTTGGTTCACAGAACTCTTATAGGGACAAATTGTGTATCATGAAAATATTTTCTTCCTCTTTATGCTTCTAGAATATCAATCAGGTTGACTTAGAAGTTCAGTGATTGAGTTGCAAGAAATATTTAAATTCATAGAGGTGATATTGAAATCTCAGGAATTTATTGACATCCTTTCAGTCTAGAGGTCTCTTGAAGACTCTCCCCATCCAAAGCTCAGACCTGGATATTTTTGTGCTCCTCACACTGGTGGAAATGTCTATCCACGTTCAGCTTTTCCAACTCAAAGCTTAGTGTTCTTGTGAGTCCCCGAACTATACTGCTTATTCTTTGGACCGTTTCTTGACTCACACTAGCCATTATCAACTTCCTGTTAGTTTAGAAACTCCCTTGGCATTGAGAGTCTGAATGGCACAATCTAGCTCTTGATTTTATACAAACCTCTCTTCATGTCTAGTTGTTAGATTTTAAGCCTTCTCATGGCTGAAATAATTTCCTGTCTTTTATTCATACATTGCACAGTGCTGACTGAAATACAGAAGACATTGTGAATTTAATTTGTGTTGACTTCACCAAGGACAAACAAGATATAAGTTTTCTTCACCATATTAGCAATTTCTGTAAGAATGATGAGATCAGAGAGCTCTTATGGCCAGGGTCACTATAAGAAATAATCTATGGGTCAAATAGGAGTCCTTTATGAGTCTCCAAAGTCATTAAAGAGGGGCACGTTCTGTGCCATGAACTTTCCTTTTTTGCATATAGAGCTAAGAAACCCAAGAGTTAAAAAGGAGACTCAGTAATCGATTCATGGATAACAGAGTGGGCAGAAACAAGAATAGGTGGGCATAGTGTTATAATATGGGATTATTTCCACAGCAGGCAGGCAGTAATTTCATGTGGAAAAGGAAAAAATGTGAATCAGAGCTGTAAGTAAGCCTTGTTATTTTTGAGGTTTGAACATGTATAGGATAATACACCAATTTGCTCTATAGTTCCTCAAAGTGACTTCAACATCACCAATCCTGTCTGTCGTTCCTACTTCTTGTATTGAGAGGACTAATGTACTCAGAATATTTCTGGCCTTGTAGGTACAGTCCTCAGTTTGGATAAATAATCTCAGATTAGACAAAGAATACAACGTGCGAAAGAATGTGGAGAACTGCCTAAAACCGAAACTACAGTATAAAGAAGACACAATAGGAAACCAAGAGAAGAGTTTTTTTTTTTTTTTAATTATTCCTTCATATTCAAACTTCACAAACAGTGTGAACTTGTACAATACCTCGGAAAGTGAAACTTACAAAAAAAGTGCTGGTAACATTTAAAAAAAAAAACAACAAAAACCCCAAAAAACAAACATCATTCTTAGCAACATCAATTACTCTTCCACACAAAACAGAAACCTTGTAAAATTTATTTTCGTATTTTTAAGGCGTAATACTTCCGTATAAAGTATATGCAAGAGATAAAACTTCACAGTATTCCAAAATGTCACAATAATAATAATAATATAATAGTATAATGAAGCGCTACAGTTAATTTTTCTTTTTTTGAATGTTTTTTTCCTGTTTAAATAACAAATACAAGTCACAGGTAAATATACGTGAGAAAAATACGAGGCTAATATTAAATGGCAGGTAAGGATACTGTCACTGTAAGAAAAAACTGGCAGGATGTGTGTATTTAGTCTATATTTTAAAGCACTTGATAGAAAAGGCGTATGCAAGGTTTTTCCAAACAATTTTTCTGCTTGTTTGTTTGATAACTGACAACAATTTAAGAGTATAATGAGAAAAAAAAAAGGAACAAACTCCCTCTCAAAACTATTGACCTGCTCATCCCAAACCATGTATATGTTGACGGATGGATGTGTGTATTTGTGGATATATGGATTTATACCATGCAGAGAGTGATACAAGCAGTGTTCCATGCCCACCTGCAAAGACTGGAGGGTATAGCACTGTAGTCATTCAGCTCAGGTTCCTCTTGGGACATTAATCTTTCAATTTAAAGCTCTCTTTCCTTGCCTCTCCCTCTTTCCAAACTCTTCCTCAATTTCCAGGCCTTTGTTCTGAAAGGACAATCTGGTTAGAAAAGTTGCCCTCCACTCATAATTCACTGGGAAATGGAAACTGCATCAACAGTGACACAGAGACACTGGAAATACCACTTGAATGAATGAATGGATATGTATGTGTGTGTATTTTAGATCTAAATATACTGTGTGTGTGTGTGTGTGTGTGTGTGTACACAGTAGCAATTGCAAAAAAGGGACCATATTCCTTTCCATACTAAGATACAATGTGATAAGAAACATTTCTGTGCAGGGAAAAAGGTTTCTTCGAATCTTATCACAACACTGTGGCGGGAAAATCAGGAAATGGGTTCACCTTTCAGCAGTCACCACAGTAAACTTCATTGAGAACATACATGCCCAGATACCTCTTCTCTGCACATGTATATGTTAACAGCTAGCCATTCAGCCAACAGGTAACAGAAAGACAGCAGATAGCAAACACATCAATAAGGTGCTCAAAGAAAAAAGTGGCACCCACTTCTGAAATGGATGGCCACGTTAAGGTGCTTCAAAAAAGTTTTTTTTTTTTTTTTTTTTTTTTTTTAGTTTTTATTTCAAACATTAAGAGAGTACTGATTTTCACATGGTAGTTCTGAGTCAGGCCAAGGGTTCTGAGGTTTCTGACATCTTTCACTGAAAAGGGCTTTCACTGTAGTAGTTTTGTTCAGTTTGTTGTGGGCCACTTGAGTTTAAAAGTGTTTTTAATAGCCAGAAACTGAAATCAAATCAACATGACTAAAAGAAATAACTGATGAAATGGTATAGAACATTACTGCATTCGCATTGGATCAAGATGGTTTCGCCCATTTTTCCTCTTTCACTAACACTGTTCCTTTTTTTCCTTGTTACAATCCATTCTTTATGAACATACAAAAATGACCAAAGTCACTGCAAGTAGCTGTTTTTATTTTTTGTGATCTGTTGCAAGAGTCCAACCTTGTTTCCTCTGCTGCTGTTTGTGTAGCATCTGGTTTTGTAATGAGCATCTGGATTTGTAATGAGCATCTGATTCTGTTATGTGCATGTGTGTATATATGCACATATACACACCTATACATGTATAATATATACACTATATATATGTGGATACATATAGGAAGTGTGTATACATTTATACATAATATAGTGTATATTGTTTCAACTGGAGATAAACTGAACTGGGTTCAGACACTAGCACATGCTTAACTTTCCCCTGCTCCCTCTGTATATTTTAAACAGTCTGGAGCTTTAATATTTTTTAAAGTGCATTTTCAATGCAGAAAAACTGTAATCCACTGATTCCTTGGAAAACATTTTTGATGAGAAAAATCTGACAGTTCTCAGCCCCAAGCAAGAGAAACCTGGGTTTTGTCATGCGGGGGGCTGACGTGGCAGTGCCAGGCTTGTGCCTGAGTGATTACTGGACATTCTGGACTCCGGGCACCTTAGCAGCAGCAGCAGCACCTTTATGAGAAGGTGGAGATAGAAAAGGAAGAAGGAAGGAAAGCTCAGATGAGGAAGAATGAAGTATTGTGTTTACATATTAAAATTGCTAACTTTGACTATAATGGATTTGTGCAGTCTCTGTTGGCCTCGGCTAAGAGATGCCATCTAGCCCCTTCCCCACCAACTGACACCAAACTCCCCATGGCCCCTGCATGCTCAAACATCACCCATATGTCCCCACGCCTAAGGCTGATTTCTGTGTCAGCTTCCTGTGGGTGAGTGCCAGCATCAAGTAGGAATAAGGCACCAGAGAAATCAAAATGTTACAAAAAGATGCAAACCCCATTTCAAAGAGCCTCTCCCATTGCTCCATTAAAATATTGCATGTGATACCATTCATTTGTGTGTACCTAAAGTGTGTCAAACACAGTCTCTGAAAGGAACTCGAGGCCCTTCAGCACCAGAGATCTTTAGGAATGCACCTTTTTTCTAAACACACCCACACCCCCCCAACCCCCATGCCCACCCCACACCACAAGCAAAAGCACCAAATTGGGAGAACAAGGCTGCTTGCCATTGCTCACCTCATTTTTGATAAGATCAAAGAAGTCAATGAAATAGAATGTTCAGGAAGTGCTCTGAAATCAAATGGATTTAGGCTGTCATGTACATGGTTACTCAATGCTTTAAATGTCTAAAGAGTGTCATGAAGGGGTTGAAATGTTTGTGTTGAATGTTTAGGGGGAATGTGCTAAATAAAAGTTACTTGTCAAACGATGCCCAAATCTTCCACTAACACATCAACCTCCCCTATCATTTTAAAAAAAAATTGTAAAGAGGAAGAGGTTCGTCTAACTATAAAAGGAAAAGATGAAGGCACGTGATATTATTCGGTCCCACAATCCTTAAGAAAAATGGTATTTTGCAAGTTTGCGTGTGCGCTCGCATACATGAAATGGGAGTCCAAGGGGCCATTGGGGTGGTAGTCCAAGAGAAGCTAGAAAAGGGGAACAAGAGAGAGTTTTTAGACAGAAGAAAGGAGAAAGGAAGAAATAGAGGCCTCTCTTCAGCTTTCTGTCATTGACAGTCTCAATATTCGGCTGCTTTAGAGTCCAGAAAGGAATTTGTTTGTCTTGGTCTAGAAAGTGCCCCAGTTAAATATCTCCAGTTCATCATGGTACAGCTTTTGGTGTTTCCCTTTTCCCTTCCCTCCAGCCAAATGATTTTTTTTTTTTATCACAGTTTTAAAAAATTATTTTTTCAATGTTGAAAAAATATGGAAAAGCTATTGAACAGCCTTAGGGCACTGCCTCTCCATCTTCACAGTGAGCAGATGGATGGACAATCCACAGAGTCAAAGAGGAGGCAGGCAAGATCCCTTGTGCTCAGTGGTCCCTTGCCCCACCTTCCTGAGGGCTGGGGGGCCTTCACACCACCCACAGCCATTTCCCTCCTTTGGGTCCCTGCCCCCCCCACCGCTCCTATCCATGGAATGTGGGCTGCTGAGAAAGGCAGAGCCATGCTAGAGAACGATGATAAGAGTAATAGGAGGGTCTCCGAAGCAGAGGGTGAAGGAGACAGAGGCGTGCTCTCCTCAGGCAGTGTTAGCAGTGCGCTCTCTTGGCAGCCTCACCTCGGGATGGGAAAGCGTGGTTGCCTACTGAGAGGATGAAGTCCCACTCACATTTTACTTCATGAGACCTCAACTCTCAGGCTCACCACCTTTATGCCTCTCTTTGCATCAGGTTGGCCCCCAGACCCTAAGAAGGCAATGATCTGAGATAAAGAGGCAGAGCCCGGCTGTGTCATACAAAAAAAGGGCAACGCACAGCAGGATTTCAGAAACAAATTTAACTTTGGTTTTTCCAACTTTTTCAAACCATAAAAATTAAAGCAGGGTTTTCGGTGGCTTCGGTCATCTGACAGCTGTTATATTTTTCTCATTTGGCAAGGCTAAGGCGGGGGGTGGGGGGAAGAGAAAAGGGGTTTCCCATAATTGGTTGAAGACACAGGGTGGTAAAATGCTTCCACACTTAAACTCACAGTCCAGTGTTTTTGACATTTCATAAATAGCTTTTTTTTTCTCTAAAAAAAGAATAAAACAAGAACAATCCCTTTACTTACTCATCTGAAACAAAATAAACAGCAGTGGGTACAAACTTCTTCTTGTAACAATTACAAAAAACAACAATATAATCCCAACTTTTAACACGCATCTTGAATCAGTTATTTTTTTTAACCTCAAAACTGCAGCATATCCTTAAGGGCAAACTTTTCGATTAGTTTTTTTCTTTTTTTTTTTTTTAAATAATGTCTTCACCAAAAAAACAGTCTTGTACCAATAAAATGCATTCAAAAATAGAAAATATTACACAACAAAAATATGTATCCTTCCTTTCCAAAAAAGATTCTTCACAAAAAAATGTAGAAAAAATTCCAACAATTTTTTTTCCTCTCCTAAACATTAACTTTCAGTCTAGGGCACAATTATTTATTGATTTAAATGTCTGTTTTTGCATAAAACATGGAAGATGCAAAACATTTACTGTATTAGGATTGTGAAGTTACATCCACTCCCACCCCTGCTCTAAAACAAAACAAAACCAGAAAAAAACCAGCAAACATTAAACAAATGATAGTCAGTTGGCTAGGAAAAATATCGCTGTTCTTCTCTTTACTGTGCATTTGTATGGGTAAACAGGCCAGTTTGGTATTGGGGAATGCTGAAGAAGGGAGATCAGGTTTCAAGACTGCATTCAAGAGCTTCTTTAGCATATGCTGATACCAATGAGTCACTGACAGTCCCCAGGTTGTACGACTATCCACTGCAAATTCTCATGAGAAGAGAAACACATGAGGTGGCACATGGGAAGTCAGAGGACTTAAGTGTGACCATGTGTGTACTGTACACATACATCTTGACAAACCACTTTCTCAAGCATATATATATATGTACACACACACACACACACACATATTTGTTACATAGCAAATTTGTTTTTAAATATTTTTTCTCAAAATGGAGCTCAAGCATAGGTTAAAAGGTAATGTGGAAATCCAGTGGTATGAGGAAGGCTGGGGTTATTTCCTCCATACTTTTTTCCACATTTAACCTGTTTGGGCATTAATTGCAATAATGACAAGATCTCTGATCTCAGAGGAATGCTCTTTTCTCTACCCCCATTGAACTACCGGGTTCCTTTTACATTTTCAGTGTTGTTGTTTAAACTATGTATTTTTCTTACTTGATGATATTAATCTTTCATTTGGGATGTAGTTTGTGTTTTCAGTACAAATGTATTTTTTTCATAGCTTCTTTCCCCTGTTGCCTATTTGCTGGTTTTTTCCCTCATGGTTTTTGCTTTGTTTTGTTTCTGATTTTTTAAACAGTGAAATGTGTCCAATTTTATTTCCAGTGCATTAAACAAATTTTAAATTAAAAGAAGAAATAAACGTTTCCCCCCATCTTTCTAAAGGAAATGACTAACAAAAGTACAATATAATAGAATCAGGCATTGCCAAAAATAGCATGATGTGCAACCTTAATTACATCAAAGAAAACAAACAGACAAACAAGAATTATAGAACATAAGCATGAAGGAGCCAAGATTACATAATCCCAACTATGGTATGATTGGCAAGCACTGGTTAAAAAACAGGTAAGGCTACTCTTAGATTTCTAACTCGACATAGTTAACCACTGCTCTTCTGTCTTTTCCTTCAATTTTTAATATTTTACTCCCTAGTTCTTTATATCTTTAAAATGAACAAATTTGTTTTTATATTTTTGGTCTACAGTAGAATTACATATTAATAATATAATAAAAAGATATTTCATTAACAGGTTGGTACTGCATCCATGTGGGGACAATAGAAAAAAAGTACTCAAATAGACATAGCAAATGGACTCTATTCTTATAAAAATAACCACAAATATAAAGAAATTATAATCAGGGGAACAGATTAAAATGAAAAGGGGTGTAGAAAGATATATTTTAGATAATATAAATTCCTGACAAGCTATGCCCTAGAATTGCAGCCTCCAAACCTTGCCCATGATTTCCACCTTTCCATAGCCTCACTTCAAGTTCAAATGGAAATGGAAACAAAATAAAGTGAACAGGTGGTTGAGCCAGCTAAAGCCTCCAAGTTATGTTAGGTGGACAGCAAGACCAGGTAGACAGCATTTGAGAAACTGGCTGGACACGGGGGAGCTGCTAATGGTATTGGTATTTAATTTAGAGGAATTTCCAGCCCACTGATAAAGAGAGAAACCAAGGAACCAAATGACTTTTCTAGTAACATATAATATATGAGATGAAATATAATTCTGTAAGAGAGGACATGGTGGTGAGGTTGGAAAGAAAAGAGAAGAGAAACAGGCAGACTTCGGGCACCATTTCCCTTTGTTTTCTACAATGCATTGGTTTCCTTCTGTTGTGGAGCATTCTTTAGGATTAACTACAGACCCCAATGTCCTCTGAGTAAATATATGTCAGCTCAGCTCCTGACATGATATCCATGCTTATTGGCCTCCTGGAAGGCTGTGTGGCTCTGGAGGGTCCCTCCCCTGCTACCACTGCCCACTGGCCCTTGCCTTCAATAAAGCAGAGAAGGTGTGCAAAGTTTCAATGGCGGGGGCTCTTTACATTAACTATATCTAACTGATGACTAATTCACACAGATGGTTCCATATGGAAACAAAAAATAAAGAAAAAGAACTGGTAAGAATTGAGCTCGGTAGCCAACAAGTGTGACGTTTTCTTCCAGGATAAAAAAACAAAAAGAAGAAGAAAAAGAAATGATATCTGTCAGAAAATACTGCTTTTGGTTTCTTTTAACTTTGAGCTGTCCTTGGTTTTTCTCTCAGTCAGTTGCTCCAGTTTAAAGGAGAGTTTAGAATCTAGTGCAAATATCATCAAATCACAGCATTCCAGAGCAATATCCTGTCCCTTCATCTTAAGTGGATACTATCCCTTCAAACCTCCTCAGAAGACTGGAGGCAATGGTCCAGAAAAGTGTAACTGAATAAATTATTAATCTAGTACTCACTACGACAAGAAAGGCACTATCACAACAGATCAGCCTCCAAGCATTTTCCTTGCCATGGGCATGGGCGTTTCAACCACTCCAGCAATCATAACAAAATCCAGACTGTGACTTTTTCAATACTTGAATTCATTGGCCAGTTGTCTGACTCTCCCACTAGTCACTGCTGTTGGCTCTGGCCACACAGAACGCTGATCTGCACTGTGTACATGCTGCCCTATGTTTCACCAGTGACCTTTGTTTGGTTCTAAATGATTTAGCTCACTCTCTTCCATGGAAGTTTCTTTCTCTCCATCAGTCTCCAGGTCATGACTATGACTCTATTAGATAATTTACAGTGTCAAGTAGTGTCGCTTTTTTTTTTTTTTTCTATTTTTTTAAACCTCTGATCAAATCCAAAGTCATAAAGATAGTTCAGTACATCCTCTGATGACAAGGTCTCCTGTAAATACCATTGTGAACAGAAGGAAAACCAAAGTGTAATCCCTTGACCACCAAAGCATATCCCTTGAGCCTGTTGTAGTACTACTGTCTGGGAGAGAGGAAATTGGGCTCTGAAGATTAAAATCTTTGGTGACAGAACTGGAGTGGATATGCACATTTCAAGGAAGAAGTTTCCCAAAGCCTCATGAGAAGTATCCTAGGACAGTCAATGTGAATATATTTTAAAAAGTCAACCATTTCTTTCTATAGCTTTGGTTTGGTGCAGTCAATGTCCTCTTAGTGATTACCCAATACTTATTTCTAAGTACCTGTTAAACGCTCTGGATTTAGTTTCTTATTTAAAACAGAGATAATGCTTTGAGGACTTAAGGGATTTCTTATGCTAGTTTGGATGGCTCTAAATGGAGTTTTTCTAACTAAGGCTGACAACTTTCTGAACAATGTTTAAACTTGGAATAGTAGACTTGGACGGATAGTAGAGAAGAGAGAGAAAAAGGTTATCAATGTTGTAGTCTTAGGAAAGAGGCCTCAACTGAGAGTTTTCCAAATCGATGCCCCACATGTGATAGTGTTCAGAGAAATTCAACATTAGCAATTTATATGGGTTGTGATCCTTTCCTACGGTGCCAGAACCTTCAAAACTGTCACTTTGGATTCTGAAAGAGTCCTTCAGCATCTTTACTCTTGTGTTATTATTTCCCACACAATCTATTGCTTATCCTGTGATGCAATATTCTTTTATTAACAGTTACTAAAGAGCTGTCAAACTCTGATTACTTTTAAGATTAAAAAAGACAATAAAAATAAATTTAACAAAGAAAAGTTAGGAAAAAACCAATTTCAAAATTAAACTTTTAGGCACTGTTAAGGTCTGCTTAGCAAGGATAGTCTATGATGGAGCAGCTAGCATGGTCTAATCCATCCTCCAATCCTTCCTCCAATGTACAAGTTGGCCTAGCTTGTTTCAAAATAAACCTTTCACTTCACTGGTTTTCAGTGTTTATTGCACTGTTCCCTATCTGTCATCTTAAAGGACTTCACCACATGCATGGCCTTCCTCTTTGGTTAGCCTGATCTAGTTTTCACCCAGGGATGGAGAAGCATACTCAGGCTGAAAGGGTAATTCCAGTATGGACAAGGCTATGTGTTTTTGAAAGGAGCACATCCTACCGCCCTCTGCCACAGCAAAATGTGCACCAGCAAGGGGCTTTGTGGAGTAGGCCAAGGCCAAGACTTCTACATCATACCACTCAGCTTCTTCACTATTAAAACTCTTATTGAGAGCTCAGTCGGAAACCAGACTGGGTAAACTTTTTCTTAAATGTTCTTAATTTGCTGTACTAACTCAGCTTCTTTACAATAAGAAAACAGATCCTATCAGCATGGCGGTTCCTAGGCCTGATCAAGAGTTGACAGAAATCCCACAGATTCTCACCAACCCTGCTAAGATCAAGCACGATGAAAATAACTCTGCATTTTAGTGATGCTCCTACTTTCATAACTTGCCTTTTTCTTTCCCGTACATAACACACTCTCTCCGAGCACAAGTAAATACATTTCAGTAGTGCAATGCAGTGCAGTCATATTTAGTGCAAAAAAAGCCCTATTATAGACCCAAAGCTCAACTCTAAACAGCTCTTACAAAGGTTACCAGTGCTACAAAAGTGGGAAATTCAGTCTATCTCACACTTATGTGAGTCATCTTTTGTTGCTCCTGTTTGTTTCAGTTCAAAGTAGAGAAACTAGCATGCACGTATGTATTTTTCTGTAAAACATTAAGCCAATAGGCAGAAAATAAAAGGAAGTAGTCTAGGTAAAATCAAGGGTATTATTTAGAAGAGGAAAACAGCCGTTTAATGTAAAGGTCAGTAGTGGTTTTTACTTAATAGTTTTTATCATGTCAGATGGCTCTGATGCTAAGGGGAATGGGTACAGAAAAAGATAAAGCTTTCCTGTTTCGTGAAACACAGTCCTAAATTTAACAGTGCTGGGCTTTTATTTTTGAATAGTGCAATCAGCTATTCCTCAAGGGCTACAGGCAGCAGCCACCTTACATAACATAAATAGGTACACTAGGAGCACTCACTTTTCTACATTGATCACTTTTTCCCTCACCTCATTAGTCTCCTATTCTTTTTTTTTTTTCTGACTACACATAAATACAGATATACATACACATACACAGAAATCCTCAAGGCCCCTCTCAGAATGATCAATTGAAAATTGGTACAAATAGCTCAGTGATACACTCACACAGAAGTACAATTATTAAATATAAAAGTGAGAGTCTGCATTGTACCTCTTGTGTTATTCCATAAGAAGAAAAAAACATTCATAGTAGGATTTCTTAAGGAGCTTACTTCTTTCCTAAGATTAGTCTAGAATTAGTTTGGGATGTGGCAATATTGAGTGATTCTGCAAAAATGATTTGTATTTGATCATCCTCAGGAATCTGTCTCTTCAGTTTGTCTGGGTCTTCACCCTCCAAAGTAAGTCTGCTTGTCTGCTCATACCCACACATGCACGCTGTAAATCTCAAGAGAATCAAAGTGTAGTTTAAAATAGATTGTGGGAACAAAGGAATTAAGCATAGTGGGGTCAGCACACTCAAATTACCCTAAAATATCAAGTTACCATAGATTTTCTCTATCACATCAGCTTCTCACCTTTGTTTGCCATGATGAAGATTACTAACACACCTTGCTTTCACCTACTCTGAAAACCATAATTCTTTCAACAGTAGTGCAGGAACAATTTTAATTAGATATATGCAAATCACCCTTAATTTATATCTCAATAGGCTCCTCAAGAAAACTGAGGTTCGAATCAATGGGCCCAAGGAAGAAGTTTAGCGGCTGAAAATACCTTTGAGAATTTTCTCCTACAAATCTACAGCTGGTTCCAAATTAAACTTTGTCCCAAGGACAGCAAGAGCAGAGTAACTAGCCTTTGTTTCCAAAGATTCCCCTAGTTGTGAACATGCATAAAGCACTTTGAACTACAGGAAAATATTATCTGAAATCTGAACTATTATTTTACTTTCAGTGATCTCTCTGTACACTCCTCTTGTGCCCGGAGAGCACATGAGGTATAGAAGTCAGGAGTTTCTAGATGTGTTTGGCAGCATGAAGAGAAATCTTTAATCATAAAGAAGTATAGTTACCTCACTAATTCTTTGAATTGTAATAATGAGAGACAGGCAGTAACGACAAGGGGTGAGTAGTGCTAACTTTCTCTGGTAACCTTGACAATTGGCTTTAGGAATCCAGACCTGTATGAAATTTGGTCCCATCACATTGTCCTGTTCCCTCTTTGTTTTCCTCTGTTCACTTAATTGAAATTGCAATTATTTTAAAGATTGAGCCAAGAATGTCAATTACAGCACAAAAGACAGGTTACAAAAACGTTGTCAGGCTATCTGTTAATTGAGTTGAGTTGAAAACAGTATGCTTTCAAATGAAGTACTACAATTTCCTTTTTTTAAAAAAAAGTTTCTAATTTGTTTTTTCCTTCTTTTGTGATGGAGGGGTATAGATGGGTGAAGTACTGGCAATGCAGTGCCAATCTCCCTCTGTTACTGTTCCCTCTAGTGCCTGGGGTCAGGGCAGGTGCAGGGGTGTGAGGAAGGAGAGAGAAGCAACGGGGAAACAGATGTTTCTCTACTTAAGACTTCATGAACACATACAGTCTTGAAATGGCTAGAAAAGCAACAACTACAATGATAAAAATCAACTGATCAATTGATTTTGGCATTTTAGCAGCACCCCTTCTTTTTCTTTCCTGGGTATCTTGCAGTAGATATTAATTAGAAATACCCAAAGAATTTAATTAAACTAATTTATTCCCAGCCTTATTCCAAAAAGGATTTGAGGAGGCAATAAGGATTGTAGTACAAAAATGCATGGTCTTCATCTGCAATCAATAAAAAATCTATTCTTTGGCCCCAGACATGTTAGTTTAGGTAAATGGGGTTTCTTTCTCAAGGAACAGGTTTTTGTTTTAACTATTCTATCCTCAAAGTAAAGAGAGAATTTCTCTCTTAAAAGTTTATGAGTGCTATTTCAAATGGAAGATAAAATTTTTGTGGAGGAAAAGTTCCTTCATGGTAGGATGGAAGGATTTTCTTTCTAAGGGGAAAATAATACAGTAAGGGTGAGCAGTTATTTGACTGTCCATGGACAGTATCAAATTAAGAAATAAAAATCCTTCGCTATCTTGAGAAGAGAGAGAGAAAGGGAAACAAATCAACAAACAAACTTTACTAAAATACACATTCCTCCAGTTTCAGATTTCTAAAAAGTAACAATTATGCTTAAATCAAGGTTTACAGATAGCAAACAACTGTTTGAATGTGTGAAAGTATTATCCCTTTACTTCACCATGTTTCACTTTCTTTGAAGGAATTGCATCTATGCACACTTATCCTGAAGTCCAGTGCAGAAAATAAACTTGTTTGCTACCAGCCTCAATCTCAGAACATTTCCTAAGCTATATTTGTAAATTCTAGAGCTACATATCTGTAAAATAAGACGCAGATGTTCCACAATGCATTGTGTGTGTGTGTGTGTGTGTGTGTGTGTGTGTGTCTGTGCTGGGGAGGGAGGGGGGAGCAAAGCAAGCTTTTTATGGAGAAAAGAAGAAAAAAAATCTCTGCCTATCCTCACAAATATATACTATAGTGTTTCTGTCTATTATTTTGATGCATTAGTTACTGTTAAGACTATTGATGCTCCTGACAGGTGTCAGCTTGGAAAGACAGGAGGCTCATAAGCAATAATAAATTCACACCCTGGAGTCTCTAGAATATCAAACAGGATTTAGACATTAATCTGAGACTAACACAGAGGTTGTGATGAGAAATTCTGGGTCTTGGGGTTGGAATACTTCTTGGGGAACTAGAAAGAATAGCGTCAAGAAGGCATCCCAGATTAACAGGACCAAGTAAGATCTATCAGAACCAGAGCCTCTCCTCCTCCGTATTATACGTTAAATGATAGCATTTTAGTATTTAAAAGTCTTTCTTCCTTTGTAAGCCAGTGCCTAAGGAGAGGAGTACTTTAGATAAAGAGTACTTTAAGAAAAAAAAAAATACCAGGAGTTAGAATGGACAAAGAAAAAGAAGGATACAGGATTGATTGGGAGAGCATTCCAAGTGAAGATCACAGTCCTAAGCAACGTAAATATTGCCTTTAAGAGATGTTGTTTTCCTACTAGATGCATGCCTCATAAAGGCTTTCAAAGCTGCTATTTATTTCATTGTTCTCTATGGTGTGAGTTGATGTTATAAACTGGTTTGATTAAGATAAAAGCTGGGTCAAGTCTCAAGTCACATAAAAGTACATTTCTGGTATTAAATGTTGATTCTTTTTATTAAAGGGTAAAGCAAGAACTGAAAGCATCCCGCCTATGCACTCAAAACCACATAGTACACGAAATGTCATAGGACTTGTCTTCATTAAAGCTGAGAGGCGATGTGATATCATGGCAAGAACATTGGACCAGAAGTCAGGAAAGACTATGTTACAAAGTTGTTGTGAATGTGACATTATAAGCATCCTGAAAGGGATATACCCAAAATGGTATCAGTCAGTCTTTTGGGCAATGCTCTGGTGACCAGACGGTTGTAATCCACTGCAGTGAGATCTAGCATGACAACCAAATTACATGGTGACTATTTAGGTGCTGGAAAGTGCACTGCATGGCTCTTTAGGTATCCACTTAGCCCTGTTATTATTTTATTTAAGCATATATTAAGTTTATATTTAGGCAATCTCTGGTTGCAAAAACAGACACTTTAAAAACCTTATGAATCTTTTCATCCATTAGTAAGTTACTGCTCACAGTTATAAACCAATCAATGATTTCTTTCCAAAAGGTATTAAATAAAAAAAATTCTTCCTAATTTTTCCTACAATGTGTTCAAGTGGATGTGGCTTTTCTTGTTTGAGAAGAGCTCACTAAGGCTTGAACAGTTATCAAAATTACTTTGAAATGTTACTCTTTTCTTTAGATTCCTATAATCTAAAGTCTGGTAAGTAATTTGACTAGTGGAAACAGTCAACATTCATGATTTTTTTTTCTCCATCATAAGTGGTTTACTCATATCAAGAACTTCAACACTGTGGTATTTAAAAAAAAACAGAAAATATTTTTCTCTTCATCTTTGGCCAAATGTGAAGGTAAGGGGAATTAATGACCTCAGCTAGTACAGCTGACATTTAAAACTGTGACTCAGGTCCTCCCACTCTCCAAAGAATATTGATAAATTTTAAACTCTGAAGCAAAAATGAAGACATGCTTCACTCTGCCTACCAATCTCAAGTTTATGAACTCACTCACTTTAGTGTTCTTTTATTAAATAAAGCTTAAAGAAGGATGTTCAGAATGGGGTAGACAAAGGAAGAGAAATGAATAGTTAGGGGTCATTATTATTAGAGTTTTGGGGGCAGTGATGAAGACGAATAGGTAATTTGAAGTAGTCTTCAAGAGAAAGAAGAAATAAAGGGAAAGGGCTAGGAAAAGGAAACAGGGAAATAATGAAGCTGATATAATTTGGATATTATGTGATCATTAGAGAAGAAACAGCCTCACTAACAGTCAATTCACAATTATGTTTGTCTAGTAGAAATATATTTGCTTGAATACTTTGGAGAACAGATTGGTGATTTTGCCATTATACTAGACATTAGCCCTTTCAAAGCAGACTAAGAGTACGTAGTTCCTTAGTGAATACAAAGGCTTCACAACTGGAGAGCACTGCAGGGAGCCTGGCTAAGGTGAAAAGGGACTTGCTGGAGAGGCACAGCAGAATGGGATGGGATTAGAAAACAACAGTCTATTAGGAAAGATGAAACGAAGGAATTCTCCAGTGTTCACACTGAGAAGCCTTCATATTGGACCAGAGTGAGAAGGTCTTTTATACTGAGGTTTTAAAAAGCTGACTTCCTTTTGTCCTGAATGTAGAAGTAAAGAAGGACACTAGTTTCAGGCACCCAGGATGGTGGAAAGTTTATTCAACTGAGGTTTTCCATATGTTGGGTTGAATAGTGGAGGGAAGCTGAAGAAACTCTTTTATCTGAAAATATGATCTGAAAATATTTATTGTATAGGAAGACAGGATGCCTGATTTCTGAAGTTTCCTTGATGGCCCAACTAAAGAAGAAAGGCATCAAATCCTCACTTTAACAGGTAAATGGAGATCCTGAGGACTGGATACCCAAGAGCCACCATTTTATGGACTCTTCAGATTTAAAAATGTCTCAGATAGATATTTCCAAGTTCTATTTCTATTAGCCTCTGTGGATAAAGAGTTTCTGAAACTCTGGTTTTAGTTTTTTTGAAAAAAAACAAAAAACCAACTCCCAGGAAAATGAACATTGTATTCCAAGCTGCCTCCAGGGAAAGGCTGCAGACTAGTTAAAATAATTCTAAGCGTATTGAAAAAAGAAAGTAGAAAGAACCAGTATTAAAATGAATGTTTGAGAATACAGTGGGGACAACTAGGTAATTCACTGTCTTATGCTTTTCAGAAGACTGGCCCTTTGAAACGCAGCCTGTTATTTTTGGTCAGATCATGTGGCACTTAAGTAGCCCCTTGGTCATACTTTTAAAAGCAAATATAGACAGTGACAGTCCTACAGGGGAAAATCAGATACATTCATATGCACCTCTTTTGTTCTTCAGATATTGAGTGGGTCAGCTAAACAAGATCACTTTGAATGTGAACCTCTTTGTATCAGTCACACCAACAAAAAAGTTTCAAAAACAGTTTTCACTTTCCTACATTTGCTAAGTCTGAGCTTTAACAAATTCTAAAATCCTCTAAAGACAATACTGAAGCTGATAATATAAAAAGCAAATTAGAGCAGTAATGATTATTAAATGCGCCAGATTAACTGCAGCAGTTTGGTGATGGGTGATATATGCAAAGACATAATAGTTCAATCAACTCATGATCATAGGCAGATTCAAAAGTTAAAATGAATATAATGTAATATATATTTCAATATAGAGTTGTTATATATAATGTGTATGTCCTAGGTTTCAGAAATACTGCAATGTAGTGTATTGTACTTAAGTAAGCATACCTAAATAGTAACTCATATTCTTTCAAAGTCACTAGTACTGTTAATTAAAAGAACAAAAACCAAAACAACGATTTTTTTTTTCCAGTAAAAAGAAATACCTATGGTTACAGTCACAGACTTCTTTTGGATACACAAAGACAATATACATTTTAAAAAGTAATAATGACAAAAAAGTGGCAACTGTAAGTAGCCTTACTTAACAGAGGGAGGGGAAAAGTCACCAGAATAGAAGAGGAAAGAAAATGTCCTCTGACTTCTGTAAAGCAGAAATAATCTATAAGTCATAAAAAATAACAAACAATCTAGTAAAAGAAGGGCATGGAAGTGAGAAAACTGAATCCTGAATTCCAGGCCACCAAGCCTTCAGAGTCCATTCATTCAGTACATTATACTAGAGTGGCATTCTGCTTCAATGTTTGAGATGGGCAAGAGCTATCAATTCCTAGAGATTACCAAAAAATATTCCCCCCAATAGTCTATCCGTTTGCTAGACATGGTAAACAACCCACTCCTGGAAAGACTTTGGCAAAGGCCACATTGGTTTCAGGAGACACAGTTTGTGAACTATGATGATATCCTGCGAGTACAGGCAGAATTAGGAAGCTTTAGTTTGAAAACAAAATTTGTGTGTGTGTGTGTGTGTGCACGTGTGTGCGCGTGCGCACTGGGTTGCATAGAGGAAAGGAATGAAGACCTTTGAGCTATGGGATGGCTCAGGCCAAAGTCTGTGTGGGCTTTGCCTGCCTGGTGTTGGTGCCCCCCACGCCCCTCCTCCTCCAGGAGACCTGGGGAGATGCCCTGGACTGCTGCTCCTTTTTGTCTGCTCACCAGTTGAAGACTTCTGTTATACCTTATTATGGAGGAAAACAGCCTGTCCCTGTGGGTTTGCTGTGGATTCAACAAGCTGCATTTGTTTCTCCCAATTCTGAAACATTACAAAAAGCAACAGAGTGGGCAGGTGACTGCTTCCTGGGAAGGGAGCCACAAGTCTTAAGCACAATGTTGGGAAGAGGCAACTGTATCTATGCACAAGGACCTCTGCCTGTGTGTGCTTCATTTGGGGGACACACACACTTTCAGATGACAATAAGTATATACACACACATGTGCACACACATGTCAATAAATCCAATAGAACTGTAGAGTCTGTTAAATGCACTGTACTCCATATAAGCATATTCAAGTTTCTCATGAAAGAGATACATAGAAATTACTGATGGTTGGGCTCCTTCAGAATGCCCTAAAGTCTCATCACAGATACTGATGCACTCAACTAAGGCAACAAAGCAGAAGCAGATATGTGAGATATGTCAGAGCTTTGACTCCTAACCAGAAGTTCGAAAATGTATCTTGTTGTCACTGGGCAATATGAATGTGAAAGTTTTGTGCTGAGCGAAGCTCACACTGTGTGTGCACATGTATAAATAATGTATACTCATTTATAGACATTTTGGACAGCAGTGGTGACATACTGGATGGGTGAAGACTGTTTCATTACTTGAATCTACATATAAACTGCAATGATTTTGCTGGGTAATAACAACTGTTGCAACACTAGTAGAAACAGATGCCCCCAAGGTTTTCTCTCTTTTTTTTTTTTTCTCTCTTGGAGGTATCAAAATCTCATTGAGGCATTCTAAACCAAAGAAACCTCTGAATTTGAAAGAGGGTTAGTAGGGACTTTTATACCCTCATTGGGCATCCCAGAAGCTGGGACTCTCAGGACTGTGGCTAGATTTTTGCCTATGATCTGCAGATTATGCTCTTGCACCGAAGACTTGAAAGTTATGAGTTTGCATTTAAACAAAGAACCACCAGATAAAAGAGATGCTCTCTAAAACTGAGGGAAAAAAAAGTTTAGAGATACATGCTATAGATAAAGAAAGCGTTTTGCTGGGATTGTTCTCCGTGTTAAGGAAATGTTTATAAACCTAGTACTCCCAGGCACCTGTGATTGCATTTTCTAGGATTCTATTTAGTACTATGATGTCCATTTTACATTCAGCCCTGACCTATGTCACTGAAATAGAATAGGAAATAGCAGCCACTATCTGAGAGTAGTCAGTTCTAGAGAAGTTTGGTGCCTCCCCAAGAAGTCACTATTTCCATAGTCCTCCATCACGAATAGTGCTTATTTTTGTGATAATGTAACTATTAAACAGCAAGAAGTGCCTATAACTTCAGAGCTTTCTCATTTCTGTATCTTTTGTCCTCTTCCCAGGGCT
The DNA here is from genome assembly GCF_009764315.1 of Trachypithecus francoisi. Lineage (NCBI taxonomy): Eukaryota > Metazoa > Chordata > Mammalia > Primates > Cercopithecidae > Trachypithecus > Trachypithecus francoisi. The sequence continues at coordinate 74,767,000 of NW_022681453.1, read as the reverse complement.
TTCTGATTTAAGGCAATAATGCTATACTATAAGTAGCCTCTTGTGAAAATACCTTAATTGAGGTCACAAGATCAGATTTCAGTCTGAAAGTCTACAGTTTATGGAGCAAAAGGTGGGGCCTGAAGAAACCACTGGAATGGCAGGTGTTTTAGTCAGTGGTGTAGAAAGATGATGTTTCTTGTTTCAACCCCGGCATTTTTACCCCTCATGCAGTGAGGAGAAAATACATAGTTCTGAAAAAGAACCCACACTACGTAGCCCTAATTTTCTACCTCTTCACTCTAAAAAGGATGGAAACAAACCCTACTATTCTAGAACCATTCCTGGGGATCTGCTAAGGTACACTGCTGACTGCTATAGACTCAGTGTTAAAGGACAAAAAAAAAAATCTTCAGAGACTTAAAAAAGTCTTTGGAATATTTTGGTCAGGCTAGATCATCTTGATACTCAGTGCTAGAAACGATGCTTTGGATTAGTAATTTCCACATTCTGAGTTTACAGGAACACTGAGTCACCACAGCCTTTTCTCTTATAAAGGTTTAAGTGATATAAGAAATAGCAACTCTACACAGAAAGCCCTTGGGAATATGAAAATATTCTCTCTCAAGAGCAAGGGCTCTTCCATGCCCCTTTTCTGCCTCTATATGTAGCCTGAGTACCAAGGTAGAGATTGCTTTTGAAAGTTTGCCCTATGTAATCTGTTTCCTGGGTACCTAAGAGAACAGCCATTTTCTTCATGAAAACACAAAGAGGGGAAAGAGGCTGCTGCTGCTCCAGTAGGAAGTTATGTCTAGCCCCAGAAAGCCTGGTGGCTGGGTCAGCTCAAGCACTCTCTTCATGCACTGCAGGCTCAGGAGGCATTGGGTTCTTTGCTTTTTCTATGGAATTAGGGAGCCTTTTGAAATTCTAGTACCCCCTTCCTTTTGTTTGTCACCAAGTCACATGGTTCTGTCTTCAGTGTCCTATTTTTTTTTTAATTTCTTTTTCTGAGGAACAAAATTGGCCATTTAAATAAAGTTCTTTTCCAGTGAGTAAAGAGGTTTCTCAGAGCCAGAAATCACTCAAAAGAGAGTCTGTCGACCCTACCCATGGAAAAGCCCAGAGATTTCTCTAACCACTTCTTGCCAAACTTCCTAGTTTTGTGATTGGATGTTTCTTGGTTTAGCATTGTTTGGTGCTGAATACATTTTGCAATTCTTTTGTTCTCTGCCCTAGAGCTTCCATTACCCTGGACTTCAACTCATTACCAAATTAAAGAATTCTTTTAGAAGATTTCTTTTAAGAGTCAGGTCACAACAGAAAGGGCACCCTCCCGTTCTCCTAAATCTCAAGGGCATCTCGGGTTGTGTCTGCTCTTAGTTGCACCTTCCTTTTGTTCCCTTTTGATGCAGCAGCACACTGGCTACAGCAGAGGCAGACCTGATTTGATTATCTGATACCTTTTCTGCAGAAACATATATCCCCTGCTCCCAGCCCCAACTAACCAAATAACATCTTCTAGAACAACAGAGGAAAGCTCTAGAATGGGTGTATATCCTGTGACTCCTGGCCAGATCTACCTTGCTCCCTGTTTTCCTAGAGGTCACAGGTGTTAGAGCATTATGGAGGAGCCCCAACAAGGAAGCCACATAAGCTTTTACTATGTTTTCTCAGGAATCGAAGGGGTTTTATAAGGGGCATACGGCATTTCTGACTTCTGTGCTGAGAGAAAACATTGAGTTTTGGGCATGGGCAGAGCACAGACAGCTGGTGTGCTTGTGTGAGGGAACTACATATAGCTCAAGGCTTTAGGATTGAATATGAAACAAACATACCTGGAGGAAAATTTTCTCTTTTCATTTGCAGAATTCACAAATTCTTACTGTTCATGGGTTGAAAAAGAGTATTTTTGGACCTTACAGAATATTTTGGTGATGCAAAATAAAACCCTTATGATTTTTAAATACAGCAAACCCAAGTCTTTCTAAGGCTAAGAGCTACTGTGATCTCTAAGATGACTAGGAATGAACTGCAGCTAGAATATGAGCAGGAAACTATCCAGCACACTTAATCATGGCACAAATAGATTCAAAGCATTAGGAATTTGGGAAGAGAACAGTTTATAGTCTTTAAGACTGTTATTGGGAGCTAAAGTTTACCACTCAATTAAAATATACAGGAAACCATTTTGATACAGAGATTTTCATTTCAGATTTTTTTTTTTTTTTTTTTGCTTAGCTTGTTTCTCAGTTTTTCCCCCTGTGTAGAGTTCTATCAGATCCATGTATTCCAATTATTTTCTTTTTCAGGATCATATTTCACACATTTGGGGGCCTTTTTTGTACAAATGTTGGCATTTAATAAGGAAAAATTGCCCATGATGCTGAGATAATACCAATGTTTTTAGTGCTAGAAAATATTATTTTTTATAACCATATCTAAATATCTTGAGATAAAAATTCCCCTTTGACTTTTTTTCCTTTCCCTTGTTTGGCAAATTCCATTATAAAATTATAAATTGCTAAAATGTGTCCTTTCCATACTAGTTCTTCTTCCTTGTACTCATCCTAAGAAGTCTTAAATCTGGAACATTTGCTTTTATCTTATCTATCTGCTTCCTGGCTACTAGAAAGAATTTTTTTTTTAGCACTGATATCACCCTACCATGAAGTTCCAAATGTAAGATGACTGTAGGACTTGAAACAAAAAAAATTAAAAATATCCACACTCATTCTCTCATTTTGAAGCAAATGTCTTTCCCTATTTCTAAAGATATTTGTGATTGTTTAATTTAAAAGTGAGAACCGACAATCTAAAAGCATCTCCATCCTTTTGAAACAGGTCCAGATTGGTTTATTTCCTAAAACGTCAGTTTGGAAAGTGGCCATTTGATGGGCCAGGAACATAGCAATAAACAACTACCTCTTTGCTCCTCCAGATTAGATCTGCCACTGTAATCCAGCTTCTTCCTCTTTCCACAAAATAATTTGTCAACTATTTTAGAATGTGACATGTTTGGGAAGGATAAACATACAGTAGAAATATGTCTACTGCTATGCGAACCTGGCTAGTCCATTTTGTCATGGACTACAATGATTATATCACCTCATTAAGAATTCTTTAGGGATCCTCCACCCCCTCTCCCCTCCACTTTTTTTAAAGAGACACTTCCTTTACAGGGAAAGGATGATAAGACTCCTCAGGGTTTTAAGTCACCTGCAGCTTTTTCTCTACATGTTCTACCAAAAGAAAAGGTGGATTCTAACCCAATTGCTTAGCATTTTACATGGCAAATCAGCATTAAGGCAAATGGGTCTATCTCAGATTTGAGAAACAGAAAGCTACATGTGGCCCATAATGGCACCTAAGATCAACTTTTCAGGAGGTATTAGTGAAAATTCTTCCTACTTTGCTAAATTTGAACAAAGACACTTTCAAGTCTACTACTGTTAAACAGTTAAACATATTTCAAAGTGGTTTTTGGCCTTCTCTCATTTGTAACATGTATTGAGTGATTTCATGTCATTATCTTCTAGCTTTAAGAGTTTTTTCCTTAAGGTCAATCTTCTCTTTTTATTTTATGGGTGGAATCACTTGTTTTCCAAAATACCAAAACAATTCCATGACATAGTTAATTAACTAATGCTCCCTCTATTGGTGGTAAGTGGAAATATTAGTTTTACAACACTGATCTTTTAAAAAGCAAAATTAGCAATAGAAAAATGAACTTACTTTATTTTGGAAGCTGTTCCTCACTAGCTGTTAAAACAGGTCAGTTTTGGACACACAGTTCTTGGTAGGACTCCTCTTAAAAATCACAATAGGTTATACTCAATAGTCAGTTAACCACCCAAGTGTACATTAAAACTTCTAGCAAAATATCCACTGAATTAAGCACTGTGGGACCAAATCAAACTCACAAACACTTCAGTTACACTAACCTTACTAAGCGTCACAAAGAACTTATGAAAAAGATCCAAGTTAACCAAATGTCTGAAATATATGAATAAAACCAATTTAGTCATTACAGAGTTGTTTGTGTTGGAAGATTTTCCCTCGTTTGCTGCACAGTTTTTGTAAATAAAATGCTGACAGGAAAATTAGAAGGAAAATTAAATTAAAATGTAATGTAATTTTGAAACTAAAATACTCTCTCCTTTCTTCTTTTTAAAACTGTAGTTTGGTGTTTTGCTTTGTTTAAAGATTTGCTTTCCCCTAAGTGTGTTACAATATGCCCAGCAATGAAATCACTTTGGGAGTTTTAGCTAGGTTTAAGAAATCCTATATTTGAGCTGGAATCCCTTCAGGACACTGTCTATAATGAAAATATCTCTATTATAATACCTTGATCAGGACCGAGGAGAGAAATCCCAACTAGGAAGAGAGAGTGGCATCTGGTATGATGCAATAGATTGGTGGTCTTTTGAATAGTGGATGTTGGCATCTGGGAATTTTTTAATTTCCCTAAAACCTCTCTAGGAAGCAAGCGTTAATTAGTCATCTAAAGAATGATCATCTTATTTAGCCCTCTTAACCATGGTGGAAATAGTCAGAAGGTGATACTTGAAAGGAAAAAAGTAATTTTGGCATCAATGCATCTTGATCTGTAACAGGCTTCTCATAATGATGCTCTTTGCAGTTGGGAAGGGTGAGGAGCTATGGCAGAGTTTTATGAACTCCTCTTCCTGGCTGATCACAAAAGAAAAGACCCCATTTATCAAGACTTCTAGACTACTAGTGTTTCACCAAGAAAAAAAGTAGAGTCAATAGAAATTCTAGAATTGTAAGATCTCAATGAAATTCTGGAGAAGCAAGCAATCTCTGAAAGATAAAGTCTCTTCCATGAAAAAGAACAGAATTCTAGATGGATCAGTTGAAAAAAATTATTCAGTGGGGCAACTTAAGCTTGCTAAAGTCAAAGAACTACATATCAAAATACAAAGCAGCAATTCAAATTACAGCAGGGATGGGCTGGCCACAGAGGCCCTCATCAACCCAGGCAATACTTAAAATAATAAAAATTAAGAAAAATTAAAAAAAATATGAAGAAAATATCCTTCCTCTCTTTCAAATATAACTATAGTTGCCTTTTATTCTTTCTATCTGGAAGCAGTATCGCTAACCTTAACAGTCTTGACTTACCAAAAAATATATATATGTGTGTGAAATAAAATAAAAGAGAAGGAATTGGTGGCAGTGTATGCAAAACCAAAATGAAAAAAAAATTACTTTTAACAATTTCACTTTTTTTGTTTTTTTTTTACACAAATACTGTTGTAAATATATTAAAAAAATCAGCATTCTATCTGGTAAACGTCACTTTTGCCCCTCTATAAAATTTTGAATTAAAAAAGCCTCAAGAACTTTTTATTGTTCCCCCCACCCTCCATTTCTCTTTCTTTTTCTCTTCCACAAGAATATATCCTGACACTTTTTTTTTTTTTTGCAAAGATTGTTGGAAATAATCCTTCTCTTGTACCTAGAAACATAGGTGCACATTTCTGATATCTTTGTTTTATCCGCATTCCTGCCTTTCATGAAAGTCCCTCTTGATTGTGCTGAGGCTGTGGCTCAGCGAAGACACTGAATAAATACGATAGCCACTGTTGCTTGTTGCTTGTCCAAGTCTTCCTGGCTTCTGCTGCAAGAGGGGGATATGGAAAAGGTGGGCCAGGGTGTGTGGACCCGGGCAGAATCTGGGGGAGAAGCCTGCCATTCGTCTTTCTTTCCCACACCACCGAACCCACTGCCCTTCCCACCCCCACAGCCCTTTTATGAAATCAGACAACGTGGTAGGTGGAAAACAGCAGGGCCTTTCCTCTGGGTTTTCAACCAGAAGTGATATTCCACAGTTTTAACTGGTTACTGTGAAGTCCAAGCGGCCAGAATTGTGAAAATGTCCACTGAAACACTGCAAGCGGTGTACTTAAAGACAGTAGGCCTTTTAGATTTTGTTATATAATTTTTGTAGTGCTCTTCACAAGTGGAAACTTTTTTTTTTTTTTTTACTTTTTTTTAAAAGATTTTTTTGTAAAGAAGGGTTGTATTTAGAGGCCAGTAGCTAGAGATCCAACCAGTGGACCTCCTGAAGCACTACCAGGCCTTAAGGCCACCATCCGAGGGAGACTGGGAAAACTATTATTCACCCAAGCCTCCGGAAATGTAATGTACCAGCAGGCAAAAAACAGTTCTTCATGTAGTACAAAAGGAAATGAAACAAAAACAAAAACAGAAAGTAAAAATGAAACCAAAACATTTCTTAAATTCTAGTGCCATAGCTTTTTTGTTTGTTTGTTTTTTGTTGTTGTTTTGTTTTGTTCATAAGAAAGAGAGAAAGGTACTACTTATCCGTCAGACACATGCATCCTCATGTGGTCGTTGAACTGCTCGATTTGGTCAAACTTTGCTGGGCAGACGGAGCAGACGTAAGTGGTCCCCTCCGTGCAGGCCACCACACCTGGGGGGCCAGCGCGGGCACCTGGGGGTGTGCCTGCAGGGGGGGTCCCATTGCTGGCACTGTGCAGGGCCACGTGTCGCTCCAGGAGGGTCTTGTGAGAGAACTTCTTTTTGCAGATGTAGCACTCGTAGGACTTCTCTCCCCTGTGGAGGCGCATGTGCACGTTGAGGGAGCTCTTCTGGGTGAAGCGCTTGTTGCAGATACTACACTGGTATGCCCTCACTCCTGTGTGTGTCACCATGTGCTTGATAAGGTAATCCTTTAAGGAGAAGGAGCGCCAACAGATGCTGCATTGGTGGGGCTTCTCACCTGTTGATGTAGGAAGAGACAGCAAGCAGGAAAGAGCGAAATATAGCAAGGGATGGAGAATGAAGGAGAGAAAAACAAGACAACAAAAAAGAAAAACAGAACAATTAAAAAAATAAAATCTGATTGCTCCATGGATCATTCTTGATTGAAAAGTCCAGGCCCTCCTAGCCTCTCACGTGCAGAGAAATTTTGCTTTATGGTGATGCCGGGACAGTTTTGCTTTCCATTTCCCTATGCCAAAATGGCTTTCTTGGAAAGCTACCAGATATTCCCCACTAAAAGTCTTTCAAGTCACTCTGTGGAAAACGGAGGGCGACTTTTCAAGGGGGTCACTTTCAGTGTCCTGATTAGGGGATTTTAGTGTTTCCCATTAACATTATCTAACAAATATAAGAAATAAGAGAGAAGAAAGATCTTTGGAGACATGGGGTGCTCTAGAATCCTTGAGAACTAAGGATATTGGTCACTACAGCTTGGTTCCTTGGGGAAAGTCCCCACTTCTAGTAGTCTGTCTTCTAAATACATCTACGTGTTGATTGTGAGTTTTGAAAATATATGCCAACATAGGAACAAGTCATTTTGAAGAGTTATACTTTCAAGTTTATCTGCTTTAGCTTTAGACAGAAATCTTCCTAACATGCAACTTAAGGGTTAATTGCCTGTTCTCTATTGACTGTACTGAGCTGCAGATTGGCCTCATCGGGTGTAGAGGCTGAGTAGGCAGTGGGCAACATGATGATATCAGACTCAAATGGTCCTATTCAAATCTGGGCACCAACACACTATACACCACTCTGACAAATCACCAAATGCCTCTAAGGTATATAGTCGTACTTACCTCATTGTGCTGGTGTTGACATAAAATACATATGAAATCACTTTGCAGACCACCAAGAGCAGTGTGGGAATACATGCATGGTATTCTTATTACAAGGATACCTCCCACCCCCATTAAATGCTTCCATATGCATTTTGAACTCTTGGGTCAATTTTTAAAATAGTTTTCCTGCATCCTCCTTTGCTCTCAGCCTGTTGGCAGAAACCCTTGTTTCTCCTCAGTTTACTGCTTTGGTTTGGCTTAGAAACCAAATGATCAAGTTTGTTACAAACAGTAAGGTAAGTAATAATACTCAGTAACTTAATGACCACATGAGGTATTCTTAAAGTCCATGGGCTTGTGGCATCTCTTTAAGATAATTACTTAAAGACTTATTTTCTTTGTGCTGTTTGGTCTCAGCTCTGCTCCTGACAGGTGAGATGAACTGCGTATTTGGTCAATCTCTCACTTCATTCCTGATTGCCCAGTATAGGCCCTCACCTCAGAGAAAAAAGTCCTTCTTCCACATACTCTTTCATGATCCAAACTAAAACCCAAAGCCTCTGAAACTCCTTAGGGTAATACTGCAACATTTGAACTATGCATCAAGGTAAGAAATCTTTTAAAATTTGAGCTAACTTCCATTTAAAATACATGCCTTGACTGTTTTTCCTTTTTTCCCATTAAGAAACAGAAGAGCTTTGATGAGTCATGGTAATAGCAGCAACGAAAACAATCGCCATGTATTGAGTGCTGACTATGTAGCAGGGTTGCTATTAAGTGCTATATGTTCATGATCCATTTTACTAAACTTTCTCTCATCAGGAATTTTTTTTGTTGTTGTTGTTTTCAAACATAAACAGGTATGTTTTGAAGCACACTGACCAGACAGTATGATGCATAATATCACAGAGTTAGAAGAGAATTTTACTTTTAGATTAAAACAGGAAAGTTTAGGGAAGCCTCATTGCTAATAATCTCAATTTGCTGAAGACTTCAGTCTATGCACAGTGTTTACATTGGTACTTTTTTTTTTTTGAAGACATTCCCTAAGAGAGACAGTCATGCATGTTTTTAGCCGAAACATTTCTGTCAGCTGTAAACATGCCTGGAACTCAACTGGTCTTTGCTATCCTCCTGCTTTCAGACAATTTATAGAGGCTATGATGGGCTGGCCAACTATCATTTAAAATGTGTCCACCTGTCACCTTTTACGGGAAACGTGCCTTAAATTCCAGATGGTATTTTGGCTGCTAGGAAGTTGAAACTTCACCTATGTTAAAATGCTCTGCTGTTTGAAACTTTCACCTTCTGTGTGTTTTTCCTCGAGGCAAGGTCACTGATGAAGCCTTTTTATTTTCACACTCTTCTAATGTGTCTATAAATTGATTCTTCACAGTTGTCATGTTTCTCTCCATAGCATATATAGGTATGTTGTTTGTGTGCATGTAGTATTGGCTCTACCATTAATTACCCATGTGACCCTGGGCTTTTTAAGTGTTTTCATCTCTCTGGGTTTGTTTCATTTTCTGTATGTGAAGAGTTGGACCAGGCACTTGCCACATGGTCCTTTGTGGATTTAGCGGTCCTCAGTCCATGGTGGACCACAAACCCTGAGGACTCTAGTCCTGGCCTTGTCAGTGAATGACCTGAGGGCAACCTGCTTAGTCACTGAATGCATTACCAGCCCTACATTTTAAATAAGACAAAGTATCCTGTTCCCTTCCCTGCCACAGAACAATGGTATGTTACTTAATAAAGAGAAATGTTTGCAAAGCACTTGGGAGCTCCTTAGAGGAAGGTGCTGTCTATAATTACTGAGGTGCTATGATGGTGGAGTGTAGGTATTTCAGAAACTATCTTACTAAATGGGGTGTATTTTCAGATTAGTGAGGTGCTCACAACCTTCACTTCTGTATGAATTTGAAACACAGTCACTCAGCAGGAATGAATGATTGTGTTTTAAGAAAAAACTTTCCCCATGAGTTTCTTGTGTATTACTTACAGCAATCCCAAAATGGTTTTAGATATTATACAATAAATGGATGAGGTCTGTTGATTGTTGCTCTCCAAGTAAAACAACAAAAAGTGAAGATAAATGGTCAGAGATGGCTTCCCAGGTTTAAGCCTATGGTTAGGAATGCCAAGTCTGATTTGTCAGAAGGGGACACAAAGCAAAAAGTGGATACTTGAATTATAACATCAAGGGGAAGGTCATATAAGTTCCTTCACTTTAAAATGATCTATTTGGGTCTATACAGATGTAGGAGTCAGATATGAATTCCATTTCCTTGGCTGAGTAACTTGGGCATGTCATTTAACCTCTATAAGCCTCAGTTTTCTTATCTATAACTCGAGAATAATCTAGTAAGTACCTGTCTTGTGAAGGTGTTTTGAAAATGGAAGAGATAAAGCACTTAGTACAGAGCATGTGGTCATTTTAAGAAAAATTAAACTGTTCCATTTATCACAAAGCAACCAAGGATAAATGAAACCAACTGCGAAATGACTTGCATGGCATATGGAAGTCAATCCTGAATTTTTAAAAATTTATTTCAGATAATCAATAAAACAAGTGATTATATTGCAGCTACGTAATTCAGAGTTTGGGGTATAATCAACTCTCTCAATTACATATATGAATGGCAAGAAGTGGCCTATGGATACAATGTCAGCATACAGCACAGACAGAGGATTTCCTAGGAAAGCCTCAACGGAGCACTGGAGGCACAGAAACCAAACAGCAAGGGAGGAAATTGAGGGAGAGGCAGTGCCCTTTACTGCCTTGCTAAGGGTGTTGGGCATGGTAAAAATATACATTTTTTTCAATTTTTCAGTGCCTGCTCATCACCTTCTTCTCATGAACCAGCTCTGACACTTAATCTACCATGACTGAAAAGTGAAAAATAAGAGGAAGAACGATACTGCTTAGGTTAGAAGATGCAGAGGGTTCTGCCAGAAGCTCAGAAAGTTCAGGTAAAAGCCATCCTAATGGGTAAAGACACCCAACTTTGAATAGGGACCTCTTGCACTGGGGGCTCAACAAGAACCCACTTATTCTACTGATTTTTCCCCCTCATTTTAACCAAGGCTTCTCCTGAGCTGTGAAAAGGACAATGAATGCTGTTATCAGGAGATTTTTCAGAAGCACTGTTCCTACCTAACTCTCCTGTTCTCTCTGCCTCCCCATCATTTGCCCTAGTACAATGCCTTCCTCTTTCGTGGGTATAGTGACTGGTCAAAAAACCAAGACAGGGTACTTGATGAGACAGCAGGCAGCAAGGAAGGAGGAGAAAGAGGAGAAGGTGGGTAGCGGAAGGTGGCCACTGGTGAGGAGAGCAGAAGGAATACTTGAAAGTGCAAGTCCTCTGAATGGGGAACATCGAGACTGGACCAGAAAATGGGGAAGGTTCCATATTAACAATGGAAGAACATTCAGATGGAATCATATGGAGCTTTTACTGGCTGCAGAGTGTAGTCTCCACCAAGAGACGTCTGTTTAAAAGAGGACCCACATGGCCGGGTGCCGTGGCTCACGCCTGTAATCCCCGTACTTTGGGAGGCTGAGGCAGGTGGATCACCTGAGGTCAGGAGGCTGAGACCAGCCTGACCAACACGGTGAAACCCCATCTCTACTAAAAATACAAAAAAATTAGCTGGGTGTGGTAGTGGGCGCCTGTAATCCCTCCCAGCTACTCAGGAGGCTGAGGCAGGAGAATCACTTGAATCCGGGAGGTGGAGGTTTCAGTGAGCAGAGATGGCATCACAGCACTCCAGCCTGGGGGACAGAGTGAGACTCTGTCTCAAAAAAATGGGGGGCCCACACACCTGAGATATCAGTGGTGTGATTGCCTGCCAGCCTTTCTGTTCATTCCCTGGGATGTGATCCTGTTGCCAGCTTGGACTGTGAGGCTAAGAGGGACTGCCTATTGGGAACATGCTGCATTCACAAAATATCTGTGGCTTCAGTGACAACTAAGATATTTTAGTTTTAAGCAGAACTTTGGAGAGTTTCATTCATGTTACTTGACTTTCCTTACAATTTTGTGAATACAGTGGATATTAACATCCCTAGAAAATAGCATCTCCAATTAGAGAGTTGTACTAACACCTTGAAGGTCACCTAAGAAGTCAGTAACACCTGACAGTATAAAATACTAGCCCAACCAGATTATCTTCCTCTCCCCTGTTAACAATTCTTTGTTCTCTGGATTATGCTGCAAAATGTATGATGCTACTATAACACATATTAATGGCTCTGATAGTTTTACAGCATTCATAATTGTTTTCTCATAAATTATGTTATTCAATTCACAGAGCAATCATGTAAAGTAAGTACTACAGATCTGAAAAACTGAGGCTCAGGTTGGTTATAGAACTTACCCAAAGTCACTCAGTCAGAAAGTGGTAATATCATGGCTTTCTCACTCCAAACCTTATACTTGTTCCTTTACACCCACTGGCTTGATATAACTAATAGTTCAAGCTCCATATGAGGATTAACACATTATCTTTGTATGACTATTATGGCCCAATTGCCAACATTGTTATGCTACTATTGTTACTATGTCCATTTACATTGAATTCATGGCTGAAATAGCTGACTTTCTCAAAGTAATAAGCAAAATTACCCTATGTGCAAAGGATATGAATGGGCTAAAAACAGTCACCAATGAATGGGCTGTTGATAATATGATTCAGAAAACGCCAAAACACTTATCTTTTATGGGTAAAAAAACCCACAAAAGTGTGAAGACAGATATGTGTACAATGTATTCTCTAGCAAATAAAAAAGAGAAAAAACAAAGAAATTTAAAAGTCTTGCTATGAAAAGAATGTATCTGTGTATAAGTCCCTTGAATTAAATTCTTCTGGAAAGCATGTTCACATTTTAAAATTTTCTTTTATTTATTTTATTTCAATAGTTTTTGGAGACCAGGTGGTTTTCGGTGAATGTGCAAATTTCCCAAATGAATGGGCATACGAAAGTGTGATATACATGTATATATACGTGTGTGAAATGTACGTCTCTGTGTGTGTGTGTTTCTGCTGTCACAGAGCTTACATTCTAAGGGGAAAGTGTTAAGCTAATACATGAAGATATAAATAATGCAAGTCAGTACTGTTAAATACCAGAAGGGATACATTTGCCCTGTGACCTATGCAATTTGGAAAACTCAACTTACCTCTTATATGTGATTACTTTCTGTGACATAATTTATCCACCACAAAATCAAGCTTTGATCCACAATTTTGATTTACTTTTTTCTAAACAGATTCTTAGCAGTGGAATTTTTAAAAATAATGTTATGTAACAAAAGCAACCTGATGCCATTCTTCTAATTACCCAGGCTCACCTCTCTAGGGGACTGATTCTCAACTTCAGCATGAACCAGGGCTTGTTACACAGATTGCTGGGATCCATCGCCTGAGTTTCTGATTCAGGATGTCTGGGGCGGGGGTGAAGGGTGGGGGAACATAATTTGCATGCTGCTAGTGTGGGGATCACGCTGCTCCAGGGTTATCTTTGAATTTTCCCTATTGCTTGCCTTCCATATCCACGTTGACACCAAGGCTTATCCTTCTTATATTCTCTGTCTTTCCCTTTCATTTCCATTCCTTTATTTGACTTCTGCTTTTTTCTCTTGATGGAAGGGGGTAGAGGTGAGCACTGCTTTGTTCCCTGACAGGATGGTTTGTATTATCTTTGTTTTTTTCCTCTAATTCTGTTGCTTTCAAACATGCCCTTAACTCTTAGTTTCCTTTCTCACAACTTTTATGCGGCTGCAGTAAGTGAATGAAAGAAACTCCTAGAGATAAGGAAGTCCTCCGTGGTTTTTTTTAGCAGTGGATAAAGACTGGTTAGGTGAGGAATTTTCATTTTTACTGTTATAAAAATTGTTCAGGAATAAGAAAATTCTTTTATGAAGAACATTCAAGAGCAATCTAAGGAGTATAAAGCAGTTCCAGTGTTTAAATTCCAAAGAGGAAGGATACATGTCAAGCGTGTATTATTCAGAGACAGGAAATAGAGCAAAACAACTCAGTGTCTCCCGGGTAGTAGGGGCGAAAAGTAATAACTGATGAGGATTTTTTATTTTTCTAATTAAGTAACACTTTGCCTCTTCTGAAAAGCTCTCACATGCATCATATGTTTACATCAAAAGGCAGGAAAAAATCATTTTTATTTTAAACTCAAAGAAACAGAGGGTTGTGAAATTAACTGACTTGTTGAAGGACACACAGCCATTTAGAGGAAACAAAACTGGATCCAAATCATCTAATTCCAGTACAATCGTCTTTCAGTTATGCCTCTACTTTAAATTTTTGTGTTATAATCACTATGAAATATGCTTTACAACTAAAGCTTCCTTGATTGTTAAAGGTAGAGCTTAGCTCCAAAGTCAATATGATGGACTACTTCTTTGTCTCAAACACATTTTTTTTTTTTTTGAGACAGAGTCCTGTTATGTTGCCTGGGGTGGAGTGCAGTGGTGTGATCTCTGCTCACTGCAACCTCTGCCTCCTGGGCTCAAGTGATCTTCCTACTTCAGCCTCCCAAGTAGCTGGAACTATAGGTATGCAGTACCATGCCTGGCTAATTTTTAAAGTTTTTGTAGAGCTGGCGTCTTTCCAAGTTGTCCAGGCTGGTCTCAAACTCCTGGGCTCAAATGATCCTCCCACCTTTACCTCTCAAACTGCTGGGATTACAGGCGTGAGCCACCATGCCTGGCCCCAAACACTCTTTCATGAATGTGGATCATTCACATAGAGCAGTACAAGATTTTAACTGGAATCTGAATCTTAGAATTGATTCTCTTCAGTTTTTTTTTTTTTTTTTTTTTTTAAGAGATGGGTACCCAGGTTGGCCTAGAAACTCCTGGGCTCAAGCAATCTTCCCGCCTCAGCCTCCTGAGTATCTGGGACTATTGGTGTGTACCATCACACACAATTTATCTCTGCAGTTGTTGAAAGCAACTACCATCTATATTAAACTTTGGAGTTAATGAATTGCTAAGACAGTTACTCTAGTAGCTGTGATGGAGAGAACCCAAATGTCTTTCTTTTTAACTTTGTCAAGCGATTCTTTCTTTTTAGGATTCTTTTTAGAGTATGGGTGGGAACACAGAGTCCAACCCTACTCTTACGAGTATCCCCATGCTCCCTAGAACCTTTTTATACTAACATTTGGACTTTTTGCTTTGAATTTGTATCACTTCCACTGGGCTCTTGTAAAGTTTTGAGGTTCCATTTTTTTATGTTTTCCCCAGAAATTGAAAAGAACTTTGTTTGGAAATGTGAGCTACAACGAACCCAGGTCTTGAATTATTTCCACATGTTCCGGCTGTCTAGCTTTTTGAAAATCTAGACCAATTGTTCTAAAACTTTGTTAGGTTAGGGGATCCTTCAGTTAGACAAAAGTCTTGAAAGACCAATAGGATTTCCAAACTGCCATGCCAAATAATTCCGGAATGAAAGGGAAGAGCATTACTTCTTCTAAATTAGGGGCCTGATTGATATATGCACATTATTACTTTCAGATGGGGCTATATTATACACACCATTACAATAACATTCATAATTTACTGAGGATGTTCATAATTTACTAGAAAACTGAAGTTCACACTTTAAGCATAACTCAGATTAATAAAATGACTCTACCTATAGCTTTTGCATCTATAATGTCTGAGTGCACAAATCCTTTGTTGGTTTTCTCATGTCCAAATCTAGCTATCTCAGTTAACCACAGAATCTTTGGTGAATTCATTGGAGAAATGTATTTATACATCAAGAAGATATTTTTTGGTAGTAAACTGAAAATTTTATGTTGCAAATTTAAAGACTTACCTTAGTATGTGATCTAACGGGATGTGTGAACTTTGTATCTGATAGGTCTACTTGAAGAGACGTACAGAGGGGAGAGTAGATATGTTTATGGATCCAAGACCAGCAAAGTAAACTTTGGCTAAGGAGATACTTTCAAATGGTCCTTCCTATACCCCTCCCTCCAAGTTCCTTAATTTAATGGCTTATAAATCAGCTATCCGGGGGAGGAAAGGATATAAACTATGCGATAACACTCTATAAATAATAAGTTGCCACAAAATAAAAACATTACTATTTGATTACTTCACCTAATAATGGTGATACCTAAACCATATGGAAAATTTATTGTGATTGACCTCAGGTCATTCGTACATTCACATTTATCCCTATAAATAAACATAGCAACTTACCACTACCCAAATTTCTTCCTAAATTCAGTAGTGAGTCACTTTGTTTATTTGCAAGTGTGAATACTGTGATCTTTAAAAACTGATTCTCATAAAAGTACGCACATTAGTTTACATAATGTCCTGACTTACACTGCAAAGAAGGCAAAATTGATCTTAAGTAATGTTCTGTTTGAGTTGTACAATTCCATGTTTTTTTTTTTTTTTTTTTTTTTTTTTGAGACGGAGTCTCGCTCTGTCGCCCAGGCTGGAGTGCAGTGGCACGATCTCGGCTCACTGCAAGCTCCGCCTCCCGGGTTCACGCCATTCTCCCGCCTCAGCCTCCGAGTAGCTGGGACTACAGGCGCCCGCCACCTCGCCCGGCTAGTTTTTTTTTGTGTGTGTTTTTAGTAGAGACGGGGTTTCACCGTGTTAGCCAGGAGGGTCTCGATCTCCTGACCTCGTGATCCACCCGCCTCAGCCTCCCAAAGTGCTGGGATTACAGGCTTGAGCCACCGCGCCCGGCCACAATTCCATGTTTGATGCCTTGTCTCCATCTCTGTTGCTTTCTTTCCCTTCAGTCCCCAATCTAAACTTTGCTGTTTTATGTCCTGTCTCTTGGATTCCTACTAGTTGACCTGAGAAACAAGGTTGTTTTGAGAAACTAATTTGTTTTCATGTATCAGAATTTGAGTATGTAACTTTTCCCTGGTAAATTATGTGTCATTTAATAAGGGTATTCTGAGGTCAGGCACAGTGGCTCGTGCCTGTAATCTCAGAACTTTGGGAGGCTGAGGCAGGCAGATGGCTTGAGCTCAGGAGTTTGAGACCAGCTTGGGCAACATGGTGAAACCCTGTCTCTACAAAAACTACAAAAGGTAAACGGCCGTGGTGGCATGTGCCTGTAGACCCAGCTACTTGGGAGGCTGAAGTGGGAGGACTGCTTCAGTCCGGGAGGTTGAGGCTGCAGTGATCTGAGATCATGCTACTGCACTCCAGCCTGAGTGACACAGCGAGACCTTGTCTCACAAAAAAAAAAAAAAAGATTTTCAAATATAATGATCATCAGTGTTGCAGGTATTCTTAGGTCCAAGAGAATCTAGGTGAAATCACAATCGTTTAGGTACTCACTTATATGGAGGCACATCCATGGAATGCCCAATTCTATGGGAATTCCATATCTCTGTCCCATTATGGAGCTAAGAAAAAGGACTGGCTGAGAGATCAGGAGATCTTAGCTCTGGAATCACAGAATCTAGGGATGAAACACAATCTTGCCCATCTTGATGACTGAATCCTGTGCACAAAATCCCTAAAAATGTTTATCCATTCTCTCCTTGAATGCCTCTAATTACAGAAACTCACTCCATATAAAGGCAGTCTATCTGATATTAGAACAGGTCTGATTGTTAACAAAATTTTTCTTTTGTTTTGTGGAAAGAATCTCCTGATAGCATCTAATCACTGGTCTAGTTCTACCTTTTGGAGCCAAACTATACAAACTGGACGTCGGCTCCTCTTAACCATCTTAATAATAGCTACCACTTACAGAGCACTTATTATGTGCTAGGAACTACCCTGAAGATTTCACATGTAGTAATTTATTCTCAAAACAGCACTATAAGGAAGGTGTATGACGCTTATTCTTATTTTATATGCAAGGAAACTGAAGTACAGAAAAGTTAAGTAATTTTTCCAAGGTGACACGGTTTAGTAGTGGCTACGGCTGAATTTAAAGACAGGCCATCTGGCTCTGGAGCTCCAACTCTTCCTGACTACAATATGCTGCCTCTGAAACACAAATACTTGAATATGGCTTATATGATGCCCCGAGTCTTCTCTTCTGCCGTCTGGACATCCCTAGGATATCCCTTCTCCATAAAGGATTTCTGTGATGGTGTCCCTTGGTGGCAAGGTGCTTTGTTCTTATGATGGGAGGAACACAGTTGGGGCTTCTAGAAGAGGCTTGTGGTGGGGTCTGTTTAAAATCTCAAAGATGATCCCAAACCTTCCCTTCTACCTGCTCTCTTACTTTGCCTTCCCACAGCCCTCCTCAGCCCCTGCTGCCAGGCCTCCAGGTGGGGTGGCACTCACCTGTGTGTACGAACATGTGCTTGACGTAGTTCTGTTTGGCGGTGAAAGTCTTGTTGCAGAGAGTGCACTCGTAAGGCTTTTTTTCGCCTTGCCCACTGGCTGTGCTGTGGCCTGCGGATGAGGCCAGGGGCTGTGGCGCTGGCAGCTGTGCAGTAAAGGTCGACAGGCCGGGCTGGGACACTGTCACAAACTGGGTCTGCTGGCCTGCCAAGGGCTGTGGCAGGCTGAAGAGGAAAGGCTTGGGGCCACTGCCCGCGGGTTGGGTAGTGAAGAGGGCTGGCAGGTAGGTGTTGCCAGCTGTGCCAATGACCTGTGTGTTGCTGGTCAAGGTCAGAGGCATCCTCAGGTTGCTGGTGAGGGTTTCTGTCTGGCGTAAGTAGAGCTGGGTACTTGGCAATGGCTGCCCGATGGACGTGTTGACCGAAGGCTGTTGCAGGACGCTCTTGTCAGAGCTGTTGCTGACAGTGATAACAGTGTTGTCCATCTCCACTTCATTGCTTCTCTCCGGGGAGGAAGCACCTGTTTCTAGCTGGTTTGGCTGCGGACCACCCTCGGCAGGGGCTTCCGTAGCCTGCTCAGGTTGGGCGGGTTCAGCCTGGCCGTCCCGCGCCGCCCCAGGCCCAAACTGCTGCTCCACCGAGTCAGGCTCGGTGCCTATGGAGGAGCTGACGCCCGAGTCGAAGCTTTCACCTTTGGGCTCACTCTCGGTGCCCTCGGCCTGGTCTGTGTCTTCCGTGCACTCCTCGGATTCGTTGCGCTCCAGGATCTGCACCCTTTGCTGCCCGTAGTAGTCGTAATCGTCCTCCATCTCCTGCTTTATGTGGATGTTGCCCACTAGGGTCTGGATGCGCACAGGCCGGGGTTGCTTGCGGCAGTGCGTGGTCTCGGGGGTGGTGGACAGGTAGCGCTCCATCTGCTGCGAGCGCTCATGGATGCGTGTGATCCAGCTGGGGTCTTCCATGTGGTGGTCGCGGGGCAGGCCGAGTGCAGTCTCGTGGTGGCTGACCACTGCACCGCTGTAAAAAGAGCGCTCCCCGCTGCCATTCTGCATGGAGCAAGCGTAGAGTGCCGAGTAGATCCTGTCCACGCTGTGCTGTGGGTGGCTCTGCAGGTAGCCCGACTCCGTGTCGCTGCTTTGCCCTGACGTGCCTGACTCGGGAGTTCCCCGCGGCGTGTCCTGGCCCGAGTCTTGGATCCCCGGGAACACATCGCCCACGTTCTGTGACACGATGCGCGTGCACTCGTCGATGACTGTTTTGATCTGCAGGATGCTGGCGGCCGTGAGGATCTGCAGAGCTTCTGACTGCGAGACCCGTAGCACGCCGCTGTACATGAAGTCAATGAGCTTTTGCACTGACTGCACTGACACCACCGACGGGATCTCGATGTCGCTGTAGCCAAGCAGCAGTTTGTCCTGGAAGAAAGGGCTGCCGGCTGCCAGCACGCAGCGGTGTGCGCGCAGCATGCTCCCGTGGATGCGCACCGTTACGTCACAGAAGTGGCCACGGTTGCGCTGCTCGTTGAGGGTCTCGAGCACGGAATTGCTGAAGTTGTGAAGGTTGATGCTGTGAATGCGCTCGGTCATCCCCTTGCAACTGATGTCACCTGCAGCATGTCAACGCAGACACAAAATAGGCATGGGTCAGATCTAGCTGGCTGCATTCCTAACACCTAGGTTTCAGGTGAGTAATGCTCATGGCTCCTAGAAGCACTGCCCTTACATACGCAAGCGGGGAGATGGACAGGCTGCGGCATACAAGCTGTAGGTACGATGGCCTGAGGGAAAAGGACCTTGAATTTTGCTCCAATTCCAGCCTTAGCGCCGCAGCCATTTTGGGTATCCATGTTAATTGCCCAGAGCTCCGGCTGAGTTACAGTGGCCTAATAACCAGATGGTTTGTTTGCCTGTTATTCCTATAGCTTCCGCAAAGAAGTGAAAGGCAAATGGAAGACTTGTTCTTATGGCACACTATACCTCCACTTTATTTTTATTTATGCATTTATTTACTTTGCCTTCACTTTAGATAGGCCTAAGCCCAGATTCTTTGGGAAAGTTTACATTTCCCTCAACTTATCAAAGTCCCTTATTTTATTCATACACAGTGACCATATTCATAGTTAACAAATAAACCCCCTTCCAATTAAGTCATACGGCATATTATCAAAACCCACACCATGTATGCAAAAATTCGTGGAAAATTCAACCCAGACTAAGACGTCTACCAGTCATGACCATGCTTTCTGGATGATGGATGGGCTACAGAAAGCAATCTGCTTGCTAAAGGGGCACTCCATGGCTGCTTTCTGCATCTACTCATTCTTCTTGTCATCTCTGACAACCTGTTTGAGCACTTTCTAGGGTGGTTGCATGTGATATGGAAGGTTTTCTGAATTTTCTGAGGCTTAATGAAGAAGGAATGTTAAAAAGGTCAGAGATGGCAGTTCTGACCCAGGAGACTAGAGTACATTGGCGATCATATTTATTATTCGAGCAGGGCACTTTCAAGAGTGAAAGGGAGCATTGTTAATAATTAGGCCAGGATAGCAGGAGTAAACCAGAAGTGGGATATATGATCTCCTTGGGTAATAGGGTGCTTTATGTACTTGCCACAGGGAAGTATTAAACAGCTCCCAGGAGGAAGGCAACAGCTATGTGGAGGCTGCGGATAGCCTGACCCAGTGCCACCCTTATAACATAGGCTGTATGACAAGGGATAATACTGATAAGATTTGGATTCAGAATGAGAAAGAAAACAGGTGGCTACAGCAGATCTTAGGACTTTTCTATTTTTCTAGTTCACCTCTCAAACGGCTCTAGAGAATTCCCCTGCAAATAATTCTTCAATCTGATTCCCTACTCTGGCCTTTACAACTGAACAATCAGCTTGAGAAAGTGAAGTGAGTGGGCTTTCAAAACCAAATGGCCCAAGCACTGATTGTTGGCTTGTGAGCCAAGTCTCTCCATCTTGTGAGAAGCCACCTGAGGGGTAATAGCCTGCAGATAGGAAGAAGGCCTACCTCCTCAAACTCTGATAGAAGACTTGTTCAGGAAACTCAGTTCAATGAGCTTTTCTACCTTGCTTCACTCAATCACCCTCACATGGTATGAGCTTAACTTAATAAATGTTCAATAATACAATTTGCACTAATTTGTGTAAGAGCATTCTTTCTTGTTCTGACTCTATCAGGTCTGTTACGTGCCTAAAATATTGTATTAGGCTACAGATTCCATCGTTTTTACTTATATAAGACAAGTTCTCTTTGCCAGATTAAAGAATTAAGGTGAATCCCTTCTAACCATGTTAATACAAAATATGGCCCCAAAGAAGGGTACAAATAACCCAGGAAGGTCTGTTCAGGAACTCAATCAGCAGCAGACCAAATTTCAAGTTCTTGCTGAGTTCAATATACATACATACCATGATAGTAATCACAAGAGAACATTTTTTAGGAGTTACGGTTCTAACTGCTTTATGTATATGATTTCATTTCATCTTACAGCAACCATGGGGAGTAGATGATATTATTCCCATTTTACAGATGAGGAAACTGAGGCCAGAGAAACTAAGAAACTTGCTCAAGTATGCACAGGCAATTGCTGGTAGACTGGCATTTAAACCCAGGCTGTCTGGCTCTAGAGTTCACCCTCTTCGCTGCTTCATTATATTGCATAGTTTGCCCCTGACTGAGGTCTGGCCCTTAGGGATCCACGGCTCTGTTGTAAAGCTGTATGAAAGGCTTTGTCCACCACTACCTCCAGCTGCTTCTATACCTATCCGTGATTTACCATGGCTTTCATGTTTCTAGGCTGTCACGCTTCGACATAGCCTCAGTTGTCTAACTTAAATAACTTATTTTTTTAGACGTCACAGTGCAAGAAGAAAGACAACTAACTAACTGGCACTATGATGTAGAATTTTCTATATACAATTTTACTATAACCAAGGTCTCTTTCATTTAATTAAAACAATAGGCAGTAAAACTGGTTGTGTCTGTGATCATCTCTGTGTAGGATAGATTTATTACATTTTTTCTACACAAGTGAAAACACTCTTTAAACACACATTTGCTGACAGCACTGGTTACAATAATAACACTAGAGATGTCATATATGACAGAGTTTTCTTTCAGATAATTCTGGGAAGTAGCTCTATCACAATTATCACAATAATTAGTATCCACGTAGTATCTGACAGTGTATACAACTCTTTTACACGTAACATCTCATTTACCCCTTACAGCAAGCCTATATGTGTTTCGGACAGGTTTTTTTTTTTTTTTTTTTTTTTGACAGAGTCTTGCTCTGTTGCCCAGGCTGGAGTGCAGTGGCACAATCTCAGCTCACTGCAACCTTCAACACCCGGGTTTAAGCGATTCTTGTGCCTCAGCCTCTCGAGTAGCTGGGATTACAGGTGTGTGCCACCACAATACCTGGCTAATTTTTGTATTTTTAGTAGATGGGTTTTCACCATGTTGGCCAGGCTGGTCTCGAACTCCTGACCTCAGGTGATCTGCCTGCCTCACCCTCCGAAAGTGCTGGGATTGTACAAGCATGAGCCACTGTGCCCAGCCCTTCAGGACAAGTCTTATTATTACTATTTCATATAAGAGAAAGTTGAGGCTCTCAAAATGTCTACATGACTTGCCCAAAGTTTTACACAGTAGCACATGGCAGTGTTGGGATTAGATCCTATGCCTCTTAATGTTTTTTCCACTGCATAACAGTGGATCACTAAGGAATGAAACTTGAAGTGCCCAAAGATCGAGAGTTACCTTAATTCTTAGCAGAAAAAAAAGACTCTGAAAGTAATGATGAAGGTTGCCTTCAGAGATGAGAAATGAACACACATAATCACACACACACACAATTTCATGAGAAAAATGCAAACTGACCGGACTGGATTGCAAATTTAGTTCATCTAAACAATCAAGTTATCTACTAAATAGTCTGAGTTAAGACTTCTGCGATAATATTGCCACCAACTTCATTAAAAACCACAGAGACAAACCTAAACCTGCACACGTTCACAACCTGACCTGACATGCCTGGCTGAATTTTATAGACACAATTCTTAAACATCTCCCTGAGTACACTGGCCCCACACTGCAGTGAACAGTCATGAAAAGCTGAATCGTTTTTGCTGATATAAGTACAGATGCGAAGGGGGACCCTGCCTCCCCATTCAAGTGCTCCTCATTCCTCCAGCACACAATGCTGAGGCAATTCCTTTCCCAGGCTTTCTTTTATTTTTAACACTAATACAGTGGGAAAAAGTTTCTGCCACAGCAAGGCAAAGTCCAGGCTTTTGTGAGCATGTCCTTTTCATCCAATGGACATTAATGTATAGATTCCAATGGAATAAATCTGAAATACTCTATCTACTGTAGAAGATTTGTCCCCCATTGAAAACAAATCTTGATTAGATGGTTATTCAGGGAGTGTATAGGAAGGAATGGTGTGAAAATGCTAACTCTATTCTTTCTTAGATTGGCACTGAATAGGCATTTGAGCTATTCAAAAAAAAAAAAAAAAAAAAAAACCAGCACCCAAACCCCAACCCTATCAACTGTACAAAACCACAAAACTTTACATAGATTATGTGATTATGTGTATTTGGGGATTCTTCCCCACCTGAAATAAAAAATGCACAGTGTTATGAACACAAAACCAATGGCAAAATGAAAAAGTTATAAAAATAGTTCTCTGTTTTAAAATAATAACTTACCTCCTTTTCACTAGAGTAAAAATATAGAGTCAGCCTGTGATGGCATTCTCTAGAAACATGGAAGGAATTGCAGTAATGAACGTCATCATGTATTCTAAGTGACTGTTCTGCGAGAGCACAACACAGACGGGGCTAAAGCAGGGGTGAGTACTGAAGGGAAAATCTGCCTGTGGGGAATTGGGGATAGAGGGCCTGACTCTCTGTTTTGCAGGAACCTTGCTCCTGCCTGTCCCTTAAGCTGCAGGGGTCCAGGGATAGGACTTAGCATGAGAATAAAAAGCTGCCTGCTCACAAGAGAAAATGAGCAAGAAAGGAAACAGCAGGCAATACAATCTCTTTTAATTAGGTGTGAAATCCAGTCCTTTCTCAATCAGGAGAGCAAAAGGATATATAAAATGAGACTAGTGCAAGGGTAAGATGCTTATAGAGGGGGATGGGGATTTGAAATCTCTGGACTTGGAAGGAAACACCATCTCTCAAATGAAAACCAATATACATTTCAGTCCAGTTAATAAGCCTAAGTCAAGTGGCAGGGCCAGAAAGCCTTTGAGCTTTCAATTTGGGGCACCAGATGAGGCTGGTGGGTCCGCACATGAAACAGGGTGCAGCTTGCCAACTCAGTCACACTAGGAAAGAGTTAGTCATCTCTGGAGAAAGGGGGGATGTATTTTGGTGACTGAGCTCCCTTATTCTCCAAACCCCCTGCCTGTTGTAAGACCTCAGTTACATCTACTTTACCTCCTCATATATGCCAAGGGAATCCTGCTGAATCCCTGCACTAGAGGAGCTATCGTAGTTTCTCGCTCACAGCTTCCATCCAGAGCAAATGACCCTGAACCACCCTGCTCTCTCTTTCTATCTCACTAGTATCATCACAGTCTTGGGACGGTGGCTGGGAGCACTGGAGAAATCACACACGCATGTGGAAGGTGGCAAGCAGACAAGATCTCTTTCTCCTACACTGGCTCCATATACCTGGCACATCCCAGCTGTTATTACCTCAGTAGTGAGACTAGGGAGGGTTATCAGCCTAGGGGAGGGAGAGCTGTACAGTTTTACTTACCCATTCTTGGGTGAAAAGGGGGATGTTTTGGGCCATCTCCCAATGAGGGTTCTCCTCTATCTTCCAGATTGTCTAAGCCCAGTCTGGAGGACCCATCAAGGATTTCAGCATATTTTTTAGCCATTGGTAATAGAATTCTTCACATAAAACATACATCAGTTGTTGAAGTTAGAAGAAATTTGACTTTACACTTGCAGAAATTTGACTTTCAAACATATTTGCAGGAATGGCTACCTATGAAAGTTGGGGACTAGCTGGATGTGCTTTTTTAGTCACTACTTATTATTTTATCTAGACAAAGATATTAAAAATTGCTAACTTGTTTTACAGTTTTTACAACACCATTCTATTTATTATCCCAACACTGTAATTGGGTATGTCTTTAATATTACCTGAATTTTTATTCATTCATAGAACATTTCTAGAGAATACTTAAAAGTATTTAAAGGTCCTTGGTTTTATGTTTGGGTTTTAGGGGGTATGTATAGTTTTCATGAATGGACATGTTTATACTTTTACAGGAATAAGATCAGTGGCTTTCATCAAAATCTCAAAGGGGTCTGTGTTTTCCCCAAATTAAGAGCTATGGATTGAGATTCAGGCATTCCTCTTGAAAATACTTGTAACTACTTTCCATAGTCAAAGCTTCTAAAACTGATGCAAACTTTGTGATTGCATTACTCTCTGATGCATAAGGTCTGTTGAACTAATATTTTCCATTTACTTAAGTTGAGCTGATGCTATTTTGTGTAAGAAAGCAAACAATCTTAGCTAAAATGAGATAAGTTACTTTTCAGAAGAGAAAGATTTTTTAAAAAGATTGAAAGGGAAGACAGAAATATAGATAACTACTAATACTAGCAGAAATCTGGATTATGGCAGCCATATTGTTTACAACTGTTGTAGCTAACTATTATTTAGTAAACTTTGTTTTACTCAGAGTAGATACCTTTTGGCAGTTAAGACAAATCCACGGAAGAATTAGAAAACACCCTTTAACATTTTTTGACTGTTAAAAATTAGATATTGTGGTATAATTTGAATAAAAAATAAATATAAACTCAATATACACATCTAATCAACCAAAAAAATAGTTTACTTGCAAGACTTCTTTCCTCCTTCCCTTTCTTCCTTTTTGCTGTTATACCACTAGGTTTTACTAAGCCTGAAGTATGGGGAACAAGGAGGCAAAATTGAGAACTAGAAAAACATTTGCCCTGTGATTTTCAGGCCCATCCCTAAATCTTGACTTATCTCCCATTCCTGACTTCTTTCTCCTCTCTTCACTCCACCAAAAAATAAGAGCTTTGTACTTTATCTAAGGCTAAGAATAGATTTACATTACTAGTGGGATTTTACAGGTCCAAAGGAGAAAGTAATTCCAGAAAAGTCTTTTTATTTGGCCTTAGAGGTCTCACAGTTTCCCTTGGTTAGCCCAGGTCTTTGGCTTGCCTTTTTATGTTAAGTCTGCTGTTATCTCTAAGAAAGGATGAGGGCATGCCTGTCCATATTGTAAAACTGTAAATACAACCGACTTATGAATGAAGTTGCTTTTGGGGTCACTTGAATTTTCACCAATTCATTAGTGAAACATTTACTGAGAATACCCCACTGTAAATGGAACCATAAGGATACAAATGATGTGAAATCTAAATCAATGGAAGAAATTTATCCATAAGGATCTTTGATGTTGGAAACATATATTAATCAATTAACTTCTCCCAGATCTCAGTGCTCACGAAAAGCTGTGTTTTGCTTTTCTTTGTGGAACCTGTGAATATCATAACTGATCATATTTCCCTCCTGGCTCTGTTTACTAGGGAGCTCAGAATAAAAATTTAGGCCCCCTTTTAGCAACTATGTAGGACCTCATGGTATGCTTTTCTATGTAAAATTTTCACCACCCTCATTATATTATCAATTCTTTATTTTATCTCTACTCTGATTTCTTTTTTTTGGAGTTATATAGAAATATATTTCCTACATATTTATTAACAATTGAATATTATTTTAAGCCACTTTAAATTCCTTACTTGTGAGGTGAGGGCATAATCAATCAATCAACAAGTAATTGAGCATCCACTTTATGGAAACCAATTCCAACCATAAGTTAAAACTTCAGTCTTATCAGGCTATATGCTTCAGTATTATCAGGCTATATGCTTTATGAATTTTTATACTTTGAGCATCCGATTCCAATGATTGTAATGAGGTAAACTGTTGAAGTTTACATTATAGTACAGTTGGTGAAAATTAAGTTTTACTCTGTGAATAAAGAAATTGGATAGATAATTCCAGACAACATTCTGAAAGACACTTATGCCCTCATTCCAAAGTTGAAATGAAATGAGGGGGAGAAGACCTGCTGGGACTAAGGAGAAAAGTCAATGAAATCTGAGGTTGATGCCTTTAAATCCTCTTATATTGTAAACCTTTTGAGATACCTTTTAGGAGTTTCATTTTTTCTATCTCTAAAGCGCTTTTCTTACAAATTTAGCTACTGCCCTATTGTAACCTTTTCCTTTGTTCACTAAATCTGGGGAACAAAAATACAGAGATGCTACATCCGTGGTGGGATACAAAAATGAAGCAAGGGATCTACCTACATTCACAAAGTTGTGCTGTTTGAACTTGGCTTTGAATAGACCTTAAAGAAGGATCTGTATATTCAATTGTACAGTTAATAAGTTAGGTCTTTTGCTTAAAAAGAAATCATAAATTTAAAAATTGAATATATGAAAACCAGCATCTTCTTACTTAATAATCTGTTCTTGTGGTCTCTACATCATCATATACTTATTTTATAGAAAAAAGCAGATTTGTAAATTCAGTGAGTTCAAAGATTCAGTATAACTCCCAAGTATGGCATTTCTTTAAAGAATATCATCACACACTGATGAATTATAGTTAGGTAAGAAACTAATTTTTTGACTTTGGGAAAACTTTTGTCTGGTCTTAAATGAGTGAGAAAACAGAACTCAATAGTGTCATTAAAAAAAAAGTTTTCTGACAAAAAATATCATCAAGTTCCCAATTCATAGAACTTCCTTTAGTCCTCTGTTGCTGTGGCATTCTGAAACTACTTTTGAAGCAGGTCTTCAAATTCATGCTCAAATGTTCTCTTTGCTTGGGTCTTTCTGAAAAATAAAAAAAGTTGCTTCCAATGAGACCACTGTTTTTCAAGAGTATCTCTGTTTGTTGGTAGGAGGGGAATGCAAGATTTCTCTCTCTCTCTCTCTCTCTCTCTTTTTTTTTTTTGAGACAGAGTCTTCTTCTGTCCCCTAGGCTGGAGTGCAGTGGCACAATCTCAGATCAGTGCAACCTCTGCCTCCCAGGTTCAAGCGATTCTCCTGCTTCAGCCTCTTGAGTAGCTGGGATTACAGGTGCACACTACCACGCCTGGCTTTTTTTTTTTTTTTTAGTAGAGACGGGGTTTCACTATTTTGGTCAGGCTGGTCTCAAACTCCTTATCTCGTGATCCGCCTGCTTCGGCCTCCCAAAGTGCTGGGATTACAGGCATGAGTCACACCACCCGGCCGATTTCTCTATGGACTTGAGCCATGACAGATAATTTTACTGAGGAGTAAAGACCTTCTATCCCAAAGCAACAGGGAAAAGCCAAGGAAAAAGGTAAATCTGTTTTGTTGGATGACTGGTTAAAATGGAAGCACTGAAGTGATTTGTGTGGGCTAGGTTCAGAGAGTAGCTGAAATTCATCTGCGTACCTCGGGTGATCCATTATAGAACCAGGCACAGGAAATCCTTAAAAAGAAAGAATAGGACATAAGTTCCTTTTTAGCTTACACTGAGATGAAGAATAAGTGCTGTCAGATAGAACTCAAAACCTTTGGTGGTTCTGGTAAATAAATAAAGTAGAAGGCATACTTTGTAATTATATTAATCACAAGTAGGCATTTTATCTTTATTATATCTTTATATATTCTTTTGTATAATATTTATTATATTATTTACATATTATCAAAAAAGTCATTGAGCTATAGAGGTCTCCTATAGCTATAGTTAACATTCAAATTATCTGATCTCACTTCACTGATTTGGTTGGATTTGATTTTCTCTAAAATAAAATCTCTGTGCTAATCCAAAAGGTTGGCCATTTTGTTTTCCTGTATGTGGATTACATTTATTTTTACTTCTCTTCTGAATTTTTCCGCAGTTCTTCAGTTATTGTGGTTTCTCTCCTCACCAAAGTCTTATCATTTCCATGAACCTTATTCAAACTTCCTCCTTCTCTGTGAAGCCTTCTGTGATTGCTAGAGTTCATCCTGAATTCTCTTTTCTTGGTTTCCACTGGTTAGTGAGGTAATAAACTGAGACATTAATTTTTGGCTTATTCTCACCGAATAAGAAAAGTTTCCTAATGAGAAGGTAGCTCCCCCTTCCTCCACCTGTAGGAAAGAACGCCAGGTTTTTGTATACTTTATAGGCTCCTTTGCCTGAGGGAGTTGTGGTTTCAGAGCCCATTAAGCCCTAAAGAAGAAACCTTGAAGAGTTTTCTTTACTAATCTCTGTTCTCTAAAATGAATTATTAACCTGGGCCCCTTCTGGGGTAAGGAGAGTGAGGTTGATTGATGCTTTGGAGTTAGAGAATTGGATAGCACTACTGGAGAGAAAAACAATCAACTTTCCCTCAAATGGGGAAGGTAGCAAGGTCTCTACTTGCATACAGCTCCAGTTGGGGTAACTGCTTGGCATACTTCTGGAGGCTGGACATAAAAAGGCACTGCTTTGAGAGGAGCAGTGATCATCTGAGGGCTGGGCCAATGGTCAACAGCAAGGACCACTGTGGAGGGCATCTGTAAACCCAGCTAGTGCAGTAGTGCTGGCAGTCAGAAGGACCAGGCTCAATGGCATCTTTGTGGGGTAGTCAAGCAATGTCAATGATGCAGACCATCATGGACTAAGAAATTAGATTTCATGAGTCTTGTACCAATCTAGGGATGAGAAGGGAGCCCCAAAACTTGGCTGTATTTCTTGCTAATTTGGTGACAGGGACCTCAGGTTTAATTTTCTTTAGAAAAATAAGGGAGTTTTTTGTACCTGAATGTTGAGGAGTGTTGGGGAAGTTTGTAGCACCTAAGTTAGTTCTTACCAATATATTATTGTCTCTTCTCTTTCTTTTTTCATTTGTGTCTGTCTCATCTCTCTAAGACTCCAAACCTCCCAAAGGCTAGTATCTTGTCTTGTTATAACCACAACTACAATGACAACTACAAATATATAACTGGATGCCTCGTTGTGCCCAGCATGTTTCTTTATAATGTGTGGGTTCTATGTGAGTGCTTGTTTGGTCAGCTCTTCACTACACTTCACAAACATATTGACGATAAGTGGGAATCTCAGGCTGCAGATTGACTCTGAGATATGTCTATGTGGTATGGTCCCAAGAGGGCTTTCCCACCCCTGAAGTTCTGTGTAATGCTCTTCTTCCTGTCCTTTATTTCCCTACCTACCCACAGTTCTATTTTCAATATGAATGTAAAGTCCAAGCAATTGTTTTATGTGTTCACTGAATTGCCCACAAACTCTGCTCATTCATTTATGATTTCTGACACATGCCATGCTGTCTCTATCTCCTTGATTCCATTTCCCCAGAGAGACAGCTCACTGGGTCCCCCTGTCAACAGAGGATTCAGAACCCAAAGCTAAGCCATACTTTGTAACAAAAAATAAGAAGAGATAACCAATCTATGATGTGATAGAAAAATGATCAGGCCAAACTCCGATCACTTTTGCCTAAGTTAGGGAAGCTAATCTGCTTGGAAACAGATGTTACAGAAATACCTACCAATCAGCATTGATAACAGGGTATTTATATGTACAATAACAGTAGTGTCAAGGATTGTTTAGAATATTTTCTCTTGGTGGCCACTGGGTGTCCTCATTTACAAAGTAAATATGCAATATTTAGTGAAGGTCACTGGAGAGAATAAAAGACACTAGTTTTCTTTTTGGCCCTTCACATACTGGGGATAAATTTATTGCTGAACTCACAACCAGGTTATATATTAGTACAGTTTAAAAACCTTCAGGTCAAACTGTTAAAGTTTATAACCAAGAGTAACTTATTCAGGGTCCACACATGAATTTAAAAGGCTGTTTCCTCAACAGAGGGGACTGTGATCAGCTATTAGAATGAGCCCTTATTCATTTGAAAATTGGCATGGGATTTTGACTATCTGCCGAGAGAGCCAGCAGAGAGGAGCAGGGAAGGTCTTAATTTATTCTTGAAAGAAAAGAGAACACCAAATATCTCCATGGGATATTTGTTAGATTCTGTTTTTATCTCACCTTTTCTGAAAACTAATTAAAAATAATAATGAGAAAGATAAAATATGTCCTTTGCCTAGGAAACCTGAAATAATGTGAAAAACATTACAATGAGCTGGGTCAGTATACTGATTATCAAACATTTCACATTTGAAGACAAAGAATTAAATTATTCCTTTGTGAACCTGTTATCCCACCTGTGAAGTGAAGGTGTGTATGCTTCGTAGGGATGTTGTAGGGACAAATAGAATATGAGGCACATAAGGTTTCTAGGAAGAGAAACTGTACATGAGATAGATTTAGGGCATTACTAATATCCTAATTGTGGCTGAGTCACCGTTGTGTATGACTTGTTCCTGCTGGAAGACAGGAGTCAAGGCCAGAGCTCACACAGCCAACAAATATGTACTGATTTGCTGCTCGCAGGCACTGAGTGTGACACACTGCTTAGCAATCACTTAGAGCTCCCTAAAGTGGTATTTTGCATTTCTAGGATTGTCATTGTCTCTTAAATTTATACTTATATACATCATTGATGAGGTTCTTCCCTTGCATGGCAAAAAGAATTTCTGCCTTCCTCCAATTCAAGATACAGGCCTACTATTGAATATATAATAATACAAGGCCTTCAAATGTCATACCTAGCCAATTAGCTAATCCTTTCCCAAAATAAACTTCACTGTAATATTTTTTTCACTAGCATACATCCCCAGCTTAATTATTATTCTCCGGCATGTTATTTCAGTACATAAATTATCAATATGATTTTGTGTTAAAACCAACAATTTGACCAGGCATGGTGGCTCACACCTGTAATCCCAGCACTTTGGGAGGCTGAGGTAGGTGAATCACTTAAGTACAGGAGCTTGAGACCATCCTGGCCAACATGGTGAAACCTCGTCTCTTCTAAAACACAAAATTAGCTGGGCATGGTGGCGCATGCCTGTAATTCGAGCTACTCAGGAGGCTGAGGCAGGAGAATCACTTGAACCCTGGAGGCGAAGGTTGCAGTGAGCTGAGATCATGTCACTGCACTCCAGCCTAGGCAACAGAGTGAGATTCTGTCTCAAACAAACAAACAAAAAACTCCCAACAATTTATACAAACAATACCAGGGAAGCTAGAAAGCTCTATGAGTTATTCACTGCCTTTCAGAGATGTTTGATTGTCTTAGTAGCCAACCTTAACAGCCTTTTCTGTTTTTAAAGGACCACCATGCATGCCTCTAGTACAACAATCTCTAACACTTAATCAACAGTTAAATCTACAGCAATACACAATAGCCAGGTCACTTTCACCCTGAGATTATACTAAAGGCTCACAATATACTCAGAATGTATGGAAACGTGTCTCATTTCTTCTAAAGATCCTTAAATTCCTTGCCTTTATAGTATTATCCAACTCATTAATTAGTAGACTCATTTTTCAACGACTGTAACCCCACAGATACATATCTGCAGAGCCCTCCTGATTGCATTTTTACCCTTGGCCTTTTCTTCTTTTAGTTTCATCAGTGTGCACCTGCAATTTCACTTTTAGAACTTCTCCAGGCTCGGTGGCTGAACACCACACAGCACAGGCTTTATCTGATGTGCTGGCGCCTGGTGTGGTCTAAGACACACTGGTGTTTTGTTCTTGAAGTACAGGACTGATGTTCTGAAACCTAGACTCTAACACAAAGGAGATCATTAGCTCATTTTAAGTGTCTCTTTTCTTCCCTCCCAGCCTCCTCCTACCCACCCCAAAACTTCCTTAGTCCTAAGCACTGGGAGCAGATGGCAACCATATTCCAAAGCTGAGTATACACAAAATAGTGCCATGGAGAACAGAGTGGCTTCAAAGTTAGCCTTTCTATTCAAGTGGGATGGCGGGGACTTCTGGAGGAGTGAACTCATCTCTCATTCATTTAATCCTCTATTCATTCAGCCAGGAATTTGTTTTCCTACACATCCTTCTACTGTCCAGCCAGTTGAGGGAGGGTGGGCATGAAGCAACTCTCTTGAGGGCCCTTCCAGCAGGAGGGCACTAAGATTCCTATGCCAAGCTCTTGTTTCCCTGGGCCAGCTCTGCCTGCTGCTGATCAAATCATGCCATTCCCATAAGAGGAGCTTGGGAACACAGTGTGTGGGGGGTGGATTTCTCAAGAACTGTCTCCTTGCTAGACTGACAGTCACATGCTGTATTCCCTAGACAAAGATTAGACCCAGGAAAAGGATGAAACAAGGAGGAGGATGTGGGGTTGCAGAAAACTGTGCAGGATGTTACAGCAACGGGAGGTGGGAGTGGGAAAACCTTTCCTTTTTGTTGTTTCAAGGTTTGCTAGAGCTTTTGCCTAATCATCTGTTTGAGCATCTTGAAAATAAGTATCTATTTCCATGATATCTATCAAAAACAGGCACCAGATTATACCACAAAGTTGACCTGCCATATTGCTATTAGAATTAAAACATGTAGCAGCCTACATTCAAAAGAAAGCTTTTCTGTTTCCCCAGCATAAAAAGCAGAGGGTATTTGTGATACACTGTGTTTTGTAGGTCTGCTAAATGAAAAAAAATCATCCAGTAAAAAATTAGTACCTATATTTTCACAAACAGGCAAAATGCTTCCAAATGCACTATACCATTCTTTTCGCTTCATTCTCTCTACCACATTCACATATTCATTCAACAAACATTTGCTAAGCACCTACCCCTACTCTGTGTAAGCACTTTGCTGGGTGCTAGGGATTCAGCAGCGGACAAGGTAAACAAGATTCTGCCCTCCTGAATTCTGTCACCTGGCCAAAACATTTAACAAGTACATTGCTAGAATGTTATTTGAGGAAAAGGAATAATTCATCTTACCTAGTATTTCTTCTGAATCTTTCTTAAACATATTTCTTGAAGGTCCAGACTCCTTTAACTAAGAAGTTCTATCTTAAATCTTTCTCTTTCCATTGTTATATTCATTCCTTTCTTGGCTACAATGTTGAGAGTTCAGATTGCAACTGCTATCATTTCTGGGGGGAATGGGGGTGGGACTGTAACCCTGAGAATCCTTGCTTTTCAAACTACACATATATTTTCTCTGTAAATATTGTACCATCTAATTTGCGTCTTTGGATTTTGTTGATTAGCCATCAACATGTGATTTAAGGAATACTGCATATGAGATGCAGAAATCATGACTCAGTAAGTTATTATTTTAAAGCTCTATTTTGGGATTTATACAGACTTGTGTACAGTCTAGTTTGGCTTTCAATCTAATCTGCAACTATTACTAGGCGGGCTTGTAGATCAAGTTCCACATCCATGTGTCTCTGGAATTCTACAGTGAAGCACAAGTGCTCAGGAGTTAAGAGAAGCAAACGTCCAAAATTATCTCCACCCAGTACCAAAAACTGTGGGCACCACGGGATGGGGAAAACTTACCAGGTATAATGAGCCAGTGACTGTTACTGAATTTCTTAAGATTATACTTTTCCCAACTACTGCAGACTGCTTCAGAATAGAAGAAGGTAAGTAAGCAGGGTGATTACAAGCAATCCTCCTCAGAAGTGAAACTCATTTACTCTTCTAAGTTTACCTCTATTTAAAATTATTTCAGACAACTCTCAAGCCATCAAGCCGACTGACTTTCAAAAAAATAAAAGATGCATTTCTTTACTTGTAAGTATTTGTCTTTGCAAAGGGCTCTCTGATACGCTAGCACAGAAGTTTGCACATTCTAAAGATCTGATGTTTTGCCCTCTTCGGGCGTCTCGGCTGGAAGGAGCTACGGTGAAAGGGCACCTAAGGTGAATGGACAGATTGCAGATGGGTGCACATAGGAAAATGTGCAGATCCTATAATGTATTCTGAGGTAAGACAGCACACAAATCCATTCCCTATAATTTGAAAATCTCTCTTCTTTTTAAATTTTTTTTGGGACAGGGTCTCACTCTGTCACCCAGAGTGGAATGCAGTGGCATGATCATGGCTCACTGTAGCCTTGACTTGCTGGGCTCAGGTGATTCTCCCACCTCAACCTCCGAAGTAGCTGGACTACAAGTGTACACCAGTATGCCCCGCTAATTGTTTTGTAGAGATGGGGTTTCACTATGTTGTTGAGGCTGGTCTCGAACTCCTGGGCTCAAGCAATAAATCCACATTGGCCTCCCAAAGTGTTGGGATTACAGGTGTGAGCCAACATGCACAGCCTGAAAATCTCTCATTGACTAGAATGCACTTGAAGACAGGAAGGAACTTAATAGGTTAACAGTAGAATGTAATGCTATAATGTTAATAATACTCTAATCCTTCCCTGTATCAAGAGGACCACATTCAGAGAGATTTGACACTTCTTTCAGCCCCAGTTTCCTTGTCTGTAAATGGGGTGTTTCGTAAGAGTAAGATTATGCATATTAGTCCTCTTTCATTTTTAGAAAACAAATACAAATGGGGGAATAAAAGAAGGCAAAAAGATAATGGAGAAGCGTCCCAGTCAGTCTACTCAGGCCTGAATCCAAGAAGGGACAAGAAAAGGGGCACTGGCTTTTCTTGAAGTGAAGGAGGTAACTGTTCCACAGACAGTCTCCTCCCACAGAACTAGGGCTTTTCAGCGTCAGTCACTCTCAGGGGGAAAGGACAGGGACTTGCAACAACTCTCACTTAGGCTGCATCAATTTTAGTTCATATTACTATTTTCAAACACTTAAAACTGTAGCTGACACTCAGATTCCTGGAGTGCTGGCTGTTTTTCTGGTGCTGCTTTAAGGGCTTTACATATAGTTTTCCATCGAATCCTTCTAATAACCCTATGAGATGGATACTATTTTTATTCTCATTATGCAATTATGCACATGAGGAAATGGAAACACAGGGAGGTTAATTAAAGGCACATAAAATGTATTCATAGGCTGAAGTTCACGTTAAAAAGAGCAAATAACTGGACCATGGGGGTGAGAAAATATTTTCTGAATACTGGAAAATAACACATAGCCCCAATCTTAGTCCATTATCAACATGTTCAAGAAATAGCTTTAGCAGTCTGTTACCATACCTGCCCCTGCCCTGAAGGCATGTGGGAGGCCATCAGGAGCCATTCTGCATTGGGTTGTTCACAGGGACCTCTCCTCCTTGCTTCTTAGTTCACTCTAGGGGGCCAGGATGCAGATTCTGATTAGGATAGGTCCTGGGGAACTGGCTTTTTCCTTCTTTTAGTTCTCTGACCCCAGTGTAACAAAATCTTTAAACCTGTGTCCCAGAACAACACACAGGAAAGAATATGAAGCTCTAAAAGAAAGGCCTACTCATGGTACCAGTGGAGTCCGAGACCTTCAGGTCAAGAACTCCTGCTCTGGAGCAGGGCTGGGAGTGGGGGCACGCTTTGCCCGTATCACTGCCCAGTGAAACCAGGCCTGCTTTGCAGTGCCTGTTAGCATGTCAACCCAGGATTACTTAGGCCACTTCAGGAATCCCAGGATCTAGTCACCCATCTGGGACCTTTAGGTCAGGAATAAAATGGAATGGGCTAGATTTCTGAGCGTTTTCTAAAAACTGGAAAAATTCCATTCAGGCCTACATGTAAAGACCTATAGTATTTCCCTGAGAAAATGACATGTATCCTCTCCCCTGGGGTTAACTTTTAAAAGTTTTAGTTCAGAATTTGTATGTGTCTTTTCCATTAGACACAGAGTTATCTCTTGTAGTTCAAACTTATATGCACTTTTCTTTCATTATCTCCTTTACATCTAAATATCTAGTTAAGATATGAGGCAAAGAGATAATCAGTGATTATATAGGAAAGAAAGTGATTACAGCAAAGAATTTAATGACAAAGTTAATTCAATTATTGCTTCTTGAAATTCTTTGTGTAGTATTCTACATGCCACACTAAGCTTTCTTAAAAATTCTGTATTCTTTGGTCTAATATCTTTGTATAAAACTGATAACCTAACCAAGCTAAAACTAGTGAGAATAAATAAGTAGGAGGAAACTCATTTTTAGAACTGGAGAGGAAAGGAAAAAACTCCTCAAGGTTGATTTTGACATCAACTATAAATTCATTTGGCCTTGTGAAATTATAAAGACTCATGTGCAAAATTCTTCCATGTGGTTGTTCATATAATTTTCAGTAGTGACAAAATAATCTCCTTATTTAGTTTTACAGGTAATTTAATAGTAGAACAAAGTATCATTTGATTCAGTTGGTTCCAGATCACCATCCTAAAGTAAAAGTATATCAGATACTTTGTGAACAGGTGGGATTGGTCTTTGGAATGTCTTGGACCATCACAGAAAGCAGCATACTTTAAGTAAACAAATTGAAACCCACCCTCCTACAAATAATGAATTTGAGGATGTCTCATGACAGTGAAGGAGGACTTGAGAACAACACATAGGTTTGTTATTAGTAATTACAGAGTTATCGGAATTAGGCATATCATGAAAGAAGTACACAGAATATGGCTTTTAAAGAATTATGCTTTGTCATTTTAAAAACCATTGTTTTTAAAAATTGTTTTAAAAATTGTTAGGATAATTTAAATGTTCAAAGTATATGACACCTATCCTCTGCTTAGTGTGCAGAGATTACTGAGGGTAACGAACTGAGTGCATATTTGTGAAGTAATAATTCTTGCAAAACATTGTTTCTCAATAAAAAGAAGAGAAAGCAATGTTGAGAAGTAGAGAAAGAACCAGTATAATATAATTACTGCTGCATTGGGCTTGGGTAGTGCCTTCAAATTCCTTTCGCATATATTTACCATTCCAATTGCCCTGTGAAATGGAAGATCTAATTCCCTCTCACCTTGCCTATTTAATTGCAGAGTCTCCCTTAACACTGGTTTTTCTCAGTCTATAATGGGCTAGGAATTCTTGTATCATAAAAATAGTCATTACTCCACTTTTGAGTTACTTATTCATTATTTCTTTTTAAAACATTAAAACTTTTAAAAAAAGTACTTTGTAATAGTTGCTTTCCTATTTATCCTATGTTTGCTCTTGAACCCCTCTTTATGGTATTTTTTGTGACACATCTGATTCTGCTTTCTTGACAACAATCAGGCTAGTAATCCCAAAACCCAACGTAATCTTTTCCTAGGTCTCTCCCCCTCGTTGGTGTCTGTGGCACCTGATACTGACCGCTGACCCTTCCTCTCTCTGATGGTCTCTCTGCACTATCCTGGTTTGTCTCCTATCTCTTAGACCCCTCTTTTCTTTTCCTCTATTTATGCATTCTTCATTCTCTTGCTTATCACTCTTGTAAATATTTCCCAAGGTTTTGCTTTCCCTTTTTCTCTCAACAAAGACCTTTTGAAGTTTACTCCCATATCTATGGCTTATAGTGTGGCCTTTTAGCCAAAGGGTTTGCTAGTCCTAATCTCAAGCATTCCTGCTGTGCCCCAGGACCCTGTTTGTAACTCAGTGTTAGTTGTCTCCACTGGGAACACCTGTGGTAGCTCATACTCAGCACTATATAAAATGGAACTCTATTCAATTCCTTTAAATGCTTTTCATCTTTCCTTGATATCTTGGAGTTATCTTTGATAATTGCCTTTGTTGTAACTAACACTCAGCTCCCAGAGCTGTCTACCCTCATCCACAAAATCTGTTGCACCTGGATCCTCCCCATTCCTCCTGTTACCGCCCCCTTCAGGTCACCAATAGTATGAAACACTGACAGTGCTGTCTGGACCCTCTCCTTCCTCCAGTTGCTCCTTCTCACATCCAGGCTGCCAAATTAGATCTTCCCAAAGTCTTGCTCATGGCAGGCCCCACTTAATACCCTTCCACAGCTCTGCAGCAGGGTGCAAACCCCTCATACCTAGTCCTAATGCTTCATTTCCAGTCTTTCAAAAGAGCTCAAAAGGAGCCATCTCTAATAAACCTAACTAGATATTACTGTTACCTAGATTAAACTAGACTTTACAAACCTTCTAAATTCTCAGATGCTCGTGATGTGAGGACATGTATTGTTTTAAGATTCTTGGTGGCGGTGTCTGTTTTTCTCCACCTTTGTGTCCTCACAGAACTCACTGTAGTGACAGGCACAAAAGATATATTCTATACACACTGAGTGAGTGAATCAATGCTCTGGTGGGTCTGTGTGTATGGGGACATATCTTTAACCACTCTGCATGGAAGTTGTGAATGTTATTTGATCTTCTCTACAAGACTCTAAGTCTCGGAGCCTAGGGCTCCAGTTTATAAAACTGCATCCTGAACAATACTTAGCCTGTGGTCCTCCACATTGAAAACATCCACTATATTGATGGATTAACAGTGCTGACTCTCTTCTGTTCAGAAAACATAAGTTTTTCCAGAAGCAGACTTAGTAACAGGCAGCATAAATGGTGGGAGAAAGAGCAGGGTTCTGTTTCTGACTCTGTCACTCATTATGCTGGGAAACTTTTGTTATGACACTTGCATTATTTGGGCCTCAGTTTT
This sequence comes from Trachypithecus francoisi, assembly GCF_009764315.1. Taxonomy (NCBI): domain Eukaryota; kingdom Metazoa; phylum Chordata; class Mammalia; order Primates; family Cercopithecidae; genus Trachypithecus; species Trachypithecus francoisi. Next base: position 74,727,643 of record NW_022681453.1, on the reverse strand, counting down.
CTCATGTGTACAATAGTGGGTACAGACCAGGTAACCTTTAATCTTGCAGCACTGATAAAAAGTTACAACTGGTACACATTCCTCAGCGAGAACAAATGATTCAGAGGCAGAAGAAAAGCAAAAAAGAAACTGCCCCCCATAAAAAAAAAATTCTGCTGATGAAGTAATAAGGTACGTGATTATGGTACCTAGTGTGAGGTGACTGGTGGAAAGATCTGACTTGAAATTTCCTTAAAGCAAGAAGTCCTTAAAGAATCCTCACGCCTGCTCTCAGTCAATCCTAAATATTCCAACTCTAAGGGCAGTAGTGCATGTGGCCTCTTTTATTGTAACTAAGGATGTGAGAAGTCTTCACAGATATGGAGAAGCACTAATTTTATATAACGAAATTTGCCATGAGTAGAGGAAGCACACACGAAACTGTCACTAGCAGCTGTAGATAAGAATTAAAGATGTATTGCTGCATGGGATGAGATGGCAAGATGAAGAATAGAACCCTGAAAATCACCAATGGGCCCTAACAATTACATGTAGACAATCATATCTATGCACTGTTTGGGAGAGCAATATGACACAGTGTAACTTGAGCCAATGAGCATTGAGACCAGACTTGCCAAGGGACCTGGGAGGATTTCATAAGAGGACAGACTATTAGAGTCTGGAGGGGCCACAAGTCGATGACACAGTTCCAGCATGATACCTGTAGGTAACACTGGCTCCATGAATGAACTTCTCTCAATAATTAGTTATTCTGAGCCAGGTGTGGTGGCTCATGCCTGTAATCCCAGCACTTTGGCAGGCCGAGGCAGATGGATCGCTTGAGCTCAGGATTCGAGAGCAAGCTGGGCAACATGATAAAACCTCATCTCCATAAAACAAACAAACAAACCCCAAAAAACTAGCTGGATGTGGTGGCGCGCATCTGTGTTCCCAGCTACTCAGGAGGCTGGGTGGGAGGATTGCTTGAGCCCGGGAGGCAGAAGTGGCAGTGAGCTGAGATTGCACCACTGTACTCCAGCCTGGGCAACAGAGCCAGACCCTGTTTAAACAAAAAAGAAAAAGAAAAAGAAAATTTATTTTGTGATTTACTGATCAAAATCATCATTAGGACCTTCAGAATACTTTTTTTTTTCTTGAGACGGAGTCTTGCTCTGTCATCAGGCTAGAGTGCAGTGGTGCGATCTCAGCTCACTGCAACCTCCACCTCCCGGGTTCAAGCAGTTCTACCTTAGCCTCCCAAGTAGCTGGGACTAGAGGCATGTGCTACCACACCAAGCTAATTTTTCTATTTTTAGTAGAGACAGGGTTTCACCATTTGGTCAGGATGGTCTCGATCTCTCCACCTCATGATCTGCCACCTTGTCTCCCAAAGTGCAGGGATTACAGGTGTTAGCCACCACGCCCGGCCCCCTCGGAACACTTTCTTACTTCCACTGGCTATGTGGAAGGAAGGGTGCTTTTGCCTATTAGAAAATAAGTAAGTGTCTTGCTTTATTATATATTTGGAAAGCAAATGTCTCTAAAATGGACATAGGATTTAGCTGAGCTGAATTATAACAACAGACAATGTTACCCAAAAACAAATTTTCCCATGATTAATATGAGGCAAAGAATAAGAAGGCCTCAGTGTTATAACTGAACTGTTCTGTTTTCTGAAAACTCTGCGCTCTCTTTGTGCCTCTATGGTTTTGCTTCTTTCTGTGCCTTCTGCCTGGAATGCCATTACTTCTGCCTTCTACTTTACAAATGCCCGCTCTTTTATGATCCAGTTTAATGTCGTTTTAGGTGTGGACCTCTTTCCACTGCAACAGGCTCTTTCCTCGGGGGCTCTGTAGCATTTTGTGCATACTGGAACACTTTAATTCTGCATCTGTATTTACCCCATTATGTTCCAAAGTGTGGGGATGGGGTCTTATTCCTATCTTTATCCCTAATCTTAGCTGAGGACTTGGTGCAGAAGGAGGATCTGATAACGTTTGATCAATGACTGAATTAATGACTAAAGGAATGAATGAATGACTACCAGAAATTACTGCATTAAGTGACTATGGGAGAAATCCAATTAAATTGGTATTGTAGGGAAATAACAAGTTTTGTAAAAAGAGGGCAAATTTAAAGATAGAGGTAGATTTAGATACAAAGTTTCAAGACCTGTGCTTTTTAAAAATAAGTGTGTCCCCAAATATACAAAGTGGAAACTCTGGGAAATTAGAGCAAATTAAAAAAACGAACTGGCCTTCCAATGTGTAAGTGCTGAACTAAGCACTAAAATCTCTAAATAAAGGGTATAAAAGGTAACGAAAACATTCCGAAGAGATTATATATCAACGAACTAAGAGGCAGAAAGGTGACTTTTTAAAAAGGGAAAGACTACCTTTGATGACATGAAATCCACATTTAACAGATTACTTGGCAATGAAATGGCAGAAAAACAGTTTAAATGAAAAGATAAATCTATAATTCCTTACAGGACATAGAATAAAGCAGAATGCAGAACACTCTGGGGGCAACGAGAGCACTTAGTTATACCAAAGATGCTCTATCACTGCTTAACTGATACGGAATTTATTAGAAAATTAATAACAAGCCATTGGATAGTGACTGTCTGTGGTTGTTATTCCATTCCATTTTGGCTATATTTTCTCTGCAAATTAGTGTGACCCTAAAATGTTTTCAGGATTGTCCAACTTGTCCTAAATTCCATAAATAAACTCTTTCAGAGGATGCTGTTTTTTGCCATGTCTCTATTACGGTTCTTCACAGATGGACCATTTTTGTCCTTCCAAAGTCTAAGAATAACTCTTTCAGTTATCAAGACATACCAAAATCCAGTTCAGCTGCTCCTGTGGGATTCCAGTTAGTTTAGACACATCTGCTGAGATACATGCATTTGAATCCAAATGAAGCTTTTGTTTGATTATACATTTTGAACATTTATGGAGGTTTTCTGGGGCCAAAATGTTTTTCATTTTTTGGCACACCAAACAGAGATCTTCAGTTATAAACACTGCCTTCTGAGCACCTCCAACAGAAATCCAATCTTTTCATGTGAACAGGTGCCTCAGGAAGTTTTTGGAAGGTTTTACACTGAATCAGCTTTCCGATTGGAAACTTTCTGAACATGCAGTCAAATTTGCCAGAGACCTTCAAACTTGCTTGAGCAGTTTTCACTCATACAGACATACATTCACACATAGAGACAGCCCAAGTAAAAGCAAATCAGAGCCCTGTAAAACTGAAGTATGTTTCTAAAAGGTTAAATATCATATGCAACCAAACTGAACAAAAAGAAATACACAGCAGGAGACAGAATGGACAGATAGCAAGAGGTTCTTCATTGAGCATGTCTCCCTTAAAGCCTTACCTAGAGTTTAAGCTATACATCCTTTCAGAAAAGTTTTTTTATCTCATTTGGTTTCAAATATATACGCAAGCATTTGCATTTTTAAACACGGCACCATAGAGTATTGCTACTAACTCCTTTCACTCACAAACATGTTCAAACAGTTATTTTGAAACACTTTCTTCTCTAACACAAATGGGTAAACCAGATTTAAATGTAAAGGAAGAAACAAAATTACTCTTTAAGTCAGAGGTTCTTTAGCAAAGTCCTCATCTTACCTGATTTCCTATAACTTTTACTTTCCAGTTTGAATACAGCATAGACTAAAAAGTTGTTATAGAGTAAAACAACTTTTTAAGCCTTATGCCTATAAGTTTTTACAGAGTAAAATCACTCCCCCAGTGGGCATGCCTGGAATTCAAGAGGAAATCTGCTTTCAAGTTGTTCTTATGGCCCCGAACCAGATGCTGTAAGGTGGCCAGAAACCTTTGTCTACACCCACTTAGCAGATTTCTGGCTCGTTATCAGGGAATAAAAGGTTCATTCGCAGAAATGAATAATTTCCTTCAAAATATCCCTTACCCTATTTACATGCTCGCATATTCCTTCCATTTTGTTTTCCCCCTACAGCTTTACTAAGGGAATTAATTATCTGGAAGAACGGGAACATACAGTAAGTACATCTGAGTTACAGGATGAGACACAGTATGTCATCTATTAGGCCTGGCTAAGACCAGCAGCTGATGCTAAATGGGAAGGAACATGCACCAAATGTTTTTTAATCACAAAGTTAGTAATTAATTGCTCTTTAAAATACATTTTATGCTTCTTTCTGTCTGTGTACATGAAATGCACATTTATTACATGCCAAAAATTACAACATTATGGTTTAAATGTGACTGGCACGGAAGTCCGGAAATCAGAGCTAATGTTCCCACAGCAACTTTAATTCTGTCCGTGTGCACATGTAGAGCTATAATAGTCTTCCATTTCAGGATAATACGTATAGATGGTTTTGGGAGGGAAGCTAAAGACCCATATCCTCAACTGTAGTTACAGGAAAAAATCAAAGGATAAAAGCTGTGCTCCTTTCCACATACGTGGATAAAAACAATGTCCCCACACCCAGTGTTGTGTAATCAGGGAATGAAAGAATCTGCTGTGATGCCAGCACTCAAGGGGACAGTTTCTGTTGCTGTGGGAACCTGAACTTTGCATTTCCTGACTTTGGGGTAATTAAAATGTCAGCCTTAATGTGGCATTAATGGAGTTTGCCATAAAAATCCTCTGTTTTGTTCTCTAAAAAATTGCTTAAAAGTTCAAAATGAGCCAAATGTACTAAAAATTTTAATCACAGAGACTTGGGTGGGTGAAGCAAATGGTTGGGAGGGGGAGGCCAAGGAAGGCGGATGGCAAGAGTTGGAAAAGAAAGAGCCCACTGGCCTCTGTGAGTGGCCAGCCCCAGCAGAGTGATGCTACAGAGCTAAAGTTAAACCCACCCACACAACAGTTTGGAAATGTGTAAAGGTTCAATGAAAAATAAATAAAAACTGTTCAAGCGTAAGTGCATCTTGGCAAGGACACAAAAAATGAGATAGTCTGATGAGGCCGGTGTAAAACATGGGAAGGTGAGTCACCACGGATATCAGCTTGCAACAAAAGAAAGACATCAGAATAGGTGGCTCTACAGCAGAAGTAGGGAGGACAGCCACAGGGAGGAAAATCACTTCTTTCAATGGGAGCCTTATTTGGGGGAAAACAAAATGGAAGAAATATGCAAGTAAAAGTTCTGGTCGCGTCTATCACATGTATATGACTGTGATGTGCTACAGCTTGATAGCTGTCAAGAAAGGTTTTTCATATGGAGAGCTTCGTCTGCTTTACTGACTTGGTTTAGTTCTGCTTAAGCATTTAAAGGGAGCACTTGGCTCAGCTCATACTCAGCCTGTTTAGTAGGGAACTGCTCTATCAAACACCTAGGGTGTTTTTTACCCTTCAGATTCCATAACTCATCTTAATGCCTTCCATTATCACCATGTGAATTTGCTTACCATTAGATTTTTAGCAATGGTGAAGAGATGATAAGCTAGGGGGTAATGGGGGAATACTGTTAAAAGGAAATTGTGTTAGTAGGTGCACTGCAAAGCAACATACATTTTAGCAGCAATATTAACCTCATCATCTCAAAACAGAAAGCATATCTCAACTATATTTCTTCTTGTTTTGAATACTACTGGGATCTTTTGCCAAATTTGAAGAGGCTCAGGAAGTGAAATAGCCAACTGAGAATTTAGGGGGTCAGACTTGTCATCTTTGCTGGAAAACACAGCCTGTGTCCTTCATATGCAAAAAAGATGGTGGATTACCCAACCATGTCAGTTCATATGCAGAGCTGACTTTTCTTTTGTGGGGATGCTTTATCCATCATGTTTTACAACCCAGTCACCAATACGAGTAGGAGTAGTTGCACATTTTCAAGATGCCTGTTCAGAGCCAGGAATGCCATCTTTGGGCTCAGAACAGAGAATTCCAATAAGAAATTTTCTCACAATGAGAGTAAATCCATAAACACCCCTCGGTACTCAAATGAGTTAACCACAAGCGAGTCTTTCCTCTACCTGGGTGTCAATTTTCTCAGTTTTCTCATCTGTAAATTGGGAAGGATCATACTGACAGGAAATGGGCATTAAAACATGACTAAGAATAATTTTGCTAAACACATGACAAATAAAAAGGTGCTATAAAAACTCAGGCACTTGTGAAAGCTTGGAACACTACACACTGGTGGAATGTTTCTCAAGTTAAAGAGACTAACAAGTCAAGGGCACTATTTTTAAATGCCCCAAATCTGTTAGTTCTAAATAGGAACTGAATATTTTACCTTAAAGAAATTAGGCTTTTAAATTAATCTATGGTAAGAATGACATTTGAAAGTAAAAAAAAAAAAAAAAAAAAAAATACTCTTGAATGCAAGAAGAGCATCCAAAAATTTTAACAGCTTAAAATAAACCTTTTTCCTGTCTTCTCTCAAGCAATCTCCAAATGGACAGATTTCTGTGAATCTTTCCTAAAAACAATTTTCTTCTAAGTGTAGGCTCAAATCAGGACAAACTACAATCCAAATATATTTGGAGAAAAGTATAATCAATTTAAACAACAGGTTGGAACAGAGAAGACTTACACATCTTAATGGCAAAATCAAACTGTCTAAAAACAGCTGGAGATCAGGTTTCTCCTCCTGGTTTGTTCTTCCAACTAAGCTCACATCCATTGGCTTCCCCAGGGTCACCAAGTAGATGTATGGTGACACCACACTCTTGCTGTTCCTTACACTTACTTCATGCCAATGCTAAGGCCTGGCCAGAGGATGCTTATGATAAAGCACCATAAGTGAAGCCCAGTGCTTTTTCTATTCAGCAAAACATTCATTTTTGCTGCAACAGAAGATTTCTGGGCTAAGGCAATTCTATGTAATCCACACCCATAAGGTGAGGCAGAAAGCCAGGTAATGAAGACTTGCGTGGAGAAACTCCAGGCCCTTCACCACAGGAACAGGCGATTTTCCTGGTGGGAAGGGACACTGTGCACATGCCTATTGGGCACTGTGCCATGGTACTTTCCAATTCTTTCTGTCATTACTATTACGCTGGCGATTGCCAGGCAAGAAGGTCCAAGGATGTGACGATTAGGACGGTCCTCAGGACACAGTCCCTGCTTCTGCCCCCTGGTTTCTCTACAGAAGCCGCAACTTCGACTGTTCAAATCACATAGGCCACAGAGATTTGGCTCATGTTACTTCCCTTTTCATTTTCTAGTGACAGTTAGAATATGGTCTTAGCCTAACCTTAAGTAGAACAAGCTCTCTTCACCCCAACACTGCCCCCAGGTCATTTCCCTCTCTTTAGAGATTATCATGATGAAGCAAGTGGAGAATGGAATCTCCTGGACCAATCTGTCTCTTGCCTTCTTTGCAGAATGTTACATTTGTTCTGTCAGAAAAATAACAATAAAAGATTTAGAATCTCATTTCCTAATAATTTTTGTCTTTGTGGACAAAATTTCATTTTTGAAATAAAACTCTGTGGGTCTTATGTTACTCATTTTAAGAATATGCCAGTTACTTGCATGTTACCAGACATCCTTTATGGAGATCAGTTCAGAGGAGTTGTTGGGTATCTTAAGACTAAAAGGAATATTCTTTTGGATTCGACTCCAAAGTTATTTCATTCCTTTCCATTGTCAACACACGTTTCTTTTTCTCTGAAGTACTGGGTTACATTTCAGAAAAAGAAAAAAATCTCCTAAACGTGATTTATCAACTTGCTTAAAATAGAACTAGAAGTGACTCCCAGATTAGTGGGAAGATGGCAAAAATAAACAGCAAAGAAGTGATTTCAATAGCGACGATCTCATTAAGCTGCCCATTTCCAAATTTAGCCCTTAGGCAGTTTTTTTAATTAAAAAATATTTTTAACCTGGATTCTCATTGGCTGTGTGAAGTCTGGGTGGCTTCTGAATTCTTGGAAGCCATTCTCTTTTCTTCTGTAAATTTATGCTATCCTTTAACCACTTCAAAATAAATTAAAAACTGGAAAGACAGAAATTCAGCCAAGCTACATGAGACTCCAATAACTAATGCAAATCTGACTTGTGTTATGTAATTTCAAAATGGATGTTTCCTTGTGTCTAACTGGCCTTCTGAGGTCCATGTTTGGTTGTTCAATTTAGTAATTATGGAAGTGCCATTATCCAGATCAAGAATAAATGAATACCAGCAACAAAACTTCTTTTTCTAAGTTAGTGCTACGAAAAGAACGTGGTTTATGTAATTACTTAGCCTTTTAAGGCCAAATGGCATGTCACCTGGCTTTTAAATATACTCTAGCTTTGAAAACATAGAGATGTTGGCTGAATGAAAATGGTGGCACGTTACTTTTGGCTGCCTGAGAAGACCAAATGCAAACGGCTTGCTCTGAAAGTAAAAAAGCCAGAACCCAGGGGAGAAGCACTACTCCACAGTGCGAAGACACCATCACCTTAGTGGTGTACTCACAATCAGATGACCCGGTGTGAGCGTGAGAGTTTGTCAGTGAATGTGTTGAGTGGATGAGGGCTGGGTCTGGAGACAAAACAGCTTCAAAGTTCAGGCAGGGAAGGCCCGGCTTGGCGCTGGATCCACCCGGCTGAGTAATCTCATTCTCCTCAGATGCCTTCTGGTTTTCAGCTGTCTTGGGTTTCTTCCTGAAAATAAACAAAGGGCCCTTTGAAGGAACTGACTGCATATTTGGGAAAAGGCATTTTTAGAATCTGTTAAAGATAACTCGATTTTTTTTTCTGAAGGGGGATGGGAGGGAGTCCAGTATGTCCCTTGTTTTAAAACAAGCTGATTCTTGTTTTTTTTCCCTCCAGTAATGGCCTAACTGGGAACACATGAAAGCATATGGGCCAAGCAAACAGCACCACATTTGGACTCTGTTGGCTGCATAAAAAGACCCTGTCCCAGAACTTTAGACAGCTTGAGCTACGTATGGCTGACATTATCCAAGAAAGCATCCCTCTTCCCCCCTTAGGAGTTTTAACATGGTCTGGAAAAATACTAGTGGAAGTTTTACCGTTCTAGCATTTGTCAGGAAGCTTAGAGACAGGACTCGTGGAGTAATGGGAGGAGCACTGGACTGGGAGTCAGGAGACTTGAGCTACGGTACTAGCTGTGCCTCTAACTTGCTGTGTGGCCTTGGGCACCTCACTTCACCTCTCTGGGCTTCAGTTTCCTCATCTGTAAAATAAAGGGCTTGGATTAGAAGGCCTTAAAGGTTCCTTCCAACTTTAAATTTCTACTCATGGAATACATTATGGAACATTCAACTTTCTTGCTCTTACTTAGATTTTATCTTAAATAAATTTCAAATCACAACTTAAATCTGCAGCCTGTACAGATGAGGGGGTAGTGATGGGAGGTTTCTGTTAGAGTAGCAAGTGAAAAGTGAAAAGAAGAGCTTAGATTCTAGTAGCTGAAGAGGGAAGGTGTCATGCAGAGATTTTTCTACTCCAACTCTTTATTCATCCTACGTCTAAGGTTTTTGATTTGGTGCATCGTCCTGGAGTTTAGGGTATGACTGTGTGTTTGGGACACGAGGAAGAGAAGAGTGAAGAGAATTAGAAAGTAATTGTTACTAATTGTTATATGGGGTCAGGAATAGGAAGTAAAACAGCACAGCTATCAGTCAGCTCAGGTCTCCTCTCCCCAGGACAATGCAACTGATATGAAACTAACAAATACTTAGCTTTTACTACTCGTACCCTAGACCACAGCCAAACTGGATTATTATTAATAGTTTCTGAACATTTCTCCAATTCCCTTGGATTTGTGTCTTTTTCTATCATTATGTGGACAGTGACCAGAAAAAGCATTTCTTTTATTTGTAGAAGACTATGTGTGGTACAGAATTTGTTGTTAGATTTGTTTCCATGTTTCCCTTGTTTCTTTGAGCATGGTAATGGACTTGTTATGCAGAATATTTTGTATTTAAATTTGTTGTGCTGGGTAGTTAAATCTGCCCTCGCAGAATATGGTGTTATGATTAGTATGCTGTGTTTTCAGTCCAACAGGTTGTGAAATAAAATCTGTTTCTTCAGAGGGCAGGAGGCAGAGATGGCATGATAAAGATTAGAATAGAGAGGAGGCTTTCAGACATCTTTTTCAGTATGGAGGAAGCCAACAGAAGAGAAGCAACAAATTATAAGACCTTATCCATTGTTTTTTGAATGATGACTATGGGAGTAACCCCCAAATCTTGAGTGTCTACATGGACCCTGAAGGAGCTGGTATTCTGGTTTTCAGTCTAAAGATGTAGCCAAGATCGAAGTTGCTAAAGCCCAACTCCTTTACTATAACCAATGCTTTCTCTGAGGTCTGTATCTCTATCACTGTTGTCTACCACCAGGTTGGAAACCTCAGCATCACTATACACCTTCTTCTGCCTTAAAGTCAATTCATCAATAAGTTCTTATAGTTCTGCTTCCTTCGTATTTTTTTTTCACATCTGTGTTTCCATTCCAATTTCAATGCAATCACCTTACTGCTATTTATCTAGCCGATTGTTTACTAACTGGCTCTCCATCCTCCTTCACTCCTCTAGTCCTGTTTCTTTGCATTCACTAAATCTAAGATGACTACATTAGCCTGACACTCAAGGTTGGTTCCGTATCTCCTCTAACTTTTCTCATGTGTCCTATATATTGGCCATACTGGACCCTCAGATTTCTTGAATATCCTCTAGAACATCCTGGGAGTCTACATTCTGGGGTCTACATCTTTGCTCAAGTTTTCTCTTGCTTTGAATATCCCGTATTTCATCGCTGCCCTGTTGAAATCACACTTATTATCCTTCATACTTATTAAATGGTGTCTTCATCTTATAACTGTCTTGATTCCTTTCTGCCAGATAGGACTTCATTCCCCACACTGAATTCCTCCCTAGGTCTTTCTCTGAAATGCCTATGCTCTTTTTTTTCCCTTAATCTTATTTCACTCACTCAATTTTATTTCAATCATGGCTGTTTATGTGCATATCCCTCTTGTGAGACTGTAAGCTCTCTGAAGGTAAGGAAACGTCTTAGTTATTTTTGTATTCCGTGTGTTCATTTATTCTCTTCTTCTTCCTTCTCTCCTGTCATTCATTTACATAATCATTTTACAAATATTTACGATGTCCCCATGATGTGCCAACATGGGCTAAAGAATAATAAAACAGGCCTGGTTCCTTCCCTCCCAGAGTTTACTGCCTTGTCTATACTATTAGGCAGTGTAGCTTAGACAAAGCTGTCATTCAATAATTGATTGTGGACAGAATGAAAGGAAGCTGAAATTAAAGTGTATTTTAAGAACAATCATAGTCTGAATCCCAATGAAGTTTCCTACTTTTCATGCAGCAAGGTAGCAAAACTACCTGACTGGCTGCTTTTGCTTTAAGTCTATGAGGGGCATTTAATAAGAGCAGGACTATTTTGCTCAGTAAGGCTAGGCTGGCCCTCACGATTTATTTAAATATAGCGACAAAACAGTAATGACATATGTCACCTAGCAGAAATAAATGTTTTTTTTTTTGATATTCGTAGATAGGGCCTAGGATACTTTCAGATGTGTACTTCAGAAAATTAAGAAAGATTTCTTTCAAACATAAAGACATAGCAAAACCACCAATATATTACTCTTTTATTTTTAACACTGCAAAAATTATATTGTTCTTCATATCAATGCCCTTGTTTCCTTCCCTAGATTCGCTCTTGCTTCCTGACTGACATCTTGTACCACATCCTCCTGTTGCCTCAATGATCACTTTGGGAGAATATTCATAGCACAGAGGCATCGGAGCTACCTCTATAAACAGGAAATGTTAAAAACTCAACCTTTTTGGCTTACCCCCTTATTTGTCTTATATCACTTTACTTACCCTTATACCACTTGGCTGTTTCCCAACTGTCCAGATAACAGAGAACTGCTCACCATCCTCAGAAGCAATTCATGTCCTATCTCACCCTTTCTAATGGTTCTTTGGACTCCTTTTTCTGGAGCTGAGAAACTCTAAAACATAGCACTCGTTTATGCCTAGACATGCACAGGTGCTGTGAACTGATCCCATTTTTGCAGTTCATAGTTTATTAAGGAGGAAAGAATAAGTCCTGTCATAATTAGTTGAAAATACATTTTGAGGCTCTGTAAAAAGAATTATAAATATGGCACATCTGAGGGTAAGTCTTTTCAAGCCTCTGTGGCCATGCACTATTCCCTGGAGCCTTTAGAGGGCAGCAGCACACTGGCTGACTCCAGCGGATTTCAGAGAGGCAAACTCCCGACCAGAACCTTCCTCCTGGTCACCATGCCAAAGGTTGATTTGCCAGACTCTGGCCTCTCAGTCTCTTTTTTTCAGTTCTCGTTCTCTCTCTCTCTCTCTGTCTCTCTCTCTCTCTCTCTCTGTCTCTGTCTCTCTCTCTCTCCCCCACCCCCACCCCCTTCCTCCTCTCTCTCTCTCTATTAAAATTATACACTCTGATGAAGTCGCCCCTCAACCGGAAAATGAAAGCTCCAATGAAAAAGTTAGACAAGCCAACAACAACAAAGAAAGAAACCAGGGAAAAAGGGAAAGGGGGCTGGTGGCAGGGAAGGACTTAAGAATAAGAAAAGGGCAGATGTTTCGTAAATATATGCAAAGTAAAACTGGGTGTACCCTGAACACTTCCACAGAGAAACAGACCAATCATTGTGCACTTCCTCCCGCCACACTGGTGGAGCTCTGCATTCAAAAAAAGAAAAAAAAAAAAAAAAAAAAAAAAGCGTGGCCGCAGGCACCCGCCTTTCAACGGTCAGTTCTGACATTCTGACTGAACATCTCTCAATTGTCCAAGGAGAACAAAAACATTTTCATCTCCTCACTGCAAACATTTCTGTTATGAGAAAAGGCTGCTTCAAGAACTGGGAGTGTGTTCTAAGGAGAGTGGCGGCTGAGTTAGCCAGCAGAGCCTTCTGGTTTTTAACTCTCATTGTGCTGGCCCCAGTAAGAAGTTTTAGGCTGAAACATAGCAGTGAGTAAGGCTGTGGAGGATGTTGGCTCTTTCCTAACTAGACCATATTGTATGTGGAAAGAAATATGCATTAAAACATATTGATGATATGGTAGGTATTAAGCATGTTAAATGCATGGAAATTAACCAGATCGGCGGCATTTGATGTATATATTTCACACTCTTTTGCACATATTGCACACATACAGTGATGGCAATGCTTTCTGCAACATATGGAAAAATAAATATTTTATCTGTGTGAGCTCTTAGCAGTCTCCAGGGTGTTGAGAGGAGAGTGCTCTCTTCTTTCACCCTATCCCAATTTTCTCTCTTCACTGGGCTCCCACCCTTTCTTGCACGTTAATGTGTCTTTTACTTATCAGCTTGGTCTTTTCCTATCTGATAAGTAATGTGTCTGTTACTTATCAGATAGGAAACAATTAGTTGGAACCTCCTATTGGCTCATGATATTTTAGACCAGTGATGCCTCCCCCAATCTTGTTGGAGTCGTAACCATTTCCCTACTCTTTTCCCCAGCAATGCATTAAATAGGCTTAGTATCTGGGCAGGAGAGAAAGGGTAGGTGGCAACAAACCACTCCAACAAGTGTGGTAGCGGAACTGTGCTCCACTACCTATTAGTTGTATGCCCTAGGTAGATTACTCCGCATCTCTGAGCCTCATTTTCCTCATCTGTAAGATGGGAATAACAATACCTACCACTTAGGGTTATTGTGAGGAACAAATGAGATAAGCCATGTAAAGTGATTTGCCTTGTGCTGGCACATGGTAAGGGCTCAATAATGGCAGTTCCTCTCATAGGGATTGTTAGTTCTGTGACTTTCATAATGTTAGTTTTAAGAAGACATTTCCGGGCCGGGCGTGGTAGCTCACGCTGTAATCCCAGCACTTTGGGAAGTCGAGGCGGGCAGATCATGAGGTCAAGTGATTGAGGCCATCTTGGCCAATATCGTGAAACCCCGTCTCTACTAAAAATACAAAAATTAGCTGTGCATGGTGGCATGTGCCTGTAGTCCCAATTACTCAGGAGGCTGAGGCAGGAGAATTACATGAACCTGGGAGTGCAGAGGTTGCAGTGAGCCGAGAGCGTGGCACTGCATTCCAGCCTGGTGACAGAGCAAAAAAAAAAAAAAAAAAAAAAAAGAAGATATTTCCTTCCCTCATTTCAGTAATCCGTTTAGACATCTAGATTTTGGGCAGGGGCAAATGGATTGCTATTGCAGCAAAGGCAGAAACAATGTTAGGACAAGCAATCTCTTCCTCAACACTTTGATCTCACTGTATACCTCCTGACATCTCCTTTCTGCGCACGTTTGTCATTGCTGTGACTACGCTATACCATGAGCTCCTTGAAGCTGAGGGTTGAGCAAGCTATACTTAGCCTATAGAAGCCCATCAAGCCTGAGCACTATGGTCTATTCATTGAGACCAACCTATGGGACTCTGGCTTATCATGTTTTCTTACAATTTATCATTTCTCTACCTGGTCTGATGTCCTCACATCAATTTAAGATATTTTTGTGATTAAACACATTTTATTTTCTCAATCTTTTTTTTTAACCTTGGCAGGGCTGATTTATAATTTTTTGCAGTATAATTTCCTCCTAACTGTATCAGTCAGGATCCTGGCAAAACAGATGGCACATACAAAGTTTTTTGCTAAAGAGGGTTTAATGAAAAAACTGTATTTGGAGGTGAAGATGAGGTTCAGGGACCTCAAGGGAGATAGCACCAGGTACTAGCAATAGTGGAGACTGCTAGGTACTAGCAGTAGTGGAAAGCTTTAAACCATTTAAACTGAAGGGGCAAGTAAAATGGTGATGAATTCTGAGTCCAGCCAGAATTGGAGTTGGGAAGGAGGGCTGAACTAATACATTCCCTGACCTGTCTCTTCTCCCACTTTCACATCTCCTGCTGATGTTGCCTTCTGGCCAAATTCAAAGGGAAGTCCAAGGACAAGAGGGTCTGAGTAATGGACTCCAGAAGGCCAGTCTTCTGGGTCACATATCGGGGCAACGAATGGTTCTGCGTTTTTTTTGGGGGGTAGAATGGGGTGACAAGACTAATCAACGTATGTGTTGTTTCTTATACTTTCAATTATACTTTCTGGAAGAAGGATAGAACAAAATAAAATCACTTCTCTCTTAGCTTACATGTACCTATTATGTTGAACTGTCATTCATAGAGCAAGAAAAGGGAATGTAAGCTCAGCTGAGCAGGGATTTCTGTTTGTTTTGCTTGCTGCCATATCCCTAGTTCCTAGAACAGTGTCTGGCACATAGTATATGCTCAGCAAATTTTAGATGACTGAGTAAATATACTCACCTCTGCCATGACAGACTTTATATATAGACACCATGTCATTGAATTATCACAATGATCTGGTTAAGTAGGCAGGGCCACTGAGCATTATTGTGCAGGTGGTATGGGGGGTGGGTAGGTATTAAAATTTAATATATGCCTCCCCAACCCACTTCCAAGCCTTCAGACTAGGCCCAAAGCATTGTCAACCCACCAGAAGAGATATACTTCTGCAAATGGTTCACATTTTAATTTTTTATCCTCTTTATTGATTTTTGCACCTAGCAAGTCTCTGCAAGTTTTATTATTATTTCTCTTTTATACATTAGAAAGCCAAGTTTCTGAATAGCAAAGACTGCAAAGATTATAACCCAATCTGCCCATTCCCTAGGGCCCATGAGAAGTAAAAGCAGGCACTGGCATTCTGCAGATGAAATACTTCCTATGACAGAAATAAAATGCTCACTTGTAGACTTCTCTGTAATTTGTAGACAACATCAGGTCCTGATTTCTAGGTCTGGATCTGGGTTCTCTGTAGCACAGGAAGGTAAGAGTGATAAGAACTCTTTTCCGTCTTAAAGGATACAGAAACTTTGAAACCCGTCTGCATCACAGTAAGGCTGTGTTATCTGTATCAGCATAGTTACTCTGTGATGAAGAAAAACTCAGAAAACTATCCAGATGTGGGAATTTCTCAGGTATTCCTTGCACTTGAACTTAAGGATGAATGAAGGTATATATAAGTAAGTTCCTTGTGTGGGTGTGGACTGAAGAAACTACGTTTGATCTTCTGTTATGTCTGTAGTCCCCAGTACCTCAGTCCTATTAGTACTACAGAACACATTCCCCTCCTGGAAAGGCAGGCCTGTCTATCACCTACACATCAGCTACCATCAATTATGATTCAGTTGACTGGAAGCATTAAAGGTAAAAGAGCAACACAAAAGAAAACAAAACTCTGGCTTCATCCCTTTGGGTTCGATTTATGCCAGAATAGCTAAAGACATAGAAAGACAAATGTAAATATCCTACCTGAAGCCTAAGAGGGATGTTAGTCTCGTCCAGTAACATAGAAGTCTGTAAAACACCATCCCATTACCTGCCTCATAACATACAGGAAAACTTGTGAATATAACAACTAGATATTGTTTTAAAATGTATAATTAAGTTATTTTGCATGCAGAACTTCTAAATAATTCAAATGTCTGGCTTTTCTAGTGGAAAATGGCATATGTTCATCTGTTATTTTAGCAATGATGAATGAATACTTGGTATCGATCTTTCATTAGTATTTTCCCATAGGTATCATATCTCCTACCCCAAATTATTTCTGTACCTTTCCTTGCAAGGTCTGTACTTCTCCTACATAAATGCCTTGCATAGCAGGAACTAAATCAGCTACACAGACCCATACATCCAGAGAGGAGAGGTAAGCTGGATACAGCAGCTTAGAGATGTGGTGGAAGGAGTCCAGAGCTCCAAGGGAAGGGCAACAAGGAGACAACAGCATGGGTTGCAGCTCAAACAACAGGTAAATCAAAGCAAGCAAAGCTGCTGTTCACAGATTTGACCAGGGTGGCATGAAATGACAAGCTACCGTGAGATTCGACAGTGGCACAGAAGGATGATGAGAAGCAAACAGATGAGGAGGAGCTGCCACCACCGTAGGTAGAGGCACAGATGACCAAGCAGAACAGCACCAGTCCCTGCAAGGTGTGCTTCGGTACAGCTTGGCACAGCCATCTGGCCAGGAGGGAATGATGCTGCCTATGGTGCGCATTGCAGCCGGGAAGTTGAGAACCGCTGTGGGCACCTCAGGACTGAGTCTGGTGACCCTGCTGATCCAAGAAATGAAGCCATCTACAATTCTGCCTGCGTTCACAATTTTCTGTGTGTGTGTGTGTGTGTGTTTAATTAAACAAAGTGAACTAAGAAGCGTTTTATTGGAGACATAATGTACTCACAGTAGTTTCAAAATAAATGGTGTCACTCTTCAGGTAAATTACTCCAAGGCTTGGGCCTAGTGCAGATGTTCATTGGGGCAGGGAACAGAGAGCGGCTGCATCTAGATCAGACAAAAAACAAAAATAAGGTAGTTAAATGAACAGGTGATGGTGATGGCAATTATTTATTTTGATAAGAAAGAACTTTGGGACTTCAGTGAGAGGTTGGTTGGTTGGTTGGTTCTACATCTTTGTACCAGAAAATGGCAAGTCAGGGAAGGGAGAATGGAGAGGATGTTGTCCAGGCTCCATTTTCAGTGCTTTCACCTAACTGCCTGTGCAGCGTGGGACATCAACAGTACCCTGTCAGTGTGGGCGGAGCTGATTTTGTGGTTCTGACTTAGAAGCTGAGTTGTGGGTGAAAGTGGGGGAAGGAAGTAGAAACAGTGTCCTTCAACCTTGTCACAGTTGATTCTTCTAGTATCCTTTTCTTTTTTTTCATTTACTATATTTATTTTGTATTCACACATAAAAATTGTATATATTTATGGTATAAAACATGATGTTTTGATACATGTATACATTGTGGAATGGCTAAATCAAACTAATTAAAATATGCATAACCGGCTGGGTGTGCTGGCTCACGCCTGTAATCCCAGCACTTTGGGAGGCCGAGGTGGGTGGATCACGAGATCAGGAGATCGAGACCATCCCGGCCAACATGGTGAAACCCCGTCTCCACTAAAATACAAAAAATTAGCCAGGCGTGATGGTGCAGGCCTGTAGTCCCAGCTACTCAGGAGGCTGAGGCAGGGGAATCACTTAAACCCGGGAGGCGGAGGTTGCAGTGACCTGAGATCGCGCCACTGCACTCTAGCCTGACAACAGAGCAACACTCCGTCTCAAAAAAAAAAAAAAAAGAATTACCTCACATATTTACCATTTTTTCACAGTGAGAACACTTCAAAACCTACTCTCGGTAATATATACTACATTCTTATTAATGATAGTCATGAGGATGTACAGTACATCTCTGGAGTTATTCCTCCTAACTGAAATTTTGTGTCCTTTGGTTGATGTCTCCTCAGCCTCTGGCAGCCACCATTCTAATCTTTGCTTCTATAAATTAAGCTTTTTTAGATTCCCCATATAATTGAGTATTTGTTTTTCTGTGCCTGGCTTTTCTAGTACAAAAAGAGCATACTTTTTCCCCAGATATCATGGACGACCTCTAGATTCATCCATGTTCTTGCAAATGACAAGATTTCCTTCTTTTTGAAGGCTGCATAGTGTTCCACTGTACACTTTTACCACATTTCTGATATTCTTGATTCCACTTCAGTCTCTCTTTATTGCTTAGTTCTTAACCTATTGTAGTGACACCCATTGTTCTGGGCATGTTCTGAACATTCCCTCTGTCCTTCACTGCAAATGCTCCATTTTCTTCCATAGCCTCTAACCCTGAGGACACTGAATTACCCTAATTTTTTTCCTACACCTCAGTCTGCTATTCTACGTTCTTCACTGGCTTCTTTTCTTCCTTCTGTTCTCTAAATGTAGACATTCCTCTAGATTCTCTCCTCAGGCTTTGTCTTCCCCAGCCCTCCCTGACCTCAACAATCACTTCTCCATGGAGAGCATCCACACTGCCATCTTCAGTTCTAGCTTTTCTACAGAGCTGCACACCCACATTCTAAATAACAGCTGGTTATTGGTTCATTTGTTCCTTTGTCCATTCATTCAGTGTTTAGATAGTATCTGCGAGGCACCGGGATGAGTAAAACAGGGTCTCTAACTTTGAGAAGCTCACATCTCCATCAAGTACTACACAGGCTTTTCTAATTCAGAAAGTTTAGAACTGAATTCATTGTCTTTCCTTTAAAATCTGTTTCTTCTCTAGATGTCCCATTTCCTGCCATTGGTATTCTCTTCATCCAGTTACGTGGGCCTACAGCTGGGGAGTCATCTTTAATTCTTCTGTTTTCTTTTTTCTTCCCATATCCAATTAGCTGCCAAATCCTGTGGATTTTACTCTGATTGTGATTCCTGAATCAATACCTGTTTTCTATACCAACCCCTATTTCTCCCTTTGCTACCTACCGTGAGGAAATCTGTGAAAGACTCCTGACTGGTTTCACTTTTTCCAGTTTTTCTTTACCTCTTATCCATCCTTCACACAAACATTACATTAATTTTTCTAAAGTGCCCTTCTAAACATATCACTTCTTTGCTTACAGTCCTCCTTGCTTATTGGATTAAATTCAAACTTCTCAGTTTGGTATTCAAAGCTGCTACAGTGTAGCCCAATCCAGTTTCTTACTCTTATCTCTACACTCCATTCTACACTCCAGTAGTCCTACTCTTCCCCACCATGTTCATAGTATTTCTTCCCTTCTTTCAAGGTCTACATGTAGCTTCTTCAAGGGCCATCCAAATGCCACCTCACTTATGAAGCATTTCACAACGGAGATTGCCTTTCTTAAATATTATGAGCACATTCTGTACTACTCCCTTTGCATATTCTACCAATTCGAAAGGTTATTTGTGTAATTTGTCTTCCCTCTTCATAAGCTCTTTGAAAGCTGAGGCAATTTTTACTGCGAGTACCCTATAGTGGGCCATGATTTCTTGCACATTAAGTTTGCGCTAGGCTGATAATCTGCTGAAACGAATTTAAAAAGAATAAACACTCTTGCCTTGAGTCATAGAAATGGGAACTAAATTGAAAAGACCTCAAAACTCATCTACTTCAACCCCCTCATTTTTCAGATGAAGAGATTAAGGGAATTGACTTGCTCAAGGTCACATCCTTGTTAGTGGCTGGGCAAGGATAACAGACATAAAAGGCCACAGACTAATATTTATCAGTGCTTACTTGGCACCAATAGGCCCAGCAGATCATCAATAATGACAAGACCAGAGAGAGGGAGGTTGGGGTGTGTAACCTGCAAAAATACATTGTGTTCCAAAAAATAACAGACTTGCTTCATTTATTTGCTTCAACAAACCGAACTAAGAAATATCTTTCATAGTGAAATAATGTCTAAAAAATGACGGTGGATTTAAAAAACAAGGAAGCAAACTTTTCTAACATTACTAGCAGAAATAATAATGACAATACAGTCACCACCACTGGGGAGGAGGTGTGGATGCTTAATGGGTACAAAAAATAGAAAGAATGCATATGACCTACTATTTGATAGCACAAGAGTGACTATAGTCAATAATAACTTAATCGTACATTTTTAAATAACTACCAGAGGGTAACTGGATTGTTTGTAACACAAAAGACAAATGCTTAAGAGGATGGATACCCCATTCTCCATGATGTGATTAGTTCACATGCGTGCCTCTATCAAAACATCTCATGTACCCCGGAAGTATATACACCTACTATGTACCCACAAAAATGAAAAACAAATAAAATGTTAAAAATACCACTGGGGTGATAAACTCAGGCTGAAAATAAGAATAAAGACATTTCTCACACTTTGGAAAAGCTGTGGGTTCAGCTGGAGTTCTTGGTGAAAACATGCAGTCATTCTATGGTTACATTCATGCCTTTATAGAAACAAACTATCGGCAATCTGCTGTTATGCCACATTAACACTTCTTTTTCCACCTAGCTTAGCCTAGTACTCATTCTCCAGGTTTGTTTAAATGTTTACTGGTTTTTCCTTATATTACTACTTTACTTCTAGAAATGCATAGACAATTGCTTCCAAGTCTGTTCAAATTTTCTTGCCTTGTTCTCTTGTAGTAGAAGAAACATTAGTTGTTTCTCTTCTCTATCCTTGTCCTCAAACAGAATCATTTTCTCTCACCCAAAGATGAAAAGCCCAACAAAACATGCTGTGGGGATAATAGTGTTTACCTAGGTGAGGAAAACAGATTTTTCCAGGGAATCTCAGTAATTATTACTTGGCCAGAAAAGCTCAGCTTTTAAATGTTAGCTCCAATACTACAAGACTTCATCTGCATCTCCCAGGTGAGCGCTTGACTCACTGTTACTCACCAGAGGAAAACCTCGGTAGTATTAATCAAACTCTTTTTGGCCAGTATGGTGGAGCCATGCTATGCATTGAGACACCCATTAAGTAGCATCACCCCAGCAGCCACACAAACAGCAAAATGGGCTCAAGAGCTCTTCATTGTTCTTTCTAACCCGTCATAAGGCTGGACAGATTATCGACACTTCACCAGATAGAACTTCCTTCTACTTTTGCCCCCTGGCAACTACATTAAAATGATAAAGGAAATCACTCATCAATAGTACTTTGCAGTGAAAAATTATCTGGCAAATTTACAAATCCTTTGTGTAATTACATAAATGTACATTTTAAATATATGTAACATTTGATTTAAATTGTGCATTTCATAATTAATACAACCATAATATGTCTGTCCTTTAATTAAATCCTTCTTTCTCAGCCCCACATCCTGCTGCTATAATCTTACTTTCATTTTTTGGCAAATTGTCACCTAGCTCCCTCTTTTTTCCCCTTTTGCCTTAGTACACACCTGAGCGTCTATTAATCAGAACCACTGCATGGTGTGTCATGTTTCATTGCTTAAAGGGTGGTTACACTCTAAAAAACACTCAGTGAGAATGACTTCATGGGGTTTCACATTTATTCTCTTTTAATGACTTTCACATCCAGTGTACTCGGTTTTTAAGTCAAAAGATAATTTTGAGGGGCTGCTGATGCCACAAATTCTCCCTAGAACCTGAAAATCCAGCTGTTGTCTCTGCTTCTTACATCATCACTGTAATAAAGAATCTGCTCTTGGAACCCAGCTGGCAAGTTTCTTGATGGTGTCAGGCGAACAGACAGTAGGTCACTTCTCTTCAGCCTGTTTCATTGTTGACGTTTCTGCAGATCTGTCTTGAAAGCCCTTAGAGAGCAGAGCTGTTATGAAATACACTGCCACATATCACTGTAAGGAACTTTCTGCAGATTTCAACTTTGAGTATGGCCTGTCCCATTCCTAGGAAATCACACCAAATCATTCTAAAATTATAGATGGGAAGTTCATGATTAAAGTTTACAAGAAAGGTAATAGTAACAATAACAACTAGCATTTATTGGATGTCTACATTTTATTAGGGACTACACCAGGCATTTTTATAAATGAATATGTTCTTGTTTAACCCTCATAGCAATGCCATGGTGTATGTTTTAGTATACCCATTTTACAGATAATAAAAAGTGAGATTTAATGAGTTTATATAACAGGTCCAAGTTTAAAAAGCTACTGGATAGTGAGACCAGAATCCAAACCCAGATCTCTCTGATTCTAAATCTGTGCTCTTTTTTTTTGAGACGGAGTCTCGCTCTGTTGCCCAGGCTGGAGTGCAGTGGCCGGATCTCAGCTCACTGCAAGCTCCACCTCCCGGGTTTACGCCATTCTCCTGCCTCAGCCTCCCGAGTAGCTGGGACTACAGGCGCCCGCCACCTTGCCCGGCTAGGTTTTTTTTTTTTGTATTTTTTAGTAGAGACGGGGTTTCACCGTATTAGCCAGGATGGTCTTGATCTCCTGACCTCGTGATCCGCCCGTCTCGGCCTCCCAAAGTGCTGGGATTACAGGCTTGAGCCACCGCGCCCGGCCCTAAATCTGTGCTCTTTTCACTATATAACAACTGTTCCAATGCAGCTTGGATACGGGACACATTTCTAGTTCCCACTGTGATCACAGCACAAGGAAGATGCTTATTTTCATGATGGTTCAGAGCCACTGGAAATATCTGGGAGCACAGACTCCAGGAGAAGGAAATATTTCAAAAAAACTATCAATAAGTATAGTCCCTTCCCCGCCGCTTTCTAATTGAAGATGGGAATGTCTTCTATCAGTCTTCTCAAACTCAAATGAACAAATGAATTACCCAGGACTTCTGATTCAGCATATCTGGCATGGAGCTTGCGATCCTGCATTTCTGACAAGCTCCCAGGTGATGCTGATGCTATTGGTCTGGGACCGCAGGTCTTAGGCCTGACACTCCGCTTTCTACTAGGGTTGTTTTTGAAGGAGCAGTTCAAGTCAAATAACTTGGCTAATAGTTCACATAGCCAGCTGACTGGCTTCTGATTCTGGGCCAGTTTGTCAGGTCATCAGGCATTACACAGAATTCAAGGAGTTTCTAGCATAGAGCACATTGTCAAAAAATTGTTTTTAGATTCCCAAGGGGCTTCCCCTCTCTCTGGAAATTCAAAATGATAATGTCTCTAACATGCAAAGTTCCTATTTTTTTACATTATTGTTATTTTTAACAATAATTATCTGGTAATAATTCAAATAACACCTTCCCTCTGAGAAATTCAATGAGCTTTACTAACCTTAATTGTCTAACAGCAATTCCCAGGTGAAGATAAAGCTGTCTCAAAGATCATAGTAAATTTAAAATTGTTCCACTTCCCTCGTTTCTTTGCCCCAAATGTAGTGGTGAGTTAGTGGGGATGGGTTACTAACTGGCAAAGGCCCACTATCATAATTTGAGGCACAGCAAATTTCATAAAAAGGATACATCTAAGAAATAATTAGCAGAGAGGTCACTGTGGGGGATACAATGTTAGAAAAAAAAGGAAGAGTTATAAAGTGTAAGATAAGAAAACAGAAAGTGAAATCAGGACTAGCTGATGACCTCAGATGGGACATTTAACCTCTAGGTGGCTCAGCTTTTCTATCTGTAAAAAGAGGAGGTTGGTTTTATGATTTTTAAGGTCCCTTAAAACTCTAATAGTTCCCTGAGAAGGAAGATGTGGGAATTAAGTAGCTCATCAACCTGTTAAACCATTACACCTGTTAAGGAAGTCTATTTGACTTTTAACTTTTTAACTAATTACCTGAAACAAATTCCCAAGTCTCTGGAACATCACCAATCCCACCTCTCTGGAAACTGGTGAGAAAACCATTTAATGAATAAGGCACCAAAGACATCATGGCCAGATAAACTAATCAGGAACACCATCTTCAGCTTACTGATGCTGTGATAACTATTTTACTTTTTAGATTTTAGTTCCTTAATTAATCACTAGTTAATACCCATGTCCATAAGAAATACCTCTGATGGCTTGAAGACCCCTGGGATAGCCCTGCCAACACAAGATGGAATCACAATCCCACTGTTTGTCACATTAAATCTATGTTAATTTTCCCCATAGAGACCTCTTGATTCCTCTTTGACAGTTCATAAACTCTGTTAATATAAGTTGCACATCCCATGCCATGAGCCTTAGCATTATCAGATACAGTTGATTCTTGTTTAAAATAAGAGATCTTTTGGATCAGAGTACATGTACACACACACACACACAATCATGAATTTCTGGTTTTAATGAATCTGGCCTGGTGATGGGAACCCCTCTGTCACTGGATGCTGGAACCTTCTTGTCCAGAAAGCCTGCCACAGGTCATGTCAATAAGATCGTTATAAACTCTGTAATGAGAATTCTAACATGAGCATGATTTATGATACAGTATTTTATTTGGTATTATCAGAGTTTCCTATACCTTACCTCTTGCAGTAAGTATGTGTTCTGGATTAACCATTATAGTTTGTTGTAAATGGAAAAAAGGTACAGAGAAACATCACAGTGGCATTACTCCAGATAACACACTCTGTCACTGTTCCCAAAGTGAACATCATTTCCCTTTTCCTGCTCCCATCACTTCAATAGTAACTTTGGCTATTATTGACTAAATGCTTACTGTGTGGGAGGCATTGTGCCTTTTCACAGATAACTTTATTTTCTTACAATTACTCTTTGAAGTTGGGGATTATATTCCTATTTTATAGACGAAGGTGGTGAAACTGATACTCAGGAAAGGTACAGTTATTGGCCATCAGTCATGAAGGCAGAGGGTAGCAAAGTAGAGTTAAGGGCCAGGTTCTAACCACATGTTCTAGAGCTTAACCTACACTGGGCTCACAATCACCAAACCACTGATCTGCCTTCGCTCCACTCCTCTTCATTTGTGGTCCTCACCATTGGCTTAGGCTAGGTTCTTCTTCATGGCCCTCTCATGCCTTCTTGAATGTTTTTTGAAATTTCTCAAAACCTTCTACACTTGATTTATGTTTTCCCTCCCTATATTAATACTTTAATCCAAAAACTCATTACTACTTCTTTTCAAGACTTAACCACCCGTTTTCTTAGCTCTCATACTCCTTCTAAATTATTCTTTTGAAGCCTCACATTTGACGTCAAATGTTCCACACCCAGCTAGTGAACTCACTTTCCCAGAAGCCCAAGGAACCTACGTTTTCAGCTGGTTCATTAGTAGGCCCCAGTTGGCCCTATCAGATGTATTTGTCCAGTTTGATCTGGACAAACTGGCCCCATGATCAACCATTTCAACACTGCCCTCAGTAACCCTGCAGATATCCTTTCTTCCCTAACCTTCTATGTGCAGTGCCTCCTTTTACATTCATCAACCATGAATCCATATCATCCCATTCTCAGAATAAAAGGCTACATATGCATGCCACCTGGATCTATGCTTCTGCCCACTGTTTCCAGGTACAACCTATGGCAGTTTTTCTTAGTTCTACTTTTATGAAGTCCCATTCTCCATTCTCTTTTTCAGTTGATGAGCTAGCATCCTACTTTAATAAAAGGATCTACAGCATGCAGTGTAGTAAGTGTATTAGCTCTCATCTCCTCTAATATCTCTGAATTTTCATTATTTTATTTCCTCAGGATATATCTTTTCCCATGTTCCCTTCATATCTTGAAGGTTATTCCTTCTACTTCTGTTTATCTTCCTTTGGTTTCATCAGGGATACTTTCTCTGTAGCTGATAGCATATCCATTTCTAACAGTACTAGATTAATCATCACAACATAGTTTTTTTTTGTCCTGCATTCAACTCCTGTCCTTCAAAAATATTTTCAGATGGTGTATCTTAAAGTGTGTTTCATACTGGAACTTCAAGATGCATCTCAAAAAAAAGTTCCTTGCTCAAATAAGTTTAGGAAACACTGAATCCTATATATTCTATTTTCAAACTCGCAAGTGTACATAGCATATTAAAGGTGCTGGAAGCCTAATCTTTGTCCAGGCTTACTGTTTACAGACTGCCCCATCCCCCTTTTTAATGGAACACTTACTTAACCTCAAAATATGCTTAGGGAAAAGATGTTTTAAGGGATTTCCCCTGGTTCCAAACTCTTAAGCCTGGGCTCGGAAATTCACTGACTCCCTATCAAATGAGTCCTCTCAGATTTCCTTTCCATCAATACTCCACATAGTCTGAATTAGTCAACTTATAGGGTGTCAGAAAGACTAAGCATATTTGTATCTCTGAGCTACTGTATATACCAGTTTGATTGCTTGGAATACCTTTATCACCTTTCAAAAAATTATATAGGACTTTCTTCTCCTTCAAGGTCCAAATATAAAAATATATCCTTTATGACATTTTCCCTTGTGAAGACTGCCTCAGACCATAATGTTTTCTGCCACTTTTTAAGTACTTCAATAAATGGTTGTGGTTTACTGACTGTTTGCTATATTATTAGTGAGGGTATAAATCCTCTTGGGCAGGAACCTTGCTTTATACACTACAGAGACCTCAGCATATAGTGTAGTTTTTGGTCATAGTAGGATGTTATAACCATGTTATCGGTTAACATAAACAGAAATAGATGGCATTAAGGCATGATGGTTTAAAACCCAATTTCTGTAGCTATTGGGATAGTTTAAGATGCTAACAGCCCAGGCAAAATGTTTCATCACATTATTGGGAAGAAACACCACCCGCCATCACTGCCATTGCCCTGTAGATGATACCATGTGTGTCTAAGGATTTGGATAAAGGCTAGATATAGAAGAGCAAAGAGAGCTCTGTTCTTAGGTGAAAGTAAGAATTTGCATTAGTTAACACCAAATGGGGATAAGGTTAAAATAATCTAGGAACATTAAGAGATCCATGAAAGGAATCACTGGAACATGCCAATGGTAGAATTACCATTCATAATCATTAAATCCTGGTAACTTGATGAAAAGAAAAAGGATATCTTCCTACATAAGGAAGTCAGGGTAAGTACTGTCTAAGGTTCCACTGCGTACCGTTGTGCCTGGTATACAGAATGTGTAGCAACTATTTACAGAATCTGCTGCTGCCTTCTAGTCACATTCCAAATTCTACCTCTTTGAATCAGTCTGGAGACACATCACATTGGTGAATTCAAGGCAGCTTGGCAACGACTGGCACAACATAAAACCCCAAACAATGAATTCCATCTTTCCCATAAAGCTCTTTTATTGACACAACACACAACAGCACAGAGCAGGTTGTCTCAGGCTAGTGTGTAATAACTAGATGTTAAGGGGCTCTGAGTTTTTCAGATTAGATGTTATCTGAAGTTGGGACTTAGCAAGTTTCCTAATAGCGAATTTTTAGTGGGTCTAGGACTAGAAATTTGGTCTCTTGATGCTTAGTCGGGGAGTTTTATTATGTGAGAGAAAAAAGTACAGCTTTCTTTCTTAAAACTGCAGGAACGAATGACTTTCATATTTTAGCAGAAGAGAAAATGCATTTTATTAGAGTATAACCTGTGAAGTATTTTGCTACCTTCCTGGATATAAAGTGGCATACAAACAAAAAGTTTAATAAAAAACTATTTTATAAATAAGAATGTTTACTTATGTTTATCTTAAAATAGGTATAGATTGTACTGTGTAACATGTGAAATAGCAGGATAATGGCAAAACTTCATAAACAGAAAATTCTGTGTCAGTCTTTAGTTAAAATTCATAACAAGTGTATCAGAGTGTTGATTATTAATAGTAATCAATAAGTATTTTTAAATTGCAATTTTTATTGCAGGAGATTATTGGGTGGGTGAAGCTAAATGGCCTAGATGTTTTCCTGTCATGTCAATACTTAAGAATTGTCTTTCTGGGCAATTTACACATTTGAGAGTGAAAATGAAGGGTGGCCTGCCTATTGGGTGTGTAACAGGTCACTGGGGTAAGACTGCTGTTTTCAGAGAGCCATGGGCAGTTTCTGGTTTCTGCAATAAAGTATCTGAGTTTCTTCTTTTTGTAGTAAAAATAAATAGTTTACTTTTATGTTCTGAGTGAAGTCTGAGATCTCTGGATCTCTTTGCTGGATTTCACTCTTGGTGGGGGCAGGGAGATACTATTGGCAATGCTTTATAGATATCGACTTAGACATGTTAAAGATTATGTGGTACTATCATGAACACTCTAAAAATGAGTTCTCCCTATCATGAGTTGCATAGATGAGGAGATTGAGGTGGATGGGGTGAAGAGGAAGGAAAAGGCAGCTTAAGCTGGCTAGCTAATGAGTAGTAGAACTTAATCTAAAACCAAGGTTTTCAGCAGAAAATGCTTTTTTCCCCTCCAAAATGCCATGGTTGCCAAGTTTTGTAGCAAATCGGGGGCAGAGCACTAGATGGAGAATCAGAAGATCTGCCTTGTCCTCCTGGATCTGGTTAAGAACTAGCTGTGTGACCACGGTCAAGTCACTAACTTTTGTGAATCTTAATGTTCTCACTTATAAAGTCATGAGCAAGGAATCAATGAATGGCATGATACTTGTAAGCTGTAAAATCTCTCTCTTGCAAAATGGTATTGACAATAATGTATGCTTTGCCTATCTTATAAAGTTGTGAGGCTAAAATAAGCTGATCCATGTGGAAGTGCTTTGTATAGTGTGGAGTATTGAATCAATGTCGTCTGGAAGATTTAGGAAAGGGTCCCGAATGTGTGTGGGAACTGACAGCCAGTCCACTTCCATTCAGGTTTTAGGAGAAGCTATAATAAAGCACTGGCAGCAGCTCAAATCCCACTCCATTCTCTCCTCTCCCAGCACACTGCAGAGAATCACTTGAGGAAAGTTACTTGAGTGGGTGAGCCAAATGCTCAAGTTCCAACCTTTCTGAGTAGAAGCCACAGTGAGTTCTGAGCCATAGCACAGGTGACAACCACTGTTCCTCCAGGTGTGTCTGAAACACTGGGGGACCCTAGGGAAGGAGGTCAGACGTCACTGCTTCTGAGGACCCATTTTCTCCTGTACACAGCTCCAGCCCACATGATTTCACCTGGCAGCCCCAAGAGACAAAAAAAGATCCAGAATTAGCAGGAGCCTCCTCTCCCGATAACCTAAGTGCTCTGATTGAAAGGCAGAGGGTATCAGGAGAATGGCTGTACCGAGTCGGCATTGATTTCTCCAGCCTTTGTCTGTGTCTGGTTTCTGTCTCGTTTGGAGGTGGTTACTGTTACTACAAGCAGCATGAATCATGTCTCTGTTAAAAAACAGAGCTTCAATTGTCTTACATAACCCCTGGTAACTGAACGTCTAATAATAGCAAGCCATTTCCAGGTAGGGAATCAGTCTACCTCCCAGACACATACACACACATACACACACACACACACACACACACACACACACACACTACTCCTAGTGCTTCACAGCAGAGAGACAGACAGGGAGGAGACAGAAGGAGAAAGGGGACAGCACAATTGAATTTTTTGTATTTTAAAATATATTGAATAATCAATGCATCATGGGATCTGATAACCAATATATTTAACTGAGCTAGTTTAATAAACTGTAGAAAACAAGAATTCTTCTTTCAAGTATTTGAAACAGCAAAGTATCCCAAACCACACCAGACAGGCACCTTCTCTAACACTCTTATATTGCATAAAAACCCCAAGCCCTAAAAACAGAGTGGGGTAAAAATTTCACTGGATTGTCTACTAGCTTGCATCAACTAGCTTCAATTTTCAAAGGATTTTTTTTTTCCTCTCTTTTTTGTTTGACCAGAGAATGATATTCCAAAGGTTCTTGGCTGCAATCATTGCATAAAATTCCAGAGAGTGAAAAGCAACTGAAAACATGGCTGCAATGTTCCACCACGCAGACTATGTAATGTCAGGCACTGTTGCTCGAGCCACTTTCTTTGATGGAGATGACTTTCCATCTGAGGACTTACATTTTTCCCATGAGTACACTCTCTGGCTTGTAATACATGATGAGGTCTTTTTATACCTGATCCCCACTCAGCTACCCACTAAGGTGACTACTGAAAAAAATATAATAGGAGAGGCTGAAAAATGACTTT
This sequence comes from Trachypithecus francoisi, assembly GCF_009764315.1. Taxonomy (NCBI): domain Eukaryota; kingdom Metazoa; phylum Chordata; class Mammalia; order Primates; family Cercopithecidae; genus Trachypithecus; species Trachypithecus francoisi. The sequence goes on along the minus strand of NW_022681453.1, from coordinate 74,697,376 downwards.
TGAAAAATCACAAAGGTAGGTTTTTCTTTAAACTACCAATTTGAGAAAAATTTGAGAAAAAATTTGAGAAACTACCAATTTGAGAAAAAATATAAATGCTGGATAGTAAGTTTAAAAGTTTATGAGGAAAAATAATATAAATGTGTAACATATATACGTCCATTTCCTCACTGCTTCACCTTGCCCATCCTAGGAAAAATCACTTAAAGGCTGTATGTTTTGAGTGTGCATTCTCAGAGCGAAGTAGCTGTACATGTCATGTAAATTGGACTGGGGAAGGACTTCACAGAAAATTACAGATGGCGATTACATCCTGCCGGTCATTTGGTCTAGAACCAGATAAGAAAAACTTTCTTTTCTGTTTTGATTGTTCAGTAACATGAAACAGTGGACTAGACCAGTTCAAACCAAAGAATGTCTTAGGGCACACCCGCTTTGAGGACCAGCACCTGGCTATTCTACATGCTCTTCAATTGTTTAAGCATATAAAAAGGAATGATGAGATGGTTACATGTCAAACTGGCTGTGCTTCCTCCAAACAGGATTTGCTTGGCCTATTTGCTTTTGGTGTACTATCCAAATCCATAAACAAAGGAGAATTGAATTGAAGAAGCAAACAGGAGAAAGAAAAAGACTAAAAAGGAAAAGAAAGAGGAAGAGGAAGGAAAAATACTAATTTCCCATTATTCCTATCTGCAAATCTGGCTGGATTTGATAACAAAACTCCTACTACTGTTCTCTAATGGTCTTTGCTGCATGCCATATGGACACAGCTTCTAAAGGGGATGAATTCTAGGTTTTCCTCACAAATATACAAACACAGAACAGCAGGGATCTTGATGACTAAATTACCCTAACTCACAACAAGGATCACAGAGGTGGAACATGGCTGTTGGGACTAGATTCTTCTGCTTATTTCACGTGCTTTGTGAATTAAATTGTTCTTAGAAAACTGGTGGACTAAATGTTTTAATAAAAACAGCCATGAGACACAACAGTTTCCTTCACAAAGGCTTTTCCCCCTAGCTACTGTGAATATATTGCTGAATGGTTCTGACTTCTGGAAGAGCAGGAGGTTTGCCTCTTCTCTTTGCCTCAAAAACCAGGCTTCTTCTATGCATCTGGGAGATGATTATACTCACCTGAAATTTCAGGGTACTATGTCAGACAGTTCCTTCACAGTGGTGTTTGGCACCTAAGCAAGGACTTGGCGGGCCAGACACATTTAAAATGTAAAAGCGGATGATTATATTATTTTGCATTGTAACAATGAGAGTATTTCTGGATTGTAGCTGACATGTAGATCATCATAACCATATGTGGCACGACGAACCACACAACATTGCATCAGAAGCTTGTAGTTAATATTTTCAAATGATTCATTTTTTTTTTTTGAAATAGAGAAATGGTGGATACTTTTTTCGACCCCTTTAGACAACCACTTATTGACTATCTATTGTCAGTGAGGGACTCTTTCTTCACAGAAGGGAGCTGGGCTATGCCAGAGTCTCACCATGTTCTTTCTCCTCTAACGCTGAACAAAATATCAGTGAAACACCACGTACAGCTGGTTTTGAACCTAATAAGAAATCAGTCTGTAGAAATGGGCCACATTGGTAATAGTTGGAAATGGTGATATCGATGGCAGTGGGAATAACTGGCACAGCAGTTTAGGAACGTCTCAGGGACTCAGAGTGGGTAAATGAGTAAATCTGCTCTCACCTATTTATATGCTCCAACAAATATCTGGAACTCTAGAAACTTCAAGAGTCTCATATGATCAGGCCACGTTTATAGGTATTACAGGATTCATATAAAATAAGGAGGCATACATGTTGATCTAGTGAGCTTCTCCGTATTTGTACAACACTCAGGATACATCCGAGAACACATTTTAATTTTTAGAATCAGCTATAGAATCTGGCAGTTATTAAAAAGTAAAGTTCACTTCAAAAAAATTGAGAAGCCAGTTCATAATCAAGATATACAAAGCAACATTGGTGGGGTAAGTCAAATAATTCTCTAAAATGATTATGGTGAAAGCGAAGAAGGGCATGTATCTATCATATGTGGGTCCCCAGGCATGTTTGTAATCTGTTGTGTGATCTTGGGCAAGTCATGAAACTTCTCCCGAGTCTCATTTTTCTTATACATAATGTGGGAGTACTGGATTAGATGGTTTTTAAGATTCTTTCAAGTAATAACATTTGATGATTCTAAAGTAAGAGGAGATGAAAGAATAATTCCTCTTTCCTCTTGCTTTGGTAAATCCTTGCTTTCTCTTGCTCCGTGCCGATGCAGTTCGCAGTATTAGGTTTCTGGACTCAAGAAGTCAAATAGTAAATAGTAAACACTGAAGCTATTTTTCCTTGTACACATGGACAAATCATAGGGGAATAATCCTTCCTTTCTTTGTATATCAATGTCTCTTCTCAAATCAGACTTATGCCTAAGGTAATCACGATCATTCTGGTGCTAATAAAGATTTTTCTTCATCCTTCCCACAAGGCCCTCACCCATGCTCATGAAAGCTTATGTGATTGGGTTATTTCTATATTTATGTCCTGGCTATTTTTTCTCTTCCAACTTGTTTATGAAGTCCCTGGTAAGCATAAAGCTGCAAAAACAAAAACAAACAAATAAAACAAAACAGCTCTGTTTGAATAATTTACTTCAGTTGAAGCAGTATAAGAAAACATCCTAATGCTGAGGGGAAGAAAACAGGTTTTAAAAATACCCTGGTATCTTAGAAAAGACTAAATAAAATCTTGTATCAATGATAGTTTCACATGTTATTGCTTTTCATTTTCAAAGACAATGCTACATATTGGCTTTATAGTCTGGTGTACAGACATGGCTACTTTTCCCCATAGCTCTCAGGTCAGTGCATCCTCAAAGCCAAGAAGGTCCAGAGCCTGCCGAGCTAGCTTTACATAAACAAAGGAGCTACACAGAAAACCCAATACCCGGAGCTTATATCATATCCTGACTAGGCACTCTGGTTACCCATGACTCGCTCTTTTCCATCTGTGCCCTGATTCTTTGCTGGTTTAATTCCCTTCACCTAGAATGCCCTCAGTTTGCCTCCCTTTACTGCTCAGAATTCCCTCTGGACACAACTCACAAGTAGCATAAACCCCATTTTCAAGAAACAACTTAGTTTGACTCAACTTAGTTTGACCCAGCGATAATTTTCATGGATGGCAAGTGAAAATTAGTCCTTGTGGTAACTGGAGTCACTGAGATCAGGTATCTAGGAAGCACTCAGAGAATACCAGAGAAAAGACTGTCAAGGGTTGCAGTGTCCTCATAGGAGGAAAAAAAATCCTAGCTTTAAGAACAAGCCCAATATAGAAGCTGTGGTATGGAAGAGAAAAGTTGTAGCCATGTACAGGAGGAATTGTGGGAATTGGGTTAAAACAGTCTGACTTCTTTTTTTTTTTTCAATAAAGGAGAAGAGATCCTGTTCTTGAAGTTTAGTCACTGGATATAGCAACATATAGTATCATAAAGTTTAACTGCATTAATTATGAAGCTAAAATGTCTAAATTTTAGTACAGAGAACATGGGGCATAGATAAATAGGCAAAGACATAGGAATGTGTATACAATTTGAGTTTCACTTCCTCGAAATCTCTCAGAGGATCCCTCTCAGTCTGACGGTTCTATCATCGACAGCCTCACAAACTCTGACAACACCTGGCTGGGTTTAAGGGATGGGCCATGATGTCTCTTGAGAGTAAAAGATGGAGTGAAACTCAGAAATGCTGAATGCTTTTATATATGTATACAATTTTATTTACGTGTATATTTATATATCAATATATACAAACATATATATTTGTATGATGTTTGGCAACCTCGCTCATGGTATTCCTGTGAAGTAGGCATGTGGTAAACATAATTAGCCCATTAAACAGATGGTAGGGCTCTGGCATATCTCACCATATTCTAAAATGGTGGAGCTGTACGCAGGGACTAAAGAGAGTGCAGTTTGATACATGGCTAACTGCAAATCTCTGTGAATTGCTACTTTCCTAAAGACAATCTGGGTAGGCTGCATTTGGCTGAGAACTGGGGATAGTTTAGGAAGCTTTAAAAATATACAAAGGGACAACTTTTCACATTCATTCAGATATAGTATCTTCATTTTTACTTACTAGAGGCATTTTTTTAAAAAAACAGCTTTTTATCTTAACTCATCTGTGTTCCAAGCAAACTTCCAAATTGCTGAGCAGATTAAAAAAAAAAAAAAATCCTACATGCCAAGTAGAAACACTGGGTAAATGTTATTTTTTAAAATTGTCTTAACAAAGTGCACTCTTGGAAAGGATAAAGTTGAAAAGACGTTTGGTACTGTAAACACTTAGCTGTCATTGTAGCACAGTGACCAAATATGTCCAAAAGCAGATGTAATGAACTTTTATCTGACTGAATTATATGACCATGGCACTGCCACTCTATAGTACAGCAGGCTTCAGAGATCCTGTTATTAAATATTCTAGCCTATTGCTTTATCATTTGAAGTAGGATCTAGCAGAAGTGAAGAGTTACTGAAATTAAGACTTGAATTTACAAGTGTATTTGAACTGGCTTCAGGAAGACATGAAACATCAATACATCTGGAGAATAGAACTTGCAATTGACTGTTCTTTACCATCTGGTCTCAAGAACATTTTCTGCTTGGAGTTGCATAAGTAATGAAAAAACACACAAACAACTTCCTGTACCATGTTTTTGGTCACTTATAATGACGCATTACAAAGTAAACCAGCTAAATATAAGCAACTGCGCCTTACTCCAGATGACAACATACATTATATAACTAAGATCAATGAAAAAGAACATCTTTATTTTAAGAGACCTGGACTCAAAATATTCAATAATAAACATCCTTCCTTCTAAGGTGTTCGTACTGAGTAGTTTTGGCTAGACAGGTTTTCAGAGTCAGTATTACAAAACAATCCCTACATTTTTTCAAACTGAAAAAGGATTAAAAAAAAAGCAAGCTATACTGAGGAATAAAATGTTCCATATATTTTTAAATGTTTTTTAATGACATAAACTTGCCTCTTTAAGCAATAAAATATATTCTAAACATGTTTTTCATAGAAAACTTTTATATATCTTTGTTTTCTTAAACACGGTAAGTTGATATAATTTATTTTTTTCTATGATACAGGGTCATCCTTGTGAATATTCATTATTCCTGTTTTTCAGTAATACACTTTTCTTACTTGTGGTGAGAACCAGCCTCGTCCCTTGGCTCAGCCTAACGGCCACAGACTGAGCTATAGCCTACTATCCACTGCCATAGCCGACTGGCGTCACTGTCCCAGTTTTTCAGACCCATCTCCTCTAAATCCTCTATGCTAAATGTATTTTCTAATGTGCTTTGGATTAGAAAATCAAATAACTAAAAGCTATAGAGACAATACTGCTTGAACGCAGGGTTTGGTAGGGGACTTGGGGGAAACTCATTTGGACACTTGAAGGTCTTCAGTTACTTCTTTGTTCAGAGTTGTAATTCAGAGATCTGTACTACCAGAAATGGACTTTGAGGTATTATTGTATAACACAGAGTGAGACATTTATGCACTTTTATTGCAAGGGTTCTTATTTTAAACGAGATTGTCCAGAAATCCATTCTTGATTACTTTACTTGATAGGTCTCTGATCCATTGTATTTCACTCCCTTGATTTCCTCCGGCAATGTAACTAACATGATGACAATTGGGAAGTAAAGAAATAGCACAGTTTTAGGATAAGGTGACAGAGTCTTCGTAACTGACTTCATCATAGTGATGGAGGCAAAAATATACAGTCAAGTTAGAAAATGTCCCTGGACTGCTAATGGGAACTCTGGCCTGACTAGACACTGGGAAAACATTAACAACTGTGAAGCTATTTATGTTAATTTTCAGTGTTCAGAGAAGTAATGTCTGATCATCTTTTTTCCTTTTCTCCAAAAGAAGAATAATTCACAATCTGTGATAGGATAAGGATTGTGTTGAAATTTACCTTTTTATTAGCTCTGAAAATAGGATTTCTAAGCAAACTAATAACCTTAAAACTGTTGGGAGGAAGGATGGGGGAAACCAGATGTAACCCACATGAGGGGGGGAAACGTCTTTAACTACTTTAACATACACATATCTCATAAGTTACTGACAATTCTTATTTATTTTGAAGTAAAAGTGCTGATGAAACTCTACTTGTTAAAACTTAGAAATTTCAGTTCAAACTACATGGAAATATTCCATGATCACGTTTTCAGCTCATTCTAGTTGTCTCCCAGTTTATTTGAACTGATGAAGTTTTACAAAATAAACACCTTTAGCTTTCTAGAGTTACATTTTTACTCATGTAATTTTTTGTTAATTTCTGTAGTATGTTATATGATAAAAAATACTATGTAAGTACTGAGTTTGCTTGTTATGGATTATTTCTGGATACAGAGAGTTTGCAAAAAACTTCAGCTTTACAGCAGCCAACGTTGCTGCAGACTAAAGCAGAAGTTCGGGTATAAACTTGTCTTCTACCAGTTTTCCACAACTTTGCTATCAGCAGCATCTGAGGACATGGTTAATGACTTCTGAAAATCATTCACAACATTGCTAACGTTTTAGGAATCTTATAGCCTTGCCGGACCTTTCCACAATCACGAGAAAACCTTTGACGAAATGAGAACCAGTCCTTATACCCTCCCTTCCTTTCTTCTAGCGATTCACTTTTTTTTTTTTGTATTGGAACAATCAAAAGATTCAATGTTTTTAAATTCCATAGAAGACTAACGATTGAATAATTTTCTCACATCTCTGTTTGTACTTTCGCAGTCTGGTTGCATTGATTTGTGTCTCACAAGTAGACATTTCCTTTGTTGGTCACAAATCAATGCTATACAACAAACCTGCCAGCACATTCCACCCCCACCCCCAATGTTTTGCAGTTTAAAAACAAAGCACATTTATATACTTTTTCTTTTAAAAATTACTTTCATTGGTTAGTAGTACACTAGAAGAAGACAAAGCCTCAGAGTTAAAAATCCCTGGGAGAAGGAGCTCCTCTCTGGCTGGTCTCTGATTCTTTCACACTGCCTGGAGCAGAGAACTGCCTAGTGGGAGAGCAGCGCTCGTCCGCCGTCCGCTCCTGGTGTGCTCTGTTAACCCAATTAAGGTCCTCGCCTTCATACATCACAAAGCTGCCCAAAGCAACACACTGTGATGTCACAGTCAGATATGATTTCACGGCAGGAAAAAACCAAAAAGGCAGAAAAGGTTGAACGTATTCTGCTTTTATTCAAATCTTCTAAGAGGGGGCAAAAGGGAAGATTTTTTTTTTTTTCTGAGAGAAAAAGAGCAGAAGCTTTCTCACGTGAATGTGAAAACTCAGTTCTGAAGATGCCCTGGTGCTTTCACCCCAAGTGGATAAGCATGAATACAGAAGCACAAAGAAACACTGTCATCAATCAGAATGCTCTTGCCTACCCTTAGCTACAGGTGGAAAGCAAGCAGGCACGATTTGATTTACCTAGATTAAAAGAGCAATTTTCTATCTTCTTTTTTTCCTTTTAAAAATAGCCAATCGATTTTGGCCTAGCTATTGCTGACTGCACCAGGTCCATTTTAATACCCCTGTAAACAGTTGATATAGCACATTTTAGGCTTGAACCAGCTGAAATGTAATTCTGGGAGTGTGAAGCCTGGAATTCATTTAGCTTTTTAATTCTGACCTTAAGAATAAATTTTAAAACAAATCAAAGCTATGTTTTTCAAAAAACACAAATGAGGAAAATATTCTGTCCTAAATTGCAATGACATCTGAAATGAAGACGCGTCTCAGAAAGATGCTTCTTATGAAAAACTTAAAATTTCATAAGTTATAGAGAGTTATCTACTGAAAGAGGATCTAGTTGTTTAGAGACTTTGTTTAGTGAAATTGCATGTAAAAGAAACAGAAAGAATATAGGACTTTTATATAGGGTGACTATATGTTGGGATTCATCGGGCAGCTCACAGAAGAGGGAGAATACCTCTACTTGTTCTGGAAAATAACCATCTTGATTATTATGAGAAAGTATAACCTTTATCAAAGTCTGTGTGGCAGGAAAAATAAATTAGGGAGGGACTTTCTCAGGCAACTCAGAGAGAGATTCAACATCTGGCAGATGTTTCTTCTGAAAAAGACAAGGTCCATCTAACAGGTGAGACATCGGCTGAACAATGGATGCCAGGACATGGGAACTGGCTCTGAGAATCAGCAAACTCCATGTTTAAAAAGTCAACCCACTTTTTTTTCCGTTTGCTTACTAATTCCTTGTTCCATTCTCTCCTGTTTTCTCTCTCCAATTATCATTTACTTAATTTGAAATTCTGGCTTTAATGGGGACAGAACCGTATCCAGAGGTATTATTAAGATAAGAAAATTCAGGAAGAAAGATTTAATGAGGGGCTTAGGAGTTTTTGGGTGAGGAAAAGGAAATTAGAGAGAAACGAGGGAAAAACTAAGAAATTAAATATCAGCCTCAGCACGGTGGCTGTAGAAGAATAGCTTCTGAGAGACACAGATGGTCTGCATTCTCCAGAACAAAAACAAACAGGAAGTAACAGGGCCAGAGTCCCCTCTCCCCTTCATTCCTCTCTCCAGTGTAAATTGGAAAAAAACTGAAATGTGTTCACATCAAAAAGTTTTCCGTCAAACTCTAGCAAGTGACCACAGTAAAAGATACAAGAGAGCGCTGGTTCCAGCTGGTAAAATGCTGAAAGGATGTCACATCGTGGGGGTGAGGAAGAAATCAGGGATTAAATACATACAGTTTGGAGAAAAATCAGGCTCCATAGCTAACTAATGATGAATGGAGCAGACAGGTGGCAGATTTGAGGTCTGGAGGAGAGGAAGGGCTCCATTTGGGGCCGCCCATTTTCTGGAGGAGGGGTGGGGGCTGCTGTGGAAAACGGCTACTCCCGGGGTGCATAGGGAGACAACTGACTTAGTGGAGGGAAGGGAAGAAATAAACTAGGGGGTCATCTGGGGCCACATCGAGTTAGTGAGGGTTTTAGTTTGGAAGATAACAAGCTCTTAAAACATGGCTTTGACTCATAAAAAATGTAGCTGGGATGGATGGCTACTTACAGGGTTAAAAGCAAACGAAGAGCTCTTCTATTCCCAAATCTGCATGCTGAAGTGCTGCCTAGAACAGCAAACATGTACATGCAAAACACCAAAAATACACAAAGTCGGGGTGCAGAGGAGGTGCAGGATGCACCAGTCACTTCCTTCCCCACACCCTTCAACGGCACAGAGCTCTGGCAGGGTCATCACCAGTAAAACTGGAGTCTCACAAGCCATCCCACAGAGAGAAACCATCCCAGGTCCCCCATAGCTCCAGGCAGCAGTGAGGACAGTTTTCATGTTCCAAAACTAATTGGACAGTAAGGAGTGTCTGTAAGAATAAAAGCGGGTGGGAATGGAGGATGGAAATAAAAGAGAAAAAAAGTGTCCTTGTTGAAAGTTTTAAATTACAGGCTCAGTAAAAAACTGGCATTCCACCACATCCGGTCTAGTTACCAAATGGAAAAATGGGGTCATTAACATGTTTATTTGAATTACATTAGTCCTTCTCTTTCATATTTAATTTATTCTGTTAGAAAAAAACACAACGCTCTGCATGCTGGTGAAAGGCAGGGGTGTAATGGATCAGGGAGCTGAAATACAATGATCTTTACCCATTATCTACCCTGCTAAGGCTTTTCAGAACTTACTAGGATCATTCAGGGATTCTTCCCTCAGGAGGGAGGGAAGGGTACAGAAAGATGTAAGGTACAGAGACGCTACTGAGTTTGTTAAAATAATATTGAAGCACATTTAAATTAAGGAGTGGAAGGATGATTTTAATATGGAAAGAAAGTTTATAAAAAGAAGAAAAGTTGGGGATAAATGACATCTTCTCAGACTGAATGTCCAGATACGAGGTTGGTGCTAGGCTTACGGAACATTCTCCACATGATATGGAAGTTGTAGAACATTGTGTTATTAGTATTTGGGGTATTAAAAGGCGAAGTCTGCCAGATGATCTCATGAGGCTTGCTGTCATCCACAAGAGGTCAGAGCAACTTCAGTACAAGCAAGTATAATGCAATACGTTCAGGGAAAAATGAAAGAAGGTATATTTTTAGGAAGATGTCCAGAAATGGCCTGTGTATCTTTGTGGTGGTGACATGGAAAGCACATAGACTTAGCATCATAAGGCCAGTCCCTGCTCTACAACTTACTAACACCATTTGCACAAGTAATTCAATCAGTTTTCCTCATCCATAAAATGGGAACATGAACAGTTACCATAGAGTTGTGAGGATCAATTGAGATAATCTATGCGAAAGTGTTCTATAAAGCACTGTACAAATGTAAGACATTTATTTTCTGAAGACAGTAGTGCCACGTGCGGGCCAAGCAGTGTGCCAAATATCCTCAGAAATAGGAGTGGAAACAAAGCAGGGAATGCTCTGACAAAGCTGAAGAGCACAAGGATCTCCCAGCTCAGTGTGACTGGGTGTATCATTCACTCATACCTGAAGGGATTTCTCACCGGGATGCTGACCTTGGGTTCATAGACTGCCTCCACAGTAGGCTGTCACCCACTCATAATGAGTCATTTAAAGTTCAAATCTTACTTCATGCTAGCAATGCTAACACAGAGGCAAGTAGTTTTAGGCTTTTTTTGGTCACAGATTTCTGCTGCCATTGTCAAAATAGTAGCCCCAACCTCTAACTGCAACCTAGGGCAGCCAGCCCAACCTAGACTTAGTTCTGGTCACTTTTAGTGGAACAAATTGGCTCGGAAAACATCGCCTTCTACTTCTTCTTTAGGATCTCCAAAATGAGCAAAAACTTCAGTCTCTAGTTTTTCCTTAAGACAAGTTTCTCACTTTGCTACAAACGGAATCACATCTTTTTTATTATGATTCTTCCTCTTTGGTCCAGTTTGTTGAACATCTTGCCAGCTGTTTCTAAGCTGAACTTTGGCTTAAATACAATTGCAGTCACATTAAGATCATTCTGTTTTGAGCCCAGAGCAGAGTGTAATTCTGACAGAGGAAGGGGAGAGTTAAATTACGATGAGTTCTAGTAAAAGATAACGGCAACCCACGTGTGGGACACTTTCTAAAGTACTTCAAAAAATAAAAAGGAGAAAGTTCAGTATTAATTAAAATAATCATGATATAAGATTAAGATTTCTATTTATAATGATAAAATCCAGGCAAGGATATGGTAAATGTCTATAAAGAAACAAAAGGCCTAGGAAAGTGACTATGGATTTCTTTTTCAAATTCTAGTATATACGAACTGGAAGTCATCTTACTACTTTTCAAAAGAAACAATTTATGACAAACTAAAGAACTACTTTACACAGTAGGCAATCAACTTATAAAATTCATTAAAGGTCGATGACATAAATAGTATCACAAAGGTTTAGCTGAATTCATGGATAATAAGTCCATAGTGGGTTATTCAGAGAAACTAGGCTATCTGGAGGAAAATAACTCTAATTCTTGAAGTTAGCAACAAGGACAATTGTGTCTTACATAACAGTTTCCTGTCCCTGTGATCAGAAAATGAATGCTGAGCTGAAAGGACCATGGGCCTGAACCAGAGGGGCTTTTCCTATAATCATATGCTTGTAAGAAAATAGGGACTAACTACAGTGCTGATATTAAGCCTGCTGGGGCGAGAATGTGTACTAATTCTCGAACCTGCAGTCACACATGTCACATTACCTAAGTTGCATTATGCCACTCCTTCTCTACAGCAACTGTTATCATCTCCATATTACAGATGAGAGAAGTAAGCATCAGAGAAGTTCAGAGACGAAAAGTAAATTAACAAAGGTCACACAGCTGGTAAATGGCGGATTTGGGATTTGAATTTAGGATTATCTGCTTCCAAAGCTCTGCTACCACACTGCTGCTGTTTTCTGCCCAGTAGCCTGATGTATTAACAGCTTAAGATGACTAATTTAACCTGTTAAAGCAATATGAAGTCTTGCTCTTAATTTCCCTTGATATCTAAACTATGTGTGCAGTAGCTTCTTGTCATCAAATCATGTGCACATCTATGGCTTTACATTAAAGATGTCTCCAGCTCTCATTAAGAGGGAACGAAAGAAGCAAACAGATCACGAGAAGGTAAATGGCATATGGCTTTTACATATGCTGCCATGGATTATGATAGAGTACCTCAGACTATAATGTACATTAACAGAAACTCTTCTCTACCAACTACTCATTCTTAGTTTTCCTAATCTAAACTCACGTACTATAATAGAAGTAGTATCTAAGAAGTGAATGAATATGATGAATTCCAACAACTTCCTTGCTTTGGTAACTCTAATGTTGAATGGGATATCAAAATGGAAGTTGAGAAACACAAGAAATAGCTGGGTTGGGAGAGAAGCACAATGAGGAGAAGAAACATTAGAGAAGAATCCAGAGTTTACTTTCCCAGGCTCTGATTTAATCTGAATGAGCTTTGTTTTTCCACATTTTGAAGAAAATTTAAGTTTAGTAATAGGAGATTGTGTAATGCAAGAGTGTTGCTAGCCTAAAGCCTGTGATAATATATCTTAGGAGCTCTGTGTCCCTCATAACAAAAGTAACAACCTTTTCAAAATTATTTGTGGCCTTGAAACATAATATAAAATACCTGTATCTTAATTTCTGTCCTTGTAAAATGGGAACAGTTATTTTTATATGAAACAACAAATACATAAAATACTACACATTTTATATAAAAATTATATAAAAATTATAAAATATATAAAATATAAAATGCTATGATAGTATATAAAATACTATATATTTTATATAAAATTATTATATATGTTTACATGTGAATAGGAGCTATTTATGAGTTTTATAAAAAGTCTAGGTAAAAGTAAAGTCATCTATAGTCCTTTCTCTGGGGTTCTCTTCCCTTTCGTTTTGTATATTTTTGCTCCCCTTTCTCTGCCACCCATCCCCCTGCCCCCGCCCAGGATTTTACCACAGATATAATGGGTTTCTGTAATACTGGCAACTAATAGCTTTTGCAAATGTTGCAAAAGGGACTTGGCTAGGGACCACCCAAATAGTGACCAAATAGTGACTCTCACTGGCTAATGAAAAATCAATGTGGTTTGATATCATTAGGACAAGGTCAAAATAATCCTCTAAGCAGAATTTCCTTACATTCCCTCAACACCAATGTGACAATCTCACTGCAAACAAGGCATTGGGATGTGGCACTGCTGAACCTGGCAAATCTGTGTCATTGTTTAACTGAACTAAAGGAACTATCAGTGCCAAAGAAGAAAGAGAATAAGAGAAAAATGTCAGAAATGACTGTCTAGATTCAAAGAAAAACTCGATGAAGGGGCATATAGGGATGGAAGACATCTTCGAGTGATGACCAGCAGTTCTGAACTGTGGTTCTAGCTCTTGATACAAACTTGATGTGTTGAGTGGTGCAAAATCACTACACTGTCTAGGCCTAAAATGCCTTCAACTGAAAGTGAGGAACTCCTTTCAAATCTAAAGTTCTGATTTTGTGAGTCTTGTTTGGCTGGCTTACTCGGTTAGAACATATGTTTCATAGGGTTAACATTATAGATTCAGTTCTCATATAAATCAGATGGCCTGGTATAATACTTTGCACATAGTACTTGCTCAATAAATATTTGTTCAATGAATAAATGTCTTGGAATAGAGAAAAACTCTATTTCATAGTCAAGGATTCTAACTTAGGTTTAAATGGAGTGGGGACAAGAGAGAGCATAGGGCTTGATAGCAATGCATCTGAACTCCTGGGCGAAATAACTTAAAACATGGGTCTCACTGACTGCTATCACTGTATAGTGACTGTGCTACAAGAACAATCTTACTATTCATTCAGACTTTTGGAATCACCTGAGAGTGTTCTTGCCAGTAGCCTGTTCCCAAAAGAGATAACCAATCCTGAGAGAATTCCCTGATTTTAAGATTGCATACATAGCTCATCAAATCCTTACAACATTCAGTTGGGATATGAAAACTACAGATATTTTTTCCTCTCCACTTTTCACATGGAAAAACAGAAGTCTGCTTCCATTGCAGTCACCCCATCTCCTACAGGGGTGGGAAATGACTTAACCAGTATTACAGATTGAGCCACTACCTCTTTGTAAATATTATAGTTGAGCATAGAATTTCCCACATGTGGTATACCCAGTGATTTAGATGGCAATCACATGTCAGAATTTTGCTTTAGATAATGAGAATCATGTCATAAAAGAACACATGAAAATATAAATGGAGACACTTAATAATATCAACCACCTGATCATTGTGGTCAGACACATGATAATTTCAATTCCTTAGCAATACTTTAAAAAAAAAAAAAACTAACTAAATGGAGAGATTAGAACCTGGAAGATAAAGAATCAAACATCAGAACAAGTAACCTTGGACCATAAATATTCTCTGACATTTTCAATTTGCTTGCAACATACAGAGTTTTGTTTTGTTTTGGTTTTGCTTCCATGAGTGTATTGTATCCCCCAGTCTCTCCCCTTCTAGAAGCTGGCTAAGTATAGACGCAGATGGTGAAACTCAATCGCAGAGTGCTGACAGAGTTTCTCTTAGGGCCTACAGAACAGATCTACCGAGTCTCACATCTCCTGGTCAGCAGCGACAGGTAAACACTAGCTTTATTTTAGCGGCTCAGTTGCAGCTCCATGGGCAGCTGTCCTTACTGCACATAATCAGTCCCTTTTTTCAGGGGGTCATAACTCAACCATCAAAATACCAAAATATGCTCTGGTTCAAAACTTGGTGCATACAGTCCCAAGTCCAGGAATGAATGTGGTTTACTTCCAAATTTAAGAAAATATTGAGTTTTGTAGGTTATTTATTTACTATTTTCAAATATGTTTGAAGAATCTTTTAAACTTCATAGGAAAATGTACTAAAAAGGACACACCATTTTAATACCTCGGGTGATTCATTCTGAATTTCAGCACACCACTGAAAGGACCAAATAGTGGTGGAAAAAAAAGTTTGTTTTATTTTCTTACCAAATACAGATGTTTTGACCACTTGGGTCCTCATCAGTGTTCAAAATATTAGTGTGTTGTAACATAATAAAATAAAGGCATTAACTTCTTTGTTTTGTTCCTTTCAGTGATGTGCAGAATGGATTAACGAGTTCTTGTTTCTGGCCCTTGTATAACTCAAAAACTCGTTTCAACTTAAATAAATTAAGTAAGTAATTAGTTCATAATATGGCCTAATCACCTCTGGTATTTTGAAACAAACAAAAACACAAAAATGGCTGTTGCACATTTGCACTTAATTACTTCCACATAAAATACTTGTGTGGACTTTATTACAGGTGACATAAATTTCAAATCTAAGCTTTGTGATAGAAAGCCTGGGTTATGGTATTGTGTAGACTTCCATGAAGATTCTGTAACCATCCCTACTATTTTCCTCAAGAAAATGAAACCACAGTCTACGAAACCACATTCTTGAGCTCTTAATTGGCAAAAGAAAGTGCTTTATTTCAAAAACTCTGGAGAATAAGTTACTTCCTACAGAGGCTCAAAGGATGTTAATATAAAAGGCAGTATCATTTCTGGAATTTCTGCAGTGTTCAATTTTTGCTCTTGGATTCTGAACAGTTCTTGTTTGCATACACGTCTATCTGGGAATTGCTCTTAGTGATCAGGACAGCCTTATGGAAATCCTTCCAGATGAATATACTCAATAGAGCAAAAAATCTTGCTCTGTCTTTAATGTAAAGGAAAAAAGGACTTTTAAACAACTGTGTAATTGTGAGTTCTAGCCTTAAAGGAACTTTCTTGGCTTGGATTTCTTCTACCCTCCCCTTCAGATACTTAATAATCAAAGTATATGCCAAGAAACTAATGATGCAAACCAGAGTATTGCACATGAACTTGGATCGCTTTCCCATTGTGTAGTGTGTGTAGTGACCAAGATTGGACCCAAAAAGTCGATGACAGAAAACAGACTGCCACATAATCAAGGTACGCCTACCTTGGGAAATTTACAAACCCATTTCCTATCCTTCATAAATGCATATAATGATTCTCAGTATAGATTCTGAACCTTGTAGGCTAATCTGACCATCAGCTGTGAAAGGAAGAAGGATCAACCTTGATTAGTAAATTTCCAGGTCATTTGCTTGGCAGGAACCCACTGATGTGTTAGCTACATACCTCACAATTCTTTAGGTGTTATCTGATGTTACCATGCATTCCTGACACCCTTTGAATTTCAATACAGAAATCTAAGTACAACTAAACATTTCCCCAAGCTGTGACTGCCTTATGGTTATTACTCATTTTAGAACTGAGACCAACTTTTCTTCTGACATTTGACCTGGAGGAGTTTCTCCTTCAGCTTTCTGAGTCATGCAAATTTATTCAAATTCTGTATTGCAACCCTTGTCAGTTGTGGCCAGACATTCACTTAGTGATGTCTTACACACAATAGGCTCGCAATAAACATTTGCTTTTCAGAATGAAACTAGCCTTATTATAAGAAAAAAATGGAACAGATTTCAATAGAGTTCTAAATGAACTAGAAGAAAGACTAATAGATCTTGAGTATATTAAAAAAAAAAATCAAGCAGAGAGAACAGTTGGGTTTTGATACAGTTTCCCAAGGGAAGTAGTAGAAGTTTCATTACTCAGGGCATTTTAAAGTAGAATAGACAAAACACTAGTGGGGTATGTTGAAATAAAATATGCGTAGTCCGTCTGTGAATTAGTGTTTACTTTCAATATAATTATAACTGAAGCAACACTGTAATGGGAATTTTTCATACACAGGAAAGCTATGGCTACTATGTTTCCACATCGACCATATGTTGCACATATTGGTTGGTGTGGATGTGTATCCCTACTGCCCTCTAGTGGATGAAATGTAAGACCTACCTGATTAACCAGATCTAACAAGCTACTGGTTTGGGGGTATATCAATCTTTAATCATTTAGGGTAGAAAGAAAATAGCTGTGTTGATGCATTTTCCATCAAATTATAAAATTGAAGGGCATTAAAAACAACAGAATCAAACTCTGTAATTAAGACTGCCATTTAATGTTTGTTCGCACACGGTATTCATTTCTGTGTATCCCTGCCAAAGATCCATTGTGTAATGTTGTCCTCACATGACATTAAAAACACCAGTCCCCTGGAAAATATAAAAAAGAAACTGTGCTGCCTTGAAATACATGGAGTTTACTTTAAGAAACAGAACATTAATACAGACACAGTAAGATAATTTAGAACACAAATAATGGCGACAAGAAACTTGAAAACCAGGACTGCTCCTTAAATCTGAGCAAGCATATTAGCAGCCTATGGGTGTGCTGGCTGGTAGTCAGAAAAGGGCAAACAAAATGGGTTTCAGAACAGGGAAGCAGATTTGAGAAAGGACTGACTAAACACATAGTAATGGGGCAGGAAAATAACTCTAAACACACATTTGGTACTGTGGGTATATATTTAATGCTATCACATTGAGGCTGCTTTTCAAGTGTAGAACCCAGATGCTGTACTCCCAATGAAGAAAGATAGGGACTTGTACAGTTCTGTGGCATTTTGTCATTAAGACACAGAACAAATTTGAAGGCCATTCTCTTTGCATAATTTTAATTATTTTACAGGATTTAGACTTTAATCACTAAGTTTTAGTCTCACACCAAGAGAAAACAATTATACAATCTATGTTGCCAAAACAACTGATATACCAAAGAGAATAAATGAAATCCGAAAGTAGAGACACATACCGTGTACACGCTGAGTGCACCAGGGCAATGGCCCTTACTAGGAATGTGGGAAATCAATTGGATAAATCTTTAAATATCGTAAATTGTTAGAAGCTGGTGATATGTGAGTAGATGTACACTTGAGGGGAGGGGAACTGGGTGGCATGGCCCAGATTGGTCTCTTTGAGTTAGTGACAGTTTTTACAGTACATAATTTGGTTAAAAAGTATTGGTTTAGTAATCAAAGATAGGTCCCAATGGACTTCTCCTGGTAAACTTAAAATAAAAAAAAAAAAAAGCAACATACTTATCTAGATAGAGGTACAAAGCAACATGAAAACTCTCATTACCTGAGTGATCTAAAGAAAATCTAAGTTGATAAATATCCTGGGAGCATTGTTTTCATCTCAACTAGATTTACTGTATAGTAATTAGCATATCTATAGATAGATACAGGGAAGCCCAGGAGAGCTGGGGGTACCCAGTATGGGCCACAAGGAGGAAATACAGCCAATTTCCTACTTAGCACCACGGACAGAGCTGTCAGCAGAAAGAAACATCCTTGGAGTTATCCTTGGTGTTAAAGAAACACAAAGAAATCAGTGTTGCATTTTAAAGACGCTTCTTATCCCCATTGTGACTGGCAGTCTGGGTTGGAATTATGTTGCACTGCTTCCCTGTAGGGCACCGATTGGAGCTGAACGAATAAAAAGGTGTCTTGCCCACCTGTGCACACACAGGAAGAAAAGGTTGATACAGGAGAATGATGTCTTCTTGACCTTTGTCTGACACTTCTCTGGTTTTTGAAAAATCATAGCACTCTGAAGAATACTATCCAGTCTTTCCCATGTCAAGACAAGTCCCTCTGCGTTTCAGCCTTAGGGTCTCTATTGCTCTGGGGCACAACTAGGGAAAGGGAATAAGTAAAGACAACTCTAAAAGGAAGTAAAACGCCTTCTATTCCATCTCATATTATAGAAGATTGCAAAGAAGACCCTCTTCTTCCTCTCAGCTCTGGCCTTTATGGGGTGGAAGTCACTATTAGATTCCATAACTGAATAACAGATTCTGGAAAATTAGAACTCTCTCTCTTGTTCTTGAGCAGTGTGGGGGTCTCCTTTTCTGTCCTGCTGAAGCCAGATATAGACAACTGTAGAGAACCAGTTTTACGAAAGAAAGCACCCTAGCACAAATTATTTGGCATTAAACCATACTATCATTTGCTAAAGACTTGTAGTCAAATCTTTCCTCATTTGATTGTTAATAAGAACCTTGTATTTCTAAAAGAACTTGATTACCAGGGAACTTGTGGGTTTCAGCTTTAATCAATTCTGAGTGTTTTTCCTATCTTTTGTTTCTTAGACCTTTATGTCCACAGGAGAGTCTAGAGAGTCGAAATTTACTTTTTGCCAGCTCACTACGCATGTTCACCAAATGGTAAAGTTCTCACTGTAAAGCCCAGCAAGACAAGATGAGCTCTGTCTGCCCAGCAGCCTTTCAGAGGCATTAAGGGTAAGAGAGAAGGTAAGTAATTCACTATGCGTTCCCATTTCTATAATGGGGAAGGACGTCTTGATACATTTACAATACTCCTCTGGGGATATTTCATCAGTTATACCTAAACTCTAATGGACAATAATTGATTTGAACTTTCCACTTAGCACAGAGCTGTAAACAGCTTCACTGCAGACAGCAGCAATGAGCCGACGTTTTGTAAAGTGGAGAGAGATTCAGAAAACTTTTGTACTGGGTCATGCCGTAGCCTAACAGCTTTTGAATCCAGGGAAGAAACAGTTTGTCCTCCTGGTTTTAATAGCTGGGCTAATCGAGTTTCAAGCCTGCAGTAGGTATAGGTTATCTTTTGAAGTCATTCCATTTTAACCCCTCACTATTACGATGAGTTTATAATCTAGCCATAAAAATGTACTCCTAATTTAGACATACATCAGGACACATCCAAAAACATAACTTTCCAAATGTTAATTTTCTGGTAAAGGAAAAAATAAGACATTAAAGTCATTTTAAGACTACAGATTTTTTTTTTTTTTTTAAACTCTCCGTGGGTGGTGAGCATTTCAGGGAAAATATTCCCTCTCCTCCAATGTCCCTCATCTGGTTGACATCACCCTGTCTCTCCCTCTCCCTCAACCTCACTTTGTTTCTGGCCGTATCTTAGTGCAATCTCCCATGGAATGGCCCCAAAGACTCATCTGCTACAAGGCATGAACCAAGCACAAGTATAGCTCTGTTCCATGACTTTCTTTTATAGCCTCCCTCCAGCCCTGTTGAACACACAAGTAGACGAAGTTTAGAAGAATTCTCACACTACTTAAATCAGGTCTTCTGTCTCACTCAGGCATGACAGAGGGTAACAAAGAAGAGAAATGAAAGATTGACTACATTTTACTTAGACCACTACATCGTCTGCTCAGTCTATGGCTTTCCTATTTTGTTCCACACTCCTGGAATTCTCACAATGGGATTCAAAGCTCACCTAGAAGCCACTCTTAGACAACAAAGGACAGAGTCCCCTTTGGAGTTGTTGCTGCCACTTCTCGTGTCAAAGATCTACAAACCTTGTGGCTGTGAAGTAGGACTTTATGAACATACAGCAAGAAAGTACATTTTGTGAATATATTGCAACCGGACATTACCCAGCTTACATGAATTTGACATGGAATATGAATTTTCTCTCAATTCAGCTGATGAGATTGTAAGAGCAAAGGCATAGCACTGTCAGAAAATAGATTTACCCGTCACCCCCAACTGTAATTCCCTTTCTAGAAATCTACAGAAAAAATAGGATATAATCCGACAATTTGTAAGATGTTGTCCAGAGTATGAAATGCATTAAAATCAAAGTGAACATAACTTGTTCCACTTAGTCCTGAAAATTACATTCTGCAGCTTCTAGACATCAAACTTAGTTCTGGTTTTGATGTGACCACTGATTATTTAGGTAACACTAAGCAAGGTACTGAACCTTACAAAGCCTCAATTTTTCCATTTCTCATTTGGGGAGAATGACACCTGTGTGTTCTTATTTATTGATTGATGAGATGAAATTATATCATAAGCTAGTGAAAAAAATGGTGTTATATATATTTTGGGTCAGTCATCTTTACTTTTACTGCAGCATGACCAATGATTGGCAAACTAGTTAAAGTGTACCTCATCCTTCCTGGGTAGAAGGCAATATGGAAAGGATATTTTCCATCATTTGGCAGTAAGGGCCTAGCTCTACCAATGTTCTTCTCCAGGTAAGCCCTTTTCTCCCACAATCAAAGGGCAACATTTTAATATTTAATCTTTAAATCAAATATGGCATTCTCAAATTTGGTTTAACTAACGTCTAAACTTCACTGAGCTTTCAGTTGAGCCACTAACTCCCTCTTTCACTGTCAAGCTTCCACGCAACACTCTTTAACCACACAAGTTTGTACAATGGTACCTAGTGAGCTCAAATGATTCTCTCACTGATCAACAATTAGTCTGTAAAGTGTTTATACTGCAGAACATCACTCTGGTGTGTCAGGTTCAGCTCTCACAGACTTAACTAAGCATAAACTGTGCTTTACAAATAAAATGCTTATAAAAGTTAACAAAGAAGTAGATGACTTACATTCACCCTGTGTTTTATATCAACCTTGGAATTCAAAGTTCCATAGTTAATGGAAATGGGAAGAGCTTAGCGAGGGTTCAGAGCAAAGGCCAAAGAACGTTCCTTCCTTGTTTGCCCAAAATATTAAGAGATAATTTGATAATAGTCGTTAGTAAGATGATGTGTTAAAAGATGTTCCTTATCTATCACTCAGATTAAACATTTAAAAAGGGGGTTTATGAAGTATGAGGGACTGGGTTTAGTTATAAAATTCTTACATACTTTAGGAGATGTTAAATCCTCATATGAAATACTCTGATGTCCCAGTGTAAGTTTTATGAAATACATTTGATACCTATTTATCTGTGACAATTTAGTTAACATGCTACTAGAAGGCAGGACAGGTGAACCAGAAGAGTTCTAGGCTTTGGCTTTTCATAAAAGTTAAAAATGAACTGTAGAGCTTATCTTGAAATACTCTTTCACAGAAAGTACATGTAGTATATGTATGATACAATGACTGAGACATCCCACATGCTAAGTTGACTACTGTCATAGGGAACCAACCTCATGTGAACTGTTTGATCCCATTATTGACCAGTCTTTATCAATGCTTGGCAGAGGTCAAGGAAGTAAATCTAACACCTAAAAAACAAGTAAGTGACTTCCTTGTTTGCTTTTGAAAATGCCATTTACTGATTTTATTTTTCTTTACAGTTGTTAGCTGTACATGGTCATATTATAATTGTCATATAACAACCTTAATTCAGGGACACATCTTTTGACACAATGTATTATTCAGCAACTTTGGGTAAACATGCAATTTAGGAGTGGAAAAAATGCACACAGAGACAAGTAATCATAGATACAAAGCATGGTGAATTTCTGTGCCATGCACTTCACACCCCAACTCATCTCGCAGGGAAACTAGAGAAGGGGCAGAACCATTTCTATTACGATAATTCACAAAGGGAGGCCATATAGATATGCATGCAAAGTCTCTCCCCACCTCTCCATTTACATGCCAGGATTTCAACTCTGCGACACTGAGTCCCTTCATTTAGCCAATTAGTCCTTCCAGCTTCATGTAATGCACGCCAAAAAGAAGGAGAAATAGAAGTGCTGACGTTCACTGCTTTGAAAGTTGCTATTCTAATGCCAAAGCTGCCTCTTGAGCAATTTCCAGAATGTATTAACATGGGAGCAAAGCGCTATTCCTAAAGACAGGGATCACATTATGCAGGGGAGCCCCGTTCAACATGTCACAATTGCACAGAACCTCCATCCCCTGCACGATCTTACAGTTGTAGTTAGCATGGACTCAAGTTTATGGTCTTTACTTAGGTGAAACTTAGGAGGTCTTCCTAAAGAAAAGAAGCAAATTAAAAAATATCTAGTGAGCAAGGCATGACACATCTTTTGTACCATGGCATTGACCAAGTCCTTTTACTGTCATTCTGAGAAAGCTGGTCAAGGTGCAAAGCAAACCGGCCTCTCAGTTTAGGACAGAGTGAAGGATTCTTCAGTTTGTCTTTATTATTTTTTTTTAATCAATTAAGTCAAGGTTCAATTTTAATTATTTTAATTTGGCAGATACCCCTAGAGTTTCCCCTCCATATTAAGGACCAAGCTGAAAACCATTACATAATTGTGTAGCTGTCTATCTGAATGCCCTCTTACGCACGTGATTCTGATACTTTGCAGGCAATAAGGTGTTGCTCTGAAATTCGCAAAACCACTAATTCTTCAGCCTTCCACCCTGTTTACAGCTGAAGCAGTGATAGAGATTTTAATATCACTTTCTCCCTTACTCTTGGCAGTAGATTTATAAAAGCCAGTTTGTGTCAGCCTGGCCCTCTACAAATTCAGCTGTTCTTTGCTTAACTCGTAACATTTGCAAGAGATGATTGGACAATTCCCCCATTGAGGCAGTATAGCAGACGTGAAGGGGCACTTAAAGTCCTATTTCTTCTTTTTTTTTTTTTTTTTTTATTATACTTTAAGTTCTAGGGTACATGTGCATGACGTTTATATCATGTATAAGTCCTATTTCTTCTACACATTGTCTTTGCTTACTTTGACCATGTCTGTCTTCTAGGTCTCCTTTTCCCAATACACAAAATTTGAATATTGGCTGAGATGATCCTGCAGGGTTCCGTCTAATCCTTTTTTGTTTTTTTACCCTAAAAAGCTCAAAATGACTTCTTTCTCTGTCTTTGGTTTCTATAATTTATAATCTTTGCTCGATCTTCTCCCTTTATTTCTTTCCTCAATGTTTTCTTTTGTATCTCCTAAATATGCTGTCCCTCAAAGAACCATCTTAAGGCCATAGATTTTTCTTCTTATACTCCTCACGCATCTGAGGGGTTGATGCACTCATCCATCTTTTCTCATGATCTTCCTCTTTTAGTTAGGGTTAACTAAGTTAGTTAACTTAGATAACACTTTCTCTTCAGAATATCTCTAATTAGATGGCTGCTAGCCCCTCAAAACAGATATAATAAAAAGCATTCTCTCTTTCCTTTTAAATCATTCTGCTATACAAATTCTATATAACCACAGTCTAACATATCCAATGCCCCAATCTTCTGCGAAATATTCACATTTTAATATATTGCTTCTCATACAGAGCCACTTATCAAATCTAGAAATTTTCTTATGATGTGAACTCAAATAAACCTTTTTTCACTAATATTCTTGGCCAGCTCCTAATCACATTGTACCTAGGATATGAAAACTGCCTCCTCACTCCAAACATATTCTCAGTGGTTTGACTGTCACAGCTCCCTCTTTAGTCCTCCAGTGAATTTCTACCCTACTTCAGATCAGTTGTGAATTCTAGACTCCCAGCACTGAAAGCCCCAAGTAGGTTTGCTTGTCTAACCTGTCAGCATCCGGTGCCACTAAGGCCCACCTTAATCCACACACCAAGTCGCTTTTGTCTTCTGGCTTCTTTCCACTGAGAATACACCCTCTCCATCTCTGAACTTTTTCCACATAAGCCTGTATCTATGGAATAATCCCTCCTGCACTGAAGAACATCTTTCCTTCATTCAAATGATAACTTACACCTTACTCATGCCAGAGAGATTTCTAAGATGATTACCAGCCAACTGTTAACCCTCTAAAACAAGGTAAGAACCACTCCACCCACCTTTCCACACATTTCAGAAAAAAAAGTATTTTAAATTGTGTATTGTAGTTGTTTATAAATTATTTTGATGGCAGCAAATTATGGTATTTAATACA
The DNA here is from genome assembly GCF_009764315.1 of Trachypithecus francoisi. Lineage (NCBI taxonomy): Eukaryota > Metazoa > Chordata > Mammalia > Primates > Cercopithecidae > Trachypithecus > Trachypithecus francoisi. The sequence continues at coordinate 74,672,724 of NW_022681453.1, read as the reverse complement.
GTTTGATTATTTATCACCTTGCAACTTTTAAGTCTTGATTTCAAATTGGTATAAAAAACAAAAACGAAAAAAGTCCTGTTTTGTTACTTTAAGATACAGAAAGCCATTTAAGTCTCATGCTTTTTGAGAATTGTCAACCGCTATGCACATGATAGGTATCACTAAACACCTGTTGAATTGGATTGAGGAAGAACCATCTTAAACAGTTTACTCATAGAGGAAGGAATCAGAAGACTAGGAACATAAATATTCCATAGCAGCATCTGAGTGTAGTAAGAAATAATACTAAAATGAGAGTTTCCCAAATTTCTCTCTCGTTTAATATTATATTCATAAAACTATATTTTTAAAAACAGCTTTGATTTTAAAACATTAAATTTACACATCAAGAAGTAGACACTAGCAAAGTCTCACAGTCTGATTTATTTCTCTGTAATATATCTGTCTTGAGAACATCAGCAGGAATACACCAAAGAAATACGTCCCTCACGGGATCAACTATATAAAAAGACAGAACACATCATCAGCACAAAAATCATTATCCATCTAATTTCTCCCATTCTAGATGGCTCCGGTGAGCCCCTCGATCATTACTGACTAGGGTTAAGATAGAGCTTAATGGATTAATTAAGCCAAAGCAGGACTGCATTGCAGACCAAAGAGGAGAAGGTCCTGACACAGATGAGGCAACAACTCCGTTCCTCTTTCATTCAAATGTGCAAGACTCACCCACCCCCAAGTGCTACACATTTATACCGTAAATAGTCTCCAAAAATAAGATTTGGTGTCTGCTGTCTGGGTCTTCCCCTCAGCACTCATCAACATCTAATACTTGGGTGTTCATCAAAACTTATCGTGTAATAAGAAATTAAATGTTAAGACTTTATTTTTCTTCAGAAACGTGGAGAATGATTGCTAACAGAGGTAAAGCAATAGAGGCAGAGCGCTCGTTTTGGCAATCAAGGAGCACCAACTAAGGGAGAGGTTATTGTTTGAATGTCAATGTGAGTCTGAGAGAGGGCCAGGGACACAGAATAGTCACAAAGAGCTGAAAGGAAGAAGTGCCCACAGCCATAAAGTCACGGGGACTGGGGGGTGGGGGTGGGGGTCACGCCCAAAGGCAGCTGTCGTAATGGAAACCTTCAGATTTGTTCATTTAAAGGGGATTTTGAAATTCAAATGTAAAAAGAGAACAAGATAATCCAAAGGGCTCAATTTGGAGCCTTTTTCTTCTCGTAAAAAGAGGAGAAAACAGAGAGAATCTCTCCGCCCCTCCAACAGAGTATGTACCATATTGGCAGTTTACTCTCACTTTTACAAACCAAATCCACACATTAATGACATAAAAACCACGTTCACCATGGGGACAATCAGACGCTATCAGACATAACATTAAATACGCAGGTATTAAAAGAAAAAGATGCAAACTACCAAGAAATACCTTACTCGGGAAATGGTAAGGCTGATGAAAGCAGACTATGTCATTAAAATCAAGCACACCAGAAAAGCATCTATGGACCTAGACTGGGAGGGACAGACCTCATTTGCACCAAAGAGGAAGTGCCCTGAAGGGGCCCAGAAGTGGGAAACTGGGTAGATTTTGGTCTTTTTCTGTTATTTATTTATTTTTTTTTGGCAGGGGGAGGGGAATGACAGAAACCTGACAGGCTCCTCTGGAGGTCTGGCTGGACCCACCATGTTGAGTCCCAGTGTCTAAGTGAGTAATAGAAATGAAAAGACACTTATCTCAATGGTTGTCCTGAAAGAGTTTTAAGAGCAAGTACAAGTCCCCAACCCCCTAGTAGAATACTAATAATTTCATTTGTGATTCTTGCATTAGGGAAAAAACTTGTGCTAAGTTCAAACAATAGGACACCTCTCAAAAAGATACGACTTCTCACTCGAGAGAAAGAATCAAATTCTGGAGTGGGAAGTGTTTTCACCTTAGTGATCTTTTAGTCATTTTGTAAAAGAGGAAACTGAGGACTTGCCAATGGTTACAGAAGTTAATTGTGTAGTTGCAATTCTAGCAGTAATGAATTTACAGATAGATTTGGGGCTATGAGGAATCTAGTGGAATTGGGTCCTTCAAGGCCTTTTATTTAAACAATTATATATATCTATATATACACACAAAAAAGATATGGGCGGAGATATCTATAGATATAGATGAGTATGTATAAAATACATTGCTGGGTAGTAAAAATAGGACCCAGTGTTGTAGCATTTTCACTACCATGGTCAAGAAGCCACTGACTAGATTCATTTGTTCAGTGAACAAATGTTTACTGAACTCTCTGTGCAAGTATTATAAAAGTAAAAAATGTAAGATTAGACATAGTTTGTGCTATTTCAAAAAGAGTTAACAATATAGTTGTTTTACATCTGCAATACAACCTCTTAAATAATCAAGTAGTCAAACTAATTCCCATTGGAATAATACAAATCAATCATTAATTCTGAATCTTGAGAGAAGGCATAAACCCTGCATTATATTTTAGTTAGACACTGGAAATAATCTGGAATGTTTCTGGTACTCCACACCTAAAGATTGGATTTCAGCTATTCTGTGCTTTTGGATGTTTTTTTCCCTTTTAGAATCCATCCTAAATTCAATGCCCTAACTCAGTAGCTCAGAAACAGAACTCTCTAGACATTGCTGTTCTCCTTCTGCCCAGTCTTGAGAGGGTGTTCAGGTCGAGGATGGGGATGAAACCAGGAGTAAGGCAGAGAACCTTGCTAAGTAATGCTTCTTTCAGATCTAACACATTTGTAGTCGGCTCCCTGGCCCTCCGTATCCATGGGTTCTATATCCACAAACTGAAAATATTTGGAAAAAATTCCAATAAAAAAAAGATACAACAATGAAAAATAACACAAAGAAACAATGCAGTATGACAGCTATTTACATAGACTTTACGTTGCATTAGGTATTACAAGTAATTTAGAGATTATTTAAAGTATATGGAAGGATGTGCATGGGTAACATGCAAACACTATCCCATTTTATATTAGGGACTTGAGCATTTGTTGATTTTGGTATCTGTGGGGTGGGATGGGGTGTCCTGGAACCAATGCCCTGCTACTGGATATCAAGGGATGACTGTACTTAATCTCCAAGTCATTTCCCTTACAGCTATATTTTAGTATATGGCAAAGCACAATGATTTCCTTTGAGATGAACAAAAATTGAGTAGCTAAAATGTAATGAATACAATTAGTTTAAGTAATCTGGTTATGGAGAAAAATCACTAGTAGTAATAGCTTAAGACTAAAGAAGTGATCATATTACCCAAGCATTTCTCTTAAAAAGAAGAAAGGAGAAAAATAACATGTGAGTGCCTACCACATTTCAGTACTATGCTAGGTTCTTTACACAAATTATCTCATTTAATCCTCATAAACATCTTCTAGAGCAGAGATTATGTTTCCATTTCTTCTGGCAAAGAAACTGAGGCACAGCAAGATTGTGCCTTGACCAGACACACAAAGCTAGAAAGTAATTTATGGCACTCATATTTGGATCCAAGTTTGTCCATCTACAAAGCTTAGAAGCCTGCTAAGGGAGAAACCCAAAAATGAAACAACAATGAATGCCGCTGGCAGTCTTTTTAATGAATATCTAGTATATGGCGCTAAGTTATGTGCAGAATTAATTCAAATATAAACACACATTTTCTGTCATCTTGATGTTTAAATATACGAGTATGAGCAAACTAACATTTGGATTCACCACATAGAATATTAACGTAGAAAATTCAAATCACTCATGTATTTAAAAAAAATATGGAAGACAATTTACCTGATGTTGCAAAGTTATCATGCAAAAATTAATGCTAAAAACATAAAAAAATACCCCCTAAACTCTTTCAGTGCCAGGAAAACATCATGCACTGCTCCTACAAAAACCTGGCACAGTCAATTTCCTGTTAATTGCCAGTAGATAGGGTTTTATCCTTAACAATATTTAAAGGTGAGCACATAGTCTGCTTCATTTTTACTCCAGGGTTGGCATTCTCACTACCTCTACTTACCTTGTTTTCTTTTAAGTGTGGAAAGGAAAACAAATGAATTTTTCTTTCATATATGAAGGCCTAGATGTCAGGAAAAGTTGTTTAAATGAAAACATGGAGTTTCTCTCCTCGTGGTAAGCTGGGGCATTTGGAGAGTCCCCTCCTCCCTGTGCCTCTCCATCCACACAAACACACACCCTAGTTCATGTTCTAGTTTCACACGGGATAAGAAAAGGAAAAACAGAAAAAGCAAGATAAAGTACAGAAGAAGAAGAAGGAGGAAGGATAGAAGAGGGCCTAAGGAAGTAGTGCAGTCCTCCGAAGTGCTCCAGAAAGTGAAACGATGAAAAGGGTGAGCTTCAAGAGCAAGGCACCTCTCTGCTCTCCACGGATGGTTCTCTCCATCAGCTCCAGAACTAAAGCCCTCAGCAGACAGGATGGTGCTAAAAGAAGAAAAACTCTGGGAGGGAGTCAGAGACAGATATTGCAGAGCTTTCTAGTCCCTCTATATACGTATAAAAACGATTATTCAAGAAATAGTGTAATTTTCCAGAGCATGTTCAAATGCAAATAAAAGGTGCATTCTAAGATTAACTGTACTATGACAGCTAATTATTCATTATGTTAAAGTTATTTATTTATAATTATTTTCTATCTATGACATTGTAGTTTTCCACTGACACTTGATATTCAAGAGTTGACAAAATACCATTTGAACTGCTTTGCTAAAGAACAAAAAAGAGGGATTAAGGTACACAGAAAGTGTATCCACCAGCAATAAAAAAGGACACATGACTCATATCCCAATATTAATTACAAAAATATCTATAGTGAGATCCTAAGTTCTGGGTATTTGTCTAATTTTTCCACTATCAGAACCAAAGGTAAAAACAGCATTGATGGCTACTGCAGTTTACTCTGTTTAACAGACCAAATGCTGGGATTCCAAAGATTCATGGCTGGGATTCCAAAGAGTTGTCCATGTTGGAAGCAGCATTCACAGTAGCTTTCTGGTCAAGCGGTACAAAGGAGTGAAAGGGAGAAAAGGAATCATTAGCACCAAAAATCTCTCGTCATCGTTTACCACCTTGACATGGGTTAGCTGAAGGCCATGGAGAATAACGGATGTGCAGTTGTCTCTTTCTTATACAGACAGCAGAGAGAGGGGGAGAAACCACACACTTATATTTTGCTAATGTAAAAGTCCCAGTGGAAACATTAGCACTCAAAGACATTAATGTGGATTTGGGACACTCCCTGAAGGATTTTGATTCCATTAGAAAAAAAAAAAAAGACGGTGACAGATATAATCCTGCTTTGATATGTTTAATGCCATTTAAAGAGAAACTGTACCCATTTACCTCAGGCCAGGACACCAAGAATTCAAAAAGTGAAATATCATTTCTCAGTGCAAAGAAAAAGCTTGGAAAATATTATGTGAAAATTAATTTGGCATGCTTCTTTGAAATTTTAGATTTCTGGGATGAGCAAATGGGTACAGTTTTCTTTTAACTGTTTTTGAACACCATGTGTTGAGAAGAAAACAACAGAATGGCAATTGCTCATCCAAAATGCTAACTTGTGGCATGGCACAGTCAAGATGGCCTGCCACAGCCAAAAAGCAGGTGTGTGCTATGCCTCTCACTTCAGTAGCATGCACGCCACATGTCCCTGCATTCGGCAACCTCTTGCATTTGCTTTTGGAACCTTTCTGAGGGGGACAGTAAACATGACTCAGCAGAATGTCTAGCTGAGGAGGGACTGGCTCTCTGAGCCTGCAGTGAGACAGACTTTTTGAGGAAGAACCAAAGAAAAACTGGAATAATATATTTATTTTGGAATTCTTTGCTATCACTTCCTGTGACCTAACACCAAGGTGACTGGTTCCAGATCATTTTGTGTGGATGAAATTTAGCATCTAATCAGGTCGGAAAGTAATGGTGAAGCTTTTCTGTGACTGAAGAGGACGTATTAAATCAGCTACCTCATTTGGACTGAGGTCACAGTTAATGTAGCTGGTACAGATCATATGAACCTAACCTAAAAGCTTAGAGTAATAAACTCCTCAACCCTCAGATCCATGGATAAGCTTGAAACAGGGTGTACAAAACTATTTGGTGTCCTGGGATGCCAAAGTTTCTTCAATCTGACATTATGAATCTGATATGTTATTCTAGGAATTAAAATATTTTTACATAGATATAGGTCCTTTTCAACTACACAACAGTCCTATGAGGAAGAGGAGAAAACGGAATAAAAAAAAAAAGATTTTCCTTCTGCCCTGTAAGAAGCCTGATAAAGAGGCCAAGTTAAAAGTCATGACCACGTCTAAGCTCAAGTCAGGAACCACTTGGAATGAAATCTCAGGATATCTGTATTGTAGGAATAGACAAGGTCTGAAGATAAAGAAGTAGATGAGAATCAAAATTACTATTTTAGAAGACAGAAGTGGGACACCTCTACTTTATTCTATATCTTTAATTAATACATCAATAACAATTTATTAAAAACCTACTATGTGCAAATGTCAAGAGTGGGGAAGAATGAACTCTATAAGTAATAAACTGGAAAAAAAAAATCCTTAAGCTTTTCTGATGTAACTGAGTGATGTTCTCTGCTTCTGAGTAGAAATTTATGGATTCAGAAAAGGTGATTTCTTTCCAAATACACACATGCTATTGTTAATTTCACTCATTCAAATCACAACATTTACTACTATACCTTTTATTTCTGATGGCACATTCTAGGTGTTGAGGGGGATACAACTGTGTAAGTACAGTCTCTGTATTTATTAAGCTTACTGTGCAGTGGCAGGAGGAATGAGACATATAAACATGCTCTAGTATAAGACAGTAAGTAATTGGTGCCACAGGAGACATACAAATAAGTGCTTTAGCAGTTCAGAAGAAGCAAGTCCTCCTGGCCCTCCTGGCTATAGAAGCACCCCTCTATAACATACTGAAATGACTCAACGCACAGAAAGGAAGGATCTGTACAACTGTAAGTCAGCTTACAATCGATGTGCATTAGGGGATTGGAGGGTTAGCTAGGCTGTGAGGGGAGGGATGCGCTCACTGTGTCCCCAGCTCCTCTCACACTGGGTTACTCCATAATTAATGTTTATCAAAAACATGCATGGTTAAAGTGGAAGTCAACTGAATGACACACCAGGTCAAGGGGTCTGCATTAGTTCTAGATATTTTAGAAGATTATTAACACCCTGCTAGAAGGTGGCATTCTAAGAACATCATTTTCTTCCCATACTAGTGCACAAAGTTAAGTTTGTTACCAATTCCAGAGTGATGGGAAGTATAATTCAGGGCTTCATCCTTCCAAATGAGGGAGATACTTGGCCTGTGCAAAATGCTGTTGGTATGGGTATCAAAATGTCTTTCAAAACAGCAACAAAGGCCGGGTGTGGTGGCTCACGCTGTAATCCCAGCACTTTGGGAGGCCGAGGCAGGTGGATCACGAGGTCAGGAGATTCAGACCATCCTAGCTAACACGGTGAAACCTCGTCTCTATCAAAAAAAAAAAAAAAAAAAAAAAGAGTTACCGGGCGTGGTGGCGGGCGCCTGTAGTCCCAGTCACTCGGGAGGCTGAGGCAGGAGAATGGCGTGAACCCCGGAGGCGGAGCTTGCAGTGAGCGGAAATTGCACCACTGCACCCCAGCCTGGGTAACAGAGCAAGACTCCGTCTCAAACAAACAAACAAACAAACAAAAAACAAAAAAACCCCGCAACAAATACATTTCCTGATAGCCCCTAAGGAGTATGAGTTGGAATCCATGTTCTCTAGATGTGACAATGGAGTTGGGGAGAGGCAGGTATGCTAGGATCCATATGCTAGGATCCATATAAGAAGAAAGGTTCCCACGGTAGTGGGAAATAGAATTTCAATGTCCTGGCTTCTAGGTCTGGGTTCTTCCTACAGAAACATCTTTTTCATTTTGTATTCCTCTTGGACACTCTAGTCCTTTACCTCATGAAGAGTAGCCTTCTGCTGGTGTGCGTGTGTGTATGTATGTGTGTATCTTTTCTAAGAGAGAGGATAGCCTTACTGATGTGCTTTTGTAAAGGATTCAAGGTTGTCTGGATCCTCAAATAATGCAATTGAAAAAATACTGTTTCTTTGATTCAATGGTGCTTACATTTGGGCAGTGTTTTCTTTTTCCATTCTCACATACAGTATTTGAGACAATCTGCCCACAATAAAAAGGTTTTAGAGCATCAAAAGTGTAGGCGAACCAAATCAGAATTAATCTCTGAAAATGGAGACTCAGGCACATAGAAAAAGTTCAGGAAAAAATCCAGGTGGGAGGCAATCCCATAGAAAGGTGTCTGGCATCTCTCCTGATTTGAAGTGAGGTGGAGTAGGACAGGTACGGAAGAGGGATGAAGGGTTCTAGCTATTCATATGATCCCGTCTCACCAAGGCTCACACAACTTGGGGCTGTGTTATCAGGGGGCCATTTTATTTATCATGTAGCCCATTTCTCCTATTGTATGTATGATCCGGAAAGAGGCTAATAAAGGGAAATCTAAGCTTAACTGGGACTAAAATGAGGTGACAAACAGCTATTCACTCCAAGAAGACTGACCAGACTAATCTGTGGAGTATCCAGCAGCGTTTCCTTTTATTATCATATTAAAAGCTGTGCATTTTATTGGAAAACAATTGTCTCTTAAAAAAAAAAAAACGTTGCACACCATAGCAGCAAAAGGGAGGAAGATAACAAGGATCACTTCTGAACACCTGGTACACGCTTGGCACTGTTTTTCTTGATGCAAGGATTTCTTTACATATGTTATCTATTTGATCTTCATACCAACTATGAATGATTGATATTTTGCACATTTTTTTTTTTTTTTTGGTACAAGAATCCTAAGGTTCAGAGAAGTTACGTGAATATCCTCTGGTCACACAGCTAGTAGGGACTAAGCTGGAATTCAAATTGGAGCAGTAGGACACAAAGCCTGTGCTCCTCACCATGCCTTGCCAGGCCAGACTTCATGTGCTTTTCATGGCATGAAATCAGTGTTGGGGGAATTCTGCCCAGCATCTCTGGTTAGCAGAGTGAATTGCTTTTATCATTTGCCAACATGTCACAGAAAAAAACAAAACAACAAAAAAATTAAAACTCCTGGCTCTAGATTTCCTATCAACCTGAAGTTTGGCTTGGTTACATATTATTTGAATATCTGACAATCTTATAAAAAGTCTAACGAGAATAAAAAAATTCTTCATTTATGCTAGCTCCTATGTTAGCTAAAAATCTCCTATTCCTACATAACAATGTGCCTGGGGAACTCTCTCACTGCCAGAAACTCATCTGAAAATGCTGAAAAGTCAGAATTTGGGGCCTATATACTGACTAATGTTACCAGCTGTGAGTCAGCTTGAACATCAGTAATATGATATTTCCCGCTACAATTTGATTTGGTTAAAATGTGTTTGAAGTTCACCCTTTTATTAACTGGAATTACCACCTCCTGTAACTGGAGGGCCTCTGAGAACAGGCTGCTGGTGCAATCCAACTTCCCACCCGCCATCGGTGCATTTCCAGGCAACAAATACTCTTAAATTGATAACTACAGAAATAGGTCAAAATGTCTTTTCAATAGTTGCTAATATTCCTTTAATGCCCCATAGCCTCTCTTTGATTCTCGTGCTAACATTTTTTTTCCCGATGATTGTAGGAGCAACAACTGTTAAAGAGAAATGACCAGAAGAAAGGAAAGCTGGCTGGGGTGGATGGAGGTGCTCTTAGGAGTTCCCCTAACTATCAGACAGAAAAGCTAGATCTCCCTAGAGGCCCAAAGGCCCCAAACTCAGTTTTGCTGTTGAGTTTGGTGACCTAGAAGAAAACCTGTGTCCCATCTGAGCCTCAATATTCTCATCTGTAAAAATAGGAGACTCGAGATGACTGATTATTCAAATTTGTAAAATGCCCAGAGTTCACAGGAGGTAGAAGCCCTGACTTATCACAAAACATTTGGGTTTTAAATTTGTTTATAGTACTTTTATAATGTTACCTGTTAGGGCCTTGGCTATCCAAGATAGAAACTTATTTTCATACAAAAAAAGTAATCCTGTGTCATATTTTCATAAGAGAGACCCTTTGCTATCACAGTGGGTTTATTTACTATGTAAACCTATATTCCCTCCCTCTCTTTCCCCAGGAAGAAAGGTTGCTTCTCTGAATTCACATCACACGTGTGATTATAGCAAGGACAGAAGTTTGAGGCTGCAGTGAGACATGATTATGGCACTATACTCCAGCCTGGGTGACTGAGCCAGACTTCAACCCTTAAAAAAAAAAAGAAAGAGGTGGGGTGGGTATAGCCACACTGGGAACATAGCTGATTCTGAGCCTGCAAGAAAAAAAGTCCCCTTGTTAAAAAAAGTTTTCCAACACTTCTTCTGAGATACAAACATGCCACAGAGGGGTTAAGCCATTCATGCCTTCATGCTGTAACCACTTCAACACCAAGAGGGTTATCTCAGTGGAAAGCAGTTTTGGACTGGAGCTGGAGGGAGGGATAGGGATAATTCTGGAACAGGGGAAGCTGAAGGAAGGAATCAGATTAACCAACACAAGGACCCTACGCTCTGCTGGCAGAGGAGAAGATGAAGTGACTGACAAGGACTGAAAAGAACCCAGTCTGTATTGCAGTTTTTGCCCAGGGCCTTGTCTGGAGCTGGTAAACCACTAAAAAAATCCCTTGAGAGATGCCACAGTTTATCAAAAATGCCTTTGGCTCTTCTGTTGCTCCATGGTTGCACTGTTGCTCACCAGGAGGTCAGCAAACTGCAGCCTACTTGGTTGAGGTGAGGGTAGCTTGATCTCCTATAATTTAAACTCACAAAGACTATCTCTCCATCAGATCCCTTCTGTTTTCATTCCTTTCCTAGAGGAGGGAGGAAGAAATGTGTGAAAGTAAGGGCAAAGAAGGAGGAGGAGGAAGAGGTAGAAGAAATTAACCCTTCCTCAGCTTCCAAGTGAGTTAGGCTTTGTGTTAGGTAAGCATCTCTCTAGATCCTTCCAACAGCCCTGAAGATAGTATTAGTAACAGGAAATATTTTATAGGTTTGAAGCGGCTAACTAGAGCTCAAGGTAGCCAGTCAGGCTCCTTGTTACACAGCCCTCTTTTCTCAGCTCCTATAACATATGTATTTATATGTATATATTTCTTTGTCTTCGCCTCCTCCTTTTACTAATGGGTGCTTGAAAACAGGTTTAGGAGCCAGTCATGTGGAATTTATCTTTCAGGAACGTTGAACATCCCTTGAGTTATCCAACGCATACCTGACTAGGAGGCCTACATGTTTGGGATTAAGGCTTGGTCCTAACAAACTGTCACCGTGGACAGGCCCGTCCATCTTTGGGGTCTGCTGCAGGCCTTACAATCCTGTAATTCTCACTCATCAAGGTGGTGGCGGGCAATAGTGTATATGTGCAAAACTCAGCAAGAAGTAGTCTCCTTAGATGCTATATGTAGACTGAAGCGAGGAACTGCCTCCTGCTAATGCCAGTTGTGCTTTGAGTAAGAAGAATAAAAGGATTGATCTGAACTGAAAGCAGAAGGGAAGATGAGGGGAAGGCCACAGAACACACAGCTAGCAGTGGCATTGGTGGGGGTCTGAGAGAGGCAGAAGCCCAGGGCCAGAGCTGAGAAATCAGCTTGTTTTTAGCATACACGGATATGTTTGATCACATGATGGTTGGGAGGTACTTAGGCTAAGATAATCTTAACGTTAGGTGCTCATTTTAAAATCTCAATTTAATGACTGAAGTCTATTTTAATGATCCAATAAAGGCCAAAGCCCTCACTACTATGATACAACTATTTTTCCCAAGTATTCACTTCTTGCAAAATAAATAAATAAATAAATAAATAAATAAAAATTAGAAAAAAACTTGACTGAGACAGCTATAGCGTTTCTGATTACAAAACAAGATCACTTTGATCACTTTGATCTCAAGGTGCTTGGAGGAAAGAAGGAGAGATGAGTTCTTTTGAACCACATTATGTGGACAGAAATCTTCCAAGAGTTTAATGGAGGAATTAACTTTTGAGGAATTGAAAAAGGGATCACTTTCAGTAAGAGAAAAAATGACCGATATGGTCAACTGGTATGCTAGGGAAAGATAAATTCTAGGCAAGACTAGCTCTATAATTTCTGGGGCTCAAGGCCAAATAAAAAAATGTAGGGCTCCTTATTCAAAAATTATTAAGAATTTCAGGACAGCAACAGAAGTACATTAAGCCAGGCAAAGGGCCCATCCAAACATGGGACCTTGTGCAAGTGCACAGGTTGCATACCCATGAAGCTGGCCCTAGTTTTAGTTATTGTTTTTACCAAGGTATTCCAGTCCCAGAGCTACCAAGACCCAAATGGAAAAGCATGCACCACAACTCTCAAAACTCTCAGTTAACCCTGTCTCCCTATGGTAAGGACACAACTGAATTGTGCAATAAGGATCGGAAAATCCTGGGGTCTGCCAACATATTTGATAGATTGCAACTGCACTGGCTTCTGCGACATTTGTCACAGTCACTAATCCCTGCTTCTGTCACAACCTAAGGATGCCCAGGATATCAATGTCTGGGAATTCAAACATATTTTCTAAAAACACAAATTTATTTAAAAACAACAACAGAACAAGCAGAAGTCACTAAAAAGAAGCTGGGTCCCCTGGATGAAAGTCTGCTCTTAATCTCTTTCTGGCTTTACCTTGAGTAGGTCTTGGGTGTATGCACACAGGTTCAGAAGTGCAGGTGAATTACCACAATAACTCTTTTCAGTTTGAGAAAAAATAGCGGAAACAGGAGAATCTGGTCATAGTCCAGCAGAAACTCCCTCATTTCACTAACAATATGCTTGCTCCCTTTCTTATTATGCTAAGTTGAAGCGATGACTTCACTCTCCATGGAAGCTAAGTTTCTCTTTACTGGATGCTTGGAATGGGCCTGGGGAAAAGCTATTGGAGAGTAACATCATGTCTAAAAAATGTATGTATGTATGAAGAAAGGAGAGATTTAAAGAGCTCAGACCAACATCAAAATAATAACAGCAGTCCAAAGTGAAATGAATGTAGCCTCTTTTCCAATGATCTTAGGGACTTTATACATACTTAGCCTACTTCTTGAGTGGATAGACCAGTAGCTTGGCAGATGCCTGGGAGGTCTGTACAGGTTGAAACTTAATTCTGTCCTTTCTAGTTATCTTTGTCCCATTAAAGAAAAATATCTAATATAGAGAACCAGTTCACTCCTACAGCCAGAATTATACTTTGACACTAGACCAATTGCTATATCCTTGATTTAGGATTTTTAAAAAAGATATCTATTGGTAAAGCTAATCTTTTATTTGGCTTAATAGGTTTGTACTGCTCTGAATAAGGCCATTAGGGTCCATAAGTAGATGGAAATGTGTTTGAATCTCTATAATCATGCTTAGATTTCAAAAGCCTTCCATTTCACAGAGGTGACGTAGGCTCAGTCATCATTTTCAAGTGGTTTAACAAATGGTAATTAGCAGAAAAGGTCTTACTTTTTTTTTTTTTTTTAAAAAGTGACTGACCTTCACAACAGATGCACACATAAAACTCGGATTCATTTATTTTAAAATCATTTTCCCCTGCTGTAAATAGATGGCTACAATATATATATTAATATATGTGTGCACAATCAACCTTAGCAATACTGCTGTGAAGTAGATGAGGATAGATGGTTTTCTATTTATTTGACAAATACACTATTACACAGATAGGTTAAGCGATTTGTCCTGTAAGGAAGGGTGGAGCCAGGGGGAAAAAATCCTGCCACATCCGCTCTTACATTATACCACTATGGAATTGGGTATCCTTTATTGTTTTTGAGTGACTTGATCTAAATAATGGGTAATGTAATTTTCCTGAAAAAAATTTCACTATTTCTCTCATTCCCTCTTACTATCTTCCTCTCTCTGCTTCTCCTCTGAGATTATTATAAACTATTGATAAATGTGGTTGCTCTAAATTTACACTTGCTCTTCATGGGCTTTGATGGGTTTCAGCTCCTAAAGAGAGCACAAGGGGAGAAAAAAAGCTCATTTCTGAAAGGCAAAAGGATAGATAACGCTGGGACAGTTTATTTGAATTAATGTCACTATAAAGTTGATACTGGTACGAGTGATGTCTTGGACCCTCCTCTCGCAAGACCTAGTCCAAAGGCTCTGAAGCGATACCACAGGAAGGAAGAGCTTTTTGGAGGCAGAACCTGCTCATCAATACCCTGCTATTCTCCTGGGATCTCAGACAAAAGCCAGAGCTTTCTGTGCACCTTCCTGTTGAACTGCTTTAACTTGGAACTATCCTCAACATTAGGGCTGTCCCCTGTGAGTCCCTGACATTAGATGGTCTTTCTCTATTTTGGCACATATTTGCTCATCACTTATGGTGACATATTTGATAAAAAATGGGCCTCAGTGTTTTTTGGCCAGGGGAAAACTATTTTGCTATTATTTTAACTCTTTATTATCTCTTTTGTCGATTATTTGTGTGACTAAAAAGATTTCTTGCCTCTTGTCATGCTTCTGGTTACTGTTTCCCAATGTCATCTCGTAAATGCTTAGAAAATACAATTTTATTTTGATAAATTCTAAACAAAACATAATTATGAAGAAAAACCAACAGAGACAAGCATATAATGAATTTTGAAGCTAAATATAATAAATAGTTCTGAATTTTCTGCCACTCTGGCTCACTTACAATGTAACATTACTGACAAATTAGTTATTCATGCTGTTTTTTTAAAAAATCAGGGGCAAAATTATAAGTTTCATTTCTCCTGATAGGAGCTGTAACCCCTGCAGCATGATAACACTTGAGTAATGTTTGCTATGTGAAACTGGCTTCGGTGATTTCTCCTAAAGGAAACTGCACTATCAAAACCTTCATCAAGGCTGCTTCTGTTTAAGACCCACTGCACTACGAATGTCCCTGTACCCGTCAGAACCTTGGCTGGCTGTCATCCCATCAAGCACCCCGTCTGCAGTTGCCACTCAGACATGTAACGCGTGTGTTTGGGGACAACGCGCAGTGGAATGGGAAGGGATACAGAGCTCTGTTGTACCACTACATTTATTGTAAGGAACTACTTACGTGGCAACTGCTTTGCTCTTTTATATTCTAGGCAACACACTGGTGAATATAATTCATAATGAACATATTCAACGTTTTTTCCATCAGTTCAATACATTATTCATAAATATTAGAGATGGAAAGACCTGGAAGATTACTGAGTCTGAACCTCCTTTTTGTAACTCCTTTTCCCCTAACTGTTGATGGTAGCTCAAAAAAAATCCAAACCAAAACCAAAACCAAAAAACATCACCAACAAAACAAAATAAATCAAACAAACAAATAAAATACAAACACACAAGGAAAGCAACAAATTTACAAATTTTATAAGTAAAGTGAAAAGCTCCAAAGCCTGTGTTTGGTGGGGGTTGTGGAGGGCAGGATTGACACTGATGGAGCTCGCTGAAGACTAGGAGTATGGATGACTCTTTACTTTGAAGACAGGCCAAAGGAGGGAAATGTCAGTTTCCCCTTTTTAGATAACAATTCAAGGTATAACCCAAGAGGCAATACCAAGTTCTTGGCCAAGTGTTAACTATCCATCTCTACAGCCTGTTGTGAACTCAGGACTCAGGCACTCTTCTCTTCATTTAGAACTTGAGATACTAATGCTAATGATAAAAAGGAAATGTATAAATGAATAGAGAGTGAAAACTACTAGAGAATGCTCCCTGGGATTATCTGTACTATCAAGATAGGAAAACTTTGCAGATGCTACTGTCTCTCTAGAGGAATAAATGCTTGCATTTTAATATTCTCAGCAGCTGGTTCCTGTTGAATGCCATCAGGATGATTCAGCCACCCACCAGGAACACCAGTAACAGCAAGTGCACACACAGAAATCTGCAAAACTTTCTTCTCTTGATGCCAACACCATTACTCTGGCAAAGTCAAAATCCTTTATTGAATTACCAGTTCTACTAAATGTGACCTTGTTCCCCTCACAAATACCAGCTCATTCTCAAATAAACGGAACTTCTGGCTGCTTAAAATGCAACATTCCTCCTGACTTGAGCACACCCTGCTGTCAGTCTCTCCTCTGCCATGTTCATGTGATCTACCTCTTTTTCGTTTTCTTGCTATTCACTGAAACCTTGAAGGACCTGCAAGATCCATACACACTCAGAGTCCACTTTGTATGTTGCTCTGCTAACCGCTAAACCCATACATTTAATGCTATATCTCTACCCTTTCACGTCTCAAGTTATTTTATCATTTCCATTTTTTAGACATTTTCTATTTCCACAGAATGTGTTTGTATGTCTGGAAAAACAGAAATGTGTAGCTGAACTGCATTTACCATTGACCTCAGTAATATAGAATTACCATGCCATATTCAAGCTAGATAAAAAAGCTATACTTGCCCCCTTCTCCAAATTTAGACCAGATTACACACTAAAGGGAAGAAAATGCCAAAGATGACAGCTAGCTATCAAAAAGATCTCACTGTCTCATTTTCAGATCTCCAAAGTAAAATCTAAGGACATTCAACACAGATTCAGGTGCTCTCAACAGTCATGAAAATATATGGCTGAAGAGGGAATCTATAAATGTAATGAATACACAATTGGCTTATAACAGATGCAACCAAAATTAAATTCGATATCTTGACCTGCTCTCCAAAGTGAAAGTTTCTAGTTTAGGCTACAGACAGAGGTATAACAAGCTCATTAATCACATGAACCAGAAAAATAAGCTGACACTTCTGGAGACGCTGCAAAGAGCAACCTTAAGCGGTAGGGGGTCTGTGGGGAACCTGAAAAATCATGTGGCTCCAACAGTCCACAGCAAGCAACACTATTGTATTTTACAATGTACATGGGTCAGGCAATGGCCATGACCACCACTATTTTAAACTTCCAGGACAGGATTGTAAGGATCTTTGTAGGGAAATAATAGGTCCAATATGGACTTTTATAAAAAGATTCAATATATTTATATTAGGTTCCTGTTATGTAAAAATCATTGTGTTCATTGCTTGAGGAGATAATGAATTAGGTCAATCTATGACCTTGAGAAGTACATAAATGGGAAGGAACCAGAGGCAGGGGAATATTAGTAAGTAATAGTAGCAGGAACACTAACAGCAATGCTGAGTGATAACCTTGTACCAGTTATTCTGCTCAGCACTTTACATACTACATTTCATGGAACTCTTACAGTATCCCAGGAAGGCAGATGTCATTTTTCTCCTTACAGATGTGGAAAGTGAGGCCCCATAAAATTCAGTACATTGCCTAAATTATGCAGACCTGTTCCTTACATTACAAATAAATACATAAATGGCTTGCATATAAAATGAAATATGACAGGGGTCATTAAAAGATACAAAGTGTTGTAGAAATAAAGAAGGCAGAATGTGTTTCTATTTGGGAATACTAGAGGAAAAAGAATATGGATGGGAAAATGCGTGTGCTTAGGAAACAAGGATTAGTCCAGTTTGTAATGTTCATAAACCTGTTGAATCATCAATGTCTCATTAGAACTCATACTTTGATAACATAGTAAAATATACCAATCTGTACAGGAAGATTTCTACAAAGAAATGCTTCTTTCCAAAAGATCTGACTACAATTTCTCAAAAGTTTTCTTTTCTTGTTATTTATTTTTTGGTGGGGATAGAGGGAGAAAAAAAGTGAGATACAAGACTATGGAGGTCTGGGCAGCAGCGTTAACGCCGGAGTCTCCAGGGAGTCCATGCATCTGGGTGCATTCTGTTTCCTTCCTCAGAATGCCTTATCCTCATCACACATATTTGTCCCTGCCACATCTGAGGTGAGGTTACTGGCACAGAAATAGAAACCCTGAGGGTCTGGTTTCTTCCACTTCTTCAAAGTGGGATATCACTTACTTTTTATTTTTATAAATTAGTTTTAGTGGTCTGTCTTTTGGCATAGGAGTACATCAAGAAAACGTGAGCTAGAAAACTTGAGTTCTGGTCCCAGTTTTGCCTTGCTCGTCTTGAAAACATTTTATCTCTTCTCTGTTTAAGTTTTCTTAAGTTCTCTCTTAAGTTTTCTTATTGGCAAAATGAGTAGTTTAAGCCTGAATATCATTTCTTAATCTGTTGGACAACTCCCTCACCAATTTTTTTTGATAAAAATAAAACCTCGTTTTAATATAGATCTTGCTACTCTTCCCTATTTAAAATTCCTCGTTCACAGAATACAATATATAGTACCATTAGTCCAGATAATTTTGTAGAGATTTACTTTCTCTATTTTGTTAAGTTTTTCTTGTAAATTTTGTTTTCTCAATATAAACCATTGTAATATATATGTATTTTCAAATTCTACATGGTCCTTGACCAGATATTCCAATATTCCTTTCTGAAGAGTTGGTTAACCCACTCACCCATATTGAGATATCTAAAGCTTCTTCAAGCTCCAAGATACAGTGATTATGATTCTATGATGCTGACATTTGCTTTGTCGACACTTAAAGCAGAGCTTTTCAACTTCAAACAATAGCATAACAAGTTGCTGTCACAATTACACTTATATAAATCTTTAAGCAGATGTGCATAACAGCTCTTTACAACTACTATCACACTGGGCAACCAAAGCTTATGATGTTGTTATAAATCCCTGCAACAGTAAATTCTACAGTTAATTATATGCTATAGGAAAAAGTACTGTCCATTTTTAGAATTGATTGACTCTTACTTTCCATATCAGTTAATTTTGCACCCAGCTATAGGCTTTAAATAGCTCCCATAACTTTAATCATTAGCCCCCACTCTGTCACGACTTCTGTCTCACCCTTCTGACCTTGCCCATTGAGTTCAATCTTACTGATGTAATCAAACGTGCTTCATTGTAGTTACATTCGTCACAGTGCTCATTAGAATTATCATCATTCCTACAGCACCTCAGTTCAATTAAACTGTTTGCCTGTGCAATTTGTTGTTACTTTAAGTTCTTCAGCTAGAATTTAAAAAATCTAGATGGACAATTTTATTTTATCTGACCAATAAATACCTACCCAGTCAAGTGACTCTGAAAAATTGGTAAGAAAATTATTTATTAGAGCAAAATCTTAAGTCTAGAGAGAATTCTGTAAACTTGGACAGCAGCATTTCACTGACCTTGAATCCACAGGTTCAAAATTTATTAGTGTCAAGTTAGTCTTTTAAAACAATCCATTAAAGCAATAAGCATAAAATATGTATGATTTCTATTTATGTATGTGTTGAATTTAATAAATTAGTCAGGAGTCAAGGTATTTTTAAAGAAATATTAAATCTGTTCCACATTGAGCAATTAACTGACCTTCTAACCTTAAATATTCTTTTGTTGTAGTTAAAACCTTTTATCTTTTTAAAACAAACAGAGTACGTAAACTGTAAGGTGGCAATGTAGTTCACTGTGACAATCTGTATATTCCTTAATGTTTGTTCTTTTTATGGTCATGGAATGTACAAATAAATAAATGCATAATAGTTTAAGTCCAGGAATTTTTGCCCAACTAAATTCTAAACACATAGCTTAAATAAAGGGTTGAAAGCTTGGCATCTCATCATTGCTGTTTATATGTTATAAGGTTTGCAGTGCCACCTTATACAAGATATAGTTGTTTATTTTCATGTTCAATAAGTAGTGTAGGGTTTCAGGACTGAGAATGGATTAGATTGTTCTCTCCTGGTTATTTTTGGCTTTAAGTATATTGATCATTTTATCATTTTCTTGTTTTAAACTACTTTAAACACAGCACAAATGTTATTCTCATCATGCCAGAAATGGGTTTGGAATTGATTCTCAGTTTCCATCAATTTTACTCTTTGCTCTTTGTGAGAAGTTTTTCACTTGCTTAAATTTGAAAGAATAGTTTTGTTTAAAAGATGTCACAGTACAACATTTAGAGATCCTTAGCTGCCCAGAAAAACTCAGATTTTCTGCTTTACAAAAGAATAAAAATCATTGCATTTATTACCATGGACTTTATTGAAATCAGTGAAGAATATTCATATGAATACAGTTTCATGAACTTCCTCTCTCTCTTTCTTCATGTAAGTGTTTGACAAAAGCATGCATCTTCTGAGAAGCCGGCCTGATTGGTCCAGGTTGGCACTGTTTCAGTATTTGGCCTACGGCGGCTGCTTAGGAATAATTTCGTCTCATCCTCTCTATTTTCCTGGACTGTATCAAACTCAGACACGTGGTATGCAAAGGAAATCCAAGTCTTTTAAAAATGCTATTTCTTTTGGTACTAAAGCCAAGACCATTTCTACTTTGGCCAAATGATCTTATCAAGATTTAACAAGAGATATTCAGTAATATCTCCAATCTGTGAGAAGACATTCCAGTAAGGAAGATAATTTATTACATACAGTTTACATATATTTCTGCACTTGGTACCAGGAAGAGACATGATCAAACTTATTCTATTGGTACTGAAAACAATGTAACACTGACAAAAATTTTGTGGCAATTATTCATTTCAATTAATTTAAAAAGAAATAAACAAGTAGCTCTTCCCCCATTAAAACAGATACTGGAAATCTAATTTCAGTTATTGCTGAAAATATTTTGGCTTCCACAAAGGCACCTTACTAACACACCTACTTTGCCCTCCATTGCGCTGTCACAATTCAGAACTTGTAACATTTTATTCAGGTTCTCTGGACTAATTAGATGAAACAACTGCATTACAGTATTAAGATGCTTTTGCAGAATCAAATGAAAGGAGATCTGCACAGTTCGGATAGCGCGGAAGATTTGCAATAAATATCACCAAAATCCTGCATGTGCAATATATTTTTCTACATTTACAAATTAGCTAATGAATAAGTGTATTCCACAGTAACTGCTAGGATTTAATTTCACACTTAAGAATATCAACAAACACAGGGAGAAATTTAGATAGGTAAACTCCATTTCCCTTCCCACCCCACCCTTGTGCTCCTCTGCACTGTTTGCATTTCAGAACAAATGCTTCATGTCTCTCGAAAAGCGCCAGGAAATCTCTTCTCTAGCTATGCAGGCCTCAATTTTATGTGTGTAGTATGACACACCTTAAAAGAGAGCCCCACAAACTAGAGTGGGACGTTAATTTAAATACAGACTTAAGGAGAAGAGCTCCATCTACTGCATCAGTTAGATCATAGTGTGTACCCTATAGTTATCCCATTCACTACTTTCAACCACTTAGAGGCTCTGGAGAGAACAGAAAAGTTATAGACCTGAGCAACCACAAAAAACAGCTTTGAGCCTAATGCCATTTTGGATATTTCTCAGATACCCTGAGCCCCTTTCCTTTGCCCCTCCGATTTTCAAAGCTTTCCATGTTGCAATATAAAATAAAAATGGATGTTTTGCTACATGAACCATCTCTTGGAGGTAGAAAGTCATTGGTTGTTGAAGGAAATGCCTCAGACAATTGAAGAGAAAGCTACAGAAAGAAAATCTCTACCTGGCAGGTTGGGCAGCCTAGGTAAGAAGTGAAAAGAAGAGTAGCCTACTTACTCCTCCTGCCTTGCACCGCTGCTGGGGAAGCCTGCAGCCACCCAGGATCAGCTCTTCTGGCCTCTCCCCGGCTGCACAGTATTGTTGTGGCATTGGGGATTCGCTGTGGCTTCGTAAGATTATGGGGATGTGCTTCAGCAAGCCAAAAAAGTCACAAACAAAATTCAAGGGAAAAAAAAGTATAAAAACAGCTGATCTTACTGGAGAAGCTCTTGGCATTTTCCTACATATGCCACAATTTTCTTTGGTATTTCCTGGTTCTGTGATCAGAAAAATTATCATATCATATTTATTATTTTTTTTTTTTTTCAGGGTTGCTGGTAGTGACGGGCGGTACAGTGAGGGCAAACAGATGGATCAAGGAGAAGCAAAGTAAAGTACTTCTCCCACTTGTTTGAAAGCTTTCCAAGAGATTACAGGTTAAAAAGTCTCTTCTTCAGAATACTGAAGACGTATAGATATCATATATAGGAAAAGGTGGCCATACTCTTTCTAGATTGGGAAAGAAAAAAACTTCTGACACAGTTAACAGATTTGGAACAAAGCAAATTGTATCAGAAAAAACTTAAACGTTCACATAGGTGTAGAAAATTCAGCAGCGTTATAAGACTTACAAAAATACTTCATAAATTAAGATAAAATATTTGACTATAAATAGGTGTTAAGTATATATATAACTGGATAAAAGCAATAGTGCAGTGAATTTTTTTATTATAGAAAAATAAAATGAATTAACAAAAGTTTTACAGTAACGCTAACCTTTTCTCTTGTAGATTAAAATAGAATTAATGTAAGTGTAAAGTGGACTCATGTTTCCCTGTGGGTGTGAATGTATATATATACCTGCACAGGTATTACTGACTGACACTGAAAGGTAATATGTTGCAAAGAAATTCAAACTTTGAGAATTATTTTAAATTGGGTATTTAAAATTATTAACCTGGCAGTTTTCTTTTTCTTTCTTTCTTTTTAACACATTTTCAGGTTCTGTTTTAAAGCACGAAAAGCAAAACAGATTAGAAAAGCATTGCACATCAATAAGTATTTTGTAAAATAATTCATTTGCATTTATTAGAATATTCAGTTTTCAAAAAACGGCTAATTGGATTTTCTTCAAGCCTTTTCAAGACAAGTTCAGTTCTGTGTCAAGGATAACTATGAGAAATTTCACCTCAAAAGGTAATTGGTTTGGGTAGTTATAAAGGCCTGAAAAACAAGATTATCTCCACCATAACTATAACAAAACAGCTAATGAGTAAGTATATTCTGGTAAGAATCGATAAGAATTGCAAAGCCTGAGAGGGTCATCGCAGACTTGAGAAAGGTAACCAAGTGAGGAAACATCAAACAGAGTTAAAGCATTCTGAAAAACGGAAAGTGTTAATAATCACTGACAGGAAAGAATATTCTTCGATAGTGATGACAACAACAAAACAAAACAACTAAAACAACTGGAAATACATATCTCCAGAGGCAAAGTATGACTACTTATTAAGCAAGAGGAGAACCTGCTTCTTTGCCATTCCCTTGGAAGACTAGCTTTAAAAAAAAAAAAAAAAAAAAAAAAAAAGGTTGCACAAAAGATACATGTGTTCATTTTCTGGTATTATTACAGGCCCACCTAGATTTAGCTTTCGATTCCAGATGAGATCAGGCATGTTCAGACTAGCACATCTTTGCTCTGTAAGCACAGAGCTGCTATCATTTCACTGGCAAATTCTCGTATCCCCAAATTTATGCACAATAGATACCCTTTAAAATCTGCAAATTTTCTATTTCAGTGAAATACTTCATTGAGTTCATTTTTTTTCTTAATTTACGCTGCCAGTATTAAGCTGAAAAGTTAAGGCAGGCAACTCCTATAAAAAGGAAAGTTGAATAGTACTTACCCTAAGTGTAATGTGCAAGCCTTAATGGGGCAATTTGCTTTTGCCTATGATATTTAGAAAGGTGTCCAGGTCTAAACTCAGCTCTCGCCTTTTTCCCTTCTGGAAAACTGAACAGACCCACAGAAAGTGCCTCTGCGAAAGATCACACAAATCAACAGCCTTACCTGTGGCCATTCAGAAGACTGCACTTTGGTGTGTGTTTAAAACTATGAATAAAGTCAGATACAGCGCATGCTCAGCAGGTAATTTAAAAATATTTATAACATTGTTGTTTCAAAAACAAATTTCCTCAAACAAAGCAAAACTCACATTTTTTTATCCATGCCAAGTTTAACGTTCTGAGACAAAGCTGTTTTGGAGTTTTCCGCTGAAGGAAAAAAGGCTTTTAAAATTTTTTGTTGAACGAAAAATAGTTCTCTCTTCCCTTTTGGGTATGCTTAAAGGGGTGGAATAAATTTTTCTCCAAGTTTCAACAAAATTCACCTCTGGCTATGATAAGGCATTGCAAATTTAAGGTCTGTAAAAAACAATTTTAGAGAAACTAACAAGAAACTACAAACTATGGGTTTAAAGAATGTAATGGTCTTCTGAACTTTCAAGGCAGTCTTGCATGTAACTATACAAAATTTATATCCTGATATAAACAGGATAATATTATGTATAGATAAGAATAATGTGTATACAACCATATGCATACCTAGAGAAGTTTTATTTTTCTTTTGCTAAGTAAAATCAGAACTCTTTAAAACTGAAAAAGAAATATAACAGAAATTTAGGAGAAACCCAGTAATAATATCAGCACAATTCATCTGTTTTTCATAGCAAGCATGGAAAAGAAGGCAATCATAACAATTGATTAAATTTTGAGATATATAAAATAAAAATTTGATAAAACAAGGTTTTTAAAGTATGAATTGCAGTAGAAATGCCTGTTTGTTTCGTTCCTGGTTGGAAATTTCTTTCTCCTCCTTGAATATCCCTAAGCATTCCATTTTACCATCTATCACCAAACCCTGAACAGCTCGCAGATCTCACAGATCTTATTTAAATCTCGTACTTAATTCTTAAGTCTCTGAATGAATTTCAGCTCCTGCTCTACTTTCCAAGGGTGCTCAGCTGGCCTCACAAAAGCTCCACAGACACATCGTTCACTATCTCTGATGCTTTCAAGCTTAACAGAGGGTGCCAAAAAAAAAAAAAAAAAAATCAACGATTAAAAAAGTTTATTAAAGTGAAACTAGGATTGCAAATTTGAAGAAGTTGCTTCTACTTTTATTTCTCTCTCAACTCAGCACAGGTGTTTCCTAACTTATACTGCTGTGCATGCTGATGAAGGGGAGGGTTAAATTAAGGTGAGGGAGTGGGCCAAGCGCAGACCAACAAGCATTTAGGATCTCCAGCCTCATGTGTTAATGGATGTGTTTAAAAATGGACCCCCCAAAAAGCCTAGAATGAGGTTTCTTTTTGGCAAATAATTAAACCAGTATACTGAAATAATTAAAGCTTTGTCTTTAAATAAAGCATCAGATCAACAGAACAAAAACAAAGATAAAAATTGCACACACATATGCATGCGCGCACACACGCTCTGACACACACAGATACGCAAAACTAGTGGGTGAGGGGAGAAGGAAATTAAATAAAAGAAAACAAACAGAGTCCTAACAGGCCATTCTCCGAAAAGGAATCTAAATAAAAAGTCATATGATATCTGATAGTGCAGGACACGTCGCCAAGAACTGGAGCGGATTGCCTACAGGAAGAAAGGGCCAGTGTATTCCAGCTCAAAGAGCTTTTCTTTCCTCCTCCTCTATTTTTTTCCCCTTTTCTCCTCGACTGTGAATGTGTTACTCTCAGGTCAGATCCACGAAGAATCCCAGAATGACAGCTATCACCTGTCACTGTACTCTTGGCGGCACAACTAGCTGATAGGAGCTGCCTGAGTTGGGATCAAGAAGAGCTAGTGCAGCTTTCAGTAACAGCCTCTTCTCCTAGTCCCTCTGCTCCTTTCAAAGACTCCCTTGGTCACATCAAAAACAGACCAAAAGGAAAAAGAAAAAAGAAAAAAAAGCGGCGGGGTGGGGGGAACCAAATGAAAAATTAAAAATGCAGGGACAACAGCCCACAGCAACAAAAGAATTCGGGGGAAAAAAATTAAACACAAGCAAAAAGGAAAAAAAACAAGAACAAAAACAAAACAACTCTTGCCTTCAATATAAAACTTTTTAAAGACTGAGTTTCTCTTATCTGGATGACATTCTTTTTAAAAGTATTTTTCTCCTTAGGAACTATTAAAAGCATTAAAAAATTCTATAAAAATACAGAAAAGTCTGAAAGCAATTCAAGAATTTTCCTAAAGAAAACATGTAACTGTAAGAAGTGAGTTACTCTGGAAAATTCTGGATTTGCCAAAAGTTCCCTTAGTTCTAATATCTTTCAGCGAGTTCAAGTGCTAACACTGGCCACCTAGTACTTGTTTTTTCTCTGAGGGTCATGATTGAGGCAACACATCCATAGTAAGGTTTCCCGAAAAGACTCCTTGTTATCAAGTTACTTCAAACATAAGGCACTCACACCTCCCAGCCAGGAGGGTTTTTTGATGAAGCATCAAACTCTGCCCTGATATGTATTACATCCTTAAGTAGCAGTTACATAAATGCATTCTA
Source organism: Trachypithecus francoisi (assembly GCF_009764315.1). NCBI lineage: Eukaryota > Metazoa > Chordata > Mammalia > Primates > Cercopithecidae > Trachypithecus > Trachypithecus francoisi. Next base: position 74,646,564 of record NW_022681453.1, on the reverse strand, counting down.
TAATTATGGAAAATGTATATATCTATATTTTCCCCTACATTTTCCCTCCCCAGGGATATGAATAGATTTTATTTTCAGTTAATAGAAAAAAAAAGAAAAGAGTTTCTGATTCTTGAAACAACTGTTGTAGCTGTTTTCCACTTAGCAAAAACAGTTATCTGTAGTTAGGAACGGTATATAATATATATTTAAGGGTTTTTGTACAGCTTGAGAATTGTTCCCCTTGTTTAGTTTTGTATCTATAATGTACCTTAAAAAGATTTCTAAGTGACAATCAACATATAAATGCATTAAGAGGAGAACTTTCAGAAAGAAAACATTATCCTGGGTTTATAAATCCAGGATATTAGCATAAAGATATAAATGTACAGCATATATAAAAGATAAAATTGTTTACTACATTTTACACATACAGTTCACATATGATTTCTTTTTTCTTTTGTTGGAGCATTAATTTGAAAATGATAAGCATTCTGAAATGTTTGCTACAACACAAATTCATGGTAAAAATATACATGCATAGGCAAAAATTGAAATGGAGAACACAAAGCTACGTGGCAATCAGAATCGTTGACAAAATCTCCATCTAGACTATATTTTGCTTGAACTACTGTATCATAGATGGGGCAAGTAATCTCTCTGGGGGTTTTGTCATTTACATAATTAGAAACAAGAATAAAATACAAATATCTGCTCCCTCACTACCTTTTCTTAATAACTGACAAGTCACACAAGTGGTACCCTTTTAAACAGATGGATGCAAAAACTTGTGAGATCGAATGAACTGATGTACCCCATTGGTATTTTGGGAACCCAAATTCCATAATTAACTTTTTACCCAAGTGGCAAAAGTAGAAGATGTTCTAGTCACCAAATGGATTATTTGATGGACTTTGGTTCTTTCTTCCACAAGATTTTGGCGACTCAGAAAGGGTAAAGAGATGATAACAGAAGATGCATCCTGAACAACTTTTATTGTGAGTAGAAAAAAAATAGCATAAAGTGAGCATAAGAACAGTTGGATTTGGAAAGATTAAAAGAGAAGAAAAGAGCAACATATGCAACTTAATTAGTCTTTTTCTTTTTAATTTTTTCAGGAACATATATATATATATATATATATATGGATGATGGGGAGAAAAGATAACTGGATTTCTTTTGAATGTCTTTGTGTCTTTATAGAGTGAATGTTCTGTTCCTGTCTCTTTCTTTTTAGGCGAAAAACTAATAAAAATAGAAAAACATATATCAGACATTAAGCTCACTCCCCCCCCCGCCCCCCCCCCCCCCCCCCCGCACCCTTCCCTTTGTAAAGAACTCTTTGTTCTCTAGTGAAAATGCTGAAAAATCCCCGGGCAGCTACTCCCTGAAACAAGTGCAAAACACTTAGAGGCTTTTGGGCTGGCTGGGAGCCAGAAACCCTCCCGCTGTCTGGTTAGAAGAGGAAAAAAAGAAGAGAGAGGGAGAGGGAGAGAGGGGAAGAGGGAATGGGGGGGCAGAGAGAGAGGAAGAGAGAGAGGAAGAGAGAGGAAAAGAGAAGGGGGGAGAGAGAGAGAGAGAGAGAGAGAGAGAGAGAGAGAGAGAGAGAGAGAGAGAAATTGGAGCTTCCTTTAATAGACATAGGAAGCAGCGTTTTTTTCTTTTTCTTTTTTTTTCAAAACTGGCGGTCAAGCGTTAAGTAACTCCCGTCTAAATCCACCTGCTAGAAATGAACTTGGGTAACCCCCCAGGGGTGCACAAAGACAGGGAAGACAGTAACATACTCCATACTCTTTCCCACCCCCCGTTGTACTGCTTCCATTCTTTCTGCTCTCATACACAAATGCCCACAGCTTCTCACGCCGCCCCTCTTACCCCCCAACAACAAACACAGCAAAATACATGCTCCCTCGGTCTCCTAAAAAAAAAAAGGCTTTTCCATCTCCGTTGCGACACAGTGATAAGGGGTAGCGAACATCTCATACCTGGTGTGAATGCTAATCAGTCAGGAGTTCTCCTTTTCCCAAGACAGGGAACTGTTTCCTTCCAAATTTATTAGAACCTCCTCCACTGCCTCTTTGAAAAACCTTCTTTGTCACCCTCTCCCAAGTCCCGATACTTCTTTAAAAAAAAAATGGCTTCGGAGCTCCTTCTATTCTTGATATTGATTCTCTCTCTCTCCCCCCACCCCTCCTCCTCTCTCCTGTCTGTGTCTCTTCTGAGTGGTCTATTGATAAGTCCCTGGAGGCACTGGGTCAGCCTGCCCGTAGGAAACCAGACACAATGCACAAATCTCCGAGTGCCATTCTGCCATCAGCAAGCAGACCACGTTTAGGAGAGAGAGAGAGGAAAAAAACAGTAGAGCAAGAGACAGAGAGAGAGAGAGAGAGAGAGAGAGAGAGAGACACCAACCGAGGGAGGGAGAGAGAGACTGAGAGAGAGAGAGGAAGAGAGAGGGGGAAGAGAGAGAGAGAGGAGAGAGAGAGGAAAAAAACAGTAGAGCAAGAGACAGAGAGAGAGAGAGAGAGAGAGAGAGAGAGAGACACCAACCGAGGGAGGGAGAGAGAGACTGAGAGAGAGAGAGGAAGAGAGAGGGGGAAGAGAGAGAGAGAGGGAGAGAGAGAGGGAGAGAGAGGAGAGACGGGGAGAGAGAGAGTGTGTGAGAAAAAGACTGATTGGAACAGGAGGGAGAGAGAGAGAAAAGGAGAAGGAGAGAGAGCGCGAGAGGGAGAGCGGCACTGCCAGTCAGGTTAATCATCCCTACTTTAATTAGCTGTTCGGCTTAGACATAAAACAATTGAATTTGAATGATCTGTCAGCAGGCTCGGCTGAACCAAAGGGGAAAAGCGAATATTACAAAAAGACTGTTGGTGTGTTCTGATAAGCAATACTGCTCGTACTGACAAATCCTCAAAGGGGGAACTATTAAAACTTACAACTAAACAAAAAGTGCAAATACAAATGGCACTAGATAGAGGTCTTTAAAAAATGGAGTTTTCTCTCCTAGTTTTATGAACCATAGATATTCACATGCAGGTGCCAGCATATTAGGGGTTTTCGTGTAATGTATTAAAGTTTATTAACGATGGTCTAGGAGTGTAGCAGACAGATGCTGCAGAGAACAAGACAGGTACAGTCGGATGCCGAATCTAGATCTTGGAGGGAGATGGATGCTGGAAGAAGAGGCACCGTGGCAAGAGATCAGCACAGACAAAGTCAGTGGGCAGACAGGCAGACAGATTTTAGGCACGGCACGATCTCATCTAAAAAGGCAAAAGTTCTGATGCAATATTAGGTGCAAAACAATCCATCCATCCTCCTCTCCCGGGTGCACTCCAAGGTACAGTTAAAATGGATTAATCTTTGTGACAAACAGAGCTGGCAAGGCAGACTATGGCAGACACTGAGGGCGATTTGCAGACCCAGAGAATACAGAGCTAGAAAAAGCCCCAGAGATCAATCTCTGCCCCTCCCAATTTAGCAGAGAGGAAACTGAGGCCCAAGAGTCGACACTAGACACCAGGACTCCAGGAGCCCACCAGGCCAGCTAACCTAGAGTATTCTTTGAAGATCTGGCCCAACAGGTATGAAAATCACCCTTGCCTCCCAAATAAGATTACTCCACCTATATGTATACTTAGTGCACAAACCTCTAATTTTTCAAAATGTTTAAATAGCCAAATGGAAATATAATTACATACATAAATATATTTCCACTTTATATATGTGTGTTTCTGTATGTGTGTATATATATACACACACACATAGAGAGAGAGAGACCATTTTGAACGCTAGGAAAAAGGGATTTAAGTCTTTAATTCATTCTTGGAGAAAAGTAGAAAAATATAATATTGTAGAGGCCTCGTCTCAGCAAGATATAACTTGTGTCACATTTTCAAGCTAATGAAGGCTAGTGGATTGATCTACAAAGACCTCACCCTGAATTTACAATTCGCTCTATGAACATCATCTGCTATATATCACCATGTGAGAAGATGTGGTTTTTCTCATACACCTCACTTCTAAAACACAGGCACACTGTGGGTGAAAGAGATTGAGTCTTTCAGCATACTACGTAGTTTTAAAGCACTGATGAGATTTTCCACCTGGAGAATTAGGTGTGTAAAACTCTTCCGATATATTTCAATAGAAAATGAGCTATTAAAAAGGGGAAACTATCTTTCCTGCCCACGAAAGTGATGGTATCTTTTTGAGGACACATATGATCATGTTCAGTAAGGATTCCCTTTCAACAATGGGTAACTGAAGGTCTATTTTTAAATGGCGAAAGAGGTGTTTATGAAGAGAACAGTGCCATCAGATGTTACTGGAGAGATTAGGTTTCTTGCCCTAAAACAAGACTCAGGGTGTGTATGAAAGCGAAAACTATTTCTCAGTCATGCTTCAGCAACAACGTTGCTACTTAGGGAGAAAGAAGAAAACTGAAAGAAATGTCAGGCACCTGGGAGCCCACTCAAAGACAAGTAATCTGAGAGAAGTCATAGCCAGAGTAATTTAAATTTATTTGCACACCAACCTCTTCGACAATGGCTGCTATGCCATGCCTAAAACACATGGCCTACAGTTGATTGATATGGAAAGGGGGAAGGAATCAGTGATTTTGATAATGGCAGATCCTTTGGCAAGCCCCAAAGTACCTGATAGGCAAGAGCCCAGAAGAAAGCCGTGGAGTGCTTAGTAAATGTGCGTTGGTGAAGGGAGAAAGAAGAACAAGAGCTTTGGAGCAAACACACATTTATATACAACACTGCAAAAGTCACAGCTACTCTGAGAGCCTCAGTTTTCCTTTCTGTAAAAGGTGATGATATTGGTTCCATAGGGTTGTCTTAAGGATGAAATGAGCAAACATATATAAAGTACACAGCTAGTCATTACATGGTAGTTATCATGGAGGAAGGCGTATCTTGAGGGTGTAAACAAAACTGTATATTATGGATGTGCTGAGTGTGCTATATTCAAAGCATGTAGGTTCACGACATGAAAGCATATAGCAAAGCAAGGATCTAATATATAGACCTCTACTAGAAAGTACTGGCAGTAGAGATTATAAAGTTTAGAACTAAATTCCTAAAATCTAAACTTCAAGGATGTTAGGTCATCTGGGGTTGTGTTATTTCTTTGTTCCCATATTTTACTATATTTCCTGGCTCACAATAATAACGATGGCCAACATACTACTAATTGGTCTGCTCTAAGCACGCTGCTAAGCACTTTACATTTTAAAATCATACTTTAGCATCACAAGAACCCTATGAATGAGGTACTACCAATATCTGCATTTCATAGATAAGAAAGCTGAGGTATAGAAAGATTGTATAACTTCCTCAAGATCACATGCTTAGTAAGTGAGGAGCTGGGAATTAAATCCAGGCAATATGACTTTAAAGCCTGCATTCTCAGCCACAGTACTATACTGGCACACAGTAGGTATTCAGTCAATGTGTGCTGAATGAATGAGCAGATGAAAAAAACACTAGAATTTTTATTTCATTGGAGATCAGTAATAATCTGTGCACAACCACTTGGGAGAATCTTGTTTTCGAACGATAGAATCTGTCCTTCTTCTGTAGCTCACTTCAGGTGTAGTCCTTTGTCAGAAACCAGGGTGAGCCATGTCCCTGCACGGTGTTGAAAATGGATGAAGGGAAGATTGCTGACCATGACCACCCAGGGCATTTAAATATCTGACGGCATTTTCAGCACTTTGAGGGTAGTGTTAGCACAAGGGTTATTAATTGGCTTAATTCCAGTTTGGATAATTACATCGTGTCTCTTTAATTTTCCCCCGACTATGCCATTCTTCACTTCCTGTCACAAATGTGCTCTTTAAAAAAGCATATGAATATACACAAACATATAGTTATATTTAAGGTTTGCATAATCATTGAGGGTGCTTTTTTTTTTTCTAAATGATCAGTGTATAGTAGCTATCTAATAAATGAATGGGCAAAAGAATTAAAGTCATTGCAAAACAAAGATAACTCTTTGAAGCTTTTTGTTTGGCAATGAAATAAACAGATTTTTAAAACATTTCCTTGGTGACAGAATTCCAATTACATTTTTTTCTCATGGGCAGATATTTCCAGAGCTGATGACCTGCTCATGATAAGCTGATTTTCTTACACTATGTAGTTTCCAATGTAAAAAAAATACCAATGAAAACTCTGATATTTTGGAGTAGAAAATGAGACTAAGTCCTGAGTGGTAGAGCATACTGAACGTATGGGTTTTCAATGAGTTATTAACCCATTTATTAGCCCTGCCTTATTTGGCAGCTTTTTTTTTTTTTTATCTCCAAACATATTACTAGAATTATCTTCAAATATAGAAGAAAGGGACAACACATCCTAATTTAATAAGCTTAGGAAAGTTGGACGGTCATAAACAGACACAGCCCCCTCTCCTTTTTCCAAAGAATTCTTGGCCTTTGAAATACTGTTTCTACATGATACTAAAGAAACACTCCCAGAAAAATACGCTTAAAACATGTGCACGAACAGGTAAATGCAACCATGGTAGAGCATAGTTTATTAGGTCTTTTTAGTGTACATTTGTATGAATAAGTCATCAAATATAGGGAGTACAGAAAATAAGAGAATAAAGGGTTAATTTATTTACTATGCATGAAGGTTTCTAGATCTTTGCTTCTTCAGCTTTTAGTTCAAAATTCCATGCATACTCTGCACATAATAACAAAAGTCATATTTCAATATATCTCATAATTTGATTTACTTTCAAGCATCTTTTCTGATTCAGCTCTCGAAGACTTCCTCCTTATAAACTTTCTCCAAATTATTTTTTGTAGCCCTCTGTAAAATATCATTTAAAGCTGGTGTTCATAAGATGACTCTCAAGCTATAGAGAGATTTGTATCCAACTAGTCCATATTTCCTTTTCAGAACCAGTGGTCAAGTCCCATGCTCTTATCTGAGAACAAGCCACAGTGAATATATAAAACAGCCCTTTCTCACCTTTCGGACCCCTGTAATAATGATAGTAGTCTCTCAGTGACTATTCTCCGGTTAGTTACTCACTCCTTGAGACTGAGCTCTTCCAAGACAAGGTCTTTCCATTCTACCTGGTATATTTAATGTATTGTCCAGCACCACACCTGCCATGGTGGCAGATGATCTCCCAGAAAAGCTGGAAGCAACAAATTTTAATTCTCTTTGTTCTTTGTGTGTAAATACAAATTTTCCTGTGTGTCAAGTTTTCAACACGTAAAAGGGGCATACTTTATCCTAAGATTAGTGATTCGATGTTTGGAAAATAATATCTGAGGGTATAGTATTTAAGAATTAGCTAGTGAAAAGCACTTGTTTTGGTTATTTTCATAGTATCGCCACTATGTTTATAGCAAGAAGTACTTAGAAAACACGTTCTAAATTCAAAATTTAAGTGAATTTTGAATTCAAAAGAAAAATGGACAAGATTTATCTTGAATATTAGAGATAGTAAGCACTTGGTTTTTACATGCCATTTAGAAACAGCCTGACAGATTTTATAGACGCAGAAGGTATTTAGGAAACTCTCTGGTTCTCTCAGTCTACAGAGAAGAGCTGAGTGGCAGAGAGATTTTATCTGACAAGCTTAAGGTAAAAAACTTGGTAGAAGTGAACTAGTGTTGGAACCCAGTCTGTCTGTCCCTGGTTCCACACTCTTCTCACTCATACTTCGAAAGATGGTTTTTATACTCTTGACTCCAGATTCCCTCTCTTTTGGACATATTTTAGGAAGGAACTCTTAAATCCTGGTGCTGAGAAAGGGGTACAATATTCCTAATGTAGTCTGATAAACACACCACAAAGGAACTATAGTAGGCTGAAGAATGGCCCCCCCAAAAGATATCCATGTCCTAATCCCCAGAACCTTTGAATGGTACCTTACATGGCAAAGGGGTCTTGCAAATATGATTAAATTAAGGCTATTAAAATGAGGAGATTATCCTGGATTTTCTAGGTGGACTCTAACTGTAATCACAAAAGTTCGTATAAGAGAGAGGCAGGAGGATAAGAGTAGTAGTAGGAGATGTGATGACAGAAACAAGAGGTTGGAGTTATTTGAAGAAGGGGTCATGCACCAAGGAGTGCAGGGTCCTCCAAAAGATAGAAAAGGCAAAGAAATGGATTATCCTTTATAGCCACTAAAAGGAACCAGCCCTCCCAACACCTTTACTTTAGTACAGTGAAACTGATTTGAGACTTCTGGTTTCAGAACTGTAAGAGAATACATTTGCATTGTTTTGAACCACCAAGCTTGTGATAATTTGTTATAACAGCCATAAGAAATTAACATAGGGACCGTCAGCTACCTTGATCCGGACATAATCTTTCAACACAGCTGAAGTATTTCTTAGCCCTTTAAAAGAATTATTTTAGCAGATATATTACCTTACTGGTTCAAACTGAGCTTGTGATACAAGAACCCTTACCAGTCTTCAGAAAAATATTGACTAGGATAAGTCAAGGAGAGTCTTTTCTCCTGACACTAAGAGCTTCCTTCTAAGTTGGCATAAACCAATCAATCTAATGCTTGTTGGTTAATTGATCAGTTGGCTGCAGATCCATCTAATCACATTTGCCTGCGTCCTGTATTATAGTAACTGTTCACTGGTGGTTTGGCAATTGTATCTCCAAGTTAATCTACAACAGTAGCTCTAGTTAGAAGCAAAGAGACGGGTTTCAGTGTCCATTTCTTGAGTGCCAGAGACCTAAACTCATTCAGAAGTGAGTGTGCTCTTGCTAGACCCCCACCCCACACCTTTTTCTACGCTTTCTTAACAGAGGTCACAAAAAAGAAGCATGAGGCAGCCTAGGCAAAAAAACAAAAACAACCTCCCCCTGCTTTTTTTTTTTTTTGGAGACAGGGTCTTGCTCTGTCACCGAGGCTGGAGTGCAGTGGTGTGATCACAGCTCACTGCAACCTCAACCACCTGGGCTCAAGGGAGCCTCCAGCCTCAGCATCTTGAGTAGCTGGGTGTGACCACAGGTGTGTGCCACCACGGCAGGCTAATTTTTACATTTTTGTAGAGATGAGGTTTTGCTATGTTGCTCAGGCTGGTCTCAAACTCCTGACCTCAAATGATCTTCCCACTTGGGCCTCCCAAAGTGCTAGATTACAAGTGTGAGCCACTGCACCCAGCCCCTATTCAAACTTTATTCTAATAAGACTCTTTTGCTTTAGTGTGTCATTGCCATTCAGTTACTGCATACATTCTATAGGATAGTGCTCCTGAAAGAGTAGTCCTTGGGCCAGCAGCATCAGCATTGCCTAGAAACTTGTTAGAAACGTAACTTCTTGTGTCTTATTCTAGACCTACTGAATCAGATGCTCAGAGGTGGATGTCTGAGTATGTATATTTTAACAAGCCCTTCAGGTAATTCTAAAGCCTAGCTGAGAACAACTGTCATAGGACAAATCTGTGAGGTTCATCAAGGCTAATGAAAAAACACATTGGACTCTGAGTGAGACCACCTGCGAATCCAGGTGTCATGGTGACTCTGTCATTTGCCAGCTACGTGACTTCAGGTTATGTTCTTAGTCTATTTGTCTCCTCATCTGTAAGACGGAAATAACAATAATTAATAATAATAAATTGCTTTATGTGAAAAGTTAATGTAGGCGTTAACAAGATCATGCATATGAAAACACTTTACAACCTCAGGGTTATTATTATAGAAGAAATATCAATTGCAAGGATTGCAAGGATCCTGGGATGACATTGTTGGTGATATTGCCTTGATATTTAATATTAACTAGGGCTCCCAGGTAGTAATATGGAAAAAAAGTTCAAGAAGCTCCAGATGTCCCATTCTCCAGGCTAAACTAAAGGCTGGAAGTCTGTAGATGTTTAAAGGGTGTGATACTGAATGGAGGATCTGCTGGCATTATTAGTCTCTAGAACCAAGTGCTAAATTTCTTGATTTGAAAATCTACCTTTCTGTTTATCAGGTAGCAGAATTTAGTGACAGCTTTGAATTCTGTATGCCAGTGAAAGTCTATGGCTTGTGGGATTCAGAACCACAATTCTTTATCAGTTTCCACTGACACTCAGTGTAAAGTGGCCCATGATCTCTTTCATTTCCATACCATATTCTCAAATAAGTAAGAAGCTCCAGGGAGCTCACTCAACAATTGATTATAGTCATATATTTTTCAATAGAAAATATATATATCCTGGTAGGTGGGAAGGATGGTCCTGATCTGGACTGAGATCTTTGTAGATGTTCAAGTCTAAACTCTGAGTAGGTTGAAAACAACTCAGATGCAACCAGATTAGACAACTATGATTTTCATGGAAAATCATCAGAATTTTATCCAACCTCTGAGTAATGAAAATTTGCAGTATTTCTCAACAGCTCTATATATGTGGAGAAAACCACCTCATCAAAGAGAACAATCTCTTTTCCTTCTTTGGTGAAATCATACTGATATATGACTTTTGGCCTGAGGGCTCATCCTTCCTCTGAAGACTCATGTCTGCACATCACCTTTTGGCAACCCCCCTGTGCCTTGCAGGACAGTTGTGTAGCCAAGATTCTGTTTGGGTTGCTGTTTCCTCTGAGCCAGTCACACTGGTGCATCAGGAAATGCAGCTGTACCTTTTAAGAGCTCTGTGTCCTTAAGCAAGTCATCTGTCCTTTAAAATTTCATAGATTTTTCATTTGTAAAATATGAATAATATGTGCCTTATCAATCTTACAAATTGTTCTGAAGATCAAAATGGATGATGTATCCAAAATGCTTTGTAAACTAATAATCTCATTTGGTTGGTGTTACTGATGTTATTATTTACTCTTTAGCAGGAGAGTAAAGATATATACAGATATATTGGGTATGGTAGCTTGAATATTTTTAGACATCTAAGTTGTATATGCCTCCAAGGTTTCCCCCTGAACTTACATCCCTTTGTCAGGTTACAGCTAAGGTGGTAACTAAGGATGTTAATTTCCTTTAGGTCCCTACAGGATCTCCATTTTGATCATGATTAGTTTATACATGAAATACACACTGCTGCAGAATTTACAATGTTTCCATTCTGGCCAACTCAACTTTGAACATATTCCCTGAGTAAGAACAAATTAAGTACTATAAAACTGAAAAAAACACAGCATCCAAAGCTGGTATTGAGGGAGTGAAAACATCTTCAAAGGCTATTTCTTGATTGCCTAATATAAAAAAATCTACTTAGAAATGTCCACTAGTTCAACAAGCATTCCTGAAGGAAATCTGTAACAAAGCTACTGCACATCAACATTTAAAAGAACAGGAACATGTAGTCTACCACAAAACAAAGTATTATTGCTTGAATTGCCCAAACTTTGTTTAAACAAAATTGAATTTCGCTTAAGTTGAATTCAGTGAAGAGCTCATAATGCATTGTTGCTATTTAGATAGTTGTCATAGTATGTGGTACTCAGTAAGTCCTCTAAAATGGAAGGGAAATTAACTATGTGGTATAATTTCAACATAAATCATTAATATAATTGTGGAAAGAATATCTCTGAATATATTGAATTGCTATTTGAATCTTTACTTGTGTATACAATTCTATCTTTTCTGCTATGCATCCTTAACTAGACTATATGCTCCCTGAGGACAATTCCTGATTTTCACGTCTCCAAATTTCCCGCTGCCTTCAGTACAGTGGTTTACAAGTAGCACTTGCTTTCAAACTATCTGCTGTTTAATTATATTCATTTTTTATTGGCTTTTCTTGGGGGGCAATTTATGCACATAAAGTGTCCATAGATAAATGCATCATTATCACTGAGGTGAAAGTTGTGATTCTTAATTTTTTTAAAAAACCATATGCATTGGGCCACTTATTTTTCCTATGTGATACTTAACCTAATCATAGAAGTGAATAGAAAAACATGATTCTCTTTTAAAAGGCACACTTTACGTGAAACCATTTTAGGAATTCAGCTAATGTGTCAAGTATAGTCATTCTGCATGATGATGGTGATGGGGAGGCTCTATGTACTACAGTTTTGACAGAAAATATTTTAAATTAAAGCTAGTTACCCAAAAAATTACATAAACATAAATATGCATTCTCCCACAAACACATTTGCACATCTTTAAACTTCGATTAATGCAAAGAAAAGATATATTCTTTTGTTCTAGTGGAATACAAATGACGAAGACTAATAAATGAATAAATAAAGCTCTAGGTAACCAAATCAATGTCTGCTCAATTCTGGTCAAGGAGGTGAAGGGAGGTTTCCCTTTGAGTCAGAGAATGTAGTGGATAAAAAGGATGTGAATAGCTGGGGGGATTTCCTGAGGCCATTGCAGACCAGCTCACAAGCTGTTAAGAGACTCATTTTCATAAGACTTTTGGTTGCATTTGTAACACTTGCTCTAGGTCCCCTAGAGCATTAAGTGCCACATCACAGCACTACAATAACAGGACTAAATGCGAGAAGGTACCTTACAAGGTTCTTTTTCTTTCAGCTCTAAATATCCAGGAGTTTGTAGATGTTCTCAAGACCGTTTTTTCCCCTTCGTTTTTCCTTCTCCCTCAAATCCCCACACACTCCCTTCAAATAGAACTAAGTGGAAAGGACTGTTGTTTTTTAGGTAAAAACCTAAATTCTTGTACTTAAAAAAAAAACAAAAAAACAAACAAAAACAAAAACACGCCAGTTGTAAAATCTGTAATGTAATTATTTCCATAGGTAGGAGATATTTTATTTTTTATAAAACCTGGTCTGACTGGTAAGTTTGTTCTAGATTAGGAATTTAGCTACAGTTTGGTGAGTGTCTGTTCTCTATTAGGCTTGGTGCATATTAATTGGTACATATTTTAACATTTCACTACTGTATTAAATTATTAACAATTTGAAATCATTAGCTTGTACTGACACCATTTTTCTGAAACAGTACCACCTGTTTCTTCTAAGTTTGGTCCAGAACAAAAGTCTGAAATCTAATTTGTCAGAAAAACAAATGTGTAGTTCAGGAAAAGGATAGTGGCCAGGTTCGGTGGCTCATGCCTGTAATCCCAGCACTTTGGGAGGCCAAGGCAGGTGGATCACCTGAGGTCAGGAACTTGAGACCAGTCTGACCAACATGATCAAACCCCGTTTCTACTAAAAATACAATAATTAGCCAGGCATGGTGGCACACGCCTGTAATCCCAGCTACTCAGGAGTCTGAGGCAGGAGAATCGCTTGAACCCAGGAACTGGAGGTTGCAGTGAGCCAAGATCGCACCATTGCACTCCAGCCTGGGTGACAGAGTGAGATTCTGTCTCAAAAACAAAAACAAAAAAAAAAAAAATGAAAAGAAAAAAAAGGGCTAGGAATCACCAAAAGGAGGAGGTCCAATGTCCAATGTTAGGATGATTATGCTGATAACAAGGCCATTTAATCTTTAAAACTAATATAAAAAGACAAGTATTTCCTGTAGTAGGGCTGAGCTTTACCTCAGGTCTGTGTGACAAAGCCTCATCTCTTCTCTTACACATTCCTAGTCTTCAGACATTTAAAGTCTCTGACTATCCAGTATTTCCTTTGTGACAATAATTCACAAATATATATATGTACATTTGTGTGTGTGCATTACATTTTAAGCATATATATATATATATATATATATATGTGCAGGAAACCCACATCTGCAGTACCACAGTCCACAGGCTAGGACTAGATACTTAGATTTCTAGGGAAGTGATCCAAATACCTAGTTGCAGCTATGTAGATTTCATGAAACTATCCACAGATTTCAAGAATGCAATGAGGGGAGAAAGAGTATACTTAATATATGAGTATATATACACTATATATATCCCATATAAGTATGCCATATGTAAATAATAATAGTCAGCCCTCACTAACACAATGTGCCTAATATTATTGTAAGCACTTTACACCTCCTTACTTTGTTCTCATAACGTCTAAGGTAGATATCATTATTATTATCGTCTAGTTTTACAGATGAGACAAGCAAGGGACACAACTAATAAGTGGTGCAGTCCAAGTTCCCGTCTGTGATCCTGTCTTTTTCATGGACCTTTTCCTATTTGTTGCCTCCATGAGACCATATCTGACCTTCGGCCTATTCTTTTTTAAGACTTTGCTCCCTCTTAGGAGATAACAAGTGTAGCTTATCTAGTAGCAGAACTCACATGTTACCCAGCCAATAGTGTACTTAGCTAGGGAACAAAAGACTAAATTTGTGGAAATTCCTCACATTTGTACAAGAGAAAGTCCCAAAGCAAGACATTATGGCCTGGAAAATGGAAGAGAGAGTTTGGGCAGGTGGATATTTTGGGTCTCCCAAATCACAACACACGCTCAATGCGCAACCATCAATACATAAATCCAATCTCATTCAATATATATTTAATAAGCACCTGCTGTGAGCAAGGGACTCTGCTAGGACGTAAGCTCTAGAAAGTAGCTACAAAGATTAGAAGCAATAATCCTAGTATTTAGAACATGGGAGAAAAGAAATACCACATAACTAAAACACAATGCAAATAAGATAACACCATAAAGGTTGCTAACAAAATTCTGTAGGTTTCAGTGACCTGAGGAATATCATTTGATATTCAGTGGTGGACAATGACAAAGTTACCTGAAGCAGGTAGTGTTTGAGATGGACTTTGGAATATGGGAAAAATTCCAACAATCAGAAATTGGAGAGAGAGGTTTTAGGCAAGGGAAACAGAAAGAATCAAAGCAAGGGATAGGAAAGCACAAAGTGTGTTTGGGGTCAATTTGATTAGCTTCTAGAATACTCAAAGGATAGCAGTAGGAGTTTGAGATGCTGTGGGTGAAACATGTGGAAATGTCCATTGAGCAGCAGGAAACCCACATCTACAGTACCAGAGTCTACAGGCCAGGACTAGATACTTAGATCTCTAGGGGAGTGATCCAAATATCTAGCTGCAGCTACGTGGATTTCATGAAGCTGTCCACAGATTCCAAGAATGCAGTGAGGGGAGAAAGAAAGACAAACTTACATTTTGTGGGCAAAGGGAGGATGGATGAAAGATCATTCAGATGAACAGGAGAACCATAAAAACAGATGCTACGGAGTGTAAAGGTGAAGAATGCTTCAAATGCTTTAAGAATTAGAGATAGATGGTAAAAAGAATCAAATCATAAACAGGATACCTAGGATTGCTGTGAGGAAGAGGTATATTTAAGAGCTGGAGTCTTCATCACTGTACTCATCTTTGAAAGGACCACCTCTTATTGCTTTCTACCCTTTCCCTAAACTCATGCATGCATACAATCACACACATAAACATTTATTTTCTAGGAAAAATGTTGGCATTATTAACTCTGAAGCAAACTATATCTGGAAGTTTTTAGAGTAGTTAGCAAGATCCAAACTTTATGGTTTGATTTTAATTCAAAAGATAACTGAAGTTTTATATGCAGGTTAATTATTCCTTGGTGGGAATGTGACTTTATTTTTATTTTATTCTGGAAGTATTTTTGAGCATTTCCTAACTGCAAGGTCTTGTGCTAAATGCTGGGATCAGAAAAATTTCCATAGACGCTTGGATGGCTTTTACCTGGGAGCACTCCTTCCTACGGTTGGCAAAAAGCTGACACCTTTGTGATGATGAGTTTCAGTCCTAGCCTCTAAGGGTTTTTGTGGTCAAGTTATTAAGTGCAATGTTTATCTGTATTTTTTCTGTTGCAAGATAATTTTTAAAAGCTTTGAATTTTTTTGTGTGTCATCAAAAGGTACTTTAGAAGAATAAACTAACTCAAAGCCAACACAGAAACTGATTCTCTTGCTTTGCCAAAGTGGTAGTGTAGCATGTCAGCAAGTAAGAACACTTTTCTCAAGTATTTAAAACAACTACAGAAATCTTATTCTTCATTGTATTCTCTAAAGAATAAAGGTAAGAAGGAAAGTCGGCTTTTGATAGAGAATTAAAAAATAGCTTTAGCATATGTTCGAACCATTAGGTCAAAATGGAGTAACAAAGCCCTGTAGAAGGGGACCCACAAAAGCTGCCCTTGGCACTTACTTATTCACTTATTTGTTTATATATATATATATTTTTTGTTGTTGTTGTTGTTGAGACGGAGTCTCGCTCTGTCACCCAGGCTGGAGTGCAGTGGCCGGATCTCAGCTCACTGCAAGCTCCGCCTCCTGGGTTTACGCCATTCTCCTGCCTCAGCCTCCCAACTAGCTGGGACTACAGGCGCCCGCCACCTCGCCCGGCTAATTTTTTGTATTTTTTTTAGAGACGGGGTTTCACTGTGTTAGCCAGGATGGTCTCGATCTCCTGACCTTGTGATCCGCCCGTCTCGGCCTCCCAAAGTGCTGGGATTACAGGCTTGAGCCACCGCGCCCGGCCCCAATATATTTTTTGTATATGTATATTTTTTTGATACTTCTGAGACATATCGCTTTAGCTCTTTTTCTGTATGTATGAATATTCTCCTACAACATAAGAATCTTGATGTATACATTGTTTAGTAATCTGCATTCATTCTTTCAAGATAAACATTTTAATCCTACACGGTATTCTATTCTAAGGATATATCAGCATAAAATACAATTTAAACAATCACTTATTTTTGGACATTTTGGTTGCATTCTGACTTTTATTCTTTTCAATAATTCTTTGTCCAGTATCATTGGGCATAGTCTTTGCAATTCATTATTTAATGAAAAGAAATTTTAGGAAACTTTAACAGGTAATACCACAAGCAAGGAAATTTAATACAACTACCACAAGCAATGAAAGAAAAGCCAAATGCCTCAAGGAGCCAGGGTGGAAGAGTAAATGAGTGAAGTAGGTGTGGCATAAAATGTGGGGTGATAGGGACTTTGTCAAACGGGAGAGACCATGGTTTGTCTGAAGCGAGAAGCTGCTACTCAGTTCCAGACATTGGTGCCACATGTGGATGCAGATCTAATGTTGTCAGACCTCCAATTTTTCAAGAGAAGCAAGAAAAAAAATTCTAGATTTTTTTTGGTGTGAAATCTCTTTAACCTTAAAGTTTGGCTCAAATTATTTAAAATATTCTATGGACCAAACATACATTTAAAAAAATTCTATCTGCTAGCTAGATGCAGCTCACAGGCCACAGATTTGTAACTTTCTAATTAAAGAAAGGGCAAGATGGTGTTTGGAAATATATTTCTAGGTAGAGAGTTAAGCAAATAAAGTTTTACTTCAAGTTTTCCTAGTCACAAGGAATGTAATGTGGAGAAACTGAACCTCAACGTGTAAATCTTCAAAGATGGGTAAATACTGCTCCCCACTTAACACCTATGAAGAATTAAATACAAGAGGCTTCTAAAATGTTTTTAATTTCCCAAAGAAACATGCTTTAATGATATAAAACTCTAACCCAGTGTACTACTGTATGATGATATCTAATGATAATTTCCCTTCATTTCCCATCAGAACAAACATTTCCCATTAACATCCACCTGCACTACTTCCTTTCATAAAGAGGAGGTGGTATTTGGCTATGTTCTGGTTCTGATTCATGAGAAATCAGCCCAAGCCCAACATTTCTGTTCTTAACAGATTTTGGTTTTTAAATCTGTAGAACACAATGTTTCCCTGGGCTGAGTTCTAGCATGCCAAGTTTTGGCTGGCCACAGACTTTGACATCTGAGTGAAAAATCTTTCAACAATGGCATTTAAACTGAAGAATCAACAGACCTTTAATTATAACACTGCTTGTAATTCCCTCCCTCTCTTATCATGATGTTCAAATTGCCTCAAATCACTAACTGCATGGACAGCATGTTATTTCATTTGCCATTGGAAATATCATAATTTAAAAAAACTTGGGGGCTTGAGATTGTGTATTAATTTTTGAAAAATCAGTATTACTTATTCACCATAAATTAAAGAGGCATATGGAACGAAGGTCAAAATTACTGATTCATTAGAAATAAAAAACAAAAACCACTCACCACACTATTTCTCAACTTATCTAAAATGCTCAAGATTTAGATAAAAACAGTATTTCCTCTTGGAAATTAAGCATTAAAGATATAGAAATATGGAGTCTCTTTTTAGTGAGATTTCACTAAATACCTCTAGTATCTCTTCATAAAATGTTAGATGATCATTTCTTAATGGTTTTTTAAAAATGACAAAGTCTCAGATTACCGTATGTTTCCCTTATATAATAACAAAAGACACTTCTACACTACTAACGCACATTAGGAATCCTTTGAAAGTTTCTGTTTTAGAAACTGATGTTGAAAAAGTACTTATTATTTAACCTGCCTATCTGAACATATTTACTGGAAAAATTAGGGTTAAAAATGTAAATGTGGAAAATGTTTATTTCCATGTTCCATAGTAGTTAGTTTTTTGTTTGCTTTTAAATATAGATCTTGGTTATATGTGGAAGACAGGCATAATTTCAGCTCCTTTTTCATCTTGAAGAGAAACCTGGCTCTCAATTTCCAGGAAATATATTTATTTAGACCCAACAATATGCCAGACTTTTATACATCATTTCAAATCTTCATAATAAGTCTACAAGTTGGGTGTCATTAATCTGTTACTGATAAGGACACTGAAACTCAGGTAAATTTAATAATTTGACCAAGGTGATTTAGTTAGTGTCTTTTTGTCCATGAATTTGAAGTGGTAGAATTTGCATGCAAACACAAATATGACTCCAAAGACTCTGCTTTCTCCTTTAGGAGAAAAAAACACCTTCCTGAAATACTAACATCTTTTCCTTGTGTAATTGACCATTCTTTCTTAATACAATCGGTTATCAGAGCTATCATATTCTTAATTACCATTAGTATTACCTTACGATTCTAAAATTCATCTCTGTCTAGTGTATAGAATTCACATCCTAAGGTTAGGTATAGGAGCTGTAAGTCTCTGATTTCCTGGAGCAGATCTGGTTTCAAATCTTGTCTTTTATTATCCCCATAAATATGCATGTATTTATAAAATTGTCCTAAGTCTTTGTTCAGAAAATATGTAGTGTCTGACATTATTTTGTGTATACAATGCTAAAAAGGTCACATCCAGGAAACTAGTCCTGACCAGCATACAACACTCAAGAAAGGTTCTCTAAGGTAGAATCAAAGGAGAATCCCAATTGAAGTTGTTGAGGGGAGTAAAGATAATAAATAATATTAACAATAATAACTCCATGCATTGAACTCTTAATATTCTTCATCTTATCTATACTAATTTTTACACTACTCCCATTTTGCATATGAGAAAATAGAGGCTTAGAGATGGTAAATAACTGGTTCAAGGTCACATGACTAGTGGCCTTTTACCCCAGAACTTATACTTTGTTTACTAAACTCTCTCCCAGAATATGGGAACAAAATCTAAAGAGGTAAATTCAAAGATCAATATTAAGATGATAAATACAAGATGCAGCCAGGAATCAGGGATTGGAGTGGGAACAGATTAGGAAACAAGGTGGTGGGTCCAGCATGGTTGCATGGTTGAAGCCAGTAAATGTCTCATATACAGGGGTGTCATGTCACATTGAAAGTACAGTTACATTAGGGAGGTAGAGCTGACTGAGAGAGAGAATATGTAAAGGATGACAGATATAGGACTGCTTGGCTGATTTCATGTTCTTCTTTTACAAATGTAAATAAAACACTGTGTGTTGCAGGTTAGAGGGCCAAGGGGATATAACTGAGGGCTCTACTCAAAAAACATCTCGCTTCACATGCCATTAACTGAATAGGGGAAAGAAACTCAGTGGTCTAACAAGGTATTTTTTAAAATACATATTTCTCCAAGAGGGTTAAACCTCATTCACACCTTGGAGTAAATTACTTTAATGAGGTTACCAGATCACCAAACTGAGTGTAATTAAAGTCAAGAAGCTGCAGTTTGAATGGGGAAAGGAAATGGGTAACTGTGGAATTGAAGGGTGGGAGAAGGGGATGACAGTGATACAAACAAGGATAACAAGGATTTCCTTAGGGGACTAGAAGGGCACCAAAGAGAATTTTATGAAAAGACAGTTCAGGACTAAATAAATGTAAAGTACTAACGTCATCATTATCATTAGTTCTACTCTGTACTTATGTCTAGAATTTTGGTAGTAGCCAGTGTACAATCAAAATCACTACAATTGGTTGCTAATTTCTGATTTACAAGCTGAGCAGAATTCCCTAATTAGAGTAGCTCCTCAAAACATACTTGTTGAGCAAAATGGGACATCAAAATTTTGCTTGGAAGTTGGAACTTTCAGATTTTCCTAATTCCAACCTGTTTTTACAGTCTAGGTTAATCCCGTCTAACCTATCAAGTTCATCTGAGTCCTCCCTGGGAAAAAGGAAGAAAGAGGACATAGGAAGTGAATAAAGAATTGATACCTCAGCTGGGCGCAGTGGCTCATGCCTTTAATCTCAGCACTTTGGAAGGCCGAGACAGGTGGATCACCTGAGGTCAGGAGTTCGAGATCAGCCTGACCAATATGGTGAAACCCCGTCTCCACCAAATATAAAAAATTAGCTGGGTGTGGTGGCGCAGGCCTGTAATCCCAGCTACTTCGAAGGCTGAGGCAGGAGAATCACTTGAACCTGGGAGGCGGAGGTTGCAGTGAGCCGAGATCGCATCATTGCACTCCAGTCTGGACAACAAGAGCGAAAGTCCGTCTCAAAAAAAAAAAAAAAGAATTGATACCTCAGTGCTCTCCTTCCCTTCTGTGTATAATGGAAACCAAACCAAAGAGGTATGTTAAAGATGAGCCCATTAAGGAAGGAAAGAGCTCACCTGTTGGACTGGAATCTCAACGGGCTCTTTTATTCCACTCTAAACCTGTGCTGAGTCTGCACAGAGGGACTTCTGAAATGCTTATATATACAACCTGACAGGTACAATCAGAAACAGCACAAGGACTGCGTGCCTCAACAAGAATAGCCAGAGCACTGAAATCAACTGCAGAGCACAGACATACTTCAACTGTGGGTATGCAGACAGTCCCCAGGTATGGCTGGTGAACAGCATGCTTTATATGTGCTATTTCCCAGACTTCCTGGTTTTCTTCCCTTCCATCCTACCCCTTCAGCACCCACTACGTCTTTCACATTTTATAAAATCACAGGAGATTTCTAAATCATCGTGCCTTTCAAATTCTTTAAAAAATATATTGTCCTCCTAATAGAAAGAAGAGAGGTGGAGTATTTGGCTGATGAACCTAATCTGACAGTAGGTTTGCATTTTTGATGTTTCCTCCCTTATGAGTGAGTCATGAAAAATGTATGTTTTGTCTAAATATTGATAAAGCTTTAGAATGTAAGAGGTGGAGTGAACCTAAGAGGTTTTGTAGCCCAGCGATTTCCAACCCAGGACGTGTCTCAGAATCACAGAGAAGTTTCAGACTCCCAGTCAGGCACAGTGGAATGTGCCTGTAGTCCTGGTGACTGGGAAGGAAGGCTGAAGCAGGAGGATCACTGGAACCCCAGAGTTTGAGGCCAGCCTGGGGCAACATGGCGAGACCCCTGTCTCTAAAAAATAAAAAAAAAAAAGGTAAAAAATACAAATCACAGATACCTGAGTCCTTCCCCTGCCTTCCCCAGGTGATTCTACTTCTATGTCAGTTTTGCCTGCTTGCAGCCAGTTACGGAGAGATCTTGATCAATTTCTTCATCTATCTGATGAGGAATCTGAGACTCAGAGAAGTAAGAGGTACAGTGATTTCTCTAAGGTTACACAGTGTATTAGTCTGTTTTCGCACTGCTGATAAAGACATACCCAAGATTGGGAAGAAAAAGAGGTTTAATGGACTTACAATTCCATGTGGCTGGAGAGGCCTCACAATCATGGCAGAGAGCAAGAAGGAGCAAGTCACATCTTACATGGTGGCAGAGAAGAGAGCTTGTGTAGGGAAACTCCCCTTTTTAAAACCATCAGATCTCTTGAGACTTATTCACTACCATGACAATAGCACAGGAAAGACAGGCCCCCCAGATTCAATTACCTCCCACTGGGTCCCTCCCACATGTGGGAATTGTGGGAGATACAATTCAAGATGAGGTTTGGATGGGGACACAGCCAAACCATATCACACAGGAATATATCACAAGTGAAGATAGTCTATGGATACTGTAAAATTGACCCCATTAGCTATATTCCAAACTAGTTCACTATTTTAGAATCTATTTTGTGTGTTTGTATGCATATAGCAATGCTTCACATATCTGCACAGTGTGGCATTCCAAATATGGTTAAGAACAAACAAATTGAAAAAGACCTGCAAGCAGCCAAAATTGGTATTAAAGAGATCACACATAAACCCTCCAAGTCTTTTTAAAAACCTCTTCTCTTGCTTCTCTATCCAGTGAGGCATAGGTGACTCAAAATCTTTATCTCGAAGCCTGGCCCTTCTGCTGCACTGTAGTCTCATGTCTCCAAAAGCCTAGTGGACTGCTCACATACCCAGTCAGCACCTTCACTCAGTGTTTTCAAAATTAAGCGTGTGCTTTCCCCTCCCAACCTGCTCCTGCTTTGCAGCCCTGTTTCTGTTTATGACTCTACTCAGGTTCAAAATCATGGAGATGTGTTTGGTGTCTACCTCTCCCTTACTCCCCCAAATATAATGGATTAATTCTCCTGCCACGTCTCATAAATCAGTCTGCCATCTCTGTTCATTCCCTCTGCCCCTGCCCTAGTTAGGGCCTTCATTGCCTTTCACCTGGACTGTTGTAATCGTCTGCTATCTGATCCTGTGTCCTCTGGTCTCTCCCTACTCCAATCCATTTTACTCACTGTTGCCAGATTAATCTTCCTGAGGCACAGCTCTGATTATGTTACTCTCCTACTAAAAACTTTCAATAGCTCCCCGCTGTCTCCTGAATGAAGTACAAATTCCTTGCCTTAATAATCAAGTCCTTTCACTTTCTGGTCCCAGTATACTTCTACCACTTTATTTCCCACTACTCACCTTCACATACTCCATGCTCAAGTTAAACTCAATTACTTCTTTGCAGAATCTTTACCCTTTGATTCTTCCATGCTTTTCTCATGACAGAATAATGTTCTTTCCTTCTATCTTTGTATGCTCAAATCCTCCTTGTTTTTCAAAGCCCAAATCCAGTGTCATCTCTTCTGATGAAGCCCTCAGTTAGCTCTCCTCTGAACTCCAAGAATACCATATCTGTACTACTTTTACAGAGCATTTTACTTTTCACTATTAATTCTAGCAAAGTAGACACATGTCTCAGCTCTGCTGCTAGATGAAAACTTCTAGGGCAAGATATGTTTTATCTGTTTATCCTCTCAAGTGCTGAGTATACAAGTACACGACTCACAATATTTGTCAAGTGAATGAGTTCATGCACGTACTTTACACACAATCAAAACATGTTTTTTTTTGTTTTATTGTCTAAAGATTAGAAATAATGCATCAGAGAAGGAATGAGGATCTTAGAGACTTGCACAACAAAAGGTAACTTGATAGCGAAAGAAGAAAAATAAAAACTATGAAAAGAAGGCATGAGAACTAAAGATATAGCAGTCAGAGGGTAAAGAAACACAAAAGCAAATAATCTTATAGAATAAGGACCAAATGGTTAATTGAGAAGTTTGGAAACCATAAAATAATATTCAAATATGTAGCATTGTTTTTATACTTCCACACCCTCATCAATAGAAACAAATTTGAATTGTAGTTCAAGATAATAACTCTGAATCACTTAGAAAAGTTTGAATTGTGGTAAGTATATTCTTCTTTTTTGAGATGGAGTCTCACTCTGTGAGGCTAGGTAAATAAGCTGTCTTTATTAATGAATAGATTCATATTTTTCTGAATATTAGAGAAATATTAATTTTTCCCTAATAAGATATGTTCATGATATAGTTTAGAAAATAAAGTAAAAAAACAAAAAATCTTAAAAATTTTATATTTCCAAGATTCACAATCTGCTGTTAAAAAAGGTGTGATTATACCATATGTATTACTATGTATTCTGCCTTTTAACTTAATGTATAGTATAAATAAAAATTTGTATTATAATAAGATATACCATGAGCTGATAACTGTTGAAGCAGAGTGAAGAACTCATGAGAGTTCACTAAGATATTCTTCCTACTTTTATATATGTTTGAAATATCTAGAACAAAAAGGTAAAAATGCATATTTATGTCTTAATTCATTTGTGTTGCTGTAACAGAATATTATAAATTGGCTAATTTAAAAAGAAAAAATATTTCTCACAGTTCTGGAGGTTGGGAAGTCTAATAACAAGGTACTGGCATCTGGCAAGGGCCTTCTTGCTAGATCATCGCATGGTGGAGGGCAGAGGGCAAGAGAGCACAAGAGCCAGAGAGCAAGAAGGAGCCAAATTCACTTTTATAATAAACACACTCTCATAACTAACGCACACACTCCTGCAGTGGTGACATTAATTCAATCATGAAGGCAGAGCTCTCATGACCTAATCACCTCTTATTAGGCCTCATCTTTCAACACTGTTTCATCAGACATTAAGTGTCCAACACAAGAACTTTTGGGGACACACTCAAGTCACAGCCATACGATAAATATCTTGTGTATAATGGTTTTTGTTTACTTGTGATTATTTTCTTAGGTTGCAGTTTATGGCTAGACTGCCTGGTTCAAAGTCTTACCCCATCATTACCTAGTTATCTAACTGTGGGCAAGCTGCTGATGCTTTCTCAGCTTCAGTTTTTCTCATCTGAAAAATGGGTATAATTGTAACTTGTAGGGGCTGTTCTAAGGATCATAAGAGAATATGTGCTTCTAATCCCTTCCACAGTACCTAGGACACTGCTAGTGTGCAATAAATGTTACCTCGAAAAAGCAAAATACTAGTTGCATAATTATGTGTTGTTCTTATAAAGAAACATCACATATAAACTGAAAAACATGCCTGAAATAACATGCTTAAGTGTGCACCACTTCTATCTCCAGGCTAAATACTTATTTCAACACTACCATTGCTAAAATAATTTAGATCCATAATTACCATTATGAAGCATTTTCTATGTGGTTGATACTGGCCTTATTGGGCTACATGTTTGATGTGCATTATCTCATTTAATCGTCACAAGAGTTTTCTGATTATAGACAAAGAACCTGATGCTTATAGGTGAATTAATGTGCCCAAAAGGACACAGGGTATTTTCGAACACAGGACGGAAACTCTGGAATTCATCTCTAAGCTTCTGAAAATGACCTCTGTACCCCGCACTCTTTCTTTTTTTTTTTTTTTTGAGAGGGAGTTTTGCTCCTGTTGCCCAGGCTGGAGTGCAATGGCATGATCTCAGCTCACTGCAACTTCTGCCTGCCAGGTTCAAGTAATTCTGCCTCAGCCTCCTGAGTAGCTGGGATTACAGGCGCCCACCACCACGCCCAGCTAATTTTGTATTTTTATTAGAGCCGGGGTTCCTCCATGTTGGTCAGGCTGGTCTTGAACTCCTGACCTCAGGTGATCCGCCCACCTCAGCCTCCCAAAGTGCTGAGATTACAGGCGTGAGCCACCACGCCTGGTCCATACCCTGCACTCTTTGGCATAGACCTCAGTCTTTCTTTCTCTCTCTCTCTCTCTCTTTCTCTTTCTTAATTTCTCTCTCACTCTCTTCCCTTTTTTTTTTTTTTTTTGGGCACAGTTTCACTCTTCTTGCCCAAAATGGAATGCAATGGCGTGATCTCGGCTCACCGCAACCTCTGCCTCCCGGGTTCAAGCGATTCTCCTGCCTCAGCCTCCTGAATAGCTGGGATTACAGGCATGCGCCACCATGCCTGGCTAATTTTGTATTCTTAGTAGAGACAGGGTTTCTCCATGTTGGTCAGGCCGGTCTCGAACTCCTGACCTCAGGTGATCCACCCGCCTCAGTCTCCCAAAGTGCTGGGATTACAAGCGTGAGAGCATGAGCCACCGCACCTGGCCTAGACTTCAGTGTTTCTAATCTTTATTCCTCACAGGCAGATATGAATTTTGGACAAAGTTTTGGTCCAATTTTGGATGTTTAACTGGACCTTTGGGTAAAGTACATTTTTCCTTTCTATTCACTTTAATCAGTATTATTTATTTAACAAATTTTACTCCAGCAAATAATTTTAGAAAAGAAAAAGCAGTACTCAATTAACAAGCTGACCTTAAAAATGCACATTGCATTCTGGAAAAACTAATAGCTATCATGGGTTTTCTTTTTTTTTTGTAGACGGAGCCTCGCTCTGTCACCCAGGCTGTAGTGCAGTGGTGCGACCTCATCTCACTGCAAGCTTCACCTCCTGGGTTCATGCCATTCTCCTGCCTCAGCCTCCCGAGTAGCTGGGACTACAGGCACCCGCCACCACGCCCAACTAATTTTTTGTATTTTTAGTAGAGAAGGGGTTTCACCGTGTTAGCCATGATGGTCTCGATCTCCTGACCTCGTGATCCGCCTATCTCAGCCTCCCAAAGTGCTGGGATTACAGGCTTGAGCCACTGTGCCTGGCCTATCATGGTTTTAAACAATAATTTTCCATTGGTTTGATTATCTTATGTCCACTGTGAAACAATTCATTATTAAACAATTCGTTATCACACAAACACATACACACATTTAATAACTTTAAAACAGTCCATATTTACATATTTTACTTTAAATATGTAACCTGAAATGTGTATGCATACGTGTATGTGTGAGAGGAAGACATACACCCTGGAAGTCTGAATTTGGAAAAATCTTGTGAAAGTCTGAAAAAGGTGGTTTTCTACAAACCTTATGAAAAATTAAGTCACGGAAGGTCACAATTTTAAAAAATAGATACCAAATTAAGTATTTTATCCTGGGTTTAGGGAGGCTTGTCCTTTGCAACATACTTTAGACCAAGGCAGTCAAGAAATACTAACGGGGATGCTGCAATTCCTCTGCCTCAGACAGTACATTTATGCATCTGTATTATAAAAAATGTGCCAGCTCTAGCAGGCTCACAGTACTGAGCAAAGTGCTATAGTTACAGCTGGCTCTGTTTACTTTTTTTTTTTCTGGTCTGTTCCTCCATGGGGGGGCCACAGTGGGGTGTTTTTTCAAGATGGGGGGAAGAAGGAAGGAGTTTTTGTGAGTTCTATTTTGGATTTTGGTGAATAAGAAAGCAGAGAATTTGCTAGCCTGTTACTCAGTTACACTGAAACATGATGCAAACTGACTCAATTTGGAGCACAGAAGGTGCTGAAAAATTTTTCTAAGGAGGTCTTGAAATATCTAAGTCTGTCTTCAAGGAAGGACTTATAAAACAAAATCACCATGTAAATAATAGAAGTATGTTGCTACTTCTCTTAAACCTGACCTCTTAAATCAACTACCCACATTAATATACTCTAAAAGTAGCCAGCATGATACTTCAAAAATTACTTTGTGTCCTTTATCCCCAGTAGAGTATTAAGAGAAAGGTGCCTGAGTGTACACACACACGTGGGTCTTCTTTACAAAGTCACGTCTACATATGTACACTGTTAGGGGAGTATGGGCTCTAAATGATTGAACAAGCTGTATTTCCATATTTGTATTGTCCAACCTATTTTCCCTTTTCCTATTTTCCTGAATATGCCCGAACATATGTGTTCAGTATAAACATACAATTGTGTGGACATGTCTATGTGTGTTTCTAATTCCATACTATCTTGAAAATGGCTCAGCGTTCTAGAAATACAGCCACATAATTTGTTTTGTTTTGAAAAACTGCTCAGCAAATGCATGCAAGGTCATAATGGCAGGTAACAGACCATTTATTGAAGTGCTGAAACAAACAGAAAACAAAGTCCAGGACACCATCACAGAGCAGTGCTTCCCTTGTGAGATACTCTCAGCTAAGTAAGAACTGAGTGAGACAATAATAAAACAAATACTCATAGGCTTTTCAAACAGTAACAACCCGCCCAGGGTTAGCAGCGTTTCTAGACCTTGATGGTACAATGATGTTCTCAACCTTTGCTTTCAGACACTGGATCACTGCTTAAGTAGCCTTTTTCTTTCCCCCCTAATTTTTGTTGAAGATGACCTTGAAATTAGATTATATTTGTTCCTAACAAAGCTTATGTATATTGTGGCATCACTCTTAAAACTAACAATTGGGCTTAGTTTTATGAAGAAAAAAAAATCCAACAACCTTTCATGCTGAGATTTCTCATGCTAGTTCTCAGCACAGAAGTGATTTTTTTTTTTTTTTTTTTAAGTTGCATAAAACCTAGCAAGGTTTAAGTTTTCCCAGCAAGGAGAAAGTGTTTTTCAGCTGTTAAATTTTTCAGATGCTTTTTTTGAATTTGGATAAAACTCAAAAACATGTTTGTTTTAAAATGTAAACCTTTTTATGTACAGAGGTTTGCATATAGAGAAATGCTATTACTATGTTTTAAAATACTTGCTTTTGAAATAAGGAGGTCACATGTATTGAAATACAACAAACTGCATGTTGCTTCATGAATGTCCTATTAAGCCCTGATGTAAATACAACATTCTGGAGGACCACTGATGCACACGTTTGCTCACAGGATTACTTATAACGCTGGTAGTGGATGTATTTCCATGGGGGAGCAAAGGGTGGTCAGGTTTGAACTGAAGAACATCCATACAGTCAGCTAATACGCTTTTAAAAGACCTTTCACCTCAGTTGCAACACACTTCTTTGTCCTAAAGTTGCTGGGATTACTTAACCTGTTGGCTGGACTAAAGCTGACACAATATATATTTCAAGCACAAAAATGATGAGGAACACATAGGGATGTCAGCAAAGAGGCAAAGATGATGGTAAGTCATCGGAAGGCCGGTTATTATTATTTTTTTAACAGTTCAATGTCTTTACTGTTTTCCGTAATATTATCATTTTCCGTTTTGCAAGCAAGGGAAAGAACAACGATTAGTTTCATTTTAAAATTATTAGATCGTAAAGGGCAAGTTTAGGAATATTGTTTCTAGCATACTAATAGATGAAGTTATTTGTAAATCAATAGTCTTACTTCTCTGTTTAAAAAAATAGCAAAATACAGTATTCTGAGGAAAGTCCTGACAAATTGCAGTGTTACAGGATAATCTGAAATCTGTTTCATTATAGAAGTTTGGCCAATATAGAGAGAATATATTTTAGATGGCTTAAGTATATATTTTTTGTGGATTGCACATTTTGTAAGACTGTTTGAATGCCTTGAGTTCCAAGTCTTTAGGTCAAGACTGAACTCTAGAAATGGCCCCATCGAATCTACAAAAGAATACATTAAAAAAAACCAAAAAACCTCATTTCCTGTAAGCTGCTGATACTACTCAACAGAGTTGAAACTCAGGTCACACGCATGCTACCACTCTAGTGCTGCTCCATTTACTAATCCAAATGAGGATAAACCCTGAGAGATCTGTTATGTTTCTACATAAGGAATGTACAAGCTTCTCTTGAAAATCAGTGCATTGGGAAGGATATAGAGAAATAACAGAGGTGAGAATCCCTCCCCGATTTGCTTGCTAAATCCCTATTCATTCCTGAAGATTCAGATCAAATACCACCTGACTGATAGGTCTTCTCTGAGAAACTCTATTTTGCAGGCGAGTATTGGAATGACTGTATGCGCATCTCCAGTCCCAATGCATCCTTTAATATAATCTGTTGCCTGTTTCTTGCTGCATTACAGGTATCTGTGTTATGTGTTCATCCTTCCCTAATAGTCAGTGGACTCTTTTAGATGAAGGACTGTGTCTCTATGTCCCTATGCTGAAAGGACAATGGAAAGAGATGGTGCTATTGACGCCCAGAGGCCTGGGTCACCAGGGAAGCTGGAGTCACAGCAGGCTTGTTCAGAGGGAGTAAACCACAAAGGAAATGTGGCTGGTGATGATGATGACGCAATGAACCGTGGGGGAAAACTCTGGCCTATGCCTTCTACTGACCCTCTCGCCACTCACAAATGTCTCACAAGCACCAAATCCAACTTGGAATCTTGGAATGGGTCAACTTGGAATGGGTCAACCACTGTCGTAGAGGAAGGGGAGGGTGAAGCTTGGGTCTAAGGGTAAACACATCCATGATACGGGAGCAGGAAGATGTCTTTGCAGGGGGGTGTCTAGGGACTACGGACCTAAGATAGCCTCACAGGGTCACCATGCCCCAGCACGACCCAGAAGAGCCCAGAGCAAGGAAGACATGACAAAGGAGCCTGAAGACTTGAGGAGGCCTTGGAGCTGGGACAAGGAAGACACAGCAGGATCTACATGGACAGGAAACTAAAGATGAGGTGGGCTCTCAGACATCTCAGTGAATTTGAGCTCAGAAGACAACACTGAGACCAGACACCATAGTGAGTAGACTGTATCGAACTGCTGTCCACCCTCACTTTCATATTGCATTTGGATGGCACTCCAAGGAAGGGGAGAGGAGACCACCTAGCAGAATGGAGGCCAAATCTGAGTTACCTCATAGATACGGAAAGAACGCCTGTCATTTTTAATGGGTCTAGTCACTCTTAAATTTTAAGCAAACTGTAGACTTACTGAATAGAAGATATTATCTCAATCTACACATTTTTTTTGTTGTTTTTTGGCAGGGTTCCAAATACTTTTATTCATGACTCACAGTAAAAAGTACATTTTATATTGTGATCTAGTAACTGTTTACACACATACATGGATGTGTGTGTGTTCCGGAGGTAGAAAGTAACCAATCTGCTCCAATTTTAAGTATTAAGATTATTCATAATTCTTTAAGTAGTTTATTGTTTGGAAAGTTATAGACCAAGGTTTAGAAATTCAGTAGACCTCTAACTTCTAATCAAGGACTTTAAAAAATTAAGAACAGTACCTGATTTTCTGATTTAGTCTTTGAAATGCCAATGCAATTCATTCTTTACCTTATTCATTCATAATTATTTATTCATTCTCCAAACATTTATTGAGAGCTTACTGTATGCCTTATACTATAGACCTGCAGCACATATATACGCCCATTACTTCATAGTTGCTTTAGGATTTATGGCAGTATTGGTCAGATGGTTCCTAAAAAGGGGAAGTTTTCAGAGGAAAACAACCTGTTCACAACATTTCCTATCTAGCAGTGAAGAGTCTTGACAGTATCTCTTTTACTTTCTCATTGTGGTTCTCGTTTAGTAACATAAGTCTATTTTTACTTTTCATATTTAACCTTAATTAAACAAGCTATGAGTGCAATCATGAGATCTTAATAAATTAGACTATTTGAAAAAAATTTTCCCATAATGATGTCTTCCTCATATCTTTCATGATACACAAAGAGTATATTTATACAAATATTTTCTCGCTTTGAATATGCAGAAAACTGACCATTATTTATAGTGATTTTGAAAATAAATGAACTAAAGCATGTGAACTTATAAGGAGAGTAAATAAGCAGCACACCATTACCATCTGAGACAGCATGGCTGCTCCCCACTTGGTGAGGACAGTATAGGTACAGCAAGAAGAAGACAGATCATAAGTATTTACTACCAGACTTTCTTTAAGTAAATATATCCTATTCCAGTAGAAAGTATCATATAAGTATATGGCCTGAATTCAATTCAGTTATTTACATGGCTCTACCAGTAAAGGGTTAACAGTGGAGACCAGAAATTTAGAAAATGTAGAAGACTGAACGATACGTAAGTGATTGAGAACATGAGTCTCTCCCCTCATCATGTAGGACATAGGTTGAGGTCATAGACTTAATTGGTAGGAGTTGCTACTTTTGAAGAGTGAAATGCTTTGAGGCTTTTAAGAGAATTTTAAGTTGATTAACTTTTTATTTGGGGAATTATGATGTGGGCTTTATTAAAATATCACAATTCGGCATTGTTTCATAAACATAATTATAGGCCACCTTTTCAAAAATTGCAAGAGTTACTAAGAAGGTCCTTTGAACCTTAGTTCAAAGGACCTTCTTAGTAACTCTTGTAATTTTTATGGGTACAGTTAGTTGTCTGCATAAAGTCATTTCATTTTCCAAAGCTTCTTACTCTCTGCACAAATGACAAATTGGCACATGCACAATGGCACAGGAAAAGAAGTAGCTACTAAGGTCACATATGTGAGGACATTACAGCCTTTAAGTACTGGAGGCCAAAGGTACCAGAAACATGGGCAGACAGATTAAAATTGTCCCTTCTTATGTTTGTGCATTGTTTCTATATGGAAAATTACATTTTTCTGAGAGTATATGTGTAAATATGCATCTGCTAGTGTTTTGGCAACTCTAAGTTACCTAAATTAGTTTTGATCAACACTGTCGGATTTTTAAACCCACCAACGTAATAAAAGCAAGTTTAAAAAAACACAAACAAACCCTACAGTACATTGTGTGCTCTGCTGTTCCAAGCCTCAGTTTCAAGACAAAAAGAGAGCGAGACTTTGTCATTCGCTAGCTGTTAATAATCAAGAGAAGATCTGCCAGACAAGCTCTTCGAGGGCTCTGTCTGTCTGGACCAGGTATATACTGCAATACACAAAGGGCTTTGCAGGGGGAGAAAAATGAGTGTTCACGGACAATGATGCAGCTTTCTTAATTAAGATTTTCATTACTGATACATACATTAAGTTCTGCAACTGCAAGAGCCAAAGCACTGTCATGTGCAGGTAGATGTCCCTGATTCCATCTTCAGGCAGTAAAGCTAAAACATATTAAATGTGCACCCAGCAAATGTTGTGGGAGCCAGGAGAGCTCCAGAAATATTTTTGTTGGAATGCAGAGAGGCCCCATTATAGGCAGATTTGTAATGCATCTAATAGGCAGGAGAAAAGCTCGTATCAATAGAGTGTATGTGTGTGAGAGTGTGTGTGTGAGTGTGCGTGTGCATGAGTGCACGTGCACACGCGTATAGAAGTACTTTGAGGCCCTGGGCCACAGACAAAGGTAACTGTAGCTGATCTAGAAGTAATCCCTATATAATAATATAATAGCTCAGGCCTTAAAAGGAACTTTGATCTTTTAAATTTGCCAATGCTGATTGTTGAGACAGGAAATAAATGACTGATTTGGCAGCTTTTTGAAGATGGTAAGGACTCCTGCATACAGCCGGTCCTGACTCTGCCCCTCCTGGGGTCACTCAGTCTATTGTCCCTGGATCTGCATGCTGGTCTGAAAGTCAATGCAGTATGCCAAAGGGGTATACTGTTCCCATGAAATAATCCAACTGTGGTATGGAGAAATCTTTTTTTCTTAGACCAAGTTATTTTTACAAAAATAATTTTTCTAAGAAATGAGAGGAAACTAAAACCCTTCACAATCCTAGAAATGGATTACTGTCTAGAGTGCATGTTTTTTATTCCATCTTAAGTAAAGCCTAACTCATTTTAGGGTGGCTGGTGCAGTTAACGTGCAGACATCTCTTGGTTGTTTTTCTGGTGCTTTTATTTGCATGCTTTCCTGTTTCCAAATCTGCATCCATATTGGGGGTTACCCATAGAGAGCTTCTGTCTCTTCTCTGAAGAACATCTCCATCTTTTGGTCACTACTTGAGTAGAGATGAGTGATGCTGAACTTAATGAAATATTATTTTATTAGGACAGTCAAAAATTATGCATTCGTTTCTTACTAGATGATATGCTCTGAATGTTCACCACCCCCCAATTCATATGTTGAAACTTACTTAATTGCCCATGTGATAGTATTAAGAGGTGGAGTCTTTAAGAGGTGATTAAATCATGAGAGCAGAGCCCTCATGAATGGATTTGTGCCCTTACATAAAAGTTGTGAAGGAGTTGTCTCTCTCCCTTTTTCTCTTCCACTGTTTGCCATATGAAGAAACAGCACGAGGCGCCATCTTGGAAGCAGAGAGGCCTTCGCCAGACACCAAATTTGCAGATGCCTCAATCTTGAATTTCCTAGTCTCCATAACTATGAAAAATAAATTTCTGTTGTTTATAAATTACTCAGTCTCAGGTATTTTGTTATAGCAGCAAAAATGGACTAAGAGATTGAGTACAAGCATTTATTTGACATTTAAAGGTAATCCCTCATTTTCTAAGAAGGAATAAGTCAGAATCCAACATCAAAATGTTTCAAAAGGAATTCTTCAAAGTGTTTTAGCTGTAGTTCTTTGTTGATTAAATTTTAAAAATTCAAATAATGGTGGTCCGTAAGATTTTGTGTGTGTGTGTGTGTGTGTGTGTGTATGAATTCCTGCACTAAGATTCAGATCTTTGAAACTGTTTTCTGGAATGTTATCCTATATGTCTAAAAGTTTTTTCTAAGTGTATCAGAGATTTGGGATGGAGAGATTTAAATCTCTCTCATAGGTTGCTAGGAGGTGGCTTGCCTCTGTACCCATTCTAGATGAGTAATGTTAATGAGTGGTGATAATATAATGATAAATAAATTGGTTCTTTTTAAGTAAATAGATAGTGTACAGACACCCTGTCAACAGATAGTGCATGGTTACTGAGGTAGCTAAACAGTGTTAGGATTCTTCCTAACCTTTACTGAAAGGTACTGTTATAAAACTGGTAGAGGAGTGTGTGAAAGCTACTGGTGAAGAACCAATGTAGTGAAGATTATTCAAGCATGGTGGTGATGGATAAAAGCATAGAAAAAAATCCCAGAAAATTATTTTGATTGAAAACTTTTCATTACTTTTCTTATGTGTCCTTGAGTAGCTTATAAGGACCAGGCTGAAGGTTACTATTAAAAGATTTAGGTGTACTTTTCACTCATGTTCTTTCATGAGACAAACAGTTCTCTCACTCGAAGTACAAGGTTAATTTTAAATTAGAGGTGAGAATTATTCTCTATGTATCAAAACCCTAGAAATTTACAAGGGATTACAGGTAGAACTCATTTTAGCCTATCAGAGTGTGAGAGCTAAAGTGACCTGTTTAGATAAATATCTTGAAATGATTCTCTGGAGCATGCCTGATCTGTTCTCAATACCCACACATTAGAAGAAACGAATAATAATATAGAGACTACAGAAAGAGACCATGTAAAAGAAGAACCCTGATAAAAGAAAAAAACTTTTAATTTTACAAGTTTCCTAGTAGAATGACTTCTTAAACAAGTAGGCTGTGTGTATGTGGAAGATATATAAATATATAATATATATTATATTTATAGTATATATTTAACATATAATATATTAAATATATTTGTGTAATGTATATTATAATGTAATGTAATTATATAATATATATAATACATATATTATACATTACATTATAATATACATTACACACAAATATATTTAATATATTATATATTAAATATATATAATATACATATAATATATAAAATATAATATAAATATTTTTAAAGGATACTTAAATAATATATATTTAAAGAATATATATATGTAAATGATATATATATATATCTCTTATGTAAAAATCTCCCTCAAACCCCAGCTTCTGAGTATAAACTATGTTACAGAAGCATGTTGATAATATGTGAAGTCTTCTAGGAGCATCATTAAGAAGGTGAGACATTTGGCACTCTGAACCCTAAGTACACTGAGTCAGTGACATGGTCTCCAAGGGCACTGCTGGCAGCACTAAAGCCCGGCTCATAACCATATGTGCACACCTCAAGATGTGTGTGTTTGTTCAGGTAGAGAACAAGCCATTTCCTAGACCTGGTTCCTACCATTCTCCTTAGCTTGCAGTTGCTCTGAAGGGACTTCCTAGACTCTTTAACATGTTTGCCTCTCTTTACTTCCTTTCTGGACACTAAGGATCTAAGACACATGTCTCCATTATTTTCTGCCAAAGAGGGGGAAAAATGCCCCAGAGCACGTCATCCCTTACCATTTGCAAATGAACTTCTGTGGTCAAGGAATGCTCTCCAATTACCACCCAGAACAGCTTTGTACTACTCCTGACCCTTGGGAAGACTCGAGGAACTCACTCCCAGAACCCAGATGCTCCCTGTCCCAGAACACAGGGAATACGCCCTGTCATCACAGTTTGCACTGCAGAGGCGGAGGTGATGCTGTCAGTGTGGCATTTCCAATTCTTTAGCGTCTTTCACTTTCCCTGAAGTTGCTGAAAAATATTCCATTTCATTAAGTATGTAGTAATACACATGGGAATCAGAGAGCGGGGGAAGATGGAGGACGTTGGTGACATGGCCTCTAGCATTTTATTTATGAGAACATCCAGAAATCTCCATCTACATCTGGTAGAAGAATAGTGTCAATCCTGCCCTGGAGACATGGATCAGGCAAGGCTGCCAGTGTGCATGTTTCCCTTCCCAATAATTTACTGATTCTGGAGTCTAAGGCATAGCGCTGATGATAATTTTTACATTCCTGTGAGTCAGCCTGGCCCTTTGAGGGCTGGTGATGCCATATAAACATAAATGTATGTAGCCAGGTGAATACTTACCACCCCCCAACCCGGAAATGTCATCAGTCTCTGATGGTGCTTTGCTTCCCACAACACTCCCCTCAAGGGCGGTGAGGGTAGGTGTTGCCATCAGAGCACAAGCAGCAGAGCTTTACGTGGCCTTGGAGGACTTCAGGGAGCACTGCCTTTGCAGTAAAGAATGAGACTAAGCAAGCAAACTTGTTAGACTGCTCATCTGTCTTTTCCAATTTTTTATTGTGTTATTCATCCTTTCATCATTGATTTATAGCTATCCTTAAAATATTAGGGATATATCACAAATATTTTTCCTAGTTTAAAAAATGATTTTCTACCATAGTAATTTTTATTTTCATGTAATAAAAAAAAATTTTAAATTTTAAGTTTTCAGGCTTTGGTTTTATGCCTGGAAAATGCATCTCATACCTCCAGTATGAAAATATTCATGTATATAGCAAAAATTATCATTGAAAATTACAGAATTAGTGAGGATGCAGAGAAATGGGCAGTGTCTTTTTTTGTTGGTGAAGATATTAACTGAGGATCTAGAGGATAGTTTAGTAATATATGCATTTTACTTTTGCAGTTCCACTATAATTAATTGATCCCAAGGAAATAATCATGTAAGTGTACAAACATGTGTACACATGCATGTGCATATAAAGATAGTTATTGTGGCATTGTTTAGTAAGAAGAAAGTTCCAAATTCCCAACTGTCCATCAATAAGTGATTGAGTCAATAAATTATCTACATATTGAAGTGCAATGTCACTGTCAAAAGATAATGTAGATCTCTATTTATTAACATGGTAAATGCCTATTACAATGTTAAGTGAAAAGAGTAGAATACAAAACAGCAAGTAACTTTTCCTTTCAGTATGGAAAGAGAAAGAAAAAGAGAAAGATAAACAGGACCTTATGGAAATATAGTGGAAATATAGTATTTCCTAAGTATTAATAGTGATTATCTCTGGGCTGTGAGATTTTAAAGGAATTTAACCTTGTTTTTTATAAATACTATCAATGCAACAAATTCAAGCAAAACTAAATGTATACTTTTTAGAATTAAAAATTAGAACTTTTACTTTTGGGGGAAAAAGAGTTTACCTAAAACCTGCAATAAGTACTTAAAAATTCCAATATGATTTTCACAGTCATCAGCAATCACTAACTAGCTGTCTTAATAGGGTGACATCAATGTCTGCCTCAAGTTTCCTCCAAGTTTGACAATTGAGATGTACATCACAGTTCTTCCTTTAAAGAATTTTAAAATATAAAATTTCAACTAGTGAATATAATCCAAATATTTTTATCTAGGGCATGGTTAGGTAAATTCTGGGGGTTATATGTGATAGGATATTATTCAGATGTTATATTGATATTTATAAAAAGTTTTTAATTATACCAGGAAGTATTTATTATATAATATTGAATTAAAATGGGATACAACTGTATACATGCAACGTATGCTCAAGTATGTTAAAATCTAGAGAAGACACTAGAAGGTGATCTAAAAAATTGTTAATAATTGTTTTTTCTGTGTAGTGGAATGATGGATGCTTTCCCCTTACTCTATACTTTCTTAATATTTCACAATAAGTGTGAATTATATAATCATGAAAAAAGTAAATATTAAAAAAATAGCTGTTTTTGCTCAACAGCTGCCAAATTTTACCCCAGATGTATCTGCAATTTAGCTTTTAGTCAAATGACCCTAACATCATTTCCTAAAGGGAATCTCAGAGAATGGAATGTGCCCAAATAAAGATAAGCCATGACGGCCACCACCTCTTTCTAAGCTATCATTTTATAATGCTTAAAATAAATCTGAGTAAGGGATCTTTCTTCTATTGGAAGTTAGAAACTTCCACCTCCTTCAGACCCTTTCCATATCTTCTCTTGCACCACCAGCACCTTAAATTTATAATTAATCTATAGTACCCTGGTACGTTTCTAGGTCTGGAAACTGTTTTTGGAGGCTGATGGTGTAGATCACCATTAGGGATGGAGGATTATTTATTCATTTTAAATGGGAGTTCTCTTGAATAATAAACAAGGATGAGTTGCTACACAAGATCTTGTGTAGTTAATATGCTTTCTTCCCCTCTTATATTTATATTTATTTATTTTTTGTTTTTTTGAGATGGAGTCTCACACTGTTGCCTAAGCTGGTGTGCAGTGGTGCGATCTCAGCTTGCTGCAACCTCTGCCTCCCAGGTTCAAGAGATTCTCCTGCCTCATCCTCTCGAGTAGCTAGGTTACAGGCGCCTGCCATGATGCCTGGCTAATTTTTTGTATTTTTAGTAAAGACAGGGTTTCACTGTGTTGGTCAGGCTGGTCTCGAACTCTTGACCTCGTGATCTCCCTGCCTCAGCCTCCCAAAATGCTGGGATTACAGGCGTGAGCCCCAGCACCTGGCCCGCTTCCTTCCTCTCCTTTCCATCCCTCCCTTCTTTCTTCCCTTGTTCCCTCTCTGACCTATCTACACTTCCTGTCTCCCTCCCTCTTAAATAAACAACTTTTCTGAAGAGTTAGACGCCAGCTCTTAACATTTAGAGACAATTCACACTATACCAACACCACACTTCAAGTAGGTGATCTAATTTTTTCTAAATGATCATATTTTAGCAAAAAGATAATGGGAGAAATCAGAGTTGTCTCTCACATATGTATGATGCATATTAGAGGGTGGTAATAAGGCAGAGAGTAGATATGTTTTTGAGAAAGTAAAAAAACAAAACAAAACAAAACAAAAAAAACAAAACACACACAAAAAAACCTGGGTATTGTGAGGACAGGGCAGAGGGAAGGAGCAGGCATAAGAAAGAAAAGGAATGACACGGGTCTCCTGGTCCTTGCAAAGGTTATTCAATTGCCTGTTCCTGGTGTTTTGGACCAGATGTCAGCCTACAAACCACCTTAGACTGTGAGCTATTTGAAGGCACAGATGGTGTCTTA
The DNA here is from genome assembly GCF_009764315.1 of Trachypithecus francoisi. Lineage (NCBI taxonomy): Eukaryota > Metazoa > Chordata > Mammalia > Primates > Cercopithecidae > Trachypithecus > Trachypithecus francoisi. The sequence continues at coordinate 74,607,368 of NW_022681453.1, read as the reverse complement.
CTCACATCTGTATTTTCTGTACTAAACACAGTGCCTGATACAATATACTCAACAGATGCTTAGAGAATTTAACTAAGTTCTTTCACTGCCCTTCCTTACTGGCCTCAGCTAGAATCAAAACAAGAAGCTAAAACTCCTAATGCCACAAACACTAGGTGAAACCCTATCCTAATTAAAACTCATTTCTTCTGATTTTGCACCTTGGTCCCCAAACTGCTGGAGAAAATGTCATGACAGGCCAGATAGGTATCAACATCAACCCACCAGACTCACCTGCACCTTCCACACTGCCAAGGAGAGTCCTTCTGTATTTCTCTGGTCAACTTGCTGTCCCATTTGTCTCGAGAATGATTTCAAATCTCTACTGTCCTTAAATCTCTTCCTCTCTTATTCTTAGCAGGACCTTGCCCCTTAGTGCCCATCATTTAGGAAACCTCTTAACCTTTCAGTACCAAATCTACATGTGGGCTTGCATCTGGCTCCTTTCCTTTACTCCTCCTTTCTTACAAAAATAGAAGAGGTGTCCCTCCTTCCATTTCTCCACTTACACTCAGGATTCCATCTCTCTAGCCTTATCAGTAATCTTGTACTACCAGTCATCCTATGCTCTTCTCTCTCCTGCACATTGGATCTCTCCTCTCTACTGTATTCTTCCCATGGAAATACAAACAACAACAAAAAACAAAACAAAAAACTAATATTTCCATGTTTTTCAAACCTTCTTTTGACCTCACTTCCGTCCTCTCAAGATATTACACTAGCTCATTTTCCTTTCCTTCATAGCAAAACTTCTGAGTGGCCCACATTTGCTGTTTCTTCACTTCTCACTCTCTCCTCATCCCATTACAAACACATTATTGTTTTGACCACTTCAACAAGACAGCTTTTGTTGAGGTCAACAATAAGTTCAAAATTAATATATGCAATATATATTTGTTAGTCTTTAACCTACTTGATTGCTCAGTAACACTTCACATCACTGACCACCACCTTTGAGGCACTCTCTTAGCTTCTGTGCCTATGTTTTCTGATTTTCCTGCCACTTTCTTAGTGGCTCCTTCTAAGGGTATTTTATGGTCTCACTTTTTTCTACTAGCGGGTTAAATATTAAGAGCTCTTCAAGTCTCAGTTTAGGGCTTCTTCTCAATATAACCTTGTCCTTGGGTAAAGTTCTTCATGCCAACAGATTCATTCACCACTATATGTTGCTTACCCTGAATTCATATCTCCAGCCTTCATGTTACTTCTGAATTCCAGTTTTATGTATATAAATACCTTACAATATGCTCACTATATATCTATCAAAAGCACCTCACACTCAACATCTCAAAAACAGAACTTAGAAACTTCTCTCCAGTCCAGTCCTCCTTTGGTGTTTTTATGTAACTGTGAATGACATTATCCTTCATATAGTTTGATAAGCACCAAACCAGGAGTCATTGTTGCCACTTCTCTTTTATTTCACATAACCAACCATGAAAAAGTCCAAGAATATTTTACTTCTGAAGTATCTCTCAGTTTCATCTGTTTCCCCCAATTTCCACTGTCACTACCCTAGTCTACCTCTTGTGTGGTCTACTGGAATAGCTCCCTCACTGATTTCCTCATATCCATTTTTGATTTCTTCCAAATTATTTACCAAAGTTAAGCAACCTTGATATATATTTTTAAATTTTTAATTTCAAGATAACTTTAGATTAACATACAGGTGTAAGAGATAATATAGAGAGATTTGCTATTCTTTTTACCCAATTTTGCCCAAAGGTAACATCTTATATAACTATACTACAATATCACAATCAAGAAATTAACATTGGTGCAATCCCAGAATTGGAAAAAACTGCTTTAAAGTTCATATGGAACCAAAAAAGACCCTACATTGCCAAGACAATCCTAAGCAAAAAGAACAAGGCTGGAGGCATCACGCTACCTGACTTCAAACTATACTACAAGGCTACAGTAACCAAAACAGCATGGTACTGGTACCAAAACAGAGATATAGACCAATGGAACAGAACAGAGTCCTCAGAAATAATACCACACATCTACAGCCATCTGATCTTTGACAAACCTGACAAAAACAAGAATGGGGAAAGGATTCCCTATTTAATAAATGGTGCTGGGAAAATTGGCTAGCCATAAGTAGAAAGCTGAAACTGGATCCTTTCCTTACACCTTATACAAAAATTAATTCAAGATGAATTAGAGACTTAATGTTAGACCTAAAACCATAAAAACCCTAGAAGAAAACCTAGGTAATACCATTCAGGACATAGGCATGGGCAACAACTTCATGTCTAAAACACCAAAAGCAATGGCAACAAACGCCAAAATTGACAAATGGGATCTAATTAAACTAAAGAGCTTCTGCACAGCAAAAGAAACTACCATCAGAGTGAACAGGCAACCTACAGAATGGGAGAAAAGTTTTGCAATCTACTCATCCGACAAAGGGCTAATATCCAGAACCTACAAAGAATTCAAACAAATTTACAAGAAAAAAATACCCCATCAAAAAGTGGGCAAAGGATATGAATGAACACTTCTCAAAAGAAGACATTCATATAGCAAACAGACACAGGAAAAAATGCTCATCATCACTGGCCATCAGAGAAATGCAAATTAAAACCACAATGAGATACCATCTCACACCAGTTAGAATGGCAATCATTAAAAAATCAGGAAGCAACAGGCGCTGGAGAGGATGTGGAGAAATAGGAACACTTTTACACTGTTGGTGGGACTGTAAACTAGTTCAACCATTGCGGAAAACAATGTGGCGATTCCTCAAGCATCTAGAATTAGAAATAACATTTGACCCAGCCATCCCATTACTGGGGATATACCCAAAGGATTATAAATCATACTGCTATAAAGACACATGCACATGTATGTTTATTGTGGCACTATTCACAATAGTAAAGACTTGGAATCAACCCAAATGTGTATCAGTGACAGATTGGATTAAGAAAATGTGGCACATATACACCATGGAATACTATGCAGCCATAAAAAAGGATGAGTTTGTGTCCTTTGTAGGGACATGGATGCAGCTGGAAACCATCACTTCCAGCAAACTATTGCAAGAACAGAAAACCAAACACCGCATGTTCTCACTCATAGGTGGGAAATGAACAATGAGATCACTTGGACACAGGAAGGGGACCATCACACACCAGGGCCTATTGTGGGGACGGGGGAAGGGGGAGGGATAGCATTAGGAGATACACTTAGTGTAAATGATGAGTTAAAGGGTGCAGCACACCAACATGGCACATGTATACATATGTAACAAACCTGCACATTGTGCACATGTACCCCAGAACTTAAAGTATAATAATAATAAAAAAAAATTGGTGCAGTCCATCTGCCTTACTCAGGTTTCATCAGTTTTCTATGCACATGAGTATGTGTGTGTAATTTAGTTCTGTGCAATTTTACTACATGCATACTCTCATGAATCTAATTAATTAAACTACAGAGCTTCCACAGTGAAGCTACAGGATAGTTCCATCACAAAAGATCCCTTGCATTACCCTTTTATAGCAACGCTCACCTCCATTTCTACCCCAACTCTCTAACTTTGTCAGCCACAAGTATGTTCTCAATCCTTACATATTTTTTTTTCATTTCAAGAGTCCTATATAAATAAGAATCATAGCAGTACACCATCTTGAGATTAGCTTTTTTACTCAATATACCCTTGTGATTAAAACTAGTCATTGTATATATCAATAATGTATTCTGTTTAGTGTTGAGAGGTATTCCACGGTATAGATATAACAGTTTGCTTAACCACTGACCCACTGAAGATAATCTGGATTGTTTCCAGTTTTGGGCTATTACAAATAAAGCTGCTATGTACATTGGTGTAACATAACATACAGGTGTTGTACAGTTACGTTTCCATCTCTCTGGGATAAATGCCCCAAAGTTTACCCTTTTAAAAAACAACAGTGATCATGCCACACTCCTTCTTAAATTTGCTCCTCTACTGTCCTGAGGATAAACATAAAAATCCTTAAGATGAAGGACCTGGTATCGTCGGGCCCTACGTATCTCTTCAACCTCAACATGGGCTGCTAGTCACCTCTTTCTCTCTATGCAGCTATCTTCAGGGACTTCATCCATGCTGTTTCCTCTGCCTGGAATCCTCTTCCACCATCCATCCTTACTTTTTGTTTTTAACCTTCAGGTATCTCAAATGTCACTTTTTCAGAGCAGCTTCTCCTGAATTTCCAGACTCACTTAAATCCTCTTCTTTTATTTGCTCTTAGAGCACATTGTACTTTTATTTTGTAGTGGTAAGCACAACTTGTAATTACAAGTTATACTGTGAGACCAGTTGCTTAGTATCTGTCTTACATTCCCCAGATTATAGGCTCCGGAAGGAGAGAGGTTATGTTAATATTCCTCACCATTATACCTTTAGCATTTAGTAGACACTCAACTTTGTGTCTAGTAAAATTTGGCTGAGGCTTTTAAGACACAGTCCTGGAATCAAATTCTATCTCTACCATTTATTAGGTGTTCCTATAAAACAACTCAAACATGCTAAATTTGTCTTCTGATCTGCACAATTGTGATTATAATAGCATCTACTTAATAGGGTAGTTTTGAAGGTTAAATCAGATAGCCATTAAAAGTATTTAGTCCAGTATCTAAAGCAAGGCAAGCACTCAATAGTTATTTCTTATTGTTACTGTTAGTTGAACAAGAAACTAGAGTTTTTGTATTTTTTTCCTAACTAGGCTTTTGTTCATTATCTTCATTACTTGCCTGTTCCCTCAGGTTCTGATTCTTCTAACTTTTCAGACTCTGAAAAGGTGCCCTTAGTTAAGATCTTGAATAACCAGTAGGACTACTGGTTCTTACCCCCAGGTATAGACAGATGAGAGCCTTGTTTAGCCTCATGGTTCTGGTTCCCATTTTCATCTCATTCAGTACCTCCTCCTCTTGTTTTCCAGTCTAAGGATGTCAGTGTGGGTAAGAATGCCTCTTCCCTACTCCTGGTTTCCAGATGTTTTCTAAACACTGCTTTCCTCTTGTCTCATTCCTTATACTTCCCAATGGAGGCAAAGTATCCCATTGGTGGGGCAGCCCTTGGTCTATATTTCTCAACTAGGTAGAACTGATCAACCCAAATTTGTAGGCACAGGAATTTAGCCTCTTTGTCCTTCCTTTTCTACTTAGACTAGCGGGAGGTGATGACCTGGAGAAGTGTTGCTCATATGCAGATCCACAATTTCCTGTGAGAGGGCTTTTGCAAGGTTTGATTGAAGGGAAGAGAGTCAGCAAACCCATTTCCTCTTTACACTAAGCTATGCTCTTCAACCAACCTTTATAAAAATGCTGGTTCCCTAGCTATCATTTCTTTTGTCTTATATTTCAATAGGTTTAGAATTTGAGTGGGGAAGAGTGATGCTATTTATGGGCCCCCTCGAAGATTCCAACACTTTGGTATATGATTTGCTTGGAATATGATTCTTTTTCTCTTCATCTTTTTTACATTTTAGCCAGTTTTCAAGACTCAGCTGAATCAGTTTTACATGAAACTTTCTAGCCTGCAAGACTCTTTCATGAACGAAACCCTATGGTACTTCCTGGACTGTATCATTCCTTCTGGAACTTACTCATTTATTATCTTAGGTGCATACACAACGCTCAACAATGTAACTGCTTTTCCTAACTCAATTTTAAATTCTGCAAAAGCAAGAAAGGATCATGTATTTATGCTATATTTATGCTTTAACTATCCAATAAACATTATGCTTTGTACATAGTTAAGTGTTTAATAATATCTTACAGGGTGAATGTGGGGGAGGGTGGCCTACTGACCAGGCTTTGATTTGAAGGCCAAGGTACAATGGAAATGGCTTAGTAGCTGGATGGTTCCTGAAGAGGTTGTGGCAGTGCAGTGGTGAAAGAAAGAAAAGGTTACTATGGGTATGTCCCTGAGGTGTGTATCAGTGCAAGTCTGTGTATAGACACACACAGTCTGTCTAACATATATATGTAAATAGAACTTAATTCTGTCTTGTGCTTTGTTTTCACCTTAGTAATATCAACTTTATTTCTCTTATTAAAAATAAATGGAACTCACAATCTGATAGGTAGAAAGGCTAAGAGAAATGCAACCAGAGGGAGGTAATATTCCTGGCTATGGTTGATTGGTGTTCAGAGTGCTTTGATTCTCTGAATGAGTCAAAAAATTGAAAAAAAAATAGCCACTCTTATCACTAGGAAAAGAAATGAGGAGGAAGGGTCCTGAAAATGGTGTCTGAGCAATTTAAGACAGGGAATATTTTAAAGATCACAAAATTTAATTTATTCAACCTAAATGCATAAAAGTACAGGTGGGGACATTATTTATGCAGGTATATGCAAATCACTTTATAAAATAGGCAAAGCCCTTCTGCTTTTTATAAGTTGCCAAGGTGGTTCCTGATATTTTAAAAGCTATGCACCTTTAATGTAGTTTCCTAAGAGTTGGAATTCCTCTGTCGAAATCACAGTCATTGTCAGAGCAAGTTTATTTTATTTTTTTCCTATCCTCTGGGACATTTACAAGGATCTTATAACCATCACAAAAAGAATGGTTTCCACAGAGATGTGACTGGAAAAATCCCTTGGAAATTGCTGAGGAGCAAGTCACAGTGTTCAAAGCAGAGAACATAGGCTTTGAAAACATGAACCCATCTGACCTCTTGAATTTAGTACAGTGAATTCCTGAGCTCTGAAACATGGGGCCCGGCTGTGCATGCCATATTGGTGCTATAAGACTGGCAGTAGGTTGGCTGTGGCATGGTCTATTTCAAACTCCTTCACAGTGCCCAGTGTTGCATGTTCCCAGATGACATTTGGTTGGCAGAAGCTGGGCTTCCAAAGCTGGCAGCCTGGAATGCAGCCCACTGTGTTTTGACAAACACATAATTGACCATCTGATCACCAGCCTACGTTCTGCACTCAGGTCACTGGGGGACCTGGGCTTTCAATAGGTCCCCACTCCTCGTCTTGTTCATCTTCCCAAACCTTTCTCCAGAAAGCAATATAGAGAAGGCTTAAACACACCCACACATATCCTCCCATTTGCAAAAGAGAACATAGTACATGAAACATAAGCTGTTGAAAATTTCCTTTAAATTGTCCTGGCAGCCCAAAGTGAACAAGAGAAAAGCACACTTATGGTGAACTCTAATTCAGAGAGAAGGAATGAATACACTGAATTGTTTCAACACCCGGCTGTGCATAAGTTGCAATTCAGTTCAATGGTTTGGAAATTTTGCTTAGAAAAAGGGAGCAATGAGAAAATGATAGGAAATTGGGGCATTGATTGACTTTAGGGGGGCATTATTTAGAAACTGTTTCATTTCCAGGTGAAAGAAGAGAAAAACAGGACACTGGGAATGTCTTATCCTTATCTGCCTGCTCTTCCCCCACACCCACTATGGGCAGTAGGAGGTACGCGAGCCTGGCGACCAGCGGGCAGTAGCTCAAAGTGAGGTCATATTCAAATTGAGGTCTTTGCTGAAGATCCTATAAGGCTGTATTTTGGTCTGAAATTTGACTCCACACAATGTATCAGCCTTTCTCCTAGAAGGCAAAGATTATGTAATAGGCCAAGATATGCTGGAATTACACAAAGGTTAATGTCTATTTCGACACTACCAAATAGCCTCTCCCCTCCATCCTACCCCTACAGCACAGTTCAGGCCTTTGGCTTTTACCTTTGACCTGGTCTCCCTATTCTGAGCCAGCCTCTCTACTTTCACCAAGTGCTCTTTCTAAAACATACATCTGTTTACAATTCTTCAAAGCCTCCTTGAGCCTGTAGGATCAAGTCCAAACTCCTATGCATGCCATACGAGGTCCTCCGTATAGTAGGCAAGGTCCCCTGCCTACTTTCCAGCCCAATCTCATACTACTCTTTCAACTACCATGTTTCAACCACACCGAACTATTCACTCCTCTGGATCTTGTTGTTACTTAACGCCTCCTGATTTTGTAAATGCTCTTACATTTTTCTTGATTATGATCCCCTTTTCTTTTTGCTCTTTCATATCTACCTGGTAAACTGCAATTTACTCTTCTGACTTGAAGACCCAGCCTGGGCACCTTACCACATGCAAATAGGCACTCCTTCTTCATTCCTCTTACTATGTCTTGTATACATCTGCATTTCAGTGTCTATCATATGCTATAGTCTTTATTCACTTATTTATTTCCCCTATCAGACTGAGATTTCTAACAAAAGAAAGCATTTCTTATTTATCTCAGAGTTTCCACAACCAAGCATAGTGACTAACTTTCCATAAATGTTTGTTGAATGAAAACTAAATAAAGAGCTGTGTATGATAATTAATCAAAACGAAGCCAAGTAGTAGTGCTAGCTTTTATAAGCATAGTAGGAGCCCATTAGCAATCTAATGAAGGCAGAAGATCCCAGCAGTAAGGCACTTTCTGATGGGCATGGCAGGGGCTGGTGACTAGCTGAGGTGACAGTAAGAGTGAGGGATAAATTCTGTGATGGAGGAAGGTCTTTTTAACAGAGAATGCCACTAAGGCTGCAAATTAACACACTTTTCAAGACTTAATATTCAATACAGAAATATATTGCCCTGAGAATACATCTGAATCTGAATCGTAGACAGACCTAACTCATAAGATCCAGGTTTCCCAAATAAGGTAAGTCTGTGCTACCTGCTTCAAGGTAGCATGGCAGATTATGGAGGGTTCCTCTTTGTTTCTGCTAAACAGTAATGGAATGGAAAATTCTTGGGAGAGCATCTGACAGCTTTTCAGTTCCTATTGAAATCCAGGTCAAATACAGATTGTGATACTGGACTAAATGCACTGCTAAGAAGAGAAGATCGAACAAGCAGAATTCTGTACCTGTTTAGAGGAGGCCATTGAAGAGGCACTTGGAGTCAAAGCACTGGGGAGATAATGTTCTGATCTGTTCTCAAGGGACATTGGACATTTTTTTTCCTTTTGTTGGGCCTCTGGGGCACCACCCTGGAGCCATCAACCATCAACTGTGTCTGTGGGGTACTTGAGGACAGTAGGACTGTCATAAGCCCGGTCACCCTGCTGATATGACGGCAGCTTCAAGATTTGGAACAAGCCAAGCAAACATGAAGCCTGGTCCAGGGATGGAACAAGGTCATGGGTATACGAACGGACTATCTGCTCATTACAGGTCACTCCCCCAGCCTTATGTGTAGTTAAAAAACAATATATTTCTAGAAGCTACGCGACTGATGATTGATGTAGCATAGAATCAGATTTGCATTTTCCTATGAGCCAGAGACAGGCTTTCAACAACACTTTTTATCTCAAAAGTCTCCCCCTTGATTCCTAATTGGTGACACAGGTCCCCTGTACTGCTTGTGTCTGAGGCTCGCCCTATAGCACTGACGTCACAATAGCTGAGCCGTGCGGGCAGGAGTGCACTGTGCTGACTCATCCCGGTGATGTGAGGATTAATGCCTTGTCTAACACAGAGCTATTATGTGAACTGTTTTTACACAAAAGAACTGTAACAAAAATGATTTGCCAGTCAGAGGACTAGAAATATGCAGTGCTAGGTAACTGAGGGGAGGGCTGTGCAGATATAAAGTGGTAACCATAAGCATGCATATTGACATCCTCCAAAGCATTAACAGACCCACTCTATCAACACTGAAATAGAGAATAACAAGACTTGTCAGGGGCAGGTAGGACCCACCCCTGTTGTACAAATGCATTATACACAGCTCCAGTCTTTGGGGAGTTTAATCAATCGCCTTTCTCTGTCAAATAAACTGTCACGTTACACTTTAGCCTTAGCATCCTTTGGAGGATTCTGCCTCCCTAAATATATTTGCCACTATCTTCTAGGAATGTTAGTGGAAGGCATGCACAAACAAAATAGCCATGGGAACCTCCATTCTGTGCAAATGATTATAATACAATAAGTATCTTGGAGTGAGGAGTCAGTGAAGCAATATATAATGTGAATAAGGGACAGTGCTCACCTGAGAGTGGGAAGCAGCCAGAGGATACCGATAACTATTTATCACATTAGGTGACTATCACTACCTGTAGGATCTCTTGGGTGGTGTCTCTTATAAGTGACTTTGATTATTTCCGTTCACTGGCCTAGAATCTCTTTCAAGCAGTTCAAAATGAAATTTATTGGCCGGGCGCGGTGGCTCAAGCCTGTAATCCCAGCACTTTGGGAGGCCGAGACGGGCGGATCACGAAGTCAGGAGATCGAGACCATCCTGGCTAACACGGTGAAACCCCGTCTCTACTAAAAAATACAAAAAAAAAACTAGCCGGGCGAGGTGGCGGGCGCCTGTAGTCCCAGCTACTCGGGAGGCTGAGGCAGGAGAATGGCGTGAACCCGGGAGGCGGAGCTTGCAGTGAGCCGAGATCCGGCCACTGTACTCCAGCCTGGGCGACAGAGCGAGACTCCGTCTCAAAAAAAAAAAAAAAAAAAAAAAAAAAAAAAAAAAAGAAATTTATTTAAACCCATTCAGCGCAGCCTGGTTTGAACTTTAAATAATTAACGTTCCCTTTTTTCTATATAAAATCAAGTGGTCTTTTTTTCCCCCAAATGCCTTTCCATCTTTTCTAAAAAAGAGTGGTACCTTTATAAACCTTCTGGCACATGTGAACCTGGGATTTCTGGTTTTTTTCTCCTGTAGACTTCAAAATTTTGCACAAAAGTTTAGCCTATTTACTTTACAGTCTTGTACTTCTTAGTAAAGGGATATTAGAGATTTTGTCAATAAATGAAAGCTCTGATCTAGAAGTTAAAATTAAAAACTACTGGACGTAGGGATGGGTACATAACTGAAGAATACATAATTGCTCAATGATTGACAGGGGAGCAAAAGCCCAACTGTTGCTGGTATTTGGCTGAATAATACAAGCTATACTTTAAAAGAGCAGTGACTTTTGCAAACAGCAGCTGCAGCCAAGTAAAGGGCAGCCTTTATAGAAGTACGGTGTCTGGGCTGCTGGTATTTTCTGCACCCTCATGGTTAGCAACCACCAACAGCATAGACTCCAAACGCAAAAGAAACTAATACACACTACAAAAGCACCAGAAACCACAACAAAATCAACTAGGAAATATGCCAATGAAGACCACAATTTTCTAAACCCAACACTTTTTTTTTTAAAGGTAAATAAATCGCTTTTACTTACGTAAAGAGAAGGGGCAAGTCACAGACTGATGGTCAAAGATCTGAAAACCAAAGAAAAAATAAGGAATTAAAAACAAATCTATATATTATGCAAAACCGATATATAAAAGCAAAATGATATAGCGGGAAGAAAGTAAGTAAATCTAGGTATAGATGAGACTGGTTGTTCCTAAAGGAGCCTATTTTGTCACTTCTAGCCTTAAAGGAGATCCAGCTTCACAAAAACTTTATAAAACACCCCCAGCTACAATGACCAAGACAGTACTTCCCAGCACAAGGAGTGCAAAGACCTTTCTTTGTCAATTTTATTCTAATTATCATACAGTGTCTGGAATTCGTGGGTTCTCGGTAACACTGACCTCAAGAATGAACCCGCGGACCCTCGCGGTGAGTGTTACAGCTCTTAAAGGCAGCGTGGACCCAAACAGTAAGCAGCAGCAAGATTTATTGCAAAGCGCGAAAGAACAAAGGTTCCTAAACACGGAAGCACACTCTAACGGTTTTCCACTGCTGGCTCAGGCAGCCTGCTTTTATTCCCTTATCTGACCCCACCCACATCCTGCTGATTGGTCCATTTTACAGAGAGCTGATTGGTCTATTTTACAGAGAGCTGATTGGTCCGTTTTGACAGAGTGCTGATTGGTGTGTTTACAATCCTTGAGCTAGACACAGAGTACTAGACGGAAAAGTTCTCCAAGTCCGCACTAGGTTAGCTACATACAGAGTACCAATTGGTGTATTTACAAACCCTGAGCTAGACACGGTGCTGATTGGTGCATTTACAATCCTTGTGCTAGACACAGAATGCTACACCGAAAAGTTCTCCAAGTCCCCACTAGGTTAGCTAGATACAGAGTGCTGACTGGTGCACATAGGATCCTCTGGCTAGATATAAAAGTTCTCCAAGTCCCCATCCAGTTCAGGAGCCCAGCTGGCTTCACCCAGTGGATCCTGCACCAGGGCTGTAGGCGGAGCTGCCCGCCAGTCCCGAGCCGCGCCTGCACTTCTCAGCCCTTGGGCTGTCGATGGGACCGGGCGCCACGGAGCGGGGGTCGGCGCCCGTCCGGGAGCCTCAGGCCGGGCGGGAGCCCACGGCAGAGGAGGAGTTCAGATATGGCGGGCTGCAGATCCCAGCCCTGCCCCGCAGGGAGGCAGCTAAACCGGGTGAGAATTTGAGTGCAGCGCCCGCGGGCCGGCACTGCTGGGGGACCCTGCGCAACCTCCGCAGCTGCTGGCCCGGGTGCTAAGCCCCTCACTGCTCTGGGCCGGCGGCGTCGGCCAGCCGCTCAGTGTGCTAGGCTCGCCGAGCCCGAGCCCGACCCCGCGCCCGCCGGAACTCACACTGTCCCACGAGCGCCGCGCGCAGCCCCGGTTCCTGCCGGCGCCTCTCCCTCCACGCCTCCCCGCAAGCAGAAGGAGGCGGCTCCGGGCTCAGCCAGCCCAGAGAGGGGCTCCCACGGTGCTGTGGCGGGCTGAAGGGCTCCTCAAGCGCCCCCCCGTGGATGCCGAGGCCGAGGAGGCGCTGAGAGTGAGGGCTGCTAGCACATTGTCACCTCTCAACAGGATTTGGTAGAGCTATGTTACCATATAATACAATAGCCACTAGCCACATTTGTCTTTTTAAATTTAAATTATTTAACATTTAATAAAAAGCTAAACATTTAGTTCCTCAGTCTTGGCAGCTGCATTTCAAGTGCTCGATACCCACATGTGGCTGGTGGCTGCCTTACTGGATAGCAGAGATAGAAAATATTTCTATTATTGTAGAAATTTCTATTGGGCAGCACTGATTAGAATAGGTAAAAGCTTTACTACATAGTACATGATCAATTTTAGCTAATTTTGACAAAGATGAGTCAAACCCTGATGAACTTTGTCTCTTTTAAGATATATTTAGTATGTTTAATGTCCAGAAGTTCCTATGAAGAAATTCAATACATTCGTGTGTTGCTAAGAACTCAGTCCTAAGTTTGCCCTGGGCTTGCCTTCTAAAACTGCCTCTACTCCTTCTTACCAGCCTAGAAAGTCCCCTCTATGGTGGAAAATAATCTGTAAAGTGATTTTAAACAAAGCACCTGTCCCACCAAACACATCACTGTTTGGTGATGAAAATTTCAGATTTTGGAGGAGCTGACCCTAACAGTTTTATTGTTCTATGTTTAAAATCTGATATTTCACTCTTTAAATCACAAGCTAGGCCAGACACGGTGGCTCGTGCCTGTAAATCCCAGCACTTTGGGAGGCCGGGGTGGGGTGGATCACTTGAGGTCAGAAGTTCGAGACCAGCCTGGCCAACATGGTGAAACCCTGTTTCTACTAAAACTACAAAAATTAGCTGGGCGTGGTGGCGGGTGCCTGTAATCCCAGCTACTCGGAAGGCTGAGGCAGAAGAATTGCTTGAACCTGGGAGGTGGAGGTTGCAGTGAGCCAGATTGTGCCACTGCACTCCAGCCTGGGTGACAAGAACAAGACTCCGTAAAAACAAACAAACAAAAAATTCACAGGCCAAAAAAAGCTATTATAGGACCGGTCTGCCCATCATTGTGCTTTTTTTGTTGTTGTTGTTGGAGACGGACTTGCCCTCTGTTACCCAGGCTGGAGTGCAGTGGCACGATCTCGGCTCACTGCAACCTCTGCCTCCTGAGTTTAAGTGATTCTCCTGCTTCAGCCTCCCAAGTAGCTGGAACTATGGGCGCGTGCCACCATGCCCATGTATTTTTAGTAGAAATGGGGTTTGCCATATTGACCAGGCTGGTCTCGAACTCCTGAACTCAGGTGATCCACCCACCTTGGCCTCCCAAAGTGCTGCAATTACAGGCGTGAGCCGCCGCACCCAGACCCATCAGTGTTTTGATAACTTCTCTTAGAAGGATAAAACTGAAGTAGGGGGAGACCCATGAGAAATTAATAAACCAAAAAAAGATTCTGAGAAAACAAAGCAGGTCCCTCTACCTCGAGCCCACTAAAACATATCAAGGATTTAATACAGGCTGATTCAATCTTGCCTGTCTGACACCAAGATTTTAACAACTTCACATAAGGCCTCCAGAAATATGCAAAACAAACTTCACTAAAGGAGATCAAGTAGAAGGACATGATTAAGTATCTTTGCACTGAAAAGGCTAAAGCAGAAAACCAGCAATTAAAGACATCTCCCTTCCTGGAAAGTTTTTGTGACAATTGCACTATTGTAGAGATTTCTTCAAAGAAATGATTTCCCTTTGTGGTCAATGTAAAACCTCACTCAAGTACATGCAGGTGTGAAGGATGGTGACAAGACGAGCTAAGATGAAAATCTCCAGCCTGGATCATTATACATGCTAACACAAGAGAGGTTGGAGATCTCCAGTGCTTTCAAATTGTTTCACAAAATTGATGAGTTTAATGAAAATTTTAAGCAAGATAATTAGATTATGTATGATTCATTGAAAGTACATACAAATTTGAAATATATATATATAAAAGACTGACTAGTCTTCAAAGATTTTAAAGCTCTAAGTTTTGCTATATTCTAGTCTTCTCTACAAGCCAGGATATTAGACTATGGCACTGGGACCTATTTTCTTGCCATTTTCCTCCCTCCCTCTCTCCCTTCTTCCTTCCCTTCCCTCCCTCCTTTCCCACATTCCTCTCTCTTTCTTTCTTTCCCTCTCCCTTTTTTGGACTTGCTGTCTTTTCTAACCTTTGGGGAGAAGAAGAAAATATTATTAGCAATTTTCTATGAAATATGTTCAGGGGTCATTTTTCTGTTGCATGTTATAAACCCAATAACTCTCAACAATATGCTCTTTTAAAACTATACCTAGTGTTTATGTTCTTATATCTAAGCACATAACTTTCTTTTCTAAATTTCAAGGAGCATTTATTAATAAAATTAGTCAAAATTAAATTTTTGATGTGCTCAAAAGAGATCATTGTAAATTGTACCCAAATTGGCTAATACATCCAAGGTCTGGAGTGAAAAACTATCTTTCCTGGATGTCAAATGATACGCAGGCTGGCTGTCAATGATAAGAATCCAAAATGGAGAGAAAAATCACAGTGTGTATGTCACAGTCTAAAGCAAATTAAAGCCAAGTTAAATGGAAAGTTTTTATTGGATATAATTGTTGTACTTATATGTTAATATAAAATGATAATATTGATCTCAAACTTAACACTATGGCTAAAGATTTAATCTGAGTTCTTACACAATTCATAAATGTTCATGAGCATCAAAAGATGCCTACTTCTTGACTGAATTATAATCTGCTACGTAATTCTGAGAATATGTATTAATCTACATAGATTTATATTTGCTCAATTCAAATTGCTATTTCATTGATACATGCTCTTTCCACTTAAGTGATCTTCACCTTATATGTCTATAAGTTGTTTTTATCTGAAACTCAAACAATTATCTATAATGGTTTCACAGAGGATTAAAAATATTTGCATTAAGCACACTTGGTTCAAAGCATAAATATATCTAGCAGAGTATAAAACTGTAAAGCCCAAGTAATTCAGGACATTAAAACATCAGGGTGGAGGGTGGGGGATGAGCAGAGAGAGGGAGATGATGAGGGGTGAAGTTTAATCTTTGTCATATAATTTATGAGTTGAAATTATTATATGGTGTCAATCTCGAAGAATCAAAAATATTATTGTAACTTTGAAGTCAATTCTAGTGTAGTTTACGTAAAGTTCTACAGCAGTGGTTTTCAACATTTTGAAGTGATACAGATCCCTATGAAAATCTTCCTCCAGATAACTTCTCAAAAACACCAAGTTTCAAGGAACTCCTAGACTCCATGAAGGCCATTCATGAATCCCAGGTTAGGAACCCCTGGTCCAGGCAGAGAGGGGAGAAAACCCTCTTTCAATCCCATAGCTACTCATCTCTAGAGAGTTTTAATGAAACACTATAAACTAAAGCCAGGAGCAAAGAAAATGTATAAAAAAGAGAGTTCTAAGTGGGTAAGGGTATGTAGTTAGAGCCACACAGGCTTCTTTGGAGGCCTGCCAGACTCCTACCTTCCTAGTCCTTTATAATTTCTTTTTTAAAAAAGTCTACAAAGCCTTGGCAACAATGGAGTAGAGGAGTACTGAGCAGAGATGATAATGATAATAAGAGTCACTATTTACTGAGTCCTTCAGATACTTTGAAAAATAAATCCTTCTCAAATTTGGATATGAGTATACCCAGGAATGTGAGCAGTGTAACGGGAGTAGAAAAAGCCACAAAATAAATAATAAATATATAGCTGTCTTCCTGGAGGGTCAGTATTCCTTGTGGGCAAGTAATTTAAACTCTTATTTGCACACATATTCATTTATCCAATAACACAAGAAAACAGATACTGTTCTTGTCCTCATGGAACTTCTGGTTGAGTGAAACAAACAAGAATATATTGAGGCACTAAACGCAAAATTTGTATATATATCTTTTGGGTGAAACCTGAGACTTCACTGAAAAGTCTTGTTTGTGGCAGAAGACTTCAAGCAATGTCCTGGCGGGCACCCTTAGTATTGAATCACTCACTCTAATTTGAGGATCACCCAAGTGGAACAGTTTGAGAAGCATGGTTAACAGCATATCATTTAATCCCCACTACAAGAGAAAATACTGTTACTTCCAATTTACTAGAGAAAAAAGGGAAATCTGAGAAATCAGGAAACTTAGCTCAGATCATACAACTGCTGGCATCTGAATAAGTGTGTGCCATTCCAAAGTCTACATATTTTTAACCACTAAATTACACTACCTTTAGGTGTTTCCCACTTTATGTTTCCCCTTGAATCTGGGCTCATTCAGGATTACGCAGGCTAGTTTAAGCTTCTCTTTGGAAGGAGACAGGTTTGGCTTGATTTGCATTCTAAATATTTCACAGTGGTAAGGGAAAGCTATTATTATACCCATTTTATGGTGAGGAAGCTGAACCACTTGCCAGCTGAGGTATATGGCTGGGTTAAAAACGGAATCTGGGTCGTCAGACTCTCAGTCCTCTTGACTAACTCCAAGCCTAGGCACTATTACTGTCCATGGGCTTTTCTGAACATGAGATTCACACTGGGTGATAAAGAGTGAGACAAATTCTGCTAAGAGAAAACAATAATAGTGCAATAAAAAAAGGGAAAATAAGTAATCATAACTCACACAAAAATTGGTTACTTTCAGCATTGTGAATAGAAAAAGGAGAGATTATTCATCACAAATGAGTCAGAAAATTAGAAGGTGTCACTGCATTGATGACAGAGCTGAGGAATTTGGATGAACTGAAGTTCAACACTTACCCTTCTAGCTGAAGAGGGTAAATGGTGTGACAACAGGACAGAAATGACCTCTTATTTCCAATCTTAATTAATATTTCTAATCTTTTTTCTTTAACTACTCTGTCTAAAAGTTAGATGGGTTTATATGTTTGTTTTCTATGTGTAGAGATAATGTTTTAACATCCCTTTAATGTTCTAGAAGTATTGCATTAATTAATTCTTATGTGGGAGTCATTCCAAATAGTAGGATGATGATTTTTACCTTATTGATTTTCCTAATACCTTTCTGGTTTCCAGTGTTTTCAAAGGATGAGGCACTATTAGACTTTTAGATTTACATGTCTTTCAAAATTAAGTGCCTGTCAACTGATATTCCATCTCTACTCTGGATACATGATTTCCTTTATCTGACAGATTCAAAAAAATTTGTACTAGATTTAATGACATTTCATGCATTCTGAATTTGGAGTTTTTAATTCTCTATTTTCTATTTGGCAAAAGGTTTACAAGATAAAGCCAGATGCAAGGGTATTTATATGTGCATACAGAACCTGTGCCATCACTCTCTAGATACTTTGGGGTTTCCTGTAGGCCAGATTCTTGATGTATTTTCATTGCTTTTGGTCAGGAAGAAGGAGACTATAAATGCCATAAATGGTCATACATATCTTGGGGTCTGCTTTCCAAAACCCATATTATTTTGGATCCATCTCAAGAAGAACAATAAGAGAATGATACTGAGGTCTCTTTTTCTTAAGATGCTATGATAACAATCCTAAAAAATGGCCTGTCTTCAAAATTGTGATGATGAAATAAGGTTATAATCAATAAAGAGAGAAGATTTTAAAGTTCAGCAATTAGGTCTGGGACTGCTTCTGTGCCTGAGACATTGCCAAGATACAATGTAACACTCCATCCCACCCCATGTGAGTCTCCCTGTTCCTTCTTGATGCTTTTGGGGATAGGGTCTGAGAGACTAGAATGAAATGAAAGCAGTAGTGCTGGGAGGGGTGGCAAGGACCGAATTTGTTTAATACGTTTAGGATGGTTTTTTATTGCTGCTAAAATAGATACAATTCCTTAGCATGATGACATTCAGGAATCCTTTACAATCTGATTCCAAAGAACCTTCTCTTCTATATCTTAAACTACTGAAATTGCAGCTCCATAAATTCCAAATGGATTGATGTACCAGGACCTTTAACTTACAGTAAGCTTATCTCCTTAAGGGATGCTGGAAAGGTTTGGCACTGCTATCATGTGGTCTAATCATTTAGACTTGTCACTACCAACTATTTGTTTAAGAGCCTCCAAGACCTTTCACAATCTGGCTCGGGCCCACCTCTCTAGTTTTAAGAAAAATTTTCCCACCATTACTTCTTTATATATGGTGACAGACTATTTGCTCCTCTCTGAACATGGCCTGGGACATTTATGTCCCTGAGTCAGCTAACAGTTCACACTGGAATCTCCCAAGCCTAGCATAGTGTGTGAAACACAGCACGACACTCCAATGTTTGTTGAATAAATGCTGTCCATCTATTTTAGGAGGCAGAGATGACAGAAGAAAGTTGTTAAATCAGTAAATAAATAGCACCAGAGAGAGGTCAAGGAAAAGTTAATTTTAGTGCATTTTAGGAGTGGGGGCAAGATGAGCTTGAAGATTAGGAAAACTGATGCTCTTTATTCCTGGGTCTGGCCAATGCTATGAGTCAGTTACTTTTTCAGGAACAAGTTTAAACCTCAAGGTTAAATGAACACAAATGCCCTGTCCATCAGCATATAATGAAAAAGTTGTGGCTATTTCCACATCAGCACAGTGAAATTAAAATATGCAGTGCCTCTCTAAGAGGCATCATATATGACAGAGCTTTTAAAAATAGTCCCCTTTGCCACTCAGGTATAGAAAGAGCTATAAAAACAAAAGTAAATGTTTAAAAAACTGGGATAATTTAGCTTAGGGAAGAAAGAGCTGAGGTGTGTCTTTATAGTTTTTTGACTATAAGAAAAGTTGTTACAAAGAGGATAATGATCAGCATTGTTGACCTAGGGCAAAATGACATTAAACCGTCCAGTGCAGAATTTTAGACTTAAAGATGAACGTTCTAAATGTGCAAGTGGTAAATAATCAAATAGATTGCTAAGAGCAGTTCTGAAATTTCTTTCTTCCTGACTCTCTTAAAATAGGAAAAATCTTCGTCTATTTTGGATAAAATAAATGCAGCTCTGCCTCCAGTCAGGAGACTGAATTCAATAACTTTTCTAGTCTTGTTTAACTCTGTATGATTCCATAAAATTCTATAAAATGTTAACCCTAAAAATTATATAGAATCACCACACGGTTGAGTAAAATACATTCTACAGTTTAAAGAGAAATAAGCAATATAGAGAGTTGGTGAGTTATTAAATTCAAAATAGTAATATATGGTTCTTACACTTTTGATTCAATTTGCCAACTGCATATAACACAAATAAAATTGGGAAAAATGTACCCGAATTTACTAAAGTTTTAACATAGTGATTAGCTAGAGTAAAACAGTCTAACAATTCTTCAATGTCTAAGAAATTTGCTGAATATTTCATAAACCTCATATTGAATATGTATATAAACTCAATTTCCAATTAAATAAAAAGTTTTTTAAAGGTCCGGAAAGTAATATATGAACTCACTATTATTATTTCCTGGACTATCTTCAAAGACAACAGGAGAATCAATAAACAATTCCTTTAAATGACCAAAATGTGCCCCATATGATTAAAAATGTAAATCTAATAACAGACTCACAGATAAGGTCTAACAGGGGTGGCAAGTTAGTGGCTTTCTTTGTCTGTTTACCTTGTAGCTTTGGCGCTCAGCAGAAGCGTCCATTACATACAGCACAGGGTTAGATGAACAGCTCCAATGACCTTGTCTGAACCAAATTCATTTAAAGCAGTTTGCCACTTTTCTTAAATAGAAGATGAGTCCATTCTATCTATGGCCCAGATTTGGACTGGATCACTGAACTATTGCCCAACTCTTATAAGCAAAGCACTAACATGTACCAATCAACAGGCGAAGGCATCAGGAAGGTAAAAATACACATACATAAGAAACTGGCAGTACATTATAGAAGAAAGCTATATCTAAAGATGGACTTTGGCTTTTAAAGCCTTTGAGTGTTATTCGAACTTTGTTAAGAAAAACAAAAACAAAATCTTCATTCCAATGTAACTTGCAAAGAAGATCCAGTGAAAAAATGAATTTGAGAGAGAAAGAAATGTAGTTTTATTTTGCAACCCATTATTTCCATAAGAACATGAATCAAAGAGACAAACTATGCCAATTTCTTCATAGCTGACTTGTTACAGGATATTGTTCCAGTCTTCACTAATGACTTCTTGAGGTTAGTTACTACTGTGATCAGGAGTTGGGAGGGCAGAGGTCTAACTAAGACCTTTCAAAAGAAACGTTTTGTTCATTGTCACTACAGAAAATAAAGTCGGCATTAAGGTAAGTTTGACAGCCTAACTAGGATAATGGTTAGTGCATGTAGCCATTGCTTATGCTGTTTCATAAGGAACGAAATGAATGGAACAGCAAAGGTGTCAAGTTAACCAGCAACTTGAATTTTGAAAAGCTGTGGAATAAGCTGATAACATAGGTTGTTAGAATTGGCAAAATTTACTCTCTGCTTCCCCCATCTTCTAGTCCTATTTATTTCCACATCCACATTCCTATCATCAGGCAGTTGAAGAAACAGAAAGAAATGTGGCTGGGACTGCTTCTTTGGGGATACTCTTAGTGAGCTCTCCATCTCCCCACCCTTGCTCTCAGTTTGCTAAAAATATATTCATTTAATTGTTTTAATACCTCTACTTAGGGGAATATGCATTTTCTTAACTGTTGATACAAGATCCAAATTCAGTTTTTATCACAGGTAATAAGCAAAGTATTTGGTGTGTGTGTGTGTGTGTGTGTGTGTGGTGGTGGTGGCAAATTTTGTCCTAGATGCTTCGAGTTTTCCAAGTATACTGCTAAAAGGGGTCATTTGCTCCCCACCTCAAGAAGCCAATTGTGCTTATATAGTTTTACTTCAAAAAAAGATATACACCTATAAATGCATACATTATACACACACATTCTTCTTCTCAAAAGTCATAAACATTTGGTGACTCTATGTATACTCCATGAAGTGCTGTTACTACTAAAGTCAGAGTAATTTAGGCAGAAACATAAGAAACCCCAAATGGTTTGCACTGAAATTTTATTAACATATTTGTCAGTGTTTTCCTCATGGATAATTTCCATTGGTTCCTGGCTCCTTGTCAGCATATGCTCCAGGAGCCTTTCACAATATCTTTCTGCCCTAGAAATCCTGGCCTGTGAGATTTCCTTGTAAATATCTGCATTCTTGTATTCACCTATTAATGATCCAGGGATCGAGGATGTTTTCTATCTGCTCCTTAACCTCCCACTTCAAGGATTAGATTGTAAACAACCTAGTGGGAACCCTTCAGGCCAAACCACAGCTGAACGAATCTCAGCAGGCAGGGAACCCGCAGCAGTCTGTGAAATACCGTGAAACACAATTACGAAAATATGAAGGATTCACCCATACTTTGGGGAAGAAATTATGTTGTTTCCAAGATGAGACCTCAAAAATAAGGCTAGTATACTAATTGAGAAAGACATGATATTAAAAAGTGTCAGCAGAGGTAAATTTTTAAAAGTACCAGATTTGCCAGGTCCCTCTCAAACCATAGATTCATTTTCAGTACACGACAGTGGCCTGAGCCGACACTTCAAGGGAAGTCCCTTCGTCTCTGACCAGTGCAGCCCAAAGTACTCACTGCATGAAAGGGTTCCTTTCTTGTTTCCAAAGGCAATCAATTTTTGTCCTAGAGTCTGAAGGTTCATGGGCTTTCTTTTAAGTTTGTCAGTCTGCACATGCATGGTTCCTCCTGCATGATTTGGTTCTGAGGAAGTTACCCACCCACCACGCCACAGAGCTAATTAACCCCCATACTGAGCTTTTTTTTTTTCCTCATTTCACACATCCACTCAATGCTTTAAATGACCCAGCAGCAATATGATCATACGATTTTTTCCCCTCAGGGAGGAAAGCATGGTGTTGGGAGGAGCAGGGTATATCTGCCCTAATTCAAAACAGCAGTGTGATCCTAAAATATTGTCTAATTGCATTGCATCTGAGGGTGCAAAGTACTAAAAAATCCTCAAACAAATCTCTTTCATGTCATTCATTTAACTTCTTGCAGTGTCCATTTGAAATAGCAAATAATACATAATAAACACTGAGGTAGAGAAGTTTGATCTATACTCAGAATGTTTTAAAAACATCCGGTCTTACCGGGGGTAAAAGACCGAGAGCTCCTTCCCTATCCTGAATAGCTTCAAGAGAAGGGCCTTTTTTCCATTTGAAGGAACAGACTCATGTTTTTCCAGATTTATTTTTTCCAAAGGGAATGCCTTGAAAACTCTAAGATGATCACTGTTTTCTAACTTTTCAAAAAAGAAAAAAAAAAAGTGAACATGATGATAGTGGGTGATTTAATGGAATCAGCTTGTCAACATGATGAAACTGAAAAAAGCTTTTACAGACTCTGTCCACATGCTAAAAAAAAAAAGCAACCTTTAACGTCTTTAACGTTATGTTTACAGTATAGAGTGGTTTTTGTCATGGCAGAGAAAATAAATATAATTGTCTTATGTAGTAAATGTAAGGCTCTGCTAAGAATCTCATTGGATAAATCATAGAAATACATCCTGGCCAGATAAATCCTGGCCAGATAAATGGAGCCAGACAAGTTCTAGGTTTTGTAAGAAGTTTTCAAAAGAATCATCATATTGTAAGTCTGTCATCTCTGTAAGTGACAAGAAAAATTCTAGGCTATTTCCCTCGGTTCTACTAGTAACATGGCTTCAGAGTTTTAAATATTTAGACATAAACGGACAAGAAAATGACTTTTTCTGAATATCCCATCTTTTAGGCAAACTATCAGACTTCTCTCATTCTCACAAGTAAGTGTAGCAAATTGGTTCACCTTGGAAGGACTTGGTTAGAGATCATATATGTCTTATGTGAACTTTTAACATCTCTTTCCTTTGTAAAGTGACTTATGCATATGCTATTAAATACACAGGAATTCTATAATTCTTAGTTCAGTGAACAGTTAGTACAAGGGAAAATCTATGTAATATTTAAAATTTTTGTTTAGTGTCTTAAATCCTACATTTTGGAAATGGAGACCTTATAGATATGTTCTATAAGGTCTTCAGTGTGCTGAAAAACACATTTGCTACTAGTCCCTAAGCTTCTCTTAGGTAAGGCTGCCAATTGGGGTAAATTGATGGGTAAAGCTGGCTCAATAGGCAAAAAACAAAGGTCCAGTTAAGCACAGTTTATTTTTATTTATACTGGTCAGAAATATCACAGTTAACAAATAGCCTAAATCCAGCTCTTATATCTAGGCTTCCAGCCTTTGGCTGAAGTGTCTCATCTGGTCATTCTGAAAAAAATAGGGTGGTTGTTGTGATTTCAAAGACTCTCCTACCCATTAGACTTTTTCAGGCTCACTGATGCTTGGGATTCTAAAGCCTTTACTATGGTTTGTTAGAACAATACATTATGTCCCTTACTACTTCTCTGACTTCATCTCCTAACATTTTCATGCAAAATTGGTCCAATAGACAATAAAATATGCTTACCTATGGGTGTAGACAGGAATAGGAATGTGAATGGGGAATAAAAGTAACTAATTAATAAAAATTAGTTGCTTTGTGACCTTGTTAAATATCAACTCTTTCATGACAGCCTAATAAAATTTCTGAACTTATCTTGAGAGTAGGTTAAGATAGGGGAGAATATACAAAGTATTTCCAATACTACGTATTCATTCATTAATTCAACAAATAGTTTTTCAGAGTCTATTATTAATTACTCTGCCAACTGGATTCTACTCCTGCCCTCAAGGACCTTCCACTCTAATGTATGTTTCGGAGAGTTTCTGTCTCTATTATCACTGACACGTTATTAGCCCACTTTAGACAAGTTATAAATATAACCACCTGCCCATGATGATTCCTCTCCTCATTCCTTATTTGTTTTTATTCATTTGCCCTGTAGTATCACCATTAACCTTTCATGAATGACTTGACCCTTTGTGACCTATATTATCAACTCAGCTAATTTTTATATAGATAAGGAACCCCTTCTCCACTCCCAACTACCTTTTCTTTCTCAAACAGCCATGAAAATATAAAAGTCTACCCAGAATTATTTAAGTTTTTGAAATGAGTCCTTACAATCTGATCTGAACTACCATTTTTTTCCCCTTTCTTTTTTGAAAGAGGGAATGCAGCCTCAGCCCCTAAGATACATATCTCAAGTTACAGGCAAATTACATACAAGTCACTGGTCTCCCAGACTCAGTACTCGCTCCTCTCTGGGGTAGAACAATTTCTGCACTGAACAGAGGACCATAATCTCACTCAAGTAATCTCAATCTCAGAGAACAGTTAACCAAGTGCATGTTTCTGGTCCCTATATTCCTTTATAAGGAGTTACCGTCTTCACTATATTTTGCTATTTTCTGAACCTGGCTACCTTAGGTAAATGTCAGTGGACATGGTAAAAAGAACACTAACTCTTCATCAATTTGTTAAACTTGTTTTTCCTCTCATATGCTTTATAAACAAAAATGGGAGAATTTAATGTATGTACAGAGCAGCAAATGTTCTCTCTGTTGCTTTTCAGACATTTTTATCTTATATAAACAGTGGTGATGAAATTATAAATACCATTATTCCACCTCTATGTTAATACTCTTATTATCTTGCATCAACAGAAGTGAACAAATACGTACATGACACCAATCAATCCCTTTTCTAAAAATGCAGTTTTCGTATTTCTAAACAGTGAAGGAAGAATTTAATGAATTCAACATGTAGTTTACCTATTTATATTTTGAATGTTAATAAAGCAAAACCAAATTATTGCTTAAGTTTTTTCACACTTATATCACCCATTAACACTCTCCATGCTGGCATGGAGTAGGGGGTGTGTAAAACTAACAACGGCAATGATCCAAGTCCCCTGGGTCAGGTGGTTAGGGGTTTGGCAGGCTAAAGAGGATGTTTAGATGCTGGGGCAGGATATTTTAACCTGCTTGGCAGGTTAGAGAGATTTTCTGGCAGTAAAAGGAATATTTTTTGTAGAAGAAATTGCTAGGAAGAGGTCATTTGGGGGCATTAGGTGAGAGAAATATCAAAACCATACCTAAAAAAGCAGTCAAGGGGAACTAGGGGAAAAAAAAATCACTACTTTTTCAATCTCCTCATTGGTTTCCCTTATTCCATAGTGTATTTTCTCTTTCCATCTTCTATCACTTCATATACTTTTCTCCTCCATTCCTTCAGGATTTTTTCCTCCTACCTCTTTATTATAACAAAAAAGCATTTAGGAAGAATTTTAGGAGACAGACCAAAAAAGAAGAACTTAGAGAAGACATAATAACATACTGCATATTTATACATGTATGTATGTGTGTATATATAACATATATTCAATTTACCAAGAAGGATAAACTGGGATTTTTGAGATTTAAAAAATTTATTGTATGTCTGGTCATATTAATCTCCAAACCAGCTGGTTTTTAGCATTGCTAGAGCAATAATAGAATCAGGAATAGAAAACAAAAGGAAAAAATAAAATTTTACAAAGGATTTATATTTGCAAAGGAAAGAGGACTTATTTAGAGCTGTTTATTGAAATTCCCCCAAAGCTGTTTTTTGAACTTATATATCGACAACCTCAAGAGAAGGAGCTTAGGAATTCTCATAGGGTTTAGGAACTACTAAACCTTGTGTATTATGTTCATCCAGTCCACTCAAGCAAGTAAAGGATAACTAGAGCATAGTATCTCACAGTGCATAACATGGTTGGTTATTTTGCTAGGCTGACATATGGAGACAGGGCCCATAGAAGCAGGGATTTTCTTATGAATATCAGAGAGAGACACCCAGGTTCATCTAAATGTATAGGGCATGAGGGATTAGTGGTACAGTGTTATCTGCAAAGTACCTAAAAGTATTTTCTAACCAAGAACTAACTTCTTAGCCCAGTCTTCCCGGGGATTAAAAAAAATCCAATAATAAGTAATGGGAATACTTTATTTGGTCACTGGGTTGGGGATGGTTGCTGAGACATATGACAACATTCAATCCATAAAGATAGGAGGAAATGAGGAGAAAGAGAAAACAAAGA
Source organism: Trachypithecus francoisi (assembly GCF_009764315.1). Lineage (NCBI taxonomy): Eukaryota > Metazoa > Chordata > Mammalia > Primates > Cercopithecidae > Trachypithecus > Trachypithecus francoisi. The sequence continues at coordinate 74,580,655 of NW_022681453.1, read as the reverse complement.
AAGGGAGAGCGAGGACCAAAAGAAGAGTGTCACCTCTGTAGACTCTCTAACAGAATAAATCGATCATCTTAAGAAAAGTAAAAGAGCATGCCTTGAGGGAAACCTCAGTAACTTTTGGAATCCAAGGCAAAAAATAAAACAATTTACCTCTTGTCAAGTGTATTGCCATTGCCCCATGGGAGGTTCCTATTTATTCTGCTCTTACATGCACAGGTATTTCTTCTAGTCTTACATTCTTTTCCTAAGGATTAGCATTCTGTGATAATGGTGGTAATGATAGCTGCCTTAAATTAATGGCAAGTTAGGAATGAAACACTGACCACCAGGCTATGTTTTTGGATCCAGTCTATGCCCTATAATGTGTTCATTCTACTTTCTGCAGTTTCTCTGAGACCTGTGGCATAAGACTTGTATTGTAGGGCCGGGCTCCTTACGGGGACACATATGACTCCAGAAAACAAGTACTCTACTTTCTTACCCTGACTTTTTGGTTTTCTTGTTTTTTCCTCTTTTTTCCCAGATTATTATTTTCCAGTTTCTTCTCTACCAGTCTGGACGCCCATTGTTGTTAACTTTAGAGATGTCCACCGGCTCCATCAAATCCCTCATCTACAGTTCTCAACTGTATTTACCTAGTTCTGGAGCTCAGATGAACCCACATGCGTGTTCTCCTCAGCTTCCAGGCTGCTGATCCTTGCTGGAGAAAAAGCACAAGACTGTACAGCTTGATGCTCCTGCAGAATTACGGTTTCCAGCATAAGTTCGGGTTTCAGAATTCTTTTTCAATTTTAAAATTTGCTCCTAGTCAGTTTCCTTTTTCACTCCCCAGTTTCATTCATTATTCTATTTAACTAGTTATAACCCATACGCTACTCTTCACTCTCAGCTACTAACCTTGCCTCCTTTTACACAGAGAAAACAGAGGCCATCAAATGGCACTTCCCATCTCTCAACCTCTGCCACCAATGAATCCACCTGTAACATTTCAAAGATCCTTCTGCCTAGTACTGATAACCTCCTCCAGGATCTTATTATATCAGTTACTTTTCCTTTCTTTTGTGTTTTCAATTTTCCTACTGCCTGCCAACATGCTTTAGCTATCTTCATTTAAAGTAACAACAATAACAATGATAATAAACTAACAAACAACAAACCATCTTTTGAAGACCTTATCTTTCCCTCTTTTGTGCCACCTTCAAGCTTCCTAAGCTCCCATTTATTCCTCAAACCATTACAATCTGGTTTCTCTAGCTGTGTTTCTAATTAAACCATTTTTTTTTTTTTTTTGCCAAAGTCACCAAACACTTCTGAATTGCTAGCCTCCAAAATCCATCCTTCAAACTCACTGTTTTCATTCTTTTAAAGGTCAGGTTCACTGGGGTATAATTTACATACAATAAAATTCATCCTTGCTATACTCATTTACCATTCAATAAGTTTTGCCTTATATGCTGGAGGCCTGTATAATGAAGTCCAAACCCCAAGCCCCTTTGCTTCATATACAAATCCCTTTGGCACCTCTCAGCAGTCTTCCCCACATAACCCATTGTCTGGTGACACCACACTACTCAGCATTCAAGAGTATATGCCATATACCTTCATGCTCCTTGGACTTTCTTTATGTTTCCTCTCTATAAACATATATGTCTTGGTATAAACCCAGTAAATGCTATTTAATATTACCACATCAATTTCCATATAGAATCATAAATCTAGATGTTATTTTGAGAAGCTGATGTTTTCCAAATAGAAGTCATCCATCAAAATGTTACTACCTGAAGATCTCTATTATTTTAGTATTATGGGTTGATTATGTTCCCTTAAAATTCATATGTTGACATTCTGGCCCCCGATTCTTCAGAATATGAATATATTTGTGAATAGGGTCACTGAAGATGTGATTAAGATGGGGTCATGCTGTAGAGTGGGCCTGTAATCCAATATGACTAGTGTACTTATAAAAAGAAGAAACTTAAACACAGACACGCACACAGGGAGAACATCAGGTAACGATGACGGCGGAGATTGGGGCTGATGCTTCTATAAGCCAAGGAACACCAAAGATTGCCAGGAAACCATCAGAAGCTGGGTGAGAGTCATGGAAGATTCTCACAGCCTTACAAGGAGCCAACCCTGCTGATACTTTACTCTTGAACATCTAGCTTTTGTAACTGTGAGACAAACGATTTCTGTTGTTTTAGCCACTCAGTTTGTGGTAGTTTGTTACAAAGCCCTAGAAAACTAATATACTCAGTAAAAAAGTTCTTCAGTATATTGGAATCAGTTCTTTCACTCATTAAGTACTTATTGAGTACCTACTATATGCTAGGCACTGCCCTAGGATATTGAATGAATAAGAATTTCATCACGTTATTGCATTTTTTGTTCATTAATAAGTAATCTATCAATCAATTTATTAATAGATGAAATGCCTATCATTTATTTTTTCAGCAAATATTTGTTGAATATCTACTATGTGTCAGACATCATTCTAGGCAAAGAGGATAACATTATTGGTAGATCAAGTTCTCCACCTTATATAGTTTAAATTCCAGTAGAGGAAACATACATTAAACAAGAAAACAAGTAAATAAGATATGTAATTTTACTCTGTGCCCCACACTGAGAGTCACAGGCATTGATCCTCTACATCACTGAACAAAGGTTGGAACTAGATAACGAACATATTACTTCACAGTTTACAGAGTAATGAGGAACACAATGAGGTCTCACACTAGAGGCACGTTAATCCACAGGCAATGCACAGGCTTAAAGTGTTTGGGAAGGACACCCCAAAAGCTAGGTTTCTCAGTCAGTTTGTCAGTCATTCAACACGTATTTCTTTTTTCTTTTTTTTTTTTGAGATCAAATATCTCTCTGTCGCCCAGGCTGGAGTGCTGTGACACAATCTCGGCTCACTGCAACCTCTGCCTCCTGGGCTCAAACAATTCTCTGCCTCAGCCTCCCTAGTAGCTGGGATTACAGGCACCCGCCACCATGTCCGGCTAATTTTTGTATTTTTAGTAGAGACAGGATTTCACCATCTTGGCCAGGCTGGTCTTGAATTCCTGACCTCGTGATCCACCCACCTCAGCCTCCCAAAGTGCTGGGATTACAGGTGTGAGCCACTGCGCCCAGCCATTCGACACGTATTTCTTAAGCACTTACTGTGTACCAGGCCCTATGCTGAAGACAGTAGAACTGTGGACAGAGCCAACATGGTACTAATACCCACTGAGCTCACATTCTAAGGGGAAAAATCTGAACAACAAATCTCACAGTCCGTTCTTTATCACATATCGTCATAAGAATACATAAAGGGGGTTAGGAGATCACCTGGGTCAGAGGACTGGCCCATGAGGGGTTCCCAAGGGGCCTTCCTTGAAGATGTGGTGCCCAGACACTGCTTTAGGGCTGGGGTGTGGGTATTTGTTTGAGCAGGGTCATGAAATCTTAGGTTTCTTCTTCCTCATCCCCTTTCAACCATGTACACACATTTCAAATACTTAAAAGCACTCTTCAAATATACTAAGAACACCAAGAACTAAACACAAGAGGAGGACTCTCCAGAGGAAAGGGGCCAAAAATAGAAGAGAAAAAAAAAAAAAAAAAAAAACTCTAATCTCACCATTTGTTTTGAAAACACCCAAAATGATTAAAACATATTATAAACTAAAACATATGAACTAATCACTTGCCAAGTTTCATTTTTAAATCAAAGCCATTTTGAGGTTCATAAAATGAAAAAAGAATCTTCAAATATGAACTTGTGTTTTCCTTTTCTTGGCCCTCAGTTGGCTTGAAGCATTTGCTGTTATGCTGTGTGGAGGGAAGGGGAATCTGCTAGTTAGGAACATGTGGCATACATCTACTAGAAGGTAAGCTCCATGAGATCATGACTCTTCACAGTGGTATCCCTGATAAATAGAAGAGTGCCTGGAAGATAACAGGGGCTCAATAAATACCTGCTGAATGATCAACTACTGAATATTCTGGGCCTTTTAAGGGATTCTCCAACTCTCTTTTCTTACCCAAGCTGCATCTTGCTTTAGGCCAGTGGTTCTCAACCTGGGGCTACTTTTTGCCCCCAATCAGGGGACATTTGTATTTTTTGTTGTCACAGTTAGAAAAGTTCCTACTGGCATTTAGAGGGTAGATGCCAGGGATGCTGCTAAACATCTTACAGTGCATAGGACAGCCCTGTTCCACAAAGATTTATCTGGCCCCAAAGGTTAACAGGGCCAAAGTTATAAAACTCTGATTTATGCCCTTTGTTTCTATTGGGCTGTACCTGGGAGTCAGATCCTCTGCATATTTAGAATGAAGTTCAGTCCTTAAGGAAGCACCCCAGAAGAGCCTCATTGCTTAATCCTCATTCTCTTCAAGACCTAATAGAACTGCCTCCACTCTAAAGCAGGCTCAGAGAGAGCCAATTTTGCCTTTTGTCCTCCCTGGGTCAACAATGCAATTGCTAGGGAAATCATCTGACAGTCTGTCTGTACAATGCAAGTGAATAATTTTTACTTTACATTGGTAATTTCCCTGAGCTTACCTAAGCATATATACTAATTTAGTAAAATTCTCTTGTTTACGAACTAGTCATGTATCTGCAGGACAAAAAAAAAAAAATCTCAAGTTCAACCAGTTTATCCATGTCTGCTCAGGATCAGTACATGAATCTAGTTTTATTCATGATAAATAAGATCAACTTCAAGAATTCCATCAAACCCCAATAATGTGCCTTTAGAGAGACTGGGTTTATAGCATTTCCTCTGCCACCTTCCTTGCCCTGCGTATTAAAATACAAGTATCTGATCCCAGTTTCAATGGGGCAACTTCTATGGTGCCAGAGGAGGGCATGCGCTGATTTCCCCACTCTGATGGTTGCTCCAGTAATCTTGGTGTTGTGGCATGTGTCCCAGTTACCATAGAGACTGCATACACTAAGAGTGCAGCATTGTGATTGGTGGGAAAGACACATTTTGCAGAAGCTTTTCTGGAGAGATAAAGGTAAGACACAAGAAAGAAAGTGAGACTGCCAATAAAGAGGCAGAGCACAGAGAAGTCCCAAACAACCATACATTCTAGAAAATTGGGACAACAGAGATTACAACTACTACTATAAAACCAACATAAACTGTTCACTCAGTGGCTGCCTGTCAGGAAAATTTCAAGTATAGGCAGACAGAACAGACACAAGATATTCTAGAATAAAAAGGTAAGCAAGTAAACCTACTGAGGTATAGGGGTGACAAAAGGGAAATGGCACAAAAAAATTTTAAAATGATTCAATGCTAGAAAAAAAAAAGAATATCAGAGAGCGCTAAAATTTAAAGTTACATTTCTGTAGGATGGCTGACTTACAGAAAGGCTGACCTTTGGGAAATTATTTAAGTTCTGAGTACCTCTGCTTCCTTCTCTATGGAAAAGAAAAAGAAAAAAAGAATAAAGATGGAAAGAGAAAGAATAAAGATGACTTCTCTCTCACTGTTTTACAGGAGTCTCTTTAAATATCTCAATCATTTGACATTTTATCAGTTGAATATGATGTACCCCCCACAAAAATTGGACAAAAACACTTAAAGGTGGTGATAAATAGGGGGACATCATTAACAATGCAAACTGCCTCATTCCATAGTTTCTTACAGTAATGAGTCAACTGACTATGTGATCTCATGTACATAATTTTGCTCGGCATGCAATTTTGAGGTATACAATTACTACAGAAATCAAGGCATACCTGCAATGTAAAGGGTAAATCGTAGGCATTTTAAGGGAAGGCTGAGGATAGGATGTGTGTTGGTTTGAGGGATGAGTGGGAATGGATTTAAGAGAAAATCAGTCTAGGAAAATATCACATAAGTGTTTGTAAGTTCTTTGATACTCAGGTCTGTATCCTGTAATGCTTTACTAGACATATTTCAGACTAATATGTCCATTGCCTACTGGACATTCATATCTCCCTGTTTTTAAATACCTTTCAAATCTATATCTTGAGCCATTACTTCTCTCTTGATCTCTAATGCTTTATATCAAATGAATTACTAGACAATTACAATTAGATATTCCAAAAGCATCCTAAATTCAACATGTCCGAAGCTGAACTCATCTTTTCCTTCAAACTTTCTCTTCCTCCTATGTTTCCTATGTGAGTAAATATTAATAGTATTACCATTCACCCATCTGCCCACGTGCTATACCTAGGAGTCATGGTTGCTTTTATCTCACCTTCAAATAATCATCCGTGCATATAGATGTGTAATTCTAATAAGCAAAGGAGGCCTTTTTTGAATAGAAAGCAATATTTACAGTTAATTGGGTTTCGAACTAATATTAATTTATTAAACTTACAAATTTTAAAAGGCTAGTTTTCTTTATACTTTTACCTGTGAAAATACATACATATATTTTTCTATGTCTTCATATAGCAATTTTTGCATAAAATAAGAAAAATTACTTTCAGGAAGGGTGAGATTACTAGACAAAAAATTTGGGACCTCAAACTGTTTCAACTGTCAGAATGTTAAAAGAATGAGAGTTAGGGTCTGATCTGGGAACACCTTTCAAATGATTTTGCCAAGGTCACCAGTAGACACATTGAGTATTTTTATAGTCACTCTGACAGTGAGAAATTTTAAGTCTATACCCTACAAAGGAAATTTTACAATCCATGTCCTCTATGTTTAAGTTTCATTCTTATCTAACTCTTTTATAATCACTTTCCACTTTATAGCCTGAGAAAGGTAGACAGTATTTTGTGTCTCTACTAACCAGATTTCTTGACTCTAGTGCCCTTTCACTTCGTAACGTTTTTCACATTTCTACCTCTCTCATCCCCACTGCACCACATTAGCTCAGCGCATCATTATCTGTCACTTGTAATATTGCAACAGTACATTGTACTATGTTTTCTTAAGTTTCTGAGTCTTTGCACATGTCACTACCTGTGTCTAGAACACCCATATTCCCTGATAAATATTTACTGAATGAAAAAAAGTTAATAAATGCTATGGATGTTGCTGCTTTGGGTGCCGAACAGAAATAGTGGCCTATCTAATATTCTGGATAAGCCTCCATAAAGCAATCTTACTTTCAAAATTAATTTTGAAGAATAATAAAATTTTGCCATGGAGAATCATGGAGCCCATGCCACAACATCATGTTTTGCATTTAATAAAACACCTCCAAATCCAGGGAAAGAATCAGTTATTATTTCCTTCAATTCATACAACGAATATTTACTGAACACTCTCTATGTGCCAGGCTCTGTACTAGGCACTGAGGATTTCTTAGAGCACAGAACAGGCAAAAAACAAACAAAACCAAAAAACCAAAAAAACAAAAAAACCTTACAATCATGGGGCTTATATTCCATGAAAGGGGAAATAAATGTGTAAATAAAATATATATTGTGTCTGAAGGCAGTAGATGCTACGAACCAAAAGGGGTGGAGGGTTAAATGTTAAATACAGTGGTTATGAAAGGTCTTACTTAGAAGTGAAAATTGAGCAAAGACCTGAAGATGATAAGCAAACAAGCCTTATCTGGGGAAAATATTTAAGGCGGCCAGAAAAGCAAGTGCAAAGGTGAAATCATGCATGGTAGGTTTGAGGTTAGGAAGGAGTCAATGAAGGTTGAGGGGAGTGAGCTAGGGTGGAGTGCTAAATGAAGACAGAGAGGTAATGCAGAAATTGAATATGGAAGGTCTTGTGAACTATTGCAAAGGCTTTTCTTCCAAGTGAGATGTTGAGCCATTAGAGAGTTCTGAGCAGAGAAGTGATGTGGTCTGACTGAAATTACATTACACATATTGCAAAGCATCACTCTGGCTATCATTTTGAGAGTACACTGTAAGTGGTAAGGCCAGAAGCAGGGAAGATAATTAGGAGGCTATTGCAATAATCCGGGTAAGAAATGATAGTTGCTTGGATCAGGGTAGTAGTGGTGATGAGGATGAGGAGTGGTAAGATTCTGAATTTATTCTGAAGGTAGAGCTGCAGGATTTGTTCAATAGTTGGGTTTGTGAGAGAAATACAGGTCTGGGAGAGAAATAAATTTTTGATTTGAGCAACCCTAAAGGTGGAGTGTTATTTACCAATATTGGGGAGGCTATGTATTTGCTTGGTAAAATAAGGAATTCCATTTCTGATATGTCAAGTTTCAGATGCTCATTAGACAGACAGTGGAGATGTTGAATAGGCTGCTAAATATGTGAGCCTAGAATTCTGGGTAAAGGCCTGGACTAGAGATACAAGCTTGCACCATAAGCTTGGGTGCAAATATTAAGAGAGTGAATGGAGCTGAAGAGAAGAGCTTCAAAGATTGAGCTCTAGGGCACTCTAATGTTTACCTGCTTGGAAAATGAGAATATGCTAGCAAAAGAGACTGAGGAGCTAGCAAAAGAGACTGAGGAGGAGTAGACTGTGAGATAGGAAAAAAATCAGGAGACTGTGATGGACTGAACGCCAAGTGAAGAAAGTGTTTTAATGGAGAATGAATAATGGGCCACATAAAACGATTCTGAGAGATCAGGAAAGACAAAGACTGCTAATTGGTTAATGGATTTAGCAAGATGGAAGTCATTGGTGACCTTAGCATCAACAGTTTTACTAGACTGGTAGACACAAAAGCTAACTAGAGGGGCAAAAGAGAACTAGAGCATGGGATTGGAGAGTGTCTACAGTGAGTCTAGGCATTTCTTGAGAAGTTCTGCTGTAATGGAAATCAAAGAAATGGGACAGGAGCTGCTAGGAAGTAGGGTTTATAAAGGTATTTTTAGGATGAGATAAATTACAATGCGTTTGTATACTGATAGGAAAGATTTGATAGAAAGAGAAAATTTGATAAGGCAGAAGAAAGATGTGAGCTTTTTCAGGAGCACCACTTACGCATGTGCAAGAGGAGACAGATTCTAATGCACAATGAGGGATGGGCTGAGCCAAGAGTACACAGAGGTTATCCATAGTTGTAGGAGAGAAGGCAAAATACATGGGTACAGATAAAAATGGGAGGGTAGGGGTGCTGGACAGCAAGTATTTGTGAAGTTCTCTTTTGATGGTTTCTATCTTTTCAGTGAAGTAGAAAGAAAGATTCTAAGTTGAGTGTAAGCATGGGGGAGGAGGTGTTAGAAATTTGAGAGAGGGAAAATATGAAATATTTCTGTATAGATATGGAAGAGTAAATGACAAGGAAACATTATATTTGCTGGGCAGCGTTAAGGGCCTCCTTGAGGGATCATGAATTTAAATTGAGAGTCATACATTTGCTTGTGTTTTTCTGCAGCCACATTCAGCTGGCACACAGGCATGAAATAGATGGGGAGTTGCATATGATCAGTACAGTTGAGATTTGTCAGGAGAGCAGAGTGAAGCCAGAGAAGGTCAACGGTGTTAAAGGCGCATGCAAGGAAATGATTAAAATCATTGTCCATGGAATCTACGCTGTATAACGAAGTCAGCATATGAGAAGCTATGGGTAAAACCAATGAATTAGGGGTCCTAGTGGGCTTAAGGAATTGGTGTATTAGGGATAACAAAGGGATTGAACTACCAAGACATTAGGCTGTGGTTGGAAAATGGAATGCTTGAAATTGAGGTTGTGGAAGATTATAATTATTAGTAATTAAAAGATCAAAAATGTAGCCGTGGGAATGAGCAGCTATGGCAGAGTGGTGTATCGATCATGAGAAGTTCAAAAAATTGAGAGGAGGTATTAGAGGGAGTGTGTATTTACACAGTGAATGACCAATAACTGTAATGGGGTAGAAATGGAAAAAGTGTTAGTGAGTTAGGGGCTAACATTTTCAAGGAATTGGGAAACTTTCCTGGTAGACAATTGCATCAAGGGGGAGTTATGGGAACACCGAGCTTTTCTACTCCTTCCTCAATGTTTCCTCTCTCTCCATCTTTCCAGCTTATATGACTGGCATTACAAACTTTAATTTCTTAGACTAGATAACTACACATCACCTATATCTTCCCTTTCTCCTCCCTATCCAAACTATCTCCAAGTCTTAAGAATTTCCATTTTTTTTTTTTTTCTGAGATGGAGTCTCACTCTGTTGCCCAGGCTGGAGTGCAGTCATGCCATCTCGGCTCACTACAACTTCTACCTCTCGGGTTCCAGCAATTCTCCTGCCACAGCCTCCTAAGTAGCTGAGATTACAGGCATGCACCACCGTCACACCTGGCTAATTTTTATATTTTAGTAGAGATGAGGTTTCACTATGTTGGCTAGGCTGGTCTCGAACTCCTGACCTCAAACAATACGCCTGCCTCAGCCTCCCAAAGTGTTGGGATTACAGGCATGAGCCACTGCGCCTGGCCTCCAATTTTGAATACTCTCCACTCTCCCCCTTTGGGGCCATCTCTACTCTAGCCTGTCATTATTTTATCACTCAGATTAATGTTCTTCATGACACTAATTGCTCTCTAAACTTAACTTGTTCATTTATTTGTTTGCTTTTCTGTTGGGGGGGAGGTGTCTGTTTTCCCTCATTAAATATAAATGTCATAAGGGAAAAGTTTTGTTTAATTTGTTCCTGGAACATAATATGCCCTCAATAAATACTTTCAGGATGAATTAATAAATACCCCCCATAACATGCTGATGAATCCTTATATTCTCGGGTTCACACAATAGCTTTGCTTTACTGTCCTCCCAGATTCTCCCTCCTTTCCTGCTCAAACCATCCATTTCACCCAGTAAAGTCATTTCACTACTCCCCCAAAACACCATGTTGATTTCTATCCAGATAATTTCATCATATTTCTCTCTTGTTCATGTCTATTCCCCACATACCAATTCTTTGAGTCCCAGCTTAGGTCTTGCTTGTCGGATGGTTTTTCCATGATTACCAAGAGGCCTGCTGATTTCTCCTGCCTCTAAAGTCCTACTACCCCTAATAACATCAGCTGCTTTATATTTTCTAATTGTTTCATGTAGGTTATTCTTACCTTTTCACTTTAATATAGATTTTTTTGGCCTGAGGATCCTGACTTACATCTACAGTATACTCAGTAAAAACTGACATAGGGTAGGGCAGATAACAGGTATTCAAAAAATACTATGACCTCCTTGGATAGCTCCATAGACTTCCATCTTCCTCAACAAACATTTTCTACCTTTTATCCTGCTGTTAGCTAAATCTAACTGTTCTTCCTACTCTACTGATACTGTCTTCGAGACCAGAACCAACCCCTATGTCCACTACACAGAATTCTACACCCTTGCACTGCAATTCCCACAGCTAAATCGTTGTCATAGCCATTATTGTTCCTGGATTCTCTTGGCAATTTTAGCATATTCAAGGCATAGCTGCCAAGATCATCATCCTCCTTGATTGTTTTGATTCTTTATTTTTTTAAATCCCTGCATTTTTTCCCATCAAACTTTAAGTGTTCCTGTGGGATTTGTTTTTCCTTGGCTCCATCCTTGGCCTGGTTCTTCTCCACTTTCTTATGTTCAGTCACTCGATTTGCCCTTTGTCTCATTTGAGGGTATCAGCTTTCACATCTTCTTTTAAACTACCTTGCATATTTAGAATATTTTCTCAAATAATATAAAATTTATAATATTTATGAATAAATGACACAATGCCAAGATATTCTGTCTCTTCTTTCAAATAACATCTGAAGATGCACCTGCACTAGTGAGTTCTATATTTAAGATATTGAATAAGTATCATTCACCCATCTGCTTTCATTCTGTCCTGCATTTTTTAGGACCTGCTTCAGAGTTGTATTGTGAGGTCTTTTGGATGGGGAACTGTCTGGCATAGTTCACAAAACGGCCTTTGCTCTGTATATTCATGTTCCTTTGACAAATAATAATTAATAATAATAGCCCACTGTGCATTTTTACATTCCACTCATAAATCCCTGGAAAAAGAAAAATGAACAACCAGGGATTATAATAGAAACACAGAAACAAAACCAACTTCTTACCAGGTTTTGCTACAGTTAACATATACTTCCATAGACCTATATTCTAACAAATAATTACCTACTTAAGTCATTTGTAAATTGTTCCTTTGCCAACATTATGTATAATAGCAAATGCCTACGTGGTTTACAGGACAGGGAAAATAACTAGAACATTACAGCTATGTGGGGGATCAGTGCAAAAGCAGCAAAATAAGAGGTTTACTCTGTTGGGTGCACAGTTTGGAAGAATTAGTCTCACAAGTAGAACTACTTGACAGAATATATGCCTGCTCTCCAGTTCCCCCTTCACCCCCCTCCAGACAGTTTTTCAATAATGGAAGAAGACTTACTTTCTTTTTTCAAATCCAGGTGGGAAGTGTATCATTTTGCGTGAAAAATCTGTTTTTCTTTGAACATAACAAATGGTCTGATTGAAGCTGCTCTATGAAAACGGCAGCGTATCTAATGAGGGAGGGTGGGAACTATAGTTTAATGGGTGGAGCACCTCCATATTTAGCTGCAAATGAGCCACATTTAACTTTAAAAAAAACTTTTTTTTAATTTAAAAAATAAAAGAAGGCCAAAATGTAATGACTGTCTTGTTACTGCAGTGGCCACTAGATGGCAGGTCCAAAAAATCTAATTGGAGCCTCACAGGAGGGCAAATTTTAGGAAGCAGAATGTTTCTGGCACTCAATCCAGCGTTGGTTCATCAATAAGCCTTGGCAGTTTGCTAAAATATCAGGTGGGTAAGACAATATCCACGTTACTTCACAGGACTGAAGGGGGCAGGAAGCCCTTTAGTATCTAGGTTTGTAGAGTATTGTCATCACATACTCACACATCCAGATACTGCTACACCTTTGGACTTCTGTCCACAGACATTCTAGGAGCTGGTTTTTATATATGTTCAGCTGTATTCCATTATCTAATGGTCTGTGCAATAGTGAGACATAATCTCAGGAGTGTAAAAGGTAGTTGTCTAATCTGCCTCCATGGAAACAAATGAAGGATGCTGTCAGGCTAGGGTAAGGGTACATATAGCTGTACTGTATTTAACAACATATAGTTACCAGTAATTCCAACTTCATGTTAAATATGTGTATTTCCTATACTGGAGGTTGACCATATATTCATGTTTTGAAAAAGAGAATGTTGATATATGAGACTTATTATTTAATAGAATAAAATAACTAAGGCCTGTGATTAAAAATGAAATGAGTAAATTTAGAACAAATTATTTGTTGTACACAGTAGAGTTTTCATTTTCTTTTACTGTGATGGGAGACTTCTAGAAGTGGGTCTTATAAGACTATAAATAAGTCATTCTTGGACCAATTATTCTGAAGATAGATTGTGTCTTTCCCTTCATAATTTTTTTTATTTTGGTTACTAGATTATCCTGATAAAAGTGATTTAACTACATGGACACTGCGTACTTTTCTTTATCTTTTAATTAAAGAACTGACCTTATGATTTTTAAAAGTAGAGAATCATAAGCTCTGAGATAATTTATCATTCTCACTAAAGAAAATGTGTTCTAGAGTCAAATTTATTTTTGTACAAGAGCTGTGACATGCATTTTGATATACATTTAAGCATCTATGCCAATTAAAATATTATAACAATAAAAGCAACAAAAACTCAATTATAGCCATGCAATTCAGTCATCACTCACCTTTTGTTCCCTTTTTCTTTGAAAATTTAGATAGAATAATGGTAAACATGTTAATTTCATCTATTCTTGCTCTGTATATTTGGACTGTGAAATGTCTACATGAGACACAGGAAGAAGAGGGCACTGGTCTTCCAGATAAAAAACAAAAAAAATTTTCCTAAAGAAGAAATATGGGCTATATTGAATTATGATAGAAGATGTTTTAAATCAGTACTGTTTTCCTTTAGTTTGAAGTAAAATTTAAAATGAGATGACTGAAATAATTTACGATAAAATATCATGGTTATTTCTACGTATTTAAGGATTAAAAATGCTCAAACTTATACTTTCTTCACAGAAAGAGCACTAAAATGGGAAACTGAGAGGTCTGGGTTCTATTCTGACTTTGACAGTGACTCACTGTGTGAGATCCAGAGAGCACGACCTCCCCAGGCTCCTCACTTCTGAAATGGGAGGGTTTTGAGGACAAAGTCTCTCTCTGCTTTAACATTCAATATCCAAGTAAGCAAACTGCTACGTATTGCAGGTTTTTCTTTTCCTCAGAAATAGACTAATTTCCTCAGAAGAAAGAATAATATTGTTAAGAAGCTGATGTTGAAAGCTAACATGTCCCTGCCAACATTGTAGGCTCTACCCATGCAGGTGAAGCTAGAACTGGTTCTTCCTTCAATCCCCCTTTTCCCTATTCGGCACCACTCTTCCATGTACTCCCCCATCGTCTTTAAGTCTAAATTCTACCTGAGAGGTCCTCTGTGACCCCTAGGTAGTTACTTGCTAATTATTGCTAATTATTTGATAACTGTTTTACTTTTCCTCTTGAGCACATAGCTAAGCTCCATTTCCCAGACTTCTCTGCAGATAGCTATGGCCCTGTGACCAAATTCTGGTGAGTGGGATGTCGGTGGAAGTGACATATGCTGCCCCAAGCCCGGTCTATTAAAAGTTCCTGTGTAATCATTGCTCTTTCTTCACCAGATTTCTGGCTGGATGTCACACCCACAGCAACCTTGGAAGCTATGTACTGGGTCATCCTGGGTCCCTGACCAGTCTTTACATAAGCAAGAGAGAAACTTATGTTGAAACACTGAGATTTGGGAATGTGCATATTATAAAAACTAATGTTACCTTAACTACGAATGTTTCCTAAACCAGAAATTTGTTCTCCCTCCAAGACATTATGTTTCTTTTACCACATTTTCCACCCTTAATAATTTATTTACTGATATGTAAGCTGCCTGAGGATAGTACATTTGTTTCACTAGTGTCCCCACAGAACTCTAGGTAGTTGAATGAATTCAGAATAGAACATAGCTAGTTTGGAAATTATAGAAGGTACAGAAGGTAGTAAAAGCAGTTTGATTTTTAAAAATTCTAGCTTTGTGTTTTATCCTATAATATTTAGGTAGAAGGTAGGGATGATGGGTTGGGGTTTTGTTAGTTTGGAAATGTATTGTGACAACCATAGCCTTTTAATATATTTTGTGTACTACATCCCCAATAAACATGTTTTCCAAATAATGTGTAAGCTAAACACAATTATGTGCTATATAATGACGTTTTAGTCAACAGTGGACCACATGTCTGACTGTAGTCCTGTAAGATTGTAAGAGAACTGAAAAATTCCTAATGCCTAGTGATGTCATAGCCATCATAACATAATAGCACAATCACTTTTTAAAACATAAATGTAGTGTAGCCTAAATGGACAGTGCTTATAAAGTCAACAGTAGTATACAGTAATGTCCTAGGTGTTCACATTCACTGATCATTCACTCATTCACTCACCCAGAGTAACTTCTATCTGCAAGATCCATTCATTGTAAGTGCTCTATAAAGGTGCACACTTTTGATCTTTTATGCTTTGTTTGTACTATACCTTTTCTATGTTTAGATATGTTTAGATATGTGAAGACTTACCATTCTGTTATAATTACTTACAGTATTCAGTACAGTAACATGTTGTATAGGTTTGAAGCCTAAAAGCAACAGGCTACATCATACAGCTTAGGTGTGTAGTAAGCTCTATCATCTAGGTTTGTGTAAGTACACTCTATATTGTTCAAACAATGATGAAATTGCCTAATGATGCATTTTTCAGAATGTATTCCCTTTGTTGAGCAATGTGTGACTACATTTTGAAAAGTTCATACTAAAGGAAGGGACAAGTGAAGAGCCAACTTGAGAAATCTAAGAACTAGGTAAGTTTTAAAAAGCGCTTTTAGTTACATAGGGTTTCTAACATCATTACCACCTATGAAATTACAGGTATTAACTTCTATCTCAAAATGATCACCGCCCTTTTGATACTTTACTCTCAGTGTCATGGTTGACCTCTTTTGAGTCAAGTTTATTGGACATTTTCAGTTTCATTTTTTAATTCTCCTCATCACTGCCCCTCCCTGAAATACTTCACCCCTGGTTTCCTTAATAATACTGGCCTAATTTCCCTATTCTCTATCTCTAGTTTTCTCTCCTCGTTTGTTTGGCTCCTCTTTCTCATCTATTCTTTAAGTATTAGAATTCCCTAGTGTTCAGCTCTGAGTTTTTCTTTCTCTCATAATTTTTCCTTGAGTCATCTCATCTACTTACAGCTTCACCTACCACTTCCTCACAAATAACTCCCGACTCTTGACCTTTAGTGCAGACCTTTCTTTGGAGCTTCAAACCTGTATTGCCTATAGTATCCTGGGCATTTTTAGAAAATCTAAATATTTTGTGCCACCTTAAATTCAAGTCCCAAACCAAAAGCACTCCTTGCAAGGCAAACATTCTTCCTCCTGTGTTCTGGCTCTTGGTAGATGATATCAATTTAGAAACATTAAACTCTCCTTTTCTTTCTTTCGTGTCCCTTATCTAAATCATCTAATTAAGTTCTAAATCCTATAGTGTTTTTATAGTTCATTTGAGATTTTAGCCTAAGTTTGAGGACTACATAAGTGAAGACAGATGAAAAATAGGACTTCTTTTACTGTGTGTCAGAGAATTACTACTACAAATTTCTTTACACAAATATGTAAAAAAGGCAAGCCATACAGCATTTACAAAAAGACTTTCATACTCTTCCATCATACCAGAGTTCCATTATCAGTCTGAAGAGAACCAGGAGAGCTGTCCTGAGAGGGAGTTTTCTCACAATCAGGACCAGTTTGAAACAAAATAGAATCAATGGAAAGAAAGATTTTTGGAGAGGGGAGAGAAGCTTTGTTTGCTGCCAGTCCTTTGGTAACCTCTGCAAAAGAAAAGTTTAAAATATGACCCTGGCTGGCAAGATGGCTGAATAGGAACAGCTCCCGTCTGCAGCTCCATCGATGCAGAAGGCGGGTGATGGCTGCCTTTCCAACAGAGGTACCTGACTCATCTCACTGGGACTGGTTAGACAGTGAGTGCAGCCCACAGAGGGCAAGCCAAAGCAGGGTGAGCCGTTGCCTCACCTGGGAAGTGCAAGGGGTTGGGGAATTCCCTCCCTTAGCCAAGGGAAGCTGTGAGGACTGTGCCATGAGGTACGGTGCACTCCAGCCCAGACACTATGCTTTTTTCATGGTCTTCACAACTCGCAGACCAGGAGATTCCCTCAGGTGCCTACACCACCAGGGCCCTGGGTTTCAATAACAAAACTGGGCGGCTGTTTGGGCAGACACCGAGCTAGCTGCAGGAGTTATTTTTCATCCCCCAGTGGCACCTGGAATGCTAGTGAGACAGAACTGCTCGCTCCCCTGGAAAGGGGGCTGAAGCCAGGGAGCCAAGTGGTCTAGCTCAGCGGATCCCACTCCCACGGACAAGCAAGCTAAGATCCACTGGCTTGAAATTCTCGCTGCCAGCACAGCAGTCTGAAGTTGACCTGGGACACTCAAGCTTGGTGGGGGGAGGGGTGTCACCATTACTGAGGCTTGAGTAGGCAGTTTTCCCCTCACAGTGAAAACAAAGCCGCCAGGGAGTTCGAACTGGGTGGAGCCCACTGCAGTTGGCAAAGCCACTGTAGACAGACTGCCTCTCTAGAATCCTCCTCTCTGAGCAGGGCACCTCTGAAAGAAAATCAGCAGCCCCAGTCAGGTGCTTATGGATAAAACTCCCATCTCCCTGGGACAGAGCGCCTGGGGGAAGGGGTAGCTGTGGGCGCAGCTTCAGCAGACTTGAACATTCCTGCCTGCCAGCTCTGAAAAGAGCAGCGGATCTCCCAGCACAGAGCTCAAGCTCTGCTAAGGGACAGATTGCCTCCTCAAGTGGGTCCCTGACCGCTGTGCCTCCTCACTGGGAGACACCTCCCAGCAGGGGTCAACAGACACCTCATACAGGAGAGCTCTGGCTGGCATCTGGTGGGTGCCCCTCTGGGACGAAGCTTCCAGAAGAAGGAAGAGGTAGCATTGTTTGCTGTTCTATAGCCTCTACAGGCAAACAGGGTCTGGAGTGGACCTCCAGCAAACTCCAGCAGACCTGCAACAGAGAGGCCTGTTAGAAGGAAAACTAACAAACAGAAAGGAATAGCATCAACATCAACAAAAAGGATGTCCACACAAAAACCCCATCTGAAGGTCACGAGCATCAAGACCAAAGGTAGATAAATCCACAAAGATGAGGAAAAACCAGCATAAAAAGCCTGAAATTCCAAAAACGAGAATGCCTTTTCTCCTCACCAGCAAGGGAACAAAACTAGATGAAGAATGAGTCTGATGAATTGACAGAAGTAGGCTTCACAAGGTGAGTGATAACAAACTCCTCTGAGCTAAAGGAGCATGTTCTAACCCAACACAAGGAAGCTAAGAAGCTTGAAAAAAGGTTAGAATTGTTAACTAGAATAACCAGTTTAGAGAAGGATATAAATTACCTGATGGAACTGAAAAACACAGCATGAGAAGTTCATGAAGCATACACAAGTACCAATAGCTGAATCAATCAAGCAGAAAAAAGGATATCAGAGATGAAGATCAACTTAATGAAATAAAGCATGAAGACAAGGTTAGAGCAAAAAGAATGAAAAGGAATTAACAAACCTCCAAGAAATATGGGACTATGTGAAAAGACGAAACCTATGTTTCTTTGGTGTACCTGAAAGTGATGGGAAGAACGGAACCAAGTCGGAAAATTCTTCAGGATATTATCCAGGAGAGCTTCCCCAACCTAGCAAGACAGGCCAACATTCAAATTCAGGAAATACAGAGAACACTACAAAGATATTCCTCGAGAAGAGCAACCCCAAGACATATAATCGTCAGATCCACCAAGATTGAAATGAAGGAAAAAATGTTAAGGACAGCCAGAGAGAAAGGTCGGGTTACCCACAAAGAGAAAACCATCAGACTAACAGCAGATCTCTCTGCAGAAACCCTACAAGCCAGAAGAGAGTGGGGGCCAATATTCAACCTTCTTAAAGAAAAGAATTTTAAACACAGAATTTCATATCCAGCGAAACTAAGCTTCATAAGCAAAGGAGAATTAAAATCCTTGATGGACAAGAAAATGCTGAGAGATGTTGTCACCACTAGGCCTGCCTTATAAGAGCTTCTGAAGGAAGCACTAAATATGGAAAGGAAAAACTGGTACCAGCCACTGCAAAAATACACCAAATTGTAAAGACCATTGACACTATGAAGAAACTGCATCAACTAATGGGCAACATTACCAGCTAGCATCATAATGACAGGATCAAATTCACACATAACAGTATTAATCTTAAATGTAAATGGGCTAAATGCCCCAATTAAAAGACACAGACTGGGCTGGGTGCGGTGGCTCACGCCTGTAATCCCAGCACTGTGGGAGGCCGAGGCGGGCGGATCACAAGGTCAGGAGGTCGAGACCATCCTGGCTAACACAGTGAAACCCTGTCTCTACTAAAAATACAAAAAATTAGCTGGGCGTCATGGCGGGCGCCTGTAGTCCCAGCTGCTCGGGAGGCTGAGGTGGGAGAATGGTGTGAACCTGGGAGGCGGAGCTTGCAGTGAGCCAAGATCGTGCCACTGCACTCAAGCCTGGGCGAAAGAGTGAGACTCCTTCCCAAAAAAAACAAAAAACAAAAAAAACCACACACACAGACTAGCACATTAGATAAAGAGTCAAGACTCATCAGTGTGCTGTATTCAGGAGACCTACCTCATGTACAAAGACACACATAGGCTCAAAATAAAAGAATGGAGGAATATTTACCAAGCAAATGGAAAGTAAAATAAAAGCAGGGGTTGCAATCCTAGTCTCTGATAAAACAGACTTTAAACCAACAAAGATCAAAAAAGACAACAAAGGGCATTACATAATGGTAAAGGGATCAATGCAACAAGAAGAGCCAACTATCCTAAATATATATGTACCCAATAAAGGGGCACTCAGATTCATAAAGCAAGTTCTTAGAGACCTACAAAGAGACTTAGACTCCCACACAATAATAGTGGGCAACTTTAACACCTCACTATCAATGTTAGACAGATCAACGAGACAGAAAATTAACAAGGATATTCAGGACTTAAACTCAGCCCTGTGACCAAGTGGACCAAATAGACATCTACAGAACTCTCCACCCCAAATCAACAGAATATACTTTCTTCTCAGCACCACATCGCACTTACTCTAAAATCGACCACATAATTGGAAGCAAAACACTCCTTAGCAAATGCAAAAAGAATGGAAACCATAACAAACAGTCTCTCAGACCACAGTGCAATCAAATTAGAAGTCAGGATTAAGAAACTCACTCAAAACTGCACAACCACATGGAAACGGAACAACCTCCTCCTGAATGACTCCTGGGAAAATAGCAAAATTAAGGCAGAAATAAATAAGTTGTTTGAAATCAATGAGAACAAAGACACAATGTACCAGAATCTCTGGGACACAGCTAAATTAATGTTTAGAGGGAAATTTATAGCACTAAATGCCCACAGGAGAAAGCAGGAAAGATCTAAAATTGACACTCTAACATCACAATTAAAAGAACGAGAGAAGCAAGAGCAAACAAATTCAAAAGCTAGCAGAAGAGAAGAAATAACTAAGATCAGAGCAGAACTGAAGGAGACAGACACATGAAAAATCCTTCAAAAAACTGATGAATCTAGGAGCTGATTTTTTGAAAAGATTAACAAAACAGACCACCAGCCAGACTAATCAAGAAGAAAAAAGAATCAAATAGACACAATAAAAATGATAAAGGGGATATCACCACTGATCCCACAGAAATACAAACTACCATCAGAGAATACTATAAACACCTCTATGCAAATAAACTAGAAAAGCTAGAAGAAATGGATAAATTCCTGGACACATACACTCTTCCAAGACTAAACCAGGAGTAAGTCGAATCCCTGAATAGACCAATAACAAGTTCTGAAATTGAGGCAGTAATTAATAGCCTACCAACCAAAAAAAGCCCAGGACCAGACGAATTCACAGCTGAATTCTACCGGAGATACAAAGAGGTGCTGGTACCATTCCTTCTGAAACTATTCCAAACCATAGAAAAAGAGGGACTCCTCCCTAACTCATTTTATGAGTCCAACATCATTCTGATACCAAAACCTGGCAGAGTCACAACAAAAAAAGAGAATTTCAGGCCAATATCCCTGATGAACATTGACGTGAAAATCCTCAATAAAATATTGGCAAACCAAATCCAGCAACACAGCAAAAAGCTTATCCACCATGATCAAGTTGGCTTCATACTTGGGATGCAATGCTGGTTTAACATACACAAATCAATAAATGTAATCCATCACATAAACAGTTTAGAACCAATGACAAAAGCCACATGATTATCTCAATAGATGCAAAAAAGGCCTTTGATAAGATTCAACACCCTTTATGCTAAAAACTCTCAATAAACTAGGTATTGATGGAACATATCTCAAAATAGTAAGAGCTATTCATGACAAACCCACAGCCAATATCATACTGAATGGGCAAATGCTGGAAGCATTCCCTTTGAAAACCAGCACAAGACAAGGATGCCTTCTCTCACCACTCCTATTCCAACATAGTATTGGAAGGTCTGGCCAGGGCAATCAGACAAGAGAAAGAAATAAAGAATATTCAAATAGGAAAAGAGGAAGTCAAATTGTCTCTGTTTGCAGATGATGTGATTGTATATTTAGAGAACTCCAACATTTCAGCTCAAAATCTCCTTAAGCTAATAAGTAACTTCAGCAAAGTCTCAGGATACAAAATCAATGTGCAAAAATCACAAGCATTCCTATACACCAATAATAGACAACAGAGAGCCAAATCATGAGTGAACTCTCATTCACAATGGCTACAAAGAGAATAAAATACCTAGGAATACAACTTACAAGGGATGTGAAGACCTCTTCAAGGAGAACTACAAACCACTTCTCAAGGAAATAAGAGAGGACACAAACAAATGGAAAAGCATTCCATGCTCATGGATAGGAAGAATCAATATTGTGAAAATGGCCATTCTGCCCAAAGTAATTTATACATTCAATGCTATCCCCATCAAGCTATCATTGATCTTCTTCACAGAATTAGAAAAAAACAACTTTAAATTTCATATAGAACCAAAAAAGAGCCTGTATAGCCAAGACAATCCTAAGCAAAAAGAACAAAACTGGAGGCATCACGCTACCTGACTTCAAACTATACTACAAGGCTACAGTTACCAAAACAGCATGGTACTGGTACCAAAACAGATGTATAGACCAATGGAATAGAAAGAGGCCTCCAAAATAATGCCACACATCTACAACCATCTGATCTTTGACAAACCTGACAAAAACAAGAAATGGGGAAAGGATTCTCTATTTAATAAATGGTGCTGGGAAAACTGGCTAGCCATATGCAGAAAACTGAAACTGGACCCCTTCCTTACACCTTATACAAAAATTAACCCGAGATGGATTGAAGACCTAAATGTAAGACCTAAAACCATAAAAACCCTATAAGAAAATCAAGGCAATACCATTCAGGACATAGGTATGGGCAAAGACTTCACGACTAAAACACCAAAAGCAATGGCAACAAAAACCCAAAATAGACAAATGGGATCTAAATAAACTAAAGAGCTTCTGCACAGCAAAAGAAACTATCATCAGAGTGAACAGGCAACCTACAGAATGGGAGAAAATTTTTGCAATCTACTCATCTGGCAAAGGGCTAATATCCAGAATCTACAAGGAATTTAAACAAATTTACAAGAAACAAACAAACAACCCCATCAAAAAGTGGATGAAGGATATGAACAGACACTTCTTAAAAGAAGATATTTATGTGGTCAATACACATATGAAAAAAAGCTCATCATCACTAATCATTAGAGAAATGCAAATCAAAATCACAATGAGATACCATCTCACACCAGTTAGAATGGCTATCATAAAAAGTCAGGAAACAACAGATGCTGGAGAGGATGTGGAGAAATAGGAACACTTTTACACTGTTGGTGGGAGTGTAAATTAGTTCAACCATTCTGGGAGAGAGCATGGTGATTCCTCAAGGATCTAGAACCAAAAATACCATTTGACCCAGCGATCCCATTACTGGGTATATACCCAAAGGATCAGAAATCATTCTGTTATAAAGACACATGCACATGTATGTTTACTGCAGCACTATTCACAATGGCAAAGACTTGGAACCAACCCAAATGCCCATCAATGATAGACTGGATAAAGAAAATGTGGCATATATACACCATGGAATACTATGCAGCCATTAAAAAAGGATGAGTTTATTTCCTTTGCAAGGACATGGATGAAGCTGGAAACCATCATTCTCAGTAAACTAACATAGGAACAGGAAACCAAACACGGCATGTTCTCACTCATAAGTGAGAGTTGAACAATAAGAACACATGGACACAGGGAGGGAAATGTCACACACTGGGGCCTTTTGGGGGCTGAGGGGCTAGGGGAGGGATAGCATTAGGAGAAATACCTAATGTAGATGGCAGGTTGATGGGTGCAGCAAACCACCACGGCACATGTATACCTATATAATAAACCTGCACATTCTGC
This sequence comes from Trachypithecus francoisi, assembly GCF_009764315.1. Taxonomy (NCBI): domain Eukaryota; kingdom Metazoa; phylum Chordata; class Mammalia; order Primates; family Cercopithecidae; genus Trachypithecus; species Trachypithecus francoisi. Next base: position 74,557,100 of record NW_022681453.1, on the reverse strand, counting down.
ACATATATCCCAGAACTTAAAGTATAATAATAATTTAAAGAAATGATCCTAATGGCTAAACCTATAGAAACTCTAGCTAGGCCTGTGGCTTCTATTCTTTCCTGGGTATAATTACAAAGGCTCAAATTTATTTTAAGTGTTACATTTTTCATTGACATTGAAATTAGACTCTCTTCTTGTCTAATTAGCTGCTTTGATTTCTTTGCCCTAAAAATCATTCTTCAATGTTTTCCACAATTCTTCTACATTTAACTTACTATATCGTATCTGTGGTCCTTTTTCTTTCCCCAGTGTGATATATTTATCATCTATTCCTCAAACCTCCTCTTTTGCTTTCTCCCTTTGCACCACCAGCTCTACCATCTTAAATTTTCATTTGACATACTGCTTACCTAAATTATTTCATGTGTGTTCCCATCCATGGAAATTCATTTTTGTGTGACATAAATCCCTACCCTATTCTATTTCACAGTAATAAAACTTTATACTGAATTGCCAGAGAGATAGGTAACCAACCACGCAATTTAAATTAAGTGCAGGATACACATGTTTGAATATTCTGCTCTCTGTCTAAGATGTGTAGAGACAGGTCCTGTTTGTGTCTGAGCATTCTGTCATCTTATTCAAACTATTGGAGTTAAATCACCTAAGAACTGTTTTCTCACTTTGATTCAAAAGTAACTTCTGCTATGCAAAAAAGCACAGTTATGAAATAATATGTGCATTAAAAAATCTCATAAATAATGATTAGAGTCACATTCAGTCTGTGAAAGGAGTAGCTCCATGACTTGAGTACATGCCAATGAGATTAGAACTCATCCGGGGCTGGCATTCTCATTGATTGTTGTCCTTCTGTACCTTCAATGGTTTCCAGTCCTCGTCCAAGTTAACCTTTGCTAGTTGTTGTAGTCATGGTAAATATCCTGTTTATTGGATTTTATTAGCATTTTAAATTTTGACATTTGGAAAAGCACAATCCTCCTTCTTTTTCATCCTGTCATTTTTAATGTATAAGTGTCCAGGCTCCTTCCAATTTTAAGTTTCTCTTTCCTAGCTTTAGAAGATTATAATTTTGGAAAGTCACAATTATTCTGCTAGTTGGTGGCCAGAACATATCAATTGTATATAACAAAATTTTAGTCAGATGCATCATTCATACATTTTAAGTCTCATAGTTTACTTCTTTCATAATTATTTGACATTTTTGGTGAAAGGAGTTTAGTTCTGAATCACGCATTTTGTTATGCTGATTCTCCACTAATTTTGGTGATACAAGAGTAATAATGTGAGACATTTGTATAGCAGTGTAAAGTTTTTAAAGTGCCTTCACATACACAGCTCTTATTTGCTTCTCGGTATACCTTACGACATAAGCAATGAGTTGTTAGACCCATTTTACAGATAAAGACACACAGGAACAGAGTATTACTTTGGATCACACATGGTAACTCTTGAGGACAGAATGAGCCCCTGTACTAGTGTTCTTTGCATTGCATCATATCATTACTAATGTTTACTTACACCTACATACTTACTGCTTTTCAAATATCCAGATGTCATCCCATCTACTGTACCAGTCTATTATCACTCGTGTCATATTCTGTTTTTATCTCTTTAGTAAGGTTATACTCATCCTTCCAGTTCCCCACTGCCCTCAATAGATTCTGAGCTGCTTGAGAAAAATGATTCATCCATCTTTGTATCTCTAGACCCAAGTAAGATCCCACAACATTTTTGCCAAGTGTCTCTTGTGCTATAAATGTTCATCTTCTCTTAGTTGTAAATTGCTTTCAACCCATGGTTTTTTTTTTTTTTTATTTAAACTTTTATTTTAAGTTCAGAGGTATAAGTGCAGGCTTGTTATATAGGTAAACTTGTGTCATGGGGGTTGTACAGATTATTTTATCAATGAAGTTATTAGTTATTTTTCCTGATTCTCTCCCTCTTCCCATCCTCCATGCTCCAAAAGGCCCCAGTTTGTATTGTCCCCCTCTATGTGTCCATGTATTTTCATCATTTAGCTCCCACTTATAAGTGAGAACATGCGGTATTTGGTTTTTTGTGGTTTTCTTTGGTTGCTGTGTTAGTTTGCAAAGGATAATATTACTGCTGACCCCACAGAAATACAAACAACCATCAGAGAATATTATCAACACCTCTGTGCACATAAACTAGAAAATCAACCCATAATTTTTAAGTTTATATTGTAAATATTCGTATTATCTGAGAGGAAGGTATTACTTCCATAAGTAGAAGGGTGGAAAAATAAGGAGAGTGAGTGAGTTATTTGAGAGTATCTGGTTTGTTAGTGAAAGAGGTATGAAACAAACCCTGGGCTCCTCCTACCTAGGCTACATCTGCAACACCCAAGTCCAAGGTACTGGAACCAAACAGACTGGCTCTTGTGGGAGGCCGTGTAAGCAGCATGGACAGTATTCCCATATCCCCGGTGCAGGCTACAATTGCTTAAAAGAACTGTGGCAAACCGGACATTTTGTTCCATTCTAATTTATCTGTGTTCCTGTAGCCATGTCTCCACTTCTAAACGCTAATCACTTCTCTAGGTGAGCTTAAGTACCTAATTATTAAGAGCCCTCCAAATTTCTAGTGTCATCTTCAATATAGTTAGTGTCCTTTCTGTCCCATTTGCCCCCTGTGCTTGGCACTGAATCAGTGTAGCAAATATCTCTAATGAAGATCATGGTACAGGGTTAAATTTACAAATTAAGCAATTCCTTTAGTTTTTATGTCAATTCCTTTTATCCTTGTATCCCCACCCTCCACTTGCTTAAAATTCATCCCACTGAGAAGCTAAAAAAACAATGCTACTATGACGATTTAAAGAGAAATACTGAACCCTCTGACTTTTTCCTGAGATTCTTGTTACCTGTAAACTCTTGCATATAGGATCAGATTACCTAGGCTTCCAGGGAACAGTAGGACCATACATTAGCAGATTTAATATTAATCTCTAGAATCCCAGATTTACTTCTTGTCCAGGTTAAATGCCCTTTTGATTACAAAAAATTGATTACGACCATTAATGGAGGCTTAAAATATTAACTCCAATAGCTTTAACCCAGTATCTATAATTAAATGCAAAAAATCTAAGTTAATGCAATGTTAAGGTTGAGCTTCTAACTGCACAAAAGTCATGAAATTTAAAATTAAGGTTTCTAGCACTACTCTCTGTCGTTTCTACAACATTCCTCCAATGAAATTTTGTAGAATTCCAATGGAATTTCTACAAGATATGTTTCATTTAAATGTGTGTGTGTTGTAGAGTTCCCGGGAAAGAACATAAAGCACAATAGATCAGGATTCAACTTGTGGATGCCTAGTTTTACATAATCAATATTACTGGAAAAGTGTGATTCTTTTTTAAACTATAATGCCCTATTTGAGTGATTACCATATTCCTGTTTACAAATTTGCCCATTTCCTCTATAAATCCTTGAATCTTCACTTCTGATTACACACTAGCCATCCCCTGGAGAAGGAAAGAGCATTTATGTAACAAACAAACCAAACAACCTGTGAACTGTGATAGTACCTACAGACCTTTTCTTCAACATATGACAAAGCATATTCACGTGGGATTAATGCTGAAAGAGTAACTCAGAATATTTCGGTTTATGGGTGCAGAACAAGTAAAGGTGAACAGGGACTGGAATCCTATTAATGCTATTGACTAGCTAAGGAAACTTTCATCAAATTATTAAACCTCTCTGAATCTTATTATCAGAGTAAGAATACCTGCTTGTAGGATTATTATGAAGAATGAGTGAAGTAATATATGTAACACATGCTCTGTAAAACTTTCTTGGAGTTTATAGTAATAGATCAACTATTACTGTTAAAGAATGAATAATCATAATTTAATGATCATCTGGATGTCTACAGGTATTTTGGAAATATGAAACAATGATAATTTAAAATTCACTTTATGGAAAGATACCTAGAATTACTTTTTTCACAATAGTTTCCTTAAGGTAGGTATTTGTTTATAGCCTACTATGGAATGCCCAGATAACATTTAATACATGATGCACTGAGCTGCATCAGCTAACTCTGAAGGCAGGTGAGTTAAATGAATTCTTGGATATTGGGCTGCCATGCCCAATATTTTCTTCAAATTTTGTGAAACATTTGTGTCTAAATAGAAAATGTGCTTGAGAAATTCTAGCCCAACACGCAATTTAAAGAGAAAGTTATAAATCATAAATATAAGTGCTTAGAGCTAAAGTGCCACCTCAACCATAACTATAATAAAAACTCCTAAGTGCATTCTGGCAGGAATAAATAAAAAATGGCAAAGCCTGTTGTGGACGGTGCAGAGCCCCGGAAGGTAACCAAGTGAGTAAACAGCTAAGGCAGGATTATCCTCATTTGGGAGGAATCCATTCCAGACAGGAATTAAAGAGGAGGGGCTGGGGAAGGGAGAATGGAGGTTGTGGGAGAAAGCGTTTTTGCATTTGAAAGCAGCTAAGTTACCTTGTGGAATGAAAAGGAAATTTGTTTTTTCCTCTCAACAGTAATCTTATTTGAGGTCTAGCAGACTGGTACACAAAAGATACATGTGTTCTGCCTACTTGGTTTTTCTCCTCTGGCAGTGAGGTACACAAGAAGGGTTCAGGTGAATCAGAGCCATTCAGAATAACATAGCCAAATTCCTTTCCAAAGGTTTAAATACCTATTCTTTAATAGCTTTCTTCGATAACTTATTGCACTGTTCCTGGCACATTCACAACCAAAATTTGTTCCCGGGAGTACTACAATACAACGCAGCACATGGGTTTAAATGAAAGCTGGAAAGATCTATACTGAAACTATGAATCACAATTACTGAAAGCAAAAAAATCTCATACACATATAATATCCAGAAAAACATACAGTTGTCCCTTGGTATCCGCGAGGGATTGGTTCCAGGATCCCACTGCAGATACTAAGACTTGCAGATGCTCAAGTCCCTCTTATAAAGTGGCACAGTATTTACGTATAACCTATGCACATCCTTCCCTTATACTTCTCGCCATCTTTAGGTTACCTATAATATCTAATACAATAAACGCTAGGTAAATAGTTGTTATAGGGTATTTTTAATTTGTCTTTTTTTGGTGTATTGTTACTTTTTATTGTTTTTTTTCCAAATATTTTTGATGTGTGGTTGATTAAATCTACAAATGTAGAACCCATAGATACTGAGGGCTGACTGTATAATAATTTCTGAGTCCTTTTGTCTCTCCCTATGTTAAATCAATGGTGTAGATGAGATTTCTCTGAACAGAGGGGAGAAGCTGGACCAATAAGCTGCGTTATCACTTAGAGTTATCAGGACTATATCAACTGATTCAAGCCTTAGCCCCCATCTCTGACTTCCTGTGATATGCACCAAGTTGCCTTTCTTCCTGGTACTTCCGTTTCTTAACAACAACTAGTAAATTGACTATAAAACCCTTGGCTAATATAAACTCTATTAGAAAATGGGCTGCTTCCAGCATGAGCCAAGGACTCTAGCTTTCTATACTCAAAGACTTATAGTTCTCAAGTTTCTTAACGACACTAGCATATATTTATTACAATACAGTTTATATTTTTAAAATCAAGCAAAAAGTTAAGATTTTAATGGCCATAAAAATGAAGAAGGCATTGGCTATTTTCTGAGTAGTGAAAAATTCTCTTTTATAATAGCTTAACTCAAGAACTTTCGAAGTCTTTTTCTTCAAAGATTTTTCAAACGAAAATTACCTTTGAGAGTAAGCATGAAAAAATCTCAGGAAGTAGGTAAGTATTGTTAATTTAAATGCCTCCCTTTTCACTCCAGGAAACATTAAACCAAATGACAAAGTACAGATGATTTATTCCACAACTATTCATTGAGCACCTACTATTCTCTGGCATTGTGGTAGGCAGTGAACAACTCTGCTTTAACATTGAGAACAACATTCTTATCTCCTGTAACCCTTACGGAAAGACTAGCTGTCGTTAGACTTACTGGATTTGGTCATAAAGATAAATTAAATATAAAGCAGTAACCATTTCAGTTTAATTATATTAGAGAAATTTTGAAACAATAGCTTATTTAAATCATTTAAGTATTTGTTTACAAATTTTTACCTTCTTTCTAAAATGCCAAGAATTGCCAACCATGAAATTATGAAAAGAAATCAATAAAAAATACAATGATTTGAAGAACAAATCTATTTAATATAAAAAGGCACATAACCTAACACCAATAAAATTACCTGTAGTACTCTTAAAAAGTAGATTTCTTTTTTTCTTTTTTTGAGAGAGGGTCTCACTCTGTTGCCCAGGCTGGAGTGCAGTGGCATCATCTGGGGTCACTGCAGCCTCTGCTTCCTGAGCCCAAGTGATCATCCTACGTCAGCCTCCCGAGTAGCTGGAACTACAGGCATATGCCACCACTCCTGCCTAATTTTTGTATTTTTTTTGTGGAGATGGGATTTGCCATGTTAACCAGGGTGGTCTCAAACTCCTGAGCTCAAGCAATCCACCTGCCTTGGCCTCCCAAAGTGCTGGAATTACAGGTGTGCACCACAACAAATGGTCCAAAAACTAGGTATTCAAATGTGTGGGGGTATCTCTCAGCTATGTCAAAAATCCTATGAGTCATTCATTCAGTCTGTATTTAATACCAAAACATGGAAGATAGTATCTCTAGGAACTAATTTTACTCCAACAATAAATCTAGAAGAATGAGTACCTATTTCATGTTGTTATCATGAAAAAACTCTGTCAGAAAACTAAAATGAAATGGCTCATGAAGTTGATGTATATATGAAAATGTAAGAATTCTGCTCACACCTCTTCTTTCTTCCTGGGTGTATTATCCATGAGCATCATTTCTGTATACGAAGGAGGGAAAACCTGCTTTGGATATATATGCTTCTGGGTAGTCTAATCAAAAAGGAATATGAACTCTTTTATCTCTGAATGCTTCTAAATACCACAGAAGAATAATTTATGGAGTTCTGTATATGACTAAAAGGGCTGCTAGTACTTTTAGAGTATTCATTCTTTCTTTTTTCCTTCTTCAGGGTGATCTGGAAATTACCTTTCCCAGGACTTTCTGTCTCTCATATAAACTACCATCTGTATAGCACTTTCTAGGTTGCAAAATGCTTTCACATGTATTGTGTAATTTAGTTAAAAGGCAGCAGGGTGCGAGGATCAAGAACACTGGTTTGATACCAGAGATATCAGTGTTTACCAAAGCTACTTACTAGTGGTACAACATTGTGTGAGCCACCTGATCACTTTAAGCAACAACTTTCTCATTTGTAAATTAGGGATAACAATATCCACCTTGCAATAAGGTAGAGATTAGCAATAGGGTAGTTAAGGTGTTATTATGATTAATAACCCATAGTAGGGACACCAAGGACTTCTCAATAGTCTGTTTCTCTTCATAAGGCTGAAGGAGGGGCTCTTCACAGTTACTTATGAGTACATATTACAAGCTTCTAGTTAAAGTAATGGCCTCTTCAAATCTTAGATCTGAACCATCTTCATAAAACAGTTCTTTAATTCATGGCCAAAAACAGCCTTTCCATATACTCTCAGAGACAGAGTTCTTTTGGAGCAAGACATAAAGTTTAATTCTAAGTCTTTTTTTAACCCTGAAACTATTTTCCCTGAAGCAATCCATGTGCTGCCATCAGATTTTATTAGGTGGGCTAAAATAGAGTCAGAAGGAAATTTCTTTACATAATAGCTGTCCCTACAGACACTTGAGACAGTCAGTTTAAAAATTCTTTTTAATGAAGAATTCTGGAGATCCATAAGTACAGGAAAAAATTTGATGGTCTTTCTTCCTTACTGATTCATTGATAATTCTCAAACACTGGGCTGGCACAACTAGAGTAAATCGGTACATCTTACACAGTGGAAAGTGGTGGGTGTAGATGTTTTTGGAGCCAGTCAGTCTCCGGCAGCGGATTGAGTCACACTTGTGCTTTGTTGCCCATTTACATCTTCAGAAAGCAACCTGGGTGGGCATGCTTATCAAATGTGTTCATTTAAGGATAAACCCATTTGAATATCATAACAACATTTGGCAAACTTCCTGTACCGAATGGTGGACCTGGCCCGCTGCCTCTGAAAACTATTGCCTGGCCAGGCAACATAGGTCCTTTGACTTTCTTTACATGGTAGAACACATCTGAGACCTTCCAATGGAACATGCAGGAGGAGTCCTGAGTGCTTTACCTGTTCTTCAAGCATTCTGAAGCTCCTAGTCTGGACTAGTGGGTTATGGATATATGGATATGCAATGAGTCCTTCCTTTTGCAACATACACCTGGTTTTTTTTAAATCCAGACTGGAGAATTCAAATGCCTTGTTAATATCTAGTGGTCATCTATGGCATGAAGAAGTCAGCAAACATTTACTGAAAAAGTTGTATGTGGAGAATTCTGTATCATAATTAAGGAGATGCCCTCCACTCCCTGAAGTTTATAATTCTTGCTGGGAATAAGGGAAAAACAAAACCTATACAGGCAAAACTGCACAGTACTTATAGACCAACACAAAAATGTGTACACACAGTGTACAAAGACTTAAGCATGACAAATAGGGTTAAAAAATAATTTGGAAGAAAGTAATGGATATATATTTTCCAAGGTGAGAGAGACAAATACCATAGAGTGGAGAAAGCATAAACAGAGGCATGGAAATGGGAAGTGGAAAGCCCACCAACTTGGCTAACATAGAGAAAGCAGAGCCGTAGAGTGGGGGTTAACTACCGAGACATGGGGCTGCATGAGGAACCAGTTCGTAAAGATTACCAGTGCTAAGCCAAAGCTCTTGTTCATTCCATTCCAGGAAAACAGAAGTTGATGGAGACCTTGGAGCTGGGAAAGAAGAGGAGGCCAAGAAGGATAACCAATAGTAGAGTGGCTTTACAGCCAGATGAGGAATTTGGATTCTAGTCTTCAGGTAGAAAAGCAGCAGTATAAAATCCAAGGCCAAGAAATGAGACATAGAAAATTATGTGTGGGAGCAGGTATCCTAGATACTTAAAAAAATTGTTTTGTGAAGATAGTCTGAAGGAAGGGTGGCCTTTTCCAGTGGTTCAGGAAGGAGATAAGGGGCCACTTGGTTCACTGTGAGCCCTTGAAAATAAATAAAAGAAAGGGGCCGAATGAAGAGACATTATTGCGTGAGAACTGGCAGAGTTTAGTGACTGACTGACTGGTAATGAAGGGGAAAAGAAGAAAAGATTTTAAAAATGATCCTAGTGCTGGGGCCTCAGGAAAGGGTCCCATGGACAGTAACTGAAAAAGAAAACTGGTCGGTTGTAGAGCATCCAAATGATTAGGGGTTGTATGCATGTGAATGCATGTGTGTTACTATAGGCACACAGATTTAGGGGTAATACCTCCTTTGCCCTAATGTTACTTAACAGCTTACAATTTTCTTTCAACTGAAATCTTTATTTCAAGTATTTATTAAGTGTCTACTAGGTATAAAGTTTACAATAAGACTATGTGCAAGGTTTACAATAACGAAACATAAAAAAGTTCTATTACTGAACAGAAACTAGTTTAAACTTTACTGCAACATTTTATTTAAAGAGCGTATTTTCATTTTTATATTAATTTTCTATTATTTGTAATAGGCCACTGACATAACAGTGCTTTCATTAGTGCTAGATATGCCACCTTGACACAATTTAAAAATCAATAATTTTTCTTAGTGTACTTGGATATCTTCTTTTTCCTAAACAGTGGTTATGCATTTGGATGAAGCCAGTGAATAAGATGGCTTTTGGTTTAAATTTCTACTCAGATCAGTCTGGATAGAAGGCCATGTGGTTCTCTGTAAGGGACACATGTGCATCTGCATATTCTCTGCCTCACTCAGATTAACCTTAATGACCATGGTATCAGAACTGCAAATAGTTATATTGTGGATTCTTTCTTGTTTGTCAGTGAGAGGAGAAAGGAAAAGTCACACTTATTTTGAACAAAGCACCATGTAGACATCCAGCTGAAGTGGGCTCTGTTCATCCTCAATTCAGGTGTGATGAAAACCTGCAGGGAGTTGACCTTCAGTACTGACCTTTTACATTATCTCATTTCTCTCATGTAACTTCTGTCTAAGGATCGCAAGAGACCTAAGATATCAATTAGTCTCAGAATTAAGTTCATCTACAGGTGTGCCAAAAGGATATCAAGTTTTAAAAACATGACTGTACTATTTCTTTTGTTTGTTTTTCTTTTTCTTTTCTTTTTTTTTTTTTGAGACAGAGTCTCACTGTGTCGCCCAGGCTGGAATGCAGTGGCGTGATCTCAGCTCACTGCAACCTCTGCCTCCTGGGTTCCAGTGATTCTTATGCCTCAGTTTCCCAAGTAGCTGTGATTACAGGTGTGCATCACCATGCCCAGCTAATTTTTGTATTTTTATAGAGATGGGGTTTCACCATATTGGCCAGGCTGGCTTCAAGTGATTCGCCTGCCTTGGCCTCCTAAAGTGCTGGGATTATATGTGTGAGCCACTACACTTGGCCTATGACTGGACTATTTCTTAACATTAATATAAAGCAAAGGTTGCATAAACAATGGATGTAGGAAGTTCATTCCTTCATAATTATTAAGAACTGAAAACCTACATTGAAGAAAACTAGTCATGAATAAGAAAATAACTTCTTCACAGTGGTTAAAGAAAAAAGGTACTGAAAGAAGTAAACAAACATATGAAAGCCTCTTAATATATTAAGGTATTACTATATTTATTTCTGACCTTTGGCTACTGAGAAAATGTGAAAGATGACAATTCTATAGCTATTCTATATAACGCCAGATGCTCTTCTTATTCCAGGAAACAGAATCCTTTTATGACATTTCACTAAATATGTGTTCAAAGTGTATTTTATGTGCTCATTTCAGACAGTCTCATTCACTTGTCCTTATAACTTTAACTGAGTTATTAAGCAGGCCACCTTGCATATTATTTATGATAAAATACTTTCTTTAAGATGGATTCAGTGTTAATTTTGTACTATATGACTTAGTAGAGTGGGATAATTACATATAACACTTCTTCTATCAGCCCTGTGTTTCTACGTTCTTTACTAAGATATTATCAAAGTAATAGCAAAATCCTATTAAATGTTCAATGTATATCTTCACTGCTAATTTTTTTTTCAGCATGATAATAATACTGGTACCACAGTGACTCTTCATAGCTTGAATCTATGCAGTACAATTCATTCTCTACTAGCATCATTTTCTTTCTGTAAACAGAAATTTGGCTTTAACACAGCAATTTCCACCAAACTATACAAGTGCTAATGATGTCCAATTTAGGACATAAACAGTTTACTACTGTCCTTCTTTGAGCCTCTCTTTTTTCATTTCTCTAATCATCACACTAAGAATTTTTTTCTAGAAAGGTATGGGCAGAGTTGATTTCACAATGGGTTACAAGTTGACTTTTTTTTTTTTTTTAAACTGATGGTGTTAAGAGACGTTTAGTGACTCTATCAGTTAAGAGGTATACCTTGTACCTGACATTCTTCTTGCTTGAGCAACTGGCCCCAACTAACTCATTTTTAATATTTTGCTTTTCTGTTTCCTCAATTTTCCTTCCATAAAATATTTTTTCTACTTCTATATAACTTCTTTTTTCTTTTTTTGAGACGGAGTCTCACTCTGTCGCCCAGGCTGGAGTATAGTGGTGTGATCTCGGCTCACTGCAAGCTCCACATCTCAGGTTCACACCATTCTCCTGCCTCAGCTTCCCAGGTAGCTGGGACTACAGGCCCCCGCCACCATGCCCAGCTAATTTTTTTGTTTTTTTTAGTAGAGATGGGGTTTCACCGTGTTAGCCAGGATGGTCTCGATCTCCTGACCTTGTGTTCCACCTGCCTTGGCCTCCCAAAGTGCTGGAATTACACGCGTGAGCCACCATGCCCAGTCTATAACTTCTTTATTTATTTTTTCTTCCCTTATCAAATTCCATCTCATTTTTCTTATGCAATTAAAATATGTCCTCAGTACATTTTGGGTCAGCAGTCCATCATATTTACATCACTTTTTCCATAGTTCGGTTGATGATGTTCATAGAGTACATACACTAGCCAAACTGATCCACATTCACTGCGGATAGGCTGAAGTCCAAATTGCAAGCTGATTTGTCAACAGCTTTGAGTAAGCCTGATGCCAGACAATATTTTAATTCTTCAGTGATATTTCCTCTTTACTTATGAAGGAAGCCTTGAAAATGCAAGTTAATAAGTGCATTGTTTTAACTCTGTAAAGAATGCTTTTTGGGGGTTGTCTTTAAAGATTCTCATTTATTTTTTATAAAGAAAGTTATAATTTCTTATTTTCTGGTTCCATTCTTGATCTCTTTATTTTCTTTCAGCTTGTGGATTTGCTCTACTTTTAAAAACTCATAACTTATGAGTTATTTTACACATCCCAAGATACAGTTTGTTTGTTTTTTGAGACAGAGTCTTACTCTGTCACCCATACTGGAGTGCAGTGGCGTGATCTCTGCTCACTGCAACCTCTGCCTCCTGGGTTCAAGCGATTCTCGTGCCTCAGCCTCCTGGGTAGCTGTGATTACAGGTATGCACCACCATGCCCATCTAATTTTTGTATTTTCAGTGGAGATGGGGTTTTGCCATGTTGGCCAGGCTGGTATCGAACTCCTGGCCACATGGAATCGGCCCAGCTCAGCCTCCCAAAGTGCTGGAATTATACACTACAACTGGCCAAAATAAATTTTTTTAAAGAGGATACTGAGCATCTGAAACAAGGGGGTTTGTAGACTCACAACAATTAAAAATTATTTCAATTGTCTTTCTCATTTTGAATATAGTGATGCATTTATCAGTCTATCATTCTGTAAGTAGTATGAAAAATTCTGGAAAAAAATTCCTGTTCACAATAAAAGAGATTCAATTTGTATAATGATATTTACTGTGTACCTACTGTGTCCTGTCCTAAGACACAGTATTAAAGTTCTTCCACTTAAACAGTTCACACCTAGCAGAGGGATTAGACAAATTTATAGACAATTATGCAAATTAAGTAATAAGCTTTATAAAAGAAGTACACAAAAGTTTATTGTGGGTGGGTGGTATATAGGAGAAGTCAATGATTTTCCTTGCATGGGAGAGGTAAAGAGAAGTAAGCACGAAGGGCCTCATAAAGGTAGAGGCAGTTGGGATGAGCCTTTGAGGACAGATAATATTTGACATATGGAAATGAAGATAGAGATATACATAAACAACAAAGTGAAGAAAAGAATGATAGATTGGAAGTGGGCTATTCAGGAAAAAAATGCTTTTCTTTGGAAACCATGGATAATATTTCAGCTTCTATTCTTATAAATTAGTCTTGGCAAAGTTGCCACTTATCATATGCTCAATATGAAGTATTTTCCTTGCCTATAAGAAACATTACTTTTGAAGTCAGAAAGGATGTGAGTAGAGGTGAAACAGAGAGTAGATGTGTCCCAATTGTGCCCCAGATGTTTTTGTAAACTTCTCAGTATGGTTTCCAAAGAAATAAAGTTCACAGAACTTTTACTGAGAACACTTACATGTCTATAAATAAATGGAAACTCATCTTCAGCTAAAAATATAGTGGCGGCTCACGTCTATAATCCCAGCACTCTGGGAAGCCAATGTGGGAGGATCACTTGAGGCCAGGAGTGTGAGATCAGCCTGGACAGCATAGTAAGACTCCTTCTCTACAAAATATTATTTAAAAAAATTATTTGGGCATGGTGGCTTATGTCTGTTGTCCCAGCTACTCAGGGGGTGAGGTGGGAGGATCATTTAAGCCCAGAAGGTGGAGGCTGCAGTGAGCCATGATTTGTCACTGCACTCCAGCCTGGGTGACGGAGTGAGACCCTGTCTCTAAACAAAACCAGACAAAACTTGGAAATTCTAGATATCCAGGTATTTCTTCACTATCATATAGCTTAACTGTATTTCCTTATTATTTTGTCTCTAGCTGAAGTTCTCTGGAATGGTCGTGAAGAGAGAAGACATCAAAGATTAGGAAATGTACCCCAAAAAGATCACAAAATCAAGGACAGTAACACCTTTTTGAGCTTTTTACTTGACTCTTCCTGGGTTTTTTTTTTTTTTTTACTTCCCTTTGTCATTCACTAATCAGTTCTCCTTTAGAACCATTAAAATAATAGAAAAGTTACAGAAACTTGGTAAAATGTTTCTCTGGCCTATTTCCAAACCACCCAAAATTAATGGGAAATGGTTAAAGTCAAAAAAGCTTTTTCTCTGACATGGATTTCTAAACAATATAATTATGGTTCACTCCATGGTTATGAGCTTTGGGAGCTCCCACAAAAAAGTCTTTGCTGCAGATGTGGCCACTGGCTGCTATACCAGGCAATTTGATTCATGTTTGTTGTTGTTAAAAAAATACATAAAACTCTCTTATGTTGGATTAAGAGGCTTTTAAGAGGAAGCTAGACACAAAGGCCAGGTCTCTCTCTATTTGCTCATTCATGACAAAGGTAGAAGCTTCAAATTTGTGATACATGTGAAGAATATGTCTGTTACTTTGTGTTACATTTTTGCCTTCAGAATTACTGCTTTCAATCATTCTATTTTATATAAACGCACAAAAATAAGTCCAAGCTAAACTAGTGATGCTGGGTCACTCCAAGAAGTATCCTCAATATAGCTTCACAAATTTACCCTTTTCTCTCCAAATCCACATTTATTTCTTGAGACAGTTATATGATGTTTTACCAAGAAAGCAACTGGGAGCAATGCTTTATGTTTAACTGGGCTTTTAGATTTGAGAGGCAATCCAATCCAAGACTTCCACAGCAATTGGATATTAGTGACATATAAGGACCTTAAGAACTCCTCATTTTATACTCTATATAAATGTATGATGTGGTACATAAAGTATTAATACTTCATGAGCATAGTAGCTCTGTTTATACCAATTTCTAGCAATGTATATTAAGCAATTTTGTAGAAAAAATATAATAATAATTGAAAGTGTAATTTAGCTTCCACTCCCCAAACACTTAGTCTCTTCATACCATCCTCCACCAAGCATTTCTTTGGTCCTTGGAAAATCAGTGAAAAATCTGAAACACTGGAATTTTGTGTTTGATTATATGTATTTTTACTACAAGTATACTGGGCTTTCCTTTTCTGATGCTATAGAGATGAACTATAGCTTTCCTAACTCAATCTTATTATTAGCCAGGTCCAGTTTATATTAGTTAAAATGAACATCATAAATTTACAGTATAACTTATCTGGTACATTCCTTCTATTGTAGTTTGAAAATGTGCCATCCAGGACTGAAATGACTCAAACATAATCAGATTTTATTTCTAGAGAAGTAAAGTCTACACTTCTATAATTCTGTGAACCCATCAGCAATTAACTTTGTCCCGGTAGAATTAATATAGTGTTCAAGTTCAGGATTGAGTAGATGAGAAGAGGAAGGAACAATGAAACTCATTCACTCCCATGCTAGGTTCTGCAGAATAGCTTCCATATTCCCATAATGTGATATTTATCTTCCTTATTATAGCACATTTAAAATCAGTAACCTAAAAATCTCCTACATAAAGGTTTGCCTCTTTCCCCTTAAAAATGTACAGATGAGCTTGTGATAAAGAGATGATGTCTCCTGCCAAACTGTAATATCAGATAGACCAGTTACCAGGCAAAGTATTGAAGAAGCAGTCAAAACTTCGTATACCTGTCTATCCTTGTCAGCCTCACGTATTCATGGATAGGGTCACAGCTTGTCCCTTTATCCTTTTTGGTTAGAAAGTCTTTCCAGATGAAGTCATCATTTTCATTACTCTGTTTCTTCCTCTCTCACTAGAGTATCTTTCTAAAGGCAACCAAGGACCACTTCAGTGAAATATTGAAGGCAGGGGAGGCCTGAAAAATGATTAAAAGAAACAAAGCTTTCCCATAGCACGTGTCCTTTTCTTTGTAAGGAGATGAGGTAATATATAATCCTCCCATGTTACTACCACAAGGGCAATCTGTGGGAGGGAGAGATGGATTTCTGGGAGTGAAATCCAACTGCATAGCAAGGGCTATTTTCAGAAGGGCTCATCTTCAATATCCTCATTTCAGAATTGGTCTCTTTGCTCAGAGCAATACCTTGGGCAACACTGAGAACTCCCATCTCTAAGGTAAGAACAAAAGTTATTTCCTCATTGATGGAATATCTGATGAAGAAAAAGGGAGACAAAAAACAATAAATTATTCTCATAAAAGCTGATGCATATGAATAAATGTCAAATCCTTCTACTATTTCTCACGTGGCTTGTACACAAGACTTCTATTTGATCTTTGGCTCTGCAGTTTCTACCACTAGATGACCCACATGTGTAATCTGGATAGGCAGCTAGTTTGCTTACATATAAATTAAATAGCCTCAAGTTTCAGCAGACCTCTGTATCTTTTTAATATCCCCCAAACTGCTTCAAGTAGGAACAGTTACAAAGAACCTTACCAAAGGACATGGAATTCACACTTGCCAAAGAAATCACTGCACGTGTAAATTAGAAACTAATCATCACTTCCTCTCTGGTTACAGTGGCAGCTTTGCCTTATAGTTTATGTTGAAATATACATTTTTATGAAATATTTCTCACTGTAGTCAGCATCAATTTAGGAGTATCAAACACTGATTCCCAGTTCCAGCACACCAGAAAACTAGAGACAGAAGTGCAGACAAAGGGAATTGACAAAGGCCTGGACTTTTCTTATACTTGAAGATGCTAATTGTATTTGTAAATTTCTGGTTAAAAACCTGACTATTATCAGATTTGCCACTGTAAGGCTATTCCTCAATTTCTTCATCATATATTTTTCCCTAAAGTCTCTCAGAGAAGTAAAGGGCTTCTAGAGATGAAAATGAACTTGACAATCACGTTGCAACTCAAACCGATCTTGATTCTTTTCGTCACTTTTTAATTCATTGCAGATGGTGTAAATGGGATGTTTACTGGCTGGCAGGTAATGAGTCTTGTTGTAGATAATAGTGATGGACAGAATCTCACGCCTGTCGACATCCCAGCATCTCAGCAGCTATATATGGTTATCATCCATTGCTTTGAAGCGCATATAATATTGTGACAGGATGCACAATGTTTCCCCCATAGAAACGACGGTTGGTACACCTGAATCTCACTAGTTCACGTATGATTTGTCCTGATTCCATCCTCACTGTCCACATGAGTAGACATTCTAAGATGTGATCTAATGGAAAATGTAATCTGTTTAAACATCCAAACACTCCTCTTCCAAGGTACCACCATTTATCACAACTGTCAATGCCTCTGTGGAAGAGTAATGACCCTCAGGCATGGGATAATGCTCCATAGGGGCCTTATGAATGCCACTGCCAAGTATAGAAATTGATCGGTTTTCAGTGGGGATGGTATGTGCATCATGAAAGACCTGCTCTTACTAAATTACAAGTGGCTGTTTACCCCTTATACAACAAAATCTAGGTTAGGAAGTCACAGACCCTGCTGTCTTTAATAGACCCAAACATGTGAGCACTGCATTTGGACCTGCCTTTGAAATGGACTTAAGCAGCTTGAAACTGGAAATTGGATCAGAGTCATTCAAAAATACATTGGGAGATAACATAGGTATTGTTACCTTCCACTTTTTTGCCTTTTAAAAAATCCTCTCTATCAGTGGAAGATAACAACATCCCACCATCCACCATTAGTGATTAAAAACTAAACAGAGTAAGCATGCCAGTGAAAAGTTAACTATTTGTTTCCTTCTTATAAGCTTCCCTTCATCCAGAAGAAAATATGGATCTGGATCTGTTCATATATTGTTTCTACAAAGCAGAACAAAGATGAACAGTTATGTGGTATGAATTCATGATTTTCAAGTACCTCCCGATGGGCCTTTTTCCTCATTGACGATTTCCTTGAAGTCCTCCCTACCTTCCCAATCTCATCTACATTTTCTATCAAATTGCCTTAGAAAATGGGATCACTTGCCCTCTACAAACTGTTTACATCTCAGTAAATGCTCTATCGCTATCAAAGTTTCATCTAAAACATATATATTCCTCAGTGCTCAGACATCCTGAAGATACCCTTCAGGATGTAGCATCCATATGAAGTCACAAAATACCAGCTGATCTTTCTGTGGAAATTGTTTTCCAACCTATATGAATTGAATGGCTCAACTAAATAAATGAAGAAAATAAAATCTTTTACTCACAGTGATTCATTCCATATTAAGAAAATATACTAAGTAATGAATGGCTCCTATGAAATCATAACAGTTATGAGCATCTTTTCTACTTGAGAGATCTCTGTTCCCCCGGCAGTTGAGTTATGCCCAACTTAACTATACTTTTGGTATTCACAATATTGTGATTATTTGTATCTCCGAAGATGGGACTTAGATACTTTCCTGAGAAGAGAAATTTACAATTAGATACACCTTAATAATTAATAAAATTAATGAGATAATGAAATTGGAAGCTCTCAGTATACTGCTGAGGATGAAGGAATCTTTTTGACAATTTGGAATGTTCTAGAAGACAATAAAAAAGATCAGATTGTGAACAGAGCAAAATGACCTTTGATGTGAAGTGTCAGCTAGAAATGTCAATCCAATTCAAGACTGCATACAAAGGGACATAGTGTCTTTGAGCTGAGAGGTATTAAGTTACCTGATTATCTTCTCTGGAAGGATGCATTATGGTTTAGACACTTTTATTACCTGAATGATGTAGACAAATTAGGGAAGATTAACAACCAGTTTTATTAGGAAGTAGCAGATGAGCTGGTGTGAATGGTACTGGTTGTTATGAGTTCTGTATTCTCTTTTCAGCTTTGATATGCTCTTATGTGGGAATAGTCATCCCTGAAATTTAGATAGGATAATTTATATTCTTTTCTCCAGAGAAAAGGCACTTTGGGAATGAAAGGGAGGGGAAGTGTTTAAAACAGCACAAGGACCTGGGGTAACAGAAGGGTCAGAAATTCTATTATAGAATTTTTCAGCTCCGATTTAAAAAAATACAATCAACAATAACCAGTTGTTAAACCTTTATTTGAATAAGCTCAGTACATTTAGTATTTGCAGTATGTTTTTCATATATAGTACCTAATTGTTTTTGGTACACAGAATAAGGCTATTCCATGATACTATATTATTATGTTCATGTTTCCCTGGAAATGTAATTTGCAAGGTCATTCTAGGAACTCTGATTATGAAATTCAACATCACTTTAAGTCAGTTACCCTGAATTCTAATGCAGTTTCTTGTCTCTTCATACTTACCCTGGAGCTATAACCTATGGTCTTATAGAAATGCCCTTTTGGAAAAGGCTCCCACTCCTTGCCTTCTGAGTGACTGTCTAAATATATTTTCATCTGTAATTGCATACTACACCAAATTTGCATTATATATGAATGCCACTGAGAAATGATTAAGATAATTCTTTAGTTTATTAGTGAAAATAAGTGGTACACAAGCTAAAATAAATTATTATTTTTACACATGGCATTATTCCTAGTTGTATTTATTATGATTTACCATTTACTAAAGTATTTCAATTGGTTGACAAGGAATAATAGCACTAAACTTCCTTCAAGCAATACTGGTGACTCCCTACAGCCCTAATATTAATACATTCCCTCAGACTTAATCTTTTAATTCTATTGGGAAACACGTATAAACACAACAGAATTTTTTCCTTTTCTGATGTTCATTCAAATTACATTACCTATTTCCACCATTCAGTGTAGTAATTTCTGGGAACTACCTTGAGGGGTGGATGGTGGTAAAGAAGCAGGACATTTAAACCTATATTAAAAAGGGACAGAAGAAGAGTTTAGGTCACCTGTGATCTTAGGCAGCTTTCAGGAAACAGAGGAAGCACACTCGTGATGAACCTTAGTAAAACTGGCCCAATAATTCCCTTACCTATTAAGGGATCTTAATAATCTTACCTATTAAGATTCCTGGTTGCTAAGGGCTTTATCAGTTACTTCAACAATCCTCCCTCCCCGCTAATAACAGTACCTCATTTGCGAACAATACTGGACTGTACTCACAATTCCTTTTCCCCTTCCTTTCAGAAAGAACACTTTTAGGCCCCTAAATAGTCCTACAAATGGCCAAAGACATAGGACACGCTATACCTCATGAATCAGTTTCTGTCCTCTTGGCTGTTCAACAAAAGACATTTCAAATTCTCCATGAGGCAATGTATTACACTGCCATGAGATTACTTTCTGTCTTCAGCTTTGGACATTTCTTAACTATTAACTGGGATTACTTCATTTTTGCTCCTCTACAACCCATTCTCTATACAGAAACTATAGTGATTTCTTTCAATGTGACATTAGATTCTACTATGTAAATCACCAGTGGCTGCTTACTGTAACTAGAACAAAATTCAAACTTCTCACTCTGCAGTCTATATAGTCTGGTTCCTGATTCCTTGTCTAAACACATCGCTAATATACTTTTCCTAATTCACTGACCTGTCATAATTCCCATGCCTAGCTCACTGGAGCCTCAAGGCCTTTGAAGCTGCTATTCCAGTTTGCCTGAAATGATTTTCCTTCACATCTTCATATGGCTAGTTCCTAACATCATTCAGGTCTCAACCAAATGCCATCTCCTTACATGCCATCTGTATGAGGTTTTACTCTTATTTTCTTCATTTCATTCTTCATTGTGTGTTAGTAAGTTTACATATTTATTAACTATCTCCCCTAACTAGAATGTTCTGGAAGGAAGGAGGGCTTAATGAGTTCTGATCACTACTATATTTCCAGTGTCTGGAATAGTAGGTGCTCAACAAATACTTGCTGAATGAATGAATAAATTAATGACCAAACGGTGAATAAATAAGTAGTAAACAAGGCCAATATCAATGCTCTTTATTACAGTAGTTATTTAAATGTACCTCAAAATGCTGTAAAAATAAATATGTGCTTTCCCTGCACATTAGGATTAAAAGTACTCATTTTACTAATTAAAAGCTAGGACCTCAATTTACATTAATGACTGGTCCAAGATCATATGGTAAGCCCAGTCAGTCCTGCAGTGATTTTCTTAGAACACAATTGTGAACCAGGGATAATTAATCTGAGGTCCCCCGATAGGCTTGAGGGGGTTTGTGAATCCTTTGAAAAGGTATTGCATGTTCTTTTGGGAAGAGGATCCATAGCTTTCATCATATTATCAATGGAAGCCATAGACTAAAAGAGGCTGGGAATCTCTTTAAGCAATACCATTCTAAAACAAATTATTCTGAATCCTCCCTAGGTAGATTGGAAGGCTCCTGGCTTCAACATTTTCTGTTAGAGAAAGAACACCTGTGAAAAACCTATCACTGGCTGACTAGACATATTCTCCTTTCCAGCACCAACTCTGGGGCATGGTGGGCCTCACAGGCTGGCTAACCCTTCTTGGAGTTCATGGGAAAAAGATGTCTGGTTCAATGAAGATGAGAAGGGAAGTATCATTCTAATCATGTGGAAAGCTCACTGTGCTCTTAGTTTGTGTTTGTAGCATTCTTAGCTTAATTTCAGGGATGTTATTGTAGCTGTGAAGATTAGATAATGATAAGAAAAACCAATTCTTTGGCACCAGACAGACAATATGAAAAAAATATATAATTCTAAATGTAAGTCAAATTTTACATTTATCAGCATTGATGTAGTGTTGTGGTCTGTTCTTAAATTTGTTTTTGTTTTATGAAAAACAGTGAATGCAATAATCTTCTAATACAGTGATTAAGAAACAAGGTATATTTTTCCACATACTATCAAAGCAGAGTAAAGAGTGAATTTTGCCATGGGAAATACTATATTGCTATAGTAAGTAAGAATATTAAGTTTACCAAGTTTTTCTAGACTGAAGACTTAACAATAAATAAGGCACATTTTCCCTGTTAAGGTTTCTCTTGAGTCTGTTACTTTTCAGTAGATGATGATGATGATGATGATGATGATGACAGCAACAGCAGCTAACATTTGTTGCTTATTATGTACCAGGTCCTGCTGTAAGTGCTTTACATGTGTTACTTCACTTAATCCTCCCAGCAACTATGTCCATGAATTAGGTATTATTATTATTTATTCTTAGAGATCAGGAAAGTAAGATGAGGGGTTATTTAACTTGGTAATGAGGGGTAAAACCAAGATTCATATCCCACCTGTCTGATGCCATGCCCAAGTCTTTCACCACTATGCTTTCCTGTCTCCCTCTGTGGTAGTGCAGGGATACTCTGGAGATGTAACATATCTTAATTAAAAATACTTTATTGCTGAAAAGTGCTCACCACCCTCTGAGCTTTCAGGATTACCATCTGAGTGGTAATCTTTCCGCTGGTGGAGGGTCTCGCTTTGATGTTGATGGCTGCTGACTGATCAGGGTGGCTGTGGTAATTTCTTAAAATAAGACAACAATGAAGTTTGCCACATGATTGACTCTTCTTTTCACAAATGATTTCTCTGTAGTATGTGATGCTGTTTGATAGCATTTTACCCACAGTAGAACTTCTTTCAAAATTGGAGTCAATCCTCTCAAACTCTGCCATTGCATTATCAATTGAGTTTATAAAACATTCTAAATATTTTGGTCTTCATTTCAAAAACATTCACAGAATCTTTACCAGGAGTAGATTCCATCTCAAGAAACTCACTGCTTTGCTTATCCATACGAAACTACTCTTTACCTGTTCAAGTTTGATAATGAAAGTACAACAATTCAGTTATGTGTTCAGGCTTCACTTCTAATTCTAGTTCTCTTGTTATTTTCATCACACTATGTACAGTTACTTCTTCTATTGAAGTCTTAAGTGCCTGAAATTCATCCACGAGGGTTGGAATCAACTTCTTCCAAATGCCTGTCAATATTTATATTTTGACCTTGTTCCATGAATGACAAATGTTCTTTATGACATCTAGAATGGGGTGGATACGTTCCAGAAGGTTTTTAATTTACTTTGCCTACATTGATGACAGAAATAACTAACTATGGTAGCTATAGCCTTATGAAATTTATTTCTTAAATATAAGACTTGTAAATCAAAATTACCCCTTGATCCAAGGGCTGCTAATAGATGTTGTGTTAGCAGGCATTGAAACAACATTAATGTCTTTGTACATCTCCATCAGAGTTTTTCGGTGACCCGGTATTGTCAATGAGCAGTAGTATTTTGAAAGAAATCTCCTTTTTTCTGAGTGGTAGGTCTCAACGGTGGGCTTAAAATATTCAGTAAACCATGCTATAAACAGATATGCTCTTGTTCGGGCTTTGTTATTCCATTTGTAGAGCTCAGGCAGAGTAGATTTGACATAATTCCCAAGAGCCCTAGGATTTTCTAAATGGTAAATAAACACTGGCTTCCAGTTAAAGTTACAAGACAGTCAGCCTATCCTTTGATTCTTTGAACCAGGCATTGACTTCTCCTCAATAGCTATAAAAGCCCTAAACGGCATTTCCTTCCAAGTAGAAGGCTATTTGACCTATATTGAGAATCAGCTGTTTAGGTCAGCCACCCTCATCAATTATCTTAGCTAGATCATCCAGATAACCTGCTTCTCTATCAGCACTTGACACTTCACTTTGCACTTTTATATTACAGAGATGGCTTCTTTAATTAAACTTCATGAATCAATCTCCCCCAGCTTCAAACTTTGCTTCTAAAGCTTCCTCACCTCTCTCAGTCTTCATAGAATTGAAGTCAGTGCCTTGCTTTGGATTAGACTTTGTCTTAAGGGAATGTTGTGGCTGGTTTGATTTTTTTTTTTTTTTTTTTTTTTGAGATGGAGTCTTGCTCTGTCGTCAGGCTGGAGTGCAGTGGTGCCATCTCAGCTCACTGCAACCTCCACCTCCTGGGTTCAAGCAATTGTCCTGCCCCAGTTTCCTGAGTAGCTGGAACTACAGACGTGAGCCACCGCACCCAGCTAATTTTTGTATTTTCAGTAGAGACAGGGTTTCACCATGTTGGTCAGGATTGTCTTGATTTCTTGACCTCATGATCCGCCTGCCTCGGCCTCCCAAAGTGCTAGGATTACAGGTGTGAGCCACTGTGCCCGGCCTGGTTTGATCTTTTATCTGCACCACTAAAACTTTCTCCATATCAATAATAAGCTTGTGTTGCCTTCTTATCATTAGTGTTTTACCTAGAGTAGCACTTTTAATTCCCTTAAAGAACATTTTCATTGCATTTACAACTTCCTTACTGTTTAGTGCAAGGGGCTTAGCTTTCAGCCTATCTGGGCCCTCCTCACTAAGCTTAATCATTTCTGGCTTTTGATTTAAAGTGAGAGATAATGTGACTGTTCCTTTCACTTGAACACTTAGAGGTCATTGTAGGGTTATTAACTGGTCTTATTTCAATATTGTGTCTCAGGGAACAGGGAAGTCCCAGGAGATGGAGAGAGATGAGGGAACAGCTAGTTGGTAAGGCTGTCAGAACACATAAAACATTTACTGATTAAATTTGTCATCTTATATGGGTGTGGTTTGTGGCACCTCAAAACAATCAGAATAGAAACATGGAAGACTGCTAATCACAGATCCCTCAAACAAATATAATAATGATTAAAAAGTTTAAAATATGGCCAAGAACCAGCAAAATGTGACACAGAGACATGAAGTGAGCACATGCTGTTGGAAAAAATGGTGCCAATAGACTCACTCAGTGCAGGGTTGCCACAGACTTTCAATTTGCAAAACACATAGTGTCTGGGAAGTGCAATAAAGTAAAGTGCAATACAAAGAGGTATGCTTCTATATCCTCTTTTCAATACAAAGATGCTAGGTAGCCAATTTCTACCACTGTCTTTGTCTGTTTGGGTTATGCTCACTTTCCCCTACAACTTTCCCATGACTTTTATATTGTCAACTTTTTTGAATAGTAGATGAGACACACACTTGTACCCTCAAATCTGCAAAGACTCCTTTGGCCAGTTGGAATGGAATCCCATTTTTAACTGAACTTGATGAAAATAAAGTACATTATT
Source organism: Trachypithecus francoisi (assembly GCF_009764315.1). Classification (NCBI taxonomy): domain Eukaryota; kingdom Metazoa; phylum Chordata; class Mammalia; order Primates; family Cercopithecidae; genus Trachypithecus; species Trachypithecus francoisi. The sequence continues at coordinate 74,532,080 of NW_022681453.1, read as the reverse complement.
AGCCTGAATTTTGCATAACTCTAAAATGTATTAATCTTGGGTAAGAATTTTAATCTTAGTTTTAGAATCCTCATGAAGTACTTAGAATGTTTAAATGAGATAACACTGGGTATATTAAACATTATGAAATTGCCAATTCTGTAGCTTAAAAATGGTCAATTGTTGCCATAGTCAAGCGGTTAAACCTAAGGTCAGTACTCACATGTTAATCACTATTGTTTGTTGTTAAGAGAAATTATTCTCACCCTACAATCCTCCCTCCCTGAAAACTTTCCTAGTTTGGAATGTACTGCTGATAACTGGTGCAATGGAGAGAGGGTTGAACTTGCTCATAATTTTAATTTGTAATACATAGGCTTTTAAAATTCATATCATAGCAGATATACCTCCAAATGATACCACAAAGACAACCTAGAAAATGGGCCTTAGAAGATTAAGTTAATAAAGGCTTATTATTTTTCCTATACCTGAATGTACTTTTAACTAGATAACTTTTCAATAGAAATCAAGTCCATGAAGCAGGTTCATGGGACCTGTATTAGTTTCCTATCGCTGCTGTAACAAATTAGCACAAACTTATAGTTCTGGAGGTCAGAAAGACCTAAAATCAAGGTATCAGCAGAGTTGTTTTTTTCTGGACTCTTTAAGAGAAAATCCCTTTCCTTGAGTTTTCCAGTTATTCATTGGCTCATGGTCTATTCCTCCCTCTTCAAAACCATCAATGCAGCATCTTTAAATCTCTCTCTCTCTGACCTCTGCTTCCATCACCACAGCTTCCATCACCACATCTCCTCTGTGATCGTCCTGCCTGCCTCTTGCCTTTAAAAGGCTCTTACAATCATATTAGGCCCATCCAGATAATCTGGTATAATCTTCCCATCTCAAAAATCCTTAGTTTAGTCACATCTGTAAAGTCTCTTTGCCATCTGAAGCAACATATTCACAGGTTCTGAGGATTAGGATGTGAACATCTTTGGTGGGGTGGGGAGGGGGGCATTAATCTGTCTGTCACAGAGACCAAAATATTCTAGGTAGCCAAATTTCAAATAGCAAGCAAGATGGTATCTTATTTCTTTAAACCTCATAGCATGGTAAGCTGCAAAGACATTTTTACATATACCCTCATCATTATTTAAAGAGACTGTGATTTACAACTCTCCAGTCTTTCTTTTGGCACAAGTGTATGGAAATCATGGTCTTAGCTTTGGTTTGTAGAACCAGATTTTACTCCTTTACCCAGTTTTAGTTAATCCCATTTATATTTAAATTTGTCCTTTTTGAGCATTCATACTGCTATGCTTAGCCAAAGAATTATTAGTACAGCAAGTGCTTCCTGCACTTCTTTCTCCTAACTCTAGGAATAAAAGGCACATGTGTTTAGCTGAGAACCAACCAGTACAGAATTCTAGCACTTCTCATTACACCTTTCTTGCGCCCTTCCTTCAGGCACTATGTTGACATCTCAGTAAGCAAATAACATCAGCATTGCAGGTGTTAACACCAATGACTATACCATGAGAAATTCCCTTATGTCTCTCCTTGCATAGGTAAAGTTAACTCAAATGTCTTCCTTCTCTTACCTAAAATATCTGCTTGCCTGACCTACATCTCCCTTGTCCATTGTTTCCAATGAACACTAGCCCTTAAACACTGAAGCTTCATCAGCACATGCCCATCATAACAGCATAACATCCTTGTCCTGCTGGAAACTATTCAGCATCCAGAGGACCATCTTTATGCTGATAACACTAAAATATAAAATAATGCCAACAGCTGGTGCTACAAATGGCTTTTAAAAACGATGTTCATTCACTAAAATTCCTCTTGCTACTTTTGACATGAAACACGCAGTCTCTAATTATTCTGATCAAGACGGTGAAATACAAAAACAAACTTTAATTGTGTTTAACAGATATTTAATCAGGACTCACTGAACTACAGATTAAAGCTGAAATTCATAAACCATAATTACCCGATTGTCGCAATCTTTTGGTCCACATTCTCCTTCCGTCTGGGCGTCTGGCACCTTGCCCCGAATTTCTTTTACTGTCTTCTCAGCTTCGTTACTGTTCATGTTTTCCAGCAGAGATTTAGCACAGATTACAAAATATCTGTTCTTGGCAACTTTCTTCATTAGCTTTTTTCCCCCTTGCAAAAAAGTTTATTTTTTTTTTCTACCAGAGTAGCTGGAACAGGCATACATTTAGGGTGCTTTGATGACACAAACTAATTATATAGTTATCAGGAGATAATATGGTAGTGATAACTAAAGTTACTATAGTTATCATGTAGGTATCATGCAATTTCTCCAGTATACCATACGGTGTGTCCCAGTCACCATGTAATTACCTAATGTCGCTACTGCATTGTTTCATGGAAAAAGCTTATCTCACCCCAATAAAACCTTTTCTGCCACATTTAGAGGAAAAATAAAGAAGTGAAATTCTTAGTTCTTATTTCCAGTACTGTTCATTCCCAGTAAGATGTTGTTACACAAATTTAAGGGAAACACCTGTCTTCTCCTGAAAATTTGCTTTTACAGGGAGCAAATGGAGAAATTCTGTTTGTTGTTGTTGTTGTTGTTATTGTTTTCCTGCTTCACTCTTTCCAGGTAAGAGAAGTAATTACCAACAATACATACATTTTTTCTTTTGTTTTTTCAAAAAAGAAACCAATCACCCCAGCCCCGCCCCGAAAGAAACACCCTATTTACTTAGGATTCGTTTAGTCTGGCACTTCCCCCCTATACTCTTTCCTTTCAAATTTCAGTCACTCACATTTGTTTTTCCTAGAATTATGGTGTAAATCATTCTTAACAAGCTAACTTGAAACTTCTCTCACTCAGTAGAAACACAAAATGCCACTGTAATTGAAGCACGGAAGCTTGAAACTCTTTCTAACCAGTCCTTTTGGGCCACTCTTCAGAAGGACATGCCGAGTTTCCCTCACAGTGCGGTAACCCCTGTGTCACACAGCTAGGATAACATCACAGACCAAGGCAAGAGCATAAAGAGAAGGCACTGGCTAAAGAAGAGGTGGGTGGTTCCTTTATTCCTCCCAGTTGGGCAGTCAACCCTATGAAGCAAGGACTGTAGTTGCTACTTATTTATCTCAAGTTGATGGCTTGAAGTCTGACCTCACTAAGACCTTTAGATGTGACATACCACCTGAGAGTTCCAGTTTAAAACAGGATGTAGCAGCTTCCTTTGCAGCACAAGTTGAAAGCTATTTCCATTTCTGCTTTTATTAGTCACCTCCCAATCTGAGAGCTGCCCATTCAATTGTACACTTAGCTCATGTCGGGGTAAAAATCACCTCCAGATTTAGAAGGGCCAGAAAAATTGCTATCCTATCCTAGCACATTGTTCTTCAATCACACAGTTCCTCTAAATACAGTTGACAGCCTTTGAGATGCAAAATGCATCACTTTAATGTAGTAGAGGTCCCCTTCACTGCATTGCCAAATCTATTTAGCAGAATCTTCTTGGAATAATCTGTCCCTAGACCTGAGGATGCACAGTGATTTTAAGCATTTTAAGCTAACGATAATAGTTAGTGCTGAGAACAGATGTACCTGGCTGTGATGTGATCTATTCCAGTAGGCTTTTATGAGCTGTGCATTCCTATTGACTTAGCATTTTATGTCTGTGCTTTTGCCTGGTGTGATGGTTGCATAGGGGTGTCATGTGTGTATTTTCCTGATGTGTGATGGCTGCACAGGGCGCTGTGTGTATTTTCTCACTGCAATGGCTACACAGGGTGTTATATGTGTGTTTGCCTGGAGTTATAGCTGCACATGTTATTGTGTGACTTTTCTCTCTATTTGATGCTTGCTCGCAGGGTCCTATGTGTATCTTTTTCTTAGTGTGATGGTTGCACTCATTGCTGTGCTAATGATGGACATTTCTAGCAATTATCTATCTACAGGATCCTCAGAAAAAAAAATTGCAGTAAAATCAATAAACAGTGCTAGACAGGCCCTTGTAAATATGAAATGACACCATGCATAAATGCCGTTTCCTACTATAGCATGTTAAAATCCAAATTCTGTTACGTTATTGGCATTGGGATAAAATTTCTATGGTCTCTCCATCTCCTTCATATATTGCAATCTTTTGGGGGAAGCTGAGATTACTGCTGGTTGGAGGGCTTTTACACATGAATCTATGTAATAATACTTTTTGCTACATTGTCCTACACATCATCTCTTATACTCCATTCTGACTTATCCTGGCATAATAGCTGATATTCTAAAAGTGAATATGCCTTTCATTTATTCCTTCAGTCTCACCAAGCCCTCCCCATATGCCCCCTACATCACACATACAAAACCCCCTTGCTTGCCTCCCTCTCTCTAGTCTCTCTGTATCCCTCCTGTGTTCACCAAATGGAACTGACAAAGGAAACAACCAATGAGATTAAAATCTTTTGAAACCCCTGGAATACAGATGAGCCGGGAGGCATCTGGAAACAAAACCAGACACTTGAAATCAAAGAGACAAGTAAATTACTATCCTAATCTAGGAAGAATAACTAAAGGTGTCAGTGGGGTTCCATTGATAGCACTTGGCTCTGGGCCAGAATGCCAAGGGTTCAAACTCCACACCAGCTTTGGGCTCAGGCCCAAGACTTGCTACTGCAGGGGGCAGCAGCATGTGCTGCAGTGTTAAAGGTGTCAGCCTTCCGCAGAGAGGTTAAGTCCAAGTCCTTCTGCCTGTTTGTCATTACACCCCAGAGAGATGCAGAGATAACCCTAGCTTTCTCTTTGCTGCCTTTCTCAACAGAACAGGCTGAGGAGGAACTAGTGCTCAGCAGCAGTACTTGGTAGTATCCGTATTATACAATTAATTAGTAAAATTCCCCTTTACTGATAAGGCTGCTTGAAGTATGTGCAAGAAAATCCACTGTTCCTCTCCCCGCACGAAAAACCTGATGTTTGTCCTAAAGATTCTTCCATCAATGCAAAGAGCTAAGTTTGGAAACCTAAAACCATGTGTCTAAAAGAAAGAAAATGTTTTCATTGGAACAGCTTACATGTCTGGTACACTTGCATAAAAACTATCGCATAGCATTTTAGAGCTAAAATTGCTATAAAATGCTTAATACAGTAAGAGTAATTATGAGATTTTGCATGCACAGCTGGTATACAACTAAAGTCTCAGCCACATATTCAATGGAGCATGGGAAAACCATTTATAAAAATTCCTGGTATGCCAGTTTAACTCACCATCAACAGCCTATCAACACTTCATTCTTTAAGTGGATAAGGAAGACATTTACCTACCAAATGCTTTATTTCTTCTCTCATGGATGTTATCAATACTTGATTCGAGGAATTTGAGTTATTACTTAGAGAGTAGAAATATAAGCTGTTAACAGGACATAAATGACCTGAATGCAAGGCTTTTCCACTGAGTGAAGAAGTTACAATAATAGTAGTAAATAATGAACCAAAAGACCAAATCATTAAATCTACTTGTATCTTCCCTTTTTAACCTCCACTTTTGCTGTCTTCACATATTCTTATCTCTCTTCATTTCTCTAAGATTCAAATCCTTGGGTGAGTTCCTGGGTACTCTGGACTCCCTTCCATAGCCCACCTGGCCTTGCTTTCCCCTGGGTAACACCCTGAAGACAGAGCTCTTCCTTTACATTTTCCCCCAATCGAATTATAACAGGTGTTTGTTCTCCATTCCCTTTAGTTCCAGCTACATCACTTGAAAAGAAGTTGATTTGGATGAGTTGTTAATGGTTAATAATAATTTAACAAAGTTTATTTCTTAATGAAAACATTGATTTTAAGAGTCAAATGAAGAATCTATTGTGGTCTTTTAGGCTCTATGGAAAATGCCATAATAGGTGAGATGATTCTAATCAGAAGCATTGATGGGTGCTCCATTGCACTTTTCTGGGCATATGAAAAGGAGCCAGTGGATATATGGGAACTCCCAGGTGGACAGGAAGTTTGGGGACACAAAGGCAGCATGACACAATACAAAATGAACTGGAACAGAATCAGGAAACTCAAGTTTTAGGACCAACAAACTTTGCCACGAAGTGTTTGGCAGACATTCAGTTTCTTAACCTGAGAAATGAGGCAGGCCTCCATGGATCTCATGGAGATCAGAAACTCTCCATGATCCTTTCTGGCTCTTATATTCTATGACTCTCTGACTGCAGGTCGGTCAGCTCTCCTGGATCAGCTAACACCTCCAGTTAAGAACTAATGGTTCTGAGTAAAGATGGCGGTCATTCCACACTGAGCCAACCTAAGTAAAGAGGTGTTGATGTCCATTGGTGAGTTTTATCTGTTTGCCTACAACCTGAACACATTACTTTTGAGTTGGCTCCTTTATGCTATACAGTATTTCTTAGCATTTTGTTTTCCCTCATTTACTTAATTCAGCAGACATTTACTGAGCACTTTCTATACATGAAACAGAATCAATCACTAAGGACAGGATTGAACAGGGCACCATCTCTGTTGCACAGATGATTTTATTATTCTTGTTCTCTCTCTCTCTCTCCCCCCCCACCTTCACTTTTATGCATAAACAGATATACTTCTAGAACTATAAAAGTAGTACAGAAAAAAATAAGAGGAATTAGACTTATCTGAGCCAGTCTGAAATACTGTTTATTTTAAACAAAGGAATATGATAATAATTTGTGTTGGCAAAATATATGCATTCAATTATGCACTTCAGTAGTATGAAGGGTATTTCTCAACATGTATTTTGAGGTCAGTAATTTGCAATAAGGGTAACAATTAGGGGGAAAGAAGATTATAAAGGTAAAACATTCCCTTCTGTAGAATCCTGATAAAGTCCTAGGATAAAATCTGTGACTTGTGTAAATAACCTCTGGGAAAGTGAGATCATAGAATATTTTTGTTTAGTTTTTGTTTTTCCTCTAAGGATTTTGGGTTCTTATCCCTCCAAATTTTATTTCCTGACTTAAAAATAATAACTGCCACTTATTGAGTAAATATTAAATTCCATCCACTTCAAATACATTATTTTTATAAATACAATATTAAATACAGTATATTAATATATTGTATGATACAATAAGATATATTATAAATATTAAATACAATATGCTATTAAAGCAACTCTGCAATATAGATATTATTACTCTAACAGACACGAAAACTGTGGGTCAGAGAGGTGAAGTAACTTGTCAAAAGTAATTCAGACAGTGTGCAGAGTTGGAATTTAAACTCAGGTATGTATTTGTCTAGGCAATATGGCTACATAACCATTTCTTGGTTCTGCTGAATCTAACTTTATTTTAAAAATGAAAAATCTTGCTTGAATGCTTTGTTAGCAAGTAAGGAAAGCACACTTTATACTGTTTCTTCACATTCATTCATTGCATTACATATAGTACAATGAAAATAGGAGATGGTTAAGATTTTTTCAGTGTGGATCTGGTTGCCTTTTCATATTGATTTAGACTAAGATAATTAAATTTGGGCTCTCAATCAAGAAAAAGAATAAGCAATTTGCTATCTGAATAAGTATTTGTTATTAATTGATCAGACACAGATAAGGTGTGTTATTACAACTCTATTTGTAAGGTATGGTTTACGTTGTTCTCCTGCATATCACTCTGTGCTGTTTTTCATTTTCTTGCACTTTGGACTTTTTGTTTTGTTTTTATGAATTTAGTCACAGTTGGTTGTGTTTTGAACTTTGTAAAAATGTAATACTAAGGAAATTAAAAAAAGAAAGAAAATATTTTCAAAATGATGTCAAAACCAAATCTACCGCTCACTAATTTGATTTGTAGGAAATGGAGAACAAAGTATTAGAAGCGGAATGCTTTTAAATAATCCTAATTACTTCAATGTGCAAATGCATCGACTAAATCGAAGCATGCGTTTAACACTTTGCACTTCAATTGTGCTTATTCATCTAAGTTCTATGGATAGCAATTCTATAAAAAACAAGAGATATAGCCAGCTGTTCCAAAGTTATTGGGGGAAAGCTATTGTTCTAAAATTCAAGCTTACCTCTCAAGTCAACCCACTTTTGGACTAATGCAGATCATTAGGTCAAATAACATAAAATAACATAATTTACTGTAACTACTCAGGTTTCCCCAATTGACTCTGCCTTCCCTATTCGTTTTGTTCTGACTTCAGTGGGGTGGGGTGAGGATGTAGAGGAAGGAAAGCTTTTGTTAGCAAAGCCACAGAGTGGAAGCAGCAAGGATTTTGGTAGTCAAGCCACATAGCATTAAGCAGGGCCAATCTTGAGGAATGATGCCATGGGGTTAGAGCGGTTTGTGATCAAGGCTGAGATGGAGTCATGATGCCAGGGTTACTTAGTGCTTGGTCTAGGACCAGCTGCATCAGAACCACCTGCTGAGCATGTTAAAAAGACACATTTCAGGGTCTCACTCCAGAGCAAACCAACTGAATTAGCGTCTCTTGAGGTGGAACTCAGATCTCCATTTTAAATAGGCTCCCCAAGTAGTTCTTACACTACTGAAGACTGAAAGCACTGGCATATGCACTTAAGCTCTCTCTAATTCTACGTCCAGTGAGAGCCCTGCTGCTACACCTGTACACTCTGTCCCAGTCATCAAGAGGTATGTACAAGTCCAACTACTTGTCCTGGGAGGCATTAATGCTAATAATAAAGGCCCAAGGGCTTAGCTAGGCATGATACTATTTGACATGCAGTATCTCATCCAATCCCCACAGCAAACTATGAGATAAAGATGATTACTATTCTCATCTTTCAGATGAGAAAAGTGAAATTCAGAAAGACTTAGTAACTCATTGTGGGTGCCAAAATAATAACAGAAAGAGCTCTTAAGAACTATACTACTGTACTTTAACTCTTAGCCCTGCAGAAAAATATCTTGAAAGATGTTTACTTCCAAAGGTGTTCATAATTTGGTGATATTATCATTCCAAAGAAACTTGCCTAGATGCTAGTAAGATAGATTATGGAATAACACACAAGGTGTAAGCATTTCTATCCAAGGAACTTTTCCTTAGACTGGCATATGCACTTAAACTCTCGAAAACTAGGCTAAGAATACTTCATTAGTTCGTTCAACAATTACGCACTTTGCTAGAAACTGAGATATACAAAGATAAACAGGACACAGTCTCTGCCTTCACTTACAGTTCTGAAAAAGAGCTTGTGTAGAAATGGTTCTGAGTTAGCTTATATAGTCAGTGGAGGCCTGAAGGAGAGAGAGCAGTTCATTCTGCAGAAGGAAAAGAGGGTAAGGTCTGTAAAGTTTTAGTTACTTCAGCACTGTGCTATTGGCTAATGTAAGGAATTTAGATTTTAAAGAAGATTATATTTTTACTTGTACAGTTTTGTTACAAAAGGGGCAGACTAAGTTACTTGTATATTTTGAGCCAATAAAACTTTATCTGGTTCATTCTCTCTGGCACCAAACTGGTTTTTATTTTTGGGTAAATTTCAAGGTACAGAGCCAAGTAAGTTGTTATGTTTATTCATTCTTACACAAAGCAGCTAAGATTCTATTCTTGAAATGAGTGCCTAATAAATTTTATCAGTAGTACTTTATTCCACCCAATAAAAGTGGCTCTTCAGTGACATACTGACTGTGTCCTTTATTTTCATTTGTTTCAATTACTCAGAATGCTATTATTAGATTGGCATATTTTTATAAGAGAAATTCAGAAATTAAAAACAATGGAAAACATAAAGAACAATCTAGATTCTTTCCTTTGTGATAAGAGAGGATGATCTCATATACATGTAAATGTGGTTTGAGTATGTTAATGTCAGAAATGAATGAAGAAAACAAGATTCTAAAGAAAATGAGGGCCGGGCATGGTGGCTCATGCCTGTAATTCCAGCACTTTGGGAGGTCAAGGCGGGTGGATCCCCTGGGCTCAGGAGTTCGAGACCACCCTAGGCAATATGGTGAAACCCCATCTCTACTAAAATACAGAAAAGTAGCCGGGCTTGGTGGCACGCACCTATACTCCCAGCTACTCAGGAAGCTGAGGCACAAGAATTGCTTGAACCTGGGAGGTGTAGGTTGCAGTGAGCCGAGATCATGACACTGCATTCCAGCTTGGGCTACAGAGGGAGACTCTGCCAAAAAAAAAAAAAGAGAAAGACAGAAAGAAAGATGAAAGAAAAAGGAAAGATGAAAGAGAAAGATGAAAGAAAGAAAAGAAAGAGTAAGAGAGAGAAAGAGAAAAGGAAAAGAAAGAGGAAAAAAGAAAAGAAAAAAGAAAAGAAAGAAAAGAAAAAAGAAAAGAAAATGAGGTGCTGGAATGTCGAAGTTTAGGCTAATCACTTATGGCAAAGGTACAAGGATCCAAAATAGAAAAAGAAATTATGAAATATGATATGATTCAGTTTGGGGAAACTGAAAATCTATGTATCCCATATTTCAGTAGCTGAATAAATTGGAATCAGACATGTATTCTTTTCTAAGTTGAATTAACAAATTTGAGATTCAGTGCTTAGATTATTTACTGCTTGCTTAAAACTTTTATTTTTCAAATTATTAGAGTATTTTTCAAGCATTAAGAAAGTTCAAGAAAAAGGAAATAGAAATATCAAATAATTCCACCATACAGAGATAACTGCTCTTTACATTTGAATGTATTCTCTAACATCATTATCAAATACTTTCATTTTTATATTTGGGATTGTTTTAGGTATATGAATTTATTTGTATCTTTCGGATATGTTATTCTATAAACTTTTCCGAATACAATATTGTTTAAAATAAGTTTAAGAACTATCTAATTTGCATATATATGTGGTGATACATCTGGCTATTCTGTAATTTAATAATTTCTTGAATTTTGTAATTTAAGATTTTAAAATCTTTTTTCTCTTTTATAAATGACATTGTGATAAACATCTCTGTACCTAAATCTTTGTCTGAGATTCTATTTCCTCTACATAGATGCCTAGAAGTAAAATTAATGGGTCAGAGGATATATTTTTAAAGCAAGGTTCTTGATACTATAATGCTATATTACTTTGCAGAATTTTGTGTCAATATATAGATCTCCACTATCACTATGAGTGTCTATTTTACTGTACCATTACCAGCATTGAGAATTACTATTTTTCACAAATCATGACTTTGAATCCTAGTGAATTATACTTTTTCATGTTTATTAGATATTTGTATTTCCTTTCATAATTTTTATCTTTATATATTTTTTGCCATTCTATTTGATTGAACATATATCTCAATATCTTCATATCTGTTGCTTCAACTTCATCTCTGATTGTATCACCATAGTCTGAGCTCTCCTTACCTTGCTCTGAATGATGGCATCATGTCTGCCTGGTCTGTATTCCAGGTTTCTTCCATTCTGATTTATTCTGCACACTGATGCCCAACAGTTACTTTGAAATATACTTTCATCATGTCAGTCCTGACCAAGAACCTATGACAACTCCTGGTTATTTATCTATCAGCTACATTCACCTGCCTTGTTCAGGGGAAAATTCATACCATTCTTGGATACTCCCTTATGAGTTCTGTTGAATAATTTAGGTTATTGCTATATGGACCCTATATGCACCTATGTTTTTATAAGTGGGTATTTCTATATAAAGACAGAGAGACACAATGCGGAGTACTAGAACACAAGAACTGGAAGGGGCTTTAAAGTACATCAAAACCAACTGTCCACATTCATAAATAAAAAAAAATTGGCCTACAGAGTTTAATGAAATACCCGTGGTCATGGAGTCAATTAAATGACAGAACTAGGACTAGAAACTAAGTTTCGTTATTCTCGTTTAGTGACTTTTAGATAGAGAATAATAAAAGTCATTTTTACAATTTAAAAAATAGAAACAGCTAGGAAGGCAGTTTAATTTCAATCTGTTGTTATGTATAAAAGATTGTTAAAATCATGCCACATAGAAGGCTTGAGTGTTCTTTCAACAAGAATAATATGTACTTCTTATAAATCGATCAAATGTGTCATTAGAATTTCCATCAAAATTTGTACATCAGCAAATGACCTAGTTTATTTATACTTTGCTTATTTTCTTGCTAATCTATATTGTTTTATTTAATCTGCTTTGCTACAATAAAAGCACAGTATTTTTTATCCTAGCGTATTGCAGATATTCACTAAGTTTCTTAATAATATCAATAAAAAATTCAATTTTCCCAGAAAATTCATATAAAAGATTTCTTTTGACTATAGTTAGGGATTTGAAGAACTACCCTTATAAAATAAAAACAAAAATAGGAACTACTTCAAAATGCCCCTATTTAAATAGTAAACAACACGAACTATTGTGGAAGAATGTGGGCTGTCATCCATTTAATATGGTATGATTATTGCTATTTTTATTCAAGAATCCCACTGTATTTGCCAAATGAAAACTTGACGGTAGTCACTGGTTTAGAAACGAGAGTTACCAAATATATTTATTATTTGTGGAAGAGGGGTAGGACAGAAGAGGTAAACGTGGAAATAGCCATGAATGGACCTAACTTTGATAGAAGCTCATTGATTTCCAAGGGCTGATTAACAAAGCATGTGTTTGCCTAACAAAATAATTGACAGAAAAGGTATTTATTAAATCATAAGGTGATTCAACTGTTTATAAAATACAAGGTTTAAACAAAACGGTAGTTCATCAGCAGCAATGAGAGCTCAGCTATGTTTTCTTTCTCCGTGTGCGCACGTGTGTAACCAAACAGGTCCACTGTTCACTTAACACTCAACCAATATTTATTAAGCATCTGCTTTGTGCTAGAAGCCCTCTACTACCCAAAATAAGTAACCCTGTTATTCTGTTACAGAATACTTGACTATTCTGGACTACTGTAGAATAAAAATTAATAATAATTTATACCTGGTATAAGGTGTTATAACAAAAACAATAAATTGAGTGATAAGAGGAGACAGATGAAATAGCATCCTAAATTTCTCATTTCATGTAGTATATTACTTCATTAATGACAATAATTAAACAGTCTTGAATGTTTTTCAGAAAAATAAGTAATGATTACTAAAAGAATAAACTATACTTTAAAACTTCAAATTGCTAGATTGATAAAAGCTAAAAAGGTAATCATATATCAAAAGAGAGAGAAAGAGAGAGTAAGAAAGTGAGTGAGAATAGACCAAGTAAGCATAAAAATATGGAAAAAAAGATTTCTGAGATAGGACTAGATATATTTTTTACAAAAGGAATATTAGTTAATTTAATTAACATTAAATTAATAACCATAATAATTATAAAAGATAAAAAAACATAATTTAACCATAGGATAGCAGTTTAAGGACACTAGTTTTGGTAGCAAGAACAGGATTCAAATATTATTCTGCCATTAACTTGTTATAATCTCTTTCCTATTGGTGTATTTATTTAGTCTATTTACCTCAACTTTCTCCTCTAAAAAATGGAAATAAGAATAACTGAATGTAGACAGTATTGGGAAAAAATAGTATGTAATGCTTAGTGACCAGCACAACTAAACATTCAATAACTGTAATTTGTAATATTACGTGTTTTAAATGATGTATCTAACTATGTACCCATACAAGTTAAAAAAATAGAAAAATGGTGCTGATAGATTGTCTCAATGCAGAGTTGCCACAAGCCTTCAATTTGTGAAAAAACTCAGTATCTGTGAAGTGCCATAAAGCAAAGCACAATAAAAATAATATAAAAAACATAACAAAGAGAGATAAGAATCAAAGGAGTATTGTCCAAGATATATTGTTACCTTAAAAATTCCATGAAATATAAAATGTGAAAATCATAGAAACACAGTCAGACTTAAAAAGAAGATTATTATTTACAGAAAGCTACTAAAAGCAGCCCATGGTGCTGAAGCCATAGGCCTGCTGAAATCTGGATCCAAAATCACATCGAGATACCTAGAATTCTAGCTCTTTAGAGTAATGAGGTCAATAAGGCTCCATTTGAAATGGTGGACCTGAACCTGGCTTACTACTTTATCACAAGGCTGCAAAAATTTGGCCAACTGCTGCCTGGGGAAACAGCTTATATAGGGCTGTAGGACCTGAGAGGTGGAAGAATAAAGATACAGCATTATGATAAAATATTCATATAAGAATGAAGCTGAAAGCTACCATTGTAAGATCTGGATTGTGACTGAGAAGATCCGGATAAAGGCAACTGTAAAAGCACTAGTTAGGTACATGTGAACAAAACAAAACAAACAAAACAAAACTTGTAAAACAAAATTCTAAAACATAAGCAAGTAACCTAATGGTAAGAAAATCAATCAATAATTGTAACATTCACTCCAGATAAATCTGATTTTATAAAATTATCTGACAATGACCTCAACATGAATATGCTTGAGATGCTTAGTGATAAAGTACTCATACCTAAAAAAGAACATGATTAAAGACAGATAAAAATAAAATAAGAATAGGTGAATAAGAGTAAAAATTAATCAGAAATCTTAAAAAATTAAAAATGTTCATTAATATAAAAGTACAATAAATGAAATAAGGCAATTTCAAGGAGAGAATTAAGTGAATTGGAAGGTAATGTTAAGGAATTCACTCAGAAAAAAACTGTAGCAAGAAGAATTAATTTTCTGAAAATGAAATAGCAATTGAGATACTAATCAGTAAACTGATTAGGAAATACCAATGTATATCTTATACAAATTCCAGAAGAAGAAAATGGAGGTAATGACAAAGGAACAATAAAGAAAAGGATAATAGCTGAGAATTTTCCAAAATTGGAGTCCTGAGATTAATAAGTACATCCTGAGTTCATGACTAATAATTCAAAATAAATCCACATCCAGACACATTTCAGAGAAACTACAAGACATTAAGGATATAGAATAACTTTCAAAAGCTACCAGGAGAAAAAGCAGATTACTTATAAAGAGATAAAAACAGATTGATAGATTTCTCTTACTTAAGAATAGTTGACAGAACAGTAGTCTAAGATATAATGGAGTAATATCTTAAAATATTCAACAAAAATACCCAGATAAATTGCTATTTAAGATAAAAGACAAAATAAAGACATTTTTAGATACATAAAATATATGTATTACCCAAGATTCTCACTAAATAATTACTAAAAAAATGTAATAAGAAAAGTGAACCCAGAAAGGAAGCCACAGGATCTAAGAATAACGGTAGGCATAGTAATATCCAAAAAATATTAGTAAATAAAATTAAGCATTGAGTATAGAAAATAGTGATCACCACTTTTGAATATGGTTAAAAACAAATAGGTAAAACTAAAACTTCATTACACAATTATAGTAACAAGATTGACCTAATAGGTAATTAAAAGATGCTATGCTAACCACCTTTTTTATACTAAGAAGAAGGTCAGAAATACTAAAAGGTCAATTTCGTATTTTCTTAGAAAAATATATAGTTCAATATACACAAAAGAATTTTAGAATTAGTGCTAACGAAACAGATAAACCACCTACAGATTTCAAGCCAGAAGTAAAATCCATGTACCAGATAAAATCACAAAATAAACTAAAAAATTTTTTCAATTAAAACCATATAAAACATATCATTTTATTTTAATGCATTTAAATTCAGAAATAATAAAAATAGAGCAAATATGTTTACAAAGTAAAAACATACCCTTCTAAATACCTCAAGGGTTAAAAATAAAAGATATTATGAAATATTTAAAATGGAACAAAACGACATATCAAAACATGGTATGCAGCTAATGAGAAACCAGGAGAAAAATTTAGAGTCTGAAATTCATTTTTAAAGATAATAAAAATTATTGCAAGTAAAAGGGTAATAATTCAATTCAAGAATCTAGAAAAAGAAAAATGGCCTAAAAATATAAAAAAATAGAAGGAAGGAAATAATGCTAATGCTGATAAAAGCAGAAAGTAATGACTTAGGCTACAAATAAATAATAAAGTAGATAAGCAGAATCAAAATTCAGTTTTTGTACAAATGTAAATGAAACAGAAAAATGTCTAGGGTTTAATAAAAGAAAAGACAGAAGTGCCAAATAAATAATATTAGGAATAAGAGGAGAACATAACTAAGGACAAAAAATTAAAAATCATAAGAATATATAAATAACTTTATACAAATAAATTGAAGAATAAACTGTGAACTGTACTTAAAAAAATAACTTCCCAAAATTGACTAGAGAAGAATCGGAAATTTCCTCTATGGTTATTGGTTTATTTAGATATTCTGATATTCAAGTCTGCCTACCTTACAACCTACTGATGAAAATTACCAAGTTCAGATGATTTTAGATGCAAGTTTAACCAAACACTCAGAATAAATAATCCCAATAATATGAAAACTGTTTAAGATATAGAAAAAATGAAATGTTACTCAACTTATTTTGTGAGGCTAGTATCACTGTCACAGCAAAACTCTACAGTAACAATTAAAAAAATAAAAATTAAAGATTGACCTTCCCATGTAAGCATACTACATATCAGTAAATTAAATAGTAGATTAAAAAATACACCAAGAGCAAGAATATTTTTTCCAAGAATATAAGAAATGTTTAGTATCAGGAAATATATTAATATCATATAAAATATTAACATAGTGGAAAATTTTATCATAGTATTGATGCAGAAAATGCATTAGATAAAATTTACCTGGTATTTCTGATTAAAAACACTTAGCAAACTATAAATAGTTTAGGAATATATTAAGAACTTCCTTAATACAATAATTTCAATTTCTCAAAACCCCAAGCAAATGTTATGCTTCTAAAACATTTCCATTAAAATAAGAAACAGAATAGATATTCTTAATATGACTATCCTATGACCACTATACAGAGGTTTAGTAATGCAATATGACAGGAAAAAATTGAACATTTAAGAATTAGAGTTTAAGAGAATGCCTGTCATTATTTACTGCTGACATACATGTTGATGTAGAAAACTTGAGAATTTACCAGTTTAGTTATTTAAAGTACTAAGAGAGCTAAGCAAAGTTGCTGAATATATACCAATAATAACCAATAAACAATGAAATGGAAAACAGATACGAATATATAGTATAAGAATCTAAGTTATATGAGGAAAAAATTTACAAAATAGGTTCAAGAAATTTATGATGGAAATTTTGAAACATTATGAAATGATATGAAGATGATCACAAATAGAGGAATATAGTATGTCACTGGGCAGCAAGACACATTATAAAAATGTCAATTCTCCCTAGATTATTTTCTAATGTTAATGTAATTACAAATAAAATTCAGCAAGACTTTTGCTAAACTTGATCAATTAGCCCTAAAATTCATATTAAATAGCAAAAGACCAACAGAGCTAAAAGAATTTTAAAGAGGAACAAGGTAGAGAGACTTATCTTACCAAGTAGAAAGAATATTATAAAGCTATGGTAATTAAGGGTTATGGTGTTAGTACAAGGATAGAAAAACAGTGCATTGGATCAAATAAAGATCATATAAACAGATTTGATATAGGCAAAAGATGGCATTACAAATTAGTCAATAAAGAATGACTAACTTTTTAGATAATGCTGGGATAATTGGGTTACCCCTATGGAAAAAGAATAAAATAGGGTGCATATAAGGTACCATAACCAAAAACAATTCCAGAAGGATTAGAGATTTAAATGTAAAAGGGAAACCTTTAAAACTGTTAGAAGAAAATACACAAAGGTAAATGACCTTGGCATGTGAAAGGATTTCTTAAATGACATAAAAGCACAAATTATAAAGGAAAATATCAATAAGCCGAACTGAGTTAATATTAAAAGCTTTATAAAAACAAATACTACTGAAGCCACAGTTAAAAGGGAACCTACAAATTGGGAAAAAAATCTTTGTAATCTCTGTGGCCCAAAATATGAAAATCTAGAATGTTACAACAACAGCAACAACTAATACCAAAAACCAAATCAAGTCAAACAAAACAAAACTCTTCCAAAATAATAACAGCACAACAAATAACCCAACAGAAAGATGGACAAAATCCCAATGGCTTGCAAGTAAGAAAAAAAAAATTAATGAAATATTATTTAATTCCGATCAGACTGACAAAAATTTTAAAAAGTCTGACCATCAAAAATGTTGTGAAGCATGTGGAGAAGTGCTCATAGATTGTTACTGAGAATATAAACTGGTACAAACACATTGGAGAGAGATTTTACAATACCTAGTAAAGTTCAAAATGCATATTTCTTAAAGTTTAGCAATTCTACTTCTATGTATATACATCTATAAAAATGTTAACTGTGGTCTTGTTTGTGATTGGGAAACATTAAAATAATGTCCAACAATGAGAGAATTGATAAATAAATTTTAGTAATACATACAGAAGAATACATTTCATATAAACCAAAATATATGGCTTATGTAAAACTAATTCATGATGATAGAGGTGACAGTGGTTTTGCTTGTTTTTTACCTTTGTTAAAACTTTGGAAAATTTCACCTTCAAGGGACACATACAAAGGACTCTTCCTAGGTATTATAAATATTCTGTATCTTGGGTTGGGTGTTGTCACATGTATACTCATCAAGGTAAATACTTAATTTGTCTAGTTTACTGTACATAACCTATAATAAAATAATAAAAAATAAGTTCAGAAACAAGTGTTCCAAATTATTAAACTTTGTTTAACCTGGGTTCTGGATTCTTGTACTTCATATTATCCTTTATACTTTTATGTGATTTCATTTTTTTTTTTTTTTTTTTTTGAGACAGAGTCTCACTCTGTCCACCAGGCTGGAGTGCAGTGGTGCCATCTCAGCCCACTACAACCTCCGCCTCCTGAGTACAAGCGATTCTCCTGCCTCAGCCTCCTGAGTAGATTACAGGCACGTGCCATCATGTGTGGCTAATTTTTGTATTTTTAGTAGAGACAGGGTTTTGCCATGTTGGCCAGGCTGGTCTCGAACTCCTAATCTCAAGTGATCCTCCCACCTTGGCCTCCTAAAGTGCCAGGATTATAGGCGTGAGGCACCATGCCCAGCTTATGTTTTAAATATTTTACATTAGAAAGTGTATAAGGCAAACACCACAGATCTTCCTAACTAGAATTAATCGAGGTAAAGGAAAGCACTAGTGTCATCTTCTCTTCATTATCTCTGATAATAGAGCCCAATATTAATAAGCACTTCACAGCCAAACATGCCGACAAACTGATCATTTTGTTGAATCAAAAGCAAAAGTTTTCATTCATTTCTTGACTGACTGTAGAATCTCAGGTTTCCTTAAGTGAGTGACCAGAGGGATATATTGTTGATACAGACAGATGCTGCCAATGCACAAAAATCATCCATTTAGGATTTTCAGTTGAGGAAGTGAGGCATGCATTGCTAAAGGCTTTACTTACATGAATTAACAGAACCAACAGGTGACTTTGTATCAATACTGCTATTGGCTGGCGGGTTTCACCTCTGGTTTCAGAAAAGAAAGAGATGATACCTTTTCAATGCTGCATTTCAAGTCAACCATATGAAAAGCAAGATTTTATTCCAGTCACTTTTCTTTCTCTCACAATGTGGGAGAAAAGTGCCAGCCACTGCTACTCTCGCCACTAACCACAGTACAGATGTTTGAAAAATATGAAAACAGAGAAATGAAACAAAAAGGAAACCCTCAAAAATTAAGTTTTGCATAAATGAAAAATACAGTATTTATGTATTATAACTGCAAAAAGATCAATGGACTTTTTTCTTCTGTGTTAAACAAAAATAAACACAGACATTGATTTTTTGACTTAGTGTTTTGTTGAAACCAGCAATTACAAGGACCAACTCAAACATGGCTAAAAGTGGGAATAAAAATAAGATTTCTTTTAATCTGATAAAAGACTTTTTTTTTTATCTCCAAGAACGTTACAGTATGACCTACTTAAGTGAATGCTTATTAAAGCAACAGATTCATTTAAAAAACATATTTTTAGGTAAATAGGAATGCTGCAAGTGTTTCTTTGAAATCTTACAAAAGATAAAAATTAATTGAACTAAATAAGGTTCCTTACCCTAAGCAAATAAGAAATGGCTTAGAAAGAAATGTCTTCAAACTATTGGAATGTATATTCCTTAGTTGGTGTAACCAATGTGAGGTCTCAGTTACTGTAATAGCAAATGTCCTATTAGATTTAAGCACCTCAGTGCAAATTATTAAAATGAGACTGCCTTTGTTTAAAAGAAAGCTTTCAAAAATGTAATGTAATCTCTGAGGGAGTATTGCCTAAAATGAAAGTTTTAGGCCTAGCTCTGCCACAATCCTATTGTGCATCTTCCTTCATCTGATTAAACATCTTTGGGTCTCAACATTCACGTACATTCACATTTCTAAAGTGAATGTGACATAAAGTCATAGCTTGATCATCAAACTCCTTTCTAGCCCTAAAATTCTATGAATCTAATGAGATTAATTTATCATGAGGTGTTTTTCTTCTTTCTTTTGTTAATTTCCTTACGTTAAATGGACAAATAAATGATCAAATAAGCAAATAAATAAATATTAAAAACACATACACACACCGATAGCTATCCCTCTGAATAGGAAAAAAGACTTTTTTTTTTGTTTGCCATTATCTATTCCCTAATGTGTATTTAAAAAGAGAGCTCCCACAAAAAGATTTTTATTTTTTTTCTAAATCAAAAATAGCATACAGGCCGGGCGCGGTGGCTTAAGCCTGTAATCCCAACACTTTGGGAGGCCGAGACGGGCGGATCACGAGGTCAGGAGATCGAGACCATCCTGGCTAACACTGTGAAACCCCGTCTCTACTAAAAAATACAAAAAACTAGCCGGGCGAGGTGGCGGGCGCCTGTAGTCCCAGCTACTCGGGAGGCTGAGGCAGGAGAATGGCGTAAACCCGGGAGGCGGAGCTTGCAGTGAGCTGAGATCCGGCCACTGCACTCCAGCCCCGGCGACAGAGTGAGACTCCGTCTCAAAAAAATAAAAAAAATAAAAAAAAAAAAGCATACCATTTGTTTGCCATTTAAGTTCTATTAAGAAAGAAAACACAAAATCATTATGGAAATCCTATTAGGAACTTTAGAAAGACAAAGCTGATGAAATTCCATTTACAATTCAAATTGTTCATTCACGCATTTTCTTTTGCAGAAACTTTAAATGCTGCCTCAAACAATCTTCACCTCTTTTTCCAGGGACAATATCCCTAACTCTGCAAAAAAAAAAAAAACAAGGCTGTCTTCTCATACCCTTCCCATCTGTCCTCTGAGGCAGTTGTTCCACAAAGCTAAGGTATAGATTACAGCAAGAGATATTTGGGATAGGAGTAAAACATTTCACCCTGGAGACAGTATTGTGTTCAATTTGCCAAGTCTAAAAGAAAGTTAAGCTTCATCACCACTTTGGCAAGAAATCTGGTTCTCATGGATGGACAATGATTATCATTTTTGCACAAAACTTTTGAAAATGAAAGTACCTGATCACCAGCCAGAAAATAAGTCCGATAATGCAAGTTTTTCACGTCAATATTTAGAGCAGACAAAACACTATCAGTGCACCCTTAACAGACCTGAAGCGTCTAGAAAGAATACAAGGCAGCTGACACCTTGGTGAATAAGAGCAGCTCAGTTTTATGAAAAGGCCAAAGTCTTAGGGCAAACTCTCTATTGTTCCAAGTGCTGATATACCTATGGCATCAACAAAGGCAAAACACTGTGGGGGGCAATAGGCAAGGCTTCTATTACAGGCAAGGCTCCTATTAAAGGCTGGGACCCTCTGGACTACCAGTCAAGGAACCCCAAGGGTGGGTCCCTGAAGGGAGGAAGTTTCCTCCAACAGAATGGCGAGAGGCCGAAGTTACACAGCGTAGGAGTACTCCCTGCTGGCAGCTGAGGTTGGAAATGAACTGGTGATGTCCTAGAGAGGGCTGCCTAAATTTTCTGTGAGGAGGCTAATGGAGATACAGTGCTTTTGAGGGGACAAGAGCATGAGTCTGATTAGGTTTAGATAACTCCAGATATTATGCTAAGTGAGGAGGAGGTTAAGGGAAGCTACCAATGACAGGAACTCCAACAACTGACAGAAGCTATGTGTAGAGCCGGTATATACAACTTTCACTTAAGTCTCCCATCTAGTGTCATTCCATAAAGCATACACAGCTGCATGTGCACATGTGTGTGGGGTACAGAGGGTGCAGGAAGAAATCTATTTCTCTGCAGTTCATTTTACCCCTGCAAGAACAACCTTTGAAACAGTCTAATGTATTCACGACACTTATGTTTCACAAGGAATCCTATCCATAATTCTGATGAACCTGCCTGGTATGCCCCCTATACCCCTACACCTAAGCCCGAGGCAGGTGGTCTTTGTATAGGCCTGGGGCAACCACACGGGTTTCTCCCCAGTGCTCTGCTGCTCTGTTAGGGTTCTTCTGCATAATAAAATGAAGGTCAAAATGGCAGCCTGCTAAAAGCAGCAGTATTTCAGTTGCAGGAATAACTTGCTTGTCATCAACTTGTTAATGCAATAGTCAAACATTTCTCTGACATGTACAGTATCAGCTAACTTCAGCAGATAAAGGGTCTAGAACAGGAAGATGCTGCAGATGCTTTAGCTCAGAGGAAGGCTTAGCAGAGCCAAAACGTCAGCAGGGCCTGTTTGTTCCATACTTTCCATCGGGCTCTGTGAAAGAAACGTTAGATTATTGCAATGACAAGTTTGTGACAAGCAAGTCATTTGTGCAACTGGTGCGCTCCTGTTTTTATCTGTTTACCATTCAGACTTGTGAATGCCATTTCATGCACTTAGAGGATTTCTGGCTCCCATTAAGGGGAAATGGTTCCTCCATGTTTAGAATTTTCTACCTCAAAGAGAATTACTAAGCAATTATTTGTTCCTGTGGTCAGTGTCACACAAAAGCACTCTTGAGTTGTTTAGTTGGATTCTGAATCATGAAATGAAGTCCTGAAGACTGGATAGCTTGGAGCATCAAAAATTTCCCATCTAGTTTATTGGAATGACTACAAAGCAAGCCTGTGAGAGTCAATAAAATTATGGCCAGCTTGAAACACCTTGCCCTTTTGCTCAGGGATCATATATCAAGGCCATATGCTTCAAGGCACATAAACTCACTTGTAACAAGTAGATCCTGAGAAGCTAAGGCCTGGCGATGTCACACACTGACATGTGATCTAGCATATGATTGCTTTGGTGACAAGGACCACGTTGGTTGCTGAGAAGAGAATTTACACTGACTTCTCTCCATACTTTGTGGGTAACTACAGGGTCATTACTAATCCAGAGAACATTTTAACTGTGATAAAATAAAGTAACATAATATCAAATTAATAACTAGGGTCATCCTCACTAGGCTGACTTTTTAATAGTGAATGGAGACCCTGGTGGAGTGGAGATCAAGAATTCAAGATCCTCTCATTAGATTCTTCACCTGAAGTTGCTGAGTTTCTTCAAGTTATTTTAACCTCTTGGGAGGAAGGTAGAAAATAACAGCACATGTGCCTTTTCCATCTGACATAAATGGTCTCAGGGTCAGTATTACAAAAGATGAAGAGTGCCTTCAGAACTCAAGAACAAGAATGATACTCTCTAAACATCATTTATTCTTTCTATAATTTTACATTTTTGCCCATTGTTGGTACTGAATTTATACATAACTCTAGGTATAACATTTATTTATTTATTTATTTATTTATGAGATGAAATCTCACTCTTGTCGCCCAGGCTGGAGTACAATGTTGTGATCTAGGCTCACGGCAACCTCCATCTCCCAGGTTCAAGCGATTCTCCTGCCTCAGCCTCCTGAGTAGCTGGGACTGCAGGCGCCCACCACCACACCCAGCTAATTTTTGTATTTTTAGTAGAGACGGGGTTTTACCATGTTGGACAGGCTGGTCTCGAACTCCTGACCTCAGGCGATCTGCCCACCTTGGCCTCCCAAAGTGCTGGGATTACAGGCGTGAACCACGGTGCCTGGCCCAACTCTAGGTATAACTCTTAAAGAACATAACAGAATGAGGCTTGGAAGCAGACACAGATGTACACTATCTGGGGAAGCAAGTCAAAGCCGGAACAGGGGGAATGTCAAGGACTAGATAAAAGTAATGATGTAAAGTGAAGCAGAGCTTAGAAAGGGCTACTAGAGAATGTTACAGAAAGCGATAATAGTACTCATTGAATAAAAATTGTATTGTGAATGATCCTTTGCCAGACACTATATGTATTATACAATTTACATGTGTAATTTAAT
The DNA here is from genome assembly GCF_009764315.1 of Trachypithecus francoisi. Lineage (NCBI taxonomy): Eukaryota > Metazoa > Chordata > Mammalia > Primates > Cercopithecidae > Trachypithecus > Trachypithecus francoisi. The sequence goes on along the minus strand of NW_022681453.1, from coordinate 74,507,902 downwards.
CATTACAACAATTCTATGGTATATGCATGCTCAGTATTTTTTCAGATGTGAGAACTGAAATGTAGGGATTTAAGTACTTGACACCATAAACATGTAAGCTGCAGAGATTTGAAACTAGTTTTCCCATATTCCAAAGCCCATATACTCTTAACCACAAAAGAACGAAAGTCATTTCCACTGCCTTCAGAAGTCTTCTCTCTCTTGCTTACTGGAAAACATTTCAGTCTGTAAATGTAGGAATTCATTAATTTGATACAAAGGGGCCAGTGAGAAGATTCAAGTTTTATCTGTGTTGCCATCCTTGTTAGGTCTCTGAGAAAGCTGAGTTTCATCAAGATGTCATTCCTTTCTCCAAGCCTGACCTATTCCTACTTTAATGCACTAGGGAAGAGGTAAGTGATTCTAACCTAATCACGTATCTCTGTGCTATGAATGGAGGGTGTTTGGCGGCATCTCCTTGTGTCCATGCCAATTCCTTTCTCTCTCTTCATGTGTATAGCCTTTAGTTCATCCTACTCTTTGCTCCCATATTACTTCCAGGGGGCCTTCTTTTGTCACTTGTCTGCTATTCTTTTTTAGGTGGGGGAAGGGGCGGACAGCTTTCTTACCATGACAAGGATCACTGAAACAGTCTCAACTTCAAACTTTGCACAGAATGTATCCTTTGTTCGGTCTTCTGCTTTGTTTCTCTTTAATGATAGCTTTGCCATGAGTCCCATTCGTATGTAACTCAGAGCTATGCAAATGAAGCTGGTAAGCAAGCATTTGCAGTTACTCAATCTTAAAATGAATATGTGTCCAACCAGTGGAAACCTGAGTGAGTAATGTCTCCTGAACATTATGTGTGGAATGGCTGCTTTCCTTGATGGGTGGCAAAGAATAAACTCAGTGAGATCTGCATTATATTCCCAGGTCACTTTTTAGTGTGTGTTCAGAGTGTATCACAAGACTGGTTTTAGCTTAGGTAAAATTTTTCTTATAGTAGTTCCACATTTTTTTTTAACTTCTTGGGGTCTCCAAAACACAGAATTCTTAATAGCTACTGAAAAATCCCCATACCTGAAGAATCCTAAGATCCCAGGGCAAGAATATGATAAAGAACATTAAATAATCCATGGTCTGGGTCTTAATCTGGTGCTCACAGTGATCATTCAGTCTGCTGCATACCACCAGGGCACGGAACTCTCCACTGTAAGATACTTTAGTCTGATCTGTTCTTCATTATGTTGAATCTTAATCTGTATTAGTCCATTCTCATGCTGCTATGAAGAAATATAATCTGTATTAGTCCGTTCTCATGTTGCTATGAAGAAATATCCAAGACTGGGTAATTTATAAAGAAAAGAAATTTATATGACTCAGTTTCACATGGCTGGGGAAGCCTCAGGAAACTTACAATCGTGGCGGAAGGCACCTCTTCACAGGGTAACAGGAGAGAGAATGAGTGCTGAGCAAAGGGGGAAAAGCTCCTTATAAAACCATCAGATCTCATGAGAACTCACTCACTATCATGAGAAAATCATGGGAGTAATTGCTTCCATGATTCACTTACTTCTCACCAGGTCCCTCCCACAACACACGAAGAGTATGGGAACTACAATTCCAGGTGAGATTTGGGTGAGGACACAACCAAACCATATCATAATCTATCTTTCTAAAATCCCTCCTAGTGCATCTAGTTATTTCTCACCCTAACTTTCAGTTCAGAGCTTCAGAAAATTATTAGTTTAATGGCTCATTTAATGACAACCCTTGTGTGTATCACATACCAACAACTGGGTTTAGATTGTCCTGCCTTGTCCCTTTCTCCTCACCCAACACGATTTAAATTCCCACTCCACCCCTCTGACAAGCCAGGGAGAAATAAAAGCTAGTCACACCCATTTCTCACTTCCATTTGGATGTAGGTAATACATATGGCAAAGCATTCTTAATCTCTTTGATTTTCTGTCCTATTCTGTGGAAAAATCTTCCCTGACAACCTCAGGTATCTTTGATTGATATGGCTATTTATAGATTGACTATTTAATTTATTGTCTAAACAGGGATATTTTTTACGGTGAAAGGGCCTTATAAATAATTATACCAAGACTACAGGCTTAAACCTGAACTGTCCCAGGCAAACTTACATAACCCTTGCATATACTTTTACTTCAATACCCATCTTTTTGCATAAAAATTTTCATGTCTGTTTTTCCCACCAACCTGTGAGTACTCTTTAGCAACAGCAACTTTATCTATATAGCTTCAGTTCCTAGAAAAGTACTTACAAGTATAAAGACCTGGGGGTAAATATGTACTGATGCACATGCATATGCATATATGCATGTGTATGTGTTAGAATTGATGGTGTATTTTTCAATAATTACATTCTGTGGATCTCTCCCCTTATTTCATGGCAAATACCACCAACACATGTTAACTTCTTATTTCTGGAGATGAATCAAAAATATTTCATTTAATGCCATAGGAAGAAAATGGTTTGAGTATATTGGTAATGGGTTTGCTTTTAATATTGACAGCAACAAACAGAAAGTGAAATGTGATAAATTTTCCACTAAAAGTCTACTGCACATTTTTTTAACAAAGCACTGAACAATAAGCTCTAATCCCTTTCTTCACAGGTATTATAAATTGTTTCAGGCCGTGCACGGTGGCTCATGCTTGTAATCCCAGCATTTTGGGAGGCCGAGGCGGGCGGATTTTGAGACCAAGAATGGCCAACATGGTGAAACCCCGTCTCTATTAAAAATACAAAAATTATAGCAGCATGATTTGTAATCCTTTGGGTATATACCCAGTAATGGGATGGCTGGGTCTTATGGTACTTCTAGTTCTAGATCCTTAAGGAATCGCCATACTGTTTTCCATAATGGTTGAACTAGTTTACAATCCCACCAACAGTGTAAAAGTGTTCCTATTTCTCCACATCCTCTCCAGCACCTGTTGTTTCCTGCTATAAAGACACATGCACACGTATGTTTATTGCAGCACTATTCACAATAGCAAAGACTTGGAATCAACCCAAATGTCCATCAGTGACAGCCTGGATTAAGAAAATGTGGCACATATGCAGCCATAAAAAATGATGAGTTTGAGTCCTTTGTAGGGACATGGATGCAGCTGGAAACCATCATTCTCAGCAAACTATCGCAAGAACAGAAAACCAAACACCGCATGTTCTCACTCATAGGTGGGAACTGAACAATGAGATCACTTGGACTCGGGAAGGGGAACATCACACACCGGGGCCTATCACGGGGAGAGGGTAGGGGGGAGGGATTGCATTGGGAGTTATACCTGATGTAAATGACGAGTTGATGGGTGCAGCACACCAACATGGCACAAATATACATATGTAACAAACCTGCACGTTATGCACATGTACCCTAGAACTTAAAGTATTATAAAAAAAAAAACAAAAAACAAGAATTAGCTGGGCGTGATGGTGGGTACCTGTAATCCCAGCAGGAGGCTGAGGCATGTGAATCGCTTGAACTTGGGAGGTGGAGGTTGCAGTGAATCCGAGATGGTGCCACTGCACTCCATCTAGCCTGCAGTCTGGGCGACAGACTGAGACTCCATCTCAAAAAATAAAAATAAAAAAAAAAAATTTCAGCAGCTGTACCCACAATTTCAAGTTTGTAGTAAATCAATTATTATAGGAAATGATGTTAACTTAAGAGTGCTCCTTTAATCTCCACTAAAATATTGGTGGCATTTCTATTGCTTTCACCCTGGTCAAGCACATTTGGAAGGTCCTGGTAACTTCTGGCAGTTTTTTGCTTCTGAGTAACAGTGGTTTTAAAAAAAAGAAAGGTAAGGAGAAAGTGCCTGGAAAATGTGAACCACTTAGAGAAGTCATTTCTTCCCTTCTCGCTGACACATGCAGACCACTCCAGAAAGATGTGACTCTACACTGGTTAAAGAGCTTCGTAGAGGATAATCTCACAACTTCCCTTTCAGTGTTTAGCACACACTATTAAGAACCTGTCTCATTATCAAACCTTAAGATTTTCTGTTGCAGCATATTTTGTCATTATCAGACCTCAGTGAAGAAAAGAAAGCCTTGTTTCCCACTTCTCCTTACTGGCTTAACAGCTACTATTAGCTCTGTACTTTAACATTCCTTTTTCCAAGATAAAAAAGTCAATGTTTTTGACTCTTCCTTGAGAATTTTTTTCAAAATGTTAAATATAAATTTGTTTGGAGGGGTTTGAAAAGTCTGTCTCTCTAAGATGTTTGTATTCAGTTTTATCTGAAATCAGAACAAGCATGATTAAGTATCTAATCTATGCTCATAAGAAATAAGAGAAATATCTATATTCTGCATGCTTCTTATACATTCCACTATTATAGCTATTTAAAATTTCAGTTTGACATTTCACACTCTTGATTAACTTTCTATAATCTACTTCTAGATGCTATTTTTCCCACAGAGGAAGTCATTCTTTATTTTCAGTCCATCAATGACATTTACCAAACCATCATGGATAATGAAAAATATAAGACTTATAACATTCAAAAGAAACAAAGTTACATGTCTATTATTTCAGAGTCTTAAATATGTGGAAAAAAGAAGACAATCTCACACAAAAGCAGAAACATGGATAAGCATGCTCAGGTGTTTGGTGCTAGCTCACCAGCTATTAGTACAGGCAAACTAATACAGCTATATGGAATTCACTATACAAGTGATAAAGAAGCAGTGGATGAAATGCCACCTTTGAGGTCTGCTTTCTCTCCTGAAGAAAACTAACAATAACTTTTATTTAACAACATTTTGTTTATTCCCAGTTTTACTGAGTGTTCATTTCAGTTCTCCCTCTGAAGTGGTTAGTTATACTTATCTCTCAAATTGTTGTTATTTGGACACTGTACATAAAAGCATTGCATTTTGAAAGCATGCATTCCTTGTTCTCAACATCTAAAATAATGATTTGCAACCATTTAGAAGTTCTGGTATCCTGTTGTTAATGTGATTTTTGCATCACTCTTCCCTGTCTATTCCTTAAAACATAATTTTAAATGAAAATTAATTTCATTATGAGACTTTGAAATGTCTCTAACAATAATTTAGAATACACTGAATTTGCCAATATTGGAAAATATGTATCTAGTCTAGATTATCAAGACAGAATCCAGGACTGACCTCAATAGCATGTCACTTCTATATCTCTCAATACTGAGTCTCATCCCCTACTAATCATTTCCTGAGAATTCTGAAGTGCTTGCCACAAAATAAATAGGTTAGAATTTTTTATTTTTTGGTCATGTGAGACAGAATTAAAGGCTCTGCTGGTTACGTGGAGCTATATCATAATACTAGCTTTGCCTTAGTTCAGCAAAACTTTCATTGGGCTGAGAAAGAAGACAATATATTATCAAGGCATTGTGTCCTGGTATCATCAAACAATGGGAAATCAATTTTACCAGGTCTCTCCTAGGATATTTCATTGAATAAATGTTAGAGTTCCATGTCTATAATTTGCAGGACAGAATTATTAAAAATGGTTGTATTTAAGTGCGTTTTCCCAAATAGTGAGTTGCCTTTTGGCAGAAAAGAAACAATGAAGGTAAATGTGAGAGTATCATCAACCACAAACTAGTAAGCTGAACTCAAGTATAATAGCAACCTTCCTGTGTGATCTGCCATAGAGCACCATTTGTGCAAGAGTCTGAATTTCTATACTAACTTATTTTTAAACATAACAATGTTTTTAATAAGCAGCTTATCTATTAAGTTTATAGAGAACCTTCCACTAAAGAGATTACTTATTCTAATCTATTCTTTTGTCCAATCTTTTCTCCATTTTTGCCCAGTGTTTTGTTTTTACAATATTTTATTCTATAAAAATCTATATTATACATTTTCTACCTGCCTTATCTATTCTTATATATTCACAATCTATTCTACGCTTAGTATATAATCTGAACAGATTCACATACATAAATCAACATTCATTACTTCTGGGCATATAAATGGTTGCTGGGTCCATGACTGTTGGTTAAATAGGTAGCTTCCAGGCCACTGTGATATAAGCAAAAACTGAAAAGTGTATGTTTTATAATTATTGAGGAAAAGAGGATTTTCATTATGGAGACATGTACAACTATCTCAAAGGCTTATTTTTCCAAAAGGTACAATGGCAATGTCCCCATTCTGGGATATGTGCATTGAAAATTCCGTATCAACCTCTTCTAAAAAGGTAGATATTTTGAGGTATTAAAAAGCATTATTTTATTAGTGATAACACCTCGTACTTGGGGTCCTTTTGAGTTGAAAGTTGGCAAGTAGATTTTTCAGTAAGGCAGGGGTGGGAATCACTATAAATTCATAAACTAAAAAGAAGAATGACAATCTGTTGGCCCCAAAATAGGGGATGGGGAAGATTTCTTTTGTCTTTGTCTTTTTTTTTTTTTTTTTTTTGAGATGGAGCTTCACTCTTGTTGCCCAGGCTGGAGTGCAATGGTGTGATCTTGGCTCACTGCAATCTCTGCCTCCCGGGTTTAAGCGATTCTCCTGCCTCAGCCTCTTGGGTAGCTGGGATTACAGGCATGCGCCACCATGCACGTCTAATTTTGTATTTTTAGTAGAGACAGGATTTGTCCATGTTGGTCTGGCTGGTCTCGATCTCTCTACCTCAGGTGATCCATCCACCTTGGCCTCCCAAAGTGCTCGGATTACGGGCATGAACCACTGCACCTGGCCTAGGAGATTTTGGAATAAAGGTGTCCCTGTGACTAAAAACATAGAACTGGTCATAGATAGTCTGTTTACCTCTAGTGTCTTTTGGAGCAAGGGTGTGGGTCTCTGTTGAGTGGTGCCTATCATAAGGCATCACAGCAACATCAACAAAACTCATCTCCATAATATAGTAGATTTTACATCATGTTAAGGTAGACCTTTTAAACAACTCCTTCAAGTGTTCTGTTGATTTACAGCCAGACAGTCAGACAGCTATTTCTTTTTTAGCAGGAGTAGTCAAGGCTAAAGTCAATACATGTGCCTTCCTTGCTGAGGTAGAATCAGGCATATTCCATCAACACATATGTCCCACTGTTCTCATTTCTCTCACTTTACTCTGTGATCAGTAGACAAAGTATATACTAAAGAAGAAAGAGCTGAGGAAGTTGCTAGGATTTCTAAAGAAGAAGAATCCAAATCTTGCCTACTTTAGGAAAAAACATTCTAGTATTAATTGAAAAGAGATAGTTAAATTGCAACCCATAAAATCAAATGTAGTTCCAAAGTGTGTCTATAGTGATCTACAAGCAAATACAATTTCTCATATTCTTTTTTTTTTTTTTTTTGAGACAGAGTCTTGCTCTGTCACCAGGCTGGAGTGCAGTGGTACGATCTCAGCTCACTGCAACCTCCACCATCTGGGTTCAAGGGATTCCTCTGCCTCAGTCTCTCAAGTGGCTGGGATTACAGGCACGTGTCACTACACCCGGCTAATTTTTTGTATTTTAGTAGAGACGGGGTTTCACCATGTTGGCCAAGATGGTCTCGATCTCCTGACCTTGTAATCCGCCCGCCTCGGCCTCCCAATATATTCTTAAAATATATTCTGCAGGCTAATTCTATGTTCTCATCTCATTCCTGTTTCTTCCTCTGTTCCAGAAAGGATTAGTGTCTAGCATAAAACAAACAGTATGTAATAAAGAACAGATAATACATACTCATAAAATTCTGAATCCACAGCAAAAATAGGGTAAGGTCTTAGTCTAGCAGGTAAGTCTTATCGACAGTAATAAAGGCATGTTTCTAAGCCATCCATGGAAAATACCAAAAATCTTCTCTATTATATCTTGAGGTGAAGTTTTGGTGGTATAAAAAATTATGGCTAATGCTGTGTATGTTATGTTTTATTTGGCTTCACTCTGGGACCACAAAAATGGATCTAACTATAGATAGGGGTAGGAGAGCATTTGTGTTTCTTCATTAGAAGCTGTGCATGTTAGTCTAATGTATAAGAATTAGGAAAACAATACCAAATCCCTTGATGCAGGCCATGTCATAAATCCATTTATAGTTATATAATATTTTCCTTTTTCTTATTATTTCAACCTTCATGCTTCTTTCTTCATTTAAAAAACTTAGGGGTCAGCCCTCATGTTACCAGATGATTTCTGGTAGTTGAAGCCCTTGGGAAATTCATTTGTCCATTCATGTTGCCTAGTTTGGTACAACACTCCAAGGGGAACATCCTTCTACCAAAGGCAATGACTGATTGGATTTAAAAAAATAACTTCTATGAATATGACATAATATCTGGAGGCCACATTTATAGCTGGTCAAATGCACTGTTAGCCCTACAAAAGGCTCATAATTATGAGGCAATAACATGTAAATTTCCCTTTCTGACGAGAAACTGTAGGTCCTGAGTTGTATTAAGACTGCACTAATACTGTTCGTTAAACATTTCTGAGTCTCAACAAGTCACCTTAAAATCTATGGTATATAGCAGATCTTGAGCACCTACATGAAAAGCAAGTACTCAAATGTTAGAGATCTGAATTGAAACCAAGATTGAGATCCATCCAACTTAGGAGTTCCTGCTGGTTCAATGAGTCCAAGGAAGAGGCCATTTATGATTCCTCCAAGGAGCATTAAGAGCTCCAGGGTATTCCCTTGGACATCTGGAAACCTGGGTTACTTGATCTGAGCACGACTAAAAACTGGGCAAAGTCTTGCATATTTATCCTAGGTTGGACACAGATCTCTAAGATAAGACTGGTATTTGGTAAGCTCTCATCTTTCCCATTCCTTTCTTTCGAGTTCAGATTCCTGATGTATTCTTGTCACAAGATATAGTCAAGGTTACACATGGGTTAAGAGTTCACAGTAGTTCAATAACAAACATGTTGCTGTAATACTGGTCTCTCCTGTAGACCTTGAAAGTCCAATATGCTATCTTCTAGGGCAGTTCATGGGAAAGTTGACATAATAATGCTTCAATTATTCAATTTATAAATGGGACATTTAACTGATAGAGTAGGGAGGACAAATGAGAAACGCTTGAAAATGTAAACAGTTTTTGTTTCAGAGAACAACCTTATCTCCCCAACACAGTATATTTCTTCTTAATGTAGCCAAATTTCTCTAACGCTAGGCTCACACAGAAGCTATGGAGACTTCACCTAGAAGGTCTCAATGGCCTTAGAGCCATATATATTTCTACCATAAAACAGCAACAACAATTTTGGCCTAAATATAATCTAAGCAAAAATACAAACAAAATCAAACAGACGAAAACTACCTAGAATATAATTTTAAAAAGTACTGCCTATAAGACATCACCATGTATGGTATAAAACCCACCAAACTTAGATTGCACAATGATGCCATTTGCTTCAATTTTTATAATACTGCTTTTTGAAGATTCTTATTTTTATATGTAATGGGAAACATGACATCATATAAATGAGGCAGGAAAACAGAAAGGTGTAGAAGGCAAATGCAAGGTGCCTATATATTGTCTGCCCAGTGTTGCCAGTTGTGAAAGGATTTGACATGCTAATATCCATTCATTCAGAGACATTACGGAGACACTAAGAGCATGATGGCTGGCAGGCTCTGCATTTAAGTGTGGTTATCGAGGCCCCCAAATATTGACAGAGTGCCAGATTCTAAGAAACTATTGATGTACACAGCCGGCCACAGCTCCAGACACCTCTCAGACAGAGTCTTTAAATGTCACAGATAAATGAATTTTCATGAAACTGAGAGAGAGAGAGAAAGGAAGAGCAAGAGGAGAGAAAGAACACAGAATGAAAGGCAGGAAAGAAACAAGAAAGAAGAAAATCACTTCCATAAGACTGACATGAAAGCATGTGGCATCTCATCTCTAAAGCTCAATCATAACTCCTTACACAGGATGTGAGATCAAGCCTGCTGAATGCATTGCATTACCAAAGCACTCAAGCACATTTAATCATTTCATTGCATGGTATTTTAAAAGTTAAAGGAGATACATGTTACAGAATAGCTTCAACAAACTATTTCGGAGCAAAATATAGTTCAAACATAAATACTGCCCAACTCAATCCTAAAGCAAATTCAAAATAAAAAAAATATATATATATATATATAAAGGCCCACAGACACAGATAAGTATTGAAGCCTCCTAAGCAGTTCTCCATATGCATAGAAGGTGAAAAGTCAAGGTGTCATGAAATCTATTTTTTGCCAAGACAAAAATGTGTCCTCTGACATTTTCTTCTCCACAGTCCTACTGAAAGTAATGACCCCTAGTGGGTTTATTGCACGATATTGAGGGATGCCTTCTTCCTTCCCCTCTCTTTTCCTGCCTTTCCACAGAAAACATCTGCCAGGAAAGTATACGAGTCAGTTACTTGACACATGATAACAAAAGTGAGCCATGGTTATAACTAGAACGACCAAGTATTCCTTAGAAATCATGTGTAACTCAATATATTTTAAATGTAAAGGAAGCTTTTTTACTTTGAAAGTTTTCCATCTGCTGAGGGCAGCTTCTCTTGACCTTGATACACTGTGCCATTGAAAGCAGTCACACTTTCAAGGTTCAAATATGGCTTGTTTGTGCATTTACTGTTCTATATTAGAGTTGTGCAATCTCCACGTTTTACATAAAGCGATCATGCCAAGGCCCACTAACAAAATTCTTCTTCCAATTCAAAAGCACATGGGTAAGTTTTTTGTTTTGGTTTTTAACCTGCAGCAACATGGTTTCACAAAGCCCTAGCTGCCTTTTTACTAGCATCACAAAAAGCCTTGGTGTAAGTTATTTTTCTACATCTGGCTCTCTCTGTTTTGGATACACGGGACATTAGCAGGTATATACTTGGAGAAAAAAGTTCCATAGCTCAAATGTTCAATAGAGGTTTTGTTTTTGCATCAACTTTTCAGTAATTTCTTAGTACTTTTCTTTTTTGTTAGGAGATAAAATGAAAGGATTTAGATTTCCTGCCATGGGAAAAATAATTATTTTCTCTGCCTTTAAAGGCTTTTATTTTGAAGACAAAATCAGTTTTAACTCAAATGGAAATTGCAGTAAAATCTCAGACACTGTAATCAGTGACTGCATTAAAACTCTCAAGAAGTAAGCCAACTTCCATGTGAGGCCACATTTCAGCCAGGATCACAAAGAGACATTATCCACTTTGCCTATGGCCATTCTGTCATTTTAGACTGTAAAATTTTTATCCTGTAAAATTAAGGTTCAAGGAAATCTCTAACTTTCACGTACATACACATAAATACCATGATTTTCCCCTGTAACCATATAATAAGCAGAGAGGTTTTGGCTTACTTTAGATATAAATGTAGAAGACACTTAATAAAGATTATTAAAATTTCCTTCATTATATAAGTAATAGTGTTCAAATATTCAGTGATTGGTTAACACAAACTGTGTTATACACCCTACAGAGAAAACTGTATAGTTGCTAAAAAAAAAAAAAAAAGTAGACTTAAATGTGCTATATGACAGGATATGACATTATATATGCTAAATCCCTCTTGTATAAAGAAAATTAGTATACATATATACACATATTTATGATAGATAGGCATATACATAAACATTTTCTTCTGGAAGTATATGTAAGATACTTTTGATGTACTTGGGGAAAATAAGATGGAGAATTTTACTTCTAATTATATATTTTTCTATTCTGTTTGAATTCTTCAAATATATGTTTAAAATATAATGCCAATAGGGATATCTGAGTGGCAAGATTATGAGGAATATTTTTCTCTATATTGTAAAATTTAATATATGATGTTTTAAAAAGGAAGCACCTTCAAAATAATTATGTAATAGTAATTCATGTTAGTTACAAGAAACTTGAAGTATAGCATGAAGTATATCAACAAAAAGCCTTGTAACTCTCTGACCCAACAATAACCACTGTTGAATTTTTGCTGGGTTGTATCCAGTTTGCAAAGTCTCTTCTCCTTTGTACATTGTAAGTAAGAAAGATCCTTTACATTCCCTTAAGGAGGGGGACCCAAAACAGCTTTATGTGTCATTTGTTCTGCTATATACCTTCTTAGACACCTTCACCACTACACTGTTTTTAGTTGCCAGGACATTGTTGAAATAGCATGGGCTATATGTGACACTTCCCTAAATTACACAGGTTCTTTATTAATCTGCTGTTGTCCCCTGAAAAACATGATCTCTGTGCTATTTCATAACAGTACATGGCATTTCATGATGGAAGCCATGGAGTTGAAAGCAACAGTGGCCTCATGCTCCATAACTATTATAATATACATACTGAAATAGTTTCTGGAGGACTCAGAAATTTCTATGTTCTTCTCTTCTGAATACATAGAGATGCTTCCCTGTAAGGAGCTCTGCCTTAGAACTTCTTCAAAGGCTAATAAAGTTGAAGGAAAAACACAGAAAGGTGATATACTTGGTGTGATATTTTAAGCAATTGACCTAGTAATTATAATACCTTTTAATATTTTCTTTGCTGAGGATCATTTTCTGAAGAAGGGTATGAACCCTCTCTTTCATGCAAAATACCTTGGTATAACTGTTCATCTTTTAAGTATCTTATTTGCCTTTTGGCAAATTTAAGAATTTTCCTACCTTTGTTGTTGCTGTTATTGAAAAGAAGATAATAATGACAATAATAATTTTATGGCTAACTCTTATTGGTTGCTTTCTATAGGTTGGGCAGTTTACTTATATTATTTCTATTTAATTCAAAAAATAGCTCTATTATTATTGTTGCTGTTATTCCCATTTTATAGACGAGAAAACCCAGGCATAGAAATGTTGAAAAACTTGCCCAATGTCACAAATCTACTAAGAAGTAGATGAAGAAATCTACATCAGACTCATTCCAAATCTTCCTTAAGATTATTATCTAGATTAGGGTTACACGACTGTACTGAGAGGTCCAAACCATGTCCAGAGCTTTCTTATTTTTCTAATACTATGGGGGGTGAAGGGGACTGGGAGGAGAAAGAGAGTGAGCACACAAGATTCCAAATAAAATGTTATAAAATTTATCTAAGACTTCATTTTTCTCACCTCCAAAATGGACAGCACCCACCACAGAGGTTTATCTTGAGGACCAAGTGAGATAATATAAGTGAAAGCATATAGTACAACTAAAATAAAACACCATTATTGCCCTACAAGTTTCCTTCCTTTGCAAAATGGATGTGTTCTGGATAAGGTGATTATGAAAAGGTATGGCTTAACTTCTGTTATCAAATCAAAGGGCAATTACATTATAAAATCTCAGAGAAGGATTCCCAACAGATTGGGATGAAGACCTAATGTAAGGCAGGGGTTCAGGTGGAGGCTGGATCTACAGGAGATTTACTGGGAGCAGTCTGTGGGTTGGTAACACGTTCTAGATCCTCTTGCTTCTCTCTCCTAAGGCTCCTTGGTCTGAAAACTCCTGAGTGTACTACAGCAGTTTCCAGAGATGACTGCTTTCTTTTTCTTTTATCTGGTTACAAAGTCTAGTGGAATTTATATGCAATGACAATACTTCACTTGAAGGCCCTATCCCACACATTATGATATATAATAGTTAGAAATTCCTTTAATGTGAGATTCTCAATCAGGTAGATTCATTGTGCTCTATTTACTCTGGATGTTTGGTTACAGGTTTCAGTCATATTATTAATAATACTTGCATTAACTTCATCATATTCATTACATTGAAAAGCTCTGAGTTAGAAAACATGTATTCTACTTTCTTGGAAACCCTACACTCACTAGTGAGACCTATAAATAAAATGAAACTTTAAATAGTGCTAACTTCACCTTCAACTCATAACTAAACCCGACTCTGGGCTTAAAGTGCTATTTTTTCCCTCCAGTCTCATCAGATATAAGTATATCATGTTACCACTGATGCCAAGCTATATACTTACACAATTCACTTCATACTAACAACCTGCTTCATTTTGCTGCTTGCCTTTTCTTGAGGTACTGGGACTTATTCTTAAATTAATGCCTTAGTTTTTTTTTTCTCTAGGGACATCCTTTTACTTATGGAAAATATTCAGAAAGAATGGAATTTTTAAAATAAGCCATCTGCTGCGCAGACCTCAAGAAAAACAGTTATGTTTGAAAATACCAGATTCAACTAATCAGGGGCACAAAAGCCTTATTAACTGTATTAGCTTTCTTATCTTTAGAGCTCAGGTAGGAAGTAATATCTGACCTCAGCATGCCAACAGGTGTCAAGTGAGACAGGTCAGCACAGTCTACACCCTTATGATGTAGCTTAAACACATCAGCTCAGAAGCATTCTTCATAAATTCTAAAAAGAGACCTTCTTCCAGATTATCTCACACATGGCAGCAGCCTGGGAAGCCTCAAGACAAAACTCTCTAGTTCTAGAACAATTAGAACAATTCAAACAAGGTGCATTTACATTATATTTAATATTTTGCTATAAGCAGACAATACAATCTACTCAAAACTATCTCTATTTTACTGTTTGCCTATATTCCCTTATCTGTCCTCTATTTCTCAGCTTATATCTTTCTTGAATTTCTAAAGATAAGAAATCTAATTTATTCATGTATTCATTATACAATAAATATTAAGTATCTCAGAAAAGAGCCAATAAATAGATGATAGATGATTAATAGATAGCTAAATATACAGACAGATAATAGATAAATAGCTAGCTAAAACAGAGATGAGTTATGACCTGAAGATATGGCTAAGGAAGAAGATTCCATATCGAGGATGTTTTAAACTAGGTATTGAAGGATACTTGGGATTTCGTAGTATAGAGAGCAAGGAGAAATCATTTCAAGCAGAATAAACTGCATGAACAAAAAGGTCATCACACGTTGGGAAAAGCAGATCATTTGGTTTGTGAAAGAGAGTAGTAAAAATAAAACTGGGAAGGTAAATTAGGGTTAGATCACAGGAGAGTTTGAGTGCCAACCAAGGAATATTACTCTGCCAATAATCTAGGTTTGAAGAAAGCACAGTCAACAACTCTCTTGCTTTCATAATTTCAGTAATGAGTATTATAATCCACCAAACCTCTGGTCTTTAGGCTCCACAGGGGATATGTTAGATCAGTGGTAGAGAAAAGGTCCTCATATCTAATGAGTCCTCCTCCAGCTGAGATTATCAAGATGCATGTATTGAATCATCTCACATGATTTGAACAAGAATTTCACTAGCTCCGAATCACACTAGCACTGGTCCTTCATTCTCAATAACAAGTTCTACAGAGTTACCTAAAGGCTGACATGGAGGCTGGCTGAGACGAGAGAGGTGAGTATCCCAAGCACATGTGAGATGTCTGTCGAAAAGTTTGACATAAGCTGTCATTTGATTTTGAATAAAGCCAACATGTTCACAAGTGATTGGTTACTTATATATGTCTAGTTCAGGTTCTCCCTATGATACAGAAAGTCATTGTAGTATACGTGGAACTCTGAGATCTCCTTACACATCTTTTAAGGCTCACTCCTAACTGTTTAGGATTCTTTGACAGAAGGTGCTTTCCCAGCACCTGCTATTATGCTCCCTCTTTATTGTTCTCTATTGGATTTACTGACTTCTGATATGCTTTGTTTTTATGTATGTATTTGTTTACTTTCTGCCTCTCCTCTCCAAATGTTAGGTCTTTGAAAACAAGGATTATTTGAATGTATCTGTTTTGCTCACTGTTGTATCTCCAGCACCTAGAACAGATACCTATTGAAAGACTGCTTTCGAAACTGAAGACAAAATATAGAGGAAGGTAAGCACATATTAACTGGTATATGGGGGAGAAAAAGGCTTTTGATAAAACTCCCCCCCAAAACTCATATACTACATAATTTGAAAATATCATCAGCTAATTATGTCATGGATGAATTTGCTATAAAACTCAAAGCACTTTTAAATTAAAAGTATCTACTTTTTTTCTTCCTGTTACTGAAGTAACATCTCATTCTCTCCATTTTATACAAATGGAAATCATGAGAGAGAGAGAGATACTCTAGAGTACAGGAGATGAATTCAGAGCTTCTGACTCCAAGGGCCATCTATATTCTATGCAGTATTTAATGTTAGTTTGTATTTTACAATCAGTGAGATTTAAGTGCTGAATTGAATAGAGTCCTAGAATTTGAACGAATAAATAATGTTATTAGCTTATGCTCTTTCTGCTAGCACATGGCCTTCTCACAGAAATAAGCAAACAAATAAATAAAGAGTAACACAGAAAGAGGAAAGGTGAATAACTTAAAGGGGTGAACATTGTTGTTGTTATTTTTAAAATCCAGATTGTTCACTTTCATTGTAATTGTATTGTATTCTGCTGGCAGAGAGAGAAGAGATTTAGTGTACTATGCAAATTATAGTAGGCCCACCACAGCTTATCAAGTTCTGAGAACAGCATGGGTTCTGTTTTCCTCAGATCCTCTTTTACCCTTAAAATACCTTCTGGATTAAAATTCTCATTCAATGAATCACATCTTTCAATGTAAACAATGAAATTATAAAAGTACTAAAAGAAAACATTGGTAAATTTCTTTATAATCTTGGCATAAGAAAGGACTTTTTACCTATAACTCATTATCTAGAAGCCACATAGAAAAGATTAGTAAATCTGATTATATTTAAAAACAAACTTCAGAATGGCCAAAAAATCCATAAGAAAAGTAATAAAATAAGTGGAAAAAATTTATGCAGCTCAGATAGGTAAAAGGATTATCATCTTAATGTATAAATAGCAAGAAATACATAAGAGAAAGACTAACAACCCAATAGAAAGAAAAGGCAAAGGAGATGAACAGACACCCTTTATATTATATTATATATAATATTATATAAATATAAAATATTATATATTTTATAATATATAAATTTATATTTATATATTAAATAAATATAAATTATTTATTTATAGAAAAATAAATGCTAATGCCATTAAACATATTTTTAAAAGATGGTTGACATCACTTATAATTTTGAAAATGCAAACTAAAACTATACCGAGATACCATCTTCTACCAATATAATTGGCAAAAATCCAAAAGCTTAACCAAGCACTATTTTGTTGAGGCTTCGGTAAAAGGGTACTTTTGTATATGCTAATGGAGCTGCTAATTGATCGAAACCCTGTAGAGATCAATTTGGCAAAATTTTTCAAAATTCAAGATGCATATAACCCTTTGATCAATAATTTTATTTCTGAGAATTTATCCTGCAGATAAACTTGCACATCTATGAAATGATTTGTATACAAGGTTGTTCACTGTAATATTGTTTGAAATGAAAAAAATAGTTTATCAATCGGGACTGAATAAACCATGATGCATTTACATAATGGAATACTGCAAAACTATAAAAGAGATTAAGGTAGTTCTCTATGTATCAACAGCAAAAGACCTCCAAGAGATACTGGAGAATACAAGATTGAGAACAGTGTATAAAGTGGTTCAACTTTTGTGTAAGAAGGTGGAAGGAGGGAATATATATTCGCTTTTTTTGCATAAAAAGACCACTGGAAAGTTACACAAAAAATTAATAAATAAAAGTGGTTACTAACGGGAATAGAAAGAGAAAAAGGTAGATGGGGAGAAGTGAAGACGTTTTTACATAGTTTTAATTTTTGAACCTGGAAATACATAGCCTGCCTCTTCGACTGAACAAATATATTTAAAAACTAGATAAAAGATAATCTCATATTAAAGTAAAAATGAGAACAGCATGGCAATGATAAAAATGCTTCCTGAGCTCCATAAATTTCTCCCAACTTTTAGATACCAGTGCAGCCAATATTTGGGTAAATGTGGTAAAACAACTTGGCAGTTTGGTCCAAATGTCATCCTTGGAGCATAAAATGATTCAGGTTCTTCCCTTTGACTTTGTAGCATTCTTAAGATGTTATTAAACAGTTATTCCTTTCTAAGCTCAATCGAGTTACCAGTAAAATGTAAAATGACATTACAGTGTTGCAGCTGTGAACTAGTTGAGATGAATCCCCTTTAAAAGGCTAGGATGATTTCCATGTGTTGAGTAGAGAAGACCTGGATGTTCGCTTGTTGCTATGTAATAAGAAGAAAACACATTTCTTGAGCAATTTAAAGTGTAAAATTATTTTAAAAAATAAGTAAAATCTATTAATTATTTACTATTTATAAATCTTCTATAATACTTAGGTGATGTAGTCAGCATGCATAAAATTCTTAACAGGAGGCAGAATACAGCATTAGGCAGATGATGTATGTTGAGTACTTAGAAGTTCCTAAAGGAGAAGCCTAGAAAGACAGTACATTATAATTAATAACAAATGTAATCGTATATTTTTTTGTGAAATAAGCACACATTTTTCCACTAGTCAGAAATCATAGCTTCAATTCAATAAGCTGCTTTCTCATATTTGTACTGAGAGTGCTGTCTAGAACAATCTAGAAGCTACAGACAAGAGCAGGGGTGAATGCTCCCAATTTCCCATTTCCTTTGTGCCATGACAGTTTGTAAAAAGATAATCAGTGAAATTACCCATTTTGTATAAGAATTTCTTCCTCTGGGTTCTGTTACGTATTTTAGGCAACGATTTTAAAACATGGAGGTAGGTAAGTAGGGAGTATTCATTCAATTATTCATTTGTATTAATTAAACGCCAAGTATGTTCTGTGTGTTTCGCTAACATTAGAAATGCAGAGAAAAAAGACATAATTTTTGTCCCCAAATATTTCAGTCTAGTGGGGAGAAAGGAAAGTAAATACCCAACTAATTACAATAAAGGGTGATAACCTGCCGTAACTGAGTTAAGCATGGCTGTGAGAGAACAGAGGTGTGGGACTCTGACTTTTAAGGAGGAGGCTCAATAACAAGTTTTGAGGAGTTGGTGCCTTAGCTGAAACTTAAAGGATGGAAGAAGTTAACAAGCCAAAGATTTGAGAAGATGGAAAGGGATTCTAGGTATAGGTAACAGAAAAAAAAAAGTACAGAGCAAGACAGAGTATGATCCATTCATGAACTGCAGGTGGTTCCAGACAGAGAATAGAGTGATGATTGGGAATGCCAGGAAATGACTTTTCAGGCCCATCCAGATTGTGATGGAAGCACTACTTTAGATAAGGTGATAAGGGAAGGTGGAGATCTGAATGAACATAAAGAGTCAACCATGAGGGGCTTGGAGAGAACAGTATTCCCAGCAGAGAACTGCACTTATTGCACGTATATGCCTATTTTAAGGAATGGTTAAAGAGCTAGGGGAACTGATTCTTGGTTGTCAGAGATGAGCAGAACTATTCCAAATACTCTTCCCCTGACAATTATCTCATCTCTTTTGTTGTCTCTGGAAGCATGGTTCTTTCCCATCAATGAATTCATTCAGTCCCTGTAATCAGCTCTGATTAGTGTTGTTTAACATCAATCTTTTCTACTTTTTTTCAAAGAAAGATACCAATCAGTAGCTGCACACCCCTGCTTGTTAAAAGCAGCACCTCTCCTGCTGACTTACCGTTCTTTTAATCAAAAGGGCAGGAGGAAGCAGTTGGGATTCACTTTTCTTTTTTTTTCTTTCAAAGTACACAAATGTCAACTTCCTTAAGGATGTCTGGCATAGCTGAGTTCAGTCATGTAACATACAAAGTCAGCTTGATCAAAAGGTTGCAGGCTGCCCACTGCTAAAATGGAGGAGAAAAGGAAACCATAGGCTTCCCTGAAGTGTGAATGAGTGCACAGGCCACTGCCACGTGTGTATTTATACTGAAGACATGCTGGGCTGACAAGGGAGATTAGGAAACGTCAATCCCCACCACTACACTGCTCTATCTTCACCTTTGAACCTCTGGAGCAGCACTTTCTCTCTTTCCTATTTCTTCTGTTGTGCCCAGTGAAGGAGTTACCATATAGCTTTATAGCAACTGCAAGCCATGGCTATTTTTGTATACTTAAAAAAACATTTTTGCGGCCAGGCACTGTGCCTCACTCTTGTAATCCCAGCACTTTAGGAGGTTGAGGCGGGTGGATCACTTGAGGTCAGGAGTTCGAGGTCAGCCTTGCCAACATGGTGAAACCCCGTCTGTACTAAAAAAATACAAAAATTAACTGGGCATGATGGTGGGCACCTGTAGTCCCAGTTACTTGGGAAGCTGAGGCAGGAGAATAGCTTGAACCCAGGAGTCACGGGTTGCAGTGAGCCAAGATCACGCCACTGTACTCCAGCCCGGGTGACATAGTGAGACTCAATTTCAAATAAATAAATAAAATAAATTCTTTTTGCTACTAGTGCCCCAACATTTAGCTGAAGGTTATAATTCTTACCTCTATGGACTTCAAAGTGTTAATAACTAGAAAAAGCAAAAGATTGTTCATTCATTCATTCTTTTACTCTTTTTTTTTTTTTTTTGAGACAGAGTTTCATTCTTGTTGCCCAGGTTGGAGTGCAATGGCATGATCTCGGCTCACCGCAACCTCTGCCTCCCGGGTTCAAGCGATTCTCCTGCCTCAGGCTCCCGTGTAGCTGGGATTACAGGCATGCACCCCCATGCCTGGTTAATTTTGTATTTTTAGTACAGACAGTGTTTCTCCATATTTGTCAGGCTGGTCTCAAACTCCCGACCTCAGGTGATCCGCCTGCCTCAGCCTCCCAAAATGCTGGGATTACAGGCATGAGCCAACGTGCCCAGCCACATTCTCTTACTCTTTTAATAAATCAGTATGTATCATGTGACAATATCTGCAATATGTATCTGCAATATGACAAACCCTTTTCAATAATTCTCCTGGAAGATGCTTCTGGCAACCCAGAACCAGAAAATAATTTTTCCAAAGAGTTGATTATCTTAGACTAAACTATGACTCAAGTTGATTTTACAAATAGGGAACACTCTGTAAATACTCATGGATATATCTAAACCTGAACATACATTCTCATTAAGCACAAAAATCATCATATATGGTTACAGCCCCCAGACAAGGTTGCAGAAGAATTTAACACTTGTAACAGTGTACAGCTAGTAGAATTACATTTTGTGCAACCTCATAATTCTTTAAAAGTACAACTGAAGTGATGAGAAGATACATACTGATATAAGGTAACACAGCTCTGTGATCTAGCCAAAACTAGAACTCAAGGCCCATATTTTTAACCTAGGAACTTTTATGTGATGACCATTTACCAGAAGGAATGAGAGTAAAAAGCATAAGGTAATTGATACAGAGAAATAAGGATGCTTTTAAAAAACAAAAACACCACTCTAAAAGAAGACTCTTCTTTACTCATTTGAAATGGCTCTGAATTCCTGGGAAGAGCATAGGAAGAAATGTAACTATAGGATCACTTTTATGTGAGTAAATTGATAAATCATTTCCCCTACGTGCTCTAAGAAATCTTTTAGAACAATATTGCCCAAACTTCCCTAGTCATACCAATTGACTAGTTTCTTGTTTCAGATCCAAATGCCAAGGCCCCTTCAGGCAAATTTCTTATTCTCTAGGTTTATGGTAGACTCAGGAATGTGCATATTTCAAGGGTGACCCTGATGATTCTTAGTTCAGGGATGTTTGGGAAACACTGTTGTGGTGAAACCTTTGTACAATAGCTAAAACATTTCTTCATTCCTAATGAATCATCCCATTTTAATGTTTCTGTGGTGTGTCTTAAGCAGGTGCAGACTCTCACAGCAAACCATAAACTCCTATGTTCCTTTAAAATAGCTTAAGATACATTTACTGACTTTTCAGGATTAGCAAAAAGTCAAATAGGGCTGTTAACTAGCCCATTCCCACAGAAGCACC
This sequence comes from Trachypithecus francoisi, assembly GCF_009764315.1. Taxonomy (NCBI): domain Eukaryota; kingdom Metazoa; phylum Chordata; class Mammalia; order Primates; family Cercopithecidae; genus Trachypithecus; species Trachypithecus francoisi. Next base: position 74,486,165 of record NW_022681453.1, on the reverse strand, counting down.
AAACTGTAATTCCCAAGTATCAATTCTAATGTGTTAAAAAATAAAAGCATATGCTCAGTCATGTAACAGAGGGTTTCTTTTTTTACTTTTATGTCGTTGTCTGTCAATCTGGTTGATCAGATTACTAATTTCTACTCTACTAGAAGTGATCTTTAGAAAATAGGTCTGCCCTATTTGCATTACAGATATATTAACAATAATAATGATTTTTAAAAAGTAAACCAAACATACACAAACAGGAAAAGAAACCACCATATTTCAGTCCAGTCTTTGTCCTGCCTACTGAAACACCTGTCTTATACCTTTTTGACAGATAGAAATAAGACCTTTCACATCATCTCATCTCTCTGATAAATCAGTCTATTTCCTTACAAATTTGGTTTGAGATAAAACTCTTCTGTTCTCCCATTTACCATTTAGAAAGGCACAGTCAAGAACACCACCGAAGGTGAGCTCACTTCTGGGTGTCTTTCAGTTAGACTTCTATTAAATGGATACCAAGAAAGCTAACCAAGAAACAAAAATATTCCTGTCACTTCTTTTGCAACAATTCAACAAACTTGAGGAAAATTGAATTTTGAAGAAAAGAATGGTCATGCCATCTTATAAGCATGAGACGGAGGAGCAATGACTATAAAGAATATTCGTTAATTGTGGTTGTACTGTAGTTATGTTACAAATTGCACAATTAATTCCCACTATCAAATTAAACTGGTAAACAGGCCTAGATTAAAAACACAAGCCTGTTCTGCTTGTTTTGCTCTGTTATACACAAAGTAATCTTAAATTCAGTTTATTATCATTAGTATGGTTTTACTTTGGGGGAAAAAAAACTCTTTTTCCTCATAAGGCATATTGCATATTGAGATGATGAAGACCAAAGTCAATGCTGTAGAGAGTTGTAGGGATATAACTGCTGCTAAAATAAGCACTTGGTTTAGCAGACTATTTCCCTTAGTAGCTTGGAGTACAATAATTTTTTCCTGCTGGGAGACAATGTATATCCTGAATGGGGTAGGGCCTGAAAGACAGTGAAACACAGCAGGAAATACACCTGATGGCAGAATCCACCAGGATCAGACAGCACCAGGACAGCATTAAACAAAGTGTTTGAAGATAGCAGAGATATGTGGACTGTCAAGGAATGCTGAAAGATTACACATTGTAGGTGAGCATGGTTTTGAGAGTCCATCTCTGCTGGCCACAGGAATATTGGCAGTCAACATTTGCAAGGTCTGTTTAATTATGTCAGTGACCACAGCTAGCCTCCCAGGTTAAGTGAGAACGAGAACTAACAAGCTGCCCCAGCCTCCTTCAGGACTTAAATGACAAAGCCATGGCAATCACAGCAGCAGCAGCAGAAGCAGCAACAGCACCAGCCGAAGCAGCAACAGCAGCAGCAAGAACATGGTTTTGACCCGCAGTTCTTACCCATCAAAGAGCTGTGCCCTGTCTGCTCCCACTGACAGGCAGATAAATACAGAGATCTGTCGGCAGTACATATTTATGTATATCTACAGCTCCCTCACACAGACTTACAGGGAATGCATAACAGCTTCTAGTGGTATAACAAATGCACCCACTAATGGGGTGAGACCCATTACTCACAAATGGGTGAAAAGAAGCATCAATATGCAGGTCTTAACCCCAGTTTGTGGGCAGAAACCTGTCATTCCATTGCAGGCCGATAGGTCTCCTATTCACACAGTCCTTGTTTAATTTTCCAAACACCCTTTCTCTAAATGGTGCTACTCTGAGCTGTGTAGCACAGACAGAGAGGTTTGACAAGCAGAGTTGTCAATTTCACATTTTGTATCCCAACTGCAGGGCAAAATCAGACTTTGTATGCAACTGGGGTTGACTGGTTGGCAAGGCAGGAGAGGTTGGCATTTAAGAGGTATTTTCCACATTAGAAACTCAGAACTCAAGATAGAAAACTCATAAAGGGTTGTCCCTATTCAAAATCCATGAAATCAGGAGAGTCCAAAGATGTGTACTGGTGGTCTACTGTGGGGCATATACATTTTGCTGAAACGAGAAGATGAAGAGAAAATAAGGCTTGGTTATATCTAGAAGGAGCTCTGGGTATGTAAGCAGTGAAAGACACTCACTTAAATATCATAACATAAAATGAGGCACTTGCCGTAAGAGAGGAACATAGCAATGTGTACACACAATTCTTGGTTAACCAGGAAGTTGAAGATATAAGTAATATATTAGCCAAATTTTTGTCCTTCGAAAAATGTTGGAATTTTCCAAAGAAAGGCCAACAGGATACATGCTAGGTAATGATGGGTGGATTAGGCGTACAACGAAAGCAAGTTAACAAGCACTGTTTCTAACAACCAAGTCCCAGAATATTCTTGGGATCTCTGGGACTATCTCAAACATATAACAGAGTCTGGGATGGTTTTGAAATCTCTGCTAGCATATGCTCTGCCCTGAGGTTTCTTTTTGGTGCTGATTTGCTTGAACTGAAGAAGGAAGGGAGAACACATAGAAGAAGGGTTCTCTATTTTCAGGAGGCAGTCCTAATTATATTGGTGGTATAGTTAAGAACCTAGAACAAATGCTCCTCCAGAATCCCCTTGTGCAGATCAACACTCTATGGTATATGAGATTTCACAGAGTCTTGCATATCATAAACTCGCAAACAGGAACACAGAAGAGTCTGTGTGTCCCTGAGTTTATGCTCAAGCTGGCAAACATCAAGAGAAATTTTATGTTGTTCAGGAATATACTATAACAAAGCTCTCACAGGTTGAAGGCTTCAGTGAACCTGAGGGCTCACTTCCCAACCTGGACTTACACCATAAGGAGTAATGGACTTTGCTAATATCAAATCAAAAGGCAAAGGAAATCGGGCATTTAGGAGGTATTTTATAGTTACAATTACCCAATCCTAGGTGAGACTAGGATTAGAGTCAGTGGGGAAGTAGACATGGAAAGTGCTGTTAACTGTTTTTTGAAATGTCCCTTTTTGATCCCCATAGTCATGAGAGTATTTGAGTCTTGATTGCTCTATACTTAAATTACTGTCATTGCCCCTCAGTTGGCATCTCTAATTTCAACCCTCTCAATCTACTCTGCACACTATAGCCAGGTTAACTTCTAAAACACTCCATTCATTATTTTTGCTTGTCTCTCTACGTGTTTCAGTTATTCAGCAAATCCTTATTGCATTCTAACTGTATGATAGCTATTGTTTTAATCACCCACAAAAAATAAATCTGAACTCTGCCTGCCTTTTGAAATTTACATCCTCGTCTTCAATAACATGGCTCTCATTTCTAATTTCACTACTTCCTGTATACACCAACTTTATTTCCATTGGCCGATATTTTTATTCATCCTCCCTACTTCTCTGTTTTCCCATATCACACCATTGGCTACCATCTTTGCTTTTTTCCAAAGGACCTTTCATTCCATTGTCTTTCAATGTCTAGCTTTTACATCTACAGCTAAAGTTCTCCCTCTACTACTAATCAAGCCTTCTATACTCCTTTCTTGGCCCCCATAATGCAGATTCTTGTAGTACTTACTACCTTTCATTATTGCTCATGTTGGTGCATAATGGTAGACTGGTAATTTCCAGTTAGTTTTATGATCTAATTACTAGTCTCTGCAATAACAGTATAAAAACCATAAGCTCTCTATGAGCAGGTATCATGTTTCTGATAGTAACATTACTAACTGTTGTGATAACTGCGAATTAAGTTTAGCATCATACTTGTTTCTAAATTTAAATTGTACCACTTCTAACAATATTTTCTGCATCGTTTTATTTTTAAAAAGTCCAAAAGAGGATGACAATAACAGAATCACAATAAATATATAACCACATGTAATGGTCAGTGGTCTTTTCCTGTGACAATAATGTTGCATTTTGCTGTTAGCTCCTTTCTTTTTTACATGATTTTCACTATTACACATACTACTACACTAATGCCAACATTTTCCAGTTAAAATCGACAGTAATTAAGCTTTGGATGTTGTCAGCACTAGCCTAGGGATAGGGTAGGCATAGGGCCAATGAGACCAAGTTCAGGGTTTAAGATCTCTGATATTCACCAAGGAGCTAAGATAAGAAGCATAATGAAAGACAAAACAAATGGTACACCATATAGTATGCCGAATATTTTTAATGCTGATTTTTGTAGACAGAACTTGATATCAGCTTTTACTCATTTGTTATTGATATATGTGTATTTTCTTAAAATATAATAAAGATAGAAAGGGTTTGTGAATAACATAATATGAAGATGAGAATCAAGATTAGGGCCAAGGGCATCAGATTAAAATGCAGATGAATAATTAATCACCTGTAAGATTAAAGTTCTAAATGGAAAGAAAGCATTGGCAAAAGCATAAAAACGTGGTTCTAGGGTGGTGTTCACAGTTCCATGAAGGAAAAGATGAAGCAGATAGGAAGGTGGGCCTACTGTATGGACTGGGTACTGGTATTAAGGGTTTTGTATTAGGCAAGAAGACAAAAACAATTAGGAGAGTTTGGACTGGAAGACTGGGAATGATAACCGGGGATAGTGAATAGGGTGGCCTAGGTGTACAATGAGGTCAGCATTTAGCACAAAAGGTAGCCATGACTAGGACCTAACCAAGAAGCTGGAAATAGAAGGAAACTCATTTATCCATTCTCTGACCTTACATTTATTTATTGAATAACAGTAGTAGACTGATCTATAGACCTAAACCAGTGGACTGATCAACAGACCTAGACTAGACCATGCTTAACAGAATTTACAGTTTGGAGGGAAAACAGACATGAAAGACTTAAGTAATAAGATGAGAGCGGCCAGAGACAATGAGTACATAATAGGAGTGAGGCCCACCAAAGAAGTGATCTTATATCAGCTACTTGAAACCAGTGATGAAAGTAAATTCAGTACCAAGCTCACTTCATCCAAAGCATGGATTCCTTATATGTTCTCTGCTTGGGATAATATTAAGATCAACCTGTAGGTAGAGCTTACACAGCTAGGACGAGCAAACATTCCTAGGTCGGGCGAGTGTGCTCATGTGTGATGGTGGATGTCTGTGCATGTAGGTTTTTTTCCTAACAAGTATAAACCACGATCCTATAGCATAAGAATAAGTGATGATGAGAAGAATGATAATAGTGATGATAACAGCAGCTGTTTATTGAGTGCTTATTATATACTAGGTATTGGTTTAAATATTTTACATTTATTAGATTAGTTACTCCCCACAGTAATTTTATAATAAAAATAAATTTATGGTCCCCCTCCTCCTTCTCCTCATCCTTAATTTACAGATGAAGAAACCAAGGCATGAGAATTAGTTTTCCTAAGGTTACAGTGTTGTAGAATCTGCATAGTCTTCACTCTTAATCACACTGGTCTACTGCCTAAATTCAGGCAACCAACAAAAGAGTTGCTCTGCCTCATCTTGGAGCTTATATATGTCTACAGAATATATATTATTTACATTCTCATAAATGAGAAATGATTTAAGGATATTCTTACCAGAGCAGTAGCCATTCTCAAAATTACCACAATGGTGTATTATATTGTTTAGACATATAATGAGAGTATCGGGGTAACAGATATCAGAGATTTGGCTCTTATAGATTTTAATTCTTAATTATACTATTTAAGAGAAAAATTAAGTATTGTGAGGAAGCACTGGAACAATGGAAAAGGTAATATGGAAAATAAAAAGTTTAGTCTCAGCCTGGTAAGTGTGGCTCTCTATTTCTTCAAGTTTCCTTTCTGAACAGGGTGACATAAGGGTTAATAAGATGACTGTAAAATACAGTTACCTTATGAAGAATGAAAAATTCCATTATTACTGAGATTTTCCGAATCCTGATAATTCTGCTGGGATTTTCTGAACCATGATAATTCTGCCAGGATCTGGTATTAAACAGCATGTAGATGGATTAATCCCAAGCCCAGAAAAGAGTGAACAAATAAAACCTAAGTAGCATAATGACTGAAGAAAGTTAGATTGTAGTGTCCAATCTCATAGTGGCCACTTTTTTGTTTGCTTGTTTGTTTGTTTTGAGACGGAGACTTGCTCTGTTGCCCAGGCTGCAGTGTACAGTGGTGTGATCTCAGCTCACTGCAACCTCCACCTCCCAGGTTCGAGTGACTCTCCTGCCTCAGCCTCCCGAGTAGCTAGGATTACAGGTGTGCGCCACCACACCCAGCTAATTTTTATATTTTTAGTAGAGACGGGGTTTCACTGTGTTGGCCAGGCTGGTCTTGAACTCCTGACCTCAGGTGATCTGCCTGCCTCTGCCTCCCAAAGTGCCCAGAGTGCTTGGGATAACAGGCATGAGCCACCATGCCCGGCCTGTAGTGCCCACTTTTGACAAAGTTGATTGTTCGTGTGGGAGCATGAACATGAAAATTTAATTACAAACTAAGGAGAAACATCCTTAACTTTGAATCTTTCCTATTGGTTTACTGGAGTCAATTTTAAAGTATCACTTAATAAATACTATTTGACAATTTGCAAATTTATATAAATGTATTTTCCTAGAGTATAAGCATTCAGCTCCAATATGATGGTTTCCTATTTTCGGTTTGTTATACACCAAGATAGAATGTACCTGTAAGATATTTAGGAAATCACTTTTAGGGGACACTATATAATACCTTACTAAATACCAAGACTACAGTACTATTATTTTCACAAATAAGCATGGGTCAAGGCAAAGAAGGGCAAGTCGGGGTAAGACTATATAGGCTGTTAACCTTGCTGTACAGGTAAATGTAAAAGTTCCTTTTTTCTAGCCTCAATATGCTGGACGATCCTCACCTTAAACTGAGTAGAGAATGTCTTAAAGCAGAGAAACAAGAACACCTGTACTCTGAACTTTGTTGGGGAGTTCTGGCCCCTTTTAGCATTTGACCGTCAATGAATAATATAACTGCTTTTAGCCCTTAAGCCTGTACCAGCTGCAAACGTGACAGATACCTGTCATATTTTAGAACAGCTTATCACCTCAGCCTCTGGAGTGATTGAGTATTTATAGACACAAAGATAGAAACATAAAGCACATATGTATAGGCAGGAGTCCCCTGGAGGTGGCGATTAGGACTAGGCAGTAATTTTAGCTTGAAGCTCCTATGACTTAAATAGCCACTTGAGCTCTGCTCTTGCAGTTTACGATGTCAATAGAACCCCTAAATGAAATTACAGCCTTCTGATACGCAGCAGGATATCCTTTCTTTGCCATGCAATGTACACGGCCAGGAGAAATTGCTCTGTATATGGAGTTTCACTAAAGCAGAATTTATCATAAGGCTGCTCTGCTAAAATATCATTATGCTGTTATTCACTGGATAACACATCTAATGACTCGGGGTGCACTTGATAGCCATGTTTCAGTGAACACAGACGCACGCCCTGATGTGAACTGGGCACTCCAGTGCTTCAAAGCACTATCGATTTCAATTCTACCATAATTTACACCTGGCTTGTTTTGCCAATAGCTTGAACCCATGCTAACACTGGAACATACACATACAAGCTTTAGAAAGATCAGAAATGAGCTGTATAGCAAAAATGCATGCAGCAAACTTTCCAGGATTTTGCCTTTATAATCATCTCCCTTGGTGCCGATCAAATATTTTGCACGATTTTCCTAGTTAAGTTTGGGCATTGCCTCTGTTAGCATTATCCTATGGTTGGTGATGATAGTAATAAGAACCTCTTATATTTGGACAAGCTATGCACACTTCTGCAGCAGGATCTGGGTGCCAGTCATCTTGGTTCTCCCACTATCTAGCACAATGACTGGCACATAATAGTTGCTCATGATAATCTTCTCTGCAGGCTCCTCTTCCTCTCTCCATTCCAAAAATGCACTGTATATAAAGGACCTTCTCCCTTTTGTTATCTTTCGATATATTTTTCCTGAGAAATGTCCACTCCATAATTTTAACTATTACCATGATTCGAATGATTCAGATGACTGCCAAACTCTGTCCCTGACTTATCTCCAGCATTCCGACTAAATCCAATTGCCACTCTGGATGCTCCCCTAACACCCCCAAATTAAACACATTCAAAAGCAAGTTTGTAATCTTCCTCCATCCTCCAAAATCTGCTCTTCCTCCTCATAGCTTTTCTTGCTTAGTTGTATGAGGTAGAAACCTGGGAGCAATCCAAAATTCCTTCTCTCCATGCCCAGCCCAAGGGTTATTAAATTGTGTCAATTTTGCCTATCTCTTGAACATGTCTCCTCCTCTCTGTCTATTCCCACAGTTATTGTCCTAGTTCAAGGCTTCATTGTTTCCTGTCTGAACACTTTCAGTTGCCTCCTAACTCATTTTCTTGCCTCTATTCTCCCATTCCTATAATCTATCCTCTACCCTGCTGCCAGGGTGATCTTGTACCACACAATTTCATCATTAACCTTCTCTACTTAAAACATTTTAATGGCTCCCCAAATGCCACAAGATGAAGTTAAAACTTCTTTGCATGGCAATCAGGGTCCAACATGATTGTTCCCTGCCTGCATCTACAGCATCGTTTGTCTGTACTCCCCTACTACACATCAGTGATAGTGTTCCCCAGCTCTGCCATGCTATTTCTAGTTAACTGCCTTTGCCCCTGCTGGCCCCCTTACTGAATGCTCTTCCTCCCTCTGACCATCTGGGAAAATCCTTCAAGTCCCAGCATGGATTTATCAGCTCTTCCGTGAAACTTTCTCTGATCCCCTACTCCAAGATATGTTCAGCTGAACACTCACTATTTTGTGCCTCCATGGTTCCTTGAACATCCTTCAGTTATGGCACTTAGCATAATGGAATTATCCCAACTTGTTTCCCTATCTGTCTCTCCTCTAGTGAGCAACTTGAGACCATGTTGTATTCATCTTTGTATCGTAAATGACAAAGCCAATGCCTTCACAACAGCATATTAGGGTCCATGTGATCAGACACCCTTATCTCCCTTACTTCATCTCCTACTAGTCTCCTGCTTACCCACTCAGAGTCTGCCACACAGACTTCCTTGTTATCACTCAAATTTTCCAGATACATTCATGTCCAAGTCCTTTGCACTTGATGGTTCCACTGCTGAAAATGCTTTTGCTTAGATATCCACAAAACTTGCTTCTTCACTTTCATCGAGGTCTTTTCTCAAATGCTGTCCCCTCAATGAAGACTTCCCTCTCTACCTCTCCATCCTATTTAAAAGTGCAAACTTATCCCTGACACCAACACACATGTACACATTCTTTCTCCTCTTTAAATTTTCTCCATAGCATTTATGATAAAATGCCACATATTTTACATAAATATATTTTATCTTCTGTCTCTCCTATCTAGAAAGAAAGTACTAGGAGAACAAATATTTGTTTTTTAAAAAATCTACTGCAGTATCCCCAGTCCCTGGAATAGTATTGTATATAATATGAATGCCTCAATAAATATTTATTAATAAATTAATCTTTAGCTTCTAGAATAATAACTGACACAGAGTAGGGATTCAAAAATGTTTCTTTCTTTTCTTCTTCTTCTTTTTTTTTTTTCTGATACACAGTCTTGCTCTATTGCCCAGGCTGGAGTATGGTGGTGCAATCATAGCCCAGTGCAAGCTCAAACTCCTGGGCTCAAGGGATAAGGGATCCTCCCATCTCAGCCTCCTCAGTAGCTGGGACTACAGGCATGTGTCATCATGCCTGGCTACTTTTAAAAAATTTTAGTAGAGATGAGATCTTGCTATGTTACCCTGACTGGTCTAAAACTTCTGGGCTCAAGGGATCCTCCTGCCTTGGCCTTTCAAAGTGCTGGGATTATAGGTGTGAGCCACTGCATCTGGCCCAGAAATATTTCTTAAACTAAAAAATAAATAGGTGAATGAATGAATGAATGTTAAATTCATGTTTAATGAATATAATGGAGAAACAGTCTGTGTACAGTACAGTCTGTGCACAATAAGTTTAATAGGTTACTATTATCCTCATAGACAAATGAAATAGATGAGTCCCAGAAAGGTTAGGAGCCAAAATTAAAGCGACTATACATAGCTTAAACAGGTTTGCTACTCTTTTTCAATTCACTATTGAAAGGAACAGACAATTCTTTGCACTTTGTTCATGATGTACCTCTAACATTTGTTATACAATTTTGCTTCCTCTTGACTAGGAATGCAATTAGCAGGAGGTGCAAGGTGCTAACACTTTTTATTACAATTTATGTCCTTCCATATTAGGTGTTTTTCATAAAAAGATCCCCTTTCTTTCATTTTCACGAGTGGATTAGGCACTCATATAATTTTGTCCCTCAGAGTGGCTTGTACATGACTACCCAAGAGGACGTCGTATTACAAATCCTGCCAGAATGAACTGGAACGTGAGTGCAGCATTCATAGCTTAAGGATGAACAGGTTGTTTGGTGCCAGGTTTGTACTTATGGAGATGTTCTCCATTAGTGTTAACTCCCAAAGGAGAATAAATTCAATAACAAAACATTTCAGTTTTTGGCATTTCTATGGAGAGTTAACTTTCCATTGTTCAAGGGTTAATTATCCATTATGTGAATCACTTTTCTTTCTATGGCTGCTTACATCTAGGAATTCAGTTTACCAGAGTGAGTAGGGAAAATAAAGAGATGAAAAGGAATATTCTCTATATATAAACTCCAGGAAAAAAATTGGTTTAGGCGACAGAATTAGATGTAGTTTGGGGATTGCTAAGTTGATTGACAATTGAAAATGGGTAAGATTAAAGCATGCTTTATTATACACAATATTTTGGGGTTTTTAAATTGTTTATTAGGGTCAGTTTGTAGTATATACAGTTATTCTCTGGATGTGATTTTTGTCAGCAGAATACCATCTAGGGTGCTAGAATGGGAATTTAGCAAATGGTACTTTAGAGGCTAGCTCGACTTGATGCCCCTCTCCTCTGAAGAAGGCTTAGTGTGCTGCAGCTTAATGAATGAAACAGCACTAAGCGATTCCACCAACTTCTCTACTCATTGATGAGAAACAACTGCACTAGGCTATTTTCAGCTATTATTTACCTCAAACAGGGCATTTAATTAGTGCTTGTTAAGACAGTGCAAATGATTTGGCTGCCAGTCTTCTTGCCCCTGCTCTTTATTGTGCTGTATGTCTGCCCCGCCTCTCTCCTGTCTAATTCATAGGGCATCCATAGCCAGTCTTCATGCCTTTCCATAACTGACATCAGCCTGACCTCCACAGATGTGGAGTCTGAGGAAAGGAAGAACCAGTGAGTAACTATAAGCAAGTATTGACAAGCTGGAGAGACTGTTGGTTAATATGATGCATTATAGGTAGGTCTGGTACTTTCTGACTACATGAGCTGACCAAGCTGGATATTTAGTCACTCTCATAAGTCCAGGAAAATTAATGGAACTACTGCAAATTCAAGATCCCATGTTCCATTAGAAATTACCCAAGCATTGTGGGGATTAGAGAAGTAACCTTAGCAAATGGTTGGAAATGCTGTCAGATAGTTGGAAGATCTAACATGGGAGTTAGGGAGGCTCAGATATAGAAGACTCTACCAATTTGTGTTCTAGACATGGACCTGTTTTTTTTTTTTTTTTTTTTCTTTTTTCTTTCTTTCTTTTTTTTTTTGAGACAGAGTTTCGCTCTTGTTTCCCAGGCTGGAGTACAATGGTGTGATTTTGGCTCACTGCAACCTCCACCTCCTAGGTTCAAGTGATTCTCCTGCCTCAGCCTCCTGAGCAGCTGGGATTAGAGGCATGCGCCACCATGCCCAGCTAATTTTGTATTTTTAGTAGAGAGGGGGTTTCTCCGTGTTTGTCAGGCTTGTCTCGACTCCAGACCTCAGGTGATCTGCCCACCTCAGCCTCTCAAAGTGCTGGGATTACAGGCATGAGCCACTGTGTCCGGCCGTTTCTTTCATTATGATAAGCAAGATGTATTCACTGTCAGTGCACTGACATGTAGATATCCATTCGTTCATCACCTATTCATTGATTCTCCACTCAGACTGAGGCAATCTGACATTGTTTGAGAGAGAAATTAACAAACCTAAAACACAAAACCTGCCCTTTAACCACCTGCAGTTTCATACATAGAAAAAACTTCAAATTAAAAACATATATAAATGCTAAATGAAGATAGATTTGTAAAATGCTACTAATGTCAGATCACTTTCATTTTGGGTTTTATAGAAAATTTCAGAGAAAGAGTGTGACTTGTCAAGGATATGATTTGGCTGATCTTGAAAAGGTATCAGAAAAATTATGGTTGCTGATGCTAATACGTAAATACAGCATCAAAATATTTAACATACAGTAAAATAGCTGAGAAAATAGAATAAATGGGATCATTTGTATATGTACTCAGTTTTATAAAATAAAATGAATTCATTAAATATATGCTCAATTTTAAGATAATATCAATTAATTTCTTTCTACTTAATTTTAAACTGCTTTATATATACAGCAATTAATATTTTGAAGTTGTACATAATAGAATTTAGGTTGATAAGCTAACGTGTATATTTGCTGAAGGATAATTACCAAACTTATCAGCTAGCTACATCTTTCTTTTTGCAAATACTGTTCATAAATATTTGTGTAAACTTTCGGTGTTGTCAGTATGACAAAAAGTCAACTACACTTCATTTATAGTCATTATGATGAAAACATTTGACTGAAATCAAAGGCAAGTAAGCCTGGCTAGAATTTGGCCATATATTTAATAGTTGAACATAGATATATGGTTGTGCATATATGTAAGCATTTATAAGCTAACATACATATACAATCATATGATACAAGCAATCAACTCCTTTTTAAGTTTTTAAAATATATGTCTTTCTTAGGGGAATCACAAAAATACTAAAAACCATTTCTATACAAGTAAGAAAGAACAATTTCTTATTGGGGTAACGACGATTCTGTTATTTAGCAATTTCATTTGTGTATATTTGCGACTGCCTAATTAAATGAATATAGCGTATAGGAAGTACTTACAGCTAAAATATGCATGCAAGGAAATATACATTTCACAACATGCATCCTTACTAATTTAATGAAATTAGAATTTCCAGGTTAGTACTAGGAAATTGAGTTATTGATAGTACATTGTGAAGGCTTATAATCAAGGTATTGAAAAAATAGGTAATATTAATACAGCCATTGAAGCACAAAGAAATACATCATTGTCTTGCCTTTGTATCGCAGGTATACTAATTCAAATTCTGACTTCTTATATATTTCAGTTTAGTCATGAAATTCTTCCACGGCCACTTGGAACTCCAGATCTCAGCAACTATAAGAGAAACCTCTCTGGCAGATTATATTTTTAAAAAATGTCATGTCTTGGGAATACTCTTAAATATGTGTTTTCACCTATTCTCTGCTTAAAGTTGCTTATATAATTTCCTATGCAGTCAATAATAACATGTTTTCAAAGTGTTAGAGATCTAGCTTGCCCTCAGTGCAGTTCTAATAGACATCCCTACCAGAGACTATGAGACAGTTTTCCTGGGAGTCTGCGCAGTTTGAATATTAACTGAGGATTGTTAACCTCCTATGTAGGTCTTGGTGGTTATGGCCTAAGAGCTAGTTACATTTTTTATACCATATTGTAAAAATTTAACACCATTTCCCTTTAAACTTTTTTTCTTTAGAAAACAAGATAACTAATGAAAATTACCCAAGAAATTCACATAAATAGTGTAGTACTAACATGAGCTAACTACAATAGGCAAACTTTACTATTAATACAACATTAAACTTTTACCATACTAGCCCTAATAAAACTCTGAGACTATTTCCTCTCACAATGACAGCTGAGGAATTTCATGTGCCTCACAAACTATAGGAATTGTGATAGGAAGCTGATTCTGTCCTAGAGGCCACCGACAAACCTGATAGGGCTGTAGCAGAGGTCAGTCTCTAAAGGAAACTTGGGATATACGAGCATGTATGAGTTTTATGGTTAAGAATCTGAATCACTTAGTATAGCAGACAAAATTCCAAAGCTGAGTACCAATGTAATATGCTAGATCACTGTACCAGCTTGGACAAGAGTACATGCAACAGGCACATATAATACACATCTGGTTAAATGTAAAATCATCCATTGCTGAAGTATTTTAAACTTCTAGGAGAAATCTACTGACAATGTGTTAATAGCAAGGACAACCAAAACAATAAAATAGCATCTCTCTCCTAAAATTTAAGAACATCGAGTAAGTGCCCCTTAGGCTGGGTTGTGATTCCTGGAAGTTTCAGCCTATGAGAACCATATTGGGGACATCAAAGACTCCCCCTCTTTCCAAAAAGCAATTCACTTCAGATGCTGCCACATAGTCGAATGCTTTTATGGCCACCATGTTTTTTTTTTTTTTTTTTTTTTTTCTGGTTTTTGTTTCTTCTTTTGTTTTTTTTTCCACACTTAATATTTTAGAACATGCCAGATTCTTGAAATTAGAAAGAATATGAGAAAACTCAGTAAGATGGAATACTTCTAGAAAAGAAACTAAGCAGGGACCTGATGGTAAAGGATAAAAACACATTCTAATAGGAATTCTACTTTTAGGGAGAGTATGAGTTATTAAGAAGGATATGGAAGGCACATTTTGGCTATGAAAGCTGGTCTATGGACTCCTCTGCTAGTCTCACATCAGACAGGATGCAACCACCCCCACTCCATTCCTTCGACAGCTTCCCAGAGCACTCTCAACCAGTGTCCCTTATATTGAGGACAACACTATATTTGGTTTTAATACTGTGAGGACAGTCATTTAGTTTTCCTGTGGCAGGATGATAAATTTCCCCGGAACCAAATAAGGATTCTCATTGCATTCTTCTGCTTGATACTATGAATGCAGAAGAATAAAGAAGAGGGTGTGACAAATCATATTTTCCAAAGGTCGAGTGTGGGGAGGTTCCCTAACATTTAAAAGCAACCAGTTAGCAAAGTGATCTTTAGAATAGTATTAGCAAGAATGTTTGCTCTACATCCAATATAGATATTCTTTCCTGCTTAGCTGGGTATGTAAGTACTGTGAGCATAATGTAAATACTCAGAACAGAAATGCATGGAAAGCTGGTGGAGTGAAACTCCAAGTGAACAATTAATCCCACTTTCACTTCCCCCATCTACCTCCCTGAATACTACCTCCCTGCCCCTACTCACCTATCTTCCTCCCCCCACAAGCATGTTTGCTAGGCATGTCAAGGCTGACATCCATCGGTGGCAGTATGAAACCTATGCCGGCAGGCTGCTCCTGAGCATAGTCTCAAGGCTCTGCCATTGTCCGTAGAGTGCTCTCAGTTGTGCCCGCTAAAAATCTTCATCATTCCATTTGACTGTTTGGTACTATTTCTTTAATTGTATTTTTTTGCTTGTTTGTTTTAAAAACACCCTTTGTTTCCTGCTTGCCTTAGAGACACCAAGAATAAAATCCTTGACACATCAAATTCTGGAACCTCACCACTCACCAGGACTGTGGTTCCTGATCCAAGGAGTGACGACTGAGAATCAGCACACAGTCTCTTGAGGGTGTCCAGGCCTGGCTGTTAAGCTCCCTGCTCTGATTAGTTTGTCGAGTTCACAGTGTTCCAGAGTGCTGAAGCACAGAAATTAGGGAGGGGAGGTGGAAGGAAAATCACTGGAGCCTCTTACGATCTAACTTCCACTAACTGGGAGGAAATGTCTTATAAATAAACAACAGTAAGAGAAACAAAAAAAAACCCATCCCGTCCTGCCAGAGGAATGTACATTATTGTCTCCCGACGGAAAACTTTACACCACACCAGAATGCAGCCATGTCTCCTGAAACTACCTCCCTCAAAACAGAAAGAAAAAGAGAATCAAAAAGGAAAGGAGAACAAAACAGAACAAAAAAGATTTCATCCCCTTGAATTCTGTTGGGAAGTTCATGTGAGTTCCCAGTAGACAAACTAAACTAAGCAATTTCAACAGTGTCAGTGTTCCAGAATTTTGTGCAGAGGCTGCTTATTAGCCAAATTTCATTTCTGCCCAGATCACTGCTGTACCATCCAGACATTTTCAGAAGGGAAGTTCAGGGAAGGGGGGAAGGGTACGACTGTGGAGAAGAGGAAGAAGAGAGGACAAAGGAAAACTCCTGATGAACCAGAATGCCCTAGCCACGGCCATGATACAGCGAGCCCCCACCCGCCACCCGACTACTGCTTGTTGAGGACTTGGTGATGCGGTGTGTTTTATCTACTTACTCTTTCTGCTCGGGAGGCTGAGGTTCCTACATTTCCAGCTCATGCTGGACTGTACCGTAAGCAACAAGTGAAATGAGTTCAGTGATCTCATTCTAGTCCTTCGACTCCTGTCCACATCACTAAGCGACTGCACAGCTTGGCACAGGCCAGGATGAGTCAGCAGTCTCTGGTCATGAGAGGCCAGGCCTGGAATAGCAGGGGGGTTTAGGTCAGGAGCAAAATGAAGCAGAAAGGCAGTCTAGATGGCAGGGCTCTGTTCTGCAATATCAGAAATACTGCAGGTCAAAATGAAAGCGCCTCATCAGCTCTGGGGTGAAGATTGTAGGACTATAAGAAAAGAAGCATCAAGAGAAAAAAAAGCTGCTTACCAAACATAGCAAGGACAAAACAGAGTGCCACAGGCAGAAAAAGAGGGCGCTGGTAGAGCCCTGGAGGATAAAAGATGCTCATTAAGGTTTCTGAAATATCTTTTCTTCCACATGCTCCCAAACATGAATTAAGAAATGGTGATTTCCTATATACTATCCTAGTATTTTTGCACTGTTTTCCCAATTCAGTAAGTAGCAAAACAAATAAAATGCAAAGCCCTGTAGTTAAATAGCAAGAAAAGCCTCATATTTCATAAAATAATACAATTATGAGTCTGATACCTCAAGTACATTAGGGTTAACAGTATCTGTATATAGCCTGTATGAAATGGTTAAAGAGGAGTACTCTTTAAATTGAGCTTGGGAGGGGATAGAGAAGAGCTTAAAGAAAAGAGAGATACCAGTTAATGATAAAACACACGGGAACTATGACACTGTGACCATATTTCTACTCAATGGGGCCAGCATACACCTCCATTAAACCTCCATCAAGACGTGATGTTCCCACTAATAGGACTTCGAACACCTCTCCCTCTGCAGTAGTATTGCAATATAGCAAGGGGAGAGGGAAAATAAAACAGACAGAAAAACAAGGTTCAACATAAAAAAAAAGTGAGTGACATTTTGTTTCAGAGGAGGCAAATTGCTCTATAAGTCAACTGATAAAAAAAAGTCTTGGTATCTGAACAGACTTAGAGAAACCACATCTAGATGAAGATACCAAGGTGGAGACTGATAATTGTCGGGAAATGATAGTAATGGCCATAAAGAAGGCAGAAAGCAATCTCAAGTCACATGATGTAGAATAAAACAGCATGGAAAACAGAAGGAGAGCAACAGACTTGGGGAACACAACTAAAATATTTCTTTAAAGCCCTTTTAAGAGGAATAATGAGGACCTACCACATAGTTCCTAAATGTTGTCCCTTAGAGATGCACAGATGTATATGGGTAAGAAAATGTAAAATAAACTTTCAGCTTTCATTTCAGAGGGTACTAAGTCATCTCAACACATATTTACTAACTGTTTAACCTTGGGCAAATGAACTTTCTAGTCTCAGTTTCTCCCTCTTTGAATAATATTATCATCCTCATGGAATCATTGTAAGCATTGAATCAATGTTCATCAACCCTTATCACAGCAGTACCTGTCATATGGCGAACATTCAATAAATTGCTTATTATTCATATTATTTGATTATCATATCATATCATCTGTATAAGTACCCAGTGAAAGAATCCCCTCCAGCATTGTTCCACTGGATTGAGTGGAATCAATATGAAGACTCTAGTAAAATCAGTTGAGTAACACTGCTGACAATGCTGCTTTAAAAAGATTATTTCTGTCTGGGTATGTTAAACATTATACTTGAAGACACAGGATGTTGGAAATCTATTATATGAAATCCTTGAATTTGGGTATCTATGTTGTCAAAGCAACTTGGAGCCTAACAGTTGTCCAGTAACTAGAGGCCCAAAAAAGAAAAGAGGAATTTTTAGAAGCTTCTCCAAAAGCAACAGGATAAAAGTGTTATTGGCCTTAACCGCATGATGAGGGCTTTTTACCAAAGGGGAAAACGTAGTCCAGTTGATCATCGCAGCCTAATTGATTAATTGTAGGTCTGACCATCTGGCTGATGAATGCTGACACCCAGCAGTGATTACTGTGTAACACAAATCCGGATGTGCTCTCCCTGATGCCTCCCACAATAATGGCAACTCTGAACTTAAGGTTAGTTTATTCAGGCCTCTTGGCTCAATCTCCTCATGGAATAGTGGTTGTGGCAGGGAATATTTTACTAGACCTGGTCAAGCATTATCTTCTCTTATTTCAGTTACCCACTCTTTTCCAACTCTACTCCTACCCACTCCTAAGCCCTCTCTTGTATATAATCACTTTTCATGCAAAGCATTCCATCTGTAGTTTTCATATTATCTGATTCTCTCATTTCTGGTTGCTCTGTTCTGAAAAATATTTGAGTAAACTAGAAGACCTATACTGCTACAATGCTATTTCACAGAGGATCCTATTGGGACATTTTTATTGTATCTTATTTGCTACTGGTTTACTTCAAATTACTCTGCATTTCCAAATAAAGAAAACTATTTCACCTATCTCATTAGCCTGATTAAAAGTCCCACATATGGCCCAAGTTTTCCATGAGGTTAACAATACAAGGGTTAATAGAAGATAATTCTTACATGGTAAGCCTACTTCTGACCCTCAGTTAGGAGTATCCCATGAAGAAGATTCCCCTGGAGCATACTTTACTGCTAGAGAAAGAAAGTCAGACCCATGTAAATGACAAGGTTCAATAGCAATGTCATCCACAAACCAATCTACACCTGGAGATGACTTGTGCATGGAGAATTCGCCAAGCAAATAAAACCTGTACATATAAATATAAACCCTGCGGAATTAGAACCAAATAATTTCACTGTATTTTGTGGGAATGCACAGGGGAGTAACTGACACAAAACATTTTATACAACCTTGACCAACCAAGTCACAATGACAAATCATCCGTTTCCTCTTTTCTTTTCCCAGACTGATTTCCAGCTCTAAATTCATCTTTTCTTTCACTCCCCACAGATGCTGAATTCTTCTATGTTCCAGGCTGAGTTAGTGTTAATTTTCAGTAGAGGACGGCAGTAGCATGCTGAACTGTAGAGTTCCGGGCTTGGAGTTGGGAAATGTTTTTGGCCTGACTGTCAGTAAACAACTATGTGTCTTGGGCAAGTCAAGTCCCTTAACTCCCCATGTCTCAGTCTCTTCATTGAAAAATGATAGGGTAGGACTGCATAAACTCCATAGTCTCTGCCAGCACTAAGATTCTATGGTTCTATAGCTCATTTCCTTTTTTTTCTCCCTTTGGCATCAACTGCTCAACAACTCTGCTTATAGTAATTTCTATGCTCTCAGTTATTAATGGAAAAATACTGTCCTTCATTTACTACTTAGTATTTTGTATTTGTAATCTCTCTTTTTTTGTTTGATGCTAGATATTTTGAGTCATAAACACCAACATATCCAAATAGATGGCTTTAAATCTGAAGGCGTTTAAGGAAAATAGCTTTCCCATGTAGAATATTTAGTGTAGCTGGGCATGGAGGAAGCCAGCCATCCAAAAGTGGAGCAAAGGGGCCAATTCACAAATGAGAGAAAGCCTTTCATAATAAGAGTATCCAGACTCTTTAACTTAGATAAAGCTAAAATGCTACCGACTTCCAACTACTTTTCCAATCAATCCCAGACACCATCACAGACACTTAGGACTACAAATCTGAGGACCAGCACTGGCAGCAATGCAGTTCTTATTTCACCTCCACCATCCATTGCCAAGTAGGATTTAGGATGGCATAGTAATAAGAGCCAAGAGAACAATCTGTCATTTATTTTCCTCCAAACTTTTTTAAATTTCCCATTTGGGCTCTGTTTCCCAGTTTTAATTTGGTAACTGCCATTTTTCAGCATTTCTTTTAACAGGTTACTAATAATTTCGGATACAGGATCTCATATTTCATTTTATGCTGCTAGAACTGCTGTTAATATTTCATCTGCCTTCAATTCAGCTCTGAATAAAGGCTGCTGGGTTTTGAGACACTGTTAACACTTTGGTTCTGGGGATTTGATCACCATGTTCATCCAGTTTGTCCATATTTTGTTAAGAAAAAGTAATAGGTTAGCTAACTCAGAAATATCTTAGGGTGTGCTATATACATCCTACGGATATGTCAGA
Organism: Trachypithecus francoisi; assembly: GCF_009764315.1. Lineage (NCBI taxonomy): Eukaryota > Metazoa > Chordata > Mammalia > Primates > Cercopithecidae > Trachypithecus > Trachypithecus francoisi. The sequence goes on along the minus strand of NW_022681453.1, from coordinate 74,465,852 downwards.
GTTTCTTTTTCTGGATCTTTGATGAAAACCAACAAAAACAAGTATCCTGCGTTTGTTTTCACAAATGACTTGCCATTTGCTTCAGTGTCAGTATTCTGGAAGCAGGGGGCAGTGGTTAAGATTCAGGGCTCATAGGCAGATCTAGGTTCAAATTTTGGCTCTGAAATTATTATATGTACACCTCAGGCCAGTTCCTTAACCTTACCAAGTCTTTCTTTTCCCATTTGTAAAATAGGGATGATAATAATATCTACTTCTATTAATTAATATGAGGATCCAATAAATTAATATAAAGTACTGAGGACTTTCTGAGTTCTCAGTAAAGGATGGTTATCATTATCCTAGCATTAATAATATACAAATTTACATTATAGAGTTATTATTTTGCAACATCTTTTCAGGGTCAACAAATTATTTTTTAGTCCAGCCTTTGTTGTTTGCTTCATTATAGCTTACATTTTTAAAAAGTCTCTGCAAAATCATGTAAAATATTTAAAAATTTGATCTTTAAACTGTATGTACAGTTAGACTAATATATAGTACCATATTATTGTAGCACTTTCCAGTGAGGCAGCAAATTCTCAAAACTTTTTGTCCATCTAATAGCCAGCCCTGGATAATGCACATTGTACCAATACTAATCTTTTCTATAAAAAGATGACTTACAATATTTACCTTCTCCTACTCCCAAAGAATATAGATTATTTTAATATTCTTTGGGTATGTGTCAGTCACGGCCTGTTTGTAGAGAGAGACCATACAGCAATTTGAATAGAAAAATTTAGTTTAAATTATTAATAATAACAGGGGATTAAAGTAATGAGAGTAGCTAGTAAGACATAAAGAATACTTTAAAGAATGTAAGAATAACATGGGCCAGGCGCAGGGGCTCATGCCTGTAATCCCAGCACTTAGGGCCGAGGTAGGTCTTCAGTCTACGAGCTGAAGACTAGTTTGGGCAAAATGGTGAAATGCTGTTTCTACAAAATATTAGTCGAGCATGATGGTGTATGCCTGCAGTCCCAGCTACTTGTGGGACTAAGGTGAGAGGATCGCTTGATTCCAGGAGGTTGAGGCTACAGTGAGCTGTGTTCATGCCACTGCATTCCAGCCTGGGTGACAAAGCAAGACCTTATCTCAAAAAATAAAAAAGAATAGAAGAATAACAAATGTAAGGAACAGCCATTATTTGTAGGGCTAAGATAGCATACCCAAGGAAGAGTCTCCTCCATCCCTGGGCTGAGATCTAGATGTAGGACTCAAGACAAAAATCATCTGGACCCCTGGACCAGGATCCAGACCTTGTTAGACAATGCACAGTCATAACTCATTGAATGGCAGAGAAGTTGCTGGGGAGCTGCATCAGTAGAACCTGCACTCTAGGGTGCCAGTGAAAGCTATTTACAGGGAGGTATCTCATCTGAGGCACTCTGCTATAAATTGCCCAATGTGTGTGTACACGTGTGTGTATGGTGGGTGCCAGGGGTAGCTGCTACCTGCCAGGTACTAGAGAAGTTATCTGTGCTTCAGCTGCTGGGCACCGGGTTAGCTGCATTTGCTGCAGGAGCTAGATGCTGTAAAAGTTGGTTACATTGTAGAAGCCAGGCTCTGGAGAAATCGTGCGCATTGCAGGAGGCTGCCAAAGTAGTGCATGACAACCAGGAAGGAAAATTTCTTCTTTCTGCAATGTCTCTCTACCTTCTCTACTGACAAAGCACCCTCATACCAGCTAGCAAAGAAAAAATATTTAAAGAATCCAGATACATTTTTGCAGAGTAGGCAAGGAGGACTACATTTGGAAGGAGGCAATGGGAGGTAATACATTGGTAACTGGCACAGACATTATTATTTGCTCACACACTTCATGAAATAACTCACATTAGATATTATAATTCGATATTTTCAACTGATTGCACTACTGTTCACGTTTACTAATAAACGTGTGCATAGTTAAGCAAATACTGTCAGAATTAAGAAAAATAAGAGGCCAGTAAATAATTGCCTATAATAGAATATTTTAAAAAGTTACAGTACCAGTATATGTACAATAACCTTTTCCCCCAAGTGCTGCCCACATACATTTTAATTACATGTTTATAATTTACTTAAGAAAAAAATGTACAGAAGTACTAAGCTATTGACCTAAATTTATGCATCAGTGATCTCATGCCAGTATCTCAACTAAGTGGGTAATCAGGAGACTCATTACAAACAACCAAAAGCTTTGAGGTAAAAATTGCCTCAATTATCATTTTTCCTTTCTCTTTCCTTTTCTTTTTAATTAACTCTAGAACTCATATTTGCTTCTTCTATGACAATTTTGTGGAGGGGTGGCTCTTAAATATAGGGTGTTTTTTTTTTTTTTTTTTTTTTGAGATGGAGTCTTGCTCTGTTGCTCAGACTGGAGTACAGTGGTGCAATCTTGGCTCACGGCAACCTCTATCTCCCGGGTTCAAGCGATTCTCCGGCCTCAGCCTCCCAAGTAGCTGGGATTACAGGCACGTGCCAACACGCCTGGCTAATTTTTGTATTTTTAGTAGAGACGGGGTTTCACCATATTGGTCAGGCTGGTCTTGAACTCCTGACCTCGTGATCCGCCTGCCTCGGCCTCCCAAAGTGCTGGGATTATAGGCATTACCCACATGCCTGGCCAAATATAGGTTACCGTTTTTCAGAAAAATACATATTTAGAAATTTTTCTTATGATTCTTGTCCTATATTGTTCTACTCTTAATATTAAATAGAGAAGCATCAATAAATGACCAATTTGGTAAACTATGACATTGTGATCATTGTTAGAACTAGTTTTATATATAGGGAGAGAGTATATTCCAAAATACCTCCCCTACTTTTGCCTAATTCCCTAAGAAGGGAACAGGTGCTTTTGCTCTATAATTAGAGGTAGGGTTTAAAACCACAAACACCTGACATTAGCAAGGAGTATGGCTGTGAGAGGCTGACAGCAGAAAAGCTAATTGGGTGAGGAGAGTTCTATGGAGAGTAGACTGTACTGAGGTCAAGACCACAGAACACCCTTCTCACCATTCATCCATTTTTACCTATGCCTGGCCATCAGCAGTACTATCTGTTCTCACTACTATGGAAGGGGTCTACTTGTTACCTCACAGTTGTGTTTTCTGAAAGCCAGTGGTATCCGCAAAGGAAGCCATGTTGGGTTGTCTCACAATCACACAGTAGGCATCTCTGCCAGCTGCAGGTGGTTATCCTTATGATTTCCTTTTGTTTGTGTTATGTGTGGTACTGAGGATAAATTAATTACCCTATGTTTAGTTCTCTCCTCCAACACACATACACACCCCCCTCTCCTCTGCAATTCCTGAGTTCAAAAACAGATGATGACAAAGGAGTGTCATAAGTCCTTGTCAGGCAGGCGAGTCCATTTTATTTTAGTTTGCCCTTCTGTTCTGTTGGCTTTTCTGCTATGACCCACTATACTTACCCTGTCGGCTGTTCTTACTAGCAACATGCCTTTTTAATCAGCCTTCCTGGGGTCTGCATTTGATTACAGCATTTGTGTTCTATTTTGATTCTTTTGTACTGTGCCCTGTGGTGTTAGCTTGAAAGGTGTTATTTATAAAATGAAATTCTATTGTATTGCCAGTTGGATTCAAAGAGGACATATAATATTAATGCAGAATGTATTTAATAATATCTTGAATCTATTAAATCAGTTTCTTCATGAGAATACAGAATGGAAGGGAGGCACGTGGGCTGATAATCAGGCAATAAGACTTAAGAATCACCTGAAATTTTTCTTCACAAGCTTTCCTGAGAGCTGGCACAAGAATCATTCTCTTAATGTCAGGGTTTCCAAGTGGAGGAGACTACCTTTCTTCAGCCAGACCAGTGCAGTGCGCACCTGTTTAAACATTCAACTGTGCAGGCCAAACATTTTCCTAGGCTTTTAGATGCAAATTTTTTGACTAAGGAAACTATGAGACCAAACATGAATATGGTTTTTTTTTTACTACATAGGAAGATTTAGGTTATGAAGGAAATGTAATCACCTATTTCTAAGGATCTACTTTCAAGATTTGTAAAAAGAAGTATATTTGTTCTCACACTGACTCTTCTCAAAAGCAGGATAGGAAAATTCTAGTGATACCAAGAACTGATGCAAAGTTTCCAAGGTGGCATGTTCAGAATGATGTTCTCAGCTAGCAAAAGGGCAGGTTTCATTATGGACTGCTGGGCCTACAGTCAAACGTTTCTAGATTAGATTGATGGAGGAGTCCCCAAGTGTTTCAACTTCTAATTTTAATTCCAACTAAAGACTGAAACATTGTACACTGTATCATAGCTTGCACAGCACACTTCTTGCTGCATACATTCCATTCTTTCACCACAATTTTTTTTCCTGTTGATATATCTGAAATCATCAATGGCTATGCTGCTGTTTGGATAGGGAATAAGAAAGAATCTGGTTTGAAAGATGATTTAGGAATCAGGCTCTGCAGAACTTACTAAAAGAAACTGTAACATACAAAGGAACCTGGCTGGGCAGTCTTGAGAGTTCCTGGATTTTTACCTGTTCTCATTCAGTGGCATATTATATAACTCCAGAAAAATCAGGTCCAGTTTTCTAATCACTAAAAGGGGAATAACTGTCCTTTTCTACTCGCACTGGGCTACTTTAGGGATGGATAAGAAAATGATTCCGGAATCTTCTAAATGCTTGGCAATGAAGGTGAAATACAAATGCACAATATTATTAAAATGATAGTTTAGACCCCATTTTTGTTTCTCCAAATCTAGAGATGAAAATAGTAACAAAGAAACAATCTTCCACTTCAAAAAATAAATAATATACCCTTATTTATAAATGACATGTCAAACATAAGGAGCTAGGATGTGTTGGGGAATACACATCTCAATTTTGAAGGCATCAAATTATAAGCTATTTGCATGAAGGAATCACATTCATCTCTGTATCCACTCAGGTTCTACCTCATTGATTTACATTATGTAAGTATTCCATTCATTAACAAATGTTGAATTGAAATGAAAAATGAGATCGCACAAGTTTAGAGCTCACATTAACTAGAGACCATGTTAAATCCTGTTGCCTCTTTTTGCAGATGATACAACTGAGGCCCAGATAAGTGACTTATCTAAGTCCAATACTAAACATACAACAAGTTTTAGAAGAGTTATTTTAAAGATCTGCCACTGAAAATATATCACTGAATTAAAACAAATTAGATATTCTTCTGTCAAAATAAGCAGCACTATTCAGCTCAAATAATCTGATGTATCCTAACCTAATCAAGAAAGCTGAAGCCTAAAGTAACAAGTAAATGTAATCAAATAGCTATAGACCCATAGGCATGTTAGAAATGCCAAGTTACTGAGGGGTGCATATCTTAACACTTTGTCTATCAGCCAGTCCAAATGGCATATTTTTTTTCAAGTAAAATTAATGTCTTAACAATTTATAGGGGTGAAGTCAGCAAAATGGCAGAGTGGAAAACTCTACCTTTCATTCTTCCACAGAAATACTGATAAAACAATGTTGGAACCAAAATACCTTGAAAATATATTCAGATTGTAGCTGAGAAGTAGAGGTACCCTAGAGGATCCCAAACTAAAAGCAGTTGCATTTGCATGGGTTAAAAGTGCAATTTCACTTTAGAATGTCATGTCACTACTTCCCCCAGACTGGCTTAACTCAACACTGAGAGGATTGCTTCAGCTCATGAGTTCTCCTGTGCCGCAGAAAGTGGGATTGGAGTGTGCATCTGGCTTCCTGGTCTCTGGCCTCCGAGAGAACCCTCTGTTGGGTCAGTTCCTATATTACCTCATACTGAGTACTGATGCACCTGTAGAACTTCGTTCCCAGGGATGGGTAGGAACAAAGAAATGAGGAAGGTAACTCCTTACAGTTGGAGCTGCCTTGCAAGACTAGGAATAGGGGCAGAACTGAGGTTATTCTTAGACGAGGGAGGAAATGGAATGAAGGGGGCCTTATTCTCAGTATTTCAGAGTGCCTTCTGTGAAGCCAGTTTCCATTTCACCTTGTACTGAGCCTTGTACGACCATTAGAACTTGGTTCTGAGGGCTAGTTAGCAAAAAATAAAAGGAGCAGGCATCCTTTTGCAGCTGGCACTGCTCTGTATAATAAGAAAAAAGCACAGAACTGAGCCTTTTCCTTGAGAAGGCCAGGAAAGAAGTGTAGAGGGCCTTGCCCCCAGTCTTAGACTGTGCTCCCCAAGGTGTTTGTCTCTATCTTGTCTCATATTAAGCACCATGAACTGGTAAAGGTCTCTACTCATCAAAACTAGTCTATAAAGACTGGGAAGATAGCTGCTACTTCAAATGTACGGATCACAAAGAAAATCTACAAGGAACACAAAGAGTCATCTCCAATAACCATCCTGAAAGAAAAAGAGATCCCTGAATTAACTGACAAAGAACGCAAAATAGATATCTTAAAGAAGCCCAGTGAGTTACAAGAGAACACTGAGAGATAGCTAAATTAGGAAAAAGATACCAGAAGAAAATGAGAAGTTAAATAAAGAGATAGAAACAATAAAAAAGAACCCAATAGAATTACTAAAGCTGGAGAACACAAAAACTGAACAGAAAGATTCACTAGAGGAGTTCAAAAGCAGACCTAATCAAGCAGAAGAAAGAAACAGTGAACACAAAGACCGATCATTTGAAATTATGCAATCAGGAACACAAAGAAAAAAGAACGATGAAAAGTGAGGAAGGCCTAAGTGACTTATGGGACTCCAACAAGTGAATCAATAAACACATTAGGGAATTCTTGGGAGAAAAGAGGGAAAGGGGTAGAAAGCCTATTGAAAGAAATAATGGCAAGGAACTTCTCAAATCAGGGGAGAGAAATCAACATCCAGATTCATGAAGTCCAAAGAACTCCAAAGATCTACATTAAATTAAATTATAATCCAATTGTCAAAAGTCAAAGACAGAGAATTTTGAGAGCAACAAGAGCGAAGCAACTCATCACATTCAAGGGAGTCCCCATAAGACTGTCAGCAAATTTCTCATCAGAATCCTCACAGGCAAAGAGAAAGTAAGATGACATATTCAAAGTACTGAAGATCAAAAAACAACAACAACCTGTCAACCAAGAACACTATACTCAAAAAAGCTATCCTTCAGAAATAAAGAAGAGGTAAAGACTTTCCTAGACAGACATGTTGAGGGGTGTTCATCATCACTATACCTGCTTTGCATGAGATGCTATAGAAAGTTCTTTAAGCTGAAACGAAAGGATGCTGATCAGCAGCATGAAAAGATGAAAGTATAAAACTTACCAAAAAAATTAAGTATATAGTCAAATACTAGAAAGCTCTAGTGCTCTAATGATAGTGTGTAAATCACTTTCAACTCTGGTATAAACATTAAAAGACAAAACTATAAACATAATAACATGATTTGTTAATAGATACACAGTATAAAAAGATGTAAATTGTGACACCAATAACATGAAGTGTGTATATAGGAGAAATAAAAGAGTAGAGATTTTGTATGTGATCAAATTTAAATTGCTATCACCTTAAAATAGATGATTATAAGTTGTTTTATGGAAGTCTTACGGTAAATACAAGCAAAACAACTGCAGTAGATATATAAAAGATAAAGAGAAAGGAATCAAAGCATATTGCTACAAAAGATAATCAAATCACAAAAACGACAGCAACAGAGGGACAAAGGAACTACAAAACAACCAGACAATAATTTTAAAATGGCAGTAATAAGTCCTCACCTATTAATAATTAAGTGTAAATGGATTAGCTTCCCCAATCAAAAGATACAAACTGACTGAATAGATACAGATTAAGAAGAAGACTAACCATATGCTGCTAAAACAAAACAAAACAAAACAAGAACACACTTTAGCTTTAGGGACAAACATAGACTCAAAGTAAAAGGTGGGAAAAATATACTCCAAGCAAATGATAACCCGAAGCTAGTAAGAGTGGCTATTCTTATATCATACAAAATAGACTTTCAGCCAAAAACTGTCACAAGAGACAGAGAAGGTCATTCTATAACAAGAAAGGGATTAATTCATTAAAATGATATAATAATCCCCTTGATTAGGATCCTTTTGATTGGAATCCTCTTGACTGGAGTAGAACAAAAACTGAATAACTGTAAACTATTATTCTGCAGTAGAGATCTCCAATATACTACTTTTTATTTTTCCAAAGTTTTCCTGGAGATCACAGAGAACTGAACATGGAGAAAAAGTGAGCAAGAGACAGCAGTAGGCTTGATGCTTTAAATGGCTGGATAGCTAAAGATTATTGTTTGTGTATTAAAAAAAAACATGATTCTAGAAACATAATTGGGGTTTCACAGATCAAATTCAAATTATTAACTTAGTATTTCAGCCTCCATTACTTGCCCTGTCTTGCTTAGGCATCCTAGGTTCCAGTACTTCCCAACAAGTGTTCTGTGGTATATGCAGACTATGTTAGTGTTTTCCTTTATTTTGGTATTCCCACAGGAGACCTGATTTTAAATTTTCTATTCTATCATCTCCATGATTTCTTAAATTATGTCTAGACTTCTGGATTAGAATATTATTCATTTATTTACTATGATTCAATAAGCATCTTCTATGTGTGAGACAGTAGGAATAAAATACAAATAAGACTTATTTCCTATCTTCAAAGAATAATGGAATTCACAATATAGTGGCCACTTACCATGTATAACATGTGTTCCTGCTTTTAAGCTTTTATTCTTTCTATAATTAGTGTCCTACCATTATTTTATTGATTAAATTCCTTATTATCTTATAGTCCAGCTTATGTTCTGCTTCTTCCATAAATTAATTTTTACTTTTTATAGCCCACGCTAATTTTCCTTTCCCCCCAACTATTACAGTGGAAGTGGACACTACTCCCTATCCAAACTCCATTCCCTCATTCTTCCTAGCTACAGACCTCTATTTTGTGCAGACTGGCAATGTGCTCAGTGCTGGATGATGAGTTTTGAAATTTATAAGCCAATTATGACAAGTGTATTCTCTAATTTGCTTGCTTCCCTAGCAAAGAAGGGTGGCCTAGGGATTCAATTATAGCCAATAAGATCTATGTGGCAATCCACTTGAGAGGCAAGTTTCTGAGAAAGCTTTTTTTTCCATTACAAAGAGGAGGGTAAAAGGCAATCCTTCTGTTTCCTTCTCCTTCCCTCTTTGAACATAGACATGATGCTTGGAGTTGTGGCAGCTATTTTGTGATCATAAAGCAACAAGCAAAAAATAAAGACAAAAAGAATCCCAGAGATGTCAGCACCAGACTTTATCACATACCAGGAATTCCCTACCTCTCAACTTTTGGACTTCCTATTAGGTGAGAAAACTGAATCTCTATTTGTTTAAACCACTCAAGTCAGGATTTGCTACCTGCTGCTGAACACATTTCTAACCAAAGTAATAATAATAACATTCATAATTTGAGTTCACCAAATTGTTCTTCCTAACTAGATAACAGACATTGGTCACATTCTTGGCACTTAAACATTCATTTGCTTCACATCTTGATTAAATATGCTAGACTTTTATATGTAATGAAATTCTCACACAGAAAGGAAGGGGGGAATTTGGATTGGTATCAGAAAAGAGGATTAAACCAGGTCAAAAAAAGGAAAATTTGAGTCTATAACAAAAAATTATATGACAAGAATTTGTTACAATGTAGTTCAATTATACACAATATATAATTATTATATACATATTATGTATAATTATAGCTCAATTATATACAATAAAATAAAACTTTTAAATATTTTTCAAAATTAATAGCAACATATTTTAAGTAAGAAATAAGACAGTAGAATAAGCCCCCAAACAATAAATGTTTTAAAGAAGAGATGATATAAACAAATCTTCTATTAAACATGAAGACAATACTATGCAGTTCTACCTCTATTGAAACTAAGTGAGGAACTAGCGTTTGTCAAATACTACTAGCAATAAGACTCTTTCTCTGTCCTTAAGGTTGTATGACTGTGATTCGCCCCAATGCTACAGGCTCATTAGCATACTAATTATTTCTAAAATCTTTCACCTGAGGTTTGAATCCATGACTTAGAAAACTATTCTATCATTTGCTTTTGGAGAAAAGACTACATAAGTTGGGACAGAAGCTATTTTTAAGCCTTCCAAATATTACAAGTAAGTAGTAGGGAACTGTTGAGGAGAGAAATGAATAGCTTTGGGTCGTTTTAGGTTAGTGACCTTAAACATAAGGTGTGATTTAATCAGAAGCCAGAGTAATTATGGCAGGAGGTGGGGAAAAAGACTCAGAGCTGTCTGGAGTTAGGGAGGACTTTGGTGGCAGCTTTCAGCTTGAGCTAAAACTGCAGGATTCTGTCAGAGGCTCCACAAACAAAGGGCTGCATTATGTAACGCATCTTGTATGTCTTTGTGAACTATTCCACAACAAAGTTTCATTAGTTTTTTTTTTCTCTCCTAGAGATTTTACCACTTCCAGCGTGCAAATTGTTGCTCAGAAGGGAAACTTTCTACCTTAAATAAAAGTTTAAATCGTAAGCAAACTGACATTTTTTTCGGGAACAAATCTAATTAATTTGAACTTTATAACAACTGGGAAAATGTTTTTGAAGTTAGGTGGATGATAAGTAACCTTATTTGAAGAATTTCCCAATAATTTAGCAATAGTTAGCAATAATTTAGCAATAGTTAGCAATACTAGTTCATATCTCTCTCCCTCTCTGTCTCTATCATTTTCTGATAGTGTTAGTCTGTTTACACATGTAACACTTGTGGGTCACCTTTCAATGGAGCATTTCACAGGCAGAATTGGAAGACAGCATGTCACATGGATGGCACATAGCAATATGTTCTCATAAATAGTATCTGTTTTCAAAAGATTATTTATTTTGTTGCCCATTATGAAGATATTCTAAGATTAATTACAGTCCTAATACTGTCAAATTTAGCTTTGATGTACAAAACTCTATTTTTTTAGTAGTTTACTTTTTTTTTTTTAATCAATTACTAACTTAACAGGCTTTCATTTTACAACATTATTTTGGTCAGTTATAAAAATAATTTAGCTGCCAAACGGATTTTCTCATTTAACATTTCAAATGTTGGTTTAATGCTTATCACTTAGACTTCTATGAAGGTTGACTAAGGTTTACTGGAGGATATTGCATAGACCATGTCTTTTGGTCCAACAGTCTGGGCTGTGAATAGTCTAAATTTGCATGGAAGCTCCCAACTACCAAGTTATTCAAAAACTACAGGGACAGGGCGGGGGAACTGATTCTCAGCAGGTGGTACTCTTCCTTCTAATTTGGTCTTGAATGAATGCACCAGCATTCTGCTATCTCTTGGGTGGAGTGTGAGATTGAATCATTCAATAATGCTTATAGCGCTTAAGAACCAACTTCAAGGGAACTGTGGAATGAAGGCAAGTTATAGGTAACATACATGGATTTTCATTCTGCTGGACTTTTTCATTCAAAACAGCATCACTGTCAGACTCAGAATTATGGATAACTATGCCTCTCAGTCTACTCAGGATAGTTCCAATTTCAGTTCCAATGACCCAGGCACAATTATTAGTAGTGTTCACTTTCACTCTCAAAAGTGTCCTAGTTTGGATGATAAATTATGAGGTTACTCTGTATGTAAGCTTTGAAAAAGTTATTCATAACACCATTTACAGTGATAATCATTCTATTTAGGACAAATGAAAATAGACTCTATTGGCCAACTTCTATAAAAAGAAAGAGATAAACTAAAACATTGTTAATTTAATCTGAGAGCTTTAATCAGAAAGACCCTGCTATCTAAAAAGTTTATTTTACGATGACAACAAAATTTCTATGAATTATTTCGGATTTCTACTTTTAGGTCATTTTTTAAGCCTTATTTTATACAAGCAAGCACATATGACCTTAAAATTTGTGGTGGAGAAAGAAGTACAACATCTGAAATAAAGTTCTTTGAATCTTAGGTTTGAATTCTAATTCTACTGTTTACTCAGTGTGCAAATTTAAATAATTTCTGTGAACATTATTATTAACCCTTTCTAAAATGTGTTTAAAAATATTTTAAAAACCAGAAGGGAAGAACTACATATGCTGTGAAAAGCTGTAAGTTATTAACAGTTACTATTATTTCTTTTTATAAATAATGATAGTTTTTCCCTTTTCAACTTCTATGACACTTTTACAGACTGTAGAAAAACTTGGCCAAGCATGTGGTAGCAGGGGTCCTTCACTATAATCACCTTTGACACAGATCCACAATATTTCTGGGTGATATCTCTGCATGGACACTGATGGCCTAAAAGATCTAGAGAAGAAAGACTATAGATCTTGTACACCAAGGCCAAAGACTAAAAGGCTGAAATTTAAAGTACAAAATTCTTGTGAACAGTTTTGTTAGTGGTATCATACATACTACTTTAGATATAGATAATTTTTCTTGTATAGATATAAGAATAATTTTTCTTATATAGATACAAAATAGGGTTTCTTATATAGATAATTTTTCCTTGGAAGGAAGGGGAAACTTGAGGGGAAAAGTGGCTGGAGTAGAAAGACTAGTTTGTAAGGCAGAAAGATTTTCTAATTACTAGGTAGATTTTATTTTACTTTATTTTACTTATTTTTACTAGCTAAATTTTAAAAAGAGATTCCTAGATCTCTATAGACATGTTCCCCTTTCTTTTTGCCAATGTTTTCCTATTTCTTTTCTGAAATCTTAATTTGATTAGAAAAAAAAAATGGTGTTCCGATGCAATTCTCTTAGTTTACCTGACATCAAAAAGTATATGGAGGGTGTCTTTAGTTTTTTATTTATATGAATGTAATCAAATAATTTTATTTTTTAAAAAAGACTCACTGTTTTTCATTTTTTAAAAGACATTTCTTTAAAACTTTGAAGTAGTTATAGAAAATGCTCTCATAAATTATCCCTCCAAATTAACTGGTAGAAAGGGCTAATCCTGTTATGCATGCCATTTTTGTTTGTTTAAATTGACTACTCTGAGAATTAAGTCTGTATTACTTAGTTTGAGGCCTCAAGATTTTCAGGTATGCACAAACTTCTATCAACTAATTCTTTGTCTCACTGATGATCCTTTATTTTAAGTATATTCTACCTGCAAAGGTGGTAGGGTAAAAAGAGGAGTGGCTGGCAAGAGACTAAAGAGGGAAAAGGATTCCCAAGAAGGTGGTACTTAATATCTCAGGGCTGCAAAAGAGCATTAGAAATCTTCTCCAATCTCTTGGAGAAAAAAATATCTTTCACACATTCTGCCTATTAGAACTTCATTTGTGTTTAACAAGCCCCTCTTTTAAAATGCAAATTTGCCTTGTGAACCTGTAAACCTCCTTCACACCTTATTGTTAATTACTTTGATGTTCTAGAATATGATCAACACTTAACTGATATTGGCAATCTAGGAATGAACAAATTGTTCAGGGTGAAAAAGGAAAATGTTGGTGGAGTGGGGCTGTAGGTGGTAGTGTGAGAATTTCATTTGTGAGAAATAGAGCATACTGATATTCTGAAGTTTTGTCTAGGAGAATGGCAGTAGTTAGGGTACCACAAAACGAGCACTTTTCCTGATTGCCGATGTCCAGTTGAGATCAGAAAAAGTCTGGAAGCCTGCAAACCTAAGTTTTAAATATTTAGCCGTAACAAGCTAATCAAGCTTGCTATTTTCTAAAAACGTTTTAAGTTAATTCGTAATAGCTCTACAACTCGGTGACCTTGGGTTCTAAGACTCACGTGTTTCAACCTTCCAGGTTTAAAATTCAACTGATAAATGAATTCCAAGGAAAAAAAGTGAATATGGCCTAGTCCTTTTTTACTGTCTCCCTACTCATTTACTTCAGAGATTTTGGAATGCAATCCTAGAACATACTGTAAGCAATTTCAGAAGAATACACAGGATGCAGTATTTATCTATGTGTCTTAGTAAATGTCACTTGACCTGATATATCAAAAGTTTGCAAAATTTGAATTAGACTTCAGTTGACTTAAGCGACACATCTTAGCTAGGCAGAAATTCAAGGAAAAAATATTTTATGGCCTCTTGTAACATTATTAATCACCCCTCCTTTTATATAAAAAATAAATATGCTAAACTCTTCACTGTTAAGAAAGGGGGTCATCTTTCCTGCCAACATGGCTAATTTTAGTTTTTATGTAGTTGGATACATTTGTAAACTATTACATGAAAACATATGGTTGGAACATGCTTACTCCTTCATGAGTGTTCCTCTTTTGAGGCTGCAAAATTTTCCTTAGTTGCTCCATGTGCTACTTTGTTGTGCTGATGACTTCTTGTTCTAAATAATTTTCTTCCTTTTCCATTGTTAATGAAATGAGTTCTAATAAGGAACAAAGAAACCGTCTGATGAAAATCCCTTTCTTGTAGAATGGACTGGGAACTGATATAGGACACAGGTGAACAGCAAATGCTGTGTTGCATGTTCTTCAATCAAATGATCCCTTTGTAGTTTATTCACCTGAATGCATTTTGGCAAAGAGTGAAGCAATAGTGGGAAAAGGATTGTTTGTGTGGCTAATCTTCAGTTACTCAGAAAGTACTAGACATGTTTTCCTTATTATAAAACATAAATCTACACAGTTTGATTGGTGAATCACCATTTTAAGGTATCTAACCCATAAGGAAGAGTGAAAAACTTCCCCAGAGGTATTGAAATTTCACTAAACCTCTTCTTGGAGTTTTGGTGTATGATTCTCAGTTGATCTTTGAGTGTAACAGTCAACTATTAAATTGACATGACTGAAGTACAGTTTTTTCAAATAGAAGAGTATTTTAGAACGAATGAGAATTCTAACTCTTTAATTCAATTTCTAACTTTACATTTTGCCCGTACCTCTCCTTGTAACATTCTTCCCTTTTTCCCTACATATTTTTACCAGTAATCCTTTCAACTGCTCCTTGACAGTGAGATTCTACTGTTCTGGTACATTATAGGTTCTCTTTAACTATTTTTTGAGTGCACAAATGACCATTTGGACAAATATTATAAAGTGAACCATTAAAAAACCTTAATTATGCAAATTAATAAGTCTATATCTTTGGGAAAAAAGCCATGATAGTAACAAAATAAGTAACAATTCCAAGGATATTTAGGAAGGATAAAGCCTAGAAGATTAAAAATGAGAAATTTTAGAATCATAAAAAACAAAACAAAACCAAAGGACTCAATACAACTGAAAGCACATGTATGTGGAAAGAAGCTAATACATTATTGTAAAAAATTAAATGGAAAGAAATCAGAAATCTATTGGTATTATTACATCAAAAGCAGGAACTTACTTCTTTCTGCTTTAGAGAGAAGAATAAATTTGCCAATGCCACCAAAGGCAGAATAGAGAGAGATGTTTGGAATTTAAGAATTACAGGTTATGTTATGGTTCATTCATATCACTGCCATCACCGCAGTTCATTCATTTTATGTCTAATTATTGATGTTGCCACTGTTGTCAATAAATGCTCAGCATTACTAATTATCAGAGAAACGCAAGTCAAAACCATGGTGAAATACCATCTCATACCAGTCAGAATGGCTGTTGTTAAAAAATCAAAAGACAACAGGTGCTGGTCTGGCATGGTTGTGCAAGAAAGGGAATGCTTACACATTGTTGGTGGGAATGTAAATTAGTCCTACCTATTAGGTACTGTGCTCATTACCATAGTAATTAGGGTGGGATACCTATTCCAAACCTCAGCATCACACAATATTCCTATTGACTAAACCTACATATGTACCCCCTGTATCTAAAATAAAATTTGAAATTTTAATAAAGATGGAACTAATCCCTTATATCACAGAATTATGTAGTTGTGGGTAGTCAGGATAAAGAATATTTAGGATATAATTTAAATGAGTTCACCAGCTGTGGAGATGAAAGAATAAACAGAAAACTAATCTAGAAATTAAAATTTTTTTCTTTCCCTAAGGATAATGAATAGTCCCTAAGGATAATGAACATTCAACAGCATATTATAAGAAATCATATACATTTATTGTTAATATAGTTTATTGCACACACATACACACTATGAGCTCCACGATGTTCATTGAACTGAATATTACAAAGTTTAAAGACCTATGAAATTACAGCAAGAGCTATCCATATAAAGATAAAATATTAGTGTTTGGAAGGACCAATTGTAGGAGACTATATTGGTGAGTTAATACAAAAGATCATCTTTTGTTTAAGAGTTCATATATTTTTGTGTAAATTATACTTATTTACAGAAATTTTCTTTACTACCAACTGTTCTCAAACCCATGCACTAATAAATAATTACTATATGTGATTACTTAATATTTACCTCAAACCTTTATGAATATCACCAAAAGCATTACTGGCAAATGTAATTAATTATGTAGGCAAATGGTAAGGATATCTCAACCTCATCTTTCACCTTCTTCCCAATCACTCAAAGACTGACTATATCCATTTGTCTTGTTATCCAGAAATTGGCTTTATTTGTTAATTCCAGAGATGTTTCAACTGTAGTTTCAGCCAGCTGTTTCCTCATATCTTTCTGGGTGGCATCAGTTTACAATGGATAGTATTGTTGAGGGTCAAAGTTATTTTATTTTGGTATTATTATTGGATTCTTCCCCTAGTGCCTCAAAGGGGGATGTTGAGTCATGGAGATGTAATGTGACTTCTTAAACTAAGTAGACTTCTAATAAAAGTATACTTTTATCATGGAGAAGCCAAATTAATTTTATCAATTAAATGAGAATTTATTTACCAGTTGGCTTTATCAGATATTTCATTAGACACAACACCATTCTCAGACTTTACACAATTAGAAAGGATGTTGTATAAAAACTATCTATAAAGCAGGAGATATTTCATTCTTAGTATTTTGCCGAACAAATTATGTAGATTCGAGGAATAGAGGGAAAAGAAATATTGATGAAATACAGCCCTCAACTATGGCATAAAGTCCAAAGCACAGAGAAGGTCAGAAAAGAATGCAGCAGTTTCGCAGAATTATTGTGATAGGAAGCACTGATAAAGAAAAGTCAACTTTTTGTCCTTACTCATTGACTGAGGCCCTTTATTAAAAATAGAGCATAAACATTTTAGATATAATTTTTTCTCATTTTTTTGTGAAAAAAAAGCGCTATGTGAAAAGCAGCTAAATGGGAGGAAAGTAGGGGTCTGTGGGTGAAACAGGAGGTTACCATTGCAAACCCTGTCCTTGATGCCCTCTCTCAGTAGGACTGGTGGATGGAAGACATTTGAAAAACTTTTATGTAGAGATGAAAAAAAGTAGAAGCCCTAGTTTACAGAGAACGATAGACACATTTTTCTCCGGTGTAGTAGAGTTTGTATTTGGAGAAGGAGGAGACTCCTTTCTTCTGATGAAAACTCCTGTCAAGAGAAAACTCCATTAGGAAAAATGGAGCAGCAATGGGTGAGAGAGACCAGGTTTAAGATTTGTTTTGGAGGTTACATTTTTTCTGGAAGTTGATAGAATGTGGTGAAAGCAAGATACATTGTAAAATAAGCCAAAAAAAAATCTTTCTTCCAGCCCATTGTATATTGGAGAGTTAGTTGACTTTTCTACTGTAAATGTAAAGTAAACAAAAGTTTCATTCATCCTCCTGTAATGATGCCAATCTAATTTGCTATTAAATTTCTATTCAAAAGCGCTATTTTGTTTAGTTACAAGGGATTTGATCCCCTTAAACTTTCCCAGGCAGTTTGTATGGAAAGGCAGTTGCTAAGGGTATTCCTAAGGGAACTTGCAAACGTTGGAAGATAAATAACCTCAGTACAATATTCAGATTAAGTAGAGGCAATGGTTTAAGAGTTACCTTTTGAAGGAAAAATAAAAGATTCAGAATTCAGGGTTAGAGTTGCTAGTTAATCACTGATTTGAAGGTACTTAATCAAGGCAGTTTTATACTTCCCAAGAAAGTAGAACTTCCACATTGTTCCTCTTGGGAATAAAGGTAAAAATTATCATGGAGAGGAAACTGGGGAGAAATGTTCACTATTTCCCCCTTATATTCTTCCTTTCTTTCCTCTCTCTATCTCTAGAGCTCTTCCTCAAAGATTTAAATAACTAAAAATAGGAAGCCATGGGTGGCAGCTTGGAGTTCTCAAAAATCCAAAGCGAGGTTAAGCTTATGACCAAAACTTTTGGCAATTTCCTTAGGTCGAGTGAAAGAAGCAATGTGAAAAAGCACGAGTTTAGAGTCAGTCAGCCATCAATTTAAAATCACACTCCACTATTTATTATTGGTGTGATCTTGAATACATTAGCCAACCTCTTTAAATTCCAGTCATTTCTAAAAGGATGATTATCTATGAAACCTGTATTACATATACAATGTGTAAGTACTCAGTAAATACTCAGTACTTCTCTAGTATCTCTCTAACTTGGATTTGGCTAGTAATCATGATAGTTGTGGGAGAGAAAGAAAAGATATTTAATCCTGAAGGCACTCAGTCTCTGTAACAATCATCTGATAATTAATCGAGTGATACTTTGTTGACATCTCTTTAATTTTCCAATTGAGAAAACATTAGGAGTAGAAGAAAAATGATTAATCTCTGACTTCTATCATTGGAAAATAACTAAAGATCAGAGCCATAAAAAACATAAAACTTTTCTAGATTATTAAAGTTAACCTTTTAGACATTTTCCACAATCATATGGTATGTAAATTTTAACTAAATTATTTCACATTAAATGTATGTTGTGCTATGTTTTGACTAGTTGATTTTACTGTAGTATAGAATGTATTATAACATTCCTTCCATTATCCTCTTATTACTTGTTAATTAAAAATTTGCTGAAAAAACAATTATTATAATTAATATTTATTATTTATTACTAGTAGGCATTGTACTAATTACACTATTATTGGTATTTTAAATATCATTAATAGCTATAAACGTGTTATACATAATAATAATATAAACCATTTGAGGAGTGCTTACTGTGTAATACATTTTGCTAAGCATTTTATATACATTCTTAAAGTTAATAATTTCAAAGATTTAATGAGCTAAGTGTCACTAGATAAAGGAGAAGACATAATAATCTTTCTTTATTAAAGGAAAACTTGCCATATCCACACAATCTTCCAAAGCACTGATAGAACAGAATGATGGTATCTTAAATTTAGAAAGTGTCATTCATAAAAGTGTACTGTTAACTACTAATTTGTGCTATCTGCAATAATAATATTATATTACATAAGATTGAAAGGCTACCCACTAAAGGATAGCATTTGATAAATTGTACATAAAAATCTAGAAGAAAAAGAGTACAACAGAGGAGTGAAATTTGATCCTGAAATACAGAGAAAATTAAGAAAAACAAAATATGTTAGCCCTACTGGAATTTGTCTCAATGTATTTCAAGGTTCAAAATATAGTAGAGGAAGATCATTGACATTGTCAAAGTATTATCATTAAATTTCAACCCAAAGGCAACTAACTCAAGCTATGCAGATATGGAAAGTAGTGTTTCCTAAAATGAAACTAAGGCAAATATTATTTATTCTAGCTTCTACTCTTTTGACTAATCAGCTGACCCAGAAATTAAATATTTAAAGGCTTAAAAATAATATAATTTTAAGCAGTCGACCTATACGTTACTAAATAAAATGATCCTTGTTGTATTTGAAGTAGCTCACCATTTACAAATTTAATCTATGCCCATCCATTTTCTTTCTTCCCAAATAATACAATGATTTAATTACCCCACAGTTTAATTTGACAGAGGAGCCAAAAAGATAAACCATTCCTTTATTGTTAACTTTAAGGAGAAAAATATACTATAAACTGTATCAGAAATCTTATTTTTTGGATGTCCACCACAATGTTTTCACTACTAAATCCCTTGCTGCCCGAATACAAAATGTTACCATTCAATCAGACGAGTCTCCATGAAGTGAGAAACATTCAAGTGAAACTCATAAAATAAAGAAGATAAACTCTAAAAATTCCAGTTCTTGAGAAGCTGATTACACACAAAAGGGCTATTAAAAGTGAAAGGGTAAGTAGAAAATCTTCTGGACTCATTTAATAAAAGAATATAGAGTTCCATGGAATTCTTTTCTAAAGAAACCACTAACAGTGTTGCAGATCTACAAATCCTAAAAGAGTGCATAATGGACTCAAGTCTGCTTTGTGACTCATGGGTGTACTTCATCAGGATGTACTTCCTCTTTTAGGGGTTCATATAGGTGAATAAGCTGACAACATCTTCAGAGAGAGAAATTCCACATGTGTCATAGGAATAGAATTTATTTGATCTCAAGCTTTCTATATATAGTAAAAAAACAAATTCTAATCCAAACTTTAATGAATTCAGTACTGTGGTTGTTGGTTTGCCTCTAGAATGTCTTTTCACCAACTCATATTGCTTTAAATTTACACTAGGTAAATTATATATTTCCAAATCTTTTATAAAAGCATAAGCTAAATGAGATAACATCAAAAGGCTGATAGATTTCCTTTTAAAAGCAGTCATAAGAATAACAGCAATAATAATATAACAAAAATATACACTATGTTTTGGGCACCATGCTTCAAGTTTATATACACTAATATTATTAAGGCAATCAGTGCTTTTGAGAAGCTACTCCAGACTAGGCACTACACAAACTCTGCCATACACACAAGAGAGAAACAATTTTAATTACAAAGAGAGCTAGAAAATAAAATGGATAAGAGTATCATGAAAGATTTTTTGTAAAACTGAATAGATCCTTTCATATTTCTCGGTTTTAATCTCTCCAAATATCCCTATTGTCTGCTTTTTAAAAGAAAATCACTGTAAAAATTCTGAAAAAATTATTTGCAAAGAAAACTTCCACTCATTTATGTAAAGCATTCATTCTTAACTTCATAACATGCATAATGTAATCTACTATTTCTGAAAAATCATTGAAAAGTAGCCATAAAAACTTAAAAAATTGAAAATAGTCTTTAGAGATCAATAGGCCAGGAAGAGTTCTTAGAATATGCATTGGCCTTTACTAACTGTTTTCAATGCCATGCACTTTTGTCTGTCAATACTTTCTCCTGTTATTTTTCATATCCCTAGATTAAGAAATATTAACATCTATTTACAAAAAATGTCCTAACAGTTGCCCCCACAAAAGCATATTCCCATGAAGACCAAGAAAACAAAAAACATAACAGACAGTCAGTATTCTGATAGCCTTTTAGTCTTGTTCCTCCTGTTCCTACTATTATTATTAGGCCTACTGCCTATTACCAGTAGGCTTTTTAAAGGTGTTGTACATAAATATCAGTTGTTAAGTTGCTATTTTCATGGCCATTTAAAATTATTTCAACCATAAATGCTTTTAATTTCCTGAATATCTTAAAGCTGTCTAAGTATAAGTATTCTCCCATTATATTTCTCTATGCTAACACAATAATCTAGTTGGAGTCGAGTTTCATGAAAATAAGAAAATTGGTACATTATAAACATTTTAAACACTGAAAAATATACATGATAGCTGTAGGATGTAAAGTGTAGTCAGGTCTGTAGAACTTTGGATGCATCATTTTAAAATATCATTTATCATTTTGATAAAGCTGAGGTAAAGTTTCTAAAAATACAACTTGTTAAAAGCAGGAATAAATGAATGAGAGATGAGTCAGCTCGTTTGATAGAAAGGGTTTAAAAAATACTTCAAAAGCGTAGCACATGACTTGGTAAATATTCAGTGTATCAAAATGTAGTTGCCATCTGGCATTGATAGACTGGGCTAGAATATGTGTTAAAAAAGAACAAGAAAGGAAATAACTCAGCCAGGTTAATGTGCACTTGTCTACATTTCATGATTCAGGTATTAAGTGCTTTAATAAATGTTCACTATGAAAGAAAGGCTGCATTACAGTCAGACTTGGGCAGTATTTGTTGGGGACAGCTAGAAAGAAATGAAAGAAGACAAGACCTGATGGCACTTAAGGAAGCTAAAAACAACAACAAAGAAGTGGTTTAGGTAAACAGAATTCTCAATCATATGGTAATATTGCCAGAACACTAGCATCACAGTTAAATGCAGGGAAGTGGTAAGCTTGTATTTGAAAATAAACTGAAATCTTGCCTATTTCCAGCTTTGAATATTTTAATTATTCTTTTCTTTGGCTTTGACAATTTAAAAGTATAGAGAAATCCAGGGAATAAGTAAAACCAATGGTTGGATAGTAAAAAAAAAAAAAAAAAAGGAAAAACGAAAGTCCTGACATTCTTTGAAGTTTTAAAGCTAGAGTTTGCTATTAACTTTGCAATACGCAACTAAACAAAAAGTAAATGTGAAGGACTCCTCCTTTCTCCCTCTTGCTCAAGAAATAAAATATATTTAGAAAGCAGTATCATTCACAAAAGAGAAAAGTGAACACGAGCAGTAAACGCTTGCCCAAGCATTCGACTGTCCAAGGCCGTATCTGGGCTTGTTAATTAGATATTTCTTTCTTTAACCTTGAACATTTCCCAGATTTCCAAATCTTGACAATTTATGTTCTACCACATCTCTTGGAATCAGAGCAACAGGCAGAAGAGAAAAGTTTTAAAACAGCTTTGAAGGTTAATTAGGACAGGTACCAGGGCAGCCATTAGGAAAATAGATGAAGCACTTCAGGTGAGAGGTGGTTAGGGTCAACATGAAGTTTTTCAGAGTTGAGGTATAATTTATATTCAGCAAAATTCATGGACGTCAAAATGTACACAGAAAGAGTTCTGATAAATTTATACACCTATGTGTATATACTTACTACCATAACAGAGACATAGAAAGTTCCTTTGTGGCCCCTTCTAGTTAATTTCCACCTCCCATAAACAATCAACATTCTGATTTATATTTGCCTTCACATAACTTATGTGTACTCTTGTGTTCTGGCTCTTTTGTATACCACGTTTCTGAAATTCATCTACATTGTTGTATCATACTCTGTTTTGTTTTGTTTTATTTGCTTATTAGTATTTCATTATATGAATATACCACAATTTGTATATCCACTTTCCATATTTGGGTGTTTCTAATTTTAGGCAATTATAAATAAAGTCACCATAAACTTGCCTGTACAAATCTTTTTGAGGGCATTGTTTTCATTGTTTTTTGGTAAATAACTAGGAATGTAATTACCAAATAATATGGTAGGCATATGCTTAATCTTAGAAGATATTGATCCAATGTTCCAAGGTAGAACTATATATTTACAGAAAGTCTTGAAATTAGGGATGTGAGCCTTTCAACTTTATTCTTTTTCTAAGTTTTCTGCAATCTCATATACATTTAAAAATAAATTTGACAATTTATCTTAATATTAGAAAAACAATCTGTTGGTATTTTGACGGTGATTGCATTGAATCTACAGATAATTTGGGAGAAAATGACACCTTAGAAATACTGAGTATTCATCTATAATGGATTTTTCTCTAAGGCCTTTTAAAAATTTGAGTGGGGAATCTTACATTCCTTTGTTAAACTTTTATCAAAATATTTTATATTTCTAGGCTACTGTAAATTGATTTTAAAACTTAATTTTCAAATTATTTGCCAGTACTATATAAAAATGCAATCAATTTTTGTGTATTGATCCTGTGACCTTCCTAAATGCACTGTTAGCTCTATTAGTTGTTTTGTATATCCCCTAAGAGTTTCTAATGTAAACAATCATGGTATTTGTGAATAAACACAATGCTACTTCTTCCTTTCCTATGCTTATACCTTTAATTTAGTTTCCTCGTCTTATTGCTCTGGCTAGGATCTTTACAACAATGCTGAACAGAAGTAGTAAGAACATATATCTTTGCCTTCTAGTATATTCTAGGAGGAAAGCATTCAGATTTTATCATTAAGGATGGCATTAATTATATGTTTTCATAGAGGCCCTTCATCAGATTGAGGAAGCTTCAATCTATTCTAATTTTCTGAGAGTTTTTACTATGAACGCCTGTCAAATTTTTTCAATTGCTTTTTCTGAATCTATTGAGATCATATTTTTCCTCTTTATTATGATGAATTTACAGTGATTTATTTTCAAACGTTAAACTAAAGTTGCATTTCTGAGATAAATCCTACTTGATCATGAGGAATTACACTTTTTACTTTTTATTGTTGAACTTTGCTAATATTTTGTTAAAGATTACTGTGCCTAGAACCATGAGAAATATTGGCCTATACTTTAATTTTCCTGTAATATCTGTCAGGTTTTGTTGTTGGGATTATGCCTGGCTCATAAATCAGGAAGTGTTTTGTTTTTACCTCCTATATTTTCTGAAAGAGGGCATGAAGGATTAATATTATTTCCTCCTTAAATGTTTTATAGGATTCTCCAGGGAGACTATCTAAACCTGAGCTTCTTTTTTTAGGAATGCTTTTGACAACAAATTCAATTTCTTTAATCAATAAAGGAATATTTGACTTCTTTGTGTTTACTATGCCAGTTTTGGTAATATTTTTAAATAAATTTACCTATTTTGTCAAAGTTGTTGAAATTATTGACATGAAGTTTTCATAATATTCCCTTGTTATCCTTTAATATTGCCATCATATGTAATGATAGTCTCTCATTACTGATATTCATAATTTGTATAATCTTTTTTCTTGATCTTTTCTGTTATAGGTTTATAAATTTTGTTAATGTTTTCAAATACTCATGTTTTGCTTTCATTAATCTTCTTTGTAGTTTGTTTTTATTTCACAGTTTTCTGCCTTTGCTATTTGCTTTCTTTTTTTTACTGCTTTTGGGTTTAAAATTATTATACTTTCCCACTTTCTTAAAGTGGAAACCTATGCTATTGATCTTAAACCTTTCTTCTTCCTTCTAATTTGGGATTAAAAGCTCAAAATTTCTGCTAAGCCCCTCTTTGGCTCATATTACACATTTCAATATATTGTATTTTCATTTAATCAATTTCATAGCTTTCAATATATTGCATAACTCAACTATTTTAAAATTTCATGACTTTTCAACCATGAGGTATTAAGTTTGTTGTGTAGTTTCCAACTGGCCTTTTCTAGATATTTTATTGTTTTCTTGTTTTATTTCTAATTTAATTAATTACAACCAACAAGCATATTTTGTAGTATCTCAATCATTTGAAAATGTTTGAAACTCATTTGATGAACCAGATTAGGGTCTACTTTAATAAACAAAGTAGAACATACATATAGGACACTATTTCCACCTGGTGAATGTGTGTTCTTTAAAACACACATTCACCAGTTGGGAAAAGAACACATTCTCCAAGTGGGAATAGTGTTCTGTCAATGTCAAATAGGTCAAGGCAGTTGATGGTGTTTTTAATTTCTTGTGTATTCTTACTGATTTTCTGTCTTTTTGTTCTATCAAGTTCTGGAACAAGGATGTTAAAATCTCCAGTTGTTACTGTAGATTTCAGTATTTCTCTCTACTTTTCTGTCAGTTTGTGTCTACATGTTTATGACTTATGCGTTCATGATAATTTCACACATATGATTAGGAAATATCCCTCTTTATCTCTAATAGTACTCCTTGGCATAAAGTCTATTCTATGTAATATTAATATAGCCAACCTAGCTTTCTCGTGCTTATTGTTTGCATTGTATATGTCTTTCTATCTTTTCACTCTCAAGATATCCATGTTATTATATTTAAAGTGTATTCCTGTAGACAGCATATAGTTGACTCTTGCCTTTCTATTCAACCTAATACTCTCTGTCTTTTAATTGTAGTATTTAGGCCATTTACAATGAATGGAATTATTGCTATCATTAAGTTTAGGTCTACCATTTATTTTATTATATGCTTTCGATTTTTTTCCTTTCCTTTTTTAATGGATTAAACTGATCAATTATTTTTCCATTTAACTGCACAACTGGCTTTTTAGCTGTACCTTTCTGTGTTATTTTTTAAGCAGTTGCTCTATGGATTACAATATGCCTCTTTAACTATCATTGTTTACACAGAGTTAATATTTTACCACTTTATGCAAATGTGAGAATCTTATAAGTATAATTTCATTTACTGCCACCTAGTACTTTGTAGTATTCTTACATACTTTATATCTGCAAGTACTATAGATTCATCAGAAAATATTATAATTTATGCATTAGTCAGTTTTTCTTTTAAAGAAATTAAAAGAATAAAAGGATATTCTTTTACATGTAAATAGATACTTTAAAATTATTAGTGAAAATTTTCTGTAAAACCAAGTTTCTATTTCTATTCTGTAAAACCAAGTGTCATTTCCCTTCACCCTGAAGCACTCACTACCTTTCACATTACTTATAGGAGTTCTACCGACATCAGAAAATGCTTTATTTCTTCATTATTGCAAGATCACTTTGCTCTCTATAGAATTCTGGTTTTGCAGTTGTTTTTCTTTTCAATCATTAAGAAATGGCATTACATTTACTATGAGGAATGAATTGATGTTTAATTGTTCCCCTGTAGGTGATCTATTGTTTCCACCCTTATGGCTGCCTTTGAGATTTTTCTTTGTATCTCTGGTGTACAGAAGTTTGAATACAGTGCCTACATATGATTTTCCTTGCATATTTTTGTGTTTTTCTCAGCAAATTTTGGACATTTTCAGCTATGATTTCCTCAAATATCATTTCTGTCCCATTTTCTCATCTGCCACCCACAATCTGCTGTTAAGATTCTCCAACAAATCATTTTTTATTTCAGATTCTGTACTTTAACCTTTGGTTCTTTTTAGTAATTTCATTTCTTTTTTCTTCTTCTGAGACATGCAAAGTATAGTGGACTGGTTGATACTGTTGTACAGATCACTCTGCACATTTTTGAATCCTTTTTACTCTGTGTTCTTTATATTAATAATTTCTATTGACCTGTATTCAAGTTTACTGACACTCTCTTCTGCCATCTACAATCTATTGTTAAGCCACGTCAATGACTCTTTAAAAAAATTTCAGGTATTACACCTTAACTTTTTACTTATTTTTAATAATTTTCATTTCTCTGCTTATTTTCTCATCTGTTCCCTCATTATGACAACATATATACATATATTTTTATCTCGCTCCCTTGCCCAGGCTGGAGTGCAGTGGAGCAATCTCTGCTCACTGCAACCTCCACCTCCTGGGTTCAAGTGATTCTCATGCCTCAGCCTTCTGGGTAGCTGGGATTACAAGCATACGCCACCACACCTGGCTAATTTTTGTATTTTTAGTAGAGACGGGGTTTTGCCATGTTGTCTAGGCTAGTTTTCAACTCCTGACCTCAAGTGGTCTGCCCTCCTTGGCCTCCCAAAGTGCTGGGATTATAGGTGTGAGCTACTGCTCCGGGCCTGAAAATTTTTTTTTAATCCTGAATATATTTATAATTTCTGCTTTAAAATCCTTGTCTACAACTTCTGACTCATCGAGGGATCGATTTCTATGGACTTTTAAAAAAAGTACATGTCACATTTTTCTGTATCCATCACCAGGAATTTTTGAATTACAGTTGAACATTGTGTATGATATGTTATATAAACTCTGGGTTTGGTTATCTTTCTCTAATGCAATGCATTTTTATTCTAGCAGGTTATTAAATTACTGGTTGATCACTTTGATTTGAAGAGGACTGATTTTATGATTTGCTAGAAACTTTCAACGCTTCAGTTTTGTCTCTCCATTCTAGAACTAATTTCTTAGTTCTTAGTCATCATCTATATTTCTAACATTTGATCCTTCTGGGATTCATAAAGCCTGAGACATTTACCAAACCCTTCTAACTTTGTAAACTCAAACTCCTAACTTTGTCTCCTCTTCATCTAACATATCTATTCAGCTCTTTTGGCCTTCTAGTTGTTCCTTTTCTCCAGGCACTTATAGGCTCCCACATACATGCACAGTTTATATCAGCCAAAATGTTAGGGTAACTTATAGGTAAAGATTTATGGGAGCCTTCTCTCGATGGCTTCATCCTTTCTAACACTTCCTTCCTCGGTTTCAGCTACTCTGCCAATGCCAGCTCCATTCTCTAACATCACAAACCAGTAAGACTGTGGTTTTCTGCTTGAATTCTAACTTCTCTATATCATACAGATCGGGAAGTTCCTTGAGGGAAGAAGCTGTAACAAATGTGAATTTCACCCGGCACAGTTCACTCCAGATTCTGACTGCTTTTGGTCACTCTCCAGTGCCTTCAAATAATTGTGGTGCGTGTTTTTTTAAAGTTTTTAATTGGAGTTTAGTTTTATTTTTAACTCTTAACCATGGTTTGGAACTGTTATCTGTGGAAATATTTGTCCTGAAACAGTACAAGTTACTCCTCTATTACCAAAATCAGAACTACCAAAATTGTGGTTTTTCTGTTAGATAGTACTTGAACTGATATGAAAAACTGCATTAGAATCAAAGCCCTCTTCCTCTCTCAATATTCAGTATTTTTAAAATTGAGACAAGACTATTTTTTAACCTTAAAAAAATCAGTATAGTGCCTAGGGAAGTGCTAGACATTCCACTCCATTTCTAAATATGGTCAATGAATATTTCTATAATTAAATTTAGCTGAATAATCTATGTGAATAAAATGAAACAGAGCTATACATAAAGAAAATACCTTAAGGAACTTGCTTGGGAGATTAGTGGTATGTGATATTTCTAATTATGACAGAGAGGTTGAACATGTGGTACAGTTGTGTAGGGAAAGTGGATAACTCTTATCTTCATTACTTTTTAAGTCTTATTCTAAGAGAGGCATTTGCTAAGTAGTTTATATATATGAACTTATATAATTTTCATAACAATTTTTAAAAATAGTATTGTGACATTATTTTGTAGATGACAAAACTACAAAGTATCCCAGGCCATCAGACTCCAGAGTTAAATTCCAACCATTCCCTCTAACTACCTGCTCAGAACTGAGATCAAACTCATCCACAGTAGTCATTATTTTTTCTAAGAATATATATCACCTATTAATGTTCTTTCCCATCTCCCATGTTAACAACTTTCTTCCTCTGTCATGTAAACTTGCTCTCTATCATCTCCATGCCTTTCTTGTTCATTTCATGGCGCAGCCATAAAATGGAGAACAACTGAAGCAGTGAATAGCCAAGAAGCATCTCTGGAATCAATGAACCTGAAACAGCCTGTTCACTTCTGTCCATCATTCTTGTCCTTTAGAACTCAGTTTCAAATTAATCTCTTCTAGACATTCATCTCTTCCCATGTTTAATCTGGAACCACCTACCCTTCCACCAGACCAATTACCCTGGCAAACTAATGTAATAGACCAGTATTAATTATTTGCTTGTATGTCTTAACAACATTCTAGGTGCTGTGCCAAAAACAAATGAAGAGCAACACAAGGTCTTCTGGTTACAAGCACATTACATTTTGTTTGGGAAATTTCGACCCATCTCACAGTCACAATCTTCATCCAAGTTATCTCGTCAACCTCTATGTATGCATATATTCCAATATGTTGTTTTGCTTTTCTTTCTTCCTTGTAGTAATTTCACACAGACTATTCACTTCATGAACCTAACTAACTTCCTGTTGGTACCCAATCCTTTAACTCTGGAGGGTCGAATGGAGCCCTGTGGCTCCTGGCAATGTTCCTGAAGATCAGGTCCCTCTGGTGGAACTCAGTGCTCACTGCCTTATCTAACCTTTCTCACTCAGCTTGTAATCAACTTAACTTTTAAAGTCTTTGTACACATTAGGTAATATTTGTTCTCTGAACTCCCAGAGGGGCTGTGGTAACAGCCCAACTAGGAAGCCCTACCCTTCATTATTCAGCAACAGCTTGAAGAATATTCTAATTCTAACTTTCCGCCCTCTGACAGACCAGCTGCATCAAAGGCTGTTCCCCTGTTTGTTTTTTTCCTGAAGCAGAATCACCATTTCAAACTAAGTAATCTATGAGAAAAGCAAGAACTCTGGGTCCAAATTTTTAAAACATGCCTCTTCTGTGAACCATGCCAAATCTAAACTGGATTATGCCTTATGCTGGAGTCAGAACTTAGGTGGTCCCTTGTTCTTTGCCCTCGGGATCCCTGCATGCTGTTCAGGGGAAGTTACTGGCTTTTGCACTGGCAGTTTGAAAATGAAGGCATTTTTCTTTTAGGAAGAATAGTCCTTCAATGATTTAAACAACGAGCCTTGTGATCAAAATAATTCATAAAGGAAAAGATTTATGAAGTGACTTCACTAGCACACAATGCATTTTTAAAACTTTGTTTTTTAAATAAAACTGTCAGTACACAAGCCAAGACAACACATCTGAATGCAATATCAGTGGACACACCCTGAATCTCTTCTCCTTTGCTTGTCCAAGACTGTGGTAGAAAAGGGAAATGATTCTCTTTGTCTTTTCTTATTTAATATTATTATTAAAATTTTTTTAAAATTCCAGTTCCATGAAAAGACTTTGAAAAATTGTGCATACTATTGTTTCCTGCAGGAAAATCTGCCTTAAAAAATGTATTTTCCATTGACCACTTGTGCTTGTTTAAGAAAATAAAAAATAAAGAAGTCCAACTTATAATGAATACCTCGGGCATTAGGGAGTCTGTTCTAATCTCCCTTTATCAAGTTTGAATGATAGTTCTGCTCAACGAGTATTGACAGGGCCGTCCTGTTTCTCAGGCTTTCGTTTCCCTCGGTTGGAGAAGGATACAGTGCATTTTCACATTCTCAAAGTCTGCAGTTGTTTTTATATAAGAAGCAATTTGCTTGGGTCACGTCAGGTCGAATGGGATGCCTGCCCAGCTCTTGGTTTTAAAGGAAAAACATACAGAAAGACACAAAAACACAGCAGTTTCCTTCATTAAATTCCACTCTACCTGCCATGGGCTTCTAGCCACAATGGAATTTCCCACCCTGGCCTAGCCTAGCCTAACTTTTATTTTTAGGGATTTTTTCCCCTTTGAATCTTATGAGTTTTCTTTCAAGTGAACTTTGAGGTAAGGATTATTAAATGATAGAGTAATTGCCTGGTTAAAAAAGAATCAGACATAAAAAACAAATGCCTAGTGACCTTCCATAATATTGCTGGATAACCACCCCCTGGATAACAGCCTTTCAAAAACTGTTCATAATCAGCACAAGAAGACAGGTCATGTAATTCAAAATTAAAACCTGAATCATTTAATGAATAGGGATCAGCATTTTTTTCAATAGTACCCTCTTCTTACTTAATTGCATTGGATGGAGATAATTTTGGAGAAGAAAATGAATAAATGAAAACACAAGGAACTAGATAAATAGATGGGGCGGGTGGGTGGGGGATGGAGAGAGAGAGCAAGTTAAGAGAGAGGAGCTTTTGGACCTGTCTCTCCAAAAAGCCATTTATGCTTTTCTCCATTGCCTAGGGGCAACTGATTTAATCAGGATTGTTCATGTGGATTATCTAAACTATGAAAAGCAACAGGGAGCACTTCCCAAGAAATCCAGTCTGGGTCTGCTGCAGAATACTTGGTTTGGGGCCTGGAGCTAAGTAGACTGTTCACATTGTACTCAGGGTCCTAAGAAAAGTGGCTCAGTGTCTCTGTAATTCTTTGTCCCTTTGATCTACCTCAACATTTGGTGTCTCTTGGCATTAGGAAAGCTCACGAAAATGACCCTGCCTAGTTAACAGATTCATAGTCCGGGCACACAAAAAAAGGGTAAGAAAGAAAACAAGCTTTGGTAATGAGGGAGAAAAACGTACCTTCTTGCTATCTTTGCTGGGCATAAATAAAAATTGAAAGATGTGATTTTTGGGGATGTGAATCCCGTTCTCCCCACATTTTGTAATAGCCTTTTCAGAGCCAATTCAAGACCTTCTATCAACCACCTCTGTTAAACATACCAAGTTGGATTTCTCATTCATTATTTTCAAGCTGGATTTTGCATAATCTTCCTTCAAATGAAGAAGTTTACTTTTCAAACATGTCATTTGCTCTTAGCACTGTTGTTCTCCTTCACCCATTTTGGCTTCTTATCCTCAAATCCCTGATTCCTTATTAAAGTTGATTGTTAATGCAGCCATTCTGTAGCATCACAGCACATTTATAAACCAAAAATTAGTTTACTCTGCCTGGCTTCCAAAACCATTTGCTGCTTGAAACCATTTCATGAGTTTGTCTACTCATGTGAATAAATAAAAACTTGCCTATAATGTGAATCTGGGAAAGGAAAGAGCAACTACATGAAACAAACTCTACAGAGGCCAAAATTATTTTCACTAGTTTCGTGGATTCAGCCCTTGCATGTGCCATTCTACATTAACTTTATCTCTGATATTAGGATTTGGCTTCTTAAGTAGATGTCATTTTTCTCCAGTAAAACCAACTGGTTTACTCTGGCATTTAATAGGAATTTAGTGATTTCAGAGTTCCTTCTAAATCTAAAGTAAATGTTCATCAGACTCATGAACTTGTATCTAGACAATTAATCTGAGCATTTTAACACTTCCCTGAGGCTACATATAATCTCTCACAATCTCTTGCAAACCCTGAGATTTTGAACCACTGTCAAGTTTGTGGTTGCCCTGGTAAGGAGTAAAGCAAAATCATTACTTACGGCAGCTACCACACAAACATTGTAGTGAATTGGAGTATAAGAAAATCACTACTATACTTTAGACAGAACATTAGGATTAATGCTGGTAACCAAGGAACTAAGAGCCTGTAAATATAACTGGCTTAAGAAGGAGAACAGGATTAAACAATATTGGAGTTTAGAAACAAAAGTAGTACTGTATCAACCAGTCACTATGCAGCCAGTCATTACAATAAAACTAATCAAAGGATGGCGGCAGAAAAACATAAAAGTATTTTTGTGTATAAATCTTCCTGAAGCACTAATTGAATTGCATCTGTAGGGAACAGGTCTTATAGGTCAATTATTTGTCCATCTCTCCAACACACACACACACTACACACTATACACACACACCCCCACATACTAGACTAGGCCTGTATCTACTGTGGTAAGTTTGCATCTGTGAGTCACTGAGCAGCTGCTTTATATATGCAGCATAGGATGAAAGTGAGAAAACTGGGGTACTCATGGTTTTTGTGTAATATCACAAAGAAAAGAAAACAAAAACAGGCTTAGAGAAAGTTAAAGGTAAATGGGCAGTGGTACATATACAGAACAAGTTAGGATTCCCTAGGAACTGGTAATAGGACTAAACTTGTTTAACATCTATCAAAATGACTTACTCACTCCAGGGTCTTGCATATACATAGCAGAAGCTCAATTAATTTTTGCTGAATGAATAATCTGGAACAGGGAATGTAAAACAAATTATCCAAAAATGTTGATGGAGTGAAACTTTTCTGAGCAAGGAAAAGCTAAACTGATGGAACACAATATTTGTCCAGGTGTGCAGAAAGGTGCCAGTGCAAATATAGAAAAACAAAATATTCAAATACAGTCATGTGCCATGTAATGACATTTTGGTCAACAATGAACCACATATATATATACCATGGTGGTCCCATAAGACTATAATACTGTATTTTTGCTGTACCTTTTCTATGTTTAGATATGTTTACATATGTAAATACTTACCATCTACTCTGTTACACAATTGCCTATTCAGTTCAGTAATATACTGTACAGGTTTATAAGGTTTATAACCTAGGAGCAATAAGTTATACTATATAGCCTATGTGTTAGTAGTATATACCATCTAGGTTTGGTTAAGTACATTCTATGATGTTTCCATGATGATGAAATTGTCTAAGGATGCATTTCTCAGATTGTATCCCCATCATCAAGTGATGCATGATTATATATGAAAAGTTTAATTGTAAGTCTTACCTAGGAAAGGAACTTGAAGGCCATGATCGCTTTCAGGCAAAAAGGCCTTCAAAATTTTGGCACTCATTAAGTAAAGTAATGAAAATAAAGTTCATAATTCCCTTATATTAAACCCTCTGAAATTATGCAAAACTATCTGTACTTTGAATGCCATGTTCCTATAACATAACAACTCAGGGTGTCTTACACAGGACAGTCATTAAATAATTTAAGGCAGATTAAAATAATCTGCATTAGTAGAGAACAAATTATTTTGTGGTATTAGAACAATTCATTGAACATGAGAAAAAGCAAACAAACATGCTTGTTAATAAATGTTACTTAACAGACATCACACTGACATTTCTTAGTGACTGGCTGCCATGGAAGCTTCCTGATAAGTCTAATTTTTCCCACGTTCTGAGTTTATAAGCTAGCAATATTGTAGCTTGGGGTGTTTACCTTTGTTTATTTATTGGATGAAGCTTTATTGAGTGCCTCCTCCAGCTGTGCCAGTCTGGTAAGATCAAATGGAATCCTTTAGCCATTGTCACTATCCTAAACGGACCCCATGCTTCCTTTGTCCCTTGCATTCTCTGCTTTTCACTGGGGGTTATCTATCATGGCTTTACATCCATGTCTCTAATCCTATCTCCTTTCTCATCTGTTTTTCCTGATTTATTTCACTTTTCTCTTTGTCTATTTCCCTGTGAGGAGCCAAGAGGCTGTGTAGTTCTCAGTAGCGGTAGTAGTGCTGTCTAGAGTTGATATCCAACAGCACCAGTGTTATGATACACTTTCTACAATCAAGAAATGATTTGATTTCCTTGCCTCAGTAGAAATTTTACAAGCTAACAGTGGTTCGCTTGATATAAACCATAATATTTCTATCATATCATGAAGGAATTCTAAACAATCTTTTAGACTTTCTTCTACAAGTTTGCCTATTTCCTCTGAATACAGTTAATTCACCTGGCAACAAAGGAGATCAGCTATTTCTTTTTGTATGCAGACAGAAAGAAGTGTGATCTTTCTTTGCCAATAATAACTTCTGGTAAGTGGTGATAGACTTCAAAACCCTTCTTTTTATTTGAAAATCATGGTTCAGTTATCAGGAATTCCAAATTCAGAATCTAAGAACAGTGATCCTATACAGTCTTGTGATTTTGCACATGCTAGGGATTGGTAAACTGCTGAAGACTTCTTAAATAAGAGAGGAAGCATTGTTCTCTTCATTTGCAAAGAACCAGGAAGTATATTAAAAGAGGTATTAGAGTAAATGGAATGTGTGATAAACTGTTCACTTTCTGTTTTAAAACTGTCCATGAGGTTCTCTTTAGAGATCGGATAGACCACAGAGAACGTGGTGTCTCATTTCTATGGGTAGAAATTCCACAGAACAATGCTTTGCAACGAGTCATACCACCAGTTCCTTTTCCTGTGAGATGCAAATACTAAAAACAGATATGGGCTGGACAAGATTATTTTAAAAATAGATAGAAGGCAATAAAAGCTTTGGTGATATTCTAGATTACATATGAAATGTGTAAAAGGGTAAAATGAAAAGTTCCCCACTTTTACAAGCTGCATCAAAATTTCCTTCCTACACTGTAATCGTGCCCCTCGACCCATCTATGCCTGAAGACGCAATTTTTTGAATTTTTGCAATCAGACCATGGTGATGACCTTGAACAGCAGGATATAAATAACTCCTACATGCTTAGCGTTCCAATAATGGAACACTAGGCATAAATGCGCTAAAACATAAATTGCTAGGTTCATGATAAACAGAGCACAACAGTAAACAAAATAACTTTTAAAATATGTGTCTACTTCCAAGACTAAACCAGGAAGAAGTTGAATCCCTGAACAGACCAATAGCAGGCTCTGAAATTGAGGCAATAATTAATAGCCTACCAACCAAAAAAACTCCAGGACCAGACGAATTCACAGCCGAATTCTACCAGAGGTACAAGGAGGAGTTGGTACCATTCCTTCTGAAACTATTCCAATCAATAGAAAAACAGGGAATTCTCCCTAACTCATTTTACAAGGCCAACATCATCCTGATACCAAAGCCTGACAGAGATACAAAAAAAAAAAAAAAAAAGAGAGAGAGAATTTTAGACCAATATCTGTGATGAACATAGATGCAAAAATCCTCAATAAAATACTGGCAAACTGAATCCAGCAGCACATCAAAAAGCTTATCCACCATGATCAAGTGGGTCTCATCCCTGGGATACAAGGCTAGTTCAACATACACAAATCAATAAATGTAATCCAGCATAGAAACAGAACCAAAGACAAAAACCACATGATTATCTCAACAGATGCAGAAAAGGCCTTTGACAAAATTCAACAGCCCTTCATGCTAAAAACTCTCAATAAATTCGGTATTGATGGAACTTATCTCAAAATAACAAGAGTTATTTATGACAAACCCACAGCCAATATCATACTGAATGGGCAAAACCTGGAAGCATTCCCTTTGAAAACTGGCACAAGACAGGGATGCCCTCTCTCACCACTCCTATTCAACATCGTGTTGGAAGTTCTGGCTAGGGCAATCAGGCAAGAGAAAGAAATAAAGCGTATTCAGTTAGGAAAAGAAGAAGTCAAATTGTCCCTGTTTGCAGATGACATGATTGTATATTTAGAAAATCCGATTGTCTCAGCCCAAAATCTCCTTAAGCTGATAAGCAACTTCAGCAAAGTTTCAGGATACAAAATCAATGTGCAAAAATCACAAGCATTCTTATACACCAGTAACAGACAAACAGAGAGCCAAACCATGAATGAACTCCCATTCACAATAGCTTCAAAGAGAATAAAATACCTAGGAATCTAACTTACATGACATGTAAAGGACCTCTTCATGGAGAACTACAAAACATTACTCAGTGAAATCAAAGAGGACACAAACAAATGGAAGAACATACCATGTTCATGGATAGGAAGAATCAATATTGTGAAAATGGCCATACTACTCAAGGTAATTTATAGATTCAATGCCATCCCCACTAAGCTACCAATGACTTTCTTCACAGAATTGGAAAAAATGGCTTTAAAGTTCATATGGAACCAAAAAAGAGCCCGCATTGCCAAGACAATCCTAAGCCAAAAGAACAAAGCTGGAGGCATCATGCTACCTGACTTCAAACTATACTACAAGGCTACAGTAACCAAAACAGCATGGTACTGGTACCAAAACAGAGATATAGACCAATGGAACAGAACAGAGCCCTCAGAAATAATACCACACATCTACAGCCATCTGATCTTTGACAAACCTGACAAAAACAAGAAATGGGGAAAGGATTCCCTATTTAATAAACTGTGCTGGGAAAATTGGCTAGCCATAAGTAGAAAGCTGAAACTGGATCCTTTCCTTACTCCTTATACGAAAATTAATTCAAGATGGATTAGAGACTTAAATATTAGACCTAATACCATAAAAACCCTAGAGGAAAACCTAGGTAATACCATTCAGGACATAGGCATGGACAAGGACTTCATGTCTAAAACACCAAAAGCAATGGCAACAAAAGCTAAAATTGACAAATGGGATCTAATTAAACTAAAGAGCTTCTGCACAGCAAAAGAAACTACCATCAGAATGAACAGGCAACCTACAGAATGGGAGAACACTTTTGCAATCTACTCATCTGACAAAGGGCTAGTATCCAGAACTTATAAAGAACTTAATCAAATTTACAAGAAAAAAACAAACAACCCCATCAAAAAGTGGGCAAAGGATATGAACAGACATTTCTCAAAAGAAGACATTCATACAGCCAACAGACACATGAAAAAATGCTCATCATCACTGGCCATCAGAGAAATGCAAATCAAAACCACAATGAGATACCATCTCACATCAGTTAAAATGGCAATCATTAAAAAATTAGGAAACAACTGGTGCTGGAGAGGATGTGGAGAAATAGGAACACTTTTACACTGTTGGTGGGACTGTAAACTAGTTCCACCATTGTGGAAAACAGTGTGGCGATTCCTCAAGGATCTAGAACTAGAAATACCATTTGACCTAGCCATCCCATTACTGGGGATATACCCAAAGGATTCCAATCATACTGCTATAAAGACACATGCACACATATGTTCATTGCGGCACTATTCACAGTAGCAAAGACTTGGAATCAACCCAAATGTCCATCAGTGACAGACTGGATTAAGAAAATGTGGCACATATACACCATGGAATACTATGCAGCCATAAAAAAGGATGAGTTCGTGTCCTTTGTAGGGACATGGATGCAGCTGGAAGCCATCATTCTCAGCAAACTATCGCAAGAACAGAAAATCAAACACCGCATGTTCTCACTCATAGGTGGGAATTGAACGATGAGATCACTTGGACACAGGAAGGGGAACATCACACACTAGGTCCTATTGTGAGGGTGGGGCAGAGGGATAGCATTAGGAGATATACCTAATGTAAATGACGCGTTAATGGGTGCAGCACACCAAATGGCACATGTATACATATGTAACAAACCTACACGTTGTGCACATGTACCCTAGAACTTAAAGTATAATAATAATAAAAAAATGTGTCTACATATATAATTTTATTACTTCTAGAAACACAAGTGTTATTAGACTTAAAGATAGCCAGTGAATTGAATCAACTTATTCTGATATGAACTGCAATGTGATCTCTCATTGCAGGCAGCAATGATTAACACATTTTAAAAGAAATGGATCCATACTATGCTTTCCAAACTGCCCACCCTTCTGTTCTTCTTATGCTACAGATTTATGGCAGCCTAACCTCCAGCCAACAAGTTAGAGAATTGGGTAAGACATCATTTTGGGTTTTTAAAAAAATTATGGATAATCAAAAAACATGACACAAAACATTTAGTGGCTATTATTAGGGTATAAACTAATAACTAAAGGCATTTATGTGTTAGATAATCATGATGCTTAGAAAATTATAAACGTCAAGATGCTCTTTCAACAACTATATTCCAGATGTAGGAATTTTGTAGGGGATATAGCATAAGAGTGCTAAGAAATGTATACTTTTTTGAAAAGAAAATAATAAAGTCTGTTTTATTTATTATCTAAGTTCTTGTGTTTTCTGGGAAAAAACGTATTAATGAGAGGTAGCATTATCTGATAGTTAATGGAGAGTAGAAATCATCTGTTACAGGCCCATATGCTCACAAGCAAAATAATATTCTCTCAATCCTCAAATGGAAATGGGGATTTTAAAATGCTTTGAGACTTTGTCAACATTTCTGAGAAATTCCATGAAAATTTTATGTTACATATTTAAAAAATTGTGTACTATGATCATAACATAGTTGAGTATCAAATATGTAATCCTTTCTTCTTCCTTAAATCTAAGGAATTCTTAGATTTCTTCTAAGATTATTCTTCTTCCTTAAATCTAAAGGGTACATTATTTTCTTGATTTATTCTTTTGGATAAATATGCTGTTCATAGATGCCTGAAATCCAGCCCATCAATTTCTCTTTAAATTCTAGCATATTTTAAAGGACCTTAAAAGATGACTGTGGAGTACTGCCTGATTTGGAACTTGCCTCTGTCTCTTACAGACTGTATGACGCTGGGCAAGCTACTTAACTTCTCAGTACTTCAGTTTCATCATCAGTGAGAACAGCACAATAATAGTACCTAGCTCCTATGGTTACTATGAGGATTAGTGGGTTTCATACTGTCAATAATAAGTTGCCTTTATGGGTCTTTGAAGTACTCGAAATCAGGTTACTTAAATTAAGCAGAGCTTTGGTCCCTTTGTTTGACAATTTTCATTTCCAGGTTCTGATCCCCTAAAGTCAGTGGAATAAAACTTTGTGTAACTGCCATCTTCCTGCCCCAAAGCCAAGATGAATTTACCTATTGGTTTTCGTTTTCACTAGGTCTCTCTTTAGCTAGGTGCTTCTAAGGGTAAAATATCAACTATTAAACTATTTGAAGCACGTAAATGTTGAAAGGGGAATTTAATTGTTAAGTCAATAGCAGTGTGCCAGCTTATTTTGACTTTCAGAAAGATCACCATAGTAATAATGAGACCAATAAATAAATAAAAAGTATAAAATATACATCTATGCAGAATCTTAGAACCCTTTCTCTAACACATAAGTCATTAAAGGAAGCTCTGAGGTCTGCCTATGTGATTCAACATTTACACACATCATAGTTCCATCGAAGAAATTCTCAGTTGAGAACTTCCAGCTTTCTTCAGATTGGATCAGATTTTTCTATACTCCATTATAAACAACAACAACAAAAGCAAACAAGTGAACAACAACAACAAAACTGTAGTTGTGGTTCACTCCAGTAATATATACTACCAATTCAGTGGTTTTTAACTGGGGGACAATTTTGCCACCCCCTTCCCCACCAGGGGAGAACTGGCAATGTCTGGAGACAATTCTGATAATAATAACTGAGGGGTGCTCCAATGGGGAGAGGTCAGAAATACCACTAAACATCCTACAGTGCACAGAACAGACATCTACCCTGCATCCTAGCAAAGAGTTATCTGCTCCAAAGTATCATAGTGCCACTGTTGAAAAACCCTGTACTAAACTAACATCTGAGAGCCACTGGCCTTAAACCATCAGCCACATCAACATGTAAGACACTCAGCCTATGGGATGGTCTAACAGTTAAGGAAGACATGTTAGAGGGAACTACTTGAAAAATATATAAACTGACATCTGGATACGATACTAAGGAGAAAACTGGTAAAACAGGTAGTTGTTTGAAAGCTTATTATGCCCATTATTATAAACCAATAATTTTAGATTACTGAACCAACCAGCTAATATTCCCTTTCAATTCCAGGGGGTATGAAAACATGAAGTCATGGACTATGCAACATTATCCTGTTATGGAGACATTCTGAAATGGTTTACAAAAGCAGTGAACACATTAAAAAAAAAAAACAAAAAACTAGCTCAAATGAGTTATGCAAAGTTAAAGTCATTTTTTCTAGGACCAGTTTTTTTTTCTGTGCATAGTATTTTCCGTATATACCACAAACATTCATTTGTGTGGAACATAGCACCACACTTCTAATACAACTCCTCTCTGAAGACTAATCAGGCTAACGCTAAGAGTTTCAGAACCATTTCTGTATGAGTCATTTTTAGCACAACATGAGCCCTAAGGTAGAGTAAAATTTATTTTCTAAATAAGTCACAATTATTCTGTAAACATTTAACCTAGCACCACTCAGCTGTTAAAGAATGACAATTATATATGAAAGGAAGAACAGATACAAAGGAAATTTGAAAATCAAGAAAATTTTTCTTCGTGAGAATTATTATGAATATAGCTAAAACTCAAATATGTGACATCTTCTTTTTTTAAGGGTTTCTCTGTCAAAGACAACACATATTTTTTCTAATGAAAGAGGATGCCTGAAGTTGACATTCATAAGAGCATTTGGATACTACCAATGTGAAGTTGTACAGATTTACTTATCTCTGCAATTACCCTCTTGTGTTTGAATTCTACTTTGGTTAGCGGTAGCAACCATTAAACTGTATTGAGAGCTTCAGAAAAGTTGGCTTTATTTCTTTACACGTAGAACCCCAAAAAGTTGCTTCCTAGGCAGATACTAGGGAATCACATCTTACTGAGGAGGAAATAAGAGGTGGAATAACTGGATTAGCCACACAAAGAATGAAAACTCAGTAATTTCTGAGTTGGCAGTATCTTTTGTCCTCTTTTTCTCAATTTAAATTTCTAGATTT
This sequence comes from Trachypithecus francoisi, assembly GCF_009764315.1. Classification (NCBI taxonomy): domain Eukaryota; kingdom Metazoa; phylum Chordata; class Mammalia; order Primates; family Cercopithecidae; genus Trachypithecus; species Trachypithecus francoisi. The sequence continues at coordinate 74,424,336 of NW_022681453.1, read as the reverse complement.
ACCTTCAAAACACTTGCCTTTTTCTACCTTAAGTGAAGTTCTAGGATCAGGGAGATGGAGATAGAGAGGATAGAGATAGTTTCAGGTTTTCACAGCAGTTCAATTAAAAACTGCCAAGTACCTCCTACCAAGAGACCACTACTAAAATTTATTTCTAGAACAAGGCACAGGGAGAAGTTTTTAAAAAGGAGAAAAATAAAAGGTAGAAAGCAGCAATGTTCTGGTACTGTAAAGTATTTGGGGAAAAAAATCTAATTTCTGTTCTTAAAATGCTTACTATCTTGTTCTAGAGGAAAACATAAACTCTCTTAAAATAACTGAAGAACAATAAGAAACAGTATAATTAAGTGTAAAAATGGGTGGTAGAAGCAAAATGCTCTGGGGCAGCCATGTGTCTTACATCTTTCCAACACAGAGAAAAGAGACAATGGGTCAAATGCAGCCTACTCTAGTCTCTGATATTAGTTTCATTATACAGCTATAATCCCATTACAAAGAACTTGAAGGAACTGTTGACATTTTTTGCTGCCCTGGAGTTTATTGTCTCAAGTATTGCTTGAAATACCAGGCTACATGCAGAGATGTCTGCTCTAATGGTATTTGTTGACCTACATTATGTTAGGGTTAGCCTGAATAAATGGAGAGGAATGCTACATGGAATCAGTTAGTTAGATTGTTTGTAAGTAGGCGTGCATTATTTTTACCATGTTTTATTATTTTTAACCTAAAGACTAGGCATTTAAAGTAGGGTATTATCTGTAAGTAATCTTGTTGTTATATGAAACAGTAATATTTATTAAAAGTGCTTTTGTAAAGCCCAAAAAGGGGATCTGCAGAGGCAGATTTACTGCATATTTAATGGAGCTTAAACCTCAGGGACCTTCACTTGCACAGCCCCCATTCCAAGGTCCTGTACTTAATTTTGTAATCATAATTTTGTATTCTTTTTCTTCAAGAGGATTCCCCAAATAGTTTAAGCTTCTGGCAAAATCTTGATCTAGCCTAGATATAAAATAATCTTGAAGGTATCCAAATTGATAGTTCTAAAAGGCCAATGCTGAGAAAGATACAAAATGTGCTTTTACAAGGATATGATATCAATTATATTTTCCAAATGTATCTCTCTTATTGTTGTTGCCCCCAGCTTTCCTGCCAATAAATAAATGCCATTTTTTTAACCTCACTGTTAAAAGGTTATTAGACCCTTTTAAATAAGATTGGTCTGTTCAGTGACTGGGAATAACCAGAATGTTAAAAAAAGATGAAAAATTCAGAGGCAGAAGATAATTTCCAACAATGAAAAGATATCTTAGAGAGACTCACAAAATGTTTCATTAAAACAGTAATAATTATTATCCATAACTAAGGAGTACATGCATTTGAGAAAAGGAAGGGCATGGAAAGTCTCTCAGTACAATTTACAGTAGTACCTACTGAAAAGTGTGGTGAGTTTACACAGAGTGTGGGAATTTTTACCACCAGTAACACCATGTGTCTGTTTTTCTGGTTTCTGAAAACCCCAAATAAATCCCACAAGCACCTCTAAACTCCACCATGGAATTCTCACACTTCTGAGTAAGAAGTTCAGAACAGAATAAAAGCTTTGGATGCAGTATGTCTGTCTACAGTTTTTCCTATAATGCCTTGTCCCAGTTTTTGAAGAAAACTCAAGAAAAAAATGAATGAAATTACCAAAAATGGAATATTAAATTGAAAAATAATATTCACACCGTTCATAACCACTTCCTGTTAACTTTTTTTTCTCTTTTAGAAATGGAGTAAGAATGCTCCAAATAAAAAACGTAAAACCCATCCCATCCCATAAAGGGCCCACTCACGTAAACAGGAAGCTTATTAAAAGAGATTTTCTTGGTTTCCTGGCAAAATCCAGTTTTTATTTTGGTGGCAGCATCTATTAAGCAGGAGACTCATTTTGTGGGCAGGATGAAAAATTAAACATTGCAAATCCATCAGGTACTTGCTGGATTAGAGTTAGTTGACTGACTTGTTGGCTACAGGGAACAAGGTAGTTCTGAAACCAAGGAACAAGCTGCCAAGGAACAGTCCAGCCCTGCCCAAAAGATGATGGTCTTCTCCATCCAGGCAGCACAAATCAACTCGAGGTTCCAAGAGGGCCAGTAGATGCCAGCCCACCTTAGCATAAAGTGTCTCACATGAATATCTAACTGTTCTCTCCTTTCCTTTACATTGAATTCTGCTTCTGTGCTTTCCCTTTCCTGGAAGCACTGTAGCTTAATTAAAAGAGTATGAGTTTTGGAATTTCAAAACTTGGTTTATAGTCCAGCCTCTGCCAAATACTGTGACATGTTACCTGCTTGAGCCATCATTTTCTGATATGTAGAATGGGAGTAACAATTCCTTAATCAGCTCAAATGTCATAAAATATGGGTAAGCATCATGTGACTCAAAATCAGCTGAGGTAAAAATCCAGATGTTAACAGCCCCTTCTTGACTTATTATATTAGAATCTCCATGAGCTAGAAAGTCTTGGAATCTGAATTTTAAACTCGCTCCCAAGTGATTTCTATACACACAAAAGTTTGGGAACCACATCCCACCTTGTCTTGTGTCAGGATTAAATAAAACCATATAGGTGAAACTTATCTGTAAATTGCATATCAAGACATGCTTAGCTGCTCTCAATAGTGTCATTTTCCAGATAGCCCAAAGCACCAAAGTAAGGACACAGGGCCATTTTCCCAAGATCTTTCTTCCAGCTTTTCCCTGCCATGCCAACAGCATTCTTCTTTATCTTCAGGTAGGCAGGGTAGGTTCACTGGGGGTTGGAGTAGAGCTCAGCGCTGTGACACAGGCAGTACTTCTGCAGAATTTCATTTAAGTGACTGTACCTACCCCACAGGGTGATATAAGGATTAATTCCTATGTGGTAATTTACTGTGTGTAAAATGCCTTGAGCCCCTTGGAGGAAAGTGCTATATAAATGTAAAATAATTATTATTATAATAATAACCTCGACTATTTAACTGATCAGTGAATTAGCCAGAAGATTTAGGCTGCCAAGGGACGAGGCTGAAACCATTATAAGTAGAAACACTTTACATCATCATATCTCATAACTGTTATCACAAAAAAGGGAAACAAAGGGTGAAAATTAAGATAAATCCATGTTCTCAACTGATTTAAATGACAGAGGATCACTAGTAATGATTCATGAAAGCCAGGAAATGCAAAAATGACAGCTGCATTGTCATTCTAACTCAGCCACATGTCCTGAGGTTTTATACACTTTGGTCTTTTATTTGTAGGGAAAATATCTCATCAGTGCAACATCTAAAATTTAGCATTCTGAAGGCACTTGACTATGCTTTTGCTTAGTTGAAATATGTTCATAATGTATTCCCCATTTGTAGGTAATGATTTTTCTACCTAAAAAGTATTGATATTATTCTATAATGTTCCAGGTAAATTTTGAATCGGTTGTTTACAATCCGACTCCCCACATACACACCCTAAGAAATACACTCTAAGAAAACAATGGTGCATTTCTAGATCTAGATTTAGGAAATCAAAATGTATAGGAGTTACCTTTTCTTCCCAGGAAGAAAGTGCTTTGGTACATAAACTCACATGAGCTCAACTGTCTTCAGCTCTTACATTATTTGTTTTATTTATTTATTAGATTCATGAAGATTCTTCTACCAAAAGCTCAAGGGGCTGAACCCAGAACTTTCATATATTGAATGTGAATCACTTCTTAAACCACAGAAAGGAAAATAAAGGGCTATAGAAATCTTAATGGGCAAGCTCCAGATGCTCAAAAGCAATTGTTTAGTTACTCTACTTAGTTATGCATCATTCAAAACACTTTCTAACAATCAGGCAAGAAAGGTTCCTTTGTGAAGAACGGGCTTTGGGGCCTTGGACAAGTTTTAATTCTAGTTGTTTTATAGCTCATACAAAATAGTTGTGGTGCATATGTAAAGAGGTACTGTACTTACATGCAGTAAAGTTTGCAGATGAGTATTTTGAAAATCAAAGAAAAGAAAACAAGGGAGGAATAAGCCTGTGGTACCTTGCTCTATTTTTAATTATTAACTTACAGCCTCAAAGATTTCCATTTAGTAAAAACACATGTAAACTACAATGAATGAGTACTAAAAAATAAAGTCAATCAGTATAACTCAAATTATTTTGTAAAATGTGAAATTAAGTTTTAACTTGTCTATGTGGGACAGTGATGAATAAATGAATGAGTGAAGTAAAAAATCAAAGATACAGAGTTGTAACTGATTTTCTTTGCATGAAGTAGTAAATATTAATGTTAGAAATATCTTTTGATTTATATAAAACTGGCCTTGGGTACATGCTACACAACACTGAAAAACATTTCAAATGTGGTATTTGTTTAAATATATACATACAGAAACACACACACATACACACACAAGTAAAAATATGGGTGTTCTGGTATAGCTTTCTGCCTTCAAAGGGTCTCTGGAAAACACAGAAGAAAAAGTATCCTATGAACTGTTTTTGCCGAGGTCACTAGTAGAGAGCAAATCTAGGCAAGTGCTGCCCAAAATAATCTCTATTACAAACATTTAAAAAATCTATCGTTCATGTGTGTGTGTTTATATATATATATATATAAAATTTTTAATTTTATTTTCTGTATAGCTAACAGCATAGCCAATGCCCTGGTCTTCTAGCCATACTGGAATTTCTTGTCCTTGCATCACAAGCCCAGCTTGTTTTTCCACTCATCAAAGTGGAAAAACTGACAGCATTGTCTGAAAGACACATCTTGGGAAAATTGCCCCTTGTAGTTCCCCTGTCAATGAATATTATCATATTTTTCTCATGGATAATGTTACTGTACTTTTTTTTGCTGGGGGGTGGGTGTGGATTTCTACATATTTAGCTACTAAGCACATTACCATTCTGTTTGTGGAATGGACTAAACGTGACAATGTGAGCTGTAGGGTTAGTATTCCCAACATTCTGTTTTAAAGTTTTTGTGTGCATATCTTTAAAAATAATATTTCTTTATGTGTTCAGAAGAAGTAAAATCACAATGACATTTTACTTGACATTACTATTTTCTTAAGGCGGCTAATAGAAAAATCAATGGGTGGGCATAAAGAGAAAGAAATCACGAGGCTACCAAGCGTGTTCTGTTACTCAATTTCTTCCACCTAAATATACAATGGAATGCTCTGAATTGTATGTTTTCTTTTCCCATCATATTACACTCCAGCAAAGTTCTTGGGCTGAAAGCAGAAAAACTGTGCTTTAGTGTTCTAATGACCCACACCTTTCACATATTCACTTCGCTTAAATTTCTAGATGCTAACTCAATAGGAAAGAAACAAATTCAGAGTACTCAGTCACCAATAACAGCAGCAGTAACAATCACAATAATATTAATATCAGCTAACATTTATTTAACTCTTAGATATACTGGGTGCCATTGTAATCACATGTATTAACACGCCAAATCTTCACAACAACTCTACCAGATAGTACCGTTATTACTCCAATGTTATTGGTGAGGAAATAGAGGCACAGAGAGATTAGAAACTTACCCAAAATCACACAATCAGTAAGTAGAGGAGTCAGGATTCAAACCTAGGAAGCCAGACTCTGTCACAGGATGAATATTTTGGTTCCTAAAGGCCCCATCTTCCTTACTTCTGATCCTCTTCCCCAACTGATCAGCTTGCAGCATTCATTTTATCTTCTCAACACTTACACATTCATTTGCATACCATCCATTTTGAATAACACAGCAGTTAAAAACTCAGGCTCTGGAGTCTAATATGAGGGTTTACTGCCACATATCAGTAGTGCTTAATATTTCTGTGTCTCAGTTTCCTTCTGTGTAAAGTAGTAATAATAACAGCAATTTCATGTAGTTGTTGTGAGAGTTAAATGAGATAATGTATGTTAGAGCTCAATGGAAGGTCAATGTTTTATAAACACTAAGTTCATTATTATTGATTTTTATCTCTTAATAAATAGAATCCCTTTTTCCAATTAGATTGTTTTTCAGAAAAATTGTGAAAATGAATCTTTTTGGTCTTGTGTAGGGGTTCCCAAATGTTCAATATGTTGAACTCTTAGATGTCCTAAGTACCACTGAAATCACGTGTATTAACTTTCATAAAACTCTGTCAGGTAATACTTGTATTTACCCATAATATTACAAATGATATAATAATGTCTAAAATTTAGTGAGAACTTACTCACTGGACAAGTGCATTATGGCATTATCTTATTATCCCTCTAAGCCTCTGAACTAGGGGATTTTTTTTTTTCTTTTTTGGAGATGGAATGTCGCTCTGTCACCAGGCTGGAGTGCAGTGGCACCATCTTGGCTCACTGCAACGTCCAACTCCCTGGTTCAAGCGATTCTCCTGCCTCAGCCTCCTGAGTAGCTGGGTTTACAGGTGTGTGACACCACATCCAGCTATTTTTTGTATTTTTAGTAGAGACAGGGTTTCACCCTGTTGGCCAAGATGGTCTTGATCTCCTGACCTCGTGATTCGCACACCTCGGCCTTCCAAAGTGCTGGGATTACAGGTGTGAGCCACTGTGCCCAGGCAACTAGGGGATTTTTATAATCTCAAGTTTATACATGAGGAAACAGAAGCCCACCTAGGTCATCAGCTAGTAAATGTTCACAAATGTAAATTCTTACCCACAGCGTCATACTACCTGCTATAAAAATGAATTTAAGGTAGGTCTTTAGTATACATATTTGGTCTTGATGATAATCAATTTCTGTTACCAGAAACCTTGCACTTATAACAAACTAATGTGGCCTTAACCAGCAGTCGCCAACACCCAGGCTTCAGACACTGGTACCTGTTAGGAACTTAGCTGTACAGGAGATGAACAGTGGACAAGCGAGCATTACTGCCTGAACTCTGCCTCCTGTCAGATCAGCAGCAGTATTAGATTCTCATTGGAGCACAAACCCTATTGTGAACTGTGCATGTGAGGGACTGAGGCTGCACACTCCTTATGAGAATCTAATGCCTGATGATCTGAGGTGAAACAGTTTCATCCTGAAACCATCCCCGCCCCTACAGTCCATGGAAATGTTGTCTTCCATGAAAACAGTCCCTGGTGGCAAAAACGTTGGGGGCTGCTGGCCCAGACAATATCATTCATTCTGTTAACTGTTGAAAAGAGATGACTGTGTGTCAGGTACATGCCAAATACTGGAAATGTGAAAAAAAAAAAAAAATATATATATATATATATATTAAGGATCTAAAACTGTCTCATTAAAAGTAGTTAATGATTTAATGTCATTTCATTTACTATAATATTCTATGTTTACTCTTATAAAAATCAAACTTCTTCCTCTCCCTTTCCCCTCTCTGCCTACTCTGTCTTGTTCCTTCTTTTAAATCAAAGTGTTACAGTATTAACCTTATACAGATTTTTGCCCATAAGAAGCTTATACGTTAAGGCAAGGAACCATTTTAATTATATTTACTCTTCATTTTGAGTATATTTCTTTTTCATACCTGACAAAGACTTTTGAAATGACTAAAGAAAGGCAAAGCAATCTGATTCTTTATAAAAAACTTGTATATACAATCCTTTGTCTGTAGTTTTCTCATAATAGCTTAGAAATTTTAAAAGAAAGTTTTAGCTGGTTTTGTTCTTTTCAAATTGGCAGAATTTGATTTTTTCCCCCTTCACATTTGGATTCACTCTAAAAATCAACAAATAAGAAAATAAGAACATATTCAATTTAAAAAATACGCTCTCCATTGGTTCCTTGGCATCATCAACCAATATCAGCATCACTCTGAAAACCATTTCCATTCTTTTTTTAAAAAAAAGAGTTCTAAAATGTACACATAAAATGCACTTAAAATTGATCCTACTGTATAAAGGAGACAGAAAATTTAAGGGCAATGGAGAGCTTTGCTGTAACCAACTCTTGAGTCAACTATAGGATCCTGTTAAATACTGCCTTCACCTCCACACTGAAGATGTAGGTACCATTTTGACTATGCTTTTGAACAATATATATTTAAAGATTTGAAGTGAGTAACTTCCAAGTCAGTGGTTTTTAGGTATACATCGCAGAATCATTGCATCTTATGTATGACTTTAAGTTGTATTAAGTTGATAATTTCAAAAAGAGAGACTTTCAATGAAAGAAAATTCCTGAAATTTGGTCATTAAATGGTTTAAATATGCAGAATTACTTAAAATGTAATGCCAAAGAAAGGTATTTTGTATTTATCTGGAATGCATGAGCATAAGAATGGCCTCAGAAAGTTAGTATATTATTTCATTAAAGATACATTTCTAGTGCATTTATTATGTGCTAGGCCTTATAATAGACAACAAAAATGCAAAGAACAACAAACACGGTCTGAAAAGCAGTAAAGGTTAGGGAAGATGGGACTAGTAAGAGAGAACAGAGGTGAGAAAATAAAGTGATTATAATTGTAACTGCCATGAGCCGAGGGCATATCATGCATTGAGGTAAGGTCCTAGGTGCTTAATATGAACAAGCCCTGCAAGATAGGTATCATAATCTTTGTCTCATGGGTGGTGCTGGGAAAACTGGCTACTCATATGCAGAAAACTGAAACTGGACCCCTTCCTTACACCTTATACAAAAATTAACTCAAGATGGATTAAAAACCTAAACGTAAGACGTAAAACCATAAAAACCCTAGAAGAAAACCTAGGCAATACCATTCAGGACACAGGCATGGGCAAATACTTCATGACTAAAACACCAAAAATGGCAACAAAAACCCAAAATCGACAAATGGGATCTAATTAAACTAAAGAGCTTCTGCACAGCAAAAGAAATGATCATCAGAATAAACAGGCAACCTACAAAATGGGAGAAAATTTTTGCAATCTGTCCATCTGACAAAGGGCTAATATCTAGAATCTACAAGGAACTTAAACAAATTTACAAGAATAAAACAACCCCATCAAAAAGTGGGCAAAGGATATGAACAGACACTTCTCAAAAGAAGACATTCATATAGCCAACAGACACATGAAAAAATGCTCATCATCACTCGCCATCAGAGAAATGCAAATCAAAACCACAATGAGATACCATCTCACACCAGTTAGAATGGCAATCATTAAAAAGTCAGGAAACAACAGATGCTGGAAAGGATGTGGAGAAATAGCAACGCTTTTACACTGTTTGTGGGAGTGTAAATATAGTTCAATGATTGTGGAAGATAATGTGGTGATTCCTCAAGGATCTAGAATCAGAAATACCATTTGACCCAGCAATCCCATTATTGGGTATATACCCAAAAGAATTATAAATCATTCTACTATAAAGACACATGCACACCTATGTTTATTGCAGTGCTAGTCACAATAGCAAAAACTTGGAACCGACCCAAATGCCCATCAATGATAGACTGGATAAAGAAAATGTGGCACATATATACCATGGAATACTATGCAGTCATAAAAAAGGATGACTTCATGTCCTTTGCAGGGACATGGATGAAGCTGGAAACCATCATTAACACAGGAGCAGAAAACCAAACACCGCATGTTCTCACTCATAAGTGGGAGCTGAACAATGAGAACACATGGACACAGGGAGGGGAACATTACACACCGGGGCCTATCTGGGGGTCTGGGGTTAGGAGAGGGATAGCATTAGGAGAAATACCTAATGTAGATGATGGGTTGATGGGTGCAGTAAACCACCATGGCATGTGTATACCTATGTAATAAACCTGTATGTTCTGCACATGTACCCCAGAACTTAAAGTATAACATCAAAAAATTTTTTTAAAGATGTGATAAAAAAAAAAAAGAATTAACCACAATGCCTTGGCTATTCTTCTATAACAGTATCTACTTTACTCTATTTTATATTGAAGCTATTGATCTCCAAGTTTCTTTCTAGAATCTAAACAGTTAACAGCCTGAGGGCATTGACCTTGACTCTTGTCTAAGTTTTACAAACAAAAAAAAGAGGCACACTGCATTGATATACTTGGCCAAGTAATGATGTCCAAATGCTACAATGTCATAACCAGTGCTCAGTAACTATTAGATGAATAAGATAGTCATTCATTCAATCATTCTCTCTGCCTATTTCATTCATTTAGTAATCTTGTATGCCTGTTGAAGAAATTAAAAGCTGCTTTATGAAAATGTTTTCTGTTAATTTGAATAAAAACCTTTGCACATCAACTAGATACAAAAGAGAAATCTATTGTTTGACAATGATTGTTACTGAATCAAAAAACAGTGGGGACATCTGCAGGGTACAGATCATGCTAGAGTCAGGGAAAACTGGTGATAAACTGCAGAAAGCCAAGAAATATACCAGCTTACTACTTAGCACCACTGCCTCCATATAGTCTTTAGGTAATTATTGACTGTCTCACACTAATGCATGAGTGCCTGTGGTAATGGTAAAAGTATATAAATTTACCTGCCCAGAGATCCTAATTGTTAAAACAAATACAACTATTTAATGGCAATGCAAGAGTAGAAAGACTAACATTTACAAAGCCATTTCTTATTTAGGCAAGATAGTAGATTCTAAACACATATTATCTCATTTAAATTCTCATTTAAAAACCTTTAGATTGTTAGTATTTACCCATTTTAAATAAAAACATAACGGAGTGTACAATTTTTATTTTATTTTTTATTTTTATTTTCACTTTTTTTGAGATGGAGTCTCACTTTGTCACCCAGACTGGAGTGTGTGGTGCGATCTTGGCTCACGGCAACCTCTGTCTCCTGGGTTTAAAGGATTCTTTTGCCTCAGCCTCCCAAGTAGCTGGGACTATGGGCGTGTACCACCAAGCCCAGCTAATTTTTGTATTGTTAGTAGAATTGGGGTTTTGCCATGTTGGCCAGGCTGGTCTCAAACTCCTGACCTCAGGTGATCCACCTGCCTTGGCCTCCCAAACTGCTGGGATTACAGGTGTGAGCCAGCCTGTAAACCTTAACTAAATTCCCAGAGGCAAAATTATTAGAAGGCTGGGAGCCAGGCTTAAAAATCATAAAGTCCTTGGCTTTTCCATTTATTTTGCATTGCCTCTTCTTAGAACACACTTCTGGCGGAGCAAGATGGCCGAATAGGAACAGCTCCAGTCTTCAACTCCCAGCGCGAGCGACACAGAAGACCGGTGATTTCTGCATTTTCAACTGAGGTACTGGGGTCATCTCTCTAGGGAGTGCCGGACAATCGGTGCTGGTCAGCTGCTGCAGCCTGACCAGCGTGAGCTGAAGCAGGGCGAGGCATCGCCTCACCTGGAAGCGCAAGGGGGAAGGAAATCCCTTTTCCTAGCGAGGGGAACTGAGACACACAACACCTGGAAAATCGGGTAACTCCCACCCCAATACTGCGCTTTAAGGAAACAGGCACACCAGGAGAATATATCCCATACCTGGCCGGGAGGGTCCCACGCCCACGGAGCCTCCCTCACTGCTAACACAGCCGTCTGCGGCGATCTATCCGCAAGGCAGCAGCGAGGCTGGGGGAGGGGCGCCCGCCATTGCTGAGGCTTAAGTAGGTAAACAAAGACGCTGGGAAGCTCGAACTGGGTGGAGCTCACAGCAGCTCAAGGAAGCCTGCCTGTTTCTGTAGACTCTACCGCTGCGGACAGCGCACAGCTGCAGTCCATTAGGGGAAAGAGCGGGGCCGTGGCAGACGCGAACGACTCTGTCTGACAGCTTTGGGGAGAGCCGTGGATCTCCTAACGCGGAGGTTGAGATCTGAGAATGGACAGACTGCCTGCTCAGGTGGGTCCCTGACCCCTGAGTAGCCTAGCTGGGAGACATCCCCCACTAGGGGCAGTCTGACACCCCACACCTCACAGGGTGGAGTCACCCCTGAGAGGAAACTTCCAAAGAAAGAATCAGACAGGTACACTCGCTGTTCAGCAATATTCTATCTTCGGCAACCTCTGCTGCTGACACCCAGGCAAACAGGGTCTGGAGTGGACCTCAAGCAATCTCCAACAGACCAACAGACAGTCCTTCTGACTGTCAGAAGGAAAACTATCAAACAGGAAGGACACCTATACCAAAACCCCATCAGTACGTCACCATCATCAAAGACCAGAGACAGATAAAACCACAAAGATGGGGAAGAAGCAGGGCAGAAAAGCTGGAAATTCAAAAAATAAGAGCGCATCTCCTCCTGCAAAGGAGCGCAGCCCATCGCCAGCAACGGATCAAAGCTGGTCAGAGAATGACTTTGACGAGATGAGAGAAGAAGGCTTCAGTCCATCAAACCTCTCAGAGCTAAAGGAGGAATTACGTACCCAGCGCAAAGAAACTAAAAATCTTGAAAAAAAAGTGGAAGAATTGACAGCTAGACTAATTAATGCAGAGAAGATCATAAACGAAATGACAGAGATGAAAACCATGACACGAGAAATACGTGACAAATGCACAAGCTTCAGTAACCGACTCGATCAACTGGAAGAAAGAGTATCAGCGATTGAGGATCAAATGAATGAAATGAAGCGAGAAGAGAAACCAAAAGAAAAAAGAAGAAAAAGAAATGAACAAAGCCTGCAAGAAGTATGGGATTATGTAAAAAGACCAAATCTACGTCTGATTGGGGTGCCTGAAAATGAGGGGGAAAATGGAACCAAGTTGGAAAACACTCTTCAGGATATCATCCAGGAGAACTTCCCCAACCTAGTAGGGCAGGCCAACATTCAAATTCAGGAAATACAGAGAACGCCACAAAGATACTCCTCCAGAAGAGCAACTCCAAGACACATAATTGCCAGATTCACCAAAGTTGAAATGAAGGAAAAAATCTTAAGGGCAGCCAGAGAGAAAGGTCGGGTTACCCACAAAGGGAAGCCCATCAGAATAACAGCAGACCTCTCGGCAGAAACTCTACAAGCCAGAAGAGAGTGGGGGCCAATATTCAACGTTCTTAAAGAAAAGAATTTTCAACCCAGAATTTCATATCCAGCCAAACTAAGCTTCATCAGTGAAGGAGAAATAAAATCCTTTACAGATAAGCAAATGCTTAGAGATTTTGTCACCACCAGGCCTGCCTTACAAGAGACCCTGAAGGAAGCCCTAAACATGGAAAGGAACAAGCGGTACCAGCCATTGCAAAAACATGCCAAAATGTAAAGAACATCGAGGCTAGGAAGAAATTGCATCAACTAACGAGCAAAATAACCAGTTAATATCATAATGACAGGATCAAGTTCACACATAACAATATTAACCTTAAATGTCAATGGACTAAATGCTCCAATTAAAAGACACAGACTGGCAAACTGGATCAAGAGTCAAGACCCATCAGTCTGCTGTATTCAGGAGACCCATCTCACATGCAGAGACATACATAGGCTCAAAATAAAGGGATGGAGGAAGATCTACCAAGCAAATGGAGAACAAAAAAAAGCAGGGGTTGCAATCCTAGTCTCTGATAAAACAGACTTTAAACCATCAAAGATCAAAAGAGACAAAGAAGGCCATTACATAATGGTAAAGGGATCAATTCAACAGGAAGAGCTAACTCTCCTAAATATCTATGCACCCAATACAGGAGCACCCAGATTCATAAAGCAAGTCCTTAGAGACCTACAAAGAGACTTAGACTCCCATACAATAATAATGGGAGACTTCAACACTCCACTGTCAACATTAGACAGATCAACGAGACAGAAAGTTAACAAGGATATCCAGGAATTGAACTCATCTCTGCACCAAGCGGACCTAATAGACATCTATAGAACTCTCCACCCCAAATCAACAGAATATACATTCTTCTCAGCACCACATCTCACTTATTCCAAAATTGACCACATAATTGGAAGTAAAGCACTCCTCAGCAAATGTACAAGAACAGAAATTATAACAAACTGTCTCTCAGACCACAGTGCAATCAAACTGGAACTCAGGACTAAGAAACTCAATCAAAACCGCTCAACTACATGGAAACTGAACAACCTGCTCCTGAATGACTACTGGGTACATAACGAAATGAAAGCAGAAATAAAGATGTTCTTTGAAACCAATGAGAACAAAGATACAACATACCAGAATCTCTGGGACACATTTAAAGCAGTGTGTAGAGGGAAATTTATAGCACTAAATGCCCACAAGAGAAAGCAGGAGAGATCTAAAATGGACACTCTAACATCACAATTAAAAGAACTAGAGAGGCAAGAGCAAACACATTCAAAAGCTAGCAGAAGGCAAGAAATAACTAAGATCAGAGCAGAACTGAAGGAGATAGAGACACAAAAAACCCTCCAAAAAATCAATGAATCCAGGAGTTGGTTTTTTGAAAAGATCAACAAAATTGACAGACCGCTAGCAAGACTAATAAAGAAGAAAAGAGAGAGGAATCAAATAGTCGCAATAAAAAATGATAAAGGGGATATCACCACCGACCCCACAGAAATACAAACAACCATCAGAGAATACTATAATGCCTCTACGCAAATCAACTAGAAAATCTAGAAGAAATGGATAATTTCCTGGACACTTACACTCTCCCAAGACTAAACCAGGAAGAAGTTGAATCCCTGAATAGACCAATAGCAGGCTCTGAAATTGAGGCAATAATTAAAAGCCTACCCACCAAAAAAAGTCCAGGACCAGATGGATTCACAGCTGAATTCTACCAGAGGTACAAGGAGGAGCTGGTACCATTCCTTCTGAAACTATTTCAATCAATAGAAAAAGAGGGAATCCTCCCCAACTCTTTTTATGAGGCCAACATCATCCTGATACCAAAGCCTGGCAGAGACACAACAAAAAAAGAGAATTTTAGACCAATATCCCTGATGAACATCGATGCAAAAATTCTCAATAAAATACTGGCAAACCGGATTCAGCAGCACATCAAAAAGCTTATCCACCATGATCAAGTGGGCTTCATCCCTGGGATGCAAGGCTGGTTCAACATTCGCAAATCAATAAACGTAATCCAGCATATAAACAGAACCAAAGACAAGAACCACATGATTATCTCAATAGATGCAGAAAAGGCTTTTGACAAAATTCAACAGCCCTTTATGCTAAAAACGCTCAATAAATTCGGTATTGATGGAACGTACCTCAAAATAATAAGAGCTATTTATGACAAACCCACAGCTAATATCATACTGAATGGGCAAAAACTGGAAAAATTCCCTTTGAAAACTGGCACAAGACAGGGATGCCCTCTCTCACCACTCCTATTCAACATCGTGTTGGAAGTTCTGGCTAGGGCAATCAGGCAAGAGAAAGAAATCAAGGGTATCCAGTTAGGAAAAGAAGAAGTCAAATTGTCCCTGTTTGCAGATGACATGATTGTATATTTAGAAAACCCCATTGTCTCAGCCCAAAATCTCCTTAAGCTGATAAGCAACTTCAGCAAAGTCTCAGGATACAAAATTAATGTGCAAAAATCACAAGCATTCTTATACACCAGTAACAGACAAGCAGAGAGCCAAATCAGGAATGAACTTCCATTCACAATTGCTTCAAAGAGAATAAAATACCTAGGAATCCAGCTTACAAGGGATGTAAAGGACCTCTTCAAGGAGAACTACAAACCACTGCTCAGTGAAATCAAAGAGGACACAAACAAATGGAAGAACATACCATGCTCATGGATAGGAAGAATCAATATCGTGAAAATGGCCATACTGCCCAAGGTTATTTATAGATTCAATGCCATCCCCATCAAGCTACCAATGAGTTTCTTCACAGAATTGGAAAAAACGGCTTTAAAGTTCATATGGAACCAAAAAAGAGCCCGCATTGCCAAGACAATCCTAAGTCAAAAGGACAAAGCTGGAGGCGTCACGCTACCTGACTTCCAACTATACTACAAGGCTACAGTAACCAAAACAGCATGGTACTGGTACCACAACAGAGATATAGACCAATGGAACAGAACAGAGTCCTCAGAAATAATACCACACATCTACAGCCATCTGATCTTTGACAAACCTGACAAAAACAAGAAATGGGGAAAGGATTCCCTATTTAATAAATGGTGCTGGGAAAATTGGCTAGCCATAAGTAGAAAGCTGAAACTGGATCCTTTCCTTACCCCTTATACGAAAATTAATTCAAGATGGATCAGAGACTTAAATGTTAGACCTAATACCATAAAAACCCTAGAAGAAAATCTAGGTAGTACCATTCAGGACATAGGCATGGGCAAGGACTTCATGTCTAAAACACCAAAAGCAACGGCAGCAAAAGCAAAAATTGACACATGGGATCTAATTAAACTAAAGAGCTTTTGCACAGCAAAAGAAACTACCATCAGAGTGAACAGGCAACCTACAGAATGGGAGAAAATTTTTGCAACCTACTCATCTGACAAAGGGCTAATATCCAGAATCTACAAAGAACTCAAACAAATATACAAGAAAAAAGCAAACAACCCCATCAAAAAGTGGGGAAAGGATATGAACAGACATTTCTCAAAAGAAGACATCCATACAGCCAACAGACACATGAAAAAATGCTCATCATCACTGGCCATCAGAGAAATGCAAATCAAAACCACAATGAGATACCATCTCACACCAGTTAGAATGGCAATCATTAAGAAGTCAGGAAACAACAGGTGTTGGAGAGGATGTGGAGAAATAGGAACACTTTTACACTGTTGGTGGGATTGTAAACTAGTTCAACCATTATGGAAAACAGTATGGCGATTCCTCAAGGATCTAGAACTAGATGTACCATATGACCCAGCCATCCCACTACTGGGTATATACCCAAAGGATTCTAAATTACTCTACTACAAAGACACATGCACACGTATGTTTATTGCGGCACTATTCACAATAGCAAAGACTTGGAATCAACCCAAATGTCCATCTGTGACAGACTGGATTAAGAAAATGTGGCACATATACACCATGGAATACTATGCAGCCATAAAAAAGGATGAGTTTGCGTCTTTTGTAGGGACATGGATGCAGCTGGAATCCATCATTCTTAGCAAACTATCACAAGAAGAGAAAACCAAACACCGCATGTTCTCACTCATAGGTGGGAACTGAACAATGAGATCACTTGGACTCGGGAAGGGGAACATCACACACTGGGGCCTATCATGGGGAGGGGGGAGGAGGGAGGGATTGCATTGGGGAGTTATACATGATATAAACGTCATGCACATGTACCCTAGAACTTAAAGTATAATAAAATAAAATAAATAAATAAATAAAAAAAAGAACACACTTCTACACCAAAGAAGTTAAAATCAATGTGGATTTGTATTTTAATAGAAGGTTTATGGGGTAGTGGGGAAGATAGCAAATAATAACTAATGTTTATTGAATACTACTGTTCCTAACATTTTGAACCTATCCGATCATTTAATCCTACAACAATCTTTTGGAGGTGAGTGCTATTATTATTATTGCCATTTTGTAACATAGAAACTAAGCCAAAAAGAAGATAAACGTTTGAAAAGTCATAAAGCTAGTTAGCAGCTGTGCAGCTGAACTAGACAGCCTATAGCCCACAGAGTTTAACCATCATGCTATATTGCTTCATTAGGTTGAAAGGTTATTAAATGAAATGGGTTAAACAAAGTTCTAGGCACATGGCATGGCACAGAGTAGGTCTTCATGAAATGTTAGCTTCTTTTTTTCCTTCAATCTCTAAAATTCTGTAATAATAATAATAATACCTTTATTTTCAAGGTATATTCTGCTTTCTAAAGACTTTATGACATCTGATTTAAATTTCACAAAAAAACTATGGTGAATGTAGACTAAATCTTCACTAAAATGACACTGAAGATTATTTAAAGGCACAGAAGGCATAGAATGTTACTCACAACACAGATTTAAGAGACAAAAGTAGGAACAGTGTTCAGTGTTTTACCAAAAACAAAAAGGGTATATATACACAGGAAAAAAAAATGATTATAAAGGTATATCCTCAAAGTTTGAAAACAAATTACTTCTAGATGATTGTAGGTGATTTAATTGTCCTCTTGTAATTTGTGCTACGCACGGAATTCTACACTGGCTTTTGTATGCTTTCTATACTAAGAAAAAATAAAAAAGAAGAGTAGTATTCCTTTTTCGAGATCATAATACTGAGGGGGCAAAAATCAGTAGAAATGTGTGAGATTTCACCCTCAGTGATAGAGCTGGAATAGAATCCATGCTGTTCATCTCTATCCTACTGTGTTTTATCTGACCGTTATTGTCTATTCAGTGCTTACCATAATTGATGTATTCAAAAGTAATCTATGATGAAAGCCCCTGAAGGTGATTAGAGAGACTGTGATTGTAAATGTGGTATCAACCACTAACACAAAAGTCCCTTATACCTCATCAGGCTTCTTAAGTTTTTTATTCAAGCCATTTGTTTCTGAGTCCAAACCAATAATACACGTGACAGACTGGATTACTTTGTCTAATTCTTCACTCCCTCTCTATAATAGAACTTTCCATCCATAAACTTTACCATAAGACTTTAACGTAACTCTCAGTAGAGTATGTGTTAATGTGGGAGATGGGATACATATCTCTGTCCCTTGGCTTTGAGCTTGGTTAAGTGACTTGCTTTGACTAATGAAATATTAGTAAACATGAAATGAGCAGAGGATTTAGGTATTGTCTGGGGGAACAAATTCCGTAGTTGTCAATAGTTTATCTTCCTAGATTAAATGCTTGATAAACTTTTCTAAAAGTAGGAATTTTTTTCTTTTTTTCAGAGAGAAATATAGCTAACATGGAATATCATGTCCTTTTGTACTTACCTGGAGCCAAAGTAAACTACTTGGAAAATTAACGTACCTTTTGCTGGACTATTCCTCATTCTTTAGTTTCTTCAGTCCAGACGGGGACATTTGGTTAAAGAGGAGTAGGCCTGTGATGTTAAGGTGATCATCTTGGTCACCATACCCCAGAAAAAAATCTTTACATATCCATGTCTTGGACACTGAGGTACAGAAAGAGAGTTCTGAACTCTCCATTCCATTGTCATTTGTGTTGGGGAGCCTTATTAATCTGTCTCATGGAAGGTGGACTCATCACCAGTACTCTATGGATAGAGTGGGTCTTACCTTTCTGTCTAGGAAACAGGCACCAGCAGGACTTCACTATTTCTCATTCTAGGCTGGCTTCGTATTATCACAGCAACAAATATCCTCCAAAAAGTGTCACTTAAAAGCCTGTTGACCTGGAGATCGAGACCACGGTCTACTAAAAATACAAAAAATTAGCTGGGCGCGGTGGCGGGCGCCTGTAGTCCGAGCTACTCGGGAGGCTGAAGCAGGAGAATGGCGTGAACCCAGGAGGCGGAGCTTGCAGTGAGCAGAGATCCGGCCACTGCACTCCAGCCTGGGCGACAGAGCAAGACTCCGTTTAAAAAAAAAAAAAGCCTGTTGACCTTGAGCAGATACTTCAAATGGTGGTACATACTGCCACCCGGGTTTATATTCCCCTGGGTTTAACCAAGGGTTATTTGCAATTTTTTGGAGTACAAACTAAAACGTCATCTGTTTTCTCCCACTTAATAAAACATATTAGAAAACTTAAGTGTAGAAGTGTGACTTTTTCATAGGAATAATCTTGTGTTTGTTTTAATTAAATTTTTAAAAGAGTAAACCATATACCTATACTTCAGGTCAGGCACAGTGGCCCACGCCTGTAATCCCAGCACTTTGGGAGGCCGAGGTGGGCGGATCACTTGGGGTCAGGAGTTCGAGACCAGCCTGGCCAACATGGAGGAACCCCGTCTCTACTAAAAATATAAAAATTAGCTGGGCATGGTGGCCTGCGCCTGTAATCCCAGCTACTCAGGAGGCTGAAGCAGGAGAATTGCTTGAACCTGGGAGGCAGAGGATGCAGTGAGCTGAGATCGCACCACCTCACTCGAGCCTGGGCAAAAGAGTGAGACACAATCTCAAAATAAATAAATAAATAAATAAATATTTTTTTCAGAAATTTATTAGTAACATTTATTGTAACACACTTCACACTTAATTGAAACAAACCTAATATCTCTTATTATTGGCAAAACTTATTGGTGTAAACTATGCATTTATTAGTTCATTCAACAAACATTAATTAAGCACCAGCTATGTTTCTGGGCTGTGCTAGATTCAGGAGGCCACAAGTGAATAAAACAATGTCTCTCCCTTCATGTTTTAATAATATATTGAGGTGAGCAATTGGGCTTCTATCTAGCTTTGGGAATCAGGCTATGAATGGACAATAAATCATGGGGGGCAGTCAACAGTAGAGAAGAAGTTGCTGCAAATTGATAATACAAACAAACCAACCTGAGTACCTGGCTCATTTAAGGTTCTCTCCAAAGGCTTGGGTACAGGCAGTAACTTAGAAGGTAATCTCAGAGGGCAAGACAATAACAAGGAATGGCCAGGATCTCTGAGATTTGTACAGAATGGCTACAGAGGTAGACATTATAAAGAAATAGAGGCTGGAACATCTCTTTTTCCAGTTCTATTCCTCCTTTAGTTGAGAGGTTCCCCAGGGCATTAAGTTCGACTTCTGTAAGCCCCACTCTCCCCATCCTAGACTTTTTGAGATCTTCCAGCATTGGAAAAGGTCCTGGGGCAGAAGGAAAAGCATACTTGAGGTGGGAGTCCAGGTTAGCAGAGAACGGCTTCAGGTGCAGCTGAAGGGACCATGGCAGTACTGCCTGACATCTCTGAGGGACCATGACAGGATTTTGACAGACATATCAGCTACAGAAGCCTGTAAAGACTTGGGGTGGGGGGCGGTGGTGTATAATATACTGTGTAGTCTGATATTGCATCCTTTAATGTATGGTCTGGGGAAGGTTAGGCTGCATCTTCTTTACTAAATGATATTCCAAACAAAGTGTCTCCTCTAACTCCTGCATGAAGTCAAACTTTGGGACAGTAAATCCTACACTGTCCACCTAAGAAAAATGATGTGTTGTTAATAGGCTTAACTGATTCTCTTGTTATGATGGCAAGATCAGATTTTTAGCAGTGCTTATGAAAATCCTGACACTCATTCACCAATTATTTTCTTCTAGGAGTCTAATATATATTCATCTTCCCATATTTCAGGGAAGAAATGGTTGAATGACTTTAGGGAGCTTTTCCCAACATGCTGAAGCATTTTTGCAGCGTTTTGCCATAATGGGGCCTATTGAAAATTTTTCTGACATTCTGAATTCATGGCATTAAGATTTGTGTTGTTGTTTTTGTATCTGGTTTGCATTTACTTTTGTTTTTATTAAAGTATAGGAGAAATTGGGAAAGGTTAAGAGTTGCACCTAAATGTATGAAGCTTGAGGTCTTTGAACATAAATGAGTTAGATATACAGAAAGTTATTAAGACCTTTAAGCATTTGGAAACATTTCATCATTGCTGACAATATCTATCTACTTTAGTTCACCCTGCCTGAGCAGCTCCTTCTTTGCTACAAGGATGAAGGTGGGGTTATTTAAAAATGTACCAAGCTGTGAAAGAGTTTTCTGGAGAAAATTGGTTTGGGGACTCCAAGCATAGGGATAAACAATGGATACTTTCATTGTTACAGGAGAGGAGTTGATAAACCCCTCATTCCTCTAACATAATGTATAAAGGAAAATATTGTATTCCTGGTCCTCACAAATGGGGTGGTGGCAGGGTAAGTAGGTTATATGAACACACATATCTTCCCTTTGACAATGAGTGGGCAAGCTTTTAAAAAAAAGGTCTGAAAAAATAAAGAGCCCTGGGGACCATTTAGGTTCTATCAGTGAGTTCTATCCTGAGATATCAAATCCAGTTGCACAGAATCTAAATGTCAATATTTACAAAGCTCTTTCCATCTTATATCCCGCTTCCTTTTTCTTTTATGCTCTTTCTACCCCTTTTCCTTCCTCCCTATTCCCTTGATCCCCTACATCATTCTGTTTTCCCATTTGCTCTCATTTCCTAACAACCCCCATCCCCATTAGTCAGTCCAAAATCTCTTCATCCCGGTATAGGCTTCAGTGATGGAAAAGAAAGGGCCCCAAACAAAGCCACCATCCAAGACAAGGAGCTCCAGAGGGTGGTGAATTGGTGATTGAGGTAAAGCCTGGGGACTGAGAATGTTCACCGCTCTGGAGGTTCTTAGCTCGAAAAGTGATTAGGCATCAGCAGGCTTGATAGCTGTATCAAGCCTCATGATTTCAAAGCTTTCATGAGCTGACAAGGACTTGCTAATTTCAAACTTTCTAACCAATTACAATCACAAAGAACTCAGGACAACAATCAGTGAGCAAAATGAAACTGCTGGAGTGAAGCAGCCCTCGGCAGGTTTCACTCTTGTAGCTCTGCTACGCAACGTGCAGCTGGGACTCTGCTTCAATAAGTAAATAAAAATACATTATAAAATACAAACATACACAATGGATCCCACTTGCTGTCTTGTTCCCAGTAAAGGGGTATGTAGGAACCGTGTCTTGCATTCATTCAGTCCATTAATTTCTGATGGTGTTAATTAAAAACTTTTGATGCTGATTTGAATGGAAAATACCTCAAACAGTGTTTCCTTTATTGAAATACCAAGTTCCAAGTCTTGGATTATTAGGTTAAGCTCTGTCAGTAGTGAGACCAACATAAATGCTTTTCATACCATATGCTTTGACAAAAGAGAATAGTAATAATAATAATAAATAAATGAAAAGGAAGAAGAAAAGTGTTTAGATTGAAAACTCCTTTACTTCACAAACCTGTTTTTTTAAGGACTAAACTGAAAATCCAGGTCCCTGAATGTAGAACATATAATTTAAAAAAAAAATCTTTTTTTCAAATCTTTATAGAACATTCAAATCACCCAATGTTCCAGAACCTGAATTTTTTATATTTTAAAATGAAGAAAGCTGCTTAAAATAAGTGAATCAGCTGCTAAGTGATTTCTCTCTGTCTTTTCCTCTACTCTCTCTTTAAAAAGACTGAAAAATGCTTAAAATGGTATATGCAATTGATATGTGCAGCTTAAGAAGCTTAATATAATTACTGAGGACTCAGACTTTCTATTTAAAAATAAGAGATGGTAGGGTAATAGAAACTCTGAGTGGTGAGTATTCATCCCTTGTGACAGTGAGGTGTAGGAAATGTTTCTAAATGTTTAAATCCACTGAGCAAGGTAAGGAGTGAGAAGCCGTTCTTCACAGAATTTTCGGCCCTTCTGCAAACCTAGGGAAGCCTAGGAAATCCAGAGAACAACTGAGGAGGATAGTATGAGAGATGCTGTGCAGGAAACAAGCAAATAAAATATCCATCTCTTCAATCCAATGCTTTTGTGAGGTATTAAGCAAACCGCCAAAACATTCTGATTGATTTTTAAGACTCTTCTCTAATTTTATTTTTTAATTGCTCTTCGAAGCCTTTGTGTATTGAGCCTGAAGCCTTGGGCACCTATTCTGAGAGGTCCTATAAATGTGTCTCACATATGCCCCTTTCTCTTTTGTTTTCTAATATACCTTTCTCTATTTTTCATTTCCCAACCTGTTTATTCACACTGTCTACAACGTCATCTGAATCCTTGAAAAACCACAAGACTTTCTCTTTATTCCCCCTGAAGGCCTTCATCACTCTTGTTCTTGTTTTGATCTACATATCTCTAACGAGAATGAAGTTCTCCATAAAGGCTAAGCAGTTTGGCAGAACTTCCTTCCTTCCCTCCCTAACCACAGGCTGTATTGACCTCACCCTCTTGGATCAGTTTGCAGAAATGGTCTCCAGACTTTATGTGATATGATAGTGAACCTTCAACAACAACAACAACAACAACAATAACAATAACAGGAGCAACAGAATAACTTCAGTATAAGGCATGTGAGAAAAATACGCAGAGTAATAGAACTAAAACTCCATAAGGGAAATGGGCCTGAGCAAACCACAACATGGGTCTATTTGTTCACAAAATGTATGATTTTTCCCCAGAGTACATTGATAGAGGATATTGCCTATGAAGGACCAGTAAATGTAAATTAACTAACAGATATGTAGCAAATGAATGCATTTAAAGATGATTTCCAGCTGAAATGATTTTTTTTTTTTTTTCCTGGAGACCAAGTTTTTGTTAAACTTAATCCTTACTCTCTTTCCTTTCCAGCAGCAGAAACATCTGGTCGGTTTTAGATTCCCCTTGGATTTCCAACTTCAAAGGGAATTATAAAGAATAACAAATTCATGTACCGGCACTAAAAAAAAATTAGAGCAGCAGGAAAGAATGGTAAAATTGTCCTTATTTGACTGCTAGTGACAGGCGCCACAGGCAGAACTATGAGAAAAGACAAAGGCAAGATCACCAGTTGACAACCAGAGTTCCTGCAAGAGACTGAATCTTTGGCTACATGCAAATATGCACAGGGCCCTTAACAATCCATAAGGAGATTTACTTGCTTAAGGAAAATAAATAGGTAAATAAATAAAAGGAGTTGAAAGGTAAAAACAAAACAAAACAAAAAAAAGAGTTCACGTTTGCCTGTCACATAGTTTGTTGAAATAATAACAAATAAACCAATAAATACTTGTTGAAAGAATGACCTGGAAATAATTTTAAAGATCCACTTAGCCCCTTGGGTTTTATTTGATTTAAAGAAAATTGTGAGAGTTCTGATTCTACAAAGGGCTGGATAAGTCATCCAAGAAATAATACAAGCTCTTAAGAGTCCACTAGGTTTGGATCTCCAAAGGTCTTAAAAGTAGTTTCTGTTTCTTCTTTGGCTCTGGATCCTTAGTATCAAAAGATGGGACCAGAAATAAAAGTCTTCCCAGTGGTCGGGCATGGTGGCTAACACCTGTAATCCTAGCAGTTTGGGAGGCCAAGGCAGGTGGATCACTTGAGGCCAGGAGTTTGAGACCAGCCTGGACAACATGGTGAAACCCTGTTTCTACTAAAAATACAAAAATTATCTGGGTGTAATGGCGCATGTCTGTAATCCCAGCTACTTGGGAGGCTGAGGCACGAGAATCACTTGAACCCAGGGGACGAAGGTTGCAGTGAGCCAAGATTGCACTACTGCAAGCCAGCCTGGGTGACAAAGTGAGACTCCATCTCAAAAAAACAACAAAACAACAACAACAAAAAAACAAACTAACTGTTCAGTACATGCTCAGTACTTGGGTGATGGGATCATTCATACCCCAAACCTCAGCATCATACAATATACACAAGTAACAAGCCTACACATGTATCCTCTGAATCTAAAATAAAAGTTGAAAAAAGAAAAAAAAACAAATTTGTAATTGTGTCAAGTTGTGTTTGACATCACTTTATAGAAATGAATTTATTCTTCTCCTCTATCATTTTCTTAGCAAAACTGAAACACACTTCTAGAGTGCAGGTCTTGATATAATCAGACATGAGAAAATGAGAACAGTTAGAGAAAATACAATTTTGCCATTGTAATTACCTCTTACAAACAGCCTTTCCTCTTTCCTGTTTTATGTGCAATGTGTACAGCAACAACAATAAAAATAAACAAAGACATGATTAACCAATCAACTTGTTTCTCCAAAGAGAGAAATAGTTAAGGGCTAAAGTGCCTTTCAATAATTAATTATAAGAGTCTTTAAACTTAGTATTCAGAGGTTACAGATTTCCATACCACAAATACATTAGGTTGATTCACAGAGTGGCCATCAAATACCCAGAAAGCAAATTACTTTTGACCAAAATGTATACATCAACAGTACGGTTAGGAATGTTTTCATAGAGGGGGACAGAACATACAGAACCAGTTCTCTATGGAGCCTAGCATAGTCTCCCGTGAACCAATCCACATAAGATAAGACCATCTACAGAGCTTATTCTTCATATCACAGACTCTAGGTAAGAAGAAAGTATTCTCTAGGTAAGAGGAAGAAAAAAGTGAAGATTTCTCTCTTTAACACTTCCACCATGAAAGGAATGAGCTGACTACAGAACCATTTTCTTGAATATTTTTGTCTTGAGTGGGTTTTTATTCTTCCCTCACCACCCTAGGTAGAGTAGAATCACCAAAGTTATCTCATTATGGTAATGCCATAAATCTCATCTTATGGCAGTTGTGCATGATCCTGTGTTATACATCCAATAAAGTTTATTCAGAAAATATGTCAGCTTCATTAAATAGGGATATGATGATCTGAACAAACCACTTATCTTGCTTTTGTGACATGTATTGGTATCCTTAGGTCTAAAATGAAAATCTTGGTTGATGGGGCTATTTGCCAAGGATTCCCTGCCTTACATAAGCAGAAACATCTAACCACAATTTTGAGCTTAATTGGGGGGAAGGAGGTGGAAGGTATATTGTACTAGTTTGTTCTAAGAAATGTTTTATAGCTTGAGGATATGTGAGGTCACAAATGTAACAACAATTGAACTAGCACCAATAGCCAAAGAGGCCAAGGATAAGGAAACCTGAAGCAAGAGAAAAAGGTGTACATGTACAT
The DNA here is from genome assembly GCF_009764315.1 of Trachypithecus francoisi. Classification (NCBI taxonomy): domain Eukaryota; kingdom Metazoa; phylum Chordata; class Mammalia; order Primates; family Cercopithecidae; genus Trachypithecus; species Trachypithecus francoisi. The sequence goes on along the minus strand of NW_022681453.1, from coordinate 74,397,946 downwards.
ATACCAAGAAGCAAATGCTATCATTAATAATAATTATTGTTATTACAGCTATTAGAATGATGAGGCATTGATGGTTCACTTGGGTGAAATATATAATACATAAGCTAGAAAGAACCGTGGGTAAACTTATGGCTCTTTTTAAAAGGCAGTTTACATTCTAGGTTTATGTGATATGAGACACATAATTTAATACCACATGTAAGAGCAGGATGCTGAAAGAAGTGGAGAAGAGTTGTAGCTTTAAAATACTATAGTGGCTAGTTCCTACTGGTCTTTTCTTGTTGCACCTGCCTTAGCCAAGCCACCGATATAGTTCTAACCTTTTCTGATATTTTAATGATGATGATGACAGGCTCAGAGTAAGGGAGACAAAATAATCAGAAGATTCAGAGGGTAAAAAGAAATGGAAAAAAAAAGAGTTTGTATTGTTTATACCATCTAATCTGACAAATTTTACATATGCTCTCTGTTTGCTTGGGATAGTTTATTGCTAATGTTATGACTTTCTCTTTTTTTTTTTCCATATGCTTTGCTCTACCAGTTTTGGCTGAAAATATTTTGTATATGTCCATACTGTAAACCCTCAAATTTTTCTAGAGATTTAGTGTGGTGGAGAAACTTTTTTTCTTCCCCAAGGGTTAGGCACATCAATATTCAAGCTACTCACTTTCGAGGCCAATGGAAAATGTGCTCCTAAGATTAAATAGACCTGAGTAACACATAAATTCAGTTTATACTGATGCAGTATGTTGTATAGTTATAGCCTGAATTTCTGATGAGTGTAATACACCTGTTGGACAACACATCACTACTGAATAGTCACTGACCTACAATTCGAAGACAGTGAAACAGCCCAAGTCTCCAGATACAGGTTCTCTACAGACAGCCTGATTTGTACAGAGCATTCCTCATCTGTGGAACTCTGTATGTAAAGGATCTAGGCTAGCTATGGAAAGCTGGCTCATAGAGGGTTCTCTAAAATATTTTTAGAATAAACTAGAGCAATAATACAAGCACAGAGAGTACTCTTTGTCATACAATGCATAATTTCTTTCCCCCCAAACGTGGTGTTTAAAAATAGGATTCAGATTTTTATTATACAAGTCCCCCTTTTACATATTTCTAAATGCCTCACATACCCATCCCATGTTTTTCATGTCTGTCAATAACCTTAATTAAAAATTATAAACTTTTAAAGCCAGTGTTACATTTGATTTAAGTAGATTTGCCATATTTATCTGATATTGGTTGGCTGCAGCCAGACTGGAGTTCTAAGTGATCAGGAGACTATGCTTTCCTTTCACCTCAGGTAAGGAATTGTATTCAACACATGCTTAAACTCAATAATAAGTATAATTAATGCTGTATAGATCTGGCATGCAAATTATCATCCTAAATTTGAGTCAAGTAAAAAAAGGACCAAAAGAAAATAGTTCCCCCAAGAAACCTAGCCAAATCTGTGAAATATTTCTCTAGGCAACCAAATTGCCCTCTGGCTTAAAGATGTGTCTAAGAATATTAGGGAACTCACTGATGAGATTGTACAATCAATTGTTACATGTTAGAAAATACGATGTCAGGATACTATGAAGAAAAACACTACTATATACAATAATAAGAACTATTTATTGAATTGTTTTAACATTAACATGTAAAAAACATCCTGATGGATCTGAAATAATGATGTACTAAATGCTACGATGTCTGGGGTTTGCTTCAAAATAACATTGCGATATAGTGAGAAAATAACAGGCCATCATTGTGCAAGCTGGTGATGAGTACATGGGAGTTCATTATAGTAATTTGTCTATATTCATGAATTTAAGATTTTTTATGATAAAAAATTTAAAAACATATACTGATTTGAACTTTTATTCATTTATTATTTGTTGACTGATTCATTTACTGTTTATGCAAGGTATTATGGAGCTATAAAAAATAAATAATAATAATGATGTTCTTGTTGGGCATTTAGGTTAAATGAGCTATTCCTCTGCAGCAATATCATATATTTATTTTAAATGTTTACAAAGCCTATGTAATTACATATTTCTTAGGTTAAATTTTGAAAGCAGGACACAAAATTATATAGAAAGTATGATAACATCATGTTTTAAAAATATATCCTCAGGGGAAAATGAGAGTAAGGAAATATATCAAATGGTTATTAATGATTGGATTTAAATTATAGAAATAATTACTTTAATTTTTCTTCATTTTACTCCTATGTGTTTTTCTAAATTATTTTTAATGAGCATGTATCATTTTAAAATGAAAATAAATATTTATTCATTAGTGGAAAAGATGTGCTGTCCTTTCCCAAGGAGCTTTTCATTTACTGAAACAGAGAAACTGCAAACACACAGCATTGCCCAGATAGCTTAAATCTTCATACCTAGAAGGGAAATACACCCACAGGAAAAGAAACATCAATACAGATTTTATCTGATCATAGAAACATAAAGAGCTTTCTCTGTGTTGGATAGAAATAGGGAAGAAACTAGCTTGTTTGCAAGCCAGCAAAAGTGTGAAATTCAGGCCTTTTTGTGATGAGATCATTTTGTGATAAATGCAAAAGGAGCGACAAATTAAAGTTACCAAATAAGACTTTCCCTTGAGCTCCTGAGGCTTACACTAATATGAGTTTCTTTTGGGGTAGCATAGCAAGTAAAGCATGGGAGTGGGGAGGGAGGTGGAGCTACAATCCTGAAGGCTCCTGGCCTTCACTGGTGAGATAGATATGTTCAGAGAGACAGAGATAGATGTGCAACAGAATCAGAAACAACACAGTGACAACTATGGATTATGCACAATAGATATGGAAAGTCTCTTTAGAAAACTATCTTTATTACCACAAGAGATTATTTCCCTCATTTTATGCACATTGATATAAAGCGAAGTCAAGAGTGTAACTTTTAAAGATTTGGATGAATATGATGTTCATGACTAAATAGGCCTAGATGGAGCCAGGCAGAACACAGTTAGATGCCAGGCAAGTCACCCTTTTCCTCCTCCTCCCTCTCCAGTATATTTGCCAGTGTATTTCAGTGCAGGTCAGCCTCTAGTAAAGTCAGCTGTTTCAAGCTCTGATTGGATAATACTTTATCCATACACCTCTAGTCTTGACCTGCACTCTTCTCCCAGTCATGGAAATATCAAGAACTCTAGAAGGCCACAATACCAATCTTTTCGAAACTTTACAAACTTTACAAATTTTCACTAAAAGACACCTAGAAAAATCTTCAAGCCTATGCTCATCTGTAGCCCTGGTCTTGGTCCTCTTACTTAACTGGTAAAAGAGGATAGTCATATTCATGTCTCTAAAGGGTATTTTCCCTTTAGGCTTGTTGGTAAGTACAAGAGCAATCATGTCTGATTTTAAGATTGATCCAAATGAAGCCAATGCATTTCAAATGTACAGAATACCACAGAATACTAATGGGTAGTTCAAAGAATCACCAAATGTGTTTGGAGGGTTTTGAGGTTTTTTTTTCAAAACATACAGTGTTCCACACAGGAAACATCAGTGCTCAACTTCACCCTATCACCCCTTCTGTCCACTCAGGAGTCTCCTTTGGAAATGTATCTCTATGGAGGGCCTTCCAAACAAGTCCTTTGAGTACTTCCATCTTGTTTAGCAGAGTCGTTCTAAAATATTTGCCAAAATCTGTGATAATAGGTTCGGGAGGTCATGTTTCTTATTCTTCTAAATGCTGGTATTTCAAATGAACAAATAAACAAATAGGATATTAAAGATCTATCCTTTACTAATGTCAAAATATGTTCTGTGAAACTTTAGTATTGCTAAAGTTTAGACCCAAAGACTCACCACAGCCTTTGGATCTCATATTATCTGAGGTTCATGGAAATATATTTGACTTCTTTGCACCTCAATGTTTTGGACTGCCATTTACAGATAATGAGAGTTACTTACCAGACAGCAATATCATGAGGAATATCCTGTTAGTAATGATGAAACATTCTGAAATAAAAAGAGTATGGGTAAGTACTAGGTATTTATTTTAATGAATGTATGACAACATGGTAATCATAGAAAATACCCCATTTATTCCTCACTTTGGGATACTGACTTAGTGGTAGTATACAAAAAGTAAAGGATGTTTCCCTTTGGGAATGGAAATAGAATTGTGCACTAAGAAAGTAGCTTTTGTAACTGCCTGCACGTTTTACTTTAAGGTCTCTAACCAGTTGCAACCAGTTATGAATGACTTGTTGCCCATTTCTGTAATTCACTGTAACTTGTGCTGAGAAGGTTATATTTTATGGTTAATTATCCATGGTCTGTTTAAAAAAATAAATCAAACCATTGTAAACCACTAGGATTTGCAGCTCCATTTGAACTTTACTGTAATTTTGATCAAACGTTTTGTCAACAAAAACAAACTGGTTTCTCTTTGTTTTTAGTTGTTTGTTATTTGTGTTACAAATATTGTGGCAATGGTGGGAGAATAAGCTATGGATTATTTACCCTTGGTTTCATGAGTTGTGAGTTATTGGCCTTATCCTCCTTTATGATTATAAATAAATGTATAGTATTATATTCCAAGTCCTGTAAGACAAATGGAACGAGTGAACTGAAGCCTTTTAGATCCAAAATCTTTTATGCGAAGTCATAGAACAACAAAACAAAACCCAAATTAACATTTAAAAAGCTTCTACTGTGAAGCAACAAAGTCTTTAAATATTATATAATCCGCATTTTAAAAATTGCTCGTCTAACAGGCAGCAGTCTATCAATCATTCTACAAGCTTTTCAATGCCTTTAACATTTAGAAGCTACAGGTGGTTTTCCCACATATCACCCAGCACCCCCAATACCACTACGACAATGAAAGCCTTGAAAATGGCCAGCATGATTACTTTAAGCCAAAATGGATTTAGAAAAATCAGGAATTCATGTAGCTAAAAGTAATGTAACACTATATAAAAGAAGAACCCTATAGAAGTTTTTTAATAGTTACCATCGTCAGACCTACATAAACAAAAGAAGTCCAAAAACAATTGTCCGGAGAAAATAAGAAAAGCCAAGATTCAAAGGACCCTGTGGCAGAGTGCATGAGGAGCATATTCGATAGCTAGAATCATAAGCACCTAACACATTTGCATATGAAACTTAATGAGGATCACCAAAGTAGCTTGCCAAAAATTATGTTTGTTAAATGAGCCAACAGTCTATGCAGCACCGACCCCTAAAAAGAACCTCTAGGAAAGACGTAAAATTGTCTTCTGAAATTTGCTTCTTTTATAAAGGCAGAAAGGATAACAAGGGTTTTCTCATAAAATGAAGTGATCTGTCCACTACTAGAGCCTGAAGAGTTCTGTATCAGGTTTCTTCTTACCCTTTATTACTTGCATGGCTTACTGCTTACCTGCACCAGCACTCTGGAGGGATGGCCATAGCAGGTCCCTTACCAGTTCACTGAAACATGGAAAATATTTTTGATGGTACTACTATGTGCCAGACATAACTGGACTGATTCTCCTTGAAAAGGTAAGTCAGTAAACTGAGGTTCTTGTTGCCACATTAAAAGAAAAAATCTATCCCTACTGCCAACAGCAATAAGAAAAGCTAGGATGAAAGAGTTGTTAAAGACTTATGAAACATTTGAACTGTTTAAAATTCTCCCTAGCTTCTTTTCTTGCATGTCCATGGAACAGAAAACTTAGGCCGGCCACCTGTCCTAAGCCTGGATCCCATATTAAAAAAATAAAAAAATAGAAAAATGAGAAACAGCTAAAGTGTTCCCAAGGCCTTGGTTACAACAGAAAATGAGAGCTGAGAAGTCTACATTGGCACACATCGAGCTTTGAAAGGTCAGTCCTGCCCTAGCATGGTTCAGAGAGCGTGAAAACCCACCCAGATGAAAATGGAAGCTATTCTGACAACAGGAAGCAGGGAGAAAGTTCAAAGAATTTTCCTCTGCTTCTTTTATAATGAGATACCTTCAACTATTTTTGACAACCAATAAAATGCAAATCTCCCTCACTTTTGTGTTATAAGTTTTTTTTTTTTTTTTTAATCTAAGCAACCCATTTGAAAATTAGGGTACTCAGAATAACTTCTTGTATACAGAACTACACATTTAAAAAAGCTTTGTGCAGATTGTTAATCATATTAAAATTACATCACAAACAATGCACTTTACATGGTGCAAATGTTTTATGTTTTTTTCTTTTGACAATCAGGCACCTACATGCAAAATTGCATATTGGAATCCAAACTCAACTATAATACATGTAGAGGAACCCTTAAAAAAATGCATGTGGGAATATGATTTCCCAGTCAGAGACGAGAATATTCTGACCAATTTTCATTATTTCTCTGCAATAAATTTATCTGAGCTATAGATCCTGTTAAGAAAATAAAGCTAAACGGAAATGTATTGATAAAATACATTAAATATATATACTAGCTTAGTCATTATTCATATTAAGATCAGAAAAGATTTCCACAAGTCATCATAAATAGAGATGGGACAATACCAATAATCTTTTCTTTTTTTTTGAGACGGAGTCTCGCTCTGTCGCCCGGGCTGGAGTGCAGTGGCCGCTTCTCAGCTCACTGCAAGCTCCGCCTCCCGGGTTTACGCCATTCTCCTGTCTCAGCCTCCCGAGTACCTGGGACTACAGGCGCCTGCCACCTCGCCCGGCTAGTTTTTTGTATTTGTTTTTAGTAGAGACTGGGTTTCACCGTGTTACCCAGGATGGTCTCGATCTCCTGACCTCGTGATCCGCCCATCTCGGCCTCCCAAAGTGCTGGGATTACAGGCTTGAGCCACTGCGCCCGGCCAACACCAATCAATAATCTTGATCACCCAGTTATTAAAATAGAGAACCGCACATGTGGGCAATAAAACTTTTGATTTTTATCTTGTGCACAGGATTTTTCCATACAAAGGAATTCTAAATTGCAATAGTTAACATATAAGACAGTGTTAAAATAATTCTTGAGTAAAATGAAATGAACCAATTTCTTATGGCTTTAATATCCAGAAGTAACGTATGATCTTAAAGAATGATGTTGATCCGAGATACAAGGAGATCAAGCGCTTCAATAGTTCCTCCTCACACACTAATGATAGCATCCATCCTCTCCCTACCCACCTCCCACGTTTTCTGGTTGTATTAAAAACAAGCAAAACTACCTTTCACACACCCGAACTTAATTTCTTCTAAGAGATGCCTAACAGTGCCTAGGGCTGTACTACCACTTTATATCCATTTTATGACCACTTGATAGGCAGAAACTAAAAAGGAAGACCAAAACAAAACAAAAAATCCCTCCAACCTCCGTTATCAGACGAATGCCTAGTTCCCAGAGGACATCAATCAGTTAAGCAAAACTAAATATTGTAACAGGGAAGAAGGACTGATAAATTGCATACAAATCTCACTGTGCTCCCACTTAAGCTGGAAAGGGAGTTATTCCAATGAAAGAAATGGGGGGGGTGTTGTGGGAAGGGGTGAAGGGCTACAGAAAGAGCGAGAGAGAAAGGGAGAGAAAGACATTAAGAAGGCAGTACAGTGAAACCAAGGGTGTTCCAGGGAGAAATGTGACAGAAAGTTCTAAATGAGAATTACAGAAACTATTCCTCCTTAAATAAAACTGTTGTTTAGATGATGAATTCTATAGAAAGTCTGAATTAACTGTCTCTGTTGTAGCATCTAGATGTTTTCTCTTTCATTAAGACTTTGGGGTTTGAATGTACTTTGTCCAAAAAAAAAAAAAAAAAAAAAGAAAGAAAGAAAAAAAGAAAAAAAAAAACCCAAAAAGCATTAGAGCTTTATATAGTTCCTAAAGTAAAAAGCAAGAGAAAGATGGGTTTATATAACTGGCTTTTTTACATAAATATTACATCAGGATACATTTCAAGTGAAAACACACAAACACACACACACCCGTCTTCCTTATACTCTTTCTATTTTAAAATTCATTTCATACTTTAAATGTTGTTGGTTTTTCACAAAATAAGTAAAAACGAAGTCAAAACATCTCAAAATAAGTTGCCTTATATCATCTGGAAAATTAACCCACCATACAGGTCACAATGTCTCGTTTAAAGCCAGTTAAGGTGCTGACAATTACGGGACATTTTGCTGCAGCCTAGGGCAACTAGAAAGGGCCATGGATGTTAACTAACTCCCTTCTAAACAGTCTGAGAAAAGGGAAAAAAAAAAAAAACTGTAAGTTTCCCCATCTGTTATTTCCTTTTTTTCTTTTTGGCTGTGGAAAAGTAAAATTATGCAAGAGCTTTTGAATGTAAAGGCTGTGTGTGCTTTTTCCCTTTTTGTCTCTGTGTACCGGTTAAGTGATGTTGCGTAACTGAGTACAGAGTAGGCGGTTAGCGTTTACTATTGATTTACACTATGCCATCTAATGAATTCAGAACACTAAAAAGAAAGGAGCAGGAGAGGGAGGGAGGAGAAAGAGAAAGGGAGAAATAGGGAGAGGAAAAAAAAAGAATGAAGGAGAGGAAGAAAGAGCTTATTCAGAGAAACAGTTCTAATGACTGGAATAGGTTCATTTTTATTTCCTTTAGCTCTGACTTTTGGTTATTGTTCAGCTCTCACAAAAAATGGTCTTGGGCTGATGACCTCAATATTCCAATCCTATTTCTAATAAGGATTAGTGGCAGGTGAATGTCTGAAAGTTCTAATGTGTCAAATTACTTGAAAACCATTTCACTAAACTGTCAGACTCCTCCATATGCATCTATTTATGATTCTCTCTATGCATTTCTGAATCTGTATCTGTGATCACCATTGCTTTGGTCCTACTGGCTTACCCAATCAAAAATATTATTTGAAATATACCACAGGAATATCATCAGGGCAAAGAGAAATACATTCTATTTTACCCATCTCCTTTAAAAACACATAAATAACATATTTAGAAATCTTTAAATAGATCACTATTTTACTTTGAAAACAGACATGCCACAAATTGTTTGGCTGAACAAAACAGCCCAATATAGGACAATAAAAGAGAAATAGGCAAAATGAGGAAGAACACTAAACTGAGGAACAATATTCATAAAGAAATTTAAATAATTTCTTATGTCTATGGAGAGCCTTTAACTTTTGTTTGGGTGGATTACAGGCATTTTCAGTCTTTGAATGCTGCTCAATGCTTCCCATGCCATGTAATGAATTCCCAAAGCTTGGACCAGAAAGAAAGGGTGCAGTTGTTTCTGCTGCTAGGTACAGGTCCTTCCTGTACCTGAGTGCCCTCCTATGGCTGAGAACAACCACTAAGGTGAGAAAGAGAAAGAGAAGCTCTCTTTAGTAATCAGCTGAAAAGCTGGGCAGGGAACTTGGTTTCTCCATCAATGTGTGTTTGCAAATAATGACCGGGAAAAATCACAGGAGGTTATCCAAAGGAAAGAACAAGAGTTGGGGTTTCTAGTCATCCAGTTGTCTTCTCTTTTCAGCCATCTGAGCTTAGAAAATATTAAACCGATGCCTACTCTATACACTTCTCAAAGATGCTTTAATGACCAATGGTGGTATGCACACAGTTGTATATCCAGCACTTACCATGGTGCTTGGCACATTTTCTATACTCAGCAAATATTTATTGAAACTGAAAAATGATTACGGGAGAAATATCTCTGTAGAAAGAGTGCACTAGAAAGGCCTCAGAAAAATATATTCCAATGTTTTACAAGAAATCTTAGCCTATATTGCTCTATCATTAATCTGCAGACAAAATAATACTGTAAAAGAAATATCAGGCTGTTATTTAGGGGTCAGCTGACTTCAGTTCCATTTTATTAGGAAAAAGCTTAACAAAAATTATAATACTGATAACATCAGCAAAGTTTTGTGTTCATTTCCACCAGCCCTTTTGGGCTGTCTTTCATTTCAGTCTTGGGCACAGAAAAGTCCACTTTAATTTCCATGGACACATTCTAAAGAAAGTCATGGGATAGCAACGTAATTCATCTTTTAAAAAATATTGAGACAAATATAGCCATTTAGTAATGGACGAGATTATGGCTTTTTGTTTAAGGGCAAGGCAGGTTGAGTTTTGATTAGGTTACATAAATTTAAATTACTAGAAGGACAACCAAGAATGTACTGATTTCCATTTTCTTGGTTAAACAGCTTTTTCTTTTTTTTTTAGAAAAAAAAAATTCTGGCTTAGAAAATCAGAAATGCCATCTTTCAGTTAATTGGAGAATAAGACCTTTAGAAAAATAATTGCAACTACAATTTCTCAAAAATTCCAGTGGAAGATTCAACTTAAAGCATGTTTAGCAATAGTAGCCATATTCTTTTAAAAAACGGGGCTACCATCTTGTTAATTCTGTAGGACTAAGCACGTAGATCTTAGTCAAAACCTTCAGGGAGCTTTTTTTTTTTTTTCTCTCTCTCTCTAACTTTGGTCATCTATTTAATGTAATCAGAATCAGCAACTTCCTTCAATAAGCATCCTGGCAGTATGTCAACAAGATCATTCCATGTGCTCTTTCATTTCATGATTCTTAAAAGCGGATGAGAACTTGCCTGTCCTTCTTCATTTTATATATGAAGATTCTGAGGCTCAGAATTAATTTCCTCAAAGGCATATATTTTGAGGCAGAGCTGGGACTAGTATCTAAAGCTCACAGTTCGTTTTTTTCACAGCACAGACTAAATCAAAGTTGTATAAATTCAATCTTATTTTAAATGCCATAGGGGAAGATTTCAAAGGATTCTTTTATAAGACAAGGAATTCTTACATTATGTAAAATGTTCACCTCAAAGCTATCTTATACTTTTTTTTTATCTTAAATGTGAGCCTGCTATTCAAATTGTTGCTTCTCCTTTTCCTTGTCTTAATTTTTGACTCTTCAGAGTCTTTGCCTCCTGTCCTCTCACTTCTACTCTGTGTCTAGTTCATATATGGCCCTTCCTGACTTTATATTCTTCCTTCTTTCTCTCTTTTAATCTGTTTATCAAACTTTTATTTATTCTTGTTCCTCACAGAAATGATTTCCTTGTTAATGTGATATCCTCAGAAATTATAAAGGAAGAAAAAGTGTAAATTTAGTATTATTACAATGAATAGGCCTTTGATTTACATTTAAAACAAAACTGCAGTAAGATATTGACAAACAGAGTAACCTAAAGCTATAGGCTTCCCTACAGAAAGTTACAGCTGTCTAGACCTCCATATTATCAATATAGGGGATAGCATTTCAAAGTATCTCATCAAAGACAGAGAGCAAAGGCTCATGATCTCCAGACCACTCATTTCCCACTACACCAGGACACCTTTCGTTTCCCTTTTCTTCCTTTCCGTTCTACATTACAAATATTTGAGACTGAGTACGGCACAGCAGGAGGAGATCCAGAGAAATCTCAGTGGCTTAATGTGGTCAAACTCTCTCAATTCCAAACAAAAGTCAGAAAGACCTGCACACTAAAATTGTACTTACACAGAAAACGAACTCTGAGGAGGTTAAAAGAGTCTTCTGACATGAGAAAGTAGTCTATGGATAGCAGGGACATTGCTGCCAAAATCATTGTAATTAAGATTGGGTCAGTGTTTCCATTATAAACCTTATGCTTATGGGGTTTGTAATTCAGTTAAAATGATCAACTGTAGGCTGAAATGCAGCTCCAAGTATCTTAGAGTGGGAGGTGTTTCTCCCCTCCTATTCCTTAAACAAGAAAACACATAGCAACTATTTAATAATTTCAATGAGAGTGGTATTCTGACCCTTCCCCTACAAAGGGTAGTTAATCAATGAGCTTAATCTAGAGTGAGCCAAGGTGAGCAACATCCACTGTGGAATGAAGCACATTAACCTGGCATATGAATGGGCAATAAAAGGATTTCCTATTATTTCATAAGGCTTAATGTACACCACTCCATTCCACTGTACTGATGTGAACAGGCTTTCAGCAACACTTTGTTGAAAAGTCTCCCACTTCTCTTTGTTAACTTATTATTGGAGGAAACATTACAATTACAGGAGACAGGAATTTCTGATGGTTTCCTTAGATTTCTTTCCTCCTAAGCTCATTCTCAGAGTCACTATTGGATAATCAATAATTTCTAAAATCCCTTGCTCCTGTTTCTTTAGCATTGTCTACAATATCTGATAGTTACAGTATAATGCTATATGCCACCATGGTGTGGAGGGATTGGGGAGGAAATCATGGCTATACATTAAAATTAACAGGCCAGAGGAAACTGGTATTTATTGAATACATACTATATGACATATATTCCATTAATATTATGTCATTTAATACAAACCTGTGGTGAAGTAGCTGTGGCCCATGTTTTATAGATTAGCAACACAGTTAAAAAGCTGTTAGCTAACCTGCGTAAGGAAACAGAGCTAATTAAAAAAGTGGCGAAGTGAGGTTTGAATTAAGATCTGTTTGACTCCCAGGCCCATATGCACTGCAATGCACTTCAACACCAGAAACAGAATATGAAACCATCTAACTGAAAAACAAAAGTCTCCACGCCAATGATGAGAGAGCTACCTCATATTCCAAGTAGGAGGTAGAAAGGGTAAACGACTCCTAAAAAGAGATTCTTGCTTTGCTCTTGGCTCTGATAAATCCCTGTTTATTCATATGCAAATATCCAAATGCATATTTGGAAAATGTTTTGTCTTAGATAAGAAAATGCACAATCTCCTAGAAACCTTTAAATGAGACCAGACATTTGAATGTTTACAAAAATTCCTTTAAAGATTTATATTAGGAGAAAGTTTTAAAACATAATGCATAAAACAATCAGATGATTGGTTAGGCATGGTGACTATAGTCACCATGGGAGTCATTTTGGGAGGCTGAGGTGGGTGCATGGCTTGAGCCCAGGAGTTCCAGACCAGCCTAGACAACATGGTGGAACCCCACCTCTACAAAACACAGCAAAAAAAAAATTAGCAAGCATGGTGGCATGTGACTGTAGTCCCAGCTACTCTGGAGGCTGAGGCTGAGGCTGAGGATTGATTTAGCCCAGGAGACCAAGGCTGCAGTGAGCCATGATCATGCTACTGCACTCCAGTCTGAGCGAGAGAACGAGACCCTGTCTCAAACCCCCCACCCCCAAAAATCAGATGATTAATACATTAACACTTCAATCTGGATGTGTGTGTTTGTGTGTGTGTGTGTTTATGTGCATATAAACATACAAATATACACATACACAAATTTTTTTGTCTTTGCCAAAATTTCTGGTAATTATTATAAAGTACTTGGCAAAAGCTAAACAGTAAATATGCTACACCAGGAGAAAAGGAAACAAAGAACAAGAAAAGAGGAGTACGGGTATATAAATACTTCCCTCAGAAATCTAACCCTAAGACATTTTTTAAGCTAAATGGGACATAGTGCTTTAGTCTAAATTGTGTGTGTGTGTGTGTGTGTGTGTATGTGTGTAAAGATAAAGGAGTTTTAATATGTTATTTTGGCAAGTGATTATTTTTCTAAAATCTTTGCTGAATCGTTTTATGTAGATATATTATAATACCCTTGAATAAATAAACACTTGTTCAAGTTAACATTAGAGCTTATCAGGTAAATAACAGAATTTTAAAAAATTTGTAGTCTGAAACACTGTAAAGTGTGCCAACTTTATACATTACATTATTTGTTCAAAATAATTTATAAATTGAAAAGTACTCCATTTTATTCACACAATGCAGTTTTTTAAATGAATCTTACACAAGTTTGTGTGTGTGTGTGTATGTGTGTTAGAGAGAGAGAGTGTGTGTGTGTGATCCTCAAGACCACTAAGGCAGTCTTTAAAAATATTTTAAAACCATAATTTGGAGAAGAACTTAACAACAAAGTAACTGAAGCCAGATTTGAGAGAAGAAGAATGAACAGTTCTTCAGGAAGCACCAATACATTCCTTAACATTCAATAAGTCTTTATTGCTTTGCCCTTCCTTCCTTTTTTTCCTCCAGTCTAAACTCTGATTTGGAGCAGAAGTTACAAGGAACACATATTCTGGACCCTCTTCTCTCATCCCTGTAAGGAAAACCAATGGTAGACTAATAGTAGACTAATAGCAGAAAAAGCAATTGCAAACAACTTTGGCAGTTTTGTGGTACTGGGAAAAAGCAGGCTTTGTATTTGTACATTTCAAGGAATTTCTTCAAATTTTAGCTTCTTTGAATGTTCCTACAACAAAGTTGAGGAGCAGATAAGATCTGTTAGGGAAATAGATGAGGTTTAGAGAGGGAAAAAGGAGGCACTACTTTTTTTTTTTTTCCAAATAGCATTCAAACACATGAGCAAGATATAACTTGCAACATTAAAAAGTAAATTAGCTAGCTAAAAATAACTCACAATACCCTTCTCACTAAAACAAAATAAAATAAAGCAAAAACTCACAACCAATTATTTTGACTGGTAAAAACAGACAGTGATATGAAAGTAACAGATGGAAGCCCAGTTTTACTCACACAACACACTCACTAAAGACAATTGCAAGCATCCCCATGACAATAACTTAACAATGGTCACTTTAGCCTGAGATATCTCCTTTAGGTGAGTTTTCTTAAAGACTTCAGAGGGGCTTGTAGAAAATACTGTAGAATGAAACCAACTCATCTGTCTATACCTAGAAATAGGTGAGAGTTGCAAATCACAGCCTGTGGACAAAAGGGATCCAGGTGTCACATTTGCCAATCTTTTTGCAAGACTGGAATAGCTTTTCTTATTTATTTTTTGTTGTATGGCAGTATTTTCAGGAGAGATGACATTTCTGTACTTTGAAAAACACAACACTACACAGCACCTAAAAACTTTCCTAAATCAAATAATTAACAGTAATAAATCTTCCTGCTAATTTCTCCTCAAAGTTGAAAGAAAGGTTATTTTCTTACCTTACACTGTGCCTTCTGATATGACAGTGTCAATCAGTCAATAATTTCAATGTCAGTTACTGATTTCCAACTCCTTTATTACAAAGATTTCAAGCAATAATGAAATGGTGCTGATCTGCTTGCTTTCACTCTATATAACGTCTATATTTATATGCTTATGCTTCTATTTGGATCTATATTTATCTGCTTTATCTGCCTACAGTGCATCTGTTTCTCATACACACAGACATATATTTATATATATACACACATACTGTATATATATAGGTTATATATAAACACACATACCCACAAAAATGTATGAATGTATGCTAGTGTGCTTACTTCAACAACCATGCAGGTGTATAAATATTCAGGCACATGACAAATATACAAAGAACATAAATGCACACGTAAACATAGTTACACAGGAAAAAGAATATCTTAACAACAGCCCTGTCTGCCATACTTGGCTGTTGGCCTTTTAGACTTACACACTGTTGAATGATATGTCATAGATTACTCTGAGATGGAGAAAAATCTTCTGAAGGCAAAAGTATATAACTAAATCAAGATAATGCGTTCTAACTCACTCATTTTCACAATGAGGAGTTTGAGATACTAAGGTGAAGAGCAAAGATTTTACAGCTTTCTGGAGGCAGAGCGGGAAGTTTTACCCAAGTCTCTGCCTGCTAGACAAATGCTCTCTCTACTACTATGCTTAACTGAAAGGATGAAAACAATTTTTTCAAACTCAATATCATTATTTTCTAATTGCCACTCTTTCCCATTCTTCCCTTTTCTTGCTGTGTGAAATGTAAACAACCAACATTCACTGAGGGTCAGGCACTGTTCTAAATATTCTATATGGACTATATCATTTAATCTGTATAATATCTCTATATAGTAGGTATTATTATTCAAAATCTTAGTTTAGTGAATTAAATAACTCATTCAAAGCTACACAGCTAGTAAGGAAAAGGGCTGAGCTCCCATAATACTCAAGACCCATGTTTTTCCCACTTAACTATGATGCCTTCCTTAATACATATTTGAATGTAATACTAACCCTTCCCTCACCATCACAGCCTGATAGTCTCAGAAATCTAATATTTGATCATTTCAGAACACACGACAAGTTTAAAGCAGAGGTTCTGTCAGCCTGAGGAAAACAAAATAAAGGGAAGTAGAGCAGGTAGAAGGTACATCCCTAGTATGCAGCACATGCCCTATACTAGAGAACTGAAATATGCAAAATTCCCCCCAAAAAATTATTCCAGTGATAGTGTGATGTGATTTAAAGCCTTAATAACTTACAGTTTATGAACATTTTATGTCTTTTGCAAAGGATTATGGCAAACTGATAATACTGAATCAGATCAGAAATAGGACCGTAAGAAGGCAAAGGGAGAATAGCAAAAGGAAGAAAGACCCACACCCACTTCTTCCTCTCTCGGCACAACACTTCCAAAAGCAAACACCTATTGAAAACAACAAAGCCAGTATCAAAATTTGGTATTTTCCCCCACTCAAGTGTCAGAGACAAATTCAGAAAAGAAACCAAGTCTACATAAGGTAGGTAGTTTTATACAAATCTCTTCAGATAGTAACCAGTTGTGAGCCATCCCAGCACAGATTTTACACTTTGGCCGGCCAACCCAGAACTCAGCACAGGGAGATATCATGTGGATTTGTGAAACTCCCTGGGGCATACTGCATCCGTAAGCCAAAGAACAGAAATTATACTGATCCATACATGTAGCTCTTCATTTGTGACATATTGATAATTACTCTTCATTTGTGAATTAAATCCTAGTTATAAAAACAAGTTTCAGACATTTGTCACAAATAGCACCTTTTACTTAACTCTTTCGTAACACCATCTAGCCATGGTCTATAGGAAATGGGAGCTACCATACTCCCACATAGGTCACGATATTATAGGAAGAATATGATGTGGAGAAAGAGAGAGACAGACTTGAGTTTGAATCCCAGGTTTTCCATTTATTAACAATAAAGCTTTAGGCATATCACTTAAACGGTTCTGAAACCTCATTTTCATCACCTGTGGAATAAAGAATAAAACCATCTATTTTGCAGGAACATTGTGAGGATTGGAGACATCCCAGCACAAAGTCCCCCTCATAAAAAGGGGGCATTAAATATTAATTATTATATGTTTAAGAAGGCTATTTGTATGTGACTTTCTCTTATATAAATGATACATAAATCCGGGAGTAACAGAAGATGTGAGGTACTTTTTATGCTGTTTTAATCAAAGACAAACTTTTTGGTGATCACATGTGTTCCATGTAAAAGTGTAAATAAAAGCATATCACAGTGTAACATTTTCAGTGGACGATTTTAAAGCACTTAATAACCCTTGACTTTTTGTGATTGCTGGCATCCTCATTTAACAGTTGGGCAAAATGGGGTTCAGGGATACATCCTCCAAATCAATAATAGTAATAAAGAAATCACCAGCAGGGGTTAGTAGAATGCCTGTTTTCAACATCTAAATCCCACAGTGTCCAGCTAAGGAATAACTGCTGCAAAGTCACAGATACAAAGGGCCACACTTTCCCCAAAGCTCTTCGAGATTATTCACTGAGGTCAAAACATTAGGTAATGCTGTGTACATCTGCTGAGATAACAAGGGTGAGTCAGGGTTAGGTCACGGTTCCAGGTTAGAGGGGTGGGGTGAAGAGCGGCTTTCAGATCAAATGATGAGAGTAGTTTAGTTTAAGCAAAGAACAAGACATACAGTATTTTAAGTAAGAGGGGAAAAAGGGGGGTGCAACTACAGCCAAGAGAAGGTGGGTGGGAATACAGCCCCTGTGGGGCTCACATGGGTAACTGTGGCTCAAAGAGGAAACCCACCCACATTCACACACACTGAGAAGCGAACAAAAAGCCCAGGGTGCAGCATAAATCCTGCTATCCCAATAACACACACAGATGTTCCACCATTGTTTTCTTTTATGCACATTTTAATTAAGAGATCAGAATCAAGCATTACAATGTTATTAAATGGCTTGTTTACATTTTTGCTATATGTCATTTATAATGCATTTTCTAAATGTGTGTATATCTATTCAGAAGGACTATCTGGAATTTTTATATCAGTGCTACAGTTGTCCCACTAACTCACAACCATTTTTGCTAACCAAATATATGTTAGAAATCCTTTTCAGTTTAAGCTATGGGACAGGAGCTCTCCTTCTTTAATTCTCAGTCAAGCAATTCCCTATCTCCAGTCACACCTTTAAGCATGACGAAGTCCACCACAGTACTTCAAGACAATAGGAAGGTCAGGTACACTGGCAACCTTTCTGATTTTTCACAAGAGTCTCAATTTCAAATATTCTCCTATTGTCCTCATAAGAAAACAGTCTTCATAGACATGCCAGACCCTTTCCCTAGAGCAGTTTTGAAAATGTCAGGAACTTGAAGCTACCACATGAAGGACCCTGACCTATGAATGTCCCCTGGAGAGGACACAGTGGAAGAAGTGGGAACTAGTGGATTTTTTTTTTTCCTCTCCACAATCCATCTCCTATTTGCAGTCTACAACTTATCCCTATTTGCCTGGGCAGGAATTTGAGTTCTCTACGTTATTCTGGAGTTAAAACAAGTATGCCTTTCCCATCTCTCAGATTCCACAGATATCAAGACTGATGCACGCAATCCACCTGCACATGTGCATCACAGGTATCCTGTAGTCTGCCTGCATCATATAACTTAATTACTTTTAACCACAGGGCATTGTCCTAAAGCCCACTATTTATATTGTACCTTATCAATCATGGTTCTTGGAACTGTAAAGTCTCAGAAAGCAGGAATCACATCTCCTCCATGTTCAGTTAAACGCCTAATGCATTGTGAGTGTTCAGTTAGGACAAGTAAGAGAGGTAAGGTTTTTTTCTTTCTATTTGTTTGTTATCCAGGATAAGCAGAATGCTTGTACAGAACATGCATAAGAAAGAAACGCAATCTAATCTCACTGTCAATTTATATTCTGTAAACTGTCTCATTTGCAGCATAAATGTCTACAAAAATGTTTCGGTTACTCTAAGTGTAAACCTTAAGGTAAGAGTTAAATTAAGTCCACTACAACTGGTGGACCAGAAAGGACTCAGAGAAAAGCAACAGCATGGCTTCGAATCAAGTCACTTTTGGAAGAAAACTTTAAGATGTTACTATCGAAAAAATAAAACTGGCAAAATGCTTTGGAGGGCATCTTAGCAATATGCATCAAAAACTTAAAAATATATGAAGACTGTTGACCCAGAAATCTCAACTCTAGGAATGTATCTAAAGGAAATATTCAAAGATCTACACAAAGATTTAGAAGCAAGAATATTTATCATGGCATTATTCATAATTGTGAAAGACTGGTAACCTTGTCTGACAATAGAGAGTTGATTAAATAAATGATAGTACATTCCTAGACTTGAATACTATGCAGTTTAAGAAATCATATTTTCTATACCACTTAATTATATGAAGAAATAGTTTTGGAATACTGTTAAGTGAAAAGGCATATAACCAACAATATATGTACAGGAAAATATATCGTTTAAGCAAATATTGCTAAGTTAAATATTGTTAACTTAAATATTGTTCAAGAAGTGATAGTTGTGTACACGCAAGGTGGAAAAAGACCAGAAAACACTAGAAGTGCTTGTTTCTGGGTAGAGAAATTATAAATAATTTTTGTTTATTTGAGCTTTTCCATAATAAAAGCACATTTATTTTATAGTAAAATATTACTTAAAATATTCATCTATACCAACCTTCCTTCTCTAAAGGCATAAAAGTGACTCTCTGTAGGCACTTTTTTGTCTCTAGAAGTCTTCCTTCTCCTGTTTTTATAGATGTATGTGTTGCATTCTAAAATCTTAAGTATTTGGGACTATGTAGTTATAAAAGATACCCTACCTTTTAAACAAATAAAAAATCTTATTAGCTCTGTGGTTTTAATCTTAGGTTCCTCCTTAGAAAAAATACCAATTTCTCTTTAAGTCCTATATTTTGCTTTCAATTCAGCCTCCATAGTATTAATTAGTTACATTACTTAGGCCTGCAGCATAACACTTTCATGGTACTTCTCATTCTCATAGTTCTTTGTAAGAGACACCACCCTTCTCATGGTTCTTACTCATCCCTACACCCACACTTGACCATAGGTAATTGTGCAAGAGATCATAAAGTAGAAAGAAAATGAAGGAAGCCTTAAAAGGCCAAGGTAGTTCCAAGTTATAAAACAGGGAAAGGCTGTTTATTAGTACTAAAGGAAAATTTAGGCAGAATTGTGGAGAAAATCCGAGCCATAATACTTAACAGTGAACTGGAGTAAAGATCCAGGAGCTCCTGGTGCAGAGAGAGACAACTCTACCTATCAATCCAGTACATGCTACTCACATAGGACTATTAATACTAGTAAATCACCACAGCTTTAGGAGGGGCAAATTGTTCTGGAACAGGCTCCCTGTGGAAAATACAAGTGCTAGAGCCTTTCCATAGCCTATAATCAGGACTTCCAGAAGTAACATCCAGGCATCTTAATTTTAAGCTCCAAATGTGATTCTGAAGTATACTAGAGGTGAGAATAAATGGGCTACTGGGGAAGTTCAAAACCCTTAGCTCTAGCCAACTTTTATAAACTCATCTCCCTTAACTTCACAAACACATACACTCTGCTCATGCTATTCTCTAACCTTGCTCCGTCATAAAGAGAAAGCTAGTTTATGTCTTTGTACAATCTACTTATGACTTTATATCTTGAAAACCCTGACTGCTCCTTACTACCTGTTCAAATGTTCACTAATTCCAACAATGGGTTAGAGTTTCACCTCCCTACTAATTCACACTGATTTTTCCCCACATTAAACTACAGAATCTGTGTCTTCCCCCACTTCTACTGTTATATCATTATGAAGCAATAATTTATGTTTGTCTTACATCTCAATATGATCATAAACCATATGTGTCCTTAGAAAGTGTTCATATGGTTTTGCTGGTACCTCTTTGCAAGGTATATCAGGGAATTAAAACAAACAGACTGAATTGACAACAGTACTTGCATATTCATCATCAAATAATATGGAACATGTATATTTGCCTCCAAAAATTCTCAGAGTTCATTCCTCATACCCTGTAGGCTTACGCTGTAAAGAAAATACATATGCAGAAATAAAAACAGAGTTTGAATCTCCAGTCCTAATCCTTCCTGTGAACTCCTGTCTCATGTATCCAACTGCCTACTACATCTCTTTATTTGGAAAAGAATTTCAAATTCAACATGCTCCAATACTAACTCATAATTATCTCTTTCCCAAACCTGCTCATGTCTCCAAATCCCCTATAGCTCCCAACTCCATGGGATATGGCCATTTATCCAGTGACTGAGGTGAAACACCCGAAATTCATCACACCTCATGTCTCTCTCATGTAAAACCACATTGAGATCCTCAGCAGCTTTTGTCAGCCCTACCTTCAAGTTATGCAGAGTTGAACCACTTTTCATTCCCTCCTGACCGCCATTGCCCTTCGTATAACTGGGCTACTACAATAACTACTGCATGCTCTTCCTCTATCACCGTGGCCCTGTTAGACAATTCTCCACAGTGTAGCCCTGGAACTCTTTTAATATGTAAATGAGACCATACATGCTTTAAAGAATCCTCTATAACTTTCTGTCAGTCTTTACCATGGCCTATGTGAGCTGGTCCCTACTTATCTACATGATCATTCTGACTTAGGTCCACTTGAGCCACACATTTCTTCTTGCTCTTCCTGGAAAATTCCAAGTTGTTCTTACTTCAAAGTCTTTATAATATCCATCCCCTTTCCCTAAAATGTTCTTCCTGCTCATCACCACATGCTTAGGTTCTTCTCATTATTTAAATATTTGCTCAAATATCTTCTGCTCAGTGAGACCTTTCCTACCTACCCTATTTCAAATAACACTTTCTAAATTATATATCCCTATTTTCTTTTTTTTTTTTTTTTTTTTTTTTTTTTGAGGCGGAGTCTCGCTCTGTCTCCCGGACTGGAGTGCAGTGGCCGGATCTCAGCTCACTGCAAGCTCCGCCTCCCGGGTTTACGCCATTCTCCTGCCTCAGCCTCCCCAGTGGCTGGGACTACAGGGGCCCGCCACCTCGCCCAGCTAGTTTTTTTGTATTTTTAGTAGAGACGGGGTTTCACCGTGTTAGCCAGGATGGTCTTGATCTCCTGACCTCGTGATCCACCCGTCTCGGCCTCCCAAAGTGCTGGGATTACAGGCTTGAGCCACCGCGCCCGGCCATATCCCTATTTTCTACCTCCTTATTATGCATTATTTTCTTCCTAGATCTGATTATTATTTAAAATGATATTTTTTTGTTTACATAATTATTGGCTGTCTCTCCTTCCACTATAAAACAAGTTTCATAGGAAAGTTTGTTTAATTTCTTACTATATCCCCAGTAATTAGAACAATGTCTGAAACATTATAGGTGCTTGATAGCTATTCAATGACTGAATGAATAAGTAGATGAATAAAGTATTCCAGTACTTATAAATCTCATCCCAGTCACATAAACTTTAAATAGAAAATCTTCATTCTGCATGGTGCAGAGGCTCCTCTGGATTGTCCCAGAGGCCTCTATTCTTTCCATCTGACTGCACAGGCCAGTCTGGGAAACCACCTACATGCAATAGCTCACATCTTATAATATGCTTCTTGGGAGGAGTAAGTCAAATTAGATAGTTAACTAAAAATGATATCACTGAGTTTATAAAGGAGATGTTTTCCCAGCCCAACTGGTCCTGGTAAGTTAGACTGGTATCAAATGCTGACATGGCAATCGTGTACTTGGTGAACGGTCAATCTGGAGAAGAGTGAGCTATACTTTTATACTATTCATTTTGTGAAAATTCCAAGTATAGTTATCTTCGTACCCACAATGTTAAGAACATTGCTGAGCAGACAGTAGAGCTTCAATAAATGTTTATTCAACAGACGAACAAACTAATCCATGAAGTAAATAACATTCTAAGTGCTATTCTTCTATGTCTAAGCTTTGACGACATATGCTATATAAAATTCATTCTTGCAATTTCCCTTCATAAATTAGATTGAAAAACTCATTGTGAAGGACCATGTCTTATCCATCTTGTATCCCAAGTTCTTAGTACGGTGCCGGATGTAAAAGGAAGAAAAACTCCAAAGCAATGGATAGAGAAGTTAGATGTCCTGGCAGCAATCAGTGAGTATTAAAGAATGCTGGTCTGATGTGATTATCAGATGTTAAGTGATGAAAATCATGCCAGCTAACATATGGATTTCTACTCTGTTTCTGTGAAAGACTTGAGCTCTAAAATTAGTTCCCGAACACAGAGGATCAGAGTTGAAGGTGATTATTTACTATGAAACTGCTACTTTCCAGAGTATACATGATCAAAGTGCTAGAAACTTAATGCATGAAAATCTACACTTCTTTACTCAACCTCTCTTATAGTTATATAAAATTCCTTAGCAAATTAATGCTATAAAAAAGAGTTCAGGCCAGGCGCGGTGGCTCACACCTGTAATCCCAGCACCTTGGGAGGCTGAGGCAGGCTGATTACCTGAGGTCGGGAGTTTGAGACCAGCCTGACCAACATAGAGAAACCTCGTCTCTACTAAAAATTCAAAAAAATCAGCCAAGTGTGGTGGCACATGCCTGTAATCCCAGCTACTCGGGAAGCTGAGGCAGGAGAATCCCTTGAACCCAGGAGGCAGAGGCTGCGGTGAGCTGAGATCACGCCATTGCACTCTAGCCTGAGCAACAAGAGTGAAACTCCATCTCAAGGAAAAAAAAAAAAAAAAAAAAGAGTTCAGTTTGTTCACTAAAGGGCTCAATTTGTTCACTAAATAAAATGATACAACAGTTTGCTCATGAAATCAAAGCCTTTTCAAATATAAGAAGCAACAGAGATGACAAAATATATAATGTAACTATTAAATCAATATGCCTTGCAAGTATCCATCATGGTTATAGTACTAATTGCCTTGGTTTGTCCAAGACTGAGGATGGATGTGAGCTTTTCCGTGTTCAAACAGAGAAAGCTCCAGGCTAGTCAGGACAAGTTGGTCACCCTAATAATGGTATAACGTGCTAAGTTGAATATCAGTTATTCCGATTTATTTACATGTCAGATCTACAGGTACATGTAGAATATATCATAGATAACTAGGCATTACTAGGTTATAAGATGATTAAGAATTAGTCTGTACTAGTATACCATATGAAGTGCAAATCCCTTGTTTCATTTTCTCTTCATTTCCCCTCCCAATGTTGGACTTCTTATGTTTTTAAATTGTATACTTATATTGATTTTATTATAGTCAAATACATTAATTTGGGGTGTTAGGACAATTTCTTTTCCTTCAGAAGAAAAGGGAAAGTGAGTAGCAGCAATGGAGATGGGTCTCAATTGACGCACGAGCTCATCTGTTTTTCACAACCCTAAGTGTGGTAATTCCCCGCAGAATTAAATTTAATTTCCTAACACAGAAATTAAAATTTTCCTAACTGAAAATGCCGGCTTTTTACATATTCCAAAACTGAACACATGAAGATTGAACTCCAAAAGTAAGGCAAGATCTACAGAACTATCCCAGCCCTAATTCTGCCTAGACACTAAACTGAGACAGTCCCCTGTGGTCTCCTTATGGTCCTGATGGCCCCCTCAAAGCGTCATCTGGCTTTAAGAGAGCTTCAAAATAGTAATTGGTCTTTGGGCACAGAAGAGCCATTGGAATCTGGATTAGAGTCTGAAAAATACTGCATTTTCCAAAGAGATTACAATGCCAGGCTTTGAACATTGAAGGGTAATATCTGCTTTCTAAGTATCTCTGGTCAGTCTCAGTAACTAGACCTACTTTTGAGGCTCCATTTCTGTCTTTTAAATTTAATGATAAAAAAGAAATATCTAAATTTATAATATACATGAAACAGTGAAATTAGGAGAAAAATTCTATTTGATGTGTGTCTATTTTTTTAAGCTCCCATGACTAAAAAGATCAACAGTTACCTACATTTGTAATATTTATGCCTCCCAGACTCAGTGTAATGAGTTTCATCTCTGTTCGAATTTTTATAACTGACTTTCACTTACCTGTGAAATAGGTAATAGGAAGCCTTGGTAGGTGTTTTCCCTAAAGAATCCGATGCAAAAGTTAGACCTACTGCAAAGAATGGAGAGAAAAAAATGTCACTCTAATATACTACTACTATATTCCTCTGCTTTTTGCAGGAAAGGAAAGCTATCACCCTAGACAGAAACACTGAAATAAGTGAAGTACAGATGAGTGATTAATCAAAATCTGAAAATCATAGTCTTCAGCTTTCTCTTCCATGAAACCATGGTGTGTCCTCTTAACTTTGGCCAAGTGCCCCGCTAAGATAATTCTTCCATGAGTTGAACGTGTTTCAGAGCAAAACCTTGTTTTAACTGATGGTTTTAAAAAGCCCAACTCTACATTCTGCTCAAGGCTTTGGTTACGTAGGTAAGCCAAAACAGAGGAGACATGACTTCCTCCATTAAACTGGCTGGAGCCCAGGTTACACTATTTCAGCCTAAATAGAAAACCTCTGCTTTTCAATCCCTTTGTTCTCTTGGATGTCACAGCTTCCTGCTCTATTCGCTTCCTTTTATAGTCTTCTCTCACCAAGCATTTCAGGAAAAAAAAAAAAAAAAGCTAAATAAAGATCACAGCCTGTTCCATTGTGTCCCCTTCTTCTTCATCATCTTCTTTTCCATTTGTGCAATGTTGTGGCACCTATTAACTACCAATGTTTTCAGAATGACATTATACAAGGTGCAGGCTGTACCACTGTGCCCTAAAAATATCAACAACTGCATTAGTCTCACAATAATTAATGGCAGGCATTATGCAAATGACAACTTTTTCGCTGCAAAATAATGACATTTCTTCATTTTGAGCAGAGTTATGCAAAACAATGAATTTAGGATGATAAATCACACAGGAGAATTAGAAAGCCATAACGTTCCTGCCCAGGCAGGCAGAAAGATAGACAGACCAACAATTTAGAAGACATTGTTTGTTCTCACACCACTATAAAAAATCATAGCCAGTCGGCCATTAATGTGTGTAGGTTTTTTTCCTTCTCCCCTTTAGGCAACAATGCATAAGGGGATGCTAAATTCTAGCAATTGGATCATTACAAGTCACAAGCAAATTTTTCTTTATTAACCTTAATAAGTCATTCACTCAGAGACTATAGTCATCAAGCAAATAAAAAGTATCACATGCCATTCTGCTACACATTAACTAATTCCTTATGCAAACATCACAACATATAGCAATTACTGCCGCTCAAAAAAACAAAGTCATTTTCAATTTATTTTATTGCTTTTATACTTGGCCATTTCCTGTAGCACATTATCGTTTCTTTCCATAACAACCCGAGGTGGAATGAAGAAGAATTTCAGTAGCAATGAGCCCCTTCCTCTAGCCACCTTTGTCACATCTTTTTCCCCTCCTGGGGGCTTTTAAGGAAGGTTAGGGATAAGGTATATGTGTGCTCCTTCACAGGAAATGTCCATCAAGCTCTGAGAGAAATGGTACATTCAGCTGCTATTCTTGCAGCAAAGAGAGTGTGGGGTAGGCAGAAAGACCCAAATCTGTCTCCCACATTTGCTACCATAACACTGGCAGCTTTCCTTTATTCAGTAAAACAAGGTAAAAGTGCAGGCTTAGAGCTGTCCCTAACAGGTGAACATTAAAGTCAATATATGCAATGTTGACCTGGATATAGTAATGGTTAATGAGAATTATGAGGCTAGCTCGTCTTGCTTCATTCGGCACATAACTTGTTCCTTCCAGAATGCTGAATGAAGAGCAATAATAAATGCTGAACACTACCCCCCAACATGCACAATATTAAATAAGATCTTTGTGTCTGTGTGTATCTTTAATTCTATGACATCCTTTATCCAAGACTCCCAGGATGTGAAACAAATGCTAAACAAACCTTACGCATTGCTAGCAGATTCTTTTAGCCCATTTTACAGACTGACAAATGGATTCTGAGCAACTAGAGGCTTTACACAAAGTTGGACTGAAACAGGTCAGATTATCTTTCTAATGTTCTAACCTCTGAGGCCCGTGGCCTCTTTCTCATAATCATGAGCATTCTTTCCTGTTGATAAACAATTATGCTGTAAATAGCCAGTACATGTCCCTTTTCACACAATAGGATGATAATCTCTCTCTGTTCTCCTAAATCCACAATCCATTCCCCCCTTTTTAAGGTAGAACATTTCCAAAATACACACGGGAAAAGCTCCCTTTTCAGTTTCTGCTCCTGAAGGTAATAACATTTTGCAGTTCTCCTTAAATAAAATCCAGCCCATGCTGGATCAATAAGAATGATGCCCATTTCCCTAATGGCAGCCGATTGCCATTTGCTATTCAAATCAGACTAGATAAATTACAGTACATGCCAGGGAACAGGCCAGTGAATTAAGACAGGCCTCCAGAGGACCAGCGATATTATTAATCTTTTAAGACACTATCATATTTCTTCTTGACAGTGTGCGTAGACTCACAGACACACTGCACCCAGATTGAAATATCAGCTGCTGAAAAAAATCAATAGTGCTAGAAACACAATAATTTTTGGTCTGCAGGGCCTACACTAAGCAACACTTGTACCCCTCCTGTGCCATCTCTTCTCCCACTTGCCATTTGCCATATTCGCCTCCTACCTTTTTGCTCTTCCCTTTTCATTCTCTGGCTTTAAAAGCTTGTAAGTCCAAATGACAAGATATTATGAAGAGGTTTCCACTGCTAACACTGGCCATTGTGGTTACAGAGTGGATTTTTCATGGGTTGTTTGAAATGCAATTTTACTAGTCTGGCAAAATGTTTTGGCATGGGATTGTTTTTCCTATGAACTTAATATAGACCTTCAACTCTTATGCACTTGATTCTGTATTATGAAGAAATGCAAATATTTAAAGTGGTGGCCATACCTGAAAGTTCTGAGGAAAGTGGAATGGACAGAAAGGAAAGTAATGGAAATCTAGCCCAGAGATGAAAAAAAGTGTGTGTGGTGGGGGTATTCACTGAAGATCCAGGAGAATAAACAAAACAAAACAAAAGGCTACAGGGGAGGGGAGGTGTATGTAGAGTAGAACATGGTAGGAAGAATATTCTACTTAGATTCTGAAAACTTGAGGTTGACCTCTGCCTCTGCTGCCTGCACACTGTGTGATTTTGCCAGTTACCTACTCTTGAAGAGCCTTGGTTTCCTTTTCCGATAAAATAAAACAATATAATCACCTACCTCATAGCATTCTCGTGAGGGTTAACTAACAAGATGTGTATGTTTTCTAAATAATAAAATGATGAATGATATAAACTTATTTCTACTAGAGAGAGGTTTATGAAATGTGTCTGCTTTTTTCCTTTTTCACAGATATGGAATACCATAAAGGAACTTTAGATGTTATCAATAAATAAGCAAACTGGTAGCCACAGAAAGGTTATTTAGGTTCACATTACCAGTGGCTAGTAGAACTTTAAGTAGACCAAGATCCGCTGAATCTGAGCCAGTCCCTTTTACATTTTACCAGATGGATTTTGCCTTTTCCATGTCTCTTTCTACTAGAGATTTGAGGCTTTGATTCTTGTCCATGTTGCTTTTCCACTGGGGAGGCAGATAAACAAAATGCCAAGCAAGAAAACAAAAACAAAAACAGAAACAAAACCTACCATGTTTGTGTATATTTATATGCGATTCTTTTGATCCCAAGTCTCTCTCCAGTTTACCCCCATTTTGATTCTTCCTTTCATAACAAACTTTATTAGAAAAATCGTCCATATTAGTTATTACCATATCTTCACTTTCTATTCTTTTCTCAACCTACTCCAATCAGGCTTTTATCCGTTCCACTCTACCATATCTACTGTTGCCAAATGCAATGGTCACATTTTAATTTTCATCTGACTCAACTTCTTGGCAACAATTTAACACAGATAACCACTTCTTTTCCTTCTTGAAACTGTAATATCTTTTGGGATACCCCTCTTTTCAATTTTCTCTACTATCTTACAGGGCACTTAAGCCTATTTAAGTCTCATCAAATTTGAAATCTGTCACTAGTAATTCATTCTTATTTCTGAATTGGAATAAACACAGTATATTTGGAAAAACAATGGACTCTCAGAAGGTGCTTGTGAGATATCCAGGTTTTGATGGTCTGATTTTATGACTTCGATATACAAAAAAGAGTAGAAAATTTTATTCTTGGTTTGGCTTGAAGCTTTTTTATTCCACATATCTCATGGCAAAATTTATTAACTACTTTTGAAAATTCATAAGTGATCATTTACCTAGATCCACTTAATCGCTCCACCCAGTTTCTTCAAACCATAGTTCTTTGAGGTCTACATGGAAAGAAGTAAATATGAAATCCATTTCCAAGTGAACTAAAGTAACCTGAATATGTTTTCTGTGTTAGGTTGCTCCCCTTACCCACAGCAAAAGCATGAAGACTTCCTTTAAGAATACAAGATATGGCCGGGCGCGGTGGCTCAAGCCTGTAATCCCAGCACTTTGGGAGGCCGAGACGGGCGGATCATGAGGTCAGGAGATCGAGACCATCTCTGGCTAATACGGTGAAACCCCATCTCTACTAAAAAATACAAAAAACTAGCCGGGTGTGGTGGCGGGCCCCTGTAGTCCCAGCTACTCAGGAGGCTGAGGCAGGAGAATGGCGTGAACCCGGGAGGCAGAGCTTGCAGTGAGCTGAGATCCGGCCACCACACTCCAGCCTGGGCGACAGAGCTAGACTCCGTCTCAAAAAAAAAAAAAAAAAAAAGAATACAAGATATATTCTAGGTCTACCAGTACTCTGTCTTCTGATGTCAGATGGAGCTAAAGTTCACTTTCATCTCAAGAGAAAAAACAGTCGTTCCTGACTTACAAACATGAGTGGAGGGAAGTACCTGAACACAGGGATTGCTTTCCTCACATCTGGCTCTAAGATACAACCACGCTGTAACATATAAAAAAGTCACTGACACGAGAAAATATTGCAAGATATTAAAAGGATAATCAAAGCCAAAAAATATCCAAACCCACTTTTGGAGAGAATCCCAATAACTTCTTTTGAATGTGATAATAAAAATAATATGAATAAAGATCACTTTCTTAAGAAAAAAAAAGGAATGTTTCTATCACTTGCCTGCTACTTGCCACTTAGGAGTAGACTCTGGCTCCCTTTTCTGCTTAAATTCTTCCACAGAGTCAGCTTGCCAGACTCTTAACCAAGGTTTTTCTTTTATCTAGACTATAACAAATATTCCATTTTGGGTCATGAGAACATAGCAGCAAAATTCCCAGAGTTAATACCTTAATTATATACATATGTATTTATTATTTTGTATGTGTGTGAGCTGTTTCACCAAGTTAAACTTTAACCATATTAATCCAGGAAAAAAATCCCTGATTATCAACTAACAATTTTGTAAACAGTTATCTCACAGGTTAAATATTAACTCGAAAAATTTAACTCAAAACTCCACACAAGCAGAAGGAGCCAAAAGGCCAGGAAG
The DNA here is from genome assembly GCF_009764315.1 of Trachypithecus francoisi. Classification (NCBI taxonomy): domain Eukaryota; kingdom Metazoa; phylum Chordata; class Mammalia; order Primates; family Cercopithecidae; genus Trachypithecus; species Trachypithecus francoisi. The sequence continues at coordinate 74,367,487 of NW_022681453.1, read as the reverse complement.
AAGAAGTAAAGATTAGCTGCCTTAGGAGGAACACAGTCAGGAAAGTGAGCATTTTGGTGGTAGCTGGATAATGTGGAGGAAGTCCAGGGGGTTGTGCAGGGGGGAAATAGAAGCAAGAAGGGAGCCTGGAGGACACCTGCCGCTTATCATAATATCAAAACATAAAACAATGAGGTGAGACCCCATGGAAAAGAAAATTCATGGAGCTATAAATCCATTGATAATGGCCATAGGAGTTCAGGTGCAATAAAGGTTTGAGCCTCAATAATATGGATATAGCTAAAGATCCAACACAAGGCTTGCTGGAGCTGACTGCCTGCCACTGAACATTACAAGGAACATTCTGGGGTCACTCTCCCACTAGAAATAATGGGATGAAGGCTGATCTGCCTGTCCTGTTTCTGTTTCCTAACAATAAAACAAGGCTGAAGTGTCTCCCTCCAGTACTGGGTTACTAGGGACACCGATTGCAAGTTCTAAGCCTTTATCTAACTGTCCATCAATTCTCTCCCTGATTAACAGAACCGTATCACGTAAGAAAAAGTTGGAACTAGGCAGCAGACCAAGTCAGAAAGGCTTTTCTGTACCTGAATTGCTGAACTATAAATATTGTTCTCTGGTTAGGATTTTGACTGAAAAATGTCAAGAAAATCCACAAGGTCAGATAATTTGCACAATCTTGATATCTGAGGTGTAGGGTAAAGTTGATTTATTTTAATGCTGTTTTAGGAAGGTTAGAAACTGTTAAGATTCTTCCTGTCAGTATGTCAAATATCAGATCAGTCCTGCTTGCTGATTTTTAAAGAAGTCATTAAAAAAATCTTCCCAGTGAGTAGCTTTCAAGGAAGACTCCCATTTGCCCTGCAGATCTAAAGAAATAATGAGGCCAAATAATGCAAGTTTCTCAAGAGAGGTGTAGGATTGAATGAAAAAAAGGGAAGATATGCAAATGTAGGAGAAATAATTCTTACATATATAATATATATGTATATATATTATGTATATATTGTTTATATTTAAGAAATATGATATAGCTTATCATATATTACTTTTGACATTTTTCTTATACATCTAGTACATGAACACATGCTTACTGGAAAAGTACAAGATGTAGTCTATATTATCTAAATATATTATTTAAATATATATCTAAATATATTATCTAAATACAGATGACACCTCGTACTTGTAAAGCTTTTTGAAGTTTATAAAATATTTTTGCATAAAATATCTTTTGCTTTCCTGACAACCACAAAAAGTAAAAAGGGCGGGTTCTATAATTTCTGTTCTATGGACATGCAAGTATTACTCTACCATTGATGTAACTGGTGCAGAATAAACTTGAATAGAGGAAGTAGAACCCATTAGCAGCCTGGTTATCTATATCCACATGCCAAGTAAGAAAGCAGCATGATGACTATGGAAATGGAAAGGCATTATAATAGTGATTGTTGGAGAGGATTAAGAAGGGAGACATCAAAATAATTCAAAAGGAATTTTAGAAGGAAGTTTAGAAAATCAGTAGAAATAAAGGGCTAAATTTGGAGTAACTTTTTTGGAAAAAAATGGTTGCAGCAAGGAAAAAACTCCCAATTCAGACCATGTATTCATTTGGCATATACTAATTGTATATCTATGTTTGATTTTCTCTGATAGATGCTATTGGGCAAATAATGATGTGTATGGAGATACTGACCTGTGCCTGATGCATTTAATATCTATTTGTTGTGATAATGCCCAGAAGTAATTATTATGCAATAACATTCAAATGTTCAGAATAGGGGTTTAGAGAGAAAATCATCACTTATATGTAGGCTGACAAAGGAAAGCTTCAATAAGATGAACAAATCTAGTTAGGCTTTGAAAAACATGTAAGAATTTGGGAGGTGATAAGACAATTCAAGTTGTGAGAAGGGCATGAGAGAAAGCATGGAAGCAGAAAATTGATATATGTATTTGGGAGCAGCAAATAAACAAGTTAGTTTGAACTGTAATAGGTAATAATGCTGGAAAGATGGGTTGAGTGTGGAATGTGAAAAGGGGTCCTTGAATAGTGGGCTGAGTAGTCCACTTTATTCTGTGAACACAAGAGGTCTATTAAAGGCTTGTAAAGTAGGACACTGGCATGGTCGCAGTGATATTCTAGAAAATAAGTAATTGGGAATGGTGGGCAGAAAAAACTGAAACAAGGAGAGCATAAAGGTAATGAGAGAGAAAGAGAGAGAGAGTGCGAGCTTGTGAGAGCTACAGAATAAGTGATCCACTGCAACAACCCAGGTACTATGTGATAAATATCTGACTTCGGTAGTGTCAGCAGAATTGTACAGGAAATAACATGTTCTAGAGACACTGTGGAGGAAAAAATAACAATATTTACTAAAGTTCTACTCTGTGCCAGGCACTGAGCTATGTGCTTTGTGTAGATTAACCCATTAATCTCCATGCTAACCCTAAGAGGTAAGTAACTTTATTGTTTCCATTTTACAGGTAAGGATTAAGCAACTTTTTCAAGGTTATACAGTTAGTAAGTGGTGAAGCCTGGATTCAAACCAAGGTAATCTGACTCGAGAGCCTGTTCTCCTAACCCCTTTACTTACTGTTTGTCCTAGGTACAAGGGATCTTTTTGATGGATTATATATGACAAGATTTGATATAATTTGATGACTGACTACATATGAGCAATAAATTCCTGAGATTCTTGGGATTCTCAATTCTGAGATTTTTGGGCGATGTTATGAATAAAAGGAGGAAATAAAGAAGATCTTCTTGACTTCACATTGTACATTTGTTCCCAGCGGTCCAATTGTCTTTTGGACTTAAAGTATCAATTTACAATAAAAGTCACAGAAGCAACTGAACCACCAAACCTGAAAGCTCTTTGAAAATGATTCTTCTTTCTAGTTTCACTAATGTATATCTGGAGTATAGCACAGTTCTTGGCATATAGGGGATGCCCAACAATAACATGATGAATGAGTCAACTGGAGAAGTATTAATTGTAAGTAAGTGAGAATAAGGGGGTGGAGAGTGGAAAAGTAAAGAGTATGACCCAGAGTCAGACAAATACTGGTTCAAATCCTGGCTCAGGCCCCTTTCTAACTACATGACATATGGAAAGTTACTTTAAACATTTTGTGTAATACGGGGTAATTATTTATAGGAAAGCTAGCTACCTTACTGGATTCAGGACTTCTATATAAAGGCAATGGGTGTTTGTAAACCTAGAAAGGAATGCTCCCAAAGGCTGTTATCTCTGACAGAAGAAAATCTGCAACCCCTTTGTCTTTCTTTAACTTACAAAACCACATGAAGATCTAAGAAAAAAAATCTGCCAAATAAATTTCAGTTACAAAAGGAAAATAAATTATTTTGAAAGTAAAAACTATAGTTTCAATTGAAGAAGATATTTTAATTGCAGGGAGATACATCAGTTGAATGGTTTAACTTGGACTTGAAAAATCAGTAGCAGCCAGTGGGATACATATTACAGAAAAAGCCAAATTTAATTAGCTTTAAGATTTTATATAGCTTGACTCTTCCCTCCCACACCTAGTATGATTCCATTGGGTCAGCCTCCTTTTCAATCACATTCTCTTCCATCCTTTTCTCAGTTGCTGTCATGACAAGCCAATGGGAGAATGACATACAGATGAAAACAAGGTTTGAGTCATTACTGCACGGTGGCTGGTTGTTGCTTGGGCATCATTTTATTTCTTCCAATCAAACAGGTCCGTGGACTTCACAGCTCTGTTTCAGATGGGGGTGATGCTGATTATATTATGACATTATAGCAAAGACAGGCAGATCAGATTAAGTGAATTTCACTCAGTAATTAAACTGCAGTTTCTTTCGTCTAAAGTCCAGGGCAGGATTAATCAAAAGGTAGCTCTTTATCATTCCGATTAATGCTGAAATTTGAAGAGTAAGCACTGATTTGATAGCTAGCCCTGAGTCAGGCTGACTGATGTCCCCAAATCTGTCTAACTTGCAAAAGGGATATCAGATCAAGATACATTTGCAAGGTTATACCCTTCCCTTTTATTTTACTTCTTTTTTGATAAGGAAATGCAAATAGATTCAAATATGCTGCCATTTCCACTACCTTGTTTTCTATTACAAAAATGTCTGTGAAAAAAATCAAGTCCTTCCAAACCCCATAGCATTTTACAAATGGTTTTCCATAATTCCACTTAACACCATGCTCTAATGGCTTCTAATTTTGTGACTTGTCATTATCTGAGACTCAATATGAATATTTGGATGGCCCAAGCGACAGCTTTTCAGAGGCTCAAAGGTTCTACTTTTATTTTAAAGGACTCATTGTGGGACTTATATAGATATTTTGCCTCTTTTAATGACCTAAGGAATAGAAAGCATGGTCTTATCAATCACTCTTTTAATGCATATGATATCATCAAATTCTTTAAGAATTATGAATTGGATCACTGATTCTCAACCTGTGAAGCTTTGTAAATAATCAATCTCCAGCCTCCACTCCAGGCCACACTCACAGATCAGAATCTCTAGGATGTAGACACAAGATTTTATATATTCTTAAACTCCATAAGTGATTTGAGTGTGCAGCTAGAGTTGAGAACCACTGAGTCAGCTACACAGTGTATTAGCTGTATTTGCAAAGTATTTATTAAAACAAGCCATTGTTCAGGGAAATTAGGCCTCACATTATTGTGGGAGATCGCTCAATAAAATAATAAAAAGCTTATTCCAGTAGCCCTTTGCATGGAAAAATATATACTTGGGTTTCTTAAGGGAAGTAGAAGAAAAGGAAGACTGTAAAAACAGACAGGTAAGTGTTGATGGGGCTTCCATTGTTCTCTCTGATAACACTGAAGGTGATGGTTTACTGACTGAGCTTATCACATGGTAACACTACAGCTACCAACCATATAATTTAAGATGACGGTTGACTAACATCATAGAATCTCAGAGTTTGGACACAAACTTGGAATTAGCTGTCATCTATTTTAACCCTTTCTCTATTCAGCTGCCTTTTTAGAAAGAAAGGCAGAATTTAGAAGACTTTATTTCGAATTTTGCTTTCAGTTCTATTTCAGAGTTTAAGAATACACATTCTAGAGTCAAACTGAATTCAGCTACTAGTTGGGTGGCCTTAGGTATTTACTTCTCTAAGCCTTAATTATCCCTTCTTTAAAATGCGGCCCAGAATATGTATCTCAAAGAGCTATTTAAGTTTTATACTAATTAATTTAGATAATTAACTAGAATGCCTGGCACACAAAAGTATCAGAACTCAATAAATTAAGTTTATTGAAGGAAACTGCAATAGTCACTTTTAAGGTTGTCACTGAGACTCTATGCTTAACAACTATCAGTTTGGTGACTCATAGATCAGTTTTCTGGAGGATTTGATTCGCCAAAGAAAAAGAGAATGAGTCCAAAGAGGAACGGCTTTCACATTTAGCTGAGCCATAAAATAAAATACATTTTATTAAATAAATTTTATTTTAATGATCACCTGAAAATGATCACTAAAAATGCAAATTTCTGGGCTCCAATCCCAGCGATTCTGATTCAGTTTGTATGAAGGGAATCCAGGAACCATCCAGGTGATTCTGACTCAGGGTCAAGGGTCTTCACTTTAATAAAGACAGTTATAAAGGAACAGAAACTAGCCAAGCATTTATCCGCCAAATAACTACAGTGTGGCTTGACTTGGAAGAGACCATGCTTTCTATTCCTTAGGTCAGAATTCGGTTAGATGAATGTAAACCATGTGCAAATACAAAACATTTATAGAGAATGTTTACGCACACAGAGTTAAAAAAATCTATTTCTCTTTAAACATGCCTTCTCAACAATGATCATTTAGCCACTAACATTATCTTCATTTCTTTTCATCACTAGTGGGCACATGTAAGTATACAGGCAAGGGTCAGATTTGCTATCGACTCATCCTTTTTCTTTTTACAAAATAATAAACAGGATTTATAAAAATTGGCAAATTCCTTGAATAAACAAAAGCAGTTATTTCCTCCTTTAAATGCATTGTAGAATAAAGTATTTTCTAAATGCATTAATCAAAATTGATAATGAAAGTCAATATATAATTATGAGTTGAATATTTTAAATGCAATTGATTACTTCACTAAAATGAATATACTCAACTTACAAATGGAGACTGTTCTGGATCTAAGGAGAAATTTAAACATTTTCATTCTCAATCAGCAAAATCCCAGAAATGTGTTTAGAGTTTCTAATACAATACGCCAACAAATGTGCATTAACTCTCTATATTCTAAAAGTTACTGTGTAAGAAATAACAGGAGAATTATGGTCTCTAATTGCAGTTGAATATAAAATGGATCTGGGGAGAAAATAAGGCATCAACATGAGAAAAGTTTATCAGCATTATAAGACAATATAGGTTAGTGGCCCAGTGTGAGGTTGAAGGAGAATCTTCTTTTCAGTACACACTGTGTGAGGCAGGGTAAGCTACCAAAGATCTGCAAAAGTCAGGCACAGTAATTCACTGAGGGGGTTGTGGTGACCACAGTGGGTAATGAATAAATGTAACCTATTATTTATTGTAACAGTTGACAGTTTATTTTAGTAACACAAGATATATCACAGATAAGACTATGTAGCAGGTAAGACTTTAATGGTACAGGCACTGAGAGTTACAGGAAGCCAAAACTGAGAGAATGCTGGCATGACTGGTAAGGGTTTTGTAAAGAAGAGGCATTTGAATGGATAATGCAGGATAGAGAGGATTTGGCTAGACAGAGGAACAAAGATCATTTCAGACAGGGTGGGGTGTTTTGATACGAATTGCAGGTCAAAGTTAAAAACTGTTTAAGGACTATTAAATAAACAGTTTAGGATGAAGCCGTAAAGATAAATTTGAAGCAGAACAACAGAGGGTTCTGGATTCCAAAAATCACTTGCAGTTTCTGGCAGAATTTTAAATTGTCAAAATATTTTCTCAGTGGAATTCAGTATCTCTTTAGATCAGTGGTTCTTAAATTTTAGTATGCATCAGAATTATCTGAAGGGCTTGTTCAAATACAAGCTGCTGTGTTCCACCTCAAAGTTTCTTATTCAGAAGGGTGAAGTGAGGCCTAAGAATCTGCATTTCTAACATATTCCTAGGTAATGCTAATGCTGCTGGTCACTTGGAGAACCACTGCTTTAGAAGACAGTGAGATAAGCCGTGCGCAGTGGCTCACGCCTGTAATCCCAGCACTTTGGGAGGCTGAGGTGGGCAGGTGGATCATGACGTCAGGAGATCATGATCATCCTGGCTAACACAGTGAAACCCCGTCTCTACTAAAAGTACAAAAAATTAGCTGAGCATGGTGGCATGCACCTGTAGTCCCAGCTACTCGGGAGGCTGAGGCAGGAGAACTGCTTGAACCTGGGAGGCAGACGTTGCAGTGAGCCGAGATTGTACCACTGCACTCCAGCCTGGGCAACAGAGACAGACTCCATCTCAAAAAACAACAACAACAACAACAACAACAAAAACTCAGTGAGATAAGAGTTGGATGAAGAGTTTCATGGATAAGAAAGAGCTGGATGATTATTTCCTAAAGTCACCATATAATGGAATAGCCCTCTTTATTTCCTGTAAAATTTCATCCTCCCTTTCACACCAACTCATAGAGGAACCTATGTGGAGATTACCTAGGGATCAAAATTCTTCTTTGGCCTTCTAATCCCTTTATTGGGTTCAGGTCCTTAACTGTGGGAATGAAGAGACCAATGATCAAAAGAGCCCAGGCCCAGCAGCCTGGAAACTTGAAGACAACTTACTTACTATTAAGGATATTCAAGAATTCAAAATAACAGAGCCAAGAGACTAAAGAAAGAAGGTGGAATTTTTATTCCAAAAAGCTTCTATCAATTCGTTTTGAACATTTTGTACTTGGGCTACACTTAACTGCCAGACCCTCAATCCACAAACTATTATCATCTCACCTTAGTTCACCTTTTTCTTTTCTTCAAAAGGCAGTCAGAAGTGAGCAGGGGCAATGAGACCTTTCTATCTAGGCGTGGGCCACTGTTCAAGCAGCTCTACCTCCTGCTTCAAAATCTTTCTCCAAAACAAACTTCCACTACATAGTAACTATACTGTAAGAAATAATTTAAAAGGCAGAAAGAGGAAATGAAATGCTCTGAGAGACTATTTTCTCATGCATAACTTCAAGGGCAGTATCTCACAAGTCAGTACTTTATTTTTGACGGCAGACCAAAAAAAAAAAAGTTGTGTTTGAAGATTCATGTAGAAATCTTCGTGAAAAAAGGTCAAAACTGGATTTAAAATGTTCAAAACTCCAAAAATCTCTAAAGAATAGGAGCTTGTTTATTTCCTAGCAATTTATCTTTCCTTAAAATAAGAAGCTATATAATTACAAAGTATAATTAATAATAATAACAACAATTACCACAAACACAACAGAAATAATGATAGTAAGCACCATGGGCCCATATTCCCATAGTTACAAAGGATAAGAATTTGTCTCAGTATATTTGAGAACAGACAGCAGCCCGATAATACAAGAAAAAAAATGGAAAGGAAATAATCTTTCTTGTGCTCCCTGGAAAATACCACAGAAAAATAGACAATAAAATTTAATACCTGTTGTTAAATATCTTCATTGTACAGACTAGGTCAGGCGATTTAAATAGACAACAACATGAGGCTTCTAATGTCTCTTAGGAAACAGTTTCAACGTAAATTCCTAGCTGGTCCCGATTCAGTTTCTAGTTAAACATCCCCATCCACTCATAACACTCATAAGAAGGAGAAATGCATTTGTATGGTGCTTTGCAGTTTATAAATTATTCTCACAAACATATTATTTAATTGTCTCAAAAATCCTGTGGGGTAGGTAAGTAGAGAAAGTATTAATAGTATATCCATTAGAAGGTGAAAGAATTAAGGATCAGAGAAAAAAGACATAAATTAATCTTTATTAAATATCTACATTGGGTCAAACTGTGCAGACCTGAAAAGAAGCCCAAATATAGTTTTACATAACATGAAAAGGCTTGGAGAATTTGTTAACTACCCAAAGTAAAAAAAAAAAAAATGGAAGAGCTATAACTTGAATGCAGATAATGCAGCTCAAGATGTCATGCTCTTTCTATCAAACCCATAGACTAAACTCTCAATTGTAAACATCATCTAGTTACAGTAACTTCCCCTTTCAAGAGGAGGCTATTCCATAGCCGAGAAATAAAACCGCGAATAGTGTTCAGGGTTTTTGTTTTTAGTTAGCCTGAAAAAAAGCACATACTCCTTGAGAAGATGTGCATCTTTTTAACATGACTTAGTCTGTCAAAAGAATAAGAGAATGTATTATTTCATTCATGTAGAATACTGACTTTTAAAAGTCACTCAATTTCTCTAATGATCAGTGATGTTGAGCTTTTTCTCTTACATTTGTTGGCTGTGTGCATGTCTTCTTTTCTTTTGAGAAGTGTCTTTTCATGTCCTCAGGGGAGGACAATGTGGGGGCAGAGAGAATCAAGAAAAATAGATAATGCATGCGGAGCTTAATACCTAGGTGATGGGTTGATAGGTGCAGCAAACCACCATGGTACATGTTTACCTCTGTAACAAACCTGCACATCCTGCACATGTGCCCCAGAACTTAAAATTAAAAAAAATAAAAAATAGGCCGGGCGCGGTGGCTCAAGCCTGTAATCCCAGCACTTTGGGAGGCCGAGACGGGCGGATCACGAGGTCAGGAGATCGAGACCATCCTGGCTAACACGGTGAAACCCCGTCTCTACTAAAAAAAACTACAAAAAACTAGCCGGGCGAGGTGGCGGCGCCTGTAGTCCCAGCTACTCGGGAGGCTGAGGCAGGAGAATGGCGTAAACCCGGGAGGCGGAGCTTGCAGTGAGCTGAGATCCGGCCACAGCACTCCAGCCTGGGTGACAGAGCGAGACTCCGTCTCAAAAAAAAATAAAAATAAAAATAAAAAAATAAAAAATAACAAAACTGACTCTAGCTACCCATGGACACAAGAGACAACACGGTCCCATTTTTCACCAAAATAGACAACACAGTCCCATTTTTCACCGACATACTCTTTGCAAGAAAGATAAACTAAAAGACTATTCAACATCAATGGCTAGATTCTGGCATAGTCTCACCTTAAACTATTAGTTTCTAAATAAGTGGCAATACATATGCATAATAAAATAGAGAATAACATCAATGGATGTATTAACAAAATACATTTTCCATTAATTATTGTGAACTAAAAAGTCTTGAGACTTTGAAACCTCTTGAATAAATTAACATATCTCTTTTTATTTTTACTTTATGCATGCATTTACTTGTGTAGTTGGTGTTGCTATGTTTTCTTAGATTTGTTTTTAAGATAATTATATTCTCCCTCTACTTTTATACATATATCTTCTGAGGCATTTAAAGGTTTGGCAAAGCAGTGTCTTCCCACAAGAGACAGAGGTTTCACCTAGAAGCCATCTTAGGAATTTGGGTTGCAGAAATCAAGGGAGGTCTAGTACGTAAGTAAATATTAGAGCAGTAATATTAAATTTTTGAATACTAAAGGAAAATATTTATTGAAAGAAAATTGCTTTATATCTTTAACAACTACCTTGCTATTGAGGATTTTCAGAGAATTGCAGAATTTCAGAGTTGATGCTATATGGAGGATTTTCTTTTCTTTTAATTTTTTTTTTTTAGAGATAGGGTCTCACTCTGTCACCCAGGCTGGAGTGCAGTGGCATGACCATAGCTCACTGCAGCCTTGAACTCCTGCGCTCAAACAATCCTCCTATCTCAGCCTCATGAGTAGCTGGGATCGCACAGCTGGCTAATTTTTTTTTTTTTTTTTTTTGGACAGGGTTTTGCTTGGTGGCCCAGGCTGGTCTCAAACTCCTGTCTTCAAGTGATCCTCCCTCCTTTGCATCCCAAGGTACTGGGATTACAGGTGTGAGCTACTGTGTCTGACCCCAAAGATTTTATTTTTATAATGACAGAATATCAGTGTTAGCAGAGTCCATTAAAATTATATATGACAATCATCTGTTTAACCCATTTATGCCAAAGTTTGCAATTTTGTGTGTGTGTGTGTGTGTGTGTGTGAAAAATCAGACCTTGGTGATGACCTTGAGCAACAGGATATACATAACTGCCACAAGCTTAACATTCCAATAGTGGAACACCAGGCATAAATGGGTTATGGTTTCAATATCCTCAAAATATCCCTGTAAGGTAGTTTTCTATGCTTAAACACCTTGGTCTTAGGAAGCTGAGATTTGTGGATATTAGGCAATGTTATGGGCTGATTGTGTCCCCTAAAATACATAGGGTGAAGCCCTAAGCTCCTACATAACTATATTTGGAGATAGGGCCTTTGAAGAAGTAATTAAGGTTTAATGAGGTCATAAGATTGGCAGTCTAATCCACTAGGACTGGTGTCCTTATAAGGGCAGGAAGAGACATCAGAGGTTCTCTTGTATTCACAAAGAAAAGGCTGTGAAGGACACAACAGCAGAAGGCTATCTGCAGTCAAATAGAGAGGACTCATGAAAAACCAAACCTGATGACACCTCAATACTGGACTTCTAGCCTCCAGAGTTGTGAGAAACCAATTTCTGTTTGTTAGCCCACCCACCTTGTAGTATTTTGCTATGATAGGCCTACAGACTGATATGGTGCCTGTATCAGTGCCTATATGGTGCCTATCTCACCACAACCTGCAAGGTAGGAATTGCTTAAAGTCAATTTATAGGTATAGAAGCAGACTATGGAGCATTCAAGAAATGTCCCAGGAGACAAGGATTCAATAAGTGGCATAACTGAGATTTAATCTCGGTCTATCCTCCATATTATTTTTTACCCTCCTATTTTTTACCTTTGAGCACAGAAGGCTGCTACAAAGTTAGTGTTTCATATTGACCTGAGTATTTTATTCTTGTAGGTTTCATCACTGGCTCATGGCCGTCTTGTTGGATAAACAGAAAGCAACATGATTTATCTTTTAGATGACTGTTATTCATATACTTGAAGATAGTTATTACATTCCTTCCTCCTGAATTTCCAGTTAATCTCAGTTCCCTTAACCATTGCTCATATCACACATTTCAGTTCCCTACCATTCTGGCCACTTATACCTGAAGATGTCCCTATCTATTTAAATTTCTTGTACTGGGTTGGAAAGTTATATCTCTGCTATGTCATTCATGACTAGTCTTTTTAAAATATAAAGGCAATATCTTGCATTTATCCATTTAGAAAATTTCATCTGTTAGATGTAGCCCATAATTTCAGTCTTTCAATGTCTTTGGAACTTGATTACTTCATTCAACAACTTTTCTATGTATCTGGACTCACGTCATCTGCAAATCTAATGAATATGTTTTCATTCCAGTCATTGAAAAAAACTTGTGACCAAGATAAGGCCAAAAATATCCTTGCAATACACCAGAGGAATCCCCTACATTTTGATATTGAGCCATTTGTTTGTACCTAATAGTGTGGTCAATCAAACAGTTACTAATCTAGCTGTACCTAGATTAGTTACTAATCTGTCTATATATCTAACTCAGGAGAGATCAGATCACATATTGTAGACATCCTTTTACTGAAGTCGTTCTAGTGTCTAGCAAGCACCACTTCTTTCAGCAGATCATGATACATTATTTTATGCTTCATTGCTGTAATAATCCATTCTAGACTCCTGCTCAGGACTAACAGCAAGTTGTTTCATCATCATAAACTGCCTTTTTATACTTTCTGAAAATCAGAAGATTTCCACATCTCTAGTTATCTAACATTTTTTCTCTTCCCCTCAAACATGGATGGTAGTAATTGATGATCTCATTGACAAATCCTCTCATGAGTATATGGTTCTATATCCCTATTTTAGGTTCTTCCCCTTTTCCTTTTTTTCTGTTATCTTCCAAGGAAAGAGCCACTCACATTTAATCATGAATGGTATGTTGGTCACAGATAGACCTGCAAACTGGAACAGTTGAGAAGATTTAAATAAAGTGTTGTTCTAGAGTCCCTGACTGTGCTGGTAGAGGCAAATGTGCTATGATTAGGTGAGGCTTTGCTCTCATCTCCACACAGGGCTCTGCATGGCTTTTCTATTTCACTTCTGGCAGTACTCCTGGGGAGGGCTACATCCTTTTCCTATTCACTCTAGATGACTTCCTTTGCCAAAGATTCAAGACAGCTTTGTATTTTTCAGTCTTTCACTGAGAAAGGTTGTGATATATAATGCCTTTATTTTCCCACCAAGGCTTTCTCTGAGGCAAGCACATAGCCGCGACCTTTACCTAATCAAGAAAAGTTGTTTGGGCAGTGGGGGATGGGCAGGCAGGTTGGACTTTAAATGCACAAATCAGTTCTAATAAAAACACTGAGATTCAGGTGCCTGAGGTTAGAAATACTGGAGGGAATTCAATTACACTAATTAATATTTAAGAAGGGCTAGAGATCACATAGTGAATGTGGGAAACTAGGCCAGTCAGCCATGAGCATATGGGGAGGGCAAGATCAACAGATAAAAGTAACAAACAAATCATACATAAATGCTCCAACAGGAATGAAACAGAGAATATAAAATAAATGTTCCAACAGACACTGAAGAGGAGGTAAATGGTCTACCAGACATAAAAGCAAAATGTTCCAACATACATAAGACTTTTTATTGGTTTTATGTAAACACGTATATTATAAAAATGATTTTTCCAAATAAGTTAGTAGGAAACGTTACCCATTTATAAAAACAGACTTACGGTTTCTATGAATTCACAGCATACTATATTTGCTCTCATTTCCTCACTGGCTCATCATGCAGGAGTCTCAATAAGGCTTGACTTTCATAGCAGGTAGTTCTCCAATGCCTAAGCCTACCTGGATACTCAACGCCTGATAGAAGGCTGAAAAATTGCAGAGTGTTCCTGCTTCTGCACAACTTTTTCTAGTTCTGATTGTTCTAATGTGATTTGGTTGGTGTCACAGCTAATACCACATTCTCTATTTGATCTGATTTTTCATTTGTGGCCCAGACAGTCGATTCTGATTTTTGGTCATTCTTTTATAGACTTGAAAGTTTTCTAGAGAAGGCACTTGTGGTGCCAGGACTACCTTGCTTCTTTCTGTCCTGTCTACACTAGCATTTAATTACACTTTTCTACCTCTTTTCGACCTCTGTGCCCTCTCTCCCTCCTTCATCTTGGGAGTTTCAGAAACTAGAAGCCAAGAGAATTAACTAGGTTGCTTTATAAAAATTATATATAGGAAGGATAAACAAGACATTTTGATATACATTGGATTGCTTTTGCTATCAATGGCATCATGTAGAGGTAGCAATAGACGCATGGAAGGATAGAAGAAAGGACTAAGACTGAGACTTGGATCCCTCTTTCAAATTTTCTGATGTATACATATAATAACTAGATGGCCTGGACTGCCTATGTACATATGGAATTTTAGGCTCCTGGAGAAAACAAATCAAAACAAAAATAAAAACAAAGTCCTTGTCCTTCAGGAGCTTTCGCTTTGGTAGAACAAATGATTCACATATACCAAAATCCACAAGATACGGTATCCCCAAAAAGTTAAATTGTCTCTTACCTAATAGAGGATCAGAGAAAGAAAAGAAAGTTATTTCCTAAAAATTGTTTGAACCAAATTTGTGAGTTTCAAACTATGCTTCATGGTCTCCAGTCTTACAAACAGATGATTACAAAAAGATTATCAAATAGATATAAATAATATATAAATAAATAAAAAGAAATAAATACATATATAATAACCTGTGGCAAATACATATATATATATTATATATATATATCAATTTCCAATTGTGATGAAAATGACATACAAATTTAAATGTATTATATAAATTAAAAAAACACTGGAGACCGATGTGTTATTACAAGTTAATTATGTACAATAAGAATAAGCAGCTTTCATGCAGGCCTCCAATTAAGGCTCTCAGATTGGAATACAAGCTGTTAAAAAAAAAAAAAAACTGTTACAATATGCAACTACTTATCAGTCTCATGGTTTTTTGATACCATAAAGTATAGTACAGAAAGTCTTCACTTAATGCCATCCATAGATACTTGGAAACTATGATTTTAAGTGAAACAACATGTAATGAAAGCAATTTTACCATAGACTAATTGATATAAATAGGAGTTAAGTTCTTATGGCATATTTCTGGTCACAGAAACATCATCAAGCTTCTAAATAAAGACCAAAACACTTTTGATATTAAACATTGAAATAAATGTGAGCTGTACATACATTTAAAGAAGATTAATAAAAGTAAGTAAGATAATTATTTACTCAATAATTCCAGTTCAGGGTCATGAGTGGATGGAGCCTATCTCAGCAGCTCCGGGAGTAAGGTGGGAACCAAGCCTAGACAGGATGCCATTCCATCTTAGGGGCACTCACACACAGCCACATTCACTCAGACACACCAATGAGCCTAATATGCACATCTTCGGGATGTGGGGGAAAACCCAGTACCCAGAGAAAACCTATGCAGATATGGGGAGAAAGTGTAAGCTCCACACACACAGTGGCTCACTGGGAATAGTTCTTTTTTTTTTCTTCCCATCAGCATTATGACACCATGTTATGTGAGTATCTGCTACGTTCCCCATACAAGAATACATTGATTTTTGAGCCAATACAATAATGCAATGCTGAGTTTTTATTCCTTTGTATATTTGCCATTATATTCTTACTGGATGACTTTATAATATTCAATATGATAATCTGAATTTAAAAATAAGTTTATCTTAATTAAACATTACTCATTTTTCCATATGTTAAGTTTCTAATAAGATTTAGTTTGAAAAGAGGATTCTGCTTGTTTAAAAGAAATATGAAAAATGTCTGGATCAAATAATATATATGTATCTTGTAACTTAAGGCAGTACGAGTCTCATATGGCTCCAGGCTGCTCAGTTTCTGAATTTATCAACTTGCTGGCTTAGACCACTGTATACAGCAGATGCATTGGGCCCAAACTAGATTTTATATATGGGCCACTATTCCTCCAGGCTTAAGAATAGTATTTTTATACTGAGGAATAGCTTATTTATTATGAAACCATCATACATCAAAAGAAGTCACGTTGCCTTAAACTTATCCAGTATATGAACTTTATCACCCTCAAAGTTCAAGATTATCAGAATTTAATATATTAGTTTAAAATATAACCAGTGATAACCAAGAAATAAGTGAATGGAAACCTCTTTAATTATCTAAGCTGCACATCTTGCTTATAATAACTGTATAACTTACAGATACATACTCATTTATTTTTCACTCAAAATACATTATATTAAAAGACTTCAGAAGATTTTTTTCCTAATATTAATCAACATTACCTATAGTTAGGAACAGAGTGAGCCAAAAAGGATTTTCACCACTATAGAGAATAAAACTAGCAAACCTAAGGAAAGATCCATTTTCCAAAATCTGAACTACACTCTATGATGGTAACATTTCCAGCATTTATAATACTTAAGTATAAGTCAAGACTTGATTGAAGGAGACCTTTCATGACCTTTATATACAGTAGTCAAACCAGAATTATTTATGTATTCGTTTATTTTTAAAGGCTCTCATTTGAAAGTTATCACAGTATAAAGGTAAAGGATGCACCTGAGTTTCCATTCTGACTCCACATTCTTGGCTGTGTGACCTTGGATAATTTAGTTAAACTAAACTTCAGTTTTCACTTCTGTAAAATGAAGGAAACAGTAGAGGTTCCATTGTCATGAATTTCTAGCAAGAAATCAATGAATAAATGAAATGATGAATGAATGTTGCTTAGCATGTTGCCCGGCACATAAAAAGCTCTCAGTAAATATTAACTGTAATTAAAAAATATCTAAAGGCCAGTTGCTGTCTTTTTTTAAAATATGACTTGATTTTATTCATAACTTACTGACTATATTTTCTTCCCTTCTGGAATTACGTTCTATTGAGGTTTCTTTTTCTTTTATTCCAGAATGTTCTCTGAGCAATCTCTTCATTTCTGCCTCATTCATCAGATAGGATTGCAGGCGTTCATTTTGGTAGTTCTGCATTTGGTTTTCTGTCACTGTTTATGCTATTTTCTTGTTCTTACTCAGTGGTTTAAAAAGTAAAATTCAAGGAAGGACTAAACATAAGAGAATTTACTGGGACTAATGGTTATCAAAATTGGGCGTAAAAGGATGTTATTAAAAATAAATCACACAGAGGGAGAACAGCTGATGACAGCAGTTGTGAAATGGATGTACATGGTGGGAATCAGTGAGCCCCAAAGAAAACAAACAAAAAACCCTGGAGGGCCATGAAACTTACATGATTTACAAGGCAAGTTCATAAAACAATATGCTTTATGAACAGCCTCTGAAGACTACAGAGGCCAAGAAAGTCACTTCTGGATGAAAATTTGGATAAGACAGCAATACTGAAAGGAGTTATGTTCCCTGATCAAATGGGAGCTACAGGTAAGAAAAGAATGAGAAATAAAATGAAAATCTTTACTGAGTTTGATTTCTTTATTGTATCACCTGCACTGAGGGGACACTATCTCTGGGTAGACCACTATAAATAAACTTACCAAAGGGTTGGTGATTATTGCAATAGTTACAAGAGAATATATTTTAAGAGCCAAAGTTAGAAACCTATGGACAAGATGAATCAACATTAGAGCCCATGTTGAGAGATTTAGAGCCCAGGTAGTCTGTGACACGAAAGTTTGTGTTTTTATTTAAATAGAACTCTAAACACTTAGTTGTTTGAAATATATTTAATGTAGAGAAACTTTTTTTTGAAAATGTGGTTTACTGTAAAGATGATGCAGATATCTAACTTTTTGCCTTTTTTCTAGATATGGACCTACCTCTCCACTTTCATGAGCATTAAATTAAGTTAAAAACTTAAAACAAAAATACTGCCAAGGAGATTGAGATGGTAAAGTAACATCATGCCTGAGAGAATAAACTATCAAGACAGCATGAACAAACCCAACTGAAATGGAACAAGCCAGATTAACACAAGTCAAGGAAGCTCTCTATAGTGGTAAAATGAAAATATGACTAAACAGAACCAAAACTGCTATTCATGGGAATAGAAAATGAAGAATTTTCCTCAGAATCTACATGGATAACTTCTATGAGATTATTCCAAATGTGGAATTTTTTCCAGAATTTTTCTTTGTTTCCAAATGGAATTTAATACATTTCATGAAACAAATGAAACTTTATCAGAAATAAAACATTTAAATAACCAAAAGGCTAGCCTCCTTAGGAAAAGAAGTTAGTCACAAATGTTGGGCAACTCTGTTTTAGGAAGACATAAGTAGAAATATTTTCATCAAAGCCCTGATCATCTTCCCTTTTTGAGATGAAATCACTCTACTCTGCTGGAAACCTATATTCAGTTATTTATAAATCAGTATTAAATGTATATTGTTTCAAATCTCTATGTAGGAAAAATATCTCACATTCATTCCCAATTTAGTATGAACTGTGTAAACTTCTAACATCATCAAGAAAAGAAAAACATCACCCTTTCTGCTAATTAAGTGTTCTTGCTTTTTTCTAGTAATGGGGATTTGAAAAATAACAATATGCAAGAGTATGATCTTACAGTGAATATAGCCACTAGGTCAATATGATAATTTAATGTGAGACTTTAACATTGAGCTTTTCTTTTATGCTACTATTCTATAAATAACTTATTTGCTATGATTAAAATATATTTTCATCAAATTTGATATAAATATACTAGATATGGTAAATATATTTAATGACTTAAAATGACAACAATTGAATTGAATAAAGACTATATCATTGCCCAATTTTTATTTTGATAAAATCTTTTTAAGTGATATCATTTCATGTTAGGCTTTTTGTGCTGCTTAATATTATAATTAATAATTCATATTTTTGTCTTTCTCCTCTCTGACAACTTTTATTTTTAATCGGTGGGCATGTGCCAAATTGGTTTGTTATTTATTTATAATGTAAAATGACAAGGGAATTGAATATGTGAAATAAGATAGATTTCCTTTCATATGACAAAAATTTCTTAGTAATGGGGATGCTTCTTGCTTGCCCTTATAGATTCAAAGGTTTCAGAGAGGTTAGATCAAATGTCACACTTCTCATATAACATGTGGTAAGTGCATTAAATAGACTGTTCATTTTTAAAAAATTCATTTTAGTTTTGTGAAGACCTCTAGGCACATGCATAAAAAACAGGACAAAAGAATATCAAAATTTGTAAAAGACTCCCTATTCTGATAAATCCCATAGTGTCAATTAAGTAAAAATTCTGACCAAACAGATGTATTTGTATTCTTTCCTAAAAACTAAAATAGGCAAATGTAATAGGAACAAACAGAGAATGTTTCAAAGATACAGAATTTCCATTGAAAAAATCAAATGTTCTGTCTGTAGGACTTTATAGAACATTAAATAATCTTTTCAGTACTGTTCATAACCAGAAACCACATAAGCTGGATACTAGAGCACTGACTAGTTGTGACAAAAAATTCACAGTTTGATCTCAAGGGCATCAGCGATCCTGGGCTCAGGTGATCCTCCTGCCTTGGCCTCCCAAAATGCTGGGATTACAGGTGTGAGCCATCATGCCTGGCCATGGTGCCAACTTATTGAAGTGTAAAGAACTAATGCTGAGCAGAGAATGGGCCATACCTGGGTGGTTTTAAGAGGTGCTGCTATATTATAGCAGCATATAGAAGAATCATAGACTCACCCAAGAACTACTGTGGAATCAGAACCTGTAGGGATATGGCCCTAGAATCTGCATTTGGAGTCAGTTCCCGAGGTGCAATTCAATTTGAGAACTACAGAACTACAGTCTTATGGCAAAACCTTTCTATTTCACCAGAGCTTCCAACTGTCAGGCCCTTTCAATCCACTCTTTGTGTCAAACCTTAGATAATTCAAGAGACATAACAAATGTGATCATGTTACATGCTTCCTCACAGATTTCAGTGTCTCCCGTTTCCTCCATTAGTTTAAAAAACATAGTCCACCATCACTGGGCCCTGCTTAAGCCAGCTCCTCCTCTCAGGCTCTGCCTTTGTGGTCAACCTGGGCAAATCTTTGAGGCTGTGACATCGCCTAGTCAGTCTCCAACATCTGGAACAAGAGAACTTTTTCTAACAATTTGGTCCCAATTCCTATTTTAAGCTTAAGCATTATGACGGCTGTATCTGTATATAATATCAAACACTTCAAAACAATTTT
Source organism: Trachypithecus francoisi (assembly GCF_009764315.1). Taxonomy (NCBI): domain Eukaryota; kingdom Metazoa; phylum Chordata; class Mammalia; order Primates; family Cercopithecidae; genus Trachypithecus; species Trachypithecus francoisi. Next base: position 74,347,215 of record NW_022681453.1, on the reverse strand, counting down.
AGATCTTAATTATTTTGTTATTACAATGTGTGTGGGGGGGTTTAAGTCGACATTGAGTCAGATGTAGGAACTGATACACAGTGAAGTTAAATCCTTTAACTAGGGTAAACTCATTCAGTGGTAGAGGCTGAACTACAGAGCCTAAGCATTTTGACATTCCACCACTCTGCTTATCAGCTTGCTCCTTGAGCAAACCTTTCCCTACATTTATAAGAATATGCCCATTTTATGGGCTCTGTATCTATGAGATATTTTACGTATGCTTATGTACACATGGTGTTTATCTTTCAAAGCTGGACTATGGAAAAGACTAATTTTACAAACATGTTAGTAAAAGATTATGTAATCTGGGGTGATTATGTTTAAAATGGCAATGATAATATATGTTAATTCCAGTCCTGTGAGGTACTGTTTCTGATCTGGAAAGAGTAGTTTTTTTTTAACAACTTATTTTTTATTTTCATAATCCATTTTAAGGTTTGGTATTAATATAGACAAGAGAAATAAAATATAACTGTTGCCATGCCACATGTATATCAAAAAGTTGCTAGTAGCCATGACTACTATTTGGTCAACTGTATTTCACAATTTAAATAAAATAATGGAAAATGATGTGTCGAGGATCTCATTCATAATAACTGTTACATAATGAAAGACAATAGAAACTATTAGCATAGGTATGATGCTAATGAACGGTAAATTTTCAATAGAGCTCTATCTGACCGGATTGTTTGAAAAATGTTTCCTGTGGGTAGGAAAAATGTCACAAACACACACTTGCATCAAAATATCCATAATTAAGTTTTTACGGAAAAATACCAATATATGTTGGTGAAGGACTTTCACTTAAATGGCATTATAGACCTTTCAGAAATGAGAGTTGATTTATATTTCAGTATTTTGGTTCCCAAAGGTTGGGACAGTGGGTGGTAGAGGAAAAGTAGAGTAAATGGAAGATACACATGTATATGTGTGCATATGGGCAACTTTAAGCACGCTGAATTTAACGAACAAAAATGTCATTATTCTGTGTTTATATATTTTTGTGTGAAACAAGTACTTTTCTCTATCACTGGAGTTTACATGGATTTTATCATGATATCTTTTGAGAATCTCTTTAAACACAAAACACATTTTTCCAAATGAAGCCTCCCACAATTCTGCTGTATTAACATCTGAATGAATACATTCATTGATTTGTCCAGAAGAAGGAACTGAGTACTGTTTAGAGTGCAATCTTTTTCATGATAATTGGCAGCAATGTTTCCCTACTATCAGGAAGAAAACTATAGAAATACAAAACTTTAGATAAACATGCAGATAAAAATAATATTATAGAATCCAACTGGTATCTTTGAGGTGAGGATAGGCTGAGATGGACTCCTTGGCTTCCTTCTGTCCAAAAATTTCCTGTTTCCCTATTTCCTATGGTTACCACCATGGAACATGTTAAAATCTCAGTAGGGACTCTGTTTCAACTTTTCCTGTCAAAACACAGTGAAAAAGCTTAATGGAAAAAAATGTCCTTCCTATCTCCATGCCAGGCACAGTGTAAGATTCACAAACTTAAAAGCCAGGAAAATATTCTTTTATGTGCCCCAAAGCTGGGCAAGTGACCTAGTACTACAAAAATTCCCAAATAGGCATGTGACCTGACTAATGTGTGCTGCGAGATGAGTCAAGAAAAATGGAACCATCTGTACTTTTATTGGACAGTCAAATAATTTCTTTCTGTCCACCCAAAAACATAATTTCTATGTTAAGAGAGATACAAGGAGACTTTTAAAAAGTTTAATTTTTAAAATCAGAGATACAAAAAGACATGAAAAATATAACCTATTAAACACTGGTGGAGATAAGCAGATGGGCTTATGAAATCATTATTGCTTTAAAAATTTGTTACCTACTCATTGTGTACTAAGGCTTAAGACATACAGAAGAGACCGGGTGTGGTGGCTCACGCCTATAATCCCAGCATTTCGGGAGGCTGAGGCAGCTGGATCATGAGGTCAGGAGTTCAAGACCAGCCTGGCCAAGATGGTGAAACCCCGTCTCTACTGAAAATACAAAAAAAAAAAAAAAATTAGCCAGATGTGGTGGTGGGCACCTGTAATCCCAGCTACTCCAGAGGCTGAGGCAGATAATTGCTTGAACCTGGAACCAACAAGGTTGCATAGTAACTAAGGTAGAGGCTGCAGTGAGCCGAGATTGCACCACTGCACTCCAGCCTGGGTAACGGAGCAAGACTCTGTCTCACAAAAAAAGAAGAAGAAAAAAAAAAAGACATACAGAAGGAAATCAGGGAAAATGGGAAAATGAAGGGCATTAACAAATTGCAACAATCTTTAAGAAGTAGAGTATGAACAATTTTCCTTTTCAAGGATGAAAGCTACCAGCAACTGAACTCTTAGAGTGAGTGATGGCAGAAAAAATAGCAATCAAAAATAGGCGCATGTTAGCTTTTAGACATGTTTACAAAGCTCTGCCTTCTATTTCTTAAACCTATAGGTCAACCACCCATCATACCTGCATTACCCCATATAAGAAGTGGATTTGTTGTATATTTCAAGTTTTTAATCTTGGTGGGAAGGGGGAGGGCAGATAAGTATTTATTGGTAAAATATCATAATAAAGGTTGAGCCTGTCAAAGACTGTACCTAACAAAAATATGTGTAGCAAGTAAGAAAGGCAAAAATGAAGCCGGGTAGGATACTGTGGATATGGTGACAGACGTATCTATACGAAATCCCAAGATATTTGTCCTCCATTTCATAAATTAAAGTGCCCCTCCTTTGCTTTGCAGATAAGGAAACTGAGGTGCATTATAATAGCAACAGCAGCTAATGTGTAGTAGATCCATACCACAAGTCAAGCACTATGTTAAACATTTAAATGTATCATTTAATTTAATTTTCACAGATCTCCTACAAGACAAGTGCTATTATTTTCATTTTACATATGAGAAAACTAAAGCTGACAGAGATTAAATACCTTGTCCAAGGTTGCATAGTAACTAAGCGAAAGAGCCAAGATATGAACTCAGATCTGTCTGATTTCAAAACCCAGGCCCTTAAACACTAGGCCAGTGGTTTTTTAACCCCGATTGCACATTAGAATCACCTGACAAGCTTTTAAATCCTACTGAGACTCAGACCCTACCCCAAAACAATTAAATCAGAGTTTCTTGTACCCGGGCCCTGATGTTGGTGTTTGCTTCAAAGCTTTTCTGAGTGACTGTAACATACAGCTTGGGTAGAGAAGAATTGTTTTGTGTTTCCCATGGAGGCCAGCAGATCTGTGCCAATATGTGAAGCAGCACAAGACTCAAGTGTCCTCAGTCTCTCTGCAGTGATTTTTCCCTTGCCCCATCATGTTCACTTTGACACTTTTTTTTTATTATGACTATTTGGAGAAGTAATATACATGTGAAAACTTTTTTACAAAGCATTGTCACAGCAGAATATGGTCATAAGTCCATCAAACAGAAACCTGTTCATACGCACGTACAGGTTATGATGAATGAATACAAAGAAGACTTACATTTATTACTCTCATCCCCAAAAGGGAAGTATAAAGCTGCCCTTAAAAGCTGTTCATACCAAAGCTAATCACTAAAATTTGGAGTGGCTTCCTCCTCTCCTTTCACAAATGCAATAGGGTAGCTACTGGATCTAAGCGGAAAAGATCCAATTACCACTCTTTTTTTTTTTTTTTTTTTTTTTGAGGCGGAGTCTCGCTCTGTCGCCCGGACTGGAGTGCAGTGGCCAGATCTCAGCTCACTGCAAGCTCCGCCTCCTGGGTTTCCGCCATTCTCCTGCCTCAGCCTCCCAAGTAGCTGGGACTACAGGCGCCCGCCACCTCGCCCGGCTAGTTTTTGTATTTTTAGTAGAGACGGGGTTTCACCGTATTAGCCAGGATGGTCTCGATCTCCTGACCTCGTGATCCGCCCGTCCCGGCCTCCCAAAGTGCTGGGATTACAGGCTTGAGCCACCGCGCCCGGCCCCAATTACCACTCTTTACAATGCTTTTTCACTTAGGATCTCAAGACAACTGACAGTCATTCAAAACATAAAAGTAAAGTGAAAATGCCTCTAGTAGAAGTGAAAAGAAAATGTCTGTAGTAGGAAGACAGTAAAATTTGGAGTCAGAAGGCCTAAATTTGTGTCTATACTCTGCCACTTTACTGCAATGACTTGAGGCCAAAAGTAAAGTGGCAGAGTATAGACACAAATTTACTGCCATGACTTGAGCCTTGATTTCCTTTTCTATATGTACTTAAGCCATTCTTAGGGCAGGGATCCAAAAAATTTGGTCCCCATCAGCATCATCTAGAAACATATCAGAAGTGAAATTATCAGTCCCTAACCTAGATTCTGAATCAGAAACTTGGTGAAGGGGCAGAAATCTGTGTCTTAATAAACATTGCAAATGATTCTGATCACCTCCAGCTGACTCTGATGTATCCACCTCCATGTGGTTTTTGTCTAAGGATAAAAGGAGATGGTCCACACAATTGTCAGTTTTTATTATTATCTACTTAAATCAGAAATTTCAAATTCTCTCACAGAGATATTTTAGAGAAATAATGTTACAGCCTACAGTAGTTAGATAATAACCTCATTTCTGAATTTCACTTTGAATGTGTAGACGAGGCACAAGTCAACCAGAGGTTATGCAATTAGCTTGGAGTCAAAGAGAAAGCAAGGAGTAGAGCTGAGAAGGAAACCCCAGTGTGAACTTGATTTTTATTCAATCAAACTGTTAAGGTACCAACCACGCACTTTCATCTATAATCACAAAGAACCTTTTAATAAACATGTTTCTATCCTCTTAGCTTAAAAAATATAACAGTAGCTTTTTGGATTTTAAAACAGATTGACTTCTATACCTCTGTGCTAAAGGCAGCTCAAGAGTCAATAAGAATCACAAGCTTTCCACAGTGAGAAGAAAGTGCAATTGCCCAGTCCTCTCTATCTATGAAGAGCAGACAGAATTCCTCTTCCTCACCCCACACTTTCGATTACTGCAATGGTGGAAACCATGATATATAAAAGCACTTATCTAGTGGTTTGGTTTTCACTTAAATTACAGACTTGTATAACATTATTTGGATACCGTAAAACACAAACCAAATTTTAGGAGATGCTTTAGGGTGTTTTTATCCCCGCCCTCCTGTCAGAAGCACTCTATCTTTTTACTGTAATTTATCTGATATAGCTACCAAGATGCTTGATACTTTTACATGCAAGGTTGCTGAAAAACAAAGAGCGAGGGAATGGGCTGTTAATGAAATTCTCTGATTGTAAAAAGCACTCTGGAATGATCAGGTGGTAAATAATAATAAGAGGAAATAACATAAAGTGCTTAGGTGCTACAGCAATAGTCACCATATAAATGCAGAAGAGATCAGACATGAATAGAATTTGCATTTTATGCAGCTGCTGTGTGTGTATATAGAATATACAGTAGCTAATTTTTCAATAATACTGGTAAAATATTGTTCAAAATCTATTCTTGTTGTCTTCTCACTTTAAAAGGCTTTATATAGAAAAACACCCATCTGTCCTAGTGCAATGGTGAATGTGTGCAAAGAGCCTAGAAAAAGAGTCTCTTTGCATACATGAAAAAAAGAACTCAAATAAAGGAGATAATGAAGAAGAGACAATAGTAACACTATTAGAACAGCTATGCAGACATGCGCAAAGGTGATCTTTGAAAAACATGAGGGATAAATAACTCTGTTAATGTGTGGCAGAGAAACTACAATTAAGATATACAGTAATATACCAAAAATATAGACATGCTTTTATTTTGTCTGCTGGGCTATTGTGACAGTGATGGTTGTTTTGGAATGGAAAGGAAGAAGAGAGTGGGAAGTATGATTTTGTTGTTTGTTGTTAGTGTTGCTGCTCAGTTTAGAACAACAACATCAACTACACACTAGATCCTTCCAACAGTTCCACAAACAATGCTTACCATGAATCTGCCCTCAATTTTCTTGTTGTTATTTTCCCTTACTACTTATTCATAGCCCAATGCCCATTCGTTAGGTATGCTAAATCCTCGTCCATGGTTACTCTCCTTTGGAAGAGACTGAGAAGATGCTAAGAGGGAGTTTCTCTTACACATAAGGGAAGAGTCTTTTTAGGAATCTGAGAAAACAGAGGCCAGGATAAAAAGACCACCAGTCAATCAATATTGAGCACCTAAGACTGAATCACCCAAAGATACAATTCTCTCCCTTCCTTTGTTCTGTCTCTTAGTCAAATAAAGGATTGTTTGTAGAACCTTTTCTGTTCCTGATCTCTAAAAACAGGACTGGACTTGCACATCCAACTATAATTCAAAATATCTCACATTTCCAACTTGAAAGAAGACATAAACTGTTTCAAAGAAACTCAGAGAAAGCAACTGCATATTCACAAAACTTTCACCTATTCCTAGAATAGGAAAATGGAGAGATAACTAACAACATAAGAAAGGGCTAATAATAATAATAGTAATAATGATGATATTAATACAACACTTTGGATTCTAGAGAATGATTTATCACAAAAATTCACCTGTATTAAGGGAGACTCCAGGATAAGGAGGACATTAAGCTACATTTCCACCTTCAGGATTCAGCCAAACTCAGACTCTCCGGAAAGCTGTAAATGCTCTCAGAACAGACTTTAGTAATGAGATTGGAATGAACACTGGGCCTATGGCATAAAAGCATCTCCCTGCCCCTTGTTCTAAAAGTTAACTATTAAACCATGTGCGGTTCATCCTGATTTGGCTTACTCAATTCTAGAAAGGAGGACTTGCTGATCAGATTGCCCTGGGCAACTGAATATCTACTGAAGCCTTTGAGAAGACAGTGTTCTTCCCATCACCCCTACCTAAAAGGTTTCTATTATCAGACTATCAATTCTGTGTTGCTGGTGGAGGATAGAAAGTATCTTCTTTTGAAGGACAAGTTTTTCCCTCACTGAGTTTTCTGCTTTCGGTATATAGTCAACATGTTAAGTGCTTAATCTTTTCTCCCCCATTCCCCTTTTTCTACTGTAGTTTTTTTTTTTTTTTTTAAATTATTTACAGACTCACTTGTCTGGACACTTCATTCTAGTAGAATTTGGCTGATTTTTTTTTCCAACACCTTTTAGTAGAATGTGGTAACAGATGCATGGAGAGAGAATTGGTCTTAACAGTATTTTTAGGTTTCATCTGTGTCAGATAGAGATCTTTCCCTTTATTGATTTCTTGCATACACTTTCCACACTACAGCTTGAAATGGCTACAACAGAGTTTGAAAAATTGGTTGTTCCTCACTATTCAAACCATTTTTCAAAACAGTTGTTACAAGCTTCATTTTACTTTCTGTTATAAGGAGGGTTTTGTTTGGGTTGGTTTCATTTTCTTTGTGGCGTTATGCTAGCAAAGAAACACAGTCAGCAATAGAGCTTTTAAATGTGGTATAATTGGGATTATAACCATATTGGAATCTATATTGAAAATTTATTAGATTGAGCCATGTGCAGCTAAAAAGAAAGAGGTCAGAAGTCTTCAGTATTTTTCACAAACATGAACACCATCTCATCTCATGAAAATGTTAAAATTCACAAGCAAATGATACCCCATTGTTGGAAATATTTTCTTATGTCAACAACTCAGGAAGGAGTGGGAAGGGAATGGGACATATATATGTGAATTTTTTCTCTATATTTTTTATAATAACTAGCTGTGAATATGTCTTACTACCTAGGTAAAGCTTACATTTGTGAAAACAATATAGTATGTCAGAAAGTCAATTTTGAATAAACCTGAGAATAGCAAACTATAATTTTTAAAATACTAATCTTTTAGAACTGTTCATGTTCACTTATATTTCCAGGACTCAATATTTTAAAGAGAAGAATAAAAGTTGAAGATCCTTGGGATTAAGAGAAAGGGTGCAAATAGCCAAATATATTCATATTTTTGGCCAGGCACAGTGGCTCATGCCTGTAGTCCCAGCACTTTGGGAGGCCGAGGCGGGCAGATCACCTGAGGTCAGGAGTTTGAGACCAGCTTGGCCAACATGTGAAACCCTGTCTCTACTAAAATTATAAAAAATTAGCCAGGCGTGGTGGCGTACACTTGTAATCCCAGCTCAGGAGGTTGAGGCAGGAGAATCGCTTGAACCCAGGAGATGGAGGTTACAGTGAGCCAAGACTGTGCCACTGTACTCCAGCCTGGGTGACAGAGCAAGACTCTGTCTCAAAAAAATAAAATAAAATAAAATAAAAAGACATTCATATTTTTAAAATATAGCAATATTCATATGTTAAAAAACAAGATTGGGAGCAGACCTATATAGTGACTTTTGATACAGACACAATAAAACTTATTTAATTTTCAAAAAGTGAGAAAAAACTACTCTGCTTTAAATTTAAAGTAATAAATAATAACGAAGACATACCAACATTGGTAACTGTCAGAGTGAGAAAAGGAAATTGAACATTCAATGTGACCAGAGGAAGGGTGAAAATGGGAGATGCTGCCCAGGAAAAGCACTCATCATGAGTAATCCAAAGACCCAGAATCTTAACATAAACTTTTTATAGTTTTTTTTTCAAGGCAATATTTGAAAAAAGATGGTTCTGGGGTTTTTGTCTCCCTCTGTTCCTCCCTCCCTCCCTCCCTCCCTCCCTCCCTTTCTTCCTTCCTTCCTTCCCTCCCTCCCTCCCTCTCTCTCGTTCTTTCTTTCTTTCTTTCTTGGGTTTTTATTGTAGCTTTCTCTCTCTCTCTCTCTCTCTCTCTCCTCTCTCTCTCTCTCTCTCTCTAGCTAAAAATTCACTCTAAATTTCAGGAAATTTTCAAGAGCTCCTTTTAGAGGTTCTGACACAAATCCTGTTGTGGCAAAGTTACAAACTAGTCTACACTAACTCTCAGTCTTTGTTTAAAGCAAAATAATGGAGTTTGGGGTGCAATCTGGTGAACTCAAAGGTCCAATTGCATAAAGGCAAAGAGGAAAGCCAGGCTTGAACTTCCCTAGAAAATGAGGGTTACTGGTTTGAAGGCCAGTCTTCCCACTGCTTCACTGGATGTGGCGACTATTGTTAAATTAGATATCCCTATTCTGATGAAAAGGCAATGTGCTATTTTGGGGGTATACATGTTCCAAGCTGTAAACTGCAAAGTGCTATATAAAAGTAAAGTGGTATTAATCCCTCATAAGATAAACATATAGATTGATGATGGATGCATTTAAAATGCTTTAATTGCCCACTGTAAAAAAGCACTAAATAATTATAAAACAAAAACAATTCTTCAGGAAATTTGGTGGGAAAAAGGTCTATAGGATATGTTTGCTAAGAATAATTAGATTTTAGTTTTGGAGGAAAAGGTAGGACAAGTCACAGGAGGCACTCGACGAGAAGTCGGAAATGCCTAGTACATAGGCCACACATTTTAAGTCCTTTAGTTTCTTCAAAATTGACAGTAACATGTCCTCCAAAACCAAAAGGAAAATCAAAGGATGTCGCCCATACTTATGTACCTTTTGCTACTGGAGATCTAGTGAATCCATAGCCTTGGATTTGTATTTCTATAACATGATAACATAGCAAAATCTCACCATCACTTTGTTTTAAATAAATTGGCAGCTGGGTGCGGTGGCTCAAGCCTGTAATCCAAGCACCTGGGAGGCCCAGGCGGGCGGATCACGAGGTCAGGAATTTGAGACCAGTCTGATCAACATAGTGAAACCCCATGCTACTAAAAATACAAAAAAATTAGCTAAGCGTGGCGGTGGGTGCCTGTAATCCCGGCTACTTGGGAGGCAGAGGCAGGAGAATCACTTGAACCCGGGAGGCGGAGCTTGCAGTGAGCCGAGATGGCACCACTGCACTCCAACCCAGGTGACAGTCCGAGACTCAGAGAAAGAAAGAAAGAAAAGAAAGAAAAGAAAGGAAGGAAGGAAGGAAGGAAAGAAGGAAGGAAGGAAGGAAGGAAGGAGGGAAGGAGGGAAGGAGGGAGGAGGGAAGGAGGAAGGAGGGAAGGAGGGAAGGAGGAAGGAGGGAAGAAAGGAAGGAAAGAAGGAAAGAAGAAAAGGAAAGAAGGAATTGGCTATGCCTCCAACTGAATTATACTATAAACTTCTTTCCCGTTACCAATAATGTAAATATACAACCAGGCACAAGCATGAGGAAATGGAGAAAGGATGAATGTTAGTCTTAGAAACTTTGGTTTGTATCCCATTTCCACCTTTCAACAAGTCATTTAGCCTCTCTAGGTCAAGATTTTCTTACCTATTAAATGAAGATAATGGTACCCACCTCACAAAATTGTTTTAAGAATTAAATGTAAAATGCTTGGCACAGAGAGGTCACTCAATAAATGGCGGCCAAGTCACCACATGCAGTAAAACCCAGATAAAATATATTCAGCCAGGACTGTTGCTCTGTGAGTAGGTCTGGTATCCATGCTACAAAATCCATTAAGCCTAAATAATTTGGTCATTTTAGCAATACTCTTTAGAGATTTTTTAATGACATTTCCCAAAGGTCAAGCTAGCTTATGGTTATGTGGAACTGCTGCATTTATAAGAGAGCTTTAGTAGGTTCATAAAATAAGTCTTGCTCCCCAAATCCAGGATCATAAAGACCTTCTATCATAAAGGGTAAGACTGACATTTAAAAAACCAGTTTTTAAAACACGATGGTAGCCAATAAATGCAGATGATCAGGATGACAGCAAGTACTCCAAGTCAAATCAACATGGAGAAGAAACAGGCCCTAGCCTGCAGATGACACTGTAAACACTGAGGAGAAATGGGAGAGTAAAGAGCAACATTGAGCCTCATCAGACCATAGGTGAAAAAAGATTCAAAATCTGACTCTAAAGCAAGAGGTAAAGAAATATTTTAAAATGCATATCTGTAGGAAGAAAAGCAATAAAGCAGAATTCCTAGGAATTGAGAAACACTTAGGAATAAAATGCTTAAGTAGTAGTTTCCAAGGTGAGGCTAGCTGCAGAAAATACAAATATTTATGGGTTAAATCAGGACTGAGGAAAATATAAAGCCAAATATGGGCAGCTCTGAGGGGGAAAAAATAGGCGGCTTGGTACTCAACTGTCATCACAATTCATTTGTGTTTCACATCCCACTGTTTGTGACATTAACAGAATTTTGAATTTAGCAATGGACTATTTTTGTATTGTGAATCTCTGCAGCCATTTTCCATATGTAGCTACCACTGTAACTAGCAATAACAGCCTTTTGAGCATTAAAATGTTTCCAATTAATAAGATTCAAATTAGGGGTCACCTAAGAGTCTTCCAAGTTAATTCTCTTTGTCTACGCTTTGAAGTAGAGTGGTATGCCTGCTATTTATTTGCATTAAGCCCAAATTATTTGACCATTTCAGTAACAAATCCTTAGATAGCCTTTGCTTTTATTGTCATTTTCCAAAGGATTAAGTTAGTTTTAGATTTTTGAACTGTGTTTTCATTTAACTAAAATAACGAAAGCAATCTTTTAATGAAGGTATTTAAATAGATCAAATTTATACCAAGTTCCTACTGTGTGTCAAACATTAGCAAAGCAATTTAAAATGTTATTATTTATGTATCAATGCATACAAATCATATGCATTATATATTAATGAGCTTATAGCCATTATACACAGGACTTTCATGTGTTATTATTGTTGTGGTTATTTCTGTTGTTAGCAGGTATTATTTATTAAATATCTATTATGTTCCAAGAATTCTACCAAGGACTATACACACTCACCATGTAATGAAGATATTATTGGTTTATTTTCCATTTGAAGATTTAGTCACAAAAAGTAACTTGTCCATGAGCATATAATTTGTGCATTCTCTTAAAATCACTTCCACTTCCACATAACACCTGGATTAATGTATGCTTTTTCTTATAAAATATACTTCAATAAAGATTCTTTAGTCACCTACTATGTGGCAGCTGCTAGGATAGTTATCTTTGTTTGCTATTATGCTAAATCACAGATCTGACCATTAGAATCTCTTCCTTCCTGAAGATACCCTCTTTAGGTAAAACTGTATTTCTTATCATTTTCCATCACTGATTGAATAAAGAAAGGTGGCACTATCTGGAAAACATTAGAGTGTTGGATTTACAATTTTCTTTTAATAAAACAAACCAAGTTAATCACAAATTGTTGAAACAAGATATGTGACATGAAAGGCATTTAAGTCACTTTTAGACATTATTTCTATCTAGAAACAGAAATTTAGTCCACATAATGTCATTTAACTACTGAGCTAAATCATATTATAATTTTCATCTATTAAATCCAGATTCTTAATATGTGTTGCAAAGATAATATATCTGACCCACTCTCAGTAAGAAATGTGTCTTGAATTGTTTTGTCAGTAATAATAATGGAGTTGTACTAGATAAAATATATTTTCAGCAAGTTTCTCTGGTAATAAAAATAACTGTAATAGTAGTAATAATACTAGTAATCACCAATAAATAGATAGCATTTATTGAACTCTACTATGTGCCAAGTATTGTGATTAGCACTTTACATGTATTATCTTATTCATTTCTCAAAATATTACATGAGGTAAGTACCATAAATTCAATTTAACAGAAAAGCACATTGAGATATAGAAATCCAAAAATTTGGTCAAGATCACACAGACAGAAAAGAGGTACAAGTCTGGATTGGAACCCAAGGAATCTGACTCTCATATCTACTCTAGGTGGGGGTTATAGCAGGTAGTATGGTGTTTGTTCAAGAGAGTACTGCATTTGTGTAGTTTTATCTACATCATTAGGGTTGGGGCCCATTTGGTCTGTAAGCCAAATCCGAAGACAGCTGAAATGAGTTAAGGTTTGAGTTCGTGCTATTCACACTATCTGCCAATTAAAATGCTTGCTTCTAAGAAGCTGTAGCCGGTTGGCATAACCTTAGGACATAATACATGCTCAAAAAAGTATCTGAAGAATGTTAACAATGGTTTCTTTAAGTGGTGATTTTACTTTCTTTAAAAAATACTTTTTCCTATTGTCTGAAATATTTCCAACATGGACACATTACTTAGGTGATCAAGGGGAAATTCAGAACTTTACTTAAAGAATGTTTTTGTTTTGTTTTACAATTAGGTTGTTAGTCACAGTAAAAACATAACTCCTGCTGGGAAGCCTTTCCTGTTGCTCTACTCTCTGACCTTTTGAAGGACAGTACTCTTTACTCTGTCTGCCTCAGAACCTTATGAAGGCCATATACTATTGTTAATTATCAGTCTTCTCTGCTTTATGTAAAGTCCCTTGAAGATTGACCCCATTACTTATCTACCTCTTAGAGCTCTAAGCATCTTGAGTGCCTAGCACTCAATTCAATGAAATAACCCAGAACACACATACACCAGAACAAGCCCAAAAGATGAAAAAAAATTATTTTAGGGTTGACAATGCACACTCTTGGTATTTACAGATGACTTGTTTCTCCCCTTACATTATGTGCAGGTCCCCAAGGAAAGAAGTTTCCTACAAGAAGTGTCTTGAATTTACTGGTCTATTCTCTGGAGGATTTTATAAATGCATCAAGGACTCAACATCAGGACTCGACATATGACTTAGTATATAGTAATTCTTAATAAATGATAACTTAAAAATTAAATAATATTTTTTAAAGTGGTGAGAGATGGCTTAAGGGTGTTCAAACAAATTCAGAGTTTTTGTCTAGTCTAGGTGTTTCTAGATTTATGAGCAGGCAATCACATATTATTGAGTATTATGTATTAGTTAGTGTTAGTGTTAACTAACTATTTTGTATTAGTTAGTTTTATGTATTAGTTAGTTTTCGTTAGTGTTAATAAAGTATAATAAACCCTCACTGATGGTTGTAGAGAAATCCTACTATTTTATGCTCATATACTAGAAATGTTTAAAGTCACAATTTTAAAACAGTGAACTTCAAACTTTATTACGCACAACTTATATAACAACTTTATTATAACTTGGGCAGTTTCCTAAACTGCAGATCCAGGCTACATTCTCAGAGCTTTTTATTTAGAAATTCTGGAATGGGGTTCAGGAATCTCCATTTTAACAGGTGCTCTAGATAATCCTGATATAGGTAATCCCTGGGTAATCCTGATACAGTTGGTCCTTGGACTACTTACCAGAGACTAGTCTACAAGATAATATAATAATAAATCTATATAGTTCACCTTTTCAATATGAAGAGAAGACTAGCCTATTAAATGTGACTTAACTATCAAAATTACCTGTGAAAAGAATAGGCAATTTGCTAAGACTTCTCAAAATGAACCAAGGGAGGACATAAGGGCAAGAAATATTAAATTTCAAGCCAGAAATGACTCTTTTTAAAACTTCAGAGAGACTGACAATCTGCTTAAAGTAAAAGTCGAAGAAGAATGGCAGCAGTACAGCAGTGTTTTATGAACAACTTAGGAAAGCAATGTTGATTTAAGAGGTTTATTTGATAACATGTTTTAATGGTTATTATAAAAGTGAATGCCTTCTAAATCTTTGATTTGCTACTACAAATATATGTGTATTTATTTACATGAAATAATTTTTTAAAATTCCCCCTTTAACTCCCTACTTTCCACAAATTGTTAGCTTACCAACATTACTGCATTAATCATGTCTTTTCTTATCTCTCTCTAGAAACACATACCCAGGGATTAAAAGGGGATTACTTTGGTCTACTTCCACATCCATGTCCCAGGGAAGGTACTGCTTCTGCTTCCAACCTGACCTTTAGGTATCTGCAGCCTTAAATTCTTTACAGTGGCAGCTGCTTTAGCATTGACTTCTTTGAAAACTAAGAGCTCTTTTCAAGAGCCATTTTCAAGACAAAAAATGAAAATTATTTTCTTATGCTTACGGATGTCATAAACTGTGTAATAAGCTTTTCTCTTCAACTTTTGCTGCAAGGAAGTTTAAAGGCAAATGTATAGCACTTCACTGAATATAGTTTGCATGCTGACCTCACTTCTAACTCCATCTTTATATCCTTTCCTTTATTGTTTCATTTTTCTTACCTACTTCTAATTCATATATTTTGCTGCATTCATGTATTTGTGTTTATTTTTTCATTGTCAGCCATTTTAATTCCCTTATTAGAGCAATAAATAGTAAATAAGACAAATAATCAAAAAAATATTGTGTATATGTATTTGGTATTTACATCACATGTACTCAAAATAAAAAATAAAAACTAATCTCCTAAAATAATTGACATATTTCATTATTCTTTGGGCTATAGATTCACTTGACTGCAGCACTTTCATTTAGGGAGACATAAAATTAAAATCCCACCATGAAAAAATCCAAATGAAATTTGACATAGGTATTTTCAGCTCCAGGTCATTAATTCAGTTCTGACTGACATTTTTCAGTTCTGTTTTAAAATTTTTGTGTTCAGTCTTTAGATTACACACACAAAAAAGTTTTGGCTTAATCAGCCTAATAAAGTGTATATTTCTGAAAACATTTTTTATTTAAACAAATATAGAAGTATACATGATACATACACATACATTTTTTACTTGGAGTCTTCAAACCAAATATTTCAGTCCTTTGCTTCCATTATTATTTTCTTTTAAGTAAATGCTTTTCATTAAGCAACAAAGAGTAATAGTCGTCTCAACAACAAAAATTTATATTCAGGCTAAATTTAGTCTACTCTCTATATTCTCCTCTGAGAATGATCCAGCCAGTCTCAGTCTGATTCTAGTAAAACTCAGATAATGTAGAAGAACTCTAATTGAGCATTAGACATTTTAACAATTATATTCATATTGATAAGTCCTTATACGACCAATCTAGGTGAAATATTACTATGCCTGGGACTTAAAGATGATTTTTGTTCTTTTATTAATTTCTGAATGTCATATCCTTTCAGATACCAAAGAAATATAGTACCACCGGGGAATAATGCCAATTTGCACTTAAAAAAATATTTTGTTGCTTTTCCCCCTCAGCATGGGCCACCAATAGCTGATTCATACTTTCATTACATCACAGTTGGATTACAGAAGTTCTCTTTAGTCTGGCCTCCGCATGTCTCTTGCAACTCATTTGTAGACAGTCCAGAAACTAGCAGCTGGACTTCATTTTTGTTCCAGCAGTCACCATCTTATAATGTTTCTCTAAGTCACTGTGAGTTTCACTGATGACAAGTCTAAAACTCCACAAGGTATTCATATTTAGTGGGTTAAATCAGAGAGAAAAGATTACGATTAACTTTCTATAGGTTCATGTCACTCAGCTATACTTTGCCATTTATTTCCCATACGTCAAAAAGGTGGAATAATACTATTCTCACATAGAGGACTAATAAGATATACTTAGCAAAAGTAGGTGGTTGCAAAACATATTTTTAAAAATCAGAGTGCTGTATTTTTAAAATTTTGCATAGAACTCTGGTTCAATTTTTGAGTCTTTCCACTTTCTCATAACTCTGCGGTATTCATAATAAAGCAAGCAGATGGTTAAGTCTCTGAACATATGCTTTAAATGCCCCCTTTGCTATTTCTAAATAATGGACCAAATTTTGCCCTCAAATAGTCACAAGAAACTTTAAGGAGGCTGCGTCTTGAAATCTGAGGACAGAATGTGATCCAGTGGGAATTAAACCTTTAAAAAATATATTTTCTGAACTTTCTTATGAGCTCCATTCCCTATACTAAGGATCACATTTTTAAATAAAATAGGAAATAGTAAGAGAAAAATCCTAACCAATACAATATTATATGGTCCAAGGAATAGATTAGAAGGCAACATATGTTTTATTTATTTATATTTTAAAATTCTGATTTTCTAAAACATGAGAGTCATCTGATTTAATTTCTGTGTGATTACCAGATTTTCCATTTTTATTATTATTCCTATTACTAGTATCATGTAGATGTTATATTGTTAAAGCATCTGGTAATTATTAATTAGTTAATTTAGTCTAAATTATGATTATGCCTTTGTTTTAAATCAATGTTTTTCATAGTTATTAAAAGCCAAAAGCACTATTTTTCCAGTCACTTATTTTCATTTCAAAAACAATTTGTTGTTGATGAAAGTGCATTTTCCAGGTTATCACAGAATATGCAATTCATCTTCAATGGATATATATTCTGGTAATGTTGCTCCCATAACCTAGCTGAACTTGTAAGAGTATCTCTGTTTCTTAATGTCTATATTTTATACATGGAATTAACCTTCATTTGCACACTTATATTTCTATGTATTTAAATTTAGTCCTGAAAAACCTCTAAACTAGTCTCTCCTGTCTTACAATGTCCACAAAACTTAGCATCTGATTAACATTACAGATAAAAAGACCACACAATTGACAATAAGGACACTTTAGTTATTATAGAAGTCTGAAGTTTAAGTATTTCCAAACTATAATGTCCCTTTAGGAATTCTCAACAAGGCCTAGCTTGGTCCTAATGAAAACAGTGTTTACTTTTAAAAATAAATGCAATAGTTGTACCCAAATATGTTCGAAACACTGTATGACGTGTCATAATCAACAATGTTGAAAATAACTAAAGATCTTCAAATCAACTGATAATTTTATACATATATCCACAAATACCTGAACAAAATTTATAATTACTATTGGGACAAAACATTAACATATTCTTCTGCTAATAAAGACAAACAACTTTGAGAAAATCCTCTCTCATTCTCACGTCTCTAACTTTCACAATAAATGCAGCACTGAAACTAAATTCCCAACTTAGAAATACGCTGAGCTCCAATAAACAAGTTGATTTTAAAAACTCACCAGACTAACAGTTATGCTTTTTCCCCTATCTTTCCTTTGCTTTCCCTTGTTCTTTCACTTTCCATACACACACAATCACACTTACCTGCACAAGTCTGAAACATCAGTCTATGTATTTTTTTTTGAAATGTACTCTGTACCGATGCATTTTTCTGTGTTTCTTTCTAACCCTCGGGAATGTTAAGAATTTAGGAAGAGAGCCACAGCTTAAGAGAGCAATTATTTGCCAGTAAATACTCAATTTGCTTGTCCTGTGATTTTTCTTCTAACTTGCATATTCAATAATCCGTCCCTGACTGCGTCACGAGCACAAAAAGTCTTTTCTCCAAAGGAGAACACTTTCGCCAATCAACCTTCAGCCATGCCAGGGCACAGCTCGTCAGGGTGATTTGTTAGCTTTAATTAATAATTCCTCACACTGGCCATTTTCACAAATAATGCAGTTAGGCTGGGAGGCTAGATCGCTCTGATTCAGACAGATAAAACTACAGTGGAAAGGGGATGGGGAGGGGTGTGGGGGAATTCAGATGCCGTTTATAAACACCTCTAATCATACTCTTTCAGTTTACAATATAGAGGACATCTCAGTTGAATTACCACGTTATGTCCACCAATTTGTATTCAGATGGAAACCATATGTTCCACCACTTTATCTGCTAGGGCCTCCCTGGTGCCAACACAGTCATTGGGCAGACAACATTTACAAAAGAGGTCTCTAGCCTCCGGATAGCAAAAGTTTACTGCAGGATGAAGTTGAGAAATCAGACATATACTGCACTTCTCAGTGAGCTTGTGTAACAGTCTGGAAACACAGAAGTATGAGTTATGAGTGTGAGATTTTCTCTTATCCTGCTGTGTGATATTGGGCATTTCATTTAGCCTTAAAAAAAAATCTCATACCTCATCCTCAAAACAGTTTGCAACAATGACTGATTTGTTCATGCATTCCATGAACATTTATTGACTCCCAAATATATGCCACACACTGTATTAAATGCTGAGAATTTTACTTGAAAGTAAGACTTTTCCATTTAACTGGCATAATCCATGGGCTTGGACAAAGCCACCAAACAGATAGTGTGCAAATAAAAATAAGGATTCCTAACAGTTTCTGTGTGGCTAAACCAAATAATCAGTAATTGACAACACACTTGAGTCC
The DNA here is from genome assembly GCF_009764315.1 of Trachypithecus francoisi. Lineage (NCBI taxonomy): Eukaryota > Metazoa > Chordata > Mammalia > Primates > Cercopithecidae > Trachypithecus > Trachypithecus francoisi. Next base: position 74,328,276 of record NW_022681453.1, on the reverse strand, counting down.
ATTGTGCAAAAGTCATGCTCGGGGAAAAAAGAATATACAGAGATTAAAAAATAACTTTTTTCAAAGATTAAAAAATTTCCCTCAAAGTGACTAGAGCACTAAGAAACATATTAATATGTTCATAAACAATTCCAAAGATTCACAATCGCTTTAGGAACATGCAAAGAAAAAAATTGTATTAATGTCCCTAATCTTTTATAAGAATATATGCCTGTGTGTGAGACTGCAAATTTACTAATTTATTGGATACGTATTTATTGAGCATCTACTCTATTTCAGGAACTGAATAATATTGGAGATAAGTAAAGCACAGCCTTGTCATTCAAGAAGCTCACAATTTAGTCACCAGACTCTAAAAGAGAAAACACACATCTCAACTGAAAACTGTAATACAATATAGCCAGAGCAATGACACAAATATATATAAACATATAGGATGGGCCTCCTAGAAGTGATGCATCAACTATTTGTAAAGGCTGAGTAGAAGTACCAGTGGTAAGAACATTCTAGGGAGAGTCAAACCTTTGAACCCTTTCTCAAACTGTTACTAGAAGCAGAACACCAGTTCTAGAAAAGATGGGATTTAATACATGACAATTTCAGATAAACGTTTCAGATGGTAAATATTGCAGGGTTTAAAAATAAATTTATTAAGAAACAAATGTCCCCCAAAACTATAACGTCTTGATATCATCAAAAAAGCAAGCAGTATCTCCAGCACTGGCACATAGTAACATACACGTCTTTCTCACTTTGTGTGTTTCAGTTCTCTCAGGCAAGTATGAAGCATGCTTGACACACACTGCCTTTCTGTGTTTTCTTGCCCATTTATCTTCTTTTACTATGGGCAGGCTTGTACTGCTTCTGTTTTCACTGCACCATAAGATAAATCTATCTGCATGACTGTTAAAGGAAGGGGAAAATCTATGTCCATTTTTTGGCCACACATATACCTCTAGTCAGATAGCACATGCTATATGGGACTAAGGGTGCAAATGTTAAATGAGAAAGGAAACAATACTCCTAAACCCCCAAAAGCTCTTTCATAGCTAGTAAATATTCCTGAAAACTATATAGAAATCTTGGTGTTATTTAACATTTTGCTTTATAGTATATTTAACAGTGTAAGGCAACAGCCAGAATACTACATTTACCATAGATCAGTAACATCTAGCCATTTAAAGAACTTACAGTTTACTAATTCATTAAATATGTATGAGTTGAGCTCCTACTATATACTGAGCACTTATCAGTAAATGTTTGATTTTTATTCCCACAATGCTTATACATAATAATAGTTAACATTAGCTGAGTGTTAACTATAGGCTAGGGACTAAAGACTCTACATATAATATCTCATTTAATTCTCACAGTAACATTGTGAGGTAGGTACTATTACCATCTCCATTTAATGTATTATGAAACTCACAAGTTGAGAAGCTATATATACACAACGTGAATTCATTCTACCCAATGAGACCAGGGCAACTAATATCCAACTAAAATCAGATTTATTACTTTATAGTTACATAGTCACACATAATGTTTACATTGTGAAAATTAAAGAAAATGAGTCTGGGCGCGGTGGCTCACGACTGTAATCCCAGCACTTTGGGAAGCTGAGTTGGGTGGATCACCTGAGATCAGGAGTTCAAGACAAGCCTGGCCAGCATGGTGAAATCCTGTCTCTACTAAAAATACAAAAAATTAGCTGGACATGGTGGCAGAAACCTGTAATCCCATCTACTTGGGGGGCTGAGGCAGGAGAATCGCCTGAACCCGAGAGATGGAGGTTCCAGTGAGCTGAGATCACGCCATTGCACTCCAGCCTGGGTGACAGAGCTAGACTCCAACTCAAAAAAAAAAAAAGAAAGAAAAGATGATGATACGTTTTATGTGCATAGCACAAAATCTAGCCCAGAATAGGGGTAAAATATATGGCATTTGAAGTATTCAGAGTTAAAAGTTACCACATACAACTAAGACTTACTGTTTCTGGACCAAATGACCATATATTATTGAAGCCTATCTTAGACAATAAATGTAAATAAATCTTAGTTAAAGCAAACTAGCCTTGATAGTCTGGTAGGTTTTCCTTTGAAGATGTTAATAATATAGTTGAACTGGTTGTGTTTAAGAAAACAGAGCTGACAGACAAAATACAGATAGACGACACAGGAACTTACCAGTTAATAATAGAAAAAATTCTTGTTTTTCCAAGTGATTAATACAATATTACATTGTATTTAATGTAGATGAAAAAGCTTATTTGGGACTCACTGGGGAAGCCACCACTCAGTATAATCATATGCTCTTTTCAGATAACCCCATGCTGCTAACTTTACGGCTAATTGCCAGCATTTGCCAACTCCGAGCACTCTGACGCCCTCTCCACATTCTTTCTTCTCTCTTGACATTGACTAAATCCAGCCAACTCTAATTCTTGACCTAAAATATAGTGCAAATATCCATGGAACACAACATTTAGTTATGGTGATAAAGCTGGTTCTAGATGAAATGGTGGTATTTCTTTATGGAGGGGCTACAAGGAGGCTCTTTTCATTTGCTTGTGTGTGTAAGTAAAGTTTCTTCTTTGGGATAAAGGACTCCATTATTGGTCTTTATTCTGTGGATATTGGCTGAGATGTTTTGTATGGGAAAACCAGCAGATGAGTTCATGAGCATCCGTCTGAGCCATACTAACCTAGTGGCACCTCCTGGGAAGCCAGGGCTTTCTAGAATCTGTTTATTTCTCAATTGAAAATCCTAATTCATAGAAGTGAAAAGTATAGAAGACAACTTCACGTACTCTTTCTTCATGATACCTGGATTGGTTACAACTTAGTAAAATTTTAGCCTGTTTGGTCCCTCCTTCCTTCCTAGCTATCTGAGTCTCTAGTCTTACATAGGGAAACCTTGTCTTCTAATTGAAAATGATCACAAACAGAAGTTATGACAGACACATTTCAAAATAGATGCTATTTTTCCAAAATAAATTCCACATACATTCCAATTTCTGAACTTATGTATTTTCACATACATTATATAAATACCTAACACCTTAAAATGTTTTAGTGAGACCTAGATAATGAAGGAATGAAAAGGTGACTTAATCCCAGTTTTTCTAAACAAGAATTTTAGAACTCACGTATTTTAAACTTGTTAAGTGGTGATCAATACAATGGGCTGTATATTTGTTTGAGAGTTAAAAATAAAAAATTTTCTCAGAGTTCTTTAAGGCATTGCTTTCTCGACCTGAGAGAAATCTTCAACCTTCACATTCTCAAAAGGAGAAAAATGTTTCTTGTCAGAAAACTAGTCATGGCTAGTCCATATGAAGAAGTCCAAGACTGTGTCAGCTTCTCTGTGACCTTGCTATGAGATTTGCTACAAGTAATTTCATGCCTTTCTATGTCTCAGGTTACTTTTTATCTATGATACCTCAATGATATTATTAAGATAATGTGGATCAAGTGTTTTGATCATTGCATAGAACATATGCTAAAGCCCTAAATCCCCAAATATCAGAATGACAACTTGAATTTTAGAATGACACTAACACCTCTACAACCTTCAATAGCATATTTAGCACCTCAGTATCTCCACTTTTTCAGCTATAAAATGGGTATAGTCATCTTTACATTTTCCATCAAATAGTATATTGGAATAAATAGAGATTATTACAAAATCTGTTGAAAGATTTCAACAAAATGTCATACACGCAAGTGAGGTGATGAATATATTAATTGGCTTGATTAAATATTTCTACAATGTATACACAGATCAAAATATCACACTGTACCCCATAAAAATATATAATTATTTTTCAATTAAAAATAAATAAATAAAAATTAAAATGTAATCAAACCTCTGAAGCTGATTTTCAAATATATTAGAGGAATTGATTTTAAAATATCAAAGCATAAGAAGTAAATGTTTTCAAGCATATTTAGATACTTATGAAGGAAAACTATTAAAAGACAGGGAGCAGGACTGCCTTTTCTTTGTGCGGCTGGCTGCATTCTATGATGGATTCAAAACCCCAGTAATGAGAAAACAGAATCAGAAAAAGTGATTTTTAGCAGGCTGTTGAATGACACATAAAATAAAATGTATTCATTAATGAGTCAGCAAAAAATGTTCCGCATGAGCTTTTAGAGCCAGAATTTTTAAGCAGCTTTTTCATACTTGGTACAGTCGTGTTCCTGAAGTATCCTCTAACAACCCCCTCCCATGTCTCTCTCTCTCTCTCTCTCTCTTTTTTTTTTTTTTTACCTTATACTGCCAGGTTGGAATAATGACCAAAGGGAGGAGCAAAACAAACAGATATGCCCACTGTGGCAGAAGCCACTCCAAAGATCAAAGACCCGATTCAGCCATGGCTGCCAAAATCAGAACCACAGTGGGTGCTCATCGGCATGGTGCCCTGAGAACCACGTGGACTATCCTTGATAGGTTAGCAGCTGGGGGTGCAGGCCCCACATCCTGCTTAGAACCACCTGCTAAGAACTGGATGTGCACATTACCTTACTCACTCACAACATTTGATTTCAACTAAATTCTACTCTAGTATTATGTTTACTGAATGATGTAAGTCTAACAGACACTGTAAAAATCACGCAAAAACATAAGTACTGTGGACTTCAATTTCACATCTTATAGTACCCAAAAGGGAACTCTGATTTTCCTATATCAGTGAGTAAAATCTTGAACAATTAGTAAACAAGATCATTTTATTTTTCGATTTTTTATAGAAGTTGGAGATGGCCTTGTCCACATATCTACAGTAACTGAATTATATCAGTAAATATAAGAATTACAGCTTAATTTCACCCATTTTCTGTCTTAAATAATTCATAAATTAATTAGTCATTTTATTTTATTCATTGGAAAAATTGTGTCTTAGGTGATGATATTCAAGTAGGGACCCAAAATGTTAAAAACAAAGACAAGGAATAGATACTACATTTTTTCCCACTGATTTCTACGGATTTTCTATTACAGAAATAACTTCTGCAGAGCACTAGTATTTCTGCAGAACACAGTAGGATATTCTCAAAACCAGGATGGTGATAAAATGAATACAATCAGCATCAAGTGATGAGAAGCAGATGAGTAAAGGAATATGGCACAGCACTAAAATAAAATGGGTCCTTAATTTAAAGAACGCTTGCTTAAATTTTACCTTATGAAGAGAAATATTGAAAAGAAAAAGAAAAAGGAAGAAGGAGAGATGAAGGGAGAAAAGTTGGAAGGACAGAAGAAAGGAAGTGAGGGAGAAAGGAAGGAAGGGAGGAAGGAAACCAAGGGAGGAGGGAGGGAGAAAGGAGAAAAACAGTGAGTAAAAAAGCAAGAAAGAAGGAAAAGAAAAAAAAAAGGTAAAGCCATTATAGACCCACTGGCTGGCCCTCTAATCTTCCTTCTCTGCTTCCTACCCCAACCCAAATGTCTGGGACACAAGTGGGATAGTTGGGAAAAAGGGGAAAAAAGGAAAATTTCTTTCTCCAGCTGATGCTCACTTTGGTACCAATAGCTCTAACTCAACAGTTCCAAGTGTTTTTAATCTCATGTGGTCCTTTGAGAATAAATGAAACTTATCAACAGTCTCTCCAAGGAAGGGGTGGGGAGAAAGAAAAAGCATATTTACAAATACAAATAAAGTATACATTTAGATAAAATACAAAGTATATTTGCATACATTTTTAAAGGGCTTATATAAACTCTGAGATTCATCTCTGCACCATCTAATTATCCATTAGCTTAATATGAAAAACCATTGGCTCTAGAATCTGGACCAAGCCATAATAAATGGGTGGGGATAGGGATTTGGAGAAACGGAAATGAGATACAAAACAAACCAACCAAAAACACACACACATTAAAAATAAAAAGGTATTCCTTCTCTCCAAGTCAACCCTTAAGCTTCTGGCTCTTCATTGCTTCTGGAATTTAGATCAAGAAAAAGTATGATTTAACCAATAACTATTTAATTAATAAAAATAGATAAAATTATACAGCAAGATATATAATATTATAGCAATTCTTCATGTTTTTAATCATTAATTCTACATTCCTCCCTGTTAACTGTCTTTGATAGTGCACTGATATCTAATACTGCCCTGATTTTGAACATTAGCTCTCACACATACAATAACATTGAAATCCAACACCACTTAATATTGTGATTAGCAACTCATCAGACATATAGGAAATTACAAGGAGACTCTACAACAGATACAACAAAGCAAATAAACAATAATAAACTAATTTCAAAGTTTTAACGATTATATATAAGAGGACACAGACCTTGCCTTAACTGTACTAATGGGAATTGTCTATATTTGTTTAAAATATAATACTGTTTTGCATAGTAATTCATAATCTTCGAATGCCTTAAAGTATATTTAGCTCATCTGATGTGAATATCAACTCTGGAAAGTAAATAGGAGAGATATCATTATCCTTTTTTCATAAGTGAGGGAACAGGCTACAAGCTATTAAATGACATTCTTCATATCACAAATCCAACATGTGGCAGAGCAAAGGCTAGAACTCACAGGTTCTGATACCCAGTAATTTTGCTACTATGCTACACAGCACTCAAAAAATATTCATTACACATAGCTTGTTGAGGCACCTGTGTTGTCCTACTTTGGAAATTAGGACAATAGCATATATACTCAAATGAGTTTATGCCCATAGCATTTATTTATTCACAATAAAATTTTATTTTGGCACACAGTAAAACAGCAAGTATACTAGCTATTTAAGAGGTGTAAATAGATATATTTGAACGTGTGCTGCATATGTTATGGATGATGTTTGCATGTAGTATGTGTCCGTGTGTGGGGATTAGTGTATGTTTACTCATTTTGTTAGAATTTTGTTAGAAAAGCAATACTGTTGAGTTAAGCCTGTGTTTTATTGTTAATCATGCATTTAGTAACAGCACAAGTTGACAAATCACTTATAATTGCTACATATTATAGCAGCACAATTCACAATTGCAAAATCATGGCACCAACCCAAATGTCCATCAATCAATGAGTGGATAAAGAAACTGTGGTGTGTGTGTGTGTATAATATATATAAATACACACATATATATTATATACACACTATCATATATACTATATGTATACTATTCCAGCATATATATGCATATATATACATATATATGCAAATACACACACACACATATATATATGTTAGAATACTACGCAGCCATAAAAAGGAATGAATTAACAGCATTTGCAGTGACCTGGATGAGATTGGAGACTATTATTCTAAGTGAAGTAACTCCAGAACAGAAAACCAAACATTGTGTATTCTCACTGATACGTGGGAGCTAAGCTATGAGGGTGCAAAGGCATAGGAATGATTCAATGGGCCAGGTGCGGTGGCTCAGACCTGTAATCCCAGCACTTTGGGAGGATGAGGCAGGTGGATCACTTGAGGTCAGGAGTTTGAGACCAGCCTGGCCAGCATGGTGAAACCCTGTCTCTAATAAAAATACAAAAATTAGCTGGGCGTGGTGGTCTGCACCTGGAATCCTAGCTGCTCCAGAGGCTGAGGCAGGAGAATCACTTTAACCTGGGAGGTGGTGGCTGCAGTGAGCTGACATCATGACACTGCACTCCAGCCTAGGCAATAGAGCAAGACTCCATCTCAAAAAAACAAGAATGATGCAATGGACTTTGGGGTCTTGGAGGAAAGAGCGGGAAGTGGGCAAAAGATAGAAGACTACAAATATGGTGCAGTGTATACTGTTCGGGCGATGGGTACACCAAAATCTCACAAATCACCAGTAAAGAACTTACTCGTGTAGATCACCTGAGGTCAGGAGCTCAAGACCAGCCTGGCCAACATGGTGAAACCCTGTCTCTACTAAAAATACAAAAAATTAGCTGGATATGGTGGTGGGCACCTGTAATCTCACCTACTCAGGAGGCTGAGACAGGAGAATCGCCTGAACCAAGGAGGTGGTGGTTGCAGTGAGCTGAGAATGTGCCATTGCACTCCAGCCTGGGCAACAAGAGCAAAACTCCATCTTAAAAAAAAAAAGGAACTTACTTATGCCCAAATACCACCTGTACCCCAATAACTTATGGAAAAAAAAATCCACTTCATGTAGTAATATACGATAAGCACTTAGTAAATGCCAATTTTTATGCTCTTGCCTGGCAACTTTTGGTTGTCAACTGAGTAGAAAAAAGCACCATCTTTTAGAAATTTGTAATTCCTTCTTATCTGTATGTTACCTTCATTTTCATAAAAGGCAAGCAGGTATCATACAGTGATGAATTTTGGAAATTATGCATAACATTTTAATTATAGCTTGAATATTCTTTGTTTGAAATATTTGGGAGCAGAAGTATTTAGGAGTTTAGACATTTTTCGGATTTTGGAATATTTTTATTATATACTTACCAGTTGAGTGCCCCCAGTCTGAGAGTCTGAAATCTGAAATACTCCAATGAGCATTTCCTTTGGGCATCATGTCAGTGTTCAAAACATTTCGGATTCTGGAGCATTTCAGATTCCAGATTTTCAGATTAGGGATGCTCAGCCTGTACTTTAAATATGAAAGACATGCACTTGTTAAGGATTTTTGCAGAGATTTTGTTTTGCAATTATGAGTCAGCCCACATATGACTTCTGTTAAGCAATTACATATTTCTCAGAACTCTTCTTTTTTTTTATTTATATTACTTAAATGTTAACTGAGAAATAGAAGATTCATTTTTTGTTAAAGTGCAAATAAATGACAAAAGAAACTTAAATAAAAAATTAGTTGATTTAAATACTCAAAAAAACCCAAAATGCTTCATGAATAGCATAGTAGAACACACTTCGAGAAAAAAAGATAAACACACATATACACATATATCTGACTTCAACTATCTTCTTTGTTAGTTGATTTGTAATTACTTAATTAAATTTATTAAATAACTAAAAACTGACTTACAAATTTATAAGCATATATTCAGGTTTCTGTTGTAATTAGAGTAAAAAAGTAGTTAAAGATTTATAATCTTATTGCCCTTATCTTTCCTATTTTTACTTGGGAAATTATCCTTTTTACTCAAAAATTTTACTTCCTATTTTTATCTCTGAAATATATAGTCTAATATGAAAATACACAAGATGGTAGATTGCCAGGGTGAGCTCATTTCTTCCTTAAGGAAATGATATAATAGAAATTATAATCTAGTGGATTTACCTGTACCATATTTCTCTCTTAATATTCAAAGCAATCCTTCCATCCCAAATACCAGAACCAACCTTGAACAAAATTCCAAAGTGTAGATGAAATTTACCTCCAGTTCCTCTTCCTTATCCCCTCTTTGTCCATGTTTCCTTTTGACCTTCTTGGCCCTTCCTTTGACCTTATCTAAAGATGTTATTTCTGGTGTTAGAAAGCGTTAGAACTTTCCTCTTCAATTTCAGCTTAAACTGAAGTCTTTATTTAACTTGTATTCCTAACTATTGCATCCTTAGCCCATATTGCCAACCCATGAATTGAAATGTTGCCATCTATCTGACCAACTTAATAATGTTTTGCATCCTGCTCTCATGTAACAGGTCACACTCTCTTAGATACCAATGAAATATTTTTCTGTTTCCTGCATTTATCTCAGCCTTCCATGTGAGTCACCTGTGTTAAATTTGTAGTAATCCCAACTTTCGGAGGCTGAGGTGGGCAGATCGCCTGAGGTCAGGAGTTCGTGACCAGCCTGGCCAACATGGTGAAACCCCGTCTCTACTAAAAATACAAAAAATTAACCGGGTATGGTGGCATACACCTGCAGTCCCAGCTACCTGGGAGGCTGAGGCAGGATAAACCCTTGAACTTGGGAGGCGGAGATCAGGTCACTGCACCCCAGCTTGGGCGACAGAGTGAGACTCCATCTCAAAAAAATAAAACAAAATAAAAAATAAAAAAAAATTAGTAATCTCATTTCTGATTCACTTGATCTGGGCTTTCTTCCTTTTCCCAGTTGGGCTCCCTCTATGGTTCTAGTATGCTTTGTAGTGATTAAAATGGTTAGGATAAATAAAACCACTGCCATAAACCAAAAAATTTCCAGTCTACCTCAGGCCCTAATGGTCAACTTGGTTTTCCCTGACCCCTAGTTATTCTGTTTATCAAACAGAAAATAAATACTCTTTACCAAGTTCCATAAGATATATATTTTTAAAATCTGCTAATAGCATTTAGAAGGTGAGTATTCATACTGAATCTTCTACTTCTAGACCAAAAGCACTAGAATACTCAGAGTACTCTAGAAATTTATAATGGAGGTAGGTGACTCATTCTTTTAGAATTCATCTGTGGGAGGCAAAATAATTGCACCCCAAAATGCCCACTGCCTAAAGCCCAGAACCTGTGGTACATGGCAAAATGTTATGTTACATGGAAAAGGGACTCCGTGAATGTAATGAAGGTTGCTAACACTAAAACAGGGAGAGTATCCTAGATTATCCAAGCTGGCCCAGTCTAATCACCTTAAAAGCAGAGAACTTTTTTGGCTGGAATTTGGAAAAGAGGTGTGGTAGTAGGGGAAATCTGAAAGATGTCAAGTGTGATAATGATTCCAGGTGCTGTTGCTGGCTCTGATATAGGGATAGCACATATGCAAGGAGCTAAAGATGGCTCCCAGCTGATAGCAAGAAATGGAGAGTTTAGTCCCACAACCATGAGGAACTGAATGAGCATGAAAGTGGATTTTTTTCAGAGTCTCCTCCAGTTAGGAATCCATCCGACACTTTGATTTTGGCCTTGTAAAGCCTATAGCAGAGAAACCGGTGGAGCCAATCTAAACTTCTGATCTGCAGAACTGTGAAATAATAAATTTGTATTGTCATAAGCTGCTAAGTTTGTGGTTGGTACAACAGTAATAGAAAACAAATAGATTATCCAACATACTATCCCAGTCTAAAGGCCAATAGACACATAGTTTAAAATCATAGAGTAAAGAATTAGGGCAGGAACCACTATTATTAAAACAGAAAGTTCTTAACACTATAAATATATTTTCCCTGATATTCCTTCTTTTAGTCATATCCTCAGAGAAAGTGAAATACCACGGGACTACAGGGAAAAGAACACGGGGAGTGTATATCTACTTAAGTGCAAATTGTCCTCACCAAGGAACTTCACAAATGTGCTCTTCCTCACAGGCAAGAATACTATACTAACAGTGCAACATTACTCAAACCAACTAAATCTACTCTCTTCAATAGGAAAAATCTGAAAAGAGCTTAAAAGATTATACAGGCATGAAGATAATGAACATTTAAGAAACAATGAAAAGAAGAGAAAAAAAGCCCAGGCAAATGTACCCAAAATTCACACATCATATGCTTACTGGGGTATGTTTTTCCTACTATACAAGTTTTCTAATAATCATACATTTAAAGGAATTTATCTTCAAAAATTATGATTATTTATTTTTATATGTCATCACCAAAGCTAGTTTTTAAAATGTATTTTCCAAAATGAATTTTATTTCTTATTCATATTTTTTACACAGCTAGCTTCTGGTCTTCACTGAACAAAGGAATATTGGGAGAAAGGCAGTTATTTCCAATGATTTTCGGCATGGAAGGTTTAGAAAACTTAACCTTTGAAAATTTACTCAACTTCAGAACCTAAAACTTTTGGAGGCATATAGCTACCAACAACATGTTGAAAATAAATACTTTTGCAATCAACTAGAAATAATTTTCACAGTAAAAGGTAAATTCTCAGCAGGTTGCACATATTCTACTTCATAATTATATCACAGTATGAAACAATATGAAAGAAAATAAGGGGAAAAAACAATATAGCTATTTAAAATTCTTTTAGAAACAAGATAAATGAAGTTAATTTTATTATTTCTGTTGAGATAGAAAATATATGGAGCTAAAAATTACTAATACCACACTTTGAATCTTCCCTTTTGTCTTCCATGGAGGCCACACATGGAAGGACAGCTCCAATGACCTGGGTAAGAACACTGCAGGATAGAAATGGCAATGCGAGATAATGTACACATGTTCCCCTTTCTTTTGAATATCACATTCTGCTTCCTAGAGGTCCCGGTAAACTTATTAAAAACTTCAGTCATTTTGTAAGGAGATATCATAATTTCCAGGGGCTTTGAGGCTCATTTATAGCAAATTAATCCCCATTTTATGTCCGTCCCCATTTGGTATTTCTAAAGGGGGTGGATAATAAATCCCGCCAACTCTCTTTTTAAGGGCTATTCAGATACTAAATAAACCAGGAACATTTAAAAATACAATCTCACAAAAATCTGCTTTGCTTAACCTTCTCTCCTTCTTTAAAAAATAAGAAAGGCATGATGTTCTTTTTTTGTTAATTAATTCATTTTAGACAATTCCTTAAATTTTCATTTTAATAAATTTTTGTGTGGGTGCATTAATTACTCTCAAAGATGCTTTACAACTGTTACCTATTAAAACCCTTTGTTATTGAATAAAAAAGAAAAGAAAAGAAAAGAAAAAACTTCCAGCATGCTCCCTTCCTTCTCTATTCTGAGCAGGTCCTTGCTATCAACTGCTGGAGTATGCTTGCTTTGCACCTAGAGCTATAATTATTTTGCTTTAATTTTACAAAACCTTTTGTTCCATTCCCACGAGCCCACCTGATCCTCATATTACACTCGCTCTATTAAAACACTCATGCAGAACAAAGCATGGCTGTACTGATTCATAAGTAACTTTTTTTTTCCTCAGTAAAATGCCACTGGCTAGGGTTCGGGACACAGTCCTGGGCTTCACTATCCTTTGCCAATTTTCATATGTTAGAACAAAAAAAAATATATGTTGTATCAGAGTGTGTACTCTTCCCCAAGATCCTTCCTTTGCCCCACTTGTTTTTTGTGTTTTTAAATATATTTTATCTTATACTTTACTTTACTTTGGGGCAATATACGTGACAGAATGTTGAGGATGGTGGATATATTAAAAGATTGTATCATGGTGAGATTTCTTGTATTCATGTGGTTAAAATTCTTAAAAATCACTTCTGTTGCCTTCTTTAATTTTTGTTCTTTCTCCTTATTCCACCTCTTTTCCTTGAGATCGTGCAATATATGTGGGCTTTTGGCAGAAAAAAATTGCAGTGACTCATCAAGAGAACTGTTTGTTTGCTCTGAGGAGCACCCTGAGGACCCTCTGGGCTGCACAGGGAGCCCTTTGATCCTAGGAAATTTATTTCTTCCAGATGTTTTCCCCACAGCCACCTTTCTGCAATGTCCCTCTTCATTATGCAGCATAAGAATAAATACTCAAGACCCACTGCTATGGTATACAGTTTTCCTGAATGTAGTGTGACAGGGAGTTGACATTTGATTGAGCTGTTGGGTTCTTCTTGCCTTAGGCACAATGATGGAGGAAGGTTAAAACTGAGGAAAGTAGAACTGGGTCTGTTCAGGTACAGTGTCTTTAGGATTAGGATGCAAATTACGTGAACCAGGCCAAAGAAATTATGTAAAATCTACAAATCTACAGACCATTGATCACGGACCTAGTTTTCTCCAACCCTGTAAAGTCTTGATGCCTGGATCTGCCATGTTACTCCTCCAATTTTTTTTTTTTTTTTACCTAAAGTACAAAGTGCGGACAGGAAAGTGAAGCCATTGGACATCTCTTGTTTTTTCTTCGCTTGGCTGACAGTGCTAGTGGAAAGGAGAAGGGAGAACAAGGGAGGAATGCAGAGCAGGTACAAAGATAAACATGGTGTGATGGGCTGAATAATGACATCTCAAAATATGTCCATGTTCTAACTCTTGGAGTCTGAATATTAATCTAAATGAAAAAAAAGACTTTGCAGATATAATTAAATTAAGGATTTTGACACATAGAGCTTATCCTGGATTATCTAGATGGGCCCTAACTACAATTCTATGTATGCTTGTAACAGGAAGATTCCACATAGACAGAAGAGGCCAAGTTAATGTGACCACAGAAGCTGAGATGGCAGTGATGTGGCCACAAGCTAAAAAACAGTGGTGGTCAGCAGAAGCTGGAAAAGGCAAAGAAAAGGATTCTCCCCTAGAGCATCCAGAAGGAATGCAGCCCTGCTGACATCTTGCTTTTGGCCCAGTGATACCAACTTTGGACTTTTGGCTTCCAGAACTGTGAGAGAATAGATTCCTGATGTTTTAAGTAACCAGGCTTGTGGTAGTTTGTTATAGCAGCCACAGGAAACTCATACAGATGTGAACTATTTCAAAACTCCATTGTTCAGAGCATTTGTGGAATCACTGAAATCTCAGGTTGAAGGCACAGTGTAAAACAGTATGCCAAGGCTTGAAGACAAAATTCTCTGTGGAGATACTGGAGATATTAAGGGCACTTATAATCTATAGCAAGTAGGGAACTAAAACAGGGCAAAGAGAGTGCACAAGGGCATTCAACAGAAGATTATACAGATTATGAATGTAAACGTTCTAATTTTCTGATGCTGGTTTGCATTTTTTATGAAGTAGGACAAATCTATCATATTTTCCATTTAAGTTAATGTTTACATATAATGTATTACCAGTCATTTTTCCCCTAAATCAATTATCAGTATCATTAACTTTAGTGACATTTGATTTGGCAAATATAAACTATATTTAGCATATATATACTGTATTATAAAAATAAAGATCATCTATCTGCACTTGAGGTAACTTTCCTTTAACTATTCAAAGAAAAATCTATTTTTAAGGTTTAACCCAAAGATAATATGGTACCTAAACCCAAGAATTCTTAACTAGATATATTAAAACAATAACTTGGCTGGGCGTGGTGGCTCATGCCTATAATCCCAGCACTTTGGGAGGCCGAGGGAGGCCAGAACTTCGAGACCAGCCTGACTAACATGGAGAAATACCGTCTCTACTAAAAACACAGAATTAGCCGGACATGGTGGTGCATGCCTGTAATCCCAGCTACTCAGGAGGCTGAGGCAGGAGAATCTCTTGAACCCGGGAGGCAGAGGTTGTGGTGAGTCAAGATCACACCATTGCACTCCAGCCTGGACAACAAGAGCTAAACTCCATCTCAAAACAAAACAACAACAACAATAACAAAAAACCTCCCAAAAACCCAATAACTTAAATCTGGAAAAGTCCAATAGCAAAATTATTGTGACCAAACCACCCAGTTTATTCCTTTCTCTAGTTCATCATTAAAAACATTTGGTAGTGGCATTATTAATAAAGAACTGAAAATACACCTGAACTCCATGATTCTTCATAGCTATTTTACTTTTCAACAACCAAACCATTAATCTTCATAATTACCATGAAGCTAATAGATGTAGACCACAGATAAAGATGAAGAAATAAAGTTATGGAAAGCTTAAAGAGATTCTAGATCAATCAGCAAATGAGAAGAACTGAGAAAATGAAGTAGAAATGCTGGCTGCATTCTCTAGTACCTTTGAAAAACTACTAGAGATAGAATCCTTCTTTTGGAGAAAATAGTCCAATGACAGAACATGTAAAAGATGAACAGAGTCATTTATTTTTTGCTCCTTTCATATTAACACAGAGTATTCATTTGGCAGTAGGTTTAAAAACAGGAAGAATAGTCTATTTTTAAATAAAATTTAAAAAATTAACTGATGATTAACATAACTACTGTACCAAAAGAAAGATATCATAAGTCATTCAAAGTACTAGCAGGCTAAAGATATTCTAATAGTTATCCCCATCCACCTTCATTTCAATAAACGGGAAAAATAAGAATCTCAATGTGTTGTCTTTTCAATTTCCTAATAATACCAGGGGGACCCAAGGCAGTTCAAATCTCAGGACTTCAGAGGCCACTGATTTCCACTATCTGAGGTGCCGAGCAGTCGATATGAATTCCAACTTCATACTCTCCTTGTCTCCTTATTCTATTTGCTTTAACACTATGTACACCTAACTTATCTGTAGAAGGACAGGATGCATATCCTTTCTACAAAAAAAAAACTATGCAGATTTTCCTAGTGCCATATAATTACAGATACTCTTGACTTGTTTATGAACCCTTCAAGAGGCAATTGTTAGCATTCCCATTTATCACTGTCTCACCTATTTCTGAGTTCCTAGAGGGTTGAGAACATTCTTTTCCTGTTAGTATCTTCTCTTAATTCTACCACACCTGGTAAGAAGTTAAGTAGTAACTAGTTGACATAGAACTCATGGCACAGAAGAATGGGTGGCCAGCATCAGTGCAGATTGGTTCATTTGGGTTTGTAACCTTTGTGATAAATTATTGAGTGCTATAGAGATAAAATATAAAATGATTTTTTAAAATCTTAATACAAAACTACCTTAACCCTTTTGCCACAGATTATGATTCTGAAAGCTAATAATCTGTACTTTGCTATAACAAATATAGGAGGATGAATTTAGTACGATAAAGTTTGCTGTGATGGAGAAATCGTTGAGATAAATGGGACTTTAAAATCAAGAGTCAAGGACATTTGGAAAGATATAAGATGTACTTAGGAATCTTACAATTGAACAAGGACTCGTCTCTAGTTTCTTAGTCATAATGTTTCTAAGACACAAATTAATCAAAATCCAAGGTTATCAGTTACTTAATATAAATTTTCCAAAAAACAAATCTTGATTATACACATAGGTCTTCAAAGTGGGTAGATTTATACAGTCCCCTCTACACAGGCAAATTACATACAGAAAAATTATGAAGTTATTTTTTTCTTTGAAGTAGTTTAGTGAATTTTTAAAAATCTGTAATGAATAAAACCAGACTTAAATCCTCAATAAAAATGTTCTGTATCAATGATTGTCATGATATGTGTCTTGGTAATAGATTATTGCATAATGTTTTTTCTTAATAAAATGGTATCTCCATCAAACACGTAGATCATGGAGTCTTCCCACAGGGAGTTTTAAGATCATGTAATCCAATCCTTCATTTTACAGATGAAGAAACAATATGTGAGTGTTTTAATAAAGCCTACTGTAAGTTTTGCATTAAGACAAAAATGGTTGTTGTATGAAGAAAAAAGGAGAAAAAGAATTAACAGTAGAAAGTTGGAAGTGAAGAGGGAGGAAAAACAGAAAGACTTTTTCACTGGTGCAGAGCACTAAGTAGAGATGCATTCTCTAATATATATCCATGTCATTGCTGGAGACTAGCTTAAATATAGTACAAAGTTGGTAGCGTCCTTTTTTTTTTTTTTTTTTGAGACAGAGTCTTGCTCTGTTGCCAGGCCGCAGGCCGCAGTACAGTGGCGCAATCTCGGCTCACTGCAACCTCCGCCTCCCGGGTTCAAGTGATTCTCTCCTGCCTCAGTCTCCCGAGTAGTTGGGACTACAGACATGCGCCACCACACCAAGCTAATTTTTGTTTCACCATGTTGGCCAGGCTGGTCCTGATCTCCTGATTTCATGATCAGCCCACCTTGGCCTCCCAAAGTGCTGGGATTAGGGATTACAGGCGTGAGCCACCAACGCCTGGCCTGTAGCATCCATTTTTAAAAGAATCACTTAGATTATAAACATATAAACAATTTAGACAGGTTTACCTCTAGGGAATCACATGACTTACCATAAATAAACATATTCTGTATTACCAACATGCTAACTGTTCATTCATTTACACTGTATATTACCTGTCACTTCCCCAGCATATGCAAGTTGAAGGAAACATAATAACCATTGTTAAACTCTATTTTAAAATAAATATTATTCAATAAATACAGAAAAAACATGAATATTTTTAAGAGTCATATAAAGACAAATTTTAATTTGAAGATTTGATACAAAGGAATAAATATATATACCTAATATATATTCACAAAAGTTAAAAACTAATTTTTTAAATGTAGGCTGTGGAATCAGACTCCCTGGGACTCAATCTTGATTTCTGTCCCATCCTTGACCTTGGGCAAACTTTTCCTCTCTGTGCCTCAGTTTCCTCACCAGTAAAATTAGGATAACAATAGTGACTATTTACAAGAGTTGTTGTGAGGATGGAAGGCCATAAATTTACATATAAATCTTTTAGAACAGGGACAGGTACATAGTAATTAATAAATGTTAGCTGTTACTTCTAATAGGTACAAGTCTGTTAAACATTTTGCAGGGGGGAGATAAGGTGTCTCTCCTTAATGGGACTTGTTAAGGCATTTTGTCTTTCAAATGTCTGCCTAACTTAATTCATATCAATATTTTATTTCAGTAGGATTAATGAAATAGTATGAGGAAAAGCCTTAGTTTGGTTTGTTTAGACGTGTTTGAGACAGGGATTCTCATCCTTTTGAGGGGAGTAACCTAAAATATTACACCCATTCCTGGCTTAAAGTAACTGAGAAGTGACTCTCACAAGATGATACGGTTTAGCTGTGTCCCCACCCAGATCTCATCGTGAATTGTAGCTTCTATAATTCCCACGTGTTGTGGGAGGAACCCAGTGGGAGATAACTGAATCATGGGGGCAGTTTTCCCCATACCGTTCTCGTGATAGTGAATAAGTCTCATGAGATCTGGTGATTTTATAAGGGGTTTCCCCTTTTGCTTGGCTCTTTCATTCTCTCTTCCCTGCTGCCATGTAAGATGTGCCTTTCACCTTCTGCCATGATTGTGAGGTCTCCCCAGCCATGTGAAACTGTGACTCCATTAACCTTTTTTTTTTTTTTTTTTTTTTTTTGAGGCGGTGTCTCGCTCTGTCGCCCAGGCTGGAGTGCAGTGGCCAGATCTCAGCTCACTGCAAGCTCCGCCTCCCGGGTTTATGCCATTCTCCTGCCTCAGCCTCCCGAGTAGCTGGGACTACAGGCGCCCGCCACCTCGCCCGGCTAGTTTTTTTTTGTATTTTTAGTAGAGACGGGGTTTCACCGTGTTAGCCAGGATGGTCTCGATCTCCTGACCTCGTGATCCGCCCGTCTCGGCCTCCCAAAGTGCTGGGATTACAGGCTTGAGCCACCGCGCCCGGCCTAAACCTTTTTTTCTTTATAAATTACCCAGTCTTGCATATGTCTTTATTGTGAGTACAGACTAATACACAAGGTAAAGGAGAAAATGGGCGAGTAGAAGAGGCTTAGCAGGATGCATACATCCCCTGATGTGGAGAACATGAAAGCACTCACAGAGGAAAGTGGAGGTGCTGACTCTTCAGCAAGCAAATACTCCACCTATGTGCTCCCACAGTATCTTATACATGTCTCAAAGCCTTTAACCTGCTGCTTGTAGTGATTTGTTTATATATACATTTTCTTTTGTTATTATATAGTCTTCTACTTGAAGACAAAAACTGTCCCATTCACTTTTGCTCAGTAGTTGCTCAGTGGTATATTTATGGATTGAATGACTTAGTTAATTAATAACAGCTACTACAATGGGGGAGGAGATTGATTTTAAAGCAAGAGCTAAGACTCACAGGTTCTATCCCATGGAGGGGCATGTTGAGGTAGAAGTAACGAGCTATCATGGTACTGACAATGGGTCTCTGATCTCTGTGCTGGGGATAAATGCTCTAAGTGAGGATGAAATATTTTTGAAGTTTATACATGTGTAAGTTTTTTTCCCCCTTTAACCATAATAACTTTCTTTTTTAAAAATGTATGAATATTTGAGTAACTAAGTGCAATGTTGGGTGCAAATATAATCTGCCTAATAAGCCATGGAAAAAGCCTGAAAATAAATTCAATAAAAAGAGTCCTAGATAATGTGTTGTGGGAGAAGACAGAATAAGCAATTAATTATACATGGTGGAATTAAGGTAATTTTAGTAGAGAAGGTAATATGTGAGCAGGATCTTGATGCAAATACTAAATCTAAATCTGTGAAAATAGAACTTATATCCTTAATGTAGAAATTGGCTGATAAGCAGAAATAAGTGCAAAGTTCTGTGAATGGGTGACATAAACATCAAAGGTATTCCTAATTCCCAATATGCTTGAAAAATTGGCTATTATTTGATGCATATATTCCTGTATGGCAATCAGCCCAGTAAATAAAATAATAATAATGCCCTTTAAAAAATTCATTTATTCATGAATATTCATTCATCCATTCACTCTTTCAACCTAATGTGATAATCTACTGAACATCAAATTCCAAACTGTGTGCTGAGTACACTGGAAACTGTGGTGGTCAAGACAGAATAAAGTCTCTGCACAAGAAGTAGGTTCAGACAATTAAATTAATAATTATAATGCAATACATATTATGTTAGGTAAAGTACTAAATGTTATGGAAATATGTAATTATAAGCAGTTTATACTTAAACTCATTACAGAAATATGGCAGAACTATATCTGGATAAATATAAAGTGCTGTTGGTTTTTATTGACCTTGAATTCCTTCTGATTTGGTCCTTTTTACCTACAGAGTAGATTGCCACATCTGGGTCTTACTTATACTGTTTGCTATTCAAAATCTTGCCTCTTGAACTACCTATTTAATTATGGATTCATAAAGCACAAATCAATTTATTTACTTAAATTCCTTCAGACTAAAGATGGCAGCATTTTTCCTAGTCCAGTGTTTCTTTTCTGTTAAGATATATCTTTTATTATAAATGACAGTAACCTCAGGAAGATGATGGTGATGATGCATGAAACAGAAAAAAATATGCTTCTTTTTGTGAGATTAGATCTACAGGGCTGAAAAGAGTAAAATCTTGTTTGGACTAGTATATTAACAAAAACCACATAGGAGTCACAGTGGAAGCAATTATAGTCTATACCAATTCTTATCATTTTAATGAGGCAAAGTTAAAGTTGGTCTTTTTGTTGTGGTTCTTAAATTCAAGGTATAACCTATAGCCCATAACAAATTTTTTCTTTAGAAATTATCAACCACACAGTGGATTTTCTTTAGAAACCAAAATTCTAGATTTTTTAAAGCAGAAAATGTGCTGTTCTCCTTCATTTTAATTCTTTTGGAGGAATAGAACTTTTTCTTTTCTTTCCATAAAAAATGTAGTTAACTAGAGTTGCCATAGGCAAGAGGACTGACAGAGTAAAATACTAAATGATCCAATATATACTGCATTTATCTAACTGGATTTCATCTAGCTCAACATCATGGCTTTGTAGTCTAAGCAGTAGATGAACAGAAACAATAAATTGGGCAAGTAATGTTTTGTGTGAATAACAGAAGAGTGAACAGAAATATAACACTTCACCATTGCACAAAATACAATTAAATATGATTTTTAAAAACCCAGCCACTGATCCACTGCCCAATCATAAAAGAAGTGTAATCAGTTCAAGTAGTCTTAAATATAGTGAAAATGTCCTCAAGATACACAGCTTGAGAGAATAAAGAGTTTTCACTCTCATCTGCTGGACTCAGGGAAGGTGTGCTATGTGGCTATCATTTGAGTGTGCTGTGTTTAAGTTAATCAATATTATAAATTATGCATGTATTTTAGAAGTTCATAATTTCTATTAACTTGTAAAGCTTTTGTAAAGAATGATGAAAAAACCATACTACAAAAATGAGAATGTGAATAAATGCCAGTTTTCCCTCAGATTACAGATGAGATAACATCGCTCCTATTTTAAGAAAATGAGACTGGATCAGATGTGAACATTTATCCCTTCTCTTTAGGATAGTCTATGAATTCAACACATTGGCGCTAATTATTACAATAGTTAACAGTTACTTGAGTACTAACCATGTGCGAAGCACTTTGTAATTATTTCACATATATTATCTCATTTAATGCTCAAAACAATACTATATTATAAATAAGGAAACTGAGGCAAAGGGAACTCATTTGCTCTAGATGAATGGGGTAGTAATAGGTGGATGTAGGATTCAAACCAGACATACTCCAGAATCCATACAATATTAGAATAGTCTGACCTGAAAAGACCAAAAAAAAAAAAAAAAAAAAATGGATCTAACCAATACCTTGGGAACATCATCTAACTTTTCTGGGCCTTAGATCCTTCAGCTGAAATAGGAATTGACAAACCTTTTCCATAAAGGGCAAAAATCTTAAATATTTTAGGCTTTGTGGGTCAAGAGGCAAAATCAGAGATGTCATGTTGTTTAGGTAATGATATAATTGGAGAGAAAACTTGCTGTATCTCAGCCAGTTAGATGAAAAGTACATAATGCAGCAGGAAAGGATAATCTTCAAACTATTAAATTATAGTTCTCTTTGTACTTCTAATGTGGAGACAAATTATATTAAGAACGTGGTAGCTGAAATAAAATTATTTGAGATTAGCACATCAGGTGTTGAGTGTTATCAGTGGTTATCTTAGGGGGTGATAGAAGAAGATTTTAGGGACAGACAGAAGTTTTTTCACTTCTAGTTAAAATTAATTTTTTAAGTAGTGGAACTGATTGTGATTTATTATTATTATATTTTACTTTGTGTTTTGGGGGTAGTTTTCAGTATTTTCTCCTGGTTTTATTGAGGTAAAACTGACAAAAATTTTACATATTTAATATGTACAATGTGATGGTTATCAAATACACATTACCATAGTCAAGAGTATTAACATATCCATCACTTCATATAGTTACCACTGTGTGTGTGTGTGTGTGTGTGTGTGTTGAGAACACCTCAGATATTACCCTCTGAGCAAATTTAATGGATGCTATTCAGTATTCTTAACTATAGTCACTATGCTGCATATTTGACCACCATAAGTTATTCATCTTATAACTGAAAGTGTGTACCCTTTGACGAACTTCTCCTGATATCCCTGTCCCCAGCTCCTGGCAATCACCATTTTATTCCCTAAATTTTTGAAATCCATTTTTTTTTCTTAATTTAATTTAAAGTTCCGGGATACATGTACAGGACGTGCAGGTTTGTTAATAGGGTAAATGTGTGCCATGGTAGTGAAGAGCCATGTTTTCAATACATCACAAGCCATAGTAGTGAGAAACAGCATTTCTATTCTTTTTCTTTTTAAATTATTATTATACTTTAAGTTCTGGGATACATGCGCAGAACTTGAAGGTTTGTTACATAGGTATACACGTGCCATGGTGGCTTGCTGCAGCCATCAACCCATCATCTACATTAGGTATTTCTCCTAATGCTATCCCTCCCCTAGTCCCCCACTCCCTGACAGGCCCCAGTGTGTGATGTTCCCCTCCCTGTGTCCACGTGTTCTCATTGTTAAACTCGTACTTATAAGTGAGAACATGCGGTGTTTGGTTTTCCGTTCTTGTGTTAGTTTGCTGAGAATGATGGTTTTCAGCTTCTTTTTAAAAAGATTCTACATAAAAGTGAAATCACACAAGAAAGGAATTTTAGAAAAACTAAAAAATTGAATTAATATACTGTCATAGGAAGAAACAGAATTTCCAATAGGAGTGGGGGAAAATAATAGTATCAGAAATGTAATAATAATAGATCTTTTTCCTGTGGAAAATAGTACATGGAAATAGAATGTATTAAAAAGGAGAATCAGAAAAGATTATGGCTCCAGAATCACATTATCTTCTACAGTTTGAAGAAAAAAAAATGTGGCTAAAAGAAAAAATGTACTTCCATTACATACCTTTTATAATGACAAGAATAAAGAAATACTAACAATATCAAGTATTGACAAGGATACTGACAAGGATATGGAACTACTGAAACTCTTATCCATTGCTAGTGGGAATGCAAAAGTGGAAATTATCGAAATGTCTTTCAGTGAATTAATGGTAAATGATCTTCTGTATATCCATACAAAGGAACACTACTTAGCAATAAAAAAGAAACAAATCATGAAACATGCAATGACATAAAAGAGTATCTTATTTTATTTTATTTTTTTTAAAGGCAGGGTCTCACTCTATTGCCCAGACTAAAGTGCAGTAGCGTGATCATGGTTCACTGCAGGCTCAACCTCCCAGGCTGAAGTGATCCTCCTACCTCAGCCTCCCAAGTAGCTGGAACCACAGGTGCACATCACCATGCCTAGTCAATTAAAAAAAAAAATTTTTTTTTAGAGATAGGGTCTCTCTGTGTTGCCCAGGCTGATTTCAAATTCCTGGGCTCAAGCATTCCTCCTTGGCCTCCCAAAGTGCTGGAACTGCAGGCATGAGCTAACCATACCCGGCCATGAATGAGTCTTAATGCATCAAGCTGAGTGAAATAAGTCAGTCTTAAAAGGCTATATATATATATATATATATTTCTCCATTTATATGACAGCTCTTGGAAAGACAAAACTATAATGATAAAGAGATCTGTGGGTGCCCTGAGTTAGTGGTGCGAGGATGGATAAAAGAAGAAGTTCTTCAGTGTGATGGAACTCTTTCATATTCTGATAGTGGTGGTGGTGCTTGTTACATAAATCTATATATATGTGAAAATTCACAGAACTGTATACCAAGAAATTTATTAATGTCAGTAAAACTATTCAACATTTTCAGAGGAAAAAAAGGGAGCAACTGATTACATATTGAATCATTGGAAAATACAGGCTCAAGTAAAGCCATGGTTTCTCCTACCAAGAAGATAATTTGGTAAGAGATAACATTGTTGATGAAAAAGAAACCTGCAGTTCTACCTCTCTGCCATTAGTTGACCAAAATGAGAATGTCTAACACAGCTACAAATTTAAATAATTCTCTGTTTGTTTAAAATATAGTCTCTAATAGTTCATTATAGTCATTACTGCCTGTGAATCAAGGATAATACCAGTATGTGAATTTTGTAAGTATGATAGCAAGGTAAAGACTGTTACTTAAGCCAATAAATTACTAAATTTCATAAAACTCTAATGATTCTGTGAACAGACTATGTAGTTCAATTTTTCTTCTAAACCCTGTAACTGCAATGTATTTTCACTGATATTTTTAACAAGTTTTCAAAGGTACATTTTTTATTGTGGCAAAATATGTATTAAAAATTTACCATTTTAACCATTTTTAAGTGTACAGTTCAGTGGCATTATATATACTCACACTGTTATGCAACTATCACAACCATCTCCATCTCTAGAATATTTTAACTTTTCCATATTCAAACCCTGTAATTAAATTTTTCTTAATTAAATAATAATCCTATTTCCCCTTCCTCCTAGCCCCTGGTAACCTCTATTCTACTTTGTGTCTTTAGGAATTTGACTATTCTAGGTACTTACTTAACATAATGTATTAAAGTTTTATCCATGCTATAGCATATGTCAGAATTTGATTTCTTTTGAAGGATGAATCATATTCCATTCTATGTATGGACCACATTTTGTTAATCCACTTGTCCAGTGATGGACATTTGGATTGTTTTCACCTTTTGGCTATCAACTGTGCATTCCTTTTGACATTATTGTCAGCCACCAGTTTTTTCCTCACTAGTCAGACTCAAGTCATATTCTGACACTCTTTAGGAATAAAGGACATTTCATTTACAATAGTCAGGTTTAAACAGGATGTATTAGTTTGCTCTCACACTACTAATAAAGATATACCCAACACTGGTAATTATTTTAAAAAGAGGCTTAATGGACTCACAATTCCACATGGCTGGTGAGGCCTCACAACCATGGCAGAAGGTGAAGGAGGAGCAAAGGTATGTCTTATATGGAGGCAGGCAAGGTAGTGTGTGTAGGGGAACTACCCCTTTATAAAATCATCAGATCTCATGAGACTTACTCATTATCATGAGAACAGCACAGGAAAAACTGCCCCCATGATTCAAGTACCTCCCCTTGGGTGCTTCACACAATACATGAAGATTATGGGAGCTACACTTCAAGAT
Source organism: Trachypithecus francoisi (assembly GCF_009764315.1). Lineage (NCBI taxonomy): Eukaryota > Metazoa > Chordata > Mammalia > Primates > Cercopithecidae > Trachypithecus > Trachypithecus francoisi. Next base: position 74,302,590 of record NW_022681453.1, on the reverse strand, counting down.
GAGATTTGGGTAGGGACAGAGTCAAACCATATCAGAGGACTTTTTAAGTTTGGTCACAAGGTCTAATTAATTATTTTCATGCATAGGATCTAAAGAGCAATTGTATATTTATTAACTTATGTGTTTAAATTTGGTCATTAGCTTAACATATGTATTTGTATGCATGTCACATGCATGTCTGTGTGATGATACATAGAGCTATATTATGCATAATGTTAAAGCTTTACTATTGTCTGGTTAGAGAAGCAGTCATTATCCAGAAAAATGGTTTTCCAATGTGAAGCAGCATGTTAATTTGACTTCACTGAATTGAAAATTTTAAGATGAAATAGGAGATGGGTTCCTATAAGGGGTTAGTGTGCAACTAGACTCCATCTTTTACCAATCAAAACAGAACATCTGGGTGGGTACAATGCATTAATATTAAAAAAAAAACTTTATAAGTTTTAACATGCAGCTAGAATTAGGAAGTTCTGAGATAAAATGATCCTGAGTTGGGGGAGCTAAGAGTAAACAAGTGAAGGTAATTTTAAAAGTCGGTTAGGGCCTGGAGCATACTGAGATGAAGGGAAGAGAAATTTAGAATTATAAATAGCAAAAGATCCACTCAAGCTAGAAAAGATTAAGTATCCTTTTAGAGTTAGAAGTAGAAGAGGCATCAGTTACAAGGATAATTAATATCTAGATTATAAGGATCTGCTATTATAAAACTTATACTAGAACAAAAGTCATGAAAATGGTCTGCAGAAGTCATGAGGTGAGAATAAGATAAACAGGGAAATATTTAAGCAGATTATAGAGTTCTGGAAATGTCATCAAGTCTCTTGATTGTGTATATTTTTTGTTCAATTTAAACACTTGTCCTGAGGTTTATAAGTGAAACATGTTGTAATTTATCACCTAAGTAAACATTTATCTTATATACAAAAGCATGGTGAATACACACACACATACACACACACACACACACACACACACACACACCCCGACATTTTCATTAACAAGAACTAGTACCAACTAGAGCTCAGGAAATAATTGTTGATTAAATGAATCAGTCTACTTAGAGTATGCATTTTCTTCTGTGCTACAGAAGTTGAGGCAATACAAATGAAAATAAAACTTCTGTGTGCTGATTGATTTTCTCAGTCTGCTTATCTGAGAATTAAAGAATTTTAAAAATAATTTTACTTATTAATTTGCAAACTTCTTTAATAATAGATGTTCATTGTAACTAGTGAAACAACAAAAACTGTTTAAAGAAAAAATAAATAATCTTTCCTGATTCATTTTTTTGTTTCCAACTCTGTGAAATAACCAATGTGAAGAATATTATATGAATTATTTTCTATAGCTTTCTTCATGTTCATATAAACATACACAATATATTTATTCATAAATACTCATTACCATGAAAATTATGGTCATTCTTCCAGGTTAATAGCTATAGATATAATTCATTCTTGTCCTAATAGTTGCATTATCTTCAATAACATGGATGTATCATCTGTCCATATCATATGATATGCATGTAGTCAAATTCATGAAATCATTATACTTTTTTTTTTCTTACAAATTTTACCAAAAGTTTACTATATTTTTATACAGGATGCTCAAAAAACGCTGAAGACCTATCTGGTACCAGCTTTGGTGACTGAGAAAGAAAATTAGTGAGGTACTCCTGTTTTTTTGCCCTCCAGAAAGTCACCGACTATAATAAGAGAGACATAACAGTAAGTTTATTTTTTTAATTTGAGAGAACCTTCTCAGAGAATTTATAGTAACAAATGCTTTCAAAGCAACTGTTTAAAATAAGTAATATATCACTAGCAATTCATTCTTCATTGTTTCCAATGTATGATCAGTACTTAGTAACAACAGAAGACCTCCCTAGATGATGACTCAAAAACAAATTTCCAACCACTAAGAGCTCAGATAAAGGACCTTACTCTTGAGACCTCAAAGTGATTTACATTTTCACTAGTACTTCTATTATAATATATGATATTTATAAACTACCCTTATTCCATGGAACTCTAAATATTTAATACTCCATATATATCATTTGACTTTTTTGCATATGTCTTTAAGACAGGAGAAAACGTCCCCTACAGATAAGGAAAATGATTTTAAGACAAAACTGAGAACACCTGAATCAAGTCTCCAGCTAGCCCTATACTCTTCCCTTTCAATTATACTTGCTGCCTCACTAGTGGTAAGTGCAATTATAATGTAGATGGTATTATGTCATCAATTAGAGAGTCTCACTTAGCTTGATATAATCAGTTTTTATTTAAAAATGAGAGCTTTCCATGCAAACTGTTTTTCTATGTCCTAAAAGGCTGGTGACTAAAACTTCACTGACAAGTTTTTTTAGGTGAGATGAGCGTAAGTTAACTATTGAGCAGCCAGAGTCTAGTCAGGCCCCTCAGACTTTCCAATGTTACAAGAAGATGAGCAAATATGGGGTTAGATGTGTAACCCGGGTTCATAGCTGTACCTGCCAACCCTAACCTAGAGAAGGGAAGAGAACACTGACGGTAACAACGGCAACAGTAACAATGCTACACATCTATCACTTGTTGATTATCTAACAAAGTCTTAAAATATCAAGTAATGTAAGCAAAGAACAATTCAGTGAAATTTTAGCAAAGGTTAGGCAAATTTTATATGGTCAAGATAGTACATTTGCAAACAAGTAGAAGACCTTGTCAAAAATCTGAATCTTCTAATATCCAGTAACTCTCTTGTCCGAGCCAATTTATTTTCCTACATCTTTGAAGACATTTTATTATAAAAGGTTATAACTGAGCATTCGACACTAATCAGAATAGTGATCTTCATTCTGTATTCAGCGTCTCCTGACCCCCTGAAAGAAACTCAGCTCAGCATGGCCTCCTCCCTTTTCCAGTTGACTCAGAGAATGGTGCTTTCAAATTGTCTTTTGGGATACATGAAGGGGTGCATTTAGAGCCAACCTGAAGTGTAACACTCTTTATTGTTCCTGAGAAACGTGTGCCTAATTCCCTAGAAATTTACTGTTTCAAAGAGTCACAAGCTCCTGATTGCTTCTCATCAGTCTTGAAGAGATTAGATAAGCTTCCTCCCTCTTACAAAAGCTTTTTCTTCATTCAAAATTCCTTTGAGAACAAAACATTGAACCAGAATTGGATTTTTAACAAAATATTATAAGATTGTTGAAAATATCTTTTTTCTCCTGAGGAGACCCAGTAATTCAAAAGATATATTAATGCACATTCTGATTTAGGACTACTAGCAACATATTGCAAAGAGCAAGGTGGTGACAAAGAACAAAGTCCCTTCTGCTAAGCAGGAAAGATATTTTTTAACTGGCTTACTTTAGAAGACTTGAATGGACTGCTAAGGGCTTTCACACAGATAATCTCAGAAGTCAACGCTCAAGAAGCAGGGGGAAGAAACAACTACTGGAGGACCCTAACAGGTAGCATTGCCTCTAATTACCGTAAAATTGTTATGTATACTGATGCCCCACATCCCATTCCCAGACTCAGATTATTATTCTACAGTGAGAGTTGGCTTTAGAACACTTGTTTGAGTGTGTCAGTAATAGAAAATGACCTCTTCAGAAATGGGGGTGTTTACATGCAGTGCCCCTGAAGTTGGCACACATGGAAGGTAATTCAGGGTTATGTTTGCAGTGGCACCCGTCATCAGCAATGTTTCAATCCCAGTCCATCTCTCTGTCCTGTATTTTTTTTTTTATTATACTGTAAGTTCTAGGGTACATGTGCTGTGCAGTACGTGCAGGTTTGTTACATATGTACATTCATTTTCAATGTAGTTCTCAGTGGTCTTTAGAAAATAGTGCTAGCAATTCATAAGCATGTTTGCATTTTCAAAGTTTTGCTTTTTTTTTTTGAGATGGAGTCTTATCTTGTTGCCCAGGCTGGAGTGCAATGGTGCAATTTCGGCTCACTGCAACCTCTGCCTCCCAGATTTAAGTGATTCTCCTGCCTCAGCCTCTTGAGTAGCTGGGATTTCAGGTGTCCGCCACCATCCCCGGCTAATTTTATTTGTATTTTTTAGTAGAGATGGAGTTTCACCATGTTGGTCAGGTTGGTCTCGAATTCCTAACCTCAGGTGATCCACACGCTTCGGCCTCCCAAAGTGACGGGATTACAGACATGAGCCACCACGCCTGGCCTCAAAGTTTTACATTTTTTACAGTAGCAACAAGGCTGAGTACCTTCATAGGCCTTTACCTCTGATCACACTTATAAGGCTTTAATTAAGTTAGTCTTAAGAAGAAAAATGTAAACCAAACCCCAATTATTAAACATTGAAATTATTCCTTCTTATTGGTCTAATAATTACAATTTTTTACTTCTCATTCATTTTTCAAAGGTTTTTTTCAGTATGATCTAGGTCATTGGAACTATTATATGTGATATGATGGAGTGTTGGGCACAGACACACAGTAAATCAAGATGATGCAGAAATGAAAGTCTAATGCTAAAGATTTTACCAATCTTCCCACATCCCCATTTTTCAAAGGAGGAAACATATAGAGGACATTATATTTATTTCCAGCCACAATGATATAATTATAAACACACTCTCTCTTTTTTGGGAAGTCTATGACAGCAGGTATTACAATTCTACTTTGCCAGACGAGGTGTGTAAACCATAGAAAACTAGCATCCAAGAGAAGAACAGACTTGGATGTGGGTAGAATAATAGGAGGAACACTTACAGTCAGATAGATCAGAGTATGAATGCAGGCTTAGGCTTTTTTCCACTAAAATGTATACAGCAATGTAATCTCACTGAGCCTCAGTTTCTGATACTGTGAACTAAGGATTATGACATCAATCTACAGTCAATGCTGTAAGAATTAAATGTGAAGAATTTTATGGAGAGGGCATCTGCTAAATGTAACTATTTTTCTTACCCTCCTAAATTTTTTCAGTCTTTTAGACATTTGGGCGATTAGAGAACTGATGACCTCTGTGACCACACTAGCTCAGGCAATAGCTAAATGCAACAGTTTTAAAAACACCAAGCAGGAGATAGCACAGAGTTTGAGTCAGTTAGGTCTAATAGTAACACACACCTCACTTACTGGCTTTGCAATTTTAGATGCTACTTAATCATTCTGGGGCTCAGCTTTTTCATTATAAAATGGGAATGGTTCCTACTTTGCTGGGTAGTTGCTGAGTGTGGTAGCAAGGATTACAGACAACTCTTATAAAGTATCTGGTATATTAGGTAAAAGTATTGTAATATATATTGTTCAGATTTTTTATTAATTAAGGTTTGTACATAGACTCATCTCCTGTACTTAATATTTCTTTTTCTACTCAAGACCTTGAAAGGGTTATGACAGGGGCTTTGATCACATATTAGCTGGTTTGGCTGTGGTAACTTAGCTCCTGAGTATTGGGATTACAGTACCAGCCCTGCCATTAACTATTTAACTATGACTTGGATAGGAATTCTAGGCCTGAATTTTGTTCGTCTCCAAAATGAAGAGGCTAGAATAAATAATTCCTAAGGTTCCATGTTGCTATAATATTTTCTGGTTCCAGGGTCTTTTTACTGAGCTATAGCAGATAAATCCTCATATCTTTAGAGCTTACGCTACTTCTCTATGGTTTCATTTCCACATTCCATCTACTCTGTTTCTTCTTTAATTGCAAAAGGGGATAATTTCCGTTACTTTGCAAACAAACCAATATCTCTATTCTGGCTTAGTGGCATACCAGGTTATTAATGCATCATACTTAAAAAAAAAAAAGCCTGGATTGTTCTTCAATCCAGAAATCTAGTAATGTTGTAGGTAGTAATAATGAGAATAATGATGATTTATTTTCAAAGTTTTCTATGCCTCCAGGTCCCCGGTCATTGCACATGATAAAATACACCAAAATTAAAAATGAGATTAAGGTTTAACAGATAAAAAATACAGTCTAGGAAGAAAACACATTTTTGGTATGCATCTCTACATTACACAACAGCCACTTAAAAAATAAACAAAAATAAATCCGTTAACCAACAACAGAATTTTAATAATTATTAACTAGAAAGAAAATAAAATTAACTTGACCTTATCTTAGAAGGTTGTCGGATATCTACTCAGTTTATGCAAGTGAAAAATATGTTTTGAAGTATAAGACCTCAATTTCAGAAGTCCAAGTTCTCCTCAAACTCAGAGGTAAACCTTCAGGAAGGATTTAAAATAAATGTATGGATTTTATTAGCATGTGTATATTATTTACCTTTGAATTAATTTTGATCTTGTCCTATTCTTGAGCTATCCTTCAATTGGTATTTTTGTGTGTATCCACCATGTGCTTTCCCACTGCATTAGGAATAAAATTTAAATTCCTCACTCTGGCATTTCTCTGACCACAGCTCCAGCCATTCTCCTGCTTTGCTCACTTTGCTCTGGCCACTCTGAAGTCCTTTTAGTTATTTGAATACAGAAAGTCTGTATTCAAAGCTTTGCATTTGAATACAGGATTTTGTAGATGCAGTTTCTATCTGGAGCTTTCTCCCCTCCCATATTCCCTTCCCTACCCCAAATTCTTCACCTGGCTGATATTAATTTCTGTCCTTCAATGCTGAACTCAAAGGACACTCTCTCTGAGAATTCTGTCCTGAGCACCCAAAGGACAGTATCAGAGATTTCCCCCACTCAGTGTTGTCTTGCATACATAACTCTTTACGGGGACCACAGTTTGTAATGCTGTAATAATGTTTGCATTTATTTCATGTCTAATTTCCTTAGGAGACTATCAATTTCATGATGAAGGTGTAAGGGATCATTTCTATATTTCTAGTATTAAGCATAGTTGAATAATGAGTTAATAATTCTATTGTGGTAGATTCAGTAGGGCTAAGAAATATTAATTAAATATGGACTATTCCCTTAACATTTTATTTTCTAGTAAGGGAATAAGGCATACAGATAAAGTGCTATAAAATGTAGAAAGTAATTCATGTCTCAATAAAAGTGTAGATGAGTATTGTATTAGTTTCTTAGAGCTGCTGTGACAAGTACCACAAATTTGTTATATTTATTATATATTTATTATATTGGGTACTGTCAAAGGCATGATACCAGGAACAAAATTTAACAGTTTTGGAGGCTATAAGTCCAAAATCAAGTTGTCAGCAAGGTCACTACAGGTGGTAAGTAAATTTGGTGGTTAGGGGAGAGTGGATTGTTTCTGCCCAGGTCAAAGAAAGAAGGATTCATGAAATTAATAACATTGGAAATGAACTTGGTAGGATGGGTTGGTTTTGCATATGAAAAAATTGAATGATGGACATTCCAGATGCTGGAACAATATGAATAAAGGTAAGTGAGAGAACTTGGCCTGAGTATACAGTACATATAACCGGGTAGGTGACAATTAACTAAGAAATGGGATTAGAGTTAGATTTTACGATGCCATGTATTTCGATCAGGGATTGTTATACATAGAATTATTGAAAGTTTTGTCTGAACAAAGGCGACATAATCTTAGTGCTCCTGTTTTAGAAAAGTTAATGGGGCAGCAGTGCTTAGGATAAATTGATCTCCCTGCTGCATCTCTTCCAATTAGGAGATTTTTGCAAGCAAGAGAAGATAAAATCCTGACTAGAACAGAGATATCAAAAAAAGAGAATGAGACTTGGCCACTTACTGGACATCTAGGAGGAAGAAGAGGAAAGAATGATATATTTTGAATAAAGATGTCCTAGAGAATTGGAGTTAGAAAAGCTAGGATAGTCAAAAGGAGGATGGTTTTTAGGTAGAGGAATAAATTTAGCTTTGATATACTGACTCAGAGAAACTAGAGTGATTTCTAGTTGAAGATTTAAATAAGGATGTTGGAAATATAGGACTAAAGTTTTGAAGACATATCAGGACTGGAGGTATAAATTTCTGAGTTATCCATAGTGAAATAATTGCAGTCATGTAATTCTGAGAAGCTGTGTCAAGTCATGAGAAGAGTATGAATGTGGAGTAGGACAGACGTGATCACATTCTGTGTCTACTATTTACCTGTTGTATAACCTGGGGCAAATTGCTTAACTTCATCATTTTCTCATATATAAGGAAGAAAATAATTTTATCCCTTAATTAGGATTACATGAGTTAAATACTTAAAAGCTCTGTCATGTTTAAGCTGCTTTTATATTTTGGGGCATAATTCTCAATAAGAAATACACTTATTTTGCCATCTAGTATCTTAAAAATACGTGATGTGCTTTAAAAAATATTTATTTTCCTGTGATTCTAGTACATGTGATCTTTTAAACTTTCATGGCCTACTAATGAATTACAACCCACACTTTGGAAAACTGATCCTCCCATACATTACGGTTCTCATCCAATTCCTCCTCTAGTCACTGGCCCCAACAAGCATTCTGAAATCACACCAATACTATTCAATGTTCTCTTGACTTTCATTTATAGGCTTCTTGCTAGTATCACATTATTCTTTCACGGTCCAGAAAAAAATGATAACCATTTACTTCCTCTGCTATACCATATAATGTTTTGTCTATAAGAAAGATGTGTTTTTCCCAGATAAATTATGAATTCCTTAATAACAGAAAATATGTGTTATTTATCTGTGTTTCTTGGTAAAATATTTTGTTCATAGGAGGCACAGAATATTAATTCATTATTATAAAGAAAAGGGAGAAGAGGTTTGAAGAGAGAACTTTGTTGGACATCTACATCTAGGACCCTGCTCTGGTATCGCCATGTCTCGATTCCTCCTTCTTCTCTATATGCCAAAGCTTCCATGGAATTTTTAAAGGGCAGAACTATTGTCTCTTTCTCTTTGAGGCATAAAGACTCAGGCCACAGACTTTCAGTATATGGTGGAGAGAGGGAAGGCCTGGATGGGTTAATTAAAATAATGGAAGAAACTAGAAAATGTACAGAATTTAGCTTTGGGTAAAATAACACAAAGGTTTTTACCATAGCCTCCTTGGATTGGTAAATGACAGAATCCAATGAAAGCAATGTGAAACAAATGACCAGAGCAAGTAATTCATTTTAAAATATTAAAGCTTATTTCTTTTTTTTTCCGACTCTGGAAAACGTGCCTGTGATGGAAATGACCCTGGCAACAGTGACACTCTGACACCATGCATGGTGCACACCCTTGGGAAGTTTGAATTCCACGTCACAATGGCTCTGTTCAGATTACTGGTTTCATCATGCCTGTAAGCCCAATTAAACTACTGGAGTTTCTAGTGGTCTTATGTCCACTTTGTAAATCATCATGAAGAATAATAAGTCTACCAAATAAATTTGCCTCTACAGGACTCGTTGCTCAACCAAAGGCATGATACCAGGAACAAAATTTAAAAAACAAAAACAAAAACAAACAAACAAACAAAAACCTCTTTTGATAACAACCAATATTTTCAGGATACTCCTTTATATATTAATTTGAGATTTTGATGAAAGGGACTACAGTTCAACAAGTCTCAATAAATGAACCCAAGGGAATTTGTTCCTCAGGAAACATTTCTCAGACCCTGACTGTAGAGGAAAGGTTGAAGCCTCAGATTGTAAATTCAGATAGACTACCACGTCTAGGTCTCTAAGGATGACCTGTGATGGTGGTCAATATGCTTTGTGTAACGTTTGTGCCCTACCCTGTGCCTCAATTTACTTATTTAAAAATGAAGTGATTAGACTTTGTTTCTTACATCCTTTCCCACTATAATGTTTGGCAATGCTCTGCCCTTACATTTGCCTAAACTTTTTAATCTTAAAATATATAAAATGTTTTTATAAAATTCTTCTATGTCATTAAATGTGATTGAACATGATAACAGTACAATTCACTAAGCCTAAATTTCATCATTTTAGTATTGCCTCAGAGGTCAAGTTTTATGAGAGCCTTAATTTGCATCACCAGAAGCTCATTTAATAAAAATGAAAGAATCCCTTTTGGAAATAAATTTTAAAAAGTGATGGTGGGGAAGAGGGACAGAGAAATGTATGTAAAAAAGAAAACAAACAAACAAACAAACAGGAAACTGAACTTAGAAGGTGTCAAATGGTTCTGAGTTCTAAAGAATACTGTGGTCATATTAGTGTTGAAAAGTTGGTCCTAGCATTTTATGCACTAAAAGTACATTCTGCTAATGGTTCCTTCCCAAATCCCCGGTCTCTTGACCCAATATTTATTGTACCACTTGTCCCGTTTCCCTGAAACAAAATCTATCATATGGCAATAAGGCAAACTGAGGTATCAGAGCATCATCTACCCCGGAATTGGGCACATTTATCTGTGGAGTCAACTCTACTGTGTGGAATATAAAACACACAACTTAAGTGGAAAACTGCTGAAGACCATTTCATAGGTGAAAAGGATGTGGTATGAATGGGCAATTCTCACTTTGGCCAGGAAAAAGAAATGTAAAGTCAATGAGGTAAGGGGCTGGGAGATGGATGCCTCGTATGATATGATAACCAGAAAGGTTGTGTTTGGCAAATTCCTTGACCATCTTCTTCCTGACTGTCAAAAACTGTATTCGACCTGTGTTTACAATAATATTCTCTGATAGCATGAACCCTGGATTTCTGACTTTTAAAAAGTTTTGAAATTAAACTAGTAACAGCTGTTTCATGATTACATATTATTGTATCAAGCGTTAGGAATTACAAAAATGAGTAAGAAAGAGCCCCTGCTCTTAGAGACCTTACTGTCTGTGGGTTTGAACTGTTGTAGTTATGACAACAATAACAATAATCATCATTTATTCACTGATATCAGCCAGGCACCATGCTCAGTGGACGACATACACAAACTGCCAAAGTCTCCTTTGTTTCACCAGATGCAATGACAGTGAGGTGACCTTGCTCTGTCAATGCATCATCTCTTAACAAAAATGAACTTAGCAGGAATTCACACCACAGGCAGAGACATGTAAGCAATTCCAGAACTGTCTACTCTCAACACACAAGAACTACAGTCAACAAAAATGCAGTGAACTAGAGTGAAAAATGGAAGCAATTGTCTGAATCACCTTTAGTGTACTCTGTTGATTGGGGGCTGTGACACTCTAAAAACCATGATGCAGTAGACTCCACATCTGGCATTCCAACAATGGAAGGTTAAGTGTTTTAAGACTCTTAGTGAAAAAACTTGCAATACATTAAACTGTAAAACTGAGGAAGACATCATAAGCTTCTGGATTTTATTACCAAAATGTACATTTTGATCTAAAATTAAAAATAAAAACAGATTGACTTTCCTTGTAGTATTTCACAACCTTTGAGTGCAGCATTAAAAATGCTTTTCTTTTTTTCTTCACCAACTATAAGCTTCTGTTTTCTTACCCTGGGCGTCTGAATCTTTTATATGCTTGGGTTCTATTCACTGCCTGTTATTCAGACGTTGAAATCCCAAATGTTAATTGTTCTTCCAAGTACATTGACAAAACAGCAGCTAAATAAGGGTAGACCAGACTGTGGTAGACTCTGACATGCATTTATGGAACAATGGGGCTCTGAGAGACAGCCTTGTAGCTCACGGGAAGACATAAGATGTGCTATTTTGACTGCTTCATAGCAGAATGGGGAACACACGCACACAAGGGAATTATGCATTTTACTTAGTTTTGCCCAAAGTCCTCAAGGCAACAGAATCTTGTGATGTCATCATGAACTTTATTTCTCTCCATTTCCATTGACACAAAGGCTAAAAATTTCTAATGACATCACAAAGGAAAAAGAAATCTACTTTGATTCCGTAAGAAATCTTTTACCTTCAGTGAGAGTGGTTTAAAAAAAAAAAATGCAAGAATCTTTCCAGACAGGGTGTGTGTCACTGTGCTCATGCACAGTGGGTGACACCCTCTCTAATGAAATTCAAACCAGCCAAAAGAAAGGATTCACAATTTAGGTTGGATAAAAAAGACATCCTGAATATTGAGACCAACAACTTTTTTTTTTTTTTTTTTAAGAAGAAAATCATTTAAACATATATTTCTTCAGGGACATTCACATTTTTACTCGTGTCTGGTTACTATGTTACCAATGTTTTTGTCCTTTTTTGGGTTGGTCACAGAAACACAGAAGAAGGTACAGGAAGCTTTGACTTACAGGAATACAGTGCAGCTCAATCTTTTGTTTTTAAGGTGCAGTGATTTCAGTCTCTAAATGTAACTTCAGGCAGTCTGAAAAGAAACAGGTTAAAATCTCTTTCAGTTATAATTGGTATTTCAGATTTAATTAAAAATTAAACTTTCATAATGTTTCACCATCCAAAGCAATGCATTATCAGTCAAGCGTGGCTTTTCTTTTTTTCTTTTTTTTTTTTTCTGTTAAAAAAAAAAAAATCCCTCTTCCCGAAGTAGTTTTTTAATGAAAAGAAAAGGATCTAAAGAGGAGAAAAAAAAGCAATTTTGAAAAACAAAATATGCCTCCATGTTAAGGACTTCATAATGATATGACTAGAAACTCAATGTTTCTGAATTTTAGCTATATTCTGATTAAAAAAAAAAAACTCCTAAACAATTTTTACAGCCTAAAGATTACAGAAAATATTAAGTTCAGGGAATAAAGAAGAAAATCTATGTATCTGAATATCCATATTAAAGAGAAATTATGATTTCAAATAGAATTGTAAAAAATGCTAGATCTGCTACTTTCCAGTGACTGAATTGCTGGTGAGATAGATGGTGAAGTAGGGCTAAATGAACATATTTAACAACACAAAATGGCCATTGAAATGAACTGTATTATGGGTTTAGCGTGCCCCATTTCACATCATATTGTACATCTTGTCACATGCAGCCACTGCTGTTTGAAGCAGCACAGGAAGATCAAGAGAGTCTGAACAAGACTCCCTGGTTTAAATAACTGTAACCACATTGCTTATTTGTTAAATACGTATTTTTAATTCTAAATTAAGTGAGAATCCAGGCATTAAGAGCTCCAAGTGTATAATAAATATTGGGCTTAAAATATTATACTATTTTTTCAATCATTTCTTTCTTCAAACAACACCATCTATAAATAAGATAATAGTATTTTTTAAATTAAAAAAATCACACAGTAGAATTAAACCATCCTTACTTTTAGCTTTGAAAAACTGATACAATGGGATTTAGAAAAATTTAGTTTTTAAAATATAAATGAGGTAATATAACTCGCTTTCTTTCATTTCATAGCATGGCAGAATACTTTCTATATATTTGTAACACTAAATGTCATATGTTTATGTCCAATTTCACATTAGTGCAAGGTAATATTTTAATATTTCCCCATAGGAGAGCATAATCACAAATCACCCCTGAAATTGTACTATTATTAGAAAGCATATGTAGTTCTTACTTGTGATTCCTGTTTTCTTTTTCTCTTGAAATGTATAGAGGAATATTTTGGGTAATTGGTCTATTTGATGTACATAGATTTTAAGTGTAAACATGCTCAGGTTCACGCTAAATTCACTCATGAATGAGATCAGATTTAAAAGAAAAAATCACTGACATTGACTACTAAACTTTTCCCCCTCCTCTCACATGCCTGAATTAGGTTAAAATGAACCAGCGTAAAGGCAGAAATTATGGAGGCGTCACCAGGGACAACTGAATGAGAGGAGGGGAGTGCACATATTTCCTTTTAAGGCAGCAAAACATTCATAAAAGAAACTGACAAAAATAACTTGTGCTCAGAAATTATACAATTATACAATTATACAATATAAATATATTGAATAACAATAATCTCTGAAAAATGATTCAGAAATGTAAAAACTGCCCACCTCTGGATAAATCTGAACCACCAACTGGCATTGTTCTACTCACCAACAAAATATGGTTAGTGAAACGAATTCACTTTCTAGTTTAGACATGAAAAGGTGATAGAAACTAGGCTGAATATTTATATATAAACATTTAACTGACAACTAGTAATTCAATTCAATCAGTCAGTTTTCCTTTTCCTCAATTTGCCAGATGTTGAATGAATTGAACTATCAGCTCAAAATAATTAAATCAATTATATGAATAGATGGTCAGTGTACCAATTTTCATTTTCCCCCTCCTCCATGCCATTTCTTCTTCTCCTCTTTGATCTTTTTCTCCTATTTCTGCATGTTTCTTCTCTACTTTCACTTTCTTTCTTATTCCTTTTTCCTTCTTTTTTTTTTCTCTTGGTGAGGGTAATGAGGCTCAAAAATAACATCTTGTATCCTGTTGAGGGAAACTTGGTCACAACTATCCTTCCAGATGACAAACTCATTCTTAAATGTCTGTTTCCCAATCCAAAGAAAACAGAGCAGTTGAAAAAATAGAGACTCAACATCACTTACAACTACCAATACCACCCCTTTATTCCCATGCTGTATTCATCATGAGGAGAACTGAAATTTATTTACATTATACCTAACCTCAAATAGGACCACAAATAAGACTAATAACAGGACCATTTTGTGGCACTCAGGCAAACGGCTGGGCAAAACAGATGGATCTTACTTTGCGCCAGGACTCAAAAAATATAGTCGCCAACTCACTGTTGGCGACTACATATCTTGGCCCAAAGATGGACCTGGAAGTGGGACCAGTTGTCTTTGATATGAATAGTGCTCCTCTTCTTATCTCCTCATGAACAAATCAGTAACTCTGTCACTATATAGTGGGGTTATCAGGTAGAATTGCTTAAAAGACTGGTCATCAAGGATGTAAAATATTCTGAGGGAACGTCAGGTGAGATGAAGGAACAGAAAGTCAGAACAAATACCTTATTTTTGGCACTTTTGTCTGTTTTCAACTTTCTGTATTTTTTAATTCAAATTCACTACTGTACACTGAACCCACCTTTAAAATAGATTTACTGAGTATGTGTCATCAATAAGAAAACTTCCTTCTCGCATTTCAGGTTCCAAAATCTGTTAAAATTTTAAGTCACATAGATCAATCTCAGTCATTATTAAAATTGACAACCAGTGTCAGACTTCTTTAATCAGAACAAAACTATGTAAGGCTTTATAGATTTCAGTCAACATCCAATGATGCACTGAGCAACAGCTCAGTAATCAATGCAAATTACAAAATCCGGAAGAATGCTTCTCTGGCAGAGACCCTTTAGCAAAAGAGTTGTACATTCTGCACTCCTTAAAGATTCTGAATGGCTTTCCAGAGAAATAGCAAATGCATTATATTACAGTAACCTATCTTGTAAGTCACAAGGCCACAAACAAAGTCTCCAGTCAATAAAAAAAAAAAAACTGAAGGGGGGTGAGAACTATAGATCTTACAACTGACTACAAACAAAGGGCTGCTTCTGACCACATTCTACTTTTTAAAATCCTCACACAGAAGGAGTTTTAGATATCACCAGGTCACAGAACTTCAAGGAAAGAACAACAAAGCATTCCAGCTTAGGAGGTCTGTGTTAATTCAGGCACTTCTCTTATTGCTCTTCCAACTATTCAGTACTGATTGTGTCTTGCTCCGAGTGCTTTTGAGAGTTCATTCATCTCTCTATGATTTATTTATTCAGACATTGTACAGATTTGATTTTTAAGAGACAGCCCTGTTTGTGGTCAGCATAGAAGGCTAATTATAATACTTTAATTATTTATTTTAGTATTTGTTTCTTTTCAGTATTTAAAAACTTTTTATTATAAAAAAATTCAAATATATGCAAGAGTACAGAACATAGCAAAATGAACTCTCTAGTGCCCATCACCCATAGTCAATTGTTTTTCCAATTATACTCTCACTACTTTTTCTTCCACCAGATCTAAAAGACAATCCCACATAGCTTATTATTTTATGCATGAATACTTACTATGTGTTACTGAAAGATGACAATCATAACTAATATCATTCCACATCGAAAATAATAGTAATTCTTTAATGTCATTAAATATCCTGTCCATGTTAAATGATTGACTTTTAAATGGTCTTTACTTTTCATAGCTGGTTAGTTTGAATCAGGATCTAAATAAGATCTACACATTATATTTGAATGATAATTATCCTTTAATCTATAAATTTTCCATTCGTTTTTCAAAATTTTAACTTTGTCTTTTGGAACAATTTTAGAATTATGGAAAAGTTGCAACGATAGTACAGAGAGTTCCCATATTTCCTTCACTAGTTTCTCCTAATGTTAATATCTTACATAACCATGGTAAATTTGACAAAATTAAGTAATTAATATTGATACAATACTATTAACTAAACTACAGACATTATTCAGATGTCATCGATCTTTCCATTAATATGTTTTTTTTATCTGTTCCAAAAATCCAATCCAGGATACCATACTGCATTTTAATTGCCATGTCTCCTTAGTCTCTTCTGATCTGTGATAGTTTCTGAGTCATTCCATGTTTTTCATGACTGATAATTGTGAAGACTAGTGGTCAGATACTTTGTGAAATCTTTTAGAATTTTGATTTGTCCATTACTGGATTAGGATTATAGGTTTAGAGAAGAATACAAAAGAGGTGATGTGCCCTTCTTATAACATAATATCAAAGTATATGATATCTCTGGGTATGTTAACTTTGGTCACTTGCTTAAGAGAATGTCTGCCAGATTTCTCTATACTTCTCTTAGTTTTAATAAGCATAATTTCATTTGTTAACAGTTTATTGAGATATAAATTATATAACATACAATCCACTCTTGTTATGTGTACAACTCAATGACATTAAGTAAATTTAGAGTTGTATAACCATCGCCACTATTCATTTTTAGAATATTTTTGTCACCCTACAACGATCCTTCATACCCTTAGGCAGTCAATCCCTAGACCCAGACAACAAATATTTTCTGTCTCTATAAATTTGCCCTTTCTGGATATTTTTATTAATGCAATCAAATAATATGTGATCTCTTTCATGTAGCTTTTTCACTTATCACAATTCATTTTTAAGATTCATTTGTGTTGTGGCATGTAGCAGTAGTCTATTACCTTTTGTTGATGAATACCATTCCATTGTATGGATGTAACACATTTGATTTATCCATTCATCAGCCAGTGGACATCTGAATTGTTTCCAGTTTTTTACTGTTATGAATAATGCTGCCATGAGCATTCACATAAAATACATCTCTGTGTGGACACATTTTTTTTCCCTCTTAGATACCTTAAAGTGGTATTGCTGGATCATAAGGGTAAGTTTACTTTAACTTTTAAGAAACTTCCAAACCACTTTCCAAAGTGACTATACTCTTACATTTCCCCTGGTAATAATATAGGAGGCTTCTAATTTGTCTTTATCTTCCAACACTTTTTACTATCTGTCTTTATTATAGCTAGTGGTTGTGAAGTAGCATCTTATGGCTTTAATTTACTTTTCCCTGGAAATAATAATGTTGGCCATGTTTTCAAGTGTTTATTAGGCATGACTTCATCTTCTTTGGTGAATCACTTTGGTGAATTGTCAAATATTTTGCCCAATTTTTAGCTGGGTTGCTTGTCTTTTTATTATTGAAGAATTCTTTATACATTATGCATAAAAATTTTTATCAGATTATGATTTGCAAATCACAGTCTTGCAAATATTTTCCCCCTGTCTTTGGTTTGTCATTTCATTTCTTTAATGGTCTTTTGAAGTGCAAAAGTTTTAAATTTTGTTGACATCCTAATCACCAAGAATTTTATTGAATCAAGCTTTTGGTATGATAGCTAAGAACTTTTTCTAACTCAAAGTCATGAAGATTTTCTCCTGTTTTCTTCTAGAAATTTTATAATTTTAGCTCTTACATTTAGGCCCATGATTTAATTTTTATGCATGAAATGAAATAAGAATCTATGTTTTTTACAGTCCTAGGTTCATGAATATTTATTTATATTGTATATAATCCTAGCATCAATTACAAAAGCACTACTTATTGAAAAGACTATCCCTTCCCCTGACAAACTGCCTTGGCACCTTTGTCAAATTTAATTGATCAAAAATATAATGGTTAATTCTCTGAACTTTCAATTCCATTCCGTTGATCTGTATGCCAATATCATATTCTATATAGTAAGTTTTAAAAGCAGAAATTGTACATTATCTAATTTTGTTTTCCTTTTTCAAAATTATTTTCACTATTTTGGGTCTTTTGCATCTTCATGTAAATTTTAGGATTAGCTTGTCAATTTCTGTAAAAACACCTTTATTCTTTTTCACAGGATTGTGAATTGAACTGTTTTCTTAATTTCATTGTTTGTTGCTAGTATACAGAAATATAATTGATTTCTGTACAATATCTCTTCTTATATCCAGTTAACTTGTTGAATTCCTTTATTAGTTCATGTGTGTGTGGTGGGGGAGGTGTACATACATTGTTTAGAACTTTCTACGTACAGGATTATATTGTCGGCAAAGAATTAGTTTTATTTTTTACTTTCCAATCTGTATGCCATTGATTGTTTCTTTCTGCTGGTCTGTCTACACTTCTCTTTCCCTTCTGCTCCCCCTCCCCTTCTTCTTCTTCTTTTCTTCTTCTTCTTCTCCTTCTTCCGCTGCTGCTGCTGCTGCTGCTGCTGCTGCTGCTTCTTCTTCTTCTTCTTCTTCTTCTTCTTCTTCTTCTTCTTCTTCCTCCTCCTCCTCCTCCTCCTCCTTCTTCTTCTTCTTCTTCTTCTTCTTCTCCTTCTTCTTTCTCCTTCCTCCTCCTCCTCCTCCTCCTCCTCTCTTCTTCTTCTTTCTTCTTCTTCTTCTTCTTCTTCTTCTTCTTCTTCTTCTTCTTCTTCTTCTTCTTCTCCTTCTCCTTCTTCTTCTTCTTCTTCTTTTTTTTTCCTCTAATTTGTTTCTCTCTCTCTTTCTTTCTTGTATTTATCATTCTGGACTGGATTGAATCTCTTGTACAATGTTGAATAGAAGACATAAAAACTGACAACCTTGCCTCTTTTCCAATCCTAGGAGTATATCGGTCAGTTTTTCATCAATACATACATTAGTTATAAGTTCTTCATAGATGTCCTTTGTCAGGTTACAGAATTTCTCTTCTATTCCTTTTTTGAAAGTTTATATCACAAGTGGATACTGGATTTTCTCAAATGTTTCTGTTTATCTATTGAAATGGTCATGTGGTTTTTTTTTTTTCTTTTTTCTATTAATCTGGTATACTGCATTAATTAATTATTGGATGTTAAGTGAAACTCGCATTCCTGGGATAAATCCTCTGTGGTCAGACTGTATAATGCATTTCTACTTTGCCACATTTGGTTAGTGAATATTTTGTTGAGTTTTGGTGTCTATATTCATGAGGGAATCTGGTCTGCAGTTTTCTTTCATTGTGATGTCTTTGTCTGGCTTTGCTCTCAGTGTAATATTGTAGAAATAACTGAAAAATGACCTTTCTTGCTCTATTTCTAGAAAAGTTTGTGAAAGATTGGTATTGGATAGAATTCACCAGTGGAGCCATCTACACCTAGGATTTTCTCCTAACTATATATTGTATCTCTTAACTATTATGAGTCTGTTCATATTTTCTATTTCCTCTTGAGTCAGTTTTGGTAATGTGTACATTTTTAAGATTTTATCCAGCTAACTGCTAACAACTGTCCAGTTGCTAACAATTGTCTAATTGTCAAGCAATGACAATTGAGGTCAACAAATGATCAGTCACAGGTTGTATTTCTAACTATCAAGCAATGAAAAGGATTATGAGGTTATAATATTTGTTCACAGTATAGTATGAGATCAGGAATGAGAGAGAAGGTATCACCACCAACCCTATAGAAATGAGAATGATTACGAGGTTATACTATTTGTTTATAGTATAGTGTGAACTATAATTATACTTCATAATCCTTTTCATTTCTATGGGACTGATCGTGATACCTTCTCTCTGATTCCTCATTTTGGTAATCTGTCATCTTCTCTCCTTTCTCCTTGATCAGTCTAGCAAAAGAAAAACTGTTTTGGTTATCTTTTCAAAAAACTAACTTTTGGTTTCATTAATTTTCTCTATTATTTTCATTATCTATTTCATTGATTTTTGTTCTTATCTTTGTTATTTCCTTCCTTCTGTTTAAATAGAATTTAGTTTTATGTTTATATTATGTCTATACTTACCTACATAATGATATGATGAGGTCCTTTTGTTTAGGTGAATTTTAGATATGTTTTTGTCATTTCATTTCCACTTAAAGGATTTCCTTCAGTATTTCTTGTAAGGCAGGTCTACTAGCAGCGAATTGTCTCAGTCTTGGTTTATTTAGGATATCCTTATTTTATATTTCTGTATGAAGAACACTTTTGCTAAATATAAAATTCCTAAATGACATTTTCCCTTTTTTTTCCTTCTGCACACTGAACATGTTATCCCTCTGCCTTCTGGCTTTGTTTCTAATGAGAAGTAAGCTGTTAATCGTAGTGTTGTTTTCCTGTATCTAATAGTCTTTTTTGTTCTTGTTACTGTCAAAATTTTCTCTTTTTCTTTCAAAGGTTTGACTATAATGTGTCTATTTACAGATCCTTTTTGTGTTTATCCAACATAGAGTTTTTGTGCTTCTCAAATGTGTAGATTAATGTTATTCATCACATTTCAGAAGTTTTTGGCTATTATTTCTTCAAATATTTTTGAGCCCTTTCTTTCTTTCCTCCTCTTCTCTACCATTAGAGATATGTTAGTATACTTGATGGTGTCTCACAGGTCTCCAAAGCTCTGCTCATTTTTTTCATTTTTTTTCTCTTCAAATCAGATCATTTCTATTAATTGATCTTCAATCTCATTGTTTGTTCATTCTGCCATCTCAAATATTCTGTTGAGACTCTCTTGCAAATTTTCTATTTCTGTTATTATATTTTTTAACTCCAGAATTTTTGTTCCTTTTAAAATAACTTATCTTTATATTGATACTCTCTATTTAAAGAGTAATTACAGTAATACTTTATTTAACATGATTTCCTGTTATTTGAACATATTTATAATAGCGCTTTCAACTCTTTGTTTGCTAAGTTTAACATCTGCTGTCTCCACTTCAACACAGATACAATCTCTAATTTTTCTTCAGACACTTTCTTTTAATCGCTTTTTACACTGGGTATGAGTCACACTCCTGTTTATTACAAGTCTCATTTTTTTCTTGAAAATTGACATTTTATATACTATATTACAGCAACTCTGGCTTCTGACTTTTCCCTGTTGAGGGTTGTTGCTGCTATTGCTGTGTTTGTTTATTTAGGACTTACCTAACGTAACTCTGTGCAGCCTGTCTTCCCCATGCTGTGCCACGGTTGATGTTTCTGCTCAGTTTGTGTAATTTCCATTTTTGTTTTTAAGCTAGGACTTTCCCCTGTGTTAACAGTTTAGTGGTCAGCCAACGATCAGTCACAGGTTGTACTTAAACACCTATGGCCATTATGCTAACTAACACCTCTAGTTGATATATATGTGTGTGTGGGGTGGAGAATGCACTCAAAGTTCAGGCAGTTTAGAAGTCTTTTTTTTAATTTTTACTTTCCATTTGTTCTCTCTTATCCTCTCTCTGTGTGCCCAAAGCCTTAGGTTCAGCTAAGGATAAGTGGACATCTTGGTCCTCCTCTGGTCTTCCCCAGAGTATGTGTGTAGCCTTTCAGACCTCTAGGAATATGTGGTAGTTTACCAAGGTTCACTATGATAGTATCCTTTTCCAATTCTCCCTGCTAAATTTCTGACCAATCTGCCAGTTCTTTTCTACTCTGAACTGTAACTTCAGGCTACATATGATGTTTATTCTCCTTGCTTGTTTGCCCCTGAGATTGTCACTGTTTTGACCACACCTAAGGGCATGGGGTTTTTCTATGTTCTGCTCCATCAAATTATCAAATCACCCACTTTCAGCAGTGAAGTTGTGGGTTTTCATGACTTGTCCTGCCCTGGCAGAACTTTTGATCCAACGGAACTGTGGGGAGGGGTAATTGGAGGAAGCAGTCCTGGCTAAAACACTGTGGGTTCCTAATTGTGCTAGTTGTCCCAACGTAACTTTTAATTTGGCCCCTTTAGCTCCCAAAAGTATCCAGCTTCTGTGATATGATTTATGACCTTTAATCTATAATGGGCATAAATGACTTACGCCATTTCTTCAGTGAATGACCATTGTCTAACTCTTTTCTTAGTAATGCAGGAATCAGGGGCCTAGCTGCAGGTAGGCATGCATGTGGGGTGGGGGTGGAGGGAGTCTAACTGCCATTGAATGAACATTTTCATAATGATTACATGTGTACAGAAAATCTTCAACTGCTCCTCCTACTACATCTCTAGAAGGTTTAAAGGTTTGCAGGGGCGTGGGGGGGATTAAGGATTTCTAGGGAAGTGTATGGGATATAGATATAAGGTTACCAAAATTCTCCCATGGGAGATAAATAATTTCGCCTCACTTTATAGAGTTTGGAGAAACCACTCAGTAAGAAGGACTAGAATTACTTTGGTTAATAATGAGTTGCTATGAACTTTGGAGCTGGACTGAGTTGGAATAAATCTATTCTAAGCAATTGTAAAGAATATGTCATTTAGACTTAATCTTATACAAAACAATAATAGCTCAGAGATCTAAGTAGGTCCAAATACTTACTTGGATCAGGTTAGTATTTGCCAGCTTATTTTCTCACAGATTCCTGTGCTCACTCAGGTTATACTTCCTTGGGAACATACAAAGGGAATAAGCTCCTTTTGGAACTCAAATAACTTGTAAATCAGAAAGTTCCCATATAGATATAGAGAATAATATTTACTATAAAATAATTTTCCTTTACATGATGATCCACAATAAAGTCCCCTTGAGAATAGACTTCCCTAGAGCATTTAAATTATGTACAGATTTACAAAATAACTCCTATCACATGAAAAGATAAACATATAATATCTGCTTCTATGAATTATCTAAGCTTTCATTTTTCTTCAGAGACTGAAATAGAAGAAAAAAAATCAGCAAACTTTGTTCAGGAGAAATTAAGAATGTATAAAGCATTAATTATGAATATCTTACTGATATTTTTGGATCAACATAATACTTCACTTTTACAAAATGTTGAGGAAATCAAAGTATTCACCAAACTTCATCTCATTAAAGTGTCATAACCTTTAATCTAGGAACCTGTAATAGTAAAGATTACTGTTTCTGTTTGGAAAACAAGAAATCTAATCCATGAAACAAAACCTTGAAACATCACACATATTGCTTAAAGATGTAAGTCTGATGATGGAGAATGTGATGAAACTCCATCACCTTGTTGTATAAGGTTATCAATAGGGCAATATCCAGGCTGCAATGCAAAAGAAACTTGAAGCCTCAAACTCCTATTGCGTATACATTCGAGTGGATTCAAAACAAATATTTAAACAGATTTCTGTTCCTGTGGAATGGTATTTTTCCAGCAAACCTCTCCAGCGATTGTTTTTATTAGGCTTTGCAATTTCTATAAAAGGATATCAACCCTATCCCAACTTGATTACTATTTCTGCTATTAATTAACAATAATAACAAAAAATAGGCTGGGCATGGTGGCTCCCATCTGTAATCCTAGCATTTTGGGAGGTTGAGATGGGCAGATCACATGAGTCCAGGAGTTTGAGAGCAGGCTGGGCAACACAGCAAAATCCCGTCTCTACAAAAAATGCAAAAATTATCTGGGCATGGTGGCACATGCTCGTAGTCCCAGCTATTTGGGAGGCTGAGGCAGGAGGATCGCTTGAGCCTGGGAGGCGGAGGTTGCAGTGAATCAAGATGGCACCACTGCACTCCAGCCTGGGTGACAGAGTGAAACCCCATCTCAAATAATAATAATAACAAAAATAGTTGTATTTCAAGTAATACAATCCAGATAATCTAATCTAATCTAATCTAGATAATCTAGACTTCACTGTCATTCAATGAATTATATCTATGAGAAGTGTTGTCTATTTGGTCCAAATCTTTTAAGAATGGGAATACTAAAGTTCACAGTAATAAGATGTTGTCAGTCTACATTGAGGACTACAAAGTAGAATTTCTATGAAATATCCTTTGTTGCTAATGAAAGTTAATATTTATCTTGATATTTACATTATAATACAGTGATCCCTATACATACTGAGAAGCATCCTAGGTAGATTTATTTTTCTTAGTATCAGCATTGTATTTCTTTAAAATATATAATCAGAGCCCAATCTGTAAATGTACATAAGATTCTTTATAGGATACTTTTTAAATGTAGGTCAAATTCTTGCACCCTTCTCATGTTTTTCCACTGTTTACCCATTTCATTTTTTATTTACTTAATTTATATTATATCTTTCGTTTACTTTCATTTATATTTATACAAATACATTTCTATATAAATATATTTACATTGTTCATAGATGTATCATTTAAGCTATCTCAATTTCTTTTTGTAACAAAGAGATGTCTGCCTCTACTGTATATTGTCTGTCTACCCTTCCATGTAACAATTCATCTAAATTTACTATATGATATCCCAACATTTCAGATGCAATTTGAAAATAACAACTTTAGATCTTCTATAAACTCATCTATGTTTTTTTGGTGACTTTAGTTTTCTTCTACCTTCGAAGCTATTCAAATCAGAATAGCTTCAAATCTGCCTTAAATTTGTCTGAGACAAAGTAACAGATTTGTATCATCAGAGCTCAATATTAATTTAAAGCTTAGCTAACCACCTCTTTGCTAAGTCACCTGAAGATGATTCTTGCCTTTCTGTGCAAGAATAAAATAATTTGGGACCTATGGAACAACACCAACCATTTTCAAATAACTAATAAGGCATATAATATAGAGCAGACCCAACTGATTATATAGTTTGTACCCTGCCCAAGGCACCTAGTCCAGGAGTGTGTTCCACTCAATAACCCATAGTCCCTAGCCCAAGCTGCATCGGCTTGAGTAAAGGGTTTCTTTTAATAATTTGCACAAAGGTGTCCAAACAGGCAGCTTTTTTCTAAGTTGTATTAAACCTCTATATAAGATAAGAGAGGCCCTCTATAATATGTTTCTATAGTACCTCTAACAGAATATAAATAATCGTATTAATATTAGCTGGCTCTCTAGCTGTTACATGTAACATAAATATTCAGGTAACCTCCTAGTAATGACTAACCTCATGAGCTTAGGTCTACATGACTTGCACTAAAGAATGTTTCAAAAATAGAATGTTAAGTTCTGAGACAATGGATTATTTGTACAATAAAATACTTTTCCTTTAAATTTAGCTTCTGGCTCCCATTCCTTCAGGCAGATTTTATATATTAGTAGTTACGTCTTAATGAATTATCTACAGGTAGGCTATACATAACACATTTTTACATAAACTTTTTGTGACTATGACACTAATACATGCCCATGGCAAAAACAAAATAAACAAAACAGTACACTGAAAATACAGAAAGTATAATGAAAAAATTACGAGCATCGATAGTCTGATGACACAGAGACAATAAACCACTACTGGACCTTCAGGATTTCATTCCAATGTGACACATTTTAATCCCAATTTGGCTTACCCATTTTCCCTTGCACACAATGAGTAGCCTCCTATTTTTACTATTTGGTATTGTGCTTAAGCAACTGAAATATTTCAAGTATTTCTATAGCAATTATTTTCTATCAAATTAGTTTAGTAATTGACAAATACTATTATATTTAATAGCCCTGCTATTGATCATTATTCATGGTACTACTCATTGTTATTGCTTATTCTTTCATGAATTTGGTTTTATACAACCATGTCTTATGGAGATTTTATACACACACACACACACACACAACACACACACACACACAACCTGCTACTAAGTAAGTATTAAGCCATTTCTCTGAAATAATATGGAGGTTAGAAGTAGCTTTTAGATGAACAAAATAAAACGGTAAGTTTGATGCTTAAAAGTCAAAAATTTCGTATCAATGCCAAAGATACATCAGTTGAGAAAATACTCTTTTTTCTTTATTTTTACTATCTTTGCTACAACACTACAATATTAATATGGAGAACTGTGAGTCAGCTACGCCTATAAAGGTAAAGTGCCATAAAAGCCCCAATGCATCTCTCTCAAGAGTCTAATCTTATTCTGTCTGAGGAGCTATCCTCTTTCTATGAACTCTGTCATGTAGAATTACATCATCTCCCATGGCTCAGATTATCTCCAATTTATAAAATGCTTTAACAAAAACTGTTATGAAGTGGGCTCTGTTATACATTCATATAACTTCCTCTTCACTTTGGTTAATACGGAAATACACAATACATCAATATGTGTTTCATTAAGACAGTTGTTTCGATATAGTAACAAGCTGGGCAAATAGAGGAAGTGTGCTGGGTGCAATTTATTTACATTTTAATAAGACCTCAAACAAATGATACCACACAGGAAGCTCAGAGTTAGGTTAAGGAGAAATGGTCGCTAAAAAATGCCTTGAAGTTTGGAAGCTGTAAGTATTATCTAATCAATAGTATTACTTTTGAATTAAGATAGAATAACCATTCCACAGGGACAGGTATTGTGGTCTGTGACAAACATTATTCAATGCAGACATTAAAAATTTAGGGGAGATATAAATTTTCAAAGTTGATAAATTTTTAAGACTAAACCTTAGAATATATGCCAAATGCTAAATGTTAAAATGGATCGGCCTATGAAATAAAAATCTCATGAAAACTCAAGGTATGGGAGTTTTCTTCCTTAATATACCAAAGCTTACCGCTAAAATCCCCATTTAATAGAGATGATAACTTCACTGTTCACATTTTGGGTTTTTCCTACTATGCATGTTAATTCTTTTTGAATAGTTCTAAAAATCAAGACAAGTATGTACTTTAATGAAATAGGAGATTCGGAAAGCAATGATTTTCAGTCTACAACTATAGTAGCCTGCACTATTCCTATTTCCAAACTCTGAGCAGGGTCCCCTTTGTTTGAGACAAATTATCACTGGTAATATCTTACAGATTAATGTGCATGACATTTGTCTATCCAGTGTAGTTTCCAAGACAAAAAAAATCTTGCAAAAGTAAAATTATTTAAGCTGCCAGTGAAGAAACAATTGTAAAAGTACAATAATGATAGGAAAAGCATGAAGAGGCCAGGATGAGGTAAATATACAAAAGGAATCTTGTAAGAACTGACACATTTGCTAAAAGAACAAGAATATGACTCCGTGTGTGTGTGTGTGTGTGTAAATCTCTCTATATATGTCTATATGAAATACATTTATACAACATATATATACATTTTATACACACACACACACACACACACACACACACATAATAAATCAGGCCTGGCATAGTAGCTCACGCCTATAATCCCAGCACTTTGGGAGGCTGAGGCACGCGGATCACCTGAGGTCGGGAGTTTGAGACCAGCCTGACCAACATGGAGAAACCCCGTCTCTACTAAAAATATAAAATTAGCCGGGCATGGTGGCACATGCCTGTAATCCCAGCTACTCGGGAAGCTGAGGCAGGAGAA
The DNA here is from genome assembly GCF_009764315.1 of Trachypithecus francoisi. NCBI lineage: Eukaryota > Metazoa > Chordata > Mammalia > Primates > Cercopithecidae > Trachypithecus > Trachypithecus francoisi. Next base: position 74,275,194 of record NW_022681453.1, on the reverse strand, counting down.
TCACTAGAACCTGGGAGGCAGAGGTTGCAGTAAGCTGAGATTATGCTATTGCACGCCAGCCTGGGCAACAAGAGCGAAACTCTGTCTCAAAATAAATAAATAAATAAATAAATAAATAAATAAATAAATATCTCTCTATATATACACACACAGAGCCATACATATATGCCTCTATAAAAATAAATATTTCATTAGGAGTTTTGCAATTTGCTTATTTGTATCTATCTATGAACTAGAAAGTAAGTTCCTTGAAAGTATGACTTACTTTTTCTGTGTTGTAACTGATAATAACTAGCATGATTCTGAGCAGAAAATTGGTTCTCAATAAATATTTGTGTGAAATATAAAAAGTCTAACTTCATTTCATGCATACTATGTAAAAGAACAACATTAAAGAATTTCCAAAAATAAGACAAATGATATCATTATATGGGGAAAGCAAGTTAGATTATGCTACACTACACTGAGCCAATAAAATTAATACCAAAAAAAAACCTTCAACTGAAAATAAAGCTATGTAAATACATGCTGAAATCCTACAGATGACTCGGACTCCAGAGAAATGAAACCCCAATGACAGCATCATGAAAACGAGTTGCCCCAATATCACATATCATTTCTGTCATGCTGTACAGGGAGTGGTAAGGTGTGATGAGAAATTCCAATTTCCTAATCACACATAATATAAACAATCTATATTATAGAAGTCTATGACTTTTCTGAGGCATTATAAACTTTTATGGACATTTTTGATTAGAATCTGAACATGATGGTGTTTCAATATAAAACTAGTAATTTCAATTGTGAATCACCATTTTACATTTAAACAATTTTTAAAATTCACATTGTGACATGGAATACCATTAGGTTATTTAAAAAACTCTGAAAGTTTTCTTAATGAGGTCATAAAGTTTTTTTCTAGTTATGCAAGAGCAATTTGATAGTGGGAAATCAATTATGCTATTGCTGAAGTGTCACATTTCAAATTATTCTATAATGTTTTAAAGGGAAAGGGATATGCCTCTTACTCCCAATGACTAGTGAACAATTTCTGGCATATAGTAAGTGCTGAATAAAATGTATGATGAATTAATTTGAGTTGAAAAATACATCTCAAGAAAAGTCTATGTCCATGAATTACAACTGGACAATATTTACCAGAAAAAAAAATTAATAAAAGTTAACACCCATTCCTAATAATCAAATAAGGATTCAGAAAATAGTATTTTAATCCATTTTACCAATATATTAAATAATATCTGTCTTAAATCAACAACTAATATTTGCCTTAAATATGAAAAAAAAAAAAACTAGGGAAAATACCAAATAATAAAGAATAAGAAATGTGCCCTCTATCACAATGATTACTTAACTGTTTTGGAAATTATAGCCAATGAAATAGGATATTAAACAGAAATAAGAAAGGAAATAGACAGTCATCTTTGTTAGGAGATAATTTAATGACTTTGAAACCCCGAAAGAACTTAAAAGAAATTATTAAAACTATTAAGAGAGCTGAATAAAATAGCTAGATAATAAATACAGATAGTCTCCAACTTACAGTGGTTCAGCTTAGGATTTTCCAGTTTTACAAGGGGTTTATCAGAATGGAACCCCACGTAAGTTGAGGATCATATGGATTATAAATAGGAAGTGACTTTTCTACCAAAAAATTATAAATGAAATACAGGCAATCGAGGACACTAACAAGAACATAGTATGCCTATACCTAAATATACTAAGGAATTTGGGAATCTATATGAATAAAGAGACACAATCTATTTATGTATGAAAACAAACTATGCTTCTGAATGGGAAGACTGAATATTGCAAAGATACTAATACTAATTTATAGGTTTAACACAATTCCAACAAATATTCCAATGAAACATTTTTATGAACTCAAGAAACTAAACAAATCCTGACTAATAAGTAGGTGAAGAAAGCCAAAGCATTTTTGTAAAAAGAAAGATAAGGAAGGATTTGACCTAAAAGATACACAAACTTATTTTGAAGCTGCAGTGGAAGCAATATGGAACCGGTGAAAGAACTGAAAAAGCAGATAGTCCAGAACTAGATCCTAATGTTGATAAAAATTAGGAGGCAATCAAGATGATATCAAAATCGGTGGGGAAATGATTCTGGAACAATTGATTAACCATTAAGAACAAAAGTAAGTAAGATGTTTACATCATAACATGCTAAAATAAATTCTGGGAGAGACAGACAATTAAAAATATAAAACAGAACCAAGATCATACTAGAAAAAAATGGTGAATATTTACTAAATTTCAAGCTATTTAAAAAAGAAGATAAAAGTCATGGACACACTCACAGAGGAAAAAAATAAATGAAATTGGCCATACAAATATTTAACATTTTCTCACATAAAATCTTACAAATCAGTAAAACAACATGAGTAAAGGCCATAAGCAAACAATTTATAAAAATAAGAAAATAATGACAAACAAACATGTAAAAAACATTCTAGTTCCTTATTAATCAAATCAATGCAAATTAAAACAATGTAGACCAGTTATTTTGCCTACAATTTGTCATATATTTATAAAATGCTACTATTCAAAACAGTTAAGAATGTAGTTAGAAAAGCACTTTTACATACAATTGGAGAAGAATTCTCAAAGGAACCTTGAGAATTTTATATCCTCTAGCCCAGAAATCAACCTTCTAAGGATGTAAGCTATAAACACAATCCAAGACGCAGATAAAAATTTATATATAAAAATGATCCTCAGAGTAGGAGAAATAATAGTGGAAAATGACCTAAATGTCAAACATGAAGGAGTTAATTAAAAATTCGGGGTACATAATTAAGATACAATATTACACAGCTATTGAAAACAAGTATTTTATGACTCGTTTTCATAAAATAAAATTAGGCTAAGTGAAGAGATCACTATACAGACTATACAATACAAAATGTTATTTAGAAATATACAAATACATATATATAAACACCTGTACACTTTAGAAATGTCCATATACTTGGAAAGAAGCAGAGCAAATACTTAGAATTGTTTATCCATGATTGGTGGTGTCAAGTGATTTAAATTTATTCGCTATATATATTTTTTATTTTGATACATCCTTTCAATAAGTATACATTGCCTTTTAATCTGGACCAAAAAAGTTATTTTAAGCCTAAGATGAATTTATATGGGTTAGAATTTCACTTAAGGGAAAAAAAAAACCAGATACCGATAAAAATAACTTTTCATATACATGTGGAATTACTGTGCTCTTTAATCTGTGAACCTCCATACTTTTGTGCATAAAGAACATCTATTGAGATATTGAGGTACTTGTTTTTTTTTAGTGCTGAAAAACACAATAATTTTCCTGAATTAAAACCCAAAGAAAACAAAGTCACTCATAAATACCATATTTGACAACAGTGTTCACCCAGTGCTCTGATGGCCTTTCCCCTTGTTGACTTATTGATAAAATTTACCTATATTGCTAATATTAATAATTGTTTTGGTATCAATTTCAGGAATAATCAATCTGAGAATGTTTACTTGGCCCATTTAGACAACACCAAGGAAGACACCCCCAAGTAACTGTAACCAGCATTGTGAACAGTGTATTTGCGTTTTCACATTTCTTTTCCCTGGAATACCAACCTTGCCTAGTATTTGGAAATAACAATGGATGGAACTTAGATTTTCAACAACAGTGCTTAAAAAATAGCTGCCAAAGTCAAGACATGCAATAACCTTCTAAGTAAGTTTGCTGGCTCCATATTGTGTTTGAAGGCACACCCCCTCCAAACGTCTGCACTCACCATCTGCTACTCAACTGCAGAATAATGCACTGAAGTCTGGTGTTGTTTGGCATGGGCAAAGACAGCCAATGTCCAACTCCATTCAGACATGTGCACCATATCAGGAACCTTATGACACAGTCCTCAACATCAATGCAGCACTTTCAAGCCCTGCTGCACATCAATCAAGTATGTATGACAGTCAAGCTGATAGATAAAATCTAAGCCAACTCTAAATACCTACTGTGCATGGATCTCTCTAGTTTGCCTGCAGCTCACCTTCTATTAAGATGATAGCTTTAGCCTAGTCTTCTATGCCAAAATAAGTGCATGGAGTCACTCTGGCAAGAAGAAGGTCTATATCAATGTCAACAAACAAGTTTCTTGCGCCCGACCCTACCATCTGTCCTCCTGCTTCCCACCTACCATACTTTATGTGGACCTTGATGAATGAGATTCTAATAGTCCAAGATTCTAGTTTAGCCAGGCTTTGCAGATGGGGTCAACATGACTGCCCTCTGGCCAAATACCCAGGGTGACATAGCTGATGGGTTACCTGGAAAGTGCCTTTTTGCAGATTTAATGTCAGAAATAAAGCAAATGAAGGCATTCCTGCAGGTTTTGAGTTTCAGGTTTATGGAAAAAAAGAGATACATCCGATGCTTAAAGTGAAGATAATTTTTCTTTTAAATTATTTGAAAATCTTATAATGCTAAAGTATTGATAAATTCCATTTCAACAGTATAGGTAAGGGAAATAAAACGAATGAATAAAAATAAAACTGGGGCTATTCTAACGTATTTACAAAGCAGGTTTGAGAGAAAGAGTTGAAAAAACTCAGAAATATGTAGAAATATGACTTGATATTGTAACATTAATATAGAAGCATATTATTTCATTCTGCATTAGATGCAACAATATTAGAGCATATTGCATGAGCTAAATGGGGAATAATAGCTTTCATACCTACTCTACAGGAGTTGTATGGCACTTGCAATTTCAAGGTAGAGCAGTAAAATTTAATATAATATTAAGTATGAGATATAAATAGTTTCTGGAGAAATCTAATTGTTTTTGCCTTAAAAAAGATATTACATGAAATATGATAAATCAGTATTGTCACAAAAGTAGTAAATAAAATTATGTTTTTTTTGAACATGTTGACAAACCATTTCAATTAGGTCATTAAAAAAACACTTAAGACTGAAACAAACAGAAATTTCAGGAAATGCCACTAGTTCCAATCCAACTCAATTTAATATGATGATACAATGATAAGACCTTATTTTTCCTTCAAGGAAAGCTAAATATATTCCTAGCATGGTCTCTGGACACACCAAAAATAGAAAAAGCAAAAACACAACAACATTCTACCAAGGAAACAACATCATCTGAAACTCTAGACAATTTAAGTAATAATAATAAAGTGAATCTTTACCAAATGAGAAAATGAATGTGAAAATATGTTACATACTATAAAGCACCATACACAGAATTATTCACAGCATCTAATAAAGTGCTTTGTACATAGTAAGCATTTGCTAAATGTTTGTAGAATTGACTAGAATTTAATTGAAAAGAGAAGTATAATGAGACTTCTACAAGTAGAATCAGATCCTTTTAATACCATGGGAAAAAGTTTCAGTCAAATTATATGACTAGGTACATCCATTGTCTTTGATGTTATGAATCAAGATGAGATCCTATTATATCAAAAGAAAAAATATTGTTGAATTTCTCTTTGGAGAAATCACAGTAAAATGAAAAGCATGATTATTTTTAATTTCAAAATATCTCCAAATTTTATAGCATTCTTCGGTCAACTAAGATAATGCTATAGAAATCCTACATAAAACTTGAACTTACAATGTCCTGGCCTAATCATCTGGCTAATCTCTTTGAGTTTTCCTGAAATATGCTCACATCCCATTTTCTATGGGAATTCTCCCACTGATTAACACAGAGAATGAGAATTTGGCCTGTGCTCTATAGGCACCATTGAAATGTGGCCACCTGAGGCATGTAGGGAGGGCATCCAGCTGGCACACCACATGTTGCCCTGGAGTAGTGTACAATGAGAGGGATATTTTGGCTAAGAATACCTGGACAATCTCTATTAAGGTCCTGATTATGAAAAGGACTTCAGCATTATCATTGTCTCATGGGCATAATATGAGCCAGGGAAACTTCTGTTTCTAAGTTCATATATTTTCCAAAGAAAGGACTTATAAGAATACAAGAAAAAATCAAAGAGCTCTATGAAAGAGAAATGCTGGGCCATTGATACTAGATTTTATGTACTATCCATATCACTAGAGGAAACTTTTTTGAGAGCTCCATGCATTTTAAAATTTATGCTAAAGCACACTATAGACTTGACCATAAAATAAAACATAATGAAATCTGTAAAATAAAGGATGCAAAAACATAGCGTGAAAATTTATGTCTGTAGTGCAGTTGTTGTACTACATATTATAAAAATCAATTAAGTTCACATACTACTCACTTAAGAAATATCTGCTGATTTTATTTTTATTTTATGCAACTTGTGAGGAAGAAAATCCATGCATTTGAACTGTAGTGCCAATAAAACAATTTTGTCAATTTTGAGTCTATTTTTTTCAAAACACCATACGTGATTAAAACACATAATGCACTAGTATTTTTGCCAAATTTTGTTTTTAAACCAAAGCTGTTTTCGAATTACATAAGCACAAAATCAGAATTTCAAAACCAGCAAACATATTTAGGGGTGAATTTTAAAATAAGCCCACTTGATTCATTGTTAGACAAACTTTGAGTGCCAGGGACATTTTTGTGAAATTCCACTGGGGTAAATAGGGTAGCTAGGAAACGCTCCTCAAAGTGAAAAATAAGTATATGCATTACTTTCAATAAGTTTTGTTAAGCATTTTCACCCTCATACTAAGTGGTTCTGGTGATATTTACAATACAACACGAGCATAAATCTTAAGGAATTTATGATGTCACCAAATGCTAAGAAACGATTACAGCTGGGTTTTACATTTGTGTTTATGTGTTATTTTGCATATAGATCCCAAAAACCAATGAAGAGAAACTTTGATACAAAACATATCCTGAAACTAAAAGACAGCTTCTATCTATCAATATAACCAGTTGATAGCATTTCTAAGACAGAGTTTGACAGTAAGTGAAACAAACAAACATAATGTTTTAAATATGCCACTTCAGCCACTCCAGCTGTCATTCAAGAGGCTTTTTTTAATATCATTAATTCAATGCCACACAAATAGGAATTCGGTCTTTTCAATAAAGTTTGGTGACAACTTGTCGGCAGAAAGGAAACTAATATATATGTGGAAACTTTTATTTTGTCATCATGTATGTTTGTTTGAACTTGCTTAAAATATTGTAATTGTGGGCCTAATTTACACATTTTTTCCTAAAAGCTCAAACAAATCACAATGATCACAGTGTCCCTAAGACTAAGGGGTCCCAATTTATACCAGAGAAAATAAGCTCAGAGAGCTAAAGAGTACTGGCAGAATATTATACTGCAAGAATAGCAATAGACTAAGTATATTCACTTGAATCCTAATAAAACCATAAAAACTACCACTTTATAGTTTTCATTAGCTTATATTTTTACTTAATTCAAAATATTTTGCAGAAAAGTTTTCTTGCTAGTTTTATTGCTAGGAACAGAATAACTTTTATTAATTGAATTAATTTTTGTAATTTGTGACCAGTGAGGTTTAACTGGTCATGCGTATTCTTTAGGAACTCAGATACTTCATAGATCTTAATCCCCTGATGAAAATTTAAGTCCTAAAAGGCCAGGAAATACTGAGATTCAAGTTGGCTCCTCCACCATCTTTACTGACAGAAATCCAGAGTGCCAAAAGTCAGCACTGCTGGTTGCTGATCATCATACCTAAATATTGATTCTTCTAAAACGTGTATTTTGAGACTTGCTTGATTTTAGAATTACAGGTGGAAAGTCACTTCTCTTTGATATAAATTGCATGCAATAAAGAAGGAGGCAGTCCTACACAATAAATATGTAAGGAATAGTTTTCCACCTCTACATGCTGCAGAAAATCCCACTGAGTTAAGTAGGGTTCTACCAAAGCCACTTAAACATATTAGCCTATTATGCTCCACATTTCTTTATTGTTCTCAAAAAGCTAATGAAATGTTCCAGTGTAATGTTTATGCTGGAGCATTTTTAAAGGCATTTTAGAAGTGATGTTTCTCTCCTAACTCCAGAAGGGGGTTCCACTTCCTAAAAACATTTAGTAGGCCATGGGGAGACCATGCAGTCTCTTTACTCAGACTGTTTAGACTCATAGCTGGAGAAGAAAATCCTTAAAGATAATCACTTAAGAGTTTCAGTGTGAGCTTGAGCATCATTGCAAAGCGATAGGAATTAAAAGGCTGACCGGCATACACGGTGTACTGTACTACTGAACAGATAGGTTTAAAATACTGTGTACTGTCTATTCATAGATAACATTGATTTACATTTGTAAATCTATTGGTTCAGCATATCAGTGCAATATTTAAGCAATCAATTGTTTCTCCAGAGTCAATTATTTTTAGAAAAATAAGGAAATGTGACCTATCACTGAAAGTCAGTATGTAGAATTGAACTTGGCCAGTTTTCTTCTTTGCTGGGGTCTTAATTTTTTCATCTGTAAGATAAATGAATCAGACTTGTCAATATCTATGATCACTTCTAGCATTAATGTTTTCTAGTTTAAGGTTCTAAATACCAACACTGTATGTTGAGGAATAGCAAAGTAGGAAAAGAACTGGGAATAAAAATATCACTGAATTATTAACTTTCCAACAAAATCAAAATTATGTAATTTTGCCTTTAGTTGCCATAAACAACCACCTCACCTTCTGAACACCAACAATATTTATTGCCATAAGCAACCACTTCACCTTCTGAATATCAACAATAATATGAATGAAGGAACAGTTGTATACTAAGGTCATAGGTGGTATGGTTGAGATTAAAGCCAAGACTGAGAGTATGGTAATGAACTGAGGAATGAAAGAATCATACACTTCTGACCTAATATGTAATATGCCTTCCCAAATCGCCATTTTATACATGTGTTTTCAATGGAAAACAACAACTTGAATATCTTAGAGGATTTTTTCCCCCAAGACATCAGGTTGTAATCTCCCCCCACAAAATTTAATACAGTTCATAGCTCATACCCCTACTGGATAATCCCCAAAATGTCTTGTTCCTTTTTCAAACTAGACATCAGCATTCAGTATAACAATTAATCAATGCCAACAATGTTCCATATGCTTTATTAGCATTCATTCATCAATCCTTCCATGAACACTAGGAAGTAGGTACTAATAAAAGCAGAAACAGTTTTGAAGTACAGAATCTCAGAGGTGGTTATCAGTAATTCTAGAATATCAGTCTGACACATGGGTCCCTCCGCTTTTTTTCAGTGCACAGCGTGAACATTGTGTGGCACAGTGTTTCCAGAATTAATGTTTGATGTATATCAAAGCATTATGCTTTTTACTTCATCTTAATAGTAATCACAAGAGTGACTTATTCCTCCATACATGAAAGCAGAGATAGAAAAAAGATGACCCTGGAAGTTACACACTTTCTTTTCCTGTAAGTATGAAGACATGTCCATAAGTTATTAGAACCATAAAAAACAAAAACTAGTAAGAATAAAATTGTGAAACAATATTGACACCTCCTTAATAAGCAGGTTCTTGTAGGATATTGAACAAGGCATATATGTTGTAGTCCTGATGATATAGTTGTGTCATATTGAGCAAGCGACTTAACATTTAGGTGTGTAAGGGTTTTTTTCCCTACAGTGGGAGGATTTAGGTCTCTAAATTCCTTACCAACAATATAATTTTAGAGCAAACTATCTATAAAGTCAATTAATAATTTGCCTTGATTCATTTATTATGTAATAGTTGCTAATCAAAATGAATAGTATTACACTCACAGATTTAACTAACTTATAGCTAAGATCAGGCTTGCTTTGTAAACATCTGTCTAAAAACTCAGAAGTCCATAAATACTAAGACTTCTTTACTCCTCCTGTAATTTTTGACCTCTATTTGAAATCTCACCTGCTACCCTTGACGTCAAATATTGCAAGTATTAATACAGTTTCTGTAAACAGTGTACTTAAGTCAAGAGTCAGAGGCACGAGAAAGGTAAAGGCAGGGACAAAGTTACTGCAATTCAGCTACACACTTGTAATGCTTCCCATTAGTTCTTTAGCTGTATTAGTTGCAGAAACTATTTTAACACATGACAATAGTGGAGGTCATATGTGGTAGGCTGATACTGAAAGCAAAAACAAAAATCATGAGAACAATGAAATAGTAGGTCTTAGTGTTTAAGCGTATCTACTAGTAGTAATATTTGACAAGCAACCCACCTTCTTTGTGATCTGGAAATGATTTGATGATAAAGCCAAATACTAGAAATATAACTGCTATCTTTTGGGAGATCAAAGGTCATGTGAGGGGGAGAGTTAAGGTCAAGAGCAAGCCCCTTAAGCCTACTCTAGAAATTTCACTAGAGGGTGCTCTTGGGCTTTTATGACTTCTCAATTCTTCACTAAGAAACAAGGATTGCTTAGATAATATATTCTGCCTAGCATAACTTGTACTCCATCATGGATCCCAGATCCAACACTTCAATACAGAGTTAAAGATAACTCAAGCAGGCCCTGGGCCTGGTTTTTTATTTCCCTGTGTAATTTCCTTGTTTCTACTGATAGTATACTTGTGAGTTTCACAAATTTAAGACACATAAGAGATCTTATGAGGTCTTCAAAAGTCTACATTCTATTAAACCACCACAGAAACTTCCTAATACATCAAAGTAAGATTAAATGGGGATTAACTGATAAAGCTATTTTTGCAAATATATATTTTGCAAACATTTTAATCTTATAATAGGTTCATAATTTATATATCTATTGGAAGAATTTTTATTATTCCATAAGATCCGTAGAGAGAATCTGATTGCCAAATAAAATAAATTTCAATTATTTATACATGTATTATTCATATGTCTCATAACATCAAATATTGAACACCGAATAAGTACTTAATAAATATTTCTTGACCCTTTATTGCACATACATATTTTTATACCATGTTCCAACAGGATGACATATAATTAAATTTTAATCTCTACGCCATATGTTTGAAATTTTTTCTATAAACGCAGTTTCACCTTTCTGGAATTCACATTTAATGATGTATTCTGTTTATTTCTAATGATAGAGCTGCTTTTTACATACTTCCCATTTTTGCTACATTTTTAAGAGAAAATGAAACATGGAAATTGTTTTGTTATGTGATTAACTTTTTAATGTTTCCATTTGTCTATTAGAAGATTAAGAAGGTTATTTGTTTCTACATTAAAATATTGGCAATGGCATATATCAATGCATAGTGATTTTCTTAAGAATTGCAATGAGTGACTAAGTAAAATTCTTCTTCACTTTCAGGATGTAAAGAATTATAACCACTAGCCATTATGCATGGTGACATTCTTATCACACATACTTGAAAACTCAATAGCTTTAGCATCTTTAGGGTTGACAGTAAAATTCTGAGGTTGACTATGGAATGCTAAGTCTTTGACTGCATTTCCAATTTGTCTAAACTTACAGTTTCATTTTTCCTTAATTGAATTAAGTTTACATTTCTCTTAAAATCAGCTTGATGCTTTTGACAAATAAGAAATTTGGGACCTCAATAGTAGCATACAATATATGAATCTGCATAAAAATGTGTTTTAAATGCACATTTGATAAAAACATAAGCCTGGTCACTTATGAATTCCAGCTCCTTTCAACATCCTGCATGGATTGCAACCAGTGTGAAAAGTTGGGGAAAACTAAAGTGGTCTCAGATCTCTTATAAAGCAGTCACCTGAGCTCTTAAACTATATGGCGCTTCTCAAAAAGGGCTCCTTAAGTATCCCATCTGATGCATGTTATTCCTCAATTCAACTTGCAAAGGACAGAGTCACGAGCATATATTCAAACTGTATTTCATCCTACTGGGTTGTCAATAAGCTTAAACCACTCTATGAAGAATTGGCAAAATTCCCATGGATACTGTGAAAATAAAGGGAATCAATGAAGAGATATAATTATTTTAGTTTCAAATTTAATTAATTTGTGGGAGAGGTTATTTTCTCTCAAATATATTTGAGTTTCTTCAAACACAGGTCAATGTTTGCCAGCTGATAGGAAAAAAGAAAACATTTAGTCTGAGTTTCCCACGTTTATATTAATCTTTATATCATAGCTAAATAAAATGTTTCATAAATCTTCATATAGGCAAAAGAGAGTTCAAGCTGAGGCAAAGTAACAAGTATTGTCAATAGAAAACAACCTCTTAAGTACTGTTTCTACTATTTCCTGCTCCAATTTTTCTATTGGAGAGAATGAAACAAAATAATTTCACATCTGGTTTTATGTATCAGATCACTAAAGATTCTAGATAGAAGTTACACAGGAGATGCAAGTATAACTTGATTATTTTACAATTAGAACACGAAGACAAAGAAAGAATAAAAGTGGCATGCTATCCCATGCCATGCAGTTAGTATATAGCAGGTCTTACTCAGAGTCCCCAGTTCCTAATCTAGTGTTCTTTCTACTGCACAGGTTTCCAATGCTGTTTGGTTTTTCATAAAGGATCTATGTATCATGTCAAAATTTCATATTGACTTTCCTTGAAATTTCAGAGAAAAAGAAGGTAGTATAAGAAAAATTACTCTTCATTGTCTAACTCTTCAAGTCAGACAGCATTCCTATGTGCAATGATCCTTGATATAGTCTAGGTCAACTGATCTCCATGAGTTTTCATACTCATTAAAACGTATGCATCACAAAATACAATTAATGTTCTCATTGACTTTAGGGACTTTGTATGTTTCATCAGTTACCTAGCCTATGCCATCCTGAATCCAAAAGGCACCCTGTATTTCTCTGAAAGTCCGCCCAGCATGAAAATACTGAAATAAGAGTGCAGGTGTACTCTTTGCTTTAAGAAGACACAATAAGCCAAATTCTGAACTTACCAAACAGACAAATTAGGGGGTGATTATTCACATTTTAAAAGGATTCACCACAGGATGCTTTTAAATCATAAGCTGCGCTATTGCATTTTAAATAAGTTGATTTACAAAGCTTCCTTTACAAGGAAGCTTCCTTTACCATCCAGGGTTCATGGTTCCTTATCCAAAAGCAATGAGAGATTGGTGAGCATAGTCCTATTACCTGCTAAGCCAAGCTTCCTTTCCAAAATAAGAGAAGAATTAGCACTGTAGTTCATTTTTGAAAAATTAAAGAGTCTCTCACTCCTGAAAAATGTAATATACACTGAGCACTTGCTATGTGCCTGGCACAGTGCTAGGCATTTTAGATAATGATCTCATTTACTCCTCACCACAACTCTAGGAGATTAGTACAATTATCCCAATCATGGATGAGGAAACTGGGACTCAGAGAAGTTAAAGTAACTTGACTAAATTCTTGCAGCAAATAAGTGATTGTGCCAGGATTCAAAGTCAGATCTGTCTGGAGCTCTTGCCCTTACATATTTTACAATACAATTTCAGATGAAATTTAATGACATCTCTTACCTCTGACCTAACTAAGCAAAATTGTGCTCCAAATGTACTATTCCTGGGCAGCAATCTTGTCTATAGCAATAGGGACCAGTCACACAGCCTGAATACAGAAAGATAGGGGGCTCACTAAGAAGGTTGCCTATTCTGGTCACTACACTGCTATATTAAGCCCGGATTTGTCTCCTGTAATTCCTACCCATTGTCTCTAACTTTGCTGTATAGTCATTGGGAACAATGAAAATCCCTTCTCCCTATACCTTTCATATTTCTCTTATGGTTTCCTTTTTTTTTTTATTTCTTTTTAGTATCCAGTGCCTCCAACCTTTTAAAAATATGATGGGTTTGTCTGCTGTTTACATATATTTTATTCTTTCTTGAAACTGGTTCTTCTGGAGCACAGAGAACTTATGAATGCTATTTCTAAGCATTTATGCAACTAAAAATTATTGGAACAATACACACCATAGTAGATAAGGGCACAAGCTCAGAAACCCAGACTGCCTGGGTTCAAATCCAAGCTTTACCAATTAATGGCTCGATTTCCTTGGTGAATATATTTAAGGTCTCTGTGCCTCAGTTTCCTCCTTCAACTATGAAATGAGGACAACAGTACCTAGTTAATGTGGCTCTTATGAAGATTTAAAAGAGGGGTAATAATAAGCAAAAGGCAATAAAAGGAAAATTACTCTACAGTGTCTAACTCTTCACATCAGGCAACATTTGTACAGCAATATTCATATAGTGCTTACAGCCTGCTAGGCAGCAATTAGGGTATTGCCTAGGTTGTAAGCACTACATAAATGTTTGTCATTATTATTGATGGTATAGGAGTGAGTGAATACTTAACCGCCTTGGAAAAATATAACCTATATCATTGTATGAGACTGATTTTATTATCCAGATATAAAGAAGTCAAATTCAACTAGAAAAGGCACTTGACTGGAGACCAGAGATGTGCTTCTAGTCCCAACTCTTTCAAACACTCCAACTGAAAGATCTTGGACTTTATCTACCTCATCTTTTTAAATAGAGGAATGGGTCTCTACCTCTGCATCTAAAATGATATGTTTTTATTCTAGGATTCTAGGACCCTATTCAACCTGGACTCTGCTTAAATTTCATTATTCATTATGGTTGAAAACTACCATTACATACTAACATTTCATCTGCATGTTTATATTATATCTGTTGACATTTCAATCAGCTTATCTTCATTGTTTTCATGAAACAGAATAAGCCTCTGAGAGTCTATAGACAGGTCTGAAAAAACAAAAGGTGTTGTGATAGCACAGAGAGGAATTTCATGTCACTTTGGAGGAAATAACCTAAAGTCCTACTCTGCCAAGCCAGTAAAATCCTGTCTTCTGTCTGCAACACCTGGCCCAGTCCATGCTATCTTGCTGAATTTCAGTGCAGCCCTTTGGATAAACGCAAATTCAGGTTTGGATGGAATGCCAGGTTGATACAACTGTCATTTTTTTTTCAACAAAAGTGCAGATTGGACTACCTTTTACCTACCAAACTCACCTCATTCTTTGATATATATAACATTCAGCTAATTTTATTATGACTTAGTATGCCAGTACTCCTCATATACTTTATTGTCCATCTCCAGATCTAGTGAAGGCATGGTGACTGGTATCAATATCAAGGCAATTGTCTTCAAAGAATGTGGCAATCTATTCTAACAAAGTAAATTCCACAAGGGAACAAGGGAACAGCCACCCTAAATTCACTAACGACAAAAACTTTGGCATTTTGTAATTAAGCACAATGCATTATTCTACAAATAAAAATGATGTCCTTGTAAATCTAAAAGCTATGCAACGTTATATTTTCTATTTCTAAAATTCTCTAGGCTCAAAGTCAATATGTAAGTCTAATTTTTTTAAATGCACAAAAAGCTATGATATTCCAAATCTTAGATACTAAATTTGTGAACTGAATGAACCTGGCTTCTCCCGCTTAGATGTGAACATTCCTGTTAGTACATAAAAATTAATAAATATTTTAGGCCAAAATTTTGTGTTTGATGATTGACTTACAGAATCAGTCTAAGTAGGTGTAAAGGTGACTAGACTTATTCTGGAACATGTACAATTTCACAACAGTAACATGGCCTTTAAATAATTCTGTTTAAATGATATTTAACTCTCATTTTAACTGTTAGCCCTTGCAATATGAAGCAGCTTCATGCTGAAGTAAAGCTAAGATTTCAGTAAAAATAAAAGCTTTATATTCTACAAGGTAGAAATCCTAGAAAAACCAAAGAAATTAAAATTTTGGAAGTTTTTGATTCATATATTTTAAATAGGATTCTAAAATAACATATCTCTTCTATACATAAGAAAATAGTCTGGTTCACATATATGGATTTATTGAGAAGTTATTACAATACAACTCAGGTTGCCCAATACTAACATTGCTATACCACCTTTGTTTCGGTAAATGTTTGCACTGTAACTCGGGTGGTATTACAGCAAAACACTCAGAAGAAAGAGAGTCACTTTTACACATATTACATGGCATATGTACAATCGTCCCTTAAAATGCAACAATACAACTGCAACACTTTAAATAGTTTAAAATACAAATGCCTTTGAAGAACATAATTTATATACTATCTATTAATATGATTAAATCAATATTTTTATGGCTCTCTAAGCTTATTCCAGAAACTTTTCCATTATTTCACTCAGTAACAAAAGAATTTTTTTTAATTGTTTATATATTTTTTTAGATACGGTTTCTTTCACCCTATCACCTAGGCTGGAATGCAATGGTGTGATCTTGGTACACTACAGTCTCTACCTCCTGGACTCAAGTAATCTTCCTGCCCCAGCCTCCTGAGTAGCTGGGACCACAGGTGCGTACCACTACACCTAGCTATTTTTTTTTTTTTTTTTGAGATACAGGTTCTCACTATGTTGCCAGACTGGTCTTAAACTCCTGAGCTCAAGAAATCCTCTCCTTGGTCTCCCAAGTACTGTGATTACAGGCATGAGCCGCAGCACCTGGCCGAGAGTCTTATAGATAGGTATTATTAACACCATTTTGCAAAATTTTAAAATAAGGCCCAGAAAGGTTAAAATAAATTGTACAAGTTCAACAAGTAGTAAGCGAAATTCAGCCAGACTTTGAACTTAGATATCCTGTTTTAGAATCTTAATGCTCTATTTTTCCCAGCGCAACCTCACTAACTAATGTACATATTAGATTGCACTGACATAGTAAGGACAAAGAAAACCCATTTTCTGTGTATATGCCATTGTCTTAGAAAATAGCTACTGAAAATACCTTAGAAAATAGCTACTGAAAAGACCAATGCTATGAATCAGTTTGGTAATACCTATTAAAAATTTTAAATCTCTGCTACACTGTATTAACATTTTACATCTTAAAAAGTTAAAGAATAATAGAGCCTAACTTAGATCCTTCCAAATTTGTAACTCTTCAAACTCTAAAATGAATTTCTAATTAATGACTTATAACTGCTCAAGTAGGAAACTATGACAAAACCAGAGACAAGCCCTTCCAACGGTGCCTATGACATCATAGATACACAAATCTGCCCCATTTTACAGTACACAAAGAAGACCAGAATTCAGCTGTTATCAGACAATAATAAGCTTCTTCTGGTAAGTCAGTCTCTCAGTCTTAGATTTACATTCCCACTGTCAGCAAGAATTTTTAAGTTAAACATTTTTGAAAATTAAAAATTCAATAAATAGCATTTATATTATCCACAAAATGTGTTTTCATTGCTTTGGTGCTAAAATATTTTATTTTAGACTGTTCTTTTTTCTCTTTTCCATTCATCTCTTAGCTGCTTCGCTCCAATCCTTGCCCCTTTCCACCCTTGTTCTCTCTCTCCCTGAAGCCTCAGGGAAGAGGGCTGCAAACTATCTGGATGCCTGGACCCTCACGCTCCTGAGATTAAACCCAGACCCGCCCATGGCAGGAGTCCCATTCTTTGTCTGAAGCAAGTGTCTGATTGAGTTAGATATAGAGTTGTCATCACATTGAAAAGAAAGCCCCGATTTTTTTTTATCTTTGGTATTAAAAATACGTTATATTTGTATTAAAATATCCATCTAATAAACTCTCCCAAAGAAAATAGTTTCATTATATTTTCACCTTATTTTCTCATTCCATTCTTAAAGCCATAGTGAAAAGAAAGTTGTTGTGGTCACCCCAAAGTATTATCTTCCACTTCTAATCAAGATCAGGTTTGGACAAAGCTAAACAATAATTTCTATTTTGTATTTAAGGACGCCGGCTACTGTTTACCTACTGATGTTATTTATACCAACAGGGGTTCTCCGAAGTGATACCTAAAGCTTGCCACTTCATTGGCATTATGTCGTAGGTTTCAGGAGGGCTTTTGTAAAGTCAATTTTCTCCCAGTAGCGCTTTATCCCCATGGAGAGTAAGCAGATGGGAGAGTTCTTTTTCCCTCAAAATAAGGCTTATAGCATTGACCAGGGCATTTAAATGTATCTTTACAATTCTCAACTAGATCCCCCAGGAAGAGCTTTTATAGATTTGGTTTTTTTTTTTTTTTTTTTGTCATAAAGTATCCTATTTATTTCCCAGCAGCTGGTGTCAAAAAAGTTGTTGTGTTTTTCTTTAATATTCCTTTTAAATAAATAAAATCTGTTTTCATATTGTGTAAAATTAGTTTTGCCTGCTGTGAGTTTGTGGCATTATGCAGTGATCATTTCTTCCCATGAATTATTTAAAGTGAGGATATCAAAATCTGATGGAACAATACAATGAACTATACAATACAATTTAATTTTATAATATGCCAGTTCATACTAGTGTCTCAAAATGCACAGTAGTTGCAATACATTGGTTCAGAATTAGCAGATGAAGTATAATATAAGCCCCTCAGTTTCGTATTTTCATATCTGAAAATTAGTTCTAAATTTTCTAGTGGGCTAGAGAATCATGCATATTTGGTAGTCCATAGATACCTAAAGACCTTTTTGCTAATTCCTCATGCCAGGCACTGATGTTTGCCTAGCCTAGATGACATTTTTTTTTTCTTTTTTTAAATCTTTAAAACATTGAGTTTGACGGCTGTTAACCCTTTCATTACAAAACAATATTGGTATTAATAGCATTTCCTCTGCAGTTCTCTGATCACTTTGTTTTAGGGAACAAATGCACCTATGTAACCATAATTATTCCTACTACTTATTCTCACTAAAGAGCTTCTAGAAGAAGGGAAGCAATGATCCATTCAAGTGCCCCACTGCACTTGTAGGACTTATAGCAAAGCTGCTAAAACTTAAATTTTAAGGTGAGTGAGGTGGAATAAGGGAAATGAATGAGCTATTAATGAATAGGGCAAGACATGATTAGAAGCTATAACAAAGTCTGAATCAAGGAAAGGTCAAAGGTTACCTTGTATTTGATATTGTGTTTTAATAAATTATAATCACAATACTACACTGATTTTTTTTCCTCAATGGATTTTCTAGCATTCTATAAGAGACATTTTGTCTGATTAACTTGCTATATTGAAAAGTGGGAGTCAGTATATATTACTCACAAATTCTCAAATAGCCTCTGAAAAAATTCCACCACAAAGATTTTTAAAAAATGAAAGTGCATGGGAACAAGATTCCACAAGATGTTGGAAGTGGTTTTCCAAAGCAAGAACTGTCTTAAAACATAGAATAGCAATAATGAGCACCTTTCTTGTTAGTTGTACATACTGTAAACTAACTTATGCCCCAAACAAAACTCTGGATTCCATATTACCCATGTTGCCACTTCCTCCTCTAACCTAACTGTACTTCTCTCGTCTCAGTGAAAGGTGACACCATCTACCCAACCAGTTGATCAGGCCAAACATCAGCAACTCTTTCTGCTTCACCCACCACATCTAATCCATCAATGAGCTCCATTAACCCAAACACAAAAGTACATCTAAACCCAACCATTCCTCACTATCTCTGCTATCACCAACCAAAATCACAATTGTCTCTTATCTGGTCTCCTAATTGATTTCTCTGCTTCCACTGTTGTACCTTATAATCTATTACCTAAACAGAAGCTAGAATTCTTGAAATGCAGGAAAGATGGTATCATTCCTTTGCTAAAATTCTACAAGTTATATAGAGTACAATAAGAATGAAATTAAAATTCAAAACCATAACCAGTAAGTCTCTCCATTATCTGTTCATGACCATCTTTCTGTTCTCATCTTCTAACATTTTTCCTTTGTTCACAGTGCTTCTTTGTCTACTCTGTCTCTCAAACAAGCCAACCTTATTCCTATTAGCCCTGGTCTAGCTCTATTGCCTCTGCCCAGACTGCTCTGTTGCTACATTTCTGCGTGGCTGATTTCTTCACTCGTAGCTCAAATATTATCACCACAGAAAGGTCTTTCCTTGTGTGGTCAAGATATCCAAAGCATTCCCAATTCATTCTACCCTGTTTTACTTTTCTCTTAGAACTAATTACTAGTATCTTCCTTATTTACATCCTGTATGTATTTGAGTGTGCACATGTATGTATATGTTCATAATCTCTATTACAGTATAAATTCCATGAGGATGAGGTTCTTGGATGTGTTAGTTATCTATTACAGCATAACAACTTACCCCCAACTTAGTAACTTAAAAAAGCAAACACCATTCCATAGTTTCTGTGGGTCAGGAATCTGGGCTCAGTATAGGTAGGTGCCTCTGGGTCAAAGTTTCTCATGAGGTTGTGATCAAACTGTCAGCTAGAGCTGTGGTTTCATGTGAACTCTCGACTGAAGAGGAGGAGATCTGCCATGTGGGGGTCTTCACACAGGGGTCTTCACACAGGGCTACTTTATGACTTGACCTTTGCTTTTTCTCAGGGAGAGCAATCCAGGAGAGAGTGATAGAGGGACTCAAGAAGAAAACCACAAACTTTTTAAAAACTTAACCTTGGAAGTGACATCCTATCACTCCTGTCCTTTATCAGAAATGAGTCACTAAGTCCAGCCAATACTAAAAGATAGGAAATTATATAAGCAGGTGAAAATAGAGGATGTGGAGATCATGTGGGGCCATCTTAGAAGTTGCCTATTACAATTGCTTACCAGTACATTCTTAGTGTTCAGAATAATTTCTGGCTTTCAGTAAACAAATTAATGAAAAAAAAAAGACCCTCTCATGAATTAGTTCCATTCAACATTTTTCCAGTGATCAAGAAAAGGTAGTGAATAAAATCTCACTCAAGTAGTGACATTCAAACCAAAAGGGATCACCCCAGTAGGAAGGTTTCATTAGGTTGTATAAGCAGAAAGTAGCAGTACAGCCTCAGTTTCTTCATCTGTAAAATATAAACAGTAGTTGTACCATACTGTCGGAGACCTAATGAGGCAATTTGTGAGGGCCTCATGAATCAAAGGCAGTGGATAGATGTTAGCTATTATTTATTCTTAATAAGTACAAATGCAAGGGAAGCATTTTTGGGGAAAATAACACAAATCACGTTTTTACGATGATGGTATTTGATACATCAGGTACAACTCAAAAAAGAATTTATGAACCACTTTCAACTGTTTCCTATTTATATTAGCTTAAATATGAGCCCATAACCAAACAGACTAATAAAATTTTGGAACTCATCAAGTGTACTGAAAATAGGCTAGAAAGCTTTTCATATATTTATGTAAAGTTTTGACATCTTCGAATGGACATAATGATGCATTTGCAATCTCCACAATCACGAGGGCCTAAATGGAGAGAGATGTGTAGAGCCCTGGAACTGGAAGATCCACAGTGTGACTGGGGGCAAAAGTCTCTGAAAAGTTAAAAGAAGACAGGGCACTGAACCCTGATCTAATATGTAATGGAGTTATGAAATTTAGGCAGAGGGTAATCATAGAATTGTTCATGAAATCCTAGAATAGTAATACTAGAGGTCAAACTTCATATTCAGAAAAGTACAATTAAGGTCAGGTAATAAAGCACTATTCCATATTTTTTTAATTCCTGCCTTGGAAGGTAGAAAAAAGTAAGAAGTTGGAGATACCAATATAGACTGTAGTGGATATATGGATTGGAGGTTGCCATCAGAGAGGCAAACAAGGATGTCTTTAAACTTATTTACTGATGTTTCCATTTATAACCAAAAGGGGCAGATGCATCCCAGATTTAAAGAAGCCACTCCAAAAGCATGAACAGCACCCCATAAGATGTTATCATTCCTGTTCTAGTAATTACAGTGTCACTCGCTCTTTTACTGATAGCCCTGATGGATAATCAGCATGAACCAGCCATTTTCCTCCCTGTATATACATTAGCAAAGCTTTGACTATTAAATAGTTCAAAGATAGGCTTGGCTGGCTGGCTCAGGCCTATAATCCCAGCACTTTGGGGGGCCAAAGTGGGCAGATTGTTTGAGCTCAAGAGTTCGAGACCAGCTTCGGCAACGTGCCAAAACCCCATTTTGACAAAAAATACAAAAATGTGCTTGGTGTGTTGGTGTGTGCCTGTGGTCCTGTGGTCCCAGCTACTTGGGAGGCTGAAGTGGGAGGATCACTTGAGTGTAGGAGGTCAAGGCTCCAGTGAGCTGAGATCACACCACTGCACTCCAGCCTGCAGCCTGGGTGACACAGAGAGAGAGAGGAGAGAGAGAGAGAGAGAGAAAGAGAGAGGAGAGAGAGAGAGAGGAGAGAGAGAGAGAGAGAGAGAGAGAGAGAGAGAGAGAAAGAAAGAAAGAAAGAAAGAAAGAAAGAAAGAGAGAAAGAAAGAAAATCTCAGATACATCTATAATAGAGGAATCTCTCAAAACAATTTCTGCAATATCCAGTGTGGTGGATCTAATGGTGACCTTCCAAAAGAAACGCCCACATTCCAACCCCTGAAACCTGAGAATGTGACCTTATTTGGAAAAAGGATCTGTGAAGATGTAATGAGGTTAAGGATTTCTAGATGAGGTAATCCTGGATTATCCAGGGGAGCTGTAAATCCAATAACATTTTCTTGTAAGAGACAGAAGAGGAGAAGACAGAGAGAGCAGAAGGCCATGTGAAGGCAGAGGAACAAACTGGAGTTACATGGCCACAAGCCAAGGAACCTCTGGAGCCACCAGAAGTTGGAAAAGCAAGGAATGATTCCCCCTTACTTAGAGTCTTCTGAGAAATTGTAGCCCTACCAACACCTTGATTTCAGACTTTTGGCTTCCAATTCTGGAAAAGAATAAATTTAAGCTGTTTTAGGCCATCAAGTTTGTGCTAATTTCTAATGGCAACCCTAGTAAATTAATACACCCAGAACAAGCAATTATGTTTTCCAGAGAGGTAATACAATGTAGTAAAAAGAACATTTTGAGTGAGACAGATTTAGGTTTAGAGCTGGGGTTTCTCTATACTAATTGTGTACCTTTGAACAAGTTACTTTATATCTCTATCTTCAGGTTGCTCTTTAGTAAAATGATGGTAAGCCCCCCTTGTAGGGTCACTGTGTGATATGTTATTTCTGCTCAATATTCAGTACTCAATTAACCTGTTAATGATAAATTCACACATGTGCAACATGTCTACAGACGTTAAAAACTGTTGTTTTCCTTGAAAATCAACATACATTTTAGCAAGGTATTAATTAGAGCATATGGGATTGATTAATGTGGAAACTAGTTGTGCAATACCAAATGTTTTAACAAACCTTTATTACAACCTGACTATTCATGTCATTTTAAATAACTTTCCTGGTTGTCAGCAGAACCATATTCAGTCTGTTCTTCTACTGCCTCATCCTAAATATCTTCCATAATTTCTAACAGAGAAATAATGAAAAAGCCAGAGTATTAGTAGAAAACATCTGCATCAAGCTTGGGCTTAAGTCAGATATAGAGTCAAAATTGTGATTACAGAATTCTCCTAAATGTTAGTCTCAGAAAATTGACAAGGGCATAATAATTTCTAGGACAGAGTAGTCAAATTCATACCCACCATTGATACTTTCCTATCCCTGACATTAAAGTAGACGAAAGAAGTAGTTCTCACAATAATTTTATAGAGGAAGAATATAGGAATAATGCAGTTTAGGTATTGCCTATTCTGGAATAACTCCTTAATACTAAATTGAGACTCTAGTGAGAGCTATTCAAAATGCATAAACAAAAGTAAAATAAATTTTCAAGAACCGATCTTTCTTACTTTTCTAGGGACAAACTTTTGAAAAAAATTAAAAATGTTAAAAAGTAAAATATGTAATAAATTAGCTATAATATCATTTGTAGCTATTGTAATTTATTTTTTATTCATTCACTCAACAAGCATTTATTAAATGCCTAGTCAATGTCAGGCATTGTGTTAGGCACTAAAGACACAGCCTTGAATAAGACATACTATTCCCTACCTTAAGGATGATTTAGGCAAAACAATCAATGATAATAAAGTGCACATCACAGGACTGCAACATAAGGCAATTATAATTAGGGAATCGGGGCAGGCATTCCATAGAAAATAAGCTTTAAATTGAGACTTGCAAGATTGGTTTTATGTCAGTGGAGGTGAGAAAATGGGGGAAGAAAAAAGTAATGAAGAGTATTTAAAACAAAGAGTAGAACATATGCAAAGACCAGAAATGAGGGTGAGTATGGTGCACTGAAGGCATGAAAAACACACTTAGTATGATTGGAGCATAGAATGCTAGGGGGAAAGGGGCATGAATCAGTCCAGAAAATGAGACAGGAGCCAGGCTGTAAGATTAATATTAAGGAAGTCAGAATACTATTGCAATAATTTAGGTGAGATAAGATGGTACCCCAGATGAGAGCAGTAGCTCTGATATGAAAAAGACTGAACAGATTAAGGACATTCTTAGGAGGAAGATCAAAAGTACCAGGTGACGTATTGCATGTGGAACAGCAGAGGACGTGGAAAAGGTAATGCCAATACTGGAGGTGAGAGCATGTTTGGGGCAAAGAGCTGAGTTTAGAACATGTTGAGTATGAGGTGTCTGTGAGACATCCAAGAAAAGAGGTCTAGAAGGCAGTGCTCAGAGAGAAACCTGAGCTGGAGAAAGATGTGGTGGTCATGCAGATGCAGATGCTAATGAAACCTATGGGAGAAAATGAGATTGCCTGGGAGGACTGTCCAAAGTGAGGAGAGAGCATAAGACAGAGTTCAGAGAACATCAACTTTAGTACTGCAAAGGTTACGTAAGACTAGCAAGGCTACCTCTAATGAGACTTTATACAATCCCCTTCATAATAAGGTCTTACTTTCTACAGCAATTAAGGACTCACACTTCTCTTCTCTCTTTTGACTCTTAAACAAAATTGTAAGATAAGCAGGGTGGGCAACAGGACTTCTTGCAGATAAAAATAATCTAGGCTTCAAGAGGTTAGGCTTGAGGTCATGGATCTCTTTATTTCCAGATTAGTTTTCTTACCATACCATTACTCTACTTCCAAGGATTAGTTCCTTATAGCTTCTTCTTTGTTGTTAGCCTGGACGGTTGCCTAGGTGTCATTTTAGAGGGGTGAAGCTTTTTTGCATCATATTGTATTAAAAATTCCTCCATCTGGAACTGATGAAAGGACAGAAGGGCTAATCTGAGGCAAAACTCAAGAGTGGGAGAACTGTTTCTTAGAGCTTCCAACCTCCCTCATCTCTACCTTACCCCTTCTTTAAAAACTTTTGTTCATTTACTCAATAATTAGTTATTAAGATAATTTGTGGATATGGAAATAAACAAATCTCTACCTTCACGGAGCTTACACAACAGTAGAATGGCAAACATAACAACCAATGCACTAAAAGTTAAGAAAGAGAGGACTGTGGAACCAGAAGACACCAAGGGCATACCTAACCTACACTGAAGAGGGTAAGGAATACTTCTTAGAATAAGTAATGTTTCATCCAAGATCTAAAAAATGGTTGAAGTTGACTGTCTTGGCCACTGTTGCAAGGAGAAAAACTGATGTAACCAATGAATTTAGAAAATTGTAATGGAAACATATAGGTTAGTGTGCCATCCTTTTGTATTTTTCAAAAAAGAAATCCCAGAATTTGCAACACTTGATACAAAAAGAATGTATCTCCTCAAACTGTGGAATTCCTGCACTAGTACTGATACGGTTTGGGCTCTGTGTCCCCAACCAAATCTTAGCTTGAATTGTAATCCCAGGGACCTGGTAGAAGGTGATTGGAGCAGGGGTGTGATTTTCCCTATGCTCTTCTGGTGATAGTGAGTGAGTTCTTATAAGATCTGATGCTTTAAAAGTATTTGGCAGTCTCTCTCTTCTCTCTTCTCTCTCTCTCTCTTTTCTGTCCTCCTGCCACCATGTAAGATGTGCCTTGCTTACCCTTCTGCCATGATTATATGTTTCCTGAGGCCTCCTCAGCTGTGAAGAACTGTGAGTCAATTAAACCTCTTTTCTTTACAAATTGCCCAGTCTCAGGTAGTTCTTTATAGCAGTGTGAAAACAGACTAATACAAGTACTATCCAAGTATAAGAGAGAACATTACTCTCACCTATCTCAACTCATACCATGTAGGCAGGCCCTTAATCTCTCTCCTCCTGATTTGAAGGCAAGGAAAGAACTCTAAGTACCTTGTCTTATTTATTTTTCAGGACTCTAAGTTATATTATCTCCATTATACAGTAGAGAAAAATCATCTGAAAAATTACACAAATCTGCCCAAGATTTCAAGCCAGTAAATCTTGGAACTAGATCTTCATTGTGGTCAATTGGCTCCAAAGCATCTATTTATTCTACCTTGAATACATATATATACACACACACAGATGGTGTTTCACTATGCTGCCCAGGTTGGCCTCGAACTCCTGGCCTCAAGTGATCCTCCCACCTCAGCCTCCTAAAGCACTAGGATTATAAGGCGTAAGTCCCCATTGCCAGCCAAGCAGATGTTTTTATTTTTGTTGTTGTTTGTTTGTTTGTTTTGAGAAGGAGTGTCACTCTGTCACCCACGCTGGAGTGCAGTGGTGCAATCTTGGCTGACTGCAACTTCCGTCTCCCAGGTTCAAGCGATTCTCCTGCCTCAGCCTCCTGAGTGGCTGGGACTACAGGTGCCCGCCATCACACCCAGCTAATTTTTGTTTTGTATTTTGAGTAGAGACAGGGTTTCACCGTGTTAGCCAGGCTGGTCTTGAACTCCTGACCTCAGATGATCCACCCCCCTCAGCCTCCCAAAGTGCTGGGATTACAGGCGTGAGCCACTGCCCCCCGCCATGTTTTTATAAAGACTTGTGCACAGATGCTCATTGCTACTTTATTTGTATTGTCAAAAATTGTAAACTGTCTAAATGCCCATCCTTAAGTGAACGGATAAACAAATTACAGTATATCTATACAGTGGAATACTATACAGCAATAAAAATGGTGAATTATTGATACGTGCTACAACATAAATGGATCTCAAAATCAATACACTGAGTGAGAGAAAGACAAAACAAGTATAGAAGATTGTATTTTTATAATAGAATTCAAATTTTTATAAAATTCTAGGAAATGTAAGCTACTGTGTAGTGACAGAAAATAGATCTATGGTTGCATAAGAAAACTACTGGGTAAATACATATATATATATATATATAAGCTGGGAGTGGTAGTGCATACCTATAGTCCCAGCTACTGGGAAGTCTGAGGCAGGAGGATCACTTGAGCCTAGGAGTTTGAGGTTACAGTGAGCTATGATCATGCCACTGCACTCCAGGCTAGTTGACAGAGTAAGTTCCTGCCTCAAAAAAAAAAAAAAAAAAAAAAAAGTTTTCATTTCTCTTGTGTAAACATGTAGGCATGAAATGGCTGGATAACATGGTAAACACACGTTTAAATTTTTTTTTTTTTTTTTTTTTGAGACAGAGTCTCACTCTGTCGCCCGGGCTGGAGTGCAGTGGCCGGTTCTCAGCTCACTGCAAACTCTGCCTCCTGGGTTTATGCCATTCTCTTGCCTCAGCCTCCGAGTAGCTGGGACTACAGGCACCCGCCACCTCGCCCGGCTAGTTTTTTGTATTTTTTAGTAGAGACGGGGTTTCACCGTGTTAGCCAGGATGGTCTCGATCTCCTGACCTCGTGATCCGCCCGTCTCGGCCCCCCAAAGTGCTGGGATTACAGGCTTGAGCCACCGCGCCCGGCCCACTTTAACTTTTTAAAAACTGTCAGACTGTCTCCAAAGTGGCTGTACCATTTTACTTTACTGCCAGCAACTTATGAGGCTTCCAGTTTCTCCATATCCTCAAAAATCTTGCTATGTTCAGTCTTTTAAATGTCAGTCATTCTAAAGGATGTGTAATAGTGTCTCATGCTTTTAATTTGCCTTCCCCTAACGATTATTGATATTGAGCATCATTTCATGTGCACATATACCATCTTTATCTTTTTTTTTTTGGTGAAGTGCCTGATCAAATCTTTTGCCCATTTAAATAATATGTTGTATATTATGGAGTTTTCAAAGTTCTTTATATTTTCTGGATATAAGTTCTTTATCAGATATATTCTTTGCAAATATTTTCTTACAGTCTGTGGCTTACCTTTTCATTTTCTTAATAATGTTTTCAAACAGCAGAAGTTTTTAATTTTCATGAAATTGAATTTATCAACTTATTCTTTTATGGGTCATTCATAAATGAATTGTGCACTAATCATCTCCTAACATACTACATGAGTTACTTATCTTTTCATTGATGAATCCCAAGTGGCTAGTAAAGTACTGAATACACAGTAGGTATCAATAAACATCTGATGGATAAATTAAAATTTCAAGTAGTGATAGGAAAATTATAGAAACTTAGTTCATTGGCAGCATAGAAAATAAAATAGCCTCTAGTTGAAAGCCATATTCAATTTTTTGTTATCTGATCTAGTATGAAGTTTGATCAATACAAAGTCCCAAATTTATTAAATCTTGTTAAAGAACCTGATGCTCTCTCTCTAGAGACAATTCTTTCTTCCCCAAAACAGAAATGTGAAATTCCATAGAACTTAAATGTAAAGCAATAAGTCCCCTACCCACCTCTGTGCCTCACCTCGCCCCTGACTCAAATGCTATATGAACCCCTGTAAACAAATCAAGGCTGCTGAATTCTCAAAAGCTCTAATTGTGCAACTGTAAATAAGCCTGAGGATGAATTTCAACCAGCAGTGTCCCCAAAACCATTATCTGCAACTATAATCCACTATTTTTCTTTTATAATTAATTTTTCTAATAGGTCAGTACTATTTCTTTTGTTTAAGCGCTATTCCAGCAATCCCATTTTACCAACAACCAATGTCTACTGTAACTATATACATATTTTCTATTAAATACAACAAATACATTCTTATATTATGCAAAACGCTAAATTGGGCAGTGAAAGTTTTGCTAATGAATAATAAGGTAATATGCTACATTGGTCCTCAACTGCACTTGTCTTGACCATGTAAATTAAGAGTCTAGTGGAAAATTATAAGCACCTTGAGGACTTCCAGGTATGTGGGTGTTTAATATGTACTCAAAAGATGCTGCTTATTTTCATAGATTTTAACCTCGGAATCACTGGGAACAATGACAATTACCAGAGATATAGATAGGTGGTTAGATAAACACACAAGAAATATGTATGTGAGAGACACACATATTAGAGTATAATAGGGTTGTACACACACCTACATATACCTATATAATGTGTGTGAGTGTGTATTTGTATGCATGTGTATGAAATCAAAATGCAATTCACTGAACACTGAAGACAGACAAAGCAGTCAAGCAGCTGAAAGAATTCGCCACACTGATGAGCTTGCCTCCTCAGAGAGCATGCTCCTCAGGTCCTCACTCAAAGCCTCTTTATTCTTTTTAGACACAATTCTAAAGAGTTTGAATATCTACTTTTCCATCCACAACAGACTAAATGCTGAAAACTCCAGAGCATAGGTGAGCTTGTGTTTGATGCTAGCTGCAAGCAGCCTGACCTGGGAGAAATGAGAACTCTCCTAGAGCCAGTCTGGGGAGTGTACTGGTGAGGGCACTGAGACCTGCTAGTTAGAAGGAGGCCTAGAGCAAATAGGCAAAATTGCTTGGATGAAGGGTAATCAATCTGAGCCTAGTTCTTTTGGATTAAACCTTTGCGAACTCAATGACAAAGGGATATGGATCCAACAGGAGACTAGTAGAGAATACAAATTCATTATTTTGCTATACAATGCTAATTGCTTTTTAAACAATTGTTTCTCTATGAATTTTACTACCAGGCTTTTCTGAACCATTCTGTGTGAATTCAATACTGCCTGGATTTTTAAAACCACTTCTGACACTACAAACCAGACAAATCTTTTTTAAAAGATAATAAGAAGATGGGGCCTTGCATTTCTCATAAAAGGAAAATGACTCCACCAAAAGCGTATTCATTACACACTGTTGAGGCATGAATTCAGGGAAAATTAGACTGAATATGAGATTACCATCCTCACTTTCTGAAACACTCCCGGCGCTGTCACCAGAGTTCTTAATTCAAATATTTACTCTTGATCTAAAAATATCTTAGTCCAAGAAACTGAATGATTACTCCACAGTTAAAGTATATTTAGTCATCTGAGAAAGGAGAAGTTTCATTTCACTCAAGCAAATGGTTTTAGTACCCCAACCAATTAATAGCTTCATCATGTGGGAGCTATGATTATAAAGGAATGGGATTAATTTTTTAAACAAATCTACAGCCTTCTAACAAGGGCTGTTTTTCACAATGGTCACCTTGGAAGAAAGTTACTCCAGGGATACTGTCATTACTTCAGAGTTGGGACATTACCTTTAGAATGGGTTCATGAGGGAAAAAAAACACTTTATGCTTCACAGTTACCCTCCCCACCTAATACCACATATCCCTGATTACCAACTTTTGAATATTCCTCATTTACACTGATCAACCAAAAGCCTCCTCCTGGAGATTGGTATCATATCATGGCCTATTTATCCCGGGCTTTGCTGGGAGGGTGGGGGATGAAGACGGTTTACAGGAATTAAGAGAGTCTATTTTTAATTATTGCATCTGTGAAACATATGAAATTCCTTTGGCCAAAAATGCAATATAAAACTGAGATTATCAAGGGCCTTTTCGTGGGACAAGTGAAATGGAGAAAAAAGTCTCCATGACAAAATAGAGGACTTTAAGGAATCCTTTTTTCTTCTGAGGTTTGCATGTGTGTGTTTCTGGCTTGACTCTCACCCGAACTGCTCTTTTATAATCTACTGTAGTCATTCGGTACCTGGAATCTGGGAAAACTCCAACCTTACCCCAGCACTTGTGCAATAACACAGTAAGGCACATGGAGTCAAGTTTAAGCACCTAGTCCAGGGTTCTTTGCACCCTGTGGGCCTTCAGTAAGTACTTGTTGATTGACTGAATGTGTGGCTCACTATCAATATGAATTAACTATATACATATTGCATTAAAATCAAACAACCCAAATACTTTCTAGCTCTCCGGAAGTAATGCATCTAATTGACAAAACCACTCTTATGCTTCCTAATCCCCACTTCCTCCAAACCAAATCAAAGGAAGAGAGAGAATATGAAGAAGCGAAAACGAACATAAGAAAAACAATTAGCTGATGCACTCTGCAAAGCCTGTAATATTATCTAGAATGACAGCATAGCCATTGTTCGTGCTGCCAGAGCCCTGCGTGTTTGCTAGCTCACCCGAGGTCCTGGGAGAATAATAAACTAAGCAGATTAGATGTAGACTGATGCCTGCATGCCACCACCAACTCACACAACACACACACTGTTCTGAGTGTCTGAACACATGAGGGCAGGTAAACCCAGAAAATGGGCACTCCATGTTGGCAGGAGGAGAAGAGGCTGCCAACAAACAGGGCCTGTTTATTATTTAACAGTTGGTACTGCTAGAGGCCTGGCACCGCCATAGAGCACTCTCTGTTTCAGTGCAAGTCAGCCTGATTATGAGAGCGTGTGAGCCAAATCGTGTTTACCATAGTCTGTGAGAACCTCTGTGCCCCCAACAGACATGGAAATTCTTACAATAGCTCTCGTCCAAACAGAGAAAAATCACTCCTGAGATGGAGGTAAAGGGCCCCACAAGCTTAAATTTTGCCTGATCAGCTGGCTCAGTGTCTCTACATGTAGTTTGCTTTTTCCCTGCTCAAGACAAGTCATTCCTCTCTAATGATACAGTTTCTAATCCTCTGCCTTTGGTTACTTTACTTTGGGACCTAAATCAACCAAATAATATGTCAATCACCCATCTACTGATATTGCTTATGCTGTCCTGCACGCTTTGGCTTTTCAGCAAAAGAATCTGCTGCCCAGGACGGCTACCTCCTGCTTCTCCTTCGCCAGGGCTGCCTCTGCAGTAAGTCTCTTCTCTGCCAATGTGGGCCACAGGTGGATGCCTTCCTACAAATCCAATCAGCAGGATAATGTGCTACTATCACAAGAGTGGACCTTAATGACAAAGAGCCCTGCTTAGATGGTCACCCCATTAACTTTGATTTGATTATTCTGCCCCAGCAGAACACTTGGCTTCACATTCACAGATGGCAACAGCCCAACGTAAAACCTGTAGAGAAAGTAGTCATGTTGGGTTCATACATTTTCAAAATATTAAATTTCATGTAAAAATATAAACATGATAAGTATTGAGAGAGTCCCTGGTTCCCTAGGAAAGCAATGTTTTCTTTTCTTTTTTCTTTTTTTTTAATAAACCAAGGTCAGAGCACATAAGACAATTGTGCTAACTAGGCAACAGGGATAATCTAATCATTTCTTTTGAAATTCAACATAAATCAACATTTCTTTTAAGTGTAAGAACCTGGCTTTTATCTTCCATATACAAGCAAGGCAATCTTTGATACTTTATGTGACTCTATACAATACAACTGTTTTTAAATTCAAGATAAAATTGGCTCTATACAAGCTAGTTCAATATTTTGAAATTTAATTGTACCTTGGATACACTTCCTCTGTGACCATGAGTAAATCATTAAAATGCTTTCTACCAATGAGAATAAAGGGATAGCAAACTATAAGTCTTACCTGAAACTGTATGCAGTGATTGTTTTGTGTTTTGTTTTCTAATTGACAGTTGATATTTATATGCTAAATTATTAAAATACGATTTATTTTTAATTAAATCCTCAACTTTGCCACTAAAGGAAAATGATATATGCTTTGTATTGTTAAGTAAATACATAATTTTATACTTTCCATGTTATTATGGTTTTCAAAGAAAGTAGTTGTCCCTAGGTCACAGATTATATACACATACATAGCAAAAAAACTTTACAAGGAAAATACGAAAAAATAATTGCCTAGCTCGGATCAAGTTAACCCCTAGTTTATTTTAATCATCTCCTCTACTGAGGATCTGATAAGAGATGCTTAATAAACAGCCCCAAATTAAGGCAGTAGAATCAGGAAATCTTTTTTTTTTTTTTTTTTTTTTGAGACAGAGACTTGCTCTGCTGCCCAGGTTGAAGTGAAGTGGCGCGATCTCAGCTCACTACAACCTCCGCCTCCTGGATTCAAGCTGTTTTCCTGCCTCAGCCTCCTGAGTAGCTGGGACTACAGGTGCCTGCCACCACGCCTGGCTAATTTTTGTATTTTTAGTAGAGACGAGGTTTCAACATGTTTGCCAGGCTGGTGTTGAATTCCTGACCTCAAGTGATCTGCCTGCCTCAGCCTCCCAAAATGCTGGGATTACAGCTGTGAGCCACCGCGCCCAGCCAAAATCAGGAAATCTTTCCCCAAACATCCTATATATAGCAACATTCATAACTGCTACTTTATGGCAGAATAATGGACCCGATTATAGGTTCACATGGAAAAAGTTGATATTTCAACCATGACCAAAATATAAACGGGATTTTTCATAGCGAGTAGATAAAAGATAGGTGGTGTGTTCATCTCTGTGCTGAGATACTTCATCATAACTAGTAAGAAACATAGTAATAGCTCACATTCATTAAGAGGTATGCTGTAAGAGCTTAATATGTATACACACATTTAACCTTCATAACAACCTTTATTTTTTAGTGACTAATATTTACAGTGATTACTATTTTTTTCTCCATTTTACAGATGAGGAAACTAAAGCACAAAGTGGTTAAGTAACTTGCCCAAGGTCCTGCATTATGTAAATAAAGGGGCTAAAATTTGAACTAAGGTGGTCTGGCTCCAGAGTCAAAGTGTAATCACTGTGTTCTGCTTCTCATAATAATGATCATTCTTTCTGAGGCTTGTGTTCAATTTAAAACTGTATATTCCCTGAAGTTGTTGGATGTTAGAGCTGAAGAAATTTAAAATGATCTAACCCATGACCTAAAGATCCAGGTGGAGAGAGGATGTTTGGGAAGACGGTGTAGCCTCGAAATTCTGTGGATAGGCACACTTATCAGGGAAAAGAAATGAACCAGTGATCTAGTCCAAATGTCTCAGTTGAGAGATCAAAAAAAATGAGGCCACAAAGCAATGGCTGTAAATGCTGCATATTTTAAGGGAGCAATATAAGAAGAACGAAGCCCAGAAATCAGGGCTGTTTTCATTATCCTGTCTACCCAAACTCTCTTAGGTGGCTCCCCTAAAGGCAGAAGAAATCTGTGTGAGGGATGCCGAGGCAGCCTGTGTCTCTACTTGGCTCCACGTGACTCAGTAAAGCAAATCACTGAGACAAGATAGCTACTGATGGAAGAAAGAACAGAAACTCTAGTGTGATGTTTTCTTGACTATTCAATGCTAATGGAAAAAAGTTGGGAACATATTTAAGAGGTAAGAAGACATAAAATAGTCTCTTTACAAAGTTGACTGATTTATTCATTTAGCAAATACACACACAGGTACACACACACACACACACAATTTATTTATTTTAGTGATAGCCCAGAAGCTTTCTGAATTTCTTTTGTGTTTCCCTTGAGTCTTTTCTTGTAAGTTATATTTACCTAAAATTTATCCCTTATGTTCAAATTTTTCCCATATATATATATATATATATACATATGGTATTCATTATAATCATTTCAATTTCCTCCATTTCTCTGGTTATTTCCCCATTGTATTTGTAATTTTGTACATTTGTGGGATTTCTCATTTAGTAATTAAATCATGTGATATTGGTTTGTTTATTGTTCTGTTATTCTCTTTGAAAAAACCAACTCTTTGATTTATTAGTGTCTCTTTTTTATTTTCTAATTCCTTAACTCCTGACTTTTTTTTTTTTATCAATTCCTTCTTTCTACTTTGCAGATTTGTTGTTCTTTTAACCAACTTGATGAGATGAATGGTAATACGTTTATAATTATTTTCTTTCCTGTAATAGTCGTGTTTAAAGATATGGATATTCCTCTGAACACTGTTTTATCTATATCTATACATACTTATTTTCTGTAAATTCTGTAATGCCTCTGAAGTAAAAAATTAATTTAAAAAGTTCCGTTGGTCTTTTTTCTTATCAATTCTCATGAGCTCTTATTTTTTGGAGATACTATTTTTGTCTGAGATATGAGTTGCCAATCAAAATGATCACTTTTTCATATCATATAAAAACTGTTTTTAAATTTTTTATTTGCTTGAATTTTCTTATTCACAATTCTGGTAATATCAGTAGAAGTTCTTCTCCTTCCTCTCCCAACTTTTTGCTTCCTATACGGCTTTTGGTCCCATTACAGTTTTATTTTCTTTTTCCATTTCCTTCTTGCTCTCTCACAGACAATTTTATTTCTCCGTATTTGTCTTATCACTTATTTGATCCTGTTTATCTAGTTTTTGACATTTTATTTTATTTTATTTTATTTTCTGAGACAGAGTCTTGCTCCGTTGCCCTAGCTGGAGTGCAGTGGTGCGATCTTGGCTCACTGCAACCACCTCTCAGCTTCAAGCGATTCTCCTGCCTCAGCCTCCCGAGTGGCTGGGATTACAGGCGCCTGCCACCATGCCCGGCTAATTTTTGTATTTTTAGTAGAGACGGGGTTTCACCATGTTGGCCAGGCTGGTCTCGAACTCCTGACTTCAGGTGATTCACCCACCGCAGCCTCCCAAACTGCTGGGATTACAGGTGTGAGTCACCGTGCCTGGCCTTGACCTTTTATTTTAAAGAGGCCATAATATCTTCTATTTATTTGCTAGTATGGAAAATAGATATTATTTTCTTATAAAATTCTTCTGGTATATGTTTTGATCTGGTTTCTTTGCATTACTTCTGTTTTTGTTTAAAGCTATTACCTTTCCTTAGCTGATCACTAAGTATGGGTCCAATATAGGTTCCTTTCTGATTATTTTTCATTTTTCACCTAGTTAATTCTATCAGCTGTTTGCTGCAGGAAAGAGGCTGGCAAAGTAAACTGAGGACGTCAGGGAGTTTCATTTTGGTGCCATATTTCCTGCTATGTTTTACCTTTCTCACCAACTCGATGTGCACATTGTTCAAGAGATATGGCTCTGCTTAGTGTTCTCAGTGTCCTGTTTTCCCCATTTAGATTAGCTGGAGTTCCGAAGGGCTTGCATAAAGTCCTGCCTGTTATACATTTTCCAAGTCATGATCCAATATTTCTTTATTTCTCTTCTCCTGAAGGTGATCAACAGTGGCAAAAGCTGGTGTGGTTTATCATCTCCACCTTGCCACTCATGCATCCTACTTTTGGCACATGTGGCAGGCTGGTGTCATTCCTTATTCACTGCTGCCTCCTCTGTTATCCTCTGTTGCAGAACAAGCCTTAGCAACTCTTCCGCAGACCACCTATAGCCTCCCACTTTCCTGTTGCATGTAAGGAACTGGAGCATGTGTCCCTCAGGGTCATTCTATCAACTTTTGGATGTTCTGCCTCCTGCTTATATTTAAAATACTCTAAACATTGTCTCTGTTCTAAATTTCATCATAACCCATAGTTTCTGATTTGAGATTATGCCTGCTTTCTATAAGAAAAGGCTTTTTATATGCATCTCATTTTTTGTTTGTTTTGTTTCACGGGAACATATGGGCCAGTATTACATTGCTTTTTCATCCATGGCCTACTAATTGGCAAAAATAAAACTTCACTTATTAGCTCCTCTCCAATCCTTCTCTCAATCAAGTCCTTGCCCATCCTTGTCCCTAAACCCGGACTAATCCCTTGTAAGGTGTCAACTATACAGCATTCACATTCATTGACCATTTATATTTCCCCTCATAAGCATATTTGCATTTAAATAGGAGATTTTAAAAATCTAAACTAAACTTTAGACTACCAGATGAAGTTATAAATTAAAACTTTGATTGTGGAATGACAAATAACATGGTATATGTGGAAAAGAAGTTAGAGGACCCAATTAGTGTCTGTAAAATGACCTCATGTGAGTAATAAAGTTATGTTTGAGTTGCTTTAATCTTTAAAATTAGCTTCTGCAATGCCTCATTGTTTTCTATAATAGAAGAGTAATAGGAAAAGGAGGCATTTGTTATAAGTACATTTTCTAGTTACCTGTTTAAGTAGTTTACTTTTAAACTTTAAGATGAAAATCTTTACAATGAGTTCCTATTTTCTGAAACAAATAAGTGACTTGACAAGTAAAAATGTACTGGAATGAGTAGTTCTGGATTCTTAAGCTCTTTCTGTTAGTTATTATTAATAAAGCTTCGACAAATCATTTAGCCTACCCAAGAGTCAGTTCTCCCATCTATAAAATAGGAATAGCAATACTTCCTTTCCTGTAATATAAGTTTTCTGTGAGTGGAAAATGACATAATACGTGTCAAAATACTTTGTATACTAACAACTAGAAAATGATAAAAGCCTTAATATTCAAAGATAATCCAAAAAGAATATTACACTACTATCAAAGATAATAGAAGCTCACAGGGCAAGTATATAAATACTTTCTATTCTTTTGTATGTTTTTTCCGAGTTGTTTAGCCAAGGTACTGACTTCTATTTCAGTTCTCATTGCCATCAGTGAGTCTGCCTCTAGAAAAAACACTTTCTGTCTTCCCACCTCCTCTTCTCCAGTACATTTGTATAGTCTCTTTGGTATGTTTTCTGTGGCTCTAAATTGGCTGCAAAAGACTGCATAGAGTAATGAAAAGAGAAAGCGGCTTTGGAGTCAGACAGACCTGGTTTGAATCCTGACTCTGTCTTTGTGCTCACCATTTAACGTCCCTGAATCTGCTTCCTTATCCATAAAATGAATTTAATCACTGATACCCTGCAGGGCTATCTAATACGTGAAGTTCTTGGATTTCATCAAATCTCATTTGCCTTCTTAAAGTATATTTTGCTTATTTCTACGTTTTTAATTGAAGCGTTATGACATTTGACAATGGATATATTGCTGCACTGTGATCAATAAATATTTTATTCAATGAATCATTTCATTTTTTCTAAATGTCACCATAGAATCTAGTTTCCTTAAAATCTACTTTTTGTTAATTTTCTTGACTAATCCTATAGTTCCAATAGGTTCTCTGCTTCAATCGGCTTCCTTTTGTCTAAACTTCTTCTGTTTTCTCTCGTAAAATAATTTATCCTAATTTCATTTTTTACAACAGAGACCATATCTTCTTCGGTCATAATGCATCGAATATTCTGTAAAAACTACATCACTATCAAGCAATAATTATGTATGTGAATGTTATAGATCTCATAGAACTTATCCACTCTGCCTTAGCTTATTCTTAGAAGATCACAGATTACTATCATATAGCATTTGTATAACTCTTTATCATTTGTGAACCTTTCATAATTATTTAATGGAAGTCTTCAAACTACTAGTATAGATTGATTTCGTTGTTTCTATTGTTGGGAAGGGAAAACAAAGAAGGAATGATGAAAACTTGTCAGGTATATCCCATGTCACCAGGAAAACAGGATTAGTACTCAGTCTAATTCTCTGATCTGCTGACATTGTGTTGAGCTGGCATTTTCCTAGCATGAAAGGAAGAAACATCTATTCATTTCCAATTATTATTTTTTTGGAAAAGGTATTATGGAGATGGTTCTCTTTATGTTCAAAATAAATAAAATTTCCAAGTGATTCCTGGAACTTGGGAGAAAGGGGAAGGTAAACCAAAGGCTAGGGCCAGAGAGCAAGAAGGAGGTAAAGGAGATCCAATTCGTGGTGGGTGAATCCTCATCCATCACTACATGACAGAAGTATTTAAAAAGGAAAGCTACTATCTCTCCTCATCTGAGGCTTCCTCCAGAACCCTGTAGGAGAGGAAGATACACTGCTGAGTCTTCATTTGGGGAGCAGCAGGAGAAGGCAGTGCCTCCTTAGCCAAATGAACCCTTCCTGAGAGCTGTGGGGATATGTGTTTGTGCCACCAGGCCCCTTAGAAAATTATCTCTAAAATAACTAATGCTTAGTCAGTCAAAGCAACAACAACAACAACAGAAAAATACCAGCTTCAAAGAGAAAGTTATGTGGAGAGAGTAAATAACCCAAACTTAATGTGACCTTCCTACCATTATTTTAAGGAGGCATTAGGGTATAAAGAGTGAAAAACACCCTGAGCTGTGATTTACAAGTCTTACTTTTAGTTTCAGCAGTTTCACTTTCTAGCTGTGTGGTATTAGACAAGTGGCTTAACCTCTCTGATCCTTCATATTTAAAATGAGGGGGTTGATTACTAAGTAATGTCTAAGAGCCCTTCTAGAGATAAAAATTCCCCAATCTATGATAATAATAATTAACATTTGATGGTCCTTTACCACCTACAAATGATTTCCACATACATTATCTAATTTGATCTTCATGCCAGTTCTGAGGTAGTATTATTATGATTATGCCCATTTTTAGAAGAGAGATTCAGAAACCACAAAATGGCAGAGTTGGCATTGAACAGATGTTCCCAAGAGGCAAATACCCCTTCAGTAAAAGAAGCAGCTGATGCTAACAAGGATAAGTGAGAGCAGACAATTCAGCCTGTGAGCTCTTGTTTAGGGGTACAACAGAATTTCTGGAAGCTGCACTGGGGTAATGATATTGCACCATGTGGAATGTTATCTGATGATGTATTTATCAAAAAAAACTAATAAAAAGAAAATTAAAAAAAGATACAATAATTGTTACTGCACTACACCCTAATGAATTATTGTGTTCAAGGTTCTTACAAAAAAAGTAATATTATACTCGGCTTATGTTTTAATTGATTTATTAATATTTTATCACAGGAATGTAATTTAAGCTCCTCATGATTTAGATCTCATAAACCTTTAGCATTTTGCAAATTCAAATTCCAATTTAAAGCCAGGGCGAGCAATTAACTTTTCTATCATCTTGTCAGGGGAGAAGGTTCGTGTTTAATTTGAGACAAAGTGACAGAAATATATATACACTGTATGTATTACTCCAATTTAATTTATGAGTCAGCACCATCCACCTTCAAAATGTAGATTTAATAGAAGAGGAGGAAGAAAAGGCTGTGCTGTCATGATAGGGCTGTAATATCTGCCCTGAATTTCTTACATATTAAAAAAAAAAAAAAGTCACTGGTTTGTTGAGATACCAAGCTAGATTGATTACAGGCCTATTTCCAGTTCTTTTGTTTCACATTCCACTTCCTGATTCTTTTCTCATACAGCAAATAATCTCATGGATATCACAGGGAGCTCCTGCCCCCACTTCTACCTCTACTCCCACCCCATCCTCCATTTTCACGCATAGCTGCTTCTACAGGTTTATCCTAAATCTTGACAAGTGAGATATACTATGGTAAATATTGCTTTGAGATCACGTCTTCATCGCCTTTCTCATCTTTCCAAAGCCACCTTGTAAGTGCTCTTTACCTAAAACAAACAAACACTAAACCTCCTCACAATTTTATATTTTAATGTGCAGGGTGTATCTGGCAAGGTAAAACACTGGCACTTTCCAGTGATCCTTTACAAAATATTTAAGCGCAGGATATGAATAAATAAGCTAACACCACAGAAGGTAGTCAGGTGAACTGTAGGGAAGTACTTCCCCTTGGTGGTTATTAAGCACTGGAACAGGGCTGTGGAGAGAGGTTAAGGAATTCTTACTAGCTCCGTTATACTATAATTCACCAAAGGCACACAATGCTCTATGCTGATGAGATGAGTTACATGACATCTCCTCCCTGGTTCAATCAAAGGAAAGCAATTTACATCTCAAACCAGTTCTCTCATCAGTGGGACATAAAAACCGCAGAACAGAGATGCAGCAAATGTGCTTATTTATTCAGAATCAACTCAGTTGCCACTGTTCTTTATTATTTTCCTTCTCTCCCACCTCCCTTGTATGGTGGCCATTTTGAATAGGATGCTTTAAATTCTAAAAGTGAGAAAAAGAACCAAGAACAATTCAGGAACAAAATTAACTAAAGATATCTTGTGCTTCTAACAATCAGTATCCCTTGTGGTGTTCGGCCAATCCCTTTGTTCCACTTAAAAATAAAATCAGATTCCTCTTGCTGGCCACAGGAAAAGAATTAGAAGACGATTAATGGAAAATTCTGGAAAGTAGCCTCATAAATGTTTACTCACTTCTCAGGCATACAATGTTGTGGTACATAAGTGAATACAGTGCATTTGTCAAAGAAAGGCTATGTTGAATTAGTGTGAGGTCTTCATTCATAAAACAAGCTTATTTTTACTAATAGTCTCTATTAATCTCAGCTTAATTATATTAGGCATTTTGCACTTGGATACAACGTAAAAGTGGCCAAAACTGCATTTACTGCACCTGCTTAAATGTAGTCATATCCCTAAAACCTATTGCATGGAACAAGCTCCCACAGACATAGCTTTTAGGCAGAATATGGGATTATGGCAGAGGGGTTTAAATACAGGAGGTAAAAATGGTAATCATATTCATCAACAGCACAAAGAAGTAAAAACAAGAAGCTCTAGATAATTCTTTTTAGTGGACTCACTAAAATAACAATAACAGCTTGATGAAGAGAAAATGATTGTCGAAAGCTTGTCCATTTTACATTTTCTCTTTACATACTGCGATAAAAAGGAAGCACCTGCAGTTTCTACTTGTGTGTGTATTCGTGTGTGTGTGTGTGTGTGTGTGTGTGCGTGTATGTGATGTTGAAAGAAATCATGGACATCATATTTGCTTTAGGAGCTACTAGTCTAATCTTAAGTGCACATTTCCTACCATAAAGTTGTATTTGATCCCTCTAGGAACACCCGTGCAGTGCACTTTAATGAACACCGTACATTAAAGTAAAACAGACCTCTTTGTCATGAATATTTTTAGATAAATTACACCAAAATATCGTGTATTTTCCATTTTTTAGTGAAATCTACTTTACTGACATACACCAGCCCGCTGTAACATCACTGTTGTGATGTCCTTGTACTTATCTAAAAAAGTACTATTAACTACATATCGCAAGTATTTGAAGTACATAAGAAAACCATAAACTGAATTACATTGTATGACTGGTGTGATCTCACATGAAGTTTGAGCTATCATTATTAAAAATAGAAATTGCATTTAGTTAATGCATCTTACAGTAAACCAGTCAACTTTCAAGGTTGTATGATGAGAAATTAAAAAAAAAAAAACAAAATGTTTGAAAAGTTTCATAAGAGCATTTCACATGACAAGAGAATTCTTCCTCTCTCCCTTCTGCTGCTTTCCTTCCTTCCTCCCTCCCTCCCTCCCTTCCTTCTTTCCTTCCTTCCTTCCTCCTTTCCTTTCCTTTCTTTTCCTTCTTTCCTTTTTCCTCTCTCTCCCTCTCTTCATCTTCTTTCCTTCCTTCTTCCTTTTCTTTTCTCATGTTTCCCTCCCTTACTTTCTCTCTTCTTTCCTTCCTTCCTTTAATTTGGTGGAGGAGGTGCTAAAATTTGAGTAAGAAAATAACATTATTGTTTCAGAATCCACATGCTTTTACTATTCATCATGCTGATTTAGGGAGAAATTTAGATAACTTCTTATGGCTTTTTTTTTTTTTTGAGTCTATAGATATCTTTCAGGGGTCAAGCTATTTCCAAACATTCTATTAATGGCCTCCAATACTCCACACTGCAATATATAGCATGCCTTAAGCAAAGGTAGTCTTTTATAAAAGACTGCAATGGCTAGTGAATAAATACTTTTTTCAATTACTTTTATAAAGGCACAGAGCAAATGACAGTACAATATGTGCATAAATAAAGCAAAGGTTCAAACTGCAGTTTTACAACTACAATGTCACTAATAGACATCATCCCCTCTCTGCTGTTCTATATATCTAGGTTGAAATCTGAGGCTTAAAACAATGTTTTAACAATAAAACAGAATAAAGGACTAACCCAATCTTTCAGGTTCCAAAAACGGGACTGGAGAGTTTTCTATTTTATAGGTGTTTGTCACTATGGACATTCAATATATATAATTCTGAAATTATGGCTGGGCGCAATGGCTAACACCTGTAATCCCAGCACTTTGGGAGGCCAAGGTGG
This sequence comes from Trachypithecus francoisi, assembly GCF_009764315.1. NCBI lineage: Eukaryota > Metazoa > Chordata > Mammalia > Primates > Cercopithecidae > Trachypithecus > Trachypithecus francoisi. The sequence goes on along the minus strand of NW_022681453.1, from coordinate 74,232,411 downwards.
GCGGATCACGAGGTCAGGAGATCGAGACCATTCTGGCCACCAGGGTGAAACCCCATCTCTACTAAAATACAAAAAATTAGTCAGGCTTGTTGGTGTGCACCTGTACTCGGGAGGCTGAGGCATTGGAATCGCTTGAACCCAGGAGGTGGCAGTTGCAGTGAGCCAAGATCACACTTCTGCACTCCAGCCTGGCAACAGAGCAAGACTCCAAAAACAACAACAACAACAACAACAACAACAACAAATTCTGAAATTACAACAAAATTAGGATTTTAATATGTGTTTTACAAGATGATTTGCCATAGGCCTTCATGGGGGAGATGGCAATCCCTAGTATATCAAACACTGTGGTTTAATATTTTTTTAATATTCATAAAACTCTTCAAGAGTGGTTGCCATAATGTAAGAAGTGTCAGCATTATCAGAACAATCTGAGATTTCCATAGGCAGAAGAACATTCGAGATTACGTCATTACAACAGATAGCCCTCATACTCAATGCATCTTACATGGTCAGTTAAACCAAAGGGTAGGAGGCACTATAGGATAATAGTGAGAACAGTTGCTTTCCAAGTGGAAGAAAGGTGAAAATAAAGTACCTGCAGTGCTGTGCTTTCATTTTACTTCCTGCCCTCACAGTCATCCTGGAGATTTTACTGGTGTGCTTTAACTGTCTTGTGGCATTCTCTTTCAAAAGCATCTTCAGGGACTAAACTTCAGGTTTTATCAGAATAGACATAGTCCTGTGCCACTTGACGGAAAGCACTTTACTCCTTTTTATGGTTTCACTAAAATCAAGGGTATCATGAAAACATCTTAAGATCTGAAACTGGGAATTGTCTCGTAAGCATGTCTTCCAGCCCTACAGGTTGTATAAGGCAAGTATGTGTAGATTGAATGGAACCCTCTCTATCTAGTTCTTCAGTATTTTAAAGACTTTCAAAGCTCATTAAGTACTTCTTTGCTGTTACACACCAAGCCAAGTCCCACCTCAGGGCCTTAAGACCTTTTGTTACCCATAACAGGAAAGATCTTTCTCTAGGGTTTAGCATGCTTCTCTCTTTATTCTGGTTTCTCCTCAAATGTCAACTCTTCAGGAGACTTACACTGACCATCACATCTGAAATAGCTTGCCAACTTTACCTATCTCACTTTTTTTCATAGTATTTATTTTTTCCTAAAATTATGTACTGCTTATTATCTGTCTCCTCTAATAAAATTTAACTTCTCTGAACCAAATACTTTGTCTTATTCCTTAGTTTATTGCTAGTATCCAGTACTGTGCCTAATATATGGTAGGTGCTCACTATATATTTGTCAAATAAACAAAACTTAAAATTAACTTACTCTCCTTTAAATTGTACAGTTTAAGCCTCATTTTATTTTCTGCTGATAAGAGGAGGTATCACCTACAATGACCCTTCACATTCCAGACAATTAATGAAGTCTATATGGAAGAAGAACTATTCCAGGAGAATGTGTTCAGACCTGGTTTGAAATCACAGCCTGTTGCTATAGGGCATTTACTACCTACCATTTAGCTAGATTACTGAATACATGGAGTTAACCAAAATGCTGACAAGACACACACACACACACACACACACACACACACCAAAAAACGGAACCTCACCCGTCCAAAACTCTCCTTACTCTTGTAATTGGAGTGCATTGCTACTTTGCTCCAAGCCAAAGAACAGATAAGAAAGAGAAGCAAAAATCAGAAGAACTTTGGAAGCCATTTCACTAGAGCTGCCACCTGTCACTTACGTAAGAAGATGCAATCATCCATCTGTCCAAACTGGTGAATCATAAGGTCTTAAATACTATTTACTTTCCCCAAAATAGTGAGTCCCTTGCAATTTTATACCACATAATAATAAAAGGACATGATTTTTATTTGTTTTTCCTTTAGATACACATAGAACATTTTCTTTAATGTGGCATACAACTTAAAAAATATAAACACCAATTCACTGAGGTATTTTTTGGTAGGAAAAAAGTGTCTATCATAATTGTAGTAGCAATAATAGTTCTGTACATTTCTTTTAGCAATTACAACTTCAGATTTCTAAGCACTGTGCAAACATTAATTTACTAAGTTCTGCTGTGTTCTCTTTGTGAATTAGAATATTATCATATCTTCATTATTTTTAGGTGAGAGTCACATAGCTATGACTTGCCAGGGCCACATGGCAAATAATTTTTTTTTAAGTGGTAAGATGCCTCTGTTTTGAAAGCGGATGCCCAGGGAAGATTAATAAAATAGGATAAGAACATATCTAAAATGGCATCTTTTTTTTTTTTTTTTAACCTAGTGCTTCCATTGAAATATTGTTTTGGGACATGAAGTAAGCTGATAGCTCAGTTCAAAACTCGGAATAAACATCCTTGAAAATAGTAGGGTTATTCTTTAAAAATAGTAGTTATCAATTATTAAGTGTGCACCTTGTGCCAGGCAGAGTTCTAAGAGATCTAGTTCTAGGAGGGAAAGTGTACGAGTCCATGTGAACAAGGACTTTGTGTCTTATTCACTACCATATGCTCCGAGCCTAGAACATACCTGGACAGTAGTGAGGGTTGAGTTGATATTTGTTGCAATAAATGTATAAATAAGGGAAGCTTTCTTGGTTCCAGAAAACTAAACTGTCTGAATTTTGAAATACAACCTATTTGTAAGTTGGGGACATCATTTTAAACATTTTCTTTTGGAAGCACAGGAGAAGGGAAGAGATTTTGTTTGACTCAATGTATAACTAAATCTAGGATAATAGTGATCCTCTTTACAATAAAGTTCATTTATTCAACAATTATTTATTGAATACTTACTATGTGCCAGGCACAGTTCTGAACCTCTTGGAAGAGGTTCTAGGAATAAAGACAAGCTCCTTGTTTCAGAACTTAAATTACTTTTTATGGGTATAAGAGGAAAATATCTTCACATACAGTGCAGCTATGAGGCAAGATTTTTCTGTAAACTAGTGACTTCTGTTTGTTTTTACCATGTTACCTTCCTAATTTACTAAGGCTTCAACTACTTGGTTTTATTCTGAGGAGCCAGAAGAAAATTATAGCAAAAAGTAAGTATACTGATTGATTACAACACATATCCATAAAGTGGAGGGGATATCTGAAAATCACTAGAGAATCTGACCCATATCTAATAAATTAATTAAGGTCAAATGATTAGTTCTGAAATGTCTGAGTTATCTATATTAGTTATTCATATTGCTAATTCTTAACTTGTTCTATACAAACACAATCTGAAGCTTCATCTGGGCTTCTTCAAATTGGAACCTAGTTACAACTCTTAATGGATAAGTTCAAGAATAATGCCACTTCAATAAAAAAGAAATAAAGAAGTGCACAAAGTATTAGAAGATAAATTATCTAGAGATTAATAAACTCTTTGGTAAGAGCTTGCAACTCTATCACACAGGGGCTAAGTGAAAATCATTGCTTCCAGGGCGAATGACCTCATGTGAGGTCACCCTGTGGGACAATCACATGGGCTACCTCTGTCCACTAAACAAATTCTGTCAAAACATAACTTACCAAAGTACAGCTTGTTGAGGAGTATACATATCTGAATTTCTTTTACTCTGATAATCTGCCTGAGAGGTTATGTTACTTGAGGACAATGTCATTTCTTTTGGCTTCACTTGCAGGAAACAAAATGCAGTTTTTGCAAGTTTTTCTGCTTGTAAACTAATTCTTCAGATATAATACATAAACTTCACTCTATAAGAAAACCAAAGAGGCCAAGGGACCTTAAGTTTGGTGTTTAATTGCTATAAGCAATTAAACATTGCTAGCAGCCCACTTACATTTTCTTTTTCCCCTAAAAATGAAGCTGAAACATATCTTCGAGCTGAGAGTTCAGTAATGCTGAGAAAACATCCTAAATACATCTTGGCAAAGGAAGAAAAGAAAAAAAAGTGATATTGATGTATTTGCTTTTCTAGTATATTGAAATCAAGAACTAGATACAGGTGACAGATCTGCTTCCACCTGCTGGCTCAGTGAATTTGTAAAACTGAAATTTGTTATCTAAAAATCACTAGTATATTCAGAATTACTTAGCATTCCCTTTCTGTTTGTACATGCTCATGACAATGATAAAACAGCCCCAGGCATTCCACTACCAATCTTCATGTATATGTCCATTGACATTGTTTCCATCAAATTCAATCCAATAAAATTAAATGGAGTTAAATAAAGCAGTCTGCTTGAAGCTCAGTATCTCTCATTTCTTAGTGTATTGTACCTCTTATCATTTCTTATTTATTTAGCCAAGGTTAAAAAAATGGTTTCTGGACTCAATTATATTTTCCCTCCTGGTCTCCTATTTCTTAAGTATTTTTTACATTTTATTTTCATATAATTACAAGGATTTTTTTTTTTTTTTTGCAATTGACATGAACAACATTATTCAAAGGAAAAAATACTTAAAGTAATAGCTACTTTAAGATAATAGTAATAGCTATTATCTTACAGCAAAGAGGACATTTCCATCTATGTTTACCATAAAAATTTTCATTGGATTCCAACATTTTCATATAATACTATCTACAAATATTGCCTGCTTTGAGAAGACACCAAATTGTAGGAGGTAGATGGGCGATAGGTAATGCATGGAGGAAACTGGTAAAGATGACAAATTTCTAACTATGACTTCAGGAGTTAAATTTTAAAAGAAATTGAGAAGTATACAAAAGTGTTAAGACTGATATAGATACAATTGGCTTACAATTTATCCAATCACTTGAGGCAAGAGGGTAAGTCCAACTTTTGCCCCTTCATTGCCACACTTCTTCAATCTGCATATGGATTTGATGTTTCCCCTTTATGGCTGCCCTTAATATTAATTTTAACCTCATATGAAATTTTTTTGGAAGGAAGAGTAATATATACATTATGATTTTCTCTGGAGTTTTCTTCCCATAAGCAACAGTCAGATGACAAGCAACTTCTCATTAATCTCTTGAAAAACAAATCAGAAAGTTTCTTATGTCCTTCATACAGGATTGTCATCTATTATAAACAGTGCTGAAAGACCCCACACACAGCAAACTGAAGCATGTGGCATTTAATCCATCACACAGAAGGATCAAGAATTGAGTCAACACTTCTAGGGCTTCTACCCCTCAACTATGCATTTCCATGGTATCCATTTCCATGGTTTTTAGAATTTTAAACAAACACATTTGTCTAAAAACAAATACATATGTAGGAAACAGTTCTCCAGGGCTCTCGCCTTTTCAGCTGCTTTTGGTTGACAGATGAGAGCCCACATACAGTATTCTGAAATTCTGAGTCTTCTTGTCTTAATTCTAGAGAAAGAAATACTTGGTCCTAGGTGGCAGATCTTACTCATATCACTTCTATTAAATGGGCAAGACAGAGTCACAAAAAGAGGACTTACGGCTTTCACCTTATAATGGATTCCTTCTTGGCTTCCTTACACCTCCTATCCGTTGATTTGAACTTAATTTTGAAGACACAATTATTCTGAATCAAAACTATCATTTTTATTCTCCCTCTCAGAAAAGTTTCTGAAGTAATTTGTTGCAAAGCCATGCTATCTGTAACATTATTAATATGTTAGCATATTTTTAGTACTTTACTAGATTTCATAAATCTTACCCTTATCAATAACAACCAATATAATTTGAAGGAAAATGGAGAAATCTTGTGTCTTAAATTATATCATTTAAAATTCATGGATGAAGGTAGTATCCCTAGAAATGATCTGATTCTATGTGACTCCAGGAAAGATACTATTTCATTTCTGTTTTAGAGATGAAGAAACTAAAGTACAGATAAGTTAACTAACTTGCCTAAAGCCTTCTGGTGAATGAGATAGCCAAGATTCGAACCAAAGAGTCCAGCTCCAGAAGCTTAACCACTATATTATTCTACTTCTGTGTTGAGATTAATAGAGAGGAATTAAATGCATAATTTTGGAGGCAAACAGCTTAAGTTCAAATCCCAGTTTCACCACTTACCAGCTACGTGGTCTTGGGCAAAGATCTTAACCACTATGAAGCTTTATTTCCTAATGTATTTAAATAATAGCTGTTCTTCACTGAGTACTAAGCTATGTTCCAGTTATTGATGCTAAGTGTTTTACATGCATTATTCCATTTAATTATCATAACAACTCAACAAAGTATGTAGTGTCATCATCCCAGATTTAAAGATGAAGAAACTAAGGTTAAGTAATTTGCCTATTGTTATATAGTAAGGGGTGAAGACAGAATTCTAATAAGGGCAATCTCACTCTAGAAACCATAGTCTTAGTCATTAAATTTGGTGATAATAACCAATAGTGTCTACTTCATGGGGTTTGGGGTTGTGTTTTGGTCAGGATTAAATTAGGTAATTCAGGTGCAATGGCTGATTTTATAGGTCAACTTGACTGAGCCACAGGGTGCTCAGACATTTGGTCAAACATTATTTGATGTACGTTGGTGAGAATGTTTCTGGATGAGATTAACATTTAAATCAGTAACTGAGTAAAGCAGATTGGCCTCCCTCACCTTCAAACAGTTAGAGGCTGGAACAGAACAAAAAGGCTGACTCTCCCACAGGTAACACGGAATTTCTCCTGCTTGACAGCCTTTGAGCTGGAACATTATTATTTTTTTTCCAGTCTTCAGACTCAACTGAAACATCAGCTCTCTGCAGGTCTCTGGCCTAAGGAAGTTCAGACGAGAACTATACCATTAGCTTTCCCAGGCCTCAAGCCTTTGGACTAATACTGGGGCTATGGAATTGGCTCTCTGGGGCCTCCACCTTGCTGACTGCAGATCTGGGGACTTGTGAGCCTCTACAGTCATGTAAGTCAATTCCTTATAAAACATCTCTTCTATACCGGTATACATTTTATTAGTTCCATTTCTCTGGAAACATAGTACATAGTTTCTGACACCCAGAAATAGTTAATGAATGTTTGTTAAACTGCTTTCCCAAGAAAAGCCAACAAAAAAAGAATCATAAGATGAAAAAGCCCCCTTCAGTAAGAGCAAAGATAGGTCCAGATGAGGAGGATAATGTTCTGTGGGCACTGGGCTCTTAAGAGAGGAGCAGCGGTAGGGGCAAATTTTGAAACACAATCTGCAGCTAGGTCAGATGATAATCTTGTTTATGTGAAATAAGAGATGGTAGGAAAACCAGGTTGATTAAGATGTCAAGAAGAAAAGCCACTTTCATCTTCCACTACTCTAACTGGAAGGGAATCTTGGTTCCTTACCATGGTAGCAAGCTGACTAGAAATACAGATGTGATCTTTCCTTTTGAAAAGTAACAGTTTATGGGGAAAGTGAAGGAATTTATAGAAAAGGTCAATTTTGTTTAGTGCCTTACTCTGTACTACTTCAGCCAATTCAACTCTTATCACCCAGGTTGGAGTGCGCTGGCACAATCTTGTCTCACTGCAACGTCCACCTCCCAGATTCAAGTGATTCTCATGACTCAGCCTCCGAGTAGCTGGGGTTACAGACGCATGCCACCACGCCTGGCTAACTTTGTATTTTTAGTAGAGATGGGGTCTCACAATGTTGGCCAGGCTGGTCTCAAACTCCTGGCCTCAAGTGATCCGCTTGCCTCAGCCTCTCAAAGTGCTGGGATTACAGGCGTGAGCCACCACACCTGGCCCCAATCGAACTCTTACATATATACTTTGTTTCCAGCTATAAACCATAGGGGGATAAAAAGACTTCTCTATGGAACAGGTTAGGTCTCTGAAGTTTTCAGGTCTAAACATGCTGGAGATGGCAATTAAGGTTTGCTAATATATGCGAGTTACATTAATATCTTTGAAATACCCATTCAATTACCCCAACTCATCACCTATTAGACACCCTCTCTGTCAAATCTCTTCTGAATAACTTTGTTTAGTTAGGTTTGGGGCCAGTATCGTAACTTCACGTAGTTTGTACAGGAAGAAAATAAGTGAGCTTTACTCTGGATCTCAGGGAACATGTGTTTCTCCCATAATCTAAGCTAAAAAACAAGGAAGCTGCAACAGCTGGGACAAGAAGGAAAAGCCAATTTGATTTTTAAAGAAAATAGAAAATAAAAGCAATTTGTCCAATTCCAATGTGTGGTATCTATGCTGATTTTTCTCAAGGAAAAATGCTTATCATTGCCAAAATCCCTAAAGTAACCACAGCTGACACACTTCTCAGCATCAGAGCACTTGGCAACTGACAATAAGACCTGCTCCTTCCCCAAGCAGATAAAAAGCCAGGAACTCCCCAAACAAAACCAATAGCTTTTCTGTATGCTGAGTCTCCCTTCATGTCTTCTGAGCACTGTATATTTTCCTGTGTAATTGGAGGTTCATGCAGCACACTGATTTTACCCAAAGCATCAAAACTAATATAATTAATTTATATAATCTGCTAGTTACACTGACTATAGAACTTACCTTCACTACCTACTCAAATGTCTGCTGCTCATGTATACATATGATTGCACAAATGTCTAAGGAGTACTGTCAATAAACAGAAATGTAAGTCTGCTAAAAATGCTTAAATATACAAAGAAATGCAAATATAAGCTCTCTACCACACACAGGATCTTTGTTTATACCAGTTGCACATGATCAGTGGAAGAGGACATTCAAAACACTTTTGAATAAAAAAATTATCATCTTGCATTAGCTTGTATCAATAGAATCCTTCAAAGTATTTTTGTTCATAATAAAATGTGTATAGGTTGGTTTGATTATTTTTTACTCTTAACATGGCAACTCAATATAATAATACTGTGCAGGTGGAAGAGGGAAGAGGGGAAAGGAGAGAAGCTGCAAATAACCAGTTTAATTACCCTAACAGTCATTTTTTGTTTGCAGGAAAAAGGTTCCATATGATAAGAATGTTTGTTCTGATCGAGTATCTTTGCTCTATAAAGGCCTTATGAATCTTCTTTCAATGTGAAGCTAAGCTGCTTCTGAGGAGCTACTGGCACCTCCTCATTTTTTCTAGAGGTGTCCATGTTCTAAAAATCTCTAATGATCACAACTTAGAAGGTTCCTGAAGCTACATAAATGTCAAAAGAAATGATAGATTTACATTTCTCCAATTTCTGCATTTGTTATATAGCATAAATTCATGATAGAAAAAAATCGATCCTCAAAACTGCTTAGAAGCTAGCTCAAAATCTTGCTTTAAGTCTACTCAACCCAAACCAAGTTCTGCTAATGTATACCCTTAAGATTTGTGGTAGTTTTTTATTCCAATATTAAAATAGTCTTTTATTAATTCTCTTTCACATCATATTTTTCCTTGACTACTAAGTCAGGTCTACATTTGTTGCTTCTATGTTTTTGACATCATGGAAGAATCTGGAGCAGTGGTACATTTGGCTATTCAGAGATATTTTATTCATTTAAAATGTGTGATTACTAAGGGGTTTAATCTAGTAATACTAGATTAAGTACTGTCAAATACCATAGGAAAAAATTCATCAGACTTAAGGTGTTTCCTCTTAAGTAGAAATAGAAAGCCAAATTTCAAAGCCTACCATGTTAATAACAAATACTTACTTTTATATTTTCACCAAAAAACAAGCCTATTTCCTTATCTAAGTTCTGTGCAACTCTTTCTGATTTTCTCACAATAAACTATATGTGTGAAATACCATCAGTGCTATCACCAATATTTATGCCTGATGGCCACAGCTTTTCTAATCTTTGTGTAGCCATATGCTTAATGTTACATAACCCACTTGGAATTCCTTTCTTACAAACAAATAGCAGACATGTAAGTTTATGAAGTATACATTCCTTTTTTAATGCCAAAATTAAAACAGAGGAAAATTTCTAAAATGGACATGTGACGATATAAAAAATCTATCTGATAAAAAGTATGTAATTACTGTCACAAAATCTTCACACATCCTTGAAATCTCAGAAGTAGGGTGGTACAAAGTTCCCACACATCAATTAAAGCGTGTACATATATGTCATTGGCGATAGGTCAGTCTCACAGAGAATAATTTCATGATGCCAAAGCTATCCTACCTGAACTTTAATTCCTGAATAACAATGTTGGCTAATAGTGTTTTACTGGATATTGTCTTACTTGCTAACATTTCTTATGGGGATCTTGATTAATTGGCTACCTAATCCCCAAAGATTAGTCCAGAAAATAATAATGCCTGAAAAGTAGAGGTCTTTTCTCTCACCTATGCACAAATTTGTCATAGTTAATATGAAATTACTTTGTTCATCTGACCCCTAACAAGTAAAAATGCATGAACTAAGATCAGCGTGTAGGTGAAATGCACAAGAAATTAGGGCCATCTTGAGAGGACTGTTGTCTGGTATGAATCACATACTAGTTGGCCATTCTCCCTCCACTCCCATATTTTATGGGGTTATACTTAATACCAAGAACAAGTGATTAATGGAGCATTAATCACAGAAGTCTACTGACTATAAAGAACTGAAAATTCTGAGCCTTGCTTCATCACTGTGTTGTATTGGTGATGGTGCTGGGAATGTGCGAACAAAGTTGCAGCACAGGTAATCCCTAGTTGATCCAAAGAAATAGCAGCCAAACAGAAACAGACAGACAGACACACACACACACACACACACACACACACACCCCAATATATATTAAAAATTCAGATTTTCTTTCAGTTTCTCAAGAAAATACCAAGAAGAGTAAGAGAGAAAATCTCTGTTCTTAGTCTTGGCCACTTTATTCTCCACATGGACAATCAAAAATCTCTCTCTACCCTTACTTTCACCTCTAAGTCTTTTCTCCATCCCATCTATCCCTTATGGGTACTTTTCTTTCCTCCCTCCTCATTTTTCCTTCTATCTCTAGCCCCTTGCTTTTACCCAAGTAAAATTTTGTCACTTTTGAGTCCCCCTCCCCTATGATCACTTTTCCAGTTCTATTTTTCATTCCCCTGATTCCATACTACCCAAGTTTTGACATCTAGCTGGCATGAAGAGAGTTCTTAGAAGAAATGCAAGAGAATGAGAAGAAGAAGTCTCTTCTGTGATAAAAGAAAGGAGAAGGCTATGATTATTGACATGAAATTAATCTTGTCCCAACCACAGACATGTACACCTCAAAGCTTTGTAAACCACTGGCAAATACCCTCTTATTATCTACCCTGCCCTATCTCCCCTTTCATTTAATTTTTTGGTTAGTTACCCATCATAGGGGTTAACTTCCAAAATACAGGGTAGACAAATCAGGGCAATCTATGATCTCTTTAGGTCCATGGATCGGTGTTCACCCCCAAATGCAGAGCTCTGCCAAATACATCTTTCAGTATCTCTTCCTTCTAAAATAGTCTAAGTTATAACTCTACTTTTACTTTTAGAGGCCCCTTTTGCCTTTTTCTGGCCAGAACAATATTTTTCTTATATGTCTTCCTTTTTATCTTCCCAAATGCCCTAACACCAGCTTAGGCTAAATGTGCTACTGGTATAAAATGTATCTTTTTCCTTAAAAAACACCAATTATTCTCAAGCTCCAGGATCCAAAGCATCTGGAATAGGGGCCCTCTTCAATAACGATCAGTGAGTGAGTAATCTTAAAAGATACGTGGTTTAGGAAGATGAAGTTCACTATTTAAGGTCACATATCAAGTGTGGAGTAGAGTTGCAACCCAGATCCAGACATTCTTTCTGACATGATCTCTCATTATCTTTTTTCTTGTATTCATTGGTTGCTAAATCTATTTCTTCTTCATAAAAAAAGCTAATGATCATATTATTGCAACACCATACTCTCTATACCACAACTATATATACTTACTTTAGAAAGCTAAGATTATTCATGTAAGACTAAACAACACATAGGCCCTTCATAATATGCTCCTAATCTTCCCTTCTTGTCTTCCTGTCTGTCTCCTGGTCCCAGTTCCTCCCGACTTTATGTATGCCTGAGTCTTTTCATGATCTTCTCTCTTCCTAGAGTTTGTTTTCACTTCCTGCCAGGAAAAAAAAATAAGTACCCTTTTTAAATAAGCAAACTCAAATATTATTTGCTCCATAAAGCCTTCCCAATATCTATTCCATAAGCCTTTTCCAACATCTCCACTTTCCTACTAACAGATCATATATCCTGTTGCTTTAAAATTCCACTGAGAGATCATATATCCTACTGCTTTCAAATTCTTTCTCCTTGCTAGATTGCGAGATGCTTACTGGCAGAATCCATGCTAGATACTGGGAACACAAGGATTAAAACCACAACCCTTGTACTCAAGAGGTTTCCAGTACACTAGTAAGTAAAAAATATAAACAATTATGGTACAGGTCTGATGTAGAAAACATATTTCTATTTAATTGACTTGAATTACAGTTGCACCAATTTTGTGTTGTAACCAAGATTATGTTACATATGATGAATAATTTAAGTAACCAAAAGTTGACTCAGGTTGAGTAGAGAAGTAAAAGCACATACAAAAGAGAACAAGAAGAAATAAAACTGTAAAGATGGAATGGGAGAGAAGATACTGAGTTAACTGCAGTATTGTCTTAATGCAGAAAGAAGATGTTTGAGGAAAGGAAGTTGAATTAGTTGAAGACATTTTTGGTAACAAGAGTCAGGAAGGTTACAGTTGCCAGAAATGAAAAAAAAAAAGGACTGATTATGGAGTATTTATTAAATACTCATACTCACTGTTTGAAGTAGAAACTAAGAGGAACCAGAGGATCAAAGCGGTTGGTTATGACTTGCTCAGCTAGTAACTGCAAGTGCCAAAATTCAAACTGTGGAATATTTCAAAGTCCGCCCTTTCTACATTCAATTTTGGCCTAAATCCAAGGAGGTAGTGTCCACAGAATTAGCTAGAAATTACTTATTTCCTAAAAGATCAAAGTCCCAAAAAACTCTGTATGATCCCAAGGCTGCTCATATGGTAATAGTGGATAAATTTCACTTTATAGTCTAATCAACTAATCGACTTTAGGACAGCAAATATGAATGACATGAAGGTGCCTTGGGAACCATCAAGTCCTACCTCTTATTTTGAGACTAACTGAAGACACTGAGGCCCAGCAGTTGAATCATATAGATTGTTAAAAGAAGTTCTGGGAAGAAATGAAATACAAAAGCTTGGTTTCTAAGGCTGAATATCATGAGAAACTATCATTTTGTCCTGTGTGAGTGAGCTCCACGATGCCAGGTATCTTGCCTCTTTTTTGGTCAATAGTATCTCAGTACCTAGGAGAGTTTATGGTACTATAACTAGCACATAGTGAACACTTAAAAAAAAAAAGGTGCTCAAATAACACGGTTTAGTGAAGGAATTAATGGGTTCATATATGGAAATGTGTGTAAAGTGGGTGCAAGCATGCAATTAAATGGAAAACTGGTCATATTTAGTTAGATGTTACTAAATTTATTTTGGTTTGCCATTTGGATCACATGATTTTCTCCTTTAAACATCCCAGTGACATTATAAATGTTTTATGTAGCAAGGTCTTTGTCTTCAAATGCCTTCACCAGGAATTAAGAGTTTAGTATACTATCAATGAATAGAATTTACAAAGTACCCTTTGGGCAGAATCATTAAGGAACTAAGGGAAGTTTTTAAACATATTGAGAAATAACTCAAAAGATTCTGAAAATAAAGGATAATATGAATATTTCATCCTTATCTTAGTTTTGGGGGGTGGGGAACACAGAAGCAATATTTCATTTCTAAAACCATGTTCCCATGAAGCTGAGCAGAAGGACTGCTTATAACATAATTTTCCAGCCAAATTCCCAAAGGGCCCCCAACAGGCTTTCTCAATTTGTGGGCGCTGTCCTCTAACAATCTATTTCTTTCCAGACTCTCCTTGGAAACCAAAGATTTATGTCATTCTCTTCATATTTTAAAATGAAATTGTTCCAGGTTAAAGAAATTATGAAAACTGAAAGCCTGTCTTTATCCAAGAACCAACACCGCCTGGACAAATAATTTATGAATACACCCTATTCTGGAGATATCATCAACGCCTTTGCCTCTGTAGCACTCTTACCATTAATTGGACATTTCCAGAAATCAAGATCACTTCAGGCATTTGTGAAGATGAGCTGTGCTTAGACATAGGCTTAAAAAGAAAAGGTAAATAAATACTCTGTCAGGTTATATAGGGGGAAGCAGATCCTCCCTTTTATAAATAATGTATACATTTGCTTAAACTCCAGAGTAAAGGAAAAGTCTCATGGACTGAAAACATTTTTTAAAAAATGAATATTCACTAAGCAATCCTGAAATGCTTTCTGCTCTCCGAATACATTCAAACAAGTAGGTATCACAGCATTTCATTGATAGCTTATCAAACCACAGAATAGAACAGGAGGACAGAATACAAAGGGCATTCTTAAGGGAGCACCATCATGATTGTTCTGTAAAAACATATGAACATATTGCTATAAACTCATCTTCACAGGAAGTCACCCAGCTTAATAAGCACAGACCTGCAAGTTAATATTAAAATTCACTTTGATTTCAGCAGCAGCAAAGCTGATCCAACTAGGAGCTATTACATAAAACCCTTATTGTCATATTCGTCATCAGCACTCTCAATAGAGACCACTGCCAGCACCAAGAAGCCAACTCTCAGTTCACCTCAGCAAACAGGCTACACAGACGACCGTCCCAATAACAATGCAGCAGTGAGATGGCCCTGTTTATTTTATCAGAATGGCACTCCCTTAATTTTTCAATTCTCTTTATTGATGTCCTTTTTCATGTATAGGTCTATTAGATTCGACTTCCTTTACTGTCCTCCCAGGAATTGGTGCTTGCCAACTACAATAAGTTGTTTTGACAACTTGTCTAGCTATACAATACTCTGTTTCTTTCCCTCTGCAGTCTTTTTGGCTTCAAATGAGTGCCTTCAAAATATAGCAGAAACTATCCAACCAAACTATGCTACAAGGGAGAAGAGCTTTCTATGTGTAAGCAATGTCCTGCCCAAACTACAGTCTTTCATGTGCTCCCAGTCCTCTTTCTTTTCCTATTTATTTTTATGGATAAATCCCCCTTGCTATCTTGTCTACTCCTATCTTAATAAGGAATGACTGCCGTGACTACCCCCATCTAGCTATGCCATTCACCGCCAGCACCTCTGCTCTCCTCATGTGCTTCAAGAAGAACTGATTAGCACTTTGCATAATTAACCTGATTAGCACTGTGCATAATCAAACTGATTAGCACTTTGCATAATTAAAAAGAAATAATAATAATAACAATAATAAGCACTAAGTAATATCAAAAGCTGTTAGTCCCACAGCCCTTTGGTTACCTCCAAGATTAGTTCAGTGCAGCATATTTTGCACCTTCACATTGAAATCTTTTCTTTAACTCAAAAGTCAAGAAAATAAATTAAAATACTTGCAATCCACAGACTCATTATGGTTTTCATATCCATACCATTTACCAAAATAATCAGTTTCTTATCCATACACATCTCCCTCAGTTTGGGTCTTACATATTTTACCCATGTTAAAATGGAGAAAATTGGCATATAAAACCAAATCAATAAAAAATATTTAGAATAAAATTAGAAAACAAGATATATGATGCTTATAGAAGCGTATAGAGAGTTATATAGAACTATACACTATAGAATTATAACTATATATAGAACTATATATATATAGAACTATAACTGTATAGTATATAGTTCTATATAACTCTCTCTTGTGTTGCTTCTGGGTGATAATGAGGCACATGGAAAGAACTGGACAATCTATTAGGAAAACCTGGCTATGACATTTAATGGTTAAGTGATTTCACTTTTTGGAACCTCAGTTCCCTCATCTGCAAAATTAAAATAATAACACCAATTCTGCTACCTCAATAGTTGTAATTAAAATAATAATTTAGGAAGGTGCTTTGTGAACTGTAAGACACTTTACATACATGAGGTATTCCATTCTAGGTCTCTAAATCTCCTAACCCCCAAATTTTATTTCACACCATGGACAATATTATACACTATGAATAATAAATTTTAGGCTTGGTGCAGTGGCTCACACCTGTAACCCCAGCACTTTGGGAGGCCAAAGCAGGAAGATCACTTGAGGTCAGGAGTTCAAGACCAGCCTGGGCAAAATAACGAGTTCCCCATCTCTACAAAAATTTTTTAAAAATTAGCGGGGTTTGTTGGCATCCACCTGTAGTTTGTTTCTTTTCTAAATTTTTTATTCTCATAAGTTATTGGGGAACAGGTGGTGTTTGGTTACATGAGTAAATTCTTTAGTGGTGATTTGTGAGATTTTGGTGCACCCATCACTTGAGCAGTATACACCGCACACAATTTGTAGTCTTTTATCTCTCACATCCTTTCCCCCTGAGTCCCCAAAGTCCATTGTGTCATTCTTATGCCTTTGCATCCTCATACTCAGCAGGCTGAGGCAGAAGGATCGCTTGAGCCTAACAGTTCAAGGTTGCAGTAAGCTAAGAAGGTGCCACCACACTCCTGTCTGGGCAACAGAGCAACACCCCATCTCTTAAAAAATAAGATAAAATAAAAATTATATTTATAATGCATTACAATTAAAAAGTTACAAAGTCCTGTTGCATGCTTTGCCTTATGTCTTATTCAGGGCTGAATGTGACTAAAATTTTGACTTGGAGTTAAAACTGGACTCTAGTAATTATTGTTTCCATCACAGCTCTCATTTGTGTTTCTGCGGAGGTTAAAATCAAGCTGTTGCTGGAAATTCACAAGAGAGTAGAAGAAAATCTAGTACATTACTATTAATTTGGGACTACAACATAGAGAATTCTGCAACTCTGCTTTTCTCCACCCCACCATAGCCAACCATCTGTTCCTTACCAACTTCGAGGCTTAGTTCAGTTCCACTTTCCTCCAAGAAACCATGTATGATACTCATAGGTTGGAAATTCTTTCTCTCTCATTCTTCCATAATATTTTATCTCATGCTTCCATAGTACAGTGTACTATGTATTAAATATGTGTATATTTATATTTATCTGATACCTTTAGTAGATTAGCTGCTCCTAAAGAAACTGTGCTGCCTATTCATCTTTGCCCCAGAAATAGCTGCCACAATAAATAATGTAGTGTTGAACACTCAACACCTTTGTTACAGTTGACTTAAGGGAACTGGATGGTAAAATATTTTTTTCACCAGGCATTTACCGTATAATTGTTAAATGTAAGCCTGAGAAATTGTTTCAATAACTATATGCTAAAGAATAGAAAGGTGTTTGACATACCCATAACTACTTAACCATTAAAACCAATCATTCACTTATTAAAAATAGATATGAGTGCTAGTAAACACTAGGCATTGTGCTAAACACTGAATACAGCATTGATAAGGTTTAAAAGGAACTGTTGGTTCCTCTCAAGGAGCTTATAGTCTAGGTATCTTTTAAGAAGCTCATATTAGAGAGACTGGAGTGGAGTAGTGTGGAAAGGAAACCTTAAAATAGCAAGATACACACCACGGAGCCACTAAGCCTCTCTCAACCTATGGGATAGGAACCCAAATAAGCAGTCAGTGTTCTTCGGCAAATCATTCATTTTACAATTCATTTAATTCAAGAAGGAAAATGCTGCTGTGGAGATTATTCAAGTCCAAATGTTCCTGGTGAAGGTGCTTCCAGTAATTCTGGGAAAGAAGCCAATCTCCTAGTTTTATATGTAAATATTTTTAAAACACACACACATATATAAGCACAAAGGAAAGGTCAGGAAGACGTAAGTCTTTTAAAAATCTATTTTAATAAATTTTTCTATAACTGTCCACAAAAGTTTGGGCTTTTTTGTAGCCTTACATTTTCTTTTACACAATACACCTGCTTTTTTTCCCTAAACTAAATATTTCTTCCATCTAATGACTCTCTTTATTAGACAGCATCTAATTTGCATACATTTACATACAATTTAACTGCTAGCTTGTGAGAACAAAGAAATGGCTCTGTATTGTACTGAAGGACAATACTCAGTAAAAGAAGGTATAAAAACCAACCAGCTTGGTGACTGTGTAGGCTCTTTGTTTCAGATATACCAGGCTCCCTCTCTCTCTTTTCACATACCATTTAAAAGGGGCAAAAATTATTTCATCAAACAACGAAAAAAAGAAACAGCCCTACTTTGTTTAACTGTCCATTTCCTCTCCAGCTTAGTTACTACAATTCAGGGGTCCAAGTTCCCTGAATCTACTACAATTTCCTCTATTATATTTGATAGATTTAATCCCTTTATCTATTTTTGTTTCGTGTCTCATTCCTAAAACAACCTGAGATTCCACTGTGATAAAGCTCTGTTCTGATGCTAATTTGTGCTGCCATCGGCCTTGTCCCCAAGCAGGCAGGGTAGAATATGGCATCATGCTCTCCAGTGAACAACGCATACACTTACCCTTAACAGGTTAATAGATTTTATTGAGACTTTGGGTCTTTATCATATGAACCAGCTCTTCAAAAAGAAATGGTTTTCAGCATCTACTGGAGAGATGATGGAAAAGAAGACTTGAATATAGGGAGGGAAATGGTAAAAGAGATGTTAGGGGTAAAAGAGTACTTGAGTCAAATGTTTCTCCACTCAGCAATGCTATCCCTTTGTAAGTCTCCAAACCTGCATGACTCTTGGAGAATTAAAAAAAAAAAAAAAAGAACTGAAAACTAGGGACCCTTGACTCTCCTTTGAAAGTAAATTCACATACTCTGTGACACAGGGTGAGTCACTATGACTCTTCTCTCTGTAGCTCTCATCCTTGACACATGGAAAAGGAGATTATGGAAAGCAATCTTGAAGAGGTTTGTTCAGCATTTTGTAAATATTAACTATTGAAAACACACAAAATAACTAATAAAGCTGCGGTCACAACCAACTGAAAATAAACACTAGGTGCATTCAAGTTTCTGAAATGTCACGTCTAAAATATCACACAAAAAAGAAATATGGTATACAAAAATGCTTCAAGATTATAACAAGTTATACAAATGTAAAGCAGGACATAAGGGCAAACTGAAAATTTTAAAGCCAGTTACGAATTGGCACCAAAGGCTTGATAGAATTACCATCCATATCTGGGTGCTGCAAATGGTCATGGGAGATGCATTTCCTTGGACATATAATTAACATTATTAGTTTGGCCTATTTTCTGCATCTGATAATGCATATTTACAATTTTAGTGACCCAAAGAAGTGTGAACTTGTCAGTGATAAGTGAAGAAATTCTACCACTCTGTGGGGCTGCAGAATGCCCACATAATTTGGAACCTTTAGCAGCCAAACAGATTGCACAATCTCAACTAGCGATCTTGAAGCATGTCTGATTTTCCACCTGGTGAGAAGAAGCCTGAGTTATCGGGACCGTATGAGTGCTGGAGTGCTGGCATAAACCAACTCTGCCAACTTGTTAACCCATAAACAATTATGAATAATGATCAAAAGAGCACTTAAAATAAATAATTAGACACTGCACTTTAAAAAAACCCTTAGTAGTGACTAAAATCTAGTCACTAGAATGAGTAGTCAGGAAGTTGTTGATCCTCCAAAAACCATGGCTTAGTTCTAAAAACAGCCTTAAATTGCAGAGAACCTGACCCTGACCTTCAAATCCCTTGCTCCATGAGGAAATGAGACTACCGTCTCCTGAGTGCTGTAGTGTCTGTTCTTTCAGAGACTGTTAGTAAGTTTTACAACACAATTCCTGTTTCTAAGGCTCATTAGATCTTTCTTCTTTATACAGATTTGAGATCGTATTTGTTTTTGTATGATAGAATTATCTGTTGGTATCCGACATCAGACCTATTTTCTACACTCTAACATATTAAATTCTGCCTTGTTTGTTTCTAAAGCACCTCTTAATACCAACTCAGCCAACATCACCTGTGCTGGAGGTGGTTAAGATCCACCTCCCCAATGCATGTTACCACGGTGACAAAGTAGTGACCTAATTTACACACACCTGCTGGGTTAATTGGGCCAAAATGAAAGATGATATATATGCTCAAAATCCAAAACTGATTTTTTTCCTCAAAAATGAAATATTTGATTTTTTAAAAATTAGCAGTTTCTAAAGCTAAGTAACATACTCCAGGTGTGCATTTGCCAGTTAAATGTACCCTGAATGTTTCATGACACTTGAGAGGCAAAATATATTGAGTGATGAATACAAATCTTTCATGTATTTTCTGTGTGCAATGATTAGTATGAGTAAGTGGTCTCGATCACTGAATGTGATTGAAGGGTCAGGCCACTGCCTTAAAGCAAACAAGGACATCTCAACTGTGCCAAGTTAGCACGCAGAATCTGGGCCGCCTTTGAAAATGCAAGTTTGCTTTGGAGAAAGCTGTTCTCCATAGCCTGAGGCAGCCTGCAACATCTCTTAGACAAAAACATCACTTACCTCTGCTTGACCTCTTCCCACCTCTGTGTATTCATTCTTGCCAGACTACTGAGAGTTTTTCTTTGAACCATATTAAGTTTTATGCCAAGAACTGATGAGGATATGAACAAATAGATACTTTCAGATACTGCTGGGACAGACACAGCAATGTGTAAATGGTACAGCTAAATGTATCAAAACCTCTAAAATACATATATCTTTGACTCAATTATTATACTTAAGTATTTACCTGATGACATAATCAGAGATGTTTATAAAAAATATTGTCACAATAATATTCATCGTAACTTATGTTTACTAGAGAAAAATTGGAAGCATGTACAAAAATAAGAGATTGGCTAGGTAAATTATAACACATCCATTGTATGGAATACTATATAATCAATAAAAAAAGTCATGTCATGAAAAATATTGACAGAAACAAATATTCATAATATATTGCTAGTTGAAAAATCAGAATCATAACCTTGCATAATCCTATGTTGTTACATGCATACATACATATATACACTAAAATACTAATAACTTTTTCTTTAAGTGGTAATAGTAATATCAATGGCAATTTTCTTGTCTGCTTTCTGTCCTTTTGTGTTTACCAAATAGTTTTACATTGATAGTGTACTACTTTTAGAAGAGAAATATAACTATTATATTAAAAATAAAAGGAAGAGTAGGAAAAAAGTTAAATGACATTTCCTAATCCCTCTCTCCTAGTTATAGTTCACATTTCACCTATACTTACTTCTCTCCTTGTCAACTACAGATATAAATATAATAGATGTTAAACTGGACAATGCTCTTTTATTGCTGAATACTCAACTTTTCTAGCTCAATGGATCTTTCACTTATTTACAACCCTTAGAAAGAGTCTCCAATCTGCTTTTTATGCTTACAAAAACCATGTGAAATAATTGCCTTTTAATAACAATGATTACTTGAAGTGAACTTTTCAAGGTACAAATAAATCTATTTATCACTAAGCTATTGTGTCCCGCTTAAATTACAACTTTCACATTTTGATTTCATTTGTACAGATACAGGGTCTTACTGATAAGTAAGTGCTTTGCTAAGTAAGTAAAATTAATATTACCATATGAACTGGATTTGCTATTAAAAGTATCTCACTAGGGGTTTGATTTATTCTATGATGGTTTTACTGATTTAATCATTGCTTAAATTAGCAAAATATAATTATATATTTTTATAAACAAGATGTTTTCTTGGGATTTTCCTATATCACCAAGAATAGACATCAGGGATTGATAAGTAATAAAAAATGTCAAATTTTAAATTACATTTCTCGGTCTAATACACTTTCTTTTTACCTTAGTGATGATCACTGCCTTCCTAAAAAGTTCACAAAGTTTCAGAAAAATCTAAAATTCACAAGAATTCAAAGAATTAAAAAATTGATGCTCTTATTTCAAGTGATAAAACTAAACTTTATTTTCACTCTCAAAAATAAGTTTTGGTTGAATCAAAGATGTAAATATTATGAGGCTAAATCATAAAATGTGCTAGAAGAAAATCTGAGTAATTTTTTTGGTGTAAGAATTTTTCTAAGCCATAAAGGAAATGATTGAAAAATGAGTGGTCACTTCAGCAGCACATATACTAAAACTGGAAATGACTGAAAAATGAAACTACATAAAACAATTTTCTACATATACAAAACTCAAAAAGCAAATTAATAACCAAGAAATATGTTTAACACATACTACAGGAAATTTATTTCTCATAATATACAGAGGCTATACAAACCAATAAAATATTTTTAAAAAGTCAGTAGAAAAATAGAGAAAAGTATTACAGCCAATTCACAAAAAAAGTAAAAAAAGTGTAAATGGCCAGTGAAATTTTAATATGTTGTTTACTCTAACTCATAAGTAAAGAAATGTAAATCAAAACAATGGTGAAATATCATTTTCACTTTTCTGATTAGAAAAATTTGCTAAAGCCCAGTACTGATGAGGCTGTGAGAAAGCAGGAATTCTCATATGATGTTGTTACATGTATATGTCAGAAAAATGTTTTTGAAGGCAAATTTTTAACAGGCATCAAAATTTTAATTATATAAACATATCTAAGAAAGTATGCTATGGGGATATTAAAATAAAAACAAGGATATATTTAGAAAGCTGTTTTATAATATTTTTAAACAGCAAAGAAACTGTAAATAACCAAATTTCCATAAATAGGCAGTGGTTAAATACATTTTGTGACATCCATAAAATGGAAATATTAAGTAGCTGTTTAAAAAGTGGAAAAGATAAAGTATAATATACCAAAATATAAACACTATATCTAGAATATATAAAATCTCTAAGACATGGCATTAAGAAAAAAGTACAAATGTATTTGAACAGTATGATTCCCTTTCTGTTTTTAAATTAAAGGTATATAGATACATTTCTCTACACAAATACAGTTGAAACTTTTTATCACTGGTGAATAGTACTATCAGTTGGTAAAGACATACTTTTCATTTTATATCCTTGTGTACCATTCAAACTTTTTTTTGACCCTGTGAGTACATTTTAAAAATACAAATAGCACAAAGATTGTTCAGTGTAATGGTAAATGGTGAAAGGTATATACATGGAAATAAAGAGTACTGGACTGTTAAATTTCTCATTCTAGACTTGTCTAGTCCCACAGTAAATCATTCAACTTCACTGGGTTTCCATTTCCTCATTTGTAAAATAATAACTACATTAGTTCAAAGAATAATCCATAAGTTACCTTATAGTTTTAACAGTACACACTTTCGTGTGTTAATAATCCAATACAGAATGGTGGAAAAATATGTTTGAGACTTAAATATCCATTTTGAGCACCTATGCCTACTACAATAAACAAATCTCTACTTGGTATTTTGTGTGTAGACTGTAGCCATGTCTTTATAACAAAAGCAAACAATATACACACTGAACATTTGGCTCATTGAATAAACTAAATATTATCTTAAAGACTATCCCCATGCACAAGTACCTCTGGGTGTCAATGGTTTAGTTCTGTCAAGGTGTTAAAACAAGACTATCAAACAAGACTGATCAGAAATGTATTACTTACATACTTTACTGCCAACTTAAAGCTGCAGCCACCAAGCTGATTTGTTGAATCTATCCTTGATATATGCTCTCATATAAACAAAATGTCAAAATATCAAAATGCATTTATAATTCAGGTATATATTGCCACAAGCACTCTTAATATGTTTTTGATGATAGTGCATGCTCACAGTTAAAATAGTAATATCTATCTTTTTTTTAATTTGTGGTACTTGAGGCTTCAGTATATTAATGGCCTTCTTCCACTGTGACTTATATTCCTATCATTTGGATACATATTTTTTTTTTTTTTTTTTGAGATGGAGTCTTGCTCTATCGCCCGGGCTGGAGTGCAGTGGCCGGATCTCAGCTCACTGCAAGCTCCGCCTCCTGGGTTCACGCCATTCTCCTGCCTCAGCCTCCCGAGTAGCTGGGACTACAGGCGCCCACCACCTCGCCCGGCTAGTTTTTTGTATTTTTTTTAGTAGAGACGGGGTTTCACCGTGTTAGCCAGGATGGTCTCGATCTCCTGACCTCGTGATCCGCCCGTCTCGGCCTCCCAAAGTGCTGGGATTACAGGCTTGAGCCACCGCGCCCGGCCTGGATACATATTTTTAAAGCAAAAATCTCTCAATCATTATTGAGATGACAAATTATATGGTCATATCAGTTAGATATAGGAAAGTGTGCACTGTGGTATTTCTAAGAAAGTAAGTAGTCCATTTCTCCATTTCTGGGTTCCATTGTGATAAGGATAGAACCATGGGAATTTCCTTGGTAGGATTCAAGGGTATAACTGGCAAGAATAGTTTTGTTTGTAAATTAGGATGTGGCTAAAGCCTACTAAAAAGTATATTGATAAATTTTTAGTATCTGTAGTGAAAAAAAGTTAGACTCTCACATAGAAAAATCTAACAATTTATGAAACTATTACCTGACTGTGTTTTTCAAATGTTCAGAGTACTTCCTTGTGCATTTTTTCACATAGTATCAGCCTGGGTCATGGTAATACTATTATCTGGTATAACATCAAGCAATGGGAAAATAATGTGGTGAATGAAAAGTTGATTAGACACATTAAACTCAGGAAAATTCAATCAAAGATAATCTGTTTCAATGATTTACTACCATACATCTTTGCTTAGTTATGAATAAAAAAATTCTGAATGAAGCTTTTGGTGAAATTTCGGTTTCAAGATGAAAGTTGAAATGAGAAAAATAGATTTCCCGTGCTCACCTCAAGTGGAGAGATAACTATATATTCCGAAAAAGTTCTATGTTAAATCTTGGGCTCCTATGAAACTAATCAAAAGAAATCAGTTTAACCCTTTATTTTCAGTTTCACTCTTGATATACGGAAAAGGAGGAAAAGGGCTGATATTACTACTTGAAGAAGTGATTTACCAAAGGGAGAAATGATGACTCAAAAATCCCTCTAGCTTCTCTAACAAACCCTGGTACCAGAGCAGACAATGAAATTGCTAGGGAGAGCTAAGAGTAGCAATGAATTCAATTCCTCCCTTTGTGGCCAAACTTGGTACAGATTTCAGAAATAACAAAATTTTAGGTGATATGGTTAAAATTTATGGGATATGGCAAAGTTTAAGGAGATAAGGTTAAGCATTTTTAATCCATTCCCAAATTCTTACTATGGCTATATTTAATACCAGGATAAAGAGGAGGATCAACTGGTTGCCCCTGAAGATGCAGACTTCCCAATTGTACATTGTTAATAGTTGACAGAACACTCCTCCCTTGTCACAGTTACTCTCTCACACACACTCTCACACACACACACACACACACACACACACACCTTAGATGCACAACCCTGCATAACCTGTAATGATTTAGAGATTGTATTTCTTGTAAGCGAGATCTTCCCTTGAATGACTCCTTCACGTTATTCAAGTCTTAGAATTCAAACTTTATTTCCTCAAAAAGGCCACCTACACCCTGCCCCCGGATTACCAGTCATCCTTTATCCTTTTTGTTGTAGTTGTGCTTCATGAATAGCACTTACCACTTCTTGAATGGATCTTATTTATGCATTTGTTAATTTGTTTAGTGTCTCTCTCTGGGTCTTCTAGTTCAGAGCTCTGTCTCTAGTGCCTGGGATCAACTGAACTGTAATCGTTTACTCATGATAGAAGAGTAATCCACACCAGAAAGAAATCTGCTATCTAACAAAAGAATAGTTTATTCTCTTTGTTATTTTTGGCAACAGATACAAGACAAACTAAAATAGGTTAATTCAATTAATGTGTTTTGGGTGCAAATCCCAGTCTGGTATTATCAAAGGCATATTTTTACATTTAACTATATTACCATTTCAGGGATTACTTAATTTTCATTTTCATTTATATTTCATCCTTTCTTTTCTGGCAGGGAAGCCTAAGCTCATTTGTAAAATTTTTCTGTCCTATGAGCATACAATTATATTTTATCCAGAACAGAAGTGCACCAAAAGGGCTGAAAGTTAGAGAAACTATTCAGTAGATGAGACCTATAATACTGGTTCTGATTAATTCATATAATCACTCTATTAATTATCTACATTTAAAATTCAAATTGTTGGCTTACTGAGCATTCTTAAAGAAAACGTACTTGTAATATCCCAAAACCATGAGGTGGAAAGGATCAACAAATGCTTCCAATTATATCCCAATTCTTTTAGGAATGGTTTACTTCACCTTCTGCTACCTCTACCCACTCACCCTAAAAGTGGTCTGCTCCTTACTTACAAGGGGAAAAACACAAAGATTTCCTGCAGTTTGAGAATCAACTTGGGAGAAGTAGAAAAACAGGTGTCTGAGTTGAGCAGAGCTGAGTTTAGTCCTGTATCAGCCACTTACTGGTTATTTAAGGTTAAAAATTAACCTTCTGAGCCTTGGGCTTGCTGTTTTAATCTAGACCTGGATATTCATGATTCCAGTGTTCATTTAATGGATGTGTATTTGTATGTGTGGCCATATCCATAGTTCTCTAATAAAGACCTGGCCGATGCTAAGTACAGAAATTAGATGGATTACCTCGTGGTCTCAACATGCAATCATCTAGCATGATTTTTGTCCATCTATGACACAAAATTTCAATTGTATACTTGACTTATAGAATCTAGAGATCATTATGAAAAACATTTTCTGCAACTCATGATTTATTTAAGTCACAAGTAACATTATGTGAAAGTGCCATGGACTATAAAAGTGTATTTGCAATCTCAACACACATGGATTCACAGAAAAGATGGATGATACCAATGTCAGTTTTTCCTTCTGCAGTCCATCTGCAGAGTTAGTGACTGTTGGTTACCTATTCTATACCTCAACTTTGTCATCTATAATGAGAAGTTTCAGTAGTTAAAAAAAGTATGACAGAAAATGATTCATAATTCCATGAAATTCATAAAAAATACTAAGGTGCTAACGCAACAAGTATTCTAAAAACAGAGGACAGAATAAACTTTGTCAACTACCAAGGGGAAAAATAATTAACATGTTAGCATATGTCTTAGTCTCTTTTCTGTTGCTTATAACAGAATATTTGAAACTCAGCAATTTATAAGAAAGGAAATTTATTTCTTATAGTTGGAGGCTGGGAAGTCCAAGGTTGAGGGGGCAAAACTGGTGAAAGTCTTCTTGCTGTGACAACTCTCTAGAGAGTCCTGAGATAACGCAAGACATCACATGGCAAGGGGGCAGACTGTGCTACCGCAGGTCTCTCTTTATCCTCCTATAAAGCTACCAGTCCCACTCCCATGATAACCCATTAATTCATTAACTCAAGAAAAGACTCATCCATTCATGGGCCCTCATGACCCACCTCTTAAAGGCCCCAGCTCTCAATAGTGCCACATTGGGGCTTAACTTTCAACATGAGCTTTGGAGCGGACAAATATTCAAACCATAGCAGTGTGTAAATAAGCCTTCCAAAGATATTTACTACAGAAAAATAAAATTACTCTCTATAGTAGGTTGAATTTTGACTAGAGTCCCCAAAATGTCCTGTTCACCTGGAACCTCAGAATGTAACATTCTTGGGAGATAAGGTTCTTGCAGATGCAACTAATAAGAATCATCAGATAAAATTACCCCGGATTTAAGGTGGGCCCTAAATCCAATAACTGATATGCTTTTAATAGGAGGAGAGGACACAGAGAGATACATACAGAGGGGAAGGTCCTGTGAAGATGAAAGCAGAGTTTAATGTGATAGTGCCAAAAGCCAAAGAATACCTGGGACCATCAGAAGTTGCAAGAGCCAGGGAAAGATTTTCACGGCGAGCCTTCAGAGGGAATGTGGCCCTGCTATGTTTTGATTTCTGATTTCTAGCCTCCAGAACTATGAGAGAATAAATTTCTGTTGTTTTTAAGTTACCCAGTTTAACATAATTTACTACAGCAGCCATAGGTAACTAGTACACTCTCCCTGTACTCTCTAGGACTAAAACAGAGGAAGAGGTACAGCTGTTTTATAAGTGTAAATAGTGATCTCAAAGCCCCCAGTTGATAGCAGCACATAAGGACAAATAAAAATCAGTGAGAAAACTTAGAGGTTGCAATGATGGTTTCTGGTAATAGTAAGCCTCAAACAAAATGTACTGTCCTCTATTTGGAGTTGTTCCCTCTTAAATCCAATGCAGATGTCCTCCAAAAGTGATACATCTTCTAATCCAATCCTTTCAAGCAAGCCAGAAACTGATCTTAAAGTGGAATTGGTCATTAAAAAAAAGAAAAGAAAAGAAAAGAAAATTAATAGGCGGGTGCAGTGGCTCCTGCCTGTAAATCCAGCACTTTAGGAGGCTGAGGCAGGAGGACTGCTGGAGCCCAGGAGTTTGAGACCAGCATGGGCAACATAGTGAGACTCCCATTTCTACAAAAAAATTTAAAAATCTGTTGAGCATGGTGGTACACACCTGTATTCCTAGCTACTGGGGAAGCTGAGATGGGAGGATTGCTTGAGCCTGGGAGGTTGAAACTGCAGTGAGCCATGATCATGCCACTGCACTCCAGCCTGGGTGATAAAGTGAGGCCTTTATATTTTTAAAAATTCAAGCGGTATATTGATATAAATAATTAATATTTGACAATGATATGTGCTCAATAGCAAAAGTATTCTGGACATTACTTAATTGGGCATAAATCAGTTCACAAATAAAAAATTATTTATGTTTCTGAAGAACTTGATTCAGATAGTATATATACTAACTTTTCATCAATAGAAATTTAAATATAATATCAATAACAAATTTACACAGAGGAAAATCAATTTTCTTTCGGTCTGGAGTGTATTACTATCATGACACTTGGCAAAGACCCTAATAAGTATACAGAGCATGGCTTGAGGCATCAGACCAGCATGATTAAAGATTATGTTTGAATTGTCTCCTGATATATAGAATTAACCATTTCTTAAGTAATACTAAACTCAGCTATCCTATTTGCTACACAAATATAAGCCATTATAAAAGCAACATTTTAGTTAATTTTCATTATCTCTATTTTCTGTGCATATCGTTATGTAGTTACACTTAAATCTTAAATTTCAGATAGTCCTACCTTATTTAATTTTTTATCGTTAAAAAGTCATAAACTGTGGTATAATCCTCTTTTGATATGCTTAACAAAATATAAGAATGAAATATAGTGTAAAAAGTTCAAATACTTTTAAAAATTTATTTTTAAATAGTTTAAGAAATATATTTTGAAAATATATTTCACACAAATATGAATGTGTGAAATATCTATTCACACATTTTTACCCTAAATGTAGAGGAATATTTTTGTTTAGAAAAATAGAAATTGTATTCATAATTTCCCTTAAAGACTCTCAAAACCATAAGGATGATACATGCAGATATTAACTATTAGATATTACATGCTTAAAAGAGGAAAGAATGAAAACATTAACTTCCTAGGAAACTGCAATATCAAATTTTTTTCTTTTGGTTTTTTAACTTAAGAAGTGTGCATTCATTACTTAATTAATTAGTCACCAAATATTCTAAAGGTGGGGACAAAAGGTTCTTACAACTCAGAGATGAATCTATTTATATTTGACTTTTTTCTCAGACACTGGTCTCCTAACACTTTGTAAGTTCAATGAGATGTGAATATAGATAATTAGGGTATTCCTATATAATCAGGTAGAAAGTGAATGCATTTGTGTCAGTAGCTACAATAATTTGAATTAAATGAATGAAAGAATAAAAAATAAATCATAAAAAGGCATTGTTTTGGGATTGGTATAAAACATTGACTTTTAATACATAAATTATTTATATTAAGCAGTTATATTACAAATGACAGAGAATTGTTATTGAGGTACAAGTAGCTCAACAGTAAATATTAGCCACGACTAGGTTATAGGGTGTTTCTGGAATTCTTGCTTCTTTTTAGATTACTATAATGCTCTACTCAAGGTGTAAAGTAAATCTGCAATAGCTAGAGCAAATAATAAGTGGTAGGAAAAAAAGGACCTATACAGAAGATCATATTTATCTGAAACATGGTTTCAGAATAGCATTATGATTATGATGACTAATGAGAGGAGGAAGAAGAAGAGATGTTTTAAATTTTAAAGTGCTTTGATACGTTGTCATCTCTAATTTACAGATGAGGAAACAGCATAAAAGCACACGAAGGGCTGCCTATATCTCACAGCCAATAAGTGATAATGGAGAAACTTAAATCCCTCTCTTCTATTTCTAAACCCTGTACTCTTTCTACTCTATTATATTGTATCTTTATTCCCTGAAACCAGAGATATGTATTAACAGTATAATTCTCAAATACTACAGTTAAAATAGAAATTCCTCCAAGCCAGTTTTGAAAGCACCACGGTATTTATAAAAATAAAAATCAGCTTCTTAAAAATTATTGTTCTTTCATTTTCTTATATAAATTTAAAAAGAATAAAAACTTCTTTGAGTTCCCCTATATTCCTCATACAGAATTTTGGCAGTGATAATCTACACCCAAAATTGTGCAGTAAATTGTGTATATGAATGAAAACAATAAGAACCTACAGAAACACCTGGGAGATCAAATTCGGATAGGATGGTCTGAGTAGCGTAGGGACATGGATGAAGCTAGAAACCATCATTCTGAGCAAACCATCACAAGGACAGAAAACCAAACACCGCGTGTTCTCACTCACAGGTGGGAAATGAACAATGAGAACACTTGGACACAGGAAATGGAACATCACACACTGGGGCCTGTCGTGGGGTGGGGGAAGGGGGGAGGGATAGCATTAGGAGATACACCTAATGTAAATGATAAGTTAACAGGTGCAGCACACCAACATGGCACATATATGTATATATGTAACAAACCTACACGTTGTGCACATGTACCCTAGAACTTAAAGTATAATTTAAAAAAAGAAGAAAAAAATATTACATTTCACAGTTTACAGTCTAGCAGAGGAGAAAAACATTAAACTAATAATTATGTGACCACTTATTTGTGTATACCTGAGGTCTACTCTTTATCTTTGACTATGCCATATAATTCCAATCTTAACTCATTTGTACACATTACTCAGCTTGGCAATGCTTGATGTTCTCCTTTTTTATTTCCTCATGTCCTATGTTTCATGTTTTTTTCAAGGCCCAGCTTAAGTTCAGCCTCTTCCCAGCAGTTCACAGAGATCTCTGCCTCCACTAAATATGTTTAGCACTTAATGATATTTTTTCAACAATGGCAAATGGGTTTCCTATTAAATGAAACTTCCAACAATTGGTAATGGTTGTCTAAAGTATTGTCTTCAGAGGGACTCTGAGGTCAAGTTTTGGTGTAGAGACAGAGACAGCCATAACGGATTAGTGTTGTCTCATGGACGGTGAAGGAGAGACAGGGGATGCTGAATTTAGAACACTGACTTCACAACTAGACTGCCTAACTTAAAAAAAAAAAGTTTGTAGCATTCATTTTACAACAAATCCCGGTCTCGAGCATGCAATTTGACATTGAGAGCACCTTATTTTATTTTTTTAAAAACCTGTATCATATCTCCTCAAATATCATAAGAGTCTTGCAGTCAGTACCATAGATACTTCTCTGTGCTCACAGCATGTAGTCATGCCTTGCAACACAGGCATCTGCTGATGACAATAAATTACCATTTTAGAATTCACTCTTATTACCATTATTTGTGAACTCCATTTACGTCATAGCTTCTCTCAAAATATTATCAATATTAAACCCATTTTATAAAAGCTTTGCAACATAAGCTATAAAATGTAAGTAAATATGTTGTCTTTATTATGACTGGATTCAAATTAAACATTAGGATATTGATAACACTTAACGATTAAATATATGCCTGCCAAATAATAAAATGAAACAAAGAGAAGATAAACAACTACTTTTTAAATGAGTTCAAACATTTTTTAAAAATCCAGTCAGATGTGGTGGCTCACGCCTGTAATCCTAGCATTTTGGGAGACCCAGGCAGGTGGACTGCCTGAGCTCAGGAGTTTGAGACCAGCCTGGGCAACATGGTGAAACCCTGTCTCTACTAAAATACAAAAAATTAGCCAGGTGTGGTGGCATGTGCCTGTAGTCCCAGCTATTCAGGAGGCTGAGGCCGGGGAATTGTTTGAAGCCAGGAAGTAGAGGTTGCAGTGAGCTGAGATTGCGCCACTGTACTCCAGCCTGGGCGACAGAGCGAGACTCCATCTCCAAAAAAAAATCCAAGTCTGTGTATTTCAAAATATATTTTACATACTTATTATGTCCAAAAATTTTTATCTTTTTAGTATACTTCATTTTCCTGCACATAGTAAGTATTGAAGAAATCCACGGCAGTTAGTTTAGACCTTATATTAGAGAGATAGCTCCATTTTACATTCCCTCTCGCTAAGGAAGTGTATTCATCATATTCCATAACAGCTCACAGTTTGTTATACATTAACTGCTTATTCTCTGTGCCAATAAGACTGTGCTGGAACAGCAAATGAATTTGGTGCATTCATTTAAATGATTCTGCAAACCACAGGCTACCCAGTTGTCTAATGATAAGAGAGCCCCAAAGCCACCTGATCACCATTATACTCCCTTATTTTTTTGGATTTGCATGGTCAGTACTGTCAGGATCTGAATACGGAGAAGAATGAGAAGTAAAAGTATACCTCAGACCTAATCATGAAAGGGGATTTCATTAATTTCGGCACCAGTGATGATGTGGCTAGGTTGGAAGGGGAATGGGATATAAGATCTGGAGTGCTTTATCTGCTCCAAGACCAATGCTGGTTTTGGCACTTCTCTCACTCTAGTGAGTTGCAAAAAAACAAGCAGGTGCTAGCAATCTGAGAGACCACATGCCAGCTACAGCTGCTTCAGACTGATTCAATTACATCTGCCTGAATAGTCCCAGGACATCAAACCAGTTGAAGAGATCCATAGGTTGCAAGGAGACTTTGTCTATCCTGATGTACAACTGTCTCTGAGATAATCACCTGCAAATTTCCAGGTTGTGATATAAAGTGATCATTCCATCACCAGGCATGAGAGAAAAGACGGGGGAATGCGATGTTTTATTCACTTTAAAATTAAAAATTGGTTGTAGAAAGCACAAAAGGCCCCTTTGAATTTAAATCTGAAAGTCACTGAGGCCTTATGGATACCTTGAAACAGCCCAATTTTGTGAGAACATTTCCCAAATCATTGGGTACAGCACATTTACAGAACATGCTCTTGGGATCCGGACTTCGCTCCAAACCTTGTTTGTACAAAAAGGGGCCAAGCAGCTGGGAAATTCTGGAGTGGAGTGTGTCCTCATTAGTTCCCATCTGCCACCAGAACTCAGCTCATGGCAAGTTTGGCTAAGTCCTGGTGTACTCAGGTCCAAATGTGGGTCAGTTTTAATTACACTATACAGAATTCAGTGTGCAGTTTTAAAATCCTTATTATACAGCACAGAGGAATGGGCAGCTCTCCAGCTAATCAATTTTTTAAAAGTACATATATAAAAATTTTAAACCAGACTAGACAGACAGTGGGTGGAAAAAAAATCTTTAAATGAGTACAAGGGTTACTTAAGAGAATTATTAGTGAAATTGGGTCATGAACAAGTTCTGCTTTAAAACTTCAAAGCGAGAAACAAACTGTTTTCATTGGTAAGATGGAAAACTTATATAAGGTACACAATGTGCCTGGCTCTTTAGCGTGAATAACAATAAGCCTGCGGCCAGGGTGTAGTACACACCTACAAGTGAGCTGGCTTTCATGTAAGCAGAAATGTTGCCCATTTTGTGACTCTTCACTCCATCCCCTTTCAGTGTTTATCACTTATGGCAAAGACTGGATAAAAGAAAAAAATCACAAGCTACCTGGTAAATAGTGAAAAAACAAAGATGAGGAAGGAGAGTGAGAGAGAGAAAAGGACAATAGAAAGCATATGTGCTGAGTAGCCGACTCTGGGCATGACTTGTCTCTCAGTGTCATCCATACAAATGGGGGCCAGAATCAACCCTTGTAGTCTATGCTCAGATTCCACCCTGTCCAAAAGCTGTATCAAGTTCAGGAGTGCTAAAACACTAAGCCTTCAAAGACAATTGTCAGTAAAACACTCAAGAGTAAACACGTCGGCAGTCAATGATTAGGCATTTATGCGCCATTTTTGACAGATAAAATGTCCCTTGGCACAAGTTCTAATGACAACAACAACAAAAAAACAAAAAAATCTCAAATGTTCAAAGTATCTTTGGGCTTTTGACTGAGTTGTTATCAGGTTTATCCATTTAAAAAGCAGCATGGGATGCTAGGTTCAAATACCAGCATTGAATATTTACACGCTATATGACTTTGGACAAATTGCTTATCCTCTCTGACTTTTTGTTTTCTCACCTGCAAAATGGGGGAAATAACATCTTCCTCATAGGGCTGTTTCAAGGATCATAAAACATATATACACACACATATATTGGATATGTACATATCTATATATGCATACATGCATATATATATACACACTCACATAAATGTGCATATATATATATATAAAATCTGGAACATGAAAGTCACTCAATAAATGTTAACTATTATTAATCCAATTATGATGAACTAAATTTTGTTACCCAACCCCTCCAAAACAAAACATGTGTTGGAGTTCTAACCCCGAGTACTTCCAAAGGTGATCTTACTTGGACATAGGGTCTCTACAGAGGTAACTGAGTTAAAATAAGGCCATTAGGGTGGGCCTGAATTCAATATGACTGATGTCCTTATAAAAGGAGAGAAACCTGAGGACACAGACAGACACTTATAGAGGGAAGACAACATGGAGAGACACAGGAAGGAGATGGCCATCTATACGTCAAGGAGAAAGGCTGGAACAGATCCTTCCCTCACAGCCCTCGCAAGAACCAACCTGGCTAATAAACCTTGATTTCAGACTTCTAACTGTGAGAAAACAGATTTCTGTTTAAACCACCAACTTTGTGGTCCTTTGTAATATGCTCAACTAAATAAAAATTCCATTAATCATCAGTATTTACCTTGATTCATCATGGTCAAAACTATACATTTGATGTTAAGCAGGTCTGTATTACCTGTGGTAAGTAATAATCAATTCTATACATTATCTAGTGATTTTTCCATTATTTTAAAATAATCCTTTTCTGTTTGCTGTTCAAGAAGATATTGCTGCAATATAAACAGCCTGGCAGAGGAAAATGGTTTACTATAATTAAGATCATCTAGTTTTTATTAAAGATAATTAAGGGAACATCATACATATAAATTCACAAATCCGCTTTTCTACTGTTGAGTTTGCATAGAAAGAAATCAGAAAATCTTACCACACTAATTTCCTTCTCAAGAAAAAATAAAACCTTACACAGCCATTTATACACTGACAACTATGCTCACTAAACCTGAGGCTGCTTAGATTACCAACAGCACCACTTTTAAGTCACTTTGATGCATGTGAAAGTAACTCATCAAGCATAGGTTCTTCATCGTTTGCAAGAGACTGCTTTTAAGGGTATCTGACTTTCAGAAGAGGGATGAGAGTTGTCTGGGTTGTGTCAACGGGCTTTCTATTGCAAGACACATCTCTATAATCAACAGACATTGAAGTGAATGTGAGCATCCCCATCTTGGTTTTCTTTAAACAGCCTTAGCCTTCTACAGAAATGCAGCACGTATAGTTAGAAATTATGAGTCTAATTATGTTGAACTGAGACAATCAACAGATATCACCAGAGCCATAACTTGACCAAAGTTAACTTTCTTAATGTAAGTGTCCCACACTTTCTTGAAATTCCTATACTACTCATTATAACACTTTTTATATTTTGACAGGAGGAAAGAAGAAAAAATAATATATAGAGACTACTATGCAATAATATATAGGTGGTAGTGGTGCACAAAATAAAGTATTTTGTATCCCTGACTTACTTTAATCCACATATTCACCATTAAAAAGGTAGGTGTTGTTACCACCATACTGTACATGGGAAAGCTTGAGGCTTAGTAAGCTTAGCCGACCTCGACAAGGTCGCACAGCTGCTGAATAATGGAGCTAGACTTTTAGTAAAGGTCAGTGGGAAGGAATTCAAAGCTCCTAAATTCAAACTCAAGCATGAGATTTACAATCCAGATATCCTAAGTGCATCATTGGGTTCCAAGATGCTGATTTATTTAAAGTAGTCACAGGCTTGTTGAAAGCATCTGAACTCACATAAGCAGTAGATGTGTTCTCGATAAACCTAACTCAACTTATTCTCCTTATGAGGAAATCAATGCTATTCACAAACACAATCTAAAAGGCTTTATTCAATTTAAATGAAATTAATCTTATTATAAGAACACATGAAAATGGAATTACAATACAATCTAGCAATTCCACTTCTGGGTATATACTCAAAAGCACTGAAAGCAGGTTCTCAAAGAGATAGTTGTACACCTATATTCATAGCAGGATTGTTCATAATAATGAAAACATGTAAGCAATCCAAGGGTCCACTGACGAATGAATGGACAGGCAAAATGTGGTATATAAATGCTATTAATTATTATTCAGCCATAAAAAAGAAAGAAATCCTGACATGCACTACCACATGGATGAATGCTGAGGACATTATGCTAAGTGAAATAAGCCAAACACGAGAACAGAAATACTATATGATTCCACTTATATGACTACATAGAGAAGTCAAAATGACAGTGACAGACACTACAATGGTGGCTGCCAGGGGCTGGGGGTGAGAGTGCAGAAGGAAATGGGAAGTTATATTTTAATGGGTATAGTATTTTAGTTTTACAATATGAAAGTGTTATATAGAGATGTATTGTGGTGATGGCTGTGCAAGCATTATAAATGTATGTAATACCATTGAACTGTACACCAAAAAATAGTTAAGATAGTAAACTTCACGTTATGTGTATTTTTCCCCAATACAAAAATTGGGGAAAAATAATAAAAATATCACATGAAAGTCTTTTAGATTCAGTACACTGCTTCATGATGTTTATAATATCTTCTAAGGCCAGGGAAGCAGAGGTAACTTTGTATAGAACCTTTGAGTACAATCTATGTGATAATGCCCAGACCAGGATTCCTGCTCTCAGGCAATTAGGTGTTCTTTTTTCACAGTCTGAATTCCAGTAGTGGTGATGGTGGTGGAACTGGGAGCTATAGAAATGACAGTAGTATAGCTAAGATTTCTTCAGTACTTGATATGTGCAAACCAGTGTACTAAGAATCTTACATGTAGTGTGTTGTTAACTCTCAGACAACAGATACTATTATTTTCCCAGTTTTACAAATGAGGAAACAAAGGAACAGAAAGATTAGGTAACTTGATTGAGACCATACTAATAATAAGTGGTGAAGTCAAAAAGAACTCTATTGATATATCTTTGTCTCTCACTAGCCTGTATGCTCTTGAGAACAAAGATTTTGTTGTATTCATCTAGCCTAGCACAATTTCTAGCAAACAGCAGACATCCATTCACCATGCAGAATAAAATGAAATGAGGAAAGGGGAGAAGGAAAGAAGGGAGAAAAAAAGAAATTATATCTAGGCATGCTATGTTCTCAATAAATGTGGATTTTCTTTCTTTATTTCCTTAACCCTGAAATCACAGGGGAACCTGCAATAATGCTCAGGAATCCTAGGGATTTCTCCCTCTCTGAGATTCCAGGCTAATTCCTGACACAGGACCCTCAAAAAGCTGCTACTATCTGTCTAGTTTAATGATTAATATTCTAGCAAATATATATTCTTGGCTCATCTCTTCATTTATAATATTGAGACTAACAGAGAGATAGAGTTTAATCTACCATACTAAGGTTCACTGGAAAAAAATGATGTCCTTGATATTGGACTCTTGCCTACTGGTGTGAACTGAGGTAAAAGAAAAACTGTTCCCAGAGGAAAGGTAGTTCCAAGCCTAAAAGTCCATATGTCATAAACCAGTGGTACTAAAATTTGAGAAGCCTAAACAAAAGGTTTTAATGCAATAGATACTGGCGTATTATGTAAACTGTGCCAATCTTATGTGACGGGCTTATGCCACACAAAATGGAACACTAGAATGATCTATCTAAAGCAAGTCTTAACTGCTCTATTTTGACTCTACTCTTGCTTGGCTTTACCTCTATTTACAGTTAAAATTTAGTGAGTCATAGAGACCATAATTATAAATATGTATACAGTAAACACAGGGTCCATTACTTTTGCTTAGAAAAATAATTACAGATTTTTAATATTCTGATCTTAACTGACCCAAAGGAATTAAACACACATTTTATTTTTGTGTTTTAGTGAGATAGAGATAGGGAGGGAGAGAGAGAGCACAAGCCAGTGCTCAGGAAAGACGAGGCATTAACCATATAACATAGATGATTTGTTTATTTATGTGCTGCAAAGTATTTCCAAGGTGACAAGTAACTTAGTCATGAATGCCCCAGCCTTATATGTATAATGGGAATAATATACAGACTTCTTGTTTAGTTTAAAGCATATTGCAAATAGTGTTATTTCAATTCTTCATTAAAATAGTCAAAGAGGATCAATTCTTATACATTAATTTCCCATTTTAAGGACAGAATTTATCAGTATTCTCATCTGTGTATAACTGGCTGTATGAGAACTAAAGTAAGTCCATCAAGACTCATCCAAACTGTATAACAAGTAATAAGATTTTAGGACACAATCCCTCTATTTCTAGCTCCAGAAATGTTGTATTCATAAATGCATTCATTCAACATTTACTGATCAATTACTATGTACAAGGCATTGTATAAGAGGCTGTGGCAATCCTCTACTTACCTTTGTACTGTGTTTCCTACTTCCAAAGAGGATAGTTAAATTCATACCAAACTGATTTGTTAAAAATACAAAAAAGGATTCCAAATGGGCCAATAAAAGGAAAAGATACACCAGCTCTAAGACTTCAGATTTATGTTACTAAATACCGATGGACACTCCTCAGCATTTAAAAGAATACATTAAGGAGAGTAATGCAAGTCATTTGAATGTTTTCAATATTAGAAATTTCAGCCTACTGAATAAATTAAATATCTTTAATATTGAGTTGTGGCTTCCTATTGCATTTATAGAACTTTACCTACTAGTAAAATATACAATCTATAATAGCCTATCTATATCAAAAATATAGATATCTGTCAGAAAACATACAAAGCCATAACTATAATAAATTTAATACCATTATCAGTAACATTTATGAAAAATACCAAGCATCTAGCATTTGTTAAATTAAAGAATAATATTCCATAAAATGTACATCTGGATTTTAGCCCCTCTTTTAGAATTACTATTTAATCTTCACTTTTTTTCTCTCTCACTTCTACCCCAACAGAAACAGAAACACATGCACGAATTAAGAAATTATCTTACAATATACCCTTAAATTTTCTGAATATGCCCCATGTGTCCACTAATAGCCAAATGCTTTCAAATCTGTTCAGCTAAATGGATCAATAACTACATCCAGCCTCACATAGTGGGGCTGCCAACACGGTGAAATTGAGCCAAACACAAAATGTCTCTACCAGGACAAAAATTATTATCAACCCAGTTATCTGAAGAGATATACTCTCCCAGGTATTCTTTTGAGAAGCTGGCATACACATTATCTAGGGCAGTCAACAGCTACTAAAAAATATATTTTGAGTCATAAAACAGAGGATTTAAAGAAAATATTTAGAAGCTAAAACCGGTGAGTTTTAGAATAAACCAATGTAATAGTTCAAGGTCTACATCAAGTAAGAATCTTTCAGAGTCAGAGTACACAAAATACGTAAGAGCACAAGCACACTGCTAACAAGATTCTCTGTGCTCTCACTCATATGACACAGCTGCAAGCAACAATTGAGCAGGTGCAACCAAGCTTTTGAGAATTCCTGCCTGTTGCCCAGGAATCACAACACCGCATGGTTGAGATTTTAAACAGGTGCAAACATTTTTTTCACATTCGTCTAGTGCTTGAGACAGTGCAGCAGACAGTACATCTGCAACCACTCCATACCTAAAGCAACCATCACAGAAAATAAACTCGCAAAAAAAAAAAAGTTTGAATAAAACAATAGTGACAAAACTGTGGTTTTGCAACTATTGACTAATGATGACTCCACATCACCATTCACTTTAATAGTACACTTCCATAAAATAATAGTACACTTCCATAAAAAACTTCACTTTAATAGTACAATTCCATAAAATAATCTCTTCACCAGATGAATGCTTTGTAATTAAAATTATTCTGCCTCATCAAATCTTAGAAATGTTTACCTGATTCTCACAATAGAATAAAATAAAATATATGTATAAAATGTACTATCCTTTGAAGCTGTCATTATCTGTAAGTAATCAAGAATTAACATGTTTACATTATGAAATCTATAAGCAATTTTAATAAATAAAAATATTGTAACTTCTTAGTTAATATATATATTGACATAGTTATAGGTAATTCATATACATACCTGTGCAGCTGTGGGGCACAAACTTGCAATTTATCAGGTATTCTGAAATGTAAAAGAAATATATAAGTAAAAATTAATTTACTAAGTTGGAACCAGTATTTATGTTGCAACAATTCCTGCAGAGAAGTAGGAAAAGTTTCAGTGCATAAAGAGGCAAATTATTTTTTATCAATATTTTCCCCACAGGATATTTCATATATGTGAATACACACACATACACACACACATACACACACACATGCAGAGTCCCTTAGCAGTGTATCATAAGCACCAGCAAGGGACTCTGACTCACCATGGCCTCTGAAGCGCAAATGCTTTCACTAGAGGACGAGGCAAACACTTTAAAATGATTTTTTTTTTTTTTTTGGTATTCTTCCAAGACTATTGCCTTCCTAATACAAATATGACTGCTGCTCTCTAAAATGAAACTACTCAGATTCATCTGCACTCAGTTTGGATAGAATGTTGGTGAGGAAGAAAGGTGCTTTTGTAGAGCAGTCCACAAAAAAATGCATGAATAAATAAAAGTAAACTTTGAATGTTCATTAACTTTAAGTTACAACAGCAAATAGAAATGAAATTGATTGCTACAAGAAGGAATACTAACACCACATCAGATATAATGCAAAATGCCTCAACCCAACACACTTTGACAAAACTGCCAGTGAAGTAGGTATTGATACAGAAGACTATGTAAGTCCACATTAAACAAAAGTAGTAGTTTACAATTAGACCTGAAAAACATTTGGATTTAGGTGGAAACTGTATTGAAACGTGCAGCTTTGGAACTACTAGTACCCTTAAAAATATTTCCTAATTCTAGCCAGGTGTGGTGGCTCACTCCTGTAATCCCAGCACTATGGGAGGCTGAGGTGGGCTGATCACCTGAGGTCAGGAGTTTGAGACAAGCCTGGCCAGCATGGTGAAACCTCATCTCTACTAAAAATGCAAAAATTAGCTGAGTGTGGTGGTGGGCTGTAACCCCAGCCTGTAATTCCAGCTACTCAGGAGGCTGAGGCAGGAGAATCGCTTGAACCCTGGGGGCAGAGGTTGCAGTGACACGAGATTATGCTATTGCACTCAAGCCTGGGAGGCAAGAGCAAGGCTCCATCTCAAAAAAAAAATTCTTTTTGAAAGCAAACTGACATGTTTAATTTATATAGTTCTTCTGAGCACAGCTGATGACAGCAACACATTATAGTCAGTAAGTCTAATTTATAATACTTGCTTAAAAGTATATAGAGGTAATAATTTTGATGATGGTTCAATAAAATAGCATCTTCATATACTTCTGATGGAAATGTGGATTACAAAAGGGTTCCTAGAAACCCAATGACTACTATGTATCAAGAACTCAAAGTTCAATATTTTTACTCCGTACTTTTAGTCCCAGGAATCAAACATAACAGAAAACCAACAGAAATTTATGTAAAAAAGATAATTTTTATGATAGTAAAAAACTATAAGCAACCTAAATATCTAATAGAAGAATAATTAAAGAAAGCATAGCACATCTATATAAAGGAATATTTGGCAAAATTTAACAAAGTACTTTAAAGAATATTTTAAATTTTATGGAAAAATGCAAATTTATAGTATTACGATGCTAAAATATTATCTAAACATGTGGTGCCAATTACATGAATAATATGAAATTACATGAATAAGAAAAAGCAAAGAACAAAACACAGTATTAAGAGTGATTATATCTGGATAATAGGACTTTGGGTGATTTTTTCCTTTTACTTTCGTATATAGTTAAATTCTCTACAATAAGCATTACTTTTTTTTTTTTGAGACGGAGTCTTGCTCTGTCACCCAGGCTGGAGTGCAGTGGCCGGATCTCAGCTCACTGCAAGCTCCGCCTCCCAGGTTTACGCCATTCTCCTGCCTCAGCCTCCCGAGTAGCTGAGACTACAGGCGCCCGCCACCTCGCCCGGCTAGTTTTTTGTATTTTTTTTTTTTTAGTAGAGATGGGGTTTCACCGTGTTAGCCAGGATGGTCTCGATCTCCTGACCTCGTGATCCGCCCGTCTCGGCCTCCCAAAGTGCTGGGATTACAGGTAAGCATTACTTTTATAACAGGAAAAGATAACAGTAGGCAGGGTAGGGTAAAAGGAAAAAGTTATAAAATGCTATATGGAATTCATAAATGTAACCTTCCTAACAGAAATAAATTCAGTCACAAATAAAACCCACTAACTGTGCCTACAGTGAGAAACACCCTCACTGCTTCCTCAAGTGGCATAGCCAGGGTCTTTTATCCCACTGCTTTGGAATCTACACAAGTAATTCAATAACACATTTTTAATCATCTTAGTAAAACTTCTTATTATGCAGAGTGAAATGATGGCAAGAATAATTTAGGACTGCAAATCTCTTCAATCTAGTACAGCCTAACTTATTCACTAATTCAATAACATTCAGTGAGCATATACTACCTTCACGGTGCTGTGTTTGGCATTGCAACGTGCTAAAAGATAAACTAGGACACACCTTACCCTCACTGAGCTAACAATTTAAAAACACTAAAAAATGTCTAGACAGAGCTCACGTAATGATGTAAACACAATACACAAGGCATTTGTGACAGATTTGGTATATTTGAAAGCAAGAAAACATACACTAGGTTTATTCTTTTATATTTCTGAGCAAACACTTATCTTTAGGTAACAATAAAAAGTCATGTGTATTAGTGTCACTTACTAATGCACTAGCAAATCAAATATTTAAGTTTTTTCCTTGTGTGATCTATTTTTTGTTAATGGACAGTTACATAATAGGAGATTGAGTATGAAGGAATAGTGATTCCAATCTGGAATGCAGATGTGTAGGATTGTCTCAGTGTATCTGAGGCCACATAAAACACATGCACAATTATTAACAGGCTGCAGTTATTTATTGGAAACCAAAGCAAATAAGTTAGTTACTGGTTAATCCTGCTAAAAGACACTGTTATGACAACACCACCAGGGAAAGAAAAGAAGACAGAGCAAACCACTTTTGTTATGCAGAAAAAATGATTCAGCATAGAGATTCTCTCAATGGCAGTTCAGTTTCCTGGTGGCCTGTAAACATGATCAGCATTGCCCTTCTGAGACCAGTGCTGCAGGATGATTCCAACGTTGAGGTCAGTGTGGTCAGCCTGTGTGAAGTAGTGACAAACAGTAAGAGAAGCTAAGAAGCTATTTGTGTGATCAATGATCCATAGACTGGGGCTCAGAGTTCTGGGAACCAGTAGAGTTATGAGGTAGGGTGGTAGTTAAGTGCTTAGCTTTTGCCATCAGACAAACTTGGAATCAAATTCCAGCTCCCTGTCTTTAGTTTTGGGATCCTATGCAATTTAAATTTTCTGTCTGTAAAATGGTGATCGTGTTACTCACCCTATGAGGTCATCTATGCAGGTTATATGTTATAGCCATATAAAGGAACTAGCACAGTGCCAGCCATGGAGTAAGCATTTGATAAAAGGGAACTATTAGTGCTATCACAGTTGTATGAAAAGGGAAAGCATGTCTAAGCAAACGGACTAAGCTAGGCAGGGAGTAAGGAGATAAAGGAGGCTTGTTCAAGACATCACCCTACAGTCCAGCAGCTCATCCAAAAGTCAGTCATGTGCTCAATGTTCACAGAACATTTCTGAATCAGGAAACACTGCAACAATAGTAATAGCCACAATAACAATTCTAACCAGCACTTTTAAGCCCCATTCCTATGACCGAAAAGGAAGGCAGTAGACTCTAAATAATACATGCAGCAATACTGCCGAACTTCTCTGGGTGAAAAATGAAGGATCATTTTTCCACATTTAACTGAAACAATCAGG
Source organism: Trachypithecus francoisi (assembly GCF_009764315.1). Classification (NCBI taxonomy): domain Eukaryota; kingdom Metazoa; phylum Chordata; class Mammalia; order Primates; family Cercopithecidae; genus Trachypithecus; species Trachypithecus francoisi. Next base: position 74,188,210 of record NW_022681453.1, on the reverse strand, counting down.
AAAAGGAAAATAAGGACAAAATGAATGCAATTACTCAACTGGAATTGGACCAAGGTGCTGTGTGATGGTCTTAGCAATCACATGTACGCACTTATTACCTTTTTATGTATTCTAAGAAGATCCTGCTGATGACCAGAGCCTTATATATGAGGTTTGCAACTCTAAGTTAAAAAAATGTTAGTCAGTTTTTTCCTTATGGCTGGGAAGACAGAAATGGATGCATACTGATATTGTTCTAGTCCTTATTTGTGTTTTGATTTAAAGGACAGCATAGATCTTGAGTTGTTAAGTGGTGTGTCTTCAGATTCCCACACAGATCATGTACTTGCTAGAGTTGTTTCAGTCACCTTGGGTGAAGTTACTATTAGCAGTATTCCAGATGCAGATATACTATAGAGTGTTCGGGTTTTTTTCACTATTTTTTTTATTTTTAAGGTCTTTTTACTTCGTGAATGGCATATCTGTGTTCTCCAGTGGGATAGGTCCAATTCTATGTTACAGAATACAGAAATATTTCATTTTCCCTTCATACTAGTTGGGACTGGCTGGAGATGCTCCTTAAGCCATTAATAAATCTACTAGCTAATTCACTTAGAGTACTAAAAAGTGTCTCACCTGGGCCTGGGGGTACAGTGACTCCATAAAAGAGCTCTAAACCTAAATTTAAACAAAAAGAATTTCACCCATGACTGAGGAAGCATCCACAGGACTATTTTACATGCTTTACATTTAAATTTGATATTTTTAGAGAAGACTATGTAATCCAAAATAATTTTATTTTATTTAATATGTATTTAGTTCTCCTCGACCCACTACAGAGCAGGATGTTGTGTCATTATTATACAGTTATTATAAAATGTACACTTTTCTCCTCAATAAAGCCAATTTTACTTTTGAAAATTGAGGTGGCTGGCTTCTGCAGTTTCTCTCAATAGAAAGTCCTATGAAGAGTAAGAACTATAAATTGTCAAGTAAGAATTTGAAAAACTTATGCTTATTTTGTAAATTATTGAGCTAGGTCTGGCCCTTCATTTTGAAAAGCTATCTGCCTACAAGAAAGAGGAAGTATGAGGAGCACAGTTATCTATTTATCAACACTGTGAACTGAAAACAGATAAAGTGCAATAAGGAAGGAAAAGGAAATCATATGATAAACACCGTTAACCCAAGGGCACAGTTGATCTGTCTAGACCTTAGGTCAGATCAGCTGTAATAAAGCTACAAAATCCATGAAAAACTAAAGCTTATTTACAAAAACCGCCAAATTTGAATTTTCTAGTATTAATGGCTACCACTTTAAAATGAAACAATTTAATATCAAATTTCATGTACAAACATGATGAATTTGAACTCTCAAGTAGAAACCTGATCTACAATACACTAAGTGTTGATAATACTATTTGTCCTATAATCCACACTTCACAGCATATTCTAGAGAAAACAGTTGTTGGGTTTTTAAGACTTTATTTAAACTTAACTTTTAAAATAAAAGTTTAAGAGCTAATTAAAAAATGTATTTAAGAACCTAAAAGTTAGAAAATATTAAAAATTATATTTCCAAAATATTCTCAACTTGAAGTTATGGCTATTGAAATCAATGATTTATTCTCGGAAAATATGAAAAATTTACTGGCCTGCTTGTATACATCCTTGGGGTCTTAGTTTAGATATTATCTCTTCCAGAATCTGATATCCTGTGTCTAATCCTGTCATAATAATCATTTTATTGCACCGTAATTGTCTTTTACATAAGGCTGTAAACTTGGGGACAAGCATTTGTGTCTTATTCACCATTACATCTGTAGTTTTTACTTAGCACAGTACATGATATGTAGTAAATATGCCTTAAATATTGACTAAAGGAATGTTGCATGAATTGTGTTAGCCTGCATTATTGATTATTAAGAAAATTCATACTGCATAAAAAATTAAGGAATCTCATTTGTAAACAAGTTATTTCCAATATTTAAAGGACTAATCTTCTAATCTATTTTCTTGTACTTTTTCTACCTAGTTTTCCTCTTAATCAGTACAAACTTAAAATATGAGAATTTGAGTCTCAAATGGTAACACCAGGTTAGAAAGCCTGGTTAGTTTGGCCCCACAGTGGACAAGAGTGAGTCATCCAAATCCTACCTGTTAACAGACACTCAGTATGGGAGAAGCTGATACACAGAGTTCATTGAAAGAGTTCCGCAGTTCCTAACCAATTATGTGGTTCTTATACTTTCTCTAAAAAACTTCCTTTAACTATAGTTCCTGAGACAGATACCTCCACTATTTTATTCTTTCACGGCATATATGACAGTTTAAATTATTGGTGTGATTATTGGCTTATGTGTTTATTATCTCTTTCTTTCCCACTAGATTGTATACTCCATAGAGGCCACACTACTTTATTCACTACTCTCTACCCAGGGTCTAGTTTAGTGCCTGACACACAGTCAATACTTAATAGTATTTGTCAGAAGACAAATATGAGTTCAAAAATATAAGCAGTAAATTTAGAGCAGGAGCTTTCAATCAAAAGAGACTATAAAAGTAGGCAGCTAACAGCTACCCCTAAATTAAGGTGTTTTCATTTCAACTCTGTGGAAGCCTTGATGATGTAGAAAATCTTGTAGTGTAAATTCCATTCAATCAAAGGCAAGGTAGAAAAACTTCAAAAGCAATTATAGGTAGGATGAAGGTATAATATCTAGAAAAAGCAATGGAATCACAACAACAGCAACCACTTTCAATTGGAAGTTTTGGGTTTGAAGTAAAGCTTACTAGGTATATGTCCTAGGTAAACTTACATACCATCTCTAATATTCAGCTTAATCATATTTAAAATAAGGGGATTTTACATAATATAATATTTTTATATTACATAAAAATATAAAAATATATATTATATTTTTATATTACATAAAATTTTATGTTTTTATGGTGACTTAATGGGATTATATGCATACAAGTAGCAATTAGCATTATTTATGGCATTTAGGAGAAGGGGCTCAATATCAATTAGTTCCTTTACCTTGGCCAGTCAGTGTCTGCACCAAGATCAAGTTATAACTTCATCAAGTAACCAGGATAGTACATTTTAGGTAGGAAAACACAGATGAAATAAGGGATTAAATGCAGAAGAAAAGTAAGTAGGGTAATAAATTAAAAAATAAATGTGTAAGACAGAGTAGCGAGAATTTCACAGCAGTTAGAAATGGAAAAAGATTTCAACATGATACAAAAACTGCCAAGAAATCTATTAGCTTTTCCCTTAGGTGACGTAGCCTTCCCCTCATATAAATAAAATAATTGCTACTATTATAGTTGGAGAAAAATCAACTGAAGTGTACATTAAACACATATTAGAGATTTAACATTCTTCACATCATTTCACATGCTGAAAACTCAACCTTTGTAAATATAGCCATGAACCTTATTATTTACTATAATAAAGTAACAGCATATCCTTTTCTATGTACTACTTGCAGAAGTATAAAACGCAAATGTGTTCTTGCTTTTTAGGTACAATTACAAGGCAGCAGAATGTACAGTTAGGCCAATTCTTTGCATTTTGTGCTCATCAGACAGGGGCTACCAACGCTGCAAGAAAAACCTGGTACCAAAAATACTTCACTGGAAATTCTATTTTCATACTTAGTTGCTTTCAGTATTCTTACTAATTTGGTCAAACTTACGTCAGCTCCCTCATTAAGATTGTTTTCTGTCTAAATCATTATCTTTTCTGTGTACATACATGTGTGTATGTGTATTATTTGGTCAATATTCAGATAGAACAAGTATGAGATGCACAGCAGATCAAAAATAATCACCCTATCCCCATACTTCTCAGGGAATAGCTACTTGGTACCAATAAGCTCATCAAGAGTTCATTTGAATTCATACCCTTTGTCAATCACACGTGATACACTGTGATTTTAATAGCCTATGTTCCCTACAAGACCATTGTCTTCATGAGGGCTAGAATCTGGTTTATTTTCTTTCTTTTGTGTCATCACCACCAAGTTCAGGACAAGGCACACAATATACAACCACTGGATACTTCACTCATTTATTCTAAAATGTTTATTCAGTACTTACTGTGACAGGCATTGTCCCAAGTGGTGGTGATTTAGAAATGAACAAAATAGATGGAAATTTCTGATCTCATGGGGATTATATTTGTTGTGGATCCCTGATAATCAATATATAGGATGACAGACAATTATCTGTGCTAAGGAATTAAAATAAAGCAGGGAAAGGGGAAAGTAAATGATGGGATTGGGAGTTGAGGTTGAAATTTTAGGTAGGGGGACCAGCAAGGAAATTATGGAAAGATCACATTCAAGTGAAGATCCAAAAGAAATGAAGGAGGGAGTTAGCCAGAAATGCCTTGGAGAAAAGGCATTCAAGTCAAAGGAATAGGAATGAGTTTCCTTTAAAATGCCAGGCTATATTCACATAGAAATGTTTTTATTAAAATATAAAGGTATAGGAAAGGCATTCAAGTCAAAGAAATAGGAAAGAGTTTTCTTTAAAATGTCAGGCTATATTCACACAGAAATGTTTCTATTAAAATATAAAGGTCCTATAGAAACATTTCTGTGTGAATACATAAACACCATATACATAAAAGTTTTAAAATGTTTTATAGGAAAGGAATTTAGAAATCAAGAAGATAGAGCTAGGGTATTTGGCATTACTATGATTCTACCACAAGCCCCTATGGGAATTATCCAACTCAGTAATAACTTGAGAAATTTAGGGGTACAAATAAAGTTTGCAATAACTGTAATCACTGAGAATGGTAACCTACTAATATATCTGGAATACCTAGAAGAAACAAATCCACTTTAGCAGGACACCTTCAACAACTCAGGTCATGTGGGAGTCTCACAGAGAAAGCAAAGACCAGTGAAAAAGAGTTCATATATCAAAAATATCAAACCCAAAGAAAAGTTCATCCATAAATGAGTCAGCAGATGAAAATCTGTAAATGAAATATAAGCATTAAGTTTAAAATAGGGCATAGTATCAGGGAACTAATCTAAGGGCCAAAATAAAAAAAAAAGAAACTATGAAAAAGGCAGATTTGATAAAAATACAGAGATTTATAGAAATAAAATTGTCATTAAAATTAATACCTGAAGTGAGAATGCATCATATTAAATGGTGCTAAAGGACGGATTACTGAACTGAAAGGTAATTCCAAGGAATTTACCCAACACAAAACAGAGATAGAAAATATTTTTTAAAAAAGATTAGGAGATATAAAGGACAAAATAAAAAACTCTCACACATTGCTAATAAGTATTTGAAAATGAAAAAATAAAGACAAAAAGGCAATATCTGAAATGATGATGAATCTTTTCCAGAACTGATAAAACCTGAGACAACTGTAAAAAGCATCAAGTAGGTCCTTCAGGGAATATTCCAGAAGAAGGCATTGTTATAGGAGATGACAGCTCCATGCATGTTATTATGCCAGAAGACCTTCCAGTGGGACAAGATGTAGAGGTGGAGGACAGTGATATTGATGATCCTGACCCTGTGTAGACCTTAGCTAATGTGCACATTTTTGTTAGTTTTTAGCAAAGTTTAAAAAGTAAAAAAAGAAAAAAATTAAATGGAAAAAATATAGAATACAGATGTATGGAAAAAATATTTTGTACAGCTATACAACGTATGTGAGCTTCAGGCTAAGTGTTATTACCAAAAATTCAAAAAGTTAAAAAACATGTTTATAAAGTAAAACACTTGACAGTAAGCTAGGGTTAATTTATTATTGAAAAAATATAAAACTTTTATAAATTTAGTGTAGCCTAAGTGTACAGTGTTTATAAAGTCTACAGTAGCATACAGTAATGTCCTAGGCCTTCACATTCATTAACCACTCACTCACTAACTTGCTCAGAGCAACTTCCAATCTTTCAAGCTCCATTCACTGTATTAATTATAACTTAGGAGCAAAAGACTATACCATACAGCATAGGTGTATAATAGGCCATACCATCCACGTTTATCCAAGTACACTCTGTGAGGCCCACACAATGATGAAATCACCTAACAATGTATTTCTCAGAACGTATCCCTGTCATTACAAGATACATGACTACATACCAAAACTCATGCGATGCAGCTAAACAGTTTTAGGGAGCAAAGTACAACTTTAAGTTAATATGCTAAAAAGAAAAGACAAGACTAAAACTATCAAGAAGTTAGAAAAGTTACAAAAAAGTAAAACCAAAAAATGTGAAAGCTGAAACACAACAATAACACCGAGCATAAGGGAAATGAAAAACAAAAATGTAAAGACAGTCAACAAAATTAAATGTTGCTTTTTTTTAATGACTAATAAAGTTGAATAAAAAAAGAAGATATAAATAAACACAATGAAAAAGAAAAAAACAAATCTATTTGGACATTTAAAGTGATTACTGAATACTGTGAAATACTTCATGCTAATTTGACTTAAATATTCAAGTTATTTTACAAGTGAGATAGTATCAACAATTTTGTAGAAAAATATAACTTGCCTGAGAAGAACTAGAAACTCTGATTCGACAATTATAAATAAAGATATCAGATATATGGTTAGAAATTTATATAAACACACACACACACACACACACGTTCACACACACACACATTACCAGGCCCAAATACATTTAAATATAAAATGTAATAAACCTTTAAAACTCTGTTGAGGTCTATGTTATAAAAATTGGACCACAGAAAACAGGAAAGCACCTCAACTCTTGTAGAAGGCCCTTGAACACTGATATCAAACCCAGATAAAGGCATTATGAGAAAGAAAAATTATTTACAATGGTTAGGATTTAGAAGAGGTACAAGCTAGCCAAAAGACACTCAGAAAAAGAAAAGTAACAATAGCTATTACTTATTTAGCTACTACTAAGTGTTTGGTAAGAGTTTTGCATATATTATTTAATTTGTATATCAGCCATACAAGTAGTTTTATTTTCTGTATTATCACAATTGTATAAAGAAATAAAAGGATGCTCAAAGAAAATAAATGGACTCAAACTCATAAAATTAACAAGCAGCAGTGGTTGATAGAGGGAGACTCTAAAGCCCATGTACTTAAACACTACCTTCCACTACTGACTCATCTTTCTTAATTATGTTCATATAGGACATTATGCTGTCTCCCTAACACTTCACCCGATTTTAAATAAAGTATAATTTTTGGTTTTTAGCAGCTTTGCTATGATGTTTCCAAGTATTGTTTCCTTCAAATTTATTGTATTTAGAGTTCACTAAGCTTCATGTCTTTCACAAAATTTGGGAATTTTTAATCTTTCTTCTTAAAGTCTTTAAATATTTTCTCTTGTTCTATTCTTGTTATATTGTCCTATTCTTGTTCTTCAATACCCTACATGAGAGAATAGGCAGTCCCTCAGACATATACCCCCACAGCAATAATAATTTTCTAGCTATCCAAGAAAAAAAAGTGCCATAGTTGAAACTTTGGGACTCAAGTAGGGGGTTGTGAACACTAGTGACACCCAAGACCTAAGAAGGCCATTTTGAGAGGGCAGAATCAAGCCCACATGACAGACTTGCCAATGATGGTCCCAGCTCCAGACTTGGAAACGGCTCCATCCTCCTGCTATCAAAAACATCTACAAAGGGGCCTGGAAGAAGTCATGCACACTAATGCCTCAGGTGACAGTCACTTGTCTTGGTGGAGGATCCTAAAAGGGAGCTGCCACTTAGTTCCAGTTCCTCTTGGATGCTCTCTCAGAGCAGTCCTGCCAGCGCAGGGAAAAATAATTCAAAATAATCATTTTCAATAAGTCCAGTGAGATGTAGAAAACACAAATAAACCACAAAATAGAATTAGGAAAACAATTCATTAAAAAACTAATTTAGTTTAAATATTATATTCCGTAAAAAAAAAAAAAAAAAAAGGACTAAACAGATATCCTATAGCTGAAAAGTACGAAGACAGAAGTGAAAAATTCAATACAGGGCTTCAACAGCAGACTCAATCATACAGAAAAAGAATTGGTGCACATGATGACAGGTAATTTAAAATTACCGACCTAGAGGAACAAAAACAAGAAAAAGACTGAAAAAGAGTGATGAAAGTATGAGGAACCAATGGGACAACAACACGTGTACAAACATATGAATTAGGAATTCCCAGAGAAGAAAGACAGAGTAAGAGGACAAAAGCTAATATAAAGAAATAATAGCAGAAAAGTTTCCAAATTGTGGGAGGCATAGGGACATTCAGATTCGAGCAGCATAAAGGCTTCCAACAATGCTCTAAGACATACTATAACCAAATTGTTAAAAGTGAAAGACAAAGAGCGATCTTGAAAGTAGTGAAAGAAAAGAGCCTTGTCCCATGTAAGTGAACATCCAAAAGACAATCAGTGGATTTCTCAACAAAAACCTTGTAAGCCAGGAGGGAATGGAATAATAGATTCAAAATGCTAAGAGAAAAACACCTGCCAAATAAAAACAGTATATCCACAAAAGCTGTCTTTCAAAAATGAAGGAGGGATAATGACATAACCAGACAAAGGAAAACTGAGGGGGGTCATCATCACAAGACTTAGAAGAAATGCTAAAGAAAGCTCTTGGAGTGGAAATAAAAGGATACTAGATGATAAAATAAAATTATATGAAACAATAAAACTTACTGGTAAAAATAAATATATAGTCAAATTCAGAATACTCTAATACTGAAATGGTGGTATGTACATCACTTTTTAATTGGGTTATTTATCTCTTTATTATTTGTTATTAGGTATATTTTTAAACTTTTTATTTTAATATTTTTGGATACATAGTAAGTATATATATTTACGGAGTACATGAGATATTTTGATATAGGCATATAATGCCTAATAATCACATAAAGGCAAATGGAGTATCCATCACCTCAAGCATTTATGCTTTGTATTACAAACAATCCAACTACACTCTTTTAGTCATTTTAAAATATGCAATTAAATTATTTTTGACTAGTCACGCTGTTGGGTGATCAAGTACTAGATCTTATTCATGCTTTCTAGCTATCATTTTGTACTCTTTAACCATCCCCACTTCCCCAGCTCCTACTCCCCAATTACCCTTCCCAACCTCTGGTAACTGTCATTCTACTCTCTATCTCTGTGGGCTCAATTGTTTTAATTTTTAGCTCCCAGAAATATGTGACAAGTTTGTCTTTCGGTGCCTGGTCTGTTGTTACAAATGAAAGAACCTCATTCTTTTTTATGGCTGAATAGTACTCCATTGGATATACGGGCCATATTTTCTTTATCCATTCTTCTGTTAATGGACACTTAGGTTGCTACCAAATCTTAGCTATTATAACTTGTGCTGCAATAAACATGAAAGTGCATATATATCTTCAATAAACTGATTTCCTTTGTTTTGGGTATGTATCTAGCAGTCACATTGCTGAACCATATGGTAGATCTGTTTTTAGTTTTCTGAAGAACCTCCTGGCTGTTCTCCATAGTACCTATGCTCATTTACATTTCCACCAACAGTGTACCAAGATTCTCTTTTCTCCATATCCTTAACATCATCCATTATTGCTTGTCTTTTGGATGCAAGTCATTTTAATGGGGGTTGGATGATATCTCAATGTAATTTTGATTTGCATTTCTCTGATGATCAATGATATCGAGCACTTTTTCATATACCAGTTTATGATTTGTGTGTCTTCTTGTGAGAAAAGTCTATTCAAATCTTTTTCGTATTTTATATTTGCATTATTGGATTATTTTGTATATAGTTGTCTGAACTCCTTATATATTCTGGTTGTTAATCATTGTCAGATGGATAGTTCGCAAACACTTTCTCTTATTCTGTGGGTTGTCTCTTCACTTTGTTGATGGTTTCCTTTGCTGTGCAGAAGCTTTTTAGTTTGATGTGATCCCGTATGTCCACTTTTGCTTTGGCTGCTTGCGCTTATGGAGTATTAATCAAGAAATATTTGCCCAGTCAAATGTCTTGGAAAGTTTCCTTGGTGTTTTTTTTTTCCCAGCAGTTTCATAGTTTGAGGTATTAGACTTAAGTCTTTAATTCACGTTGACTTGATTTTTGTGTATAATGAGAGAGAAGGGTCTAGTTTCAGTCTTCTGCATATGGGAACTCAGTTTTCCCAGCACCATTTATTGATGAGACTGCCCTTTCCCAAATGTATGTTCTTGCCACTTGTGTTGAAAATGAGTTCACTGTAAATGTATGAATTTGCTTCTGGGTTCTCTATTCTGTTCCATTGCTATATGCACTGTTTGTATGCCAGTACCATACTCTTTTGGTTACTATAGCCCTGTAGTATGATTTGAACTCAGGTGATATTCCTAGTTTTGTTCTTTTTGCTCAGGATAGTTTGGCTATTGTGGGTCTTTTGTGGTTTCCCATAAATTTTATTTTATTTTATTTTATTTTTTTTAATTTTTAAAATTTTTTTTTATTATACTTTAAGTTCTAGGGTACATGTGCATAACGTGCAGGTTTGTTACATATGTATACTTGTGCCATGTTGCTGTGCTGCACCCATCAACTCATCAGCACCCATCAATTCATCATTTATATCAGGTATAACTCCCATTGCAATCCCTCCCCCCTCTCCCCTCCCCATGATAGGCCCCAGTGTGTGATGTTCCCCTTCCCGAGTCCAAGTGATCTCATTGTTCAGTTCCCACCTATGAGTGAGAACATGCGGTGTTTGATTTTCTCTTCTTGTGATAGTTTGCTAAGAATGATGGTTTCCAGCTGCATCCATGTCCCTACAAAGGACGCAAACTCATCCTTTTTTATGGCTGCATAGTATTCCATGGTGTATATGTGCCACATTTTCTTAATCCAGTCTGTCACAGATGGACATTTGGGTTGATTCCAAGTCTTTACTATTGTGAATAGTGCCACAATAAACATACGTGTGCATGTGTCTTTATAGCAGCATGATTTATAATCCTTTAGGTATATACCCAGTAGTGGGATGGCTGGGTCATATGGTACATCTAGTTCTAGACCCTTGAGGAATTGCCATACTGTTTACCATAATAGTTGAAATAGTTTACAATCCCACCAACAGTGTAAAAGTGTTCCTATTTCTCCACATCCTCTCCAACACCTGTTGTTTCCTGACTTTTTAATGATTGCCATTCTAACTGGTGTGAGACGGTATCTCATTGTGGTTTTGATTTACATTTCTCTGATGGCGAGTGATGATGAGCATTTTTTCATGTGTCTGTTGGCTGTATGAATGTCTTCTTTTGAGAAATGTCTGTTCACATCCTTTGCCCACTTTTTGATGGGGTTGTTTGTTTTGTTCTTGTAAATTTGTTTGAGTTCTTTGTAGATTCTGGATATCAGCCCTTTGTCAGATGAGTAGATTGCAAAAATGTTCTCCCATTCTGTAGGTTGCCTGTTTACACTGATGGTAGTTTCTTTTGCTGTGCAGAAGCTCCTTAGTTTAATTAGATCCCATTTGTCAATTTTGGCTTTTACTGCCGTTGCTTTTGGTGTTTTAGACATGAAGTCCTTGCCCATGCCCATGTCCTGAATGGTATTACCTAGGTTTTCTTCTAGAGTTTTTATGGTATTAGGTCTAACATTTAAGTCTCTAATCCATCTTGAATTAATTTTCATATAAGGAGTAAGGAAAGGATCCAGTTTCAGCTTTCTGCTTATGGCTAGCCAATTTTCCCAGCACCATTTATTAATAGGGAATCCTTTCCCCATTTCTTGTTTCTCTCAGATTTGTCAAAGATCAGATGGCTGTAGATGTGTGGTATTATTTCTGAGGACTCTGTTCTGTTCCATTGGTCTATATCTCTGTTGTGGTACCAGTACCATGCTGTTTTGGTTACTGTAGCCTTGTAGTATAGTTTGAAGTCAGGTAGCGTGACGCCTCCAGCTTTGTCCTTTTGACTTAGGATTGTCTTGGCAATGCGGGCTCTTTTTTGGTTCCATATGAACTTTAAAGCAGTTTTTTCCAATTCTGTGAAGAAAGTCATTGGTAGCTTGATGGGGATGGCATTGAATCTATAAAACCTTGGGCAGTATGGCCATTTTCACGATATTGATTCTTCCTATCCATGAGCATGGTATGTTCTTCCATTTGTTTGTGTCCTCTTTGATTTCACTGAGCAGTGGTTTGTAGTTCTCCTTGAAGAGGTCTTTACATCCCTTGTAAGTTGTATTCCTAGGTATTTTATTCTCTTTGAGGCAATTGTGAATGGAAGTTCATTCATGATTTGTCTCTCTGTTTGTCTGTTACTGGTGTATAAGAATGCTTGTGATTTTTGCACATTAATTTTGTATCCGGAGACTTTGCTGAAGTTGCTTATCAGCTTAAGGAGATTTTGGGCTGAGACAATGGGGTTTTCTAAATATACAATCATGTCATCTGCAAACAGGGACAATTTGACTTCTTCTTTTCCTAACTGAATACCCTTGATTTCTTTCTCTTGCCTGATTGCCCTAGCCAGAACTTCCAACACTATGTTGAATAGGAGTGGTGAGAGAGGGCATCCCTTTTGTGCCAGTTTTCAAAGGGAATTTTCCAGTTTTTGCCCATTCAGTATGATATTACCTGTGGGTTTGTCAAAATAGCTCTTATTATTTTGAGGTACGTTCCATCAATACTGAATTTATTGAGCGTTTTTAGCATGAAGGGCTGTTGAATTTTGTCAAAAGCCTTTTCTGCATCTATTGAGATAATCATGTGGTTCTTGTCTTTGGTTCTGTTTATATGCTGGATTACGTTTATTGATTTGCGAATGTTGAACCAGCCTTGCATCCCAGGATGAAGCCCACTTGATCATGGTGGATAAGCTTTTTGATGTGCTGCTGAATCCAGTTTGCCAGTATTTTATTGAGAATTTTGCATTGATGTTCATCAGGGATATTGGTCTAAAATTCTCTTTTTTTGTTGTGTCTCTGCCAGGCTTTGGTATCAGGATGATGTTGGCCTCATAAAATGAGTTAGGGAGGATTCCCTCTTTCTATTAATTGGAATAGTTTCAGAAGGAATGGTACCAGCTCCTCCTGTACCTCTGGTAGAATTCAGCTGTGAATCCATCTGGTCCTGGACTTTTTTGGTTGGTAGGCTATTAATTATTGCCTCAATTTCAGAGCCTGCTATTGGACTATTCAGGATTCAACTTCTTCCTGGGTTAGTCTTGGAAGAGTGTAAGTGTCCAGAAATTATCCATTTCTTCAAGATTTTCTAGTTGATTTGCGTAGAGGTGTTATAGTATTCTCTGGTGGTAGTTTGTATTTCTGTGGGGTCGGTGGTGATATCCCCTTTATCATTTTTTATTGCGTCTATTTGATTCTCTCTCTTTTCTTCTTTATTAGTCTTGCTAGCGGTCTGTCAATTTGTTGATCTTTTCAAAAAAACCAACTCCTGGATTCACTGATTTTTTGGAGGGTTTTTTGTGTCTCTATCTCCTTCAGTTCTGCTCTGATCTTAGTTATTTCTTGCCTTCTGCTAGCTTTTGAATGTGTTTGCTCTTGCCTCTCTAGTTCTTTTAATTGTGATGTTAGAGTGTCATTTTAGATCTTTCCTGCTTTCTCTTGTGGGCATTTAGTGCTATAAATTTCCCTCTACACACTGCTTTAAATGTGTCCCAGAGATTCTGGTATGTTGTATCTTTGTTCTCATTGGTTTCAAAGAACATCTTTATTTCTGCTTTCATTTCGTTATGTACCCAGTAGTCATTCAGGAGCAGGTTGTTCAGTTTCCATGTAGTTGAGCGGTTTGGATTGAGTTTCTTAGTCCTGAGTTCTAGTTTGATTGCACTGTGGTCTGAGAGACAGTTTGTTATAATTTCTGTTCTTGTACATTTGCTGAGGAGTGCTTTACTTCCAATTATGTGGTCAATATTGGAATAAGTGTGATGTGGTGCTGAGAAGAATGTATATTCTGTTGATTTGGGGTGGAGAGTTCTATAGATGTCTATTAGGTCTGCTTGCTGCAGAGATGAGTTCAATTCCTGGATATCCTTGTTAACTTTCTGTCTCGTTGATCTGTCTAATGTTGACAGTGGAGTGTTGAAGTCTCCCATTATTATTGTATGGGAGTCTAAGTCTCTTTGTAAGTCTCTAAGGACTTGCTTTATGAATCTGGGTGCTCCTGTATTGGATGCATATATATTTAGGATAGTTAGCTCTTCCTGTTGAATTGGTCCCTTTACCAGTATGTAATGGCCTTCTTTGTCTCTTTTGATCTTTGATGGTTTAAAGTCTGTTTTATCAGAGACTAGGATTGCAACCCCTGCTTTTTTTTGTTCTCCATTTGCTTGGTAGATCTTCCTCCATCCCTTTATTTTGAGCCTATGTATGTCTCTGCATGTGAGATGGGTCTCCTGAATACAGCAGACTGATGGGTCTTGACTCTTTATCCAGTTTGCCAGTCTGTGTCTTTTAATTGGACCATTTAGTCCATTTACATTTAAGGTTAATATTGTTATGTGTGAACCTGATCCTGCCATTTTGATATTAACTGGTTATTTTGTTCGTTAGTTGATGCAGTTTCTTCCTATCCTCGATGGTCTTTACATTTTGGCATGTTTTTGCAATGGCTGGTACCGGTTGTTCCTTTCCATGTTTAGGGCTTCCTTCAGGGTCTCTTGTAAGGCAGGCCTGGTAGTGACAAAATCTCTAAGCATTTGCTTATCTGTAAAGGATTTTATTTCTCCTTCACTTATGAAACTTAGTTTGGCTGGATATGAAATTCTGGGTTTAAAATTCTTTTCTTGAAGAATGTTGAATATTGGCCCCCACTCTCTTCTGGCTTGTAGAGTTTCTGCCGAGAGATCTGCTGTTAGTCTGATGGGCTTCCCTTTGTGGGTAACCCAACCTTTCTCTCTGGCTGCCCTTAAGATTTTTTCCTTCATTTCAATTTTGGTGAATCTGGCAATTATGTGTCTTGGAGTTGCTCTTCTTGGGGAGTATCTTTGTGGTATTCTCTGTATTTCCTGAATTTGAATGTTGGCCTGCCCTACTAGGTTGGGGAAATTCTCCTGGATGATATCCTGAAGAGTGTTTTCCAACTTGGTTCCATTTTCCCCCTCACTTTCAGGCACCCCAATCAGACGTAGATTTGGTCTTTTTACATAATCCCATACTTCTTGCAGGCTTTGTTCATTTCTTTTTCTTCTTTTTTCTTTTGGTTTCTCTTCTTGCTTCATTTCATTCATTTGATCCTCATCGCTGATACTCTTTCTTCCAGTTGATCGAGTCGGTTACTGAAGCTTGTGCATTTGTCACGTATTTCTTGTGTCATGGTTTTCATCTCTGTCATTTCATTTATGATCTTCTCTGCATTAATTAGTCTAGCTGTCAATTCTTCCACTCTTTTTTCAAGACTTTTAGTTTCTTTGCGCTGGGTACGTAATTCCTCCTTTAGCTCTGAGAAGTTTGACGGACTGAAGCCTTCTTCTCTCATCTCGTCAAGTCATTCTCTTACCAGCTTTGATCCGTTGCTGGCGATGGGCTGCGCCCCTTTGCAGGGGGAGATGCGCTCTTATTTTTTGAATTTCCAGCTTTTCTGCCCTGCTTTTTCCCCATCTTTGTGGTTTTATCTGCCTCTGGTCTTTGATGATGGTGACGTACTGATGGGGTTTTGGTATAGGTGTCCTTCCTGTTTGATAGTTTTCCTTCTAACAGTCAGGACCCTCAGCTGTAGGTCTGTTGGAGATTGCTTGAGGTCCACTCCAGACCCTGTTTGCCTGGGTATCAGCAGCAGAGGTTGCAGAAGATAGAATATTGCTGAACAGCGAGTGTACCTGTCTGATTCTTATTTTGGAAGCTTCCTCTCAGGGGTGTACTCCACCCTGTGAGGTGTGGGGTGTCAGACTGCCCCTAGTGGGGGATGTCTCCCAGTTAGGCTACTCAGGTGTCAGGGACCCACTTGAGCAGGCAGTCTGTCCCTTCTCAGATATCAACTTCGGTGTTGGGAGATCCACTGCTCTCTTCAAAGCTGTCAGACAGAGTCATTTGCATCTGCAGAGGTTCCTGCTGCTTTTGTTGTTGTTGTTGTTGTTAACTGTGCCCTGTCCCCAGAGGTGGAGTCTACAGAGAGGCAGGTTTCCTTGAGCTGCTGTGAGCTCCACCCAGTTCGAGCTTCCCAGCGGCTTTGTTTACCTACTTAAGCCTCAGCAATGGCGGGCGCCCCTCCCCCAGCCTGGCTGCTGCCTTGCGGTTAGATCACAGACTGCTGTGCTGGCAATGAGGGAAGCTCTGTGGGCGTGGGACCCTCCCGGCCAGGTGTGGGATATATTCTCCTGGTGGGCCTGTTTGCTTAAAGCACAGTATTGGGGTGGGAGTCACCCGATTTTCCAGGTGTTGTATGTCTCTGTTCCCCTGGCTAGGAAAAGGGATTCCCTTCCCCCTTGCGCTTCCCAGGTGAGGCGATGCCTCGCCCTGCTTCAGCTCTCGCTGGTCGGGCTGCAGCAGCTGACCAGCACCGATTGTCCGGCACTCCCTAGTGAGATGACCCCAGTACCTCAGTTGAAAATGCAGAAATCACCGGTCTTCTGTGTCACTTGCGCCGGGTGTTGGAGACTGGAGCTGTTCCTTTTCGGCCATCTTGCTCCGCCCCCTCCCATAAATTTTATAATTGTGTTTTCTATTTCTGTGAAGAATGTAATTGGTATTTTGATAGAGATTACACTGAATCTGTAGACTGCTTTTGGTAGTATGGGCATTTTAACAATATTGATTCTTCCAATCCATGAACATGGAATATCTTTCCATTTTTTTGTGTGTCCCTTTCAATGTCTTGCAACAATCTTTTATAGTTTTTATTGTAGAGATCTTTCTCTTCTTCGGTTATTTCCTAGATATTTAATTTTATCTGTAACTACTATAAATTGAATTACTTTTTAAATTTCTTTTTCAGATTTTCACTATTGGCACATAAAAATGTTACTGATTTTTGTATGTTGATTTTGTATCCTGCAAATTTACTGAATTTATTGATCAGTTCTAATAGTTTTCTGGTGAAGTCTTCAAATATAAGATCATCTCGTCTGCCAACAAGGAAAATTGGACTTATTGCTTTCCAATTTGGATGAACATTATTTCTTCCTCTTCTCTAATTGTACTAGCTATGACTTCTAGTACTATGTTGAATAACAGTGATGAAAGTGAGCATCGTTGTCATGTTCCAGATCTTAGGGTAAAGACTTTCAGTTTTTCCCCACTCAGCACAATACCAGCTGTGGGTCTGTTGTACGTGGCATTTATTATGTTGAGATACGTTACTTTTATACCCAGTTTTTTGAGGGTTTTTTTTTTTATCATGAGGGGATATTGAATCTTAACAAATGTTTATTTCTAGCATCATTTGAAACAATCGTATGGTTCTTGTCCCTCATTCTGTTGATATGCGGTATTACATTGATTGATTTGCATGTGCTGAATGATCCTTGAGGTCTGGGATAAATCCCACTTGGTCATGATGATCTTTTTAATGTGTTGTTGAATTTGGGTTACTAGCATTTTGTTGTGGATTTTTACATCAATGTTCATCAAAGACATGGGCCTGTGTTTTTCTTTTCTCTTTTTTTGTTTGTTTTTGTTTTTTTAATGTGTCTTTGGTTTTGCTATCAGGATGATACTGGCCTCACAGAAGGTGGACACATTCCTTCATCTTCTATTTTTCAGAATAGATTGAGTAGAATTGGCATTAGTTCTTTAAATGTTTGGTAAAATTCAGCAGTAAAGCCATCAGGTCCCAGGGTTTCCTTTGCTGAAGGACTTTTTATTACAACTACCATCTCATTACTTGTTACTGGTCTGTGCTGGTATTGGAATCATGGTTCAATTCTAGTAGGTTGTATATGTCTAGGAATTTATTAATTTTTTTCTAGGTTTTCCAATTTATTTACATGTATTAATAGCTGCTTATAGTAGCTTCTAAAGGTCTCTTGAATTTCTGCAGTATCAATTGTAAGGTAACCTTTTTCAATTTTGATTTTATTTATTTGGGTTTTCTATCTTTTTTTCTTAGTCTTGCTAAATGTCTGTCGAGTTTATCTTTTCAAAAAACCAACTTTTTATTTCATTGTTCTTTTGTATTATTTTCTTCATCTCCATTGCATTTATTTCAGCACTGATCTTTATTATTTCTTTTCTTCTACTGATTTTGGGTTTGGTTTGCTCTTGCTTCTCTAGTTCTCTAAGATGAATTGTTGGGTTTTTTATTGAAAGTTTTTCTACTTTCTTGATGTAGGCACTTACCACTACAAACTTCCCTCTTAGTTTTGCTATGTTCTGCTTCCATTATCATTTATTTCAAAAAACTTTTAAAATTTCCTTCATAATTTCTTAATTGACCAACTGATCATTCAGGAGTATACTGTTTAATCTCCATGTATCTGTATAGTTTCCTCAATTCTTCATTTTTAATTTCTAGTTTTATTTCATGGTGATCAGAGAAGATATCTGATATTATTTCAAATTTTTGAATATTTTAAGGCTTATTTTGTAGTCTTAGGTATGATCTATCCTTGAGAATGATCCATGTGCTAAGGAGAAAAATGTGTGTTTTGCAGCCGTTGGATGAAATGTTCTGTAAATATATATTAGGTTCATTCAGTCTATAGTGTGGATTAAATCCAGTGTTTCTTTGCTGATTCTCTGTATGGATGATCTATTCATTGCTGAAAGTGGGATGTTGAAGTTTTCAGCTATTATTGTACTGGGGTCTATCTCTCTATTTAGCTCTGATAATATGTGCTTTATATATCTGGGTGCTTCAGTGTTGGGTGTATATTTACTTACAGTTGTTATATCCTTTTGCTAAATTGACCCCTTTATAATTATATAGTGACCTTCTTTATCTCTTCTTATAGTTTTAGTCTTGAAATCTGTATTGTATGATATCAGTATATTTCAAGTATACTTACAAATATGATTACATTATTATAATGTTCTGTTTTTCTATGTACATATTAGGTACATAGTGCTAGTACTATTATGCAATAATATTATTACCTTTACTGCGAGTTTTGTACCTTCAGATGATTTCTTTTTGCTCATTAACATCCCTTCCTTTCTAATTGAAGTACTCCCTTTAGCATTTCTTGTAGAACAGGTCTGATATTGATGAAATCCCTCAGCTTTTATTTGTCTGGGTAAGTCTTTATTTCTCCCTCATGTCTGAAGGATATTTTCACCAGGTATACTATTATAGGGTAAGAGTTTATTCCTTCAGCACTTTAAATATGTAATGCTACTTTTTCCTGGGCTGTAAGGTTTCCACTGAAAAGTCTGATGCCAAATGCTCTGTTGTATGTTATTTGTTTCTTTTCTCTTTCTGGTTTTAGGGTTCTTTCCTTATATTTGCTTTTGGGAATTTGACAATTAAATGCTTTGAGATAGTCTTCTTTAGATTAAATGTGCTTGGTGTTCTTTAACCTTCTTTGTGCTTGAATAATTATATCTTTCTCTAGGTTTGTGAAGTTCTCCGATATTGTCCTCAGAACAAACTGTCTACCTCTATCTCTCTCTTTGCCTCAATTTTAAGACAAATAACTGTTGCCCTTTTGAGTATCTTGTAGGCATGCTTCATTCTTTTTTATTCTGTCCTGTCTCCTAAATATGTTTTCAAACAGCCCATCTTCAAACTCACTAATTCTTTCTTCTGTTTGATCAATTCTCCTGTTAAGAGGCTGCTGCATTCTTCAGTGTGTCATCTGCATTTTTCACCTTCAGAATTCTGCTTGATTCTTAAAAATTGTGTCAATCTATTTGTTAAATTCATCTGATAGGATTCAAATTCCTTCTCTATGTTATCTTGAATTTTACTGAGTTTCCTCAATAATTCTGTCTAAAAGGTCACATTATCTCTGTCTCTCTGAGATTGATCCTTGGTGCCTTATTTAGATTGCTTGATGAGGTCATGTTTCCTGGATGGTCTTAATGCTTGTGGATGTCCGTTAATGTCTAGACATTGAAGAAGTAGGTATTTATTGTATTCTTGGTGGTCTGGGCTTGTTTGTACTCATCCTTCTTGGGAAGGTGTTCTAGGTATTCTAAGGGACTTGTTTATTGTGACTAAATTTTTGGTCAATGCAGCTATGTCTACAATGGGGGCACTCCAGGGTCAGTTACACTGAGGATCTTACAGACTCATAGAATTACCACATTGGTGGCCTTGTACAAGATCTGGAAGAATTCTCTGGATTACTAGGCAGAGACTTTTGTTCTCTTCCATTACTTTCTCCCAAACAGAGTCTCTCTGTGTGTGTGTGTGTTTAGCTGCCTGGTGCTGGGCTTGGGGAGACATAATACAAGTTCCCCTGTGGCCATCACCACTGAGACTTTGCTGGGTCTGACCTGAGGCCAGCACAGCACTGGGTCTTGCAGAAGGCCCGCTATAACCACTGTTTGGCTGCTACCTACATTCACTCAAGGCCCTGGGGTTCTACAGTTATCAGTTACCAACACCAGCCAGGCCTGTGTCCTTTTTTTCATGGCACCGAATTCCCCCAGCCCCAGATGGTTCCAGAGGTGCCCTCTAAGATTCAGGGCCTGGAGTAAGAACCTTTAAGAATCTACTTGGTGCTCTATTCTACTGCAGCTGAGCTGGCACCCAAGCCACAAGACAAGTCTTTTCCACAAGCATAGAAGTCTCTTCCCTTGGACACCACGGCCACAGGCCCATGGGGAGTACTAACAGGCTACTGTCAATGTTCATTCAAGACCCAAAGGTTCTTCAGTCAGCTTGTGGTGAATGCTGCCAGACCTGGGACCCATCCAGATGGTGAGCTCCCCTCTAGCCTAGGGAAAGTCCCAAAATGCCATTCAAGAACCAAGTCCTGGATTCGGGGACCCCAAGAGCCCACTTCCTGCTCTACAACACTATGGCCAAGCTAGTATCTAAGCTGCAAGACAAAGTCCCCTTTTCTCTCCCATCTGTTTTTCTCAAGCAGAAGTAGTGTCTCCCTGTAGCCACCACAGCTGGGAGTGTGCTGGATCACACCTGAAGCCAGCATGTTTCAGAGTCTCACTCAATGCCCATGACAGGTACTGCCTGGATATTGCTGCTGATTAGGCAAGGCCCAGAGGCTCTTTAGTCAGCAGGTGATGAATCCTGCCAGGGCTAAGTCCTTCTCTTCAAGGCAGCACATTCCATTCTAGCCCAGGGTATGTCTAGAAATGGCATCTGGGAGCTAGTGCCTAAAATGGGTGCTTCAAGACTCTACTTTGTGCCCTATCCTACTGTGGCTGAGTGGGATCCAAGTTGCAAGACAAAGTCCTGTTTACTCTTCACTTCTCTCCTCAAGTAGAAGAAAAGAGTCTCTTTCAGAGCTACCAGTTGCATTGCTTGGGGTCAGAGGAGGGGTGGCAGTAGCCCTCCCTTGGCTACCATGTCTTGTGTCTCACTAGGTCATATGACCCTCACATCCACTGGCTCCAAGCCTAGCAGAGCACTAGGACTTGCCTAGGAGTTGCAGTCCTTGTGGCTCAGACTGCCTTAAAGTTTATTTAGGACCCCAGAGAATTTTAGCCCATAGTGGTGAAGTTTGTGGATTCCTGAGTTCCAACCACTGGGATGGACAATTTCTCTCCTATAAATCACTTTTAAGTCTAGTATAAAAGATAAAATACAAAAAGTATCAAAAACAACTACAGCTAGCATATTTATTAATGGATACACAATATAAAAATGTATAAAATGTTATATAAATAAGGTGAGGGGGCTGGGCGAAAAGCAAAGTATAGAGGTTTTGTATGCAATGGAAATTAAGTTATCAGTTTAAATTTGATGGTTGTCACTATAAGACGTGTTATATATGCCTCAAGGTAACCACAAGGAAAAAACTTCTAGTAGACACAAAAAACATGAATCAAAGCAAAAATTCAATAAAATACAAAAGAAGACAGCAAGATTGGAAGAAAGAAACAAAAGAACTACAAAACAGGCCAGGCATGGTGGTGCACGCCTGTAATCCCAGCACTTTGGGAGGCCGAGGTAAGTGTAATATGAGGTCAAGAGTTCAAGATCATCCTGGCCAAGATGGTGAAATCCCATCTCTACTAAAAATACAAAATTAGCCGGGCGTGGTGGCAGGCGCCTATAATCCCAGCTACTTGGGAGGCTGAGGCAGGAGAATTGCTTGAACTCGGAAGGTGGAGGTTGCAGTGAGCGAAGATCGTGCCATTTCACTCCAGCCTGGGTAACAGAGTAAGACTCCATCTCAAAAAAAAAAAAAAAAAAAAAGAACTACAAAACAGTCAGTATTTGTCAGCAATTATTTTAAATGTTAATGGATTAAATTCTCCAATCAAAATACAAAGACTGGTTCAACAGAAAAAAAATATGTAAAATCCAACAATATACTATCTATAAGAGGCTCACTTTAGCCAAAAGGATACATACCCAAAAAGTCAAGACATGAGAAAAGATAATCCATTCAAATGATAACCAAAAGAGAACAAGAGTGGCTATAGTTACATCAGACAAAATAGACTCCGTCAAAATCTATCAGAAGACATAAAGAAGGTCATTAAATGATAATAAAGTGGTCAATTCATTAAGAGGATATAAAAAATTGCACATAATACATGCACTCAACATTAGAGAATCTAAATATATAAATTAAATGTTAACAGAACAGAAGGGAAAAATAGACAGCAGTATAATAATATTAAAAGACTTCAATATCCCACTTTCAAAAATGGATAGATCATATAGACAGCAAATCACTAGGGAAACAATGGTTTTTAAAAGTAGTACAGACCAAATAGACCTAACAGACATATATAGAACATTCCATCTAACAGCAGTAGAATATACATTTTTCTCAAGTGCACATGGAACGGTCTCCAAATAGATCAGATGTTGGGCCACAGAACAAATCTTAACAAATTTAGAAAAAACTAAAATTATCTCAAGTATCTTTTCTGACTACAACATAAAATTAGAAATCAATAAAAGAAGAAATTAAAAATGAAAAAATAAAAGTGAAAAAAATCACAAATATGTGGCAATTAAATAATACACTCCTTAATAGCCAATGTGTAAAAGAAGAAATCAAAACCAAAATCTTGAATTTCTTTAAACAAATGAAAATGGGCACACAATAAGAGGGAAGTACATAACAATGAATACCTACGTTAATAAAAGAAGAAAAATTTCAAACAACTTAACTTCACACCTCAAAAATTTAAAAAAGAACACATTAAGTGCACAAAGTCATCAGCAATAAGGCTATATTAAAAATTAGACCAGAAATAAATGAAATAGAAAATAGAAAAATAATAGAAAAGATCAGTAAACCTAAGAGTTCGTTTTTTTGAAGATAGATAAATCTTTAGCTAGATTACCCAAGAAAAAAAAGAAGACTCAAATGTAAAATTTTATAATGGAAAATGGACACATTAAAATGATAGAACAGAAACACATGGAATTATAAAAAGACTATATTGAACAATTATATTCCAACAGATTAGATAGCTTAGTAAAAAAATAAGTTCCTAGAAACATACAAGATGCCAAGACTGCATTATAAAAAATAAAATTCTGAATAGATCAATAGCAAGTAAGGAGATTGAATCAGTAATAAAATGTGCTCCCATCAAAGAAAAGCCCAGGACTAAATGTCTTATTTTTTGAGACAAAGTCTTGCTCTGTCACCCAGGCTGCAGTGCCATAGTGTCCTTGGCTCACGGCAACCTCCATCTCCTGAGTTCAAGTGATTCTCCTGCCTCAGCTTCCCAAGTAGCTGGGATTACAGGCACTCACCACTACACCCAGTTAGTTTTTGTATTTTTAGTAGAGATGGGGTTTCACTGTGTTGGCCAGGCTGGTCTTGACCTCCAGAATTCAAGTGATCTCCTTATCTAGGCCTCCCAGATTGCTGGGCTTACAGGCGTGAGTCACCGTGCCTGGCAAAAGAACTAGATGTCTTGATGAACAGATTCTACCAAGCTTTAAAAAATTAATACCCATCCCTCTCAAACAGTTCCAAAATGTTTACAAGAATGACAAGCTCTCTAACTCATGTCAAGGCCAGCATTGCCCTCATACCAAAGCTGGACAAGAGTGCTACAAGAAAATTACAGAGCAATATCTCAGATGAATATAGATACAAAAGTCTTCAACAAAATACCACCAAATCAAATTCAATAGCACATTAAAAGGATCATACACCATGATCAGGTGGGATTTATCCCTGGGATGCAAAGATGATTCAACATACACAAATCAATAAATGTGATACATCATATTAACAAAACGAAGGATAAAAATCATATGACGATCATCTCAATAGTGTGGAAAAAGCGCTTGACAAAAATCAATGCTTTCTTGATAAAAAGCCTCAACAAATTTGGTACAGAAGGAACATACCTCAACATAATAAAGATCATATATGACAATCCCATAGATAACATCATACTCAGTGCTGAAAAGCTGAAAGCATTTCCTCTAAGATTGGGAATGAGAAAGCGTACTCACTCTCACTATTTCTATTAAACATAGTATTGGAACTCTTAGCCAGAGAAATTAGGCAAGAAAAAAATGAGAAAGGAAGAAGTTAAATTGTCTCTGTTTATAGATGACATAATCTTATATGTAGAAAAACCCTAAAGACTCCAGGAAAAAAAAAAAAAAAAAACCTTTAAAACTGATATATGAACCCAATAGTTTCAGGATAGAATGTAAACTTACAAAAACCAGTTGCAGTTCCATGTATTAACAAAGAACTCTCTAAGAAATTAAGAAAACTATCCATCTTAGTCTGTGGGCATTGCTATAAAAGAATACCTAAGGCTAGGTAATTTATAAAGAGAAAAAATTTATTTGGCTCATAGCTTTTCTGGCTGTACAAGAAGCATGGCACCAGCTCTTGGTGAGAGCTCAGGCTGCTTCCACTCACGGCAGAAGGTAAAGTGAAGCCAGTGTGTAGAGATTACAAGGCAAGAGAGAAAGAAGAGGGAGCTGACAGGCTCTTTTTAACAATCAGCTCTCATGGGAACCAACAGAGCAAGAAATCACTCAGTACATCAAGGAGGACACCAAATCACTTATGAGGAAACTACTCCCACGATCAAACACCTCCCATTAGGCCTGACCGCTAACACTGGGATCAAATTTCAACATGAGGTTTGTGGGGACAGATATCCAAATTATAAAACAATTCCACTTACAATAGTATCAAATAGAATAAAATACTAAGAAATAAATTTAACGAAGTTGATGAAAGATTTATACACCGAAAACTCTAAGACACTGATGAAAGAAACTGAAGACAAAAACAAGTGTAAAAATATTGCATGTTCGTGAACTGAAAGAACTGCTGTTTTTAAAATGCCCATGCTACCTAAAGCATTTTCAGATTCAATGCAATCTATCAATATTAAAATGCTATTTTTTACAGAAATAGACACAATTCTGAAATTTGGTAGCCACAAGAGATCACAGATAGACGTAGCAATCTTGAAAAGGAACAAAGCTGGAGGGATCACACTCCGTGATTTCAATTTGTCTTATGAACTATAGTAATCAAAATAGTTTGGTACTGGCATAAAAACAGACACCTAGGTCAATGGAATAGAACAGAAAGCCCAGAAATAAATGCACACATCTACGGTTAACTAATCTTTGGCAAGGGCTTCAACTATACACCATAAGGAAAGGAAATTCTCTTCAATAAGTGGTTTTTGGGAAACTGGATACTCAAATACAAAATAATAAAACTGGATACTTGTCTTGCACTGTACACAAAAATTAACTCAAAATGAATTAAAGATTTAAATGTAAGATCCAAAACTGTAAAACAAAGCTTCTTGACATTGGTTTTGGCAAAGAGGTTTTGGATATTGACACAAAAAGTACAGGTAACAAAAGCAAAAATTAAAAAAGTAGTTAACTACAACAAACTAAAAACCTTTTGCACAGCAAAGGAAACAAAAACTGAGAAGGCAACCTACTGAATGGGAGAAAATATTTGCAACTATATATCTGATGAAGGGTTGATATTCAAAATGTATGTAGAACTCACACAACTCAATGGCAAAAAAATAATAACTCAATATAAAAATGGGAAAAAGGCCTGAACAGACATTTTCCCAAAGAAGGCATACAACAAATGGGCAAGAAGTATACTAAAAAGTGCTCAACATCAATAATCATCAGGGAAATGCACATCAAAACTACAGTGAGATATCACGTCATGCGTGTCAGAAGGGCTAAGAGATAAATATCTGCAAGAATGTGGAGAAAAGAAAACACTTGTCCATTGTAGGTGGGAATGTAAATTGGTTTTGCCATTATGGAGAATAGTATGGAGTTTCCTAAAAAAATTCAAAATAGAATAATCATATGATCCAGCAAGCCCACTTCTGGGTTTATATCCAAAGGAAATGAAATCAGTATCTTTAAGAGACATCTGTACCCTCATACTTATTGCAGCATTATTTATAATATCCAAAAGATGGAAACTACCTAAGTATCCATCAATGGGTAAATTGGATAAATGAATAAAGAAAATGTGGTACATATACACAATGAAATATTATTCTGCCATAAACAAACAAACAAACCTGTCATTTTCAACAACATGGATTAACCTGTAAGACATTATACTAGTAAAATAAGCAAGATATAGAAAGGCAGATAGTCTGTGATCTTGCTTATATAAAATCATATACAAAGGTGAATCTCATTGCAACAGAAAGAGTGATGATTGCCAGGGGATGGTGGTGGAGAAAATAAGGAGACATTGATTCAAGGGTGCAACCTTTCAGTTATAAGTTGAATAAGTTCCAGGGATCTAATGTACAGAATGGGTGGTGAAGAATGTGTGAATTAATTTGATTGTGATAATCACTAAGAAATGTATGCATAAAAAGTCACAATGCACACTTTCACTATATACAACCTTTGTCAATTAAAAATTTTTAAGTAAAAAATAAATAAAATTGTACTTCTGGTTTCTGAGATTCTGCTTATTTTTTATCCACTCTTTTTTCTCACTCCCTTTTAGATTAAACCCCTCCTCCATTATACTGTTAATCCTACTACTTTATTTATTTAATATAATACATTTCTCTGTTTTAAAATTCCTTTTTTTTTTTTTTTTTTGATACAGAGTCTCGTTCTGTTGCCAGGCTAAAGTGCAGTGGCACCGTCTCGACTCACTGCAACCTCTGCCTCCTGGGTTCAAGCAATTCTCCTGCCTCAGCCTCCCCAGTAGCTAGGACTACAGGTGACCGCCACCACACCCAGCTAATTTTTGTGTTTTTAGTAGAGATGGGGTTTCAACATGTTAGCCAGGATGGTCTCAATCTCTTGACCATGTGATCCGCCCCTCGGCCTCCCAAAGTGCTGAGATTACAGGTGTGAGTCACTGTGCCTGGCCCATTTGGTTCTTTTAATAATTTCTTATTTCTCTGCTGAGATTTCTTGTCTTTTTGTTCATTTCAACCATATTCCCTTTCATCTCTTAAAGCGCAGTTTTAATACCTGCTTTAATATTCTTGCCTAGTGATTCCAACATGTGGGTGATTTTAAGATTGCCATCTGTTGATTTTCTTTATCCTTAAGAAAGGGTAACATTTTACTGGGTTGAAGTAATTATGGGGTTTTTTGTTCGTTTGTTTTTGTTTTGTTTTGTTTTAAGATGGAGTCTTGCTCTGTTGCCAGGCTGGAGTGCAGTGGCACAATCTTGGTTCACTGTAACCTCTGCCTCCTGGGTTCACACAATTCTCCTGCCTCAGCCTCCCGAGTAGCTGGAACTCAAGGTGCCCGCCACCACATCCGGCTAAATTTTTGTATTTTTAGTAGAGACAGGGTTTCACCATGTTAGCCAGGATGATCTCGATCTCCTAACCTTGTGATCCACCCACCTTGGCCTCCCAAAGTGCTGGGATTACAGGCGTGAGCCATCGCACCCAGCCAATTATGAGTTTTAACTTAGACATCGTCAATGTTAATTGTGGATACTCCAGATAGTGTCACATTGACCCAAAGAGTGCTACTATTGTTGTTTTCATGGGACATTAATTTGGCTAATCTCATATTGAAAAATTTGTGCTTTTTGGATCTCAGTTTGGATTGATTTCAGTCTGCCCTGTGCATGTGCAGTTCAGGGGTCAGCCAAAGACTTAAGCCAGAATTTATACACACAATTTCTCATCTCTGTCTCTTTACTTTCCTATGTTCTTCCTCATTCTCTGACATCCCTGTTCCTTCCCAGAGTTCCTATAGACTACAGAGAAAGCAATGGGCTTTCTCTTGGAGTTTAACAACTGTCCCATGTTGCCACTATAATTGGAGATGCCCTCAGAAAAAGCCTCAGAAATGTGAAACTCACTTCACCTCATGACATTTGCTTAATACAAAGTTTGAACCTATTTTGAACTATTTCTCTAGTCTCATCCATTCTCCAAAACCTTTAAATAGCTGTATTGTGTTTTGTTATGCTTTGCTTTTATTTTTTGTTTTTGTTCAGAGTTTATAGCTACTATTTGCAGGCTGGTTGTTTGATTGGATGTTTATTTCTCCACACAAGAAGCAAAATTCTTGTATCATTATTAATCCTAAGAACAGAAGGTTACAAAGAAACAAAAAACAGAAGGCTCTAAAAAAGTACCAAGAGATACAAATAAAACTTGAGTAAAAAAAAAAAATGACAAACATGTCCCTGGCTTCTGGGAGAGGGCTGAACAAAGGCAGATAAAGAGGCAATAAAGTAGGTAATAAGTACATTTACAGAAATATGTACCATCAAATAGGTAAGAATGCAAGCAAAATTTATATATAACAAAAAGTTTTAGAAGTAGAAAAAATGTTAGTAAATAGTTCGTATTGTCTAACAATCAATCTGTCACCCAGGCTTTGTCACCCAGGCTGGAGTGCAGTGACATGATCATAGCTCACTGCAATTTCAAACGCTAGCCTCCTGAGCAGCTGGGACTACAGGCATATACCACCACACCTGGCTAATTTTCTATTTTGTTTTTTGTAGACACAGGGTTTCACTATGTTGCCCAGACTGGTCTTGAACTTCTGGGGGCTCAATCAATCCTCCCTGCTTGGCCTCCCAAAGTGCTGGGATTATAGTGTGAAAGGAAAATAAATCTTGGGGTCCAAAATCACTAAGCTAAAGGGAAAACTCAAGCTGGGAACTGCTTAGGGCAAACCTGCCTCCCATTCTATTCAAAGTCATCCCTCTGCTCGCTAAGATAAATGCATATCTCATTGCCTCTTTGGCAAGGCTAATCAGAAACTCAAGAATGCAACCAATCTGTCTCTAATCTACCAACGGCCTGGAAGCCCCTCCCACTTGGAGTTGTCCTGCTTTTGCTTCGAGTTGTCCTGCCTTTACGAACCAAACCAATGTTCATCTTACATATGTTGATTGACGTCTCATGCCTGCCTAAAATGTGTAAAACCAAGTTATGCTCCGACCATCTTGGGCACATGTTATCAGGACCTCCTGAGACTGTGTCACGGGCAGGCGTCCTTAACTTTGACAAAATAAAGTTCCTAAATTGACTGAGACCTGTCTCAGATTTTTGCAACAGGCATGAGCCACCATGTCTGGCCTCAAAAGTTTCAAAACCAACACACTTCATCAGATCCCAGAACCAAAGAAGGAAAAAACAATTGAAGAATTTATGTCTGCAGTTATGCCAAGATTTACACTAATGCATACCACATCTCAAAGATTGAAGAACTCTCTCAAAAACTGGCAATAATTAAGTTTCCAATCGAATTATATTTTCTAAATTAAAAATAAGCACACACCCAAATATAAAATTAAAAAAAAAACCCTGAAGCTAAAGCACATTCACCTTATAGAAAAAGTGGAGTCCATATCTCTCAATTTTATAAATGCATTTTCAGACTTGATGCATTATAGGACATGGTAACCTCAAACAGCAAGGAAAAAATCTTATTTAAAACTCAGTAAGAATATAATCTGTGCAAGAAATCTATCATTTTAAATAATTTCATTAAACTGTTTTTTCCTTTGGTATACCCCTGGATGTAACACTATTAGGTTATAGTGAAAAACACCCTCAATTAACTATCAAAAAGTATGGTTCCACCATTAAGCAACTATGAGACTTTGGACAGGTCCCTTCACCTATCTAGACTTCAGTTTACTCATGTGAAATGTGAGGCTAGAACAGATGGTTTCTGCTTTCCAGATGCAAAATTCTAAAACTACATAACCTTATTTCTAGGCTCTTCAATAATTGAAAGATTCTTGTACAATTTCTAAAAAATAGATTTGGCAAATTCCTCAGATCTCAGGCCCAAAGAAAATATTTCAGGAGAGATATATTATGCCTTTCACACAAGTGCAAAAAAATTAAAAATGTAGACTCCCACATACAATCTCAAGCAAATCATCAACTGACATCTGATGCTGTCTTACCTACAGAGATAAGAAGCTTGTTTACATCTGTACTTCAGGTGAGTGTGATAATTTTGTGAATGGTATGTTAAAAATAATTTCAAATTTGAGGATTCAGCAATGAGAAATGTGCTGTAAATTTCAAGAAAAAGATGGTGCAATATTGTTTAGGATTCTGAGAACTTTAGATCTATCTTCTTATAAAAACTTCTGCTTAGAAACAAAGAAATAAACAAAAACCAGGATAAACAATACAATGCTCTTTCCAACTTGCTGGAATTACATTCACTCAGAAAAACATTTATTAAGCACCTAATTGGTACCAGGTGTACTGTCCTCTATGAGACACATACACATAGAAAATAATTTTGTATCTGCTTTAGTGAGTTTGTAATATGCCAGAATAAATACATGCTAAAAGGCATATATACATAAATAATATAATGCATTGCAGTAAGAGGTAAGTACTACGACAGAGGGACACAGAAAGTCCTGTGCCTCAGGTTTTACTCCCTGCAGGGCACTAAGCTATTTTGAATCACACTGCAAGAGGTGGCCAACCACACAGCATGCAGTGCATCAGTACTATCCAGGGAAGAAAAGACTACTACGTGGTTAAGAGAGCCTGAAAAAACAGAAGCAGAGAGGTGGACCTAGAAAACTAGCAAGTCAGTTGAAGGTCAATATGTGCCTACCTGGAAAATAGGGTCCAATTACTGGGCAGAAGGCTAGGACCCAAGGGTGATTCTGTGCAACTGGGGGAGGTGAGAAAGGAGAGAAAGGAAGTGAGTATTCTGTTGTGGGAAGAAGGGTATTCCAAGATGACAACACACCAAGAGCATAACCATAGATGAAGGAATTCTGAATTTCTTCTAGTTTCCCATCTCATGATCATGACAAAACAAAAGGAAATTACCACAAAATATAATAATTTCTACCAGTCTACAGATTCTGGCAGGCTAAATTAAACCTGAAGATAAGCACAAAATTATATTCCAGTTCCTACTTACAACTTATGTCACATAAAGGGGTACTTACATAGTTCATATGTGCAAATTGAGTTGCATCCTTTCTAAATCGTTTTATTTAAATGTGAAATGTTTGGAATTGGGTATCACTGGTCTTCGTTTTGTTTTGAAAAGGCAATATGAATGAATGAATCTATAATCATGCTAATAACAAAATAAGAATTTTAACTCCTTCCTTTGAAATGAAAAGACACATCCTTTAGCCAAGAGCTTCCAAGTTTAATTTACGATTCACAAAAATCTACAAACATAAATTACATAGTAGAAGTTTCCCTTATTCTTACTTGAATATAACTCTAATCATTTGAATATCAGTTTTAACAAAATGAATAAGAGTACAACAGAGTTCAGATGAAGCTCGTTTCTTGCCAAAATCCGTATGAATGCCAAATACCTTCCAAGCACAAATAAATCCTGCCCTCCATTTAAACAAACAAATAAACAAACAACAAACAAAACACCACATTTCCTAAGATTGGGCAATCACTACTAAGTGACTACTAAGTAGTGAGTAAGAGCTAAGGGAAACGGAGTGAACTTTAGGTCACCAGGGCACCGTACACTGAAAAACATGTGCTGCGCTTCTTACAACAGCAGAAAGACAAGGTACCTTATATCTTGTTTATAAATCTTACTTTATAAAGGAGAAAAAAGAATGGAAGAAAGGGAAACCATAGTCCGTTATATCCTATTTTGTGCTAGGCACTTAGACAACGTTTTATCATTTAATTGAAACTTGAGTTGAATCGTTAGCAGGAGCAGAGAGCGGAACCCAGAGAGCCCTGAGCAGCTCCATCACCGCCCCCGGCCTAGTTACCCTCACCCGAGAAGGAGTCACAACCCTGTGCCAGCAGGTCACCATTACAGCAACCACAATCCTGAGCAAAGATGCCCAGGCAGCCAACCCCAAGCCGGCACCACCTGCAGGGGCGCAGGGAGCAGTGGCAAGGGCGACCTCACAGGCGGCGCCTGCTGGTGGGGATAAGATCATTGCAAGGAAGATTCGGGGAACAGTAAAATGGTTCAATGTAAGAAATAAATGGTTTCATCTATGGGAATGACACCAAGGAAGATGCAGTTGTACAGCAGAATGCCATACAGAAGAATAACCCCAGAAAGTAGCTTAGCAGTGTAGGACACGGAGAGACTGTGGAGTCTGATGATGTTGCAGCAGAAAAGGGTGCAGAGGCAGCAAATGTTACAGGCTCCTGTGGAGTCCAGTTCATAGCAGTATATAATGCAGCTGACCGTAACCATCATAGACGCTATCCATGTGGTCCTCAAGCAATTACCGGCAGAATTACCAGAATAGTGAGAGTGGAGAAAAGAATGAGGGATGGGAGAGTACTCCCTTAGGCTCGGCCCAACAATGACGGCCCTGCTGCAGGCGAAGGTTCCTGCCTTACTACACGCGGAGACCCTACGGAAATCGACCACCATATTCTAACCCTCCCTTGCAGGGAGCAGCAACGGAGGGTGCTAGCAACCGGGGTGCAAGAGCACAAGGTAGGCCAGTGAGGCAGGATATGTGTATGGTTTATAGACCATGATCCTTCAGGGAACCTCCTCGCCAAAGCCAGCCTAGAGAGGACGGCAGTGAAGAGGGTAAAAAAAATCAAGATGAGACCCAGTATCAGCAGCAACCTCAACATTGGTGCTGCTAAAACCCCAGTTATCTATGTAGATGCCCAGAAAACCCTAAACCACAACATGGCAAAGAGACAACAGCAGCCGGTCCAACAGTCAAGAATTCTGTGCCCGGCCAGGCGCGGTGGCTCAAGCCTGTAATCCCAGCACTTTGGGAGGCCGAGACGGGCGGATCACGAGGTCAGGAGATCGGGACCATTCTGGCTAACAAGGTGAAACCCCGTCTCTACTAAAAAATACAAAAAAAAAAAAAAAAAAAAAAAAAACTAGCCGGGCGAGGTGGCGGGCGCCTGTAGTCCCAACTACTCAGGAGGCTGAGGCAGGAGAATGGCGTGAACCCGGGAGGCGGAGCTTGCAGTGAACCAAGATCGCGCCACTGCACTCCAGCCTGGGCAACAGAGCGAGACTCCGTCTCAAAAAAAAAAAAAAAAAAAAAAAGAATTCTGTGCCCAAGGCAGAAGAAGGTTGAGTAAATGCTGGTCTGCTATCTCCACCATCATCCAGTTTAGTCATCCAACAAGAAGAAATGAATATGAAATTACAGCAATAAGGAATGCAGGAAAGATTGGGACTGAAGACCTTAAGTGCTTGCGTGCTTGCTTTTTGCCCACTGATCAGATAACCAGAACTACCTGCATTATCTATCAAGTATGGGGTTTTAAAAATTATTTTTACCTAAAGACATGTCTTTTTGTTAATAACAAAAGTTGTTGTTGTTGTTGTTGTTGTTGTTTGTTTGGTTGGTTTTTCTCAACATGCCTTTAAAAGCTTTGAAATTGGTTCATATGTTCTCAAGTTGAGATTTTAAGCACTTCATTTTTAATTTGTAATAAAAGTTTACAACTTGATTTTTCAAAAATGTCAACCAACTGCAAGCATCCATTAATAAAAGTCTTAAATAATAATTTAAAAATTTAAATTAAATCAAATGGGATGTTAACACCATATAATACAAAAAAGAAGTGAGGTTCGAAAATTCCAAGTTCCTTTTGTGATGCCATGTGTCACCTAACTGGTAGCACAACTTGATTGCAATCTGACTCTGAAGCTTTTCTTCATTCCCAGACATCTTATTTTTGTTGAAGTCCTAGATATTTAAAGTATAAATTTTTTTTAGGAATAAAGCTCTGGTAGGCAGGAAATTCTGCTGAAGCTGTTTCTGGGCAACTTGACTTTGTCAGGGCCTTTGCGCTGATTGTGTTAATGGCCGCCTCCTCTCCAGATCTAGGGTTATGGATCACCTGTAATCACCTGTAACCTGTACAACAAGCTGAAGGAGTATTTGCCTAATATCCAACCCACAGAATTTATTTCAAAAATGGTGACCTTCACCAAGGTGATAGCAGCAGCCCATCCACAGGCTGATCAACAAAATTTTGTCTTTGATCCATGGTTTCTGCTCCTTGGAGTCTCCCAAGGTACATTCTGCCACTGCCAGACCTAGAATCATAGTCTCCTTTCCTGCCAGCCTTCTCACCCTGCCAAACTTATCATATCTAATTATTTGACATCATAGATATTATCAATCCCTAGGCCTCTCTAGCTTTCTGCTCTTGCAACTCCTTTTACATTGTTTTTGTCACCCAGCACAGAACCCATACAGAAGTCATCACTCTATTCTCTTGGAAATACTTTCAGTTCACTTCTTGGTTTTCCTATCTCACTTGCCAAGCTCTCTTAGTACAGATCTAAGATGAGAATTTTAGTACAAATAATTTATTTGGGGAACAACCGCATGGAACACTGGTAAGGAAGAAAGGATGTAAGGTGGAAAAGGGAAATAAGATAGAATGTTTGCAAAGATAACCATCAATAGTTCCTCAAAGCCTTGCTCTAGCATGCTGCTCTTCCCATCAAGAGGCAGAGTTTGTTTCCTGCACTCTTGAATCTGCACTGACCATGCGCCCTTTTTTGAACAATAGACTGCAGCAGAAGTGATGTTACGCTAATTCTAAGCCAAGGCTATAAGAGTCCTGGCAGCCTCTTCTTTTGCTTTCCTTGGATGCAGATCCATGTAAAGAAGCTCAGGACAGATTAGTGAATGATGAGAACCGATGGGAAAAGAGAGGCCCAGACAGACCCCAGACATTCTACACATTGCACTGAGGCCCAAAACCCATAAGTAAAGCCATCATAGTCATTCCTGATCCAGACAGGCAGGCTTCCAGTCAAGTGCAACTACATGAGTGACCCAAGCTATTACTAATCTAAGCCTGGGCACACCAAAGATTGGTAAAAAAATAACATATCTTTGTTGTTTTAAGCCCCTTTGTTTTGGGGTAGTTTGTTACATTGCCATAAATGAAATGGGGACAAAGCCAAAAAAGGGTGCAATTACTAAGCAAGTTACTGCTATGGGAAATGAGTTTAGTCCTACTGGGATACTTTGGAAAACAGTATAGAACATGCTTCACAGTTATTCTATGTGAAGGGCAAGGATGCTAGTGTAATCCACTAACTTGCTAACCGTTATTTGCTTAAGTCTTCTTCTAGTGACAGTTACTATTTGGTACTTAAAGCCTGTCCAACACTGTGAGCCAAACCTGCTCAGCAGCCACACACAAAAAATGCCTTCAGCCAGACAGTCACAGTATCAGCAATAAGCAGTCTTCTGTGACAAGAGGTGAGTGGTGGAAGGAAACAGGAAAAACATCAACATAGGTGAAAACCCAGGCCTAGAGCAGTCCAGCTATCTGCTTTCCCCATTCCTAGAAATGCAACAGCTAAACTGGGTCACATACACTCAAAGATTATAACCACTACACATCTATAGCTTCTAAGCTTAGCTGGGCCCCAAATGTTGCTTAATAATCCTTCCATGTTTCCCTAATTATCTGTTTACTTTAGCATATTTTACATCTATTTCAAATTTTCCCACTTTTATTAAATCTCCTATTCCACCTACCCCGTCCCCTTCAGTATCAGCAAAGCAATCTGCTCTCTATCCCAATGAGAAAATAAAGATCATCAGATCAATTTTTTGGCTACCTCACTTGTACTGCATTCATAACCATCCTTCCTTCCTTCCCTACTAATAGCACAGGAAAGGATCAAGGTAAATGCAGCATTAATCTGGCACCTCTCCATCTCTGGAACACCCCACCTTAGAATACAAGAACCCCTTATATACTTGTCTTTTTCTGTCTTTCTTATGTCCCTAATGCATGAATCTCATCGAGTTATTGATCTGTTGAAATCCTACACCTATGGGTCTTTGCACCAAGCACTGTTCCTACTGCCTAAAATGTACCCTTCCCCAACTTTCCCATTTCTAGACTCTTCCCTGGCAGAGTCCTCTTCATCTTTTAGATCTCAACTTAGCTGCGACCTCTTCAGGAAAGCCTTCTTTACTTTGCTGCCCACCATTCCTCAAATCTATGCTTACCTCTGCCACAGCACTTTGCTCTTTTCTGAAATTGCTCATTCCTTTTTCTGACATCCTTTTCCTCCTCCTTTACCTCCCATCGAAAATAAGCTCCTCCAAATCAGGTATTTGCCTTATATATTTTTTAACCATAGTATCTATGCCTAGAACATACTTGGGGATTAACAAATAGCACCAAATTTGAATAAATAAATCAATCATCTCTTTTCCTTAAGTTACTTTCCAGAGTAACTTTAGTGGAAGCTGCAGGCAAGATTTATGTGTACTGTGGCCCTTCCTCCTTCTATCCTCTTTTTTCTTTTTAACATTCTAAGAGGTATCATACAGGTCATGATAAACTGAGTCTCTTCTAAATTTGCATATAGTGAAAAATAACAGGTCAAAATGCATTTGCTTAGAAGCTCAGAAATCCATTGTTCAGTTAAAACTTGTTGCCTTGTTACAATGTTATGACAAAATAGGCTTCCATATTGGCTTTTAACATATAATTGTTAATTATCATCACCAAAGTTTCAAAATTTCTTCAGTTTTAAAAAGATTTTCACAGGCAAAAATGCATATAGTACTTGTATACTCACAGTGAGCTTATTTAATAATATGTTTGTAGAAATGTAAAACAGCTTTCTGTTTTATGGTCAGATTTGATATGCCTATAAAAATTAGTTTTTATAGATATGGTTTCTATTTTCATCAAAAAATGAGCCATCAACTTTAAGAGAAATGAAAAAATCAATTTGGGTCATGGTAATTTCTAAGCCCTACTACGTAGTCCTAGAATTTGTTCTTAAAGACCAGACTCTCTGCGAAAGACTTTGAAACAAAGAATGTACACTTTGTCTCCTCCCTACCATGTTATTGGCAACTAGGGAATGTGGGACATTTTAAGTCTTTAAGATAAAATTAATCACACTGATTTAGAATAACTAAAATCTTGTCAAAGTAATTCCTACCTTCTCCCTTCCCCACCACGTTACCTTTAGGAAGAGGAGACACACTTGAGGAAGCTCTTAAAGGCTGGTCTTCAGGGAAATAAAGACATTGAAATTCCACTCCAATTATTTTTTATTTCCTGCCACCTTGAATCCAGAATACATGTTACAATATGAAGTGTTATATTCTTGACTCAAAACATCCTTCCAATTAAAATTTTCTTTTTTAAAAAAATTATGTTAAAGCAAAAATGCAGAAAAGAAGGGTAAATAAGATTAGTAAACCATCTGAAAATTATTGCCTTTTGTAAACTTTGGTAAAATGTATGAAGCAGCATGTTTTCCAGTCTGCTTTCTCAGACTGTAGATACCTGGGACATAATTCAGTTTGCCATCCCCTGTTCCCAGATCAGCTCAGTCTTTGTTCAGCTCCATCTTCAATCTGGTATATAATTACTTCTTCAGCTCCTGTGCTATTTGGTTTTAAGCACCTCTTACCCCCAAGGCCTCATGGCTCTAAGGGCTTGTTGAATTTAAACAAGCACATTTAAATCTTTGTCTTTAAATGAGTAAAATAAAAGTCTTAACACCTAACGCAGAGTACTCTTCTATCCACCTACACTCTAAATGTGCATGTTATAATTGTCTACCAGATCATAATGAGCATCTATCCATCCTCAAAATCAGAGAAAGGAGGGCTCATTCTAGAGGTAAATTTACAATAAATGACTTTATTCTTGATTAGCTATGTGTGTTTGGGGACACAGAGATTGGCACCTGCATAATTTAACTACCTGATAGGAATCAGATGATAAGGGACACCTTGGAAATAAAGGTGGAAAAACGACAGTGGAGGAAAAACAAAAGAAAAAACAAAATTGTTAAAAGAAATTAATAAAATACAACTTAAGGTATTTTAAGCTTTACCTCTCATCCGAAAAACACTGCAAACTCATACACAAACTCATACACACTCACACTGATGCATGCACACATGCATGTGCACACACACATATGCAATATAATCACAGAAATGTTAAAACTATTTGTCTTTCCTGAGAGTCAGGAGATGGTGGATTCTACCACTACTGCTGCTGGCAAATCATAAATACCATCTATGATTTTAGTTTAGCCTGAGTAAATGAACAATCATTGTATTTCTTCCACATACATACTTTACTCAAAAAACTGGTACATAAGTATGGAACGAGACCCTCATTCAAATACACTGTCAAAAATGCCACAAAAAAGTATTATAACTATTAATTATAAGTAAAGTTTTTTAATGAATGAATAAATTAGTAAAACGAATAAATTTTAATAGATAGGAGAATGGCACGAACCTGGGAGGCGGAGCTTGCAGTGAGCCGAGAATGTGCCACTGCACTCCAGCCTGGGCACAGAGTGAGACTCCGTCTCAAAAAAAAAAAAAAAAAAAAAATTAAAAATTAAAAATTAAAAATTAAATAAAATAAAAAATTTGTTTAAAGTTCTGTATAGATTCTGGATATTAGCCCTTTGTCAGATGGATAAATTGCAAAATTTTTTCCCATTCTGTAGGTTGTCTGTTCACTCTGATGACAGTTTCTTTTGCTGTGCAAAAACTCTTTAGTTTAATTAGATCCCATTTGTCATTTCGGCTTTTGTTGCCATCGCTTTTGGTGTTTTAGTCATGAAGTCTTTGCCCATACTTATGTCCTGAATGGTATTGACTAGGTTTTCTTCTAGGGTTTTTATGGTTTTAGGTCTTACGTTTAAGTCTTTAATGCCCATCAATGATAGACTGGATAAACAAAATGTGGCACATATACACCATGGAATACTATGCAGCCATAAAAAGGATGAGTTCATCTCCTTTGCAGGGACATGGATGAAGCTGGAAACCATCATTCTCAGTGAACTAACACAGGAACAGAAAACCAAACAATGCATGTTCTCACTTATAAGTGGGAGTTGAACAATGAGAACACATGGACACAGGGAGGGGAACATCACACCCTGGGGCCTGTCTGGTGGTGGTGGGGGTATGGGAGGGATAGCATTAGGAGAAATACCTAATGTAGATGACAGGTTGATGCGTGTGGCAAACCACCATGGCACGTGTATACCTATGTAACAAACCTGCATGTTCTGCACATATATCCCAGAACTTAAAGTATAATAAAAAAAAATTCTAGAAAAAAAAGTTGCATCTGTATTGAATATGTACAGACTTTTTTTCTTCTCATTATTCCTTAAACAATACAAAAAAGAAAGTTTCAGCTAGGTTGGTAAGGAGTCCCTGAACCAGAGTTACCCATTAGAAGAATCTAGTGTTGGGCAGAAATGTCCTGGATCTGGTATTCCTGACACGTTCAGTCACTGGGTGGAAGCAGCTCCAAAGAAGGATGGTTTCGGTGTGAATGTTGTGGTGGATCCACAGGTATAGCAGCTGGAGGCTGTCAATTATGCTCTCTACAAAAGCTCCTCTTGAAAACAGAGCTGAGAAAGACACCTGCATGACCACTACATATGACTTTATTCCAGTTCTAGGAATCTATCTCAAGGAAGCAATCTAAATACCAAAATAATAATGATAAAAAGCTTTATCAACAAAGATGCTCATCACAGTCTTTTAAAACATAATTGAAAGGTAGAAACAATTTAAATGTCCAAGCATAAGGATTGGTTAAGTAGCTATAGTATGTCTACTTTACCAAAAATGCTGTGGTTGTTACAATGGAAAAATACTTATATTTTAAGTAAAATTGAAAATAGAGATAAAATATGGTATAACTTTTAAAATTCAAGGCTTTGAAAAGATACCTATTTTAAGACTGGCAGAAAGTAAACCAATATGGTAGTAATAGGAAGTTTTTTTTTGCATTTTTGAATTTTCCAAATTTTCTTTATTAAAATGTATGACCATTAGCTGAGGGAAGGAAGCATTCAAAATAAAAAGGTGAAAAAGCAAAATAGTTAAAATGATTTAGAGTCGAAGTAAGCAGGGAAATACGAAGCTATAGAAGAGAAAACAAAGAACTTAAAGTATAATAATAATTTTTTAAATATCTGAAGAATACTGTCTTAATAATTATGGGACTAGGTGTGGTGGCTCCCTCTTACAATACCATCACTTTGGGAGGCCCAGGAAGGAGGATTACTTGATGAGCCCAGGAGTTCAAGGCCATAGTGAGTGATTATCATGCCACTACACTCCAGACTGGGTGACACACCAAGACCCAGTCTCTAAAAACAAATTCTGGAAAACAGCTTCATGGCTCCAACATAACACTGAACAAAGCCAAAGATGGGAAAGGAAAAAGGAATGGTTTTATTTTAATTGTTGTATTGGGTTTCTAAATGAAAACTGATGTTTCATATGCTCTTCTATGACTATTCAGTATAGGTGTTTCACCGTCATTGTAAGGAGTATCTTCTGTATATGTAGGTATGTGTGTTCATTAGTGTATTCATTTTTCAACAGGTGATTGAACAGTTTGAGAGTAACCATTTGCCAGGTACTGTGCAAGCAAATCAAAGGTCACAGTGTAAAATGAGAAAGGGTATGTTTTGGTCCTCTATTCTAGAATTGTTTATAGAAAGT
Source organism: Trachypithecus francoisi (assembly GCF_009764315.1). Lineage (NCBI taxonomy): Eukaryota > Metazoa > Chordata > Mammalia > Primates > Cercopithecidae > Trachypithecus > Trachypithecus francoisi. The sequence goes on along the minus strand of NW_022681453.1, from coordinate 74,147,264 downwards.
GCATAATTTAAGCCCATATGTCCCATATCCTAAAGATACCTGTCCATTAAATACAGTGCATTTCATTGCCTTTTCAGACTCTCTTCACTATGCACATTAGTGACAATGTAATTGCAATTTGATTAATTCATATAAACTAAGAAAGGAGGAGTTATTCATTCATTTCTGATTTTTTTTTTTTTTTGGAAAGTATCCTGAGTCCTACTATAGTCTGCCAAACCCTCTTGGGGTAGACCCCTATTTGCTTAAAAGAACTAGTTTCATAGACTGCTGTCAGGCACCCTAATTAGACAAATGTGTTTTCCAGGTCTATTTGAAGGACATGCTGATGTAATGCATACCTATCTTCTTAATCTTCTTATTCAGCTTATGCATATTTATTTTCCTTTAAAATCCATCAATAAATGATCTGTGATCTTTAAGTAATTAATTTAATGATTACATGAATTAAAATAATGCACATTGCTTTAAAGGAGTTAGTATTTTCTGTTTATGTTACGATATTGGCCTTGGGTAAATATCATCCATTGCCTGAATTTCATAATGGTTCAAGGATAAACCACTTCCTCTTTGTTATTCAGTAAGTTTGTTCCAAAGGAGCCTATTGCTCCTCTACTCAACAATGAATGAAATGCATTCAGGGACCTTAGGGGACCTTTTCTTAATAAGATGGAATCCTTTCCCAGTTTGTTAAATTCACTGAATTTATAACTCATTGTTACTGATGAAGGAATTAATCCAAGCCTATTACCAAATTGATCTCCTAAAATCCATAGAGTGAATTTGGTGTCATTTTTAAAAAGAAGTAAAATAACAAAAATAAAAATACAAAGGATGTCAGTAGGTTACAGATAGGAGGGCATACCTCATATTTATCACCTGGCAAACTAGAGAAAGTTTCGTCGAAACTGTTTTATGCATCTGTGCAGTGCTAAAGTCATCTGCTATCATCAGCACTAATAACGACAGGGATAACAATAATAATCTGCTACATTTACATAACAGTTTTTACTTTGGGAAAAGATTTTCACATACATCTCTTCATTTGGTTCTTATAATGACTTTGAGTAACTAACAAATGTTTTACAAGTCTCATTTTGTGAAAGAGAAAATTAGAGTACAAAGAAGAGACTGACCTGACGATAACATTTAACTGGAGTTAGACTCCTACTTCAGGTTTTTAAAATGCTTTCAAATCAATAGAATTCATGATTTGCAATGTTTTCCCAAATTCTGTAAAAACACACTTAGAACCATAAATTTTCATCAACCGTAACAGGCAACTGGTAAGCAGGCATGTGATAAACAACTGAGATGTCAGAAAGAAAGATATGTCTCTGATGAGCAGGGCAAAGTGAATGTAAGTCAAAAGGTACCTAAAGACTATAGCTTCTGGAATAATAAATTGGTAGTTTTATTTTTCATTTGTTGTTTCAGAAAGTGTTTAACTTTTGATACTATCACCACTGTAAAATATAATAGATTATTAGTAACAATAAATAAATCTCCACGTTGTCCAAATAGGTGTGCTTATCCAGGTCCACACTGTTCAAGTTTTATTAAAACTGTTTCATTTTAACCAGGTTCCCAGTATTGTATCTCCTAAGACAAACACTGATATTTATCTGCTGATGATTGTTTTGCTAACCAAATATTACATTATGCACAGTTTATCACATTACCCAGGGAGGTGACAATATTTCAGGAAAAAAATTAACAAATCAAAATAACTTTGAAAACTGTTTATATCCCATGTACAAAAGTATTGTCTATGCCTAGTTATTCACTACTATCACAAGATATACATAAATCAGTTTTTAAATGATACTGACTTTCCCTTATAAATTCCTTTACCTATTGTGAAAGGAACCTAGCACCATTATGACACAGTTAAGCATTAGTCACAGTTTAATAAATAATTTAGTTATAGCCTCCTAGTCTATCATTATCATTTGGATTCTCAGAATGCATGTAATTACCTAAATTAGAAAATTTCCTTTGTACCAGGGATAACCAACTTTCTTTTATAAATAATGTTATTTTTGGTGATTTTTCAATACCAAAACAGTATAGTTTTAGCTAGGGAAATTACTATAAGCATTCAAATAGAGATAATCAATTTATGTAAGGCAAATAAACTTCTTTTTGTACACTTAAATACTGAAAGAATAATATATACATTCAAATATTTGTAAGAAATTCATATAGAGGGGAATATAAAATACATATGGAAAAAGAGGTATGTCTGCAGAAGTTACTTTGTAAAGAAACATAGTGGTTAACTACCACCCTCCCTCAAATATCATGTCAATCAAATTAGCATCATAAGAAGAACTCCAGTTCTATTATGATAGAGTAGCTTATATCAAATCACCCCTCTCGTTGAGAAAAACTATTAAAGCTGAATAAAATGAAATTATTTTAAAAACTGTTTGAAGGCACCAGGCACCAACCAAAGTAATTTCAACTTAAAACTCAGTAGTCCATCAACGCATTAAAGTAAGCTCTATGTCGTTTACTACTTTTCAAATTCAAGGCAGTTGCTGTTTTCTAAGTAGAACAGGATGCGAGATGGTGTACAAAGCTCCAGATTAGAACATTAGGAAGTCTTGTAAAGAGAGGAGGGCACAAATTACACTTTGGAGCTGTCAACACAGCCAAGACATGAGGAATCGAGATCCTGAAAAAAATGTAAATGCAATGAGGTGAGGCCTGTATTCTTTTTCCACTTTTAACCCCTAAAATATTTCCAGTTCCTCTTTCTTGGAGTGAGAAAATCAAAAGACAAACAAGCAGAAAACAGCAACCTGAATACTAGGACATTAAAAAGAATATTCAGTAGTCTTATACCAATGAAGCAAAAAACTGGATTTTAGTGACGACTTGAAAAGCACCCCAGAATTTTATTTGAACCTCTAAATGACTATTTATAAAACTAAGGGAAAACCATAACTAGAGTAGCCATCACAAAGATGGAAATCCAACTTCAAATTGTCTTAATCCCTGATTAGATTAAGGTGGATTACCTTTATTCTAATAATCTGTGAGGAGAAAATTAAATCTCCATGGAAACATACAATACCATACAAAACACTCTAAATTTTTAATATGTAAAAATCATCAAACATACTAGGAATTAGGATCAAAGAACCAAACAGAGAAAAAATAATAGACAAAAACATAAATTCAAAAATGATACAGATTAAATAATTATCAGATACAGTCTTTTAAAAGAAAACAGTGATAAATATGCTTTCAGTGGTAGAGGAAAAAGTGAGAATAATCAGAGAACTGGGATTTATATTAAAAACCCAAAGATTATTCTAGAACTAACAATAAAACAAAATTAATAACTCAATCACAGCCAGTTAGACACAACAGAAGATTCGATTTGTGAACCTGGAAATAGGTTAATAGAAAATATCCAGAATAAAACAAAGAGAGAAATAAGGATGATAACAAAAGAAGAAGCAGTAGAGATATATAGGAACAGGTTAAAAATGTTTAACATACAAATATCTCTAGTCCCAGAAGGAAAGGGTAAGGAGAATACGCAGAAACAAAATTCAAAGCAATAATGGCCAAGAATATTCCAAAACTGGCAAAAGCATCAAGCCACAAATTCAAGGATGCCTACGAACCCCAAGCAGGATAAACACAAAGAAACTAACTACAAAAAAAAAAGCCTGTTTGTAAAACTATTTAAACATAAACAATAATCAAAAAGGCAATCTCAAAATGGCCAGAAAAATTAAAATGCATTACTTTGTAAGGATTAGTAAGTTGGATAACTGATTGCTCATGAAAAACAACTGAAGCCAGAGAACAAAGTCATGATATCTTTAAAATGCTTTTAAAAAGTAACTATCAACCTAAGAAAACCAAACAACAACAAAAAACTAAATAACCTGATTAAAAAATGAGTAAAAGATCTGAATAGACATTTCTCAGAAGAAGACATAAAAATGGCCAACAGATATATGAAAAAATGCTCAACGTTACTAATCATTAAGGAAAAGCAAATTAGAACCACAATGAGATCACCTCGCACCTGTTAGGCTACCTTCAAAAAGTTAAAAGATAGCAAGGGTTGGCAAGAATTTGGAGAAAATTAAACTCTCATACATTGTTGGTAGGAATACAAATTTGGTACAGTCATTATGAAAAACAATATGAAGACTCTTCAAAAACTACAAATATAATTACCATATGATCCAGTAATTTGACTTCAGGATATATATCCTAAGGAACTGACATGAGTATGTTGAAGAGATATCTGTTCTCCCAAATTCATCATAGCATTATTCACAATATCTAAGATACGGAAGCAACCTAAGTGGCATCAACACACAAATAGATAAAGAAAATGTGTTAAATACACACAACAGAATAATATTCAGCCTTAGAAAATAAAGAAATCCTGTCATTTACAACAACATATGTGGACCTGAAAGATACTATGTTATGTGAAATAAGCCAGACACAGAAAGACAAATACTGCATGATCTCACTTAAGTATGAAATCCAAAAAGGCCACAGATACAGAGAGCAAAATGGTGGTTACTAGAGGCTGAGTGTTGGATGATGATGAAGAAAGGGGATATGTTATTCAAAAAGCACAAAGTTTCAGCTAGACAAGAAGAATAAGTTTTAGAGATCTATTGCACAGCATGATCACTATAATTTATAATAGTGTATTATATACTTTAAAACTGCTGAAAGTATACTTTAAATGTTCTTACCATAAAAACATAAGTATTTGAGGTGATGAATGTTAATTAGCTTGATTTATTAATTCTACAATGTAAACATATATTGAACATCACCTTGTACCTCATAAATATACATAATTACTTGTCAATCAAAAGTAAAATAAAAATAAAGCAAAACACATATGTACACAAAAAAGTAAATACCAACCTAGAATTCTCTAACCAATGAAAGTATTCTTTTAAAAAGTCAAAATAAAAATATTTTCAGAAAAACAAAACTGCGGAAATATTTCACTGAAAGATTCATACTACAAAAGAACACTAATAGGCATCTTTCAAGTAAAAGGAAAAGCATCTCAATGATATAGAAATGCAAAATAAAATAAAGTACACAGACAAGATTAGTATGTGTACAAATATAGAAAAATAATAAAAATAATGTTTTAGGAATTAGAGCACTTGAAGAATTATAATTCAGGGCAATGATAAGACAAAAAATGAGAGAGGGACAAATAAAATTCTTCATCGAAAAGAGATAAAAGGTGTAAGTTACAGAAGAGCTCATTAGGGTAACCACTAAGAAAAATTAAAAATATATAATTAGCAAGTTAAAAGAGGGGGAAATGAAATAAAAAGATTGATTAATAAAAAGAAGTTAAGAGAGAAGAAATGGGAAACATAAAAGTGGTAGAAAAAATAGAAAGTACGGTAAGATGATAGAATTTAAAAAACAATATTAGCAAGTGCAGTTAATGTAAATTTAAAAGTTGCATTGAAAGACAATGTTGGACTTTGAATTAAAAATCACCATTAGGCCGGGCGCGGTGGCTCAAGCCTGTAATCCTAGCACTTTGGGAGGCCGAGACGGGCGGATCGCGAGGTCAGGAGATCGAGACCATCCTGGCTAACACAGTGAAACCCCGTCTCTACTAAAAAATACAAAAACTAGCCGGGCGAGGTGGCGGCGCCTGTAGTCCCAGCTACCTGGGAGGCTGAGGCAGGAGAATGGCGTGAACCCGGGAGGCGGAGCTTGCAGTGAGCTGAGATCCCGCCACTGCACTCCAGCCTGGGTGACAGAGCGAGACTCCGTCTCAAAAAAAAAAAAAAAAAAAAAAAAAAAAATCACCATTAATAATATGCTATTTGTAGGACACATACCTTAAAAATAAGTATACAGAAAATGTGAAAGGAAAAGTACTAAAAAAAATTTACCAAACACCAACCAAAAGAAGGCTAATATTACTATACATTATAGTATCAGTCTAAATAGAATGAAAAGAAATAGTACAAGAAGAGAATTACATAATACTAGTTAATCTAGTAGGAAGATATCACAGTTCCAAATTTGTACAAACCAACAACATAAGCTTAAAATGTAAAAATTGACCAAACTAAAAGGTGAAATAAACAAATGTACAATCATGTTAGAAATTTTTGACATATTTCTCTCAGTAAATGATAGAACTTGGTAAAAATTTGGTAGATAAAGGTTTTGAACACCAAGATTTAGCAAATTTGATCTAATTTATATGTACAGAATCATGCACCCAACAGCTACAAAATACACATATTTGCACGTGCACATAGAACGTGTACCAAAAGTATCCTTAAACTGAGTCATATAGCAAGCCTCAATAAATTTCAAAGTATTTATATCATATAGAATATCTTATCTGACCATAATTGAATTAAGCTCAAAATTAATAACAAATGATTATAAAATACATCAAATACTTTCAAACAAAGCAATAGATAAACTTGATAAAAGTCAAAAAATGGTGTCTTTTTGTAAAGAAAGACAAATATAAGTAGTAGTCCTCTAGAAACACAAATTTTAAAGATGCAAAAGGACAAATAACCTTAACAGGAATGAAAAAATAGAGTATTCTTACAGATGCTATAGACATAGTACAAAGACAATAAGATCTGGTGAACAAGTTTACATCAATAAACTTGAAAACTTTGATGAAACATATAAATCCCTTGAAAAACACATATTACCAAAATGGACACAAGAAGAAATGGAAATCCCTCATAGTACTACATCTTTTAAAAGACATGAATATTTGATTTGGAAAACTCTTCTGGACACTGGTCTAGAGAAAGAATTCATTAGTAAGACCCCAAAAGCACAAGAAACCAAAACAAAAACAGACAAATGGTACTTAATTAAACTAAAAAGCTTCTGCCCAGAAATAGAAATAATCAAGAGTGAACAGACGACCTGCAGAATGGGAGAAAATATGTACAGACTATCAGTCAGATAGAGGACTAATATCTAGAACTTACAAGGAACTCACACAACTCAACAACAACAACAAAACAAATAATCCTATCAAAATGTGGGCAAAAGACATGAATAGCCATTTTTCAAGAAGTCAGACAAATGGCCAAGAAACATGTGAAAAAAGGCTCAACATCACTAATCAAAGAAATGCAAATTAAAATCACGATGAAAGATCATCTTAGACTAGTCAGAACAGCTCTTACTTAAAAAGACCAAAAATAGCAGATCTTGTCAAAGAACTGCAGAAAAGGAAATGCTTATACACTGTTGGTGGGAATGTAAATTACTACAATCACTATGGAAAACAATATGGAGATTTCTAAAAGAACCAAAAATAGATCTACTATTTAATCCAACTATCCCACCATTTGGTATCTACCCCTCAAAAGAAATTATTATACCAAAAATATACCTATACTCATATGTTTATCATAGATCTAGTCACAATAGCAAAGATATAGAATCAACTTAAATGTCCATCAATGGATGATTGGATTAAAAATGTGAAATATGTATGCAATAGAATACTATCCAGCCATAAAAAAGAATGGAATCACGTCTTTTGCAGCAATAAGAATAGAAGTGGAGGCCATTATAATAAGTGAAATAACTCAAAAACAGAGAGAAAAATGTCCTATGTTCTCACTTATAAGTGGGAGCTACCTAATGTGTACACATTGACATAGAGAGTGGAATGATAAACAGTGGAGACTGGAAAGGGTGAGGAGGAAGGGGCTGGATATGAGAAATTATTTAATGGGTACTATGTGTGTTATTCAGATTATGAATACACTGAAAGCTCTGAATTCACCACTATGCAATATATCTATGTAACAAAATTACAATTGTACACCATAACTTTACACAAATAAAAGATAAACTAAAAAAAATCTTTCCACAAAACTTTCTGAGTCAAATAGTTTCACAGGTAAATTATTTCAAAATTTTAATGAAAAAAATTGCAACAATCATATACAACTCTTCCAAGGGTAGAAATAGAGGGAATACTTCCCAACTCATTTTATGAGAATAATATAACTATGCAAAGAAAACCTGAAAAGAACATTAAGAGAAGGTAAAATTACAGGCTAATCTCTCTTTTGAATGCACATAGAAATATCTTAAAGAAAATATTAAGAAAATCAAATTCTCTATGAAAAGGATAATATAACGTCAAGTAGCGTTTATTCTAAGAATGCAAGGGTGGATTAACATTCAAAAATAAATTAATTAAATTTACCAGGTAAACATATTAAGATAACAAAAATCCTATGATCTCAATAGATCCAGAAATGTATGTGAATATTCCTTGTGATTTAAAAAACAACACAAAATAGACAACACAGAAACACATATATAAAACAACAAGATCAACTCAGCAAACTCACGAGTTGAAGAGAAGTTCTCTAGTGGATAAAGGAAATTTACAGTTTTCAAAAAGCAAAACCCAAATCTAGAACAAATGTTACACTAGTGGTCCTAGCTGTGCACACAGTGGTCCTAGCTAGTGCAACAAGCCAAAAATATTTGTAAGTTAAATATTTTTCAATGAAAAGATAGAAATAAAACTGTAGTTATTCACAGAAAACATGACTGTGTTATAAAAAATTCAAAAGAACCCACAAAGTCTAATATAATTAATAAGTAAATTTAGCAAGTTTCCTGGCCAAGGTGAATAGGCGAATCTCTCTCTCTCTCTCTCTCTCTCTCTCTCTCTTCCCCCCCCACTCTGTGTGTGTGTGTGTGTGTGGTGTGTGTGTGTGTCATAGAAAGATAAGTAGGTAGGTAGGTAGATAGATATGAATTGTTTTCCTATATAGTAATAATACACAATACACATTTAGAAAATAAAACTTAAAATGATACCAATTGCAAGAGCATTAAAAAATCTAATTGTAGAAATGAACCTAACAAAAAATATGCAAGTCCACTATGCAGAAAACTATAAAATATTACTGAAGAAATTAAAGAAGAATAAAATAAGTGGGAATTATAATGCATTTATAGATTAGATATCAGTATTCCCAAAATACCATCTCAATCAAAATCCCAGCAAATTACATTTTGTGGAGATTAACAAGCAGATTCTAACATTTTTATGGAAATAAAAAGGAACAAGACTAACTAAAAAGAATCTAAAAAGATGAGCATAGCTAAAAGATTTACACTACCAGATATTAAGATTTCTTCTAAATGTTCACTATTTAGTCATGCATCATTGATGCAAGAGTAAATAAACAGATTCATGGAATAAGAGTCCAGAAATATATCCATGAATATGTAGGCACTACATTTATAATAAAGTTATTGCTGACGTACTCAGGGAAAGGACAACCTTTTCAACAAATGGCACTTGATCAATTTTTTAAAAGAAAAAATGAATCCTGTCCATCCTTGTCCCCATCTCACACTTAACACAAAAAAATGAATTTCAGGTAAAATGCAGACCTAAATTTTAATGGCAAACAATAAAGATTCTAGAATATAACAAAGGAAAATGTCTTTATGATATTGTAGGCAAAGGCTTTTCCATTTTTTTGTTTTGGTTTTAAACAGGATATAAAACACTAACTCCAAAAGAAGAAATTGATCATTGAAGTACATTAAAATAGAAAACTTTTGTTACCAAAAGACAACTATAAGGCCAGGCGTTGTGGCTCATGCTTGTAATCCCAGCACTTTGGGAGGCCAAGGTGGCCAGATCACCTGAGGTCGGGAGTTTGAGACCAGCCTGGCCAACATGATAAAACGCCATCTCTACTAAAAATACAAAAATTAGCTGGGCATGGTGGTGGGCGCCTGTAATCCCAGCTACTCAGGAAGCTGAGGCAGGAGAATCACTCGAACTCAGGAGGCAAAGGTTTCAGTGAGCCAAGATCGCACCACTGCACTCCAGCCTGGGCAACAGAGTAAAACTCTGTCTGAAAAAAGAAAAAAAGACAATTATAAGAGAGTAAAAACATAAGCCTCAGAATAAAAGTAGATATCTGTAATAAGTATATCTGACAAAGAAGTATGTTTCAGAATATAAAATGAAATCCCAATAACTTAATAATAAAAACAGTTAACAAACCCAGCTGGAGAATGGGCAATACCTTTCAACATGCAAATCACAAAAGAGGATACCCAAGTGGAAAATAAACATATGAAAAGATGCTTAATTTCACTAATCATTAGAGAAATGCAAACCAAAGCCACCACAGGCTACCATGTCACACATGCCTGAAAAGCTAAAATGAATGAAGACAGATAATACTAAGTGTTTTCAACAAGTAGAATAGGACCTCTCTTGTACGGTAGTCCCCCTTTATCCATGGGGAATACACTCCAAATCCCTTAGTGGATGCCTGAAACTACAAATAGCACCCAATCCTACATATACTATGTTTTTTTTCCTATACATAAATACTTATGCTAAGATTTAATGTATAAATTAGGAACAGTATAAGATTATCAACATAATCATAAAATAGAACAATTATAGCACTATACTCATTATATGAATGTGGTCTCCCTCCCTTCTCTTCTCTCTCTATTTCCCTCTCAAAACATCTTTTTGTACTTAAGGGTGAGCCCTTCTTGTGATGATATGGGATGATAAAATTTGGGCTGCAGCTGAATATAGATAACTGAAACTGTGGAAACTGAAATCATGAATCAAGTGGAGGGGAGGGCATTCCTGTGCTGCTACTGATAATGTAAATTGGTACAATAACACTGAAAATTATTTGGCACTATCTACTAAAGCTGAACATAAGCATACCAGCAACATCACTCCTCAGCATACACCCAATAAGAATGCTTAAATATGTAAAACAAGACGTGTAGTAGAATATGCATGTGACCACCACAATTCATAATGGCTTCAAACTGGAAATAAGCCAAATGCCCATTTATAGTAGAAGAGCAGAAAATAATAATAATAAAATTGTGATTATATTAATACATGGAAATGTTATAAAGCAATAAAATAGTTTTAAAATCTGCAAGCACATGTAAATGCAACATAATATAAATGAATCTCAGAAATGTGAGCATAAGAAGCCATATACAGAAGAATATATAATCACATGATTCTATTTCTGTATTTTTCAAAAATAAACTAATATTAGAAGTCATGATAGTGGTTATCCTGAGGAAGTAGAGACTGGAAAGATGGATAAAGGGATCTCTGTGGTCTGCTCATTTTTTTTTTATTGGTCTGGTGCTGCTTATATGAATATGTTCACTTTGTGAAAATTCACTTATCTATATTTTTATAATTTCTGAATTTGTAACTATGTTTTCCTGCACTAAAATACTTTGTTTAAAAATTATCTTTAAAAACAGTTGCAGCCATAAGAATTTCCATTGCTTTTATTTTTTTCTCTGTTTTTCTGCGACTTAGCTTTAAATATGGGCATAGTCACAGAAATGTGCATATGAGGTAAATCAAGCCCCAGCTTGCTGGCTGGAGGACATAAAGGGGAGCTCCAGGAAAATTAAAAAATACTAGTGAAAGAGTACAGAGAAAAAGGGACTGCAGAAAGTGACCTTATAGGGTTATAAAATTCTGGGCTCATCTTTAGCTATACACGCATGGATCTGATTTCAATCAGCATATGAATAAAATTGAGAATGAAATTAACAGACAGACCAATGCCTACATCCAAGATTGTTCACTGGTATACACACAAGACAGACCTGAAAAGCACTGTAAACAAAACTGACATTGAAACCACAGAAGGAATCTTGTATCTTACAACCTGAACCTAACCAGGTCAATTGCCTGTTAAAACAAAAATGTCAACCTTCCCCACAGAATTTAAATATGACTCAGAATCTCATAACATGATATTAAGAATGTCTAAGAAATAATCCAAAATCACCAGGCACATGAAGAACTAGGAACATGTCAACTCACATGAGAAAACATAATCAACGGACATAAAACCTAAAATGACAAAGATGTTGGAACTGTTTGACAAAAACTTTAAATTTACTATTCTAAAAATGCTGAAACAAGCGATGAGAAACAGGCTTAAAACTGAAAAATAAAAAATTTTAAAAATACAACAAAATATTACTGGATGGCCTCCAACAAAATAAAGATAATACAGAAGTTAGTCAATAAACTTTAAGATAGACCAACTGAAATTATCCAATGTGAGCAATAAAGAAAAAAAAAAGTGGCTCAGAAACCTGTGGGACAATAACAAGAAGTCTAGCATTCATGTCATTATATTAACAGAAGCAGAAAAGAAAGAGTATGCTATGTGTTGAATGCCCTCTTCAAATCTCATGTTGAAATTTAATTGCCATTGTAACAGTGTTGAGGGTCAGGACCTTTAGGAGGTGAGTAAGACAGACTAATGTCATTAATGTGGGAGTTTATTAGTTATCACAGGAGTGAGTTGTTGATAAAAAGAATAAGTTTGGCCCAATTTCCTCCCTGTCATGTGCTTTCTTGCCATATGATGTCTTCCATCATGAGATCACCCTTGTCAGATGCTAGTGTCATGATCTCAGACTTCTCAGCTTTTAGAACTGTGAGTCAAATAATTATGTCTGTTCTGTATCAATTATCCAATTTGTGGTATTCTTTTATAGCAGCAGAAAATTAACTAAGATTATAACTCTGAAAAGGCATTTGACAAAAAATGGCTAGAAAATTCTCAAATTCTGGGAAATACATAAACCCACAGAGTCAAGAAGTATAGCAAACCCCAAACAGAAAGAAAAACAAAAACAATCAGTCTCTGGACACATTAAAACAGAACTGCTGGAGATTGAAGACAGGGAAAACTGTCTTGAAAGCATTCAGAGAAAATCACATATTATCTATAGGGAAACAGGATTCAAATGACTGTGGAAGTCTAATCAGAAACCATGAAAACTTGAAGGAAATGGCACCCCTTTTTTAAAGCACTGAGACAGCACAGAGAATTCTATATCCTGTATAAAAATACTCACTCTAAAACATTTGCTAAAAGGAAGTTCTCCAGAAAGAAGGCAAATTATACAACATTGCCATTGATATAAACACTGAACAACAGGAACGAAGGAAGAGGAAAAAAAGTGACAAACCTATGAGTAAATATAAGAAACGATTATTATCTTGGGTTCTTTAAAACATGTTTGACAATTTAATGCAAAATTACAACATTATCTGATAGGGCTTCCAATGTATGTAGATATAATATATGACACAACAATAATGTAAAACTGGGAGAGTAAAAGGACTTATATGGTTTTAATATTTCTACATTCTATTTAAATCTATAAAATATTGATTCTAAGAAGAGTATAAAAAGATATCTATATTGAACAACTTTAGAACAACCTCTAAAAACAACTATACAAAGAAATATCAGAAGAACAATAGATAAATTTGAATTGAATGCTAAAAAATGTTCAAATAACCCAAAACAAAACAGAAAATGAAAAACAAAGGAAAACAGAAGAAACAAACAGAAATCAAAATATAAAATGAAAGACATAAATTGAAATGTAACAATAATTACATTAAATGTAAATGGCATAAATACATCAATTAAAGACAGAGATTATCAGAATGGATTTTTTTAAATGACCCAGTTATACAGTTTTCAACAAATTTACTTCAAATATAATGAAAAAGATAGGTTTGAAGAAAAGTATATGTGCTGCAAACTCTAATTATAATAAAGCTGGAATGGCTATATTAATATTGAACAAAGTAGATCTCAAAGTGCACAAAACTGCTAGTGATACAAGGTGCATCATATAATGTTAAAGAGTTAATCAGGCAGTAATATATAATAATTCTAAATCTGTATGCCCTAACAACAGAGTTTCAAAATACATGAAGACATAAAAACTGACAGAACTGACAGGTGAAATGGAAAAATCTACAATTATATTTGGAGATATCAACACCCTTTTCTCAGTAATAGACTAGTCAATAATTAGTAAAAACATAGAACTCAAAAAATTAGCTTCATAAGAAAGAGCACATGATCATTCAAAAACTAAATAGCATTTAAGAGATTATATTCCTTACCAAATTTTTAGCTCAACATGAGTAAGGTTTTTTTATATAGCCAACTACAGCTTTGGTAAGAGTAATGGTTAGTTCTCTAGAGAGAAGTCGTATCAGCAGAAAGCTGAGAATGGGGGAGGTCAAATCTTTGTAATATGTAAATTGAAAATAAAGTTATACAGAAATGAATTTCTGCTAATCTCACTGTGAAAGTGCAGTTTTCATACTTTTATGAAACAGGCTTGCTACTTTGTTTAAATATTTGTGTAATCCAAATAGTTTTGACTTCAGTTAAGTTGAATATTTGCTTTAAATATTTGTTTTTAAACCCCATTAATCAATTCTTTAGAATGTTATATAAAAGGTAGGTGGTTTCTGCTTAGGAAAATAATCAAAAATCAGAAAGTGGCCATTTTAATAATGTGAAATGATTTAAGAAACAGAAAGCCAATATTTTCTTGTAAAATCAGTAAGGTGGTTGGTAGGTAGCTATAAAAATATGTATATTTTTACTACATATTAATCCTTAAAAGAAATCAGGTAATGAGTCTGAAATAAGTTTAATGTGTCCTTCTTGTTTCTATTTTAATTACACACACACTTTAAGGATTCGACTAAGCAGTGTGAGTTTAAGTGTCAGTGCCGGTGCCAGAATGCTTCAATGAGAACACTGAGAATAAGTGAAAGTTGAATTGTCACTGGTCTCTTCCAAGTTAAGATAAGGTTTGGGGCACCTAAAGTGCACTCACCTGCAAATACTGTTAGAGGCCACTCATCTTCCAAGGGAAGTATCAGAGGAACATAAAATTTCATTGAGTTCTGGCTAGAACAACATCTTATGAAGCTAGGTAGATACCATGTTGCCCTAGGTGATACCAAGGAACAAAGGTAAACAAAGGTGTCTTCACTTGCAGTTGCCATTGCTGCTGACAAAACTCATCTACCCACAGAATGGTGAATAGTAATTCTAAAGGAACCTTCTTGTCTGCCAAGTAGAAGTCTGAAGTTCTGTGTCATCCCATACAATTATCCCATAAAGAGCAGGTGAACCCTGAGGTGAAGGACACTACTGCCCCTATGTTTACCTGAAAGTTGGAGATCAGGCTCTGAGCCCTTCACCAACTCAGGGTAAACCAGCACAATTAGCCCTCCTATAACTATGAAAGAATTCTGGTAACTCCAGCTCCAGAGACCCTTAGACAAGTTACTAAATGGCAGTAGACAGAGACAGGATAGCTGCACCTTCAGCTGTATACCTGAACACTCTAGCTGAAAGTCAGATATATCTATCCATGCACTAAGTGGCTGAGGATCAATATAAACAAAACACAGTTGCCTGAGTTCTGTTTACAGAGCACACACAAAATTGTCTTTCTTTTTCTCTCCACATTGTTTTGCATCATTCCTAACGACTGAATTGAATTCACTTATTAGTTGCACTACGGAAGACTATCGTGCAAGTCTTCTGATCTTGCTTTACTGACTTAATAACAACCACTCTCTAAAGACTGACAAAAATCACACTGTTTCTTTTCACCCTGCCCAACACAAGTGGGCCAAGTTCTCATCATCTTAGCTCTAGTACTTAACCTTGAAACCATCCACAGAGATGTCTTCCATGCAAGATATTTCTCACTATAAGGAAAAGTTAGGGCACTGGTAAGTCATTGTCTTCAAATAGAAATGATAGATCCAAAGAGGAAAAGGAAAAACAACTGTCACTCCATCACCTCTCTGACTCTGGCTTTCTAGGGAATCAGTTCTTCTGGGTAAAGTTAAACCAACAAACAAACACAAAAAAATGGAGGTGGGGGGTATATTTTATTCTGTTTTGTTTTTAAAGAACTGACCTCTTTTCATAGATAGAGCGATGTAAGTGGAAAATAACCAGGAGAGGGTTTTAGTGAAAATGGACAAGGAAAAGGCAAATTTTGTGACATACTAGGTCTAATAATTGTTTAAATCTAAAGTTTGATGCCAAATAGTGTTGGTTTTAATTAATAGATAGATCTGAAACACCCATATATCATGCTAAAGATTTAGTACTAAATGTGTTCTACTACTGAAAATAATATCAAGGTCTCTAACAACAAGATAAACACATGCTATATGGACAAAAGTATGTAAAAAATGCTAATCAAACTCAGCTCATAGGAGCAGGAGCTGAATGGAATGATATTGTTCCCCCAAAATATACTTCCAATTCACTACTCAAGTTATTTTCCAGTTGTCACTGGGACGACACAACAACAGCAGGGGACAAACTTAAACCCTGGCCTTTTCAGTCAAACTAGTGGACAAATACTCATGACAATAACCCATAAACAAGGAAGATGACAACAGAAAATCCCCCATATTCAGTTCACCCCTTTGTGACCAAACCCTGTTCTGCAGGTCTTCTGATGACTCAGACTAAGACAGCAAGGTAGACATCCTGGAAATAGGCCAATAATAATCTTCAGCTAGGAAGACATACTGAAATCACTAGGGAAGCTTTTTTCAACATAACCTTTCCCTCCCTTAGCTGAGACATAGATTATATTTAATTTGTATAATCACTTCAGTTTGAAGTAGGTGGATGACCTGAAGAAAATTAAGGTATAATGGTAGGCTTCCCATCAGCAAGTATGCTTCTACAAACATTCTGACAAGTTATATCTGGAAATATCCTGAGGATCCAAGAATCTTGGTTAACTTTATACAACTATGATAAATTGGGCACTACACCAAAAGGCTACTTGACTCTGCATTTTCCTCAATCAACAACATGTAAGGGAGAGGCCTAATATACCAAATCACCATCGAACAGCTTAAGTATGACTCACTTTGACAGGAAGAGTGAAGTGTTTCACTGTCATCTCAGTGAACCCTGTTCATATTGACATAATGCCACACGGTTCCTAACATGCAACAATGTACACTGTTCCAGCAACACAGAGGCAGATTTGAGCTTTTGGATCCAAATTCTGTGAGTGAGCTGGGCTAGAGTTTTCTGTCTCACTTCCCTCATTATCATGGCAACAGAGGGCAAAGGTGGCAGTTAGGCTTTATGCCTG
Source organism: Trachypithecus francoisi (assembly GCF_009764315.1). Classification (NCBI taxonomy): domain Eukaryota; kingdom Metazoa; phylum Chordata; class Mammalia; order Primates; family Cercopithecidae; genus Trachypithecus; species Trachypithecus francoisi. Next base: position 74,130,209 of record NW_022681453.1, on the reverse strand, counting down.
GAGTGCTGGCATACAGGTCCACACCTCTTCCAAAACAAAATTTGGACAATAGTTACACATGAAAATTTTGGGCTCTGCTTAGGTTATAAGGAAACCAAATCATACTGCAGGCAACTCTTCAGTTATTTTCTCTTTTATCCTATCTTCACCAGGAAATTTAAAGAGCTCTAAAACAGTTTTTCTCAAACTGTAGGTCACAGTGTCAGTGCTCTTGAAATTAAGATAGTGGGCTGTAGACTTTAAAGAAAAGTTAGGATAAGATAAAATAGGATAGGATAAGCTAAGATAGGATGGGATGGGATGAGATACTAGAGGACAGAATGGAAAATGCAACAGATAGGAAAGGTAAATATTGTCTTATGAAATTTTGTTTTAATTATATGACTGCATGTAGACGGTGTCATGATTTAAATGCATTTATCTCTGTGGATTATTAGGAAAATGTATGAAAACCACTGCCATAAAGAACATCTATCTTATTGCCCTAATAGCATTTCTCTACAGAAATACTATTGGCTTTGTGACTGGGCAAATCTCTTTTCTAAGTAATTTCAGCTATTCATGGCAGGATTTAACGTCATCTCTTTCCCCTATCCACTGAATTCCAGTAGTGCTTCTTTTTCATCATGACAACCACATGCTTTAAATGCTACCTAGGAGGAGTTATCACCATCTAGAGATAAATATGAATCCATAGACAAAAGGGTGCTAGTTCAAATCATATCTGATGAGAAGCAAGTGTTTCCAAGTATCCTTTTGTATCTAGAGTTTGTCCTCCAAGATGAATGGAGGTCAGCTTTGATAGATCTTATCTAGGATGTGTACACTGTTCCAGCTACTTATTCTGCAAATTAAGTCTTCCTTTCCTAGCACCCATCAATCTAATACTAAATTCATTAGCAAAATGAAATGAAAAGAACACAACATACATTGCTATTAATGGAATTCCATGTATGTCACTCCCCACACATTGTACTAAAAATGAACTCATCTCTATTTGAGTGTCTCTACACAAATATCTGTGTTTATTAATACATAGCATTTCAGAAGTGACAGTTTCCTTAAAGCTGTAAAGACATTTGCTTTGTCAAGCTCCCTTTTCAGGGAAAAACTTCAGGAATTTTCACTATCAATTTATGTTGATTATTTACTCTTTGGCGGATCTGCTATTCTGCAGACAAAATCCAATAAGGAGAAATCATGATTTCCATCTAAAGAATTTATTTTGTTATATTTTTTCTTACTTCCTGTAACTTACTTTGTGTGACAGTAATAAACAGTTCATAATGCTCCATCTACTATCCTCATCCATAAAATCTAGGAACAGTTCAACATTTAAAAATTTTTTAATGAAGACAAAAATCAGCTGGTGACTTTCTACTGGAGCACAAAATTAACACTTGCAGTGGAGTGGGTGAGTTTTTCTTACTCAGAGCAGAATACAATCTTTATCTTATGGATTTAAAAACTTAGTTATCTTTCCCTAGCTTGAAATAATAGACATTTTGGGCTGGGCGCAGTGGCTCATGACTGTAATACCAGCACTTTGGGAGGCCAAGATGGGCAGATCACTTGAGGTCTGGAGTTCGAGATCAGTCTGGCCAACATGGTGAAACCCCATCTCTACTAAAAATACAAAAAATTAGCCAGGGTGGTGGCACACACCTGTAATCCTAGTTACTCAGGAGGCTGAGGCAGGAGAATCACTAGAACCTAGGAGGCGGAAGTTGCCATGAGCCGAGATTGCACCACTGCACTCCAGCCTGGGCAATAGAGTGAGACTCTGTCTCAAAAAAAAAAAAAAAAAAAAAAAAAGGAAAGCTGTAATAGGCATTTTGAAGACATCAGGAAAAAAAAGAGAAATAGTTAGAATTCGTAAATTACCCAGAAGTGATAACACTGTACTTAGATTTTTCACATATAAATTTTCCTATTCCTGGATAGCATGGGACCAAACTATGCATAACCAAGTTTTAAGGTGACCAAAAATTAAAATTCACAAATACTCTGAATATCTCAACTACTTTCCTTCCAGAAACCCAAGAAAAACTGAAGTGATTTCTCACTTCTCCTAATGAGCAATAATGACAATTAGAGATGAACAGCTAACCTTAAACACACTTAAAATAGTGTTTTTAAAACAGAATACCACACAGGTTGCTTAAGGCTTATCTTCAAACATTTCCCTCAATAAAACGTTAATAAACAAAAAAAAATTGACATAAGGGAAAAGAGAATCGGAATGAAGAATATCCTCCTTTACTTTTAAATGACAAAATGAACAAACATGAGAGAAAATACCATTTTTAAAATGAAAAGATCGCTCAAATGAGAGAAGGCAGATCACATAGTGGAATGTCTGAGGGGAAATCCAGGTGGATTGCCCACTGGAGTATTCAGTTAAAAAATATCCAAAGGAAGAAAGAAAAGACATTAGATATTGGGAAAGGTAAGAAAGTAAGTAAATAGGAAAAATAATGACAAATTTGCAAGGGACACCAACACCAAATGCGGTTTTTGTTTTGGTTGTTTTTGTCTGTATACCAAAGAGAATCAGTCAGCTAGTAACAAGTAAGGAAATTCAAACAGTAGTTGCTGTAGGTCAAAACCAAAACATATATATCTACACACACCACACACACACACACACATACATATCTATATTTATATATACACACACACATACACACACACACTTGGAGACTCTCATGCCTCAAATATATTTTGAAGCATACAAATTTAGAGGGTCTATATTTAAAACAATGGCAAATACAAAAGTCTTTCTTAATTCTAAAAAAGCTAGCTGCAAATAAGTAACTAGCAGCAAACAGGTACCAATCAAAATAAAACTGTGCTCAGAAAAACTAACCTGTTCTTAAAATGGCCATTTTCACAAAGTACTGAAAGATTGGCAATGTGGCCAAATCTCCCCCAAAAAAGGGGTTTAGAAGCAGCCTTTGTAACCAAAGGCAAACAGTGGGAATATGTATAAAACAGGAAGATCCACAAAAAGCTTTTGCCCACTTGGTGAATTGAGTCTCTCTATCTAGGCTTCTTGTGGCATTAAATAAGCATCTGCAAATGCAGTAACTAGAATATATAATCTATTCAGATTTTCAAAAGGCTTTTCAGAAAGTTTCATAGCAAAAACTGTGCAAATAAATTTTGGGTAAACATGGAATTAGAAATACGTATTTTCACAAGCACAAAACTATGTTAGATATAGGAAGAAAATGTGAAGTGGAAATGATGAGAAAATGCTTTTATAAATTTTGACTGTGGAATTCAAAGTGTCAACTGTACATGTTTATATTTCACTATCCTTTTCAAATAGTAAAATATCAAACCACAGCATCATGGAATCCTAAAGAGCTGGGATGACTCCCTACGTACTACAGATTAAGAAACTGAGACACAGAGGATTAATAATTGCCCCAGGTTAAAGCATACAGACATCAAGAAGATTTTATAACATTTACAAATTTAAACAAAAAGTACCACATGAGCTCCCCTGTGGGGATGTGTTGAGTATTATATTTCACTAGTGATAAAGAATACAAAACTGTTCACATAAATATGGACTTTAAAACATGATCCCTAAACAAGAACCTTAAAAGAATTATAATACATTCCCTGAAAACATTTCAATGTGTTCTGGTTAGAAAGATATCCACAATTCTAGACATCGTCAGAAGTGCTCTGCATCAGTCTTAGGGAGATCCAACATTTAATAGCTGGATATCAGAAAAAAATGCCTGCAAAGGACATAGTGAGGAAATGACAAGGAGTATAGTAAGAAAATCAAGAAAGCATGATGCCATGAAAAATAAGGGAAGAAAGCATTGCAATAAGGAAGGAGTGGTCAGCAAGGTCAAATGCTCAATGAGGTCCCAGTGAGAGCTAATTTGGAGAAGTGATGGAGGTCTCTGAAGCAGACAAGGTGAATTGCTGAATGGATTGGTGAAGAAATGGAAATAGTGAGTAGAAACATTTCTTTGAAGAAATGTGAGTGTCCTTCTGCAGGTAAAAAAACAATATATACATGATAACTGTCAATCTCTGAAAGTGTGGGCCCAGTGGTTTTAAGAGGAGATTCAGTAGTACCCACCATCATACTTTTTTTTTTTAACCATAATTCCTAGTCAAATATGTCATAAGCCCAGGAAAAGGCTCTCAAAAGAACTTAGAACTATCCTCCTTTAGTACAAAAAATAAAAGGCATCTGGTTTGCAGTAGGGTTGTAGACCTTGCAAGACTTCTGCATTTTGGTTTAATCAGAGATTTTCCAGAAGTCTAAAAATAATTATTCATCTTTGAAAAAATAAGGGTACCATACAGCTAGCTAGCTCTGTAATCCAAGGAAAAATCAATTATCTTAAAAGATGCCTTATGAGGTCATTGTTTCACATGATAAAACAAGAACATTAGGAGGACAAGTCTCGGTTGGAAGTCTCAGATCACTCTAATTGTTCTAATTGATGAATCTTCTTCAAGGAAAAAAGTGGGCTCCATTTCTGTTTTTAAAAATCCAGAGTATCTGTAATAGTGCAACTAATGACAACCTTCCCGTTGTTCTTGCCTAAGAGGAAACCCTATAATAAGAGCTTCCCAAAATGTCAAATAATACTTGTCTCATAACAGGGTTTCTTTGTTCATTCACCATGTCTCTTTTGATATGCACAGATAATAAAAGTTCATGTAAAACTAAAGGTAGTATAGAGCAGAAGCCAACACTAATTCTGTATAAATATGTCTGATTAATAAGAATGCCATTGTTATGGTTATTTCGTAATGTCACGATTGTTACAAGAACAGAGGATAGAAGTAATCTTACTCTTACTGTTTTCGTTCATCCTCTGTCATCCAACCAGTTTGCAAATTTCTGTTCAATGGGAAAATGAAGGATAGATTTTTGTCCATTAATTACTTCTGCTGCATAAGTTAATCTCATAAATTGTGAAATGAGCATTAAATTCAGGGAAAAATTAGGGGTTTTATTTTAAAACTGAACTCCACATCCACTACAAAAATGAATACATGCTCCAGGCTTACTTTCTATGCTCCCTTTTCCACATGCACAATTGCTATATTCCTCTGGTGCTCATGAGCACATGAAAGATAATATTTGGCATGATAGCACTAAAATCTAGGTAAGAGCCTAGTATATTATACCTAAGCTGTGGTTTAATACAACAACCATACACAAGATTGTATATGGGATTTGGTCCCAAACATTAGAACCCAGCCCTGGTGAAGTAATAAGAAACCCCACCCAGATGTGAGTATCTGGTCCCTTATTGGAAAGGAAATAGAAAACAAGTAATAAGATAACAGTGTATACTCACTGGAGACGGACAGCCTGATAGATTTTGAAGAAAATTCTAAGGCTGGTAGATAAGTTTGTATTGTCATTATTTTGCTTTTCTCTTTAAATTCTTATCTCCTAGATCCTGGTGTTCCCCCTTGGGGCAGCAGTATAATATAAAAGTTTAACAGTCGATCTTAAATTTAGCTGACATTTTTATATCCTTCAAAACATACTTTTTAGATTCCACCCAAGAAGGATATTATTAAATAGTAGCAGGAGACCAGTTAGTGGGCCATTTTGACTGAACAAAAAACAGCACTGTGCCTTCTTTGTTGACAAGCCAAAAAACATTTATATAGTCATTATAATCAATTTCATAAATAAAAGGCTATTAATGACTGAGAAAAAAAGGGAAAAATTATATTTCTCCCAAGTCTCTTCATCCTCTCTTAAACTCCATATTAGTTTAAGAAAGTGGAGGAAGCTATGCACGAAAAAGAGTATACTTAGTTGAGCTGGAGTCTCTTGTGAAACAGGTTCTGTCAGTCAGAAGGCAAGGGTACATTTCTGTAATTATTTAAGCCTATTTTTTTGTAGTAATTAGCCAGAGCTCCATTTTGCTGGAGCTGGCATCACTCACAGCTCACTATTTTTTTTCAATTTAGACTTTTCGTTCCTTTTTATAAAATAAATTTACATATTTTCAGTCTCTCAATCCCTCCTATGTTTTATTTATGAATATAGCCCTTCTTGATGGTAACTCTAATGTGAAAGAGGTAGTAATTAATGTCCCAATCTGCTAGGTTAATCCCTTTCCACACTCTCTATAGAGAAGTTTAAGGTAAGTAACAGTTTACAGTCAATATTAGGTTTAATTATGCTTAATGAGAGTTGGTGTCTCTGTTTACTAACTGCATTTAGGTGTGTGGATCCTAGATGAATTTTCCCTTGGCCTCATTCTGATTTGTTAATAGTGCCACTGTGTACTGTATACTCAGTGCTTAAATCTATAAAGCTGCTTCTGGAGAACAAAGCAAGTAAGGCAACTGTTTCAGTAGAAACATTATTAAACAAGTGAGTGCAGTTTTACTGCAACCACATCTTTCTTTGGGAAGGGTGCTATTATTTTATAATGCTTTCCAAACAGATTCATGTAAAAGGCTAATTGCTGCCTAAATTCAAGATCCTAGGTTAAGTCTATACATATTAAAAAAATGTTTCAAACTAAGTACAATAATCAATGAGTATTTTAAAACTATGGAGTATTAAACACTTCTAAGACTTTCTGTATTAATCCTTCAATGTTTTCATTCCAAGTACTATAATTGAAAACTACTTTGACAAGTAGTTTTTTTTTGCCTTGAAAATGTCTTTTGTCTTAAAATTATATTTAATTTTGTTGCTGTGTATAAGACAAAACTTTTGTTTCCTTACTGAAACTATAGAAATAAGCATCAAACTCAAACACCCTGGCCTCAAGGAAATCAGATAGTAAGCCGAGGGAAATTTAGTACACAAATTTTTAAAGAACCCCTTTTTGCTATATTTTTGTTATGGATAAATTCTGTATACAACTGACAATGCAGTTTCTTTAAGTCCATTCATAGGCTAATCAATTTAGTAAACATTCATTCAGTACATACTTTGAGTTAAGCACAAAAATGAACATGACATACTCCCTTCTCTCAAGAAGTTTATCATCTAGAAAGGAGCCAGGCATGAGTTAAAAACTTTAATAGGCTGGGTGCAGTGGCTTACACCTGTAATCTCAGTACTTTGGGAGGCCAAGGTGGGTGGATCACCTGAGGTCAGGAGTTCAAAACCAGCCTAGTCAACATGGTGCAACCCCATCTCTACCAAAAATACAAAAATTAGCCAGGTGTGGTGGCACATGCCTGTAATTCCAGCTACTTGGGAACCTGAGGCAGAATTGCTTGAACCCAGGAGGCAGAAGTTGCAGGGAACCGAGATTAGGCCACTGCACTCCAGCCTGGGCAACAGAGTGCGACTCTGTCTCAAAAAGTAAACAAACAAACAAAACCCAAAAACACTATGCTACAATATGGTAAATCATATTCATGTATTAAGGAGACACAGAAAAGATCAGTTGATCTGTAGAGGATAAATAAGGCCTCTGCTGGTGAAATAGCAGTTTTTTCTGGGTCATGTGCAGACTATAGCAGGCTAAATGAACAATAAGAGCAAAGGCAGAAAGCATGGCAGCCACAGTGTATTTAAAAGACAGCAAACAGTGAAGTGTGTATGGAAAGAACTATGTGCCTGGGTGGAGGAGGTGGGGGTGATGGGAAGAGAGATGGGAGTTTAGAAGTTAGGAGTTCAAAGAGTGGACTGAGACCGAATTAAGAATTTTCAGTGTCATCTTGTGTTAGCTTTTATGTAATATGAGGGATAAACTGAATTCTTCTAAGCTTACTGATCTTTGAAAAACATTTTCAAATTTCAACCTCCCATAATGTAATTTGGAAGCCCTTGCATTTAGATCAAATAATTAGTTTGTGCCATGGGGCAAAAACTCCCAAAATGTGTCTATCTGAAAGATGGGATGATAATGTATTAATGGAAGCTAGTAGAAAGAGAAGCTGTTAGGTTTATACCCCAGGGAATCCTGAGAAATCTGCAAATAATAAAATGTACTTCGTGACATAAAAATCTGCTTATAATTAATTTCAGAAATTTTCTGCCTTTTGAAAATTCTCCCTTAGTTAATATATCATGACATTGTTTTTGCTTTTTAAATTTTAATTGACAAGTAAAAGTTGTATATATTTATGATATACGACATGCTATTTTAACGCATGCATTACTCCACATATTTTTGTAGTGAGAAGACTTAAGGTGTACTCTCATAGCAATTTTTAAGTATAGAGTATATTTTTATTTACATGATATACAATGTATTTCTTCAACTTATTCCTCCTAAGTGAAATTTTGTACCCCTTGACCAGCAGCTCCCTGGTCTTCCATCCCAGCCTCTGGTAATCACCATTCTACTCTCCATTTCTATGAGCTTGACTTTTTTAGATTCCACATATAAGTGAGATCATGCAGTATTTGTCTTTCTGTACCTGGCTTATTTCACTTAACGTCCTCCAGGTTTATCCATGTTGTCACAAACAACAGCATTTTCTCTTTTAAAGATTACTTACATTTCATCATGTTTATGTATATTATCCATTCCTCCATTGATGGTTACATGATAATATCCATTCTGACAGGTGTGAGGTGATACTCACTGTGGTTTTAATTTGCATTTCTCTGATGATTAGTGATGTTGAGCATTTTTTCATATACCCATTGCCCATTTGTATATCTTCTTTTGAGATATGTCTATTCAGGCCCTTTGCCTATTTTTCAATTGGATTATTTGTTTCCTTACTATTGAGTTGTTTGAGTTCCTTATATATTTTGGATATTAACCCCTTATCAGGTATCATACTCTTCCATTCCTTAGGTTGTGTCTTTACTCGGTTAATTGTTTGCTTTTACTTTTGCTTTTAAAAAATAAAAAAAAAAGAAGCAAACATTTCCTTAAAATCCATAATTTTAAAAGAAAAGTTTTAAATCCATAGTTTTAAAAGAAAAGAATGCCATCCAAACAACATAATCAGAAAAAGACTTTCTAAAGCTTAGATCCTGTTTTTGTACCATTTTAGAAATGTCTAAACACATGGCCTATGATAAATACTTGCCTCTTTTTGGAACACCAATTACTTCTTTGTAACAGTATACTGATTTCCTTTTAAGGTATAATCTCTTTCCCTTCCAGATAGTATTGGTGAGATGGTAACTCCAGGTTCAAAGATAAACATGGGGAAATTAGGTAGATAAAAATAGAGAACATGCAAAAAAAAAAAATAAAGAAGCACACGAGGTGAATGAAGAAAAATGTAGCAAATTTATCAGAAAGATTGAAATTGTTTAAAAAAGTTTCAATATTTTCTAAATATGGTGAACATTTCTCCAGTTTAAATAATCATCAGTTATTTAACATTTCTATGTGCTAGGCATTGAATTCATCAATTTATTAATAATATGTCCAATCCCAATTATAATCCCAATAGATAGATGTTATTTTTTCCATTTTCTTTTATTGGTGTGTAGGCTTAAACCCAGAGAACTAAAGTAATTTGCCCAACTTTCAGTAAATAGTTCAGCCAAGACTGAATCTCAAATCCAATGGAAAATAAAATGGTATTTCCAGTATAGGAAGTACAAAACATACAGGTTAAATAAACAAAAGTTCACATATACCTATCAATAAGGAATTCCAAAATTACATCAGTCTGTTAAAAACATCAGCCACTCAAAGCTCTAGAGTTAACTAAGGTAGTAACATAATTCTGAAATTAGAATGAAAATACTTACATAAAGTTAAATATTTTAAAAAATCTTTAAAAAGTACACTCAGATATACTGGAAAAATATTTTCATGGGAAACATTTTAGGATAATACTATCTAAGAAGTCAGGAAACAACAGGTGTTGGAGAGGATGTGGAGAAATAGGAACACTTTCACACTGTTGGTGGGATTGTAAACTAGTTCAACCATTATGGAAAACAGTATGGCGATTCCTCAAGGATCTAGAACTAGATGTACCATATGACCCAGCCATCCCACTACTGGGTATATACCCAAAGGATTATAAATTACTCTACTACAAAGACACATGCACACGTATGTTTATTGCGGCACTATTCACAATAGCAAAGACTTGGAATCAACCCAAATGTCCATCTGTGACAGACTGGATTAAGAAAATGTGGCACATATACACCATGGAATACTATGCAGCCATAAAAAAGGATGAGTTTGCGTCCTTTGTAGGGACATGGATGCAGCTGGAAACCATCATTCTTAGCAAACTATCACAAGAAGAGATAACCAAACACCGCATGTTCTCACTCATAGGTGGGAACTGAACAATGAGATCACTTGGACTCGGGAAGGGGAACATCACACACTGGGGCCTATCATGGGGAGGGGGGAGGAGGGAGGGATTGCATTGGGGAGTTATACATGATATAAACGTCATGCACATGTACCCTAGAACTTAAAGTATAATTAAAAAAAAAAAAAAAAAAAAAAAAAAAAAGAAAAGAGACACTTTCCTGAAGAGATCTTTGCTTTCAGTGCTGTTGCCTAAATTAACTTTCTGTTATGAAACACATCACGCTAGTTTTAACCTAGAGAATAATTTGAACAAAACCAAGTTAACCATTTCCAAAATACTTAAAATACAAAGAGGTGGTTGTGTACCTTTAAGATAATTATTCAGATGTTTATAAGCATTCATCTCTTCATAGTATTTTAGATTTAATTTTGTGAATTTAGCAACAGAGAACACAGTTTAACACAAAATGAGAAAACCTGTTCAGAAGTGAAGAAATCATCAAAATATTAATAGATTTTATTAAATAGCAGCAGAAAACGATATACTTGGTGTTATTTTCAGCTATATAAATATCTTATTTTTATCCAATAAAAAACATACTAAATTCCTCCATTTCAAATACTGATGATATCAGCAAAGTGTTCACACATCTGGATATCTTTCTGTGTTTACCTAAACTGACCTTTCTGGTATGTTACTGTACTCTCTATCTCAGTACCTTCAGTGTACATTTGCAAAAACTACTTGAACAGTTTACATTTTCCCACACCATGCTACTTCAAATGGTCTTCAAGACTTTCAAATTACTGTCAGACACTGGGCATTTTGTAGGCACATACTTTTGCATTCCTGCTCAAGGGGAAAAAAAGGGAAAAGCCTAGATTCAAATGGTCATAAAGTCTCTTTCACCCTGATAAATACATTTAGAAAGTTGATCTCAGCTGGGCACAGTGGTTCATGCCTGTAATCTCAGCACTTTGGGAGGCCGAAGCGGGCCGATCACCCAAGGTCAGGAGTTTAAGACCAGCCTGGCCAATATGGTGAAACTACATCTCTACTAAAAATACAAAAATTAGCCAGGCATGGTGGCGGGCACCTATAATCCCAGTTACTCAGGAGGCTGAGGCATGAGAATTGCTTGAACCCAGGAGGCCGAGGTTGCAGTGAGCCAAGATCACGCCACTGCACTCCAATCTTGGTGACAGAGTGAGACTCCGTCTCAAAAAGAAAAAAAAAAAAGTTGCTCACATTCTGATGTGCTAGAGTTGTATAAAATAAGTATGAGCTTATGGTAACTCACAAGATATTACATAAAAATCTTTATATGTGTGTATACCAATGTGCTATGCATAAACACATTTGAATATAGCATGCATATACATGCTATCTATTTAGTATATTTGAATGTATGTATTACAATAGATACATATGCATTTACATTTCCACATTTATTCTGAAAACTTACAGAGAAAATACTTAAACTGTTTTCAAAATACAAATTCTAAAAGAAATAAAATGTTCTTTAAAAACTGTAATTAATGGCTGTTATGTCAAACTGTGAACCAAAAGGTCAAACCTTATAATTTACAGTTTGAGAGGTCATAGCTCAAATTATAACTTTAAAAAACTGATTATTTGTAAGTAATTTGACAAATGCATCTAATATAAACTGAATGCATATAAAATATTTTTGAGAGTAAAAAGAATGTATGTCCAAGTGGACAGCTGATGGAGGAAATGGTCTTTTACTGAACAAGGCTGAAGTCCAGCATAATGACTTGGAATGCCTTTGAATGAGCATGCAGGCTGGAAGGCCAAACAGTACACACATCCAAAAGGGAGCATAATGAACAATCTGATCAGAAGACAAAAATACTCCACATACACTTCCAATGAGAAAAAAAAGAAACACTTCCATCACCTTCTCTTTTTTCATCATTACTATACCCCAATTCACGAATGAACTCTGGGCTATTGATAAATAATCATCAAAAGAAATTATTTTTATATTTTAAAAATACTAGAAATTTCTATAATATTTCAATCTGGGATTTTCAAATGTCTATGAAAATCTTCTATATCATATAAAGTAATCCAGGTTTACAAAACTGTTTACAACTTATCTTGCATGCAAATATTGCCACACCTAGCTTCACCTCAAAGCCACTTGCTCCTTAAAACATAATCTGAAATAGTTTGGCCTCTCCACAATTTTTAATCTACAAGTAATCCACTATTAAGAAGGCAGATCATTGAAGATAATTTTCTCCACTGTAGACTCAGTTCCCTAACCCAAGCTAGAACTGAGAAGATTAGCAAAATAAGTCATTTTTTAACACATCTATGTCTCTAATATTTATTTATGTGCTTATTGTACCTCCCTATTAGACTATAAGCTCCACAAGGATATAGACTAAGTCTCTTTTGTTCAAGTTATCTATAACATCTACAAAGTTTCTGGCACAGAGCTGACATTCCATAAATATTTGCTGGAAAATGGAAAGAAGGGATTGACAGAAGAAAGGAGGGAGGACTGAAGTTAGCTAGTCTCCTCTAGTATTATTTGTCCAATTGTGGAGAGAAAAATCCCTAAAAATGTACAATGTATTTAATCAATGTACCCATCCAACAATTCACTGATACATCTATCCTTGAAACCAAAAAAATTTAAAATGGCTTCCAAAAGTATACAATTATATAATAAAATAAATTAAAACAGATGAAAAATGAAAGGGATACAAAGTATAGTGGGGAACAGGACATTTCTATATGCATACCGGTAAAGTCAGCTAAATCACCGGAAAGAGAAGGAATTTGCTTTTTAATTTCTCCAATTTAACCTTATTATAACTACTATCATAATAGTGTTATAAACACTAAGTAAATATTTACTAGTTCCTTGTCTAACCATTACTATGGCAAATACTCTATAACCAGGTACCTTATATCACGAGCCAGGCAATCTGTTGGATGAGACAAATATTCAGTTACAAGAAAGTGTAATATGTATGTTATAACAGTAAAATTATAGATTTTTGTAGGAGAGAAAAGTAGCATTCTCTGAACCAGCAGAAATGTTTACATGGTAACTGCTGAACTATGATCCCAATACTTCATGTACCAAGAGATTTTTCTGATACATGTAAATATGTATAGTTCTTGATACACAGGGAAATATATGGTCTCAAATGTTACCAGTACAAATGAGACTTGCACATGTAAATCACAATATGATAAGAAAACACATTTGAAAAGCATTTTCTTGTAAGTGAAAGCTTAACTCTGATTCCACTTAGCCTGGTAAGTGTTTCTGTCATTCCGTTGGGCCAGCCCACACATACTGGGCTCTTGATAGGTCCTGGGCTCGACCATCTGGCCCTTTGTGTACTTAATTCTTTTTTAATACTGACGAGTGTATTAGTAACACTTCCTTGATCACTGGTAAATATACAGCCACCATACAACTAAGATTTTCCTTAATTCTGAAATTCACTAATTAGTTGTGGGTACGGGTTAGTATTACAAAGGTATGTTGAGTAGTACTACAATGAGTAATCTAATTCCCAAAAAGAAGTGTGTTAATTTACTTCCCACTTCATTAGAGGAATAAAAAACATCTTATCATCACTAAAGGATACAAAAAGAGACTTGGGTATTTTAGGGAATGGTAGACAGAGAGAAAGCATGAATGCAGCATTGAGGCAAGAAACACAAATCACCTATATATCTTGGACAACGTTCATGCTTTTTCTTAATACCTTCTGATTGCTTCATTTATTAGTGTGTTTCATGAAAACATTTTATTCAATTTAAAACAGGTTTCCAAAGAAAGCAAATAAGGTAAATGATTCCTATTTTCAAAACCTTACCATTCTACTGGTACTTAAGTTATGCATTAGCCAGCTCTGGAAGCTGCATTAATCTTTTCAAGCCAATAAGGTCTCAATCAATTACTTGAGATAGCAGAATAAAATACAGGCTTAAAAGAGATAATGCAGCCGGGTGTGGTGGCTCAAGCCTGTAATCCCAGTGCTTTGGGAGGCCAAGGCGGGCAGATCACAAGGTCAGGAGTTCGAGACCCTCCTGGCTAACACGGTGAAACCCTGTCTCTACTAAAAATACAAAAAACTAGCCGGGTGTGGTGGCAGGCACCTGTAGTCCCAGCTACTTGGGAGGCTGAGGCAGGAGAATGGCATGAACCCGGGAGGCGAAGCTTGCAGTGAGCCGAGATCATGCCACCTCACTCCAACCTGAGCAACAGAGCAAGCCTCCATCTCAAAAAAACAAAGATAATGCAATTTCCAAAGGTGCTACCAAGTCATTTAGAGAGAATATATGGTACAATTATGAGTATCAAAACTGGGAATTTATATATTTTAAGCCTTCCATAAAATATATTTACTTTTTTTCTTTTGTTGGATGAGAGATATTCTAATGCTGTTTATTTTTCCACAAGATTCAGATTATTCAAAGTGTATCAGCTGATTGTTATGTGTGTTAATTCAAGCATTGAGTTTAAATAATCTTAACTCCCTAAAACTAAAGATTCTGTGTAAGGTTGGGCCAGTTGCCCTCATTCTAGAATCAAACCATGTAAGACCAGACAAAGGTCTCTTAGAGATTTTGGGGGGTCCAGTCTTTCTCCTTTGTCCATAGACATGTTAGGGAAAGGACAATATTTTCTTATAGTACTTACCCCAAATAACTAAAATCTCAACTGAAAATGTATAAAAGTGGGGACCATAAAATAGGTGTTAATAATTCCTTAATCAAACCTTGTAACTAATGAAAAAACACTAGTTTATATGCAGAAGTAAGCTGATGAAAGGATGAACAGAATAAACAAGGAGGAAAAGACACATTGTTAAATATGTAATTTAGAAACTGTCAAAAAAAAGTGGGACATATCTTATTTAACTGGTGTATGAGAAGAATGCATGCTTTTACAGCCACATAAATGCAGGTACAGAAAGGAAATAGGAACTTTGTGTTAACAGTGGAACTTAAACTCCTCTGGGCAGTGATCAGCTAAGATGGAACAGAGACAGTTACAATGCAATGATTAACTAGTGGACAAAGCTATTATTCATGGCAGGTAGGTAAGCAATTGGAGCAGCAATGTTGGAGGCCTCTCCTCATCAAGCAGCTTTGCCAGTACAGACTGGATGCCTGGAACCAGGAAAGACACAAAAACAATAAAACCTAGAGCCAGCTAAGGGAGATTCAATGCAATCCATCTCCAAATTTTAAATATTACTGGAAATCTACACTGAAGAATGTTTTCCCTTGGGACTGGCATACATTGTAGTTATAGAATGTTGACCAACACTTACCTCTATTTATCTTACTATGCAAAGCAATATGCTTAAAATACCTACTTGGAAATTCTCATTATATTAGAGAAAAAGGAGATTCTAACATTAATTGGCAAAACTTTTTGTTGATAGGTATGACCATCAGGTCATTACATGAACAGATGGTTAAAGTGAGTCCATTTCATTGACAGTACATATTGTGGGTCTTTTTATTCTGAACAACCAAACAAAACAAACACACAAGAGGTCATTTTGCCCTCCCTCATTTGGTTGGCAGCTTTATCTGTAAAATATGAAAATAAAAAACTAACATGGACTACAATCCTGCATGTACCATTGGTACCTGCATAGCACCATTTCTGCATAAGATTTAATCAAATATTTTATTCATATTCAGAAATCCTGATATTTGTGAAGATGAAAAAACACATGAGATATTTTTAACTTTCAACTTCATGATCTCCAGTAAAAGTAGAAAAATAATCGTATTTCATATTATTTGTTTTTTTGAGCTAGCCAAAAAACTAATAGTATACAAGAAAAAAAGGAAGTTACCACTCTTTATTTGTCTTCAGGTATTTTAATGTAATCTCAGGAAAAAAATATATTGAACAAAAAAGGAAATTATCATGTTAAAATCTATTTCACTTTGAAAGGCTATATTCTCTCTCCCTCTCAGATAATTTTAAATATAAAAGCTGAAATGTTCATAACCAAATAAATCATCTAGCAGATATCCAATCACCAAATATTAATTTTGCACCATGAGGTTTCTCTAATCTCTCTCTCTCTCTCTAAGACACACACACACACACACATACACACACACACACATTCACACACACAGGTTGCTAACCTGATTCTTAGTATGGTAACTTAATCTCTATAACCACTCCAAAATATAGTTTACTTTGATTTTGTGAATAAAAATAAATAATCTTATGGGGCAAGGCAGGGATAAAAATTAGAAGTATATTTCTAACTATAAGAGCTAATAATAAAAAGAACAGCAGAAAATTACTGAAAATTATATTGCTAAAATGTATCTGTACATGTGGCTGTGAAAACTTAGGTGCAAAGAGAATTCTAGTTAACTACCTTCAGAAAGAGCTAATGAAACATGAGGTTTAAGAGTACATCTTTAGTACTTCTGTACCTTAAAATATTGCCGAGTATTAATTTTTCATCAAGTTGTCATTTTCTCTGACATTTGGTTTTATTAATCAAGGCATTTATCATTAATTTGTAGAAAATATCATAATTAAGCCAAATAAAATAAAATCCTTAAAAGGTTAAAATTAGAAAGCAGGTGAATTAGAACTTTGACATTACCCTATTGACATACAGGAGCTTTTTGGAAGTATGAGAATGAAGTTTTTTTCAGTGAGTTTGGTGCCTTGATCTTGGGGTTGGCTGGTTTTTAAAAAATGTTATAAAGATTTGATTTAAAGCTCTCTGACAGTTTTGACATTCAGGTGAAAGTACTGCTGCTGCATTTGGAACAATTTGCATATCCCACTGCTAAACGGAATGTTTGAGGTGTGCACTGGTGTAAAGAAATTAAAAACAAGCTATCACACATGCTTAAGTGTATGTATTCACAGAACTGATGGTTGGATCGCACTACCCCATCCCCCTCCAATGTAATCTGTGATTTACTCTTCTATAATAAATTACCCTACCATGTTAGTCTCTCTGGAAAATCTAACCATGCATGTAAGAAGCAAAGTAATTACAGCCCCCTCTTGTCTAAGAAGCCTCCTTCAATCCCTATGAGCTCTTAATACACAATGCAGCCACACGAGTCTATTGTAAACTTCTTGCCTGAAATTCTGGACTTCTGACTATCAGCAGCCACTAAACATCATCTAAACAGTTTCATTGTCCCCAACAAATACAATTTTATTTCTTATAGTTAGTTGTAAAGCTCTTCCTCAGGAGAAATTGTTACTGACATTTTGACTTTAAGTCATTTGTCTATTTAACGAAAGAACACAGTTTAAAATTTGAGTTCCAAATCAGTAAAAAAAAAAAAAAAAAAAAAAGAGGACAGAGGGATATAATACATAATGAAATAGAATGAAGAAGAGTTATAGCAACACTTAATTAGACTGAAATATTCAGAAAGAGTATAAAATTTCTACATCTTTTACTTACAATTTCATATTATTTTTAGGTATACATAGAAAAAGATATTTAATGTGCTTAAAGACAATAAAAGAAAAACAATAAAATTAAAGAAAATTTGAGGTAGCAAATCCAAGACCTTAAATATCATAAGACAATTAAAGAAGTTAAAGCCCATTCAGGAAAATATTATTGGACATTACCTTCAGCCTTCAGAGTCCCAAAGGCAATTCTTGACACTTCTTTTTATTTGTCTGTAAAAAAAAGAATACTTAAAATTAGAAATCTTCCAAGGAAAACATCTGCATTTCTATAATATCTTTATGACTCACGTAGCTGAATTTGTGTATGCCAACTAATATCTAGTTTTAAAAAGAAAACTGAAAGCTAACACATTCATATGTGTACAAGTATTCAGTAAAACATGGCCCAAATATACACTGCATATACATTTTTGAGAAGGGATAGCATGGTGTCTGCTATAGTATCGTAAGAATTTATCTTAACTCATAAGGATATTTGCATTTTTATTTTCATATTTTCTTTTAAGAAAAGCAAATCCCAAATTGCTTTTAACCTATTTACTTGCTCATTCTTATTAACAGAGAGTTTGCCAAGATCCATGATGTATAATGTACCGGTTATCACTGGTGAGTTTAAAAGTATGCAAAGATAAAACACAAGCCCTATTCTCAAGATAGTAGGTAAGGTTAGAGACATTTGCATAAACACAGATAACCCAAAGAAAACAAAAAGAAAATGGGTGGAAAGAAATAAAGATGCAAAGGGTAACAGGTTCAGTACAGTTTAGTACCCAAGGCATTGACATTAAAACATGGCTTAATATTTCCTGTCTTAGCAGAAAGGCTAATAGTAGGGTCCTACTCATATTTAGATGCAAGGATGCTAAACAAATGGATGGGTTGCTTTTAAATTTCTTTAGTATAGAATTGAAGCTGGACAGGGAACAGGCAGGTTGAGGTTATTTTAAAGCCAATTTGGTGACTTTGACTATCGAAAGACTAAAAACAGCTCCCCTATTAAAAACTGAATTTGATGTTGTGTTCCCATTAGAAAATGATCTCTCTAAATTTGCTATGACATCTCAATGATGACCTTGATGCCATATTTACTAATAATCTCCACAGAGATTTGGCGATTCAAAGTTTCAAAAGCAGTTGTAATAATGGAAATGCAATACATAAACATATGCTGATTCTATAATCTAGTACATCTACAGTAAAATGTCCATTAGAATTTTTAAAATCTGAGGATTTTAATTGACTATATCATTAATATGCATGCACAATATTTTTGCAAACAACAAACCACACTAGTAAACCAAAACACACCTAAGGTTTGGCTGCACTAATAGACAAATACGTTCCAGAAAAGGAATCTGACAGTCTCGTTATATTTGGGGTACATCAGCATTATTACAGTTATTCTGCATCTGCAAACTAGGAGAGATGCTAAAAGTTAGTAACTGCTAGGAGGAGTGAGACCAGAAGAATTAATGATGAAGACATATGATGATTAGGAACAGAAAAGAAAAAATGTTCTGATCATAGAGATAAGGTGGAGGACACCTTTGAGAAAATTAATTTGGCCACTACATGATATATTACCAAAGTTATTTTTGTTAATTGATTATCTGTCTCTTCCTCTAGAATGCAAGTAATATAAGGGCAGGCACTTTGTCTTTTTCACTGTAACATCATTTTCTTGAATAGTGCCTGCCATATACTAGGAAATCAATGAGTATGTATTCAATGAGTGAATGAACAGCCTAACCAATAAAACAGGCACTAACTCTGTATCTATTTACAGATGAAAAAATCAGGCTTAAAGAAATTACATCACATATACCAAATTAAACTACAAACTCCTACAATGCATTGTTTATTCCTTCACTCAATATTCATTCTAGCAATAGGAGAAACAGGCAATAAGCAAATAAATTGTTAGATTTATAATGTCATATAATTAGTACTATGAATTCAGATAAAACAAGATAATGGCACTGAGAATTACATGACCTGATATTTTAGTTAGATTTGGACAGGGAAGCTTCTCAAAGGAGGTAAGAATACAAGTAATCTGAATCAAATAAAGAAAACAGTCAAAACAAAAAAATCTGAAGGACTGGCCAGGTGCTGTGGCTCATGCCTGTAATCCGAGCACTTCGGGAGGCCAAGGCGGGTGGATCACCCGAGGTCAGGAGTTCGAGACCAGCCTGCTCAGCATGGCAAAACCACATCTCTACTAAAATACAAAAAATTAGCCAGGCGTGGTGGCGGGTGCCTGTAATCCCAGCTAGTCGGGAGGCTGAGGCAGGAGAATCGCTTGATTCCCAAGAGGTGGAGGTTGCAATGAGCCAAGATTGCACCACTGCACCTCAGCCTGGGTGACAAGAGCAAAACTCCATCTCAAAAAAAAAAAAAAAAAAAAAAATGAAGGACCATCTGAATTGTTTTAGGATTAAATAACACGTATTTCCTTGCCTAGTATAATAGCCAGCATATACCAAACAGAGCACTCAATATTTTTTATTATATTGCTAGTATTTTTATAAATTGTGAATTTCCCCACTAGATTACTTTGTCAAAGGCATTTACTGTTATTTCCCTTAAAGTTCCTTAAATAGTGCCTAGCAAGAGCTCAATAAACATTTAGAGAACAAAAATAGAAAGATACAATTTTCAGTTCATTAATTAGAAAATAAACAGACTACACGAATATGAAAAAGTCACCATCTTTCATATGCCTGAGTCAATCTAACTCTGTTAAATCATTTTCACAAAATATTTAATCTTTCCTAAATTAAAACAAAAAAAACGGGGGGAAATGTATAAAATGGCTAAGCCCAAGAAGTCATAGATAACAAAAGAGTAAGAAAGAATCAGAAGAAAATTAAGTTATTAACATGAGGTCACTCTCTTTACTATTTCCATGCTGTCTGACTCCATGAGATTAACACATTTTTCCAGTGCAGGGACATTGCCACACAGATATCTGATTCATTTATGTATTCCTAATGCAGGCACAAGCCTTGTTATATAACAAACATTCAAAAAAATCTTCGTTGTACTGAAATGAACTAAAATGATTTTTAGTAGTTTTGATGCTTTAAAGCCAGCTCAAAACAATAACAACAAACCAGGGGACTGAAAAACTTAAAAAACAAATTTATACAGAGAAAACATCAAGCATTAGCTTTGAGTCCTGTAGCAAAGGAGCAGAGAACAAGGTAGGTTCTTTCCAAAGAGTGAAATATAAGTGACAGTGTGATATTGGCATTGGAAGAAACAGATCAGTAGAAGATGACAGGGGTACTCAGGTATGAGGTAAATATTACAAGTAACATTTCCATGAACAATGTTAAGATAGCTGACTGATTACATGTGGAAAAATAAATTCTGTTCTCTAATTCTTATCAGCACTAAAATATAAATCAGGTCAATAAAACTCAATATAATATATAAAACAATCAAGGACCTCTAAGAAAATACATATGGATAATTTCCTGAACTCCAACATGGGAAGGACTTTTTAAGTACATACACAGAGGTATATAATATACGCATAAAGATTTATGATTTTTACTACTTAAAATTAAAAATTTTAGCCTGGGCAACATGGTGAAACTCTATCTCCACAAAAAGTACAAAAATTAGTTGGGCATTGTGGTGCACAACTGTAGTCCCAGCTACTCAGGAGGCTGAGATGGGAGGATCACCTGAGCCTGGAGAGGTCAAGGCTACAGTGAGCCATGATCCTGCCACTGTACTCTGGTTTGGGCAAGAGAACAAGACCCAGTCTCAAAAAAAAAAAAAAAAAAAAAAAATGTGTAAGGCAAAAAATATCTTCAACAAAATTCAAAATTAAGAGGCCAACAAAAAATAAATATTTTTAAAGTGTATAATGTTCATTGGGCTAAGAGTCTTTATAAATAAATAAACATATTATTCTACCTTTTTTTTTTTTTTTTTTTTGAGACGGAGTCTTGCTCTGTCACCCGGGCTGGAGTGCAGTGGCCGGATCTCAGCTCACTGCAAGCTCCGCCTCCCGGGTTCACGCCATTCTCCTGCCTCAGCCTCCCGAGTAGCTGGGACTACAGGCGCCCGCCACCTCGCCCGGCTAGTTTTTTGTATTTTTAGTAGAGACGGGGTTTCACCGTGTTAGCCAGGATGGTCTCGATCTCCTGACCTCGTGATCCGCCCGTCTCGGCCTCCCAAAGTGCTGGGATTACAGGCTTGAGCCACCACGTCTGGCCTTATTCTACTTTTTAAAATGAGCAAAATACATGAATAGGCAATTCACAATAGAATTGTGGATTCTCTTCTAAACTATGGAATGCATTTATAAATATATTTTAACATATATAAAATATATTTTAAACTATATATAAAATAGTAATACTTATTACTATTAATACTGAATAATACTATTAATTCTAAATAATACCTATAAGTAATAAGGTGAAATAAGAAGCTAAAATACATATGTGATAATATTAATCTGCAATAGCAATGAAAGAAATGCAAATTAAAAACTAAAATATTCCAGCATAGTGAACTGGTTAGATAAATTATATGTAATCGGATATTAAGTGTTCATTAGGCAAGTGAAAAATATATAATACATCATTAAGCTTAGAAAACAGGTTATAAAATGGTAATAATGATAACATACCAATATTTAATAATTTTTCTCTATATAATATAAATACAGACTATACACAACTTTTGGTCATACGCATATACAAGTATAGATCTGTATGTACCAGGTGTGTGTGTGTTTGTGTGTGTGTGTTTGTATGTGTATTAGAAAAAGCATGTATGTGACTGTAAAAAACTTAAACTACATTATTCTTTGAATTTATCTTAAGATTATGACAGATTTTTTCTTCTTAAAATTTATTTCCAAATTTTCTATAATAAAAACAAATTATTTTTATAAACATTAAAAGCACTAAAAGAAGGCACCTAGTTTATGTTTCAGGAAAGAAGAATTTAATGTTATATTATTAGAATTCTTGAATGTTAAGAAAGACATTTGAAAATGTCTGTCATTTTTGGTGAAACGTTTTTAACTGCATAGATTTTTTAAAAGAAAAAAATGTAAGGAAGGAAAGGAGAAAGGGCAGGTGTTGTGAGGAAGGGAAGAAAGAGAACAACAAAGAAAGAAAAATAAGATTTATAAAGATAACAGCAACAACCCATAATGGTATCTATTAGGTTCCTAGCAACCAAATTTTAACTGGTAATATCTCTAATTAAATTTTCAAAGAAAAGCCAGACTGGAACGTAGAAAACTTAAGTTGGAGGTTACATTTATACTGTAAACATACTTTTACAAGAGAAAATAGATAAAATGTTCATTGATTTCAATGATAGGACTACTGTATAAAGAGAGGCAAAATATGCCATGAGAACATCAGATGCTCCAAATCAGTTTTGGAAGTAGGAGTAGTATAAATTTCAATTAAGTAAAAGTTTAAAGTAAGCAAATTTTAAGTAGCTATAAAATCATGTTCATTCCCATATAAGTAATGCTTTTCAATCCATAGTCCTTAACATGTCATTCAAAACATATGACCCTACAATATATGAACTATGACTTCTGGTTAGTTGTTTCAATGGACATTATTTTGTATAAGGCCTTCCCAATGAGTACAAAATGAATAGAAACTGTTAAAGACCATTCTCTATCAATAATTATAGCAAACAAGTCTTCATTAAATAGAAATTTAAACATGAGGTTTAGTTGTATTTTATTTTAAAAGGCAAATGAAAGCCAATTGATGATCCTGAAAGATCATAAAGAACCTGTACAGTTCCATTGTCAAGAAGACAAGATACATTCTTCAAAGACTGGAAAAGCCTTAATTTCAGTTCATCCGTAATCATGCATCCTAAGGTGGAGGTATTCATTTTGGATTTGGATATCTTATTAGAGTTTTTAGAACACCAGGGAAATCTGGTAAGTTCTATGGTATATTCTCAAAGAACCCTTCATAAGATTGGTCTGGCTAAACCCCATACTAAAACCATCTGAAATAAAGTCAAATTCCATGGAGCTGGAGCGCGAGAGCAACAACAAAAGACCATTCACTGACTCAGTTATACTTGCTCTTAGGTATTTCAGGTTCCCTTCTAAATAGAGGGAAAAAGTACAGAAAGATAAGGTACTAAATACTGTTTTTAACTCTAAAATACAATCAATTTTTTTCTTTACTTTCTATTTAAAAGTAACCCAAGCCTTTCCTTTTATTATGTGAAGCTTCACTCTGTTTATTTTTATTTCCCAAGAGCAGAATGCCTTAAATAAATTCTAAAAACCAACACACCAACAAATAAATAAATTAAAACTCAATGACTATAAAAAGTACACAATCTAACCTGCTTAATTATTAACAGGTAAATAGAATGCACTTCTAAATTATTTACTTAATCCCCTTCAACTAAAAACTTTAAAGTTTTTGGGCTTGAAATGTATATCCTTTCTAAGGATCCATAAAACAATTATTTAAAAATCTTCTATTAAGCCATTTTAGTAAAAGCAATTTTAAAATACCAAAGTAAATATGCACTTAAACATTTACATAAGTTCATAAAAAACAGAAGACTTTTTAAAAATTTCACAGGTCAGTAAAATTATTTTTCTTCCAGCTTTCCCTAGTCTTCTGTCAAATATTTTACTCCACCATGAGCAGACATATTCAGTACTAAATTATATTAGATTGATATGGTAATAGTTTTGAAGTAAGCATTTATAGAATACTCTTATTCCTGAGCATACCATAAGACATGTATAATTATGAAACTATAAAAATATTAATAATTTTGAAACTTCAAGATAAAAAGAATGAAAAAATTCAAAATCATCATTTTCTAGATAAGACTGGACTATTTTCACCAGCATAGCTAATCACTGAAGAATGATTGCTGCTTGATGCAAGTAATCATTGATATCTGAAATATTGGTTAGTTAAATGTTCTGGTTAGCTAAGGGTTCACCGGGGGTAAAGTGCTTTTGTTTTTAGGTAGTTTTAACAAAACATTTAAGATGTTCTAGTAGATTTCTCTGCCTTAGTAATAGGGAATTATAATTTTATCTTT
Organism: Trachypithecus francoisi; assembly: GCF_009764315.1. Classification (NCBI taxonomy): domain Eukaryota; kingdom Metazoa; phylum Chordata; class Mammalia; order Primates; family Cercopithecidae; genus Trachypithecus; species Trachypithecus francoisi. Next base: position 74,105,422 of record NW_022681453.1, on the reverse strand, counting down.
CACTTCAAATGAAAAAATTACGTTGCCTTAGAGGATGGTTCTTGAACTTTTGGGAAGTCAGAAGGGGCTCTGGGATGATGATTAAAAAAAAACAAGAATCTTTTTTCTCTATAAAAGTGCATATGATCACAAAATTTTGTATAAAATTTCCAGGGGTCCAGAGACCCACATAAAAACCCCTTGCCTTCTAATTTTACAGAATTCTAAGTACTTAAACATATGAGATTGCACCCATACAGTAACACCCAGGACAAAAGGAGAATGTTTGAAGTTCCTTCTGAAGACATGCCTAACAATGAGCTATTCTGTTATGATTTGTATCCTTTCTTCTAAAAGGGGTATGTGAAAACAATTCTGGATAATTCAGTCTTGGTTAAAGGTTAAATATGTTTCCTTTAAGGACAATTGCATTACAAGGTATTTGATCTTTGAAACAAAATAGTGCTGCTTTAAAATCATTCCACATTTTAGAAGTGACAAAAATTTTCTTCCTATATTTTTGTAAAAATAGAAGGCAGAGTCGAAGAGAAAGCTATTTAATTTTCATCTTTACTTCTAAAGATTAACAGATAATAGCAAATATATGAGCAGTCCCCATATTCAGGTTCTGTTCAAAGCGCTTTTATTTGTATTTACTTATTTAAACCTCACAAAAACTCTAGGAGGTAGGTAATATCATTATATCCACTTTATCGATGTGTAAACTAAGGAACAGAGGGAGTAAGTAATTTGCCAAAGGACACATTTTTACTGAGTGGCAGAACCAGGATTTATGCCCCCGTCAATCTGGCTGCAGAGTTTTGATTGCTACAGACCATGTTCCACTCCTACAGACCATGTTCCATTTCCAGCTTCAATCTTTCATGAGTTCTTCAATCTTTCATTAGTTAATAGTTTTTCTTGTGTGTTATTATATTTAACACAAGTCTACCTCTTCACTACCATGCAAGGAACTTTCATAATGGTTTTCCCAGAAAAACTCATTTGGTGAATTGTTCATAAGATGCTGACAAAACTGGCCCCACCTCTGTGCAGCTGGCAGTTTTATACCATAGTAAATTTCCCAGAGTCAATGCCCAAAATTGAAAAAATAAGATCCCACCAGTTCAATAAATGTGGAATTATACAATGAAAGCTGACCTCTCATTTCCTTTTTGGAAACAGTTTTCATGGGATAAATACGTGAATGATTATATATTCTAAAGGCAACCAAGACAACAGTATAAATGGGCAATATTATCATAATAACTTCTCAAAGGTAGGATTGTCTGCTATTCCTAATTCGTCTGATGAGAGGTACACCAGTCGATACAATTTTTACTTTCTAGTCCTAAATTATTTCTATGAAATAGCCTGTCAAAGTAAAATGCATACTTAGTGAGGGCCAGCAAGTGGCCAACATTGCAGTATGAATATTTTCTTGAAATATCCTCTTGGCAGATTGTTACCAAAGACAGCAACCAATTTGTAATGCAGGATTTGCTTTTAGTGTACCAATCTTTATACATTGAGTAATTCCATGAAGAGCAAAGGCTTTAGATATAAATTCATTCAATTTAATTTTTATTGAGTTACTCCCTAAAAATAAATGCAAACAGGCAGGTACCAGTGAGACACAAGTATAAAAGGGCGAAATAAAGCAGAATGTTCAAAGTCCTAAAATATGGTTAAAGAGCAGGTATACAGAAAAGAAGATACAATTCAAGGCAAGTGGAAATACAAAGACAAGATAACATAAGAAGCTTGATAATTAAGGCAGTTGTTTTTTTTTTAACATTAGACCTATAAACTTTTATGAAGAAACTCATTTCAATGCAGCCAAGGTAGGCTGGGAATGAGAACCTGGTTAATATAAAAGTATGCCTGGAATAAAATATCATCCTTTGCCTCTGTCTATCTCTATAGCATCCTATACACCACAATAGAACAAATACTTGAAAATCATCTAGTTATTTCCTATAATAGTTCCTAATCATTTACAGTATCAAGTCTTATATACTTGGTTTTCAAATTCCTCCATAACCTGGTTCCATTATATAACCTCACTTCCAAATAATGCAGAAACTATACTGTCTCACCCAATGAGATAAGATTTTAAATAAATATACATTGTTTCAGCAAACAATTATTGGGTCTACAATGTGTCACGCAATGTTCATGTAGCTGAAATATTTTCACATATATATCAGGCTTTTCCTATGCCCTCAACGTGTCCTTCATGATGTCCTTCCTATATAGTTCAGCATGAGGTACTCGTCTCTACTCTGTCAATTTCTGTTAAATTCATAGTGAACCCAAATTAATTTTAACTCGAGAAATGCCAGTTAGAGAAATTAAAGTATGATATATAATTGCACTGAGGAACCAGAAATAGAACCTGAGCAGCATTGTTTCTCAAGGCCGTTCTTGTCTTCATATTTCATGGTCAAAGGTCAACGTTGAAAAAGCTGATGAAAGCTAATAGTAAAACTCACAAGTCTGTTACCCAAGCAAAGCACCTGATCAGTATCTGATCCAAGCAAGTCAAAAAGGGAAAGAAGTTTGTGTATAACTTTTGGCTTCAGACTGATATGAAAGGCTTCATCCTTTCGATTAAAGCATAGACTTTTACCTATCTGTGATATAAAATATATTAGCAGCTATAGACTAGGAATTTTTACATTTAAGCCAAAATACAGCCAACAGACTTTAAATTTTAAGTATTTTGTTAAACTAAATTAACTGAATTTTCAATTATAGATTTTAAATGCTTACAAATTTTCCACACTTTTGTTATAGACCTCTTGTTATTTTCTAGTTTCAAAAATGTCTCTTTGCATAAACTCACAGTTTTCAGGTTTTTCACAATTGCTTCAATAAGCATTACAGTAATACTTTTAAAAACGAAACTATTTCCTTTGCTATATTACTGCCCACTTGACTTTCTTATCCAAAGCCAGTTTTGCTCTCTGAATTTACTTTTTTCTTTTTTCTCCCCAAAGGTGTATTGATATGGTACATACTCCTTCCATTTCCTGGTGCAATTCGAACATGCCATCCTCCCAATCATAATCCAGTCCATCTACCAACAACCTATTTTTCTTCTGTGAGGCTGGCATTGATGATGGAGATCATGGGGTTTAGGATGTCTCTTTTCAGTCATTCAGCCTGGCCCATTCACAGTCCTAATCTTTTTCTTGTTAAAAATCAATTATATATTTTTAAAAGCTTTGTCCTTTTCTCAAATCCTCCCTCCAGCAACAGGAGGCAGCTTTCTTTAAATGTCCCTGCTCAGTTACCATTTTCTGTGAACAAGTCTCTGCTCCATCAGGATGCACAAGAACTACCCAGACCCATGTACTGACATTCCAAATAAGCTTCTTTTTGGTCTTAGAGCCAAAGAACCAAGTACTAATTCCCAGTTTCTCCCAAACTTTCACTATCTCAGTGTATTCTCTCTTCTCACTCTTATTCCTATCAAGACACCTATGAATGGCCTTCTCTTTCATTGAACAATGGTTGATTCAAATACAATCAATTCAATAACTCTCATTTTAGATATGAAACATACATTTATGTTTAGAAAATACGAATCAATTGAGTACCTTAGAAAACAAACAAGGAGCTAATTTTATGTCCTGTTCCCAAGCGCACTCTCACACAGACACAAAAACACACACTCATACTTCCCTACACCCAAACTGTTTTCCTAAAATCCAGCCACACTACCTTTTTAGTCTTCCTTCATCAGGCCACACTTGTTTGGGGCTTTTGAACATGCTCTTCTACAAGGCTCTTCTCCCAGATCATTTCATGATGGCTTCCCCTTCTCATCATTCAGTCCTCAACTCAAATGGCACCTTGTTACAGTTCATCCCACCCTATCTGACCCAAGTCACCTTGATCCCACTACCCAGATTTCTTTTCTTCACAGGATATCACTATCTGCACTATTTGACTTATTTATAAGCTGATTCATTGTCCATTTTCCTACATTAGGGAGGCTATCTGTCTTATTCTCTGCCAAATCACTTGCCCCTAGGTGTCATGCCTGGCAGATAGTAAGCATTGAGAGATCTGAATAATGAATAAATGAATTTACAAAAATCATTAGCCATAAATATTTTTCAAGTGCTTACAATGTGCAAGGTAATTTTTTTTTTCAGTTGAATCTTAGGCTGAAAAATGCTCTGTCCCTCAGCATTAATGGGGCACGGTAAGTCCATTTGAGAGATGGGTCCAAGATCGAGTGGATGATACTTATTTGGAAAAAGTTCTAAACAAAATATATTGCTACCCCATTAGACCTAAAATGTCTTAATACATAAGATTAACAACATTGTCCTTCTCAGCTATTGTTTCCTTCACACTTCCCCATTAAACTTTTGATATGTCATTATGTCCTTTTATGATGTCAAGAACAATTGAAGGGAACTGAATGAAAGTAGTTACCATGACACATATCCAATTTGGGACCTTTACTGCCAAAATAGATGGGTCATTCCTGACGAAACATGGGAATATTCAGGGTGAGACAAAACCCTGAATCTTTACATGTTCACTCCCTCCCACATTCATGCAATGTACAAATATTCAGACTATACCTAGCCTTGACAACAATTCTAATGTCTCTACAGGTGAAAACATTCATTTATTTAAAAGAGGACCTTTATCTATAAAGTGCCAAATAATAAATATTTTAGCCTTTGCAGGTCATACAGTTTCTGTCTCAACTACTCAACTCTGCTACTATAGTCTAAAAGCAGTCATAGGCAATAAATACATAAACAAATGACCATGGCTGTACTCCAATAAAACTTTGTTTACAGAAGGGGTTGGGATGCATTTGGCAAACCCTGATCTAACCCATCAGTGAAGCCTCCAAAATTTATATATGCGGAGATTTAGCAAGAAAATTTGATCAGAAAGTGTGTTGGGAGGACTTGTGTCAGAATCTACTTTTCCGTAATACACATTTTGCTTTCATATGAAATATATGTGTATGGGGTGGATTGGAAAAGATTACAGGAAACCTGAACCCCTCAGGTCACTCTTGTCACTGCCACCTAATCCTGCAATCCATTTGAGGGTGTTCTTGGCATTACATTTTGGCCTTCTACAGATTCATCAGCTTTCTCTGCATACTTTATCCATCAGATTATTTATATCGTAATTTTACAATTATTTTTGAAAAGCTACAACAAACACTTGGTTGAAGTTCAAAATATACATTCCCTTTAACCATGCTAATTCTGCATTCTATTTTAAACATTATTAATTTTGTCAGGCATGATTTGTTTATAATAAACTCATCTTTTTCATCACTCATGATTCCTTTGTCTTCAAGATGTTTACCGATTTCTCTTACAGTGTTTTATGAGAATGTTGTCAGATACCCTGCAGGCCATTTAACATTACATTTACATCTACTGTAACAATTCTTTCTCCCTCACAATCTTTTAGGTTTTCTAAATTTCCCAATTGGAATATATCTTTATCCAAAGTATAATAAACACATTTTTACCTGTTTGTGGTTGACAGCTATTTTCAAAAGGTATTTTAAACACATTATATGTTTTTTAAAATTGTGTTTTAACACTAAAACAGCCACACAATTAAACTAAAATTTAGTAAAGATTCTAAATGATAACACATTGATTTACACAGTCACAAGATACATTACATATTAATTAGTAATGTTATCATTTTCTACTCTCTATCTTATAGTTTCTGTAATAAATTCTACTGCCAATCAGCTTTCATTAAGATATCAGCCCCTCTAATCATGATAACCAATAAATTGTACTCTATGATTCTGACATCCAATTCTGCTTTATCTATTCTGGCTACATAAATCTCTAAAGTCTATAGTGTCAAAATATTTTTGTAGCTTCAACTAGGGTTTGACAAAAATGCTAAAACTATAAAATCTAAATGTAAAGTTTACCAGTAAATTATATCAGCATGTCATACAACCATGATTTTTAAAATAAAATGAAAAAATACAAAAAGTAAGATTTTAGATAACATGATAAAGTCTGCTTCAATTTGATTCAGTATTCAATAAATAAAACCACTTGAGAATCCTAGTAAAAGTAAACCTTGAGATGGTTGAAATATCCATTTTAAATAATGGGAACTTTTAGGTAATTGTCTGTATAAAACAAGAATCAGGCTTTTGAGGTCATAAAATGCTTGACCTTCCCAGGTACAATGAATGCAGAAAGCTTACTACTAAGTTACACAATAGGGGTAAGATTGTTGAATCTATCTGAAAAATAACATTTTCAAAAGTAAAACACTCCACAAAGTAACTGATTCATTAAAGAAATAATTGGAAAGATTGTTTCTCTTTCCTCATATGAAGGAGAAATCACAAAACATTGCAATATTTTCAAAAAAGGATGAAGTGCTCACATTTCACTTGTGAGGTTTCAATAGCTTTATTACCTATGCTCTTGCTATGTGTTCAGCATGCTGAAGAAAAGTATTTCCAAAATAACACAGGTTTGCTAATCCTTGGTTCCTGATAGTATCACATGATAGGATAGGAGCTTTCAAACACAAGCAAGCTGACAGTCACTTGCTCTATATTCAGAGGGACCAATTTTTCCCTACAGACATGAATACAGCACAAATAATAAAGTGCCAAAAGTTGAGTGTAAGTGCAAACCCTTCAACATCACTCAGGTATCAGCAAAATTACCTGTTTAGCTACATGTAAAAGAAGTCAGGTACAATATGTTGAAGGGGAGGGAAGATTGGAATTGAAATAATATATCTGCCTCTGCTAATTAATCTGCATCCCGGAAAAGAATTAAACCAACCTTGCCAAAGATAAGTCTTGTCTAGGTACAAACTGTCTTATCAATGCCATCTCACCTACTCCCTGTGGTCTTCTTATCTCTCTTTCTCTCCTAAACTATCTTTTTTTTTTGTAATAATCTCTCTCTTCACCTAAACTTCTCAACTTCTCTCTTTCTTTTTTACTCCCTCCACTAGACGTACACACACTGTCTCTCTCACACACACACAAATACTCACTGTATGATGCTAAGTGCTAACTTAAAGGAGATTTAATTTTACCAATCAGATATGATTATTGATGTGACAGTACAGGAGTAAATATGTCAGCCACTGAAAAATTAGGGCAACATGATCTAAATCAAGGGCTAAATACATTAATCATATACATACTATGCATTACTGTAGAACACTTATTAGGCTACAAGCAATCATAAAGATTAGCATAAATATCCTAAAAAACCTATTAAAAGTCAAGACAGGCAGATTCAGCTGACACAGTTGTATCTCTCTTTCTTTTCATATAAAGAGATATTCAGTATGATTTTGCTAATTAAGAAGTGAAACAAGTTAGAATGAAAGCTATAAAGGGAAATCTCTGGGTGTCAGACAAAAAGAAAGAACTCAAAGCTAGAGCAGGAGGTGGGGCTGAACTCTCGGTGTCCCCCTAGAGCACCACAGCCACATATATCCATATATTTGTCCGCAGTGTGGGAAAACAGACAAAGCCTGAAGCCAATGAGAGGAGTGGAACAGAAACTGAGACTCACACTTATTAATGGATGTCCCCTCCTGCATCTGTAAGATTTACACTAGAAAAGTCTATAGACTAGCCAAGAGACAAAGTAATAAAGCTAGAAGTCTTCTTAGGGATCTGGGTAATAAATAAATAAATAAATAAATAAATAAAAAGACACATAGAAAATGAAACCCAGACACGTGCCATGGATGCCTTAGTTATCAGCACTGCACTAATTGGGAGAGAAAACTGAAAGCCAAAAATTAACACAAAACCAATGAGGTTTTCCATAGACCACTACAGGCACACATCTTGGGTCACACAATAGAAGGAAATACTAAATTACTTTGGAAGGACCCACAGAACTCACAGAGAAAACAACCTTCTTCAACTGAGAATGAGCTAACCATAGGATCAAAAACTGATACTCTTTTGTTCAATTCAACATCTATCTATTAAATGCGTTTTTAGGCAGATACTATTTTAGACCCTGAAGATACATTAGTGAATAAAACATAATTCCTGTTCTCAGCAAGTTTATATTCTCACGAGGAAGACAATGAATACAGAAATATAAAATATAATGTTCAGTACCAATAAATGCCACAAGAGAAAAGTAGTACAAAAGAAAATAGATGAAGAGATGGAGAAACAGATATGTAGAAAAAATATTTATGAAAATACTCTAAGAAGGTGATATTTGAGCAGAACTCTGAACAAAGTAAAGGAGTGAGTCATGAGGCAGAAGATACATCAACAGGAAAGAATAAAATTAGAAAAGACAGAAGGTTTAAACTACATCATTTGGAATTAACTGATGTGTAAAAATTTCCCCCCTCGAACATTGTACATTCTTTCCAACTAATGTGTAATATTTATAAAATTCAGCCATTATGATCTAAAAAGAGGTGTTAAACAAATACCAAAGAATTGGTATCACAAAATAAGGTATCTGACTGCAACGGAATAAAATAAGAAATTAAGACAAAAAGACAGATTAAAAAGCCCTATATATTTAGAAACTAAAAAAAATTCATAAATATTCCATGAGTCAAAGAAGAAATCAAAACTACATATCAAAACCTGTGGGATGCAGCTAAAGTGGTTCTTAGTGGGAAATTTATGGCTTTAAATGCATATATTAGATTTTTAAAATATGTAAAATTAATTAGTTAAGGATCTAATTTAGCAAGTTAAAAAATAATAGCAGAATAAATCCATATAAAAGGAAAGACAATAATGATTAGAACAAAAATTAATAACATGAAATAAATGTACAATAGAGAGAATCAACAAAACCAAAATTTTGTTCTTTAAGAAGAGGTGTAATACATTAGGCCAAATCCTATTTAGTATTCAACCCATAGTAAAACTTATGCTGATCAAAAAATATTAATCATTAAATATTTAAGAAAGAAATAGAGACACTAATTAGAAACTTTAGGAATGAAGAGAATGTATCTTGAAAAATACAGAAAAGGTTTAAAATAACCTGATAATATACTAAACAACTAAACAACTAAATGGCAATCAATTTATAAGTTTGGGTTTACAAACTCAAATGAAATAGGCAGTTTCCTAGAAAAGTGTAACATAAGAAGACTATGTAATTAGAAATAGAAAACCTGAATACATTTATGATCAATAATTGAGAGAAAAAATAATCTCCTGACAAGTTACATCTCACATGGTTTAACAGTTGAATCCTGCCAAGCCTTTAAGGAATGGATAATTGCAGCCTTTTACAAACTATTACAGAAAGAAAAATAAATATCCAAACTTCATTGTCTTCTTACTTTTTTTTCAGAGTACTTAGTGTCTTAGTAATATTTTCTTTTTTTCTTTTTTTTTTTTTTGAGGCGGAGTCTTGCTCTGTCGCCCAGGCTGGAGTGCAGTGGCCGGATCTCAGCTCACTGCAAGCTCCGCCTCCCGGGTTTACGCCATTCTCCTGCCTCAGCCTCCCGAGTAGCTGGGACTACAGGCGCCCGCCTCATCGCCCGGCTAGTTTTTTTTTTTTTGTATTTTTAAGTAGAGACAGGGTTTCACCGTGTTAGCCAGGATGGTCTCGATCTCCTGACCTCGTGATCCGCCCGTCTCGGCCTCCCAAAGTGCTGGGATTACAGGCTTGAGCCACCGCGCCCGGCCTTAGTAATATTTTCACAACAAACAGCTTAAAAGTATGTAACAGATCCATTAATTTAGTCATTAGGTCTAAATAACTCAATAAGTATTTTTGTCCCAGCAATACAGCCCTATAGAAATAATAAACATAAATTTTTAAAAATTATTTTTACTTCATTCTTATATAGCCATCTTTAAGTTTATTATTATTGGGATACGTGTGCCTATCAGGCACTGCACAACTTTTCAAACCTTGAAATCTGATTGGACACTGCAACACTTATTTCTTGTTCTATACTGATTTTCATGCAGTACCTGCTTTCTATGACAGCAACCACCAAAAACCAAGCTTCACAAAGACATGACACCATCAGGATGAATTTACAGAAATCCCATGCTAAAACTGAACTATTCAAGCTAGTGTCTGACCTGGTGTCTGACAGATGTTGAATATTGCTACGTTTCTCTTAAAAATTTTAAATATTTCATGGCCCACCTGTGAGTTCACTGTGGCCCTACAGGAGTGCCTTGGAATAGAGATTGCAAACTATGGCATTATGATGAGAAATGATTTATGTAAATTTTTAAGTACACAAAACTGCACCGAATGTTCATTGATAAGTGTATGCACATGTGCATGCATGAACTGAAAATATAAAAATAGTAAAAATATGAACTGAAAGCATATGCATTAACTTCAGAAGAGTGGTTACCTCTAGGGACAAAAGGTGGAACTGTAAACACGAGGGAACTTCAACTATTTCTGCAGTGATTAATTTCTATAAAAACAAAATTCAAGCAAATATGGCAAATGCTAATTTTGTTAAAATATGGGCGATGGATATTTGGTATTTATTACATTAATTTTGTTCCTTATTATATTTTTGAAATAGTTCATAAAAGAAAATAAGAAATGACAAGCATCATGAGTTTTCAAAAGCTTCATATAGGCTGCTACTTTTAGCATGCCATTCTAAATCCCAGGACATCTGGTTACTGTTAAACCTGCTTTTCTAGTTTCCATTTAGAATCATTAAACTATCCATTGGGAGTAGTCTTAACATTTAAAGAAAAAAAATCATATAAAGACCCCTATTTCCTAAGCTTCACCCTAAGTCACAAATGCTGCTTTTATTTAGTAACTTTGAAAACATCTCAGCAGAAATCAGATACAAGTGCTTTCTATTCACTTCTTCAAAATACACTTATTTTCTCATTTCAGTTATTGAAAATAATACCACAGTATTATAGAACATAACATGTATTCATTTAGTGCTATCAAAAACCCCAGAAATCTCTGGTCAATTGCAAGAAATACACTTATTCTCAAATTTAGTATTAATTATTTATTTTGTAGGATACTAACCAAGTCAAAAATGAAACTAAATTGAATTAACTGATGATTATGCCAGATGCACATTAAGTTGGTGTTAGTCATGTATCCCATTTCCTCACATCCATCTCCCCTTTACCTTCTCCCAACCCCAATTTTTAAAAGTAAAATTAATATTATTCATTAGAAGCAGGAAACTATAGAGGGAATGTCAGCAAATGTCAGAAGTTCCATGTATCAATCAAGGATCAAAGAAGTTCCATGATAATAACATGAGTTATAATAATAAATTAAAGAAAATAGCAATTATCCCACCTTACCCTGAACTGGCCAGATCATGGCATGTGTCTTATATTATGAGGACACTGCCTCATCAAAAAGCCTAAAGAGAAAAACATGTAGAGTGGTGAGAAATCTTTTTTTCTTTTATTTTTTTAAATTATTATGCTTTAAGTTCTGGGGCACATGTGCAGAACGTGCAGGTTTGTCACATAGGTATACACGTGCCATGGTGGTTTGCTGCACATATCAACCTGTCATCTACATGAGGTATTTCTCCTAATGCTATCCCTCCCCTGGCCTCCCAGCCCCCAACAGGCCCCAGTGTGTGATATCCCCCTCCCTGTGTCCATGTGTTCTCATTGTTTAAATCCCACTTATGAGTGAGAACATGTGGTGTCTGGTTTTCTGTTCTTTTGTTAGTTTGCTGAGAATGATGGTTTCCAGCTTCATCCATGTCCCTGCAAAGGACATGAACTCATCCCTTTTTATGGCTGCATAGTATTCCATGGTGTGTATGTGCCACATTTTCTTTATCCAGTCTATCATTGATGGGCATTTATTTGGGTTGGTTCCAAGTCTTTGCTATTGTGAACAGTGCCACAATAAACATACATGGACATGTATCTTTATAGTAGAATGATTTATAATCCTTTGGGTATATACCCAGTAATGGGATTCCTAGATCAAGTGGTATTTCTAGTTCTAGATACAAGTTAAAAACAAACAACCCTATCAAAAAGTGGGTGAAGGATATGAACAGACACTTCTCAAAAGAAGACATTTATGCAGCCAACAAACATGCAAAAAAAGAAGCTCATCATCACTGGTCATTAGAGAAATGCAAATCAAAACCACAGTAAGATGCCATCTCACACCAGTTAGAATGGAGATCATGAAAAAGTCAGGAAACAACAGATCCTGGAGAGGATGTGGAGAAATAGGAATGCTTTTACCCTGTTGGTGGGAGTGTAAATTAGTTCAACCGTTGTGGAAGACAGTGTGGCGATTCCTCAAGAATGGTGAGAAATCTTAAACAGTAGGGGCAGTTGAGGCAACTAGGGAGGGTTAACTTGGAAAGGCAACTAGGGAGGGTTAACTTGGAAAACAGAAGACAAAGAGAGAAATCTCCAGTATCACCATGTTTTTGGTAGAGTATTAGGTAGAGAGATAATCAGGTAGTTACAAATCACTGGAAGAAAAGAGCATGGATCTCCAGGAATGATTGCTAGATCCACAGTGTAGAATCTTTGGGGTGATTAAAATGTACTGGAATTAGATAGTGGTAATGTTTGTACACATTGTGAATATGCTAAACTCTATTCTTGAAATGGGTGAAATTTTATGGTATGTGTAAAACAAATTTTTAAGTGTCCATTAGATTCAGTAACATGATTAGTATAATCCAAATAATACATGAAAAGTCAAAAAGCAAACAATAAAAACAATGGTTTCCAAAGAATTGAAGTAATTTTTCAAGGCAGATTGAAATGTTAGGAAAGAATTTTCTTTTTCTTTTCTTTTTTTAAAAAAATAGTGAAGAGCTTGAACAAGTTTTAATGTTGATAACATGGAGTTAACAAAGAGACAAAGCATGAAGACATAGAAAAGATAAAATTAATCAGTAGTACAAAATTTCTAAAAAAGTAGAATTAGGGTTCAGAACATAGGTAAACAGATTAGTCTTTTTAAGTGGTACGTTAATTTCTTTTTACAAAACTTCATGAAAAGAGGAAACCACTAGCTAGTCCCTCTCAGCTGACCCAGAATATTTACGGATTTTATCTTGGGATGTTAAGCATGTATTTAGATGAAGGTGTCTACTTTTTTTTGGCTAGATGATGATGTAATCTTCTGGGGAAAAGAAGGAGCAAAGGTAGAAAGGGCAAATAATTTGTTCAACATTAGCCAGCTAGAAACTGATAGATTTTATTCTTAAAACCATTTATTTTTCTAGGATATATTTAAGGTGTTCAGCATGTTTTGATATAACTATAAATAGTGAAATGATTACTACAGTCAAGCAAATTAACATCTTTTTATTTTGAATTGATTATATACACACATGAAGTTGCAAATTAGTATAGATAGGTCAAATTTACCCATTACCCAGCTTTCCACATTGGCACCATCTTACATAACCATATACATTATGAAAATGAGGAAGTTGACTTAGCACAATAAAATAAACAACAAATTTTATTTGTATTTCATCAGTTTGTGCATGCACTCATTTTTGGTATGTCTTTGTATCACATATATTCATATAACCACCAACAAAATCAACAGAGCTGTTGTGCCATCACAAAAGAATTTGTGACCTCTTTATATGCCTGACCTTCTGAAACCTCTGAAAATAACCAGACTTAATCATAAGAGTAATGGGAAACTACCAAAGAGTATTAAGTGATAAAGTCACATGGCAGACTGTTTCATGTTTCCTTTTATCTCAAATAAAAACATGGGTGCATAACTGAAGAAAGAAGAGGCATTAGAATATTATTTCAATAACTAAGGTAAAGCATGATGATGCAGAATAGAATAGTGACTCTAGATATGCAGAAGACTGGATAATTTCAAAGATGTAGATTCAAAAGAATCTGGTAGTTAACTGAATATAGTAGTCAGGAAGGGATCAAGTTGAGCTTATCTGACTTGGGTATCTGGGTTGGTGGTGATATCATTCACAGAGATGTGAATCATGAGGGAAGTGGCTTGGATGTGCTACGTTTGTTTCTTTATATGTTAAATTACTTACGGGTTATTCAAATGAAGATGTCTAGAGGGTAACTGGTATTGGAGTCTGAGGTTCAGGAAGAGAATCTTGTTGAAGATAAAGATGGGGCTGTTATCAATCCATATATAGTAACTGAAGCCATAAAAATGGGTAAGATCAATCAGAATATGGTATCATCAAAGTCAAGAGAAAAGAATGAGGAGAGGGGAGAGAAAAGGATGGACGGGAAAGGAGGGGAGGGGAAGGGAAAAGGAGGGGAAAAGAGAGGAGAGGAGCAGGGAAAGGAAAGGAAGAGGGAAATCAAAGGAGGAGGGAAAGGAAAGGGAAGTGAAAGGGAAAGGGAAATGGGAGAGGGAAAGGGAAAGGGAGAGGGAAAGGGAGAAGGAAATGAAAGGCAGAAGGAAAGGAAAGGAAAGGAGGAGGAAAATGAAAGGAAAGGAAAGGAAGAGGAAAATGAAAGGAAAGGAAAGGGGGAGGGAAATGAAAGGGGGAGGGAAAATTTCAGGGGAAAACAGAAAGAATGGAAGGACAGAAGGATGGAAGAGAGGAAGAAAGGAACTTACACAAATTGAGGGTACATGTAAAAACTTCAAATATCATGTAATCATTACACATAATTTGTGCTATATAAAACTTAATGCAAACTTATCAGCTTTTCTTTCTTAAAGAAAGAAATTTTTTTCTACTTACTGTTTTTCCATCAAAAAGTTCTTTATTCTTAGAAGGAATTTCCTCAAATATTTATACTCGATCCCAGTATTTTTTCTAGAATGAAACATCTCTACTTTCTTGGCCCAAGAACTGTGGTAACTAGCTTGAAAACAGTGCTATATATTTGTTATGTCAGGAAAAATATAGTTGAATGAAGTGTTCTCTTTCCCATAAAGAAAAAAGAGTTCTAAGCTACATTTAAGTTTTGTTTATACTACCACCTCTCCAAGCATTTCAGTTATCATTGTTTTTTAACTGCCTCTGCAATATGCAGTCAAATATTCGGAGATATTTTGGTCAAAAAATATGTTAGCAACAACAATAAAAATAATAAAACAATTCTCAATGATAACTGAAGCTATTGCATAATTTAAATAAAATGGAAAAAGTCAGCATCAACTTTGAATTCATTGGCCTTTGTTAATTTATGTTGCAATCTTGTATTTGTTTAAGGTATAATTCTGAATTCATTTAATGACCTAGACTATTTTGTGTTGGACTTTCATTTTTTAAGAAAATAGCAAAATAAAATGCCATCTTATAGAGTGCTATTTATCATATGAGATCCATCTGGCAATGCCATCTAATATTTAACTTTGAAGGCACAGTTATCAAATAGTTGCTCTAAAGTGCTTATAAGAGGCAAATTCTTCTGGTTTTTCTTCTAAGGCATATTATATTGCTGATAACTTTAGGATAACAAATCTGAATGTAGATGATTTTAAATGTTGATTATGGCACATTATTTAATATTTTAAATATTAACTAATTCATTTTCAAATTATTTGTAAATTAGTAGAATATTTCTTTTATCAGATTAAATATTTTGTATTCTTCCACCGCACCGCTAGAAGTCCTAAAACATAAACTTTAAGGAAAATATTATGATTTTAAAATAAAGGATTTAAAGTAACATTTTCCTGTTAGTTTTGTGGCCTGTTTTCTTTTCCAGTAATACTTTGAGACCAGTTCACCATGACTTACCAATATCCTTTCACATTTCCCAAACCCTAGAAACACTTAACAGATTTTTCTCTCCATAGGTTGGGTATATTCAAAAGAAACATTGGCCTATCAGGACCTCTCAGTATTGATGTTGTGGACAAGACCAAAGAGAACTTAACACTTTAGCTACTTTAACTTATGTGTGACTCATAATCATTTAACTCAGTGTTACTCAGCGTCATGCGGCCAAAAGTAATTTTCCAGGTTCCAAATGCTATATCCCTGGATAAATTGTTCTCCAAAAGCAAACAAACAAAAAACCTCATTATATACTTTTTTTAAAAAATACGGTCCCCACTACTAGGTCAGCAGAGAATTCTGAGAATATATAACAAGTCCTATGACTTCAGTCCCAAAAGCTCTGGCACAGGAAAACACTATCAACTTCTTGCAATAACAGAATACCATTAATACTAGCAAGGACATACTTATGTCTACATTTAGGTGAACTAGCAAAATCTTTCATCTGATATGTACTAAATTCTTGATCATTAGAAGGAAAAAAAATTATATCTGCTGTGGCATATTCTAAACCTGATGAATTTCTCACAAATCAAAAAAGGAAATCTCTCAAAAGTTAAAAAAAAAAATTAGCCTATATTACAAACTATTACCTATATTCTAGGCTTTTGAACAATTTTATTATATTCTTCAGTGTTTTCCAGGTTTGTTAAAATAAGCACTTTAAAAACAGGAAAAAATAAGCATCAAAAGATAAATTCTAGCACTCTACTCTTACAAGACAAAAAAGTCAGACTACTCTTTTATATCCAATGGAATACATGAATTGGACTTATAAGATGGTTGGAAACACACCACACCAAATTTAATACACATTCCAGAATAAACTTCAAATAAAAATATGAGCTGTTGACCAATAGCAGTATTATAAATTGATAATGGGGAGCTTTTTTAAAATCACATATTAAAAAGAAGAATTGGGAACCATATGGAAGCAAAGAGCAATTTAATATACATACACAAGTTTAGGGATTTTTTTAAATAGAAATTGGGAGTCAGGCAGTAAAGGTATACAAAATTTGTGTTTCAATATATTACCAATTAAATATTGAAATTTAAAATTGAAAGCATAACACCTACACTAAGACCAAAAAATTAAATAAATTCTTCATATAAAATCTAACAAAATATGTATAAGATCTATAAGATCTATATGAAGAAAACTACAAAACTCTGATCAAAGATATCAAATAAGAACTAAATAAATGGAGAGATATTCCATGTTCATGGATAGTAACACTCAATACTATCAAAATATTACTTCTTCCCAATTTAATTTTTAAATTCAACATAATCCCAATCAAAATCCCACGAAGCTATTTTGTGGATATTCACAAAGAGATTCTTAAGGTTATATGGAGAAGCAAAAATCTAGAATAGAAAACACAGTATTGAAGAAAGAGTCAGAATGCTGACACTACCCAACCCCAAGACTTACTATATAGCTACATGAGTCAAGGTAGTGTGGTATTTGCAAACACATAACTAGATCAATGGAACAGAAGAGAGAGGCCAGAAATAGATCCACATGAGTACAGTCAACTGTTCTTTGACAAAGAAGTAAAGGCAATACAATGGAGCAAAAGTCTTTTCAACAAACAGTCTAATAACTGAACATCCACATGAAAAAAAATCTAGACATTGACATTAAATTCACAAAAATTAACTCAAAATAAATCATAGACCTAAATGTACAATGCAAAACTGTAAAACTTTCAGAAGAAAATAGGAGAACATCTAGTTGATCTTGGGTTTGGCAATAAGTTCTTAGATATAACAACACAAACCAGACTTATGAAAGAAATAATTGATGTTAGACTTTGTTAAAATTAAAACTTCCATATTTGTGAAAGACAAATCACAGAATAGAAGAGAATATTTGCTAAACACATTTCTGATTATTGACAATTATCCAAAATACACCAAAAAGTCTTAAAACTCAAGAAGAAAAACAACTTGAATAAAATGTGAGCAAAAGATCTGAACAGACATTTCACCAAAGAAATGCAGATGAAAAACCTGCATAGAAACAGATCAACATAACATGCCATTAGAGAAGTGTAAATTAAAACAATGAGATACCACTAAACACCTATTAGAATGGCTAAAACTCAAAACACTGGCAACAACAAATGCTGTCAAGGATGTAGAGAATACAAACTCTCACTCATTGCTGGCGGGAATGCAAAATGCTATTTGGCAGTTTCTTACAAAATTAAACATACACTTACCATATGATCTAGTAATCGTACTCATTGGTATTTTGTTGAAAATTATGTTCCACAAAATCCTTCACATAAATGTTTATAGCAGCCCAATTTACAACTGCAAAAAATTTGGAGGCAACGAAGATGTCTTTAAGTAGGTGAATGCATAAACAAACTTGTACATCCATACAATGGAAGATTATCCAGCGCTAAAGAGAAGTGAGCTATTAATCATGAAACTATACAGGGAAACCGTAAGTGCATACTGTTAAATGAAATAAACCAGTCCAAACAGCTATATTGTGTATGATTCCAACTATACAACATTCTGGAAAAGGCAAACTATAGATACAGTAAACAAGATGCCAGGATTTGGAAATGGGGAGGGATAAAGAGGTAGAGTACAGAGGATTTTGATGGCAGTGAAAGTAATTTGTATGATACTACGACGGTGGGCACATAACATCATGCATTTGTCAAAATCCATTAAATGTACACCCAGTGAACCCTAACGTACTATAGTTATAATAATGTATCAATATTGGTTCATTAGTTGTAGCAAATGTACCACCATAGTTAATAATAGGGAAAAGCAGGGAGGAGAAGGGTGAATGGGCATATAGAACTCTACTTTCTCCCCAGGTTTTTTTTTTCTTTTTTCTTTTTTTTAAACCTAAAACTGCTACAATAAATAAAGGCTACTGTTTTAGTTAAATCCATTTATTTCTAACATTAAAAACAGGAAACATAAAACAACTAAGTTTAAGAAGCTGAGTGTGGTGATAGGAGCCTGTAATCCCAGCAACTTGGGAGGCTGAGATGGGAAAATTGCTTGAGCTCAGAAGTTTAAGGTGAGCCTAGGAAACACAGTGAGCACGCCCCTACTAAAAAAACAAAACAAAACAACAACAAAAACACCAAGTTTCACAAATATTATGTTTTCAAGTGTCAGGTGACAGGCATGTTTCATTTTTTTCAATACTACCTGTCTAGTGAAATCAGAGATATGTACCTGAATTTTACTTACTGTGAACAATCAGGTGATTTGAATTTCTCTTTTCAACAGTAGAAACAAACGTTTTGGAAATCAATATGGATTTTAAAAGGCTCCAAAAAACATTAACTCGTATTTATCAATATTATGTCTTCTTTATTATATTGTCAGAACAAAAGGATTAAGGTTATTTATAAAATTTTTAAAATGTGTGTTTTTATCTAGGAATATAGTCATTTTAAAATTAATGCTACTGTCAGGATGAAGGCAGGGAGCTGCAAAACTTTTCAAACAACTTATTCTAGCACTTGAGATCTCTGCAGAATTTGGGCCTATCTTGTCATGAGAACTTGGGATTTCAATAGATCTGCTCATGGTTTCAATCTCTAGTTGGTCTGCAAAGAAATTAACTCTGTGCTACTGCCCAAAACTATCCCCCAACTTTCAAGGTCTCCTGCCTTGAAAATATGCACATTTTGTCCTTAAAGAGCACAGAAACGTGCCTATAAAATCTGCACTGCTATTGTTTAAAATGACCAAAAAGATGCCTTGCCTATAATCTCTATATGCAAGACTGAAGATTACATTATATGGAAGTATTCTGTAACCAAGAGTCTTTGCCTTTAAAACAAAATATTTTTTTTTCCTTAGAGGATAGCTATTTGGGGACTTAGAAAAACTGGACAACTCTCAGAAACAAGTTTTTCTTCCGTAGAAAACACACTAGGGTTTGTGTCTCTTTTCTTTGTTCAGTTTTATACATGTATAAAGGAAAGACAAAAAAACAAGAGGGTCTTTTCATTTTTCCACAGTTCCCTTTCTTGTTCACAGATGAATATTCAGTGTATTCTACTCACACAGAACACTCGGCCAGTTTTTCTTTTGCTCTATTTTAAAGGGCATAATATTTCTTTAACTGAGGAAGACATATTTATAATATAATTTTGGATTAAGATTTTTATTTACAAATCATTTCACAGAAAGTTTCTCTAAATTTTTAGCAAGAGATATTTGGCTATAATTAGTCATATTTATCTGTCTTCATTTCAAGGATCTCTATGGTACTGAAATTTCTGTTTAAAGAATTTTAAGTACGTTCATTTATACACAGTTCATGCAACTTATTTACTTATCCCCCTTCTGCATGTCAGCCATTTCTTTCCAAATGTTAAACAGAGTTTCTAAAAGTTATGTGTGTGTATGAGTGTGTGTATGTGTGTGTGTGGGCCTGTTTATGAAGGAGAACAGAGACAGAGGGAAAGTGGGCAGTCATTGTACTCAAGCCAACAACCCCATTTCAAAGGAGAGGGATTTTTACCCTGAAAATTTGTTTTCAATTCTTCACTTTTAAATTAATACATTTAGAAAAGGTTTAATAGAATGTGGCTGAACCTAATTTAAATAAAAATTTCCACCTCTTGGCTTTATATTTTTTGTTTTAATTAATCGGTCATTGCATTTACCTGTATACATTTTATATGTATTTGTATTTATTGTATCTGTATTTGTATTTATTTGTATAAATTTTTCATAACCCCAAATATATCATGAAAACATTTAAATGTTTTCCTTTATCTAGGAAATCATACACACGTTTGAAAACCAAACAGTTTATATCTGACTAGATGTTTAGTTACTATTACTATTTTGAACTTGGAATGGACTTATTTTTAGATAAGTTATTTGTAAAGAACTGAGATTTACTGCATCCTACCTGATGTCAGGTACTCATGTCTTGTCTCAAATCACGTTCTGAACATCTCTTTGTATTAATATAATTAACCCCAGTTTACAGAAGACAAAATTAAGAAACAGAAAGAAAGAGACTCGGTAACAACCAAGGTGATTCAGGACTTAAGTGACAAATCTATCAACTTCTGTCTACCTCCACTGCTGCCTTCTTGGGTGAGGTCACTGTAATTTCCATCCTGGACCACTGGACCACTGTATTCATCTTCTAACTGGATTCCTCACCAACTGCCCTGATAATTCCAATCCATTCTGCAACAGAAGCAGGTTTATTATGGGACTGTGTCATAATTCCCTGGCTTCCCGTTTCATTTAGGGCAAAATTCTATAAGGTCTGTCTCTCCATTTCTCTTTAACTTCATTTCAATCTACTATCTTTTCAGCTCACAGCATTCTACCCACATTAATGTCCCTTTTGTTCCTAGACATTGCCAAATTTTCGTTTTCTTTTTTTCTTTTTTGTTACTGCTTTCTGATCTACTATAAAATGCTTTTCTTCTATGGAGGCTTCAAACATACTATTCCTTGCCCTGGATTTCTGCATCACTTGATCCTTCTTATCATTTGAGTCTCAACAGAAACACCACCTCTTAAAACGGTCACCCTCTGCTTCTTGCCCAGACCTTTGTTAGTTTCTGTCAGAGAAAAATGACTTCTTTATTTGCAACGAACTAGTTTGCTTGTTTGTTTGTTTATCATCTATTCCTCCACTTCCTCTCCATAGTATACTGATATCTCTATGAGGACAAGAATATTCTATTTTATTTACTACCCTCATATAGTTCCTAGCACTTCAGGTACTGAATAAATATTTGCTGGATGAGTGAAGTCTTTGCTTTCTCCACTCTAAAATGTGCTCATATTAATTAAATATACTCATAAAGTTTACTCACTTGGATATATATATATATATATATATATCCATTTGTCCTTAGTAAAGCTTGAAATATGTGAAATGATGGCACTTTTTTTTTCCCCTGAATATTATTTCTTGGTCAGAACATTATCTTCCTCCCTGGCAAAAATATACCATGCCTTTATGTTTTAGTAAAGTATCTCAAAGAATCATATAACCATAGCATAATGGAGCTGAAGGACACCTCAGAGCCCACCTACCCCTATCGTGCCCCTGGCACCTGAGCCTCTTCTACAGCACCAAGTGGCCACTGAGACATACGAGGCTGGAAGAACTAAGTACCGTTTCAGGCAACACATCTAATTCTTAGTGTGTTTTAATAGCCTAATATTTATGTTTAGAGTTTTGGTACTAAGACATTCCAAGTTTCTACTGTCCACTGACTTTTCACTATTTGTTCCCTTTGATATTCATTTGAAATCTTTTTAGTTTAACCCGATTTTGTTGTTTCTTTTTATTAAAAAAAAAAAAAAAAAAAAACTCGAGGTAGCTTCTTTTCTGATTTAATGTAGCAATACCAGAAAATCCTTTTTGGGTTTAGTCTTTCAGATTGTTAGTAAACTTAATGATCAGAATAGGAGTATTTGTTATTTTTCTGCAAACTACTTTCATCTATATTTCTTCCTACTTCTCATTGTGCCAAGTCCGTTCTTTCATTAAGACACTGTAATTACATTATAGTCAGTATGTTTTAAGTAAAATTCTGAGATTCGTTTACTTTTTCTTGAGGCTTCTAAAAAATATGTAAGTATTGATAAAATCAAGTGAAATATCCTTTATGACTTCAACTTCTAGAAATTCTTGTCTTCTATATATTTTATCACTTAATTTACCAATTATGTCTACTCCTTTTGAATAAGGAGGAAATACCATTTTCTGAAATAAAAAAAGAAAGAGAAAGAGGAAAAAAGAAATTAGAGAATATTTTAAACAATGTGTTCTGTGTGTTTTTTAAATGTCATCAAACTCATTCTTCAGGACTTTACTAACTCATAATGAGCTGTTCAATGAGTACTTATTTAACAATTGCTCTGTGTTCTATTACTTATCCCTTTTTCTCACCTGTATGCTCAACTTTTTCATTATAAGCCCTTTCTTCTTAGCATATAAACATGCAGGATCATCTCCGATCAAATATACACAAAAATAAGCATACGATAAAAAAGAAAGAATATCCTTTTTTGAAGATTTGCTCTGTTACCACTTTCTTCTCTCTTATTTCTAGTCAAATCTCTGAAGACAGTTTTTACTTCTTTACCTCTCATCCTGTTTACAGTCCACTGAAAACTGACTTCTGCCATTAAAATATAATTTAATTATTCCCACCATGATCACAAATCACAAGACTGTCAAATCCAATTGAATACATTTTGACTTGACCTTACTTTATATCTCAGATGTTTTGACATTCTTGACAACTCCTTCTTTCGAAAACACTGTCCTCTCACTGGCTTCATACTTTTAGGCTTTTCTCCTGCCCTTCTCTCTTCCTTTGCAGGCTCTTCTGCTTCTTCCTGATCCTGACCCTATATACGGGTTCTTCTTCTGCTTCCCAACAGTCTCTTGCTCTCATATCATCCTCTTCCTTGAGTGATTATATTCACATCTTTAACTTCAAACATCATCTTTATTTTGATGACTCTCAGGTCTGTAGCTCCTGCCCTTATCACAGCTCTTCTATATCTCTCCAGTTGGATACATACTGCTGACTATGGAGTATCTTTAGCTGAATGTCCCACAGATACTTCAACTTACGACATATCAAACTGCAGTTTTTCAATCTTCATTCCAAAGTGATATTTTTCTGTTCTTCTCATCTCTGTTAATGGTACTGTCATCCACCAAGGGTGTTTGGAAGAACCTTGAGTTCAAGCCCATTCCTTTGTTTCCCTACAGTTGCCCTGTAATCTGTATGCTGAGGGTTAAAGGCAGGGCTAGGAGAAAATATGTTTCTATTAGATGAGATGTATCATCAATATTCAACTGGTATTAGAAAAATAACCATAAAAATGCTCCCGATAATAAGCAGCTAAAACATAAAGAACATCTTTTTGTAAGTAACCATGAACAATGTTTGAGAGGTAGAAGGATCATTCAAGAATCTAAAAATTCTAAACATAATTTTACATATTAAAAAAACAGTCCTAGACAGGAAAGATAAATGTCCAATATAAAAGTAAGTTAATGAAAAAGTGTGGACTAAAATCTAGATCCACTTCTGTAATGTTTGTATTTCCTTGGTATTAGAAGTAACTTACTCCTCCCTGTCCCTGATCTATGTAATGGCAAACATTTTTCCTTGGTAGGAGATAAATCAGGTCATACAAACATAGAAAGCAAGATTTAAACAGAGTATATCTGTAATATAAATTTCTGCTAGCAGAATGTACCCTACATTTTAAAAAGTGAGAGTTATTTCTCAGCTGCTGTCTAAATAACTTATACTATTTATGCTTCCACCAATCCTGTATATTTCTTGTATGCGCACAAACCATGAATATTATCTAATTTGTAAAACCTTGTCAATCTGACAAAGAAACTTAGTAGGTGTGTATATAAGATTGAATATTTTTTATATGTTATTGGACACATATTTTTATGAATTATGTTTTTATATCCTTTGAACATTTTCTATTGGGTTATTTATATTTCTTGTTCTTGAATTTTCTTCTGTTTCTTGGATAAGGTTTTCTTCTGGAATATATTCTTCAGACTTTTTTTAATGGTATATATTTTTGTTCTGTATTATTTTTACAGTTATGTCATCTCATTTGAAATGTACAATCATTATATAGCCCTTAAACTATATGGTTAAAAATTGTGTGAGTAAAAACTCTTTGCCACTCCCCCCCCCGCCCCCCGCCACAATCTGAATTCAGATTGACTTATCCTCTGCGCTTTTATTCCAGGACTAAAATTTTGCTTTAACAGAGCCAATAAGCCCAGGTGCTTACTTTCTCTTACATACCTATTCTCCCAACAATGCTTTTGCATCCCCTTTCAGGCAGTGAGAATAAATCCAGTAAAATAATTACGTTCTATCACAATATTAGTCCAGAGTTGGCAAGTAGAGGTTACATATGTACATGTGCATGTGCCTCTACACCAGCTTCCTCTTCCTGAGAGGACTGGGTATTTGCTATGATTTGAATGTATCCCTCAAAGTTCATGTGTTGGAAACTCAATCTCCAATGCAACAGTGTTGAAAGGTGGGACCTTTGAGAGATGATTAGGTCATGAGGGCTCCACCCTCTTGAATGGATTAATGTTCTTATCACAGCAGTAGCTTTGTTATAAATGAAAGTTTGGCTCTTTCTTGCTCCCCATTTATGAGCTCTTTCAACGTGTGATGCCTTCTACCACGTTGGGATACAGAAAAAAGTCCCTCACCAGATGCCCAACACCCTTTTATAGGACTTCACAGCCTCGAGAACTGTGAGCAATAAATTTTTCTTTATACATTACCCAGTCTTTGGTATTCTGTTATGGCAACAGAAAATAAACTAAGACAGTAGTATTTATTTTTTCTTTTGTTTTACATTTTACTAATTGCCTACTTATTCAAAAAGGTAATTAGTTTTGGTTAATTATCAGAGTTTTGTCTTTCCTTTCCTACTTTTCTGCCACTAAGCAAAGAACAAAACAATGAGCATTGACCTTTACCTTTCTCTGGTAAGGTAGTATGGAAGGTTTTCTAGTACTTTGTAAAAATACTGCTACTCCCATACTAAAGTTGTCACACTTCTCAGTAATGTTTCTCTAAATTGGGATTAAAGTTGCTTTTTTTTTTTAGGATTTTATCGAATAAATAAAAAAAAGCTTTCTGGTGGGAAACAATGTTAAAAATTAAGTTATATTAGTTGTCTCTCTCTTTCTCTGGTTGCCACTTTTCAAAGTTATGGAAGAAAGCTGTGTTCCTTCCTTTTGCTAATTATTGTTGGCAAGTTTTGGGGGATGCATGAGAAAAATTCTGTCAAAAGTATTTACTGAGAGAGGGGCAGAGTAAGAAGGCAGAATAGAAGGCTACACCAATCATCCACCCTCTAAGGACACCAATTTCACAATTATCTAAACACAGAAAAGCACTTCATGAGAACCAGTCATCAGGTGAGTAGGCACAGTACCTGGTTTTAACTTCATATCACTGAAAGAAAAACTGCAAGAAGGTAGGAAAGACAGTCTTGAATCACCAACACCACTCCTCCCTAACCCCTGGTAGTGACTGTGTGAAGAGGGAATCTGTGTTTGGCAGAGGGAGTGCACAGGGATTGTGAGAGATAGTATTGAACTCAGTGCTGCACTGCCATAGGAGAAAGCAAAATCAGGCTGAACTCAGCAGATCCCAACCCACGGAAAAAATATTTAAACCAACGCTAGGATAGGAGCAAGATGGCAGAATATTAAGTTCCACCAATCATCCCCTCTGCAAGGCCACCAAATTAACAACTATCTACACAAAAAAAAACACCTTCAAGAGAAACAAAACTCAAGTGACCACTCATAGTACGTGGTTTTAACTTCATATCACTGAAAGCAGCACTGTAGATATGGAAATAATAGTCCTGAATCACTGACACCAGTCTTCCCCAGCCATGGCAGTAGTGGTGTGGTGCCGAGAACGTCTCTGGGCACTGAAGGAGGGAGAACACAGCAATTGTGAGGCAGTGAACTCAGTGCTGTACTGCTAGGGTAGAATGGAAAACCAGACCAAATTCAGCTGATACTCACCCATGGAGGGAACATTTAAAGCAGCACTAGCCAGAGGGGAATGAGGAGGGAAGAGTGGAAAGAGCAGTGTCTTGTGGTTTGAACCCTTGCTCAGTTCACAATACAATAGAATGCAAAATAGATGTCTAAGGTTTTTGACTCTAACCCCTGATTCCTGGATGGTACTTCTGGGTCCATGTGGAACCTGGGGGTCCTTGCTGTCCTGAAGAGAAGTACACAGACCTGGCTGGCTTTTCCACTTACTGATTGTAGAATCTCAGGCATTGAGCAAATAAAGGCAGTAGCCAGGGAGTGGTTACATCAGGCTTTAGGTGAAACCCACTGCTGTGCTGGCTTCAGGTCTGACCCAACACAGTCTTAGTGGTGATGGCCACAAGAGAGCTTGGGTCACTCTGAGCTTTGCATAGCTTTCAGCAGAGAAAGAAGGACTCTGCATGCTTCAGAGAAAATAAGGAAAGAGAACAAGAGTCTCTGCCTGGTAATCAAGAGAATTCTCCCAGATCTTAGCCAAGACCATAAAGCTGATACCTCTATAAATCAGCAAGAACCACAGTGTTATTAGGCATGGGATGCCCCTAAAGTAGATATTGCTTAGATCACAACACTCGGGTCTTTTCAAATATCTGTAACATCTTTCCAAGAAGGGCGGCTAAAATAAACCCAGAAGGTGAAGACTACAATAAACACATAACTCTTCAATGCCTGGACAAACATCTGTAAGCATCAACACCATCCAGGAAAATGACATGACATCCCCAGATGAACTAAATAAGGCACCAGGGACCAATGCTGGAGAAGCAAAGATATGTGAACTTTCAGACAGATAATTCAAAATATCTGTGTTGAGGAAACTCAATTAATTTCAAGATAACACAGAGAAGGACTTCAGAATTTTATCAGATACATTTAACAAAGAGATTAAAGTAATTAAAAAGAGGTAAGCAGAAATTCTGGAGCTGTAACATACAATTGGCATACTAAAGAATGTCTCAGAGTACTTTAACAGCAGAATGGATCAAGCAGAAGAAAGAATCACTGAGTTTGAAGAAAGGCTATTTGAGAATATACAATCAGATGAGACAAAAGAAAAAAGAATAAAAACCAATGAAGCACACCTACAGGATCTAAAAATAGCCTCAAACAGGATTATTGGCCTTAAGGAGGAGGTAGAGAAAGAGACAAGGGTAGAAAGTTTATCCAAAGGAATAATAACAGAGAACTTCCCAACCCTAGAGAAATATATCAATATTCCAAATACAAGAAGGTTATAGAATGGCAAGCAGATTTAACCCAAAGAAGACTACCTCAGAACATTTAATAATCAAACTCCCAAAGATCAAGAATAAAAAAGGATCTTAAAAGCATCAAAAGAAGTGTAACAAATAACAAACAATAGAGCTCCAACACATCTGGCAGCAGACTTTTCACTGGAAACCTTATAGGCCAGGAGAGAGTGGCAGGTAATATTTAAAGTACTGAAGGAAAAAATATTTCACCCTAGAATAGTACATCTGGTAAAAATATCCTTCAAACATGAAGGAGAAACGAAGACTTTATCAGACAAACAAAAGCTGAGGAATTTCATCAACACCACACCTGTTCTACAAGAAATGTTAAAGAGAGTACTTCAATCAAATAAAAAAAGGATGTTAATAAGCAGTAAAAAAAATCATCTGACAGTACAAAACTCACTAGTAATAGTAAATACACAGAACAACACAGAACATAATAATACCATAACTGTACTGTATAAACTGCTGTCTCTTAAGTACAAAGAGTAAATGAACCAAAAAATAAATAAATACAACTTTTTGAGACATAGTACAGTAACATATAAGTACAAACAATAAAAAGTTTAAAAGCCAGTGGACAAGGTTAATGTGTAGAGTTTTTCTTAGTTTTCTTTTTGCCTATTTGTTTGTTTGTTCATGCAAACAGTGTTAAGTTGTTGTCACCTTAAAATAATGAGTTACAAGATAGTAGTTGCAAGCTTTGTGGTAACTTAACATTTAAAAAAATACAATGAATACACAAAATGTAAAAAGCAAGAAATTAATCATATCACCAGAGAAAATCATCTTAACTAAAAGAAAAGAAGAAGAAAGGAAAGAAGGAAGAGAAGACCACAAAATAACCAGGAAACAAAAAACAAAATGGCAGCAGTAAGTTCTTACTTATCAATAATACATTGAAGGTAAATGAATTAAACTCTCCAATCAAAAGACACAAAGTGGATGAATGAACAAACAAAAAAGATCCAATGATCTGTTGCCTATAAGAACACACAATACCTATAAAGACACACACAGACTGAAAATAAAAGAATGGGAAAAGATATTCCATGCCAATGGAAACTAAAAAAGAGCAGGAGTTGCTATACTTAGACTAGGCAAAATAGATTCTAAGATGAAAACTATAAGAAGAGACAAAGAAGGTCACCAAATAATGATAAAGGGGTTGATTGAGCACAAGAATATAACAACTGTAATATAGGTATAAACACTGGAGTATCCAGATTTATAAAGTAAAAATTTTTATAGCTAAAGAGAGATATAGACCCCAATACTATAATAGTTGGAGACTTTACACCCCACTTTCAGCATTGGACAGATCTTCCAGTCAGAAAATCAATAAAGAAACATCAGATTTAATCTGTGCTACAGACCAAATGGATCTAATAGATATTTACAGAGCATTTCATCCAACAGCTGCAGAATAAACATTCTTTTCCTCAGCACATAGTTCATACTCAAGGATAGACTATATGTTGGGTCACAAAACAAGTCTTAAGACGTTCAAAAAATTGAAATATTATAAAGCACCTTTTCTGACCACAGTGGAATAAAGCCAGAAATTAATACCAAGAGGAACTTTGGAAACTACACAAACACATGGAAATTAAACAATATGTTCCAGAATGACAAGTGGTAAATGAGTAAATTAAGAAGGAAATTTAAAGATTTCTTGAAACAAATGATAGTAAAAACACAACATACCAAAATCTATGGGATACAGCAAAAGCAGTACTAAGAGGGAAGTTTACAGCTTTAAGCGCTTACATGAAAAAATAGAAAAACTTCAAATAAACAACCCAGTGATGCATATTAAAGAACATCAAAAGCAAGAGCAAATCAAACACAAAATTAGTAGAAGAAAATAAGTAATAAAGATTAGAGATAAATGAGTATAAAATGAAGAAAATAACACAAAAGATCGCTAAACGAAAAGTTGTTTTTTAAAAAAAGGTAAACAAAATTGACAAACTTTTAGACCCAAATAAGTAAAATCAGAGATGTAAAAGGAGACATCACAACTGACACTGCAGAATTTAAAGGATCATTAGTGGCTACTATAAATGGTTATATAGAAAGAAATAGAAAAATCTGGAAGAAATGGATAAATTGCTAGACGCATGCAAGCTACGAAAATTGAACCAGGAACATATGCGAAATCTGAGCAGACCAATAACAAGTAATGAGATCAAAACCATAATAGCAAATAAAAGCCCACTACCTGATGGCTTCACTGCTGAATTTTACCAAACCTTTAAAGAACACCAGTCCTACTCAAATACTCTGAAAAACAGAGGAGGAGGAAATACATTCAAACTCATTCTATGTTTGACCGTATTACCCTAATATTCAAATCAGAAAAGGGTACAACAAAGACATATTTTGAATCAAATGGCTTTGATCCAAAAGACAGTAACAAATGCTGGTGAGGACATGGAGAAAAGGGAACCCTTGTACACTGTTGGTGGAAATGTATATTAGTACAACCACTATGGAGAACAGTTTGGAAGTTCCTTAAAAAACTAAAAACATCTACCATAAGATCCAGCAATCCCTATATATATATAGGGGTATATATGTATATATATATACACACATACATATATGTGTGCATGTATAGTATATGTATATACACACACACTAAAAAGAAAGGAAATCAGTATACTGAAGATATAACTGCACTCCCATGTTTATTGCAGTGATATTTACAATAGCATCAACAGATGGCTAAAGAAAATGTGGTATTTAAACAGAATGGAGTACTATTCAGCCACAAAACAGAATGAGATCCTGTCATTTAAAACAACATCGACAAACTGGAGATTATTAGGTTAAGTGAAATAAGCTAGGCACAGAAAGACAAACTTCACATGCTTAAACTTATTTGTGGGAGCTAAAAATTAAAATAATTGAACCATAGAGATAAAGAGTAGAAGGATGGCTACCAGAGGTTGGGACAAATAGTTGTTTGGGGTAGTGGGAAAAGTGGGGATGGTTAATGGGTTAAAAATAGCTAGAAAGATTGAATAATACCTAGTATTTGCTAGCACAATGGGATGGCTATAGTCAAAAATAATTTAATTATAAATTTAAAAAAACTAAAAGTGTACAATTGGATTGTTTGTAATACAAAGGATAATTGCTTGAGGTGGTGGATACTCCCTTTACTCTTATGTGATTATTACTCATCGTATGCCTCTATCAAAATACCTCATGTACCCCATTAATATATATACCTACTAAGTACCCACAAATATTTAAAATAAAAATAATAAATAAATATTCATACATAAATATTTTTTCTGTGAATTATAGGATCTCCTAGGCTCTTAGTCTGCTAGGAGATGTAGCAATGAATCAAAAAGTGTTCTTATGGATCTTAGGGTATACTAGTTAACGTAGAAGGGTTGCTCTAAATTTCAAAGTGTCTGTTTATCAAAGCATCTATGATTCTCAGTGTCTTTTTTGTTTTTTGTTTCCTTATTGTTTGTTTTTCATTTGAGTACTTTTCTTATTAAAACACTAGCTTAAGCAACATGTCAAGGAGTACTGCAAGACAATACAAAAGACAACAAAACAAGCTTTTCATTGCATTGCCTCACCCATAAACTTATAAAGTGGGTGTCACTTTATAAAAGCCTAAGAAAAGCTATTTCGTTGAAAACCTTATTGGCTGTCTTAATGACATCACATTTGTAGTTCTGTTATGAGGTAATAAATCATGGAAGGAGTGAGGAGAAGTTTAGCAACAGTTGTGATGTCTTGCCTGCTATGTGATGGGTCTCAGATGCCCTACATGCTATGCAAGTAGAAATCATTGCTTATTATTTTAATGTAACATTGACTGGAATGCGACTAATTACATAATAGTTATACAAAAAAAAATTCTAGATCAGCTAATTAAGATGAGCAATATGATATATAATAAGATATGTTCTGTGCACAAATAAAGAAACATATTGCTTCTTTATTTATAGTAATAAGATAGGTAAATAAAGTTATTTTGGACTGATAAATATTTTTTTCAACTTTTAAAATTTCCAGGGTACATTTGCAGCATGTGCAGCTGTTACATGGGTAAATGTGTGCCATGGTGGTTTGCTGCACAGATCAACTCACCACCTAGGTATTAAATCCAGCATCCATTAACTATTCTTCCTGATGCTCTCACTTCCCCCAACCTAAACCCCTGAGAGGCCCCAGTATGTGTTGTTCCCCCTCCCCATGTGTCCATGTGTTCTCATTGTTCAGCTCCCACTTATAAGTAAGAACATGTGATTTTGGTTCTCTGTTCCTCTATTAGCTTGCTGAGGATAATAGCTTCCAGCTCCATCCATGTCCCTGAAAAGGACATGATCTCATTCCTTTTTATGGCTGCATAGTATTCCATGATGTATATTTACCACATTTTCTTTATCCAGTTTATCACTGATGGGCATTTGGGTTGATTCCATGTCTCTGCTACTGTGAATACTGCTGCAATGGGCATACATGTTCATGTATCTTTGTAATAAAATGATTTATATTCCTTTGGGTATATACCCAGTAATGCTGGGTCAAATGGTATTTCTGCCTCTAGATCTCTGAAGAATTGCCCCACTGTCTTCCACAATGGTTGAACTAATTTACACTCCTACCAACAGTGCAAAAGAATTCCTTTTTCTCTGCAACCTCACCAGCATCTGTTGTTTCTGAACTGTTTAATAATTGCCATTCTGACTGGCATGAGACAGTATCCCATTGTAGTTCTGATTTGCATTTCTCTAATGATTACTGATGTTGAGGTTTTTTTCACATGTTTGTTGGCTGTATAAATGTCTTCCTTTGAGAACTGTCTGTTCATGTGCTTTGCCCACTTTTTAATGGGGTTGTTTGGTTTTTCTTGCAAATTTGTTTAAGTTCCTTGTCGACTCTGGATATTAGACTTTTGTCAGATGGGTAGAAAGGAAAAATTTTCTCTCATTCTGTAGGCTGTTCACTCTGATGATAGTTTCTTTTGCTGAGCAGAAACGCTTCAGTTTAATTAGATCCCATTTGTCATTTTGCTTTTGTTGCAAGTCTTTTTAGCATTTTTGTCATGAAATCCTTCCCCATGCCTACATCCTGACTGGTATTGGCTAGATTTTCTTCTACGGTTTTTATAGTTTGGGGTTTTACATTTAAGTCCTTAATCCACCTTGGGTTAATTTTTGTATAAGGTGTAAGGAAGGGGTACAGTTTCAATTTCCTGCATATGGGTAGCCAGTTCTCCCAGTACCATTTATTAGAGGGAATCCTTTCCCCATTGCTTGTTTTTGTCAGGTTTGTTGAAGATCAGATGGTTGTAGGCTTGTAGTCTCATTTCTGAGTTCTCTATTCTGTTCCATGGGTCTATGTGCCTGTTTTTGTACCAGTACCATGCTGTTTTGGTTACTGTAGCCTTGTAGTGTAGTTTGAAGTTCAGTAGTATGATGCCTGAAGCTTTGTTCTTTTTGCTTAGGATTGTCTTGGCTATTTGGGCTCTTTTTGAGTTTCATATGAATTTTAAAATTCAACATCCCTTCATGTTGAAAACTCTCAATAAATTAGGTATTGAAGGAACATACCTCAAAATAGTAAGAGCCATATATGACATATCCACAGCCAATATCATACAGAATGGACAAAAGCTGGAAGCATTCTCCTTCAAAACCGGCACAAGACAAAGATGCCATCTCTCACCACTCCTACTCAATATAGTGTTGGAAGTTCTGGCCAGGGCAATTGAGCAAAAGAAAGAAATAAACGTATTCAAATAGGGAGAGAGGAAGTTAAATTATCTTTGTTTGCAGATAACAAGATCCCATGTCTAGAAAAGCCCATCATCTCAGTCCGAAACCTTCTTAAGCTGATAAGCAACTTCGGCAGTCTCAGGATACATAATCAATTGTGCAAAAGTCACTAGCATTCCTATACACCAACAACAGGAAAGCAGAAAGTAAAATCACAAATGAACTCCCATTCATAACTGCTACAAAAAGAATGAGATACCTAGGAATATAGCTGACAAGGGAAGTGAAGGACCTTTTCAAGGAGAACTACAAACCACTCCTTGTGGAAACTAGAAAGGACACAAAAGGAAAAACATTCCATGCTCATGGATAGAAAGAATTAATATCACGAAAATGACCATACTGCCTAAAGTAATTTATAGATTTAGCGTTATTTCCATTAAACTATCATTGGTAAATCTTTTTAAGAAAAATTTATAGTATAAATTAATAGTTTAAAGATGGCAATTTTTATTTAGATAGGTCAAGAAAAAAAGTGCTGTCACAGAGAGATGTGAATTGAACTACCTATTGAGGAAGTATGCTATCATTAAGGCTTTCTCACAATTTCTTTCATATTAAGGATTTTAAAAAGTTAAATATGTACAATTTCATTTGTATCACTGCTATAATTTCTTTATCAAATATGTGTTGAGTAAATGTTATGTTTCAGACATTGTGCTGGAATTGGAGATACAATGGTAATGAAATGAAGGATGGATCATGGATCTTACAATCTAATTGAGGTAGAAATACAAACACACATACATATATACAACACACATGCACATACTAAATAATCACACAAATATATGAATATTTGCTTCAGATAATGTTACTAAATTGTGGTTATTTCTGTGCTGGCAAGAAATATCCAGTTCCTTGAAATTTATATTTCAATGACTTCTTCCAAATTTAATCCTGTTTATGCCTAAGGATTTTTGTTGTTGTTTCTTTAATCTCTTAAAGTTTCAATCACACATTGAATCACTGCTGATTTGTATGTATGAAGTTACCAGGACTTCTAATTTTGTACAAAGTTTATATGTGCTAATATTTTCCATTAGTAAAGAAGACTGAAAGATGTCTTGGTTGCCTGGAATTTATGCCACCAAGGAAGAACAGTGATTAGTGTGTTTTTCATGTCTAAAACACCAAAAGCAATGGCAGCAAAAGCCAAAATTGACAAATGGGATCTAATTAAACTAAAGAGCTTTTGCACAGCTAAAGAAACTACCATCAGAGTGAACAGGCAACCTACAGAATGGGAGAAAATTTTTGCAACCTACTCATCTGACAAAGGGCTAATATCCAGAATCTACAAAGAACTCAAACAAATATACAAGAAAAAAACAAACAACCCCATCAAAAAGTGGGGAAAGGATATGAACAGACATTTCTCAAAAGAAGACATTCATACAGCCAACAGACACATGAAAAAATGCTCATCATCACTCGCCATCAGAGAAATGCAAATCAAAACCACAATGAGATACCATCTCACACCAGTTAGAATGGCAATCATTAAGAAGTCAGGAAACAACAGGTGTTGGAGAGGATGTGGAGAAATAGGAACACTTTTACACTGTTGGTGGGATTGTAAACTAGTTCAACCATTATGGAAAACAGTATGGCAATTCCTCAAGGATCTAGAACTAGATGTACCTTATGACCCAGCCATCCCACTACTGGGTATATACCCAAAGGATTATAAATTATTCTACTACAAAGACACATGCACACGTATGTTTATTGCGGCACTATTCACAATAGCAAAGACTTGGAATCAACCCAAATGTCCATCTGTGACAGACTGGATTAAGAAAATGTGGCACATATACACCATGGAATACTATGCAGCCATCAAAAAGGATGAGTTTGCGTCCTTTGTAGGGACATGGATGCAGCTGGAAACCATCATTCTTAGCAAACTATCACAAGAAGAGAAAACCAAACACCGCATGTTCTCACTCATAGGTGGGAACTGAACAATGAGATCACTTGGACTCGGGAAGGGGAACATCACACACTGGGGCCTATCATGGGGAGGGGGGAGGAGGGAGGGATTGCATTGGGGAGTTATACATGATATAAATGATGAATTGATGGGTGCTGACGAGTTGATGGGTGCAGCACACCAACATGGCACAAATATACATATGTAACAAACCTGCACGTTATGCACATGTACCCTAGAACTTAAAGTATAATTTAAAAAAAAAAAAAAGAGTTAGATCATTGGGTTAATCATGCTCTGCCATAGTATCATTGCTATCCTTTAAATAAATTTTAAAAAAAGGTTTAGTTAGAAAATTTGTTAACAAGATAAAATTAACCACAGACTATAAAGGAAAGTAATTTCAGCAGGATTATTTACTCTCCCAATCAAAGTTGCAAAAACAACAAACCAAAAAAGGTGTATGTGTGACATCTACTTAATTTTTTAAATATGATTCTTTCCATCTTTTGTTCTTTGATCTCCACATGAGCAGAGACACATAAAATGGCAATGGGGCCAAGGGTGCTAGATGTCTTGGCATTCATTAACTATGGCAATTAGCACCATTTAGATTGATATGTCTCCAAGATGAAAGTAAGAATTGGACTAGACAAACAAAAAATGATGATCGCACTTGTGAAAGTGGAACAACACTGATCAACAAGAAACAAAGAAGCAAAGCTCACCTTAAAAGACTTGGAATATTTGAAAAATTGATTATGTGATAAGATAATTTCAACGTAAGTACAATTCCTTGGAGAGTTATGAATGCTTCGGTAGCATTCAAGTAAAATGAAAAGGCACCAGGGCAGTCTGCTTTAACAGCTTGCTGGCCTGAACCCTAATACATAATGTTCTTGTAATAGTTTATGGGTGACTGCAGTAAATTGGTAGTGAATGTTTTTCATTGTTTTGGCTCTTCATATCAGATCTTCTCTTGGAGAACATTTTGTTCTGAGAATATTATGAAGGCAGTTGATCTACTTTAGAAGCTGCTTGACAATTTTAATACAGTGTTAACTTTTCTCCCCTCCAGATTTTGTGCTTTTTTGTCCTTTGTACCCGACATCAAATTATAGTTTGAAATTCAGCAATTTGCTCAGTTATACTTTACCTACCCTGACTAAATATTTTGTAAGTGCTGCCACAAGAAAAGAAAAATCTAATTTTTCCTGATGTTGTTGTTACCCCTCTCTATTTATATAGCAGTTTAAATCTGCCCTTCATCTTGACAGAGAAAAAGTTTTAGACGGATTAATTATGAACCTACATAATTCATTGACAAATAATTTATGATCATATTCAGGGGTTGTTTTGGGGTAAAAAGAAAATCGCATTGAATGAATTATATCAAGTGAAATCATGGTATTTTAAACAAAATGAGGTTTATAATTACCTGGGATTTAGTGAACAAAATTATGTAATACAGGACTCCCTGAAGAATTTAGTGCATGTCCTATGTTTTAGTGCTTCAAGCAGCAAATATTATGGATATACAATAAAAAAGGACGTTTTAGACTTAATACATACTGAAATGGTCTCAATGCTAACATTAGACTCATGAAAAATTAGCAGACATCTGAGTACTTTATTTGTTCTTTTAGTCTTTGCTGTACCTAGGAACATTTGTTTCATATAAAAGTTATATTACAAAATTAATGGACGAAGGGTGGAAAGAGAATTTGAAAGAATGTGAAATAAAGTCTGGATATATACTGAATGCAGGTGGAAGATGTCTGAGGAACATTAATGACAATAAAGTGCAGTCTCTTCCTAAGGTACACATATCCAAACCAAAGTAAGAGTCAACATGGTTACATAAAACGGCAAAGAAAATCTTGGTTGGACAGAGAACTCCGAAGAGGTAGTAAAAGGAAAAACTGAGCAAACTAGGGAAGACACATGCAGAGAAGAGTTAGAAATAATTAGAGAAGAAATAAAATGCTTCCACAAAAATAAGAACAACAAAAATTCAGAAGTTAAATGCAGAACAGTCCAGCTAACAGAAAAGGATTTTTGAACTGTGTATGCAAGAAGCAGACAGCATGATTGGAAATGAAGTATTTGCTCTTTCCTCTAAGACTGGAAGGACAAGACATTCCTGGGCAGTACAACTCTGCCTAGGATTAGTTGCACTTCCTCAAATGTATTTTCAAGCAAAAAGCTGACACCCAAATGTCTTGAGCTAGCAGAAGTACCCAGACTCTTATGCAATACAGGCTTTAGTGTTTTATTGCTTATTCAAAAAAGACAAATTATATTTTTAAATTGATATATGTGTGAGCATGGTTATGCTATACCTATAGATTACCAAAAATAATACCAATAGCAGCCAACCAACAGTTTAGCCTCAGTATTTTCACAACAATTCAAAATGTTTTGTTAAATCCCATGAAAGTAGCTTCAGTGACAAAGGTTTCAGATCTTTGCAAAGGATAATTAATTCAGAGGCATATAACGGGAAACACTACAGTCAGGTCTAGACAGGTTTAGATAAACTAATGACCCAACTAGTTATGGCAGCTACAGTTTTTAACTTTGAGTAAAGGAATCTTAAAAGCAGTTCAAGGAAGAAACATTTTCTTTCTTTTCCTTTTTAAAATATTTAATTGTCTTTTTCGAGGATGATAAAAGATAAAATCTAGAGACTTTATTGTACTGCACTCATTATATTCTCTCCCCTGCCTCATATGTAAATCCAGTTTGCTTCTTCATGTTTATTCATCTCTACTTTAAATAAACATATTGTACATATACTCTCTCTATACACACACACATATAATACCTATTCTCCTTCATTTCTGCTTACATTGTAAGTCTTTAAAACATTTATTGAAATTTTTTTTGGATTGACTTTACATTGAAGAGCTTTATTATAAATGAAAGACTTCCCTTCTATTAAATGAAACTTTCTTTTAATACCACTATGAGGCAGAACATTATTGCTATGATATAACTTTGTAAGATCGAATGTCCTACTGGCTGGATCTGTGAGTTAATTTAAATTTTTACAGGCTGTTAGATGGAGCAAAAGGCAGGATACAGCCATGGACTATAGGTTTTTTATCCTTTAGTTACTTCTTTTATTTTTACTTTACATTAATGGACAAGTTTCATCTAGTCTAATTTTATGTACCACTTGAGTCTTTCCTCATATTTTTGGAATGTCATTTTTAATTTAGAGTGTTTTCTAAGTAAAAGTCTTAATTGTTCTTTTCCTGGATAATAGCTTGCATGAATACAAAGAACTTTATGTTTGAATTTTGGATTTAGTCAACTTGATTTTTCACTGAAATCAGGCCTAAACATATGAAGTTCAGCAGCAAAAACAAAATCAAGCTTACTTACTGAAAACGCATTGTCTTTCTATAACAAGCTTACTGTAAAGATGGGGGTAGTATGTATATTTCCATAGATACATATATATAGTATCTGTGTGTACACATACACACATGAAGTTAAGAACGTTTGTAAAAAAAACTACACATATGCAACATTAGAAATATTGTTAAATATTTATGTGTAATGAAGCTGTTCTTTTCAATGATGTCCTACATTGTAAAAGTTTTATTTAAAAATTTTTATATAATGAATGCAAACTTGAGTCACTCTTCAAACATGAATATTTTCTCAAATGAACATATTTGCATGTGTTATGCTATATAAACTGAGTTCTGTAAAAAGGATCCTTTTTCTTCTGCTACCAAGAAATTCTACTTTTACAATTCAAACAATCTACTCTCTTCCACACTCAAAATAAGTCATCATTACTTAAAATATGTGGAGTCTAACAATGGAAATGTTTGTATATTTGTCAAACTAAATATTATGTTAAAATATTTTATACATTTCCACTGAGAATGCTCTTCTTAGTTAAAAATAAATTTAAAAAAAACTTGGAGACATTTTGAAAGTGGCTATTCCAGGTAAGATAAATGTTTAATTTACTCCGTAGCATAATAATTTTAGGAATCCCTTCATTTTGAAAAATTATTCTGAATACCAGCAACATTTTGGCCTTTAAGACACTTTATTAACAATTTTGAAGAAAAAGTTAAGAAACATTTGTTCAAAAGATTTGAATCTATGGAGATGGAGAGGAAGAAACAATGAGACCAGCCCTGACTCATGAACAAATAGTGAGGTAAGGAGATAACCTTCAATGACTACTGCGAGACAGATTTAAGTGTTCTCTTGGAGTTAGAAAGCACTATATAAATACAGAGAGGGAAAAATTCATTTTACCTGGAGCATGACAGTTAAATTGTACCTAGAAGGACAGAGATTGAAACCTTAACAGGTTGAAATGGAAGAAAGAACTAGGAAGAGGAAGTAAGTTGTTCAACGTAGAATAGGGTTTCTATTTAAAAAAAAAAAAAATTGGACCGTTTACTTTCTATTCATAGCTTACACAGTAAAACTGTGCTTGTTTCAACTGTGCCAGCACTACACGACATGCCTAGATTCAATTCTGTTGAATCCCATAAACTCTCTTTTTTATTTTGTTTTTCATTCTGTCTTTCTATGCCTGTGCCCCATGTGTTTTTTCTCAGCTCTCATGTCTGTGTCTTTTTCAGTTCTGCATCACCTTCTTTTCTTCTACATTCCTTATCTCTGCTATCCCTCTCATAGTCATCTTCCCATCTTGATTGTCATAAGGAATTGAAATACACTGTACTTCTCTTAGACAAATCCAAACTTGAGTAAACTCTTACACTATGGAGTTTTCAACAAATCCTTACTCTTTGTACTTTTTTCTTTCCTTTTTAAAATTGTTCCTTCCTTTCACTTAATTTCTTTGTAATCTGTCCAAATTTTGTATTCTCCCTCCCCCACTTTTCTCCCTTTTCTTTCTCTCCTTTTTGATTCTTACATTACACTACTGGTGTACTCAGAGGGAAAAAATGATGCTAAAATAAAGAAAATGTTCTTTACAATCAGAATATTATTAACCAGTACTTCCAAGCATAACTAGTTTAATCATAAAAATTCAATTAAGATTTTAATGATTCCAACTTGTATCTCTTTATCTCTATTTGAGTCAAATATTAAATGACTAGTACTTCGAAGTTAAATGTGTTTTACTGTATAATTTTTGAAACTGGATATTTATATTTGATGTCTATATCTCATTTCATAACTAAACTACATGGTCTAATGTATAACATATGGAAAGTTTTTGTAGTTTACCTCCTCTTGCAAGACTAAATGAGAGGACTACTGTTGGCAGAAAGCAAAGTTGGTCAAGGCCAAAAATAGGACCGACAGTGTTTTCTTTAGACCCTCCCTTTTTCTTCCTTGTAATAACCCCTAACTCCTAGATTCAATTTTTTCCTTTATTTATCCAATAAATATTTACTGAATCCTAACTATTTTCCAGGAACTATGGTAAGTGCTATTGATAGATGAATTAGTCATTCTTTGACATGGAAGAGCTTACAACCTAGGTGGAGAGGGAAAAACATAACTGCAATATAAATTGATAAGGCCCATAATGGGACTAAGAACAGGCTACTATCCTGATCATACATCTGGTACTCAGAGACCTCTACTTTATTCCTTGAATTTTCCCCATACTTGCAACCCACCTTTTTATCCTCCTCATTAAAACTTACCTGTTATTGGATCTCATTTTCCCTTAAGGCACCCCTTTTGGATAGGTGCTTTGGGAAAATAATCTCACAAATTAACTCACACTGGATATTAAAAGAGTAAAGCATATACCTCACATCCCTCTTGCATTTTAACAAGTCACTCCATTTGAAAAGAACTGGTTGCTAGTGATGGGAATTTCAAGAACTGTACAGTAGGCCATTAGAAAAGTAAAACTTTCCCCATACACTTCAATCACAACAGAGAGGGGTTAACTGTACTACATAAAACTTCCCTTTAGATGCCCTAACACTATTATTATTTAAACAACATAGCAGCTACATATTCACTAAGAAAATACAATTGAATTTAATTATTGTTAGTAGTAGTAGTTACCACTGGTAACTACTGTTACTAAAATAGAAATTATATATCAATTTAAAATTATAAAATTTGCCTTATTCTTTTTTTAACTTTCATTTTAAGTTCAGGGTTACAAGTACATGTTGGTTACAAAGGTAAATTTGTGTCATGCGGGTTTGTTGTACAGATTATTTCATCAACCAGGTATTAAGTAAAGCATCCATTAGTTATTTTTCCTGATCCTCTCCCTCTTCCCACATTCCATTCTCTGATAGGCCCCAGTGTGTATTGTTCCCTTCTATGTGTCCATGTGTTCTCATCATTTAACTCCCACTTATAAGTGAGAACATGTGGTATTTGGTTTTTTGTTCCTCTGTTAGTTCGCTAAGGATAACGGCTTACAGCCCTATCCATCCATGTCCCTGAGAAGAACATGATCGCATTCTTTTTATGGCTGCATAGTACTCCATGGTGTATATGTACCACATTTTCTTTAACCAGTCTATCATTGATGGGCATTTAGGTTGAATCCATGTCTTTGCTATTGTGAATAGTGCTGCCATGAACATACACATGCATGTGTCTTTATAACAGAATGACTTATATTCCTTCGAGTATATTCTTTGATATTATTATGAAGATTCACTTCAGATACCTGAAATAGCAAGGAATGGTTTTCTAGTTAGAAAAGCATGATCCCCACAATAAAAGTAACAAAATATAAGAAATATTTACATATATCAAGAAAAAAATGATTCATAGGATCACAAAATAAAAATTATACAAATTGAGGAAAGCTTTATTTAATATAATGTCTTCAGGAAAAAAATTGATATCTGTGGACCTGGGATTCCTCCCCTGTAAAATGAAGGGTTTAAAAAAGAATAAACTCCACTTTCCTGCTTCCAGGCTTTATACATATGTGAAGCATTTGCATAAATATTTCTCAATTTTCCTATTACATGAAGGTAATTAGCTTTTATCTTTCTGACACAAGCTTAAAGTGTTTGTTCTTATATTAAGGGAAATTTGTCCATTTAAATTTATACTAAAAATACTGTGTTACTGACAAGGCAAGTAAAGAAAAGAAATCAGTGCTACTGAATCAGGCACTCTTATGGATATTCTGTCTCTTCCTATTCAACACATTTTCCTTTGGCAATCTCTTTTCATGACCTTATCAACTACCAATGTATTGATAGCTTCCAAATTTCTCTTCAGGTATGAATTCTCCTTTGAGCTTGAAACTCCCATGTCCAAAGGTTTCTTGACTATATCCTATGGTGTATAATGCAGTCCTTTGGATTCTGCATTAATAAAAGTAAAGTATTCTTATTTCACAAAATATTCTGTAAGTAATTACCCAATTTTGTTAATCAAGTAATATGGAAGACAATGCACAAATACACAAAATAAAGAATAAGAAATGTAGTACAAATATTCAAAAAGCATTAAAACATGTTGAAATACTATTACAGACATATACTAATAAAATTGAAAATCTCAGGACATAACCTTCTAAGAGAATATAAATTTTCAAAATTGACTCTATAAATGGAAAATTTTAACAGGTCAATAAATTTAAAAACTAATTACAGAAAAGTTCCAGAAACAGGTGGTTCAAGAGAAAATTCTATTTAATTTCCTTTTTCAAAAATGGATAGATAAAATTCTATGTGTTTTCCAGGTATACCATGATGTTTTTAAGTATATATACCTTGTAGAACAACTAAATTTAGCTAATTAACACATGTATTACCTCGCATAGTTATTTTTGAGTAAACATCCACTCATCATTTTTCAAGAATACATATATTATTAACTATAGTCATCATGTTGTACAATAGATCTCTTAAACTTATTCCACCTATCTAATTGAAATGTCATATCATTTGACCAATATCTCCTTAAACACCAGTTTTAACAGAAAATTGAATTTCATTAAGTTTCCAAGGATCAAAATAAACCCATAGCATAGTAACAAAAACAAAATATTTCCAAATTCATTTTCTGAGGCTAGCAAAAGCCTAAAAATGTGACTTCACAGTACAGCAAAAGAGGCTACTGAACACTGTTATTTGACTCTATTGAATTAGGATCGGATGCAAGTGTAAAGCATCAGATTTTTTAGAATTCACTAAAAAAAAACCCTCTAAAATAACTCATTACCATTTTTCATATTACATATTAAAATGGTAATATCTTGGCTCTATCATTTTAAATAAAATACATTATTAAAATTAATTTCACCTGTTTCTTTTTACTTTTTAAAAATGTAGTCACAAGAAAATTTTAAATTGCATATATGGCTCACATTGTATTCCTATTAGTATTAATATAGATAATTTTGCTTATAAGGATATAAAACTCAGCAAGTTAATATATAACAATATATCAAAAATAATTTGTGATGACCAAGAAAGTTGAAATAGAATATCTACTAATATATCATATGATAAATTAGGTAATAAATATAAGTATGATAAAAAAACAATAATTTTGATAGTGCTGAAAATGCATGTAATAAAAATCAATCACAATTCTTAACTTTAAAACTCTTAATAAACTATGATGAAACTCTTTAATATAATGAAGAATATCT
Organism: Trachypithecus francoisi; assembly: GCF_009764315.1. Taxonomy (NCBI): domain Eukaryota; kingdom Metazoa; phylum Chordata; class Mammalia; order Primates; family Cercopithecidae; genus Trachypithecus; species Trachypithecus francoisi. The sequence continues at coordinate 74,061,462 of NW_022681453.1, read as the reverse complement.
ACCTATAAAATGGTTGACACTACATCTAATGGTGGAAAACATTAGTGGTATTCCCACTGAAGCCAAGAGAAAAACAAACTCTTGCTAGCCCTTATTATTATAATTTGGAAGCTCCAGCAATACCACTTAACATGAACTATAAATATGAGAAAGGAGTCGAATAAAAAAAATTAAGACATAATTAGAACTTATAAATCAGTAAGCTGCTTATTTACTATACACACACACACACACACACACACACACACACATACCAAAAACAGCCATTTAAAAATGCAATAGAAAGAACAATCTCTTACTACCAATGATAAAAAATAAAAACTACATAGAAAGTAACACTACAAGAAAAATGTCAGACTTATATCGAAAAACTGTTTTTCTAAATAATGTTAAAAATATCTTGAATATATTAAGACATCTTACAGATGAGAAACCTCTATGTCAATTTTCCCCAAAACAGTTCATAAATTTGATGCAACCATTCTCAGAAGTCCAATAAAATTGAAGTGGGGAGGGCAGTGGTAGAGAGAACTTGATTAAATAATTCTAAAGCTCTTATAAAAAATTGGTTAAGAATAGCGACTAACCTTTTAAAATGAAAAATACTAAAAAGAAACTTTCATTAGCAGGTTTAAACCATATTGTAAAAGCCACAATAAATAGCATAGTCCCAGTAAACCATATAGAAACTGATAGAACTGAAGAGAAAAAATAGGCTGGAAATCAAATAGAAAGGCAAGAAACAAGCCCATTTGTAAATTAAGTATTTAGCATATGATAAATAATGCATTTTAAATCAGTGGGAAAAACATAGATTTTTTTCAATTGATGGTGCTGAGACAACTGGTTAAATATTTAGAACAGAGTAAATTTAGAGCCTATCTCACACTGTATATCAAAATAAAATTCCAGATGGTTTGAAGAGTTATATGTAAACAATAAAACCATAAAAGAACTAGAAGCAAATATAGAAGAATTTTTAATCTTATCTTGGGTTGGAGAAGGTCTTCCTAAGCATAAAAGCAAAGGCAGAAGCCATAAAAAATGTAATATATTTTTTAAAAATAGAATATTTGAACACATAAAAATAAAAGGTCTGTGTAGCAAAAACAAATGAAACAAAAAGGCAAACAATAAATTTAGAAAAAACTATTTGCAACATATGACAGAGTATCATACAGTAGCTGAAAACAATGTCCTATGAAAAATAATTAAGGACCTGGGAAAAACAACTAGTATATAGTGTTAAACAGAGAAACTGTTATAAAAGAGTACATACATTATTATAGGAACTTTGTAAAATACACATACATTTGGGTATAATGACTTCCCACATATACCATGTTTATAATTTCCATGCTTTTATACATATAGTCCCCTTTGACTGAAGAGATCCTCCTTCCCTCCCTGTCTATACGTCTCCTGTTCATCTTTCAAGGATCATTTCCGACATCCCTTTAGACAACAAGAAGTCTTCTTTGAATTATCCGGCTGGAATATGTGCCCTTCCTTTGTTTGCCCATAGTACATTGTTGCACACCATCAAATTAACGCTATTTAATATTATCTGTTTACATGTATTACTCCACCCCTATGATTAAAGTTCCTCAAGAGAAAGGGTAATATTTTACCTCTTTCTGCTTGCTCATTTCCTAGTATTATATCTGTCAATCAGTACACATTCAAAAATATTAGTTTGAATTATTGCTAAAATATCTTCTAAGTAAGATAATTCCAAAATGAAGCTAACGTCAATAGGGAGACAAACAACACAAGAGGCATCAAACTGTGTAAGAAGTCTGAAAGAAAAAAAAGACATAACGTAATGAGAGATCATTCTGTCCTCCTTATACCACAAGCTTCCTTCAGGGTACAGCTCAATGAGTCATCCTAGAGTATTCTAGGTATATATTGATATTCCTAAAAATCTAAACGCATGTACCATATACAAACTGTGTCCCACAATTTATCACTTAAAGTTTATTGTTTTTAAATAATTTCTCATTTATGAGTCTTTTCTCTTATTAGATGTTGATCTCTGTTATGTGAAGAGGTCATGCCTTATCTAGGCAGATATCCTACAAGGTGTTTGGCTAAGTACCCTAGTACTTCAATAAAAATTCAATATGCACAAAATTTCTATATAACTTTAAGTAATTTTCTGTTTTTATTTACATACACCCCTTCATAATTTTCTAAGAAAATCAGGGTCTATTCCAATTTCCTCACTGCGCATCATCATCCAGAATGATGAAGAGATGTATATATTAAGAAAATATTTGCATTTGCTGAGTAAACCTGATATTATCTAATCAAAAGAATAGCTTCAGCTGTGCTTCTCCTAGCTGTGCTAGTCCACACAGCTTTCCCAGTTTTCATGAATTAGTGGAGGTAATGTTAAACCACTTTTCTAGTAAGAGTGCATAAGGATATTTAAGTGAGCTCATCCCTCTAACAAAGGAAAGAATAATTATCATTAATCATTATTCAACAGTACATCTTCTTGAACTAAATCATGAGAGAAGGAACTTATGATGTTTTTTATTAGTCAAAACATTTTCTATATATAGCCTAGTATATACAACGTGCCAAAATACAGAATTCTATTTACTGTTAACGTTGATTTACCAACACATTGCTTGATATACTTCAAAGTTTTGCAAGGAACTATTTGACCTCCTATAGACTGAAAATAAAATCATGAGATTTAAATTATTTAATGCCAAAAAGGAAAGTCATCCTTTTCTCCTTCTTATGTCTTTGTTTCACAAAACTATTATCAGACAGTCCATGCAAACAACTAAAAACAAAAAATTATATGGTGTAGTTAATTGAAAAAATGCTTTTGCTACACACAGAAATTGACACTAAGTGCTGTATTAGAAGGAAATCAGTGATTTTCAATTGACATTGCACAGGAAATCGTTTAGTGTCAATTGATATTAAATGGGTAAAATTGTACTGAATGAGTACAAAATGATTTGGTGGAAAAAATGTGCTTCCATTAGGTGACTTGATATTAAGTGGGCTCAAATGTAATAAGTTTTAGAGGTCACTAGTCAACAAAAATTGGGGCATGCTATCCAACCCTGAGTACATCAGACTGCTTGCTCTTAATACCCTTATCAAAAGATAAGTTAGTGTCATATTATCATGACAAAATTGTCTTCCTTTGGGCTTTCAAGGGAGGTGGGAAAATTCAAATTGTTTAAATGAGCTAAATTAGCCAGTGGTAAGAACCATGACTTCTTAGATTTATCTGGTGGTCCTAATCCTTTAAAAATATAATTTTTTCTAGAATTTTTGGCATGAAATGAAAGGCAATATAACAGCATGTATTTTATTTAATATGATCCAGATTGAGCTTTCTCTATAAAATGGCTTTGACAGTAAGCACACAATAAATTATATTGTATTAGGGAGTGATATGAGTATATATAATGAAGTAACCACTTTATTGATCTTTTAAGAAACCTATGTTTTTAAACCTGAGTAATGAGGAAAGAGAAGTGTGTCACTGCAGGAGACACAAGGAAGGAGAAAAGACAGGAAAAGTTACATTACACAGTCACTACAAGAACAAATTGAATAAAATATTATAGATATTTTCTGGGAACAGAAATAGGGGGTTGTAAGGTACGGAAAACTGTAAAACTAATTTGTTACTTAGTAATATAAGGAACAATAACAATAAAACAGACATACTGGGAACACTCCACCCAACAACAACAGAATACACAATCTTCTCAAGTGTACACAAGGCAATTACCAGTGTCCAGGATAGACCACATGTTAGGCCACAAATTAAGTCTCCATATATTTAAATAGACAAACATCATACAAAGTATCCTTTCTGACCACAAAGGGATAAAGTTAGAAATCAGTAACAAAAGGAAAATAGTTAGGCAACATACTCTTAAACAAAGGATCAAAAAAGAAATCACAAGAGAAATTAGAAAACATCTAGAGATGAATGAAAAAGTGTTATCCCATATCAAAATTTAGGAAACACAGCAAAAGGAGTGCTAAGGGGAAAGTTTATAATTATAAATGCTTATACTAAAAAACAAACAAGATCTCAAATCAGCAATCTAACTTTACAACCTAAGGAACTAGAGAAAAAAAGAAATTAAACCCACAGCTAGGAGGAGGAAAGAAATACATATTAGAGTAGATGAAAAATACAGAATAGAAAAATAACATAAAACCAATAAAACCAAAAGTTGGTTCTTCAAAAATATTAACAAGATTGACAAACCTTTGTATATATATACTAACAAAAAAAAGAGAAGACTCAAATTACAAAAATCAGAAATGAGAGAGGAAACACTACTACTATTCTACAGAAATAAAAATGATTATAAAAGAGCACTATGTGCAATTGCTAGGCCAAGAAATTGGATAACCTAGTTGAAATGTAGAAATTCCTAGAAAAACAAAACCTACTATAACTAAACCACAAAGAAATAGAAAATCTGAATAGATCTATAACTTGTAAGGAGATTGAATCAATATTCAAAAATCTCCCAATAAAGAAAAGTCCTGGACCTGACGGCTTCACTGGTGAGTTCTACCAATTATTTTTAAAAGGGCTAAAATCAACTAGAGGTTCCTCAAAAAAACTAAAAATTGAGCTACCACGTGATCCAGCAATCCCACTGCTGGGTATGTACATACCAGCAGAAAGAAAGGAAATCAGTATATCAAAGAGATATCTGCACTCTTATGTTTGTTGCAGCACTGTTTACAATAGCTAAGATTTGGAAGTGTCCACCAACAGATGAATAGATAAAGAAGATGTAGCATATATACATAATGAAATGCTATTCAGTTATAAAAAAGAATCCCTCTCAAACTTTTCCAAAAAAGTCAGAGAAGGAAACACTCCCTGGTTGATTCTATGAGGCCTGTATTACCCTAATGCCAAAACCAGACAAAAACACAGTAAATAAAAACAACAGACCAATACCTCTATGAGCACTGACAAGAATTGAAAATCCTTAACAAAATGTAGCAAACCAAATTCAGTAGCATATTAAAAGGATTTTACCCTATGACCAAGTAGGATTTGTTGTTGAAATGCAAGGATTTTTAACAGATGTAAACCCATCAACATAATATACCACATTAACAAAATAAAGGGAAAAAACAATAATCTTGATTAATGCAGAAAAACTACTTGACAAAATCCAACATCCTTTTATAATAAAAATCCTCAAAAACTAGGAATAAAAATAAACAACCTCAACATAATAAAATCCATATATTAAAACTCCACAGCTAAAATAATACTCAAGGGTAAAATACTGAAAGCTCTTCCTCTGAGATCAGCAACAAGGCAAGTACTATTTCACATAGTACTGAAAGTCCCAGTCAGAGCAGTCAATAGGAAAAAAAGAAATGAAAGGCACCTAAATCAGAAAGAAATAAGTAAAATTACGTTTTTTATTTGAGTATGACAACAGGTCATAGGCAATGACAACGAAAAACACAAATTGGGCTTCATAAAAATTAAAAGTTAAATGCACATCGAAAGTCACCATCAACAGAGTAAAAATGCAAACCACTGAATGAGGGAACATATTTGCAAGTTTCATATTGAATAAGGGGTTAATATTCCAAAATATACAGAGAACTCCTAAAAACACAACAACAACAAAAACAATAACTTGAATCAAAACTGTGCAAAGAACTTGAACAGACATATTTTCAAGAAAGATATACAAATGGCAAACAAGCACATGAAAAGATGTTCAACATGACTAATCATTTGGGAAATGTAAATCAAAGCTACAATGAAATGGAATCTCACACCAATTAGAATTGCTTCTATCAAACACACACATACGCAAGTTTTAGTGAGGATGTGGAGAAGTTGGAACTATTTTATGCCTTTGATAGAAATGTGAAAAACAGCATGGCAGTTTCTCAAAAAATTAAAAATAGAACTACCATATGACAGAGCAATTCCACCTCTGGGTATATATTCAAAAGAATTGACAGCAGGGTCGTGAAGAGATATTTGTTCATATGTTCACAGCAGCCATATTCACAACACCCATATTCACAATTACTAAAATGTAGAAGCAATCCAAGTGTCTATTGGATGTAAAAATGGATACACAAATTGTGATATATATACACAATGGAATATTATTCAGTCTTAAAAAGTAAGGAAATTGTGACATATGCTACAACATGAGTCAACTTTGAGGACATTATGCTAAATGAAATAAAGCCAAACACAAAAAGACAAATACTGTATGATCCAGCTTATATGAGGTACTTAGGGAAATTAAAATCATAGAGACCGAAAGCACAACGGTGGTTGCCAGGATGCTGGTGGGGAGGAAAAATGAGGAGTTATTCTTTTACGTGTACAGGCTTTAAGTTTGCAAGATGAAAATAATTCTGGAGATACTTGGTGGTATTGATTTCACAATAATATGAAAGTACTTAATGTCACCAAACGGTACAGTTAAAATTGAATAAGGTGGTGAATTTTGTTATGTGTATTTTACTACAATAAAAAAGTTGAAAAAATGGGAGAAAAGCTTTTTGATTTTTTTTTCTTTTTTTTCTTTTTTCGAGAAGGAGTCTCGCTCTGTCGCCAGGCTGAAGTGTAGTGTCGCGATCTCGGCCCACTGTAACTTCCGCTTCCAGGGTTCAAGTGACTCTCCTGCCTCAGCCTCCCGAATAGCTGGGACTACCGTCTTGCTCTGTCTCCAGGCTGGAGTGCAGTTGTGCGATCTCGGCTCACTGCAACTTCCGCCTCCAAGGTTCAAGCGATTCTCCTGCCTCAGCCTACCGAGTAGCTGGGGCTACAGGCGCGTGCCACCACGCCCAGCTAGTTTTTGTATTTTTAGTAGAGACGGCATTCCACCATGTTGGCCAGGATGGTCGCGATCTCTCGATCTTGTGATCTGCCCACCTCGGCCTCCCAAAGTGCTGGGATTACAGCTGTGTGCCACCGCACCTGGCCACTTTGTGATTTTTTTAAATGTGACCTGCCCCACCCAAAAAATACATATATAGAGAACTTTTCATGGTAATCACTGGGCTTGAAGAGACAGCATTAACTGTTTTTTCCTAATTTGGCCCTGAGACTGAAAAAAATATATATCCGTAGGGACTCTAACCTATATAGAACTTACGATGAATGTCCACAAAGTAAACCAAGAACGTTCCTCCTAGCATTAGCAGAAAGCATTCTAAAATATAATTTAGTTTCTTCACAGAGGAAGCTTACAGTGAAACTGGAGCTACAGTCTTTAAGGTTCAGGAGAATGATTTGCTGATTCAAATGGACAACAGAGAAATCTGATTAAATAATAATATATTTATGATCATTACTGTTTATTGAGCTTTTACTAATAATGAGGATAATCTTGAGCATTCCTCATTAAATATCATAATCATTTTGCTTAACAATCTGATAAGGTCCACCTATTTCAGAAACAAAGATCGTGAGATTAAGAAAACTGACCAAAGTAACAAGCACAGTAAGGTGTTAAACCCATATCTATCTGAATCCAAAGTAAAGAAATATTTTTTGGTGGGGGGCGGGCGGAGGGAGGAGGTGGAAACGGAGTCTCACTCCGTCACCCAAGTCGGAGTGCAGTGGCACAATCTCGGTTTAGTGCAACCTCCGTCTCCCAGGTTCAAGCGATTCTCCTGTCTCAGACTCCTGAGCAGCTGGGATTACAGGCATGCGCCACCATGCCCAGCTGATCTTTTTGTATTCGTTTTTAGTAGAGGCAGGGTTTCACCGTGTTAGCCAGGCTGGTCTCGAACTCCTGACCTCAAATGATCCACCAGCCTCGACCTCCCAAAGTGCTGGGATTACAGGCGTGAGCCACCATGGTCGGCCCCAAGTAAGGAATTTTTAACTAGATAATTTGGACTTTCAAAACTGGGACAGAGTTGGTAATTTAAAATAAAAATCCTCTTGCAAGAATATCTGAAGCTAAAATGTTCCAAAGCACAATTGGAGCTGTAAACAAGTTAGTAGTCTATAAGGAGAAGTATAAATACATTCTAAGAATCTATGGGGAGGAATGTGGTTTAAGCAGTAATTGACAGGTGAAGATGAGCACAAAAATCGCCCATAACTGTACCTATAAGTTGCTATTCCTTTAAATCTTGCCTTGAGTGTTATTTTTAAATAAATAAATATGCTAGAAAACATTTATTGTTTGAGGTTTTAGTACACAGAATAATATTTTAATTTCCAAATACCACAAATGAGGTCTAAAACATGATTAAATAATTAACTCCATTATCCTTACTATTCAAGCAATGAAGTTTCACACGGGTGATGCCACCTCCTACACTGTCACACATTACAAAGTTATAGTCACAGGTTTTTAAAGAAATAACATTGGGAGGCTAAGACAGGTGGATCACGAGGTCAGAGGATCGAGACCATCCTGGCTAACACGGTGAAACCCCGTCTCTACCAAAAATACAAAAAATTAGCTGGGTGTGGTGGCAGGCGCCTGTAGTCCCAGCTACTCCGGAGGCTGAGGCAGCAGAATGGCGTGAACCCGGGAGGCGGAGCTTGCAGTGAGCCGTTGCGCCACTGCCCTCTAGCCTGGGCGACAGAGTGAGACTCCGTCTCCAAATTAATTAATTAATTAATTAATTAAAATAAAATAAAAATTAAAAATAAATAACAGCTTTTCCGGGTTAAACTTCCAATCTCAAGCCTATTCATGATGATAAATGTCACGGGGTCAAAACCTACAGGGAAAATCTATGTTAGCTCTAAGGTGGGTTAACCAGTACATACTGGTTAATCCAAAATGCATTTATTAGGAACAAGGCAAGTACTACACACCCTTCATTTTGAAGATACTCATAAACCCAATTAACAATTTCCAATAACAAAGCTTGTCCCTTTTTATATATAATAACGTCACAGAACTCTATACAAGCACATACAAAACAAGGTGAAAGCTGACTTGGCCATACAGGTTTACAATCTAACTAGAAAGTGTAAATATCATAAATAAATAGGTGTAAATACAATCAGTACATTGATAAACATACTTCATACACTTATGCAGTAAATACTCAAAAAATAAGCAATAAAAATAACATAGAGTATTTGTTGAATGGACTAAACTCATCCCAGTGAAGTTTCCTGAAAATATTTTTCCTTGAATTTTTATTGTAAAACCAAAGCTAAATTTTCCCTAAACAAGTTTGTCCCTAAATATAAACAATGCATCCAACATTATAGAAATCATCAATTTTTAAAATGTGTTGCTGGTAAACTATTAACATCATTATATTCAAAGGAAATGTTAAAATTAAAATTTTAATATTTTAATTCTAAAACCTATACTACTATCAACATTTGCTTCACACATCTGCAATATGAAAGTGGTAGCGTCTAAAGATTTAACATTTTAAAATATTTTCACCACCTTTTAGCCATTGTATTACATCTAAGTTATGCAATTTTTTACCCTTTTATTATTATTTTTTACACTCTCTCCCTTTACTGGAGATTATTGCCTTCTTCTCTGACATCATAACTAGATAACATCTCAACGACCTGTTACTGTATCCTTGGATAAGAGGAGATAGCATCTCCAGTAAGGTCAGATATGAGTCAACCATGTGGTATGGGTACTGAAAAAATCCAATTAAATGTTAAACTGACCTGACAGAATAACAGTATCTAGAATGAGGGAGACGACATTCCCACTCTCATCAGCAATGGTCAGATGGCATGATCAATACTGTGATATAGATGACCCAGAAGCACAATAATATTCTAAGAAGGGGGAAAAGGAAGGGTGAAAGACTAGCATCATAACATATTTGGAATGGCAGGAAGAATCAAGGGTATTACATGTTGACTGTGCGATTAGGAAAACAATGGGGATAGAAAACGTTTCAAATGTTTGAAAACTTCAAATGAGACTACTCTGTGTGTTCCCAAGGGATATACTCTTAATAAAATGATGGGTTGAGAATACTAGATATAGGTTTCAACTCAAAGTAAATAAGAACCTCTCAACATCAGAATTGCTCGCAGATGATGTGTTGCTTGAAATATTAGTCAACATAAAGAGACTGGAGGTGTTTATGCCAAAAGTGGGGAGTTGGCCTAGATTACCCTTAAAAGCAGTTTTACAATATGATTCTATCAGTCTTCTCAAAGCTCAGAATTAAAATACTTAATAATGTTGAGTGGTGGATGTTTTTCCAATGTGGCCTGGAATCTGCAGTTATCAACCTACAATTGTCTGATTTTTATTAGCAAATTATTAAAAAGTTTTTCATTTTCCCAATTTAAGAAGTTTATGCACTGGACATTGCTTTTCAAAAGTTATTTTTTGAATAGTGGTAACCAAAGGTTGGGGCTTGGGGGGTGTGGAGAATGGGGACATGTTGGTCAAAGGGTACAAAATTTGTTAGACAGGAGACATAAATTATGGCGATCTATTTTACAGCATGATAACATATAGTTGGTAATCAATAATGCACTACACACCTGAAAACTGCTGAGAGTAGATTTTAAATGTTATCACCATAAAAACACATACACACACACACACAAATGATAAGTATGTGAGATGACAGATGTTAATTAGCTTGATTATTTCACACTGAGTGTATATATATATGTTAAAACATCACTTTGCTCACCATAAATATATACAATTTCATTTATCAATTAAAAATAATAAAGTTATATACTTTTTTTATTTCAAGTGGTATGGCTTTATATAATTCTGAATGACTCACTGACTGATTGAATCACTGTCATTCATTCAACAAATATTTATTCAGAGCCTGGTATGTGCCAAAGACTGCAAAGTGGCACACAAAAATAGAGAATAAGACAAAGCCTATGCTTATAATATGTCAGGGTAAGCAGACACCCCAAAATAATCATTTCCAAAGTGTAAGATCTTATTCTAGAAGCCTGTGCTGTGGGAGCACACTGGAATGGCATTTAACTTTCCCAGGAGAATCAAGGAAGACTTCACTGAGGAGGTGATATTTGAGCTGGGCTTTAAAAGATTAACAGGATTTCACTAGACAGTAAGGGAATGGAATGATATTTCAGGCAGAAGAAGCATTATGTACTCAGAGGCATGAAAGTACATGGTGTGGTTAGTGAAAAAGGCAAGAAATTTGGTAAAGCTGAAATGTGAGGCATACAGTATGGAAAGAATGAAAAGAAGATTGACAAAGTAGATCATGACTAAATATCTGGGGTCAATATAAGCCATGCTAAGGTGTTTGGGTTTAACCTTGCGCACAAAGAAATGTTTTCAAGTAGAAAGGTGACATGGTCACATTTGCATTTTAGACAACATATGTGCATCATGTGTGAGAAACTCATTTCTATAAATACTAGTTTTTGCCTTGAAACATTTCAGGGGGAGTGGAATCCTCAAGTTACTGGCACCAGCAAGGGTAAATTAATGGGCACTTGATGGCGACATAGAGTGCCCAATTCTTCATAACATCAGTTACTATTTCTGAGCCTGTATTTTTGACTTAAATAATTCCTTTATTCAAAAATCCCATTAAATGAATATGCACTATTTAGACTGATTGGCATGAAGTAATAGACTACTGTAAAGGGAACATGCATTTTTTAAAAGAGGTAAAGCCCATGTTGGTGCATGATGGAAAAGGCAGTTGAGGATTATAAAAATATTTGGAGAAAATTAAAAATACAACCTTGAGTTCAATGGAATCTTAAATTTCTCTTTCAGAAGTTGCCATTTGTTTTTAAATAATAATAATACATATATATGTAAAACACCTAAAATTCATAAAGTAATTTTATATTCACCATCTCTCCTCTTCTTCAATTACCACCATTACAATATGGACAAACATTACAATTCACATTTTACAAGGAATGAAACTGGGGCTTATGTAAATTATTTTCCCAATTTATATGGTACAGTTAATAAATAATAGTACCAAAACCAAAACTCTAGTTTTTGGATTACAAATCCAGTCTTTGGTTCACTTTGTCATGTTTCACAACTGAAAAACAAATGAGAACTAGGACAAGATTAAGACAAGGAAATGATAGAACCAAATGATTCTAATGCCATTCTGTGATAAACAGAGAGGAAGAGAATGCAAATGCTATAAATTGGATTGTATATTCATTAAGCCCATGGTTTCTGATAATTATTTTGGAAGAATTTACATGTCAAAGAAAATTATGACCAATATTTAGTTATACCAAGGAATTTACATTGGAGAAGCTCTCTATATATTTAATGTTTGGTTGATAATATGTTAAGAAGATTAGTAAGAAACACAAAAATAGTTTGTAACTTAGGATGTAAAACATTCCAAATAACTATAAATTCCTTATGGAGAAGCCAGTTCTGTTTGCCCCATGTTATGGCGCCTTTAAAATTAGACACAAAAGTTTGAATACTCAACAGTAGAGTTGTTTATTTAGTAGTGTGGAAGGTCTCCCTCTGTCTATTTCCTGAGGGAAAGCGGCTACAATGAGCCTGCTTGAATTATGAGAATAAGGTTTTCCTTTTTTAAAGAGTTTATTCTAACAGATAGGGGGTAACTTTTATTTCTGCCTTCCTCTCTTGCCACTCCATCCCCAGCTAAGAATCCAATCCCTTAACAGCTGTCCTCGTTTTTCTTGTTGTTGTTGATACTCTCCACCAAGACAAACTAAACCAGACTGAGATCATGCCATTTTAACATTATGAAACAAGAAAGCAAAAGTCATAAGCAGAGCAATACAGGAATTTGAGATGTACAGAGGAATTGAAAAAAGAGGAGCTGAGAGGAGCATTCTCTTTCAAAGCTCAATTTAGTGTTCCAACTACTTAAAACCCTATCACAATATACTCTATGCCGTCAGTGAAGAAAAATGCCAGTTTTAAAACATTATGTTCACTTTTTTATAAAAGGTAAAACACGTTAAGGTCCATATGTAAAATCTTTCCAACAGATCAGTTCATCTGCAAATTAGTAGCTGAAGTCTGCTCAAACGCAGAGGAAACTTCCATTTAGGTCTTGAAAAAGAATAGAGCTCATTTTAAAACATCTTTATTTATTTGTGCAACAATGAGTTTAGAAACAAAGTATCCAGTATATTTTCCTAGAGTTAAAAAAAGAAATATTTTTATTGAGTACATTCCAAAACAATTAAATTCTCTTACCCCACCCTTTTCCCCAACTGAATAGTTTTCGTTTGACCTTGAATTACCCACTTACTGATTTACAAACTGGTCAAATTCAGCATATATACCCACACTCATACAAAATGCATCAGGTTTCCCTTTTTGGATTAAAAACTAAAATTTTATTTTACAGTGAAAGTTAATTTGTTAGGTAAGACCTAATTAAATCAAGAAAGAGAAATATAAACTTACTTCTTCCAAATTTGAAAATTGTCCATGAGATCTTCACCAATAAGCTACATCTTTTCCATGCGTTATGATCATACTCCATTTTTTAAACCAAATACAAAAGTATACAAAGAGAAAGAGGAGTATTATCTTTGATCATAAGTATTGATATCCTAAATTAAATCTAAGATTTGGGGCCTTATTAATACAAAGGGAGAAAATAATTAACTGAAGATGTCATTAGTAAAAATTTTCATTAACTTCTATCTCTATAATTTCTGGCCTTTCCAGCTTTTGGTTGCAGCTTTCTAGAAATGCATGTCCTTTTCCTAAACTTAGCTCTGAAAATATTGCTTCTACCCATAAAGTCATGTTGACAATGCTTTAAATATTGAATTATAAATTTTCTATATCAGAATTAATGAGCCTATTTCATGTTTTAACATTGAAAACATAGTCTAAGAGTTTACAACTTCTTTTAATCATTTGTTTAAAAAGCAGTTGAAGGCCGGGCATGGTGGCTCACACCTGTAATCCCAGCACTTTGGGAGGCCGAGGTAGACTGCTCATTTGAGGTCAGGAGTTTGAAACCAGCCTGGCCAACATGGTGAAAACCCATCTCTACTAAAAATTAAAAAATAAAAAAAATAAAAAAAAATAATTAGCCGGGTGTGGTGGCAGCCGCCTGTAATCCCAGCTACTCGGGAGGCTGAGGCAAGAGATTCACCTGAACCCAGAGGCGGAGGTTGCAGTGAGCTGAGATTGCACCACTACACTCCAGCCTGGGCAACAGAGCAAGACTCTGGTCTCAGAAGAAATAAAATAATAAAATAAATGAAAGTAGTTGAAACCAGAAAAAAAGAGAGCATCTAACATATAGGAGTAGAATTTTGAGATACAAAGTTTTACTCCACATTTTCTTTGTCACTAATATTCCCCCACTATTCCTTGCATTTGTAAGCCCTTATTTTCAGAATTTATTGTCTATTATGGTTTTAATATGTGTCCCCTCCAAATCTCATGTTGAAATGTGGTCTCCAGTGTTGGAGGAGGGCCTGGCAGGAGGTATTTGGATCATGGGGGTAGACACCTCATGAATGGCTTGGCACCATCTCCTTGATAATAACTGAGCTCTCACTCTGAGTTCACATGAGATCTGGTTGCTTGAATGCATATGGCACCTCCTCACCTCCTTGCTCCTGCTTTTGCCTGTGAAGTACCTGCTTCTCCTTTGCCTTCTGCCATTACTGTAAGATTCCTTAGGCCTCCCCAGAAACCAAGCAGATGCCAGCACCATGCTTCCTGTACAGCCTGTAGAACTATGAGCCAATTAAACCTCTTTTCTTTATAAATTAACCTGTTTCAGGTATTTCTTTATGGCAATACAAGAATGGCCTAACACACTCTTCAAGAAGTTTCAAATCACATAAGACTAAATGTTGGTATTCTTACTGCCAGCCAACCAGTGTAGGTTCACCCTCTTTTACTTTGCAGTGAGAAGAAAAAAAAAAAAAAAACTAAATTCAGACAGCTGATTTTGATTTATAGATACATTCATTTTATTTATAAGTATCAGGCATACTGTTTTCCAAGCTTCAGACCTCCAATGAGAAGGCAAAGCTTAATGTGACTCGGTCTTATTACCTGGCTAGTTTGAAAGGCAAAATAAGTGACAGCAAAGAAATAAAAGACAGCTAAACCAGATGATGTTCGTTTGTAAACTTTAATGACTACTTATTAAACTTTTGCAAAAAATGAAATTGGTTATTATCTGTATCAGTGATTTCCAATGGCGGCTACTGTAAGAATCGCTTGGGAACCTTTTAAAACATACCAATGCCAAAGACCTGCCTTACTCCAATTAAATCATATTGGGAAGTGCCAAGTTTAAAACATACCTGAGATAGTATTTTGCTAAGACTGTTTAACAAAGTTCTCAAGAACACAAGCTACTTTCAATCTGAACTTCATTTTCCTCATCCCCAAAATGGGCAGAATAACTACATTATGTGGATACTGTGAGAATTAAATGAAATAATGCTTAAGAAGAATCCAGAACAATGACTGGCTCACAGTATGCACTCATTTGTAGGTGGTATTGCCATTAGAGCTCCTGCTGCTCTGCACTGTAAAACCAGTAGGTGTTACAGAAAGGAAATGGTATGCCTATGAATAAGGAAAAGGAAGAACACTCTTTAAACGTCAATCGCAGCCAGCAATGTGCTATACCCATGAGACACAGGATATACAGCAGCAAATCATACTTAGCATTCCTGTGATAGATGTTAACCTTAATGAAGTATCTTCATGCCATACGCAGGACCACAAAAGCCTCTGTGGGACCCAACATACAATTTCCTGTAATAACTCGTGAATCCCATTCATTAAGTTAGTCACACTGAACATTCTTATTCAATTTCTCTATATCTAATGCCAATAAACTACAAAACATGTAGTATATGTTCCTATTTATATATGCATGTAAACATAAATACGTATTTTTACGTATATATGAAACATTAAAAAACAGGTAATTTTTTGCCTATATAATTTTCCTGTAGTGGCCAAATTTCCTACAATAAGCATACATCATTTTTATAAGTAAGATTACATAGCTGATTTCATTTTAATTAAACAAATAAAAAGTCATATATATTTAAAACTATGAAGACACTACACCTTTCTACAATGAATTTATTAGAAGTTTGTTTACAGATATTGTTATTGTCTGCATTAGCCTTAAGACTCCTTAAAGAAAACAAAATGGCAAACAGTAAAATGCAATCAATCCAGTCACATTCATGGTGTTATAAAGTTCTTCAGAACATCACTAACATGCAAGAGTTTTATAATAGGAAAGGAAAAACCAAATAAGAGAGAAAGAGAATATAAATAAATTATTTAGCCCTCCCTTTCAAAAAGTAAATATTATCAGAATAGATTATTTCTTTCATTATACTACTGACATATTCTTTCCCTAAATTCTAATTCTGATCCAAATATTTTTCTCTACTTCTTTTTTCTCCTCATATTTTAAGATTATAAGACTGTTCTCAAACTGTTGGCACCTGCTACATCACTTGTTGAGGGTTCAACAAGCATGTGGACCACCAGTTTTAGTTGGAAGAATGCCATTGTTTACAATCTTTCATCAAGGTACCTCTAACTGGCTCAGTGATAAATTGTGTGAGTCATAGATCAGGTGAAATTTTTATACAGAAAAATAATTTTAAAATCTCTTTGTTTTTTACTGAATCAGAAAATCATGACATACTTCGAGGTCACTGACATTAATACTGAATTCGAGATGGCTCTGTCAGGTAGTTCTAGATAATTTGCAATAAGCATCAACCCAGAGGTTACGAAAAGGTTTCTCACTGAAGACTACCTTCAATATGTAACAGATGATAAGTCAAAAATTCTATTACACACAAACCTAAAACGTTGAAGGTTTTAACTTGGAAGATGGAGAAAAATGGATTCTTAGTCCATCTTTTGACAGCACTCAGTCCTATAAAGTTGTTAGAAAAAAAAGTATTTCTTCATGTTTTGCACCTGGAAATTATTTTTAAATGGGCTTAATAATGTGGCATCAATTATTTCCCCCCCAAATGAGTAAACACATCAAATGTTGGGTAAGAGTCATGTTCTCAGTGATCATTGAGCCATAGGTACCAAAATTTATATTCTAAAGAAATTCTGCTATCTTGTCCTCAACTAAAAATCTTGTTGATCTTAATAGGTCAAGGCTACTTAAGGATTGATATGTATGACTTAATAAAACTACTTGAAACTATAGGAATAGTTTTTATAGGATTAACAAGTATTATGAAGAAATATTTTTTCATTTTTTCATTCATAGTTGCAAAATATAGGTTATGAAATAACTTTAAAAAACAACATTTCCATTCATGTAGAAACCCCCCTCTCTTTGCTATGGGCAAGTCTGGTTCTCCATACTGTCACAATGACACGTTCTCAATCAACATCACAGCTCAGGAAATAATTATTAAAAACAAACACACACAAATATCTATTATAGAGTATGGGTTTTCAGTGATAAGAAAAACAAACGTCATCAAGCATTTCTTCACATATTCACAGAACAAATGCCAAGAGCTTATTTAGACCTTCCAACTTAAAATTTAATTATCTGCTACCACATACGTTAGTATCTGTTTTTCCACAATACAGTAATATGTTGATATAATGCAAAATCCAACAATTTGGTATGATAAAGGAATTTTATATTTCCTCTGCTTTCCCTCTGAACATATTTGTCATCATCTTTGAGGCTGATTTACCAGTTTTGAAGCAATCCTGCACATTACTTGTAACTGTTTTTGCTATGAGTACAGTTCTGAATGAAGTCTTTGTAGTTTTGATCTTTTCACCGTTAGTAATAAAAGTCATCTATTTTGTATAAGAAAACAGTAAAATGGCAAAAACAAAAAGTTTCAATAGCTTCCTTTGATTATTTGACAAAGTTTGAGAAAAGACAACATACTTGGAACCCGAGGAACCAGGAAGAAAAAGGACTGCTGGTATTTGTCACTGGACTTTCTATTTGTGCTTCTTAAGCCGATTGTACGAAATCCTTACACCTGCATGTTCACTTTTCCCAGCACTTATTAAATGTACATTTTATTGCTCCAGAAAACTATTCACTATTTATACTTATAATCATTATTGTAAATTATTGTTAGAATTTTCATATTTTTTATTTTAATGAATCTACTTTAAACTACCGATACATTTTTGTGAATTGGAAATAGAAAAGTAACAATGAAAAATGCAAAATTTAATAAATGTAAACAATCTGCAATTTATGTAAAACATATTAACCCAGACATATTATATACTGTATCCTGTTAAATGACTGTTGGTTGAGATAAACACAAGCAAATCAGTTTCAGGATCTAATTTGGTGGTGAACAGCTTTCACTATACTAAAGTTAACTTTATGCATCATGAAATTGTTTACAAGGCCTGCATTCCACACAATGACCTGGAATTGTGACAATTCCTCAGTCCCAGAGATGCTATTTTCATGATTTTGTAATAAACAAAACTAATAATTATTAAGAGCCAAGAAAATTTTCTGGCCGGGCGCGGTGGCTCACGTCTGTAATCCCACCACTTTGGGAGGCAGAGGCAGGCAGAACATGAGGTCAGGAGATCCAGACCATCCTGGCTAAGACGGTGAAACCCTGTCTCTACTAAAAACACACAAAAAATCAGCCGAGCATGACAGTGGGCGCCTGTAGTCCCAGCTACTCGGGAGACTAAGGCAGGAGAATGGCGTGAACGCGGGAGGCGGAGCTTGTAGTGAGCCTGAGCCGAGATCGCGCCACTGCACTCCAGCCTGGGCGACAGAGCGAGACTCCGTCTCAAAAAAACAAACAAACAAAAAAGCTAACAAAATTTTCTAAATTAAATCCTAAATATTTTCTTAATTGGATCACATCTTCACATACACACAAATCTACTATTTCTATCTCAATTCAGTTAGCTTTATATTCCTGACCTGGTTTGACTCAGATAGAAAAGTTCCCACACAAGCCTATGCAACAACTCATTTTGAGACCATTTCAAGGTCTGACTATCTAATGTAGTTTAAAGCCGATGTCAAAGTCAGGGCCTTGGGTTTATATGATTTATACTGATAAATCATAATGATAATCATAATAATATCCCAACAGAAATGTCTGTCATTTCAGGTAAGATAAATAATCTTGACTAAATTAAAACAAATGTTGAGGTGATTATTACTATGTACATTTCAAAGCAACCATAAGCTTCACAAGATGAATCAAATTCACAGTCGCTACTCTCACAAAGTTTATGTATTAAGGACTATTGTGAAAGGTCATCCATTAGTCTTTTCTCACACAAATAGGAAGTGAAACCAACAATTTGCCCTTTGTTTATAAAGATGTGACTATTTTTAAATTGTTATTTACATTTAAATTGAGCATTTATTTAGCACTTGTCTTAAAACAGTAATTTTTGGATGATATATAAAACAGTATTTATTAAAGGCTTCTATGTAAAAAGGATTTATAGCAATCCATGCATGTATTAGCTTACTTCTACAACCTCACCTTTCACAGGTACACATACTTGAACCTCCAAACTTACTCCATTCATACTGAACTATGTGAACTATATGCAAACCCATGAACCTGTCATATACTTTTTTTTTTAATGCTAAGCTTATGAATAAGCTGTTTCTCTTCTTATAAGACACTTAATACTTGTAATTCTGGCTAATTCCTACTCAGCTTTTCAGTGCTCTGTTAGCCATCATGTCCTGTAAGAAGTCCTCCCAGACTTGAGTTAAGTGGCCCTTCTTGTGACTCTATACCTCTCTGGTATATATAGAGAGAAATTATCACTCAACAGCAATTATTATAGGATACTGAAAATGTCCAATGCCCTGCCTGTCTCTCCCACTATACCATACATTCTCAAAGAAAAGGAGTATCTGGTGGTTACTTTTGTATTTCTAGCATCTAGACAAATAACAAGTATTGACTAAATATATTTCAGAATACAAGTTGGGTATTCCTTATCCAAAGTGTTTCATATTTCAGATGTTTTCAGATTTTAGAATATTTGCATACACATAATGAAATATTCTTACAATAGAACCCAAGTCTAAACACAAAATTTATGTTTCACATATACCTTATATATGTAGCCTGAAGGTAATTTTGTACAATATTTTATAATAATTTTGTGCACCTCTCAAGTGAAGTTAAGTGTGAAATTTTCTACTTCTGGAATCATGGCAATGCTCAAAAAGATTTGGGTTTTGGAGTAGGTTATTTCAGATTTTCAGATTATGGATGCTCAACCGGCATAAGGCAAACTATTTAGTCAATGTTATTTCTCAGAAGAAAGACTCTCATATTATGGGCCACACTTCCAATTACTTTCTTATAAACAACAAAGCAGTATTTAGGAAAGATTTATTAGCAAGAAATGACCTCAATTGGTATTGGTTTGTCACGGCTTTACAGGTCAATCGGCTAGAATAGTTAAAAATAGAGGCAAAATAAAATGTAATATAAGTTTAGTTTTTATTTCTGGAATCTTTCTTCACAATTGCAAATGTTAGATGCTGATTTAAATATGCCTCGCAAACATCATAGAAAATAGCCAAAAGATTATATCATTATATAGTAGAGATCATAAATATATGCTTAAGGAACAAGTGTTGAAAAAATTCCCATAGAGCTATGGAAATGGTATTTGTGTCTTCTGATGAAATTTTAAGTGACAGTATCAAAGATGAATTTCAAACATGTTATAACTAAAATAACTTAGGTAAAACCAAAAATGATGTGGTTCAGAAAACACTGAAAAGGTACTAATTTTATAAATGTATGTGAAGAATATGAATAAAACTTACATAAAGTTAGGATTGAAAATTAATATTAGTAAATTAAAATATTATTTTATTTGACTAGTTAAAATTATGCATATTTTATGAAATTATAAGTAAATATTTGTCTCTCATATCTAAAGTTCCCTTCAAAAGGGTTTTTTATGATAAAATATGAAATTCATTAACTTAGAGTTACATTATTTGGGGGCATGTATGACATTTGATAAATATATGACTAAGTGAATGAATTAAGCTCTCTTCATCTTAGAAATCAAAACTAGAATTATATTATCACTTTTATGTTTGCTTATATAAAAACAATTTTAATATATTTTATAAATTATGATACTTTAAGAATATATGCATTCCTATGGGTCCTCTGAATCTCTCAATCATTTCTTAACTTTTATTTCACTTTCTATAATCCCTACCACAAATATGCAGTCACATACCATCTCACGCATACAGGCTAACTGGCATGTAAATATAGGGAACTTTTTACCAAAACTTTAATGTGCATATGACAGTTCTGATTAAAGGCTATGATCAATATGTCCACTGATATGGACATATGGTTAAAATATCACTGTGTCGTTTTCCCTACAGAAAAGGGTAACAATAAAAGGATGGTAATAAGATGAAAGCTACTCTACAACTCTATTAGAAACAATAGAAAAACAAAGTCAATCCAAAATCATAAGAAGACAAAATTATAAATTTTTGTTTTTAAAATAATGATCTATCATTTTTGAGCACAAGCTTCAATTTCAGGTATAAGCTTCAATTCCAATACTCAGAAATTCCAAAATGCTGTTATTTAAATTATTAATGATTTAACAGAAATTTTACCCCAATACTAAAACTTAAAGCTTAAGGTATCTTGGCTAAATATTTTTGCTAGGTACATTCATTCAATAATTCATTCAGACATTTAGATAATAATTAAATGACTATTAAGATCCTATAATATTTGGGGTGGTATGTTAGTTCCTATGGTGACAATGAGAAGTAAAAAGCAGACACAATTCTGTTTTCATATTACTAATGCCTTGTGGGAAACAGACATTAATCAATAATCATAAAATTATTATATAATTATAAATAGATTTTGGAGAGAAAAATGAGATTCCATGATAGCATCTGAGGGAAAAAAAATTGACATACTTGAGAAGATTTCACTGAGAAAGTGATGCTTAACCTGATATGATAGATGGGTAGGAGTTTACAGACCAACAAATTAAAGCTAATAGGGGCCAGGATTAATATTAAGAGGTTCTTTTTTAAATGAATACATAGATATTCATAGGTAGTAAGAGCTGTTGATTAGTAAATTGTTGGGACAGGAATTAATGTTGTTACAGTTATACCTTCAAAATAGTTTGCTCTCCTAAATTGGCGAGAAATCATTCTAGAAATGCTGGCCATAATACCTTTGTGTTTGACAAACCTGTCTTTTGTAAGATAAATTTCAGCAAGTTCTTTCAACAAAGAATTATCATACATTTAGAATTATATTTTCTGTCTTCATCTAGTTTCACACTGCTATGAAGACCTACCTCCAATTGGGTAATTTATGAAGAAAAGAGGATTAACTGACTTAACAGTTCCACAGGCTGTACAGGAAGCATGGCTGGGAGGCCTCAGAAAACTTACAATCATGGCAGAAGGTGAAGGGGGAGCAAGCATGGCTTACCATGGAGGAGCAGGAGAGAGAAAGTGAAGAGGGAAGTGCACACACTTTTAACCAACCAGATCTCGGTGAGAACTCACTCACTATCATGAGAACAGCAAGGGGGAAATTTGCACCCATGATCTTATCACCTCCCACCAAGTCCCTCCCCCAACATTAGGGATTACAATACAACATGAGATTTGGGTGGGGACACAGAGCCAAACGATACCAGTGAAATCCTAATTGATGAGACTTTAGCCACAATTTAATGATATATAAAACTTTCTAAAGATAAAAGTATGGTTAGGCATGGTGGCTCACGCCTGTAATCCCAGCACTTTAGGAGGCCGAGGTGGGCAGACCATGAGGTCCGTCCAGACAATCCTGGCCAACATGGTGAAACCCTGTCTCTAATAAAAATACAAAACTTAGCTGGGCATGGGGGCACATGCCTGTAATCCCAGCTACTCGGGAGGCTGAGGCAGGAGAATCTCTAGAACCGGGGAGTCGGAGGTTGCAGTGAGCCGAAATTGGGCCAGCGCACTACAGCCTAGATGACAGAGCAAGACTCTTTCTCAAAAAAAACAAAACAAAACAAAACAAAAAGTGACTAGACCACAGTACTATCTTGTATACTAAAGAAATATGGAGTTAAAGAGATGAGATTATAATTATGCTGTAATAATAAATGGAAATTCATCATCTTCCTGCAAAGTTTAACTAAAAGACAAATACCTCGTTCAGGGAAGAAGCTTGTCAAGTTTTCATTCCTATCACTGATTATCCTACAAACACACACACACACACACACACACACACACAAAAGTGAGCTAACTTAAGAAATCATAAATTTAAATTACTGAGAGTTTTGTTATCATGTTTGAGGTATATCTAATTTTCACTATAAACCATAAATGCTATTATAGGAAACCCAGAAAATGCAAAAAGCTAGAAATTTCAGAAAATAAAATGATTCAGAATCCCATCACTGTAAAGTGAGCACTGTAAACATTTTGATGTTTGTTTTTATTAATAATTTTCTTTAATTGAATTTTTTATTAATTTCAAAAATCTTTAAGCTAATCAATCTCTATGGTCATTCAGTTTTTTGTACTCTTCAGTTTTTTGTACTTTTCACTAAAACCCACAGTAAAGGCTAATCTGAATGCTGACATCACTGCCTATAATTCTCTCTGCTGTGGTTTAGCCATTTTAGCTCCCCTTTCAAGAATAGTAATTCACCCTGAACTAAATATTGTTAACCACAGATAAAGAAGTACAAAACAAAGCCTATGTTGTTTTCCTGTGAAATCCAAACGAGAAATAGTGACTTTAAAATATTTGATCTATCCCTTTAAAAGATATAACACATTGGAGACTATAAATCTTCTCCCTATAAATCCAACAGAGCTTTTCTTTTCCTTCATCGTTGGAACCGTTTCTTGTTTGTTTGTTTTGCTTTTATTTCAGTTCAAAACCATATAAAGTAACTGAATTGGTTTTAGGTCAAAGCTATGTATTTTTTGGTGTCATCAAATATTAGAACCATTCAGAATGGCAAGATGCCCACATCCTGAGAAGTAAACAGGGATGGAAGCCAACCATAACTCCAATCTCTCTCAGAGCGGTGAGTTCACTAATCAGCAAGAGCTTATTTAAGTGGAACAGTGAGAGTACTTGCTCAATAATTTGATATAAATTTCTTTTTTAAATGAATGCATATAGTTAAATTTGTGTAAATTAAATATGTGTATATTAACTTACATTTATTGAAGAGATTCTACTGTATTTCATTCTAACTTTCATTAGAATACACATACATTCTATAATTTAAGAATTTCCATATTGAAACCTGTGAATAATTTATTCTCTGCTTATATTATTTGAATGCCCTATAAACCAGTCTGATACTTAAATTCTGAATGAAACTTCTAAGAGATGAAGATGATAATATCCAGAAAAATAAAGAGGAAGAAATGATGAAAACAACAGAATGTATTGGTATTAGGACACGTTGCAAAGATTTTTATTGGGTTTAGTTTGTGGTTGGTTAATCACTACATTGCAAAAAACTCTCCCATAAACTACTAATGATTGCAATTTCAATTAGATTGGGCTTTCATGTTAAATTGTTTAAATTAGTTCTTTACTCTGTAGGCATAATCGTAGCCGATTGTCTCCCATTAATCAATATCTGCTTTGTAAAATTAAATATTCCAAATTTTAACATGTGAGGCATTGAAATACACAATGCTTTTCACACACCCAAGACAGAAAGCCTATGACTCAACTTATGAAGAAACAAACTATAGAGAAATAGCTGTGAAAAAATAATTATGATAAAAATATCAAATGATCTGTTTATAGGGAGCAATAAAAGCCACCATGTCAACTTTCAACATAGGTTGTTCTTTTTCTTTCTTTTTTATTTTTTTTTTTGAGACGGAGTCTCGCTCTGTCGCCCAGGCTGGAGTGCAGTGGGCGGATCTCAGCTCACTGCAAGCTCCACCTCCTGGGTTCACGCCATTCTCCTGCCTCAGCCTCCCGAGTAGCTGCGACTACAGGCGCCCGCCACCACGCCTGGCTAATTTTTTTGTATTTTTTAGTAGAGACGGGGTTTCACCGTGTTAGCCAGGATGGTCTTGCTCTCCTGACCTCGTGATCCACCCATCTCGGCCTTCCAAAGTGCTGGGATTACAGGCTTGAGCCACCGCGCCCGGCCAGTTGTTCTTTTTCATTTGTATTTCCAGGAAAGCACTGAAATAACCAATAGTCATCCAGTTTAATTATTCTTTAAACTTTTTTTAATTTAAGTTCAACAATTTGAATCATAGCAAGTTTGTAAGCTTCTCAACTAACATCTTAATATTAAAAATGAAGAACTTAGGCTTAGATAGATGGTATGAATTATCTCACATTTTTGCACTTACTCAGTAGCAGCATTAGAACCCCAACTCAAATATTTTCCCAGTCAAGTATTCCGTTAGAACACTATAGCATGTTCTATTTTGAGTCTCTCTTAATAATGCATAATTAATAATTTGCCAAACAGGAGGAATATTTAAGGTTAACCATTATCGTGCAAGCAACAATTACTTAGATAATACAAAATCAACTGACTTGACACTCTGATTATTATAAATCATAAAACAAATAAAAAACTAGGAATGGCTCCCAGGTTGGTCCATAGTGGGATTATTAATATCCCTACACGTATTCATAAAAGTAACACAATTATTTTGATTTTTCTTAGCTCTTTATGCTTTTCACACTCAGTATTTTACTCTTATAGTGACTTACAGGCATCAGGAAAATGCAGAAATTAATTATAAGAAGGGTTAGGACTTGCCTCAATTCTCCTGCTAATTCATGTAGAAGGTCTTCAACCTCAGGTCTGAGTTCTTACAGAAATCAAAACTTTTATAGGAGTCCATGTTCTCCTGACAGCAGACAAACATTCCAGGAGCTCCTTGAGACAAAGCCATGTACACAATGCAGGTCCCAGTTTGTTGGACTTCTTTCTCCTATCACTAATATATATAGCCACAGAGTAATTTTAACTTACAAATTTTTGCTCCCTCCAACTTACAATATTTTGCTCCCTCCTGGTAACCTCTCTCTCTCACTGACCACTAGCCTTGGGAGAAACCAACTGTCATGTCATAAGGACATTCAACCAGCCTTACAGAGAGGACTTTGTGGTCAGAAACTGAGACTTCCTACCGAGAACCAGAGGATTAGGCCATTTTGGAAACAAATTTCTCTATTTGTTAGACGACCACTGACCTGGCCAATATCTTCACTGCCACCTATAAGAGGCTCTGAGTTAGAAACACCCAGTAAAGCAGCCCCCAAATTCCTGACCCACAGAAATAGTGAGATTAATGTTTGTTGTTTTAAGCTGCTAAGTATCTGGTAATTTGTTATATGACAATAGATAGCAAACACCCAGTATGAAAAATCAGGGTTAGCTACTCAATCTGTTTCTTCACCGTTACAATGAGATAATAGAGATACGAATATCTAACATATCGCATTGTTGTAAAGATAAAGAATTTAAAAAACACTGTCCCTAGAAGACAATAAAAGCTCAATGAATGTCATTTTTTATTTTTCTATTAATATTATAACTTTATCATTATCAATCACAGAAGTTTACTATGTTTCATAATATTTTGCTGGCTCATGTTTACTTCATTAGCTAAGCAAGTGAAATTTATACACTAAAATAAATACAGAGCATTGAAATTAATTATATAAAACAATACAATAAATGTATTATAAGAAAACACTAAGAATATTTTCATAGCTTTGGGGTAGAAAAATGTTCCTTAGCATAATCCAAGGTAAAGAAACCCTCAAAAAGTTGAGAGATATGACTACATAAAAATTGAGAACATCTTTAGAGTAAATAATTCCATATAAAAGAAGTAAAATGCCAAAGGGTGAAAATATTTTATATATGTCAAAAAGGGAATATCTTTAAAATACAGTCTTACAAAATAATGAGATACATATAAGCATGTATGGGAGTATGTAAAACATTTTTACAGCAGAATAAAAAACATGCAAGTAAGTGAATAGAAATTTCACAGTAGTTCAAATGACTAGTAAACGTATAAAGAGATACTCAAAAAATACAGGAAATACAAAATGAAAAGGTCATGGGTATCACTTTTTACCTTGGCTTAGATTGAAAATGTTTAGTATCAATGAGAGGGTAGAGAAACTAACACAATCCCGTGAGAGGTAAAGAATTTCTGAAGAGTATTCTGGCAATATGTATCATAGCCCTACATGTGCTCACTCATGCCCCTGCAACCTGGCAATGATTTTATGCTAAAGAAATAATCATACAAGTCACGCATGATTTGCAAAGAGTCATGGGCACTGATACACATAAATACTTGAAAAACAAGCATCTTTCATATTTTCGCATTTTAAAATTTAGCTTATAGAATAATATTTATTATATGTTGTCATTTTTGCATTTTAAAAAGTATCTTCTCTTCAAAAGTCATTTTTAAAATACCGAACTATACTAATGGTTGCCTGAGGGTATGTGGATAGCATCAGGAGGATCTTCTGTTTATATCCAGAAAATAATAAATCATAAAGCTACCTAGATCTTTAGTAGCCAAATCTTACCATCTCACTTTTGCTATACCATTTACGTAAGTGGTTATCCATATTTCATTATAGGGTGTTTGGGCTTAATATGAGAAAAGGAGGAGCAAAGAAGTAGAATAAGAAAGAATTTATTCCCTTTTACTTAGCCAGAAAATTTGGATTGAGACATAGCTACTTAACAATAACAGGTTTGTGTCTAATGAGAGCCTCAAGGAGTTGGAGTCATTCTGTTGCAGCATACTTTGAGCTTATCTATTCCAGAATATATGTGCTTGTATAAATTCTCTGTTTAGAATAAAAATAATCTACATATTCTAATTACTTAAACATATTTTTCAAAATTATTATAGAGTCAAAACAGTCAACACCATTTCATCATCCTTCTGTCTTCTCCAGCACCCCTGGTGGATGAGCTGCTATTGCAACTGTCATTGCAATTATTGACTGCAATTTTTGTCATTGCATTTATTGATATGAGTAAGTTTAAATCCATTAACTTTAACTTCGTATTTCTTTTCTGTCTCATGTGTTCTTTGTTTTTTTTTTCTCTTGGTCTGCCTTTTTTTGAATTAGTTGAGTATCCAATGTTCCATTTTATCTCTATTTTGACCTTACTGTTATATCTCTTTATTTTGTAATGACTATTGTAAGGTTTACAATATGTAACTGTAACTTATCAAGGCTACCTTGAAATAATAATATACCACTTCATATATAATATCAGATCATTTCAACAACACATTTCTATTTCCCTGCTCCAATTATTTATGTAATTTATGTCAAACATCTACTATATAACCCACAATACATTGTTAATTATTTTGCTGCAAAGAGTTATCTTTTAAATAAAATTTTAAAAGAAAAAAGTATGTTATATTTACTCATGTATTTACCATTTCTGGTACTCCTCTTTGTGTTATTATAAATTTCCATCTTATCTGGTTTCATTTTCCTTCTTCCTGAAGAACTTCCATTAACACATCTTGTAGTGCTTGTCTGTGGGTGATGATTTCTCTTTCAACTTTTATGTCCCCAAAAATCTTTATTTTATAGAATTCTAGGTTGACTTTTTATCTTTCAGCATTTTAAAAAATGTCTATATTAGTCCATTCTCACACTGCTAATAAAGATATACACAAGACTGGGTAATTTATAAAGGAAAGAAGTTTAATTGACTCACAGTTCAACACAACTGGGGTGGCCTCAGGAAACTTACAATGATGACGGAAGAGGAGGCAAACACATCCTTCTTCACATGGCAGCAGCAAGAAGTGCTGAGCAAAAAGGGGGAAAGCCCCTTATAAACCATCAGAGATCACTCATTATCATGAGAACAGCATGAGGAAACCACTCCCATGATTACATTACCTCCTATGGGTCCCTCCCACAACACGCGGATTATGGGAACTACAATTCATGATGAGATTTGGGTGGGGACATAACCAAACCATACCAATGAAATTCTAAGTCTTCTAGTTTGTATTGTTTCTAACAAGAAGTATTTAATATTTGTGTCTTCCTCCTGTATGCAATGCCTCCATTTCCTGTCTCTTTTTGGGATTTTCTTGTTATCAATTGTTTTCAACAATTTTAGTATCATGTGTCTTGATGCCATTTCCTTCATTTTTCTCCTCTTACTTACAGTTGAAATCTCTAGATCTTTGTAAATATAGTTTTAGTTGAATCTGAAATATTTTCAGTGGCCAGGCATGGTGGGTCATGCCTCTAATCTCAGCACTTTGGGAAGCTGAGGCAGGCAGATCACTTGAGGTCAGGAGTTTGAGACCAGCCTGGCCAACATGGCAAAACCCTGTCTCTATTAAAAATACAAAAAACTAGCCAGGCGAGGTGGTGGGCGCCTGTAGTCCCAGCTACTTGGGAGGCTGAGGCAGGAGAATGGCGTAAACCCGGGAGGCAGAGCTTGCAGTGAGCTGAGATCCGGCCACTGCACTCCAGCCTGCGTGACGGAGCAAGACTCCGTCTCAAAAAAAAAAAAAAAAAAAAAAATTAGCCAGGCAAGGTGGGGTTTGCCTGTAGTCCCAAGTACTCAGGAGGCTGAGGCAGGAGAATTGCTTGAACTCAGGTGGCAGAGGTTGCAGTGAGCCAAGATGCGCCACTGCACTCCAGCATGGGCAACAGAGCAAGACTTCATATATATATACACACACATATTTATTTATTTACTATATATATTTTTATTTATTTACTATATATACACACTATATATTATATACTATATATAATAAATATACTATATACACAAATATATATATATATTAAAGCCTTTCATTGTCCAAGTAATTTTTCTGCCTTCCTTCCCCACCTCCTTTTTAGGACTAACATACGTGTTAAACTGCTTCATAGTGTCCCATAAATCTCTGAGGTTATATTTGTGTGTCTGTTTCAATCTTTTTTCTCAGATTGTGTGTGTGCTTCAGATTGGATAGTTTCTATTGCTATGTCTTCACATTCACTAATCCTTGTTCTGTAGTATCTAATATCCTGTTACACCAATGTAGTAAACTTTTTCATTCCAAATATATTTTTCATCTCTAAAAGTTCCATTTAGTTCCCTTTTACGTCACTCATTTCTCTCTTCATCATAGTCAAGTTTTCCTTTAAATCCTTGATCATATTTATAATAGCTGTTACAAAATATTTTTCTTCTAATTCCATCATCTCTGTCATTTTTGAATGTTTTTTCATTGGTAATTTTTTTCCCAGTTACGTATCACATTCTTCAGCTTTATCATGTAACGTAAATTTTATTTTGATGTCATTCATCATAAACTTTTTGTTGTTGGACTGCTGAATTTTGTTAAATTCCTTTACAAAGTATTAGACTATTAGACATTTTTCTGGCAGGCTGGTTAATAGCTTGCAGATCAGTTTGGTTCTTTTGAGTCTTATTCTTAAGTTCTATTAGGGCAGGCTTGTTAGGCCCTACTGAAAAAGAATTATCCTTTTTGGGATCTCTTTTTCCTGGCTATTAACGAAGTCTCTCTGCTTTGGCTGAAAAAAACTCAAACACTTCCAATCCCCGAAAGCTCTAGGAGTGGTTCACGTCTTCAGCTTTCTGGTTGTTCTTTGCCGGCCTTCTGGAGGTTTACCCAAAGTATGCACAGTTTAATATTCAGCATTCAGTAGGCTCAAGGCAATCCTTTTGCAGATTTCTGAAGCTCCTTGTCTGTATATCTCCCTTCCTCCAGTATTCTACCTGCAAATTCTACTGCCTCATCTCCCTGAATTTAAATTTCTATGTCCTAATCTCAGTGTGATCACTGTGCTCTGTTTAGGTTTCCCTTCTGTACATTATGATCAGGAAAGTACATCCAAGCTAAAATTGTTTCTATGCAACAGGAGACATTATTTTTAAGTGTATACCTCTCCCTATTATGTCATACAAATTTCAGGGTTTCTTTCTTTTATATGGTATAAATATATACCATATTTATATGGTATATAAATATATGCCATATAATATACATATTTTGTATATATAAAAGACAACCATGTCTTTTATATGGTATCTAGTTATGTTGTTAATATTTTGAAATAAAATACAGGAATTATATTTATTCAGTGCTTTATCTTTGAACAACCTGAAAATTGTATAGCAATTTCTTATTTTCTCACCCAAACCACTGATATATAAAATACTATTTAAGACAACAAGATCAAACAAGGTAACTTACTATCTTCCTTTGGGCATACTTATATTCTAGCCATGTTGAACTTTGTATCATTACTCAAACAACCTTTTTAACACCCATTTTCTTGATTCTATTTTTAAGAGAATGAGATCTAGGGTAAACTGTCTTAAGTTCAAATCCTGATCCAACTAGTTTATAAAGCAAGTTATACTTAAAGCATCTTTGACTTCATATTACCATGTCTATGTAGAAATAATAATATAGAATCTACCTCAAAATGATTGTTATGAAGAATAAAGGAAACAATATATAGTCAATGAATGTGAGCTAATGTTATCACTTACAAACTTTCCCCCTATTTCTTTATATGCAAACCCTATCCATAATTCAATTTCAGTTAAAATGCCACCTCTACAGGAAGGCTTTCCCCAGATCCATGCTGAGAGGATTCTTTCTTAAGATATTCATCACAGGGCATTTATGTGATTTATATTTTTCTTCTTAGCTTCTATACTAAGCAATTAAGTTCTTGAAAGGAGCTTCCATGTTTTACTCTCTCTTTTTCAAAAAAGGTATCCCACAGTGGATAGTAAATTGCTTTGTATGTAGTAGGCTATTCACAAATACTTGCCTCAGAAAAGAAAATTAAACAAGACTATATGGGTGAAGTTTTTCAAATAACTTATGAATCTCCCTAAATCAACTGCCATCATTTTGTCAAATCCCTTGTTTACACCAAGATATATATGTTTGCAAAATTTTCTTAGCTAACAACCTAGTTAACTTTATCAGAAAAGGAGAAATGAGATTAGTATGACATGACTTGTTCTTGGTAAAATAACACCTTGGTTTCTACATGCTCACAAATAATCTATTCAATATTTCAGAATTTTGCAGGAGATAAAGTTAACTCTATAGGTTAGAGAATTCATCGTTATTTTATCTTTAATATTTTATATATTTGCTTGTGTCTATTATTTTATATCTTCCAATTCTCCAAATGTGATCATTTCTGGAAGTTATGTTCAGTTAAAAAAAAGTATAGACTTTGGAGCAAAAGTCCATAGGTTTGGATTCCGGTTGCTCTGACAGACAGCAGTGTGGCTTGAAAAAAAAATATTTACTTTCAGTTGACACAATATTTTCTTGGGATATGGTGATTATTAAATGAGAATAAGTGAAAATGTATGACCTACTGCCTACTGCTTAAAACTTGCTAGTTGCTTCCTTTTGGTTTCCTCACCTGTAAAATGCAAATAGTCATCCCTGTTTACTTCTCAGGATTCCCATAAGGATTCAGTGAATACATACATTGTGATGCTTTGAAAAACACACATTATATAAATATGCAAGTTTTTTAAAAAATTATGGTCAATATCATTCTTGAAGAAAAGTTACCAAACTGTGGACTTTGATTGTAAATTTGCCAAAATAGTCTCCTATTAATCAATTTATTGATTTCCATTCATTTCTTCTAATTTGAAGATTATTCTTCTTGGCAAAGAAAAATATAGGCAAAATATTTGTTCATCATCTCTGCCTTCTCTGTGTCATCTCTGAACATTATGTCATATTCTCCTAAGTAATGCCTCTATCTATTCAGTCTGGGGTGACTTTTCAAATCTCTTCTAAAAGTTTATGATTCTAAAAGAGTAAATTAGAGTGTTCTTGTACACACATAAAAGAGGGTAAAAAAAAATCAGAACAGATTTTCACAAACAGCTGAAACTATTTAATATGGGTATCCTTAAAAAAATACAATATTATGAACAGTAAAAGTCAATTATTTATTTTATGAAGGAAATATTTCAGTGTGATTATATCTGAGTGCATCTTGAATTTTTTTTTGTTCAGGCTGCAAGCATTGGTCCTTTTTACCAACCACTACAAATTATGCACCCTACACATTATACACTCTATGCTATAAAATGACAATATAAAAATATATTCCAGTCTACATTAATTGAACATAAAGTACATTCGGATACTCAGCTTAGACTAACCATAACACAGAATTTGTCATTAAATGTTCAGTTCACACACATACACTCAAAACTGATCCAACAACTCCTATTATGCCAGTTACCAGCATTGCCAGCCCCTTTGCCCTTCACTGCCTGGAGAACGTCCATCAGAAACAGGGAAGCAGAGCAAACTGCCACAATGCACCATTGATGTTTGAGCAAGGCTGCCCAAGCAGCTGCAATAACAGGGCAACTCTTCAAAGTGTCGGCATTGAAACTTACAATTCTCTCTCCCATACACTATCAATGAAAACCTTTATAAGCTACAATCAATTACAAAATAAATCTTTGAGACAAATCATGTTCTTTCTTCATTTCTTCTCTCCTTCTTTTCCTCCCAAAACCAAATGTCCTTGGTTCAAAGAAAAATTCAAGGAGAAATTTCCCCCCTTTCTATCTTGGTCTCTGCCTCTGCCTCTCTTATGTTCTAAAATTTCTCTCAAGGAGGTTTAAGGATGTCTGCTAAACACTTTTGTTTACAAGACAAGTTCTAGGGTTTTTTTGTTTGTTTGCTGTTGGGTTTTTATTGTTGGAATGTTTTTATTTTAAAAATTCAAAAGTCACTTGATATTTTGAGCACACTCATACTGGATTTTTGGCAAAGCATGTTTTTGATTATTAAAAGACAATCTAAATTCTGAAATGCACGCACCAAATCACATAACCTCCATATTTTTGTAAACCACAACAAAAGTGCCTCATATTAGCTACAGATGAATAGCTAATGAGTCAGCAAACAGTTAAAACATTCTGTGAGCATAGATGCACTAGCCATGCAAAGTTTTTGAGGGGAGAAATATATTAAGTATTTAAAAACTACTTAGAATGAAGGGAAACTATTCTTTGTTTAACAAAGCAACTATGTTTAATTTGTCTTATGATTATACCAAACCAAATGAAAGTTTATCTGTCATTTTCTATTTCTCCTTAGCCATCAATAGTTAATGCCTTTTTAAATTTTGTAACATATATTTAAGGTCTCAGAATTGTAGCAACAACTTTTAGATTCTTCATCATTGCTTTTACCATTCAAACAGCATACGAAAACCCCTTCAAATATAATGTCAAGGTATAACTCTAATTCATGCAAATAATGAAAATATATACACTTCATCATGAGTTAATCTACTACCTGAAAAATCAAAGTCCAAAATACTTGGTATCTTAGTTCAAGCTGCAATAATAACAAATTATCACACACTTGGTTAAACAACAGAGTTTAACAACAAAAATGTATTTCTCACAGTTCTGAAGGCTGAGGAGTCAGATTAGAATGCCAGCATGACCAGGTTCTGTTGAATGCCCTTGTCCTGGTTTGCATATAGTAGTCTTCTCAGTGTGTCCTCACATGATGGAGGGCCAAGAGACAGAATGGAAGCAAGCTTCTATAAGGGCACTATTCCCATCTTGAGGGCCTCACCTTCATGGCCTAATTATCTACCAAAGGTCCCATGTATAAATGCCATCACATTAAAGATTAGGTTTTAAATATATGAATTTTGAGGTGACACAAACATTCAGCTCATAGCATTTAGAAATCTGTTAGAATTTTTAGTTATTATTTCTCATTATTGTCAAAGCAACACACACACACACACACACACACACACACACACACACACATACATATAGTTTACCAGTTAAATAGGACCACAAAGTTTATACAAAATATAGCATCCCATATCCAAAACTTTGACCCTCTGCCAAAACTCATTTTAGTGTTTGCCTCATTTCTAAATACTATGCTTATACTGTTATGTTTATTTATAAATTTTAGACATATTAACTTCCTATCATGGCAGAAGACTTAGTTCTTTGACACTACCTCATTTCCCTTTCTTTCATCCTTCCAGTAATCAGTGAAGTAGTATTTTTGAATACATTTGGTACTTGAGTAGTAACAATATTTCCTTCCTAGAGTTAATATTGTCATCTTGCCCCTCCATTCCCAATGCTTGCAACAGAAATGTAAAACCTCTACAAATATAATATTTCACACTCTTACACATGAAGAATCCCATTCTAATTCTTTCCCCTGAAGACATCCCTTTCTGGAGTTCTCCATCGTCTAGCTCAAGTAAAGACTGCTTATTTTTAAGATCAATGCACCGAAGTTATCCAGGAATTTCCCTTCACGTTTCTCATCTCATTTTAATCACCTGTTTCCTGAACCCTCTATCTTGGTCTTTCCTCCTCAGTTTTTGCTCATTTGGATGTAGCATATCCTTGAAACAATTCCTGAGAAAGCAAATGTGGGGGGTATATTTGGAGAGCAATGCGTCTAAAAATAAAAATGTTTCTTCTACCCTTATACCTAATTGGTAGTTTGGGTGTGGAATTCGAAGTTAAGAGTAATTTTCTCTCATAATTATTTATTTATTTATTTATTTAATTTTTAATGAGACAGAGTTTCGCTCTCATTTCCCAGGCTGGAGTGCAAGGGCAAAATCTTGGCTCACTGCAACCTCCACCTCCCAGGTTCAAGTGATTCTCCCGCCTCAGCCTCCCAAGTAGCTAGGATTATAGGCATGTGCCACCACACCCAGCTAATTTTAAATTTTTTAGAGATGGGGTTTCACCATGTTGGTCAGGCTGGTCTCAAGCTCCTGACCTCAGGTAATCCACCTGCCTCAGCCTCCTAAAGTGTTGGGAATACAGGCGTGAGCCACCGTGCCCAGCCTTCTCTCAGAATTTTAAAACCACATCTTCTAGCTTTGAATGTTGTCATTAAGAAATCAAATACCATTCTGGTTCTTGAGTCCAATGTATGGGGCCTATATTTTCTCCCTGGAACTTTCTATTATCATCTATTGATTACTGCTATTCTGAAATTTTCCAATTATGTATCTTGGCATGGATTTGCTTTCACATTTTTATGGGCACTCAGAAGACCCTTCCAAACTGGAACCTCGTGTCCTTTAGAGCTGAAAAATTTTACCATATACTTTTATAACAGTTTCCTCCCTATCATTTTCTTTGCTCTCGCCTGCCTTCTGAATTTCCCATTAATCAGATTTGTTGAATCATTTGTCTGATTTTATCTTTACTATCCTATTTTCCATTTATTTGACTTTTTTTGCTCTATTTTCAGGAAAATTTCAATCATATAAAAGCTATTATTTCAGTTATTATAAGAGTGCTTATTCTCTAGTTATTTCTTCTTTTTATACAATCTTGTCATGTTTCATAGAAGCAGTATCTTCTGCTATCTCTCTGAGTAGATTAATTATACTTTATTTTTACTTCAGCTACTGTTTTCCACAGGACATACTGCCTCTAATTCTTAAACAGGCTCTGGAGTATGAACTGTCTTGTTTCTCATTGACACAAAACTCTCCAGTCACATGTATTCAGCTTTCCCAGTTCTGCCAATTCCTCCTTTACATCTTGCAAAAGTTGGGTCTCTTTAATACGTTGCTTCATCTTCCTTATGCCTGTGGATTTATATATTTTTTAGTCTTTTGCTCAAATTTTTAGTTCCTTACTAGGAAGGAACAAGGAAAAACGTGTTCAATCACCAAGTTTAACTGGAAGTCTGCTGTTAAATTTCCTTAAGATATTAATCCTACAGCTATAATCATGCTATTCACAGGGTCATAAAATCATAGGGCTCTTACTATAAAAAGGTTATCAGAGATCATCTGATTCAACCCTCTTATTTTAAAAGTGGGAAAATGGAAACCCAAAGAGGTTAAGTGGTTTGTGCAAGGTTATTTAAATAGCAATCCATACATTTGGTATTTGACTTGCTTTCATTACCATAGTGCCTCCTCAAATAGATACCCCTTTAAAGTAGTGACTCACCAAAGACTCCCAGACACATTCTAAGGTTAACACATTTGAATAAGCCAGTCTAGCTTTTGGATATGAAATGGAGGAAAGCTGTCATTAAAGAAAATCTGGGAAACAATGTCTCCAAAAATAAATATTTGACCCTGGACATCCTATTTTCTATTAGCAGAAATTCCCTAATCAATACTCTACCATGAAACTCATTCTCCTTATTCAGCTTCAGCATAACACACTTATTCTAACTTTTACTCTTTCAGGTTACAGAATCACATCATGTTTTCTCAAAGCAAGGTAAATTTGTGTTTGAAATTCAAATGAATCTTTTACATCTTTTCTAAGTTTCTACCCTCACTTCCTTCCTGACCTCTTGCTGGCCACCAAACTCCTACTCCTAAAATAGTCCTTTTTTTTTCTGCAAATGGCACCACCCAGGTAATCAAGAAAAATATCTTGAGAGTCATCCTAAACTTCTCTTTTTCTTTAACAGCACCCAACTTGGACCCTCCACCGATAGAGTACCCAAATCTTACCAATTCTACTTCCTAAAAATCTCTTGAATCTATTCCTCTTACGTTCCTCACAGCTTCACAGTCGCTGTTTCAGTTCATGCCCTCACTATACTTCACCCTGATTTCCATTAATTGTCTTCTAACAGTCTCACAGGCTCTGGTCTGCTTTCTTTATACCCCTTCTTCCAGACTCAATTGCTGAAGTGCTTTTTCTCAACAGAATTAAGAAGTCATTTCTTCACTTAAAACCCTTCAGAGGATCCCACTTCATTTCTGGCTTCTTAGTATGGCATATATAAGGCACTTCATGATAGGCACCTACTTATCCCTCCACCTTCGTCTCCTGTGGCTCTTCACCTTGCATGTTATGGAACTAGAAATCAGAAAATCCAAAGTCTCCTCTTGGGTTTTGTGGGGAAAAGAAAGAGAGATCAGACTGTTACTGTGTCTATGTAGAAACAAGTAGACATAAGATACTCCATTTTGTTCTGTATTAAGAAAAATTATTCTGCCTCGAGACACTGTTAATCTCTAACCCTACCCCCAACCCTGTCCTTGCAAGAGACATGTGCTGTGGTGACTCAAGGTTTGATGGATTTGGGGCTGTGCAGGATGTGCTTTGTTAAACAAGTGCCTGAAGGCAGTATGCTTGTTAAAAGTCATCACCATTCTCTTAATCTCAAGTACCCGGGGACACATACACTGTGGAAAGTCGCAGGGCCCTCTGCCTAGGAAAGCTAGGTGTTGTCCTTGTCCAAGGTTTCTCCCCGTGTGATAGTCTGAAATATGGCCTTGTGGGAAAAGAAAGACCTGATTGTCCCCAAGCCCAACACCCGTGAAGGGTCTGTGCTGAGGAATTAGTAAAAGAGGAAAGAAGGCCTCTTGGCAGTTGAGATAGAGAAAGGCATCTGTCTCCTGCCCATCCCTGGGCAATAGAACGTCTTGGTGTATAACCCTGTATGCTGAGCACCAGTGCCCTGGGCCCACTTTCCTTTCTCTATACTTTGTCTCTGTGTCTCCTTCTTTTCTCAAGTCTCTCATGCCACCTGATGAGAAACGCCCACAGGTGTGGAGGGGCAGGTCACCCCTTCATCTGGCGCCCAACGTGGGCTCAGCATACAGAGGACCCATGCCAGCACCAGTCTCTGAGTTCTCTCAGTATTTATTGATAATTATCTTTACCATCTTTTAGAAAAAGGGGAAGCGGCAGGATAATAGGGTTACAGTAGGGAGAAGGTCAGCAGAAAGACATATGAATAAAGATCTCTGTGACATGAGTAAGTTTAAGGAAAAGTGCTGTGCCTTGATGTACATATGCAAATATTTCCATAAACATTTTCAGTGCATAAAGAGCAGCATTGCCACTAGCACGTCCCACCTCCAGCAGTTTGCTCCTATCTCAGTAAATAGAACATACAATCGGGTTTTACACCAAGACGTTCTATTGCCCAGGGATGGGCAGGAGACAGATGCCTTTCTCTATCTCAACTGCCAAGAGGCCTTCTTTCCTCTTTTACTAATTCCTCAGCACAGACCCTTCATGGGTGTCAGGCTGGGGGACAATCACGTCTTTCCCTTCCCACAAGGCCATATTTCAGACTATCACTTGGGGAGAAACCTTGGACAACACCTGGCTTTCCCAGGCAGAGGTCCCTGCAACCTTCCACAGTGTATGTGTCCCTGGGTACTTGAGATTAAGAGAATGGTGATGATTTTTAACAAGCATACTGCCTTCAGGCACTTGTTTAACAAAGCACATCCTGCACAGCCCCAAATCCATCAAACCTTGAGTCACCACAGCACATGTCTCTTGTAA
The DNA here is from genome assembly GCF_009764315.1 of Trachypithecus francoisi. Classification (NCBI taxonomy): domain Eukaryota; kingdom Metazoa; phylum Chordata; class Mammalia; order Primates; family Cercopithecidae; genus Trachypithecus; species Trachypithecus francoisi. Next base: position 74,022,106 of record NW_022681453.1, on the reverse strand, counting down.
GGACAGGGTTGGGGGTGGGATTAGAGATTAACAGTGCCTCAAGGCAGAAGAATTTTTCTTAGTACAGAACAAAATGGAGTATCTTATGTCTACTTGTTTCTACATAGACACAGTAACAGTCTGATCTCTCTTTCTTTTCCCCACATTTCCCGCTTTTCTTTTCGACAAAACCACCATCGTCATCATGGCTCATTCTCGATGGTCGCTGTCTCTTTGGAACTTCTGGGTATACATGCAGACTAACAACAGACAGAACAAGCACATAAGGATTAATACGAAATTTACAATAGTAGTACTTCCGATGGTCTTAACCCAAGTGGCAGGGTTAAGATTTGTGAGGCCATCAGCGACTCCTGCAATTGCCTCAGTTTCTGGTACCAACACAGAGATCACACACTTCACAAGGTAATAAATATCACAAAGCAAGTGGACGCAGGGCAAGATCACAGGACCACAGGATGAGGCGAAATTAAAATTGCTAATGAAGTTTTGGGCACGCATTGTCATTGATAACATCTTACCAGGAAACAGGGTTTGAAAGCAGACAACTTGTCTGACCAAAATTTACTAGGTGAGAATTTCCTCATCCTAATAAGCCTGGGAGCACTAGAGGAGACCGGGGCTTATTTCATCCCTTCAGCTTCAACCGTAAAAGGCGGTCACCCTCAGGGGGCCGTCTATAGACCTACCCTTAGGGTGCATTCTCTTTCTCAGGGATGTTCCTTACTGAGAAAAGAATTCAGCGATATTTCTCCTATTTGCATTTGAAAGAAGAGAAATACGGCTCTGTTCCGTCTAGCTCACCAGCAGCCAGAAGTCTTATCTCTCTTGTTCCCTGAACATTGCTGTTATCCTGTTCTTTTTTCAAGATGCCCAGATTGCATATTGTTCAAACACACGTGCTCTACAATTTGTGCAGTTAATGCAATCATCACAGGGTCCTAAGGCGACATACATCCTCCTCAGCTTATGAAGATGATGGGATTAAGAGATTAAAGTAAAGACAGGCATAGGAAATCACAAGGGTATTGATTGGGGCAGTGATTAGTGTCCATGAAATCTTCACAATTTATGTTCAGAGACAGCAGTAAAGACAGGCAAAAGAAATTATAAAAGTATTAATTTGGGGAACTAATAAATGTCCATGAAATCTTCACAATTTACATTCTTCTGCCAGAGCTTCAGCTGGTCCCTCTGTTTGGGGTCCCTGACTTCCTGCAACAGGGTTTATATTCACACTGGATTTTCAACACCAAATGCCAACATGCCAACGGTCCCTTCCCCTGTCTTCTCCCAAATAAAGGAATCCAACAAAAGAGAGTGAAAAGATTAAAAACCAGTTAAAACCATTTAAAATTATGAAAGTGCTTTTACCATAATATTTTATATTTATATTTATAATATTTTATCTTTATCTTTCAGGGATTATAGTCTGTTTAAATATATTGGTAGTATATTAAATTCAGTATTCAGAACACTGAAGATGTAAATTAAATATGTGACCATAACGATAATAATTAGAATTTTATCATGTGAAATAATTAAGGAATTAACATATTATTATAGTAAGGGTCAAATCTAAGAAATTTACTATACTATACCACTAGACTACACATTTTTAGTAGACATGACTGTGTCTTAATCATCTTTACATTCCCTACTATGCCAAATACTATCTGCAACATAATAGGTGCACAGTGAATTAGTAAATGATTAAATAAAATTATAAATAATATCACACCCACAAACCCAGGAAGCAATTGTTTGTCTACTACTTGATGAGGCCAATAATTCAATGATACTTATTAGTTGACTGATTTAGTCAAATGTCATGAGTACCTATTAAAAATTTTATATATATACACACATTTTTTAGCAGATCTTCATATGGGACATCAATCTAATCTTTATTTGGGTATATGTTAAATCATTCAATGGATAACATAGTGAAAATTTTCAACATAACAGAAAGACATATGCTATTTGAAAAATCAGTAAAAACAAAAAAAAGATGATTCTATCGTTGGTATTCTTATCTTCAGATTGTCCTCCACAGCACATCCCTCTGATACAGAGAAATAAAAACTTTCTCACCTAGAACTTTGATCAAGTTACTGCCTTTTATATCACTATAATGATATTCAAACTGCCTTCTAAGCAAACTAGAACAGAAATATTGCACATGCACATGCACTTGAATTGTACACTTCTTCTATCGTACCAACTTCATGTACCATGATATACTCACCATTAATATGCACTAAAGCTAACCTGCTCGCCTGCTGCAATTTTATCGTTGCAGCAAAACAATGGTGGTGGATTAACCCGTCACCTCAAGTTAGCAATACATCCTGGACCAGTTACAGATATGCATTAATCCACAACTTAAAATGTAAAATATCAAGGAGCTGGGTCAATACAGGAATATGAGTCAAGAACAGAGTACTTCAAACATATCCAAACTGAAACTGGTTCTTTTCCCTGCCTAGAAAGGTACTTAACAATGGGTTCTGAATATCACGTTGACTGACAGGTATGTCATATAAAGAAGGAAATCCTCTCAAATCTTACCTCCTTAAAAATATCAGGTTTAACAGAAGTGTATGATGTATAGGTCCCTACTGGATAGAAGCCTGAATACCTAACCCATTATATAAATAGTACACATAGTATAGTATGTAAAGGCTGTGATTTTCTAGGCTGCTGCCTACTTTTTATGTTTTACTGTTGTCTTCATGTAAAGTAACTATATGGAAATGGTGTATCTAAGGAAACAAAATGGGTGAAATTTAATTCAACAAACTGAGGATAAACAGTATAGGTCAAAAAGAAGGATACATGTTAACAATATGATGACACACAGCAAAATAAAGAAAATATATGAAGAATACACATCTGAGGGCAAAAGGCTGAGGACAGTTGAAATTGATAAAATACATAATGACTGTGATAAAAGCACAAGAAAGAGTAGAGAAAAACTTCAACAATAGTTATAGATAGGAATGAACTATGAGGATTCCAATGCCATGATAAGGCATGATGTAGAACGACTGTATTTCTTTTATCTAACAGCTTCATGACGGGTAAAGATAGACTATAATCTGAAGAACAAATAGACCTAAATTCCATTACAGGCCCAGAAAGTGACCAATAGTGATACTCGTAATATTTAAGAAAGCAAATGAGCACTTAACTTTAGATTATACCATTTAAATTTTTTTCAACTTGGGAAAATGTTTCAACTTCCACTTTGCTGCCTACTGGCTTTATTTTTTTTAAAAACTAGAGAAATGTCATGTAAATCACTGTAGAGAGCATTGCATTGCTTGTTTGAAAAAAGAAGCTGATAGTTTGATAGTGCATTCATTCTTATGCCACCAGCACTGAATCAGCCATTATAACATTCAAACTAAGAGGAAACTTTCAGCACACTCTGAAGTGTGAGTCTCTTTTTTATGAAGAGCACATGTTTAGGGAGGAAAACAGGATATGAAATTATACAAAAATGTATGTGCTAGCATTCAGAAAGAAAGCAGGTAAAAGTTTAATTCTCCTCCAAATAAAAGCAGTTTCTAAATGTGGATTCATTAATGAAAACTTACAACCTAGCAGTTAGCAGAAGCATTTAGCAATGGAAGGCGTACAGTACAATGCCAACTATTAGAATCAGTGTTCTACTACCATCCAACTATTGCAGCTTAGCTAACAGTCTTTTTTTTCAAGACTTTTGTTTCTTTTTCCTTTGTTTCCTCTGTTTTCAATTGGGAGAGAACTGTGTGCAGCTGAGTGTTCATTTAAGTCAGAAACACACTGGCTAGATCTAGGTTCAGTGTGGGTGAGTACTGCGTAAGCATTCCACACACCTCCACCAATATGCCGTGAACTCTCCATATCCCAAGCTTTCTGATAGGATTCAGGTGAGACTACACATAGTGCTTTTACTTATGTTACACATATGATCTCAGGTCTCAGAATGTACTGACATACATAGTTACCATCAAACTTGCTCTTCTCATAAATCCTGAGAAAAAAGGGGAGGGTGGAGGTAGAAAATGGACAGAACTTCTCTGCTAACCTAAACAGAACTATTATGTGTTGCTGCTAAAATATTCCAATAGCTGGCAGCACTGATCCATAATATTATATTTGTAATATAAGCATACATAAACCCTACAACAGATGATCTCAGATTGTCATTGATAATGATGACGGCTAATTTTTTTTAGTATGTTACTTGTACCAAGCATTGCTCTAGGTACTATACATCTCATTTAATCCTCATACACACACACACACACACACACACACACACACAAATTCTTGTTGGGTAAAGTTATTTTCATCTTCATTTTACACAAAAGGACATTGAGATACAGAAAGAAACTGGTTAAATTGATTTTAACATATTTAACTTATTTAAAGTTAAAACATGAAATTATTTACCAACCTTTTGATGTAGGGCCAATGGCTGTCACTGCCTCTTGATCTGCTATGTAAAGTTTCACGTTTTTCTTCTTGCTTAAACTACACCACGATGTATCACCTATGATTTCCTGTTTTGGATTACTTAAACTCAGTGACAGCTTAAAGGTACTTGGAAAGCAAACTGAATGAGGGATCCTTCCAGGCTTTTTACATTTTTTCACCCCTACCTCAGGCAATCTTTCACAGTTGTCTAGCCCACACCTATTTAAACTGCAATTTGTTTTAGTAACTCACCTTTAAAAAGTCTTTCCAAAGCACCAACTTAAATTTTATAAAATCAACAACTCTTTATATTTTTGAACTCATATTTCATCAGTTTGCATAATTAAATTACAATTGCACATTTATTTGGCATAAACAAATTTGAAAACCAAACACAAATGACGCTAGATAAGCAGAGCAGCAGGTAAACAGATGAACAGAAACATACCATTTTTTCAGAGTATTCTGTTGGCCAGAAGCAGGAATAACCTAAAAGAGAGCCTACTGTATACCTATCATTTCCTAATTATAAATAGTACTATTTAATAGGTATATTAGCTTTCTGGAAGAATGGATTTACAATGGAAAAATACAAACAAATTTAGCAAAGAGGTTCACAATGATACCAAAATTCTACACTAGAAAAGTAATACATTCCTTCTTATCTTTCTTTAATTAGAAATTGTAGGAGACTTCTTCACTGACAAAAACTAAGAGCACAAAATTCCACCCCAAACTCAATTCAGCATAAGACTCCTACCCAAAGCATAAATACATGCACTCACATACAAAAAGAAAAACAAATTTTAAATTAATAAAGAAATTAAGGTTTTATGAAAGAAATTTTCTCCCTACTAGAGAAAACCATCACCTCTTGGTGGAGAAAACTCTGAATTTAAAGTTCAGGTTCAGGCAGTTACTACTTATTTGATGGGGTAAATCACTTCACCTCTCTGAGCTATATCCTTTACTGAAAAAAAAAAAAGAGAAAATAATAATGGTTCTCTCCTCACAAAACTATAGTCAGAATTATATAAAATAAAATATATAAAGACACTCTGCAAACTATCTATCATCTTATACATATAAATTGTTATTACTGGAAATCCTAACTTATATTTTCGACAGAGAATTTCAGAGTCAAGGGAGGTCATTTCACAAATGACAAGGCTGTGCTTCAAAAGCCTAAATTACTTTCCTACTTACAGTGGCATGGATGACAGAGCAGAAATAGAGAATTCTTGATTAACCAGGAAAAGAATATCATAGGCATGAGTATGAGATCAACTGGAGATTCAAGGAAGCTAAAGTGCCCAGAATGAACTAATACTGTAATGTAGACTGTGAGCAGAGATAAAATTCCAGAAGCCAAGGAGTGTCGTACAGTAAGTCCTGGCAGTGAGGATATCCTTTGGTGAGGATAGTAGAGAAGAAATAGAAAAATTAGTCAAAAAAATTTCAGCCATACCAAGTAAGTATTCCATCCTGCACAGTAAAATTTTGATGCCTTTACAAACTAAACAAAATAGGGAATTTAAGATAATTCCCATGTTTATCCTGTTTCTTTCCACTGGTCAGTATAATTAACCATAGGTTAGGAAGTTAGGAAAACAATAGGATAGACGTCAGTGAAGTTCAAGTGCTTTAATTGGATTCCTTTGGGTACAGTTTGTTTCCCTTTTTCTCTGGTCATTAATCCAGCAGAGGAAAGTGATCTAACACAGCACCATGACATGAAGGGACGGACCCTGAGAGCCTGTCTCTCTATGATGACTGTTCTTGTGCATCCAGGCCGCCTATTGAAACTAACAATGCCTGCTGCTGCCGCCGAAGAGGATCATCCAAACTCTGAAAATGAAACACATCACACAAAGGGATGAAAGAATTCTTATTCCACAGGGTTTAGCTTGCAGCTGGTCATGCATGCCAGAGGGATGTGCCACGAGGATGACAAAGAAGCTTCCAAAGAGAATGGAAGGGGCAGCCAGCCGGACATTTTGAAATACTTAGAAAACTATTCTTTTGAAACTAAGGCAATAAACTAGACTTCTCTATGGCAGAACTTGAGAAAGTCAGGGTTTATTTATTTTTTTATCTCTGCAATTCACCCACATTTAAACATTCTTGTGAGTAAAAGAAACTTCAATAATTCCTAATTGGTTATACATTTTTGAGGATTTCCCATTTATAATAAGAGATCATATTATATAATTGATTATTTTTTCCTCTGGGTTGGAGCTCAATATCACTCCAGAGTTTAAAACTGCATGGAAGAATATGTGTTGGACTTTTCTGTAATTGATGTAGATACAATGAATAATAAATATGCTTGTTATACAAAGTAGCATGCTGGTTAAGACCACAGACTTTGAGGTCTCAGTGATGAAACTGAGGGAATACTCATTGCATGGCACCAGGTCTCATGGACTCTAAGGATCCCAAATAGCTGTGCCAGGTAAGAGTTTGCCCACAGGAAGTGCTCCAAATAGAATTAAGAGTCATAAGAACCTGCCCTACAGCTGTCATTGCTCTTGGCCCCTCAATTGGTCACAGCAAGGCATAATCCAGCCCTTAAGCTACCTTGGATATCCATGTTTAAAGAGTGTCAAAAGCAGCACCTAAAGTTTTGAAAGACAATGTTGCACTGGGGCATCGGCCTTTTCTGATTAAGTTCACTCATTCATAGCAGTCTAAAAAGAACACTGGCTCTCCCTCCCTGGTCCTTCTCCACTACTGTTCCAAAAAGCTCACCTTCTTCTGTTTACAGGATAAATGTGAGAGGCTCCTTTCATTGCCCTTAATGGTACACACAATAGACTTAGCAATCATTTCTACCAATTGTATCACTGACTCATATGAACTCTGCATAACCAGATGCGTGACTTTCTGGACGTTATTTAATCTCATTTAGCCTTAGATTCCTCATTGGTCAAATGAAAATAATATCTGTCTTATGAGACTGTTGTGAAGAATAATAAGATAATATTTACCTCACAGTTTAGTTATAAGCACAAAGGGTGATTCAATAAATGTCAGTCATTATCAGTGTCATTTTCTATAACAGGAGTAACAAATAGTTCATGTAAGAAACTGAAATGAGAACTGGAACACAATATCCAAAATATTCCCCTATCCTGTCAAGATACTATTATTGATTCAAACATTCTGTCATTTATTTCAGGTTAAAACACAGTTTAAGAAAAGCATCGCTTCCTCAAAAGATTATGTCAAAGTGAAAATAACTAATTGGGAGAAATATTTCTTTTCCATGCATTCAATTTGTTCGTTCTAATTAATCTCCTTCAAACTACTGTAAACAAGTTCTTGTTAAAAGTGTTTTAACTTCTCAAATGGCTACTATAATACAATGTTTTATAGATAAATCTTTGGCATTGGAGGGTTTCCCTAATTGTTCTGATATTTCTTATTCCCCATTCCTACCATCCACTTGCTCAGAAGCTCTTGCAACCTTTCTCAAACAGAGAAAATAATTTGAATGAAAACCAACACAACAAAAGCAATGTTAAAATATATTTGAGAAAAAATGACTCTCACTCTAGGTCATGCTACAGGTGCTGTACCATTCAATGGCACAAAATTAACTTTTAGCCCTAAGTCCATTACCAATGAATTCTAAAGACTAAAGAAAGCACAGGGAAATAAAAAATATATATAAGTATAAACAAAGATAAGAGATTATAATGAGAAAAAAGTGTACATAAAGAGATAATATTTATAATATAATTTAAAATTAACCCTATACAATAAAATTTAACTAGTAAAAAACCTTTCCCTAAGAATTATATAATATTTTAAATTCAAACTTAATACTAGTAAATAAACTAAGAATTTACATAAATCCCTACCATTAATTACTTCTTCGTATTATGAAACTTTGCTCCCAAAATTTTATGCTAATCTTCCATTTAAGTTCTAAAGACAAAAAAAAAAAGAAAACCTTACTATTTCATTCTAAAAGAATTGGTCCATAATCAGTGAAAATCTAAGTCATTTTTCTCACCTTTCCTTTCAGCAATGCCCATCCAAGCAATCACTAGCTCCTGTCAACTCTTTATTTCCACTATTATAGCCTAGAATCCTAAATAATCCAATTATTTCCAACCTCTTACCTCTTTCATCCATATTTATGCTTCAAAAATTACCTTCTATTAAAAAGAAAGGCTCAAGGAATTTCCCTCACCTCCTCAAAAACCTTAAATTGTTTACAGAATAAAATGTATCACTAAGCATAGCATTCAGTCTTTCATAGTGTGGCACAGAACTACAATTAACAGTAATTAAATAAATGTAAAAGGTATTCATTAACTGCCTGATAGGTTCCACACTCCAAACTTGATAGTGGGTTGGTAATGGTGACAAAGATGAGCTCAACACAGTATCTATTCTCAAAGAAGCCAGTTTAGTAGGGAAGCAGATAAGTAAACTAAAACTTGTAATGCCCTTTAGTGAGTACAAAAAAAGGTAAGTAACTACACTGTGCTACTAGAATTAGATGGTAAGTCCCAACTTATTGAGGAGAAAGGTAAAATAGAAATATGTTGGTTTTCTGCTTCTGAAAATGATGAAGTAATAGAAACAGCATACACCTCCTGCCTTAAACAACTAAAAATCTAAACAAAATATATAAAATATTTGCTTGCAGACACTGTACAACACGCACAGCACAGCAACTGCTGAGAAAAGGAAATTAACGAGGTTATTCCCGTTATTGCTGTCGCATACTATCTTGAGAGAGTTATCAGACCATGACTCAGGGAGGTAGAATCCTAACAGAGACTGCTTTATCCAGGGCCACACTAATAGCTGGGAGTGGAGCTGGGCCTCTGATAGGAATCTTTCTAACTGCAAAGTCCCCAGAAGTTTTAATTTTTACTCACCTCTACCTTTCTATTTTTTCTTTTACACTATAGAAATCATACTTCAAAATTTAAACACTAATTCATTCAGTGAATTTCCCCAATCCCAACTGTCCCCAGTCACAATAAAAATATTACCATCCTCTAAATACTGTATTACTTTGTGTTTACTGTTATATAACATTAACTTTCCTGCTATATTTAATAATAATTTTAATGTGAACTAACATTTATTGAAGCCTTACTACATTATTTTACGTTGGTAAGAATACTTAAAATGAGATCTACCCTCTTAGCAAATTTTAAGAGTACAATATTTTTAAGTGTGCAGTATTGTTGACTACAGGTACAATGCTGTACAGCAGATCTCTAGAACTTATTCATCTTGCTTAACCGAAACTTTACATCCATTAATTAGTAACTTCCCATTTTCCCTTTCCTTCAGCCCTTGGCAACCACCACCATTCTATTCCTTGATTCTATGAATTTAATTATTTTAGATACTTCATGTAAGTGGAATCATGTAGTATCTGTCTTTCTATGACTGGCTCATTTCAATTAGTACAGTGTCCTCAAGTTTTAGTCATGTTGTCTCATTGCAGTATTTCCTCTTTTTTAAAGACTGAATAATATTCCACTGTGTGTATATACCATTTTCCTTATCCATTCATCCATAGAAGAACATTTAGGTTGTTTCCACATCTTGGTCATTGCTAATCTTTTTCAGATCCTGATTTCAATTCCTCTGGATAAACAACAAAGTATCAATAGAAGTGAAGTACATCAACATGATAAGGACATATATGAAAAGGCTACATACCAGTTTTCAATGGAAAAAAAACTGAAAGCTATTCCTCTAAGATCAGCAACACGGCAAGGATGTTCACTCTTGCCACTTCTATTCTACATAGTACTGGAAGTCTTACCCAGGGCAATAAGCCAAGAAAAAGAAACAAAAGGCATTCAAATTGTAAAGGAAAAAGTAAAACTGTCTAGTTGGTAGAGTCTATGATTTTATGTATAAAAAATCCTAAAGACTCCATTAAAAAACTGATAGAACTAATAAATGAATTCAGTAGAATTGCAGGACACAAAATCAACATACAAAATCAGCTGCATTTCTATATAGCAACAAGGAACCATCTGAAAAAAAATTAGAAAAATATTCCCATCTAAAATAGCACCAAGAAGTATAAAATACTTAGGAAGACAATTAAGGATATTAAAGATTATATACTGAAAACTACAAAACATTGATGAAAGAAATTCAAGATAGAAGATATCCTGTGTTCACGGATTGGAAGACTTTAATATTGTTAAAATGTCCATACCCAAAGTGATCTATAAAGTCAATTCTACATTTCTGTAATTCACATGGAACCACAAATACGATGAATAGCCAAATTGATCTTGAGGAAAAAACAAAGATTGAGGCATCACATTTTATTGCTTCAAAATATATTACAAAACAAAATAATCAAAACAATATGATGCTGGCATAAAGATAGATATATATACCAATGAAACAAAATATAGAGCCAAGAAATAAATCTACACATAAATGGTCAACAAATTTTTTACAAGGGTGCCAAGAATACACAATGGGAAAAGGATAGTCTCGTCAACAAATGGTGCTAGGAAAAATAGCAAAATAATAAAACTGGATCTTTATCTTACAACACACACAAAAATAAACTCAACATCGATTAAAGACTTAAATATAAAACCTGAAATTCTAAATCTTTTAGAATAAAACATACAGGAAAAGTTTCATAACATTCATCATAGTAATGATTTCATGGCTGTAACATCAAAAGTACAGGCAACAAAAATAAAAATAAACAGTTAAGACTATACATCAAACTAAAAACAATTTGCACAGCAAACAGCATAGTGAAAAGGCAACCTATGGAATAGGAGAAAATATCTACAAACCATATACCTCAGTGATTCCCAAGCTTTTTGGCACCAGGAACTGGTTTTGTGGAAGACAATTTTTCCAAGGACAGGAGGGTGGTTTTGGGATGAAACTGTTCCATCTCAGATCCTCAAGCGTTAGTTAGAGTCTCATAAGAAGTGCACAATCTAGATCCCTTGCGTGCACAGTTCGCAATAGGGTTCACACTCCCATGAGAATCTAATGCCACTGCTGATCTGACAGGATGCAGAGCTCAGGCGGTAATACTCACTGGCCGGACACTCACCTGCTGGGCAGTCCAGTTCCTAACAGGCCAGGGACCATTATTGGTCTGCAGCCCGGGGTGCGGCAGGCGGGGAGGAAAACTCCTGATATGTCTGATTAGGGGTTAATATCCAAAATACATAAAGAACTCCTATAATTTAAGAGCAAAAAGAAAAAAAAAACTAATAATCCAACATTTAATAATGGGCTAAGGAATTTGCTAAGGTCTGAATATTACCCCTCCACCAAATTCATATGTTGAAACTTAATTGCAATGTGGTAGTATTAAGAAGTAGGGCTTTTAGGAGGTGATTAAAGCATGAAGGCAGATCACTCATGAATGGGACTAGTAATTTTAAAAAGGGATGATGAGCTGTTTGCCCTTCCACAATGTGTGGGCAAAGAAGGCACCCTCTATGAAGAATAGGCCCTCACAAGATACAGAAACTGCCAGTGCCTTGACCTTGGACTTTCCAGCCTCCAGAACCATGAGTAATAAATCTCTGACGTTCATAAAATTACCCAGTATTTTCTTAGAGCAGCCCAGACTAAGAGAGACTTGAATAAAGATTTCTTCAAAGTAGACATACAAATGGCCAAGATATATATTTTAAAATATTTAACATCACTTATCATCATCAGAGTAATTCAAATTACAACCACAATGAGGCATTGTCTCACACCTGTCAGGGCTGTTGTTAATAAAACAAAAGGCAAATATTGGCGAGGATGTAGAGAAATTTGAATCCTTGTACACTGTTGGTAGGAATGCAAAATGGTGAAGCCACTATGGAAGATAGTCTGAAGTTTCCTCAAAAAATTAAAAATAGAACTGTTACACAATTCAGAATTCTTACTTTTAGGTATTTATCAAAAGAAACTAAAATTAGTATCTTGAAAACAGCTTACCATGGCATTTCTCTAAATGCTGCACTTGTAGCAAATCATTTAATCCTCAGGACAACCCAATAGGTACTACTTTTAGCTTCAATTTGTAGATAAGGAAACTGAAACCCAGGCTAAATAACTTGCCTAAAGTGAAATAACTAGTGAGTTTCAGAGCAGGAATTCAAAACAGAAAATCTGGCTCCAAAGTCCATGCACATAATCTCGTTGTTTCCCTATCTGAATCACCTAATAGACTTCTTAAATATAGAGACAATTCATATAACTAATCTTGTTATGTGTATATCTCATACTATCTAGAACAATGTGTTATTGCTAATAGCTATTCTATGCTGTTTTTGATATGAATGAATGAAGAAAAGAGCAATATGAAGCTATGGAGGAATAATCACACTGAGTGCTAAGCCAGAACTCTGGTAAACCATAAACTATATATAAAATGTGCCGAAAATTCTTTATGAGAAATTGTTTTTCATCCTCACAACTGCTCAGAAATTTTATCCACAAGTAACTAAAGTTTTCACATGTTTCACTGATAGGATCTTCACTCTTAGCTAATTTCAATATTGGAAAATCATAGACAATTATTTTATATCTATTTTTAATGACTATTAAGACACATATTTCATACATTTTAGTCTACATATAGAACATTATCAGTAACAATGTGTGTGTCTGTGTGTGTGTGTGTGTGTGTGTATATACATATATATATGAAGACTGAGATAGAGAGCAGGGTAGATGATAGGGGGGTTGAGGTAGTTGGGAATGAAGAAACCAGGAATGGTAATAACAAGATAATAGAAATAAAAACAAGTAACATTTTCTCAAACACCTACCAATAGCTAGGCACCTTACTAGGTCTTTTAAGTTCATCATCTCACCTAGTCCTCACAACAACCATGAGGTAAAAATAAGTTGAACCCTGAAATTTTGATATTCCTTTTCTTTAACAATAGATTGCATCAAGTGAATTAAAAGAATGTATTTGCAAAGTGAATAACCGTTTTATTAAATTAGAGTAGAAGCTTAAAAGTCATTGGACGGCTATAATACATGAACTACATTTTTTTCAATTAGTGCTTTCACTAACTTTATAAAAAAAGTCATATAAAGGGCTGACAATCACTATTATTTTGTGTATACTGATACCGTCATGAGTTCACATATGATTGATATTTATTCCACATAAACTTATTCACAAGTTAGTACACTGTTCACTAAGAAAATATGGTAAAGTTGTCAGATTCTTGAGGTAGGGTACGATAACAAATGCTAGAATCAATGCACTGTATGAATTGCCTTGAATAATCCTCTAGGTGTTCAAGAAGTTTCCACTTACTCTCCAGGGCTAATGAGTATTACATGCAATAATCATAATTAAAACAGAAGTAATGGAAAAATGTGCACATAGCTACAAAATACCATACTCTCAGAATTAATCTTCAGTCCCTCAAGTCTTTTTTATTTTTTATTTATTTATTATTTTTTTCTTTTTTGAGATGGAATCTCCCTCTGTCACCCCGGCTGGAGTGCAGTGGTGCAATCTCAGCTCACTGCATCCTCTGCCTCCTGGGTTCAAGCGATTCTCCTGCCTCAGCCTCCTGAGTAGCTGGAATTATAGTCGCCTGCCACCATGCCCCACTAATTTTTGTTTTATTGGTAGAGATGGGGTTTCACCAAGTTGGCCAATCCAGGCTGGTCTCGAACTCCTGACCTCAAGTGATCTATCCACCTTGGCCTCCTAAGGTGCTGGGGTTACAAGTGTGAGCCACCGTGCCCTGCCTGTAGAGTCTTAAATCACAAATGTTTATCAAGAAGTTTAAGTTTTGTTCATTAATTTAATTTACTCCATTCTTCGTAAAAACTCTGATATGCTAAACCTTCAATTATTCAATTGCATATTATCCATACTTTAAAAATAATTACTGAAGTGACATATCACATGACATGATATGACATGACATTACATTATTAATGGATACTAGTAATAGAGTGCCTACTATGTGCTGGGGAAAATATTAGTTGTTTACTATATGATCTTATTTATTCTCCATCATTCTAGTTTGGCTTTCTTATCTGCATTTTACAGATGAGGAAAACAGCTCAGTGTTACAAACTGAATGTTTGTGCCCAAATGTATATGTTGAAACCATACTCCCAATGTAATGCCACTAGCAGATGGGGCTTTTGAGAGGTAACTGGGATTAGATAAAGTCATGAGGTTTATGGGATTAGTGCTCTTATAAAAGAGACCCCCAAGAGCTAGCTTGCTGTCTTTCTACCAGAACCACAATGAAGAGTTAGCAGTCTGCAGCCCAGAAGAGGGTCTTCACCAGAACTCAACCGTGCTGGCACTCTGATCTTGGACTTCCAGCCTCCAGAACTGTGAGGTTACAGCAGCCCAAATTGACTGAGACACTCAGAATAAGCTATCCATGGTCTTACAAAGATTAAGCATTGTACTAGAACAGGAACTCAAATCCACCTCGGGCTACCACAAACAATAAGAAAATTTTGCAGAGTAGGAGACTATAAAGTTAACATACAAAAATCAACAGCCTTCCTACACAGAAACAAATGCCAGTTAGAAAATATAGAAGAAAAGAGCCTGTTTAGTATAGTAAGGCTGTAAGAAAGTAAGCAAGTACCTAAATAAGTGAATACAATACCAAAAGGTAGACTTAATAATAAATGTTTAAACCTAAAGCCAAAAGGAAAATTAAAACATTTCAGCAAGACACAACAGTTACTGAGCAAATGGAAATAAAAAACACATTCTTGGATAAAAAGATTCACCCTCAGAAGAACATTAATTGTTGTGATGTTAATTCATAAATTCCTTAAAATTTCAATAAAAATGTCATCAGGGATTTTCTTTTTCCTCAAGATCTGCTAGTTGATTATAAAGTTCACTTGGAATAACAAATAAGCAAGAAAAGCCAGAAAACATTGAAAAAGAGTAATGGTAGGAGCAGGGAGGGAAGCTAACATTTCAGATGTAAAAACACGTTATAAAGCTTCTATAATTAAAATAATGTGATAATTTTCACATGCATAGACAGGTCAATGGCACAGAATAGAAGAATATAGAAATATGTCTGATTGTATAGAAAAACTTACTACAGTATATCATGCAAGTACTAGAAGAAACATTGATGAATTCCCTTACAAACTGAGATTGGGAAAACTGTTTCTAATTATGCTTCAATGTGATAATATCCAAGAAAGTCAACTAAACAACCGCATATTAAAGGCAAATACCTTTTTATCAAATAAACATCATTCTCTTGATTCTATGTAAAGTAATATCTAAAACACCCCTGGGAATCACATAAATCTCAAAATTGTTGAGTAGAACAAACTTTAACAGTTTCTCTTCCTTCATCATCATTTTTAAACCCCAGCAGAAAGATCATAGTAATATCACCAAAACCTAAAAGAGCCTAAAACACACATCTGTAGGGTTTGATTGGAAATAAACTACATTATCCTACATCCAATTCATATCTAAGACTTTTCCTTGCATTTCAGTATGATGATGCTTATGTTTTAAGAGGGATTACAATCCTTGAATATCTCAATCCATAATTTATATTAAAAAATGCATAAGCAATTTATATGTGCTAGAGGGCAAGGGCCCTTAATAGATACTTAGATTTATCCTATAATTAAAAAATAATAATAATAATACAAATGTATGTCAAAGCTCTATAAACAATATTTTCAGAAAATTTGTTGTGGAGAAGGACCCCTGGTGTCCAGCTGGATTTAAGCCAGTCTATAATATAGCTGTTGACTGCATTGCCTTCAAGTCTATTATCAGACAAATCTTTACTTACCTTGAAATGTTTGACTTCACCATAAAATATATCAAGTTTCTAACATTTGTAAAGATTATATTTAGGAATAAAAATATTGGTAGTGCTACATTATTTCCAAATAAACACTTTGAGAAGCATGATACAGATTCTTTAGACACGGAATACACCATCACTGACTGGCAGGAATGTATCTCAGACACAATAGTTACGGTGTCTGATCGGTGTCTCTGGAACATATAGATAGCATTTACATTTATAAAAATAAGTACTATATTCACAAGTGGCTTCTGGAAAAGCTTCTTTTAAAAAGCAACATTAAAATGGCACATTTGCAAAAGACATCACAGCCTTGCTGTATACTAACATTGCCTTGCAAACGAAAACCCTGTACTATTCCTTATGATCAGGGTTTCACCCATTTATTTGGTTAATCATTCAAATGGCTAAACAGACCTCTAATTTGAAAATAAAAACCAATTGATGCAATCACAAACAAGTTCTAAAATTGCGGTTTATAAAAATTGAAATCTTGTTCTAAGCCAAAACACACACACACAGTTACCTTTTCCTAATCAGAGCATTCATTTCTCCTCATTATGATCTCACAAGCACATTAAAATCTTATTAACATTAATTACTTCTGAGCGCCTATGCATGAGCAGTGACAGTCGTGAGTGTGCGCGGGTCTGGATCATATCTACATTTATATACCTTGCTGCACTTTGCTTATAAAACATGTGAAAATATTTCTGCTAACACCAATTAGCTAATTTCACACACACAGAGATAGTAAACTGCTGTCTCACTGCACAGCCTATCAGAAACCAGTAAACATATGGACAAACGGACGGGAAAGAAAGCAGAAACACCTCTTGAATGTGAAAACTAAAATGCCTTGTACTTGAGCCTGAATTCTTAAGGTGAAAACAAGTTGGGAGGACAAAATAACAAAAACAGAAAATAATTTAAAACGATGAAACCAAGCATTCTATTTTCTACACAGATGAGTTCAGTGATAAAATGATAGAGACAAAGAAAAACTGGCAAGCTAACAGCAGAAAACACAGGAGAAATACACAGAAATGAAAATGTCCTTCTTTACATGTGTACATGCACACACATGCACAAACACACACATACCTGCTCCTCTTAAATATACTCATATTGTAATTTGAATAAAAACAACATAAACTTTACTCTGACCATAAGGTAATAGCACACTACATTTCAAAGTCAAACAGGTCTATCCTCACAAGCAAATAAATATTCCTGCTCAAACCAAATGCTTTCTGGATTCTACTTATACTAAGAACACTATATACAGGAGCCATTAATACCTACAATGGAAACTCAAAGTAAATGCAAAAACCTAGGCAGTTATAGCCACAAAGCTACATATAATTCTTATCTCTTTGCTTCACAATCTCCTTCTCTCAGCATACAACTATTTTATCATTCATACATATACTCCATCAATTTGTGTCCTTCTTTGCCTCATCATATGTCCTTCATTAGGAATATTATTAAAGAATAACCATTGATCATCACATTCACATTTTCTTTTTCAATCCATGTGCCTATCTTCTCCTTACAGCCTAGAGTATACAAATCCAAAGTCCTATTATATACCACTATATCTATATAGCCTTTCTGCCATCTTTAATTTCTTTGTTGCCATCAAACTATACTGTTTCACAAAGAAAATACCAAAAAAGTCTGTATTCCATAATGAAATTTTCAGTGAGGAAAACACTTAACCTCAATGGATTGCGATACCTATGTTTGTAAACAAAAGCGAATAAGAAAACTTAAACCTAAGAGTATTATACTTATTACATTATTTTAGAACATTTGACTACAAAATAAATATAGAAAGAATATGATATATTCAGCCATCCAGCACAATTCATGTTAAGTTGATTTATGCAGTTAAGCTATAATTATAGCTTATGCTATAATTCCAATTTTCTACCTATTGTCCAGCAGGCTCACTGGCCTATAGGACAGGGGTCAATGACCCATAGCAGTATAGGTATGCATCATAGAGATGGGATACATAACAAAAGCCTAAGTGCTGTCTCTGTAGAGTAGGATATACATTGGAGAAGAAATGGTAGGGAGTAGAGAGAGGGTTTCTAAATATTTTTGAAACAGTATTAAAATATTTGACATTGGTATTAATATAAAATGCAAATGGTAACCAAGAATATATTGCATTTTGTTTTAATTTTGTATTATTCAACGTGCTCATAACTGAACAAAGTTTAGTGGATATTGTCTGTGAAAACTAAAACTTGCTAATATAAGGACTATTAGCTAATAAAGTGTTAAAAATTTTAATAAAGGATAGTAAAATAATGCTAGATGCAATAAAATGGTATTTAAAGATGAGCAAGAGTTATTTCAAGTAATTTCCAGTTTACCATAACAATTTACATATTAAAATTATCATCCTTATGATGTTTACATAGACTTTGTATAGGTAAGTAGCAACCGTCACAGTAATAATATTTACTACTTGTAAACATTCTGACTTAACCAGGTTTAGCATACGGCATGAAGAGTGCCCTAAAACAAAAAAAGAAAAAAAAAAGGCCTGGAGAACTAAGAAAATAAAAAGTTGAAAACCTAATAGAATTAGTGGTTACCTGTATCATAACACAATAGCACTCTATGCTTTAAAAAATATTGATTTTTAATTAGTAAACACTGAAATATTTGTTTATAGGCCATTTATAGCCCACTAAACAAAATCTTGGAATCAAAAATTAAAGTATTAACAACAATTGCCAAATGAAGGTCAATCCATTTTTTTAATATCTAAATTAACAGATCAGTGGAAAAAAATATGGGACTTGTTTTTTTAAAAGATCAATTTATATTAACATTTTCAAGAATGCATTGCATTAAAATAGATCCCTAATGATCAGAAAATTATGGAAAATCAGGAGTGAACAAAGAAACAATCTTGAGTAAATATAAAAAGTATCATCATGTTAATCAGTCAGCTATGCTGCAGAAAGCGTCCCAACAATCCACTGACATATGGCCAGGATAGAACTAGCAAAAAGTGCACAAATACGTTGAGACTCAGAACCCACCTTCTCTTTCATAAATGCCCCATCACAAACTGCAAAGATTAGGTGGACAAATTTCAACGTAAAAGATTCACTTGGCATTTTGAACCAGATCTAAGAATCATGGTCTTTATTTTCCAGTAAAAGCTAATAAGCTGAGACTTACTTAACTCTTTCCTGTTTTGTTTTGTTGCTGTTGTTGTTGTTGTTGTTGTTGTTGTTTTGAGCTTCTCAAGGAATACTACATGTGAAAACGATAGTTCGTCATTTCCAAAAAAGATACTCATCCAGATTGTCCTCCAATCGGTGAAATCTGAGATGTCTAAAAAGTCTTCTTTGTGAAAGCCTTACAAATATATCCAAAGATGTTGAGTCCCATATGGCTCTGATAAATGAAACCCGTTATTGTGAATTTCAAGCTCTTCCTTAAATCAAAACACTATTGGGTGAATTTGGTGCTCATGAAATAAAGCACTAATTGCGTGGCCTAACAACACTGAATCCTCTGCCTAGCAGACATTTTAAGTTGTGCCAAATTGGTTTTGGGATGTGAACAAATATCCTGGAGCCAGACTCTCTCACATGCACACACTACTCCCTGGAAGTAAGTTGGACACTCTTGGAAACTGCATTAACTCTTTCAGGCCACCAGGAAACCTAACTCTAAAGGAAAGGCCTCTTTTAAGAAAAAAACAAGTCATTTCATCTAAAGTTAAACCTAAGAAAGAGGTAAAAGAGCAAAAACTAATTCGTGGCTAGTTAAACACTAAAATGTCCACAGACGTAAAATAGTCCCTATACCCCAATGGATGCTTTTTCAGATGTATCCAGAAAACCTTATTTGGGCATAATTTCCAAGACATTAATAAGAGTTGTGTGCATTCAGGAAAAGAGAATTCATTTTAAGCTTAATATGCCACATTTGCCTCAGGCCGAGTGATAAGAAACTTTTGTTTCTTTGGTAATCACTCTCAGCTTATTATATCAGGAAATATCTTGAGTTTTTATTTCACCACATGAAATATGATTTCCACACTAGAAATTTTTTTATGGTCTTTTTGTTCTGGTTCAGAAAGATGCCTACAAACATGAAGCTGAGTATTTAAATGGCAATTAATGTAATCCCATCTCCCTTGCTCTCAAATTTAGGAGTTCATAAAAACAATTTTTAAAAGCACCTAAATATAAGAAAAATGTACAAAAACGGGCTTTGTATTTCTTTCTCTTTTTTTTAGTCTTAATTTCTTCAGCAGTAATTTCTTAGAAATAAGTTGTTTACTTTGGTAGGGCATTTTAATTAAGCATTTTATTTACAGTATGATGAAACTACAGCATTTCTTTCCCCTTTTATCTCATTAATAAATATCCTGGATTATATTTGTCCCCAGGATTACCTAAACTAACTACAATTTTACAGTTTTAGGTCACTGTCATTTTGTTGCTGTCATTCATCTTTCACCTTAAAGGCTTATGAAGATATAGATAAAGCAATAACTACTTTTTGTAGATGGAGATAGCTAAGTGCTTGTGAAAATGGTATTTTTCAGTCATTTCTAGTTTAAGCCTTCTATATTTCTTAGAGAACCATATTTATTGGTGTGAAGAGTATTACTAGAACCCTATGTTCCACCTCCAACAAAGGTTTATATTCTAACAATTAGCCTGCATGTGCTGCTGCCATTGACTTTTAATAATACATTAAAAAAAAAAACCACCGTTGTCAGCCAACCCTAAAAGGAAACTAGCTGCTATTTGCAAGTACACAGGACACAGTTTTAAATCAAATGTGTGTAGCTGCTTCTGGCTTCTATTGGTTCAAACTGCAATTCTTAGAATGGAATACAGGCTATGAGTATGTCTATACGAAGGATCTCTACCTGATTTTCATTGGGGTTTTAGATCTCTGAATAATTCATATATTTCCAAATCAAAATTTAGAGGATCTGTTAGAGCACTGGTCTGTGTTTTTACTATGTCTGATGTGATGGCATCACTTCTAAGTTCTGTTGCATATTTAGTTAGCTGCTGGTAACCAAGTAAAACTCACATTCTAGTAAAACTTGTTTGGTGTCTAGAACCTGACTAAGGACACTAAGGGGTAAATGGTAATATTCAACAGATACCACATTAAAAAGTTTTCAGTAATTTTTAAGTCAACTATTTATCATATCAGTGAGAAGTTGGTCCATATTCACAACTTAGACAGAGTGATACTAGGGCCAAATAGCAACTTTCCCCTGGTGTTCAAGCACAGAGGCTAACTGGGACAGTTATAAACTTTATGGAAGTCTAAAATTCTGATTCATATTTCTACCATGGTCCTCCTTTCCAACCTAAATCCATCTAATGATATCAATTTAGGAGGAAAATGTATCAAAATTTAGCTTATGTTCATTTCAAATACCTCAGATAACCATAATTAGGAGGCAAAAATAAAAATGGCCTATCTTTACATAGGTGTCCATCACATTTTTCACGTTTAGAGCTCTGCCATGAGCTCAGAATTACTTATTCAATGACATTTCCTTTTTCCAGTTCTATCTTCATTACTTACATGATCCAAATAAAATAGAGAAAAAAGGCTTAACATGATGCACACTGTCCTTACAGCTCAGCTCAACTAATTCTAAATGGTTTTAATAGTCTAAATATATTTAATAACTAGCCTCTACACCTGAGATTATCAGCAGAATACTTTTTTAGATGTTAAAAGACAGTAGCCAAAGAAGAGGAGGAAAGAAGAGGTGAGTAGGGATATTAGGGGAGCATATTTATCAACAAAAAAAGCTGGATTGTCCAATTTCCTCAGTGGAACAATGAATAACCTAGTTCCCAGTAACAATCCCAACACTGAAAACTGCTATGTAACCATGAGCAAGTTATTTAACTTCAACTGGCTTCTACTTCTTAATCTGTGATGCAAGCGTAATACAGCTTAAGGCACCAACTGCTTCCTGCATCCCTATACTGGCTAGGATCTTTTAAAAATTATTTCCTGGCCAAAACCTCACCCACATGCCATCAGTTATTTTCCCTCCTTTTTCCTGTCTCCTTTGCCTCTGCAGGGAAATAAAATTAGCAGTCAAAGTTAAACATGCCCAGTGGGCAAGGCAGACTTTGGTTTAAGGAAAGGGATGGAGTAAGTTGTGTTAAAGCGCTTATTTGGCCCCAAAAGGTTCATTGTTGGGATACTACCTCCCACAACTAGCTCCACTGGAATTTTTCTCAGGAAAATGGAGGACTGTTTTAAGATAGACATGCCCTGTAAGCTGGTCTCAAATCAAAATAAATTTAGGATAGTCAAAAAATGCCCTACAGGATTTTCCCTGTGGAGCCTAAATAAATCACTGACCAAATTTTCCAATTCATGCTCTGCTGCTAAATGGGACTTTCTGCAAAATCATGTTTTAATTTCTACATCTGAAAAAGGAGTATAGGTAAAGTTCTTCGCTTTGGGTTTCCATTCTTCTCTCTTCTCTGATAGTATTCTGAAAGAATGCCATTTGAGAAAAGACTACTCTTAGAGAAGAAAATTGAAATATAACCCCAAATTTCCAATAAACTTGAAAGTCTGCTAAAGACAAGACTATATCCCCAGTTGGTGATTTTGTGGGTCTTCTTTTTTTAAAAATGAATCTTTTAATACATAGAGAGTTGTTAAGAATATCCCAAAAGTGTACACATATCTAAATTTATAAAATCACTATTTTCACACCTAAAGGATATATTTCAGTGCTCCTTTAAATTGTGACTGCCCTTACAGCATTTTATTGCATGTTAATAATTTGCATATTATTAAATGTATGAAAATATATAAAAATTACATTTTTAGCTATTCATACAGGATAAGTGAGAAACTGTACAAGTTTGTATACTATATGGCATACACGTGCTGTCTTTTTATACTATGAGGCATTGTTTTTTTCAGACAAGAACATCAGGAATGTTCAGGAGTCAGTTTTTAGATTTTATGAAGCACTGAGGCATTGATGCTGTTAACACTTTCATTGAAATTAAAATGCAAACCAAATATTTCAAGACCAATAACAATGGATACGCCACGAAATTGTTGTGTTTCACAGCGTGTCATAATAGGTAAAATTGGAATTTTCCTTCAAATAATCTGTCCCATCCAAGAGTTGTAACTCTCAAATAAAAATATAAACAAAAGATTATTCACTTCAACTGATTTCCCTAGAGGATTATGCATTATTAATTCCAAACTTTACAAGATTTAAGAAATTACTGGATTGATTAAGTGTGGCAAAATGGTTTGTTCCCTACAAAGGAAACAAACTTAAATCCCACAAAGTTTAATTAGCATTTAGTGGCTCAACAAATGGAGGAACAACCTGATTCTGAAGAGTAACTGCAAAGCAGAGTCAGAAATTTTATATAATACTGGTTAACTTTGCTGTGAAAATTAGAGTGAACCAGAATTCAATCCCAGCTCTGCCACTTACTAGGTCTGCAATCTTGGGTAAACCACTTAACCGTTCTAAATCTTTCTTTCCTCATCTTTAAATAGGGTTAAGAAATACCTCATAGCAAAGGCATGGTGGTTAAAAGAGATCCCATAGTTAACAATTCATTAACTATGATTATCACTACAATTTAGACCCTTCTGACCATTGAGAACACATGAATTCTATATCCAGCTAAAAACCATTCTTCAATAGAAAAATTTTTTCAAAACTCAATTTATATGGTCTAAGCAACAATTTTGATAGCATGTCAGGGGCTAATGTGGTGCCCAAAGTTAGACATTATCATTTAACACAATGGGAACCTGGTAAAGATTTACTGAATGAGGAAAAAATATAATAGGATGTAATAGAAAGAACAGAGACTAAATCTTGGCTTTGACTCTTAGCAGCTGTGTGAATTTGGCAATTTTTTCTGTAAGCTTCAGTTTTTTCATCTAAAAAATAGGCAGAAAAGCAGTGTATGCAACAAAGTTGTTGTATGCAAAGATTAAACAGTTTGTATGAAAGGTGCTTAGTAATATCTCCCTTCCTTCATTTTGGCATTATAGGACAAGAGTTCTAATTGGTTTTCAAGCCTAAACTTTATTCTTATATAGCAGTATCAACTCTGGCCTCCTACATAAAGTAAGATTATATTAGTTAAGGCATAATGTGAGAGATGAGGATAAATTCAGGTGTGACAGTAAATATATTTTAACAATATACCCTAGAAACAAGAGTAATGATTCTCAAACCTTGCAATATTATTAGGATCTTTGGGGTAGTTTTTGCAAAATATAGATGCCCAAATACCAGTCTAGAGACTCCAATTTTAGATATGTGGGAGTAGAACCTAGGAATCTGTGTATCTTAAAAGCCCTTGGCTGATTATGACATATAATAGTCAACTAAAGTCGAGTTTTCTGAAGTATGTGGGCCAGCTACAACTCAGGACACCTGAGTTCCATTCCATACCCATTAATAATGGAGCTCAGAAATTTGAATTTTAACAAAAATCTGAAGAATATCTTGTGTAAACTAAAGTTTGAGAACCACTGGACTAGAATATAGTAAAATAATATTGAAAAGAATTTTTTTCATATTTGGTTATTTAAACATTTTCCCTCTATTTTTAAATAAACATTACTGTCAAAATTTATGAATGATGGGTAAAAATTTTATCTAAAGAAAATATTAGTTTTAGGGTAAGTATTATCATTATTATTACAGGTTTCAAAATCAAAACGGGAAATAGAGATAACATTTTAAGTCATCTACAGAGGGTCTACCAGCACAGAAAAGTATTTCACCTAGGAAATGCCATGCGTTTCAGTGTTTCTTAAATGTGTGTGTTTTGCTTTGACTTCGTTTTTTATTATCCATTCCTTCTTTAATTAGAGCAGTAACGCCAATACATAATATTTGTATACTACTTTACTATTTATAAAGAAACTTCATATATATTAACTTAATCCTTACAATAACCTTGTGAGGTAGATAGGAAAGGTAATATATATTATCACATATATATACATCAATAAGAAAACTCTTAAAAAGTTTATGCAACTTTCCCAATCATAAGTTTGCTGGTATTTCTGGTGATATGTGGACTGAAACCTCTAGATGTAAATTTCATGCAAAACTGTATGAAATTTAAAACTTAGGATCCATTTTTAAGTGTTGTGAATCAAATTCAAAATAGCATGAGAGTCTCTAAACTGCAAGTAGGCCATAGTCCTCTACCAACCTGTGGGTTCATCTTACTATATAAGTTCGTTGTACTTTATTTATTATATAGTTAAAGAATAGAAGGAGAGTGGAGCTCAATTAACCAAAAACAAATGAACCAAAAAGTGAAAAACAAATAAAAAATTGGAATACTCATCCATTATAAAACTATTTACTCTGCCTACTTGCAATTCAATCCCCTATAAGCACCTTTGCCTCAGTTTCCTCTTCTAAAACATGAAATATCAAATAGTACTTTCAAAGGCTAGCAATTTCCTTCTCAGCTATGATGGTACTTTTAAAAGTACAACTAAATATACAGCTAGAATAATACTGACATTTGCCCAGTCCCTACAAAAATCCTGTCAAATCAACTAGTCCAGTCCACTCATTTTATACATAGGAGTAGACCTAAAAAAAAACTTATGCTACCCCAAATAATAGCAAATTTGTTGTAAAGCTAGAATTGTAATTATCTTTACATCAAAGTCAATTACAATACACACTTGTGAATAGGCAATGCCTTGTTTTCATAATCAAAAAGAGAAAATGGTCATTTTAATACAAAAGGAAGAAGGTAATTTATAAAGGGATGTTTAGGCAGGAAGTGGTATCAGAAGCTGTTTTTCCAAAGTAAAAAGGCTCCAAATTTATTTACAACAAAGAAATGTGTTTTTATATATATATATAATATATACATATAAAACACACACACATATATATACATGAGAATGTTATAAACCAGCTAGACATAATCATTTGTTTAGATCTCAAATATCTGTATAGCTCTGTGCTGAATGCCAATAGAAGGTTCTGGAGGATGAATAAGACAGACGCTATCCTCAAGAAGCTCAAGGTTTAGTTGGAAGATGTGCTTACAAACAATGGCAATACAATGTGAGAGCTGATATTGCCAAGTTATGCATATAAACGTTGCTGTGGGAATGTGAAAGGAGCACCTCAGTGTCTGAAATGACTGAGCTTAAGTGAATATCTCTGACAATCCCTGTCTTCTCCATTTCCAATTCTAAATTAAATACATCCCTGTTTATGCCTAGAATTGTTAAAGAATTTTTTATATACCCTGGTAGGAGAAAAGTAGTAAAGTGCACACATCCTAACTTTTCCTTGAGTAATAACAATTTTGGTACAGCTACTACGAAATCAGGGTCTGAAACAATTTGCCAATTTTTTGCAAATGTCCTGTTCTTTTTTTTTTTTTTTTCACTGACTCATGCATCAGTTACTTGCACAGCAACAGGGACACAAGGTGGCACTGTCGTGCTGACATTCATTTCAGGGCCCTTTCTAAATGGACAAATTTGTAAGAGGCAAAATAGACCCTATTGTGACAACTAACACGAGTTGTAATACTGGTCGCCTTCCGGGTCTACCAACATTAACACTGGCCTAAAGAGGAGTATTTTGCGTTTCATGAATATCGTATCATGCCTATATAGAAATAGGACATATTCTCTGATGACTTCCCCAAAATGTCATGTATGTATTCATAGAAATGTCCAAAGGCATAGAGTGCAGCTTTGCCATTAGGAAGTCAGAAGTGAACTGCTTGTTATTGGCAAGGCAGTGGATGCGGATCGCCTCTCCATCTAGTGGCCAGTGGAGAGGAATGGAGCCATAGTAACCATATTGCACTTCATTCCATCAAAAACAGCCCTTTTACCAAATCACCCATAAGGCAATTAAGTCCGCTTGTCTGACAAACGACAATTTTTGGTTTATGGCATTCATTCAATCATTAAACACATTCAATAATACATTATGACATGTAGTTAAGCTAAGAAAAATCATCACAAAATTAAAGTGCCTGTGCTCTCTCAAGCCACATAAATGTCTGTTATTCTTCCCTTATTACCCACTCGAACTTTTCTCCATTTATTTGTGACTTTTAGACAGAAAATGCAAGCAAGATTATCTACATATATAACTACTTAAAATCACACGGTCTTTAAGATGAAAAAATATTTTAAAAAGCTTTTCCCCTCATTTTACAAGAAGGAAACTGAGGGACAGAGAGATGGTGATTTACTCAAAGTCACAAAGTCAGAACAAAAAACCAGACCTTCAGATTTAACCACTTTAAATCCTTTTTGGTATTGAGTAATACCTCCTGATTCCCCAGGAAATGCTTTTTATACCACACCATAAAGTTTCTTTCAACATACCAGGAAAATAATTTCTTAAAATGTTTTTTATTCATGTATTTTCAGGCTAAGGTGATATGAGTGAAACTATTGTGTATAGGCCCTATCACATCTTCATATCCATAGGTATATTTTGAATGTTATAAGAACACTGTTATTTTTATATTAAGGAATTATATTCATTCAACATTTAGAAAGCAAAAAAGCAAGTGGGGTAGGGAATAGGTGGAATGTGCTGGTCAAAATTACTATACAAAAAATGGTTTCAGAAAGCCATTACATGAAACAAAACCTGAATCCATTCAGACTCCTAGAAGAGTTGTTTTTTGTTTTGTTTCATATAAATTGTTTGACTTTATTTTGTTTTTAAAAAGGAAACACACGTACATTTATTCAGCTAATCACTTCATCTATTTTAATTCAGCATGTGATGCAGTTTGGGGGCATGTTTTGGAAATGCTTTGTTGGTAAAGCTTCTTATCAGAACAAATGAAATCTGTCCACCAACTATAAAAATCTTCTCACAACTCCGAACCCAAGAATTAAAGGGCAAAAGGTATGAAGGAAACTTGGCAGTGGATGTTCTAGAAATGTGAGATGTTTTGACTTTCTCTTCTATGATCTTCTTTGGTGGTACCACTGGAATCTGCCTTGGAGAGCAGAGGGAATTTAGATAGATATGTTTTAGAGAGATATGTTTTAGAGAGATGCAAAAACCAATGCTGTACAGATAAGTCAAATGCCTTTTAACGGGAGTTAGGTAAAAAGTATTTTTATTTCATTATACTTCTAAGTTTAGAAGCTTCAAAAGCACCAACCCCTCAGCTACACTCGGCTTTACCCTGTACCCTCAGCTTTATCCCTTTACATTATCTCAACTTATCTCTACTTGTTTCCTAATCATCTTTAGTCGTCTCCCTTCTAGAAATGAGGTGAGGGGATAAAGATCATTGTTGATCTGGAGAACTAGAGAAAGTAAGGACTAATATAAAAAGTAAGTTATTTTTGCCTTACCTAAAGCTAATAGGTAAAAGTCACCAAGAAGATGGAGAAATTAGTAAATATGTTCAGAACCAGAGTATATTTATTGGGCCAAGAAGAATTTTAATTTTAAGTATTTAAGAAGAAAAAGAAACAAAAATTTTATAAAGTCACCCTTAAAACGTATTTGCCTAGTCTATTTAAATAATAAAAGAAAGGAACATTTTCTCACTGTTTAAATGTTTCTAAATAAGGTATTTTTGTTTATTTAAAATGACAGCCACATAGTTTTCACATACACATATATATATATCAACCAGAAAAATTACATAGCCTGGAACATTTCTAGTTTTCTGCTAGTAATAGCTTTTTTTTCTTCTTTTTTTACAAAGTTTTAAGTTGCTACCTGAACAAACTGACAACATTAATTTTCTCTCAATTACATTCCATTTATAGGAAAGAAGCTCATATTATAAAAGGAATGGCAATAACAAATCACAATTTATTTACAACAGTAATTCACAGAAAATTTTTGAAAAGGTAAAAATGGCAAATATCTAAGCTAATTCAGTAAAAAACAAAAAAGTAAAGCCTTCTAAAAATTAGAGAAAATTAAAATTTAAATAATTTTAAATGTTTGATTTTAAAAAGTTTAAATTAAGAATTTTCCCCATAACAAAATAGTACTACTATGTATAAGATTCATAATTATTGCCATTTCTACATTTTTAGTTACAACCAATTGGGCATCTTTTTGATATCCCAAAATCCCAACCTCAATACCATAATTTTATATTTATTGAATGTAAATCCTTACATTAGTAATGTAATATAAAAACTTTCAAATAGATTGAACTTTTAAATGCATAATATGAACATTAAATTCATCATATCTCAAGACACAGAAGTATTCAGTGCCAAAATTACTTCCAATATCAAGAAGGCAAACATATTATGGTATAATTACCACATTTTCTATCAGAGTTTCAAAGGTAAGACTGAATATTCAGAATTAATAACAATATGTTCTTCTTCCCTCTGGAAACTAGATGAATCAATGAACTCATAGTTCTTATTCTTTGTCTCAGTATTCTTACTTGAAAATCAGTAGCCAGCTTTCCCCAAGTTAAGACAATTACAAAGGTTGCACTGGTTAACTGAACTACAAAACACCAGGGCTAGAGTTTCAACTGAGTGTCAAAAGATTCCAGAAAGGCAAGCTCCGTGTCCTCAAGCTGATTACTTTCAAATGAACTATAGAATTACCAAAAGGCTTGATCCTGGAGTATGAGAGACGTTATGAAGCCAAAGTCAAGCATAATTTTTCCACAGTTTAGTACAGAAATAGCATGCCACTTATTCATTATTACAGTTGAACAGCTAGAGTGGCGAAAAAAAAAAAAAAAAAGCCCTTTTTCTTATAAGCCCTTGAATACTGTTTCTAACATAGGCTGTAGTGGTTACTACATACATGATAGTAATTATAGATAGCATATTTCTTCCCATAGCCTCATCAGCTTGCCTATGCTGAATGAGAACTAAGGGAGCTCAAGGATATTTTGATATATTAAACATAATTGTCATCAACATTATTTGATGATTAATGTATAATATCTACGTAATAGAAAAACATATGAATTCAGGCATTCTCAAGAATATCTAGGATATGTGTATTGCCTTCAGGCTTTTGGTAAAGAATAAAATTGATCTTGCTAGTTTATTTGACATTGGCTGTAGTTCCTGGCGATTATGCAAAACGCTAGAATTTATTTAAGCAATGGAAATATATGAAATGTGTTTTTCAAGAGAATTACAAGTTTCAAGTTTTGTAAAATACCTACACACCGATATATGACTTGAAAGCTTGGTGTAAAGTATCAAATGTAAATGCTGACTGTATTAGCATTGTAAATAATCCATAGTAATTGTATAAAATAACAAAAATGGCTTACACAGTATGAAAAAAAAATATTTTAAAGGTTTGGTTTCTAATTTAATAATAACTCTAGCAGGTACACACTTGTCCAATTGCTAGTGTTTATTGTCCTTGATGGAGGGTACACTGTTTCTATATAGGTAATACTTGATTTTTATAATGTCCCTGAAATAGTTACATAGCCATGCAAATGAAAATATTTAGAGTTTCTTTTCAGTGCTTTGTGACTTCTTATGGTAACTTAGATCTTCACTGGTTAAGAAAGTAAGGGATGAGGATACTATTTTACTTATGTTGTACAGTAAAACATGTTTCCCACGAAAAATGTAGTCTGTTAAAATATATTTATAAAGTGATCTCCAAGATAAGCCAGGTTTAACGTCCATTTTCAACATTTAGACTTTAGAGGCCACCCTTGAAGCTGAAGAACCCGGGAGCTAGCAGCATTCAAAGAATATCAACACCAGTTATTCTTTTGCCAGAAAAGATCACTAGTTAGCAATATTAGCCAGGTGCTGCTGCTTCAACATATCTTGCCAGATGTTGGGGTAACACGTTTGCTCAGGGCCCAAATTTGGCTTCCTATGTGGCGGCATGACTGGCCACTACTAAGAGGTGGGCAAGTCCATGAACACATCCAGTGATAATTTCTATATTTATAGAAAGCCAGAACATGTGTAGATAATCACACAATTAGATATTTATGTAGTGCCAGATTTTATGAATACGAGAATTTGTTAATTAGCACAAGGACTAATCATTAAAATTCAAAAATAGATAAATAAACAGGAATGCCATTTATTTGTTAACATTTCATGGGGAAAGTATGCAGCTGCTATCCTTTTGATGAATATAGGCTTCTGGAGATAAAAATGTGCAGAATAAAAAATATCTGCAATTTTTGAAACCCTAATGAGTAAAATTCAATAAATCACTATATAGCCTTTACAGTAAAAATAATCATAGTGATTTAAGTTAAAAAAAAAAAAGAAAAAGTTTAAACTGGCAATGCTTAGCATTTGAATTATATGGTCTGGTATTCCTTTTTTTTTTTTTTTTTTTTTTTGAGACAGAGTCTTGCTCTGTCACCAGGCTGGAGTACAGTGGCACGATCTTGGCTCACTCCACCTCCCAGGTTCAAGGGATTCTCCTGCCTCAGCCTCCCGAGTAGCTAGGACTACAGGCGTGTGCTACCACGCCCAGGTAATTTTTGTATTTTCTTTACTAAAGATGGGGTTTCACCATGTTTTACTAGAGATGGGTTTTCACCATGTCGGCCAGGATAGTCTCCATCTCCTGACTTCGTGATCTGCCCACCTCAGCCTCCCAAAGTGCCCTATTTTTTTTTTTTTTTAATCTACTGTTTGGTCCTTTTCAAAGAGCCAAAGCTGATTTTCATCAGATAGGAGTTAAAAAGCACACACACGTCACTCAGTACCAAATTGTTTTAGCTACAGGGCATGGCAAAGCATGAAATAACTTCTTTAGAGCACTTCCTCATGTGGGTGTGTTAGATAACTGTCTGCTCCAACATTAAAATGAAACACACTGTGACCTGGCCAAGATTTTGGGGATCTAAATAGGCAGATATCATGTGCTGATAGGAAGAGCCCACTCTAACCAATAAGGCTGATTAATGAATTTTTCTGGCACTCTGTAGCGCTCCTGTGACGCAAGCCTTTCAGCTTTCCAAATCCCTATACAGCAGAGTACAGTGGTTTTAAGTTTATTTATGTACATTTTATAATGTCCTTCTGTATTTAGATTGTGACAGTCCCTTCCAGAAAAGGCCAAGATTATTTTTCATACTAAAAATATTTTAGATCTACTGAAGGTTAAGAATTATAATGCAAAAGAAAACATAGCCACATTCTAAAAATTAAACCAAACATAAAAATGACTACATTATTACTTGCTTTTATTCTTGCTAGAAGGTTAAAGGAAATTTTCATTTTCTCTTGAAACTCTCTCCATTTTTTGTTTGCTTGTAGTTAACAGATACATAAAGTGAAATTTTTAAAAATATTGTATCTGAAAAGAAGCTGTGATGTATTTATCCATACATGTATGCCTTCGTGTCATACATGTACATGTATGCACAGATATCGCCACATATATGTGTGTACAGAAAAAGAGAATGACTGATCAAGACATAGATAAAAGATTTCTATTGATAAAAACAGTAGAATTTTATATGGTCCTCACAAAGCTAACATAGAAAATGACAGGTGCATGAGACATGCACAGTTTTAACATACAGTATTAGTTTTGAAACAAATTTTTGGGTCACAGTCGGAAATGGCATGAAGTATATATAAAATTGTATTTGATAAACAAAATTATTGTGTACCATATTAACATAAAAGACTCCCCTAAAGTTCCCCTTAGACCTTAGGGAAAAAAAATCTGACGAGACCTGATTGAGCGTACTTAGTATTTGTACTACTCTTGGCCAAAGCCAGCCTATCCAGTTTAAAAAAACAGTTCAGGCAAGATAAGCAAAATGAAAGTCTCAGAATAAATTTTTTAAAAGAAGAGGTAAAAAAATCTTTCAGCACAAAAGTTCATCGCCTTCCTGAAATAGTGGATTTTTAATAAACATTTTACTAGGTTTGAACCTTGAGAATGTGTTTGGGAATCTGCTCTAGCGTCCCAGGTGGGTTAAGAATATTGCTTTATGGACTTCTTTGTGTTGTCAGAGAGGCCTAATGGAATTAAGGGGGGAAAAAGTCTGCCACTTCTATTAAATAAATAATTTATTACAAAAAGATGATTGTTATTATCAAAGATCTCTACAGATCAGCATCCATTTTCTAACATTGCTCTGTATATGCCGAAACATTTGCGTGTCTATGTGACTCAAATTTCATCAAATGAATAGCAGTTTTACTTTGACAAATCTGAAATAAAATTCCAATAAGAAGTCCATTTCAAATGGATCTTATTAAAATAATCCTTTCAATTTTGAAGAACACTATTCTGGGAAAACTCTTCAACAATGTCTGCTAGTTTGAAATGTAACTTTTCCCACTATAAAAGGAAAAAAAGAAATAAAGGAAAAGAAAGCACCACAAAACTGTATTTGAAATAAAAAATACATTATTTATGCTCCCCAAAATGTTAAATGAATACTTACAGTTGTTGTGCAAGATGGCCTGATATACTTCATAGCTTCCACTTTGTAAAAAGATGGCCAGCCCCTCACTCCACCCTCCCCAAGCATAAATAAACAGTAACATACTAAAAGGAAACTGTCCTAGGATAAAAACTGGTTGTTAGGAAAGTTCGCATTCTTACTAACCAAAGTGATATTCCTATAAATGTAAAAGCTCATCTGCAAAATAAAAGTTAGAAAACAGAATACCTTATTTGTTTAAAAATACATCCCCCAGATGCAATGTTTCTATGTGTGTGATGACAAAAATAATTACTCAATTCTTACCCACCCTCAGCAACTACCCCTCACCTTATGTCCAATGGCATTAAATAAACATGCTGGCAAAAAGTATTCAACCTGCTTCAAGGATTTAAACTGTAAATATGGACTTTAAACTTCAACATAAAACAAAGAACAAGAGTCTCACTTTAGTAATACCCACACTGGCATTGCAGCTAAAACTCATTGGCAAATAACTAACAAAACCGAGTTAGCAATAAATAAGGACAACATGATATATAGACAGACAGATGGAACTGCATAAACAGACAAGAAAAGCAAAGAGACAAACATACGGAAGGGTCTGTTTTAAAAGAGTGAAAGATTCTGATTTATTTGGTACTTTAGTGAGAAAAATAGATTTGTTTGTAATTATTTTTAAAGTAACAAAACTGAATCACAAGGGCACACCCCTAAGTAAGTAGGAAGAAAATTAGTAAAAGGTAGGCCTCCTACAGATGTTCTAAATTTTAAGCTAGCACTAGCTCTGTCAAACTTAAATCTGCAAATTAAAATTCAAGGAGGAAAGAATAAAGGCATTGGGGGCTAAAGGAGATGACAGAGGGGGCATTGAGGAAGCAGGATTTTTTTTTTTTTTTTTAAGAAAGTTGTCTGCCCTACCTTCTTCCCCAGCGCTGAGTTTCTCTTCTTATAATCGGTGTCTCCCTGGAAGTACAGTGTGAGTGGTAATGACTGCCTGCCTCCCTAATGAGTCCATTTTCCTGCTCTTGATGTTGTGTATATACACACACTGCAACCTACCTTACAAACCACAGAGACGGGAAGAGAGAGAGAGAGCAAGAGAGAGGAGGGAGGGGGGAAGAGAGGGAGAGAGAGACAGAGACAGAGCAAGCGAGTAAGAGAGAGAGAAGAGGAGAGAGAGAGAGAGAGAGAGAGAAAGAAAAACAGAAAGAAACAGAGAGAAAGGCACAGACAAAGCCCTCCTACCAGACAGCAGACAGCTCTCCTTCCCCTATCCAGCAAAATGCAACTCGTCTAATGCAGCAACAGGTTCAGTATTGCCAGACTAACAGTGAAAAAGGTATATTCTCTATATCATTATTGCTTGCAAATAAACAGTTTAAGAGCAGCTGGCTCCACCTTCTTTATTTATGCTCCATTATGAGGAATGTATTGTTTCAGTTCTAGCAGTACATGTAATTATCATAAATATATTTTTTGCATATAAGCAAGAAATAGTGAAATGCACAGCTTATTTATGCAATCTTTTAAATTTATTTTTTAATGTGAGAAGAATGTGAACAAATCAGCTCTGACAAAAGCCTAGTAATGATTTTAAAGTCAGAGCAGTCTTAAAGGAGGCTCTGTAAGAAACAGACTCTATACAATAGGAAAACTAATCTCAGACGAAACTGATAACTGCAAAGAAGAAATCATGGCTCAGTTAATAAATCAAAACCATATACAAAATTGCAGACTTACAAAATTACAGACCAAAACAGAATTAAGCTTAATTAAGTAACTAATAGGCTAGGACCCTAGAAGAAGGGAGATTGGCTTCTCATTTGAAGCATCTAGCTGTACAAACATCACAATGCAATGTACTCTGTGTGAACAGGTGCAATGCGTATAGTACATAGTGGTACAATGACAGAAATAAATCCCATAAGAAGCTACCATCACAATCAGGACAAGATTTCATAGAATATAGGACTGAAACTACAGCAGTTACCCTTAATCTTTTATTAGGAGGGAAAAATAAAAATAATCGATGCTCCTAAATAAACTTGCCTTAAAAGATTAAAAAAAAAAAACAACAGTTTTTCTTTGTCTGATACTTCTAACCAGATTTTTCTTATATTCTAGTTCCAAAATTATGCTGTTATTATACTCCTCACCCCATCACATGCTTCCCACCCACTTTCCCCATTCCCAGGTGCCCTTTCTCCTGTAAGTGATATATTTGCAGCTATAGAATTACAAACATCAGAAAACAGAACTAGTTTTAAGCCACTCTCCTCGTCCCCCAATTTTTAAAAACTAGACTCTACTTGATGAGTCATATCTCCTTCTAGCACTATATCTATCTAGACACCCATCTCCCTTAATATATTTCTATACAGTTTGGCTATGTGTGATTTAGATGAGACTTAAGAACATTATAATGGAGGTAAAATTTTCTAAAGAATATTTACACACAAATAAAAAATGTAAGTGCATTTGACTTATTCAAACCCTGCGTTTCGGTAACAATAATCCTAAGTATATTAATTGTAAAAGTCATCCTTTGTATGTGGTTTTGTGTATTAACAAGCTTCAAAAATTAGAATATGTCTCCCTGCATAAACAAAACTACCTTGAAACAAAAGCTTCAATTCCTTTGTTTAAAAAATAATCAGTTTTCAATTAAAAATCAAATAACTCTTTCAATACATAACTTATAGATCAACTGTATCTTCACCTTATTCACAAAAATCTTTAAGAATGTCAAATAAATTTTGGGTCATGTTTAGAATACAGATCAATATTGCTTTAGCTATTTTCAGGGTGGATAACCTACAGCACAGACATTAGAATGCAATACATTATACAAACTATCCTGGAAAAATTTCTAGTAAGAAACTAAGAGTTCAGACCACTCTAGTCTCATTGTAATCTACCAATTCAACCTCTCTAGTGCTGCAGTAGTATATTACCCTCCCAAGGGTGGATGATTAAGCGGAGACAGACACACACTAAAAATGATTTAACAGTCCCCGACTTCAGGTCACTTGTCTGTAGAGAAACTTTTCCAAAATATATTTAGCGTGCCCAAGGTACCAGCATGTATCTCCTCCTCACTATTTGGCCTGGCAGCTCTGCTTTTCTACTATTGCCCTATTGTTTCTCCGAAGATTTATTAAAATGTATTAAGAAAAATGTCAATTAAAAAACACATAAACCTCAGAGTTTGACAGATGGATTTGAATTAGATATTTGTATTTTCTGAATTTTTAAAATAAGGTTCTAGGTATTTTATTTTGTTTCATTTTGTTTTCATTAAAGGAGAAGACAGTATTTGATTTCTACCAGCAGGAATCAAAAGGAATATAAAGGACCATGAAGGCTCTTTTCTAAAAAACAACCTGAGAGCTAAATTTAAAAGGAAAACAAATCTTTTCCCTTAGTGAAAAATGAGACCGGGCACAGTGGCTCACACCTGTAATCCCAGCACTTTGGGAGGCCAAGGCAGGCAGATCACAAGGTTAGGAGTTCGAGACCAGACTGGCCAACATGGTGAAACCCTGTCTCTACTAAAAATACAAAAATTAGCTGGGGGTGGTAGCGCGTGCCTCTAGTCCCAAGTACTCGGGAGACTGAGGCAGGAGAATAGCCTGAATCCAGCAGGTGGAGGCTGCAGTGAGCCAAGATCACGCCACTGCACTCCAGTCTGGGCAACAGAGCAAGACTCTGTCTCAAAAAAAAAAAAAAGAAAGAAAGAAAGAAGAAGAAGAGGAAGAGGAAGAAGAAAAATGTACAACACCTCAAAACTTTTCCCATGTCTGTACATTTTACTAGATTCAAAGCACAACAAGTGGTACATTGTTAGTACTTACTGGAATTCAAGATATACTTTCCCTAGTTGGGACTGGAGACAATAAGAACTGAAGAAATCATTGTAATTGACTACCATACTATAGAAGTTATAAAGTTATTAAATTAAATTGCTTCATTTGTTGATATGTCATGGGGCAATTTGGTTCTGTAGAAAGATCCTAAAGTGAAAGTTAAAAACTGGTTCTATCCTAACTAGATTCAATTCAATCCCAATCAAAATTCCAGAAAATTATTTTGTGGATAAGAACTCACTGATTCTAAAATTTATATGGAGAGGCAAAAGACTCAAAATAACCAACATAATATTGAAAGAGAAGAACAAAGTTGGACAAATCAAACTACCAAACTTCAGGACTTACTGTAAAGCTACAGTAATCAAGAATGCGTGGTACTGGCAAAAGAATAAACACAGCAGATCAATGGAACAAAATAGCCCAGAAGAAGGCCCACATATGTATAGTCAACTGATCTGTGACTTAAAAGGAAAGGCAATACAATGGAGCAAAGACAGTATTTCCAACAAGTGGTGATGGAACGAATGGATATCTACATGAAAAATAAATAAAACTAGACACAGACTTTACACTCTTCACAAAAATTAACTCAAAATGGATGGATCATAAACCTAAATGTAAAATGCAAACTCTAAGACTCCTAAATAGGAAAAAATCTGGGTAACTCTGAGTTTCACAATGACTATTTTAGATACAACACCAAAGACACAATCCATGAAAGCAATAATTGATAAGCTGGATTTCATTAAAATTTAAAAGTTGTGCTCTGAAAAAGATACTGTAAAGGTAATGAAAAGACAAGCCACAGACTGGAAGAAAATATTTGCAAAAGATGTATCTCATAAAGGACTGTTATCTAAAACATGCAAAGAATTCTTAAAACTCAACAATAAGAAAATATTATAACCTGATTAAAAATTGGTCAAAGACTTTAACAGTCACCTCACCAAAGAAGATATACAGATGGCAAATAAATATATGAAAGGGGCTCCATATTATATGTCATTGGGGAAATGCACATTAAAAATAACAGTGACATCCCACTATACTCGTAATAGAATGGCCCAAACTCACAGCAATGACAACATCAAATGATGATGAGGATGTGGAGCAACAGGAACTCTCATTCATTATTGGTAGGAATGAAAAATGGTCCAGTCACTTTGGAAGACAGTTTGGCAATTTCTTACAAAACTAAACACATATACAATCCAGCAATTGCACTGGTTGGTATTTATGCAAAGGAATTGAAAACTTATGCCCACACAAAAACCTACACACAGATGTTTATAGTAACTTTATTCATAATTGCCAATACTTGGAAGAAATTAATATACCCATTAGTAGATGAATGGATAAATTATGGTACATCCAGGCAGTGAAATATTATTTAGTGCTAAAAAGAAATGAGATATCAAGCCATGAAAAGACATGTAGGAAACTTAAATACATATTACTAAGTGAAAGAAGCCAATCTGAAAAGATTGCCTTCTATACACTGTATGTATCTATACACTGTATGATTTCAACTATATGACATTCTGAAAAGGCAAAACCACGGAGACAGCAAAAACTCACTGTTTGCAAGAGTTTAGGGTACAGAGAGGGATGAACAGAAGAACACAGGATTTTCAAGGCAGTGAAACTACTTTGTATAATACAATAGTGACAGATACACGTCATTATTTTCAAACCCACAAAAGGCACAACACCCCAAGAGTGAACCTTAATGTAAACTATGGGCCTGGAGTATTAATATGTTGAAGATGGCTTATTATATGTAACAAATATACGACTCTGGTGGGGGATATTGATGACGGGGAGGCTGTTCATGTGTGAAGGCAGCGGGTATATGAGAAATCTCTGTACCTCCCCATCAATTTTACTATGAAACTAAAATTACTCTAAAAAAATAAAGTCTATTAAACAATAAATCAAAAGAAAATTGGTTCTGGTCCCAGCATTGCCACAAATAGCTTGCATACCTGGGCAAGTCATGCAACCATCCTGAGTTTCAGTTTCTTCCTATGCTAAAAATAATAAATTTAACAGGATGGAATTGAACAGCGTATCATAATAATAGTTATTATAGCCAGTGCTTAAGTGCTTACTATGTGCCAGGAACTGTTCTAAGTACTTTTTATTTCTTAACTCTTTAAAGCCTAACAATTACCCTATGATGTAGGAATTATTTTTAGTCTCATTTTCAAGACGAAGAAAAAGAGAGATTAAGTGACTTGCCTGAAATCACATAGCATAATAATAATAATAGGATTTGAACCCAGCCTGTCTAGCTTAGAGTTTATGTGCTTAATCCCTATACCATACTGTTTTACCCAATACCTAAAGATAGTTAAGGCCCCATCCAGCCATAAGATTCTGTGGTTGTGAGTCAAATCCAATAAGTCCTGATGATTTCTTATTCCATCTGGCTTACTAACACAGAATAGTGAAAATTTGCTATTCAATACCCATAGCTCTCAATACATTTGGTTTAACGGTACAGCAACTCCATCTAAAATACATACTCTATCATGCATTCTTAAAGGTTGCATAATTCAAGATTCAAATATCTAATAGTAATGCAAATAATTGTTTAAAGAACTAAATAATAAACACAATAAAACATTTCCTATTTTCTATAGGCTGAGAAAGGAATGAAAAAAGCAAGAATTCAATTGTAAAGGATTGGTGTATTCTATGGGTTTTGTTTGTACGTTTGTTTTTTGAGACAAAGTCTCGCTCTGTCACCCAGGCAAGAGTGCAGTGGTGCAATCTCGGCTCACTGCAATCTTTGCCTCCCCAGTTCAAGCGATTCTTCTGCCTCAGTCTCTGACTAGCTGGAATTACAGGCGCACGCCATCATGCCCGGCTAATTTTTGTGTTTTTAGTAGAGACGGGATTTCACCATGTTGGTCAGGCTGGTCTCAAAC
Organism: Trachypithecus francoisi; assembly: GCF_009764315.1. Taxonomy (NCBI): domain Eukaryota; kingdom Metazoa; phylum Chordata; class Mammalia; order Primates; family Cercopithecidae; genus Trachypithecus; species Trachypithecus francoisi. The sequence continues at coordinate 73,981,556 of NW_022681453.1, read as the reverse complement.
TCCTGACCTCGTGATCCACTCGCCTCAGCCTCCCAAAGCTCTGGGATTACAGGCGTGAGCCACCACACCCAGAGAGGAAAAGGCTGGGATTAGTGGGTCAAAATGAGTAAGTGCTACACTAAGTAAATGACTTTGCCATTGAGGACACCACCATAAAGTTAATTGTATGTGGCATAATTAGACAATAGTTCTTTTTTTTCTTCTTCATTTTTTTTTAGACCAAGTCTCACTCTGTCGCCCAGGCTGGACTGCAGTGCCGCGATCTCGGGTCACTGCAAGCTCCGCCTCCAGGTTCACGCCATTCTCCTGCCTCAGCCTCCCAAGTAGCTGGGACTACAGGCGCCCGTTACCACGCCCAGCTAATTTTTTGTGTTTTTAGTAGAAACGGGGTTTCACCGTGTTAGCCAGGATGGTCTGGATCTCCTGACCTAGTGATCTGCCCGCCTCGGCCTCCCAAATTGCTGGGATTACAGGCATGAGTCACCGCACCCGGCCCATTAGGCAATAATACTTAACCTTGGTCATCTGTTTTAAAATTGTATCCCATCGGGCCCAAGGACAACAGTAGGCCAGGAGTACCATCCTTAAATGGGAAGAGATGTATATCTAATTTAAATTCTAATCAACAAATGTTTAAATTTAAAACTAAAATAAAGTATTACATGTAAACTATGTAACTGGAAGTACAGTTACTATGGCTGGAGGATTTTATATGCCTCTCCTCCCTACTAGACTAAGAGACTCCCTCCCCACCATCGCCACCTTCTTCCCCTCTGCCCCCCAGAACAGAGGCCCTACTTATTAAGTTTTGTTGGTCTAGCATCTGGCAGTACACCTGTAATATAACTGAAGCTCAAAAAAGTTTTCTTGAATGAATGAATGACTAAACAAACAATAGTACATAGCGTTTATAAACCTTGGTTAATTGAAAACCAATAAATCTGAGATATAAGGATGGTATAAACAAGAGCGCTTTGAAAAATGTATTAAGTCACATATTAAACATATCCTTATCTTAAGATCTTGTGACAAAAATAGAAAAAGTAATCTTCAACTTTGCTGTATGTTTGAAAGAATTTCACAATAAAAAGTTTGATAAGGCTGGTTGCAGTGGCTCACACCTGTAATCTCAGCACTTTGGGAGGCCAAGATAGAAGGGTCACTTGAATCTAGGAGTTAGAGACCAGCCTGGACAATATACTGAGACCGCATGTCTATAAAAAAATCAGCCGTGTGTGATGGCATGCACCTGTAGTCCTAGCTACTTGGGAGGCTGAGGTGAGAGGATTTCTTGAGCCCAGGAGGTCAAAGCAGCAGTGAGCTATGGTTGCACCACTGCACTCCAACCTGGGTGACAGAGTCAGACCGTGTCACAAAGAAAAAAAAAAAGTTTGATAAAAAAGGTAGTCATATCTCACACCACTCAGAATGGGGATTATTAAAAAGTCAAGAAACAACAGATGCTGGCGAGGCTGTGGAGAAATAGGAATGCTTTTACACTGTTGGCGGGAATGTAAATTAGTTCAACCATTTTGGAAAACAGTGTGATGATTCCTCAAGGATCTAGAACCAGAAATGCTCTCTGACCCCACAATCCCATTACTGGGTATATACCCAAAGGAATATAAATCATTCTACTATAAAGATACATGCACACGTATGTTTACTGCAGCACTATTTACAATAGCAAAGACATGGAACCAACCAAAATGCCCACCAATAATAGACTGGATAAAGAAAATGTCATACATATACATCATGGAATACTATGCAGCCATTAAAAGGAATGAGATCATGTGCTTTGCAGGGACATGGATGAATCTGGAAGACATCATCCTCAGCAAACTAACACAGGAATAGAAAACACCACACGTTCACACTCACACGTGGGAGCTGAACAATGAGAACACATGGACACGGAGGGGAGCAACACACACCAGGGCCTGTAGGAGGGTGGGGGGGCAAGAGGAGGGAGAGCATCAGGACAAATAGCTAATGCATGTGGGGCTTAAAACGTAGATGATGGGTTGATAGATGCAGCAAACCACAATGGCACACATATACCTATGTAACAAATGTAGAGGTTCTGCACATGTATCCTGGAACTTAAAAAAAAAAAAAAAAAAGATATTCCCATACAACTAGCAGAATTTCAATAAACATTATTTCTGAGAAGAAAATTCAGCTTCCCTTCACATTTCATTTATCTATTATTTCTTCACATCTATAACATAAGTGTTTGTAAAAACCTGAAGTTGGCTTCAGAGTACTTCATAGGAATGGAATTGTCCTCTTTGAGGAAAACATCTTGATAAGCTGCTGGAGTCAGAGAGTGAGGCATGAATAATTCATGTGGGTTTAAACTGTACTACATAAAAAATGAGTAATAATTTGAAGTTAGGGGAGCACAGAGATGAGAGGGAGGAAGAAGAGGAGTAAAGGGAATTCCCAATGTAAACATGGACAGATTTATTTTAAGTAATGTCTAATTATAAATTCTGTGAAGCTTATGTTTTGTGATGCAAATACTCTCCTTCTCTCCAAACTTTCAGGAAAAGAAAATATATATTCTACAGTCTTATATAGTAGTAGAATGAACAATCAAAGAATGAAAAAATGAAGTTATTGCCTCACATTCACCCATATACTGTAGCCTTTATAATCACGGCAGTTTCCTAATAAGCCAGAAAATATTCCCACAGTTCCTCGGAGTGACCAGTGGTAGAGTGAACAGTGGCCAGTGAATAGTAAATAGCAAAGAGTAGAAAATCAAAAGTATCTTTAATATAGAATGACTCATATCGATATGTGGATATGAGTCATTCACCCTTTTCCACAATTATAAAGGAGAAATATGACCATGGGGAAAAGTGGCATGGAGTTTAATATCTGAATAAGATTATTATGCTAGTACAGCTGTTGTTACTACTCCTATAAGCTGATCTTAAATGATATGAATATCTTTAGACATTTAGAAGAGGGTACTTTTGTGACACAATCAATAAATGCTAAATCAATGGATTACAAAACATAAAAATGTTATTTGTAATAACTCCCTGGCTCCAGAACAACGTATTAGACACATATACCATATGAACTCTTCCTGCTGACTGCTCAATCCTCTCTACTAAACAATCTACAACAACGCCAGCAACCATCTTGAACGTTTCCACATCTACGTAATTTACTTATATGTACAGTTTATATTTAATACAAAAGGAAAAGAAAGAGAAACTACAGAGTGCATTCTATAGGAAAAATAAAAGTCACTTTCATTTTCTATAGGAAAAATAAAAGATATAAAAGATGCATCTTAATTGCCATAAACGTTTGTCAAGCAGGTTGGTGAGATCCTTACTGTTTGGCCTGGTGAGGCTATACTCAAAAACTCAGTAGTCTTCATTTCTTTCCAATATACAAAAATTGTTACTATTAATAAGAATGCTTTCTTAAAAGTTATCTCTACTACATGTGTCAGAAACTCAGCCCAACATACACTTTCTCATTTAATCCCCCAACAGCATTGTAAGAAATCTCATTTTCAGATTATACATAAACAAAAAGAGGCCCAAAGACACATACCTAATAAGTAGCAAAGGTCGGGCCTAACATCTATCCAAATGGAATGTGTGAGGAATAGAAGGAGGGAATTTATAAAATTACTCTGAAAATTATCTATAATAATACACTGGTAATATTAGGTAGAAAAAGAAGACTAATGATGGGGAACAGATTTGAAAGGATATATGTTCTCCAGATAATTTCAAAACTTAAATTTTATATTTGTTTGAGGAAAAGTATATTAGGTATCTCAAAGTAAAATTTAAAGAAAGGATAATGGAAAAGACTAGTATATTAAAAAATAAATTTCAAAAGCAACGAAAGAAAACATACCATGAACCAGTTTGATTAAAGAGTTGGAAACAGGCCGGGCGCGGTGGCTCAAGCCTGTAATCCCAGCACTTTGGGAGGCTGAGATGGGCGGATCACGAGGTCAGGAGATCCAGACCATCCTGGCTAACACGGTGAAACCCCGTCTCTACTAAAAATACAAAAAACTAGCCAGGTGTGGTTGTGGGGGTCTGTAGTCCCAGCTACTCGGAGGGCTGAGGCAGGAGAATGGCATAAACCCGGGAGGCGGAGCTTGCAGTGAGCTGAGATCCGGCCACTGCACTCCAGCCTGGGCCACAGAGCGAGACTCCGTCTCAAAAAAAAAAAAAAAAAGAGTTGGAAACATTAGGCAGGGCACGGTAACTCACGCCTGTAATCCCAGCACTTTGGGAGGCCGAGACGGGCAGATCACCTGAGGTCAAGAGTTCACGACCAGCCTGGCCAACATGGTGAAACCCCATCTCTACTAAAAATAGAAAAAAGTTAGGTGGGCGTGGTAGATATTACAGAATATTTGATAACATAAAATAATTAGATAATTAAATTCTGAACTTTTCCAGGCACTACATTTTTACTATTACCATTATTTTAAGTTACCTTAATAAGTATATAGAAATAAATAATAAATTAGAGAAGTTTTAGGTAGTGGTGAGTAGCAGTCAAAATATTTATAGCTCATAAGGAATGGGCACAGAAGAAATGTTACAATGACTAATCAAAACAATGCTGGCTTTAAATACAGTGTGTATTCCCTGAATATCAACCCTAGCTTTAGGTGTAAAATCAAAATCCATCTCTTAAAGCAAATCAAGAAAAGTTATATGTAGTTTTACCACTAAGTTCCTTCCCCTACTCTCAAGAAATTGATTCTCCAATAATTAAAAAGTATACGCTCCATCAGTAAAAAATATTTAAAAATCTACACAGATCACTGTCTGTTCTCAACTCCATTCCTATCTAAATTTTAGATTATTACTAAAATTTTAAGGCTCTTCCATATTTGGGTGTGTATTTTCTATTACTTTTTTTGTGTTTAGATTTACCTCTTATTTTTTAATTGACATATAGTATTTATACAAATTTATGGGGTATATGTGATATTTTGTTACATGCATAAAATGTGTAATGACAACGTCAGAGTACTTAGGTTGTCCTTCACCCCGAGTATTTATAATTTCTATGTGGCTTTTTTTTGTTTGTTTTTGAGTACACTCTTCTAGCTATTTTGCAATATAGAATATTCTTTTTTTTTTTTTTTTTTTTGAGACGCAGTCTTGCTCTGTCGCCCAGGCTGGAGTCTGGAGCGCAGTGGTGCGATCTTGGCTCACTGCAAGCTCCGCCTCCCAAGTCCACGCCATTCTCCTGCCTCAGCCTCCGGAGTAGCTGGGACTACGGGCGCCCGCCACCACGCCTGGCTAATTTTTTTGTATTTTTTTAGTAGAGACAGGGTTTCACCGTGTTGGCCAGGATGGTCTCGATTTCCTGACCTCGTGATCCGCCCGCTTCGGCCTCCCAAAGTGCTGGGATTACAGGCGTGAGCCACCGCACCCAGCCAGAATATTCTTATTAACTACAGTCACCCTACTCTGCTATTGAACATTAGAACTTCTTTTGTCTAACTGAACATTTGTACCCATTAACCAATCTTTCTTCATCCCCAACCCACTCAATCCTCCCAGCCTCTATTATCTATCATTACTTTCTGCCTCCATGAGATCAACATTTTAGCTCCCACATGAGTGAGAACATGAGATATTTGTATTTCTGTGCTTGGCTTATTTCACTTAACATAATGACTGACCTCCAGCTCTATTGACGTTGCTGCAAATGGCATTTCCTTCTATCTTATGGCCAAATAGTATTTCATTGTGTGTATATATGCCACATTTTCTTTATCCATTCATCCATTGATGGACACGTAGGTTTAATTTCATATCTTTGCCACTATGAATAGTGCTGCAATAAACATGGGAATGAGGTGTTCCTTTGATATACTGATTTCTTTTTAAGGGGGATACTCAATAGAGAGATTGCAAGATGATCTGTTTTTCATTTTTTGAGAAATGTCCATATTGTTTTTCATAGTGGCTGTACTAATATACATTCCCATCAACAGTGTGTAAGAGTTCCCTTTTCTCTGCATCCTTTCCAGCATCTGTTATTTTCTGTCTTTTTAATAGTAGCCATTCTGATCGGTGTAAGATGTTATCTCATTGTGGGTTTTGATTTGCATTTCTCTGATGATTAGTGATGTTGAGCATTTTTCCTATACCTATTGGCCATTTGTATGTCTTCTTTTGAGAAATGTCTATTCATTTCCTTTGCCCACTTTTCAATGTAATGAATTGTTTTCACTGTTGAGTTGTCTGAGTTCCTTATATATTCTGGTTATTAGTCCTTTGTCAGATGAATAGTTTGCAAATATTTTCTGCTATGTTTAAAAGGTTTAATTTTAAAAAACAACAACGACATCCTACAGCAGTTATGTGTCTATTGACTTCAATTTATTCACTAAAATAGTTTGCATATAAATGATGGGTAAATTCCCCTTCCAGGCACTCTTTCTATAGTAGAAGTTAAAAACTACAATTCTCAGATGGCTTTGCCAGAATACGAAGCATTGGTATAAGATCAAAGGCAAAGACAGACTTCTTCCCCTCTCCTGCTTTTGGCACTGAAAACCTCAGCAATGGTGCTCCAACAGGCTCTGCAGCACAGAACTCGGTATCTGGGCTCTGGACTGCTGATTGCAACACTGGTTATGCAAGTGCAGAACAACAGCCACCACAAGTGACTGGAAGCTCTAGCAGCTGTGACAAGCACAACAGAATTCAAGACACTACATATTATCCTGGATTTTTGAAGTGTCCATAGGAGTGTGGACACCTGGCTTCCTACAATGCAGTGAGATTGGTGATTCCAACAACCACAGCAAAATGTGGAAGCAGCAGCAGCGGCAGTGTAACACTTGTAAGCTCTGGATAACAAAACCATCCCTTGCTTTCTGAAGGAATTTGTTACTAAATAATATTGCCACCTTCTGTTTGCTCCACCAGACTTTCCAACACTTTTGTAATCAATTCCCTGGATTGAAGTTCCTCTGTTCTGAGTCATTTCTGTTTGTCTGGGCATTGATTAATATAAGCCCATACTCCAATATATGCATAATTATTTATAATATACATACATTACTACAATACATTACAGAATATGCAGCAATAGACATTTTAAAAGACTGAGGTAAACAAGAAGTAAACATTTTAAATTTGGGGCTCTATTTATAAACAATTTAAAAACATTTTGCTCTTACTGAAGAGCAAACTGCTCTTGATGTTCTTACTGAAAAACATTAAAACAAAAAATTTGAGTAAATATGTGTCATTCTCTATGTCTTGGCTTGGTTTTACACTTTGTAAAACAGTCATTTGAAAATATAGTACTATTTTCAGGTTACTTATAATGGTTGTCATGGGTGCAGAGGAGGGGTGGTGGTAAGTTAAGGGAGAAAACCTCACAAAATAGTAAATCCAAATGGAAGAAGAGTATCAATGGCTTTGCTTACTACATCACAATAATCAATTTTCAAAACTAATGACCAGTTATGTAAAATACTTTGTTGAAGTTTGACTAGTAAATTTCCATCTTCACAGATGTAGTAAGTCATTCCTATAAACTAAGAGGTGTAGCATTTTATTTTTTAACAAAAGTATTTTAAAATCAATTTAAAGATTGCATTTGAAAGATCTTAAAATAAGTTATAAAATTATGTTCCAAGTTTTAAAAATATGCCAATACATTTTTGTACAATTTTCAATGTATATAGAAACTAGTTTTACAATTACATTGGTTTTGGCAAGAAAATCACATTGTAATGAAAAGAATTACAAACATTCAATATGAAATGTTTTCTCCATAACCACAGGTCCTTCAAAAAGCAGTTACCTTCCCAGTCATTATTAGTACTCTACTTTAAAAAGACAGATCGAATATGTTACTTTTCAAAAATATGTTAGAGAACATAGTATTGACAGTCACCTGTCATAACAGAAAAGGTGAGCAAAATTAGAACCCTTGTCATTCTGTAAAAGAAAAATGCACAACTGCCATAAATTTCTTATTACTCTTCAATACTCTACCTCTGGATAACCAGTGAACCTCAAGTGGTGCAAATGATATTCATGGACCATTCTCCATCTTATTATAAAGTATCATAAAGGTTCCACTAAAATTTTAGGATTCTTTCACATTTGGTAATGTTATTTTTTACTACATTTTAAAGCTTTAAATTAAAAAATGAAAACAAAGTGACCACATCAATGATGTCCTACAGCACTTGTGTGTACTTCTGACTCAATTTATTTGCTAAAATAGCTTGTCTATAAAAGACTGAAGGGATTTCATGTGTAGAAGTAGTTCTGTAACCTGACTCAGCAAGCCTTTTTCTATTCCATTCCAACCAACCACTCCAATGTTCTAAAACTATGTAACTATAGATAACATAGATTTTCAAGAACACACTGTTTTACTGTAGGAGAGTATTTTGCTGTTTAGTCACAATCTTCTCCAGTGATTATTTTAGTGATTTATAACAACATAGTTCTTCGAATTATTTCAGTTGAGCCTAGCAAATATCATTGGATGAAATATTAGAAATATTGGTACTTTCATTTAACCATACAGTAAACATTCCACACTGCATAATTCGTTCAAATACTTGCTTTTGCAAATCTTCAGCAGTTTTCTATATATATTCTAGCAGTATTTGCTGACAAATGTGATATTGTTTGTTGCTATATTATTTTTCATACATTATTGCAGCCATTATTGCTCCTGAAGAACAGTGTTTCCAATGGTAAATATGTTTGTATTTTAATATTAAGTTTTTTTAATCCCCAAAAGTCTTCTAAATACTGATTTAATGATTTTGTAAAGTCTATACTGAGACTCATGTGACATTAAACATTGCTTGATTCATGATCTAGATAGATTTTAATGCCTTACCAGTGAAATGGTCTTCCACCATCACACACCATACACTGCGGGTGACATTCTTTTTCAATGGCAGTGAATATAAATCCACATTTCAAATAGACTTCTTGATTATTTTTGGTTGATCAATTTTCAAATATTGCTAAATCATCATTGTTCTTACTTCATAATGTAGTTTACCAAGTGTTCATAATATGTTTTAGGGATGCTCTTGTTCAAATGGGCTTGGATTATTAGTATTATCTTTTCTATGCTTTTTTTCAGTCAGTTGTCTGTTTTGTTAGAGTTAGTTTTAGTTAATCTAATCTGTCACTAATCTGTGACTCCACAAAACAAGGCACAGATAAAATTTAGTAGCTCCAACTCTTTAATGAACTCCACTCTCTCCCATCAGGATGTTCCGTTTAAGCTGCAATGCATGTAAATAATGCTCTGATATTGCCCAGCTCTATCTGGGCATATCAACTACTGGTAAACTTTAACTTCTTAGATTTTTTTAAATAAAAAACACAAATAACAATTTTTATTTCTTCTCAAACCCTAATGTATCATCTTGCATATTTCTTGAAATGGACGGACTTTATTTTTGAGGCCACTATTCTACAGTATGGGCTTTGGACTCAGATTTAAAAAATATTTATTGGCTATGTATACCTAAGGCAGGTTACTTATCCATGAATCTCATATAGCTCATCTATAAAATGAGAATAAGAATAACTATATCACAGAACTGTTTGATAATTACATTAGATTGATAATAAGAGATAACATTTTTTGTGAACATACAAAGTGCAAGGCTCTAGTCAAAGCACATGAAATTTATTAATTCTTGAGTACAGTGTCTATACACAATGAGCATTTGATAAATATTAGTTTTCTTCCCCAGGAAAGAGAGAGAAAGAGAAAGCGAGAGAAAGAGATTAACTGTTCAAAATAAGCAATATTGATTAGGGCGAATAAAGTTGGTTGTTACATGCCTATCTCTTCCACAAAACCTCAAGGCTTCTAATCATGCTGTAGTCATCCAAATATTGTTAAGTGAATATACACAGGGTGACACCATAGCTTGCTGTTTATTATCTGTAAAAATTACAGCAAATCCAGCATTGACAGGATGTTCCATTAACTGCACAACCATTGCAAAACATGCTATTGTTTTTGCCAAATTCTATTATACCGTTGCAGAAAGGGTAACACCCTCCAGAGCTTTTGAAAATACAATACTCTTTGATTATTTGTACTAACAGATGGGACATAAGGTATGGATAATCCAAAAATAATTTGTTTGGGTTTTGAAATGTGTTTTCATATTTATATCTAAGCATTGGCATACCTAATATTCTATAAGAATGAATGTACTTTGAACAACAAAACTAGAGTATGAAAAGCTGACTTAGAAAAAAGTTTAACACAAATTGGTTTCTCTTATCTTTTTCCTTAATACCCCTGTGTAACGTATACCACTTTGATTACTCCAATTACAAAGAACTCACCTTTTCCCAGACCTTATCAGATTATCTAAATGTTGGTTTCTACAGGAATATTTTGTGTATAAAGCAGGGAATTCTCATCAATAAATCTGAAATCAAGTTTGTGTAGGTATTATTTTAAAAATCAACAGAAATATAAAATATGTCATCTGCTTCACAATTAGGAATTTTTATTTTTAATAAATTATTTTATTCCTTTGTGTATTATAAACCATTAATGTCCTCCACAACTCTTTTTTTTCAGTTAAGAAACAGGAGGTAGAGAAAACCTAGCTTGTGATATACAGTATTTAGTTATGTAATCCATCTGATATCTCAAAGTTTTCCTGTCAAATTCATACTGCTCTTCTTTTTTAAAAAGATAAATAAATTATTGTGAAATGTTTAAATATAGTAAAAGGAGGAATAATAAATACAAGGTATCACTGTGTCTCAATAAGAAACTGAAAGATTAGCTTTTCATCTTACTCTTAATTACTCATGGGCCATATACTCTATCTCTAGGTGTATGGGAAGCAGAGTGCTTCGGTAGAAAGAATGTGGGCCTTAAAGTCAAAGCCTGGATTTGAAAGAAGCTTCCACATTCACTACTTGTGACCTTAAACAAGTTACTATTTTTCCAGAATTTCAGTTTCCTCATAGCAAAGAGAAGGCAAAATTATTAAATGAGAACATAATAAAGTGTTTAACCCTTAGGAAACATTCATTACATAATAATCCAATTTTTACCTTTCTTCCCAAACCATAAATTCTCAAAGCTTGTTGTACTGTAGATCTGTTCTTTTTTTATTTTTATTTTTTAGAGATGGAGTCTCACTCTGTTGCCCATGCTGGAGTGCAGTTGTGTGGTAATAACTTACTGCAGACTTAAACTCCTGTGCTCAAGCAATCCTCCCACCTCAGCCTCTGCAGAGTGGCCGGAACAACAGGTGTGTGCCTCTGTGCCTGGTTTGTATTATAGATCTAACTACTAATGATCCAGATCAATAACTGATACTTCTCTATCACATGTTATAAAATTTCTTCACATAAACTGTTGAATTAAATCCTCACTGTCACTCTGTCATCAGACTTTAACCTAGGCCATTCAGTGCACTCAGCATTCCATGAAGCCTGCTCCCCTATTTAAAAAAAAAGTTCTCCCCAGAACTAACAGTTTTACATTAAGAAAATGATATCTAATGATAATAAATATTATTAAACTATTTGGCTAGGTCCAAATAAGGACATATTCACATAAATATTACTAGTGGTTCTAGGACCTAAAACTTTACTGGGTAAAAATGTTTTTGTAACACTTTCCTACAAAATAGCTTATGAAACAAATTAAAGAATATATGCTTACATGAAAACTTTTAATAGCTATAATGATTATTTGAGAAGAGGAATGACCCTCAAGTAAAATTCAGTATGTTTTCTATTCTTTAGTAACACATTAAATTTCCTCAATACAATTTATTTCTTTGAAAACGATGTTGAAAAAATAGATAATGTCTAAAATATCAGGTGGTCCATCAAAACAAGATCCCCACTTAACCTAACCAATTCTGAGAGAATAGTTGGTTAATCACTTAGATTATCCTAGGGCCACCTCTTAAGACCACACTTTAAAAATCATTTATTGAGCCTTTACCTTCTTTTGAATATGTTTCTTACTAATTAGAAGGAAACAGAGCATAAAAGTTAAAGGTATGTGGGTTCTGGATTCAGACTGCTTAAGTTGAAATCTTGGCTTTACTTTTACATGAATTCCTTAACATTATTAACCCTTTTGTACTCATCATTAAAATGAGGGAAATAAAAGGAACTATATTACAGAGTTTCGGTGATGATTAAATAAGATAATTCAAGTACTGGTAATAAAAGCTGCTAAAATTTATCAGGCATTTTACCATATTCAGACACTGTGCTAAATATTTTACATATATTATTTCATTTAATATTCACAAAACCCTGTATAACATATCTTATAGATGAGAAATGTGAGATCCAAGGTGCCACAACTCACACACCAGAACCATGATTTAAATCCAGCACACTAATTCTACAGTACAAACACTTCGATGTTAGGTGTACGAGAAGCTCAATGCCTGGCACATAGAAAACATTCAATAAATTTTAGCTTGTGTTTATTTCTATTTTATCTAAATGCCAATTTATTTGAAAGTTCTACATTGAATAAAGTAATTCTCAAATACTCAATTTCACGATTCCGATTCCTTGCTTTTACCCTATCCAACACCATTGTTCTAAAACAGAGAGAAAAAGGAAGCACACAAGTAAGAGTGTAATACTGTGAATTACTTATATGACAGCTAATAAAAGTCAATAGATGCAGGAGACTTTAATGCATATTACTAAATGAAAGAAGCCAATCTCAAAGGCTACACACTGTATGATTACAACTATATGATATTCTGGAAAAGGCAAAAACTATGGAGACAGTTAAAAAAAATCAGTGGTTGCCAGGGGCTGGGGGAGAGAGGGATGAACAGGTAGTGGACAGATAATTTTTAAGGCAGAGAAATTACTCTGTATGATTCTTATAATGGCAGGTACATATTATTATGCATGTATTCAAACTCATAAAATGTATAACACCAAAAGTGAATCCTAACATAAACTATGACTCTGGGTGACAATGATGTATTAACGTAGTTCATCAATTGTAACAAATGTACCACTATGCTAGAAAATGTTACTAACAGTGGAGGCTATGTATGTGGGGGGTAAGAGGTATTTTAAAAATCTCTGTATCTTATGCTCAAATTTGCTGTGAACCTACAATTGCTCTAAAAAAAAAAAGTCTACTAAAAAATTTATCATGTAGTAGATCTTGTATAAAGTCTCAACAATATCAAAGAATTAACATCACACTAACTCTGAGCACAAGCAATTTAAGTTAAAAATCAACATAAAAATTTTTTTTGAGTCAATAGGAGTTATTTTGGGAATAAAACACAAAGTAAAGATTTGAAGGGGATGAAAACATCAGGATGAATGTAAGCCAGATGGGGGCAAATTACAGAATGTCAATGTGCCTTAATCTAGGAAAGAAAAATTTATAAAAATGATACCAAATGGTTAAAAATCACTAAATGAGAAATTGAAGAGAATTTCAGGTTAGAAGGTTTTAAAGAGTGAAATAATTGTCCAAAGTCACCAAACTAGTTCATGGGAAAGCTGGAACTAGAAACTCATGACTCTAAATCCAGCGCTCTTTCCACTATAACAGATTGGCACCATAGAACATGTTTGACTCAAGGCAGTAAATTAAGTACACTGAAGAAAAAGATAAGAAAAAAAGTGATAAAATGTAAAGTCTTTGATTTAGACCCAAGTATTACAGATGGTATGGCAAAAAAATAGCCACAATTTCTAAATGACTTTAACCAGGAAAAAAAGAAAGAGATGGGATTTGAAAAGGAATTAAATTTCAAGAATCAAGAGGAATGATGACAGACTTCCTTATTTGGTAGTTTCAGGCCTGAACTTTTGTCATTAAGGTAGTAATTCAAAGTGCTTTAATGCCTGGACTGACCACACTAAATAACAAAATTATAACCTGTTGAGCTAAGGTCAGTTTTATAAACTGTGCCTAATATTTCCTGAATTCAAATCTGATTATAAATGGGCAATAAATTCATCTGTTCATTGGGCTGATGTATTTTACTTTATTTTCTGGGTGCATTTAAAATCTTTTTTATTGTGGAAACTTTCAAACATACAAAAAGAGTACATAATCAATGAATTATCTTGTACCCATTATTCAATTTCAATAACTCACATTTGGCCTTTCATATTTTACTTATTGCCACTTTCATCCTTTTTTTTTTCTGGAGTAGCTGAACTGATTTAAGATGAAGAAGGAAAAATAAAGAATGAAAGGAAAATTTTCAATCTGTTATTCATTGAGACTCTAGCAAAAAAGATTCAGATTATGAAGCAAAAAGAAAAAAAAAAGACAAGAGTCAAGAAGTCAAGAACAATGAAGCTGAAGTCTATTAGTGAGACGGTCTAGATGCATTACTTCAAAATAAATGGAACTACTGTCTATGGAGGAGGCGATTTTAACAAATTATTTTCCAATAATTTAAGTTTGACACAAAGAAGAATGGCAGAGAATGTTGTAAAGCTTTATTGATATTATAGTTTATAGAGATGGGCTTATCTTCAAGAACATAATGATTAATCACATCATGTTTAAATTCATATAATCACTAACTTACCAAATTCCAATAAGCACCTATCGGAAGAAAAGTCTGTGCTATTTATAAAATTTCAACATAACCAAGTCTTAGTTTATTCTTAAAGCTCAAAGTTCATTTTTATTTCCCATGAAGTCTGTATTTTTATGTGCTTGAGAAAGATCTCTCCATTTTTAAATTTGGAAATTTGAAATTAAAATTTAAAGTGACTTTGGTCAAGTTCAGTGGTCTTTTTAAAGTAATATTAATAAAATTACATATTTCTAGACCTTGAAGGATTCTTCTGAGCATTTAGAATCATACTGCAGTTTCCAGACTAAACACTTTAGCCAGAGACTATTAGAAGCGGGCAATGTGGCAAATACAAGCATATCAAAACTATCTTGATCGAAAAGAAAATGTGGATAATGTTATGCTGAACCGTCTCAATTTTTGTCATGAAACAAAAGGCAAAACTTGGCAAGTAAAGATAAGAGATGAATTTCTAATGGGGGAAGAGGAGTTAAAACTGAAATAACTAGTGAGGCCTAATTGAGGTTTTAAAGCATGAATCTAGATATCAAGATTTTTTTTCATATTTGGTTCCTCCCTATCGACTTTTGATTGCAAGACCAATGGACAGCGACCATCGAATTCTCTTCTCTATCTTCCTTAGCAAAATGTTAGCATATAGCTGTCTCCTGCTTCCCATTCTCCCTTAAATGTAAAAACGTTCCTCAATCAAAAATATTACTTCCTACATTTCATATAAATCAAGTCAAATTATGTCTCCATACAATCCTATATCTCTGAGGAGATCCTTGGTTCTCCATGAATTTTAATTCAGTCAAAATGTGTCACAGTCCCTCAGTGCCTTTATTTGTCCTGCTTCTCCAGAAAGTCTAAGCTCTGCCTTTCCACTGAACATTTGTCTATGAAGATTTTCTACATATTAATTCTATTCTTCATCTTTCTGACCATACATTCCTAAAATGACTATACATTCTGATGAATACATTTCTATGCATTACAGATTACCCATTTTAAGTAACTCAGTGTCCACAGATCTTCATCCCCTACTGATGACAATCACCTTTCCACAAGCCTACATTGACACAGCCAGATCATTTACCAACTACTGCTCACTCCTCCAAGTTCTGCCTTGTCTACAGACTAATTTTCAGGGTCAAACACCCATTCTTGAGGCAAACACATATTAATCAAAAGGTCAGAACCCAGTAAACTGCCTGGAAACTCCAATCACTGTGAAAAACATGCATGATTTTTCATAAAGGTCTAATTATTGCTCTTTTTTCCAAATCATCTGTCATAGGCTAGTTCTGCGTGCCATGCTACAATAACTTCTTTCTATGGCATCCACTTGAGGTCAGTGAAGATTTTTCTATTTTCTCAAATTTACATTCCCCCAAGATATTTTGTTAGCAAAGATGAGAACTATTAGGACTCTCATCAAACATTAGCACTTTGCCATTATCGCTTAATATTTTTGTGGGCACCTATTTTCATTCCATCCCAGAAAACTTCTTTCCCTATAATATTTTCCCTTCACATAATTTAACAATATCTAGAATAGCACATTAATAGTTGAAGATGTTCTAATGTATGAATTATTACTAAAACAATTATTTACCTATCTGATCATATAATTTATTTTAGAAATCAAAATAGACACAGAGAATAGAAAACAAAAGAAGTAAGCATCCTAGAAACACAAAAGAATTAAGAATGGAGGCAGATTAAACTGTCAAAAAGTGTTTCTTTACTAGAAACACTGAGTAGAATACTTGTCAATTCTCTGACAAATATACCACTTTATAAGCTCTGGACACCTGAGAAGAGAAAATGGCAATGACTGAGGGAAGTTCCTTCAGCCAAAGCTAAATACGACCTAAGACCTGACATATGTCACATATACAATCAACTTATTGCTCAAAACCAGTAAACACACATCCAATCTATCATTTCCAAGGCACTTGTATGTATTTCTCAATGGTTACGTACTTTATATTCTTTATTCCAAGACTGACTTTGATGCTAATTTTGACTTCATTCTCCTGAATAAAAATACATGGCAGTAGTACAGGACTGAGGAAAGGCTGGGGTTTCTAAGCTATCAAAAAGTTAGTTCTGTTTAAGGATAACTCACAAGGCAGCATTCCTTAGCACTACCCGAATAAACCCCACACAAACAAGCTACCAAGCCACCTAACCACTCTTGGCCTTTGTTTCCTCATCGATAAAATGAGGATAATAATGTTAACTACCTCACGGTGTTGAAAGTAACAAATGAGTTAAAACACGTTAAGCACTTAAATGTTGTCTGGCATGTAGCAATATTAAAGAACTAAAAATGGTATTAATAATACCTGAATGGATGTTATTCCATTGAGTAATTTAGATTTATACAAAGCTGCTAAAAAGTAATGTAAGTGAATAGTGTATGTTTTATATTTTGTTAAATTAAGAAATTATGATATCAACTTAGAGTCTTAAATACACTGAACTTGTAGTATTCCAATTGAATTAGTTTGAATATTATAAGGCTGCCATTTTGTTGGGGCTTTTATCCTTTTTATACCATAGGTTGACATCACCAACAAATGTAAGCCAAACAAAGCAGTTACTGTAAGAAATGCTTTAAAGAAACCTAAAGACATTTTTTCAAATACATATATGCATTGATAACTAGGTTGTATACATAAAAATTGAAGCATTTACTTTCTAAATTAAAATTTAGTTTGGGGAGGGGTGACTGGCCTTTAATAAAAAGATAAAACTCAAGAAATAAATTATAAGATACTTGCCCAACCATATATAAGGACTTACTGTAAAGCTCTACTAATTAGTAAAATGTGTGACTGGTATAGAGCTAGTCCAATCAACCAAGAGACAGAAAACAGAGCCTATAAACAGGCCCTGTTAGACAAGAGCTGGCATGGCAAATCACTGAGGAAACACAAGAACATACAGTAAACATAACTGGAAAATCATGTTCCTCTTTAGAAAATAATTTAAACTTTTGGCCGGGCGCGGTGACTCAAGCCTGTAATCCCAGCACTTTGGGAGGCCGAGACGGGCGGATCACGAGGTCAGGAGATCGAGACCATCCTGGCTAACACGGTGAAACCCCGTCTCTACTAAAAAAAAAATACAAAAAACTAGCTGGGCGAGGTGGCGGGCGCCTGTCGTCCCAGCTACTCGGGAGGCTGAGGCAGGAGAATGGCGTAAACCTGGGAGGCGGAGCTTGCAGTGAGCTGAGATCCGGCCGCTGCACTCCAGCCTGGGCGACAGAGTGAGACTCCGCCTCAAAAAAAAAAAAAAAAAAAAAAAAAGAAAATAATTTAAACTTTTATCTCTAATATATAAAAATCAACTCAAGTGAACGATTTATTTAAAAAAATTAAAAATCATGAACCATAAAAGAAAATCTGTATGAGCACATAAAAATTAAGATTTTTATGTTTATTAGCATACCCTAAAGATGACAAAATAATCTGCACAACAAACCCTGTGACACGAGTTTACCTATAAACAAACTTGCACATGTACCCCTGAACTTAAAAGTTATTTTTTTTTTAAAAAAAAAAAAAAGGAAAATGTGATATACAGGCCAGGCATGCTGGCTCATGCCTCTAATCCTAGTACTTTGGAAGACCAAGGCAGAAGGATTGTTTGAGGTCAAAGTCTGAGACCAGTCTGGGCAACAGAGTAATACCCCACCTCTCCAGAAAAATTTAAAAAATTAACTGAGCATGGCAGCATGTGCCTGTAGTCCCAGCTACTCGGGAGGTTGAGACAGGATGATCCCCTGAGCCCAGGAGGTCAAGACTGCAGTGAACCATGATTGTGTCACTGCACTGCAGCCTAGGCAACAGAGCAAGATCCTGCCTCAAATAAAAAAAAGAAAGAAAGAAAGAAAATGTGATACACACACACAACGGAATACTATTCTTCCTTAAAAAGAAGAAAATTCTGTCATTGTGACATCGATGAACCTGAAAGACACCATACCAAGTGAAATAATCCAGGCACAGAAAGACAAAGACAGCATGTTCTCACTCGTGGGAGCTAAAACAATGAAACTCATAGAGGCAGAGAGAATGGTGACTACCAGGAGATGGTGGGTGGGGAGATGGGAGAGATGTTGGTTTAAGGATATAAAATTTCACTTATACAGAATAAATAAGTTCAAGAGATGTACAGTATGGTGACTATCGTTAATGATAATGTAATGTTTGCTTGAAAATTGCTAAGAGAATAGATTTTAAGTGTTTTCATCACAAAAATGTAAGGTAATGCATGTTAATAAACTTGATTCAGCCATTTCATAATGTATATGTATTCTAAAATAATGTTATACGTTAATGTACATAATTTTTGCCAATTAAAAATAAGTTCAATTTTTACATGTAGAAAATAAAGCTAATCATTTTTTAAAATAATACACACATACACACAAAAAGAATGCCCTAAAAGAAGTGAAAAGACAAGCTACAAGTGAGAAGAGATAGAATTAGTATCTATAATATAAAGAACTCACGCAAACAACAGAAAAAGAATCATACAAATTTTAAAAAAGAAGAAAAATAGGTAAAAGAACCAACATTTCACAGAAGGAAAAGACACATATACATTTTCACAGCCTTGTTTCTTGAGAAACAACAAAGTTCCCATCAAGACTACTGTAAGATATTTTTTATTTACTCAGGTGGCAAAAATTAAGAAGTCTGACAATATCACATGTTAAAGAGAATATGGATCAACAGGGATATTTTATACAATGCTGGTGGGAGTGTAAATGGCTAATATCATTTTAGGAAAACAGTTTGACAATTTCTTGCAAAGTAGACCATTTATACATCTTATAACATAGCAATTCCAATCTCAGAACATACCTAAAAGAATGTCTTCCAAATGTCACCAAGAAATATGTGCAAGAATGTTTATTCTAGCACCATTCACAGCCGCAATAAAAGGGAAACAACTCAAATGTCCGTTAGTAGAAGAAAGGATAAATTATACTGTGGTATAGTCACAAATATTAAATAGAAGTGAAAAGGAACTCTATATCTCCAGGAGATAAATACAGCAGATTATTAATGAGTTATTGAGCTACAGCTAATAAGTTAATAATTGGTATTATTTGTGACATCTACAGGAGTAATATTAAAAGTAGTTTATAAGTAGTAAAGCTATATATATTATTTATGAAAAAAATGGAACAATAAGCACAAATTTCAGGATAGTGGTTACCTCTGGTCGAGGGAATATAGGTGTAAGTAGGAAATGTGAGTTTTGATGTTCTAATATTTTGGTTAGGTCTTGGACTCATAAGTATTTCTTTTGATTTAAAATAATGAATGAATGAATGAAAGAAAAAAAGAGAATGCATGGAAAAATGACTATGAACTATGTTATGATTCACCAATTCTGTGTGCTTAAAGTCCAATTCTTTTAAATGATAAATGATTTAGTAAACCTTCTCACACTTTCTGTACATATGAATGACTTGGAGTTTTGTTAAAATGAATACAATGGAGTTTGAGATTCTGCATTTTGAGTTTGTAGGTGATATGAATGCTGCCAGTCCAAAGGAATCTATGTTATCTATCTAGTCATTTCCAAATATGAGGTGCTGGGGAATATACAAAGATTGAGACTATTCAAGGCAACAATAAACGTCAAGCCTTGTTAATGCAAAAGTTTAAACAAGTAAGCATTTTTATTTGGTCAACTCAAATCTTAGTCTTTTAAAAAAGGAACAGCCCACGTGTGGTAGCTCACATTTGTAATATCAGCACTTTGGGAGGCTGAGGCAGGCAGATCACTTGAGGTTAAGAGCTCGAGAACATCCTGGCCAACATGAGGAAGCCATGTCTCTACTAAAAATACACAAAGTAGCCAAGCATGATGGTACATGCCTATAATCTCAGCTACTGGGGAGGCTGAGGCACAAAAATCACTTGAACCTGGAAGGCAGGGATTGCAGTAAGCTGAGATCATGCCACTGCACTCCAGCCTGGGCAATAAAGCAAAACTCTGTCTCAAAAAATAATAAAATAAAAATAAATAAATATTAAAAAGGAACAGAAAAAAGCAAAACCACCTCCATTGTTTTAAAAGTGAGCATCAGTGATTCAAGAAATTCAGAGACTTGAAAGAGAAATCAAATAAACTGAACTGACCACTGAATAAGATAATAGGTATCATATTTTGGAATGTTTATTACAATGCTAAGAAATAATTATTTGATTTCTGTCTATTCCAAAGAGAAGCAGGTCTTGATAGAAGACACTAGAATTCAGAGTTTATGTTGAAATGAAAGACACTTCTTTCCTAAATTTTAAGAAACTGAAATAATAAGAATTAAGAGAAGATGAGTTTGGTTTCTTGAGGATTAAAATAAACAGATCACTTTAATTTCCCATTTCCTTGATGTTCTTACAAAATTGCAACTAGCAATTGGGACAGTGATCACTGGTGGTTAGAAATTTTCTTGAACAGAGAGAAAAAAACAAATTAAGAAACGACTGGCAATGACATATGAATCCAAGAAAGCACACAACATATATTAATAGG
This sequence comes from Trachypithecus francoisi, assembly GCF_009764315.1. Classification (NCBI taxonomy): domain Eukaryota; kingdom Metazoa; phylum Chordata; class Mammalia; order Primates; family Cercopithecidae; genus Trachypithecus; species Trachypithecus francoisi. Next base: position 73,960,399 of record NW_022681453.1, on the reverse strand, counting down.
TCCTACTACTCGAGTTAACATTAGTGCTATTGAGAAACAGTGAAGAAATATATTTAAAAATATATCTATCTCAATTGCTATTAATTTCACATTTAATAAAGATAATACACAAGTAGAAGGTGAAAATGGGTTTGATTTATTACAATGGTTTCATTACGTGAAAGACATAATATCAAAGAGAATCAATTCAGGTAGTTGTTTCTACTAGCCTTGCCTAAAGTCTGTTTACAGAAATGAAAAGCAAAGATTGCTGCATGTGGTGACTCACGCCTGTAATCCCAGTACCTTGGGAGGCTGAAGCAGGTGTATGTTCTGAGGTCAGGAGTTTGAGACCAGCCTGGTTAACATGGTGAAAGCTCATCTCTACTAAAAACATAAAAATTAGTTGGGCATGATGGCACATGCTTGAACCCAGGAGGCGGAGGTTGCAGTGAATGAAGATCACGCCACTGCACTCCAGCGTGGGTGACAGTGCAAGAGTCTGTCTCAAAAACAGAGAGAGAGAGAGAGAGAGAGAGAGGAGAGAGAGAGAGAAAGAGAGAGAGAGAGAGAGGAAGGAAAGGAATGAAAGGGCAAAGATTGTTGTCCCTTTTAAGATTTACCTTTGGCAGGGCATGGTGGCTCAGGCCTGTAATCCCAGCACTTTGGGAGGCCCAGGCAGGCCGATCACGAGGTCAGGAGATTGAGACCATCCTGGCTAACACGGTGAAACCCCATCTCTATTAAAAATAAAAAAATTAGCCCAGCGTGGTGGCAGGTGCCTGTAGTCCCACCTACTTGGGAGACTGAGGCAGGAGAATGGCGTGGACCCAGGAGGCAGAGCTTGCAGTCAGCCGAGATCACAGCACTGCACGCCAGCCTGGGCGACAGAGAGAAACTCCGTCTCAAAAAAAAAAAAAAAAAGATCTATCTTTCAGCTTTCTTACAACATCATGTCCATTACTGGAAGAAGAGAGAAACTGAAGAAGATTAAACTAAAGTATTTTTTAAGAATATTTATGAAAAAAGTAAAAGTCAAATGATTAGGGAAAGAAAATTTCAAAATGGAGACATACTTTGGAAAAAGAGTCCGGTATCATATATTTAGACTTAGACACATTCATCCATTCAATTTTCTCCAAACCAGAATCTAGGTATCTTTAATAGTACAGTACAGTACAGACTCCAGTGTATTAAGATGACACTTACATTTCTTATTATAAAAGAACGTCTAAGTTTTTAGCCTTTTATAGTGATGTTATCAACCAACTAATGCAGGTATTTCCTAACACTCTCACAACCAAAAAATGGGCCAGTGGCAAATTAGGTGTCTGGTAACTAACAGATGATAAAGATTTTACTATTTCAAAACATTTATGCTAGAGTCACTTTTAACTACAGCTATAAATTACAAGGAGATAATTTCCAATGAAATATAACAGATTACAAAGCTGTATTTAGCTGTCTGCAGCCATTCAATAAGTCAAAACATAATGCAGCACTATCACTATGTCCAGATGTGACAAAGGTCCAGACTTCCCACTAAATATTCCTATCTCTATACTAGAATAAGACATCATCAGGAGATGTACCTGAATAAAATCTCCCCTCAATGACCAGAAAAATAATCGAAGAAATTTTAGAGACCTATCTTAGACTTTACACAATTAAATGTATTCACACCTTCCATGCATTCCACCGTTTTATCTGTCTGAGGTTTATATAGCTTCATCAGTAGTATGTTCTATTGCTGACATATCAAAAGGCTTAATATCACACATGCAGCTTCAAATATATATATAAATGTCCACTAAGTGTAAAAAATGCCTTCAGATTTTCATTATCATCATTGTATCCACAACGCATCATGCTTTTTTTTTTTTTTTTTTTTTTTTTGAGATGGAGTCTCGCTCTGTCGCCCAGGCTGGAGTGCAGTGGCCGGATCTCAGCTCACTGCAAGCTCCGCCTCCCGGGTTCACGCCATTCTCCTGCCTCAGCCTCCCGAGTAGCTGGGACGACAGGCGCCCGCCACCTCGCCCGGCTAGTTTTTTGTATTTTTTAGTAGAGACGGGGTTTCACAGTGTTAGCCAGGATGGTCTCGATCTCCTGACCTCGTGATCCGCCCGTCTCGGCCTCCCAAAGTGCTGGGATTACAGGCTTGAGCCACCGCGCCCGGCCCGCATCATGCTTTTTAAAGCACTTCAACATTTATTATTTTACTTGACTCTCACAAAGATTGTGTAACTGAGGAAAATGTCCCTATTTTAAAGATAAAGATACTGAGATACAAAAGCCAAGTGATTTGCCTACAATCATATTCTATGCTGACTTCTAGGGTTTTTTTCATCTGATATCTTTAAATTCTTTCATTTCTGCATTCTGTTACATTGTTGAAATCATTATTGTACCTGTAATCTATTAGGTCAAATCAGCAAATATTTATCAATCAACGTATATATGTAAGGACTCAATTCATGCATAATTGGCATTATTAACTTATTTGTGACATCAACAGGGGTAATATTAAAATTATTGAACAACTGACACAAAAGGTACCAACTAAAGAAACTGAACACTGAACAAAGTGAAACATACCCTCTAAGTTTTACCAAGGGATATCAACTGCACGTCAGCTCTGATATGGGCATGACCAATAGAGTCTGATTTAATCACAAACTACAAATCATTTATAGATGTTTATTTGGCCTGAAATGCTAGAAGAGTATCTAAAGATTTAAGAGAACATGTAGAAAATTCTGGTAGCACATGGTCCAAAATTAACTTAAATAAAATGCAAATATAAAGGAAAAAACCTCCTTGGGCGCCAAGATTCAGAAATATGAACTAATTACTACCAGAAGTAGCCATAATATTTTAAATTATTTTAATTTCTTTTTTTGTTTGTTTTTTGAGACAGTTTCACTCTTGTTGCCCAGGCTGGAGTGTAATGGCGCCATCTCAGCTCACCACAACCTCTGCTTCCCAGGTTCAAGCGATTCTACTGCCTCAGCCTCCCAAGTAGCTGGGATTACAGGCATGCACCACCATGACCGGCTTATTTTGAATTTTTAGTAGAGACGGTGTTTCTCCATGTTGGTCAGGCTGGTCTGGAACTCCCGACCTCGGGTGATCCGCCTGCCTCGGCCTCCCAAAGTGCTGGGATTACAGGGGTGAGCCACCATGCCCGGCCAATTATTTTAATTTCTTTATGTATATATATTCAAATATACCTAATTTTAATAAAATACGTAAGTGGGGTTTTGAACACGTTTTTTGCACAATTTTTCTTTTCCTTTGTTTTTTGGCTATCTGCTCCTCTCAGTTATCCATTTTTATAACTTAGTATGCATCCTGTTATAGTCTTCCTTTAAAAATAACCCTACTATAAGGGTAGATGTATACATATGCAGGCATTACCTATACATAGTCAAGGATTTTTGTCATTAAAGGTTGAATATTATAGACACTTTTCTATACCTTGCTCTTCTCACTCACAAAAAACTCCTGAAAATTCTTCCAGAAGATGTGAGATAGCTTTAATTCACATCATTTAATGACAGCGTAATATCCCGTGGTTGGGTTTCCATTATTTACTAGCATTACCTTGTTAATGGGATTACTGTTTTCTGCAGTTTTGCCACTACAATAAAGTTACAACAACCTGGAAACCAAAAAATACACGTTCTTAAAATATTGCTACCTATATTTCTGTGGAATATATTCCCCAAAATGAGACTGCCAGGTTAAAGTATTTGCAAACTATATGCAAATTATAATTTTAATAGGTTTTTGTTAGTCTTACAAGACTGAATTTTATAACAGGTAGAATATATCACATTTCCACCAGTAACAAATAAGTTGCTTTTCCCCATATTACAACTAACAATAAATGTTAAATCCATAAGACTAACACAACTTTTAAATGCTAAGAGGCAAAACCTCACTGTTAAGGTAGAAAATGGGAATATACTTTCATTTTTTCACACGGAGATCATCAGTTATGCCAGTCCCACTAATTTTAAAAATCCATCATTTTCCAACTAAGTTGTCATCTTTTTCAGAATTTGCCAATCATTTCCACTGATCTATTATGTGTGACTAGGCCATCACCATGTTGTTTTAATTAGCTGACTTTGTAATAAGTTCTGGTATGTGTAACGCAAGTCCCTCCTCATTGCTTTTTCATATTTACTCGTTATCATTTAATCTTCCAAGTAGTTTTAAAATAACACTGTTGACTTCAAAAAAGAAAAATAAATCCCCCGAGATTCTAATTGGAATTGCATTATATAATTTATTAACGTTGAAAGAATATTTTTGTTATTGTTTTCCCATCCTAAACCAGTTTGTTGTTCTCTGAATCAGATCCTGTTTTATGCATTTTAATATCTTTGCTTTCATACAGTTCCTGTACCTTTCTTGAAAAACTTATTAATAGGCATTTTGTAATCTGTGTTTCTATGGAAAGTGGAATAATATTTTCCCATTGGGAAAAAACTCTCAGAGATGCCCAAATTCCTCCAGAGTAGAGTTGTTTTCATCTTATCTTTTATCCAACTACCTTATCAATTTTTCTTACTCATTTTTCTAGATTTTAAAATTCAAGTTTCTAAAACGTTTAGATCATATATCATCAGCAAGAGACACTTCAGTCTTCTCTACAAATGGTAATGTTATATCATTTACCTACTGTATATGATAAAGCCTCTAAAATAATGTTAAATAATTGTGATGGTTCCTCGTCTAGTTTCTGTTGTTAATTAAAATATTTTTAGGATTTAACAGATTTGGCCATGTGCAGTGACTCATGCCTGTAATCCTAGCACTTTGATTGGAGGCTGAGGTGGCAGGATCACTTGAACCCAGGAGGTCAAGGCTGCAGTGATCTCTGATCGTGTCACTGCACTCCAGCCTGGGCAACAAAGTGAGACCCTGTCTCAAAATAAAAGACAAAAAAAAAAAAAAAAACCTCAAAATTGAGAATACTTTTTGCTATTTATTGAGATAAACATGGTTTTTCTCTTTTGATGCTGTAATAAATTAAATTGGTATATTTCCTATTATTGAATCATGCTTACATTCCTACTTAAAAATATATTTTAAAATAGCTCCTAGTGAGTTGTTATTTTGATTCACTGTTAATATTTGCTAATATTTTCCTTAGTATTTATAAATTTATTTCATAAGTGAAATTATACATTTTTTACTATATAATCTTTAACAGAATTAGATATTAAATAAAATTATGGAATATTTTGATATTTTTCCATGGCCTAGAATGATTTAATTTACATCAAAATTATATATTCCTTATGTTTAAGTGACAACATTTGGTCAAATTTCTAATCTTTTCTACACTAAGTAGTATCTGCTTTCTACATCTTCTTAGGTCAATTTTTATAATTTGTATTTGACTAAAAGACCTTTTATTTCTCATGGGTTTTAAATTTGTCACATAGCTACATTCTTATTTATTTTAACACTCTTTTCATCCTCCAGTTTTTTCTTTTTCATTTCTAATTATCTACTTTTGTCATTCTTTTTCCTAAAGTTTTATTATTGAATTAAAATTCATATAACATAAACTCACCATTTTCTTTTTTTTTTTTTTTTTTGAAACGGAGTCTCGCTCTGTCACCCAGGCTGGAGTGCAGTGGCCGGATCTCAGCTCACTGCAAGCTCCGCCTCCCGGGTTTACGCCATTCTCTCGCCTCAGCCTCCCGAGTAGCTGGGACTACAGGCGCCCGCCATCTCGCCTGGCTAATTTTTTGTATATTTTAGTAGAGACGGGGTTTCACCGTGTTAGCCAGGATGGTCTCGATCTCCTGACCTCGTGATCCGCCCGTCTCGGCCTCCCAAAGTGCTGGGATTACAGGCTTGAGCCACCGCGCCCGGCATAAACTCACCATTTTAACTGTATTAAAGTATATAATTCAGTGGCATTCACAAGGTTGTATAAATATCACCAACTACCTCCAGAACATTCTCATCACTCCAAAAGGAAACCCTATATCCATTAAGCAGTCATTCCCCATTTTTCCTTCTCCCAGCTCCTGGCAACCACTAATCTCCTTTCTGGTTCCACCTATATGCCTACTCTGGCCACTTCATATAAATGAAATCACACAATATGTAGCCTTTTGAGTGCATCCTCTTTCACTCAGCATGTTTTCAAGGTTCATCCATGTTACAGTATGTATCAGTACTTCATTTTTTTATGGCTAATATTATATTGTATAGATATATCATAGATGAATAATTTTTATTCACTCATTCAGCAGTTAATGGATGTGAGTTGCTTCTGCTTTTTGGCTACTATGAATAATGCTGCCATGAATATTTGAGTATAAATTTTATGTGAACATATGCTATCAGTTCTCTTGAGTATATGAGTATATTGAGTATATACCTCAGAGTGGAATTGATAGGCTCATTTTCTTTTTTGCTTTATCATCTTCACAAGGAGTTTATGTATCACATTGAGCTTTCCAAAGAACCAGCCCTTTTGGGTTCTTTGGAAAAGAACCTGCCTTTTTGGGTTCTTTGGGTTCTTTTGGGTTTTACTATATGGTTTTTCTATTTCATTACTTCCATGTTTCTAACAATCCCCTCATCTTCTATCTTGTATTATTCTTTATACTAACTTCTTAACATTAGGTTATCTTCATTTTCTATCTTCCTTAATAACAAAGGCCTTTAAGGCTATCAGTTTTCCTCTGACAACTGTTTTAGCTAGTTTTCACTGGCTTTTACAGAAAATATTTTCCTTTTCATTGCTTTCTAGGTGATTTCCTCTTTATTCAAAAGATATCTAGGAATGTTTCAATTTCTATGTAGTTTTTTTAACCTTTTAGAAAAACTGTTAAAATGTGATATATGTTAGTTTATAATCATAGAAAGTGCCTGCAAAATCTCTGCTCTCTAAAACTCAGTTTTCTTAGCAGCCAAGCGCAGAGATGTTCAAAATATTTAAAGAATGTCAGATTCTACATGTATATCAAATCAAGTTTATGAATTACTCCATTTATCTTATTCATTGTTTGTGTGTAACAGAACTGTCTAGACCTTTCCAATAATTTGTATCTATGTAATTACTATAAATAAACCTGCCATATACAGATTTTATGTGGTTATTTTATTTATAAACTGTGCCTTTTATTACAGTATCCCTTCTTTCTCTTTTAATACTTTTAACCTTAAATTCTATCTTATTTAATAAATGTTTTCATTCATATTTGGCTATTTTTCTTTTGTTTGCATTTGCCTGATATCTTCATGCCCCTCATTTTACAAATAACTCTTCTTCATAACTTGGTCTTATTTTTCTAGTAATATAATTTAGCTGGCTTATGTTTTTTAGTGTAGTCTGATATTAACTGTCTTTTAATGGGAGAATTTAGTCCATATACACTCAATGTAGTAATTGATGTGCTTAACGGTATATTTTTCAGTTACTTTATATTCTTTTTTTATATTATTGTTTCCTCATTCCCTTCTCTATTTTGTTTCATCAAGTGGCTATGCATTCTATTGTTTCCTTGTTAACATGTAAGTTCTACGTGCTATTTCATTGCATTAAAGATTATCTTCCCTTTCTGTACTCTAATAAACAGATTAATATATGTAAAAGACACTTCCCCTCCACCACCAAGAGATTCTATTCCCTCTCCCATTTTCTTAAATAAATGAGATCTTTAGAATATATTCACTTCCCTCCCTCCTCTTCCTCCTTTCCTCTCATCTCCCACCACCCATTTTCCTCCTTTTACTTTCCAGCTGCCCACCTTCTCTATCTCCCATGTTCCAAAGAGACAGCTTAGTACATTTTAAAATTTCCTAAAGAAATATCCTTTTATTTCAAGAGTCTCAAATTACCTAATGTATTTCATATTGGTAGCCACTTATCTCTGTTAGATAAAATTAATACATACACACACAATTGTATATAAATGCTCATTATTCCTACCATTTTCTTTCCTCTTCATCTTCCTCATCTTAAAGTCTTTGTTCTAGCTCATTTGTTGTTTGCTTATAATCCAGACTGGCATTTTCTCAGAGGGGATATAATCACTATATACAATGAATTATTGCATATTCTTAAATGTATTTCTTTCTCACCTTGGCTTGCAAATAACTTTCTGGGCATGCAGATTCTTGAATTACAGTCATTTTCTTTCAGCAGTCTACAAATATCATTCCACTATCTTGTAACTTCCAGTGTTACAGATACGTAAATGTGAAGTCGTTATGATACTTTGATATTTTCCCCTTTATAGGAATGTTTTTTCTACTTTTGTCTCAATTTTTAGATTTCAGAACTTTTATTAGGATATACTTAAATGTGTCTTTTCTTTCAATCAAGACAATAAATCAGTAAACCCTTTAATCCACAGACTCCAATCTTTCTTAATATCTGATAAATTTTGCTAGTTTGTAAAAATTTTTACTTCAGGAGGCCAAGGCGGGTGGTTCACAAGGTCAGGATATTGAGACCATCCTGGCTAACACGGTGAAACCCATCTCCACTGAAAATACAAAAAGCCAAGCATGGTGGCACGCACCTGTAGTCTCAGCTACTCGGGAGGCTGAAGTAGGAGAACAGCTTGAAGCTGGAAGGCCGAGGTTGCAGTGAGCTGAGATCATGCCACTGCACTCTAGCCTGGGTGACAGAGCGAGACTCCGTCTCAAAAATAAATAAATAAACAAAATTTTACCTCTTCGTTATCTATACTAATTTTTCCCACTGTAATTCCTATTATTCACGTTTTGATGTCTAGATCTATCCTCCAAATCTCATCTTTTTAATTCAATATTTCACCATGGGTTTTTTTATATGCTTGGATACATTTCTTGCATTTGGTCTTTTCATTCATTAACTCATGTTTCAACAGTGACTATGCTCTCCCACAAATCCTGAGTTGTTCAAATGAGATATATTTAATATCCAAAATTATTTTCTGTTCTTCGAATTTCCTTAAGTGCTCCCAATTTTTGTTTTCAAATTCAGTTTTCATGTTGTTGCCAGTAGTCCTAGTTATCTGGAGTTTGTACTCTGATCTTTGTCTCTCACTTGCTATGGCTCTTCTTAAATGAATTGCTATTTTTCGCTAACTCACTGGAGCTCAGATTTGGTTGCCAGATTATCCTAAATAGCAGAAATATCACAGGTGGTGAAAAGCAAAAGTAAACAGCCTGTCAGTTCCCTGCAAAGGCACATGGAGAAAGAGCTCCGTTGTCCTATCTCTATTTCTTTTTAGCCTCAAAAGACAGAGAGGACTCCACCAGGACATTCAGCTACTTTAGCTTTTTAGCTAGTTGGAGACGCTTTGGTACTTAAAATGGGTAAATACTGATCTTCTCTTACAGGAGTTCACAAACTTCTAAAGCCCAAGTTCTTCCTCCCAATATCTGTTGCTTTCTCATATTTACCCATGGACTCCAGTACCATTCTCCAGTTGCTTGCCCAACTGAAGGCAGAAAAGTTTCAAAGCAGTATTTCTCTGTCCAAGGTGTCAGGACAGTTGTTTATAGGTCACAGCAGCCATTTGCTTCAGAAAGGCAGGCAGCTTGGAATTGGAAGAAGATAACCATATATAGCTACTTTGTTTTCAAAGCCTTTAATTTTTAAAAAAGCCTGGAGTGGAGTGGGGTATGTGGGTGTGAGGTATGTCTGAACTGCATTATACTTATTCCTAAGAATCAATAGTTTCCTCAGAAAGCATATTCCTGAATATATAAAATGACAATATGTTCTTCTGCATGCTCTTAGATAGAGATCATGAAATACACTCCAGCTATTAATCACTTTAAGTAAGCTTTAATGCAATCCCAGTTTTAATTATTCCAGGACTTAATTATCTTTTGTTTTGAAAACAACTTCAAATCAATTTGCTGTAGTTTCAGTTAGAAAGACAAATTATGACTTTAGCCAATCAAGTTTCCCAATGTCTAACAAGTTTTATAAATACGAAAAGTATGTCAGTTATTTATGCAGGATTACATGTGTCCCACATATGGTTTATATGATGTTACCCTCTGTATTGTTCACAATCCAATTACCTTTTTTGCTTTCTAGAAGAGCTAAGTAATTATATTATATTATGACTAATATTACAGGGTTTAACTGGATGAGACTTCTAAATAACTCAGAATATTAGGTAAAATAATTAAAACTATTTTTTAATTGTGTGAAATTTTATGAACATTCCTTAAGAATTAGAAAGTTCATATAAAAAGTTCAAAATCTCAATTGCAATCTATGAATTACAAAGCATACTGTGCTTTGTTTGTCCCCCTATCCAGATAGGAATCATATAGGATATGAAATATGGGTTTCATCCTTAAATCAGCAGATAATATAATTCTGTGTACTCTATTCAACACAATATCCTGAATTGATTGTAGCAGATTTGCTTTACCACTGATGGGAGATACCTGACATATTTCTTTTCTGAATCATGGTAAATGTAATTTTATTGGAACTTCTGCCATGATAGAATTTCATTAAGTACCTAAAAGGATAGAAAACTGTGAGCATGTACAAACACATTGGGTCTTGGAAAAGTACAGGGAAAGTCTATAATAGGTAATAATAACAATTTTAACAATGCTAAATTTGAACTCCAATAAGTAAATGGATAGCCTAGTAAGGAAAAAATAATTTTCCTAGGATAAGTACAAAAACGCCTGATCAAAAATTTATTGAATCCCTCCTGTGTGCCAGATATTAGGCTAAGCACTAAGGCTATAAAGATAAATAAAGCATAGTACCTGTCATTAAGGAACTGCAGTTAAGTGTACTAGAATTCTAAATGTTACCTTTCCTAAGTGATGAAGATCAAAGAATTTAAGTTATAAGTTAAACTGCATATAAAACATCACACTGAATCAAATTCACTTTACACCAGATGTGCCCATTTTTGCATAATAAAACTCATCATTACACACCTAAGACAGAAACAGAGTTATGCACACCCCAAAGGACAGAAACCACCATTTATTTTTGGCTCTTATACACTTTGGTAATTCACTTAACAACAAATGTTGAGACTGTAATGCAGAATATTTGAATCAGAAGAGCCTAGAATTTTGTTCATTTTTCCCATACTGCTTTTCTTTTTTTTTTTTTTTTTTGAGACGGAGTCTCGCTCTGTCGCCCAGGCTGGAGTGCAGTGGCCGGATCTCAGCTCACTGCAAGCTCCGCCTCCTGGGTTTACGCCATTCTCTCGCCTCAGCCTCCCGAGTAGCTGGGACTACAGGCGCCCGCCATCTCGCCCGGCTAATTTTTTGTATTTTTTTTTTTAGTAGAGACGGGGTTTCGCCGTGTTAGCCAGGATGGTCTCGATCTCCTGATCTCGTGATCCGCCCGTCTCGGCCTCCCAAAGTGCTGGGATTACAGGCTTGAGCCACCGCGCCCGGCCCCCATACTGCTTTTCATAGCATACCCCTTTAACATAGTATTGCCTTGTTCTCAACCCCTTTCTAAAACAATAAAGATTATTAAAAGCATGAGTGTTCAAAGGTATTTCTCTGAGGGTCAGATGTAAAAAGGACAGTGAGATACAAACAACATAGCTGTTAAGACCACTGGGTACCACAGGCTATCAAAATTACAAGAACAATAGAATACCACTGATAATGAACTTCAGGAGAAAGGTGCCATGCACAAACTGTATGTTGATAATTTTTCTAACTTTAAAATACATTTTCAGTGATGTATCCATTTGAATTATATAAAATAATCATTATACTATACTTCTTAATGTACTAGAAATAAGAGAATAAAGAAAATATCAGATATTCTCATGAAGAACAGTAAAGACACATAAGGGATGGATAGCAATTTCACTATTCTTTGACTGCATTCAGATGATACAGCTCATATATGTAATACAGCTTAACAATGAACATTATTTTTTGAAAACTTTTTAAGTTTTTAATACCTTGTATACAAAAGGTATATGAGTATGTATGTATACATAACACACGTACTTGGTTGGAGGTCATTTAAATTATTTGAAATAAAAATTTACTTTAAAGGTTACTATAATTCCTTTTAATTCATGCATGCTGACTATACTAAATATAATCCAAAGTCATGTACATTGATTTTACCTGAACTGATTTGAGACTACTACTCTGATAGAAATGCATTTATACTATCAGATAAAATTAAATCTTTCTTTCAGTACAGTGACAAATCAAGGAAAAGTTAAAGTACATAATAAAAGTCTAGACTGTATTCCATTCAAAGCATAGTAGAGGTTGTTGTAAAATTCCATGAATATGGGAAGAAGGAGACAAAGGCTAAATTCCATAATAAATAAAACAAAATTAAGGTTATATAATATTTTACCCCTCATATCCATCACATCCTCAAGAAAGTTAACAGATGTTTTCTTGTTTTTGAAAATTGGACAGCAAACAACAATGTAGATTATAAATGCTCCTAGAACAGTGATTTCCAAATTGGGTGGCACACAGTAGGCATTCAATAAATGGCTTACCACATAGACTGTGCTAAATTGCATATCTTTGTCATGCACTTAAATAAACTTACTGCCTAATTCTAGGTTAGGACTGATGATCATGTTTTTGTGCCTAAAGCATAGCAGTCTTTGTATTCCAAACTCTCAGTGACCCATATTTAAGCCAGCTATTGGTTTCTGAAACAAATGTTCAGGGCACAGAGAACAAACACAAAAGCCTTCCAAAGTCATAGGATCTGCTACCCTTTGAATATATTGTTTCTGGTCTCTCTCACCCCTATTTCTGTATGATACCTGGTTCTCGGTTATTCACTTGGGTTTAATTTAGTTTTCCTTTTTGACCTCTACCTGCCCAGAATTTCCAGTAATGCTTCCTTTGTCCTGCTCCTACCCATGATTTCCAAGGCCTGCTTTAACATGGTACCCAGCTCCACTGTTGCAAACAGAACTAAATCAGGCAGCAGTTAAAGTTCATTCACTGTACAACCTTTAGACAAATTCTCTATCATCATTTTTAATTCTAGATTGAAGAGTTATATTTTAAAAAGACTCTATCATAGCAACCATTGTTCCTACTTACAACTCTTTCACCTTGTACCCTTCTCTAGAACCTTCTCCAAATCTATGCCTTTCTGAAATAAAACTGCCATTATTAATCTGGGCAGGCACTGAGTTAAAATGGTCCCAGAATAGAAGTCTGATGCGGTGGTGATTAAGAGCTTAGGTTCTCCAGAGCTGTACTTGAATTTAATTTCCCATGTGTTTTATACTTAGCTGTGTGACTTTGAACAAGATACTTACCCTTTCTGGGCCTTCGCATAGCTTTAAAATTGGGGTAATAAAGGTACATGTTTCAAGGGATTGTGGAATTAACTGAAAAAATGCAGATATAACCAATGACTGCAACAAAGTAAGATCTCAGTAAATGTTGGCTACTATTGGTGTTGGTGGTATAATTAGTATTACTGTTTAATACAAGGATAGAATGCATTTAATTTTCACTGTGCTTCCCACTAATAATTTTGCTAGTCTTTTTGGTACTAATGGCTCTAGAAGAGTTACAGTGATTCTTCAATACGTATACTGGGTTTCAGTTAACACTAAAACCAGGTTCCCTTAAGCACATTTAGAATATCTTTTCCATTATTTGCATGCATTGAAGCATTCATTCCATGTTTTGTGTCCAACAATTTATCTAAAATTCTTCTTACAATTTCTCCTGATTGGCTAGATGTTTAGTAAGCTAAAATAGCATTATCTAACAAATTAGAGAGTGTATTTTGGCTAGGAGGTGATTTAGAAAATATTATATGATCAGTACCAAGAACATCTGGAGCTGTGGGTAGATATGAGGAAATGAGAGGATACAGGACAGCACAGCTTCCTGCAAACTGTTGTTTCCATCTGTGAATAGGTAATGTTAGATAGCTTTAAGCCTCTCACTACCATTCATACTAGCAAAAAGGATGAGTCAATTAAACAGAAACTGAGAGTGAAATTTAAAATTAGAACTTTGAGGTTATCATTAAAGATCAGGTAGGCACATATAAATTGTATATAGTTGTTTCTTTCCATAGATAACAAGACAATATTTGTAAAGTATTTTCTAACAGATTATTTCCGCTGTGAAACATCAAAATAGTCAAATTTCTTTGCCTATCTTATCTTCCTTCCTATGTAAATCTATCTGTGCACGGATATAATATAGGATCAAAAACTAAATGCAGTAGTTCAAAATTACCAATTTTATAAGATCTGCATGAGTGGTTCCTGATTACTCAACGTATACCTATTTTTTGCTTAGAGAAGAGAATCACAAGACCAAATTTATCTTTTATCTTTGAGTAAATGTATCTATCTATCTATAGATTTTATAGAAATAGAAAATGTGATTTGATTCATTCTGTTGTTACCTGCATCCTCAATTTAACAACTTTATGCTGCATGAAATGCAGAGTCAAGTTTACAAATTCTATTACCAATATACCTTTCTGAGTTAAGATGAGTTGGCAAAGTATTTATGTAAACTAATAGATTTATTATACTTACCCACTATGAAAGATTGTAAGTACTTAGTATCATATATCTATACCTTACTAGTGTGCTATGTTAGAAAGCAAGTATCATTAAAATTAAACTTTTATGAAAGACTAAAAGCAGAAAGCAAAGTCAGGTATTTTACATATACTCTTTCTAGGTGTCCTAAGCATCAGTTTCAGTAACATTACCAGAAGCTAAAATAACAATTCAATTGTTGAAGGAAACAAAGTCAGATTATTAGAACTGAAAATGACCCTAAAAATGAAAACTCTAAGATGCTAAAGTGGAGATCCACATAGATTATGCAACATGCCATAGATCATATAACCAATTACCGGCAGCAGTAGACCTAGAACAACCTCTACTAACTCCACATTTGAGATTTTTGACAATGCATAATAAAATAAGAGTTAAATTTAATATATGAGAGATTGAAAAGGTAGATATTGTCCCCAAGTTAAAAATCTTTGGATGTAATTACTTCTACTTACTTAATTTTATATTCCTAAGACAACACATTTAAAATACCATAAAATTGTAAAAACTGGTTAGAAGTAATGAAAATTACAAACAAAATTTATGCTTTATCTTAAATCAAAACCATGGAAAAGGCTTTATATATTCAAGCCTTGTATTTCAAACATTTTCTTATGTCTAAAGGAAGCCAGAGATTTACTGAAAATGTGTGTGAGTGAGCGAGAGTGTGTATGTGTGTGTGGTAGTGTTAGGGGTCTTTTGTTTTGTTTTGTTTTGTATATTGCTAGAGATTGTTCTATTAATAGTTTCCTTTTGCAATGATAATCTGTGTTCCAAAATGAGGGCACACTAAAATGAATTTTGGATAATTTATAAAGCAGTGAAATACAAATAAATTTCTACAAACTTACTAGTGACAGTAAGAAAATAGGTACCAAGAGTTTCAAAACTGAAAATCAAAATCTTTTTATGTTGAATTAGAACATCTTTTTAAAAGCCAAAAGTAATTGAAAAGAGATTAAATTGGTACACTCATCTCTCTAAACTGTGTGTATATTTATCTTAAAGTGCATATCCACGAGCTGACAGTAAAGACAGGCTGGCTGCTTTGTTTGACTATAGTTCTGTTTACCTCATACTGTCAAGAATGGATTTTGACACAGTATTAATACTGCTATTTTTATTGATATAATTAGCACTGCTATAAATAATTTATTGGGCTGCCATATGTAAGTATATCATTACAATCAGCAGTATTTAGCGCTTCTTTTTCTTATATGACACCTTGAAAATAGACTGTTGGCCCAAAGAACAAAATTGACCTCATGATATGGGATTCACTGAAAAAAACATTGCCCTGTCAATAGAGACTACTGTTTTGTGTATGACTTCACTAAACAAACTAGTTTATATTTGTTTGAAACTAAAGTTTCTCACCAATCTGCTGTTTCAATTTCACATCATACCATATTGTACCTAAAACAGGCAATCTGGATTCCTGTTGCTACTTTTTCTTCCCCCAAACAGCTCAGGAATGGGTTTGAAATACAAGGCTTGAATATATAAAGCGAAATAATTAAGACACCTAAAATTTAGAATGGGTGGGTGAAAACAAGTACACTTGAAACCATTTGTGTAACTACTAGTGGGTGGCCCACTGTGAGTTTTTGATTATATGAAAGCAAAATCAAAACATATTTTATCTTGCCTCTAGATCACATCAGCTGTGACAATAACCTTATCTGGACCTTGAATAGTTTGTTCATAAAACAAAGTAGGGTGACTGACCCAGTGCATATTCAACACAGAGCATGAAGGCCAAAAGAAAATGACAATACAATTCAAAACAAGTTTGTGGAAATTTTAGACTAGTATATTAAAACCTTTCTTTGTCTCTATCACTTGACAGATGGTTAGCCTTCACACAGCCTAGTATCGCTGGCAAAGAAATGACTGTGTCTAGCCAATAACACCCCAAATTTTGACTTAAAATGCACTGTACACTTGCTTAGACTTACCTTACAAATATGAATATTAATAAACTTAGTCATGCTTACTTTATTACTATAAAAATTTGACAGATGTCAAGATTTCACCTTCTGCCGTTATGAATACCTTCTTGAAACTCAACTATCTTAGGTGGATGTAAGGTTCTATGAACTCTGCACTTCAGATTTCATTCATTTTACAGGTTGGCTGGTAATCATGCTTAAAAAAAATACTTCCAAAATAACATTTCATCCCAAAAATATTATAAAATTTATAGAAATTTAATTAGCTTGTGTTTCTATGCTATCCACAGTAAAGTTTTAGTAACAAAGTGCCTTAAACAAAATCACCAGGGAACCCTGAATACACTCCATGTCAAGGACCGCAAGGCAGGACTGAAATTATTTATCCAGTATTGATGTATCTTTATTCAAAAACTGCTCATTTATAAATATATACTCACACACACATGCAAACACACATTGATCAACCATCCTTACCAGAAAACAGGAAACAGTCTTACTTTTTAACATTCTATTCGCCATTCTTCCATTTTGCTCTCTAAAAAAATTCAACTGAGGTCGGGCGCCGGGGCTCACGCCTGTAATCCCAGTTCTTTGGAAGGCCAAAGCAGACAGATCACGAGGTCAGGAAATCAAGACCATCCTGGCCAACATGGTGAAATCCCATCTCTACTAAAAATACAAAAAAAATTAGCAGGGTGTGGCTGCACGTGCCTGTAGTCCCAGCTACTCAGGAGGCTGAGGCAGGAGAATTGCTTGAATCTGGGAGGCGGAGGCTGCAGTGATCCAAGATTGTGCCACTGCACTCCAGCCTGGTGACAAAGCAAGACTCCAACAACAACAACAACAGCAAAATTCAACTGAAACAATGTATTCCATTAGTTATAAAGTCTGTTTCCTCCTAAATCTCCCTATTTATAGCTTTCAGATGCTGGTAAGTCTGTATACAAATAGTCAGAGGCACTCACAAACTGCTCTAAAGTGCATTAATATGTACCCTTTCTGGAAGAGCCTGATTATGTTCCACATTAGCATAGATAGAGATCTAATGTAGGTATAGCACGATAAACCCTCGGCAGAGGATGGGAGGACTAGGGGAGGGAGAATTGTATTAAAAAAAAAGTTATTCCACTTAAGAAGTAAACTTGTATTTGGCTAACAAAGTAAGACTCACCATGACAGAGGGGAAAAAAAATTAAAAAGAAGAACTGTTATTTGAGAACTATGAACTAGGTTTTGGAAAGGTGAGACACCCACTACTTGAAGTCACAAACTCAGCATTAAATCATATACTCATTTAACCAGGTACCAACTTTCCTTCTGTTAGAAACCCAGGATTTTTACACCTACAGACTAAATGATTAAAGTATTGCTAAAATCTTCTGTAATGTTCCTCTTGCATTGCAAATAAGTCTATTAAAGCAGAAAAGTGCCAATCAAATGCTTTTGAAAAAATGGTTTAAATAACAAAGCACTTTTTGCAGGTCTCTCTTCTTTTCTTTAATGTCGCCTATAAACTAATTACAACAAATTTTCACCTTCTCTTGATAAAATCACAACTGAAACTAGGCATGGTGGCATGCACCTGTAGTCCCAGCTACTGGGAGGCTGAGGCAGGAGAGCGGATCACTTGAGCCCAGGAGTTAAAGTACAGCCTGGGCAATAAAAGGAGATTCCCATCTCAAAAAACTAAAAAGAAATCCAGAACTGAAAAAGATTTTTCAGATATCTTCCTAAAAATAAATCCTAACCAAAAATTAACAAGATATTCTAGCTTTTGTTTTACCACACTTTGCTAACAAGGTAATACTATGTAGAAATTTTATAGTAAATTTCAAGACACAAGATTTTTTTTAATATAAAGCAACATTTTATTTATTTCAAAGACATTATTGAAATCATGAAAAAAAAAATCCCTATCTGTTAAAATTACCAACTGAAATATATGGAGAAAGTTTCATGACAGTAACAAAAAGTACAAATAAGAAATAAACTAATCTTCCTTTCCTATCACTGCCAACTGGTAAACACCTTCCTCCCTCTCAAACTTCTGTAAGCTCTCTCAAATTGCAGTTCCTAAAACAAGAAAGCAGCTAGGTTTTAAGTTTCATTCAAAAATCTCCTCCCCTAACAATCTAAAATGCACAAAGTATATGTGACATTAGAACATAAGCTCCACAAGGGCAGGCAATTTTCCCTCTTGTTCATTATTATACTCCAAGTGTGTAGAACAATATGATAAACTTAACCATCCATTTCAGAAAAATATGATTATTTCAGAGACTAAAGCAAAGCACATCAATCTCTACTTCTGTATTCCAAATGTTTTAAAGAAGTCTCTGCTTGCCACTAACTCTCTGAAGTTATTCAGAATAATATGTAATTATTTTAGAAATTATAGATTGCAGGAACTTAGTTGTAGCTTTTATTGCCCTCCTAAAATGACCGAATTATTCAGACTGGCCTTTTTTTCTAGAAAGTCCAATTTACCTAATTATTCAGACTAGCCTTTTTACTAGAAAGTCCAATTTGTCTGAAAAGTCTTTTGAAGACTTTCACTAATGAAACAAAAATAATGCACTTAAAATATTTTTTCCTTAGGTTTTCTTCCTATACCAAGTAGTCAAATTCTTATTAACAGGACAACAAGAGGAATTAGACATTTGCGGGTCTCAAAAACTTTCTGATCTAACTTTATAAGAAACTGGCATGACATCAACTGGTAGTTCTAAACACCCCCTTCCCCAATTATAACCCACACATGAAAGTTTCTCTTTCCTCTAGTATTCCATTTAATCTCATATTTTATTTTAGTAGCTAGTCAATGTACACGACCTATATGTGCATTTTCTTGGTTTTGTAGTAATCTTAAAACACGGGCCTAGCTGGGTAAGCATAAAGACTTCTTCCTGGAAATGGGTAAAATTTGACAATTTTTAATCTGATACTTTCTTTAGCTTGTTAAAATTAGGACCTCACCATGAAAGAACATATTGCTGTGGCGGCTGGTAGCCAGCAAACTTGTCACCTGATCTTCATATGCACAAGGCCTGTATTCCACTGGTCTATAAAATCTGAAATCATAAAACCAAAAATATCCAATTGCCCAATTCACTGAGCAGCTAATACAGTTCTAGAAATCTCACTTTTCTTCTTCTCACTTGTTTACTTCAACACCATGTGCCCCCAAACCTAAGGCCCTCCAAAATTGAGCTCCATAAAAATCACAACCCCAATCTTGAAAATTAAGCCTTGAGTACTGAACAGCTACATAAGCAATTCTTCAAGGGCAATTCCAAAAGCTTTCCTAGGAGACTACCGGAATGATGGCACAGGGATATCACCATGCACTATGTGTGCAACAACTTTGTTTATATTATAAGAATCACAAAGAACAAAGGCAGGAAAATCAATGTAAATTTTTTTTCTTTCACTAGAAAAATACAGATTCTTTATTTTAAAGCAAAAACGCAGAAAGTAGCCACATCTTGACTAGGCAAACTTACAGCTGACCCTCAGTATCCATGGGAGATTGGTTCTGGGACCTCTCTAGGAAACCAAAATCCACAGATGCTCAAATCCCTTACATAAAATCCTGTAGTATTTGCATTTAACCTAAGCATATTCTCCCATATACTTTAAATCATCTCTAGGTTACTTATAATACCTAACACAAGTAAATGTTATGTATTAATAAATCGTTGTTATACTGTATTGTTTATGGAATTGTGGCAAGAAAAAACGTCTATATATATTCTATTCCATCTATTTCCCCACACCCAAAATATTTTTGCTCTGCAGTTGGTTAAATCCACAGATGTAGAACCCAGGGACAGGAAGGGCTGACTGTATGTAACTGGGGGTGGCGGGGGATCTATATAAATATTCCCACAAGATGCAAAGGGTACTTGGGATTGGGAGCAGGAACAGAAATGAAAACAAACCATTATAAAATTAAGGACGACGGGTTATCACTTAAATTTGGTGTCTCTAGCTATATAATTTATTTATAAAATGGTGATTGTGTTTTAAAACTTTCAATGGCAACAAGTTACAACAGTAACATCAGAATCGCGTTCACTTGAAAACACTGGGTGAACGGCCTCTATTTTTTTTGCTGAAATTTATACACGGCCACGCAGTGAGAAAACTTGACTTTAGCACCATTTTGGTATTTTTAATAGAAAAAACAGTGGAGAAGATTTTCACATGTCTAGAAAGGTAACATGTTCAACTCAGGTTTGGCCAATGCTGATTCTAAGGACAGTACTACACCCGCAAGCTTCCAAACTACTTACTGATTCATTCAGATTTTTATTGGAGAGCTGTCATCCTGCTACTGACCTCATTCAACCCGGTTCGGAGTGAGAGATCAGAGGATTACCGCGCTAGGTAGCGTAGCTGTACGCCATATTGTGTTTTTCGCTAATGTTTATAGTTTGTGTGCTTAGCATATGTTTGTGCAAGTGTGTTTATCAATAGAACTTTTAGAAAATCCCTGCCTCATGCCTCTTCAGCATCCTTAAAAAGGATAACAGCTGGGGGCGGGGGGTAGGGGGAGGACCCAAAAGCCACACAGACAGGAATGCATTAAACAATGTACGAGAGACGGCATTCGTTTTAAACTTTCAAGAACCTTCCAACCATTTTTATCTCAGATATCAGAAAGTGTTAACATGTTTTAATGTTTCCAAAGTGGCCCAAAGGAAAAGAGAAAGAAGGAAAGGTGTGTCTTCCCTTCCCAAGCCCCCTCCTCTCTAGTCGTAGAAGCGAAGCAGGCGGGGGCCGGGAGCTCCGGCGTCTGGAGAGGCATCCAGCGGCTGTGGGGCCAGGACACCTCCTGCCCCCCAGTTCTCTGAAGACGCTCCAGAGACCGCGAGAGCCACGGCAAGCAGGGGAGGGCGAGGAGGGAGGGGGCAGAAGACAAGCGGGCGCCTCTAGCAGCTCCTGAGCCCCGGCTAGTCCCCCTCAGCTCCTCTTCTTGGAAGCAGCGGCTCCAGGCGCAGGGAGTAGAGAGAAGAAGGCAGAAGACACGTTTCCAGCTGCGGGACATCCCGCCCGCCCCGCCACCCGCCGACCCTCCCGCGCCTCCCTCCCGCCTCCCCCCCGGGTCGGGCGAGGCAGCCGCCGGGCGCTAGGAGGGGCGCCGGGAGAGGGGGCGCGGGCGGGGCGGGGCGGGGCGCGAGGGCGCGCGCTCTCGGCCAGCTCAGGGCCCGCTGGCTCGCCGCTCTGTAACTCGCTCCCCCAACCCCACCCCGCTCCCCTCCTTCCCAGTCCCGCCGCCCCCCACTCCAGGCGCCTCGCAGACGCCTCATCCCCCTCGGCACGCACACACTCCTCCCTCCCTCCCGCCCGCCCCACAACAAATTAGAGTTTTTGGCGTTACCTCCTCGCGCTCTTTAATCTTCTTTCCTCAACTCCTAAACTTCCCCCCGCCCCTACTTCTTCAGCAGAAGGCATACATTGGACGCCTCACTCCGCGAACCCTCTATCGCTCCCCGCTATAGGATTGCTCTCACGCCACTCTTGGCTTCAGTGAGCCAATGAGAATGGGACGCCCCTCGTGAGGTTGCCGCCCATAAACAAAATACACTCTTCCTTCTTCCCTCCGCCCCCCGTCCCCGCCCCATTCTTCCTCTTCCCTCATCTCTGTCACCTTCGATTGGGCTAAAAGAGGTCTAATCCGCTATCGCAAACATCCATTGGGACGCAGAAACTTCGCTCAGAGCAGTATTAACAGGCGATTGGTCGACGGTCCTTTCACTTCGCCCACCCCCACGCCCCCTCCCCCCGCCGCACCTTCACCCACTCTGAGGAGGTCAATCGTTTCTCGTCGTTCAATGATCCGGGAGGTGGAAGGCTATTGGTTCAGGGAGCCCGTCAGACCGGACTGGGGTGAGCCGTGATTGGTCGACACAGGCGCAATCATGTTCGGTTGCTTACTCCTCCGCTCCTCCCTCCTTTTTCCTCCACGCCCCCGCCCCCCTACCCCCCTACTGCTTTTACTTTCTACGCATTTCTATTTCCTCCTTTATTTATTTATTTGTGATAAACTTAAATGACCCGGCGATGGAGGCGGTACTCTAGGAGAAGGCTGAGGATGACGAGCGGCGGCCTGGGGCCAATTGCCGAGAGGGCTGCGGGGTGAGGGGCAGCGGCGGTGGCCAGTGAGAGGCAGGTGTCTGGAGCGCGCCGGGCCTATGGAGCCGGGATGCCCCAGCGGAGGCGGCGGTTACCCGCTGTCTGGCGCGGCGAGCCGCGCGGGGGGAGCCGCGGGAGCGGAGAGGGGGTGTCGCTGTCGTGGACGGCTGTGGCAGCGGGATGGAGGCTGGATCTCGGGCGGTGGGTGGGAAAGCCGGAGGGAGGGTCTGGCTGGCGGCGGCGCGCAAGGCCGCACCGGGTCACGCCTGATTCCTGCGGAATGGGGCGCAGGTTACCAGACCGGGTCCCCAGGGGCCGCCTGAACAGTGCTAGGGCTCAAGGAAGAATTTGTTCATGCTGAAGATTTAGAAAAATACTATGTAAAACAGTTTGGACTAAGCCTCCCTCAATATAAATGAGATTTATTATCCTGTCGGAAAAAGCAGATTATGTTTCTTACTTCTGAACGCCTGAGGTACCAATGACCCAACCAGAGCCCACAGAATTCAGTATCCTGGGTAGTAGAAGGAACAAATAAAGTAACACGGAAAATTAAGTGTGATTCAAATGCTTCAATAAAACCTTCGTCCTCAGCCGTTTGTCACTCAACATACCACTCCCCAGAGCCAAATTCTTACCAAATATTGGTCCAGTACTCAGGCATTGGAGAAAAAAATGAGGCTGAAGTCCAGCAGGAAGCCCAGGATAGATTCCTAAAAAGGATTTCTTACAAGGGCCAAGATGGGAGGGTTGAGGAAATCGCTTTTCACTATACAAAGAAAAAAAAAATACTGCCAAAGTAAGTTGCACTTTTTTAGGGAGCTGATATGGCAATAATTTCTCACAAAATCAAAAGTACCATGCATGCAAAGAATATGCTATACTTGGGATTTGAAAATGACATTGTTTCTGAGACATGGATTTGATGTATAGTTTCCAATAGACGTAAGTCCTCTGGATTTTAACCTAGGCTTCTTTGGAACGTACAGCATGCTTTCACATAAGATGCCTGGTTAGAGGTCTTTGACAGAAACTAAGCAAAATAAATTGGCCCTGGTGAAAAAAATAAATTTAAGGGCCTTGACTTCATTAATACTATTAAAACTATCTTATGAGGATTATATGTATGAGGCTCTGAGAATCCAGAAAATTACTGTGTGTGTTGACAAATTTGAAGTCTGGGAATTGCTAGTGAGTTTGGAAACCAAAACGCTTTTAAACATATATAAATCTTATATAAAAAGTGATATTGACCGGGCGCGGCGGCTCACACCTGTAATCCCAACACTTCAGGAGGCCGAGATGGGCGGATCACTTGAGGTCAGTGGTTTGAGACTAGCGTGGCCAACCTGGTGAAACCCCGTCTCTAATAAAAAATACAAAAATTAGCCAGGTGTGGTGGTGCACATCTGTAATCCTGGCTACTAGGAAGACTGAGGCAGGAAAAATGGCTTGGACTCGAGGCAAAGGTTGCTGTGAGCCGAGATCACGCCACTGCACTCCAGCCTGGTGACAGAGCAAGACTCTGTCTCAAAAAAAAAAAAAGAAAAAGAAAGTGATTCAGTAAGAATAATAAGTGTTCCATACAGAACAATCAGCAGCAGATGAGAAAAATCAATAAAATTTAACATTGGTGTTCAAACAGTTACTCCTGTAACTTCTCCAAGGAGCAGTGGCCACTCCTTCCAAGTCATTCTTAAAACTCGTTGTTTTCAACAAATTTTTAAAGATATTATTCAACATATTGGCATGAGAGTTAAGATTATGATAGGGCACGCTAGGAAAGCAGTGCAAAATATTCTAATTCCAATAATAATGATAAGGTGAAGCCCTAGGGATTACTGCCCCTATTTAAGGTGGTGGTTGTATCCTGTTCTTGTGATACACGCCATATTGTGTTTTTCACTAATGTTTATAGTTTGTGTGTGTGCCTAGCATATGTTTGTGCAAGTGTGTTTATCAATAGAACTTTTAGAAAATCCCTGGGGAGGATTTGGGGAGAAACTGGAATTATAATCTTTCTGTCTCTAAGAAATCCCTCAATTTTCATATTTACATTACACGTCTACGTACCTTGATCACACAGATACAAACACCCCAAAAGATGTACCAAGAATTCCATAATTATGTCAAGTGTCAAGAGAGATGTTTTCTTTGTTAGCAAATAGCAGAATTGAGAAAAAGAATAAAACAAGCAAGATGTGGTAAGAAAGGAAGGGAAGATAATACCAAAAAATAGCTGGGTGTGATGGCGCGCGCCTGTAGTCCCAGCTACTCGGTAGGCTGAAGCAGGAGGATCTTTTGAACCCAGGAGCTGGAGGTTGCAGTGAGCCGAGATTGTGCCACTGCCTCCAGCCTGGCGACAGAGCGAAACTCTGTCTCAAAAAAACAAACAAACAAAAAAAAAAAAAACAGGAAGGGAGATGTTGAAGGCAAGATTGATAGAAAATGAAAATACAAGTGACTGCTTAGAGAAGAATTTTAACGGACTTTTATACTTCTTTTAGTCCATTAGTCTATTGCCTTCACAGATTATAAATAGTTTACAGTTCCCAAGGCTTCAAAAGAGGCCAAACTAGTAACAAATATAATCTATTTATGTTACTAATGACACAGACTTCGAATACTTTATCCAGTGTCACAAGTAGCAGAGCTTGTTTTTAAACTCAAGTCTGTCTGCCTCTTTCCACTGTACTATTTACTCATTCAACAAGTACTAAGTGTGTATATTCATACTAACTATAATTATTGGGCATTTAAGATGCTAGGAACTTAGAAACTAAGCATAAGAATTGGCATTTTTCTCCAAAGACTTCACTGTGTCTTGGAAGAGAGAAATAAAGGAATGAATTATGCTGTGTACACATATGGCGTATACAACACGGGAATACATAGCAGAGAATGCCTAACTCTTAAGAAGCTGAAAATATGCCGGGCGCGGTGGCTCAAGCCTGTAATCCCAGCACTTTGGGAGGCCGAGACGGGCGGATCACAAGGTCAGGAGATCGAGACCATCCTGGCTAATACGGTGAAACCCCGTCTCTACTAAAATATACAAAAAATTAGCCGGGCGAGGTGGCGAGCGCCTGTAGTCCCAGCTACTCGGGAGGCTGAGGCGAGAGAATGGCGTAAACCCGGGAGGCGGAGCTTGCAGTGAGCTGAGATCCGGCCACTGCACTCCAGCCTGGGCGACAGAGCGAGACTCCGTCTCAAAAAAAAAAAAAAAAAGAAGCTGAAAATATTTGTAACACACTGAATTTATCACTATACTGAATTCAAAAGTTAATCAAATCAGATCTTGCTGCCCAGGGACTTCGATTTTAATAAGGGCAAGAATTATATATATACACATATATATACACACCCACACTAGCCAAATGGAAAGAATAGTAGAATAAATAGTACACTTTGAGGAATGGAAGTACAAAATCAGGGAAGCAGTAACTTTTGAGATGCTTTTTTCTGTATCTGTTAGAGAATTTTCCATCCATACACACACACAACCACATATGAAATACATGTCACTACATATTTTTTGCCATTTGCCTAAGAACAGGTGCTACTTTTCTATACATGAGCTCATTAATAACCTGAGCAGATAACAGCCAATAAAACAATATTAAAGGAAAAAGTCTTTTTTATAATGAAAGAAAATTTAAACATCAAAATTTGTCAGAAAAATGTGCAAATAATTAAGATTAGACATTTTACATCCAAAGCAACTTAAAAGAGGTTTCTATAAATCCTTGTGTAATACAGATGTGAAACAAGTTATTCTGCACCTGGAAACGTATATAAAATTTGCCTTTGACCTCAAAATCCACAATATGGTAGGAATCTGAGGCCCTTATTTCACTGGATTTGCAGGGGCTTATGCTTTCATGGTTTTTTGTACACCTACATTTTCATTTCCATTCAGTTTTCTCTTCTACACCAAGCCATTGATTTACATGGGAAATTCACATCAGAACCAAGATTAGTTTCAACCAAACCCTCACTCACATAATGAGAATATAATGGAATTGACTGAAGAATGGGTTGTTATAGAAAGGAGAATAGGAGAAAAGGAAAAAGAAAAGATGAAATTTATTAATGGTGAGGTATGCTGATTAGATGAACTGAACATGGAAAGAGAATAGAACCCAGAAGTCAGCTCATGCATAAATGTCAATTTGATTATGTTACAGATTGGCAACACAGATTACTGGGAGAAAAAAGACTATTCAATACGTGGTATTGGGAAAATGGAAGAACCAAGAACTTGGATCTCTACTTTATACAGCACACACAAATCAATTTTAGGTACTTTAGGAACTAGATTATGTGTTCACTCTGTAAATATAAGGTGGGAACTGTAATTGGAAGTTCTACTGGAATTACCTAAGTGGATTTGGGGAGGAGCAGTCCATGAAAGGAGCACAGGATAAATAAAACCAATGTCCAGTATAACAAAGGCCTATTTACTTTCTTGAGTCCCTAGACTCAGTTGTGCCTAAAGACCAGCGGTAACTCCTGTCATTCCTATTACCACAAGCCTATGACATTTCTTTCAATTGGTTAAGATTGTTTAAACTGGGTTTTTATTACTTGGAATTTGACATTTGTAAGTCTTAGTTGATGTCTAAAAATAATTTTACAGTTTTATTTACATGGATGCACAGTGTTTCAAAATCATTATAAATTTTTTACCGTTTTTTTACACAATTGTAAAAAGGAAATTTTTTCCATTACATTTTCTCTTATTGCTCCTGTATGAGAAAACTACTTATTTTTACATAACAACTTTGTATCCATACATCTTTATGAACTTTTATTACTTACCATTTATTAGTTGATTCTCTTGGTTTTGTTATGTTGACATCCGTATCCTCTCCTAATAGTGATAGTTTTTTTCTCTCTTTTCGGTGTTTGTTACCTGTTGTTTCCTTTTCTTATTTTGTTGGTGACATGGTTTAGCTGTCTGTCCCCACTCGAATCTCATCTAGTAATTCCCATAGTGCCCACGTGTTATGGGAGGAACCTGGTGGGAGATGATTGAATCAGTGGGGCAGGTCTTTTCCATGCTATTCTCATGATAGTGAATGGGTCTCACGAGATCTGATGGTTTCAAAAACGGGAGTTTCTCTGCACAAGCTCTCTCTTTGCCTGCTGCCATCCATGTAAGATGTTACTTACTCCTCCTTGCCTTCCACCATGATTGTGAGGCCTCCCCAGCCATGTAGAACTGTAAGTCTCATTAAACCTTTTTCTTTTGTAAATTGCACAGTCTTGGGTGTGTCTTTATCAGCAGTGTGGAAACAGACTAATACAGTTGGCCAGAACTGCCAGCAAAGTATTGACTAGTACTTATGGCAGTATACATCTTTGTCTTGTTTCTGAATTTTTGATATCACATCTTTAAGTAGTTTTTTTGCTGCAAATTTGATTAAAAGTTTCTATATATTCACAGCTTGCATTGTATTTAAAAAATTACCAATAAATATTAAATTTTACCAAATACTTTTTATAAATATATAAAATAAACATAATTATTTATTCTGTTAATAAACTGAATTATAATGATAGATTTACTGATGAACCATCCTTCCATTCCTTGATAAAACTCTTTAATTTTATTACTATTTTAATGTGTATGTGTTTAATTTACTAATATTTTTATTTTGGAATTTGCTGACTTTATAAATGAGATTGAGATTCCTAAGTGGGATAGACCTGTGCAATCTTCATCCAGGTTTTGGATTTGTATTAGGCTAGCCTCATAGAATTAGTCAGGAGAATATTGTCTTGTACAATGCTCTCAAGATGATAAAGCTCATCTGTAAAACCATCTTGGCCAGTGGGCTTTTTTTTTTTTTTTTTTTTTTTTAGGATATGTCTTCTCAGTTCTATAGTTTTTGGGCACTGTAATTTTCAGTCTCTTTCTGAGTCCTTTTAATCATTTAATTTTTCTTAGAAAAGTAGTCCTTTTTTTCTAGATTGTCAAATTTATTTATATAAAATTTACATAGTATTATTTTAGTTTTAAAACACTTTTTAAAAAGTGGCCATAATTGGTGTCTATCACAGTACTATTTTTATTTCCTTGTGAGCAGATTATTTTATTTTTGTATTTGTTTATATAATTGTTATTGCAACAATTTTATGTTGTTTGGCTTTTAATGTTTTAGCTCAATGCATCTAAATCCTCTTCTTACATTTGGGGAATTTTCAAATTTTATACCTTATCTATTGCTGCACTCCAAACCACTCCAAAACAGCAGCCATTTTATATGTTCTTGATTATCTAAGTTAGTAGTTTGGGCTAGGTTCAGCTGAGTGGTCTTTCTACTCTTGTCACTTACGAATTTGAGCCTTTGTTCCAGATCACACAAGCATCAAAGTTTCACTTGTTCCTTTTATGCTATTGGAGTCCCTCTGTTTGTGGTAAGCCTTACCCTCAGTCCCTGCACAGACTCAACAGATACTCCCAGAGAAAAAAAAGTAGTTGAAAAATTCAGCTTACCCAGGAAAAGTGCTTAACTGTCTGGTGTGTTAGTTCATCCATTTCTTTGACTCTAACCCTCCTGCTTCCGTATTATGAAGATCCTTGTGATTAGACTAGGCCTACCTGGATAATCCAGGATATTTTCCCCATTTCAGGATCCTTATTCACATCTGCACAGTCCCTTTTACCATGTAACAGTTTCACAGGTTCCAGGGATTCAAATGTTGACATCTTTTGAGGGAGAGGGCAATTATTCAGCCTACCACAGAAGGCCTCTTACCACTCTTATTATTATTATTACACTCTCAAAAAGCCCAAGGAATATTGGGCCATCATTTTTTAAATTGGACTTAATTTTCTAGACACAAGTCCCTATGTCTTAACAACTCTCCTTGGGTATATCTTTCTTATACTGCAATTCTATAACCCAAAACCTGAACTACTGAATTTCTGTAACTGAAGGATTTCTGGACTCTTTCTTAATGTTTACGTCTTTGAGGGTTGGTGTGGATGAAGCAGGGATGGCAAATAGTATTTGTACATTACTGTATATTTTTAAGAAAACAGGCCACAATTTTTCAAAGTCATGCTACAAGTTGCAGTGTGAAAAGAGCTCCATTTATCAAAGATTTATTACGTATTTCTAGCACATGAATGGAAAATTCTGATCAAAAATTTCAGCCAGGAAGCTAGGGTTAGAGGAAAAGCAATGAACTCCACCAAGGTCCTTCTTTGTCTCCCTGCAGTAAGCCATTTCTCTAACAAATAGTTATTTTATTGATTTATTTATTTTTGTTTATTTGTAATTGGCAGAAAGGAGCAAAAAGATCTTTGCTAACTTGTTTTGTTTTTAAGCATGTGGATTTACATTATGACAGAGGTCACTAACTTTGTAAGCCATGTCAAAAGCAGATCATGCCTCTAGGTAAAGAGATACTAAACATCACCACCTGGTAGGGGAAAGCATAAAGGAAATTTAAGAGACTAGTTTCTTTTTGCAAATTGTATACCCAAGATGATGTGTGCAGAAAATTAATCTGCTCTGTATTAAACCTCCAGAGAAGATCTGTTTAAAATCTCTTTTCGTAACTCCAATATTTTTTCAACATCTTAGAATTTCAATGTTTCCAGGTTTGTGAAATGCACCTGAGTGAATTATATTCTAAATGCCAAGGACACTGAAAGTTTCAAAACAGGTTGCCTTTCTGAGATCCCAATTTAAATAACTATCATCATAAAAATCTTTGGGAAATACTGAAGCTACAAAGGAAAATAATAATAAACTTTTAAGTTTGAGGATTGGACATTTTGAGAAAATATACATGATGCCTATTTATGACACCTTTTGCAGGTATACAATAAATTTGTTTGTTTAAGAATATACAAGTATATTATGTTTAACTTGGTTTTATTGGCATATTTAGAGAGATCATAAACCCCCCAAAATTGAAAAAAGATTTCCTTCCAGTTTTAAAACAAGTTCACCATGAAAAATATTTTCCGTGGCTGGGCGCGGTGGCTCAAGCCTGTAATCCCAGCACTTTGGGAGGCTGAGACGGGCGGATCACGAGGTCAGGAGATCGAGACCATCCTGGCTAACACGGTGAAACCCAGTCTCTACTAAAAATACAGAAGATTAGCCGGGCGAGGTGGCGGGCGCCTGTAGTCCCAGCTACTCGGGAGGCTGAGGCAGGAGAATGGCCTAAACCCGGGAGGCGCAGCTTGCAGTGAGCTGAGATCCGGCCACAGCACTCCAGCCTGGGCGACAGAGCGAGACTCCGTCTCAAAAAAAAAAAAAAAAGAAAAGAAAAATATTTTCCTTGCCTTCTAATTTTGCTATTTCCTCCAAGCCTTCATAGGTTATACACTTTGCAAATAATATTCAAAATTGTCAGGCTGCAGCGCTGTCATTTTGAATGAAAGATATTCACTGGATCCATACACATTTGTTATTATGGCCAGTACTGATTAATTATAAGGCGGAAGACTGGTTTTGGAGCCCAGAGCTTTAAAAATGTCCAAGAATTTTATTGAAAAACTAATATTATTGAAAGTATGTAAGAAGTAATAAGTATGTAAGAAAGCATGTAAGAAGCAAGCACTTGTACTGGTTATTTTACCAGAAAGGTGTCATGATCCAGACCCAAGAGAGGGTTATTGGATTTTATGCAAGAAAGGATTCATTTGAGTTCACATAAGTAAAAGCAAGTGTATTAAGAAAAAAAAGGAATAAAAGAAGGGCTGCTTCATAGAACATCCCCAGGGGCTACTGGTGGCTATTTTTATGGTTATTTCTTTATTATATGCTAAACAAGGGGTGGATTATTTATGAGTTTCCCAGGAAAGGGGCAGGGATTTCCTGGAACTGAGGGTTAGAATATATATCATATCTTTCAGACATTACCGTGACATTTGTACAGTGTCCTGGCCAGAGTGTCTTTTAGCATGCTAATACATTATAATTAACATAATGATCAGTGAGGATGACCGGAGGGAGATCACTTTCATTATCATCTTGGATTTGGTGGGTTTTGGCTGGCTTCTTTACTGCATCCTGTTTCATCAATGTGGTCTTTGCGACCTGTATCATGTGCCAGCCTCCTATCTCATCCTGTGACTAAGGATGCCTAACCTGCTGGGAATGCAGCCCAGCACGTCTCAGCCTCATTGTACCCAGCCCCGATTCAAGATGGAGCTGCTCTGGTTCAAAAGCTTCTGACAGTTATATTTTTAGAAAATTGGGATGATTTTGATCTAAGGGAAAAGCAAAGGAGTGGTTCCTTACAAAAAACAGATTCAGGAGTATATAAATAATCAGAGCCCTTCCTGCCTGTTCTACTTCTTTTCAGTCCTGAAACATTTTAGTGTCCCCCATCAGTAGCGTAAGACAGGTGATATGGTTTGTCTGTGTCCCCTCCTAAATCTCACCTTGAATTTTAGTTCCCGTAAACCCCTTATGTCATGGGAGGGATCCAGTGGGAGGTAATTGAATCATTGGGCCGGTTACCCCCATGCTGTTCTTGTGATAGTGAGTTCTCATGAGATCTGTTGGTTTTATAAGGGGCTCTTCCCCCTTTGCCTGGCACTTCACTCTCCTGCTGCCCTGTGAAGAGGTGCCTTCTGCCATGATTCTGAGTTTCCTCAGCCCTTGCCAGCCACCTGGAACTGTGTGTTAACCTCTTTCCTTTATAAATTACCCAGTCACAGGTATGTCTTTATTAGCAGCGTGAGAATGAATGAATACAGTAAATTTGTACCGAGGTAATGGGGTGCTGCTATAAAGATACCCAAAAATGTGGAAGTGACTTTGAAACTGCGTAACAGGCAGAGGTTGGAAGAGTTTGCAGGGCTCAGAAGACAGGAAAATGTGGGAAAGTTTGGAACTTCCTAGAGACGTAGAGGGTTCAGAAGACAGGAAGATGTGGGAAAGTTTGGAATTTCCTGGAGACTTGTTAAATAGCTTTGACCAAAATGCTGATAGTGATACAGACAATAAAGTCCAGGCTGAGGTGGTCTCTGATGGAGATGAGGAACTTGTTGGGAACTGGAGGAAGGTGACTCTTGCTATGCTTTAGCAAAGAGACTGGTAGTCTTTTGCCCCGCCCTGGAGATCTGTGGAACTTTGAACTTAACAGAGATGATTTAGGGTATCTGGCAGAAGAAATTTCTAAGTGGCAAAGTGTTCAAGAAGCAGCAGAAAGCCTAAAGCAGGATCCTCCCATGAAGAAAGTATCCAAAGAGAGGAGATTTCTGAAAACAATAACTATAAGGTAAAAAATGAAGCCACAGGGATGTCAAACCCCGTTGCCATATTGGAAGTTTTAGCCCTTAACATTGGAACCCAGCAATGCTTTTAGCCTTTATCTACATAATCTTTCTTCATTTCATGGTTTTGGTGAAAGAGGAAGCCTAAGACCTCCTTTGAAGCCTGCAATGTAGTACAAATAATAATCATCCTATGGGAGCATATAGTATAGGCATTAACCAGGTATTAAGGGTGATAGAATTTATTTAAGCCATTTTCAAACTTTTTCTGTATTTTTTAGTCAATACTATCATTTAAAATAGTGAATTGGTGATTTGGACTGAAAAACAACTTTAATTAAGTTTTTCTGACCAGTGGCTATATTATACTTAATTTAGTTCTGAAAGACCATTATATTTATTTCTTTGTTTTATTTTCAAATCAAGTTCCCATGGTGGTCCCTTTTACTGAAAAAATAATCAGATAATCATTTCAGAGACACTAAATTGTGCAAACCAGAAACACTATTGAATTAGTCGGTACTCCACATTTGCAAGTAGAAGAAACCCAACTCAGATTAATTTAAATAAGAAAGGATGCTGCATTAATTAACAATGAAGAAGGGACCTCAAGTGATGTCACCAGCAATCAATCTATCCTGCTTTCTTTCCCCGTGCTGCTTTTCTTCACTTCGACTTTATTCTCAGGTGAGCACTCGCCACGTAATGGCAAAGATGTTAATGAAAACTTTAGGCATACATTACATGATCTTCAGCACAAACTGCTTTAAATAATAAATGTATTGGTTCACATAACTGCTAAGTATCCAGATGTAGTGAAGCTTTGGATGTGGTTTGATGTAACTCTCTGGGATTCTCTTAGCTTTTCTTTATGTGTCAGCTGTAGCTGTAATGCTTCTAGTCATCACAGATGCATACCACATCAATCAGACCAAGAAACAAATCTTTCCCCTCAGTTATTCACAGAAGTCCTGTATTTCATCCTGTGGGGACCAGTTTAGGTCATTGCGCATCCTGGACTCAATATCTAGGGAAAGAGGGATAAGAGCTTTCTTGACAGATTGGCTTATACTAAACAGGATAAGCCACCTCTGGACTTGAGAGTTGTGTCTGTTCTACTAAGTCAAATGGCTGCCATATAATGAGTGACAAGTGAGATGGATACTGGATAATGTATTACTTATGACCCCAGAAAGATAGAATGCATATTTCTCTATTGTTTCAGCAAAAGTCCTGGATGCGCTTCCCATTGGGGAAGTTCCCACTGGTTGATTCAAGCCTCAAGCTCATCTAGGTCCAATTGAACTAAAAGCAGAGTGAGTGAGTCTCCATAGGCAGAGAATAGTTTTGGGAGCAAGCCAAACAATATTTGTGTGTGATAATATGCTTGTAGACCACATCTCCACTTGCCCTATTTTATATCCTTGGTGAAAATAAATCTTGTCTACTGCCATGGACACAGAGACTAGAAAAATTACATTTCAGAATTCTTGAACAGTAACAGTTGAACTTTTATTTAGAATATGAAATGATTAGATAATATTTTCTAATGGAAGGGAAAATTGGATGTTTCTAGAAATGGCATTTCTTACAGAGAATGAAACAATATCTGTTTTTCCAGAAATGAAAAGTACAATAGAATAAATCATGTTTTGAAAGAAATTGGTAAAAAACAGTTTCTCTCAATTGTTTCATAAGATGTAAGATTTAGCATGGCTTTCAAAGGACAGAAATGCAGTGATGACTGATATATGGACTTCAATCTAATAAGAAAGACACGCAGGAGAGTCTCTGAGATTAGGAAGGATACTTAGGCAAAATTTTTTAATTAGAAAAAAATAGCAAGTATTTTGATCCTGAATACATTTGTAAAACATATTGTTGCCTTTCTTGTTTCTGTATTGAATATTTTTTAAGTTAAAGTTGAATTTTTAAAAGTTTGTAAATGTTTCAGATTCAAGTATAGACTTCCAGAGAAGGATCAAAGTTGTAAGATGGAATTTAAGGATATTGCTAAATAAAATACTTCCAAGGTAACCTGCCTTTGATTTATCTTTTCTATTAAAGATTTATAGCTTGAAATGTCAAAATAGCACAGACTTGAGAAAAATTTAAGCCTTGTAGAGTTACTCGGTATACTTACCTATAACAAGCTTCTAGCGTGCTGGCAGAATGCAGTGTGCAGATGAAGGCTGAGAGATAATATCCCACCTCTTCTGCTTCAGCTTCCCAGAGTGGGTGTGGCTAGTGGAGGGGAGTTCATACAGCTGACAGTATGCTTGCCTGATATTTTCTGGTTCACCCTCATTTCTCACAGTGACTCTTTGTAGGTTTTTTTGTTGTTGTTGTTCATTTCACCTCCAGGTATGATTTTTATTTGTGCAAAGAACTGAGGGATGAAACGTTTTGCCAGCAGACATAGAAGTGATCTAAGGAAGTTACTGGCCTAGACTCTGCTCTAGTGGAGGTAAGTCAAATGCTGGGGAAAATAATAAGTTAGTTAAATTATTCTGTTCTTTCTGCTGTCGGGGAAGCCATTATATAGGTCATCCCACACCTGAAAGAAAGAATTCAACTGTAATTTTTGAAAATAGCACATAACAAATACATTTTGGTATAATTTTAAAACTGATTTTAGAGAGAATTTTGGGACTGCTGTCAATCCAATTTATGTTCTTCCTGAGGATCTCAATGCGTTAGATGTCTGTGTTAGCTTCCTGGAGAAGATATATATTTCTACTGTTAAGGAGCAAATAGTCTCACTAAATAGGAAGACAGGCATACAACATGCAGCAAAAGATACAATAGAGCATGTAATCAATGGTTGTTTTGTTAGTTATTTTAATTTTCAGTAATGGACTTACTGGAGCTTTTTATTAGAATTCATTTAGTGATAAGAGAGATGGGATATCATGGAGCTCCAGGGTAAAAGTTCTTGCCACACATGAATAGGAAGATAGGAGCTGGAGGCTTGTTCTGGATTCAAGGGAGCTTGAAGGATCCCTGCACCAGTGGTCTACCATTGACATACTGTGGCTACTCTCTGAGGTTATTTTTCTCTCTGTCTTCTATCCCCTACTCCCGTTCTAGAGTTCGAGTTCAAATTTCTGAGGCTAAATCTGTTTGACATAGCTAATTATTCAAATCTCATTTAGGCTGAGCTTTCTCACCCAGCCATTGCCTAATGGGTGGATTAGCCGGTGTTGTGTCAGGTGACCATTCTTCACTTCCTTATCTGTGGCCAGGGGTGTTTCTCAGAGTTGGGGATGGTGGAATGTGATCTCTGATCACAACTCCCTTGGGATGCCCCTTCCACAGTGCTGTGTGTTAGTGTGTGGCAGGGGCCCCATAACCAACACAGAAATTTCAGTAAGCATATAGCTAGTAAATTCTCTGGGAGATCAAAGAAGAAAATATTTGATGTGGAATTGATAACCTAATGAGACTTCACACCAAGGAGGGATTGGCACCATGTCCTGAATGATCAACAATAATCTAATTTAAAAGAGTAGGGAGGAGAGAATCTAATAAAAAAGTATTAGCCTGGATAATAACTACAAGCAGGCCTTATCTTTACCCATTTTTTAATATAACTTTTAAAAATTTGATTGGGAGCCCAAAAACACTCATAGCATTTAATTAATCTGAGTAGAACTAATTTTCTTGTTCTGGAGGTGAGGCCAGGAGCAGTTTTTTCTCACCACTGAGTGGGTCTTTACGCAAAGATATGTCTCAGGGTAGAGATTAACGTAAACTGACTTTTGGCCACTTCCTGCCTCACAGAAATTAGACAGCAAGCTCCCTAGCAAAGAGAAGAGTTAAGAAGTACAGTTTCTTACCACTGCAGGAAAGGTACATATTAATTTCCTTTGCTTCTCTGTCTGCTGGTAGAAGCCATATTCACCAACAGCTTTGCACTTCCATGATTTGGTTATTCTAAGTACCTAGGTGGAAACCAAGTTCTCTTATTGGACAGAACTCTTGTATTGGGCTACCTCATAAGCTGATAGCCACAGTAGAAGGTTGCTCTTGGATCAGATACTGATTCCTGACTCAGTCAGTGGTATGAAGGAGTGTAATCCTGTGGTTCACAGCAAGGAAAAGCTGTGGCAGTGTGGTAATTTGCATTAATGGAGTTATTTACTCATTCTGTATCTGTGCCATTTGCCATGGGACTTTGCATTCTTCCTGCTGAAGAGGCAGAATATATTTTCTCATTATTTGATTAAGTTTTGTGCTTGATCATGTGACTTATTTTGGCCAAAAGAATGACACAGAAGTGGTAACATGCCA
Organism: Trachypithecus francoisi; assembly: GCF_009764315.1. NCBI lineage: Eukaryota > Metazoa > Chordata > Mammalia > Primates > Cercopithecidae > Trachypithecus > Trachypithecus francoisi. Next base: position 73,923,221 of record NW_022681453.1, on the reverse strand, counting down.
GTATAGAGTCTCAGTGAAGAGGACTTGTATGTTTCTCCTCATCTTTGTGCATTTCTGCCATGGCCAAGGGAAAAACACGCCTGTACCAGCTTTCTGGGCCAGGAAAAGAACGAGAGACATGTAGGGTATACATAAGTGTTTCAGCTGGATCACCCCTCTGGGCCCACTCTAGATCAGCTAACCTCTAGTGAACCAACTGATGTATGAGCTCAATAAATACCGAGATTTAGGGGTCCTTTGTCACATAGCAAGAGTTAACTGACATAGGCAGATTTGCTCAAAATGAGTCTGTAGATTTGTTAGCTTTAGCCAGAATGGGGATGTGGCCATAACAAGCCCTCAAGCTGCCACAGACTTCACTCCAGCAAACAGGTGATTCCCTCAAAGCGCAAGACAGACTGTAAACAACCCACAAGGTTCATCAGACCAAAACCTCTGATGAAGGAGATGGTATATTTTTATGTAAGTACATATGCAAAAAAATTCAATCCCTGTTGCTCTAGACGCTGAGTTTAGCTGATAAATCCAATCAAATAGAAAACCAGGGGTTAAAACCACAAGGAAAGAAGCCCAGGCATCTATTAGAAGGGCAAGTCTATTTATTGGTAGCTGAGACCTTCTAATGTGTTTCCATAATATCAGGCAGCATTCATGAAAAGCTGTGGAAAATGTAGGACAACATATCTATTTGACAGAATCAGGAAATACACACAGAGTATGAGGTGTGACCCAGGTCAAAACCCAGAATCCAAGATCAGGACTCCTTTTGGGGAAGAATCTTGGCCTTATGAGGTTGGTTGGAAATGTCAGTGTAGCTGTTATTTTCTGGAGTAGGTTTAGACTATACAGAGACTTTCATTCTTTCACAGGAAATGAATGGTCACCATGAAGATGCTTAGGGCATTTGTAAGGATGTCAGCCACTTTTGTGATTTGCCTATCACAAGCTCTTCAATAATTTTGGCTCAATTTTATGTAAATAGCACTTTCTGTTGGCATTCTATGGATCACATGTTAGCAAGGAAAAGAGAGGAGTACGCATAAAACTCCTTGAGCTATAGAATAAGATTTTCCCAGGCATAAAGTGTAGTTCAGACCTACAAAAGTGTATGATACCTAGAGGTATAAAGAATAGTGTACAACATTTTTTCTCTGTCCTTCATGTGTTTACCCCGTGGTTGAAGAGACAAATTCTCATATAAAAACAATTATGTAAGTGTGGGAAAACATTAACCTACTGAGAAACTTTCTAGCAAAGTCTTATTCTATTAAGAATTTTAAGATAATATTTAGCATAATGGAAATAAGATTCTTACAACAGAGCTTATTTTTTCCTCTGTACATTGGTAAACAAATATATCAGACAGTAAGCAATGTTATAGTCTGGGACAAATTGTACTATTAATTCTTTCAAAGACTTTTAATTTATGAGAAGGTTATGGCAATCTAATCAAATAAATGGAATGGAAATTCATGTAGGTATGAGTCAAATAATCAAACATCATTATTCTTAGTCTATTATACTTTTATGACCATAAATGCAATTTTATTTCAAAATATTAAACTTGTGATAGTACAGGAAAGACTTCATCCTTAAGATGTTGGAGCTGAAAATTTTAGGCCTTAAGGACTAATCCTGATATTTATGAAATGGATAGGTTTTCTTGGTTTTTACACTAGTAATATATGTGGTATAATATACTACTACAGAAGTGCCCCTACTTGAGACATATAAATAACAACAAATACTACTATAATAACCACCTTGAAATGAGTTTTTAATTGCTTTGATGACTATAGTAGCAATTCCCAAAATATGCTAGCTCTGTTTACTTTCAATTTTATTCAGCATATGGGCGTAGGAAAGCATTAGCATTTTCCAATTCCAAGGATGAATGTGTTTAATGTTAAAATAACTCAGAACAGTTTTATGTTTTTCATCATGAAGTTCAAGTAAGAAATATAAATACAGAAACTTGGGTCTGCTGCTATTCTGCCTATAAATTTGGTCAATCTGATGAGGATGTGACCATAGAGAGCTTATGGATCAACTATTTGGGCTTCCTTTTACTACCAACTAAAACACATGATGCAAAATTATTTCCATCAATAGAACAACTATTTGGAAACATTAATACTGTGTAGACATGTTTTTAACCTCAAATTTTCCCATCAATTCTGAATATATTTTTCATGGGGGCTGGAGGTTGTAGTGATTGGTGTCATACCTAATAGTGGGGTATCAGAAAGTTACGGGAATTTGGGCTTGAGTGTCAGTCAACACAGGCAGCTTGCAAGAAATATAACTATTATCATGTTTCTCAACTGAACTTAATTTTGATTATGAGACACCATTCTGCTGAGTGTTGGAAACTCAATCATTTTGGAGTTACAGCTGTGTTTTCCCGGTGCAGATCCAGTGACCATGAGACTTGTAAAATGCCAAGAAATGGGGAATAGGGATGGAGGAAGAATTTGGCATAGGTTGTCATGTGTCAGCCCTGGCATCTTCAGAGACAGCTTTTGTCTCATCTGATCTTTAGTTGTCTATCAACACAAAACACTTCTGAGCTTCTATTTTTCCTGACAATTATATTCTTTCAAGTTTTCTCCATAAACTTATTCCAGTGCCAATCTCAGATATTGTATTTATTTGTGTTATTCTTGCACCATGCACTCTCAGGAGACTTGCCAAGTTTAGTTGAACTCTTCATTTGCATGCTTTGCTTAGGCATTGTATTAGTTCATTTTCACACTGCTATAAAGGTACTACCCAAGACTGGGTAGTTTATAAAGAAAAGAGGTTTAATTGACTCACAGTTCTGCATGGCTGATGAGGCCTCAGGAAACTTACAATCATGGTTGAAGTGAAGGGGAAGCAAAGACTTTCTTCATGTGGTGGCAAGAAAGAGAGAGCCAGCAACAGCAGGGAAAACTGCTTTATGAAACCATAAGATCTCATAAGAACTCACTCACTATCACAAGAACAGCATGGAGGAAACTGTCCCATGATCCAATCACTTCCCACCTGATTCTTCTCTTGACACATGGGGATTATGAGGATTACAATTCAAGATGAGATTTGTGTGGGGACACAAAGACTAACCATATCATGTGTGTTAGGATTAACCTACTACCTCCTACATAATGCTGGAACTGACATAAGGGAGAATTCTGAAAAAGCCTCAGGCCAATCTCTTTAGACATATCATGTGACCATTCCAACTCCAGGTTTCATTTGCATGCCCATCCTCATCCAGGCTAAGCAGGTCTCTTCAACAAACATTAGCTAATACCTAATAGTGTGAAATTACTCTTCAGTGTCTGATATGAGCCCTAAGAACCCTGAGAAACAGATAGTATCTTTTAGCATTTAGAGCTTAGACTAGGTCTTAAGGGAGAGGATTCCCTAAGGAGGTATTAAGTGAAATAGCCACAGAAGCTTATCTGTGGCTTCCTTTTTTTTTTTTTGAGACAGAGTCTCACTCTGTCACCCAGGCTAGAGTAGAGTGGCGCAATCTCTGCTCACTGCAACCTCCACCTCCCAGGTTCAAGCTATTCTTCTGCGTCAGCCTCCCTAGTAGCTGGGACAACAGGCATGCACCACCATGCCGGACTAATTTTTTTTTGTATTTTGAGTAGATACAGGGTTTCTCCATGTTGACCAGCCTAGTCTCGAACTCCTGATCTTGAGTGATCTGCCCACCTCGGCCTCCCAAAGTGCTGGGATTACAGGCATGAGCCACGATGTCCAGCCTGTGGCTTCTTATAGAAGTCATCTTTTTTCCTGTGCTGTTTTGCCTCAAACCAGCAACCATGGTTTAACTCAAGTGGTGCTGTGTGCAGAGGGAGAAGCTACCACAAAGCTGGAGAGCTGCTTTTTGACCATTCTTTGGAGTGCCACATTCTGGTGTGATTTTGCTCCTAGAATAGGTCGTTTGCTCTACACCTTTGCAGAGATGCATACAAATGTTTCTGCAAAGTACCATAACACCTGAAAGAATGCAGTGTTTTCCCTGAGGCCATATGACTTGCAATTTTTTGTGTGTATGTGTGAATGTGGGGATTTAGGGGAGTGAGATAGGGTGAATAGGTGAATATTTAATTGAATATTCTTTAATTGAATATGCTGATATGAATTTTATTAATGTGGAGGTGCTTTTTTGGAATGTAGAATGACTATCTTTGCCTATTATCATTAATTTGTGTTGTAGAAATAAATACTAAATCAAAGAAAAAAGAATTCTTAAAAATTAGAATAAATCACAAAAGTTTATATAGTGCTGTTGGAGACAAAATAAATCTAAAGGGTTCCATCTGCTGGTAGAAATAAAAAATGAATACAAATTAAAATATGCATTGTAAAAATTATCTGGCAAATAAGAAGTGATAGTCACAGAAGTTTAAATTGAAAGAACAATCATCTACTTCCTTTATTTTAAAAACTATCATGGAACATGAAAATAAATATATAGTTGTTTTAAAATAGATTATATAAAGCAAACAGATAATAAACATTTTCTTTTTTTTTTTTAACTATAAGCTTTGTGAAAGTAGGGGCCATGTCTATATTATTCATTAATATATTCCCAACTCTTGGTAAAGTGCTATGCAAATATATGTAAATAATTTTGTCATATGACTCAGAGTTGCATGAAACCTAAAAAGATGTAACAGAAAGTTTATATTTTAACTCAAGGAACCATAAAGTTATGTTATAAAATTATAGAAAATGTACTTATAATAATTTTACTTCTTAAAGAGAGTTCTCCATTGAAGAATTTAACATCAATATGTAATGATACATTTTATTTGTCAGAAAGATAAGTCTAGCAGTCAGGATAAACTATGTCATGCTAGAGTAAAAAATGATTCCCAAATCTCAATCTCAGTGACTTACAACGACAAATGTTATTTTCTTGTTCACATCCATCATGAGTTTCCTGCACTCTCCTCCTTATGTGTGTTCATTCTGGGACCCAGGCTGTTGAAACACCTCCTATCTGAAACATAACTGATCGTCCTGACACAGAGAGAGAGATGTGGCAAACTATACATAGGTGTTTTCCTTTTTAATAACAGTTTTATTGAAGTATAATTTCCATACATTTAGCCATTCTTAGTGTACAATTCAATGTTTGTTAGTAAATTTACAGAATTGTGCAACTGACCACCACAGTCCACTTTTAGAACATGTCTGTCACCCCCAAAACATCTCCTGAGTCCATTTGCAGTGAATCTTCATTGCTACACCCAGCCCTAGAAAATAATTAATCTGCTTTCTGTCTAAAAATTGTATAGATATTCCATATGAATGAAAACATATATGTAATCTTTTATGTCTGACTTCTTTCACTTAGCATGTTTTTGAGGTTCATCTGTGCTGTAGCATGTCAGTAGTTTTTATGACTTTTTAAGAAACTGTTAAACATTTACAAAGTGACAAGCCATTTTATATTCCTACCAGCAACATATGTGGGTTATAGTTTTTCCATATCTTCACCAACACTAATTTTTGTTTGTCTTTTTTTATAGCCATTTTAATAGGTAGGAAGTGGTTTCTCATTACAGTTTTATTTATTTATTTATTTATTTTTTTTTTTTTTTTTTTTTTTTTCTTTTGAGGCGGAGTCTCGCTCTGTCGCCCGGACTGGAGTGCAGTGGCCAGATCTCAGCTCACTGCAAGCTCCGCCTCCCGGGTTTACGCCATTCTCCTGCCTCAGCCTCCCGAGTAGCTGGGACTACAGGCGCCCGCCACCTCGCCCGGCTAGTTTTTGTATTTTTAGTAGAGACGGGGTTTCACCGTGTTAGCCAGGATGGTCTCAATCTCCTGACCTCGTGATCCGCCCATCTCGGCCTCCCAAAGTGCTGGGATTACAGGCTTGAGCCACCGCGCCCGGCCCACTCTCATTACAGTTTTAATTTGCGTTTTCTAATTCAAATGACTTAATGTGATTGAGCCTCTTTTCATGTACTTATCAGCCATGTCTTTGGTGAAATGTCTATTCAAATTATTTGCCTCTTTTGTGTGTTATCTTCTTATTTAATTATAAGAGTTCTTTATATATTCTGGATAACATTTTTATTAAGTCTATGATTGGCAGATATCTTCTCCCAGTCTGTGGCTTGTCTTTTCATTTTTCTTAAGTGTCTTTTGAGGGACAAGAATTTTTTAATTTTTGTGAAATCCAATTTATCATTTTTTTCTTTTATGCATTATGCCTTTGATGTTATATCTAAGAAATCTTTGCCCAACCCAAGAAATTCTAGGCCGTGAAGATTTTTCTATTACATATTTCCCTAGGAGTTTTATAGTTTTCATTCTTATATTTGGGTTTATGATCCATTTTGAGTTAATTTTTGTGTTTAGTATAAGGAAAGCTGTCTCATTCTTCATTTTTTCCCGTTAAATTTCTGGATAATCTGCTAATCTGTTGCTTGCTCTAAGCTTAATCACACCCTAAGGCTAGCTGTGATATCATCCCTCCCCAGTTATTTGTCACCAAGATCACTGTTGTTTTTGACAATGTCCTGGACATGGGGACTTCTGACTCTACTCCAAAGAAGTCAGTCCACTTTGGCAGTAAAGATGATGGTTTTCCTGGTCCATCCTGTCCTAAGGTGGTGTGGGCTAAAATGCCATTAAATAACACTATTCTTACCCAAGGTTCAGTAGTTTTCTTAAATATAAGTTTTTGAGTTATTTGTAAGCCTTTGGTTGATTTTGATAGTTGGGAGTTTTTTTCAAGTGTCCGATTTTATTTTTGCTTTTTGGGGAGAAGATTTGCCAATCTCTTCACTCCACCATTCCAGAAGTCTCAGCCTCTCTGAGGTAATTTTTATAATAGGGGCATTTGAATACTTTAAAACATTATAAAATGTGTCATTTTTGTCCAGAGTTCATGAGCTTAAAGCAAGTCACATAGTCATTCCTTTCTTCAATAGAAAGAGGTATAGAATCCTCCCATAGGAAGGAACATCATAGGGATAAAGTGGTAGGCAGTTTATGACATAGTTTCCAATGTCACACCTCGGTGTCATCCCTTTCCCTTGAGTATGGTGTGGACTTAATCACTCTCTTCCAGAATGGATAGAATTCAGTAAAACTGATGGACTGTCATTTCTATAATTAAGTTAGGAAAGACTACTACTTCAGTCTTGCTAGCTTTCTCTTTCTTGCGGGCATTCTCTCATTCCATCTTGCCTTTTTGGGTTGCTCACACTGATGAAGCAAGCTACAATTTTGGAGAAACTCATATGGCTAGGAACTGAAGGTGAACCCCAGCCAGTTCCCAGCCAGTTCCCAGCAAGGGACTGAGGCTCTCCTATTGAGTTCAATAGCCCACAAGGAACGAAAGCCTGCAAACAAACAGAGTGAGCTTAGAAGCAGATTCTTCCTCAGTTGAAGCATGAAATGATGATAGCCCTGGCTGACACCGTGACTGTGGCCTTGTGAGAGATCCTGAAGCTGAGGACCCAGTTAAGCCATGTCCACATTCCTGATCCACAGAAACTGTGAGATAATTCATGCTTGATGTGTTAACCACTAAACTGTAGGGGTAATTTTTTGTGCAGTAATATATAACAAATACAGAGAGTAACTAAAATATTTAGCAAAGAGTGAAAAATAATCCACGATAATAGGTATGGAGCTGAACAGGATATTGCTTACCATACATCAGCACTTCTAAATAGATCACATTTTAATCAAGGTGGCTTTCTGTGGGTCTCATAACCTGGCATTTGCTCTGAATAGCAAAGTAAGTATTTTTTTTAAGATGAGATTGGAAAAATATATTTTCTTGTGCATTATTAATAGTAGTACTCTAATTTCTCATTGATATTTTGTAATTGGCAAATGTTTTGATGACTGTCTACTCTTTATAATTTAGTGTTACTTTAAATAATATGTAAATACTAAAATCAATAAGCTTCACTTATATAGAAAATAATCAGTTAAAAATGTAAGAGAAAACTCTTGCAAAAACTAGAGTGTTGGAAAAAGAGACCAAAAATGTAACTTGACAGTGGAGAAACCTGACAAATATGACCTTAAGCCAAGTGATTGAGGTTAACATCAATAGTGATAAACCATATTTGATAGTATGTAGCCTTGATGTGATGTGATGTGATGATAATACCACATTTCTTCTGTGGTCTTCCTTCCAAAAAATATTAGCCCAGTCTAATTGCTTAAAAAAAATAGGCAAATCTCAATCAAGAAAAATTGTGCAAAATACCTGAACAGTAATCTTCAAAACTGCTAAGGTCATCAAAACCAAGGACAGTTTGAAAAACTACCACAACCAAGAGGAGCCTAAGGAGACATGACTACTGAATATAATGTGGTATCCTGGATGTGATCTTGGAACAGAAAAAAAGACATTAGGTAGAAACTAAGAAAATCTGAATAAAGTATTGACATCAATCAATGATAATATATTAGTATTGGTTCATTAATTGTGACAAATGCACCATAATGTTTTGTTGTTGTTGTTGTTTGTTGTTTGTTTTTGATACAGGTCTTGCTCTGTCTCCTAGGTTGGCGTGCAGTGGTGCAATCTTGGCTCACTGCAACCTCCATCTCCCGGGTTCAAGTCATTCTCCTGCCTCAGCCTCCCAAGTAGCTGGGATTACAGGCATGCACCACCATGCCTAGCTAATTGTTTTGTATTTTTAGTAGAGGCAAGGTTTCACCACGTTGACCAGACTGGTCTCACTCTCCTGACCTCAGGTGATTCGCCCGCCCTCAGCCTCCCAAAGTGCTGGGATTACAGGTGTGAGCCACTGCTCCTGGCCCACTTTTCTTTATTATTAATATTTTACATCATTATGGTACATTTGGCTGGTTGTGGTGACTCACACCTGTAATCCTAGCACTTTGGGAGGCCAAGGTGGGTGGATTGTTTGAGTCCAGGAGTTCAAGACCAGCCTGGGGCAGCATGGAGAAATCCTATCTCTACTAAAAATACAAAAAATGAACCCGACCTGGTGGCACACTCCTGTAGTCCCAGCTACTCAGGAGGCTGAGACAGGAGAATCTCTTGAACCCCGGGAGGTGAAGGTGGAAGTTGCAGTGAGCCAAGATCATGCCATTGCACTCCAGCCTAGGTGATAGAGTGAGACTTCATCCCCACAGCTCCTCACCCCCCAGAAAAGAAACAGAATAACAGAAAGTAAAATGAAAGCTTTTATTTTTTCTTTATTGATCTTAAATATAACAGTTTGTTCAAAATAAGAATATCAACAATGTATTCAGTTATGTAATTATGTATGCTTACGTATAAGTGAAATGAATGATACAAGCAATAATACAAGGGATGAAAGGGAAGAATTAGGATTATTTTATTACAAGGTACCCACACTATGCGTGAAATTATATAGTGTGATGAAAAATGGACTTAGATTAGTTGTAAATGTAGATTGTAAACTCTGGGGCAACCCCCAGAATTTCTTTAAAGAAATATAGCTGAGAGGTTAAGAAATAAGAGAAAATTGAAATCTAGAAAATGCTTAATTAAAACCACAAAAAGCAGAAAAAGACTGGAAGAGCAAAATCAGAGCAAAGGACAAGTTCAATGAAATGAAAACAGCAGCAAATATAGTAGATATTAATCTAGCTGTATTCACAATTGCTTTCAATGTTAATGGCCTAAATATACCAATTAAAATACAAAGATAGAGTGGCTGAAAAAACAAGACCCAATATATGTAGTCTCTAGGAAACTCACTTTAAATATAAAAACACATATGATTTAAATGTCAATGAATGGAGAAAGATATGCCATGGTAAAACTAGTCAAAACATAGTGAGAGTAGCTATATTAATTTCAGACAGAGGAAACTTCAGAGCAAGGAGAGTTATCAGGTATGAAAAGGGTCATTACATAATGATTAAGGGGTCAATTCTCCAAAGAAGACATAACAATCTTTAATGCATCTGCATCTAACAACACAAAATCAAAACACATGCGTAAAAACTGATACAATTCCGAGGAGAAAAGATTAATTCACTGTTATAATTGGATACTTCAACTCTGCTTTGTCAGAAATTGACTGACTTAGAAAACATAAAATCAGTAAGGATATAGGTGAACTCGACAATACCATCAATCAGCTGAATATAATGGACATCTATAGACTACTTCATCCAGCAACAGAATATTAATTCTTCCCAAACTAACCTGGAACATTCACTAAAGATCACATTCTGGGCTATGAGACACACTATAACAAATTCAAAATAGAAATCATACAATGTCTACTCCCAGACCATGATAGAATTAAACTAGAAGCCAATAACAGAAAGATAGCTGGAAAACCCATTAATACTTGGAAATTAACGCACTTCTTAATAACAAATTGGTCAAGAGGAAATCTCAAGAGGTATTAAAACTATTTTAAAGAAAATAAAATAAAAAACTTATTAAAATTCACAGATACGGTAAAAGCAGTGCTTACAGGGAAATTTATAGCATTGAATGCATATGTTAGAAAAGAGGAAAAGTCTAAAACATTTAAGCTTCTACTTTAGGAAATTAGAAAAAGAAGAGCAAATTAAAGTGAGCAGAAGAGAAATAAAAATTACACCAGAAATCAATGAAATTGAAAACAGGAAATAATAGAGAAAATCAATGAAAACAAAAGCAAAATCAACAAACCTCTAGCCAGGCTAACTGAAAAAAATAAAAAAATAAAAAAATAAAGGCACGAACTACTAATATTAGAAATGAAAGAAGGAACATTGTGACAGATCCCGTGGAGATTAAAAAGATATTAAAGGAACACTATGAATAGATCTATGCCCACAAATTTGATGATATAGATGAAATGGACCAATTCCTTGTGAGATAGTTAGCCAAAACTCAGGCAAGAAGAGATAGATAATCTGCATAAGCCTATATCTGGTTTTAAAAAAATCAAATCAATAATTAATTACCTCCCAAAACAGAAAGTATCAGGCCCAGAGGGTTCACTGATTAATTCTACCAAACATTTAGGAAAAAGGATACAAGTTCTTTTTTTTTTTTCTTTTTATATTATACTTTAAGTTCTGGAATACACGTGCAGAACGTGCAGTTTTGTTACATGGGTATACACGTGCCATGGTGGTTTGCTGCATCCATCAACACATCATCTACATTCAGTGTTTCTCCTAATGCTATCCCTCCCCTAGTCCCCACCCCCCCAACAGGCCCCAGTGTGTGATATTCCCCTCCCCGTGTCCATGTGTTCTCATTGTTCAACTCCCACTTATGAGTGAGAACATACGGTGTTTGGTTTTCTGTTCCTGTGTTAGTTTGCTGAGAATGATGGTTTCCAGCTTCATCCGTGTCTCTGAAAAGGACATCAACTCATCCTTTTTTTATGGCTGCATTGTATTCCATGGTGTATATGTGCCACATTTTCTTTATCTAGTTTATCATTGATGGACATTTGGGTTGGTTCCAAGTCTTTACTATTGTGAACAGTGCTGCAGTAAACATACAGTAAACATACATGTGCATGTGTCTTTATAGTAGAATGATTTATAATCTTTTGGGTATATACCCTGTAATGGGATGGCTGGGTCAAATGGTATTTCTGGTTCTAGATCCTTGAGGAATCGCCACACTGTCTTCCACAATGGCTGAACTAATTTACACTCCCACCAACAGTGTGAAAGCATGCCTATTTCTCCACATCTTCTCCAGCATCTGTTGTTTCCTGACTTTTTAATGATTGCCATTCTAACTGGCGTGAGATGGTATATCATTGGGGTTTTGATTTGCATTTCTCTGATGACCAGTGATGATGAGCTTTTTTCATATGTGTGTTGGCCACATAAATGTCTTCTTTTGAGAAGTGTCTGTTCATATCCTTCAGTCACTTTTTGATGGGGTTGTTTTTTTCTTGTAAATTTGTTTAAGTTCCTTGTAGATTCTAGATATTAGTCAGATAGGCTAGATTGCAAAAATTTTCTCCCATTCTGTAGGTTGCCTTTTCACTCTGATGATAGTTTCTTTTGCTGTGCAGAAGCTCTTTAGTTTAATTAAATCCCACTTGTCAATTTTGGCTTTTGTTGCCATTGCTTTTGGTGTTTTAGTCATGAAGTCTTTGCCCATGCCTGTGTCCTGAATGGTATTGCCTAGGTTTTCTTCTAGGGTTTTTATGATTTTAGGTCTTACATATAAATCTCTAATGCATCTTGAGTTAATTTTTGTGTAAGTTGTAAGAAAGGGGTCCAGTATCAGTTTTCTGCATATGGCTAGCCAGTTTTCCCAACACCATTTATTAAATAGGGAATCCTTTTCCCATTGCTTGTTTTTGTCAGGTTTGTCAAAGATCAGATGGTTGTAAATGTGTGGCATCATTTCTCGGGCCTCTGTTCTGTTCCTTTGGCCTATGTATCTGTTTTGGTACCAATACCATGATGTTTTGGTTACTGTAGCCTTGTAGTATAGTTTGAAGTCAGGTAGCATGATGCCTCCAGTTTTGTTCTTTTTGCTTAGGATTATCTTGGCTATGTGCGTTCTTTTTTGGTTCCTTCTGAAATTTAAAGTAGTTTTTTCTAATTCTGTAAAGAAAGTCAATGGTAGCTTGATGCAGATAACATTGAATCTATAAATTACTTTGGACAGTATGGCCATTTTCATGATACTGAGTCTTTCTATCCATGGGATGGAATGTTTTTACGTTTCAAGGAAATCTCTTATTTCCTTGAGCAGTGGTTTGCAGTTCTTGTTGAAGAGGTCCTTCACATCCCTTGTAAGTTGTATTCCTAGGTATTTTATTCTCTTTGTAGCAATTGTGAATGGGAGTTCACTCATAATTTGGCTCTCTGACTATTATTGGTGTATAGGAATGCTTGTGATTTTTGCTCATTGATTTTGTATCCTGAGAGTTTGCTGAAGTTGCTTACCAGCTTAAGACGTTTTTGGGCTGAGATGATGGGGTTTTCTAAATAGAAAATCATGTTATCAGCAAACAGAGACAATTTAACTTCCTCTTTTTATATTTGAATACCCTTTATTTCTTTCTCTTGCTGATTGCCCTGACCTGAACTTCCAATACTATGTTGAATAGGAGTGGTGAGAGAGGGCATCCTTGTCTTGTGCTGGTTTTCAAAGGGAATACTTCCAGCTTTTGCCCATTCAGTATGATATAATAGCTCTTATTATTTTGAGATATGTTCCATCATTACCTAGTTTACTAAGAGCTTTTAGCATGAAGGGGTGTTGAATTTTATTGAAGGCCTTTCTGCATCTGTTGAGATAATCATGTGTTTTTTCTCATTGGTTCTGTTTATGTGATGGATTACATTTATTGATACATTATTTGCATATGTTGAACCAACCTTGCAATCCAGGAATGAAGCCGACTTGATCATAGTGGATAAGCTTTTTGATGTGCTGCTGGATTCAGTTTGTCAGTATTTTAGTGAGGATATTTGCATCAATGTTCATTGGGGATATTGGCCTGAAATTTTTGGTTTTTCGTACGCGTCTCTGCCAGGTTTTGGTATTTGATGCTGGCCTCATACAAAATGAGTTAGGGAGGAGTCCTTCTTTTTCTATTGTTTGGAATAGTTTCATAGGGAATAGGACCAGCTCCTGTTTGTACCTCTGGCAGAATTTGGTGTGAATCCCTCTGGTCTTGGACTTTTTTTGGTTGCTAGGCTATTAATTACTGCCTCAATTTCAGAACTTGTTATTGGGTTATTCAGGGATTTGACTTGTTCCTGGTTTAGTCTTAGGAGGGTGGATGTGTCCAGGAATTTATCCATTTCTTCTAGATTTTCTAGTTTATTTGCATAGAGGTGTTTATAGTATTCTCTGGTGGTAGTTTGTATTTCTGTGGGATCAGTGGTGATATCCCCTTTATCATTTTTATTGTGTCTATTTGATTCTTCTCTCTTTTCTTCTTTATTAGTCTGGCTAGTGGTCTATGTATTTGGTTAATCTTCTCAAAAAACCAGCTCCTGAATTCACTGATTTTTTTGAAAGGTTTTTCATGTCTTTATCTCCTTCAGTTTTGCTCTGATGTTAGTTATTTCTTGTCTTTTGCTAGCTTTTGAATTTGTTTTCTCTTGCTTCTCTAGTTCTTTTTTTTTTTTTTTTTAATTGAGACGGAGTCTCGCTCTGTCGCCCAGGCTGGAGTGCAGTGGCCGGATCTCAGCTCACTGCAAGCTCCGCCTCCCGGGTTTATGCCATTCTCTCGCCTCAGCCTCCCCAGTAGCTGGGACTACAGGCGCCCGCCATCTCGCCCGGCTAATTTTTTGTATTTTTTTAGTAGAGACGGGGTTTCACGGTGTTAGCCAGGATGGTCTCGATCTCCTGACCTCGTGATCCGCCCGTCTCAGCCTCCCAAAGTGCTGGGATTACAGGCTTGAGCCACCGCGCCCGGCCTCTCTAGTTCTTTTAATTGTGATTTGGGGTGTCGATTTTAGATCTTTCCTGCTTTGTCCTGTGGGCATTTAGTGCTATAAATTTCCATCTAAACACTGCTTTAGCTGTGTCCCAGAGATTCTGGTACATTGTGACTTTTTTCTCATTGGTTTCAAATAACTTATTTATTTCTGCCTTAATTTCATTATTTTCCCAGTAGTCACTCAGGAACAGGTTGTTTAGTTTCCATGTAGTTGTGTGGTTTTGAGTGAGTTTCTTAATACTGAATTCTAATTTGATTGCACTGTGGTCTGAGAGACTGTTATGAATTCTGTTCTTTTGCATTTGCTGAGGAGTGTTTTATGTCCATTTATGTGGTCAAATTTACAGTAAGTGCGATGTGGTGCTGAGAATAATGTATATTCTGTTGATTTGGGGTGGGGAGTACTGTAGATGTCTATTAAGTCCAGTTGGTCCAGAGCTGAGTTCAAGTCCTGAATATCCTTGTTAATTTTCTGTCTCATTGGTTTGTTTAATATTGATGGTGTGGTGTTAAAGTCTGCCACTATTATTGTGTGGGAGCCTAAATCTCTTCGTAGGTCTCTAAGAACTTGCTTTATGAATCTATGTACTCCTGTATTGGGTGCATATATATTTAGAGTAGTTGGCTCTTCTTATTGAATTGATCCCTTTACCATTATGTAATGCCCTTCATTGTCTTTTTTGATCTTTGTTGGTTTAAAGTGTGTTTTATCAGACTAGGATTGCAACCCCTGCTTTTTTGTTTTTTTTTTTCTTTCCATTTGCTTGGTGAATATTCCTCCATCTCTTTATTTTGAGCCTCTGTGTGTCTTTGCATGTGAGATGGGTCTCCTGAGTACGGCAGGATGGTTCTTGACTCTTTATCCAATTTTCCAGTCTGTGTATTTTAATTGGGGCATTAGCCTGTTTACATTTAAGGTTAATATTCTTACATGTGAATTTGATACTGTCATTATGATGTTAGCTGGTTATTTTGCCCATTAGTTGAGGCAGTTTCTTCGTAGTGTTGATGGTCTTTACAATTTGGCATGTTTTTGCAGTGGCTGGTACCAGTTGTTCCTTTCCATATTTAGTGCTTCTTTCAGGAGCTCTTGTAAGGCAGATCTGATGGTGACCAAATCTCTCAGCATTTGCTTGTCAGTAAAGGATTTTATTTCTCCTTTGCTTATGAAACTTAGTTTGGCTGGATATGAAATTCTGGGTTGAAAATTCTTTTCTTTAAAAATGTTGAATATTGGCCCCCACTCTTTTCTGGCTTGTAGGGTTTCTGCAGAGATATCTGCTATTAGTCTGATGGGCTTCCCTTTGTGGGTAACCAAACCTTTCTCTCTGATTGCCCTTAACATTTTTCCTCTTCATTTCATCCTTGGTGAATCTGATGATTATGTGTCTTGGGGTTGCTCTTCTCAAGGAGTATCTTTGTGGTGTTCTCTGTATTTCCTGAATTTGAATATTAGCCTGTCTTTCTAGGTTGGGGAAGTTCTTCTGGCTAATATGCTGAGGAGTGTTTTCCGACTTGGTTACATTGTCTCTATCACTTTCAGGTACACCAATCAAACGTAGGTTTGGTCTTTTCACATAGTCCTGTATTACTTGGAGGCTTTGTTCATTCCGTTTTCATTCTTTGTTCTGTAATCTTGTCTTCATGCTTCATTTCATTAAGTTGATCTTCAATCTCTGATATCCTCTCTTCCACTTGATCAATTCGGCTATTGATACTTGTGTTTGCTTCATGAAGTTCTTGTGCTGTGTTTTTCAACTCCATCGGGTCATTTATGCTTTTCTCTAAACTGGATCTTCTAGTTAGCAATTCCTCTAACCTTTTTTCAGGGTTCTTAGTTTCCTTGCATTGGGTTAGAACATGCTCCTTTAGTTCAGAGGAGTTTGTTATTACCCACCTTCTGAAGCCTACTTCTGTCAGTTCATCAAATTCATTCTCCATCAAGTTTTGTTCCCTTGCTGGCAAGGAGTTGTGATCCTTTGGAGGAGAAGAGGCGTTCTGGTTTTTGGAATGTTCGGCCTTTTTGTGCTGGTTTTTCCTCATCTTCGTGGATTTATCTACCTTTGGTCCTTGATGCTGGTGACCTTTGAATGGCGTTTTGGTGTGAACATCCTTTTTATTGATGTTGATGCTATTCCTTTCTGTTTGTTAGTTTTTCTTCTAACAGTCAGGCCCCTCTGCTAGAGGTCTGCTGGAGTTTACTGGAGGTCCACTCCAGACCCTGTTTGCCTGGGTATCATCAGTGGAGGCTGCAGAATAGCAAAGATTGCTGCCTGTTCCTTCCTCTGGAAGCTTCATCCCAGAGGAGCACCTGCCAGATAAAAGCCGGAGCTCTCCTGTATGAGTTGTCTGTCAACCCCTGCTGGGAGGTGTCTCCCAGTCAGGAGGCACGGGGTCAGGGACCCACTTGAGGAGGCAGTCTGTCCCTTAGCAGAGCTAGAGCACTGTGCTGGGAGATCCACTGCTCTCTTCAGAGCCAGCAGACAGGAACGTTTAAGTCTGCTGAATCTGCCCCCACAGCCACCCCTACCCCCAGGTGCTCTGTCTGAGGGAGATGGGAGTTGTATCTATAATCCCCTGAGTGGGGCTGCTGCCTTTCTTTCAGAGATGCCCTGCCCGGAGAGGAGGATTCTAGAGAGGCAGTCTGGCTACAGCAGTTGTGCCGAGCTGTGGTGTGCTCCACCCAGTTCGAACTTCCCTATGGCTTTGTTTACACTGTGAGGGGAAAACTACCTACTCAAGCCTCAGTAATGGCAGATGCTGCTCTCCCGACCAAGCTCCAGCATCCCAGGTTGACTACAGAATATGTACTGGCAGCGAGAATTTCAAGCCAGTGGATCTTAGCTTACTGGGCTCTGTGGGGTTGGGATCCACTGAGCTAGACCACTTAGCTCCCTGGCTTCAGCCCCCTTTCCAGGGGAGTAAATAGTTCTGTCTTGCTGGCATTCCAGGTGTCACTGGGGTATGAAAAAAAAAAAAAAAAACTCCTGCAGCTAGCTCAGTGTCTGCCCAAATGGGTGCCCAGTTTTGTGCTTGAAACCCAGGGCCCTGGTGGTATAGGCACCTGAGGGAATCTCCTGGTCTACAGGTTGTGAAGACCATGGGAATAGCATAGTTTCTGGGCCAGAATGCACCATTCACGGCACAGTCCCTCACAGCTTCCCTTGGCTAGGGGAGGGAGTTCCCTGACCCCTTGAGTTTCCTGGGTAATATAGTACCCCACCCTGCTTCAGCTCACCCTCCATGGGCTACACCCACTGTCTAACCAGTCCCAATGAGATGAGCTGGGTACCTCAGTTGGAAATGCAGAAATCACCCACTTCTGCATTGATCTTACTGGGAACTGCAAACCGGAGCTCTTCCTATTTGACCATCTTGCCAGCCACTGTTACCAGTTCTTTTTTTTTAAGGATTTTTTTGTTTGTTTGTTTTTTGTTTTGAGACGGAGTCTGGCTCTGTCGCCCAGGCTGGAGTGCAGTGGCCAGATCTCAGCTCACTGCAAGCTCCGCCTCTCGGGTTTACGCCATTCTCCTGCCTCAGCCTCCGGAGTAGCTGGGACTACAGGCGCCCACCACCTCGCCTGGCTAGTTTTTTTTGTATTTTTTAGTAGAGACGGGGTTTCACAGTGTTAGCCAGGATGGTCTCCATCTCCTGACCACGTGATCCACCCGTCTCGGCCTCCCAAAGTGCTGGGATTACAGGCTTGAGCCATCGCGCCCAGCCTGTTACCAGTTCTTTACAATCTCTTTCAGAAGACAGAATGAGAGGGGATACTTGGTAACTCATTGCATAAGGCCAGCTTTACACACACTACCAAAACCAGGCAAAGACACTATAAGGAAAAAAACAACAACAACAACCAATAAACCAATTTCTCTCATGAACATAGATGCCAAAATCATCAACAAAATTTAACCAATTAAACCCAACAATGTATAAAAATTATTATATACCACATCCAAGTGGGATTTATCCTAGATATGTGAGGCTAATTCACCATTTGAAAATCAATTAATGTAATACATCACACCAACAGGCTAAAGAAGAAAAATAACATGATCACATCAATAGATGCAGAAAAGCATTTGACAAATTCCAATACCCATTTATGATTAAAAACCTCAGCAAACTAGATGTAGGGGGAAACTTCTTCAACTTGAGAAAGAATGTCTACAAAAAACTCTACAGTTAATGTTATACTCAATGGTGAGAAACTCAAAGCTTTCCCATTAAGATTATAAATAAAGCAAAAATCTTCCTTCTTGCAATTGCTTTTCAACACCATACTGGAAGTCCTCACTAAAAAAGTTTAAAAATAAAAAGAAGTTATATAGGTTGGGAAAGAAATAAAAAACTGTTTTTGTTCACTGATGATATGATATCTATGTAGAAAATTTGAAAGTATTGGTAAAACCCCTGGAACTAACAGCAATTAAAGCAAGGTTGCAGGGTACAAAATTTGTATTAAAAAGTCAGTCATTTTCCTATATGCCAGCAATGAACAAGTAGAATTTGAAATTTAAAACACAGTGCCATTACATTTGCACCCTGAAAACTGAAACACTTAGGCATAAATATAAAAAATATACAAGATCTATATGAGGAAAACTATATAAATCTGATGAAAGAAATTAAGGAACTAAATAAGTGGAGAGAGATTTTATTTCATGGATAGGAGGCCACAAGTTTGTCCCAATATTAATTCTTCCTGACTTGATCTATAGACTCAAGGCAACCCCAATGTGATGGTTAATATTAAGTGTCAACTTGATTGGACTGAAAGATACAAAGTATTGTTCCTGGGTGTGTCTGTGAGAGTGTTGACAAAAGAGGTTTATATTTGGTCAGTGGACTGGGAAAGGCAGACCCACCCTCAATCTGGGCAAGCACAATTTAATCAGCTGCCAGCATGGCCAGAGTAAAAGCAGGCGGAAGAATGTTAAAGTACTAGACTGGCTTAGTCTCCCAGCCTACATCTTTCTCCTGTGCTGCATGCATCCTGCCCTTGAACATCAGAATCCAAGTTCTTCAGCTTTGGGACTCAGACTGGTTCCCTTGCTCCTCAGCTTGCAGGTGGCCTATTGTAGGACGTCACCTTGTGATCATGTGAGTCAATACTCCTTAAGAAACTCCCCTTTATAAACACATCTGTCCTATTAGCTCTGTCCCTCTAGAGAACCTTGACTAATATACCCGATCAAAATCCCATCAAGTAATTTTGTGGATAAGGTCCTTGTTTATAAGGAAAGGCAAAAGGCCCAGAATTGCCAACACAATACTGAAGAACAAAGGTCAAGGACTGACACTACCCAACCTCAAGCATTACTATAAAGCTATACTAGTCAAGACAGTGTGGTATTGGCAAAAGAACAGACAAATAGATCAATAGAATAGAATAGGAAGCTCAAGGATAGACCCACGTAAATACAGACTGCTCATCTCTGATTAAAGAGGAAAAGCAATACAATGGAGCAAGGACAGTCTCTTCAACAAATGGTGCTAGAGCAATTGGACATCTACATATATAAAAAAAAGAATCTAGATGCAAACTTTACATCCTTTGCAAAAGTTAACTCAAAATGGCTCAAAGAACTAACTAAAATGCAAAACTCTTAGACTCCTAAAAGTTAACATTGATGAATACCTAGATTACCTTGGGCTTTGCAATCACTTTTTAGATAAACACCAAAGGCACGATTCATAAAAGAAAGAATTAGTAAGTTGAACTTCATTAAAAGTAAAAATTTCTGCTCTGTGAAAGACACTGTCAAGAGAAAAAAAACACTGGGAGGAAATATTGTGAAAGATATATCTGATAAATGAGTATTATCCAAGACGTACAAAGAACACTTAAAACCAACAAGAAAACAAACAACATAATCAATGAAGATGCCCATCAACAGTAGATTTGATAAAGGAAATGTGATATATAGACACCATGGAATACTACATAGCCATAAAAAAGAATGAAATCATGTCCTTTCAGCAACATGGATGGAGCTGAAGGTTATTATCCTAAGCAAAATAATGCAGAAACAGAAAACCTAATACTGTGTGTTCTCACTTATAGATATACAGATGGCAAATAAACATATGAAAAGATGCTGTGTATCATGTGTCATCAGGGAAATACAGATGATAAATAAACATGAAAAGATCCTCCACATCATTAGGGAAATACAAAATAAAACAATGAGATACCACAACATACCAACTAGAATAGCCAAAACATAAAACACAACACCAAATGCTGGTGAGAATGTGGAGGAATAAAGAACTCTCATTCATTGCTGGTGGGAATGCAAAAGGTTATAGCCATTTTGAAAGACAGTTTGGCAGTTTCTTACAAAACTAAATAGACTTTTATGCAATCCAGCAATTGCACTCCTTGGTGTTTACACGATGGAGTTGAAAAATGTCCACACAAAAACCTGCATACCAATGTTTATAGCAGCTTTATTCATAATCGCCAAAACTTAGAAGCAACCAAAATGCCCCTCAGTAGGTGAATGGATAAACTGTGGAACAGTTTGTTGATTGTCTGTGGAACAGACAATGGAGTATTATTCAGTGCTAAAAAGAAATGAGCTATCGAGCCTGGAAAAAACACAGAGGAAACTTAAATGCATATTACCAAGTGAAACAAGCCAATCAAAAAAGACTACATACTGCATGATTCCAACTATGTGACATTTTGGAAACGGCAAAACTATGGATATAGTAAAAAGATCAGTATATGCCAAAAGTTGGGGGGAGACAGAGATGAACAAGAAGAGCACTGAGGATTTAAAGGCAGTAAAATTAATTTATATGATACTAAAATAGTGAAAACATTTCATTAGACATTTGTCTAAACCAAGATTGTACAAAAATGAACCCTAATGTGAGCTATGGACTTTGGGTGATAATGATATGTCAGTGTAAGAGCATGAATTGTAACAAGTGTGTTGCTTTAGTGGGGGATGTTTATAATGGGAGAGGCTACTCGTGAGCAGAGTAGAGGGTTTATGGAAATTTCCGTAATTTCTTCTCAATTATGCTGCAAACCTAAAACTGCTCAAAAAATAAAGTCTGTTAAACATTTACAAAATGAAAACAAAAAGAATACAGTGGGTAAAGTAACAGTCAGATACCCCCATTGTATCTTGGAAGTAACTAACTTGTTTTTGAGTTTCCAGACTCATAGAAAGAAGGGACTAGCTGGGAGGCTGAGGCAGGAGAATGACATGAACCCGGAAGGTGGAGCTTGCAGTGAGCTGAGATTGCTCCACTTGACAGAGCGAGACTCCGTCTCAAAAGAAAAAAAAAAAGAAAGAAAGAAAGAAAGAAGGGACTAGCCTTGTCTCAGATGGGATTTTGGACTTTGGACTCTTGAGTTAATGCTGGAATGAGTTAAAACTTTGGGGGACTGTTGGGAAGGCATGATTGTATTTTGCAATGTGAAAAGGACATGAAATTTGGAGGGGGGGGGGCGGAATGATATGGTTTTGTTGTGTCCCGGTACAAATCTCATGTTGAATTATAATCTCCAATGTTGGAGGTGGGGCCTGATAGGGGATGATTAGATAATGGGGGCAGTTTCTAATGGTTTAGCACCATCTCCTTGTGAAAGGAAAATAAATCTTGGGACCTCAAAATCACTAAGCTTGGGAAAAGTCAAGATGGGAACTGCTTAGGGCAAACCTGCCTCCCATTCTATTTAAAGTCATCCCTCTGCTCACTGAGATAAATGCATATCTTATTGTTTCCTTTGGAAAGGCTAATCAGAAACTCAAAAGAATGTAACAGTTTGGTTTGTCTCTTATCTACCTATGACCTGGAAGCCGCCGCCCCCGCCTCTTCGAGTTGTCCTGCCTTTTTGTGCCAAACCAATGTACATCTTACATAAATTGATGTCTAATATCTCCCTAAAATGTATAAAACCAAGCTGTGCCTGGACCACATTGAACACATGTAGTCAGGACCTTGTGAGGCTGTATCATGAGCACGTGTCCTTAACTTTGGCAAAATAAACTTCCTGAATTGACAGAGACTTGTCTCAGATATTTGGAGTTCACATTTGGCAATCACAAAGGGATTCTGAGTGGAGGTTCCCGTGACCTTTGACTTATCTCCTGTTGCTGCTTAGTACCAGTTTGAGCTATCTTTATGGCTCAAACAAATGGAATAATTTGCTGAGGCTTAGAAGCATCGCCTTCAGAAAATCCCTGATCCCTCCAAATTTGATCAAGATCTAAAGTTTATTCTGCTGTAAAACTCCTTTTTCTTGGTTCAGGGGAGGGGGAGTTTTACTTGCTTCCAACAAAGGAGGCAACTTTTCCTGCTTCCACGACGATGAAAAGGAGGTCACTCTTTTCTGGAGTTTGAGTTTGCTTCCAGAAGGGAAGGTGAGTTTGAGTTTTTTCCTGTTTCCAGGGTGGAAGAGAGCAGTCTTCAGTATGAGACCCATTCCTAGATAAGTAGGTGAATTGGGGTTTTGTCTTGGCTAAAGATTAACAACCAGCTGATCTTAATTTCTCCTTCCCATTAGAGTGCTCAGTAATCATATTGTTGGTTTGTTATTGTTGTTTGTTCTGCCTTCTCCTTTCAGATTTGACCAACCTTTACCTGACTTGGTCAAATCTTAATGAGAATTTCAAAGCATGGGTAACAAGGCCTCTCTGAATTGGCTAAAATTCCTCACAGCTGTAAAAGAGTACAAAACAAAAAACAAAAACCCAAAACCACGTATTTGGTTTCTCTGCTTCCTGTCTAAAAAAAAAAAAGAACTTAAAGTATTAAAAAAAAAAAAAAAAGGAATAGGAGGGAGTTGAGTATAGTCATAAAAGGCCAATAAAAGGGATCCTGTGGTGATAGAAGTGTTCTATATCTTGATTATATATCATTGTCAATGCCCTGGCTGTCATAATAGACAGTAGTTTTGCAACATTTGGGAGGGAAACTGGGTAAAAGGTACATGGGATATCTCTATTATGTCTTATAACTGAATCTCAATCCACAATTATCTCAAAATAAAAAGTTTAATAAAAGCAATTTTAAAAAACAAAAGAAAACAAAATAAAGAAACAAAACAATTGTTCTTTTGTTTACCTTTCTTCCACCCCATACCTCCTTCCCCCTTTGCCATCTTCAGTACCAATAAAAATCTAGAGAGAACGCTTCTAATGACTCAAACTCTTCAGAGAACTCAGAACAAAGGCACCACTCACCCCTTTTGGGGTGTTCTGTTTTCTTTGTGGAGTTTCAAGAGTCATGGGCACTTTCTTCTTGGGTCTAAAGCTCTGCTCTCCTGTATTGCATGACCTGACCTCTTTGGCTTTGGGGCTACCAGAGATTAACTTGTACTGTGAGAAGATTTGACCTTGATGTGTGTAATGGTAGGCAAGAACTGCAAAGTTAGGGGTGGTTGAAGGTGGTTTACAGGAAGTGGTTTTGGCTGATTTTTTTTTTTTTTCTTTCTCTCCGAGGAAGCTGTTGTTTAAGGATTCTACTTCTAATTCAGAGAGGCATTCTAAAGGGTCTTCTCCATTGATTTTTTCTCCCAGAATTAATATCAGTTTGGCTTATATGTGCGCATTTGTGTGAGAAACTGAACTGTTGTGTTCATAGGTAAATGAGAGATTTAGTTTCCTCAGCTTCAAAGAGAACGAACATTTTGCCCCACCCAGCTGAAAGGCACCCGTGGGTGACCAGGGGCCTCGTGGAAGTGTAGAGAGGGTTGACCACCTGTGATTTGCAGCAGCCCCATCAACAAGTTTTTAAACAAGTTTGAGAATCCCCATCAAACTTGTTTAAAAATGGGCTCATCCAGGAAGCACGTATGGGAGCTGGTCACTGAGCTTGGAGCACTCCTGGAGGTGCTAGACCTCCAGAGAATGAAACAGACATGAAAGAGGGTGGCAACAACTCAGTGGTAACACACTATGGAGTCCCACTCACAATCAGCACACACCACAAAAACCCTAGGCCATAGCTCAGTTCCTCCTTTTAAGAACCAAAAGGAAAAGAAAAGTGGGCAATTAATAATCTAAAAATGAGGATGAAACAAGGAGAATGACCCCCTTTTGGGAGCTCCATTGGTTTTATGGCACCTCTACTTGTTAGAGTTTGTGTAAAATGGAAATATTATGCTCTTTGTGCACATTTACATGAAAGAAAAGGGGCCCTAAGATCGACCTTCAAACTACAGAGTTCTTAAGTTCTCTTTTTCTCTATTTTCTTTTCTTCCTGCTTTAAAGCTGCTATTACATTTTGACCAAGATAAAATCCACTGTTAGAATCCAACCATTCCTTTTCGTTACTGTTTTTGTAGACCGATAAGTTTGTATTAATATTTCATGGCTAGAGTTGTGAAGTAACAGCGATAGGATCTTTAGTGTATGAAAATGTATGTGTAGGCTGGGCGCGGTAGCTCAAGCCTGTAATCCCAGCACTTTGGGAGGCCGAGACGGGTGGATCACGAGGTCAGGAGATCGAGACCATCCTGGCTAAACCGGTGAAACCCCGTCTCTACTAAAAAATACAAAAAAAAAAAACTAGCCGGGCGAGGTGGCGGGCGCCTGTAGTCCCAGCTACTCCGGAGGCTGAGGCAGGAGAATGGCGTAAACCCGAGAGGCGGAGCTTGCAGTGAGCTGAGATCCGGCCACTGCACTCCAGCCTGGGCAACAGAGCGAAATTCCGTCTCAAAAAAAAAAAAAAAAAAAAGAAAATGTATGTGTGTGTTTATGTGTACATACATGTATTTTGCTGTGCTTTGGCCACAAGGTACCAAATTGGCTTAATGATAACTCATAAATTAAATAATGAACCCCAATGCTTTTCAAGTTCATGTGACTTAAGTAAACTGTTGAATAAGCTAGCTTTAAAATTATTGGTAAAAAAACAGTATAAATGTCTTAAGAATTTTCAGCACGCATGTTTGTTTTCATTTATTGATCAAGCAATTTTATACTTAATAGATGTCAAAATTTGGCATAAAGGATACAAAACTATAAACCCACCCCAAAATAGAATTATCTTTGCTTGTGTAATTTTTTTTTTTGGTTTAGCTTTTTTTTTATTATACTTTTAAGTTCTAGGGTACAAGTGCACAACGTGCAGGTTTGTTACATATGTATACATGTGCCATGTTGCTGTTCTGCACTCATTAAATCATTTACATTAGGTATATCTCCTAATGCTATCCCTCCCCCATCCGCACACCCCACAACAGACCCGTGTGTGATGTTCCCCTTCCTGTGTCCAAGTGTTCTCATTGTTCAATTCCCACCTATGAGTGACAACATGCCGTGTTTGGTGTTTTGTCCTTGCGGTAGTTTGCTGAGAATGATGGTTTCCAGCTTCATCCATGTCCCTACAAAGGACACGAACTCATCCTGTTTTATGACTGCATAGTATTCCATGGTGTGTATGTACCACATTTTCTTAATCCAGTCTATCACTGATGGACATTTGGGTTGGTTCCAAGTCTTTGCTATTGTGAATAGTGCTGCAGTAAACATACATGTGCATTTGTCTTTATAGCAGCATGATTTATAATCCTTTGGGTATATACCCAGTAATGGGATGACTGGGTCAAATGGTATTTCTAGTTCTAGATCCTTGAGGAAATGCCACACTGTCTTCTACAATGGTTGAACTAGTTTACAGTCCCACCAACAGTGTAAAAGTATTGTTATTTCTCTACATCCTCTCCAGCACCTGTTGTTTCCTGATTTTTTAATGACTGCCATTCTAACTGGTGTGAGATGGTGTCTCATTGTGGTTTTGATTTGCATTTCTCTGATGGCCAATGATGATGAGCATTTTTTCATGTTTCTGTTGGCTGCATAAATGTCTTCTTTTGAGAAGTGTTTGTTCATATCCTTTGCCCACTTTTTGATGGGGTTGTTTGTTTTTTCTTGTTAATTTGTTTAAGTTCTTTGTAGATTCTGGATATTAGCCCTTTGCCAGATGAGTAGATTGCAAAAATTTTCTCCTGTTCTGAAGGTTGCCTTTTCACTCTGATGGTAGTTTCTTTTGCTGTGCAGAAGCTCTTTAGTTTAATTAAATCTCATTTGTCAATTTTGCCTTTTTTTGCCATTGCTTTTGGTGTTTTAGACATGAACTCCTTGCCCATGCCTGTGTCCTGAATGGTATTGCCTAGGTTTTCTTCCAGGGTTTTTATGGCTTTAGGTCTAACATTTAAGTCTTTAATCTATCTTGAATTAATTTTTGTATAAGGTATAAGGAAGGGATCCAGTTTCAGCTTTCTACATATGGCTAGCCAGTTTTCCCAGCACCATTTATTAAATAGGGAATCCTTTCCCCATTTCTTGTTTTTGTCAGGTTTGTCAAAGATCAGATGGTTGTAGATCTGTGGTATTACTTCTGAGGGCTCTGTTCTGTTCCACCGGTCTATATCTCTGTTTTGGTACCAGTACCATGCTGTTTTGGTTACTGTAGGCTTGTAGTATAGTTTGAAGTCAGGTAGCATGATGCCTCCAGCTTTGTTCTTTTGGTTTAGAATTGACTTGGCAATTCAGGCTCTTTTTTGGTTCCATATGAACTTTAAGGTAGTTTTTTCCAATTCTGTGAAGAAAGTCATTGGTAGCTTGATGGGGATGGCAGTGAATCTGTAAATTACCTTGGGCAGTATGGCCATTTTCACGATATTGGTTCTTCCGATCCATGAGCATGGAATGTTCTTCCATTTGTTTGTGTCCTCTTCTATTTCACTGAGCAGCAGTTTGTAGTTCTCCTTGAAGAGGTTCTTCACATCCCTTGTAAGTTGGATTCCTAGGTATTTTATTCTCTTTGAAGCAATTGTGAATGGGAGTTCACAGATGATTTGACTCTCTGTTTGTCTGTTATTGGTGTATAAGAATGCCTGTGATTTTTGCACATTGATTTTGTATCCTGAGACTTTGCTGAAGTTGCTTATCAGCTTAAGGAGATTTTGGGCTGAGATAATTGGATTTTCTAGATATACAATCATGTCATCTGCAAACAGGGACAGTTTGACTTCCTCTTTTCCTAATTGAATACCCTTTATTTCTTTCTCCTGCCTGATTGCCCTGGCCAGAACTTCCAACACTATGTTGAATAGGAGCGGTGAGAGAGGGCATCTCTGTCTTGTGCCAGTTTTCAAAGAGAATGCTTTCAGTTTTTGCCCATTCAGTATGATATTGGCTGTGGGTTTGTCATAAATAGCTCTTACTATTTTGAGATATGTCCCATCACTACCTAATTTATTGAGAGTTTTCAGCATGAAACCTGTGGAATTTTGTCAAAAGCCTTTTCTGCATCTATTGAGATAATCATGTGGTTTTTGTTTTTGGTTCTGTTTCTATGCTGGATTACGTTTATTGATTTGCGTATGTTGAACCAGCCTTGCATCTCAGGGATGAAGCCCACTTGATCATGGTGGAGAAGCTTTTTGATGTGCTGCTGGATTCGGTTTGCCAGTATTTTATTGAGGATTTTTGCAGTGATGTTCATCAGGGATATTGGTCTAAAATTCTCTTTTTTTGCTGTGTCTCTGCTAGGCTTAGGTATCAGGGTGATGTTCGCCTCATAAAATGAGTTAGGGAGGATTCCCTCTTTTTCTGTTGATTGGAATAGTTTCAGAAGGAATGGCACCAGCTCCTCTTTGTACCGCTGGTGGAATTCACCTGTGAATCTGTCTGGTCCTGGACTTTTTTTGGTTGGTAGGCTATTAATTATTGTCTCAATTTCAGAGCCTGTTATTGGTCTATTCAGGGATTCAACTTCTTCCTGGTTTAGTCTTGGGAGGGTGTATGTGTCCAGTAAATTATCCATTTCTAATTTATTTGCGTAGAGGTGTTTATAGTATTCTCTGATGGTAGTTTGCATTTCTGTGAGATCAGTGGTAATATCCCCTTTATCATTTTTTATTGCATCTATTTGAATCTTCTCTCTTTTCTTCTGTATTAGTCTTGCTAGCGGTCTATCAATTTGGTTGATCTTTTCAAAAAACTGGCTCCTGGATTCATTGATTTTTTGAAGGGTTTTTTGTGTCTCTATCTCCTTCAGTTCTGCTCTGATCTTAGTTATTTCTTGCCTTCTGCTAGCTTTTGAATGCGATTGCTCTTGCTTCTCTAGTTCTTTTAATTGTGATGTTAGGGTGTCAATTTTAGATCTTTCCTGCTTTCTCTTGTGGGCATTAACTGCTCTAAATTTCCCTCTACACACTGCTTTAAATGTGTTCCAGAGATTCTGGTATGTTGTGTCTTTGTTCTCATTGGTTTCAAAGAACATCTTTATTTTTGCCTTCTTTTCATTTTGTACCCAGTATTCATTCAGGAGCAGGTTGTTCATTTTCCATGTAGTTGAATGGTTTTGAGTGAGTTTCTTTATCCTGAGTTCTAATTTGATTGCACTATGGTCTGAGAGACAGTTTGTTATAATTTCTGTTCTTTTACATTTGCTGAGGAGTGCTTTACTTTCAACTATGTGGTCAATTTTGGAATAAGTGAGATGTGGTGCTGAAAAAAATGTATATATTCTGTTGATTTGGCGTGGAGAGTTCCGTGGATATCTAGTAGGTCTGCTTGGTGCAGAACTGAGTTCAATTCCTGGATATCCTTGTTAACTTTCTGTCTCATTGATCTGTCTAATGTTGACAGTGGGGTGTTAAAGTCTCCCATTATTATTGTTTGGGAGTCTAAGTTTCTTTGTAGGTCTCTAAAGACTTGCTTTTTGAATCTGGGTGCTCCTGATTGGGTGCATATATATTTAGGATAGTTAGCTCTTCTTGTTGAATTGATCACTTTACCATTATGTAATGGCCTTCTTTGTCTCTTTTGATCTTTGTTGGTTTAAAGTCTATTTTATCAGAGACTAAGATTGCAACCCTTGCCTTTTTTTTGTTTTCCATTTGCTTGGTAGATCTTCCTCCATCCCTTTATTTTGAGCCTATGTGTGTCTCTGCATGTGAGATGGGTCTCCTGAATACAATACACTGATAGGTCTTGACTCTTTATCCAATTTGCCAGTCTGTGTCTTTTTATTGGAGCATTTGGCCCATTTACATTTAAGGTTAATATTGTTACGTGTGAATTTGATCCTGTCATTATGATGTTAGCTGGTTATTTTGCTCGTTAGTTGATACAGTTTCTTCCTAGCATCAATAGTCTTTACAATTTGGCATGTTTTTGTTTTTGGCTGCTACTGGTTGTTCCTTTCCATGTTTAGTGCTTCCTTCAGGAGCTCTTGTAGGGAAAACCTGGTGGTGACAAAATCTCTAAGCATTTGCTTGTCTGTAAAGGATTTTATTTCTCCTTCACTTGTGAAGCTTTGTTTGACTGGATATGAAATTCTGGGTTGAAAATTCTTTTCTTTAAGAATGTTGAATACTGGCCCCCACTCTCTTCTGGCTTGTAGAGTTTCTGCTGAGGGATCCACTGTTAGTCTGATGGGCTTCCCTTTGTGGGTAACCCGACCTTTCTCTCTGGCTGCCCTTAACATTTTTTCCTTCATTTCAACTTTGGTGAATCTGACAATTATGTGTCTTGGAGTTGCTCTTCTCGAGGAGTATCTTTGTGACATTATCTGTATTTCCTGAATTTGAATGTTGGCCTGCCTTGCTAGGTTGGGGAAGTTCTCCTTGATAATATCCTGCAGAGTGTTTTCCAACTTGGTTCCATTCTCCCTGTCACTTTCAAGTACACCAATCAGATGTAGATTTGGTCCTTTCACATAATTCCATATTTGTTGGAGGCTTTGTTTGTTTCTTTTAACACTTTTTTCTCTAAACTTCTCTTCTTGCTTTATTTTATTCATTTGATCTTCAATCACTTATACCCTTTCTTCCAGTTGATCGAATTGGCTACTGAAGCTTGTGCATTTGTCACATAGTTCTTGTGCCATGGTTTGCAGCTCCATCAGGGCCTTTAAGGACTTCTCTACACTGGTTATTCTAGTTAGTCATTCGTCTAATCTTTTTTCAAAGTGTTTAGCTTCTTTGTGCTGGGTTCAAACTTCCTCCTTTCGCTCGGAGAAGTTTGATTGTCTGAAGCCTTCTTCTCTCAACTTGTCAAAGTCAATCTCCGTCTAGCTTTGTTCCATTGCTGGTGAGGAGCTGCGTTCCTTTGGAGGGGGAGAGATGCTCTGATTTTTAGAATTTTCAGTTTTTCTGCTCTGTTTTTCCCCCATCTTTATGGTTTTATCTATCTTTGGTCTTTGATGATAGTGATGTACAGATGGGGTTTTGGTGTGGATGTCCTTTCTGTTTGTTAGTTTTCCTTCTAACAGTCAGGATCCTCAGCTGCAGGTCTGTTGGCGTTTGCTGGAAGTCCATTCCAGACCCTGTTTGCCTGGGTATCAGCAGCGGAGGCTGCAGAACAGCGAATATTGCTAAACAGCAAATGTTGCTGCCTGATCATTCCTCTGGAAGTTTTGTCTCAGAGGGGTACCCGGCCATGTAAGGTGTCAGTCTGCCC
This sequence comes from Trachypithecus francoisi, assembly GCF_009764315.1. Lineage (NCBI taxonomy): Eukaryota > Metazoa > Chordata > Mammalia > Primates > Cercopithecidae > Trachypithecus > Trachypithecus francoisi. The sequence goes on along the minus strand of NW_022681453.1, from coordinate 73,892,371 downwards.
CTACTGGAGGGTGCCTCCTAGTTAGGCTACTCAGAGGTCAGGGACCAACTTGAGGATGCAGTCTGTCCATTCTCAGATCTCAAACTCCATGCTGGGAGAGCCACTACTGTCTTCAAAGCTGTCATACAGGGACATTTAAGTCTGCAAAAGTTTCTGCTCCTTTTGTTTGGCTATGCCCTGCCCCCAGATGTGGAATCTATAGAGGCAGCCAGGTCTCCTTGAGCTGCAGCGGGCTTCCCCCAGTTCGAGCTTCCTAGCCGCTTTATTTAACTACTCAAGCCTCAGCTGACTTGCATTTCGATCTCAGACTGCTGTGCTAGCAATGAGTGAGGCTCCATGGGCATGGGACCCTCTGAGCCAGGCGTGGGATATAATCTCCTGGTGTGTAGTTTGCTAAGACCATTGGAAAAGCGCAGTATTAGGGTGGGAGTGACCCAAGTTTCCAGGTGCTGTCTGTCACAGCTTCGCTTAGCTAGGAAAGGGAATTCCCTGACTCCTTGTGCTTCCCAGGTGAGGCTATGCCTCACCCTGCTTTGGCGCACACTCAGTGCGCTGCACCCCCTGTCCTGCACTCACTGTCCAACAAGTCCCAGTAAGATGATCCCAGTACCTCAGTTGGAAATGCAGAAATCACCCATCTTCTGTGTAGCTCACACTGGGAGCTGTAGACTGGAGCTCTTCCTATTCAGCCATCTTGGAACTGCCCCTCTGCTTGTATAATTTTTGATAAATAAGAGGCTGATATTGATTTAATGAAAATAGCTAAATATTGAATTATTTAGTGAAATAGCCATAACTTCTAATCTATAGCTTTAGGCAGTCAAGTCCCCAGGCAGGAAGGGGGTTTGTTTAGTGAAGGACTGTTATCATCTTTGTTTCAAAACTAAACTATAAACTAAGTTACTCCCAAAGTTAGTTCATCCAATGCCCAGAAAGGAATAAGGACAGCTTGGGGGTTAAAAGCTAGATGGAGTAGGTTGGGTCAGATCTTTTTCATTGTCCCAATTATAATTTTGCAGTGATAGTTTCATAACTTTAAATGATGGCTATTGCAGGTTTCATAAATAATCTAGGTAAACTATTAAAATAATTAGGTAAATGTAATGGGATAAATATTTGTAGACAAACTTGTCATAATTTAGAGTCTAAATTAAGTAACAGATATTTCATCAATTGGGTATTTTCAAAAAAAATTATAGGAAAACATTCTTCCCAAAAAAGTGTGTCCTTTTTAAAAGGTGAATAATTTTTGTCTAATTCAAAGCCTCTTTAAAGGTTATGTATACAACAACGAAAAAGAAACCAGGAAATAAGAGAGGTGTAAAGAAAGTTATATTAATATAATTAAAAAGATATTTTTGGTAAGAAAGCTTAAAGAAAAATAACTTTATATGCGAAAGAAGCTTATATGGTAAATTTTGTCCTAGAATAAAATAACTGGTTGTTTTAAAAATTAGGGATGTTCAGGACAAACCAGAATATCCAAGCATGTCATGAATGGTCAGTGTAAGTCATAATAAGAGGATTTATTAAAAAAGAAAAAAACTTTTATGTGACCAAGCTGTCTATAATTAGAGGAAAATTATAATGGTCTTTCTAGAGATTGAGTTTTGATTAAAAAAACAGACTTATACATGAAAGGATTGGTTCAAACTATGACATTTTCTTAAGGCATTGCTCAACTCTTAATAAATTAAAAGACATTATAATTTTTAATGCAAATTTTAACATCTATTGCATCTTGCTGTTTTCAGCTTTCTCTCCTCTTTTAAAAGACCTGAAATCAAACTCTATCTTTTAACTTATTTCCAGTTCCTGTAAGTTTTTTTTCTCCTTCAGTTTCTAACTGTTGTGACCTGATGCAAAAAAAAAAAAAGAAAGAAAGAAAGAAAGAAAGAAGAAAAAGTTTTATCTTAGAAGTCTAAAGGAAATGTTTTCTTCCAACATAATATTCCCCATAGGGAGCAGCAGTTGCACTGCAGAAGGTCTTTTATTTTGCCCTTGAGTAACTGTCCTAATAATTAGATCTTACACTTTATCAAAATAATTCTTATGCCATTATTACTAAGTTTGGTTTGCTTAGAAAAAACTGAGATTAAAAATTCTTCTTAAAATTAAGATTATTACGTCTGCGTAAGTTTCTGTCTGTGCTTTTAAAATCCTTGTGCCATTACGTTACAGGGCTTTGACTCCTGGGTCTAAAAAGGACACCGAGTCCTTCTAAATCTTAACACTGACAGTAGTTAAAGCGTCATCTTCAGACCCAGTAGAAGATGCCAATAAAATTAATCTGGTTTGTGAGACACAAGGCCAGAAATTAAAGATATTAAACTCCTAAGGATCAGGGACTATCGTGGAAGAGGTGGGTGATATTGTAAGGGCTGATTTTGAAACATAAAATAAGTTCAGTTTCTCTATAAATTAACCATTAACATCAAAGGCACACTGATGCAAGACCAGTATATGGGCCCCTATGTCATATTAACAAAGTTTCCTTGAAGCATTAATCCACTCCTTAATAAAGGTTATAAAGGTTATAAAAGGCTTATAGAAATTATATCTTATGGTCAAGATGATTAAAATTTTATAGATTGTTTATAAAAGTTTGAAAACTAAATTTAATTGGCCTCATGCTGTTTTTATTTGGGATTATTATTTGGAAAATTAAGTCTCCTGTCTCAAAGAATAACAGTTTTCACCTTGTTTTTGTAATCTTTGAATTATCACTTTGGTTAAGTTAATGACTTATTTTACAATGACCTGCAACCCTATTTTGTGATATCAAGCATTTTAAACCTTTGATATTTGACAAACTTTCTAAAATCACATTATAAATTATGTCTTTTTCTGACCTAATTATTCCTTTAAGATATTAGGTTCCCTGAAGTCCAAAAATGACATATATGATTTATTTGATATAAAAATCCTACGGGAAGTACTGTCAAATATGAAATGATAGTGTTTGGCTTTCCTTAGACTGTATTCATATAAATATGTTATTGGTATGTGTTTTAAAGTTGTGGGAAACTCCTATATTTCTGATATGACTTAGTGTATGTTATTAGTAATAATTACAACTGTTATGTTAAGTTATTGTGTGCCACAGAAGTAATAAATTTCCTTGTCAGTTGTGTCTTTGACTGTGGGTGCACTAAAGCTTTTTGTCATCCATGGACAATTGTTTTCTTGTTTTGGTCCTCTTTAGAAAGTGGTTTTATAATCAGCTTTTATAGCTCTAAAAGTTGTTCTTCAATGCAGGGTTCTGATAACTTTGGAGACTGTGACATTAGAATGTAGGAAAACTTTCAGGACTCTCATGGAGAGATGGAATGTTCATGAATGTCAAGCAGAACAGGAGTTAACTGCATGGACTGAACTAATAGAAGACTGAAGCCCTATTTATTTTCCAAATCAAGATAAACCAAAATCAAGACCCAAATATAATAACAGACTGATGTAAAGAGAGATGTAAAGACCGAATACTTCAGAAGTGAAGTAATCATTTAAAAAAAGCTTAAAACATTGATGATTCTTTGTTTTCTTTTCCAGAGTCAAGAAAACTTTGCTTTTGAGTTATTTACAGCTTGTTGCGATTGAGTAAAGTATGCTCCTGTGAACAAATTAGGATTTCTGTCTCTCAACCTGATTTCTCTAGAATGTGGAAACTATTTGTGAGTATTCTTAACTTATGGCAATATGGTTATTTGCATAAGTGCAATAAGAATGTTTTATTTTGCAACAGAACACTATTGGAGAAACTGGTGATTTTACTGGAATGGTGTGATTTCCTTTAAAGAATCAATCTTGACTTAAATAGAGCCAATAAAAGCCCCTTGGAAACAATGGTCTCATACTTTGTCTACACAGTCCCTGTGTAGGGTTCCTGGCCTGTGGTAAGTAAAGAATGTCACTTTCTGATAGGTCCAGGAGACCCAAATTATCTTGGGATCTCAAGAGGAGAGGAATTTACCCAGCTCACAGGCATTTGATGGTACAAAGCCATGGCTGAGCTTGACTTTAAAAAAGTCTTATCTGAGATTCCTTCTATGAAACAAAGTTCCATAAAAAAGCCTATGTGAAAAATAATCATTCTTGCTGTATTTTATACAAATAGGCCAAGTGTAAAACAAAGTAAATCAGTCCTACCATGATTTGCTTTAGTAAAAATAGGAACCTGAAGAGAGAAAAATTGTGTTTCAAAAAGTATAGTGCACCTGTCATTAGATTTTAGACTTGCCTAATGTTTTTCAATTTTTATTATTTTCTACAGTTGGACTGAATTCTAAAATTTTTCCTGGTGGTAAGTCTCCAAAATAATGTTTTCAATTTTTTTCTTTATGTTGCTTTTTTCTCCTATTTTTCCTAATTTGAAATAACTGGAAACTAAGCTGTGCTTTTCTTAAAGTCCTGTGAACTAAAGGTAGACAACTTAAACTTCAGAAGAAAATAACAGCAACCTATTTACATACTAAGCCACTTTCACAACTGCCTACTGATATATGGACTTCAGAGTAATATGACCTATATTGATTTTCTAGGATTGTTCTTTTTTGTTGTTGTTTTTTCTCCCTTCCTCCCCCTATTTTCTAATAGAAGGACATGAGACGTCACAACCTTCTAAAAATGAGCTTTTCTAATAATGCAGGACCTACCCTTGTAGAAATAAACCATCCTAGCCATGAGAGATCAGATGAAACCTGAGACCAGAGACTCGTTTTCTTCTAAAATGATTTCTCCAAATGATTTTAAAAATAAAAGGGGTAAAACGTGAAAGGAAAATAAATCTTGGGACCCTCAAATCACTAAGCTAAAGGGAAAAGTCAAGATCGAACTGCTTAGGGCAAACCTGCCTCCGATTCTTTCCAAAGTCATCCCTCTTCTCACTAAGATAAATGCATATCTGACTGCTTCCTTTGGAAAGGCTAATCAGAAACTCAGAAGAATGCAACCATTTGGTTTTTCTCTTATCTACCTACGACCTGGAAGCACCCTTCCTGCTTCAAGTTGTCCTGCCTTTCTGGACTGAACCAATGTACATCTTACATGCATTGATTGATGTCTCATGTCCCCCATAAAATGTATAAAACTAAGCTGTGCCCCCAACCCCCTTGGGCACGTGTTGTCAGGACCAGGACCTTGTGAGGCTATATGGGCATGTGTCCTTAAATTTGGCAAAATAAACTTCCTGAATTGACTGAGACCTGTCTTAGATATTTGGGGTTCATACCCCCTTGGTACTGTGTAGTGAATGAGTTCTCACAAGATATGGTTGTTTAAAAGTGTATGGCACTTTCTACCTGTCTCTCTTCTTCCTGCTCTGGTCCCATAAGACATGTCTGCTTCTCTTTTGCCTTCCACCATGATTGTAAGTTTCCTGAGGCCTCTCCAGAATCCTAGCAGATGCCAGAATCATGCTTCCTGCACAACCTGTGCAACTGTGAGCCAATTAAACTTCTTTTATTTACAAATTACCCAGCCTCAGGTACTGCTTTATAGCAGTGCAAGAATGGACTAATACAAGTGTTATAGATATTGAGTAGATAAAAATCAATAGGATTTAGCAATTGGACGTAGAGACACAGGAGTTGGGGAGATTTTTTTAAAGAGGTGATTAGAAGAAGAATATTGTCATCATGGAAATTAGAAAGTTAGGTTTATTGGTGAAAAGTTGCTGAATATTATTCTAGATATTTTGAGTTTGATGTACTAATGAGGAACAGGTGGAGACGTCTATCATACACTTGGAAATTTAGGACTGGAGCTGGGAGACAAGTGGGCCCAGAAATAAAGGTGTGCTCCTTCTGCTGTCAACCTACCATGGCCTTTTAGTGGGATCAGTGGAAGCCCTGCAAGTAAGTGCCCGGCATTAGCAGAATGGTGTGGAAGGACAAACTGATGCCAGAACCTATGAACTGACAGCATTTGAGGGGTGGGAGGGAAAAAAGAAAAAGCAAATGTGAAAGGAGATCAGGAAACTTAGGCAAGTCAAATAAGAGAAAATTCTTTCAAGTGTGAACTTCCTTATATGACATTTATGATTTAAGTCCGGCTTATATAAAGAAATTAAGAAAGAAAATTGGAAAAATAAATAGGGCTTTATGTATTTTAGGGCTTATGATGATGATTATGATATAGGATGAAAATAAAGTATGGGCCGGGAGCAGTGGCTCATGCCTGTAATCCGACCACTTTGGGAGGCCAAGGCGGTGGATCACAGGTCAAGAGATCTAAATCATCCTGGCCAACATGGTGAAACCCATCTCGACTAAAAATACGAAAAGTATCTGGGCATGGTGGCACAGGCCTGTAGTCCCAGCTACTCGGAGGCTGAGGCAGAAGAATTGAACCTGGGAGGCGGAGGTTGCAGTGAGCTGAGATCATGCCACTGCACTCCAGCCTGGTGACGGAATGAGACTCCATTTCAAAAGAAAAAAAAAGAAATAAAGTGTGGATGGCAGGCATTCTAACAATTGTAATTAAAGAAATGCATTAATAAATAAGCTTTCATATTTTCCTACAAGTTGTTTTCTTAATACTTGTCAATATTGTATGCCATAAAGCTTTTTTTCTAAAATAACAAAAATCATGTTTTAAAAGTATATTTTATAATGCCAAGAGGCAAACATGATGTAAGAGACTAAGAGCAGGCTTATCTAGCAAATATAATTTCATCTGTAAAATGGGGATAATAATCTTTCTTATCAGCTTGTCTCAGAGAAGTGTTATGTGAGTTAACTGAAGGAATGATACAGCATTTTATGAATGTAAAATCTATAGTAATGTATAATATAATTGATATTTAAGTACTTTTTGTGCTTCTGGTCTTATGCTGGTAAAGTTGTTATTACTTTAAATAAGTAATAAATATCTGATTTTTGCTCTGTGTTCAGGAAGCAAATTTTCTCATCTTTTTTACACTTACAAATTTACTATAATTTTTCCTTCTGTGAGATGTTTGTATTTATCTTATTTTGGTCAATTCCTGCTCTGGCAAGTACACACAAAATAAAATGTTAGCATCAACAAACAAACATTTTTGTTGGGTGTGTCCTCGCTGTCTAAATGTGTTTGATTTTTTTTCGGCCAGAATTATTTGTTTCAAATGCTTTCATGAAACATGCATTTACTTCTGGCCCATCTTAATAGCTCAAATATTCCTGTCTACATTTCCTTAGATCACCTTCTATTCAGTGCTTCTTTCTTAAGAGTTCTTCTGTCGGCCAGAGTTTTTTCTGAGGTTTCAGTAGTTGCCTGGTAGGAATGCTTGTGAAAACATTCGTGGATAGCTCAAACATTTTTTAATAACATTTTCTTGGAAAAAAATTTTTATTGGCAGTCAGGACACATTATTTAAACATATTTCAAAATATTTACGCATCCTTGCAATACTTTGGTGGCATCTTGTATGGTAAGGCTGAATTGATGATTTTCTAGTTACCTCTTTTTTTTTGCTTGTTTTTGGCCATTCATAATAGTTGATCGATGAGTGTTTGATAGAATTTCCACACTGTAGATAAACTCAGTAATAAGGTGGTTATAACAACCAGAGGTTTTTGAACTTTATTCTCAGAGACTTGAACTGAAACAAATTAGATTAACTTTACTGTAATCCTGTCAGATGCTTGATTTTCAGTTGCTATTTTGCTGCTTTTTTTCAATATTCACTTTTTCAAAAAATGTTCAGCTTTTATGTTAGATACAGGGGATATATGTGTAGATTTGGTGTATGGTAATATTGTGTGATGCTGAGGTTTGGAGTACATATCCTGTCACCTTGGTAGTGAGCATAGTACTTGATAGGTAGCTTTTTAACCTCCTTGCCCACCCTCTAGTAGTACACAGCTTCTACTGTTCCTATATTATGTCCGACTTATAAGTGAGAACATGTGGTATTTGGTTTTCTATTCCTGCATTTATTTGCTTAGGATGTGGCCTCCAGCTCTATCCATGTTGCTACAGAAGACATGATTTCATACTTTTTTTATGGCTGCATGGTACTTTTTGATGTATATACATCATATTTTCTTTATCCAATCTACCATTGATGGGCAGTCGGGTTGATTCCTTGTCTCTGCTATTGGGAATAGCACAGCAATGAACAGATGAGTGCATGTATCTTTTTGGTAGAATGATTTACTTTCTTTTGTGTATATACCCAGTAATAGGATTGTTGGGTCTAAGATAGCTCTGTTTTAAATTCTTTGAAAAATCTCCAGACTGCTTTCCAACCATCTAATACCAGTTGGAATGGCTATTGTTAAAAAGTCAAAAAACAACACATGCTGATGAAACAGAAGAGAAAAGGAAACACTTATATACTGTTGATGGGAATGTAAGTTAATTTAGCTGTTGTCTCACTTTTTCCTTTTTCTCCTTCTCAATGGTAATTCAGAAATTAACAGTTGTTGGTATCATTTTGACATTAGTATTTGTTGATAGATGTAGCTTTAGTGAGACCTGTGGTTCTCTATATAGGGCTTACACCTTATTTAAAGTTATTTTTCATATTCCATGACTATGTCTAAATAAAAAAAGACAATAGATAAATTGTTGGTGCATGTATGTTGACTAGCCAAATCAAACTTTGTGCTTTTTTTGACCAGGAAGGGGGGGCATAGTGCGGGGGAGCAGTGAGCGTTTTATTAGTAGGGCTCAATTTTTAGTATTTTTTCCAGAATAAAGAGATAAATTTAGGTCTGTGATTATATTTGGGTCTTGATTTTGGCTTATCTGATCTGCAGAGGAAGAGCAAGAATTATTACCTTAACTTTTGCTTCTGGGGGTGGCAATGCTACATAATTTAAAAATCTTTAGTATGTGTATGTTTACAAACCATATTTTAAGAATTTTAATTTATGAAAGGTGTCTTCTCTCTGAGTTTTTTATCCCATGTTGCTAAGTCTTTCTGCACATCTTTTCTTGCATCTCTCTCTTTGGTATTTTTTTCTTTATGTGTTTGTGCTGTATTTTAAAAATGTGACTTTCTCACTCTGTAAAACTGTGTATACACATCTGATTATATGTCATTTCCTGTGTTCTTCTTGTATGTGTGCTTTTTCAACTGTGCTCAATCTATTTTTATTTGGGTGTCTCTGTTTATTTTGATCTCTGTCTATGCCTTTATCAATGAATATTCCTGTGTGTCTTTGTGTCTGTCTCTCTCTCTTCCTGTGTAGATGTGTATGTGCTTTGTGTTCTCTATTTCTGTGTCCATTTTGATGTATCCCTCTGCTTATGTGACTTTGTTCTGGCCTCCCTCACTGTCTTTCACTATCTCTGTCTCATTTTATATATATGTCTTTCTCAATTTTTATTTGATTTCAGTTCTCTATGTATGTCTTCCTTATTTTGTGGTTATAACATTGAAGTTTTGCAGTAGTGTTATAGTTACTAATTAAAATTTAAAGTTTCCTGTTTTATGTATCAAAACACTATGTTGTACATCATAAATATATACAATTTCTACTTATCAATTAAAAAATAAATAAGAAATAAGTCAGCTCTGAAAAAAATTTAAAAATAAAGTTTTCTGTTTTTTCATTAGAAAAATGAGTTAAAATCATAAAAGGCAATTCATAGAAAAATTGTAAGTGTGGTAATAAATATTAAAAAACAGACATGATCTTAATAGAAGTTAAATACAGGTGAGTAAAATAACGAAGTTACATTTGTTGACTATTAGATTGATAAAAATATATGTGTGGGAAAATAGTGAATTATACATTATAATTCTCACTTGTTTTCCTATTTCTCACCTAAATATGGGTCACTAGGCCTTTCCTGCCTCTGGCCACAAAGCAATTCTCAGAGAAGTTTTAGGATATATTTTTGTATATTAAAAAAAAACGGTAAGTGTGATGTTCTAAGGGACCAGGATATGCTAGTCCCCAGGCCACATCAAATGTACAAGGATTTATTTCTACTCCTTTGCTTAATAGATGAGGGACAGTCCATGCTTCACTTGGTTTTTTAGGGCATCATCATGTCTTGGGCAGACTTGAAGTCATTGGAACATTATAATGGCATTGAACAAGAGGACAACATGAATCAAAACTTTAACTTTGACTCAGCAATTCTTTTTTAGGAATTTTCCCCCAGATAACCAGATAATTGTATAACTGTCTATTTCAGAATTGCCTTTGTAGTATAAAATTGAAAGTAAACGTCCACCAACAGAGGATAGGTTAAATGAAGGATGGTACATCTATGTAATAGAATATTATAATCTATTGTTATAGAAAAGTTCTGTGGTCTATTGATAAAGGAAAAAACATCAGATTACAAAAGGTGTGTACAATGCACATATTGTATATGCCATTTATTCATTCAAATAATATGTATTTTCTACATGTACTATGTGGTAAGTATGCTAGAGCCACTATAGAGATATCCATATTGTTTTATATGGGGTGTAAGATAATGAAAGAACTTCCACCTTCTCTCTATTATGGAGTTAATAAGCAAGTATTATGAAAAATAATACAGTTGCATCAATTTTGGAAAGTTTTCTGTTCTTAAACTTTAAAGCAGATGTATTTTTTATTTTGAAATATTAAATTAAATTGATCACTTTTCATAGTTTTCCTTTTCTTTTCCCCCCTCCCCCACATGTGAGGGATCTGTGATGCTCTGTAAAAATTGATTCCCCATCCTGACCAAGGCAATTTTCTTAGGTGTTCTGGAAATGTTATGCCTTGGTACATATTGTCTTAATGAGTTGTCAAGAAACAACATTTGTTTAAAGCCTTTGGAAAAATAGAAAAAAAATTAAGCCATGTACTTGTCAAAATGTCATTCCCATGTGAAGCTCAGAGAGTCTGAGTAAATACAACGTGAAACAATAAAGGTGAATGCTTTGCTCAGTCGTTGGAAATTGATGCTAATGTCAGTGGAAAACTAAACTTGAAAATGTAATGTTTAGTACAGTGATTCTATAACTTTAATGTGCATAAGACTTACCTAAAGAACTATTTTTAAATGCAGATTCCTGGACCTCACCCCCTGAGGCTCAAATTTGGTAGGCTGGGATGGGCATAGAATCTATATTTTAATAAGCTTCCAAAGTGATTCTAATATAAGAGGTTTAAGGGCTACGTTTCACGAAATGATGTTAATGGGTAATTATAATAGCTAATCTACTTTAAGAATTTGACAGATTTCCCTTAAAGCATATCTACTGGATATATTTCTAGGAGGATTCTTTAGACAAGCTTATTTAAGAAATCATGGAAATTATGTAGGGGGATTATGAGTTCATAGGTGGGTCTACATTCCATTTCAAGACCGATTGGTTTTCTGGACCACAATTCTGAGCCAAAATTTTAATGAGCTGCCAGTGTTTACTTCCATCAAATAAAAATTGGCACTCCTTTTCCTCAAACAATGGCATTAATATTTATAGATGTTCTCTCATACTTATAATTTTATAGTATTGGGTAGATAGTGTGAATTCCCAAGAACCTGGCCATAAAAGTGAGGAAAAGAATATGAAAAAGAGAGCGCTACAAATGTAGAATTCTGATCAATGAAAGCAGCTATGTAGTATAAATCAAAGACTACTTTAGAGCAATTTGACATAATCAGACTATCAAATCTATGAATCTTAAGTGACTAAATGAATTACAATAAATCTTAAGTGACTAAATGAATTACAATAAATTACAATAAATAAATTACAATAAGTCACCAGAGTAGGTTTGCTGCAAAAGCAACTCTGAACTTCCTTGAAAAAAAGGTCATCAGAGGTGCAAGAAATCTATATGTTGCCATAGTATATTATTATAAGCAAGTAAACACTAAATTGTATACACTAAGTAAACAATTTAACATTTTGTGATCATTTGATTTAAAAACTGCTTATAATTCTGATTTAAATAAAGTTTATGGGAAGAAATCCGAACAGCCTTCCATAATGTAGTTGATTTATTGAGGCATGAAAATACCTGCTCAATTCAGATAATCAGAGTGTTTTTTTGGCTGGAAATCCATTTAGTTATGAATATCTCAAGCTTTGTTTTTCAATATATTTGTTTATTTTTGAGACAGGGTCTTGCTCTTTCTGTAACTCGGGTTGGAGTGCAGTGGCACAATCTTGGCTCATTGCAGCCTCCACCACCTGGGCTTAAGCAGTCCTCCTGCCTCAGTCTCCTATCTGGGACCACAGGCATAAACTACCATGCCTGGCTAATATTTCAATTATTTTATAGAGACTGGGTCTTGCCATGTTGCCCAGGCTAGTTTTGAATTCCTGGGGTCAATTGATCCTTTTGCTTTAGTTTCCCAAAGTGCTGGGATTACAGGTTGTGAGCCACTGCACCTGGCCATGTTTCTCAAACTTTAATGTGCATATAAATCACTTGGGGATCTTGTTAAAATGCAAATTCTGATCAATGGTCCAGAGTGTACAATCTGAGATTCTGCATTCCAAACAAGCTGTTGGTCCACCCAAAGACCACACGTTGAGCAGCAAGGATTTATTTCTACTCCTTTGCTTAATAGATGAGGGACAGTCCATGCTTCACTTGGTTTTTTAGGGCATCATCATGTCTTGGGCAGACTTGAAGTCATTGGAACTGAATGTTATTAATATCAGTTTCTCAAACTCTTACCACTGAAGTCTCTGGTGAGGCCTTGGTTGCTACCTTTCCTGAGTTGAGGTTTTCAACTTTTTATTTCATTCAGTGTGAGAACTGAAAGATTACTTTTAATAAATGTTATTTTTCCTTTTTCCTTTTTTTTGCCTGAGTTATTCAGACATGGTTTCTGTTGCTTGCAGTCAACATAATATAACCTATACAGGGTATATTTTGGTGGCAAAGAAATATACTATAGTTGTATCACAAGGGAATAAATTCTTCTTTCCTCAGAACATAGCAGATAAATATATTTCCTTAAAAGCTTACACAAATCCACTGGTGACTCACAAATGCCTTTCTCCAGCATGATCTTCTTCCTCATCTTCCTGGCTCTATCCAACTTCCAATTTGATACTTCTGTTTGAATATCTAATAGTCATCTCAGACTTAACATATCCCAAATCCAAAATTGAACCTTCCAAAGTTGATGTTTCTATAGCAAATGACACTCTTTTTACACAGTTGCTCAGGTAAAAACCTAAGAACCATCCTGATTTCTATTTTCCCCTCCCTAAGTTCAATCCATTAGCAAGTTCTATCAGTTCTGCTGTAAACATCTAGCAAAAATCAACCACTTGCCATCTCAACTGCTTGTCCTAGTCTAAACTATATTCATATCTACCTTACACAACTACAAAAGCCTTCTAGTTCTGCTTTTCGCTCCCACTCTAGCTTTTCCACATGGCAGCCTAAGAAATTCTTTTAAAATGTAAACAAGATCATGTTACTTTTATGCTCAAAGCTGTTGAGTAGCTTCTTATCCCACTGAAAATACAATCCAAATTCCCTACCATGGTTTGCAGAGCTTATGTAATCATTGCTTTACTAAACCTCTTTACTTCTTGTAAAGAAATATACCGTCTTGTGCTGCTCTCCCCCTGGCACTCCCTGCTCCAGCTATGCTGGCCTGCCTCTTCAACTGGAATGAAAGTTCTAAGGGCAGAGATTTTTGTCTGTTACTTACTGTTGTATTCCTCCTACCTAGAATAATGCCTGTCACAAAATAGATGTCAATTAATAGTTCTTAAATGATTGAATGAAGAATGTGCAATCAATTAGGCAACAGTAAATAGACAGACCCAGTCACTGGGACTCTGGCAGGAAGTGGGGATTGGTCACAGGAGATGAGACCTAGGTTTTTACTACTAACTGTTTATACTACTAACCATTTATACCACTAATCACCCATATGTGATATTACCTTTAATTTTGAAGTTCAAGGCTTGTTCCAGTAAACTTAGAGCAAGGCTAGCAGTAAGGTAAATTGGTTAAAATGGCCATCATCTAAGCTTCTCATTTTTCCCAACCAGAAGACTATAGCATGTAAGTGGCCTTCAAATGACCCTATCTGGGAGTAGTAGAGAGATGCTAAGGTAGGCAACAAAGCAGATGGTATGTTGCTATTACTGTAGAGAGTTGCTATGGATAGTTTCTGTAGCTTTAGGAAGAAAATAAAGTAGATATCTTGCAATATATCGATTAACCAAATAAATTGATTGTTATTCATTCTTAAGCCTGCTGTCCCAGAAATAAAATGGCACAAAATATTCACAAAAGCTTTGTATAAGATAACTGTGGCTTGGAAATCTTATGACTAAAAATAACGATATGACTGTGCTCACAAGGACAAAGGAATAAACAGTAAGTAGAGATTTAAAAGATCACTCAACACACCTCTGCCACAGAAAGAAGGTATTCCACTTTCTATGGAACAGTGTCTATGATTATTCCTATTCTAAAGCCATTCAAGTGTCTCCTAGTTCCTTAGCCCTCGTTTTCTTACAGATATATGTTACTTAGTTCTTGCTTTTTCCCAGTCTTGTCCAAACACCAGCACCAACAACCTTTCTCCTATAGGTTAAATTCTGCAACTCCCTGAACCAGTGGAAACCAAACTTGTCAGTACTTTAATTGTTCAAATTTGTAAGTGAATAGAGTCTGGAAATGGTCTGTGGCCTCCATGCTGGATTTTAGTGTCCTGGGCAAAGCCCTTTGCCACCTACTTCTGCAGTAAGGGGCAATCTGCCCGGCAATGTTCAACATATGTAACTAGTCCACGTGCATGGTTTCTGCTTCCTGTCTGGTGTGCAGTCAAACTTCCCGCTCTGACCATAGCCTTGATTTAACCTCCTCATCATTGACCTAATACTCTAATCCTCTTTCTTTTTTTCTGTAAATCTGCTTTCTCTGGGGACTGAATTTTCTTTTGGGCCACTTTCAAACTGGACTAACTTAATTGCAGACAAAAGTGTGCCCAGTAAGAAGTATAGCTACTATCCAGAGACTCTTCCTATAGTGCTCTGCTTTCTTAGGTAGAATCCCCTGAATATCAGCATAAGTCTGGACTATTTATACTCCTCTTTGAAGACCAGACCGACTGCCAAGTTAATTTCCTTAGCCCCAATTTTGCTGGTTCTGGCTGACTCTTCCATTCCTTTTTTCTACTATTGACAGCATAACATGTCCGAGTACAGGGTCCACATGTATTGGGACACATTCCTGGAGGTCTGAGAGCAGGAAATAATGAGGATAGTTGTGAATTCCACTGTGTCATGGGGTTTAACTTGTTACACATTCTGTGTCCTGGGAAGAAGGCAGAACATTGATGGAAGTAAAAGTTACATATGGCTCTGTTGAAGACTCATGAGTCCACGTTATTTGCTGTTGGTTTCCTACAACTAGGACAGTCACAATAGAGTTGGATCTCCATTCTCAAATGTGTAGAATAGTAATGCTGATTTATGGAAGGGCTATAAATTCTGTAGTTGAAATAAAACCATTTTTTGTCTCTTGGAGTTAAAAACTCTGGTATTCATAGATGGATGATTACTATTAATATCCAGTTTAGGATTAATAAAAAACTTTGAATCTAGTAAATTCTTTATGTCCTCTACTTAAGACTTTTCTCTCTTGGAGATGATAGGAATGGAATCCTCTTCCAGTGAACCTAGCCTGACTCATTTACTGTCAACATTAGCATACACGAACTGATAAAGAGAGAGGGCAAGGATAAGGATAAGGCTAGGCCATTTTTAATTTTTAATTTTAATTTTTTGTAGAAACAGACTGCAGATTGAATTCCCACATAGGCAATTCCAGAATTCTTATGAGACATGCATTAGGACATCAGCAACAGGTAAGTTTAATAACACCAATGAAAATAATTGGTTAAGACATTACAGTATTCCTCAGGGGAGTTGCTTGGTTCTAGGGAATGTGTTTTTCCAATTTTGATAGAACAATTACAATATTCTCCATAGAGGAAATGATATTTTAATACTGGATTTCAAGAAATCACTGTCATCAGGAAGTATCTATCACTGCTTTTGAAAGAATTAAGAGCAGATTTGAAGGTTATATGTACTCTTTGGAATAAGAACAAGTGGGAGATGAGGAAAAGGAATCATAGATTAGTGTATAATAGATTTTTTTCCACAATAGTTCCCACAGTTCTGATCAGGTGACTATGACCAACACTTTACAGAAGTGTTAGTTACAAAACAGAAAAGATGGAAATATGTAATCTGGTTACTGACCAGAAGAGTATCTATCCCTAGAATATTGTATTTATATAGATTGGATAATAACATTTTATGGTATTTAGGTCAAAAGGTACACTGTACTATGACTAAGATTTTCTCCCTGCATTATCAGAAAGTAGACATGAGCACAAAAAGAATGATACTCTTATCAAGCTACATGACCTTCAATAGTCAAAAAATGTTTTAAGAAGTGTGTTCTTCCATTCATGTATTTATTCACTCAACAAGTAGAGTACCTAATACTAGAAATTGTGTAAGGCACTATACACAGAGGAAAACAAAATGGTTCCTGACAGTTTACTGATTATAATCTAGTGGTGCATAGAACACAATAAAATAATAATTATAATAATTAAAACTGTGACTAGTGCTATGAGGGTCAAGACAATAGAGTCTATTTGAAAAGCAATGTGATACTCCTAACTTGATTTTATGAGTAGAGGGAGCCAATGAAAACCTCTTTGAAGAAAAAATAGTTATTTAAGCAAGGACCTGAGGCATACATATGTTAACAGGACAAAGAGAAAGCAGCATAAGGAATACAGGCAGAAAGAGCAGCCTAGGTGAAAGCTCTGAGGTGGAGAGAGAAGTTAGCGTGTTTGGGGAACTGAAGGTTCATATAGTTAGGACAGAGAGTTAGGGTGATAATGGCTCTAAATACCATTGCAGAGGTAGGCAGGGACCCTATCTTTGCAGAGCCTTGTGGTTGTGATAAGAAGTTTATGTTTTAAGCATAATCAAAAGCTAAAAAAGAAAGTCTGATATGTGCATGAGAAATCATATAGACATTATCTTTCTACCACAGGTGGTGCCAAAAATAAAAAGCAGATTAATTTTAAATGGGATGATTTTATTGAATTGTAGACTAAGGAACTACATAGACCAATGCGCCATATTCTATCTTGCCCTTTCTTGGCTTCCTTCTAAGAGACTCATTATTTTTGGCTACAGAGTAAGTATTTTCCAAATATATGTATTTGTAGTTCATATATATATACACACACACATATATATACACACACACGTATATTATATATGTATATATATGTGTGTGTATGTGTATATGTATGTTTTTCCAAATAACATTTGGCTCAGCTGAGAGCTCTGTGCAAGGTTACACTCTGGCGAAAACTTTTAGTCATTAAGGCTGCATTGACAATTGAGCAATCCATCATTAGTTGGTAAATTTGTTTCAGATATGTCGAATTTGAAGCCATTACAGGACATCTATATTGAATTGTTCTAGGTTGTTATGGAGGAAAACACATATTCAGGATTAAAATGAAACTATTATTGTTCATAAGGCTGGCATTGTAGCAAGGAAGGAATGGGGTATTCATAGCCATACCTGGGGACTAGCATATCCTGGTCCCTTAGAACATCACACTTACCGTTTTTTTTAATATACAAAAATATATCCTAAAACTTCTCTGAGAATTGCTTTGTGGCCAGAGGCAGGAAAGGCCTAGTAACCCATATTTAGATGAGAAATAGGAAAACAAGTGAGAACTCAACAAGGAAGGGGAAAAGGACTTTGTTATGTGTGAACAAAGTTCAAAAGTCTTTTTGAAAAGACTTTTGGCAAACATTCAAAAGTGGTCACATATAAATAATAAATATTTTGTTTATATAAAGGAGTTGCAGTAGTTTCCTAGGAGAGTAAAATATTAAAGATATTTTTTAGCTGTGATTTAAATTTTTAGAACATGTGACACGAAGATCTATCTAATGACCATGGAAGGACTGATTTCCTCATCAGTAGGCATTTTGGAAATTTGAGTCTGGAATACAGCAAGAGAGGTCAGAGATAGAGGTGCAGACTGGAGAATTATTATTACAGAGATGATGATTAAAATCACGTCCATCAATTGATAAGCTGATTCAGGAAAACAGTGATGATCAATGGTTCTCAGTTTAGACTACCATTAGGATCACCTGGAGAGTTTTTGAAAACCACTGAGGCAGCCCCACCCAAAAGATTATGCTTTAGTTGATCTCAAGGACTGGGCATCCATTTTTTTAATTAGTCTCCAGATCATCATACTAAGCAGTCAGGGTTGAAAACCTTAGCACAGATAGAGATGGGCTAACAATGGAGTCCAAGGAAGACTTGCAGTGATACAGAATCTGTTAGGCAAAATGCTGGCCTTCATGGTCTTCATTCCTGGGGTTACTCCTATGAATATGTCAAAAGGTCTTTGAAGATGTAATTTAGGTTGCTAATCAGCTGATTTTAAAATAGGGAGCTTCTCTGGATTGTCTAGGTGGACCTAATCTACTCATATAAGCTCTGGAAAGCAGAGCTCATTTTCTGCCTGATGGTAAAAGAGAAGTCAGATATTTGAAGCCTAAGAAAGATTAGAACTGTCCTCCTTGACTTAGAGACTAAGAGGATCATATGTCAAAGAAACAGGAAAATAAGGAACTGAATTCTATCAATACTGCAATGGGTTTGGAAGCAGAATCTTCCCCAGAACCCCAGATAAGAGCTAAGCTGACGCCCTGATTCCTGCCTTGTAAGGCACTTAGCAGAGGATCCAGCTGAGCTATTCTATTCCCAGACTTCTGACCCACTCATGGTGAGATACTAACTGGGTGTTTAGCCTTCTAAATTTGTGATAATTTGTTATGGCAGCAATAGAAAACTAACACACAGAAATAAAACTGTAAGAGCCTAGTATCACAAAAGCCAAAGCAGAAAGAAAAGATATACTTCGTACTTTTCAGTTAAGACATCATTTACTTTTTTTTTTTTTTTTAATGAGACAGGGTCTCATTCTGTCACCCAGACCATAGAGCAGTGGTGCAATCATGCCTCACTGCTGTCTCCACCTCCTGGTTTCAAGCACTCTTCCCACCCTCAACATCCCAAGTAGCTGGGACTACAGGCATGCATGCACCATCATGCCCTGGTAATTTTTTATTTTTTATAGAGACAAGGTCTCACTATGTTGTCCAGGTTGGTCTCAAACTCCTGGGACCAAGCAATCATTTTGCCTTGGCCTCCCAATGTGCTAGGATTACAGGAGTGAGCCACCATGTCCCATCATCATTGCCTTTTGATAAAGTAGTTCCTCCTTCTTAATGAGTAAGGTACTTAGGACTAGGGCTTCTTCTAGTAGCCATATGGCTTATACAGCTTGCATTTGAAGTACGATACCCAGCGAACTTAGCCTGATGTTATTCATTTCTTATATATAGCATTTATCTTTTCCAATACATTTAAATAATTTCAGTTGAGTATTGAGTCTTTTCTCAATCGAAAGTAGCACTATCAGTTCTAATAAGAAGAGTTTTGAATGGATTTTGCTATGCAGGTAAGGTTCAAAGGTAGGAGTCAGAACTGAATCTGGTAACAGAGGGCAGGAAAACATAGATAAAAGTAGAGGCAAATCTTCTGTGGGAGTCAGGATGGGAAGCAAATGAAGACTATGCAAGTGGGAGCAAAGTCCTGTGTCAGAAGAGTATACAAAGGCCCACATGTGCTAGAAAGCAGGGAATCCGCCCACCTTTTACCTAGTTGAGGCTAGTAGGTCTGTTCTGGGGTCTCAAAGGAATGGCAGGGAGAACAGCAATGTCTAAAAGCGATTGGAAGAAGGGCTGACTTCTAGAAGAGTAGCTGGGATGCCAGTGGAGGGATGAATGTAACTGCAAGTTAATACCGAGGGAGATAGTATTAACAGAGAGGTAAGCAGCCAGTAACAGGAGAGGCCAGGACATGAAGCTGCATGGCCCATATCCACAAATGGTAAATTTAATGATGTTAGTTGTTCAGAAGCTACTTTTGAGCCTCTCTCGGGGGGAATTGAAAAGAGCCTCTTCCATGGTATGATATTAATAAGGGCCTGATACAGAAAACAGTTTTTGTTTGCTGCCATGACCTTAAGCTTTTTAAAAAATATCTTTTCAGATCAATGGAGCCTGGGGCAGCATCTTTATGTAGTAATACATTTTTCTAAATCCATCTCCAAATTGTTCATTGTTTGATGGTTAATTCAGGCTTTCACTATTTCTCCAAGTGCCATAGTTAGTGCTTAAGTAGGCTTTCACCTTCTTTGCATATTTTAGGACAAAGCTTTTTTTGGTTTAGACTGCAGAAAAAAAATGGAGGCTTCTTTCCATCCCTTCATTTCGGATGCCAAGATAGCATGTGATATTTCTAGCTCTTTTATGTTAAAATTCTAGTTCATTTTATGTATTTTTCTGTTATTATCACCCTCTTGCTCAAAACAGATCATTATATTATAGACTTAAGTTAAAATATATGAACTTCTGTTAACCTGATTTCTGGAGAATAAGCATGGAAACAATCTCCTTTCTTTATTTGAAGGTTTCTTTGTGGAGTACTTCATTTGGACCCTTGGTTTGTACTCCAGCAGCTGACTTAAACACATATTCCTTAGTCTCACCTCCCTCTTTATTTTGATGGTCACTGATTTACTTCAAGCCTTCTTATTTTTTGATGGGACTAGTAAAATTCTTTACCCATCTCTGGGCCCAACCACACTCATAGCTCATACCCTACACCCCATAGGTAAGAATGGCTGTTTATGCACACAAATCCAATTATGTCATCTTTGTTCACTTCAATGGCTTAACATTGCTGATAAGATAATGTTCAAATGGCTCTAGGATAGAGAACCAGAACTTTAGTGGCCTCTATCTACCTCTCCAACCTTATCTTCTTGCTTCTTCTAAATAAATTCTGCACTTCAGCAATACTAAACTACTTGCCTGGCCTCTGTGCTATTTCTTTCTTCTTCCCCTGTATTGCTGGCTCACCCTGTCTCTGTGCTCCAAAGCACCATAATCATACTTCTATTGTAGTACTCAGTCATGTGGACAGCTACAATGTAATGTGTCTTCAAGTAGATGGTGAAATTCTGGAGGTCTGGAATTATATTTAGTTATTTTTTTTTAATTAAATGAACAATTTAATCTCTAAAATTAATGATGATTTGGTATATATTTCAATGCTGTTTATGTTTCTTTTCCCTTTTAAAATGTGCATGTTTACTTTGATACAAAAAGTGTGTTATCATCCAGATATAGACATTACCTGGGTATTGGTGTCACCTAAGAGCTTCTTACAAATGCAGAATCTCGGGCTCTTAGACGTAGTGAATCAGAATCTGCATTTAAGAAAAAACCCCAAGCTGCTTCATATTTCCAATACAGTTTGAGAAGCGTGGATCTGGGAACTATTTCATCTAATAGTTCTATTGCATTCAGGACATTCAGAAACCCCTTGCCAGTGTCTCACATGTGTACTTTGGTGGAGTATACAGCTTTAGGAGTTCATAAGCTTTTCCCACCAGCCCCAAAATCCTTGCTTTACATGACAAAGTTAATTTCTCTGAAAACAATCTTTATCATTTGTTAAAGCAACTTCTGCACCTGAATTGGGTAGTATTCATATGGTGGATTATCCAAAATAAGCTTAAAACAACAACTCGCAGACTGAATAAGGCCAGCTCATCCCACCCCTGATTTTTTCTGTGGACAGTTCTAACATTTGCATTGGCCTTTCAGCCTTCCCCAGATGAAGATAACTGCGTTTTTGTTACCTATTCTCCACAAGGACACTTATCTTGGGCTGCTTCTCTTTGTTACTTTTATTGTCTTTGAAAGCTAACTCTAATTTCCCATTTTCTTCTCTGTCTCATATTTCTTCTTTGCAATTATATTCATCCATCACTCTGTCTATAACATAGTCTAATCTCAGCTCTTCTCTCAATAATATTAATGAGATAAGTATGAAAGGCTGCATATCAACAATTTCATAGTCTTTTGTTTCTTTAGTTCTATTCAATCATCCCAGAGTCTTGAAAAGTGCATAGAATCTTTATATATCTTCCAATACCTTTTATGTAAGTCTTTTCATATATGCATTATTACTAAATATTTAAGTATAGGCATCAATATATTTTTTGGAGTTGTGCCCATCTATCTCTACAGTGTTCCTCCTCGCTTTGAAGTCTTAAGTATTCTCTAAAGGGAGATTTATACTTAAGGTCTAATCTCCTGCTGTTCTGACTAGCCTTTTTCTGCTTAAACTATTCCAGATTTTTCTTAAATAGCATCATCTCCACTTCATTTTTTAATAGCAATTGGTTTGTATTGTTCTACTTTGCCTCTGCAAATGTAATAACTGACGTCCTTCTTTCTAAAATATCCTCTCCATGCTTCACCTTTCAACACAGGCCAACCCATTTTTGTTTGCTCTTACTCCCATAATTTTCATTCAGTGTGTCAGAGGATATGTCCTGTTAGCAGAGCTAACAGGCTACAAAGGACTTAGGGTCTCCTTCGAGTCCTTTTTTTAAAAAAAACTTCATGGTCCCACAACACAATGTGGTAAAGCAAGGTAAAAGGAAGGCAAGGAACAAAACAGGAAATTATACTATTACAGGAAATTGTTGTAATAAAGTGAAAAGCCAAGGAAGCAAGTGTCCAGCAAGTCATAAAATTCTAATCATGCGGCTGGGATAAATTGAACCTTTACTCACCAGCTGGCAGAGTTTTGTATTGTTCTTTTTGTCTTTATTTACATCTAAGTGCATACCTTTGTAACTTGAAAGCCACCTGGTCATTTTACAGTTGCGGTAATGAAGACGCAAAAAGATTTAGTGACATTCTTAAGTTTTCACCATAGTGACTGGCTGAATCTGGGCTAAAATGTGGATCTTCTGACTCTGAGAGCAGGACATTTTCTCTAAGAATTGAAATTTCTTGAAGATCAACAGTTGTCAGACCCTGTCTTTATCAAATTTTAATGTGGCAAATCTTCCTCACAAGACTTTACAAGGCCATTCTACAGATAAGAAATCTGAGGCTGAGGGAGGCAAACATTAATTTCATCATTGTGAAAGTGCTCTCTTTTATCCCAGAAGTTAGGTTCACGTGCATGAAATCACTTTCCAAAGTAAGCATTGATGTATTAGGGACCTGAGGGGGCAGAAAGAGGAACATACTTCTTTTCAAGAAGAATAGGTGCCCTGTAGTTGCTATAGCAACTGGGAACTGATGTAAGGCATTCCTGCTAGAACATTTTCACATATTGAAGGTGTCTTCCTGTCTGACCAGAAGCTGAAAGAGTTTGGTTAGCTTTGTTAATTAAAACAGAGGTATCTAAAATGGGAAGCATGCACCCCAGGAAATACACAGCTCAGTCTTCTAGGTTGCCTGTTCTTTGTCCCCTACACTGAAAAAAAAAATTGTGTAATTTTTTTTTTTTTTGAAACAGAGCCTTGTTCTGTCACCCAGGTTGGAGGGCAGTGGTACCATCTCGGCTCACTGGAACCTCAACTTCCTGGGTTCAAGCAATTCTCGTGCCTCAGCCTCTCGAGTAGCTGAGACTACGGGCTCATATCACCATACCTGGCTAATTTTTCTATTTTTAGTAGAGGTGGGGTTTCACGATGTTGGCCAGATTGGTCTCAGATTGGTCTCAGACTCCTGACCTCAGGTGATTGCCTAAGTGCTAGGATTACAGGTGTGAGCCACTGCGCCTGGCCCACATTTTTAGAGAAGTATAATGTATACAGACAAGTGCGCATAAGTGTATAGCTTAATAAGTTTTCACAAACTGAACATACCTGTGCAGCCAACATCAATATCAAGAAATAAAACCTTAGTAGCATTATAGAAGTCATGCTTGTTCTTCTTTCTAATCAATATTCTCAAAGTTAATCACTGTTCTGACTCCTAACTCTACACAGGCATACCTTGTTTTATCACACTTCACTTTTACCAATTGAAGGTTTGTAGCCACCCTACATAGAGCAAGTCTGTTGGAACCATTTACCTAACAACATGTGCTGTGCTCACTTTGTGTCTCTATGTCACACTTTGGTAATTCTGGCAGTATTTCAAACTTTTCCATTATTGTATCTATTATGGTGATCTGTGATCAGTGATCTTTGATGTTGCTAGGTTGGAGCAAAAGTAATCACGGTTTCACCATTACTTTTAATGGCAAAGACCCCAATTACTTTTGCACCAAACTAACACTATTGTAATTGTTTTGAGGCACCACAAACCATGCCCATATCAGATGTCAAGCTTAATTAATAAATATTGTGTGTGTTCTGACTGCTCCACCAACAGGTCATTCCTGTCTTTCTCCCTCTCTTTGAACCTTCCCATTCCCTGATACACAACAATGTTGAAATCAAATCAATAATAACCCTACAATGTCTACAATGGCCTGTAAGTGTCCAACCAAAAAAATAAAGGAAGGAAGAGTTGTACAACTCTGATTTTAAATCAAATGCTAGAGATGATTAGACTTAATGAGGGAGTCATGTTGAAAGTTGAGAGAGGGCCAACGGTAGGTCTCTTGAGCCAAACAGTCAACAAAGATGTGCATGCAAAGAAAATTATTTGAAGGAATTAAAAGTGCTACACCAGTGAACACAAAAATGATTAAAAAAAAAAGAAAGGAGTGAAACAGCCTTATTGCTGATGTGGAGAAAGTTTGAGTGGTCTGTATCAAAGATCAAACCAGCCATAACATTCCTGTAAGCCAAAGCATAATCTAGAGCAAGGCCCTGGATTCAATTCTTTGAAGGTTGAGAGAGGTGAAGAAGCTGCAGAAAAAAAGTTTGAAACTAGTAGGAGTTGGTTCATGAAGTTTAAGGAAAGAAGCTGTCCCCATAACGTAAAAGTACAAGGTGAAACAGAAAATGCTGATAAAGAAGCTACAGCATGTTATCCAGAATATCTAGATAAGATAATTGATGATGGTGGCTACACTAAACAACAGATTTTCAGTGTAGATGAAACAGACTTATAGTGGATGAGCCATCTAGGATTTCATAACTAGAGAGGAGAAATTAATGCCTGACTTCAAAGCTTCAAAGAATAGGCTGACTCTCTGGTTAGAGGCTAATGCAACTGATAACTTTAAGTTGAAGTCAGTGTTCATTTATTGTTCTGAAAATCCTAAGACCCTTAATAATTATGCCAGATCTACTATGTCTGTGCTCTACAAATGGAACAACAAAGCCTGGATGATGGCATACCTGTTTATACCAAGGTTTACTGAGTATCTTAAGCATACCATTGAAACCTACTGTTCAGGAAAAAAAAATTTTTTTTAAATATTACTGCTCACTGACAATACACCTAACTCAGACCCAAGAGCCCTGATGGAGATGTAGAAGGAGATTAATGTTCTTTTAATGCTGACTAAAACAGCATGCTTTCTGCAGCCCATGGATAAAATAGTGATTTTGACTTTCAAGTCTTAATTATCTAAGAAACACAGTTTTAAGGATATCACTACCACAGATAGTGATTCTATTGATGGATCTGGGTGAACTACACTGAAAACCTTCTGGAAAGGATTTACCATTCTTGATGTCATTAAGAACCTTCATGGTTCATGGGAAGAGGTCAAAATATCAACATTAACAGGAATTTGAAAGAAGTTGATTCCTGTCCTCATAGATGACTTTGAGGAGTTCAAGGCTTCAGTGGAGGAAGTAGCTGCAGATTTGGCAGAAACAGCAAGAAAAAATAGAATTAAAAGTAGAACCTGAAGATATTTCAGCCAGATTTGCTGTAATCTCATGATCAAACTTGCATGTATGAGCAATTGCTTCTTATGGATGAGTAGAGAAAGTGGTTTCCTGAGATAAAATCTACTCCTGGTGATGATGGTGTGAACACTGTTGAAATGACAATAGAAGACTTAGAATATTACATCAACTTAATCAAGAAGTGGTAGGGTTTTAAAGGATTAACTCCAATTTTCAAAGAAGTTCTACTGTGGGTAAAATGCTATGAAACCTTATCTCATGCTGTAGAGAAATCTTTTGTGAAAGGAAGAGTTAACCAGTGTGGCAAATGTCATTGTCTTTTTTTTTTGTATTACACTTTAAGTTCTAGGGTACATGTGCACAACGTGCAGGTTTGTTACACAGGTATACATGTGCCATGTTGGTTTGCTGCACCCATCAACTTGTCATTTACATTAGGTATTTCTCCTAATGCTGTCCTTTCCCCAGCCCCCGACCCCATGACAGGCCCCAGTGTGTGATGTTCCCCACCCTGTGTCCATGTGTTCTCATTGTTCAGTTCCCACCTATGAGTGAGAACATGGGGTGCTTGGGTTTCTGTCCGTGTGATGGTTTGCTGAGAATGATGGTTTCCAGCTTCATCTATGTCCCTGCAAAGGACATGAATTCATCCTTTTTTATGGCTGCATAGTATTCTATGTTGTGTATGTGCCACATTTTCTTAATCATTCTATCATTGATGGACATTTGGGTCGGTTCCAAGTCTTTGCTATTGTGAATAGTGCTGCAATAAACATACCTGTCTGTGTATGTGTCTTTACAGTAGCATGATTTATCATCTTTTGGGTATATACCCAGTAATGGGATCACTGGGTCAAATGGTGTTTCTATTTCTAGATCCTTGAGGAATCACCACACTGTCTTCCACAATGTTTGAACTAATTTATACTCCCACCACTGTTGTCTTATTTTAAGAAATTACCACAGCCACCCCAACCCTCAACAAACACCACCCTGATCAGTCAGCAGTCATTAACATCAGGACAAGATCCTCCACCAGCAAAAAGATTACAACTCAGATGATCACTAGCATTTTTTAGTTAAGGTATGTAGATTGTTTTTTAGATGTAATTCCATTGTACACTTAATAGGCTGTAGCATATTTTAAACTAAACTGTTTTTTTTGAGATGGGGTCTCACTCTGCTACCCAGCCCTGGAATGTGGTGGAATGATCTTGGCTCACAGCAACCTTTGCCTCCTAGGCTCATGCCATCCTCCTACCTCAGCCTCCTGAGTAGCGAGGACCACAGGTGCACACCACCATGCCCGGCTAATTTTTGTATTTTTTGTAGAGACGAGGTTTTGTTATATTGCTCAGTCTGGTCTTGAATTCCTGGGCTCAACCAATCTTCTCACCTTTGCCTTCCAAAGTTCTGGGAATACAGGAGTGAGCCACCATGCCCGGCAGTGTAAATATGAACTTTTATA
The DNA here is from genome assembly GCF_009764315.1 of Trachypithecus francoisi. Lineage (NCBI taxonomy): Eukaryota > Metazoa > Chordata > Mammalia > Primates > Cercopithecidae > Trachypithecus > Trachypithecus francoisi. The sequence continues at coordinate 73,865,181 of NW_022681453.1, read as the reverse complement.
TGCGCTGGGAAACAAAAAAATTCATGTGATTGCTTTATTGCAATATTCATCTTATTGCAATATTTTATTTATTATGGTGGTTTGGAATTAAACCCACAATATTTCTGAGGTATGCCTATGCATTAGTTTTGCTTGTTTTTGAGTGTTATGTCAATGGAATCATACAGTATGTTCTCTTTTGTGCCTAGTTGCTTTCACTCAATGTTATGTCTTTACATAGTGTGACTAAGTTTTTTTCTTCTTGTTTAATTTTTATGTTGTAACTTATATAAAAGTTCAGTAATAGATGCATATAAATTATAAATAAGCCAGGGATGTGTGCATAAAAGTTTGCAGTTATTGGGTTCAAGTATGGCATCATTTGTGTGAATGTCGACTTTAAACCCCAGATAGACTCATTAGCTTGTTAAAGAGATAACTATTCACAACTACAGACTATGATGACCTCATCTAGATATTTGTATTTAATAAACATTTATTTATGAGAACCTACTATGCACAAGTCTTCGTAGGCACTGTGACAGTTACATAGGCAAAATAAAAAGATGTAGCTCAGTCTTTCAAGGAGTCTCACTAGTGGGAGAAAAAGCGCAGTAAACTTATGTGATCATTCCAGACAAAACTGAGAATCTACAAAAGAGACACAACTAAAATGATATAGAAGCCTGGATGAAGGATGACCAATCTTCCAGGAAGCTAGAAAAGGCCCCTTGAGACTTTTACTAGATAAACTTTGAGCCCCTTTATACTTCCCATTTTCCAATATTTAATAAGATTTCTCATTACAGAAATAGCATCTTCATTCTCACTGTGCATTGCATTATGTTTCAGGTTTATGGATACACAGTATATATTGCGCTCAGTCAAAAGGGGGCAGCATTCACCCTTTTTCTGAAAATCAGAGACCACTTTGGCCACATCTCTTTCTTTCTAGGAAAAGAATACTTTTACCAGACAGCGTTTCAGAACATATATATAAATTTTAAGCCCCCTGTTTTAATTGTTTGTTTATAGAGATAGCAACTGATTTCCACCTTCATGTCACTGAGCCCAACATATTGCCCATGTATAAATGAAGTCAGGCTGTCTCTGTGCCCAGAGTTTCCCTTATTTCTGCCTTTGTCCCTTGATTGGGCGTGGCAGTCTTGCTGAGACTCAGATTGCTAAAGGGCAGTGGCTGAAATGAACAAAAGGAATCAGACCTTTACTCTTAGCCTGAGAAAAAGATTGCCAGGAGAAGCTTGGGGAGAAAGCGCAATGCTGAGTGGTTGCATCATTGTTTTGACTACCTAATGCTTTTTTTCTCTTCTGAATTTTTATCCTTTTTAAACTTCCATTTATAAGCATAACAATTATGTGAAAGGTAAATAAGTTACATGCACTACAGGGATGTATGACTGTGCTCTATCTTGGGGGCATTCATCTCTTTATTAGCCAAGTAACCTTTACAGTTTAAGTACTACACAGTTGCTGCAGTCCTTTTCTTGCTGACACAGTAGTAGAGGGAGTGGTGGTGAAAACTGAGAGAGGTTTAATGCTGAAAGTCTCAGACTGTATATCTCTATGTCTATGACCTCTAACCACCAGACCAGCAGATAACTGATTTCATTTTGTTAGTGAAACACTGATTTTAATTGCTGACTTATACAGCTTCCATGTTATACTTGATTGGTTTTGAGAAAATCAATGTTGATGTTCAAAATTCCAAATTAATTATTTCTTTCTAGATTTAATCATACTGTATACAGCCCTCAGTTGCCCTCTAAGCGACTTAAAAAAATTGAAGAGTAGAGCTTTACCAAATGTCTCTGAATGATAAAGGGAAGTTAGCCCACCCTATAATTAGGTTTTGTAAATATCAAGTCAAAGGTCAGAGCAAAGGTCATCTGATTTCTGCCTTTTGTGAAGAAAACAAGGGATTGTAGTCACTATGGCTGATTTCAGAATAGTAGTAAAGATGAAGTCATTGCTTTCTTTCTAAACAGAAACTGTAAAATGAAATAATTTGGAACAATCACAGAAATAATTACATTAATATGAATAGCAAATAACAAGTGATAATTTGTGTAGCATTTACATATATTGTGACCCTTGGTTTTAGGCCTTGTGCAGTGTTTTTCTCTGTCAGGTACATGATGCTGGAAGAGCAGCTCTCCAGGAGACCTCTGATGACATCATGTCACTGTCCTCTGAGGCCACAACACAGCTGCCATGCCACACACTAGCTCAAAACACACAGTGGGGCATAGCCAAAACATTCACAAAGTAAAGAAATGTCAACTTTCTACCTTTTAGCATTCATTTGCCTGAATTAACCAACTTTGTGCAACATATAAAATCTAAAGCCCATGTGAGAGATAAGACAGAATTATTTACATTTCTGCTGAAATTAAGAATGATGAAGTAGAAACTTATTACTTTTAAAACCAAACAATGAATCTAAATATGTGTATATCAATCAAATGATGAGTTAGGACTTCATCATGGACTGGAGAGGAAAATTGGATGACCAACTATCCTGGGTTGCTAGGGACTGAGAAGGTCTCTAGGATGTGACACTTTCAATTTTAAAATTGAGACTATCTTAGGCAAACTGGAAAAAGTTGGTCACCCTAGCTGGAAGAGATCTTTTTGGCTATGTTGCCCAATTATCTTATCTTGCAGCTGAAGAAAATAAAGATTATGGAAATCATAAGATCCCAGCAGGATTGTTTTTCTCCCTAATTCTTGTCAATGTCTTTTCTTTTCCTAGTTTCTCAGGTCATGTATTAAACTTAGACCACAGGATCATGCAAATGGCCCTTATTAGGTGGGCCTAGGGGGTAAGCATGGGGTTAAGTGACTCCAAGAGTGCCTGTCCTTCTCAGATCTGAAGGTCACTTGGCTGACTATGGGAATGCCTGGCTGTCTTCCAGGAGAGCAGAGAATGCCTCTATCAATAGTTTGAATACTGTTCTGCAACTTTCTGAGTGACACTGCAAAGTACCAAAGAGAGAAGCCACACAGGGGGAAAATGGGCATCTCAGTCTGCTCTGGCAGCTGTAACAAAATACCATATACTGGGTGGCTTATAAACAACAGAAATTTATTCCTCACAGTTCTGAGGCTGAGAAGTTCAGATCAGGACATCTGCTGACTCAGGTGAGGGTCCCCATGCTGGTTCATGGATGGCACCGTCTACATGTCCTCAAATTGTGGAAGGAACTAGCTAGCACTCTGGGACCTCTTTTATAAGGGCACTAATCCCATTCATTGAGGGCTCTGCCATCATATCCTAATCACCTCCCAATGGCCCCACCTCCTAATATCATCATCAACTTAGGAGTTAGGTTTTAACTTATGAATTTCGGGGGGACACAAATGTGCAGATCATAGCAACTGGGTTCTGAGACTTGAGCATGTCAGGGATTCACAGCGTTTCAAATATGTGGGCAGGTTGCTGACACCTGTTCTTCTGGGTCCTAAGGAAAACAGAAAATGTGATTAAATAATTCAGCCTGATTTGGGGGCTTTATTTGTAATGACTCCTAGAAGGATTTGCCTTGCAAAATAAGGACCATGGAAAGTAATAAGTACTTAAATGAATGAAGAGGCCGAGTGAGAGGTGTTTTATAGCTGCGTGTGTTGGGGTGGGCGGGGCACTGAAGGAAGAGTTAAATGGTAAAGTACTATATAGACTGCTTTCAGTGTTTTCCTCAAATTATTCCACAGAGATGGTTGCTTATACCAGAAAGAAAATGAGAACTACTACTAATAAGACTTCATTTTTATTCATCAAAGAGAATAATTACAGAACTGAAGAAGAGAGAGCAAACATGGTAAAAACATAGTACAAACAAGATAAAACATACTCAAAGCAGAATAGATGGAGGCAAAGGTCGTCAAAACTACTAAGAACCCAGGTATGTGGTTATTCTTTATTAAAAAATAGACCTATCTCTGTTATTCCTATTTTGTCTACTGAATGTATTATCCTATCTCAATCCACTGAACTCATCTTTAATTCTCAGCCTGAATGCTGTTCCCTAAAGAAAGTCTTCTCTAACCTCCTGATTCTATTTTAGGTCGCCCTATTAAATGCCTTTAAAACACTGTATACTTTATCATAATGTGATACAAAAATGAAACTTGGCATGAATTAAACTAAATTACACTTATAATAATTTAATGTCTGTATCCCTGCTAGACTATAAATTTATTTATTTTTTTGAGGCAGAGTCTCACTCTGTCGCCCAGGCTGGAGTGCAGTGGTGCGATCTCGGCTCACTGCAAGCTTCACCTCCCTGGTTCACACCATTCTCCTGCCTCAGTCTCCTGAGTAGCTGGGACTACAGATGCCCGCCACCATGCCTGGCTAATTTTTTTGTATTTTTTGGTTGAGATGGGGTTTCACCGTGTTAGCCAGGATAGTCTACATCTCCTGACCTCATGATCTGCCCGCCTCAGCCTCCCAAAGTGCTGGGATTACAGGCGTGAGCCACCATGCCCAGCCACTATAAATTCCTTACAGTCAGAGACCATGCCTTTTTGGTCATTGTTGAAGCTCCTGGTACATAGTAAGCACTTGATAAGTGTTGTTTGTTGAACTAATGAACCAATCATTTGAAATGAGTTCAAGTTTTCAGATTCTGTTGTATAGATCTGTAATATATGGCAAAATCAATAAAATGTATTATACCCCAAAACATTTCTGTGTGTGTACAGTATTCTGTTAGGAGAACAAATTCTATAAAAAGACTACTGAATCCAAATCTTGGCTCTTATACTATCTCTGAAAAGTTACACCTGTAAGCCTCAGTTTTGCCATTTACAAAATGGTATTGTGTCAGCTTCAAAAGTTTCCTCTGAAATTTAGTGAAATAACGAGGATGGACATTAAGCATGATATCTGGAACATGATATATTTTCCACAATTATTAGGTTAATTTGAATAATTAAAAATTTAAAAATACTCAGATGCCCCAAACTTCTCAAGATGGTGAAAAATGTATGTGACTAGAGAATAGAATGTAGTCTTAGTTGTTCTATTGAGTCATTGTGTGACATTAGGCAAATTACAAGTATCTCTGGGAATTTCTTTATTTACAAAATGAGATAGCTAAACTGTCCTCTTATGATCCATCGTGAGAAAAAGGGTGTTGTGGATGTCCTAAATTTATATAAAATTGAATGTTTATATGGTAATTTTTTCTAGCCATATCTTTTATTAGGTTCTTGAAAGGGATTGAATTGCAAGTCAGATTACTGGGACGCAGACTCTGAGATGGAAATTAATGTGCAGGAAGTACACATTACACAGAATAAAACACTCTTAGGGTTAACATCTATTGGAGAAGGGAAAGAAGAAACAGGATTGGGCAAAGAGAGAAGTTGGCTGTAAGCAATCAGCCAAACTTTCTATGTTGAATATTTTGCTAGATTGTTTTTAGGATAAACATGATTTCAGCATGTTATAATTTAACAGAGAGTATGGTGGAAAACTATGTACTATCTTCCCAGTGTCCCTCCCCTGTGAATTGCTCCTTCCTTCATTCAAACGGTGCCATTTGATGCTGTGTTCTTATAGACTTTACTATTGGCAAAAACCACAATTACTTTTGCACCAACCTAAAACCTTGTCACAATATTGCTCCAGGGTTGAGTAAAAACATAAATGGTCAGTTTGAATCAGTTTTTAAATTTCCCTGGGAAAGACAGTCAATCTGTTGATAGAAGCCAAAATGTGAAAGTCAGGATGTGGCATTGCTTATTATCTCTGTGAGTGAGGAGGCCTTGATGGAACTCAAAACCTACCCATGCACATTACAAACTGAAAAAGGAATTCAATAACTAAGGAGTCATAACAATTCCAAATGTATATATGCCTGATAAACTCTAAACAATAGAGTTTCAAATTGCATGAAGCAAAATTGATAGAAATAGAAGCAGAAATATATAAATCCACAATCATAGCTGGAGAACTCAATACTCTCTCAATAATTGAGAGAACAAAGAGATATAAAATTAGTAAAGATATAAAAGACATGAACAACACTATCAACCAACTTAAATGAATTGACATTATAGAACGCTTCACCCAACAATAGAAGAATATATATACTGTTTAAATATACATGGAACATTCATAAAGGTATGTCATATTCTTGGCTATAAAAAATTTAAAGAGATTTAAAAGATTTGAAATCATACAGAGTGTATTCTCTGACCATAATGGAATTAAGAAAAAAAAAAATCCATAACCGAAAGATATGTAGAAAATCAACACATATTTTGGAAGGTAAACAATACATCTCTAAATAATCTATAGGTTAAAGAGGAAGTCACAAGGGCAATTAGAGAGAAAAATATATGTGTAAGTAGATATACTTTTTGTTGTTGTTGTTAAAGAAATGGCATCTCCTCAGGTTGTCCAGGCTGGTCTTGAACTCCTAGGCTCAAGTGATCCTCCCACTTCAGCCTACTGAGTAGCTGGGACTACAGGCATGTGACACTGTGCTCAGCTTAAGAAATATTTTAAGTTGAATGAAAACAAGAACCTAATGTATCAAACATGGGATGCATCTAATGAAGTACTACATGTGTAATTTATAGAATTAAACACTTACATTAAGAAAGAAGAAAGATATGAAATCCATGATGTAGATGTTAAGAATCTAGTAAAAGAGGATTAAATTAAGTCTCAAAGTAAACAAAGAAAAAAAATAAAAATAAAAGTAGAAATCGAAAAAATTAAAAACCAGAGAAAAATAGAGAAAATCAATGAAACCGAAAATAGATTATTTCTTAAGATCAATAAAATTGATAAACCTCTTCCCAGAATGAGCACGGGGCAAAAAAAGAAAACACGAAATTATGAATATCAGAAATGAAAGAAGGAACATTACTATTAATTCTATAAACATTAAAAGGATAAGGGATTATTACAAACAACTCTATATATTCCCACGTATTTGATAATTTAGATGATATAGGTAAGCTCCTTGAACGACAGAAACTATTGAAGCTAACACAAAAATAAATAGATAACCTTAACAGTCCTGTACCTATTAGAGAAACATAATTTATAGTTAAAAACCTTTCTATTAAGCATTTAGAAAAGACATAGCAAGTCTACACAAACTCTTTCAGAAAATAGAAGAGAGAACACTTAACTTATTTTAACTTGATAACAGCACCAGACAAAAATATAACAAATAAATAAAACCAAAAGTCAATATCCCTCATGAACAGATGCTCAAATAATCAAGAAAATATTAGAAAATAGAATCCAACAATATGTAAAAAGGATAATATGTTATGACCAAGTGGGGTTTATCCTGGAAATGCAAAACTGTTGTAACATTTAAAAATCCATCATTGTAATTCATCAAATCAGCAGACTAATGGAGAAAAATCATATAATTTTCACAATGGATTTTAAAAAAGCATTTTACAAAATTCAATTTTCATTCATGGTTTAAAACAATAGCAACATTAGCAAAAATTCTCAGTGAACTATGAATACAGTGAGACTTCATCAATCTGATAAAGGTCATTTATGAAAAGCATTACAGCTAATATCATACTTAATAATGAATAATGAATACTGTTTTCCTGGGATTGGGACAAAAGCAATGATGTCTACTTGCATCACTCCCATTCAACATTATACAAGTGATCCTGATTAGTAGAGTAAGACAAAAACAATAAATTCTGGATGCATGGAATAGAGTGAATAAATCTCAAATGTATTATGCTCAGTGAAAGACGTCAGACTCAACAGGATGCATACTGTAGGACTGCATATGACATTCTGAAAAAGTTAAAACTATGGGGAAAGAAAGTAGATTAGTGGTTGCCAGGGCCTGGAGCTGCAAGTAGAATTTTGCTATAAAGGAGCATAGGAGAGTTTTGAAGGGTGATAGAATTATTTTATATCTTGTTTATGATGGTTACATGACTATATGTGTTTGCCACATAACTAATAGATTGGTACATGAGAAAGGATATATTTTCCTATATGTAGATTACCCTTGATATGCCTCAGAAACAAAAGAAAATCCCACTTAAAGAGAGAAACCAATGTGGGTTTGTCTTTGAAATGAAATTCTGGTGGTGTTTTTTCCTGTGGTTGTGATTTTTTTTCCGGAAATCCGGGTTTCTCTCTGAACTTTTGGAGTTTAGTTATTTAAAAAATAATAATTTTATCTGCTTTTGATAAACCGTGGAAGAGGGCTACCTGGATATATTCTATGCATTACCTGAGTCATTCAGGATCTTTTAAATGTAATCTCTATACTTTTCCTCATGCAAGTTCAAATAATGTTTCTATCACCTGTGACAGACTGTCCTGAGTAATGCATGGAAATAGGCACTTGCACAAGTAACTGTATACACGGTTGTATGAGAAGTGCTGTAAGAGCAGTAAAAATGGTGTGGAAGCAGACAGCTGAATGTGATTAAGTCTGACTGGGATCTAGGCAGTAATTGAGTTGGCCTCAGAGACTTTCTGCACTAGAGTCTGGGGAAGCACATCCTAGCTTGAGAAAACACATTTGAGAGCACATTGCAGAGGACAGGAATAAATGGATGCATGGATGACAGTACGTGATGTCTTCAGGGATAAGAGGTGCAGTGGACCTAAAAAGTGAAGAGACCATCAAACCAGGTAAGTGGTGGAAGATGGACTTAGAAAGGTAGACTTTTACCAGATAATAGAGAGATCCTTTCTGTGCTCAACATTTTAACTTCATTTTATAAAGAGTTTTATAAATAGCAGGGGAGTGGCATACTCAGATAAGAATTTCTGAAAGATATTTTCAATGCAATCTGAGGAATTATCAGAGAGGCTTCTTGAAATAGGTCAGTTGGGAATCTGTTACATTAGATTAGAAGGTCTGCAGATGACTATGCCCTACATAGACAGAAAGGGTGTAATGATATTGATGTTGTTATGATTATAGCAGTTACCACTTTCCCCACTCCTTGTGAGCCAGGCATTGTACTAAAGTACTTCAAATACATTATCTTATTTAATCTTGACAATCATATAAAGTAGGTATTATTATGTCAATGTAGTAGCCAATTATTTTCCGCTTAGTCCATGTGGAGGGCCTGACCCCACTGCCTTTCCCACCCTACCAGAGGTGGTGATATTATTAGGGATAAGCGTGTGTCCTGGGCTATCTAACAGGTGTATCCTTTTTTTCCCTTGGTTAGCAAATGGCGAGGGACAGGTAGATAGCTCATTTTATACATTTGGATTTAGTCCCATGAATTTGGTGGGAATTATCAATAAGAGAAGATAAATTGTATCTGCTTTTGATAAGAAGAGATGGATGAAAACTGGCTGGAATCATTTGTTAGTTGATATTAATTCTACAGCCCTGAATTTCCCAATGAATTTTCCTTGAATATTCATCCTGATAAATACTCTGTGAAAAAGTATTCTGTTTTACGTATTAAATGGGAAAGCATTGATTACTGTATTATCTCAGAACTTAGTAAAGGGACTAGAAATCTTGCAGTCAACAAATCTATTTAATTTTGTTTAATCCAGCTTTCTCAAATGTATGTAAAGAAGTTACTCTTTTTACACATGTATTGACTAGTACCTACCACATTTTGGCAAATACAGTTGTAGGCATTTATCTGCCTAACTATAGTTAAACCGTTCAAAATTTTAATAGCAGGATAAAAGGCACTCTTGTCTCTAGTATCTCTTGAGGTTGCATTTCTTAGTCTTTTCCCTGAACACTTATAAAGGTGCAGATCATGATCTGAAAACGAAAGAAAATGTTAAGAGCCAGGGGCATGTTTTGGTCAATTTGGATTTACACATTTCCATATAACAGTATTCTGCTGCCTGCCAGAGACAGTAGAATCCATCACCTGACAGCTGTGGAGAGCAGTATCTCATTTGGCTTACCACTGTGCCTGAGACTCCCCACAAAAGAGACCCAAACATATTACCTAAGGAAATGAGGGGTCAGTGAGTGATAATGTGAAGTAGAAGAATTCACATTCTCATCTGCACAGTCACCCGGGGGTCTCGTTTTTGAATCTAGAATGTGAAACGAACTTTGGAAATAATTGAAAAAATGCCCAGTATGCCCAGTACAATGCTGGGTTGGTAAATACAGCAGTCAAAACGTATGACCACTGTTGTGTCATCTCTGTCTTCATAGAGCTTTCTTATTGTAGCTTCAAGTAATGTCTCTAAGAAACTTTTTTTTAAGTTATAATTTACCTCAAATTCCCTTCCTTATAATATTTAATGAAATGACACATAAAATGCAAGGAAACTGAGTAAAAGAAGAGCAACATGGCTTCTAAAAGAGAAAAGTATTTTATAAGACATAAAAGCAGTTTCATGGAGAAGGTCATCAATGGTGGCATTGGTGACTAACATAGGATCTGAAATAATACCAGTAATAATTAAAAACATTTCTTTCTGAGACCTTTCAAATGCTGAGGAACTTTTCTCTCCTCAGGAAATTCACTGTTTTTTGTTGATGACAAACTGGTGTAATAAAAACAAAGACACACTGAAATGGAATTTTTACAATTGTGATTCTTAAAAAACTTAATATTGTGGAAAAAGTACAGTACACTTTTACATACCCAAGCTATCTTATTTTAGCACTGTTTTGCAAACCATTGAAAAGGCTTAACAATCAATCCATGCTAAAATTAGTTCAAAACATGCATGCTCAGAATGAATTACATTGAAAAGACTCTGGAACTCTAAAACGATTTTAGTTTTCTTAATTTTTCATGTAGAAAAACCCACAAGTGGTGTTCCTCATTACCTGGTTTAGCAGCTTTTTATCTATAGAAGTGTTGAAAATTATAATAGAAACTTATAGAAGATATATATATCTTAGAGATGATGGTGATTTTGAAACTAGACAATGTGTAGGACAGAAAAGACAACAAGCAGTATTTCAGGAGCAGATATAAGCTCTGCTCTGAAAGAGTTTACACATTATTGGGGAAGGTGGGGGTGAAGAGGATAGACTTATATATACCTGAATACAATCAAGGGCATCATGGAAGGAGAATGAAAACCATCTATATGGCTTATGCCTATTTTACTACTGATATGGTTTGATTCTGTGTCCCCACCCAAATCCCTCTGGAACTGTAATACCCACAAGTCAGAGGAGGGGCATGGCGGGAGGTAATTGAATCATGGGGGTGAACTTTCCTCTTGCTGTTCTCATGATAGTGAGTGAATTCTCACAAGATCTGATGGTTTTCAAGTGTGTCATTTCCTCCCCTCGTGCTCTCTCTCGCTCTCCTGCTCTGCCACAGTAAGATGTCTTTGTTTACTCTTCACCTTCTGCCATGAGATTGTAAGTTTGCTGAGGCCTCCCAGCCATGCTTCCTGTTACGCCTGGGGAACTGTGAGTCAATTAAACCTCTTTTCTTCTAAATTACCCAGTCTCCGGTAGTTCTTTATAGCAGTGGGAAAACAAACTAATACAACTATTCACTGTTGTCATCAATATAACATTACCATTCCAGAATGCTCTTGTCCTAGAAGATAAAAGTTACAAATAACTTTATTGTTCATTTAAGAAACTTTCTGGAAGACCCATTGTATTAGGCTGTTTTTGTGTTGCAATAAAGAAATACCTGAGACTGGGTAATTTACAAAGAAAATAATTGACTCAGAGCTCTGCAGGCTGTGCAAGCATGGCTGTATAAGCATCTGCTTCTGGTGAGGGCCTCAGGAATCTTACAATCATAGCAGAAGGTGAAGGGGGAGTAGGTGTCACAGAAGAGTGGAAGGAAGAAGAGGAAATGCCATACTCCTTTAAACAACTAGATCGTGCAAGAACTCACTATCGTGAGGACAACACCAAGCCATTCCTGAGGGATCTGTCCCTATGACCCAAACACTCCCCACCAGGCCCTCCATCTCCAACATTGGGGATTAATTTCAACATGAGATTTGGAGGGAGCAAGTGTCCAAACTATATCACATGTCAACTCTATAATGGAAAGTATTAAAGACAGTTTGTACCCCAAGATCCTCAGAACTACTCACTTCAAAATACCTGTTTTGCTGTGGTTACCAATCCTTAATGATCACATGAAGCCTCTCTCTGGATTGTAACCAAGTCCTTACACTGAAAGATCCACTTTAAACCAGACTCTAAAATCTCAATAGATATCCCAACTTTTTCCTTTCCCTTCTGAGAAGCTACTAGAACTGTCAAGAGACAGTGTCTCTAAAGAGAGACAGCATCCTCCTTTACCACAGTTGAGTTTTCTTATCAACAGATTGTTTTGGTAATATTTTGGATATTTTTCAGAGCCAACATTCAACAATCTTGGGCCCCAATGAGATCCAGTCAAAATGAGGACTCCTTAATTTTCAGTTTTGACTTGGACACAGCCATTCCCTTGTGACCCTTAGAGCCTCCCCCTGAGTGCTCTATGACCTAATTCTGAGCTAAGTCACATATTGGGTTGAACTTTGGTTTCTTTTCATTGTGCTCTGCCAATGTTAACTTGTTTTTCCTTCTAGGAGTAAAAAACCCTTTTTAGGATTATCTGATCATATTTGAAAAGACTGATATCCTTGGTGGAAATTTGCCTTATTATCAACAACATAGTATTTGTCTATCTCTGTCTATGATTTAAGTTTTGTTCTTTCCTCTTTCTTAAGATATTTAGAAATAATTATTACCAGCCTTTTTACTGCAGGGGCTCAGGCTGCTAGTGATAGTGTCTGCAGAGAAAATGTCATAGCAGAGCAAAATACTTCTGGAGCAAGGAGTTGATGAAAATAAAATAAATATGGAATGACCAACTTCATCATTCATTCTTCTGTCCTTCTTCCTCCCAGGGGAGATGGTTTTCTTCTCATGCTGTCCTAAGGGTAGAAAGGTGAAAACCTGAAACCCTTTCCTAAGGGAATAACAGAAAATGGTGAACAATAGTTGCTGGGGGTGGTACTGGGAAATATCTGTGTCTTAGTCTACTCAGGCTTCCATTTAAAAATATCATACTGGGTGATTTAAATAACAGTACATTATTTCACATGGCTCTGGAGGCTTGGAAGTTCAAGATCAGATTGTCAGCATGGTTGGGTTTTAGTGAGGGCTCTCTTCATGGATTGCAGATGGCAACCTTCTTGCTATATCCTCCAGTGGTGGGCTGGGAGAGGGAAGGAAGATCTCTGGTCTCTTATAACAGGGCAGTAATCCAATCATGAGGACCTCACCCTTATGGCTTTATATAAACAGAGTAAGGGAGATTGAAGAATAAGATGGAGAATTTGTATGTTTCAGTGATTCAGAACTAAAATAAGTAATTTTAGATAACAGATGGTTTGCTTAAAATTTATTGAAGATTTTAGGCATTTAGAAATAAGGAAATATTTCTAAAATTGATTGCACACTTTGCTGCCCTCTTAATTAGAGACAGCCAAACATCTAACCTGTTTTTGATGACTCAAGGTCATCATTATGCACGTTGATGATTATTTTGTAAAGCAATGATGCACTCAAGAGCCATCAGGAAATACAAGACTGCTTACTTCTACATGATTTATCCTATACTGCTATGATTCTTGTGTTTGTATCCACCGTTAATTGTCTTTCATATTGCAGGCATTCCATACACAATAACTTTTTTCATTTTTATACTATCAATGTATAGTATATTGATTTAAGTAGGTCCTCTCCCTAATAAAATTACGTTGCTTATAGTCTGCTGTGGTCTTGGAACCCATAAAGACAAGGTGTTAGAAGTGTACATAAAGTGAGAGTGATTAAGTTCTAATTGGGTAATGTATTAGTCAGGGTTCTCTGACGGGGTAGTGTATTAGAGGGACAGAACTAATAGGAGATATACATATATATTTAATAAACTCCCATATATATATGGGAGTTAGATGTAGAAGATGTAGAACTTTATAAGTTTCAGTGATTCAGAACTAAAATAAGTGATAAAGCTCCAAAATGATCCATATATATGGGAGTTTATTAAGTATTAACTTACATGATCACTAGGTCCCATGATAGGTTGTCTGCAAGCTTGAGGAGCAAGGAGAGCCAGTCCAAGTCTCAAAACTGAAGAACTTGGAGTCCAATGTTCCAGGTCAGGAAGCACGCAGCATGGGAGAAAGATGTAGGCTGGGAGGCTAGGCCAGTCTCACCTTTTCAGATTTTTCTGTCTGCTTTATATTGGCTGGTAGCTGGTTAGATGGTGCTCACCAGACTAAGGGTGGGTCTGCCTTTCCCAGCACACTCACTCAAATGTTACTCCCATTTGGCAACACCCTTACAGACACACCCAGGATCAACACTTTGTGTCCTTCAATCCGATCAAGTTGACACTCGGTATTAACCGTCACAGGTAGGTAGATAAATGAGTGCCCTAGCTCACAGGATTTGGTGACTCTGACTTTGGCTACTCTTCTTACCCCTGTGCGCACAATCTTATTTCAATTAGGTGAAAATTAACTGATAGCATGCTCCTGATAAGTGAGGTGCTATTGAAACAGGAAGAGACAAATTGCACTGTGATTATCAATTTATTAGCAACGTCATGGCCATCCTGTAAAGGTGAACAGCTGCCTGCTGCTCCATGCACAGTTTCATGTACCAACTTGGAGATGAGCCTAGTATCCCTTTCCTTGGACCATTAGCCCAAGTTTTCATTTTAGTCTGTGATTTTTTTTGTTATTTTAATGATACAAATGATGGTGGCAAATGCATTAATTTGACACCATTATTAAACCTCAATAACAATTTCTCCTTTTTTGAGTCATTTCCCAGTCGCCAGAGTATTTTCCTAGGTATATTTTTCTTGATTCACACCACCATCTTCTGTGGCAGAACTGCCCACAACCCACAACCTGGCATTCAGTCAGGGTCATTTATTTTCCTAGAGGCTGTACAGGTTCTCTCTTAAGCTCAATGTCTCTGAGATCTTTTGTGTCGATGAGGCAGCCATAACAGACAGCTGTAGCAATTGTCCTACTCAGATGTCACAGATATGCTAATTAAAAAACTGAGGAAAAGGCACACAGTTTGAAAGTCTCCATCAAAAATAAACAGCTAACAAAATAAAACAAAACTTGCTGTACATGCTTGTTTAGAAGCCTCTGGGGAATTCTCAATGAATGTATGTCTATCTCGTAGAAGCCTAGCTGCATTCTTCAGTAATATTTTAAATAGTCTCAGCGTAAATGTCCTCCCACAAAAGAAACAATTGTAAGAAGGAAAGCCATTTCTACTTTGGTGTGTTTTTCAGTTAAAACCCTGAGCCTTCACTTCTGTAATGCAGTGCATCCATTTAGTGCATGTCTACTCTCTCTTTTGTGAAGGAATGTTTCTTTTATTATTTTTAAAATCAGTACAAGGGAGAATCAAAGAGGAGTTGTGGATCTTGCACTAAGATGGTGTATTACTTTGTTTTTACACTGCTGATAAAAACCTAACTGAGACTGGGCAACTTACAAAACAAAGAGATTTAATGGACTTACGGTTCCACGTGGCTGTGGAGGCCTCACAATCATGGAAAAAGGTGAAAGGCACATCTGACATGACAGCAGACAAGAGAAGAGAGCTTGTGCAGGGAAACTCCTCTTTATAAAACCATCAGCTCTCATGAGACTTATTAATGATTATGAGAACAGCACAGGAAAGACTTGCCCCCATGATTCAATTACCTCCTACCAGGTCCCTCCCACAACATATAGGAATTCAAGATGAGATTTGGGTAGGGACACAGTCAAGCTATATCATTCTGCCCTGGCCCCTCCCAAATCTCATGTCTTCACATTTCAAAACCAATCATGCCTTCCCAACAGTCTCCTAAAGTCTTAACTCATTTCAGAATTAACTCAAAAGTCCATAGTCTAAAGTCTCATCTGAGACAAGGCAAGTTCCTTCTGCTTATGAGACTGTAAAATGAAAAGCAAGTTAGTTATTTCCTAGATACAATGCAGGTACGGGTGTTGGGTAAATACAACCATTCTAAGTGGGAGAAATTGGTCAAAACAAAGGGGCTACAGGATGCATGCAAGTTCAGAATCCAGTGCAGCAGTCAAATCTTAAAGCTCCAAAATGATCTTTGACTCCATGTCTCACATCCGGGTCATACTGATGCAAGAGGTAGGTTCCCATAGTTTTGGACAGCTCTGCCCTTGTGACTATGCAGGGTATAGTGACCCTCCTGGCTGCCTTCACGGGCTGGCATTGAATGTCTGTGGCTTTTCCAGGTGCATGGTGCAAGCTGTTGGTAGATCGACCATTCTGGGGTCTGGAGGACAGTGGCCCTCTTCTCACAGCACCACCAGGTGGTGCTCCAGTAGGGACTTTGTGTAGGGGCTCTGACCCCACATTTCCCTTCCTCACTGCCCTAGCAGAGGTTCTCCCTAAGGGCCCCCCACTGCAGCAAAATTCTGCCTGGGCATCCAGGCATTTCTATACATCTCTGAAATCTTGGCAGAGTTTCCCAAACCTCAATTCTTGAATTCTGTGCATCCACAGGCTCAACACCACTTTGTGTGTGTTGGGCCAAGGCCTGGGCTTCCACCCTCTGAAACAACAGCCCAGCTGTACCTTGGCCCCTTTTAGTCATGGCTGGAGTGGCTGGGACACAGGGCACTAAGTCCCTAGACTTCACACAGCAGAGGGACCCTGGGCCCGGTCCATGAAACCATTTTTTCTCCTAATCTCCAGACTCATGAGGGGAGGGGCTGCCACAAAGGTCTCTGACATGCCCTGGAGACATTTTTCCCTTTGTCTTGGTGATTAATATTTGGCTCCTTATTACTTATGCAAATTTCTGCAGCTGGCTTGAATTTCTCCTCAGAAAATGGATTTTCTTTTCTATTGCATTGTCAAGCTGCAAATTTTCCAAACTTTTATGCTGTTTCCCTTTTAAAACTGAATGCCTTAACAGCACCCAAGTCACCTCTTGAATGCTTTGCTTAGAAATTTCTTCTGCCAGATACCCTAAATCATCTCTCTCAAGTTCAAATTCCACAAATCTCTAGGGCAGGGACAAAATGCCAACAGCCTCTTTGCCAAAACATAACAAGAGTCACATTTGCTCCAGTTCCCAACAAGTTCCTCATCTCCATCTGAGACCACCTCAGCCTGGATTTCATTGTCCATATCATTATCAGCATTTTACTCAAAGCCATTCAACAAGTTTCTAGGGAGTTCCTAACTTTCCCACATTTTCCTGTCTTCTTCTGAGCCCTCCAGCTGTTCCAACCTCTGCGTGTTACCCAGTTCCAAAGTTGCTTCCACATTATTGGGTGTCTTTTTGGACGTGCCCCACTCTACTGGTACATATTTACTGTATAAGTCTGCTTTCACTTTGCTGATAAAGACACACCTGAGACTGGGCAATTTACAAAAGGAAGAAGTTTAATGGCCTTACAATTCCATGTGGCTGGGGAGGCCTCACAATCATGGAGGAAGGTGAAAGGCATATCTCACATGGTGGCAGACAAGAGAAGAGAACTCGTGCAGGGAAACTCCTCTTTCTAAAACCATCAGATCTCGCAAAACTTATTCACTATCATGAGAACAGCACACAAAGACTTGCCCTCATGATTCAATTACCTCCCACAGGGACCTCCCACAACATGTGAGAATTCAAGATGAGATTTGGGTGGGGACATTGCCAAATCATATTTCATGGCTTGCCCTGTTCGAAATCCCATCCATCTGAAGTAGCTCTACACAGTCAACGTCTTTCTTGAGCTCCTACTATGGTCTGGACACTGTTATAGGTGCTGGATCTTCAGCAGCGAATCTGAGAGATAAAGCATGGTGGCTGGAAATGCTAACAGATTATCCTAACCTGTGATAGGGTCAGGATATGCTACCCCAAAATATGGTACTTTGGCAGTTGAGAAAGCAGCAGAAGCAGGAAAGTCACTCTCGTCTTCCTTTCTGCCCTTCTCCTTTGAGGCAGGTTATGAAACATAGGACGTATTTTCTTTTCTTTTTGTTTTTTTTTTTTTTTGAGACAAAGTCTCGCTCTGTCACCCAGGCTGGAGTGCAGTGGCACGATCTCGGCTCACTGCGAGCTCTGCCTCCTGGGTTCACGCCATTCTCCTGCCTCAGCCTCCCAAGTAGCTGGAACTACAGGTGCCCACCACCACGCCTGGCTAAATTTTTTTTGGTATTTTTAGTAGAGATGGGGGTTTGCTGTGTTAGCCAGGATGGTCTTGATCTGGGAAGTATTTTCTGAATTTCCCCTAAGCAAAACAAAAATCCTTATGTGAACAGTTCCCTCGCTATATTTGAAGGAAATGAACCAGAGACACAGGGACACAGGAAAGAATCTGAACAAATAGGCTTTGTTAAGTTTCTCCCATTTTATCACCATTAGATCATATTCCCTTTGTCCAATAATAGTTCTCCCAAACTGTCCATTCTTCATCAAACCTAGCACAACGAAAACAAAGGTTTACCCATTTCTTTGGGTCTTTTTTCTTACAAAGGTTCTCATGTAAAACTTACATTAAATACATTTGTGTGCTTTTATTTTTATTTTATTGAGACAGACTCTGACTTTGTGCAGGGGTGTCATCTTGGCTCACTGCAACCCCTGCCTCCCGGCTTCAAGCAATTCTGCTGCCTCAGCCATCTGAGTAGCTAGGATTACAAGTGTGTGCCACCACCACTGGCTAATTTTTTGTATTTTTAGAAGAGATAGGGTTTTGCCATGTTGGCCAGGCTGGTCTCGAACTCCCAACCTCAGGTGATCCAACTTCCTTGGCCTCCCAAAGTGCTGGGATTACAGGCGTGAGCTACCGTGCCCAGCCTGTGTGCTTTTATTAATCCGTCTTTTGTTATAGGGGCCTTAGGCATGAACATAGGACAGTTGAGGAAAAGATTTTTCTCCTCTCCTACCCCTATATTGCATAGATAAGTATAAAGATACATTTAGTCATGTGGTAACATTTACAGGCAGGACACCCCAGAATCAAAACATCTTGTTTCTTTTTTTTTTTGTCTCCAATTTTACATTGGTATATGAGAGAGAGCCTAGGAGACGGACAAGATTGAGATTTTATTGGCATCATATTTTTATGGGCATCAGGGCTTATTTCTTTCTCCTTGAGGATATGCACCAATAAATTTTAAAATGTAGTTTAACTGTGGATTTTGAGATGGGGCTGGGCTGTGGTGGAAAGATCATTAGGGTCAGCGGAGAAGAGTAGAGTTCCAGATTTGAAAGACTATGTGATTTTGGCCCAAGACCACAGGCTTTGGGATCAGACAGATTCTATTTGTATCCAGGCTTTCTGACTTCCTAGCTGGATGACCACATTTCTTAAACATTCTGAATTTTGATTTCCTCATCTGCAAAACAAGTATTGGTAGAATTTATAATTCTATTAAGTATAAATTAAATGAGATTTATACAAATAGGTCTAGTACTTAAGTGCTATATTAGTACAATAAATATTAGGGTTTTTTTTTCTTTCTTTTTCTTTTTTTTTTTTTTGAGATGGAGTCTTGCTCTGTCACCCAGGCTGGAGCGCAGTGGCGTGATCTCGGCTCACTGCAACCTCCACCTCCCAAGTTCAAGTTATTCTCGTGGTTCAGCTTCCCAAGTAGCTGGGATTACAGGCCTGTGGGACCACACGCTAATTTCTGTATTTTTAGTAGAGACAAAGTTTCACCTACCATGATGGCCAAGCTGGTCTCAAACTTCTGACCTCAAGTGATTTGCTACCTCGGCCTCCCAAAGTGCTGGGATTACAGGCATGAACCACTGCGCTCAGCCTAGTTACTTTTTTGGTTATTAACTAGCTGGGTGATTGTGTGTGTGTGTGAGTGTGCACGTGCATGCATGTGTCAACTTTCAAATTCTCTGGGCATTAAGAGGTAGGCTAGATAATATACTGTCTAATTTCCTTCCAGCATTATTATTCTGTGACTATGGCAGTATAACCTATTATTTACAGAAAGGAGTCATCTGTTATATAAGTCAAGTGGCTTAGGGGTGCAGTCTCAGAATTGATCTTTACCTTGAAAATCCATGTAAATTTGTGCTTTTAGGTTGAGTAAAGATTAGAGGAAGTGCAGTATATATTGTTAAGCAATTTTTTTTTGATTATGATAAAATTCTGTGCTGGAATTACTCTGTTGTGATTGTTCCTTCTATGTAAAGTGTATGTAAAAGTGGTAAAAATTTAGTGTTCTCAACTGGGATATGAAAATACATATTATATTTCTCATTATTAAACTGAAGCCACATGATTTAGAATACAGAAAAGATAAGTGTAAGTAACACCACGGATTGGACTACTTAAAACTTTTAAATGGTTATACATAATCGATGGATATATTGTACTTAAGCTTAAGCCAAGAGGGTGCTCACCCAGTAGTTTAAGGCATCAATACTCTAACAGTATTTATTATGAATAAAAAAGTTCCTCTCACCCTCTTACTTTACAATATAATCCATGAAAAATCAAGTGATTCTTTTAAGAGAGATGGAAGCACTTATGAAACATTGTAGAGTTATGTGCATAACTATTTTGAAGCAAACACAGAGTTTAAAATGATAGGAAATACATTGATGTGTAATTCCAGGGGCAATCCTAAAGCAAGGATTCAAAGAAGCATGAGTGGAGGGGGTAGAAGGAAAGGGGGTAATTCATTTGCTTCTCCCTTTTCCTGGCTGGTTATGCCTGATTAAGAGGAGCTGGGCATGCTCACAGTAATGAGTAAGGAATGGGACTGTGTCAATTAACATTAGAGCAGTGGTCCTCAACGTTTTATGCATTCAGCATTGAGAAAGGGAAGGATGCTACAGAGATGTTCTAAATCTGGCTTGTACCGGTTCCTGAGAGCAGATGGTTAAATTTTCAGGAATCTTGTGAGTCAGTTATTAAACAGTCATTATTAAAAAATAGGATGGGTACGGAAGCTCATGCCTGCAGTCCCAGCACTTTGGGAGGCTAAGGCAGGAGTACTGCTTTGAGGACAGGAGTTTGAGATCAGCCTGGGCAACACAGTGAGACCCTGTCTCTACAAAAACAAAAATAAAATAAAATAAATTATATTCATATACACTTAAATAAATAATATTAAAACAAAGGCAATACATACTCAAAGCTCATCACTTCTTAATTTTTTACTACATTTTACTTTATGCTATTATTTATATCTATTGTTGCTATAAGTGGTGGAAATACTGCAAAATAGTATGCTACTGCTCATCTCCTTCCAACTCTTCATTCAGTGGCATTATACTGGCAGCTTGAAATTGACCGTTGTAGAAGTATCAAAGCCATAGAAATTGGCAAATGCTACAAATCAGGACTTTCTTTTCCTTTTTTTCTATAGAGCTGGTTGATAAACATTTACCAGCACACCATTGAATATGAATAAGAGTGGAGTTTTAAATTTGAC
This sequence comes from Trachypithecus francoisi, assembly GCF_009764315.1. Classification (NCBI taxonomy): domain Eukaryota; kingdom Metazoa; phylum Chordata; class Mammalia; order Primates; family Cercopithecidae; genus Trachypithecus; species Trachypithecus francoisi. The sequence continues at coordinate 73,843,789 of NW_022681453.1, read as the reverse complement.
TGAACTGAGTTTAGAAAAAAACACTTATTAGAAATTCAAATATACACAAAATAGAAATAATTTCATTAAGGATACCCATGTACTGTTTCCTCATCTTCATACTCATTAACATTTTGCCAATCTTGCTTAATCTGTTGCTCCCACTGTTTTTTTGAAGTATTGTAAACTGAACTTCAAATATTTTCTAGTTTTTATCTTAAAATGCTTCAGCACACGTCTCTAATGCTTTGGCACTTAAAAAAGATATAACCACAGTTTCATTATTATACCAAATAATATTAACATTAATTTCATGATATTCTTTCATACTAGTCCATGTTCAAATGCCCTGATTGTTTCAAAGTGTCTTCTTAGAATTGGTTTGTTTGAATCAGGAGCCAAACATGTGAACTGGTCTTTTTAATAACCGAAAGAGGCTAGAAAGTTATAAGATCTGTCTGTGATGTCATTAAAGAGCAGGAAAGGCAGATTTGACAGAATCTAGTTCAAAGTAAGGATTAGAGAAAAATAAAACTGTTTCATGTTTATGGCCTACTGAGATCAGACTCTTCAATAAGCTGGCTATACAAAGAACACAACATGTTCTATGCCCTAAAGAGTTCACAGTCTAGGGCAGTAGCGGCACTTAACTTTTTTGGGGTCACGGACCCCCTTGAGTGTGGATGAAAACTGCCTGCATGTGCACACCCACACTTGCACACAGAATTTTGCATGCAACGTGAGTTTTGAAACCCACAAAACTCATCCTGAAGCCAATACAACCAGCGTTAAGACCCAAGATATGGAGGAAAAGCAGGTGTGTAAATAATTAGCATCCAAAGCAACATTGTTAGAGCCAAACATACACCAAGTGCTATTGGAGCACAGAGCAAGACAGTGGCTAATTTTGCCCAGTAACAGGGAAAATGACATTGAAAATGGTGTTGGACATTTTGCTTAAGAGATTGTCAATCAGCGATGGTGATTAGGGCTGCGTGCCAAAGATGGGTGTGAGAAGAGATGGTGGTAGGAGGTCAAGAGCCACATGAAGAAATTTGGTTTTCATTTGCCACAATTTTTGCAGGGCTTTAAACTGGGCAATGATATGATCAGATTTTCATAGGAGAAAGTTCAATGGAGCAACAGTAAATGGCAAGGAATTTCAAGTGGAGAGACTGGACAGAATGAGGCCTGGCAGCAGCTATTATAATAGTCAAAGTAAAGGATGACGGGGCCTGGACTATGGCATAATCAATGAGGTCAGAGAAGAGGGAAGGATTTTAGGAAGTATATAGGAGGTGAAATGGTATGGTGCATTCATGTAGATGGTAAAGGAAAAAGAGAAATCCATGAGACTAAAATTTCCTAGCTTTTAAGGCATGGTAGAGAAGAAATGCCATTTACTAAAAATAAAGAATATAGGATGCATAGCAGTGGCCAAGGAGGGAAAGGGGACAGAAAAAGGCTGTGGGTTTTGGGCATGTTGAGTTTGAGGCATCTGTGGAACGTACAGGAAAGAATTCCCAGGAGGAGCTAGAAAGCAGAGTCCCTCTAGGAACTGATTCAATACATTAGATGCAGGCCAAGTCTAGTTTGGTGTCATTTATGGTTTAAAGTCATTTATGGTCAGAGATAGATCACAATTCAATTCAGAATACAGTGAACCTTTAGGAATTCTCTATAGCCAAAATTTTATCCTCCAAAACTTTACTCAAAAAAACAGCTAGATTCAAAAATTTCTCTCTCTCTCTGGTCCGATCTGCAGATCTTTCCATACAAATATAATCATATCTCTTTCCTACTTAAAATCTTTTACTAGCTTCTCATTACCCCAGGACAAAGCTCAAACTTTCTTTATCCTCTTCCACTTATCATTATTACTGTTTTTCAATGTGGATGTTAATTCTTCCTAGGACTGTTCCTAACACCTGAGGGCCAGGTCTCAGTGAAGTAGAAAGTATTGTAATCAGCTTCTTACTTATTTACATTCCTTTCTACTAAGCACCTTATTTCTGGGTGCTAAGCACCTCATCATTTACTGATTTAGACGATAGTGCTGTGGAGTGGAATTGAAGGCCTACTGTGTGCCAGGCAGTTTGACAGGGGTTGAAGCTACAATGGTGAGAGAATTGAAGTACGTATAAGCTCCAAATTACCTTGCTACAATTATGTATGTTGTCTTAGAAAGATTACAATGCTAAACATAGTTTTTAGGCTTACGATACTCATGCTCCTGACAGTTTCTCATGGGTTGACTGTACCATTCTTTTTGACTGTAAAATTGCCTCTGTTCACTCCCAAAAGACTACATTTTTAATTTGTCAGCAATATGATATTCTTATCAAAGAATGAGAAATGGGGCTCTAAATCAAGCATCTAAGATGAAGGTGAGAAAGAAAGCATAGAAACTGGGTGAGAAAAAAAAAACAATGTGTAATTTTTACATTGGAAAGGCTGGGCGTGAAATGAGCAAAAGAACAGGCCAATCAAGTCATGTGAAATTCTGTGCTGTGCTGTGTAAACACATCATGAGAAAAGTGCTAATCTAATGCTAGGCATACTATGAAAATCTGTCAGTTCAAAACTATGCTCCATCTTCAAGAGACTAGAGCTTTGCATTTCTTGGAAGCATTGATCAGTGTAAGTGCAAGTCGATCAAGGCTTTTGCATTTGCATTTAAATGTTAATCAATCACAATTTATTAAAAATTTAAGGCAACAGTGAGAATGGAAAAAAGTGTGTAAGTCTGTGCTTATGAAAAAGAAGTCAAGCTGAGATCCATTTTGAAATGACTTGAGAATTGCATAATGTGTGAAATGTCAGAGAGCCATCTGGACAACAGACACTGGTCGTGGTAATGATGAGCCGGGGTTCAGGGTGGGACAAATGAACATTTATTGACAAATCTCTGCTTTGCAAGATGAGAAACAAAGCGTCTTTCCATGATGTCTGGCCGTATAACAGTGCATCCTAGCTTTCCTTTTTTTTTTTTTTTTTTTTTTTTTTTTTTTTTTTTTGAGGCGGAGTCTCGCTCTGTCGCCCAGGCTGGAGTGCAGTGGCCAGATCTCAGCTCACTGCAAGCTCCGCCTCCCAGGTTTACGCCATTCTCCTGCCTAGCTTTCCATTAATCATTCCACAAATAGATATAGTAATAATTATTATCATTTTAAATGTTTTAGTAATGCCATTTAAAAGATATATTTCTTTTATTGTGGTAATGAACATATAAGATAAAATTTATCATTTTAACCATTTTTATACTTGCAGATGTGACATTAAGTATATTCACATTGTTCTGCTACCATCACCACTATCCATCTTCAGAATTCTTACATCTTCCTGAACTGAAACTTCTCATATTACTACACAATAACTTCCTAATTGCCCATTCCTTCCAGTCCCTGGAAACCACTATTTAACTAGCCATCTCATGTAAACAGAATAATACAAAATTTGTCCTTTGGTAACTGGCTTATTTCATTTAGCATAATTTCTTCAAGTTTTATTTATATCGTAGCATGTATCAAAATTTCTTTTTGTTAAGGCTGAATACTATTCCACTGTACATATTTGCTACATTTTATTTATCTATTTATTCATCGATAGACATTTGGGTTACTTCCACCTTTTGGCTGTTGTGAATAATACTGCTAAGAACATAGGTGTACAAATATTTGCTCAAGTCTCTATGTTTACTTTTTTTGGGTGTATATCTAGTAGTGGAATTGTTGGATCACATGATAATTCTATGTTTAGTATTTTAAGGAACTGCCATGCTGTTTTCCACATGGGCTACTCTATTTTACATTTCCATTAGCAATGCACAAGCGTTCCAAAAAAGATATTTTAAAAACTGAAAGTTAATAGTAAAACCACTGAAAAATATTGGGAAGGAGAGCTAGGTTACAGAAAGCTAAGTGAAAGAAAGTTAACCTGTTTCATTCTTACCTTTTAATGTATCTAAACCAGAAGAGCTTCTTAAGTGATGAGTACTGAATGATTTTTCAGATATGTCCTTCTATGGATCCCCTATACTTTGTGGAAGGTATGAGTGTGGTATGGAAGGTGGGCTCTGAGGGTATCAGGCAGGGACTGGGGCTTACAGTTTGCAGCCTGGAGCAGCCTCCCCCATTTACCCAAGTGTGCCTTACAAATACTTTCATTTTCCATATGGGCTAATATATGAAAAAGGCTAGGAAATGCTGCACTGAACTATAGGGGCAAAGTTAGGATTAAAATCTGTAAGAGATGCAAAAGCATAAAATATTTATTCAACAGAAAAAGCTAATGAATGGTTACTCTGTTCTAGGATCTAGATCTGACTGGGGATAGCTGGGAGATACTGTGGGGTAAATAAGATAAATAATTATACTTTCAAAAAGCTTGGTTTCTTGAAGCTTCACCTTCAAGGACAAGCAAATAAGCAGTTACAGTACAGCATGGAAAGTAATTCATTGGGCGAAGGGGAACCACAAAGTGTTGTATATAGCCACCAGCCCTCACCTATTTTGATCTCGAGATTGAAAGGCAGAGCTCTCTGAACTCTTCTCATTTTCACTGTTACAAGAAGCCAAATGAAATATCTGTTTCTCATTTTGTGGGATGTGGATGTTCAGGATACCTTAGGCATGTCAGGAAAGAAATAAACTGCCTGGATTAAGTAGAGCTGCTTATTAAAATTTTTAGTAGTGTTTGATGGACAAAGTGTCAGGATTTATAAAAAGCACTTGCATTATAATTGAGAAAAGAATTATGAAGACTCAAGGAAGCCATCCCTGAGAACTTCTCATGTCTGAACTCCAGGCTGAGTTGGGCTCTGGTTCTCCCTGCCCTCAGCACCCTAGGTTCATTTCTTACAGAAGCACTTATCACCCCGTACTGTCATTGTCTGGTTACTTACTGTGTTAGTGTGTTTTGTGCTGTTATAACAGAATACCTGAGACTGGGTAATTTATATAGAACAGAAAATAATTTTCTCACAAGTCTGGAGCCTAATTAAGTTCAACATCAAGGCACCAACATTTGGTGTCTGGTGAGGGCCTTCTTGCTGCGTCCTCCATGGCAGAAAGCGAAAGGGCAAGAAAGCAAGTTAGCCGAACACCTTCTGAAGTCTCTTTTATAAGGGCTTTGATCTATTCATGATGGAGAAGCCCTCACCACCTAAACACTTCCTAAAAGGCCAACTTCCCAACACTGTTGCATTGGAAATTAAACTTCCAACACATTAATTTTGGAGGACATATTCTGACCACAGCACATACCTAAATCTCCCACTTCACTCTATGTGTAATGGAAGCAGGGATTCTCAGAAATATTTCTGGGAATAAGTAAGTAGAGCAGTAACACAGCTATAAAACAACTGGGACCATTTATATGAAGCAGCCAAGATACTCACAATAACTTGGAGAAACGGCTCTGGAAAAGTAGACATTAAGTCTTCATTGTTGCATTGTTGGGGCTTCTGACAGCTGTGGCATGGTGGCATGGTACTACCACAGTTCTTCTACTCTAACACTTTCCAAAATACCCTTTTAGGTTTTTTTTCCCTAAATTCTCCCTCTTTCCTTTTTCCCAGATAATCAATAGATGATTAAATGTCTATGTGAATTGCAACTGTCTGAGTTCATTTTGTTACTGTATTTTTTGTTAAATGGGTATAAGTAAACAAGACCTAGAAATACTGCCATACTTTATCTGGAGTCATCTCAGAAGATTATTATTATCAGCATAATTACCTACTTTCCATACAATTTGATTGTTCATATTACACACATTTTTGACTTGAGGTAGAAGGATGACAAAAAGGTCTCATTTAACCTTTTCTGTTTTTAAATAGAAGCAAGATTATTTCTAAAAAGTCAATAAAGGATATCCCAGAGGAATTGAGGAAAAATGGGATGAGGACTTCGATAAAGCATACTTTGGTGACAAACATTTTGATTTAAAATTTTGTAAAGGCACACACATCCTGATGGGAAGAGGATGAGTAATTTCTTTTTAATTCAGAGCAAGTGTTCTAATCTGGCTGAAATTCTGGGAAGTGCTGGAAATCCCCAAAGCAAAGTGCCAGATGCCATTTCTGGATCCTGGATACGTGGGCTTGGTTGCTAAGATGATGATGCCTCCTCCCCTTCACCACACTCAGCTGACGCCTGAGCGACAGGGAGTTGAGGTACGCAGAGCGGGGATCTAACAATGTCAACTGTGCTGACATCATCCTAGCTGTGCAGGGCTGATGGGAATTCTGAATATCAAACATCATATCAAGGGCAGTGAGCAGGTGTGACTCATTTCCCTGGAGAAGCGGGAGAGAGGAAAGGAGAGGGCAGGATTATCTCACACTGACACACACATAGCCTTTAGACTGAGCTATTTGTGTGGCTTATTTAAAAGCAGCAAAACAATGTTCTGTCTCTCTCTTCATTTTTCTACCGGAAACACTTTATATTCTAGTCCTATGTGTCTCAGCATAGAATCGAGCCTTTCAACATCACAGTATATTAAAATACACATTATTTAGGATCATTACTTTTTATGTTACATAAACCCAACTAGGAGAACAATTCAAACAAAGAAATTTTATGTTCTTTATTTTCTCTTCAGGTATCATCTACTGAACTGGTCAGATGTAACTGAATTGAAAAGGAGCTGAACAAAAGAGCCTGATATAGGTCTGATGAGACTGCTTTGGTATTACCAAATAAATATAGCATTTCTGTATTCTAGCAGAGTATATTGCTTGGTACGAGAGAAGGGGTGCATGATAAATGCTCAATAATTGCTCCTTGGGTGAATAATACAAAAAGCCTGTACATTTGTAAGAATGAGCATTAATATATAGATTCTCATGTATTTTATGGAACTGATTATTTATCAATTGACTTTAAGGGATAATGGGCAAAAGACTGGATACAATAACAATTGTGGTGTTAGTGAAGTTACTGATTTCATAAGTCTCTTATCCAATGGAACACCTTATTAGAATGATTAGGCTAGGACAGTTAAATCAGAAAGGAGTGTACATCAAAACAGTAAACAAAACAAAACAAAACCCTTCTGCTTCCAAAGGCATAGTGTTTAATAGCAATGAAAGAGGTACAGTGAACTGACATGGTTGTATTGTCTCCAAAATGACCCCAACGTGTCTTGTCACTCTGAGAAGTACTAATTTATCTATGTCTTGTGTCAGCCATAACACAAGGAACAAAAGGACAAAAATTTTTGTTACCCTGTAGTCAGTGCTAAAAAGTACCTCTTATGCTTCAATTTACTCTGCATGTTAGTAAAATGGCATATGTATGACAGATTGTGAAGCATATTGGAGTCTATGTGTATTGGTTGTTATTGGTATAGCTTGAACAGCACAGAAACAGAAAGGTGTATTTCAGATCAATCTATAGGATACTTGTACAATACAGATGGTGTTGGAGGAAATAGGAGGGAAGAATATGAAAAGAGAGGGGTGACTTCTATAGAATTATATGTGGAATGACATAAAGAACTCCAAGTTCGGCCGGGTGCGGTGGCTCAAGCCTGTAATCCCAGCACTTTGGGAGGCCGAGACGGGCGGATCACGAGGTCAGGAGATCGAGACCATCCTGGCTAACACAGTGAAACCCCGTTTCTACTAAAAATACAAAAAAATAGCCGGGCGAGGTGGCGGGCGCCTGTAGTCCCAGCTACTCCGGAGGCTGAGGCAGGAGAATGGCGTAAACCCGGGAGGCGGAGCTTGCAGTGAGCTGAGATCCGGCCACTGCACTCCAGCCTGGGAGACAGAGCCAGACTCCGTCTCAAAAAAAAAAAAAAAAAAAAGAACTCCAAGTTCTTGCTATGAGATAATAAGTAAGTTGATAAGAGAGAGGAAAGGATGTTAGCATATTCCTAGAAGGCATCTTAAATTTTGAAGGCAGATGTTGAGATACGTAGAACAAATTTTCATTTCATTTTCTTTGCTTTGAAATTACTTGGTAAGGAATTATTCTATCTCTCTGTCTCCAATCACAATTCCTAATACAGAGAGATTGAGATTCACACAATGTTTAATGGTGAAGTTTGATTGATGATAATGGTGATGATGATGATGTTGATGAAAGTGATAATCTGTAGATACTAGACTAGTGATTCTCAAACTGGCTCTTAGAGTCCTCTAGAATATTTCAGGGGAATATGTATATGTTCCTGAAGAGTTGCCGTCATAATAGTCCCTGGGTCATGACTGCTATAAAAGTCCCCTCATATTTTCTTCTTTCACTTCCAGAAGGACCTGCCCAAAAGTTGTTATGGGTCCCTTTTGAGATGACTTATTTGACATGATATGCTGCTACAGCACTCTCTAGGAAGGAAGTAGAAAGGATGAAGAGGCATGAACTCATTTTTCTTGAGACAGATTATTACTTTGGTTGAGAGTATGTGGTTAGCACTGTTTTATTAACCCACAGAGAGAAAATATCATCCCTTATCACCAATGGACAGAACAACACTGCCGCTCTCTCCCTTTGGGGGTCAACCTGACTACCCAACCTGAGATACAAAGGAATAATTTAGAAGCTATGTGGGGACGATTTTCATAACTGTTTGGTAAATTCTTCTTCTGAGATTTTGTTTGGGGATGACTGGGAGTCATGCCTACATTTCTTTTAATGGAGCCATAGTTATTTTTCTTCAGATAATCACATCTAGTGAAGACAACTCCTACATAGTTCTGCTGCCATAGAATAGATGTTAAATTAGATCAGATGTAAAAGAAGAATATAGGGTTCTTAAAAACTTCTTGAGTTTGAAATGCAGAATAGAGATAAAGATAGTTAAAAGCAGTGTTGGCTGTGTCTCTGTTGACCACAGAGGGTTATAAAGCAAAGACTATTGCTATCATACAAAGCAAATGTAAAAACTATTGTGAAAAGCAAGTGTAAAAAGCAATCTAGATGCCCATCAACAGTGGATTGGGAAAATAAAATATGGTACATGTATACCAAGGAACATTATGCAGCCATGAAAAATAATGAAATTGGATTCTTTGCAGCAACATGGTTGCAGCTGGAGGTTGTTATCCTAAGTGAATTAATGCAGAAACAGAAAGCCAAATACTGCATGCTCTAATGTATAAGTGGAAGCTAAATAGTAGGTACACATGGGCATAAAGATGGAAATCACAGATGGTGAGGACTACAAAAGCGGGAAGACACAATGGTTTAAAAAGCACCTATGGGGCACTATGTTCATTATTTGGGTGGTGGGATCAATAGAAGCTCAAACTTCAGCATCACAAAATATACCCATATAAGAAGACTGCACATGTATCCACTGCATCTAAAATTTAAAAAAAAAAAAAATTTACAGGTGGAGAAAGTGGTACGAGAAAGATATTGGCAATTATATGATTTTCTAGAAAAGGTTAAGTTGATTGTGGGAATATTGTTAGCTAATGTGACCATTTTCTTAGGGGGTCCTACTGTTGTCAAGAAGGCTATTATATGGTTGGGAATGGTGGCTCACGCCTGTAATCCCAGCACTTTGGGAGATCGAGGTGGGTGGGTCATCTGAGGTCAGGAGTTTGTGACCAGCCTGGCTAACTGATGAAACCCCATCTCTACTAAAAATAGAAAAAATTAGCCAGGCGTGGTGGCAGTCGCCTGTAATCCCAGCTACTTGGGAAGCTGAGGCAGGGGAATCACTTGAACCTGGGGAGCGGAGGTTGCAATGAGCTGAGATCGCGCCACTGCACTCCAGCCTGGGCAACAGAGCGGAACTCTGTCTCAATAAATAAATAAATAAATAAAACAATAATAATAAATAAATAAATAAATAAGAAGGCTATCATATATTCTGTACAACTTAAAAAGGTGCAGGATTTGCCACCGTAGTTTTAGTTAAAAATATACTGTGATGCAAAAGTTACAGAGGCTTCATTAACCCCCAGAAGATAAAATTTCATGGCTCCAGACATAAGGCATGGTCTGCAGAGTTGGTGGTGGTAGTTGGCAGTTCCGGGTATGGGTAATGCACATAGAACCCACAACTAATCCGGAAGATTCTCCTGGCTCAAGTTGTCCATGAGTCACTCATCCTCAAAAGATAAAGGTTGGAGGTTACCTTAAGGAGTTCACATTACTTTGAGGATCTGAAAATCCTTATTCTAACTAGATCTTACAAGGTCATATTGGAATCAACTTAGGTTGGTAGCGGTCATTGGCTCTCCAGAACTTGTGAGGAGTGAATTCTGACTTTGACACTAATATTGACCTCTTGAGCCTGGCCCTTTTCTAAACTGAATGCTGGAATTTTTTTTTAAGGTTTCAAGGTTTTAAGCCTCATTGACTTAGCCAAAAAACATCACCCCCGGAAGTCTATTCACTCTGCAAAAGGTGCAGAGACAGAGTGATTCTCCATCCAGGTAGAAACTACTTAATACATACCCACTAGTTTCACTGCAAAGACAATAGTAGACTCAACCCACAACTCATAGAGGATTTATATTGCTCAAATGTTGACAGTGTAGTTTGTACTTTTTGTGGCAGCAGCGTCAGATCAAAATGATAAGGAAGTGGCTATGCCTTTATGCTACTAAGACCGGCATTATGACAGTATTTGGATAAGAGACCAAGATTTTCTACATCCAGATCTTTACTGGCCATTCTCACCTAGAAAGTCCCCAAAAACTTTTCCACAGAGGAGACAAATCAAGGATAAGTAACATATTGTTATTGCTAGAGCTTTGAACACAAACTCCAAAGACAGATTTGGCTGGACGTACATTGTCTTATAAATTTAAGAGAAGTTTTTCACTTCAACAAAGTATATTGAATGGCCTAAAACCAAAGAGGCTAAAAAGCTCACTCACTTCATTTTCACCTTCCAACTGAAACCTGGGCTTTGATATTACAACTTTGGCCTCACACACCATTGAGAATTAGAGGAAATGCAATGTCATAAGACTTTTGTCTCGATGCCAAAGTAAAATGGATGAGGGTGTGGATATTTGAGTTGTATCTTATATATCTTCAAAATCCTGGAACAATACCTGTCCAAGAGCAAACCTGAAGGCCTTTCCTAATTGCTTCCAAAATGTCCAACTCTTGGAAATGAAGCCGTGCGTGTACTCTGATTTGCCAATTTTTTCAGCCCATTTCCTGTTTAAGCTGCAGAGGAAAGCAGGCAATGAAGAAGACAAGCAGAGAAGGACTATCCATGTTTCCATCAACCGAGAAGCTTCTTAAATAGGCCAATAGTTACCTCATGCTTTCCAGAAACCTTCTGTTGTTCTTGGCATAATGAAAATTTAAGAAATAGGCTCTATCTGTTGGATATCCTCTATTGGTAACTCTCCTATTGAAGTGTTTATGCTTCTGGGCTCATTATGACATAGATTCTATGGATGAATATTGAGAAGGCTTGAAGGACAAATATTTAGGACCCAACAACAGACACAGTGTGTGGCTCAGATCTTCACAGCAATTTCAGTGGCATGATGTGAAACAGAGTCCAGAGCTTTCACCATTAGGGTTAGTGCCCTGTCTAGATCAAGCTTTTCTCCTTTCTTTGAGGAAATTCTGCACATATGTTTTAAATAGCTTTTTTTTTTTTTTTTTTTTTACAGGATCCCTTGCTAAAGTTATTTAGATATTATTGTCCTGATATATATTTCAATCTTGTCTTTCTTATTTTGCAACATTAATTTTGTTTTAAATCCCATATCTCCTGAAGAGCACCTCTTGCCTGGGGATATGGTTTTCCATTTTGATTGAGGGATCGAACAATAAAGGTTCATCTCTGTGCAAAGGACAATTTATTATTTATGCAAGTCAGAGAAATGTGTAGCTTTTTGCAGTGTGTGGGAAATGGAAGAACTGAATACCCAACCCATCTGATTGATAGTTACATTAAAAGTTATCGGTTAAATAAGTCTATTTGGATTGATATAAGAGCGTTATGTTTTTCTTGAAATATTATTTTAGTAAATATTTGGTATTTTTATTTTATTGCTTATCTTGCTGTATTCTTCAACTGCTGTTCACCAAAGGATCACAAAAAAAGTTATAAAATGTTAATTGTTTAATATGTTTTGAAAAAGTAATATTAAATAAAACTATGTTTTTGAACATTGTATACTTCCTACAACTAAATATTGACCTTTAAGGTCCTAGGTTATTGCATTGATCTTTTTTCAGGGGCTCTGAAAAATCCCTTAAGGCAATATTATTTACTATAATTGGTTTCTTAGCATACTGGGAGATAAGGCACAATACAGTCTATTGGAAACTGGAATGATCACACGTAGCCAATGCCAGGCTACGATTTCCTCTACGGCAGGGACTGGCAAATTTTTCCAGGTTGAGATATTTTTCTTCATTGTGTCCTTTACTTTTGAATACCAATCTATCATTAGCTATTAGAGGGCACTTTATTTATTTGTTTATTTATTTATTGAGATGGAGTCTTGCTCTGTCACCCAGGCTGCAGTGTAGTGGTGTGATCTCAGCTCACTGCAACCTCCGCCTCTCGGGTTTAAGCAATTCCCCTGCCTCAGCCTCCCAAGTAGCTGGGACTAGAGGCACACGTCTCCATGCCTGGCTAATTTTTTGCATTTTTAGTAGAGACAGGGTTAGAGGGCACTTTAAAAAAGAAATAAAATTCTTCTCTAAAAACACACAGTGAAGATAAAAGTTGATAATTCCTTTTCCTTTTTTTAAAATGTCATCAGGTTGCTTTTAACTTTTTTCTCATTTGGTTAGAAGTATTTAATAAGTGAAAAGGGTCAGTTTGAGCAATATCCTGAGCTAGTGACATTAATTCATTGTGTACATGAGCCATAGTGACTCAGCTAGTCTTACTACCTTCTCCTGAGTAATAGCTAAATACTAAATGTAACTCTCTTATCAACATTTATATCATTTTAGAACTCATGAGTCCCCAAACCACATTGAAATCATGATAAATTGCCTTTAAACCTTAAAATTATTTGTAATATACTTCTTTTTGGAAAGAAAACGAGCCAGAAGAGGTCATCTTTTAAATGATTCTGTAATGAGTGGTGTTTGTTTGTCTCCGAATCTAAATCAAGCTCCCACTTGGTGGTCTGTCCCTGGTTAAGACACATGGACAGCTAGATCTGTGTGGCTGCTAAAGAGGCATGAAACCGTTAAGCAAGAAAAAACAAAAACAAAAATAATCTTCACTAGAAGTCACTCACAGAAAGATTCCTAGGTAAGCTCTGTGACAGATGACTTCCACTAAAGTGGATGAAAGAGTTCACAGATGCTTTTGAAAACAAAGATAATAAAACTCAAAGAGATGTGACAAGGTTACAAATAATACTTTATGAAATTAAAATATTTAAAAAATTGTTGACAAAACAAGAAAATAGTTACTTATTAAAAGTGAATTTGTGACTTGGAAGAGCCAATGAAGGACATCTCTCTCAACAGAGTGAAAACAGAGAGAAATCATGAATGCAAAGCTCAGAAACGTGGAGTGAACAACCAGAAGGTCAACATGTAACCAATGGGAAGGAGGAGAACAAACTTACGAAGGAGAATTGAAAATTTTAAAATTAATACATTTTAAAAATAAAGTCTATAAATTTAAAAGGCATTGAAGGCCAGGTAGGATTAATGAAAATAGATATAAACCTAGATATACATTGGTGGAATTATTGAATTACTAAAATAAATAAAAAATTTTTCACATTTTCAGGTAGTGTAGTTAAAAAACAATCACCTCCACACAAACAAACACACCTCTAGTTTATCTGTAAAGAAAAATAAAACTAGCATGAAACTTCTCATCCCCAATGCTGGATTCCAAAATATAGTAGAACAATATTTCTCTCCATCATACTGAAAAAAGAAGGAATGTGACCCAAGCAAAGATGAAATATTTAGAAAACTATTGTATAATCGTGAGTTTACAGGACCTTCTCTCAGAAATTAAACTCGGAAACCATAAGTGAAAAAAAAGGATACATTTGACTCATAAAAATAAAAGTGTTTGGCTGGTATTAGATAGACAACATAAGCTAAATAAAAACCAAAAGATTAACTGGGCATAATTATTTGCAGCCCAAATGACCGACAGAAAGCTAATTCAATTTCATTGTATATATTGATAGAAAAAGGCCTAAAAGAAAGAAAAATGGAGCAATGATATTATTAAGTAATTATGAGGAGATAAAAATCTAAGTGGTCTGTAAACATGCACAAAAATGCTTTGCCATATTAATAGGAAAATAAAATTAAAACAAGAAAATATAATTTTTTATTCATCAGAGTAGCAAAAACTACAGAATTGAAGATCTAGTCCTAGCAAGGATGTAGGGAAGCTGACATCCTCATGGATTGCTTTGGTGTTTGACAATGTGAAGTATTATAATCTTGCTATAAAAAATAATCTATAAATTTCTATTACAATTTAAAAACACATATCCATGACCTAATGACTCTATTAGTGAGATTCATCCTGCAGAAAGAAAAGTAGAATGTAGGTCATATGTATGTTTAACTCTGGTGCTTTTTGTAGTGGTAAAAGTTTCTACAGAAAAGTTGAATGATCATTAATAGAATAATGGTAGAATAAACTAACGTATAGTTGTGTACCATTCTGCAGTTTTTATCAGGACTGAGTTAACTCTTTTATCTATTGATCTAATGGAATGTCTATAAAATATATTAGTAAGGATAAATATTCAGTTGAAAGGTAATATATAGTGTTTGAGATCTGATTTTTATAAAACAAATAATGACAGTCACCACAAAACACTCTGTGTGTGTGTATGTATGTGTGTGTGTATATATATATATATATATATATATATATAGTACTTCTGTTTGCAAATATTTGTGTGGACATAGGGAAAATATGGAAAGAGACATAAACTGGTTAGCTTAGGAGAGTAGGGATGGAGGGAAGGGGAGGGAAGTATACTCTCTTGGGGACAGGGTCTTATATATTTTCATGTCTTCCTCAAGATTTTGAACAGCATCTCTTGAAAACAGTCTGAATGAAAATATCTCTTAAATTATACTTTTCTTTTTATTTGCCATGTTCCTTCTAGACTTCAAAAAAAAGTAAAGTGAATTTTATCATACTTGGAAAATCCACAATTGTAGTCTGGATTCAAACATCACTGTTTGATGCACCCAACTTGAGTCAAAAAGTTGCTTCAAATCCCACTAGGCTGGAGGTAAATATACTCAAGATTTTAAGAGTGTCTCTTGACAGTGTACAGAATAAGACAGCCTCTCAGCTTTCAGCGTTACTTCACGGTTTTAACTATCAAAAGAAGTAAGGTAAAAACATCTTTTAACCAAGTAAGTGTTGCTGGGGCCGAGCTATGAATTAGTTATATTCACTGATTTTAAATAGCTATTACAATGATTTTATTTTTTGATACTTTAAATGATTTCTGTGAAATGTTGGATATAATGTCAATTCTTAAAGGAAGCCTGATGTTTCATGTAGCATAGTGATTCAGAGTGTGGGCTGTAAATCCAGGCTGTGTGCATGCAAAATCAGTCCACCAACTACCACCTCTGAAACCTTGAGCAAGTTAATTAATTGCTGTAGGCCTCAGTAACCTTTTCTGTAAAATGGGAATAATAGGAGTACCAGTATTGTAGGGTTGTTGGAAAGGTCTTAGAACAGTTTCTAGCACATAGGAATGCTAAGGAAATGATAATTATTAATACTTATTGTATGCTTGATCATTAAAATTACAAACATACCTAGAGATTATGACTCACACATCAGAAACATGCAGAGACCTGGAGACTGAAAACAATCTTTCGTAGTCTTCTAGCAACAGGAATACCTTAAATGCACAACTCGGGCATTCAATTTTTTGAAGTGTTTTTTTTCTTTATAATGTCTCATTTTTGTTTATATTTTTTTCCCTCAAACCCAACGGAAGTTTTCTGGACTTTTTAATGCTTATGGTTATAGCTATTACAATGGGCTTCTGTATTAGTTGTTGACTGCTATGTAACAAATTACCCTAAAATTTAGATTCTTAAAATAGTAACAGACATACATTATCTTTGGCAACTTGTAGCTGAGTGATTCTGGCTCAGGGTCTCTCAAAAGACTGTAGTAAAATGTCATCTGTTGTTGCAGCCATCTGAAGATTTGCCTGAGACTGAAGGATCCACTTCTGCGATGGCTCCTTCAGGTAACCAAGTTGGTGCTGGCTGTTGGTGGGAGGCCTCAGTTTCCCACCATGTGAACCACTCCATAAGATTGGAATGCCACAGTATCTTTAATGACTTCACCTTGGAAGTCACATTCTATCATTTTTGCAATATTTTATTGGTTATTCAGTGTGGAAGGAGACTATATAAAAACATGAATATCAGGAGGCTAGAATCCTTGGGGCCATCTTAGATGCTTACTACCATAGCATTTTTACCTATTTATATATTTCATTTACTCAGTTAGTACATCTGTCAGTATCACTTAAACCCAATGCACTAGGCCAGGTGTTGTGTGGGGCATAAAGATATGTAAGTTATAAGTTCTGCTCTTTAAAATTTAATACCTGGTGAAAGGAATGAAACGCCCACCCCATAGCTGCAGTGCAAGGCAATATAGGATACATATCAAGGATATAGTGATGTCAGTAAGCTCCTCAGGTGTTCAGAAGAAGAGGAGCAATTTCTCCTTGGGGTTTCAGAACAAATGGAACGTGATCTGGGTCTCTAAGAATAAAATAGGATCACTGTGGGCAAAGACAAGTGAAAATA
Organism: Trachypithecus francoisi; assembly: GCF_009764315.1. Classification (NCBI taxonomy): domain Eukaryota; kingdom Metazoa; phylum Chordata; class Mammalia; order Primates; family Cercopithecidae; genus Trachypithecus; species Trachypithecus francoisi. Next base: position 73,827,077 of record NW_022681453.1, on the reverse strand, counting down.
CATCTCACGCTGAGGAAGCAATGTGAACAGGATCATGAAGTTGAGAAAGCAAGCTGAGTTCAGGGACCAGCAACCAGGATACTTTAGAATAGCACATGTAGAAAGTGGAAGGATAAAGGGAGGGAAATGTAGGCAGAGACCAGTTTATGCAAGTCCTTATAAGCTATGTTAAAATTTTTGAGCCTACTCAGCAAATAATAGGAGCAGATAAAATTTCTGAGCTGGTAAGTAATGGGATAAAAAGGAGCTTTTAGCTTACTCTCCAAGGGGCATCAGAGAGTGAGAAATCAGATACAGAGAAACAGGGTAGGAAGAACTTACAATAAGGAGAGAAGGTAATACAATAAATATTGTAAGTAGAATTAGAAAGGAATAATCTTGCAGGAGGAATCTGAAGAAGTTAGCAATTAATTGGATACCACATTTGAGGAAGCTGTCCCAGTAACTTGAGATTTGCTACCTGTTTTGGAGGAAAAGTTGGTTTAAAGAGGAAGATGGTTTAAAGAATGTGTTTTAGGACATATCAGTTAAAAAGAACTTGAGGATTCCTTGTATTCTCTCTTTTCCTTTTCCCACACTGAGGCTTAATCTCCCTGGGTAGTTACTTCCTGAGATGAATCCTGGAGACCTGGGAAGTTGGGGAATCCTGGCACTGAGGTGAGGAAAGAGGGCAGTGTGGGGAAGAACAGGGCCAGAACCTCAGGAAATTGAATTGAGTTAGTTGGCTCCAAAGTCTGTTGAGCTCAGTTGGTAATCATGATGGTGGACAAGGGATGGGATTGTGAGAAAATGATGAACTGAAAAATAATATAGTGGCTAAGGTCACAGATTTTGAAGTCATACGGGCATGATTAAAAATCCAGGTCTCTATTTCTAGCTGACCTTGGCAAAATGCTTAATTTGCAGGAAGCTCAGTTCTGTAATAAATAAGATTCATAATAGGGTCTTGTGAGGTTTCAATGAAATGTTTGGCATATCAAGCTCTCAGCATGGTGGCTGGCACATAGAAAACACTCCGTAATGAACAGTAGGTTTATTGAGATGGTGGGCTTTATGCTACTACAAAAGGAGATTGATAGTGTCCCAGGATCTTTTAGACCAGATGAATAGAATTACTGATCTCTTTTGGAATCTGATTAATCCCTTACTGCATACACCTGGGGGGAGGTGAGTACTCACATGTGTTTGTATTCTAAGGAGATGTCAGGTAAAAGGGGTTGAAAAAAACCATTGGCAAATGTGCTAATTAATAAACATACCTTAATGTTCATTCTTATTCCCCATGAACTCTTATCAACAGTTTTACATATAGTGTTCCTTTCACTCTAAATTAACAAATGAATCCACACATTATCTACTTGTGGGTTTCTTCCCAATAGTGAAGCATATTGAGATAAATTATATGCTCATAAAATCACATATAAAAGTCATAAATGTGATTTCTTAATTATTACAATTTCTGTCAGTTAAGGTTAAAAAGGAAAGTTAGTATCCTTTGGGATAATTCACCAAATAGGATAACTTTTCCAGGAATCTTTGAGTTGCAAGAGACAATAAATTCAATTTCAGAATGGGAGAACTTACTGGCTCAACTGGGAATTCCAAGGGAAATGACTTCAGGAAAAGCTGGATATGGAGGGGTGGGGCCAAGATGGCCAACTAGAAACAGCAGTGGTCAGTGGGAATCGAAAAGAACCATAATTAGCATCTGAATCCTTCACCTGCAACAAGGTATCCAGGTTCTCTCATCAGAACTGACTAGGCGGGTGACGTGATCCATGGAGAGAAAGGAAGAGCAATGTGATATGGCGGCCCTCTTGAGAGCCACACGGGGTAGAGGACTCCCCACCGCGCAGCCAAGGTAGGCGTGCTACCCAGCAGGGGAAACCGTGCTTTTTCCAGGGAGCGGTGCACCCCACAGAGCGAAAGATCCCACTCGCGAACCCATGCCACCGGGGCCTGGGGTCCCAACGCCAAAGCCGTGCAGATTCTCAACAGCCTCTCAGCTAGAATCTGCCTAAGTCTGCGGAGCTTCCAGGGGGAGGGGCGACCAGCACCACAGCTGGAGCTGCCTGCTGTCTAAGCACTTTGAGCTCCTTGTGGGAGGGGCAGCAGCCAGCACTGGGACTCATAACTGCCTAACACGCAGGGGGATTGGTGGGGAGGGGCGGTATCCATCTCTATAGCTCCAGGCTGCGCTTTTCCCCTGCTGGAGCCAGGGAGGCTGGACCCTTTGGTACCCCACGAGGTGTCCTCCACAGCACAACACTCTGGCTGTGGCAGACTGCTGCAGAGGGGCAGAGCGCCTCTTCAGGCCTGACCCTGACACATCCTTCCTCCCTGGGTGGGGCTTCCCTGCAGGAACTCCAGCAACTCCAGCCAGAGGCTCAGGGACAGGACGCAGATCTCCCTGGGCCAGAGCCCCTAGGGGGAGGAGTGGCCATAGTCTCTGCAGACCAGCAGACTTAGCCTTTCCTCTTGGCAGTTCTGAGGAATCAGGGCAGACCAGATGAGTGGGTTTCCCCCGAGTGAAGCACACCCCCTCCACCAAGGGACAAAGTACTTCCTTAAAAAGGTCCCATTCCCCGTGCCACCCAACTTGGTGAGACTCTCCCACAGGGGTTGTCAGACACGCTATACAGGAGCGATTATACTGGCATCAGGTTGGTGCCCCTCGAGGCCAGAGATCCGAGAATAAGGAGCACACCACCCATCTTTGCCGTTCTCCAGCCTCCTTGACTGACGTCTCCAGGCTCAGGAGTGAAACAGATGAATAAAGCCTGAAGTGAACCCTCAGCAAACCTCAGCAGCCCTACAGAAGAGGGACCTGACCATTGAAAGAAAAACAAACAAACAAACAACAGCAACAACAACAGCATCAACAACAAAATAAATTCTCCCAAAAACTCCATCTAAGGGTCAGCAGCCTCAAAGATCGAAACTAGACAAACTCACAAAGATGAGAAAGAATCAACGAAAAAATGCGGAAAACCCAAAAGGCCAGAATGCCTCTTCTCCTCCAAATGATCCCAATGCCTCTCCAGCAAGGGCACAGAACTGGACAGAGGATGAGATGGACAAACTGACAGAAGTAGTCTTTGGAAGATGGGTAATAAAAAACTCTGCTGAGCTAAAGGAGCATGTTCAGCAAAGAAGCTAAGAACCTTGATAAAAGGTTAGAGAAGCTGCTAACTAGAATAACCAGCTTAGAGAGGAACATGAATAAACTGATGAAGCTGAAAAACAGTACAAAAACTTTGTGAAGTATACACAACTATCAACAGCCAAATAGACCAAGCAGGAGAAAGGATGTCAGAGTTTGAAGATCACCTTGCTGAAATAAAGCATGCAGACAAGATTAGAGACAAAGGAATGAAAAGGAACGAATAAAGCCTCCAAGAAATATGGGACTTCATAAAAAGAGTGAATCTGTGATTGGCTGGAGTAACTGAAGGAGTCGGGGAGAATAGAAACAAGCTGAAAACCACACTTCAGTATATTATCCAGGAAGACTTCTCCAACCTATCAAGACAGGCCAATGTGCAAATTCAGGAAATACAGAGACCACCACTAAGATACTCCACAAGAAGATCGACCCCAAGACATGTAATTTTCAGATTCTGCAAGGTCCAAATGAAGGAAAAAAAAATATTAAGGGCAGCCAGAGAGAAAGACCTGGTCACCTACAAAGCCCATCAGACTAACAGAGGACCTCTCAGCAGAAAATCTACAAGCCAGAAGAGATTGGGGGCCAATATTCAGCATTCTTAAAGAAAAGAATTTTCAACCCAGTATTTCATATCCAGCTAAACTAAGCTTCATTAGCAAAGGAGAAATAAAATTATTTCCAGACAAGCAAATGTTGAGGGATTTTGTTACCACCAGGTCTGCCTTGTAAGAGCTCCTGAAAGAAGCACTAAATATAGAAAAAACAAAAACAAAAAAACAAAGAAAACCGAATAAACAAAGCAAAACAAAAACAACAGTACCAGCCACTGCAAAAATACACCAAAATGTAAAGACCAATGACACTATGAAGAAATTGCATCAACTAGTGTGCAAAATAACCAGCTACCATCATGATGACAGGATCAAATTCACACATAACAATACTAACCTTAAATGTAAATGGACTAAATGTCTCAATTAAAATATGCAGGCTGTCAAATTGGACAGAGTCAAGACCCATCAGTGGGCTGTATTCAGGAGACCCATATAACCTGCAAAGACACACATAGGCTCAAAATAAAATATTTACCAAGCAAATACTAAGAAAAAAAAAAGCAGGAGTTGCAATCCTAGTCTCTGACAAAACAGACTTTAAACCAACAGAGATCATAAAGACGAAGAAGGGCATTACATAATGGTAAAGGCAACAATGCAACAAAAAGAATTAATTATTCTAAATATATATGAACCCAATACAGGAGCACCCAGATTCATAAGACAAGTTCTTAGAGACCTACAAGGAGACTTAAACTCTCACACAATAATAGTGGAAGACTTTAACACCCCACTGTCAATATTAGACAAATCAATGAGACAGAAAATTAACAAGGACATTCAGGACTTGAACTCAGCTCTGGATCAAATGGACCTAATAGACATCTACAGAACTCTCCACCCCAAATCAACAGCATATACATTCTTCTCAGTGCCATGTGGCATTTATTCTAAAATTGACCACATAATTGGAAGTAAAACACTCCTCAGCAAATGCAAAAAAACTGAAATCATAACAAACAGTCTCTTAGACTACAGTGCAATCAAATTTGTACTCAGGATTAAGAAACTCACTCAAAACCACACAATTACATGAAACTTGAACAACCTGCTCCTGAATGACTCTGAGGTAAATAATGAAATTAAGGCAGAAATCAAGAAGTTCTTTGAAACCAGTGAGAACAAATACACAAGGTACCAGAATTTCTGGGACACAGCTAAAGCAGTGTTAAGAGGGAAATGTATAGCACTAAATGCCCACACCAGAAAGCTAGAAAGATCTCAAATCGACAACCTAACATCACAATTAAAAGAGCTAGACAGGCAAGAGCAAACTAATCCCAAAACTAGCAGAAGACAAGAAATAACTAAGATCAGAGCAGAATTGAAGGAGGTAGAGACACAAAAACCCCTCCAAAAAATCAGTGAATCCAAGAGCTGGTTTTTTGAAAAACTTAACAGAATACACATACCACTAGCTAGACTAATGAAGAAGAAAAGAGAGAAGATTCAAATAGATGCAATAAAAAATGATAAATGGAATATCACCACTGACCCCAATGAAATACGAACTACTATCAGAGAATACTGTAAATACCTCTATGCAAATAAACTAGAAAATCTAGAAGAAATAGATAAATTCCAACCAAAAAAAGTCCAGGACCAGACGGATGCACAGCCAGATTCTACAGAGGTACAAAGAGAAGTTCCTTCCTCTGAAACTGTTCCAAACAAATGAAAAGGAGGATCTCATCCCTAGCTCATTTTATGAAGCTGACATTATCCTGATACCACAACCGGGCAGAGACATAACAAAAAAAGAAATCTTCAGGCCAGTATCCCTGATGAAAATCAATGCAAAAATCCTCAATAAAATACTGGCAAACCGAACCAGCAGCACATCAAAAAATCTTATCCAGCACGATCGAGTTGGTTTCATCCCTGTGATGCAAGGCTGGTTCAATATATGCAAATCAATAAATGTAATCAATCACATAAACAGAACCAAAGGCAAAAATCACATGATTATCTCAATAGATGCAGAAAAGGCCTTTGATAAAATTCAACATTGCTTCATGTTAAAAACTCTCAATTAGGCAGGTGTGGTGGCTCACACCTGTAATTACAGCACTTTGGGAGGCTGAGACTGGTGGATAACTTGAGGTCAGGATTTTGACACCAGCTTGGCAAATGTAGTGAAACCCTCTCTCTACTAAAAATACAAAAATTATCTAGGCTTGGTGGTGCACGCCTGTAACCTCAGCTACTCTGGAGCTGAGGCAGGAGAATTGCTTGAACCCAGGAGGTGGAGGCTGCAGTGAGCTGAGATTGTGCCACTGTACTCCAGCCTGGGCCACAGAATGATACTCCATCTCAAAAAACAAACAAACAGAAAACAAACCCTCTCAATAAACTAGGTATTGATGGAACATATCTCAAAATAATAGGAGCTATTTATGACAAACCCATAGCCAATATCATATTGAATGGGCAAAAGGCAGAAGCATTCCCCTAGTAAACCAGTACAAGACAAGAATGCCCTTTAACCACTCCTGTTTAACATAGTATTGGAAGTTCTGGCCAAGGCAATCAGGCCTGAGAAAGAAATAAAGGGTATTCAAATAGGAAAAGAGGAAATTAAATTGCCTCTGTTTGCCGATGACATGATTTTGTATTTAGAAAATTCCATCATCTCAGCCCCAAAACATCTTAAGCTGATAAGCAACTTCAGCAAAGTCTCAGGATACAAAGTCAATGTGCAAAAATCACAAGCATTCCTTTACACCAACAATAGACAAGCAGAGAGCCAAATCATGAATGAACTCCCATTCACAATTGCTATAAAGAGAATAAAATACCTAGAAATACAGCTAACAAGGGATGTGAAGAACCTTTTCAAGGAGAATTACAAATCACTGCTCAAGGAAATAAGAGAGGACACAAACAAATGGGAAAACATTCCATCCTCATGGGTACGAAGAATCAATATCGTGAAAATGGCCAAACTGCCTAAAGTAATTTATAGATTCAATGCTATTCCCATCAAGTTACCACTGATATTCTTCACGGAATTAGAAAAAAACTACTTTAAATCTCATATGGAATCAAAGAAGACCCTGGATAGCCAAGACACTCCTAAGAAATAAGAACAAAACTGGAGGCGTCATGCTACCTGACTTCAAACTATACTACAAGGCTACAATAGCAAAAGCAGCATGTTACTGTTACCAAAACAGACATATAGACCAATGGAACAGAACAGAGATCTCAGAAATAATAGCAGCATCCACAACCATCTGATATTTGACAAACCTGACAAAAACGAGCAATGGGGAATGGATCTCCTATTTAACACATGGTGCTGGGAAAACTGAATAGCAATATGCAGAAAACTGAAACTGGACCCTTTCCTTACATCTTATGCAAAAGTAACTCAAGGTGGAATAAAAACTTAAATGTGAAACCTAAAACCATAAAAACCTAGAAGAAAACCTGGAGAATACCATTCAGGACAGAGGCATGGGCAAAGACTTCATGAAGAAAATGCCAAAAGTAATTGCAACAATAGACAAAATTGAGAAATGGGAGCTAATTAAACTAAAGAGCTTCTGCACAGCAAAAGAAACTATCATCAGAGTGAACAGGCAACCTACAGAATGGGAGAAACTTTTTGCAATCTACCCACCTGACAAAGGTCTGATATCCAGAATCTACAAGGACCTTAAACAAATTTACAAGAAAAAAGCAACCCCATCAAAAAGTGGGTGAAGGATATGAACAGACACTTCTCAAAAGAAAACTTACATGTGACCAACAAACATATGAAAAAAAGCTCAGGCCGGGCGTGGTGGCTCAAGCCTGTAATCCTAGCACTTTGGGAGGCCGAGACGGGCGGATCACGAGGTCAGGAGATCGAGACCATCCTGACTAACACGGTGAAACCCCGTCTCTACTAAAAACTACAAAAAAAAAAACTAGCCGGGCGAGGTGGCGGCGCCTGTAGTCCCAGCTACTCGGGAGGCTGAGGCAGGAGAATGGCGTGAACCCGGGAGGCGGAGCTTGCAGTGAGCTGAGATCCGGCCACAGCACTCCAGCCTGGGTGACAGCGCGAGACTCCGTCTCAAAAAAAAAAAAAAAAAAAAAAAAAAAAAAAAAGAAAAAAAGCTCAACATTACTGATCATTAGATAAATGCAAATCAAAATAACAATGAGATACCATCTCATGCCAGTCAGAATGGCAATTATTAAAAAGTCAAGAAACAATAGATGCTGGCAAGGCTGTGGAGAAATATGAATGCTTTTACACTGTTGATGGGAATGTAAATTAGTTCAACCATTGTGGAAGACAGTATGGCAATTCCTCAAGGATCTAGAACCAGAAATACCATTTGACCCAGCAATTCCATTACTGGCTATATACCCAAATGAATATAAATCATTCCATTATAAAGACACATGCATACATATGTCTATTGCAACACTATTTATAATAGCAAAGTAATTGAACCAACCCAAATGCCCATCAGTGATAGACTGGATAAAGAAAATGTGGTACATAGATACCATGGAATGCTATACAGTCATAAAAAGGAATGAGATCATGTCCTTTGCAGGGACATGGATGAAGCTGGAAGCCATCATTCTCAACAAACTAACACAGGAACAGAAAACCAAATACTGCATGTTCTCACTCATAATTGGGAGTTGAACAATGAGAACACATGGACACAGGGAGGGGAATAACACACTCCAGGGCCTGTTGGAGGTGAGGTGGTGAGGGGAGGAAAGTTAGAGGATGGGTCAATAGATGCAGCAAAACACTATGGCACACACATACCTATGTAACCAACCTGCACATTCTGCATATGTATCCTGGAACTTAAAGTAACATTAAATAAATAAATAAATAATTTTAAAAAGCCTCTTTCTGCCTTCCAAAAAAAAAAAAATACAAAAAGAAAAGTTGGGGCTAAAACTGTCTTTACAATTTTGTCTTTTGGTACTTGACTTTGCTTGTCTCTACATTAAGTCTTTTCTCAGGAAGACTCTTCCTTTTGGTGTCAGTATGGTTGCCAGCAGCTTCAGGCCCTTAATCTATACTTTCAGAAACTCTAGCATAGAGTGCGTGTGTCTCTTTTGGTGACTCTGGAATGTATTCTCAGGATTAGCTTAGATCAACTCTAGTATCATTATGTGCTCTTCCTGGAACCATTCACTGTAGCGAGAGGAGGATGTTACATTGATCACCTTAGCCTGGGTACACACCTTCCTTTGTTACTGGAGATGGAATCCATTTTATCTGGATGTCATGGATGGAACGTGAGGGGATGTTTCTTGAGGAAAAGCAGTATCCTATTAGAAGGGATAGGGGGAATGGATACTGTAAAGTAAAACTCACAAAAACTTCCTCTAATTCATGAGTTAAGTTGTTAGTCAAGATTCAGGTATAACAGATAACAACAAGTACAACAGACAAAAGAGGCTTTATCAGTTTCCTCTCTGTAGGTTTTCTGCTTTTCAGCCTGATAACCCTGTGATAGCACATCATGGGCAGTCAATCAATACTTGTTGAATTGAGTTGAACTTGATCCAGACTCACACTTTCTCTCAGGGTTGAATGACTCAGGTTTGCTCCCACAACTCATTCTATTTAATTTTCAGAACAGTTCTACAGATATATGAACAGGATATAGGGATTATGAAAACAAAACTTATCTTCACATTTTTCACATATGGACTCTATCCTCTCCTCTTTCTCACCCTAAAGCCTCCCAAAGCTTCTTCAGAGAAAGATAAATGGTTGTCTCAGAATGACCAATGCTTTTTAAAGAGGAAACTCTGGTGGAAAGTTGTAAAAACTGTACCAGATGTAGAAAATTAATAGATGGATGGAAAAACTTAATCTGTTTCTAGATGAGAGAGAAGAAGGCAACGACTCTTTCCAAGTGCTCTGGAGGGGCAGCTCAAAGCACTTTAATCTTTGATGAATGCGATTGAACTCTTTCCGCTACTCAAGGAAAGATGGAAGTGCTCACAAGGGCTCATCCTGTGCTGGCTCTCTGCCACCATCCATCCTGTCTTCTGCATAATTATTAGGCCTTTCACCATTCACTGCTTTTATTACTCTGAAATTCCTCTTTCAGACCAGAAAATCTGGTAGGTAAGATACATGTGAAAAATGGAGCCAGATATTCCAGTCAGAGGGCACTCTGACTGGCTCATTCTGGAATATAAGCCAGGAGTTTAGCACAGGGTGCTGCATTAGGGGTTTTTGGGCAGTTGCTAAGAATCCCATGTTTGCTCTACTCTTTTATCTACCACTCCAAGTGTGTCTTTAGCTATACTGTCCAGATATCATGTAGGATGTTCATGGACAAAGAGGCTGTGGCATTACAGATCCAATTATGTTAGAATGAAAATCAATGGATAAAATACACTTCTGGGTCAATATGCAAGACTTTTGCTTATTAATTAAAATATCACATCTCCTAATTTGATGATAAAATACTGAGTGCACAGGAAAGGGTGAAGACACAAACACACACTGAGACTAATAAACTAATACTTATGTCTGGGAACACTCTCTATGACTTATCAGATGGAGCCAGATTGAGAAAAACCAACCAACCAACCAACCAACCAACCAACCAACAGCATGATGGCTGAACCAGACAAGAGAAGTCCTGAAGAAAAATACTCATCAATTACCAGAATCTGTGCCTGCCATACATCAAAGGTATTGTATCCATGACAACATGCTGCTTTTTGTGGTGTTTTGATTGACGTCACAATTTCTTAGCAGTCCTTCCACAGCCATTCTGAGATAGCATCCAGAAATCAATGAAACTTCAGAATAGGAGGTATTTGTGTCTATAGGCTAATGTGGCACATTCCATCTTGGAAGATGTAATCCTTACAGGAGGATAGAAAGAATCTTGGTAGCAGTATATGCTGGGAATATACTCAGCAATTTCCCATGTATTTTCTAGATTTAGGAAATCATAAATCAAGAGAAGAATGTGGGAGGTGCTGGCACCTCAGTGGAAGGAAGTTGTCTCAAGCAAACAGCTACACAGAAATGAGGAATTGGGCTTTTTAGCCATGACTTACAGCTGCCAGTCCAAATTGTATAAAATCAGAAAAATATATTTAAAAGTATCAACTCCCATTGAACCTATGCTTTGCAAAAGTATATTTTATATTCATCTATTTTGATTCCTGAAATAATCCTAAACTAGCTATGGTGGATGTTATCCTACAAATGAAGATGCTAAGGCCCAAGGGGGTTAATGTCGCACTTAGTTTGTAAGAAAAGAATGGAAATCCTGTGTTCTTACTCAAGCCCAGTTATCTTTCCACGATGTTTTAAACTGACAAACCAGTAACAAGAAAGATGAACAAAGGGTTAAACTCAAACTCACCAGAAATATTTGGAGTCCAAAACAGAGTGAATGGTGGTGGGTGCTATCTTGTAATTGTAATCTGTATGTCAAAATAAGACAATCCTGTTGAAAGAATTAACTTGAAAGTGGAAAGCATGGGCAAAATGAGGAAGTTGTAAAAATAGTGCTGTACAATAGCTTTTGTTGTTGTTGTCACTAGCAGTGGCATTCCTTGTTTTTTAACTTTTCGAAATATATCGGTAACATAATACTTATTCTTGAATTCGTTACATTCTTTTAAAACAATTATTTACTGTCTCTCATTTCTCCTGTGCCTTTAAAAAATTTTATATTTTCCTTGCTTCCAAGGTATCTCTATATCCGTAATCAGAAACTCCCAACCATCGCTGTAGGTTTTGGTGGGACACCTGTAATTAACTCCCAGCAATGATTGCCTAATTTAAATTATAAACCCCTGGGACAAGCTCTGGGTCTAATTTTTCATTCTGTAGCCTACCTTGAACAAACTTTCAGAACACCAAGCCTGGCTGTGGTCCCCTCTCTCCTGCCTGCCTTTATGTGCTGGTCCTCTTGTCCGTAAAACACTCTGAATGGAAATGAAGGCTATAGCAAACCAAGTGAGCATAGAGCCTTATTAACAAAGAACCTGATTTCATCGCTCTGCTTCAACTCCTTAGTCTCTGACTTCTTTATTCCACATGACTCTGCAAACCTATGTCTGAACTTACATTCTCCTGAAACTGGAACGGATGAAACTCATTAGGTAATGCCAGCGCTCTTACTGATCTTCACCTCAAACCTCAGGAAACAAAGCCAGGCATGATATCCTCAGCTTTTATGTTCTTCCTTTTTTTGCTTAGGCCTGGAAAGTTGCAGATAGGATGCATCTAAAATTGGAGTTTAGGAGGCATAGTTTTTCAAAGGGTTTTTACTGGGCAGGAAATGCCGTATCCTAAAGGGTAGCAGTGTGTTCCTATAGCTGGTACAGACATCTGAAGTAATTTAAAACCAACATGAATGATAACCACATTTTTAGCTTATAAATTTAAAACCAAGAAGAAGGAGTGGGCAATGATCAGGATTCCATATTCATTGTAGGGAAGCAATGAAAACATAGATAATTCGGTACTTTTTGGACTTTGTTGGCTAACCAACAGTATAATAAATCACAAAAATTATTATTTCAATGATTTAAATAGATAACTGCAGCTACAACTTCTGAAATGTTGAATGGATAAATGAGGGCCTATGCTTTGGTCAGTACAATGTAAGGCTTTGCAGTTGGCACCCTATGCCCAGCTTCTTTTCCTGGCACAGTGCTAAAATGGCACATACAACTTCCATCAGCACCAGCGTGTTCGTCATTTAGCATTTAGGAACACAGTGAATAGCAATTATCAGCCAAATAGCTGGGAAGTGAAAATGACCTAGTAATCAGAGTAAATATACATTATGTTGTCATAGTATAATGTGTAAATATTGGAGAGGAATAGCAGAACATGGACATGCAGAATCTTTCTTTTAAGGCCTTGTATGAACACAAGTACTATCTTGGCTCTGGCATGTTTTTTGGATGACAGCTACTAAACATGTTGATTTAGTAAGTAGTAGGTCATCTTAATCATTTGCTCACTTACAGGTACCATGACCAGAAAAGGCATTGCCCTGAGTTTTTATAAATCCCAAACTTGGCTCCCAATGACCAGGAGACATATGAAGAGATGATAGCAGCTTGGTGGGAGTTCAGACATTATAAACCTTGTACAGCCAGTTGCTTTAGCTGCTTATTCCAATCCAACTGTATGTTAATTTTACAGAATCCTTCCTTTGTTAAGCTGGGAAAATATGAAAAGCCACCAATGTCATTTTGCTTATATTCATCTTCTCATCAAATCAGGTGGGGATAGTATCAATGTTGCAAAATGTTGCTAAACTGAGTACCTGGATTACATGCTGTGCTGCTCAGAGACAGAGAAGAATAGGCAGAAATTTTATTTTAGAAACTTTTATGGGTGCAATATCCTGGGAAAATTAGGCTAACTGATGGGATAAGTTTATTAGCAAGATTCTAAACAGCAGACACACATAATTTCCCCACTTTTAAAATTAAGGGTTAACAGACTTGGAGAGAATAAATCAATAATGCCTCTATAGCAGAAGGTAAAGGAGAGTGATGGTGGTAGTAAATATTTATTTTTTGTAGGCACTCAATATCGTTTTCCAAATTTCTTGAAGCTTTTTGCTATTTTGGGGGTAGGAGGGAGTGGATCTTCTCCCTGCGTTGAGTACAGTCTTGGTTTTGGCAAATTCAGGTACCTGTCTCATCTCTTTGGAAGTATGGGCTTCCCTGAGGTTCTTTCCGTCAGATTATCTTTCTTACTGCTCCATGACAGGCAAGCAATGAGCATGTGCCCTAAACTTAGCTAATCACTCTCCTAGAAAACAAACAAAACAAAAGGCAGAGTCCAATCATTCTAGAAGAGGATGTCCATGGAGATACTGCTGAGACTTTGGCAGCTACCTGGTTTTTGATGGTTTCTTCAGTCTTCTTTATGATCATGTACATTGTCCCATAGCTTCCTAATAATATGATTCTTGCTCAAATTAAGTAGGCTTGCTTCTGTTGCTAGCAACCAAAGAACCTTAATTAATACAGTTTTTAAATTCTACCTAAAATGCTGCAAATAACTACTTATCACCAGAGCAGAGGGTCAGAGAAACCACCATGTTTGGGGTAGATCTTTGGTGGTAAGAAGGTCAATTGGAATATAGAATTATGATATTCAGACTGTGAGAGTCATATGGATAATCTTAAGACCTCAAAATAGTTTCTGCCCATGTTTCTAGGTCTTTCTCTACTTCATCTTCTCACAGTTTGATTAATTAGGATGGAGTTGAACCATCTGTACTTTTTGGCCTAAACAAGGTCCAATACATAAGATAAACTCACTAATGGAATCTTGATTTAATGTATACCCAAAATGTAATCTATAATCAGGGAAGTTTGCAAAGAAAACTGCACCTACTGTGCCCAGGGAGAATGGTTTTCCTTGTCAATATCAAAGCAGCAACCAGGGAGTTAGGCTGGTGCAAAAGTAATTGTGTTTTTAAATTATTTTTGTCTTTACAGAACTCTAATATCAAAATATTTCTTAACTAGGATTTACAAATTTTTTGTCTTAGCTGCTATAGGGAATCAAACATAAGGTACTGTTTCTGCGTAGAGAAGCACATAACTTCTTTGAAGAGATTGCCAGACTAACTAGAAAGTTCTATGAGAAAGAAGATAAGGGCTGGATGTGGTGGCTCATGCCTGTAATCCGGCACTTTGGGAGGCCAAGGTGAGAGGGTCACTTGAGCCTAGGAGTTCGGTACCAGCCTGGGCAACATAGCAAGACCCATCTCTACCAAAAAGTTCCTGGTATGGTGTAACATGCTTGTGGATAGCTCACAGTGCTATCTCCCAGCTACCTGGGAGGCTGAGGTGGGGAGATCACTTGAGCACAGGAAGTTGAGGCTGTAGTAAGCCAAGATTCTACCACTGTACCCTTGCCTCAGCAACAGAGTGAGACACCTCTTAAAAAAAAATAAGATGATGAGAAGACTTTTTAGAGAAAATAGAATTGTTTTCTTTGAGAATTACTCTTCACTTTCAGTAACCAGCTGATTTCACAGCTCAGGCAAGACCTAGATGGTGTCACTGCTTCTTAAGGCCAGTGGTCCAGCTGATTTTATCCAGGATGGCCTCTGCCAAAGAGGACTTGGGCTGACTTTAGCCATAGGGGTGTGTGTGTGTGTGTGTGTGTGTGTGTGTGTGCATGCAGGGGAGTGGCAAAGAGAAGAGAAACATCTGTGTGCTGTTTTCTGTTAGTTTTCTTGAAAGCAGCAATGGAAGTCAAGTGTATCACAAAGCAATTTCCTTCCTAAAGTTGTAAATTGCCGTGAGGAGGAAATTTGTGAAAAATTGATAGTGATATACAAATAACAAAACAAAATGTTTGAACTGGAGCTCAGGAGAGGAGCACTCCTCTGTATTCACTTGTTCTTTCTTGTGGCCCAGCATGTCTGAATCCTTTTAGAAGGGCCATTTGCCGAAAAGTCTAATCTCTGATATTTACTAGATCTATTTGCACGTGGCTAAATCAGCTAAATTAATTATATTTGCTTGCTCTTACTCTGTGGAATAAGAAAGCAGTAAAACCGGTATTTTTCCAGGTTAACATTCTGAGACAGCATGAGAAAGAATTAGGATTCAGAATAGAGAACCCAGAAATAAGACTGTACACCTACAACCATCTGATTTTCAACAAACCTGACAAAAGCAATGGGGAAAGATTTCCTGTTTAATAAATGACGCTGGGAGAACTGGCTAGCCATGCACATAAAACTGAAACTGGACCCCTCCCTGACACTTATACAAAAATTAACTCAAGGTAGATCAAAGACTTAAATTTAAAACCTAAAACTATAAAAACACTGGAAGAAAATCCAGGCAGTATCATTCAGGACATAGGCATGGCAAAGATTTCATGATGGAGATGCTGAAAGCAATTGCAACAAAAGTAAAAGTTGACAAATGGGATCTAATTAAACTAAAAAGCTTCTGCACAGCAAAAGAAACTATCAACAGAGTAAACAGACAACATATAGAATGGGAGAAAGTTTTTGCAATCTATGCATCTGACAAACGTCTAACATCCAACATCTATAAGGAACTTAAATACATTTACAAGAAAAAAACATTAAAAAGTGGACAAAGGACATGAACAGACATTTCTCAAAAGAAGACATACATATGGCCAAGAAATTTATGAGAAAAGCTCAACATTACTGATCATTAGAGAAATAAAACCAGTATGAGATACCATGTCACACAAGTCAGAACGGCAATTATTAAAATGTCAAAAAATTCCAGATGCCGGCAAGGTTGTGGAGAAAAAGGAAAGCCTTCACCCTGTTAGTGGAAGTATATATTAGTTCAATCATTGTGGAAGTGTGGTGATTTCTCAAAGACCTAGAGACAGAAATACCATTTGACCCAGAAATCCCATTACTGGGTATATATGCAAAGAAATATAAATCATTCTATTATAAAGACACATGCACATGTATGGTTCATTGCAGCACTATTCACAATAGCGAAGACATGGTATCAACCTAAATGCCCATCAATGACAGACTGGATAAAGAAAATGTGGTACAAATACACCATGGAATATTATGCAGCCATAAAAAGGAAGGAGATCATGTTCTTTGCAGGAACATGGAGCTGGAGGCCATTATCCTTAGCAAACTAATGCAGACACAGCAAACCAAACACAGCATATTCTCACTTAAAAGTGGGAGCTAAATGATGCAAACACATGGACACACGAAGGGGAGCAACACACACTGGAAACTGTCAGGGGTGTGGGAGGAAGGAGAGGATCAGGAAGAATAGCTAATGGATGCTGGGCTTAATACCTGGGTGATGGGATGATCTGTGCAGCATACCATCATAACACACATTTTTCTATGTAACAAACCTGCACACCCTGCACATGCACTTAAAATAAAAGTTGGAAATAAAAAAAGCAAAAAATGAAAAAGGTAGGGTTCATGATAACATTTAAACCTTTTACTACCTTCATCATAATAAAATATAGGAGACAAACTACTCTCCTTTGTTTTCAAATGGGGAGAAACCAACGAACCTTCCACATATATCTCTTAAAGTCAGAGTTGGAATGGGAAGTCTCATCCAGCTTCAAAACAGCTTGATTCACTAGGGCATGTTGCCTTCCTCTGAGCATAAAATAAAAAGCCCGACTTAATCAAGCAATGTTTGCCGAGTTCCAGTCTATAGGGAACTTTTATTTTTATAGCCAAGAGCAACACACACTTTATACTAGGCAATTTTAATGGCAGTATGGGGACAATCTATACTATTGCTTCACAAATGGAATACAAAAGCCTCTGGGTATATTTACCTATTAAAAGTGGTGTTAGAGAAGGAGAGCAGATCACACTAGAAAATAAATGCCTGGTCACTGAACCCATTTGGGAAAAATCTCTTTTTTGGTTTTCAAACTGAAATATCATTTGCAATGCTTTCCCTTCCTTGCTAGTCCTTTTAGCATTAGTAAATTATAACTGCTATGAGGCAAGGACTATGCCTTGTCTCTGCTTTTCAGAGTTAAATGTTTGCCAAATGAGTGAAGAGATGAACGTATAAAATTAATACGCAATCATTAAAACAAAAAATCTTTTATATCTCTCTGAGTAGCAGGTAAGAAGCATATAGCCAAATTGAATCCAACAGTAATGTAATAATAGTGTTTTTTGAGTGTCAGGCACTGTTCTAGGTGCTTCCTATATACTAGTTGATGTAATCATCAAAATAAGTCTATGAACTAAGTATTATTGTTAGTGCTATCTCACAGATGAAAATATGTGGTACAGTGTGATCAATTCACTTACTTATTGTCTCACAGCTAGTAAAGGGAGGGTTTAGGATTTGAATCCAAACCTACTGCTGCTGCTATTTACTTACAGTTTGGTACACAAATAGCCATGGCAAATGCCCATCAGAGCATGAGGGTCTCAGCTGAAGTGCTTTACATTGATTACTAAGTAGGTATACACTTTACCTGGACTATCCACATCATGTCATGAAGCCCCCAGTTTTTCTTCTCCCCAGAGGGACCTCTGGAAAAATGAAATCCATCAGTTTGATTTCATTCAAGACATGGAAAAACATTTACTGAAAAGTCAACAAATAAGCAGCCTGTAGATAAATTATAGAATTTCAGAGAAAACTTTATAAAAGTGAGCATTTCAATGTCACTTCCAGCTTCTGGAGAAAATGTAGTTCACATTTGCTTGGGTAGTTCAGGGACAGGGCAGCACTGTGGGAGACTCAGACTTGGGTTCTTTATAAAATGAGATCCCTCCCATGTTTTCTTTTTTTCTGAATGACTGTTTGCCTTGGCCTACAGGAGAGCCCCCAGATCTCTGTATAATATCATCCTGACATTGGAATCGTTTTTATCTCTCAATAGCAAGTTGGAGAGCCTTTCTGTAAGGACTTCTTTTTACACTGGATCAGTGAGACACATTAATTGTGTCCACTTCTCCCCATCACCTACTTCTATTTGAAATAAATACTGGACAGGAAGAGTCCAATAACCTAGGTTCACATTGAAACGAAAGGTCATCTATGTTTCCCTTCTCCCCTTACTGCTGAAGTGGTGTTCTCTGCCCTGAAGTTTGCTTATTCTGGAGCCTGCCTTCATGCTGCTAGGGGTGAGCTCTGGCAGAAGAAAGGACATTTAAGAACACAGAATCTTGGTTTTCACTAACAAGATACTTAGAAAAGAAAAAGAGATAAATCTGTACTTTGATTTAACTTGGCTTTTGTTCCATGAAGGTTTGTTTTCTTTTTGCACCTTTTTATTGTCAATGCATGTGAGAACCTATTCTGAAAACTATTAGGCTAACTTACTTGGCCCTAGAAACTCTGATCCAGGAGGAAAATCTCAAGAAAAGGTCACTGTGTGACAAGACATGGTATGATGAGGGCGCTAGAATCAAGGGGTGCAGAGGTGCTTTGGGACATCTAGGGAGGGAGGATGACACAAGAGCAAAGATGAGCCGGTAGGTCTTAGAGACTGGTGGTGCGGTGTCTTAATTCTGCTCCAGTGTACAGTTCTTTGGGGAAGTCACAATCTGGATGAAAATCTGGACACTGTCCATTTCTACCATCTTGTGTTTAAGGAAGAAGGGAAATAAAATGGGCCCTCAAGCTCCACCATGACTACTTCCCACAGAGCACCACACACCCCATTATTAGTACAATTCCAGAAATATGTGTGATGCTTCCTTTGCATCTAACTTGACAAGTGTGATTCGCAAATCTCTAAAGAATTCTGTTCTGCTAAATATTCAGGAGGGTGTCTGACAGAGTGAAAGAAGGAAAATTAAGCAGAGGAAAAAAAAGGGCCAGGCAAGACAAATAAAACATACAGTTATTGGAATTTATAAAATAGGAGATAATGTTATTCGTACCAAAGATTTTATCATATTGGGAAAAAATAAATCTACCATATCAATTAACATTTTGTCATTTTTTTCATCAAACTTAATATTTCAGGAAAAAGGATTAATCAACTTATGACAGCATGATTCCTTTAGAAGTCCTTTAATTTAATTTTATTTAGAACATTTTTGGGATAAGTTATTTCGAGAAAGTATTTCTGTTTCCTAGTGAGAGGAAAACTCCACCTCTTTTTTCATGGTGTGATGATTCTAGTCCAAACGCAATGAGTTTCTGGAAATGGCAAGTGAGACACTTGTTGCCATGGTGATTGTTAATAGTTCTGACTCAGATATAGTGTTGCCATAGCAACTGCATTGAAGCCCTTGGGAGGTGGTGCGGTCTTTTTTTTTTTTTTTAATCAGCAGAAAGAGGCTAGGAAGAACCATTTTAGTAGCTTCTTGCTGCACTGCGGTGACGAAGCTTTCAAGGCTATTTCATCCAGATGAAAGATCATCCTGTTCCTGCACTGATGAAACAGATATGTTACACTGTGCAGGATAAATATAGTCCCATATATCATAGTAGCAAGCACATTATCTTCCTGTTAATGAATTCTAATTTTCTGACTGTGATGGTTTCTAATAACACAGGTAGCCTCAAGTGAATATCTTGAAGAATCCTTAATGTCACTGCCAATACAAAAAAAACTAAAGGTCAATGACTGAACAGGGCCAAATCATTGAGATGTAGACAGTTTTAGCTTTAATGCATCCCTATAAGGACAAAGCACATGGCTGACAAAGCATTTTGAAGGTCTTTTGGAATGGTTGGAGTTTGGTCGTCTAGATTGAATGCTTGCATACCATTTTACATGTATACCCAGCTCTTTCTCTTTTTCTTTAATTTTTTCTTTTTTTTTTTTGAGATGGCGTGTCGCTCTGTCACCCAGGCTGGAGTGCAGTGGCGCGATCTCTGCTCACTGCAAGCTCCGCCTCCCGGGTTCACTCCATTCTCCTGCCTCAGCCTCTCAACTAGCTGGGACTACAGGCACCCGCCACCGTGCCTGGCTAATTTTTTTGTATTTTTAGTAGAGACGGGGGTTTCACCATGTCAGCCAGGATGGTCTCGATCTCCTGACCTCGTGATCTGCCCGCCTCAGCCTCCCAAAGTGCTGGGATTACAGGCGTGAGCCACTGCGCCTGGCCCCAGTTCTCAAAGTAATGGTTGTCATGCAGAAACTCCCCAATGAATCAATTTATCAGGTAATGGATAGTAGTGTTTATTTGTCCCGAAGACCATTCATATAACTTGGCATCATTTTAAGACCTTTGCTACATTCTTTTGCACTTAAAGGCAAGTGTGTTAAGCAGATCTGTGTTCCAGAAAAATGGATAAATTGATGCAATTTTCTTATATCAGGGACTATTCCCTCTTTCCAGTGTGAACTATCCAGGATATGACCTTCTCAGAACCCTCGAACTTTCATTCAGATGTGTGAAACCCCTGGAATTGAATTTAAATGCAGCCCCTTTGTGTAGCCCTTTCTGTAGTTAGCAGATTAGAACAAGTCTCTGAGAATGTCCTCGCTGCTGAAACAGTGGTTCAAAGTGATGGGATAGCAACACTGGCTAAACTCTGAGATTGGCTTCTCCCATATTTAGTTCACTCTCAACTGCCCCTTATTTTTGTTTTCTACCTTAGGCTATTGGTCTAAGATATTATCCCCTCCACTATAAAGCTTTCTTGAGGGCTATAACAGTACCTGTTCTTTGCCCATTTCATAGTGCCTAGCATGGTGGTTTCATATAGTAAGAATACAGTAAAACCAAGTTAAATAAAATAAATATAATTTAAATGTTTCCTCCTACTGCAATTTACCTTTACATTGGATTCCTTCTTCCTGCTTCTGAAGCTAGCACCTAGTTAATGTGAGAAAAGCATAGTGCTAAAGGGGAAGATTGGCATTAATGGGAGCACTGTCTTTGGGGTAGGGAAGATCTTTGAGTAACATATGAAGCTTTGAAATTCTCTGTTATCATACCACATAAATGCAGTTGCTTGTTCAGCTCATCTAAGGGACTTGACCAGGTTCTATGTATATAGGAAATATTTGTGGAATGAGGGATTTTTTTTTTCTGGAATCTATAAGCTTTATGCCCAATTGATGATTCCAGAGAATAGGCTCAGCTTTCTCTCTTCTTTGTGTTTCCTGCACAGCTAGAAACTGTGCCAGAATGGTGGCTATATGCTAATGAACAATCTATCCCTCATTAGGCCAGTACTAAGACAGTTATTTCCTTAAGTAAAAACATTTTTTTTTTGTAACCAGCTTACCGGATGGCTTTTCATAATGTCTTCTTTTCCCATGTTATTAAGCTGTGCTTTAAATGTTTGAAAATGCCTGGAACCTCTCACTTCCCATCTTGATATTTCATGGCTTCTTCTCCCTTTCTAATCAGTTTCTGAAATATTCAGGGACTTGGCATTAAGCTGCTACTTCCTTTCTTTTCTTTTCTCCTCTCTAGGTAAAAACTTTTCAACATAAATGGAAAATTGACTTTAAATATATTTATTTAATGAGCTTCCCTTTAAATGGTCTTCTAAAACAGCACCTTGTTAGTGGTTTCTAATAAAGTTCTGTTATGTCTCCTTACAAAAATACCTATGAAGGTGAGAAAAAGATGAAGATTCACAGTGACACTAACATTGATGACTGGTAATCAATTTACTGCTGGAATCCGAGGGACTTTCCTTTAGCCACCAGGTCTTTGGAACTAGATTGAAAGACATCACTAATGATTTACCTCTGTTATCCTCAACTACAAGTATTTAGGAACACCTTCCTTTTCTTTTCTTTTCTTTCTTTTTTTTTTTTTTTTTTTTTTGAGTCTTGCTCTGTCACCCAGGCTGGAGTGCAGTGGCACGATCTCGGCTCACTGCAAGCTCATCCTCTTGGGTTCACACCATTCTCCTGCCTCAGCCTCCTGAGTAGCTGAGACCACAGGTGCTCACTACCACGCCTGGCTAATTTTTTTGTATTTTTAGTAGAGATGGGGTTTCACCGTGTTAGCCAGGTTGGTCTCAATCTCCTGACCTCATGATCTGCCTGCCTTGGCCTCCCAAAGTGCTGGGATTACAGGCATGAGCCACTGCGCCCGGCCAGGAAGATCTTCCTTTTCTTTACTTTCAGTTCTCATGGTCTTTCCCTTGATTCATAAAAGCTAGCTCTGGGCCGGGCGCGGTGGCTCAACCCTGTAATCCCAGCACTTTGGGAGGCCGAGACGGGCGGATCACGAGGTCAGGAGATCGAGACCATCCTGGCTAACATGGTGAAACCCCGTCTTTACTAAAAACTACAAAAAACTAGCCGGGCGAGGTGGCGGCGCCTGTAGTCCCAGCTACTCGGGAGGCTGAGGCAGGAGAATGGCGTGAACCCGGGAGGTGGAGCTTGCAGTGAGCTGAGATCTGGCCACTGCACTCCAGCCTGGGTGACAGAGCAAGACTCCGTCTCAAAAAAAAAAAAAAAAAAAAGCTAGCTCTGTTTCAGATAAAAAATTGGGTGACCCCTTCAACACCTATTTGTTGCTTTTTTATGGTAGCCATCATTCTGTCTTCTCCTCTTTTCTCTTTCCTTTTTCCCAACCAATACCAGTCTCTTTTTGAAAAATATATTTTTTAAAAAATTGTCGTTTAAAACATGTAACATAAATTTACCATCTGAAACACTTTTAAGTGTACATTTTAGTAGTGTCAAATATATTCACATTGTTGTGAAGACTTCTCTCTTTTTTTCTAATTTTTATTTTTAAGTTCTGGGGTACATGTGCAGGATGTGCAGGTTTGTTAGAGGTAAACTTGTGCCATGGTAGTTTCCTGCACCTATCAACCCATCACCTAGGTATTAAGCCCAACATGGATGAGCTATTTTTCCTAATGCTCTCCCCCACCACCCCACCCCGTACAGGCCCAATGTGTATTGTTTCTCTCCCTGTATCCATGTGTTCTCATTGTTCAGCTCCCACTTATTATACCTGGTTAAAAACTTGTAACACAAGAAAAGAAGGTGAAAGTAATGAGGAGGTGGGAGGTGAATTGTAAGTGTAGTCTCTACAAATGAAATGTGGTTGAGAAAAGAGGCAGTGTGAGTAGAGTGCTGGCTATAGTGTATATGAACTCCATCTATTCAGAGTGTCAGAAAGCCAGGAATGGGCCATTTTAGCACAGTAGAAGTTCATAGAAATCCAAGTAAAACAGTTGCAGACATCAACCCAAATCAGTTGTATATTTGAGAAGAGGATTCAGCCAGTGCTTAAGTACAGGGAGTGGGAGGCAACATGGTGACTCTGGAGGAATATTCAGCACAAAGGAAATGACAATACTTTGAAGTCTTAAAAGAGAGGCATACCTTTGAAAATAATTTAGTAACATTCAGAAGAAAATTTTAGAAAATTGACTTTTTTTTTTTTTTTTTTTTTGAGACAGAGTCTCAATCTGTTGCCAAGGCTGGAGTGCAATGGCACAATCTCAGTTCACTGCAACCTCCACCTCCTGGGTTCAAGCAATTCTCCTGCCTCAGCCTCCTGAGTAGCTGGGATTACAGGCACATGCCACCATGCCTGGCTAATTTTTGTATTTTTAGTAGAGATGGTGTTTCACCATGTTGGTCAGTCTGGTCTCGAACTCCTGACCTTGTGATCTGCCCACCTTGGCCTCCCAAAGTGCTGGGATTACAGGTGTGAGCCACTGTGCCTGGCTGAAAATTGACTTTTCTTAGAAAATACAAGACTACCTTTAGGAAAGAGTGTAAATCTGAAAGGATTGTAGGATAAGCTGCAAAGGCAGATGGATGAAATAACACTTAACATGTCTAACACTGTCCCTAGCCCTATGGATTTGAATAGATCACCTTTAACTAAGAAGCCATTCAATATTAACACATAAAAATGCATAGAAATCAAGACAGTATGCAATTACCTGTTAATTAGGGACCTATATAAATGATACAGATTGTTTGTGCTCTGGGCAGTTGGGAAAAGGTGAGGTCATTTTGTCCGAAATTATCAGAGAAAGCTAGAGAGTTTGGCTCAATAGGAGAGACTTGGGGAAATAGAAAGGGACAGGGGCACAGGCAAAAGCTTTTATTTGTTCTGAGCAAATGGCATCCTCCTCAAACTATCCTCAGATAATCTTACTCTTACAATCTTATTCTCACAATCTTATTCTCATAAATGTTAACATTTCAAAATCTGACAGCACTTTCTGCTCATTATAATCTTACCTGGACTGCTTCTGATCCTTTTAGATTAGGTTCAGTTCACCTATCTCCTGTTCACAGACTCCTCTCAGGCAGGATTGTAAAACATTTAATGTCTCAATCATACATTTGTTTTTCTAACTGAAGTCCAATCAGGCATTTTTCTAGCAATCTCCTATCATAATAACTTTGTATGGTAGTCAGGGTTGATGATAATCATTCCATTTCATAGGCAAGAATGCTAAAATGTTAAAGAATTTTCTTAGACTTGCCTTCCAAATAGCAAGAACATTTAAGAGTTTGGACTTATATCCAGAGTTTTTGATTCCCAGTCTCATGCTCTTTTGACAACATTATTGACTGAGTAGTAAGAATAAGGGAAGATAAAGGAGGTAGAAATGGGCAAGTAAATATGTTTAATTATTTTTTTAAAGATGTGGGTAGGACTATGAATGTTTAAAGATACCAAGAAGAAACTTGACCCCCTGCCTTCAAAAGACATATCTACCTCAATTATTTATTCAGCCATGGATAAAGGATGTTAACATTAGAGTGTCTTTTTTTTTTTTTTTTTAAGGAAAAAAGAATGTCGCATAGTGGAATTGTGACACAGATTTGGCAATCACAGTTATGGCAATGGACAGTCAAGAAAGTCACCTCATATTCACTTACAAGGCAGAATAGCATGCTCCTTATGGTTGCCTTCACAGTGCTACTAACCATGGTTGATGTAAGGCAGTTGTAGCCACATCTTATTGATAGTAGAGAACTGCTATGGGAAAGCAAGATTCTGGGATGACCAGAGGGATGGTGTGAAGTTTTCATATAACAATATAATAGTTCAGTGTAGTCAGTCTGGCTAACAATCTGAGGGAACATTTCCCAATTCATTTTATTCACATGTATAAAAGGGTTCTTGTACTTTCTTGATACATATACTTTTGATGATTGAATACATTTTTCATTGCTTCAATCTGAAGTCTTCCTGTCTTATTTTTAATATTTTCTAGCTTTAGAAATCATTGTATGCTCTTTGTATGTCATGGACTTTTATACACGCTTGATTTTTTAAAAAAATCTGTAATTTCAATAATTCCATTGTCTCTTCTCTCTGTTTGAAAGGTGTGTGAGGAGGATTTATATATGGGTGTGTAAAGGACATTGGTTCTGTGAGAGCAAACATGGTAACTCTTCATTCATTACACATGAAAACTTAGCTAAACTTGATCACATTTTCAGAGTGAACAGTTAAAAAAAACCATGCATTTTAATTTTGTTTTCTTGTATACAGAGAATTACCATTCAAACTTCAGGAACTCACGTTATTGACAGCATTTTAGACTTAAAGAGAACGAGGCTGCTGGATGAGCCTGATTTTTAGGGCTTATCTCATATTCCACCTTGAATGACCTCCCACTGTCAGAAATATAATTCTGAACCCTAGAAGCAGTTGGCAACCCTCTTATTATTTTAATGTGCTTTGGATACACATAATAAAATATCTGAGGGGTTGCAATCCTAGTCTCTGATAAAACAGACTTTAAACCATCAAAGATCAAAAGAGACAAAGAAGGCCATTACATAATGGTAAAGGGATCAATTCAACAGGAAGAGCTAACTCTCCTAAATATATATGCACCCAATACAGGAGCACCCAGATTCATAAAGCAAGTCCTTAGAGACCTACAAAGAGACTTAGACTCCCATACAATAATAATGGGAGACTTCAACACTCCACTGTCAACATTAGACAGATCAACGAGACAGAAAGTTAACAAGGATATCCAGGAATTGAACTCATCTCTGCACCAAGCGGACCTAATAGACATCTATAGAACTCTCCACCCCAAATCAACAGAATATACATTCTTCTCAGCACCACATCGCACTTATTCCAAAATTGACCACATAATTGGAAGTAAAGCACTCCTCAGCAAATGTACAAGAACAGAAATTATAACAAACTGTCTCTCAGACCACAGTGCAATCAAACTAGAACTCAGGACTAAGAAACTCAATCAAAACCGCTCAACTACATGGAAACTGAACAACCTGCTCCTGAATGACTACTGGGTACATAACGAAATGAAAGCAGAAATAAAGATGTTCTTTGAAACCAATGAGAACAAAGATACAACATACCAGAATCTCTGGGACACATTAAAGCAGTGTGTAGAGGGAATTTATAGCACTAAATGCCCACAAGAGAAAGCAGGAGAGATCTAAAATTGACACTCTAACATCACAATTAAAAGAAGTAGAGAGGCAAGAGCAAACACATTCAAAAGCTAGCAGAAGGCAAGAAATAACTAAGATCAGAGCAGAACTGAAGGAGATAGAGACACAAAAAACCCTCCAAAAAATCAATGAATCCAGGAGTTGGTTTTTTGAAAAGATCAACAAAATTGACAGACCGCTAGCAAGACTAATAAAGAAGAAAAGAGAGAGGAATCAAATAGTCGCAATAAAAAATGATAAAGGGGATATCACCACCGACCCCACAGAAATACAGACAACCATCAGAGAATACTATAAATGCCTCTACGCAAATCAACTAGAAAATCTAGAAGAAATGGATAATTTCCTGGACACTTACACTCTCCCAAGACTAAACCAGGAAGAAGTTGAATCCCTGAATAGACCAATAGCAGGCTCTGAAATTGAGGCAACAATTAATAGCCTACCCACCAAAAAAAGTCCAGGACCAGATGGATTCACAGCTGAATTCTACCAGAGGTACAAGGAGGAGCTGGTACCATGCCTTCTGAAACTATTTCAATCAATAGAAAAAGAGGGAATCCTCCCTAACTCATTTTATGAGGCCAACATCATCCTGATACCAAGCCTGGCAGAGACACAACAAAAAAAGAGAATTTTAGACCAATATCCCTGATGAACATCGATGCAAAAATTCTCAATAAAATACTGGCAAACCGGATTCAGCAGCACATCAAAAAGCTTATCCACCATGATCAAGTGGGCTTCATCCCTGGGATGCAAGGCTGGTTCAACATTCGCAAATCAATAAACGTAATCCAGCATATAAACAGAACCAAAGACAAGAACCACATGATTATCTCAATAGATGCAGAAAAGGCTTTTGACAAAATTCAACAGCCCTTTATGCTAAAAACGCTCAATAAATTCGGTATTGATGGAACGTACCTCAAAATAATAAGAGCTATTTATGACAAACCCACAGCTAATATCATACTGAATGGGCAAAAACTGGAAAAATTCCCTTTGAAAACTGGCACAAGACAGGGATGCCCTCTCTCACCACTCCTATTCAACATCGTGTTGGAAGTTCTGGCTAGGGCAATCAGGCAAGAGAAAGAAATCAAGGGTATCCAGTTAGGAAAAGAAGAAGTCAAATTGTCCCTGTTTGCAGATGACATGATTGTATATTTAGAAAACCCCATTGTCTCAGCCCAAAATCTCCTTAAGCTGATAAGCAACTTCAGCAAAGTCTCAGGATACAAAATTAATGTGCAAAAATCCCAAGCATTCTTATACACCAGTAACAGACAAGCAGAGAGCCAAATCAGGAATCAACTTCCATTCACAATTGCTTCAAAGAGAATCAAATACCTAGGAATCCAGCTTACAAGGGATGTAAAGGACCTCTTCAAGGAGAACTACAAACCACTGCTCAGTGAAATCAAAGAGGACACAAACAAATGGAAGAACATACCATGCTCATGGATAGGAAGAATCAATATCGTGAAAATGGCCATACTGCCCAAGGTTATTTATAGATTCAATGCCATCCCCATCAAGCTACCAATGACTTTCTTCACAGAATTGGAAAAAACTGCTTTAAAGTTCATATGGAACCAAAAAAGAGCCCGCATTGCCAAGACAATCCTAAGTCAAAAGGACAAAGCTGGAGGCGTCACGCTACCTGACTTCAAACTATACTACAAGGCTACAGTAACCAAAACAGCATGGTACTGGTACCACAACAGAGATATAGACCAATGGAACAGAACAGAGTCCTCAGAAATAATACCACACATCTACAGCCATCTGATCTTTGACAAACCTGACAAAAACAAGAAATGGGGAAAGGATTCCCTATTTAATAAATGGTGCTGGGAAAATTGGCTAGCCATAAGTAGAAAGCTGAAACTGGATCCTTTCCTTACCCCTTATACGAAAATTAATTCAAGATGGATCAGAGACTTAAATGTTAGACCTAATACCATAAAAACCCTAGAAGAAAATCTAGGTAGTACCATTCAGGACATAGGCATGGGCAAGGACTTCATGTCTAAAACACCAAAAGCAACGGCAGCAAAAGCAAAAATTGACACATGGGATCTAATTAACTAAAGAGCTTTTGCACAGCAAAAGAAACTACCATCAGAGTGAACAGGCAACCTACAGAATGGGAGAAAATTTTTGCAACCTACTCATCTGACAAAGGGCTAATATCCAGAATCTACAAAGAACTCAAACAAATATACAAGAAAAAAACAAACAACCCCATCAAAAAGTGGGCAAAGGATATGAACAGACATTTCTCAAAAGAAGACATCCATACAGCCAACAGACACATGAAAAAATGCTCATCATCACTCGCCATCAGAGAAATGCAAATCAAAACCACAATGAGATACCATCTCACACCAGTTAGAATGGCAATCATTAAGAAGTCAGGAAACAACAGGTGTTGGAGAGGATGTGGAGAAATAGGAACACTTTTACACTGTTGGTGGGATTGTAAACTAGTTCAACCATTATGGAAAACAGTATGGCGATTCCTCAAGGATCTAGAACCAGATGTACCATATGACCCAGCCATCCCACTACTGGGTATATACCCAAAGGATTATAAATTACTCTACTACAAAGACACATGCACACGTATGTTTATTGTGGCACTATTCACAATAGCAAAGACTTGGAATCAACCCAAATGTCCATCTGTGCCAGACTGGATTAAGAAAATGTGGCACATATACACCATGGAATACTATGCAGCCATAAAAAAGGATGAGTTTGCGTCCTTTGTAGGGACATGGATGCAGCTGGAATCCATCATTCTTAGCAAACTATCACAAGAAGAGAAAACCAAACACCGCATGTTCTCACTCATAGGTGGGAACTGAACAATGAGATCACTTGGACTCGGGAAGGGGAACATCACACACTGGGGCCTATCATGGGGAGTGGGGAGGAGGGAGAGATTGCATTGGGGAGTTATACATGATATAAACGTCATGCACATGTACCCTAGAACTTAAAGTATAATAATAAAAAAAAAAATCTTAAATAAAAAAAAAAATAATAAAATAAAATAAAATAAAATATCTGATTATTCTCCTTTCTTTTCCATTGAATTGACACTAATTGGCCATTGCTGTCTAGCTACTGGTTCCATGCTGGGCCTGTAACCCCTAATTCTCTTCAATATTTAGGCTCTTAGCAGAGAGAGCCATCTTACCTGATACACAGACATGGGCCCATCTCCTTGAGGACAACTGCAACTGCCTCAGAATTATATTTGTTTCTTAAGGCTGCTGTAACAAAGTACCACAAAATGGGAGGTATAAACAGCAGAAATTTATTGTCTCATAGTTCTGAAGGCTATAGATATTCAAGATCACAGAGTCAGCAGGGTTGGTTCTAAGGGCTGTGAGGCAGCCTTTAATTTTTAATTTTTGTGGGTACGTAATAGTTGTATGTATTTATGGGGTACATAAGACATTTTGATACAGGCATGCAATACATAATAATCACATCAGGGTAAATGGGGTATTCATCCCCTCAAGTGTTTATCTTTTGTGTTATAAATTATCCAGTTATACACTTATAATTATTTTTAAGTGGACAATTAAATTATTTTTGACTGTAGTCATCCTGTTGTGCCAGCAAATACTAGGTCTTATTCACTCTTTCTATTTTTTTGTGACCATTAAGCATCCCCACTACCTTCCCACCCCCACTACCCTTCCCAGCCTCTGGTAATCATCTTTCTACCTGTTATCTCCATGAGTTCAATTATTTTAACTTTTAGCTACCACAAATAAATGAGAACATGCAACGTTTGTCTTTCTATGCCTGGTTTATTTCACTTAACATAGTGACCTGCAGTTTCATCCATGTTGTTGCAAATGACAGGATCTCATTCTTTTTGATGGTTAAATAGTACTCCATTGTGCATATGTACCATGTTTTCTTTAGACATTCATCTGTTGATAGACACCTAGATTGCTTCTAAATCTTGGCTATTGTGAATAGTCCTTCAATAAATGTGGGAGTGCAGATATCTCTTTGATATACTGATTTTCTTTCTTTTGGGTACATACCTAGGAGTGAGATTGCTGGGTCTTATAGTAGTTTTATTTTTAATTTTCTGTAGAACCTCCAAACTGTTCTCCATAGTGGCTGTATTAATTTATATTCCCACCAACAATGTACAAGTGTTCACTTTTCTCCACATCCTCGCCAGCATTTGTCATTGCCTGACTTTTGGATAAAAACCATTTTAACTTGAGTGAGATGATACTTCATTGTAGTTTTAATTTGCATTTCTCTGATGAACATTGATATGGAACACCTTTTCATGTACCTGTTTGCCATTTGTTTGTCTTCTTTTGACAAATGTCTATTCAAATCTTTTGCCCCCTTTAAATCAGATTATTAGTTGTTTTTCCTATAGAGTTGTTTGAGGTCCTTATATATTCTGCCTATTAATCCCTTGTCAGATGGGTAGTTTGCAAATATTTTCTCCCATTCTGTGACTTTTCTCTTCACTTCCATTTCCCCCATTCTGTAGGTTGTCTCTTCACCTTGATTGTTTCATTTGCTGTGCAGAAGCTTTTTAAACTTGATATGATCCCATTTGTCCACTTTTGCATTGGTTGCCTGTGATCATAGGGAATTATTCAAGAAATCTTTGCCCACTGCAATATCCTAGAGAGTTTCCCCAGTGCTTACTTTTAGTAGTTTAATAGTTTGAGGTCTTAGATTGAAGTCTCTACACCATTCTGGCTTGATTTTTGTATATAGCAAGAGATAAGTGTGCGGTTTCATTCTTTTGGAAAAGGCTTTTTTTTAACTAATTAATAAATGAGAAAACCAGTAAGATATGACAACCAGTTCCCAAAATGATTTAAACACCACACATATCTAGGTAATAAGAAGTAAGTTTACGAACACATGCAAACTGGTCAATATCCATTAGGCAAAATTTTACCAGAAGTAAAAATCATTTGCTTTTCTATGGACAAGAATCATTTGCATTACTTACAGAATTGTAAAATACCTTAAAGGCAATAAAAGGTGTGGACTTCTCTGAATGAAATAAATGGAAAGAGGTGCTTTACAGAATGGCAAGTAATCTATTTTTGTCCATTTCAATATCCTTTTCAGTTTTTCTGACATAAATATTGGAGTTCTTTGTCTCAAACAGAATGTTCTATGGAATCTCAATTTATAGCCCGTAGGAAAAGCAGAAGTGAGGCAGTGGCGATAGTAGTGGCAAGAGGATGAACAACAAGTTTGATGCTTTGAAAGATGATGACAATGGGGACCATGATCAGAATGAAGAAAGCAGCACATAGAAAGATACTGAGAAAGAAGAAAACAGAATGGGACAAGAATAAGAGCAGTAATAAGAGGAAGGCTGTTGTCCCTGGATGGGCAGAGCATCCCCTCCAGTACAACTACACTTTCTGGTACTCCAGGAGAACCTCTGGCTGTCCCACCAGCTCACAGAGTTATGAACAGAATTATCAAACAGATTGGCGCCTTTGCCTCTGTGGAGCAGTTCTGGAGGTTTTATAGCCACATGGTATGTCCAAAGGATCTGACAGGCCACAGCGACTTCCATCTCTTCAAAGAAAGAATTAAACCCATGTGGGAGGATAATGCAAATAAAAATGGTGACAAGAGGATTATTTGGCTGCCGAAGGGCTTGATCTCCCATTGCTGGGAGAATCTCATTTGGCCATATTAGGGGAACAGTTCATGGTTGGGGAGGAGATCTGTGGGGCTGTGGTCTCTCTTCACTTTCAAGAGGACATTATTTCAATATGGAAAAGACTGCCAGTGACCAAGCCACCACAGCCCAAATCCGGGATACACTTTGGCGAGTGCTTAACCTATCTCCCAACACCGTTATGAAATACAAAGCTCACACTGGCAGCATCAAAATGCCAGGCAGGCTGGGTCCCCAAAGGCTCCTTTTCAAAACCTCTGGAAGATGTGGTTGAATGTGCCATGACCCTGTCCCTCTCTGGATGCCACTATCCTTGAAGCTGGTGTCATTAGAGTCTCTTGTTCTGTTGGTGTGCTACCTGGAAGATCCTTCTGTCCTGGACAAGATAATTAAAAGAGCATTTTATGTTTTAAGAACAGGCTGACACAGAGCAGCTACAACAACAGCTGAGATTGCTCAATAAATGGTGCTAAATTTAAAAAAAAAAAAAGAGAGAAGAAATGCAGAGTCACTTTGGTTGAAATGAATATAGAGGCTTCTGACTAAGCTTTCTTGGACTCCAGAGTTTTGGGGATCTGTATAAATCACAGTTAGGAAACCACTAGATGATTTCTACAACTACTGATGGGCCTTACTGATTAAACTTGGTCCCTCAACATTCCTTTAGTTGTTCCCATACCCTAACATTGTCTACATGCTTCTACCCACTCCCCACTCCCTGCCCGCCACATGGATGCTCTGCTGTATCAAGAAACCAAGACATCCCTTTCAGAAGACTTTTTCATCCTTACAAATTTTAAATTCCCACAGTATTTGACTGTAGAACTTTCTAGCTCTAAATTCCATAGAATAACTGAAGTTACTTGAAAATATACTTCCTATTTGATGAAATCTGAAACTAAGGGGCCTTAGAGTAATTTTGAAAAAAAATTACAAATATATCAGCTAGGTTTTCAATATGATACCATCTTTATCTTTAATGTATTCTGTTTATTTTCTTGATTTTGAAAACCAAGGCTGTATTTTTAAATGCCTCTGGGCACATGTACCAAAATATCTCTGTAAATTCTGCACTCATGTTTTCCTTTTTTTCTATGTATGTTTCAAGTTATACGGATTGTGAAAGCCTGTAAAGACTGTGAGGAGCCTCCTTCACAAACAGGGTGCTGTTTCCTCATTCTGGCCTAAAATCTCCCCGCGCAGTCCTGCTGTGTACTTTGCAGTACTCTGGCTTCAGTCCTAGTCCTGTACAGGAAATGTGTGAAATCCTTGCCTCAGTGGCAATGGTGAATTCATTTCTTAGAAGATAAGCCCCTTGCCAGTATTTCCCATTTATGATCCAATGTCTTATTGTCGCATCTCCTTAGAGTAGGATTCAGATTCCTAAAGTATTTCCCGATCCTTACTACTCATTATTGCAACTGGACCCTGTATTGTCTTGAACTATATCAACTGTCCAGCTGATCTCCTAAACTTGATCCCCTGTATTGTCTTGAACTATATCAACTGTCCAGCTGATCTCCTAAACTTGATCCTTTCCCTGCCTGAACCCAGGATGCTTTCACAATTCCTTTTTCTTACCTTATCTAAGTACATTTCTATTCCTTCTACTACAGTCTCATTTTAATGAGTCTTTCCTGTTCTACCCTATCCTTTTGCTGCCCCAAATCTAAAAACCTCCTTTCCACACAGCGTTTTAAGAGATCAAGATACTGATGCAAATTTCAACATTAGCTTGCAAAATCTCAAAGGTTGCTTTTCTTATCCAGAAACTACCATCCTCCTTTCCTTGTTCTTTTTTTTTTTTTGAGACGGAGTCTTGCTCTGTCCCCCAGGCTGGACTGCAGTGGCCAGATCTCAGCTCACTGCAAGCTCCGCCTCCCGGGTTCACGCCATTCTCCTGCCTCAGCCTCCCGAGTAGCTGGGACCACAGGCGCCCGCCACCTCGCCTGGCTAGTTTTTTTTTTTTTTCTGTATTTTTAGTAGAAACGGGGTTTCACCGGGTTAGCCAAGATGGTCTCGATCTCCTGACCTCGTGATCTGCCCGTCTCGGCCTCCCAAAGTGCTGGGATTACAGGCTTGAGCCACCGCGCCCGGCCTCCTTGTTCTTAAAGTCCTTTACAGCGATATGGGGTATTTTCATTAAAAAAATATATATATTTTCTTAAGCAGCATTAAATGAAATCCCTCTTTCAATACTGCTGGTTCTTCTGTTTGCAAAGTTCTCTGTTCTGGTTTCCTTTCCTAAATCCTTTCTTTTGACTACTGCAAAAGCATAGACCAAAGAGGCAACCTAATAAAACAGCTAAGACAAGACTACTAGCTGTCTTTGCTGAGTAAAGACTACTAGCTATTTTGCTAAATGTTTTCAAAATCTGATTTATTCTGCACAATATCCCTCTGAAAGAGATACTATTATTACCCATATTTAATAGGTGAGGAAATTCTGAGTAAGTTGCCAAGGTCACCCAGCTAATACTTTTGAAACCAGGACTCAAATTTGAACCTTTCTGAATCCAAACCTCACTAAGCTCTCTATCGTCTCTGACAATAATCTACTACCAAATAGATGGTGACCTTGACTTACTTGAATTCCAAAAACACTTATACTCATTAGTGGTAGAAATATTTATAGACAAATCACTAACCAGAAGGAAATCTGAGAAAAAGAGAAGCATCAGAAAACAATGTCAAGGGCACCAGTAAGTAGATAAGAGGCTAAGGTTTTAGTTTCAGCTCTTGGGCCAAAAGCTCTCAGGGCTTCTGTTATTTTATTTATAAAATTAAACTATTTGCTAGATAGGTTCTTAGGATTCATCTAAAAAATACAAGTGTTTGCTTCCTGAGGGGACTAAAAACTTCAGACAGTGTGATCAGTCTCTGCAATTCAATGAGAGCTATAGCAGCATTGTACATGGGTTAGGCTGGTAAGCAGAGATTAATAATTCAAGTCAGTCTAGCTCACTTGTTTGTCCTGTCCTCTTGCTGCTGTGTCAGGGCACCTACTGAGGGAGTCAACTAAGAACCAGGCAAATGTGGGCAGCAGTGTTACTTCCTAGGACTAGTATCACCAAAGAGGCAGATGAAATCATCCACTGAAGAGTCAAATGCATTCCAGTCTCTCAGCATGGGAGAGTTGATTCAACCCAAACACACTGGGTTGGGCTTCTATGGAAAAAACAGGAGGTTAAGAGAAGTATCCATAGAAGCTGCTATATTTAAGTGAAAGCGTAAAATTGCAAGATGGAAATCTGGAAAACATGCTGTAAAGATTCCTTGGAACACAGATTGAAGGAAGAGCCCTGGCTGGATATTGTTGAGCAACAAGAGCAGCAGACAGACCATGATATGCAGTAATCAAGAATGAGGATGTCAGGACATCTGTTATTTTGTCTGCTTGGCTCTCCTTCCTTTTGGAATTTGCTTCTCTACTGCACCAAGTGATTCCGATGTGACCG
This sequence comes from Trachypithecus francoisi, assembly GCF_009764315.1. Taxonomy (NCBI): domain Eukaryota; kingdom Metazoa; phylum Chordata; class Mammalia; order Primates; family Cercopithecidae; genus Trachypithecus; species Trachypithecus francoisi. The sequence continues at coordinate 73,791,274 of NW_022681453.1, read as the reverse complement.
TCCCTCCTGCCACCGGCGTGGGCAAAAGATTCAAGGTGGCCAGTCAGAGTATCTCTTTCTCCAGGGCCCGGATATTGATTGTGTAGAGGGAGGTATGAGATCTAAGCAGGGTTTATCAATGCCCTTTGAGGGAAACTGCTATTGTTGCATGAAGAAAGAGAAGATCTTTTTCTGAGTTTATGAACTGTAAAGATCATTGCAAGGAGGAAGTAATGATGGACACCATTACCTGGAGAGAATAAGCCAATATGAAGAATAAAAGGGCAAGAGTAGAACATGTGACTAAGAATGTATTTATGCACTCTGCCTCAGATGTGCCTGAAACCAGAAAATACCCAAAGTTTTCAAACAGATGAGCCAATATATACCTCTCCCCCTTGTAGGATGTTTTTTTGTTTGTTTGTTTGTTTTTTCAGATCTATTTACACGCAGTAAAATGTACTCCATTAAGGTGACTAGTCCTGTGAATTTTGATCAGTGCATAAAGGTTGCATAACTACTACCTTAATCAAGACATGGGTTACTTCTCTCATCCCAGAAAGTTCCCTCATGGCCCTCTGTTATTTATCCCCTTCCCCTGTTCTATCCACTGGCAAACACTGATCTGTTTTTCTGTTCCTGTAATTTTGCCTTTTACTGAATGTTGTGTAAATGGAAACACAAAGTATATACCCTTTGGAGTATATCACTTTTATCACTTAGCATAATGCATTTGAGATCTATCTGTGTTGTTACTAGTATCAGTATTTTGTTCCTTTTGATTGCTAAGTCATATTTCATTGCGTGGCTATACCACAGTGTGTTTATGCATTCACCAATTCATGGACATTTGTATTGTTTCCAGATTTTGGTAGTTATGAAGAAAACCACAATAAATAATTGCATACAGATTTTTGTGTGGTCATATTTCCGTTTCCCTTGGGTAAATATCTAAGAGTAGGATTGCTGGGTTATACAGTAAACATACTTTTAATGTTATAAGAAACTTCCAAACTGTATCCCAAAGTGGCTGTACCATTTTGCATTTTTGCCAGCAGTAATTCCTATTGCTCTTCTTTCTCACCAGTATTTGGTGGTTTCATGTTTTTAAACAATGAATAATTCTAATAGGTGTGCAATGATATCTTATTTTGGTTTCAATGAAAAATGGTGTTAAACATCTTTTCATATGCTTATTTGCCATCCACATATCTTTACTGATGTGTCTGATCAAATCTTTTGCTAGTTCTTTATTGTGTGTTTTCTTTCCCATTATTACATTGTGAGAATACTTTACATATTCTGGACACAAGTCTTTTATAGAATTTATGTTTTGCAAATATTTGCTCTCAGTCTGTGACTTGTCTTTTCATTTTCTTAGCAGTGTCTTTCAAAGAGCAGAAGTGTTTTTTTTTGTTTTTTTGTTTTTTTGTTTTTGAGACAGAGTCTCGCTCTGTCCCCCTGGCTGGAGTACAGTGGCGCGATCTTGAGAGCAGAAGTTTTTAATTTTGAAATCCTATTTATCTTATTTTATAGGTTTTGGTTTTTGTGTCCTATCTGTCTAAAAAATCTTTGCTAAATTCAAGGACATAGAATTAAAATTTTTTTCTTTATAGTTTTAGATTTCACATGTAGAATCATGATCAATTTGGAGTTAATTCTTGTACACAGCACTTCCTTCTTTTAAAGATCATTTAAATTGGGTTTCTGTTCCTGGTAACCAATGAGTTTTGACTCATATAGATGGAGTCCTTCATATACGTTGAATGAGAAACATTTTAAGAAAGGACTGCCTAGTGTAGATGTATTTCTAAAGGGTATGTCAATTCCTCCCCAAGTTAATTTAATTTCAATGGAAACCTCATTGTGATTTATTTGCTTGACCTTAACAAAGTGAATTTGTAACTGGAATAATATAGGGGAAAGAATAACATGAATATTTTAAAAACTAATAGGAATAAAGACACTGGTCCTGTAAGATATTAAAACATAAAGTAACCTACAATAATCAAATCAGTGCAGTCCTGATGCAGGGATCAACAAGAACAGCCTAGATGCAGGTAATATATATGTTTTATATATGTGTTTAAAAAAAGAATTACGCAATAAATTTTGTTGGTAAAATTAGTTTAAAAGAAAATGAAATTATATCCTTACCACCTAACATCAAAATTCCAGGTGAATTAGATTTAAGTCTGAAAAATGAAAAAAAAAAGAAAACATTTAGGGGCAGATAGTCTGAAATGGAGATATTGAGCTGGCACCTTCTTGATCTTTTCTCAAATTACTTTGCTCTTTTGGGGTGATTTAACTGGATTACATTATTGCTCATATAATCTGCATCTTAATGTATTGCACCTAGGTCATGCAGAAATATAGATTATGTTGGCCTTCTTTGCTGAAAGCAGAAGTACTTTGCTTTGATGCACAAATTTATTTATGTTTTCTTATTTTTTACTCCTCAGAAGCATTTGTATTCAGGCAAGATTTGTGAGAATATTTTCTCCACCAAATTAAACACAGCTTATAATATATTCCAGAGGGAGAATTTTCTAATTAACTGCAAGTGTGTGAGGTCTGGAGGCAACATAGAGGGCCTAGATTGGCTGCAGTGTTTCCTATGAGGTGAAGACACATTTTTCTTCTCCTCATAGATGCTCCAGCCTGGGGGATTAATGTTTACCTTGATTTAATGTCTCATCAGAAGCATGACACCCACAGCAGTCTGGCTGCAGCAGGATTAAATGAAGCATGGCCGTTTCTTCAAGAGAGACTTAAACTTCAAGCCTTTAGCCCTAGAGGGAACGGGCAGGAGATGAAGAGAGGGTAAAAATGTATTGAACTACCAATGATAGAGTGAAATGAAAAATTTAACCCCCTTTACCACAGGAACAATTTAGGGGCAGAGATGAGGTTTGTATTCAAGAAATCTGGGGGTTAGGCCCAAGTAAGAGGCACCTCTGGGTTTACAGCGAATCTGCTCTAGGAGACAAGGGTCTCAGCTGCCCCTGGCATACCACTACCCCCCCTCCACACCATTCAGGTGACCTCAAGACAAAGACACAAGCTTTGTCTTTAAGGGAGAAATAAGGTGGATTATGTTCAGTTTTGGGAAACTGAATCCAAAGCCTTTTTCAGACAGATTTTGCCAGTGCAGCATCTTCTTTCTCCGAGAAGCAAGCAAATGCATATAAGAAGTGTTAAACTAGGGTAGGGTGAGAGTCAGCCCACTTAGAACTCTGTGCCTGGCAGAGGACCACAGAAGGGCTTTGGGATCTCAGCATCATGGGTTATTCTTTCCACCCCAACCCCAAATTTTCTTGGTTTTCTCACCAAACCATTAAGGGTCTGGTGCTGATGAAACAATTTACAAATTTCTTATAACCCTTTGTGTTTTTAGCAAGTACTATCTCTATGGGATAATGAGTTCTTTAAATCCACTCAATACTGTGAAAATCATACTTCTTATTTTTAAAATTCTTATTCTTAAAATTAACCCCTTTGAAGTTTTGGGAGGTGGAGGCAAATTCTTACATGTCAGAGTTTTGAGAACCTCTTGTTCATTCTCTTCAAATTTTATGACTTCCTGGGCTTCTATCCAGCCTTTTATGTGGTCGCCACTCCTTCCTTCTTCCTCCGTGGAGTTGATTATTTTAATTATTTCTTTTTTCCCCTTTAATTTCTGGCATACTCTCTTTCTTACTTAGTTGCGTCAAACAAAATTATGCATGGTAGGAATTTAGACCATGACCCTTCAAACAATTGTGTTTTATTCCCTTCTATTTCAGTCAATGCTTAGCTCCATAAGAGACAGTGAACCCGCAGAAAAAACATGAGCTTAAGAGTCATCAAGATTTAGGATTTAATCATCCATTTACTACCTACATGACCTTGAGTAACTAAACTTCAGTTGTTTTTTTTTTTTAACCTGGGATATTATATTCATCTTGATGAGTCATTGTGAACATTACATTATTTGAAAAACATTGGGTATGTAGTTTAATATCATTATAATAATAGATGAACTAATCTAGTTTTTAAAACAAATCAATGGAAGTGTCAAGACAGGGTCTGATTTGTTATAATGTCTATCCTGTACTTTTATAAGAAGTTAAAAAGTCCAGAGAGGCTAGGTAAATGGTGAGCACAGACTTAGCTTGACCATCAGGAACATGGTAGAGTCACTGACTGATAATAGACATAGCTCATTACTTCCCCATAACTGACAGTAACAGTCTTCAGGAAACATAATGATGGGAATCTTCATCAGAATGAACCTAGAAGTTTGCCTAGGACAGCTTATTTACATGGGCTAATGCTTCCCATCGTAATCTACAACCCCAAGGAAACTGTCCCTAGCACAACCATTCCTATTAATTTATTAAGAAGGCTTGACCAACCTAGTGGAGAGCTCTTGAGCAAGAATTGCACATAAGCATGTCACCATTTGGACTGAAATTGCTGGGACTCTCTATCCTCACCTCACTTAGTCACTAAATATGGCACGATCTTGGGAGAGGCAATTCTTGGCACCCGAGATATAAAACCTAAAGGAGCTAACAGTTGAGGCTGTGTGTTAGCTGCATTCTCCATAGCTGGGCAAACAAGTCATTACTTGAAGGAGGTCTAGGTAGCACATCTTCTTGTCTACCACAATAAGATGTTACCTACAAAATATAGTCTAGTGATTTCTATGTCTTTATTCCTACTTCTATAAAATCTCTGGCCAAGTTTCAACATGCATTACTTATTGCTATGTAATAAAACACTCCAACATTTAGTGTCTTACAGTGGTAATAATTTAGTATTTCTCATGATTTTCTGTGTTGGCTGCAATCAACTGAGTAATTCTTCTGTTGGTCTTGCCAGAGACCATTCACATAGTTGTAGTCCTGATCCCTCTTAGTCATGGATAGAGAGTCTAAGATGGCCTTATTTATATGTCTTGGTCCTTAATGCTGGCCGTTGATCCGGTCTCTCTCTGTCTCTCCATGTTACCTCTCATTCAGTAGTTTAGCTGCTTTTTTACATGGCAGCAGTAGTGTTCCAAGAGATGATGAATCTGGAAACTGTGGCCCAGACTCCAGAATTGGCTACATTCTGTCAGTCAAAGCAAATTATTAGACTACTAAGATCCAAGGGGTGGGGGAAAATAAACTATCACTTAATGGTAAGAACTGTAAAATATTGTGATTCAATTTTTTCAGTCTATCACCATCTGTTCTCTGGTTTTCAAATGCAAAATATGTCCTCTCACCCAGCTGCAGAGTTACTCCCATTACCGCACAACGATCAAGTTTAAAGTCCACAATCTCAATGTAGCTTAGAATAGAACTTGATTGTTTCCTTTGCCATAGATATGGTTGTACCAAAGACATCTGCCATCTAAGAAGTGCCATTCTAAGATAAAAACTCTTCTGATGTCCTCAGTGACAAAAGTTACTGCCTAGTTTCTGTATAGAATATGACTGATTTTTCTGGGTGACTTTTATATTTGAAGATACCTATCAAGGAAACATTTTTAGATCTGCTGTAAAGACTCACATCTTACATTATTAAACACCCCAGGGCTTACATTATAGAAAATCCCAGGCCTGCTAATGTCAAATAAAATTGTGAATTTGATTAATTGGTGTGGCAATTAGCTCTTTCAGATAGTTTATTCCATGAATAAATCTTATTTGAGCCAAAAATTAAAAAAGAATTGTTTGCTAAGTATACATTGAAAGCTAGCTATTAAAAAGCTAGCTAGCTATTCAAGAAAAGTTAAGAAGAGGGGTTTAGTTTTTAACCAAATAAACCAAAGCATGTTGGATCATTCAGAACTTCCTGTATTGTCTACATCAATGGTGGGAAAGTACGTTCATGGGAGAACCATTTAAAATTTCTGGTTCCATTGACTTTTTGGGAGTCATGAACCCGTGAAGAATCTCATGACAGTCATGAATGCTTTTCCCAGAAAAACTCTCATAAATTCAGGATTTGGGGATTCATGGATCTCTTAAAGTATTTCATAAGAATGCTATAGTTCTTCTTCTTTTTTTTTTTCTGAGATGGAGTCTCGCTCTTCTCACCCAGCCTGGAGTGCAATGGTGCTATCTTGGCTCACTGCAGCCTCCGCCTCCCAGGTTCAAGTGATTCTCCTGCCTCAGCCTCCTGAGTAGCTAGGTCTATAGGGGCGCACCACAATGCCCGGCTAATTTTTCTATTTTTAGTGGAGACTGGGTTTCACCATGTTGGCCAGGCTGGTCTCGAACTCCTGACCTTGGGTGATCTGCCTGCCTCAGCCTCCCAAAGTGTTGGGATTACAGGCCTGAGTCACCATGCCCAACCTGCTATAGTTCTTAAAATTTAGGATTCCTTTAGAGTGTCAGGCTTCAGGCTTTGGTTCTTGTAATTGGAATAAGCTTTTGTAAGGACCAGAAAAATGCATGTTTAAAAATGCTAGATGCAGATTAGTTTTAGTTGCATTTTGAGAAACGTAGGAGCTCATAAAACCCCCAATTAAAATATTTGATATTTCTGGATATATATTGATGAGACTAAAAATAGCACATGAATTATCTTTTTCCTTTCCTTTGATCTTAGTCTGCTTTACATGAGTCTCAGGGATTCAGCTATTACATCTGGCTGAGCTATTGATGACACTGAAGTAGACTTCAATTGGATAAAGTTGTCTCTGTGTACATATATAAATATAATATGGACTACTTAGTTACTTAGTTGCAGTTTTAAAATCCTGATTTCTTGATACCTCAAACTGCTATTGAAGATACAACTGTTTACTTTCTCCAAATGATCTTCTAATGGCTGTTAATTTATATGTATTCATTTCACATAGTTGGAATCAATGTGTTGGTTTCCTTCTTTCTTGTAACATTTCCCCATACGCAAATACCATCCTGGACTCGATTTTAACTAAGAAGGAAAAACTGATTATTAAGGAAACAGTAAATGTCTAATATAAAGAAAGAGAATGCTGGTTTGTTTATTCTTGTGCCATAGACTTTGGCAGTCAGTTGCTAAAAACTTTCCCTGAGACTCTAGAAGGGAAATAGATGATGAAGGGTGGAAAGTTCTGTAAGTATAATTCTGACTGTACAAACATTTTGAATAGTTCAATGAGAAGGGCAAAAGAAAGACATCTAAGGAAAATAATGTGGTTGCATAGGTATTTCATTCTAAGTCCAGGTTCATAAAAGACTTTTACAAAAGATATAAAGAGCGACATATAATGAAAGAAAAATATAAAAATGTGACAGGAATATGAGAAAAACACCAAGAAGATTAAAGCACAAGTGAGGCAAATGAGGTAAGCTATAGAGAGAGAGAGAAAAAAGGATGACAAAAATGATTATTTTAACTATGTAGAATAAGAAGAAATTGTAGGTTTATGGCTTCTAAGAAAGGTGCAGGAAAACACAAGACTTACAGATGATATTTCAATCCTTTAAGGGAGATGATGGTAATGCCAGAAAATGTGAACTAAACAATTTTAATGCTCATCAGCATTTGAGATTGGATTTTTTAAATAGAAGGCTTGTGAACCTTTGGAAAAGAATGCGATGATTACTAGCAATCAATATACATTCACCAAGAACTAGTGAAGCCATATTGACTTCATATCACTTTAAAATAGTGATTGACTGGTGGTAATTCAGGAAAGAGTAATGCCTTAGCACCTCTTGATTTCAGCAAAGGGTTTGATAATTTTTTGATGTTATTTAGAGTATAATGGTAAAACACTTCATAGCTTAGTAAGTGAATTAATAACTTGTAGTCTAACAGTTGCTGTTCAATATTTAAGGAGGGAAGTCTTCATTTTACTAGGAAATGGCTGTATCTTTGACATTATCCAGTTCGAAATTTATACTAGTGACTTGAATGAAGGAATATATTGTGTACTACGTAGCACACATGGGTTATATATAAAACGAAATCCCCCTTAGACAATTTTGTGTAGGATGTTGCTTACTCAGATTTGACTCCTGGGTGCCACAGATGAGTCTGAGTCAGGTAGAGACACACTAAACTATAAAGAGGACATGAAGGATTTGTGGACTATTCCTAACACTCAATTGGTGAAAAGAACTGCTGAGAGTTTAACCCCATGTTAGGCTGAATAACAGCCCCTCAAAGATATCTACATCTGAATCCTTGGAACCTGTGAGTTTGTTACCTTACATGGAAAAGGCACTTTGCAGATGTGACTACGTTAAGCACCTTGAGATGGGGAAATTATCCTGCACTATCTGGGTGTACCCAGTGTAATCCCAAGCATTCTTATAAGAGAGACCCAGGAGAGTCATAATCAGACAGGAAGATGTGGAGAGTGAAACAGAGGTTGGGGGAATGTGGGCAGCCTCCAGAAGCTGCAATTGAACAGGAAGGGGAGTCCTTCCGACAGTTTCTAGAAGGAACAAAGCCATGGACTTTCAATCTCCAGAACTGTTCCACAACAAAGTTATGTTGTTTTAAGCAATCCAGTTTGTGGTAATTTATGACAGCTTCAAATGGAAACGAACATACCCATATACAAAAAACTAAAGGACATATGATAAGAGCTGATATAAATTTCCAGTTTCTCCTCAGAGGGGAACAGGTGATAATCATTAACTAGTAGGGCTAAAAGAACTGTCCTCTAGCTTAAACCCACCTCTACATATCTTATGTTGCTCTTGTTCCATTTTGTTCTACCATGGCATAGCTGATTCTTGTGTCAGTGCCCTTATTACTGGCACTATGCTAAATTTTACTTGGTGGAAATACAGCTTTTCAGTGTTGACATTTCATCAGATGGTTTTTGCCAAAGGATTTATTTCCGCCAAATGTTAGAACTACCTATAGGGTTTTGTAGCTCTCTGTCTCCCCAGTACAAATATGTTCTGCATTTTAAAAAATTGTGCTAAGAGCCCTGTGCTCTGGCACCATAGTTCTTGGTGCGCTATGTCAATAGGAGGAAAATTTTAAATCCCCTTGGGAAAATAAGGCACTCAGTTGAAAAAGAAACCCAATCAGAGTGATTTCAGGGGAAGTCTGGGTGGAGAAAATTTTATCAGTAAAATGTGATGTGTCGAGCCAGTGGATGATAGAGGAGAGGTAATGGAAGGAACACTAAGAACCAATTCTTTTCATGATGAATCACCCAAACAACCAAGGCCATTTTTAATACTTCAAATGAAGGGATAACAGTCATCTCCACAGAGAAGAAAAGGGGAGTGTCCTGTTGTAGAACCACCTCCATCATTGAATACTTTATGTAGTTAGTAATTTATTCAAAAATTCATTGTCAAGTTTAACTACCTTGGTCCAGCCCTTCGAATTTGAATCAAAAGATGACACCTTCACAAAAGCCAGAAGTCATAATAAAGGCATGTTTTACATTCAGACAGCAAGCCAGTGGGTAATCACCACCCATGTTCCCATAAAAAAGGAGATAATGCCCTCTTTGTGAGCAAGGGAAAAAAACTGTCAGATTTCTACCAACACCACACTCTCGAGAATTCTCAATACAACATAAACTGCTCATGAAAGGGCGATAGAACCACACACCATCATAAAAAAATATTTAATTTGGAAGACCACCATATAACATAAAACCCAGACATAATGCAAAATAAGCTTTGGTTATATAGAAATTTAGTCACTGTACAGACAATTTTACAACAATGTCTGGCTTTTTGCAACATGAAAGGTATGTCTAGTTTAAGTTGAAGAATCATCCAATGGTTTTTTCAAAGTATTCAAAAATAAGTTCGGGGCAAAGATACAAAAGTAGTATTAATATTTTACCCAAATAAATATTCAGCTCAATTAATAGCACCAAGGATACAAGCCCAGTCAGCAGCTTTCCAAGTAATAGGATGAAGTGACTAAATTGGAAATAAAAAATACCTGATCAGCCAACAGCATCAGAATTAGCCAGTTTGAGGCCTAGTCCCTATGGCTGCCAAAACTCATGGCCGAATCTATTTAGTCTCCATCAGCATTCTTAGCTCTGCCCTAGTTAGGTTTCTACTATTAGTCAAGGGAATTATTAGGAACTATAGGCCAGTTACTTAGAAGCATGTATCAAGACAAATGTCAAAGCCAGTTCTGTAGTGAAAAACTTGCCTGATCTTACCAAGCAAAGATAGTTTCAAAAAGGCCTTTCCAACCTAGCCAATTGAGATTTTTTTTTTACTCCCCATTCAGTGCTCCAATTAGAATATAACGAGGGCGTTTCCTTTGCATGCCAACAAACAGTGATCAAATACTGATAATATGGAATGTAAAAAAGAGACCACTAAGCACAGTCAGCCCTCTGTAGATGTGGGTTCTGCATCTGTGGATTCAACCAACTGGGTATCAAAAATATTTTTTAAAATTCCACAAATTTCCAAAAACCAAAATTTGAATTAGCTATGCATGAAGAACTACTTTGAATCCAAGCAAATGAAGTGATGTGTAGGCATTGTATTAGGTATTATAAGCAATCTAGAGATAATTTAAAGTATATGGGAAAATGTGCATAGATTATATGCAAATATATTTGATATAAGATGAGCATCCACAGATTTGGTATCTGCAGGGATCCTGGAACCCCGTGGATACTGAGGGGACAACTGTACTTTATTATCGGGGAGGATGGGCAAGAGAATCCTTTTAAAATTTGTAGCGGATATTATTTGAATGCCCTGCAATTGATAGACACAAGCCACCGTGTACTCACCTGGGACTGCCCCGAAGCCCACATTAACTGCTGATCTTGATAGTTATCTGCCCTAATGTCTCTCTGACCTGTCCCTCACAAATCTTGTTAGTTATTAAGACTCAGCTTAGATGTTATTAACTCCGAGAAGACAAGGCTTCCTGCCTTGGGCTGGATGCTGTCTTGAGGAGCTCCTATAGAATGCCGGACTCTTTCTGTTCTCTTTCTGGTATCATTGCCAGTTTATTGTTTCACCTGCTGGATTAAACCATTTAAGGGACTGTCATTTTGATAAATGCCTTTATAACAATCCTGACACATTGTAGATGCACAATGATTTGTTGAGTGAATTAAACAAATGAGTGCATGTAGGACTTCCCCATAAACCAGAATAGAACAGACATCTGAAAGAGTAAGTTTCTTAGCAATAGCCTCTAAAGATAGGACTTTAGCACTTAGTGGTCTGTACTAGAACATAGGTGCCATTAAGGCAATGACTTAGTTGCTTTATTCATTATTGTGTTACCCTAGCGCAAAGAAAAGCATCTGATACATAGTAGCTACTCTGTAGATGTTAAATGAATGATTAAGTATAAATTAATAAACAGAGACATTTGAAATAACACCCTGTTTCAAAAAATCTATGAGGAGCATCTCAGATTATAACTTGAATGGTATTTTACAGTTCCAAAAATATATTTATTTACTTTAATTGTATTAACAACTTTGTTTTGTGGGTTTTATTATAACAACTCCCATTTTGCAGATAAAGGCCTTGAGCTGAGAGAATGACAGAGTCAGAACAGAAACCCCCTTTCTATAATTACAAATTTTGGGATCTTTTCATTAAACTGAACTTTCTCAATCCATGACATTAAACCTAATGGTCAGGTCTTAAAAAGAGCCTCTTTTCAACTGTTGTCTTTCAATATGGACATCTGAAAAATCTGGTCACAAAATGACTAGAAATAAAAATAAACCACTATAGTTCCCTGAATATCATAAAAGAAAGGTGGTATAAGAAACCATATCTGGAGTACAAGTCAACAAAAAAGATCAACTGTGAGGCATTCCTTTGAAAAGACAAATATGATTTTTAACTCATTGGGTGAAACTGTCAAATGCATGCCTTCAGTGACAAGCAGCTCACAAGTCTTGGAATAATCCAAGTTTTGGAATAATCCAGAAAGAATAAATTATTTGTAGGTATTAATATAGGCACTAATTATTTGTAACTGTCTTGTAGGTAATAATAGATAGTGATGACAGGTTGGGAAAAAAATTGTAAGGATTTTATTCTTATTTACTATTTAGGAGAAGATGGCATCAGTTCAACTTCTAGATGTGCAAATAAATGACTGGAGTTGGATTTGTAATCACATCCTATGTCTCTTCATCCAATCAGTGATACATTTAAAGTCATTGTCTGAAATACATACTGTGTGATTTTGGTAGGCTGAAGATGTCCACATCCTAATACCTGGAACAGATAAGTGTTACATTATATGGCATTTTGTGGGTGTGATTAAAGTAAGGATTTTGAGATGCAGAGATTGTTTTGGATTATCTGAGTGGGCACTAGATGCAATCACAAGTATCCTTATAAAAGGGCATAAAGAAACACTTTCATCCAGTGGGAGATTTGACACAGACAGATGAGGGGAAAGCAATGGTAACAATAGAGGCAGAGACTACAATGAAGCATTCACTCCAAATGTGAAGCGTTTACAGGCCAAAGAACACCTGCAACTCCCAGAAGCTGGAGGAGGCAAGAAACAGGTTTCCCGCTAGAGCATCTGAAGAGAGGGTGGCCTTGGTGACATGTGGATTTTGGCCCAGTAAAACTTGTTTTAGACTTCTGGGCTATATTTCTATTGTTTAAGCTACCGAGTTTGTGCTACTAAAATAATGCCTTGACTTAGCTAAGGGAGTTTAATAGAATTAATGGGGGACAAGAGCCTTTAAACCTGACTGTGGTCTTGAAAATGGGAAATCATCTCCTCATTATTAGAAGAGGACTCACTCTGTTGTTACACTTCAATAAAGAATTCAAATTGGATTTGAACATTTTTAGGGTTAACAAATGAGGCAACTGAGTGCCAAACATGCTGCAGAGAATAATTTTATGTTAAATTGTGTCCACTACGAAGTTGAGAGATTACTCTTAGATTTTTAGCTTGGGCAAGTAGGGGCCATGGAGGAGACTGTTGGAGAAACCAATTGAGTTAGTGTGAGCAGGAGTAGAAACTGAGAGTTTCATTTTGGATACATTAAATTCAGGGTCTCTGTTAGATACCTAAGTACTCATACCAAGTAGGCATATGAACATATAAATTTGAAACTCAGGGAAGATATTGAGACAGGAGACAAACATTTGAAAATAATAAGCACAGAGTTGAAACAGGGTAAATGTTGGAAATCTGATTTACATTTTTCTTCTGAGTATCTAATATACTCATGCTAATTTTATTGATCAGAGCCTTATTTTAAAACAGTATTACTGTTCTGTGCCATTTTTGCAACACTCTTTTGCCAAATTAAGATTATACAAAACATCATTGAATCCCTTTTTCCATTCATCCTTTAAAAACTGTGATGCTCAATGAAGTCATTTACACACAAGTGAAATGTGAGAAAATCTATCCACGCTAGGTAGCTTTTTCTCACTAAAGTTGACAGGGATCTGAGCATTAAGTTTTAGCAGCATTTTTAAAGAAAAAAATGAGCAGGGAGTACAGACAGACCCATTGCTAAAATAACCACAGAAGTTAAAAAGTAGGATACCATGATAAGCATCATTGTACTGCATGTAATTATATATATTTTTTACTTTAGAAAGTTAGATATTTCAGAAAGCTAACTCTTAATAACTTTCTGTAGTGAACTACTAAAGATCATATAGAATTTGTATGTAAACTGAATGATTTTTTTTTTTTTTTTTTTTGAGGCAAGGTCTAACTCTGTCACTGAGGCTGGATTGCCATGGCATGACCCTAGCTCACTGCAGCCTCGAACTCGTGACCTCAAGAGGTCCTCCTGCTTCAGCCTCCCACAGCTGGGACTACAGGTCTGCACCATCATGCCCAGCTAATTTTTTTGTATTAACTTGCCATGCTGCCCAGGCATGTCTCAAACTCTTGGTTTTAAGCAATTATCCTGCCTTGGTCTCCCAAAGTTCTGGGATTACAGGCATGAGTCACTGTGGTCAGGTGATTTTTTTTAAGTAGGTAAAAATACACTAGAGAAACTCTTTCCTTATGACATCCTCATTGAAACTACTCAAGTCTATAGGTAATATGATATGTGCTGTAGTTGTGGTACACAAATATGGCCATATAATTTTATATTTTGAATTAACCACTGGAGCCTCTACTTCTGTTATTAGCAGCAAATCAAGACTTCCTGAAGAATCACAAGACTTACTGTTATAATCTAGTTACACAATCCCACAGAGGGATTTGCACAGCATTCTCCTGTGGAAAGAGAACTGGAGTCTGGTTAATTTATGTCTATTGTGGGTTCTTGCTGCTAAATGGAGGCGCAGATGAAGGCTGTCTGGCTATGCTTATCCAATGCTCAGAGTAGGGAGTCCCATGCTTGAGGCTCTGAGGCTTCAGCCTTAGCACTCAGCTTAAAGTTATATTCCAGGGATTGCCTGGTGCTGGAATTCCCTTTCTGTTACTTATCAGTGGATCAGAATGCTTTTCTTTCTAAATATTTCAAATTAAGTGATTTTATATAAATTTTCCACTTAATAGCAGGGTTATTTAACCGTCCTCAGTGAGGCTGTTCTTAATGACTCTATGGTTGTCTTAGTCCTTTTGCTGTTGCTTATAGTAAAATACCTGAAACTAATAATTTGTAAAGAAAACAAATGTATTTCTTATAGTTACGTAGGCTGAGAAGTCCAAGGTTGAGTGGCTGCATTTGGTGAGGTCCTTCTTGCTGGGAGGAACGCTGGAGAGTCTTGAAGTGGGATAGGGCATCACATGGTGAAAGGATTGAGCATGCTAGCTCAGGTCTATCTTCCACATTTTATAAAGCTACCAGCCCACTCTATGGTAACCCATTAATTCATTAACCCATTAATCCATGAACTGATTAATCCATTCATGAGGGCAGAGCCCTCACACCACTTCGTCATCTCTTAAAGGCCCTACATCTCACTATTGCCATGTTGAGGATTAAGTTTCAACCTGAGTTTTGGAGAGGAAAAACATTCAAAACATAGCAATGGTTCTGAAGGTGGCCATTGTCAGAGAGTCAAAAATGCTTTATCCTTCAAAGGGAGACTTTACTAGTGATTTTTGAAGTTTTTTTTTTTTTCTCCTTACCCACTGTAAGAAAGTCACAGTTTAACCCCTTTTGGATCATTCCATTTTGTGAAGAATTTGAAATAAATTCTAGCTTTAAGAAGTAAAATATGAACTACAGTTTCTTGAAGAAATTTTCATGATTTTCTAAATCTGGCAGTGATTTCAAAAGTGTTCTGGGTATAGTCTAGAAAAGAATGACTTTTAATAAGGACGTTCCATCTCACTATACTAATCAATCAATGCCACATTACTCTATGTACATTTAAAAAATAATAGCAAATTGAAGAAACACCTGTCTGTGCCATGCCAGAGAAACTGATTTCAGACTTGCCCTCACACTGTAATCAAACAGACAATTGGGGGGTGAAGAAAGGACATACACATCGTTTAGAAAAAAGATGCTGAAATAAAAAAAAAAAAAATTAAAGGTCATATCTGGACTAGAATGATAATTTCGATTGACTGAAAGCCACAGATACAAGAGAAGTCTGTACACGTTTACAAGCTCTTTCCCATGGGCCTGCACTGGATTCTCATGGAAAACACTGGGAGCAAGGCAGGTGAGCAGAGAGAGATCCTTTATATATAAAACCCACCCATTTGCCTGGACCTTTCTCTTTTATGAAGCAAAGGCTGCTTGGTGAGGAGCAGAAAACTGCCCTTCTCCAAGGGACCAGGTAAAAATCCACTGTTTCTGGTGGGGAGTGTACATGACAAGACTGCCTGCTCTGGGGGAGGGTAGAAAATTCTTTCACCCTGGACTCAGGTAGACACTGCTTGTGAAGGAGGCATAGGAACAAAAGTTCCTAGCCACATGATTCTACACTGATATCACAGGGGGATCAATAGAAAACACTCTTAAAGATACAAATTAGAGTTTGCATGAAGATAGCAGAGAAAGTTTGACATCATAGTCCCAGGCAAACAAAGCCTACCTAAGACATAGTCTGGACTCTGGTAATGGAGAAAAAAATTCCTGCCTTTAATACAAGTCCAATACTGAGTAATGAGCAATAGGTTTCTAATTCTGGGGTTGAAGCAAGGGCTTTGAAAGAGACCCCTGTGTTGTTCAGGTGAACTGGGACTACCAAAAGTTGATATGAAGCAGGAACACTGAGAAAAACCCTTGAGCACCTTAGATCCCACATTAAGCACTAAGTAACATCACTCTTTGTTGGAGGAATTTGAAGTCTGTGTTTTACTGAAGGTGTCTCCAACAATGAGAAAGAATTGAAAATTCAGCCCAGTGCCTGATTAACCCCAGACTAAAGGCCTGACAAAAAAGAGACATGCCCATTTCCAGGTTAAATACTAATTTACGCAGTCTGTTTTTCTTCCACATGTGATGGATGCCATTCAAATTATGAAATAAACAAAACTGTCAACACATAAGGCAATCAACAGAACTGGACTCAGAGATGGCTCAGATGTTTCTGTTATTATACAGCAACTTTAAAATAACTATAACTAATATATTAAAACATAGAGTAGAAAAGGTAAGCAACATGCATGATGGGGAGTTTCAGCAGAGAGGCAGAAAGTACAAAGAGGAGTTAAATAAGATGCTCGAAATAAAAAAAAAAAAAATCAGATAAAAGGGATTAGTATTAGAAGCCCGTCAATCCCTATCCAAAATTTCATTTGGATGTCCTGACTGATGATACCATGCACATGCAAAGAGAGCATAAAATGTTTATTACTTACACAATGAGAAGGATTTATGGTGAGTAACTTTTCATGATGGATTTTATTTTATGGTAGTTTTTACTTTGTAACAATAAGTTTATTTTATGTTGGATTAGTGGCAGGAGCAACGTGATGGTTTCTGCCCTTGGGTTGTGGCTTGTGTGTTATACATGAACCTCCCATCAGCACCAAAGGAAAGAACGCTTGAGCTTTCCTCTCAGCCTGCACAGATGTGGGGCAGAAGGAAAAGGAAGGTATGAAGCTCAAAAGTTGTCAACAAGCAAACATCAAAAAAATAGAGTATGTTGTTTTTGTTTTTGTTTTCAAGATGGGGGTCTCTCTGTCACTCACACTGGAGTACAGTGATGTGATCATGGCTCATTGCAGCCTTGGCCTCCCAGGCTCAGATGATCCTCCTACCTCAGCCTCCCGAGTACCTGGGACTACAGGCAAGTACCACCATGCCTGATTAATTATTAACTTTTTTTTGCCCAGGCTGGTCTTGCACTCCTGGGCTCAAGCAATCCACCTGCCTCAGCCTCCCAAGGTGCTGGGATTACAGGTGTGAGCCACTGCTCCTGGCCCAAAATTTTTTATTACAGAAGTTTATCAAAAGAATTGACACAGAAGATAAAGTAACGGGTAAACTTAAAAATAGGACAACTAAAATTATCTGAAGTGAAGCATAAAGAGAAAAAAATGTGAAAAGAAAGAATAGATTATCCAAGAACTGGATAATATCAAATGGTCTAATGTTCATGTGATCTGATTTCCACAGAGAGGAGAGAAAGAGTAAAGAAGGAGAAAATAATAATGGCTGAGAATTTTCCCAAAATAATGAAAGGCAATATATTACAGATGAAGGGGCTCAGTGAATACCAATAAGGATAAAACAACAACAAATCTTTCTCTCTCTCTCTCTCTGTCACACACACACATAGACACACAGATGCGCACACACACACCCCTACACCTAGACTCATCACAGTAAAAATAATGAGAATGAAACATAAAGAGAAATCTTAAAGACAGGCAGAGAAGCCACTAACAGTGCATTTAGAGGAACAAAGACAAGAATTTCAACACACTTCTCATAACAAATATGCAAACCAAAAGACGATGGAGAGACATAATAGAAGTACCAAAAGGAAAAAACTGATCAATAGAATTCTATGTCCAGAGGGAAAAAAAAAATTTTTTTTTTGAGTTGAGGTTTCACTCTGTTGCCCAGGCTGGAATGCAGTGGCATGATCACAGCTCACTGCAGACTGGGCTGCAGCGATCCTCCCACCTCACCCACATCAGTAGCTGGGACTACAGGTGTGTGCCACTGTGCCTGGCCAATTTTTAAATTTGTTGTAGAAGCAGGGTCTTGCCATGTTGCCCAGGCTCCTCCTACCTTGGCCTCTCAAAGTGTTGAGATTACAGGTGTTAGTCACTGTGCCTGGCCCCAGAGAATACATGTTTAAAAAATAATGTTAAATAAAAATATGTTTAGAGTAAAAACAAAAAAAAGTGAAAATTTATTGTCAGCAGACCTGTGCACCAAGAAATATTAGAGAAATTTCTTTATACAGAAAGAGTATGATACCAGATGGAAAGCTGAATCTATACAAAAATAGAAGAGCCCTGGAAATTGTAAAACTGATAATAAACAAAAGAAAATGTTCCTTAGTTTATAAGAACTTTAAAAGATGAATGTCTAAATAAAAATAGTAACAATGTATTCTGAGACTTCTATGATGTAGAAATGAATTGAATGACAGCAATAATATAAAGTCTGAAAGAGAGGAAATGGAGTTATATTGTTTTAAGTTTCTCACTCTATACGTGAAATGTTATCATAGTTTTTGAAAGTAGATTATGATAAATAAAAGATGTGTCATGTAAATCTCAGAGCAACCATAAAAAGTAAACAGAGAAGTTAAGCTGAAATAAAGCATCTAACTCCATTTTAAAATATTTGTTGACAGATTTTAAGCCTCATTCCCTCATCTTCCTCTTCTGCCCACTTCTGGGCAAGCTAATAAGAAATTCTAGGTGCTCCTTCCTTTGGCATTTTGCGAAGTTCAAACCACACAAGCCCTGCCCACTGTGCAGGAACCATTATCCCAACACCACCACCTAACCACCACAAAAACTCCAAGCTAATCTCCTTTCTCTGCTCTTTAATGCCACTTTCAGACTTTCTGGGGAGCTTCCCTGCTCTCTGCAGATAGCCTTAAATATGAATAATAATCTTTTCTTACCTTTTTGGTGTCTGTGTGCCACTGTTAGTCTTGACATCTGAAACAACTTTTGGTTGGGTGTCCATCATATTTCTGCAGGTTGGTCAAAAGATAAGTCAATAGAGGAGATAATATGCTATAAAAAGAATACGTAATTGATCCAAAAGAAGGCAATGAAAGAGGAATAAAGAAAGGAAGAGTAGATGGAACAAGTGGAAAACAGAAAGATTATGGATTCAAATGCAACATATCAATAAGTACATTAAATGAAAATGGTTTTAAAACTCCAATAAAAAAGCAAGACACTGTTATAGGTTGTATGCAAAGAATCTGCTTTAAATATACAGCCATGATTAGGTTAAAAGTAAAAAGATGAAAAAATATATACCATGGAAGCCCTAATGAAAAGAGGGTGGAGTAGCTGTATTAATAAAAAACAAAGTGCACTTTGGAACAAGAAATGTTACCAGGGATAAAAATGGACACTCCACAATAATAAAGTAATTAATTCATAAAAACAATTCTAAATGTGTATGTATAAACAACCATGCTTCAAAATACTTCAGGGGAAAACTGATAGAACTGAAAGAAGAAATGTACAAATTCACAATGATAGAGCATGTAGACAGAAAATCAATGAGGATGTGAAAGACCAGGACAACACTGTCAACCAATTTGAACTAAATGACATTTATGGAATAACAGTAGCAGAATCACAATGTTTTTATGTGCACCTGGAACATTTGCCAAGATAAATCATATTTGAGGCCGTAAAACAAATTTGAACAAATTTAAAAGGCTTCACATTATACAAGACATATTTCTGGACCATAACATTCGACAACAGGAAGGTATCTAGAAAATTCTCAAATATTTGGAAATTAAGCAATCATTTTCTAAATAATGTGTGGGTTATACAATAAACCTTAAGGTGAATTAGAAACTAATTTTAATGAAATAAAAATTAAAACAGCAAATAGAAATGTGTGAAAAGGGTGGGTCATGGTGGCTGACTCCTCTAATCCCAGAACTTTGGGAGGCCAAGGTAAGAGGATCGCTTGAGATCTAGAATCTGGGCAACATAGCAAGACCCTATGTCTAAAAAAAAAAGTTAGCCAGGAGTGGTGGTGTACACCAGTAGCTTGGGAGGCTGAGGTGGAGGACTGCTTGAGCCCAGGAGTTGGAGATTACAGTGAGCAGTGATAACACCACTGCATTCCAGCCTGGGTGACAAAGAGAGACAGTCTCTGAACAAAAATATGTGTGAAAGGCAAGTAAAGAGAATTTATTGAGGTACTTAGAGTATGAAATATTTGTATTAGAAAGAAGAAATGTTTTAAATCAGTCATCTAAACCTCCACCTTTAGATACGAGAAAAAGAACAAATTAAGCCCAAAGCAAGCAGAAGGAAGACAATAATAAACAATAAAGAAATAAATAAAATGGAAGACAATTGAAAATCAATGAGACCAAAAGCTTATTCCTTGAAACTATTTAAAAATTAATAAACTTTGAGGCCAGGCGCAGTAATCCCAGCACTCTAGGAGGCTGAGGCGAGCAGATCACGAGGTCAGGAGATGGAGACCGTGCTGGCTAACATAGTGAAATCTGTCTCTACTGAAAATACAAAAAATTAGCCGGGCGTGGTGGTGGGCTCCTGTAGTCCCAGCTACTCAGGAGGCTAATGCAGGAGAATGGTGTGAACCTGGGAGGCAGAGCTTGCAGTGAGCCGAGATTGTGCCACTGCACTCCAGCCTGGGCGACAGACCGAGACTCTATCTGAAAAAAAAAAAAAATTAATTAACTTTGAGTCAGACTGAAGCAAAATCACCAGTATTGAGAATGAGCGAAGGAATATCACTTGGATTCCTTAGAGAGTAAAACAATAACAAGGGAATAATATGAACAAATTTATACCAAAAATTCTACATTTTAGATGAAGTAGACAAATTCCATGTAAGATACAAGCTGTGAAAACTCACTCAAGAATAAATGAACTAAATCAAGATATGTCTTTTACATAAATTGAATTTATAGTTAAAAACCTTCCCATACAGAAAACACAAATCCAAATGGATTTGCTGGTACATTCTACCAAAAATTTGAGAAAGAAATAATGCCAATTCCAAAAAAAAAATTCAGAAAATAGAGAATACTTTTTTGATACCATAATCATATTATAAGAAAATAATTATATGACAATATTTCTCATGATTGCAGATGCAGAAAATGTCACATATACAAGTATAATATGCTTTATGACCAGAGAGAGTTTATCTCAGGAATGCAAATTTGTTTAGCATTTGAAAAATCCATCAATGTAATTCACCCTATAAACTAAATAACTTAGAAAAACACATGTTTATAATAGTTACAGAAAAATAATCTGAAAAAATTCAACACGTAGACATGATTTTTTAAAAACCCTAATTAAACTGGGAAAAAGTCTTAAAAAAAGAGACAAAGTGACAGGGCTTTCACTTTTTGATTTCAATAAAAAACTTAAGATCAAGCAACAGTAATTAACACTGTGTGGTATTGTGTGCAGATGAATATATAGATTAGAAGACTAGAAATAGACCCACATATATATGCTCAATAGATTTTCCTCAAAGATGGTGAAGCAGTTCACTTGAAGAAAGGACACTTCTAAACAAATTGTGCTGGAAAAACTGGATATTCATTTGGAAATAAAATTGATTCTCACCTCAGACAATACTCAAAAAATAATACAAATTGATCAGGGATCTAAATATAAAGACAAACCCATAAAACTTCTAGAACACATAAATCTGTAACACTACTAAAATATAATAGAAAATCTTCATGACATGACAGTATACAAAGACTTCTTAGGGCATGACAGCATGAACCAAAAGAGTGATAATTGGACATAACCAAAATTAAAAATTCCTGCTTTTAAAAAAAAATTAAAGAGTCAAGCCACAGAGTGGCAGAAAATATTTACATAAATTAAATGTGCATAATATATATTAAGAATGAGTTCCACAGATATTTCACAGAAGAAGATATGTGAATCTTTAAACATGTGAAATGTTTAATATCATTTGCCATCAGGAAACGCAAATTGAAACTACTACATATACATTAGCATGGCCAACAATTTTAAGAGTGGCAGTAACAAGTGCTGTGGGGAATGTAGCAATTGGAACTCAAATTGATGTTAGTGGGAATATAAAATGCTACAACCAACTTGCAAAAACAATGTGCTAATTTCTTATAAACTTGTGGATACACTTACAATGCAACTTAGCAATTCTACTCCTAGATATTTACCCAAGAGAATGAAAACATATGTCCACACAAAGATTTATATACAAACATTCACACAGATTTATACACAGAGTAGCCTTATTTGTAATGGCACAAAGCTGGAAACAATTCAACATTTATGAAGATGTCAATAGATAAGTTAATGGTAGACACATGCGAACAAACAATGGAACACTACTATGCAGTAACGAAATGGATGGAGCTACTGATGTACACGCCAATGTGGGTCAATCTCAAAAACATTGCATGAAAGAGGCTGGGTAGCAAAGCACATACTGTATTATTTCATTTGTGGGATAACTTAGAGTAGGCATATCTCATTCATAGTGAGCAAAAGCAGATCAATGGCTCTCTGGTACCATGAGTGTGGTAATTCACGTTAAAGGGCACAAGGAATTTTCTGGGTCATAGAAATGTTCTATTTCTTGATTGTGGTGGTTGTTGTATTTGATGACATTCATGACTAGACACTTAAAATTGATGCATTTTATTATATGCCAATTGTATCTTAATGAAGTTGACTTTAAAAAACTCAGTAAGTCTAAAGAAGGGATGCTGAATTGATCAAAAGGACTTGGGATGATGATAAATCTTGGGACTTCTACTTGGAAAGATGATAAATCTGAAATAAGATAAAAGGCTTTAAAATTTGAAGAACAGAAGTAGATGTACATATACTTTCTCTCCAAGATTTAATATTTTAAGAGGAAATGTGTGTTATGAGCTGAATGTTTGTGTCCCACCAAAATCCATATCTTGAAGCCATAACTCCGAGGGTGGCTGTATTTGGAGATGGGGCCTCTAAGGAAATAATTAAGGTTAAAAGAGGTTATAAGGGTGGGACCCTGATCTGACAGGATTAGTATCCTTATAAGAGGAGACACCAGGAATAGGAACAGCTCCAGTCTCCAACTCCCAGTGCGAGCGACACAGAAGACCGGTGATTTCTGCATTTTCAACTGAGGTACTGGGGTCATCTCACTAGGGAGTGCCAGACAATCGGTGCTGGTCAGCTGCTGCAGCCCGACCAGCGAGAGCTGAAGCAGGGCAAGGCATCGCCTCACCTGGGAAGCACAAGGGGGAAAGGAATCCCTTTTCCTAGCCAGGGGAACTGAGACACACAATACCTGGAAAATCGGGTAACTCCCACCCCAATATTGCACTTTAAGCAAACGGGCACACCAGGAGATTATATCCCACACCTGGCCGGGAGGGTCCCACGGCCACGGAGCCTCCCTCATTGCTAGCACAGCAGTCTGCGATCTAACCGCAAGGCAGCAGCGAGGCTGGGGGAGGGGCGCCCACCATTGCTGAGGCTTAAGTAGGTAAACAAAGCCGCTGGGAAGCTCGAACTGGGTGGAGCTCACAGCAGCTCAAGGAAACCTGCCTGTATCTGTAGACTCCACCTCTGGGGACAGGGCACAGCTAAACAACAACAACAACAACAAAAAGCAGCAGACACCTCTGCAGACGCAAATGACGCTGTCTGACAGCTTTGAAGAGAGCAGTGGATCTCCCAACATGGAAGGTTGAGATCTGAGAAGGACAGACTGCCTGCTCAAGTGGGTCCCTGACCCCTGAGTAGCCTAGCTGGGAGACATCCCCCACTAGGGGCAGACTGACACCCCACACCTCATATGGTGGAGTACACCCCTGAGAGGAAGCTTCCAAAGCAAGAATCAGACAGGTACACTCGCTGTTCAGCAATATTCTATCTTCTGTAGCCTCTGTTGCTGATACCCAGGCAAACAGGGTCTGGAGTGGACCTCAAGCAATCTCCGACAGACCTACAGCTGAGGGTCCTGACTGTTAGAAGGAAAACTATCAAACAGGAAGGACACCTACACCAAAACCCCATCAGTACATCACCATCATCAAAGACCAGAGGCAGATAAAACCACAAAGATGGGGAAAAAGCAGGGCAGAAAAGCTGGAAATTCAAAAAATAAGAGCGCCTCTCCCCCTGCAAAGGAGTGCAGCTCATCGCCAGCAACAGATCAAAGCTGGATGGAGAATGACTTTGACGAGATGAGAGAAGAAGGCTTCAGTCCATCAAACTTCTCAGAGCTAAAGGAGGAATTATGTACCCAGTGCAAAGAAACTAAAATCTTGAAAAAAGAGTGGAAGAATTGATAGCTAGAATAATTAATGCAGAGAAGATCATAAACGAAATGACAGAGATGAAAACCATGACACGAGAAATACGTGACAAATGCACAAGCTTCAGTAACCAACTCGATCAACTGGAAGAAAGAGTATCAGTGATTGAGGGTCAAATGAATGAAATGAAGTGAGAAGAGAAACCAAAAGAAAAAAGAAGAAAAAGAAATGAACAAAGCATGCAAAAAGTATGGGATTATGTAAAAAGACCAAATCTACGTCTGATTGGGGTGCCTGAAAGTGAGGGGGAATATGGAACCAAGTTGGAAAACACTCTTTAGGATATCATCCAGGAGAACTTCCCCAACCTAGTAGGGCAGGCCAACATTCAAATTCAGGAAATACAGAGAATGTCACAAAGATACTCCTCGAGAAGAGCAACTCCAAGACACATAATTGCCAGATTCACCAAAGTTGAAATGAAGGAAAAAATCTTAAGGGCAGCCAGAGAGAAAGGTCGGGTTACACACAAAGGGAAGCCCATCAGACTAACAGCAGACCTCTTGGCAGAAACTCTACAAGCCAGAAGAGAGTGGGGGCCAACATTCAACATTCTTAAAGAAAAGAATTTTCAACCCAGAATTTCATATCCAGCCAAACTAAGTTTCATAAGTGAGGAGAAATAAATTCCTTTACAGATAAGCAAATGCTTAGAGATTTTGTCACCACCAGGCCTGCCTTACAAGAGACCCTGAAGGAAGCCCTAAACATGGAAAGGGACAACCGGTACCAGCCATTGCAAAAACATGCCAAAATGTAAAGACCATTGAGGCCAGGAAGAAACTGCATCAACTAACGAGCAAAATAACCAGTGAATATCATAATGGTAGGATCAAGTTCACACATAACAATATTAACCTTAAATGTAAATGGACTAAATGGTCCAATTAAAAGACACAGACTGACAAACTGGATAAAGAGTCAAGACCCATCAGTCTGCTGTATTCAGGAGACCCATCTCACATGCAGAGACATACATAGGCTCAAAATAAAGGGATGGAGAAAGATCTACCAAGCAAATGGAGAACAAAAAAAAGCAGGGGTTGCAATCCTAGTCTCTGATAAAACAGACTTTAAACCATCAAAGACCAAAAGAGACAAAGAAGGCCATTACATAATGGTAAAGGGATCAATTCAACAGGAAGAGCTACCTATCCTAAATATATATGCACCCAATACAGGAGCACCCAGATTCATAAAGCAAGTCCTTAGAGACTTACAAAGAGACTTAGACTCCCATACAATAATAATGGGAGACTTCAACACCCCACTGTCAACATTAGACAGATCAACGAGACAGAAAGTTAACAAGGATATCCAGGAATTGAACTCATCTCTGCAGCAAGCAGACCTAATAGACATCTGTAGAACTCTCCACCCCAAATCAACAGAATATACATTCTTCTCAGCACCACGTCACACTTATTCCAAAATTGACCACATAATTGGAAGTAAAGCACTCCTCAGCAAATGTACAAGAACAGAAATTATAACAAACTGTCTCTCAGACCACAGCGCAATCAAACTAGAACTCAGGACTAAGAAATTAAATCCAAACCGCTCAACTACATGGAAACTGAACAACCTGCTCCTGAATGACTACTGGGTGTATAACGAAATGAAGGCAGAAATAAAGATGTTCTTTGAAACCAATGAGAACAAAGATACAACATACCGGAATCTCTGGGACACATTTAAAGCAGTGTGTAGAGGGAAATTTATAGCACTAAATGCCCACAAGAGAAAGCTGGAAAAATCTAAAATGAACACTCTAACATCACAATTAAAAGAACTAGAGAGGCAAGAGCAAACACATTCAAAAGCTAGCAGAAGGCAAGAAATAACTAAGATCAGAGCAGAACTGAAGGAGATAGAGACACAAAAAAGCCTCCAAAAAATCAATGAATCCAGGAGTTGGTTTTAGGAAAAGAGCAACAAAATTGACAGACTGTTAGCAAGACTAATAAAGAAGAAAAGAGAGAAGAATCCAATAAACGCAATAAAAAATGATAAAGGGGATATCACCACTGACCCCACAGAAATACAAACAACCATCAGAGAATACTATAAACACCTCTACGCAAATAAACTAGACAATCTAGAAGAAATGGATAATTTCCTGGACACTTACACTCTTCCAAGACTAAACCAGGAAGAAGTTGAATCCCTGAATAGACCAATAGCAGACTCTGAAATTGAGGCAATAATTAATAGCCTAGCAACCAAAAAAAGTCCAGGACCAGATGGATTCACAGCTGAATTTTACTACAGGTACAAGGAGGAGCTGGTACCGTTCCTTCTGAAACTATTCCAATCAATAGAAAAAGAGGGAATCCTCCCTAACTCATTTTATGAGGCCAACATCATCCTGATACCAAAGCCTGGCAGAGACACAACAAAAAAAGAGAATTTTAGACCAATGTCCCTGATGAACATCAATGCAAAAATCCTCAATAAAATACTGGCAAACCGGATTCAGCAGCACATCAAAAAGCTTATCCACCATGATCAAGTGGGCTTCATCCCTGGGATGCAAGGCTGGTTCAACATTTGCAAATCAATAAACGTAATCCAGCATATAAACAGAACCAAAGACAAGAACCACGTGATTATCTCAATAGATGCAGAAAAGGCCTTTGACAAAATTCAACAGCCCTTCATGCTAAAAACGCTCAATAAATTCGGTATTGATGGAACGTACCTCATAATAATAATAGCTATTTATGACAAACCCACAGCCAATATCATACTGAATGGGCAAAAACTGGAAAAATTCCCTTTGAAAACTGGCACAAGACAGGGATGCCCTCTCTCACCACTCCTATTCAACATAGTGTTGGAAGTTCTGGCTGGGGCAATCAGACAAGAGAAAGAAATCAAGGGTATCCAGTTAGGAAAAGAAGAAGTCAAATTGTCCCTGTTTGCAGATGACATGATTGTATATTTAGAAAACCCCATTGTCTCAGCCCAAAATCTCCTTAAGCTGATAAGCAACTTCAGCAAAGTCTCAGGATACAAAATTAATGTGCAGAAATCACAAGCATTCTTATACACCAGTAACAGACAAGCAGAGAGCCAAATCAGGAATGAACTTCCATTCACAATTGCTTCAAAGAGAATAAAATACCTAGGAATCCAACTTACAAGGGATGTAAAGGACCTCTTCAAGGAGAACTACAAACCACTGCTCAGTGAAATCAAAGAGGACACAAACAAATGGAAGAACATACCATGCTCATGGATAGGAAGAATCAATATCATGAACATGGCCATACTGCCCAAGGTAATTTATAGATTCAATGCCATCCCCATCAAGCTACCAATGACTTTCTTCACAGAATTGGAAAAAACTGCTTTAAAGTTCATATGGAACCAAAAAAGAGCCTGCATTGCCAAGACAATCCTAAGCTCAAAAGGACAAAGCTGGAGGCATCACGCTACCTGACTTCAAACTATACTACAAGGCTACAGTAACCAAAACAGCATGGTACTGGTACCACAACAGAGATATAGACCAATGGAACAGAACAGAGTCCTCAGAAATAATACCACACATCTACAGCCATCTGATCTTTGACAAACCTGAGAGAAACAAGAAATGGGGAAAGGATTCCCTATTTAATAAATGGTGCTGGGAAAATTGGCTAGCCATAAATAGAAAGCTGAAACTGGATCCTTTCCTTACTCCTTATATGAAAATTAATTCAAGATGGATTAGAGACTTAAATGTTAGACCTAATACCATAAAAACTCTAGAAGAAAACCTAGGTAGTACCATTCAGGACATAGGCATGGACAAGGACTTCATGTCTAAAGCACCAAAAGCAACGGCAGCAAAAGCCAGAATTGACAAATGGGATCTAATTAAACTAAAGAGCTTTTGCACAGCAAAAGAAACTACCATCAGAGTGAACAGGCAACCTACAGAATGGGAGAAAATTTTTGCAATCTACTCATCTGACAAAGGGCTGATATCCAGAAACCTACAAAGAACTCAAACAAATTTACAAGAAAAAAACAAACAACCCCATCAAAAAGTGGGCAAAGGATATGAACAGACATTTCTCATACATACAGCCAACAGACACATGAAAAAATGCTCCTCATCACTGGCCATCAGAGAAATGCAAATCAAAAGCACAATGAGATACCATCTCACACCAGTTAGAATGGCAATCATTAAAAAGTCAGGAAACAGCAGGTGCTGGAGAGGATGTGGAGAAATAGGAACACTTTTACACTGTTGGTGGGATTGTAAACTAGTTCAACCATTATGGAAAACAGTATGGTGTTTCCTCAAGGATCTAGAACTAGATGTACCATATGACCCAGCCATCCCACTACTGGGTATATACCCAAAGGATTATAAATCATGCTGCTATAAAGACACATGCACACATATGTTTATTGCGGCACTATTCACAATAGCAAAGACTTGGAATCAACCCAAATGTCCATCTGTGCCAGACTGGATTAAGAAAATGTGGCACATATACACCATGGAATACTATGCAGCCATAAAAAAGGATGAGTTTGTGTCCTTTGTAGGGACATGGATGCAGCTGGAAACCATCATTCTTAGCAAACTATCACAAGAACAGAAAACCAAACACCACATGTTCTCACTCATAGGTGGGAACTGAACAATGAGATCACTTGGACTGAGGAAGGGGAGCATCACACACCGGGGCCTATCATGGGGAGGAGGGAGGGGGGAAGGATTGCATTGGGAGTTATACCTGATATAAATGACGAGTTGATGGGTGCTGACGAGTTGATGGGTGCAGCACACCAACATGGTACAAGTATACATATGTAACAAATCTGAATGTTATGCACATGTACCCTAGAACTTAAAGTATAATAATAATATAGAATAAATAAATAAATAAAGAGGAGACACCAGAGTGTTCTCTCCCATGCACTCTATTGTCCGTCCCTCTCTCCCTCAATGCATGAACCAAGGAAAGACCATGTGAGGACAAAGAGAAAAGCTAGCTAGCTTTTTCAAACCAGGAAAAGCACCACCACCAGATGCTGAATTTGCTGGCCTCTTGACCATGGACTTCTAGCCTCCAGAACTATAAGAAAATAAATTTCTGTTGTTTAAGCCATCCTGTCTGTGGTATTTTGTTATGACAACCCTTGCAGACTAAGACAGTATCTTTTAAACTTGAAATGGTAAGTTTAAATAAATAATAGCTTCTAATATGTCACAGAAATGTAGCAATATTATAAAACTCAAAAGTCCAAGAAAGCAGAATTTGAATGGAAAAGAAGCAAGTTTAATGGTACACCATGAAAAGCAAAGTCATACGTTGTTAGTAGGTAGAACATCAATAGAGTTTAAAGTTTATAGTTCTTTTTGTAGTGGTAGGTCAGGAATGGAAATTCTGTCCTTCCACAAAGTGGTTAGGTGTAAGGTACTTTATCTCTCTCTGTCTTGCACAAAAATAGTCTTTCTACGCATATTTAACTGGCTTATCTTTTGTTTCTTAACTACTCTTTGAATATTCTGTATATGTTAGTGTTACTTGTCATTCAGTCCAGAGCCTCCTTACTTCTGTCATAACACATATTAAGTCGTATAAGGAAACCTAAAAGCATATTTTTGTGGTTTTCCTAGCACCCAGCACAGAGCCTAATGAATCATGAGGGCTCTATACCCTGTACCTAAATGTAATCTCTAGGTTTTGTTTTTCAATCCTAATGTTCTAGCAGTTTGGCATCCCTTCCATTTCACACAGTTCTGCAGCTCAACAATGGAAAAGAAAAACTAAAAAAAGCTCCAAGGACAGAGTGAGGAAACTTGAGTTCCGGTTCTGTGAGTGAGTTTTTAATCTTGTAAAATTTATCTAATCTCTCTGGTTTTAGCTTTTTCACCTGTAGAGTGGGGATAAAACCTCACTTCGTTACTCCAGAGGATGTTATGAGAATGAAATGAGGTAATGTATGTGAAAATGACTTCTTAACTTGCAAGTTCAATATAAATGTGTTATCATCATAGTGCTTACCTTGACATTATCAGACCTTATAAATTGTACCTGCCTTTGGGCCTAATATACAGAATTCACAATGTCCCTGTCATGGCTTGGTTATATTCCCACTGCCAAAATGACTTTTGAAGAGAAGGAGTAGTTGAGTTTCCTTATATCTATTCTTTTTAATAGTTGGTATGAAAAACAATTATCAAATTCTTATTTTAAAAGAAAAACAAGAAAAATTAATGTTATTACTATTCTTAATTTTGATTTCTCGTATATTAATCAATACCTTATTTTCCATATACCCAACTACTCATAAAGACTTTAGTATTTATATCTTGAAAGATTTTCATTTAAGTCAGTTGAAATATGTGTTAATATGTTATCCCTCATCATTTACTTAAAATTGGGAAAAAATGACATATGAATATAAAAATGCAGTGACACAAAAGCAATGAGTTTTACATTATCAGCTGTCATACCAAAAATGTATATAGTATACATCTTTTTCCTGAAAGATGCAGCAAGCTTAATGCAACACTAAAGAAGTGCATTAAATTTTGTATGATATGGAAGCATAGAAATACCCATTAATTTGAACTTAAGGTTATGGCAGAGCAACATGTGATCAGGAGTTGTTCCATCAGCATCTGCAGGAACCAAAAGAGAGTGATGGAACAAATCTTGTGAAAATACATGTCATTTGCCAATTTTTTATGTCCTAGCTTTCCAACACTTCTTTCAGCGTATACACAATTCTCTCCGCTCAGTGGCATATGCCCTTTCTCCATGGAGTGTATGATGTTTTCATAAAATCAAGTAGTCTCTGACAAATTTATGTCCAATCCCTCCATTAAAGCTCATTCCCCCCATTCTTATTATGGAGGTAAGGTACCATTGTATAATGAAATGATCATCTGTAGCCCACTATCA
Organism: Trachypithecus francoisi; assembly: GCF_009764315.1. Taxonomy (NCBI): domain Eukaryota; kingdom Metazoa; phylum Chordata; class Mammalia; order Primates; family Cercopithecidae; genus Trachypithecus; species Trachypithecus francoisi. The sequence goes on along the minus strand of NW_022681453.1, from coordinate 73,760,004 downwards.
ATAAATGCCAAACACCATGGCATTTCATTTTATTTTAAACATGTCATTATTTTTTAAATGGTGGACTTCAAATACATTTTTTTAATGCCAATATTTGTTTTACTACCATGGGAAATATTTCCTAGTATTCTTAGGAAAAACCTAAGTGCTCAGAATTATGTGAAATATACACCAGGGGCACAAATTGGAGAATAATAAAAAGTGCTGATTGGTAAAGTCGACAGGAATTGACCCCTGAGCTTGGTGTGAAAGAACGAGCATGAACTTCCAGGAAGGTAAGAAAAGGAATACCTTCTATTAAAAGAAAATAGATGAGAATATTGAAGTGGTGGGGAACAGGGTTGGAAAAATAAGTAATTAGATTAAAGAGGTCCAAGTAAGAAGCCTGGACTTAACTCTGCATGCAAAAGTGAGATGCTTCATCTTTTAAAAGTAAATTGAGATTTATTGATAATTAATCTTCAGTGCTCATTCAGTGGTTTTTACTTATTCACAGAGTTATGCAATGGTCACCACAATGTGATTTCAGAATATTTTTATTATGTCCCCCCCAAACACTCTGTACCCATTAATAGTTGCCAATCGTTTACCCCCTCCCCATCCCCTAGCCATCACCAATCTACTTCTATCTGTATGGAACATATTCACTATGTTTTATGTAAATGGAATTTCACAATATATGAGATTTTGTGGCTAGCTTCTTTTACTCAACATAATGTTTTCAAGGTTCATCCATGTTGTAGCATGTATCAGCACTTCATTTCTTTTATTGCTGAATAATATTACATTTTATGGATGTACTACATCTTTTAAATTTTATCAATTGCTGGATATTTGAGTTTGGCTTTTGACTATTATGAATTCTTCTGTTATGAACATCTGTGTACAAGTTTTGTGTGAGCCTACATTTATATTTCTTTCGGGTATATAGCTAGAAGAGGAATTACTGGGTTGTATGGTTAACTTTATGTTTAATTTTTTGAGGAACTGCCACACTGGTTTTCAAAGAGGCTGCACTATTTTATGTTTCCACCAGCAATACATGAGGGTTCCAATTTCTCCATATTTTTAGAAACACATGTTAGTGTGTATTTTTTATTTCAACTATCCCAGTGAGTGTGAAGTGGTATTTTATTGTGGTTGTGATTTGTGCTCCCCTGATTACTGATCTTGAGATTTTTACATACTTATTGGTCATTTGTATGTCATTTGTGTGTTTATTCAAATTCATTTGTGTTAGTCAGCCAGATACATCATAAAAAAACACAGACTGGGTGGCTTAAATAACAGAAATTTATCTTCTCACTGTTCTGGATGCTGGAAGTCCAAGATTGAGGTATTGGCAGATTTTGTTTCTCCTGAGACCTTTCTCTTTGGCTTATGGATAACTGCGTGTCACCATGGGCCCTCATTTAGCCTCTGTGCATGCACCTCAAAACTCTTCCTGTAAGGAAACGATATTGGATTAGGACTCCACCCTTATGAGATCATTTAACCTTAATTATTTAATTATGCTACATATCTCCAAATAAAATGACATAAGACATTAAGGCTTCAGAATATAAAATTGGGGGGTACACAATTTGGTCCATAACACAATTTTTAATGGAGTTATATGTCATTTTTTTTTTTTTTTTTTGAGGCAAAGTCTCACTCTGTCACGCAGGCTGCAGTGGCTGGAGTGCAGTGATGCGATCATGGCTCACTGCAGCCTTGACCTCCCTGAGCTCAGACAATCCTCCCACCTCAGTCTACCAAGTAGCTGGGACTACAGGTGTGAGCCACCACATACCCAGTTAATTTTGTATTTTTTATAGCAATGCGGTTTTGCTATATTGCCCAGGATGGTCTTAAATTCCTGAGCTCATGCGTTCTGCCCACCTTGACCTCCCAAAGTGCTGGGATTACAGGCGTGAGCCACCATGCCTGGCTTATATGTCATTTTAATTCCAGAGTTGTAGAATAATTACTTATTCTGGATGCAAGTCCCTTATCAGATGTACGAATTTACAGATATTTTCTCCCATTTCATCAGTTGATCTTTTGCTTTCTTGAGGGTGTCCTTTGAAACAGAAAAGATATAAATTCTGATGAAGTCCAATTTATCTGTTTTTTCTTTTACCACTTGTACTTTAAGTGTCATATCCATGAAATCATTGCCTAACCCAAGGTCACAAAGAGTTACTCCTATGTTTTCTTCTAAGAGTAGTTTTAGATTTTACATTTAGGCCTTTCACTCATTTTGAATTAATTTTGTAGATGGAACGAGGTAGGGTTTCAACTTCATTCTTTTACAATTAGATATTCAGTTGTTCCAATACTATTTGTTGAAGGCTATTCTTCTGCTATTGAATGATCTTTGCACCCTTATTGAAAATCATTTGGCCATAAATTAAAGGCTTTCTAATATGAAATCTGAATTCAATTCCATTGATCTATATATCTCACATTATTTCAATAGCACATTGTCTTGTTTATTATAACTTTATAGTAAGTTTTGAAATTGGAAGTGTGAGTCCTCTAATTGTTCATTTTAAAAATTGTTACTTGCATTTCAATATGAATTTTAGGACCCATGTGTCAATTTATGCATAAAAGACAGCTGAATTTTTATAGGTATCATGTTGAATCTGTGGATCAGTTTGGAAACTTTATTGCCATTTTAACAATATCAAGTCTTTTGATCCATTGGCTATCTACACATATATTTAGTTTTTCTTTAATTTTTTTCGCAATGTTTTGTAGTTTTCAGTGTAGAAGTCCTGTACTTCTTTTGTTAAATTTATTCCCAAGTATTTTATTTTTTGATGCCATTTCAAAACTGATTCTCTTATTTCTTTTCAGATTTCTCATTGCTAGTGTATGAATATACACTTAATTTTTACATATTTATCTTACATAGTTTTTGATGGATTCCTTAGGATGTTCTATATACAAGAACATGTCATCTAAAAACATGGTTTAACTTTTTTCTTTCCAATCTGGATGCCTCTTCCTTTTCATGCCTAGTTTCCCTTGCTAAAATCTCCAATACAATGTTGAATAGGAGTAGCAGGAGTGTGTAACCCTGTCTTCCTTATATTAGAGTAAGACATTCAGTCTTTCACCATCAGATATGATATTAGCTGTGAGTGTTTCAGAGGTGTCCTTTATCAAGTTGAAGTTCTCTTCTATTCCTAGTTTAAGTGTTTTTATTATGCAAAGTTGTCGAACTTTGACACATGCTTTTTCGTTGTCTATTGAGATAATAGACATGCTCTATTGAGCATGAAGACTTAAAGAAAGTACTAAATACAAAACATATTGAGGAGGTATATGACACATCTTATTCCTATCTTCTTTAACCTGTCTTTTCTTGGCTTTCAAAGGATAGGTATATAGGTCCTCGAAGTTCTTTTATTTTTATTTCTTTTGGTGCTGCTGCTCTCCCTTTCTTTATGACACAAGTATTAGGGAAATTATTCTCTTTGCCATTATGGTTTTTGTCCATTATTTGATTCATGTGCTGTATTGATTGCTTTTTATATGTGGAAGCAACCTTTCTTCTGGGGTAAACCCATATTGTGGTGTATAATCCTGTTTACATGTTGTTGGACTCAGTTTGCTAATAATATTTTGTTACAGGTGATGTTTGCATCTATATTTATGAGGGATATTGATCTGTGCTTTCATTTCTTGTGATATATTTCCCTGGTTTTGATATCAGGGTAATATTGGCCTCATAGCAAATGTTAAAAGATTGTTTTGATAATGTTTGAGTTGCTGTTTTAACATTAAATATTTTAAGTAAGACAATGCTGCTGAAGCTTAACTTGGTCAGCGGTAAAATAATTTTTCAGCAAGATCATTCCAAAGCATGGTGAATGGATTAGAAAATGCAGGTGAGACTTGGAGTCTGGGAGACCAGTGAGGAGATAATGAAATGACTCAAATTGGAAAAGATAAGGTTCTGAATTGAGGTTGTGAGCATGAAGACTTAAAGAAAGTACTAAATACAAAACACATTGAGGAGGTATATGACACATCTTATTTCTATCTTCTTTAACCTGTCTTTTCTTGGTTTTCAAAGGATAGGTATACAGGCCTTGAGGTTCTTTTATTTTTATTTCTTTTGGTGCTGCTGCTCTCCCTTTCTTTATGACACAAGTATTAGGGAAATTATTCTCTTTGCCTTTATAAAGCTGAAACCAGGTGAATTTTAGAAAATAAACTTTGCTAAAGAACCCAGAGAAAAACAAAAGAGAAATAAGAAAATAAAGCGTGCACAAAATGCCTCAAAACACTATTGGTCAAACATATTACAAGATTCTGACCCCCTGTCAGAATAACTAATTCTTAGCAGGCAAGCAAGCCCAGTACAAGGGCCTACCCTATACAAGGGTCAAACCCAGGAAATTCTTTTTTTTTTTTTTTTCCTTTCCTCTTATGCCTCTTGTACCAGAGTTCACCTCCAAACAAAATAGATTATCTATAAAAAATAATGAGCATTGCAGATGTTTAATGAGCCGTTCTTGGTAAAACAATTGTACTTCCATTAAGAGTCCATTATCAAAGAAAGAAATTGTCTGGGAACAGAGAGTCACTTTCTACAACCCTCCAAGAAGAAGGTCACTTAGGAAGTGACCTTCTTTAATCTATTGATTTACTTTTACCTTTCTTTCCTATGTGGCAGTGTTCAGTCTCATATTTTCTGCATCTTATTAGAGATATCAGCTGTCTCTTATGTCTCCCAAATAGGACAGAGAGTGATGTACTTATTTATTCATTAAACTAACTTTTTTTTTTATGACAGCTCACTATATATCTGTCAGTAACTTGCTGGGCCCTAGGTTACAATAAGAAGGTCCATTCATTGTCTTTAAAAGGCAGGAGTTGAGGGGACCAGAGCCAACAGCTAGAGGGTCATTGTAGTACAGTATGATGAGAAAGATGATAAAAGTAGATGTAGAATGCACAAGGGAAATACATCTCAGTTGAACATAACGTGAAGAAAGAGTGTCTTGGAAAGCTTCATGGAAGGAGCAGCGGTTTGTCTTTGAATAATTTGTAGTGGTTAGTCAGGAGAAAAAAAAGGGGGAAATCACTATTGGGGAAAAGCGTTAAGTCAATTGACTAAAAACTACTGGGATTTTGCATTTATTTGCCTTTGTGGTGCACTAAAATTCTCTTTGAAGTGTCCAAAATAGTAAACCAACTAGTCAACTGATAGAACACTGGAATGAGGCTCACAGATTGCTTGGTAGAATAAACCCTTCCACAAATTGCTTTATCTTACTAAGCCTTAATTATCTTAACCTTAAAACAAAGGATCTGAACTCTATGACCTTTTCTGTGCTTGCTTTGTATGTTCTTTCTAAGAGGAATAATCACTTCTCTGGAAATGTGGAGATATCCAGAAGGGGTTTTTGGAGTATAACTATAATCCTGGGATAGTTGGAGAGTTTTTTGGTGTGTGGTAATTGAGTGGACTGGAACTGTAGGTACCTTCAAATGCAGTTCTGTAGCTTCAGCACCACTTATTTGGGAGTTGATCAGAGGAGGGAAAGAAGGTAGAGATGGTTGTAATGACTTGGGTTGTAGGTGATTCAGAAAGGAATTTGAAAAGCTTAGTTGTAGAGGATGCTTTTAATCTACTGATTTACTTTTACCTGCTCTACACATAGTTTTTTTCTGCCATTCTGGAATTCAGAAACTGTGGTCTTATATAGCAACAGTAGGGTGTGTGCATCTACTCAAAGGACTTATGGGCCAGAAATTCCATTAATTTGTTTTTTTATCCCTAAGGAACCCTTTATCTTGTTATTCCTGAGTTTTCCAGAAAGGATATGCAGAAAGTGTTAACTGCAAAGATATCATTCTTGTGGAAGATCCCTATAAAGGTGAACTGTATACCAGAAACACAAACTAGTGTCCTGGGCTTAGTATAGGAAATGTTTGACTACGTATGGCTAATATATTTAAAGATTACAAGTCATAATCTTAAACTAAGATTTAAAACACAAATTTGAATTCCTAGCTTCTCTGTAAAATCAGAAGATTTGACAACATTGGATCCCTGATCTTAATGACAATTAGTTGGACTTGAGTAGTAGATGCTTCATTTATATGAGGGATGTGCTCATAATTTGAATTCATTGTGTTTCAGTTTTTCTACTTTTAAATTAGAGGATAATAAGGGAACTGTGTCATACTTTTTTTGTGGATTAAATAAATAAATATCTCTAAATCTCCTCAAACCAGGCCTAGTACAAAATAGGTGCTATATCAATGTTTGCTCTGCTGGTGATTATCATCTCTTCCCAATTAAACGTAGTCTTCACAACTCTCTATTGTCTTGCATCCATCTTGAATTACTCATTTCCTGCCTGGCTCCCATAAACATTTGTGTTTTGATCCCTGCTGTTGGCTTTTAACATTTGTGAATTTGACATCTGGGATTTTAACTACTCTAAAGCCACCCAGATATCCATGACTCATTGAGATTTGTGATTTTGTTGAAGCAATAATTAGAATCACTCATCTGGAAAGCCTGGTCAGCAGAAACAAACCACTTAGCCAGTGAGTGGGCCCAGCTCAGCATCCGCTTCTCATGTGGTGCTGTTGTTCTCCTGTTTTATGCAATAACTCTCCTGAAGGGGTACCTGAAAGGGGATGTCTATTGTAGTACTCATTTGGCCATCAATCCACTCCCTCTGTGCACCTCAGGATCCATAGTGTATCTTTTCACTGTGATATAATGTTATCCTTGCTTCCACAATAAACACTCTAATAAAATGCTATTCTGTGGCTCAAAAAGTTGGAACATTTGAAAAATAAATGTAATTCCAAATGCAATTGTGTATTCACAATTAGAAAAGAAGAAAATAGTGATCTAGTTAGAAACTAAAGTGGTTGCACAGGGAGAACCCAAAAACTCAGTTTTTAATAGAACTACACTGAAGACAGCAAGAAGAGCATCAAAAATGAATATAAAAAGAATGTCAGGCACCTGGAAAAATAGTCAAGGACAGCAAAAGTCCAGCAGGAGTGCACTTAAAAGAGTGAAACCAAGAATAATACAAAGGGCTTGGGCCGAAGGAAAAAGAATATAAAGTACAGGTGAGGTCTGCTGCAGCAGAAAGATTAGCGGAGCGATAGAGAGAAGGTAGAACTTCCTGAATCAGGTCTTGTGATCATCTTTTCTGGTAACTGAAGATGTCCAGCATTGAAATGGGTTGCCTAGTAAAGTTGTGAGGTTTTCACCATTGCAAGAACTTCAGCAATGTCTAGAAAATTACTGGTCAGGGATGTGGTGCCACATAGCCTTGCTCTTAGATCTCCCTCTGCTCAGGTGGATGAGGACGATGAGCTCTGCAGGAAGGCCATGAATCCCCCTCTTGTACCCAGGAAGTATCCTAGGATGGACCCTACTTTCTTTTTCCTGTTGCTTCCTCTCTTATGTGTGCCTCTCTTCCTACCTCCTTGAGATTAAGGTTTAGGTTGGCTGTAAGCTTTAGTTTCACAATGGGATGTGATTTTTTTCAGAGATCTCTTGGGTCTGTTTTACTCACCCAGAGTAAAACCACTCATCTGGAAGAATTAGCATATATGTTACCGTAAATCTAATGACCAAATGAAGGAATATCATTTTTTTTCTTTATGTCAATGGGTGTATTTTTCTTTTCTATTTGATTAGCTTTCACTGTAAGTAGGATCTGAGGCCAAACTGCCCTTGTAGATAGGTTCATATAATTGGAAGACTATGACTTTATAGTATTTGGAGAAAGCAGACACACTTTCCCAATAAGGGCTTGGGAGAGGAGGTGACTACAGAAATCGCAATAGAAGGGGAAAATGTTATTTTTCTGTTGTCCCTCTCTCTTTATACTGGAGTAAGTTTCTTCTTGTTAGCAAGAAGTCATGCTTCTTGGTCTCCACTTCCCTGGTGGCAGGTCTTCAAAGACCAGAAAGGATTCTTAGGTTTGACCACGGCAGTATGCTGTGGCAGCTTTCAGGAGTCCTGCTGCTTTTACTGTTACATTTCTTGTTGGCTTTAGAGACTGGGCTGGAAATGTAAAGTAGAAATGGGCTATTAGCTAAATATAGCCACGGATACTGCCTGCCCAGCTCTCGGCTATTTTAATAGGGATTGTTGCTTGATCACAGGAGTATAATTAATGTGCCTGTCTTACCAGTTGGCATGTTGCCTTTAAATAATTGGCTAAATATTTTCCTCTACAATTCTCAATTTCCTTGTCAGAAAATCATGAAATTCTTAAAATATATTGGAATGATCATAATAGGTTACTTATTATGTATATACTTTCAAGATACAGAGGAGTATTTCTGAAACCTCACATTGGAAAGGTGAGGTAGAAGGAAAGATAGCAGTTTTTTCTTTGCCTGAAAAAATTTTTCTAGGGCATGGCATTCCGTAGAATATACTGAATGGACAGTCTTGTGAAACTCAAGGGCAAACAGTGAAGTTCTACTCTACTGAGCTGGCATTGTGAATAATCTGTTAATCTCTGCCTGGTATCCTTACCTCTTTCTCTGTTTTTGAGCCTCTGCTAACATCTACTTCTTGGATTCTGTTTATTGCTCTTTCTCCTTCTGTATTCTGTAACTTAGCATCTGCACTTCAGTTTGTCTCTCTTCTATTCATTTTCACACTGGTCCCTTTTCCTCTGTCTTCTCTGTGCATATACCCACCTTCTCTGTGTCCATACTGTCCCCAGGCATTGATGCGCCATGTTGATATATTTCACCACACACCTATGCCCATATGCTTCCTGCACATAATGACTTCCATTGTGCCTTTGTTAGTCCTTATTTCCCAGTGCTGACTCAGTGTGGCTCCCTCTATAATTCTGTGTTGGTGTCTGCTTGGATCAATGCTATCCAAAGCTAACATGTAAACAAAGCACCACTCAAAGTTGATCCCATAGAGCATGAAACATGGAAAAAGATCTGGGGAAAAAGAGGCAATGCCATGTGACTCCAAACTCAGTACCAATGACTCTTTACCCTCAGTGTTCTTCATGAGTTACTTGGCACAGAAAGTCTTTTTAGTGAGCTCTGAGTTCTTCCCCCACATTAAATGTCTCAGTTCAGAAATTTTTAGTTTTTGTTTTATTTGTACAATGATCTAAATGTTTTAACTTCTGTTTGCATGACTTTCCAATTTGTTCTGGCATTTATCTTCCAACTTAAAACTTTCCCCAGGGAGAGTTAGTTTCCTTTTCTCTGTTCTACCAAAGCAATTTGTTCATATTTTTATTGTGTCACTTTCTCATGTTTTATTGTTATTATATGTTTACATATATCACTTTCTTTCAAAGACAATTTTCTATTTATTTTCTTTTGGTCAATGCCCAGAAGATTATACAGTCACAAAAGAATTGACTTCTTTAAATGTATAGTAGAGTGTGGTCACCACTGCCCTTCAAAAACCCCTAAATTGATGGAAATAGAAAATCCGTAGTTCCTGCAGTGCAAGTTTAGACATTTTTTTAAAAGCTGCACAATCTGAAATAAAGGAATCACATAAGCAAGACTTTCGGTGCCCAGGACCCTTGCAATGAGTCTGTATAATGCTCCTTGCCAAGAAGCATAATTACTGCCCTACATGGAAGCATCAGTTATTTCTAGGCACTTATGTGGCCCTTCCTACATGGCAGTAGATAAAATCTTTGGAGACTCTCGTTTTGGATACTGTGATCTGTTGGTTCCTTTCCCCATGCTGACTGCTGGCCAACACACTACTCTAATATAGGAGGGTCCTCAGGAGCTTTGTCCCCTGAGAAACAGAAAGGGTCCTCAGTAGCTTTGTTGTCTCTGATATAAACCTTTGTCTCCATAGTTCTCATATCATTTTGATTTTTGAGAAAGCTTGGGCGTAGAACTGGTTACTGTCCATGAGTTTCATCCCCTTATTTCCTCAAATCTAGGCTTCATCTTTTTAGACCTGGTCTAAGATAAAATTTAATAAATGAATTTGCCATAAAATCAGTTTGGTGTTTTAATTTTTATTGTATTCCCAGGTTCTGCTCACGTTCAGGTGTAGAGGATTCTTATATGGGTAGTATGCACCAGAGGGTGAAAATCTATTCTCATCAATTTTTAAAGTATTTTTCTCCGAAACTAAAGTTGATGATCTTTTGCATGGCCTCTTCAACCAATACAAATGTTTTGATCCATACTTACTGCTGTACTAATGTACAAAATATAATTCCTTCACTTAAGGAGTTAATCATAATCATCTTAGAAAGAAAGAATATTAGATAGGAAGAGAGGAGTTAGGTAATCTATATGAGCTGTGTGAAGCATATACAAATACTGTAAAACATTGTGTGTTAGAGGAATTAGGCAGTCTGGAATAGTATAGACAACTTCCTAGAAAAAGGGGATATAAATGCGGGATAGAAGCAAACATCGACCTGTGTAGAATTTTTATTCCTCCACTGGTTACTGACTCTAGGTACTCAGGAAATAGAGCCCAAAACAGGAAGAATGACAGACAAAATAATTGAATTCATGTGGTCAAGGGTGCATTGTCAAGATAGTCATGGTGGAGAGCACAGGTGTGGAGGGAGAGATCACTAGGCAGTGTGGGGATAACTGCTGTCCGAGGTTCTGAACTACATTTGGTTGGTTCTCCTGTCCTTGCCTATTTGTTCAAACTCTCTGGAATGTTGAACCAGGTTTGGGCAGAGATGTTGACAGGAGAAATGGGAGAAAGGGAAAGAAGGTAGGGAGCTGGGAGTAAGAGATTTTTTCCAGTGAAATAACCACTAAGAGCTATGACAATTTGCAAATAATTGCAAAGATAGGGGGGAAAGCCATAAGTAATCTCAGACAAAATGTTAGATAGCTCTATCAATTTTCCATCTCTGCATAACAAACTTCCACAAACTGGGTGGCTTAAAACAACACAAGTTTGTTATCATAGTTTTCATAAGTCAAGAATGTAGGCACAGGTTAGTTGGGTCTTTTTTCAGGGTCTCATGAGGTATAAACCAATGTGTTAACTGAATTGCTTTCCTTCCTAGAGCCTGGAGTCTTCTATCAAGATCAGGTGGTTGTTGGCAGAACTCTGTTCTTATAGTTTACGACTGAGGCCCCCACACTCCTGCTGGTTCCTAGCCAGGGACCACTCTCAGATTATAGGGGCTGCCCACAGTTCCTCGTCACATGGTTCTCCAAATCTTTATAACTTCAAGAAGGATCTAGTCATCTTTAGGAGCTCACCTAATTGAGTTAGGCCCACCCAATCTTCTTTTTTATTAATTTGAAGTCAACTGATTAGTAACCTAATCATAGAGGTGATATTCCTTTATATTCACAGGTTCTTCCTCCACTCAAGGGGAAGGAATTATATAGGTTGTGCACATTAAGAGGTAGAATCTTGGGGGTCATTTTAGAATTCTGTCTACTACAATGAGCAAAGGAAAAAGAAACTTGTGTAAGAATTTCCATTTTAAAATTATTTTGATTGCTAGTGGCTAGGTCAATCACAAATAACAAATTAAAAAGGAACTCATTGGACATATGCTAGACTATCTTATAGATTCCCAGGAAAAATGGAAAAACTAGCCTTTGGGAAGAGTAAATTCTGGAGAAACTCTGGAGACATCAATTAATAGAACATTTTTCCACAGCACCAATGCTTGGCTTAAAGTAATTTGTGTCTCTCAGTTCAAAAATACATTTTTTTTCTGGGAGAGAATTTAAGAATAGGTATCCACCTTGAATCAATCAAATACAACTGAGGAAGACTCTCAGACTATAGACATAACTTATGATCCATGCCAATATTGGTTCTAGTTATCAGAGAAATTGTTATTATTGTGAAATGTCCAGATACCTTAAGATGAGTCTATGTCACATGTGAGGCAAAATGAAGAGATGTTGGCAAGTATCAACAATTGTATAGAGACAGCATGAGAAATATCAGAGAGGTGGAAATGGAGTCATTAAAGCATTGTTGTCAGTTGTTAAATTAACATACTAAAATTTTACGTTTTTTTTTCTATTTTCACTAGCTTTCTTAAAAATTTTAATTAATATATCTATTTTATTTTTATTTTACATTTCAAATACCCCCATTTAAATACATTTACACACAACCTATATAGTTTTATTTACTTTCAATAGATTTAACATGTTTCCGATAATAGGATATTTACCCTTCCCACCTTGGAAATTTGGATGTAGGTAGGAGATATTCCCTGTTCTCTAAGTACTCTTATACTATGCCACACTTGTGAGATGGACAAAAATTGACAGGCCAGGAGAAAGTAATTTGGAAAAAGTTTTGGCATTTTGTGTTAACTATACCTGTCATTGGAACACCCTCTCTGCCATCATACTTTAGCTGTTTGACACAGAGGGATTTGACATTAGTTTCTGATATTAATAAACAATACTGAAAAATTATATTTGTTGTGCTTTTGCTGAAGCATGAATTTGAGTCAGGTATACTGAGAGGTTAATGGGTAGTGGTGACATACTGTTGGTGAGTGAGCATAGTTGACCACACAGATTTTGAAAGCTTTATTTAAACGTTCATTTTGTCCTTACTTCTGTTATTGTTACTTAATGCTGTTGCAGATTTTATAAGGTAGGAGGAATTAATTGCAATAGTGATATTAACCTTGATTCATTAAAGTCCCAGAATGTATTTATTTTATAATATAATGCCTTTATGTATAGTTTAACATTCACATAATAGTTAGATTATAATGTACTTTTCTATATATGATCTCTCTTGATTCTCACCATAATGCTTTGAAGCATTAGGGTAAACCTTGTTCAGAGCAAGGAACTCAAAGGAGGTTCAAACAGAATGTATCAGATTCTGGAGCAGAATTCTTGTCTTTTTGACTTCTACTCCTGCATCTTTTTCCTCACAAGGAAAAAAAAAAAAAAAGAGAAGCCTTTGTGTCTGTCTGAAGTGTGACTGCTGAGGAAAATAACAAAAGCACACATTAACATACCTGTGAGCTCTAAATAAATATTCATTGTGATGTTTAGCCTAGTTTTCTCAATTGGGAGTTCATAGATCTCTCAGTTAAATGTGGATCATCCTAGTAATGTTCTTTCTCTATGGGCTTTGTTCCATAGACTTTGAAGCACAACCAAAATAGACTCATCCATTATAATTATTCTTAAATTATTTCCAATATGGGCATTAGGGAGAAAAGATACTGAGCAGTAGAAGAGAAGTGATGAAGAGCTAGTGACAGGTTGGGCCTTGGGAGAATCCCTGGGGGTCCTACAATGCAAGACACCAGCCTTAATTAACAGAGAAGTGAATGGTATACAATTGTACACATAGTTTGGTTATATTTTCTACTCCTTTGTTAAGTTAAACCAAAAATACTGGACATGAGTATGTGTGTGTGGGAGTGGTGTTGGTGACAAGGAGGGATGGAAAGGTCAGTAGTACATAACTGTTCCTATAGTCCTTGTTTAGCCTTAAACAATCTTATGAGCTAGTGGTTAGCCTGTTGACTCACAGCCATGTTCTTCTTCTAGTTGGTTGATGGGGCAGGGGTTGTTTTCTGTGAGTGAGAAACAAATGAAATATGAATGCAGTATCTCCATTTTGTACAGTTTATAGATACAGTAATGACTACTTAAACATAATGTTGCCCTAGGGCTCTGTGTGCTCCTGAAAGTCCATTGAGTTTAAGATGTATATAAAGCCTTAAGGCAATATTGCAGCGTCAGAGAAAAGATTTTTGCCCAGGCAATAAACGTATTGCTTTAGTGTCCTTCCACATTGTCAAATCCTTTGTATTAATGTCATTTCCCACACTTCTGTCTTTACCACCTGTGATGCAGATTTTAAAGAAAAGGATTCTCATCTTGAGATGAGTTTGTGATTTAGTGAAACTGTGTCTTTGGTCCTTTACTTGCCCTCTTTTTAGTGCTTAGTATTTTAGTTTTTGGCCGGCCTGCCTTCCTTCTTCCTTCCTTCCTTCCTTCCTTCCTCCTTCCTTCCTTCCTTCCTTCCCTCCCTCCCTCCCTCCCTCCCTCCCTCCTTCCTTCCTTCCTTCCTCCTTCCTTCCTTCCTTCCTTCCTTCCTTTACTTTCTTCTTTCTTCTTTCTTTCTTTCTTTCTTTCTTTCTTCTTCCTTCCTTCCTTCCTTCCTTCTTCCTTCCTTCCTTCCTTCCTTCCTTCCTTTCTTTCTTTCCTTTCTTTCCTTTTGTTTCCAGCACAACCATTTTTCCAAGGTCTATTGAAGAGAAAGATTATTTTGTGAATAAAATCACAATAAAACGGTGGTGATTTGGGGTGAGTTTGCATTGAAAACTTGAAGTTTAATCAACCAACTGTTCCTGAGCACGGGGTTATCCTTTCACAGGTGAGGAAGTGGGCTCAAAGGAGGTCAGGAACTTAACCAATTAGTAAACGATGTCAGTGAGATTTGTCTTTCTCACAATTCTGATCTAATATCATTTCCTGGTAATGCTTGTCATTGAGCAAATAATTTTTATAGAGAGAAATTCTAATAATGGGATTAATGGAACTCTAATAGATGAGGGTTGAGAGGTCTTGAAAAGAACTCTCAGATCAGATCGTGTTTACTTATTATGTTCAGGGAAACCCTACTGCTCAGAGCAGCTTTGGTAATAAGCAAATTCTGCTTCCCTCACTTCATTAGGGAGGGCTCATTGAGGAAAAAACAAAGTAGCAGTGAGCTAGAGGTACAGAAGCACCTCTTCTATGCAGTCTTGAAGTCTTTTGTTTTCTCCCTGCACTCATATATCCTTCGGATCTAAACTTGCCACAGCCTGGAGAGAGGGTCTGGTCATGCTCAGCATGGGGAAGTATTAAAAAATCTATCTTTCATCTTTCTGAGGGAAGCAGAACCACTCTTTACCGCCTGAGAGTATAATTAGGGGTCAGTTGGGAGGACTGTTGAGTTGAGGCTATGTGCACAATGCTTAAGAGTGTGGAGTCTGGTATCAAACAGATCCAGGTTCAAGTCTTGACTTTGCTATTTTTAGCTATGGGACTTTAGGCTAATTACTTAATTCATCTTCACCTACAAGATGGAATAATATCAGAGCCTACCTCATGGCCTTATTGGGTGGATTAAGTAAGATAATGAATGTAATGTGTCTGACATAGAAAAAGTGTTCAATAAATGTTAATAAATTTAAAAATGCTAATTTAAATAACTCCTGTATGTGCTCCATATGGTTGTTCTTTTCAGCCATAGTGCTAGTGGTGTGGCTTGCTTCTAAATTACTTTTCCCCATGAGAGAGTGAAAAAAGTTGTTGTGTATACATGGAGGAGAGAGCATATACCTGACTAAATAGCATAGATACTAATATAACTAATAGCCTGAGAAGAGCCCTGAGTATCCTTCTCTTGAGCCATAGCCTATGAAGGAAGTCCTGCTTAGCTCTGCTCTGGGAGGGTAAATGTGCTATTTCCTGCAGTCCTGGCTGTGTGTTTTGTGTTCCAGGGTTAGCTCAGCCCCCTCCTTGCCTGTCTTTGCAGGGCTGTCATTGTGTGATTCATAACTCAATATTAACCACAGATGAGGGAGGAGTAGATAGGGGAATTTTCTTTCATATGACATAAAGTAACTGGGATCAGGGTTTTTCTATAGAAGCATTAATTACCCTTGTCAGTCTAACCAAGAACAAATTTTACTTCAACCAAGGATCATGGTATTTCATTGGCATCCAGTGAATGTACAATGAAGGCTTTGCCATTTATCCATGGGTATAATAAATTTAGAGTCTTTTGTGATTTATGTTTTTCCCTCATTCTGTTTAAGCTGGTATGGTATCTATTAATAATAAGCACACAATTCTGGAATGTGAGACAGAAGGAAGGTTATTGGTGACAAGACTAGATTACCAGTGTGTAAGGTTTTTTTCAGACTTTTCAATTCATTGTATCTCTAATCCTTTTTTCTTCTTTCTGCTTTTCCCTTTATTGATTGTGGAAACTAATGGAATATAAGAGTTGGAAGGAGACTAAGAGATCATCCAATATTTTATAAAGAAAAATTGTGAAGGACAAAAAATTGGTGGGTGCCTATGGTATTGTGAAATATATATTTTTCTTCAATCCTGTTTCCTGACATAAAACTTCTAACATCCTTAGAATCTTCAAGGTGATGTCTTTTTGTATACTAATGATTCACTGGTGGCTGGCAGTCCCTAGCAGCTTCAGGATAGGGGCTGGTACCCAGAAAGACCAAGGCAGGATTAGAGAGTTGTGGCTTTCTGCAACTCCTCCTTCAGGGGAGGGGGGTAAAAGTTAAGTTGATCACCAATGGCCAGTGGTTTAATCAGTCATGCCTACAGCTTCCATAAAACTCCAAAAGGGCTGAGTTTAGAGGGCTTCTAGATAGCTGACGAAAATGGGGGTTCCTGTAGAGTGGCATGGCTGGGGAGGCCATGAAAGCTCCATGCCCCTACTCACATACATCTCTTCATCTGTACTCTTTGTAAAATCTTTTATAATAAACTGTAAGTGTTTCCTTGAGTTCTGTGAGCCACTGTAGCAAATTAATCAAACCCAAACTGGGAGTCACGGGAACCTCTACTTGAAGCTGGTTGGTCAGAAGTTCTGGAGGTCTGGACTTGCACCTGGTGTCTGAAGCCGGGGAGAGGAGACAATCTTGGGGACTGGGCCCTCAACCTGTGGGATCTGACACTATCACCAGGTAGATAGTGTCAAAATTAAATTGGAGGACACCCAGTTTGTGTCTGCTACAGAGATGATTGCTCCCCTGATGGTGGGGAGAAATCCCTTAATACTTTGGGGTCATAGAAGTCTTCTGTGTTGACTATTGTTTTGTGGGTATGAGAGCAGGGGAAAAATGGTTTGAGTTTTTCCTAATAGTGCCCTAACTAGCTCTTGTCTTTGATAATAATTCCTGTTCACAGAAATGCATCCAGTAAAATAAAATAGATTATCACTCTGGATATAGGTCAATTTTACTAGTTTTGCATTGGTAAATTCTACGTTCCTTATCTAACTACAATGTGGAACACATTGAGCTCTCTGTGCAACTGGTTGTTCATATTGATTCCTTCATTAAAATTCTGAGCCAATTTTTATTTTATATAGGCATGAATAACATGATCTTTCCTTTTAAAACAGTTTTAACACTATAGATGATAAAACAAAGAAGAAGAGAAAATGAATTATACAAACTTTGTGGCACATTTGGACTCAATTCTTTGTTTTCTATGCCTATCTCCAGAAACTAATTTACATCATGTATTCTTCTGGACTATGTATCTGTACTCTATTCTTCCTAAATTTTCCTTAGTCCTTCAAAAGTAGGCCATGTCTCCAAAATACAATGAATTGATAGCTTTAATATAAGCTTAATATGTATCTTTTTTCCCTTCCTTATCAGATGTGTATGAATTACTTAGAAAGTGATGGTGGAGGTAACTAACTATGGTGTATGCTCTGAGGTACTATTGAGGTCCTCTCTGTCTCCTTCATGCTTCTTCCCCCATCTACCCAAAATATATCTCCTTGGCTGACTGCCACTGACAATAGAACATCATTTATTTCGGCCAGAAGGTTCTAGCCCTAAAGAGAATGCAAATACACTTGGGGGTAAATGTAACACCTAATACAGATTGGCTGATAAACTGTTTCCAGTCTGAACTCTAGATGAAGGAAAGTTGGTAGAAGAGAAGACTGGCTAAAAAGGTATGGGCATCTGGTATTTTTGGGAAAAGCTTTTTCTGCTACACCCATTATCACATGGTGTCTGCTTTGTAGTTTCAGTGTTTAAGATAACCAGCTTCTACTCTCTTGTCTCTTAACCCCTTATTCATTGTGCCTTTATGTATATTTTTCTCTTTACACAGCCTAAACTTAATGGTGAGTGCCTTCTGAAGACTGAAGGTGATGGCTGTTGAAACCTCTCAGATTAATCTCTGGGAATTTTAATTTAGTTGGCAATGTAATATTTTTCAACCAAATATCAGGGGCTTCAATTTTTAGAACATTTTCTTTTTAAATCCATTTGGCATTAACAACCTTCTTATACTCATCTGTTTAATTTTGGTGCCCAGTCTTCTGTAAGTTTTCCCAGTAGATCAAACAATAATACATCATTCTTTTAGAATCCCAGTTTCTATCTAGTCATTGAGACATCTATCTACCAGTTTACTTAAGCTCAGCTACAATCATCTCTAGTCATAAGTAGGCAAATATTCACAAAGCCTTACATATTATGATATTACACAACACACTTTGGAGGTACTTAATTTATGCAGATCCTGGCTTTCTACATATTCTTATATGCTAATGAATACCTACTCTTCTATATCCAAGGAGCATTTTAAAATATTCTAATTAACTTTCCTTTATCTCTTCCTCCTTTTTCCTTTCCTTTCCATTCCTTTTTTATTCATTCTCTTTTTCCTTCATTGAGTAAGTAATTCCTAAGTTCCTAATGTGTATTTAGCACATTGCTAGGCTCCATGGAATATGCTGTATCATCTAAATTTTAAAAATTCAAGTCAAAGTTTTAGAGATTACACAGCCTTAGAATATACAAAAAATATCGCAGTTTTTGGAGATTTTTGCTGGTTTGTTTTTGTAGGAAAACATATAGATCATTGTTTGAAATTTCAGAATTTCAGAAAACTTATAGGAAGGCCATCTTTTGGTTACATAACAAAAGAAAAGCAACCTTCCAGCATTGTAATGACCAACAGTTTTTGGTGTTTTTGTGTATTAGTAAAAAATACTAATGACTGTAATAATTATGTACATTTTGAACATTTTCTATGTGTCAGTCCCTGAATGAAGCACTCTACACTTGGTTGTTGTGATCACACTTAGCCTGGGAACCAGAACTAATGTCCTTTTCTATACAAAAGGAAACCATATGTATTGATAGATGCATGAAATTCATTGAAATAGGCACTTCTAGTTGGTTATCTTCTGGAACTGAGAAAGAACCTCAGATTGGTGTTCTCCAAGCCAAGAGACCAGGATGCAGACAGCCCAAATACCAGCTACAATGAACTCTTCTTTACCTTTCCCTTTTACATTCTAGAAAATTCAATAGCAACACAAATTTACCTTTGGAAAACATTTCCTGGGTTTTATGTTTGTGTGAAATGCCCCTTTACTAAGCTGGAAGATGTATAAGATGGAAGAAGAGATTCTGCTGGATATGGAGAAATGGGAACTCTTGTACATGTGAAAATGTAAAATGGTACATTAGGAAAACAGTTTCAATGGTCCTCAAAGTGTTAAACATAGAGTTACCATATGACTGAGAAATTTTACTCCCAGTTATATACCCAAGAGAAATAAAAACATATTCATATAAAACTCATATATATATGTCCATGGCAGCATTTTTTATAATTGCCAAAATGTCTCTTGTGACTGGCTTCTTTCACTCAACATGACGTGTTCAAGGTTCATTAGTATTGGAATTTAACATGTCTTTATTGTTAAATGATATTCCAGCGTATGGACATACTATCATTTTATTTACCCTTTCATCAGTTGATGGACATTTGGGGTTTTTCCATCTTTTGGCAGTGTGTGCATTGTGTGTGTTGTGTGAGGGAGGGGGAGAGAATTAAAGGGATATTAAGATTAAATGACATAATGTATGTCATATTTCTAGCAGAGTTCCTGGGACATGGCAGATATGTTATTATTTTATTACTATTGTTATGATTTCCTTTATCTAGGAGAGCACAACTTCATTGCCAGATGTAACTTTTATTTAGACTAAAGAATTAGTTAAGATAACCATAAGATACTCTTGGCCTTGAACTCTGCCATGCCTAAACAAAAATTATCTTCTTTGCCTTGGAAAATTATTACTTTAGTGAAATAAATTGTTTTCTTTCTAAATTTGCAAACTATAAATTTTTACACTATAATACTTTGCTATAAAAGAACTTTTTAAGGTTCACTTTTTAAAAAATGTGCAGGCAACTGAGACAAAATACAAAATTAATTGGCAATGATGTGGGTTAAAAAGCAGTTAAATTAGTCATTTATTTATTTTGAGATGAAGTCTCACTATGTTGCCCAGGCTAACCTGGAACTCCTAGGCTCAAGGGATACTCGTGTGCACATTGTGCTCAGCTATTATTTTGAAAAAGAAAGAATTATCAACTTAGAAGTAAAGAACAAAGCTCTTATTAAATTATGCAGTTAATTGTAAAAATATACTTGTGTAAATGGAGGAAATTTAGGGACTTAGTGAAGGAGTCGGTGTAAAAGGAGAGAATGAGAGATTTAAAAGGTTGAAGAGCAAGACAGAGAATAACATCAGTGCTTTCCAAAATTCTGAGTTTGAAAAATCAAACACATTTAATACAATGAACAATTTAAAACTTAAAAAGCCCATATCTTTGAAATACATGTAGTTTGAAAACTTTATTGTTTTTCAGAAAGGAACACATACCTCTATTCAGGAATTTAGTAACTGTTGCAATTCATATTTTTAGATACAGCAATAGACAAAAGTGGAATTGTCAGTTTTTCTACATCAGAAGCCTGAGTAATTTTCTATCTTAAAATTATGATGCACATTTTTTTCATATCGTGTTTCTGAAATTTAAAATGTCATATAGAAAAAAGTAGAAAATTTCTTTCTTTTTCCTCCCTCCTCCTTTTTTTTTTGAAAAGCTACTCTCAAATTAAGAGTGCTATTTGGAAAGAAAGTAAATTGGTACGGTACATTTAATGTTAAAGTCTGGTTATAGAATGAAAATTTCCCATAATAAAGCCAGACTTCGATTTACTCTTTGTCTACTTCTGTGTCATTGAGCAAAGAAACATACTAGAATATAGACCAAACATCACAAGTCAGGAAGCCAGGTTGTGTTACCAACTATGGTAACAAACTGGAGGTGTTTAATATACATTCATATTCTGAAACATATAGAACTGTGCTGTGCAGTATGGTAAATTCTAGCCACATGTGGCTATTTAAACTTACATTAACTGCAATTAAATAAAAGTCACCATTTACTTCCTCAATCGTACTAGCTACATATAGCTACATATGTATTGGACAGTGCAGACCACATACATCATCGCAGAAAGTTCTATTGGACAATGCCAATATATAAAGCTACCAAAAAGATGCTTGTTCTTGCTGATGGGCTTTTTCGATATCTAAGTTGGTTGGTTGGTTGGTTGAGGTTACTAATAAGGCAGAATTTTGACGTCAGCCTAGGCCATTAATATCTTTACTTAGTGGCCAAAGAGATGTCCTTAAGTTTGTCTAGAGGCATCACAGACATATGTTAATAGACCTGGTGACTGGAAGAGACAGTATCAAAGCTTCATTTATTTATTCTTAAATATTCATTGAGTACCTACTATGTTCTGGGCAGTATGTTCACTCAGTCTAGGTCCACATGGCACGAATAAGAAGAAACTACTCTTAACCTTAAGAAACCATATCAGAGCAGACAGAATTAAATAAGGCTATTATGGAACTAATAATAGAACCATGTTCTGTGTGAATGCTGTGAAAGGTGTGGTTTATTATGGAAACTGGTTAGAAAAGAAACATAACTGGGAATCCTACTTCATTTAAAAAAAGTTTCTGTGTTTGTGACACCTAAGAAGAGACTCAGTTCCTTGGTTATGAAGGAAAATAATTGCTTGGAATACTTTTCTTTTATTACCCACAGAATCTAGCAAATTCCTAAATTCATAATAGATGGTCAGTATGTCAACTGAATAATTTACCAATCACTTATCTGTTTTAGTTACAGATATTTAGAGGATTTTATCAAAATAGCCATCTGTAAAAAAGAGTTTAAAAAAACAAAAACAAAACAAAGGAGGATGGCAGGATGACCCTTGTATGCGAGTAGTTGTATGAGCAGAAATTAAAGCAAAGATAATTTTCTCAACCTTTAATGTGTTTTAAGCTTACTCTTACTTTAGTGTCACAAAGAGGTCTGATAGATATCAAAGGTTCACTTTTTTCCTGCGAACTTTATGATGAACTAAGGTGATTGACAGAAGCGAATAAGCGGTCTGGGCTCTACCTGCTGGACTGGGAGTAGTCTGGACTTGGTAATAACAGAGATTCTTCTCAGGTAAAGAAAAAAATGCATGAACCGGGAAGATGCAATGTAGATTTAGGCAGTTCAGGTGAATGGTATGGCAGGCATCAGCTGTATGAACTTACTTATGGATTGGGCAGTTCCAAACCACCATATTATTCATATAGTTGTCAACAGATAGATGGTCCAGTTCCTCCTACTTTGTATTTAACATCATGTCTAATAAATATTCAACACTTAGCACATGCAGACTGTACTTGTTGAGCCTCCCCAACAGCTACTAATGAGGACATTAGCTTTTAATTAACTATATAAAGCTTTGGGTTTGGACTAGAACGTTCATTCAGCACAGGCATCAATTTGTTGATCATTATAGGACATTAGTTGGTTGCTAGACAACCACATGTTCCAGCAGATTTTAGGCTGAGCTCTAATGATAAGCAAGGATCAAACATTTCAACTCCCAAATTTGATCTTATTATCTCCTCAGCCTGGACTATTCTAACAACTATACAGATCTTACCAGGTAGAGCTACTAAGTTCAAACTATATAGTAAAGTTTTTAAAAATAGAATATTTATCTTGAATGCAGAGGAAGAAATGTTAGTATAGATTAAACCTGTTAACAATCTCAGCCAAATTGCTAAGGGGATGTCCATGTGGGACAGATAAATTTGCTTACAGGATATCAGATATTATTTTATAGTTTCATTTTAGTGTCTTTTTAAACATTTGCTAGAGTTTTACGATGATTTTGTTATTGTTTTAATACAAATTTTTCTGGGAAATATGTTTACAAATATTTTCTGTACTTTTTATTTATGCCTATGGTATTACAATAGAACCAATGTGAAAAATAGGGTATAATAGAAATTTTACTTTAATTAAAGCAAAGTACTCCACCTCAGTGACCTACTTCATTAAATATTTTTATAAGTAAGACTTAATAAATAGATCACCTAGATGGATAAAATGGCCACAAGACAGATTTGACAAAGCTGGAATGGAGCACATTTTCAGTTTTGCAAATTTTATGAGACTTCTCTATGGAATATCAGTATTCGTTGGCTTCTGGGATTGTTCTATAGTAGATAATATATTCATTCCATGAAACAGAATATAGGCCTTGTCTATTCCTTCCCAATTTTTATGAGTCAAATCACATGTCCCCCAAATTCATATGTTGAAGTTCTAACCCCTAGTACCTCAGAATGTGACCAAATGAGAACAGAGGCCTTGCAGATGTCATTAGTTAACGTAAGTTTAGACTGCGGTAGGGTGGGCCCAAGGCAATAACCAGTCATTATACAAATGGGTAATGTGGACATAGACATGCACACAGAACACCATATGAAGGTAAAATCAGAGATCCAGGTGATGCTTCTACAAGCCAAGGAACACTGGAGATAGGCAGCAAACCACCAGACTTGGGCAAGAGGCATGGAACAGATTCTCCCTCATAGCCATGAGAAGGAAGGGACCCTGACAACACCCTGATCTTGGACTTTTAGTCTCCAGAACTCCAGACAAGAGATTTCTGTTGTTTAAGCCACCCTGCATGTGATATTTTCCTGTGGTAGCTGTAGGAAACTAATGTACTTGCAGTAGTAAAGTGAGCAAACGCACATTCATTTTCTGCAGCAGTCAGTTTTCTCCCAAATCCCTGCACAGAGAAAAAGCCTTGAGCTACTGGCCATATAGCACTTTCAAAGTGTACAGGAGATAGAATCAATAGACTTCGATGCTGCTACAAATTCATTTGTGGCATCCATCAATAACATAACCCTTGTGGCTGATCCATATCAAATTCATTCGAGCAAGTGATTTTCGATGATATCAAAAGAAGCCACCCCCTCTATTCATTTTCAAAAACGTGTGTCAGCACTCCCTAAAACCCACAGATTCTCTTTCCAATAGCCGTCCCTGCTTCGAGGGAAGAACCTGATAAAAGCCCAATTAAAGAGGTTTGCCATTGACCGGGGCACTTTTCTGGACAAAACTGAAAGCAACGGATACTTCTTCAGTCCATTAGGGTAAGCCACACTTGCCAGAGGCTCACCAGCAATTAAAAGTTACAAGACGCTGCATGTCCCCAGTGGGTCCTGTATAGGTGAGAGATAAACACATATCAAGCTGGAGAAGTGCACTGCATTATGATGCTCTTCACATTTGAATTAAGACCCTGGTTGAGCTCTGTAGTCATTGACTGCCAGTGTTTTTCTATCTGTGACTGGTGCCCTTTGAAATAGTTCCCTAGAACTGTTTACCACATTTAGTAAGTACTTAGTAACATTTGTTGATAGACTCAATGGATGAATAAATAAACAGAGCCAAGTCCCTAGAAGCAGGTTCTGGATTTATTCCTATCACTCCTAAGCTCTACCTTTTTAAAAGCCGCTGACTGGATGTTAGTGCAGGACATTGATCTTAACTCTCTTACACACTCACAAAATAGAGTTTCTAGATATTCCAGTAAACAAATGCTCTCTTTGGAGCAGGTTTGACTTAATGATATATCTCTTATCTCTCATCTTTCATTTGGCATCAAATGTACCTCTTTTTCCAAAATGTGTTAAAATCTACCCAGCTCAATAGTCCATTTGACACATATTACTAATCCATGTGTTTACTCAGTTGCTGTAAAAATAAGTTTTACATATTGATCAAAATTTGGCAGCCAGAAAAACCACAGCACAGATTGAGGGCCACTGATTTGTTGTTTGTTGGATTTCAGACTCATTTTATCTCCCCTGAAGGGGCCCTAGAACCCCTTCAATTTATGTTATTAATTAACGACTCCAATCATTGCCATGTGTGCATCCAGGTATCAGAATAAACACACACAGCACATCATTTCTACAGCTAAAGCAGCAACACTAAAGACCACAATTCAGGTCATAACTGTGATTCCCCAGTGAAAGGGAAGCAGTGAATTAGCAGATATGTAATTTTTGGCTGGTTATTCTTCCACTAAGAATGTTATGATTGGTCAAAATGCATGTGGCCATTTTCTCTCCTGATCTAGGCTGCTGGAATCCTTAACTCCCTTTCTTGACATGGTGAATGATAACGCCCTGTCGTTTAAAGGATGGGGAGTGACACAGATTTATGAGAAGAGAGGCCAGGTTGTTGGAGCCTTTGGACACAACAAAGATGGCGTTAATGGCCCATCATCAATAATACATGTGTTCAGCCTTGTTGATCTAGTGGTCAGGATGAGTTTCTACCCATCTAGTTTATACATTCTCTTCTGATATATTTTTTGATGATAGTTTTGATCTGTAAAGATCTATAATGGAGGGAGCAGACTATGGCCTGGATTAAAGCCAACACAAGGGGATGATTGGCCTCATGGACTTGGCCTCATCAGCATAATGCTCTTATCTGAGAGAAGCATGGACAAGTGGGAAAACCATGGCTCTCAGAGTCAGACACACCTTGATTAGAATCCCATGTCTGCCACTCACAAGCTATGTCTCATCAAAACACTTATTCAAACTCTCAGTAACTAAATTTCATTTTATTTAAACTGGAGCTAGTAATACTACCTTCCTTCCACCTTTTTGGGGTGCATATTATGAGACAGCATATGTTGAATAAGGAAATATATCAGAAAGTACCTCCTGCAGTACCTGGCATCAAGCATGGGTTCAGTTGCTCACCTCTTTTCCTTCTTTCTTTATAACCAAACCAAGATGCTAGAAGTGTTCTTTCTCACTCATACAGCTCTGTTTGCAAAATGCTGCCCTCTTTAAATTAGAAACACATGAACAAATAAAAAATGCAATTTGAACAAATCTGCATGTTCTTTTAAAATCAATAAAAATAAACTTTTCGTTGCTCAACAACTAAAACCCAGTTGTTGTTTTAGCCGTCGTATGATTGTTACAGTGTGATGTGCAAGAGAGGTGAGTATTTTGCTAAAATATGAATACAAATGCTTTGAGTACCTGAATAATGTATATCCAGTTACTACCTGTTTACTAAAAAAGTCCTTTTTAACACCCGAATTTAGGAAATAATTAGAAGATGCAGGCATTGATAATGAATAAACCTTTTCCAGATTCAATGTTTATCATGTACATTCCCTTTTATTTGATCTTATACATTGACTTTGTTAAACAGAGATTACTTCATAGATAGTAAGACATCATCACAGGCATTTGTGGAGGGAAGGGACTTATTTGTCTCTTGTCTGGATTTAGACAGAAGGTTCTCAAGGGCCCTGTGCTTTTTTGAAATCTTTCCTCTCTCCTAGCATTGTGTTGGCCAAATAGGAAGTAAATCCTCATTGATTAGAATTGGGTGAGTCAGAACACAGAAATGTGACCAAGAGAAAAAGAGCAGGATGAGTCAGACAGGAGTGAGAGGAACTGAGGTTTGAATGGAGGAGTAGGAAGAAGAGAAAGGAGACTTCCCTGTGTGGAGATGGTAACTGCCCTGGGGGTGGAGCTGCTTGGAAATGCAGGCCTGCTAGAATCCACAAACCTATATCTGAAACAGCTGAGAAAGATCCCACTTTACATTGTCCTGTGAAAATAGAGAGGGATCTAATGGTATTTGGCTATTCATATTAGCCTCCTCACCTCCTTCTTGTCTTTGTGTCAACTTTTTAATGAGATCTTCTTTGATAATCCTACTTAAAACCCGCCACCACTGCCCCCCAACCTTCCCTCATTATTTTGTCTTTTAAAAATTGTAACTTTAATTTTCTTTCTTAGCACCTATTATCATCCAACATTGTTTATGTTACTCATATTTTCCTTATAATATTGGCTTTGTAATTGCAGGATATGTTTCACTGTTATATCTCTGACACCCAAAACAGTCTGACATATAGTAGATGCTCAATGTGTGTGGACTAAGTGAATGAATAATTGGATGAACTGAGTATCTATTGCATCTGTAGTACTGTACCAAGCTGGGGATTTAAAGACAGGAAAGCAGAATCCCTGCCCTTAAAGTGGTTGTAAAAGCAGACAAGTAAAATAAAAGTTAGCCAGGTACCACGGCTCCCGCCTGGAATCCCAGCACTTTGGGAGGCTGAGGCAGGCAGATCACTTGAGGTCAGGAGTTCGAGACCAGCCTGGCCAACATAGCAAAACCTCATCTCTACTAATAATACAAAAATTAGCCAGGCATGGTGGGGAGTGCCTGTAATCCCAGCTACTTGGGGGGCTGAGGTGGGAGAATTGCTTGAACCCTAAAGGTGGAGGTTGCAAATGATCCAAGATCATACCACTGTACTCTAACCTGGGCAACAGAGTGAAACTGTGTCTCAAAAAAAGAAAGAAAGAAAGAAAAAAAATTATGATCAGTGTCCTGCTCAGTGTTGTGGTAAAGGTAAATGTGGGTTTCTGTGGGAACACAGGGAAGGGACTTCTAATCAGCGCTGCATTAGGACACGAGAGGCTCAGAAGTCTTTTTCTGAGTGAGTGATGTCTGCATGGGGACACAGATAAAAAATTAACTGGATACTAAGGGGGACAAAAGACCCTAACCCAGCAATAGAGGTCTCAGGTATGCACAGCCTTACTTTGAGAGATTAAATACAGTGATCAATTACCCAAAAGTATAAACCTAACTGGTTTATATGTATCTCTGATTAGGGAGAGACCTCAACAGGCAAAAATAAACTCTCAGTGATAGTTGTGATTAAGTGAGGCTTCCACAACTGAACATTTAACAGGAGGCCCTAAATTAGGCCTTCAAAACTAAAGGCAGATGCTCCATGACAATGAGAATTCAAAGAAGTTAATATGAATTCCATTTCCCTTCCACAACAGTACATTAGGAATATTTATCTTCAATGACAAGATTATCTAATTATTTTAGAAAAAGCAAACCTGTGTAGTTTTCGATGTCAAGACTGTGAAGATATCAGCTATGTAAGAAGATAATAGTATCATCTACTTTGAGCCTGTGGTGTGCTAGAGTTGGCTGTTCAGCTCGTGAGAGTCAATTCTTAAGCACTCAAGAATCCTGAGAGCTGGTTGTTAAACATTCATTATTAAAAATTAAATTGCATATGCCTTTACTATAGATTGATGTTTTTGTTCCTCACTCCCCAAATTCCTTTACTGAAACCTAGTCGTCAATGTGAGAGTATTTAAAGGTGAGAGTATTTGTGGCCTTATAAAAGAGACTGCAGAAAACTTCCTTGTCCCTTCTGCCATGTGAGGACACAGCTAAATGCCCCATTTGTTAACCTGAAAGAAGAAGGCCCTCAACAGATACAGAATCTTCCAACACCTTGATCTTGGATTTCCCAGCACCCAAAACTATGAGCTACATTTCTGTTGTTCATTAGCCAGTCTGCCTTTGGTATTTTGTTGTAGCAGTCTGAACAGATGAAGATCACTGTCAACTTTAAATAAATTGTACTAAAAGTTGATGAATCCTTCAAACTTATCAGTTACTACTTGTTTTGCAAGATTTTACTATTTGCTCTGCTTTTAAGGAAACTTATACTTATCTGTATGGTGGAGATGGGTTACTGTGCGTCTCTGTGTTCAGTGATGCCATGCTGATAGCTACAGATCAGCCGTGGTGCGATTACTTACAACATGGAAACTGGCAAATGCTGGGAAACAGATGTCCCCTCACCCAAAGACACAGCCATTAAGCATTTTCTAGGAAACCACTGCTTTGAGCCCCAGAGACCTAATAGTGTTGAAGGTCTTTGGGGTGAGTCTGACACAGAGCAGAACTGTGTCATAATTGTGGTTGCTTAATAGCTCTTAAATACCTTTTAAATATTTGGTAAGTCCTATATTAGAGTCCTGTAAGTCTCTTCTACTAGCTCCCTTGCCTCTAGACACAGGCATAGGACCAAAGAAGAAGGTGCTGCTTGAAATCTCCCTCCCTGGCAGAGTTGGTGGAACATGAAGGAGGGGCATGGGTAGTCAGGGGTATTGGTGGGCTACTCCTGTGGTGGCTTTCTGGGTCTCCTGTGCTGTGAGAACTGTGCTGTCTCCATGCACCCTGCTGTGGGTAGATCACATCTTCAGGGAAGTGACAGAGTGACCTGGCTCTTATTCTGGGCAAATCAACTTCAGAGCTGAGCTTCAGTCTGGTTTTCTGGCTGTGAGCTTTTGGGGATTCTATGATATTCCTCTTCAACCAATTTATCTTCTGCTTGAAATACATATATGGGTTCTGAGATTTGCAACGAAAAATATGGGTTAATGCAGCAGCTTATTTCCATTATAGCACACATCAATGAAACTATGCATTTAAAATTTGACATTGTATAAAAATACAATTATATGGCATAGATTAGAACTTTTACCGCTTATTTGTTTTTATTAAAAAGTTGGAAAATATAGGAGTGTGCATTATGCATAACTTACCACTGCTAACATTTAATATTTCTTCCTTTCTCTTTTTCTGTTCAGTGTATATTTTAATAAGAGCAAGCTCACACTGTTTATATTGCATTGCACTTCACTACATTGGTGGTTTATCTTTCTGAATCAAAATTAATTCATTTCTAAATTTAGATATAGCTTATATGATGACTTTCTTTTGAATCAGTTTCTTCTGAACCTTTGTTAAGATAAATTTTTGCTTGTTGGAGATATAGTCTGATGTCCTGGAACAAGCATAGCATTTGTAATTCATTTACTTTTAAGTCACTTATTTAGTACATGATTATTAAATATCCACCATGCACAAGACACTGTTATAAGTGATAGGGATATGGCAGTGAGTATACAGACAAAAATTAATGCCCTCATGGAGTATATACTTTGAGGAGACAGATAAACAGCACAGCTAATGAGTAAGTAAATTATGGAGTATGGTAAAGGTGATAAGGTACCGTAGAGAAAAAAAAGATTGGGCAAAGAGGATGGAAAGTGCTAGGGTGGAGAATGCTTACAATTCTAAACAGGGTGGCAAGGGTAGGACTCTCTGATGGTGTGACAATTGAGCCAGGGCTCAAATGAGAGGGAGCTCTCTGGAAAAGAACCT
Source organism: Trachypithecus francoisi (assembly GCF_009764315.1). NCBI lineage: Eukaryota > Metazoa > Chordata > Mammalia > Primates > Cercopithecidae > Trachypithecus > Trachypithecus francoisi. The sequence goes on along the minus strand of NW_022681453.1, from coordinate 73,729,989 downwards.
TCCAGGCAGAGAGAGGAGCTAGTATAAAGACCTATGTGAGGGAACCTGGCAAGGCCAGTTTGGCTGAAGGGGAGAATAGGAGAAGATGAAGGTGAAAGAGATAAAAGGAGAGTTTAGATCACTTGTCATTGTTGGAGCGTTATGATTGTTGCAAGAAGTATGGCTTTTATGTTGAGTGAAGTGGGTGCCACTGAATGATTTTGAGCAGAGGGGAAACATAATTTGATTTATGTTTTACAGGTATCACCTTTACCTCTAGAGAGCTCAGAATGCCAACTTATATAGAAAGATTTGCCAACAAACACATACAACTGAGATACTTCTTTTGAAACTATTTTTGTACAGCAAGTTTTAAAAGGATGGTAATTAACAAAATTAAAGATGAAATCAAACTCAAAATAAAAGATATCACCCTGACTTCTGTATCCAGAGTGTTGTCTGTGAGCCAGGAGTATCAACATTTCCTAGAGCAATGTTAGAAATAAAGACTTTTAGGACCCATGTCAGACCTACTAAATTAGAATTTGCCTCTAATAAGATCCCAAGGTAATTTATCAGCATAATACCACTTGACAAACAGTAATATATAGAAGAGAGGGATAAGAGAAAAAGGCCAGGGATAGTTAAGAGGCATTTGCTATAAAAGGCATTTGCTATATTCTGAGTAAGAGATAGTAATAGCATGCACCAGTGGTGGTTGTGAGAAGAAAAACTGGATGTGAGGTGTAAAAGAAAGGACAAACCAAGAACGACTCCATGGTTTTTGGACTGAGCAAGTAGAAAGAAGTTCTCATTAACTAGATTGGGGAAAAAGACAGGTGGAACATATATAGTCAAATTATATTTGAGATGTGTGATGGTTAATCTCCAATGCCAACTTGGAGGGTGTTTTGGGATGAGAATAACATTTAAATCTGTGAACCTTGGGTAAAGTAGATTGGCCTCCAAATATGTGTGGCCCCATCCCATCAGTTGAAGGCCTGAATGGAACTAAAAGACTGTCCTCCTCAAGAAAGGGGGTATTAATTCTCCAGAAGACTTCCTGCAGACTGCAATTGTGCAATCAGGTCTCCTGGGTCTGCTTCATTCTCTTTCTTTCTTCTCTTTTTCTCTTTCTTTCTCTCCTTCTTTCCTTCTTTCTCTCTGTCTGTTTTTTTTTTTTTTTTGAGATGGAGTCTCACTCTGTCACCCAGGCTGAAGTGCGGTGGCATGATCTCGGCTCACTGTAACCTCTGCCTCCCAGGTTCAAGTGATTCTTCTGTCTCAGCCTCACAAGTAGCCAGGACTGCAGGCACGAGCCACCACGACTGGCTAATTTTTTGTATGTGTCGTAGAGACGGGGTTTCGCCATATTGGCCAGGCTGGTCTCGAACTCCTGACCTCAGGTGATCCGTCTGCCTCGGTCTCCCAAAGAGCTGGGATTACAGGTGTGAGCTACCACGCCTAGCCTGTAAATTTCAAGATAAAGTGATGTATTCCTACTGGTTGTTCCTCTGGAGAGCCCAGACTAATAGAAGATGTTAAGTAGTTATTTCAGTCTGAGTTTAGACTGAATCTAAAGATACAAAATTGACAGTCACCAGCATATAACTTAAATTTGAAGTCATCAGAGTAAATAAAATCACTAAAGAAATGAGGTGTATGAAGAGGTGATATCAAAAAGCCTAACCTCTGGGGCCCTCCAACATTAAGAGGTCAGAGAGAAAAGAACCAGCAAAGGCTCAACAGAAGGGGCCAGAGCAGAGGGAGAAAAATGAGGTGAATGTGTTAGGGTGGAAGTCAGGCAAAGGAGTATAGCATTCATGTGTCTAATGCTGTCGGTAAGTCAGGTAAGATGAGGATTGAGAATCAGATGTAACAAGACAGAGGTCTTAGGTGTCCTTGATAAGGGCAATGTTGATAAGAGAGTTTGAAAACGAACCTGGAGTGAGTTTGGAAGAAGATGGGAAGAGAGTAATTGGATATTTAAATTTGTCTTTGTGTGACTCTTATTTAAACAGTTTTTAAAATAGATTATTTTTGTAGCAATTTTAGATTTACCAAAAAATTGAGCAGAGAGTTTACATATAGTTCTCACCTCCCACAGTTTCCTCATTGTTAACAACCTGAATCAATGTGGTGCATTTATTACAACTGATAAATGAACATTGATAAATATTATTAACTGAAGTCCATAGTTTACATTAAGATACATTCTTTGTCTTGTACAGTTCCATGAGTTTTGAAAAATCTATAATGTCACGTATCCACCATTACAGTTAAATTTTTAAATCACAGATCAATTGCTTACTAGCTATGTGATCTTGAACAAATTACCTCAATCTGAGTCTCTGTAAATTGTCGTGGTTAAATAAAATAAAATAGATGAAAATGCCTAGAATGAATACTGGCACCTATTAAATGTTAATTTTCTTCCATTCTCTTTCAAATAAAAAACAAAAGATATAATCAAATACCTATAGTTTTCTTAAAGTGCAGCTTTGCAATTTTATGATCAATTACATGTTTTCTGCTTATTGAGTCTTTAAAAAATTTCAGGACATATATCCTCCCAAAATAAATGTTTTACTATCATAATTTTTAGTATTTGGTCCAGATGACTCTTTTGGTTCAGGGTGGTAAAAAGGCCAAGTTGATCTTTGTATGGGTCAGTTAGTTCTACAATAAGAAAAATGGTTACATTGCCACAGATAGCACATCTCACCAACCCTGGCCATCCATCTCTCAGATAGACTGAAAGAGGCCTCAGCCTGTGCACGCAGATTTCGCAGTGCAATTTCATCACTTTTAGAGAAACAACGAATACTAGAAGGCTTTCAAGCAGTAGAATACATTCTTAAGTGAAAGCCATTTCCATGTAGTTTTTGGCAGAAGTAATTTAAACATTGCATGGGATGTTAATTAGATGACCTTTAAAGACCTCTTTAACCTGATACCTGCACAAAATTTATCTAAAAGCTAGCAAAATAAATGTGAGATTCTGGGGTCAGAAAACTGTATTCTTAAGCAGGAAAACTGACTTTGAGAAGAAATCGGTTTAAAATCTTTAAAGAAGTTTTGATGGATTTGATAGAACAAAAGAAAAAGGATTGTTTTGGTTTGGTTTGGTTTTGGAAGCTGCAATGATCCTTTATTTCATGGAATGAAAACATATTTTGATAAGAAATACTGTATTTGGGGAAAGTATCCAATTTGTGGAATGATGCAGCTAATGATTAGGCTGAGCTGAACTGGATTGATTCAGTAAGAAAATAGAAAATAGAAACAAACATGCTTTTTCCAGCTTTTCTGAAAAATGCATATTAAAATTTGTCTTTTTGAATTGGAGTGGAAGTCTAATAAGAGTTGATGGTCTTGAATTGACAATAAATCTTGCCACGGGAGGTAGAGTTAACTGAGTCAATGTTACCAAAGGTGGTGTTAATGAGTATAATCCACCCTCCAGACAGAGGAAGTTAGATCAGCAGCAGTTTTTGGTGTAAGTGTGGGATTTGGAGGGACTGAGTTGGATAAGGGAGAACAGAGTGGTGGAGGTTTCACAGCAATATGAATTCGTGTTTCATATAAAACTAGACAAGATTTAGTGTCAGATTAGCTAGACTAGGGCAAGGGAAGTCAGAAAAGTAAGCCAAAGAGATATTGAAGAGAATCCTTCTGGCTGCCCCAGATTGTCTCATTTGGACTGATTGCTCAGGTTTCCAGGGTAGAGCCCTCTACCAAGCCACTCTTTATAGCCCTCACATAGGTAGGTTTCCATTTACTAGGTAATTTATTTAATACCTTCATGAGTTCTGGCATATTCATGTACCATCATATGATCGACTTATATTTTCTTGTATCAACTGACTTTTTAAAGCCATAAATAAATTAGTCTTAAAAGGGAACTTTGTATTATTAATACTATTTTAAATGGAACATCTTTCACTATAAAAGGAAGGTAACTATAAATATAAGTATAATGGAAACAAGGTGATGTTATTAATAATTAGTTGCTAATTATTATTAGGCAATATTAATAATTAGTTACTAATTATTAATAACTAAAAGTAATGAGTAACTGATTACTATTACACTTTTGCCAGGCTTTGATATTTGATGTACACTTTCTCTTTATTAAATGGGATATTACCTAAGTGTTGGATCATTGATAAAGTCTATTACCAAATCGAGTCTCCCTCTCCAATGAGAAGAGCTGAAAGAATATAGAAAAAAGATACAACTTTTTCATTATATGATTCAATGTTATTTATTGACTTGTGTGGCCATAGTGTGAACAGTTTTCACCTACCATCTGGTTTGGATGCTGATTCCCTTCCACTCTCATGCTGAAATCTGAGGGGAATTTTGGATGTGGGGCCTAATGGGAAGTTTTTGGGTCATGGGTGTGGATTCCTCATGGATGAATAGATTAATGCCCTCCCTCAGAGATGAGTGAGTTCTCACTCTATTATTTCCTGCTACAGTTGGTGGTTTAAAGAAGTCTGGCACTTTCCATACTCTTTCTTGCTTCCTCTGTTGCCGTATTATCTCTGCACACGTTGACTCCCCTTTACCTTATACCATGAGTGGGAACAGTCTGAGGAACAGTCTGGGAACTCTTCACCAGATGCAGATTTCCGATCTTGAACTTTCCAGCTACAGAATTATGAGCCAAAAATATATTTTTTCTTTATAAATTACCCAGCCTCAGATATTCCTTTATAGCAACACAAAATAAACTAAGACACCACCCAAGATCATTTCATGTACAACTCAAAATCATTTTGAGGAAATATTGCTCTAGAATAAAATGTCTAAAATCTGGAACAATCCCAATATTTATGTGTAAACTTCTGTTGATCTATGAAAGGATTGTTGCTGGGTCTGTATCAAAGTAAAAAATATGGATAATATGTGAATTTTTTTTGTAAAGTGAATCAATTTATGATTATTATGAGACTATGCCTTATTTTAATGTTAAAATGGTTTCTCATATGAAGTGGTGATGATGGAGGAGGAAATTCTAACTTTATATTGAAAACATATAAATACTTGTTCTCTATTTTGATAAGTCTTTTGTGATTGATTAACACCACAGTTTAGGAAACTACAGGTCTAGCCTTTTAATCTTGAAAGTTGCAGATTCTCTACTTATTCTTGTGCTCCTTTCATATACTAGGATCTTATATGTAAGGATACTTTAGAGAAGTAAGCTCTAGCTTATCTATAGGTCCACCTTATAGAGACTGTAAGATGAGGAAAAAAATGAGTTCATAAATGGTGAATGTCTTTGATGAGTGAGAACTCTTTTGTGTGAGATAGTTTGATCATCTTCCTGGAACTGTACTGAGTCAGAGGAAATGTTACATCCTTGGATTTGGATTTTAAAGGGTCCGTGTTGTTCATAGCTTTTGAGACTCTGGTTGTTTCTTTACTTACAGGGAAAAAAACAAAACAAAACAAAACAAAAACAAGAAAACAAGACTCTGATGCCCTAGTCTTTAGTCTTCCCATCACTTAAAGTGCAAGAGGCAGAGATCCTGCTAGGAGAAATCATGACCAAAAAACTTTAGATTCCTCAAATTGTATTTACGTGATATTGAAGACACATTGCTTGTTTAATTTAGAAATTAGAACTGAAATCCGAAGGCATTAAGTGAGGTAATGCCAGCTGTGTTTGCACTGACATGCCTTTATACATGTCAGCATGAAGCTAGTTATAATATTCCCATCTCATCCTCTGAATTTCTATAGGTTCCCTAGTGTTGTTTCCTTTTTTTTTCCCCCTGATTTTGGTCCCTTGTTTCTTTTTTCTGTTTTTCTTGTCAGAGTGGCTAAGGTTTTATTATCAATTTTGTTAATAAAAAAATAATATTACACTTTGATTGTTTCCTTCCCTTTTTTTCTACATAATTGGTTTCTCTTCTGATCTCGATTATTTCCTACACTCTACTTAATTTTGATTTAATTTTTCTCTTGTTTTTCTATATTCTTAGAGTGGAAAATGTTAAAATCTTTCTTTCCAATATGAGGCTTTAACACTACACACTAAGCAAAAAATTGGCTACATGACTGTATAGTATATACTTTTAATTTTCTGTATATTATGATGCTTTCACATCTTAAAAAGTCTTTGTAGCTGGGGAGATACTACTCCTCAACAGGGATAGCTTAGTTCTAGAGATAGCAAAGGTTCAGCTTGGAGTATGCCCTTAATATGCAAACTAACCAATCTGGAACCATATGCCCTCTAGCTGCCCTTGCATCTCAGGAGACAATGTTTCTCTACTTTAATCATCCCAAGGCCAGGTACTGGGCAACCAGGGCTACCTATGGTTAAGAGTTCACGAAAATGTTGAAAGGATCCAATCCTTGATCATTCGCCTTGCCTTGCCTTGCCTTTCCTGCAGAAACCCCAACAAAGGCTCTGGCCTAATGCCTTCCCCTCATTTCTGCTTCTGCTTCCTTATTAAAACGTGGTGTTCCTTCTGTAGCCATTTGTAGCAAGCCATGACTCTCATTTCTAGGGGAACTGTGAGTAACACTAAACTTTTCTTTCAGTGGCATTCATCTCTTCATGTACTTAGTCATCTCTAAAAATTAAGCCCCTGGCACAGAATAATTCCATAAGTTTTGTCATTTGTGTTTTTATTTCCATTCACTTCAAGAGATTTCCTAATTTCCCTTATGATTTCTTCTTTGACTTACTGACTACTTAGAAGTGTGTTAATTTTCAAATATTTGGGGGATTTTCTAAATGTATTTATGTTGCTAATTTCTAATTTAAATTTATTACAGTAAAGAACATATTTTGTATGATTTCAATCCTTTAAATTAATTGAGATTTTTTTTTTTATGGCCTAACATTTGATCTGAGAGTGTTCTGTGTGGGCTGGACAATAATGTGTGCACTGCTGTTGTTGGATACAGAGTCTATAAAGGTTGGGTCAAGAAATCCGATACTATTATTCAAGTTTTCTATATCCTTATCGATTATATTTATAGTTGTTTTATGAATTACTGAAAGTAGTATAGAAATCTCCAACTATATAATTGCTGAATTGTCCATTTATTTATTTAATTCTGTTGTTTTTGCTTTGTAATCATGAACTTCTTTTGTTAGGTACATTTATAATTTCAAGTTTTACTGAAGTATTGATTCTTTTATTATTATTAAATTTCCTTATTTGTCTGCCTTGAGTAATGTTTCTTGTCTTAAATTCTATTTTGTCTGTTATTAATTTAGCCATTGCAGCTTTATAATATTTATGGTTTGCATGGTATAAGTTTTTCCATCATTTAACTTTTTCTCTTTTGTCTTTAAATCTAAATGTGCCTGTTATAGAAAATATTCACTTTGGTTTTGATTTTTTTAACCCAGCCTAACAAATTCACCTTTTGATTGGGGTGTTCCATTCATTCATATTTAATGTAGCTATGGAAATGTTGTGTTTGCATCTACCATTTTTCTTTTCATTCCAGATGTCTTGCGTTTCTTTTAACCCTCTATTCTTCATTTTCTGCCTTCTTCTGTGTTAGATATTATTTGTGTGTACCATTAGATTCCTCTGTTCATTATTAACTATGTTTTACAAGTTATTTTCTTAGTAATTGTTCTAGGGAATACAATAGATTATTACAATCTATTTCAGGCCAATTCTGGTAAAATATAATAGTTTTGTTCCAGTATAGTCCTATATTATTCTCCCCTTTGATTGTTGTGTTATTGCTGTACATCTATATAATCAATTTTATATTTATTGCTTTATTCAGTGTTATGCATTTGAGAGAAAGTAAGAGAATAGATAAAAACATTTTTATACTTAAAAATCTTGCCCACATATTATATCTGATGCTTCTTATTTCTTCCTGTCGATTCAAGTAACTGGTACAATTTTCTTTCAGCCTAAAACAATTTTAATTTTTTTCTTGTAGTAAAAATCTCCTAATAGCAAATTATTTTCAAAAAGCAAGTATCTAGAAATGTGTTCATTTTGCATTTATATTTGAAGAATAGTTTTGCTGGATATAGAATTCTTGCCAGCAAGTGTTTTTGTTTGTTTTACCTTAAGCCTTTCAATATACAATTTCACTGTTTTCTGGCCTTCTTTCCAGTGAGAGAGTGACCATTATGTCCTTGTCCCCTGTATGTAATAAACAATTTTTCCTCTTGCTACTTTTAATATTTTCTCTCAGTCTCTCAAAAGTTTAAGCATGTTATTTCAAGTTGCAGGTTTCTCTGCCTTTACCCCTTTGGAATTGACTGTTCATATGTGTATTGATATGATTGATGTCATCCCACAGATTTTTGTATGCTGTTCATTTCCTTTCATTTTTTATTCACTGTTTTTTATATTAGATAGTTTCCATTAATTTCTCCTCAAAATCACTGTTTCTTTTGCCATCTCAGATTTTCTGTTAAGCCCATCTAATCAGTTTTCATTTCTTGTTGTACTTTTCAATTTTAGAATTTCCATTTGAGTCTTTGCTGGCAAGTTTTATTGAAATATAATTCACATACCATAGCTCACTCATTTAAAGAGTACAATTCTATGGTATCTAATATAATCACAGTGTTGGACAGCCATTACTGCAATCAATTTTAGAAATTTTTATTATACCAAAAAAAAAATCCAATATCTTTAAGCAATTATTTCCTAACAGCTCTTCCGAACCCTATACAACCACAAATCTACTTTCTGTCTCTATAGATTGTTTGTTCTGGACATTTGTCATTTGTTCATCCTGTTCATTCCATTCTATAAATGGAATTAACATGTTTCTTTTATGGGTGACTTCTTTAACTTAGCATAATGTTTTCAAGTTTCGTCCATGTTACAGCATGTTTCAGTACTTAATTTCTTCTTTTTGTTGAAAAATATTATATGGTATAAATATACCACATTTTTATCCATTAATCAATTAATAAATATTTGCATTGTTTCTACTTTTTAGCTATTATGAATAATGTTGTTAACAATATTTGTAAACAAGTTTTCGTGTAGATATGTGTTTTCAGTTATGTTGCATATATATCTAAGAATAGAAATGCTTAGTCATATGATAATTCATTTCACCTTTTGAGGAGTTTTAAGAAACTCCCAGACTGATTCTAAAATGGCCACACCATTTTACATGTCCGCAAGCAGTCCTTGCTTCTTTTGTATACACTATGTTTCTATACTGAATTCTCTGTTTGTCAAGTCACTGTCATATATTTTGAATATAGTTCATTTTAATTCTTGGCATATATTTATAATAGCTTTTTGAAATGTGTTGTTTGCTAGATCCTATATCTGGGTCTACTTAGAGTTAGCTTTTCATTGACTGCTTTTTCCCCTTGAGAAGTAAGCTTTGCTGTTTTGAAAATATCATATACAGGCATATACCTTGCAGATATTGCAGGATTGGTTCCAGACCACCACAATAAAGGGAATATCACAATAAAGTGAATCATACAAATATTTTTTACCTGTGTATATAAAAGTTATGTTTTAATGAAAGCCATATATGACAGACCCACAGCTAGTATCATAATGAATGGGAAAAACTAAAAGCCTTTCCTCTAAGTTCTGGAACACAACACTGTCACCACTGTTATTCAGCAGAGTAATGGAAGTTCTAGCTGGAGTAATCAGACAAGAGAATGATACAAAGGGCATCCAAATTGGAAAGGAATAAGTCAAATTATCCTTATTTTCAGATGACATGATTTTATATTTGGAAAAAGCTAAATACTTTACAAGAAAACTATTAGAACTGATAAACAAATTCAGCAAAGTTTCAGAATACAAAATCAATATACAAAAATCAGTAACATTTCTATATGCCAACAGTGAACTATATAAAAAAGAAATTTAAAAAAGTAATCCCATTTACAATAGCCATACATAAAATTAAATACTTAGGAATTAACCAAAGAAGTGAAAGATCTCTATAATTAATGCTATAAAAACACTGATGAAAGAAATTGAAGAAGACACTAAGAAATGGAAAAATATTCTATGTTCATGAATTGGAAGAACCAATATTGTTAAAATATCCATGCTACCCAAAGAAATCTACAGATTCAATGCAATTTCTGTCAAAATACCAATGACATTCTTCACAAATGTAGAAGAAACAATCTTAAAATTTATATGGAACCACAAGTGACCCATAATAGCCAAAGCTACCCTAAGCAAAAAGAACAAGACTGGAAAAATCACATTTCCTGACTTCAAATTATGCTACAGAGATATAATAACCAACATAGCATAGTACTAGCATAAAAGCAGACACATAGACCAATGGAACAGAATAGAGAATGCAGAAAGAAATCCACACACCTACATTGAACTCATTTTTGACAAAGGTGACAAGAACATATTCTTGAGGAAAGACCGTCTTTTAAATAAATAGTGCTGGGAAAACTGAATATCCATATGCAGAAGAAATACACTAGACTCCTACCTCTTGCCATATGCAAAAATCAAATCAAAATGAATGAAGAATTAAATCTAAGACCTCAAACCGTGAACGGACTATAAGAAAACATTTGGAAAAATCTCCAGGACATGGTCTGGGCAAAAATGTCTTGAGGAACACCCCACAAGCACAGGCAACCAAAGTAAGAATGGAAAAGTAGGATCACATCAAGTTAAAAAGCTTCTGCACAGCAATGGATACAATCAACAAAGTGAAGAGACAACCCACAGAATGGGAGAAAATATTTGCAAACTACCCACATGACAAAGGATTAATCACCAGAATATATAAGGAGCTCAAGCAACTTTATAGGAAAAAATCTAATAATCTGATCAAAAGATGGGCAAAAGATTTTAATAGACATTCCTCAAAAGAAGACATGTAAATGGAAAACTGGTATATGAAAAGGTGATCAACATCACTGATCATCAGAATAATGCAAATTAAAACGACAATGAAATATCGTCTCACCCCAGTTAAAAATGACTTATATTTAAAAAACAGGCAATAACAAATGCTGGGGAGGTTGTGGACAAAAAGGAACCTTTGTACGCTGTTGGTGGGAATGTAAATTGGTACAACCGTTATGGAGAACAGTTTGGAAGTTCCTCAGAAAAGTAAAAATTGAGCTACCATATGACCCAGCAATCCCACTACTGGGAATATATCCAAAAGAAAGGAAATCAGTATATTGAAGAGATATCTGCACTCCTATGTTTGTTGCAATGCTGTTCACAATAGCTAAGATTTGGAAGCAACCTAAGTGTCCATCAGCAAATGAATGGAGAAAGAAAAATGTGGTACATATAAACAATGGAGGACTGTCCAGCAATAAAAAAGAATGAGATCCCATCATTTGCAACAATACAGATGGAACTTGAGATCATCATGTTAAGTGAAATAAGCCACATGCAGAAAGACAAACATTGCATTTTCTCACTTATTTGTGGGATCTAAAAATCAAAACACTGGAACTCATGGATATAGAGAGTAGAAGGATAGTTACTAGAGGCTAGGAAGGATGGTGGGGAGTTGGGGAGTATATGGAGATGGTTAAAGGGTACAAAATATAGAAAGAATGACTAAGACCCACTATTTGATAGCACAACAGGGGACTATAGTTAATAATAACTGTACATTTTAAAATAACTTTGAAAGTGCAATTGGATTGTTTGCAAATCAGTGGATAAACACTTGAAGGGATGGATAACCCATTCTTCATGATATGTTTATTTCATATTGCACACCTGTATTTCATATTGCACACCTGATGGTAACATCAAAGATCGGTGATCTGATCTTTCCTTAAACCTCATAAACTGGCCGGGCGCGGTGGCTCAAGCCTGTAATTCCAGCACTTTGGGAGGCTGAGACAGGCGGATCACGAGGTCAGGAGATGGAGACCATCCTGGCTAACACGGTGAAACCCCGTCTCTACTAAAAAAATACAAAAAACTAGCCGGGCGAGGTGGCGGGCGCCTGTAGTCCCAGCTACTAGGAGGCTGAGGCAGGAGAATGGCGTGAACCCCGGAGGCGGAGCTTGCAGTGAGCTGAGAACCGGCCACTGCACTCCAGCCCGGGCGACAGAGCGAGACTCCGTCTACAATCTGAAACATTTCTTCTGCAGCTTCCTCACCTCATGCAGATGTATGCCTACTATGTACCCACAAAAATTAAAGATAAAAAATTTAAAAAATTATGTTTATACTATAATGTAGTCTATTAAATGTACAATAGCATTATGTCTTTAAAAAAGAATGCACATACTTTAACTGAAAGTGCTTTATTGCTTAAAAATACTAATAGTCATCTAAGCCTTCAGAGATTAACAATATTTTTGCTGGTGGAGGTTCTTGTCTCGATGATAATGGCTGCTAACTGATCAGTGAGGTGGTTGCTGAATGTTGGAGTGACTGTGGAAGTTTCTTACAATAAGACAACAATGAAGTTTGTTTCCTCAATTGACTCCTGTTTTCACAAAAGATTTCTATATAACATGCAATGCTGTTATATACTGCTATATATAAAAAAAAACTGCTATCATAGCAGTTCACCCATAGAAATTTAGTCAAAATTGGATTAAATCCTTTCAAATACTACCACTACATTATCAACAATGTTTATGTATTAGGTGGGTGCAAAAGTCACTGTGGGTTTTGCCATTGAATATAATGGCCAAACTGCAATTACTTTTGCACCAACCTAATAAGCTTCTAAATCATTGGTTGTCATTTCAAAAATGTTTATAGTATCTTCACCAGGAGTAGATTTCATCTCAAAAAAACTAACTTCCATTGCTTCTCCATAAGAAGCATGTCTTCCATAGGAAACAAGTCATCGTCTGTTCAAGCTTTATTAATATTATGAGAATGCAGCAATTCAGTTACACAGCTTCAGGCTTCATATATCTAAATCTAGTTTTCTTACTATTTCTACTATATCTGCAGTTACTTCCTCCAGTGAAGTCTCACATCCCTCAAAGTCATTCATGATAAAATCAACTTCTCCCAACCTTCTCTTAATTTTGATGTTTTGACCTTCTCTTATGAATTGCAAATGTTCTTAATGGCATCTACAATGGTGAATCCTTCTCAGAAAGTTTTCAATTTATGTTGCTCAGATCTATCGGAGGAATCACTATCTATGGCAGCTATGGCCTTACAAAATGTATTTCTTAAATAATATGTCTTGAGAGTCAAAATTACTCTTCGATCCAAGGGATGTGGAATGAATGTTGTGTTAGCAGGCATGAAATATTAATCATCTGTACATCTCCAACAGAGCTCTTGGGTGACTAGGTGCATTTTCAATGAGCAGTAATATTTGGAAAGGAATTTTTTTCTGCATAATAGTTCTCAACAGTGGTTTTTAAATATTCAGCAAACCATGCTGTAAACAGAGGTGCTGTCATCTGGGTTTTGTTCCATTTATAGAGCACAGAGTAGATGTAACGTTATCTTAAGGGCTACAGGATGTTCAGAATGGTAAGTGGACATTAGCTGCAAGTTATAGTCACCAGCTGCATTCGCATCTAACAAGAGAGTCAGCCTGTCCTTTAAAGCTTTGAAGTCGGGCAAATCTTTACTAATGAAAGTCTTAGATAGCACTTTCTTCAAATATGGTGTCAGACTGTTTTATCTACATTGAAAATGTGTCGTTTAGTGTAACTACCTTTATAAGTTATCTCAGGTAGATATTCTGGGTAACTAATATTGCAGTTTCTACATCAGCATTTGCTGCTTCCTCTTGTACTTTTATGTTATAGGGGTGGCTTCTTTCCTTAAACCTCATAACCCAACCTCTATGATTTGAAATATTTCTTCTGCAGCTTCCTCACCTCTTTTAGCCTTCACCGAATTGAAGAGAGTTAAGGCCTTACTCTGAAGTGGGCTTTGGCTTAAGGAAGTGTGGCTAGTTTAATCTTCTATGTAGACTGCTAAAACCTTCTCCATAACAGCAACAAGCCCGTTTTGCTTTCTTATCATTCACGTGTTCACTGGAGTATCACTTTTAATTTCCTTCAAGAGCTTTTCCTTTGCATTCACAACTTAGCTCATGGTTGCGAGAGGCTTAGCTTTTGGTTTGTCTCAGCTTTTGACATGCCTTCCTCACTAAGCCTAATCATTTTCAGCTTTTTATTTAAAGTGAGAGATGCACAACTCTTCATTTCGGTTGGACACTTACATGCCATTGTAGGATTGTTATAGACCTAATTTCAATATGGTTACATCTCAAGGAATAAGAAAGCTTGAGGAGAGGGAGAGAGATAGGGAAACAATCAGAATGCACACAACGTTTATTAAGTTCCTTGTCTTATATGGGTGTGATTTGTGATGCCTCAGATATTACAATGGTAACATCAAAGACTGCTGATCAGAGATAAACATAACAGATAAGAGAATAAAGAAAAAGTTTGAAATATTGAGAGAATTACCAGAATATGACATAGAGACACAAAGTGAGTACATGCTATGGAAGAAATGGGCCAATAGACTTGTTTGACTCAAGGTTGCCACAGACCTTCAATTTTTTAAAAATTGAATATCTGCCAAGTGCAATAAAGTTAAGTGCAAAAAAAAAAAAAGGAGATGTGCTGGTATATTTTTGTTATTGTTTAAATTTGAAATGTTTACACAAGGCCTTCTAGCAACTTTGACTTTTTTTTTTCCAAGCATTCTTTTTTAACTGAGGTTTCTTTCTTTTTTTTTTTTTTATGTTTAGAGATGGAGATTTACCATGTTGCCCAGGCTGGACTTAAATTCCTGGGCTCAAGCAGCCCTCTTGCCTCAGCCTCCCCAGTAGCTAAGACTACAGTTGCTTGCCACCATGCTGGGCCTGAGCATTTTATAATAAGTAGTTTTTCAGGACTTAAAGTTTAGTGTTTTGTTGCTGATGTCTTTGCTGTTTTTGTTTGTTTATTGTTGTTGCATTAAACCTGGCTATTTTAGTGCTTGTTCCATTGTCTGCACAGCTTTGCATTCAGCTAATGTTTGCAACAGTATTTGTTCTTAAACAACTTGAGCTTCTGTGTGTGCTTGGGGGAACATTACATGAACATGCAAAGTTCAGCTAGCTCTCAATTTTATCTTGGCTTTCACTTTCATCTTGACTCCCTTAGATCTCCTCTTTGTGTGTGTATAGTATTTAATCAACGAGGGATGTGGAGAGCTTATCTAGTCCTTCTCTGGCTCTCTCGTGTTCATAATCTCCTCATTTTGTTTCTGGCTGGACATTGCTTATGTGAAATGGGATTGAAGCCTCAGGTTTTCAGAGCTATGGGTTTTCTTTGTTTTCTTTCAAGTTTGCTGCTTACTGTCAATGCTGTCATGGATTTTTGCCCACTGACCTAAATGAAGTCAGTTTCCTTTGGCAGAAAGGTTGATAGTTTCTCTGGCCAGCTCCATAGGGGTAAAAATAACATTCTTGTTGAAAAAAATAGGAGGTAGGGTGCGGGAAGGAGGGTACAAATGGTGGTGGAATGAGAATTTTGCCTAGAGTCAAAAGCTGCAGATCATCACTCTTTTTATCTTAATAAATAAGTTTTAAAACTCTTTGTAATAAATGACTCTCAATTAATTTTTTTGTCAGTGGCTAATTTCCATTGCCTTCAAAATGATTGTTTTAGACAATTTTATTGAATTTCGTACTTTGGGGGCAAGCGTATTCGTAGATCTTTTCCCCTTTCCATAGCCATAAAGTTTGCCTGCTCTTAGTTTTCTTCACTCTCCTAGAATGTGATTTCTATCCTTCAGATTACCATCTGATTAAAAATGGCTGCTACAGCTCAGATATCACATTAAAGTTGCTGGTCAAAAAAAACAGAAAGGGTGAAAGTATAAAATTGGTGCCTCTGCCTGCGGATTCATGTCCTTTTAAGGAGGCTTTCCAGTTGTCCACACAACACTTTTGTTTACATATTATTGGTCAAAACCTAATCATATGGCCATACTAGGTGTATGGCATATTGGGAAATGTTATTTTAAAATTTGTTTTCCATACAAATAGAATCAGAGTGGCCAGGTGCAGTGGCTCACACCTGTCATCCAAGCACACTGGGAAGCTGAGGCAGGAGGATCCTTTGAGCCCAGCAGTTCAAGACCAGCCTGGGCAACATAAGGAGACTCCATCTCCACTATGTGTATGTGTACATATATATATATATATATACACCACACACACATACATACATACCTACGTACATATATATATATATAGAGAGAGAGAGAGAGAGACAGAGAGAGAGACAGAGAGAGAGACAGAGAGAAATGAGCTTTCTTAAGAAAAAGAAGAGAACAGCTATTGAGTGGCAACCAACATCTTTACCACACTATCTTTAAATTCCAGCTCAAGTACTTGGTTCTCTTCCTGAAATGCTCAATCTTCCATAAATTATCTCAGCCAATAAGACACTTACCTTTATTTTGTAGAATTCATCTGGTATTTATCACATTCTTCTTTGCTTGCTTTCTTGTCTTTTTTATCCAACTATATAATAAGTCTTCTGAGTGTGGCATTTATTTTTATACCTCTTTAGAGTTACATGAGATGTCTAGCACACCTTGCATATAGTTGAAGCTTAATCAACTTTTAAAAATTATTTTATCACATTATCAAAAATGAGTAATGGCAAAATGGCAGAACTAGGAGGGAATCAAAGCAAACCTCACCTCTCCCTGCACCACCCTACCTTGTCTTTTCTAGAATTGACCCAGCTTGTTAAAGTCATCTGATAGTCCATACTTTTTAGACATGCCATTGGTAACTTTTTCCAGGAATACTTTACTTCATGTGAAGCTTTCTTTCAAACTTTACTTTGTGGGGTTCATGACTGTATTAGGCCATTTTGCATTGCTATAAAGAAATGCATAAGGCTGGGTAATTTATAAAGAAAAGAGGTTTATTTTGGCTTGCAGTATTGCAGGCTGTACAGGAAACGTGGTGCCAGTGTCTGCTTCTAGTGAGGGCCTCAGGGAGCTTATAGTCATGGTGGACAGTGAAGGAAGAGCTGGAGTGTCACATGGTGAGAGATGAAGCAAGTGAGAGGGAAGAGGTCCCAAACTCTTTTACACAACAAGATCTCATAGGAACTACTACAGTGAGAACTCACTCATCATTGTGAGGAAATCACCAAGCCATTTATGAGGGATCTTCCCCCAAGACTTAAACACCTCCCACTGGGCCTCACCCCCAACACTGGGGATCACATTTCCACATGAGATGAGGAGGGGCCAAGCATCCAAACTGTATCAATGACTGAGCTGCAGCTTCTCAGAACTGTAGATGGCTCTCTGTGAAGCAGGAGTTGGTAGCCATCCAGCTTTCCTGGGCAGAAGTCCATACTATAAACTGTGGTTGCCAAAATTGGAAATAATTCTCTAGATTCAGTAGAAAAGAAACTACGTGGACAGACAACAGAATCTGAAGTTCAAATAGCCTTTCCTGGCTTGAGCAGCTTCCTGAAGCTCATTGCCAGTCAGGATGAGCTTTGAATATCCCACTAACTCTGAACTTGATTTCCTGGGTTCTCTAATCTAGGAAGAGTCAGCCTGGATTCTTCTCCTCAGCCTACATTTTAAAAAAGAAGAAGAAAATTTAAAAATGGGCATTTGCTTCTCAATTACCTGTAAGTGTATTGCCACAGTCCAAGAGAAGAAGAATATGACTGAAATTATTTTTAAAAACTACATACATTGATTGCTGACCCCAACATATCCTTTGTTGAGATTACAGCTGTTTCTTAGAAGTTATAGAAAAGCTATAACTTAGTTTTCTGAAAACTTTTTGCTAGAGTTAATTTCACTGTGGCTCTCACAGATTCATGTGTTTATCTGCAAACTCCTTTTTTTTTTTTTTGGCCATTCCTCCCAAATAAAAAAAGCTAACCAGGTTAAGGCATTGAAGGAAAATATTCCCTCAAAGACAAGAAAAATTACCATATATATTAGACATACTGATTTGTGCGCACACACACACACACACGTGCGAATACACATGGAACACCTCACTATTTAATCTGATAAATATATATAAATATAATATATAAATATATAATATATATATATATACATAAAGTTGTTATAGCTATTAAATGAAAGTGGTGGCTTGGAAATGTAGCATTTGTGGTGTTGCCAAAGAAAACAGTGACTCCTGAGTTGAGAGGTTTTGTAAACTGGGATGTCCTATCTGGCTAAACTAAGATCGAACTATTTGAAATGTAAAAAAATATTTTTTGCTAATCTAGACCATAGAAGGAGAGCATGCAAAATAATTTTTGAATGAACACTTTTTAAGTATTTTTAGGCTTTGGTTTCCTCGCCTGTAAAATGAGAGAGCTGGATCAGGATATCTCAGAAGCCTATTTCAGCTCCATGGTTTTAGAGCTTTACGGAATCAGTTGACTAAAATCAACACGGTAGACTGACATTATACTGAATGTAATGAAATTTCTGATATCCTCGGTAAGACTTTCCTGTCCAAACTAACACAATCACATTGAGCACTGATTACATTACTCTTCCTATCCCTCCCCATTTCCTCATAAATATGGGTTGTCGCAAATAATTTTCCTAAGGTTTGAACTGTGGTTTGGTTGAATTCTTAGTGACTCATTTGCATGCTCTATCATTATCTCATTTTGTTTATTGCTCACTTAATCAGGTGCCTCTATGGAATGGCAGTCTCCAGAATGTAAAAAGCAAATCGTTAGTCACGGCAGGAAGTAAAAAACAGGTGCATTGTGCACAGCTATGCCAACTTAATATAGCAGAAAACTATAGTCAGGTTTCTGGGGGGCACCTATCATAAACTAGGTAAAGTTATTGACTCTCCCTCATAACTTAATCACTTGCTTTCATTCTCAATATATATGAAGCAATAACAACATCAATATCATCTCCCCCTCCGGCTATAACGACATCCATGCCTTGCATTTTCTGATCGTTTCAGACCTTCCTCCTCCTTCACAAGAACATTGTGACTTCCTTTCTAATTAAAAAAGATAAGAAATCTTAAATGGCTTCATTTTCTCTGTCTACTTTTGCTCACATCTCCCACTGATATCAAACTATCCCCAAAAGTAGCATTTTTCCTTTCAAAAAGAAGAAATATGTTCACAATCTCCTTTAAAAACATCCTTCCAACTATCCAACAATTTGACAAATAAATATTTATTAAGTACCTACCATGTGCTAAGCACCAGGGATGCTAAAACAAGTAAAGCATGCTCCCATATAGAGATCGCTATCTAGGGGAATTGATAGGCATGCAAACTGACAAAAACAAATAGCATGGTAAAAGGGATATATCAGAGGTAAATTGTATTACTCAGAGTTCTCCAGAAAAACAGAACCAACAAGCTATATGCAGATATATAAGAGGAGATTTATTATTAAAATTGGCTCATGAGATTATGGAAGTCAACAATTCCTATGATATGCTGTCTGCAAGCTTTAGAGCCAAAAATACCAGTGGTGTAATTCAGTCTGACTGTGAAAGGCTGAGAATGAGGAGAACTGAAAGCCTGAGAACCAGGAGGTATGGGTGTTCCTGGTGAAAATCTGAGTTGAAAGGGCTTAGAACCAGGAACTCTAATATCCAAGAGCAGGAGAAAATGGATGACCCAGATCACGAAGAGAGAAAGAGAGAATTTGCCCTTTCTCAGACTTTTGTTCTGTTTGGGTGGGACCTCAATGGATTGAATGATGCTTGCCAACATTGGTGAGTGTGATCTTCTTTACTCAGTCTATCAATTTAAATGCTAATCTTTTCTTGAAATACCCTTAAATACACAACCAGAAATTGTGTTTTTCTAGCTATCTGGCATCCCTTAGCTCAGTCAAGTTGACACATGAGATCAACCACCACAAAATTACTGGACATGTGGGAGCAAGTAGACGAGAAGTGCCTAAGTCAGATAAGGCAGTAGGATAGAGTCAAAGAAAGATTTTCAGAGGAGAACATATCAGCAGTGAGTTTTGAAGGGCAACTGTGAATTAGACATTGAAGCGGAAGAAATGGGCACTCTGGGCAGCAGCCAGAACTTATGCCAGGAGGTGAGCAGAAACTTGGAGCAGTGGGGTAACA
Source organism: Trachypithecus francoisi (assembly GCF_009764315.1). Lineage (NCBI taxonomy): Eukaryota > Metazoa > Chordata > Mammalia > Primates > Cercopithecidae > Trachypithecus > Trachypithecus francoisi. The sequence goes on along the minus strand of NW_022681453.1, from coordinate 73,709,961 downwards.
GCAAATGGTTAAATATTGTGGAAAAACAATCAGAATAGGGATAAAGGGGAATGTCAAAAAAAATAACAATGACAAGATAGACAGGGGCCATGATACATAGGCCCAGTAAACTGTATTACGGAACTTCAATTTTATTCTAAGACTCTAGACACTGGAGAAACAAGAAAGTATTTGAAATAAGACAATCATTTGACTAAATTTGCATTTTAGTATGATCACACTGAATTCATTGTAAAGGTCAGAGTCAAGGGCAGAGCTAGGCACATAGCAGGCCCCTAGAAATTATTTGTTGAATAAATGAATGGTGTCAGGACACGAATGGATTGGTACAGGCATGTCTGAAGGCAGAGAGTCCTAGTGATGACTGTTGCAATAATTATTTAAATTAATAATGCTGAGGATGGGGAGAAGAAAATGTATTTGAAAGCAATTAAGGAGGTATAATTGATAGAGGTCTTGATGATTTTTTATATAGGTGGGAAAAAAGGAAATGAAGAATGCAAGATGAATACCAAGTTTTTACATTAAACTACTAGATAGAGAAGGCTGGGACATTTCTTTAGGTAGAAGACACAGGAGGTGAAGCAAACAATGGAGAAGAGGATGGAGCTACATCATTTAAATTTGAACAAATTGGATTTGAGATGTGGTAGAAATATACAGTTCAATGTTCAAATCAGGAACTTAGGAGATAAGTATGGGTTGAAGATATAGATTTGAGAATCATCACTGAAGAAATAATCAGGCCATCAGAGCAGATAAAGTCAGTCATGTAACTCGAGTAGAATAAAAAGAAGATCTGAGTGGGAGTGACATCAGCAAGATGGCTGCCTCTACTATCCCTCACAGAAATACTAACTGGCAAATATCCACAGACAAGAATGCCTTTGTGAAAATCCCTCAGCCAAGGGTGAGGCGTAAGAATCCCATTGGCCCACTGACACCGAAGAAAGCTACATTACAGGGGCAAAGGAGAGTTTCACTTTGACCATGTTGCTCCTCCTCCAAGCTGACACAATGCCACACCAAGAGGGTTTCCTTGGCCTACTGTTTCATCAGTAGGAAAAAGGGCCTAAGGCAGACATTCAGCTTCCCCAGCATTCCACATCACTTCCAGGAGGCTCATTTATTTCTAGCCTCCTGGGCAACATGAAGAGAATTGGCAGGGCTAGACCACCCCAGGCCCGTTATGAACACAAAAGAGGGGTAAAGCTCACAGTGACCAGCACACAAATTTTGGCAGTGGCACCACATCCCTGCCAGTGGCATTGCTCAAACACAGAATTCAGTCCGCAGTGACTGGTGAGATTGTGGAAAAAAGGGAATGTTTTTACATGGTTGGTGGGAGTGTAAATTAGTTCAACCATGGTGGAAGAGGGCATAGTGATTCTTCAAAGATCCCGTGGCAGAAATACCATTTGGCCCAGCAATCCCACCACTGAGTATATGCCCAAAGGGATATAAATTATTTTATTATAAAGATACATGCATGTATATGTTCATTGCAACACTATTCACAATAGCAAAGACATGGAATCAACTTAAATTCCCATCAATGATAGACTGGATAAAGAAAATGTGGTACACATACACGATGGAATACTATACAGCCATAAAAGGAACAAAATCATCTCCTTTGCAGGGACATGGATGAAACTGGAAGCCATTATCTTCAGCAAACTAGTGCAGGGACAGAGAACCAAACACTGCATGTTCTCACTTATAAGTGGGAGCTGACTGATGAGAAAACATGGACAAATGGTGGGAAAGTACACACACTGGGGCCTGACAGCGGTGGGGTTAAGGGAAGAAAAACATCGGGAAGGATAGCTAATGGATGTTGGGGTTAATACCTGGCTGAATGGTTGATCTGTGCAGCAAACCACTGTGGCGCATGTTTACCTATGTAATAAGCCTGCATATCCTGCATATGTACCCTGGAACTTAAAATAAAAGTTGAAGAGAAAAAACATCCTAGAAGAAAGCCAGGAAAATAGCTGTCTTGACATTGGCCTTGGCAAAGAATTCATGGCTAAGTCCTCAAAAGTAATTTCAGCAAAACCCAAAATTGGCAAGTGGGACCTAATTAAACTAAAGAGCTTCTGCACAGCAAAATAAACTATCAACAGAGTAAACAGATGGTGGATTGGATAAAGAAAATGTTGTATATATACACCATGGAATACTACATGGCCATAAAAAAGAATGAAATAATGTCCTTTGCAGCAACATGAATACAGCTGGAGGCCGTTATACTAAGTGAATTACCACAGAAACAGAAAACCAAACACCACATGTTCTCACTTATAAGTGGGAGCAAGCTAACCATTGGGTACATGTGGACATAAAGATGGGAGCAATAAACACTGGGGATTACAAGAGGGAAAAGGAGCGAGGGGGGCAAGTGTTGAAAAATACCTATTATTAGGTACTATGTCCACTGCCTGTGTGACAGGTTCAATCCTACCCCAAACCTCAGCATGACACAATATACCCTTGTAACAAACCTGCCTATGTACTCCCTGAATCTAACATAAAAGTGGAAAAAAATGTGTCAGGTACAGAAAGATGAATATCACATGTTCTCACTCATCTGCCAGACCTAAAAAATGGATTTAACGAAGATAGAGAGTAAACTGCTGGTTACCAGAGGCCTGGAAGGAGAAGGGAGTTGGGGATGAAGGGAGAAAGAAGGGAATATAAATATATTTATTACCACTGAACTGTACAATTAAGGGAGTAAAGATGGTAAATTATATGCGTATATTTTATCTCAATGAAAAAATAAAAAATTTTAAAACTTTGTACAGCAAATAAAAACAAAATGAAAAGGCAACCTATGGATTGAGAGAAAATATTTGCAAACCATGTATGTGATGAGAGACTAATATCCGAAATATATAAGGAACTCATATAACTCAATAGTGATAATAGTAATGATAATAATTTGATTTAGAAATGGGCAAAAGACCTGTGCAGACATTTTTCCAAAGAAGACATACAAATGATCAACAGGTATGTGAACAGGTGCTCAACATCACTAATCATCAGGAACATTTGAATCAAAGCCATCATGAGATAGCACCTCACACTGGTTGAAAAGTAAGAGATAAGATTTATTAGAAGGATGTAGATAAAAGGGAACCTTTGTGCATTGATGATGGGAGTGTAAGTTGGTACTGATGTTATTTATAACAGTGTAAGACTTTTGTAAATAATTAAAAACATAACTATCATATGATCCAACAATTTCATTTCTTGGCATATATCTGAAGGAAACAAAATCCATATGTTGAAAAGATATCTTCACTCCCATGTTCACTATAGCATTATTCAGAATAACCAAGACATGGAAACAACCAAAGTAACCATTGATGGATGGATGAATAAAGAAAATGTTATAAACATATGTACACACATATATAGTATAGTATATTATATATAACATTATATATAATATTACTATATATACTATATATAGAATGTAATGTTATATATAATATAAACATAATATATGTAGTAGCATTATATATACTATATATATATACACTATGTATTGTGTGTGTGTGTGTGTGTATAATGTAATGTTATTCAGACATGAAATAGAAGGAAATCCTACCATTTGCAACAACATAGATGAACCTGGAGCACCTTATGCTAACTGAAATAAGTCAGCCAGACCAAGACAAATACTGTATGATCTCACTTATATGTGAAATCTAAAAAGTGCAAACTCAGAAAAGAGAGAGTAGAATGGTGGTTGCCAGAGTCTAGAGGGTGGGAGAAAAGAGGAGATGTTGGTCAAAATGTACAAATAGTCAATTATAAGAGAATAAGTTCCAGGAAGCTAATGCACAGCATGGTGACTATAGTTAATAAGGTTGTATTGTGTAATTGAATATTTAGAAGAGTACATCTTAAATGCTGTCAATACAAAAGATAAAACTGGTAAAAATGTGAGGTGATGGATATGTTAAATAACTTGAATGTGGTAATCATTTCATAATATATACATGTATTAAAGTAGTACATACACCCAAAATGTGTGCAATTTTGTTTTGTCAATTAAATTATACCTTATTAAATCTGGTAACAAACAAACAAATAGAAAACAAGAGGGCCCAAGATGAAGACTTGAAGAATGCCAACCATTCTGATGAATTTTCCTACTTTTCCATTGATTGTAAATTGTTCTCCTTTCTGTTGAATTATCTAAAGCATGCTGATAAAATTTGGGTTTCTGAATGTCAATTTCATAAGCCTATCCAGCATTAAGACACAAAAGAACAAAAGTAGATGAATATGATGATGATCTCTATGTATGAGCAGGAAGATAATGACTGTGGTGGAAGATTCAAGTAAGAAAACTGACTGAAAGGAAGTTTGCTAAAAGATATCTTGGGTACAAAACTCAGGGGTACATGTAACTCTAGCTTCAGTTGTCAGGAATTCCAGTTGTCAGACTGGAATTATGCCTGGAACTTAGCAAGATAGAGTATCCTTGAGAACTTAGGCTATGAATTGGCTAACCAGCCTGAAAATGACAGAGATTGGATTTATAAAATTCACTGTTCCAAAATTATGCCTTTTTCAGCTGGATGCAATGACTTAGCTGGATACCAAGATTACTTTATCAAGATGACATTCCTCAGTCTATAGGAAGGCGAATTTCTATATAACATGGCTAAATAAGAAAACCACAGACTAACATACTTTTTCAGAGGCTATGGAATATAAAAATAGAATTGTGGCTCAAAAGTAAGTTTAGTTCCTTGCACATTTGTGACACAATTTCACTAGAACATATCCTTTTATTTAAGACTGACCTGAGGGCTTTGATATAGTAAAAAAAAAAAAAAAAAAAAAAAATCAAGTTTCACTAAACTTAGAGTGAAGATATTCCTTCAAATTTTTATCAGTTTTCTTGATACTAAAGATTATTACCACTTGTTATTTTTTTAATTGGAACGAAAAATAATTACCCACCATCAGTCCTACCTTATCCAGTAAAATCTGAATCTGAAAGACTAAAAATTTCCTATGTGTTTGTTCTACTTTCTTTTTTAACACATATAACTTCAGCTACTTTGGAATGTCATATTTGTACTCATTCCACTATTTTGGAATCATTTTTGTTTCTGTCAACTTGAATTTCTCCAAGGACCCAATCCCACTTGTGGCATCAAAATTTGAATGGTTCTTTACTAGAGATTGACAAATATTAAAAATAGAAAAGACATTAAAATCAATTCAATGTACTATGTTTCAATCATTTAAAACCTAGTCCTTTTTAGCTCAGAGTATTTTACTGCTGAATTGTGTTTAGCTTTGCTGACCATAACATTTCTTTTTTTCTTTTTTTTTTTTTTTTTGAGACAAAATCTTGCTCTGTTGCTCAGACTGGAATGCAGTGGCATTGTCTCAGCTCACTGTAACTTCTGCTGCCCGAGTTCAAGTGATTCTCCCACCTCAGCATCCTGACTACCTGGGACTATAGGTACACACCACTGCACCTGGCTAATCTTTATATTTTTAGTAGAGATGGGATATCACCATGTTGGCCAGGCTGGTCTTGAACTCCTGACTTCAAGTGATCTGCCTGTCTTGGCCTCTTACAGTGCTAGGATTACAAGTATGAGCCACCATGCCAGCCTGTGACATTTTAATCTAGTCAATCAGTCTTGGAAAATAAAGCCTTGTTTTCTGTGGCACCTAAACCAACTGACATGGTTTGGCTCTGTGTCCCCACCTAAATCTCTTCTTGAATTGTAATCCCCATAATCTCCATGTATTGAGAGAAGGACCTATGGGGAAGTGATTGGATCGTGGGAGCCATTCCCGCATGCTGTTCTTGTGATAGTAAAGGAGTTCTCATGAGAGCTGATGGTTTTATAAGGGTTTGGAAGATACCCCTTCACAGCACTGTCCCTCCTGCTGTCTTGTGAGGAAGGTGCCTGGTTCCCCTTCACCTTCCACCATGATTGAAAGTTTTCTGAGGCCTCTCCAGCCATGCGGAATGGTGAGTCATTTAAACCTGTTTCCTTTATGAATTACCCAGTCTCAGATATTTATTTATAGCAGTGCAAAAACTGACTAATACACCAACCTCTTTGATAGCAGTTTTGTGTTAAGAATAAGAAAAATAAGGAAGAAAACTGGGAGATAGACATATTGAAATTTAAAGAATAGAATTGGGTTTGAGAAAAATGTTTTAGGTAAAAATCTTTCCATGAAAAAAATATTCAAAATGAATATGGAGTGGTGGGGAAAATTTGAAGGTGTTGAGAAGTTGTTTTATTTTTTTATTTTATTTTATTTTATTTTTTTTGAGACGGAGTCTCGCTCTGCCACCCAGGCTGCAGTGCAGTGGCCGGGTCTCAGCTCACTGCAAGCTCCGCCTCCTGGGTTTACGCCATTCTCCTGCCTCAGCCTCCCAAGTAGCTGGGACTACAGGCGCCCGCCACCTCACCCGGCTAGTTTTTTTTTTTTTTGTATTTTTTAGTAGAGACGGGGTTTCATCATGTTAGCCAGGATGGTCTCGATCTCCTGACCTCGTGATCCGCCCGTCTCGGCCTCCCAAAGTGCTGGGATTACAGGCTTGAGCCACCGCGCCCGGCCTCAGAAGTTGTTTTAAAAAAGGAAAAGTTGTAAGAGTGAAAAGAAATAGTGTGGTTCAATCCACGGGTTGAGAAATGTTGAGAGAGCAATTTTAATCACCCTTGTTCCGTTGTCTCTTACTGCTGTATCTTTCTAAAAAACACAGTTCAAATCTTCAATTCCCTTTTATTCCGTCCTCTTCTTTTCACATTCTCCTTTCCCTCTCTTTCTCCCCTCCACCTTCCTCCTTCCTTTTCTTCTTCCTCTTCTCCCTCATCACGGAGTTTTGCAATGAGGGATTCAAAAAACTCACCAGTATGCCTGCAAGTTTAAGAGATAAATAAAGGCAAGGGTAAATATGAGTTAGAATAACTGGGAACCATGCCAAATAAATTCCACTATTTAATGCAGTTTAATTCACTTCAACAATAATTTATAAAGTACCTCCTACATGCAAGACATCCTAGTAAGCACTAGGGACACAAAGATGGTATTTAACATATTGTATTAAAGGAGTTTATATTCAAGTATATTTAATTCAGGAATTCATTTACTGTTTTTACTGGAGAGAACTGTCATATTTTCCACTTTTCATCTAATGTTTGCTGAAGAGTGTATATAGCAGCATTTGAGGAGTAAATAACTAAGATCTAGCAAGGATGATTGTTTGCTATTCTATTGTCTGGGACAACAAGTATTTATCAGTGGAACTCTTTATGTACCTAGTACAACCTTGACATTTTAGACTCTAAAATTATACCATTATTTAATTTTATCCACCTACAAACAAGAACAGAATGATACAACTAAGTCAGGCCAAGTTTTTCCATCTTGTCTTTGTTGTGACCATGTTGGAAATATTTCATTGTGAAGCCCCATAACTGGAAGCTCCAGGATGATTTTGCTGTGTCTGGGTAGCTTTCCACTGAGCCATAAGGATGAGTTAGTCATTATAGCAGTGCTAGTCAGGGTTTTCTATTCTAAGAGTTGTCTTTCCTCAGCTCTGTCTTCTTTCCTTCCCTCTTTCCATTTCTTTCTTAAGCATCTATTAACTCTGCTACAAACGAGGCACTACACTCTAGTAGTGCTCCCTTACTCTGCTCTTCCTATCAATGAGCAGACATTTCAAGGGCCACCCATGACATCTGAAGGCATAAAGTGTATGAATTATTTAAGTTTCATAGTGTCTGGTAGTTTCCATATACAAGTTTTAGATTTCATTTTTTAAATCAAAAAATGAACTTTGTTTGAGAAGTCAAAGTCTACAACATAAAAAAATTAACAACGTTCTACATCCATATCCCCATTTCCTGCTCTACAAAGACAAATTCTTTTCAATACCTTTATCTCTTTCTTTTGTAATTTATCTCTGTATCTCTAACATACCTATATTTTGTTTAAATAATCTTTTAATTACTTTGTTTTAGTCTTATGTCTTATCTATTGATCCAACATTATGGATGGCAAGTCATTGGTTCTCTTTTGTTCCTACTCCCTACCACCTTTGTAGTTATGTAATGGGCCAAGGTGTAGACGTTACCAGTGGAGCCTGACTAAAAGTTGGCTCTGGGATGTGTTAGAAATCACAGACTTGCTTCTTATTCTCTCAGCCTCTCTTTGCTTTTGTCATTACTACAACAAATAAATATGTATCAAAGTGTAGCCCACTAAAGTTTGTTTCCATGCATTTATTGCTTTGTAATTTAGACCATTTTTGCTGCTCTCTGTGGGCACCTTTGGAAATGTGCTCAGCCATATCATGCACCCGTAATACTGGAAGTGCAAGAGTTACTTCCCTAGGACAACCTTATCTAATGGAGGGCAGGACTGGCAGACAAATGTTCCTTTCGTCTGTTCCTTGGTCTGAACCAACCCTGAAATCTAGTCTGCATGCTATTGTAGAAGATCTTTGTGGGACCAAGCCACAGTTCTCTAAGGCGGTAGCCAGCTTAATACTGTGTTGCCTTTCCCTTCTCTCTGGTTTCCCTCAATCCAGTCTCCTTCTCACATTCCCCAAAATAACCTCCATGCAGGTTCTTACTCTAAGCTCTGTTTTTTTGGGGAAACCGGGGCTACCACAAAGGCTTTTGGGAAAGATGATCCCACCTGATTAAAAGGAGAGAGGTGTATGAGGAGAAAGGTCTGCCCTTTCTTGTCACTTTTGAACATTGTCTTGAGGATATCATGCTTGAAACTATGAAAAAAAGAGGCCAGAGAATCACAAAAGAGGGGACATCTGCAAAGAATCACAAAGAAGGATCACTGAAATTGCTAAACTGCCTAATGAAATAATTGTGGGATTGCCTCCTTTCAGATTTCTTGTTCTAAGAAGTAATAGTGCTTTAAAAATGTTATCTAGGAATTTCTTCATTGCAGCTGAAAGCGTTCAGACACACATTGCAATCCTCCTTGGCTTTAGGCCTGTCCTGATGGGAATGGAAAACAACTTCTTCTCATGTCCTAACATTTGCACTTATTATCCCTTGTACTTGAAATGGCCTCCTGATTTCTTCCTTTTCTTCCTGATTGCTCCTCTTTTTGACTGTCTAATTCTCATTTTTCTTCAAGATTCAACTCAAGGTCCACATTTAGTTTGAATTAAATGCCCCTTCTCCTGCTTGTCTCATACCCTTGCATACCTTCCTCAGAACACCTTACAGTGTCTTATAATCTGCTACACGTCTTTTTGTTTCTGTTTAAATTATAATATTCAAATTGTAATATTCCATCTAAATTGTAATAATCCTAAAGATAGAAACTCTGTTTCCAGGGCTTAGCACAATGCCTAACATTTAATGATATATTTACTGAATAATTACTTGTAACTGGGAGGGGAGATGTTGGCAGAATGGTGATATAGACAAACCATAGGTTGGACTCAGAGGCAAGGTCATTTGATCTAACATTCCTATTTTATAGAAAACAAAACAGGTTGGATATCAATAGTAAAGAATTTCTACTGTATAAAAATTACTAAAATGCTCTATAGAACAAATGGATGAGATTTAAAAATCTTTATGATTCCTTCCAAACAATTAAAAAATTACTTACTTCTTCTTTAAAAAATGTAATGCCGGATACTGGTAGAGAAAGCCCTAGAGTCAAGGTTTCTTGACAGTCTTTTTAAAACGTCTCCTTTGTCACATAGGTCCATGGAAACACGAATAGACGTCATTATTGAGGTTGAGCAAAACTCTTCTCCTAGCCCAAGACCCCAGTGAGCAAAATTTCTGAGTAAATAAATTTTATGAAAAACAAGTAGTGAGTTGGTTATCAAGCTATTATTTTTCAAACCTGCTGTTCTATACTCTGCTCTGTGATGCTGTGGCTGGGACCCTGTAGACCACATTGCTCCTTTGCCTGCCTGCTCTGTGAAAAGCTGCTGATAGAGGATACTAGAGAGAGTCTGAAAGGCAGAAGGAAAGGCAGGGTCATGCTCCTTTCTGTTGGTTTTCTGTTATGATCACTATCCGCAGTGGTTCTATGCCTCAGCAGCAGTGACTGGTTCCAGTAACCGTTTATTTCAGTTCCCAGTTTTTTCTTCATTATCTGATACTTAAGTCCTCTTTCTCACAGATGCCCACACCAGCTCCACTGGTACTTTCCTTTGAGCTCCTGAGCCATCAGAACCAGCCAGACAACATCTCTTCCTCAGAATTCTGGATCTCAGCTCTGTGGGATCATTCTTTCTCCAAGCTCTTTTTTCTAATAATCCCAGTCATTTCTCTTTGTTATCCCAGCCCTAGGGGCAGTAGCTGAATTCTGCAGTTGCTACTTCTATGTTACCACGGTGTTCTTTCTTTCTTTTTTCTAGTCCTCCACTGCCTGCTTAACTAAATCCCTATATAAAATTGTCTCTGTTAAAATGACTGGCATGGTGTTTATTTTCTTAACTAGAGTCATAGTATGAGATATATGAATTTATTTAAAAACATATATACATATATAATTATTTAAGTTTATTTTTACATGTTAATAGAAAGCGAATGTCTTCATATCTGTAAGTAAGTTTTTCTTTATGTTAAATAACTGTAAACTCTCATGAGCTACTTGAAAACCAGGATTGCTGTGAGTTGGATGTGGTTTGTCCACACCAAAACTCCTGTTGAAATTTGGTACCTAATGTGGCAATGTTGAGGATTGGGAACCAGGAGGAGGGGATTGGGCCGTGGTGGGTGGATACATCCTAAATATGTTAATGTCCTCCCTGGGGATGAGTGAGTTCTCTTTCTCTTGACAATGGATTAGTTTCTTTGAGAGCAGCCTGTTATAAAGTGTCTGGTTTCCTTGGTTTCTCTCTTGCTTCCTCTCTCGCCATGAAATCTTTTCACACACACTGACTCTTCTGCTTTGCCATGAGTGGAAGCAGCATGAGGTACTCACCAGATGCAGCTACTCAATCTTAGACTTTCCAACTAGGTGTATTTTGAGCCAAATAAACCTTATTTCTTTATAAATGATCCAGTCTCAGGTATTCTGCTTTAGCAACACAAAATGGACTAAGGGATAATTTTATTAATTTGTATATTCCTTAACCATAGTAGGTTGTTGAATGAATTAATTAGAATTGCTGGATAAAATACCAAAGACAGACTAACACACGAAGCCGTGACTACGTCAGCAGCAATTTAGTCTTTTTGGTTGCAAAGCAGATGATCATTGCTGAAGAAAAGAAATTGTGGCATTTTCTGTAACATCATCATTTAAGCTTTAGAATTAATTTGGAAAATGTGTTTATTTATGACTCAAAGAAGCTGTACTTAGAAACAAATTCCTGGCCATCAGGGACTGAAATGTGCCAATATCATAAAAACCATAACCATTCATTACGTACCTACTGTGTGCCTGACATGGTGCTATTTTGCATCTATTATCTCTAATTTTCCCCAAAATCTTATTTTTAGTAATACAGTATTTATTTTACAAATTAAGAAATAGGCTACGATAGTCTAAGTAAATTGCCCAGGATTGCATAGCTAGTTAGTAACTAAGATGTGATTTAAAACCCGGGTTTTTTACTTCTAAGACCATTTTATTTTGTCATGTCTTCTTAGGGCTCAAGATTTGGCATTGCTAATTGAGATAGAGATGCACAATCTTGTACTTCCTATTTTCATATCTACTACAATGTGCTCTAATAAGCACTTGAACTTTGTTGGACAGTGTGAGAAATAACAGCTTTAAAACAGCTTAAAGCTTGAAGTCTTTTTATATAGAAATAAATGCTAGAACAAAACAGTGCCTTTCTCACACTCGTCACTGGTGTTAAGTGTAGTTTAATCTACTCCTGACCCAGTGCATAGGCTTTGATCTGATGGCTCTTCTCGATCTGAATCTAATTTACTGTTGAAATTTGATTGAGATTTAGCTTTGACTAGCTTAGTGTCAAAGGTATGTGGGGCTTTTTCTTTTAGGGACCTATGGTTTTATCTTCTCTATCACTATCTCTAAGGTACTTCTTGATAAACTTTTTGTCAGCATTAGAGAATTGTTTCTATTAGCCATTGGCCTTATTGTGCACTCACTGATCTTGGGTGTTTGTTTCCTTTTTTCTTTTCCAGTTCTTTTTTTTTTTTTTTTTTGAGATGGAGTCTCGCTCTGTCGCCCAGGCTGGAGTGCAGTGGCGCGATCTCGGCTCACTGCAAGCTCCGCCTCCGGGTTCACGCCATTCTCCTGCCTCAGCCTCCCGAGTAGCTGGGAGTACAGTCACCCGCCACTGCGCCTGGCTAATTTTTTTGTATTTTTAGTAGAGATGGGGTTTCACCGTGGTCTCGATCTCCTGACCTCGTGATCCTCCCGCCTCGGTCTCCCAAAGTGCTGGGATTACAGGCGTGAGCCACCGTGCCCCGTCCAGTTCTCTCTCTCTTTCTAACCAAAGACCAAATCATCTTGTGAGATGGAGCAGGGACAACTATTGATCTTATTAGGGCTAAATCTCCTATCTGGTCAATGCTAAGGGGATTTCCCAATGTACATTTCTGCTAAATTTATTCCTTATCCCTTCTCAGCCTTTAGAATTACAGAACAACAACTTTCTCCTTTATTAGTTAGAACATTTAAAAGTTGATACACATATAATAATAGAAAGGCCACTAACCTACCAGATTGTTGCTACCAGCAGCTGGTTTCACATTGATACTGGTTCAAAGCCTTTATGTCTTACATGGAATATTTTGGACAAGAAAATTAAACACAATTTTGGAAATAAGATTTTCAGACAGAAGAAAAGTAAGTTTTGACAGTTTGGCAAGTGGAGGAATACACGTTGAACATGATGGTCCAAGAGCTGGTTTGAATGAACCGAGATGGTTAGAAGGGATTCAAAGAAGACAGAGATGGACAAGCTTACATTTCATATTTTCATATCTAGTGCAATGTGCTCTACTTGAACTTATTGTTGGCCAGTATGAAAAATATCAGTTGTAAAACGGCTCAAAGCTTGAAGTCTTTTTAGGCAGGAATAAATGTAGAAGCACAAGGAAACTGCAACCTCCCTCAGCCCCAACTCCTTGGGAGCTGAGAAGGAAGCAGTATTGGAAAGGGAGATGAGTTTTGGATTCAAGGCAAGTTTTATTTACATCCCAGTTTTTCTTGGGACTAGCCCTGTTGGTAATCTGTCTCTCCCAGAAAATGCTAAGTATGAAGATTTTCTGGTCATGGAAAATATAGAAGAAAAGCTACATGGCATTCAGATATGCAGTGTTTTTCTTAATAGTTTGGGAAGTGAAAGGGGTGCTGGTGGTTTGCAGAGAAATTACAAAGTGAGAAAGAAGATTAAAAATAAGAATTCCAGCAAAGATCAAAAGAACCCTGCTGGGGAAGTTCCCATGATCTAGAAGTTGGTTATTATGATTTAGTGCACATTCTGTTAATTGCTATTGCAATTTTTCAAATCAGTCTCCTGGAGATGTGGGAGCATAACACCAATTTTACAGTTTAGCTCAAAGCTAAACTCTATTTACTTTACAGACATATTTATGAGTGCCTACCCATAAACTGAAGAATACATGTAAGAAATTTTGTTGAAAGGAGACAAAGAATAAAGCAGGAAAGGAATACTTATTGAGCATCTACTATGTATCTGACATTGTACTAGGTTTTTTTAAAATAGAAAACTTAATTTTGAGATAATTGTAGGTTTATATGTAATTGTAGGAAAAAAATGCAGAGAGATCCCATGTGCCTTTTACCCAGTTTTTTTTTTAACCCCAGTGATAACATCTTATAAAGATATAGTATAATATGAAAAACTTGCTTACTCTAGAAGTCCAATTCTATCCCATTTTAAATAGAAACATTTGGGGAGAGAGTTTAAAATAATGCTGAATTTTACCTAGTAAAACAAATCAAAGGCAAAATTGAATTGAATTTTTAAAATCAAATTTTAGCTACTCACACAAGCAAGGGATATCTGTAGAAAATAATGTACAAAAAGTAATATTGGTAATTGATATGGTTTGCCTGTGTCCCCACCCAAATCTCATCTTGAATTTCCACATGTTGTGGGAGGGACACAGTGGGAGGTAATTAAATAATGAGGGCAGGTCTTTCCCATGCTATTCTCATGATAGTTAATAAGTCTCACGAGATCTGATGGTTTTAGAAAGGGGATGTTCCCTGGACAAGCTCTCTTCTCTTGCCTGCCACCATGTGAGACATGCCTTTCACCTTCTGTCATGATTATGAGGCCTCCCCAGCCATGTGGAACTCTAAGTTCAATAAATCTCTTTCTTTTGTAAATTGCCCAGTCTTGTATATGTCTTCATCAGCAGTGTAAAAATGGACTAATACAGTAATAAATGTGAGTGAGTGACCAATAAGATCCTAAAGAAAGAAGATAATTTTGAAAGAGTTTAAAAAATTAGAGAGTTTAGTTCCTAGTAGCTATTAAAAGATTATGTATCCAAAATAATAAAACAGTTTGGTATCAGTGAAGAATACCAAGATAGATCAGTAGAAGAGAATATGAAGTCCAGAAATGGAGTCAAATAGATGTATGTGTTTTTAGTCTTTTATAAAAGGGAAATTCAAAATTAGTGGGAAGTGATAGCATATTCAAAAGTGATGAGGACAATTTGGTCAGCGGAAAAAAAAACTGACATCCTACCCTTACTACATATATCAGAATAAATTTGCAGATGAAACCCAAATATTGGAGGAAAAAAGGAACTATAGTTGTGAATAAGATGAGGGCTTACTTTGAAAACACTATGAGTATCTGGGTGATGGGATCATTTGTATCCCAAACCTCATCATCATGCAATATACCCAGGTAACGAACTTTCACATTTACCCCACCAAGCTGAAATAATAGTTGAAATAAAAAAAAAATCCTTAGAGCTGAGAACTTCATAATCATGACACAAAACCCAGTAGCTTTATTGGAAAATATAGATAAATTTGACTATATGTAAATTAAAACTATTAAATAGGAAAATACTATTAAATTCTTTTAAATCAAAACCACAAATAGAGACACATACTTGCAAAATTTGTGGAAAAGAGTTCATTTCCTTCAGCAAATCAATAAAAAAGACCAAATGCCTGGTAGTAAGATGGTGAAGAATACCAACAGGAAGTTTGTAGATAAATACAAGTGGTGAGTAAAGATACAAAATTATTCTGAACCTACTTGTAATTAGGCAATTACAATATAAAATTTTTAATGAAGTGCCAATTTTCTTTGATCAGATTGACATAGATTACAAATTAGGTATTGAACGTATTGGATCAAGAAAACAAGCGCTCACTCTTACATGAAGAGACAATTTTTTTTTTTAAACTTATTTTAAGTTTAGTGGTACAGGTGCAGGTTTGTTACATAGGTAAACTTACGTCATGGGGGTTTGTTGTACAGATTATTTCATCACCCAGGTATTAAATGATCATTTTTCCTGATCGTCTCCTTTCTCCCACCCTCTGACCTTCAATAGGCCCCAATTTGTGTTGTTCTCTCTACGTGTCCATATGTTCTCATCATTTTGCTCCCACTTATAAGTGAGAACATGTGGTATTTGGTTTCCTGTTCCTGTGTTTGTTTTCTAAGGAAAATGGCCTCCAGCTACATCCATGTCCCTGCAAAGAACATGATCTGATTCTTTTTTATGGCTGTATAGTATTCCCTGGTGCCTATATACCGCATTTCCTTTATCCAGTCTATCACTGATGGGCATTTATGTTGATTCCATGTCTGTGCTATTGTGAATAGTGCTACAATGAACATATGTGTGCAAAAGAACACTTATACTCTGTTGGTGGAAGTGTAAATTAGTTTAGTTAATGTGAAAGATAGTGTGGTGATTTCTCAAAGACCTAAGGACAGAAATACCATTCAACCAAGCAATCCCATTACCGGGTATATACCCAAAGGAATAGAAATCATTCTATTATAAAGATCTATGTTTAAAGATATTAGTTGTTGCATTGTTTTTTGTAGTAAAACACCACAAAAACAGATGTGTATTTGTCCATTCTTGCATTTCTATAAAGAAATACCTGAGATGGGATAATATATAATAAGAGGTGTAATAAGCTCATGATAAGAGGCCTCTGGAAGCTTAAGTCATAGTGGAAGGTGAATGGGGAGCAGGCATTTCACATGATGGGAGCAGGAGCGAGTAAGGGGAGACACCACACATTTTTAAATAACCAGATCTTGTGAGAATTCACTCACTATTGCATGGATAGCACTAAATCTGGAAGGATCCACTCCCACGATCCAATCATCTCCCACCAGGCCCCACCTCCAAAACTGGGGATTACAATTCAACATGTGATTTAAGTGGGGACAGATATTCAAACTATATCCTTCCATTCCTGCTCCTCCAAATTTCCTGTCTTTCTCACATTGCAAAATACAGTTACACCTTCCCAAAACAATAATCCCCTAAAGTCTTAACTCATTCTAGCATTAATTTGAAAGTCTTAAGTGTAAGTCCAAAGTTTCATCTGAGACTTATCTCCTTCTATGTATGAGCTATAAAATCAAAACAAGGCCGGGCGCGGTGGCTCAAGCCTGTAATCCCAGCACTTTGGGAGGCCGAGACGGGCGGATCACGAGGTCAGGAGATCGAGACCATCCTGGCTAACACGGTGAAACCCCGTCTCTACTAAAAAAATACAAAAAATTAGCCGGGCGAGATGGCGGGCGCCTGTAGTCCCAGCTACTCGGGAGGCTGAGGCGAGAGAATGGCGTAAACCCGGGAGGCGGAGCTTGCAGTGAGCTGAGATCCGGCCACTGCACTCCAGCCTGGGCGACAGAGCGAGACTCCGTCTCAACAACAACAACAAAAAAAAATAAAATAAAATAAAATAAAATAAAATAAAATCAAAACAAGTTATTTACTTCCAAGGTACAATGGGAGTACAGGAATTGGGTAAACATTCCCATTCCAAAAGCAGTAATTGGCTGAAAGAAAGGCCCCAGGCAAGTTTAAAACCCAGCAGGATACAAAAATCAGCCAGGCGTAGTGGTGGGCACCTGTAATCCCAGCTATTCGGGTGGCTGAGGCAGGAGAATCGCTTGAGCCTGGGAGGCGGAGGTTGCAGTGAGTCGAGATCCGTGATTGCACTCCAGCCTGGGTGACAGAGAGAGACTCCATCTCAAAAACAAAACAAACAAACAGACAAAAATAACACAAAACAACAACAACAACAACAAAAAAACCCCAGCAGGGCAGTCATTAAATTTTAAAGCTCCAGAATTATCTTCGTTGACTCCATGTCCCACACCCAGGGCACAGTGGTGCAAGGGGTGGGCCCCTTAAGACCTTGGGCAGCTCTACCCTTATGGCTTTGAAGAGTGTAGCCCCCATGGCTGGTCTTGCGAGTTGCAGTTGAGTGCTTGCAGCTTTTCCAGGTGCAGAGTGCAAGCTGCTGGTGGATCTACCATTCTTGGGTCTGGAGGACAGTGGTCCCTTTCCCATAGCTCCACTAGGCAGTGCCCCAGTGGGGACTCTGTATGGAGGCTTCAACATACATTTTCCCCTCACACTACCCTAGTAAATATTCTCTCTGAGGGCTGTGCCCTAGCAGCGGCTTCTATCTGGGCACTCAAGCTTTCTCACACATCTTCTGAAATCTAGGTGGAAGCTGTGAAGCCTCTTTCATTGTTGCACTCTGCATGTCCACAGGTTTAATACCATGTGAAAGCAACCAAGGCTTATGACTTGCACCTTCTGAAGCAGCAGCCCAAGCTATATCTGGGGCCCTTGAACTGAGGATGGAGCTGGAGCAGCCTGAATGCAGGGAACAATATCCTGAGGCTGCACAGGGCAGTGGGGTAGGGGGACCTGAACCCTGGAAACATTCTTTCCCTCTAGACCTCAGGGCCTGTGATAGAAGGGTCTGCTTCTTAGATCATTTGTACCCTAAACCCCTCAGCAATATGCTATTTACCCATGTAAAAAACCTGCAGATGTACCCCCTGCATTTTATTTTAGATGAATCTAAAATAAAAGTTAAAAAAAACAAAAATAAATTAAAGTAAGTATTTAGAAGAAAACATAAGAAAATGGTTGAGTATTGCCTTGAATAGTAGAGTTCAGAGGTAGGTATTACCTTTTTTATATGCTACCAAACTATAAAAAATGTTTTAGTAAATGCATGTATTGCCTTTAAAACTACTATCAAAAGTAGTTGATGGATTTAGAAACAGCTTCCAACCATTAATGAGGCCCTCCTAGTCAGAGGTCATGTCTAGCACGCTCAGAATTACATCTACTTACCTCTTCACCTATTCAGAGGCCTTCCCTCATCCTCCTTCCTTGGTTCCCCTGCTTTAAGTACTTTCCTCTGCCTTATCTTAATCATTGTGTATCAAATTACTCTGTTTTATTTTATACATAACAATTATCACTATCTAGGATTCTTATTTATTTGCTTGCATGTTAATTTCCTGCCTTCCTACAATATGTAATCAACTCCAAGGGGGAAGGATTTTGTATATGTCTTGTTTAGTGCCGTATCCCCAGCTGCCAGTGTGGTGCCTGCTACATAGTAAGTGCTCAAAAAATATCTGTTGAATAACTGAATAAATTGCAAACAATATTAAAAAGAACCAGGGCTACTTATCGACCCGCTTCACTTGGGAGGCAAATTGGCTTCATTCTTTATTCTTCCTTTGATGCATCATGCAGTCAGTACCTGCTCTGTAGAAGAGTGATAAGCTGTGAAGAATACCAAAATATAATAAAGTTTATCCTGTCCTCATCAGCTTACAATTGGGTAGAAGAGAAATACAAGTCATTACTAGTCAGTCCACTGCCGAATGAGGGGCCCTTGAACCAGGAGAGGTTACCCAGAGTAAGGTAGAGGGAAAGAGTAGTGATTCAAGAATTGCGGGGAATGTATTGTAGAAGAGTTTCTGCCCCTCTGTACTGGAAGACAGGAGTTCTGGAAACCACCATCACTTTGCAGCTCTGGGGATTTACCCCCATGCACAGAGGATTCTGATATGCAATCCCTCTTCTGCCAGGGTTTCTCTCCCATATGGTTTCTATGGTTCCCCCGAATCTCTGCCGCATGGGAGGGACCTCTGCCATGCATGCCAGCTGGCTCGTGGGCCCTGTTTTCTCACCTTATTTCTGCCAACTCTGTTTCAGAGAGCTGGGCCTGGTTCCCACTTTATCCAACCTTATCTCAGAGAGCATTCTCTGAACACAATCATCCTTACATGGGAAAAGAAACATAATCAGAATACAGCATCTTTCCAACAATCACTGGCTCCTCTGCCTGGAAATTTCCACTTTAAAGACTCACTTCTTTGGTTAATACATTACCCTCTTTTGGATTTCAAATGCTACTGGGAATTTAAAAAGGCACATTATAATATTAAAACAATAAAGAGGGAGAAAACAAAAATATTTAATGCCTCAGTGTGAAAATATGAATCAGGCATTTGGCTTTTGGATTATAGGCTATCAGGAAATGACAGAGACCTCAGAAATATATGTGTGTGTATGTAAGTTTTTATCCATTTCTGTTGTTTTTGCACAATGAGAATATTGATCCCTCAGAAAATACAGTGGCGTGGCTAAGATAATAAGCAAGTTTCCTGAATCCTTGCCTCTTTGGAATTCGAGGGATAGATCCTGTTGAGTGTTACATGGAGATTCTTGGGTGGACAGTCGACAGGCCAAGACACTGAGCACCTAGGTTGGTACTCAAAAAAAAAAAAAAAAAAAAAAAGTTTTTTTGGTTGTACAGGAATTAAGGGCTCAGATTCTGGTTAGAGCAACATGGATTTGACTCTTGCTTTGCTGTGTGAATTTGGCAAGTAACAACATCTTTAAGTTGCAGTTTATTTACTTATAACAGACAGATGGTAAAAGTACCTGATTCATGGAGTTGTTGTAAAGATCAAATGAGCTAAAGTAGGTAAAGCACATTGTAAAGTCCTTGCTTGTACTAGGTACTTGATAAACACTGGCTACTGCAAATGAGGAGATTGTTAAAGGCAAGATTTACCTACTTCATATTGCTGTGAAGGGCCCTCCTAATGTCAAGGTGCAGATCCAGCCAGCTGTCCTCTCATCCCTACTGTTTCTCTGCATCTTAATGTTCACAGTTTCGAAGAGAACTAGATGATTTATTCTGCCTACCATCCTACCAAGAATATCTCGTGTGGTATTATAAAGAAGTTAATTTTAGATGGGGCAGTATGTCCTGGGGCATCTTCAAATCACAATATCTTTGGAGTATATGAAAGAGTTAGGCAATATGGTAGAAGCAATGGAAATGTTAGGAATTTATGATTCTTAAAGTTACCTCTTCCTGCCTATTTTCCCAAGATGGCATGTGTTTTCATTGGTGAAAATGTAGCAACAATTGGACTACTATGAACATTTGGAAGACTGTTGTGTTCCTTGGAAACTCTACCCTGATATTTGGAACATACAGAAGGGACCACGTGGGTCTAATATGCCATGTAGCTGTTTGATTCATCTCAAAGATCTTAGACTGATAAAGAGTTTTTCCACCAGACTTACTCCAGCAGAGGACATGGGCTCAAAACTTATGATCAAAAAACCAAACTTTTTATTAAAAAACAAAAATCCGTGCTCTCAGAGGAAAAGCAGCCTCAGATGCTCAGGTTAAAAGAATTGATCGTGGATAATAACTTACTGTTATGGCTTTCCCAGTCACTTATTCTACTTACAACAAGCTCCTCTGAAGGTCCATGGAATTATCTGAGTTTTAAAATGGAGATTCCCTAGCTACATCTACATGGTTGGGAGTGGGGCCTTGAAATATTAATTTTTAATGGCATCTTTATCTGAGTCAAGCTCATTTGAAACACACTTAGAAATATACTAATTGAGATATTGGCACATAAATCCCTGTGTCAGTTACAAAGCTAATGCAATCCACCTCTTATTCATATTCTTAACTCCTTTTCGTTTTTTTGCATGAACCAGTCACTTTACCTAGATATGAGATATGATTTTGTTGCCTAAGAAGTTGAATAAAATAGGACTAGAGGATTCAGAAAGCAGCTTCTATTATCAAAATATCTTATTGATTTAAAAAGCAAGGTGCAAATCGTATGGTATAATTTTTGTAAGAAAGAAGAAGAAATAAGAATCCACACATACATATACACAAACACAGAAACTAAAGAAATTGTTTTATTATTGAGGATGAGTAGATATAAAGTAGAAGCAATAATAAAGGGAATGATAGCTTTCCAAGTTTACCTTTCAGTATAGCTTTTGTTTTAAAACTATATTAATATTTCACATATTAAAAATTAATCTAGCAAGCATAAATTCCTAAAATTAAATACAAACAGAAACACATGGATCAAACTTCTGATCAGATTGATAATATGAACACAAAGAAGCAAAACCAGAATTAATGCAAGTAAGTTTTAAA
Organism: Trachypithecus francoisi; assembly: GCF_009764315.1. Lineage (NCBI taxonomy): Eukaryota > Metazoa > Chordata > Mammalia > Primates > Cercopithecidae > Trachypithecus > Trachypithecus francoisi. The sequence goes on along the minus strand of NW_022681453.1, from coordinate 73,688,490 downwards.
TACTGTACTATAACTGCATTTCACCCTCAGTGTGATATTTTCTAAAGACAAAAAGAAACTGTTGTGGATAGTAAAATGGTTTTAAATTATTTTGTATGCATTGCAGGAAGTGAACAAATGAGCAGGTATGCTGTGTTTTGAGGGAACGGAGCTTTTATTTTAGGAGAGTGAAGGAATAAGTATGGAAAGGGAGAAGGAGAACTCTGTTGTATTGGATGAGAATTGGAGGTATGCATATGAACTCATGACTTTACGAAAGCATATTTACTTGCTTGGTACAATGAAAAAGTTTAGAAGCAATCACACACAGTAGCAATGAATGTACCTATTATCCTGATCTTGGTTTCTAACTACCATTTTCCAAAGGAACCAGGGGGCCCTGGAAAAACTGTTTGATGTTAAGTCTGGGGCAATGAAGTACGAGGTGAGCCTGAGCATTGAGATGCACCAAAAAGTGAAGCCGTGCTCAAACACTGATAGGAAAATGTCAAAAAACAAAGAAGCCAGATGAAGGAACTGCCACTGGTCAAATCTGAGAGAACCGCAATATCAAAACAAATAATGGCAGGAATGAATCCAATGATTCATAGTAATAGATTCGTTTTAATAACTGTAAGTCCATCATGGTATCAAAAACAAAGGGAGTGAAAAGAAGAAAGTTCATCTCTATAGAAGCATAGCAAATTATAAATGTAGAAAGCATGTAAAATGATAATTTTCTAAGGCTGTCAATCACAGTTGTAATAATTCAAGCAAAAATCATTAAAGCATGCTAAAACTATTGTGTTAAATATTGGTCTTTATAATCATTTAATTAATGATTTCTTAATTTCAGAGGGGACATGGTGTATTTACAATGGGGAAATCTGGCAGCATAACCTTAACTAAATGATTATACTTACTATCACCAAGTTTGACAAACTGGCGACATATGCCTCCTGATGTGATGCACTAAAAAGGACATAACATCCTGCCAAAAGTGTTTAACTTCATTCTAGTTGTGAGGAAGCAATTAGATAAATCCAAATTGAGAAACAGTCTGCAAAACAAATAGTAAGGTACAATTTTTGCAAGAAAGAAGAAGAAATAATACACACATACATACACACAAACATCTGTGAAAGGAAACAATATGGAGAACACAAAAGCTAAAGACATTGTTTAAACAACAAAAGAAACTACACTAGTCAATTAAAGAAATTGATTCCTCAAAAATATCAATGTCTTAAAAGTTTTTTTTAAAAAAATACTAGGCACAGTTCTAGATTTGAAATTACTAGAGACATGGCAACTGAATGCAATGCATAATTCTTGATTGATCTTGGATTTTTAAAATTTACAATAGACATTATTGGGACAATTTGGGGAATTTGAATGTGGAATATATATTACATGTCATGGTACAAATCAATGTTAAAATTTCCTGAAAATGATCAGTTCTGCTGTGGATATGTGGCAGAATGGCTTTGTTCTCAGGAGATGACACCTGCCACTTAATAGTTCACCAAAATGAGAGAAAGAAAATGTGACAGAATACTTACAATTTGTGAATCTAGGTAAATAGTATCATATATTTATGGTATTACTAGTGCAACTTTTCTGTATGTTTTAAATTTTTTCAAAATAAAAAGTTGGGTGGAGAAAGGAGAGTGCAAAAAATAAAGCAGTATTGGTTGCAAGCAGAACTGGTTGCCAGAATGGTGTGATAGACATCTTCACTTATCACTTACTGGGCTGGGCAAGAGCCTGCTAATAGGCACATTAATTAATTAATTAGCCGCTGCAGTTGGGCTTTCTTCCCATCCCCCAGCCCTCACCAGGATGTACTTAGGTACAATAATGGAGGAGGAAAATGGAGAGTGTTCTCTATATTACCATCTCAGAGGGATATTCCCGCTTCAAGCACCTCTCCAGAGGGCTAATGGCCGACAAAGCCTTATTACCATCCTGGGATAAGTTCAATTTTTTTTTATGATAGTAATTTGTTACACCAGTTTGCCACTTGCCTGCTGCTTCCTTGTTAATCCAATAATCTATATGAGAAAAGCAATTTGATGTACCTCCTTCCCATCTGCCACCCATCAGCCAATCTATATCTTAACTATCAGTGATTTATTAATGGCGTCTGCATTAAGCACATCTCTGCTCCATTGGCGCCCTCCTTCTTGGCCTCCTGCTTAGATACACTCCCTGGATGTGTTAGAAGGCAAACTCAGCATGGAGATTAAAAGCAACAATGGAATAGCAAGCTGAACCCAGGTCCTGGATTTGCTCCTTTCAAACAATGAACATATATGCACATGCACATGCTAAGCAGATCCACTTCAGAGCCGGCCATAAGAAATGTGAGAAACTAGGATATTTTTCATTATGCTTTGTATTCAGTGCTTAACCTTGTTTCTTTAGCTGGTTGAAGTTAGCCATTGACCATTGTGCCCTATCTGAATGTTGCACTTCTCACCCCAACCTCCTGGATGTCCATTCACATGAACCAAGGGCCTGCATGAGCCCTGGATCCTGATCTCTTTCCTGCAGAGACAAAAGGGGAAGGTAGCTATGGGCTGGATGAGCTGATGCAGCTCTGAAGAAAGGACTTTGTTCTTGAAGATATGAGTCTAGTCTCTGCACCTGTGATTGCTGAGTTTAATTTTCTTCAAGTCATTCTGGCCTACCTAGAAGAACAAAGGCTCTAGATGACACCCCTAGAGGAGGAACATAATAGAATTGGGTGGGGAGAAAATGATGGCACACAGCAGTGTTGCTGTCTGTTGTGGGTTAAATATGCCATTCACTTAGATTCTATGCTATTTGTTGCCTATAGAAGCTTGATACACATGGCCCAACCTGAAACCTGGTAGAAAAAGAAACGTGGACATAGGATGGATATCTCAGGAACCCACTACTACTGTTATTTGCAGGTTCCATATAGTGGGAGTCCATGTTGCATAGTGGTTAGCTCAATGGCTGAGAAGTTTAAACTCTGGCTGTGCAATGTGCTATCTCTCTGCTCTATAGTAAGTTTATGAACCTGTTCAAGTCTCAGTTACTTCTGTTAAATGGAACTACTATTGGCACCTCATAAGGTCATGATCAGCAGTAATAATGATTAAATTGTAAATGGTTAGTCTCCATTTCTCATCAAATGCAATCTTATTTTTACTTCTGTATTGACTCTCCCTTTTTTTTTTTTCTTTTGAGATGGAGCCTCGCTCTGTCGCCCAGGCTGGAGTGCAGTAGCGCGATCTCCGCTCACTGCAAACTCCGTCTCCTGGGTTCATGCCATTCTCCTGCCTCAGCCTCCCGAGTAGCTTGGACTACAGGCACCCGCCACCATGCCCGGATAATTTTTTGTATTTTTAGTAGAGATGGGGTTTCGCCATGTTAGCCAGAATGGTCTCCATCCCCTGACCTCGTGATCTGCCCGCCTCAGCCTCCCAAAGTGCTGGGATTACAGGCATGAGCTACCATGCCTGGCCGACTCTCCCTTTTTTAAAACAACTTTTTCTTTCACATTTGTGTCTTGGGTACCTTTGCCATGCTTTCTTGATTCTATTTGCTTTGAGTTGGCTTTTACCTGGCTTGTTTGGCTGTTTTCAAGTTTCCATCCCCTAAGGTTTCTGGTATCTCCATTGCAGACAGTGGCTCTGAACTCTTCTCTCTCTGCTGAGTAAATAACATATAGCTTATGGTGGGAGTGAGCTGCCAATAAATTTAGAGGTGCTTTCCTTAGCTGTTAGGTTTTCAGGAGAGGAAAGTGAACAAAAGGCAAATATCCAGACTCTATAGTCCACATTCCTTTCCTTCCTTAAAATCAAGGGTGGTATTTTAAGTTGTCATCCTCTCAAGTTCACCTAGAAATGTGCCTGGTAAGACAAGAGTTCTGAACCTGATGTACTGCAACTCATGATTTTGCACAGCCATGGTTGATATAAATATTTTCTCCTCACAACTAAATGCCAATTGCCTAAGGGTAGGAATTTTCTGATAATATTTCTATTCCCATCCATATAACTCAGCATGGTGCACCATACTCAGTAAGTGCTCAATAAATGCTTGTTGAACAAGTGACTATAGTGTTAACTTTGTGAGCAGGATATTATATTTTGCTATGATTTCTTGTCCTTGAGTTATTTTCCCTCAAAACTCTACTGTAAAACCTTTTCTGCTGTCCAAGAGCTTCATTTCTAAAGAAATCATCCCCCTCCATCTTTTCTTAATTAACAGCATTTTCCAGTATTTTTTTCCCTTCTCTGTGACAGTTTCCCACTATTGTCTGTTTGCAGCTGTTACATGGTTAAGAAACTGAGTAGACATGCTAATGAGTGCTTGGTGTGTAGGAGGAGCACCTCTAAATTCTCCTGGACTGGCCAGGCAGCCTGTTCCCACTTACTCTTTCTAAAATAAGCTCTAGTTGGCAGCCAGGGATTGGATTATTTGCAGTTTCTTTCTGTGGAGGAAGTTCTTGCTTGGACTAGCTATCTGTGTTTCTATTTAGGAACAAATAAACATGCTGCTGCTCTCAAACTCTTCATGTCTACACTAAACTTCAAATTGCCTGCTCCACTCTTGCTCATAGACTTGTCCAAACCACTGGAAACCAGCTTTGGTTTATGTGTTTATTTCAATTAGTCAGTCAATTTAGCAAATTGTTGTGTGTGTGTGTGTGTTGGTGGCGGGGGTGCGTTGGGTAGTTGGTCCACATGCAGTCTCTTCCTACATTGATCTCAACTGTAATCTCTAAAGCTTAAGATAACATTGTGTGACTGAATGGATTTTGGTCCTTGCAATTGTCTTTACAACTCTCATGACTGAATCTGAACATGTCCATTAGGGAGTTTTTGAATACTTCATGATTGTTTTTTTGTTTTCTTCCCAAGAGCTTCAAAAAAATGATATTAATAGCCTGCTTTCCAAGAGAGGTTACAGAGGTATCTGAATTTCCTAGTGTCTGGGATGATGATCTGTAATATTAATCTGGGATTCTCATTCTGAGTCATGAATTTGAGCCAGTAGGTTAGAATCAAGCCACTTAATCCCCCTTCGGTATGTTTCCTGACTGTTGGAATTTCATGACCTTTACACAAAGACATGAAGAATCTCACTGATCAGAGAGCAAGCTGGAGGGAACAGGTTGGAAGCCTGGAGAGAAGGCAGGTTTTGAACAAGACATAGGGTAGTTGCCAACCATCTCGCTAATGGGGACATGGTCTTAGTGATAAAGACGCTTTGAGCTTTCCAATGTATCCTAAGAGTAGCCTTCTTTTCCCCTGGAACTTCTAAGGTGACTTTTTTTTTTTTTTTTGAGAATCAAAGAATAGCTAGAAGGGGCCGTGCTGAAAGAAGTGGCCCACATTAGACTTGGGATAGCAGGTTAAGTTCTATTTTGGTGGCTTTTCAGAACATAACTACTTTGTCCATTGAAGACAAGTAGACCATATGGAAGAAACTGGAACTGTGAGGATTCTTTGACCTATCATCTACCCCACTGCTCTCTGTATAGAAGGTAACTATGGAAAAACAGAAACAGCTCATCTATGTCACTCTCTTTCCCTAAGGAGCCTCCTGCACAAGAATGTATAAGCTAACACTGTCCTATATTCCTGCTTTCCAAGAGAGGTTACAGAGGTATCTGAATTTCCTAGTGTATTTGCAGGACAGTGTTAGCTTATACATTCTTGTGCAGGAGGAATACAGGACAATGTTAGCTTATACATTCCTGTGCAGGAGGCTCACCTTATTCATTTTTGTATCCTACTTCTTTGCTAGCTTGCTGTTCTTATTTCTACCCCTCTAATAAAGACTTCCAAACACCAATAAATCTTTGTTTAGGGGTAACATTTAGCATTTTCCCAAAGTAATTGCATCCGTTTTCATATGAATATATTCCACAACAGGAATAGGATTCAATTTGAAACTAGCACCAATTTTATGTGCCTGGAGCTGTGGACTTCCTCAGAGCCTCAAAGTACAGCACCACAATATATTCCCTGAATTCTAATCCATGGCTCAGTTGTACCACTTATGCTACTCCAAGTAAGTATTCAGCTTAAATTGCTGGTGGGCGATTATCGCTTTACTTGTCATTTTTCTCAGCTTGGGGAGTTCTTCATTGAAAGAGTCAACATAAAAAGTAACTCTCACAGCTGGGGAAGTTGAAAATATGTGATGAGATAATCAGACTAATTGGCCAGGTCTGGTAATCAGTAGGTAACCCAATAATTTTAACATAGAAAACAAACAAGAGACTGAGTGGAGTAGGCTGATTTTTCCAACTAAGAAGAAAATATCCCTTTATGATGGGGAGGCTGCTCTGGCTAGAGATACTAGAATATTTTAATTTCTTTGTATTACATATTGATTTCACTCACAGACTGTGAAACTGGGTACAGATGGTTGGCTGAATTGCAGTACGTCTATAATGTAGGCTAACGCACAGAAAATATGGAGGGAGAAAACTTGAGAATATGTATCAGACTAGTCTATAGTGGATGTTTGTGTTTCATCCAGTGAGAGTGTGACTGCATTGGCACTGCTATCACCAACAATAAAATGAAGGTAGAACTATCAACAAACCCCTCCCCTCTTGATACCATGTCTCTCTAGCTGTAGTCCAGCCTTTTTTGATCTGTTATCAAAACAAGAAGTTGTAGCAGTGGTTCTCCATGTCTGGTCCCCCATCCAATAGCAGCCGCATCCCCTGGGACCTTTTTAGAAATGCAAATTCCCAGGTCCCACACCAATGGATCTACTTAACTAGACACTCTGGGAGGGGGATACAGAAATCTGGTTTAGTAAGTCCTCCAGGTGATCTTGATTCAAATTAATATTACAGAACTACTGGCCCACAACCTTGCTACCCAGAATATGATTTGCAGATCAGCATCAGGGGAATCACTAAAAATGATTAAAAAGTGAAGAATCTTGAGTCCCCTTTTTAGTCTGCATTTTAAACCAGATCCCTAGGAAATTAGCATGCCCACTGAAGTTTGCAAGTGCTGGTTTTAGTTATTATTCCCACCTCCTCAGGTCTGATTATACCCCATCCAGCTTCTGCCCGCTCCATTCCTGTGAAAATTCTCTCAGTACTGCCCAGTGACTTCCAACTGTGACAGTGTATGCCTATTTTTCTGTCAGTGCTCGTATTTTATTGTACTTCCCTGCTTCATTTCACAGAGCTGCTCATTCTCTCCTTTGAATACATACAAATTATTTTCCTAAAAACTTTGATTATTGCTTCTTTGGCTCCTTCATAGATTCATTTCCTTGTAAATGTTGCTAACCTCTTCCCACCCTGCCCATCAACCAGGGTTCTATCCTTAGCTCACAGCTCTAATTCTGTACACTTTTTATTGGTAATCCCAGCTCATGTATTAATAATATCTAAATCTAAGTCATTGCCTGCTGTTTAATTGCTTGTGAGACATTTCTACTTGCATGTCTTTCACTGCAAACTTAACATCCAAAAAATTAAACATCATTATTTCCCCTAAACTCCCTACTTTTACAGTCTTTCATTCACTTGGTGTCACTACCATCTATGCACGCACTCAAATTAGAAACTTGGAATTTATCTATGATTTTTACTTGTCTTTACTCCCTATCAAGAATTCTAGTTGCCATCCAATAGCTATTCTCCTCTCTTTTATAATAAAGAACCAAAATGTTTATTTGGGTACTTGGAATAAAGCCTACATTTCCTAGCCTACCTCACAACTAGGCTTAACTATGTCTCAGTTTTGGCCACTGAAATGCAGGCAGAAGTCTTCTAGGACGTCTTCTCTAAAGACAAGGGGCACAGTAGTTTTGCCCTTCCTTCGTTCTTCTTCCTGTAACATGAAGGGAATTATTCAGACTCCAGCAGCCATTTTTGATAGTGAGGAGTAAGCTCCATGCCAGGGAAGACACAACAAAGAGATGGGAGGAGCTGCGTCCCTGATGAGAGTAAGAGCCAGTTCTGGACTGACTTCTTTTATGTAGGAGAGAAATACACTTCCTTCTTGTGTACTAATTTTTTTTTCAGGCCTCTGTTCTCACAGTTGAACTTATCCTGAACAATATAAAACCCGTATCTAATTATCACCAAGACTTACTGATTTTACCTCAAACTATGTTCCAAATCTATCTCCTTTTCTCCATGTCTTTTAACGTAGGCTTTGTTTAGACTCTAATCTCTGACTCAGATTGCTAAAATAATTCCTAACTGGTGTTCACATCTCCAGTTCTTTACCACTCAAATTCATCTGCCATTGAGGTGAATAATCTAAATGAAAATCTCATCTTGCCATTCCTTTACTTATAGCTCTACTGATAATTTCCCTTTAGCAAAAGAATTGCTCTTCAGCTTATTTCCTATTAATCCCTGTGCTCATTGTACTGCCCAGGCATATGAGGCTTCCCAGTATTCCCTTGGATTTTTCACAGATGCATGCTGTTACCTTCACTCTAGGATGTCCCATCACACATCTGCCTGGGATAGTCTTAGTTATCCTTTAAGATGCAGTTTAAGGCTCTAGTTCCTTAGTCCAGCGGTGACTAATCATTTCAGTTCTGCACCCCATGAGCCAACAATTAAGAGTATGCAACCAAAATTTAGGTATGTTTATTTGTTTATTCAAAGTTATATACTTGTACTATTATACAAACCATTTGTATACACATTATAAAATCTATACAAAAGTAGAAATAGAAAATAACTACAAGTTTCCAAGTTTTATTTTCACTTCTATGGATTGGCTTGTGTCTCTTGGGGTAAGAGCACTAAATTTGGTAAACCAGTTTCTCTAATTTGCAATGTCTTCTAAGATAATCCCTACTGAGGCAGAATTGATTATGTTCTCTTTTATGCCTCCATAGTAATATATATTTTTTGACCTCTTTCTTCTTCTAATTTACAAGATCCTTTAGGCAGGGGCTATATCTAATTTATTTATGTATCACAACCAACTATTGTTTGCCATTCTAGGTGCTGGGATTCAGCAGTGAATTAATCAAAGTTCCTGACCTCACTTAGCTTATATTTTGGTTGGGGGTAGGGAGGATGAGATGGGGAAACACAGGTGGGGAAAAAAATAAATAAATGTAAATAAAATGCTAGATGTGATAAGGTCAGTGAAGAAAAATATTACAGTGAACTAATTTGAAATAGACCTAAGGTGAGGCTCTGAACAGTTGTCCTGTTAACATAGCCATTTGAGACATCAAATAGCTGTGTGGTTCTCCTCAGATTCTTAAAAAAAAAAAAAAATGCGGACGGATCACGAGGTCAGGAGATCGAGACCATCCTGGCTAACACGGTGAAACCCCGTCTCTACTAAAAATACAAAAATTAGCTGGGCAAGGTGGCGGGTGCCTGTAGCCCCAGCTACTGGAAGGCTGAGGCAGGAGAATGGCATGGACCAGGGAGCCGGGGCTTGCAGTGAGCCGATTGCACCACCGCACTCCAGCCTGGGCGACAGAGCGAGACTCTGTCTCAAAAAAAATCTTTCCTTCTCAGCAAGAAGTGTGAATTTCTATCATTGTGATGAACCAGTTAGAGAGGCAGGTTTATAAAACATCAATTCCCCTTTCCCCATTGCTTCACTTCTTTTATTAGAAAGCTGGGGCTACTTAGTTCTACAATTGCCTACATTAATCACTACTTACTTGGCACTTATCCTGCTCTGTTACTAAGAAGTTCCTCTCACCCACTTCCTAACCCTATTCCTCTAATTTTTGTTCTGCACCACGCCAGTATGCAAATCCTCCTCCCTAACATCTGCTTCCCTATTCAGTTCAGCAATGGGCATCTAAAAGGCCCTCTTAGGCTGGGCGCAGTGGCTCATATTTATAACCCCAGCACTTTGGGAGGCCAAGGTAGGAGAATCGCCTGAACCCAGGAGTTCAAGACCAGCCTGGGCAACATAGGGAGACCCTATCTCTTCAAAATATTTAAAAATTAGCTGGGCATGGTGGTGCTCACCTGTGGTCCCATGTACTTGGGAGGCTGAGGTGGGAGGATTGCTTAGTCCAGGAGTTCAAGGCTTCAGTGAGCTGTGATTGTGCCACCGCACACCAGCCTGGGAGACAGAGTGAGACCCTGTCTCTTAAAATAAAATAAAATGAAATAAATATATTCTATCCACCCCTCAACCAGTTCCTTCCCCTCTGTCTTATGTAGATAAATTTCTCTTTGTCTTCAAATCTTTCCTCAAAGATTTGGTTAGCCATTTGGCATTTTCTTCAGGGATACCCCTTCTCTTCCAACTCTCCTAGATGGAACCCCGTCAGTTTTAAACTCCCTGTCTCTTATGACCAGGAGAAGAGATCAGTCAAGCCTAGCTTCCCTGTGGCTACTTTCAGTTCACTCTCCCATCGCAACATCTTCTTCATTAAGGTTCTTCCATTTGATTATATTATGTTCTTTCTTTCCTTTTAAGAAAACTACTCATATCTAGGAAACCGTTCACCTCCAAGTTCAATACATGAATCACAATTGTTATTTATTTATTTTTGTCTAGCACATTTCTCATGATTTAGTCCTTTGCAAGACTTAGCCATTCATATGGTTGGGACTTTATAATAAATGCCTTGGCACTGTACACCATACTTCTTGTATTTCTTCAAGTCTTGTTATTTCACTCAAAATTGTCACACACTCATGATCTTGAGCTTCAGATTCCCAACTCTGATGCTTCCTTTCCTTTTATTTCATTTGCATGACCTGTTCCTTGTCCTTACGACCTCCAGGCCCTCAACTCATTCTCTTGCCTATAAACTCTGCTCTGGCCTCACCTGCCTACTTCTCCAGCCTATAAGGGATGGTGGGTTGTTTCAATTATGCAACGGCTGTCATTCTAGAATGTCCTGCCTCCTGTGCTTTGTGCCACTTCTAATTTTTCTTCTTCTACCTTTCCAGTCAATTATTCTTAGCAGATGACTTTCTTTACTATGCATTTTACCATCTCCCTCTTTTTTGTTTCCACTTTTGAGGAAGAGGCACTGTTTTTCCTCCCTGATGAAACTGTCGAACCTAGTCCAAGGCCTCGTACCTCACAGTAGTGTCATGATGTTATGGAGAAAAGATAGCCTTCCTCCCTAGCCTTCCAAGTGTTAGAATTTCAGGCTCTTTTCAGACTCATAGATGTCCTGGAGCAACTTATTTAACCTTCCTGCATCTTAGATTTTCTTCTTTAATACAAAATGATAACACCTTTCTCACAATGTTAGTATGATACCTAAGTGATACGACATAAATGTATCTTGCACAGTGTTGTGACAAAATAGGCACTGGTTTTTATCTTTCCCTTGGTGCTGTGTTAAGGATTCTTACCTGGGTTTCACGTTTTATGTAAGCTCTCTAAGTTTTTTTTGCTTTGTGTATATATGTGTCTGCACATGCTATACCTTAAAAAGCTTTTCTTCATCACTAAGTAGCAAGTCCCACAGTCTTTTCTCATTTCTAGGCTTCATTGATCTCAGGGTCACACCTGACATTAGTGACCACTCTTTTTGTGTGTGTGTGAAAGTGCCACCTCCCTTGGTTTCCATAAGTTGCTATGCCACTTCTAAATGCTTCTGATTTCTTTCCTTGTCTGGCTCTTTTTCCTGCTGCTCCTAACAAAAATATCCCCCTGAGATTAAATCCCACCTTTCTACTCTTCTTCTACAATTTTTTCAACATTCTGATTCCCTCTCAAGGCCACAACTGTCACCTCTGAAATGACTTCTTCTACCTAACCCTTCCCCAAGGTCCAATGCCAGATTTCCACCTGCTCATCTCCATCTTCATTTTCTAGAGATAACTTCATCTTTCTAAAACTGAACTCTTCATTTCCTCTTCTTAATAACTTCCTCCAAAAGATTCCATTATTTTCTCAAAACAACCTTTTACTCTTTTCTTCCTATCTTGCCTTAAATTTAATTAGTTGCGAAAATATGTTAATTGAATCATCATGACTTTGTCTTTCTCTTCAAAAATTATTGATCCCAATGCCATCCTTCTACTTCAGACTTTTGTTACCTCTCCTCAGATCTTCAAAATACATTCCTAACTGGTCTCCCATCTCATGTCTACTTCTTTCCCATACAGAGTAGACACACTTAAAGACACACTTAAAAACACCTTGCTGGCTTTCTCTGCCTTCCAGCATGGCAGGTTCTCTATAACATCCTAGCCTATTTATCACTACCTTATTTATTCTGCACTGCTTTCCTATTAATGACCTACAATTAAACCAAACCAGAGTATTTGCCCTTTTTTAAAACATGCCTTACCTCTTTCTCCCTTCATTAATATATTTATAATATTCCTTTGGTCTGAAATGGCTTCTGGTTTGTGTTTCTAGTTTGAAATCCTACTCTGCTTTTAGGACTCATCTCAAATTTCACCTCCTCCCTGAAATTATGTTCCTCATCTACACTTCTTTCAACTTTAAGAAATTATCTTTTCTTTGAGAGAAAAACCCAGTTCTTCCTCATATTGTAGTTATTTGTGTGTTTATCTACTGAGCTACATTGTATGTTGTCTAAGTGCAAGGATAGTGTTTTGTGAATCTTTTCCTCCCATTGGTGCTTAACACATTATTTTGCTAGTAGTATCTTACCACAAGTATTTTTGGATTGACTTAAATCTGTAGTACAAGCCAGTTTATTAAATGCAAATCAAGTCTGATTTAGAAAAAAATAGCAAAATTGTTGCTTGTTTAGGCTTTTTTCTATGTAAAATAATATGAAAATCCATAAAAAGTAGCTTATGAAAACAAAAAGATAAGTAGCTGACCAAGAGCAGACAACCAGGTAACATGTTGTAGAGCAAGAGGGAGAGGAAGATTATTTAGAACTTGGTTTTCTAAAGGATTGTCGTGGATGCAAAAAAAAAAAAAAAAAAAAAATCACTGAATTTGGTAAACTAGCTCCATTTTGTAGTAGACTTAGTTTAGCATTTGAGAGACAACAATTATTTGTTTAGTCTTTTAGAGTCATTTTCAGGGTGAGTGAGGGTTGTAAAAATAGTCAGCTTTAAAGTCTATGCTAGTAATATACATACACAAAAACTAAACAATTAAATTTCATTACTGTTTGGTCCTCAATGAATGTGGTAGTGTTTACTATGTTTGTGCTTCAATTCATTCATTTTTTAAAAATGTCATCTTCTCAGAGAGGCCCTCATTGACCACTCTACCTAAATAGCATGTACCTGTCATATTGCAACCGTCTTTTTACATTTCTTTGTTTTTCTTCATAGCACTTACAATCCCATCTATCTTCTTCCCTGGAATGTAATTACCATGAGGGCAGGGACTTTGTTATTTTGATCTTTGCAGTATCCCCTCTCTAATCTAGAACAGCTTGCTGCATGATAAGAGCGCAATACATAAATATCTGTTAAATAAACTCAAATACCAAATGTATTTGACTCTTCTATGATATGTTTATTACAAGACCCAGTTGTTTGGTAGGATGCTACTTTATTTGACATCCCTCCTATTTTGCTCATCTAGCTAGTATAATTGTAAAGCTCTCTCATCCTTTCTAGAAATCTTGCATAAATTGACCAACCTACTTTTTCTTTCTCTTTTTCTTTCTCTTTCCATGATTTACCCTGCTTATTTTACGAGAAAAGTTGGCTTAAATTTCCCCAGTAAGTGAAAATGGGTTTCTAATTCTGGCTTTGGCTTCTTATCAGTTCCTTTTAATTCACGGTCATTCTAGTTCCTAGCTGGTCTCTGTTGACCTACTCAGAAACATTACTGGGAACAAGAAGATGGTATGTAATTGAATTGGTATCGCTGCTGTCACCATCAATTTGTGCAGGAAAAAAGGCTGAGGAAACACAAAGGCAGAAACTATAATTGAATTTGGTTACTCCAAAGGTAAAACACAGTTGCAATTTTCAGAGAGCATGGCAGGTCAGATGGTGAATGGGGTAGTGGCTGAGTGAGATAGATTACCCCTGAGGGGATATGAAAGCTAAAGAGATGGACTTTGGCCAAAATTGATGTTTAGAAGTCACTAAACTCACAACTTTCTCAAGGTCAATTCTTTTTCTAGGCATTAAAATACAATTAACACTGGATTAAGAGAGAGGTGTCGGTGGGGAATCAAGAGACGTGGATTCTAGTTCCAATTTCTCCAGTAGAGGTAAAACAATAAACAAATTATTGAATTCCCCTGAGCCACAGGCATCTCATGTACAACATTAGGACAATAATATAATTCTTGCCTTTCAGGGCTGCTAAGAGGACCAACTGACATATCTTTGATTGCTTTTGTATAGTGCTTCATGTTGTATAAATGATGTTTGGAAGCCAAGTCTTATTATTATTACATGATCAATGCCTTATTTCTACAATGACTAATCCTTTCAGTTAGCTTTTACCCATTACAGAAAGCATACCACAGAGAATTGGCTTACTCAAATTATGTTTATTTAACTTCCAACCTCCCATTAATATGCATTATCATGGCTGGGAATTTTACAGCCTTCAAGCGAGGAAATACAGAAGGAATATCTGCATAGCATCCTCATACTTCAGCATTTCTCTTACCACAGTGGAGAATGATGTTGACTTTGACAATACTTTATCAATGTTATTCCCCTGATCTGTGGGCCGGAGCTGTTATTTCTGTGACTTTGTTAGTGTAAATGCTACTTCTTGAGGGGCTCATGTGACTGGATAGCTCACCCATCATAGATTGGTTCTTCTCCATCTTGCTCTCCTCCACCTGAAATGTTTCCCTACCACTGTTTTTTTGCTTCTTTCAACTTTGCTGAATTTTATGATATTCTAGAGCTCATTTAATGTTCTATTCCAATTCTTGCCTCAATTAGTCATTTAACAGAAAGATTGTGAACTGCTAAAATTTTGTTTCTCTATTTAATACATCTCTCAAAATGTCGAAAAGACAAAAGATACTCACAGGCTAATATTATTTTGTTTTACTCTCAGAAATATTGGCATTTGAATATAAAGTTAAAAGCCTAAAATCCCAATGACGGTGTGGAAATCTATCATCTATTAAAGAGAGGCTTACCATATAACCCAGTGTGCACAGAGGGTTCCGTTTTATACCTGGCATCTGCAAATAATTTTGAGAAAAGAAAAATAACTCAGAACAGTCCGAGCTATGTGAGTATGTAGGCCCAGAGGGACTTGAGTATGGGACTTCAGTCATTGCCCTCCCATGCCTGGGGGCAATTTAAAAAATTATTATTATTATTATTATTTTGAAAAAGGGTCTCGCTTTATCTCCCAGGCTGGAGCACAGTGGTACGACTTCAGCTCATTGCAACTTTTGCCTCCTTGGCCCAAGCGATTCTCCTGCCTCATTCTTTCAAATAGCTGGGACTACAGATGTGTGCCGCCATGACCAACTAATATTTTATTTTCTATAGAGACAGGTGTATTAGTCCATTGTCACGCTGCTGCAGAGAAATACCTGAGACTGGGTTATTTATAAAGAAAAGAGGTTTAACTGACTCACAGTTCTGTATGTCTAGGGAGGCCTCAGGAAACTTACAATCATGGCAGAAGGCACCTCTTCACAGGCAGCAGGGGAGACAATGAGTACAAGCAGGTGAAATGCCAGATACTTATAAAACCATCAGATCTTGTGAGAACTCACTCACTATCACTAGAACAGCAAGGGGGAACCGCCCCATGATCCAATCATTTCCCACCAGGTCCCTCCCATGATATGTGGGGATTATGGGAACCACAATTCAAGATGATATTTGGGTCGGGACACAACTGAACCATATCAGCAGGTTTTCACTGTGTCACATGGGTTTGTCTCAAATTCCTGGGCTCAAGCAATCCACCTGCCTCGGCCTCTCAAAGTGTTGGGATGACAGGCATGAACCACCACACCCAGTCCCTGGGGGCAACTTTTAGAGTCACTTTGTTTCTGCCTAGTTTCCTCACCATTATCTTAGGTTTCTGGAATTTGTGATACAAGTAACAATGTAGAGCCAATCAAAAGATTATGTTATTTTAATGTAAATTCTTGGTAAATAATTTAGAAACTGACTCTTCATTTAAAAATCCACTTGTAACTGCAACTAATCAGAGTGTATATTTAGAGTAACTTAAATCTATCGTCCCTGGTTGCAGTCCTCAAATTTGGCCAAATAAACTCTCTATTTAATTAATTTTGCCTCAGCTTCCTCCTTTAGGTCGACATTGTCAATAGCACTCCCCTGTCATCTGCAAACATGTCTTACGCTTTTTAATAAATAACATGATCACTCTATTAAGGATGACATTTCCAAAGCACCTTCCAACTCTTAGAACCAGCTATTAGAGCAGGAAGGGCCTTTAGAGTTATCTGCCAGCCTCTAACCATGTGGACACTGAGGAAAAGTTTCCATAACTCCGATCAAGTAGGTAATTTAAGTTTGCCAAAAACTAGCCATGTTACTTGAACAAAATTATCCCTCTGACTTTGAGTTTTAATTCTAAAATGCTAGCATCAACCTAGAACTGATAGCAGCAGGAGGCAGACAGGGGTGAGTCCCCAGTGAAACCTGGTCTTCAAACCAAAGACAACTTAAATCCTGAAAACCAAGCTACAAGTCTTAGATAAATCCACAGACTGGATTGGGAGCCTCTCTTCCCATTTGGTGAGCTTTCCTGTGATTGAGTCCCACCCTTCACCTATTTTACACATACCTACCTTTCCCTAATTGGTTTTTTACACTGTAGTGTCCATCTTTGAGTGGTGTCTTTTTTTAACCTTTTTTATGTACTCACAAATCAATCAGCACACACTCCCCCATTCTGAGCCCATAAATAACCCGAACTCAGCCACACATTGGGCTATTCACTTTTGGGCCTCCTCTCACACAGAGGGCTACCCACATTGGGTCCCATCTCATTGTCAAGAGCTCTTCTGTTACTGAATAAACTTCTCCACCATGCTCACTCTTCAGTTGTCCATGTAACCTTATTCTTCTTGGATGTGGCACAAGAACCTGGGGCCTGCCAAATGCAGGTACAAAAAAGCCTGTAACACTGTAGCCCTCTGCCTTCTGCTGGCACCAGGTAGCCACCCCACACAACGGGAAGCAGTGGTGGGGCTGGAGTGGGGCAACAGGACTGAATGAGCTGGGACATGCACCCATTTGCCAAAGTGTGCTGACAACAGGAACAAACTATAACGCAAATGAACTGTGACCCTCCTGGGGCCCAGACCTCAGGGCTCCCAGAACTAGAGCTGTAACCATTGTAACTCCCCCTGTGAAGCTCTCCAGTTTCTGATGTCTTCGAATTTTTCAGGCACGACCGCATTCCCCTTGTCTAGACACTGGCACCCAAGGTGGAAGCTGTGGGCTGAGTGTGGATCCCACGGTGAGTGTGGCATCTAGACTAGTAGCACAATCCAAGTACAGGCTGCTGGGCTGAGTGGGGAGAGCAAGCCTAGTGGACGTGAATGAAACTGAAATAGAGGCGCCACCAGTCACAGGGGTCTCTGGCTGGTGAAATGGCACCAAAAATATCCTGTGTCAGGACTTAGATGTTTTTTCTCTTTCTATTTAGGCTTTGTTGATATTTTCTGATTATAAAATTATACATAATTTTAAAAATGGAAACACTATGAACCATGTAATTATATTTTTTAAAGTGCCCTCATAACTATGCTCTTTAGTTATGAAATTTTATATTGATTACATTTGTCAGAAATTTCATATAAGAATCCAAAGTGGGAGGATTACTTGAACCTAGGAGTTTGTGACCAGCCTGGGCAACACAGTGAGATTCCATCTCTATAAAAAGTAAAAAAAAAAAAAAAAAAGAAAAAAAGAAAAATTACCTGAGTGTGGTGGCTCATGTCTGTAGTCCCAGCTACTTCCAGAAGCCAAGGTGGGAGGACTGCTTGAGCCTAGGAGGTTGAGGCTACAGTGAGCCATGATCACACCACTGCACTCCAGCCTGTGCACAGAGTGAGACACTGTCAAAAAAAAAAAAAAAAGAAGAAAGAAATTTAATATTGATTAAATTTATCAGAAGAGTTTCAGAGACTTTTTAAAAGACATGGGATCTTGCTATGTTGCCCAGGCTGTACTCAAAGTCCTGAGCTCAAGGGATCCTCCTGCCTCAGCCTTCTAAGTATCTGGGACTATTGGCATATGCCACCATGCTCAGCAAGTTTAAGAGACCTTTCTAAAGGTAACAGGAGTCATATTGGATGGTCTAAAGGCTGATGACCCTTTAAATTGATTGTTCTAGAAATTCATTCTATTTAATGGCACATAAAATAGAAATAGGGTGAGGGTACCTTTGTTTCTTTCCTTTGAAGCTCCCTTATCTTTTCATCAGGACCTGTCATTTGACTTTGCAAAAGCCCACTGATGAAGGCTAATGTGCTCCCTTTGGACTGATTCAACATGGTACAAATTTCCTTTGGTTGTATTGTAACTCCCGGACTGGAACACTCGTGATCCTCTTTGGCTCCTGTGGCTGTATTTAATTGCAGTGATCTTCCTGAACTGATCAATGGTGACAGCAGACAGATGTCCTGAGACTCCTTATTTCCCAGGATGAGCTCTCATGGTGGACAGGCTCTCCATTGTTCATAGAATCTAGTTTGGATACCAGAAGCACCTATCTAAAATATAATTCTGAACTTCTCATTATCATGAAACTAATTCCATAGAATAAACTGGCACATCTTGTTCCTAAACTTACCTAGTTTTTCTCACTAATTAATGTGACGATTAAGGGAAAAGAGGTAAAATGGCAAAATGAACATAGTAATACTGCCATACTTGTCTTGGTTACTGCAAGATCAAAGCGTTCACAAAGCCATTTTGAAGAATATAAAGGATCACTGAGATGCTAGGCATAACTGTTTATTATACTTGTTTTGTATTATTTAGGTGTATGTTCTGGAAACTTCTCATTTTATATCCTGCCTAAGTAGAAATTATTGTAGTTTATGACATTTGGGTTTCATAGGTGAATTACAGTTAAGGTGTACTTTGCAGCTCTAGGCTATCCCAGGCACAGGGATTTTTAACAGTGGTCTCTCCAGTTTTATTATCAGATATACATTTGGCCTGGTATGCATAATATTCATCTCTTGGATTTAATAACCAGGTAATCAAGTTATGCCACTTAATTCTTTATCAAATGACAATCTGAGTACAAATCACTTCTAAATTGTTTCTCACATTAAATTAATCCAAAAGTAGGCTTGTTGATAATTCTCTGTTACTTCTCACTTATTTTCCAGTTTAGTAATTCCTAATTTTTCTAATGCTGAGGGCTCATGCTCCCTTGGGGTGCCTGGCCTCTGCTGTATATTAAGTCTGCCTTTGTTCTGAGCTTTACCTTCAGTGACCTGCTGCTAATTCTATGCTTTGAGCTCCTCAGAAGTATCTCATTAATCCTAGCAATAAAAAATATTTTTATGCAAAGCACATTTCTGGAAACTAGTAACAATACAAAAATAATAATACAACAAGAATGATGATATTTCTGATGATCCAGTACCTCCCTGCTTGGATTCGATAGCCTGTTTAATAAGCAGCATCAGAAGCATCAACAGTAGATGATAGAGGTGTTTTTAAAAAATCGCATAGGATTACCCCAGCTACTCCTGGCCTGGCTCTTTCTGCTAATCAAATCGGTGATGCAATCTTCCCCGTTTCCCAGGAGGCCCCTCTCTCTCCATAGTGATGGAGAATACATCTGATGCTTCTTACCCTGCCCTAGATCCCCCCTATCCCTTTGAACAGCCACTCCTGCTAAGGAACACAGTGACCCCACGGCATTTAGCTTCAGCCTGGTAGCCCGTTCCATCTTCTTTTTTCTCTTTCTGAATTGAATTGCAAATGTAGGCATGTCTCAGTAAAAGCACTTATGCTGTATTTCTGATCTGCATCTTGACTCCTCTCCTCCTCAGGGACAGCAAAAACCCTGAGGAAATGTAGTTGGCCTCAGCTAAGCTGGGCGTCTGATCAGATTAGCTCCCAGTTTAATAAGACTTGCGGTAGGCATCCCAGCTGTGCTCTCTCCCATTTCACGTATGTAGAAGGATCAGTGACTAAAGGCCTTTATTCTGTAGATTGGGGACTATGCATGTGATTTGGGGCTCTGTTTCTCCAGTTTTATCCTGGGGTTTAGACCTGAAGGAATATTTGTAGGTTTCAAAGGAAGAGGTTTAAAACATAAGAACAGAGAATGCTTACCTAGGGAAGGTGAGACAACTATGGACTCACATACCTTGAGATCCTGCCCACAGCTCTGAAGCGTTGACCCCACACAAAACACAATTATTTTGATAGCATAAGGTCAAAATCCTTCTATCTCTTCAGTCCTCTGGCTTCTTTTCCTAATCGGTAAAATGTGTTGCAATAACATAAAATAATTTTTAACATTCCTCTCTGCTCCTGACTCCCATGAGGTCCTCAGGCCCCCTATAAAGGCCTCTATGGGCAAGATATTTTGAGGAAAGAATGAGGAAGAGACCACAACATTGGTCATTCATTCAACTATTCATGCATTTGACAAACATTCAGTCAGTGCTAATCAGACTTAGGCACTTGAGTTGTTACAGGAAGGGGCTCTCCCCTGTACCCCACTAGGAATGCGGGGTGATGGTTTGGCAATTACAGCATTCTCAAAAAATTATAATTTGGCAGCAACAGGGAGAGGCCATTTCCTCACGGTCCATACCTGTGAACGTCAAAATGTTAATTGAATGCAGGCCCCAGGGAAAAGCAACTTCCTGAGCATGCGCATTAAGAGACAAAAGTTGCAAGGTAAGATGTTCCTGGAACACGCCACCAGAAAAGGGAAGAAGGCCTTAGGTGAGCATGAGTATAACGTCCTAAACACACTGCCTGTGCTCAGTTCCAAAAGGTAAGGAAAGCACCGCGCCAGCAGGAAGACCACCCTAAGGGAAGAATCATGGGAAGGAGGTGAGCCTATAAAGTCCTAGGATCAAGCTTAAAGCCCCCCGATCTTTTTTTTTTTTTTTTTTTTTGCTTCTTTTTCTATCTTTGACCTTTGAGTGCCCACTTGGATCTCTTTCAAGGGTTCTTTCCTTTCTTTCCTGTTCTAAAGACTTTTTAATAAACTTCCATTCCTGTTCTGAAACTTGTCTCTGTCTCTTTTTCTGCTTTCTCAGCCGAATTCTTTCTTCTGAGGAGGCAAGGACTGAAGTTGCTACACACCTGGATGAATATGCTGCCAGTAACTTGGGATAACTTGATCTCTTCCAGCCATAACAGAGTGACTAAGCACAGTGCCTGACTGCAAAGAACTCTTAGTTTAGTGAGGGAGATAAAGGATAATCATAATCCATGTGGTCAGAAAATCAAGATCTATACAAGGTATTATGGGAATAATAAGATTTATTACAAGAAGAAAAGTTGTCATGCCCTATTTATAAGCTAAGAAGAACAGTAAGTGTCTCCACTATTCCTCATCTCCTCCTTGGAACCTTCATTGTTAATCTTCCTGGCCTGCTCTGTGTCTTAACTCAGGATCTGAATTATGATCATTTTGCCTAGGATGAGGATGATAATTCATAGAAATTATTTGAAGCATTTTAAAGTTTGTGTTTAACTACAGCAGTCCCTCCAGGATCCCAGCACAGATCCTGTTGAATCTGCTCCTTAAGATATTTTCCAGCTCTAATCCCAGCACTTTGGGAGGCTGAGAAGGGTGGATCACGAGGTCAGGAGATCGAGACCATCCTGGCTAACACGGTGAAACCCCGTCTCTACTGAAAAAAAGACAAAAACTAGCCGGGCGAGGTGGCGGGCGCCTGTAGTCCCAGCTACTCGGGAGGCTGAGGCAGGAGAATGGTGTAAACTCGGGAGGCGGAGCTTGCAGTGAGCTGAGATCCGGCCACTGCACTCCAGCCTGGGCGACAGAGTGAGACTCCGTCTCAAAAAAAAAAAAAAAAAAAAAAAAAACAAAAGATATTTTCCAGCTCAAATGTATCATCACAAATGGAGGCTGGCCCAACCAAGCTGATATATCTGTTTATTTATATTAATGAAGAATAGAAAACCAGCAATATTTCAAAATATTAGACATATCTGCTTTTGAAAATAAACCAAAAACCATGGTAGGAGGATTGCTTTTTATTGAATGAGTTCTTGCTCTTTGACTTTGTAAGTTGATGTAGAGTGTTACATTCTTCTTCAAGTGTGCACAAAGACCTTTTGTTTTTCTCGGAAATTATCATTGTGTAATAGAAAAAATACTGGATTATGAGTCAGGAGACCTGGAGTTTGGTTTTTGCTCTGCCATTAACTATGAAAGTGATCTTGGGTAAATTACTTAAATTCAGAATATTTTCTATTAAATGAAGTGGTTGGATAAAATGCTCCCTAAGTCCATTCCCTTCCAGCCCCAATAGTCTTTGCTCCTCTGTGAGTCACCGTGAGGGTGTTCAATGAATGCGTGTGGTTGAAAAGAGAGGCATGTCACATAAAAAATTCATATAAGGTTACGTCGTAGGATGGTTTCCTGGGAAGCAAGCTCTGAGATGAAGATTAGCAAGCAGGTAGTTTATTAGGAAGTGCTTCTGGGATCAATCCCTATGAAATAGAAGGGAATAAAGCAGGATTGAGCAGAGGAACAAGTAAAGCTATGATACAGTCTCAGTGGAAGACACAGAAGAATCTTCAGAGGTGTCCTGAGCTGGGAAAGTGGGCTGGGCTTTAATACGTTCGTGTGGAGCAGTCATTGGATGAAGCCTGGAACGAAGTGGCTCTCTTTAGCTTAAGGAATCTCCAATGGAGGCTGACAATTGAGGACTTTATTCAGTATAACTTCCAACAGCTGGAAGAATACAGCCTTCATTCCTGAAGGATAATAATTGGTTTCTACCACAGGATGTCCGTGTGCTGTCATACTCTTTCGGGCATCAGTGGAATGTATGTGAAAACAACAGTGTTCATGCCCATAAAATGTTTATTTGTCCATCTAGCCATCCATCCATTCTTTTATGACCATTTTTTCCTCTTTGGCAATCATAGAACTGAGTTGGTGATTTCTCTTCTTAGCAAAAAGGAATCTTTAGTTAAGGAAGGAGATGAATTTATTAATTCCCTTCCAGCCTGAAGCTACCTGTATTCTATAAACCAAATAAAATGATTGAGGCAAGTCTCAATCAATTTAGAAGTTTATTTTGCTAAAATTGAGGATGTGCCTGGAAAAAAAGAGACACAAGCCACAGTAGTATCTGGGGCTCATGTATTTTACAAAGAGGATTTTGAGGACTTCAATATTTAAAGGGCAAAGATTAGGCAGGAGGGGAAAAGGGAAAGGGAAAAAAGGGAGGGTAGGTTGTGAGATAAGTGGTCACATTCCTGTGAGGCTTTGATTAGCATTCACTGAATCAACATGTTACATGTGAAAGGAGCGAGTATAAGAACAGTCAATTAAACATTTGTCCTGGATGGGTGGAAGGATGATTTCTTGTCTTTGTCTCAGACCTGTGAAGATAAGCTGTTAATTTACATTGTCAGGGTGAAGGAGGCCACCTGGGAAGACATGTGGCCTTCTATCTTGTAGCTGTCATTTTGGGTACAAAAGGAAAGGCAATTTTTTGCATGACTCAGTTTCCAAGCTTAACTTTTCCCATTGGCATAGTGAGTTTGGGTTCCCAAGATTTTATTCTCTTTTCACAATTCTACAATGCTCTAGCAATTAACAACAATAAATGTCAATTGAAGACTGTTGACTGTGGTTTGTGTAGTGTTTTTAAATGTGATTTTGTTTGATTCTCACAACTAGCTTATGCAGTTGGCTAAGCTTATATTAAGTCTTACTGCAGAGATGAGGAGCCTGAGGGTCAGTTTAGTAACTTGTCCAAAGTCATGGAGTCGGGATGAGATGAAAGGTAGACTTCGAGTACAGGTCTGTTGCTTTCTGGTCCAGGATGTTTCCATCATGTCAGAGTCAGCAGGAGCTTAAGGGCTATCTTGGAGCAGCTGATAAGATCCAGGCCTGAGGCAGCCTGTCTTCCTGGAGAGTCCTTTCTGAGCTGAAGCTGAGTCATTAGACAGCACTGACTTCTAGGGGCAGGGGGCCTGTGGTCTCTCCCAGTGTTTCAATTCTTTATATTTCAGCCTCCAGGAGCTCACTAAGCCTGTGCATAATCCTGTGCATATACCATCACTGGACCCCCTGAACTTGGTAATTTTACACACACAGTAGCAGAGGTTGTTCCATCTGACTTAATGAACGGGAAAAGTCTTGGCAGGTGAATGTAATGTTTCACCATACCATAGGCCAGTGCTTCTCAAATCTTAATTTGCATTTTAATCACCTGGAAATCTTGTTAAAATGCAGACCCTGGTTCAATATGCCCAGGGTGGGGCCTGAGATTCTTCATTTTAAGCAAGCGCCCAGGTGATGCCAATACTGTTTCAGGGACAGAAACGCACAACCTTTCACAAAGGGAACTCAGGATTGGCCTTTGCTTTACAGGCTAAGTGGAACCAATGATCTGAAAGAAACAAGTCATAACTACAGTGTCGTTACACTTTCTCATCTCTTCCACCACTTCCTAACTTCCAAGGAAGAGAAGGAAGTGACTTGTTTTTCTAAGACCACCAGAGCGGGCACAAAAGAACCAGCGACTAGGCAAGTGTAGGAGCAAAACTGCAAGTTTATTTTGGTCACCTAAGGTGTGGGGAAGAGGTCTGTCGGCCTCCGGCAAAGAAGGCTGACAGAGTCCCCCCGTGGAGCTCTCGGACGGCGTTCCTGGAGTCCTGACCTCCCGACAGGAGTGAAGGACTGAGGAAGGCCGTGCCTGGCGTCCCTCCGGAGCGGCTTTTCTAGGAGTGGGAGGGCAATAGGCGGGGCACGGGCGTTTCGGGGGTCGTTCCACAGGTGCGACCAGGTAAATCTTGGTCTCTTCGGATTGACATCACCTGGCGCATGCCTAGTTGGTCTGCACCTTCCCGGGTCGCCGGCTGCATTTTCGCGCGGGCGGGAAAAGCTGGCGGGGGGGGGGTGAAGAACCCGGAAGTGCACCATCTTGCCTCCGTTCATCCAAACAGAAAGAAGGAGGGTGGCAAAGAAGGGAGAAAGGAATAAAAGAACAACAAGGAACAAAAAAAGAATACCAGGTAGGCAATATAGTATGTGGTCAGAACCAAGCTATAGCTGTATATGATGCTAATAGCATGTGCCCAATACCGGTTTGGAACCTCTCTTATTTAGTAGGGTCAACATCGTCCATTTTGTGAAAGAGGACAGGAAACCATATGCACGAAATTGGCAGATATTATGCTGCAGACTGGCAATGAGAATAAAGGCAGCCCTTGGGGTTAGAAGTCCAGAGGAAAGCCATGTGATCTGGTTAAACCAGCTGCATTGAGCAGGCTGTGGCTGGGTATTTAGGCAACAGAGTGGCCCTTGCTGCAGTCTCCGGGGTGCTGATTTACTCCTTGATGGTGTCTGTACTGTAGACTATGGCTTCATTTTCTGGCTTCTCAGGCTGGTGGAGGGGGTGGGTGAAAACAGATGCTTTTGAAGTGATTTCCCTGCTAAATCATTCAAATTGCTTTTTCCTAAGGGGCATGAAATATTTTCTGAGTTTTCACTGTATAGTTTTTCCAAGCAATGGAAGAGAGGGCAGAAAATGAAGGCTGGAAACAGCTTTAGTTAGTAATACCATACGGGGTGGGGGAGGGGTACTTTTTCCTACAAGGCAATCTCTCTAAATACAAGGAGAAGACATAAGAAAATCAGGGTCAGCTCGCAAAGGAAAAACTGTCAATGCAGTGGTGGAATATCCATGTGAATGGAATACTTGAAACAGGCACGGTCAAAGCCCCATGAGGTATTCTGTGCACTACAGGGCGGTTGCCAGTCATCCACTGCTTCCTGTCTCCATCCTGGTATCAGAGTGGTGGTGCAGGGCTAGTTGGGATTGATGCTGACAGCCACTGTCCATGTTCTCAGGTGTGTGTGTGTATGTGCGTGCGCGAGCGTGCGCGCGGTGGGGGAAGGGCGATGGATTAGGCTTTCCAGGAGCATATGTCCCTGGAGACTTGGGGGAGCGCTGAGTTCAGGCCCTGGCGCCAGCCTTCCAGAGGGAAATCAGAAACATGGTAATTAGGCATCTCCTCCCTCAGGCAAATGGAGAAGAGTTTGCTTTTCCTTAATGCCAGCCTGCAGAGATGAAAACCAGAAAGAAACAGCAGGATTTGCCTGCCATCCAGCTCAGGATTCCTGAAGCCCACAGTGAGAAGGTGCTGCTCTGAGTGTCAGTCACACATGCCATGAGCTGTTGACTTGAGCATCCTGGTCTCCTTTTCATGAAACGTTTCTTGCCCACTTGTTTGAATGATTTATCACGAATAAATCATATTTGATTCTCAAACACTGAAAACTGTGGCTTTCTGAGAAAATGGCACAGTGTAAGATAGGGAGATATACAGAATAGGGATGTGTAATTTTACTGAAAGGAAATCTCCATGGAACTGGAAATAACTTAAAGCTTAAAATAGCCTATTTTGCAAGAGCATTTGCAGTTTTTTAATTGATTTGCGTTTGTAATTCTATTGAGTTCTACCACAGGCCTTGAGGCAGGCATTATGATGACCATTTCACAGATGACAAGACAGATTCTGAAAGACCTTGGCTTGTTCAAGGTCACATGATTAGTAAGTGGCAGATTTGAAACTCAATAAACCATGTTCTGCTGCCTTTCACTGTGCTGTGACAGCTATCTAAAATTCTATATTATTTTCCAGATGGCAACCGTACCTGCTTCAGGGATCTATTTTACTATTTCCTGTAGAACACAGACTTTCATCCTCTTTGCAATTCTTGGCAATACTCTCACTTAGCATTTCACTTGATATATTAAAGACCAACATTTCCCCTAGTTGATGATAAGAGAGTGACGGAGAAACAGGTTGTCCCACCTATCCTCCTACCCACTGTGATTTTAGAGGAAGAGCAGGGTGTCTGCTTTGCACCATTGTTGCAGAGGTGATCCTAGATACCAGCTTTCATCACATTCTGGTAGCAAGTGGGAGATGGTAGAGAGGAGTAGGTATTGACATGGGCTTTGGATTCAGATCTCACTATGAGTGCCAGCCTTGCCACTGCTTATTTAATCTTTTGAGGCCTCAATTTACTCATCTCTGAAACAGGGGTAACAATGCCTCTCTCTAAGAGTTAAGGTAAAGAATACTTGTGAGGAGGGTCAGTAGAGTAAATGGTCCCAGAATGTTAGTGCCTGCTATTTTTAGGTGCATAGATTTTGCAGTGGAATACTTGAAAAGAGATTGCCTTTGAAAGACTTGCAAAAATTCAAAATAATTTTGATGCAATTCAACTGAAAGGCCTTTACTTTCAGCTCTGTGACTCTCTGAGTCTAGGAAATACTGCTAAAATGTAAGCCTCCTAAGAGCTAAAGCTGTCTCACGGACCTTTGCATTCCTCACAGTTGCCAAGCACAGAGCCTTATGTTGAAAATGTACTCAATGAATTCCAGTTGACTAGGGTGGGATGGATATAGGGAGTGAGTGTGTGTGAAGGATGAGAAGATGGGGGTAAAGCTAAAGGCAAAGCTATTAAGGACTCAAAGTCCTTGAATTATTGTAGTCCTCTTCTTTCTCCTGTACTTTTACCAGAGTGCATTGTCAACAGAGTACACTGCCCACTCTCATGTTTATTGTCTTGGATACAATAAACTCTGCTTTACTAAAGATGTGAGAGTCTAGATTCACAAATAAAGGGATAACCTAAACAGACTGAACTTCCAACTTTTTCAACTTTGCAGATAAGATTAAACATTTCTGAATACACAGCTCTGCTATTCTTGGTCCACATCTTTTTCTTCTTGAGTATTCACAGAGACTACATTCTGACCCACCTTGTCCTTCTTTTCGCAGTAGACCAAGCTGGGCTTTCTGGGGTTCCATGGCCACTGCCATGATCACAGAAAGCTTCACCTTTCACCCAACAGTGGTCTTTAGCTTCAATTGAACTCTCCCTCTCAACTCCCTCCTAAAAGGGTCCTGTTTTATGAACTGTCTTTTGAAATCCCCACTTCTGTGGATCAGCTGAGGTCAGGAGTTCAAGACCAGTCTGGCCAACATGGTGAAACCCCACCTCTACTAAAAATACAAAAATCAGCTGGATGTGGTGGTGGGAGCCTGTAATCCTAGCTACTCAGGAGGCTGAGGCAGGTGAATCACTTGAACCCAGGAGACAGAGGTTGCAGTGAGCCGAGATCATGCCATTGCACAACAAGAGCAAAACTCCATCTCAGAAAAAAAGCAATCTCCACTTCTGAACTGGAGAAAGCAGAAAGAAAAGAGGCCCTGCAAGAATTGAGATCAAGAGACTTCTTTAGATAAGCTTACTTTGGGATGGATGATCAGTAAAATGATCAGGATCTTTCTGATGGGCAGAGCTGCTTATATGCATTGGTGGAGAAAGGAAACTATGACTAGGTGTGACATGAAGGTCATTGACAGCCCCATTTAAACACAAATGGCTCTCCTGTTATGGTATTGAAAGTGCTCTGTGATTGTTCTGTATTATGTTTAGGACTTAGTCCTGCATTAGAGATGCACAATCAGAGTCAACCAGATAGGCCCAGTATCATATTCTAGCTTTGTCCATTAGTGAATCTAGGACCTTAGGAAGATTGCTTCAGTTTCCTCATCATGCAAAATTGCAAATAATATATCCCTTGTATGATTGTGGTAAGGAATACAAATAATGAATATAAACTGCTTCTTGGAGCCTGCTGTGTAGCAGAGGCACAGTAAGTAGGAACTATTTATTATTTTAGTATTCAAAAGCTATTCTTCCATAAGCCACTCACAAAAATATGAACATACCTTCTGGCAGGAGAAATACCTTTTGTTTGTCAGTTTAACTAGTTTTACCTTGAAAACCAGATAGTGAGGTTCCAAGGAATGGAAAAAAGAAAGAAGGATGGTGGAAGTGGCCTAGAAAAATGGACAGGTATAGCAGGAGGGTTGAATGGAGGTGGATACCTGTGTTGGGTAGTCAGAGGACATTAGAGTAGCCTTGAGAGCCCGAGAAGGGCAGGTGACCAAACTGGAAGGCAGTGTTGCCCACAAACTGCCTGGAAAAATATACTTATTGCTAAGATTGGACTAGTTGTACCCATGATCATTGTGCCAGGTCACTATAGTTTGAGAATGCCCTTCCTCACTGCAGCAGCCCATGAAGGCTTCCAAATAATTCTGTTCTCTGCTGCTCCAGCTACAGCAGAAAGGAACTAGGTTAGAGACAACTTGAACATTTCATAAAATATTGTTATGAAGACAAAATGAAAACCAGGCAATGAGTGTATTCTGTTAACTTGTCTGTTGGCCAATTGTTGGCCAATTCTACCATAGCAGAATGACTTTTGAACAATTGATCTAGAGGTAGAATCCACAATCTTCTTTCTCATTTCATCCGGATTGAGTCTGCTGTTTTGTGCTTTATAGAATAGTCAGACTCCTTTCTTCCTTGAAGTCTACCTGGTACCTAGGGTAGCCTACTAAGATTGTTAGAAGGCTTTTGTGTGCTAATTCAAGGCTGACGGAAGTGAATTTTTTTTTTTTTATCATAATGACAGGAAGAAAATACATTTTGCTGAAAAGATTGGCCTTCTACTGATATATGATTGGGTTTTATGAGCTATACTCTGAGTCCAGGCTGCTAGAAGCCCTATGTCCCTTATCTACCTACCTACCCATGCCCTGAAGTTTCCATCCAGATGTCATTAAAAAAAATTCCCTGAAATTGGCCTTGAGTAAAGAACTGGAGGGTTTGTTGGTTGTATGGAGCATTCATCATGGAGGGTGGGAGTGGCAACACTGGTATAACTTCATAAGTCAAAACAAAAAAACTGTTGAACAGTTTGGAGTTTGCTGGGCCTAGTGAGCAATTTGTGGGTAAATTTTCTGTGCTATAATTCTTGTTATTGTAAGAAGAAACAAGTTTCTTCTTGAGTTGTACCCACAAGCAGATTTATTTGTCTCCTATGCATTTTTTAACGAAGTGATAAATTTAAAGAACGTTTTAAAGAACACCTGCCATGTTGCATCAAGGGTCTTTGATGCCTCTTAAAAAATAATCTCAAAAAAAGCAAAAAACAAAACCTCAATTTCAGAAAAACCTGAAGCACGGGAACAGCCAAGGGAATGCAGCAGCCATCTGGAAAGCCTGACCAAAGTAGGAGATATGCCCAGTTGTAGTACAGTAAGTGTGAAATCTTTTTTTCTTACTTGGCCTGTGATGTTGATTTAATTACATTTTTAAAAAGATAAAAAAGTACTTTAAGAAGCAACATTCTCCCCTTATAATTGAGGGAAATGGGCTATTTTAAGGAAGCATCTGGTCAAGGCAGTTCAGAGAGGTAACCTGGTCCACTGGAGGGAAACAAACAGAATCGCCATGGGTATAAATGGAAGCACTGGGATTCTACTAATAATTGTATTTTTTTTGAGGTGTTCCAGGCATTGCTATGTTTAATTTTTGTGCAAAGTATCAAGTAGGTTCCTATTATTTCAATGAAAAGGAAAAGATTAACTATATCAAGTATCAACCTAGGTTTTTAAAACTGATCAATGGGAAAGCTCATATTTAAACCCAAAGTCTGTTCTCATTTCACAGAATAACACTTCCTTGTTTCTTGCTTATTCTTTATTATACCACACGTGAATTAATGTCTTCTTATTAACCATGTATTCCAATTGTTTATTCAACATTCATTTAACCAGCATTTGTTGAAAACCTCCTATTTTCCAGGAATCATAGGAGATACAACAATTAATAAGGCAAAGTCCCTATTCTTGAGAAGCTTATAGTCCATTTGCAATATAATTGCAATAATTACAGTAGAAGGCAGAATGTAAAATGTGCCAAAAGAGAAGTATGTATCTTTGCTTCCCCATTTCTCATTCTCACAGATAATCAATAATTAATCCTACTTTGTATTTTGCTCATACCTGTCTTCCAAGGAAACCAAATGCTTTGCATATATTATCTTGTCAACACTCCCAATACGAGAACAGCATCATATTTGAGTTCCAAAAACGTATCAGCTTGTACAACCGTTTGCAGCCAATCTCACACTTTCTCATGTCATAGCAGTGACACAATATACTGCAATCAGCATTGATGATCTGAAGTACACAGCACCTGCACTGGGGTCACACACCTCAGTTTTATTTAGATCTTCATGGGCACACAGCCCAATGTTTTGTGTGTGTGTGTGTGTGTGTATGATGATTTTTATATATCTATGATGGATTAAGAAGCTAGTCAGTAGGGCAGCAGTGAAAGTTGGGATGGAAAGGGGGTGGAGAATGAAGCAATTTAATTTCATTTGGCCAGCCACAGAAGACAAATTCTAAAAGGAAGTTACGGCAATATTGAAACAAGGAGTCGTAATGAAGTCTGCGTTTTATGGAAGACTGACTATGTGCCAAGCATGGTGCAGAATGCCTTACTTTTATGATCTCATTTAAGTGCTCCCCCAGCTTAGGAAGATGGCACTTGCTTTTTCTATTTCTTTCCAGGTGAAGAAACAGGGATTCAGACTGGCTAAGTAATTTGGTTTAGGCTGATAGTTAGACTGAAGTGAGCTGGAGTTTGGCCATAAATCTGCTTCTTTAAATTCAGGTCCTTAATGACTGTGCCATTTCCCTTCCCAATACTGCGAGAACCAAGAGAAACTGTATGTAGATAGATGCTAGGTATCTGAGGAGACTGTAGGCAAGAACCAGGGAGGAAGACAGGAATTGGGAAGCACTTGGGTTTAATATGGAGACGTGAACTGTGTAACAGTGAGGACTTGGTGAAATGACAGAAGTCCAACTCAAGCTACCTTAAACCATAGAGGATTTTGGGGGGTTAGGGAACCAAACTGTGAGAGCTGTAGGAGTAGAGATGGCCCCGCAGCCTTGACCTAGGAAAATGAAAGCCTCAGGTCTATTTGGCTGTCTCTATCTTCCAATCTTTTATCTCTGCTTCTTTTTTCTTTTTCACTATTTGAGACCTGCTCTCCCCATAAGCCTGAACCCATGGTTACAAGTTGCCTCAGAATTTTAACTTTATATATTTTATTTTTTTTAAATTTTTTGAGATGGAGTCTTACTCTATTGCCCAGGCTGGAGCACAGTGGTGTGATCTCAGCTCATTGCAACCTCCGCCTCCCGGTTTAAGCGATTCTCCTGCCTCAGTCTCACAAGTAGATGGGACTACAAGAGCCTGCCACCACACCTGACTAATTTGTGTGTGTGTGTGTGTGTGTGTGTGTGTGTATGTGTGTTTTTCAGTAGAGATGGGGTTTTACCATGTTGGCCAGGCAGGTCTCGATCTCCTGACCTCGTGATCTGCCTGCTTCCGCCTCCCAAAGTGCTCGGATGACAGAGAACTTTATCTTTAAAGTGTCATCACTTGTAATGAAAAAGAGATTTTCCCTATAAATTTCAGTTAGAAAATTCCCAGGAAGAGTTTCTGATTGGTTTTGCCTAGATTATTTATCCTCTCTTTGGCTACAGGAACACTGATTAGAACCTCACTCCAGTCAACCAAATGGTGACAATCAGAAGAGCGTTCTTTTCTCTTCTAGAAGAAAAGGAAAAGGGGATGTTGGACTCACAATAACAACAAATGTCTGCTATAAGCAGAAACCAGATTGGATATCAGAATAACAGACTTAAGAAACTAACCATGCATGAAAAATGCACCTTAAAATCAGTTTTTATTTTTTCTGCCTTATGAGGCTTTCCACTCAGTCAGAATCTAGGAACCAAGCCAACCCAAGTTCTATACCATCATAGATCATAGAATCCTGCTGTCTCACATCCTCCTCACTGCTCTCTATGATCCAGCCCCATTGTCCTTCCTTTGACTACTCTTTTTATGTACCAAGCTCATGCCTTCTTAGCTTACATGAGCTGTTCCTCTGTTTGCAATAATTTCTCCCCAGTTATTCAGATCCCAACTCAAATATCACCTCCTTATAGAGGACTTCTCTGAACACCTGTTTTTGTTTTTTATTTTTTGGGAACACCTGTCTTGTTCTGTTGCCCAGGCTGGAGTGTAGTGGCATGATCACAGCTTACTGTAGCCTCAGTCTCCCAGGCCCAAGAAACACTGCCACCCCAGCCTCTGGAGTAGCTTGGACTACAGGTGTATAATTTTTCCTTTTTTTTTTGTAGAGATGGGGTCTCATTATGTTGCTCAGGCTGGTCTTGAACTTCTGGGCTTAAGCAATCCTTCTCCTGCTTCAGCCTCCCAAAGTGCTGATTTTGATTCTAGGTGTGTGCCACTGCACCTGGCCATCTGTTTAATATAAAGTAATCCCCTGCCAGTTTTATTTTGTAACAGTAATTGTCAGTACTGAAATTTTCATTCTCCTCTTTTCTCCCCTCCACATACCTTCTTTTCCATTTCATATTCCTGAAACACACATTTTGTGAAAACAGACATCTTTTCTGTTTTCTTACCTGCTGCAATGCCAGTATCTACAATCATGTCTGACACACTCTGTAGGTCCTTAATACAAACTTGTGAAACAAATAATTAAGTGAATGAATCCTAGATTTAAAAGAGAACATGGCATTTCACTTGGACATTTGTACACAAGGGGTGCTTCCAACATGTTTATGAATTTTTTAAAAAACAGGAGAATCCAGGAAATTGGTACAATTAGCATCTGCAGAGATACTGCTGAGCTTGGATGTTATAAGCAAAACCTCACATCAAGGTTGAAAGGCAAACATCCACATTTCTCTTCCATATTCTCCTTAGATTGTAAGAGCTGTGTGAGTGATATTTTGAAAAGACCTGGCTTCATGCATGGCTGTCATTTATTGAGCATATATCCTATGCCAGATACCATGCAAGGTACTTTACATGGATTAGTTCCAGTTCTGAGATTTCACACAGTAGTAACTTGCCCAGGGACCCAAAACTTGTAGAAGGCAGGAATGGGATTAGAACCCTTACCAAATGTTCTAGCAGATGTTGGGGGAGATTTCAGAGTATGTTCTTTACCACAGTATGGTTGAGGTCTGATAAGTGGTATTTGGCCACAAGCCTATCTCATTTTTACCTACATCTGGGTTATAGACGAACAGGTGAAATTCTATTCAATGCTGTCCCAGAGGTTTTTGTCTCTAGGACAGTGGTTTAAAAGTATAGTCCCCAGACCAGCACATCAACATCTCCTGAGGACATGTTAGAAATGCACATTCTTATGCTTTATTCCTAACCTCCTGCATAAGAAACTCTGGGGATAGACCCAACAATCTGTTTTTATTTTTATGATTATATTTTCTGAGACGGAGTCTCACTCTGTTGCCCAGGCTGGAGTGCAGTGGCACTATCTTGGTACACCGCAGCCTCCGCCTCCTGTGATTCTCCCATCTCAGCCTCCTCAGTAGCTGGGATTACAGGCTTGCGCCACCACACCCAGCTAATTTTTGTGTTTTTAGTAGAGACAAGGTCTCTCCATGTTAGTCAGGCTGGTCTCGAACTCCTGACCTCAGATGATCCACCCGCCTTGGCCTCCCAAAGTGCTGGGATTACGGGCATGAGCCACCACGCCTGGCCAAATGTTCTCCAATTTTAAGGACCTGTGTGATTGTGTAGGACCCAGGATAATCCAGGATAGTCTTTCCATCTAAAGATTCTTAATATAATGGCAATTGCAAAGTCTCTTTTGCCATTTAAGGTAATAAATACGCTGGTCCTGAGATTAGGACATGGACATCTTTGGGGAGCCATTGTTCTGCCTACTACAGTTACCATAACTGCCTATTACAGTTACCATGTGGGACTTCCTGTACTAAAACTAGCAAAGTCCTGGGTAAAACAGAGACAAGTTGGTTTCTTAATTGAGGTGTCAATGTACAGAGAAGAGCAATATTGCTTTGGTGGAGGCCGCATCCTGCAGTAGTGAAAGAGACTCTGGAAACAAGCTTCAGAACTGGGCATAGGTCAAAGGAAGGCAAATGTGTCTTCCTGAGTTATCCATTTAGTGATTTTGTGTAACCTGATTCAAACTTTCTGTTTTTCATGCTGTAATATGATCTACTATTCGTAGACCTTCTTTTTGTGACGAGTATAATCATGCTAATTTATTATTAGTCACTAACTGGGGGTAATTCACTGTTGCTTATAAAATACTACATTAACGAATGCTACCATTGACTTACCAAGTTCTGATGCTAGCAAAAGCAAATCACAGCTTTAATTGTGTGAATCTGGCTCTGTGTGTGATCAGCATGTGATCAGGGTCTTGCTGAGTCTAAAGAGAACTGGTGAAGCACGTTCAGAGGAATCCAGGCTGCAATAGTAGCTCTTGCAGGGAAGTAATGTTCCATGAGTATTTTATTATATATAGTATATATTGAGGATTTATTTCTCCTGTGTAAATACCTGGCTCTCTCTAGTTTTAACATCTTTTCAGATGAGGTGCCCCAGAACAAAATGCCTCCTCCTGTAAAAAAGACAGGCATGAGTACACACATAGAGTATTGATTATGTAGCTAAATTTTTGTGAATGTTGTATAAACGTGGATATATGAAACCAGTGAAGTCCTTCTTATGACAGGAGCCTGGAAATCGAAGTTGAGTGAGGGCTTTTCCCATATAAGATCAGAAATGCTGTTTTCCATTATGACACAGCAGCTTCCCCATAAAGGAGAGAGCACGGTCTTTGGAATGAAGACAGACATGACAGAATTCAAATCCGAAATCCACTCCTTATTAACTGTGTAACCCGGGAATATTTCTTATTTTTTAGAGCCTTATTTTCCCCTCTTTTAAAAACAGTATAATACCTTGTTTTTGTTCTGAACATTAAATAATAACATATATTAAGTATCAAGTGTCTGGTAAAGAGTTGGCACAAGTAAATGTCAGTTGTTAACATTATGGGTTCATTTTTCAAATATGTCTTCAATAATAAGGATATGTCAAGGTGCTTTAGCACAGTAATATCTATTTCCACTCCTTGAAAGGCCATTCATTCAACAACTTTTATATTCTGTGTCTGCTGAAACTGAAAGTATAACAATTAAGAAATGAGGAATTCCCGTCCTCTAGGAGCTCACAAGCTTCCTGGAGAGATGACACTCACTTGCACTGGAGGAACCAGTGAGTGACATTTGGAGGAGCACGGTGCGTACCACACTTTGGCAGCAGCATGAGTTGAGCTAAAGCACAGCGGTGAGATGCAGTCTGGTCTGTGTTGGGAATTAAATGTAGTTTGGTACTGCTGCAATATATCAGAAAGGAAGTCATCAGAATTGAGACTGAAATACCAGCTGTAGCATGAAAGACCTGTCTCATGGTAGAGAACGTGGACATTATCTGTGCATGATGGGAATTCACTGATGGTTTTTAGGTAGGGAGTGAGGTTACCTAATTAAGATTTTAAAAATATCACTCCTGCTACCTTATGAAGAATGGATTGATGGGAAGCAAGAGTGAAATTGGGGATGCCATTTAGAGGGCCTTCTCAGTCATGATATCTACATGCAATAAAAACCAACTAAAGTATCTCATGAGACTTTAATTAAAGAACTACTTACAAAGTAAGTGTGAGTGGGATAAAGGGAACCGTCAAGACTACTAACACAACGGGGAAAGAGCAACAGTGGGAATTGTTACCAATCCCAGGCAAGAAGGGTTAAGGGGAGGAAACAGTGAAAGCTGGGGTGAGGAAGAAAGGGCACCCTGAGGCTGTATCCCTTCTTAAGTCAGGTTCTCCAGAAGCAAACTGAGAGAAGGACTCATGGGCAAGTGGTTTATTTAGAAAATGTCCCCAGGAGAAGCTTGTAAAGACATACGGGAAACAGGGAAGGGGAAGAAGCCATGGGTGAGTACCACTGCATCAGTGCCTGGTGAAAGGATGGTGCTGTGCAATGAACTAGGGATTACTGGGAGTCAGAAGGCCTGGAGCCAGGTCCTGTCCCACCTAAGTCACTCAAACTCCCTGGGTTTCGGTTTGATCACCTATAAAATGTGGAAAATACATTCTTACAGAACCATTGTGGGGACGAAATAAGGAGATATGAGGGGTTTTTAAGGTATTATGCCAATGTAAGGTTCTAGGATATTAGGAAAACTGTAAACTTTTGAACCTGGCTGGTCTGGGGAATGAGTGCAGAACTAGGGCCATGCATGAAGGCTGGCCTATAGGCCCTCTGGGCCCCATGTGTGTGCTCCAAGCCTGCAGTCAGGCAGTCTTTGAATTAATTCCTGAACACTAATGGCTGTATTTTTTTTTTTTTAAAGAGTCTTTTTTTTTTTTTTGAGACGGAGTCTCGCTCTGTTGCCCAGGCTGGAGTGCAGTGGCCGGATCTCAGCTCACTGCAAGCTCCGCCTCCCGGGTTCACGCCATTCTCCTGCCTCAGCCTCCCGAGTAGCTGGGACTACAGGTGCCCGCCACCTCGCCCGGCTAGTTTTTTGTATTTTTTTAGTAGAGACGGGGTTTCACTGTGTTCGCCAGGATGGTCTCGATCTCCTGACCTCGTGATCCGCCCGTCTGGGCCTCCCAAAGTGCTGGAATTACAGGCTTGAGCCACCGCGCCCGGCCTAATGGCTGTATTTTTATGGTGAACAAAAAAGATCTTGCCAAATGAAGTTTTAATTTTGTATGGTGATAAGAATAATGTAGAGAAACTTTATAAAATATTTTCACCTTTTAAATTAGGCATCCATCTAAGTGATGAAGGCATATAGGTACTGTTAAAAGAAAAACTTCAGCCAAATTAAACTTAAAGGAGTCGAACTGAGCAATGAACGATTTGCAGATTGGGCAGCTCCCATAATCACAGCAGATTCAGAGAGACTCCAGGGATGCCTTGCAGTCTGAAGAAATTCATAGACAAAAAAAGGGAAGTGACGTACAGAAATCAGAAGTGAGCTACAGAAACAACTGGATTGGTTACAGCTTGGCATTTGCCTTATTTGAACACAATTTGAACACTTGGTAGTGTCTAAGTGGTTCAAGTAAAGCTGCTGGGATTGGCCAAGATTCAGCTA
Source organism: Trachypithecus francoisi (assembly GCF_009764315.1). Lineage (NCBI taxonomy): Eukaryota > Metazoa > Chordata > Mammalia > Primates > Cercopithecidae > Trachypithecus > Trachypithecus francoisi. Next base: position 73,650,493 of record NW_022681453.1, on the reverse strand, counting down.
TTGTTACAGGGGTATATTTCTAAGTTAGGTTTTCAATCTTGTCTGAATATTAATTTAGGTAGTAGTTCATCCACAAGGACTGAAATATAGAAGTATGGAGTCCTTCTCAGGCCATATTTAGTTTGCTTTAACAGTACAAATTTCTATGGCTGTTGTATTTTTAAAGGGCAAATGTATCTGATATTGAGTCATTATGATAGTGTGTATGGCTTGTGCTGCTCAACCACATGGCTGTTTATCTATTGTTATTGGAAATCTGACAGTATATCAAAATGAATAGAATCACTGCCCATTGAAATGATGTCAACATCCAATTATTGTCATGATTGCCATTTTATATTTCCCTAAATTTTTCTATGAGCATCTGGGCTACAGAGTTGTTTCTCACTTAATGATAACTCTATGACACCATGAGACAGTTCAGTAAAACTTTTTGATGTGAAAGGCTCATTACCTCCTGATGCTGAGCAGAAAAGTAGCTAAGGATAGTGTCTCTCATAGCGTGTGATTGCATTGTGATCAACTCACAGGTTACTTCCTTTAGTGGCAGCAGGAAATACTGGTAACCTTGGCAACACTGGTGGCCCTTCCCATCCTCTTTTAATTGAAATGGTTGTTGCTAGGATACAGCCTAAAGCTAAATGGAGAGAAAAAAGAGGAAGCAAGAGAATGAAAGAAAGAGAACCAGAAGGGGAGAAAAGATGAAAGAGAAGAAGAGAAAAGAAGAAGGGAGAGAATGAGAATAAGAAAGGAAGATAAAATGAAAGTATTGGATGGTATTTGAAGGGCAGACTTACGGGCATGAAAGAGACTATTAAATTATAGTTGAAATTAGAGAGCATGGGGTGGGGGTAAAAGCGGAATGTTAGTTCTTGCCTTACTGAAAATCAATTATTCATACTTCATTTTGACTTTATGTTTTCTCAAGCAAGTGACTTCTCTTTAATGTGGATGTTTTTATATTGCCTTGGAAGGGAAATGTTTATTAGCTACCTTTCTCTTACTTTTAATCAACCTCAAAACCCCATCAGCATTCTTTCTTCTGATGCTTCATTTGTCTACTGTAGCCTGAAAATGAAATATCTGCAGAGAGCACTATATCAAAATGCAGTGAATACTCTTCTGTCAGAAGGGCATGAGCTGAGTTTTTCTGGTGTCTGGGGGAAACTATGACCCCGTCATCCATGCTTCTGCCCTCAGTCTCCTTTTTATGCATGCATATAATTGGATATGGGACGTAGACAAACAATTTCAGCAGCTGACATCCTCTGAGTTCGGGGGAAAAGTTATGATTATTCTGGGTGATTGTAGCTTTTTGAAGCAGAAGAGTCACATCATGCAAAACTTACAAATGAAGAGAACTGGCAGTTGTGCTGAGTGGTTCTTCTCTTCTGTGGTATGAAAAGGAGTCAACCTGGGTACATCCCCTATTTCCAGAAGACAGGTGTATTACTCAAAATAGAGTCATAAATTAATTATGTGGCTTTTAAATCTGGCCTTTTTTGTTACAATTAAAGGGATTGTGTATATGTTGTTTGCTATGGTATTTTCAGCACCTACAAGAGCACCAGGAAAATGGTAAGTGCTCAGTGAATTATGATGAATCAATGAGAAAAAAATCACTTTAACTTTCTGAGCAATGGTCACCTTATTGTTCCCAATCTTAGTTTAGAGGGTGCCCAGTTGTGACCTCTAGATGTGGAGCACCTAGAACTCAGCTTATTATCAGAGCAACTTCCCTCTGACCATGGTAATTGATTCAAGAATGAGTTCAAGGGTGTGGCAATTCCACGTACTTCTGGAAAGTGAGAAAAGTGGTGTAGGGCTAGGATCTGGTATTACACCTGTAATAGGGTATAGACTAAATTGTAGTATTTTTGAAGGTTAAAAAAATAAAACCTCACATTAAAAAAAGTTACCAGCAGCTCTGCCTTCCAGGGTATAACTTTGAAGTAGACTATCCTCTGTTTCAAGAAGAGCCATTTAGCATGCGTTTGTGGTTTATGTCAATGTGAATATTTTGTGTAACAAGGGAAGATCTGAAATGATAAGATTTCTATAGAGTAATGTAAACCGAGGGCATATTTTAGTAGAAGTCACTCCTTCAGATAATTTCAATTACAGAAATTTTCCTTAAACTTCCCTATGCCTATACATTATCACATGTTCTCATGGAATTGCATGTGTCTGTCCTTCAGCAGTTGCTTAGAACAGGAGGACTAGAGGGATATGTGGCCTGAATATCCATCACTTCTTCCACACTCCCTAAGGAAACACTGTGAAAGAATAGGATTGTGAGTGGCATATAAACCCTGGATTATAGCATTAGTGCCTTAGCATTATTTTATCTAATACTAAAAGATCCAGACAAGAAACATGTTATCAGATTATTGAGGCATTTCTTTTGGGGAATATGAAGTTGGACTCTATCCCTAGACTTAGAAGAAGGTATTTCCCTGAGAGAAATGGATATACACTTTTTCAGTTATCTTGGGTCAAAGCTAATCTAGAGATGGATTTAGAGAGGAAATCTTGGAATTGGATGATGAACTAATTTTCTCCTATTTCTGAGTCTAGAGAGTTGGCCGTGAGCTTGAAAGATGGAAATACCTGTGCTGTGGTCAGTTGGGCCATGTAACGTAAAGATTAGCCAGGACTTAGGCAGAAAGGACCCTGAGGTTCGGTGTGAGTGTCTGGCGTTAAGAGAACCCACTGCCATAACAAGTTTATGATCTCTTCATTATCCCCAGGTCTTCAGTCAAGTCTTGTTAAGAGTTACAAGAGTTGGTCTCAGCTATGCTATGGGTGGAAGGACGATAGAGTGGGGTGGAGGAGTTATCATTCGTTTATTCCTTTATTAATTATAGAGTACTATTATGATCTGGGCATGCTCCTATGCACTAGAAATGAACAAACTTTCAAGTTTCAACAAACTTGAAAAAGCCCCTTAAAAATGCCTTCCTTTATTAGATTGCATGTTCCGTGATATAAGTACAGAGAAGAAAATAACAAAGGAGGATGAGGGCTAGAGAGCACATGTTCCATGATATAAGTACAGAGAAGAAAATAACAAGGAGGATGAGGGATAGAGAGTGATTGGTGAGTATGGTCTTCCATACTGGAGCTCTGAAGGAAGTGAGGGAGCAAGCTATGTGGATATCTGATGGAGAGCATCTCAGGCAGAGACCAGCAATTGCTAAGACCCTAAAGTAGAGGCACTGTTATTGTGTGCTTCAGTTCATTCATGCTGCTATAAGAAAATATCATTAACTGTATAAATTATAAATAATAGAAAATTACTTCTCACAGTGCTGGAGTCTGTGAGGTCCAAGATCAAGGTTTTGGCAGGTTCAGTGTCTGGTAAGGGTCTGGCCTCTTCTCCTAAGATGGTGCCTTGTTGCTGCATCCTCCTGAGGGAAAGCAAGCTGTGTCTTACATGGCAGGATGGACAGAAGGGCAAAAGGGCTTAGCTTGTCCTCTCTGGCCCTTATATAAGGGCATTAATCCCATTCATGAGGGCAGAGCCCTCATGGCTTAATCAGCTGCTAAAGACCCCACCTCTTAATACTATCATATCAGGGTTTAAGTTCCAGCACATTAATTTTGGAGAAACACATGCATTCAAATCATAGTGCTTTGTTTGAGGAACCTCAGTAATAAATCCAAAAGACCAAGAGCACAGTGAGTGAAGGGGAGGCTAGTAGGAGAGGAAATCAGCAAGGTAAGGAGTATTTTAGGTCATCACAAAGATTTCGGACGTTTCTCTGAATAAGATGGAAAGCTCTCAGAGTGCTTTTAACAGAACTGACATAATCTAACTTACATTTTAAAAGGATAACTCTGGCCGAGGAGTGGAAAATGGACTCGAGAATAATAGCAAAGCTAGGAGACCACTTGGGTAGTTTTTGCAATAATCCAGGTAAGGGCTGGCTTTAGGTCAACAACTTCATTTTCAGTCCACACTCAGTCTGATTCTCTCTGTCTTGAAATTTGGTTTATTCCTTTATGCTAGCACTCTTCATGTCTGTCTCTATCAGTGGATGGAGACAAGCTATCAAGCTTGCAGCTAACATTTATATTTAGCAAACTCTCTTTATACCTAATAGATGTTCAATACAGTTCTGTTAAAATAAGTATAAATATGTCTGGCTATGGAAAAAAGGAGTATAATCCCTTGATACTTATTAAGACATTGAGGTAGATAATTTTCAGTTACGGTGAATTCAGAACCTAAAGCAGACAGGTGCTTAGCAGAACAGGGATCTATAGATAGGGCCAATCAGAGAAAGAAAGGCTTTACAATAATAAGTATAACTCTTCCAGGAACCAGTTGGCTCCTAAGATATTATTTTCTGCTTAAAACCCTCTCACCACAGTGTGAAATAGGCATCCATTGGTTGGGGTGGGTTGGGGTTTTGTGTGTGAGTCGTACCTCTTGAAATTTCCATATTGCTTGGATTTGTACAATAGGCTTGAGAAACAGAAATAGATGTAGCAAGTGCAATAGAAAGGATTACTTCACTTTGCATGATTGAGGCAGATATTGTGTACATCAGGGACTCGATTTTGAGAAATTGTGTCTAGACAGTAAGTGGCCTGCAAAAAGTCTATCAGCTCTGGTACTAGGTGGCAGAATAATAGCCCGCATTTATTGAGTACTTATAGCCTGGGCCAATAACTTAATATTTGTTAATAATTATTATCCTTAGATCATTTCTTTAAAAATGTTACCATCTTAAGAAGAAACGAAGGCCAAAAGACAGTATGTAGCTTTCCTAATTTTAGGAAATTAATTTCCTAAAATCCTTAATGATTATTAAGCTGTGAAGGCAGAATTCAATACCATGTCAGTCTGGCTCCTTAGTCTATACTTCCTATAGCACTTGGCTTCAGATTTCAATAACAAGGTCAGAGATAAGACTTGATACAAAGAAATATCATAAGATTAAAAGAGATTTTATACTAGAACCTTCAGAGGATACTGCTCCAACCACCTCTCTTTAAGGATTCAAGTATTCTTAATAAGTGGGATATGAGTAGTAAGCACATAAACCATATAGTAGTTGAATTTGATGTATTATTTGTAACTGACATTTATACCTAACAGGCAGTAAACTATATATACTTAATTCTACAATGTGCAACACTTTTTAAATAACTCTTTTGCTGTCTTCTGTAGATTCCTAGGTTAGAAGAAACTCTCAAGGGAAAAGGAGTGTCTATACTGATAATACTGTTATTATCTCAGTTTCTTATTTGGATCCGCAAACAAACATCTACTTTTTAAATTGGTACAAAAGTGATTGTGGTTTTGGCATTGAAAGTAATGGCAAAAACCACAATCACTTTTGCATCAGCCTAATATTTGCCCTGAAGATGCCCCTGGGTGCTAGATTAAAGTTAGGATGAGCACTGACCATGTTGAATGGTGTTTCTCAAAGTACAATCCCGGGACCACTCACAATAGTATCACATAGGGAGTCAGTTGAAAATGTGTAGTCCTAGATCTCACTTCAGACCTATTAGATTAGAATCTTTGATAGAATCTTAGATAGGCCCACAAATCAATAAACTCTCCAAAGATTTCTAATCAGTGGTATGCTCCTAAATGTTTAACACTTGGATCTTGGGGGAGGGAAGAAAACCCTGACTTACAGCATTTACCAAATTTTATTAGGGACTATTTTCACTACTCTATAGTTCAAGTTTGCAGCTAACATTTATATTTAGCAAGCTCTGGTTTACCTTACCTCCTTCCCCCTTCTCAGCAAACAGATAAATCTTTCTGTTTGATAGTTGCTGTCAGTCACACCTCTCCTCCTTCCCTGCTTCTCCCCTTCCCCCTGCAGCCAATCCTCCTCTTTTTGGTGAGTGTATTCCTTCCTCCCACAGCACTAGGGAGATGTCCACTAGTTCTCATTTGTGTTCTACATGTAGCTTCATTTTGCATGTGGCTAACAAAGCTGGAAATTTCAGCTTCTCCACCCTTTCTTCTGAAATAACATTTGTATAAAAAGAGGCTACAAGAATAAATGAAACTTAAGGAACTGATCAGACCTGGGAAAGGAAGGCTGCTGCCTTAGACTGGAAGCTGATTTGCTGTTATCTCTTCACGCCAAAGAGAAGTGACCGAGAGTTCTCTACCCCAACCATAGAGTCAAACATATTGCCTCCTTCACCCTGAGGCTGACCTCAGAGGCAGGTGCAGTCCTGTCTTCCACCTCATCGTGCTGTCACCTGGTAATGCATCCCTGACATATTCTTCTCAATAAACCTTGTAATGCCTGCTCTTCTCAACACCTGGGGCCTGACCCCTGAGCGACGGTCTCAGAAAGAGACCCTGAAGTTACTTTCGTCTGTTGCAGGATTATCATTATACATCAACGGGCTTTTCTTTTCCCAGTAGGTAATCAGTTTGGTGACTACAGAGCCCCGTGGCATGAGCAGTGTAAGGATCTGAATTGTATGCCTTGGCTTACCCTGCTGTGGAACTTCAGTTGAGGAGTTCACAGTGCAGCCTTCCATTTTCCAGCCATAAAAGACAAATAGTGATGTCATAAAAGCTCACACCCAGACACACACACACACACGCACACACACACACATATTTCATGGGCATATTTAAAAGATAAATAGGGATATTCATGTTGTCAGTCTGGACCAATCTTTTAGTTGGCTGGATAACAATCTTGGAATTGTTTGGTATGCCATGTAAAGGTGTAGGATTTTTCAGAGAGCTTAGAATGGGCACCTGGTCTTTTCACCACCAGAAGGAGGTGGTGACTGCTGAAACTGTCCAAAACAAAATCTTCTCAAGCACACTGTTTGGGCAATGAGGACATTGTTTTATCCCAACCAAATTCTTCAAGCAATCCCATGTTTTCTTGGTTTGTCCTCACAATAGATGAAAGACAGTTGGCCATGATTTCTGGTATAAATGTCTGTCTCATAGGGCAGAGACCATGATTAAGTTATTCCTTGGTCTTTTCCCATTCCGTGAGCATGACCTAAGTACTAAATGCCAAGTGAATACTCACGTGAATAAAGCAAAACTCTATCCACAAGAATAACAATACAAGCACCAAAAAACATAAAATATGAACTGAAAAATTATAAGAAAGGAGAAGATGGATGCCAAGATGGGAATGCATGTGACGGAGTAGCATAAAAATTCCTTTTTTTTTTTTGAAGACAGAATCTCGCTCTTGTTGCTCAGGCTGCAGTGTAGTACAGTGGTGCAATCCCAGCTCACTGCAACCTCTGCCTCCTGGATTCAAGCGATTCTCATGCCTCAGCCTCCCAAGTAGCTGGGATTACAGGCATGCGCCACCACACCCAGCTAATTTTGTGTATTTTTAGTAGAGATGGGGTTTCACCATGTTGGCCAGACTGGTCTTAAACTCCTGGCTTCAAGTGATCCACCCGCCTTGGCCTTCCAAAGTGCTGGGATTACAGGCATGAATCACTGTGCCCAAACAGTTCCTCTTTTTTTTTTTGCATTTTTTTTTTTTTTACCAGATAGCTTAATAATCAAAGTATGTCTCTCTTAAATTTTTTTTCAATTTGCTTCCATATGATTTTTGTTGGGGAGCTCTCCTTTGAATCTGTTACCAGAGAAAGAGCTTAACCCAGAGTTCCCAAACTCTCTTGTGTCTTACTATGCTTTTCATGATACCCCTTGCCAATATTAGAATGTTTTTCATGATGCCCCTTGCCAAAAAAAATTTGTTTATTAACTAATTGGACCAAAACAACTTAAGAAGTCTTTATGTCCTAGCAACTTCGTGGCTGCTTAACAATTAATACACATAAATTGAAAAAAAAGTTTTTTAAAATTTATTTCTTAAGTAAACACAATTACTTACCAATGGGATGTGTGATTCTACTGCACAGCTTTGCAATCCTGGCATTCATATTGGACATGAAAACCCTCATGTCCTATTCCACATTGATTTTTACATGGCCTTGCTTTTCATCACCTAGCTTTGCAAAGCAATGATATCATTGAAAAGATAAAATGTCTCTCAGTGCTGATATGAGTTTATGAGTGTGCCCCCAGAGAACCTCACCACATAGTTAGGAAACTGTGAGACTAACTGATGTCAAATAAAATGACAAAAGAATATTCATGTTAATAATGTGGGAGGTTATGCGTGTATGGGGGCAGAGGTCACACAGGATGTCTCTTTTTCTTCCTGTCAATTTTATGTGTGAATCTAAAACAGCTCAAAAGAAGTCTTTTTTAAAAAAGAATATTTACTAACTAACATAGTAATCACCTCGTATGATGAACAAATTGACTGATTATCAGACTGCACAAGTTTGACCTTGTATAATTATTCCTCTACACCACTATACCAACCCTTCTCAGATAAGCTCACCCTGCACACACACTCATTCAACTCTTTTTTCAGAGTGCAAGTTACTCCACCACAGTGAGATAATGCCATGGTAAAAACAGAATACAGCTAGTTAAATTACAGGTTTGTATCTCAAACTTTAATCCAGGGTATCATGGCTTAATCCAAAACCATTTCTCTTTCTTCCTCTCTTTCATGTCCTTCCTCTCTCTTCCCCCTTCCTCTTTTTATCTTCACATGTTTCCTTCATTCATTCACTTTTTTACCAATCATATTGAGCGCCTACAATGTATTATGCAACTGTGCAAAGTACTGGGATCCTGTGCTGAGCAAGAAGGACTTGGTCCCTGTCACATGAGACTTAAAATCCACTTAATGTTATACTTATTTATTCATTCAAGCAATGCATACTCATGTTGCACCCACTCTGTTTCAGGATCTTAGCAATCATTGGGGTCACAGTGCTGAGTCACCAGTAAATTGCCCTTAAAATGTTCCAGGCACAGGCTCTTGATTTCCTATTGAAACTCTCTTATTTTCATCACCCAAACCTCTTTGCTCTCCCTGAGATATGCTGCAAGCTCTTTTTTATTTGGTGGTGGTGCTGGGAGGGGGTGGGGTTCCTCTCCATAGGAACTCAACTCTCAATGAAATTACTTTTCTCCTAATTTAGTGCCATTGCTCAGCTTCAATAGAGATGATATACATTGTTTTCCAGTTTGGCACCTATCAATTTACTTTTCCTATAAGCTTATACTGTTTCTCTGACAATTATTGGTATAACTGTGATACCTATACTTACACAGTACAGCAATATGCTTAAGGGAAACATTATTGTTTAAATAAAAATTTGTCTTAATCACAATACACAGGATTGGGAGCCTCTTTTCATAATAATAATAATAATAGTATTTAACATATATGATCAAATTGTAATTACGTGATATTCTTGCAATGTAGTCATTGATTTGTTAATTCATTCTTTCATTTATTGTACATTTATTGGAATATGCTTCAGATATACAAGTAAACAAGACAATTCCTGCCCAGTGGGCTCATAGTCTAGTCAGGAAGATAGAAAATGGAACATATACAGTACAATACGTGGCCTCATGGAAACATTTTTAGAAACTATAGTCACTGGTTAAATACAAAGCATGCAGTTACATACTATTGTTACACAAGATTTTGTAATGACATAGAAAGACATTAAATCATATATGAAGTAAAAAAGTATTAAACACTCTGTACAATATAACAACAACCAAAAATCTACTGGAAATACATACCACAATATCAATAGTAATTACTCCTAAGTAGTAGAATTGTAAATTATATTCATCCTATATTTTAATCTTGTAGATCAGCACTGCCCAATAGAAATATAATGTAAGCTATGTAAAGTAAGTTAACATTTTCTAGTAGCTACATTTTAAAAGTAAAAATATATTAATTTTTATATTTTATTTAACCCAAGATATCAAAAAATATTATTTAAACATGTAGTCAATATAAACTCTAGTAATGAGGTGTTTACATTCCTCTTGTTCATAAGTCTTTGAAATCAGATACCATACCACTTATGAATCATAATCAATGGTTATGATCATTTAAGATCATGTGAGATCACTTATGATCTCATAAGTGAGATACCGTTTCACACCGATCAGAATGGCAATTATTAAAAAGTCAGGAAACAATAGATGCTGGCAAGGCTGTGGAGGAATAGAAACACTTTTACACTGTTGGTGGGAGTGTAGTTCAACCATTATGGCAGACAGTGTGGCGATTCCTCGAGGATCTAGAACTAGAAATACCATTTGACCCAGCAATCCCAATACTGGGCATATACCCAAAGGATTATAAATCATTTTACTATAAAGACACATGCACACGTATGTTCATTGCAGCACTATTTACAATAGCAAAGACTTGGAACCAACCCAAATGCCCATCAGTGATAGATTGGATAAAGAAAATGTGGCACATCTACACCATGGAATACTATGCAGCCATAAACATGGATGAAGCTGGAAGCCATCATTCTCAGCAAACTAACACAGGAATAGAAAACCAAACACTGCATGTTCTCCCTCATAAGTGGGAGTTGAACAATGAGAACACTCGGACACAGGAAGGGAAACATCATGCTCCAGGGCCTGTCGGGGGATGGGGGGCAAGGGGAGAGAGAGAATTAGGACAAATACCTAATGCATGCAGGTCTTAAAACCTAGCTGGTAGGTTGATAGGTGCAGCAAACCACCATGGGACATGTGTACCTGTGTAACAAGCCTGCATGTTCTGCACAGTGTACAAGCCTGCATGTTCTGCACATGTATCCAAGAACTTAGAGTAAAATTTTAAAAAAAATCAGATGTGTATTTTCAATTCAGAGTAGCTGCATTTTAAGGGCTCAGTAGCCACAAATGGCTAATGGCTATTGTTTAGACAGAAAGTTCTAAATGTTGTACAATGAATTCCTATTCCATTTGTTATAAGGAAAAACAAACAGTTTTTTAAAAACTGCTGTTGGAAAAGGAAAAAATTAAGTGACAAATGTACTATGTGTGTAATAAGAAGGGAAATGCAAGTCTGTCTGTCTGTTTGGAAGTTAAGTTGAAGCAGACATTGAAAAGATGAGTAAGATTTTGCCAAATAGGTAAGAGGGTGAAAAGAGTGTTGCACGTATAGGGAATGTAGCCTCTTCAAGGCTACAGAGATGAGATCAAGATTGAGGAACAGTAACTTGTTTGGGGACCTGCAGTAGTTCCATGTGTCTGGAACATTTGGTGGTGAAGTGATGGCAAGAATGAAGCTTCATAGATGTGTGTGGCAAATCATCAAGGACTTTGCAAGTCACAAGGAAATGTGACTCAATGGAAAGCCACTGCAGGGCTTTGAGCATGGGCATGACACAATTATGCATACATATATAACTTGTACGTTTTTTAAAAAGATATAATATTGGACAAGATAAAGGTGGAAATGCGGAGGAAAAGAAACTAGCTAATGCCCAGTGTTAAAGGTGACAGAGAGTAAGGTATTGTGGAGGTGGAATAACATGCACTGGTGGTTAATCGAGAGAGAAAAAAATAACTTATAATTCTTAGGTTCTAGGGAAAGCACTAAATGTATGTTTGGAGCTGGCCTGAGTGCCAGGAGGGTAGTGGTGTGTTCATTCACCAAGCATGAGAATACCAGGGAAGTAATACATGTCTGGGGAAAGGCAATGAATTCAGATTTATGATGAATGAGGTTCAGGTGCCTCTTAGACATTGAGGTGGACACATTCAGGAAAAGGATAAAAAGGAATCAGGAGACTGGGAAGAAGTCTTGTCTCTAGTTTTGTTTTGTTTTGTTTTGTTGTTGTTTTTCATTTTCCATTCGTTTTTCCAGATCTCTAGTCCACTCTTATTCCCTGACATATTGCTAATGACACCCTGCCATCTTTTTCCTTTTTCTCTTACAAATTCTCCATAATTCTTTCATTTGCTGTTCAATCCCCATTTTTATACCAGTGATAATAATACATAACATTTATTCGATGCTTACAATGTGCCATGCTGTATTTAAGTGCATTGTATGAATCTCTCATTTGTTCCTCATAACAGCCCTTTACAGGGTTTTACAGATGAAGAAACTGAGTTCAAAGAACTCAAAGTAGTTTGGCATGGTCCCGTCTCGGGTATGGGTGGAGCTGGAATTCAAACTCAGGTGACTTGGCTTTCCCTAATGACTCTCAACTTTATGTCTTAGGCCTAAGGTAATTCCGTATCAAGTGCTTCTCTTTAACTCCATATTTGTATGTTGAAGTTCTTATTGGGTATTACCACCCTTCGGAGGTTGCCTTTGTAGGCAAAACCCCTTCCTGATCTGGCCTTACCCATCTGGTCATATCCTGTACCTCTCTCCTTTTCACACTCTACACTTGGGCTCTGCTGAACTACTGGCAGCTGAGCAAAAACATATACAGTAATAGATCTCAGTACCCCACATATATCCATCCTTTGAGATCGAGGCATACATTTCCACAGCTGCCAGAATTGTTGGTTGTTGCCCACTTACAGCTGAGAATTTCTGGGAGAATTGCCCTCCACTGGAAGGAGGTACCAGGCGCAAAGTTACACCCTCAACCCATGGGAGCAGCCTGTATTACATGACTGATTGGTGCAGGGGTATAAGGCCCATCCTTTTTCTTGCAAGAGGGACTACTCTGAGGCTACTACAGGTCAAGAGCTTCTGCCATAGAATTGGCTGAGTCCTCTGTTGGAACTCCACGGCTGTTTTAACTTCTTCCTCCACCTTATCATGCTCCCTTCACTCTCTGACAAGTGGTTTTCTTTCCAAGAGCCCTCTCCATAAATATGCATTCAAATATATACCCCACAGTCTGTTTCCTGAGAAGTCTGACCTAAAACAGTTGGTACCAGAGTGGTGCTAGGCAGTGACTCTAAAATGAGATTTTGGAGCTATAGTACTCTTTGGCTGGCTGGTGGTGAGGACCTCATTACTGGTGGTAGGTGAATTTTGATAGCTCATGGAATGCTGTAGCAAATGTTAAGTCTTTCATCAGTAGCAAACTGAGATGGAATACTGAAAGGGAATGTACTGATGGGTGTACCGCCTCAGACATTTGAAAAATTCTAGGAAAGAAGTAATTATAAAGACTGTGGATTCAGATGGCTTTGGCTGAGTGCTGTCATGTCATTAGAGAAAAGCAATGAAGAACTGAGATTGATTAATCTACCATGTAAAGCAAAGAATGAAAGCCAGAGGCCTGAGCATAGAAACCCTGAGGACTGAACCCAGAAAAGATTTTAAAGTATAGCAGAGCTCCAGAGAAGAAGGATATGTCAACCCTGACAAATCTGCTTCATCAAGGTCAGGACCTTAATTGGAAAGGAGTGAAGCTCTGAGACTTGGGATGGGGTCAATTGGGTTTGTGCACTTGAAAATCTTGAATCCTTAGTTTCCTCTGAACTCACAGGAGTACCTTATTCCTTCTTGCTAAAAGCTATCTCTTCCCCTTTTCTTGCAATATTATACGATAACATATGCTACATCTCCACTTTTCCTCCTGGCTATCAAACTAGTAACTAGTCACCACATAATTGGCTAAGTGTTTGGTTGTCTTCTAGGGGAGGAAAGGAGCTACATCCTAAAGCTGCAGGACCTAGCCAGCATGTATCAGCAGAAACTGGGAGAGAATATATAAGAATTGATCCTGAGGTCCTGGACCAAGGCGGGGTGGGGTTACAACATAAATTTTGATAAAGGAGAATAAATTTATTTGATAACTCTCTATTGACAGAGCATTTTAATACCTTGTCAAGGATCCAATGGACAGTGCTAACAGACTGTTGGAGTGACTCTTAGAAGCTTGGAAAAAGATATGACTCATACTTACTACATACTAACTAAAACTGTCAGAACGTCCATAGCCCACAGTAAAAGAAAGGATCCAAATGTTCAGGGGAATGGTTATGCTAGAGTGGCTCTACCATGTAAAACAGTAAACCCATCTGCTAACCACATTTCACTTAAGGGTCCACATGGTACTCCATTTACCAGAGTGATAAAGAATGTACAGACGAGGCCAAGCACAGTGGTTCACACCTGTAATCTAGTGCTTTGGAGGCTGAGGTAGGAGGATCACTTGAGGCCAGGAGTTTAAGATCAGCCTTAGAAACATAGGGAGACCCCATCTCTACAAACAAAACAAAACAAAACAAAAAACAAACAAACATAAAAACCAAAAACATAAAAATTAGCCAGGTGTAGTGGTGCATGCCTCTAGTCCTAGCTAGTTGGGAGGTTGAGGCAGGAGGATCACTTGAGCCTAAGAGTTCAAGACTACAGTGAGCCATAATTGCACCACTGCACTCCAGCCTGGGTAACAGAGTGAGACTCTGTCTCAAGAAAAAAAAATAGATTGTACAGCTGAGAGGGGAACTAGCATATATGAGAAACTCAGTGGTGGCCATCCTCTGTAGACCAGAGCTGACAGTAGAAGATGCTTTTATAGAACTGGGAATCCTGATAGCAATAAAGAGGATGCCAGAATGACAGAGGTCAGGTAGTAGCATTTAACTATTGGTTGCAAGGTGATCACCATTATGATAATAAATGATCATTAACCATCTCCATGGACTGTTATTCAGACTGATCACTTAGTGTGCCTATGGGCAGCCAACAAGAATATGCCTCATGAATGCAATCAAATAACTCAAAGGTGGATAAAAGGAGGTTGAGGGCACTTACCTCAATAAAAAGTCAAAATCCCTTGTCCAATATTTGGAACCTGAGTCAGTTCTCAGTCTCAGATTGTACTACTTGGTGGAGAGGTCAGTTTTCTAGGAAAAAGACACTTGTAACTCCATGTTAAACATATGTGATAATGATTCCCTCAGTCCTTCCTTAAGGTACCTATGACCACTTGGATAGTTGTGCCCTGGGAAAGTGGAAATATCCAGTCATTTTGAGTAGTGTTGTACACAGGGTCTAAGCTGATGTTGGTATCAGAGACCTAAAACACCTCTGAGCCCTCAAAGCAGGATATAGGGACCAATTGACAAATGGAGGCGTGGCCCAGTTCCATTTCATAGTGAGTTCACTAGGTCTATGGACTCACTCAATGATCATTTTTCTGGTCCTTAAATGTAAAATTAAAATAAGCATACTTGGTAGTTGGCAGAACTGCTGTATTTGTTATTTGGCCTTTGGACTGGCATATCCCTCTACCAACTGGTAAAGATGGCAGTCAGATCTGGGAGCAATCGAATGGATTAATTAGTGGTACCATATCCTCCGTTCAAATCACCAGTCTAGATTATACAAAACAAACAAACAAACAACAAAAACCAGGTAGACCTTTGCAGATACTAGGGGAGTAGTATCCTTAATTACAACTGCTGTGCTGAGGTGCCTTGGCTAGAACACATTAACACACCCTCATATCCATGATATGTGGCCATTGATCTCAAAAATGTGTTTTCATTTCCATCCTTTTCAGAAAGAAGAATCAGAAGCAGTGTGTGTTCATGTGGAATGGGCAGCATATAATGGTTTTGCCCTGTGCTATGTCAACTAAGGCTCTTTTTCCTGTAGAACATTATCTTGGTCCACTGTCTCAATTACATCATGTTAACTGGACTGAATGAGGAAGAAATCGCAAGTACATTGCAGGTTTTGGTAAGACACATACATGTGCTCCAAAGAACAGGAGATGCATCTAATGAAGATTCAAGGACCTGACATACCTGTTTTTAGGAATATAGCCATTTGGGACATGCCAGAACATCTTTTCCAAAGAAAAGGACAGTCTAATGCATCTCATATTGTCTACCCCTAAGAAAGAAGCACAACTTTTTAAGGGCTTCTTTGGGTTCTGGAGACAGCATATTTCATACTCGGAAATACTGTTTCAACTCGTTCACCAAGTGGCACAAAAGATTACCAACTTCAGTTGAGACTTCGAGCAAAAAAGAGCTCTACTACATGATTTGTCACTGGAACTTGGTAGATGGAAAATATGGGACCTCAACTGACCATGCAGCCAGAACTGCCTGTCCTAACTTAGGTATTTCCAACCTCATCAAATCATAAGGTTGAGCTAAATCAATAGCAATCCACTGGAAGATTGAAGTGATATATCTGGAATTGGGAATTGGCAGAGCCAAAAGACACAAGTAAGTTTCAGAGGGCATGGACCTCCAGATAACCTACCACTGTTATGCTGTCACCTTTCCCTAAGCTGACCCTTGTTAAACTGTCACCTTTCCCTAAGCTCACCCCTGTTATACTGTCACCTTTCCCTATGTTCACCCCTGTTATACTGTCACCTTTCCCTAAGCTCACCCCTGTTATACTGTCACCTTTCCCTAAGCTCACCCCTGTTACACTGTCACCTTTCCCTATGTTCACCCCTGTTATGCTGTCACCTTTCCCTATGTTCACCCCTGTTAAACTGTCACCTTTCCCTAAGCTCACCCCTGTTACACTGTCGCCTTTCCCTAAGCTCACCCCTGTTACACTGTCGCCTTTCCCTAAGCTCACCCCTGTTACACTGTCGCCTTTCCCTAAGCTCACCCCTGTTATACTGTCGCCTTTCCCTAAGCTCACCCCTGTTATACTGTCGCTTTTCCCTATGTTCACCCCTGTTATACTGTCACCTTTCCCTAAGCTCACCCCTGTTATACTGTCACCTTTCCCTATGTTCACCCCTGTTATACTGTCACCTTTCCCTAAGCTCACCCCTGTTATACTGTCACCTTTCCCTAAGCTCACCCCTGTTATACTGTCACCTTTCCCTAAGCTCACCCCTGTTATACTGTCACCTTTCCCTATGTTCACCCCTGTTACACTGTCACGTTTCCCTATGTTCACCCCGTTATACTGTCACCTTTCCCTATGTTCACCCGTTATATTGTCACCTTTCCCTAAGCTCACCCCTGTTATACTGACACCTTTCCCTATGTTCACCCCTGTTATACTGTCACCTTTCCCTAAGCTCACCCCTGTTATACTGTCACCTTTCCCTATGTTCACCCCTGTTAAACTGTCACCTTTCCCTAAGCTCACCCCTGTTATACTGTCACCTTTCCCTAAGCTCACCCCTGTTATACTGTCACCTTTCCCTATGTTCACCCCTGTTATGCTGTCACCTTTCCCTATGTTCACCCCTGTTAAACTGTCACCTTTCCCTGAGCTCACCCCTGTTAAACTGTCACCTTTCCCTAAGCTCACCCCTGTTAAACTGTCACCTTTCCCTAAGCTCACCCCTGTTAAACTGTCACCTTTCCCTAAGCTCACCCCTGTTATACTGTCACCTTTCCCTATGTTCACCCCTGTTATACTGTCACCTTTCCCTATGTTCACCCCTGTTAAACTGTCACCTTTCCCTAAGCTCACCCCTGTTATACTGTCACCTTTCCCTAAGCTCACCCCTGTTATACTGTCACCTTTCCCTATGTTCACCCCTGTTATACTGTCACCTTTCCCTAAGCTCACCCCTGTTATACTGTCACCTTTCCCTATGTTCACCCCTGTTAAACTGTCACCTTTCCCTGAGCTCACCCCTGTTAAACTGTCACCTTTCCCTAAGCTCACCTCTGTTAAACTGTCACCTTTCCCTAAGCTCACCCCTGTTAAACTGTCACCTTTCCCTAAGCTCACCCCTGTTATACTGTCACCTTTCCCTATGTTCACCCCTGTTATACTGTCACCTTTCCCTATGTTCACCCCTGTTAAACTGTCACCTTTCCCTAAGCTCACCCCTGTTATACTGTCACCTTTCCCTAAGCTCACCCCTGTTATACTGTCACCTTTCCCTATGTTCACACCCTGTTATACTGTCACCTTTCCCTAAGCTCACCCCTGTTATACTGTCACCTTTCCCTATGTTCACCCCTGTTAAGCTGTCACCTTTCCCTGAGCTCACCCCTGTTAAACTGTCACCTTTCCCTAAGCTCACCTCTGTTAAACTGTCACCTTTCCCTAAGGTCACCCCTGTTATACTGTCACCTTTCCCTAGCTCACCCCTGTTATACTGTCACCTTTCCCTATGTTCACCCCTGTTATGCTGTCACCTTTCCCTATGTTCCCCCTGTTAAACTGTCACCTTTCCCTAAGCTCACCCCTGTTAAACTGTCACCTTTCCCTAGCTCACCCCTGTTAAACTGTCACCTTTCCCTAAGCTCACCCCTGTTAAACTGTCACCTTTCCCTAAGCTCACCTCTGTTAAACTGTCACCTTTCCCTAAGCTCACCCCTGTTATACTGTCACCTTTCCCTATGTTCACCCCTGTTATACTGTCACCTTTCCCTATGTTCACCCCTGTTAAACTGTCACCTTTCACTAAGCTCACCCCTGTTATACTGTCACCTTTCCCTAAGCTCACCCCTGTTATACTGTCACCTTTCCCTATGTTCCCCCTGTTAAACTGTCACCTTTCCCTATGTTCACCCCTGTTACACTGTCACCTTTCCCTATGTTCCCCCCGTATACTGTCACCTTTCCCTATGTTCACCCCTGTTATACTGTCACTTTCCCTAAGCTCACCCCTGTTATACTGTCACCTTTCCCTATTTCACCCCTGTTATACTGTCACCTTTCCCTATGTTCACCCCTGTTATACTGTCACCTTTCCCTAAGCTCACCCCTGTTAAACTGTCACCTTTCCCTAAGCTCACCCCTGTTATACTGTCACCTTTCCCTATGTTCCCCCTGTTATACTGTCACCTTTCCCTATGTTCACCCCTGTTAAACTGTCACCTTTCCCTAAGCTCACCCCTGTTATACTGTCACCTTTCCCTATGTTCACCCCTGTTATACTGTCACCTTTCCCTGTGTTCACCCCTGTTATACTGCCACCTTTCCCTAAGCTCACCCCTGTTATACTGTCACCTTTCCCTATGTTCACCCCTGTTATATTGTCACCTTTCCCTATGTTCACCCCTGTTATACTGTCACCTTTCCCTATGTTCACCCCTGTTATACTGTCACCTTTCCCTAAGCTCCCCCTGTTATACTGTCACCTTCCCTATGTTCACCCCTGTTATACTGTCACCTTTCCCTATGTTCCCCCTGTTAAACTGTCACCTTTCCCTAAGCTCACCCCTGTTATACTGTCACCTTCCCTAAGCTCACCCCTGTTATACTGTCACCTTTCCCTATGTTCACCCCTGTTATACTGTCACCTTTCCTATGTTCACCCCTGTTATACTGTCACCTTTCCCTATGTTCACCCCTGTTATACTGTCACCTTTCCCTATGTTCACCCCTGTTATACTGTCACCTTTCCCTAAGCTCACCCCTGTTATACTGTCACCTTTCCCTAGTTCACCCCTGTTACTGTCACCTTTCCCTATGTTCACCCCTGTTTTACTGTCACCTTTCCCTATGTTCACCCCCGTTATACTGTCACCTTTCCCTAAGCTCACCCCTGTTAAACTGTCACCTTTCCCTAAGCTCACCCCTGTTATACTGTCACCTTTCCCTGTGTTCACCCCTTTTATACTGTCACCTTTCCCTATGTTCACCCCTGTTAAACTGTCACCTTTCCCTAAGCTCACCCCTGTTATACTGTCACCTTTCCCTAAGCTCACCCCTGTTATACTGTCACCTTTCCCTATGTTCACCCCTGTTATACTGTCAGCTTTCCCTGTGTTCACCCCTGTTATACTGTCACCTTTCCCTATGTTCACCCCTGTTATACTGTCACCTTTCCTAAGCTCACCCCTGTTATACTGTCACCTTTCCCTATGTTCACCCCTGTTATACTGTCACCTTTCCCTATGTTCACCCCTGTTATACTGCCACCTTTCCGTAAGCTCACCCCTGTTATACTGTCACCTTTCCCTATGTTCACCCCTGTTATACTGTCACCTTTCCCTATGTTCACCCCTGTTATACTGTCACCTTTCCCTATGTTCACCCCTGTTATACTGTCACCTTTCCCTATGTTCACCCCTGTTATACTGTCACCTTTCCCTATGTTCACCCCTGTTATACTGTCACCTTTCCCTAAGCTCACCCCTGTTATACTGTCATCTTTCCCTAAGCTCACCCCTGTTATACTGTCACCTTTCCCTATGTTCACCCCATTATACTGTCACCTTTCCCTATGTTCACCCCTGTTATACTGTCACCTTTCCCTATGTTCACCCCTGTTATACTGTCACCTTTCCCTAAGCTCACCCCTGTTATACTGTCACCTTTCCCTATGTTCACCCCTGTTATACTGTCACCTTTCCCTATGTTCACCCCTCTTATACTGTCACCTTTCCCTAAGCTCACCCCTGTTATACTGCCACCTTTCCCTAAGCTCACTGTTATACTGTTGCCTTTCCCTATAGCCACATAGAGGTCCCTTTTGACTGACTGACAAAGGAAGAAAGAGTTACGCCTGGTTCATGAATGGGTTGGCTTTCTATGGGGGTCCAAGCTGAGAAAGCACTGCTGCTACTCTGCAGTTCCTCTTTTGGTGTGAGTAGATGTTCTATAATATTTCTGTAAACCTTCCGACGGTGTCCCTGAGAGACAGTAATGAGGAGTACCCCTCTCAATGTTTACAGGGTCAGATGGTCACAGCCATTTTTATGACTGGAGGTAAGAATAAATCGGAACTTACAGGAAGTGACCTCTTTTTTGGCTGATTGGATGGGGGCTTGGAAGAAGAGAGATGGAAAGATCATAGAAAAAAAGATCTGGGAAAGAGGCATGTGCCTCTGCCTGTGGCTGTAGATTGGAAGTTTGAATATCTTTGCATCTCATGGCATTGCCCACTAGGAAACATTCACCAAGAATGAGGCATTAAACAGCCATGTAGACAATGTGACTCAGCCAGTTGATGTTATCAGCATTTCATTGGCCACCACAATGCTGGCCTGATGGATGCATGAAGAAACTCATCATTGCTGAGGGATGGGCTCAGTGGCACTCATCCTCATTAACCAAGGCTGATTTAGGTATTGTTCTCCAACTCCATCTAGCTGCTGATTCCCCAACTTACTAGCAAAAGAGAGCATTACTGAGTCTCTGATGCAGCAAAAACCCTCAGAGAAACCAACCAGCCACTCAGTGGCAAGTTGATTACACTGGAACCTTTCTATCCTGGAAAAGGTAGTGATTCATCTCGACTGGAAAAGGCATATATTGTGGTATGAGTTTCCTTTTCCTACCACAAGGCCTCAGCTAGCAACATCAGAAGGTTTACAGAAATATTACGGAATATCTACCCACACCATATATGGTGTAATGTAGCCTCAGACCAAACAACAATGTTGTAGCAGTGTACACATAACCATGTATCTATTGGGTCTATTACATTCTGCACCACTTTGAAGTTGCAGGTCTGAAAGATGATGGAATTGACTTTTGAAGGAGCAACTTAGATACTGGCTTGTGGATGATACCTTGGACAGATAGGGCATTATCTTTCAGGATGTAATATATGCCCTAAATCAAAACCCTTTTATAGTTCTATTCTCCAATGGGTCCAGGATGTCTCTACTTATCACTCCCAGTGAATGACTCCGTTGAGAAATGTTTCCTCAACAATGTGTGTTTTGGTTCTGTGGATTCTAAACTAGGTTCTGGATTCTAAAGTGGAAATTGTTTTAGCAGGGGGCCCAGTAAGAGTACCATTAAACTTTAAGCTATGGCTACTGTAGGGTCGTTTAAGTTTCTTCATGTCAAGAGTCCAGTAAGCAATAAAAGAAAACAATATTGGTAGAGGTAATTGATCCTGGCCATTAGGAGGATGGCCTCCTAATGGCCTCCTAGGGGTACACAGTGGGGTCTGGAAAGCATAAGTTTGGTTGTCAGGTTATCTACTGGATCATCTCTTGATATTTTCCTGATTTTTTCAAGAAATGGACAAGTATAGCAGCCACAGTATGGTGTGGTTACCAGAAGCCTAGGCACTCGGGGATGACTGTCTGGGTGACCCCACCAGGTAAGCCATCTAGACCACCAGAAGTGCTAAATTCGGGTGAAAACAATCTGGAATAGGTTGTAGAGGAGGGAGAAAATGAGTTTCAGTTTCAGCTGTAAAACCAGCTATATTGGCAAAAGCTATATAGTTCATGCTACTCATCTTTCTTTTGTAAAGTTTCCCAGAAAAAGAGACCAACCAGACACTTGAAAGAGCTCTTCCCAGATGGAATAAACTTACTATGTGAATCATCTGAATCCAAGGGATGCAATGATTGGCCTATATTTGATTGGATGCTCTGGTATACTACTTGGATTTCCTCTTCAGAACTAATGCATTCATCCCCCAGCTACCAAACTGTTGGCTGCTGTCAGTCTATAGCTAATGTAGTCATTGGAAATTATCCTTGGTTGAAGGAACCTAACACTTGTCCAAGTCTACACCTATTTCCAGGAATAGTGCAATCCAATGACTTGTTGATGAAGGACTACATAGGTCAAGCCTTCTGTTTCGATGTGAACAAATCTGAAGGAATATCCCTGCTCCAGACCTTGCATAGGTCTGAGCTCCAGAGACCTCATAAGTCTGTGTCAATTTCTGTCTTTACCCGGTCCTCCTTCTCTCATTCCTTTATAGGTGTTGTTCTGGAACTTCCTAGTAAATGAACTGCATGCAAATATCTGCCTCAGAGTTTGTTTTCTAAACAGAATTCTCCTAAGGTAAAAGGAAAACTCTCCCTGCTTCCAGGCTTCTGAACATGGTAACTACTTGAAGTATCCTCATCCATCCTCCTCAGCTTTACCTAATCCAGTGACTTCTTTTGATTACACCGAGTTCTTCCCAGAAGTTTCTAAAAGAGAAAAAAAAAACAGGATCTAACCCTTGGAACATTGATACATAAGAGTAGGTGGGAAAAGAAGTAGCTACAAGGATGGAGGGAAAGATAGGCTGGAGATCAGAAAAGTTCCCTTAAAACGTTGCAGAACCAAGAGAGGCAGGCATGTCAAGGTGCTGATGCGCAGAAAGGTTAGATAACAGTAGCTTTTGACTATGGGTGTCACATTTAGCTGTCCTCCTTCCTCTACTTCAACCACAGACTTTGTGGATGGCCAATAACCTATGTTATGACCTTACGCAATTAACCTTTAACAACCACTCTCTTTGTAGTTGGAACAATCAGATTTTCTCTCTTCCTTTTCTTGACGATTTGATTTAGGAAATGTGAAAATGGCCGAGTTAGCAGTGGAAGAGGAGTTGAAAGAGACTATGTAGTCAACCATGCATGAAGTTGAGCCTAAGCAATGAAAGCAGAGGTTGTAATTTAAACTCAGGTTCAACAAATGCAAGTGGCTTGGAGAGGAGGTTGAAGTGGATGGGCAAAGAAGTGGAGGCCAAGTGAGAGAGAGATTCATATAGTCCACGATAAGGTAGCAGGTATGAAGCGGGGGCTCCCTGAAGCTGCCCTCTTTCTAGTTTCACTTCCAGCTCCAATCAATGTCTCAGTTGTTATAACAAACTTCCTTCTTCTTCAGATAACCTGAATGAGACATTGTTCTTTGTGATTAAGAGAACCTAAGTAAAACAGAAGCAAGGGGAAGAAGCCAAGTTTTCTTTCTCCCAGTCAATGCGCTCTCTACTGAATCCTATGGCCATTGTACCTGCATAGGTCTCCTCCTCTACTTCCTGACCAATATTCCCTAGACAGCCTACATTGTGGGAGGAGGGAGGCAAGTGGTCCATGAGACATAGTTCATAAAATCTATACTAAGTATGCCATCTATTATTAAGGTGACTGTGGCAAACACAACCAGACTAACTCATTGCTAGTTTTTAAAAATGTATTCTAATCCTATGGTGACTCTGTTATTAAATAAACATATTACCAATCATCCTATTTGTATGGGCAGGGCTAAATTTTCTGTCCAACTGTATGTTTCATATATGTCTAAACAAAGGAGTAGACCACGAGAATTAGTGAGAGCTCTAACAGGTGACTAATAACTTGTTTCCTTTTGGTAGCTTAAACTGGAAGAATTTAACTCAGTTCTGCATCAGCCAGGGTTCAAATAGAGGAATAGAACCAGTAGGATATTACATGAAGAGATTTATTGCAAACAGAATTGGCTTATGTGATTGGGGAGGCTGGCTTAGTAAGTCTGAAATCTATAGGGCAGGACATTAGGAAGGACAGGCTGAGAACCCTCAGGTATGTGTTGAAGCTGCTGTCCACAGGCAGAATACCTTCTTTATCAGGGAAGATGCTCAGCTCTGCTCTTGAGGCCTTTCAACGAATAGTCATGGCTGGGCGCAGTGGTTCATGCCTGTAATCCCAGTACTTTGGGATGCCGAGGCAGGGAGATCACCTGAGGTCAGGTGTTAGAGACCAGCCTATCCAACATGGCAAAACCCTGTCTCTACAAAAAAACCCACAAAAATTAGCTGGGCTTGGTGGCATATGCCTATAGTCCCAGATACTCATGAGGCTAAGGCATGATAATTGCTTAAACCTGGCAGGCAGAGGTTGCAGTGAGCAGAGATTATGCCATTGCACCTCAGCCTGGGCAAGAGAGCTAGATTTTGTCTCAAAACAAACAAGCAAACAAACCAAAAGCAAACCAAAAACTAATAGAGTCAGGCCTACCCAAATTACCTAGGATAATCTCCCTTATTTAAAGTGAATTTATTATGGGCTTTAATCACATCTGCAAGATACCTTCACAGCAACACTTAGATTACTGCTTAACGGAATAACTGGAGACTGTAGCCTAGACATGTTGACGTATCAAAAGATCATCAAAAACACCATGGGGCCAAGTGTGATGGCTCATGCCTATAATACCAGCATTTTGGGAGGTTAAGGTGGGAGGATGGCTTGAGCCTGGAAGGTTGAGGCTGCAGTGAGCTGTGATTGTGCCACTGCACCCCAGCCTGAGTGACAGAGTAAGACCTTGCCTCAACAAGCAAACAAAGACAAACGAACAAACAAACCAACAACAAAACCACCACGGAAGGGGGCTACTGTGTAAATCCAAAATGTTATCATTGTTAGGAAAAGAAGTAATACCTTTACTTCTCTAAATTGCAAATTTCTCTGGAAGAAAAGCAAGCAAAATGGATCTGACTGATTGTTTCATTTGATTAATATTTACTTATTTATATGCCAATAATGCACTATACTAGCCACTCTCATTCATCTCATCAGCAAATCCTGTCAGGACTGCCTTCAAAATATATTGAAAAGCAACCAACCTTCCTTCCTTCTTTCCTTCTTTCCTTCCTTCCTTCCTTCCTTCCCTTCTTTTTTGTTTTTATTATTACCATCCTGGCCCAAGTCATTATCTTCTCCTGTCTGAATTATAATAATAGTCTCCTTAATTGGTCTCCCTGCTTTTCATGTAATCCCCAATACAATTTCATGTCCATAATGCAGCTTGTGTAATCCTTCTAAAACTCAAGACAAATCGCATTATTCCTCTGGTGAAGACCTCCAAAGGATTCCTTTATCACTCAAACTACAAGTCCTTCTGTAGACCATGCATCCCTTCATGTTCTGAGCCCACTACCCAACACTTGTCACTCAGCTCTCTCACCCTTCTTTACTCTATTTCAGTAATCTTCACTTTTGCTCCATCGCCCAAAACATATTCCCACTGCAGGGACTTTGCACAGGCTAGTCCCTTGTTCCATATGAGAAATCTGCTCTGTTTCCTCACTTCCTTCGGGTCTCAGCACAATTGTCACCTTTTCATGGAGGTCTTTCTTGGTCATAATAAATTTCATTCTCTTGACATTTATTATCATCATGCTCTGTCTCCTTTCCCCATTTTATTCTCCTTTACATCTAACACTTTTTTACGTATTAGGTGTTTTTATTATTTGTGTTTCCCCATTAGTCGACAGAGACTCAGTCTGCTTTGTTTACTGCAGTGCCTGGAACAGTACCTGGAATGTGGCTGGCATTCAAAAGATATTTGATGAATGAACAAAAGAGAGAAAATGTGTACTTTGTAGAGAGAGTTAGAAAAAAAAATCAAAATCTTCTTTTCTGAGCACTTTGTAGTGCTTTTGTGTTGAGAAAAAAATCCTTCTCCATATCAAATTTGGCAGGAATGCTCCTTTTTTTTCCTTTTAAAATGGCATTGTGCTGTCATTTCTCCCATGACCATTCATTGAATGGGCGTTTCTATGGTTACAGTGTTATTTCTAGTCAGAATCCTGTTAAGGAGAAACCTGAATTTGGTATTTCAGTAAGTCAAGATTCCCTTGACATAGTATTAAGGTACATATGGACTTTCACAAATCAACTTCCTGCCTCATTTAGCAAAT
The DNA here is from genome assembly GCF_009764315.1 of Trachypithecus francoisi. Classification (NCBI taxonomy): domain Eukaryota; kingdom Metazoa; phylum Chordata; class Mammalia; order Primates; family Cercopithecidae; genus Trachypithecus; species Trachypithecus francoisi. The sequence goes on along the minus strand of NW_022681453.1, from coordinate 73,624,372 downwards.
TAGCTGAAGAGGTGGAAAGACAGATTTAGGGTTCAACTCCAGAGTTCTGAAAAATGTTGCTACCTGAAATAGACAAAATGAATTACCAACAGGTTTGCTCAGCAGTGATGGTCCCAGGGAAATCAATCTGGCTTTACCTTGCCTCGCACCAATGAGCATTCTAATTGTCATCATGGTCTCCTCTTTATATCCAATCAAACTGGATTATTTAGGCTGCTCATTCTTTCTGTTCTATTCTGGAGATAGGAATAAAATTATAGGCAAGTGTATCTCTACAGACTAATTTGTGAGTTCACTCTAGAAAACAAATGAAGTATGCCTAATGTTGACATTCAATGGGTACAGGGGGATCTGGCTGTGTTAGTACAGCATAAAGGAGTTAACCATATGACAGAGACACACCCCTGAGTTCCTTACGATCAATTTTTGTATGCATCACTAGCATGAAGAGCCACTAAGACAGAAAATTTATTTCCATGTTTGTCTCAGTGTGTGTGTGTGTGTGTCCATTTTGTGTTGCTGTAAAGAAATATCTGAGACTGCAGAAACTATAAAGAAAGGAGATTAATTTGGCTCTTAGTTCTGCAGGCTGCACAAGTATGGCACCAGCATCTTCTTGACTTCTGGTGAGGCCTCAGGAAGCTTTTGCTCATGGCAGAAGGTAAAGGGGTAGCAGGCCATGTCACAGGGTGAGAGAGGGAGGAAGAGAGAGAGGAAGAGGTGCCAGATTATCTTCTGTTTTTGTTTTTGATATAGGGGCTCACTCTGTTGCCCAGGTTGGAGTGCAATGTCATGATCTCAGCTCACTGCAACCTCTGCCTCCCAGGCTCGAGATCCTCCCATCTCAGCCTCCTGAGTAGCAGTACACCAGTAGTCCATTGGTGTATGCCAAAACACCAGCTAATTTTTGTATATTTTGTAGAAATGGGGTTTTGCCATGTTGTTTAGGCTGGTCTTAAACTCCTAAGCCCAAGCGATTCTCTCACCTCAGTCTCCCAAAGTGCTAGGATTACCGACCGGAGCCACTGCACCTGGCCGCCAAGCTCTTTTAAGCTATTAGCTCTTGCTTAAACTAAGAGAACAAGATCTCACTCATCACTGCAATGTGGGTACCAACCCATTCAGGGGGGACCTCCCTCTTCCATTACCCAAACTTCTCCCCCTAGGCCCCCACCTCTAACATTGTGGATCACATTTTAACATGAGAATTGTAAAGGACAAACACCCAAACCATGTGAGTGTGTGTCCCTTCTTCCATCCCGGTTCCTCTGCTTCTCACTCATCTCCAGTATGGCTCTTATTGCTCGTAATCTTCCCAGGGTTAACCATATACAGTCCTATCCTTATCAAAGTATGAAAATGTGGAAACATTTTAGCTATATAGGTATCTTTACATAATCTTTAAAATAAGGAACATTGCAAAATGCCAATTAATTTGCATATATCTGACCTAAATAAAACAACTTTTTAATGTCCAATGCCAGCTTTTTGTAAGGAACTCAAAGCCAGTGTCAATATAGTTACTAAAAATTAATTTAGATCTTTCAAAATATGGCAAGAGAAGTTACAATTTTAAGGCATAGAGCGACATATTCTTTTTCTAGTGTAATTTTCTTTTTTTTTTAATTATACTTTATGTTCTGGGATACATCTGCAGAATGTGCAGGTTTGTTACATAGGTATCAACGTGCCATGGTGGTTTGCTGCGCCCATCAACCCATCGTCTACATTAGGTGTTTTTCCTAATGTTGTCCCTCCCCTAGCCCTCCACCCCCCGGAGACCCCGGTGTGTGATGTTCCCCTCCCTGTGTCCATGTGTTCTCACTGTTCAACTCTCACTTATGAGTGAGAACATGCGGTGTTCGGTTTCCTGTTCCTGTGTTAGTTTGCTGAGAATGAGAGTTTGCAGCTTCATCCATGCAAAGGACATGAACTCATCCTTTTTTATGTCTGCATAGTATCCCATAGTGTATATGTGCCACATTTTCTTTATCCAGTCTATAATTGATGGGCATTTAGGTTGGTTCTAAGTCTTTGCTATTGTGAACAGTGCTGCAATAAACATGCGTGTGCATGTGTCTTTATAGTAGAATGATTTATAATCCTTCGGGTATATACTCAGTAACGGGATTGCTGGGCCAAATAGTATTTCTGGTTCTAGATCCTTGAGGGATCACCACACTGTCTTCCACAATGGTTGAACTAATTTACACTCCCACCAACAGAGTAAAAGTGTTCCTATTTCTCCACATCCTCTCCAGCATCTGTTGTTTCCAGACTTTTTAATGATGGCCATTCTAACTGGTGTGAGATGGCATCTCATTGTGGTTTTGATTTGCATTTCTCTAATGACCAGTAATGATGAGCTTTTTTTCATTTATTTGTTGGCCACATAAATGGCTTCTTTTGATAAGTGTCTTTTCATATCCTTCACCCACTTTTTGATTTTTTTTTCTTGTAATTTTTTTAAGTTCTTTGTAGATTCTGGATATTAGCCCTTTGTCAGATGGATAGATTGCAAAAATTTTCTCCCATTCTGTAGGTTGTCTGTTCACTCTGATGATAGTTTCTTTGGCTGTGCGGAAGTTCTTTAGTTTAATGAGATCCCATTTGTCAATTTTGGCTTTTGTTGTCATTGATTTTGGTGTTTTAGTCACGAAATATTTGCCCATCCCTATATCCTGAATGGTATTGCCTCGGTTTTCTTCTAGGATTTTTATGGTTTTAGGTCTTACATTAAGTCTTTAATCCATCTTGAGTTAATTTTTGTATAAGGTGTAAAGAAGGGGTCCGGTTTCAGTTTTCTGCATATGGCTAGCCAGTTTTCCTATCAAGCTACCATTGACTTTCTTCACAGAATTAGAAAAAACTACTTTAAATTTCATATGGAACTGAAGAAGAGCCCATATAGCCAAGACAATCCTAAGCAAAAAATACACAAAAAACAAAAACAAACAAACAACAAAACAAAACAAAAAAAAAAAACAAAGCTAGAGGCATCATGCTACCTGACTTCAAACTATACTACAAGGCTACAGTAACCCAATCAGGATGGTACTGGTACCAAAACAGATATATAGACCAATGGAACAGAACAGAGGCCTCAGAAATAATGCCACACATCTACAACCATCTGATCTTTGACAAACCTGACAAAAACAAGCAATGGGAAAGGATTCCCTATTTTTTAAATGGTGTTGGCAACATATTCTTACACTATGCTTTATGGGGCTCTGTTTGTTAGCTTTCTTTTCATAGGCTATCTAACTCCTCTTGCTCAAACTCATCTCCTTACCAAAATGGTTTTTAATTTTTCAGGACTTGCCATGTCTCTCTGAATATGTATTATCCTCAAATTTACTAAGCTTTCGTTTATTTATTCACTTAACAAGAATTTACTGAGCATACGCTATGTACAATATACTCTGATGGGAATAAGCACTGGTCCTTGATTTTAAGAAAATCCACATATAATGTGTGTTTCCTTGAAGCAGGGTAGGAAGATATGACATAATCACCATATGTCATACATACTTCAAATCAAATAAATGCATAAAGTCATAAAATAATTTCCAATTTTTCTGGAGAACTCAATTTCTCACTTCTTTGGCAAATAGCCTCATTGATTCTTTATCATTAAAATTTTTCCTCCGCTACCCTTTACAAATTGAAAAGAATCCAAGGCACCATTCCATCCTAAGTTTTAGGATCCATCTCTTTGCAGATGTATTTTATGACTGAATTGCTCTGTCTGTCTGACATAGGTTATTAGCTTCTTGACTAAGATCTGTACCTTTTTTAAAGTCTATCCCTGCACTAGGCACCAGATGTTTCACAAATAATACATACAAAATGGTGATGACTGCCTGAGTCTTCATGATCTACTCACCAGCTTCTAAAATACATCTCTCTTCTGCTAGAGAATATTGCAAATACTTCTTAGAGCAATTGAAAAAGTTAGTCTGGCAGTTCTAACCAACATTCTTAAAAGGCTGAATGAAAGTAGATGGAATCAATGATTAAGTAAAGTGATTTCCTGGGACTGTGGAGATTGAGTATAAAGAAATGTGGCACCGTATCTGTGCCAACGAAGGGTACAGCTGTTTGGATTCTTATTTAATCAAATATAGATGAAAGGGAAATTTTGCTTAATAAAATGGACTGAGTCATACACAGTTGGCCCTTGGGCTTTCTCTTCCAGAATGCAATGTAGGAGCTGCATTTGCAATTTTTCTCAGTCAAAATGACCTCAGATTCCCAAACTCTCCATAGGATCTCATCTATTTCCCTGAGATTGAAAGAATGCTTAAAGCACTACAGATTTCATGACAAAGTGTCACATGTGGCTTGGGAGCTTAGATGGGAGGAACTGTACTGAGATCTCATCGGGTGGGCTGAACAAGGATAAACCTACACCCTGCAATCAGTTTCCTCTGAATTCACTTGGGTCTTAATGTTATGGTTCCTTAATTTTGGAGTCTTCACTCTTGCTTAGACCATTTCAAAATAAAGCTAGCCATGGCTATTAAAATGCTAATATGCAGTCAGGAAGCCAAATGTTTGGATTCATAGATGCAAATTTTAAGTTATCAGGAAAAATTTAGACAAATATCTAGTTGCTTCTAAATTGCTGTTTGGCATCAAATAAACAAGAATTTAACTTTTTCAGTGAATTTATCAGTTTTATTTAATCAGCCTCTTTATAATTAAACACTGTTTACATTAGGACTCCTCCTTAATCTGTTTTTTTTCTGTTGCTGGAAATTTGGCTCTCTTAAACTTTGTAAACTTAAACAGGCCTATATCTAAACTGTTTGACTAATTTAATATATAAATAGAAAGGTGATAGAATTTTAAAAATAATTCTTGTTTCCATATTACTTTATCAGATAATATTCAGATCTGATGATATTCTATGTTGATTTTGAAGGTCATAAAGCCATAACTCTATTATATATATTCCTTATTTATGTATAGTAATTTGTACAGAGTAAATAGAGCTTAGATGTACAGGCCATCAGTTATGATGACAAAGAAATTTGTGCATATTGGTTTAGCAAGAAAGCATTTAGACTGCCACCAATTCAGTTTGTAGCATGACATTTGAAACTGGTGCAAGAGAGCACGTGCAGACCCACGTATTACTGAGGGTTCATTTTCCACCAGGATGTCCCCAGCAGTATGGAACCCTCATGAGTCACAGGTTATGCTTGAAAGAACAAATGTCTGGAAGATCAGTTCTCCTTGAAATGAGGTGTGATTTAAGATTGTGATTGTTAGTGATTTAACATGGTGTTTTTGTGTCACTTGGTTAGATTACTATGGCCTGGTATATTTCAGGTTACAAAAGTTTGTTTTCAGGATGCTTTAAGGTTCTTCACATGTGATTTAGGGACAATCAAAGGTTGTCATTGGAATAGTGCATCTGTTTCCAGATAAAAACATGACAGCCTCTCAGGTTGAGAACAGCCACAAGGTAACATTGAGAAGAATTCAGTGGCTAGCTGAACAATAGAAAAATTTCAATAGAAAAAGAACATCAGATAGACAAAATGGCTAACTATGATAATAGTTTATATTTGGAAAATCAGTCCCAAAAAAGTTTTCTCTGTTCAGTTACACAGCTGTATGTTCTGTGTTAGTGACATTTGATTTTGTTTGAATTTGACCCAGCCTGTTGCAATTTTAGTAAAAGTGGTCTCTAACAATGGTTAAAAATATTCTTTACAGGGGAAGTTTGGACAAGCACTAAAACAAATGCTTCATTAAAAGCATCTCTACTGTTTATATTTGATAATGTTTGTCAAGTAAAAACAATTGAATTAATTTTCATATGCCCTGCTCTTCCTTATTACTTGCTGAATTTTACCCTCTTTGTTCTTGGGTCTAGCTAAAAGACAAAGAGAACAGAAATGTTATATGGACTACAATTTCATAATGTATTAAATGTACAGTTTATTATTTCCACGGACCTGTAATATTGGTTCAGTATTCTTAATAATGGCTGCAACTGACCCTATAACTAGTGTTGCACCCACCACATTCCCTTTCCAATTCAGCCACTGCAGGGTGTTGGGACCTTTTCAGAATTCCCAGAAAACCTGAGATGTAGTGAAATATTCTGGTAGACTCTAAGAAAGTTCACAGGATTTATTCATTTGTTGAACAAACATTCATTGAGCATAAGACATGGGGAACACAGTACTGGACAAAGTATAAAATTCCCTGCTCTCCTGAAGCATTCATCCTAGTGGGAATTTGAATGAAATCAGACTCCATGGACTTCCCAGGACTGACAGCATCCTGCAGAGGCCTGAACAAAATTCTCCACCAGGTTCAATCATCTGCAAAAACAGCTGATCCAAATGCCAATTCAGATTCTATTTTCTTAGAGAGCTGGAAATCTGGAATGGACTAGAGATTGGAAATCTTATCTTTCAATGGGACCACAGGGGTAGAAGGTATAATATAGTCTCCCAATCTCACTGTCACTCAGGTTGTTGAAGTGGGCCCTGAGGGATGTGTGGAATTGTTTATCCAAGATAAAATAATAAAGTAAAAACAACAAAAAAAGCAAAAACAAAATCAAAACAAACTTTGTTAAATATCTATTTCTCATTACAGTTCTAGGTGCCATACAAGAGCGTTGTGTAGACTTTGTCCTTGCCTTGCAGGATCTTAGGAATTATTATTAGAGTTTGGCTGACAGCACAGCCCCTCTTTACTTAGGGATGTGAGATTTAGGAAATTATAAAGAGATTTGGGTATGAAATACAATGACTTATGCAATTTCTTGTGCAATCTTTATCCCTACACAGATCAGCTGGCTAAAGTTGATCATTGCTTGTAGGTTTTTTGTACTTGGTGCCCTTGTCAGATGTTTGTATAATAATGTCAAGTAAGACTTCTGTCTAGATTTCCCTCTGTAATTTTCTCTGGTTTGAATTCATAGAAAATATTCATTACTTATGCTGATAAGAGTTTCTTTACGTTTTATTTTAATATTGCAAAGCAGGCTGTCAAAGGATTTGAGATTTGAAAGTGTTGGTTTTGAATTATTATTATTTTTTGAGACAGAGTCTCACTTTATCACCCAGGCTGGAATGCAGTGGCTCCATCTCGGCTCACTGCAGGCTCTACTTTCTAGGTTCAAGCGATTCTTCTGCCTCAGCCTCCAGAGCAGCTGGGATTACAGGTGTCCATCACCATGCCCAACTAATTTTTGTGTTTTTAGTAGAGACAGGGTTTCACCATGTTGGCCAGGCTGGTCTCGAACTCCTGATCTCAAGTGATCCACCCACCTCAGCCTCCCAAAATGCTGGGATTACAAGCATGAGTCACTGCACCCCGCGGTTTTGAATTATTTTTATAAATTCCTAGCAATGATATAAAATGTTATAGCAAAGTTTGCTTTTATTGGTTCTTAATATTCTATATGAAAAGATTAATCTTTACCTATAAAAATATGAGAAAGAGACATATTAAAAGAGATTTAGAAACAGTTTGAGACAAAATTGTGAGCATAATTTGCTAAATTGATGGCAATGGCAAGATAGTGCCAATGGATGAAAAGGTGAAAGCAGACCAATCTGTACAAACTTCTATAAAGATTCAGGAATGGAAGCAGCCACCACCCTTTAACCCACGGAAGGTCTGAGGAATCTATAAAAGTCATAAATGGGAAGAACATTTTTGACACATCAGAAATGGAAGGACACTGGAAATAATTTTGTAAACTTTGAGAGTGTCTAAGTTTTAAGTTTATGGACCTTGATCAACAAACTTGAAATTTGTATGATATAAAGAAATTAAATCCTGGATGAACTGTCCTTAACCACATCTAACTCTACACCCTGCCTGCTCTTAAGGTCCAGTGTGTGCCACATCAACTGATGTCATTGACAAGTGATAGAAGGTTTCTGTTAGACGATGGCTTTACAAAGAACCTTTGTCTATTTATCTGGTTATGTGTGACACAGAGCCACCTGAAGTCTCTTGCCTGTTCAGTCTTTCCTTTACTCATTTCTCTTCCTCGGAGACATAGAGGACACCTGTTACTGTGTTGGTGCAAGACATCTGTCTCTAATGACCTGCTATAGAGCCAGGAAGCTGTATGTCTGTGGCTAGCCCAATTATATCACGGGCTAGACAGGGCATGTTATGCTGGCCCTGGCGAATGGGCCAGGAAGCAAAATGATAAATCTTTATGATAAATCCTGATTGTCAGACAGGAGGGAAAAAGACCCCTAACCTTACCCCGATTTTCTTTTTCATTAGTCTCCTGATACTATCTCCTGAATAACATTGAATGTAAGCAGCCTATAAATATTGCACAAGTTTCCAATACTAAAAGCTGATAAAGTTTATTGTACTTATAAAATAAATAGAAGGAAATGCTTTCAGTTTCCTATTTACAGGTCTCTAGGGAAATCCCAGGTAATTTATTGCTTCAATTTAAAAAATGTATTCTCCCTTTACACATGCTCTTTTCTTACTCTCTCTTTTCTCCGTCTGGTATTTTATGTCTCAAGCACAACATGTATGGGATCATACACTCAGACAATGTCAAGCCTTCTGTTACATATTCTTATTGTGGCATTTTAAAAGTTGGCTCTAAAAAAATTATTTTATGTTTCCATTTTTTTCTTTATTTCTTTCCCTCCTAATATTCCTTTAGTTAACATAGGACTCATTCTTCTATTATGTTTAAGCTTTCTTCCTTTTCTATGTTTGTATTCTGGAATCATCACCTGTATAGCCATAATCTCATAAATTTCTAAGATTAATGTATGACTGGTACTCTGCAACTAAAAATGTTAATGTCCATTTCCAGTGATGCTCACACAAGCTTTGTCATTGCTTTAGATGGAGAAAAGTCTTCCGAGTATTTGATAAATAGAATCTGAATCTCAAATGATCCAAAAAAGGCATACAGGTTGAGAGGGATTAGATAAACCTCTGGTCCCATAGCTGCTCCTCTTGTTAGTTAGCCATTATTGTTCACAGGTTCAGGAAACTTGGTCTTTCACTGGAAATTTTTTTAAAAAGGCAAAGACTGTGGGGATCATCTGATCTGATATTCCTCTCATTTGCACTGCTCATAATTTCATTATTTCTGAGGTCCCACAGTTTGAAAACAAGTTTGAGCTTGAATTATCACCCTATATTTTTGGAATCAATGTGAATTTAAACTTTCCTTCATTAATTGCGCTTCACACCACCCAATATCCTGCAATTCAGAGGCAGCAGCAGCATCTTAGTTTTAGATGAGATGGGAAAGAATAGTGTTTATATGCTTTTATTTATCATAATGACCAACTGAAAGTGAGGTTTTCCAAGAATGCTGGATAAAGACTTTAGAAATTTAGCATTAGGAGATATACCTAATATAAATGATGAGTTAATGGATGCAGCACACCAACATGGCACATGTATACATATGTAACAAACCTGCATGTTGTGCACATGTACCCTAGAACTTAAAGTATAATAAAAAGAAAAAAAAAAGAAATTTAGAGCTTTACCAAGTGAGGCTTTTAAGACCTCAACGTGTCTTTATCCATTCCATTTTCAAGAGGGTTATTTATACTTACGTATAGAAGAATATGGTGGAAAATGATAAATGCTATTTTAGAACATTAATGAAGGACCTTGTTAATTATTATTTTAAAATAATACCACCTTCCATTTATTGGGGCTTACTATGTGCAAGAGGTTGAGATGTGTTACATACCTATTTTCTTATTTAAATGTAATGAGAAAACTGAGAAAAAGCTGTTGTTACCAATTTACAGAAGAGAAAATGGAGTTCAAATATGTGACGTAACTCACTTGAGGCCACATAGGTAGTAGCTGACAGGGCCAAGTTTGAAACTCAGCGCTTTTTGACTCCAAATAAATGTTTTATCCAAATGTAATTTTGAATGTCCTGTTTTGAGTCACTGTAAAGTTACCACTGTGATAACTTTTTAAAGATATTATGTAAACATTTCAAAATTGATTGCTTTTTTATTTTCTGATTTTTGTTGGAGTAAGAGAAATCTGGATAACACTTTGCTATGCTTGATTTTTCATTAGAAAAAGCATCATGCTCTTACAACAGAGTAATGACATAAATAAGAGAAATATTACTAACCAAACACCTTACACACTTTTGTATTAGCATGCAAAATTTATTTTTTAGCTCTAAAACTTAAGAAGCAATTTTTTACCTGACTATGGATATGGAAGAAGTCTCTGTAAATTATTCAAAAATACTTTATTTATCTTGTCTAATCCAAGATGTAACTCTCTGCTCAGTAAGTTCTTACCTAAGTCCCAAATTTGAGTAAAAAATAAAATGATTTAAACTGTTAGTCACAAATAGCATTGATATGTAGTATAAATACAGTACCTTTTGATAAAGTAGCAAACTTCTAAATTAGTTACTCAAAGATTTGTGTAGTTGGGTCCAAAATTATTTCCTTTTCCCTTACAGTATAGCACTATTTTTCAGTCAAATTGGTCTCCAGATCAGGTTTCTGTGTTGTATTCCATCTGAAATGTCTTTTCTCCTGCTAATTCCCTTCCATTGTTCACATCTTCTTGTGTTGTTTTTGACTCTCCATATATAGAACTATCTTGTTCTATCATTGTCCAACATCTTTTTCTCAGTGGTTATAAACATCTTTAGCAAAAGTAGATTTCCTCCTTTTTTTGCCAATAAAATGTTTTATCCATCATTTTTTTCCCATTCTATGTCATCCATATTGGAATAGATTTAGTTCTCAAACCAGATTTTTAGAGTAGAGTTTAGTTTGAAGAACAGTTTTAGATACACAGAGAAATTAAGAAGATAGTACAAAGATTTCCCATGTATCCTGCCCTCAGATTTCTCCTATTAACATTTCACATGATTAGTATGGCACTTTTGTCACAATCAATAAACCAGTACTGATACATTGTTATTGCCTAAAGTCCTAAAGTCCATAGTTTACTCAGCTTTCCTTAGTTTTTACCGAATGTCTTTTCCTGTTCCAGGGTCGCATCCACGATTCCATATCACAGTTTTCACGTCTCCCCAGGCTCCTCTTGGCTGCAACAGTTTCCCAGATTTTCTTAGTTTTTTTTTTTTTTTTTTTTTTTTTTGACATTGACAGTTTTCGAGAACTGGGTAAGTGTTTTATGGGATTCTACCATACTGGAATTTGTCTGGTGTTTTATTAATGGTTAGACTGGGGTTACCTGTCTTCGGGAAAAAAACCTCAGAGAAAAAGTACCATTTTCATTGCATCATATCAAAGGTTAATAGAGTCAGTGATTTATGGTTGTTCTTCTAGCTGAGGTAGTGTTTTCCAGGTTTGTCTACTGTAAAGTTGCCTCCCACTTCTTTCCCATACTGTACTATTTGGAAAGAAGTCATCATGTGCAGCCCACACTTAGGGAGTGAGGATTTATGGGGCCCCTCCTTGAGGGCAGAGTATTGACATCAATTATTTTGAGTTATTTTACAAGGGATATTTGCTCCTTCTCCCCTATTTATTAAGTTATTCAATAATTTATTCATACCACTAAGGACTTATAGATATTTGTTTTACACTTTGTGTTATAGTCCAATATTACTTTATTTTATTCTTCAAATTGTTCCAGCTTTGGCTGTTGGGAGCTTTCAGTTGGCTCCTGAGTTGTCTCTTTGACATACCCTCATCAATGTATGGATTTTTTGTTTGTTTAGTTTAGTTTTGTTTTTTAAGCACTTCCTCACTTCCTGGCACTATAAAATGCTCCAGGCTCATCGTACACATTTCCTGTCCCAGTGATAAAATCAGCCTTTTCTCCAGAGTCCTGGTTCCTGTTACTGAAAAATGGTATTAGAATCCAAGATCTTGGTGGTAGATGTACTCATTGTTACCGGGATACTGCTGCTTCTAGGCCCTGTCAGCTGACATAGCAAAGAAATATAGACATGCATATATTATCTTATGTATATACACATATCTATGAATATTTCTCTACATAACCATCTGTATCTTTATTAAGCAAAAACATGAGTTCATACTTATGTCTCCAGCTCTGACCCATTATCACATGAATCATTCTAGCCTCCTCTTGTTTATCTATTTGCAAATTCTCACTTCATTAGTATGAAACCTGGTTGCTACTTCAGTTGAGTCACAGAAGAAAAATGAAAACAACAAAAAGAAACCTAGTTGCCACCATCCACCATCCACTTATGCAGACAATGTTTCCAGAATTATTAACCCATACCTCCATGGGCACAACTTAATTAACTAGAGTATAGTGCTTATGTGCAGTTTCTTTTGCCTATAGTCTTAGAGACTCCACTCATTTTCAAAGTTGCTTCCTCTCCCCCATCCCTACCCTGTCTCCTTCAGTATGATACTTTCATACATTTGTACAGTTAGATCCTCTTTCACAGTCAGCATTGCTTTATGAGATCTTCTGACCTTGTAAATAGTGTTTAATTTGCATAACATTCACTCTTTGTGCTATAAAGTTATAAAGGTTTTGAAAGAGAATATCTGGCATCATACAGAATAGTTTCACTCTGTAAAAATCCCCTCTCCTTTATCTATTCAGTCCTTTCCTCCTTCCCCCAAACTCCTGAAAACCAAGGTCTTTTTACTGTCTCTAAGGTTTTGCCTTTTAAAGAATGCTCTACAATTGGAATCTTAAATATGTAACCTTTTCAAACTGGCTGTCTTCACTTAGCCATATATTTAGAGTTTCCCCATGTCTTTTTATGTCTTCTTGATAGCTCACTCCTTTTTACTGCTGAATCTGTAATTCTGTTGTACAGATATACCGGAGTTTGCTTTTGTGTCCGTTCACCAATTGAAGGACATCTTAGTTACTTCTGGGTTTTGGTACTTAGGAATAAAGTTGCCATATTTGCAGGCAGATTTTTGTGTGACCACAAGTTTTCAAATCAGTTGAATAAATATCTAGGAGTGCAATTGTTGGATCTTATGGTAAGATTAAGTTAAACTTCGTAAGAAACTGCCAAACTATCTTTTAAAGTGGCAGTGCCATTTTGCATTTCCATCAGCAATGCATAAAAGTTCCTGTTGCTGCACATCCTCGCTAGCATTTGGTGTTGTCAGTGTTTTGTTATTTTACCCATTCTAATAAGTGGGTAGCAGTGATTCATTAATGTTTTAATTTGCAATTCCCTCATATACAATGTTGAACATCTTTCTACATGCTTATTTGCTGTCTACATCTGTTCTTTTGTAAAGTGTCTGTTCAGATCTTTTGCCCATTTTTAATTGGGTTTTTTTTATTGTTGAATTTTAATATTTTTATTTTTATTTCGGATATAAGACCTTTTCCAGCTATGTGTTTTACGAACATTTTCTCCTAGTGGCTTGTCTTTTCATTCTTTTAACAGTATTTTTCATGGACTAGAAGTTTTTGGTTTTAATGAAGTCCAACTTATTATTTGTTTTTCTTTAGTGGATCATGCTTTTGATATTGTGTCTAAAAATTCATCGCCAGTCCCAGAGTTACCTACATTGTCTATATGTTTCTTTAAGTTTTACAAGACTGCATTTTAAATTTCAGTGTGTGATCCACTTTGAGTTAATTTTAATGAAAGGTATAAACTCTGTGTAGATTACTCTCTCTCTCTCTCTATATATATATATATTTGCAAATGGACATTTAATTGTTCAGCATCATTTGTTGAATAGGCCTTATTTTCTCAATTGAAATAGCTTCCTGGCTTTGTCAAAGTTCGGTTTACTATATTTGTGGGGATCTAATTCTGTAATCTCTCTTCTTTTCCACTGATCTATGCCCCTATTCTTTCAATTGTCTAAACTGTATTAATCACTATAACTTTTATATTGAGTCTTGACACTGGTTAGTGTCAGCCCTCCAACTCTGTCCTTCTGATTCTGTTGGGTATTGTGGATCTTTTCCCTTTCCACATAAACTTAATAATCAGTATGTTAATATCTACAAAATAGCTTGCTAAGATTTGACTGGGATCACATTGAATATGTAGGTGAGTTGGAATAATTGATATCTTAATAATATTGAGTCTTTCAATATGCAAACATGGAATACCCCTCTATATGTTTAAAGCTCCTTTGATTTCTTTCATCAGAATTGTATAGTTTCCTATGTATAAATATTGTACGTATTTCATTATATTTATACCTAAGAATTTCAGTCTTTTGTTACTATTTTAAATGGTATTGTGTTCCTAATTTCAAATTACAATTGTTCACTGCTAGTACGTAGGAAATTTGTGTATATTAAATTTGTATTATAAGATCTTATTATTAGTTCCAGGTATGTTTATTTTTTAAATTCTTTGGGATTTTCTACATTGAAAATCATGTCATCTGGAGGCAATAACATTATTATTTCTTTCTTCCCAATTTGTATACCTTTGGTTTCCTTTTCTTGTATTATTGGACTGTCTAGAAATTCCAGTATAATGCTGAGTGAGAGTAGTGAGAGGGAACATCCTTGCCTTTTCCCAATAAGGGAGAAAGCCTTCAGTTTCTCATCATTAAGTGTGATGTTACCTGTAGATTTTTGGTAGATGTTCTGTATCAAGTTGAGGAAGTTCTTGTCTATTCCTAGTTTGCTAAAAGTTTTCATAATGAATAGATGTTGAATTTTTGTCAAATGCTTTTTCTAGGTGAATCAGTGTGATCATATGCGTTTTTTTCTGTAGTATGTTGATGTGGCAGATCACACTAATTTTCCATGTAATTTTATCAATATACAATTTTCAGATGCTGACCAGCATTCCATACCTAAAGTAAACTTGTCTTGGTGATAGTGTAAAATTGTTTTTTATTCATTGCTTAATTTGATTTGCTAATATTTTGTCGAGGACTTTTGCATCTATATTGCTCTATAGTTTTCTATTTGTGGCATGTCTTTATCTGGTTTGAGTGTTAATGTAATGTTAGACTCATAGAATGAAATAGGAGTGTTCCCTCTGTTTCTAATTTCTGAAATAGATTGTAGAGATTTGGTATCATTTCTTCCTTAAACATTTGGTAGAATCCACCACTGAAGACATCTGGGCCTACTCCTTAATGTTTAGGAAGATTATTATTTATTGATTCAATATTTTTAATAGATACCTTCTTATATCTATTACGACGGTCTGTTTATCCTTCTTTTAGTTTTGTAGCTTGTGTCTTTCAAGGAATTGGTCCATTTCATCTAAGGTATTGAATGTGTGGTTGTAAAATTATTCATAGTATTTATTTTTAATCCTTTTAATGTCCATGGGATCAATAGTGATGGCCACTTTTTAATTTCTGACAGTAATAATTTATGTCTTCTCTCCTTTTTTCTTGGTTAGCCTTACTAGATGTTAAAAAAAATTTATTTTGTTTATTTTGTCTATTGTTTTTCTGTTTTCAGCTTCCCTGATTTCTGCTCTAATTTTTTTCTTCTGATTTTTTTGGGCTTAAGATACTCTTTTTTCTTTATTCTTAAAATGGAAACTCAAACTATTAATTTGTTATTTCTTTTCAAATGTTTTCATTTAATGCTATAAATTTTCCTCTATGTACTGCCTTCATTGTATCCCACACATGTTAATGTTTTATTTTCATTTACTTCAAAAT
This sequence comes from Trachypithecus francoisi, assembly GCF_009764315.1. NCBI lineage: Eukaryota > Metazoa > Chordata > Mammalia > Primates > Cercopithecidae > Trachypithecus > Trachypithecus francoisi. Next base: position 73,608,773 of record NW_022681453.1, on the reverse strand, counting down.
GTTTTCTAAGTCTCTTTTGAGATTTTTTCCATTGATCTATGTGTTATTTAAAAGTATATAATATAATTTCCAAATATATTGGGATTTTTCAGCTGTCTTTCTGTTACTGATTTCTATGTTAATTCAATTAAGGTCTGAGAGCATACTTGTATGATTTCTAATTCTTTTTAGTTTGTTAAGATGTGTTTTATAGCTCAGAATGTGGTCTATCTTGGTGAATTTTCTATGTGAGCTAAGAAGAATGCATATTCTGTTGTGGATGGAGAATTCTGTAAAAATGTCTGTTGGATCAAGTTGATTGATAGTGCTGTTTGGGTTAACTCTATCTTTACTGATTTTCTGCCTGCTTGATCTATTAATTACTGTAAGAGGAATGTTGACTCTCTAGCTATAAGAGTGGATTTGTCTATTTCTCCTTGTAGTTTGGTCTGTATTTTCCTTGTGTATTTTGATGTTCTGTTGGTATATATACATTAAAGATTGTATGTCTTCTTAGGGAATTGACCCCTTTATCATAAGTAATGCCTCTCTTTATGATAGTTTTCCTTTTTCTGAAGTCTGCTTCATCTAAAATTAATATAGGTAATCTCATTGTCTTATATCTTTCTCCACCCCTTTATTTTTAACCTATTTGTGTGTTTATATTCAAAGTGAATTTCTTGTAGACAGCATGTATAGTTGTAGCTTGTTTTTTATCCACTCTGACAATCTCTGTCTTTAAGTGATACTCTTAGACCATTCACATTTATAGTGATTATTGATATATTTAGATTAATATTTGTCATGTTTATTACTATTCTCTGTTGTTGTCACTTTTTTGTTTCTTTTGTTTTTTCCACTTTCTCTCATTTTAATTAAGCATTTTATATTATTCCATTTTCCTCTTTCTCTTAGCATACAAATTATATTTGTTTCAAAAAATTTTAGGGCCAAGCACAGTGGCTCATGCCTGTAATTCCAGTGCTTTGGGAGGCCGAGGCGGCAGATCATCTGAAGCCAGGAGTTTGAAACCAGCCTGACCAACATGGTGAAACCCCGTCTCTACTAAATATAAGAAAATAATTAGCTGACTGTGGTGGAGCATGCCTTTAATCCCAGCTACTCAGGAGGCTGAAGCTGAGAGGGAGAGGTTTCAGTGAGCCGAAATCATACCACTGCGTGCAACAGAGTGAGACTCCATCTCAAAAAAAAAAAAAAAAAAAATTAGTGTTGCCCAAGAGTTTGTAATGTACATTTATAACTACTCTAAATAAACCTTAAAGTGACACTATTCTGCTTCACAGATTATGCAGGTACCTTTTAATGAAGTAGTCCCAATTCTTCTCTCCCATCCCTTATGAAATTACCACAATTATTTTTGCTTATCAATGTACTATAATTAGACAATACATTGTTATTATTTTTAACAGTTATCCATTAGATTAATGAAAGATAAGAAAAATAAAAGGTTTTAATCTACTTTTATTTCTTCTCTGCGGCTTTTTTTTTTTTTTTTAATGTTGATCCAGGTTCCTGATCTATATCATTTTCCTTCTCCCCAAAAAGCTTCTTTAAACATTTCATTCAGGGTAGGCATGCTATAAGTGAATTCCCTCAGTTTTTATTTGTTTGAGAAGCTCTTTATTTCTCTTTCACTTTTAAGGGATAGTTTCACCAGATATAGAATTTTAAGTTATTGGTTTGATTATTTTAACTCTTTAATAAAATGTATTCTACTCTCTTCTTGCTTGCATGGTTTCTGATGAGAAGTCTGATGTAATATTTAACTTCTTTCCCTCTAGAAGGAAGGTGTTCTCCCTATTCTCTTGGTTGCTTTTAAGAGAGCCTCTTTTCTTTGATTTGTCTGCAGTCTGCTATATGTTTGGGTGTAGACTTTTTGGTATGCATTCTCTGTGTTGTTCTTTGAGCTTCCTGGATCTGTGGTTTGATGTCTGTCATTAGTTTGCTAAAGTTCTAAGCCACTATTACTTCAATATTTCCTCTTTTCCACTGGTATTCCAATTATACAATTTGATATCTTTTGAAATTGTCCCATGGTTCTTAGATCTTCTGTTCTATTTTTGTAAAATTACTTTTTCCTTTTTTATTTTATCTTCAGAAGTTTCTACCAACATATTTTCAAGTTCACTGATTCATTACCAGGCTATTCCAGGCTACTAATAATCCCATCAAAGGCATTCTTCATTTTCATTACAAAGCTTTCTCTTCCTGCTCCTCCTCTTCTTCCCCCTCCTCTTCTTCCTCTTCTTCTTCTCCCTCCTCCTCCTCACCTTTTTCTTACTATTATTATTATTATTATTTCTAGTGTCCTTTTGATACTTTCTTAGAATTTCCATCTCCATTATTGTATTACCAATCTATTTCTGCCTGTTGTCTACTTTTTCCATTAAAGCCCTTAACATATTAATCATACTTACATTAAATTTACAGTCTGATAATTGCAAAACCTGCATGAATCTGGGTCTGGTTCTGATGCTTCCTTTCTCTCTTCAGACTGTACTTTTTCTTGCTTTTTAGTATGCTGTATAATTTTTTGTTTAAAGGCAGACATGAAATATGGGGCAATAGCACAGGAACTGAGGTAAATAGGCCTATAGTGTGAAGCTTTATGTTAATTTGGTCAGCCGGTAGACTGTTTTAATATCTGCCATCGCTGTAGGTTTTAGGAGCTTCAAGTTTTTCTAGTGTCCTTATTTTTTCTTCCTTGTTGTCTTTAGATTCACCTAGGAATTCCCTCTTAAACATAGTCTGAGCCTTGCAGCTCTTTCAGCTATAATCCATTTTATTACACTAGAGCCTTGTTGATGAGGTGGTAAGGAGTGAGGAAGAGGAATTATCCTACATCTTATTAAATTTCAGTCTTACAGGGTGTCTGTGCCAATGGGCTGTAACCTTCAAAAATATATTTTTTCACCCTTAACCCTTTATATAAGACAAGAGGGATAGATGAAGTTGAATTTTGGGGAAAAGTCTCTCTTTCGGCTGAGATAGGCTTCTGATAAAGTCTTTTTCACTGCAAATTCGGTTCTGTGATGGAGAATGCCCTTTTCCCTTCCCCTTACCAGAGAAATGGTAATTTTTTTTTCTTGGCTCATCACCATGAGAACATGATAAGGTCCCTTGAGGTATAAGCCCATTAAAGTACGGGAGCCTCCCTAAGACTGAAGCTTCTAGGAATTTCTCATTTTCAGGATAGTCTACTCTCAGCCTCCAGCAATTCATCAAAATTACAATTTAAGCATTTCTACCAGTGAGTGGCTCCAGTGACTCCTACTCCAGATAAAATAATCTTGGCTGCAATTCTTCGTAATTTCCTGTCTCCCCAGATTTCAGGATGACAGCTTGCCCAGTGACTTCTGTTGGAGCTCAGAAGATATTAACCCATAATAAAGGCCTCAGAAGCAAAAATTTTTCTCTAACCTTCTCCTGTCCTGTTGTCTCTAGGCCCTATTCTCCTCCAAGGCTAGCCATAGAAACTAGAATCCTCTTCTCCAAGACAGATCATAGAAACCAGAACCCCCTTTCCCTATGGCCAGCCATAAAACCTAAAAATATGACTCTAATTTTTCCTCTGCCTTTCTGTGTAAAAACTGGTCATAAAGAAATTATCTGACCTACCTTATTTGACTATAGGTCTAAGACCCTCATTCCAGAGAGGATCTTGACTCATACTCAGAAGGAAGGAACACATGCTCAGAGAGGCCAGAAAGAATCAGGATAGTCAGGCCTTGCTGAGTGTCCCATTCAGTCTATTAGCATTACAGCACACCCTTTTTGTCCAATCATATTTCTACATGCTGTCTGTACTTTGTTGAACCTAAGCATAAAAATGGACAATTTACCCTGTATCTTTAGGTTGTCATTCTGAAGGCTCCCACATACGCACGTTAAATAAATTTGTATGCCTTTTCTCCACTTTCATGAGTTGAGTGTACAACCACCCTTCACAGGGCCAAGTCTTGGCTCCTACACTTCAATTCTTTGATAGGCTTGCCCAAGAATAGTTATTGATTTTCAACTGTTTCAGCTTTTCTCATGTTGCAAGGACAGAAGTAACAATTTCTAAGCTACTTATGTGTCAGAGCTTTACTCCATTTGGTATCTCTCCAAGACTTTAGCACAGTGTCAAGTGTTAGCAAGGGTTTGTTGAATGTTTAAGTTAGTGGATAAAATAACACAAAGAAAGGATAAATGCTTGAGATTATGGGTACCCCATTTACCCTGAGGTGATTATTATGCATTATATGCCTGTATCAAAATATCTCATGTGTCCTATAAATATATAACCTATTGAAAATGTAAAAGAACTAGCTATAGTTCTCTATTATTTTCAAAACTTACTTTGTGTGATTTGAATTAGAAAACAATTACAACAGGTAAAAACTAGATCAGATTTTAAGAATAAATTTTTTTCAAAATATTTCCATGTCATTACATACAAGTCTCCTTTAACTACTCTTTCACTTGTCAATATTTATTGTATGTTTATTATATATCAGTATTGTTCTAGGTGCTAGGGATGCAGCAGTGGACAAGGCAAAGTTCTTACCTTTACAGACCTTATAGGCCACTGGGAGATACAAATAGTAAAAAACAAATAAGTGAATATATAATGTAATTGCAGAAAGTGATCATTTTAATGAAGAAGTTAAAGGAAGAATGGTCAGAAAACTAAACATCCAACTAAATATGACCCAGCAATTGCCCACCTGAATATCCTAGAGAAATGAAGACATATTCATATAAAAACCTGTATACCAATGTTTATCGTAGCTTTATTCATAATAGCCAAAATTGGAAACAACCCAGATAGTGAATGGTTAAACAAACTGTGGTAAATTCATATCACGGAATACTACTCAGCAATAAAAAAGAATTGAGATGTCTGTATCTTAACCATATCAATGCCAACACCTTGGTTGTAATATTTTACTATAGGTTTGCAATATGTTAACATTGGGAAAAACCAGGTAAAGAGCACACAGAATCTCTCTGAATTATTTTTTATAACTGCCTTTGAGTTCATAGTCATCTCAAAATTGAAAAAGGTTTCTTTAAAAAATTGTTGCTTTAATACATGGGATACTGTATAGCCAACTCTCTCTCTAAATTCCTAAAATGTTAAGTAGACAGAGCTTATTTTGATTATGTTGTTACCTGATATAATAAGTTCTAGTCTTCCAGTCCCAATCATAATGTATACTTTTTGAGAGGATATATGAAGTTGTGAGTAGCACAATACTGAGTCCTTGGTAGGCATTCAATAATGTTTTGTAAATTATCCAGATGTTTGCTCCAACAATGCCTCTTGGTGTATCAGCATAAAAAACCTACAACAGCAGACTTATTTACATTCAATTCCTTTAGTGTTTTTGCAGCTCTGCAGCATTTGATATTATTGGCCTCTTCCTTTTCTTTAAAATTTCCTATTTTTCTTGACTTCTGGGACAAAATACTCTTTTGATTCCCCTAGTTCTTTCATCTATCATATGACTCATTCTCTTCATCTTTCCAAACTCTAAATATAAATATTCCTTAAATTATTTTATTTGACTTCTTCCTTTTCTTCTATCTAATTTCATTGATAATCTCAACGATAATGCTGACTTTTTAAAATTCAGACATCTTTGCAAATGGCCTTTCATTTTCAGTTCCAAGCCACATCTAAGCTCTTAAGCTTTTATTTCTAACTGTCTAATGAACATTGCCATCTTAACTTCTCTATGGCACTTCTAACTCAGCAGTCCCCAAACAGAACTTATCATCTTTTCTCCTCTCCTTACCCATATCTCTTTCTTGTTTTGTGCTCTCAATTTTTTATCAGGACCCCACCAGCATCAATAATGTGAACATCAAATTTTTTATTCTCTTGCCTATTGACAAACCTGAACATACGGAACATGTTCTGTGTTCTGTTTGTTCCGTTTTGTCATTAGGCAAGAAAACTTTTCAAATTTTGCCCCAGGAAAGTGGAAATCATTTTTCTGTGCTGGAAAGGACCTCTCCGGTGGCTTCATCTGTGGTCTCTGTGCAGATTACAAACTTGGGCTGTAGAGATACATAACTCTGATTTCAAGGCAAAGCCTGTATTTCTTCCCACTTGTACTGCATACCCCTAATACCCCACTTCACATCTTAATGGTCCACCTGTGTACTCTAGTCATTGCTACAGCAACCAGCTGCACAAAGTTACAACCTGAAGACACCTTAAATTAGCTGCACCACATTTCTGTCACTTCCTGATCTGGGGTTCCTAGGCTTTACAGGACTTCTACAGAATCTGCTCAGCCATTCTGACACAAGTATACGGGGCAACCTTTGACAAATAGGAAATGGGGAGTTGGGAGCTTATGGATAAATGCTCATTTATTTTGCCTATAAGGTAGACATTTCTAGGGCCTGTTCTCCATGGACGTTCTCAGAGTCCTCAAGAGGACTGGATCAAGCCCCAGTTGCCCACAGCAGTAAGTAATCTGCTCGATAACACAATTTGAATTGGCATTTCCTCCTTTCTGGTTACATCCTTCTTAGATCACAGTTATGTTCTTTAAGATATCTTCCAAAAATAATTTACATAAATTCTAGTCCTTGTCTCAGGCTTTTCTTTTCAGGGGAGCCAAGACCAATCAACGTCTGAATACCAAAGTAAACCACTTTCATTTTATCTATAGGTAATGAAGAGTAACTGAAAGTTTACAATTTGTAATTTAGGAGGATCAATACATTTCCAAGATGTAGGAATACTACAGACTGTTAGCCATCCACCAATAGCCAGGAGACAAGCATGGAACAGATTTCTCCCTCATAGCCCTCAGAAGGAACCAACACTACTGACACCTTGATCTTGGATTCTAGATTCTATAACTATGAGAAAATAAACTTCTATTGTTTAAGCCACCTAGTTTATGATACTTTGTTATGGCAGACTTGGGAAACTAATACACTAGGCAACTAAATGCCATCAATAAATGTAAGGAAGCCAAGAGTTGGAACCCAACTGATGTGAAGAGAAGAGGAGAGATGGAAGACAGTGCTTCAATTTCTGGCATAAGCGATTCATTAAAACGGAAGCATAAGAGACATGTGCAAATTGAAATTTTTGTGTGATATAGCAGGGAACATTGTCCCCATTAATTTAGTTGGAAAGGAAAGCATTATGTAAAAATGGGAGAACTTATCCTCTGCTTGTAACTAATGAATCTGTACTTGAAAAGCACACTGACTCCCTTAAGCTTTAGATGGATAGAGAGGAACCAATTAGGTAAATTGGGTGAAATTCAGATAAGGAATTTATGAGAATGGAGGGTTGGCTTTGAGTAAAGATGAAAGGAAAGAAATGTACTTAGCTAGACTAAGTGATAATTAAGTGGAATTTGATGACAAGGGACAATATTTTAAAGATGAAGCTTCAAAGAAGAAGTAAGGTAATACAAAGAGAAAGATGCATGTATTGTACCAGTTTTATTATAAAAACAGGAAAATATTATTGTAATATGGAAATGGGATAGAGCTTTATTAACATGGCAACAAAATGAGAAACCATAAGAGTAAAATGAACAAATTAGATAACAGAGACATTTTAGAGTCTTAACTTTAAATGTTTTGCATTAAAAACACTAAAGGAGAAATAAAAATAGAAAAATGTTATATCATATATGAAGAATAAAGGGTTAATATCCAAAACGTATAAAGTTCTTCTATTAGAAAAAAGTTTTCGGCATAATTTTAAATAGAAAAATTACATGAAAAATAACATATTAAGGTAGACATATTAATGACCAACAAACAGTTGAAAAGATGCTCAAAGTTACTAATTATCAAAACATGGAAATTAGCACTATATTTTTCTTACATGGTTGCAAAAGTTTTTAGAGACCTAAAATATGTTTAATGTTCATGAAAGTACAGGGAAACTGGTACTCTGATATACTACTCAGGGGATTCAAATAGGTCTGGTCTCTTTTGAATCAATTTAAAAATTATTTTTAAAAATTTAAAAGTACATGTAATTGACTTGCAGAAATTTGCCCTACAGTAACCTCTCACAAATTTATAAATAAATATGTACCATGATGTTTTACTGCGTGGTTGTTTGAATGGTAAAAAATCTGAAACAACCTACATGCCACAATTAATTGAGAAATAATTAAATGAATGATGATGATGGTCATAACTTGGAATGCTATGCGGTCATCATAAAAAAATGAGGTGGAGTTCTATGTAAGTAGTATGACATAGGCAGGTACCTGTGACATATTTTTAGCTGTAAAAAAGTGAATCACAGGATGGTGCTAGTAGTATGATCCTTTCTTTCTAAGCAAATACATATTCATTAAAAAGCCCTAACAATGCTTATCTCTGGCAGGTGAGATTATGAATGACTTTTGTTTTTCATTTGCACATATCTGTATCTTTTGAAATGTTTTCAATGTGAATGTATTTCTTTTATAATTAGATTTTTTCAAAAAAGGATAAAAGAAATCCTAGTTATGAAAAAGCAAAACAAAAGGCAGATGCTCCAGGAGGGAATTGTTGAAGGATAGGAGAGAAACACCTACTGAGAAAATGCTTATGGATTTGAGATGCACGGGGCATGTGTGAAACTCCACCTCCTGAGGAATTTTTTTTTCTTAACACAAATATTAGTAAACTCATAATGAAATTTTAGCTTGATAATTTAAATATTTGTATTGTATGGGTTTAACATTCAGAATTTTCACTGAAATTTTGTGATGCAAATAATTGATCATTTTTCCCAGTTGAGTTAGGTGCTAAAAAGCCGGTATGTGGGAAGCAAGTCACTTAGCTATTAGCAAGGTTTGCAAGAAGCCTTGATTTCATTTCAAAAGGCTTTAGTTTTTTAAAAAAATTTCATATACTGTAGTCTTTGTGAAATAATACAATCCCACTTTGTGAAGAAAAAAAAAGCCAATAAGGGAGAAGAAAGGTATTAATTATCATGTGAGACTATTCACTTGAGAATATTATGTTGTGTTAGCCAATAAGCCATTATATTTTGGAACATGACCATATTGCCTGTGGTTTAGCTATTATTTATGTTAGTCCAGCACTTGCCCTTCCTTCCCCCACCTTCTGGTGAAAGGTCCTTTTCTTCCTGGCTACAGTTATGAGCATATGGCAAAGATTCGGGCAGTCATAGGACCTCATTTTCCTGATCACAGTAATTAGTTAAGACTTGGGACAATCAGAATTAATGTTAGACGTGGTTCCCAGAAAGTGGATGTTAAGATGGGGAGTCATGTAAAAGTGATTTAATAGGAAAAGTTCTCAAGAAAAATCTAGAGAAAAGCTGGGGAGGAAGGAAGTGGTCCTGGGAAAGCTGTGAAAGGGTGCAGGTGTTAAGAAGTGGCCTATGATGGGTGCTGTGTTGGGGGAACCCCTCAAACTACCCCTAGATTCAGTGATTCACTAGGAGGACTCACAGGATTCAGCATATAGTTGTACTTACAACTATGATTTATTAAAGTGAAAGGATACAAAGCAAAATCAGCAAAGAGAAAGGGCGCATAAAGTGAAGCTCACAGGAAACAAGGCATAAGCTTTCAAGGACCCTCTTCCTGTGGAGTCACACAGGACACTCTTAATTTTTCCAGTAAACAAATTGTGACTACTTATGAAATGTTGCCAAAAAGGGAAGCTCATTAGAGGTTGAGAGTTAAGGCTTTTATTGAGGTCACATAGGGGCCGCTGTGCCAAGCACGTACAAGAATTTCAAGCTCCCTAAAAGAAAGCAGGTGTTAGCATAAATCACATTATTTGTACAAATAATTTAGGAAAAGTGACTTTTATCAGAGAATGGTGGAAATCCTCCTGAAATAAAAGTTCCCAGATGCCAGCCAAGGGCTAACCTTGCAAGCAGATCTTCCTAAGACTAGCATTTTCAGCCTTGCTAACTCTTTTCTGCACAGGTACTTTTGGCTCAATACCATAGGAAAGCTCTGAAAACTGTGTAGCTTATACCTCACTTTTGGATGCAGGAGGTGGAATGTGTTTCCCTAACTGTCAGTCATTGTTTAAAGGCTACCTGCCAGGGACATAGATTTTCAGGCACTTCTAGCAATCTGTATGTGCAGGCTCAGCTGGTTCCAGCTGCCTGAGGGCAAGTCCTCCAACAAAGTGATGTAGGTGCTGGCTGTTGGGAGTGGGAGACATGTGCATTGAAAATGGACATAACCTCGAGGAAATATGGGTGAGGTGCTGACAGCGCTTGCTACAGCTATCCTGCATGGGACTTGATATACTGAAGCAGAGATGGAAAAACCATCCTCTTGAGATGGGTTGAGTTTGCATAATGTGAGCCTAAAGTTGCCCATAGCTGTATTCTCCACTGTGTAGAGGAGACCTTTTTGCAGTGGCAGAGAATGAAATCTGTACTCAGAGAAAAGCTGAGAGGAGATAGGGATAGAAAATCCTGACAATGAGTACCTCAGGTTCACTTGAAATCATCCCTAACATCAGCTCCACCACTGCTCCTTTTATTTTAGCCAGTGTACGTTCCCTTTTTTGCTTCTGCTGATTTAATTTAGCCTTTTGTTATTTGAAACCATTAAAGAGGACCCTAATCAATATACCATGTAAATTATTTACTGAACCTAGCATATCACAGGTGCCCAATTCTAAGATATTTAGTGGTAAATTGTATTTATTTCGGAACCTGAATTAATGAATTTGGGCAACCTAAAGCATTTCCTAAAGCAGACCTTGACCAACTGTGGCCAAATTCACCACTCCTACTACCCTGCCCCACTCCCATTCACCCTTTCCAGTCTGTTTTTGTACAGTGCACAAGCTAAGAATGGGTTTTACATTTTTATATGGTTGGGAAAAAAAGAATATTTTGTGGCACATAGTATCATCACTGAAATTCACATTTCAGTGTTCATAAATAAAGTTTTTAATTTCATGAATAAAATATGTGCAAAAATTTGTTCTCTCTCTTGTTATGTAAGTACCTACATAATATCCTTGATTTTGCCTCTTGGCCAATAACGACTGAAATATTTGTAATCTGGACTTTTTCAAACTGTGTTTTCTAATCCCCATCCTAGAACAATTAGAATGGAAAACTGACTAATCTATCCTGAAAAAAAGAGATTCTGTCTTATTACTATTTTTAGTAATCATGTAGGACAGTACCTCGAAAAAGTCTCTGTAAATGGAAGCACCAAGAAACTGAACTGACAAAAATAGGATGGCATGTAGGAGGAGGGGTAGCTTACTGATAGTGACCACCCACCACAAATGGATCACTACAATGACTCTGAAAACAGTTAATCAGCTTGCACTTAATAGCATTGTCAGTGATAAACTCGCTCCTTGTAATAAAGTTTCAAAGAGTCGTTTGACTATTGAGGATTACGTGAAATATCCAAATCTAAGATTCTAACCACTCAAAAGTGAGAGATTCAAGTGTGTTAATTGGCTCATATTTTAAAAGCCTCTCTGAGAGTGCTGAGCCTCTCACTCATTTATACCTCAATAGTTTTTACTATGATAATCAGATAACTCTTTTTGTTCAGCTCTTGCTGAACATGGGAGATGTCAGCAAAGGAAGAATAGGAGAGTAAAAAAGAAAGCATGATATTGAACCCTAAAAAACGTTGGACAACGGCAATATCTTGTGTGGCTTTTATTTTTGTCAGTCGGAGAACTGGTTTAAGAGTGAAACAGTTAAGAAAATGTGGCACATATACACCATGGAATACTATGCAGCCATCAAAAAGGATGAGTTTGCGTCCTTGTAGGGACATGGATGCAGCTGGAAACCATCATTCTTAGCAAACTATCACAAGAAGAGAAAACCAAGCACCGCATGTTCTCACTCATAGGTGGGAACTGAACAATGAGATCACTTGGACTCGGGAAGGGGAACATCACACACTGGGGCCTATCATGGGGAGGGGGGAGGAGGGAGGGATTGCATTGGGGAGTTATACATGATAAAAACGTCATGCACATGTACCCTAGAACTTAAAGTATAATAAAAAAAAAAAAAAAAAAAAAAAAAAAAAAAAAAAAAAAAAAGAGTGAAACAGATAAAAAATAGTTACCTTTAAGTTGTGGAAGAAGTATCCAGAAGATATGTAGAGGATACTAAGAAAGTGCTGCTTCCATGTAATTAGAAAAGCAATGAGAATATCGTGTTATCTTAATTTTGATGTTGAAGACACTTTGATGGAAAGAACTGTTACAGAATCGTTTAAGATTTATTACATACATTTCTGTGGTTGCATCATGTTCTTTCCTAAGAAACTACTTGAAACTAGTAATCATTTATGAAGCATTACTGCTGGACTATTTTCAAGCAGTACCTCTTAACAATGTGCAACAGAAGTCAGAAGCCAAGCTAGTGAATGAAGATCCCAAACATAAACCCAGTGACTCCTCCCATCCTCTCAGTCACCCAGTGGGAGAAGCTCTTTATGATCCACAATGAGAAAGAACTCTGGACCACTTTCTCAAGGAGCTCCCCATGGCTTAGCAGAAATGCCTTAATTAGAAGCCCTAACCTGAGGAATTCATTAAGTTTTAAATTCAAATTTCAGATTTGGGGATTATTTGTAGTTCATTCAATACATATATATGAGGAGCTAAACATTTTTGAATCACTGTGCCCACCTTAGATGCAATGATCAGCAAAGCAGAGACAGAGCCTACCGTTATGGTGCCAGCATCTGCCTGCCATCCTGCACCTGTATGACCTTTCAGTCTCCAGCAACTCATTAACATCCAGCGTTTGTACATTTTCAGTCTCCAAAGAATGCTTATTGTTATGTTCAGTCCCACACAGAATTGATCTGTTAAATAAACAAATTATAAAATTGGGTGAAGCAGGGTGAAGACAGATACATTTAAGATGATAATTGCTATAAAAAAGAATGAGTTTGTGTCCTTTGCAGGAACATGGATGACGTTGGAAACCATCATTCTTAGCAAACTAATACAAGAACAGAAAACCAAATACCACATGTTCTCACACATAAGTGGGAGTTGATCAATGAGAACACATGGACACAGGGAGGGAACATCACACATGGGAGCCTGTCAGGGGATGGGGGTCTAGGGGAGGGAGAGCATTAGGAGAAATACCTAATGTAGATCATGGGTTGATGGGTGCAGCAAACCACCATGGCATGTGTATACCTATGAAACAAACCTGCACATTCTGCACATGTACCCCGGAACTTAAAGTAAAAAAACATGACAATTGCTAACTTTATTTAGCACTTATTGAGGGGTGGGCCCTGTGCTAAAGGGTCATTTCTAAGAGGAATATATGCATTATTTCATGTATTCCTCCCAATAACCTGTGTGGTAGGTAGTATATTATTTTCATTTTACAAATGAGAAAACAGGGGCCTAAAGAGGTTAAGTAACTTGCCCAACATCACATCACAAGTAAATAACAGAACAGAGGTTCCAACACAACCCTGACTCACTCTTAAGGCTAAGTTCTTAACAGTAGTAAACAATGCGTCTCCAGAAAACCACTGATTATTGCCAGGTGATACTTGGTTATCACACAACTGTCTGTCTTATAAGAAATTAGAATCAGCCAATAGATATATTGACTAGACAAAGTAGTTTCACCTAGAAGGGAAGAACAAAAGCTGGAGAATCAGAACTGATGTAGAGGTTGATGGAGTAGCCTTACCAAGTCTCTTCAATATGCCTATTGAAGAGACTTTCTTGGTCAACAATGATGGCCCATATTGAAGAGTCATGGAAATCAAGATTAGATAGATTAACATCATATGTGGAAAGCCTTAGAAGTCACCCTAAAGAGTTTGAATTTATGAAGCTGGCATTAAAGTGTCATAGAATTCCTTAAACTAAGTCAGCAGTTTGCAGGATGTAGTAGAGATTATTTGGTAGGTTGACTTTGGAGGATGGTGTCTGGGAGAGACGTAGAGTGCATGTGTCACTCAGGGTTCTCCAGAGAAACAGAGCCAATATGAGATACAGAGATATACAGGAAGAGATTTATTATGAGAGATTGGCTTATGTGATGATAGAGCCTGAGAAGTCCCACTATCTGCTGCCTGAAACTGGAGGATCAGGAAAGCTGGGGATAGTTCCAGAGCGAGCCCAAAGACCTGAGAACCAGGGAAACCAAGAGTGCAAATCTGAGTCCAAGTCCTAAGGCCCAGTTGCCAGGAAGACCAATATCCTGGGGAAGGAGAAGACAGATATCCTAGCTCCAGAAGAGAGCAAAGTCACTCTTCCTCTGCCTTTTTGTTCTATTCAATTCCTCAACACATTGGACAATGCCCACCCATATTTGGTGAGGCTGATCTTCTTCACTCAATGTACTGATTCAAATGATAATCTCTTCTGAAACATTCTCACAGACATACGGCAAAATAATATTTTACTAGCTCTCTGGGTGTCCCTAAGCCCAGTCAATGTAAAACATAAAATTAAACATTACAGTGCACCAAATAGGAGAAGAGAAGGGAAAATAAGCAGGGAAACTTTAAGCACATTGACATTAAGTTGAATTTAAGATGTTAGTGGCTCTATATCCAAGTAAATATGCTCTGTTAGATAGTTTGAATTAAGATATTGTAGTTTGGATGAGCAGCACTGGAATTGGTGATTGGTGGGGTCTATATACTCCAGTGTGGGTATATATACAGACACACACACACTCTCTCTCTCTCTCTCTCTCTCTCTCTCTCTATATATATATATATACACACACACACACACACACACACACACACACACAAAATCCCAACTCCAGTGCTTGGAGTGCAATATATATATAAATATAATACATGTAACATATTACATATATTACATTTATTATATTTATATACAATATATATATTATATATTGTATTTATTATATTATATATATATAATATATAGGCCTAGAGAGGTTAACTAACTTGCCCAACATCACACACTATATATGTATATATATGGATGGTTTTTGAAGATGGGAAGATGGAATAACTGTTGATGAGGAAGAGTAGAAAGCCAAGATCATAGCTTTGGAAGAAATCTATAGTTGTGGGAGGAGGGAGAAGAGCCAGCAACAAAGACAAGGAAGAATCATTCGCCAAGGTTGGAGAACAAAGGAGTGCAGTGTCACAGAAACCAAGAGAAGACTAAGAAAGAAGGAGCAGGTGCTCAACAGTGTCAAAAACCATAAAGAGGTCAGGAGGATGAAAACTGAGGAGAGACTGCATCTGATAAATAGGAGGTCATTGGTGACACTTGATAAAGAATTCAATAACACAAAAGGGGTAAGAATAGAGCAGGGAGTATTCAGGCAGGAATGCGAGGGCAATTAACTTGGGTCCCTAGCTTAAGAACTTTGGCACTGAAAAGAGAAATTAAAGTGTAGTATAACACACCAGCTATTTCATAATCAAAGACAATAGAAAGGTGAGATATTGCTGGAACTTCTATAATCTGTAGGAGAGAAATTAGCAGTAGAAATGTGTCCTTTTGCTCCTGAAAACTGAGCTGTATAATTCTCTATTTCTAAGTTGCCTTTCCATCAGCATTAACTTTACATTTTCCTTAACTTGTCATCTTTTCGTGCTGACAGTAGGAAGAAAAAAAACATGCTAATCGACTGAGATAAAAGTGGAATTTCTAAGACTGTCGATCTACATGATTTCTCTGGCGGCTTTTCATTGGCAACAGAGTGTCTAATGTTCAGGGACAAGAGGAATCAGACCGCAGGGTGCCTGCCAGCTCTCCAGAGGACAGAAACCCTCTTTTGCATGCATATAAATGAGCCCAGAAATAGGTTGTGAGATAAGAAATGTTGTAATGTCATAGAGCTCTATACTACGTGAAGGGGTCTGGGCTCTCCTGACGGAGGAGGTATTTGGATGCTGTGTGGCTGGAGAAGATAATGACATTAGAAAAGAACCATTCAGAGGTATGGTATATTTTCCTGGTGTACTGTGCCAAGGTGGCAGATTGTTTAATTGTGTAAAATGTAAGACTGAACAGTTCTTTCCTCTCACCTTTCCAAAATGCTTATGTTTGCAAAGGAAAAGTTTGGCATTAGTTTCCATTCATTTCAAAGGATAAAAAATGGCTAATGTAGAGACGTATTGATCCTTGAAAGGTCAGGAGCAGATTCATAGGTCAAGGTATTATTTCTGAATAGCTAAGACACTATGTTAGGGGAGGGACCACAGGAAGAAACAATATGAAAAAAAAAAAAACACAAAGCAATGCCCCGTACATAAAATAACTCCATTTTGTTGCCTTTGTTTTTAGAGAAAAACGTAACATTTTATATACACAGTCATGCACTGCATAATGATGCTTCAGTCTATGACAGACTGCACATATGATGGCAGTCTCATAAGATTACAGTACGGTATTTTCCCTATACCTTTTCTATGTTTAGATTCTGTGTATCTAAACATAGAATTGTAACTACGTTACAGTTCCTTACAGTATTCAGCACAGTAACATGCTGTGTACGTTTTGTAGACTAGGAGCAATAGGTTATACCATATAGCCTAGGTGTATAGTAGAGTATGCCATCTAGGTCTCTGTAAGTACACTCTATGATGTTCACAAAATGACAAAATCACCTAATGATGCATTCTTGAGAATGTATCCCTGTTGCTAAGCAACACATATAATGTGAACACATATAACATTAAGTGACATAAGTAATGACCATATATGTGGTTGTGTCTGTAGGTATGTGTATATGTATATATACACACACTAATATCATCATTTACTTCAAAATTAGAAACTGAGTTCAGACAGTAAATTCAGTACCTGTAAGAAGTAATTAGAAATCTAGTTTAGTTTCTTTGTTTAGCCTTAAAGTCAGGAAAAAAAAGAAACATACAGATAAGAGCAAGGGAGATGGAAAAATGAGCAGCTGTAGTCCCAGCTGAGGTGGGAAAATTGCTTGAGCCCAGGAGGTCAAGTCTGCAGTGAGTTGTGATCATGCCACTGCACTCCAGCTCAACAAAACAAAACAAAACCCAGAAATAAAGTAGAAATTGAAAGGGAAAATGAGGAAGAGGGAGAAAGGGAAAGAAAGGAGGTGTGGAGGGAAGTACCAAGACAGATGTTGAATACATATTCAGTGAATAACTATTATGTTTCCAAAACAGTACAAAGAGCTGAACGAGAGCAAACATAAGCAAAGCCATGGAAAAGAAGGCCTGTTAAATCAAGTCTTACGTGTTCTATGGTTGGTTCTTTCAAAAAAGGTTATGTTCAGGCTGACCACAAATTGCTGAAGTATTAAATATATGTTTATATATTTGAATATGTTTTCCCCATTTTTAAAGGCTGCTGTATTACAAGTTCCGTGAGTATAGAGATTTTGTTCTCTATTAGATAAGTTTCACAAAGTATAATATATATGTTCCTTTTACCTCTGCACAGTGCTGATCTAGCACTATATGTTTCTGAAATAATTTCCAATAAAATTGGCACATATATAATAATTAACTCAGCACAGTGCACATATTTATATAGACATATATGCTTTATGGCTTCATTCTCTCTTGGCCACTGAGGGCTAGCATAGCAGTCTTTTTCTGTATACTCTTGGCTAATGAAGTTACCACATTGCATTGCAAACACTCTTAATTGATAAAGATTCTTGTCTCTTATTCTAAGGTAATTTTTTTAAGGCTGTTTTCTCAGTTGTGGCCTCTCCCTCTGCTGTTATTTTGTCTTCTAGGAAATAATTTTAGACTCTCATTACTTATAAAAATATTTGCCCTAGATGGACTTCCTTTGCAACAACTCTAGTATGATTACACTGAATTGTAACATACAGGTTTTACAGGGGCTAGTCATCTTCAAGGAAATGATCACGAACAAAGAGTAAAGGACACAGGCATTTCTGTCAGGAGAACTTTGACGTTATGGAAAATATGGGGAGAACTCAATAGACTGAGTTCTAATGAACTAATAGGTCCAGTTTACTCATACAATGATATTACTAAGATTCCAAAGTTAGTCTCTACAATGTGGCCTTTTCATCACATTTTAGAAGAAACCTCGAATGTCCCAAAGAAACTAAAACTTTTTAAAATTGCTTTGCACTTTGAAAATAAAACAAGAAAACAGATTTCAAACCCTGGAAGGACTGTTATAAACTGCTAACTAGTCCTAATTTTAAAAAATAATAATGTGGGAGCAAGCTTATACTGGTGCCTTTATCCAGGTAAAGAACAGTATATAAAAGGGCAACAGATCTCCAACCAGAGTTGAGTAGTTTTGCAGAGACTGTATGGCACACAAAGCCTAAAATATTTACTCTGGACCTTGCAAAAGAAAAAATTAATTCAGCCCAATTAAATTTAAAGGAGTTTAATTGAGCAATGAATGATTCACGAATCAGGCAGCCCCCAGAGTTACAGCAGATTCAGAGAGACTCCAGGGATGCCTTGTGGTCAGAACAAATTTATGGACAAAAAAGGGAGGTGACGTACAGAACTCGGAAGTGAGGTACAGGAACAGTTGGATTGGTTAGAAGCTGGCATTTGCCTTATTTGAATACAGTTTGAACACTCAGCAGTGTTATCAGTGGTTGAAGTACCGCGGGTGTGATTGGCCAAGACTCAGCTTTGTTACAGGCACGTACTCCTAAGTTAGGTTTTCAATCTTGTTTACCCGTTGAATTAGGTTGCAGTTCATCCACAAGGCATCAAGCACAGAGTCCTTCTCAGGCCATATTTAGTTTACTTTGACAACTTTTATTTTAAAAGTTTCCCAGCCTTTGCTCTAAAGGGCACAAATAGGTGCTGAAGAAATGTTTAGTGATAGCAAATACGGAAGAATGTTTTAACTCAGATTGTGAGTCCCAGTAGAAATTCATTAATTTGCTGCACGGTACCTTCAGTGTCTCAGCGTTAGGAGGGCTCTTAGAAGTCATTAAGTCGAACTCTCTATGAACTGGACTGCAGCTAGGAAAATTTGTCTTTCTTCTTCATAAAGAGAGTAAACTGGGGAGTAAAGTGACAAAAGTAAACACTCAGCTGAAAAGATTATTTACCCATTTAAGAGAACTGAGAGGGCAGCTTACTTATAAATGAATGTAATTGAGAAATAAAGCGAAACTAAAGCTGTATGTGCTGGGGTTTGATATTTTCATCATAAAGCATTCTCCAATTTTAATTTATTCATCTCAGTGGGGCCAGTGCTTGGCAATATGTTCCTAAATTACAGATTCACTGGACAATTGAGATCAATAAAGCTTAGTTTCTTTATATGCTGCAATTCAACAATGTATATTAATTCATGTTCTCTTCCCCCCAGACACTTTGAATCAGAAAGATTTTGCTGTCTTTTTTTAAAAATAAAAAAGATGACCTTCTCTTCCTTGTAGTATATATCTAGAAGTCATTCTATAATTTGTGTGAGGAAACTTGAAGTCTTCACTGGTTGAAAAGTAAGAAGGATCATGACACAATTCAGTCTCAATTGCTAAAAACGATAAGTAGAGATCAGTATAAAAGTCCTGGAGTCACGAAATATGTGTAGTTTTGGGGAAATATTGAAATATGGAGAAATATGGAATGCAAGACTCCTTCTGTGGCTTCTGTTCACTGTCATTTACAGGTCATTTAAATTGTTTAGGAACATAAGATATAGATCTAAATATACACCCCCCTCATTAGCTTCTAAAATATTTTTGAGCCTAACTTTAAGAGAAAAAGTTATTTTTTATAATTACCAGCTCACTAGTTTAGTCTATTTTTGTTGGTTTTCCATTTTTTTTTTTTTTTTTTTTTTTTTTTTTGAGGCGGAGTCTCGCTCTGTCGCCCGGACTGGAGTGCAGTGGCCGGATCTCAGCTCACTGCAAGCTCCGCCTCCCAGGTTTACGCCATTCTCCTGCCTCAGCCTCCCGAGTAGCTGGGACTACAGGCGCCCGCCGCCTCGCCCGGCTACTTTTTGTATTTTTAGTAGAGATGGGGTTTCACCGTGTTCGCCAGGATGGTCTCGATCTCCTGACCTCGTGATCCGCCCGTCTCAGCCTCCCAAAGTGCTGGGATTACAGGCTTGAGCCACCGCGCCCGGCCTGGTTTTCCATTTTTATTATTAAATAGAATTATGAAGTGACAATCTCTAAGCTAATGAGCATCTCTTAGTAGGGTGGTAAGTAATTCACAGTAAAGGAGTTAGAAAAAAAGAATAAAAACAAAATGCCTACATTTATTGATTAAAACCCATGAAATATAGAGCAGTCAGTCCCATTCTGGGGTTGGTCATTCTCTTTAGTTGGTGCTTCTGTCCAATCTTTATTATGTAGCCTTATTGAGTTCAGAAAAGTCAGCCTTCCTCAATCATTCAACGTATTTTTCTCAATTTCAGGTATCATCACAAAATAGACCAGTTTCTTCCCTGGCCTAACTCAGATGGAAGACTATGTGGTAAATGAGGAGCAGAAGAGACAGAGTTTATTTTGTGCAGAGACCAGTACCTTGAAGGTGCCCTGTGTTTGCATCACAAGTCCTGAACATGCCATTTCTTCTGAAATCCAGGTAAATGTAGTCTTAATGCTGTCATTACTTAATTTAAAACTATTTTCAAAAAACCAAGATGCCATGAGGTGAAAGAGAGTATCTACTGTAATGTTTCAGAAGATGGAACAAGGACTAGTGGTAGGTACTGTCATCAAGTAAATGAAGAATTTTCTAGGAACTGGACCTCAGACTGTCTTGTGAATTAATACACTCTTTAATCTAGCAAATATCGAAGCTTGATAGTTTTTGCAAGAGATGTACAGAGAGATGATCCTTGCCTAAACTGAGTAACATACTGGGCAGATGACCTACTGCCTTTCAGCTAATTCTAATACTCCATAGTTTTATGTTATGGATTTTTAATTCTTGAGACAAATGCATTTTCAGCCATATGTTTTTCCTTTCAAGTATAGAATCATAGAGAGTAAATATCTTATGAAACACAAATAATTTGGTTGTCAGCAGAGATACAGATTCTCCAAATGAGTTGGTTTTATCTTGATTTGTCAATACAAATGTCTGAGAATAATGCACTGTCTGATTTAGATGTTATAAAAAATGTGGTTATAATATTAAGGAAGGTAAACCTAGATAGCATAGTCACCATTAAATATTCATTTAATAAATAATTATTGATGTCTGCTATATGCCGCATGTTGTGCTAAGCTCTGGGAATTCAATGCTAAATGAGAAAGACACAGTCTTATGGGGCATATAGTCTAGTAGGACATTACATATGACAAAGAAATTAACAAATAAATGACAAAAATTACAAATTGGGATAAATGTCAAAAAGGAGAACAATATTTTGTTAATATTAAAAATGAATGAGTGCTGGGTTGCTACTTCAGATAGAGTAGTTTGAAAGACCTCTCTTAGGAAGTGAGATCTAAAAGATCTAATCATAGAAAGTGTAGGGAGGAACAAGCAGTCCAGGCTGAAGAACAGAAAAGTGTAAAAGACCCAAGATGTTGAGGTACTGAAAGAAGGCCAGCATAGCTGGAGTCTGGAGAGCAAAGTGAGAGGGGCAAGAAAGGTAAAAGATGAGATTGGGAGCATGGGCCAGATGGCATAGAGCCTTAGAAAAGATGTAAAGTATAAGAGCATAGAAAGATTTCAAGCAGAGACTCTACATGATCTGGCTTGAATACTCTTGGGTGGGGTGTGGTGGCTTATACCTGTAAACATTTTGGGAGGCTGAGGCAGGAGGATCGCTTGGGTTCAGGAATTTGAGACCAGCCTGGGCAACAAAGGGAGACCTTGTCTCTATTAAAAATTAATTAATTAATTAATTAACCAGGTGTGGTGGTGCATGCCTACAGTCAGTCCCAGCTACTCGGGAGGCTGAGGTGGGAGGATGGCTTGAGCCCAAGAGATCAAGGCTGTAGTGAGCTGTGATTGCACCACTGCACTCCAACTTGGGCAACAGAGTGACATGTCTTAAAACAACAACAACAGCAAAAACACAAAATAAAACAAAACAAAAAATCGTAAAAACTCGCACTACTGTGAAATGGAATATGAGGGAACAGTGGATGCAAGGAGATGGGTAAGAAGCTGTTGCTGTAATCCAGGTGAGCATAGATGGTCCCAGACTTAGGTGAAAAGAAAAAGACAGAAAGAAATAGAAAGATGAAATATTTTCTATTTAGAGGTGGACTCAGCACAACATATGTATAGAGGGTGGTAGAAAGGAAAGCATGTTCAATGTTTTTGAATATGTTAATGTGCTTCTAAAGAGTTTGTGTGTGTGTGTAATGGGGTTATTCATCAGTTATTCAGCCTTTTTGTTTTTGCTACTTTATGCTTTTTTGTTTTTGGTAAATAACTTTTATTTTATGAGAGTGAAAGCCTCCTTGTTTTATTAACTTACTTCACTGTCTTATTGAAGACATTATATAAATATAAAATATCTGCAAGTGTATTGACTTTGGGATTTTATTATATTTTGGTCTTCTTAAACTACTTAATTGCATTATATTATTTAAAAAAAGGAACTAAAAGGAAGTCTTGCCTTATTCCCATAATTCCTCAAATTTCTTTTCCCAGGCTCTGATTATTATGCAGGCTTTGTTCCTGATGGTCTACTTTTATCTGACGTATCTACTCAGGAAACTATATTTTATATCTTTTCTTTATCTTTTATAGTATTTCACATGTTTTACAATTGCAATGTTTTATTTTTTATAATTTCACCCTTTTGGTAAAAACTCGGGCAGATATCACAAAGTTTATAATGACGTTTTCTTATGCTTTCGTCTATCCATTTGCAGGTACTATAGCGTACAGCAATTTATTGATGATTCTGGTACAGACTTTGTCACTTTCTTCTCTAGATTTTAGAAAAGCTTTCCTCAAAGAGTCTGTGATAATATCAATCTAAGATGTATTTAAACTATATCCTTGCAGGTATTAAGTCCTGAGAAGCGTGAGATATTTGAATGTTTGTGTATATTATGGCCTAAAATCCATGTCTTTATGAAAATTATATGACTAGCACAGTTCTCGACATATTATAGATATTTGACAGACGTCTGTTGAATGAATGAGTGGTTTTCTTGCGGTAGTGGTCACATGAGGATGTTCAGTGGCCATCTTTTTGTGTTAACACTAACTCTAAAAGCCATTCTAATTTAAAAAGACTAGAAATGGAGAACAAAATGTGATAAATCTATACGATGGAATACTACTCTGCAATAAAAGGAATGAACTACCAGATAACTCATAAGACACAACAACAACAACAACAACAACAAAAAACCCAGTTCAAAAATGGACAAAGAACTTGAATAGACGTTTCTTAAAGAAAAGATAGACAAAGGACCAGCAAATACATGAAAAGATGCTCAATATCACCAATTGTTAGAGGAATGCAAATCAAAATCTCAATGATATACCACCTCATACAGATTAGGATGGCTACTATTAGTCATCCTAACAAAATAACAAAAACAAAAGCAGAAAAATAACAAATATTGGTGAGGATATGGAGAAATTGGGACCCTATTACATTGTTGATAAAACCATAAAATGGTATAGCTACTGTGAAAAACGGTTTTGCAGTTCCCCAAAAAATAAAAAAAAATAAAAACTATATGATTCAGCAATTCCATTTCAGGACATATACTGAAAAGAATTGAAAACAGGGTCTCAAAGAGTTATTCATACACCCATATTCAAGGCAGCATTATTCACAATAGCTAAAATGTGAAGCAACTCAAGTGCCCATTGACAGATGAATGAATAAACAAAATATGCTATAAACACACATTGGAATATTATTCAGCCTTTAAAAGAAGAAAATTCAGATGTACACTGCAACATGGATAATCTTGAGGACATTATGCTAAGTAAAGTAAGTCATTTGGGAAAAGGCAAACACCGTACAACTTCACTTACGTGAGGTACACAGAGTGGTCAAATTCATAGAGACAGAAAATAGAATGGTGATCACCAGGGACTTATGGGAAAGAAGAAATGGGTACTTATTATTTAATGGATATGAAGTTTTAGATTTGCAAGATTAAAAAGTTCTGGAGATATATGTTGGTAATGGTTGCACAACAATATGGATGTACTTAATACCACTGAACTGTATTTTTAAATATGGCTAAAACATTCAAGTTTATGTCATGGGTATTTTACTGTGATTTTTAAAGTAATTTGAAAAACAGAAGTACTGATACCTGCTACAATATAAACAAACTTAAAAAAAAACAATAACAACAAAAACAAAAATCATTATTCTAAAATGAAAGAAGCCAGTCACAGAAAACGACATAACCCGAATACGTCCAGAATAGGTAAATATAGAGACAGAAAGTACACTAGTGCTCTCCTGGGGCTGGAAGTAGGATAGTGGGACTAGAACATTACTGCTCACGGGCATGGAGTATCCTGGGGGTGATTAAAATGTTCTAAGTATAGATTTTGGTGATAATTATATAACCCTGTAATTATATAGGAAAATTCTACAACATGTAAATTCTATCTCAGTTAAACTACTGAAGAAAAAGACTAGAAAGAATGACTCACACTATTTCAACATATTACTTCTCTCTCTTTGTAACACTAATTTATTCTACATAAAATTTATAGTCTGTTGCACACAGCACTTACGTATAATTGATTTTATTTTCACATTTTAGGTAAAGGGGGTAGAAACTATTATCTTACCCCATGATGAAACTGAGGCTCAGGGAAAAAATATGATTAAGCCAAGATCCTGCAGTAAATGAGAAAGCCTAAATTGAAATCCAGTTCTGACTTCAAAGCCATTGAATTTTCTACTACATCGTGCTTCCTCTTAATGGAGAATGGTTTAAGTTCTGTGAGGCACTCTTTACCTAAAATAATTTCTCTAGTCAAACTGAAAGTATTTGGGATTAACATGTTTTCAATAGTGTTGTGAAATGAATTGCTTTATTTCTCTGAATAATTTGCAATGTATGAATGACCACACACCCTAGAAGCTTGGTGATTTTTTGGCTGGGCAATCTAGGGAGAGCTTCAGCTGGAGAGAACATTAGGGGCAGATGGTTAGTGTTCTAACAGCTGACAGCAAGGAGAGGGCATAGGCAGAGCAGAAGTCACTGGAAAGAACCAGCCGTGAGGACTGGGGACTCACCCTGCATTAGAGTCTAGGGTAAGGATTCCAGGCTCCCAAATGCCCTCTGGTAGCTAACAGGGACTGTTACTTTCCTGGAAGACTGAAGATGGGAACTCAACAGTAAAGAGGGTGAGGCAAGAAACGGGACAAGTTCCTTGAATACAAAGGAGGGCCTGGGTCACAGTAGAACTAGTAAACCTCATTTCATTGAAATTAGGTTGAGATTGAGAGAGGGAGCTGTGGTGGGACTGCTTTTATGTTTAGACTCAGATGTGGGATGCCCATAAAATACTGAATTTACAGACAAAAGTTAAGTGGTCTCTACCATAGAGAGAAATACATTAAAGCAGATCATTATGCAAGCGAACACTAAACTATAAGCTCAGTTAATAACAGTTTTTCTTTCTGAGTTAGTGGTGATGTTTTACCAATAATAATTTCTGTGGGTTAAGGACAAATGAGAACAAATCTAAATATTGTTTGCTATCTTTTATTTCAATTTCCTGAAATTATTGCTTTAATAAAGAGTTATTCTCCTTATCCCTCAGTTCTCTTGAGGCTTCCATGGTCATGGGGGTGAGATAAGAAGCAACTGGAACTCAATTTCTTTTTAACTTATTTTTCTCTACCCTGAAGCTTCTAAGAAAACTACAGGTGATAGACACGTTGTTTCTAATCTCCATATAGGAAGAAAAGGTTTCATTTTTACTGCTCACTTCCTTTCCAGCCCTTTGAAGCTTTGTTAAAAAAAAAAAAAAAAAAAGGGTAGAAACCATCCCAACCAGCTGGGTTTCAAAATTTAATAAAAGAGAGACTGTCCATGATATGTCCCCATTCTCAGAAGGTACTTTTATAAGTAGGAAAGTTCCATATGCTAAATCAACACAAAGATATGCATTTATAAGTCATATATTTGGTATCAATAGTAAAAGTCCTGTCTAAAGGTTCCTGCAGAAGTTCAGAATAGTGTAGTCCAGAATAAGGTACAGCTCTCTGCTTGGGAACACAGTCTAGTTGCCAATACTTATCAACTCTTCCTGTGGCTCCTTTGCCTGAAGAGTATTGAACTGGCAATATTATTTACCCATTGTTATGTGATAATATTACAACAATCTACATACATTGAAGCTGAAGCAATGTACATTTATCATCTCACAGATTCTGTGGGTCAGGAATCCAGCTATGGCTTAGCAGGATTCTATGGAAGGATGCCATCAAGGTGTCAGCCAGGCTGTGGTCTCATATCTGAGACTCAACCTAGGAAGGGTCTACTTGCTTGCTTGTGTAGTTGTGGACAGCATTCAGTGACTCGTGGACTGCTAGGCTGAGGGTCCCAGGGAGCTGCTTATAACCTGGTAATTTGCTTCTTGAAAGCCAGGGTAAAGTGAGTCTTCCAGCAAGACAGGCATACCAATCTTATGTAACATAATTACATACTTCCTAATACCTTTTCTGTATTCTATCAATCAGAAAAAAAGTCACAGTCTTACCCACACTCAAGGAATAGGAGATTACATACAGAAAAGCATGACTACCATGAGGTGGAGATCACAGGGGCCACACGGGTTTACTCTTATCCTGGAGATGCTGATAGTGCTGCCTAAGTTCTCATTTCTTTCCTTCTACAGAATGAAGCTTGAATGCAGTTTAGACTATCTTTTTGACTCCAAAACCTAAAAGTACAACAGTAGCCACATGAATCATGATTTAATGACAATGACCTGCTGTAGTTTAATCTTAGCTTCAATGCATTGTATTGTTATGCATGATGATTATATATTTTCCTATCTCTCCAATTAGATTCCAAGCATTATTTTCTGCATCCTTCATGCTAGGAACAGCTTCCTTTCTTCCAATTTATATTTATAAGAATACCACTTTGCTCATATGTTTTATTGTAATTTCTCTTCATTTGGAAATCGACTTAGTCTTCCGCTCCCTCTCCCTCCATCAGGCATCTTTCCTAGCTCTTCCTTTCAAAGTTAGATCTACCTGAGAAAGGACTTCCCAATCCTTCCTTAATAGTGACAGTCCCACACTTTGCTATTTTGCATTGACTTTTCTCTCCAAGGTTGTTTGGGTTGTTTCCCTGGAAAAGAAGGAAAGAAGGATTGTGATTATTCTGTGTAGCTCCAGAAGACAGAGTGAAGATCAATAATAGGAAGTGAGAGGGAAAAATTGTAACTCCGTTTCTGGAGGAGTTTTCTAACAACAACAACAACAACAACAACAACAACAACATGACAGTCCCTGGAAATGCCACGGTGGGAACTGTCCATTCGTCAGCAGTCCTGGAGAAAGAATGCCAAGGCTGTAGTGTCACAACCTAAAGGACTGACTCCTCCCAACCCTCAGAGGACATCATTCCAAAAGGATGTTTTCAAATTTTCTTTTCATCTCCTTCTCCAAAGTCTAAGCAAAAATAATGAAATTAAATTAAAAACTAAATTAAATGAAATAAAATAAAACTTCCCTAGCATAGCCACCAAATTAATCTTTTCAGGATGGTCGCATTTCTCCTCTCCTACCCCCACCCATTATGACTTTGCACTTTGCAATGCTGGACTTTTGTTTCCACCTTTCCAATGCATACATTTCTTTCTGTTATTAGTAGTGCTACGAGCTCTCAGGACTATGATTAGTCTTAGCTGCATCCCCAAATCTCACTTTTTTTGTTTTCTGCAATTTTTTTCATTTAGCATGAACTGACATCAAAAAATCAAGGACATCATTGGCATTAAAAGGAACTAAAAGGAAGTCTTGCCTTATTCCCATAATTCCTCAAATTTCTTTTCCCATCTACCAAGTTATCAAGTTGAAATACAATTTCTCACAGATCTCTACAACCCAACACAAAATTGGGTCACGCTTTTGTTTTGGAGAAAAGAATCCTAGTTTGTCAGGTTAAAGGCTCTTCCTTGATTTCAGTCATGTGAATAATTTCCTACTTGCCATTTCTGCTATGTTCAGCTTCCACACGTCGGCCGTTTTCCATCCCTCTGAGAATGCTCCACTGTGCTCAGTGTCTTCACATAAATTTTGCTGTTCTAGCCAGACTTTAAACTATGTGTAATTATATTTTTAATCTGACACCTAATATCACATGACAAAAAGACAGTAGAAATTATACCCAAATAGTAGAAAATGTGGGAGTGAGACGAAAGCTGGTTTAAGATTGTCTACCTTTGAGAGAAGCATTATTACTGTGTTGATTTTAAATAAATGTAAAGGTTTCAAAGGTGGAAATTATGTGCTCTTGCAAAGATTTAATGCATGGTGTGAGACAGCATATATGACCTAGGATAATCCCGATGAGCTGTGAGAAGGCACTTGCCCACACAGTGTCAGAATGACCTTAGTTGTTAATTAGCCACACGGGACCTGCCCTGGATGTTAAATGTTAAAATCATAAAGGCTTTCATGGCTAATGTCACTTCTAGATTGTTGTTGCTAGCACATAGTTTGTTGAATCATTCGTGCTCTTTATCAGCCTAGTAATTCCAGGATAAAGGATAACATACATGCAAAATACCAATGTAGTAACTGGTTCACTATAGGCACTCAAAACAAGTGAGGCCCTTTTCCCTCTCACCCCCTAACTCACTCTCTTTTTATTTTTGCAAAAGTCCAGCAGTAAATAATATCCATGAGATAAAATAGAAATGACAATCCTGCCATTTCCCTTCTTTTGGGTAGAAATCTGGAATTGAGCCTCTTTTTTGATAGGCTTATCCTGTATTATTTGTTTGGAGGCAGAGGCCCTAAAGGGGGCTTGCAAGACAAAAATGCCATATCAGCGTTTTATATGGTCCTCTAAAATAATTAAACCTGGAAAAAATCTGTTTTGTTTATCAAATTTGCATTTGTCTCACTCCCAGTTTTCAGGGTTGCTTTTGTTTCCAGAAGTCAAATTTACTTTCCTCTATCCCCTTAATGTTTCTATTAAATGAAAAATACAACAAACATACAGAACTCCACCCTTCATCCCAACTGCCACAGACACATTCAGACACCATTTGCTCATCTATCCGTAGATTCAAAAGGATTATTTCATACTTGATTTCTTTTATACCCCTGGTAAATCAGCAAGTTAATTTATTTTCAAGGCTACTAATATGATTGATTAGATGAAAGCTTAAGAAAAAGTTGTGATTTATGTGTATGTGTTGGGTGGCCAGGGGAGGGCAGGAGGTGAGACGGGAGCAGGAATGGTTTTATAATCAGCTTTGAAGGAAGCCAATTTCACAATACATACTAGCTTCCCACAAGCTCCAATAATCCATTAAATTTCTAGCTTCATGATGGCTGCAAATGTTGGTGAAGCTTAATCTTTTTCTTCTCCTAGTAGAGAGAAAATTTGAAGGTAAACTCCCAAATTGAGTGGATAAATGACTGCCAAATTATCTCAGGAAATGAAGGAATATAACAACAGGTGCCTACTGTTCAATTATTTTGAATAAGCTGTTTTATCTTCTCACTTTAATGCAGTGGGGTGGGGTTTAACAGATTGGAAAAGGAGATTCGGAATACAGTTCAGTTCATTCTTGAAAGTATTCAATTATGCTAATTCATATTAAATTATTAAAAACTAGGCTTTAACAACTCCTGAAATTATTTGCACTTTTTAACCTAAGTGAAACACTAGTTGATAGTCTAGATTTAAGATAGATGCTGGGAGGAAAGCCTTTTCCCAAGATTCAGACATCCCACCTCTACTCTTCCTTTAATAAACCAGCTTCACAATGGGTCAGCTTTGCTTGATATGCCTACTGCTTGGGACCCCTGTAAATATTTCTGCATTCCATGGGACTTAAAGACGAGTTGTAGGGGTAGGCCCATTATCAAATATGTATACCACAAATCAAAAAATGAAAATTTCCTGTATTTATATCAATTCTTTACTTTTAATATACTCACACAATTATAGACCTCAACTTTTGTAATGGTAGGGACTCTACCATACCTATTTAGTAAATACTCTTTATTTATGGTTATAATAAAAATGCAGAAAAGAACTTAACAAATTTTAAAATAACAATTAAATAAAAATAACCAGAAGCCATCGTCTTCTCCTCTGTACCTTGTTTTAAAAATGTCTCATTATATTTTCATCTTTTAAATGTACTTTTAATTATAAAACTGTAATCTTATAGTAAATGATACCAAATACACACAAACATGTTATATAAATTAATGTATTGGACATTGTACTCATTATTTATGT
This sequence comes from Trachypithecus francoisi, assembly GCF_009764315.1. NCBI lineage: Eukaryota > Metazoa > Chordata > Mammalia > Primates > Cercopithecidae > Trachypithecus > Trachypithecus francoisi. Next base: position 73,578,439 of record NW_022681453.1, on the reverse strand, counting down.
TATGAGATGACCTGGATTTTATGCAAGTCCTCAGAATGATGATTTTGTCTCTATACGTTTGAGCTTTGTGTAACATGCCACAGATTAAGAAAACTCTAATATTTTATTAATCTTTTTAAAAAAACTACACCTGCACATCTTTGCTGCCCATGTCTACAGAGCTCATTCAAAGGCCAAGCAAGGCTCAATCACATTGCTTCGGTTCAGGCTCTACTTCTGGTTTAGAAGTCACATGGGTACAAATTAGTGATTATGGAAGACATCACATACTATTTGTGTATTTAGAAATCATTATAGAAAAAAAACCTTGGCCGGGCGCGGTGGCTCAAGCCTGTAATCCCAGCACTTTGGGAGGCCGAGACGGGCGGATCACGAGGTCAGGAGATCGAGACCATCCTGGCTAACACGGTGAAACCCCGTCTCTACTAAAAAATACAAAAAACTAGCCGGGCGACGAGGCGGGCGCCCGTAGTCCCAGCTACTCGGGAGGCTGAGGCAGGAGAATGGCGTAAACCCGGGAGGCGGAGCTTGCAGTGAGCTGAGATCCGGCCACTGCACTCCAGCCCGGGCGACAGAGACTCCGTCTCAAAAAAAAAAAAAAAAAAAAAACCTTTACATATAGCAATATGTTAAAATGAATCCCTTTTAAACTCATTGTTTACACTGAACCCCCAAAAGGTCAGGAGCAAAACAAAGTTGCCAAATTCCAACTTCATAGCTCAAAGTGAGAGGATGAACCATACTTGAAGGGTTTGCAAAGGCAGCTTGAAAATACTGGTCTTATGATCCTTAGCTGACGATGTACTTTTAGCTTATAAAAGAAAATACAGAAAAGGGAAGTTGGGAGCTTGAGAAAGGTTTTCCCTAGAGAGTTGTTCAAGTCGTGTCAATTCACCACCCCTACCCTGCCCAAGGTGGAAGATGGGGCTTTGTCCCCAAATTACAAGTGCAAGAGACTTCAATGGAACCAACCAAACAGCTTAAGTGATTTTCCTGTGGTTTGAAGAACAGTGAACTTGTGTTTGACACAAGCAAGAGGCCATGTCTGGAACTTCTTGCTCTCACAAGAGGCAAATAGAGGTAGCTGTGTCTGGGAGAGACTGCATGCTGAGTTCGATGAGCCAAAGATATGCAGCTGTTTTCCATAGACTGATGTGTATGGTCTAGGGAAATTTGCCTAGGGTTCTCACCAATGCTGCCTGCAAGGGTTGTTTGTAAAAGCTAGGAGACATCAGCCAACAGGCCTAGGGTTAATGGCAAAAAAGAGACCAGCTTGGGCAGATATATTTGTACTGTCAAGGGAGCTTCAGGTAGAAGATTCGCCAGCACTTAAGAGGAGGGGGTGTCTGCACAATCCATAACACTTCTGATTTTAGGAGTCAGCACTGAACTTCCACAGCCAATGAAACCCAAGGCAGATTACAAGGGTGACAATAAAGTAACACCTTTTCTATACAACCACATCCCTATGGGTACACACACACAAACACACACACTTCTGCTCCCAGAGCCAGGAGCCACAGGTAATAACTTTTGAATTCATAAGGTAATATAGGATATAAGATATGATAAGAAATGAATGAGTTTAAAAAGAATATTTGTCTTAGAAACCTGTAACTTAATATAGGTAAATCATGTAAATTATTTAGAAAACAATTGAAACAACTGCTGTCCTTTCACATTCATCACAAGTATCTAGGATGTTTGTGAAGACAGAAAACTATACGATATCTTAAATATTTAATGATGGGAATATAATAGCATTTTTTGTTAATCAATTTTTCTTCCCAAAGTAAGAATTTGCAATGCCCATTCATTTCCTCAATCATCATAAAAGTACCATGAAATAAGTTTTCAATGGAACTTCTATTTGCTGAGAAATTCTTGGTCTGTAGATGGAAGTACAGCAAAACCATTTACACTGAGATCTGTTTTTATACCTTCAGCAGACACAAAAAGAGAAGATGATGTAAACGCCCTTTGGAAAAGGTCAGATACGGCACATCATGTGCTTGTTCTTGCTCGAGCTTTCCTTGTTGTGCCTACCTTTTAGTTGCATAAGAGCACTATCTCCTCCCCAGCAGTTAATGACTTTTGTTCCATAAAATGCCAAGTGATTTTCACTGCCTCTGAGAGAGTAATTTTTTGATTCAACCATTACAGATTTGGACCATTCAACTCAATTATGTTTGATTGGGCCCTCCTCACTGATGGTCAGTTTCAGTCAAACTTACACCTTCAATATGTGCCTGTATTTTAGCAAATGGTTTTTAAAGTTGTTACAATAGTAGGATTATTAAGAGGGAATGATCATTCAAATAATTTCAGAATAATCCTGTTGTTTGGTTGATATTAGTGTGATATTCCTACATAAAAGATCTTCTCATCTGCTCCCTTTTCAAGTTTCTAATTGGGTTTAATTGAGAAATATCCTGATGAAGAAGTAACAATCCTTAAGAAAATATTTTATTGTTCATTGTTACTTCTTAGCCTGTGAGTCAGATTTTTCCTACTACCACATACCCAAAATAAAGTATGGAAGTAAACTATATTGTTAAGACTAAGATTTTATGGTTACTAATTTTAATTTTTTGTCTTCATAAAATGGCTTGGTCTTATTAATGGAATTTATAAGTTAGTAATGTGAATTTGATGCTATGAAATCCTTTCACATTAATGACATACATTTGTCAGTTTTACTTGAAGGGATTTGTATACATTTTATTTGGAAAGCTCCCACTGCTCTCAAAAACTATTTGAAAATTTCTGGTCTACGTTGAAAATTGAGTATACGTCTTATTTATTATAATGCTCTGGACTTGGGATCAATTATTTATATTTTAGTAAAAGTAGTTAATTCTGGTGCTTCTAATTTATAATGTATTAATTTGAACACAAGGATTTAGGGATTTAGGGTTCTATTAACAGTATCTGCCATAAAAATGTTTGCTAAACACTTTGATAAAGTAAACAATGTTACATAAGAGAAAGCATTTTCAAGGCCTTTGCTACTTAATGTCTGTTGACATACAAACAGAAAATGTTTATAGAAATGAGTCTCATTTGTTCATTAAAGCTGTTTCACAAGTTTGATATTCAGACATAATATTGTGAACAAATCAAAGAATCACCAGAGTGATAAAATCAGAATTTCTGGGTTGTTAGATAACTGATAGGTCAGCCAATCGAAGCACTCATTTAGGGGTTGAGCACCTATTACTGCAAAGTATGGAGCTCTTTGTACAATACAAGAAAGTGTAAGTGGCCTTTGCTCTCAGTGAACTTAGATAGGGGAAGTGAGGTATAAACCTGTGAGATTTAACTAAAAAGCGTTAAATCATAGTGAAAAAGACTACGAAAAATGATGGCCTAAAACAGCATGATGTTAACTGCCAAAACAATTAACCAATCTAATTGATCTTTTCAGAGGAAGCTATCCAATCTATTCCACAGATGGTTATATGGAAGAGAGTTCTCTGTACCTTCTTTAAAACCTGCAGCACATCCTTTTTGATAATTCAACTTAGGTCTCTCTTAATGTAGAGGTTTTGGTGACATTTCTATATAGGGCATTCCTTGACATACAATATAGAGTTTATTGTATTACATTAGAATTTACACATTGTTCAAAATAACATTAGACTCTCAGGTATAAGATCTTTTTTGGTTCATGTGGCAAGAAGAGCCAGGGAAATGTAACTAATATAGGAGAAGAAATAGGAAACAAAGAGAAATTTCAACAGAAGCTTTCTAAAATTTTTATGGATCGCAGGTTAAGTCTAATGTTAAAGTACCATGTTGTAGTAAATAATTAGCAATGAGGCTATAGTAGTGGTGTTGGGGCCGGGTAGATAATGATTCTTCTAGTCAAAGGTTTTGTGCTCAGAATCTTCCATACTCTTTGCTCTCTTTTTCTAATTAATAAATTAAGATGAAACAGCTTCCCTTTCTCTTTCCTGTTCTGCTTTTCCCATCATTCACTCTGCCAAAAAGAAATCTCTGGAGATTCTTGGTGTGAGTTTTTATCGCCACTACTTTCTGTACTGTGTTAAGTTCTCCTCCAAAGAATGTGACACCGAGACTCAAGGTCTTTCCCCTTTTTATATCTTTTCAAACGTCACTATCTTGTGTTGTTTCCTGCAGTATTCTATTGTAATGGGCATGACTATTTCACTTTACTGCAAAGGAATATGAAGGTTGAAACTATAATTGGATTAAGTAAGTTACAGTTATGCATTATTCAATTACTGATTCTATCTTCTTAGCTTTGCAAGCTAAACCTGCAATCACAACTATATCTTCCTATTTTGTTCATTAAATAACTCTATGATGAATTCACTTTTACCCCACACTTCCAACATTTCAGCTCTCTGCATTAAAAGATTTAATAAATTATCCTTCAAAGCACACACACACACACACCACACACACACACACACACTACTATGTATTCTTAGGGATGTAAAGAAAGACACTGCCTAGTTGGGATGAGAAAATTTAGACTCAGAAAGATAATGATTATAGAGACTTGTAGTACTGAGATTAAGAAAAAGCCACCTGGCTCTAAATTTAGTGCTCATCGTTATTGTTCCTTTTGTCATCAAAAGAATTTTCCTTTCCCTATAGTATTAAATTGTACAAACTTCAATAATTATTATAGAAAAATTTCACCACTCTAGCCTGAAATAACATTTTCCAGAGCCTGGTATCAACTCTAATAGTCTGATATTTGGGGATTTTTCAGAGTAACAGAAAATTAAAACCAGATAGCCATTATTTAATAGAATAAATAGCCATTCTTTAATCATTAAACAATAAATTTACTTGATCCCATAGTAGGCTGTTTTGAGATTAAACCTCAAAACTTCTGAATCATTAATAACTAGAAGCGGGGATAAAAACATTTTTCTAAAATTTCCATATACTTTTCTTCCCTGGTTCTGGGGTGGAGGCAGGAAGTTGGTAAATACAAATATATTCTTGCTGCAGGTGTATTCATCATTGGGGCAGGCATACTTTCCCTCATTCCTTTCTCATAGTACATAAGACAGTTTTCAGAAAAACAAATCCTTCTTTCATTTTATTCCTTATTATAGCTTCCCTTACCCACCAGCGTTTGCTCTTGCACCTGCCCTGCCATTTCTTAAATGCCAGCGTGATTAATGAGTGCCAGAGGCAGCAGATGGGAAGGTACACTTTCCCTGTCTGCACTCTTACATTAGCCAGTAGGAGTTCTTGTTCCTTCCCATAACACTCCATTCAGTTGATCACCAGACCGTCAGATACAATGTGAGAGGCATTTGGTACTTGTTCAATACAAAGATCTGAATCAGCGATTACCCAAAGTTCAGCTGAAAACAGTGTTTGTGAATTTACTTACCAATCTCCCACCTCTGTCATGAAAGTACATTTGAGCCCCACACATGATGAAATGCACCCATAGCTCACCTCCTAAGTTTTGCCCCAGACTTGGCCATTGGAATTTTATTAGAGATGATAATAAAATTTTGTAGTAGATCTACTCTAATCCTGACCTTAAAATATCTTCATCATGCTATAGACCATATTAACTTCCTACTGGATTCGTAAAGGAATCCATCCTTCCAATTGTGTGAAGGAGCTCTGAATTATGGTAGTCATGCCTTCCCTGATGCAGTTCCCACTTATTCAGGGACTTATTTTCAAGTCAGAGAAGCAGTGAGGTCTTTAGATTTTTTTTTTTCCCTTTCTACAGTAGCTTTCCTTTTGGTCTTTTTGCTGCTCATTAGAACCCCCCAGTATGTGGCCAGGGAAAAAGATGTAAAAATCAGTTCTGTCTATTTTGCTGGTAATGGATAAGAAAATAAACTATTGTGACAGTGGAGAGAATGTGGAAGCTACTGGCTATAATGAGGCTTATGGATTATCCACACATTGGTTATCTAGGCTCATCTTACAACTGTGGAAACTGGGCGTAGTCTATGTAGAAAAAAAATTCACTTTTCTAGCCCATCTTGACTGTTTTTTTAAGTCATAAAAGCAGTGGTAATAAAAATCCAAGAATCATATATAGGCATGGAATAAGAATAAACTCTCTCCCTTTCCCATAGTGTTACTTTAAAGACACTTGTGGACACTTTTGTCTTTAGATTTCTGTTGGTAAGCTACATTGCTACAAATAATATATCTCTGCTATTTTATTTAGCAACTCTAAACAGTTATATCTCACCTATCAACTATGAAAGATGAAGAATTTATCCCCTTGACACTATCCTGTTCCCTCCCCTCTTCATGCACAATTTAATTTTTTTAGCTCTTCCACTGGTTACCTTTATAACTTTAAACAGTCTGTTTAAAGCCATATCAGTTCTATCTATCTATCTATCTATCTATCTATCTATCATATCTGTCTGTCATCTATCTATTACTTATCAAATTATCTACCCATCTGCCTATCTAATACCTACCTACCTACCTAGGTCTACTATAGACACTATTTTTGACTCTTTACCATGCAAGGTAAAATGTAAATGTCCATTATATATCTATACTTTGGTTATGAAGGTAATTGATTGTAAAAATTAGAATTATATAAATTGTGTAAATGTTATTCACTGAAGATGAATGACCTATGAAGAAGATGATGTTTTCTTTTTGGGTCAAAAGCCAAAGAAAGTCCTCCTGGAGAAGAATATCTTTTGGAGGAACATCAATTGCTCAAAATCCTGCCTCATTTTTATTTACTTCAGATATGCACTATGACTTTTATACTCTCACATATGCTTCTCTTAAAACTTCTAGTTGTTTTTACTTTTTATTGTAGTTAAAATACTCATATAAACTTACTTTATCCTCAAATTTCCTATGTATACTGCTTGTTACAAAGAATATATTTTCTTTGTGAAAACATATTTTTCAGAGTCCTCTAACTACCTGTTCTGATTTGTCTAACCTGCTTTTCAGCCTTATTTCTCAGTAGCCATGCCAGAATTTTCCCATTACCAATCTACATTATTATTGTATTATCTCAGAATTTGATCTTTTATTCATCAAGCTTACTATAATTGTCTCCTAGATTTTTGCACCTTTCATCTTGTTTCTTCCAATCCACTCTTCACAATAGAATTCTTTGCAAAACTCATATGAAATGAAATGTTTATCTGTTTTTAAAATGAAGATTAAACCTGTTTTCTCTTTTGCTTTATACCACTATAAAAAGTGATTTGACCCATTCTGTAGGAAAGGATGAAACCATTTCATCTCCTAGGGAATGGAGGCCAAGCAGTTTTGTTTTTTTGAAGATACAGTCCATCATGCACTGAAGGAAAGAAAGCCAACTTTCCTCATGCTAATGGTTTGGACTGTTTAACTATAGTTTTAACTCATCAAGGTAGCTATCGTGACAGAATAGAAAAGAATGTCATTTTCGGGAGAATAGAAATTTGTCTGTATCTTTTTTCCTTCTTTGTAGTAGCTAGAACAATGGTTCTCAAGGTGTGCTCCAGACCAGCATGTTTATCACTTGGGAACTCATCAGGAGCACAAATTATTGGTTCTTACCCCCATCTACTGAATTAGAGATTCTGGCGACAAGACTCTGGCAATCTGTGTTTTAAGAAGCCCCCCAGGCAATTCTGGTGCAAGTTAATGTTTGAGAACCACTGGCCTAGAATTATGCCTTCCATATACTGGGATTTAAATCATTATTTGTTGAGAACATACATAAACATTGATAAAAAGAGATAGAAGAGCCTTGAAGTTGCTGAGTTGCTCTGAAAGGCACTGTGGAAACCCCTAGGAATCTTGTTGAGTTAGAATTCTTTCCAGTAAAAGACTGTCTTCCTGTAGGAGGGACTTTCAGGTTGCATTCATCTAGGACTTGAGTACTTCAATTATCTGGTCTTTAAAAGAGAGGACCTGTCTCTTCATCTGCACCCAGCGCTTTTCTTTGCAGAGCCTTCCGGGACAGCCATATTCCAGTAATAGTCCTGGATACCAATCAAGGAATTTGCAAGGAATTTTGGCTTGGGAATAGCTGTGAAGAGACTGAGCTGGGTCAGTAGGGGACGGATACTGTTATTGTATGTAGCCATCATTCATGATAATATTAACATGTCAGTCTGGCTGAGACTTAAGTTACATCACAGGCATACTAGCACAGATAGACTAGAACAAAGTGTTTTTTCCAGTACCACTCTTAATACTATATAAGACTCTATTGTCAACAGAATGCTTTAGGAGGACAGAAAGAAACTCTTCCTAGGTGCTTTGGATGTCAGAGTAATCTTCGATTTATGATTAAGACTAGAAGATAACAGGCATCATAAGGTCAGAATTAAAATCATGCAAGAAATACATTTCTTGTGGCTAATATATGAGCGGGATAGTGATTTTGATGTAATTTTTATAAGGTACCCCAGTCTGTTGACCCTAATTGATTTCTCTAAGCGGGTCATGAAACATGATCCACAAATTCATCCCTCTTCATCCATCTTAAAAAAGGATGAGCTCATTTTTGAAGGGAGAGCTCTGGACCTTGAATGACATAGTAAATATATTTAGGGAGAAGGACATTATTGCAAGTAGCAAGTTAAGATTTGGTGAGGAGGAGTGCTTTTCTGGTGCTGGTGAGAAAGCATGTAAACCTTAACTAGGGAATAGCATTATAATGCTTCAAAAATACCAGATTCATGAGCTTAAGAAATGCTGAAGGCAAATGACATGTCTCAGAGCCATCAGCCTCCCACTCTCAGGGGTTGAGGTCATCAACTTTCCCAAACTGATTTAACATTTTGGTCTTTGGTCTTAATGCCTAAGCATTGTTGAGCAAATCTTTGGACAAGAAGAGACCTGAAAAGCTGGGTAAGTCACCCTCCGGAATGTCTGTGAAGTTAGTAGGAGGTGACCTGCATATACCCTGCACTGGAGAACTGGCTCAGAGAATACTGGTGCAAGGAGCTTTAAGCATAGGAATTGTTAATTATTCTACCTGGGGTTAACGTGGGCTGGGATTTCTCAGTGAACTTTCCATTCTAAACGAACTCTGTTGAAAACTAAACAGTCCTCCAAATGGTTGAAGACTGCTCAAGGAAAGAGAAAAGAATAAAGTGTGGCTATTTCCTGCAAAATATTTCCTTCTGCCCACCTATCCACAGGAACTGGTGTGATAGGAAAATACAACAAGAGCTAAAAAGGCCTAGAACACAGATATATAGGCTCTCTTGGAGTCAGCTGCTGGTGTACTTGGCTGCAGGCTGTTAGACAGCTGCTGAGGACAGTGGATTCTGCTATCCTCTGAGAGGAAACCAACCCAGCCAGTTCTCACTGGCGTGGTTCAGAACGCCTGTAAAGGGAGTGTGACAAGGAAGGTCCTCCAAACCCAATATCACTGGAAGACTTGGGGATTTGAGAGCAGATCATGGACCTTTCCTGGACAGCAAGGAAAAGAGGTCCATGCTAGGCTGTCTTGTAAGCTTTAATTTTTTCCAGGACTACTGGGGCCTCTGAGTAGAGGTAGCAAGGAGAGGAGAAGGGCAAGGGCAAGGAGAAGGCAGTGGGCATTCTTAGTAGGTGACAACAAATCACTATATTCCAGACATTGTGTGGAAAACATATGCTTCCTAAAGACTAACTTACTAGGCCAGAATTAGGTGACTATTGAGCCAGAATTTCTTGAGATGAGAGTGGTTGGTGGTCAGTGGTTGAAGTCAGTAGGTTATATCCAGAACTTGAAAGCAAGCAGGGAGTCCCACTGTGGTTGGAACCAAGTGTAACCTGTTTAGAATGCTAGGCCCATGCTCTCGGAAGCATGCAAAATGAAGGCCTTCCACGCCTTCCCTTTTCATGTTCTACGTTTTGATGTCTGCAGAGAATCTAAGGCACATGCCATGACATCCTATCTCTTTTGTAGGGTGTTTTACTTCCCAGATGTCTCAGATTAAGCACCAAGAACTTTGATTTCAGAGACTTCACAATACCCAAGGAGTGAAAAGAAATGAAGAATAGAACTTTCAGCCAAGCGTAATGTTTTCTCTCACCATAATTAAAATGTGGAATGTGTTCAGGGTGAGAACACAAATAGAAGTGAATAACCCTGACTATATGAAATGTCTCGTTTTATGAAGTTAAGAACCCAAGAGTGAACAAATGAAAGAGTTGCCAAATACTGACATAACCTCTGAATCTATGTAATTCTTTTGTGTTCCCCACCATGACAGCGAGTAAGAAAGGAGTTCTGAGAAGCCCATCCTGTGATTCTCTACTCAGAAAATCTTCAGATATGAAGGCCAAAATTCATACACAATATATAAGGCCTTCTAAAATTGAAAGCCTAACAACCTCTGCGGTCTTAGGTCCCATCACATTTGTAGTTTCCCAAACAATGTAGCCAGACCAGGAAGGACACTCAGTACAAAGGTATGTAGGATAAAGTCTCCTGTCTGGAAAATACCACATCTTTTGTAGCCCTGAAAGACCATTCAGGGCTACAAACATTCAACATTCTCCTCCTTACCCAGACATTACAATTACTATTGTATGCTTCTATAATGGCACCCATGAAACTCCTTATGCAAAAACAAGATCATTCCACTTTGTATCCCTAGAATTTTAGCATAGTCCCAGGTACTCATAAAATAAACAATAAATATTGAATGCATGAGTAATAGATACAAGCATGTATAGTGCCTTAACTAAGAGAACTTTGTAGAACCAAGACCAAGACCAAAAATTAAATACAGATATTTAAGCCCCTGCTTTCCTCAAAACCCCACCACAAATGCTATGTTACGTGAATCCATTTATTCTTTGTTTTGCATTGAATATCTATAGCTATATATAAAGTGAACGCCTGGTGAGTGGGTGGGTGGTGGTGTTCACTCTTATTTAGTGGAATGTGAATATGTCAGAATCACAGAAAATAGAAAGAAAGAGGTTTATTCAAAGCTGTCAGTTCTCATGCCTGCTTTTAAAATCTGAGATGGTGCCTAGATGGTTCAAATTTAATATTCACATCCACTTTATCACATCAAATATGATCATTAGCAAACAGTGTTTGAATGGTAGCTATTTCCTGACTGACAATAGCCATCCGGTGGTACCCACTTTCCCATATGCCTGGGACTGATACAATTCAGATAGTCTGGAAAACAGTGGGAGGAAGGAAGTAATTAAAAATGAGGGGGAAGTTTGGGGCAGGGATAAGCATCAATTTTATCTCACACAAGAATATCCCTATATTTATTCTCTTAAAAGTTATAGGTGGGGACAGAAAGACTATTTTTAAACCTATTTTATATCCTCAAATGGACATGCAGTCTTGCCCATAGAGTGTCAGGAAATCCTGAGGATGGGCACTGGTATTCAAAATAAGCTTACACTGTAGGCTAAGAAAACAGAAAGAAATTAGCTCTAGAATACCATGGAAGTGGATGAAGCTCAAAAGTGGACAGTGGTACTATTATAAATTCGGAGGCCCAAGCAACATTTTGTAGTAGGTGGACTGCCCCACACCTACTCAAAGAAGCACTGTACTGTCATCAGCAATACCTTTACCATGTGGGACTTGGGACAGGGGTGAGTGAGTAGGGGAGAGACCTGGCCTTTGGGGGTCTGTAAGCACTGTAGAATCTTCTCAAGCAGCAGCTTTACCCAGAAAGATGGAGGAGAAGGTGTTTAGCAATAATTTGTAAACACTGAAGAACTAAAGTAAGAATGCTTTAATTGCATTCTTAATTTTAGGACTAACTGGTTGCAAAAACTTTCCTGTTCATTACAGTCCTATCCTGTTTATTTTGAGCATTCACCTAAATTATGTTTCCCAGTCATCCCCTGCCTCCAGTTAGGTGGGGTCATGCAGTGAGTTGTGGCCAATGGAATATGGGAAGAAGTGATTGATGCAATTTTCCAGGCCTGACTCAGGATCCCCTTCTGTCTCTTTCCTTATCCATAGACTGAATGGGGAGGAATCTGAGACTCTAGAGAAGGAAAGTGCCCCAAGACATATAGAGTCTAGGTCCCCTCATATGAACTACTTAAGCAGTCTACCAAACAAGAGGATCCCTCCCCTGCAGCCATTTGGATTTTATGCCCTTCTATAAAGCCACTGCGATCTGAAGTTTATCCATTACAGTAGAGATAAAGCTGCTGCTTCCAACCATTTCACGAAAGTGACTCAGGTGGTCTCATGCACCATGTCCTCCCATGCTCTCTGTCACTCTCAGGAGCATCTTCTTGATGTTCCTCCTCCCATTTGGAGCATGCAAGCCAACTGTTTATTCAGAATGTCAAAACTCATTTGTGGCTAGAATAACAATGACATTTAAATAGTCAAAGAATCAACAGAGTAATTTTTTTGGAGAAAAGGTATAAAGAATTGAGGGATCATGATGAGCAATGCTTTTAGTCACCATGGCGTTCTTTTATTCATTGATGCACACAAGTAATTTCAATTAAAGTGCCAGGTCCAATTGCATGTTACTGAAAACACTAGGATTTTACTAGCATAATGGGTCTATTTAAACAGCTTTGGGCTCTCAATTTAAAGCCAGGATGTTGAAATGAGGTTAATAAACAAATAAATAGACGAGTAATGAACCTCTGTATGTTTGGAGTATAATCATGGGAAACTGAAAGTTAGTTAGAGACTGGGGAACAAATAAAACTGGGACTCTGGTGAGTAAAGAATTTCCTCAAGATCTTGTTTCATATTTGAATCTTAATCTAGCTGCACATTCCTCTTATTTACCCATATGATGAGTTAGAATGTAGGACTCCAGTCCAGAAAAAGAGTAACCTCTAAAAGACTGACGGCTTCCCCAGGTGCCTTCTGTCTATCACTTGCTGTCAGTCTAACTTTTTCTATTGCTTCTACCTAAAAATAAAGGAGAAATTCTTTCTTCAAAAACGATGATTCTCTGGCTTACTGCATTTTGTTATTTTTCTAATTCTACTGTGGCAACTCTGCTCATTTAATAAACATGAAGAGAAAAGTTAATTTAAAAGCAGAACCACTCAGGATTACAGCGTAAAGAAAATAGGTGTACCTTCCCGTGAAGCTGAGGGAACCAGAAGGATGGGTTTCAACTAGAGATCCCCACGGAACAACTTGAGTCAAGGAAAAGGAACTCTGTCTACTGAATCTTGCCTGGGATAGCTGGTGAACTGTTAGAAACAGAAAAACATATTGCAAAACATATTGCAGGTGCCTCTTCCCTGTCTAGTATTTAGAAAAGTTCCCCTGAGTGTCCTGAGTGACCCAACCCTCAGTGCACCATGGTAATGGTCAGCAATTGCTAAGCCATGTTTTGACTGGTACCTCTTCCCTCCTTTCATATATACTTTTTCGAACTTCCCTTTGGATTAGGACCCTCCCTCCCCCCCATACACACAGCTCATGTCTATTGTTTTCTAGAAGGTTTCCTACTCATTATTTATATCTTTTTCTCAGAGAGACCCTAGACAATGGTTTTACCCTAAGATGGAGGAAAGATCCCTGGGTGACAGTTTGAAGAAATGTTTTCCAAGACAAAAATCCATCATAAGTCATATTATAACTCACAGGTATATTCACTTCCCTGGAAGAACCCCTGCCTATTAATGTCAAGCTCAGCTGTGCTGTGTGCTTGAGCTAATGCAATGTGAGCATACATGATACATGCTACCACTTTCCAGAAGCTTTCGGAGGCACTGTGAAATTCTGCCAGTTCTTTTGCTTCTGCCTCCTGCTATGAGAATGGTACATCCCACAGAGAGATTTCTTCTTTATTCTGGACCCGGGAATAAAAAGACACTTGGAGCAGAGCCAAATGGAATCAAGCAGAGACAAAACATCTGCAGCCACCACCACTATATAATGTGGACTATTGTTGTAAGTCACTAGGATTTTGGGTTTCTTTACGAATGCAGCAAAATGGACTAAAATATCACCTGACTAGGGGCATTAGAAATGGATTTTGTGAATGACAAATGAACTTTAAGCCCTTAAGATTTTTGAGTTATTTGTTACAATTACCTTCATATAATAATTCCTCCCCACTTTCAATACCTTAGCCCCTCAAACTGAAGGGCTATGATGACATGAAAGGGAAAGTCCCAAGCTCCTCAAACTGGGTAGGGTTAAAAGGATCCAGTTTGAAATTTCTCCAAAAGCTGGACAGTGGTGACCATCCACCACCCCCATTTTCTGTAAGTCAGCACATTACAAGCAGAGAATAGTAGCTTTAGACTATATCTTTGTAATAGCCACACAGATAAACTTGGATTTTCTTTTTACCTTTACCCTAATTTATTCCCTGGTTTGCTAGGCATTATTTCTTAGAAACATAATTTTAAAAGGAATAATGTCCTTTCAAGCTGCCGCTGCAACCTGAAGATGCCCTTTCAGATAACCTCTATATTCTCTAAAAAGTTTCTTATACTTTCTGTTTCCCACAGAAACCGTTTGAGTTATTTTCTCTCCATGATTTAAGCATAGGTCAACTGTTCCACCTGTATTTCTCTAGCTCCTGCTCTTGCTTAATGAGATCTAGGATTTCTTATTTTAGCTGTGTTTATTTTTTGGTATCTGCTTTACTCAAATTACTCTTCCTTTTAATTGTCATCTTCTTTATATATCAAAGTTAACAGTATCCTTTATCATTATACTATTGGAAAACAGTTCTCCATGAATCCCTTGAGTTTCAGCACATCTTGAGAGCAGAACTGACAGATCTTTTTTTCTAGACTATCTTTTTCAAGGATGTTTATATAGCAAACAGCCTTGGAAAATATAGTGTCGTGCTCCAGACAAGGAGCAAAAATTGTTTGCTGTCCATTATAATAAAAATAATACCTCTGATATGGTTTGACTGTGTCCCCACGCAAATCTCACCTTGAATTGTAATAATTCCATGCGTCGAGGGCAGGGACATGTGGAGATAATTGAATCATGGGGGTGGTTTCCCCCATACTGTTCTCATGGTAGTGAATACGTCTCCTGAGATCTGAAGGTTTTATAAGGGAGAGTTTCCCTGCACAAACTTTCCTGCCTGCAACCATGTAAGGCGTGCCTTTCTCCTCCTTTGCATCCTGCCATGATTCTGAGGCCTCCCTAGCCACGTGGAACTGTGAGTCCATTAAACCCCTTGTTCTTTATAAATTACTCAGTCTCATGTGTGTCTTTATAGCAGCATGAGAACAGACTAATACAGAAAATTGGTACTGGTAGAGTGGGGTGCTGCTGTAAAGATACCCAAAAATGTGGAAGTGAATTTGGAACAGAGTAACAGGCAGAGGTTGGAACAGTTTGGAGGGCTCAGAAGAAGACAGGAAAATGTGGGAAAGTTTGGAACTTCCTACAGACTTGGAGAACTCAGAAGACAGGAAGGTGTGGGAAAGCTTGGAACTCCCTAAAGACTTGTTGAATGGCTTTCACCAAAATGCTCATGGTGATATGAAATATAAAGTCCAGGCTGAGGTAGTCTCAGATGAAGATGAGGCACTTGTTGGGAACTGGAGTAAAGGCAACTCTTGCTATGCAAAGTGACTAGTAGCATTTTGCCCCTGCCCTAGAGATGTGTGGGGCTTTGAACTTAAGAGATGATTTAGGGTATCTGGCAGAAGAAATTTCTAATCAGCAAAGCATTCGAGAGGAAGCAGAGCATAAAAGTTTCAAAAATTTGCAGACTGATGATGCAATAGAAAAGAAAAACTCATTTTCTGGGGAGAAATTTGAGCCAGCTGCAGAAATTTGCGTAAGTAACAAGGAGCTGAATTTTAGTCACCAAGACAATGGGGAAAATGTCTCCTGGACATGTCAGAGACCTTCACAGCAGGCCCTCCCATCACAGGTCCAGAGGCCTAGAAGGAAAAAATGGTTTCCTGGGCTGGGGGGTCCAGGGCACCCCTGCTATATGCAGCCTTGAGACTTGGTGCTCTGCATCCCAGCTGCTCCAGCCATGCCTAAAAGGGGCCAACATACAGCCATGCCATGGCTTCAGAGGGTGCAAGCCTCAACCCTTGGCAGCTTCTATGTGGTGCTGGTTCTGTGGGTATGCAAAAGACAAAATTTGAGGTTTTGGAAACTTCCCCCTAGATTTTAGAGGACATATAGAAACAACTGGATGTCCAGGCAGAGGTGTGCTACAGGGATGGAGCACTTAGGGAGAACATTTACTAGGGCAGCGCAGAAGGGAAATATGAGGTTGGAGCCCCTACACAGAGTCCCCACTGAGACACTGCCTAGTAGAGCTGTGAGAAGAGGGTCACCATCCTCCAGACCCTAGAATGGTTGATCCACTGACAGCTTGCACCATATACCTGGAAAAGCTGCAGGCACTCAATGCCAGCCTGTGAAAGCAGCCAGGGACAGGGGAATATGGAGGGTGTACCTTGCAAAGCCACAGGGGTGGAACTGCCCAAGGTCGTGGGAGCCCACCTCTTGCATCAGCATGACCTGGATATAAGACACGAAGTCAGAAGAGATCATTTTGGAACTTTATGGTTTAATGACTGCCTCTTTAGATTTCATACATGCATGGCACCTGTAGCCCTTTGTTTTGGCCAATTTCTTCCATTTGGAATGACTGTATTTACCCAATGCCTGTACCCCCATTGTATCTAGGAAGTAACTAACTTGTTTTCAATTTTACAGGCTCATAGGCTGAAGGGACTTGCCTTGTCTAAGATGAGGCTGGGCTGTGGCCTTTTAGTTAATACTGAAATAAGTTAAGACTTTGGGGGACTGTTGGGAAGGCATGATTGGTTTTGAAATGTGAGGACATGAGATTTGGGAGCAGCCAGGTGCAGAATAATATGGTATAACTGTGTCCCTACCCAAATCTCACCTTCAATTGTAATAATCCCCACATGTCAAGGACGGGGCTGGGTAGAGATCACTGAATCATGGGGGTGGTTTCCCCCATACTGTTCTTGTGGTAGTGAATAAGTCTCATGAGATTTGATGGTTTTACAAAGGGCAATTCTCCTGCACAAGCTCTCTTGCCTGCTACCATGAAGATGTATCTTTCTCCTCCTTTGCCTGCTGCCATGATTGTAAGGCCTCCCTAGCCATGTGGAACTGTGAGTTCATTAAATCTCCTTTTTTGTATACATTACCAGTCTCAGGTATGTCTTTATTAGCAGCATGAGAACAAACTAATACAACCTCCCTCTAGGGCAAAGATTGGGCAGATTTTCTTGCAGCCCACTATAAAAAAAATGTGGTTTCGTAAGCTCAGATTTCGTCAGCCGTTCCAAAAACCAACCGTGTCTAACCAACAGCATTTATCTATAACTATCTATGTCACCTTTGGGAGTCTTAGAGGACGTGGAGAGCTGACACAAACATGAACCTCATGCTACCTGCTGTACTGTTAGTAATAAAGTCCTTTCTCTCTGAACCAGGAGTTTCATATCTTCTGTCAGCATCCATAAAACTATGCAGACTAACATATTATTTTGCAAGTAGGGCAAAATCATGGATCCTTCACAGTACTTGACATGTACCACCTCCTGTAAGGTATATTTGTTGTAAATTAATATCTGTAAATACTCATGTTTACATGTATCATACACGATAGTCCCTCATTTTAAAAAGGTTATGAAATCACACCCTATCCACAACACACACAAACACAATTATCACTTTATTCTCAAATGTTTAGCACAGTTCCTTCCTCAAATAAAATGTTTGTTTAATGACTGAATGAATTTAAAATTGGAAAAATGATGGTACATTATTTACTACAAAATTATCAATTCATTGATACCTCTAGTTACTACTGACATTCTTGATAGAATGAAAGAAAGTTAACATTGACTTCAGGTCTCCAAAACAGTAACCCAAATCTAGTCAGTGTCTTCCAGAAGTGGGCATGTTGGTTTTAATAAGAATGTATAGAAGCATCTCATTCTTACATGCCAAGGATTACGGTTGGGGTGTTTTTTGTTCCCTGTAAATATTTTTGACTTTTGACCTTCACTTGTTGCCACACTATCATGTCCAGCACCAAAAGCATTGATTATTAAATAGCTCATTCAACCTTTTCTTTTTGACAACTACTCTTGGCAAGGAAGTATTAGCCCCTTGTGATTAAAACAAATAAATGAGCAAATTACAATTCAAAAAGTAGTACCCTATATAATACAATTAAAAACAGTGCAGCATTAGAGAGAGGAATAACTAAGCCTAAGGACTGGGGTATGTGGTATGTACAATGTTGATAGTGACATCCTAACTCACTATGAGGGCCTCGTTCATTTTTTGTTCTATTTTTGGCTTCTTAGACCTTGATTTCACAATATTGATAAAATAATCCACTCCCTTTTTCTCTGTCCTGACATCCTACTTCAGTTTTTCCAACCAGCCTTTAATTTGGTTTTTATCCCTCAAAGAATTTCATTCCAGGCACTTCATTTCTTTGTCTGTTTTTTTCTGGTGCTGACCATTCAGGGTCACCTCCTGTTTGGATATAGTGCATTCTAGAGTAGGGTATCTGTGTTTCTAAAAGCCTGTGATGTAGGTTCTAACATGCAGACCTGTTTGAGAACTTCTGCTCTGGGGTCTTCTATGACCCCACCCATTTTGAATTGAAATGGATTATGCATACCAGTAAGCTCATCCTAATACTTGGCATTTACCCAGTTAGTTTCTCTCCACCGTAGCCTAGACCGTTTACTCCCATTCTCCATTTTGAGTAGAAAAGCCAGGGCTAGAACTGTGTGTTGTTCTGATTAAGAGTTCACATCATCATTCTAGAGAAAAAACTAGAATCCAGGTGTTTTTCGTCTCTATCACTGACGTTTGCACAGACACAGACTCATAAGGAATGAACAATCACAAGCAGAATTTAGTGTTAACCTCTTGCCATCCTACACTAAGTACAGAAGAAAGGAGAGGAGCAAAAGGGAAGTGAAAAAGATTACAGCTTTCTACCTCTCCTGGTAAAATAGCACACATAAAGAGTAAAGAAAGGACTTGGAGTTGCCATGGCAGCCTGAAGCTCCTCGTGGAAACCAAGAACTGCCTTGTCCAGACATGGGAGGAAAAGCACTTTTTTTTGTGAGTCTCAGTAGATCCCATGGTGGCTTCATAGACCAGGGGTGTACTCTGCTTCAGAGAGATAGCTGTAGTGACAGGCCTCTTTATGCAGAAAGCCACACCTTCCTGAGTGTGTACAGGCAACCAGTGGTTAGGATGCTCAATCACAAGAAATCCACCCACCACTTTCTTAAAAGCATGTAACTATAAATTGTGCACATTCTTATATTTTAAATATGTTTACATGTAAAGTCAAGGTGCTGAATTATAATCACATTGCAACACTCATTTATATTTATGTCCTTTAGTATTCCAGCTAATTTAAGAGAAAATCCAACAACCAGACAAAGTATCATTATACAGTGGAATTTATTTCCATATCCAGGCACTCTCTAAAGCACTGGCTTGAGGCTCTCTTTCATTTTAAGTTGCTAGTGGAAAGCTGAGTGGGGTGAATGGGTTCAGGGGTTCTTACTTTCATGCCTCTGTAATGTGAGACCCAAGGGCTGCTGTTTGATTAATTGATTTTATTCATTAATTCATAAAATATGTACTGAGTGCCTATTATGTGCTAAGCATTATGCAAAGTGGTAAAGATAAGAAAAAAAAAATCACCATCTCAGTGAAATTTTGCTGTAGACAAGGAAACATGTAGTTACAGTTTCAAAACATTGCTGTAAGTGTTGTAACCAACAGAGAAGTATATGTATGTATTTATAAAGAAGAAGTACAGTATGTGTATAAAAGAGTGAATACTCCTTTCTATGAGAAGAAGGAGAGATTAAGTCAGAAAAAGATATGGTGCCTCAGTTTTGAAGGACTTTATAAGGATTTTGTAATATCAGTTGCAAAATGTTAGGGAGCTTGTGTCAAGTGGCAGGAATTACACGGGCTGGAGAAGTATAAAGTTATGTGGTACAAATAATGCATACAGTTCAGAATACCTGTGTGGCAAGGGGGCCGCTGGTGAGAAAGAGAGTTAGGGGCCAAATCAAGGGGGCCTTCGTCACCATGCTGAAAAGTTGGGACATTAGTCTGCACACAATAGGAAAGCTTTAAAACCACAGACCGCTTGGATCAAATGATGTGTGTGTGTGTGTGTGTTAGGAATCTTTCAAACACTTGAGAGTGGTAGTAGTCAAGAGGCCTTTGTATTATTGCAGAAAAATACTCCAATTCAAAGATAATAGATGATGCCACTATGACATAGATCACTGGCGATGGTTGAAGATGAGAGAAGGCATTTCTGAAAATTAACATGGCAAGATGATTGTGAGGATGTGGGAATGAAGAAAGGAAGGGGTTTTTATATCCTGGCTTGGATATTTAGATGAAAAAGTTGTTGTTTACTAAAATAGAACATTGGGAGTTGGAGATGATGAGCTCATTTTGAATAGGATGAATTTGAAGTGTTTTAGGAACATCTAGAGAAAGATGTCTGATGGATAGTTCAATATACAAGTTAAATCTGAAATTGTTATATAGGCTGAAGATATAAATTTGAGGATTATGGCCAGAGATGGAATGGTAGATCAGCTCTTTCAGGGAGTATATTAAAGGATCCAGTATGAAATTCAAGACAGTGTTTCTCAAGCTTTAGTATGTGTGGAAGTCACCTGAGGATCCTGTCAAAATACAAGTTCTGATTCAGTAGCCCTGGAGTGGGGTCTAATCATCATAATTTCCAGCAAGCTTCCAGGTGATGTTGATTCTGCAAGTATGCAGACCACACTTTGAGTAGCAATACTGTAGAAAACACTAGTGTTTAAGGACAGGAAGATGAAGAGAAGTCCACAAAAAAGATTGAGTAGAAGTCAAAGATTTAAGAAGAGAGTTGGTGGGGCGGGGGGTGGGTGGGTGTGGAGAGGGCAGTGGGGCACAGTAAATAGGAGTATTGTCTTGGAATCCAAGAAAAGAGAGAATTTCATAAAGAAGAAAATGTTCAACAAAGTCAAAGGTTACTAACAAATAGAGTAAGAAGGGACTGGTAAATGTCTATGAAATTGGCAATTTGAAAGTAATTTTGAACTTTGACAGAAAAGTTTTTGTACCATGGAGAGAGAAGTAAATTATAGCGGGGAGCTAATTAACAGTAAGGAAATAAATGGTAGTTAAGGAAATAGACATAGTGAGAATGGATTTTGTTTGTTTATAAACAACAACAACAAAACACTTGACTGTATTAGGAAACAGACAAATTGGCTGACAATTCAGGAGAGACAAAGATTTTTAAAGTGTCATTATTTTTAAGATTATAAAAGACATGATGTTTGTGGTAGATAGAATAATTCCTTCTTCCTAATCCCCTGGAACTGTAAATATAGTTTCTTTGATGGCAAACAGTACTTGGCAGCTGTGTTTAAATTAAGAATTTTGAGATGGAGAAATTATCCTTGGATTATCCAGGTGTGCCGTGTGTAATCACAAAGATCTTTTAAAGAAGGAGGCTGGAGGGTCAGGACCAGAGAAGGAAATGTGACAACAGAGGTTGGAGGGATGCTATTGCTGGTTTTGAAGAAGAGTGCTGTGAGCCAAGAAATGCCAGCAGCCCGCAAGAGCCAGAAAATGCAGAAACTGATTCTTATCTTAGAGCATCCAAAAGGAACACAGTACTGCAGACACCTTGGTTTTAGACCAGTGAGACTTCTGACATCCTTTCAGAACTGTGAGATAAAGATAAATTTGTGTTGTTTTCAGCCAAAAACTTTGTGATAATTTGTTATAGCACCAACAGGAAACTAGTACAAGAATCTTTAATATGTGAAGCAAAAAAAAACAAAAAACAAAAAAAAACTGTAAGGGACAGCAGGTAATGTCTTTTCTTCAACCATCAAAGGGTCACAGCTGACACTCCCATAACAGAGACAGATTAACAAGATAAAAGCATAACAAATTTATTTGACCAAAGTTTTATGTGACACGGCAGGCATCATAAATGAAGACCCAAAGACTCCAGGGAAAACTGGTATTTTTATAGACAGCCATACAGAAGTGTGATTGGAGAACAAAACCCTATGTTCTAGTGGTAATAAAATGGGGGGAATTCAGCAAGTCCTGTTTATTCAAATTCTTCTTTGCTTCCAGGAATAGGGCAAGACCCCTCTTCTGGAATGGGGCCTTATGATCTACTTTCAGAGGAATTTTTTTATGACCATGGGTGAGAGGAGAAAGATGGGAGAAGGTCAGAGGAGTGACCGCCAAAGAAGAATGAGGATGAGAAGGGAAAATAAAGACTTTCCTACTCTGGAGGTGCAGAGTTTTCTTCAAGACATTAGGTGTAAGGCTATGGACAGAATAACTATAAACCACCCTCTCATGTGCATCCTTGTCTATGAAATGGGGGTCATAACGCCACCTTCGTGAGGATAAAATGAGGTACCATGTAAAATGTCTAGGCAAAAAAGATGAGCGCAAAAGTGTGGTTCTCTCGCCCATTTTAAGTGCTTTCAGGAAGAATGTTTTGCTGCAGTCCAGGGCGTGGCAGCTGCTTCATTGTAACTAAACACTGGAAACTGGCTCCCCCAAATAATCTCCACATTAAGCTGAGATCTGTTAAGTACATGAAAAATTGAGAGGAGGAGGACCCTGACCCTGGGGTGTCTTGGACTACTTCTCTGAATGTTCCCAGGCTAAAACCAAACACTTTAAATTGATAATCTGTTCCCTTAGCCCCTTCTGTTTCTACCTCGTCTCGTGCCCTCTCTGCCTAAACACTGTCTCCTCCTCCCCAGGTTCACATTAATAAGGAGAAAGTCTCCCCGCAGCTCCTCTGGACCGAGCCACACCTCTGCCTGGGAATCCTGTGCTGAGGCTGCAGAAGCCCGCTGCGCGCCTCCTGGTTTCCATGGAGACCCTGCTTGGTGTCAATGGCGGCTGCGGAGCGCAAGGGAAACCTAAGCGTTTGTATTTAAATGAGGGAAAGTGGGGGAAGGGGAAGTAAAAGAGGAAGGGAACAGAAGAGAGGATGGTGGAGGTGAGCCGCCGGTGTTCATGAACTCAGGGGACTAGAAAAAGCCAGCTAGGTTACTCAGTCATCTCACGCTCGGGGAGAAATCAGAGGAAGCAGCAGGGGGCAGAGGGGTGTTTATTTCTTGCGTGAGAAATATCCGACTTCTTTCTGACATCCGGAGTAAAGGACAGGCAACTAGGGATCCCTTTTCATGTGGCTGGCTCCTGGCTGGTAGTGCTGCTCTGTTTCATTTCCAAGAAGCAAGGGAGAGTTCTCGCTCTGCCCAGAGTCTCAAGTCTTAAAGATTCATCGCTGCTATGGGAGGGGCCACACCTCTGTCTTTCACTCTCGACTCTTTCCCCTGCAACATATCTAAATAGAAGCTCTGGAAAGAGGATTCCAAAAGCTCTGGGGTCTGGATTAACTGTTGTTTATTGGCTGACACCCTAGCAAGAGCCTGGGGGAGGAATAGGAGGAGGTTGGGCAGAATGTATGCTACGATTGAATTGCACTAGGGTTCAGATGACGTCAGCTTGAATAAAGGTCTGACCTAGTGAATGTTAAATGTGGCTGAGTGACTGAATCCTCAGAAGGGATCGATGGCAGAAACCTCCCTGAAAGGACCATGCCACTTCTTTAAAACATTAAGCATGTGATTCTGCTGATCTCCCCTGCAACTCTCAGAGCTCTGGTGGAATCTCAGCTTTCTGCTATAATCACTTGAACATTACTTACTGCCCTAGATAACTGCGGGTCACGTGGAATTTGCACCAAAAAAGGAAGTCTTTGAAAAAAGAAAAGGCCATTAATCAAAGTGCCTGCTAATCTTACAAAGTGAAAGCAATTCAATTTAATAAACACTTTCAGAGGTCTACTTGGAGCTAAGTGTATGAAAAAAGAGTGAGATGTTATTTGCCTTCAAGGTGCATACACTCTGACTGGGCAGGGGGATATGTTCACAGATGACTCATGGTGCCTGGCAGCAGGTGATATATACCATGGGCACTCCAAGGAAAGTGAAATTAATTAGATACAAGGGTGGTGGGGGAAGCAGTTTATATTAGATGCTTCTGAGGTCTAGACTTTTATAATAGATGCAGAGGAGAGAAGTACAGGGAAAAGTTCTGCAGGGGTAGAATAGAAAAAGTTTAACCCAATTGCCTATTCCATATAAAATTCCAGTTCTGTAAAATTGTCTGTCAAGTGACATAGAAAGCTATTTTTCCTATTTTTCCCTCTCTGATGATGTATTGCTATTGTTGCAACTTATAGGAAACTTCGGCTTGGCCTCTATTCCATTTTTACCGCTTGCCTAACCCATTTTATTTTGATATTAGAGGTTCAAGCTTTAATGATTTCATTTAAAAATAAACCCAGAAGGTAGAATTGTGAGAAAGAATGCTTTAAAATGTATTTGGGTTTAGGCTGAGTAAGAACCATAGGTATGTGAAAGGCATTGCAATTCTTTTGTAGTTGAAACAGGGCTGAAATAAAGAAGGTATTTGTGCCATTTGGGGCTCATTTTCAGAGTCATGGCACATAGGAATTAAGAGATGACTGGCAACTCCATCACAAATGTTTTTTAGAGTATGTGACACTTATGGTCTGAACTTAGTGCATGTTGCTCAGTCATGAACTATCAAGTTTTCATTAGAAAATAAGGAGATATTCAGGAATACATTAAAGGACACAGAAGCCAAAGGCTAAGTCTTGGCCTTTGGATGAAAGATACCAGGCAGAAATGAAATTAAAGGAGGGCAATTATTTCTAGAAAGGACAGGAAAAAGAAGCCATATGTGCTCAAACTGGTCATAGTTTCTGTGTCATTGAGGTACTAGTTACTAAGGGCTTGTTTTCAAGGCCCTACGCTCAGTTGGCTGAGGAATATACCTATAATAAAAAACATCTTCCCAGAGTTTTGGCAATGAAGCAGAATATTAGCAATTTTTTAATGAAAAAAGGCAGAAAGCCAAGAGTCAAATTATTTTATTTCTATTGTTTCATTCTTCTCACATGGTTCACTACAGAATCTTTGGACTCTTAATTTACTTTCTTTAATGCCATTCTGCCAAGTTTCGGGATAGCTGAATATAACCCTCTAGCTTCTTTACTTCAAATAAACACCCATAGACATGTGGGCACCTCAGTCATCTGAACACAGTCAAATGTATTTACATGAGACACTTTTTAATGGTAGTCAGTATGGTATGACAATTCCTAGAAATGAGTTTAGTAATTTAAAGAATGACCACTTGATATCACTAATAGCTTAAAGAAGAGGCAGAAGGGATAAAATAAACATATAAAAAAGAAATTGGGTCATAAATAGTAGAAAAGATGGAGGGGGAAAAATAAGTAGTGAAACAAGACATTAAGGGAAAAAATGATATAGAACAGGACATCTTAAGCCCTTGAAGAGGTTAGGATCTTTGTAGTAGTCCGTTCTCACACTGCTGTAAAGAAATACCTGAGACTGGGTAATTTATAAGGAAAAGAAGTTCAATTGGCTCATGGTTCCACAGGCTGTACCTGAGGCATAGCAGCTTCTGTTTCTGGGTAGGCCTCAGGAAGTTTACAATCATGACATAAGGCAAAGGGAGAGTGAGGCACTTCACCCAGCCAGAGCAGAAGGAAGCGAAAGAGGTGGGGAAGGTGCCACACACTTTTAAATAACCAGATCTCAGGAGAACTCTCTCACTATGGCAACACAGTACCAAGGCGGAAATCTGCTCCCATGAGCCAATTATCTCCCACCAGGCTCTACCTCCAACATTGGGGATTACAGCTCCACATTTGCAATTTCCTAGAGACTTGTTGAATAGTTGTAACCCAAATGCTGATAGTGATATGGACAATGAAGTACAGGCTGAGGAGGTCTCATATGGAAATGAGGAACTTATTGGGAACTGGAGTAGAGATTACTTTTGCTATGCTTTAGCAAAAAGCCTGGCTGCATTGTGCCCCTACTCTAGGGATCTGTGAAACTTTGCACTTAAGAGTGATGATTTAGGGTGTGTGGCAGAGAAGTTTCCAAGCAGCAAAGTGTTCAAGATATAACATAGATAATAGCCTATGCTCATATGTGTGAGCCAAGAAATGATCTAAAGTTGGAACTTAGGGTGAGATTTGGGTGGGAACACAGATCTGAACTATATCATTCTCCCCTGGTCCCTCCCATATCTCATGTCCTTCTCATATTGCAAAATTCAATCATGCCTTCCCAACAGTCCCCCAAAATCTTAACTCTTTCCAGCATTAACTCAAAAGTCCACAGCTCAAAGTCTCATGTGAGATAAGGCTAGGCACTTCTGCCTATGAGCATGTAAAATAAAAAACAAGTTAGTTACTCCTAAGATACAGTGTGGGTATAGGCATTGGGTAAATACTCCCATTTCAAAAGGGAGCCAAAAGAAGGGGACTACAGGCCCCATGGAAGTCTGAAACCCAGCAGGGCAGTCATTCAACTTTAAAGCTCCAAAATAATCTTCCTTGACTCCATATCCCAAATCCAGGACACACTGGTATAAGGGGTGGGCTCCCAAGGCCTTGGGCATCTTCACCCCTGTGGCTTTACAGGCAACCGCCCCTATAATTGCTCTCATGGGCTGGTGTTGAGTGCCTGTGGCTTTTCTAGGCTCAGGGTGCAAGCTGCTGGTGGATCTACCATTCTGGGTCAGGGGTCTTACAGTTCCATTAGTGGGGACCCTGTGTGGGGGCTCCAACTCCCACATTTTCCCTCTGCATTGAACTAGCAGAGGTTCTGTGTGAGGGCTCTGCCACTGCAGCAGGTTTCTGCCTGGACATCCAGACTTTTCCGTACATCCTCTGAAATATAGGTGGAGGCTCCAAAGCCTCAACTCTTACATTCTGAGCACCTGCAGGCTTAACACCACATGGAAGACACCAAGGCCTATGGCTTGCACCCACTGAAGCAGCAGCTTGAGCTATACCTGGGCCCCTTTTAGCCATGGTTGGAGCTGGAGTGGCTAGGATTCAGGGAGCAGTATCCTGAGGCTATGTAGGCCAGTGGGGCCCTAGGCCTGGCCTGTGAAACCGTTCTTCCTTCCCAGGCCTCTGAGCATGTTACAGGAGGGGCTGCTGTGAAGGTCTACTGAATGTCTTTGTGGCCTTTTCCCCATAGTCTTAGCTATTAGTATTTGGTTCCATTTTACTTATGCAAATTTCTGAAACTTGCTGGAATTCCTCCCCTGAAAATGGGCTTTTCTTTTCTACCACATGGCTAGGCTGCAATTTTTCTAAACTTTTATGCTCTGCTTCCCTTTTAATGTAAGTTTCAACTTTAGGTCATTTATTGACCCACACATATGAGCATAGGTTGTTAGCGAGGTCACATCTTGAACACTTTGCTGCTTAGAAATTTCTTCGGCCACATACCCTAAATCATCACTCACAAGTGCAAAGTTCCACAGATCCCTAGGGCAGGGATACAATGCAACCAGGCTGTTTGCTAAAGCGCATCAAAAGTGACCTTTACTCCAGTTCCCGATAAGTTTCTCATTTCCATGTGAGACCTCCTTAGCCTGGACTTCATTATCCATATCACTATCAGCATTTGGGTCACAATCATTCAACAAGTCTCTAGGAAGTTCCAAATTTTCCCTCTCCTTCCTTTCTTCTGAGTCTTTCACACTCTTCCAACCTCTGCTCTTTACCCAGCTCCAAAATCACTTTCACATTTTCAGGTATCTTTAGAGCAATGCCTCACTCATGGTACCACTTTTCTGAATTAGTTCATTCTTGCACTGCTATAAAGAAATACTTGAGACTGGGTAATTTATAAAAAAAAGAAGTTTAATTGGCTCAGAGTTCCACCGGCTGTGTGGGAAGCATAGCAGCTTCTGCTTCTGCGGAGGCCTCAGGAAGCTTACAATCATGGT
Source organism: Trachypithecus francoisi (assembly GCF_009764315.1). NCBI lineage: Eukaryota > Metazoa > Chordata > Mammalia > Primates > Cercopithecidae > Trachypithecus > Trachypithecus francoisi. Next base: position 73,550,595 of record NW_022681453.1, on the reverse strand, counting down.
GGAAGGCAAAGGGGGAGTGAGACAATATGGCTGGAGCAGGAGGAAGACAGGAAGGTCACAGGGAGGTGCTACACACTTTCAAACAACTACATCTCACGAGAACACAGTCACTATCACAACACATTACCAAGGGGGAAATCCCCTCCCATGATCTAATCACTTCCCACCAGGCCCCACCTCCAACACTGGGGATTGCAATTTGACATGAGATTTGGATGCAGACACAGTTCCAAACCATATTGATCCTCTAGTTTACTCTCATTTTATTTTGAGATGGAAATCTTTTCATTTCACAGATGAGAAAGCAAGAGCCAGGAGGAAATGAGGGACTTTTCCAATATCACAGTCATTTAGAGACAAAGGCAAGGTTAGAGCCCAGGTTTCCTTACTGCTAGTCCAGTGATAGTTCTGCTACATCATTTCTTATACCTATAAAGGGTGACTGAATCCAAAGTTCCTTTGAAATTTAAATACTTTTCCATTTGTACTTTAATATCTAACTGTATTGTATTTTTCCATTTCTATTGTTTATTTGCGGCATGCAAAGTGTTTTATCTAATTTAACCCTTGTATCAATCTGCAATAAGTAAATACCAGCTACAAAATCGCCTACATGGGACTTATCTACTTTTTATATATGATATATTTTTCCCACAAATACCCATTTCTTATTTGTGAATACTAGGTGAATTAAAAATAAGATAAATAGACCATGCTCTTTCTACTCTTCACCATACTATCAACTAGGAACTCGTTGTGCTTTAAGAAAATAAAACAGAAGTGGGAGGAATGGAGAGCCTGACAATTAAAGCAAGCAAGAGAGAACAAATGGTGTGGACAGCTTTTGCAAGTTTGTGCCATAGATGATAGTGGTTAAATTTGCTTGTTATTCTAGACATCTGTAATAGAGGAGGTATTACCTCCAGTTGTTTCTGCAGTGGTGATCCTTATTATCTTGAGAAAGTTCTCTTTGAAGCTGATGAATTTGGTTCCCAGAAAAAGACATAGGACTGATGTTGGGGAATAGGAGTACCCCCTCCTACCACGAACTGCACTCTCAGAGGCCCAGCCATCCCTGGCAGGATGGTTTCAATCACTCCTGCCATCCAGTCATCACTGACACTTCTTGGCAGGCAGCCTGCCTCTAATGGAACGTGTCCTGCAGCTGGGAATTAGGTCATCAGTAATTTACTTAATAGCATTTTATGAGCTGGGCTCTGACAAAAGAGAGTGATCTGGCCTTACCAGCGGGAGCTTTCCTTGATGTGAGGGGAAGGAGGGAAGAGAGTATAGCATTGTGAATAATCAGACATTTCCTGAAAGTAATGGGTGAGGGTAAGAAAATCTGGGTGTTTCTTCAGACTTCCTATGTGATCAGGTAAGATACATACCTTGGGCAAGGTACTTCTTGTTTCTGGACTTTAGTTCCTCTAAAGTCCTATACAACTCTAATATCATATACTTCTGACTCTAAAGAACTCTTTATGAAAATTAGAAGATACAGAATTTGACAGGTCATCACCACCTCTTCCCTGATGGTGCTCTATGGAAGGAGAGATGGATAACCCCACTCTTCTGCCATTAGCGTGCTTTGAAAAGAAGAGCACTGTGTTGTAGAGTTTGTTAATTTTCCTGGTGTAAGTATTCTCAACATGGCTGATTTCAAGCTGTCAATGCTTTAACAATTAGCAAAACTTTTGAAAATTGAACAATTACCTTCTATGGGCTAGTATGAGTTGCTCCAGTACACCACTAGTTCTCTCCCACCTAGATAAAGCTGCATCAATGAATAGTCTCCCGTATGTAGACACATAACTGGATTGTTCGCACGCTAAGATATGTGCCATATATATCTTTGTTTTGGTTATGGATGAAAAGATATTCACAACTTCTCTTTGATTCTATTCCAGTTGCTATTCTTAATTTATGTGAAACCCTCTCAGAAAACATGTGAATTCTTATTAGGAAACTGTCCAGTTTATATAGCTCTTCATCTGAATTCCCATTTCTTCCACCACTGCTCTGATGCTCCCAGGGATGTTCAGGGAGCCATTTGACCCTTCATATTTTCTTCTGACCCCTAGGACCCCATATTCTTTCTGTTGGAAAAACCAATATGCATCTCATGAATGTTCAGAAGGTTTGATTTTGCTATACAGGGTTTGAAATTTGAAAAAGAATCACAGGAATCCTTTCTCCTTTTCACTGGGTGTGAAAGAAACCCTTTTGGATTCTGAAATTTTAATGTGCAAAATCTTCCAATTTCAAGAAAATTAGGGCTGGGTGCAGTGGCTCAGCCTGTAATCCCAACAGTCTGGGAGGCTGAGGCGGGTGGATCACTTAAGGTTGGAGTTCCAGACCAGCATGGCCAATGTGGTGAAATACTCATGTCTACTAAAAAAACTCAAAAAAAAAAATTAGCCAGGAGTGGTGGTGGGCATCTGTAATTTCAGCTACTCTGGAGGCTGAGGCAGGAGAATCGCTTCAGCTCAGGAGGCGGAGGTTGCAGTCAGCTGATATCATGCTACTGCACTCCAACCTGGGTGACAGAGCAAGACTCCATCTAAAAAAAAAATAATAAGTGCACTTTTTAAAAAAGAAAATTGGGATGATCAGAGGTAAAATCAGTACCCAGAATGGTGATGGATACAATTATGAGTCAGTTCTATTTTATCGCTTCAATTGAATAGTATGTATAGAAAATATTCAATTAGCAACTATCTACTGAGCGTTTACTACATGAACTCAGCACTGCAAACTATCGTGAAATGTAAGAGAAAGCATATGCTATAATACTAGCCTTCAAATTTATCATTTTGTTGGAGAGATAAGATTAACATGCACTAATTAATGGAAATCAGTTAAAAACATGTTATAATCAAGTGCTTAATGATGTGGCACAAATTCTAAATGAAGCAGGAGTTTAGAGAAAAGTAAAATTTCTTGAAGCAAATGTTGCCCAAGGGAACTTAATGACAGAAATGGAGCATAAGCTGCCCATGATGTGAGGATAAGTGTTTACGTAGTCAGGTGAAGGTACCAGACTAGCCAGGCTTGGGGGACTGCACGTCAAACGCTGATGGCAAGAAATAGGGAGGAGGTAGAAACAGTAAGTAGTGGAAGGTGAAGAAAAAAATAAAACCTCTGGCCTAAAACTGGGTTTTAGTATATTTGTGTGAGAGATAATGTAGAGGAGGGGTGAGAGGCCATATACAAATAAACAATGACCAGATCACATATGACAATAGAACTCTGATCTACAACCTCTGCAGCAACCAGTGTGCAGGAAGCCAAACCACAACCTCTGCAGCAAACAACCCAGAACAGGCAGCAAGTGGTGAATGACCACCAGCTTCCCTATTTTTTGCCTACCTTCCCCTCCCCTCAACCAACTCCCACCACTTCCAACTCAGGACCAAGGAGAGAAAGCCAAATATGCTCCCCAAACCAATCACATAGAACACCCCACTTCTAGTTAGGCTGCATCCAGCTTCCCATGCCAATAGCCTCAAATCAGAGCATACTTGTAACCTTCCCTTTTTCTCATTATAAAGGTTTCTTACTCCTCTGCCTGCCTTTGAGTCTCTGCCAAACACCAGTGATGGTGGCTGAATCTCTTGTTATGTAGCAAGCTGTGAGTAAATGGCCTCTGCTTGTTCTCATCTGGGGGGTCTGGGGGGTCTTCATTTATTTCCACAGTGGGAAAGACACACACCCATGACAGTCTGTTTCTCTTTTGCTATTACACAACTACACACACACACACACACACACAGTTCTCTTTCTCCCTACCACTGTTCCTCCTTCCTTCCCACTATCTACTTTTCTGTAGGTTTTCTTACCAGTCTCCCAAGAATGCTCTTAAAATAGACAGGTGTTGAGGAAGCTATTACTTCCATTTCAAAGGTGAATAGAATGAGGTATTCAAGGTAGTCTATGCTGAGGACATTTATAAATTTTCTTTGAGTCTAAAGTGGCAACTGAGCCAGGTGCGGTGGCTCACACCTGTAACTCCAGCATTTTGGGAGGCTGAGGCGGGTGGATCAGTTGAGCTCGGGAATTGGACACCACCAGCCTGGGCAATGTGGTGAAACCCTATCTCTACTAAAAATACAAATATTAGCCAGGTATGGTGGCACACGCTTACAATCCCAGCTACTTGGGAGGTTGAGGCAGAAGGATGGCTTGAACCCAGTAAGGGGAGGTTGCAGTGAGCCAGGATTGTGCCACTGCACTCCAGCCTGAGCAAGAGTGACACTCTGTCTTGAAAAAATAAAAAACAAAAAAATAAAATAAAATGGCAGCCGAATGACTCAATTCTAACCTGATTTTGATTCTGGTTATCCTTTTTCTCTACAAAAGGTCTTTTATTGTTGTTTTAAAAATAATGGTCCCATATTTTAAATGGTTTGATCTAGCATTAGTTAAATAACAATTAATGTTTTTCTAGTATATTTTAAGACATCTAAAATAGTTTGTCTGATTCTCTGATTGATGTAAGATAACCAGCATTGTTGCCACACTAGACAATATATTTCCTGTCAAATCAAAGAACACAAGTATTTCAAATAGTGACTGCTACACAATCTCCTATAGATATATGGATTTTATTAGGGCATTTTGAAATTCTGAAAATAGCTCATCAACCCTCATCTCCATTCGACTTTTGAGAATTTATTATGGTGATCAGAATCCCAAATTGGAAACAACCCCTTAAATGGTATTACAATTACAAGAATTTTGTTATGATTTTACCAGTTCCTGAAAGGCCAGCTCTTTACTCCATGCTCCAAAACCCTAAAATAAAATAGTTTTTGGGTTTTACAGGTAGATTATTTTTGAATATTTAAAGGAGTTGGTTCCCTACCTAATTTATACCAATAGACTGGAAGTTGACCAGCAGTTAGCCATGATTTTTTTTCTGATATAACATCCTCTTCTTTGTGAACATCTGATATGATCAAAAGGCTAGAGGCAGATTTAGCTTGACTATGCTGAAATTCTCCATGTTTTGCTTTCCATTTAAACCCTGTGGTCTTATTCTTGGGTTTGTAGACTTAGAAACTCAGTTTTCCAGCTCATCCTGGAGCAATTACGCATTGGCAATGTAATCACATCCCTGTTATATGTTCTTATCTTGCCTTGAATGTTTACTTCATTTCGCTTACTCCCAGAGCCCTGATGATACCAGCAATGAGTCTCCAAAGTACTTGTGTGAAGAGGGAATATAACTTTAGAAAATGACTCTTGTTGATGATGATCCTCTTTCTTTTTTTTTTGTTTTTTGTTTTTTGTTTTTTGTTTTTTTGTTTTTTTTATGTTTATTTTTTTTAAATATATTTTTTATTATACTTTAAGTTCTAGGGTACATGTGCATAACGTGCAGGTTTGTTAGATCTTGTTAAATGAGATCATAGGTCTTCCTCACCAAGGGTTTTGTCTCATTAAACTTTGCTCAATAATCTATTGTCATAAGTCTAGTGGGTGTATTTTAGGGTATATATTAGTTAAGATGACATTGTTTGTTGTAACCAACACATCTCAATTGTGTAGTGGCTTCACACAATGAAAGCATATTTCTTGTTCACCCAAAAGTTCAAGATTGGTACTCCTTGTCAGCAAATGGCTTTCTCCATGTGGTGATTCAGAGACCCAGGCTTCTTCTGTATTGTGGCTTTGCCATCCTTTAGGGATTTGCCATCTTCCATGGCTGAATACAAGTGGGAAAGAGAGGATAGAAGTAATTCATTTGCTTGTTAAAATACCTTGGTTCTGGAAGTGGCAGATATCCCTTACATTCATACTGTTTGTGAGAACAAATGCAAGGAAGGCTAAGAAATGCTAAGAAATGTAGTCTGTCTATGGACCAAGATCAAAAAGAAAATGACAATTTGGTGAACATTTAGCCTTCTCTGTCTTAGGTATTTGTAGCCTCTGCCTACCTCTAGCTTACAAGGGATGTAAAGGACCTCTTCAAGGAGAACTACAAACCACTGCTCAGTGAAATCAAAGAGGACACAAACAAATGGAAGAACATACCATGCTCATGGATAGGAAGAATCAATATCGTGAAAATGGCCATACTGCACAAGGTTATTTATAGATTCAATGCCATCCCCATCAAGCTACCAATGACTTTCTTCACAGAATTGGAAAAAACGGCTTTAAAGTTCATATGGAACCAAAAAAGAGCCCGCATTGCCAAGACAATCCTAAGTCAAAAGGACAAAGCTGGAGGCGTCACGCTACCTGACTTCAAACTATACTACAAGGCTACAGTAACCAAAACAGCATGGTACTGGTACCACAACAGAGATATAGACCAATGGAACAGAACAGAGTCCTCAGAAATAATACCACACATCTACAGCCATCTGATCTTTGACAAACCTGAGAGAAACAAGAAATGGGGAAAGGATTCCCTATTTAATAAATGGTGCTGGGAAAATTGGCTAGCCATAAGTAGAAAGCTGAAACTGGATCCTTTCCTTACCCCTTATACGAAAATTAATTCAAGATGGATTAGAGACTTAAATGTTAGACCTAATACCATAAAAACCCTAGAAGAAAATCTAGGTAGTACCATTCAGGACATAGGCATGGGCAAGGACTTCATGTCTAAAACACCAAAAGCAACGACAGCAAAAGCAAAAATTGACAAATGGGATCTAATTAAACTAAAGAGCTTTTGCACAGCTAAAGAAACTACCATCAGAGTGAACAGGCAACCTACAGAATGGGAGAAAATTTTTGCAACCTACTCATCTGACAAAGGGCTAATATCCAGAATCTACAAAGAACTCAAACAAATATACAAGAAAAAAACAAACAACCCCATCAAAAAGTGGGGAAAGGATATGAACAGACATTTCTCAAAAGAAGACATCCATACAGCCAACAGACACATGAAAAAATGCTCGTCATCACTCGCCATCAGAGAAATGCAAATCAAAACCACAATGAGATACCATCTCACACCAGTTAGAATGGCAATCATTAAGAAGTCAGGAAACAACAGATGTTGGAGAGGATGTGGAGAAATAGGAACACTTTTACACTGTTGGTGGGATTGTAAACTAGTTCAACCATTATGGAAAACAGTATGGCAATTCCTCAAGGATCTAGAACTAGATGTACCATATGACCCAGCCATCCCACTACTGGGTATATACCCAAAGGATTATAAATTACTCTACTACAAAGACACATGCACACGTATGTTTATTGCGGCACTATTCACAATAGCAAAGACTTGGAATCAACCCAAATGTCCATCTGTGACAGACTGGATTAAGAAAATGTGGCACATATACACCATGGAATACTATGCAGCCATAAAAAAGGATGAGTTTGCGTCCTTTGTAGGGACATGGATGCAGCTGGAAACCATCATTCTTAGCAAACTATCACAAGAAGAGAAAACCAAACACCGCATGTTCTCACTCATAGGTGGGAACTGAACAATGAGGTCACTTGGACTCGGGAAGGGGAACATCACACACTGGGGCCTATCATGGGGAGTGAGGAGGAGGGAGGGATTGCATTGGGGAGTTATACATGATATAAACGTTATGCACATGTACCCTAGAACTTAAAGTATAATAAAAAAAATAAATAAACATTATTTTCAAAAAAAAAAAAAGATATTGGAATATGAATCGAGATGCAAAGAAACTGTTTAAAACATGATCTTCCTTCCTTTCCCTTGCCTCACTAACTTGCAGGAAATTGTCATTATCTTTTTTTTCTGAGAGAATTGCAGTTGATCAATTATCTATTGTTTTCTCTACTTGGCTATGTTAAAAAAGAAGATGGGTATCTCTAGTATAAAATGACATCAGCCATTCTCTCCTGGGTGACCTCTCAGTGGCTGCTCTCTGCTTCTATGACAGCTGCTCTTGGCAGAAATTCCTTTTGGATCAACTTTGCTTGCTCAAAAGCCCATTGGCAGTGGAATAGCTCAGAGTTATGCTTTCAGCTCTACGTCTTGAGAACCAACTCATGCACTCTGGACCTTTAGATTCTCCCAGGACCAGCTATAGCTTAGATGGTGCAGGCAGAGCATCTGTCCAATTTTTCTTGGAACCACAGAATTGCAGGCCTACCTCCCTGTCTCCTCTTGAACTCTCTGGCCATAGTCATGCCTCAGCTAGTAACCTGGGCAGAAAGGAATTTGATAACCCGATTATCTCTAAGCTCTAAATGATTGCCAAGAGCCTAATATGATTTTGCTGGTAGACAGACATTTACTATTTTAAAACAGACACTCTCTAATCATGGGATACAGGTAATAGGATGCAGACAATGCTACAGGTATTTCTCTTTATTCCTCAGATATCACCCATGTTTTCTTAAGCTTAAGATATCACCCATGTTTTCTACATGTGACGAAGACCTTTCATGAATCGTTCATTTAATAAATTACTTATCCATTCTACACACATTTTTAACAACTACTGTATTTCAAGCACTGGGGATGTAATAGTAAACAAGACAGATACAGTCCTACTTGTTAGGTAAGATGTTGTTTACAGGGCCCTCTGGGTCCCAACAAAATAAGAAGTTTCAGGGATGTGTGGATTATCTGGGGGCTTTTGAACAGCTCTATCTGTAAGCTGCACAGGTTGTCTCTGTCCTACCTTCTTTAATTCCCTCTATAGTCCATTGCACAGACTTTAGGGTAACCCAGGGAATTATTCAATAAGTCAATATGTTTAAAGCATTTAGCAAGCTCTCCCCGATAGTAGATAAGACAAATAATAGCTATTAGTGATAGTACCATTATGCTGTTTAAGAAATCATGGGGAAAAATTGGCCCAGCGGACAATTTTGAATTATTTTTGGTGTTGGAAATATATGTTGGCTATCAATAATTCTCATGTGAATCTGTTGATCTCTTCAAATCACTTTTCTAATTCCTTACTTTAGGCAGTAGTCATCAGTTGCTTCTGGGAAGAGGCATGAGGTCAGCAGACTTGAACTGGTCAAAGACTGCAGCTCAGTCATGGCTGAGTTATTTAACGAATTATACAGGAAGGAATAGTGAATATCTGTGGCAGGAGCACTGACAATATAGCTTAGGGATGCTCCAAGACTCTGGAAAACACAGCTAAGCACTGCTCCTTGGTATTCCTATAATGACACCACGCGACATGAAAAAGGACAAAGATTCAGACTGGGAGGTGGTAAGTTTGGAGAATAAAACTGGTTGTTTAGCTACTATTATTACTATGCTCCATCTTCCCCTATGCTGTACCTGCCACTGTACCCAAGGAGGGAGGCTTCTAAATAAAAGATTCATGGGGATTACAACCTCAGTGTGAAGATGCTATGCAATTATCACCAGGGATCAGAATCATTGATCAGTCTAAGTATTCAGTAAAGCCTCTTCAGTATCCAGAGCTGCATGAGATGCTGTGGAAGGAGGCAAGAGAAATTTATAACACCATCACTACCCTTAAAGAATTTATATCCTCCATGTGAAGACCTGGCAAACACAAAAACATTTACAGAACAATTCAACTCTAAACTGCTTGGCACTGACTAGAATGACAATTTTAAGCTCTGTCCTGGCTTCCTAACTGCCTGCAGGGAGGCACTCTGGGATGGTATAAGAGCACAGGTTTTAGTCCAGGAGACCTAGATTCCAAGTCTCACTGTGCTGTTTGATGAACTGTATGATTTTGAGCAATTTACTTAGTCTCAAAGCTTCAGAGCCTTTATCTGTAAAATGAAGAAAATGTTTTCTCCTACGGTTAAAGTGACCATTTAGTGAGTAAAATACATCAACTGCCTGACTCATAATAAATGTTAAAAAAAATAGGTATCTGCCCCACATCCACATGCTTGTCCCATGAGAACCTCAGAGAATCTCAGAGACCAAGTGCTTACAAATAGGCATATCATCTTTCACACATAATTTATAATTATCTGAGTTAAAGAGTGGATGTTCAAGATAGATCTTTCCCAGATCACCCATGATTAAGAAAAAAAAAAGAAAAGGTAATTTTTGTCACTGTTTCAACTTAAAATTCCCAAATAATTTTTTTTTTAAATCCAAGTTTTTGACCAAAACTCTCCTTTTTGCTGCAATTCCCTGCATTCTTTGAAGACTTGATAACCTGTAGTAGATCATATTGGAGTGCCTGCTGAGTTCTAGAGCCACTCCCTCATTCTGAGGATGTCTGACTAGCAGCCATATTGCACTGCAATATCACCTCCTTCCTGATCTTGGCTGATTGGACAATGGTGATACCTGACTCAACCTGGATCAATCACAGTTCCTTCTCACACATTTGGAATTGGAATAGAAAGATTGTGAGACAGCCATAATATGCAACTGAAGCTCTTAGATGTAAATCCAAGAGCTGACATGTGGATGAAAAAGCTGTTTTGCAGTGAGAAAGAACACAACAAATGATCTGAAAAAAGTAAAAATAAAAGAGAATGAAAGTGTCTTAATGTCCTTTTAGGTCCTGATCTCAGATCTTCCAGGGATCTGGTTTGCTCTCTTAAGTTTTCTGAGAGATACTTTCCCACCTCTACAAATCTATACCCTTCCCCCTTTTCTTCAGTGCTTCCACTAATTTGATTTGGTATCTCATGCTGGCAATAAAAGAGAGTCCTAAATAATACAATAACTTAATTCCAGACTCAATATTCTTTTCAAAAAACTTTTTAAGTTCAGGGGTACATGTGCAGGTTTGTTATATAGACAAGCCTGTGTCATGTGGTTTGTTGTACACATAATTTTTATCACCTAGGTATGAGGCCTAGTACCCCTTAGTTACTTTTCCTGCTCCTCTCCCTCCTGTCACCCTCCACCCTCTGGTAGATACCAATGTCTTTTGTTCCCCTCTGTGTGTCCATGTATTCTCATCATTTAGCTCCCAATTATAAGTGAGAGTATGTGATACTTGGTTTTCTTTTCCTGCATTAGTATGCTAAGAATAATGGCCTCCAATTCCATCCATGTTCCTGGAAAAGATACAATCTCATTCTTTTTTATGGCTGCATAGTATTCCATGGTGTATATGTACCATGTTTTCTTTATCCAGTCTGTCACTGATGAGCATTTAGGTTGATTCTATGTCTTTGCTATTGTGAATAGTGTTGCAATGAACATATGTGTGCATATGTCTTTATGATAGAACAATTTATGTACCTTTGGGTATATACCCAATAATGGGACTGCTGGGTTAAATGGTAGTTCTGTTTTTAGCTCTTTGAGGAATTGCCACACTGCTTTCCACAATGGTTGAACTAATTTCAACTCCTACCAATAGTGTATAGGCCATTCTCTTTTCTCTGAAACCTTGCCAGCATCTGTTATTTTTTGACATTTTAGTAATAGCCGTTCTGACTGGTATGAGATGGTACCTGATGTGGTTTGGCTGTGTCCCCACCCAAAACTCATCTTGAATTGTAGTTCCTATAATCCTCATGTGTCGTGGGAGAGACCTGGTGGGAAGTGATTAGATCATGGGGGTAGTTTCCCCCATGCTGTTCTCATGGTAGTGACTGAGTTCTCACAAGATCTGATGGTTTTATAAGCATCTCCCATTTCCCCTGCAGGCACTTCTCCTTCCTGCTGCCTTGTGAAGAAGGTGCCTTACTTCTCTCTCGCCTTCTGCCAAGATTGTAAGTTTCTGGAGGCTTCCTCAGTCATGCAGAACTATGAATCAATTAAACCTCTTTCCTTTACAAATTACCCAGTCTCAGGGATGTCTTTATTAGTAGTGTGAAAATGGACTAATACTCGTGGTTTTTATTTGCATTTCTCTGATGACCAGTGCTGTTGAGTTTTCTTTCATATGCTTGCTGGCTGCATGTATGTTTTCTTTTGAAAAGTGTCTGTTTATGTCCTTTACCCACTTTTTAACAGTTTTTTTCTTATAAATTTGTTTAAGTTCCTTGTAGATGTTGGATATTAGACTTTTGTCAGAGGCATAGTTTGCAAATATTTTCCTCCACTCTGTAGGTTGTCTGTTTACTCTATGGATAGTTACTTTGTTGTGCAGAAGCTCTTTATTTTACTTAGATCACATTTGTCAATTTTTGCTTTTGTTTCAATTGCTTTTGGCATCTTCATCATGACATCTTTCCTTGTCTCTATGTCCAGAATAGTATTGCCTAGATTGTCCCAGGGTTTTTATAGTTTTTGGTTTTACATTTAAGTATTTAATCCACTTGAGTTGATTTTTTATGATGTAAGGAAGGGATCCAGTTTCACTCTTTTGCATATGGCTACCCAGTTATCTCAGCACCATTTATTGAATAGGGAGTCCCTTCCACATTGCTTGTTTTTGTCTGCTTTGTTGAAGATCAGATGGTTGTAGGTGTATGGCCGTATTTCTGGGCTCTCTATTCTGTTCCGTTGGGAGTCTATGTATCTATTTTTGTACCACTGCCATGTTGTTTTGATTACTGTAGTCTTGTGTAGTTTGAAGTCAGGTAGTGTGATGCCTCCAGTTAATTTCTATTTGGGCTTCTCTTGGTTCCAAATGAATTTTAAAATTTAAAATAGTTTTTTAAAATAGTTTTTTCTAGTTCTATAACAAATGTAATTAGTAGTTTGATAGCATTTAATCTATAAATTTCTTTGGGCAGTATGGCCATTTTAATGATGTTGATTTTTCCTATCCATGAGCATGGCACGTTTTTCCATTTGTTTGCATTATCTCTGGTATCTTTGAACAGTGTTTTGTAGATCTAAATTGTAAAGATCTTTAAATTCCCTGGTTAACTGTATTTCTAGGTATTTATTCTTCTGTGACAATTGTGAATGGGGTTGAGTTTCACTGTTGTTGGTGTATAGGAACACTAGTGATTTTTGTAGGTTGATTTTGTATCCTGAGACTTGGCTGAAGTTGTTTATCAGCTGAAGGAACTTTTGGGTCAAGCCTATAGGACTTTCTAGATATGGAATCATGTTGTCTGCAAACAGGCATAGTTTGACTTCCTCTCTTCCTATTTGGATGCCCTTTATTTCTTTCTCTTGCCTGATCGCTCTGGCCAGGGATTCTAATACTACATTGAATAAAAGTGGCGAGAGAGGGCATCCTTGTCTTGTGCCAGTTTTAAAGGAGAATTCTTCCAGCTTTTGTCCATTCAGCATGAGTTGGCTGTGGGTTTGCTATAGATGGCTGTTGTTGTTTTGAGGCGTGTTCCTTCAATATCTAGTTTATTGAGAGTTTTTAACATGAAGGGGTGTTGAATTTTATGGAGAGCCTTTTCTGCATATGTTGAGATCACCACGTGGTTTTTCTCTTTAGTTCTGGTTATGTGATGAATCACATTTATTGATTTGCATATGTTGAACCAAAATTGCATCCTAGGGATATCAGCCTACTTTATAGTGGTGGATAAGCTGGATTTGGTTTTCAAATATTTTATTGAGGATTTTCGCATCAATGTTTGTCAATAATATTGGCCTAAAGTTTTCTTTTTTTGTTGTGTCTCTCCCGGGTTTTGGTATCAGGATGATGCTGGTTTCATTAAATGAGTTGAGGAGAAGTCCTTCCTCTTTAATTTTTTGGAAGAGTTTCAGTAGGAATGGTAATGGTACCAACTCTTCCTCATAGTTCAAGTAGAATTTGGCTATGATTCCATCTGGTCCTGGGATTTTGGTTTTGGTTTGTTTGGTTTTTTTTTTTTTTTTTTTTGATTGATAAGCTATTTATTACTGATTTAATTTCAGAGCTTGTTATTGGTCTGTTCAGGGATTCAATTTATTCCTGGTTCAGTCTTGGGAATATGTATGTGTCCAGGAATTTATCAATTTCTTCTAGATTTTCTAGCTTATGTGCATGGTGATTTTCTATGTGTATAATATTCTCTGATGATTGCTTGTATTGCTGTGGGGTCGATATCCTCTTTTTTGTTTCTAATTATGTTTATTTGGATCTTCTCTCTTTTCTTCTTTATTTGTCCAACTAGTGGCCTATCTATCTTATTGATTTTTTCAAACAACCAATTTCTGGATTTGTTGATCTATTGAATGCTTTTCATATTGTGTCAGTCTCCTTTAATTCAGCTCTGATTTTGGTTACTTGTTGTCTTCTGCTAATTTGAGATTAGTTTGTTCTTGGTTCCCTAGTTCTTTTAGTTGTTACATTAGGTTGTTAACTTGAGATCCTCCTAACTTTGTTATATGGGCATTTAGTGCCATCAGTTTCTGTCTTATCACTGCCTTAGCTATGTCCCTGAGATTCTGGTATGTTGTATCTTTGTTCCCATTAGCTCCAAAGAACTTCTTAATTTCAACCTTAATTTTATTATTTATCCAGGAGTCATTCAGGAACAGGTTATTCTATTTTCATGTAATTGTATGGTTTTTAGTATATGTCTTAGTCTTGATTTCTAATCTGATTACACTGTGGTCCAAGAGACTGTTTGTTATGATTTCAGTTATTTTGCTTTACTGAGGAATGTTTTTCTTTTGATTATGTGACTGATTGTAGAGTATGTGCCATGTGACTATGAGAAGAATGTATATTCTATTATTTTAATGTGGAGAGTTCTGTAGATATTCATCAGGTCCATTTGATCCAGTGGTGAGTTCGGGTCCTGAATATCTTTAATTTTCTTTCTCAGTGATGCATCTCATATTGTCAGTGGGCTGTTAAAGTCTCCCCTATTATTGTGTGTGAGTCTAAGTCTCTTTGAAGGTCTCTAAGAAAAAACTTGCTTTATGAATCTGGGTGCTCCTGTGTTGGTTGCATATGTATTTAGAATAGTTAGATCTTCTTGTTGAATTGAACCCTTTACTATAATGTAATGCCCTTCTTTGTCTTTTTTTTTATCTTTGTTGGTTTAAAGTCTGTTTTGTCAGAAACTAGGATTGCAACCTCTGCTTTTTTTCTGTTTTTCATTTGCTTGGTAGATTTTTCTCCATCCCTTTATTTTGAGTCCATGTTTGTCATTGCATGTGAGATGAAGCTCTTGAAGACAGCATACCAATAGGTCTTGGTTCTTTATCCAGCTTGCCACTCTGTGTCTTTTAATTGGGGCATTTAGCCCATTTACATTTAAGGTTAGTATTGATATGTGTGGATTTGATCCTGTCATCATGATGTTAACTGGTTATTTTGCAGACCTGTTTATGTAGTGTCACTGGTCTGTGTACTTCAGTGTGTTTTTATCATGGCTGGTAACGGTCATTCTTTTCCATATTTAGTATTCCCTTTGGGAGCTCTTGTAAGGTAGGTCTGGTGATAGCAAATTCCCCAGCATTTGCTTGTCTGAGAAGGATCTTATTTCTCCTTTGCTTGTGAAGCTTAGTTTGGCCAGATATTAAATTTGGCATTGGAATTTCTTTTCTTTGGAAGGGTTTTTTTTTTTTTTTCTTTCTTCATTGTATTTTATTCCCTTGAGAGTTTGATTGTAGTATAAGGTGGGTTCAGTCAACTGAATTCATTTCTGGGCAATTTTAGGGGGCCAAGGCTCAGCTCCCAACTGCTGGACTATATGCTCTAACTCTGGGGGACTTGTGTTGGCCCTGAATTTGTTCTCTGGTTCCTCAAGGTCAGTAACCCACTTCACTAGAGGAGCCTAGCTGCTCCCAGACCACTAGTCTCTACACTCCAGTGGGTGTTGCCAGCCAAAGCATTTTGTAGGGCAGTGGCAGCAGGATCTGTCCTTGTTCACATGTTCCAGCAGCGGCAGTGCTGCAGGGAATATGCTTTTCAGCTGTGGCAGAGTGAAAAACAGGCTTCAGGGTGCCAGCCTCTCTGTGGGCATTCACAGTACTGGCAGAGGCAGTACAGTTGGGGAGTCAGGGGTCTCCCACTGGTGACTGTGCACACAGTTGCACTGGTGGTATTGTTAGCACAGGGGCAGGGTGCTGGCAGGAGTGGGTCTGAATGTGCAATTTGTGTATGTTAACCCAGCCTAGGTGGCTAGTCAGGGCGGGGGAGGGACTCTGTTCTCCTTGCCTAGTTTCATTCTGGCAGCAGTGTTGGTGCAAGGGCAGGGCACAGGTGGGGATGGGGCCAGTGGGCTCTGTGCCCTCCAAGGCTTGAATGCAGTGGTGGTAAGGCGAGGGAGGGGGAGCAGAGTGCAATGGTGGTAAGGTAGCACACACACACATGCATGCTGGTGGGTCAGGGAAGGCAAAATCCACAGGTGCACACACGTGCTGGCAGAGCAATATGTGGGGTGGCAGTGGGCCCAGGCAAGCTCCATGGGGGAGGGATCAGGTGAGTTGGTGCATTGCTCTAGGGACCACTCTGCTGGAGCTCTCTGCTGGTCAGGTGCAGTCTGCCTGTGTAGGAGCTATGGTGTGGGCCCCCAGGGCACCTGCGTCTGCACTGTCAGCAGGCTTGGCCAGACTGGGGCCCAGGGAGAGGTCAGCAGACCAAGAGGTGCTCAGGTCAGACCAGCCCCATCTGATGGGCAAGACTGCCCTGTAGAGTTCAGATTGACAGTTCCCCTAGGGCTAAAGTCTCCTCTGGAAGCAAGTGGAGCCTGGAGGGATGGGCGTGCCTCACCATGCTCCCTTACCGATACTCCTGCACCAAATCCCCTGAGCTCTGCAAAACCTGGCATGCTGCCCCTGCTACTTCTCTAAGCAATTCTCCTTACCAACTCAAGCCTTCATGGTGGTTGAAGAGTCTCCTCCTGCTGGGATTCTAGAGGCCTTGGGCAAAAGCAGGTTACTCCTTGCCAGTTGAACTCACTCCTTCCCCCAGAGTTGTCAGGGGCCAGGAATGAGTCCCGGTGCACAGTTGCTCTGTGCAGGATTCCCAGCTTCCTCTCCCTTCAGCCCAGCTTCTGTTTCTTCCCTCCATCCATTTTCAGTGCCTTCCTTCTGAAGATCTATTAGGAGTGAGCCAGTCATCTCGATCCCTCATCGGCAGCTGTTCCACCTGGGTACGTCTATAGCCTCGATATTCTATATTCCTTCTTCATTCATTCAACACATAGAGATTAACCATCTACTATATGGCAAATATTCCTCTGTTAGCCTCCCTGCAGTAGCTTATAAAGACAAAGAAGTAATTATAAGGGATGTCCTCTGTCAACATATGCACAAAATAGATACACATGGCAAATAAATGGAGGCCAAGAGGAAGAAACATAGTCATTTTGAAAGTACATGGTGCCTTAACTAAGCCTGAGCAAAGGGTTTATCAAGTGAAGGAAGGAAGGGTGCCCAGAAATTATATATATGGTGTACATAATACATACAATAATATAATATATGATATATATTATGTATATACATTATATACTTCTCCATGCAGAGAAGGGTGGTAAGATATTAAGGCATCCGAGCTAGATGTAGAGAGTGTTACTTTCCATATCATGGATTCTCTCTTTAGATGATAGGGGAAATCACTAAAAAACTTTAGGAGCAGATTTAAGACCTTATTTACAACATAGCTCAAGCACACCAACTTTGGATGGCATGTCCCAATATCTTATCAAATAGAAGCAAAATAGCCCTTGTTATTAAATACATTAAGATTTAGATGAAATTATGCCTGTGCCTTTCTAGAGCAGTGACTTTTAATTCATAAGTAAAATTCTTGTTCTTCTATGTTTTACCAATTGCTTACTTTATGATTCTCTCTTTGACATATTCTAACTCCTAGTTTCTCTCAATATCTCTTCATACAAACCATTGTCTTTTCAGTAATTTTTATAATTCTGCATTTTATTATCCTTTGTGATTTATCTCTTAACATAAATCATTTTCTAATTCATTTTACAGTAATTATTATAATTAAATTTTAATAATAACCACATAACAACTAATCTCATTATAATTAAAAATGATATAAAGCTGGGAGGGATATAAAATATTTTGTATGTCAAGTCGGGACCCAAAAGGATCTCTGCAAGCTGGAGTGATTACTGGACTCCAAGAAAATTCGGGCAATAGTGATAAAATGTAAGTTCCTACATTTGAATTGTAAAAACCAAGTACCCCACAGTAATATGCAAGACAGCTCAAGCAAGAGAGCTTTTAGCTATTGTTAAACTCAATGGAAGAATTCTCCCAAAGCAGAATTCCTATCATCCTGGTCAGATGATATGAAGAATGTTAGACTCTTGTAGGCTTACCACATTCTAAGAAAGATATAGAAAAATCTTTACATGTTCAGAAGTGGGGATTTATGATATTTAGCTTAGGGAAGAATCCATTGTTTTAAAATATGCAGAAAACCATCATATGGAAGACAAACAGGGGTCAGACTTGTTCTTTATGGCCTTAAAGAGAAGAAGTATGACCAAGGGAGTGAAAGTAGAGGAATTTATGTAGATAGATTTTGTTTTAGAATAAAGAATAATTTTCTAAAAGTTAAACCTGTCTGATGACAGTATGAGCTCCCTCAGAGTGGGTAATGATTTTTTTTGTTTCTAGAAGTGTTCAAGCACAGGATGAGTGACTTCTTAAGAGGTTGCTAGATAAGGAATTGGAACTTTACCATGATTTTTATTTTAGGCTCCTGAAGTTTATTTAGGGATACTATTTTCACTGACATGAATAACCTCTTACACTGTCTTCACTTTTAAAAATCATTCCTGTTTGGGCACAGTGGCTCATGCCTGTAATCTCAGCACTTTGGGAGGCAGAAATGGGCCGATCACTTGAGGCTAGGAGTTTGAGACCAGCCTGGCCAACATGGCGAAACCCCATCTCTACTAGAAATGCAAAAATTAGCCGGGCGTGGTGGTGCATGACTGTAATTGCAGCTACTCAGGAGGCTGAGACAGGAGAATCAGTTGAAACTGGGAGGCAAAGTTTGCAGAAAGCTAAGATCCTGCCACTGCACTCCAGCCTGGGTGACAGAGCGAGATCCTGTCTCAAAATAAATAATAAAATTGAGTAAATAAAATAAAAATAAAAATGATTCTTACCCTTTGAGATAAAAAGATAAAATCTTCCAAATAAGCTTTCTCTTCATGCAATTTAGAATTTTCCTTATGTAATATAAATTCTTTTTTTTTTTTCTTTTTATTTTTTGAGACGGAGTCTTGCTCTGTCACCCAGGCTGGAGTGCAGTGGCTGGATCTCAGCTCACTGCAAGCTCCACCTCCCGGGTTTATACCATTCTCCTGCCTCAGCCTCCCGAGTAGCTGGGACTACAGGCGCCCACCACCTCGTCTGGCTAATTTTTTGTATTTTTTTAGTAGAGACGGGGTTTCACCGTGTTAGCCAGGATGGTCTTGATCTCCTGACCTCGTGATCTGCCCGTCTCGGCCTCCCAAAGTGCTGGGATTACAGGCTTGAGCCACCGCGCCCGGCCTATGTAATATAAATTCTTATTGTATTTATTGCTCTTTTAATATTAGTCTTTTATGAACCATTTGAGAGTAAACTGCAAATGGTATTTCCTATCACCCCAGAACTCTCCCATTTACCAAAAACAAGGATACTTTCTTACGCTCAAAGTCAAGAAATAGTAATACCACACTTCTATCTAAAACACAGACGTTATTCAAACTGTTCTAGCGATGACTCTTTTTTCCTTCTGCTCCAGGATCTCATCCAGGAACTCAGTGCATTTACTTGTCATATCTCTTTGGTCTTTTCCAACCTGTGAACAGTTCTTCACTCTTCGCTTGTTTTTCGTCTTTTCATTAGATAGTTGAGGGTCTATAGCTGGGCCGTCTAATATGGTGGCCACTAAGTACATGTGGTTGTTAAAACTAATTAAAATAAAATTTAAAATTCTACCTCTCAGTCATGCTAGCCATGTTTAAGTGTTCAATAGCCACATTTGACATGTGGTTATCAAATTTGACAGTGCAGCTAAAAACATAGGATATTTTCATCATTGGAAAAAGTTCTATTGGACACTGATAGTCTTCAGAATGATCCTCAACCTAGGTCTGCCTGATGTTTCCTCATGACCTGTTTCAGGTCACAGTCATGCTTTCTTTGCAAGAATTCTATGGAAACATGTCGTGTTCTTTTTAGTGCATCCATAAGGAAATATTATTTTCCTTTAATATCACTGTTTGGTTTGACTTTATTCCACACTACCATCCACAGCATTTACTGAGTTCTGCTATGTATATGACACTATGACCTCATTACAGAGTACATAATCCAGTCCTTGATATCAAGGAACTTCTCAACCAAGAAGTTACCTGTAGAACATATAGATAGATAGATAGATAGATAGATAGATAGATAGATAGATAGATATAAATATAGATATATATAGAGAGTGTGTGTGTGTATGTCTAAGCTTTAGCTACAGAGAGATCTATATTTGTGTTCTGGTACTGCCATTTTATAGAACAATTTCCCTGTCAATCAACATGTATATTTCAATTGCACACTTTTGTACAAACTGTTGCAGGATATGAGTTTATTGAAAGCAGGGACCATGACTTTCTTGGTATCTTTTCTTTTACGGCACCCAAGTTAGGTAAGCCTCCCAATAGCAGTGGATTGATGGAACAGAAAAACCCATAAATGCTGTGATGATTCAAAGGCTATATAAAGTTTAGTCGCAAATAAAGTTTAGGAAGGCTGTGTCGTGTTAAACACTTTTGGTAATTTTAAATGAGAGTAGTGTATTAACGGAAAGGATTATATTGAATTCATCCATCCTAACTGTAGACCTATCCTTAGAGCTGACTAAGCCCACCCAGAGCTGCCCATATCTTAGTATGCAGTAAGTCTGATAAAAAGAACTAGAGGATTAAATATTTATGCCCTTTTAAAGTCTTGGGAAAAGGGAAGAGAAGGATATTATACAGTTACACAAATTAGATTTCCTGATAAGAAATCAATTATGTTATTTATCTGTCATGAGTACTTACATGCCACTGGCTAGATCATCATTTTCAGGTTGATGTGAATCCAGCCATCTTTTTGGGACTGTAATTATGTAGAGTACAAATCGAGTTGTGATTAAAAAGCTCAAACTCCTTAGTCAGACTAGTTTTGTGAACTCATCCAAATTACTTATCTCCCTGTACCTCAACTTCTCCATGCATGACATGGGGTTTCAATAGTTTCTGAATCACAGGGCTGTTGTGAAGAGTAAATGAGAAGAATGAAAGTAAAGACCTTTCTCAGCACAGTTCCAGGTACATAGTAAGGATTGAATACAGCCTTACTGTTTTAGATTTTATTTCTTTTTTGATCTGTCATGACCCTGCCCCTCTCCTGCTCCAATAGTCACACTTACATAAAATCATAGAACTTTAAAACCAAAAATATTGCTAGAAGTCAACTATTGACCCTCTCATTTTTTAGAAGAGTAAATTGAAACTGGATTTACTGTGACATGCATTAGATGAATCTGCTTCTTAGGGACAGAACCAAGGATAGACCACTTTCTACTATATCATACTGACTTTGAATAAGAACTGTATTCTTTGGTCTGCATATTTATTAAGTCCTATTTTCTGCATAGCACTAGGCAAACCACTGGAGATTAAAAACAAAAAATGGTAATATATATTCTTGAGAAGCACTCTCAGGGGAGGTGGGGATGGGGATGGAGGAGTAAATCCATGAAACTGCAGTAAGATACAGTGGTGAATACAGAGTTCTGCAAAGGAAGCTGCGAGACCATTTGACTCCTTCAGAAAGTCAATGTTTTAACAAATCTTCTTTTTCATAGATCCCAGGAATTCTGTGAAAAGCTACTTACAATCATGGCTTTCGAACAAAATACCCATCACCACCCAGGTAGTCAGTCGCTACCTTTGTGTGTGTCACTTAGGATTGGACTCAGTACTTCCAGCACCATATCCTCTCTTATCAGAGGTGTTTGGGTTGGAGATTACCAATATTCTTCTACTACCTCTTCTGTTTCAGCCTAAAGATGTGTTTTAATTTGAGAGAGGAAACAGATTAAACCGTGGCTTTAGAGCACAGATCCATTTGTGTTCAATCCAGTAATGCTGTTGACATGTTGTTTGACTTGGTAGGAATCATGCTGCATTTATCTGGTTATCTCTATCAAAATCTCTTCTTTCCCAGAGTTATTGTGGGAAAGATTTTGCCCAAGTGATGCATGATACTTGTAATTATAAAATATTTTACACTTAAAATTGTAATTGCTTATGTCAGTTTATTCTGTTAGATTTAATCATGGTATTTGCAAATATACCAGGAAGGAAAGTAATGAAATAGTATTTGAAGAAACTTTAGGGTCTCCTTTGTGTCTGGTTGAATATATTTAATCTGTCTGCAGGTAGACTAAGAGGTTTTTTTTTTAACAAATATTTGAAATTTGTGTTCAACATAATTGCAGCTTAATTTTTGAGGCAAGAAGAGTTAGTATTTTTTGGAAGTCCTCAGGATTGTGAACAATACTGATTTGGTGCAGCTATCATCCTGAATCTTATGATAAATTGCTGAACTCACATTATTGATTTATTGATACATTCATTCAAAAGCAGGGCATTGAATTCTTATATGTCAGTGACCAGGCCAGGTACCAAAGATACATGGTTGAATAAACACCTTGTCTAGCACTCACTTAATAAGTGAATGAATAAATGCATCTATGAATATCTATCTATCTCTGTCCTACATAAGCCCTCACACTCTAATAGAGGAGACACAATTATACATAGCTAACTATAATACAATATTTAAAAGGCGATAACAGAATGATGTTCAAAGTGCCATGAAAGAAGGCACGTATTAATTCTGCCTAGCAGCAGTGTCAGAAAATGCTTCCTACCAATGATGCTTAACTAGGATATCAAACCTCACAATCAATGTAGAAATTCCATCATATACTGACTAATTTTATTTCAATATTTTAAAAATGTTGGCTTACTTATAGCATTGTGGTTAAAAATCCAATAGTCACAAAAGGGTACGTGTGAAAGGTTTTTATCCCAAATTTGTCACCTAGTTATCCATCATTCCCTTAGCTTGGAGAATCCAGTGTAATCAGCATCCAAGGATACTTTACACAAAGACAAACAAATACATATGGAGAGTCTGTGTGTACACTTCCAGTTACATCCACATGCACGTATGCACTGACAATTGTCCTGTTTTTTTCCATAAATAGTAGTACAGGTATAGCTTAGACATATCATAGGTTTGGTTCCATGGGTTTGGATCACTGCAACAAAGCAAATAAAGAGAGTCCTGTGAATTTTTTGGTTTTCAAGTGCATTTAAAAGTTATGTTTACACTATAATGCAGTCTATTAAGTATGTAAAGTACTATGTCTAAAAAAAAGTATAAACCTTATTTAAAAATACTGCCCAAAATGCTCGCATTCACCTGAACCTTTAGCAAGGCATAATCTTTTTGCTGATGGAGGGTCTTGTCTTGATGTTGATGGCTGCTGACTGATTAGGGTGGTGGTTGCTGAAGATTGGATAAGAATAAAGGATAAAGTTTGTTACACCAATTGCCTCTTCCTTTCATTAAGCGGTGGCTCAAGCCTGTAATCCCAGCACTTTGGGAGGCCGAGACGGGCGGATCACGAGGTCAGGAGATCGAGACCATCCTGGCTAACACGGTGAAACCCCGTCTCTACTAAAAATACAAAAAACTAGCCGGGCGAGGTGGCGGGCACCTGTAGTCCCAGCTACTCGGGAGGCTGAGGCAGGAGAATGGCGGAAACCCGGGAGGCGGAGCTTGCAGTGAGCTGAAATCTGGCCACTGCACTCCAGCCTGGGCGACAGAGCTAGACTCCGTCTCAAAAAAAAAAAAAAAAAAAAAAAAATTTCTCTGTAACATGCAATGCTGTTTGATAGCATTCTGCTTACAGAATTTCTTTCAAATTTGGTTCAAATTTGGAGGCAATCCTCTCAAACCCTGTCACTGCCTAACCAACTAAACTTATGTAATATTCTGAATCTTTTGTGCCATTTCCAAATGTTGACAGCATCTTCAACAGGAGCAGATTCTATTTCTAGAAACCATTTTCTTTGCTCAACAATAAGAAGCAATGCCTCATCTGTTTAAGTTGTTCATGAGATTGCAGCAATTCAGTCACATCTTCAGCCTCTGCTTTTAATTCTAGTTCTCTTGCTATTTCCACCACATCTGCAGTTACTTTCTTCACTGAAGTCTTGAACTCCACAAAGTTATCCATAAAAATTGGAATCAACTTCTTCCAGTCTCTTGCTCATGTTGTTATCTTGACCTTTTCTCGTGAATCACAAATGTTCTTAATAGGATCTAGAATGGTAAATCATTTCCAGAATATTTTCAATTTACTTTGTCCATATCCATTAGTGTAATCACTATCTATAGAGGCTATAGTCTTATGAAATGTATTTCTTTAATAAGACTTGAAGGTCCAAATGACTGCTTGATCCATGGACTGCAGAATGTGTGTTGCATTAGCAGCAATGAAAACAACATTAATCTCCATTAACATATCTATCAGAGCTCTTGGGTGACCGGGTGCATTGTCATTGAGAAGTAATACTTTGAAATAAATCTTTATTTTTTCCTGAAAAATAGATCTCAACAGTGGGTTTAAAATATTCAGTAAAACGGCCGGGCGCGGTGGCTCAAGCCTGTAATCCCAGCACTTTGGGAGGCCGAGACGGGCGGATCACGAGGTCAGGAGTTTGAGACCATCCTGGCTAACACAGTGAAACCCCGTCTCTACTGAAAAATACAAAAAGCTAGCCGGGCGAGGTGGCTGGCGCCTGTAGTCCCAGCTACTCGGGAGGCTGAGGCAGGAGAATGGCGTAAACCCGGGAGGAGGAGCTTGCTGTGAGCTGAGATCCGGCCACTGCACTCCAGCCCAGGCGACAGAGCAAGACTCTGTCTCAAAAAAAAAAAAAAAAAAAAAAAAAAAAAAAAAAAAAAATTCAGTAAAACATGCTGTAAACAGATGTGCTGTTATCCAGGTTTTGTTGTTCAATTTATAGGACACAGACAGTAGATTTAACATAATTCTTAAGGGCTCTAGGATTTTCAGAATGGTCAATGAGCATTGGCTTCCACTTAAGCTGCCAGCTACATTAGTCCCTAACATAAGGTAGCATGTGCTTTGAAGCCTTGAAGCCAGGTTTTGATTTCTCCTCTCTAGCTATGGAAGTCTTAGATGGCGTCTTCTTCCAGTGCTATATAAGTCTGTTTTATCTACATTGAAAATCTGTTGTTTATTGTAGCCATCTTGATCAATGACATTAGATCTTCTGAGTCAGCTAGATCCGGATAACTTGCTGTAGCTTCTCCAGTAGCCCTTGCTGCTTCCCTTTACACCTTTATGCTATGGAGGTGGATTTTTTCCTTAAATCTCATGGACCAATGTCTGCTAGCCTTATGTTTTTCTTCTGCAGCTTCCTCACTTTTCTCAGCCTTTATAGAATTGAAGAGAATCAGGGCCTTCCTCTAGGTTATTACGCTTTGGCTTAAGGAAATGTCATGGCTTATTTGATCTTCTATCCAGACCATTAAAACTTTCTTCATATTAACAAGAAGGCCGTTTCACTTCTTTATCATTCCTGTGTTCACTGAAGTAGTGCTTTTAATTTCCTTTAAGAACTTTTCATTTACATTTATAACTTGGCTAACTGTTTGGTACAAGAGCCCTAGCTTTCAGGCTATTTGGCCTTTTGGTGTGCTTTACTCACTAAGCTTAATCATGTCTAGCTTTTGATTTAAAGTGAGAGATGTGACTGTTCCTTTCACTTGAACACTTAAAGGCTATTGTAGGGTTATTAATTGGCCTAACTTCAATATCATTGTGTCATAAGGAAAAGGGAGGCCTGAGGAGAGGGAGAGAGATGGGAGAACAGCAGGTCAATGGAGCAGTCAGAACACACACAACAGTGCAGTTAAATTCAATGTCTTATATGGGCACTGTCCATGGTGCCCCAAAACAATTACAAAGTAACATGAAAGATCAGTGATCACAGGTCACCACAGCAGATATAACAACATGAAAAAGTTTGAAATATTGCAAGAATTATTAAAATGTGACACAGAGACATGAGGTGAGTACATGCTGTTGAAAAAAAAAATGGCGCCAATAGACTCGCTTGATGCAGGGTTGCCACAAACCTTCAATTTATAAAAAAACAAATAACTCTGAAGCATAATAAAGTGAAGCACACAAAACAATATATGCCTGTATGGTATAGATATTGTTCTGTACTTTGCTTTTTCACTTAAAAATATTTCTTAGAGATCACTTCCTATCAGATTTTTGTCACTTTAAGTCTTTTGCTGTAATAAAAAAGTCTTGTGCCAATATTCCCATATATGTTATATTTTATAGTAATAATCCTGAGCAAAGACCATTGCAAGATCAAAGGGTAATTTGGATAGATATTGCCAAGTTGCAACACTGTCCCCACAGTGTATGAGAGTGTCTCTTTCTCTGTATTAGCATTAGCTATTCTTTAGCAGTTTGCTCTAAAATTCTTTTGATCTTTACTAATTTGGTTTGTCCCCTTCTGCTTTTAAATACCCCAATTATGAGTCATCTAATTCCCATATTTGACCCTGGGTCTTTTTTTGTGTGTTCGACTGATGCCAAAATCACTGAAACTTTATAGTAAATTTTCATATTTTAGAGAGCAGGCACCCTGAATGCAATTCTCATGTATTTACTTTTTGGAAATTTAGTAACAACTGAAAAATTTACATTAAAAACATCACTTTGGCATTTTGTTTAGGATAGCATTGCACTTACAGATGCATTTGGGAAATATATCTTCTATATAAAACCCAGTCTCTTTATCAGGAACATGGCATACCTCTCCTCACTCAAGACATATTTTATTCTGTTCATAAGGTTTATGTTCATTCAAGTCTTGCATATTTCTTAATTTTGTTTAGTTCATATTTAGCATTTTTATTATTATGTCTATATAAATATGGCTTAGAGTTGTACTAATAAACCATCACACTTTTATCTATATAAAATGTTTTTGTTTTTCTGAAGCCATCAATTGCCTCATATATACATTTATATATGTGATTATACATAAACATATATAAATATATACATATATATAATGTATTTTATATGCTAAGATGTCTACTGGTTAAGTTTCCCCACACTCCCCCAGTGGCTCTATTAAGTATCTCTCAGTTGTCCATGTGTTTAAACCTGTCACATATTCCATCAGTTCTATTTTTTTTTTTCTGGTGATATGTTTCCTAGAGTCCTCTGTCTTCCTACTCCAATTATACTTGTTGCTCCTAGGTCTTCTGCAAAATCACCACCCTAGGCATTCCCTTCCCAGTAACCCTGGGGTTTCCTTTGCCTCTATACTATTGCATTTCTTGTCTCCTGTGTTTCATGTCTTCCTCATTCTTGGTTTTATCTACCATTTTTGGTGAAGTATAGACTCTGGAAGCTCTAGAAAGAATTCCGGGTCAAACATGTCTCACTCAAAATGTAGAAGGCAAGTCTCCATTATCTTCCAGATTCCTACATGTGTCTGCTAAGAAGTTTGAAGTTTTTCTTTTCTGTGTAATCTGTCTTTCTCTCTGGAAACTTTGAAGATCTTGTTTTTACTCTTAATGTTTGGAATTTCCGTGACAGAAGTATCTTTTAAAAAATTGCTATGCCGGGAATTCAGTGGGCTTGAGATTCATGTCTTTTCATTCTAGAAAATGTTCTTATATCACTTCTTTAAGAAATTGTTTCTTATCATCTCCTTTTTTGTTTTTCTGGGACTCCTACTAATTAGATTGTGGGTCTCCTGGAGAGATAAGATGAATGTAGACTCATTCACCAAATGCTAACCCAGATGAATTGCATTATTAAATTTGAAAGTACTCCTTTTATGAAAGACACACATAAACAGTATATGCTATAGCCATAAAATGGAATTTAACATCAAGAAGTGGTTAAAACTGAAACTAATGATATGTGTGTTTTAAGATATTTTAACTTGTGCATGTGATATGCATAATGATAAAACCATCTGTGGAGGCCTACTGACCTGGATTGAGTTTACTTTGCCCCTTAGTACCTACTTAAACTCTCTAAATAGCTTTCCACATCTGTAAAATTAGGAGGATTATGGTACTCATTATATTTAGTTGTGACAGTTAAATAAGAAAATGTATTTAAAGAAGCTTGCACAATGTCTGGCATACAGTAGGTACTCAATAAACATTATTTGTATATTGTTACAGATGGAGTGAGTTACTAAAGGGAAGTTGAGAATGTTCAGAATATTTTACCCATTAGAATTTTACTTCATAGAGAGCTGCCATGTGTTTCTACAAACATCCTGCTGTGACTCTGTATGACATGAACATTGCACAAAAGGGGCCATTTGTCTGACTTTAGAACAGCATGCCTGTTATTATATTCCAGGAAACCCTTTTTGTTGCCATGCTGATGAATAGCTCAAGAAATTATTTATCAAGCTATGTGATTTAGTTAACCCAGTCAGATACTCGTTTAATCTGTGAAGAAAGATAGGCAGTCAACGGAAGCAAGAAAGATGGGCGCAAGCAGAAAGAGGTGGTGATGTCAGAGGAAGAAAAACAAATGTAGAGGGCACCAAAACCAAGAGCAGGCTATTAGAAGAAGGAGAGACCTCAAAAATCCATTGGGTTGAGATGTTGTTTGAGTAAAAAGGTTCTGTTGGTGTGCTAAGTAAAATTCCCTGGAATACTCCCAGAAACAGTCTAGTGGGTTAATCTCATCAGAGACACAAATGACAAGACCATTGGAGATGGAGACACAAATTCACTAGAATAGTTTTGGCTGTCAAAGTCATTCCATCGTGCAGCTAAAACCAAGAGGGAGAAATGTTAGTTTTTATGCCTAGGGTTTATTCACTGAGTAATAGCAGAGGATCTTCAACTCTATTCATGTACTTGTATATCTGTGTAAGATTCCATGGGTCCCTGGTGCTTTTACTGTTGTCTGGTTATCTGATTGCTCTGGTTTATCATGCTCTTTCTGAAACAAAGACTAACAAAAAGGAGAAACACAACTCATGGAATAACATCCTACTCCTAATTTAGAGTGATGTGATGTTAACAGTAACTCACCTGATCACCCATGAGGCCTCTAAACTCCTTAGTTTCTCCTAGGGTTTTGTGGCAAAAGTGATGAAGTGGGACTAGATAGAATTGTTTTTTAGTCATGGTTCTGCCAATTGTTCTGAGGGAAAACCCCTAACTTCTCTAAGACTCCACTTTTCATGTCTGTAAAATTATTTTATTCCTGTAGCTAGATGATTCTTAAGCCCTTTGGGTCAAGTGCCATTTGAGAATCTGATAAAAGCCACAAATTCTCTCCTTAGATTTATGCGTGTTGCAATATTACAGATTAGCAAAAAGTGACCATACACAGGCAGGCATCCTCTGCAAAGTTAGACTGGATTTCTAACTTATTTTCCCAAAAATACAAAATATTTGAGAAATGAGGTGGCCACACAAACCAGAAATAGATGCAATCAATCCCAGTGTAGTTTCTCTTGGGCCTAAGGTGCCTAACAGGGGCCAATTACACTATTTGTGCAAATTAGAATCTCACCTGATCCAAGAGGGGGAATTCTTGCTGTGTCACTCTCCTTTATATTCAAGGCTTATACCTCCATTGGTGAGCTTACACTAACAGCCTGTGAACTTGCAGTTAAGAATATTTTTTACAGAAAATTGGTTCTTTATTCTGTAATCAAATGGTATCAGCTCAGCCACAGTCTTATCTAGGGAAAAAGCAAAATCAATGCCCTGATTGCTACATCAACTGTTTTAGACTTTCAATAAATAAATCATTTCTTTCCACACATACACACACACCGACACCCACACCCACTTCCCCACCCCCACCCCCCCCCCACCACATACACACACTACATAGTGCACGGTTTGGCACATAATTTCAGAGAGTTCAGACACTCCCCCAAATTTATCCCATGCACTCCAGATTAAGAGTCTCTGATCTGGAGTATCTTTATGATGTTTCTGACATCTAAAACGTTACCATCTTTTTTTTTTTTTTAAGACAAGGTCTTACTCCCATTACCCAGGCTGGAGTGCAGTGGTGAACTCATGGCTCACTGCAGCCTCAAACTCCTGGACTCAATCAATCCTCATCCTTAGTCTTAACCTCCTGAGTGTCTGGGAGGCCACCATGCCTGGCGAAATTTTGGTTTTTTTTTTTTTTTTTTTGTAGAGATGGGGTTTCGCCCTGTTGCCTAGGCTTGTCTCAAACTCCTGAGCTCAAGAGATCTGCCTGCCTCAGCCTCCCAAAGTGCTGCGAGATTACAGGTGTGAACCATAATGCCTAGCTAAATATTATCATTCTAAGCAAGCTATAATATTTTTCTTATCACCAGTATTCCTTCAGACTACAGTGGGAGGATTTGGGGGTGGAATGAGTAACTTTCATCTTTACAGCTTTCAGACCAGCAATACAGCTTTTCCTTTTTAATTTATTATTTTTCTCTGTTTTAATGGTAAAGTTGAAAGAGTGTTGAAGCTAACATGAAAAGTTCAGAACAATTTCATCTGTTACTCTTGTTCACATTAGAGATTATTATGTTCCAGAATCATATTTCTAAAAGCCAAGATGAAATATTTTGGGGGAGTCTTTCTATATTGACTTCAGCTATGAATGAAATAAAAGTATTGTGGGTTCTGTCTCTACTTAATTTAATCTACCACTTTGTCTTGAGAGAAATGAGATATCCTACCTTTTATGTTTCATCTGAAATTTCATCTCAGCAAATTCCTGTTTAACCAGAAATTGGTTTCATACTCATGGTCACCATTATTATTCGTTCATTTAATACTGTTCAGCTAAACATCTTGTGGTGCCCTTACTGACCTATTTAGCCATTCATTCCAAAAATAATCTATGGGAAGGGGTAACATTTACTGAGCATTTACTGTATGCTGGGTACTGTGCTAAACACTTTGCAAATATCATCTCCTTTAATCCTATTTTGATTGCTTCTTTTCAGGGATCTGGAAGTTATATTCTGTTTTACCATGATTTGAACTAACAGGTTATAACTGTTTATGAGAAAGAAATGCATTTCATTTCCTGAAGCCTTGGGGTCACCCTGCTGCGCTACCTCGGTGGTTAGTAAGAAAGTGGAGATAAGGACAAAGGCCATGTAGCAGCTGTATGGAAGGGAAAATTGCTGGATTTCTGAGTGGTACCAGGAATTGACTGCTTTAACCTCCAACTGAGGATCTTGGAAAGCCTTGGAAGTGAAGAAGGATCAGGGAAATAAAACTTGTGAGTGCCTCCTAAGTATCATGCTTAGTAATATATGCTTTGCTATATTTCATCCTCACTTTACTATGTGAAATTGGTCTTATTACCTCTGTCTTCAGAGAAACCTGAGGCTCAGACAAGTCACATGGCTAATGCATGTTGCTATGGTTTGAATATTTGTGCCCTTCAAAAATCATGTTGAAATGTAATCTCCAATGTGGTGGTACTGAGAGGCGTGCCTTTAAGAGGTGATTGGGTCATGAGGGCTCTGCCCTCATGAATGGATTAACCCATTCATTAGTTAATGGATTAATGGGTTATCATGGGAATAAGATTAGTGGCTTTATAAGAAGGGGAAGAGAGATCTGAGCTAGCACAGTCAGCCCCCTTGCTATGTGATGTTCTTTGCTAACTCAGGAATCTGCATTGTCCCCACCATCAAGAAGGCCCTCACAAGATGCAGCCCTTTGACCATGGACTTCTCAGCCTCCATAACTGTAAGAAATAAATTGCTTTTCTTTATAAATTACCCAGTTTCAGGTACTCTATTACAAGCAGCAGAAAATAGACCAACATACGTGTGAAACTGGGGCTTGAACTAGTCCTGTTAGCCTTCAAAAGAAAAAAAACCCTTTTTCCACTGCTTCACAATGGAGAGGAAAGAAGAGAAAAAGGCATGATGGGGAGGGGAACTGTGCATTTACAAAAGCAACATGAACATCAGAAGTTAAGAGGTTAAGACTGACAGACAGAACCTGATCAGAATTCCTGACTTAGATGCTGGATTGATAGGAGGCTGTGTTAACAACCTGATGATAGGAAAAATTAGATGTTGGGAAGCAAATAGAGAAATAAAAAATAATACAATACTCAATTTACAGCTGAAATAACCCTGTTTAAACTGATTGTTTTAGACTGTGAGCCACATTCTTTCATAATATATGCTATAAACTATTTTGAGCAGCTGATCTTTTTTTTTTTCTTCAAAATTCATCTGAGGTTTTTTTCTAACTGACCTTAAAAGTTTAATCACATATATCCAAGGGATGATAAAACGTGAGTAAGCCAGTTTCTGAAAATTATTTTGCCCTTTGCAAAACAAGTCTTTTTAGGGAGGGAGACTCCTCCTATCATAATTTAGGGTCTTTAAATCAGAGCAATGAGAAATCATCTTAATTAAGGAAAACCCTTAAGTCTTCCCCAACAGCTGGTTTGCTTGCAAGTAGGAAAGACTAAAAATGAATCAGAGAAAAAGGGTTTGCACAATTTCTAAAATAACTTGATATATTTAGAAGTGTAACTCTGTGTGTGTTTTCTTGTGCAAATCTAGAAAACCAGAGAGCTTGTGTGAGTTTTAACTATGTTGTAATTTTCAGAATCTTCAAGTATCACATAAAATACACAGCATAGTTCTGCAGCTCTATAATGTTCTGTTTTGCTTGGTTGTGAGATTCATATTGGCATAACAATGTATGAGAGTAAACATTTAATATTTTAAATTTATAAAATGCAGTTGCTGTATGTACAAACGTGGCAAAAAGGTATATGATAATGTGTAAGATATTTTAGGCATATGATACCTTGTGGCTATTAATGAGAAATAGTACACCAGAGAAGTGCTATTTTAGACAGGTGTGTGCATCCCTTTTCCCCTCTGTAACCTGTGACGTTATTTAGAGGTTTGGCCATTGAACAACAGGTGGTGCCTAATGTTAAAAGCCAGAAAGCAGTTACTATGGAAACCAGATGCAAATTTAGATCTGCGTCCACTTTTTACCTCGTACAGAAAAAAAAAAATTCTATAATAGAAATTAAAAAACTGAAATATGATTCACATCCATGTCTTCTGAGTCTTAAATGTCTGCCAAATACGGAGATGTTCAGTAAGCTACAACTTCTTAGCCTGAATTTCCAATAAAATCTTAAAAATGATTAAATTAGAGAACACTCCAAAATGTTCTTTTTATTTCTTCATTTTTCAAAATTCCCTTTTCTAAATATAGATCTAAAATAATAGCAAATCTATTTTTGGACTGTGTAAAATCTATAAATGTATAGATAAATAGTATTTACAGTACTAAGTGCTTATTATATATAATTTATAAAATGCTGAAAAGTAAAATGAAAACAAGTCATGCATAGTTCCAAGACACAGAGAAAACAGTCTTTTTAATATAATTATTTAATATATTTGAGATCATGCACACATACTATAAACACATGTGGTTTGTTCTGTTGCTTTTTTTCATTTAACATAACATCACAACATCATAAGCCAACACATTAAAAATAGTTACTGGACATAACTTTAACAACAGCACAATATATGATTCTATAGATAGACCTTAAAGTACTTCATCTTTCCTGGTTTTTTTGACAAATTAGGAGTTTGAGCTTTTTTGTTATTGTATTTTAACACTACAATGACTGTCTTTGTGCATAAACATCATCCACATTTTAGATATGTGCCTGTAAGTAGAATAGTTGGGTAAGGAATACAAATTTTAGATTAATGTATATTCCTTTCCTACATATATGTAATATATACAGTATTATATATACATTACATATATAAAGAGAGAGAGAAAAAAATTTTTTCCGTTATGAAAGACAGAAAACCAATTAAAACTGAGGGAGCGAGGTAGGAGAAAGTTTTTGATCCACATAACTCAAATAACCAAGGATAAGGCCTGACTTTAGGTACGGTTTGACTCAAGGGTTTTAACAATGTTAATATCAATAATAGCAAATATTTCTTGAACAGTTTCTACATGTCAGGGACTGTTATGTACTTTATATAACTAACTCATTTAACTTTCACAGCATTCTATGAAGAAAATACAACTATGATTCCCATTTTACAGCTTTCTCTTGATCTCCTGTTTCTGCTCTCCTCTGTATGGCCTCATTCCCAGGCAGGTTCTCTCTCTCTAGCTGCTCCAGATTCATTCCCTCAGACCAAAGTCCACAAAATGACTCTTGCCTCTTTCCCAGTTGCTCAGGCAAAAGTTCCACAATTAACTCTGGTCCTGCCTCCTGGATTGGCCTTGACCCCATTCTTGGCCCCATTGCTAGGGGAACATTAGACCCTGATATGTCATTCCTGAGCTAAACTCTTACCCACCCTTGGAGCTGGGAATGGAGTTAGCTGTCTCAAAGTACATGACCTCAGAGTAAAGGATGGAATAATTTCCCCAAAGATAAACCAAGTACTGTTTTCAAAAGCAGAGTAAATGGAAAGCAGATGGCCACTTCCACTACAGCATCAAATTCCACTACAATGAGGACTCAGAAATTTTTGGTTGCATTTAGAGAAGAGAACAGTGCAACACGCTATTTGGATGAAAAATATCTTTCTGGTTCAAGATTCTGAGGACTAGCAATTAATACATTTTCAGATTCACATGCAGAGGAATAGTTTTAAATAGTCTGAAAGAACTATTTAGATGCCAGCCACACCTTAAATAAATGTGTTCGTTCTACATGCAAATCTAAATATACACGTAAATGAAGAAATCTGAAGAAATCCTGTGGATTCACTCTTTCCAGCTTAAAGCACACTCCATTATTTTCCTAAATATATCGGTGTGGTCCAAGAAAATATCTAGATAGAAGTCATTTTTCCCAACAATATGACAAAATATATGGTTTCTTTGCTGCTTCGTCAGTGATTGGGGTGTGATATAGACTGTAACTTTCTACAATTAGAAAATCAGCCACAAGAACAGTGGTTTCAGTGTCTTATTACGTTCACCAAGTGTGTCTGTTTATTAATCTTGATGTTGTTTGCTATGTAATAGAGGTAATGCAGATGGGGGAAAAAAAATGTCTGAGCTGTACATGGATTGCTATGGAAACAGCAGCTGACCAATCAATGGAGAGTAGTCAGAACATATGCCTCCTCTCCTCTGCAGTCCTGATGAACTGCTGTCCTGCTCTTGCAATCCTTTTAGCTCTGTTGCCACTTGTAGCAATAGCTTTTTGACATCTAAATATATGACTCACACCTGTTATTTAAAAATCAGATGTATAAATGATTAGTCTTAAAATATTCAATCTGTCTGTACAAACATGTTCACAGGCAGTTATTTCTCCCTCCAAAGTATTTTCTAAATTTCTTCTGCATCCGTCACTCCTAATCCTTTTACTCGCTGTTTCCTCACACCATCCAGCTCACTTGCTTTCCCTCCCCTTTGCTATCCCAAACCTCCTTAGTCTATTAGCAGGTAGCATTTTCTTCAACATGGAGAAATGTAAATCAACATGAGTCAATTTAAAACTTTGTCCAATTTTAGAGTTAATTTTTTTTAAGTAGTTGAAAAACATATTGAGAACTACAAGAAGGTTCAACCACCAGACACATGAGAAAGGCAATTTCACATTTCTCTGTTAAGTCCAGGAAATATAAACAGATCTGTTTCTTAGGAAAGCTCAAGAAAAATGTGAAGAAAGAAAATAGAGCCTTTAGAAGCATAGTCTAAGTTTAAAAATGAATAAATTACATTTGACAATAATCTGCCAATTATGCGACTAGTCACATTGATTAGAAAAGGTGGTTGTAGATTTCTCTGGGGTAGTGAACCCTTGATCTGCATAAAACTTCAGTCTCTTTTGGCCTTAAATAAATTGGGAGAGTGGAGAGAGGGGGAGAAAATGTTATCTGCAATAGCTTCAGTGAGCAGGAAGGGATGTGTGCCATGATGATAAAGACAAAATAGGGCCCTCAGGTCTTTGCTATTGTCGTTACATAAAAAGATTTAAAGGACTGACTTCCACTGAGCAGATTGAACAATAAATAATGGCTGCTGACATTTAAACCTATCTCCAGATCACACAGTAAATCTGTGGGGATGATTGAGCACAAGTCTTAGAATCATTTAATATTCAACTGATCGACTGGTAGAACAATGGGCTGATTTGATAATATAGTGATATTCTTATTATCTGGGCTCACTGAAGAAATAAGCATTCTTAAAAACAGTTCTTTTTGTATATACACTGAGGCTTTAAAGAAAAGGTCAATACTCATCTCCATGCCTTTTTCGGGAATTATTCTGGGAGCTTGGTATCATCAGTAAACAATGAAAGATTTCCTGACTTCATGGGGTGTACATTCTAGTAGAGGAAGCAAACAATAGAAATAAATGGATTAAACAAATTCATTTTCTAGTATGCTGGGAAGTAAATGTTCTTGTTAAGGTGGCCGGTAGCATCTTAATTACCAACACCTTACCTTTCTTGGTTTCCTCCGAGCATTAGGTATTGTTGCACCTATTCTTATTTTATCTTTCATCTCATAGATTGGCAAATGTTTGGGGAGTACTTACTAAACTCCAGGCATTGTGCTGGGTGCTGGGGATTTAGCAGAGCATGTGGCATGTTGTAGCTACCCTCTTATCTTCTCAGTCCTCTCTTTCTCAAGCCACTGATGGCCTCCTCTCCCTCTTTAGCAAGCCCCTTTTCTGTCTGCTCCATACTTATTAGGATTTTCCTTCTATATTTTGTCCACACTCCTCTTAGATCCACATGCTTTATTTGTGATCTCACTGACTTTCTGAGTCTCTAACTGTCATTAATGTGCTAATGACTCTATCTCTCCATCTTTTCACAATAATCCATCCATTCATTTATTTCTTTAATAAATATATACAAGCATTTACTCTTTTCTAACCACTACCCTGGGGAATTCAAGAATACGTAAAAAGGACATGATCTTTGCCCTCAAGGAGATTACAGTCTAATGGAGGAGACAGACAAAAAACAACTGAACAAGAAAATGAATGAAAATAATAACACATTTTAACAATTTTCATGCATGAAACAAACAAGGGGAGAAGAATAAGAACATACGAAATCTACTATCAGATAGGATGGTCAAGATGGACTCTGTGGAAGGAAGATTTGGGCATAAATTAAATGATACACATAAAACAGCTTAGTGAGAGTCTTCAGAGTTAAGACCATTCTAAGTGAAGGGAATAGCATAAGCTTATGCTAAAGTGCTGAGGTGGGAAAACGTTGCTGACCTTGGTAACTGGATGAAAATGAACTTGGGAGAGAGTATTGTGAGACTAGTTTGGAGAAAAACATAATAGTGAGATGATGCAGGATCTTGAAGTCCTGAAAAATAATTTGGATTCCTTTCTGGGTAGATTTAAAAGGAACTGAATTATTCTAAGCAAAGGATTGATGCAATGTAATTCACTTCTTTATTATTACTCTTGCTACTAAGAAGAAAGTGGAATTAGTGATCCCTTAAGAAGCTGTTGGAGTTCAAATGAGGGCTGCATAACTGAACTAGCCGATGGCAGCAGATGTGAATGGAAGCCAGTGGATTTGATATGAATGTTTCAGTATAAGCAATAGGACTCGATGTTGTTGGATGGTGTGTGGTAGTTGGGAAAAATGGAGGAATCAGAAATGATTCATAAGTATCTTGCTTGAGAAAATGGGTGTGTGTTGGTGTCATTTCAGGGTTTGAAGGTAATCTACTTCATGAATTATTGCCACAGTTCTGTATTTTTCGACTGGTCACCAGGCTTTTATCTCTCCAGTCCATCTTTCATCATGCAGAAAGAGAGATTTAGCTCTCAGACATAATTTGATTCTCTCTGGCTCCTGTTCAAAAGTCCCTTTTGATTACCCAATGCTTATAGCTTTAAATATACAAACATGTTGGATTGGGATTCAACCTATTTTCTGGCGTCACTCTGCTGCTGCCCTCCATACCCTGGTTTGTTCCTTTCACAATGAATGTCATGCCATTCTCTTGATGCCACCATCACGTTTCCCATACTTTTTTTTTTTTTTTTTTTTGCCCAAGACCTGGAATGTTCTTCATCTTCTTCTGCACCTGGAAAACTCTGATTCGCCTTTCAGGACCCTGGTCCAATGTTTTCTTCTTAAGGGACCCTCCTTGACTTCTGTAGATAGGGTGACTTGATGGCTATCAATTACCATCTCTTTGCTAGAGCATTTACTGCATTTTGTAATTTGCCAGTTCATACATCTGTTTATCTTTTCAGACCTGCATTTCTCCAAGCATGATAATAAGACTACTTGCATTAGAATCTCCTGAGATATTTATTAAAAATGTAGATTCCTGGCTCATTCTCATTCTCTTTGCATCAGAATCTTTCTGAGTGGAGCCCGAGAATCTCTGCTTTAGTCAACTCTTCAAGTGATTGTTATATATACTAAGCTCCAAGAATCACTGCAGTGGGTTTCTTCAAGGGCAGGGCCCTATCTAATGCTTTTCTTTCTCTACCACTTAACACACAGGACATGCTCAAAAGATGTTTTTGGAATGGATACTGATTTCAAACTAATATATATTATTTATCTAACATACCAATTATTCATTCAACACATAATTAACTCTGATTAGTACTATATTATTAGCAAGTTTCTAACATTCTGGTTTTTCATTCATACTGTGTGAAGGTCTTTTAAAAACCCACATGCTATAGCATTGCAAGAGAAAATTAGACATTTATTCCTTCACACAATCTTAAAAACAGAAAAAAAATACAAATCTCAATTTCTCCTTAGAAATGATGTTTTCTATAAAGTTAGCCAAGATATGCACAAACAAGAGAGATAGAAATAATTAGCTAAAATGTTTGTAACAAGTACACATGTCCAGAAAATTCACTGAAAGCTAACCGTCCCATAGAAGTAGAGCACACTACAGTGAACCCTCAAGATTGCAATTAAATAGGCAAGTGAAATTTAGTTTCTCTTCTCACTTGTTAGTGCTCATATATGTATGTTCCATAACACTTTTCTCTGGGAGCATTTTTTTGTTATTCATCATTTATTACTAAAAAATAATGACTCTCATAAACTTTGAAAGTATAAGTACTCATCTTACTTTTCTTGGATTACCTTTTGTTTGGACCAACTCTGCACCAGCATTCCTGCCCTAGTCTTCCTGCCCAGCCCAGTCTCCCATGCCTCCCCTGCCTCTTGCCTCCTACCTGAGGCTATATTCAGCCACTTTCTTCCACAGGTATGCAGCTGAACTCCTGAACAATGCAGAGTGGCTACGAAAGCTGAGGTTAAAGGCTATGGGAAAAAGTCTGATCCTTAGAGAGAAACTAGGGAATGGGAGATCCAAGTCCAAGATGGCCTAGGGGAGAGGACAGACCACAGTAAGAGTGGGAAGGATATCCTGTGCCTCAGGACATCTTGAGGCAATGGTCAAACCCACAAGGAGCTAAGGTAAAGGAGAGATGGAGAGGGAAGACTTGGCCATCACGTTGTTAACATGAAAATTCATTTTCTAGTTGATTGTACTAGAATCAATCAATTCTATACCAGGTAAAACACACAGCAGCCACTAAAAATACAAATATGTTGAGTTCCTCAAGAGAGAGATACCCATGAGCCCAAATTCTATTTTCATAAGAAGATAAATAGTGTTGATATCTCAATGAAATCTTCAGAATGATAAAACTGTCCTGAAAGACTCCAGCATCTCCTTTCCCTCTTCCCTTCGTTCCCTTCCTTTACATTCCATGTGAAGCTCTATGAATCTAGGGTCTTCCTGCTTTTTTTCATCCTAGGAAGGTTAAAAAGTAGGAAGACTACTGTTTGTTACCTTGAACAAATAAAGTAGTAACCAGGCCTCTTCTAGGTTACTAACATGAGTCTCCAAGTCTGATATCAGTGTAGAGGCAAGAAGTAGCTTCCCATTGAAAACAACACAAACCAAAAGCCTCTCCCACCTGACTGATATTGGCTGAAATTCTGACAGAAAACACAGAACTACTTTGCTCCACAAGCAGTGTTAAAATCATTGCAAACAATAAAAATAGGAAGGAGGAAAGACAACCTAAATTCCTGACAGTGCATTAGGTATGCTTATAAATTATTCATACATTTTCAGTCAAAATATAATGTAAATATTTTCTACATAAATATCTACATAAATATTCCCAAATTTATGTAGAAGAAAGTGAGATTCAAGTAGAAATTGAGCACATAGTTATTTCTTGTGTTGAAGGACTGAACCTATTTGTGTTTTTAGTGACTACTATATATATAATCTGATAGGTAATTGATTGATTTCAACTGAGTACTGTTTACTCAATTGATTACAATGAACTGAAAGTAAATTTTAATCTTGGATCCCATTTTCTACTGGTTTCTACTTTTAAATGAAATCTTTGGTCTTATGGTTTTTCAGCCTGTGCAATGAAATTGTGACCCAGGCTTAGTTACCAGGAATCCAGTGATCCTAAAACCATTCTAGTAACTAAAGGGAGAGATTGGAAACAGTGAGTTACTGTGAGCCATGAAAACAGCTGAATAACCAGCTGGATAGTTCTTATTTAGTTAGGATGCTTTAATGCTGTGTTAGATGAATAAACTTAGAATCTTCTTGCAAAAGTACCTGGGGTTAAGATTTTCCTTATACTATATGCTACTCACAAGGAAAAACACCAGAATTGTACTTTACTGGTTCATTTGATAAATATTCATTAGGGACCTAGAATTGTATTCCTGGGCTTACAATAGTTCACAAATAGAAAATACTTACATTCTAGAGGAGGGATAATAAACAAAGCAAATAATAACAAATAGTATCAAATGATGATAAATACCATGAAGGAAAATAAAAGCAGGAGATGGAAATGGAGAGGTCAGGGGTTAGAATTTGAGATTGGTCAGAGAAGTCGTAAGAAGGTGGCTTGGGAAATAAGATGAAAAAGAGGTGAAAAAGTAAATCATGTGGCTATCTAGAAGGAGGTCTATTCCATGCAGAAGAAACAAACAGTATAAATGCCCTAAGATGAGATAAGCCTGGAATATTCAAGGAATAATAGAGCAAAGCAATGCAGAAAATAGTAAGAAAGTCAAAGAAGTACCAAGGGGCCTTGTAAACATTATAGAATTTTTCTTTTATTTGGAATGAGATTAGAAGCAATCAGAAGGTTATGAACAGGGTAATATCACCTGATTTATATTTTTAAATACTAACTTTGCTGTTGAGGGTCAGACACAGTGGGAAAATGAATGAAACGAGGAGGTCACAGTTAAGACACTGTCTTGGTCTTTCAGGCTGTTGTAACAAAATACCATAAACTGGGTGGCTTAAAAAATCACAGACATTTATTTTTCACAGTTCTGGAGGCTGGGAAGTCCAAGATCTAGGCACTGGCAGATTTGGTGTCTGGTGAGGACCCTCTTCTGGTTCAGAGTCAGCTGCTTTCCCTCTGTGACCTCACATAGTAGGAGCAAGGAAGCTCTCTGGGGTCTCTTTTATAAGAAAACTAATTTTACTTGGAATGAATTTAAGAGAGGAAGGTATCTAGAGAGAGAAGCAAGGCCAAGAAATTTTTGTTGTTGTTGTTTTTAATTGAAGGAATATCATCATTTTTCTAAGCTGGTAGGAATAATTTAATAGCAAGGAAAAATGAGATATTCCATTAGAGAAGAAAATGCTGTATCTAAAGTACAAGTGGAAGGTTAATCTTAGGAATATGGACCACAGTTACAAAAAGAAAGGCAGCGTTTGTGGGCACAGGTTTGAGTAGGTTACTTAAACACAGTGATGCAAGCTTATGGAAGTTCTCTTCTGATTATTTCTATTTTCTCAGTGAATAGGGAAGCCAAGTCATGAGATGAGATGGAAGATTGGATAGGAGGTGGCAGAAGTTTTAGATAGAGAAGAAGTAATGAAATGACCATCTTGGAGAGTGAAAGAATAAACAGATCAGGGAAATAGGGGCTGTTTGAGAATAATAGTGAAGCTTTTGTGTACTTTTCTCTATTCACCTCAGGAGTGCAGATAAAGAGTAAGTGCAGAGTTAGAATTAACCAGAGATGAAGTTTTGTTAAATTACTAGTATTACAAAGAAAGAGAGGGAAAAGGGAATGAAGAATGTTTGCTAGTGTATGAATGTATTCTAACAATAGACAATGGAATTAAGCTGTATAAGGAGGCAACTATTGACTTGACAGAGGTGAAAGGCAGTGATGAAGTCACATAATCTGGTGATATCCAAGGAACCTTGCAGTCATGGTTCTAGAAGTATGAGCTGGAGAGATGACGATGACAGTCTAAGAGGAAGAGGCTTAAGACTGAAAAATGGTCAAGTCATGGGGGTGAAGGATTTGGAAGGATCGTCTACATAGATATTGAAATTGTCAAGAATTATAATATGAGTAGTGTCTAGGATAATGACTAATCCAATAACCAATATCTCCTAGGAACTTGTTTGTGGAGTTAAAGTGAGTGGAAGAGAATAAAAGATGCTATTGTGTTTTTTTAAATAAGTCTTAATCTGTCTTGAGATTTTTGTAATACACTAAAACTGGCTTTCTTTCTTTCCTTATCCAGATTACTTTATGTCCCCTACCCTAATTCTTCAAGGTTGAGATATCCTTCTCTTTAATCCTTAAATTTCCCTACCTTTTGCTTTCCCCCTCACCTGCACTTTTCCTTTTGCCACCACCTCTTC
This sequence comes from Trachypithecus francoisi, assembly GCF_009764315.1. Lineage (NCBI taxonomy): Eukaryota > Metazoa > Chordata > Mammalia > Primates > Cercopithecidae > Trachypithecus > Trachypithecus francoisi. The sequence continues at coordinate 73,508,018 of NW_022681453.1, read as the reverse complement.
TAATACACTAATGCTGTCTTTGCTTCTTTTTATCCATACTCTCTCTCCCATAGCTCAAGTTTCATTAATGGGAGAGTGAAGTTTGGGATGATCAAGACCAGAAAGAGATTTAGGGCCAGAGACAAAAAATATGAGAGGAAAATCGGGCTGACATATCTAATTTTTATCACCTCCTAAGATCTATTCTACTCAACTATCCATTAAACTCTGTTCCGACATGGTCTTGATATATTTACATCTTGGGCATGGTGTAAAGTTGCATGCATGAGACTCAATATCAAGGCATTACCTGAATAGATTCAAAATATTCTATGATATGTACAAATGAGTGAAGTAAATTTGATTGCACATTCTGAAAATGTACTCAGAGCTTCTCAAATGAATGTCTTTCTACAGAATAGTAGCAATAATGATGACTGCTATGGTTTCTACTGCAATAACAACAAATAAAAAATCACCTCCTTTTATGACTGAATTGAGCCCTTTGACTTTTGACTACAACATAGCACTGCTTAATAACCAGCAGAACCTATTATTTTCTACCTTACCTTGCATACCATGGAGCTTGCCAACTTGCATTTAAAAATATTTAGAGGATAGACAGCAGCCCTAATTGTAAAAGATTATTTTATGAGAGGAGATAAAAGGTCATCAAATGACAGCTAATAAATACACTTCTTTAAGTGCTGGGTGTGGTGAATTATAGACATTTGCACCTGAAATAAAGTATCTAAAAAACAAGATATATTTTTAAATTGTTATCTACTCTGTAGCACAATTATGGCTAAACATTTACATTCAAATTCTTCTTGGTTCCAAGACTTTAACTCAATTCAATTAGTTTGACATTCTTTGGTATCAGGAGTAAGACAAATTCAAAAATGAATAATGAGCTGGGCTGATCTCTCACACAGCACCGGAAGATTTTTTTCTTTCTTTTTTCAATAGCTAGAAATCCAATGAAGATTTCTTATTGATAAGATTCAAGATTCTCATTGATAATCTTCCTGTATAATTTCTCCCAGCATTGTTACTGCTTCTTTGTCATACACATAAAATTTGTGGCAACATCATTAGTTGGTCTTCAAATGTCAGCCTCTCTGGGCTTTCCCCTTACATTTATGGCTATATTTTCATCAGCCTAACACTGAGGAGAATTAAATTTGATCGATACTTACGTAGCAGATCTGGATGACTGGTTGTTGATGGTGATATTTCAATAACTGTATAATTCTCATCTTGGTGCATTCAGATTTAGTGCCCCAGAGTCTCTTTCCCAAGAGGCTGAAAAGTAAGGATCTTTAAACACATTTTATGAAATACATGTGCTGAATTTCAGTGATCGTGTTCAACTTAAATGTGGAAGCCTGCATCTTTTGGGAGCTTGTTGATATCCTTGCTACTGAAAATGTGATCTGTAGACTCCTGGGGCATCACCTGAGATCTAGTTAGAGATGCCTTGCCCACACTTATGAAATCCAGACTCACTCTACATCTACTAAGACAGAATCTGTGTTTTATCAAGCTCCCCAGGCAATTTATATGCACACTAGAAATGGAGAAGCTTTGATCTATGAGATTTCCTTTGTAGATATAGAGGAATGGAAAGGGAATGCAGGGAAACCATGCAATAAATATTCATAATATCTATTCATTTACTCAACTTGTATTTATTGGGTGCCTTCTATGGGCCATTCACTGTGCTAAGAGCTAGGGCACAGCAAAGAAAAATTAAGACTCTGTGTATATGGGAATTACAGTTGTGTAGATACTTTGCTATGGACCTAGCATTGTACCAAGCAATATGAGACTGCAAAAGAAGTAAAATTCATTTAGCCAAATATTTTTATGTAATTAGTACATGCGCAAGTACTCTAGAGCTACAGGAATTTATAGAGGTAAAAGCTCTGCCCTCAAGAAGTTTACATCTAGTACCAAGACATGTTCCCAGCTCCTACAATTCAATGAGGCCAACAAGATTTACATACACCAAGCATTTTGGGAATAATACAAATATAATAGTGTTATGTGAAGTAGGAATAATGTTGCAATTGGAAAGAGGGAAAGAATATTACTTAAAGAACTCATTAGATTACATTTCAGAATGAGACCTGAGATGGCTATTGAAAATACAAGGGAAATTCATGGTGGACTCAGGAACAAACTATTTCCAAATGGATTATGTAGAAAACAAAATTATAAAATAACATAATGAAGCTAGATTCAGAATTTGGGGTCCATTGAGTTTCCTTATAAAAACATATACAGTTAGATCTATTAGAAAATGCACTGAGGAACCTGTACCCAGATTGTAGTTTCAAAGGAGTATACTGTAAAAGGGTTTAACATTTAAAGGAATATAAAATGGCCATTAACCCACTTCTTCACACAGGCCATGCAAGTATCTGACCCACATCTCCAAGTGTAGGAAGGGCTAGTCCATTGGAAAGGCAGAGGTTTAGAAGTCGAGAAACCTAAGGTTTTGCTTCTTAATATCTTGTCTAAGTTTTGATGTAATAATGCCCATCACAGCCCTCTCCTCCAATAATGTTGTTTCTGCCTCTGTTTCAGCAAGCATATGATGATTCCCAAACAGTGCCCCTTACTCCTCCATCCATTCCCAAAGAATTTCACACATCCAGTGTGACTGCCTCTCATAGAGGCAGGTAATCCAAGCAATGGATTCTCTAGTATGCTTGCTTACAAAGTTCCACAGAGTACCTACAACAACCACAAGGCCTGGATTTTTCGGGATAATTTTGTTTTAAATATTTCATTACAAAGTCTCCCTAAACACATTTTTTGTACTATGTAATGAAACAGGAAAAAAACTGAGCTTCAAAACCAGATGAATGTGAGTTCAAATCATCAGATAGTTCATCTATCCTCTCTGAGACTTAATTTCTGGACTGTAAAATGAAGATAATACTTTATGAAAATTGTTACAAAGATTATGAATAATGTATGGAAAGTCTAACACAGTGCCACACAAGACTAAGCCTATATAGAAGGTAGATTGTATAGCCAGCTATCGCAACATATAATATATGATTCCTATATGTGTATTCACATGTTTTTCCCTTTAATGCCTTAATCTACCTTAAAATTTTCTATTTCATTGTGCTCAGTGCCCATTCACCTTCACTGAAGTTTATCCTCCCCTCTCTACACACTTTTTCTCACCCCTATTTCGTTCGGTACAATCGTATTTCTCATGGACATCAAATCTGTCATGGAAAGGTCACACATAACCACGGAATAAAGCTAAAGACACCCTTGAAGCCTATCTCTCCCTCTCCCCCACTCATTACCATATATGCCCCAAAGAAAGAAACAAAGTCTAAGCATAATTAATTTAGCTTTATTCTTTCTCCAGTTCTCTTTTTTATGGAACAAGAGAGTAAAATAATATTTACAGCAGGTGCTCTATAAATTGAAAGGTGAATGATGAAATAAAAACATGGTCTTTATTTACTAATTAATAAAGGAAATTTGATCTCCTAGTCAGTCATTGTAATATGCATAGGATGATAAAAAATTTAAGTCCCTTTGAAAGCTCACATTTCAATGTGAGAAACAGTTACGATAAAATGTAAAATCTATAAGAAAGATACACAATTTAAGCTAATTTTAGCTGCTGTAACAAAAAATCACATAATGGTTTAAATATGATAATAAATATTTCTCATTCATAGTATTTCATACTTTAAAATGGATGATTGATCAGTGTGTAAATTTTCTCCAAGACAGAGTTCAGGGATCCAGGATCCTTCCCTCTTTTAGGCTATTCTACTCCTGGGTGTAGTGGTTAGAAATAGAAGAGGAAATAGATGTACACACATCACTTGTACTCACATCCCATTGGCTATTACTCCATCATATGGCCACATCATACTGAAAGAGAAGCCAGGAAGTGTAGTTATGCTCTCTACTCAGAAAGAGGATGGATGTGGTAATCAGTTAGCCAGATTCTAACACAAGAGGTACATCCATAGTGCTATTGGATGATGAATTTCTCAAAGTGTGAAAGTTTTCCACCCCTTTCCAGGGGTAGCAATGAGAGTGAGGTGGAGTGGGGAGGTATAATAAGGTTAACTTCATTCGGAAGAGATGTATTAAGTACATTCATCTTGGCAGTCATTGTATTAGACATTAACCAGAATCAGCTGCTACCTTCAGGAACTTTATGGTCTACTATCTTGGACCATCATCTACAGCATCACCTGGGAGATTATGGGCAACCTAGAACTACTGAATCAGAATCTAAATGATTCATATGTAAGTGAAAGGTTAAGAAGCACTAGTGTAGGGCATTTCATAGCTACTACCTTCAAAGAACATTATTCTGAGCCCCATGAATTTGAGAGTCAAATTCTACAAGGACAAGAGCCTGAGGTCAGGAAGTTGGTAGGCATGGGTAAGTGCTGCTGGAGAGAACGAAGCTGACCAGAAGCCCAGGAGAGAACATTAAGGAGGGGCCAGTGTGGGTATCTGGGCAGGGCATCAATATCCACTAGCTTACACAGTGATGAATTCGTCAATGTCTTCACAAAGATGTATGTTACATGTCTATACACTCTTCTACACAATTACATATATGTCCTCAAACATTGAAAGTTACAAGCATTAATGAAACTAATACGTTAAATATACTGTTTTCTGTATATTGGGAAGAGAAGGGGATGCTTCTCATACAAAGCAGTTGCATAAACGTTCTGCCCTGTGTATTTTGTACCTGAATGAAAGTCAAAAACTCAAAATACTGGACCAGGTTTACACTGTCTAATATGGGCATAAACGTGTATAAAATTTCTCAACTGCTTTTACACAAATATACTTATGAATGCATTTAAAATCCTAAAAATATAGAGAAATGTATGCCAGCCCTACTTTGGTGAGGACTTACAACTTCGCTTGCTTTATAAGTGTGTCTTATACCATTTAACTGCTTTACTATTACCTGTTTGCCCCCTAGCTTCTCTCTCTTTTCTCCCTTTGCTTCTTCCTTTCTTTAGGAAATATCCTTGCTATTCTGAAGTCTGGAGTATATGACTTGGTAAATAGAGAATGACTGAAAGATTGAGATCTAAGCAAACAGCATACTTGATATAAGAGGAGATAGCTTAGAATTTATAATTAGAAGCCTATTTCAGCTTCCTTCATAGCACTACTGAAATCCTTTTCAGGGGTATCTTGACTGCCTTGAAAGTGAATGTCATTGAGGATTTGTTTGCCCTCTCTTGTTTCCTTGGCAACAGGTTGGTGATGCAGCAGCTGAAATCCACTGTGTCCCTGGAGATGCTGGTGTGGGCAGGTCACAAACCACTGGTAATGGCTGCAGTGGATACCGAACTTGACCAAATCTTTTCATTCTAATCCTTCTAAATGCATTATACAAAGAAATTGACCTAATAGAAGAATGCTTTGCAACATAATTATTGGCATGACTATCAGCAAGGAAAGTATTAATCCTTCTTTTAAAAATAGCTTACCTATGCACACATAACTTAATAGTGAGTTTTAATATGTAGAAGTTTCAGGTTATTGTATACATCAATTCAGTGTCAGAGCAATACATCGAAAAAAGTTCAGTGTTCAGTGTTAATATAAAGTCTGAAAGAAAGGGGCAAGAGATCAAGAATCAGGACCCTTTCCTTTAGATTTATGTCAGGCATATGATCCTCTTCGGGCAGCCACGTCCAACAGCTACTCTGTATCCCTTGAATGTTCTGAAACACATCATGCCTGTGATCTGCAGAGAAAACGTGGAGGGACTGTAAATGGATCTCATCTGTCAGTGTTCTTTTCTAGAAGACAAGGGAAAGGGGGCAACTAGGAAAGAAAGTTCAGCTGGGCTGGGAGCACCATTTAGGGAAAACGTACAAGATGGCTGCAGGGACAGACATAAATGGAAATGGCTATAACAGGCTTAGATGGATAAGGCAGCTGGAATACAGATGGGTCTACTGCCAAAGATGGGATGGCTTAGGCACTCAGGAATGGGTGAAAGGGGCTTTATGTGAACATGATAAACAGAGGGAGATGCAGGTAACAAAACCATGAGGACTTATTAGTGGAACATGTGAGCAGAGAGGTCAGAATTTGACAAGGAAAAAAATTACAGTTTAATTCACTTAAAAAGTAGATTTTAGAACAAAATGGATTTCTTTTTAAGACAGTTGAATCCAACCACTTGCTGAATTTATGCTGAGAATAGATTCAGAAGAAAAGAAGGCATTAAAGAAAAGGTGTTTAGCCTAAAAAGTATGCAGGGGAAACGAATGCTGAGAAAACATAGTGAGGGTGAGGGCTGGGTGGAGTCTGAGAGACAGATGAGCAAGATTATGTAAAGGTAAAACAGGAAAAGGAAAGACGAGGAAGTCAGACTAGACAAAGATGCTATTCCAAAACGATCAAAGGAAAGAGAGTGCCTACTATGGGCAATTCAACTGAAGAAAAATTACACTAAACATGTGTGCTAAATATGTGATAGTTATCATGAAGCATGCTGAGAAGTGTTCTTTTAAAATGATACATTTTGCAGTGGCCACATTATAGCTTGTGAACATTCTGAGTGATGAATTCCTTCTGAAGACTAGAAAAATGTACATGTAACTTGCTTTTTGTCCTCTAGTACTAATAGCCAGTTCAGGTACTGAGGAATAAATATCTTGGGAAAAGACATTTTATTTATTTTAAGAACATGCTCACTGACCTAACCTTTTGCTCCCTCCATTGACATAAGCAGCATAGCCCAAATAAATCAAAAAGGTAGTTTTCCTTCATGTTAAGGTCAGAACACATAGCATAGGAACATGAAGAATAAAAAGGAACAATCAAAGAATTCTCGGGCCGGGCACTGTGGCTCATGTCTGTAATCCCAACACTTTGGGAGGCCAAGGCAGGCAGATCACCTAAGGTCGGGAGTTCAAGACCAGCCTGACCAACTTGGAGAAACCCCGTCTCTATCAAAAATATAAAATTAGCCGAGTGTGGTGGCACATGCCTGTAATCCCAGCTACTTGGGAGGCTGAGGTGGGAGAATCGCTTGAACCTGGGAGGCAGAGGTTGCGGTGAGCCAAGATCACACCATTGCACTCCAGTTTGGGCAAGAAGAGCAAAACTCTGTCTCAAAAACAAACAAACAAAAAAAAGAATTCTGTCACTGTTGCACTTAGTGGTTAATTGCACTGGTTCTGGAGTCAGGTAGCCTGTGCGGGAATCTCAAATCTAGTTTTTAACAGATGAGTGGCCTTGAGAGAGGAAATTAATTTGTCCAGGCAACAGCATTTCTGTCTTTAAAATGGTGATAAAAACAATACCCACCTCATATGGTTATTGTTAGAATTAAATCAGGAAATTCATGTGAAACTTTCAACACAGTTCTTGGCACATAAAGGAATCTTAGCTACTATATATTTTATAATTGTCCAAAAATACTTGACTAATCAATCTAATTTTGAAACACAATGGAATTCATTATTAGTTTAACATCTGGATCGGGCAGCTATGTTGAACAAAATGGAGTAAATGTCTCATTCCAATTCTTTATCTGATAGTACATCTGATACTACCTCATATGTAAAACTAGGTTTGCTAATGCTTTCAGAATCAGTCTATTAATATTAAAGTGTTAGGCAATCATAGGCTTAAATTATTTTTCTTCTATTTTCCCTTGGATGTTTCCCTTTTAAAAATAGTATTCAAATTTATTTAATTTTGTGAATTTAAGTTATGCTAGACTTAGAGAAACAGTATCTTTTTGATCAAACGATGGTTCATTACACAGATTCACTGAAAATTTTTGAATCATCTTAAACTGCTGCCTGTGATATTCCTTTGCTATTTTCTTTTCTGTCTCTTTTTTATGTTTTTGTGGTAACCTATATGGATTTTATTGAAGTGGAAACAGAATAGAAAAAGGAATAGAATTGAATTCATCTTGGTCAAGTATCTTTTAATGCAGAGCAGAGGTCAGATACTTGATAAAATAGGAGTAAATGTTCTAGGTCATGCTGGCACCATCAACAGCAGTAGAGCCAGAGAATAAAGAAGGATATTTGAACAAGGAGAGCAGGGGACAGCCCACAGGATGGTGAATAGACCACAAGGGTAGTGATGTTTCTGCATGACAATAGACCATCAGCAGTTGGGTGATGAAGGAGATGAAGGAGATTGGACCCTCAATACCAGAAAAGAAGGGCAGAGCATAATGATGGCTTGTAAATTAAATGAATCATAACCACATATTCAGGCAGTCAGCAGGTGTGAAGAACCCAAGAGAGGAGCAGGCTAAGAAGTGGGTAAAGAAGTCAAGTAAGTGGCCAGGCGCGGTGGCTTACGCTTGTAATCCCAGCACTTTGGGAGGCCGAGGTGGGTGGATCACGAGGTCAGGGGATTGCGACCATCCTGGCTAACATGGCGAAACCCCATCTCTACTAAAAATACAAAAAAAAAAAAAATTATCCGGGCATGGTGGCAGGCACCTGTAGTCCCAGCTGCTCAGGAGGCTGAGACAGGAGAATGGGGCGAACCCAGGAGGTGGAGCTTGCAGTGAGCCGAGATCGTGCCACTGCACTCCAGCCTGGGAGACTAAGCAAGACTCTGTCTCAAAAAAAAGTCAAATGAACAAAAAGCAATATTTACTGTTGAAGTCTATTAAATGTTTAATACCAATGTTTCTCAAAGTATTCCAAAAAAATTAAAGCAGAGTGAATTTTTCTTAACTCATTCTATGAGGCCAGCATAACCCTGATACCAAAACCAAGCAAGTACACAACCTTAAAAGAAAACTACAGGCCAATATCTTTGATGAACATAGACACTAAAATCTTCACAACCAAATACTAGCAAACTGAATCCACAACACATCAAAAAGATGATAAACCATATCCAAATGAGATGTATCCCAGGAATTCAAAGATAGTCAATATATGTAAATCAATAAATGCTATACATCTCATCAATAGAATGAAGGACAAAAACCATGTGATCATTTCAATAGAGGCAGAAAAAGTATTTTATAAAATTCAGTATTGCAAAATTTATGATAAAAACTCTCAATAGGTAGGGCGTGGTGGCTCATGCCTGTAATCCCAACACTTTGGGAGGTTGAGGCGGGTGGATCACGAGGTCAGGAGTTCGAGACCAGCCTGGCCTACATGGTAAAACCCTGTCTCCACTAAAAATACAAAAATTAGCCAGGCGTGGTGTCAGACACCTGTAATCTCAGCTACTCGGGAGGCTGAGGCAGGAGAATAGCTTGAAACTGGAAGGCGGAGGTTGCAGTGAGCCGAGGTCACGCCACTGCACTCCAGCCTGGGTGAAAGAGCAAAACTCTGTCTCAAAAAACAAACAAACAAACAAAAACTCTCAATAAATTAGGTATAGAAGGTAAGTACTTCAACACAATAAAGGCCATATATGACAAAGCCACAGCTAACATCTTACTGAAAGGGAAAGCTTTTCTCTAGGAACTAGAACAAGATAAGGATGCCTACTCTCATTGCTCCTATTCAGCATAAAACTGGAAGCGCTAGCCAGCGCATTTAGGCAAAATAAAGAAATAAAGGACATCCAAATTGGAAAGGGGGAGTCAAACTGTTCCTGTTTGCAGATGATATGATCTTACATATAGAAAAAACCAAAGGCTTTACCAAAAAGTTCTTAGGACTGATAAAAAAATTCAGTGAAGTTGCAGAACACACAATTAACATGTATAAATCAGTAGTGCTTCTATACATGAACAACAATCAATAATAAATCAAGAAGGTAATTCAACTTACAATAGCTACCAAAAAAAAAAAAAAATAAGTACCCAACAATAAATGTAACCAAGGAAGTGAAAGACCTCTACAAGGAAAACTACAAAAACAGTGATGTCAGATGGTTTGGCTGTGTCACCACCCAAATTTCCTCTTGAATTGTAGTTCCCATAATTCTCATATGTTGTGGGAGGGAGCTGGTGGGAGATAATTAAATTATAGGGTCAGTTTCCCCCATATTGTTCTCATGGTAGTGAATAAGTCTCATGAGATCTGATGGTTTTATAAAGAGAAACCCCTTGCACTTGATTCTCATTTTCTCTCTTGCCTGCCACCATGTAAGACATGCCTTTCACCTTCGGCCATGATTGTGAGGCCTCCCAGCCACATGGAACTGTGAGTCCATTAAACTTCTTTTTCTTTATAAGTTGCTCAGTCTCAGGTGTATTTTTATCAACAGTATGGAAACAGACTCATACAGATAAAGGAAATTAAAGAGAATACAAAACAAATGGAAAAAGCATCCCATGCTTACAGTTGGAAGAATTAATATTGTTAAAATGACAATACTACCCAAAGCTATCTATAGATTCAAGCCAATCTCTATCAAGATACTAATGACATTCCTCACAGAAATAGAAAAAAATTATAAAATTTGTAGGAAATTACAAAAGACTCCAAAGAGCCAAAGCAATCCTGAGCAAAAATAACAAAGACCTCAAAATGTGCTACAAAGGTGTAGTAACCAAAACAGCAGGATACTGCCATAAAACAGGCACATAGACCAATAGAACAGAATAGAGAACTCAGAAATCCACATATTTTCAACCAATTGATTTTTTACAAAGGTTCCAAGAATTCTCACTGGGGAAAGGATAGTCTGTTTAATAAATGATGCTGGGAAAACTGGATATCCATATGCAAGAAGAATAAAACTAGATCTTTACCTCTCACCCTAAACAAAAATCAACTCAAGATGGATCAAAGGCTGAAATGTAAGACCTGAAGTGATAAAAGAAAGAAAATATACTAGAAGAAATAGAATGATACTAGAAGAAAATATAGGGGAAATGCTTCAGGATATTGGTGTGGGAAAATATTGTATGAATGAGATCTTAAAAGCACAGGCAAAAAAAGCAAAAATAAGGTAGGATTATATCAAACTAAAAAGCTTTTGCACAGCAAAGGAAATAATCAAAGGAGTGAAAAGATAACCTATAGAATAGGAGGAAATATATGCAAACTACTCATCCAATGGGGGATTAGTATCTAGAATAGACAAGTAACTCAGAATCTCAACAGTAAAAAACAACCTGATTTTAAAATGTCCAAATGGTATGAATAGATATTTCCCAAAAGAAGACATACGAATGGATAAGAAATATATTTTTTAAATGCTCATCATTAATCATCAAGGAGATGCAAATCAAAACCACAATGAGATATCATCTCACCTCAGTTAGGATGGCTATTTCCAAACAGACAACAACAACAACAACAAATGCTGGTAAGGATGTGACGAAAAGAGTATTTTTATAACACTGTTGGTGGGAATGTAAACTAGTACAGCTACTATGGAGAACAGTATGGAGGTTACTCAAAAATCTACAAATAGAATGACCACATAATCCAGCAATTCTACTACTGGGAATTTATCCAAAGGAAAGGAAATCATTCTGTCAGAAACATCTGCACCCCCATGTTTATTGCAACACTATTCACAATAGCCAAGATATAGAATCAGTCCAGATGTCCAATAACATATGAATGGATAAAGAAAATGTGACATATATATACAATGGAATTCTATTAGGCCATAAAAAAGAGTGAAATTCTGTCATTCATGGCAACATGGATAGAATTGGAAAATGTTACGTTAAGTGAAATAAGCCAGGAACAAAGAGTTAAACACTGTATGTTCCCATTCATATGCAGAATCTAAAAAAAATGTGATCTCCCAGAAGTAAAAAGTAGAACAGAGGATATTAGAGGCTGGGAAGTATAGTGGGGAAGGAGGAATAGGGAGAAATTTGTTAAAGGATACAAAATTACAGCTAAATAGGAGGAACAGATTTTAGCACTCCATGCTACCTTAAGATGACTATAGTTAACAATAATACATAGTTTTGAATAACTAGAAGGAGGAAATGGAATGTTTCGAACACAAGGAAATGATAAATATTTGAGATGATGCATATGCCAATCACTTTGCTCTGATCACTGTATATTATAATATCAAAACATTACTACGCACCCCGTGAATATGTACCATTATTATTTGTCAATTTTAAAAAGTAAAATAAAAAAATATATACCCAGCAACCAGGGAACCATTAGTCTTTTATCGGTGCAGCATCATTCTATCTCATCCAGAAATTTCTTGGACATTTTTATTGGGAAAGAAATCCTTAATGTGAACAGCCTAGAACTCGCAGATTTGAGGAGAGAGGTCAGTCACCAGACTGAAAAGAAGAAAAGAAGAGGTAGCAGCTCAAGGTAGATGTAGAACCAAAGCCTGTTTGATGAGCTAAATTCAGATAAACACCAAAATTAGATGGCATCCACCCAACAATCTTCAAAATTTTGAGGTTGTGACTTTGGGAATCATGTTTAAACTGACATCCTGTCTCTGGAAATCATTGCTGTGAGGGGAATTTTCATTCTTTGTTTTTCTCCAAGACTCTCCCTACCTTGCACAAAATACCTGAAGGTTCAGTAGGCCATTTTCAAACCTGTATTTTTCAATCCTCAGGAAAATCTCCAGAGGAAGAGATGCTTGCCAACCAGAATTGCAGGGAGCCAACGTGGGCCATGTTCAGGTGACTTTGAGGAAAGTAACACTGACCTCAAGCTGCAGGGTGGCACTGGTGCCACAGGAATGCAAAGATAAGGGAAAATTAAAGGAATGAGCCATCTAATGTGGGAGGAACACAGGTATAAAGCATATGAAACACATGACTAAATAGCTAAACTACCAGGTCTACTTATTAGTACATAGACTTTATATCCCCAATTTTCCTTCAATTATAGAAAAGTTGACTTTGCACTTTAAATGGCAGGATATGTGTATATATAAAAGTGTGTGTGTGTGTGAAAGTAAGTGTGTGTGTGAATGTGTCCTTGGATTCCTGAGTCATTGAGATGAGTCCCAGAAGCTAACAAGAAGACCAACATGTGGAATTTTTTACTTCTCACTGTAAAAACTATTTTAAGAAAGTAAATAATAATAGCAAACCAGTGTAAATTTCATTAGATTGTGCTCCTGTTGACCTATATTTTGAACAATTTAAAACAAATAAACACAGTTACCAGTAATTATTGGTAACACAGAGTTACCAATAATTCTTCTAATATACACCCAAGAAAAATAAAAACGTATAGCCACACAAAACATTGTACATGAATGTTCATAGCAGTGTTAAGCATAATACCCCTGTATTAGCTTGTTTTCACACTGCTATAAATAAATACCTGAGACTAGGTAATTTATAAAAGAAAGAGGTTTAATAGAGTCACAGTTTAGCATGGCTGGGAGGCCTCAGGAAACTTACAATCATGACAGAAGGGGAAGCAAACACATCCTTCTTCACAAGGCAGCAGGAAAGAGAAATGCAGAGTAAAGGGGGAAGAGCCCCTTATAAAACCATCAAATCTTGTGAGAACTCCCTCACTATTACAAGAACAACATGGGGGAACCCCCTCCCCCGTGCCTCATGATCCAATCACCTCCCACAGGGTCCCTCCCCTAACGTGGGAATTTACAATTCAGATTACAATTCAAGATAAGATTTTGGTGGAGACACAAAGCCTAATCATATCAACCTAAAAGTGGAAACAATTGGCATGTCCACCTGCTGATGAATGGATAAACAAAATGTGGCATATCAATACAGTGGAATATAATTTAGCAGTTAAAAATAATGAAGTTCTGATATATGCTCAACATGGATGAATCTTGAAAATATTGTGGTATATGAATTAAGCCCATCCCAGAGGACCACATTTTGTATGTTTCCATTTATATGAAATATCCAGAATAAGCAAACCTACAGAGACAAAGTGATAGTTGCCATGGGGTATGTGGTGCAGAGGATAAATGAAGAATAACTGCTAATGGTTATGAGTGCTTTTGAGAGGGTGATGAAAATATTTTAGAATTAGATTGTGATGATGGTCATGCAACTTTGAAAATATACCAAAAACCTCTGAACTAAATATTTTAAATGGATTAATCATAAGGTATGTGAATTAAATCTCAACTTAAAAAAAATGAACCACTCAGAATTTAGGAAATGTACTTCCCCTGGATGTAAGCTAGTATGATGCACTGGGTAACAGTGTGGGTTCTGGAATCAGACTGCCTGGATTTGAGTACAACTTTGCCACTTACAAGCTATGTGATCTTGGGCAAGTTACTTGACTACTTTGTGCCCCAATTTCTTCATCTTTAAAAGGGGTGGATAATTGTACATACCTCTTGAGATATCCTTGAAGATTAATTAATAACGTAAGTGCTCAGAACAGTACCCTGCACTTTGCACAATAAAACCATTTACTATTATTATCATTATCAGCTTTACTGATGTGTTGCCTTGTTGGGACCTGAGAACAGGGTTACACCCCAGCGAGTAGAAGGTGATAATTCTCTTAGGGAAGGTCATTATTCCTATTGCCAATCAACCTGGCAAGCCACTGACCTTTGGAGAGGTAACGAGATCTTGGAATATATGACATAAACATATCACCAAGTCTAGGTTTTTATTTTTCTCTGAGCCTTCTGACCCTTGGAACCAGAATTCTAGAGATGCTTGAGTAGGTTTCTGGTGATAGGGTTATGTTGGTCTCTACCTCACAGGAAGGCTTAGAAGGCAGGGAGCCTCACAACTCTTCAGGAACTATCTAAGGAATATTTGGGTGTGCAATGACTGGCCCTTGAGCTCTGAGTACAACCACATCCAGAAGCAGTTGTGTTACCCTATGAGTTGTGATTCCCTTTTGTCGATGAGGAACTTCAATAAAGTCCTATTATTAAAAGACACAGCCTGGGCTCTACTCTGCTACGGGAAATGAAGAAAAGGGTGCATTCCATCTATTCAATGAAATGTCATACAGGAAGGCAGCCTCTGGCCCCATCTCCATCTCGCTCCAAAGTTAGTGGGATGGTTGCAGAATTCACCAGGGAGGTCAGGTTTCCCAGATCACAGGAGGAAATCAGCAGATGTGCAATAGGCCTATAGATAGAGTAGAATTGGTAAGTCCAGAGCACTAATGATTAGGAAAAGAGGCAGAGGCCCAGAATGACAAAGGATCCTGGTTGCATAGCACCATCCTGGACACTAGGGGAGGAGAGGACTAGGTGAGGAAGGGTAAGGACTGACATCCTATTACACTGACAGGTGGGGCTGAGAACCATCATAATTGAGGTATTTAGGTTACTATAAATGTGCCCATACTTTCAGACTAAGAGAAGAAGTTTAAAAAATTCCACAATCCTTATATTCAAGGAGCCTATGACCCAGTGTTTTTGGACCCTCAAGTAAATAGAAAAATCATAAAGGCAAACACCAGATTTTCGGGTAGATTGAGCCCTGAGAGATCCAGGAAGTTTTCTTCTTATGGAATATGTTGAAAGAAAGTCTGAAAGTAGAAATTTATGGTAATCTAAGTACCTCAATTATGATGATTCTCAGCCCCCCTGTCAGTGTAATAGGATGTCATTCCTTACCTTCTTTAGTACAGGTGAACTAGTCAAACTCTTTCAAAACCCAAGAAATGAGGCTAAAGCTTCCGAAATCAGTTCCACAACATCTTCCATAAAAAGAAAACTTCCTAGATCCCTCAGGTCTCTATCTACCCCCAAATCCTGTGTTTGTATTCATCACTGTTTTATGATAAAGTCATGAAACAGTCCCAAACACTTGACAATGCCAAACACTGGGTTACAGGCTCCTTCATAGAAGGATTGTGGAATTTTTCATACTTCTTCTCTTTTCTTCTATTTTTTTCTTTTTCCTTTTAGATTTCTGGGTCACATTGCTTAACTGAACTTCCTATTCTTATGCCAAGCATACAGAAAGTACTCGTTGAATGAATGAATCACCAGTTGAGGATAATTTAATTATGGGAAGTAGTTAGATTGCAACCACACTTTTGTGTTAAGGTGGGATCCAGTCATAGTGCTTTTGTTCCTTTGCTATCCCTGAGATGTACTGAGCTGTCTGTTCTGACTCTCCCATTTCTGCTCAGTTCAGCCCCTTCCTTTTTTGGGCCCATTTCCTCCTGTTCTCTATTCCTCCGTGCCCTCTGAAGCGCCTGTTTTCCTGCCAAGAACATTGCAGCTATGTTCAGATCTTTTCTGAAAAAGACCTTACACATTGTTGTTTAATGAATGCAGGACCTTTTACCTCTGGGGCTGCTTTATCTCAGTTCCACTGATTCCTCTTCTTTCAATTAACATTTAAATGTTGATGATTCTAGAATTAGACCATTTACTTTTACTCTTTTCAGTTTATATCGTCTTTCCTGAGGGAACTGGAGACTAAGTATAAGGTGAACATTGGGAAGAATGAAGAGATAAGGCCAGAACATTTAAGTTGGAAGCTGATTGAGGAAAGATGTTAATGCCATGATATAGAGTCTAATTTGGAGGTCAGGGGTCATGGTGGGTATGGATGAAAGATTCTTAAGAACAGGAGTTGCATCAAGTTATGATTCTGAAAAATAATTGTTTGTGGGTTCTAAATGGACTAGTGACAGGAGAGCTTGAGTCAAGGAGATCGGGTGATTTGAGCTGACCCTGGGAATTGGCAGTGGTATAGGTGGGAGAGATAGATTTAACATATTTCCAAGGGAAAAAAAGTGCAAGATGTAGTGACCTGTTAGACATAGCAGATAAGATAAAAGAAGTGAAAGATTCCTGGAGGTTTGGGCTTGGGTAATGCACAAATGGTGATAACATATTAACAGGATGAGAAGTAGAAGAGGACAAGAATAATTTGCCATAATCTGATGTGGTGGTATTATTAAAGCAATGTCTCTAGGTCTTTCGCAGTCAGTACCTCATATGGATGGGTGGCAGCTAATTCACTCTATTAGAAGTGATATAGGCAGAGCCTCAGTTAACAGATGACAAAAATATTTCAACTTGAAACTTTATTTAACCAAGTCTTCATAGCTCTTTCCACATTAACCAGGATTACCACAAATACATAGTGTAAGAGAACTAACATGAAAATCAAAATATTTATCTGAGTCCCAGTTATGCCACTTATTATTTCACTTGTTTGAGCTCATTTTTTTTCTCATCTGTAAAATGGAAAGATAATACCTCACAGGGTGGTGATAAAAGTTACATAAAACAATGTATAGAAAATTGATTTGTGAGCTGCCAACACATAGCTGGCTGGGGGAAATTTAATGCCAGTCTTAGGAATCATTTAGGCTGAGGGTTTGAAAAGGCAAGATTTAGAGTTAGAAGTATGCATCCAACATTCTGTCATAACTGCATGTCTATACTGTGATGAGACTTGGGAAGAAAATCCACCAAATAATCTAAATAGCTCCATGAGCGTGATGTTATACTCTTATACTTCACAGACAGATGGTGTGTCTAAGATGGAAGAGGCCTCAAGGATCATATTGTTTTCTTTTCTAGATGATGAGTCTGAGGCAAGAGAGGTGACACAACTTATCTAAGATCACAGAAACCACTGATAGCCAGGATAAGACCCATGCGTCTCAACTAACTCCTGGCTCAGGGCTCCTCTGCTGTATTACAGAACATTTTCCTGCTACTGAAAAAAAGACATCTCATTCTGGCCAAGGAGTCATCATCTTTTTTTGTTTAATTTCCGTTTCATAAAGCCAGAATAATTTCTGGTCCAAATCTATTCTTTGCTGGCCTAGCTGATTTACCCAAACTGTTTTTCATTTTATCTTGCCCTGAAAACTAACATTTTTCTTTCTTTGGGAAAAAAAAAAAAAAAAGGGCAAAGCAATGGAAAACTTCTACTCATAACTTCAGCATTTCTAAACCCTGAGGCAAGGGAGAGGAGAGGTAGAAGTGGCTTCACACTGGCAAGGGAATATTAGCTGGAGCACTTGTAGCAATGGAGAACTCGTACTGTGTGAAGTCTGAGATTCAAAGTGACAGGAAATTTATGTTTTTTTTTTTTTTTTTTTTTTTTTTTATGGCACTGCTCCAACCTGCCATGGCACTTGTAGAAATCCCGTTTTGATCATCTGGTCCTTACCATCTCCATTCCCACAACCACTTCCCAATTCCTTATTGAGGAGACTCTTGACAGAGGTCACTCCGACACCAGGTTGGGCAAGGAAAGAAAGTGAAATGAGAAAGGACTTCTCTTGACTCCCATGGTGACTAGAGGAGCTGTTCGGTGATTCAGAGTGGGGGACCTTGTGTACCATCTTCAACACTGACTCATTCAGGTACATTCTCCTTTGAGTGCTGAAGCGTGCTGTAGGGATGTATTAAATGGAGAGTGAAGATATGAACAAAGCTCTGATGATCTCCCATTCACATCCGGGGGCAGGAACTATGCTTTCTTTATCTTAATATCCTTTGCACTTATCTCAGTACCCTGCATATAGAAGAGTGCACAGGACAATTCTGTGTTTGTGGTGTGTGTGTTTAACTTGTTGACATGTAGTTCATGTAGCATATGCACAGTACAGTTTTGCTGAACAAATAGATCTGAAGGCAACAATGACTTCCTCAGACTTCCAGCCACCAGATTATCAAACGCTAGCAGTGGCTGGGCATGATGGCTCACGACTGTAATCCCAGCACTTTGGGAGGCCGAGGTGGGCAGATCACTGGAGGCCAGGAGTTCGAGACAAGCCTGGCCAACATAGAGAAACCCCATCTCTACTAAAAGTACCAAAAATTAGTCGGACGTGGTGGTGCATGCCTGTAATCCCAGCTACTCAGGAGGCTGAGGCAGGAGAATGGCTTGAACTCTAGAGGCGGAAGTTACAGTGAGCTGAGATTGCACCACTGCACTCCAGCCTAGGCTATGGAGCCAGACTCTGTCAAGAAAAAAAAGAAAAAAGCTAACAGCATTATTTCAAGCAAGAACATTTATTGAGTCCCCCCACCCCCAACAAATACTCATCCATTTGTTTGTTGATAATCTTAATAAAGTTTTATTTTTCTTAAAGTTCTGATAAGGAGCACACAAATGTTCCCGAGACAAATAATAATTATTAAACCTTTAATGAATGCATATTATGAACCCATGCTATGTTAAGCATTTTGTGTGCCTTTCTCATTTATTCATTACAACACCCCTTTGAAGGAGGCACTATTATTAACCTCATTTTATAGCTGAAGAAACTGAGGCTAAGAGAGGCCACACAATTTGTCCAAGCTCAAGACAAAAGCAGGGGAAAAAAACAGGACCTAGAGGAAGGTCTATAGATTCTGAAACCTTTTTGCATTTATCAAGAACTTTCCAATTCTCCTCAAGTGATCATTTACATTTTACAAACAAAACACAAAAATCTATGCTTTCATCAAGGTAGAGGATGCTGATGCTTGAGATAGACCAAAGGAATTGTTAACAGGGAAATATTTGCAGAGCTGAGAGGAAGAGGAGAAGCTGGAACCCAGTAGAATGTTGGTGCTCTTCATGGTTTTACTGTGAACCAGTCTTGCAAGCAGAGATTATACAGATGAGGATACTTGGAGATTTTTTTCCACTGCCTTTCTCCAGAGTTTTAGAATGCCTGACATGAGTTTGACATGGCCATCTACAAAGCATTTCTCTGACTGGGAGGAGAGCCAGCAAATAAATCCTTGTGTTTCCATTACAAATTGTTTTGAGAAAAGCTTCATATAATATTTGAAGTTGAAGGTGGAAAAGGGGTTGCAATAAAAGAACTGATGGCAAATGGACCTTTCAAAAGATTTTTGAAATGTGTACCTATTATATATAAGTATATACATCTATTTAACATGTGCATACTTAGCCAGAAGCTGTGGCTCACGGCCGTAATCCCAGCACTGTGGGAAGCCTAGGCGGGTGGTTCACTTGAGTCCAGGAGTTTGAGACCAGCCTGAGCAACATGGCAAAACTTGGTTTTGACAAAAAGCACAAAAATTATCCGGGCATGGTGGCACACACCTGTAGATCCAGCTGCTCAGGAGGCCGAGGTGGGATGATCGTGTGAGCCCTGGAGGCAGAGGTTGCAGTTAGCTAGCAGTGATGGCACCGCTGCACTCAAGCCTGGGTGACAGAGCAAGCCCCGATCTCAGAATGCACACACACACACACACACACACACGCACACACACACACACGTATAATTACACATATATGCATATTTACCTTATTTATAATTTTCTTATACTCCCAAGTGTATCTTTTAATACCAGAATAATTTAGATTACACCAGAGAATCCACAGGCTTCATTCACACTAGAAATAAATGGACTTGGGCAATCACGTATGGAAAGACCACAATCGTTGCTCCAAATAGACAGAGGTAATTGTGCCCTGAATATTTTTCTAAAGGGAAATAAAAACAAGAAAGCTTATTTCTAAAGGGAAATAAAAACAAGAAAGGTTTAGGTTAAGGAGCCCAGAAAAGAATAAGAATAGACATGAGCACAAAGGTCAATGACCACAAGTTGAACAGCATTGTGGGACTTGCAGGTGAGGAGACTCAACCTACTCTCTTCTGAAGCCTCTCTGCATTCCTCCTCTATAACCCTCTATACATTCCCAGCAGCATGCTTCACTGGAGACCTCCTACAAATTTCAGATTCCTAGGCAACACCCATAGTTTGGTGAACCTGAGAAAGTCAAATTGTTTCTTATTTTTGCATCCTTGAGTAATCAATGCACACAGGAGCTTGGGGAGGCCACTGTATTTTCTGAAGTTAAAAAAGAATGCTGTTTTGTTATGTTGTGAAGGTGGTGGGTTTACTTGCTGGAGACCTGAGCTTGCTACAACTTGCTGTGCAATGGGGGTAGATCAAGTGATGGTTTGTAACTTCTTCCCCATCTCTAAAATAGAGACACACCATGCTCACTTCAGTGACAAAGGAAAGTAAAAGGATATAAAGCAATATGAGTATTTTGGAGGGAATAAACAATACAGATAGAACACAAGTTCCACATTTTATTTAGGAAAACCAACCAGATAGGCCATGTTTTGTCTATTGGTTTCCAGAACCGTGTACCTGAGAGTGGATAACGTAAGCTTGAAATACCTCTTTTACAGAGTTATGTTTAAATATTCACAGGATCCCATGTCAGTTCTTTGGGGTGCTTATTCGAAACACAGATTCTCCAGCCTGGGCAATAGAGTAAGACCCCTTCCCTACAAAAAAATTTTAAAAATTAGCCCGGTGTGGTAGCCTGTGCCTGTAGTCCCAACTACTTGTAGGAGTGAGGTGGGAGGATCACTCCAGCCCAGGAGGTCAGGGCTGCAGTGAGCCTGTGATGGAGCCATTGCATTCCAGCCTGGACTCCATTTCAATCAAAACAAAAGAAAACAGATTCTCAGGCCACCATCTACACCTTCTACACTGAGACAGTGCAATCATAATATCCAAGTTATGGAGCTTGAGTGTCTTGTTTTTAATAGGCTCTCCAGGTGATTCTTATGTACAATGAAGTTAAAGAACCACTGTATCTTCTAAGGCAGGAACCAAAATACATTCATCACTGTAGCCTTTTCAGTGTATTAAATATAATAGGTGGCCAAGTAACATCCTTTGAGGAAACAAAGGCATAAAGAGAAAGATTATTTCATCCTTGATTCTTCTCATTGCATGTTTTTATAATCAGGGGCCTTGGTGAGCTGTGTCTAGGGTGAGTAAGCTGAGCTAAGCTATACCTCCTGATGGGGAGGGAGCTTTAGACACAGGAAATGCCCCTTTCAAAATGATCCAGAAAGACTTTCAAGAAAAGCCTCCCGGGAGCTAATTAAGGAGCCAGAGGCAGACAGTCTGCTGAATTAGATCTTTGGTAAGCCACTGAACTCAAAGATGAAAATCTTAGACCAGGAATAGCCATGAAAACCCCTGAGGCTGAAGGGATATAGGCTGATAGCCAAAGGTCAAACAGATCATGGTCAGTAAACTGGTAACTAGAGGGGAAAAGGAAGCCACATGTCCAGCTTCTACAAAGCATTAAGCTTCTGTGCAAAGCATGAGAGAAAAATGGGACTTGAGACACTTCTGAGTCTAACTTTAGTGAACACTGGGTGATGGGGGCCTGGGAAAGAGGGGCAGTATGGACGTTAACAGACAAGAAATGCCTGAGCAGTAAAGTGCAAAACTCAGTGCTGTTGGCTCCCCAGTTTTAAAAGGACTTTGGCCATTTGTGGGTTTGGTCCCTTGGAAAAAAACACCTGAGGCTTCCACGGGGCGAGGTGGAAACAGGCCTCCCTGAAGAGTTAATTGCTTCTTATGATGATTGTATAATTACATTTTCTGTTCTATCCTTATGTATTTAAGGAGCATTATAGTACAACCCCTAGTAATCTATGTTTCATGCTGATTTCCCACATACCTCCGCATTCTGTAACATTTTCCAAACAATTTATTTTCTTTGTCAGCTTTTAGTTAGGTGAAAACTTTGAAAAATCCAATGTTAAAACTTCCTAGGACAGGAGCTGTGCAAACGGCAGGGGACCTGTGACAGCCTGATCACACTTATTGCTTCATCCACTGCTTCACTTGCCAATATGGGAGTTGAGCCAGAGTGAGTGATGTAACTGCTCTGAAAAACTGGTGGAGTCCCAGTTTCCTTCTGCATGCTATTGGATCATGCTTGACCTCAGTCTCTAAAACCCTCGAAGAGCATCAAAGGAACCCCTGAAAGGGTAGGGAGTCCCCAGAATCCCTTTAAGATGCAAACAATCAAGCTTAGTGTTGCAGAAAGCATACAGATCATAGCCAACTACTGCCAAGTAAAGCAGCAAATCCCTCTAATTAGAAGGCCAATTAAAGAATTGAAAGGGAAATGGTGAATCTGTTATCATGGATGATAAAGAGTGTCTCTCTTCTTTCTTTGATGTTAATCATCTGTGTGGTATTGTCCTGGGTTAAGTACCCTCAGGACTGTTTATGAGTAGCACTATGACAGAGTGTGAGTCAGCCAGAGTGACACAACTCGAGAGAGAGAGACAGGGCAATCTAAACCCGAGAGAGAGAGAGAGAGAGAGACGGGGTAATCTAAACCCGAGAGAGAGACAGGGCAATCTAAACACGAGAGGGAGACAGGGCAATCTAAACTTGTTGTGTATGTGCTCTTTTTTTCTTTTCTCTGCTTATCTGTGTCTCAAATATGTTTGCTTGGTCTTTTAAACCAATGGCTTCTGTGAATCATTGTTTTCCTATAGATGGGAGAGTAGTAGATGAGAACACAGGATAGGTTTGTCAGCCTAGGACCTGCTGGCGGTGAGTAAAACAAAGAGCTAGATAATTAAACCATCGTAGGTAGGCGTACTTGTTCACCTTGGTGAGGCTTCCTAATTCATATTCCTGTCTTAGAACTTAAGAAGATTCTTCCTATTGAAACTGTTTTTGCAAAAATTATAACTGAGAAAACAATGACAGTGAAAGATATCTGACCTAACTGACTCCAACTTGCTTCTAACCTCCAAGCTACCCTTGTTTACCCCTGGGCATAGGCGTAACTAACTTTGGGAGGAACTTAGTTTATAGTTTAACTTTGAAACAAAGATGATAACAGCCCTTTCCCAAAACAAACCCCCTTCCTGCCTAAGGACTAGACTGCCTTTGAAGGACTAACAAATTAGGCACGAGATTAGAAATTATGATTTAGGAATCATGCAGCCAGAGGCTGCAAAATTCTGAACCTCTCCAAATTGCCCCTGTGCATAACATCACTATTGTAAAACCTAAGGTCAGTGAGTGAGTTATTTTGCCGAATGGATCAACTGGCACCACCCAGATCTGTAAACTGGCTGGTATTATTGTCCCCACCTGGGAACTGACTCGGTGCAAGAGGACAGGTTCAACTCCCTGTGATTTCATCACTGACCCAACCAATCAGCACTCCCAACTCACCAGTCCCGTCCCCCTAATTATCCTTAAAAACTCTGATCTCTGAATTCCCTGGGAGACTGATTTGAGTAATAATAAAACTTCAGTCTCCTGTATAGCCAGCTCTGTGTGAATTAAACTCTCTATTGCAATTCCCCTGCTTTGATAAATTAGCTCTGTCTAGGCAGTAGGCAAGGAGAACCCGTTGGGCCATGACACTATTGACTCTATTTGGGTTCATAAATAGAAAAGTGTACTAAACTGTCTTATAAGGGATGTAAAAAGAAAATATTCATTTGAGATATTGGAATGATACAAACCTCTGTCTTTGAACTACTTTTCATTACATAATATTGACTGAGAAGCTTACTGAATACCAACCACTGTACTGGTCTATGCGTTTTCCCTGAATTGTCTCATTTTATCCTCACAATGACCTTTTAGGATATGTTTCCTTTAGGATATTATTTTCCTCTGACAGATGAGAAAACTGAGGCCTAGAAAGGATAAGTAATTTGCCTAAGGGTACACATCTAGTAAGTAGCAGAGTAGAAACTTGTCCTAGGCAATAAAATTCTAGTTAGTTAATGCACAATGCTACCCTTAATACCATTGCCTTTGTAATGTGTTTAACATAAAGTCCTATTTATATGTAAAGTATTATTGTTATTATTATTACTATACATTTGGTTTTCCAAGCCATTGAGATGATACAACAGACCTATTAAAATGTAGACACATGGGGGTGGAGCAAGATGGCCGAATAGGAACAGCTCCAGTCTCCAACTCCCAGCGCGAGCGACACAGAAGACCGGTGATTTCTGCATTTTCAACTGAGGTACTGGGGTCATCTCACTAGGGAGTGCCGGACAATCGGTGCTGGTCAGCGGCTGCAGCCCGACCAGCGAGAGCTGAAGCAGGGCGAGGCATCGCCTCACCTGGAAGCGCAAGGGGGAAGGGAATCCCTTTTCCTAGCCAGGGGAACTGAGACACACAACACCTGGAAAATCAGGAAACTCCCACCCCAATATTGCGCTTTAAGCAAACGGGCACACCAGGAGAATATATGCCACACCTGGCCGGGAGGGTCCCACGCCCACGGAGCCTCCCTCATTGCTAACACAGCAGTCTGCGATCTAACCGCAAGGCAGAAGCGAGGCTAGGGGAGGGGCGCCAACCATTGCTGAGGCTTAAGTAGGTAAACAAAGCCGCTGGGAAGCTCAAACTGGGTGGAGAGCTCACAGCAGCTCAAGGAGGCCTGCCTGTCTCTGTAGACTCCACCTCTGGGGACAGGGCACAGCTAAAAAAAAAACAACAACAAAAGGGCAGCAGAACCTCTGCAGACGCAAACGACTCTGTCTGACAGCTTTGAAGAGAGCAGTGGATCTCCCAACATGGAGGTTGAGATCTGAGAAGGGACAGACTGCCTGCTCAAGTGGGTCCCTGACCCCTGAGTAGCCTAACTGGGAGACATACCCCACAGAAATACAAACTACCATCAGAGAATACTATAAACACCTCTACGCAAATCAACTAGAAAATCTAGAAGAAATGGATAATTTCCTGGACACTTACACTCTCCCAAGACTAAACCAGGAAGAAGTTGAATCCCTGAATAGACCAATAGCAGGCTCTGAAATTGAGGCAATAATTAATAGCCTACCCACCAAAAAAAGTCCAGGACCAGATGGATTCACAGCTGAATTCTACTAGAGGTACAAGGAGGAGCTGGTAACATTCCTTCTGAAACTATTCCAATTAATAGAAAAAGAGGGAATCCTCCCTAACTCATTTTATGAGGCCAACATCATCCTGATACCAAAGCCTGGCAGAGACACAACAAAAAAAGAGAATTTTAGACCAATATCCCTGATGAACATCAATGCAAAAATCCTCAATAAAATACTGGCAAACCGGATTCAGCAGCACATCAAAAAGCTTATCCACCATGATCAAGTGGGCTTCATCCCTGGGATGCAAGGCTGGTTCAACATTCGCAAATCAATAAACGTAATCCAGCTTATAAACAGAACCAAAGACAAGAACCACATGATTATCTCAATAGATGCAGAAAAGGCTTTTGACAAAATTCAACAGCCCTTCATGCTAAAAACACTCAATAAATTCGGTATTGAGGGAACATACCTCAAAATAATAAGAGCTATTTATGACAGACCCACAGCTAATATCATACTGAATGGGCAAAAACTGGAAAAACTCCCTTTGAAAACTGGCACAAGACAGGGATGCCCTCTCTCACCACTCCTATTCAACATAGTGTTGGAAGTTCTGGCTAGGGCAATCAGGCAAGAGAAAGAAATCAAGGGTATCCAGTTAGGAAAAGAAGAAGTCAAATTGGCCCTGTTTGCAGATGACATGATTGTATATTTAGAAAACCCCATTGTCTCAGTCCAAAATCTCCTTAAGCTGATAAGCAACTTCAGCAAAGTCTCAGGATACAAAATTAATGTGCAAAAATCACAAGCATTCTTATACACCAGTAACAGACAAACAGAGAGCCAAATCAGGAATCAACTTCCATTCACAATTGCTTCAAAGAGAATAAAATACCTAGGAATCCAACTTACAAGGGATGTAAAGGACCTCTTCAAGGAGAACTACAAACCACTGCTCAGTGAAATCAAAGAGGACACAAACAAATGGAAGAACATACCATGTTTATGGATAGGAAGAATCAATATCGTGAAAATGGCCATACTGCCCAAGGTTATTTATAGATTCAATGCCATCCCCATCAAGCTACCAATGACTTTCTTCACAGAATTGGAAAAAACTGCTTTAAAGTTCATATGGAACCAAAAAAGAGCCCACATTGCCAAGACAATCCTAAGTCAAAAGGACAAAGCTGGAGGCGTCACGCTACCTGACTTCAAACTATACTACAAGGCTACAGTAACCAAAACAGCATGGTACTGGTACCACAACAGAGATATAGACCAATGGAACAAAACAGAGTCCTCAGAAATAATACCACACATCTACAGCCATCTGATCTTTGACAAACCAGAGAGAAACAAGAAATGGGGAAAGGATTCCCTATTTAATAAATGGTGCTGGGAAAATTGGCTAGCCATAAGCAGAAAGCTGAAACTGGATCCTTTCCTTACTCCTTATACGAAGACTACTTCAAGGTGGATTAGAGACTTAAATGTTAGACCTAATACCATAAAAACCCTAGAAGAATATCTAGGTAGTACCATTCAGGACATAGGCATGGGCAAGGACTTCATGTCTAAAACACCAAAAGCAACGGCAGCAAAAGCAAAAATTGACACATGGGATCTAATTAAACTAAAGAGCTTCTGCACAGCAAAAGAAACTACCGAGTGAACAGGCAACCTACAGAATGGGGGAAAATTTTTGCAACCTACTCATCTGACAAAGGGCTAATATCCAGAATCTACAAAGAACTCAAACAAATATACAAGAAAAAAACAAACAACCCCATCAAAAAGTGGGGAAAGGATATGAACAGACATTTCTCAAAAGAAGACATTCATACAGCCAACAGACACATGAAAAAATGCTCATCATCACTCACCATCAGAGAAATGCAAATCAAAACCACAATGAGATACCATCTCACACCAGTTAGAATGGCAATCATTAAAAAGTCAGGAAACAACAGATGTTGGAGAGGATGTGGAGAAATAGGAACACTTTTACACTGTTGGTGGGATTGTAAACTAGTTCAACCATTATGGAAAACAGTATGGCAATTCCTCAAGGATCTAGAACTAGATGTACCATATGACCCAGCCATCCCACTACTGGGTATATACCCAAAGGATTATAAATTATTCTACTACGAAGACACATGCACACGTATGTTTATTGCGGCACTATTCACAATAGCAAAGACTTGGAATCAACCCAAATGTCCATCTGTGACAGACTGGATTAAGAAAGTGTGGCACATATACACCATGGAATATTATGCAGCCATAAAAAAGGATGAGTTTGCGTCCTTTGTAGGGACATGGATGCAGCTGGAAACCATCATTCTTAGCAAACTATCACAAGAAGAGAAAATCAAACACCGCATGTTCTCACTCATAGATGGAACTGAACAATGAGATCACTTGGACTCAGGAAGGGGAACATCACACACTGGGGCCTATCATGGGGAGAGGGGAGGGGGGAGGGATTGCATTGGGAGTTATACATGATATAAATGATGAATTGATGGGTGCTGACGAGTTGATGGGTGCAACACACCAACATGGCACAAGTATACATATTTAACAAACCTGCACGTTATGCACATGTACCCTAGAACTTAAAGTATAATAATAATAATTTAAAAAAGGAATGTAAATTAGTACAACCTCTGTGGAGAACAGTGTAGTAATTCCTTAAAGAGCTAAAAAGTAGATCTACCATTCAATCCAGCAATCCCACTACTGGATATCTACCCAAAAGAAAAGGAGTTATTATAGAGGAAGACACTTGTACATGTATGTTTGTAGCAGCGCAATTCACAATTGCAAAGCTGTGGAATCAACCTAAGTACCCATCAATTAATGAATGGGTAAAGAAAATGTGGCATATATGCACCCTGGAATACTACTTGGTCATCGAAAGGAATGAAATAATGTCTTTTGCAGCAACTTGAATGGGGCTAGATACCATTATTCTAAGTAAGGTAACACAGGAGTGGGAAACTGAAAAACATGTTCTCATTTATAAGTGGGAGCTAAGCTATGAGTACACAAAGGCATACAGAGTGATATAATGGACTTTAGAGACTCAGAAGCTGGAGAGTGGAACAAGGGGCTAGGGATAAAAAAAAACTACACATTAGTTACAATGTACACTACTTGGGTGATGGAGGCACTAAAAATCTCAGAATTCACAGCTACATAATTCATTCATGTAACAAAATAACCATTTGTACCCCAAAAGCTATTGAAATAAAAATTTTTTTAAAAGAAAAAAAAATGTAGACACATGAGAATATATAAAACAAATCAACACGTTTCCAGTAATATCTTCTTTAAGATCAGTCATTGAGGGGTAGACCTGGTTGTAGCTTCTTCATATCTTTCATATATCTTTAAAAAATAAAATAGATTCTTTTGGCCTATCCCCTAAATTTTTGTTACAACCTACCAAATATGAAAGAATGTACAGTTAAGGGTAAAAGAGAAAGAATTAACATAAATAAATCTATTTATAATATTATTCAATGCTTTCCTTAAATCATTTGAATGATTCTACATGAAGCCATATGATATGATTTTCTTTGAAACAAATTGCTTATTTTCTTGATTCTTAGATGCAAATTTCTTCACGTCTTGATGTTTTTGAAACCAGTAGATGCCTTATAATCAATGTGAACCATTTAATGTAGAGTTTTTTTACCCTCCTTCCACCCTCCAAGAAGCTATTATTAAAACTATGGTGCATCTTGGTATCTTAAAATAGAAGAAATGGGGGGGGCGGAGCAAGATGGCCGAATAGGAGCAGCTCCAGTCTCCAACTCCCAGCGCGAGGGACACAGAAGACCGGTGATTTCTGCGTTTTCAACTGAGGTACTGGGGTCATCTCGCTAGGGAGTGCCGGACAATCGGTGCTGGTCAGCTGCTGCAGCCTGACCAGCGTGAGCTGAAGCAGGGCGAGGCATCGCCTCACCTGGAAGCGCAAGGGGGAAAGGAATCCCTTTTTCCTAGCCAGGGGAACTGAGACACACAACACCTGGAAAATCGGGTAACTCCCACCCCAATACTGCGCTTTAAGGAAACAGGCACACCAGGAGAATATATCCCACACCTGGCTGGGAGGGTCCCACGCCCACGGAGCCTCCCTCACTGCTAACACAGCCGTCTGCGGCGATCTATCCGCAAGGCAGCACCGAGGCTGGGGGAGGGGCGCCCGCCATTGCTGAGGCTTAAGTAGGTAAACAAAGCCGCTGGGAAGCTCGAACTGGGTGGAGCTCACAGCAGCTCAAGGAAGCCTGCCTGTCTCTGTAGACTCTACCTCTGCGGACCGCGCACAGCTGCAGCCCATTAGGGGAAAGAGCGGGGGCGGTGCAGACGCGAACAACTCTGTCTGACAGCTTTGGGGAGAGCCGTGGATCTCCTAACGCGGAGGTTGAGATCCGAGAACGGACAGACTGCCTGCTCAGGTGGGTCCCTGACCCCTGAGTAGCCTAGCTGGGAGACATCCCCCACTAGGGGCAGTCTGACACCCCACATCTCACAGGGTGGCGTCACCCCTGAGAGGAAACTTCCAAAGAAAGAATCAGACAGGTACACTCGCTGTTCAGCAATATTCTATCTTCGGCAACCTCTGCTGCTGATACCCAGGCAAACAGGGTCTGGAGTGGACCTCAAGCAATCTCCAACAGACCAACAGACAGTCCTTCTGACTGTCAGACGGAAAACTATCAAACAGGAAGGACACCTATACCAAAACCCCATCCGTACATCACCATCATCAAAGTCCAGAGACAGATAAAACCACAAAGATGGGGAAGAAGCAGGGCAGAAAAGCTGGAAATTCAAAAAATAAGAGTGCATCTCCCCCTGCAAAGGAGCGCAGCCCATCGCCAGCAACGGATCAAAGCTGGTCAGAGAATGACTTTGACGAGATGAGAGAAGAAGGCTTCACTCCATCAAACCTCTCAGAGCTAAAGGAGGAATTACGTACCCAGCGCAAAGAAACTAAAAATCTTGAAAAAAAAGTGGAAGAATTGACAGCTAGATTAATTAATGCAGAGAAGATCATAAACGAAATGACAGAGATGAAAACCATGACACGAGAAATACGGGACAAATGCACAAGCTTCAGTAACCGACTCGATCAACTGGAAGAAAGAGTATCAGCGATTGAGGATCAAATGAATGAAATGAAGCGAGAAGAGAAACCAAAAGAAAAAAGAAGAAAAAGAAATGAACAAAGCCTGCAAGAAGTATGGGATTATGTAAAAAGACCAAATCTACGTCTGATTGGGGTGCCTGAAAGTGAGGGGGAAAATGGAACCAAGTTGGAAAACACTCTTCAGGATATCATCCAGGAGAACTTCCCCAACCTAGTAGGGCAGGCCAACATTCAAATTCAGGAAATACAGAGAACGCCACAAAGATACTCCTCCAGAAGAGCAACTCCAAGACACATAATTGCCAGATTCACCAAAGTTGAAATGAAGGAAAAAATCTTAAGGGCAGCCAGAGAGAAAGGTCGGGTTACCCACAAAGGGAAGCCCATCAGAATAACAGCAGACCTCTCGGCAGAAACTCTACAAGCCAGAAGAGAGTGGGGGCCAATATTCAATGTTCTTAAAGAAAAGAATTTTCAACCCAGAATTTCATATCCAGCCAAACTAAGCTTCATCAGTGAAGGAGAAATAAAATCCTTTACAGATAAGCAAATGCTTAGAGATTTTGTCACCACCAGGCCTGCCTTACAAGAGACCCTGAAGGAAGCCCTAAACATGGAAAGGAACAGCGGTACCAGCCATTGCAAAAACATGCCAAAATGTAAAGACCATCGAGGCTAGGAAGAAACTGCATCAACTAACGAGCAAAATAACCAGTTAATATCATAATGACAGGATCAAGTTCACACATAACAATATTAACCTTAAATGTAAATGGACTAAATGCTCCAATTAAAAGACACAGACTGGCAAACTGGATCAAGAGTCAAGACCCATCAGTCTGCTGTATTCAGGAGACCCATCTCACATGCAGAGACATACATAGGCTCAAAATAAAGGGATGGAGGAAGATCTACCAAGCAAATGGAGAACAAAAAAAAGCAGGGGTTGCAATCCTAGTCTCTGATAAAACAGACTTTAAACCATCAAAGATCAAAAGAGACAAAGAAGGCCATTACATCATGGTAAAGGGATCAATTCAACAGGAAGAGCTAACTCTCCTAAATATATATGCACCCAATACAGGAGCACCCAGATTCATAAAGCAAGTCCTTAGAGACCTACAAAGAGACTTAGACTCCCATACAATAATAATGGGAGACTTCAACACTCCACTGTCAACATTAGACAGATCAACGAGACAGAAAGTTAACAAGGATATCCAGGAATTGAACTCATCTCTGCACCAAGTGGACCTAATAGACATCTATAGAACTCTCCACCCCAAATCAACAGAATATACATTCTTCTCAGCACCACATCGCACTTATTCCAAAATTGACCACATAATTGGAAGTAAAGCACTCCTCAGCAAATGTACAAGAACAGAAATTATAACAAACTGTCTCTCAGACCACAGTGCAATCAAACTAGAACTCAGGACTAAGAAACTCAATCCAAACCGCTCAACTACATGGAAACTGAACAACCTGCTCCTGAATGACTACTGGGTACATAACGAAATGAAAGCAGAAATAAAGATGTTCTTTGAAACCAATGAGAACAAAGATACAACATACCAGAATCTCTGGGACACATTTAAAGCAGTGTGTAGAGGGAAATTTATAGCACTAAATGCCCACAAGAGAAAGCAGGAGAGATCTAAAATTGACACTCTAACATCACAATTAAAAGAACTAGAGAGGCAAGAGCAAACACATTCAAAAGCTAGCAGAAGGCAAGAAATAACTAAGATCAGAGCAGAACTGAAGGAGATAGAGACACAAAAAACCCTCCAAAAAATCAATGAATCCAGGAGTTGGTTTTTTGAAAAGATCAACAAAATTGACAGACCGCTAGCTAGACTAATAAAGAAGAAAAGAGAGAGGAATCAAATAGACGCAATAAAAAATGATAAAGGGGATATCACCACCGACCCCACAGAAATACAAACTACCATCAGAGAATACTATAAACACCTCTATGCAAATCAACTAGAAAATCTAGAAGAAATGGATAATTTCCTGGACACTTACACTCTCCCAGACTAAACCAGGAAGAAGTTGAATCCCTGAATAGACCAATAGCAGGCTCTGAAATTGAGGCAACAATTAATAGCCTACCCACCAAAAAAGTCCAGGACCAGATGGATTCACAGCTGAATTCTACCAGAGGTACAAGGTGGAGCTGGTACCATTCCTTCTGAAACTATTTCAATCAATAGAAAAAGAGGGAATCCTCCCTAACTCTTTTTATGAGGCCAACATCATCCTGATACCAAAGCCTGGCAGAGACACAACAAAAAGAGAGAATTTTAGACCAATATCCCTGATGAACATCGATGCAAAAATCCTCAATAAAATACTGGCAAACCGGATTCAGCAGCACATCAAAAAGCTTATCCACCATGATCAAGTGGGCTTCATCCCTGGGATGCAAGGCTGGTTCAACATTCGCAAATCAATAAACGTAATCCAGCATATAAACAGAACCAAAGACAAGAACCACATGATTATCTCAATAGATGCAGAAAAGGCTTTTGACAAAATTCAACAGCCCTTTATGCTAAAAACGCTCAATAAATTTGGTATTGATGGAACGTACCTCAAAATAATAAGAGCTATTTATGACAAACCCACAGCTAATATCATACTGAATGGGCAAAAACTGGAAATATTCCCTTTGAAAACTGGCACAAGACAGGGATGCCCTCTCTCACCACTCCTATTCAACATAGTGTTGGAAGTTCTGGCTAGGGCAATCAGGCAAGAGAAAGAAATCAAGGGTATCCAGTTAGGAAAAGAAGAAGTCAAATTGTCCCTGTTTGCAGATGACATGATTGTATATTTAGAAAACCCCATTGTCTCAGCCCAAAATCTGCTTAAGCTGATAAGCAACTTCAGCAAAGTCTCAGGATACAAAATTAATGTGCAAAAATCACAAGCATTCTTATACACCAGTAACAGACAAGCAGAGAGCCAAATCAGGAATCAACTTCCATTCACAATTGCTTCAAAGAGAATCAAATACCTAGGAATCCAGCTTACAAGGGATGTAAAGGACCTCTTCAAGGAGAACTACAAACCACTGCTCAGTGAAATCAAAGAGGACACAAACAAATGGAAGAACATACCATGCTCATGGATAGGAAGAATCAATATCGTGAAAATGGCCATACTGCCCAAGGTGATTTATAGATTCAATGCCATCCCCATCAAGCTACCAATGACTTTCTTCACAGAATTGGAAAAAACGGCTTTAAAGTTCATATGGAACCAAAAAAGAGCCCGCATTGCCAAGACAATCCTAAGTCAAAAGGACAAAGCTGGAGGCGTCACGCTACCTGACTTCAAACTATACTACAAGGCTACAGTAACCAAAACAGCATGGTACTGGTACCACAACAGAGATATAGACCAATGGAACAGAACAGAGTCCTCAGAAATAATACCACACATCTACAGCCATCTGATCTTTGACAAACCTGAGAGAAACAAGAAATGGGGAAAGGATTCCCTATTTAATAAATGGTGCTGGGAAAATTGGCTAGCCATAAGTAGAAAGCTGAAACTGGATCCTTTCCTTACCCTTATACGAAAATTAATTCAAGATGGATTAGAGACTTAAATGTTAGACCTAATACCATAAAAACCCTAGAAGAAAATCTAGGTAGTACCATTCAGGACATAGGCATGGGCAAGGACTTCATGTCTAAAACACCAAAAGCAACGGCAGCAAAAGCAAAAATTGACACATGGGATCTAATTAAACTAAAGAGCTTTTGCACAGCCAAAGAAACTACCATCAGAGTGAACAGGCAACCTACAGAATGGGAAAAAATTTTTGCAACCTACTCATCTGACAAAGGGCTAATATCCAGAATCTACCAAGAACTCAAACAAATATACAAGAAAAAAGCAAACAACCCCATCAAAAAGTGGGGAAAGGAATATGAACAGACATTTCTCAAAAGAAGACATCCATACAGCCAACAGACACATGAAAAAATGCTCATCATCACTGGCCATCAGAGAAATGCAAATCAAAACCACAATGAGATACCATCTCACACCAGTTAGAATGGCAATCATTAAGAAGTCAGGAAACAACAGGTGTGGAGAGGATGTGGAGAAATAGGAACACTTTTACACTGTTGGTGGGATTGTAAACTAGTTCAACCATTATGGAAAACAGTATGGCGATTCCTCAAGGATCTAGAACTAGATGTACCATATGACCCAGCCATCCCACTACTGGGTATATACCCAAAGGATTATAAATTACTCTACTACAAAGACACATGCACACGTTTGTTTATTGCGGCACTATTCACAATAGCAAAGACTTGGAATCAACCCAAATGTCCATCTGTGACAGACTGGATTAAGAAAATGTGGCACATATACACCATGGAATACTATGCAGCCATCAAAAAGGATGAGTTTGCGTCCTTTGTAGGGACATGGATGCAGCTGGAAACCATCATTCTTAGCAAACTATCACAAGAACAGAAAACCAAACACCGCATGTTCTCACTCATAGGTGGGAACTGAACAATGAGATCACTTGGACTCGGGAAGGGGAACATCACACACTGGGGCCTATCATGGGGAGGGGGGAGGAGGGAGGGATTGCATTGGGGAGTTATACATGATATAAACGTCATGCAAATGTACCCTAGAACTTAAAGTATAAAAAAAAAAAAAAAATGATAAAAAAAAAAAAAAAAATAGAAGAAATGCCATAGTATTTTACATTTTGTTAAGATTTATAATACTAGGTCTGCCAATATAGATCACCCACTGTTTGACTATATGGACAATTAAATTTGTCCAAACTGGCACTTAGCCACAACAGAAGAAACACTAAATATCTTTTAAAATCTAATTTTATGTCTAGATTTGGGTTTGTAAATACCATTCCCTCATTTAAAACACACACACACACACACACACACACACACACACACACACAGGACTGCTTCTAGGGTTGGGGCAGAGAAAATACAAGATGAACTTAGAATATCTTACAGTGCTACAAAGTAAAGAAGTAATTTTTTTTAAATGAAAGATGTACACCTGTTAAAAGGACACAATGCCCAACTTGAAAGGGCTCTCTCTGATCAAATCTGTGATGATTTGTGCATTGAAAGACATAATTATGGTAATTTATTATAGCCCATTGAATAAGAACCAATGAGTTCATATTGATAATAAGGAAATACATAAATAAACAGGAGGGGAGAAAGGAAAACCCTTACAATAGCATGTTACATCATAAATGTGGAAAGCATGATAGCATTTAAAAATCACCGTTTTTCAGTCATCCATGGAAATCAGGTAAGAATCATCAATGGGTGCTACAAGAATTGCTGAAAGTTTGATTAGAAAAAGGATATTTATATAATCTCAAAATCTCTCTCCACAGACTTTGTTAACATGAAGGAGAAAATGGTAACCTTACAATAAATAGCTGACACACAGCACCTCAACCAAGCAATCACAGTTTACATCACCAGCAATCGGACAGTCTGACATCATGTCCCTCTTCATGTCATGCACTGGGAAGGACACAGCATTTCTTACACACTATAGCTGCTGAAAATGCATCACCTGCATGAGAACATGAAGAAATATCAAGCTCCAAACAGCTAACCTGCACTTTTCTAACAAAGCCAATATCATAAAAGACAAAGGCTGAAAAACTGTTCCAGATTAAAGGAGACTAAAAACTTATGACAACTAATTGAAATGTATTAATTTGGATTGGATTCTAAATTGGGAATAGGACAGAAAGGATTACCCTAATAGTGAAAGTTCATACAGTGACTCTTACAACAGATAATAGTACTGAATAAATATCAAATGTTCTCAGTTAAATACTTGCACTATGTTTATGTAAAAGCATGTCCTTATTCTTAAGAGATATTGAAGTATTTAGGAGTAAAAGGGCTTGATTTATACAACTTAATTTCACATACTTTGAAAGAGAAAAGGAAATGTGGCAAAATGTTAACAATCAGTATATTTGAATTAATAAAATACCAGAGCTACTTTTATTATTTTTGAAACACTTTTATATTTGAAATTATTTCCAAATAATGAGTTAAAATTTTTTTAAAACCTATGTGTATTCTGTTTGAATGTATCTTCAAAATATTTTTGAAGCATTTTTGCCAATGGGTTTTGATAGAGGCCAACCTGGAAATTTGTAGTTAAGAAGTAATAAATAAATAAATTTAATTTCTAAGTTAAAGTTCAGCCCAAGGTTTCAAAAGAAGTTCTTATGTAGAGGAAAGTTGTTAGATGGAAATTATTTGGAAAAAGGATTTTACATATATCTTTGCAGTCATGTTGTATGACTGTTTTATAATATTCTTTCAGAATTACGAACAAAAAAAATCACCATTTTGAAATTTAAAGAATTTGAAGAGAAAACAGAACAATGGAAATATTAAATAGTATGGGTGCCAAGTAAAATGGAGTAAAGTTTTTTCAAAGGTCTTTGATGGCAAGCTAAACATGGAAAAGCAGAAGCTGTATATAAATTTTATTCCTTAAAAAAATTTCAGGATGAATTGTTTTACAATTATCCAGGGCTAGAATCAGAATTAAATTAAACATACATTGATAATAGTTAAGAGTTACATATTCGTGTCTTATTATATCATGTATTTATATTTCTTTAGCATATATCTGTTTGTATTCCTTCAAGTAGTTTATTATTTTTGTATACCATCTTCTCATTAGTTGACTGCTCAACTTTGCTGTCATGCTAAAAAGTTCAATTTTAAAGGAAAGACAAGTTGACTATAGAATAAACAATAACTCAGACCCTCAATTACTCATGATCATAGTCCAGAGAAAGTTACCTAATTTATTTGAAAGTTGCAAAGTGATTTGCTTTGGAATCCAAGTCTACATAAGTGGAGACATACCATTGATACAGTTGCTTTTCCTTATAAACGTGTTCCTCACATCAGAGATGCCAAATAGATCTGATCTGACATGTCAATTTCAGTTCATTTATTATTGCTGCTTAAGACTCTGTGTTCCAAAAGATTGTGAGGCTACTTAAGTACTGCAGAGTAAAGAGCCCTGATGGAGCATGGCGGTGTGTCTCCTCTTTGCAATCCCTGCCCTCACATGTAACAGATGATTTTCACCTACCCCTAATTGAGGGTGTTCCTCACTTTGTCTAGTACATGTCTTAGGGGCACATTTTTAACTAATATCTTGAAAGATTAATGCTGGTATATACA
Source organism: Trachypithecus francoisi (assembly GCF_009764315.1). Classification (NCBI taxonomy): domain Eukaryota; kingdom Metazoa; phylum Chordata; class Mammalia; order Primates; family Cercopithecidae; genus Trachypithecus; species Trachypithecus francoisi. Next base: position 73,470,111 of record NW_022681453.1, on the reverse strand, counting down.
GGAAAACTTTACTTTTGATTCTTTTCACTAACAAGGATTATGATGGGTGTGTCTGGGACCTGTGGAGCAACTGACATTTTTTAAACAATATATTAGGTTATAGAGATGTGTTCCCCTTCTACCCTTTTGGTAAAACCATGTTAGTTATCCATGGCAATCAGGTAAGAATCATCAATGGGTACTATAACAATTGCTGAAAGTTTGGTAAGAAACAGGATATTTATGTAACCTCAAAAATCTCTCTTTGCAGACTTTGTTAACACAAGGAGAAAATGGTAACTTCACAATCACACAGCCCCTTACACAACACCACACACAGCATTTAAAGCTACAGTTTTCAAACTGAAATGGTTAGAATCATAAGAATGCCAAATACTTGATAGGATAACGAGGCTGACCTTCACACAGGCATTAGTTAGTCCTGAATTAGAGCCCCAAATTACAAATCATTAATCTACAAGTAGTTACTGAGTCCTAACTATGTGGAAAGTATTGTGCTAGCTGCTTTAGGGGAAGCACAATTAAATAAAATTGTTCTCCTGCTCTCCTGGAGCTCAGCTTTACTTGGGAAGATAATGTATTCACAGAAGTAGCTGTGATACAGGCAATACATTCTCAGGGTCATGGGAGTGGTAGAGGATGAGGACCAGTGAGCGGTGGCTCTTCCTCCTTGCTGCTTATCTCTGGACCCAGCCCCATTATTAAGAGAGAGTTGAAGGCAACAGATTATCAGCCCTGGAAGGAGCCCTCTAACATCACAAATGCAAAAGCCAGACTCAGAGAGATTGTTATTTGATGAGAAGCACGTGTTATAATTCAGGTCAACTGCTTTTTCTGATATAAATAGTGAATTTCTCCTAGTCTGGTTTCTTAAGGCAGCTGTAGGGGGTGGAAAGGGTGTGAGACAGGAATGGATTCTCATTAATTACAGCTATGATACTTAATCCTGTGCTAACTTAATTTTCTAATTGTAAAAATGAGGATAATACTATGTACTTTGCATCTTATGCCCCATGGGTTGGTTAGGAGAGTCATGTGAGACTGCGTGAAAGTACTTTGAAAATAATTAAGTGCTATAAAGACGTAGAGGATTATTAATAGCATCTGACATTTATTAAGTACTTATGATGTGCCAGGCATTGTGCTGGCAGTTTATATTCATTAGCTTAGTTAACTCTTCTGCAACCCTCCAAGGTAGATGCTGCTATCAACATTTTATTGAGGAGGAAACTCAGCTTTACATCAATTATTTGCATAGAAGTAATTGTCCCAAAGAGATTTCAGACTTGAGCAACCATATTCTACAGTCCCCACATAATCATTTTTCTTATCAATTATTATGGAAGTTGCCAAATGGCTGAATGACCATTGTCTACAGATGGACAAGAACAAATCCTGCTCATTCTCCTAATGATGACCAGATTTACACTTGGGGTCAGCATGGGGTTAAAAACCAAGCACCTTGCTGGGGGTGGAGTCGGGCAGAAGTGGATGGAGAAGGTAAGCCTTGGAAAAAAGAGCATTTCTCAGAAGACTCACTAAATCCCTTTCCTTCATGTATGCATGAACATGCACATTCCTGCCTTGGGTATTTAACCAAGCTAATTTCACACTAATATTCAAGGCTTGCTACAAAGGCACTGATTAATCCATTAGCCACCCTTGGTAACAAGCTGAGGAATTATTACTTCAACTGCTCTCTTCCTGCTCAAAGCCCAAAGGGACTGCCTCACATTCTCTTCATTGCCATGGATTCAATGGAAGTTCCCTGGTCAATGAACCAGGCCACTTGAGGACAAAGTTTGAAGCCAAAGCTGGGGAATCTGGGGAGCCAGCAGCTGATTCTGAGAATCTTGGCTTCTGTTTATAAAGGTGAATCCAAATTCTGCTCTCACTCTCCAAAATTCTCTAGCAAAAGCCTGAGGCTGAGAGCAAAAGGTGAAATGAGATTTAGAAACAGAACCCCAGAGAATGTGTGCCTGCATATTGTGCGGAAACAGGAAGAAGAAGAGAATAGACTGAAGGGGGAGGGGCGGTATAGTTGTTCTTGGAGTGTCAGCATTTCCCAGCTAGGAGAGAGCCTGGCTGGCCTTGAGAAAGCATCTCCCGCAAGCCTGCCCTGTCCTCACCCTAACATCTCCTGGAGCGCAGGGCCCCAGCGAGAACTAGCAATCATGCTAATTGCATGCTGGCTGGAGAAGCAGTAGCTAGAGAAGAAAATCACTGTGTGATGAAGTAAATGCCTCAGTGCTGCCCAGTTTGAAGAGAAATATTTGCAGATTCTGGTTAGGCCAGTACGAATAGCAGAGCGACATCATCTATTCTTTCTTGCCTCCCCCTCCCTAATCCCTTCCAGTAAAATAATGCAACAGAGACAATGGGAGGGACTTGGGGTCTTCTGACTTCTTTCCTAAAAGCCAAGAGTCCTCCCAAATGTATACTGAAGCTCATTGCCCTTTAATTTGATTTATTATGTATTAGGCACTGTGGCAATCACTCAGTATGCATCATCTTATTTTATCTTCACCACACTCCTAAGAAATAAGTGTTATTATCCCTTTTTGCAGATAAGGAAGTTAAGGGTCAGAAAGATTCAATAACTCGTAGCAGGTAATATAGATACAAAGAAATGAATTAGGGTGAGAACCCATTTTCTCTAACTCCAGAGCTCGAGCACTTATCCCTACAGCTTACTGTTGAACTGCCACACTTTGGGTATGGCAAGAATAGCAAAAGAGAAGCTTGGCTTTGGTGATCTCAGGTTGTGTGCATGTGTGTGTCTCTGTGGGTGAATGCATGCTTATTTTTATTCTATTTTCAATCTCTTGCTCCCAGTCCCCCAATTCTTTGCACTCATATACACCTTTTACCTGTTCTGTTTTCTTATTCTTAATTCTCTTGTCACCTACCTGAGAAATTAATTCATGAGCGTGTGTTAAGAATTTAATAATTTAACTTTCCTTCGACTATTTGCATTTTAAAAGTAAATAAAGAGTGAGACACTGATAAAAATGTACCAGTCCTTCAAGCAGGAGTAGGTCAAGATATTTTCTGGAAGAAGACAAAATGATAATTCGGGAACCATAAATCCCAGTTCTTTTCACAGAACAGGTGAACAGAAAAACTCAAACGTTCAGAGTAATCTCAGATATGTTTGCATCAGAGGAGGAAGGAGAGCCCAGGCTGATTCTGTTTGAGATTGCCCAAATAAGCATATTTGGGTCTCAAAATGGAAAATATTTCTGGTCTTTGAGCAACAAAAACTTTTCTGTGTCACCAAGGCCCCGATAAGGCAGGACTGGGCCCAGGAGAGGGAGCAAGATAAAGCATAGTCTTCCCCAGCAATGTCACCTCATGCACCCCACCAGCCCAGGATAAGCAGGCACAGCCTCTCTGTCTGCGCATGTCACCCATTCTACAGCAGACCCTGATGTACAAGCTCAGGATTTCTGTAGCATTCAAAGCAGATCAACCTACACTACAAGCTTCATAGTGGACAGGAAACAGTCTTTCTACTCCTGCATTTTCAACATAGAAATGCAGGCTGCAAAGGAAGAGGGGTTGGGAAGACAGGAGGAGGGGAAACTGGAGAGTATCACCATGGTAACTACCTTCCTGGCATCATTTTTTCCCTCAGACCAAGCCCATCCCCAAGAGCCCAGTCCTTTCTGGAGTGATAGCCCTGTGCAGAAGGCACATGTACTGTGCAACTCTCTCAGACATCATGCTCGAGTGGTTTTTCCTCCCTCCTCAATGCATAGTCTGAGTGTTGGTTCTGTTAACCAGACTAGTCATGGTCTCTGTTTCCATTTCACCAACTGCTACCTCATTCCCACTCCCCAAATAGAATATAATAAACTCCATGAAAGCTAGGAATTTCAATTATTTTGTTAATGTATTTCCAGAGCATGGAACCGTGCCTGGTACATAGCAGGTGCTCAATAAACTTTTGTTTAATAAGGGAAAAAATAAATTTATACACTTATCAGAAAATGCACAGCTTAGCTTTAATACAGACACCCATTAGCATTTGGCCAAATATTCCTAGTGAAACAATTGAAATTCCCATTCCTTGGCCACACATTGGGTCACAGCTACAGCTTGTTGCTTACTGAGGTAAATGCATAGGGCAAGGGTTGCCCTGTCTAGAAAGTCAACTTTCCCTTCCCAGAATTTTAAGTCCAGATCTGAGTTATTCTACCTTCTGAGTTTCTGGTGAGAGCCATAAAGTTAAAATGGGTTTGCTCATTCATTTATTCAATTAATATTTAGTGAGTCCTGATACACCAAACACTCTTCTGGGTGCTGGAGCCAGAATAATGACTGAAACATAAACATGGAGTGTATGCTGTTTGGAGTCATGTATGGACAAGACAGGGCTTCTGCGATAAGACTCCCTATACTCATTGTTTTTTCCTGGAGATATTTAGCTAGTTGTTTAACCAAAGAGGCTGCATTTGGCCTACAAACATTCCAGAAAGGACTGAGGAGGGGAACCTCTAATCCTTTGGTATAAAGAATTGGGAAATATTTACATAAAAGAAACTGGAGAGAGACTTTAAAAAAAAGGAGAAAAAGGTACTTCTGAGGGGTGCTGCCGTTGAAGGTCCTGGTAAACAGGGGTTAGCCAGAGGGCAGATGGGGGGACACTCAAGGACCTGACAACCTAATGCCTCTAATACACTGATGTGAATTAGTTTCTCAAGCAGGTGACTAGGGAGCAGATTTCAGTTTAAATCCCAGCTCTACTTTTTCTTAGCTCCTGGTCTTAAACAAATGCTCAACTAGCCTCACTTGCAAAATGGAGGGATGACACTGTTGCTCATCCCACAGGATTTAGTGAAGCCCAAGACCCAGTGCCTACCTCATAGTGGAAGCAAGACAAATCATAGTACTGATGAACTATTGAAAAATGAAAGGGAGCAAAGATGAAAGGGAGACGAGAAGGTCCCCACAGACAAATCTCAATTCTGGATTTTGCCAAAACCAGATCTTGTCCCTCCTCTCAGAGCCAAACATAGACATTACTTCACTCATATTACTTCCCCTCCTCAGTCTTTTCCCTAAGAATGGTGATTCTTGAAATTTAGTATATATAAAAGCAAATATGGACACGTGTTAAAACACAGTTTACAGAATTCAAACCTAAGAGACTCTGATGTTGTGAATCTGAGGTAAGGCCCAGGGATCTATATTTTAAAATGGCAATTCAAGTAATTTTCATGCATGTTATTGCTAGATCCTACTTTGTAAAACTTGCAGAGGGCTCCAAGACAGAGGTTATGTAAATTAATCTGAGACACAGAAGTGGCGATGCATCGTAAATAGAAGGTGTAAGCAGAGGTTAATGTACAGAGTATAGTAGTAATTATATTTAAGAGAGGCCTGACTCAAGACTACCTCTGGAGTGAGTTGTCTGATGAACAGAGGCCCTGCTATTTTTCGTCCTCTCAATAAAGCAGCTCTCAGTTTGACTTTCACTATGTGACTTAAAACTCTAAAGCTATCCTCAAGTATCTAGATGTTTGATAGTCAGATGGTAGCCTGGATTTTCCTCTATTCATCTCAATGATTCAGACTCATGTAGATGACCTTAATTGTCCAAGTCTTTACCACAATTCTAGGCTTAGGCAAGTTATTTCCGTAATCAAGTAACTCTTCATAAATAACCAACTTCACAAAATTAGCAAGACAGGAAACAAGCAAGAGCAGCCTGCCATAAGTAGTGCATGTTTCCATGTGGATAATTGCTGAGGCCTATCTCTTCTCAGAATGTCAATGTAACGAGAGGAATCTATGTAGGAAAGGGGAACAGAAACAAATGACAATAATGAAAAACATTTTCATAACTAGAAGGAAAATCTTGTAGTCCCAAATATAGTTAGCCACAGTAGGCCTATTTAATAGTGATGGGGATATCAATTAAATAAAAGCTTACTGGCCATGCAATACCAATTACTCCTAAATGAAGGTACATTCTACCAAAATGCAAAGTTGTGTCTTTAGGATGCCAAAATGCCCAATCGAGTAGTAAAAAACCAAGCCACTAGGGTTACTTTGTCTACATCCTTATTTCCCAGGTCTTTTGTCTTCACTACATCCTTGCGTGTATACATTTTCTGCTATTGTCCATGGGCTATCCCCCAAAGCAAAAAGAAACTTGGAATAGCATTATGTATAGCAGTGTGGTAGACCGTAACAACATTGGTGGGCCCCGAGGACCCACATCTCTTAATATTCAGCCCTTCAGTAGTTCCTGCCTACATGGAGTTGGAAACCCAACGGTTTAGAAAATGAGACATTAGCAAGCATGACTCAAGCAGAGGCCTAATATTTGCAGATTGAGCTTGTCTTTTGGAACATTTGCTTTTGAAAACCAGCTACCACATTTTAAAGAAGCTTGATTTTGACAATGAATAATGAGAAGACAAGTAGATAGGGGCCCTGAAGCACCACCTTGGACATCCAGCCCCAGCTGACTCCCAGCTGAATGCAGCCACTTAAGTGACCTAAGCTCTCCTACATGAAGCACAAGAATGCTCAGCTGAACCAGTCAACCCACAGAATTGTGAGAAATAATAAATCATTAATGTTTTAAGCCATTGGGTTTGGGACAATTGTTATGTAGCAACAAATAATTAACAGAGCAATTACCTACAAAATTACCTACTAAAGCAAATGGCACTGAATCGTCTTTCAATATACTTTTTTTGTTTGTTTGTTTCAAGATATGTTTTTGTTTGTTTGTTTGTTTTGTAATTCAAATCTAAATGAAAGACACAGAGATGTCAGGAAAAGACAATTGGTTACCCACTGTTGTCAAGAGGAGATGGCATGCCATGCTACCCAGGGCCACATGGGGAAGCACCAGCGTCTGTCAGGAAGCAAAAGAAGTGAGGGTAAAGCATGGGCAAAAGTCCTTATTATGATTTTCATGGTGTGCAATGAGTGAGGCAGGCTAATTAGGCTAAGCAGGTTTAGGATTGCAGAATTTGAAAGATTTTAGGGGGCTCTGGGGTGTAGGAGCTGTCCTGAGTTGTCTCATATTTATCCCTGGGGCGATTGGGGCAGTGGATGACAGGTGAAATCTTCATAAAAGAGGTAATTGGGGAATGGGCTCTAGACTGATTGGTATTTTAGGTTGAATGCTTGTGTCACACCTAGAATTCTTATGTTGAAGCTCTAACCCACAATGTGAGGGAATTTGGAGTTTGGGCCTTTGGGAGGTAATTAGCTTTAGATGAGGTCATAATAAGTGTGGGGCCTCCCAGATGGAATTAGTGACCACTTAAGAAGAAGAAGAAGAGACCAGACCTTTCCCTGTCTCTGCCAAGACAGGCTGTGTGAGAAGGCAGCCATCTGCAAGCCAGGAAGAGAAGACTTGCCAACAATCGGACCATGCTGGAACCCTGATCTTGGATTTCCCAGCCTCCCATGTGAAAAATAAATGTTTGTTGTTTTAGCCACTCAATCTGTGATATTTTGTTAGAGTAGCCCAAGCAGACTAAGAAAGCTCTTTTGTGTAGAAAAAGTGTGCTCTTGGGGGAATTTCTTGCTATCTCTAGGAATTAGCTAGCTCTGGAAGGGGCAGTCTCTCCCATGTGAGCAAGTCCCTCAAGATGTCAAGGCATCATCAAATACAAAACATGAAAGACATGATTAATACAGGATTTGGGACTAGACGGAAGATGGAGGCCTGAAAAGTGAGGAAATGATGGGTAGAGGCTGGAAGAACAGTAAAATTTCTACTGAAGGCTAGAGAAAAAGGAACCTGTGTTATATATTAGTAGAAAAATGAAGGAGATTGTCACCTGCGGTAACGTAGAAGGCAAGATAAAAGAATATAACTAGTAACTTGAAATTTTAGCTAAAGAGATTTCCAAGAAACACACTGAATGTGTCAACTGGTGTTTTAAGTTATCTGTGATAAGATATTGCAAGAAAAATGGAGAGAAGCTAGAGTACTATTGAGTTTTCTAACAGAATTTAAAGGAAATATTTCCAGCTCAAGACTTTCTGGGTTAGACAATACAACTGTTTCTCATTTCTTCTATCTCCAGCTAGCAAAATGTTTTAAAGTATGAAATGTCCTCAGGTATAAATATCAACTCCATGGGGCTATCAGTAAAATGAGGCCTAAGAGTAAATATCAGGTCAAAGATTTACAACCTCTCAGCTAAAAAACATATCTCTTCTGAAGATCTCATGGACATTTTACACAACATACTTGCTCTCAGCCCAAATTAGGGAGAGACCTATGTAAAGAGATTTGTGTGTGCAAGATTTTGTGTAATGCAAAGCATTTAAAATCTTAAATTTGATATATAGAAAGCCCATACCATTTTTAAAGGAGTTGTATCAGTTTGGATACAAAGGGACAGGTCAAAATGAAAAGAAGCCTCTGAGTCATCAACTTACTCTCAGCAGGGAACGGCCTGAGAGTACTACTCAGCTGCAGGCATGAGCCATTCTTTAGGGAAAGGAAAGCCATCTCACAAAGTGGAGCCAAGAACTCAGAAGATCAGAGTTGAGGAGAGCAATGGATTCAGAGACCACTCTCAGGAAGCACAACAACCATTTCCTTTCCCCAAGTGATATGTTTTCAGTGGATGACAGAATTGCTATGGGGGTAATAGTTGTGTACTTCTGGCCCTCCTCCTCACTTACATTTTTGGCAATGAAATGACTACTGCAGTGATTATTTCTCTTTTTTATCATTGAATGTTGGATGTGTGGGGGCAGATTTCTTGTTTTACTTCACATTTCTCTGAACCTGAGGAACAATACCCCAGGGCTGTCATCTATGCAAAACTGTAACTGTCACCTTGTGACAATCAAGTTGGAACTGAAACTGATTTATATGCCAAGAAGCTAGATGCCAAGCCTGAACCTGATGCTAAAGTAGACATTTTATGGGTCCTGGAAAGAAGGTGAGTATATTTTGCATGTAGGAAAGACATGAATACTTGAGGGCCTGAAGGCAGACTGTGGTGGTCTGTCACATTGTTGGCCCCCAATGATCCATGCTTCCCAGGAGTCACACTCCCACATTGTCTTGGGGATTATCCATGTGACTTTTGTTAACCAATGAGATTTTAACAAAATGATGGAAGAAGAGGTTTGATAAGCACTTGCAGTGTGGGGCTTGAACTCTTGGTCCATTCCTTCCTGGAAGCCACATTCCATGAGATAAAAGAGCTCAGATCAGACTAATGAATCATCAGAAGCTATGTGGAGAGAGGCCTTGGAGGATAAGGAGCCACCTTTGATGTTCCATCTATAGTTAAACTATCAGCTAAATGCAACCACATAAATGACCTCAGTTATGCTATGGAACAGAAATACTGCTCTGCTGAGTCAATCAACTCCAAGAATTGTGAGAAATGATATAGCCATTGCCGTTTTAGGCCAGAAATTTGCAAACTATAGCCTTGCAGGCCAAATTTGGCCTGCTACCTATTTGTAAATAAAGTTTTACTGAAACACTGGCAGGCTCATTTGTTTACATCTTATCTATGGCTGCTTTTGCATTACAATGGCAGAGACTACATGGCCCATAAACCTGAAAATGTCTACTATACAGTTTCTATAGAAAAAGTTAGCCAACCCCTGTCAAACTTCAGCAGTGGTTTGTTATACAACAGTATATAAATGGAGCAAGTGGCTAAAGAAAAGTGTAAGTCTTTACTAAGTGAGCATAGGATACAATAAGAGAGGAAAAGGGAAGAAGAGAAATAAGAATACAAGAGAGAACAAATGCCTAAAGGGGGAGATGAGATGCAGGAGGAGATGTGACCAAAAGAATGGGAAGATGAGGAGAAGGCAGAGGGAGAGAAATAGGAAGAAGAACATCTCCTGTGGAATAGGTATAATAGTCAAATTGTGTTTGAAACTTGGAATTATTTGATCAGTAACTATGAAGTCATGTTTTTGTTTTGTAGGTGGTCAGTGTTTATACTGTAGTTAGTAAAAGGATCAGTGCTATTTGTTAGCACAATATCCATTTTCCCTTAATCTGTGCCTCAGAGCTATGGGGTGGTTTTTTAAGTATAAAATATGCTCAGTTAAAATATGAATGACCCCATACTTCCTCCTGCTATGAGTGGCCATGTGACTGAGTTTTCCCCAAGATGTAAGCAGAAATCACTGGAAGGTCTTTATGGAAAGCCTCTTAAAAGTGGACAGACAACTGGCTTTTAACTTCCTTTTGCCCTTAGCTTTTGTCATTTCACTTTCCTGCCTGTAACATTGATATGATTTGCAAAATTGTAGCCATCATCTTGTAACCACAAAGATGGAAGCCCTGGCTGGAGATGGAGAAAGAAGAAGATAGAATGAGCCTCAGTTCGTAAGAGCACCTTTGAATGGCTACATCAGCCTTGAACTATATACCTTCATATTTTTTGCTACGTGAGATAAAGAAGTCCAATCTCTGTTTATGCCACTATTTTTCAGGTTTTTGTTACTTACAGCAAAAATAAATCATAACTGATATGGATAACACTCTTGCTTTTCCTGAGTTATCCAGCCCTATCTTCAGAGAGCTGGCAGACAGAAGGATGAAGAGTAGGAATACAACATGAGAGCTGCTCTCTTTTTCTCTCTAGCTGTAATTTACCGTTGATCAAGCAGCCCTTGCTTTCATCATTTTATAAGTGATAAAGAGTAAGTGCATTCTTCTGATACTTTGGCTTGTTGTGAGTGAGAAATAGAAATTAAACTTAATTGCTGACAAAATTACATTAGACTGCTTAAACTAATGTACCATAAATTGTCCCTAAATTGCATGTTTCTTATAATACACTACTCGGGTCGATAGAAGATTTTTCATGTTTTATTGTGGAAAGATCTATGGTACAATTAGATCAAGTACTCTCTCTCTGTCTTATCATTTTTAAAACCTGTGAATTGACTGATTGAATCTGTCAATGACTTTCAAACTAATATTCCCCTCTGGGGCATTTTCTCTGACACCAACCAGCTTTCCAATTTTATAACACCAACTTGGTGTCCAACAGTTCAATTCTGACACTATCTAGAGTCAAATCAGATCCCACAGTTTAATGACTCAGTCCCATAAGACTTCAGGCACCAATGGTAAGTTTCAGAGACCACCCATACCCTAACCCACCAGCTATATATCAGAAGTTCCCATGACACCCTCCTGATGTGTGATAATTTACTAGGTTGGCTCACAAAACTCAAGAAAACATTTTACTTACACCTACCAGTTTATTATAAAGGATACAACTCAGGAATAGCCAAATGGAAGAGATGCATAAGGCAAAGTACGAGGGGTGAGGTGTGGAGCTTCCATGCCTTTTCTGAGCATGCCATCCTCTGAGCAAGTGGAAATGTTCACCAACCTGAAAGTTCTCCAAACCTCCTTCTTCAAGAGTTTTTATAACCCATGGCCAGGCACAGTGGCTCACGCCTGTAATCCCAGTAGTTTGGGAGGCCAAAGTGGGTGCATCACCTGAGGTCAGGAGTTTGAGAACAGCCTGGCCAACATGGTGAAACCCCATCTTTACTAAAAATACAAAATTTAGCCAGGCATGGTAGCAGGCACCTGTAATCTCAGCTACTCAGGAGGCTGAGGTAGGAGAATCTCTTGAACTGGGGAAGCAGAGGTTGCAGTGAGCTGAGATCGTGCCATTGCACCACAGCTTGGGCAACAAGAGCAAAACTCCATCTCAAAAAAAAAAAAAGCAGGGGACAGGGGTGGGTGCATTTTGTAACCCAATCTCCAGCTCCTCCTTCCCTCCCCAGAGGTCAAGAGGCAGAGCTGAGAGTTCCCATTCGTTTAACACACATGTAGTCTTTCTAGTGACCAGCTCTTATCCTGAGGCTATCTAGAAGCCCCAACATAAATCACCTCATAAAAAGAGTTATCCAAAGGGGCTCTTTATGAGTAACAATAGACATCCCTATCACTCAATAAATTCCTAGGGTTTTAGGCACTCTGCACCAAAAACGGGACAAAAAACAAATGTATTTCTTATATTACCACATTCTCATTCATTTTTCTTCCTCTAGTTAACCATAGCAGTGATATATACACAAAGTCTAGAGTATTTTTTCCAGCGGTTAATGAGATGAGTATGAAATTCATGAAATTCTCAACTCTTAGATCTTGATATGGTTTGGCTGTGTCCTCAACCAAATCTCAACTTGAATTGTATCTTCCAGAATTCCCATGTGCTGTGGGAGGCACCCAGAGGGAGGTAATTGAATTATGGGGCTGGTCTTCCCCATGCTATTCTCATGATAGTGAATAAGTCTCAAGAAATCTGATGGGTTTATCAGGGGTTTCCACTTTTGCTTCTTCCTCACTTTCTCTTGATGCCGCCATGTAAGAAGTGCCTTTGCCATGATTCTGGGGCCTCCCTAGCCATGTGGAACTGTAAGTCCAATTAAACTTCTTTTTCTTCCTAGTCTTGAGTATGTCTTTATCAGCAGCAGGAAAAGGGACTAATACACATCTGTAAGAAGAAGCAATGGTAGCCAATTTAAAACTCTTCAGATAATCCTTGTATTATCATTATAAAATTCAGATAATCCATGCTATCCAAGACTGGGTAATTTATAAAGAAAAAGAGGTTTAATGGACTCAGTTCCATGTGGCTGGGGAGGCCTCACAATCACGGTGAAAGGTAAAAGGCACATCCTGTATTGGTGGCAGGCAAGAGAGAGAACGAAATCCAAGAGGAAGGGGTTTCCCATTATAAAACCATCAGATCTCATGAGACTTATTCACTACCATGAGAACAGTATCGGGGACAGTCTTTTAGATTATGGAGATGATTTTTTAGTTAATGTATACTAATTATAAGAGGAAATCTATAAGGGACAACAGTTTGGATCAACTAAGCTAATTGGAGTTCTGCTCTCTAGAACAGGGGTCCTCAGCCCCAGGGCTGTGAACGGGTACTGATCTGTGGCCTGTTAGGAACTCACCACACAGCAGGAAGTGAGCAGTGTGGGAGCCAGCATTACCACCTCAGCTCTGCCTCCTGTCAAATCAGTGGCAGCATTAGATTCTCACAGGAGCACTAACCCTATTGTGAACTGAGCATGTGAGGGATCCAGATAGCACACTTCTTATGAGAATATAACTAATGTGTGATGATCTAAGGTGGAAAGTTTCATCCTGAAACCATACCCACCCCACCCTCTCCATGGAAAAAATGGTCTTCCACAAAACCTGTCCCTGCTGCCAGAAAAGGTTGGCAACCACTGTTCTAGAAGAAACAACCGAGAAGTCCGAGATTTTGAGACTAAAATCTTCTCAGGCTGTCAAATGTGTTAAAGCTACTTCCACGGAGCTGTTCGGACCATGGATAGATTCTGTCTGAAGTGCTCTCTTGTACATCCAGAGCCACCCACCCATCTGACTGCCTTGCCTGGAACTTTGTCTCTCTGACTTCAAGCACCCTTAATAACAGCTGCCCACCCTGACCCCATCAGATCCACATCTGCCCATCATTAATCCTTATAATCAGTTTCCTGATCCAATTGGTTGTCCATGACTTTATCTGACCTCAACTATCGTCCATTTCAGTAGCATAACATGAGGCAATTACACACAGCATCTGTACTAAAGTTGTTGCAGTGAGTCCCCTACTGCTACTATTTTAACTGTGATAACTGCCATAAAAAATGCACCCACATATATGCATTCACACACATACACACACACATACATAAACACACCAATAGTGCAACACTCAAAAGTTATCAGGTTATAAGAAAGAAGATTAATAGAAAGTCGAGGTAATTCTGATCCAGTTTTCTTTTTTAAAAAAGAAAGCTATATTTTTTATATAAAACATTATCTTCAGTCAAAAGTCTTTTCAGGAAACAAAAGTCTTTTCAGGAAACAAAAGTTTTACAAAATTATTTTCTGTGACTACATGCACCAAGCATTTGATCAATTCTAATCATTTCATTTAAAAAATCAGAAAAAAAGTTAATTTTTCCCCAAATTCACACAAAAAGACAACTATTAGTTTACCGAACATTTAACTTCTGGCTAATGAAGTGTTGTGTATGCTCAGCCTAGAAAAGCTGAGAGCAAAACAGTGATAAAGCAGTGGAATCTGACCCCTATAAAGAGATATGCAATATTAAAGCTGGATATACAGTTAAGTAGAATTCATGAGGGAAAAAACAGACCAATCCACTTGCAAGATACGAGATGGCATATCTAGAATAGATGGTTAAGTATTTGGATGTGGATTACAGCTAATTCAAAAATACATAGGTGGGTATATATTTAAGCTAAGCACATTTAGGTAAATGCAAAAATGTCAGATGCATTTATTATGTCTTTGCTAATATGTAAAATATTTAATTTATACTAGTGTTTTGCTTGAGTTAATGCTTTCAAAGAGAAGTAAGCAAATCAGAAGGCTCATACAAATGTAGCAGAGAAAACTGAAACAGAAAAAAATAGGTTTTCTAACAAGACATAATAAATAAGTACGGATATAAAATGAAAGCTGGCTAAAAAAAAAAAAAAGTAACAATTGCCTTAAAAATCTGTCCGAATAGAATAAATGAAGAAAAGTAAAATCAACAGCAACTAATGGCAATAAGCAAGGCTGAAGATAAAAACTTGGTGACTCGAGTATTTCTAAGCAATTGGAATGAGGGAAATGCATCTGAACCACAAAATGCATAAAAGCTAGGAGCCAGTATACACTTGGCAGTCTCGTCTGTGTAGCTTTACTGAACTGACCAAAACACTGCGAATTTGTTTTGTTTTGTTATCTGCCATTATAATGAATAGTTACTGAGCAATTGATTGTATCATTGTGCACTTGGTTGGATTTGGTCATTAAGATGGATGAAATGATTGGACCAAGTGTTTCATGGTCTGGCGATCTTAGTCACCTTAATGACCCAATTGCATTGACCGTGGAGAAGCCTGACTGCCACTCATTCTCTCCATCTTCAATGGATATATTCTTATAATCCATAAACTGTACTTCTAGCTGTTTTCATGTTGCCTCTATTTTTTAAAAAGTCTCTGAAAACTAAGTTGCCGCTAAAGAAGGTCTAAAATGAACATAAACTAATAACACAACTATATTAAGACACAAATCTGTAAGCATATTGTAGATAAAGAATTTAAAAATAGTATCTACAACTGAGATGCTTTAAAAAAAAAAAAAGGTACAAGATGAAACTTCCACTATGGAATCATTAAATTGAGATTTGTAGATCCTGACATGCCTTTTTCCATCCTCCACCCACAGTATAATTTTAGGTCATTAAGTATAAATTGGATTTTATCAACTTCAGGGTATGGTGTCCTGATCTCCCAGCTGCATTCAATAGAGCCTCAAGCCTGTAGGCTTAGCCCTGTCTCCCATCCTGAGGCAGTGCTTATTGAGGCTGGTGAGGTCTTGAAATAAATCTAGACACCTAGATTGGAGGCCTGAAAATTTATCTATGACTGCTAGGGGTTTTTTCATGACTTACAACTATCTTTTCCTGCCCGTTTGACCCGAAAACTGTAATTTCAGGGTGAATTTTAGGTGTCCTTGTAGCCCATGTTAGAGCTCTCCCCCTGATAATTAGCCTTGGCAGTGTTATCTTACTTCTGCTTAATGTATTTCTTTTTGGTTTGTGACCAGTTATCATGAGACAGGCATCCCTCTCCCTATTCCCAGAGCCCAATTCTGCACTGTAGTATATCTGGCTAGAGCCTGGACCCCACCTGGCACCTGTCAGCGCTCCACCCCAGGAACTGGAGCTTTGCCTGAACTCATCCTTCTGGAGGGGATTCTGCAACATATGGGCACATCTCCCAGAACCATGACTGCCACCTGCCTGGCTCCCAAGGGCTCACCCACTGCTGTGCTCTGTCCTACCACATTGGACCTAGTGTCCAAGATTGCCTGACCCATGCCTGAACTTCCTCCGTGTTTTTCAGCTGGGCTTTGTCCTTGCCATTTTGGGAACTAACATTACAGTTCCATCTCCTTGGCTTCTGCTCCACTAGTCTGATGACTCTAATATCTGACATCTTTCCTATACCAAACCTCTTCATACCTCAACCTACTAGAAGTCACATCAAACTGGAGGCCCAGAAACCAGTTTCTAGCATTATTTCAGACACTAACTAGTTGTTTTTAATTTTCCAGTCTCAGTTATCTGAACTACAAAGTAAAGGCTGTTGGAGCACAATGCCAGGCGTTCCATTTGATTTTGATCTTCATTTATTCTACAGAAAGTCTTAATGTTTGGTTTAGAAAAGTGAAGAAATTGTAAAATAAGCATTCATAAAGTTGGTGAGAAATGTTCCCATTAGGATGACATAAAGGTCAATATTATACATTCTGATTTGGTTCTATTTAGTGTTATATTCATGATCTAAAAGGGAGTATGCAGCACACAGTGAAATTTGTAAATTATATTAAAATTTAACTTATTGAAGACAAAATAATGTAAATGGACCTAAAGTGCTGAGAAGACAGGTAGAAAATATTAGTGTTTGGACTATAAAAATGCCAGCGAATATATCAGGGATAATATTATTCAAATAGATGTTACACAGGTGAGAAAAACAGTAGAATCCATGTCCAAACTATTCAAAGACAAGTTCCATAAAAATTTTGAATTAAGAAAGCAGTAGAGTAATATAAGATGAAAAACAATTCTAACTGGGAAACAGAGCAATGATTAGAGAGTGACACCTGATCTTATCCCCTATGGCAACCAGGAGCTGTTTTCCAACCTCCTGTCTCTTGCTTTCCTTCAGCTATGAGCACAGTCGGGGGGAAAAGCAAGATACTTACTTTTCCAACCTCCTTGCTGTCCAGGTATGATCATTCAACTCAATTCTGACCAATGCAGCACAGAGTAGACTGCTGGGAGGATTCTGGGGAAGTTGTTATTTTCTTACAAAAGGGCCATGTATTGGCACTCCCGCTTCCTCTCTTACCTGCCTAAAAAAACATCTGTAACACCTGGAGCTGCAGCAGCTATTTCACCATCAGAGACAACACCCAAAGGATGGGAGGAAGGCAGAAAGGGGGAAGGCACACACACACAAAAAATGGTTAAAGATGTCCGAGCGTACAAAAGGAAAGAGCTTGGGTCCCTAACGATGCCATCCATGAGATGAATAAATGCAAGCAACTACTTACCACCATGCTTCTTATTATGGAATAATGTTCAACTGTTGTTTTTATTTTGTTTGGTTTTTTGTTTTTTTTTTTAACTAAGAAACAAGGTTTTGCTATGTTGCCCAGACTGGACTCAAACTCCTGGGCTTAAATGATATTCCTGTCTCAGCGTCTTCAGTAGCAGAGACTACAAATGCACCCCATTGTGCCCTGCTTCAATTCTTAATTTTTAAAGTCATTATTAATTGGGTTCAGTTACTTATAGCTCTAAAGCCTTCCTGATACATCTCTTCTATGCCTGGTTTTGCACATACATACATACACTCCAGAAAATTTTACCCAACAGTCATGAGTCTTATATAAATGGCAGAGTGTACGTAGCATTTCTGGTGCAAGGGAGTTGGGTTTAAGCAAATTTTATTTCTGTTTTCAAAAAATTAAAATGAGAAAAAAATGCTTATTCATAAAACTAATGAATTTATTATGGGTTCATTAATCTAGAGTTGAATATTGCAGTTATGTTTTGAGAATAGATTTAAAAAGTACTAATCCCAAAGAACCAGCCTCTGTTCACCAAGAGCAAATCATGCTAGTTTTTACATTTCTTTCTTTGAATGGGATATAATGTATTAAATAAAGGAAAGTCATTCATTCACTGAAGATTTACTAAGTGACCTAAGATGTGATGGGCCATGTGCTAAGAACTGGAGATACAAAGATAAATACAATTTAACTCCTTCCTTTCACAAATTTGTTACTTTTTTAGTTCCCCTCTAGTGATGAAAATAGGCAGGTAAATAAATACTGTCAACATGTGATAAATGCTTGACAGTGGCCTGTACAAGAAAGAATTGTAACATATAAGAAATGGTGGAATGAGGAATGTCATTTTTCACAGAGGAGAGTCGGTTTTAGCTGTTACTCGGAAAAAAAAACGATAATTCAATCACTAAACAATGGGGAAAATCATTCTGTGAATTGAAATCAGTGGGTATAAAGACATAGAAATAATTAAGCATAGATATATTTAGAACATGCAGTAAATTAGATATTTAGGGATGTCATTGGAGAGGTAGGCAGACAGGTTACGTGATGATGAGGCATTTAGACATGTTTCTGACATGAACTGAGAGCCACTGCGGGGTATTAAGTAGAGGAGGACCATGATCTGGCAGGTTTGTTTCAGAAAGCTGATTCTGGTTGTAAGTAGAGGAAAGATTAACAAAGTGAGACTACAGGCAGGAGAAGTAATTGGAAAACTACCATTAAAAAAACTGACAAAAAAATGAGAATTTAAAGTATTGACATCTAGAAGGTTTCGTGACTTATTGAACGTGGGTGAAGAGAAAGAGAGAGGTTTCCAGGATATTTCTGGCTTGGGCAAGTGGGTGAGTGGTAGTCCTATAAACAAGAATAGGGATTGCAGGAAGAGGTGCATATTTTGGTGAGAGGATGCAGGGGGAAGAAAAAATGTTCATTTTGGGAGAATGAATCATGCATATGGAGATCTACATTTGAAGCAAAATTCCAACAAGGTCTAGGCTGAAAATAGAGAATTTAGAGTCATACCCAAAGATGTGGTGGTGGTGGAAGCTGTGGGGATTGCTGAGAATGCCCAGGCAAGTGGAGACTGAGGAAGAGAAACCTGACAAAAAGAAAGGGAAGGCATCCAGTGATGGAGAAAGAAAAGTAGGAGAGTAAGGTGTCATTGAAACAAAGGTAAGAGAAAATTAAAGAAAAAGCCAAACCAAACAGGAGTGGTTAGTGTTGAAGCTTCAGAGAAGTCATATAAGGTAAGAAATTATAAGGGTCCATATGTATGTATTTGTGTGTGTGTTGCAACTATGAACTTCCTGGTGAACCAATGGAGTGGTGAACCCAAAAGGCAAATTGCTGAGAGCTGAGAGTTGAAGATGGGGTGAACAAGTGCAGATGGTGGGCAAAGAAGTACAGTAAGATGGAGAACTAGAGTTGAAGGATAATGTTTTACTTATAAAGAGAAGAAAGAGGCTAGAGCCATCTAAAGGATGAGGCTAAAGATTCAGTTGAGAAGAGGGTGATGATATAAGAGATGGGACAGGAGAACCAATGTCTCTGAGGAATTACTGTGAGAAGATGATATGCCAAATATGGAGGGGGAAACTTCCACCTCCACTTGGCCAGGTTCGGGTGCTGATAAGTCTGAAGGTGGCAAAGCAGCAAATGGGTGGAGTCCCTGCCTGAATGCATCTACTTTGTAAGTGGGAGCAGGGTCATGGTATTAGTCATCTGCTGAGAATAAAGGGGGACAGATGGAATAGTAAGCCCAAGGAGAGTGGAAAAAACTGAAATCTGCAATATGCCAAATGGGATAAAAGACAGAGTGGAGAAAAAAAAATATTTTCAGGCACAGCTTATATGTTATGTTTATATGCTAGAGAGTGGAGGTAGAAGGAGAGGCAGGTTGAAAAGAGAGATGAGAGGAGGCATAATTGATGCATCCTGGAGAGTGTGATCAGCTTTTCATAGGGGGAATGTAACCTTTTTCTCTGACATAAGAAGGAATTAAGTGAGGGATTTTGGACTCAGTTATTCACTTAATAAATAATGTTTCCAGAGTCTTATGCACAAGGTGAAGAAAGAAATTTGGACTAGATAAAAAGGCAATTCAATAGGCAAAATACCTTGCTGAATCAATGTTGATTAATGATTTGATGTTTGTGTGGAGGGAGAATTCTATTTGCCTGGCCAAGGATTCTGTCCTTGGCTCTGTCCTGTAAGGTATTTTTTTTTTTTCCTGAAAAATTCAATACCTTGGGTAGGAAAATATAAGGCTTGCTCATTAAATGTGTACAAACAAGCCAGAAGGGACAAAGATGATGGAGATCTGGGATGACAGAATTAAGACTTAAAGAATATTGACAGAGTGAAATGATTGGTTTTATCTAAGAAGATAAAAATAAACAAGAACATACATCCAATATTCTACCCTGGTGAAAACAATGAAACAAAACTATAATAGAACTGAAAAGTTCAAGATGGTGTAAAGAAATGTTTTGATATTCTAGTTGGAGTAAATTAGTGGTATTCTAGACATGGTAGTATGGGCTTCTGTGAGCCAATTTTTTAAAAAAATTCATTTATTTCAGTAGGTTTTTGGGGAACAGGTGGTGTTTGATAACATGAATAAGTTTTTTAGTGGTGATTTCTGAGATTTTGGTACACCCATCACCCAGTGTACACTCTACCCAAAGTGTAGCATTTTATCTCTCACCCCCCTCACCCTTCCCCCTGAGTCCCCAGAGTCCATTGTATCATTCTTATGCCTTTGCATCCTCATACCTTAGTTCCCACTTATGAGTGAGAACATACAATGGTTGGTTTCCATTCCTGAGTTACTTCACTTAGAATAATGGTCTCCAATTCCATCTAGGTTGCTGAAATTGCCATTATGTTTTTCCTTTTTATGACTGAGTAGTATTCCATGGTATACCACATTTTCTTTACCCACTCATTGATTGATGGGCATTTGGACTGGTTCCATATTTTTGCAGTTACGAATTATGCTGCTATAGACATGCATGTGCGAGTATCTTTTTTGTATAATGACTTTTTTTCCTCTGGGTAGATACCCAGGAGCAGGATTGCTGGATCAAATGGTAGATCTACTTAAATAGTGTGGAATCTCTGCACTGTTTTCCATAGTGATTGAACTAGTTTACTTTCCCACCAACACTGTAAAAGTGTTTCCTTTTCACTACATCCATGCCAACATCTCATTTTTTGATTTTTTTAATTATGACCATTCTTGGCAAGAGTGAGGTGGCATCACATTGTGATCTTGATTTGCATTTCCTTGATAATCAGTGATGTTGAGCCTTTTTTCATATGTTTGTTGGCCATCTACTGATCTTGGTTTGAGAACCGTCTATTCAAGTCATTAGCCCACTTTCTGATGGGATTGTTTGTATTTTTCTTGCTGATTTGATTGAGTTGCTTGTAGATTCTGGATATTAGTCATTTGTCAGATGTGTAGATAGCAAAGATTTTCTCCCACTCTGTGGGTTGTCTGTTTACTCCTTTGATTATTTCTTTTGTTCTGCAGAAGCTTTTTAGTTTAAGTCCCATCTATTTATCTTTGTTTTTGTTGCCTTTGCTTTTGAGTTCTTGGTCATGAAGTCTTTGCCTGAATCAATGTCTAGAAGGGTTTTTCCAGTGTCATCTTCTAGAATTTTTATGGTTTCAGGTCTTAGATTTAAGTCGTTGATCCATCTTGAGTTGATTTTTATATAAGGTGAGAGATGAGGATCCCGTTTCATTCTTCTACACGTGGCTTGCCAATTATCCTAGCACCATTTATTAAATAGGGTGTCCTTTCTTCAGTTTATGTTTTTGTTTGCTTTGTCAAAGATCAGTTGACTGTGAATATTTGGCTTTATTTCTGGGTTCTCTATTCTGTTCCATTGGTCTATGTGCCTATTTTTATACCAGTACTGTCCTATTTTGGTGACTATGACCTTATAGTATACTTTGAAGTCGGGTAACATAATGTCTCCAGATTTGTTCTTTTTGCTTAGCCTTGCTTTGGCTATGTGGGCTCTTTTTTGGTTCCATATGAATTTTAGGATTGTTTTCTCTAGTTCTGTGAAGAATGATGGTGGTATTTTGGTGGGAATTGCATTGACTTTGTAGATTGCCTTTGGCAATACGGTCATTTTTTTGTGAGCCAATTGTTAAGTTTTCAAGAATTCTGAAAGCCAGTTGGTAAACAGTCATTATTACAAATTAAATTTTATGAACACAAAATTAAATAATTATATTAAAGCAATGATAAATACTGAAAATGCATCACTTCTTAATTATTATTATCTATTCTCTTGAGATTATTTATGTCTGTTTTATCTGTACGGTAGACGTACTATATAATGTTATGCTGTGCATCGTTTTCCAGCTCTGCATTTAATGATGCCCATTGGTGGCTTGAAATATGTCATGGTGGAAATGTGTGCATCATGGAAATCAAAAAATGTTACCAATAATACCTTCTCCTTCCCCCTGACAGCCAGTCGTTAAACATTTAGCAGCCCATACCACTTAATAATTTCACAATTAATTGGTATGATGGTGAGGCACACACACACAAAGAGAGAGACAGAGAGAGACAGAACAGAGCTCTTAAAGTTGTGTGATATGTGATTTAATATTTAATATTAATTATGGCAGTGATTTACTCACTTTTCCCATCTCATCCTTTCTCACCTCAAATATAATTATTAGTTATGGATCCTACATTTTCAAGGATATAGATAAATTATAGTGTGTTGAAAAAAGATAGGAGAGTATCCAAAATGAGGAGACTCAAAATCTTGTAAAATAAAGACTAGTTCAAGAGATGTGTAGCATACAGAAGACTTGGGGAGGATGCGGGAATTGTATTAAACCACTTGCTGAAATAATATGTGAAAGTAATATTATTGTTGGTGGTCCCAAGGCATCCAAACAGGACTAAACAAGAGAACCTTATATGGAGACAAACATCAGTTTTTATAGGAAAGAATCTCAACAGTTGTTAAAAGTTAAAAATGGGCCGGGCGCAGTGGCTCAAGCCTGTAATCCCAGCACTTTGGGAGGCCGAGACGGGCGGATCACGAGGTCAGGAGATCGAGACCATCCTGGTTAACACGGTGAAACCCCGTCTCTACTAAAAAAATACAAAAAACTAGCCGGGCGAGGTGGCAGGCGCCTGTAGTCCCAGCTACTCGGGAGGCTGAGGCAGGAGAATGGCGTAAACCTGGGAGGCGGAGCTTGCAGCGAACTGAGATCCAGCCACTGCACTCCAGTCTGGGCGACAGAGCGAGACTCCGTCTCAAAAAAAAAAAAAAAAAAAAAAAAAGTTAAAAATGAAAAGCGTTGGAAGTAACATGCTTTCCTTCAAGCGCAGGATGTTTTAACATTTGGTAACATCAAATGGGGAGCTGTGTGGATGATCTTCTAGGTATTGTCTAACCTGGAATCTTTGAAGTTCAGCACGTGCAATGCAAATGATTGAAGTTAAGCAGAGATAAATTTCTATGAAGCTAATTTTTCAAAGCTTATTAAGAGGGAGCCCATATCCTCATTGTCATTCAGACCATTAAACACATCCACTCTGATGGAGGTCCAAAAGATGACAATCTGCTAACATGAAGGAAAGACACTCCTAATATGTCAGATATTAGGAATGAGAATGACAAAACTAATGAGAGACATCCTTTATTAAAAAAAAAAAGTAAAAATTCAGAGTAACTAGTTAGTGGCAGGAAAATAGACAAGAAGATGTTTTTGAGCTCTAACTTCAAAAATTGTAACCTTCCAATGCTGTATAGTCTAAAGAAATGAATTAAAAATATAATTAATGTATGTATAAAATCACCCTCTTATACTCAACATTCATATGTGGATTAGGGAGACTATGGTATGGATCAAAATACAATTGACCCTTGAACAACATGGGGATTAGGAGTGCTGACCTCCCACCCAGCTGAAAATTCTAGTATAACTTTTGGCTCCCCTAAACCTTAATTGCTAACACCGTGCAGTTGACCAGAAGCTTTATCAATAACATAAACAGTTAATTAACATATATTTTGCGTATGTAGTATATATTGTAGTCTTAAAGTAAGCTAGAGAAAAGAAAATGTTATTTAAAAATCTTAAGAAAGAGAAAATATATTTACTTTTCATTAAGTGGAATGAATCATCATTATCCCCATCATCTTCATGTTGAATAGGATGAGGAAGGTAAGGAAGAAGGAGCAACAGTCTTGCTCTGTCAGGGGTGGCTGGCAGAGGTGGAAGAAAATCTGTGTATAAGTGAATCCATACAGTTCAAACCCCTGTTGTTCAAGAATCAGCTGTATAGTGCAGTTGTAGATAGCTAACATTGTCTTAGAAATTCAGTGAGGGACCTTTTCTATCAACAAAAAATTTTGAAAGGCCTTAATGGTGACGTGTTTGGTTGAATTTTAGAGAAGTTTGGGATTTTTAGATGAACAAAGGAATAGAGAACTTGACATAGAGAACTTGGAAGTAAAGAACTGAAAACCAGCAAAATAATTTTGGAGTAACTAATAGGTACTAGAAGCAATTTAAAGGAAGATCGAATGAAGATTATTGCAAATGTTTATCCCAGCGCTTTAAGGAGAGAAAATGGAGAAGTTTGTTCAAGAAAATTCTGTGGATGGGTTACATTAGACATTCTAGGTGTGTTTCTGGTACCTCCACTATGAAGAATTTTAATTTAAAGGAGAAGGGTAGATGGATTTCAGGCATAAAAAGACCAAGGTTGTTAAGTTAAAAAGCTCAGTTTTTGGCTTGACAGAATTGTAGAAGGGTGGGGAAAGGGAACAATAACCCAAAGGATTAAATTACAGAACAAACTTCCCTCTTTGAATGAGGGTTGAAATCAGTGAAATGTATCTGTGCCCCAAGGCAAGAAAGCAAATTAAGTAAAATGATGCTATATATCTGAAATTTATTTTACTGTACAACTGTAAATTTTGTAATATATGAAACCTCCCAACACTTCCCCAGTCTGTAGAAAATAGTGTATTTCAGAAAGAGGTATCATAAGGTATTATAGTAAAAGAGGTATCATAAGACAAGAGAAGATAAAAGGTGATGCATTTAGGGATATGGGTTTTGAAGAAAAACACCTCTCTGATACCCTGTGTGATGACAGTTAGCATTTAATGGAACCCAAATGGAGAGCTTCATGTTTGAAGCCCACCAGAAAGGCTGTGTTTTATCATTTCTCCAAACATGTGTATTCCAGAAGAAAATTTAGAGTGGGACAAATGCAGGATATGAGTGGACATGGTGAGAAATCTAGCCGAGTCTGTGCAGAACAAAATAGCAACAGCAGATTGAAACAATTTGGTATTCTGAAAACTAGTGTTTGAAATTTAGCTAAACCAGCCTTCCTCCCTCCTTTTTTTTTACCTTATTCTCCAGTTTTCTTCATTATCTTTTCCTTTCTCCCTCCCTCCTGTTTTTCTTTAATAATTAATTGTTTATTGAAGATTCAATAGCTCTGTGTTCAATCCAAGAGGCCAGAATCACATTAACCAAGAAACTAATGTGGCCTAAGCTTCAGAGCTTCTCACTTGAATGGACCATGTGTCCATGGTTCTGCTTTTGTATAATATTTGAAATAGCAAAATATTTTAATAGCAATCCATTAAGACTGCTATCTCTTTCTGTTTAAACATCCCCTCTGCAATATATCTCCTCAGGTCAGGTTGTGTTGAGTGACTGTGGGAAATTTAGGAAATCAGCTAAGATGAGGAATTGTATTGGTATTATATGCAGATTGGGTTTAATGGGATATATTTATGTTGCAACTAGGGACTTTTATGTAGAGTTAAGTTATTGCCAGTCATCCTGGTGTAGGAATGGCTTCAAGTAATGCAATATGCCAACTCACTGGGCATTGTGACCAGAAGGGCAGGACCAGAGGTTGAATTACAATATAAGCATGTCATATGTCACCTGGCACCTGAAATGCATAGTAAAGATGAGAATCAAAGTTTGAAATGTATGAAGCCAGAAGCTGGTCTGGGAGAAATTCTTCTGATCATTACCTGTGTCAAATTGTGAGTGGGATAATTCAGTTCTTATCAAAGCCTGATAAGAATCAAAATTATTTTTATCAGAAATAATTGACAATGTTGTGTATATAACTATAAACATACATATTTTCCTCTTTCAATAGCAATTGTTTGAAATAGAATTTCTCAGAATTCCTGTGTTTTTGTATTACTGCTAGTGCCCTACACAACAAATACATCTGTACATGAAGTCTCCTGTTTTAAGACTCCCAACTCTCAATAGTAAAATCAAATCCAACTATTTTAGAGGAAATACTAGATTATCTTTCCATTCTCCCATAAAAAAATTATATTACAAAGTCATTTTTACATAAAGAGGTTATTGAAGAGCAGAGAGCTAAAAATGAAAAAAAAAATTATTACAGAGATCTGCCAGGCAGTTATTAGAAAATATTACATTTCTTAAATAAGGATCCCTTTCCCTATTGCTTATTTTTGTCAGGTTTGTCAAAGATCAGATGGTTGTAGATATGTGGTCTTATTTCTGAGATCTCTATTCTGTTCCATTGGTCTATGTGTTTGTTTTTCTACCAGCACCATGCTGTTTTGGTTACTGTAGCTTTGGAGTATAGTTTGAAGTCAGGTAGCATAATGCTCCAGCTTTGTTCTTTTTGCTTAAGGTTGTCTTGGCTATGCGGGCTCCTTTTCTGGTTCCATGTGAATTTTAAAGTAGTTTCTTTCTAATTCTGTGAAAAATGTCAATGGTATTATAATTTAATGGGAATAGCATTGAATCTATAAATTACCTTGGGCAGTATGGCCATTTTACCTTGGGCAGTCTGGCCGTTTTCATCATATTGATTCTTTCTATCCATGAGCATGGAATGTTTTGCATTTGTGTGTCCTCTCTGATTTCCTTGAGCAATGGTTTGTAGCTCTCCTTGAAGAGGTCTTTCACTTCCCTTGTTAGCTGTATTCCTAGGCATTTTATTCTCTTTGTAGCAATTGTGAATGGGAGTTCATTCATGATTTGGCTCTCTGCTTGTCTATTGTTGCTATATAGAAATGCTAGTGATTTTTGCATGTTGATTTTGTATCCTGAGACTTCACTGAAGTTGCTTATCAGCTTAAGAAGCTTTGGGCTGACAGGATGGGGTTTTCTAGATTTAGGATCATGTCATTTGCAAACAGAGACAGTTAACAAATGGGGCTAGGAAAACTGGCTAGCCATATGCAGAAAATTGAAATTGGACCCCTTCCTTACACCATATACAAAAATTAACTCAAGACGGATTAAAGACTTAAAGTAAAACCAAAAACTATAAAAACCCTAGAAGATAATCTAAACAATATCATTCAGTATATAGGCACAGGCAAATATTTCATGATGTAATTGCCAAAAGCAATTGTAATAAAAGCAAAAAATTGACAAATGGGATCTAATTAAACTAAAGACCTATTACACAGCAAAAGAAACTACCATAAGAGTGGACAGCCAACAGAATGGGAGAAAATTTTTGCAATCTACTCATCTAACAAAGGTCATCCAGAATCTACAAAGAACATAAATACATTCACAAGAAAAAAAAAAAAAAAACATTAAAAGTGGGCAAAATACATGAACAGACACTTCTCAAAAGAAGACATTTATGTGGCCCACAAACATATGAAAAAAAGCTCAACATCACTGATCATCAGAGAAATACAAATTAAAACCACAATGAGATACCATCACATGCCAGTCAGATTGGCAATTATTAAAAAGTCAAGAGGCTGAGCGTGGTGGCTCACACCTGTAATCCTAGCACCTGGGGAGGCCAAGGTGGGCGGATCATGAGGTCAGGAGATTGAGACCATCCTGGCTAACAGGATGAAACCCCGTCTCTACTAAAAATACAAAAAATTAGCTGGACGTGGTGGCAGGTGCCTGTAGTCCCACCTACTCAGGAGGCTGAGGCAGTAGAATGGCATGAACCCAGGAGGCAGAGCTTGCAGTGAGCCGAGATTACACCACTGTGCTCCAGCATGGGCAACAGAGTGAGACTCCATCTCTTAAAAAAAAAAAATGTCAAGAAGCAACAGATGCTGGTGAGGCTGTGGATAAATAGAAACACTTTTACACTGTTGGTGGGAATGTAAATTAGTTCAATTCAACCATTGTGGAAGACAGTGTGGTGATTCCTCAAAGACCTTGAACCAGAAATATCATTCGACCCAGCAGTCCCGTTACTAGGCATATACCCAAAGGAATATAAATCATTCTATTATAAAGATACATGCATGCGTATGTTCATTGCAGCACTGTTCACAATAGCAAAAACATGGAATCAACCCAAATGCCCATCAATGATAGACTGGATAGAGAAAACATGATACATATACACTGTGGAATACTATGCATCCATATAAAGGAACAAGATCATGTCCTTTGCAGGGACATAGATGGAGCTGGAAGCCATTATCCTCAGCAAACTGATGCAGAAACAGAAAACAAAACACTGCATGTTCTCACTTATAATTTGGAGCTAAACAATGAGAACACATGGAAACAGGAAGGAGAAAACACACATTGAGGCTTGTTGGGAGAAGGGGAGTGGGAGGGAGAGGAACAGGATAAATAGTGAATGCATGCGAGGCTTAAAACCTAGGTGATGGATTGATAGGTGCAGCAAACCACCGTGGCACACACCTTTACCTATGTAACAAACCGGCACATCCTGCACATGTATCCCAGAATGCAAAATTAAAATAAATTAAAAAAAGAAAATAATACATTTATTTTTCTGAATGTTGTGATGTTTGTGATAGATATCAATGTTTAAAAATATATAACTTGTGATTTCTTTCCTTATTCTACGTAAGTATTCATTTCACACTTAACTCATATTCTTTTTCTTGAAGAAGGGCCCCTCCAAATCATATACTCTTTAAGTCCGATAAGGTCCGTATATATCTCTGCTGGAAACACCAACAAATTGGCGTTTAAATTGTTTAAATTAAAAACAAATGTAAAACAAATTTAAAAATTGAGACGTGGTGCTTGCCATCGAGAAATGTGCATTTTAGGCAGGATACAGGCTTGTAAACAAATTGTCACAATACTGAAAGGGGAATACAAAAGAGGTATGCAAAAAGTTCTGTGGCTACTTCAATGACTAAGTCCAATGGAATGTTTTGATTTCAGCCTGTGATGGTGTGTTGGTGGTGGAAGTTGGTGTAATTTAATGGAATTTTTCACCTCACCTGCTTAATGCACTAGTAAGCCATGAGTTAGATTTGTTCACTCGATCATAAACTTCCTCTGGAGCTGAGTGACAAGTTAAGTCTTAACTTATGGGCTACATAGACGAGAATCTTCTCTTCCCATGCCACCAGCACAGGGCTCCCTCACTAAGATTTCTTTGTTCTGGAATATTGGCTATTCAGAAATTCAGGCAGCCTCCATGGTGTGCTGGAAGGAGGAACTCTGAAAGGACTTGAGACAAGTCTGGAAAGATGGGTGGAGATTTGGAGGGTCCCCTAAATCAGCCAGATCTTGGCTTCAGAAATCTTGTCTGCCTACAGGAAGCAGGGTGAATCCTGGCAGTGAGGACATACTGAAATGCTATCAACCTAATTAATATGGTGACATCATATCATAGAGGCAAGCCTCTCCTTGGAACCAGATGCAGCCATGTCTGCCTGGAAGCTTTTGGCAAGGTCTGCCTGGCAGCATCATCTCAGAACAACAATCCAGGTCCAGTCAGAAAATATTTGCTGAGTACCTATTATATACCAGCCACCAGACCAGGTGCTAGGAGTAAAAAG
Source organism: Trachypithecus francoisi (assembly GCF_009764315.1). NCBI lineage: Eukaryota > Metazoa > Chordata > Mammalia > Primates > Cercopithecidae > Trachypithecus > Trachypithecus francoisi. Next base: position 73,440,602 of record NW_022681453.1, on the reverse strand, counting down.
ATGAATAAGAGAGGGCCCCTGCAAACAATAAACTTACATCTGAGTGAGGACAGTAAATAATATTAGTGTGGTAAGTGCCAATAAAATACTGTATCCTGCATGTTATGGGACCCAGAGGAGGTGAGCAAGTCTCTTCTGGGAGTTCAGTGAAGGCTGCTCAGGGAAATTTACTATTTGGTTACTGAATTTTCAAGACTCATATGAAGTGGGTAAATTTTTCTAAGTATACGAAACAGAATTGCTTCAAGAATGGAAACAAGATGGGATGTTCATTGAACGCTTTCTTCATTACATTATAAAGTGTAAAATGGGGAGAGGTAGAAGATACTGCCAGAACAGTATCAGGAGTCATGAATTCGAGCTTAAGCTTTGTCCCTCAGACCATTCTTTCTGGACGTGTGATCCAAGTATCACTGTTCTAACCTTATCCCAAAATGATAACTATACACATTGCAGATTCAGAGCACTTCCTCCCATCTACCGAGTCCAATGATCTGTTAAAGAGCTCCAGAGAATCTGCATTTTTAGCAAGTTCCTCAGGCAGTTCTTTTGTGCGCTGAAAGTTTGAGACAGACTAATTATGGCACGGGGATCCACAGAGGGATTTTAGGAAGGGGAAGGGTGTTGTTTGATTTTCATTTTAGATAGATCCATCTGGGTGCAGTGTTGAAGGTAGAACTAAATGGTGGGTAAATACAAAAATAGCAAAACCAATTAGAATGTTATTGCAATAGTCTTGGCCAGAAATGCTGAAGGCCTGTGTTAGAGGAATTGAAGAAGAAAGACTTAAAAAAGAATATTTCAGAGATAAAGATGGGCAGAACATTTAGGAGGAAATGAAAACTGGTTGGTTGTGGAGTGTGGTTGTCATGGAGAAGGAGGAGGTGATGCTGACTAGGGTGAATGATGAATCATGGGGCACTTTACTAATACTGGGAATACAGGGAAAGGAACAAGCTGGCAGCCAAGAGGCCAAGTTGAGTTTTAGTTTGAGATTGGGGTATCTATGAGCCATCTGTGTGTATTCACAGCAAGTAGATGAATACCTAGTTCTAAAGTTCCTATCTGAGAGAGATTTTATTTAATTTTGTACCACTGGATGCCAAGCCATGGAGCAGGGCAAACATGAGTAATCCACATTTAGGGTGGTTTGGTGCTAACAGACCTTGAGAAATGTGCCCCAAACCAAGGTCATCTGAGTCCTGAATGCTGTTAAAAAGTATTTAAAAGTCCACAGGAGTATTGAAGATTTCCCAGTACACTCCTAGATATAATTATTGTTGCAGCTTGATTTGTATAGAGCAAGGATCTAATTTTGTGATTTCTGCTGCTGTTGCTTCTTCACCTGGTAAACACACATGAGGCATCTTCTACTGTAGAAAATGCCCCACTATAACTGAAAAGGTGTGGAAACCAAGTGCTGTATGAATCTCACCACTGAAAAGTAAAGATTTTAATTTGGAGTTTTCTTTGTTTTGTTTTTTGTTTTGTTACTTTTTAGGTAAGAGGATGTTAGTTTAATGTCAGCGCACCTCCATGTTGTCCTACTTCACATCTTGGGTCTTGATGATATATTGTTTTCTGACCAGCTATTGTTATGGTTATGGTTTCTGAATTTCAATATTTCCATTCAGGGTGTTTAAAAATAACATCTTGAGACAGCACAATGTAGAACGATCCCTTCCTCTGGAAAGAGGTGTGTCATTCCTTGAATAGTTCTCACTATGGATACTTATAAAATCACACCTGGTTTATTTACTTATGCAGGTATTTAAATGACAAGTCAATTTAATTTATAAATGACATTTTAAGAGGATAAAGGCAAGGAACTTTCTCAAGCATTTTTAGGCAATTGTTACCTCTAGTTTACCCCATGATGGCTTCTTTTCTTGATCCTGTCTTTAAGTTCCTGAATCCTGAACATTTCTCAAAGTTCATTCTTTGGTCCTCTGATTTCTATAGCACACTGTAGCTCACAAAATGAATTCCCTTTGATGGCTCCAACAATGACCCATAGAAAGACAATTCTGACTCTTCTTTCTTACCATCTGATCCTGTATTACTCTTGAATGTGTCAATGCTTTCATAAAATGAACACTTTCAAGCTTGACTCATCACCTTTCTCACAAAACCAGGTCCCTTTCCGACTTTTTTAATTCTCATTTTCCAGGCTGTCTAGGTTCAATCTCTGCACAATTTTTGGTTCTTCCATTCTTCTCTCCCTCCTAGATATTCTCCTGTGAGATAAAAGAAACAAAATACATAAAGCACAAAATATGTGGTATATGGAACATACTAGGCACTTGACAGGTGACAGTTCACTTTTTCTTCCACGGTTCCTCCCAGATATAGGCATTAGAACAATTCTATGTTTTTCTTAACAGGACTCCAGTTTATCTTTCTCACCATTTTATACTATATGTTACCACAGGCATTCTTTAAAATGTCCCCATTCATAAATCTGAGGTCTAATACCTCGTAGTGGGGTGACCTGCGTCTCCCAAAAAGCTATGTCCAAGTCCTAATTCCTGGTACCACTGAATGTGAACTTACTTAGGAAAAAAAAAAAAGTCTTTGCAGGTAATTTGTAATGAAGTTGAGGATCTCAAGATGAGATCATCTTGGATTTAGGGAGGGCCCTAAATTTGATGACGGATGTCTTTCTGAAAAAGGGAAAGATGGGGCTGGGCACAATGGTTCATGCCTGTAATCCAAGCACTTTGAGAGGCCAAAGTGGGTGGATCACCTGAGGTCAGGAGTTTGAGACCAGCCTGGCCAAGATGGCAAAACTAGTACTCCACTAAAAATACAAAAATTAGCCAGCCATGGTGGCACACGTCTGTAGTGTCAGCTACTCAGGAGGCTAGGGCAGGAAAATCACTTGAACCTGGGAGGCAGAAGTTGCAATGAACCAAGATCTCGCCATTGTACTCCAGCCCGAGTGACAGAGCAAGACTCTGTCTCAAAAAAAAAAAAATGAAGAAAAGGGAAAGACACAGGGACACAGAGAGGGGACATCTTCTTATGAAGATGAAGGCAGAGATTGGAGTGATGTTTCTTCAAAACAAGCAACACCAAAGATTGACCACAGCCACCAGAAGCTAAGAGAAAGATCTGGAAGGTATCCTCCCTCAGAGCCTCCAGAGGGAACAAACCCTGCCAACTGATTTCAGACTTCAGGTTTTCAGAAATGTGAGAAAGTAATTTTCTGCTGTTTTAAGCCACCAAATTTGTTACAGCAGGCCTAGGAAACCAACATATCCCCTTAGCCTGATCTTGAAGATCCTTGTTAATCTGGTTTTAACCTATGTTTTCAACATTGTCTCTTAGCAGTATCTTTTACAATTTACCCCACTTCTGTATCCTTCCAGTCCCTTGATCATGCAGTGATTATTTGTGCATTTTGTCTTTTCTAATGTGATCCCTTTCCCTTGTCTAAAACTCCTACATCTTCTCTATTCATTCAAATCCTAATCCTGAAATGAAAGGCCCATCTTAGTCTACAGTGATTTGTTTCCTATTTTGAATGCTTATTAAACAATTTGACATTGAATCATATTTTGTGCACACAGTGTTTGGTTTTCTTTTCACAGATGTGTGACTTTCCTTGAGGGTAGAATGATTTTTGCAACATAGAAACTGTAGATTAAATGAGTGAAAACAGCAAGCATGGACACAGAAAGCAGGTGTTTGGGATGAATTATGTCCCGCTTATTTGCAAATTCATATGTTGAAACCTAACTCCCAGTACCTTAAGATGTGACTGTATTTGGAGATCTTTAATGTGACCCTTTAAAGAGAAAATTAAGGTGAAATGAGGCCATAGGTGTGGGCCCTAATCCAATTTGGTTGGTGTCCTTATGAAGGAGAGCCTAGGATACACAGGGACAGACAGCAGGGGTGCACATGCACACAGAGGGACAACCATGCCATGTGCAGAGGCAGCAGAGGGCAGCTAGCTGCAAGTGCAGGAAAGAGGTTTGGAAAGAACATTCCTTTAGGACTCTCAGAGGAAACCAACTCTGCCAGCAGCCTGATCTTGGACTTCCAGCCTTCAGAACTGTGAGAAATTACATTTCTGTTGTTTAGGCCACGCAGTCTGTGCTATTTTGTTACGGCAATGCTAGAAAACTAATGCAGCAAGTAAGAGGCTTAGATTAGGCACTGAAAAAATAAGAGAGGAGGCCGAGGTAAGAGGATTGCTTGAAGCCAGCAGTGTGAGACCAGTCTAGGCAACATAATGAGAACTTGTCTCTGCAAAAATAAAAAATAAAAAAAATTAGCCAGGAGTGGTGATGTGTACTTTTAGTTCTAGTTACTCAGAAGGCTGAGGTAGAAGATTGCTTGAGCCCAGGATTTCAAGGTTGTGGTGAGCTATGTTTGTACCACTGCACTCCAGCCTGGGTGACCGAGTGAAAACTTGTCTCAGAATAAAATAAAATTAAAAAATAAGGGAGAAATAAGACTAACATATTTTCTACCTGAATTGATGACATTATCTTCTCTCAAGTACCAGCCATAATCCTAAAATGGTAAACTATTTGACAGAGCCCTTAGTAAAGGCCAGTGACTTCTGAGTTTATTATACAAGCAGTATCACCTTAGTATAAATTTCAAAGAGATCTGAGCGTGGAACTGGTACCTGGTCTCTACCACTCTTTATCTTTTTCTAGACTATTATTATTGCCTAACCTATAGTCAGGAAGTTAATTGATAGTTTTATGAGTTAATTTGCTAATCTAAAATTGTAAAAGGGTTAGTCATGGGGTTTAAGCCTATGCATATTCTAGGATTAGTTATAAGAGTACAATGATTAGTGGGTCTATTGTGTTGTTGCTTGGCAAAAATCTGGACATCGGTTATTTTATTTTTTATATTTTTTTGCAAAGCTCAGAGCAGTTTGTGCTTTCTCTTCCTTATTCTTTTGCCACCCATAACCGTCAATGCTTAGGGAAAAAGATGCATTAGAATTGATTCCGTGTTATGCAAATTAAATTTGGAATCTTAGGCTCCCAAATTGGGAGGTATTTTTTAAAGGTTCCTTGGCAGAATGTAGTACATCCAGCGGAAGGCATCCAAAAATGGTGAGAACCTTACACACTGAGATACCTGAGGGTAGTTGAAGGAGTAGACATCTCGTCAGAAATACATGGAGGGCTCTCTATTGTATGAAAATATTAGCTTATTCTCCATGGCTCTTGAGGTAAGAGTCGGGCCTAAAAGATGGATCTTGCTGATTTCATTTCAACATTGAAAGGTGATTTCATTTCAACATTAAAACTTCCACTATGTAGTTTAATCTCTTAAGGACCAGAAGTAATGAAGAGTAGAGGCCTATTGAGTGGTGACTGATGTAGCCTAGTGGTTAAGAGCCTTTTAGAGTCCTAGCTTTACTACTTATTAGTTCTGTGATTTAGTCAAGTCACTTAACTTTCCTTAGCTTTGGCATCCCCATCAAAATGGGATTACTGCTTGTGCCTACCTCATTTTGAGTATTAGATAAAATAATGCATGTAAACTGATGAGGAAGCTGATCCTGAGCTGGGTGGTTTCACATATTTAGTCACAAATTTCATCAATGCTTGTGCCCAGTTTTAAGCCCCAGCTTGTTTAACTTCATTATGCCACTTTGTTTCCAAATTTCCTTCTCATAAATAAAGGGGGAAAAAATAAATGGGATGACTGAGGTAAGTACATTGAAAGTGAAAAGAGTTAATCTCACTGTTTAAGTTTAGCCACACAGTTAATGGAATGGTCTTATCAATGAAGTTATCCTGTTTAAACACCAAAAGGAGCAATTTCTTCTCCATCATCCCAAATTCCCACCTTCTCTACCTCCTCTCTTCATTACTCTTTAGTCACTAGCAGGCTAGGTAGGGTGTTCCTAATCTGCAACTGGAATGTTTCTGGTAGGAACCATTTCTCACCCACTCTTTGTCCTCTTCTATCACTTAAAATCATGGAAGGCTGCTCTGAAAGCAGCTGGGCTTTCAAAACTAGGCTCATTGTAACATTAAAAAATTATTAAACTCAGAAACTAATTGTGTTTTTTAATCATGAAATATGAAAAGTAGGAAGCAAACTGGAAGAATGAAAGACCAAGTCAGCTGGATCTGAAGCGGGCCATTCTCAGGAAGACTACCGAGGAATAATTAAGGCTAATTTGAAGTATCATCTCCTGGGTATCACCATCATCATCCCCAGGTACCTGTCTGAGATAGTTCATTTTGAAATAGATACACCTGAAATTATGTAAGAATGTACTAAGCATTTATTGAGCTCAGCAATCCTGAAATATGCCTAATAGTAAGTTGCCTAGTTGCCACTTATTAACTAGGTTTATGTCTAGGAGGGACTGTGAAGAGTAAGAGCTGTTTAATTAGGGGTACTTGTCATCACTAATGAACAACAAGAAATAGTTTTAAAACTTCTTTGAGATATTCACTTGCAAATGTCACCCGAGTTTCAGAAAAGTACAGTCTCTGGAGTAAATCTCCTATACACTCAGAGAGACTCTGTTGTGCTTTGCATGCGTTGTATCATTTAGTCCTCAAAACACGTTGGCAAGGTTTGCATTCTTATCTCCATTTTCAAGATGAGAAAATTAGGTGCAAAGAGCTTCAGTAACACACTCAAACTCATTCAACAATAAATAACTAAAAATTGTGCTATACACACTTTAAGAGTCACATGTTCCTCCCCCAAAATTATGAAAGGCCATAGAAGGAATTCAAGAAGTAGGCTTCATGACATATCGTTTCTTCTCATCTCAGATGAATTCACTTTAATCTATCATGCCCACATTGTAAAATATCATTTTGATCACCATCAATATTACACAGACCTGTTTCAATGTGCTCAGGTTTTTCAGTAAAATTAGAAGAAACCACAATTTACAAACAGGTATATGTGCATTAAGAAAAAAAAAAAAAAAAACTACCATGTGATTTTAGATATGGATGCCAATTCTTAAACATTATTTATTATTTCCGAGCTCAAGTGCTTAGAATGTTTAAAATGCAATATATTTATGTGGATTTTTTCCAGGATATTGGAACATACATAAAATATGCTTGTGCATATCTAAGCTTTGTATTTATTTCAGGTTATATGTATACTGAGAAGAATATATAAACAGTGTATGATAGTTACGTCTTATTTCATTTTTTGAGGGAAATTAACCTCCACAATTATTAACTATGCATAAAATGTAATGGCAGATATGACTTATATCGTATAGGACTGACTGCAATTCCTCTTTAGAAATAGTTGTTCTTTGCTTTTATAATACTAGGAAAAGAGGAGAAGAGTTCTTAAAGAAATACAAGGATTCCTCAAGCCCCTCTTCCCTAAAACATGCTCTATCATATCTCCTGGATTGACTGGAATATCCTTCTCTGCCCCCACCCCATTACCCTCTCAATGCAGTGGAAAAGTCGGTGGGTAATTGGGTCCAGATTGGAGGTGTTTAAATATTCATGAGGCTGGCAGGGGACTGGGAGGGGGTGACTGTCTAGAATGGGGGTAGGGGCTGGGGGAAGTGATTAGTCACTGAAGGCTAGCGAACAATTCCGAGAAAGAGAGAGAGAGAGAGGAAAGAAAAAGAGATAGACAGATACTGGGGGGAGGGAGAAAAAAGGAGAAGAGAGGGAAGAGAAGAGAGGACAGCGGAGAGAGAGCACCAGAGAGAGAGAGCGCGCTAGAGAGAGAGAGCGAGCATGTGCGATGAGCAATAGCTGTGGACCTTACAGTTGCTGCTAACTGCCCTGGTGTGTGTGTGGGAGAGAGAGGGAGGGAGGGAGAGAGAGCGCGCTAGCGCGAGAGAGCGAGTGAGCAAGCGAGCAGAAAAGAGGTGGAGAGGGGGGGGAATAAGAAAGAGAGAGAAGGAAAGGAGAGAAGGCAGGAAGAAGGCAAGGGACGAGACAACCATGCTGTGCTGTATGAGAAGAACCAAACAGGTAGAGCTAAAGATTTTACTTCTTGCTGTTGTGGAATAACCAGAGTACAGTATTTCCCTGTAAAGGCAAACAATTTTTTTACTGCTTCTGCTCTGGCCATGGTGCTCGCGCTTCCTTAGCATATGGTAACTGATGGTTGCATCCCAGCTTTTATTCTTTTCTGTCTTTCATGCTCTGGTTTTGGAATGCTGCTACTAATTAGGGTGAGGGTAGAAAAAACATGCCTGTTTGGCTAGAAATAATTTTTTTTTTTTTTTTTTTTTTTTTTGCTTATTAGTGAGTGCTCAGCGTTTGTGGTCTCTGGTCTTGAGGGTGTGGACGTAGAAAGGGGTGTGGGGGGGATGATGTGGGCTCTACCCACAAGATGGGGAGGCAATTCTTTATATTATTTGCAAAAAGCAGGGTTGAGGAAATAACATGCAGGACTGAGTATTACCTCTCTGTCATACAATTTTCTCACATGTGCTGCGGAAGATGCCTCATTTCGTACATGCATGAGATTCGAAGGGGCGCAGGTATTTATGGAAAAACGTGCAGGTCTTCTTTCTTTCTTTATTTATTTATTTTTCAATGAATGAATGAAACTATGATTTAATAGATTTTTTTTTTTTTAAGAGAAGCTAAGACAACTGAGGCTGGGGGAGAAATTGGCCATGCAGAAGGGGAAAATCCCCTTCCTTAAGATCAGCAGCCGATTGTGCACCAGCTGGTCGGAGGAGAGGGTGGACCACGCCCCTAGGAGCTCCGATGGGATGGGAAAGACAGCCGGGTGTTACCTGTTGGAAACCAGGTCTTTTCTCTTCTCCCCTTCCCTTGCTGCTTTCCTGGGATTGTCAGTGACCAGAGACAGGCTAACACCCTGGATAATAAGTATGGTGACTCATTTTCATCAGGAAGAGGGACACATCCAAGATTAGCAAGAATCAGAGCCCCTCCTTCCCTCCCCCACTGCCCAGGTTTTACAGCCATTTCAATTGCTCGCTTATTTCTTGAAAGACATTTTAGAAACTTGACTGGGGTGAGAGTGGGAAGGAATGACGAGTGTGGTATTCCGCAGCAACCGACCATGCCATGACAGTCTCCAAAAGAAGCTTTCAAACATTTGTTGGAATGCATTTGAGTGATTTTGGCGAAGGTTAAGGAGAAAAATGGGTGTGGGATATGGGTGAGTGTGCGTGTGCTTGACTGTGGTGGGGGTGGGGGTGTGGTGGGGGCAATCTTGGTCAAAGAAGCCCTTTGCAGACTGATTGCCTTAGGGGTGGGGTGCAAGAGATGGAATTTGGGTATAATTTCCAGTGCAGGTATTGGAAATTGGGCAATTTGTAATACTCTCTGAATCCGAAGGGGGTGGAAGAGAGTGGAGAAGAAACAGCCTGCCAGCTTAGCACATTTAGCCAGCGCCCTGGAAGGAAGGGTGGGGAGTGAGGATGAAGGAGAAGGAGCAGGAAGAGGAAGGGAGACTGAAGCAGAATGAGCAGAATGTCAGAGCAATGGGAGTAGAGGTTTGGCATAAATAAATAAATAAAGTAGCAGACATCCTGGATTGTGTGGGGCTATTTGGGGGAAATGTCGGATAGTGGGGGATTGAGTGGGGGGCAGTATTTGCAGCATCTCCTGAAACTGCCCTGTGGTTACAGAGATTGATGCTTCCATTGGCTCATTTTATCAAACCAGGGCATTTTCTCTCCGTGTCCTCCTTCATTTTTATATATAAATGTAATAAATACAGGTGTCTGGGTTAAGAACACTGTCAAAGAAAAGTCCTGAGGTTATTTCACTGGTGAGCTGGGGAAATAAAATTTAGGAAGGTAGAGCACTAAGTAAGCCAAAGCTATCCACTTAAAAAGCTTTGATTTTGGAAAGAAAAATATTCAGGTTCAAAATTTGTTCTCACCCTATGTGTACACATGCGAGTATACATACATCTCCTTTAATAAAGGAAATCATGTATGATTTTTAGAAAAGGAATTAGGGCTAAAGGAATTCCCTTCCCAAAATGAAGACAACTGCCTTCCCTGGGGCTCTATCTCAGCAACAGCCTCAAGCATTTACTCTGATATGCAAAGTGATGAAGATGAAATTGTGTGTTTAGAGTTGCAGAAATTCTCATGTAAATGCATACAGCATCCACATACTTCATATGCTACAGTTGCCTGTGTAAGTGTGGTTTCCACATGCCTCCCTGTGTTTTAGCATCATTTAGATTCAAGAGAAAATTAAAGGTATAGAAATTGTCCTGTTTTGCTCATGCATTTTACAAATGTGTACTTCTGTGTGAAATGCTCATGTCTCTTATATACCACTGTTGTGTATCATTCACATTAGCCAGTATTTAGGATACCATTCAATCAGACTACAGGAAATGGTGTGTTCAGGGCGTGGGCTCACACTACACTCACTGGCATTTATGTAGCATGAGTACTTAAGTCTCATGCAGGTTGCCTGCTTGTGGATGAAACTCTATATCATTTATGACAAAATCCAGTGGTGTCCATCCTTCTGCTGGCATCTATTCATCATCTTAGTACTTAACAGGGAATAAAACAAGGGCAAAAACCTGCAAAGGTCTAAGCTCTGCCACACCCATAAAATCCAGCAGAAATGTGGGAGGGGGCTGAAGGGCTTGCACTTCCTTCCTCTTCCACTTGAGCGGCATAAAGAAGCAACCTTGGATTTCTAAGTTGGAATACATTGCCAGTGGGTGAGAAGAAAGCATAAATGATCTATATTAGCCATTAGTTATCACTATAGATTATTATAGCAGGAAGAAGAGAATAAGAATGGGGTAGAGATGAGAATATGGTAAAGGAGTGGGCAAAGGAGGAATAAAATAAAAGAATCCCTAAGATTGTATTGCCTTATGATATTCAAATATCTTGGGGTTTACTTTAAATAGCTTAATTGCCACGTGTATTGCAGATGATTAAAAACTTGGCAAGGTGTGAGCTATGTCTACAAAGCAAGAAAACTATGAGGTGTTTCTTTTGTTGAAAAATAATGACTTTAGTTTGTAATTGAAGTGTAAAGAATTTCATGAAAGCAAGTAGTCCCTCTACTCCCCAGCCCCCCATCCATGCCAACATCTGCTTTTTCCCTTATGCAACAAATAAATCTTATCTCTGAGAGTGTGGTCTGTGGTTTAGAATTCCGACCTCTCTGTCCCTTTTCCTTGCAGTGTTGGGAAGATATGGAAGGATGCTGCCTTGCTGCTTGGTGCAGGCGATTCTTCCTAGTGATAAATTGGATTCCTCCCAAATCTCTCTGAGCCACACCCAGTGTCACCCAGGGACTTAGTGAATTAATTAAACTGAACCATTTTATTTAATATAATTGAAGCTTCTCTTTTTTTTTTTTTTTAAATAGTGATTTTCACCACAGGTTTCCAAATTTAAACAGAAAAAACATTTGAAGGGCATTTCCTTTCTTTCTCTCTCTCTCTTTCTTTCTTTCTTCTTCTTCTTCTTCTTTTTTTTTTTTTTTTTTTTTTTTTTTTTTTTGCCAAACTATCTGGACTTGCAGAGAACCTTAGAAAATTCATGGTGAGTCTAGAAAGTGTTCATTTCTGGTGACTCTAATTCCTTCTAACCCAGGCCAGGGTGCATACACAATGAGCCCTGATCTCTCCTGCTGACAGAGTCTGTGTAACTCTCTTTCCCCACCCCCTACCCTACCAACCCATGCTGAGGCAACTGGAATAAGAAAATGCAGAGTTAATTTTCTTTCTTGCTGAGCTGGCAAAACTACAGAACCCTCCTTTGATGTTTCACGCTAAAGGGCAGTACTCCTATTCACTGAGAGGGAGAGTGGTTTGGGGTCTCCTTTGCCTCTGACAGTGAAATTGCCAGTGTTATGCCTGGGGCTGAATTAATCCACAGACTTCAGACTTTTACCTGGCCGCATAAGGAAGCGTACTGATGTTCTTTCAGGCAAGAATAGAGCATACATATTAACTAATCATATTGATAAAGTAAGACAAGTCTTCTTCTATTAATAGTTCAAAGAATGCACATAACCAGGTCATCTCAAGAGAAGGTACAGCAGCATTTAACTATTCACTTCCCTATTAGTATTAATAAAGGCATTAGGGCAACCAAGCAGTGGCTGTTGCAAACCAAAGAAGTGATTTCATGCAGGAATTCTCCCTTTTGAATTTCTGAAGTGTGGTCAGGTTGCTTTAGTACCTTTGTAATAAATCTTCATAACATTTTCAGAAGTGTTGGGAAGAATATTATACTGTGAGTCCTTAGTGGAGGCCACTTACTGACTGTGATTTGAATGAATCACATCACCTTGGGCTTCAGTTTCCTTCTGTAGAATGAAGAGTAAAACCAAAAACCAAACACACATGAACACCTTGCTTACCTTAAGGATTTTTGTAGGGCTTAAACATACTTGATGTGAAAACAAAGATCAATATAAGAAATTTTTTCTCCCCAAGTTTTGCAGTGTGAGGCTTGTCTTAGCGTCCCCAGTTTTGCAGGATGATCCAGTGCCTGCTATGTCTACTTTTCTCTGTTAGAGATGAGTTCCTTCTAGTCTTAGTTGAGCCTTCTGCTTGTTCTGTTGCTCCTCCCCCCGCCGTGTTTTCCCTAGAACCCCACTCCTTCATGCCCTGCTCTCTCTTGAGATTTCATCTTCTTGTGCTGCACTGGCTCCTTTCCTTACAGCTTATGAATATGCTTTTGCCTCAACTATCTTAAAAGATCCTCTCCTGACTCTATGTCCCCATCTCTATAGTGCTCTCACTCTCCCTTTAGAACAAAGTTCCAAGTACTCTCCACCCTCAGTTTCTCCTCTTGTTCACTCCCCATTCACTATTCCTTCTAGTTTAATTTGGCTTTGGTTTTCATAATTTCACTGAAAAACATATTCTGAAAGGGTACCACATCCAGTGACCCTTCATTGCACATCTTATTTAATGTCTCTTTGGCATTTTGTGTTTTTGGCCATCCCTCTTCCTGAAACTGTCCCCTTACTGGGCCTGCATGATATGAATAGCTCTCCTTATTCTCCCTCTCAGATAAGACCCTGCTCAGTCTCCTTATAGGCTTCTCTTGCTCTCTTCACCCACCTCCCCAAATCTATGATCTCCTGGATCATAATCTTGATTCACTCCACTCTTCCCATTTGACTCACTAATCCTAGGTGATCTCATCGTGTCATCTACGTCCAAATCTTTAGCCACCTGTGTGATTTCCAGATCTGTAGACCAGATACCTGTTTTTAGCTTCTGATCCATAGTTATCTTGGTCTAAGTGCTTCATTTCAGAGACACTCAAGTTTATTAGGTACAAAACCAAACTCAGTGTCTTCTGTTTTGTATCACACTTGATCTTCCTCACTACACTTATTGCTCCGACACTGTCTATCCAGCCTCAGAGCTCTAGGAACCTGAGAGTAATACTCAATGTATTTTATTTCAACTCCTATATCCTTTTCTAAATTCTTTGATTCTTGTTTAAAAGATTGAATAAATCCTCTGCTTTTCTACCCTGTTTATATAAATAACCTGGCTCAGACTTTTCATGACTACTCATCTAGACAAAAGCAGTAACTTTCTACATGGAGTTTTACCACCACATTGTTCTTTAGTTTACCTTGCAAATAACACCACAGCTATCTTTACACGATGCAAATCTGGTTTTGTTATTTTCCTTGTTAAAATATAAACTCTTCAGCATGAATGACACAATCTAGTTTTGCCTGCTTTTCTAGTGCCAAACTCCAACACCCACCCCTGCCTTTTTTGTTTTTTCACCTGATGATACCATGGCAAGATTTCAGGCCTTGGTGCCGTCGCTTGTACTCTACTCTCTGCCCACATTATACTTCCCTCTCCACCTGAAATATTCCCACTTTCCCTGTAAGAGTTAGCTCTTTGACGCCATTCTTACCCTTCCTAATTAAGTTTTCTTCTACCTTCTTTTTGCTCATGCTGTATTTTTGTACTATCTCTATTATCACTTATTGCACTATTTGACATTTATTTTTCACATACGGGGGTCCACACTGTTAGCTTCTTGGGGAAAAGGATGAAAACATAATTACTGTTTTATCTCTACCATAATACATGGTACATAAAATAGCTCATGTTAACCATGAATAATCTGTTTGCTAAATCAATATGGAACCAGGTTTATAGTATTTTCACAAGCTATAGCATATCGAAGTGGACAGAATCACTAGGAGATTTTTTTTTTAAATGTCTTGGCATGAAATTTTAAAGTGGAACTGATCATTAGTGATTCTTGTTATTCACTTATAGACATGACAGCCATCAGTTTTTAATAAAAGCAGCTACAAAATGAATCCATTTATAGACTATATTTCTCTGAGCTCTCATAGCTGGCACTGTCTTCCCTCCATGTCCTCCTCATCCAACAACCAGCATTATAGCCCCACCCTCTCTGGTTACCACAACCCTGGATCTTCACGTGCCCTTCCTTTGAGGCTCCAAGTACTTACATTCACTGCTTTGCTTCACAACTATTACAAATAGACCGTAAATCAATCTGTGTGATCCGTGAAATAAATCAACTAAGAGTGGCAAGATTTTTTTTTCTTTAAATGCATGTAGTGCTGGCCTGTGCTTAGGTGTGTGTGCTCAAAAATTAATTTTACCTTCATTTGGATTTCTTTTCTTCCCTCTGAAGTATCCACATAATAATATTTCACAAAGAGAAATCATGATTGGAAGTACAGGGAGGGTGAATGGTAAGTAGTCCCTCAAATGACTATTAAATGAACATTAATATCAGATGAATTGGATTTTTCTTAAGCTTAAATAGACTGAAGGGACTTGGGTTCTGAAGTAGGCCTATTGTACCCAGCATGGAACATGTCACAACCAGTGTTCCAGTGTTTTCCATGAAAACACTCTTGCCAGACACTAAGTAGTGTATTTTCTCTGACTGAATTGGCATGTCCTTGAGAACAGCAGAAAGACTAAATAATTTGTAAGTGAAGTTTGTCTTCAGCTGGTAAGGTTCAGTAGTATTTGTCAATTGCCATACCCTCACTTGATATCTTGCTTACTGCTCCCAATCTCTTTGGCATTGAGTTTTTCTATTATTTTCTCCTCCTGTCAGACCCAGGTAGAGTTTTTCTGATTAAGTACTACCAGTCCATGCTAGTGTCTAGTGGGTGAGGCTATGGACGGAGAACTTTAAGAAAAAGTGTGTTTCTTCAAACTTTCTAAAAAGTATTTATAGACAAAACAGGTATTTTAAGCTATGTCTGGCACATCTTAGATTCTCAATAAATATTTGTTGAAGGAATAAATGTAGGAAGGGTGGGAGCATCATGATGGGTCATTAGGGGAGATGTTTTGAGACAGACGACCATTTCTGTTTACCTGTTCAGAGTGGGCTTTGTGTAAATGCAAGTTCAGCTCTATTGGTCCCCCTCACAAAGTGGATGTAGTCAAAGTTCAGTTCCCACTCCTGTTTGCTTACATCAGAGAGACACACTTGCAGTCATTTCATTCAGGTTTAGCATGGGAATGTGATCTTCCAGATTTCCTATCCTTAATTATTTACAGATCTTATTTTCTTAGATGTTGTTTGTTTAATGTCCTGTTTCATGTCTTTGTAGTGGAATAAACCCTTTCCTTGGGTTCTAGACCTGGTTCTGCCAATTGCTTGTCATGTGATGTTGGGTAAGTAATTTAACTTTTCTGAGACTAGTCTATTCATCTGTGTAGTAGGTACATAAAAAGAACCCTCCAAATCCTGTCTTACCTTTTTTAAAAAAAAAAAGTAGGTTGGTGTGAGTCTCAAATGAAGAGATTATAATAAAAGTGTTTTGCAAACAATGTGTTTTTGAAATATAAGCTATTATTAATTAAGGAGTTTCATAGATAGAACACTAAAGTATTCATGGCTCTAAGCAAATAAGGAGTACTCTTGCTCTCTGTATAGAATACACACATTCCCCATTTCCACCTGACTCCTATACTCAACAGAGTAAATTTTTTTTTTTTTTTTTCAAGACGGGGTCTTGTTGTCATCCAGACTGGAGTGCAGTGGTGTGATCTCGACTCACTGTAACCTCCATCTCCCAGGTTCAAGCAATTCTCCTGTCTCAGCCTGTCAAGTAGCTGGGACTACAGGTGCATGCCACCACGCCTGGCTTATTTTTGTATTTTTAGTAGAGACAAGGTTTCACCATGTTGTCCAGGCTGGTCTTGAACTCCTGAGCTCAAGTGATCCACCACCTTCGCCTCTCAAAGTGTTGGGATTACAGGCGTGAGCTACCACGCCCAGCTCAGAGTAAATATTAACCATGCTAATGGATGGGAATATAGTATCTCTTTATTATTTTATTTGAAAACTTCAGTGACAGAATATAGATAAGCCAATACTCAAAGTGTTATAAGACCCAAGGATTACTTCAAATGATTAGAAATACCCACTGTTTTTCTTTTTATCTTTCTCTGTTTTCGTCTTTTCCTCACATTTAGATCTCTTTACTTCTTCATTTGCTAAGTTTGCTGCCTCCCCCTCTATACCCACCCGCACTTCACCTCCACACTGGGTTCTCTGCACTAGATGACCAGCCATGCTGTGCTCATATCCATCACATGAGGGCCCAATCAGGCAGAAGAGTGGAGAGAAAATGCAATGCTGGTTGGGAGACTGAAAACGTAGATACAGTTTGGTTGGGGGAAGCACATATGACTAACATTTAGAAATATTTTAAAGTATAATAACTGGATCAAATTAGTCTAAGAGATTCTATTTTTCCTAGAAACCCAAGGTTTAGCATAAAAAAATTAGAATCGTACATATTTTGCCAAAATACTTGTATACAAAGGGCTCATGTAGACTGCAATAGAAAGGTGTGTTAACTAGAAATTTGAAAATAAACCGGTGTCCAGAAGAAAATAATGATTTATTTAATTATACTTATAGTTGGTTAACGGTGAGTATCACCTTTAATCTTTCACTCTAGCTACATCCCTTACTCCCTCTTTCTTTCTTCTTCTGTCTCAGGACACACTACTTCTATTATATATGGGTTTTTTGATTGAGAACAAGTATCCAAAACCAACTTTCAGAGTCTATAAAAGGAATTCACTGGAAAAAAAAAGTAGGGATCATAGGAAATTAATAAGTTGAACAACCATGCCTATGGGAACCAGGGTAGAATTTCAATAACAGGAATTCATAAACTATTTCTAGGGCCCTACATCAAAAAAAGACTCAGTTATTAACAACACCCATTATAATTCTAAATTCTAAATGATGAGAGAGAAAAAGAGAGATAAGAAAGAGACAGACAAAGGGAGAGAGAGACAGGGAGAGAGACAGAGAGAGACAGAATGAGGATGAATGAATTTTATTGGTTCTGCTCGGGTCACCTAGTTACTGCCACAGGGCCAATATCTCTGATTAGAAAAAGGGCTGGGTGACATAGGTTAGAGACAATTTTGGTAAGCCCACACTTGTAAATCTAGTGAGAGGGTAAGTTGGTTGAGAATTAGTCTTCTGCATATATACCTCTATGTCCACATAGTCCACATGTGGGTTAGCTACCCGAGTCAGGAGGAACTTATCTCAAATGTGGTGGACTATTCATTTTTCCTTTTGGTTATTTTCAATTTGGTCTGTATTACATATTATTGGCAGGGTTATTGTCACTGATGGCTCTAAAAGGAAGTAGTAACCACACAGATAACTGAACTTATGAGCTTACACACCTAAAAAAGAAAGGCCAGAGCAAATCTCCCTACTGGTTTCAGTGTGGAGATGACAGACACTGGGTTTTCACCATCCTCCTGAGGCTTAACTCTGGCAGGTGCCACCTGTCTAGGAGGAATACTAGCTACCATATATTCTTGCTAATTTGAAATGGTGTAAAATCTCTTTTTCAGGTTGTGAGATCTAGTTTCTGCAAAAAGATTGAACCATCATGGGTGTAAAACAGCTCAATTGGATTTATATTACACAAATGCTACTCCTTGACATTAGTCATCTCATTTTGAATGTTCTTGAATTAATTCCAGCAATAATAACCACATTTATCTATTTTTAGCAAATTGGCACTTTGTAAAATATTGAGCTGTTGTCTCCATATGCATCAGTTTGCTCTAAATGTAGAATATCGGTAATTAGCCTTACATCCTTTATTTATAATTCCAGTTCCAATAACTATTCAAAAATGTTATTTTTAAATGAAAGTTGGAAAGACCCTAATATATTTTCATTAATGACTAGATAAAAGAACTAGATAAGGCAAAGAAAAAAATAAACAGGCCGGGCGCGGTGGCTCATGCCCTGTAATCCCAGCACTCTGGGAGGCCAAGGAGGGTGGATCATGAGGTCAGGAGATCGAGACCATTCTGGCTAACACAATGAAACCCCATCTCCACTAAAACTATAAAAAAAAAAAAAAAAAAGCCGGGCGCGGTGGCGGGCGCCTGTCGTCCCAGCTACTCTGGAGGCTGAGGCAGGAGAATGGCGTGAACCCGGGAGGCGGAGCTTGTAGTGAGCCGAGATCACGACACTGCACTCCAGCCTGGGTGACAGAGCAAGACTCCGTCTCAAAATAATAATAATAATAATAATAAATAATAATGCACAAAATGATCTCCAAAGGTTAAGCAAACTCAGAAATCGGTTGCTTTTCTTAAGTGGCTGCAGAACTTCTTAGTCAGCATAACTAGGCTTGACTAGAACCTGTGAGGATGCATATCCTCTTCCTATTCTTACTTAGCTTTGATTCCAGAACCAATTTATTGCTTGGAATATAAACTGAGAATTAAATTCCTCTTAATGGCCAAACTAGTTCCGATAACAGCTGTTTCCAAAGGATGTATTCTACAGGTCTACACAAATTTTAATAGAGGCAATTTCCTCATTATTTACCTAAAAAGGAAAGAAAGAAAAAAATTGACTGGATATAGTGGCGCATGTTTGTAATCCCAGAAATTCGGGAGGGTGAGACTGGAAGATTACTCAGGAGTTCGAGACCAGCTTGGAAAACATAGCGAAACCTTGTTTCTGCAAAAAATCAAAGAATTAGCTGGGTGGGTGGTGCACACCTGTGGTCCCAACTACTCTAAAGGCTGATGAAGAAGGATCGCTTCAGCCTGGGAGGTATAAGCTGCAGTGAGCTGGGATCACACCACTGCACTCCAGCTTGGGTGACAGAGTGAGACTCTGCCTCAAAAATAAATAAATAAAAATAAAAATTCCCCAGTTTCTAAAGAATTAACTTGTGTCTAGATTTATAGGTCCATGTTGTACTGAGGGTAGCCCACTTTGGTTGTCCAGACTCTTACTAACATTCCAGTGGGGAAAGGAATAAGCACTGAGTTATATTTTGTGTGGACATTGCATTTCGGTCTTTTCTCTTTAAATCAATTTTAAAAAGTAATATTTTCTTTGAGAGGTGGGAAGGACTAAGAGACTTCATAAGGGAGAATTATATTGTCTTACTTAAAAAACACCAATTCTTTCTTCAGTAAAATCCAAACTGGGAGTTTGATTTATTCAAACGTCTTTTTTTTTTTTCCTGAAATACACCATTTGCAATATTTCCGTAACTCTCAGGGACTTGTTTATCCTAATGAAAGAGAAGGAAATTGTTTTCTTTATCACCTGGGAAAGTTACTCTGGAGAACTCAGGTTGGTATTAAATATTCATTTGAAAAAGTCTTTCACGATAATCCTCTTAATTCAGTGTGCCTCAGGGCTTTGATTGCCTTTGGTTGAAAGACACAAGGTGATAGCTTTTTGATAACTCAGCCAGATTTGTGCATCCATAATGATGGACAATTAACTGGAGAACTGTATAGAAAACCTAAGGACAAGACTTCCTTGCTTACACATTCTTTCTTCCATCTTAAACTTTGTACCTTACACCTCTTGAGTGAAAACAGTATGGAGGAGGAAATGAGGATTTCTAGAATTGAAAAGGGAGAAGGAGTCTAGAGTTATAAAATAAAATTACTCAGTTTGGAATTGGGCCATAACTTTCTAGTAAAAACTGTCCTGGGATCATTAATGATCACAGATGGTTCAGACCTCACTTCTGAACATCATCTGCAAAACACAATAAGCCCAAGAGAAACAATATTCAGAAAAGAATCCAAGAAGTACTCTGCAGGAGTAGGAACGAAAAGGAAAAAAAAAAAAAAAAAAAACCACTAGTATGCTTAAATATGCATAATCAAACTTAGGACCCAATTCAGTTTTTATCTTCACTTAGTAAAAGGAAACTATTGATTCTTAGCTAAAAAGAGAACTGCCAATTTTGTCGTCATAGTTATCGCCGTATCTTATGCTGGACCAAATCTTTTAGCAATGAACGGTTTTCCTGCAAGCTTCTACCATTCTCCTGTATTACCATTCCTCTGTCATTGGAAACTGATTGGTTTGTGTACATACTTAAGTCTATTTTATTAATCATACCTTACCAAAATTGTTACTTTTGCTCAACTTGGGTATATAGTAAAACTCCATCTGTAAAGAATCAAACCATAAGAACCATAGGAATACCAGTAGGAAAATTAACTTTCCCACTATTCGAGGTCTCCAAACATGAAAAATACTATTTTTCCTTTTGCTCTTTGTAGTTGCCTCAAAAAGTGTCATGTTAAACTAATTATCTTCTTTGCAAATTAGACTTTCTACTCCCCTACTCTTAACAATATCTTTTAGAGATCTCAGCATATTCTCAGTTTCCCAGCTCATAACAGAAATAACGGATTACTCTCCTTCCCTTATAAAAGTCATACTATCAGTTACCAAATTCTTCTTGTAATGTATTTCACATATGCTCTTTTCATCTTCTGCCAGCCTTTCTTAACCAGCATTCCAGAAGACAGCCAAACACAACCCTTAAAGCCCTAGGGCCCCAATGTCCATAGGTATGTAAAGAATTAATCCCTCTCTTGTACATCTAGATGGGTACCAGTTACATACCATCCTTGGAAGAAGAGAAAATGTCACTCATTTTCGTGTTCTGTGGTTCAGATGAGAAACTCCAGGTGAAAAAAGGGCTGGACAGTTACCAAAATTCTCTATTTTCAGTATCACCTCTACATATCGCCTGCTGGCTAATCTTATGTTTAATCCCCCCTTTTCCCAAATTTCAATGCTTTCTCTTTGTTTCCAAGGTTAATTCTAATTTATTTACTTACGATTGTGTTTCAAGGCTCCTTAGGATCTATTACTAATCTCCTATTCTTGTCTTATCTCCTACTGGCTCTGGCATTGACTAGGCTTATGAATTTAAATAAATTTAGTCTCTCTCAGTTGTCATTTCCTTTTACATAAAACGAAAGTACTGAATGAAATCATCTCTAAGGCTTTCCAACTTTTAACGAACATGTTCTATAGCAAAATGCCTCTTTTACTTGGATATTCTGTCCCACCCAGACTTAGTATAAATTTAAGTATTAATTTTCCTATACTTTTGTTCATTGTTACTGCCACTACTTGAAAAGTCCCCTTTTGGGCCTAGCTCAATCTCACCTAAACTCCGGTCCCTGAATCAAGACTTATCTCATTTGTAAGGGCTTTCCTGATTAACACAGTCTTCCATGACCCGTTCTGCCTCTTAGATCTTTTGCAGCACATACTACCTGTCCCCTTGCTTTGGCATTCACCAAACAGAGCCTTAGCCATCTGTTTGCATTTTTACATACCTGATTCCCCCAACTGGTTTGCAAACTGTTTAAGGGTAAGATATCCAGTATAGTGCATGACTCAATAAACATATTGTATCTACTCTGTGATAAGCTCTGTATTAGACTCTAAGGGAATGTACAAGTCAAATAATTTCTCAGAAAGACAAGTGGAACTATCTTGCATTACCTCTCTGGGACATTTGACATCATGAAACATACCTTGCTTCTTGAATCTCTTTATTTTCTTGGCTTTCATAACATTTGTTTCTGCTGGCTTTTCCCACCTACACCTTTGGTTACACTTTTTTTCCCTGCTTGGCTTCTCTTTTCTACCAACCTCTGAAAAGTTGGTGTTATTCAGCGTTTTGTCCTCATACTTGCACTTTCTTACTCAACACAAGCTCCGTGAATAATCTAATTTGTGCCCATAAGTCTCACTTGGACTAGTGAATCTCAAATTCTCCAGGCTCTCCATCAAAACCGACTTCCTCAACTCTAGAGCTTTATATCTTACTGTCTCTGGGAAATATTTTTCTGACCCACAGGAACCCCAATCTCAACAGGTCTTAAAAGTAAGTCACTATGTCGTGTTCCCAAATCTCTTCCCCTTTCTTATCCAGTCATGTAATTCAGAAACAGAATCCTTCATTTCTTCCTTATAGCTTCTTTTTTTCATTGGATGCTACTATTCTTTGGTTTTTATAAGTGAAAATCAAATAAATAAAAAACGTTTTCATTTCTTCTTTTCTTTCCTCCTCTCAAAAATACGTCATTCATGCAAGATGGGAGCATAGTAAAAATGTACATAAACAAAAGAAAGAAATATGTCTTGACTCTTTCCACTCCATCTCCAGTCAGCTGTAACCCAGCCATTTTTCATGGAGATTAACGCAATATCCTCCCCCTATAATCACCTTCTTCTACCCTAAACCCTTTACAATCCTTCCCTCAGCAGCCAGAGTGGTCTTCTGAAAAGTGTCTATAAGATTGTGTATCTCCTCTATTTAAAAATCTTTGATGGCATCCCATTCCATTTAGAATCAAAACCAAACTCATTACAAGGCCTAAGAAATCCTACATTATCCACGCTTTGCCTCCCTTTCTAGCTTCTGCTTAACCACCATGCATCTCTTGGTCACAAAGTCTGTTGGCCTCTTTTTAGTTTTTAAAACATATAAAACATGTTCACTCTACAAGGCCTTTGCATGTGTTGCTCCCTGTCCACAGAATACTCTTTCTCTGGCTCTTTACTTGAGAAGCCTTCCCATCTGAATGGTGTCCAAGTCACTCTCTAACACATCACACTGTTTTTTAATCTTTTTGGGATTGCTCTCAATCTGATTTTTTTTTTTTAAGTATTTACTTTTCAATATTCTGGTCACTGCCTATCTCTTCAAGCTTTAAAACCCACCCCTCTTCACATTCCAGACTCTATTGCAATTGTGTTATTTCATGGAATGGCCCATATTATTTCATCCTTTCTCCCTTTCTAAACACTGCTCCTTTTGTCTGTAATGTCTTCCTTCCTCTCCTTTTCTACATGACACATTTCCTGTTTATTTCTATGATATGTGGCTGCAGTTATGTTCTTCTTTATGGAGACTCTCTGATCCTCCAGTCTGATACAATTATCCTTCCTTTCGTGCCTTCATTATGTCTAGTACATACCTCTATTACAACATTCAACAGACTTTATTATATGTATTCATGTACATGTCTATTTCTTCTGCTATACCAGGAGCTCCTTTCAGGGAGGCATTATGCCCGTGTATAGATCTAGTTGAATGTTTTGCACACTATGATTTCTCATTAAATTCATGTTGAATAAATGCAGTCTACAAGAATGAACAAATACCAGTGTCCAGTGAGTAGTATGAGATGGCAAAATTTGGTTAGGACTAAGGCAAAGGTTGACCAGCTTACAATGATCAGTCATGGAAACTGTTCACTTCTGGCACAGCCCATAATTGGGCAGCTAATAGATATTTCACACAGAGCTAAGACCATACAGACTTGGATTTCACTCAACTGATACCAGCTGGTTACTTCAGCAAATAACAGTCACCATTTTATAGAGAGATACTTTAGTAGTCAGAAAGATAGCCATCCTTGACGCTATAAACTTCTTATTATCTATGCTAAGGATGAGTATTCACTGTAAAACATACAGCTATATCATTTTAGCCAATTATTCTGTTTCCTAAACTTGGTGCTTAGGAAGCTTGGCCTTTCCTCACATTTAAAGCTTGTATCTTCTGGTACTCCTCCCACAGGAATCCTGGTGAGGTTTCAGATCTTCCCCTTTGTCAATAATATGATTTATAGTTGCATGTACACTGTCTTTTACCTTCTCTAGTTAAAAAAAAGCTATGTATAATAACACATAGTTATTGCTATTTTTTCTTGTCCCCCTTTATTATGGGGGAAGTATCCATCTGTCTGATGTTATTATATCTATCCCCAAACCAATAAACAAAGGATAAATACTAGTACATTTTCCTATAGGGAAATGAAAGAACAAACGACCAGAAAATCAATGACTTCTCAACACCTAACTTATATCTCCTACACACAAAAATTGAATTACTGGGGGATGGATCTGGGAAGGAATGGGCTTCCCCTTATAATTCTGGTGAGGGAAAAATATCTCCAATTAAGTCTGTTCCCTTTGCAAGAATATTTAAGAGAATCAAGAAGGGAAAAGAATGGTACATGAACATTAGGTAGCTAGATCTTTTTGAAGTGAAGCTAAATAACATAGGAATTAAATATACCTCTTTGGAGTCTAGATGGGAAACTTAAACACTCTCTTGAATTTTTTTTTTTTTTTTCAGGAAATGTTAGTCTAAGTTTCAAACTGTTATCTTGGAAAATAAACTTTGGAAATACATCTCACTTGTAGGTTGGGATAGTGCTCACTCAAAAATAAAATTTAGGATGGACCAAAAGAATATAATTTTTCTGTTTAGAGAATGGATGATCATAAGGAAAGCAAGGTGAAGTGCCCTTTAGCTGAAAAAATATGTCACTTTTTTTCCATTGTACTTTAAAAATTTTAATTATGTCAAAAGTGAAGAAGATGCATGAGTAGTTTGGGTTGCCGAGAAAGCAGGTAAGACAGGCAAGTATTCAGTATTGAAGACATTGATTTGATGGGATATGGTAGAATTTTGAGAGACCCAACAGTCATGGGTAAAACCACTTAGAGCCTTTTCTGGAAGATAATTCATTTTCTTTTTTTTTTTTTTTTACCACCGTGTGTGGCCCATTTATTCTTAACTATACTTCTATGAGGGGTAGTATTTTTAGTCTCATGAAGACATTACATTTTAAAGCCTATTTCTTTTCACTATACCAGTGATTTCCAAAATTTTCTGCATGTACCCTTTGGGGTACAGAATTGAGAAAAGAAAATTTTAGAAGCAAACTGTGAATGGGAGAGGTTAAGTAATTAAGTAATTTGTTATTTCCAAGTAACTTGGAAGTTACTTGGAAGTAACTTTAGCTTTTACATTTTCTATTTCACTTATCTGGTCATACATTCCTTTGCTTCCAGTTTTCACAGTCTTTTCTATTAGGCTGTTTACTCAACCAACTATATGTTGACAGAGTGGAATACAATTTCCACCTCAAGGATCTGGACTCCTCAATTGATGTATAACCAGAGACACTGCAGTGTCAGTCCACTGTAAATTCAAATTGCCAGTAATTATATATATTCCAAGAATACCCAACAAGTCTGGGTTACTCTGATTAAACCAAATTTCTTCCAAATTCTCTGGAACTAAGAAGGGGGTTTCCCTTGGATTCCAGTGAAGGGTAAGAGGTCAGGTCTATGTTGGCACAAGAAGATCGGAGATTAAGGAATAATGATGTTTACTGGGCCCTTTCTCTATGTATGAACTTTTATCACCTCCTAACAATAAAACTGGTACTATTTTCTCGACCTGAAATCCTTGCTTGCCTTTTCTTTCTTGCTTTCTTGCTTTCTGCTTTCTTGCTTTCTTTCTTGTCTGCCTCCCTCCCTCCTTTCCTCCCTTCTTTCCTTCCTTCCTTCCTTCCTTCCTTCCTTCCTTCCCTCCTTCCATTTCTCTTTCTCTCTCTTTCTTGCTTTATTCTGTTTCTTTAAAAAAAAAAAAAAAATGAGATTTTACTACATTGCCCAGGCTGATCTTGAGCTCCTGGGCTCAAGCAATCCTCTTGCCTTGGCCTCCCAAAGTGCTGGGATTACAAGCGAGAGCTACCACACCTGGCCCTGAAATGTTTTTTCTTCCATTCTACCAAACCACGTTCTGCCTTCAAAAATCCTGTTGAAAAATCACCTTCTTCATAAAATCATTTAAAACATTTCCTCATTCCCTACCTGGTTCCATATGGCATTCACTATAGTAACCTCCTTAGCAATTCCCCTTTTCTCATATTGTCTATGTGTGTGCGTGCGTGTGTGTGTGTATGTGTGTACATACACACATAGGGTTGTGTATATATATATATACACACACACATATATATATATAAACACACATATATATACAGAGAGAGAGAGAAAGAGTGCATTTATATGTTTTGTGCATATATTATACATACACACACACACACACACACACACACACACACACACTGCTTTCCTGTTTCCCTAGAGACTGCTAAAAGGCTCATTCCTGAGGTTTCCTCTGTTTTAGATTTCACAAGGCACTATGCAATGCTTGCACATACTGGGTCCACAGTTAAAGCTACTAAATTTTTATTCAAGCTGCAAAGGAATAGTTGTCACCTTCTTTGTCTTTATACCTGATGGTGATAATTATCACTGACTAGTAGAGCTAAAGAAAGCTTAGGAATTACCTAGTTTGTTTTTCTTTTATCTTGTATTTATTTAACCACAGCATCTTTCTGACCCAGATTGAAATGTTTCTCAGAATCCAATAATGTAAAACAGATAAAAAGGTGTTGTTGCCACTAAAGCAGAGTTTGGTGGCCCAGAGATCTGTCTGGTCAGCTCCCTCCTCTCTCCTCTGAAACCCCCTGTTGAAGCCTGGGGAGCAGTTTTGAAACACTGATCTACAGCCTGTCCTTCATGGTGCAGATGTTAGGAGGTTCTATGCTCAAGGCCATTCAACTCGAAAGGGCTAAGATGGAATTTCTTCCCATGTCAGTGCTACTTTTTTCAGAGGAGTGAAAGAAGACCATACTCCCAACTCCTAGATGTACATATGCCTAAATTTTCTAAAGTTAACTCAGCATTTATGTGATTCAGCAGTAAACAGGGTTCTTTTACAAATGAAGACTTGGAAGTTATTTTTTTGTTTTCTACCTTTTGACTCTTACTCATCTTATTTTTCAATTAGACTGTATCACCAAGACTAATTTTAGAGATAATATCTCCTCTAATATTATATGAAAATCCTTTGTTCATTCAAAAAACATTTATTAGTAATCTGCCATGAGCCAAGAACTATGCTGGGTACTAGAAATACAGAAATTTTTTTTTTTTTTTTTTAAAGAAACACTCTTTACTCTGAATTAGCTCATAGTATAGTGTGGTAGACATATGTGTGTCAATTTAAAAGTCTGTATCCTAGAATGTGCTCTTAAATAATTTTACTTAATCTCAGGTAGTATTTTCTTAATTGTTCAAGAATATTTCCCAGTATAGGCTTACACTAATGTTTCTTCTTGTGTAGATGCGACTATCAACAAGCCTCGGAGGTTTGGGGGATAAATTTTGTAAATAATAGAACATACATAGATCTAAAGACTTCAGTACCACAACTCCAAAAGATTTTTAAGAATTAAATGTGTTAATACACCTACAATACTTATAATTATGCCTGCCAAATAGTAAGCGCTTAACATTAGTTATTACTCGTTATCGTTGATGCTGTTGTTGAAGATGATATTTTATCTATATTAAGTGAATCATATATCTAAATAGCTCTTTGTGGTGATTCTTAAAGGACTAGTTTCTGGATTTTGGGGGTATAGGTGTGTGTTCGTGTGAATGTATGCATACACATCTGAAGTTCAATGAACATACAATTGGTTAACTGACAAATGAGTTATTAATGCCACTGACTTTAACTTTGCATGTCCTATGCTCTCAACACTCTTTAATGCTAATATACATTGTTTCTTGCAGTCTTAGAACTCAGAGACATAATTAGCCTTATCTTAAAGATGTAGCTAATAAAGGTTGAATAAAATTTTCAGGCTGCCTCTACTTAGAAACCAGAGAGGCTCATCATTTTCAAGGAGCTGAAATGTAGACATCTCAATACCTAGACTCAGCCACTTTGTATCTTCAAGGAATGATGTAAAGATGCAATGGCAGTTACAAATTATCTTCAGTGATGGTGGTATCCACTGTCTGTGGCTATGGTATCTATGGATCCATGTTCTAATCAGTTGGTGGTTTTGCCTTGACTGTGTTTCCCGGGTCCACCTTCACTTGGTTCCTGCCTAATTTTTTAGCCTGTTTCTCTAGCCTTGCCATTAATACTGTGAACTCTCTGATATTATCCTAATCCATTTCAAGTTCTATTGCTTGCACTGAAAAATCTTACTGATGTAACCCTGTACTCAGAAATCAGGGGCAAGCTGCTAATATTTTTCACCTGGATTATTGCAATAGTCTGGGAGCTTTGTACTCACTGTTCTGTCTCCCTGAAACACTTTGTTGCAACATATTCACATGAGTAGCTTCCTTACCTCTTCAGGATTCTACTCAAACTCACCTGTTTAAATCTTATCAAGGAGAAATTCTCTCATTACCCTATGCAAAATGGCAACCCACCCTAACACTCCTTATCTGTCCTCTTTTGTTCTCTTTCATTTTATTTTCTACAACCCTTGTTATCTACTCAAAATACTTTTTATAATCTGCTGGCACCGGTGGTATGTAAACTCCGTGAGAGCTCCATTACTCTTTTGGTGACTTATATTTCCTGGAACCTAGTACAGTGTCTGATATATATCAGGTACTCAACAAATATTTATTTTATGAATATATGAATGCACTTAAATTATGTTCAGATGCAATAATAAGAATAAGCTAAACACGTGCTACAGCTAATGCATTCATTTCCACCTGCCTCCACATCCTTCCTGATTTCTGTTCCTTAATCTGAACCAGCAGTAACCCATATATTTCTTTCAGCCTAGCTGTCACTCTAAGGTGTGTGATGCAGTGGATTTCCCAAGAGTGAGGAAAGAAGAATTTGGTCCTGCTCACCACTACAAAATGCCTATTTGTTTCTCCTTTTATATTTTAATTGTTTAACTATTTGGGGAGGATTGTCCTGCTGTGGTAAATTTATACTCATTACATTGTCAAGTGTAACTGTATTATTTATTTATTGCAGGCACTGTAGGGGAAATGCTTGCTTTGCCACTGGCACCATCTGGCTTTGAGTGATTCTTGTATTTTACCTGATAGTTTTTGGACAGGACTATCAGGGTGATGAATGGGTGAGAGTGGGAGGAGTTCAAACACTGGTTGAAAAAAGGATAAGAAACCTGTAGCAATGAGTCAGTCACCATGAGGCATTCTAAGCACTGAGTAAGATAGAACATCCATTCCACGCCCTGTTTGCATTCCCGGTTAATCTTCAGAGAGTCAACATGGCAGAAAACATTCCAAGATAAAAATAGCAAGATCTTCTAGAAAAGATTTAAGTTTTAAGGCAAAAAGAAAAATCCTTTATGCTTACTGAGTATGCTGTGAATCCACATAGTTGTGGTTGTAGCTAAAATGCTGCATATTTCTTTTCTCAGCATCAGTGATTTATAAATAGAGAAATTTTAAAAA
Organism: Trachypithecus francoisi; assembly: GCF_009764315.1. NCBI lineage: Eukaryota > Metazoa > Chordata > Mammalia > Primates > Cercopithecidae > Trachypithecus > Trachypithecus francoisi. The sequence goes on along the minus strand of NW_022681453.1, from coordinate 73,411,201 downwards.
AATGAATCTCTGAAAACATTCCAGAAGAAAATTTGATTTGTGGGAATTGAAGGATAAAATGTATAATGGCAAGTGGCACAATGTCAGACACTGGGTTCTGTGGTTATAACCTGATCTCAAATCAAAACCCAATGCCCCTGGCATTCTCAAAGCTGGATCATCAGAGGTTTTGTTCCAGATAGAAGTGAGGTCATAGCTCTGCTAATGTAAGGTAACTTCAGCATGTCTGAATCCATCTAACAGTCTTGTTGAGGCCAGGAGCCTAAAGAAGCTATTCAATCTTTTTTTTTTTTTTTGAGACAGAGTCTCGCTCCGTCACACAGGCTAGAGTGCAGTGGCATGATCTCGGCTTACTGCCAGCTCTGCCTCCCGGGTTCACGCCATTCTCCTGCCTTAGCCTCCCAAGTAGCTGGGACTACAGGCACCTGCCACCATGCCTGGCTAATTTTTTGTGTTTTTAGTAGAGACGGGCTTTCACTGTGTTAGCCAGGATGGTCTAGATCTCCTGACCTTGTGATCCGCCCACCTCAGCCTCCCAAAGTGCTGGGATTACAGGCATGAGCCACCGTGCCCAGCCAAAGCTCTTCAGTCTTTTATCTTTCTCCAGGGAGAAACAACTTTAAAGTGTATGTATTATTGGCCCCTATATCATTTTTGTTTATCAACAGATCATCTATTGCTTTCATGGTATCTCAAGATTTAGAAGAAATTCAGAAGGCATCTTATCTATGAGTTATTCATTTATTCATTAGGAAATCTTTATTTAGTGCCTACTATAAATTAAAGGATGTAGATAAATATATGAATCAAATATGTCTATTCCCTTTCCAGGATTCATTAATTATTTTCCATGGCATCCTTGTTAGGTTGGAGTTCAGGCTTTGGTGCAGTATGTCCAATATTTTTTGTGTTGATGCTAGTCATTTAATACAACACTTCTCAAGTGAGTAAAAGCAAATTAGCCTTCACTCAAAGTAGCGAGGCCCAACCAACTCTTGTTTACCCCTCATTATTCAGGAAGTCAGATGCAGAGACCAAAGAAGAATCAGAGTGGAAGTGCTGAACAGTTAACTTAGTGAACTATTTCACTTTATCTTCTTGTTTTGGCTTCTGTCAGACTTCACTGTACCTGGTCATTCTTTGTGTTATCCAAAGATGGAAACAAAATACTAAATTTTCATATTTGTAACCCAGTAAATACTAGTATCTTGGTGACAAAAAAAAAAACAAAAAAAAGATCTAAAGTCCCCAAATCTCTTAATATATTTTAGAATACTCTTTCTTTTTGTTGAATGAAAACTCAGTTTAGTTTTGTTTGCATACACAAATCAAGCATTGGAATAAATCTTAAGAGTTAAAATGAAATGACTATATCTGTAAAATGCTTAGAAAAATACCCAGAAAAATATTTCTTAAGGCTTTTCAGCATTGTCTGTGGCAAGACGTTAAGGCATCTCAAGGTCTCATAAAATATAAAGTAAAGTAGCATACAAACATAGGCAGACACAAAACTAACTCTGGAATTTTAGGGATTTTTGAGATTTCTAGTTTGGGTTTAAGATAATGGTCAATTGTCACTTATTGGAACTTTGGTTTAATAATAATTTTAAAAAATTAAGTGTTGGACTAACTTTTAAAATTTAAAATTTACTCCTATAACTAAACCATATTGGATTATGCCTCTTGCCAAGATTATTCTTAAACCATGATCTAAGAACCTCCTATTATTCTTTCACTGTCAGGATCCAGAAACTCAGTGCCAAGGGTAAGTCAGCCTTAGATAAACAGATTGTCTGGCCTAGGCCACCAATCTGTCCAACATTTGTGACCTATAAAGATTTTTTTCCTGCAAGCAATTCTGCTTATGCCAACTGTTTATACGCACAGTGGAAACTTCCAAAGCTGTCATTTCCTAGGTTTGCTTTGCTTATACAACTAATTACTACTGTGTTAGAAATTTTTCTCTATTTATTGGATCCCAGAAAGACTCAATTAACCAGTGCCTTTTGGTCAAGGATAGTAGCTGAAGAATAAGACCTCAAGATTACAGCATTTAAACTTTGCACAGTGCGTCTTGGTGATATGACAAGGATTCAGGGATAAGCCTGAAAGGCAATATTGCCTTATAGGATAGCTGGGGGCTCAGAAGGGTTCTAATGAAAGAGAAAAAGAGAGAGCCAGAACTTCAAATCATACTGAAGAAATAGAGGAAAGCAGAAGTAATCTAAGACAAAAGAGGGAAAGCCCTTTGGATATCTTGAATTAAATATAAACCCTCAGAAATATTTGCAGTGCTCTAAGTTAGTAGATTGTCATTTCTTTTGGAGGAGACATAATTAGAATGGACCCCAACCACAAGAGACCTCTCCGTTAAGACTCATTTGCGATTTGGTACCAGATTGCAAATGAGTCTTAATATAAAATATGTATCAGAATCCTTCTTCTCACTCCACTTTATATGTTAAGTATCTCTTTTCAGGAAACTAAACAACCAACATGTATTTCCTGAACCCCTACAATGAACCAAAGTCTATTAGAGGTAGCATGGGGCATTGTGTTGAGGGCAGAGGGATACAAATCCCACCAACAAGGAGGGTGCTATGATTTGAATGTTTGTTCCCCTCACATTTCCTCTGTTGAAATCCTCATCCTCAGTGTGATAGTGTTAGGAGGTGGGGACTTTGGAAGGTGATTAGGTCATGAGTGAAGCCCTCATGAAAGGGATTAGTGCCGTTTTAAAGAGACCCCATAGAACTTCCTTAACCCTTCTGCCATGTAAGAACATGAGAAGGCTCGGTCTATTATATAGAAGGCAGGCCCTCACTAGACACCGAATCTGCCAGCACTTTGATCTTTGACTTCTCATCCTCTGGAATGGTGAGAAATAGATTTCTGTCGTTAACTACTGTTAAGCAGTTTATGTTTGTTTTGTTTTTTAATAGCAGTGGGAACTAAAACAGTGAAGAAGGAAGGCTGATATTTAAGAAATATGTACAAATTAAGGAATAACACTCATAAAAATAACAAAACAAGGCAGTTTGTAATTAAAGTATACAAGTACTATAAAAGCTCAGGATTCACAGGAGGAGGCGGGGGAAAGTGAAAGCTTTAAAGAGGGAAAAAACTAGGAGAGTGTCCAGTATGAAGGGAGAGGAGAAGACATTCCAGAGAAGTGGGACAACATGGAGCATGGTCATGGAGCCTTGAGGAGACCATCCTAATAAACCATAGCCAATAAAAGAAAAAAAAAAACAACAGCATGATAGGACAAGAAATTTGTGCCATTAGCAGCTTTTGGCTAGAGGAGCAAAGTGATGTAAAAAGCATTTATGGCACCTGTGCATGTAGGATTGCATGGGAGACTGGAGGCAGAAAGCAAGTTAAGAGGTTATCATTTGAAACGTGTATGGAAGAGAAAATGAAACCATGGTCTAGAGTGTTCATAATTAAAATATAAATGTAAAATGAATTGCAGATCTTTGGAAGAAAAATGGGTCATTTTCAGGGCCTATGACACACGAAGAAAAGTCTCTGCCAATACATGGGGTCCATGACCCTTTCAGTTTGGCCAACCAGTTGTCTCGTAGTCTAGGCTGTATGACGGTATGACAAGGCTCGTCATGGAACTAGTCCTTCTTTTACACAATACACTGGGCCCTTCTGCAGATCTACTTGCATTCCATTTTTATTTCCCTAATGCTTGGACTGCTGGCTGTATACCTCAACCTTCTTTTCTGCTTCTGACTCCTTTACGTAGACCCTATCTGATATGCTGTCCTCGCCTCTGAGACTGGGACTCCTCTATCCACTGGACTCTATCTCCTGCTCTGTTCTCTATCCTTGGACACCATCTTCAGCATTGCATTCCATTGTCCCATTTCAAACCTATTGCACCCTATAAGCCAGGAGAGTCCCGCTAACTTGCCCTATGATGGGTGGAGAAATAAATATGATTGCAATATTTCTAGCTTAGATTTACTGGAATGGATGGGCTATTGGCAGAACTGATAAAAGAAAGAACTGATTTGGTGAGGAAGACAATGATTTTTATTTCCAGCATGGCCAGCATGAGGAAAACATCCAGAAAGAAATGACTAACTGAAGGTCCAGAAGTGGAGGCAGAGGGTACGGGGGCAAATGACTCAAAGGCTGATTGAGAGCTTATTCATCTTCATGGCATTAGTTGAGGAAGGGTTAGAAAGAAAAGAGCTGAGAGAAGGGCTTACTCACCCTTCAATAGCAGAAGATACTTCATTAAGAGAAAAAGAAAGAGCAGTTAGTAAAAGCATATGGGATCAGGGAAGCCAACAAAAAGAAAGCTCTAAAATAAATGGTCAGTACTATTAAATCAGAGTGATTAAGAAGGATGAGAATGGAGAATAGACCATTGAATATAGGGATAAAGAGACCATTGATAACCTCCAAGTGGGTAGTTTCATAGAGTAGTGAGGATGAAAGCCAGATTTTAAAGGCTTAGAAGAGGATTGAAGTGGAAGAAATACAGATAACTGGCATAGACCACAAATCTAGAAATTCAGTATTTCTCTTAGTCAGTTCCTGCTGCTACAAAAATAATCACAGATTGGTTATTAGTAATAGAAATTTATTTCTCACAGGTCTGTATGCTGATCCAGGCACCGGCAGGTTTGGTGTCTAGTAAAGACCTGGTCTCTGTCTCCAAGATGGTGCTTTACTGCTGCATCCTCACATGGCAGAAGGACAACAAGGAATAAATTCACTTTCTCAATACTTTTAATGAGGACACTTGCTGAGACCTCTTGACCTAATCACCTCCGAAAGGCCCCACCTCTTAATACTACTGCATTAGGGATTAAGTTTCAACTTGAATTTTAAAAAGTCACAAACATTCAAACCATATCAGTGTTGAATGGAGAAAGATAAATGAGATTGTAATAAAAAGGTGCTATTTTTCAAGGTAGGGAGAAACCTGTGTTAAAACAAAGGGAATAATAGAGAAGGGAAGACTGAAAGGGTAACAGAAGAAATCAATGTGACATTAAAGAAGGGATAAGTTCAAATGTTTAGATCTCAGCAGAGTTCCTTGTGGAAAAATGATATAGCTTTGAAACAGAAAGGAAAAAGAAGAGGACAAGAAATGGGATGGTTTATATTCAGGGGATCCTGTCAAAATCCTGAATGTTGATGCTGCATGTGATGACTCCCACCTTTAATCCTAGCTGCTCAGTCGGGTGAAGCAGGAGAATTGCTTGAGGCCAGGAGTTCAAGACCAGTCTGAGCAACATAGTGAGACCCCGTCTCTAAAAAAAAAAAGAAAGAAAAGAAAATCCTGAAACCCTCCCCTCTTTTTTCCCTTAGTGAAGAACTTTGGTTGGCTGTTCAGAGTAAAAATGGGAAAGCAAAAACCTTCAGGGGAGTTGACTAACTGACAGGAATGAATTACACAGCATTTTCCTAAGGGTTCTGTGGATCACCTGACAGTGTCACCTGGAGAAGGTTTTTAAAATGATCTCTGGAGGAGACACTTCATTCACAAGGTCCTCAGATGATTATGATGCTTGCAAATGTCCAGGAGTGAGTGCCTTGTTGGAGGTGGAGCCATCTTGAAAACACTGACTAATTTAGGAACCTAGGGGGAAGCTACATTGTCTCTCATCCTGTGGTTATTTTTCTCTTCACATCCCTCCAGGGCTCCCTTCACTGGGTGTATTTCTATGGTAAAGAGTGCAACTCATCCCATCATACACCAGCATAAGCTCTTGGTCAGGTCCAAAATATCAGGGAAAGCATTATAGTATACCTACAACCCCAAAGAAAACCTCAGTACTTATTATGTGCACACATGAAGTTTCAGAAGAATGTAAGCCATGTATTTTTTTATACTGAAATTGCCTTTCAGTCCATTAAGAGTTTATTTTGGGTAGCCATATGGGATCCCCTTCTCTCTGTGAGCCCCCTTTCTTTTCTCTTTCCCTCCCATACCATTTCCTATTCTTCTGTTTCTCCTTCTCCCCAATCCCTCTTCCATCCTCGACTTGAGGGGGGACATTAGATCTTAATGGTTCTGTGCATTGCACTGAGCTCTACCCTAGAGACTCAGCACTAGACTCTGCAGACACTAGTCAGCACTAGAATCTGCATATGTGGAAGATCCACAGGTGCTCTAGTAGCATAACTTTGATATATAACTATTGTTTTTAAAAGTCATCATTTCTTACTCTACTCTTACTCCTTCTAAAAATTAAAGGGGAAGGAAAAGGTGTGTGGAAGAAAGTAAAATCTGGACAGGCATGGTGGCTCTCGCCTGTAATCTCAGCACTTTGGCAGGCCAAGGTGGGAGGATTTTTTTGAGCCCAGGAGTTCTATACCAGCCTCAATAGTGAGACCTTGTCTCTACAAAAAAAAAAAAAAAAAAAAAAAAAATCAAAAAATTAGCTGGGCATTGTGGCATGCCTCTGTAGTTCCAGCTACTTGGGAGGCTGAGGTGGGAGGATTGTTTAAACCCAGGAGATGGAGGCCACAGTGAGCTGTGATGGTACCATTGCACTCCACTCTGGGGGAGACCCTGTCTGGAAAAAAAATTACAATAACAATAATAATAAAGAAAGTAAAATCCAATTCTGTCACACTGAGAAACCTTTCATTGTTTGGAACCCATATGCCAGGAGGCCCTCAGTAAATGAAGCATGGTCACTGGAGGTGGGGTTCTGTAACATTATGAGTTTCTTGCTAAATGAAGTCAAGTCTCTCTCCCTCTCTCTCTCTCACACACACATGCATGCACACTCATGCACATACGAAAAACCTGTTGTTTGAAAAGTTAAGTGTTTGAAAAGTATATCATTTGTTTTTAATTTGTTGCTGAATTTTTTTGTTCATTTGGCAAGATAAATTTTACTACCAGTTATCTAGGATGAGAGGGAGTCAACTTTGAACTCTCACTTGTTGCCTAACCTTGGCATCAAGAGAAAAATCTATCCTAAACTCAGTTCATATGTACATTTCTACATTTTTCTTTCCTCGTGCTGCATTCCATTTTACTTACCAACATAGAAACAGAAGGTTGTAGTTTCTCTATTTCCTTTTTCTGATAAACACCTCAAGAGAATATAGTAATTTCCTCCATTTTTATCTGGCCCATGCTTTTCTTTCTTTTTTAATAGTTTGGAAATTGTTGTACTTTTGAAAACATGCTGTTTGGCCCATGCTTTTCTTAAACACATGTAATCTGTTCTTCCCTCCCTCCCCCACTGTTCTAAAATTGCTTTCCCTGAAGTCCCTGGTGGCCTTGTAATTTGCATTTGCAAAGACCTTTCTCAGCCTTCACTTAACATTTTTGCATTGACTCTGCTGAACACCCCTTCTTAGGATCCTCTCTACTCTTGGCCCCTGTTCTGGCACTCTTCAATTGTTACTCCCCACGCTCTAAGCTGGCTTTATTTTCTCCTCTGTCTTCTAAATAGAGGTGATACAAATACACAATCTTAGTTTTTCTGATCTTTTATTTTTAATTCTCTTCATTAGAATTTTCTTCCACCTCCATAGCTTCAACTATCACCTTCTCATAAAAGACACTCAAGTTTATATTTCCTGTACTGAGATGCTTCTAGTTGCTTACCAGGTGTCTAGTTCCTTCCAAACCTTTACCATTGAAACTGAGTCCGTCACCTTTCCCCAAAATCCATCTTTCCCTTTGAATTCTCCACAAATAAACTGTGCCGCTCATTTAATTCTGAAAATATTATCTTTTGTATTATTTATTGAATTCTTTCATTTGTTGTTACCATATGTAAACAATAATTATTTTGAGGGAAAGAATTGTATTTTCTACATCTCTGTATTTCTGTATTCCTGATGATTCTTATCGAGCACTCTTTTGTGTGTGTGTGTGTGTGTGTGTGTGTGTGTGTGTGTGTGTGACAGAGTCTTGCTCTGTTGTCCAGGCTTAAGTGCAGTGGTGGCACCATCATAACTCACTGCAGCCTCAACTTCTGGGATCAAGCAATTCTCCCACTTCAGCTTCCCGAGTGACTGGGACTGCAGGCATGTGCCACCATGCCCAGATAATTTTTACAAACTTTTTTGCAGAGACAGGCTCTCGCTCTTGCCCGGGCTGGTCTCAAACTCCTAAGCTCAAGTGATCCTCCCACCCCAGCCTCACAAAAGCACTGGGATTACAGGCATGAGCCTCTGCACCCAGCCTCCTATGCAGTGTTCAATAAATTATGTTTATTAAGACGTGTCAGCTAAGTTCCTAATATCTTCCATATACTTCTCACTGTGGTAATTTTTGAAAGGCTTGACAGATTTTGATGAAAATGAATAGATATGAAGTGTAATTTTGGGTCAGACCACCATCTTGAGACAAATAGTAGCTACTAAATGTACTGACAGGAGAATTTCTATAACTTATTAACAGTGGATTCTGTACAATTTTTATACACCCCTGCAACTGAATGTGTTCTGTTATTCAGAACTTCTGAAAGAGGAAGTTACCAGTCAAAGAAATTATAAGGCAAGTTGAAGGATCTAGTTAGGTTAGACTAAGCAGACACTCAAATGAGAGGTAAGGCTGAGCTAAAACTTCAAGACTGGGTTTCTATACCTCATCTGGGAGAATACTGACAACAGGGCATATAAATTTTTGTCTTTTTGCCCAAAATATGAGGTACTGGGCTGGGTGCGGTGGCTCATACCTGTAATCCCAGCACTTTGGGAGGCTGAGGAGGGCAGATGACTTGAAGTCAGGAGTTCAAGACCAGCTTGGCCAACATGGTGAAACCCTGTCTCTACTAAAATTACAAAAAAATTAGCCAGGTGTGGTGGTGCATGCCTATAATCCCAACTACTCGGGAGGCTGAAGCACAAGAATCGCTTGAACCTAGGAGGTACAGGTTGCAGTGAGTTGAGATCTTGCCACTGCACTCCAGCCTGGGTGACAGAGTGAGACTCTGTCTTAAAAATAAAATAAAATAAACAAAAGGGTAATTTTTCCAATGTCAAAGGAGACTAGAAAAAGTTTTTGAAGAATGGTGTCTGCCTCCACTTTGTGTGGCAGAGTGAAATACCACTATTTCACCAAGGGTAACCTCTGCCTCCTAATCTTTTATTTCTCCCAAGACTAAGTTTATAGATTCTTAGAATTAATGAGTTGAAAAAGACTTGGCCATCTGGTTCAAATCCCTTGTTTAGAGACTTGCCACCTGCTTCCTAATCCTGGTTGTATGTTAGGTTTTCTAATCTTGCCTCTGGGCCTTATCTCTGAAGCCCCCACTCTGCACTGGCCCTAGAGTTTGAGTAATTCCATCCAAATGTAAATATTGCTATTATATTAAAAATAACATTTTGCCTTGTTCATGTTTAATGAATTTTCCTATGAAAGACAGATTCATGTATCACTTTTCAGATACTTAACATATGAAATTAAAAAAAAAAATTGAGCCCTAATGAACATTTTCTATAATACATGCATCAAGAGTAGGGAGGAAATACTGGTCTCCACATCTCCCCTTCCCACTCCCCCAACATCACATCCACTGTCTATAGGCATTTATGCATTCCTTCTGTGATAGGATGATTTTTAAGGCTGAAAAATTCAACTCAGTTGACTCTCACAGATTTGAAGTTTTCTGCTGTGGTATAAAAAATACATCCATATTTCAATTGTTTTCACTTTAATTTATCAGTTGGCCACAATATGTATAAAACAGAACTGCCTGGTGCTCAGAATGAAATACCAAGTGATTCAAATATTGACTATTCTATTCAATTTCAATATAAACTTAAGCAAGTCACATACTTGTCCACTTATCCAGTAGATGAAACAGCAAAGGAGGAGAGTTTATCTGAAAAGTTCTTCTCTGGAGAAGATACTTAGAAAATACAAATGGTCCTTACCAAAGAGCCCAGCTCATCCCAGGAAGATCTGAGGAGAAGATGAGCAGACCCAGTGCTACTTCAGCTCACCTCTCTCAGCAGTCTTTTTTTTAAAGCCCTGTTTTAATTGAACACTATGTTCCTGAGTCAAAAGAGTGCTTCAGTAAATCTGCCTTCCTGGGGCATAACGAATCACACACAGTCACACTTTCAGAAAGGCGAATCCTGCCAAACGTTGGCTGGACAAAAGATGGCTTTTTTTCCCCTCCAGCAAAAATTACTCAAATTGCTTGAGAAAGAAACACAGTATGTTTATCCCTGTTTACAGATGTTTAGCCAGTGCCCCTTCAGAGGGTCATGTTCCTATAAACAGCATCATGATAATTATATCCACTACTGCAAAGAACAGATGTGTAAATTGGTGGTTTCTTGGGGGAAAATAATACCAAGTCCATTTTCCAGAAATGTACACAGTACAGTGCAGCTGTTAACATTCTGTGCAGAGGTCTCATTAGTGTCTATTGCTGAGTGAGGTGACATTTAAAGAATATGGAAATTCATGGGGTGGCATCTAGCAGGGAAGTCCAGAGACACCTAGGAAATGATTCAGATGGTTTGGTATATGTAAAAATTTCTAGTGATACTGGGCAAACCTCCACATCTAAAGAAAGTAGTAACAAATCTTCGATTATAAAGTTTTCCAGGAAAGAAATATGTATTGAGTAGAGGGAAGGATTAGGAAACTTCTCATGCCCCACACACCTCTGAGATCTGTGTAACTTAGATATGAACTAAACTTTAGTGAGGTCAGGTTGCATCAAGGTGGTCAAATTCTCGATCTGTGAACACCAGAATATTTCTAAACTCATCGCTGAAGGGTCTGGCAGGGATCAGGGTTCCCGAAACTAGAGTCAATGGTTCCTTATTTAAAAAGCCAATGTTACCTTGCACACAAGAATTAGATGAAATCCTTTCTATGAATGAATTTATTTTGTTGTAGATACTTCTTTTCCCCAGAATATATATTTATGTGACTATATGGTAATCAGTATTATCCCTAAAAATTAAAACATAACACTAACGTCAGTTTATTGTATTAGAGTAGCTATTGAACAGGTCTGTTATTGCAAATATGCATATCACTATAAGCTTCACTATCTTCTGTCTGTATAATTCTCTTAAATTATGTCAAATATGTGCAGAATATTATATACAGGGATCTAGTGTCTGCCTAAAGGATGGGATTTCTCCTGAACTGGGCTATCAGTACCTTCACATGTACCAAAACTTTGCATAAGACCAGTATGTATTTCATAACTTAGTAAATGTGATAAAACACTGAAAGTTAATTTGCATTTACACTGAATATTATAATATTCAATGACATTATGCAAAACTGGGGAATTTTGCTTCTGGGACAGAAAAGCATAATCTAGTTTTTTCAAGCTATGCTTTTATAATTCCACACGAACTACCCAGGAAGACCAAGGCATGTTAGAATGACTGAAATACAACAGCAACAGTCTAGTCTGCTAATCTGGATTTTTCAGGCCTGGGATGGAAGGTTAATAAATTGAGACCTGCCACATGCCTTAGTCCAAAGCATGCCTTTGACACTAATGATCTAATTCAGTTTTCTACTTTGTCCAAAATTCAGTCTTCTCATACTCCATGCCCTGGGGACTTAAACAAAAACACAGGAGGTGATGAGGGTAGCCCCAGATCTCTCTGGGGCTCTACTGACTCACTCTCTTGGTCTCAGTTTCAATGGCTATGAAATGACATGGTGTGATGGTCTCTTCTAGGCCTTGTGTCTTATGTTCAGTGGGTCTGTGTATGCTGGAATTTAGAATAGCGTTTCTTGGTCATTTGTGTGGGATAGTGGCTGCTGGGTATCCACTTGACTTGAAAGTAAAGAGGTAATAGGGTAGAAATAGAAAATTCTGAACTGTTTGAAATAAAATCAAGGAAGCTGTTTCCAAACAGGACTGTGGTTCAGGTCTAAGGACCATAGATGCAGCCCACTAGTACATTTACTAAAATACAGTTTGGCTCTTTATATCAGGCTCCCTCAATCAGCATCTCTGAAAGTTGAACCTATGAATCGGATTTAAACAAGCCTCTTTGGTGTAAATATGTATACTGAGAGTGGGGAACCCCTGATCTAGGTAAAAGAGGACTTTTTCTGCTAATCCGAAATCTGGTTGGGAGAAAATTATGTAATCTACCTAAACTTTGATTTTGTAATAATAGTAATGTTATCTTTCCATCGTTCTCAGAAAGTAAAAGTGTGAGTATCAGTGGAACAGCCCCTTAGTTTCTTAGAAAAACAAGCAATTTCCTAGTAAAAAAATGGATTGTATTTTAAAAATAAATTGTTAAACTTGAAACATAAAACACTTTCCCCATAGAAATATCCTAAAATTTCCAGACCTGTCTGTAAAACTCAGAATGATCCAACATGTACTGAAATTCTATGTGTTTGTAATGGAAACATAGAAGAAAATAATGTTACTGGGCTTTGGAGTGTAATAGAACCATTTCTTCATATATAACTTCATTAAAAATGCACATATATAAAAAACTATATACACACATATTTGTGTGTATATACAATTTCCCTTTTCTAGTCTACAAGTATTGTGCTAGCCCCCCTCAACAGTACTGAGAATGAAAATCATAGCAAAACTCTTTTGTATTAGTTACTTTTGTGTCAGAATGAGATTCTCAAGATAAATGGAAAGAGGTATGGATAAAATGATTTCTCATGATGGGCAAAGGTTGGAAGAAACACCATGTGGGGAAAGGGCAAAGATAAAACAGATAAAGAGAGAATAAAAGAGGAAATGAGTGGCTTATGTGAGCAGGTGATGAGCTAAAGTGGAAGTGTAGGAGAGGTGAGCTGCTTGGGTTTAAGGAAAAAGACTGCTTTGGTGTGTGTTCACCCACAGGCCGAAGAAAGGAACACTGGGTGAGAGTGTGTCAACTACTCATAGTTACCACCAGATGGTGAAACTGATCCAGGGCCTCTTGGGTGTTGATCAGTTTATGCGGAGGTGGGGAGAAGACTGTCTTTCACTTATTAATTCATTAATTTCTTTCACAAATATTTTTTCGGTATCTACTAAGTCCCACGGACTATGCTAGGAGCTGCTGTTAAAATGACAAACCAGATAAGGTCACTGCCCTCAATCAACTTACAGTTGGGTGAGAAGCTATCAGGTACAACAAGTATGGCCCTAGAACAAATTAGTCTTAGATTTCTAGTAAATAATCTTATGTAATGAGATTTGGCCTTGCTCCTTTGGTGACTTACCTCAAGGAGCCCCAGGCAAAACCAAAAGAAAGGCCCAGGAGTTCTTTTTCTCTACCCTCCAGCCCATACCTCAGGGCAGCACCTGGCAGGCTTCTCTTCCCTACCCCTTGGTCTTTCATAATCCAATCTTCAGTCTTCCTTTAAATAAAAAAGTATTTGCCTTTGGCCTCTTGCCTTCAAAATGTTTATCTTTGCTTGTCTGTTTTTTGAGACAGGGTCTCCACTCTGTCACCCAGGCTGGAGTGCAGTGGCATCATCATGGCTCACTACAGCGTTGACCTCTGGGTTCAAGGGATCCTCCAACCTGTCAGCCTCCTGAGTAGATGGAACCACAGGTGTGCAACACCACACCTGGCTTTTATATATATATTTATATATACATATATATTTATAACATATAATATATATAATAATATATTTTGTAGACACAATTGCCTTATGTTGTCCAAGTTAGTCTCGAACTCCTGAGCTCAAGCAATCCTCCCATCTCCGCCTCCCAAAGTTCTGGGATTACAGACGTGAGCCACCGCAAAACGTTTATTTTGATTCGATGACAGGTATTAATCTGATTAACCAAAGAGACAAGGTATTACTAAATTCCTCATCCTTGGTAACATTTCCATGTTAGGTGTTTTCTATTTGTTTTTTCTTTTCCGTAATGGTGTGGCCTAGTAACATTTAACCTTCTTTAGGGTATTACATACCTTCGACATATAGAAAAGCTATGAACATTCAACACTGAAATAATCATATAAACCAAATATATTGCATACTACTTCAGGGATACTCTGAAGCCCATCCTTAGACCCAGACTCAAACAAAACAAAATATGATTTAAAGAACTGACACAAATCGTGGGAGTTTAGAGAACAATGTGATGGGCAGCAGAGGAGAGGACAGGGTTGAAGCAAACTTTTTTTTTTTTTCCTAAGTAGGGCTGATTCTGGCTTGTCTTCCTTCTCCCCACTTTGCTTCTTACTCTTGGACTTACAAACTGTCTGGTTTCCCTTCTCCAAGTCAGGGCTTCGTTTCTCTGCCTTGGCCTTCCTGCCCCGCCTTCTGCGTTCTGACTCCATGAGCCTCTCTTCGCGTCTCATTTTCTGCCTTCTTTAGGCGTTCCCTCGGCGGCTCAGCAGTGTGATCTCATCTCTTTGTTTCTCCCCGGCTGCCATCAGTCAGCGGCTCTCTGCGCCCCCGCCGCGCGGGCTTGGGGCAGTGCTGCGGGCGTGGCCTCGGCCGCAGAGACCCTGGGGACCGCAGGGCGTGGCGCGGCCTCCGCCCGCTGCCCGGAGCGACCCCCAGAGGCAGCCACCGGGCGCTCGCCGTGCGCGAGGCCCCTCCTCCAACTCTGCAGAACTCCGGGGAGGCCTCTTGATCCCCGAACACGCGGGAGTTCGCTTTCATTTTAACGAATCTCCACAATCTCTTGTTTGGGAGATAATTGCTTCTTGGAGAACAAAAGCGTCAGCCCAGAGCCCCAGGTCTCTCCACGGGAGGAGGGCACCCAGGGGCGATGCACCGGGCTCTCTCCTTCGCCCTTCTTGGCCCGCTGGCCTTCACCTCCCACCCGCAGCAGCAACTGCAGCCGGCTTCCGTGGACCGAGCAGCCCTAGGTCAGCCAAGGTTAAGCAGCGGGTGGGGAAGAGGAGAGAAAGCTGGGTGGGTCAATTGGAAGTAACCTTCTTGTCCCGCCCAGTTTTTCCTTGCTTGGAGGCGGCAGAAAGCACTTCAGCATTCCTCCGGCTGTTTGCGCCTCTTTCTCTAGCAGGGCCAGGTGAGAGGAAGAGCGGCTGGCAGGAAGGTTTCTTTGTCAGCAAAAGAGGACCTTTGGAAACTAAACAGCAATACCCTGTCTTTAGAAGACAGCACAGGAAAGAAAAACAGCTAAGGAGTCAAGGTCAGAGACTCCATTTGGAAAACAATGGCCCTTCATGATTATTACAATTTTTGAAAAGTTTTCTAAGCTTTTTCGTTTGAACTTTCCGTTTCTCACTATGAAATGTAGGTTCTACAGACAATTACACACAAGTTTCTTTTTCAGGGGAAGAGGGTAAATGAAACAGGTGGAAAGAAGTGAAATGATTGTAGACGTGGCCAAATTTAGACTTGGTGTGAGATTTCCTCTTCGCTTGGAAATACATGGCACCAGCATGCATTTGTTCATTCATTCAATAATGTGAATGAACATTGAACACCACGATGTGATGGGCTTTGTCATAGGCTGTAAGTGGCTTCAGGTCCACATGAAAGGGGAGCCAAAAATTAAAATAACACATTAGAGAGAGAGAGAGAGAAAAGGGAAGAGGGGCAAGGTGTCAGGCAGCAAGCTTCTTAGGGTTAGAATGGGTCGCCATCCCTAAAAGCTGATGACTGAACAACTGAGACCAACGAGTGTAGAGGAGCAGTGGAGAGACAATACTGCATCTGCCAGTGATGAGTGTAGGAAGCTCATGAGGGTTAGAACCTTCCATCTCAGTTTACTGACCTCTTTTTCTTTTTAAATAGGTTGAAGCCAACTGTGGTAGAGGATAACAGTGATTCGCATATCTTATTTATTTATTTTTAGTAGCCCCTCCCCCACAACTAGGACAGAGAGTTCCATTCAGATTTTCAACACAGCTGAAAACTTGGCTTTAAAATTTGTGAAGGAAGGCATTTCTTTAGAATCTTTCACTTTTTCATCGCAGAAGCTTGGGGGAATGTTTAGCTTTTTGCTGAATCATGAAGGGTTTGTTACTGCGTTCTGAGAGTGTAGGAATTAGGTGCCTAAAGAAAGGTATCTGCTTTCCTGTTGAGGTGGTGTATTTAGCAGTTCATAGAGGCATGCGGGTCAAGTCATCCTGAACTGTGTAGAGTCAAGGGTCTTGCCGCATGGGAGGCTGGCCAGCGGAGAAGTTTTGTGCTCTCTCAGTTTGGTGATCCTCATGTTGTATACATATTCCAAAATTTCCAGTAATGAGATACATATAATTACTTATATATACGTAATTTCACATATATATGTAAAATTTTAGAAAATAAGTGACAATACAGGCCAAAGTGTGGGGGATATACTGTCCATTCCAGATACTAGAATAAGATCACAGATAACTTCTTAGATGTTTCTTTTCTTTTCTAGGGAAGTAGGGAAATGGAACATATATACATTTGCACACAATTCAAACTTACACTTTGAATGTCTGTCTTAAATCTCCTAGTCAACTCCCTTAATGTACAGACAAAGAAACAGGCCCAGAGAAGTGAAGAGACTTTCATAAAGTTGGAGTCAGGTTGGGATATGTCAGGCCTGGCCTCCTTGCTGCTAATTATTTCTTGCTGTTAATTATTTCTCTGAATTTTATAATAGAGGCACCTCTGAAACTGTCTGAAACTTTTCATTTAAAGAGATGTTCAAAAAGAACTGTAGATTTCTCAGAATGGGTGTGTTTAGTCTGAGTGTTGTGGGCCAGTGTATTTCATCTTTGAATGTGCAAAAGATTTATTAAAATGCAGATCTTGGTTCAGTGGGCCTGGGCGCGGCAACAGTCTGCATTGCCAGCCCAAACTGCCCTTAGTGGTGCGGATGTTGCTGGTCCACATGTGGAACGGCTCGGCTGTAGACAGCGTCTTTCCTCCTTGCCTTTCCTTCTAGCTGAGGGAGCAGCCCTGGGGATTTAAGAAGCCCTTTTTGTTTCTGTTGCCAGGTCAATGTGCTCCCTTAGCTAATCTGGATACCTTTCACTGCCTTGTCTTCATCCAGATCTGAGATATTGTTAGAAATAGTCCCTAGAGACAGGTGTCTTGAGCTGGAGGGTGCGATCCTTTGTCTAGTGACTTAGCACCATTTAACTTGGTTCCACAAAATGTTTCTTTCACACATAGGCAATTTACTGAACTCAGATGGTTAAAAAAACTCTTTTTCTCGCCACAAGTGTCCTCCCAGCTGCAGCTTATTGCACTCCCTTGCAGCTGGGAGTGCAGCTGGCATGCTGCTAGCTCACCGGCCTGGCCCTTCCACTGGAACCCAGCAAGTTTTTTGTGCTTTTTTTTCAACACTCTCTTCTGTCCTGCACTTCTGCATGTGATGTCTAGATTTAGCTCTAAGTGCCTTTGTGCAGCATCTGAGTTGAGCAAGCCACTAAGATATAACTGGGCAGAGGTTCTTCTAAGGCAGGCAAACTTCAGTGTCACCCATTTCTCGGTTTTCTGCAGCTTGCCTGCTTTGGAAGGGTGGTTTGACTTGGCTTTGGTTTGTCAAGCCCACTGGGCTTTGATATGACTTCGAATTGCAAGTTTGGCTTGGGGAGAAACTAGGGCTTTTTTTTTTTTTTTCTCCACCTAGGAGCTGTCAAATTGCAAACCACAGAGCGTGCTCACAAGAGAAGTGGCAAGGGCAGATTGGGACCATTTCATGAATTTCTCAAATGACAAAGCAATGAATATCTTCTTAGCTTGATAAGCAATGGGAATGTCTAAAGTTTGTTTTTGGTGGGGGTTGGGGGGAAGGGAGAGGCATATTGTAATGAAACCACAATTCTATTTTAGCTTACTCTAATAAAATATGTTGCAAAGAGTGGAAGACAGACTAAGGAGGAGCGCTTCTTAGAGTGAATGTTATAGTGTTAGCTTTTCTTGTCAGTTTTAAACCTTAAAATATGAGAACAGTACTCCTAGGTAGAGTTTCTGACATTTGGTAATAGGAGAATCTTTGTCTAGGTCCTCCCTGCATACCCACTGCACTATCGCCACCAGCTACCTCTGTTATTGCCTTGATTCTCTGCAGTGATTTAAACCTTCTGTTGTATGTTTCTTGGGTGCTTCCACATCATGGCATAGTCACACAGATGCATACTCATTTACCAGAGGCTGCAGAGGTATCAGGCCACTTTGGTTTGTTCAGCTTACTGGGCTTTGATATGACTTTGAATTGCAAATTTGGCTTGGGGAGAAATTAGGGAATTTTCTACCTAGGAACTGTCAAATTGCAAACCACAGGGAGAGTTAACTACTGGATTTTTCTGGGAATCAGCTTTCCTAGTCTTGGGTATAATTCTAAGCTGATACAGTAATATGGGGAATCCTTGGTTTCTGATGAGTAAATCAGAATCCCAGTAAGTGGTGACATCACCTCTTGAACTCAGCAGAGTCTCCAGGACTTTTCATGCAGCAACACATCTGTAAAGTTCCCTATTGTTGGAGTTTCACTAATTTGGTGCTCTGTACATCCCTTTGGGCCATGTGACGTCACTTATGAGAGGGTGATGGCACTTCTCATAGTAGTGTATATATCAAGTAGAAAGTTATTTTCGTTGACCTCAAGACCGCAGAATTAGACAGTATCTCCCTATTTTTCCCCAATTTAGCCAAATTCTTTCATTCAAATATTAGATTATTATTAATCACTAAATGCAGATTCATGTGAATTAATTCAGGAGTTGTAAAATTTGCTTGCCTGCTTTCCAAACCAAATAAAAGGGAATTTTCTTTCTTTGATGGCTCCAAAGGGTTCGGTGTTTCTCCCTGTAGAACCACAAAGTGGGAGGTGTGCTAGTGCTTTGTACCATGAACTACACAGTCATCGAACATATACAACATTTTCCCCACAACCTTTGCTGCATAAATAATATGATACTTTTTGAGTATCATTCGATTCAGAGCAATTTGTATGGCATGCATGAAACAGCTCTAGATGGATTTCCTTATATACCTCACTACAATTGTGAAAAAAGGAATAGGAATAGTTGGTTCAAGTAAAAAGCAATGTTTAATTCAGGAACTCAGGCTGAATTTAAATCCTCACACTCAGGAATAAATTGCAGAACCTTCTCTTTACCACCTGCTCAACCCCTTCCTTCTGATAAGAATGCATAATTCTGATTCTAGTCCATTCATTTGCTTTTCTCATTTATTAAATAGCCGTAGTCCCTGACCTGATGCCCTCTCCCTCCCTCTTCTCCCAGTATTGCTTTCCTTGCTCTCTGATATTTTTCTCTCTTGCTTTCAGAATTAAAAGGGAACCTGGTCTCTGGGATGTTTTCAACATCTCAAGTGTGAATTTTCCCTGTCAAAATCTTCACAAGGAAAATGAGTCACAGCATCACCTAGGTGACGAGGTCATAACACCTCAGCCCTTGTTTAAAAAATTTATTTCTACTTTTCTGTTGTAAAGAGATCTCAAAACAGGAAGATAAAATTGGAGTGACAGCTCTGCAGCCTAGTCTTTTAGACAGTGAACTAGGCCAGCATTGGCAGACACTAACGATGACAAAGTTCTGCTCTGAATTGTCCCACACTGCACTCCACTTTTTACCTCGCCTGGGAGACTTGAGGAAAAACCTTCAGAGTGCAGATCGACCTAGTCCTCATTCGCTTGGCTTCTTGACTTTCTGGCTTTCCAGGGTAATTTTACCTCACATGAAACCTATACAAGTATTTTAGGTTCAAACCCTGGCTCTGACACTTACTAGCTGTATGACTTTAAGCAAATTACTTAATTACTTAACTAATGTCCTTCTACTTAGTCTTTTCATTTATAAGATAATAGTACCCATTGCATAGTTTTGTTCTTAGAATTGAGTTAGTTAATATACAAACTATATGTTATAAATATGTTTAGGGGTGTGTCTGTATCATATAAAAGTGCTTAGAAGTGTGCTTGACATATAATTTTAAAATTTGTTATTATCGTTATGTTCTCTAAGCATATGAGGGTATTTTATGTCATTACTTTTAAAGGTCACTTTTTTATATGTGTTGGTGGGAGGCATTTATTATTTTTTTAAGTGTGCATATCACTGAAACATCCCTCTATGGAGCTATAAAAGAAAACTATAAAATATTTACTATAAAATATATAAAAACTATAAAATATTTACCATATAATTCACTCACTCCCCAGTCTCCAGAAAGTAGCAATTTTTACTTCACTTGTATTGTCTTCTTCCTGGCATTTTACAAATACTATTTTCTTTCAGCCTCAAAAAAATTCTGCATAATAGGTACTAGGATTCTAATATGGGGGATGAGAAAACTGAAATTTAGAGAAATTAAGTAGTTTATCCCAGGTCATACATTTAAGCAATGAATGAGCCAGGATTCAAATTCTGATCTTTTGACCCCAAAACCATGCCAGGTAACAAGTAATCAATGAGTGTCAATGACTGATCATCGAGAGAGAATTCAGTGCCAAAAATGAAGAGGGTGTCAAGAAAATAAGAACAAGGACAACAGCAACATAAGCAACAAGAACAAACTTAGATCCAAAATTAATAGTTAAAGATTTTTCTAGAGGACTGCGTATTTTTCCTTAAACTGTCCAGCAGCTTGGGGACAGAAATCTAATTAAAATGGAAGTCTATGCATGCTCAAACCACATGCCTTGTACCTGATACGATCTGCTTCCACCCCAGTCCCGAAAAAAAGGCATTCAGTTATTTTCTTCTACAAGTGGAAGAATATAACAACATACCTTCTAGAATCAGGGGAAAATGTAGAAATGTACTTACTCTTTTTTTAGATTTCTCAAATACTGTTCTACAAGGATAATCACTCACCTGGTGATTATTATAGAATGTTAAGGTGTGTACAAATTGCTGCTGATAGATAGCACTGTCCCTGCAAAATCATCCCATGGGCCTCCCTCAAATAAATAGGTATGCTTCAAAAAGCAGTATGCTTGCTGTACAAGTACAGTTTTAAGAAAAATCACTCAGCTCTCACTTGCAAATGTGTTCTTTCCCCTAATGCCTCCTACACAAAGATTCTGGAGCCACCCCCTTCAGAATATCTGAAATATAGACCAATTTTGCTCATTAAAACTACTTCAAGTAGTCCTAGAGCTGATATTAGGATTGCTACTTATTCAATAATACTTTTCAAGTATTTAGTGTTGAATTCTTAGATTGAATTTTCTGTTAGCTTCCTTAAAATGTAAGAGAATGGAGGGCTAAGTTTAAGACCCATTCTACTAATTGTGAGGCTTTCCACAATCTGTGTTTCCTTATTTTATTAAAGGGGATGGCACACTTGTTTAGCCTTCTTCATTATAGTTCTCAGAGGAACCATTTTAAGTTGAAAGTACTTCATAACCTATAGTGCTTAAATTTAAACCACTGTCATTTCCCCCCACCACAGCCTTTGGCAAATGGGGTCTTAAATTCCTTCTATCTCCCACCAGACTTTTAGCATGCATTCTGACACATTTGTGTATCCTTACTAGATAGGAGGTACATAATATTCAGGCTTTACTAACTATCCGATGGGGGTGCATTGGATATACTTGGCTTGGCAATTTCAAATTATAATGATCCTCAGTACCAGATGTTCCTAAGCTAGTCCCTTACAAAATGTCTGGCATCTTCGTTTATAACTTTTATCAGGTTTGGGTATTACCACACATAAGCACATAGAGTAGCTCTCAGAACCTGCAGAGGCAATTGTTTTACTAGATGTGTGAAGGCTATAGTTGGATCAATGGGATAGATGCTGTATATGAAATAGTGGCTACATGAGTTTGTGTGTGTGTGTGTGTTGTGTGTGTGTGTGTGTGTGTGGTTGGGGGATGTCAGGTGAAGGGGACATATTTTGGGAATGAAGAGATTTCTAGTTTCAGTGAATTTCTATCATCAAGCTGCTACACTAGGTGAAGATTTGGGGGATGGATAAGTTAGAGAAGACTGAGAAGGAATCAGTTGGTGTGTGTCAGGTGATAGTGGAGTGGGACTGTGATTTAACTTTGACAATGTAAACAGATCTTCCCCCTTCCCAAGATAAGAAAGAACAGAGTTGAGTATTGTGGCACATTTTACATGGTTTTCTGCTTATCTCTTTGAGAATAGATAGCTCAGTAGTACTGTAGAGTTAAGAAACAGCTTTTCCACTCTCCGAGTGATGTTACCTACAACCATCAAGATGAATACAGTCTCATGACCAAATCTCCTCTGATATTTATCTCATCAACATGCCTTAACTTAGTGTCATGATGATGTAGAAATTTCTACATCTGAGAGAATAATGGTGATGGCAATAATTATGATGAGAATAATGGTAGCAGCCACCCCTTTCTGAGTATGTACAAAGTGTCAGGGACTGTGCTGGGTGCTTTATGTACATTAACTCATTTGATTCTCTTATCAGCCCAATGGGATAGTTTTGTTATTCCCCCAGCCTACGGATGAGGAACCTAAAACTGACTTGCCCAAGGTCAGGATCTACCAAGTAACTGGCAGAGCAGGAATTTAAACTTACACATGTCTAACTCCACAGCCCATGCTCTTAAGCACCAGGGAATATTGACTTTTATAGGAGGAGGACTAAGCGTGGGCTTTGTCATTCAGAAGCTGGATGTCACTGGGCTCCTTCCTGGTTCCTCATCTGTGTTGATTATAAAACAGGCACAGTGATGTGTTCCTCACATGATCATGATAAGGACTGAATTGAAATACTAAATGTATATACTGTGCACTTATAAATGTAAGAAGAGAAAGGAAAATGACAGCTGGAGAGTGGCTTGATGAAGGCTCCAGCATTAGTAACCTGGAGCAAGAACACCCAGCCAGTGAGCTGAGTGCTGTCCATTTACACTCTCTGAGCTCCAACACAGTGTGGCATGTGGTCATGCAGCAACTAAAAATAACTTTTTTTTTTTTTTTAGTATCAACTTTGTGCCAGCAGTATTTTAGCCACTGAAGCTTAGAAGATTGTAAAAACCAGATAAAGTTCTGCTCTCAGATTGTTTGTAGTCCAAGGAAAGATTCAGTTAGTAATAAAATAAAAACATATGGCAGATGATCATAAGAACTAAGAGGGAAAAGACAGAGAAGTGGACCAAGAGTGACAATATTTGAAGAAGGGTGTGTGGTAGAGTGGGTGAGAAAAGTCTCTCACTCATTTGTTCATTGAACAAAATGTCTCAAGTACCCACTGACTCAGACTGTAACTTGTGAAGGGGGTTTAATTAAGAAAAAATAGATGAACAATCATTATTTGTTATGGTAGGAAGACTATAGTAATTTAAGTAAATACTTATCTTATTGCATCTCACATTTTTGAGTGTCCAACAAAAGACACTTCAGAGTGTCTTACCTGGAAGGGAGATTGTTTTATGCTAAGTTCCCTGGGCTCTGGGGCTCTCTTCCTGCTGGTGAGCTCTGACCATCTTCAGGAGCTTGGCATGTGCTTTGCTCTTGAGGTCTCTCAACTGGGAAAGATTTGCCACTGGTGGTAGTACAGGAGTTTGTCTGCTGGTAGACTGCTTTTCTGTCTTTTTCTTGATGCATTGGCTTCCTGCAGCTCTTCTTCTGTCTTCAGCTGCTAGCAGAAGAGGCCTCACAGTCCCTCTCATGGACTGGTCTTTGATAGGCTTTTTGCCTGAGTGGTGGGGAGTTCCACCCTTTTGTTTCTAGCTCACAGTGGCTGCTAAAGGCATAGCAACCTTTCTGAGAGCAGAGTCTAGTGTCCCCCTCACTTTGCCAGCCCTTCTGTCCTTTGAGCCTGTCATTTCTTGAGGGAGTCAACATGTGCTTCTGCAATGGGCAGTGTTCATCAGAGGGTTTGCTCCCTCTGCTCAAGAGTGGAGCTGCTTCCTCCCAGGGTTGACTTCCCATAGGTATTTTCCTGAGTCTCAGTGATTTTGACCCTTGATTCAGTTAGGTGACTTATACCTGTGTCTGCTATACCCCAAAGTTTTCTAGACGAGTTTAGTCAAGTTACACTGTCTGGCTTGTGCCTCGGTACATGACCAGCATGATTAATGTGCCTCGTCACAACACTGGGCTCTTCCGATCCCAGTTTAAGGAAGAAGACTTCCTTTCTTGAATAACTAAGGGACTAGTTATTCCCAGCCCACTCCCCTTAAGCCTTGGAGAGCAATACGCAAATTAAATGTAAATAGAGGGGAGCAGAGATTCTCCAGCAATCTCCCATGAATATTTTCATCAATTTTATTTATTTATTTGAGACAGAGTTTCACTCTTGTTGCCGAGGCTGGAGAGCAATGGTGTGATCTCAGCTCATAGCAACCTCTACCTCCTGGGTTCAAGCAATTCTCCTGCCTCAGCCTCCTGAGTAGCTGGGATTACAGGCATGCACCACCACACCTGGCTAATTTTATATGTTTAATAGAGACAGAGTTTCTCCATGTTGGTAAGGCTGGTCTCAAATTCCCAACCTCAGGTGATCTGCCCGCCTTAGCCTCCCAAAGTGCTGAGATTATGGGCATGAGCCACTGCACCCAGCCATTTTCACCAGTTTTGCTAGTGAAAAAGCATATAAGCGGGGAGCAGTGCCTCACACTGTAATCCCAGCACTTTGGGAGGCTGAGGCAGGAAGATGGCTTGAGTCCAGGAGTTTGAGACCAGCCTGGGCAACATGGTGAAATGTTGTCCATCTTTACAAAAAATACAAAAATTAGCTGGGCATGGTGGCACATGCCTGTAGTCCCAGCTACTTGAGAAACTGAAGTGGAAGGATTGCTTGAGCTTGGGAGGTCGAAGCTGCAGCAGTCATCTGAGATAGTGCCACTGCACTCCAGTCTAGGTGACAGAGAGAGACCCTGTCTAAAAAGAAAGAAAGAAAAAGTACACACACACACACACGAAAAATAGTTTTATTGATATGACTCTAACAAGTCAATAGATAAATATAAATCAGTTGTCTTTATCTTAGATGTATTATTATTTTCAAGTGCTTGTTTATTATTATGATCTATGGCATTTCTACAGTTTTGCTACTTCTCTCCTTGTTAAACCTCTGCTTACTAATTTCTATAATTGGAGACTCATATACCTGTTGTAGTCAGATGCTCTTGAATTCTACCACTGAGAAGTGAAGGATTTTTTTTTTTTTTTTTTTTGGAGACAGAATCTCGCTCTGTCACCCAGGCTGGAGTGCAGTGGCCGGATCTCAGCTCACTGCAAGCTCTGCCTCCCGGGTTCACGCCATTCTCCTGCCTCAGCCTCCCGAGTAGGTGGGACTACAGGCGCCGGCCACCTCGCCCGGCTAGTTTTTTGTATTTTTTAGTAGAGATGGGGTTTCACTGTGTTCGCCAGGATGGTCTTGATCTCCTGACCTCGTGATCCGCCCGTCTCGGCCTCCCGAAGTGCTGGGATTATAGGCTTGAGCCACCGCGCCCGGCCTAAGAAGTGAAGGATTTTAACAAAATTGACAAAATCGAATCCAGATTTCTTCACCTATCATCATCTTTTTGAAATGGCACTAATAGAGATGCTCAGATTTTGGAATCATCCAACAAATATTGATTGAGTATCTACTTTGTGCCAGGCACCATTCTAGAAATTAGGCATTCAGCTGTAAGTAAAACAGGCAAGATATTTCTCAAAGGCTGACTTTTTTTTCTGTTTGAAGACATAAATTGCAATATGTTATTTGCCTCTTCTATGTCTTTGTGGGACATAATAGGGTTATAGATATATAAAATAAAATAAAACATAACTTTTCAGAGTGGAAACTGAGTTCTACTCTGATAATGCTTTATACTATGATGAAGATACAACCTCATATTATTTTGGAAGCAGGTGGGTTGTACATGTTGAATAAATAATACATTAAAGTGGACTGAAGACTCAGCTTTTGATCACCAGCTCTTATTTGAAAAGTTAACATTACTATCGCAGTTTCCAATATGAGACATTTTGTTTCCTTTTATAGTTTCATTGCTTCTCTGTACATCCTGCTCCCCATTCCCCTCATCCCTTAGTTAGGTCTTCAAACCAGACTTCATGTTGAGGGATCCAGTGTATGCCCGCTGTGCCTTTTCATCTTTTTAAAGGACACTTTCTTCCTTACACCTGCACCGAAACCTGCAGTGACATTCCATCTATAGAACTGGCCCACCGTCCTCTCTCTCCTCCATAAGGGATATTTTGCTGTGTTTTTTATCTTTGTCTAGGTTTAAAGAAAGTACAGAAGCTCCACTGTGAACTACTTTAATACTTGCACATTTTCCCTAAAGTCAATTGCCATGGTATCAACGATGCTTAAAAATAGAGTGAAATTTTGTTATGTGAATTTCACCTCAATAAATTATTAATAAAAAAATAGAGTGAGCCATAAGTAGGTACTTCCTAGATTTAATTTATATTTATCAGCGCTTTATTCTGGTTCCTTTACAGGCTGTACAAGATTCTGATAGGCATGAAAACTACAGGATGTTTAAAAAAATATTGCTTAGGATATCTCCGGCCTTTCAAGTTTGTTCTGAAAAATAACTTTGCTTGATCAAATGGACTATATTTTGGCTTACTAAAGATGTTCTCAGAAAGAAGAATTTGTATACATCAATGATTTGTAATAAATTTAAAATTCAATCCTGTTTTTTAAAAATTTAAGTATTATAATAGTACTATTTATAGCTAGCAGAAGTAGATACACGGCCAAGTTTTAATTTGCTTGGAAGGTTGAGGCATTCCTATGATAACTGGGAAAAGTGAAATGCATTGAGGTATCCCAGATGAATGGATGATGTTATTTTTAGTTCTGAAAGATAGCCATTCATGGATTTTTGCCTAGAGTTCTTTTGTAACATATTGAATGCAAATGTTTGGACATTTTAGAATAAATCTTAAGTTGTCCATTCCTCCTTTCCCCAAAGGAAAAGAAGACCAGAGCAACAATGTTGGATATTTAAGTAATTACTTCTTATTTCTGGCTTTCTTATCTGTAATTTTTAAATATCAGTTAAAATTATTGTTTATTTGTCTAATGGATTTAGAAGTTTCATTAGTGTCAACAAGTTAGTGTAATGGTATTCTTCATTTTCCAACCAATATTCATCTGAGATTTTAATGTTTGTTTAAAAAGTAGGGATGTCCTATACCTTGGTTTCCTTTAAGACATCATAAATCACAGAGCTCTCAAACAAATCAAAAAACTATTAAGCCATAACAATAAAGATTCCTGAAAAACTTATGGTAACTCGTAATGACACCCTTCCTACCTCTAATGTACTGCATTGGAATGTCCTCTTTACTTAATTTGTAGATATCAACAATTCTGTGTATAAATGAAATAACTTTAAAATTCCCTCAGAAACATTTGAGTTCATTACAAAGCTTATTTGTGGTAAGGCTTAGTTTAAAAAATAAATCTATCTTTAGTGACATTTATGAGCTGACTTTTTAGCCATTTAGATACCAGGATTCTTTTTCTGGACATTTCATTTGTAACTCACAGTTTTAAAATGTTGTCCTCACTTGAAAAGATGAGTGTAAGATCAGGCGTCTACTGCAAATTCCTGGGAAGTAACTGATTGTTAAAGTACTATGGTGTGGTTTAAGTGTATTTTCAAAAGGATTCTATATGGGTAGACACAGTATCCTTCCATTCAGTAGCATTTGTATAGTGCTTCACAGAGGCACTGAATATTTTTAAATGAATAAATGAATGAAAATGCTGACGTGAAGCCTTGTGGATTATCTACTACAAGTAAGTCCAAGCTATTCCAGGTCAGCCATGCAGTAAAATTGGACTTGGAGGTAGGTGGGAGGGGAGAAGAGTGAGGTCGAATACAAGCTGGGCCGCTGCCTCCCTCACTTGTGCTGTGAATTTAGGCAAGTCACTTAACTTTTCAGGGCCAGGGCTGCCCCTTTTGGAAAGTGAAAGTATTGTGCTGAATGTGCTGAGTAGTCTCTGGTTTCTCTGGGCTTGAATGTCCTTCATCTTAAGTAAGCTCTTCTATTTCTAGTGGGGAAAGGGTCAAAGTGTTCTCAGAACCTGGGACTACTCCACATAGCCAGTTTTGGGAAATGTTCTTTTTCTCCTTAACAAAATACACAATAAAATACACTCCCAGTCCACTTTCCTTTATACTGTACTGTGAAAAGAATTTTATCAGGAAATAACCTGTAATTTAAGGAGTATTAATAGAATCAATTAGAAATACAAAAGAAAGACACACAAACACAATCCAGTGCTGTCTAGCTTCGAACCCAGTTTTAACTTAAAGTATTTTTGTTTGTGGATGTCTCTGTTCAATCACTGAAGTCTGCCCTCTTCTTAGCCTGGTTCCTTTCCTTCCCTTTCCTCCCCTCTCTTCTTTAATTTCCTCATCTCCTCTCCCCTTCCCTTTCTTCCTCTCTCCTGCCTTTCCTTTCCTTTCCCTGTGTCTGTTTCTTTACTGCTATCTGGAAAAACTTCTATTAATTGTCTTTTTTTCCCCCCAACTAATCTGTAAAATTTAGTTTTCCTAAATCTCTAATGATGAAGTCCAGCAGTTTCTCCAGGATGAGCTACATGCCTGTGGAGTACTTTGAGCATCTTTTTGGGGATAGTCACTTATTTGGGTACCTGGCTGTTATAAGACTCTCTTCACCTCTCTCTCCTAACTCTTGTTTTTCATGATTCTCCCCCTTTCTGCTCACTCCTGCTTCCCTTGAATGTCTTATACTTCTGGGTTGTTTAGGTGAGGTTTGTCTCACAATCTTGTCACCCTAGTCTAGTCTTTCTAAAAAGTCATTCTAACATAGATTCTGTGTTCAGAAGCTTAAATTCTGATTTTTTAGAAAATCAGAGTTGCAGATGCTTTAAAAAATTGAGAGAGAGAGAGAGAGAGAGAGAAAGAGGAAGCAGAGAAAATTGAGAGCCCTTTCTTTATCCATGTAGTTTCTTTCTTTATATCATGTAGACGCTCAGCTTCCTTCTCTTTGTGATTTCCAGCTTTTCAAGAGTTTCATCCCCCTATGCCTTATGTTCATAAAGAAAAGACAGAGCTCTAAAATTTTAGCTTTCTTGAGTCACTAGAGAGCCTTTTGTGGACGCCTGCCCCTTCTGAAACAATTGACTTGTCTATTTTCACAAAGAACAGTATTTGTATTAAAGAACCAGTTGGTGTCAATACCCAAGTGCAAGTGTCCTAACATACAAGATGGTGCTTCATTCAGAAAACTCAAGATAGAGTAAAATAAATTCTCAACATCTTGGTTCCATGCTCCATTCACAACTGTTAATTTTACAGGGTTATGCTTCCATCTCTGAGCAGAGAGCTCCTGGCGGGGACAGCTGCTCCCGTGTCTCAGATCGGGCTGTGCTCGTCCCAGTAGGAGTCATCAAGAGCAGCAGGGTAGCGAGAAGGTGATAGTACATCAGAGAACTGAGTAGTGGAGGAGGGAGCAGCACGAGCCTCTCCAAAGTGCTTTTCACTTACTCCTTTAATCTTCGTGGATGGTTAACTAAGGAAGAAGGAAAAGTTTACTTGAATTTGACTGAGAAAATTATCAAACCTGCTTTTACTCTTACATGTAGCTCATTTTCAAAAATACTTTTGTGTATCCACTGGTATGTTGATGGTCCTATGCAGCAAGAGGTCTGTATGCTTGTCCAAAGAATGTCTAACAGTCCCACATCATGATTAGCAGGAGCTGGGTCAGTGGGGCAGAGCTGGTTTGACAGGTGGAAAACTTGTCCTGAGTTGTTCTGTATTAGCTTACCTCCTAAACTGGAGCAAAGGTCAAGGCCAATCCGAGATTGAGAACAGGCTCCGAACATGTTACATGATAAACACTCTTTTATTAGTGGTCTTTTGAGGGAAGGTTACTGTGCTGTTCTTTGCTGTTATTTCTGCTAGAACAGTGTTCACAAAAGTGAACAAAAGTTCAGTGCTCGAAAGTTAAAGAAATTTAAGAACGGAGACTGTCAGTAGGCATGTTGGGGCACCATGGTAAACAATAGAACTGGATAGAATTTTGTGTGCTTGCCTACACAATTCTTTCTGTGACCATACCTGCTGTTCCTATCCTCTGATTTAATTTTCATGTGGAAAATAGTCATTTGCAGCATATATTAAGCTACAAATGTTGCCATCAAAAGATAAAATTCTATATGCTAGTCTCTTGTCTTTAGTACTAAGATGGCTCTATTGATGATAATATGAACACATTTTAGGTTCCCAATTGCTTTGGGAATAAGGAATTGTGACTTAGTGAATATATGTTGCTTTTTCAAAAGGAGAAACAGTGTTTCCCATCATTTTTTAAAATTCAGGAATAATGGTCTTTTTAAATTCAGATTTTGAAGGTTTGGTATGTTTATTATTAATGTTGGACCACACACAAGAGAAAGTTAGATGTTATTTTGTGACCAGCATTGTAAGTTGTCACATTCTGAACAAATCCCTTAAAGACCTGGAACTCATTTACATTTTACATAAAATCCTGATGGGATTTATGGTTTAAACGTTTACTACACTCTTTGTCTTGGATTTATTAATTTCCTTATCAGGCTTAAAACTTGGGGGGAAAGTAGACTTTTGCATAATATTTTTTTAAACCATAAAGTTTTATACAAAGTTCTTCTCAAAAACCCTGAAAACCCTGTATCTTTCAGAGCTCTTTGATAAAAAGCTGGGGTGAATGTGATTCGTGTTTTGTTTTTGTTTCTGGTTTGTTTGCTTTTTGAGACAGGGTCTTACTCTGTTACCAAGGCTTAAGTGCCATGACACAACAACAGCTCACGCAGCCTCTACCTCATAGGCTCAAGTGAGCCTCCTGCCTTAGCCTCCTGAGTAGCCAGGACCACTGGTGCATGCCACCACACCCAGCTATGTAGATATGGGGTCTCACTATGTTGCCAGGGATGGTCTCGAACTCCTGGGCTCAAGTTCCTCCTGCCTTCACTTCTCAAGGTGCTTGGATTAAAAGTGTGAACCACTGTACCCAGCCTGTAAATGTGATTTGAGTTGTCAAAGTACATCTTAAAAAAAGGCAGGTTTAAGTTTGACGTGAGCAACATTGAGCTGGGGAAAGGAAATATGTAGACAATAATGCCAGTGGCCGGATGCGGTGGCTCACACCTGTAATTCTAGCACTTTGGGAGGCAGAGGTGGGTGGATCACCTGAGGTCAGGAGTTTGAGACCAGCTTGGCCAACATGGTGAAACCCTGTCTCTACAAAATACAAAACTTAGTCGGGTGTGGTGGCACATTCCTGTAATCCCAGCTATTTGGGAGGTCGAGGCAGGATGATTGCTTGAACCTGGGAGGTGGAGGTTGTGGTGAGCCAAGATCACGCCATTGCACTCCAGCCTGGGTGACAGACTGAGACTCTATCTCAAAAAAAAAAAAAAAAAAAAGTTGCCAGTGATTCTGGAAGGTCCAAAGGACATTACTTTGCCCATACAATACTGTGGGAGAAAGATGAGGCTTGACTTGAACTTCCAGAGTACTGTTGAATTCTTAACTCCACAAACAGTGCCTGGCACAAAATAAATCACTTAATAAACATCTGTTGAATGCTGAGATTTAAAGGAGAAGAACATCACTGGAGCCCTCTCCTTTTTTTCCCCTCTTTTCTCCACAAAGGTTGAAAAAAATGATGAGGACCAAAAGATCGAACAAGATGGTATCAAACCAGAAGATAAAGCTCATAAGGCCGCGACCAAAATTCAGGCTAGCTTCCGTGGACACATAACGAGGAAAAAGCTCAAAGGAGAGAAGAAGGATGATGCTCAAGCTGCTGAGGCTGAAGCGAATAAGAAGGATGAAGCCCCTGTTGCCGATGGAGTGGAGAAGAAGGGAGAAGGCACCACTGCTACCGAAGCAGCCCCAGCCACTGGCTCCAAGCCTGATGAAGCCGGCAAAGCAGGAGAAACTCCTTCCGAGGAGAAGAAGGGAGAGGGTGATGCTGCCACAGAGCAGGCAGCCCCCCAGGCTCCTGCATCCTCAGAGGAGAAGGCCGGCTCAGCTGAGACAGAAAGTGCCACTAAAGCTTCCACTGATAACTCGCCGTCCTCCAAGGCCGAAGATGCCCCAGCCAAGGAGGAGCCTAAACAAGCCGATGTGCCTGCTGCTGTCACTGCTGCTGCTGCCACCACCCCTGCTGCAGAGGATGCTGCTGCCAAGGCAACAGCCCAGCCTCCAACGGAGACTGGGGAGAGCAGCCAAGCCGAAGAGAACATAGGTGAGCAACCGTGAGGGTCAGATGCAATGGGTGGATGGGGAGGGGAGTTGCTACTCGGAAGGCCAGGCCACCTGGGTCATTGAGGGAGAGGAAAAAGTCTAGAAGGTGTTTTCCAGAAATCAAGGGAAGCTGTGCTTAATTTCCCAAAGTGGCAGGACTAAGAGCTAAGGTTACATTCCCAAATATCTCCATGCCTGAGAGAGGACTCAGGCAGGTCTATGTAGCAGCCAGTACTAGAAAGATCTGGCAATTATCTTAATTGGATAGACATATGCAGTCAAACTAGATAAATCTGCTTTAAAAAAGTATTCTGTGTGCTGATAGACTTAGTTTAATAAGTAATTACTGAGGCTACATATATTTTATGGATGGGAATTAGCTAATGTGATTATTTGGCTCTGGAAAATGCCTGGTATAAATACAGCCATCCTCTTCTTGATCCAGATTATCTAGTGTGTGAATTGCTGGCAGCAAAAGTGTAATCTCAGACCACCCTTCCCTATCTCACATTATGTTTCTGGGCATTCTCTCCACCATCAGTTGGTGAATAGTGTGTGTATATGTGAGTATGCTGAGAGAATGTTAATTGTAACATTAATTGGGGTCAAACATAATTGGGAAAATAAGTCTGTCGATGTTGCCAAAAACAAAAGAAAAACCCCAAATACAGAATATGTTGTGAAGTCAAACATAAATAATCATTTTATTATTGAAGACACAAGTTTCTACAATATGCATAAATAATTGAGGGTTCCTATGATTACAAAAAGGTACTGGATTCTCTTCAGTTTGGAACTGTAACTTGAAAGTTGGAGTGTTTTCACTATTACTGCTCAATTGTGCAGAATTGGAATAGAATATTCCCAGAGCAAGATAAATTCAACAGAGCTTTGTCCCTGGAGACTAGATCCTTCCCTCACCCCCAACACATCCACAGTGGTAAAGGAGGCCAACAGTTTCCATGATCTTTCTCTAGTCTAGTATGACCCATAAATACTTCCCAGCCCCAAAGATCCTCAAAGATAAAGTTTCTTCTGTGTCCATTTAAAAGATTGGGTTTACTCCTTTGGAAGCACCTTGGTTTAACCAATGATGTTTGTCATCCAACAGTCCAAATACGGACTGAACCACAGTGTGCTCCTTGGGAGAAAAACTATTCCATGGGAATAGTCTGAGAAATGTTTTGATATCTGACCATCAGATTGAGAAAGTAATGATTGGACATTTACCTTGATGTACATTTCTCCAAAATCAGATACTACAATATGGTAGGTGGTATTCTAGATATTTTAGGTCTATACTTCTTTCATCTTATCCCTAAGTTTCTGTGAATAAGATGCCAGATAATATTAATTAACATTGTTATGAGCATATTCCAGCTCTGGATAAATCGTATGCTTCTTTTCATTTTGAATCTTTATTCTAACCACACAACTGTCCCAGGGGCCAGACATTGAGGTTTAGAAGATGGGAATTTT
Source organism: Trachypithecus francoisi (assembly GCF_009764315.1). Taxonomy (NCBI): domain Eukaryota; kingdom Metazoa; phylum Chordata; class Mammalia; order Primates; family Cercopithecidae; genus Trachypithecus; species Trachypithecus francoisi. Next base: position 73,377,665 of record NW_022681453.1, on the reverse strand, counting down.
TCCCTGGAAAAGGTAAGGCATGTGATAAAAAGTGGGGTGTGAGTTTTAATTTACTCAGCAAAGCAAAACTTAACTACTTTTCTTTAGATTTAAGCTTTGAGCCTCAGATATAATGTCTGGAAATCACTTTGCATATAGACAAGTTATATAATGTGTCATTTTCATAAATCTTAGAAATTAATCATGCTTTTAAATACAGAACAGATCTGACATGGCACAGACCATATTTTTTAACTGGGATTTCTAAAGTTGTGAGAAACAGAGACATGATGTGATTTTAGGTATATGCTTATGATTTGGGTTGATAGAAGAAGGATTTCTTGAATCAGTAAGAAGTCTAATATATATTTAAAAGAAATTAAGTTTTATTATTTTTCAGGTTATGATAACTCCAAATGAATTAATGAAATATTTTATGTAGTAAGTTGTCAACAAATGTCAAATAGTGAATATAAATTGATGAAATTTAAATTATAGATAATTTCTTCACTCATTTATATATTTCTCTTGCATATTTGCTTATTCTGTTCATTTATTTGATTAAAAATATGTCTGGCCAGTGAAAGCAAACAGCACTCTTCTCTGCCCTAAGTGTTACAGATTCTGACTGAAAAATATCTTAATTAATCAGACTTTATCGTGTGCATTCAAAGGTGATTGAAAAAATAGGTGAAGTTCAACTTGAAGGTAATCACAAAGGGCAATTTACATTGTTTCTTAGAGTTGGGTAGGTATTGTCCTCTTGGTTAGATTCAGATGCTGCCTGTCGTTTCTTTCTGGATTGAGGTATCTATTAGCCTTGCCTGCTCTGTGTGACAAGCACAAATTACCCCGCTGTGATGAATCTCATGGGATCACAGAAGGTAGAGGTGACAAGGATATCTATCATATCATATCAGGTCCAAATTCCCAGATGCCCTGTACTGCATTTCCTCTTTCTTCCACTGTATTTCATTTTAACCTGGGTTAAAGTAGCAGTGTTTTCCATTGGGCTGTACTGTTTGGAAATGTGTGGCTACCATGGATTACTTTAGGATTCTACAGCTGCCTGGAGGGGCATGGACAGACAATCTAAGAGGGTGCAATAGGGTAAGGGGCAAAATAGGTACAAAGAGAGAATCCAAGAAAATAATTTCTGTCAGTATCAGGCTTAAAAATTTTAGATCAGATATGATTATTACTTTAATACCTATGGAAACGTTGTGGGAATTATAAATGTTATTTATTTTACTTCTTTTACTACTTACTACCAACCTGTTTATTATGGGGGGATGTCATTTGTATTTTGATCTTTGAAGTTGGTTGATTATTGTCATTGTTTTAAATTCTCCAAGTATGTCCCCCTCGCCCTACCTTGCCACTCTGCCCAGCTCTTTATGTGCCTTGAACTAAAACATTTCAGTGCACCTCTGATAATGATTCCTTTAGAGGGAGAGGAGGATTTAAAACATCTGTGGGACACTGCCCCATTCAGCCATGAGTAGAGAACTTTCAAGCCCCCTTTAATGATTATGTCCTTGAGGTCTCCTGCTGAGCAGTGTCACTGTGCTCACTGGCTCTCTGTGAGCACGTAACAGGAATTCTCTGTTACGTCTCCTCTTCTCCATGGTAGCCTATTGATTTTCCCCAATAGAGGACTCTACTGTGATCATATTCAGTGATGTGGTACTACCAAGGTAACCTATCCAGAAGGCTATCAATCAGTGATATTGATTGGGTGACTGCCACAGGGTCCTTGACTGATGCTAGTTGGAAGAGGAGTTCTGAGTGACTTCAGATGTTCTGTATGTTGATCTTGGTTGCATTGTATTTTCATGGTCTCAGTACATCTTGCAAATTGATGCCATCAGTAATGATCAAGAAAAGAGGGAGGAATTTCCTTTTGCCACTCCCTGAATAGAAAAATTAACTTAGTGTCTCCCTACCTCTCTTCCTCCTCTTTTTTATCCTTCCTTCCTCCCTCCTTCCTTCCCATTCTCTCTCCTTTTATTCTATTCTTCCTTTCTTTTTCCCTTCTCTTTATATTAACTTTCTTCTGTGCTAGGTATTCGGGTCACCAAGATGAGTAAGATATGATCCTTTGGCCTCATGCAGTGGCTCATGCCTGTAATCCTAGCACTTTGGGAGACCGAGGCAGGAGGACTTGAGTCCAGGAGTTTGCAACCAGCCTGGGCAACAGAAGGAGACCCCATCTCTACAGATGATAGAAAAAATTTGCAGAGTGTGGTGGTGTGGTCCAAGCTACTCTGGAGGCTAAGGCAGGAAGATCACCAGAGCCCAGGAGATCAAGGCTGCAGTGAGCCATGATTGTGTGCCACTGCACTCCAACCTGGGTGACAGAGTGAGACCCTGTCTCGGAAAAACCAAACCAAACCAAAACAAAAACAAGATATGGTCTTTTGACCTTAATGAATTCTTACTTGGTAGTGGGGGTAGTATGAAATTCAGGGAATGACATTGAAAACAATCATATTTATAATCTCAATTAAATTCTGCAATTGGTATGGGGTATTCTCTCTACCAATGCACTTTGGACAAAATATGAATGAAGCAGTGCTTCAGGGGCCAAGATGCAGTCTACTACTTACTATAAAAATGTTTTATAGAATGTGTGTCCTGATACTCAAATGATTAACAAAGAGAATAGAAGCAAAATTTATAATTTCTAGAATGATAATTATTTGTAAGAAAATGAAATACCCAGCTCATATTTCTGGATTAAAAATTATTTATGTTTCCCAGAACAATAGTTCCCCTAAGGTCCAAGGAGGTTACCATCTATTTTTCAGCTTTCCAAAAGATAGGTCCACTTCTACCAAGCTGTGTGTTAGATGTGAGATTTTCCAAGGATATTTACACTTACTTGGCAGGGTGCCTCATGAGCAGTTTTGATCTGAAATGTGGTTTCAACCACTTCCTGAATTTATACACAGCTCACAAAGAATGAAAATTTTGGTTGTGGAAGTCCATAAATGCTGTTTATAAAACATGGCACCCTGTCAGATACTCAGTGGTATACCTCTTAAATACTGTTGATTATTAAGCTTTCATGGAGCACTTTCATATTGCTAGAGTAATCATTTTTATTGGCTTTTCTTGACAACAGCCCAATGTCATTTGATAATATTTTTCTTTCTATTTTTATATTCCAAGAATAGGGACAAAGTAAATGGGTATTCTGGCCACACATACAGCCAGTGACAAAACAAGGGTCAAACTGATAGAACTCTAAATCCTCACCTTAACTGTAGCCCTACAGTTCTTTCTCTCTATTAAGGTGTTATGCTTTATCTCAGTTTCTTCATTTTCTTTTTTTCTTAGCTGTTGTGAGGATCTGATGCTATTGGGAAATACCAACAAGGACCTTACTAGGGCATTCTCTGTCCTACTTGCCCTGTAATATAATGAGGGGAAAAGATCTTTGAACTGAAATAAAGAGACCAGGGTTCTAGTCTCAATATTTCTACCAACAAGATGAGAGATTTTAGGAGAGTTATTGCTTCTCTGGACCTCATTTGTGTCATCCTCGGGAAAAGGGACTACGATAGTTAGTTTTTAAGGTTTTCTTTCAAGAGTTAAAATATAAAAGTCTAATAATAGGTGGCACTTAATGAGCATTTATTAACTGCCAGGCACTGCGCTGAGTGCTATGTGGGGATTGTTCCATTTAATCATCATAACCACTCTGTGGTAGTAACGTAATAGTGTAATTTTCCCTTTCCTTTTTACAAGGAGAAATCTTAGCTTTAGAGAGACTATGGCACTTAATCATTGTTGACAGTTAGCAATGTTGAACTAGAAGCCTAACCCTGAGAGTCTGAGAGGTCACATGCTGAATGCTGACACTTATCCAAGTGATATTCTGGAAGAAACAAAGAGAAGAGAAATGTCTAAGAACCCCAGCAATGTGTTATAATATAAGAACATCTCTCTTCTTTGGATAATTGGATACTCCAGACTCTTGTCTGGGAATTATTAGGGATACCATTTACAGATGGGTATCTAGTAACTACCAAAATTCCTGATCATAATTCCCTCGCAGCCCTATCACCCCAGAATTATTGGGGATATTAAACTAGTTCTGAGTCTTAGATTCTTATTTCAAAAACACTCCAAGTACTGTTTTATTAGACCTGAGAGAGCTATAAAGATCCGTTGAAATTGATTGTTCTTAACAGGTGTGTTACTGACTCCATCAAATACATCAGTTATTCCGGGAGGATCTGAAAATTAAAAAATGACATTTTAATATCTTAATCAGATGAAAGTCATTTTATTTATTGTAGGCAATTGCTACCCTAAGTTTAGCTTATCAGAATTAGTATCATTTTTATATTCTTGTTTAGGTCTACCCCCCTTTGCAAGAGCATTTCCAAAGGATCTGTTACCTTTATAACTAAAATATTAAAGAATTTAATAGAAGAGACAAATTAGAGAGCAATCATTAACTTTTTTTTTTTTTTTTTTTTTTTTGAGACAGAGTCTCGCTCTGTTGTCCAGGCTGGAGTATAGTGGCACGATCTTGGCTCACTGTAACCTCTGTCTCCTGGGTTCTGGTGATTCTCCTGCCTCAGCCTCCCTACTAGTTGGGATTACAGGCTCCTGCCACCATGCCCGGCTAATTTTTGTATTTTTAGTAGAGACGGGATTTCGCCATATTGGCCAGGCTGGTCTCTAACTCCTGACCTCAGGTGATCTGCCTGCCTAGGCCTCGCTGGGATTACAGGTGGGAGCCACTGTGCCTGGCCCTTTCATTAACTCTTTAGTTAAAAAGAGTAAGTAGAAAAAAGACAAGATGAAGGAATGTGTTACAGAGTCACAGGACTCAAATTATTGAGGCCATTCATTCATTCTTTCATAGCTTATATTAAATTGTTACTATCACCTCATAAAAGAAGCTGAAAAACAGAAAGACATGTTCCTCCCCCAATTTTAAAGTTGTGAAACTATATTTGGAACTAAAAATTAATATTTCTTAAAATATAGACTATTATTCAGATATTCATACACATTCATAAAATATTTTTCATTTTTCTCTACATACATGTGCGCACACACACACACACACACACACATGCGCGACAATCTTGTAGTGGTAGACCAGGGAGGCATCTTTGAAGTGAGGGACATATGGCTTCTTAGCCAACCATCCTCACTTTTCCATAGTCCTTTATTTTCTTAACTATTAGATAATGGGCTTAAGGGATGGGGTTGATAGTAGAGAAGTTTAGATAGAGGGGCAAAGAATCTAGGAAGAGTCAATTCTAAGAAAGTTTGTTATTAGACTAGAGACCCAGAAGACAGCAAGAATATCTCAGTAGAGGTTTGTAAACCCATCTTACACTTGAGATTGAATATAAAGAGTTGAAAATGATGTTTTCTGATATGACTGGACTCCTGATTTATAATCCTCCTAACCCTGTCTCTGGATGGAAAACTCTAGCTGTCATAGCTACAGTGGCTATAGCCTATAGACAGCCATCATTTGCTATCAGCAGTTTCACTTCCATCTTACACTTAATTCACTATCAGTGTATTTCTATATGCTTTTATTTCATTAAAGTAATTAAACAGCTTCAAGGGTTAATAAAATGCTTATGTAGAGCAATGGATACATCTGATAGACATCTGATAAGCTTTTTAAAATTTTGTCAGTAGACTGTCATTAAAACATAAAGTATTATATGGATAAGCTAATACAAGCCTCTTCCAATTCTTTTTTTTTTTTTAACTCTACTTTCACAGTAGTTGGATCTTTGACCATTAGTGAAATTGGCTAACAGGCCTAAGTGTCTGAATTGGGCTATCGAATGTCCTGAGAAAAGGTAGTATGGAAGATATACAAGTTAGATGTGATTACTCAGCAATCCTCACACTAATTTGTAATCTTCAAATCACAAATTAGAGGATTATGAGAATTCAAATATTTCAGGTTGATCATCTCACACCCCTCTACTTGTAAGGGAAATTGTAGTTCTTAACACATCTTCAGGGGAAGAAAGTATTCTAGGAAGGCTTTTTGCCTTTCTTTGTAAATCATACTCAACATAAATGTTCTATTCCGGTGGCACATACACGTGAAATAACTTTTGAAGGCTACCCTGTTTTATTTTGTTTTTCCAGTATGAGTTAGTAGAATCTTTTGGAATTTGGAATAGAAACAAGAAGCCATTTACCTAAAATGGTCCCTCCTTACTGGGGCATGATGAATGTGTGTGTCTCTCAGATAAAGTGGAGATGAACATTTCTGTAGCCTTGGAAAAAATGTTCTCTTCTCTGGTGTGTGACAAAGTGAAGAATATAATTTAGATATGTTTAAGTACTATATCCATGCCTGTAGTATACCCTTCTGCCAATTTCCAGGCACATATGTATACACTCACATTCAATGTGTAGGGAAAGGGCTGCCCAAGAATTTAGACTGTAGAGAAAATCTGGAAGAATGGTAAGTTCCACATTTTCTTCACCCTTCAGGCCCAAAAGAAGTAGAGAATGGCTCCAGGAACACCCCTCGTCTCTCTGAGGGTGTGTGGGAAGAGTAATGGTCCTTTCTCTGCTGGTCATGTAATCAGGGTATGTTTGTGAACCTACAGTGGGTTGGGGAGAGCTAGGAGTTGGGACTAAAGTTATCTAAGATGAAATTTATAGTGCCTAAAAATTAAAACCCTGGTTTGGGGAACGTTATCCAGGAAGAGTTCTTGGTGTAGAGGTTGCCTCAGCCGAATCTTAAAGGATAAAATACATCCAATGAAAAGGGATATCATTTATTTAAAAACTTCAGAAACCACCTTTCATTCAAATTAACACACACATATAAATAAATTGATTCAGGTCATAATTTTGCAGCAGCTTGTTAACCTTCAGTGGAAAAAGTAGCTTCATGTCTGTGTTGTTTATTATTGCATTTCCTGTTGTTTATTATTGCATTATGACAATAATTTGAATGAATAATATTATGCTGCAGAGAAAATCCTAAACTGACCCAGGAAAATGAATACAGAAGCTCACTGGAAAGTTCCATTGTTACTCAGGCCCATGTCATCCCTGAGGTTGCCAGAATTCAAACCATTTAGGGCTTCATAGACCAGTGTGAGCGTTTTGCATTATATTCAGAAACATATTGAGAACTAGAGGAAGTCAAGGCTGCTTCCTACTGAAAGCAGGTGATTAATTTCACTCCAACCACATGAATGACCTGTGGGTGGCCCTTGCCAGTGTGTGACAGGAACACCCAGGGAAGAAATGATCTGCCAGGTTCCTTGGCTTCTTTTCCTCATCTGACACAATTAAGTAATCTTTGCAAGGTGTGTAAGAGTCTACTGAACCTGCTGTTGCTCCACTATAGGGTGAATTGTTAATGTGTTCCCAAACCAACAGTGCTGAGACACAGACCAGTAAACAGGCTTTCCCACTCCTTAGTGCAAACATAATTTGTCTACAGCCTGTGGGCTATTCAGATTACAGACCATGAGGGACATTGCCGTGGGAGGCTGAAAGGATTCTTCCCCACACAAAAACTGCAACTTAAAGTCACCCTCATGTATCTGGCAAAAAGACAGAAAGTGCCCCACTTTGTGACATTCTATTCCAGTTTAAAGGGCTAAGAAAGCACAGAGTTCAGTAATGTGGTTTCAGCATTCTCCCTATTGGTGTAATCAAATCCTTTTAGAAGGAAAACCAGTGGTGGAAGATTTTTTATTTCCTCCTTCTTCTTCTTTTGATACTGGTGGTTTAATTATAATAGATTCATAGGAGAACCTGGCCCCTATTGGAATATATGTTAGTTTTATTTTTCTTGCCACCAAGGTGTAAACCATTCATTATGATTTTATCAGATATCTGCAGCGGCATGCTGGTAAACTGGCTCTCCAAAAAACAAAACAAAACTCTAAAAGCTTTGATTTGTAGTTTTTGCCAATTTCTGTGGTATAAATACTCCCATCCTAGCTGATTTCAGGCTACCAATGTGTTATTTCCAAATAAGCAGTTAGGAAGAGGTGCTAATATCTTGCTCTCAGCAGCCAATGTTAGCTCCAGCATACCCCAAATAATTATATTTTAGCAATTTTATTAATTTTATTTGGATAATTCTAAAATACTAGAAATAGTAATTATCAACTTCCAAATAATGTATCTGTATAAAAGCATATAAATATCCATTTGTAAAACCACATAGTTATGTACATATATATGTGATCACATGAGAAGTATTTTCAACATTCAGTCTTTTCTGTTGAGCATTGTGCATTTGTTAAAGGTTAAGAAAAAAAGTAAAGTTTAGAATTGGTATTCTTGTATTCAATTAGAAAAACAATTGTTACTGAAGGAATTCGTACATTGTCCTCAAAATTTGATCTGAGCTGTATCTTTTTAATGCATTGAAAGGCTTTTTATCTTTTTTAAAGGAAAGTGCATAATTTATTACATTTATGAGGTTATAATAAAATGGATACTTAGGAACTTTAAACATGAGTTAAAAGTAATCATCAGATATAAAATTCTCAAATCTTGGAACCCAAAATATTAAATTTTAGAATTTTCTTAAAACCTCTTTCTCATGATTAACATAGTTTGAAAATTATTATGTTCTTTCATGAGAAAAGAAGGAAAATTTAAAAATAGACATGTTGATGGAGGCAATAGTTCTTCTCAGCTGGTTTTTCAGAGATGATTTCAGGGTTCAGATTGATTTACAACCATTTCACATTTAATGCAGAGGAAGAGTTGACTATTTCCTTCCCTCATACTAATTTTTAGTGAGAAAGATGCTTTTAGTGTTAGGAGGAACATTGTGAAACAATGCCTTCACAGAGGTAGAATCAGATGAGTGAGTAATTGCTGAAGGCAGACATTTTCAAAATTGTTAGCCTAGGCGCTATTTGCTCAAATGAGTTTAAAATATATACACTAGACCCCAAAGCAGATCTGCTTTGGTTGAGAATGATAGGGGAACGTGGAGATGACTGAAAATGCCCAGAAATCCCCCCCCCTTTTTTTTTCATCTATCCCTACCCTCTAAATGGATCATTTCTGAGCCCTGAAGTACAGTTTGAAAAATGCACATTTAAGAAATTTCTCAGCTACTTATTGTCTACATGTGGACAGAAACAAAATAGTGCCAGTCGATCTCATTTACTGTACTGTAAGCTGATCTTTACAATGAGTATGGATAACTGCACCCATATTGATGATATAGTAGATTACATGTATTACTTATTTTTTTTTTTTTTTTGAGACGGAGTCTTGCTCTGTCGCCCGGGCTGGAGTGCAGTGGCCGGATCTCAGCTCACTGCAAGCTCCGCCTCCCGGGTTTACACCATTCTCCTGCCTCAGCCTCCCGAGTAGCTGGGACTACAGGCGTGACTACAGGAGCCCGCCACCTCGCCCGGCTAGTTTTTTTTTTTTTTTTTTTGTATTTTTTAGTAGAGACGGGGTTTCACCGTGTTAGCCAGGATGGTCTCGATCTCCTGACCTCGTGATCCGCCCGTCTCGGCCTCCCAAAGTGCTGGGATTACAGGCTTGAGCCACCGCGCCCGGCCCACATGTATTACTTATAAGGTCAACAGAAAATTGATTCATATTAGAGTCCTATTGTTTAGTCGCAGATAGGACTGGTCTGAGAAACTTCTAAACATGGTTTTAGGTAACTAAGCACTGTTCCATTTAATTTTAGTTCCATTGGTATTAAAACCATGCAGAATTTATTCTCTCAATGATATTTTACAAATAGTAATCCCAAAGAAAATTTATTTTCTGGAATTCTCAATCAGTGAACTTTGAGCTGTGTTGCTGGAGCTTGGAGTTCCATGGAGCAACATCTCAGCAGTAGTTTCTGGGAACTGGGGTTGTTTTGCAGAGGCCAGGTTAACAAGGATTGGGGTCCTATCTCACAATCCCCTACACCTCTACCAAATTATTTCTTGATCTTGGTTAAACTTTGATTTTACATTTTAACTAATAATAATTAAAAATTACTGTTTTAAGCTTAAGGCCAAATTCAAAAGATCTTCAATCTTGGCAAGATTAAAACTCAACATAATTCAAAACTCATCTTTTCAGGCAGGCACCCACTCTGTACTTAGCTTGAATTGTTTATTTTATAAACAGATACTGCTCAAATTCTAAAATTTGACTTGTAGTATAAGTCATAAACAAGTGGAATTTGAATGACTCACCCAGGGTTACTAACCAAATTATTTTATTATTTATTTATTTATTTTTGAGATAGAGTCTCACTCTATCACCCAGACTGGAGTGCAGTGGCGCAATCTTAGCTCACCGCAACCTCCGCCTCCCGGGTTCAACTGATTTTCCTGCCTCAGCCTTCCGAGTAGCTGGGATTACAGGGATGTGCCACCATGCCTGGCTAATTTTTTGGATTTTTGGTAGAGACGGGGTTTTGCCGTGTTGGTTTCGCCAGGTCTCAAACTCCTGGCCTCAAGTGATCCGCTGTCCTCGGCCTCCCAAAGTGCTGGGATTATAGGCATAAACCACTGCACCTGGCCCCAAATTATTAAAATTATTATATCCATGGGTGCTGGGTCTTTAACTTAAAAAATAGGCTAATAATGCAGTAATATTTTTTAGTTCTACTCCAATGTGCAACATAATTGTATAAATAATGCATTCCTTCTGATGGGATACAACTTAAAAAATTCTATCTCTACAATTTTGAAATACCCACAAAAATAAGATTTCTAGAAGGTTAAAGGCCAAAATCAGTCTCAAAAATTCTAAAAAATCTGTCGCCTTTCTTTGTCCCACTCGTTAGCCCTAGTGGATGATAGCTATTGGTGCCTCTGTTGAAGCAAGTGCCCCAAAGGGAAACATGCATGGGCAATGGGGCCAATTCTTATTTAACTCCACGGACTGACATCCTCAATGCCTCTTCAGTGATTAACATCACAAGTGACACAACTCAACTAGGTAAAAGGGATAGGTCCCATGATGCCATGCTCACTGTAGGCTTAGGGTTTGAGGGGACTACTTGAAAAACCACTCATACAAAGCTATGAATTTATACCTGTCCATATCAAAGCCCCACATAAAACCTCCCAATGCTTGCCTGCTTTTTGCAACCTGAATACCATCTAACTTATTTCCACAGCCTAGGAGGCCTCATATGATCTCATGTGTTAGCTTTCTGATCAGATGTCCTTCTACTCTGCCCTTCTTCCCCATTCTCTACCCCTGATAGCTTTCTTAAGGTCTCTTGAATGCATACAGCTTACTCCTGTCCCAGGGCCTTTGCACTCGCTTTCTCCCTTGAGCTTCCGATGGTCACCTCTTAGCCCTTGCCTCTTGGCACTCAGGTCTCCATTTGAATGTCCCTTACTCAGAGAAGACTTCCCTGATCATTTGGTGAGAACAGCACTACCCCTACCACTGCCAACAGTTATATCACATTACCCAATTTATTTTCTCCATGGCATTCTTAGTGCCTAAGATGACTGTATTTATCTGTGTTGTCCACAGTTTCTCTCCCTCTCAGTAGACTTTTCATTTCTTGAAGGCTGCATGGTAGCCCCAGTGCTCAGAATAGAGCACAGCACACAGAAGGCTCTCAATAGACATCCACTGACTGGCCAATAATATGGATTGCACCTATGGAGAGATTTCTTTTCATAAACAGCTTGAAAAGGAAAGAACCATTTAATTTTTAAAATTTGAAGTCCCACAAGTAAAGCTAAGAGTTTTTCAGGCAAGTGTCCATTTTTATTGCTTGCAGCCCAGTTCTTTGGAATTTTGTACATTAGCAACTTCTTTTCCATGACCCATTTCTAAATATTTCCCAGGCACCCAGACACTCTGAGTTTGAATGAGGGTATTTGATTCAGAAGGAAAATTGGTTAGAATGTGAAAAAGGAAGATGGGCCCTTAGGAGGAACAAGGTGGGGATGTGGATAGAAAGTCTTCATTTCCTATAGAGAAAACGGAGAAGAGGGAAGAGTAATGGGATAGAAAATGGAGAAAAAAAGTGGGAGGAAAAAAAGCAGAAGGGGGCCGGGCGCGGTGGCTCAAGCCTGTAATCCCAGCACTTTGGGAGGCCGAGACGGGCGAATCACGAGGTCAGGAGATCGAAACCATCCTGGCTAACACGGTGAAACCCCGTCTCTACTAAAAATACAAAAAAATTAGCTGGGCGAGGTGGCGGGCGCCTGTAGTCCCAGCTACTCCGGAGGCTGAGGCAGGAGAATGGCGGGAACCCGGGAGGCGGAGCTTGCAGTGAGCTGAGATCCCGCCACTGCACTCCAGCCTGGGGGCAGAGCGAGACTCTGTCTCAAAAAAAAAAAAAAAAAAAAAAAGCAGAAGGGGACCAGAAATCGATCAGGAGAGGCAGAAAGAATAAGCAAGGGCAGGCCGGGTGCGGTGGCTCAAGCCTGTAATCCCAGCACTTTGGGAGGCCGAGACGGGTGGATCACAAGGTCAGGAGATCGAGACCATCCTGGCTAACACGGTGAAACCCCGTCTCTACTAAAAATACAAAAAAAAAACTAGCCGGGCGAGGTGGCAGGCGCCTGTGGTCGCGGCTACTCGGGAGGCTGAGGCAGGAGAATGGCGTAAACCCGGGAGGCGGAGCTTGCAGTGAGCTGAGATCCGGCCACTGCGCTCCAGCCTGGGCGACAGAGCGAGACTCCGTCTCAAAAAAAAAAGAAAGAATAAGCAAGGGCAAAGTGGAGAAAGAATAGAGGGTAGAAAAGAGAAAGAAGGGGTAATAGGCGAGAAAGCAAGAGGCGTGGAAGAAACAGGACTAGAGGGGCGCTGAAGAGCAGGGGAAGGCACTGATTGAGCTGAGTACCAAGAGGTGGCCATGGTTTTCTTGTAGCTCTGTTTCTGACAAGCTCTCTGGCCATGGCCAAGGCCAATTTACCTTCCTTGCTGGTAAAAGAAGATGGTTTTACAGGATCTTCCAGCACTAGTGCTCTCTGTTCTTGGCTTCACAAACAGCAGGCCCTAAAGAGTTCCTTGGCAAATGGATTTTCTGTCTTTGAGCCCATCTAAGTGGCAGATGGGGCACAGCTCCCCTAGGAGAGACCCCCTCCACCCCCTGCCCATCATTGTCTGAGCCCTTCTGCAGCTTCAGTCCCTAGCCAGCGCTGCCTCAACAAACCAAGAGACCTTGTCTCTGCTTGCTTCCAGAGAGGAAAAGAAAATGTCATGATTTTAATTGTAGGCGTATTTTGATGCGAAGTTTCAGATTACAAGGCATGTTTCAGAAACATTTTTAACTTTGAACACCTCATAGAGAAACAGTCTTGGAACTGGACAGTTCTGAGTTCAACCCCAGCTTCCTCACTGCATGGTTTTAATGATTTGTATAACCTTCAATGTCTTCATCTATAAGATGGAGATGAAAATGTTACCCTTAAACAGTTGTGGTGAGGATTTAATGAGGTAACATATTTAAAGAATCAGGTATAGAATAGGTCCTCAATTAATATCATTTTGCCTTAGTTTTTTTCTGATAATCTGAAATAATCACTTCTCATCTTCATACTCTCCTCTCCCCATATGAAGATCCTCTGGGCAAATCTTAAAATTGAAGATGGTAAAAGCATGGATAATCTGTCATCTTCTTACAGGTAGAATAGTGGAAGAAATTATTTCATCCAGCAAATAAAGAGAACAATGGTTTCTCGGTGACCCAAAGTAAAGTATTTCAAAGTATTATTTTGTATTCAAAGTAATACAAAAGACAAATGTATTATCCAATGGATACTGCAGCAATAGACAAAATTGCAACAACCATGAATTTAGCCAAATCTCTTGCTTGGAGGCCTGCAGTGCAGGAAAAATATCAGAGAGGTCTTGGAATCAGACCTATCTATGTTTGAATCAAAGGTCCAGTCCCTAACCAGCTCTATGCCATTAACTCAACATCAGCTTTGTCATTGTGAAATAAAATATCTTCATTGCTGAACTTGGTGGTTGTCAGTATTAAATAGATCATGCATAAAAAGTGTCTATTATAGTATTTTATTGAACACATAGTAAGTGCCTAATAGAAAGTCACCATTGTTCCTGTTCCTTTCAGCTGAAGTTATTGGGAAACTTTTTTTTCTTTGGTACTACACCTGGTTTTATGAAGGAAATTAATGTGCAAATAGGACATGATTTATGGCCAGCAAGAGAGACACATAATGGTTTGCAGTCTCCTCTGGGAGTCAGAGACCATTCTGTTTGGCCTACCTTGTAGCTCAGCAACATTACCAAGTTCTTACATTATCAGTAATGATTGAGCCTGGAAGTCAGCCAAGGCCACCAGGTAGTGATGTTGGGTTTAATTTGGGCTTCATGTAATTGGTCCCTCAGAAACTGCAATCTAGGGATTCAATAGAAAACGTTGGGATACCTTAAGGGAAATAGCTAACACACTCTTTCCAGGTAGATACCAGCCATAACTTGTCACATCTTGGATTTCAATCCTACAGTCTTAGACCTAAAAGGAAACTTAAAAATTGCCTAAGCCTGGGAACTGGATGGGCTTCAGGAGGGTTCTTTAATCTCCTAAGATTATTTGCAAAATATTATACTGTATGTGCATATGGATGATATTCTTGGCAAAATGACCTTGTCTTTCATCAGATACTCTACTGGGACCACTGCACAAAAATATTATGATCCACTATGCTTGAACAACCTCCAGGAGAAGTTGTGTGTGCCTGTGTTCTAATGAACAATGAAGCATGATCTGGCCATAGTCCCACAATGAGTTAACATCAGAATAGAGGAGATAAATAAACCCAGATGTCTCAAGGACTGTATTCTACTGTCATTCAATTAATTTGTACTTATTAATACATATAAATTCCACACAGGCATTGTGAGGGATGTAGGTTATAAAAGTGAATATCTGTTTTCATGAAAGTTACAGTCTGGATGGGGAGAAAAGTAAGGCTCTTAAAAGAAAACAGAAACAAAAAAGACTCAGTACCAGTACAGAACAAAATAAGTTTGTGACTGCTTGCAAACTGCAGTCTGTAGTTGTGGCAAAGGAATTCAGAGGCCACGATAGTGGGTTGGGTCTGAAGAAAAGAAGTGAGCATTATGATGAAGCACTGGTGAGGATACCAGCGGTAGTAGTTTGTGCCCGTGAGGGGAGGGTAGGGCATGTTGGACCTTGAAGTGGTCAGAAGTTTTCAGTCTTGATCCAACAGCAAATAGAAGGTGGTTAAAGTTTTTACTTCACCATATTATTTTTGCTCCCAGAATGACCCTGATGTCTCTATGAAGCATACACAAAGCACAATGCACACTTAATGAATTCAGTTCAAAGACTATTAATATTATTTCAGCTTATTTGTTAAAGTGACTTTATGTACTTCTAGACTGAGTTTTTGGTCATATCTGAAGGACCAAAAAGTCAAAATTGATGTAGGATTAACTTCAAAATAGGACCCAATCACAATAGTTGTTCCTATTGCACTGCTATGCAGTTTGCCTGAGGTCATTTCTTTCCGGAGAGTGACGCCTGACGCCTGACGTGCCTGCCTTCCACTCAGCCGCCACAGCTGGGAACAGAATTACACTGGTGCCCTCTGCTGGGATGAAATGGGAAGCTCATCAGGAAACAATGGTGTCCTCGTCTTTTCAACGTAGAGACGGAGGTGGCGATTCCGGGTCCACCGCAGCCTCCAGGCTGGATTCATTTAGTGTTCTTTCCAGGCCTCCCTGTCAGGTGTCTTCTTTGCATCATGCCTGAATTTATTAACCAAAAGGAGTAATTGGATTTTTATTGTAAGAAGGTTGTCAGCTAATTTTTAAAAGTAGTCCAAGAAAATGCCGCCCCCTTTCCTCCGACGGTTTGAGAGCTGGGCCCTGCTTTCAACACACACGGCGACTCATCTTGGATGGTGGCTTGGCCGTCTTGCTACAGAACAATACATAGTAGGAGCCACGGGAGACTCTGGGGCCATTTAAAAAATCCTGTTGAATTATTATTATTTTAATGGTGAGGAAAGCACATTGATATTCATTGCTGATTTTCTTGGCTCAAATAAACAGCATTAATGCTATGGTGTTAAATTCGATTTAGAGTGTCTATTCTGGTGTGCCTTTGGTACCCTGCTCAGCTGATTTTTCTGCTAGAGGTGAAAAAACATTCAGTTGTTATTAAGAAAGGGGTTGGGGAGTGCTGAGAAGGAAACCAAAAGAGAGAAGAGTTGTGAATTCTCATGTGTGCAAATTGGTAGTGAACTTCTAAAATAAAATGGTGGGGGCTGGGGCGGGGCAGGGGAGAGGATGGATTGAGATGATCCTTTCCAACTCCTCAGTTTTATTTTATTTTATTTTGTTTAGGATCAATAATATGGACATGAAGGTCTCCCTTTGGTTTCCATAACAACCTGGCTTATTGAAAGACTGCAGGCTCCACGAATCCCCAATTACCAGCCTTCCAGGGCTTATTAATGGAGCTGAGCATCCCAGGGAGGCAGGCAGCTCATTGTTGGCACGTGCCCGGTGGGCTGGCGGAGGGTGGAGGAGATGGGAAGAGGAGATGTGTGGTGAGACAGCAGCCATTTGTCCCCCTGTCACTTGCAGGGGGGCGGGGGGAGCAGTCATTCAGGAGGCTGTGAGAGCCCTGAGTGGCTGCGGTTGCTGTTACAGGCAGCTTAGAAATCGAAGCAAAGCTTGTTTTTCCAGCTCCACCCCAAAGCCATCTATCTGGAATAAATCCATATGAATATATCACACGCCCTGTATGTTTATTGAGCTTCTATAATTAATCGGGGCTTCCTCACAAAGACAATGGTGACTCTATATTTCTAATATTAACTCAAGCCTTAATTAAAATGTGAAGCCAACCTAATGCATATTTGATAGCTTTGAATTACTCAGTCTTTGGTTTGGCTTCACTTATTAGGCCCTCACCATAGAATAATCACAATAGCAATAATAATACCGATGATGATCAAAATACAGATAACATTTACTTATCTCGTGCCAGGCTTTCTGCTAAAAGCTCCACATGGAGTTTCTTGTTTAAGCTTCACAATGATCCTGTGATGAGGGATATCACTGCTCCTTTTTTACAAATGAGGAAACAGAAGCAAGAGAACTTAAATGACTTATCTTAGGCCACGGGGCTAGTGAGTATATCAGAGTCTCATTTCTGCTCTCTTTATGTAATTATTTTGTATTATTCAACATGGGTATCCTCAAGATAGAAAAGGAACAGCACATTTACAGTAAATTTTGTGCTATCCGATGTTAACTGGAGAATGAAACATTCTGGTTTATCAAATAATTTGATTAATAATTGCTATCCATGTCATGATTGGATTTCCAATGGGAAAGATCTGGGATATAATAAAACATACACAACATTAGAAGTATAGTAATCACAGTCATAAAATGCTTCAGGATCATTATACAAACGTGAATTTTTATTGTAGTGCAGAAGTGTTCGTTGATAAAGACTTCTGTTTGACAAAATGCCAGTTGAACTGTTTTTATAGCATGGAAATATCAGTGCCTTAACACTTTTGAATATTGTAGATTTCAAAGTGCTTTACATAAACTACCACTGAAGTTTAATGTGATCAGAAAAGAAAAATTTTAGGATCTTTCAGAGTTAAAGAATATTAGTGCTTGGAAAACCTTAAATGCATTAAATACTCTGGATCCTTAGACTATGCTTTGTAAAACTGGAACCTTAGACTAACTGGAAAATGGAATGTGACACACCCTTGAGGTGGTTCAATGCAAGTCTGTCATAAAGCACTGTTAAAATAGACCAACATTTCCAGAAATTTCATCACAGTTTCTCAAATAACATTTTTTATTATTTTAGTCTCCAGAAGTGAAAATAGAACTTGTTTCCAAGGACCCCCAACTTTTTAAGAATTAAGAGAAGTGACAGTATGGATTGCTTTATTTAACACTTAGCGAGCATTGCTGTTACAGGCATCCGTAGCATTTTACATGTGTCATCCATACACAGCAACCCTATGAGGTAAGTACACCCCAGTTTGTAGATGGAGAACTCAAAGTACAGAGAACACATAACATGCCTGAGGTATCACATTTGGGAAACACATTCAAACTCATGCAGTCTAGCTCCTGAGTCCGTGTTCTCAACCAGAGTTGTCTATACTCCCTCCAATTTGTTTCTTCCTATTCTGCTTTTAATCCACAACAATCACATCTACCTCCTACCCACTTCCCCTACTGCCCATCCAGTGAAACAACTTTAGCCGAACTCACATATGACCTCCACATTGCCAAAACCTAATGGTCAATTCTAAGGCCTCATCTTTGACCTACTAACAGTATCGCATAGTTGATCACTTTCCACTCTTTGAAACACTTTCATGACTGCTCTTCCAGGATTTTACCAATTCTGATTATTTTTGCCAACCCACTGGCTAGTCCCGTTCAGTTTCCTTTGCCCTTCCTTCTTTATTTCCCTGATTTCTAAATGTTGAGTTACCCCACAGCTTAGTTCTTGGATGTCCTCTCCTCTTCTCTCTTCTACATTCTCTTTTTTTTCATTTGCATTTATGTCTTTGGTGATCTCCCCGAGCTCGTGGGTTTAAATACTGTCTACCATGTGATAAGCCCCAGTCTCCTATCTATAGCCCAGACCTCTCTCCTCACTTGAGACAACTGCTTACTCTAAATCTCAACTTGTATATCTAATCGATACCTCAAACTGAATCCTTGAAAACCAAACTTCTGTCTTTTTTCTCTGAACTTACTCCTTCTCTAGTCTTTCCCATCTCAGGCAATGACAAGTCCATCATTTCCTGATACTTAGGCCATATGTCTTAAAATTATTCCTTTGCTTTCCCTTGACAACATTAAATCTATGAGCAAGTCTTATTGACTCCACCTTCAACGTATATCCAGAATCTCAGCACATCTCACTTTTTCTAGCACCCATCTCACTTCAGTAAAAGTCAAGTCCTTAAAGTGGCCTCAAAGCTCCGTGTCCAGGTCACCATTTGGATTTCCTCTCCTGTTACTCTCCATTTCTTGGTCTTTTCTAGCAATACTGATTTCCTTGCTGCCCCCCCACCCCCACCCCCACCCCCACCCCAACAAACAGGTATGCTCATGTCTAGGGAATTTGCAACTTACTGTTCCCTCTGCCTCAAAACCTCCCTACTCTAGAAATTTGTAGAGTTCACCCTCTAACCATCTTCAGCTATCTGTTCAGATATCACCTTCTCAAAGCAACTTTCTCTTCGTTTAATGTTGTCACCCCACCCTCATCCCAGCATTTGCCCTTCTCTTTCCCAATGTTGTTATTTTCAGGATTTTTTTGTTTGTTGGTTGGTTTTCGTTTTTTGTTTTTTTTTTTAGACAGAGTCTCACCCTTGTTGCCCAGGCTAGAGTGTAGTGGTGCAATCTCAGCTCACTGCAACCTCCACCTCCTGAGTTCAAGTGATTCTCCTGCCTCAGCCTCCTGAGTAGCTGGGACTACAGGCACCCACCACACCCGACTAATTTTTGTATTTTTAGTGGAGACAGGGTTCCACCATATTTGTCAGGATGGTCTCGAACTCCTGACCTCAAGTGATCCACTCACCTCAGCCTCCCAAAGTGCTGGGATTACAGGCGTGAGCCACCACACCCAGTCAATTTTGTTATTTTCATAGCATTTACTGCCGTCTAATATATTGTACATTACATTTATTTATTTATAATAATATAAGCTTCATGAAGACAGGATATTTTTGGTTTTATTATTATTTCGTACACTATGGTATTCTCAGCAACTAGAACAAGCAGTAAATGCTCAATAAATATCAATTCTTTCGATGAGTGAAGATACCAAACACATGTATTAAACAGGCAGTTCTGAAGGAACTTCCTCTCCACCACCTAAGCACATGTTTCCTCACCTTCCTCTGTCCCTGTACATTCTTTGGTGACTCATAGAGTTCTTACATATAATGCCGTCCTCCTAAGGACTGGAAGATGGTGGTTGCTGGACAGCAACTATAACTGGGTTGTGTCTGTGGTATCAAGGCACCAGCCCCTTATTGTAGCCTCACTGCTTCACAAGCCCTCCCTACACGGAGTCCAGGCCACAGGGAGGAAATTGTTTTATCTTTCAATGCAAAGGATATATCTCTAAAAGCAGAGAACCATTTTAGCAAATTCAAAACCACTGGGAATTCTGCCCAGACTGGAAATAGATGGCAAAACACACTTTTGCTTAGCAGTGAGCTGCCTTTCTTTTATGTTGAATCATCAAATCAAAATCATAGAAACTTTAATGTCTAACAAAGAGTCTCTGGCAGATTAAAATTTTCCACGTATAAATTATAGTTAACTCAGCATTTACCTATTAGTAACCCTTTTTTAGTATGCTAAATTTGCTTACATATTGATTATAAATCAATGTGATTGGAGCGTTTTTCCATACTGGAGCATTTCTTCAAAGGAACCACTGCATAAAAATTCACAGAATACGTGTGTGTGTGTGTGTGTGTGTGTGTGTGTATAAAACCAGTTCTGATGGTCATGATCAGATTAAGTCCCATATCATCCATTAGCTTTGCACAATTAGAAAATAGTTTTCTGACTCAGATTACTCCAGTAAAACCAGTAGGTCTTCTCTTAGATTCTAACTGTAGTTGGTAAGAATAAAGGCAGAAGACTGTGACACAAACAACTTTAGTTTGTATAGCTGTAGACAATCTTTGGTGAGAAAAGACTGCTTCTTATGTCTTTGGGGCTATGTTTGTATGTGGTGGAACTTAGAAAGTGGAGTGGAAAAGTGTGGGTAGAGGGAGGAAATGAACACGTAATTAGGTGGCGAGAGACGTGAGGGTGTGGGAGTGTCCGTACTACGTGAAAAATCCCAATCCCAAAGGAAAGTGGGAAGGGACCAGGGTGACAGCAAGCAACTATAAAACTAAAATCTACGGACCAGAACCCCTGATAATAGGAATCTGTTTATAAGTAAGAGAACAAAATATGTTTGTACACATAATGATTTGGCCCTGAACTGGTAATCCTTCATTTCTTGCTCATAGCCTCAACATTCCCACCACCATCCTCCATTGTTGGAACAGCTGCCCAACCCTTACCTATGACAAGAGAAAATGGGAGGAACAGGAAGGCAGGACACCTTAGGCATAAAAGGCTGCGTTTCATCTTTACTGCTGAGTCTTTGTAAAAGTGGCAGCCATTCTCATGGATTGGAATTCCCTGCTCCTGATCTTAGGTGGACAATTGTTGATTGTGTCTGTCTACCGTGGAAAGATTTGGTTTACTGAGGAAGTACTTTGGCATTGGCAGGAAGTTGATGAGAATACAATCATTCTACCTCCGCTATTCATCTTCAGCATGCTGCATCCTGACACCTGCTGAGTAAGATGGATTTGTACCTTGTCACCACATGTGTGATGTGCATGTGAGAAACAGTAGCAGGGTTAATGCCACTCTGTCACAAAGAGAATTTTGTTTTTACTTGTTCTCTCCCATATTGCTCTAACACCCTCTGTGCCATCGCTCCCAACCTTCCTTTCTCTTCCCCTACCACTATGCGCCCACCCAGATCTCCTGAGAGTCGTTACTACTCAGCCCATCAGCCAAAGTTAGTGGGTTTCCATGGTAACCAGGCAGCTGGTGTCTAGACACTCTGAGAGATGCCTTGCAATTGAGCTGCAAATCTAGTTTCTATCAAACACCCCCTCTCTTCCCTCCTCCTCTTTCCTCCCATTTCCTTTTTATTTACAGCAGGCATTAATGCCAACACTGGATGGAGTTTCCTTTTGACAGGCCATTAAAGGAAGGAGGGGATGAGAGAGAGGGTGAAAACCCCCAACTTACTGTCTTGTCATATCAGTGCAGTGAGAAGACAACTGGGGTGACAGACTCTGATCTGGTTTGCTCTTTCTCCTTTAAGAAGGATTTTATTTAATTAAAATATTTTAAATTAGGAAACAGTGCCACTAGTCCATTGGGAGTCATATGCGTCTTTAAGAGCCAGTAAAAGCATTTTCAGGATAGAGCTTGAGCTGATGGCACTGGGTTGAGGTAAAATTTTTTTCACTGTGTCTAGGCAATCAATGTAATTTCTCTTTCTATGATGCTCAGGGGAATTACATGCCTGTAGTATTACTAGATGGGAAACTATGCAATGGGATGCAGGCAAGTATAAGAAAGGGCGTTAAATGACACCTCAGATCTGGAAAAGTCAAGTTTAACTGTTCCTTATTTGTCTCAAGAAAGAGAAAAGCAGCCTCCGACAGCCAGGAGCTGTCCTGGAGCTCACAAGTTAGCCTTAGTGTTCTCCTGTTAATATAAACAATTTTGCAGAACACCAGCATCAGACAAGGATACTTTGTGTGATGGATCAGGACAAAACAAGACCACCATAGTAATCATGTCTGAACGCAGACTAAATATGCACATTGTCCAAACCATAAAATGTCTGAACATTTCCTCAGCCTGGCCAATATGAATAATGATGCTTACTTTATTCCTGCCTCTTCCTAGATGATATTTATTGAGATGCCTAAAAATAAAATTACTCTTGTTTTGTGACAGCATTCCAATCCAGAGCAAAGTTCTTTTTCCCTAAAACCACCTCCAAATCACCTAACACCTGCCCAAATAAAGCCCTTTCTAATCCCTTCTTGTGAGACACCTCATGATTCTCCATGGCATAGAGTCTTTCTAGCTGTAACATGTAAATAAGCCCAGCTTTGCTCAACTATATGTGTGTTCCTTTTAGTCTTGGCTGTAAGTGGTTGATACTCCATAGAATTTCTCTCTGTATTATTATGTTAACTTCAGTGAAAGGTCTTTTTCTCATTTTCTTCCACATCTAAATATTTTCTATACCATCTTTACCCCAAATTTATTGCTACACCTTCCTGAATTCACTAATTCTCCCTCTGAAATCTCATGAAAACCTAACAGAGAAAACAAAATTAACTCTATTTTTTCTATCTCTAATATTTTCCCATTTTTGATCTTAATAATTACACAGGATGCCTCAGGGCACAGGTGAGTTTATAATTATCTTTACTACTCATTGAGAAATTTATCACCTGAATTAGCAGTGATGACAAGGACATGTAGATCAGACTGACGGCAGACATCAAACATGACCCAGTCAAATGACAGTAAGACTATGACAAAATGTTTAAATTTAGTACACTTTTCCTTAAATCCCAAAGAAAGTTACGTTCCCTGTTTCAGACTCAAGGGTGTCAGATAATTTGTTGGGGGAGCAACCATCTCCTCTCCATTTCATGTTATGATCTGTCGGCTTTAGGTGACTATTTTAGCTATTTTAGAGATAGGCTTTAGGTGACTATCCACAACAGAGAAGAAGTTTGGAAGAAGTCCACCTTGGGAACAGAATGACGTGTTAAGATATGACTCTACTTGTTCTGATATTAGTATCTTCTCTGCCACCCCCTGAAATGCCAGTTTGGTATACTGTTATATATCCTCTCGGCCCCTCTGTAAGGTCACTCACCACTCACCATCTCTTTCAGATGAGTTCTTTACCTGGCTTTGGAATCAGTATCATTGTTATTCCTGGGGTAGGGTCATTTAAAGAGCCCTACACACAATTGGCTCAACACCAAGTCAAATAGTACACACCAATAATTGGTTTCTTATTTGGGAACAGTTCCATTAACTAGACTTCTGCTTGGTTTACATTACTTACATTCCTATCTTATCTCTTTTAGATTCTGGTTTCTCCAAGACTAAGGCCTAGCCTTATTCTCATTCATTCTCTTGGAGATGGTAATCTTGTTTTTGGACCTGTAATTAGGAGGCTCTATTGTTGGCTGACAGATTTCCCCAAATGTCCATGGTTGATTTACATTGGACTTTTTTAGTTGCTGTGTTCTACCAACCTCCAATGTATGTTGACTACTTCTGCTGTTGACCTTCTATTTTACTATTTCCCATAATCATAAACCTCAGACATTCCCCGCTCCACACCTGTCCTTCCTCCCATTGGCTATTACTTGTTCCATGCCCAAATTGTAGCAGTATTGCTAGACTCAATTCTCTTTGAGTCCAATATATTTAACATCAATTGTATTAGTGCAGTTCTTATTTTTAAATCTTTTCTTTCCATTTCTTGGCCTCAGTTAGAGAGATGTGCCTCTGACAAAGAAGAATCAACAGATATAGGTGCATTTGGGAGAGAGGGTTTTATATTTGGACCACTGAGAGAATGTTAAGGCCAATCTGGTTACATTTGTAGTGATAATAGTCAGGTGATGTCTCAAAGAAAGATACAGGATTGGAGCCAGGAGTGGAGTCAAGATTGGACATAAATATTTGGAAGTAGAATTTGGAATTTGATGGATATGAGACAAGGAGTTAAGATTTCATGATAAAGAAAGTAATATGCTTACAGTGATGTTTAAGGATTAATGATAAGACTATGGTAATATAAATCAGGTGGTTACCTAGATAGAGGTCAGGATTGAAGTCATTAGAGGGAATGAGTTTTCTGGTACAGAGTCTACAAGGATAATGTAGACTTGAATCTTGGATTGCGGTCATGTTAGGGGACAGAAAGAAAAAAACTAGACCCAGAATGGCAAAAGAAAATCTAGAAAACAGCAGAAATAAATCCAGAATATAGTGCTCATTGAAGTTAAGAAAGAGGAATATTTTAAGAAGCTGTCAAAGCCAAAATGCACCAACAGTTAAGGAGATGATTTTACTTAATCTTTTGCAAGAGACTCCATGTCTCAAGATCATGTCTTGGCAGGGTGGTTTTCCATTAGTCTTTTATAGGAAGGAGTAGACAAGTTATAGGTGAGGTGATTTTGTGTTGTTTTGCAATCAGGGGAAGTCCAGTCAACTAAACAGGATTTGTTTCTCTCTATGTGTAGCTGATTTCAAAGGAAAAAGCAATTCTAATCTCAGCTAAACATCCATGAGGTAAAGAATGGAAAGTTAGAGTATCTGTATCTATTTTTGTCATCAGGTTCAGGCAAAAGGGGAAAGGTCTATATTTGCACTTGTTACAGGTAAAGAAGGGGATCATCCTTGAGTCTTACAGGAGTCCTGAGAAAGAGCTGATGCAAGTCATATGGAGAAGAGTGTTCTTCAAGGTTAACCATTTCCTGGAGTACAAAAAGATGTGGGAGATTTAAGAAAGCAAAAGGCTAAGGGACTTTCCTAATTGTTGCTGTTTTCTGGAGTACAGTGCTCAGGTAAAGGTCAACAGTCAAAATAAAGAGTACTTAAGGAAAGATAAAGAATAATGGTAAATGAGAAAAGGCCTTAGGATTGGGAATATATATATTTATGAAATCAAGGAGAACACTGTTATTAAAAACAGTAAAGCTAAAATTCAGTTCACAGAGAAATAAGGAAGGAGAGATGAGGAAAAGATGGCACAATTCCAGTTTATTATTTAGTGAAGTTTGATGACTGAAGAGGAAAATAAGATGTTTGTAACTTTATGAGGAAAGAGGCTATTTTTGCCTTTTTGAAGGGCTATCATGTTCAAGAGAATATATTTGAGATATATTTGTTCTGTTATTCCAGACGACATAACCCCATAGAAACTTAGAGGGAGTAGATTTCAGCTGCGTATCTGAATAATTTACAGAAGAGCTGGAATGCCTGTTAAAGCAGAGGCTGTCCATCTGCCTGGGGTATCATAGAGGATTCCTGCATTAGGTGGGGAAATGCTAGAGGATCTCTACAACCTCTTTCTACTCTGAAGTTTCTGTATGTATTCTGATTGCTTTCAAATAAATAGGATTTTGAAATAAGGTAGTTAATAGGAGGCAATTTATAGATGTAAAGTATGTCTTGGAAAATGGCTTTATTGGAGAGGGAATAAACATTGGGTTGAGAAAAGTGAGGGATGATTTTTCAAATGGCTGTATTATATGATAGGCAGAGCGTACATGACTCTATAGTGCTATATCCTCTAAAAACACGGACTCTCCATGACTCTTTGTTCTTTAACTGTTTATTGTTTCAGTGTTCCCAAATAGTCAAATCTATAACATTCTTTGCCACTAAAAATAAGTAAAGAGCTTGGAGATCTTTGACTAAAGAATGAAAAATCAGTACAAATACTAATATCACTTTTTCAATATAGTTCTGGTTGTGTTCCAGTGAGTGCTATTGATTCCTAAAGTGATTTTTTACTCAAAAGCAGCACCATAATTCGACAGGCCCCAGGAAGCCAAGGCACACAATGACTGCAAAATGAATTGTCCCAGAAAGAGATGGAGATTGCATTTATTTACACACACGCAAGCATATAATACAAGGCTTTTTTGTTATCATAATATTTTAAAAATTAACTCCCAAACTGAGTTAAACCTTCACAGTTGGCTTTTTAACATTCTGCTGGCACTGGAGGTGAAGGGGGTGGTAGATGGGAAGAATTATCTACACTTTTATTTCCTCTTCCTCAGGATAGTGAAATGATCTCTTAAATTTTTAGATATGACAGCATTTGTAGTAATTTTAGCTATCTCTGGATTTTCATTCTCCAGTAACTCTTAAGCCATTTAGTCTATGAAGCCTACCATAATCGAACGCTAACTATTCAACCTAAGTTACTAATTTTAGAAGTCTCCACTTATTTTCTTTCTGCATAAAATATCCACTTCACCTCTCACAATTTGAACATAACATGTTAGAATTTGATAAAACAGTAATCCTCAGCCATGATTCTGCAAGCCTCCAGAGTATCTAAAATTACTTTTGGTAGGCCTTAAAGCAAAATTATATTGAATTACCTTGCATTTTTCAAACAAAAATAGGAATGGAGGGAAGGAAGAAAGACGGGAGAGAGGAGTAGAGTAATACAGTACATTTAGGACTCTGGGAAGAGATGCAAGTTAAAATCAAGCAGTGTAATATACTCATTCCCCAAGGCTGTGAAAGGCAATATGATCTAATGGAGGATCGCTGAATTCTAATTAGCTGTGTGTCTTTGGACAAGTCACAAAAACTCTTCATCTTTAGCTTTTCTCATAGAGAATAAGGAACTGAAATCAGATAATCTCTAAGGTCTCCTTCAGCTTCCGTTACTTTGTAATTTCATGAACAACTACAAGCTGAGTCTGTGACAGTATATACAGATTTTGTATTTTTGTCCTGATTTATGTGGCTTAACCATTTGCTTTGATAAAATTAACAAGACAGCTGCCAAGTCTCTAGTTTGCTTTGTGCTGTGTAGATACAGCCATAAGGGAAAATTAAACAACAAAGATAAATAATTGTCTGGCTAATCTCAAGTACTACCCAAACACATCATGCCGAACCATGGCAAGGCATGAGCTGAATGAATATGACTCATGAATGCAGTGCTTTTATTTAAAAATTTAAATGTTACCCAAGCAATAGATATAAATAGGAAATATTTTTAGCAGCTGTAGTCACTATTGGTGTCATTCTTACAGAGCTAAAAATTATGTCTGGCTTTAGTTTCTGTATTTTAACCCTGGTGTCAGATAATTAAATCATTTAATCAAATACCAGATCATGGGATTTGGCAAACCTAGGTCTGCTTTTGCTTTTAAAGGTAAATATTGGAAATACCAACTTTATAATAAAGAATGTTAACTCATCATATATTAAAACATTTAAAATAATTTATTGAATTTTAAAATGGAAATCAGTATAACTGAAAGATAGTTCATTAACTTTCTCAAAGTCTGGCAGACACGAATTACTACAGTAACACTTTTATGACTGATCTCATTAGATGAGATCTAGGGTGACATTGTGGAAAACAATGGATATAATAGAAATACCTAAACATAAAAAACCCAAATTTTTGAAAAGGCTGGTACAATGCCTAAGCAATCATTCAATGAATGTGAAAAACTGTGAGAAGGAAAAGCTAAGAAAGTGGATTCAATAAAAAATTACCAAAACATGATTAGCCTGTTTAATTTTTCCTCACCTCTCAAGTATGGACCTAAATAATTACCATCAAATACAGGAAGTATAATTTTTTGAAAATTATTAACTTCGTCCAGAATGCAGCAGAGGAATTATAGAAAGTCCTTTGTGGAGGGTGCGGGTCGGTGCTAAGTTCAATCATGTTTGAACAAGATTCCAAAAGAAGTATGACATCTCTTTGCCTAGAAATCTTTCAAGAGAACAGCCACTTCCTATCCCATTCGGATTCTTTATTCTTCAAAGTCTGCTGGGATTCCCTATTTGAGAAGGTCCAGAAACGAGAGAGTGTTTTGCATAAGTAGAAAGAATAACTCCATCAGCGCAGTCTTCTCAAAGGATTTCTCCTTCATCATATGCCTGTCCCCAAATAACTTCAGTACTTCCTGGAAATGAGAAGAACTTTCTCACAAAAAAGCTGAAAAATCTCATTGCATCTTACCATTTTCCTAAAACTTAAGGGATCAATTATTAAAAAGAAATCTTAGGGTCCTTTTCAAGGATAGGATTTTAACATTATGATTGAACAAGGGAATTTTTCTTGAAGTTGGATGGAATGTCTTAAGCCTGGAGAATTGCCATTCTCTCTGTAACTTGCCTACTGGATGCAAGATTTACTACCCAGCTGGGGGTAGGCTGCGACTTGGCCTCTTACTCATTCAGTATGGTAAACATAGTTTTTCTACAAATGAAGCTAAGCTCAAAGATAAGGTTTTTGTTTGTTTAATCAACTGGCTGCTATTCTTTAGATGTGAAATAGAGAAGGCTGTTCTGTTTTTAAATACCATGGATATCAGAAAAGTCTTTGCCCTTGAAGGCATTACTGCTTAGTAGCTTTACTTCTTGTATCACTGAATCATGACTTTCTTCTTTGCTGCCCTTCAAGTTTGGCCAATGGTCACCTTTGCCTTTGTGATCATTTTTGGACTTTGGTCCCTGACTTCAAAGCCTTTTTCAAAAAACTGGGCTTTTTTTCACTCTACAAGCAGAAACTTTACAAGTCAGAGAGACTTTTCTCTTTCTTTGTCAGGATATTTGAAGACAGTTTCTCTTTGGCTGTGAGTTATGATTGGATAAGCATAAATTAGAGGGGAAAATGTTGAAGATAACTCATTTTTTAGGCATTCATGTGAGCAAAGAAGTGGCATTTTAAAAATTTTATTGTCATTTAATGTTCATCACAAGTTTATGAGGTAGATATTTTTATTCCTGTTTTACTTGTGAAGAAATGGGAAAGCAGCAAAGATGCATATTTATTACCTATATGTGAAACCTCTTAGCACAATGCTTGGCACATAGTAAACATTAACCAATGTTAGATTCCTTCTAGTCATATTATAATGGCCAACACTTAGAAGCACTTACTTAAATATGTCATTTATTTATATGGAGTTTAAATGAACACGTTTAATTTTCATAATAACCCCATGTGAGGTGGGGTTGTTATGAAATATTATGAAAAATTAGGCAGTGAGAGGTTAAGTAATTTACTCAAGGTCATAGTGTCAGAAGTAGACTTTATTTATTTATTTGTTTGTCATTTATTTGTTTTTGTTTGAGACAGGTTCTTGCTCTGTCACCAAGGCTGGAGTGCAGTGGTTCACTGCAGCCTTCACTGCCCAGGCTCAAGTGATCCTCTCACCTCAGCCTCCCAAATAGCTGGGACCACAGATACATGCCCAGCTAATTTTTAAATTATTTGTAGAGGCTGGGTCTCCCTATGTTGCCTAGGCTGGTCTTGAACTCCTGGGCTCAAGTGATCCTCTTGCCTCAACCTCCCAAAGTGCTGAGATTACAGGCATGAGCCACTGCACTCAGCCTGAGAGACAGAATTTAAATGTAAACACACTGGCTCTAGAATCAACTCTCTTAACTACTACTCTGTACATCTAAAAATAGTTATGCTTATAGTAGATATCTATTTCTTATTTTGTTTTTCTTTATATATGAATACTTGGTTATAAAATTAGAAGATAGGTATAAAATTAAAGTTAGCAAAAAAATGGAGAATGATGGGATAATGATTTTCTTGGCTATGAAACAGAATAGCATTGGGTTTCCTTTTTATAATCCAATATTTTTAAATTTACAAACTTTTGCTATTTCCTTTGATCATGGTAACATTGTAGGACCACAGGTGTTCTGCCTGAGGTAACTGAGGTTACTTCAATTACTTTGGTGACATCTACATGTCACAAAGCATTCAAGATATATATCTATATCTATCTATCTATCTATCTATCTATCTATCTATCTCTCTATCTATCTATCTATCTATCTCTCTATCTATCTATCTATACACACACACACATATATCCCAAGTACCTGGAAACATACTTTCCAGGCATATTTCCAAGTACTTGTTATTCATTGGTGAACAAAATAAAAAAAAAAAAAATCTCTGCTTTTGTGGAGTTAAAACACCAACAAATGTATACTTTTCTTTTGAGAATTTAGTCCACAGTCAACTGAAGACTAAAAAGATACCGTGAACTGTGATATAGTGCAAGGCATACAACTTGCATATGAGAATGAAGTGATGAATTCTGTTTAGTGTAAGCTTGGAGGTTGAAAATGTAGTTGAGCTGGATCGTAGGAATTATAAGCAGTATATCCAAATGAGTCAACCTTGAAGATTTACTACATCCTTCTCTGAAATCATTGGCTGGTCTGCCTCCCAACTCCAGTTTTTAATTTTTGGTTAAAGAGATATCTTTGGTCCAGTTCTCCATAATCAAAGTCCAAGAAGGGAATTCTTGTGAATGTAATTTATTGGTGGTAACTTATAAGAGAGTGAGAAAAGAAGATAGGGCAGAGGAAGACACCAGGCAAAGATGAGAGTTCGGGGGAAATGTGGTCTCAGCCTGATCCAACAGAGAGCTCTGAAGCACAAATTGCACCACAGAAGTTGTTTTGTCCAAAAGCAAGGGTACTGGAGTGGCATGACCCCTCAGGAACCAAGTTGAGGTGGCTCCTATTTTCTATCCTTTACCCACGTGTTAGGTGGGGCTGTTAGCAGCCAACACCTCCGGCAGCTGGGGGATGAGAGCATGGACCTGGTAAAGAAGATCTGAGAGGGGCATCAACAGCATCTATTACAATGTAGTAGGGAATGTAGAACATCTGAAAAGCATGTGGAGGGATGTAGAGTTGTAGAATATTTGAGTGGCAAGTGAGGGGACAGATGATATTGACAACTGGCTTTTTTTTTTTTTTTCTATTTCTTTTTGCTTGGTGGGACATTTATGAAATCTGAAACAGGTATTATTTATTTTTACTTCACTGAAAAATCTTAAATGCCAGTAGTTTAAATTTAGTAAAATAGAAAAAGCAGTACTGTCTTTCAGAACCCCAGATTTGCAGTTAGTTCTTGTAGGCAAGTATGAGACTTTTATTTTGATTAATGGGAACCTCTTTCATTTTAAGTCAGAGTCCACAAATTTACATGTCTTACTCCAGACACCCTGCCACCTCTTGCTTTTCCAACGAGAGTTATTTAGCATTTTTTCATGCCTTTAGGCAAAACCTGCACTCTCCAGTTCCCCACAGACCCCACTGCCAATTTTACCCTTGGCCAGATTTTCACATTAATGTTGTTTGCCTGGCCTCTTACGCAATTGAGTTTGTGAAGGCCGGAGACTGAAATCCCAGCTCAGATTTTTGCCTAGCTGGGATTCTTCTTATCTGGGATCCTGTGGAGTAAAACAGGGAGATGTAGAGTTGAAATTACTGATGTGTTTCTTGTAAACTTCTTTTCAGAGTGTTAAACACATTTAAGTACATACAATTAACATTGACCTCCTAGAATTAAAGGTTGGTAAATTGATCATGTTCTAAAACAATAACATAAATGTGCTTATTTCACTCTAAGGCCTATGTCAAAGAATATATGCTAATGAACCAAATCATAAATCACTTTTTCATTTTCAAGGTGATGTACAAACATTGACTAAGTAGCTTTTTAAATGCTAATATGAAAAAAGGTTATTACTGGATAATCAGTTATATTGTAACTGTCCTTTATAGCAGATTAAAGTATCAAACAGAATTCTCAATTTTTACTGCATTTTTCAAGTATGCATGAACATATACATATATATATATGAGCAATTGATTTTAATGTTAATTTTAAATAGACATTTTCAAACTTTTTCAGTTTATGGGTCGATAACTTTTTCACGGCACCCCAAACCTCTGCTTATTAGGTAGTTAGGTTCAAGGAGCTTAATAATATTATATTGCACAGTATCCAACAGATAGTTTGTCTCAAATTTAAAAATATATATTGGCACTCCTGTGAGTTCACTGTAGCGCCCACGGATTCATGTGTATGGTTTGAGAACTACAATTTAAAATGCTGATTCACTATAATGTGCCAAGCAATGTAGATAACTTATGGTTACCATATAAAATAAAAGTTTCCCAAAAGTTTGCTTTCTAGGAAATCACATTCTAAGTTAACCTAGAAAAATTATTCGCCTACTCTTTTTTTCCTGTAGATATCATAGGCTATACCTTGACCCCATTTTTACTGTGAAAATTGAGAAGTTTGAACTGAGTGAAATAAGTGTTAAATTCAAATTTTGTTTGAAAATAATTTAGATATTTTAACTCAAATATTTAAAACATATTTGTTGGTTTTAAACTTGATTTAAACTGATTTGTGGAGTATTTAAAGAGAGAGAATAACAAAATCTTTTTCTGATTCATTGATCAATATAAAAAAGCACGTATATAGTTGAATTTCAGTGAGATGGTTCTGCTTATTCCAGTCTTTGTTTTATAATTTGGTTTAGTTCAAATCTCTGAAAAATCCATTAAAAATTGTTTTGAACCAAATTTCCAGGATATATAAACTCTTTTTATTGAGACCAATTAGCTCTTCAACCTCTTGCTTGTGTCCATGGTTACAGTTCATAGCAAAAAATTTTCATTATTTAATGTCCCTTCATAGTG
The DNA here is from genome assembly GCF_009764315.1 of Trachypithecus francoisi. Classification (NCBI taxonomy): domain Eukaryota; kingdom Metazoa; phylum Chordata; class Mammalia; order Primates; family Cercopithecidae; genus Trachypithecus; species Trachypithecus francoisi. The sequence goes on along the minus strand of NW_022681453.1, from coordinate 73,344,833 downwards.
AAAACTGGGTAAAAAAAAAAAAAAGTTAATAATAAAATTCTGTTAAAAATGAACCCTCCCAAAATGAAACCTAGGTTCTACGATCTATGTCTACTCAAATTATTTAAGAATATAGCCTATGTTTGGTTTTTGGTTTGTTTTTTTTTTCCTTCTTTTCCATTTTTACGTTTGGTAAAATAATTAAACCAAACTATCAGCTTCATTGTCTCAGTGAATCCAGCCTGTCAAAGCATAAAGATAAAGCACGTTTTTGGGTTTTGAATGTCATCTGCACCAGTCCCCTAGAAAAGTATCTTAAGATAAAGGAAAGAGTACTGGGCTATGAGTCAGGAGTCCTGGATTTCAGTGCTGCCTTTTTCAATTTTATGATCATAGAGAAATTACCTAATCTCCTACAGCTTCAATTTTCTTATCAAGAAATTGAGTGTTAAAGTATCTCTTACGTTCCTTCAAGCTTTAGGGTTCTGTGGTTATACCACATATCAAACTTCTTAAATAAAGCTATAAATTCTTCACGGTCATTTGTGTGTGTGTGTGTGTGTGTGCACTCGCACGCATGTATTTGGAATTCCCCTGGGAGAACAGAATAGTCCTTATTTCAAAAAGAATTCAGGAAATTATTTGAAGGGAAAGTGCTGTGAGCCAACACTGCAACTGTGATAATGGCCACTTGCAATCAATGTATGGCAAGCTCATAAGAACTTGAAAATGCTGAGAGAACAGAGCTCCTGAAACTCAGGTCTTTAGAAGTCCATGATAAAGTTTGGGCACACATGGGATTTTTCAGTTCTAAATACACACACACAAGCATACACACACACACACACACACTTCTACAAAAAGGAGGAAAACAAAAATTCCTAGGTTGAAATGTCTGTAATCATCACTATTAGTTAACAACACTCACTATCACATTACTTTTCTATTCTCGACATGGCATTTCTCATAATTTCTCAGTGCCATCGGAGCCATCAGTGTTTATCTTTAGGCTGACTCTGCATTCTACCTCTTCCCTCCAACCCCCAAACAAACTGAAGCAATGCCTCAATAGACCCACAGATTCCACTGCCAGCTCAACATGTAATTTAGCTGGGAGCAGAAATGAAGGAGTGATTTTGACTGTTATACTAAAGTGAAAATACCCTGAATTTCTTGTTTTAATTTTCAACCTTTAGAAGTTGACTTATTCATTGTAATGGTAAAAAATAAAGTTAACATCGTTTAGCTTAACATCTTTACTTCATCTTATTCCAAAAATTATTGAGGGCAAGTAGGCAAGCCATGTAAATTATTGATGTTTCTGCATATTTCTAGCTGGGAAAGAAGAGAGAACACTAATTTTTGATGATTTGGTAGACATTCTTTATAAATAATGTTTTAAGAAGTTTTCAAGGCTAGTCAACTTGTACCTTCTTTGGCTTTAGTTATAATTTTTAAAAAAATATCTCTGGGTTTTTTCTCCATTCAGATAAAAACACTGTCTTTTGTTCTGTAGACTAGAAATATTATATTCTGTCGTAGCTTTTATAAGAGTAGCTGTCTTTAATTAATAGTCACTCGTATCTTTATTTTCTGAGTACTGCTCTCTAATTAATTAGTCACTCATATCTTTGTTTTCTCATCAGAGTCAGACTTTATGGAAATATTCTAGGGGAGAAAGTATCTTAATCATCTGTCTGGGAAAGAAGTTTTTTTGGGGGAAGGGGAAGAATTGCTTTTTTCCTCTCAAGACTATTAAACTTGGCAGCTAGAATTAGGTTGAGTGAATTTCCCAAATCCTTCATTTCCTGAAGGTTGGATTAAAATTCAGCAAATCTCAAACCCCATAAATTGGATTAAAATCTCGACAAACTACATTGTGCACTTTAGATTTTATAAAGCACTTTCAAATACCTCCCTTCAAGCTCCAAACAACCTACGATAAGGTAGGGTAAGCATTATTATTCACATTATGTGTAGATTAAGAAACTGAGACAAAGAAAGGGAAAGCATTCTTCTCTGAGGTCATATGATTACTTAGTGGCAAAGTCTAGGCTAGAATAGGAATCAGCTTGGTCTTAGGCCTAAACTTGAGGGAAAAAGTAGACATGTAGATGACATATGGCAGATATCGCTGGGACCCCATCATGCTGCCTCTGATTTTTCTTCTTGGTTACTCTTTGAAATCCTTAAGTATATAGTATTATTAGCAAAAAGGTTATTCTCTCTTTCAAGTGCTTGGAAAGTAAGGAAGGAATGGAGGCAGAAGTGTTATTTGCATAATTCCCTTTACATTAAAATGAAATATACTGGCTCAGTGCTTTGAAAGAAACTTAAAATGTGAAACATGGTGATGAAATGAGCAAAATGTAGATTACAGTGACCACTGAAAGCCGTGATCCAGGCTCCAGATGGACATCTGGTATATAGCTAAAGAAAAAGACTATGTGAGCAACAAAAGGGCCATATGTGAGTTAGCTGCCAAATTTTTTTATTATTATTATTACTTTCTTTTGAGCTTTTGAGGTGATGATGCTTAATATTCAAGAAAGACGAAAATAAAAAGGGAAAGGAAGCAAACACCCAGCCCATTGGTGATTGGTAGAGTAATTGTGGGCATGGTCCCAGGATGATAGCAGCTTCTATTTAATCAATGTTGACAAGGCTGGGGAGAGCTGGGCAGGTCCCAAGAGGTAATGTTTTACTCGGAAATCCACTCAACCTAATTTCAGTAATGTAGGGCTGTGGAGGGGCCTGGACTGGAGCCAGAAAACAGGGCCATTAGAGCTCAGCATAGGCAATGGCAGCTGGGAACATCGCCATCCCTCCAGCAGCATTGCATCCAGGCTGCCTGGCTGAGCACACAAGCAGCCGCTGCTGCATATGCTCCTGGTATTTGCTCACCAACAGAATGCATCGACATGCTATTCTCACCCTTTCGAGGAAATGAATGGAATGCATAAAGGCAAGAACTGCTTCCAGACTCTATTTTAGCAAGAATCAGAGAGCAAGTCTGGCATATATCTTTCAAGGACCACTGTGAAATTGTCCACCTAATCCGCTGAGTCTTTTAAGGCTACCATTACACTGTTGCGAACACATGCAGAGATAACTCAGATCTTTATTGCTGTCTTAGTGTGGTTTTGATCTTTCTTAGGAATTGTGGTTGTGGATCAAGAATATGGAAACTACTATGGTTTTTTCATTTTTCAAAACTTCTGAGATTCATTCAAGTTAGTCAGCTTTGCAAATCCAAGAGAAGTGACCCAGGACAAATTATGCTCCTTAGGGCTGAGTGCTTCTTATCTAGCTATTCTTTCCTTTACCATTCTTTCTCCAATAAACAACACACTATTACAGTAATTTGCTAGCATATAAATTCCAAGAACGTAGAGGTTTTTGCTTTGTGTTTTCATTGCTGTGTCACCACTGCTATATTTGCAGTTCATGGAGCAGTGTGTGAACACAGTAAGACTCAATTTCTTTCACTGGATGAATAAATGAATGAACGAAAACATTTTCTTTCTTCCCTTTTGAAGGATCCTTGAACTACGATACATCAATAATGTATGAATTTACTTTCTGTGATGTTAACTTTCTCTTTTTAAGTTAACACAGAAATGACAAAATTCATGGAGGCTGCCAGTGAACGTGGTAGTAATCTCTAAGCAGTCTTTGGGCTTGGAAGAGCAATGTTTTTGTCAAGGCTAAAATGCCATTGCATGGGCAGGTTACAGCTTTCTATCAGATTCTAACATTATCCGTCCAAATGACTGAATATAATTTTTGAGACTAAATCATGGCACAGTAAGAGTATTTAATCAACTTAATTAAATAATTTAATCAAGTTTTTGAGCCTCTAGCTTAAGCCTCTCATATAAATAAGGTTATTTACTCCCGAAAATAGGACCATGTTCCATTTGAAAAATTTATGTCTTGAAAAAACTTTTTTCCTCTAAAAGGAAAAAAAGCCTAAACTACTAAAACTAAATCTAAAACTAAAACACATCATCAATTTTTGTTTATTGTTTTTGTTTTAGACACATTCTGTTTTATAATAGAACTGGATTTGGGGGATTGATTTTGCCCTGGTAAAGAGGGTGTGAGGAGAAGCCATCACTAGGTATATAATAGTAATAGTCTTAGGAAATTCATTCAGTGGTCACTATATACATACACGTGCGCACACACACACACACACAAACACACACACACACATATAGCCCAAATGTCTTTGGCTGCTATAATAAAATACCATAAACTAGGTGGCTTATAAACAACAGACAAATTCTGCTAAGGGCCAGCTTTCTCTGTACCTTGCTGTGTCCTCACACGGTGGAAGAGACTAGCTAGTTCTCTGTTGTCTCTTTCATAAAGACACTAATCCCAATCATGAGTCCTCTACCCTCATGATTTAACTACCTCCCAAAGATTCCTACTCCTAATGCCATCACCTTAGGGGGTTAGAATTTCAACATATGAAGTTTGAAGGAACACAAACATTTAGTCCATAATACTGTGACTCATTTTTGTTTTTCCTGTAATGTCTTTTTTTTTTTTTTTTTTTGAGACGGAGTCTTGCTCTGTGGCCCAGGCTGGAGTGCAGTGGCTGGATCTCAGCTCAGTGCAAGCTCTGCCTCCCAGGTTTATGCCATTCTCCTGCCTCAGCCTCCTGAGTAGCTGGGACTACAGGCACCCACCACCTCGCCCGGCTAGTTTTTTTTTTTTTGTATTTTTTAGTAGAGACGGGGTTTCACCGTGTTAGCCAGGATGGTCTCCATCTCCTGACCTCGTGATCCGCCCGTCTTGGCCTCCCAAAGTGCTGGGATTACAGGCTTGAGCCACCGCGCCCGGCCCCTGTAATGTCTTAAACAAAGTAACAGTACTAATATTAGGTTTTCATGTTTAATACAAGTAAAAGTACTATTTAGAGGCAAACTGAAAATGAACAAGCATATTCTATGCTTCACCTTGCTGGATTTCAGCCCTCACGCTAGCACTTCCAGACTTTCATTTGCCAGCTCCAGGTCATTGCTTCTACTCACTGTTCTATGTCACTTGGTGTTGAAAATCACACTGCAGTCTTTCAGCCTCTATAGCGTCTTCCTAAGTAATAACTGTCTCAGAGGGAGGTTGATCTGCTAGATGAGGAGTGTGACTATTTACTCTAATTGGATCATGGTAATTGGAGTGATCAGCTGGCCTCAGTCATTCATTTGTCTTTGACATTCACCATGATGATCAAAGATTTTGCACAAAGTACTAAAGATTACATATTAACTCATCTCTAGCATTTACAAATCATGTAATTAGTGCTGGAAAGTGCCAAGACCAGATTTTATATTACAGAAGACTAATCAGGATTCTTCCTTTCATTTTTAGCTGCTTTTAATGGGACAATTTTTAAACATTGTGGGCTTCAGGCCTGCATAGCTGTGGACTGGACTTCCTGCTTTAGTTATCACTCTGAACTCATCCATTCTTTTTGGGCAAAGGTAAAACCAGGGAAAGCAACTAAAGTAAGAGCTGCTGCGATAACTCTGTCCTAGGTTGGAATTTACAGTGTGGCCTTAGGTAAACCATTCAGTCTCCCTCTGTCTCAGTTTCCCCAGCTGTGAAATGGGGTGATTAAGGTAGATGTGAGAATTAAATGCAATGATACAAGTATACTTCGCACTGTTCTAAAGCACATAGTAAGAGCTCGAAAATGTTAACTATAGCTAAATACTTTATACAAAGGACCAGGTAAGTCATAATTCATAATTCTTTCCAGGCAGTTTTTTTTAAGCTGCTGAATAGAACAGGTAAGAAAATGTAGATGTAAACTGAACAGTCAACACGATTTATCACTGCAATGATTTATCTAGGGTTGACATCAGTGGGAGAATAAGCTAGCAATATCAAAATGTTTCCTCTGGTATTCAGGCTTAAATGGACCAATTTATACAAAAGTTGGATTCTGTTTATAATAAGTTCTGCTTTGTCAGAGGCTAAAACCTTTCCCAAACTCATATGCAGTCTCCTACCAAAGTAGAGCTAGCTAGAGCAGGCATATTGTCCATATCTGGCTATTGTTCCCTCATTTGGATGTAGAATTTTTAAAAATGTTATCATGAGTTCTTAGTTTATCTCACTTTGGAAGTTGTAAAAGATTGTTTATTTACGTTGTTTCCTCCATCCATGTTTTATTTTCCTCCCCATAATTTCTTGGTGGTCTATAAAACTTTCACTGCATCCATTGACTTGATCCACTTTGTTTTCTGCCAACTAGTCATCCCTTCACTTAAAACAAAGCAAATATTTTGCTTAATATTCAATAATATCAAGTAAAAAATTACTTTAATCTCAGACAAATATAGATAGATAGATAGATAGAGAGATAGATAGATAGAGTTTTATGTGTTCCAGCTAACTAACATTTCCTTTTGTAGCCATCTAATCGAGCTTCATCAATTTTAATTTTACGGTTTTTATTTTATACTTTGGAGGCAACCATTTTTTAATCTCTGAAGTTTTATAGGTCACTAAAACCCTATGGACCCTAGCTGCTTAGTTTCTAGTGCTGAGTTGGTAAAATGAGTTTGGCCACCTGATATAATCAGAAAACCTGAACAAATAGACCTGAGTTTTCGTTCTGGCTTGGTCATAAGCAAGTCATATGATTGAGGGAAAGTTCCTTTATGCACCTAGACTTCAGTGTCATCCCCTGTAAAATGAGGCTGTCCAGTCATTCCTTCACTCAACAAATATTTACTGAGGGTCTTTCCTGAATTAGGTTCTATGCTGGACATGGGATTCAAGGTTGAGCTGAAGTAAGTACTGCTGTTACCCTTGAAGAGTTCATGGTTTGGTGACTGGATGATCTTAAAGGGTCCATTCATTTGTAACATTCCATTATTATACATTTTATTGTCTTTTTTTGTTTGTTTGTTTTTTTGACAGAGTTATGCTCTTGTTCCCCAGGCTAGAGTGCAAAGGCAGGATCTCTGCTCACTGCGACCTCTGCCTCCCAAGTTCAAGCTATTCTCCTGCTTCAGCCTTCCTAGTAGCTGGGATTACAGGCATGTGCCACTATGCCCAGCTACTTTTATATTTTTAGTAGAGACGGGGTTTCACCATTTTGGCCAGGCTGGCCTCAAACTCCTGACCTCAGGTGATCCACCCATCTCAGCCTCCCAAAGTGCTGGGATTACAGGTGTGAGCCACCACACCCAGCCCAAATTTTATTGTCTTTTAAAGGTATGTTATGAAAGGCTTTAAGGAGAGCAAGGATTTTGCTTTTTTTTTTTTTTTTTTTTTTTCTCAGTACCTAGAAGAATGGCTGGCACAGTGCAGTTGTCCAGTAAGAACTTATTGAACAAATAAATTAATAAATACATTTAAAATACTTTGAAGGATTTGAGAAAATGAATATGTATTGAAGCTCTCTCAGTAGGGAACAGACAGCAATAATTTCCTGTCATAATAAACAGATTTGTGCCAAATTTCATCTTTTGTCCTAGGACCAGGCAATGGATGACAAGAGAAAGTAGAAGAATTGGGAGGATTTAACTTGATTGTATTCCAACAAGGGAACAGGAAGTCTCAGAACCATCTGAATGTTCAGGTTTCTGTTTCTGCATTTTTGAGTTTTGTTCCCTTTATTCAACAAACATACATTTCTCACCTTTCCTGGTCTACTTCCCTTTTTCTCTCATTTCCTGATCTCCCTCTAAGCATACAGAATAGCTCCCATATCTTTATTTTGGTAGGAGAGATTTGAAGTCTTCTCTTGCTCGTGTAGCTACTATCTTTCTGTATGTTTCTGGGTTGTGTAAACCAATATTATGTTTATTTTGCAGTTTGAAAAGGGCACTAAAAACATTGCTTCTTGGAACTGATAAGGATGGTAAACTACTTTGGGCATACTTGTGATACCAAAGGTTTGAGCAGGTTTAGGGAAATAAGCAAACTCTCCAAAAGAATTCCTGATTGTTTTAGAAGAACTTCACTGAAATAAATCTGGAATCTTTCTTCTGGTAGAAAATTAAATAACTCATTAGCACACCAAAATTTTTATAATTCCTGAGGAATACTGCTAATGCATAGAGTATTAGAATGATCAGAATTGAGTTAGTTTCATGCAAAACTTATATAGGTGCACTGTTGTTCAAGAGGTAATCATAGTCACTTTGGAAAGCTGTAGCCTTGAAAAAACCTTATGAGTAGTAGTAGGTAACATCACTAGAATAACTATTTTTTATGAATAGCTTATAGTGAGTTATGAACCTTATAAAATAAGTCAGACTTTAAAACCTTGGTCAAAAGTGAGTATTATAAGGTAAAGTTACCTATCGTAGCTGATTATTTACCAGACTAGTCTAGTTAGATTTTAAAAGTCTAACCTATTTTCAAAAACTAAGCATTTCTGCTACTGAAGAGCTTTAAAAGAATGTTTTTTGATAGATGTTTCAGAGAAGAAATTCCAGAAGTGTGTTTAATAATGGTGGGTATAAACATTCAGCTTTATCTGAATGTAAATGTGTAGCTGGCTGATTTAAAAGAGACATACATTTTGATGAGTTCTTTTTTTTTTTTTTTTTTTTTGAGATGGAGTCTCGCTCTGCCGCCCGGGCTGGAGTGCAGTGGCCGGATCTCAGCTCACTGCAAGCTCCGCCTCCCGGGTTCACGCCATTCTCCTGCCTCAGCCTCCCGAGTAGCTGGGACTACAGGCGCCCGCCACCACGCCCGGCTAGTTTTTTTTTTTTGTATTTTTTTAGTAGAGACGGGGTTTCACCGTGTTAGCCAGGATGGTGTCAATCTCCTGACCTCGTGATCCGCCCGTCTCGGCCTCCCAAAGTGCTGGGATTACAGGCTTGAGCCACCGCGCCCGGCCTGATGAGTTCTTTTAATGGTCTCCTTAATGACCCCATTAATCTAATCTCAACATCTACATACAGCAAAACCATTTTATTTAATATTCCTAGTTTAATCTCCTCAAAGCATAGCTGTATTATATTCCTTGCTCAAGGGCTTTCAAACTGTCTATTGTCTTCTAATTAAACACAAATTTGTTAGCCTAACAAAATTCCATGGACTTCAGTTTAGCTTTCCAAGAATAATTAGCACCTAGTAGCTGTTAAGAGGAGGACAAGCAATAACAATAGCTTTATTTTAAGACACAGGCATCGTCAGTATAAGGGATTGAAGTGAAAAAAAAAAAAAACAAAAACAGTTAATATAGTAGGCCTGGGACTGCTGTCCTTAGAAAGGCTTGTTTGTAAAGTTGACCATTGGCTGGCATCTGGGAACTTGGATTTTGAGAAGATTCTCATCATTCCTTAACTGGTAAGAGTGGTTCCAGGTGCCTAAAACCATAATACAAACAATGTGGTTTATGCTGAACATCTATTTTTCTTCTGGGAGTCTGAATTTTGTACCTGCTAGGTGGAGGGTGCTTACATAACCAATTACCAACGCAAACTCAGTTAAACTTCCCTAATAGATGACATCTTCCATGTGTTATGGTAATTTATTGCTGAAAGAATTAAGCACATCCTGGATGACTCCATGGGGAGAAGACTCTTAGAAACTTGTTTGGTTTCCTCCAAACTTTGCCCATGTGCAACTTTTTGCTTTGCTTATTTTGCTTTGTGTTCTTTCACTGCACTAGATTTTAGTTATGAAGCAGACTGCATGCTGAGTCCCATGAGTCCTCCTAGCAAATCACTGAACCTAGGGGTGGTCTTGGGGGACCCTGACACAGGGAGTTGATTGTTTGGCAACACAAGTTGTTTCAAAGCAAATGAATTCTTTTTCCACAAGCTAGCATATTAGTAAACTATCAGGTAGGGTAAACTCGTTGTCGGGAAACCAAGGGAAAATTTTTCTTCAAAAATACATGATATCCTCCTTGTTAGGCAAGGCAGTACTTTCCCTATGGATAAGTGTATTCAGTTGGAATGCACTTGGCTGCAAGAAACTGAAAACGATTATATTACAATGCTTTAAAGAGGCTAGTGACTTGTCTCTGAGGGAAGGTATTTAGGAGTAGTACAGTCACTCAGTGATGAGTTTTTCTTTTTGCTCCACCATCCTTAGTGTGTAGTTTTTGTCTTCATGGTCACAAGGCAGCTGCTACAGTGCCATGTATTGTTTGAGGTCCAAGTGATCAGGAATAGGAGAATGTGAAGGGCAAAACCCAACTCTGCCCTCTCTAGGGACTTCTACTTCTATAATTGACCAGCGCTGTCCCACAGGAGCTGAAAATTCAACTACTTCACTTTCCAATACTGGAAATGAGTGGTAAGAAATTTGGAATGGATGCTCGATGGTCCACATAAATTATCTGTCACAATTCTTCTGACACTAATAGAACAGCAATACAAGATTGTCGCTGATTCCCTGTGTGAAGATCCTGTATGTGGATACCTTGATTGTAAGGCTGAGAGATTAAAGACCACAGTACCTTCTTTTAAGTGGGCTCCTTGTCACTCACATACCTTTGCTCCTGAGTTCTTCCATAGGTGCCACTGAACAGCTTCCTTGAGGTAAACTCTTCTGAACTTGGAACTTACATTAACTGGGATATTAATAATCTTTTAATCTTAATGCTCTTATGAAATGACATAAAAAGAAGAAATGCATTGCACCATTGTATGAACAGATAAGACAAAATACTAACTCTCTCCTTTTCCCCCCACCCTATCTTGTTTTCTTTCTCAGAAGCTGTAGATGAAACCAAACCTAAGGAAAGTGCCCGGCAGGATGAGGGTAAAGAAGAGGAACCCGAGGCTGACCAAGAACATGCCTGAACTCTAAGAAATGGCTTTCCACATCCCCACCCTCCCCTCTCCTGAGCCTGTCTCTCCCTACCCTCTTCTCAGCTCCACTCTGAAGTCCCCTCCTGTCCTGCTCACGTCTGTGAGTCTGTCCTTTCCCACCCACTAGCCCTCTTTCTCTCTGTGTGGCAAACATTTAAAAAAAAAAAAAAAAAAAGCAGGAAAGATCCCAAGTCAAACAGTGTGGCTTAAACATTTTTTGTTTCTTGGTGTTGTTATGGCGAGTTTTTGGTAATGATGATTCAATCATTTTGGGAAATTCTTGCACTGTATCCAAGTTATTTGATCTGGTGCGTGTGGCCCTGTGGGAGTCCACTTTCCTCTCTATCTCTCTGTTCCAAGTGTGTGTGCAATGTTCCGTTCATCTGAGGAGTCCAAAATATCGAGTGAATTCAAAACCATTTTTGTTTTCCTCCTTTTCAATGTGATGGAATGAACAAAAAGGAAAAAATTCAAAAAACCCAGTTTGTTTTAAAAATAAATAAATAAAGCAAATGTGCCAATTAGCGTAAACTTGCGGCTCTAAGGCTCCTTTTTCAACCTGAATATTAATAAATCATGAGAGTAATCAAGGTCCAAGGGCTCTGTGTTTCTGTTCTACCTTCTCATTCGTTGGTCGGACATGGTCTTACGTTTCATCTTTTTCCTCTCCTCTCAGTTTGAGACCAACAACCCTGATAAAGAAAACACAGATGACGCCTAAGGCTCTTGTCAGGACCAATAGCTCCAGCCCTCGAGGGAGACATCTGTTGCAGGCCTGTCTCCTTGGCTTATGTGTGGCTATTTTTAACTGTGCCTCTTCACAGCTTCCCTTTATGCCTCTCTTTGTGTCCAAATTTCCCCACTTTATAAAGATACTAGTGATACGAAATTGGGCCCACCCTAATGATCTCACTTTAACTTAACTGCCTCTGTCAAGGCCTCATTTTTAAATGTGGTCACATTCTGAGGTACTGGGGCTTAAGGCTTCAACATATAACTTTGGGGGACAGGGCACAATTCAGCCCATAAGAGACACTAATATGTGACCAGCCTATCCAACATGGTGAAACCCCATCTCTACAAAAAAATACAAAAACTTAGCCTGGCATGGTGGCGGGTGCCAGTAATCCCAGCCACTCGGCAGGCTGAGGCTGACATTGCACCATTGCACCCCAGCCTGGGCTACAGAGTGAGACTCCATCTGAAAAAAAAAAAAAAAAAAGACACTAAGACTCACTCTTACTAAAATAACCTCAGAGTATTTTCATTATTTAAGAGAAGTTTACTTTATCCAGTGAAAAGTTATTCTAGGTTTTGCTAAGATAAATATTACAAAGAGGAGCTGGGCAAGGTGACACATGCCTGTAGTCCCAGCTACTTAGGAGGCTGAGGTGGGAAGATAACTTGAGCTCAGGAGTTAAAGTCCAGCCTAGGCAACCTAAAGTGATCCTGTCTATAAAAAATACGTTCATTATAGAAATGTCTACAACTCTTGGAAACCCCCAGGCCTTTGTTTTAATTAATTTATTTTAACCCGAGTATTGAGCCAGTCCATTGCATCTTTATCAGCTTATAAATTTATGTTGAATTTACAATTCCTACACAGGACAGCTATGAGATTCTTGATTAGTTATAATCATTGTTGATATCACTGCCGATGTTGATAGTATATAAAGAAAAGGTGTACATTTAGCACATCCATTTCAAATTTCTTTCCAGTTTCAGTTTTTAAAATGCCTTCTATTAGAAGGTAAATAGTTCTTATAAGAAACAAAGCAATATCTGAAGTATCTATGCTCTGTATTCCTACATTTTCTAAATCAATTCTGGTGCAGATTCCGAACATGTCATGTTCTGCTCTGGCCCTGAGTCTCCTCTCATAGACGTGCATGGCCAGGGGGTTCCCTTCGGCTTTCTACCCTCATCTGCAGATAGAACCTCCTAGCTAGGAAAAGAAAACTAAGTCAAAGAGAAAGTCCTCATACTAATGAAGATCAGTGAAATAAGTCATCCTTGGAGTTTCAACCTGTACCTTGGTAACTATGCTCAGCTTTGTGTAGAGCTAGTGCCTAATTAATCAAAGAAAGGTGAAGCCATATGAAAAATGACCCCTCACTGAATCAACAGGGTCTTTCCTTGGTCACTGACACTAAGTTGAATTTTCATTGGGAGAAACAACTCTAAAGAAAAATGTTAGAAAGTATCAATAACATATATTAAAATAGTTTAAGAGTTTGATTTCATTCTGAGTTGGTCTGAATTTCATGGAAGACTTGGAAGCAAGAATGTCTGGGGCTCAGTCATGATCTACTTAGAGTCTCATCAGATGTGGAATAAGTTATTGAAAAGATTCATAGATTGAAGTTATATCACATAGCATATCTGTCTACATACTGCTTTAAAAATTCTATTTTACCTCAAAGGTTTTTGTTTTGTTTTTGTGTTTTGGTAAGAAATGCTATAATCTCTTTCTCAAATCTATACCTGAAAGCAACATTCCTATGACTTGGAAAAATTCAGCTTCTTCAAAACACAAATCTAAACTTCTTCTGCTGAATCCACATTTATACTGAAAACAGTAGTGTATGATCTTTTAGGCATATATTAATATATACTGTTTAGTGGTCTTATTGTGTTAGGGGTTGGGAATTTTTTTTAACTTATTAGTATCTAAATTTATTTCATTTATAAACTTTTGGTTCCTTAATAGAATTGTAAAGGTGGAGAAATACACATTAGAGAGGCTCATAATAAAGCCTCTAAGACACAATAGAGAGGCTCCCAAAAAACATACCAAGAATCATTGCAGCCCTAACACTAAATGCAAAACAACGTGACTCACACTTAGAGACAACACACAAAGTCAGGGAGCAATTGGGATGCATAGGCCATTCAAGACACAGAAACATATGGGTTCTAAATTCTGTTCAGAAAGCAATCTAAGTTGTTGATTCTGAAACACCTAAATCTGGATTACTTTGAAAAATAAAAAATAGGTTGAGGACAAGTAAAAAAGACCTCAACACTGACAGGTGATTTTTTTCAAATAGTAATAAGGTCATACAGTGTGCTCCAGACCCAACATCTCATTGATAGCAAAACCATCACATTGTCTGTATGAAATAAGGTCTTTTGACTGAGCTGTATTATTTGGGTCTAAAATGTTCAGTTATGATGTAATACAATTTAAGTCTCTTTGAAGATAAAAGAATTTCTAAAATAGAACTCTTTATCTCCATCACCCAATCCACATTTGGCTGATTTTCCTGTTTTTTACACCATCATCTACCCAGTGGCTTAGGTCAGAAATCTAGAAAGAAACTTGATTCCTCTTTTTCTTTTCACATAACATTTAATTCATGAGAACAAATCTGCTGCTGTGGATTTCAAAAGAGAATAAAGGTAAAATTTGTGCCTCTTGCTCTGACCAAACCTGCACTTTTCTTGGTCAGTTTGTGGTGATCTAAGGGTTCTTTTACAATGATTCCACCCCATACTCAGTTCAAAAGAAAAGTCACAGAAGAATTAGAAAACTCTGTGTCAGTAACATGGGTTAGAGGCACTTGGCGTTCTCAAAAGTGCATTATTCCCAATGTCAGACAGCCCCAGAGAAGCCAGTTAGTTCTGCAGTGGCATGGAAGCCCAGACAATAGGAAACCCAGATTAATGAATAAGTTCCATACAGCATTGTTAAGATCACCACAAGTTCCATTAATTTCTTTTTTTTGCCTTCCCAACATTGACTGTTGTCATGGAAACACAGCTTCTGTTAAGCTGGTTATAAAAATAACTCAGTGATTGGTGATCCTCCTTGATAAATGTCAGCTAATGAGCATTAGAAACATGAGCGTCTTTAATTTTAGATAGAACTCTTGCCTAATTTTTCTTCCTGAGGGGTCAAAGCCTATGTCTGCCTGTCATGTAGGCAAGGACTGCATCCATGTCTACCACCATTTTCAGCCACATATTTACCCTGATATAACCTCATTTTTTCCCTTTCTTCATGGATAAATATTCCATCATCAGGAATGAGTACAAGATTGAGCTATGAGAATGATGAGTTATTAAATCCTCCTGGAGAACATTATCAAGGTGGCAGAGACATTTTGAATGTACATTTTCCAGCAGATTGGTTACCTGATTTGTTTTCTTACAGGTATGTGTCATGGTTGGTAATTACAGCATGTTTAGTGTCCTTACTAAGTACCTTACTAAGTACATTTTCAATGAAGTGAGATGCCTCTCCATAGAGGTGAAAAATTTCAGTTAATCTCATATTATATAAGATCTGGCTATGGAAGTACATAAATTGTAATGAAATTTTAAGTTAATTTGTTTGTTTAATTATCAAAACAATACTATTTTATTACAAAAAGGTAGAAAATACAAATAAGGAAAAAGATAAAAATAATCCAAGATTTACTATGCAGAATTAAGCCATATTTATATTTAAAGATTCAGCCTTAGGTAATATGTCTACCTGCCTAACTGCCTCTCTCTTCCCATATATCATCCACTTATCTATTTAAGACAAACATGGACTCATGTTATACATATAGTTTTATAAATAACTTTAGACATTCAACTGCAAATTTTTAATAATGTGTTTATAATATAATTTCGTTAGCCAGATCCGTAAAAATGGAAAAATTTGGTCAAAGGACATGAGTACTTTAAACGCTTTTTTTATAGATTGCCATGTTAGAGACAGAGGACTTTAAATCTTGTGGTTTCCATTGTGACTTTCCAGTGTCACGCCAAGCCTCAGAAGCCTGAGACAAAAGGAAAAATGTGCAACTTTATACAAATGCTCTTTAACTTATGATTGGTTTATTGGTTATGTCCCAATAAAACCATTGTAAAATTGAAAAATCGTAAGTCAACCTATTGTAAGTTGAAGACCTTTTGCATACACTTATCAAAGTATTGTCCCATAGTTTGAACAAAGTGAGAAAGTTAAAAACAGATCTACAAACAAAAACATGATTACATATAAAACCCTGTGTTGCCCAAACTGTTGATGGGCTGTTGTCAACCCTCATAAACATGCTTCCTGGTTGACTGGTGGACTGTATTGCTTTGCCAGACCAGTAAACTGAGGGCTGAGTGGAAGGGACTTATTCTATTACACAATAATACCATCATAAAGCAAATAGTCTGTCTCTATTTAAAATTTTGGTATTTTGTTTTTCCGTAGGTATTAATTTTGAATTTTGAAATATTATATTCAAATCCTTTTTTTTTTTTTTGTTCTGGTGAGACATTCTCACTCTGTCACCCAGGCTGGAGTGAAGTGGCGCGATCTCGCTTCACTGCAACCTCCATCTCATGGGTTCAAGCGATTCTCCTGCCTCAGCCTCCTGAGTAGCTGAGATTACAGGTGCTTGCCACCATACCCAGCTAATTTTTGTAAATTTTGGTAGAGATGGGGTTTCACCAGTTGGCCAGGCTGGTCTCGAATTCCTGACCTCAAGTGCCGCCTGCCTCAGCCTCTCAAAGTGCTAGGATTACAGGTGTAAGCCATCGTGCCTGGCCCCAATACTATCTTGATTACTAATTTTTTGGTGTAACCTTACATTTTGCACTTAAGGCAAGTAACCTTAACTTGCCTCACCCTAATCCTGTCCCTGCTGCTCCCAAAGGGAATAGTAGAATCACTGGTTCCCAAACATTTTCTGAGGACCATTAGGCAGCTGTGATTACGTGAGGTTTTAGTGACACCCATGGACTGTAATGTTTGAGAATAGATGGGGCATGTGGACCTGGGAATTAAATATCTAATATTCCTAGAAAGTTAACAAGATAACTAAGAAATTTCCCTGCTTTTTAGAGAAGGCATTGCTATGAACTGACTGTTGGGGTCCCCTTAAAATTTGTATGTTGAAGCCTAATTTCCAATGTGATGTTATGTAGAGGTGGAGCATTTGGCAGTAATTACACCATGAGGGTAGACCACCCCCCAACCCCGATGGAATTAGTGCCCTTATTTTTTTTTTTTTTTTTTTTGAGGCGGAGTCTCGCTCTGTCGCCCGGACTGGAGTGCAGTGGCCAGATCTCAGCTCACTGCAAGCTCCGCCTACCCGGGTTTACGCCATTCTCCTGCCTCAGCCTCCCGAGTAGCTGGGACTACAGGCGTCCGCCACCTCGCCCGGCTAGTTTTTTTTTGTATTTTTAGTAGAGACGGGGTTTCACCATGTTAGCCAGGGTGGTCTCGATCTCCTGACCTCGTGATCCGCCCATCTCGGCCTCCCAAAGTGCTGGGATTACAGGCGTGAGCCACCGCGCCTGGCCTAGTGCCCTTATTAAATGAGGAAGGAGCATGAGATTTCTCTTTCTTCCATGTGGAGATACAGCAAGATGCGGCCTCTGCAACCTGAAAGAGGGCCCTTACCAGAACTTGACCATGCTAGCACCCTGATCTTAGACTTCCAGCCTCCAGAATTGTGAAAAATAAATTTCTATTGTTTACATGCCACCTGATCTGAGGCACTTTTGTTATTGCAGCCCAAACTGACTTAGAAAGTATAGATTATAAAACAGCTGGATACAGACAACAAGGAGTGGTTAGAAACTGGTTTGGGCTATGGAGAAGTGAGAATTCATGATCTATCTAAACCCTCTGAAAATACATTAAAAACTAAACAAGAATGAAACTGGGTCTATCAAACCAAAGCACCAATTTATAATGCCAACTACTCTTCAGGGTTGCACTTGGGAAGACGTACAGTTATGAAACTAGATGTGATCATTTGAAAAATTGTGTTCTTACCATGAAGCCATAAAAAAGAATGAGATCATGTCTTCGTAGGGACATGAATGGAGCTGGAGGCCATTATTCTTAACAAACTAACACAGGAACAGAAAAACAAACACCACAAGTTTTCACTTATAAGTGGGAGCTAAATGTGAGAACACACAGACACATAGAGGGGAAGACACACTGGGGCCTTTCGGAGGGTACAGGGTGGGAGGAGAAAGAGGATCCGGAAAAAATAACTAATGGATGTTAGGCTTAATACCTGGGTAATGAAATACTCTGTACAACAAATCTCCATGACACAAGTTTACCTATGTAACAAACCTGCATTTGTACACCTGAACTTAAAGTAAAAGTTTAGAAGAAAAAGAAAAATTGTACTCCTGAAGAAGTTGATCAAGTAGAACCTTTTATAAATTGGAGTGTTGTGGGAAACAAGTACTAATTAACTCGCCATGGGTGCAAATTTATGTTTAAGCTATAGATAAGAATATGGCTATTTCATTTTACATTTAGAAGTAAAAAGAATATAACTCTCTCTTGGAATTAGAAAAGAAGCATGGGAGGAAAAATATGCTTTAAAAATTTTTTTCTGCCACATTGGAAAAATAGAACAAGCATAGAAATGAAAGGAAGAACAATGGCATCTGTTTTTCTTTTTCTACCTTCCCCTATGCTTTCTCGTTTCTTCCTAGAGTAAGTAAAATGAGCAATAGATCTCCAGCCTAGGGACACTGGAGTGTTCACTAAGTAAGGGGAAATGCAGAGACAGCATGAGGGAGGCAGCACCCCTGTTTCAGCTTTAGCAGTCTCAAGATTCAGTGAAGGTTGTAACCATTACCTCCACCTGAAGGGCAACAGCAGCCTTTGCCTTAGCATCAGAGGCCACCAATAGGATTCTACAGTGCTGCCTTTGCCGACTTTCTGACCTCCTGCCTCTGAACCACACTGCCAGCCTAGACTTGTGAATCTTGTCTTCTTCTCCTTGATTTAACCCACCCTGTCTGCTTAGATGACTCCTGTCCTGCCGGACTGTAAATTCCTTAGGCATGGCATGGGATATTTTGTCCTATTTGGTTCTGTACTCCAGAAGCATCTGAAAATAGCAGGCCAAACTCAATAAATGGATGAATGAATAAATGACTTCTAATTCTTGTCTGTCAGTCTCTATCCTCTTTTTCCCTTCCTGTGGCTTCACAAACTTTTCATAGGGGTACTAAGATACAACTCAGGCCCCTTGTCCAAGAGGGAGAATTATTTCCCTGAGAACTCAGCGCTTTCACATATCATACCTGATGATGAACTTGGGGCAACAAACTACCACATGAATCTAAGTTGTGTTCATTCACTAAATGACCAGCCGAGAGATTCAGCCACAATGACCTCATTGTTATCCTTGTCTATTCCACTCCTGACTTTGCATTTTTGACTTTCCATTATTTCATGCCTGTCTTTGCCTTTCTGCTTTTTTTTTTTTTTTTTTCTGGTTGGAATGCTCTTCCACAGATATTCACATGGCACTTTCCAGGTCATTTCTCAAATATTACCTTTCCATTGAAGCCTTCAAAGACCACCCCATTAGTAATTTCTACTAACCTTCCTATAAAAATATTTCAAATAGATATAGACCTTAATTCTATTTAAAATACTATATCTCTTACTCAATTATTTTATTTACCTATCTTCCATTACTAGAATATAAGCTTTACAAAAGTAAGAACTTTCCCTGTTTTGTTTATATCTCTAGCTCTTAAGACACTTCCTGACATCCAGTAGGATCTCAATAAATGGGAAATGAACAATTTTTATTTTAAGTATTTTACTTGCTCCTTAAAATTAGTTCTTTCTAACTGTAGATTCATCCATGGAGTACTGTCTTGTTACATTCCTTAACAGGAGGCATCTGTGTTCGGGCCAACTCAGCATCTTTTCACATTCCTCTGATGATAAGTTACCTCTTCCTATTCTATTTAGCTTCAGTGGAGCCGACTCTGATTCTTCTCCTCACCCTCAACATAGAAGAGATACAAGAACCAGGTCTGGCCAATCAGACCATCACATCTCCTGGTGCAATGATTGATTTAAGCACAGACACGTGGCTTGAGACATGCTCTCCCTTGGAGCTTTCTGCCAAAGCTAGCAAAACAGATAAACAAACAAAACAACCCCCCCCCCTTTCATTTTGGTAGGATTTCTAAACAAGGGAATGTGAGTCTTCCATAGAGAATGGCTATTTGCTCACCACCTGGAGAAAGCCTTTCCAAGAAAAGGAAAAAGACAGTCCTGGTAACATTTGTCCTCTAGATGTAACAATGCCTGAAGTAAGTACTATTCTTGGACTCTTAGTAATGTGTGTTGATACCCTTTTTGGCTTAAGCTTGCTTAAATTGTATTTCCATCATTTACAACTTAAAAGATTCATGATATATTAGCCTTTCCATGTTTGCCCCAGCCCCAGTAAACCTCTATGCATAAGTGACTCTCCAGGGAAGCTCCCACCCAGCTGGTCCTGACTTCTTGGCTCTGGACATTTTCACAATATTTGTAGGATAAGAATAATATTTGTTGTCTAATGCAATGAGCATAGCATATCATCATTTCTTCCCCATTAGGTTGATAATATATTTTCTTTTTTTGCTATTATTTATATTTTATTTTATTTTAAGTTCTGGAATACATGTGCAGGATGTGCAGTTTTGTTACATAGATAAACATGTACCATGGTAAGTGTGTTGCTGCACCTATCAGCCCATCACCTAGGTATTAAGCCCAGCATGCTTTAGCTATTTTTCCTGATTCTCTCTCTCCCCTTGCTCCCCTGACCCCTGCAAAAGGCCACAGTATGTGTTGTTCTCCTCCCTGTGTCCATGTGTTCTCATTGTTCAGCTTCCACTTATAAGTGACAACATGTGGTGTTTGGTTTTCCTTTCCTTTGTTAGTTTACTGAGGATAATGGCTTCCAGCTCCATCTATGTCCCTGAAAAGGACATGATCTTGTTCCTTTTTTATGGCTGCATAGTATTCCATGGTGTATTTGTACCACATTTTCTTTATCCAGTCTATCATTGCTGGACATTTGGGTTGGTTCTATGTCTTTGCTATTGTGAATAGTGCTGCAATGAACATACATGTACATGTATTTTTATAATAGAATAATTTATATTCCTTCAGTTATATACCCAGTAATGGGATTGCTGAGTCAAATGGTATTTCTGGGTCTAGGTCTTTGAGGAATTGCCACACTGTCTTCTACAATGGTTGAACTAATTTACATTCCCACCAACAGTATAAAAGTGTTCCTATTTCTCCACAGCCTTACTAGCATCTGTTGTTTCTGGACTTTTAAATAATTGCCATTCTTACTGGTGTGAGACAGTATTTCATCGTGGCTTTGATGGGCGGGCATTTCTCTAATGGTCAATGATGTTGAGCTTTTCTTCATATGTTTGTTAGCTCCATAAATGTCTTCTTTTGAGAAGTATCTGTTCATGTCCTTTGCCTGTTCATGTACTTTTAAATGGTATTGTTTGTTTTGTTTTTTTCTTGTAAATTTTTTTTAAGTTCCTTATAGATTCTGGATATTAGACCTTTATCAGATGGAAAGATTGCAAAAATTTTCTCCCATTCTGGAGGTTGTCTGTTAGATCCCATTTGTCAATTTTTGCTTGACAAAAGCAACAAGCAATTGCTTTTGAAGTTTTCATCATGAAATCTTTGCCAGTGTCTATGTTCTGAATGATATTGCCTAGATTTTCTTCTAGGGTTTTATAGTTCTGGCTTTTATATTTAAGTCTTTAATCCATCATGAGTTAATTTTTGTATAAGGTGTAAAGAAGGGGTCCAGTTTCAATTTTCTGCAATGGCTAGTCATTTCTTCCAGTACCGTTTATTAAATAGGGAATTCTTTCCCCATGGCTTGATTTTGACAGGTTTGTTGAAAATCAGATGGTTATAGACGTGTGGTCTTATTTCTGAGTTCTTTATTCTATTCCATTGGTCTATGTGTTTGTTTTTCTACCAGTACCATGCTGTTTTGGTTTCTGTAGGCTCATAATATAGTTTGAAGTCAGGTAGCGTGATGCCTCTAGCTTTGTTCCTTTTGCTTAGGATTGTCTTGGCGGTTCAGGCTCTTTTTCGGTTCCATATGAATTTTAAAGTAGTTTTTTTTTTTTCTAATTCTGTGAAGAATGTCAATGGTAATTTAATGGGAATAGCATTGAATCTATAAATTACTTTGGGCAGTATGGCCTTTATCACAATATTGATTCTTTCTTTCCATGAGCATAGAATGTTTTTCCATTTGTTTGGGTCCTCTCTGATTTCCTTGGGCAGTGGTTTGTACTTCTTGAAGAGGTCCTTCATTTCCCTTGTTAGCTATATTCCTAGTTACTTTATTCTCTTTGGAACAATTGTAAATGGGAGTTCATTCATGATTTAGTTCTCTGCTTGTCTATTGTTGGTATATAGGAATACTTATGATTTTTGCACACTGATATTTTATTTCAAGACTTTGCTGAAGTTGCTCATCAGCTTAAGAAGCTTTTTGGCTGAGAGGATGGAGTTTTGTAGATACAGGATCATGTCATCTGCAAATAGAGACAGTTTGACTTCCTTTCTTCTTATATGAATACCCTTTATTTCTTTCTCTTGCCTGATTGCTCTTGCCAGAACTTCCAATATTATGCTGAATTGGAGTGGTAAGAGAGGGTATCTTTGTCTTATGCCAGTTTTCAAGGGGAATGCTTCCAGGTTTTGCTCATTCGGTGTGATATTGGATGTGGGTTTGTTATAAATAGTTCTTATTAGTTTGAGGTATGTTCCATCAATACCTAGTTTATTGAGAGTTTTTAACATGGAGGTATTTTTAATTCTATTGAAGTCGCTTTTTTGCATCTAATGAGATAATCACATTTTTCCCCCTTTTTTTAAAATTATACTTTAAGTTCTAGGGTACATGCACACAGCGTACAGGTTGTTACACAGGTATACACATACCATGTTGGTTTGCTGCACCCATTAACTCGTCATTTACATTAGGTATTTCTCCTAATACTATCCCTCCCCCTGCCCTCCACTCCATGACAGGCCCCGGGGTGTGATGTTCTCCACCCTGTGTCCAGGTGTTCTCATGGTTCAATTCCAACCTATGAGTGAGAACATGTGGTGTTTGGTTTTCTGTCCTTTTGATAGTTTGCTGAGAATGAGGGTTTCCAGCTGCATCCATGTCCCTGCAAAGGAGATGAACTCATCCTTTTCATGACTGCATGGTATTCCATGGTGTATATGTGCCACATTTTCTTAATCCAGTCTATCATTGATGGACATTTGGGCTGGTTCCAAGTCTGCTATTGTGAATAGTGCCGCAATAAACATACGTGTGCATGTGTCTTTATAGTAGAATGGTTTACAATCCTTTGGGTATATACCCAGTAATGGGATTGCTGGGTCAAATGGTATTTCTAGTTCTAGATCCTTGAGGAATCACCCACTGTCTTCCACAATGGTTGAACTAGTTTCATCAACAGTGTAAAGGCATTCCTCTTTCTCCACATTCTCTCCAGCATCTGTCATTTCCTGACTTTTTAGTGATCGCCGTTCTAACTGGTGTGAGATGGTATCTCATTGTGGCTTTGATTTGCGTTTCTCTGATGACCAGTGTGATGAGCATTTTTTCAAGTGTCTGTTGGCTGCATAAATGTCTTATTTTGAGGAGTGTCTGTTCATATACTTTGCCCACATTTTGATGGGGTTGTTTTTTTCTTGTGAATTTGTGTAAGTTCTTCATAGATTCTGGATATTAGCCCTTGTCAGATGGGTGGACTGCAAAAATTTTCTCCCATTCTAGAGGTTGTCTGTTCACTCTGATGGTTGTTTCTTTTGTTGTGCAGAAACTCTTTAGTTTAATTAGATTCAATTTGTCTATTTTGGCTTTTGTTGCCAGTTGCTTTTGGTGTTTTAGTCATGAAGTCTTTGCCCATGCCTATGTCCTGAATGGTATTGCCTAGGTTTTCTTACAGGGTTTTTATGCTTTTAGGTCTTATGTTTATGTCTTTAATCCATCTTGAGTTAATTTTTGTATAAGGTGTAAGAAGGGATCCAGTTTCAGTTTTCTGCATATGGCTAGCCAGTTTTTCCAACACCATTTGTTAAACAGGGAATCCTTTCCCCATTGCTTGTTTTTGTCAGGTTTGTCAAAGATCAGATGGCTGTAAATGTGTGGCATTATTTCAGAGGCCTCTGTTCTGTTCCATGGGTCTATATATCTGTTTTGGTACCAGTACCATGCTGTTTTGGTTACTGTAGCATTGTAGTATAGTTTGAAGTCAGGCAGTGTGATGCCTCCAGCTTTGTTCTTTTGGCTAAGGATTGTCTTGGCAATGCTAAGACATATGAACTTTAAAGCAGTTTTCCCAATTCTGTGAAGAAAGTCATTGGTAGCTTGATGGAGATGGCATTGAATCTATAAATTACCTTGGGCAATATGGCCATTTTCATGATATTGATTCTTGCTAACCATGAGCATGGAATGTTCTTCCATTTGTTTGTGTCCTCTTTTATTTCGTTGAGCAGTGGTTTGTAGTTCTCCCTGAAGAGGTCCTTCACATCCCTTGTAGTTGGATTCCTAGGTATTTTATTCTCTTTGTAGCAATTGTGAATGGGAGTTCACTCAGGATTTGGCTCTCTGTTTACCTGTTATTGGTGTATAGGAATGTTTGTGATTTTTGCACTTTGATTTTGTATCCTGAGACTTTTCTGAAGTTGCATATTGGCTTAAGGAGATTTTGGGCTGAGATGATGGGTTTTCTAAATATACCATCATGTCATCTACAAGCAGGGACAGTTTGATTTCCTCTTTTCCTAACTGAATACCCTTTATTTCTTTCTCTTGCCTGATTGCCCTGGCCAGAACTTCCAACACTATGTTGAGACAGGGCATCCCTGTCTTGTGCCAGTTTTCAAAGGGAATGCTTCCAGTTTTTGCCCCATTCAGAATGATATTGGCTATGGGTTTGTCATATATAGCTCTTATTATTTTGAGATACATTCCATCAATACCTAGTTTATTGAGAGTTTTTAGCATGAAGGACTGTTGAATTTTGTTGAAGGCCTTTTCTGCATCTATTGAGATAATCATGTGGCTTTTGTCATTGGTTCTGTTTATGTGATGGATTACGTTTATTGATTTGCATGTGTTGAATCAGCCTTGCAACCCATTAATAAAGCCAACTTGATTGTGGTGGATAAGCTTTTTGATGTGCTCAAATTTGGTTTGCCAGTATTTTATTGAGAATTGGATTTGGTTTGCCAATATTTTATTGAGAATTTTTGCATTGATGTTCATCAGGGATATTGGTTTAAAATTCTCTTTTTTTGCTGTGTCTCTGCTAGGCTTCGGTATCAGGATGATGCTGGCCTCATAAAATGAGTTAGGGAGGATTCTCTCTTTTTCTATTGATTGGAATAGTTTCAGAAGGAATGGTACCAGCTCCTCTTTGTACCTCTGGCAGAATTCGGCTGTGAATTCATCTGGTCTTGGCCTTTTATTGGTTGGTAGGCTATTAATTATTGCCTCAATTTCAGAACGTGTTATTGGTTTATTCAGACATTCAACTTCTTCCTGGTTTAGTCTTGGGAGGGTGTATGTGTCTGAGAATTTATCTATTTCTTCTAGATTTTCTAGTTTATTTGCATAGAGGTGTTTATAGTATTCTCTGATGGTAGTTTGTATTTCTGTGGGATCGGTGGTGATATCTCCTTTATCATTTTTTATTTCCTCTATTTGATTCTTCTCTCTTGGCTTCTTTATTAGACTTGCTAGAGGTTTACCAGTTTTGTTGAACTTTACAAAAAAATAGCTCCTGGATTCATTGATTTTTTGAAGGATTTTTTTGTGTCTCTATCTCCTTCAGTTCTCCTCTGATCTTGGTTATTTCTTGCCTTCTGCTAGCTTTTGAATTTGTTTGCTCTTGCTTCTCTAGTTATTTTAATTGTGACATTAGGGTGTTGATTTTAGATCTTTCTTGCTTTCTCTTGTGGGCATTTAGTGCTATAAATTTCCCTCTAAACACTGCTTTAAATGTGTCCAGACATTCTGGTACGTTGTATCTTTGTTCTCACTGGTTTCAAAGAACATCTTTATTTCTGTCTTCATTTCGTTAATTACCCAGTAGTCATTCAGGAGCAGGTTATTCAGTTTCCATGTAGTTGAGCGGTTTTGAGTGAGTTTCTTAATCCTGAGTTCTAATTTGATTGCACTATGGTCTGAAAGACTGTTTTGATTTCTTTTGTCTTACATTTGCTGAGGAGTGCTTTACTTCCAAATATGTGGTCAATTTTGGAATAAGTGTGATGTGGTGCTGAGAAGAATGTATATTCTATTGATTTGGGTTGTAGAGTTCTGTAGATGTCTATAGGTCTGCTTGGTGTAGAACTGAGTTCAAGTCCTGCATCTCCTTTTAACCTTCTGTCTTATTGATCTGTTTAATATTGACAGTGGGGTGGTAAAGTCGCCCATTATGATTGTGTGGGAGTCTAAGTCTCTTTGTGGGTCTCTAAGAACTTGCTTTATGAATCTGGGTGCCCCTGTATTGGGTGCATATATATTTAGGATCGTTAGCTCTTCTTGTTGAATTGATCCCTTTACCATTATGTAATGGCCTTTGTCTCTTTTGATCTTTGTTTACTTAAAGTCTGTTTTATCAGAGACTAAGATTGTAACCCCTGCTTTTTTTTTTTTTTTTTTTTCTATTTTCTTGGTAGATCTTCCTCCATCCCTTTATTTTAAGCCTATGTGTGTCTCTGCATGTGAGATGGGTCCCCTGAATACAGCACACTGATAGGTCTTAACTCTTTATCCAATTTGCCAGTCTGTGTCTTTTAATTGGGGCATTTAGCCCATTTACATTTAAGGTTAATATTGTTATGTGTGAATTTGATCTTGTCATTATTAGGTTAACTGGTTACTTTTTCCTTTAGTTGATGCAGTTTCTTTCTAGCATCAATGGTCTTTACAATTTGTCATGTTTTTGCAGTGGCTGGTACTGGTTGTTCCTTTCCATGTTTAGTGCTTCCTTCGGGGGCTCTTGTAAGGCAGGCATGGTGGTGACAAAATGTTTCAAAATTTGCTTGTCTGTAAAGGATTTTATTTCTCCTTCACTTATGAAGCTTAGTTTGGCTGGATATGAAATTCTGGGTTGAAAATTCTTTTCTTTAAAAATGTTGAATATTGGCCCCCACTCTCTTCTGGCTTGCAGAGTTCCTGCCAAGAGATCCACTGTTAGTCTGATGGGCTTCCATTTGTGGGCAATCTGACCTTTCTTTCTGGCTGCCCTTAACATTTTTTCCTTCATTTCAACCTTGGCAAATCTGACAATTATGTGTCTTGGGGTTGTTCTTCTGGAGGAATATCTTTATGGTATTCTCTGTATTCACTGAATTTGAATGTTGACCTGCCTTGATAGGTTGGGGAAGTTCTCCTGGATAATATCCTAAAGAGTGTTTGCCAACTTGGTTGCATTCTCCCTGTCACTTTCAAGTACACCAATCAAACATAGATTTTGTCTTTTCACATAGTCCCATATTTTTTGGATGCTTTGTTCATTTCTTTTTACTTTTTTTTTTTTTTTTTTGAGATGGAGTCTCGCTCTGTCACCCAGGCTGGAGTGCAGTGGCACTATCTCGGCTCACTGGAAGCTCCACCTCCCGGGTTCATGCCATTCTCCTGCCTCAGCCTCCTGAGTAGCTGGGACTACAGACGCCTGTCACCATACTCGGATAATTTTTTGTATATTTAGTGGAGACAGGGTTTCACCGTATTAGCCAGGATGGTCTTGATCCACCAGCTTCGGCCTCCCAAAGTGTTGGGATTACAGGCATGAGTCACCCCGCCTGGCCTCTTTTTACTCTTTTTCTCTAAACTTCTCTTCTCACTTTATTTCTTTGATTTGATCTTCAATCAATGATACCCTTTCTTCCACTTGATCGAATTGGCTATTGAAGCTTGTGCATACCTCACATACTCTTTTTTTTTTTTTCCCCCCGCGGCTTTTTTTTTTTTTTATTGAGAAACTGTTTTTCTTACAGAAGTGGCAGTGTAGAATAAATTACGCGAGGGACAGAGAGTGTGAGGTACCAACAGGCTAAAGAAGCTGGGAGGTTTGCCTTTAAAAAGAGACAAAAATCCCAGGGAAGCTGCAAGCGGAAGGAGGGGGTGTGGCCCGGAGGCGGAAGACTCACAGAGGTGAAGTCTGCAAAGCCCGAGGCAGAGGCCTTAGAAGGTTTAGCTGCAGAGGAGGGGACAAATGGGTCTTTCCCACTAAACGGGTCCCCAAACCCCTTTTTACTTTGGAACGGGTCGCCGCTGTCAGCCCCGAGTGGCTGGAATGGATCGGGGGCCTCGGGAAAGTCTGCAGAACCAAGCTGGCTTACAGGTGTACTTTTACCGCTGCGCGGTTTAGGCCGTGGAGGAGCGGGTTTCTTCCGAGGCAGAGCAGGAGTGTCCTGTTTACTTTTAAAGGGGTCATCTGAGAATCCTGCCCCTCCCAAGGAGGAGGTGAAAGGGCCAGAAGGTGGGGGCTTGGACATCTGGCTGAAGTCGGCAAAGCCTTCAGCACTATTGAAGGACCCACTTCCGAAGGGATCTAAGGTTCCAAAGGGATCTGATACTTTTGAGGAGACACTGGAGGATGAAAAGGGATCACTGGATTCAAAGGGGTCGAGTTTCGAAGGTAAGGAAGGTTTTTTCGTGAATGGGTCCGAGGTAAATGGGTCATTCTTTGTTTCTTGAAGAAGTCGTCGGTGGCAGAGCCACGGAATGGGTCCCTTTCTTTGAAAGGGTCCCCTCCAAATGGATCTATTGAAGTTGTCTGCTGTTCTGCAAAGGGGTCATTCTGGAACGGGTCGCCTTTGAAGGGATCAGCTCCTTTAAATGGGTCAGATTTGAAGGGGTCTTCTGTCTGGAAAGGATCCGGATGCAGCTCTTGCGCGTTGTTGCTAAATAACAAGGCTTTATTTTTGAAAGGATCATCCATGGCTCCAAAACCGCCCCTCTCTGCCAGGGAGACGCCTTCGCTCAGGTCGGCCAGGTCGGTCAGGCTGGCGCCATGGGCTCCATCGAGCACTTGGTCATACTGCTCCAGGCTCCTGTGGGCCTCCTGGCGGCTTTCGTGCAGCTGGGAAAGTTTGCTCCTTGCCTGGTTGATTACGTCTTGCGTTGACTTCAGGGACTTGATAATGGTTTCCAGCTGGACTCGCTCGGCCTGCATGCTCTGCTCCAGCTGGGTTTCATCCTGCTGCAATCGGTTCAGCTCCGACTTGGCTCGGTTCAGATCGTCTTCCTGGGACTTTAAGTCCGATTCCTGAGACTGGATTTGCGTTTTCAATGATGAGATCATCTGAGTCTCGTCCTGGCACTTCTGCCGGACGTCGCTCAACATGTCTCGGAGCTTGGCCTTCTGCTGGTCCATCTCGTCCAGGCGGTCTTGAGCATCCTGTTTCTGAGCCTCGAGCTCCTGCAAACTGCTTGTTTCCCGGTCTAGGTCATTTTGTAATTCCTGCACCTCGCTGGTTGTCTGTCTGATTGCCTCTTCCTTTTCTCGAATGTCTTGTTCCAGTGAATATTTCTCTCTTTGTAATTGGGCAATCTCTTGACTGATGTCATCGAGCTCCTTGACACCAGTAAACTCCCCAGAGCCTAGAGAGCCTGAACTGTCCGGGCCGGGCGTGCCTCTCTCCGAGGGCGGGACCATGTCTGGCGAGAGGACTTGAGGGGGATCGATGCCTTTACTGACCTTCTGCTGAATGAAATACATAGCTAACGCGAATTGGTCTTTGCTTAACTTCCCCGTTTGCCTCGTATCGGCCAGGGCCCATATGTGTGCTAGAAGGTTCTGGATGAGGCCCGAGTGCATGAAGATCTCCTTCACCTCCTGGCCACTCACGTAGCCATCCAGATCCAGATCGGTCTTCAGGAATATCTCATCAAATCGCATCTTGTCTGCTACCGGCACCACCCAGTTCACTGTTGGCTGTGTTTGCTTGAGGCTGTGCTTGGGGGACAGGCTTCCTGTGCTGTTGAGGCTGCTGACACTGCCGTGGGACGGCATGGAGCGGAGGCTGTCTTTTGGTGGGGGGCTGGCGGGCAGGACAGGGACGGCACCAGGGAACACAGTCTTCTTTCTCTTGGAGGGTGGGATGAGGGACGGGGGCAGGGCGGAGGGCACGGGCTCCTTCTCCAGGGCTCGGTACACCAAGTGCATGGCCACAGCGAACTCATCTCGGTCCAAGTGCCCATCCTTGTCAATGTCACTGAGATCCCAGACCCGGGCCAGGACATCAAGAGGCAGCTTTGAGTTCATGAGGACTGGCTTGACTTTGTCTCCAGAGAGCAAACCATTGATGGGCAAGAGGTTTTCAAAAATCCCATCAAATTTGGCCTTTTCTTCCACCCTCACAGCCCAGTGGGCCTCTGCAGAGGGCGCTGTGACCATCAGAGGGCTGCTGGTGTCGTGAAATTTAGGTGGTGGCATGCTCAAATTCAGATTGCTCAAAGTAACTTCATGGCCACTCTGTGCACAGGCCACCAGTCTCAGTGCAACATAGAAACCCTGTTTGTCCAAGAACCCTTTACCTTCTGGGTCAGCCAAGTCCCATATCTTCCCAAGGATAATGTCCGAGAGGCCAGACTTCTTTAGAAAAAGCACAGCTTCACTCGCCCCCACCCTCCCTGTGTATGCTGGATCGACCTGCTTGTAATAAGATTCATACAACGAATTTTCAGTGGGAATCTGCTGGGAGAGGGGGATGAGTGGCGCCGCCATCCTCCCATGGACTCCGGCGCCTCACATACTCTTGTGGCACGGTTTTCAGCTCCATCCAATCATTTAAGATCTTCTCTACACTGTTTGTTCTAGTTAGCCATTCCTCTAATCTTTTTTCAAGGTTTTTTACCTTCCATGTGATGGGTTCGAACATCCTCCTTTAGCTCAGAGAAGTTTGTTATTACTGACCTTCTGAAGCCCACTTTTGTCAGCTTGTCAAAGTCATTCTCCATCCAGCTTTGTTCCATTGCTGGCGAGGAGCTATGATCCTTTGGAGGAAAAGAAGTGCTTTGGTTTTTAGAATTTTCAGCTTTTCTGTTCTGGTTTCTCCCATCTTTGTGGTTTTATCTGCTTTTGGCCTTTGATGTTGGTGACCTACATATGGGGTTTTAATGTAGATGTCCTTTTTGTTGATGTTGATGCTATTCCTTTCTGTTTGTTAGTTTTCCTTCTAACAGTCAAGCCCCTCAGCTGCAGATCTGTTGGAGTTTGTTGTGGGTCCACTCCAGACACTGCCTGGATATCACCAGCAGAGGTTGCAGAACAGCAAATA
Source organism: Trachypithecus francoisi (assembly GCF_009764315.1). NCBI lineage: Eukaryota > Metazoa > Chordata > Mammalia > Primates > Cercopithecidae > Trachypithecus > Trachypithecus francoisi. Next base: position 73,313,924 of record NW_022681453.1, on the reverse strand, counting down.
TTGCAGAACAGCAAATATCGCTGCCTGATCCTTCCTCTGGAAACTTCATCCCAGAGGGGCACCCTCCTGTATGAGGTGTCAGTCAGCCCCTACTAGGAGGTGTCTCCCAGTTAGGCTACACAGGGGTCAGGGACCCACTTGAGGATACAGTCTGTCCATTGTTCGAGCTTGAACACTATGTTAGGAGAACCACTGCTCTCTTCAGAGCTGTCAGACATGGACGTTTAAGTCTGCAGAAGTTTCTGCTGCATTTTGTTCAGCTATGCCCTGCCCCCAGAGGTGGAGTCTACAGAGGCAGCAGGTCTGGCTGAGCTGTGGTGGGTTCCACCCAGTTTGAGCTTCCCTGGCTGCTTTGTTTACCTACTCAAGCCTCAGCAATGGTGGACGTCCCTCCCCTTGCCAGGCTGCTGCCTCACAGGTGGATCTCAGACTGCTGTGCTAGCAGTGAGCAAGGCTCCATGGGCATGGGACCTGCTGAGCCAGGAGTGGGATATAATCTCCTGGTGTGCCGTTTGCTAAAACTATTGGAAAAGTGCAGTATTTGGGCAGGAGTGTCCCATTTTTCCAGGGACCATCTGTCCAGGAAACCATCTGTCATGGCTTCCCTTGGCTAGGAAAGGGACATTCCCTGACCCCTTGCACTTCCTGGGTGAGGCAACGCCTCACCCTGCTTTGGCTCACCTCCATGGGATGCACCCACTGTCCAACCAATCCCAATGAGATGAACCAGCTACCTCAGTTGGAAATGCAGAAATCACCCGTCTTCTGCATTGATTACGCTGGCAGCTGCAGACTGGTGTTGTTCCTGTTAGGCCATCTTGGAACAGACCAATCACATGGTTTTTGTCTTCGGTTCTGTTCATGTGATGTATTATGTTTATTGGTTTGCAAATGTTGAACCAGCCTTGCATCTCAGGGGTGAAGCCAACTTGACTGTGGTAAATAAGCTTTTTGATGTGCTGCTGGATTCAGTTTGTCAGTATTTTATTGAGGATTATTGCATTGATGTTCATCAGGGTTATTAGCCTGAAGTTTTTTCTTGTTGTATCTCTGCAAGGTTTTGGTATCAGGATAATGTTGACCTCATAAAATAAGAGAGGATTCTCTTGTTTCCAAATGTTTGGAATAGTTTTGGAAGAAATTGTACCAGCTCCTCTTTGTAGTTCTGGTAGAATTCAGCTGTAAATCTGTCTGGTCCTGGGTTTTTTTTTTTGTTTGTTTGTTTTTTTGGTTGGTAGACTATTACTGTGTCAATTTCAGAACTTTTTATTGGTCTGTTAAGGAATTCAACTTATTCCTGGTTCAGTCTTGGGAGGGTGTATGTGTCCAGGAATTTATCCATTTCTTCTGGATTTTCTAGTTTATTTGCTTAGAGGTGTTTATAGTATTATCTGATGGTAGTTTGTATTTCTGTCAGGTTGGTGGTGATATTCCCTTTATCATTTTTTGTTGTGTTTATTTGATTCTTCTCTCTTTTCTTCTTTATTAATCTAGCTAGTAGTCTATCCATATTATTAATTTTTTTTTCAAAAAAACAGCTACTAGATTCATTGATTTTTTGAAACAGTCTTTTGTATCTCTATCTCCTTCAGTTCTGCTCTCATCTTGGATATTTTTTGTCTTCTGCTAGCTTTGGGGTTTGTTTGCTCTTTGTTCTCTAGTTCTTTTAGTTGTTATGTTAGGATGCAGATTGGAGACCTTTTTAGCTTTTTGATGTGGGCATTTAGTGCAATAAATTTTCCTCTTAACACTGCTTTATCTGCATCTCAGAGATCCTGGTACATTGTTTCTTTGCTCTCATTGGTTTTGAAGAACTTCTTGATTTCTGCCTTAATTTCATGATTTACCCAGGAGATCTGTTGGAGTTTGCTGGAGGTCCACTCTAGACCCTTTTTGCCTGGGTATCACCAGCGGGTATCATTCAGGAGAAGGTTGTTTAAATTCCATGTAGTTGTGTGGTTTTGAGTGAGTTTCTTAATCTTCTTCTAATTTGATTGCTCCGTGGTCTGAGAGACTGTTTGTTATTATTTCAGTTCTTTTGCATTTACTGAAGAATGTTTTACTTCCAATTATGTGATCAATTTTAGAGTAAGTGCCATGTGGCACTGAGAAAAAGGTATATTCTATTGTTTTTGGGTGGAGAGTTCTGTAGATATCTGTTAAGTCCACTAAGCTGAGTTCAATCCTGAATATCTTTGTTAATTTTCTGTCTTGATGATTTTTCTACTATTGACAGTAGAGTGTTAAATCCTTCACCATTATTGTGTGGAGTCTAAATCTCTTTGAAGGTCTCTAAGAGTTTGTTTTATGAATCTGGGTGCTCTTATATTGGGTGCATATATATTTAGGATAGTTAGCTCTTCTTGTTGAATTGAACCCTTTACCATTATATAATGTCCTTCTTTGTCTTTTTTTTATCTTTCTTGGTTTAAAATCTGTTTTGTAAGAAACTAGGATTGCAACCCCTGGTTTTTTTTCTGCTTTCCATTTGCATAGTAGATTTTCCTCTATCCCTTTATTTTGAGCCTATGTGTGTCTTTGCATGTGAGATGGGTATCTTGAATACAGCACACCAATGAGTCTTGACTCTTTATCCAACTTGCCATTGTGTGTCTTTTAACTGGGGCATTTAGCCCATTTACATTTAAGGTTAATATTGTTACATGTGAATTTGATCCTGTCATCATGATGCTAGCTGGTTATTTTATAGTCTTGTTTATGTAGTTACTTCATAGTGATGTTGGTCTGTGTACTTCAGTTTGTTTTTGTAGTGGCTTTTTCCTTTCTACATTTAGTGCTTCCTTCAGGAGTTCTTGCAAGGCAGGCCTGGTGGTGTGAAAGTCCCTCAACATTTGCTTGCCTGAAGAGAACTTTATTTCTCCTTCACTTATGAAGCATAGTTTGGCTGGGTATGAAATCCTGGGTTGGAAATTATTTTCTTTAAGAATGTTGAATACTGGCCCCTAATCTCTTCTGGCCTAAAGAGTTTCTATTGCAAGGTCTGCTTTTAGTCTGATGGACTTCCATTTGTAGGTGACTTGGCCTTTCTCTCTGGCTGCCCTTAACATTTTGTTTTTCATTTGACCTTGGAGAATCTGATGATTATGTGTCCTGGGGTTGATCTTCTCTTGGAGTATCTTACTGGGGTTCTCTGAGTTTCCTGAATTTGAAGGTTGACCTGCCTTGCTAGGTTGGGAAAGTTCTCCTAGATGATATCCTGCAGTATGTTTTCCAACTTGGTTCCGTTTTCCCTGTCTCTTTCAGGTACCCTAATCAGTTATAGGTTCAGTCTTTTTACATAATCCCATAGTTCTTGGAGGTTTTGTTCATTCCTTTTCATTCTTTTTTCTCTAATCTTGTCTGCCTGTCTTATTTTAGCAAGATAGTCTCCAAGCTCTGATATTCTTTCCTCTGCTTGTTCTATTTGGCTATTGATACTTGTGATTGCATTGTGAAGTTCTCATGTTGTGTTTTTCAGCTCTATCAGGTCATTTATGTTCCTCTAATATTTTATCATGGTTCTTAACTTCTTTGCACTGGGATAGAACATACTCTGTTAGCTCATCAAAGTTCATTATTACCCACATTTTGAAGCCTACTTCTGCCAATTCATCCATCTCAGCCTCAGCCCAATTCTGGACCCTTGCTGGAAAGGTGTTGTCATCAACTGGAAGAGAAGAGGAACTCTGGCTTTTGAGTTTTCAGTGTGTTTTTTTCATTGATTCTTCACATCTTCACAAGTTTATCTACCTTTGATCTTTGAGGCTGCTGACCTTTGGATGGAGTTTTCATGGGTACTTTTTTGTTGCTGGTATTGTTTTTGTTGTCTTCTGTTTGTTTGTTTTTCTTTTAACAGTCTGGCCCCTCTTCTGTAGGGCTGCTGTGATTTGCTGGGGGGACCACTCTAGATCCTGTTTGCCTGAGTCCCTCCCACACCTGGAGGTGTCACCAGTGGAGGCTGCAGAGCAGCAGAGATGGCTGCCTGCTCCTTCCCCTGGGAGCTCCATCCCAGAGAGGCACCAGCTTGATGCCAGCAGGAATGCTGCTGTGTAAGGTGTCTGGCAACCCCTGTTGGGGGGTCTCACCCAGTAAGGAGGCACAAGATCAGGGACCTGCTTAATGAAGCTCTCTGGCTGCCCCTTGGTGGAGGGGGAGCTCTGCACTTAGGAGAATCCCACTTGTCTAGACTGCCTGGATTCCTCAGAGCCAGCAAGGGAAAGACTAAGTCCACTGATCCGTGAAGACTCCAGTTGTCTCTCCCCACAAGGCCTCCATCCCAGGGAGATTAGAGTTCTGTCCCTAAACTCCTGGCTGTAGTTGATGAAATTCCCAGGCCTTGTCTGATGAGGAGGGATGGGTCCTGGTACAGCTTAAAGAGGCAGTCTGGCCAATCTGCCACAACTGCTGTGCTGTGCCATGGGAAATTCCTCCTGGGGCCAAACCGCCCAGGCTCCCCAGCACTGGCAGGGGAAAATGGCCAACTGGAGCTACAGTGATGGCTTCTGTCCCTCCCCTAGGGAGCTCAGTCATCTTAGGCAGCAGGCAACCACAGTGATGACAGCCACCCATCCCCCCAGGAACTGGGTAGTCTTAGGCAGTCTCCAGCCAAGCAGCTACCAAGAATCTGCACTGCTCTGTGCTTAGGACCCAAAGCCCTAGTGGCATGAGCTCACAAGGGGATCTCCTGATGCACAGGTTGCACAAATCCATGGAAAAAACATGGTTTCCTGGGTGAGGCAGCACAATTGCTCAACACCTCCCTTGGTTGGGGGTGGGAGGTCCCCTTGCCCCATTCGGCTCCTGCATGGGCCGTCGCTCTACCCTGCTTTTCCCTGCTCTCCTTGGGTTGTGCCAATCTCCTAGTCAGTCCCAGTGAGAGAACCTAGATATCTTAGTTGCTGATGCAGGATTCACTCACCGTTTTCATTCTTCTCAGTGGGAGCCTCCAACTGCAGCTGACTGTAGTCCAATATTTTTTTAAGATTAAATCCACGAACTAAAAATGCTGAAGTACAGCAGCATTATGTCTACAGAAGAGGGAGCATGTAATAATATACAACTAAAGTTGGAACTGAGGTTAGGTGTTACCAATGACACTTCTCCCCTCTCCAGACTTTCAGCGAAAGTCATAAAGCACATTTTATGCTTAGAAGAACAGGATAGTCTATGCAATCTAATTTTGAAGCCATAGGTATCTCTTTAAAAACTCTTAAGTTTATTTTACATCAGAAGAGCATATGGTGTAAAAGTAATTATACATTTTAATGAACATGAATTCTTTCCTATTAGCAAACTATGTTGAACAAATATTTTTAAATATTTACTCTGGATATATTTATGTTATGCCACAATAGAGTGGGTGTTTAATGAAATGAAAATTGGTATGGTTTTGTTGCTTGGAGTAGAAAACACTATGTATCTATGTACATATATACACATATATGAGTATATACATGCAGGTACCTATATAAAAATGTATATATACATAGTATATACATGTATAATTTGATAAGATACAAAAAATGAGATGAGAAATACAAACCTGAAAACAAAACAAAGCCATCGAAGCTTCAAGCTTCATGTCAACATTTATAACACAGAATTAAATCTCACTTGTACTTACGTTGAATCTTTTTCAAAGGAATTAGGATACAGGAAGAGCTCATTTTACTGGAGAATTTTTAAAAGTAGGGATCATTAACCAGCATCAATGATTGCCCTGGAGAGGGGTTTTATTATGTTTCTGAAGAGGTAAAGTCATGTTGTTGTTGTCCCCACCTACCTTTGCTCCTTTTCTCCAGATAACCCTTGCAAGCACTAAATTGGAGCCATCACATCATGCTGTGTGTTACTAAGTTCAAATCTTCATCTGCTGCTTTAAAGCTATGATCTGGGCAACTTGGATAGACTCACTTCTCCAATTTATACATGCTCAATATCTCTTTCCTTTTCTTTCTTCTTCTTCTTCTAGACAGGGTTCTGCTCTGCCACCCAGGCTGGAGTACAGTGGCATGATCATGGCTCACTGAAGTCTCAAATTCCTCAGCTCAAGTGATCATTTTGGCTCAGTCTTCTGAGTAACTGGGGCTACAGTCATACACTACCACACCCAGCTAATTTTTTCAATTTTCAGTAGAGATGAGGTCTCTCTATGTTGCTCAGGCAGGCCTCAAACTCCTGAGCTCAAGTCATTGTCCTGCCTTGGCCTCCTAAAATGCTGAGATTACAAGCATGAGCCACTACACCTGGCCTCAATTTTTGTTTTATAGGTACTCCCCAGGAGCCTAGAAACTACTACTAGTTCAAGACATCATCAATTGAATCCACAAAAACCTATTAAACACTTGTACTACCTTAGATACAAGAGATAAAAGAAGATAAGATAAAGAAGTCATGGCCCTCAGGCAAACAGACTTTGGAGGCTCTGGAAAAGGGAAAGACTGGGCAAATTGAATGCCTAATAGGGCTTGCTTTCAGTGTGGTCTACAAGGACACTTTAAAAAAGATTGTCTGAATAGAAATAAGCTGTCCCCTTGTCCATGCCCCTTATGTCAAAGGAATCACTGGAATCACCATTCCCTTATGTCAAAGGAATCCCACTGCCCCAGGGGATGAAGGTCCTCAGAGTCAGAAGCCACTATCCAGATGATCCAGCAGGAGGACTGAGGGTGCCTTGGGCAAGCACCAGCCCATGCCATCATCCTCACAGAGCCTCTGGTATGCTTGACCATTGAGGGCCAGGAGGTTAACTGTCTCCTGGACACTGGCGCAGCCTTCTCTATCTTACTCTCCTGTGCTGGACAACCGTCCTCCAGATCTGTCACTATCTGAGGGATCCTAGGACAGACAGTCACTAGATACTTCTCCCAGCTACTAAGTTGTGACTGGGGAACTTTACCCTTTTCACCTGCTTTTCTAAGTATGCCAGAAAGTACCACTCCTTTGTTAGAGGGAAACTCCTAGCAAAGGCAGGGGCTATCATATACCTGAACATAGGAGAAGGAACACATGTTTGTTGTCCCCTACTTGAGGAAGAAATTAATCCTGAAGTCTGGGCAACAGAAGGACAATATGGACAAGAGAAGAATGCCTGTCCCATTCAAGTTAAACTAAAGGATTTTGCCTTCTTTCCTTACCAAAGGCAGTACCCCCTTAGACCTGAGGCCCAACAAGAACTCCAAAAGAGTGTTAAGGACCTAAAAGCCCAAGGACTAGTAAAACCATGCAATAGCCCCTGCAATACTCCAATTTTAGGAGTACAGAAACCCAATGGACAGTGGAGGTTAGTGCAAGATCTCAGGATTATTAATGAGGCCATTGTCCCTCTATACCTAGCTGCACCTAACCCTTATAACTCTGCTTTCCCAAATACCAGAGGAAGCAGAATGGTTTACAGTCCTGGATCTTAAGGATGACTTTTTCTGCATCCCTGTACATCCTGACAGTCAATTCTTGTTTGCCTTTGAAGATCCTTTGAACTCAATGTCTCAACTCACTGGAACAGTTTTACCCCAAGGGTTCAGGCCATCTATTTGGCCTGGCATTAGCCCAAGACTTGAGCCAGTTCTCATACTTGGACACTCTTGTCGTTTGGTATGTGGATGATTTACTTTTAGCCTCCTGTTCAGAAACCTTGTGCCATCAAGCCACCCAAGTGCTCTTAAACTTCCTCGCCACCAGTGGCTACAAGGTTTCCAAACCAAAGGCTCAGCTTTGTTCACAGCAGGTTAAATAGTTAGGGCTAAAATTACCCAAAGGAACCAAGGCCCTCAAGGAGGAACGTTTCCAGCCTATATTGGCTTATCCTCATCCCAAAACCCTGGATACTGCCAAAGGAAACCAAAAATGCAGGAGACAATGCTAGCTATTCCTGTGAACATCTAGAGGATCTGTGTCTGCTCTTCACATGGCAACCGTAAGGAAAGTAACTAGAATCGTAGATCCCCATGGCCCTCTCTTGTCATATTTGTCTCCTTACTGTTTTCTTACCCCCTTTCACTGTCACTGCACCTCCTCCATGCTGCTGTACTACCAGTAGTTCCCCTTACCAAGAGCTTCTATGGAGAATGTGGCTTCCCAGAAATATTGATGCCCCATCGTATGGGAGTTTTTCTAAAGGGAACCCCACTTTCACCCTCCATACCCATACTCTCCCGGTAAGACTATTTAATACCACCTTCACTGGGCTCCATGAAGCCTCAGTCCCAAACCCTACTAACTGTTGGATGTGCCTCCCTCTGCACTCAGGCCATACATTTCAATCCCTGTGTCTTTAATCTCCTTCTTAAGTTTGTCTCTACCAGAATTGAAGCTGTAAGACTACAAATCGTTCTTCAAATGGAGCCCCAGGTGCAGTCCATGACTAAGATCTACTGTGGACCCCTGGACTGGTCTGCTAGCCCATGCTCCAATGTTGATGACATCAAACACACCCCTCCTGAGGAAATCTCTACTGCATGACCCCTACTATGCCCCAATACAGCAGGAGGCAGTTAGAGCAGTCATCAGCCAACCTCCCCAATAGCAATTGGGTTTTCCTGTTGAGAGGGGGAACTGACAGACAAGACTAGCTGCATTTCCTAGCCGAACTAAGAATTCCTAAGCCTAGCTACGGAAGGTGACCACACCCACGTTTAAACACGGTGCTTGTAACTCAGCTCACACCTGACCAATCCGGTTGTAAAGAGAACTCACCAAAATACCAGTTAAGCTAAAAGCAGGAGGTAAAGAAATAGTCAAGTCATCTATTGCCTGAGAGCACAGGGGGAGGGACAATGATCGGGATATATAAACCCAGGCATTCAAGCTGGTGCTGGCAACCCCCTTTGGTTACTCTCCTATTGTGTGGGGGCTCTGTTTTCACTTTATTAAATCTTGCAACTGCAAAAAAAAAGAAAAAAAAAAGGAATGAAAACATATGTTAACACAAGAAACTGTACATAGCAATTTAATTTGTGATAGACTCAAACTGGAAACAGTGAGAAAGTTCAAAAAGTAAGTGGATGAATAAATTAGAGTGTACCCCAAAAACAGAAGATATTCTGCAATAGAAAGGTATAAACTACTGTTACATTAAACAACATGAATGAATCTCCAAAACATGCTACTCGTGAGAAGCCAGACACAAAAGAATATATGCTGTATTATCTCACTTATATGAAAATCTGGAAAAGACAATGCAAATGTACAGTGATAAAGTCTCAGTGGTTGCCTGAGAGTCAGGGTACAAATGAGGATTGACCAGAAAGAAGCAAAGAAAGTAACCTTTGGAGTTAACGGAAATATTCTAGATCTTGACTATCATGAGAGTGACATCTGTGTATATATTTGTCAAAGGTTATTGAACAGTAAATTTAAAATATGTGCATTTATCTTCTTACACTGTATTGGAAGATACACACATATAAGATCTGATATATCTATATATTCTAGATACATATATATATTATGTTACATATATAGATATAGATATAATCTGATAAAAAATAGCATCTGGGATATATAAAAGTATTCTTATAATTCAATGGTAGAAGATAAAGATAAATAATCCAAATGGTCAATCTAGTTCAAATTATAACTTCTTTTGAAAGAGCACCTGGGGTAAGAGGTGTCTGTGGGTGCAGCTTCAGCAGACTTAAACATTCTTGCCTGCCGACTCTGAAGAGAGCAGCAGATAGCCCAGCACAGTGCTTGAGCTCTGCTAAGACACATACTGCCTCCTCAAGTGGGTCCCTGACCCCCATGCTCCCTAACTGGGAGACACCTCCCGGCAGGGGTTAACAGACACCTCATACAGGAGGGCTCCAGCTGGCATTTGGCTGGTCCTCCTCTAGGACGAAACTTCCAGAGGAAGGAACAGGCAGCAATCTTTGCTGTTCTGTAGCCTCTGCTGGTGATACCCAGGCAAACAGGGTCTGGAGTGGACCTCCACCAAACTCCAGCAAATCTGCAGCAGAGGTACCTGACTGTTAGAAGGAAAACTAACAAACAGAAAGAAATAGCATCAACATCAACAAAAAGGATGTCCACACAGAAACTCCATACAAAGGTCACCAACATCAAAGACAAAAGGTAGAGAAATCCACGAAGATGAGAAAAAACCTGCACAAAAAGGCTGAAAATTCCAAAAACCAGAACACCTCTTAGGACCACAACTCCTCACCAGCCAGGAAACAAAGCAGAATGGAGAATGAGTTTGACGAATTGACAGAAGTAGGCCTCAGAAGGTGGGTAATAACAAACTCTTCCGAGCTAAAGGAACATGTTTTAACCCAATGCAAGGAAGCAAAGAACCTTGAAAAAAGGTAAGAGGAATTACTAACTAGAATAACCAGTTTAGAGAAGAACATAAATGACCTGATGGAGGTGAAAAACATAGCATAAGAACTTCGTGAAGCATACACAAGTATCAATAGCCGAATTGATCAAGTGGAAGAAAGGATATCAGAAATTGAAGATCAACTTAATGAAATAAAGTGTGAAGACAAGATTAGAGAAAAAAGAATGAAAAGGAATGAACAAAGCCTCCAAAAAATATGGGACTCTGTTAAAAGTCCAAACCTACATTTAATTGGTATACCTGAAAGTGATGGGGAGAATGGAACCAAGTTGGAAAACACTGTTCAGGATATTATCCAGGAGAACTTCCCCAACCTAGTAAGACAGGCCAACATTCAAATTCAGGAAATACAGAGAACATCACAAAAATACTCCCTGAGAAGGGTAACCCCAAGACACATAATTGTCAGATTCACCAAGGTTGAAACGAAGGAAAAAATGTTAAGGGCAGCTAGAGAGAAAAGTTGGGTTACCCCTAAAGGGAAGCCCATCAGACTAACAGCAAATCTCTCAGCAGAAATCCTACAAGCCAGAAGAGAGTGGGGCCAATATTCAACATTCTCAAAGAAAATAATTTTCAGCCCAGAATTTCATATCCAACCAAACTAAGCTTCATAGGCAAAGGAGAAATACAATCATTTACAGACAAGCAAATGCTGAGACATTTTTTCCCCACCATGCCTGCCTTACAAGAGCTCCTGAAGGAAGCACTAAATATGGAAAGGAACAACTGGTACCAGCCACTGCAAAAACATGACAAATTGTAAAGACCATTGATGCTAGGAAGAAACTGCATCAACTAACAGGCAAGATAACCAGCTAACATCATAATGACAGGATCAAATTCACACATAACAATACTAACCTTAAATGTAAATGGGCTAAAAGTCCCCATTAAAAGACACAGACTGGCAAACTGGATAAAGAGTCAAGATCCGTCAGTGTGCTGTATTCAGGAGACCGATCTCACATGCAAAGACACACATAGGCTCAAAATAAAGGGATGGAGGAATATTTACCAAGCAAATGGAAAGCAAACAAAAGCAGGGGTTGCAATCCTAATATCTGATAAAACAGAATTTAAACCAACAAAGATCAAAAGAGACAAAGAAGGGCATTATATAATGGTAAAGGAATCACTGCAACAAGAAGAGCTAACTATCCTAAATATATATGCACCCAATACAGGGGCACCCAGATTCATAAAGCAAGTTCTTAGAGACATACAAAGAGACTTAGACTCCCACACAATAATAGTGGGCGACTTTAACACCCCACTGTCAATATTAGACAGATCAATGAGACAGAAAATTAACAAGGATATTCAGGAGTTGAACTCAGCTCTGGATCAAGGGGACATAATAGACATCTCTACAGAACTCTCCACCCCAAATTGACAGAATATACATTCTTCTCAGCACCACATCGCATTTATCCTAAAATTGACCACATAATTGGAAGTAAAACACTCCTCAGCAAATGCAAAAGAATGGAAATTACAACAAAAAGTCTCTCAGACCACAGTGCAATCAAATTAGAACTCAGGATTAAGAAATTCACTGAAAACCACACAACTACATGGAAACTGAACAACCTTCTCCTGAATGACTACTGGGTAAATAAAGAAATGAAGGCAGAAATAAATAAGTTCTTTGAAATGAATGGGAACAAAGGAACAATGTACCAGAATCTCTGGGACACAGATAAAACAGTGTTTAGAGGGAAATGTATGCACTAAATGCCCACAAGAGAAAGCAGGAAAGATCTAAAATCGACACCCTAACATCACAATTAAAAGCACTAGAGAAGCAAGAGCACACAAATTCAAAAGCTAGCAGAAGGCAAGAAATAACTAAGATCAGAGCAGAGCTGAAGAAGATAGAGACATGAAAAACCCTTTAAAAAATAAATAAATCCAGGAACTGGTTTTTTGAAAAGATTAACAAGATAGACTGCTAGCCAGACTGATAAAGAAGAAAATAGAGAAGAATCAAATAGAAACAATAAAAAACAATAAAGAGGATATCAACACTGATCCCACAGAAATACAAACTACCATCTGAGAATATTATATAAACATCTCTATGCAAATAAACTAGAAAATCTAGAAGAAATGGATAAATTCCTGGGCACATACACCCTCCCAAGATTAAACCAGGAAGAAGTTGAATCTCTGAATAGACCAATAACAAGTTTTGAAATTGAGGCAGTAATTAATAGCCTACCAACCAAAACCAGCCCAGGACCAATCTGATTCACAGCTGAATTCTACCAGAGGTACAAAGAGGAGCTGGTACCATTTCTTCTGAAACTATTCCAAACAATAGAAAAAGAGGACTCCTCCCTAACTCATTTTATGAGGTCAATGTCACTCTGATACAAAAACCTTGCAGAGATACAACAAAACAAAACATCTTCAGGCCAATATCCCTGATGAACATTGATGCAACAATCCTCAATAAAATACTGGCAAACTGAATCCAGCAGCACATCAAAAAGCTTATCCACCACGATCAAGTTGGCTTCATCCTTGGGATGCAAGGCTGGTTCAACATACCCAAATCAATATACATAATCCGTCACATAAACAGAACCAAAGACAAAAACCACATAATTATCTCAAAAGATGAAGAAAATGCCTTTGATAAAATTCAATACCTCTTCATGCTAAAAACTCTCAATAAACTAGGTATTGATGAAATGTATCTCAAAATAATAAGAGCTATATATGACAAACTCACAGCCAATATCATACTGAATGGGCAAAAGCTGGAAGCTTTCCCTTTGAAAAAGGCACAAGACAAGGATGCTGTCTCTCCTATTCACCATAGTGTTGGAAGTTCTGGCCAGGGCAGTTAGGCAAGAGAAAGAAATAAAGGGTATTCAAATAGGAAGAGCGGAAGTCAAATTGTCTCTATTTGCATATGACATGGCTGTATATTTAGAAAACCCCATCGCCTCAGCCCCAAATTTCCTCAAGCTGATATGCAACTTCAGCAAAGTCTCAGGATACAAAATCAATGTGCAAAAATCACAAGTATTCCTATATACCAACAATAGACAAACAGCCAAATCATGAAAGAACTCCCATTCACAACTGCTACAAAGAGAATGAAATATCTAGGAATACACTTACAAGGGATGTGAAGAACCTACTCAAGGAGAACTACAAACCACTGCTCAAGGAAATAAGAGAGGACACAAACAAATGGAAACACATTCCATGTTCATGGATAGGAAGAATGAATATCATGAAAATGGCCATACTGCCCAAGGTAATTTATAGATTCAATGCTCTCCCCATCAAGCTAATATTGACTTTCTTCACAGGATTAGAAAAAAACTACTTTAAATTTTATATGGAACCAAAAAAGAGCCTGTATAACCAAGACAATTCTAGGCAAAAATAACAAAGCTGGAGGCATCACACTGCCTGACTTCAAACTATACTACAATGCTACAGTAACCAAAACAGCATGGTACTGGTACCAAAACAGATATATAGACCCATGGAACAGCACAGAGGCCTCTGAAATAATGCCACACATTTACAGCCATCTGATCTTTGACAAACCTGACAAAAACAAGCAATGGGGAAAGGATTCCCTGTTTAATAAATGGTGTTGGAAAAACTGGCTAGCCATATGCAGAAAACTGAAACTGGATCCCTTCTTACACCTTATACAAAAATTAACTCAAGATGGATTAAAGACATAAACATAAGACCTAAAAGCATAAAAACCCTATAAGAAAACCTAGGCAGTACCATTCAGGATATAGGCATGGGCAAAGACTTCATGACTAAAACACCAAAAGCAATGGCAACAGAAGCCAAAACTGGCAAATGGGATCTACTTAAACTAAAGAGCTTCTGCACAGCAAAAGAAACTAAAATTAGAGTGAACAGGCAACCTACAGAATTGGAGAAAATTTTTGCAATCTATCCATCTGACAAAGGGCTAATATCCAGAATCTACAAGGAAACAAATATATAAGAAAAAAACAACCCTATTAATAAGTGGGCAACAGATATGAACACACACTTCTCAAAAGAGACGTTTAAGTGGCCAAAAAACATAGGAAAAATCTCATCATCACCTGTCATCAGAGAAATACAAATCAAAACCACAATGAGATACCATCTCACTCCAGTTAGAATGGCGATCATTAAAAAGTCAGGAAACAACAGATGCTGGAGAGGATGTGGAGAAATAAGAACGCTTTTACACAGTTGATGGGAGTGTAAATTAGTTCAACTATTGTGGAAGACAATGTGGTGATTCCTCAAGGATCTAGAACCAGAAATACCATTTGACCCAGCAATCCCATTACTGGGTATATACCCAAAGGATTATAAATCATTCTGCTGTAAAGACACATGCACACGTATGTTTATTGCAGCACTGTTCACAAAAGCAAAGACTTGGAACCAACCCAAATGCCCATCAATGATAGAGTGGATAAAGAAAATGTGGCATATATACACGATGGAATACTATGCGGCCATAAAAAAGATGAGTTCATGTCCTTTGCAGGGACATGGATGAAGCTGGGAACCATCATTCTCAGCAAACTAACACAGGAACAGAAAACCAAACACCGTATGTTCTCACTGATAAGTGGGAGTTCACAGTGAGAACACATGGACACAGGGAGGGGAACATCACACACCAGGGCCTGTCAAGGGGTGGAGGTCAAAGGGAGGGATAGCAGTAGGAGAAATGCCTAATGTAGGTGATGGGTTGGTGGGTGGAACAAACCACCATGGCGCTTGTGTCCCTATGTAACAAACCTGCATGTTCTGCACGTGTATCCCAGAACTTAAAGTATTACAAAAAAATTCTTTTAAAAAATAAAAAGAGCATTATCACATTAGGTATATATATTTTTTGAAGATGAATCCCATTTTAGAATGATATTATTATATCAGTTTAGGAATTCAGGAAATGAATAATGTATAAACATACACATTATATTAATGTATTATATATTGTTATAAATATGTATATTTATAATATAAATGTATAACATAGATAGGCAAGGGCCTGTTTTCCCACTTTTGATTCCTCATTGTCCTGTCACTCAGGAAGACCCTGATTCTTAGTTCCTCTAAACATCTTTCTTAGATATATTGGAGAGCACCTGTTCGTTCTCATTTTCTATGTGGATTCAGAGCCAGCACTGTTTCCATCACTGAAGGCCTCCAAAAATCTGTCCTTGGAGACTGTTTTAAATATTGCCAACCTAGTTTAAAGGCCACCTTCCAGCTTCCCTGCAACTACCTACCATACATGCAATTGCTTAGAAAACTGATAAATCCAATGCTACCTGCAAAATAGCACCACTCTCCATGTCTTTAGCAATTGCCCGATAAATATTCCTTAACATGGGTCAGCTCTTAATTGAGAACATTCCAAAGTAATGCAAAGTAATAGCAAATGGAATTGTTCATTACTGATGAAATTTCCAGATTATTTCTAATTGTTTGGTCTTTATTTCATACTTTATTACCAGCAAATGAATGGATACATTTTTCACTAATGGATAAAATGTATAATGTTGACCACTGGAGAAAATAAAAGAACATGTTCTGATAGGAATGATCAAGTTGAATTGTTAAGAGAGTGAACAGAGCATAAATCCAGAGTTTCCAAAATATGTATCAATATTTTATATTTATTCTTTTTTAAATCTCTTTTTATAAGTTAAATTGGCTCATTTAGCAAAGAGAAATGGAAATTTTTTTAAAAGGACAAAAATCTCTTCTATTTCTGTAAGGAGCTAAAAGAAGGTAGCGTCTGCAGGGAAGTGCTAAAGCAACATTATTATAAATAGGGTTACCTTTACAATTATTCCAGCTTCAGGCTTACACCTTTAGAAACAATTCATCACATTGCATCCTTTCTTCTTCCTTTGCCAGAACCAGCCAGAGATAAGCTTCCAGTTGCTAAAGTTGTGTGAGAAAAATAGAATTTCTCTATCCTCTCGATATGATTTCAGCTCTGCTGATGTTGAAAAAACCATCAGCAGATAGAAGGTCCATGATTACACCAGGCAACATTGCTCTCCTCCAGACAATCACCCTCTGGGATCTGGTCATGTAGTGGAGTTCTGAGAAACAATGCAGAGAAGAATTCGTCCAAATTTGGTAATAGATTCACAATGGTATGTAAAGGTGAAAGAGAAAGGTATTGAGGGTTGCTGTGAGGTTATGAGTTTGAGATTTTAGAAGGATGTTGGTGGCGAGGAAGCCAGATGGAAATATGCGATTGCAGAGATATTTGACATTAGATAAACAACTTGGTTGTTTGCCTCTTTAAGCCCCATTTATTACTACTTAGACTGAATTGATTTCTGCATGGCAAATATTGACTCATCTTTCAGAAGCCCCAGCTAAAATGTCACCTCCATGGAGAAGCTTTTCAGATACTCCCCAGGCATTTAGTTGCATCTCCAGGGTATTGTGAAAGTACACAATACATAAACTGTTCAGACTGCTATCATAATATTTCCCATGCTGTAATTTGCTGCTTATATATTTTCTCTATTTGACCAAGGAATCAGTATGACATGATGAAAAGAGCACGGCTCATGAAGTAAGTAGACAGACCTGGTTCCATTTCCAGCTCTGTCACCATAACATTGTGACCTTAGAAATGACAAGGGTACATATGACTTAAGGAGAACAGTAGCAATTATGGAGGATAGTGGTAGAGACCAAATCAGAAAGATACCCCAGAGTTTGACACTTAGTGGCACTCAATTCATGCTCTTCTCTGTTTCTACATCTTGTTAAGACCATGTGCTCCTTGAAGGCAGGGATTGGTTTCTTGGGATCCCAGGTTCCTGGTACTACGCAGGTACTCAATAAATGTTTCTTGCATTAATGAATTGGTCCACTATCTGTGTCCCTTATTTTATGAAGTCGCCCCTTACTATACTTATTGTGTGATCTTTGTCCATCTCCTTTACTTTGCTGAGGGCTGTTCAAAGGCAGTAGACCATCCATATACAGGCTTCAGAACATTCTTCCTTTTCACCAAATCTTTACGGCTTTCTACCTTCTGGGTACATAGTGAGATTTTACTTCTTGTTCTCCTTGTGACTGTATGAGGTTATGGGACTAGTTTTAGTCATTGAAATGTAAGTAGCAGTGACTTCCTGGCATGAGCAAATATGTGAACATGTGAGACCCTCAAATTCTCTTTCTGTCATTGCATCTGGCAATACTCAAAATTGTGGTTGGCCAATAACTTGTGTTTCTGAGTGACTGCAATAAGCAGAGTTCCCATTCTCTACCCACAATCTGGAAGGGACAAGTTAAATAATCAAGAATAAACCCTAGTCGATGTAAGTCACTGATATTTGGGGATGTTCTTGATCACAGCCTACTCTCACCTGTTCTAATTGATACAGGGCACAATGAGCAGAGTATCTAGCACTATATTCAATAAAGGGTAATTATCAGAGGCCTGTTCCATAAGCCATTCTCTAGAATTTTACTACCTCAGTGTTTTTAGAAGTAGTCTATCATTGACATTGCACAATCCCATGTGGCAGCTAGAAGAGAGATATTATCCCCATTTTACAGATGGGGCAACTAAAATCAGCAATTACTCTCCATGAGGATTTCGGCAAGTCATACAAACACTTTCAGAGTTATGAATAGATCCCATTGTTTTTGCCTTCCAGTAGGCAACCATTTGACAAAACCACACAGGAATCATTGGAAATATAAAATTCACGTTAATAAAACCCCTACTCTTGGGAAACTTGCATTTTATTTAGCATTGAAAA
The DNA here is from genome assembly GCF_009764315.1 of Trachypithecus francoisi. Lineage (NCBI taxonomy): Eukaryota > Metazoa > Chordata > Mammalia > Primates > Cercopithecidae > Trachypithecus > Trachypithecus francoisi. The sequence goes on along the minus strand of NW_022681453.1, from coordinate 73,295,789 downwards.
GATTGAAAATGGTTGAGAAACAGCAATGCAAGGTTTGGTTTTGCTTACGTTCTAAATTATAGGTGTAAATGAATAAGCTATAGAATATCAAAAAGAGGTGAGATTATCTGAAGTAGGAGATGAGATTTGAGAGCAAATATATAGAATTCTATTTGAAAGAATTTGCTCTGACAAAAGTAGAAACTGTGTATTGTGCCAAACGATTGGTTAATCCTTACCCATATTGTAGGGCTCGGTTCAGATGTTACCACCTCTGAGAGGTCTTTCCTGACTCCCTCATCTACTTTAGGACACCTCCTACATGTGCCATGCTCTTGCATATAACTGCTATGCTAGCTCTCCACTGTATCATAATCATGCATTTAGTTTTTCTACCTTCTCTATTAGACACCAAGACACTAAGGGCTGGGAGCACGACTGCTTTGCATAGCCAGCACCTAGCACTGTGGATGACAGTTTAGTGGGTATGCAATAATAATTGTGAGTAGAAATTGCAGTTTTTTAAAATGACTCAAAAAATTCTGTAATCTGGAGAACATAGACTAACTGATTCCAAAATATCTTGGTCAGTGCCTCTGTTATCTCTGCCCTCAAGAAATTTATACAGAGAACCTTAGAGGAGAATATTTCTCACGTTTCCTACTCCACCAAGGTTGGAGTTCAAAACAGATATCCAATTGCATTCTGAGGTGATAATGAAAAACACAGATGGTCTGAAACTCAGAAGCAACTTTTATATTTTGTGGAGGTAGCTAAAAAAAAAAAGGGAAAGAAAAGAGACCAGAAAGCAGCCCAGACCAGAAAGCAGAAGGTACCGTCTGTTACACATCAACTGACTTAACTGGTCCTGACAGGGCATGGGCCATTAACAAAAGCTTTCTAGCCTGTCGCATGCATGTACAGGCTTAAAAGCCCTGTTCCCCCAGGGCCATTAGAAACAGGACTTGGTCTGCTACAACATATGCATCTGCTAGGCAGAATGGCTGATTACCACTGGAAATGCCACGGCTGCCTACTGACCTGACCGATGCGGCAGGTGCCTTGCACAGCTGTGGTTTGTAAAGAAGTTGGGAGAAGAAGACAGTTTTTATGAAAGTAGAAAAAATGTGGATGAGGAATACATAATAATAATAAGAAACATTTAATAATTGATTAGCCCATGCTCTGAGATTTACGTGCTTTGCCATATGTCATTCTCATCTAAAGTTAGCACTGTATTACAGTCTCCCTCTCCCTCACTTTCTTCATCTTGACGCCATGATAAAATAACCTACAATTCTACGGTAATGCAGACAATCAGTGTGAGACACCAGATCCCAGCCACGACTCTTGGACTAGAAAATTTCTATCTTTAGCCACTGTGCAGTGTGGCCTCTGTGCCTTTTTGTAGTGATAGGCACGAGGAGTTGGAGATCTAAAAAAAAACTGGCTGAGAGAGAAGGCTACAAAATATATTTGAGACTTCATCACGGTGAGAAGCATTTTATTTTATATCTGCCTGTTTTTCTCTGAAATTGCCTCAATACCTCTGAGCATTTCATTATTCAGCCTCTTTCTCCATTTACAGAATAGTGTACAAGGTTTAATGGAGTCCCCTGGCTTTTCCCTTTGAAATATTCATGGGCCTTTAGAGTTTCTTTCATGCTCACCTTCTCCTCCATTAGGAAAGAAACCTTGGAGGAGCTAAAGAAGAAGAAACTGGTGCAGGAGATAGATGTGTGTGTGTGTGTGTGTGTGTGTGTGTGTGTGTGTGTGTGTGTGTGTGTGTGTGTGTGTGTGTGTGTGTGTGTGTGTGTGTGGTAGCTGTCTACTCCCAGCTCTAGCAGGGAAAAGAAAGTGCTCATCTCCCAAGGAGCATGTCTTCTTTCCCTAGAGCTGATATGTCTACTTTCCTCAGATCAAAGGGAGTGAAGAAATGGCATATTCTGAGAAAAGGGATTTGACTATGACATTTCTCAGCCTGTGTCTTCTCTCTTCATTATATATGAATCTACGCAGGTCCAAAGGAATCATGAGAAGTTGTCTTCATGGGGAGGTTTGGTGAAAGGTCAGCAAATAAGAAAACAGCATTATTTGACCTCACACTTCTCAAAATAGCACCTTCTCATACCTTTTTGGGGGCCTTGCTCTGCCTTCAGACCATTCACCCAGCTCCTTTCCCTCCTGTCATCCAGCTCTTCCCTGTCAATCAGGGTCTCTCAGTGATTTTAATCCTGGTTTACTAAAATGAAAACAGAAAGCTATCCTTTACTGAGTGCTTACTGTGAGTACTACACTGAGTACTATGTGCCAGGTACCATAACAATCTTATCAAATAAATATAATCATCTTTGAGGGATAAGGAAACCAAGATTCAGAGAAATCAACCTCTATTGGAAGAGCTATGATTGGAACCCCACTCTGATTCCAACACCTGAGATCTTGACTTTTCTGCCTGTCTTGCTATGGGAAGTTTGACAGTGCTAGCCTTTAATATCATTAAAAAATTAATAATCAAAAATTGTTTTTCAAGCCAAATGGGGCTACTCTAATTTTAAATTTCAGGGAATTCTTTGATAACCACAATTAAAGAAGTTAAAAATAAATTAAGAGTGTAAACTAAACAAAAACCATAATAATTATTCCTTGTAATCATATATATATATGATTTATACATATTATAAATCAGACTACAAATCATGTTAAATGGAAGAATTCCTAAGAGAAAGAACTGTAAAACTGCACTGATGTGTACAAAGAAAAAGCGAGACAAAACTTAAAGATGCAATAAATGCAGGCCCGGAACAGTGGCTCACACCTGTAATCCCAGCACTTCGGGAGCCCAAGGTGGGATGATCATTTGAAGTCAGGAGTTTGAGACTGGCCTGGCCAACATGTGAAGCCCTGTCTCTACTAAAAATACAAAAGTTAGCCAGTTGTGGTGGTGCACACTTGTAATCCCAGCTACTTGAGAGGCTGAGGCAGGAGAATTGCTTGAACTCAGGAGGCAGAGGTTACAGTGAGCCAAGATCATGCCACTGCACTCCAGCCTGAGTGATAGAGCAAGACTTTGTCTCAAAAAACAAAAACAAACAAACAGACAAAAAAACATATTAAGCAAGCAAGATAGGAAAAGAGTACCTAAAAAAAACTGAGATTAGTCCTCAATACTGTTTCTTTAGGCTTTAAAATTTATTCTCTCTTCTCCTAGAAATTCTTTATAATCTACAAATTATGTTACTATTTAATATCATCTATAGTCAGATTATATGATACCAACGTAGCATTTCTATTCACTGAATATATATTTCGAGCAATGATAAGTAATGTTTATTAAGTACCTATGCTCTGGACACTGATCTAATTATTTTAGATATATTGTTTCATTAAATTGTCAAGAGTGATATGAAGTAGATATAGTCTCTGAACTAGGCCACAGGATGACAAAGACACATACAGCTCTCTCCTAAGGATGTCACAGTCTCCTAGGAAATAAAGCCTGAGATCAGACCATCACCTATCTCCTCCAACCCAAGCCCCCCACATATCCCATGTTATATTGATATCCCAGTGAAGAAAGGCCCCAGAAGCCCAGAAAAAAATGAGTTTATTCCCCATTAAAGAGCTAATGTTGAATTGCTATCGAATTATTTGGGTAAAACATGTCCAATGAGTGTAAAGGATCATTAAAGTATTTTGCACCACTCTCTATACTGAACCTCCTAAGGTAGAAAGGTAAAAATCGAAGTTAGGTCTAAAAATGAGCTCTGATTTTATCTGCAATACCATTTGCCTCACTTGCCCTGATACGCTGAAAAGGCAATTCTGTCTGGACATATAAAAATAGAGTTTTTCTCCCTTGGTTCTATAGGGAAGGGGTAAGGCCCTTGTTTTAACTACTGAGATAAGAGAACCAGAGATGAGAAACAGCACAGCAGATTAAATGGGCTGGTGCAGGGTCAGAATCATAGTTTCTGTCCCTCATTGCTACGTATTTCTTTTCTTTGTAAAAGTTAACTTTTCTTTCAGAGACTTTAAAACACAAAATGATATTACAAAACCAACCTGGCTGGGTCAGAGGTTTGGTAGTTTTCCTTGTAACCTTAATTAACTAGATCACCAGGCAATTTCTCCCCAAAGATCAAATAAATGTAATCTTCCAGTTTCCCATCTCTAAGTCCTAAGATGGGGCCAAACATAAGCATTGGGCATCAGCTGCCTATGTCCCATTGTGTCAGACCCAGTGCAATCTATCTGGATGAGGATCACATCAAATGGAAGAATTTTGTGAGATCTAAATGAACTGAATTTGAATGCTACCTCTTCTTTCATAAAATATGTTCATCTCACATAATCAGTGCATTTCCACTCATCATAGACCCTCACTGCCAAATGGGTAATGACCTCATCTTCTGCTGCTTATTTAAGTTAAAATATTTATCTGCAAAGTGTAGCCAAAGCCCGTCCTCACACATCTTTAGCTACTGTTCTACCACCTTCTGAGATTCCTGAAGTCCTTTGTTTCTGGTAAAATGCAGCTAATACTACATACATCATCAGATTATTGTGACAATTACGTGAAATAATTTCTGTAGAAATGTTTAAAAAAATAGATGTCTGAATCTGGTAGGTTTATTGTGAAAATGGCTGCAGTTTTTGACCTCTCCCTATGTCCAAGTTTTTTGTAGTGTGACTTTGGGACACCTCTCCTTAAGAGATGAAGTCTATTTCCCAATTTAGGAATCTAGACTAGTCTTATTTATTTATTTTTTATTATAAGTTTTAAAACTTTTAGGTTCAAGAGTACATGTGCAGGCTTGCTATGTAGGTAAAATTGTGTCCTAAAGGTTTGGTGTACAAATTATTTTGTCACCCAGATAATAAGCATAGTGCCCAACAGGTAGTTTTTCAGTCCTCACCATCCTCTTACCCTCCACTCTTGAGTAGGCCCTGGTGTGTGTTGTTTCCTTCTTTGTGTCCTGGACAGGTCTTTTATTTGCATTGGACAACAGGATGTGGCAGAAGAGAAGATGTGCCTTTCTATTGCTTTGATGCATTTACCATGAATAAACCTGGAGTGGTTTGTCAGAGGGATGTAAGAGAAACATGAAAAAGAACCAAAATTGTCCTAAACCAGGCAACAGACAGGCAACAGCTAGTCAGCACCCAACACATGAGAGAATCCAACCAACTTTAGCAAAGACAATATCCACCTGATTACAGATGCATGAGTTAAGTCAGTCAAGGACAGAAGAACCACCCATAGACTTCCAAGCAATAATAAATGCTGTTCAAAGCTATTAAATTTGGGGATGGTTTGTTATGAATCAAGGAATTATGCATACATTGAGCCTTATTTTGATCCTCTGGATCAGAAGGCCCAGAAGTGGAACCCAGGCTTCTGCATCTTTATAATATCACAACCCAAATCTGGGATGTTTTTTTAATATGCATATTTCTAGGATTTATGGCAGGCCTAAATCACCAACTAGAGGTGCAGGCACCTGGAATTTGCATGGTTAACATGCTCCGCAGGTGATTCTTAGTGACAAATAAGAACCAATGCTCTAAGTCTTCCCTTCTCATACTTTAAAGTGCATACCTTCTTTTGAGTGAACTCATCTCCATCTAGTTAGAGTCATAGAATTCAGTACCTAAAACTAAAATGTGTAATCCCTTTCTTTTGAATTAGGAAGGAAAATCTTTATAGCTAAAACTATGCAATAGTTTACAAACACATTTATACATAAAAATCCATGAATCAAATTTTGGCAAGATTTATTGGCGAGATCCTAAGGCCTGGTTCAAAAGCTCGGCTATATACTGGAATCACCGAGGGAGCTTCAAAAAATACTGAGCTTGGCCAGGTGCAGTGGCTTACGCCTATAATCCCAGCACTTTGGGAGGCTGAGGAGTTCAAGACCAGCCTGACCAACATGGTGAAATCCCGTTTCTACTAAAAATACAAAAATTAGCCGGGCACGTTAACATGTGCCTGTAATCCCAGCTACTCGGGAGGCTGACGCAGGAGAATCGCTTGAACCTGGGCGGCAGAGATTGCAGTGAGCCTAGATCGCACCACTGCACTCCAGCCTGGGTGACAGAGCGAGACCCTGTCTCAAAAAAATAAAAATAACAATAAAAATAAAATGCTGAGTTTGAGTCCAAGCCGCAGAATCTCTAATTTAATTGGTGTGTGGTGTGGCCTGGACTCTGGGATTGTTTAAGGCTCCCCAGATGATTCTGATGTGCAGCCAAGTTTGAGAACCACAACTCTACATTTTTCTGTGCCACACTATTTCCAGTTGAGAAAAAAAATTAAAAAAAATAAACTAAACAGGTGTGTGTGTAATGGTCATTAAGATTCCCTGCGATGGCCTAAATTACCTGCTCTTCAGGAAGCCTTGTAGCTCATTTGACACCATTTTTTAGCAAACTGTTTTTATCCTGATTTAGATTTTAAATTGAGGGAATAATGGGACAAAGAAATCTGGCCAGATCTTTCTTAAATTGAAAACACATTAAATTCTCCCACAAGGCTGGGTGAGTTGGCATTTGCATGTTTTAGATATAATTTTTAGAAATGTGCCCTTATTCTGAGAATATTTTTCCTAGTACAGGTGCATGACATTAAACTTACTGTCAATAACTGTAGCATGAGCACACACTTGATGATAAATCTTAATATGATTTTAAGTAAAGAACAATCCTGCCATGGCCTTAGGTAGTTTTAATCTGGGTTGACCATGGTCCAACTTTATAAAGTATCTACCATCATGAGTAGATACGTGGACTACAGTGTCAACACTATTATTAATAACATGTGTTGATGTGATACACAGGCCTTACCACAGTTTCTGTTTATTAGTTGAAATCAAATTTAGAGGGGCGGAGCAAGATGGCCGAATAGGAACAGCTCCAGTCTCCAACTCCCAGCGCGAGTAACACAGAAGACCGGTGATTTCTGCATTTTCAACTGAGGTACTGGGGTCATCTCTCTAGGGAGTGCCGGACAATCGGTGCTGGTCAGCTGCTGCAGCCTGACCAGCGTGAGCTGAGGCATCGCCTCACCTGGAAGCGCAAGGGGGAAGGAAATCCGTTTTCCTAGCCAGGGGAACTGAGACACATAACACCTGGAAAATCGCGTAACTCCCACCCCAATACTGCGCTTTAAGGAAACAGGCACACCAGGAGAATATATCCCACACCTGGCCGGAGGGTCCCACGCCCACGGAGCCTCCCTCACTGCTAACACAGCCGTCTGCGGCGATCTATCCGCAAGGCAGCAGCGAGGCTGGGGAGGGGCGCCCGCCATTGCTGAGGCTTAAGTAGGTAACAAAGCCGCTGGGAAGCTCGAACTGGGTGGAGCTCACAGCAGCTCAAGGAAACCTGCCTGTCTCTGTAGACTCCACCTCTGGGGACAGCCCACAGCTGAGGTCCAATAGGGAAAGCAGCGGGGGCGGTGCAGAGGCAAACGACTCTGTCTGACAGCTTTGGGGAGAGCCGTGGATCTCCCAACGCGGAGGTTGAGATCCGAGAACGGACAGACTGCCTGCTCAGGTGGGTCCCTGACCCCTGAGTAGCCTAGCTGGGAGACATCCCCCACTAGGGGCAGTCTGACACCCCACACCTCACAGGGTGGAGTCATCCCTGAGAGGAACTTCCAAAGGAAGAATCAGACAGGTACACTCGCTGCTCAGCAATATTCTATCTTTGGCAACCTCTGCTGCTGATACCCAGGCAAACAGGGTCTGGAGTGGACCTCAAGCAATCTCCAACAGACCAACAGACAGTCCTTCTGACTGTCAGACGGAAAACTATCAAACAGGAAGGACACCTATACCAAAACCCCATCAGTACGTCACCATCATCAAAGACCAGAGACAGATAAAACCACAAAGATGGGGAAAAAGCAGGGCAGAAAAGCTGGAAATTCAAAAAATAAGAGCGCATCTCCCCCTGCAAAGGAGCGCAGCCCATCGCCAGCAACGGATCAAAGCTGGTCAGAGAATGACTTTGACGAGATGAGAGAAGAAGGCTTCAGTCCATCAAACTTCTCAGAGCTAAAGGAGGAATTACGTACCCAGCGCAAAGAAACTAAAATCTTGAAAAAAAGTGGAAGAATTGACAGCTAGACTAATTAATGCAGAGAAGATCATAAACGAAATGACAGAGATGAAAACCATGACACGAGAAATACGTGACAAATGCACAAGCTTCAGTAACCGACTCGATCAACTGGAAGAAAGAGTATCAGCGATTGAGGATCAAATGAATGAAATGAAGCGAGAAGAGAAACCAAAAGAAAAAAGAAGAAAAAGAAATGACAAAGCCTGCAAGAAGTATGGGATTATGTAAAAAGACCAAATCTACGTCTGATTGGGGTGCCTGAAAGTGAGGGGAAAATGGAACCAAGTTGGAAAACACTCTTCAGGATATCATCCAGGAGAACTTCCCCAACCTAGTAGGGCAGGCCAACATTCAAATTCAGGAAATACAGAGAACGCCACAAAGATACTCCTCCAGAAGAGCAACTCCAAGACACATAATTGCCAGATTCACCAAAGTTGAAATGAAGGAAAAAATCTTAAGGGCAGCCAGAGAGAAAGGTCGGGTTACCCACAAAGGGAAGCCCATCAGACTAACAGCAGATCTCTCGGCAGAAACTCTACAAGCCAGAAGAGAGTGGGGGCCAATATTCAACGTTCTTAAAGAAAAGAATTTTCAACCCAGAATTTCATATCCAGCCAAACTAAGTTTCATCAGTGAAGGAGAAATAAAATCCTTTACAGATAAGCAAATGCTTAGAGATTTTGTCACCACCAGGCCTGCCTTACAAGAGACCCTGAAGGAAGCCCTAAACATGGAAAGGAACAACCGGTACCAGCCATTGCAAAAACATGCCAAAATGTAAAGACCATCGAGGCTAGGAAGAAACTGCATCAACTAATGAGCAAAATAACCAGTTAATATCATAATGACAGGATCAAGTTCACACATAACAATATTAACCTTAAATGTAAATGGACTAAATGCTCCAATTAAAAGACACAGACTGGCAAACTGGATAAAGAGTCAAGACCCATCAGTCTGCGGTATTCAGGAGACCCATCTCACATGCAGAGACATACATAGGCTCAAAATAAAGGGATGGAGAAAGATCTACCAAGCAAATGGAGAACAAAAAAAAGCAGGGGTTGCAATCCTAGTCTCTGATAAAACAGACTTTAAACCATCAAAGATCAAAAGAGACAAAGAAGGCCATTACATAATGGTAAAGGGATCAATTCAACAGGAAGAGCTAACTCTCCTAATATATATGCACCCAATACAGGAGCACCCAGATTCATAAAGCAAGTCCTTAGAGACCTACAAAGAGACTTAGACTCCCATACAATAAAAATGGGAGATTTCAACACTCCACTGTCAACATTAGACAGATCAACGAGACAGAAAGTTAACAAGGATATCCAGGAATTGAACTCATCTCTGCACCAAGTGGACCTAATAGACATATATAGAACTCTCCACCCCAAATCAACAGAATATACATTCTTCTCAGCACCACATCGCACTTATTCCAAAATTGACCACATAATTGGAAGTAAAGCACTCCTCAGCAAATGTACAAGAACAGAAATTATAACAAACTGTCTCTCAGACCACAGTGCAATCAAACTAGAACTCAGGACTAAGAAACTCAATCAAAACCGCTCAACTACATGGAAACTGAATAACCTGCTCCTGAATGACTACTGGGTACATAACGAAATGAAAGCAGAAATAAAGATGTTCTTTGAAACCAATGAGAACAAAGATACAACATACCAGAATCTCTGGGACACATTTAAAGCAGGGTGTCGAGGGAAATTTATAGCACTAAATGCCCACAAGAGAAAGCAGGAAAGATCTAAAATTGACACTTTAACATCACAATTAAAAGAACTAGAGAGGCAAGAGCAAACACATTCAAAAGCTAGCAGAAGGCAAGAAATAACTAAGATCAGAGCAGAACTGAAGGAGATAGAGTCACAAAAAACCCTCCAAAAATCAATGAATCCAGGAGTTGGTTTTTTGAAAAGATCAACAAAATTGACAGACCGCTAGCAAGACTAATAAAGAAGAAAAGAGAGAGGAATCAAATAGACGCAATAAAAATGATAAAGGGGATATCACCACCGACCCCACAGAAATACAAACAACCATCAGAGAATACTATAAATGCCTCTACGCAAATCGACTAGAAAATCTAGAAGAAATGGATAATTTCCTGGACACTTACACTCTCCCAAGACTGAACCAGGAAGAAGTTGAATCCCTGAATAGACCAATAACAGGCTGTGAAATTGAGGCAACAATTAATAGCCTACCCACGAAAAAAAGTCCAGGATCAGATGGATTCACAGCTGAATTCTACCAGAGGTACAAGGAGGAGCTGGTACCATTCCTTCTGAAACTATTCCAATCAATAGAAAAAGAGGAATCCTCCCTAACTCATTTTATGAGGCCAACATCATCCTGATACCAAAGCCTGGCAGAGACACAACAAAAAAAGAGAATTTTAGACCAATATCCCTGATGAACATCGATGCAAAAATTCTCAATAAAATACTGGCAAACCGGATTCAGCAGCACATCAAAAAGCTTATCCACCATGATCAAGTGGGCTTCATCCCTGGGATGCAAGGCTGGTTCAACATTCGCAAATCAATAAACGTAATCCAGCATATAAACAGAACCAAAGACAAGAACCACATGATTATCTCAATAGATGCAGAAAAGGCTTTTGACAAAATTCAACAGCCCTTTATGCTAAAAACGCTCAATAAATTCAGTATTGATGGAACGTACCTCAAAATAATAAGAGCTATTTATGACAAACCCACAGCTAATATCATACTGAATGGGCAAAAACTGGAAAAATTCCCTTTGAAAACTGGCACAAGACAGGGATGCCCTCTCTCACCACTCTTATTCAACATAGTGTTGGAAGTTCTGGCTAGGGCAATCAGGCAAGAGAAAGAAATCAAGGGTATCCAGTTAGGAAAAGAAGAAGTCAAATTGTCCCTGTTTGCAGATGACATGATTGTATATTTAGAAAAACCCATCGTCTCAGCCCAAAATCTCCTTAAGCTGATAAGCAACTTCAGCAAAGTCTCAGGATACAAAATTAATGTGCAAAAATCACAAGCATTCTTATACACCAGTAACAGACAAGCAGAGAGCCAAGTCAGGAATGAACTTCCATTCACAATTGCTTCAAAGAGAATAAAATACCTAGGAATCCAGCTTACAAGGGATGTAAAGGACCTCTTCAAGGAGAACTACAAACCACTGCTCAGTGAAATCAAAGAGGACACAAACAAATGGAAGAACATACCATGCTCATGGATAGGAAGAATCAATATCGTGAAAATGGCCATACTGCCCAAGGTTATTTATAGATTCAATGCCATCCCCATCAAGCTACCAATGAGTTTCTTCACAGAATTGGAAAAAACTGCTTTAAAGTTCATATGGAACCAAAAAAGAGCCCGCATTGCCAAGACAATCCTAGGTCAAAAGGACAAAGCTGGAGGCGTCACGCTACCTGACTTCAAACTATACTACAAGGCTACAGTAACCAAAACAGCATGGTACTGGTACCACAACAGAGAAATAGACCAGTGGAACAGAACAGAGTCCTCAGAAATAATACCACACATCTATAGCCATCTGATCTTTGACAAACCTGACAAAAACAAGAAATGGGGAAAGGATTCCCTATTTAATAAATGGTGCTGGGAAAATTGGCTAGCCACAAGTAGAAAGCTGAAACTGGATCCTTTCCTTACCCCTTATACGAAAATTAATTCAAGATGGATTAGAGACTTAAATGTTAGACCTAATACCATAAAAACCCTAGAAGAAAATCTAGGTAGTACCATTCAGGACATAGGCATGGGCAAGGACTTCATGTCTAAAACACCAAAAGCAACGGCAGCAAAAGCCAAAATTGACAAATGGGATCTCATTAAACTAAAGAGCTTTTGCACAGCAAAAGAAACTACCATCAGAGTGAACAGGCAACCTACAGAATGGGAGAAAATTTTTGCAACCTACTCATCTGACAAAGGGCTAATATCCAGAATCTACAAAGAACTCAAACAAATATACAAGAAAAAAACAAACAACCCCATCAAAAAGTGGGGAAAGGATATGAACAGACATTTCTCAAAAGAAGACATCCATACAGCCAACAGACACATGAAAAAATGCTCGTCATCACTCGCCATCAGAGAAATGCAAATCAAAACCACAATGAGATACCATCTCACACCAGTTAGAATGGCAATCATTAAGAAGTCAGGAAACAATAGATGTTGGAGAGGATGTGGAGAAATAGGAACACTTTTACACTGTTGGTGGGATTGTAAACTAGTTCAACCATTATGGAAAACAGTATGGCGATTCCTCAAGGATCTAGAACTAGATGTACCATATGACCCAGCCATCCCACTACTGGGTATATACCCAAAGGATTATAATTACTCTACTACAAAGACACATGCACACGTATGTTTATTGCGGCACTATTCACAATAGCAAAGACTTGGAATCAACCCAAATGTCCATCTGTGACAGACTGGATTAAGAAAATGTGGCACATATACACCATGGAATACTATGCAGCCATCAAAAAGATGAGTTTGCGTCCTTTGTAGGGACATGGATGCAGCTGGAAACCATCATTCTTAGCAAACTATCACAAGAAGAGAAAACCAAACACCGCATGTTCTCACTCATAGGTGGGAACTGAACAATGAGATCACTTGGACTCGGGAAGGGGAACATCACACACTGGGGCCTATCATGGGGAGGGGGGAGGAGGGAGGGATTGCATTGGGGAGTTATACATGATATAAACGTTATGCACATGTACCCTAGAACTTAAAGTATAATAAAAAATAAAAAAAGAAAAAAAAAATACTCTGTCATGGCAAGATAAGTTACCCATAACCTTCACATTTGCATAACAGAATAAATTGCTTCAACTCTTAAAAAAAAAAAAAAAAAAAAAGAAATCAAATTTAGAGAATTTCCCAGTATAATCAAGGATAGGAGTACAAGGAGCATTGCTCAGAGTTGATGCTTAAATTTGTTGCTGATCCCTTAGCTGTTAACCAGGCATTTTAAAAGTTGTTATTTTAATCAGTCAATCAAGCACAGTCAGAAACAACTCTTCTTCTACTGGACTGCTTCTTTCCTGCTGAGTCCTGATTGTGATATAAAATTGAAAAATATCAATGCTTGTGAATGCCTTACCTCAGATGATTACAATAATATCACCACCACCAAGTACAAAACAATTATTGAGCACTTATTATGTTCCAGCAATGCTGCAAAGGTATATAAGTATTAGCTTATTTAATTTAATTCTTAAAATTGCCTTGTAAGGTAGGAGCCATTATTGTTATCTGCATTTTATACATGAAGAGACTAAAGCACAGGAAAGCTAATTTCCATAAGGTCCCTCAACAAATAAGAAAATCAATGCTGTGGAGTCAGGATTGGCTCTTTGGCTAATGGACTCCAGGAATCTTGCCATTAACCATTGTACCATATTGCTACATTCAGCATGCAATGGTATACTGTAAGGGCACTTACATAGAGTTGGGTGGAAACTTGGAGATTTTTTCAAACTCTCTGATTGATTTTATGAATGAGAACGCTAAATTCCAGAAAGACGGACTGATTTGTTTCAGGTCACTGTGAATGTATCTGGAACATCATGGATTCTGAGGATTCATGATTCCTCAGAAAACACACTTACAGTCCCACATTTTAGAAATAATTTCTTAAATCTTGAATTACTACCATAAAACTTCAGTTCTGAGAATATTGCCATGTTTCAACACACATGCAAAGTGATTAGCTCAAAGCCGGATATATAGTGGATACTCAGATAACATTGCTCCCTCTCTTTGGCACTTTTGCTAAGATACTTTCTCTCTTTATTAACTATTTTGAAAAACAAAGATATACTTTATTTTTAGCCAGTGTGCCCACTTAAAACTCCCTCTTCTTGACTTCTCCTTATTACTTTCTACCTCTGAAAAGATCATTTTCAGCTTTCTTCAAGACTTCTTAATCAGTTCTTGAATTCTGATGTTTCTGGACTGTGTTCTCAATCCTCACTCCTTCCCAGACTATACATTCTCCCTAGGGAATCCCCTCCTCCTCAATTGCTTTATCTACTTCCTATGCCAGTAAGTTGAAAAGCCTTATTTTTTTTATTTTTTTATTTTTATTTTTGGAATCAGGGTCTCACTCTCTCCTCCAGGCTGGAGTACAGTGGCATGGTCACGGTTCACTGCAGTCTTGACCTCCTGAGCTCAATTGATCCTCCCATCTCAGCCTCTTGAGTAGCTGGGAGTACAGGCGAATGCTGCCACTCCTGACTAATTTTGTATTTTTTGTAGAGACTGGGTTTTGCCACGTTACCCAGGCTGGTCTCAGACTCCTGGGCTCACTCCTGGACTCAAATAATCCATCTGCCTTGGCCTCCGAAAGTGTTGGGATTATAGGCATGAGCCACTGTGCCTGGTCTCAAAAGCTATATCTCAAGGTTAGACTCTATCCTGAGCTACAGCCTTATGGATCAAACTGCCCACTATATACCTGGATGTTGTCCTTTGGTTTAAGGACAATATAATTCAATGTACAACATTTGAGCGGGTGGGGGTGGTAGGAGATAATTTATTTTTATTTTTTTAAAATAGAGTTTCGCTCTGTTGCCCAGGCTGGAGTGCAGTGGCATGATCTCAGCCCACGGCAACCTCTGCCTCCGGGATTCAAGCGATTTTCCTGCCTCAGCCTCCTGAATAGCTGGGACTACAGGCACAGGCTACCATGCCCAGCTAATCTTTGTATTTTTAGTAGAGACGGGGTTTCACTATGTTTGTTGGTCAGGCTGGTCTTGAACTCCTGACCTCGTGATCTGCCCGCCTCGGCCTCCCAAAGTGCTGGGATTACAGGCATGAGCCACCACGCTCGGCCAGTAGGAGATAATTATTTGGGACATCTAAAGCTTCAACTAGTTGTCTGAAATGAATCACTTCCTTTCCCCGTATTTATCAGCAAAACAGACCAATTCAAATCTATGGAGAGATATTCAGTGGTCTAGTCTACTCTGCTTGCGGGTAGAGTCCAGAACTCATCATTTCAAACATATATTTTAAAGCCCCTACTTTAGGATATAAGTCTTTTCTTCTTTCATTTCTTTCTAAGCACCACTATGTATTTATATTTATGTGGAAGTGTGTATGTGTATGTGTGTGTGCGTGCAGTTACATATACATTCACATACTTACACAGACACATGTTCCCCCCTCCACTTTTCTCATAACAAAGTTGGAAGGTAGTATGGTGGAGTGGGAGCAGAGGCCACGACATTCACATATTTATTCGAATCATGAAAATTCTCATCTGACTGCCTACACACTCTCCAAGAGGGAAATGTTTATCAAAGCATTCACAGCTTGTGCATCGCTGCCATGAAATCTTCCTAATGTTCCCAGAATCATTCCACTTATCAGGTATTCATATGCCTTCTATGCTTCCCACAGCTTGTTCTACAGGGGCGTGTCGTTGAGTGAGGTGGCATGTTTCTGTCCACCCTGCCTTTTAGAGACCCAGAGCCATCCGGAAGTGAAAAGCAGGTGGAAGGATGCACTTTCCTGAGGAAGACCAGAGGAAACTCCCAAGGCTGCAGAGTGTCTTAGCTCATGAGGAGGAAATGCCCACCCCAGGTGGTTCTTCTCAGCAAATAGATTTAGTTTTATATTTTATGAGGGTATTACTTCTAGGTCCGGTTTTCATTTTCATTCTGTGTAGGTGCATGTTGTTAAATTCCATTTCCTATAGGCACAAAATATATTACCTCTGTTTTACCATCCTCTAGATATGGAAAACCATGTAAAGGACTAAGACAACTTCTATTGTGGACACATTGAATGCAAACATGCTCTTAGACTCTTAACAAGAAGAGAGGGAACAACAGGTTTAGCTCCAAGTTGTAAGTTTATAACTGAAAAGCTGTCCTGCAGGGAAGGAGACACCCAAATCCAGCTCTGACCTTACAACCTTTCTTAGGTTTTGTTCTTGCAGAACAGAATTGGAGAGTGATTTACATGGTAGTAAGACAAAAGAAGTATAATCAGCTCAGCTATGACTCAGCTCATGTTGACTCCTTCACACAGGGCACAACGCAGTCAGATTCTTCAAAGTTAGAAGGACCAGAAAAGGAAAATCTGAAAAGGAAAGCCTTTGAAAAGAAATTTGGCAAAAGGCCTGATCTACAAAGCTGATTTTCCCTGATATAAAATGTCCCCATAGCACAAAGCTTTTTATTCTGGATGAAGTGGGCTATCTCAAGGGTGACAGATGACTCACCCACCCTGACAAATTAGAGCTCATGACTTGATATGTTCACGTTTAGCAGAAGAGATAAAAAGATGGGAAAGGTAAGGCCCTGTTAATTCACTGTGGGGATTTAGGGGGAGGATAGATGGGGCCCAAGATCTTGGTGAATCCTTTTTCTCACAGTAGTCACTTGTACTCTCATTGAGCACTGAGACCAAGGAGCAGACAGATCAGAAAAGTGATTTCTCATCCCACTCTATTCAGCATTAATGGCACAAAATCCCATTAGTGCACTCTAGGGGTTCATTTCAAAACAGACAATGGCCTCTGAATCAGCCTGCCGTGCATAATCATCTGGCAATAGGGAAATTACACAATCAAAAATTTATCAAAGGACCATGAAAGGCAGCTATGTGAGGTCATGCCCATTCCTTGTTTTGCAGGGAGGAGGGGACATCACTTTAAGACCAGCAAGATCGATTTTTGTTTCATAACCACAGCTGGATTCACATAATCAGCCAGAAAAGATAAAACTCTTTTAAAGGAGAAAGTGAAAGGAAGGAGTCTTGTTATTATAGTTATTTAATAAATAGGTGAAAATAATTTTATCTCCCTTAGGTATTTTTATGTTCTATATCAACCTTTTCAAAAAAATCTCTCCCACATTCTCTTTTATTATGATTGAAATTCGAGTCCTAGAGGGTTGTCCAATGTCCTATCTTTAGCCTCTACTCTCTCCTAATCTTGGGACCTGCTTTCCCAATAGTTTGTCAGACTTTATCACATGGATTTTCTTCAAATCCTTATCTGGCATTAAAATATCATCATTCTTATCCTTTCGGACACATTTATTGGTACATTTATATAGTTCTTTTTTGGTTTTAACATGCATTCACATGTATTATCTTGATTCCTACAATCAGGGCGTAGCCAATTTTATCAGTGGGATGACTCCCAAATCCTTCTCTCTGTTTTCTATTCTTACTGCAATCACCCAGTTTAAAATTTTATTATGTGGAACTATGGTTATTGCAGTTTTTATCCTGATCTTTGTGTCTTCAGTCATTCCCTTCTTCAAATTCTCCTGCTGCTAAAGCAATCTTGTAATAGCAATGCTTTGTTTAACTCTCTTTTGCCTAAATGGTTTGAATTACTGGCTTAAATGAATTGATTAAATTATTTACTATTTAAAAATTAAAGCCCTTCAGCCTAGCATTTAAGGCCCCCAATAAAAAGGCCTAAATCACCTTTTATAAATCTTCATTTTGTCCATCATTTCCCAGCTACCTGTACACTTCCTTCTGTAAGATCTCCAGAGTCCACTATGCCACATCTCCCTGAGTAGCTCTGTGGCCCCATCTATCTGAACATAGCTGATTGGCAGGGATAGACACCTGACCCAGCTGGGTTAATCAGATTATCTGCCCAAGGAATTTAGATTTAAGACTCAAACTGAGCCCAATCAATTACCTAATGTTACTGGCCCTGGAAGACATTATAGATACAAGTGTGTGGCTGTCATTTTGCAGCAGCTATTTGTATGCTGAGACCTGGAAGAAAGGAGTACTCTGCAGAGAGAGGCAGGTAAACGGGGCCAAAATCCAGAAAAAGGTAAAAATTAGATGTTTTAAGAGAGAGACACGAGATGGAAAGTAGATGGCTTTATTCTTAAAGGCATAACTACTTTCGGTTCTGTACAAAAATGAAGCTTAGCTGCTGTCCCTGCCCTTTGTTTCCATGGGTTCTAGTTCTTAGAATAAATTACCATTAACTTACGGTAGTTTGAGTGAATTTCTATTTCTTGCAACCAAACAGCCCCTGGCTAATAAATATTATTTAGGGACAGCCAGATAGCCTTTTGCCAGGTCTGAAGTACATCTTGCCATTTCTCACACCATCGGTCAGAAAGGCCCTCTACTTTCATCTGCTTGTATTCTTTAGCATTCACTTCAAACGCCACATTTTTATCCACACTTCTATAATCACCCATCTCTCATGGATAAAGCAACTTCCAGCAATTCTGCAATCAGAAAGCAACAGGAGAATTTCAGGAATTAAATTCCGATCTCTTGGATTTTTAGACAAATGAGAAGAACCAGAGCAGCCTTCTGTTTTATTTTAAAAGAAAGAAAAAATCCACTCTTGTTTACACTTAGGAACAAATCAACTCAACGAATTAAGAGGGGGCATTGAACTAAACCTCTGGTCTCCATCCCTATTTTGGCCAGGACCTTGCGTCTACAACTTCCTCTTTACTAAATCCTGATTTTCAAGTTATTTCAATGATGTAATCCCATGAGTCCATTTTAGTGGTGCTAAAGGTCTGGAGGGGAGCACACTTTCCCAGACACAACTTCCCTGGGTGCTCCCTCTCTTCCTGTGTCAAGCATCCCAAATTGGCCACTTTTGACTGCCGACTCCCACTGAATTTGCTGCACACCATCACCTCAAGGTCGCTTTCATTATCATTATTGTTCAGCATTCTCCTGCTCGTTGGATATGTGGTACTTTGGATATTTTCCCCAGATGATTCAGCTTGCATTGATTCAAGCTAAAACTCATTTCCCTCCTATTTTCACAGATCCTTCTAATCAATTTCATGCTGCAGAACAATTTCACCTTCCCTCCTGTTGGGCATGTTAGAAAAACCTGCTGAATCATGTGCTCTAAGTATTTAGCTCTGGCTTTGCCCTGACAGCTTTGCAGTTATGTCCTGGACCAGTTTTGAAGCTGGTTGTTGTAGTAATTTCTCCTTCATCAGAGGCCTCATGAGGATATCTCATTTGATGGCAAATATTATTCTGATTCCAAGATTCACTAATTTGGAACTTTCTTTTAAAAAGTCACTTATACATTTGTTCATTCAAGTTTTCTTTTTAATCTTTCTTTTCCAGATGAAACTTTAATTCTGTAAAACATCATACTAATGATTTCTGGTTGATTTCACCACTTGGTCTGCTGAAAGGATGTTCCCAGACCTCATACACCCTGACCTTTTGACAGTCTGGAATTGAAGTATTATTTCTAAATTCTTCTCCATGACTTCCTGGACTTGTGAACCTATCTTTCTAGCCCTGTTAGATCCTCCTGTTTTTCAAAGCTCCTTTTTCTGCTTCCTTTTGATCATCCTGTTCCTAAATATCCCATGCTCTCTTATGATGAAACTCTTTTGAAAAATAGTCATGTAATAAATATATTAGTGGTATCTAATCAGACCATTTTCTCTAGACTTCTGGAAGCCAGATTTCTACTCTATGACCTTGCTACCTTGGCCACAGCTAGATAACAAATTCAAGTTCAAACATTCATCCTTTTTTTAAGGTGGGGGAGGATTTGAACAGTGATACAAGGAGTAGCAGCTGGGTGTGGATTATAATAGTGGTAGAACTTTCTTAAGGAAGGTCTTCAAACTCCCGTGTCTGAGGTCTGACTTTCCATAATATCAGTCTCTATAGGGGCCTAATTACTAACCATTCTTATAGTCCATGGGATACTCAAGTATCTGTTTAGCCATGTGAAATACTCTTAAAAATATAACTTATAATTTTGTGATTATAAATCTTATTTCCCATGCCTCTAAGGACTGTCAAGTGATTCTCAAGAAACCATTTTTAGGGGAGCATAAAACTTTATATCACCAGTTGTAGTCAGACAACTAAGGATTGAATTCTGGCTCGTTCACTTACTAGTTCTATGATCCTTATAATAAAATGTAATAATAGTTGTATCTTCTTCCTAGAGTTGTGGTGATAACTAAAGTAATGAATGATGCATGTCATATTATTATTGCATTATAAATATTCAATAAGTGTTAGCTGTATTGATTATTGTTACTTTACTAGCATTATTATCTATTCTTTGCTTCTTCTCTTATCACCCCTATCACTGAGTAGATCTCTGTTTGCTACATTCTTCTTCTACTGACAGGAGATGTTCCTGTTGCTTTATAGGCATCATAGTTCCCTAATATAACTGCTAGAACTTATCCATGATATCATTCTGTTTAAGATGTAGCTTCATTTGTCTGCAACAAAGATTCTACTATTTTTGCTAAATTCTACTATTAAACCAAGGAGCAGAGTGGCCTTTCTTTTTCAGGTTCTTACAATGATTTGAATTGATAATAATTTTTTATTTTTCCATTTTATGTGCTTTTTAGTCCATTATACCATGAGTATATTATGAGTAGAGGAGGAAAAACGTAAGAAAGTATCAAGGAGGTAAAGAAATTGAATGGTTAAGAGAGACATTGGAGAAAAAGGAGAGGAGGCATTCATAGATTAGGTTGATGGTATGGAGACTGTTGCTGATAATGACTGTGAGTTCCAGAGGGCCCAGTGAAAGGATTTTAGAAGGTTTCACTTGGAAGGATTGTGTGATGGTTAATTTTATATATCAGCTTGGAAGGTGTTTTGGGATGAGATTAACATTTAAATTGGTGAACCTTGAGTAAAGTGAATTTCCTTCTTTAATGTAGGTGGGCCTCACCCCATCAGCTGGAAACCTGAGTAGTACAAAAAGACTGGCCTCCGGCTGGGCGCGGTGGCTCAAGCGTGTAATCCCAGCACTTTGGGAGGCCGAGACGGGCGGATCACGAGGTCAGGAGATCGAGACCATCCTGGCTAACCCTGTCTCTACTAAAAAAAAAAATACAAAAAACTAGCTGGGCGGGGTGGCGGGCACCTGTAGTCCCAGCTACTCGGGAGGCTGAGGCAGGAGAATGGCGTGAACCTAGGAGGCAGAGCTTGCAGTGAGCCGAGATTGCGCCACTGCACTCCAGCCTGGGCGACAGAGCGAGACTCTGCTTCAAAAAAAAACAAAACCAAAAAAAACTGGCCTCCATGAGCCAGAAAGAACCGCCCCCCCCTCCCCCCCCCCTACACAGACTCCTTTCTAGACTTCATCAGCACCATTGGCTCTCCTAAGTCTCCAGCCTGCTGGCCCACACTACAGATTTTGGACTTGCCAGCCTCGATAATTATTACATTAGCCAGTTAATCATAAAAAAATTTTTAAACATATATCTCTCCTGTTGATTTTTTTTTTTTTTTTTTGGACTCTGACTAATACAGGTGGAGTTGGGGGAAAGAGGTTGAATGGGTGGGGAGTGTGAAGAGTTTTATGTTTTATGTTGATTAGTGCTTGAGAGGTAAGAGGTGAACTAAGAGAGATGAAGGGCTGATGTGATTAATCTCAGGGATCTCAGGGCTCTATGTTTTGTGGAGTAGGAGAGAATACTGAAGCTCACTCTTTGCCCATGATGATGGGCTCAGAGGGCCTTCAAGGGTCATGAGACTGATCCCAATTCACAATTCTCCTCTTAGCCTTGGGTGCAGAGATGGAAGGTTTAAAAAGGTGTGATCTTTTTTCTACTGCTCGGATTCACACTTGACCTTTTGGTGGTAAAGAGGTGATCTTTCTCTGAGTGTACATGCCAAATCACGAACCCTGTTGATAAACTAAAGGCATTTTGGTAAAGTTGGGCACACTGTCAAGAGCATGAGTCTCTTCTCCCTATCTCATAGAGAGTGAAGAGCCAGGAAAGCAGGACCTCAGACCCAGTGCACAGCCAGTATTCTAAGAGCTGTGAGGAGAATAAGGTAGGAAAAATTCTGCCCTCACGAAGCTTACATTTTCATGGAGGAAGACAATTAACAAAGCATTAAACAAAAACTAAGAAATTTCAGATAGTACTAAAAACTATCAAGTAAATAAAATAGGTTGATTTGCTAATCGAAAAAGCAGTCAAGGAAGGACTTTTTGAATATAACATTTTTGGGAGATTCAAACATACACCTTTTTTTTTTTTTTTTTTTTTCCGGAGAAGTATAATGTTAAGTAGGAGAAAAGGTAATAAAGCTGATAATTAGATATTTCTTATAAGAAAATCATCTAGAGAAGATAAATGTTTCAGGAGTTTCAGCTGCCTCTTTTCTCAGGAAGTAAATGAGGAGTGGGTTCATGGAGCAATTGTGTCCTCTAACCTCCCTAGACTGACTTAGCTAAATCAGGAAGAGAAGTCCCTGTTGACTTCTAGCAGAGAGATGGGGTAGCCAAGTGCATCAGAAAGAGAAGAAAGAATACAGGGAACAGCATGGTGAGAGGCCACTGTTTGGATTGGAGTAGGAGGGAGCAATGTTAGAGGCAGCTGTGAGTTTGGAACTTTGGGGAAAGGAAAAATGACTAAATAGAATATTTGAGAAAGGTTTTTATATTGGATGGCAAAGACTAGGATAAGCTCGGTTTGTTCCTGGGTTAGTTTTGGTCTATTCCTATTGGTCCAACATGATTTTTAAGAAAAAATTCTCATTTTCAGAAACATCACACTTTGGATAGTAGATTATATGTTTACATTACTGTATAAAACCCCTCAGCTGCCCTCTATGAAAACACACAGCAAAAATTTACATCATTTTTGAGAGTTTGTAGAGTTAAATTTATAGTCCCTTTGAATGTCACTGTAAGTAAGGCAGGACTATTTGGGGCTCTGACTCATGTGGATTATAAAAGCACTTACTGTGACATTTAAAATTGGAATTTGTCCAACATCTTTATTTGATTTTTATAGAAATAGTTTATGATCATCCTGCAATGAAGTAAAGGTGAAGCAGGCCTAGGGAATAAATAAACACATTTTTATATGAAATTCATGTTGGATATATAGGGAAATGTGGAGCACATACTGAAGAAAAGAGTATAGAGTCAGGGAGGGAACAAATACAATCTCTGGTTTACCTCTTTATTTCAAATATACTTATTTAACATTATATACATAACAAATATATAACATAAGTATATATTTCAAATATACTTATTAACATTAACAAATATACTTATTTAGGTTGGTGCAAAAATAATTGTGGTTTTTGCCATTAGAAGGGGCAAATTTATTGTATAAAAAGCTATACTAAAATGCATTTGTTTGTTTCCTAGACCTGCTTCACCTTTACTTCATTGCAGGATGATCATAAACTATTTCCATAAAAATCAAATAAAACGGACAGTATGCAATTACTTTTGCACCAGCCTAATACTGGATGCATAGCACTGTGCTAATCTGTATGTGTTGTGTGTGCATATGCGTGTGTGATATTCAGGTGGTGTGCGTATGGTATGTTGTGTGTATGTGTTTATATTAAAAGTGAGAGTTCTAGGGGAAGTGGGGACTAGAAAGATGAATAAAATGTCTGTAGTTTACCAGAAGGAAGGAAAGCAGAAATATAGCTAACATGTATTTAATGCCTACTGTGAGTCACTGAGCTTTATGAGGCACTTCACACATATCACTTAATCTCACAAAGCCATAAATATTATATTAATATTCATTTTATATAAGCAAATTGGCTTTGCAAGGTTAAGCAACTTGAAGTCAAGTTTCAAGCACAAGTCTGAAGTCAGGTAAACATGTCTCCAATACCTGAGAAGTCTGCAATAGAAAGTCAACTATGTGTTAAATGATCTGATAAAGACAAAAGTATTATGGGAGCATGGAGGAAGGCAGGAAAGACAGAGAAGAAAAATAAAAATAGTCAATAAATATTGAGCTTATTAAGTGCCAAATATCGTCTTAAGGTACTAATATATATTCATTCATTTAATCCTCATAACCATTCAATGTGGTAAATCCTATTATTAACCCTGTTTTAAGCATGAGAAAACTGAGACACAGGCATATAACTTGCCCAAGGTCATACAACTAGCAAGTGGTGAACCAGGATTTAGCTCTAGGCTGACTAGTTCCAGAGGATATGCTTTACAAAACAAAAACAAAGCGAATCCCATATTCCCTTTACTTGGCTTACCTAATGTTAGCATATTCTATAACTAAGGTACACTTATCAAAACCAGGAAATGAACATTGATACAAAATTAGTAATGAAGGAACATGTTTTATTAGAATGTCACCAGTTTTTACCCTAATGCCTTTTTTTTTTCTCATCCAGGATAAAATCCGGGATCCCACATTGCATTTAGTTTTTGTGTTTCCTTAGTTCCCTTCAATCTGTCACAGATTATTATTCTTTCCTTTTTTTTTTTTTTTTCCATGAACTTGACACTTTTGAAGAGTATTGGTCAGTTACTTCATAAAATATCTCTCAATTTTGGTGTGTCTGGTGTTTCCCTCATAATCAGATGGAGGTTGTGAGTTTTTTGGTGTGAATACCACAGAAGTGACGGTGTGTCTGCTGTAGACTGAATGGATTCCCCAGAATTCATATGTTGAACCCTAATCCCCAGTATGGTGGTATTTACAGGTAGGATCTTTGGAAAGTGATTAAGTCATGATCATGGAGCCCTTGTGAATGGAATTTGCAGTCTTATAAAGAGACCTCAATGAGCTACCTGGCCCTGTCTGCTTTGTGAGGACACAGTGAGAAGCCAGCCATCTATGTACCAGGAAGTGGGCCCGCAATAGAGACTGAGTCTGCTAGGACTTTGATGTGGGACTTTCCAGCCTCCAGAACTATGAGAAATACATTTCTGTTGTTTAAGATACCCAGTCTATGCTATTTTCTTATAGCATCTAAACAGACTAGGACTGTCTTTTTCAGGGTATTTTCAGTTGGTTAAGTGGTAGTTCCTGCTAGATATCTCTACTATAAAATTATTATTTTTTTGTAATTGATAAGTGTTTTGGGAGAACATGCTTTGAGATTGTGCAAATATCCTATTTCTCCTCGATAACGGATATGCTCTTAACCATCATTCTATACTTCCCCCACTTAGAATAATTTTTTGTTGGGAATCAGGGACATGATCACAGAAAAGAAAGAATGGGATCTGTCAATCAATTGAAGGAAAAATATTTTAAAAGTATTAATTCTTCTATGAATTTAGAGTGCCTGCAGAAATATCAGCTCGATCTTTCCCCTAGGCATTGGAAAGAAAAATAAAAGGGCCTTGAGATCAGCAGTTAACAGGGTTTCCTAAACTCACTCAGTTCTATTAGCAAATGGAGCTTTGTAGACAGACCGTATTGATAGAAATAATTTTCTGTTGCCTTCTTTTTATTGCTGAATGCCACTATGCTTTATGAGAGTCCCAGACTGATGTTAAAATTCCAGATCAATGTGAGACAAACTATGATAGACTGTCACTAGGTTTTTTGTTTAATTTCTTCCTTGTGTTTTTTCTGTAATGACTCTCTCTCTCTCCCTCTCTTTCTCTCTCTGTGTGTGTGTGTATGTGTGTGTGTGTGTGTGTGTGTGTATTGGGTGGTGTCTTTGATAGCTCCCGATGTAGAAACAAACAACAATTTTGAAACCTAGCAATTCTCTGAATTGTTACATTAGATAGCTTGTCTTATATTAAAAACCAATTAATGTTTGTATGAGTCTGACTCTTCTGATTTTTTTAAGTCGATTATCATAAACAATGTCATAGGTTTTTGCTTTCTGTGTTACCAGTATTGGAGATATTTTATTTTGCACCTTCACTACTCCAGAAAGCATTTAAGATGAGTTCAATGATATATATCATACAATAGGTAACATAAATTAGAAGCAAACTTTTAAAAAGTTAAATAGTGGGTCAGGACATAAATTAGAATTAGAAATGAACTTAATATAAAAATAGATTCCTATTCTACACTTTCTAGCATTCATTTATATAAATTCTGAAACTATTTCTATGTCAAAATATGAGTTTTTCTCAGCAAGAAATAGGTTTATTTCTTTTTTTTTTTTTGAGACGGAGTCTTGCTTTGTCGCCCAGGCTGGAGTGCAGTGGCCGGATCTCAGCTCACTGCAAGCTCCGCCTCCCGGGTTCAAGCAATTCTCCTGCCTCAGCCTCCTGAGTAGCTGGGACTACAGGCGCCTGCCACCATGCCCGGCTAATTTTTTGTATTTTTAGTAGAGACGGGGTTTCACCGTGTTAACCAGGATGGTCTCAATCTCCTGACCTCGTGATCCACCCACCTCGGCCTCCAAAGTGCTGGGATTACAGGCGTGAGCCACTGCGCCTGGCTAAAATAGATTTGTTTCTTAGACTAGAAAGATACTTCTCCTGAGAGGTTTTTTGCTTTTGTTTTTTTCTTTCTTTCTTTTTTTCGAGACAGAGTCTTGCTCTGTCACTCAGGCTGGAGTACAGTGGTGCTATCTCGGCTCACTGCAAACTCCACCTCCCAGGGTCAAGCAATTCTCCTGCCTTGGCCTCCTGAGGAGCTGGGATTACAGGCGCAGGCCACCATGCTGGGCTAATTTTTGTATTTTTAGTAGAGAAGGGGTTTCCACCATGTTGGCCGGGCTGGTCTCAAACTCCAGACCTCAGGTGATCTGCCCGCCTCAGCCTCCTGAGAGTTTTTATAAGGATACCACAATATCATGAGCATATTCCTCAACAACATTTATATATTTGAGGCAATGCATTTCATTGCTTCTTAAAGAGTCCCTCAAAACAGGGCTGTTGGTATTACCCTAGATACAATTTAGAAGAAGCTATTCTATGGAAATTGGAAAGAGATTGACAACATAAAATACATCCAGTTTGCAACTTTCTGTTGGCTTGACTTAATCCCAAGGTAGATTTGTATAGTATCTAAAGAGATGGATGCACTGCAAACTCAGGCTTCACCTACTCTCTCAGCTGAGCTTTTGATAGATATTGGGTAGCAACAACACTTTAGTCAGGGACATTTTTGGTGGGAGGGAACAGAGACTCATATAAGTTGATGCAAGAAAAAATTGTAGGAATACAGACAGGACTGACACAATGCAAACACAATAAATAAAGAATAGTTGGGTCCCATGGGAAGTGTCTCTGGGAACTGCAAAAAAAACAAGGCAGCTTCTTTATCTGTCTCTCTTTCTCTGGGCGTATCTAGTCATTTCTACCCTCATCTTTATGTCTGCTCTGTTCTTCTTTCTAGAGAAGTGTTACCACCATGGCCCAAAGCAGCCACTTCAGCCCTCAGAATTAACAACTCCGGTACTCACAGACAGTAAACATCATTCAGTTGAATTGTCCAACCCCAAATTCCCAGGAAGAGAAGCTGGCCCAGCTTTTCTTTGTGGTCTGCTATAGGCAGCGGTCCAGTAGTGGAGAGATGGCCTTGAATCTTTTGTCCAAAGAGTATGGCTGGAGGTGTGTGAATACTTGGTTCAGATCTCAGGTGTTACCCTTCATCATAAGGGCTGTAAGTAGGGGTAGTTTCCAAATGTGACCAGACCATCTCTGCAAATGTGACATGTTACCAAGGTAGCCACACTTAAGAAAACACAGCCCATTGCTCTGTCACACAGCACAATGTCTGAACAAGGCGAGGTGGACCTAACTAATGCAGAATGATCTCTTGGAGGGAAGAAGAGAGAGACTTACCTGCTGGCTCCTTTCCCTTTTCTATATCTCCTTTCTCAGAATTAGCCTCACAGTGTTACTTACCCCCCACTTTAATTCCTGTTACCCAGGTGCTTGGTGGAGCTGCTGAAAGCTAAATTCTAGACTGAAGTAGCTTCATTTAAACCCCAAAGCAATAGTAATTGCCGTGGTCCTAACTGATACAAATTTGTATCACAACTCAGTCCCTAGCCCATTTTTCCAATCTGGATCTCATATTCATTGTCTAGTTAAGTAAAGAGAAAGTGCCTAATGTCCAAAGTGAGTTTATGTGAAGTCTTTTCTCCTCTTATCTTTTTGCTGTACTTTCTTCGTGTAAAGTACAGCATGGAATGGGTGATGGGGTGGGTGTGGGGGGAAAGTCATGGGTCCGCTGTTCCATTCTCATCCCTTTTCCTTGGTCATATCAAAACACAAGACTGTTTACTTGTGTAATTGCTCATTTTTTAACATTTTGCATGAATTTTTCCACGTGATAAAAATATTTACAAACAACTAGATCTATCAGTAATCTCTAAAATAGAGTATTGCAAGATGATCCAATAGAGGATAAAAAGAAAATATTCAAATTTCTCTTCGTGTATTTTTATGTCATTCTTTAAAAAGGTTTATTATTTGTGTATGTTTTATATGTTTAATTTATTAGTACAGAAATGCAGCAACATACTTTATAAATAAATACACATGAGGACATATGCCCAGATTATTTTTTTTCCAGATTGGATGCGTGATCAAAAGTTTGGAGGCCACTAGTACTGAGACGTCAATGAATAAGCATTACTGGTTTTGTATCTATAGAAAAAATAACAATTCCCATTGAGGGTTTGTGGCCAATTCTGACTTTTAACTTCTTTGATAGAGCCTGGTCCCATAGCACATTACATTATTCAGCATGTTATGCTTTCAAACCACTTACCTTTTATTTAAAGATTTATTTAGTATTTAGTATTTCATACTAGCAGACGGATTGAATTACGGTAATTTATTTATGTGTTTAATGTTGAATCAGAAAGTATGAAACAAGTTCATTATCACCACAGGGTGATCAAAGGCTGGTGCTTTTGAGTATCAGCATGTATGAGTTTAAAGAGTTCTCTGGAATTCTTGTTAAAACAGTGACGTCTTAAACAGAGAACCAGAAATGCAGGCATCTATATCTTGTGATCACTCCGTTAGATATATGTAGTACCTCATGACCGGAAATGTGTCATACAGGCTCTCTACATGTAGAACAATTCTTTACTTATGTTGATATCAATGATTATTGATGTGGGTGAGACTGGAGATAAAAGGGGACTCCAGGATGACTCTTTGAGTTGTTAGTAAGGGAGTGGAGAGGACAGAGGCTGGCAGGGCATGGGAAGAAGGGAAGAACGCTGGTATCTATGTAGGCACTTTGCATTTTTTTCTTACAAAGATTCTGTAAAGTTAGTGCTATGGTCCCCTTTAGACAAATCTCTGCATCTTTCAAAGCCTCAGATTTCTTATCTATAGAAGGTCACATTGCAGGTCAGGCGCAGTGGCTCACGCCTGTAATCCCAGCACTTTGGGAGGTCGAGATGGGTGGATCACGAGGTCAGGAGTTCGAGATCAGTCTGGTCAACATAGTGAAACCTCACCTCTAGTAAAAACACAAAAATTAGCTAGGCATGGTGATGCGTGCCTGTAGTCCCAGCTACTGGGGAGGTTGAGGCAGGAGAATCGCTTGAACCTGGGAGGCAAAGGTTGCAGTGAGTCGAGATGGCGCCACTGCACTCCAGCCTGGCAACAGAGAGAGACTCCACCTCAAAAAAAAAAAAAAAAAAAGTCACGTTGTAAGTAAGTGGTAGAGTTGGTTTTTGAATGCATGACTCTCATTCAAAGCCTATGAACTTTCCACTATGGCATCGTTCCTCTCTGATAATGCAGCCCACATGGTGGATAAGTAGATACAATGACAAACTGGCTCTGAAAGTGTATAAATTATCCCTGACTTGAGTGAGCTTCTGATTTTTCAGTTGAGATGGATCTGACTAAACTCTGTAAAATATGTATTCAGACATTTAGCACATATTTTGGGGGCATTTACTATGTGCTAGACACTGTGATGTGCTTTTGGTACACTGTAGTGAACAAGAAAAAGTTCTTACTCTCAGTCTGGTTGAGAAGACAGCCACACATAAGTAAATAATTCCCTAAGTAAGATTTTTTCATAATCCTAAGTGGAATGAAAGAAGTAAAACAAGATGATGTAGTAAAGATGCTGGCATGCTGTGTATCATGGATGGTCAGGGAAGAGCTGAGAAGTTTTATTTGAACTTGACCTTTAATGATGAGAAGGGGCCAGCCTTGCAAAGAACTAGTGAACAACAAGCACAAAGACTGAGGAAGAAGCGAACTTGCATGTTTTAGAAAGAACAGCAGTGGGGACCGGGAGTGGTGGCTCATGCCTGTAATCCCAGCACTTTGGGAGGCCGAGGCAGGCAGATCATGAATTCAAGAGATTGAGACCATCCTGGCCAACATGATGAAACCCTGTCTCTACTAAAAAAATGCAAAAATTAGCTGGGTGTGGTGGCACATGCCTGTAATCCCAGCTACTCCGGGGGCTGAGGCAGGAGAATCACTTGAACCAGGGAGTGGGAGGTTGCAGTGAGCCAAGCGGAGATGGTGCCACTGCACTCCAGCCTGGCAACAGAGTAAGACTTCATCTCAAAAAAACAAACAAACAAAAACCGAAACAAAACAAAAAAACAAGAACAGCAGTGGGAATGGAGCACAGTAGAAACAAAAGTGAAGTGAGAGAAAAGTCATAAACAAGGCCTTGAGTACTTGGCAGATTTATTTAATTGGGAAGTATATTTGTTTACATTTCAATGTGTGATAAGAACCAGGACCATGGAGACATCTCCAGGTTGCAAGGCTAGACATGGGGGGACAGCTGCCTCTCTTTTTCCTACAGAAATGCCCAGATTCATGTGATCAGGCCTCTTGTCTACAGTAAACTGCCTCACATGTATCACGACATGCAGTTTTCACTATATTGCCTGGGGGTAAGAACTGGGGCAAAGGATAGCTAGTGTGTCCTGTGTGTAAGTAAATAATAATATGGTCTGCTCTAGAACCCGTATGTTGGCATCCAGGATAATACTATCAAATACGAATATTATGCGCTTAATACATAGTATGATTCCTCTTTTTATACTAGCATGCTGGCTGCTGTTCAGATAATGGATTAGAAGGAGAAAAATGAAAGCGGAAAATCAGTTGAAAAGCTGAAACAGTAGATCACGTCTGTGTTATGGTGGTGGCAGTAGAAGTGAAAATATTCAAGATCTATTTTGGTGATAGAGTTGACTAAGTTAGCAGAGAGAATAAGAGAAAGAGAAATCAAGGTTGATGCCCAAATTTTTGGCTTGAGAAACTGGGTGGATGCAGGGTTGGTTTCAGAGAGGGAGAAGCCTGAAAGAGGGGCAGGTGGTGAGGGGTAGAATTAAAAGTGCAGTTTTCAATGTGTTGATAAACATCATCCAGCATCACTGTTGGTGGCTGGCCTTTTCTGTATTTGCCATTTATGCCAGGGAGATGATAGGTAGTTTTTCTTCATGTTCATTTTTTCTCTATGATCTGAAGCTACAGTTCTGTATCATAGGGCCCTACTGAGTTCCCCTTGTCTTAAATGTTCCCCTTGTCTTGTATGAAAATACCTGGCCTATGTGACTCCACCCAAGTTAATCTGTGATACCCTCTGGAGTCCATCCTCTCAAATCACCTTGAGTACTTTCCTTCTTGCTGTTCATTCTCCACTGAATTCCCATGCCCCCAGATTAAGAAAGAAATCTGATAAATAACTTAAAAAGATATTATTTGGGCCCATCTATTTATGATTTATTTTTGAATATTCAAAATACCTTGCTTTAGCCCAAGTATCACAGTGATTTTTATGCTGCTGTCTTAAAGATTCCTTTATTATGACTTTGTGTGTGTCTGTTTTGCTAAGCCGGAACCACGTTTCCAAGAACTCCTTGTGTTTCCGGCTCAGGGCTGGCCACAAGGAAAAAAATGAACAAGATCTGGAAGGCAGAAAAGAAGCACCAGCTATCTTTATGATTTGAAGATGGGTGTGAAGCCAGCCGTGGCTGCCAGCTCACCTAAGTTGTCACTGATCTGCTGGTTCACCCTGTTGGCATGGGCTCCTTCAAGTCCTGCTAGATTCCCCTGCTTCCGCTTCTCTGAATCCCTGGCTAGGTATGTGTATGTTTCTTTGGTGAAAAGCGTCAGTTTATCCTGCAAGTCATTTACACGGAGGCCACGAGAAGCAAGTATGAGTTTCATTTTTTCTTGCTCTATCCATTTCATATGCATCTTTCCTTCTTGATCGTCAGCCCTGCAGACTTCATGCCCAAGAATAGATGCAGAGGCCTTAGACTACTTAACACAGTCTCATACTTGCATAGAATCTAAACCCTGTAATAAATCCCTGGTTTTATATCACTCACAATGGTTCTACTTCCCCAATAGAACTGTAACCGATACATATGCAGTGTAGTATCGCATAGCTAAAGTTTCCATACAGTGTAAAAGAATATTAGTTTATTTTTCCACTATGATTTTGATTTATATTTTTTATCACATCATATCTCTTTTACCTCTATAGCAGACTTGAAACT
This sequence comes from Trachypithecus francoisi, assembly GCF_009764315.1. Classification (NCBI taxonomy): domain Eukaryota; kingdom Metazoa; phylum Chordata; class Mammalia; order Primates; family Cercopithecidae; genus Trachypithecus; species Trachypithecus francoisi. Next base: position 73,263,423 of record NW_022681453.1, on the reverse strand, counting down.
TGCTATAGATGGAAATGCTTGTAAAAGAGTATTTCTATCATTCTTTAGTATTTCTCAGACTATTACTGTCTGATTACTAAGGAACAAAAATGTTTATTTTTATAATTAAGTACACATATATTAATTTTGTTGTACATTTGCTTTCAACATCAAATTGTTTATGCATGCACGTATGGCAGAAATTGTTGTGCTTTGTATGAATGTTTTTATAGTCCTTAAAAAATAATGGATGCAATATCTGTGGTAGCCCGACACTTTAAATAATGTTCTAGTGCTCATTTTATTCAACAAATTTCCATTCAGCAGTTCTTACTGGTATCTACAATATGTCCAGATCAATGAATTTTTATGAGAGATTCAAAAGAAATATAAGACAAAATTCCTTCTCTCGTGAAACTTATAATCTAATATTTACTTGTATAAATAAAGGAGAGATTGAGAGACAGAGTGAGAGAGAGAGAGTGTGTGTGTGTGGTGTGTGTGTGTGTGTGTTAGGGGAGAGAGGGTTGACTTGTAACCCTCCCCCAGGGGTGCAGCTTCAAGTAATAACAGTCCATATTAGGGCAAGGTGGGTACTGTGGCAAACTGGAGAGTCACTTGCCCCTTCTAATGGCAGTAACGGCTCCTCAACTCCCACCAATGGGTTACCATTTAGGTCGAGTCTCTAGATGTTCTCTTGTTCAAGGGATGCTGTAAACTGGGACAGTTACATGAACATTCCCATTTAAAAAATATGCACGGAGTGGGCCCGGCCGGGTGGCTCACATCTGTAATCCCAGCACTTTGGGAAGCCGAGGCAGGCGGATCACCTGAGGGCAGGAGTTTGAGACCAGCCTGGTCAACATGGTGAAAACTTGGTCTCTACTAAAAACACAAAAATTTGCCGGGCGTGGTGGTGCATGCCTGTAGTAGCAGCTACTCAGGAGGCTGAGGCAGGAGAATTGCTTGAACCTGGGAAGCAGAGGTTGCAGTGAGCCTGTATTACGCCATTGCACTCCAGCCTGGGCAACAAGAGCGAAACTCCATCTCAAAAGAAAAAAAAAAAATACAGAGGGAAAACAGCCTGGAGCCTGAATTCTGTCCAACGGCAGCTATAACCCTAGTTTTTCAAACATAAATAAATATAAAGGCATCTTCCTCCTCTGGAAATAGGGAGAACCAGACCTAGTTATCTTCTTGAAAAAGAAAAATATACTTCTGCATCCTCTCAACTTATAACGAAGGAAATAAGACAGTTAATCAATCAGCATCACTTGGGCATATTGCTATTATTTACTATCATTTTATTAAAATTAATAATTAATAAATTTACTGTAAAAACAGAGCCTGCCTGGCGCGTAGCACTCGATAAACGCTTTTTATTATTCTGCTTGTTGACGATGTTACCCCTCTTTTGGAGTACGACGGGGCGTAATCGCAACGAGACTCCAGGACCCCGTGTGTGCGCGAGTCGGGGGAGCTGACCTGTGACAAACATGTGCAGAGCTCTAGTCCCCAGCCACGCGGAGGCTGCGGGTTCACAGAAGCGTTGCCGCCCCCTGCCGCCGCATTCACCCTGCAGTCACTGGGGGAAGCCGCACCCCCGGGAAGGGCTGCAAACCCACCCTGCCCCCAACACACCCGCGCTCCCTCTCTGCAGGCCGGTTCCATCCCTGCCCCCAGGTGGCCGAGCAAAGCTGCCTTCTAGCTTCCTCCCGACCCGGCGGCGCCTGCAGCTGCCTGGGGAGGGAGCCTCGCAGCAGCGCAAGCGGGTGGGCGGGTTGGCGGGTGGTCCGGGAGGCGCGCGGGCCGCAGGGCAAGAGGAGGCCGCAGGTAGGCGGGCGGGGAGAAGCTCGGCGGCGGGGCCCGAGCCGGCGCGCCCAGCCCTGCCTCTCTCCCTTCTCGAATCACAGACGGCCTGACTCACTCCTTTGTTTCTGGAAAAGATCTATCTGTACTAGCCCGAGGCGGAATTCACCCCGCCCGCACTCATCAGAAATCGTTTGCTTATTCTCTGCGCCCCTCGGTGCTCGCCTGGGACGCGGGCGGAATCCTGACGCAGGCTGTCAGCCGCAGTGACGGGTGACACCCAGTGAGCCGACTTCCGCGCCGCCTTCCCTGCGCCGACGGACAGCGCGGCTTTCGGCGCGCACCGCTGCCCCCTCGTGGCAGGAGCAAGCATCGCAGCAGCGCCGACCCCACCGCCCACTGGCAGCACGGGAAGCGTCACTTCTGGGTGTTTTTCAAAGGGAGCAGTTTTACAGCTCCATTCAACTACTGGGATTAAGAGATATGACTCCCAGGTTGATTACTAATGAATAAGAAGGGGTGTGGTCTGTGCGTGTATGTTCGTGTGTGCGTGTATGCTCGTGTGTGCGTGTATGCGTGTGAGAGAGAGGGAAGGGAGAACAACTGTAAGAGCATGTTTGTGGTGACAGGATAATGGAGAGGGGAGGAAGGAAGGGGTAAGATGAAAGAGATTAAAAAGCAAGAGAGGCAAAGTGACAGTGACGAGGGAAGAGAGTGACAGGGAAGGATGCAGAAAGAATGCAGGGAGCAACAGTTTGATGGGAAATGGGAGGGGACTTTTGCATGACAGAGAGGGGAGGATTTGACATCCTTGAGAGGTAAAGTTTCATTTTGGTGAAGTGAACCTTGTGAACATTCCAATATACCTCTCTCCTGTTTTACATCCCATTTTGTTTGGCAGCTGCTAGAAATGAGTTTCCATTTTTCTGTCTTGTTTTAATATTTTCATGTCTCCCACATCACTAAGATCATTAGAGGCAGAAACAATTACGCCACACATCCCCTGCATCTGACAGAATCCTCTGTGCGCGCTGGTTTATTAACTCCTGCCTTGCCCCTCTGCCATTAGCTACATCTGCTTTTGTTATTCTGATCCACGTTTCACCAGCATGCACACGCACACTCTCTCCCTCTCTCCACTGACCTCTGTGGGCTCGCTTGTCCTTTGGGAAATAGACCAGTAGCTGCTCAGAATCCAAATGTATGTGACAAACACTCTTGAAAAGGCTTCTGCCACCTACTCATCAACAAACAAGCAAAACAAAGCCCCAACAGCAACAAATAGCCACAAAAAAAGGTTCTTCTGGATCGCATTTGTAACTCTTGACCTAATCCTTTCATTTTCCCTAGAAGAACAAAAGAGAGAGAGAGAGATTTTCAGGGTCTGTGTTAGGCTATAGCTTGTTATGGTGGCAAAAAGGTTAAAAGGGATTTTCTATACCCCATTCTTAGTTACTATTTTGCCAACATTACCCCCCACACAAGTGTGTGTGTGGGGGTCACATTTAGAAAGTCTGGACAGGATGATAAAAATTGTTTTGGCAGAAGATAAATCATTGCATATGGGCGTGGGCAGTAATGCCCAAACTCATTTACCGTAACAAATGGTTTCATGAAAATATTTTGGTCAGTACAGCTTATTTTGGCATACTGAGAGGTGGTTGCCTATCTGTGGGACTGCACAGAGAGAATGGACATCTTGTGGGTCAGTATTGCTTAATTCATTCAGAGGGAGCTCTCAGGAGAGTGGCCATCCCCGGTGTTTGACCTTCATACTGAGGCATGCCCAGGGATTATTGAGGATAGAAATTCAATGTGGAGATAAAGCATTCTTTTGTAATTTTAGCAAATGGATTATGATGCACATAAGCAACAAGAAGAGGAAAATGCATTGGGACTTCCAAATACAAAACCTTTCTCTGACATGGTTATATCAGAGGGGAAGAGTTATAATATTTTTGCCTCAGTCAGTTGTTGTAAAGTTCAAAAGAGATAACGTAAGTGGACATGCTTTGCAAACTCAGAGGATGCTCCCTGGAGTAAAGGCAAAACAATGCCATGGAGAAAAAGGATGTTTGCCACAAGTGTTTCCGAACCAATTAACTATGTTATCTCCAAATCATTAAATAATTGTTTAATTATCCTCTTAACATGCGAACATTTACGTTTCACTTCCCTAGTTTCCTTTGTATTCCTCCATTATATGTCTTTCTGCTTGAATCTGTTTAGAGCATTTGTTTAGGATCCTTCATCAGGGTTTCTGCCAAGCAACCCCTACTCTTAGTTGGGGTTCATTGACACTGTGACCAGGTTGAGTCTACAGTAGCAGTCAATGAGTGCTGCTCAGTTCCCTGCTCACCTGCTTAGATCCATGCTTGGCTGCTGTGCCCTGCAGGGGGCTCATCACAAAGAACTTATACGTGTCTGTGAATCTAGGTCTTTATGGGATGGGGATGGGAATTGCATTTTCTATTGATAGTAGAAATGTAGTGATTATATAGATATAAAACATGTATATATATCACACATATATGTATACTGCGTATATATACACACATATATCCATATATGTATATAAAACATCACAGTACATATATTGTCCCACCCTGACACACACCTACCAATGTTTCTTACCCCTACACACAAAATTTATCACTTTATAAGACTCAGTGGTTTGCGTTCATATTTGGAGTGAGAGTAGAATATATGTCTCTATAGTAACTATCACTGTAGGGTTGAAAAGTGAGAACATTTAACAAAATCTCACATAGAGCGGTGAACTTGCTCTTTGAATTAGTTTGCTAGGGCTACCATGACAAAATACCACAGTGCAGCTGGCTTAAACAACAGAAATGTATTTCCCACAGTCCTGTCTGGAGGCTGGAAGTCTAAGATTAAGATGTCAACAGGTTCATTTTCTCCTGAGGCCTCTCTCCCTGGCTTGCAGATGGCCACCTGTTCATGGTGTCCTCACATGGCCTTTCCCTCATGCATGCACATTCCTATGTCTCTTCTTCTCCTAAGGACACCAAACAGCATGGATTAGGAACACGTCTTAATTGATTCATTTAACCTTAATTCCCTCCTTAAAAGGCCCTATCTCCAAATAAAAGTCATAGATTTTGTAAGGTACTAAGGGTTAGGGTTTTGACATACAAATCTGGTGGGACATAATTTAGTCCATAAGATTCTCCAAGCATATTCACATGGGCTACTGAGAGTAGTCTTCCAGGTTCCACAGGGATAGAGAAGTCTGTATCAGAAACAACACTCATATTAGACCCAGAAGTCCCAGAGATTGGGTGCTGGAGTCCTATTATTCAGCTGACTGTGTGATCTCGAGTCAGATAGTTAATTTTCTGAGGCTCAATTGGTCTTGCCTGTGAAACATGAGCTAACTGTTAGTGTTTTGCCATTATTATTAATTATAATTACATGTAATTATTAGTATTCAGTTGCCTAAGATAGCTGTATGAAGAAGTTCTGTGAAATGATATGTATTGCTTCATTTTACAGCATTTTTATAGTTAATTCTCTGGCAACTTTTCTTAGTGTTTGGGAGACAATGTAGTGTTTAAGAGCAATGTCTGTAAAGGCAACAGATCTGAGTTTGAATTTCAGTCCATTTACTTCTTGTCTTAGTCAATTTTGTTAATGAACAGACATTTTTTGGCTTATTGTTGTGAAGGCTGGGAAGTCCAAGACTGAGGGACTGCACCTGGCAAGGGCCTTCTTGCTGCATCATCCTCCTTTCATAACCAACCCACTCCCACAAAAACTGCACTAATCCATTCACCCTTATGACCTCATCACTACTCATTAGGCCCCACCTCCCAACACTGTTACTTGGGGAATTAAGTTTCCAACACATGCCTTTAGGTGAACAGATTCGAACCATAGCACTTCCTTGGGTAATTATTTAATTTTAAAAGATCCAGTTTTCTTTAGTGTAAAATAGGACTAATATAAACAACAGACAGAATTCATATGAAGATTAAGGAAAATAATACAATAAAATGTGAGGGCTTGGGCCCAGCGTGGTGGCTCACACCTGTAATCTTAGCACTTTGGGAGGCCAAGGTGGGTGGATCACCTGAGGTCAGGAGTTCGAAACCAGCCTGACCAACATAGTGAAACCCTGTTTCTACTAAAAATACAAAGTTAGTCGGGCATGGTGGCACATGCCTGTAATCCTAGCACTTTGGGAGGCCAAGGTGGGTGGATCACCTGAGGTTGGGAGTTTGAAACCAGCCTGACCAACTTGGCAAAACCCCGTCTGTACTAAAAATACAAAGTTAGCCGGGCGTGGTGGCACATGCCTGTAATCCCAGCTGCTCGGGAGGCTGAGGCAGGAGAATCACTTGAATCAGGGAGGCGGAGGTTGCGGTAAGCCGAGATCATGCCATTGCACTCTTGCCTGGGTGACAGAGCAAAACTCCATTAAAAAAAAATAAATGTGAGGGCTTGAAAATAGTGTATCATCATCATTAATTTATTTCTGTAAACTCTTTCCCTTTCCTCTTAGCACAACTGAACTTCCACATGGAGTTCAGTTCTATTCCTGATTTGAGTTTTGTAAATAATCTTTGTGGTATTCTTTTGTGCCAATGACAGCAGTTTATTCTTCAGTTGACCTTTTTGCTGCTGCTTCTTTTCCCCCAGCCAGCTTTCAATGGATGGTTTTGGCCTTCTGTGAAGATAGGACAAGCATTCATATACTTCCCTTGGGGGATCTATCATCTCCTTTCCATTAAGGTAATCCCTTGGTATACCACATACTTGAGTCTTAGTCATTTCTTTCAAGATGCAATGGCGACTTGTTGGCATAATTTCATCTCACTTATACATTTTCAAACACATTCTTGTCAACCTGAAGTTTGAGTAAGCTGGGTAGAGATGAGGACAAAAACAGTATTCACCTTCAATCACCACGGCGTCCCAGCACCTAGCTCGGTGCCAGCCAAATAATAAGAACCCACAAATATTTGGGTAATGAATGAGTAAATGGGCTGTGTGTTGACAAGAGAGTAGCTGGAACACTAAATCCATTTGTTTTTTAGTGGGAGTTACTAAGTGGGGAGAATTCCAGAGCGAATATTGATGGAGGACAGTGTGAAGCTTAAAAACCAAGGAAACACTGACATGGAGGCAGGTGTGTGTGTGAGTGTGTGTGTGTGTGTATGTTTGCGTGTGTGTTTGTGTGAGAGAGAGAGATGTTGAGAGAGTAGCAGGAAGTGCAGTTCAGACTCAAATAGCTTAAAGGAAAAGGAGGGATTGGGACATCATCCATGGTAAAGGGTTCTGAGAAGCTGCCTTTTGATTCACAGAGGGTGTTCAGAGCCTCATGTTTTAGTGACCCCAGTTCCACCTAGACCCAGCTCTAGGCATAATGTGTTTGGCAAAATGACAGGACAATTAAAGGGTCATTAAAGTACTTTATTTGTATCATGAAAAGATTGACTTATAAGTCTTCGTTAAATATTTGCCTTCCTAGCCAGACATAAGCTCCATAAAGACAGGAGCTGGCCCACAGGGAGCAAGTGGACTGGCATGGTACCTGGCCCCTAGCAGTTCCTTCATGAAGATTTCAGAATGACCAAATGAGTGAATGTACAGCACAGTCATCTGTGTATTTGCACCTCTCCAGGGTCTTTTCCACTATTCACACAGAAAAACGTGTTAATTATTGTGAAGCAGCCTTGTATCTGTAGCTGCCACACACTTCTCAATGACCTTCCCTTTTCAAGTTGAGTTTTGCACCATGTCAACAAGTGGCAGCTTTCTATCATCAAACTGTTTGTTCAGGGTTATCATCATTACTTTCTTTTCTTGTCCTCACTACAACACACATGCCCATCTCAAATTAGGTCCATTGTTACTTAGGTAATAATATTTTAGGGTGTCTTTACTTCCGAAAGAATGATATATTTAGCAAATGTTATGGATATAGGAGGTTTTAAGTGGGACTAAATGCAGCAATTAATGCTAATGAGTCTGCTGTTAGCATGTAATATTCTTGGTGTTATAATCATGCATCACCGAATGTGAAGCCTCAGTTTGTGCAACAGATGCCGATCTTAATGGCTATATTCTCTTCCCATGGATAAGCTAGCTTTAGTTAAATGTACCATTAAGAATAACCATTTAAAATGTTAATGAAAACAGTGATTATAACCACCAAGATTTTTTTTCTTTTTTTAACTTCTGGCTCTATTACTTTTTATTTTCAAAAGGACTTTGGGAAGGTGAGAAACTTATTGTCTATGTATGTTATTTTAAATAGGGAAAGCTGATACAGTTTCTGTTCACAGCAGCCCTGAGGCTGCATGCCTATATTATTAACACCAACTGTACTTGGAGACTAACTCTCCTTTGTTCTCATTTGTCATTTCTTCTAAATATTCATTTAGGATGTAAGGTAGAATTGGGTAAGTAGGATCCTTGGCAGTCCAACTAGTGGGTAAACAAATATTTTGTCTTCCTGAAAGTAACATTATACTATCGCAAATTAAGACTGAAAAGGGAAAAAACACCAGGATGTTGATACTTAAAGAATAAATACTTTATCTTTTCAGAACAACAATAAAAACGCTGGTTTAGGCTTTATCGCTGGAAAATGGAGTTTGTGAAACAAAGAAGTAATAGATGCATAGCAAGAGCTCTGTCTCTTTCCACATTGTGTCACTGGTTATAACCTGAGACAGATCCTCCAAGTCTTAGAACATGGATATGCAGTGAGAGGGAGGTTTAGTTAGAGAAGCCTTTGTGTCTTGGGAGTGCCATATGTATTGAATGCATATGACCCATGTCTCCCCTTGGCTCACTTCTTGGCTGGGCCACATGACTCATTAGGCCTGGTAGGTTCAGGGCAGTGTAGCAGGTGGGGAAGGGCTGAGTGAAGAGGGGCTGACTAGACCTGGGGAGTGTGTTTATAATGAGCTTTTTCAAATGTACAACTCAACTCCCTTGCACCTAGGAAGTGTCTTCATCCAGAAGGAGTTCTCAGTTCTTTCCCTGGGGAGTTGTCTTGATTCTGGAAGTTTTATTTGTTTTGTTTTCCTTTGAGAATTGGCCCAAATATTAATATATCTGGGTAAATCAATGCTACTTCAAGGCTCTGTAATCTCATGATTGTTAATATAGAGCCTGGGGGTTTATATATTAAGAATAATAATGCAGGTTGAATTAACTGTCTAGCAGCCAGAAAATAGAGAGGAATGTTTAGAGTCCAAGGGTTAATACGATAAAGATTTCTGAATGGGGTCTGTGGTTGCAGCAGCTGAGGTAGTGCTATAGCACTTATTTTTCAGTGACAATTGCCTGGAAGCTTCTGATGACTCTTACTTAGGGCTGCCCAGGGTTGGAACTGTACTATTTCTCTTAACCTGACCAGCATCCTCTCCCACTTCCTGAGTTTCTGATCAAGGTCCGTCTCTGATGTTTGTTCCGACTAGTAGAAACATCTTTTTTTGGGCAGGCAGAACCTGAGACAGAGGTTTCTTTCTTTGTTTGTTTTTGCAATAGGGGGTCTTTGCTGTAATATTAATTTCTAATTTGATCTAGGAAACCAGGCAGGGGCAGGGTGAGCAGGTAAAATGATAAAGATAGTAAGTAAAGATAACAAGGCTAAGTCAAATTGTTATACTTCCTGTGATGGTTAATACTGAGTGTCAACTTGATTGGATTGAAAGATACAAAGTGTTGATCCTGTGTGTGTCTGTGAGGGTGTTGCCAAAGGAGATTAACATTTGAGTCAGTGGACTGGGGAAGGCAGACCTGCCCTTTATCTGGGTGGGCACAATCTAATCAGCTGCCAGTGCAGCTAGAATATAAGCAGGCAGAAAAATGTGAAAAGAGAGACTAGCCTAGCCTCCCAGGCTACATCTTTCTCCCATGCTGGACGCTTCCTAACCTTGAACATCAGACTCCAAGTTCTTCAGTTTTGGAACTTGGACTGGCTTTCCTTGCTCTTCAGCCTGCAGATGACCTATTGTGGGACCTTGTGATCGTGTGAGTTAACAATAAACTTCCTTGTTTTAAAAGCACATGGCAAATCAGTAGCACCTTACATTCTCTGGTAGCACCTGAGAATGGTTGGGTTTGTAAAAGGTGAGTTAGAAGATGTCCCTCAATGAACGTTCTTGGACACAGTCCCCAGTGCTCACCATAGATCTTAAACAGTTTGAAATCCATTGACCAGGACATAGCTTTGACTGATAAAAGGATATCCCAATTGGCCAGTAGCCAGTCTGGAGAACAGTAGAGAATAATTTAAAAAGGAAAGTGAAGAGAAATTCATTTCCTCTTCATACCAACAAACAGTAAGACTTCAGTCTTGGGCTTACAGGCAACCATATTCTCCACGTTTGTGTAATAATTTTCTTTTTAGCAGGTGAGGGAGAGATACACTTTTTGTTTCATAGATTTGGATTCAGGTATCTTCTACAGCTATGGTGAGGTTACAGTGATTGATGATAGAAAAGAATTTCAGGTATAGTGGGTTGGTGTAGTTGGTTGAATTGGATACAACTTAATTCTATATTGACAAATATTTGAAAACTCTTTCCTTTAGAATCACAGACCCACTCTCTTTTGAGCTCTCACATGCTCTTTTAGGCATACTTTAAAATAGATGGATGTAAAGGGAGTATAAAATGGAAGTATAGCAGAAAGAATTTCTTCTGAGGCACTAATGATAGCAAAGCCTCAAGGTTGTGTTGACTTTGTAACCCTGAAGCTTCTATGGCTTAAGAGAAATAAAATCTCAGGCCATCTTGGAAAACTTAGAGAATCCAAGTAATTTTTTTATAGATTGGTAATATAAGGTATTGTAGCAGGACGAGCTGCAGACAAGAACCCCTCACACACCGAATTGTAGAAGGAAAGGGCTTTATTCAGCTAGGAGCATTGGCAGACTCATGTCTCCAAAAACCGAGCTCCCCAAGTGAGCAATTCCTGTTCCTTTTAAGGACTTAAAACTCTAAGGGTGTCTGTGTGCGAGGGTCGTGATCAATTGAGCAAGCAGGGGGTGCGTGACTGGAGGCTGCATGCACCTGCACCGGTAATTAGAACGGAATAGAACAGGACAGGGATGTTCACAGTGCTTTTCTATACAATGTCTTTAATCTATAGATAGCATAACCAATTAGGCCAAGGGTGGATCTTTAACTACTAGGCCCAGGGTGTGGCGCCGGGCTGTCTGCCTGTCTGCCTTTCATTTCTGCCTTTTAGTTTTTGCTTATTTTTTTCTTTGGAGGCAGAAATTGGGCATAAGACAATATGAGGGGTGGTCTCCTCCCTTAGTATATGATAAAGAATGGCTGACTTTTGTCCCCAGGTCTTAGGAGATAAGCTGTAATTCCCCAGGATTTTCCAAGTAAAAGTTCTTTTTTTCATTATTCATGTTGAGCTCCTTGGATCACACCTAATAGTGTGTGCCAATAAGATGACTCAGGGTGGGCCGGGCATCGTGGCTCACGCCTGTAATCCCAGCACTTTGGGAGGCTGAGGCAGGTGGATCACGAGGTCAGGAAATCGAGATCATCTTGGCCAACATGGTAAAACCCCCTTCTCTACTAAAATACAAAAAATTAGCCAGGAGTGGTGGCATGTGCCTGTAATCCCAGCTACTCAGGAGGCTGAGGCAGGGGAATTGCTTGAACCTGGGAGGTAGAGGTTTCAGTGAGCTGAGATCACGCCACTGCATTCCAGCCTGGCGACGGAGCAAAACTCTATCTAAATAAAATAAAATAAAATAATAAATAAAATGCCTCAGGGTGGGCCCCTAGATAGTTTATACTAACTCGATGACTCAGGACAGTGGCTGCACATATTAGAAAGACCACCCGTGTAACTCAGTACTGAGGCATTGAATCACATGATATCAGCCTGACCTCTGGGCAGGGGAGGGGACTTGGACATTCAATCAATCATGCCTAGGTAATGAAATCTAGAAACAAAAGCAAACAGTCTAGATGCCTGGTTGGTGATACTCTGTTTGTTGTCACATATCACTGTGCTAGAAGGTTAGTACTTCTTCAGTCCACAGGAAGAGGACAATAGAAACTCCCCCACACTTGGGACTCTCTCAGACCTTAACCTATGTGTCTCTCCCTTTGAACGATTCTGATTTGTATTCTTTGCTATAGTAAGATTGAAATCCTAAGTGTAATTCCCTTAGTTCTGTGAGTCATTCTAGCAAATTATTGAATTTTTTTTTTTTTTTTTTTTTTTTTGAGGCGGAGTCTCGCTCTGTCGCCCAGGCTGGAGTGCAGTGGCCGGATCTCAGCTCACTGCAAGCTCCGCCTCCCGGGTTTACGCCATTCTCCTGCCTCAGCCTCCCGAGTAGCTGGGACTACAGGCGCCCGCCACCTCGCCCGGCTAGTTTTTGTATTTTTAGTAGAGACGGGGTTTCACTGTATTAGCCAGGAGGGTCTCGATCTCCTGACCTCATGATCCGCCCCTCTCGGCCTCCCAAAGTGCTGGGATTACAGGCTTGAGCCACCGCGCCCGGCCGCAAATTATTGAATTTAAAGGGTAGTAAGAACCCTGGATTTGAAATGATAGAAATGAGAGTGGTTTGGAACCCCAACCTTGCAGCTGGGGTTTGAAGTGAGAATAGTCTTTGAATTGAGGCTGTGTCTTTAACTTTGAGTTTGAAAAACTCATTGCAGAAGAACATTTTTAGAGTTTTTTGTTTTTTTGTTTTTTTTGTTTTTTTTTTTGTTTTTTTTAATAAAATTCAAAATGTGGAGAGATTGGGCCCTTAATCTGTTTCTTTGGGCCAGAGGGGTCTAGGAATTTTGTTTCTGTTTGAGATCCTTTTCCCATTATTGAAACCCATCATGAGTGGGAATGAGATTCCTCCATTCTATCCCCCAGCCACCCCAACTTGGGATTAATTCTCATGGAGGTGTTTGAAATCCAATTTGACTTCTAAGAGTAGAACTTCAGATGCTCCCAGTTACTTCTGATGTACGATTAGCCAACCTCACCTCTTTGGATGATAGATTGCTTATTTCTCACTTTTTTGTGTGTGTGTGTCCTGTGTAATGCAATAGGGATTCTATAGAGATTCAGGAAACATTTCGTGAAGATAATAGCTCTCAGCAGTAAAGAAAACAAACTGCATTTTTGTAAGTAGAAATAATAGGTGGCTGTAGAAGGTACCTTAGTTCCTTGTACTGCTATAGGTAGCATCTCATTAAAACTAACCCTTAAAAATAACCACTACTATGGAGACTTTAAAGAAACAGCATATTTTCCAACATTTTTGGTATCATAACCCAAGGTCGCAGTCAAGTCTAACAAACATAAGTGTCTTAATAGTTTATTTATAGCATTTCAGTGGTAATTTATACTTTTCTCTTTTGGTCCCTTAAGGGGTAGGGGGGGGAAAAAAAACACTTTCACAGAACCTCTTTGCTTAGGTGAAGAAAATTCTTGTAAATCTCACATTCCTTTCTGTGACAGAAGACTCATTGTTAGAATGGCTTCAAGTGATTTTTCAGTATTTTTTCTGCCCTTCCCTTACATGATATTCATTATCATTGGCTTCATTTTCTATTTTATTCATGAAAACCTCCAAGAAATAGTGCAGTCAACCACATGATCACTGACTCAGGTCAATGAAGACACATCTCTTTTTCACTTTTATTTCATTTTGTTTTAAGATCACAGAAGAGCAGAGCATTCATACGTGTAAAGGAACAGAAGAGAGAAACAGAATTTAAATACATTTAAAAAGAAAAGAAAAAAAGCATTTTTTAATTTTAATTTTTTTTTTTTTTAAACACACACACTGCGCTTTTTATTTCCTTCACAGAGCTAGTACCCAGGGAAAAAAATCCACCCAATAAACAAAAATGAAAAACCTTGAATAAGAAAAAAACCCAAACAAAAAATGGCCATGTGTTTGTTCCGATCTTCAAGGGAAGATCAGTTCATGTCTACAGGGCTGAAAAAAGGAATATATTTATATATATATTTATATGTATATAACACTGTTAATAAGGAGAATTCTAACCAAGAGCAGGATTTATACACCCTTCAGTAGAGCAGTGATAAGGAAGGTGGGGAGCCTTGGGAGATGGGGGAGGGAGTTGGAAGTGTTCTCCTTTGCTTCTCTCCCCCTGAATTTCTTCCCTTGGAATTCCCTTGGAATTACCTCCCCACTCCAAGTAAATACTTAGGGAGCAGAACTTGGCCACAGTTCACCAGGATGAACAATTTCCATTCTCTGGTGAAGAGCAAACATCTAGGGAAGTGGGTTCAAAAGAGGCTCCTGGTAGCTTGGGATCGCTGCAGCATGCCATGAAGCTAGAACTTCCATGGGTTTTCTTCACTTGCAGGAAGCATATTTGGACTGTGCCTGGCTTTACATAGGGAGGGTTTGTGCAGAGAAGAATGTGGCTGTAGAAGTAGATCCAGGAGCACTGCCCAAAAAGAGGTACTTCTGAAATGACCATGAAAACAGGGAGTTTTCCCATGGACAGGTCATTCTCCCACTTAGAGAGAGCTTCGTAAGTACCGTAAGCACGTCATATATCCTTACCTACACAAAGTGATGTGATTGCTGGGAAGTGATGAACGAACCCTACTCTTTAGTGCCTGGAAACTCCAATGCCTTCTGTTCTTTCAGACAATAAAATCAAAGGACAACTTTGGATAGATGCTAACCTGAGCCTCTAGGACAGCTTGGGACAAGAGGATCTGTGCTCAATGCATCCAGAACATGGCACAAGAAAATCATTCCTTATTAATTGCTTGAGAAATCATCCTTTCTGCTTACCCTCTTCTCAGAGAACCTAACTTTCACATTTGATTTTGGCCTTCACAACAATTCATACTGTCTTCAACTCTGTAACCTCCTAAATTGTGTTTATTTTTGTTTTATTTTCAGCTTGTCTTCTTTAAATAGAATTGACTTGTACTTTTTGAAAACAGTACTTGTTTTCTCTCCATCTATTTGCTTTATTTCATAGCCTATAATTCAAGCTTTGGGAAACTTATCCCATGAGAAATTCCTTCCAAAACAAAATGTATTGTCTTGCCCATTTCTCACAGATCAGCCTTTGAACCTGCCTGGGACCACATGCTTACTGCCATCAGCACAAGCAAAGAGTTTCCAAGGACACACATTTACTGTAATGAGGTACTTGGCCCAGGATGAGAGAAAACTAATGTTTCCTTTCTTAGGCACAACGTCCTCATTGGTTACATGCATAATACCCAGTCTGGCTATTTTCCTTCCTATGAAAGATTATTAGAATATAGTTCCACATTTAGGTTTTACAATATTATAAACAAGGAAACAACCCCAGCTATGTCAGTGTCCTTAGTGTAATTTGAATGTGTCCCTTCTCTACACTGCTATGAAGTTTTGATCAGAAGAAATTTACAGACCCAGTCCAGAGTCCCTGTATTCTAGCAGTTTTGGGTTTAGAAATGAAGACAGCAGAATGATAGTTCTGAGAAGTGATGAGAATACAGAGACTAAACAAGAGATAACAAACAGCTGCTGTTTACAAACAGTGCTGGGCACAGCACTAAGTGAATATTAAATTCTTATTCAGAATAAAGGTTAGCGTTGAAAGAGATTTTAGAGATGTCAACCAAATCCCTCACTTTCAGGATGAGAAAACCAAGACTCAGGAAGGTTAAATGACTTGCCAATGTCTCACAGCTTTATTTGTGGCCGAACTTGGGGTTCGAACCCAATTCTCCTGACTCCCAATTCAATACACTTTCACCTCCCTTTAAGTTGTCATTTATCTTTGATGATGAGGAAGCAGGACCAAGAAGACACTTGGGAGTTAATACAATAGACACATGAACCCTTAAAACTCCTTTCTCTGTTTTTTTTTTTTTTTTTCTTTCTCTTAGGTATATTAGTGCATTTAAAGCCTGAAGTTAATTTGACCTAAAATTTTTCTAAGTCTTTGCAGAAAGTTCACTTGTTTCCTGAAATCATCTCCTTGATGATTTTTTTATGTAACAGTTGTTCATATTGTAGGAATGATATATATGTCATCCTGTTACACGCATCAGGCACTTCAAAAAGACTCCAAGAGAACATGCCTGAGAGAGATAACTCCCAATTAAAAATGATTCAGTCCCTCATTTGCAATATTCAGGATAAATATGTGGAAACATTAGGCTACCAGATAAAGTAAAGGTAGTTATTTCCTAGGGTGACTCAGCAAGATATTTCTCGAGGATATCACATTTTTTATATTGCGCAATTTCTTAGAATCCAGATGGCAAGCTTTCTCACTGCTTTTGTTGAATGGAAAATAAAAACTGAGTAATATTTTGCTCATCAAGGTTTAGGTCACTTCCTTGGAGCTATTTGAATAAGACATCTTAGATGGTGAAAAAGGAGTAAAAAAGAAGATATCTGGGAGTGGGTACAGCAGACACATAGCCCTTAAAACCCTTCCCTCTTTTTTTCCCTTTATTTTCCTTGCTTTGGGGTCGGGTGAGACAACTACAGCAACAGTTGGGACAATCTCCACTTAGATCCTGAAAGACCAGAGAGGTGACTTGAGCAGGATATAAACCTTCAACTGTTCCTGTGGGTCTGCTTCTTTTGGCTGAGGCAACCTTGTATTTGGAGCTTTAGTCATAATTCTTCCCATTCTGAACTGTGAAACATTTCGGTTTTTATTTACTTTTATTTGATTTTTTTTTTTTCCTTAAGAATCATAGGATTAGCAGTATTGGGCACTGCATGAAAAATGAAGTTTACATAGTTTATATTATGTACATAAACTAGTGATTTACATTGATTTACACATGATTGGTGCCTAATTTATTAATCAGCACGCAGTATGTAAATGTGCTGAAAAGAAATCAAGGTTTAAAATAAGTTTTCCATAATATTCATAAACATTTTCGCTGGTGTAAATGTTAAACCTAAACCCAACGTTAACACCAGCTTCCTTGCCAAGAGAAAAGTGATGTACATTGCTGGGTGAAAACAAATTCTTTCCTAAATTTCGGTTGGCGACATTTGAACAGCATAGCTACATGCAAATGAGAATAGTTTACTTCTTTTCTGCTAGTATGCACATAAATGTAAACTCCATTTTGCATTTAGTGAGATGTTTACAGATATTATGCCAACCATGATGGAAAATTTACATCACTGAGGCAAATGCAGTCTTTGGAGAAGAAATATTCTAAACATTTAAGCAAGGGAGGAGGCTTCCTAAACTGCATTTTTGTTTCTTAATTCAGGGTCTTATCTCACCATTTTTGTGGTATGTTTCACATTTGTCTTCAAAATATTAATAGTTTATGTAGGTCAGATATAGCATTGTACTTTCAGTTCTCTTAAAAAATGATATTGGTAACCAAGACTAAATGCAGGCTAAAAGTTTATGAGGATGAAAAGAAAAATGAGGACATGGTTAATCCCATTAAACATGTTTGATAAGCAAAGTTCTTTTTGGCAAATAATTACAAAATGGAAAAAGTGGGGTTCTATGTCTTTCTACATGAGCATAGATTTTTTTTTTTCTAAACAACCAAATTCAGTACTTTTCTTCCTTTTAAGTTCAAAACATTATTCTTAATTTGTCTTATAATACACACATTATTGTAAATATAGCATCTATAAAGATAAGATAAAAAAATACACACACATATATATTATTGTTTTCCACAAATAATTCGAGCCCTGCAAAGAACAAAATGAAAAATTCAGGGAGACTAGCCAATAGAAACAGTGAAACCACAACCAACTCAGGGATGGAATCTGTGACTCTGGAGGATTCAAGAAGCTCACAATTTGGTAAAGTAATAACTCAAACAATTTCATGCTGAGGAGTTTAGCTTTTGTGTGCAAAGGAGGTAAGTCCATTTTTGAAGGAGAAACAGATTTTTGTTTGGTCCTCCAAGAACGTGAAAATCACGAGTACTTTTACAAGGTCTCTATGAATAGTCCCAGTAGTTTGACTATGTAGTAAAAAAATGCCCATGGCAAGCGAGAAGTCTGTCTGACTTGGAAGAGAAGGCAAAGGTCAATGGGGCAGTCCTTCCTGACAGAAAACACATATGCTTTTCCATAAGTCTTAGTTCTTTTAAGACAGGGGAATTTTATGTCTCAAAACAAGCAAGACTTTTATCCAACAAGGCAAAACCTTTGCTCAACAATTGCACAGAGCATAATTACAATTCTGCAGTTGTAAAACCCTGGATAGTTCTCGTTCTTCAGGAAACGCCCTGGGTCAAAGTCATTTCTGTTTTTGTCAACTGAAAGTTGGGTGTAAGGATTTTGTTTTACGAATGGTGGAGTTTTACTTTGTATACAAAGAATATTAAATATATTAGCCACTCAGATAGATGAATTTCACTCCTCTTAGTATATTATTTCCAACCAGTTGGTGCTTTTCAGTGCAGGGTTTCAAGCTTTGATTACCAAGGGACAAGATTCTTGAAGGAATTTATTCCAATATGATTAACTAAATTCCAAGAAGTCTTATGTTGAGACTCAGTGATTTCTTGGTGTCAGTCTTCTGGCCCTACCTTTTCCTGACCTTTCTCTGAACTATTTTTTCCTCCATTGTTCACATTGCTTAGGGAACACTTTCAATCCTATGAGATTTCTGGGGACAATGTTTTCTCTGAAACAGGAGCCAGAAGCAAATTTTTAAAATTCCCAGATCCTGCTAGAGATATAGGCAAACACCACATTTAAATATTTGTTTAGTTATGTTTAATATATGGTTCATTATATTAAAACCGAGGGAACAAATGGTGCTGACATGGTAAAGACATTTATTTCAATGGAGAAGTTCCTCTCATGAAACCAAGACCTTGTTCTCATGATAAAGTGGAGACAATAAGAAAGCCAGGTATATAATTAAGGCCTGTGACATGCCATGGGGGTCTGTTTCTGAAGCTAACACTAACATCCAACTTCTAACAACATCCAACTTAACTCTTCTACTTTTCTCTTCCTGTGTATCTTTAAATTAGCATGCACTTTTCTAAAGCCACACACTTAAGTGTGTGACTGCCTCTTCAATTTATGGGGAATGCTTATTATTAAAGATGATACCCTTTATTTTTGAACTAAGAAGACCAAACTGTTAGGAGAAATACCTGATTGTCAATAAACTGATGCTGCATAGGAATATGGCTCACCTTCCCTATATTTTACTAGCTACCTTCTTGGTTGAGAATTTGTTTTCTCCCCTATGTCAGAATCTGCTATAAACACTCTTAACTATCCCCAAGCTGAATTTTTCCTTGTTTCAAGTCTAAACTGCCAAATCATGAAAGAAGGCTGTGATAAGCTTCTAAAACAAACAATACAATCCCTTAGAAGAAACCAACAATGCTACTTAGATCTTTCTCCCTCCTTCCTTCCTTTTTCCTCCCTTCCTTCCTTCCTTCTTTCCTTCCTTCCTTCCTTCCTTCCTTCCTTCCTTCCTTCCTTCCTTCCTTCCTTCCTTCCCAGTTACAAAGTTTCTCATTTTATATCATGTAACAGCTATTTACAAGGTTCCAACTTAATGACAAACCATATTTGGCTCCACAAGATTACATTCAAATATAATCTCAAAATAATCCTCTGTCCTCTCATGAACTGAACCACTTTCAATGCCTACTATTGTGTAAGTGAGAGCAAGGGTTGCTTTTCTGACAAAGATATCTACATGCAGAGAGCCAGTTCTCTCTGCAAGACATTTCCTAAGAAATCCTTCTGGTGATGTGGTAACACCAAGCTTTGTGGTACTCATAAAATTTCTGTCTAAATTTATTACAAGTTGCCCAGCAATTTTGGTTAAGGACCTAGATCACATTTCAGTGTTAATGTCAAGATGACTCTTATAGATGTAAATTTAAATAGAGCAGGGAAGGTGAATATCATGCAATTTTTAGCACCCTGGCATAGGATAACAGTGGACCACCATGAATAGTGATGCTGCAAACACCATCAGTGAAACAGAACAGGGATTATGCAGGCAACCAAATAAAATGTTAACCTAGAACACTGGGAAAAACATCTGCAGAGGAGCACAAGGAGTGAACTGCTTTTCATTATGGCCAATGCTCTGTATTAGAGCTCTGACGGTATCTCCAGAATACGGTAGGAGCCTGGGCATCTGTTGACTTTTTCTGCCTTGCTCACTTTCACTGTATTTTATCTGAAATAGGAAACAATCTCTGCTCAGGGGAATTCATGGGACAAATGTTATTTGAAGATTAGGGAGGAGGTAAAACAGGGCTGCTTAGGATCTCCAAGTGGTTCATCATTCTTCCACTGGGAGTTGACACTTGGAGACCTTCCTGTTTCTGGGGATTTACTCGACACATGCTGCTCATTTTTGCAGCAGAGCAGGGCCCACCCTGTTAAAAGCCAGGAAATATATGAATCCCTCAGACTCATGAAACGAGAGTAAAATCTGAAATTTTCTCTCCTAGGGCACCTCATCCATGTCATAATTCCTTATATTGTTTGCTTACCCCATCGATAGTAGGCACTTTCATTTACAGTGATATTCTGAGTGACTCCCCACTCGGTTCTGATGATGGGACTAGGAGGAATATGGGGTCCTGCCCTTGGAAGGGGCACAGCTTGGTTTGAATACACACTGATGCCATGTGACAGCCATGGATGAGAGGAGGACTCTGCTCCTTGCCTCTTTCCCCGCCATCTCCCCCAGCAACTTGTTACAGCCGCATCTCACAATTACAATGCAGGACAGTATCTACAGCACAATGAGTCTATGTACACATGGACCATTCCCTTGGCATGCTTTAGAGAGAGACACACACACACGCTCACACACATGTACACCCACATGAGAGCGAAAGACTTGAGCACACACGCACAGTGGAGAAAATTAAAATGACACTTCCTAGCATTTGCGGCAGGACTAGTGCTCTGGGGAGGGGGTGGGGGTGAGGAGAGGTGAGGGAGGAAAGGTGAGTAAAAAGGGAGTATCTAGGGTGGGTGTGGGGGAGATAGAACACACTGGAGGGAGAGGGGATGATCTCTAAAGTTGGAGAGATAGTGGAGGAAGGAAAGCCAGAGAAAAGCTCAACATAAGATTCCATTGATAGTCTGAAGTGGCTACAAGTCAGCTCAAATGAAAAACAGAATTAAAAGGTTATGGAAATATAAACACCAAAGGCAAGACCTTATTTTTTTCCCCACAGATGAAAAAAGATGAAGGAAGGAAGGATAAAGTGTGTGTTGGGGGCTTAATATCCATCTGGTTCTTCTCTTATTTTTACAGCATCCGGATGTCTTTAGTATACTGTAGTCTTTACACAGCATACATTTGCTTAGTAGATATAAACATATCCTGGTAGAACCTTCTCCATCCTGAATGATACATAAAATTTTAATGATGGACTGTAAAATTATTTTAAATGTTGCATTTTCTTCTTCTTTTTCTTATTTCCCCCTTCATGTATAAACACACAAAGTTGTGAAATAAACGGTCTCCCCCCATCTCTCTCTCTCTCTCTCTGTCTCTCTCTCTCTCTCTCTCTCTCTGTATTCTGTGTGACGCATTTTTGTGTGTTTTTTAAATTATTTTTAAATTTTTATTCTATTAACATTTGCTGAGAAGGCAGAGCAGAGATGCTGCCAGCAGCCACAGTGGTACGGCCAGACTGATGGATCCATTTATTCCTCTCACCGACCCAGGTCCTGCAGAGCAAAAAAGGAGAGAGAGAGAAAGAGAATGAGTTACATGGGCCCATTCTATGTTATGGCTGACTGCTGACGGAATCAGAGGTAAGATCTAGCTGGGTACCAGCGTCTCAAAGTTACTGACTTACGTGCAGCCCAAGAAAGGCTCAAAACCTTCCTAAATCCTTCTCCTCCTCGGGCTACAAGTATCCTAAGGGGCATCATTGGCTGCAACATTTCTAAATACAAAATGCTCTTGCCAGATAAGTCCTTAAACTGGCTATCACTAATGTGTCTCATGGTACAGCAGGCTCCGGTTCACCCAGCCTCCTCCTGTTGGCCCTGCCCTCAGTAGTCCTGGTGCCAGCACTCATTAAGGTTCTAAGCATTGGTGAGGGTCCTTCAGCAGTCAGACATGGGTCTTCTGGCCAATTCATCACAGCATCTCCACCAATAAAGCATGGAACCAAACCATGACTCCCTCTGTCCCCGGGGAGAGGCAGTAATTACTTATTTGCTAATGGGGAGGGGAACTGTTTTAAAGTAATGCTTATGGCTAGATGGTACCTTAGCAAGGGATAAAATAAGTCAACACATCTTAAAATCTTAAGAGGCAGCAAAGGATCAACTCCTCCAAACTCTTCATTTGTCACTTTAAAAATCAAAAACAAAGACGATAACAACAACAACAACACAAATAAACACACCTAGAGAGGTTGAGAGGCAAGTCCCAACCGTGAGCAGAACTGAGATTTGAACTCACCCAGATTAACCTGGAATGGCAATCCGTGTTTCCTGCTGCCATCTTAGTTTTCCCAATGTGGACACAATTTGGGGGATGTAGGTGTGGGTCTGAGAGGTGAAATAGGATGGATAGGAAGCTGGAGAAGGGGCTTGTGTGTTCATAAAAGAGAGGATTGGTGAGGAGAAAATCAGTGGTCTGGCAAAAGAGCTTATCATCTGTGCTTTGCTTGTTCCATTTTTCTCCTTTTGTATAGTTCTGCTCATATTCCATTAGAGCAAAAAAACAGTATTTTTCACTACAAGGACTTTTGGATTTAAGACTACATACTTAAACAATGATGTTCAAAAGAGAAACTTGTGCGACTGTAATTGTCAGTCACTTTAAAATTTTGAGGGTGCATATGCAGATGGATTATGTGTGAGTGAGTGTGTGTGTGTGTGTTTGTGTGTGAAGCTATGATGGTTTGCAGGTATGATGGAAGCATCCCCTGGTATGTGAATTTTTCCAAAACTGTTTACAAACATACCCAATCGGAGATAGGATAACAGGGAAAAATGCCGAATTCCATGGTCTCCTAATCTATGCTTTATGTCAATAATAAAAGTAACAACAACAATAAAAACAAAACCACAAACACTTATACAGCACTTACTACACGATTTTGTCACAACTGCCCTATAAATATAAGCACACAACCATGCTATAAGGTGGATACTAAGATGAAACCTGTTTCACAGTGAAATGATCGAGGCACAGGGAGGTTGGATCCACTGTGCAAGTTTACACAACTTGCAAGCAGAGGAACTGGGGTTTTTACCCAGGTATCTAGCTCCAGAGTCTTTGCCTGTCACTACTACACAGTAAAGGGGTACCTGTAAGTCTCCTGTCAACATTCAGCAAATTAAACTTGGGTTTGATTAAAATGGCCAGCAAAAACAAAAACAAGGAGACAACTATTATCGTTGCAAAGAAGATTTTTGATAGGAGGGTTTTGACTAGAATACCTTCTTGAGAATATTAAAAACATCACCTAATATAAAAATATGAACATATACAAACTTTGATCAGCATACAGTATAAAATGAACTGTATTATGTGTAAATCTATGGAGACACAGAATAGAGATTCAATGAATTAATTATCTAATTTTCTGAATTGTTATAGGATCATATTAACAAAAGACACCTTAGCTACCTTCAGGTTCATGCATTTATTTGATGAGGAATTAAGTTCAATGAGATGCTGTATCTTGCATGAAAGCACCCGATTAGTAATTGTTGACCAGGAGCTTAATTCAAGTGTTTTAAGTCAGCTCAAGGCCTTTCCTAATCTACTTCTGTGTCTCCTGCTCCCACCCTTTTTGAACTTTTGGGACCTTCAAACTTTCTTAGTGGCAACTTCCCCCAGGGCTTTTGGGCTGGTAGGAATGTTACTTTCCTAACCTTTTAGTCTCTCTATGTACACTAGATGCCAAGAGCTCCTTGGCAGGTTTGGTTGTGTTTGTGTATTGATGAGGTTTTCAAAACAGAGAAAAACTACACAAAAATTAAAACCATAGAGGGTTAGGCAAAAAATACTTGTGTTTGCACCAGAGATAGTGTAAGACAAGAGATTTTCAGAAAGAGTCCAATTCTGCTGATTGCCTTAATCTCATTTTTGGTGCAAGGACAGGCTAGATTATCTTGTAGACATCCTGGAGCTGAATGATATCTTGGCAAGGTTAAGACTAATCTTATTTTATTTGACAGTGGTTAGTATTCGAGAAAGCCAAAATTCCATTATTGAAAAATATATTACAGAATAAATGAACCTAGATAATATGTTCACATATAACATTCTTGATAATACATGTATACATTTACATACATACAAAGTATGTATGTTATATACTTATATATACACATGATATGCACACATATTATTGATCTTTTACAAATAATTCAGAATTAACTGCTATTTTCACATGCTATTCTACGTTATAATGGGGAATCCCAGTATAACTATGTTAATATGTTTAACTTTATCTTTTATAATATTATTATATACAGTCATGTGCTACATTATATTTCAGTCAAAGATGAACCATGTATACAAAGGTGGTCCTATAAAGTTATAGCACTGCATTTTTACTATACCTTTGCTATGTCTAGGTAAGTTTATATACACAAATACTTACCACTGTCCGTAGTATTCGGTATAGTAACATGCTTACAGGTTTTTAGCCTAGGAGTAGGCTATACCATATACACTAGGTGTGTAGTAAGCTATACCATCAAGGTTTGTGTAAGTATATTCTATGATGCTCACAAGAATGAATTCACGTAATACTGCTTTTCTCAGAATGTATCCCAGTCATTAAGTGATGTACAAGTATATTTGAAACTTATTTTGTGCATCAGTTAAACATATCTTCATCTCTATCAATTATTATTTATTAAGTGCTCTCATATAGCTATTTAGTCTACTTATATGACTTACTCCTTTCATAATTGGGCTTGAGAGTAAATAAATAGGCTTAAAAATACAAGGGTAAATGGGTGGTAGTTGGGAAATCATCACAAGTGTGTATGCAATTATAGATATATGTGACTGCATAGGAGACTACTTCAGTTAATGGCTATTTCAGGGAAGAATAATCAGCAAAATCATTAATCATGTTTTACTTCAGAGTTATGAAATTTCTGCTTATTTGTAGAAATGCAAATGATAAATCTTATTTCCCACACCAGATGGCCAAGCTCAGCAAGTGCTTTCATATACTGACAGATAAAATGAAAGCAAGAGTCTACAAACATAAATTAGCCTTAAGAATAGATGGGCAAATAGAACCACAATTCAAAAATTTGCTACGTGTTTTTCATATAACAGATAAAAATCATATTTTAGTCTCTAACCACATTGTATATGTGTGTTATATATGTGTACACCCACTAATATATGTGGTATCTGGTAAACATTTAGTAAATTGCAGAAGTTTGGATTACAGAAAGAGATGAAATACCAACCTGAATCAAAGGCATTGATTTGTGAATTGGGTCAAGGTTTTAAATGTTGACTCTAAGGAGCAAAATTCAGCTGCAGCAGGACTGCAAATCGTAAGTCAACATGCCAGGTCAAGGTTCTTAACCCCAAGGTGGATTAAGTGAGATTCTGTGTCCAGGTGAATGTTGGATTGCACTTTCCCATAACAATGAAAGGGAATTTGTGATTAAGGGCAAGATTGATAAAACATTCTGAAATTGAGGGATATGAGAATTTTTCGGCAAGTCTCTAGACTATAAATTTCATTCAGGATCTGGAGCCAATTGATTTGTCTTTCAGTAAAATCTCAAGGAAAGGACCAGATGATTTTTCAACACCTGTTTAAGAAAGCGTATGCTTAGAGACACTTTGTAATTCAAATCTGGTCAACAGTTTTCTGTTGCTCCTCCTGAGAGCCCATTTCTTGGATTTAGGACTAAATTCATTCAAAGGGGTTGTTAATTATGCTCTCAGTGATCCTTGGGTATTCCTTTCAGCCACTAAGAAATCATAGATAAATCATTTTATTCCAGTTCGTAGTTCAGCCATATGAGAAAAAATAGCTAGAGGAGTTAAAGTTTGAATTCTCTCAGAATTATTAAGGGCTGATTGAGTGACTGAAAATAGAACAAAATTCTAAACAATTTGTAAAACACTTGTTTAACAAAGGAGAACACGAATCTACAAAGTCTCCTAAGAATCTGCCTCCCGTAACATCTAGCGCAGCCAACTAAGGCATGCTCGTATCCTGGGAAGACATATTTAAAAGGAAGCCTGATAAAAATTGACTTTGGCGCCACCTACTGTCCATTTTCTGCCAGTACAACTTCCTCTGGGTGAATGAGGATTAAAGCTCAGACTGCAGCAAATTAGAGGAGGGGAAATACGGTAGTCCTCCTTTAACAGTGACTTTGTTTTCTGCCGTTTCACTTACCTGAGGTACATACAGTACAATAAGATATTCAGAGAAACAGAGAAAGAGAGAGATAACATTCACCTAACTTTTAGTACAGTATATTGTTAGAATTGTTTTATTATTATTGTAGTTAATCTCGTACTGGGCCTAATTTATAAATTAAACTTCATCATAGGTATGTATAAGAATACACATAGTGTATATAGGTAGGGTTCTGTACTATCTGCAGTTTCACATATCCACTGGGGTCCTGAGGCCATATCCCCTGCGGATAAGGGGGAATTACTATATTGAAGTTTTCTTTGAGTAATGGGTCTTAAAATCAATATAATGTGAGCTCTTCCTACATTTTCTTTAGCTCTTTATGCATTTTCTCTACTCTCTATAAAGTGAGATTTTGGTAACACTCTCACAGTAAAGTCAGAATCATCACATCTTTTTCCTCAACACAGCAGCAAGTATTTTGGCATACAAATTTTTAACATTTTAGTCTAATACGTAGAACTTCTGGTGACACTGGCAGCTTATCTTGTCTTTGAAATTTAAAAAAAAAAAAAGGTATGCCCTATTTCTTCAACCACATATCAAATCCATAATGTATTACATATAATACTAGCCACTTAAGATTAAAACATAATTGGTAATCGTGGCATTGGGAAGTAAAGAAGGGCTGAAAGGGACAATATTTTATGCCTTCTTGAAGGCCTCAAATGATCCTGTTTCTGAGTATATATTCATGGCCGCCTCTTCCCTGTTGCCTTCAGGGAGGACCTTGTAGCACTGACCATAAACACGGTGCTGACCCTTTCTTGGGAGGAGTAAGCAACAAAGTGTCCATAATCTCTGTGGCTCTTGATCACGGGTGGACATAAGTTCCACAAGAATAGGTTTCCACAATTGAGAGTGATCTTGGTTGTCTCGCCCCTCTGAGACTCACAGAGGAAGATGCCTTCATATGAGACAATTATAATCATGTAGGTGACCTTCAGGAAGTGAAGAGGGTGGGGTCTGGCCACATAGGTGCCTCTGTGGCTCTGGTTTAGAGATAGACACTGTTAGGGACTATGATTTATTGGACTTGTAAAGACAGCACCTCAGAATTAGTAACTACTTGCATTTTAGGGTCTGTTTTATGAAGTCAACAAGTGAATGTAAATTAGGCTCTGCATCTCTTCTGCGAGCCCTGTCAATGGGCAATGAGCATTTCCAAAACTGCAGCTCTGTCAGAATGAACCATGAATACTTAAGAAAGAGAAAGTAGGAACAGGGAGTAGGGCAAAGCATACCTTGCTCTGTTCCAGGGATTTAAAAACAAATTACTGTCAAGAGCAATGTGAGGGTCATGGGTTTGATCAGGAACTATTTGTAAATGAAAAAGTTCACAATTTGGAAAAAATAATGCCAGTTGTGTTAAGGAAATCGTTATCACAAATTATTCCACTGAAACTCAAGTATATAAGACAACAATATATTGCTGTGAAACCTTAATTTTGACATATGGAAGGTAACCAAAAATAAGAACCATACCTTTTTGCTTGAAGTGCACGGTGGTACCAATTTCTAAAATAAGAAACATTAAGCAAAACAAAAACAAATAAAAAATCTTTATCAATTAAGAAGAAACACAAAGGTAGTCTGATACTCTCCACTGAAAGGAGAATAAGAGAAAAGGAGGAAAGAACATTTTAATAGGAAAGAATATTGGTAGAGACAGAAAGAAAGGCAAATGGAAAGAGATTGTTTTATTGGAACAGATGTTGTGCAGTTGGAGGTGGCAAAAATGATTTGCAGCTTCAAATACCTGATGCTACATTGTATGCATGTAGACAGGTTCAAGAACTCTGAGTATGGAATGTAAAGGTACTCTTGACTGCAATTCAGTGGAACAATAGAATGTGTCGGATCCATAACCTCGTCCTACCATTTTGCCGTGGTTCATTCCACTCAAGCCAATTGGCCGTCCTGCTCTTCTTCCAACAGATCAAGTCTATTCCAACTTAAAACCTTCACACTCGCTTTTCATTTGCTTGGAATATTCTTCCCCTAGATCTTTGTATTGATCACTTAGTCACTTCCTTCAGATTTCTGCTGAAATAACACCAACGTGAAAAGGACTCCTCTCACCATCTTGTTAAAAATAGCATTTTCTGTTATTTTCTCTATTCCTTTACCCTGCTTTACTAATCTACATAGCACTTACCTCCAACCTGACATCATGTTATGTGTATACTTTTTGCCTGTTTATAGTTTATCTTCTCCATTAGAATATACGCTCCACGAGGGCAGCAACTGTGTATGCCTTCTCAAATACTGTATCCCTTGTGCTTAGATTAGAGCTTGGCAGGTAGTGGATATTCAATAAATATTTGTTTAATTTATAAATAAGTCTCAGGGTCGGAAGAGCTCAGGTAGGTTAAATATTTGGTTTCTCTTTTAAGTATCTTTATCAAGTAAACCACAATGCTCTTAGGTCTTTAGAAGCAAGCTTGTAAATTTTCTATAGGATACCTCTTTGAAGCTCAGGAACAACTTAGTGGGTGCTGAGATAGAAGAGCCCAAACTGCTGATGGAATACAGAACCTGTCTTTTGTCCTTGAAGCCCATCACTTCCAGTTATTTCTATTTAACAAATGCAACATGCTGCAAGTTCATACAGAAAGATGGAGTAAGAATTCTCCTCTCCTAGCAGAAGCCAGCACTCACCCTGGAAGTGAAGCCAGGTTCTATTAATACATGAAACAATAGTCTCTAGCTGTTGTCTCTAGTTGTTCTGTATATGTCTCATCATCTAACCACTGCGGTTTTAAGTTGTATATTAAACATACTGCCACTTGCTTCCTTTCATAATACCAGCTTTGACATCTTTTCTTTTGGATCTACATATTGCATTAAAAAATATTGAAAGGCAGTGTGGAGAATGTGTTCATGAAAACATGAGGAAACTGAGGCCCAAAGAGGTCATTTGCAAAGTGAGAGGCAAAGCTGAGACTGAAATTTAGGGCTCCCACTTCTCTAGACAGAACCTAGCCCGTTATTCCACAATACCCCTTCAGCAGTTTTTATGAAAGCAATGCCTCTATGACTCAAGAGGTATCACTGGGACATTTAAATGATTCAATACTGGCTGGAAAGACATGACTCTTGTGCAAAGTGCAACTTTCCTTCTTTCTTGCATTAAGCCTCATAGCTTATTATGATAAGAGTTTTTAAGAACCCCTTAAGGCCACAGAGTGATGCTCTTTCCTAAAAGAGGCCTCAATCCTCAATGAGGCCATCCTCAGTTAAAGAACACTAAGTTTCTGGTACACAGGGTTCATGGGAACGATTTCAAGCAATTGTTCAGAAATCCAGACAGGTAGGAAGCCCAGTGATTCTGCTGAAAGCTTTCTCTTACCCTCTGTTTGTGTCAGTTTCATCATCTCTAAAATGAGTTTTACATGCACCTTATAAATTTGTGCTATGAATTAGATCAATTAACCAACATACTATACTTACAATGGTGCCAGACACACAATAAATGCTCAATAAATGAAAGTTGCCAATTTTGTGGTAAAATCCCTTCTACATAGGATTATTAGTGCAATTTTAGTGGAGAGAGAAAAATATATCTTAACAAGTAATTAATGGCATTACAAGTCCAAATTTTATATATATATATATAATTGCAACAACATGATGAACAAACACTGGGAGATTCTAGCACAAAAAAGGTAATCGGAGGCCGGGCGTGGCTCACACCTGTAATCCCTGCACTTTGGGAGGCTGAGGAGGGTGGATCACCTGAGGTTGGGAGTTTGAGACCAGCCTGGCCAGCATAGTGAAACCCCATCTCTACTAAATTAGCCTGGCGTGGTGGCACGCACCTGTAATCCCAGCTACTCGGGAAGCTGAGGCAGGGGAATCACTTGAACCGGGGAGTCGGAGATTGCAATGAGCCGAGATCAGGCCCTTGCACTCCAGTCTGGGCAACAGAGCGAGACTCCATCTCAAAAAAAAAAAAAAAAAAAAAGGTGGCCGGGCTCAGTGGCTCATGCCTGTAATCCCAGCACTTTGGGAGGCCAAAGTGGGCGGATCACGAGGTCAGGAGTTCGACCAACATGGTGAAACCCCGTCTCTACTAAAAATACAAAAAATTAGCTGGGTGTGGTGGTGCATGTCTGTAATCCCAGCTACTCGGGAAGCTGAGGCAGGAGAATCGCTTGAACCTGGGTGGGGGTGGAGGTTGCAGTGAGATGGCACCATTGCACTCCAGCCTGGCAACAGAGTGAGACTCCGTCAAAAAAAAAAAAAAAAAAGTGACAGGAAAGCAGATTGACTAGGGTACATTTGGTCAGGAAAAGTCTAGCAATGTGCCAGCATTAACCTGTCACTGGCCTAGGTGTGGGTAGAATCCACATGTTCTAATGGATTCTAATGGATCTCTTAGGAAACAGATTCTCCCCTATGAATCAACTAGAGACAGTTGATTACAAGAAGCATATAAAAAACATTCCCAAATATTCTCTGTGAAGCTAATATCAGAAAAATTCAGATATGAAATATACATTTGCTTGAAATATCTTTAAAAAGCAAAACAAGTTGCCAGTTAAATGTTCAGTACTCCTCCCTATGCCTGTAGTAAATCAACTTCTTTGTGAAATCCTAAAGATCTTAACACTTGGAATTCCATTTTTCTTTAGGAAAAGAGAATGGAATGCTTATTTTGGACTATTATTTCCTACCTATCACCTTCTGTAGGAGCAGAACAGTCTGAGCACATTTTTGAAAATGTGGTTATCTGTTGCCATCTTGTGGTAATACTAAGACATGCTCCTGTGTGCCGTCCAAATGAATCACCTTTGTCCACGAGGTGGCAATAGTGGAAGAAATAAACACTTTTTTTTTTTTTCCCAGTGTCAGGCCAGGCATGAAATATTACTCTTCAAGAGGGGGCTTTTCTGTTGTTATAGACAGAATTCTTTTTACATTTAACACCTAAAAATTATTGTTTCTTTTCTAGTGAAAATACAATCTCATGTTTGTGAATAGAACTGCATTGCCAGGGATATAATTTTTGCAGAGATTTCCAGGGCACTGTGCTTAGAACATAACCTGGAACCTATGATTTTTATGCCTTCCAGGAAAACTTCTAACTATATATTAATCTTGCTTCAGCAAATACACTTAACAAGTAAGTATGGCAGTGAAGGTACAAGGCATAATAGAGAAAGGTAAATCGACTGAAGCAATGCAAAACACAACACTGGGGGATTCTAGTATAGAGAATGTACTAGGCTTTCTCTTAAAAGCCTTACCATCATATGCTTAGATCTTAGCTCCTGGTGAGGTAGTAGAAGAAGGCAATGGGGAAATAATTTAATATTAGGAAAGGCAAGTGCCTTGAGACATTTATTTAAGGTAATCTGTCCTTGATTTTTAACTTTCGGATTCATTACACCCAGCCACATTAGCCTGCACCATTAAAAACATTGATTCAAGCTCTCTTATTGGCATAGACAATATATCTGCCTTGTTCCCTACTGTATCCTCAGCTTGGTATTTCTCTAGCACAGAAGAAGGATCCAGTAGATATGCTGAACAAATACCTGAATGCATAAAGAAAGAAGTGAATGAGAGACTGAATTAATCAATTAATACTTCAAGTGTTACCCTAGTTAAGATTCTAGAGAGGGGAGATTCTATTTTCTTTTTAGAACCACAGTGCCCGAACCCAAGGCGAGATTATTGTTGGGAATTCACAGTTATTTGAAGAGCCACATGGGGCCAAGAGGTCCTTGTATTATTTCCCAAATCCTGGCAGGTAGAACATTTTTTAGAGGGCTGCGCTTTATTTCCAAATACCTTCGTGACTAATAAAAATGTAAACCTTAACAAATAAAACTCCAAGTTTCTTTTGAAGATATATTCTTCCTCGGCCAGGCGCGGTGGCTCAAGCCTGTATTCCCAGCACTTTGGGAGGCCGAGACGGGCGGATCACGAGGTCAGGAGATCGAGACCATCCTGGCTAACACGGTGAAACCCCGTCTCTACTAAAAAAATACAAAAAATTAGCCGGGCGAGATGGCGGGCGCCTGTAGTCCCAGCTACTCCGGAGGCTGAGGCGAGAGAATGGCGTAAACCCGGGAGGCGGAGCTTGCAGTGAGCTGAGATCCGGCCACTGCACTCCAGCCTGGGCGACAGAGCGAGACTCCGTCTCAACAACAAAAAAAAAAAAAAAAAAAAAAGATATATTCTTCCTCTTACCCTTTACTATAATCTCTTACTCTTATCTCTCACTATGTGACATGATTTTTTTCTCTTTCTCTGTCTCTCTTTCTCCCCTTCCCTCCATCCACATCCCTGAAAAAATTCAAGTGAGTGTTGCAAAGATGAAAGACGCTCCATTGGAAACTACAGTTTATAGTTCGGGAACTCCCTCGTTATCTTAGGAAATCTTCATATCTTTATGTGTGGAAAATTTTGGCATTTTGCTTTCTTTGAGTTCTATCTGGGAGATGAAGTGAGGGTACAACACATTCATAAGGAAAAGAATTGACATTTAGTACTTTGAATCTTGACTTTTGACAACTTTTCTCCAATCCTCTACTCATAAGAGTTCATTCACATTCACATGTAGGTAATGAAGAGTTTGGGGAGTTTATATTATTTGCACAGTTGTTCTAATTCTAGGGTATTTACTTGAACACAAATGTCTTGTTTTTCAACCTGCTGCGGCCATTTGTAAAAGAAAACATTATCTCTATGTGTGTGACGTAAGTCTTTCTATAAGGCCAACCCTCTGATGTGCTGCAGGTTTTGAAAATGACATAAAAATAATTAGTGGCACTTTAAAAAGTCTGGGCCAGAGTTGGTAAGAGTGTGTATTTGCAGAAGTGGGACAGAAAAAGGTCCAAATTCAATAGGGATTTTATCCTCCAGTTCCTGGAAATTGCAGAAAGGGGTAGGGTTATAATTATTAAGAAATGTAATCAAAGAAACAGAGGAGGAGGTCGCACCTGCTGCTGCTTCCTCACTGATGTCAAGGACCTGAGGCATCACATTTGTAAGATTCTGCCATGGAAATTTATGGATTTTGCCCTCTGACCTTTGTTTATTTATTTATTTATTGGCCACCATTTTGAAAAATAAAACCTTTATAATTATAGTGGCTTAAAGGGGGGCAATTTTTATTAATTCAATTTTCAAGTCACACTTTGAAAGCTATTAATGTCTTTCTCACAGATTTCTTCACTCAGAGGCTTTAGGGATTAGCAGCTTGTACTTGCAAATATTATTTTTTTCTTTTGCCATAGAAAAGTATTTGCCTTGTGATTCCTATTTGAATTATTAGAGCTTTTTATTTTCTCCCATGTATGATATTCATGTTGTATAAACCTCAATGCCTAATATTTCTAACATAATGCTTTCTGAGAATCAGAGTATTCATTCTGGCTCTAGTGAAGTGGGAAAAGAGTCAAAATAGAGAAACAGACTTGAATCTCAACCTTAAGATTCTCCCTAATTTCCTTTCTTTGTTTGTTTCTTTTTTTT
Organism: Trachypithecus francoisi; assembly: GCF_009764315.1. Taxonomy (NCBI): domain Eukaryota; kingdom Metazoa; phylum Chordata; class Mammalia; order Primates; family Cercopithecidae; genus Trachypithecus; species Trachypithecus francoisi. The sequence goes on along the minus strand of NW_022681453.1, from coordinate 73,229,769 downwards.
TTTTTTTCTTGAGAGAGAATTTCGCTCTTTTTGCCCAGGCTGGAGTGCAATGGCACAATCTCGGCTCACCGCAAACTCCATCTCCTAGGTTCAAGCGACTCTCCTGCCTCAGCCTCCCGAGTAGCTGGGATTACAGGCATACACCACTACGCCTAGCTAATTTTGTATTTTCAGTAGAAATGGAGTTTCTCCATGTTGGTCAGGCTGGTCTCAAACTTCCGACCTCAGGTGATCTGCCTGCCTTGGCTTCCCAAAGAGCTGGGATTACAGGTGTGAGCCAACATCCCCAGCCTTCCTATTTTCTTAGTTAATAGGGACCATTGTCCTCATGGCTAAGAGAATACATCAAACCAGCTGAGAAAACTAAGCAAGCTTAGCATGTCATCAATATTTGAGAAAGGAAGTTGGCCTCCCTTAGCTAGATTTGGGCCAGCAAGGAACGCTACACTTTACTTTCAAATAGCGCTAAAGGCTTTTCTTCTTTATAGTTGTCTGTGACTAGAAATGGACTTCAGTTTGATGCCCTATCAGAGTAAATAATGACATAGGCATGAGTAGACAGTACCAGAATACTGCAGCCCTAGACAAATGGTGTTAATTCCTCATTGAATGAAAGAATGAAACCAAACTAAAATGATGCTGGTATAATTTCTTGTTGAAAAATGTGAATAAAATATTTGGGCCTCACTCCTTATATCAAATATTCTATAGTGAGTAGAATATGAAAAAAAGATTACATTGTCATTGCATTAAAAAGAACACATCTATTAAATGGACAATATTAATATGACAACTTGGAGAGAGAACAGATGAGCCCCCACATCTGAAAGGAGGACCCTTACTGGGGATCCTGGAGGTGCATGAAGGAAATCCCTTGTGAGTCAAGATTTGACTTAGACCTGAAAGCACTTTGGGTGTGCACATCACTGTGGAGAGCACCCTGGCCCAGGTAGGAGGGCGGCTCCTGGGCCTGCCTCTGCTATAACCTTGAACAAGTAACAGAAACATGCCCAGCTTTTGAGAGCATGGAAAATAGAAGACTTTTTAGGTTTTAAACTTCAACATTCTGTAGTACACTGGCAGCTCAAACATTCAGACAAAACATTTATTTTTATTGCATTAATGGTGTTATCTCTAAGGATAAGGATTACATATGAGCGTTATTTTCTTCATTATAATGTTTCATATTTTTCAAATTCTTCCATAATGAGAATGCATAACATTTATCATCAGAATAGAAAACTATTTAGAAAAACAAATCAATGCATTTTTTTTTTTTTAAAAAACCTTTAAATGTGGAGAAAAGGAATTAATCACTTTCTGATTATTTGGCATTGGCATTGGGTGAACCCAATGTGAGATTATTGTTGGGAATTTACAACATTACAAGGAGAATAAAATTTTTTCTCCATTTTTCAGTTGGGAGATACCATATAGTAAAGCAAAAGAGAAGCTAAGATGGGTGAGTCCTAATTTCCAAAGCAACATGTTCTTAACAGCATGAAATGGCAATGCAATAAAAAAAAGTTATCATCCAGGTTGATGAGGTCCTACTGACCAGAGGCTTGATATACTGGGTAATTGTCCTATAAAGTAAGTATAGGTATATGGTTTTTTTTTTTTTTTTTTTTTTTGAGATGGAGTCTCGCTCTGTTGCCCGGGCTGGCGTGCAGTGGCCACATCTCAGCTCACTGCAAGCCCTGCCTCCCGGGTTCCCGCCATTCTCCTGCCTCAGCCTCCCGAGTAGCTGGGACTACAGGCGCCTGCCACCTTGCCCGGCTAGCTTTTTTTGTATTTTTTAGTAGAGACGGGGTTTCACCATGTTAGCCAGGATGGTCTCGAACTCCTGACCTCGTGATCCGCCCATCTCGGCCTCCCAAAGTGCTGGGATTACAGGCTTGAGCCACCACGCCCGGCCTAGGTATATGATTTGACTTTAACCATTATGGGCTTTGCTCAGTGGTGATACGGATTGTTTCAGAAAGAGCAGTCTCACTAAACACTCTCAACATAAAGAAAATACTTTCTTAAGTCTCTTGCACCAAGTCAGCTTTCTTACATTTTGAGAGTTTCTTATTTAGCCTGAGAGGTTTAGTGTTTAATAATCAATGAATTAAATGTTCCAGAATGCCAAAGAGGCTAAGTTTAATAAAGGGGTTTCTCTGGGCCATGCCACCTGAAAATATGTATAACATTAGAAATCCCAGGAGTAAATTTATTTGGATCAGCTGTCAGTAAGATACTTAGGACTACACATGCAGTGTCTGTCTTAAAGAAGAAACAGGTTTCTCTGCTCTTGTGCCTAAAATGCACCTTGGCACTTGTCTGTGGGTGCAACTTGGCCCTTTGACCTTTGTAATTAAGAGACCAGCCAACTCATTTAATAAAGAACTATATTCCAGGCCAGTTGCCATGGCTCACACCTGTAATCCCAGCACTTTGAGAGGCCGAGGCTCTCTTCTGATCACGAGGTCAGGAGTTCGAGACCAGCCTGGCCAACATGGTGAAAACCCGTCTGTACTAAAGATACAAAAAATTAGCTGGGCGTGGTGGTGGGTGCCTGTAATCCCAGCTACTCGGGAGGCTGAGGCAGGAGAATCACTTGAACCCAGGAGGCGGAGGTTGCAGTGAGCAGAGATCGCACCCTTGAGTCATTGCACTCCAGTCTGGGTGACAGGGCGAGACTCTGTCTCAAAAAAAAAAAAAAACTAGCTTCCAGACCTAAATCTACTTAGTTGTTTATTCTACTTAGTTGTTGAAACATAAAATAGATTATATTATGTCTTATTTGTGTTTAAAAACATAAACTTTATGTATACTCTAAAGCCTTTTGTACTTTCATGTATCTGATTTGGTAAGAAAGAGTAAAAATACAGGTTCAGATAGGTCTCCAGAGATTTACATTCTTTCTGGTCTTACTCCTCACTTTCTATTTTCCAGCCCCAAATTGTGAAGTTCTGATTTATTTTAGAATGCATTTTACATTCAAAATCCTAAGGCATGCAAGACCATCTTTAATCAATGTAATGTGCATTTTGATTTTGTATGTATTAAAATCAGAACCATTCAAATACCATGAAACGAGGTAACTGGCCTGCAGAATTTGAATGCAAAGATAACGAGTGAGTTTGTGAGATTTCCCAGGGTTTTTAAAGCTCCTGGAAATAAGGAAGATAAGGGATTAAAAAATGTTGATATGCTCTGAGTCACCCTTGGACCTACCTCTATTGCACTAACCACCGCAGTGAAGAACTTGGTAAATGTAGTTCTGCTTTGGACTACTTCTAGCAACATTATTCCTTGGAGTTCCAGAATGCTCCAATAACAAGTTTGGTTATCTATAACTCCTGCTATGTCAGTGACTCCAAATATAACATTATAATCAGGTTCTTGTGCAACTCTCTGAAAATACTGATGGCTCCTTACAACCTATTTCTACAACTAAAAATAAAAAACTACCATCAAACCTCCTTACTGAAAGGCTGCAAGTTTTCTGTAGACATTCTGCTAGATAACAGGCTGTCAGTATCCTCCAGAAAGCTTAACCTAAATACTGCTACCTGCCACACAGTACATAGTATCAATGTGTGTCTATACAATTAAGCCCACAAGTGCTCTTCCTGGTCCTGAGTGTAATACAGGTGAAAATGCCCAATCTGTAATCTTTATTTGTATTTTTCTAGAAGTTATCTTTTTTAAAAAAAACTATATATATTCATATAAGGTATAAAGATCAAATCAGGGTAATTGGGATATCTATCACCTTAAATATTTATATTTTCTTTTTGCTAGAAATATTTGAAGTATTCTAGCTATTCTGAAATGTACATACATTGTTGTTAATTATAGAAATTCCTCACCTTTAACTCCACTAGGTTTATCATGTTTATTTCTTTTTGTAAACAGGCCAGATGCAAGAGAGAATAAACTATTAGGTAAAAACTATTATTTTTCTAGATTTAAAAAATGTATTAGGCTTTATAGTGGATCACTGTGAGTTAAGTTCTTTCTGGATTCTGGACCTTTGCAGGTACTGGGTTGTCCTTCTCTTCCCCCGATTCTCCTCTTTCTGTCTTTTAAACTTCACTTTGACCTGGAAGTCTTCCCTGACCAGCCCAGACTAGCTAATGTGCCCTGGTTTGTTCTCCCCAAACACCTCATAGTTATCTTCACATGGACTTAAAGTTTACTGTGGTTGCTTAGTTCATTAAGTGCTTCTTCTCCATTTGATCTGTAAACCCTCTTAGTGCAGAAGCTGTACCTGCTTCATTCTCCTTTGTCATCCCCAAAACCCAGCTCAGAGCAAATACTGAGATATTTCTTTGAGTAAATGAATGGTGTCATCTAGATATGGAGCATGTCACGTTAACTTAATCTGTGCCAAAAAATGAGTTTTAACTGCCTATCAAGAATGAAACCTCTTTCTTGTGCTCCTAATGATTAGAAATCATAATGAAAAGAAAACGTGACCTCTAAAAGAAACTCTACAAAGCAAAGGCAAGAGCAAGTGGAGAGTACATCTAAATACAGAACAAAAAATCCTACTATTTACGAGTTAGAATGGGAAGATTGATTCCCCAACGGAAGACTAGTCTCCAATGAATGGGATCATTCCGTCTTTTTGTTGTTGTTTTCTTTTAGCACTGCTGCACTTAACAGCTGTCAGCGATAAACTTACCTGTGTTCTGGAACTCAAGGGAGGAAAAGAAAACACATTTCCCAAGTTACACTAGCTTGCCATTCAACAGAGAAGTGCAAGTTACTGCTTGGTTTCATTTTGTTTGGTTTGTTTTGTTTCTAGCTATTTCTGCTCTCCAAACATCCCCAGCTTCCAACTCATACAAAACCCACACATATAGTTGAAAAATCATTGTAGAATGGCCAAGCAAGTTTCCAACATAAAACATGGCTGGGAATGCTTGCTGCTGTGTGAGCTAAAGAGCATGGGATGGTAAACAGAATGGACACTCGGCCAAGGTATGGCTACCTTCTACTGCTTTTTTTTCCCTACAGGATGCTACTATTGCCCCCAAATGTCTTTTTAGGTTTTTTAGGCCGTTAAAAAAAGTCATACTGAGATTCCGAGATTTAGAAGGTGGGTGCTTAAGTCAGAATCTTTATTGCGAGTATGGGGCAGATAAAAAGTAGAATGAACTATTAGCTGTGATTGACAGTAAAGATACTATGTTAGTGGTAATGTCTGGGTGCTAATCATACATATGTGTTACAGAGATGTGGGAAGCATTTTCTCTTACAATCAGCTCAGTGATAAGCGAAACTGTAGAGTAAACTATGGCAGTGCTTGGCTCCCCAGGGTCCAATTAGGAAGCATGATAAATGACTTGTAAGGTCTCTCCCCGACTGATCTGTGGTGGATATAAGCTGACATTCTCTGTGGAGTCCTAGTGAGTAGTCTGCCTACTCCCATCATACATCTTAGTACGTAGGAAAACCTTGAATTGGAATTCCAAACTCATTATGCCATGCTGTGTTCTTACTTGGCAGGTGTATTTCTTCACAGCAGTATACAAGGGGAGGTGTAAGGTGGGATCTCTTACACTGATTTTTTTCCCCATAAAGGTGCTTGTTTAGTTTAATACCTACAAATAACTTGTGATGATGAAAGAATATCATGAGGCTGGAATGACTGTATAAGGGAAATTGTTACTAAGCTTAATTTGTACGTTGCCTCTTCAGAAGTTGATGCTTTCTCCAGGTAGATGGGATAATGGCTTAGTGGTGCTTGCATGGCTAGTAATCAGTGTTTAGAAGTGAATGTCAATACTATCAAAACTTTTTCTTTGGTTTTGTTTGAAAGATGTCAAAGAGAACATGCATAGGTAATGCCTGGTAAATACGGTGGAAAATGTAGAGAAAGGAGCCAAGGAAGAGATTAAAATTAAGGTTTATACTTTTTGGGTTATGATAAGACATTTTTCAGGGGCTGGGACTATCTTGATGATTTAATACTTGGAGCAGTTTCTTTGCTGTTGTTTTTTTGTTTGTTTCCTCTATGTACTATCACTTTTTAAAAAGGACTTTCGCTCCATAGAGTCTCTGAACCCAGAACTCAGTTCCCAAAGGAAGGACTTCCTTCCTGTCTACATACAGCAATGTTTCTCACAGTTGACTGCTATGCTCATGCTAACTGGCACATGAGGTAGACTTGAGAGCAAGCAGTGCTGCCGTGCACTCTAAAGACCAGAGGAGCCTATGTCAGTTTTCTGTCCATCAAGATCCTGGTCTTCTCACCCTTTGGGGCAGCATGCCAACATTTTCTGCTGCAAATCTCATTGAGCTCTTCTTAGGCAGCTTTATTCCTTTTAATTAAAAAGACAAGACTGCCAATTACTTAAACCTAATCCCCAAATGTAACTGTTACTTTGAAATTTTTTTTTTCTATAAAGCTCATAGAAGAGCAATATTTCTGTCAAATTAAAATTTAGTGGAAGCTTGGATTTTTTGAAAAAAAAAAAAAAATACTCATTTTCAAATCCCTGCTGGCTCTAGACATCTACATAGCACAGCAAGGCATTAAGGACAGGGAGATAACCGGGAAAGGCTGACTGGTACAGGCAGATCCAGAGCCGAAAAGCAGGAAAAGGCATTAGGAAGGAGTTCTAGGACTAAACATTCTCCTATCTTTAAATTGACTCTGTAGGATTTTTAGTCATTTAGCTTGAAGCTAAATGTAAATTTTGAGAGAAATAACACTTCCAAGCCCTTGTTGAACATTTAAATAATGGTGTGAATAAATTTTGGATTTATTCTTGATAGAAACTTTTAGCAGGGGAGAGAACAACCGTTTAGGAAACAGAGTAGAAGGAAGAGTAAAGAGGTGGGGGGAGATAAGACATAGAAATGGGGAGAAAACCTCACCTATTACATGGTGTCAAAATCATTGGATTGATGAGTGAACTATTGATTCCACATGAAATATTGGTACAATTATCCCACTTGAGTCTCTAACCAGTAAAGAAAATCAGAAGGAAATCAGACTATTGTTCCCATAAAGGAGCCAGGGAATGAGGTATGAAGGTCAACTCAATAATTTTCATGTGTATTAATCAGAGCCAATTATTTTGTTGTAAATTGGTGCTGACATGGCTGCCTAAATTCTATTTGTAGAAACAAAACCCTTGTTTCTGCCAGCCAGTGGGAAGGAGAGAAGTATTTAAGAAGGGAAATCCTTCCTAGGACATACTTTATACCCTTGACCAGCAAAAAGGGCAGGTCCTTTAGGCTAATGGTTTGGCAGTTATGTGGTAATATGTATGAAGGGCATCCGCTGAAAGTGTGTGAGTGTATATGTGTGTGCCACACAACAAGGAACTGTGCAATTTTGCAGCTCTTCTTAAATGCAATATTATGATATTGGTAAGAAAATAATGAAAAATATTTTTTATTTGGCCTTAGGATGCTTCTACATTAAAACTTTAGCAGTGTGGGGATTTCAGAAATCCTTAGAATCCATAATACATCAAAATATAATAAGAGCACATTGAACTTATATCTAGCTTATGTTCGTGCAATATGATATGAGTATACTTGCCAATATCAGTGCTTTGAAAAATTATAGGACACATGTGTATCTGAATATGATTATTTTAAATTCAATATGCCTTTCTAGGAACTTGAAGCTCTCTTTTGTATATTATTTAAAATACCACTTTGAGCTTGTAGGCATGAAAAATATAATTTCTTTCCCATTTCACAGTTGGAAACACTGAATTACAGGAACAATGCTAGTAATTATCCATGATTAATAGAGGTATATATGTAAATCAACCTGAATAAGTGTGTGAAATTAGATGTGCCGATGCCAGATAGCTCTGCTCATGTTTTTAAAAGATGAATGCTTTCATATAAATCTGTGTAACTTGGGCATAAGTGTGTGCTCACTGTGCTAAGCATATTGAAAATAGATTTTGTAAAACTGTGTAGACGTTAAAGTAACTGAGTGTTATAAGCATTGTAATACATAAAACAAATTACATGAACATTTAAAATTCATTGGAAAGATGCATATCTAATGAACATGAATGTATACATAAGGGTGATTATTAATATACTATAGATTTGTCTATGTGCCTGGGTGCAACAAGGGGTAGGTTGAAATTTAGGTGTCCTTTGATCATTAAAAAGTGTGGGAGAAAGTTGCACGTCTCTTTCTCAGGGTTTTGGGAGTTAATATAGGCAAAAGCCCTTAAAACTCTAATGGTACATTAGAAGGCCATTATGTATGTTAACTATTGTTATTATTATTATTACCACCATTATTAAACAAAGAAAAATACTGTTGTATTAAGGAGCTGAAAAGAAGCTTTTTCTTTTTAATACTAAGGATGGTATTCTACAGAAAATAAATGAAACTGGAAATTATTCAGTGATCTTCACAGCATGGGATATGTTCAAAAATTTTCTCCCATTTTACCTCTCATCTTTTTGGAATTTGATTTCAAGAACCTATTCCTGGGAATGCCAGGTGAGGGCGGGTGTACCCACTCCTCTGACTGTAGTTAGGATATAGCTGTTCTGATGCCAGGCCTGCCTGTAGGAACATCAGTCTCCCTTAGGGAGAAGACATGCCAGGCCGACTTCAGATTTCTGCAAGCCTCGCTTGTTTGTGGTTTGGATTTTAATTTCTTTCGAAACTTGAATTTTTGGAGGGGGGGGGTTTGTTTTGTTTTCTGAAAAAGCTTTGGACAGCTGTATTAATCATGCAAACCCAGCCATGTGCAATGCGTTTGATCAATGGAAAAACAGGGATGGAATGGCAAGCAGCTGTGCACAAACCTGGTGCCATGCCTGAACCTGGAAGATAATCTCAACATTTCCCAAACCCACTTGCCACACGGGGTTAGTGAATGGAAAGGCTGTTCACTTGGGATAAATAATCAGATGGGAGGCAAACAAGTGAGACACATTCCAGAATTTGTTTTGTTTTGTTTCAAAGTGGCAGTGATCAGAAAGGGATAGGCTGATTGAGTCCGGAGAGCCCCACGCTCAAGGGCATTTTTCGCTTGAGCGTTACATAAACAAAACGGTTGTTTGCCCTTGTCCTTGCCCCTTGTTTCACTTCTTTTTAATTTTCGGAGGCGTTTTCAACACTTCATTCTGAACCTATGGTCCTCAATGTGAGAGTGTCTCTGGGCGCACTTCCATTACGAAGAAGAGCTAGGCACAAGTAAACTGATCATTGTGCCTCGTACCCAGAAACCTAGTACCATTGCTCAGTACCCAGAAACCTCAGGAAACAATGTCAGCCTCACAAAGTGAGAAAAGTTCCCCCAGACATTGAGAGCTGACTCTTTCCTCATTTTGCAATTCAGTGGATTTTCTGCAGCAATATAGTCGGAGGTATTTATGCAAATTTATGCAATTCAGGACTCATTTCAGAATAAATAAAGCTAAATTAAAATTAATGGAAGAAAACACCTATCAGAAACAGATCAAGGATAAAACACTATTTTATTTACATCTTTTAAGCAAAGGAGCAGGGAAGCAAACTGTTTTTATATTTTGTTTTGTTTTTGGCAGATGGGGGAAGGACATTCGGAAATTTCTGATTGGCCACAGCCAATATAAATTACCCATTGGTGGAATTCCAGTATTATTATTATCGCTGCAGAAAATCAAGCAATATGATGAAGGAAACCCAAGGGAAATGCATTTGATTTATTGAGCCTTGTTTTTGTTTAATCACAGCTTGAAGGGGTTTAGGACTGCATTCCTGCTGCGACTCTGCTGTGCATCCCCAGTCAGTTTGATGAGCCATGTAAAGTGGGGATAGGAGGGAAGATCCTCCAATGAGAGATATTAACAATAAAGCAGCTGAAATGAAACATATATCTTTGTGAGGTTGGAAATTAGGAAAGAAAGTTCTCCTTTTTATAACGGGAAGGCAGAAAAAAAATCTTTGTAACTTTTGAAACACCCACTTTCAAAGCACCTTAAGGAAATTAATTGTCTTAAAAATTTTAGGCTATTTTACATCAACCAATTTCTAAGAGACAATTGATATTTTAGGAATGAAATTTAAGAGTTCACAAAGATAGTGACAATATATGATATTCAATTAAATGAAGATACCTTGCATTATAGCTATGACCACAGTGAGGCATGCTTCTCATAGATATTTGGGTACTTAATTGGCACCATAAAAAGGCGTAAGCATCCTATTGTTAGTGTTTCTTTCAATGGGAAGTTGCATTTCACTTGGGTTAACCTCGATTGGAAAGACAAGAAGAAAAGTGATTCAATCCCTAGGAAGTTAAAGTCCTTGTAAAGAACAGAAAACTTAAGAGGGGACTATCTTTGTATAGCAAACTCTCACGCCAGCCATCCCAAGTCTTAATGAACAGCTTTTCAATTTCCACTAGCAGAGGACCAAAGTATTAGTATAAGATAAACTATATTCTCTAAAAACTATCGAATCTAAGAAAGCTAACTACAGTCTACCTACAATGTAAAAATCAAACTAGGGTCATTCTCCAATCAACAGTTCAGTTTGTGGGAAATATGAAGTTCAACAAAATCCCTCATGCTCCATCCCTAGTCCAGACTGTTTTTCAGTATCCGACAGCTGCCCTTTGTGAACGGTGTCTGGCTTCACTTTGTTTAAAGTTACATATATCATAATGCGTGATCAGATAAATATTTGAGTTGGTGGCTGCAGAACTGCTCTCACAAAGGATAACTAGAGTCACAGTGATACTATACAAAGCTCATCTCAGATGGGGCATGACCTCTTTGAAAATGCTATCCAATGGTACAAATGCATATGTGTGTGTTTTTCGTATCAGGATATTTGCAAGATGGCAACATGATAAAGTGGTGTCAATCTCTGCAGCAACACTAGAACATAAATGTGTTAAAATAATTGTGGCATGTCAGGAATTCAAAATGGGATATTTTCCATTAACAGTAAGTATCATGTCGAGTCTGAAAAACAGGCACATTTTAACAGTCTTATTTTTAGTGGCTGGATTAGAAACAGATTTCATTGTTTTAGGAAAGTTTTTTTTTTTTTTTAATTCAACGGAGTTCTAAGCTTTCACACTAAAAATAGTTTGTCCTCTTTTTAAAATTTGATAATAACCCTTATTAAGCTGTCTTGTTAATCCTTGAAACCTTGCAATCCTTAGTTCAAAAATAATTAAAATACATTTGCATATGTGAATGCATATACATGCAAAACATTGCATTATTGACACTGAATACACACAAGTTTGCAAGAATTTATAGTTTGGACAAATGTTAATGAAACATGATTCATCTTCAAACTTATAAAACAGCAGCCTTCTACCTTTAATTCTGAGCACATTGCCTTTATAGTGTGTATGATAATCTTGCTTAATTGGATTTATTTTTTCCACGCTAGGCCCCGCATGGCCTAGTTTCCGTTTTTTCTCAGGTCTTTGAGTGCTATTTGCAAATCACTTTTCTGGAATTTAATTTCAATGGTAGGTTGGTTTCGATTCAGATTTTTTATATTGTTTTATTTGCCAATTTCCCTTTAAATAGCCTTAAGCTAGAAAGTTGTGCCTGCACCTTGCATCTAAATACAATGTAGGAGGCAAAATTTAATTTAAGTGCATAGAAAGTTTATGAAAAGGAATTCAGAATGATTATCTTGTTTTTTCATTTGTGTTTTCTAAGACAGGTATATTTAAAAGGACAGAAAAAAAACCCATGAACTGGCCATGATTTTAAGAAAAAATAACATCTTTGTTATAATCCGGTTGAGTTGATTAACCTTTAGCAGCATATACATTAATTTTTACAAGTAATACCAATGACTTCAGATTTGGATTGTATAGACTTTCAACCATGAGGGTAGTCAGTCAGAGAATCGGTATTTTTGTGGCTAGAGAATTTAACTGGCTGGGTCCCAAATAGGTGAGTTCCTAGTTACTTGTAATAAATATTGACTGTAGGAAAAAATTGCTTGCTGAGTTTAGTATTGCCTTCACAGCTACTGACCAGTTTGAAGATGAGTCAGATAATAGTCTTGTTCCATGCCTATTCAACTGGTGTTGGAAGCAACTAATTGGCTTTTCTAAAAAGGTTTAAGGGAAAAAAATGATTTACACTGTATGTGAGTTTTATGAATGTGTTTTCCCCCCTTTGTGTGTTTTGCATGTTAAAGGTGATGGAGAATGACCCAGGAAGAGAGCTACAGTGATAAAAATCATACTGACCTTGAATGGGGTGGGGGATTGTGGGTAAAACACGTTCTAAAGGGGAAAAAATAGTAATCATCATGGAGATTTTAAATATTATATATATATATTTTTTTCTCATGTTTAGTTATTCAAACAATTATACAACAGATGAATTTCCATGCTTACAGGATCATATCTCTCACAAAACATTTCTCTGTACTTCCTATTAATATTAAACTATCAAAGAAATTTATTAACAAAATTAAAAATGCAGAGCGTTTAAAAAGTTTAGCTAGTGTAGGAGGACAATATCAGATTGTGGCAACCCTACATACAGAATCCTACTGGAAAAAACCCACCATCAAGATTTTAGATCTTTTAGAGAGTTGAAGTTGAGGGTATTTATAATCGTGATCAAATTCAGGTGATACATCTTGGTCTTGGTTCTCGTCTCTTTAGCTCATGACAGATGAACATGTGTCAGCTACAGATTTCTTTCCTCTCTCCAAGCCCTATAGTTCACATGAGTTTTAGCCAAGCATTTGAAGAATTTACTGTGGGCAATACTAGCTCAACTTTTCCCTCAGGTTTTTACTTCCACATTACTGATACCAAGTAGAGGAGTAATGTCAAGGTAATACATTTCTTAGCATGATATAATTTTATTTTTAGTCTATTCCTTAATTCCCCCTCTTTTTATAATACAATCTCACCTGAAATTTGATCAACCAATCAAATTTGCTTGGTGATGCATCCTGTTGAGTATAATAAGAAGTACTTTTCTTTTGAACACTGAGGTCTTAGCTTAAAAGTATCTGATAGTCCCATACATAAGCTACTGACCATAAATAGAATGTACTGACAGAGTTCAGAATTTAGGGTGGCCTTCATTTATCTCATGAAAGACCTAAGCTTAAATCCTCTTCTGAGGCTCTTTCAGAAATATAGAATGGAATATTAGGGATATGATGTATTATTTGCTAACTCCAAAATTATATGATAGTGTAACATAATTATTGCACACTTTTCTGTGTTTCTCCTAGCGGCTTGATTAAATAAAGACCAATGGAAAATGAAAATCAACAAAAATCAAAACCACAATGAGAAAAGCATATGTGCATATTCAAATCTGATAGCCTATCATCTTGTGCCATATGCTTAAAAAGAGTAGATTTTACCTGGACTTTGGGCACTGGATACATCCGGACACTGAGAAAACTCAGTCTCCTTGCAGAGTCAGCTTTTCTCTAACTTGGCTGAAGTTGTCACTTAAATATGAAAGTTTCCTAAGTCCATTAAGATGAAGCAAGTCAACAGCAACAACTAACAATTGTATGTTAGTTACACAAGTGTCAAGTAGAAAAATGGTTTAAGCCTCCACTGGTTATTTGGTATTAAGTTTCCAGCTTTGCAAATAAATAGCTAAACTGCTTTTAGCATTTATGTAGCAGTTGGAGACCACTGTCCCATATTATACTCTTTCTACTGAATTTTATTTTTATTATTACTATTATTATTCAGACTGTTAAAATGACTCAGTTTAATATTTTCTCATCATGCTGTTCACAGCTGGGTAAATGCACTCTGCCCTTATTTCCACATGACCATTTATATTGCTAAACCATCTCACCCACCCTCCTTTCAGTGCCTTTCAACTGCTTCTCAGCTTATTATCACTGTCTTAGCTCCACCTTGTTATCATCGTCTTAGGCCTATCACGCCCCATTAGTTATTCTCTTTCTCTTAATTCCATCCTATTCACGTATCTTTCCTTAGATGCTTCTCTTTCCCAGTTTTCATTCTTATTCTTTGAGCATTGTTCTGCTGCTGTTTTATGCTAGGGTTTGCAGGATCCTGTAAGAGTGTAAAGTGAAGTAAATACCACTTTATAAGGAAAAAGAAATTTTCCAACTTTTGATTTTCAAAAGTAAGGGAGGGCAGAACCCTTGGTGCTATGCACTTCTCCTTTGGCTGCTGCTACTTGAGGAGGATAACATGCTTAGCAGCTGATTGGGAGATAGTGGGAACAGAACTATAAGGTTGGCCCTAGTACTATATGATATGGCTCTTAGCAAGGTCTCTTAACTCTGAGCTTTGGTTTCTTACCTGCTAAGTGGGTGGGCGAGGGGAGGAGAAATGTATCCACAGACAACCCATTTAAGGAGTTTGCATCTAGTGTTTCAAACTACATGTCGGTAAATAGCAGCTCAAGCTGTTTTATTGTGTGGCATCTTAAAGTAGCTGGTTAAAACGCTTTGCCAAATCTTCACTCTGTTAACCAGGTTAGAGTGCAGTGGCCTGATCTTGGCTCACTGCCTTCTGCCTCCCAGGCTCAAACAATCCTCCCACTTCAGCCTCCTGAGTAGGTGGGACCACGGGTGCACGCCACCATACCTGGATAATTTTTTTGTAGTTTTGGTAGAGATGGGGTTTTGCCATGTTGCCCAGGCTGGTCTCGAACTCCTGAACTCAAGAAATCCACCCCCCTCAGCCTCAGCTGGGATTACAGGCTTGACCCACTGTGTTTGGCCTAGGCTTTGCCAAGTCTTGACTAGCATCATCAAATGCTGTATGTTTAAACAGCAAGTCTATCCGATAACAAAATGCTTTTTAAAGAAAACGGGGAGGCCCTCATTATAAAGACTCCCTCTAGCGCTGGATTACTCTGGTAGTACTTGAAATGTAGTCAACTACGGCTTTACAACTTAATGATATTTTAAAGTTTAAAAAGAAAATTAAAAACACCTCCTACACGTGGATGCAGCAAAGCCCAGTGTAGATTTTTTATTTTTTATTTTTGTATTTTTATTCTTTTGTACTCAAAAGCCTCAAAAGACCTTTATAATCCATGCATTTCTCCAAGGCACAAGGTAATCAATCAGTGGGATTGTTCTTTAATGTGTGGGAAAATTCTCCTCCTTATTCTCCTCCTAGACCAAACGCTGACTACTAGGCTGGAATATTCACTGGGAACGTCAACATGCCAAAGAGAAGTCAATCACTGAACTAACCTGGTGGTAGCAGGCTACTGGGGGTTAATGAAAACGGAAGTGGGAGGCAACACAAGCAGTGCCGTTGGGTGGGAAGGGATGGAGCAGTATAAAGACAGTGGAAAGACCTCCTTGAGTGAAAAAAGGAGAAAAACAAATAGATTCTGCTCACTTCCTAACTTACAAGATACATCTCCTAATATTTATGCCCGCATACACAAATGCAGATAACGTGTTGATTTAGGGCCTGGACTCTCGAAATAGACTACATGAATTTAAATCTCAAGCTCAGCCTTACTTAGTTGCACTGGTCACTTAACTTTTCTATGTAATGGAGAAACACAAGTACATAGTAGGGTTGTTGTGATGCATGCCTGTAGTCCTAGCTACTCAGGAGGTTGAAGTGGGAAGATTGCTTTAGCTCAGGAGTTCTGGGCTGCAGTGTGCTATGCTGGTTGGGTGTCGCACTAAATTTCATAAGGTGGCCTCCCAGAAGTCGGGGACCAACAGGTTGCCTAAGGAGGGTCGAACTGGCCCAGGTCTGAAATGGAGCAGATCAAAACTCCTATGCTCATCAGCAGTGGAATCATGCCTATGAATAGACACTGCATTCCAGCCTGGGCAACATAGCAAGACCCATTTCTGACACAAAAATATAATTTTTAAAAATCAGATCATGTATGTGAAACATTTAGCACAGTGCATACTGCAGCATACATTGCACTCACTTAATAAGAAGTGACAACATTTAAATTATCACCCATCCCCCTTTCTTCCTCCATGTCCGTTATTTTAAATCTAACTCAACAAGAGCATGAAACAAGATACACCTATCACCTTTGTGGGTGAATTTTAGTTATCAGTCTGGAAACACAGTCTGTTATGTTACTTATGCAGATGGTGGAACTTGTCTTGGCATCACTTGAAGTCCAAGTTTTCATCCATGTCATGCATATCCCCCTGTCTGACAAAGACTAGGGAGCCGAATCCTTGCTCATACATTGTGCCATTGGATTAATGTATTCAAAACATTAGATAAGGCAATGCTTAGCCCAAGGATGAAGAAAAAGATATACAGGGCATTACTTGGTTATACCGACTGAGGTAGTATGGATCTTTGACAGACACAGTGCTAGAATATGTGGAGAACTAGATGAATGAGAAAGGAATGCTTCCACCAGCTCAGGGAAAAATTACTATGAATGCAATGTATTCTTATACTCTCATTCCATGATTTTGACCCCTCTGGAGATCAGTATTTGAATAGAGAGTGGGGAAGTATATGTATGCATGTGACCGCAAGTTGACAGTGTGTGAAAAGTCAGCTCATCACTGTGGTGGATACGGCTGAAAATGCGCTGACACACCAGTGAAGATGAATGATCGCTAACTCTTCAGGGGCTCTGGCTCTGGGTCTCTACCTGCTGCTGCTGCTGGCTGGCAGAGGCTCACCAGCTGCCTGTTATTCTCTGGACTGGCTTGGTCAGCAGAGCACCCCGCTGCCCACACAGTGCTTCCATCAGGGTTGCGGCCACAGACAACTGCCCCTGAGCGTTTCTCCCCTCCTGACTCTGTTCTGTGGAAAATTACCTCTGCTGACACTCGCACAGTGTCTTCCTTTCCCCATTAATCCCATTTATTTGAATATAAGTAGCAGACAATTGACCCACACATGTACTGTTATTTTTTCCCCTCCCTCCCTCCCTCCCTCTCTTCCTCCCTCCCTCTCTTCCTCCCTCCCTCTCTTCCTTCCTTCCTTCCTTCCTTCCTTCCTTCCTTGCATCTTTCCTTTCTTTTATCTCCCTCCCTCTCTTTTCCTTTCTTTTCTTTTAGAACTCTGTGAAATACAAGGTTCTAGCTATGCAGGTTGTAACAATGGACCTCCCAAAACTAACTGGTGATAGGTGGGTGGGTGGGTGGAGGGACTGCCGGTCCTGCTACAAAAGAAGGAGAGCTTCTCCCCCAAAATGTTTGCTCTTAGGCCTTGGATCTAAGAAATAGTGCAATAGATTTGACAACATTCTGCAATTTGAATAGTTCCTTTTTACCTCAAAGCCTAATGATCTTTCATATTCTATTTTTCAGTAAGGATTATACCTCCTAACTTTCCCGTAAAAGTGGGACATCTATTCTAAACCAAATGCTGATGCATGTGATGCCTCTGCATGCTGCCAAAGACACAACTATGGTAGTGCCTATGAGGGACCACCAGGAAGTACTACATCATTAATCACTGCACCACACAATCCTCAAATGTATAATGGAGGGTGACTTCTACTAAATCATAAAGGGCAGTGTGATAGGATACACTGATTATTCCCTGATTTTCAGCTTACAAACAGAAACTCTGTAAGATTTTTGACATTTCTCAATTTTACTGGGTTAAGGGCATTGGTATTGTAGGGCTTGATGTTACCTTCCATGACCTCTAGCAGGATCTCATTGCCTTTGACCTAGTCTATGCTCACTTTCCCTTCTCCCTCAAGTATTCCATCCTTCCAGCCTCTTTCCCTTTCCTCTCTCTCAGGCTATAGGTGATATTTTATTTATAATTTGAAATATATCATTAGCATAGTTCTTAGTCTAGGTTAAATAGAAAGAAAATATACTTTAATGCAAATGTATAATTGCTCGCTTTCTGTAACTCATCCAGTTGTTCTATCTTTTCTTTACTAATCTCTAAGCAACCTTCTTTTTTTTTTTTTTTTTTTTTTTTTTTTTTTTTTAAGTACAATTTCCATTTTATTTTTCTCCAGAGAATAGTCTGTCTCAGTCTTTAAGGACTCAGCTCCTTACATGGGCTTTGGTGGGGGACGTGGGGCAGCACCGCAGGTCTAAATCGGGGAGGGGGTGTTCGGTCCTTGCGGGCTTCACGAGATCGATTCCTGACTACTTTGCTGTGAATTGCACAACTCACACAGTAATGTAGCTCACATACAGCTTGGGAAGCACATAGGCATCAAAGACGCTCGCTTCAGAAATGTCCCTAACCGCTGCGGCCTCCACTATGTTTCGAATGACAAATTTCTTAATGGCCTTGTCCTGGGCACGCACGGGCACAGTTAGTGCAGCGAATAGGCTGCACATGGCCGCGGCCCTTTTGGCACGACCGTTGTTCCTTCTTTTCTTTGTCATTTTGGACGTACGGACCAAAGAGAGGACAGCAACCTTCTTTTTAAGTGTATAAGTGTATGTTGTTCTACTTAGCCAGGTCAACTTAGACTTGGTAAATCTTAAATTCCCAGTTGAGGCTGGTTTCCCCCTGCTAGCATTTATGGAATCCTTAATGTTAGGAATGAATCAGGTAACTACAGTTCTTAAGAAGTATATTCTCAAATGTCTTAGGAATATTGATGTCTCTAGTTGAGGCAAAGAATACTGATGTTTGGTCTTTGGAGACAAGTAAACATGTTGTGAATTTTAAACTTCGTGTGGAGGCAGCATTTGTATAACTGTATCTCGTCAAATTGTCACAGACTGAAGTCAATGAGAGTTATGAATGAGAAACTAAAGGCCAAAGTTAGAGTCATTTGTGGTTGTTGCTTTTATAAATGGAGTTGGATCTTAAACAGTTTTAAAATGGCTTTAACACTACATTTCAAGAGAACTCTCACTTAAATTGATTTTTTTCTAAAAACATTTTTTTCTCAAAGGCTCATCTAAATGGAATATAGCAAGATAGAAACATTTCTTCTGGTCATAGTATTTCCTGTTTTTCCAATAGAATCTGTGCAGAAAAAAAACAACTTAGTGGTTTGTTATTCCAAAATAATAACAGTACTTATTTTGGACTTTTCCCTTTAGTCCAAATGAACTTTCTGATTCAGCATGAGCTAACTTTTTGATTTATTTTGCTTATTCTGATAAATGTGTCTCTATTCCAAATGTTATCATTTTCTTGTGACTCCATTTAGCATTCTTCTGTTTCTCAGAGGGTATCTTCTTCTGTGCTCATAGTCACCTGCCCAACAAAGCTGGGAGTGAGAGACTTGACTCTAACTTGCTGCTAAAGAGCAGGACTCCAAGGTGGGGTCTCCTATTAACATCAGTGACTTTAGAATGACTGCGCCCTCCTTGGTATACTTTCAGGATCTTCTCTGGTCTTCAGAAATGTTCCCCTTTCCTACCATTCCATCTCTGTTCCAAAAATATATCAGAAAAGTAATGTCTCTTACTGTCATACAGAAAACTTTCTGCAACCATTTTTCCTCCTTTAGATTTTACGTTTTAATCATTTATTCCACCCTTCCTCTTGTGTTGTTAAAAATGTACTTTCTTTTTCCAGCCTCTCCCTTCTCTCAGCACCTTATCTATTCTCACTGAATATTTCTTCCTCAATCACTCTTATCACTGCCTTCAACACACACACACACACACACACACACACACACACACCCATACACACACACTGTTATCCATTTCCAGGCTTTTACGTCACCTCTGCTTCTTAAAGGACCACTGCCAAAGAGACTTGTGTTCTCTGAATATTATTTCAGCTTAACCAGGAAAAAACAAAACAAAACAAAAAAACAAAAACTAAGGAAAACAAACAACAGGGCAGTTATCAGAAGTAAGAGAAGTTGCTCCATTTATAAATCTCTCCTATGCACAGGGACTGAGAACCTTGCATTTTTGTTTCAGTGCATATATCCTTATTTGTGTTTAAGTGAACCTTTAATAGATAAGGGAATGATTTTCACGTTTTTCATGTGAAAAGTCCATTTAATTCCACCAAGTTGGGCCCTGCTTTGGCATACTTACTGAAAAGGACTAGGCTGGCATTGGTGACCCCCAGCTTGTTGGCAGCCACGCAGGTGTAGTTGCCATAGTGCTCCTCAGTGACATTGGTCACCGTCAGGGAAGACTGGCCCTCCGTGCTCTTAATCTCAAGACCATTGGCACTATTTATCCTACAAGTTCAAAAACAGAAGAATAGAAAGGAACACTGGTGAAGGTTTTAGCTTAGGAATTCTTTCCCTAACCTGACACTGGAGGAAAAGGAGAGAAAGGAAGTAGCTAGGATTTGTGGTTCCATGCCCAATTCCTATTTTAATTGTGCAATGCCATATTATCAGAATCAATGTCCATCAACAGAGAAAACTAGGGGATGGGTTTGAGTTTCTGTTATAGGCAAGAAAGACATGCAGGTGAAAGCTACCCGTTGAACTGTTTTCATATTTTACCTGACTGCTTTTGGGCTTCAGCTTAAGAGCTACAGGCCCCAAAGAATTTGATAAGAGATATTAAAAAGGAAGAGTGTGAGAATATAGTTCTACACAATAACAACTGGCTTGGCTTTGGCTTTGTTGTGGGGCTTCCGGTGTCCCCAGGCCCATGTAGTGGAGTCACGGGGGATGGTAGTTTTGGCACATACCTAGTGTCATCCCGGTACCACTCAAAGTCAGGTGCAGGCACTGCCGAGGCCTCACATTTGAGTGAAGCTTGTCGTCCTGTGGTGGCTTCATTGCTCTTGGATTCTGTGATAGTGGGAGGATCTGTAGGAAGGACAGGCACACACGTTTATATGAGGGTCGGGGTGCTTAGAATTTCTATTCAGGAAGGAATGAAGAAGGACAATCTGATTAGAGAGAGGCAGGAAGGGAGCCATCTTAAAGCTCCATTTGTATGAATTGTATCATCAGCTGAATGGGGTTGATCACCAAAAAACTAAATAAAAATAAGAGATAATTAATGGAAACATAGACTTGGTTTGCTTAAATGAGACACTTAGCAGGGTTTTATGGAAATGGAATCTAGAATTTCTTTATCCCTCCTCCAATAGGTCATGGTATACAATTATAGATTATAAATATTTGTATAGCTTTTTCTTTTTATAAATGAAGCAATGATACCAAAGGACTTAGGAATCTCAACATATAGTTTGACCATTTTTCTTTTTCATCTTGTCATTATAGTTTGAGATGGCCTTGAGGAGTCTGATGAAAATAATAGCCAGCTAAAGCCTTTCCAACGTAAGTTTGGTCTGATACTGTTGCAGGATTCAGAAACAAACAAACAAACAAACAAAACTAATATTAGGTGATTACCTTCTTTTCTTTAATGTGTTCCCTTATCACCACAACCCAGGTAAATTTAGCTTTTATGTGTGGGGGTATGGCTTAAAGCCTATCCTCGTACATAGAAGACTTACTGGTATATCAGCCTTCTATTCTCTCTGGCAGTTGGGCCCTTGATTCTTATGCCCAGGAATGGGTCTACAAAACTATCACAGGCTTGAAATCAGCTGGGAAGCACATTTGACACTCTAATTTTCCATAACTCATTCAAACAGTCCTACGAGGATGGAAAGAATGTTTGCATGTCCACTTGACTGTGTTAGGACTGTAGACTCAGCCTCTTGCACCGGATGATGCTGTGTTCGTGCAGGTTATGGGCCTTCAAGGAGAGAAAGCCTTTCCTGTCCAAAGGTCGTTTGCCAGAAAATGGCAACCTGGTTATGTACACATGGGAAAAACAGACCCAGACACTCTGTTTAGACTCTGTAGAGGAAAAAGCTCATTTAGGAAAATTAGTAAAGTGAACATTAGTGGGTAAACTCATTTAAACCCTGCCCTTCGGCACCTGGTCTATCTTCCTTATTTCTGATTTATTTTAATATTAAAAAACTATTGCCTAAGTTTTCTACCTATAGAAGACTGTAATACTCTGAGTTTAAAAGAATGTACAAGAAAGCATCTGATTTGTCTTCAATTTCCTTTTTGATTTTACTTTCCCATAAGCTTAGACATTTTTAAATCACTGTCAGAGTTAGAGCACATTTGAATCAACACTTGTATGTAAACAGGTATGCTAAATGGGGTTTTGTTGTCTTACTGCTGCTGGTATTGTTTTGCTTTAGACTTACTGCCTTATTTCCGTATAAGCACTAAATGGGAAGATGCTGTAGTAAAACGAACCCTGGATTGGAAACTAGGAGTCCTGGGATTTAGTTTGAGTTTGGCTGTTTGGACTTCCCATCATACATTTTCTTTCTGGGCCTTGGTTTTATTACCTATAAAATGAGGGGATCCTATTTTAATGATTTATAGCATCTTTTCCAACTGTAAACTATCCCAATTCTAGTTAAAACTGCTCATTCTTTACAAATGGGTGGTTGGCATCATTATGATCCAAGCGTATTTTCAAACCCTTAACTAATTTAACTCTTAAATTGCTAACTTTCCAAATTACTCATTTATCTATTCCATGGTTTAAGAACCAGAATTAGCAGTCGAGAAGAGGAAATCTGAGGTCTGATTTTGACTCTACTCTTAAACAGATTTGTGGTCTGGGAAAACATCGGTACCAGTTTGAGCCTTTTTCGTTTTTATCTTTTTAAAAAAGAAGCTAGCTTCTAAAATTGGTTATATAGATCATTAGAGCATATCAGTTCAAAGAATAATGCAATAGTTAGTAGTAGTGGTGCTGTGGGGAGATATTAACAAAAGGCACAGGATAGAGGTTCTGGGCTTGGATTTAAAGTCTGGTAGACATGAATTCAAATCTAGGCTCTGTTCCTGATTGTCCTTCCTCATTTCAGAGTTTAATACTTTGCCCATAGTCATATTGCTTCCGTTTCCTCACTTATAAAATGTTAGGGCTGGGCATGATGGCTTATGCCTGTAATCCTAGCACTTTGGGAGGCCCAATTGGGTGGATCACTTGAGGTCAGGAGTTTGAGACCAGCCTGGCCAACATAGCAAAACCCCATCTCTACCAAAATACAGACAACTAACTGGGTATGGTGGTGTGTACCTGTAGTCCCAGCTACTCGGGAACCTACAGCACAAGAATTGCCTGAGCCCAGGAGATGGAGGTTGCAGTGAGCAGAGATCGAGCCACTGTACTTCAGCCTGGGCAACACAGCAAGACTCTGTCTCAAAAAAAAAAAAAAAAGATGGAACCCAAGGCAGGGAAGTACATTTGAAGGCTGAGAGATATTAGGCCTCAGAACTGATGAGGCTAGAAATGGATTTCATAAGAGTGAGGAAAAGAAGCAGTGTTGAAAAGGCTACACTGATTTCTGGCTTGGGCATCTGGGTAATGCCATCCACTGAGATAAGATTCATAAGTAAAGAAATAGACAACCAGCAGTAGAATACTCAATACACATTACTTTCCAGTCCTCATTTCTTGTCACTGTATTGTGTCCTTAAGCTGCCAATGATTCCATCATCTGTAGCACAGTGGCCCATTGATGTTGGCTGAAGATAATTTTGCTTATGAATTTTGTTTGTTCAGTTTCCCAATTTGTAAAATCAAATTTAACCACTGTTTGTGAGTTTCTGGAGCCACTTGGTTATAACTGCCAACTGGTGACTATTTACCCTTCATCCCTTACCACTTCAGGGCCCGGGGAAATAAATGATTTTTCTGATTGAAAAATTTGGGAAGAAGAAACTGGGCCTGTTTGACTCATCTATTTCCTTTCTTCCTTTTGGGACCAAGCTTCTGGCTGGTAGCAGAGGTTCTCCTCTGTTTCTCCATGACCGAAGTCTTACTTGGGCTCTCTCCTTTCTGCTTTCATGTGGGCAGGCCCATCCCATCCCAGGGCTGCCATGATTGGGGAGGTAAGTCGACCACACTAAGCTATTATCTCTAGCCACCTTGATCTCTAAAATTGGGAACATTTAGGTCTCCTGACCACTCTTTTCCTTACTTGTCAATTTGTTTGGAATCTGAATTACTAAGAAGCAAGCTATTTATTAGCCCTTCAGAGACCCCAGCATGGGGAAGCTGGCAGGAAACTAGGATTGAGCACTTACAAGTGCATTAATCTAGTCAGTTGCAAAGGCCAGCTACTTGCTTCCCTCCTTGAAAACTTAGGAATTTTCTTGTACCAGGGTAAATATATGAATACTGATAAATATACAAAGAGCTCATTGTTTCTAATATTTTTCAAATGACACCATGGTGCAAGTTTATTTTTTCATGGCTTATTGAAATGAACATTTCAAAATTCATTTGTAATGAATTCTGCATAGGTGAGGCTAAGAAAGACTATTACAAATCATACTGCAGCATGCCTTGTGTAGTTAAAATAATAGATGTCCTTATTCAAAATACGGTTATAATAAAAATGTGGCTTCATAAAAATGCTGCACAGAGAGGTCCATTGTTATTCTTTATATGACTTTGGAATAGCTTACAATTGTCAAAGGACTCTTCCAGTTTATATTAATTCAAAATTCCATGTTCTGAAAATATTAATAGGGCCTTTCTTCTTCTGACATCACCAATAACAAGACTTTTTCAATCAGAATGAATAGGGAAACAAAACAGAGGACTAGGAAATAAAATATCATTCATTTAATCTTACTAATATTGGGAATATTCATAAAAAAGAATAACATTCTGAATAGAAAATTTAATGTATAGTCATTTACTGCATGTCAGCACTCTACCAGGTTTTAGATATCCTCTTTATCCAAACAATTAGCCCTAGGAGGTAAATATGATTAACCCCATTTTATGAAAGAGAAGACAAGCTTACAGAGGGTTACTAAGTTGTCCAAATTCACATGGTCAGTATTGGATGGACCATGGATTTAACCCCAGGTCTGTCATGCTCTGAAACTCATGTTCTGAACCTCTCTGCTCTGGTACATCTATTTGAATGAATTCTTTTGAAGAACAATGAATTTCTAACAGGAAAAAAATACCAATCAGGGGAGGGAGCATGCTGGTAGATGGAAAGATAAATGCTGCATATTTCTATTATTTATAGGGTACCAACAATGGCACAACATGTGGTGACACAGTGGATATAAACCTGTATTAGGAGTCAGGAAATGCAGATGCAATCTCTGCTAGTGCCACTTAGGTTGTTACCATGGGACACAATGCTCCCTTGCAGCCCCTCACCTAGGAATATAGACAATGATGCCTGTCTGTCTATCTCACGAGTTTGATGTAAATATCAGATGAAGTCATTAATATGAGAGCACTTTTAACACCTAAAGTGATTATGTGTATTATTTTATAGTATTATTATTCACTTGGTATCATGGATAAAGAAAGAACTTTGGAGTTAGACCTGGGTTTGAGTTCCAAGTCTACCACTTACAAAAGCTGTTTGATTTTGTGTCAGAGCATGCTTACGCTCACTGAGCTTTGTTTTCGTCCTCTCTACATGGGGATGATATAGATCATCTCCCATGGGTAGTGTGCAGCGGTGTAAAAAGCAGCAGAGGCAGAGGGTGTAGGCAATAAAAAACACATTATCTGTAGCGAATTTAGAAATGATAATAAGACTGATTTAGAGTTGCTTTTTTTTTTTAAGTCACCATGTGCCAGTAATATTAAACAATGCCAGTGATAAAGTAAATACTTCTCACTGGGGCAGACCAGGCCCAATACACCCTCCCATTTGTTTGGTGATACGGTTTGGCTGGGTTCCTAGCCAAAATCTCATCTCAAATTGTAATTCCCCATAATCCCTATGTGTCAAGGAAAAGACCAGGTGGAGGTAATTGAATCGTGAGGGCAGTTCCCCCATGCTGTTCTCATGATAGTGAATGAGTTCTCATGAGATCTGATGGTTTTATAAGGGTTTGGTAGTTCCTCCTGCACTCATTCCCTTTCCTGCCACCTTGTGAAGAATGTGCCTTGTTTCCCCTTTGTTTTCTACCATGATGGTAAGTTTCCTGAGGCCTCCTCAGCCATGTGGAACTGTGAGTCCATTAAACCTCTTTCCTTTCTAAATTACCCAGTCTCGGGCAGTTCTTTACAGCAGTGTGAGAATGGATTAATATAGTTGGCCACTGTTGATGTGATGACTACAGTGAATTGATACGAAATCTCTAGGAGAGTCTGGGTACTCTGAAGGTACTTAGAAAATTATGGTTCCTGTCCATATTGCAAAATTATAATGAAACATTGTAGTACTCTGGGTTGTCACTGAATATTTCCTCTGAAGACCTCATAATCGATTCATAAGTATTAGGATATGTCTTTACCATTACCTACCCAAAGGCAAGAATAAACTAAAGATGAGCATGGAGACTGAATAGGTGTAACTATGAAAAGCTAGAGAAGTTGGCCAGTCTGGTTCCATATTAAACAGTTATTTTTCTGGCCAAGGCAGGCAGATCTCTTAAAATCAAGAGTTTGAGATCAGCCTGGTCAACACGGTGAATCCCAGTCTCTACTAAAAATACAAAAATTAGTCGGGTGTGGTGGCACGTGCCTGTAATCCCAGCTACTTGGGAGGCTGAGGCACGAGAATTGCTTGAACCCGGGAGGCAGAGGTTGCACTTAGCTGAGATTGAGCCACTGCACTCCAGCCTGGGCAACAGGGTGAGACCCTGCCTCAAAAACAAACAAACAAACAAACAAAAAAGTTATTTTCCTAATGTTTTCTCATTAGGTGATTTTTGAATCAAATCACTGAAGATACCAGTTAAAATACATACACATTATCTGGAGGCAACAGGTCTCTCCAGCCCAATTGTGTATTCTGTGACAACCTCTGCTTCCTCTAAATAAATGGCTCTCCAAGGTAAGGCAAGCTCACATTTAGAAATGTCAGCTCCCCAAGTGCCCCAGCATGGGTGTGGATTGAGTTGATTAGCTCTGGACACCAGGGTGGAGGCAGAAACAAATTCAAAGAGAGAGACAAATAAAGGGAAAAGGAGTTGTGAGGATGACAATGTGAACCTATTTGGAGAGAGACCTGCGGGAAAGTGGAAGGTGGGAACATCAGCTGGTCAATGGGGCGGGGACAAGCTTGAGAGCTGGGAGCAACTTTTGAGAAAAAATTCTCCAGGAATAGGGAAGGAGTCCAGTATTGCAAGAGTCTATATAAAATTAACAGTTTGTATTTGTTAAACATTTACTAGGTGCTATATATTATTCTAGGTGTACTGGGCACTAGGATGAGACAAACTCAAAAATAGTTACATTTAATGCACTGTGAGAACTGAAATTGAGGAACTGCACCTAGAACCTGCAGTGAAAGAATAGGCTGTCCCTAGGACTGGTATCTGAAAGAAATTAACAGTTACTTTGTGGGTAAGATACAGAAACCTGGAAGTCCTGTCTGTTGTCTAATTTATACTAAGCTTATTCAATTGAAGAGATTTTGAGCCAACATTTTAGCTTTCTGTAAATTCTAGGACCTCCTGCCACTTAGAAAATAGATTTTGCATGTAAAAGTGGCTACGTGTAATGCTGTATGCCTACTGCAGAGAAGTGCTATCCAAAAGAAGTAAAAAGGAGAGACCATAGAATCCAGCTTGTGAGCTCAACAGGAGAGACTGTTATGTCTCTCTTCTTTGCTGCTCTAGTCTCTCAGTGCCCTGCAACAAACATCTGTTGGCAACTGAGTAAATGAGTCAATGAAGTGCTGGTGGGAGAAAGTTAACAGCCCTGAGATTTTTTCTTTCTTGTAGTGGTAGTACTCAGGGTCTGTTCATTGCAATAATCTATTTGGCCAGTAGTTATCTTAACCATCCTGATCCCCTGACCTAATTCCAAAGCCTGTGTTTCGAAAAGGAAGCAGAATCAGTTTAAATAATGGATTTCATGGCCAGCAGGATTAGATGAAGTGACAGAGGTGATCCTGGGCATTTCTCTGTATGCAAGAGTGTTGCTAGGCAGACTTGGTTCCATAATTCAATCTGAGAGACTTCATCTACTTAATACAACTATATTTAAGTTGGATGAATTGTTTGAACAGGACAAGTGCTGTGATGACTAGTTGTGATATAATATAAATACAGCTCATGAGGTTTTGGTAAAAGGTGATTCCAAAGGAAATGGATACAATATTTTTCCAGATTTGTGACCATATTATTTGCAAAATTTGGAGAAATGTTAAGAGGGCAGAGTTTATCTGTGAGTTTTTCACCTACTTATTCAATACACATTTACTGAGCAATTTTTATAAGGTCGGGCACATGCTAGGTCCTGCTTGTTAGGACATACTGGATGTGTGACTAAACTCATTATAGTTTTCCATATAATTTGTTATGAGGTATCTTTTTAGAATCTCAGGGTTCTGTCCATATTCTGTGGTTCACTCATTAGCAAAAGCTCACATTTTCATAAAAGTCTTTTCTTGAAAATTATAAGTATTTTCTTCTGCTTTAAATTACACTTTGGGGACAGTCAAGAAGAAGCAATGTCAGACTAATTGTACCAATAATAATAGGACCCAGGCGGCTAGCTTTGATCTTGGGAACCATCTGCAAT
Source organism: Trachypithecus francoisi (assembly GCF_009764315.1). Lineage (NCBI taxonomy): Eukaryota > Metazoa > Chordata > Mammalia > Primates > Cercopithecidae > Trachypithecus > Trachypithecus francoisi. The sequence goes on along the minus strand of NW_022681453.1, from coordinate 73,201,418 downwards.
TCAGACCACTTTGATGTTTCACACAATGGAAGCATAAATATTTTCTATGTACACCATGATCGGACTTTCACAAATCTAATTAAGATGAAGGTCAATTAAGAGAAAATGAAATATTAACTCCAAAAGTCAGGGAAGAGATGGAAGATGATGGCATGGTTGTGTGTACATAAAAGAAGCTAATCTAATTATAAACTTATACAAACAGCCAGAGAAGTTTCCTTTCATGTGACAAAAAGGTCCTAAAGCATTTTATAATATTGCGATCATTAATGTGTCTTTGAAACACACTCAGCACTAGAAAAGAATAGTAATAACTGGCATTTCAAAACTCTATTACTAAAAAATTTGAAGACAGCTAGGGATAGAAGCACTTCAGAACTCACGAAATGCAGCCCCTTGCTTCTTGGAAATGAGTGCCATAAACTATAGCAGAGTCATTTGTATCTATTGGATTCCTCTAGGTTTGGTGTGAAAGAGATTTTGCTGCTGGTTTCAGAAGTCTGCAAGGCTGGAGCAAGGCCACAGGTAACGGTGCATCCCAGCACAGGCTGCGTAAACTTTAGCAAGTTTCCTCAGCTCTCCAAGCCTCAGTTTCCAAATTTCTAAAGTAAGACTAATGATGCTTAACTCATAGGTTTAAAATGGCTGTGGGGATTAAATAACAAATGTAAATCAATCAATCAATCAATCAGTCTCTCTCTCTCTCTCTCTTTCTCTTTATTTTGAGACAGAGTTTCACTCTTGTTGCCCAGGCTGGAGTGCAGTGGCACAGTCTCGGCTCACTGAAACCTCCACCTCCTGGGTTCAAGTGATTCTTCTGCCTCAGCCTCCTGAGTAGCTGGGATTGTAGGCACGTGCCACCACACCTGGCTAATTTTTGTATTTTTAGTAGAGACAGGGTTTCATCATGTTGGCCAGGCTGGTCTCAAACTCCTGACCTCAGGTGATCCACCTGCCTCGGCCTCCCCAAGTGTTGGGATTCCAGGGGTGAGCCATTGTGCCCGACCAATATAAATCTCTTAACTCAATGCTGCACATAGTAGGTATGTGGAACTGAAAATTCCTTATCTTCCTCGTGAGAGTGTGGGCTTTAGAATCAAATGGACCTGAGTCTGAATCCCTTTTCTTACATTTACTTTCTGTGTCATTTTGAAGGGGCAGTTTTACCTCCTTGGGCTGCAGTTTTTCAAACTCTAAAATGGTCTCAATTATATCTACCTTGCTGGGGTTGTTGAGTAGAAAAGAGAGAATTAATATAAAATCTCTGGCACATAGGAAGACATGAGATGACAGAAAGTACTCATCACAGCCTGAAGGATACTTTCAAATATGGGTTAAGATGTTTGTACATGTATGTCTGTGTGCCTATGTGTGTGTATGTAGGATGTGTGTGCATTCAATGCATAGAAGGGAAGAACTGTCAGAGCTTCCCTTTGTCCCTGCCACTAGCCACAGTTGTGTGATGTGGGAACTTGAATTTGAGTGATGTAGAGTCAGTGCTAACTGAACAGGGTAAACTAATTCTCTTTATTCCTTTGCTGGGTGACACACATCATATAGATCCTCCCTCCGCCCACCCTCTTTTGAACTACATCTAAGAATCCTTTCATCCGAGAAGTTCAAAGTATGCCCACTTACCTATGCATCTTAGTGAAATCTTCCTTTCTAATGCCCATACTTTGGGACAAATAGGTAATGGAAATTAACTTATCAGACATTCCTGTTAGCCATCAGGGACACATGGCATCCGACCACAGTGGCTCTAATTTGTTCCCAAGGCCAATTATTTAACTAGTGGAGGATAAAATATAATCTTGAGGCATTCCCTCCTGACAAACAATGTGTTAACATGGAAATTCCAGTTAAACCAGATACAAATTGTTGTTTTTTCTTAAGTAGTATGACCTTGATTTCCACGAAGACCAGCATAGTGACCGTCAGCAATGTTAGTGCTGTCTGATCATGTTTTCTTAATTCTGTAGTGTGAGTAAAAAAGGGTATTGTTAAATGTATTATGGATTACATTTAGAGTTGATTTATCAAATTCAAAGGCCAAGTCCTGCCCTTGGATGTGTTCAATGTATAAATGTGCATTCCTGGCCAGAGGAGCATCTGCTTGAAGTACAATGCTCTTTTGCTAATGGAATCTTTAGAGCTCACTGGAGGTAGAGGTGCACCCTGGGCACCTAGCACCCGCTGGCTCCTGCTGTACTCACAGTTCACAGTGACCTTGACTTGTTTGACATCCGCTGAGGAGACCTCGTTGGCAGCTTTGCACTCATATTTGCCTGACTGCTCCCTGGTGATGCCGAGGATCTCCAGATATTCTTCTTCTCCTTCAAATTCCCTTCCTGAAAAACAGAGGTTTTCATGATTCTTTTTTAAAGTCTGAAATAGGCAGCAGATCCTCTCATTATTCTTTTTAAAAGCAATAAATCCATATTTCTTTTCAATAATTTGACAATGTACTTTGTCTGACATCAGATTCCACAGAAGCAGACCTCAAGACAAAAAGTCTTGTGAAAGTGATTGAGTAGAAAATGCTCTCAGGAAAAACCAGAAAGAAAATGGGAAAGTGGGACTTGGAAGAGAAAGAAGTCAAGCAAGGGTGCAATGTCAAGCTAAGTCCCACAGAGAGCAACTGTGGCTCAGTCTTTCAGGGAGGCCTGGGGACAGCTCATGTCCCACTTCAAAATTATTCTGATCATGAGGCTGGGAGCTGCGGTGTTTATAGGTGCATGCACTCACCAGTCACTGGTTAAGGGTTTGGAACAAAGTAGGAGCTGGCGGGAGGTACATGCAAATCATAAAGTGCTCTGAGGGGCTATGGCACCAACATCATCTATTACACCATGCTGCAAAGCACTCTTTTTTGTTGTTGTTGCAAGGCACTCTTTATACCAACGTTGTTATTAGACAAAGTGGCTTCCTTTTGAGAAACCACCACTCTTCTCCAGATTCTGTTAAATTCTGTTCATAAGGATTGTATGCTAGACTGCCTTGACAGTTGTGATCTCTGTTTCATATCAAACTACATCATCGTAGAGGCTTTTAGGCCATGGGCCAGGTCCATGAGAATGTGCTGCTGATGGTGTGTTTGTGATGGACTGTGTCATCTGGGGTTTGGGGTAGGGAGTTAAATATTACTGGCTTAAAAGTTGGGATTAGAAATAGGGAGGTCCGGTTTGGAAAAATCTACATAGTTGAGTGTGTACATTTTAGTAAAGAAATCTCAACTTAGGAAACCTTGTTTAAATTCCCCTATGTGGAGTATAATTGATTAAACTATTTTCTTCCTGAAGAGATGGAGAGAGAAATAAGGAAGAAGTGGAGGGGGAGAAAAATGAAAAGAAGAAAGAGAAGGTGATGAGGAAATGAGATTGGGCAGCAGGAAGAGCTTAGCCAGAGCTTGGCCAGAAAGGTCCAAGGACTTCAACTCTAGCTAAATTGAACCCCCTTACCCCCAAATTTCAAAACTCCACTGTTACACGAGTTAGGACAGAGCAGCTGGGGAGGGTGTTAAAGAACGCAGTCCTGCAACCATGATGCTCCTGGTCATTCCACACTAAATGGTACCAGTCATTAGCGCTGCTCAAATGTCACAAGCTGAATTTCCTGTTGTGGAAATTCCCCGATGACCAAATCAACATAACAGACAGTTAGCAAGGAGATAAATTTACTCTAAATATGTCAGTTAAACCTGTTAACTAGGCTCCCAACAGAACATGGGGCTTCTTTGCTAACATTCTATAACACAACTCTCTGGATATTCCAGGCTTCAAGTCTTCTCTCAATTGTCAATATCACTAGTTTTGAGGAGGCTATACAATCTTGATTAAAAAAACAGGCAAGAGTAATATACCATTATTTGATTCTGAAGTTCTGCACATTATCTAGCATATGCTTCTACTGAGAATGTATTTTTTTTTATAAGAGGTTAACTTTTTCCTGTCTACGTTTTTCTCTTCTTCCTTGCCAAAATTTAAAGCAAGTACTTAGATCTGATTTTACATGTTACAGAAGTAGAATGTAGTAGGGAAGAAAAAGTAACCTCAGAAAGGTAACTGGCCACTTTTCTGGATTAATTGGGCGGGATTTGGGATTGAAGGGGTAAAAAGATCTTTCCTGCATATTATTTCTATGGACTAAGTGTCATGCTAACTATTTGATGCTAAGACTCTTCTAGCTGAACATAAATACCCTGAAGGCTAATGGCAACTTTGACAATTAGTTTTTTATTTAGCAGGCAGAAATAGGTGTAAGCTCATTGAAAACCTAGAATGCAGAGGTGGAATAGAAAGTAAGATAGCATTATTTATTTTGAGCATAATGGTAAATTGTAATGAGAAAATAGTTAACAATAATTTTAGAATGTTTTAGTATTTCTTCCCATCCTGCATATCCCCCACCCGTAATCTTAATCTTGGTTGGGGACAGAGCTGTCAGTAGAAGGAGAGAACAAGGATAATCTTAGAGATGGTTGGCAACACTGAATTCTTTCCAATTCCCATGAAATACCTAGAAATGGTGGATTATGGGTCCCTACTTTGCTTTTTGAATTTCTAAAACAAAAACAAAAACAAAACAGTTGCAGGAGAGAGAAAGATTATTTTTAGCCGCACCAACTAAAACCCTACCAATTCTGGAAGATGACACCTATGAAAGTAAGTATTAAGATGAATGAGAGAAAATAAAACAATATTTATTGTGTTTGGGGCCTGGCATTCTTACGTTACCAATATAAATATTAATAATCTCGTTTGTTCCTGATAAGCAGATAACAAAACATATCCTTATCAGACAAACTTTCAATCTCATGTCTCTAAACTACCTGAGGATAAAAGGAGAGTTTTCCCTTAAGAGACCCACATGGGAGGCAGAGACATCATTTTTGCTTCTCCTGTGATAGCTCTCCTCCTCTCCAATGGCAGCCTCTGTCTCTAGCACACAATGTGCATAGCTGTCTCAATAAAGTGGGAGCAGGCTCCAGGTGCAAACCAACTACAGAGAGAGGAAACTGCACTGTATTCCATCATCCAACCAAACTCATCCAACAATTCTCTTGCTCCTTTCTTTCCTTTTCCCTGATGTGTCTGTTCTCATGACAGCACATTTTCTCCAGTTCTTTCAGTTCTGACTGGCTCCTCTCAACCCAAGAGTCCTGCCAGTATTTCCTTTCATTCTCTCAACCTTAAGAAGACTCTCAGGCCAGAAACTGAATTTAAAACATTGAGAGACATCCCTGGGCCCTCCCTTTCATCATGCTTTCTTTCCCTAGCCCCTGGATCCTCCAGTTGAAACTCTTGCATTCCCTGGCCCTTCCTGATTAGTCTGTTCTAGTCACACCCAGGAGACTTTTCCCATAATGCGTTATCTCTATTGCTTCACTTGAGAATTTCTTACCAATTCACAGAAATTTAACAGGAAAGGGGAGCTTTGCTGGAAAGCCAAAGCTCCAGATTGTAAGCGCCGCAGGGACCATGCTTTACTCATAATATCCTCGTGAACTAGCACAGGGTTTGGCTCAGATTAGTCACTCAATAAATGTTTGTTGAGTTAGCTTGCTACAGACTCAATGCTTGTGTTTCTCCAAAATTCATATGTTGAAACTTAATCCCCAAAGTGATGGTGGTATTTGGAAGTATACCTCTTTGGAGGTGATTAGGTCAGGAAGATGGAGGCTTCATGAATGAGATTGGTGTACTTATAAAAGAAGCTGCAGGCTGGGTATTGGTGACTTATGCCTGTAGCCCTAGCACTTTGGGAGGCTGAGGCGGGTGGGTCACTTGAGGTCAAGAGTTCGAAATGAGCCTGGCCAACATGGTGAAACCCCGTTTCTACTAAAAATACAAAAAAATTAGCTGGGCGTGGTGGCATATGCCTGTGATCCCAGCTATTTGGGAGGCTGAGACAGCAGAATTGCTTCAACCCAGGAGGCGGAGGTTGCAGTGAGCTGAGATTGAGCCACTGCACTCCAGCCTGGGTGACAGAGCAAGACTCCATCTCAAAAGAAAAAAAAAAAATGAAAAAAGAAAAGAAAAAAGAAAACAGAAACTCCAGAGTTCCTTCGCCTCTTCTGCCATGTAAGGACACAGAGAAAAGACAGCTGTCTCTGAATCAGGAATTGGGCCCTCATCACACAGCAAATTTGCTGGCACCTTGATCTTGGACTTCCCAAGCTCTGAAACTGCGAGAAATACATTTCAGTTGTTTGTAAGCTACCCAGTCTATGGTATTTTTGTTATAGTAACCAGAATGGACTGAGATAAATCTGAACTGAATTAAGAAACTCAAAGAGATTCTAGAGTTATTGTCAGCACTTCATGTAGTTTGAGAGATAGAGCTAAGTATTGAAAAGTGGCTAAGTATTTCTGTCAGAGAAGTTGGCATAAAACTCCATTGCCTTTTAATGATCCGAATAGAGTTCTCTTTTACTGGGGAAGAAAGGGTGTGCTGAGTACTCTGTTGCTGAATGACTACACAGGGGCATATCTGGCCACGTCCCAAGGAATTATCTGCCATGGCGAGTGATCGTTTTGGAAACCAACAGAGCTCCCTGTGGACACAGGCACGATACAATCTCAGCAAGTGCCATTTCTTGTGTTAAGGCATGGAATATACCACCTGAATCTTGAGTCACAAAATTCTAAAATGCACTCAGATTCTTCTGTTCCTTTATTTCCCTTTGTCCCCATGTGCCTGTCCCCAGGAGGGTAACTTTTCTCCACTTCTTTCAGTTTTCCGTGACTGGCTACTCTCAACCCCAGGGTCCTGCCAATATTGTCTTTTATTCTCTCAACCTTAAAAAGACTCTCAGGCCAGAAACCGACACAAAACCTACTGTTTAAGTTCTCTGGTAGACGGATTCTATGGCCACAATTTGGGTCGTTCTCTTGTTCCTCTTATTTTTTGTCCTTACAGAAATGTTTACCTGAAATGCAGATTTCAGTATTTTGGTATTTTAAACATCTCAACCAATTTCCACAAGCCTGCTCACATTGCTGAGTGTTGTATTTATTCTGGGATCTAATGTTTAGTTTAAATCTCCCTTTGCTTAATGTGTTTTTGTGTCTCCTGGCAATATTCAGCTACCAGGCTAAATAACTTCTCATCCTCCTCAGTGTATGCACCTTTTAAACTCTTGCATATAATTAGCATATCCCTTCTTAGTCACTGTTTACTGAAGTTGTACATATTAGTTCTTTTAATATTTCTTCATAGGTCAGAAAGAAGAGCCTAGAGCTAATGGCAAGAGAAAAGTGTTCTCTCCTATGTTCCCCAATGTGGAGGCAAATCAGCCAGGAATAACTCCAATTAAAGTATGCCAGGTGCTGCCTTCTGAGTACAGTGCCTTCAGAGTTCCATACTTTAGTGAACCCTGAAGCTCCTATGCAAAATGTTGACTTATTTAGATTTATAAGGTCAACCAAGCATTTGTAACAAGGAGCCATTTGAAATTAAATGTATTTCCATGGTGCTGCTTTCTCTCATTCCCTTTCTTTCTCTCCTCCCTCTCCCTCCTTCTATTCTCCCATCTCTCTCTCTCTCTCTGTCTCTGTCTCTCTGTCTCGCTCTCTCACACACACACACGCACAGACACACACACGCACACACACACATATACACACACACACACACAACTAGTTATTTACATATAAGATTTTACTGTTAACTTTTCGGGAGCAGCACACACATTTCCTCATCCTCAAATATTTGCTCACTAAACAGAGCAGTACTAGTCTCAAAAACTTCCCAGGACATGACAACCAGACCCATATTTGGAATTAAAAACATTTTTTAAAGACTATTCCTCTAATAATCATTATAGTACCTGTCTTTCCTTATATTTGAGATACAAAAAAAAATACAATTTAGGAAACTTGCTAAATTCGAGCATTTCGTGACTTTAAAAATTTAGAATTCCAAGGAAAGTATGTTAGGAAATGAATGGATCATTTTTTCACTGTTCTGAGAAGACTTTTGTAAGTACAGCATCTCAGTAGATCATTCTTCCACAGATGGGAAGATGTGCTCGAAATGAGGTGGCTATTCCTTTTACTCATCTACTTTTGAATATTTACATGTAAGTGGCTATAAACACATTAGCTATAAACATAAACATACATACAGTTTAATAAAAAGCAAAGCACTGGAATTTATCTTGCAAGGTGTATATGTGTGTATATTTGTGTTTGTGTGGGTCTGTGATTGGAAACGCGAATGAAGTAGGTAAGCAAGAAAAGCAAGCTATGAACTTCTACCTATGAAAATTAGAGGAAAAAAGATCATGAATCAATGATGCCATTTGAAGTTTCCTGTGAGAACTTCAAATGCTATGCCATGTTTCTGTTCTTACAGTATGTTTCATGTTTTCCTTTTGTTTTCCCCTAAGGACATGCTCACCTATTCCTGTTTTTGTTTTCTTCCCTGCTTTCTAGCACATCATGTTCTACACAAAAGTGATAAGGAAAGGAAGACAGAAAGAAACACAGGAAATCTAGAAAAGATGCCTGCAGTAGGGTTCTGTTTGTATTTCCAGCCATGTCTCTCTCCAGATTCTTTGAAGTTTTTGCTTCTCCGCTTCACATTACACCTGAGAGATCCCTTAGTGTTTGACAATGTTGCTATCCAAAGGCTGAAACCACTTCTCATCCTCACTTTTCACCACTAGAAGTGGGAGGGGGGGGGTGAAGAGTGGTAGATGATCCCTGATTGAAACAAGGCAGGGAAGGGGTAGATGCCGTCATCAAAAGCAACAACCACAGGAGGATAAGGAGACACAGGGAAGAACAAGGTATTGAAGGGGATGAAGAAAAAACAAAACAAAACGGAGCGATGTGATATAATGAGAATGATTTTAGGGAAGAGTTGGAGGAATGGAAATGAAAGCAGAGAGAGTTCTCTGAAGAAAGAGGCATATGACTATTAAGACATTTGAGCTGCATGCAAGGGAAGGGGTGGGTTACTCTGCTATAGAAATGTTCCCTATTTGAATAACAAGACACAACAGGGGGTGGTTTATGCAAATTGGCCCCATGCCTTATGCAACCCCCAAGGATGTAGTTAGTACACAGAAACCAGTGACAAGAACAATGCCAGGGAAGATTCACAACTGGCTTTGGCTCTATGAATGAGCATGGGCCAAACGAAAAAGAACACCCTGGGATTATTTTTCCTGGCATCCAGAGAGATCCAATTCATTATGATTTGCATTTTTGCTTTCACATATAAAAAATAAGCTAGCTGAAATAGTTTGAGCTCAGCTTCCAACCTGAGTCTGCCATGCATGCATCCTTTTTCCAGTCCTGGGCCATGACATTCTTTTATTGTATTTATACTAAGCCATTACCCCCTACTTGGTGTCAGTTTTTAGAAACTGCCCTGCCCTTCTAAATGTGATGCTTGAAGTCAGAATCCCCTATATTTAGTTCTCTGAAGGGAACTGTACTGAGAATAGCTATGGTTACATTGTAAGGCTTTACCACTGTAAAAACCACATTTGGTTTTGATCATCACTGTATCCTTTCCCTAGCGTGTAGCACAATGTCGGAACCTATTAAAAGTTTAAGAAATACTGTAGAGTGACTGTTGAATGAGCTACTGCTTAATAAACACTTGCTAGGCACTGTGCTGAGTGACTCAGATATATTATCTTATTTAATTCACAATAGTTTTAAGATTGCTTACAGATGTGTAACACATAGGAACACAGGTTTAGATTGGACAAGAAACTTGCCCAAGCTTATAATCTTAGTAAGGAAGACATGAGCTTTGACCCAGGTCTGTGGACTTTTGGGACTCATGTTCCTAACTAAGCATGCCTACTTTTATCATTAGAATGCTGAAAGATGCTACAGTTGGCTGAATTCTTAGCTCTCAGAATCTGCTTTATTTCTTTCTTTCGAATATAGAATGGGAGATTGAGAATAAGACATGTGAGAAATTTCCAAAGCAATGCAGCTCAATTATTGATAAAGAAGGTAAAAAGACAGGCTTCATCTTTTATGAGGTTTGCCCACTTCACTTCACTTCCTTATTGAAAAGATCAAATGAACCAATAAATGAGGGGAAAATAGTTGGTCTTTAAAAATTTAGCCTCTTAACCATTTATTTTTAGGAGTCCCTCCATTAGCAATAAAAACCTATTGGTACAGCAACCAGCAAAGGAGCCACAGGGACAGTGTAGAGTAGACTTAGTAGTAGAGAAGATTTCCTGGGAGAAATAAGTTTTCAGGAACTTAAGAAATGCAAGTGGAGAAAAAATTAGAGCTGGCAAATTGTAAAAGGGTGTGGCAATCTGATAAACCTGACTAAACTGAAGTTTCTGAGCAGGAAAAATGAGCACAGTGATGTATGAAGACATGCACTGGGATGTGAGGGGTGGTATGAGGACTCTGGGTTTGCTATGTTAGGTACTGCTACATCCTCTTTAAGCCTTCCAGCACCCACAGGGTACTGAGTACAATGGCATTATTCTGTAATTTGTTTTCTTCCTTTTTTCCGCCCTCCTCCCCTCCTCCTATCCCCCCCTCTTTCCTCCACTCCTTCCCTCCCTGCCTCCTTCCCTCCCTTCCTTCTTTCCTTCCTTCCTCCCACCCTCTCTCCCTCCCTCCTTCTCTCCCTCCCTCCTTCTCTCCCTCCCTCCCTCCACACCATATAGGAAACATGATGTGTAAGCATAAAATCCTATGAAAATTCTATTTGTTTGAAGTCCTTTATACACCAACACTATTTACTCTCAGTGCCTGTTTCTTAACACTGAGTACTAACATGTATTTTGATGAACCTTCCTGTGAATTACTGTGAAAGTGGAGATGGGCTCTTCAAGGATTTCAAAAGAATTGTTGTCAACCTTGTTTAACTGAAGTGCTGCCTGGGGAATGATGTTGAGAAGGATTCTGGGCTCAGTGGGAGAGAGTGGCACTGACCCCTTGGAGGGCAGGGGAAGGAATGTGGACCCTGTACACAGATCCTCACCTGCCCTGAATTTCCTGCAGTCTACTTGGTTTTCTCAGGTATAAAGAAATGTATTCTAAGTGCAGTATGTAGGTTGGAAGCTAATGACTTCCTAAGTGTGAATGCAGGTGGAATCACTTGGCGAATTAGGAGGGGGTACTTATTTTGGAGTGAAGATAATGAGTTCCATTCTTGATATGGTTGGTATTAGGTTTTCCTGGGACATACTGTGGAGTACATTCTATAGGTACTTGGAAATATGGGGTTGGTAAGAGATTTGAGCTAACTGTGGATTTAAATTTGTAATCTATACATGGGTTGTAATTCAAATCACTGGAGCAGGGGCTGCAGAGCGTTTGTAGGCTGTAGCTCATAAAGCCAGCACCCACTCTCCTACTTCATTTTTATGACCTTAGGGGTGTGGGGAAGAAGAGGCAAAACTGAAAATAAAGGATTAAAAAAGCCCCAAATACTTAAAGAGTCCTTTGGGAATAAAATGGAAGTAAAGATTCCTGCAGATGTTAACTGTTTTTTAGGCTTTTTCCTAAAATGTGGGGGCAGGGGATTGGTTGGCGGGGGTTGGTTGGCAGAGTCAAGGATTAGAATTGCTGGACAGAGTCAGCAACAAGCAAGATCACTCACCATTGTCATCAGAACTGTGGGGGTATTACCAGACCTGTTATTAGCAACTCTGCCATGGCTCAGGATTAAATATGAAGAGAGATGAGAGCAGCAGTTGCTGTTTTTAAGAGTCACATAAATCAATTGGCATTTAGTAAGTGAATGTGTTAAACTCAGCAGGGTGATTGCACTATGGAAGGATTGCTAGGCAGAGTTTCGAAGCTGCCACAGAAGCCTTTGAAATGTAATTAAAACAAAGCAGACAATAACACCATCTAGCCCTTCACCCTTTCTTAACAGAGCCTCACGTTGCAATGACCTCATATGGGTTCACACTAAAATCCCAGATCTACTTCTTCAGCTAGGCCCAGTGCTGAATGAGCTATTTGATCCAATTTGGAGAACTGTTCTTACTTAAAGTCAATACATAAGTAATGAAGAGAAAAGAAGGGTAAGGAGTGGGAGTGGGGCAGAAGAGGAAAAGGTTTAAGTATGAACTAAAGTGATGTTCTTGGAATGTTTCCATTTAATATAAGGTAGGCATCTCAGGGGTCAAAACAAATGATTAGTAAAGGGTCCAGTCATTGGCTTCTTCATTTTGACCAAAAGGTACAAGCTAAAAATTACTCCGTCAACATTCATTTTGGGTTGCAGGCCTCTGCTTACCAGCACCCCTCAATCTGGGCTCAGGACTTTTAGCCTTTTTGTAAAGGAGATGGGTCACAGTGGGAGTGGGGGTCCCAGCTGCAGTATCAGGAGTGCAGCTAGAGGTGGAGTGGGAGAGAAAAGAAGAGAGAACTTGCCTGTTCTTGAAAGCAGTCTCTCTCCCAGGCTGGGCCCATGTGCTCCTAGAAGGCTATGAGGCCACTGGGCCAAAGCTTAATAGGAAAACAGCAGCGATTTGTCTCCACTGCTATTTATGTTTCAAGTGCTCGACAGGCTGTCAGTGCAAGTGAGGGTCGCTAAATTTACTGCCTTTCAGATCACTGCTACAGTCCCGGACTTGACAAGTCACTTCATTTAAAAAGCGCAGCATGAGGGTGTTTCCTCCGCTCCTTTTTAAATAAAAACAAAGGGAGAAGAAAAGTCCATCTCAGAAGTTTAAATGGTTGAAATAAAGAAAGTCCACAAGACTGTCTTACCCTGAGGGGTGGACATCAGAGGGACAGTGCTACTTGCACACACTCACTCTAATTAAAATGGCAAGTGAGGGAGAGGGATGACCCCAAGGTTCTTGGTTTGACTGATCTGTGTACTGGATGATATTTTTATGGTGGTTGGGGGTGATTGGGGGGGGGTAATAGTATGAGTTTTTGTATCTATTGAATTGGAATGCTTAAAGGACATTCAAATGGAGATTCCTTCTAAACAATGGGATACAAATAAAGTATAAAAATACTTATTCATATACAACACATTTGCATATATATGTGTATGTGTGTATATATTATATATATTTATAATATTATATATATTATATATAATAACATTATATATATATAATTATATATACTGTTTACATAATGTTAACAATCTTACTTCTGGGTTGTGGGACCAGGAGGCCCAGAAGTGTGTGATCAGGGAATTTCTCTTCATTTGATGCCTTCCTATCCTGCTTGAATTTTTGACATAGATTATATATATATCACTTTTATAATGTAATATTTTGAAAGGAAACTGAATTTAATAATTTCAGTGTTGGGGAAATACATACCTATTCTTCTGGCTGTAACCTAAGGGCAGGTTTCTCAGAATGAAAAAGAAAATCTGTACGATTTTTCTATTTCTGGCATAAGGGAAAAAGAATGATTAGGAAAATTAGACACCAATTCCGAATGACAGGAGGAATAGTAAGCAAGTTGACATTACATAAAATCAGAACAATTTTCTAATTAGATGGACAAAAATTTTCAGTGACTATCCATGGGCATCGTGTGTTGCAGCCTACCTCCTGTACTGTTCAACTGTGTCTATTAAAGAATTGTAACCACAGATCCAGTCCACTTGGCCCCCAAAGCAGTGAGACTTGGGCCTGGCCAATTGTTAGAAGCACTTTGCTCATGATTGACAGGTGTCTGGACTTAAGAGTGCTGACTCTGAAGGTGGCAGGTAGCTGTATGTGCACTCAAATGAATTTTCCTTACTATTCTCCACTCCATGGTACCAGTTTGCCTGATTGCTCTTTGATCCTTGTTACTGGCAGTCAGATTGCACTCCAGTTCCCAGCTGGCACTGAAGTTGAACTAAATTAAAAATTTGACCCATCATTTAGTTGTCACCATCACTTTTCCTACAGAGCTGGACCCTTCTCACTATATTTTATAGCTGACTAATAGCCTACTCACATTGGTGCAGAATCATTCCCAAGAAATATCTGTGCTTTGGTATTATCCCTTTGGATCTGAGTATTCTGAGAACAAGCCCAACCTGAGTTTCCCTAATTATATGAACTATAAATCTTACAGGAAAGGGGAAAAGTTCTGAGGTGGAGGTAGAAAGAACTCATCCTTTGTTTTCACTCAAGTCTTTTAAACTCCCTCAGCCCAGGAAACACTCAGCTTATTTTCCTTTCTCACTGGGAACTTCTAAGTTCCCTAGTGTCCTAGTACCGCCCCCTAATCCTACCAGCCTAAAGAGTGTGAACAACAAAATGATTTTCATGAAAGTGTACGATTAATAGAGTGCACATGGAGAATTTTCATGGATAGAGAGAGCTAAGTAATACCTGCCATACAAAGTGTCAGGTTGTGCAGTATTTTTCTATTATATATAGCACAGAACTTAGGATCTCAAACAAGTACTTAAATGTATTCAATCATTTGTTTATATGAGAGAAAAACATTATTGTGCAACGTCTTAGCCCTTTGCTGAAGCTATTTCATCTTATTCTTGGGTGTTGACCAGAAGATTGACCCCCTCGCCTCCTGTACCTATCACATGAGACCTCATGCAACCATGCAGAATAACTGTCTAGAGATCACTTGCTAATGGAGTCAATGTACAACCTATCAAATGCTTGTTTAAGACACTTAATAATTGCAAGGCATATCTATTTGGTATGCTACTATCAGTTTATTCAAGTCTTTGGATTCTATTCAAGAATCACATATTTAGAAAGCAAACCATTTTGACCATAATTATTTCAGTACTTCCTAGAAATGGCTTTACTGAAGTGAGATCATGGACTTTTCTATAAAGATTATTTAAAAATTGCCCCTTTGAACACATTTTCTATGCATTTCATAAATTTCAGTCAAACATATTGTCTAACATATTACTCAATATTCTTTATAAAAGGATCTTTTTAGTTTCCAGAAAATATGTCTCTGTAAGATGCCTTTTTCAACTCTTGCTACTATTTTGAAATAAAAAAGAAACTATGTGAATCTATTTATTTTCCCTTTTGCTTTCACTTTAAAAAATTATACAAATATAGTATCCAGGTGTGGTGATCAGCTTATCTCAGATTCTGATCAGCATCTGTATAGGTGTTTCTCAAACTGTGATCCCTGGACCACCTATATGATAATCACATTGGAAACTGCTAATACATGCAGATCACTGGGCTCTTTCACAGACTTACTGAAACAGAATTTCTTGGGATGAGGCTCAGGAATCCATTAGTTTACAAAACCTACCAGGTGATAATCCAGAACCCCTACATTTGGTAAGCATCCTTCTGATCTTACTAGTTTGGCATTCAGAAACATATAGCTTTTCTTTTCTCAAGGGAGTTAGGTTAACTCCAGACACAGAAATCAGCTTGACCCGGGATCAGGGATCAATCCAGTATTTAGGTCAGGAAATATTGAAGGAGACAAGTTAGATTATGAGGAGAATCAACATTCTGTCTTGAACTCAATTCCCATTTCTGAACTAACAATTCAGTCTCCATTTGTTGGGTAGCCCTTCATGTCATGTGGATTGTTGACATCTGCTAGTTTATCTATATAGGCTTCTTCTTTTCTCTCTGTGTGTCTCTTGTTAACCAATGAAGGAAGGAAGTGAAGTTTAGAAAAGTTAAGGCACTTTCCCAACATTACACAGATAGTAAATGGCAGAGCTAAGATGCCTGTGTGACTCCAGTGTTTTAATCAATTATATCATATTTGTAAAGTCCTCTGTTCTTGTGATTGATCCTCATTTGCCTACCAGTTCTAGACACTAGATTCATGACAAAAGCCAATGCTGACTGCCTTCTGGCCTGCCTGGAACTCCACAAAAGCCTGGATCTCAACTCCCAATTGTGGGTTACCCTTTTCTTTCCTCTGTCCTACAGTGCTCAGTGTTGTCTGGTCTAATCACTAGATTTCCTTACTGTAAAAATCACTGAGAATAGGTCATTTACACCCAAAGTTGAACAAGAAAATGTACATTACCTTTCTTGGCTTCATTATGCATGGATTTTGTTACAAAAGCACCTTTGATGGGTGGATAAGTTGTTGGTGAACTTGGAGAATGACAGATGGAGGGCTATTGACCTTCTCAAGTGTTGGAAGATCATTAAGAGTAAGTTAATCTATAAATAGGAGAGAGTTTCTTTGCATCATGCTGTGAAGAATTCTGAGCTCACTTACCCCACATTCAAGTCTTGGTTTGCAAAGTTACATTCAAATGACATGTGGCCAACCTGAGGTGCAGTAAAGGGAAGGTGATGTAAAGTGAGCAGAATTGACAGGTTGCCAAGCAGGATAAATTGCCTCAAAGATATCAAACTTTAAAGCTTAATTATTTTCCCATTAAGACTCCTTTTGCAATGCAAATATTAATGCAAGTGGTTATACCTTTTATCAGCTAACGTCTTAATTCTCAATTAACACCTAAGGGATTTCGCAGCCTGCAGGCAATCAGGATTGGTACTTGTGGGAATAGGAATTGGAAAAAGACTAGAATGAAAGAAGAGGATGCTGCTAGAGGAGGGGGGGGTCACAAATTCAGATGTCACATTTTACACAATGCTGGCTTCGTGTATCTAACTTTGGGGTAGCTAGGAATTGAGTAGCAAACACTGAGACAGAAAATCATTCTCACTAATATGTAAATCTTGGTGGTCTTTTAAACTTGTGAATCCAAATACTGATAAGAACATTAATGCTCAGTTTTTCAGAAGATAATTGGGTAAGTTATAAGCAGGAGGCCTTGGAATATTTTCAATAAATTCCTAGGCTTTCAAATCTCCTCAGCCTTCCCAACCTTGTATACTAATCTGAAATACTGTCGGTTTCTGGAAGGGTAAACCTTATTGTATCAGTGGTTCAACATATCATATACTGATGCAATTTTAATTTTCTAGTTGGAAAAACTTCACAATTTCAAGATGAAAAAAGTTAAGCCCCACAAATCCTCCCCTTTTGACAGATGGCTTTACCTGAAGGCAAACTTAGCAGTGGCTCTCAGGTAACGTTATCTGACCAGCTGTGCTGAGGGGCAGAGGAGACACAGGGAAAGATGTGAAAGCAGAAAAACATGAGGGAGACGTCCTGAGCAAACAAGAAAGTAATAGGGCGGGACACAGGAAGATCATAGAAGAAATCAAGCCAGCCAAACCATGGGGAAGAAGAAGAGCAGGAAGAAAATGCCATGAATCTCAGCCTAAAGTAATCTCACAGATGCCTTCAGAAAAGAAATCAGCTTTGTTGGTGGTCAGGGCAAACAGAGAGGTTTGTTTTGGTTGGTTGAGTCTAAAGTCTATTTGCTATGAGACTTCGTTTTGATATGACATATAATAATCATTCTAAGAAGTGCTCTCCTGGCACTCTACATATCTGAGGGTAAGCAAATAGATGAGCATGTGATGAGCATGCCTCATTCAGTGCAAAGGCAGCTGAATGAGGAAAACTTACAATTCACAAAACTGGAGTTTTCATTCCTGATAATACAGTGGTAAGCTTTTGTCCTCTTTAAAGGACTGGAGGTCTAAAATATGTTTGTTTATTTGTTTTTAACCAATATCCCTAGTCCTAATATAGTTACAGGTGGTCTAAGTGCTTTAGATTTAGGCTTGGGAAGGTTATCAAGGCACCTTCTGCACATCAGGGGTAATGGAAAATTTAGTTCCTACATGCAACTCATAGCTAGTGTCCTGTCTACCTGGAGAACTGTTGAATGCTATAACAGAAAGAGCTGTGGGCCATTGGCATGGGAAATGGCATGCTGGCTACATATTAAACTTCACGTGCTGTGATGGGACTAGTTAGCCATTGGTTAGAGCACGGCAAGGTTGGATCCACACTAATCAGAAGATACGATTCCAAAAAAGTCATGTGCCTGATCTCCAACTTCCTCAGCCCAGGAACCAGCCATTGAGAAATCTATCCCTCTTTCCATCAAGTTGTCAAAACAGGAATATTATAAAGCAACTTAAGGATGAAAAGTATTTGGAAGAAAATAGAGGTATCCGTGTGTATGTGGGATAGGTGTAACATATTTAGAGCCAGTTAGAGAATGGTACCTGACTGAACTTGGATCTGCAGGAACATGGAATTTTCCCCTAAACTAGCATAAATATATTTCTCACTAGAGAGTTGAAGATATGAAACTTAATTAACTCATTTTAAATATACATGTTTAAAATGAGGTTGAAAGTTCTCACATAATTTAGTCAAAACCATACAGATTTAATGTTCTTTTTCTAGAAAAGATACTAACTTTTCCTAAATACAATCCAGGACAGATTCTCAAAATTGTTCAAGTGGTAGGTCCAAATACAAAAAGAAAATATTTGATTGTGCTTTTTTACATTAGATTGTTAGAATTTAATTGAGAAAAATGGTGCAGACAGTAAAAAAACTAAAAATATTTTATGGTAAAGACTTCAATACACAAAATTATACTCAGTAATGTTTGTCATTTATAAATCAGGAAAAAAGGACCCACATTTTATTTTAGTGACAAAGCTGTTAAGCTCAGTTTCTAGAATATGAGTGTTTTGTAGCATATAGTTTGAAAACTATTTAACTCATTTTCAGAAAGAGAAATCAGTGCAACTATGCTCAGTAGTTACACTAAAATCAAACAACTTAGAAGTATAGTAAAGAGCACGACTGTTGCATAGACCAACTGACAATTGTTCAAACTTTGATAGCCATAAACAAAAAGCTGGATTTGGTCAGGAGATCATTTGACATCTCTTGAAACCTTCATAACCTCTATCTTGGGGACAGAGAGAGAAAGAGAGAGAGAGAGAGAAAGAGAGAGAGAGAGAGAGAGAGAGAGAGACTGCCTACAAATACAAAAAGAATGGCTCTCCCTTTGAAATCCCTACTGGATAAGTGCCAGCTCTCTGGAGTAAAAGAAATAATAGAAAATTTAATTTGACAACTGTTGTATGTCCAGCACTATGCTGGGGAGATAAGGCATCGTAAGACAATACTAAAAAGTAAAGAAGATGCCACTATTTGGGAAGCTATCATTATATTGATAACAATTAATTAGTAATAAATTAAATTTGCTCTTACCATTAATACTCATTACTTGTAGATGTTCTAGTACTTTACTTTTGAATATGATGAACAGTGCCCCGACACAGTAGGTATTCATTAAATATTAATTCCTTTTAAATCTCTCGTTCTCTTTCTGCTACAATAATTGTCAAGAGTTTTCACCTCTTAGACTTTGAGAAACACTTCCTATGTCTGGTGAATCACTTGTAAAATGTTAGATTGTAGATTAAATGCAACCTCTTTTCTGAACAAAAATCCTGTAGTGCTAGGCACAGACATTTATAAGGATATGTATATCCTTATATATATGTGTATATATAAAATTATTTTCTGAGATTGTTATTTTTTCCCAAATTTGTCTTAAGTTGGAACCAGGAGAGTTATAGAGCAGGACTTGGCAAGCTATGTCCCAAGAGCCAAATTTGATCTTCTGCATGATTTTGTAAAGCTCATAACTAAGAATGAATTTTGCATTTTGAAAGTTAAAAAAATTAAAATGATAATATTTTTTGACACATAAAAATTATATAAAATTTAACTTTCAATATTTATAAAGTTTTACTTGGACACAGCCATGCCCATGCATTTATTTATTGTCTATGGCTGCTTTCTGTTACAATGACAGAATTTAATTGCAACAGAGATCCTATGGCTCATAAAGCTTAAAATATTTACCACCTTGTTTTTCGTGGAAAAGTTTGTTGACCCATGGTGTAGAGAAACAAACTCTAACATGCAAGTCAGAAGAAGTGTATTTTTCATTGGGCTGTTGTATTTCCCATTTTTTAAGTTGGGGAGTATAGTAGATGAGAACAACAGTATATTTCAGAAGTAACATTCTATGACCTAGGCTCCAATAAATTATTTTCAACTAATTATGATATCAGTACCTGTCAGTACATTTACATTTTTGGCTCTTCCTAAATATTTTTCTAAAGTTGTGGCTCCCAAAGTAAGAAAAATCACCTAGGGAACTCCTTGAAAAGGAAGATCCTTAGGCTCATCTCCAAGAGTTCTAATCTACTAAGTCTATGGCAAGCCCCAGGAATCTGCATTTTAACACTCTGGTGGTGATTTTGATGTACACTCTCACTGCAAAGGTTCACAAAGGTGGCCCAACTCACTGGTTCCTTTGCTCTGGCCTCAACAAACTAGCCACGCTATAAAGAAAGTTTTAAACACCCCAGCTGCTGGTATGAACTATACTATTTCAGCGTGTATCCTGAGACTTTCTAGGGAAGAGATTACTGCATTTGCTGTGGAGTTGTTCCCAGGAGAAATGCAGTAAAAGTTAGAATCAGACTAACAGCCTTATACTTGTTTCTTTCTAAAAAACCTAAAAAGGCCCCAGATGTTTCTTCTGCTTGCTGGAGAGATGGTGATCACAGACCTGTAAGGTGCACAGTGCTTTCGCTCCCCACAGCAGAGAAAACTCATTATATGAAGTCACAGGCAAACTCCCAACAAGAAGATGGGAAAGAAATACATAGGAATCAGTCACGGAACTTTCAAATTATGGAACTAGAAATTATATTTGCAATAGTTGAAAAGATTTTCCTCTGAGAATAGTATTATTACAAATTCACAGTAAACCTCTTTCTCATTTTATGCTGCCTGGGAGTTCTTAAAATTGATAGACCATAGAGAAAATGGCATTGCATTCTCATAGGGATTGGCAGCCTAGAATGGCCATGCGGTTTAAACCCTGAAACACAGAGATACTTATTTTTCTCCCTTCTTTTAAATTGTCCTCTTTACCGAGGGTCAAGATTCAAGACTAAGTTTATTCAGCAGAGACAGAAAAAAAAAATGGCTACAGGGAATCAGAAGACAATCATCCTTAGACAGGTGTATTCCTGGGAAATCAACCTTACCATGGAAGGTTTCAAAGGCCCTTGAAGGCCTCAGGAAAGGCACAAACGAAAAAAAATATTAGCAGTGCAATGCTGAAATGAAAGATAAAAAGATACGATACCCCTCTTTAAATTGTTTCAGTGTACAAAGAACAAAGCTACCTAAAGAAAACCAACATGTATCGTGTGTGTGTGTGTGTGTATGTGTGTGTCTGTGTGTGTGTGTGTGTGTCAAAGAAAGAGACAGAGACAGAGAGAGAGAGACAGACAGACAGACAGACAGACAGATAGATGGCTTCAACTTCCTACTCCTTGACATTTTTTTCTAACCTGAGGGTTCCCTATTGCTAGACTTTCCTCGGTTACTTTTGAAGCTTTGTAAGACTCTAGGAAGAATTAAACCTCTATGCGAATGAGCAAAGCAGGAATACCATCTGAGTTATACAAGCTAGAAAAAGTATGGCACATACCATCAATCCTTTTGCCTCAGGATATAAACTGATCACCAACTGGACTCAGAAATATTCCTACAGTCTGTAGCAGAGAGCCTTGTGGGAAAGAAGAAAGAGTTGCAAACAGCTTAGAACAAGTGTACAGCTCAGCTGGTATAGTTAAGAGGGTGCTGATTTTCAGAGAATTAAAATGTTCATGTCTAGTTGTCATTTATATCTCCGCATTTCCCTTTTTATCTCCTTTTTCTCTCTTCTTAGATTTCTGTTGATTTACAGGCCCAATTATTTTTGATGCTCTGAAAATGAGTGAATTAGTATTAAATATAAATACAAAGATAAAAGGACCCACAAGAATGGGTGAAGAAGTGATAAAATGCATAATTCTTGGGTGGGTGTGTGTGTGTATGCTAATGAGAAAGGTGATGAATCAAGAGCATTTCTACTGTTAAATATATTTTCTTGCCTCCATTCTCCTAAATCAAAGATATCTAGATCACTGATCCTTTAGTTGTTATAACTACTTAGAGAGTCCTCCGGGTAGATTCGGCTGCCCCATGTGCCACCCTGCGCCATCACCTGCACCTTACTATAGAGCTCAAAGAGTTAGCAAAGGCAAGAGGAAAGGCAGAAGGCGATCAAAGAAGGAAAACTACAGAAGAGAATGCAGGAGAAAATAGCAGGTAGAAGTCTAGAAAAGAGGAGGGGTATGAAGGCCGACAGCAGGAGGCCGATAGGAGATGGGAAAGAGAAAAGAATTGAACCTCCTAAGAATGGAAGAATGGAAAGAAGTGTTTAAATGGTATGCAGAACCAAAATACAGAAATGAAGAGGAAGGAACATATGTATTTATTTGGTGAAAACTATGTGCTAAGAATTCTCACGTGAATTATATTATTTAACCATTTTGAAAACTCTGAAGTACAAATATTTTAAACCCTGAACAGATGAGGTAGCTGAGGCTCATAGCTGTTAAGTATCTGATCTCAGATTACACAGGTAGTGGGGAAGGAGAAGAGAACTAATACTCATTTACCAAATACATATTTACTGAGAATTTATTATGAACTAGGCATATGCTAAGCAACATGACACACACTAATGCTAGTTTAATTAAGGAAGTACAACATGATGATATAAATGAAACATATGTATGATACATACATACACATGCATACATATACGTAAACATTCCCATTCATTAATGTGATTGAGACAGAAAGCCGAATTAGTTTTTCACAACTATAAAGCTACAAAGTAGTGGAATCAAGATTTAAATTCAGGCTGGGCCCAGTGGCTCACGCCTATAATCCCAGCACTTTGGGAGGCCGAAGCAGGAGGATCACCTGAGGTCAGGAGTTCAAGACCAGCCTGGCCAACATGACGAAACCCTGTCTCTACCCAAAATACAAAAATTAGCTGGGCATGGTAGCATGTACCTGTAATCCCAGATACTCAGGAGGCTAACTTGGGAGGCTAAGGCAGGGGAATCATTTGAACCTGGGAGGTGGAAGTTGCAGTGAGCTAAGATCACACCCCTGCACTCCAGTCTGGATGACAGAGTAAGGTTCTGGGAAAAAAAAGTCTATGCTTTTTTAGACTAGGGCAGAAATTCTGTTTTAGAAAAAGGACTAGGCTAAAA
This sequence comes from Trachypithecus francoisi, assembly GCF_009764315.1. Taxonomy (NCBI): domain Eukaryota; kingdom Metazoa; phylum Chordata; class Mammalia; order Primates; family Cercopithecidae; genus Trachypithecus; species Trachypithecus francoisi. The sequence goes on along the minus strand of NW_022681453.1, from coordinate 73,178,455 downwards.
GGAGATCTATGGCATAAGACAGAGCAAGTCTAGAAAATAAGGGAAAAAAAGAGAGGAAAATATTCTAAAATATGAGCCATTTAGTAATTATTTTTTCTGGTCATTCTATTTTATTTTATTGTTTCATTTTGTTTTACAAAATAATTAATCCTATATAGTATAATACAGCATTAGAACTCAATTTGGGGAACCTGAGTTCATAGCTTACCATTAACTTTGAGCAAGTTACAGAAAATCTCTGAAATTTAGTTTTCTGTAAAATAGAGGTTATAATACCAGTTTTGATGACCTATAAGATTGCTAAGAAGTTCAAAATAGATAATACATGCAAATTACCAAGTATTATATCTGTAAGTAAATGCACACAGTTATATTTAATAGCTCTCTTGTCCTAGCCTGCTGGAGAGCCTCTCGCTTGCTTCCCATTTGTTCCCTCTAAAGGTCACCCCAGAATTTGCCCTTCCACTTAGGAATCAGTCTATGATGGTGCATTTCTGAAGGCACTGACCACTACCCATTCGCAGGATGCCAGAGCCTCCATGTAATAAGAAATATATTACACTCTGAGCTTCTCTCCTTTTCTACATTTATCTTTCTCTCTTGGAGGCTTTTCATAGTTTTTATTGTATATTTACATCTAATGAAGACTTCAATATTGCCTCTGAATATTGCAAAATATCAGTTTTGTTTGATATAACAGAGTTGGAGTTTTAGATTTCAGCACATAGATTGATCAATGTAAACAGCACATGCTGTCTGTCTTCCTCCAAAAAGACATTCCTTTCTCTTTCTGGGTTCCTTCTACTCAGTCTTTGGGAACCAACTCCAATGCCCTCTCCTTTAGGAAGTCTGTCTCAGCACCCTTCCTTTTCCTGCTTCTTCTTCCTAAGCCCTGCTTGAAACTATCCCTATTCTCAACCCCTATGTTTTTGTTTTATCTCTCTGTTCTCTCAGAGTTTTGTTCATGCAGTGATTGTAGCCCAAATCAGGCTGTACTATCATCATTTGTATATATTTTGTCTCCCTAGCTATACCATAAGATTTGTAAAGTCTGTGCACCAGGCCCATTTATCTATATATTCCCCCATTGCTTCATTGACCTGTACATTCATTTATACATACAATTAAATACATTATTGAGTGCCTATTACAGGCCAGATCCTGCACTAGATGCTGAGTGAAGATACAGGGGTGAATAAATCAGCCTGTCTTCAATGTCATGAAGCTACTATCTTTATGTATGTATGATTATTTGATTGAGCCTAAGTTATAACTCTGTTCGGTGTGAAGCAGGCAAGATATCTCGACTGAAAGAGTGGATCAAAGAGAGGTTTCACTTGGTTACGGAGGTTAAGAAAGATCACCTAAGAAAAAGCCACTGAAGGCCGGGCGCGGTGGCTCAAGCCTGTAATCCTAGCACTTTGGGAGGCCGAGACGGGCGGATCACGAGGTCAGGAGATCGAGACCATCCTGACTAACACGGTGAAACCCCGTCTCTACTAAAAACTACAAAAAACTAGCCGGGCGAGGTGGCGGCGCCTGTAGTCCCAGCTACTCGGGAGGCTGAGGCAGGAGAATGGCGTGAACCCGGAGGCGGAGCTTGCAGTGAGCTGAGATCCGGCCACAGCACTCCAGCCTGGGTGACAGCGCGAGACTCCGTCTCAAAAAAAAAAAAAAAAAAAAAAAAAGAAAAAGCCACTGAAGTGGAGATCCAAAGGAGAAGTATTTTGTTATCAAATGAGGAGTTCTCAGCATATGGTAGGTACTTAAAAAAAAAGAATGAAAGGTTTTCTCAAATTAAACAGATACATTTAATAAAAATAGATGTTATTTACCTAAGGCTTTCTACACATATCAATATTATCTCAGGTAGTTCTCAACCACATGAGAGAACATTGTTTCTTTTATTTCTTTTTATAACAAATTCAAAAGATAGATTAGGAATTGGACAGTGAGTAAAAGATAACACAAACTATCTACTACTTTCAGTCCCGATCACAAATTATTCTAGAGATCCTTACCCAAGTATTTTTCTCAGAAAATATGTTATCTTTTTCCTTCCCATCAGAAGAAGCGAGGCCAGTAACCTTAACCCAACATTTGAATGTATTTGTCCCAATTGTATTCTTTAACTTCACTTCCTGAATAAGATTTTCCTCCTGCTCTCACTCATTGCTGTACTGAAATATTTAACTGAGTGAAATATTAAAGTAGGGGTTTGATAAGTGGCCGCTGCATTTTATTTTAACGAATATGATGGGTTAACAAAATTGCTGCATTGTAGCCGTCTCTCTATAAATAGAAACCTATTACTAAAGAGTACAGAATAATTACAATGTTATCCCAAATATCACTATGTGCTAGGCCTGTCACGTAGTAGATACTCAATAAATGATGACTCCTTAATGATGAATCTCAAATAATTTTTCTTTGACAAGCTATTGCTATTGTGACTGAATATTCATGTGAGGGGTCACATTCAGGGTTAAAGACTGTGGTCAAAGGACCAGGCAAAGCTCACTAGATTAGGGAAATTGTCCTCATTGTTCTTACCTCATTAGCATTATTTCCAGGGTTCTTGAGCCCAGTACCAAAAATAGGCCTTATGATTGTGTTAAAAAAAAAAATCATAGTTTCCATCTACATGAACACCAGTGTAGAAGAGTGGAAATAGATACATATTTTGAAATTACTTTTAAAAATGTGATCCCGAATGAGCTCTATACAACAGTATTTTTCTACTGAAATTTATAAACAATATCATAATGCCTTAAGTACCATTAACAGCAGGCTTCTGGTGTATTTTTACAAAGGCAAAATTGTCCCCTAACTTCCACAAACAGGTAATTTATTTTTTTCTTTTAATTCTTAGAGCCTGAGAAATTTCTTTCTGTTCCCAACTATAATGAGAACTCTGTTCAGGAGATTTGTCTCTGTAGCTAATTTTTTATGCTAATCAGTCATAGGGTTGTCTTCATTTTAACATCCTTACTGATTTAGATCTTTTGCACGAATTATCTGCATTAGTCCTGTAGAGGATTTCAAACTTACCCAGTAATGCCTGAAGTTCCTCATTCACTTTTGCTAAAAGAAACTGTTCTGATTTAAAAAAAGGAAAAAGAAAGCTTTTTTTTTTAAGGCTACAAATGATATTCTTAGTTTGTACAGGGATCATTAACTTTACCTTGACAGAGGTTTAATTTCCATCAGATATTTTACACACTCTGACCAGTAATGCATTCAGACTCACCAACCAGTCCTGCTAAGAAATGAGTGTGTACTGGTAGTGTTTAACTGTAAAACGGGACCAAGAAGGCAGGCACTGTCTGAGACTGAGTAGTACGAGGTTACTATTGATTTCTATCTTACCCTTTTGCTCCACTGATTTGATTTCTGTTAAAATTCTGCCACAGGTTCATTCTCCGGATCAACTTTGCCATCACAAGCATGTGCAGTGACTTCACCCAGGTTTCTGTCATCACAATTTCACTCAAGATCTCCTCTTCCAGCACTTTCTAGTTATTCCAGAATTCTTGTTACAACCACCCCTCAGCAGGTTTATCTGCCCCTCTTTCATTCTATTTTTTTCTTCCTATATTCTTCTTTTCTCCATTGTGATCATAAATGCGTGAGGAAAAAATGTGTTGGGACTCGAAAATGCCATCTAAGTCCCTGAGTTATGATTCTGAGAAGACATGGATAGTTCTTCATCATCAGGAGAGCAATTTTAATGAATTCTTTCTTCTTATAGTTTTTCTTCATAAGAACTGTCCACATACTCTCCCCTCCCTAACTCGCCCCTTCTATTTTGGAAGCTTTCCAGCAATAAAGCAGAAGGAGGCAGTCTGAGAAAGGTTAGGCAAACACAACAATATTACCGGAATAAGTAACATATTGCTCATTAAACATTTAAAATCAACAGTTGCTCGCTCGATCTGCCAATATTTTGAGAAATGCCAGTTTTACTGCTAGGTGCCACTTGGCTTGAACTGCTTAATTCATGATTTGTGAACTGACATCCGGGATAACAAAACCTTATTCCAGTTAGAATTTTGCCATCAAGAGAAAAGCTGAAATATCACAACACAAAGCTCCCTGTTTTTTTTCTCCTTCCTGCCTCCTTCCTCCCTCCCACCCTCATGCCTCTGCCTTCATTCCAGAAACAAATGGATGTGTTAAAACAGTGAAATGTGTTTGTGGAAGATAAATAGTTTATCTTAAATATACTGTTGTAGTGTCAAACCGAGTCTCAAATACATGTACATATTTTATTCACAGACATAACATTTCAAAATGAGTAGTTTTTTTCTTTTTCAAACATTTACACATGAGCGCAATGCCTACAAAAAATAAAAACAGAATGACAATGCAGCTCAGATCGTATCAGCATTATGTGCTGATCTCATCAAGATCACGGGCTGAGAGTGTAGTATTTTGTTTCAAAAAAGGCATCCCTTCCCTACTAGCAGCAGAGGAAAGTTTCTGGACTTTTAACACATCTCTCTCCTTTCTCCCAAATATTTTGAAGCTTTGTTTTATTTTCACTTTGCTGCCACAAATGTGATATCCTGGCCAAAGCTTCCAATCATGTGGGCAGCTTTCTGTGCCCTTCAGCAAGGGAATAGTTTGGTCTGTTGGAACATCAGAAACTATGTATCTGGTGCTATGATATTTTGGGAAGGGGGGTTGCAAAATTTTTTTTAAATGTGGTTCCCATCCTCAGGTAGATCACAGGCTACTGAAGAGATAACTAAGCAAGCAAATGATGACAGTAGTAATAAGTGCAGTGACCGCGCTGTTTTGACCTTCTACTATAGTAAGGATTTTAAACTTCACGGGAAAGAAGGTGTGCCATCAGGCCAGTGAGCTCCATCTCCCTGGGCCATACCCAGAGACACAATTGTTCTGCAGTATATGTGAAGTATGGGAGTACCAATGCTGATTGCTAAGATGAGGATTCTCGACATCCACAGTCATAAATGTAGATAATCAGAACTCAGAAGGGGGAATATCACAGAAAAGTGAGACTTGATGAATGTCCTCCAAGAACAGTAATGTCTTAGCATGAGGCCATCTATAAAGACGAAGACCAAGAGAAAGGTGATGGGGGGCACTTTGTACTAAGCCTACTACCACTGGTTATGGGATACATTACATTTAAGGAACGCAATGATGTATTGTTCTGGTTATAAAGAGTGACAAACAAGGAAGAGGCAAGAAAACGCATCTGCCTCAGACGTTAACCAGTAAAAGATTTACCTGATACGTTGAGAACATGCTATTCTTTTTTTTTTTTCTGAGACAGACTGTTGCTCTGTTGCCCAGGCTGGAGTGCAGTGGTACGATCTCAGCTCACTGCAACCTCCGCTTCCTGGGTTCAAGCAATTCTCCTGTCTCAGCCTCCAGAGTAACTGGAACTACAGGCACACACCACCATGCCAGGCTAACTTTTGCATTTTAGTAATTTTGTATTTTTGTATTTCACCATGTTGGTCAGGTTGCTCTAGAACTCCTGGCCTCAAGAGATCCACCTGCCTCAGCCTCCCAAAGTGCTGGGATTACAGGTGTGAGCCACCACATTCGGTTGAGAACATGCTATTCTAATATAATTGTAATAATAATAACAACAACGATGGTGGCCCATGTCACCAATTCCAGGAGTTAGAATTACTTAGGAATGCCATGTGTGTGGCACCTATAAAGGATATGATGGATCTGATTAGTTTTGATGAATTATGGGGTCAACTTGAGTAGTGGAGACTGATGCTTCTGAAGCCTTGGTATTTGCGCTGTCTGTAAGTTGAATACATTACTCCAAAGCTGCAGGACACATGTCTCAAAATGTTGATTAAAGTTACATGACAGCAAATTTATAACAGGCCCTACAGACTCACTCTCACGCCTTTGGGGCTGCAAGTTCAGTCAAGTTTATATCATTATTACCATTCCTTGGGCTTACAAAGGACAAATTTTATGATCCAAGAAGTACAAGTCCAGCCAAGCAGGTAAATGGGTTCAGATTTATTGTGAAGATATACTTATCTACCCTTTTCTGTTACCCATGACACAGCTCTACAAATGTGTACATTTAACAAAATTAATGGAAATTGTCAATTTCAAATTACCCAAGCCATTGGAGACTTGGAATATCATAAATACACAAATAAAACCCAAAGATAAAGTTTAAACTTTATACTAGTAAAGAATTTCAAATTCGACCCCAGTCACTGAAACATTTTTTAGTTATATCAGGTGGAAAAAAAAGGTGACTAATATGGGTTTTATAAGTTTATATAGATGTTGTATGCATTGGTTTATACTGTAAATAATAAATAAAAAGCTGACATTAGAAGGTAGAAAGAGATGTAGTCATTCACTCATCCATTAAGAAAACATATAATTAGTGCCTATAACATGCTCCACTAAGCATGGGTTATACCAATGTAGGGCAGGGTTCTTGCCCTTCAGGGACTCACAGTTGAGTGACAATTTTAAGACTAGTAGTTACCTCTCAACAATTTAAAATTGGCTACTTGGCTAAGCCAATGTGTAGATGAGAAATAATGGCATCTTATTAAGAAAGAGGCTAACTTTTCACAAAGGAGGCCTGGGTAAAATTCAGAGCCATGGGATATGAGCACTGGGTACTACAAATATAGCCCTTCTTTTCAGGTTCTTTATCAAAAAATTTTATGGTAAGCCCTATGTCACAGATCAAAACCCTTAATATGAGTTTAAAATGTTAACATAAAATATAAGCTTGGTGTTTGTGTATCTAAATTCATTCAACGTAGCATCGAAAAAATCCTAATTAGGTGTAAGAGTTAAGAACCAGCAAAGGAACACAAAAATAAAAATAAAAGGCTCTTACAGATTTGAATACACTGAATTCAACAGATATTCCAAGGACAAACTAATGCCTAAGCCAGCACACACTGGGATAGCAGAGTGGAAATCAATGACTTCTCTGGTGACCATTTGTGTGTCACTATTCTCTGGACAGACTGATCCAAGGGGGAGAAACGACTTAGGCTAGACTAATAAAACTCTCTCCTGGAAATGTGAAACTTGAATGGAGTATCTCAGATAATGAGTTTCATTAATGGCATCATGTTGTAGAGAAACTCCCCAAACAACTCCTTTTTAAGAGTTGCCTTATTTTGCCTTATAAAGAATATATTGTTCCATTTTTCCTTTAAATCTATAATTTACTTCAAATTCTTAATAAATTTTGTTTTGCCTTTTGTCAGGTGAGTTAGTTTCTGTTGCTTACAATCAAAGGACATCAACAAATATAAATGACAACCAAATTTTCCTCTTGAGATGCTCTTGAAAACAACTTCAATATCCCAGAGTCTCTATTTTAATAAAGGACTACAGTGAAAATTTCTGTTTGTTTACCAAAACTTATAAATCACTGGGAAAACATAAGATCAGGATTATGAGTAAAATTAATGTAATCACTGAGTAAATAGATAATATTTTTAATAAGTTTTCAAATCAGATTAAAAGATCATGGTTACTTTGAGGCCTAAACATTTAAAATCTGCTCTATTAAAATAATGTACATAGGCTGGGTGTGGTGTGGCTCAACCAGTAATCCCAGCACTTTGGGAGATCGAGGCGGGAAGATCAGTTGAGGTCAGGAGTTCAAGATCAGCCTGGCCAACCAACATGGTGAAACCCTGTCTCTACTAAAAATACAGAAAAATAAGCCAGATGTGGTGGTGGGCTCCTGTAATCCCAGCTACTCGGGAGGCTGAGGCATGAGAATCCATTGAACCCAAGAGGCAGAGGTTACAGTGAACCGATTGCACCACTGCACCCCCAGCCTGGACAACAGAACAAAACTCCATCTCAAAAATAAATAAATAAATAAACAAAATAATGTACATAATGCCATTATGTGCCATTTCCAGTAAGATTCTGTCATCCTTACACCCAAGTTATTAATATCATACTTCAACAAGTAGTATTTTTACAGTTTGCCATTTGCATTCATAAATGCTGCTGCTGCTAAGGGTGGCATTTGACTGTGTTCACGAAAAGTGTTATGCACATAACCATTTCTCTTTGCCAGTCTGGGCATTCTTGAAAACTTCCTGAGCATCAGTAAATCAAATTGTCACTCCTGTGCCTTCTAACATTTGAGGCCTAGCTTGGACCCATTTAGAAAAAGCAATCTATATTGGATGTTACTTGTCTACTCTGTATTTCCAATTCTTTTGTGAGTATTATAGAGTCATTCTGCATTGTTGTCAGCCTTGCTTCAGTGTGCTAGGTTAGTATTTCTTCCACCAACCTTGTTAATAATCTCATCCATACAGTTGCTTATAAATAGTGTTGCCTTCCCTGTCAATAAGAGCTATATTAAGAGCAAGCATCCTTTTACTGCTTCTTGACTTGTTATGTTCTTGGACTTGGTAGTTGTTTATATTCACTTGCTACTTAAATGTGGGTTCTAAAATGACACTGATTAAGCCAGATGGGATATGTGCAGTATGTTGAATAAGATTCATTGCCATAAAGACAAATTGGAAAATATCACCCTTCCCATAAAATGAGAATTTGTTTTAGAGTCAGATTGGGTCATACCCATCCCTTCACTCATCTAATAAATATTTATTGATTATTGCAGTAGATGCCTTAAATACCCAGTCCAGATTCCCTTTCCTGAACGTGCACCTGTCTCTCAGCTGTTCTTAGAACTGTGCTTAGTAACACCCACCTGGGGCCCTCTCTGGAGAATTGTTGGTGGATGATAGCCAATATGTCCAGAAACTCCTGGCTGGTTACAATTTCCCTGCTCCCAAGTGATTAATGATAGACTGATCCAAGGTTTAAAAAGTGAAGCCCCTTGTCTCAAGGTGAGGCAACTTTGCAGTGCTATTTACAGTATAGAGCATCACCATGTATCAGGACAAGGTGAGATTTTTCCTAAGGTAATATTCTTTTTTGAGTCTTTCCCCTTTCTTATCCCACTTCTCTCTGGCTTATAGGTGTTTCTGAGGAACACTCCTCAGTAACTCATACACACCTAACACACTGACTCAGGCTCTGTAACTAAGAAATCTGACCTAAAACAACTACCCACCTTGTACCAGGTACTAGACCAGGGCTAAATATTTTAATAAGATTTTTGCTCAAGGATCTTTTGAAGACTTTTGTAAATAAGGCAATCTTTTCAATAAGATTGTCCCTTCCTTCAAGGGCTTGAGATTTCCTTCTGAATTTTTCCAGATACATTCTGATTCAACAATTGCTGGATAATAAATGGTTTTCTTGACTCACAATTTCCAATTTCTCTGAATCCATACATTTTTGATATTTTAGGAGAAGAGCCATTCTCCTAAAAATTTGCATAATAGAATTCCCATAGACTCATATTTGAAATGGTATAAGAGAGTATACTATTTAAGTACTATTGTTAATTTTTCCATAAACAGAATTATTAATCACTAAACTCATTTGTTTTGAAATATGAATTTTCATACGTCACACTGACATAAAGAAGGGACTACCTTACTGGATAATGCATCAATACCAAAGGAATTTTCTGGCATCTTCTCTCCCTCGTCTCTCTCCCTCACCCCATTCTTATTTTTGAACTCCTATCCCTGTTTTTGTGGTTGTAACAAGCTGGCTCCAATTCCTCCAGCCGGCTGAGTTTACCTCATGCTGATAAAAAACAAAACAAAACCCCAGCAGCTTTCCCCGACTTGTATCCTTATGCTCAGGTTATGTGATAGATAACTATCTGGAAGATAGTTAACTATAGTTACTACAGATACTATAGATACTGTAGTTACTATCTTCCATATAGATAACTATATGGAAGAATTTGTGCAGAGAGAATGATTCGGGTAGATTGAAGGAGAAAGAGAACTAGAGGTCAATTCTTGTTCCACTAAATTCCAAAGCATTATTTATATTTTTCTCAGTTCTTAAAACTTAATTTCATCAATTGCTACTGGTAACAAGGAGGCAACTGGGTAGGGCTGGGGAACACATTGATTAAACAGAGGATTTTGTACATTGCCATCTATTAGAACACATTTGGGTTAGAGAACAGGGAAGTGACTAAAAGGGATAGGAAATGTAACACAATCTGTTAGAAACCGAGGCGGGAAGATCAGTTGAGGTCTCTAACACAATCTGTTAGAGAACAGAGAAGTGACTAAAAGGGATAGGAAGTGTAAAGGTAAGGAGGTGAGAAGATAAACAGAAAGGTAAATAGAAGAAAAAGTGATTGGGAACAGTGAGGATCAATAATAAGGAATGCAGAGGAGCTTTCTCACTGCACAGTGTTGATGCCTTAGTGCCAACCTGCACTTGGCCAGTGATGGTCCTCAGGGAGGTTGAAACAGTAGTCCTAATGTGATATATTTTGATGAAACCAGAGCTGGAAAATACTCAGTAATGAGACTGAATGCACTGGAAGGGATGGGCATATTATTGAGCCTACAGTGTATACAATGTAGGCAGTGTGTGTAGATGGTAGATGCATGGAAATCAGGTTCAAGTTGTAACTGATTGGGTCCTCAAGCGACCACTGAATCCACATCTGTAGGAATCCCAGATCTAAATCTAGTGAGGGGGAGTAATCCTGACTGCTCTCTTTTTATGCCTTATTGTAGCTGTATTTATACACAAATGGTAGGGTATTATAACATAGGAAAAAATGGAACCTTAAAAAAGAAGAATGAGTCAGGATTCGGCACAGATGGCTAAAGGTAAAAAGAAATATTTTTATCTTAAGAGGGGACACAGTGAAAGACAAAATAAGAGAGTGAATGGAATAGAAAAAAAATGAGAGACATTAATGATAAGTCAAACTGAGAAACTCAACTAATTTCTTAAATATTGCTTTAATAAGAAACAATTACTGTGTATGATTAGGATATAATTAAGATTCTGCAAAAACAGCTTCTAAAAGCAGAGAAGGTAGTAATTGGAAAATTTGAACATTAACAAATCAATGATTCCGGGAATATGATGCCCACAATTGACTTGATAGTAGGGTGTCACAGTGATTGAATTTGAGTTTTGCAAAGGTATGAAGAAAAGAGAGAGCTCTATGTATATAAAAAAGATGTAGTAATAATGGGTGAATGGAACTAATCTTTATAATATGTAAAGAGAATGATTTTGGAGGCTGAATTAAGCAGTTTTTGAAAGGAACAGATGTTCTTAGAGAACAATCTTAAATATCAAGATGACAGGTAAACAATATTATCTCAAGAAGAACAAATGGTGGACATCATTTATGATAGCTTTATGGTTGACAGAATTCTAAGGAAGTAATAAAAGTCAACGGAGGGCAACTCATAGTTGAATTTCAATAAATGTAAAACAGACATTAAATATTATAATTCAATTCAAATTCAATCTGAAATTAATGCTATTGGATTGGCAATTAGTAAAGGTTGATCATGGCTTATTAGAGATGTGGTTCTGGTGATCTCTCTAGTGAGTCTATTATAAGGTTCATCGCTGTATAGAAGATGACTATGGAGGGTTGCGGATGGTACTGGATGTAAGATATGGCAAATATCGGGGAACAGAAAACAATGCAAGGAATGCTAACACATTTACAAATATGAGCAGAAATCATCTAAAATAAGATTGAGCTTTGAAAAATACATGCTTTAGTGGAGGATAAAACAATCTAACAAACACACAAATTTGCTAAGAAGATGGACCTGGAAATCAATAACATAAAAAAAAAACATGAATGATTATAAGAAACACAAGTATATTCTGCGTACAGCAAATGTAAATAAAAGAGCTATTCCTTTAGATGTGGAGTGTAAGGAAGCACTCTTCAATGGTCAGGCAAATTGATTTTAAAAAGAAATGTCATTTAATAGGTAGTATGTACAAAATACTAAAAAAGGCTCTCACAGAAGAAAGTATGTCAAATATATAAAATTGAACTTGGTATCTTTATAATCCAAGTAAAAACATTTAGGGAACTTACGTAAGTGAAGAGGAAGGGAAAAACACAAATGAGAAAGAGAACTGCAGGAATGATGCAAACTCATTCAACAAGTACTTAAATTTAACACCTGCAATGTGCAGTGCCATGTGGCTGGTGTTCTGGGTGGGAAAAAGCAGAATTTGCATTTGTCTGTTCTTGTTCTTCAGTGTTTCATTCTTCTTTGGGAGAGAGATTTATACACAACAGAACCTCTTTTGTGTTCAAGAATTTTAAGAGTTGTAAGTGTGGAAACTGCAAAAAGGACAGTTGGAGTAACAGAGATCCAGGGTTCATTATGATTATGAGATTGTTTACGTGCCCAGGAGAGATAATCTCAGTTCCCTTCTATATTACAGTTTCATGGTTATTAGTTCTGAAGAAAAACCAGAAGACTAGTGGGGAAGCTAGGTTATATTGACCAACAAAATATGAGGACAGACTGAAAGAGGTAAATGTAATATCAGCTAAAGTCTTGGGCAGCTAGTCAGAATCCAGACTGGATTCATGCTGTCACCAGTAGAGGTCAGTTTGAAAGGTAAACAACTTTTGTGTGTGTGTGTGTGTGTGGCGGGGGTAGGGGGGACAACTATCTGCTGCATAAAGCAAGATAGATACTTCTTATCAATCAGAATACTGGAAACAACTTAGAAAGAGCAAGGTTTAAGTTAGAGTCAATAATCATGCATGCTGATGCTACCAGGATCTGAAACAGTACCACGGAGAGCTCTCTTGAGGCTGGAGAGCCTGAATAAAAAAACCATTGCCGTGTCATCTCCAAAACTACAAAATGAGTACTTGACCTCTGAAAGCACTGAATAAAAGACAACATTGGAATTTTCATCTGCAACAGAGGTTTGTCTATTCAGATATGACTTTTAATGGTTAATTGGTTTCTTTAATTATTTGGCAAAGACTTATTCTTTGAGAGCACAGATTCTCTATGTGGTTCAGAGAACCAGGAGCTCTAATGTCTGAGGGCAAGGGAACAGCTGTCTAAACTCAACCAAAGAGAAAGAACTTGCCCTGCCTCTGCCTTTTCATACTGATTCACATCAGTGAGGGAGCATCTTCTTTACTGCTGTGGCAAATGCTAATGTCTTGTAGAAATACCCTTGCGGACAGACTCAGAAAAAAATATTTTAACAGCTATCAGGGTACCCCTAAGCCCAGTCCAACTGACACATAAAATTAACCAGCACACCAGGTATGTATGCTTATCCAAACATGTATTCTTAATTTCTATATTTATCTCATTGTGGACTGTTAATAGTTTACCAACTGGCCATGACCCAGTCCATGGGTCACACTTTAAGTGGCAGTGATGTAAATGACAACATGGACTATTTAAAATCAGAACAACCAAAGGTGGTTACTTAGTTGAAAGAATCTACATCCAAGCAAATGAAGTTCCAAAATTCCAAAACTCAACTCTAAATTCTCCATGTTTTTCTTCCAGACTTGAAATACTGGTAAGTATTTTGTTCCTAGATTTTCCCTGAACAGAAGTGTTATTGGTGCTTTTACTTCTGATCTTTAGTGCCTCTAGCTAATCTAGTCCTTATCCTCTATTGAGTCTTTGTCAGGAACAAAGTGGGAAAATAGAGCCAGTTCAATAGGCTAAAGCTGCATTTCCACAAACCCACTTCACTTGTGGCCCAAGACGAAATGGAGCAGCTGTTTCTGAGGATGGGATATAATTTTAGGTTAACAATGTGTTATCTTTTATCTGTATTTTGGAAATTGGAAACCACCTTGAGATGCTAAGTCTGCTTCTTTTTGTTCAAATGGTTGAGTGTTTCATTGTTGCTTATGTAAACAGAGTTCAGCAATAATGTTCTCTTGGATAAATATGCCCAGCTTTAATTACTTTTTAAAAACTATTCTCCCATGATGGAGGCCTAATATGAAATGCCATGCCAGTATCAGCAATAATTAACATACAAGGCATTTTACACATCCTTGATATTAGAAAAACAGGTTTTCTTTGAACCCCCTTGACCTTAAAACATGGGACAAAGTAATAGCTTATCTAAACAGGAAAGCTTAAACAATTTTTAAGTTTTAGCAAATTCATTTTTTTCAAGTGACTCAATACTTTCTAATATTAAATAAATATTCTATGGTGAGACTGATTATGATTAGAGGGGTGACTATGTAAGAGCAACTTTTCTCTTTCCCATTATATATATTGTTTTATAATGTTATTATGTCTGTCTATTTATGCATATATAAGAACAGCTTGTAACTTTTGTCTGATAATATGAAATCAAAGTAAAGAAATATTTTATTTTAATAACTAGCAATAACAAAGTTCTGCATATTAAGACTGCTACCTTGTTTTGATGAAATGAATGAAATATTTTAACAAGTGTCTGCCATTTCATAATTTATTTGACTCAAATGTTGCTCTTTTGATTTTGCATTAGGCAGAACAACTATATTGAATGAATTCATGCAGGAAGATGCATATTTTAACTACATTTAACCCCTTTCTCCGTATTGTAGTCAATTTGTTGGGGGACAGAGATAAGATGTGGATTAAACATTTTCTGAAATGTATTTTTCAGAGCCACAGGCAGAAGCTGAGGCCAGCTGTCATTAATGAATTATCAGTTTAGCAGGCATTGGGTATCTATATATATCCACAATATTTTTAGTGACAAGGAGCAGTGGATAGAAAATAGGTAGAAATTTAGAGCAGGTGACCTTGGGGAGATTTGGTAAGTCACAGAATCTGCTTTACCTGGCTACAGTGAGAGCCTAATCACACTTAAAGACCACAGAATGAAGTATTCATTGATATTTCTGAAGTAATAAGTATTTTAATATATTTTTACCATTAAATCTAAAATTAACCTATTTGATGGGCAGTAAAGGCAGTCAGATCCCCATGTCTCAATGGCTAAATAGTGGACACATTTTAGCAAAGTACAGTGATATTCATCCTGTCACTGACTGAATTTATGTCAGGCATTGATGAGTAAGGCAAATAGTTGTCTTTCTATATTCTCACTCAAAATACATTTAGGTGCATGGGGATGTGTGTATAACTATTTACATATACAATTATTTTGATTTAGAAAGAAGCATAAAAATCATTTTTCCATTTTCTTCTCATAAACCATGAAATACCACCACAAGACTAAAAGAAGTAAATGCTTTTTAAGTGTCAATTAATTGTTTTGTCATTAACATAACTATAGAAAAATATCCATCTCTTAATACATTGCTGTTTATCTTTCTATAACCTCCCCAGGCCTTTTCTTTTGCTTCTAGTCCCATTTGTTCCCAACCTAGATTTACTTGGAATATTGTTGTTAATTACCTCTTTAACACCTCTCCACTACTTTACACAGCATTTGACCTCACATCATACTCAGTCTTCTGGTATATATCATCCTCCATGCTGTTCAGAGTTCCAAGTGTCTCCATTTTCAGTCTTTTTTTTTTTTTTTTTTTTTTTGAGACGGAGTCTCGCTCTGTCGCCCAGGCTGGATTGCAGTGGCCGGATCTCAGCTCACTGCAAGCTCTGCCTCCCATGTTTACGCCATTCTCCTGCCTCAGCCTCCCGAGTAGCTGGGACTACACGCGCCCGCCCCCTCGCCCAGCTAGTTTTTTGTATTTTTTAGTAGAGATGGAGTTTCACCGTGTTAGCCAGGATGGTCTCGATCTCCTGACCTCGTGATCCGCCCGTCTCGGCCTCCCAAAGTGCTGGGATTACAGGCTTGAGCCACCGCGCCCGGCCTCCATTTTCAGTCTTAAATCAACACCTTCAAATTACATTTTAAAAAAGAAGTGAGGGATATACTCAAACTGATCCGAATCCACTCCAAAGTTTGGTCCACTGTTTTCTCTGAGAGCCAGACTTCCACACTTATTACTTGGTCTCTTGAAGCTCACAACCCTTCTCTTTGTTGTTTTCAAAAATTCTCCCAAGGAATACCTAAATTGAACAAATTTCTATTTTTTCTTCTTAATTCCTTCCCATCTACCATCCTGATCTCAGACTGTTTGGAAGTATAATAAGTATAGAAAAGAGGAAAGTTAACTATGTGGCAAATTTGGTTGGTGAGATTATTTAGAATGGAATCCTAGCCTATTCTAAGTCTATGGCTAGAAGAAGGAAATACTGAGGAATAAGAGACAGCCACCCCATACCAACTCGAAAGATATTAGTCGCCCGCAGGGATAGGTTCTTCCTTCTAGCACACAGAGAGAATAGACAGGAAGGGAAAGAAACCCAGCAAAGTGGAACCATGCCTTGTTTATGCCATCTGTTGAGATTCCTGTGAATGTTCTCCCTCTCTCTAAAGCACTCACTGCACACATGTTCCAGTTGGGTAGGGAGTTGGGGTCCTTTTCATCCAGTACAGGACTGGAATGGAAAGGTGAGCCTGAAGGTGGGCAAGGTTCCTTGTGTTGAAAAATTGGATATGAATGAAGTTAGCTGTCATTCTACCAAATGCAAATACTGGTCTTTTGAAATTAAGTATAAAACTTGAGGTGGAATATCTGTAATCTAAATGCACTTATGCTGGCTGTTGTGTTGGTGAATTTTCAGAGACCTATGAAGTGATAAGAATGGGTGTGTTTGCCTGTGTGTGTGCAGGAGTTACTAAAGAATGAAACTTGGATTCTGATGCTCAAATTGGGGTTATACTTAGGTAAGGTCTAAGAACTTGAGAGGAAGTCATGCTGTAGAGTCTGGTGGTAGATCCAAGTCCAGGCAAAACTGATATTTCTAACATGAACACAGCACTGGATTAAATCTTAGAAGGACTGGTTTTCTGTCCTGCTTTGGCCTGCAGTTAAGTATAACATAAATGGAGAAGGTGGCATTGGCGTATCAGTGGAACGGCCTTTGAGAGTAAGAACTAGCAGTGACCTTAGAGATTAATAGTCTGTAACTCTATATAGTAATCCTATAGGAAAAGTTTACCTCTTTACTCTATCTGAATTCTCTATAAACAATATGACATTAGTAATTGTGTTTAGGCATTTCTACAAGGCTAAGACATCGTCCTAAAAATTGAGCACCGCAAAAAGAATCCTGTCTGTGCTTCCATCACTACTAAAACAATGTGAAAAACATACAAATCATATTAAGAGCATCTTATATTGCATTTAAATATAGTAACAGTGGGAGAGATAATTTTAGTTACTCCCTCAGAACTAGCAAAAACATACTCTTTTGCAGCTCTCCCATTTGTTACTGTTTGCAGACACAGTGCATACCTAACACTTGTTTTATGTAAACAAATAAAAAACTCAATAAACAGTATATCCCTTCATTCTCTATAGCATAAACTTCCATTTTAATGAGATTTGAGTTCAGTACAGCAATTGTGATTTCTTTTCAAGTTGGTTAAAATAAGATTTTACATGAATTCCTAAATCTCAAAAGCATCCACGGCTCTATATGCTGGCTCAATACAGACAATGTTAATGTGCTCTCTCTGGGACATTTTGCAAACAAGTTTCTGAACTTATAGAGAGACTATCGGAGCATCGACCAGCTAAACTTACCAGTGACCTAACAGATAGTCATATAGTCATGTAACTATATGTCACATAATAGCCATGTAACTCTACATGATAATCCAACAAGCATAATTCATTCCTTTACTATCTCTAAACTGTCTATTAATCAACATGGAACTAGTAGTTCAGGTTAAGCCTCTCTTAAAGACCACATTACTAGTTTGGAATGATGATATTGCTCACTTTTCCCTTTAAGAATAAGATGTTCTCACAGCCAGTTGAAGTTGAATCTGAATTATGGGAGATATTTACCTTCTAAGTCCTCTCACTTCCTATCCATTCTTTCTTCTCTACATTTGCAAAACACATATTCTCCTACTCTTTAGTGCTTAAAGTCTTTGCCTGTTTCTGTTTCCCTTTTTCCCAGGAAACAAAACAAATGAAAATGAAACCTCAGTAAAAGATGTAGCCAGTAAGCCTTCATGTACTCATATGTAAATGACTGATGAGGCTTATGTTGCATCATCCCAGAGGTGCTTCTATGTGAAAAGAGTTTCATGCAGCCAAAGGGTAGCTATTGTGGTGAATGCCTGAGCAGTCTCAGTTTGAATTCATTCCAGGTATACAGAGATATTGGGATCCACATCCCTTAAAGGATCTATCCAATTTGCCTTTCATCATGAGCATCCCATTTCAGTATCCTGTAAAGATATTGACATTTTCCATGTGTGCCTTGATGGGAAAAAGTTTTTGTGAGGCTTAACTAGGAATAAGGTTGATAAGGAGTGTTTCCATTATGACACAAATTATACTACACTTTTGCCCTCTGTAAACTTTGGTCACTCAACTGTAGCTTACCCGTAACAATACTTTCAGTTATATGTGGAGGGAAGGCAGGGAAACAGAGGCAGATTTACTGGATACCTAATTGTTGTGACATGACATCAGGAACAGCCCCAGTCTTCCTCCATCCATCTATACATATTCATTGCAATGGAAGTTTGTAGGCCCCTCCCACTTCTGACTGCAGGCCCAGCCTTGTGATTTGCTGTACCCATCAAGATGCCAGTAAATGTGATATAAACGGAAGCTTAAAATGGGCATGCACATTGGAGCTTGTTCTTCTCATGCTCCCTGCTACTGTCATGAGAAGAAACAAGCCTGGGCTGGCCTGATAAACAATAAAGGACATGCGAAGAGCTGAGCCACATCGTCCCAGTCAAAGTCTTCCTGCATCATTTGACCTCGTAACATATGAGTGATCTCAAGTGAGATAAGCAGCGTCACCTGGCCCACCACCAGTGCTGACACATGAGCAACATGCTTATTGTTGAATGCCAATGAGTTTTTATAGTTGTTTTTTATATGGCAGGGTTCAAGCAACAGATAATGAATAGTCTAACAAAGCTGCAGCTTCAGGGCCAGTCTTTTGCCAAGGCCCTATTCCAAACCACTTAACTATTTGTTCAATTTGGTCAGATGTTTTGCAAATTTTGCAAAAATATGATATTTTAATCACAGGATTAGAGTTGTTGCCTCCCACCTTCCCTCTTCTCTTCCATCACAATTCTCCTGGTAGTAGGTGGCATTTTAGTTGCTTCAGTTATCTTGGGAATCCTGCTAAAGGAAAGTTCAGTTGGTGCTGCATATAGTTAAGTTGAAAGTGATATGATTATGATGTTCACAGTTGGTTCTTTGAATAGGTAAGTTATTATTAGCACCCCACTGCTGGAATGTACTTACTTCTCACTGTACTATATCACTTAGCATTGCAGGAACAAAGGTTGTAATATGATATGAACATGTCTTAGATTACCCAGCACAAGAATTATAAGAATAGTAGAGGACAAAATGTATAAAGTCAGAAGCTGGTCAATGAAAAATTCTTCCAAGCATCAGACCTGTAAATTTTAAGCAAAATGGTTCAAACCCTTGGGAAAACTATTTGGTAGAATCTACTAAAGCAGAATAGTTACGTATTTTAGAATCCAGTGATCCTACTTCTAAAAACATAACCAACAGAAAGAGGTTCATATGTTCACTAAATGACATGTACAAGACATTCTCAGCAGCACTATTTATAATAGTCCCCAAATAGAAACCACCCAATGTTTATGAATAGTAGAATAGACTCTAAACATTATGGTATATTCACACATTGGAAAACCCTACAGAGTAAGATAAACTGTCCAAACTATGTGTATATCACAAACATAAAGTTGAGTGAGAGAAGCCAGACACAAAAAGAAGTATCATAGGTATGATTCGACTTATGTCAAGTACAAAAGCAGGTAAACAGGGGCTACTCTTCTAGCGGTTAGGGACTGGAAGAAAGCATAAGGGGGGTTTCGGGGGTGCTAGTAGTGTTCTATTTGTTGATCTGGATATCAGTGTCATGCTATACATTTGTTAATGTTCACTGAGCCATACAATTAAAACATGGACACTTTTTAGTATGTATATGCTTCAATAAAATATTTGAAAAATTATAAACAGAGGATACAGCTATCATCAAAATGGAAAAACTTTACCTTCAGGAATATACTTGATGAAGTAGTATGTATGAGTATGCATATAATATACATCAATTATATTATATATATAACATATATTATTTTAATTTAAACTGTGTGAAATGGCATTTATCAGAATCTCCTTTTAGGGCAGACATCTGTCACAGAACTACAAATATTGGGTATGGGAGTATGTGAAGCTGTATGTGAAATCTCACTATATCACTCAATCAGGAAATACTTACATTTCTTATCAACTTTATACAAAACATAAAAATCTTCTCAGCAAATTAACACAGGAACAGAAAATCAAACACTGCATGTTCTCACTCATAAGTGGGAGTTGAACAATGAGAACACATGGACACAGGGAGGGGAATATCACACACTGGGGCCTGTCAGGGGATGGGGTGCTAGGGGAGGGAGAGCATTAGGAAAAATATGTAATGTAGATGAGGGGTTGATGGGTGCAGCAAACCACCATGGCACATGTATACCTACGTAACAAACCTACACATTCTGCACATGTATCCCAGAACTTAAAGTATAATAAAAAAATCAACAAGAATAAATAACTTTTGGTTTGCTACTAGAATGAGAACACTGACAACAAACTGATTAATGAATATTGTCAACTCAAACATCATTTAAGAGTGATCAGCACACAAAAAAACTTGAAATGCACTTAGCTCTTGTAGCTCATATACAAAACAGTCTCAGTAGAGGTTTCTTTTTCCCCAAATTGATGACAGTCCTAAACATTTGCATAATATTGGCAGGAAGAATTGTAAAAAATCAAAGGAATTTTTAAAACTATCAATATCAACATACAATTTTTGATCAATCATAGTAGAGAAAAATTGAGTTGTCTGTTTATTTGTTCTATAAAAATATTAGAAAAGTGTAGTCTTATGAAGAAGCAATCAAAATATGTTCAAACAAAAATTTAGGAATAAAAGTATTAGATGTATATCAGGCAATTCATTCATAAAATGATGGTGATAGTCTCTTGATTTTATGTTTAACTTTCATTTTTACTCCAAATAAAAGTTGACTTTTACACCCAACTTGTGTTCTTCTTTTCAAGAGGACTTACAAATTATAGAACTTTCAGGTACCACAGAATCGAGATAGATGAGCATGCTGGAATCAACATGCATACTCCACAGCCATGTGACCCAATTGCAAGGCTGTCTCCTGGCAGACAGATTGTCATCACTTCAAATCCCCTTTCAGCTTCTGACCCTTCCTATGTCACAGGTCAAACCTCCTTTTCTCCTTTTTCATGTCTGCTTTTTCCCTTTTCACTTTCTTACTCTTAATTTAGACAATCCTATTCTGCAGTATTATTTGAATTAGAGAAATATGCATAACTCTTTATTGCATCAACCATACTGCAAGAATTTAGACCATCTGTCTTCTAGCCTGGTTGGACAAAAGTCTGTGATGCACCTATTTTCATCCAGGGTACCTTGCCCAGATCTCTGACTTGTCAAACAGAGCTTTAACATTTTACTCACCACTAACAATTCCTTGCCTTTTGCCAGTGCCTATATTCTAATACTTCCTTCTATTTCCATTTTTGTCCCTATTTACATGCAACACCTGAAGGGCAAAGGGAAATAAAGTATGTGCTCACAATGTATGAACTGGCCCAAGACCCTCAGTACTCTCTGGATGAAGGAACACTCTTCTATTAAAATACTATGTGAATGAGATGGGAGAATGAACTCATTCTTAGCTCTCTACCTTTATGATAGAATTTGGGGATGAAGAAAACGTAATACATTAGGAAGAAAACGGCCTCTTTGGCAGACCGTCTTATTCAGAAATACCATCTTCTGAGTTAAGACCACTAATTCAGCATTCAGATTTAATGCATTGTTCATGAAAAATGAAAACGATTGATAACATATTTTTTTCTATGAGATGTTCAGAAAAAAATCTTAAGCCACTGAAAGAATAATTGATTTGCCTGTAATGAAACTGACACGCAGGAAAAATTTAAAATCAATCTTGTGCTTAAAAGCAGAACAACGCTGATGGTGTCTCCATATTTCCTCCCTCTTCCCACTGCTAGCTTGTTACCAGTGAACACATATTATGCATATTACCCACAAATCTCTCCTTTATTTAAATTTAAAAAAGAAACACCATGTTTTCAATCAATCTATTTGCACTTGGCTGTCAAAACTCACAAAGGCACTTTGATTTCCTTTCATTATTCTCAAGAGAACCAAATGCAGATGAATAGAATAGAGAATAAAAAGGAAGAAAAATTAAGGGTTAATACACCTTGATAAAGTCAGACAAACAGAAAAAAAAGGATGTGTTTATTCACGGCCTATGAAAAAATCCTTGGTATGCTTCCTTCCCATTGACAATTACCAGAATCATCAGGTATAAATGCAGGCTTTTGTCCTTTAACTATCAGATTGTTCTTCCATGGTTCTTTGTTCTATTTCATAAGTCACGGCTCTTGTTATCAGAGCAGTTCAATCCCTTGACTGTGAATTGTGAGGGTTTAGAGGCTGGATAGGAAAATCACTGAAGACTTTAGGGATTGATCATTTGGTATTGTTGGTCAGAGCTCTTCTACCGACAGTCAAGAGACCAAACACTCATAAAAGGACCAAACAGATGGGGTCAGATGACTGCTAGCAAGTTTTGGGTATTGGGAGCAAGGGTCTCCACAGGGAAGTCAGAAACTGTTGGTTTCACAAACTGGCTGATTATTAGAACTTCCTGAGTGTGGTTTCCAGATTTAGTAAACAAAAATACAAACAGTCCAGCTAAATTTGAATTTCAGGTAAAAACAAATAATTCTTCAGTATAAGACCCCTTTGCTGGAAGTGCATCAAGAGGGGGAATATTTCTTTGAACGGAGCTATGGAATGGAAGGGGAGTAGTATGATGAGGAGGGATGCGCGTATTTAATACATAAGAAGAATATGTGACAAATTTGTGATTTCCTTTCATTGTATTTATTCCTGGCAGAATACAAAGCGTATCTGTAAGACCATATTTATCCAGGGCTCCTTAGGAATGATTTGTTCCGGAGAGAAATGTTTTGTTTGTTTTCATAATCGTTGAGGGGTTACTTCTTTAAGTAGTAAAACATTTTACATTCTAACTTCTAGGGATGAAAATCTTTCTTAAATGTGTCACACATATATTCTTGCCATTTCAAAAAGAAAACACTGCTATTAATTATTTTTCCCTGAAGAGCCAAGGTTATTATTATGAACATATTGTTGTACAACATTGATACCATTAAAATTAACTGAAAGATTTGTTGGGCTATTTGCCCTTTCACTAAATGTTTGTATACTTGGGTGAGCTTTAAGTTTTTGCATCTGCTTTTGTTGCTTATGTTTTTATGTTGTCATTTATGTTTTCTCCCCAGTTAAGCTATTAACTGTTATTCTTTCTCCTTTCTAGTTTTTGTAAAATTCTCTACCCCTCGCTAAGATTTATAAATAAGACAGCAAGGACATAAATCCAGTTCTTAGAATTGTTTGTAAACAACAACAACAAAAAAACCAATTTAAGGTCCAAACAGGGTTTCTGTGAAAAAACTACACTAGTAGCTAAAAATAATGGTCTTTAGCTGTAAAATAGTTGGCCACATATGTATTCAACTGAAATTGATTGCTACTCAGTTCCAAGTTGGCCTAATTATAAGGTGGCTAACTCCCAGGTAGTTGAGTGAGGTGTAATATACTCCTTGTGGATATATATAGTGGTATCTGAGATAAAAATTATCATCAGAGTAGAGAAAGATGAAATCAGTAGCTGCAAGCCAGGTGATTCTGGATCCAAGATACTGGGCCCATCCTGCACTGTCAAAAACAGTGTAGAATGAGATCTGTCTCTCGCTGGCTTTTATGAACTTGTACTACTCATTTAATCAAACCTGTGCCTTGCTTTTCTCGTTTGCAAAATGATGTAGATAATCAATACCATTGGTTTAGGTATTGAGGAAGTGAGGACAATTTCTACTGTTCTCCTTATTTTTCTAAATTGGTCTCAGGGTATGAGACCAATTTACTGTTTTTCCATGTGGTCCACACATCATTATCCTCAGTGGAAGGACTTGCAAATGTGAGGGAAGAGGGCCTCCATTTCTTATGGTCATGATTTGTAAGTGCAGGATTTCTATGTCCTGAACATGGGTTTCTAAGTTCCAGCATGCTCTTGCATGGAGAACCTCTTGTCCTCCTTGGAAGCACATTCTGAGCAAAGCCTGCCCTTTGGGGTTGGATCTATTTCCACTCCTTGCTTCTGTCAGTGATGGGTAAATACAGTCCTAGACATTTAGGTATGAAGGCTAGGGGATGGGGAAGGAATAAGAAGCCTTGCTTATGATTCCAAGATTAAGCTTCTCTTTGGTGACTCTTACCAGAGAATCTCTGAAATGCACAGGGTTAGCTATGGTATGCGTGTGGCAGGGGGAGGGGGAAGTATTGCTTAGATGCTCACCCCGCTATTTTTTTTTTTTTTTTTTTTTTGAGACGGAGTCTCGCTCTGTCGCCCAGGCTGGAGTGCAGTGGCCGGATTTCAGCTCACTGCAAGCTTCGCCTCCTGTGTTTACGCCATTCTCCTGCCTCAGCCTCCCGAGTAGCTGGGACTACAGGCGCCCGCCACCTCGCCCGGCTAGTTTTTTGTATTTTTTAGTAGAGATGGGGTTTCACCGGGTTAGCCGGGATGATCTCGATCTCCTGACCTTGTGATCCGCCCATCTCGGCCTCCCAAAGTGCTGGGATTACAGGCTTGAGCCACCGCGCCCGGGCTCACCCTGCTATTAATAAAACTGATCATTTGTCCCCTCATTTGGCCAGGGTTCTTGCTGTATATAATTTTCTCTATAGCAGACTTGGAAGGAGAAAAGCAGAGCAGCATGAAACTCACTAAATTCCATCAAGAAATCTTATTACTGTTGGAGGATTATGGTGATTACATGATTTTTTTTTTTAAAAAAAGCTTGACATACAGTAGGCCCTCATTTAGTTATTTACCTCCCTCTTCTCTCCATGAAGAGAAGAGGAGAGGAACTGAATGGAAGGCTATGAAATGGTAAAAGTGGTAAATCATAGTGTTCTACCTAATAAAGAAGCTGGGGGGAATAACTAATGAATAATTGTAAAGTCTTTCAGAAAGATAAAGTCTATAGAAATGCAAAATAATAATATCAGGGAAGTAGAGATGTCAGTTGAATATAAAGGAGACAGCTTTTTATCCCATACAAATATCTCGGTCACCATCAGCAGCAGTGGAGAAGAAAACAGAAAGAAGGGTATGTGACAGTTTCACAGTGTTTTGTTAAAAATAGAACGTGTTTTAAGAGTGTCTGGACTTTCTTTAAAATAAAAAGAACTGTCTCACTTCCTGTTAGAATAGATTCAGAAGTGCCTCTGGCAAAAATTCACTGGCTTTCCCACCTCCAATTTCCTATGTTAATTAAATTGGGAGGGCAAATTTGGTATATGAGAGGAACAATGTCAGGAAGCCATGTTGGCAGGCAAAATACCGCTTCATGTGGGAACAGATCGTGAGCTCTGGCCAGCTCAGCTTTCCACGCTGAATTCAAATTTCACTCCAGATCCAAAATGCTAGTCCGTAATATCCCTCCTGAGGAAGTCCTAGGGGTTAGGATGAGCTCAAGAAAGACCATCTGCTTAAGGATTTATATTCAGAAACCTGGGACAATGGGGAACTCTTGGCTCATTCTCAGGGTGTTTAGGGTTTAGTGTTTCCCCAAATTTTGGATGATGGTAAATGCTATGCAAACTAGTTTCTACATCAAGATAAATTTGGGTAACAATGTATTTTAAAAAAATTAATGGATTATTTTTTAACTGTAGGAGTTCCTAAAATCTTTCATATGTTAATGTGAGCTGAAAATTTCCAAAAGATAAAGACAGTGTGTTCTCCAAATTTATTTGACTGCAGAACTGTTTTCTAGAGTGTTCGTCAGGACAAGCCATAAGGTGCACTTTGGGAAATACTGTTCTGGGGTCACCTACAGACTTTTCTTTCTGGTTTGAGCAGCCTAAGGATTTTCTAGAAAGAGTTGAATCTCCAGAAGAGTCAAGAAAGCAGATTTGAGAATTCAGCTGAAATCTGAACAACCTACTGAGGTTGCTTTAGTCCACTTTAGTACCAGTCTATGATTGTCTCATTTGCATGAAGATGCATATATACAGGCACCCAAAAGACATTCCTTTGGTCTTAACAAGATACAATTAGATTGAGACTCACCTAGTACCCAGCCAATGGTGCAGCCTCCCTGGCTGTGCCTAAATCAAGCAGACTTCACTTAGCAGAAAGCTCAAAGATAGGGAATGGGCAGCATGGTGCTTCCTTGTTTGAAGGTTGTGAGGCATCTCCAGTGGTGACCACCCACTACATATCCACAAGGGAAGTTAGAGAAAAGGACGAAAGGGACTAGTGTGTGGTAAATTGCCTCTGGGTGCTATGAGCACACACACTTAAGTCTGGGTTGCAGTGGCCAAGGGGCTGTCACGCAATGGCCATTTGAAGCCATGCATCAATGTGTACAGCCATGGGTGTCTCAGATGGCAACACAGTATAAATATAGTCACATCAGTTCAGTATCCAGAACTCAAAGGAGAGAATTGTGCTGAAATCATGGAAAAGGATAAAGAAGCCTCATTTTAATATGTTAAACACACACACATAACTAAGGCAGCCAATCTGAAACAGAAGCAGATGTATTCAGGGTACAAAGAATAACATTTTTAGCTAGCTCGGCTTCCTTTCAAACAGTTTTTTTCAACAGTGAGAGCTTTCTGAGAAATGCATTTATATAGGTACAAAGCATGTGTCTCTGTGGCAGCAGGAGTCCTTATTTGCATCAGATTTTCTTTAACACCTGTTTGTTTCAGAGGGCACTGCCTTCCTAGGAAACACTCCAGGAAAGGAATTACATAAAGAAAGGATGCTTTAGTTTGGAAAGAAGAGGCAGTGCAGAGCATTCACAATTCCTATAAATCACCAAGTCTACTTTCCTTGGTGAATAAGAGAAAGGTACTTTAAAAAACTATTATTATGAGAGCTGTGATTACCCTTGTATACATAACTGCCTGATGCCTATTTTTAAACCATGTCCTTGGAACACAATGAGTATTCAATAAGGGATGTAGACTTAACTCTTCCAATAACTCAATCCTGCACATCCACTAAATCTTACGTGTCAAATTGCCATAAAATCTAGATGTGATGCTGTTTTATTCTGTTGATTAGAATGATTTTGTATCTAACTCTATACATAGTCCAAACATCAACTTTGCACAGTCAGCAACAATCTAGATTCTTAAATATCCTGAGAAGGGGACATGGCATCTGGCTCTGCTTTAAATTGCGCTTACTGCCAACAACAGAAGTCTCTAAAAATGGCATGGGAGTCTATATTTATTCACATCTAATTTATTTCAGAGGGACAGACCCAGTTTCCAAATTGAAAGATGGTCTTCCTGATGACCATTAGGAATGACCTGCTTTCTTAAGATGTGAAGGAAAAAAGAAGATGAATGGCTTCTATGTATTATAATCCTTCATGTCCTCACAGTGGTGCTGTAAGCATGATAAATAATTTTGGATGTAGAATTACACTTAACTATTTGCTCTTAGGATATTTGTTTCTTTACCTGTCTTCCTACATTCAGTACATCAGAGAATTTCAGTGTGAGTTGTGACCTTAAAGATATTATTCTCTAGTTCCAAAGGCTATAGATGAAGAAACTGGGGCAGGACAAAACTAAGAGCTTCACTCAAGTTTAAATTGCTATTTGAGTTGGGCGTGGTGGCTCACGCCTGTAATGCCAACAGTTTGGGAGCCCAATGTGGGTGGATCACTTGAGATCAGGAGTTCAAGAGCAGCCTGGTCAACATGGTGAAACTCCGACTCTACCAAAAATACAAAAATCAGCTGGGTATGGTGGCCCATGCCTGTAGTCCCTAGCTATTTGGGGGGCTGAGGCAGGAGAATCTCTTGAACCCAGGAGGCGGAGGTTGCAGTGAGCCAAGACAGCACCACTGCACTTCAGCCTGGGCAATACAGTGAGACTGTCTAAAAAAAATGCTATTTGATACCAGAGCCAGCTTTTGCCACAAAGTCTGACTGTAAGGCTAAAAGACCAGGGATTCAAGAACTCTCAATATTTACTAATGTTCTGCATCATGAAAGGATGGAAGGGTACATGAGCAGGCATACAACCAAAAGGAAAGAAGTTGGCTGCTCCATTTATTTTGTTTCCTGTCTCTTGTCTTCAGCATCAAGGGAAATGTCGACAGTGAAAGAACAATGGTTAAATGGAGAAAAACCATTATTTGCTTTCAGGTACCATACTGGGCCTTTGGCACTCACAGTGGATTCTGCATCAGGATGAAAACAGCTGGTTTTGGTTCATGGCAATAGATCCTGGAGTTAAAAATGTCTAAAGCAGCACAAACAAATTTCTCATTTATTTAGAAGTATTCTTTGCTGAGATTCTTACTTTCTTCCTTCTCAGTTTTGGCAAGACAAAAACAAATTTCATTTCCTCCACCAACACATTTCTCCCTGCCCTTCCTATATTTACCTTTGCTTAGTAGTGAGTAGCAGACTCTGCTATGCCAGCTGAATAAGAGAAGCTAAAGCAGGAGGAGCATGCTTATGGATACATTCTCTGCTATTAGCTGCTCTGGACAGCCCTTTGGATGCTCTGCCTCTAGAATCATTTGGGGTCTGAGAGTCTGTGCTTAACCTGTCAGTTACGGCAACCAAGAGCAACTTATATAATCACTGGATTTTGACAATTTAGCAGTAAAATACTAGATAGGAAGGCATGTGAGGAGGTAATATGTATAATAACACATTTTTGTAGGTTTCAAAGTGTGTCTTTGGCTGCCTTCTCTTCTCATTCTACCTGCTTTACTTGGGCTGCAGTTACTCCCTTGATGTAGATGCCTCACAAAATAGTGTTCAAGTCTAGGTTACAGATACCCAGTTTCAACTGTCTGCTACACATATTAACCTGGATAACACACAAACATTTCAAAAGCAACATGTCAAAACCCAACTTTTCATTCTATTTCCTCAAACCAGCTTATCTCCCACAAAACCAGTGTATCTCCCTGTATTTCCTTTCTCAATGTATAGCATCTAAATCCACTCAGTAACCTAAGTCAGAATATTGTTAAACCATCCTGGATTTTTAATTGCCATAATATTTAACATCCAACTAATTACCAAATAAAATCTTCTAAATACCATCCCCAATACATTCTCTTCCTTTCTCCCTTATCGTGGCTTTAGTTCAACATCTTATCGCATATAAATGATAAAATTTAATTCCTGGGCACATATAAAATATCACACTTTACAATTAAATAATACAAATTCTCTTAAACACATATGGGTTGTTTACAAAAATTGACCACATTCAGAAATAAAAAAAGCAAATACCAATAAACAGAATTGTTTCTACAGATAACTATTTCTGGTAAAAATGCAATTACATTAGCAATCAACAATAAAATTTAACTAGATAAGAAAAAACCCTGTCCATTTAGAAACTAGATAACTCAAAGGCAACAAAAGAAATCACAATAAAGTAAGATGAACAATAATAAAAACATACAGATCAATTCATGCATTTTAGTTAAAGCAGATGTTAGTGGATAATCTATAACATTAAGTGTTTATATTATAAAGAAATACTTATTAAAAATGAGCTCACGCATTCTAGAAGCTACCAAAAGAATCACTCATATAAATATATAGTATCATATATTACTGTTATTCTCTAATAAACTCATTGAAAGTAGAAAGAAAATGATAATAAAGAGCCCATAGTATTGGAAAAGACAACAATAGGAAACAATACAAAAATTATCAAAACTAAAAGTTTTGTTAATTTTTTACTCTTTAAGAAGGTTAAAAAATGCAAAACTATAAAAACCCTGGAAGACAACCTATGCAATACCATTCTAGAGGTAGGAACAGGGCAAAGATTTCATGACAAAGATGCCAAAAGCAATTGCAGCCAAAGCAAAAGTTGACAAATGGATCTAATTAAACTAAAGAGCTTCTGCACAGCAAAAGAAACTATCAAGAGAGTAAATAGGCAACCTACAGAACGGGGAAAAAGTATTTGCAAACTATGCATCTGTCAAAAGGTTTAATATCCAGCATCTATAAGGAACTTTAAAAAATTTACAAGAAAAAAACAAACATCCCCATTGAAAAGTGGGCAAAGGACATGAAGAGACATTTTTCAAAAGAAGACATACATAACAGCCAACAAGCATATGAAAAGGAGCTCAACATCATTGATCATCAGAGAAATGCAAATCAAAACCACAATGAGATACCATTTCACACCAGTCAGAATGGCTATCATTAAAAAGTCAGAAAATAACAGATGCTGGTAAGGTTTCAGAGAAAAAGGAACATCTATAAACTGTTGGTAGGAGTGTAAATTAGTTTCAACCATTGTGTAAAGCAGTGTGGCAATTCCTCACAGAACTAAGAACTACCTTCAACCAGCAATCCCATTACTTGGTACATACCCAAAAGATGATAAATTGTTCTGTCATGAAGATACATACACGCATATAATCATTGCAGCACTATTGACAATAGCAAAGACAGGGAATCAACCCAAATGCCTATCGATGGTTAGACTGGATAAAGAAAATACGGTACAAATACACCATGGAATACCATGCAGCCATAAAAAGGAATGAGATCATGTCCTTTGCAGGAACATGGATGGAGCTGGAAGCCATTATCCTTAGCAAACTAACATAGGAACATAAAACCAAATACTGCATGTTCTCACTTACACGTGGGAGCTAAATGATGAGAACACATGAACACGTAAAGGGGAGCAACAGACACTGGGGTCTCCCTGAGGGTAGAGGGTTAGGGTAGGGAGAGGATCAGGAAAAAATCACCAGTTGGTACTAGACTTTATACCTGAGTGAGGAAGTAATCTGTACAACAAACCCCAGTGACATGAGTTTACCTATATAAAAAACCTGTACATGTACCCTTGAATTTAAAACAAAAGTTTTAAAAAAAGGTGTCAACAAAGTGGTTGGCTTGAGAGATGGAACTTGTTGGAAAAAGGCATAAAGAACCCTCATAGGATGATGGAGATGTTTTATATCTTCTTCTCAGAGACGTTCACTTGGATACATTAGCTTTTATTTCTGTATAAATTTTACCTTATTGAGATGCTATTTGGAAAGAGGATAAGGTAAGTTAGCCTCTGATAAAAATGTATCTCTAAAAGGAACAATTTTACAGGATCTGAATAGGTTTAACAGATTTTAATAGGTTAGACAATGCAATATATTTTATGAAATAATATCCCACGGGATTACTATGCCTTAAGACACACTTTGGGAAACTCTTATTTAAATGGTACTTAATATTTAAAGAAGATATTATATTATAACTTGTTTTTAAAAAACAAATGCTTCCTTCCAAAATTCTTTTGAAAACCTGTCTTGGATTTGCATAGCTCACTGATGAGTGATTCCAGATAAATGACACATTACTGCGGAAAGTTGAAAATGTGGCTTGAATTTCACTGTCTGAAACATAAAACTCATTCTCAAAAGGAGATGTTAGTGAATGGAGCAAACTGAGAGATGTTGTGAATCATTTGTCGAGGGCAGTCGGAAAAAGTGAAGCAACAAACAAATGTAGGAATAATTAAGTGGACCTGTCTGTAGATGTTAGTCAAAAATTGGATGTCGCTATAGATTAAAAAATAAGGAGCTATTAAACATATTTTAGGAATTATTTATTGGAAAATTAAAAATACTTTTGTCAAATGGTTTTTAAAATGTAAATGAAAAATTTAAATTTCTAAAACAATATAACTTAGAAAAAGGGATCCACAAAAATAGGAAATATGTACAGTTTTATAGCAACTTACAGAATCGATCTAGTGGATACAAATCTTCCCACAAGAAAATGTCAGTCCCAGATAAAATTATAGAAGAGTTCTACTCAACACTGAAGGAAAAAATAATAAAAACAATCCAAATTTACCGTACAACTCCTGCATTTATAAAAATAGCAACCAAACACTTTACAACTTATTTTATTAGGCTAGTAAAACATTAAAATGTCTTCCTAACCTGTGTCCCTGTCCTCTCTCTCACCTCTCCCGGATCTACCCTTCACTCTCAGTGTGATCCTTCTAAAATGCAAATCCAATCACGCCAGTCCTTTAGGGACACTCAAGGGTTCTTCATTATCACTAGAACAAAACGCCAACGCTCCTTCCTCTGGTAACCTGTCTCCTCACTGGTTTCATCTCTGCCTACCTTTACACCCTCATAATTTACCACTTCCCATTGTGCTATTGTTGCAGTTTTTAAAAGATGCCTCTGATTTTTACTTACATGTCCTCTGACTTCACACTCCTGCCTTTCAAAACTAGGCTTTGTTGGTCCCTCTTTTGGACTCGTAGAAAACTTTTGCCTGTCTTCACAATACCTATCCCACCTTATTGAACTCTGCTTATTATAATAGTTTGTTTTCCTCATGATGTTTTAAACTCCTTGAAGGAATTTGTGAGTCTTTAGGGTCCAGCACATGGCTGGCACATGGTGGGGCACATGCTCTACCTCAGGCATATCTTAGATAAAATGCTCTTTGGTACATACAGCCTGTCAGTCATCATCAAGTAGAATCCTATATTTATGGGAAGATACACTCCAGGTTACAATGAACAGCCAAAATTGCTCTTTTAGGGTATAACCTATTTCTAAGTCAGAGTCTGTCTCTATTAGTGATGGAAAGTTTCTCACAAGTTTGGTATATGGAGAGAAAATAAAAGCATCACCTCTCTCTCCTAGGTGCTTTCAAAAGACAGGAAACTCACAGTTGCTCTAATATGAGATACTGATGATATTGGGAAACATTCTTTAGTGCACAGACACATGGCATCCTGAAAAAAAAATCAATGCTTTACCTTCCTCCCTGCTGAGTTTCATTTCACAATAGAGAACTATCATTATAAGCCCCCAAAATGTACCTGTTCAGTTTTTCATCTGTGAACAACACTTATTTCAATTAAATTCCAAAATAGATACCCCAGAGTCCTCCCTAGAATTTTTAATATTTGGTCTTTAATATAAATTGATCCATTCTTATTGAGTCAGTAACACAAAACCAAAAAATGTCTTTAAGAATTATTAAAATCGCCGGGCGCGGTGGCTCAAGCCTGTAATCCCAGCACTTTGGGAGGCCGAGACGGGCGGATCACGAGGTCAGGAGATCGAGACCATCCTGGCTAACACGGTGAAACCCCGTCTCTACTAAAAAATACAAAAAACTAGCCGGGCGAGGTGGCGGGCGCCTGTAGTCCCAGCTACTCGGGAGGCTGAGGCAGGAGAATGGCGTAAACCCGCGAGGCGGAGCTTGCAGTGAGCTGAGATCCGGCCACTGCACTCCAGCCCGGGCGACAGAGCAAGACTCCGTCTCAAAAAAAAAAAAAAAAAAAAGAATTATTAAAATCACAGGCAGTGCACAGGACATACTTGAGAACATGTGCTGTAGAAAACACAGCCTTACATGAAGAAGTCACTTATGAGGCCGATAAAATATGCTAAGATGCTCATTCCCCTCCCCTTGCATTGGTACCTACAGTTCCCAGAGGAAGAGGGGGTCTCATCCTGGCAGCTGCTCAGGAGCATCTCTCATTCTAGGGTGTCAGGAACTCAAAATATGTAAGGACATTTTTGTGAGGGGTCTTGATAGTGGGAAATTACTGGGAATTCCTATTTTTGGAGAATGCTGAAGAAGTGGGATGAGGCTAGGGGACACTACAATGCCAAGGTCATGAGACTAGTACAAGACTGGAAACAGCAAACATGACTTTTGGCATTCAGTCTGTTCCTCTGACCACTGGACCCTGAAAACAGGTGCTGGAACCTTATGGAAAGCAATTAGAGCTTCTATCCAGACTACAGGCTTTTGCCAATGTCAAAAAGGTGACAATGTTACCAGCCCGAGGAATTTCACACTGTGGCTCTCTTCTTCAGTATTATGCCAGAAATGCGTTTAATGATGGAGTTCTGCCATTTATAATATGTGTCACTTTGGGAGCGCAGAAAAGAAACTAACTAATGCTACTTTTATTTATGCTGTTTCATCTATCTGAGACCAGCATTTATTGAGCATGGTGCTGAGATGACATTTGATTTCCCCTCAGTTCTCTTTTATTGTTTTTGCATGTAAGTCCTGGGAAAAATAATACTGCTTTGGACAGCAAATGCCTTAAATGAATTAGATATTGTCTGGGTTTAGGTA
Source organism: Trachypithecus francoisi (assembly GCF_009764315.1). Classification (NCBI taxonomy): domain Eukaryota; kingdom Metazoa; phylum Chordata; class Mammalia; order Primates; family Cercopithecidae; genus Trachypithecus; species Trachypithecus francoisi. The sequence continues at coordinate 73,144,143 of NW_022681453.1, read as the reverse complement.
TTACTAAGAGACCAACTTAATTATTAGTTGTTATCATGGTTATTGCAACATCTAGTTTCCTGCAGACTAGACTTTGAAGAGAAGGCAGTTCACAGCTCTGGAATCCAAAGAAGGGAGGCAAAAAGGAAGAGCAGACAAAGCATTAACTTTGGAGGCCCATTTCTCTTTCCTACTAGCTGCATATCCAGGAGCAAGTTATTTCCACCATCAAAGCCTTAATTTATTCATCTGTAAAGTAAAGCTAATAATTTTGTTTGCTGAAAGCTTTAAATAAATTACTATCTATAAAGTGTTAGACACAGTTTTTGGCACACAGCAGGTGCCCATTGAAGGTTAAGTCCTGTTTCTTATTTTTAAGACATACTTTGCTAAGGGAGCTCAGAGAAAAGATGTGGTCCAATAACCAAGTATTACATATTAAACTGAATTAGATGCAGCTAATTATATCTTTGCTAGCTTAATTTCAGAGAATGAGAAGCATAACTTTTGGGGCTTTGTTTTAATTCTTGGTCAGGTTCTACATAGATAAATCCAGGAGGTAAACAATAATCCTAACAACTTAATGTTAGTACTATACTAGAATAATTTGAATATTTAAAACAAACTCCCTTTCTTTCACAAACTGCACCAGTCAGCTAGTTTTCCATCTCAACCCTGTACTATTAAACAGCTGCAGCAGACCCAGTGTTATTTGCTACAGTCTCCTTCAAGTCTTGTTGCTTGTTTCCAGCCTGTTCCCACTTGGATCTAATTCCTATCTAGTTTCTGACATTGGCTTCAGTTTTTCTTCCTGATTTTTATCGAAGCATTGCTAAGGTCTGAATGTTTGTGTCACCCATAAAATTTATATGTTGCAACCTAATCCTCGATATGATGGCAGTAAAAGATGAGGCTTCTGGGAGGTGATTAGGTCCTGAGGGCTCCACCTTCATAAGTTGGATTAATAAAGAAAGAGGTAGCTTGTTTGCCCCATTCCACAAGTAAGGATGCAGCTATGAAGCAGAGAGTGGGCCTGTCCCAGACATCGAATCCACTGGTACTTTCATCTTGGACTTCCCTGCCTCCAGAACGGTGGGAAATAAATTTCTGTTGTTTATAAATCACCCAGTCTAAGGTGTTTTGTTATAGTACCCTGGACAGACTAAGACATTCATCTTCTGACTTTGATCTCTTCTTCAAACTCACTTCAGGCTACTTTCCCAGTCAGACCCATCTGACCCTATATGAAAGAAAATTCACTTAGGAACAGCCAAATTGCAAAAAGTAGTTCTCAGATAATTAAGAAATGGTTTATGAATCTGTGGTAAACTCAAAAATAGAAAGTTTTCATTGAAATTATTTAGTTTGTAATTAAAGTAAAATCACAGATTTTTGTATGAAGTATCTTGCTGAAGAAACAGAGAGCTGTATGCACCAGCTATTGCTGAGTAAAACGTGACATAATTTTGGGGCTTCTGAAAGCCTTTTTATTATGAAGATCAACATGACTCTCACTGGACAGTTTTCAACGTAGCCCTGTCTATGTCACAGATGACTTCATCTGTCTAAAGTAGGCTGTTAAAATAAGGCTAGTAATCTACACTTAAATCATGGGGAGATTGAGCCCAGTGTATGAAATCCTGGTGTTTGACCATACAGGGACGATAAGAAAGCTGTTTTATATACATATATATATATGTATATATATATATATATTTTTTTTTTAAGGAAAAAGATCACCTATCACTTAAAACCTAGCCCTCAATATCCAATCAAATGATTTTAGTTTACCCTAAACTTTACAAAAGAATATCATAGCAAGCTTATTCAATTGTAGACTTAGTACATTTTATCTTGCTATTATCCAGCTAACAGAGAAGCTTTAGTATATCTGTCTACCTGCAAGGCTCAGAACAAAACTTTGCAGATGGCCAGATTTGCAAAAACCTGAACACAGGAACCTACCTTAGTATTTAGCAAAGTGGAAGATGAGGTGGAGTCCTGTTCTGATCCTCCCAAAGCCTGATTCTGAAGTTGCTCATAACCTGACCTTTTTACTCTGTGATTTTTCAGATATGCAGCCTCTGATATTTATATAGAACTTATTCCTACTGTTATCAGAGCACAAAGGAAGAATGTAGGAGGACCAGCTCAAGAGGTAGCATTATCACTCTGATTGCTGTTAATATTATACCTCTAAGTGCAAAAAGCATTATTTTTCAGTCATCTTAGACACGGAATTTGCAGGAAATAAAGTACAGATGTCAGTGACTTTACAGCTTTCTTTCCAAAAGCCTCTCTATCTGCAGCTTGCCTGTCCTCATCTCCAACCTATCTAGATGTTTGACCTTCTGTCTGGCACGTCCTCAGTCAAGAGTGACATAAGCTATTCTAGGTCACTCTTTAGGATTCCAGACCAAGGCATCCTTGCTGTTTGTTTTGTATCCCATGATCATGTACTTAAATTTAAATAACATAACTTTTGGCTTTTTCTCAACGTCTCAACTTAGAAGCTAATTCTGAAAAATAACTGAATTCTTATATTGTTGTTATACTGCCTTCCCTGTCCTAATGGCCCATCCAGTTCAATATCTGTCTAGGACTGGGAATCGGCTTTATTATAGATAGTCTTTGCTCCTCCTCCATCCTTAGCTTTCATCTCTCTTTAGCCATCCCAAAGACACAGATTTTGGCTCCCAGCTGCTTTCTGAAATTCCACATGTTTTGGTTCTAGAGTTTTGATTCTCCGCCTACCGGCCCAGGTATCACATCTCTGCTATTTCTCCATCTAAGCTTTTCTGACTCTGCACAGTCTTGCAAGTGTTCCTTTCATGCTTATCTTTGTCTTGAGATATGAGTATAAGAACCAGTTGGAAGAGCTCCAAATGAGCGACAAATGCTCAGGTATCTTTTGTGGGTGGTTGTTGTTCCCTTAGTATCATCATTCACCTAGCTTACATTAGTTCTTGTCTTTTCTTCAGCAGCAATGTAAGAATCCTGCCTCTTCCAATCCCTATTCAGTACATCTTGGTTTGGGAACTACTATTGCTAGATGTTGCTTTTATCTGGAACATGTACTTGAAGAGTTGTAAAATTAAATGAAATTACATATAAAGCATTTTACACATGGTAAAAGCTCAATAAATGACAGCTATGGTAAAAATATATACAGTTATTTCTTCTTATTGCTGTATAGTGTTTTGTGGAATGGATGTACCACAGTTTATTCAATCATTGAGAAATGGATGGGTTGTTTTTGGTTTATAGCTATTATGAATAAAGTTGCTATATACACTTGTGTATGGGTTTTTGTTTTTGTTTTTCTGAGACAGATTCTCACTCTGTCACCCAGGCTGGAGTGTAGTGGAGTAATCACTGTTCACTGCAGCCTTGACCTCCTGGGCTCAGGTGATCCTCCTACCTCCCGAGTAGCCGAGACTACAGGTGCCTGCCACCACGCCTGGCTAATTTTTTGTAGAGACTGGGTTTCATCATGTTGCCCAGGCTGGTCTCGAACTCATGGGCTTAAGTAACCCATCCTCCTTGACTTCCCAGAGTGCTAGGATTACAGGTGTGAGCTACTGTGCCTGGCTTATGTATGAGTTTTTGTGTGACCATAACTCTCTCATTTCTTTGGGACAAATGTCAAAGTACAACTGCTGGAGCATATAGTAGCTGTATGTTTAATTTTTAAAGCAAAAGCCAAAATTATTTTCCAAAGTGGCTATACAATTTTACATTCCCACCAACAAAGTATGAATTATTCAGATTCTTCACATCCTTATCATTATTTGGTGTTGCAATATTTTTTATTTTAGCCATTTTGGTAAGTATGTGGTAATCTCTCATTGTGACTTTAATTTGTATTTCCCTAAATGGCTAGTGATGTTAAACATCTTTTACTTAACATCTATATAACCTCATCAGTGAAATGGTTGGTTCTTTTGTCCATTTTAAAATTAGATTTTTTTGCTGATGAGACTTGAGATTCCTTTATACATTCTAGCTATCACTCCTTTGCCTGATATGTAGTTTCTCCCACTCTGTACCTTGTCTTTTCATCCTTTTCACAAGTCTTTTGCAAAGCAGAAGTTTTTAATTTTGATGAAGTCAATTTATTGACTTTTCCTTTTATGGATCATGCTTTTGATGTCATGTCTAAGAACACTTTGCCTAACCCTAGATCATGAAGACTTTTTTCTAAAAAATTTTATAGCTTTACATTTACATTTAAGTCTGTGATTCATTTGAAGTTAATTTTTGTACCAGGTGTCAGTCTTAGGTCAATGTTTAATTTTTTCTTTTTGCACATGCATGTCCAACTGCTGCAAACCCCTTTGACACAAATCCTACTGGGAGGAGGAGGGACCCCTTGTTACTCTCAGGTGGGTGTGGAAAGCCAGGATCTCCGTGTGGACTCCACTGAAACCCAGAGTGAGAGGTGGCTCCTCACTGGTCAGGGGATATGAAAATCTCAGCTCCATGCTTGGCCTCCTCTGACACCACCTTGGCAAGGGATACTGTGCTGCCTCGTTGCAGCCACATGAATGCAGAAGTCTGGGCTCCATATTGACTTTTGCTGGCATGAGTGGGGTTGTAGCCAGTTTTGTTTGTTTGTTTTCCCCTGTGGTATTTGGCTGGTCTAGAGTGGTTATTGTTTAAAAAATTTTTATGTCTTCCTATTCTGCCTCTTTTTTGGTCTTTTGGCTTTAGAGAGCAGGCTTTTGTTGAGGCTTCCTTTGTCTGTGTCCATTGCATTTTCAGGTTGCTAGCTTCTTCAACTCTGGGATATGCAAGACAAAAAGAACACCCAGGGAACTGCTCCTTACATCCTGAGGTTCCTATCTAGTCTGTTCTTCTCTCCAACTTTCAGAGTCTTTTTGGGGTTGTTTTATATGGAATATTCAGGGGTTTTAGTTGTGTTTTTCTGGAAATATAGGGACAAATATGTGTATTCTGTCTTCTCAAAAGTGGATTTCCCCCAGTTGGATTTTTAAGTAAAATTTGATGGTCTAGAAAACACATGGTGTTTATTCTGGCAGATAATTATTATTTTAATATGCTATTCAAAGTCCATAGCACAAGGCTATAGGGAGGACAGACGCATCAATAAATTACAGAATTTTAATGCTGATGATTAAATTAAGAGGAAAAAACTGGTCTTTATCAGTTGTATAGTCTGCCTACATAATGACACCTAGTGGAGTGAATGTAAATGATACTGTGTTTCTCTCTGACTTCATATTCCTCTACATTTGTAGTACAGTGTTTCTTGTCTATCATGCAGTTGATTTTATTGACATCTCCAGATCACCTGGCTGCATGACAAAGCCATGGTCTTTCTGACCTGCAGGCTTCTGACAGGGTACAAATATTTATTGAATGCCCCTCAGCGTAGAGACTTTTGCTGGGTGCTTAGCAGACTAGCAGGAGCCAGTGTACTGTGACCCTCAGCTTCCCCAGGGCAAGGACTGTCAGACAGCTAAAGGGTACACAGGTATTTTAGGTTAGAAAAAAATGCCCTGGAAATACCTTTCTTCAATAAAGTTCTTTTGAAGCTTGGTTTGAGTATTATCTTAAGAAAATAGAAATAATTACACTCACCTTAATTGATGAGGAATCTGTCTTTGACATGGAAATGAAAGAGAAAACAGAGTAATGCCTCATTTATGTGGGCTCTGTGACAAAACCTGAACTTTCCCATGACGTTTTTCCATAAGAAGAGGACTTATGTCTTTTTCATGCATGTGTCCCAAGTGCCTACCATGATGCCTGGCACAGAGTAAGGGCTGAAATCCATCTATGCCACGCTGAATGAACCATGTATTAAATGAATTATGTATTAAACCCTGTGTAGACCTTGAGAAGAGAATTCCAGGGAACTGTAGTTTGTAAATACAAAAGCATAATTAAACCTTAAAAAAAAAAAGAAAAGAAACAAGAAAAGTCAAGATACAGAAACCAAAGACTATTAAGACCAATAAGTTTCATAAGATAAAAAATCATAGGACTGTGCCAGCTCTGCAGATATAAGTTAGAGTGATTAAAAGAAAAAAAAAAAAAGGCCCTCAAAGACATGGAATATCTAGAGATCCTTGACCAAACTTTAGTCAAGCTCCTCTGAGCCCTCTTTGAATCGATGTTGACTTTGGTCTGCCACCTCCACAACCCATTCCCCTTGCAGGGCTCGCACAGATCACTTTTGGCAAGAATCCTACTAAGTCAGTTTAGAGGGAATACCCTAACCCTCAAAATCCAATGAAGCTCAATATCCGATCAAATTTCTCATCTCCCACCACCCCAACCATAATATCTGTTCACTCTGGCTTGCCTTCAGCAGGAATCCTGTTAGGTTAGTTTAGCAAAATTCCCCCTATCCTTGGTGTTTCCTCTAAATAATTTTCCATACACTGACCCTGCTTTCCACCAATTGTCTATAAATCTCCACTTATTCTTGTTGCATTCAGAGTTGAGCCCAATCTCTCTTCCCTATTGTGATAGTCTTGACGTTGTTTTAACAAGTACCAGGATAATTTTTTGTTGACTAGTGGATTAGAGAGGCTGCCTCTTTCCTCCATCCCTCCTTATTATATTTCTTTCTTTTACCTCTAATAGTTAGAAAAACTGAAGACATAAGCATCTCTCTCGTAAACAGGCAGAACTGCTCCTTGTTACCCCTAGATCTTTTTAGCTGCATATCACATAAAACCCTACCTGTTGTGTCAGGAAGAATGTGATGCTAAGTACTGTCAAGCACATAGATTTTAGAGGCTTCTTCATTCTTCCTAACCTTTTAGGAATCTTCTGCACCGCTGGGAAGATGGAATTAGGAAGTACATTTTTATACTTAAAAGGCCTGTATCCTGGGTTAGACTCCAAAGGGGGTGCAAGAATCATCACCTTGAAAAAGGCAAGGTGGGGAGGGATGTGTTAGGTACTTCTTTTATTTTTCTGGAAGCCAGAAAGCAGCCAAAGGCTGGCATCTTGCTGCGATATAGAAACAGTTTGAAAAGGGATGTCCTCTTACCCTTTTCTTGCTGTTATGTAAGTTAAACTAAAATTGGGGCACCTGGGATTTGCTGCACCTTTCCATTCCCTTTGGTTTTCTTTAGTTGTGACCAAACACTCGAGTGAAGTTTGACATTACTAACTTTTCTGAGGCAAGTCCCATGTGATTAAAGATGGCTAACTCAGCTCACTTATATTGGGCAATATCTTGTTGATGACTGAAGTAATAAATATAGAAGTAGAGAAATGAGATGGAGTTTCTCCTGTGTCTGCTTGCCTAGTTGTAAAAGGTGTTGTTGACTACGGAATTCTTCTGCTGGAAAATACCTTTGATATCAACTAGGTCAGTTCCTTCCTTTTTTATAGATGGGAAAAAGAATTTTAGACAGGTGAAACAATATGACTTAGATCTCCCAGCAGTTAAAGACTGGAATGGTTTAAGAATCTATAACTTCTCAGTCTCAGGATTTTCTTCCCGTCACTGTACATAAAGCTCCTGAGTTCACTTGCTGCAGCCTTTTAAGTGGCAGTCTTGGGATATGATCTGTGGATGGAAATTAGGAATATCCTTTTTTGTTTTTTTTTTTGAACAGACTCTCACTCTGTTGCCAGGCTGGAGTGCAGTGGCGCGATCTCGGCTCACTGCAACCTCCGCCTCCCAGGTTCAAGCAATTCTCCTGCCTCAGCCTCCTGAGTAGCTGGGACTATAGGCGCACACCACCACGCCCAGCTAATTTTTGTATTTCTAGTAGAGACGGTGTTTCAACATGTTGGCCAGGATGGTCTCAATCTCTTGACCTTGTGATCCACCTGCCTTGGCCTCGCAAAGTGCTGGAATATCTTTTACCAGATACAGCTCCTAGAACGCTATGCTAATTCTGGCCTAGAAGGAACAATGCTTAACATAAAAGTTACCAGAAATGCCTTGCAAAGACCATCCTGTTTTCAGTCAGACTCATTTGGCAGAGCATGAGTGAGACTATTTTTTTTTGTTGTTGTTTATAGATGAATAGGCTACATCTGAAATGTAGGATATTAAAGCTTAAAGTCCAACACCAATCATTCAATAGAGAAATAAATGCAAGCAGACACAGAAGCCCACAGAGAATGCTTGGTCCCACTTTAGGGGAGATCTCCCACCTGCCTTTTCTCTTCAAAGCCTGCTGCTTAATCAGCTGGGGTGTGAGCAGTAGAGGGATTCAGAATGAAAAACAATGGAGAGCTGCAAGGGGCTCAGCAGCCAAGATAAAAACAAACAGATGTTTACGCAATGGGACATGAAAGTCAACACATATGAAATGTACAATAAGCAGATAGAAATTTAATATATCTGCCAAATGTCACCTCCTTTACCTCAAGTGTAAATTCCCATCATTTAACAGATCTCAATTGTTCTGTATAGCTCAGATCAAGAGAAAAGAGCACCAGTCATTTATAGTACTGATATGTAAGGTATATCAAATTAAGAAAAATCTCTATGGTGTTTAGTGGTAGTCACCTTTACCTTCTGTTGTACTAATTTCATTCACTCATTTATTCATCCGTCCATCCATCCATCCGTCCATCCACCCATTCTTTCGTTCATTTTAAATCCAACTTTCCAGGTATTGTAGCCTATAGGAACTTGAAAATATTTCTTGAGTAAAGAAACAGATGAATGTAATTTCATTTATTTCTCATGATAACAATCTGATCAAGTAGATATTCTTCTATTGCAGATGGGAAAATTAAAGCTGTGAGATTTTAAATCACTCTCCTAAGGTCAGGAATCATATTCAAGTCTATCTCTCTGTCTCTGTCAACCAAGCATTACACACATTGCATGAATGCCTTTATATTTCTGAAATCCTGGGGAGGATAGAAATAGAAAGTAGTAGGATAGAAAGTAAGTGGTAATAGTCTCCTTACAAAGGCTAGCTTCATTTTTCTATGAATGAGATCCCTAACGTGTATATTATTAAAAAGTCTAAGTAAGAGGACAATAGTTCTGCAAAATACCAAATAGAGGAACAAGGGCCTCTGATAATGAGTTCCTGAAACTTGCCTGGGGCTTGCAGCTGGAAAGAAGGAAATGATTGCATCCCAAGGCACAAAATGACTTACTGCAGATGGTTTCAGATATTTCCTAGGTTGGGAAACTTAAGAGAAAAATAAAATATTAAGGTGAGAGTTGAACTAGGACATTAAACAATGCTCCAATAGCTTTGGGAAATCCCTAGACACTTGCTTCCATACTTCTTACTTGCAAGCAACCTTTCCCTTTCTACCACTTTAGCCTATTATTTATTATGTACCTTTGCTTCCATATTGTTGCTGCCTTCTGAAATAAAATGTTTCAGTCCAGAGATCATAGAACTTCTGTAGCAATAGGACCCATCTCTCAGTGATTTCCTCTTTATCACTTTTCCAGAGGTAGCTCCATTACCACCCCCATTCCTTCCTGATACTTCTAAAACTTTTTTCCTTTTACTTTTTCCTACACTCAGAAACTGCATAACTCATATCTTTTTATTTTTCAGCATCCCTAAAGGTCATTATATATTTAAATATTTTCCAGTTTATTCCATTCCCTCCCGTTTTGCATCAAACACTCTTTTAAATTAATGACTTTTTTTTTTTTCAAGTTCATAACTACTAAATATCTGAAAGCATGCTTTGGAGGAAAATAGCACCCCCAGTAGGAATATGGGTTAATTTGGTGTCTTTTAGATACTCAAAATATAATGGGATTTTCTTCACTTTTTCCATTTTTACAATTTGCTTGAAAAACTATAAAACACTGTATTAAGCAAAGTACATTAACCTTGCAAATATGCTAGTAAATTGCTGCCTCACCAACTTCCATAAATATAAAAATTATCTCTGTCCTTCAGAAATATTTTAATTATATACTATTATTTTCTAAAAGCACCTCCTGTTTCAAATTGAAACAGTCCTTAAAATGCAAGTACCCTTCAGTTAAAGTTGCATGAGAAGCAGAGCAGAATTCGGGGCCAGTGCTGTGGCTGTGGGCAGGGGTCAGGTCAGGTTCAACTGCACATTTTTATCTACTGACCTCTCTGGCTCTCTGATCCTTCAGGTCACTGGTCATTGCTTCTTACTGGGGGACAAAGAAGGATTTTTATTTTTCCAGTGCCATTAAGACCCCGGGTCTATTAGTAGCTTCTTACGTAGGGAGATTACTAGCACATATCTAGGATAAAATCACATTATTCCAAATGATGCAAAGGTTATGGATTATTCTTCTTGGCCTGGATAAAAAATAGTCAAGTGAAATGAAATGTACAAGATTTCTCCCAAAGCTGAGAAATAAATGATGTTATCTGTTATGATATTACATGTTCTTTCAGCAAAACAAATCTAGATTCAACCATTCAGGCAACACTTTCTGAAATCATGATAACCTCTTAGAATAGCCTACTAAGTTTTGAGGTGGGAGAAGGTTGCATTTTGTTATCTCTCTGGCCAAGACTTTTACCTACATCAGTCTCTCACTGGCATGGCTGTGATGGAAAGCACAGGAACTAGCCCCACAATCAGCTCAATTATTCTGGCCCTGACTGTGGCTTTGGCTGAGTGATGATGAACTGCAGCGCTCAGTGGCCGCTTTGCTCAGAGTAAATCCCTCGATAGCTTCATTTTTAGATTAGGGACAAAATCTTAAAGAACAGATTTTTTTTTTTTTTGTCCCTGCTTCATGGCACTTATAGCTCAGAGAGATGGCAGGTACTCTTAACTGTCTCAAAAGGAGTTTGGAATGAGTTAAATTTGGCCACATCAGATAATGCTATCATTTTTGTAGCGTTTTCTGTGTGCCAGCCTTTGTGCTAAATTCCTTACATGTATTTTTCTCATTTAATCTTGTAACAATCCAATGAAATAGAGGCTAAATGATTGCCTGAGGCTACAAAACTGGCATAGGGAAAACTCAGACCTAATGGACTCACACCTCTAATCTTAACACTATCTACAATATCTCTCGGGAGATGGACTAAGAGAGATGAAATATCTGCTCTGGAAGAGTTGACGCTTCTCTACTTCCTGTAGGGCAGACCACACAGCACTTGAAAAATTCTGCTTCCTCCCTCCTCACTCCTCATCCCGACTGTCCTGCTGGATATTGGGTTGTCAATAAGACATTCTAAATTTAGCTTCCTGAATCAAGAAATTAAATGCCAACATGATCTATCCAGAGTCCTGTTTCTATACACCTGGGCTTTTTTGGCCCTTAGGGAAAAAGAGTTGCAGGTGACCTTTCTTGTGCTTGCTAGACTCATACATAAATGCATAGTCTAGGAAGATTTAATAACCAGATAGCTTCTCAACTAGGTAAAGCAGCTTACCCATACCAGCTGAGAAAGAGGGTATAACTGCTTTGTATCAGGCCCAGGCTTCTGCTGGCCAACACTTTGTTTTCACTGTAATTCTAGAGGTCAGTTTTGGGTTGAGCATGTATGTGCATAGATAAATATGGTGTGTATGTATAAATGAGTGTGAATGGGGGTCTGGGATGTGAACATTATCATCTCTGTTGCTTGTTTCTTTCTTTTCTGCATATGAAAGTGTGACAAAACAGGTTATTTACTTATTTATTTTTGAGATGGAGTCACTTATGCTGGAGTGCAGTGACACGATCTTGGCTCACTGCAACCTCTGTCTCCCAGGTTCAAGTGATTCTCCTGCCTCAGCCTCCTGAGTAGCTGGGATTACAGGCATGCGCCACCATGCCTGGCTAATTTTTGTATTTTTAGTAGAGAAGGGGTTTCACCATGTCAGACAGGCTGTTCTCAAACGCCTGACCTCAGGTGATCTGCTCACCTTGGCAAAGTGCTAGGATTACAGGCGTGAACCACCCACCGTGCCCGGCCCTTTGACTACTTTAGATACCAATATAACTGAAGTAGCATTTGTCATTTTGTGACTGGCTAATTTCATTTAGCATAACAGCCTCAAGCTTCAACCATCTTGTAGCTTATAACAGAATTTCCTTCCTTGTCAGTAACTGAATAATATTCTCTTACATATATACCACATTTTTCTTATCCTTTCGATGAATATTTAGGGTGTTTCTACCTCCTGGCTATTATGAATAATGTTGCAATAAACATGGCAGTAGAGATATCTCTTAAAGATCCTGATTTCAATTCTTTTGTATAAATACTCAGAAGTGAGATCACTGGATCGTAGGATAACTCTTAATTTTTACATTGTTTCAAGGAACCTCTTTACTGGTTTCCATACTGGCTGCACCATTTTATGTTCCCACCAGCAGTGCACAAGTTTTCTAACTTCTCTCCATCCTCTCCAACACTTATTATTTTCTATTTTTTCCTCTCTCTCTTTTTTTAATATGACCATTCCAACAAGTGTGCAATAATGTCTCATTTTGATTTTGATTTGCATTTTCCTTATTATTGGTGATGTTGAATAACTTACATATGCCTGTTGGCTTCTTGTATGTCTTCTTCAGAGAAATGTCTATTCCACTTCTTGGCCCATTTCTCAAATCAGATATTTTATTATTGAGTTCAATATTCTTAAATTTGTTAAGGCTTGTTTGTGACGAATTATGGGATCTATCCTGGACAATGGCTCACGTGCACTTGAAAAGAATGTGTATTCTGTTGCTGTTGGGTGGGATATTCTGCATATGTCTGTTAGGTCCATTTGGACAATAGTGTCTTTCAAATCCTCTGTTTTCTTATTCATCTTGTATATGGATGTTCTATCCATTATTTTAAGTGGAGTATTGAAATACTCTACTATTACTGTGTTGTCTATTTCTCCCTTCTGTTCTATCAGTATTTGCTTCATATTTTTGGGTTATCTGATGTTGGGTACATATATATATATATATTTTAATTGTTATATCTTCCTGGTGAATTGAGTTTTATCATTATATAATGTTCTTCTTGGTCTCTTTTGACAGTTTTTGATTTAAAGTCTATTTTGACTATCATAAGTATGGCCAGCCCTGCTCTCTTTCAGTTACTATTTTCATGGAATATATTTTTCCATCCTTTCACTTTCAGCCTGTATGTGTCCTTAAATCTAAAGTAAATGTTCCGTTGATAGCATATAGTTAGATCTGATTTTCCTATCCATTCAGTCATTCTATATCTTTTGCGTGGTGAATTTAATTCATTAACTTTCAAGTAATTATTGATAATGAAGAACTATCACCATTTTATTCATTGTTTTCTGCCTTGTAGCTCTTTTGTCCTTCGTTTCTTCTTGTTGTCTTCCTTTATGTTTCATTGATCTTGTAGTGACATACATTGATTCTTTTCTCATTTTCCTTTGTGTGTCTTCTAGAGATATTTTCTGTGCGCCTACAAAAAGCATCTTAAAACAATCTGTTTTAAGCTGACAATTCAGTTGTATACAAATTCTCTACACTTTCATTTCTCCCCTCCACACATATGTATGTATGTATGTACATGGATTTCTCATGAAGATATTTTGGTGCATATATTGTTAAATCAGTGTTTCTGTGGAAGACAAGGACTGGAACTTCCTATTCTGCTATCTTGTTGATATCACTTCTATGTAAGTCTTAATCGAAATAATCTATGTGAGATGCTTAACATATTTTTGATATATAATATCTGCTTAGTATGTCCTATTGGCTACTATTATTATCACAGTCATCTTCCCCTTTAACGAAAATTTATATTATTCCCTGAATACACTATGCTTCCTTTTTTTTTTTTTTTTGTATTGTCTCTCCTACCTGGAATGACTTTTCCTTCCTTTTTTGCCCGGTGAAATCCTACTTAGCTTTCTAGAACAAGCCTGAATTTCACCTGCACTGGGAGTTACCAGAGAATAACTCCCTCTTCTAAAATATTAATAGCATTTTTTCATTTTTATATTAGCATTCATATAAGATTGTATTGTAATAGGTTTTCATCATTATGTGTCTCCAAACATTTTCAGGAGAGGAACACTACTTAAATTTATCTATTTCTATTCATGATGCCTATTTTTTTCTTTTCGTCCAGTATCTAGCAAGGCAATCAGTATAAAGGACTTATTAAATGTTTACTGAGTGAATTGTGTAGAGCAGTTATGTGACTTTAACTTGAATTTCTAGGAACCTGATCCTAATTTACATTAGCAAAGATACTGAAGTTCTGAATTTTTCACTTTGTCTTTTTCTAATCTGGATTTTTTTAACCTTAAGTAAAATTTTTAGCTGGAGTGAAATGGTAAGCTCCTTGCCCTTTTTAATCACCATTTGTGTGGCCTTATTCTAATTACCTTGGGCCCCTTTCATTAAGGCGATCTAATCTTTATTTGGATTATTTGGATCAGAAGTTCATCAATACATATAGTTTCCATTTTCATCTTCTTTTCTGGTTCTTCTGTGTTTCTTCCACATGCACCTTTCATTAAATTGTACAAAGGCCAATGGACTTATTTTGTAGGCCTCTAGGAAAACAGTGAATATATAGGCTGACAGAGAGAATGTTTGATTGGAAGGGACCTTACAGGTTGTCCAAACGTTGCCTTCATATTTACCAGAAGGATAGAGAAACTTGTCTAAAATCACTTGGACATTTAGAGACAGAGAAGACATTGCCACATTATATGTTTAAAAGGGAAGGCACTTTTGAGAGATTATTTCATTTTACATAAGATATGCTGATTAAGTAGGCAGAAAGTTTATTGTCCTGCAGAATTCTTTGAGTTTTTTAGGACGGTATTAAGGGGAAATACAATATCCTTAAAAATACCTACATTAAAAATTATGCTTAAATAAATGTTGGGTCAAATTGGGGTTAATCGGAAGCCCATTTTATTTGAGTCTTTGCAACTGAAGTCCTTCTAAACATCGGGTCCTAATTCTCCCTTAGTACTATAGTGCACTTAGACCCAGGCTAGAAAATCCCCTACACTTTGACACGCCCTGCTCTGGCCTCTCTCTTGCTATGCTCTTTCTTATAAGAAATTCATGAGACCACTGGGACATTCCCTCTCACAGACAATACCCACTCCACAACCCATTCTAGACTATGTTCTAGGTATATGAGACTCCAAAATTCCCTGCCTGTGGGGCTCATAGTCTGCTCCTTGGTTCTGCCTGGGTTTCTTTCCAAGTCCATTCTTTGAGGGGTGGGCCATGTCCCAGGTATATGTGTGTTCCTGGGCCTGAGGAGTGAACAAGGGAGAGCTGTTTGTGGAGAGTATAGATGGAGCTTGGACACATGAGCTATGATGTCCACATAGGTGTTCACAAAGCTCCTTGTGCTGTGGGACAAAGTCAAATGTAAAAAGAGGAGAGGGATCACTGCAAGCCAGGGTTCAGAATTTAGCTGTTAACACTACCACTTTCTGGCACAGAACTCAAAGGTATCCAAGAATTCTAAATTCAAACCTGACTTCTATGCCATTTTGAAATAATTTTATAAGTTAGAAGATAGAATTTTTAAAGCTCGATTTGTAGTTTTAAAGTATGTAGCAATTAAATGATGGGCCTCCATTTGCACTTTTGCTCCAAGATTCACAAATGTTAGAGAAAGCCCTATCTGTCTTGGCAATATTAAGTATTATAAAAATACTATATTTGATATTGCAACCTGTATAACAACAAAATTATTTGAGAATGATGGATCAGAGACACTGCAAAAGTTTTTGGAGTGTAACTAATATGAACTGACCCTGAAACACACCTTGAAATTTCTTTTGAATTAAACGCTGACTTACTGGCTTATTTATTAAAATTTCATTTTTAATTCTAAAAGTGGAATGCCACAGATTGAATGTCCCAGTTAATAGGGTCAATTAACCTTTTTCTGAATAATATTATTTATGAATGGATAGAAGATGTTGACATGCCTAGTGCAGAAAAACAAGAATATGATGTACTGAATCAATGGAATGGGTTTAACAAGGCAAACGAAAACTGTAAAATAGCATTTAACCTTGCTATTTGGGAGAGAACTTCGGATCCAAAGGGGGAAAATCAATGAAAGAGAATTGAAGAACATAAATGATGATTACATGTGACACAAAGAAGCAATAATAGAGAAGGATAACAGTACATCCCAGAGAGCATTAAAAAGAAAAAAAAAGCTTGTAAGGAAGTTTGCTAAACTGTTATGTGAGATGTATGAAGAAATACAGAAAACAAGTGCCTGGAGATGGGCACATGCTGCTTCCATGATCATAAAGGGAACCTCTGTCTTAATTCTGGGCATGGCACTTAAAAAACAGTCTGGACACAAGGGGCAAAGCTAGATGAGAGTGAAAGGAATGGTAACGTGTCTGATATCTCGCATACAGAGGGACTAAGGGAACTCATTTGAACAAGTGCTGCCTTCAAATACCTGAAAGACTGCCACATGCAAGGGGATTGAACTTTGTAGTCTTAGAGAACATAAGAGCAGAGGACAGGAAGTCACAGGGAAATGGTTTTGAACCAACAAATACATAAACATTTTTCTAGCATTGAGAGCTCACCAATCAAGTGTCATGAGGACAGATAAAATTTTTGCCATGTTCACAGTTGGATCACCAGTACAGTTGTTCTCAAACACGGATAAACATCTGGTGGAAACTTTTGAAAAAATAGGCATACTCAGCTTCCCCAGCGAGAAATTCAGATTTGGGGGTCCTGCGGGGGTGTGCTCCTCTGGAGTCCTGAAATGCTCCATAAGGATGTAGACGTGCATCAGGAATTGAGAACCATAGTCCTACTGTGAAATACAGGACTTGACACTTGCTAAAGGATTATTAATTTCTTGATTCTGGACCTTTGAATTTGTTCTCTCTGTCAAGAATATTATTCCCCAGGCTTCTGAAAGTTTTACTGCCTCACTTCACTTGATCTAAAAAAAGACCACCTTACCATCCCTTCTTGAATTTTCTCTTTTTTATACTCATTTTTTATCTAAAATTCTATTAATCTATCTGATAATTGGTCTCCTTGCCACTATAATATAGGCTCCATAAGCACAGTCACTTCGTCTTATTCTTCACTGCATATTCAATGTTTAGAATGAAGTCTGGAAAATAATAAATGCTTAAGAAATATTTGTTAAATTAATGAGAAGATACATGTATGAATGACTGCTTATTTGTTGACTGTTTGACAAATTGAATGGTACTCTTCTTTATGGGAAATATATTCAACCCCACGCTTGCTGACCAAGCAAAGATGCTCTGGGAGAAATCACACATCATAAAGGACATTGATCTCAAAAGTTTCCCAGCCACAACGAATAGATAGGGCATGGTGAAAAAAGAAGATGAGGAGAGACTTGGCATAAAAGACAGCAGAATTAAGAAGGAACTAGAGAGCAATGGAGTGAAACAGCCTGCTGAGAAGCTGGCTATGGCAGCTGACTTGTTGAAATATTCACCACACTCTGAAATAACAGATGTGCATTGAGGGATCTGTGAAAGCATTTGTAATCTGCAGCTTTCTATGCCTCTTCCTCCTACCTGCCTCCCACACACAGCAGCTTGCTGCCTGGCCTGGCCATCTATTCCCAGAAAGCCCTTCTTCTTTCCCAAAGAAAGAAACAACCCCACCCCACATAACCATGGTTATGTATTATTTTATTTCTGATGGAAAGGTTCTGCATTCCTCCTTCTCTTAACTCTTTGGCGTTCTATCTCCTCCTCTGGTACTCCTGCCCTTGCTCACTCTGCTTCAGCCACATTGGACTTCCTGCTCTTCTTTAAACACGCCAGGCATATGCTCACTTCAGGGCTTTGCACAGACTGTACTCGCTACCAGGAAAGGCCTTTCTCCAGAAGGCCACCTGGCCCCTTCGTCCCCTCCATATACTCCTGCTGCGCAAGTCTTTGCTCAGATCTCACCCTCTTGTAAAGTCTGACTTTGACAACACCATTTAAAGAGCAACCTTGCTCCAGCCACATACCTTGAGACCATTACTATGCTCTACATTTTTCATTTTTCCAAGTAATTGCTACTTGATAAGTATACTTTTAAATTTCATTTACTGTGTCTAATTGATTATCTGCCTTCCCACAACAACTACTAGAAAGTTTATGAGGGCAGTGAAAACTTTTTGTTTTGTTTAAAATTGCAATCCCCATGAACAGAAAAGTGCCTAGCATATAGTATATGCTCAACAAAATTTGCTGAATAACAAAATGAATAAATGATATATCAAAATTAAATAAAACCAAGAAGAAATTTATTAAATAACACTAATTCAAATGAAAAACCTGGGTATCTCTGGTCTTTTTTACTTTTTACTTCAGCTTTCCCTTTCCCCCTTAGCTTTCGTCTTAGCTTCTCATATTTGCTTCTCTTTTTCAATGATTAATTTATTCAAAAGGCTCTTATTTAAAACCACTGTTCATAGAACATCTTACTGAGCTTGTGAAGGCAGCAAAAGTAAAAGAAGACAGTGCCTAGTAGTTTACAATGTGGATGTGAAGAGAAGACATTGATAAAAATGTCCCCTTCTCAAAGACTGTGGTTGATAAAAAAGGCTTACACCATATTTCCTTTGCTAAAATGTAAATGCGAGAAACAAAATAGCTTTAATAGCTTAATGGAAGTCAGGGATTTGGGGGAGAAGATGGGAACTTCCTTTAAAATGTTAAGTGCATATTGTGAATCTCTAGAGATGTTTTATAGGATTTGTTGATTTATTTCCAAGTGAAATGACCCCTGGCAGGAAAGACTGCAGAGTCCTGCAGAGTGCAGGGTGGGTGAGGAGGGCCTATAAAGGAAAAGGGTGAGAGAAGGAAAAGCATAAATCAAGCATATTCAGGAAACTTAACCCCAAGGTGTGGGAATTATATTCTGTAATTGTAGATCCCAGGTCACAGGCCAGTGAAAGGAAATTAAGAGAAAATAGGAATTCTGAAAGAATGTTAATGTATTTTCATTTGAAATGCTAAGGACATAGGGAAGAAGACCAGTTTCATGAATGCTGGGATGTTAAGATACCTTCTTTTTTCTATTTGACTTATGGTTTATCATGCAGGTTTTTTGTTTGTTTGTGTTTTTGTTTGTTTTATAGGGCTAGTTAGGTAGCGCTCAGCTGTAATAATATTCTAGGTGAATATTGGCTGATTAATGTGGGCCCTAAATATTACTAGATAGAGGGGTGTCCCTAGAACCTACCAGGAAAGCATCTTAGTCTTTTAGTGCATCAAATTTAGAAAATAAATGCAATTGATTAACTCTGCAATGAAGAGTAGAAAGATAGGAAGACTAGTCAAAACAAAAAAACAAGAAAACAAAATAAAACTCCAAACTAACAAAATAAAACCCCACCTTAATCCCAAAGAGCCAGGAGGAGAGGCATAGATATTTCAAGAGGCAGGAAAGGTCTGAAAGGATTGGTGAGAACTAGAAATTTAGGCAAGCTAAGAAGGTCACATGGAATTCTACTTGTGACACTACTTTGATCCTCAATTCTCAAATAGGTATTTCAATAAATTGTATATTCTGTACAAAAGTGGAGAAATCAAAAAATTCCCTTCTTCAGTTTCTTGGTGGTCGCTCCAAAGATAAAAAACATTCTTGATCTACTGAGCAGGCAGGCGAAAATACACATCAAACAGGGAGAATATAGTTCCTAAAATTTCTTGGCAGCATGTTGCTCATTAACCAAGTATCTAACCTTAGCTAAATAAATTTTACCTGTTGAATAGGTGGACTGTAAATTCCTTTCCTACTCATAAATGCTATAAAATTCTAAATATATTTTTAAAGAAAAACAATGTAATGAAGGCATAAAAGAACCTCTCCTGAGATTCACAGGGCTAGTTCTAATAAAAGTGACAAATTTCAAAGTAGCTTGAAAGGACTGAGTCATTCCCTTCTACCATGCACTCTCTAGCTTCTTGGAGTTCTACTCTTTGTTTCAGTCTTTTGTGATTAAGCATAGTCCTATTTTAGTGACCACCTTAAAAACTCTAGCAAAACTTCTGGAAGAGACAGTGACTGACAGATAATAGATACATACAATAAATGTTTATTATCCAGATCTATAAATTTAGCAGCGTGTTGTTTTTTGCTTGTTTGTTTTTGTTTTTTTGTGATACAACAGATAGGTCTTGTGAAGTACTAAAGCCTATGGCAGAGAATTAGACTGGGAAAAGGATTAGCTATATAACCAGTGACTTTGGGTGGGACTCTATACCAGCTCCATCTGTTTTACAGTTGGTTCTGATGCCATAAAGAAGAGCAATGGTATGCTCTTCTCAGCATGTTGAATTATGAAAACAACCTCTTTCAACAAAATTACAGATTTATTTTTGAGAGTCAGAATGTAGCTTTTTAGCCTCTAGCCCCACAGCTAAAAGAAGATAATAAACACCCAATAAGCATGGATTATGGGCCAGGCACAGGGTTAGGTACTTCCACTTTTATTATCTGAGCACCTCCTTGTGGAGGGATACTGGGAAATTCAACAGTAACAATATGGCTATGAGGTGGCTAACTTGCTACTAGGGAAAGGACATAAGTTTTCTTAGCTAGGTTAGTCTCCTATTATATTCCTAGGGAAATCAGACTGGGAAACCCAGTCCACAGTAAGTAAAAAGAAGAGGTATATGGATGAAGAAAATCCACTCCAACCAAATGAGACTAGCATTCATTATTATCACTTCTTAACTTTGGGTCACCCAACAGCCTACAAGTCAAGTGAAACATGCACCTGTGTAAATCTTTAGATTTCAACGACTTTAAAGTACAGTAAAGCACTTCATTAGTGGTCAAATGCTAATCTTTGCATTTTTCACTTTGTGAGATGAGAGGAGATTAACAGCAACTTGGGTCTTTAGAGGTTCCTCTTCCTAACACCCGGACACCATGGGGTTTCCCAGGCTTGTTTTGCGGAGATAATCTGGTCTTCCTTGGTATGAAGATCTAAGTCTGAAAATCTTAATGGAATATTTAGTTTTATTTTTTTCTATCACATTTTATAAAAACAAGATAAAAATTACATAAATTGTTTGAAAAGAAATACTCTTAAATTGAAGCCAGTCCTAGGTTTGTTATTGAACAATTCTATTTTTACAGAAAATGTGATAAGGTCATTGTTGACTGCAGATGATGAGCAACCCAGTTGTGTGTTTATTCTAAATATATCACTGCCAGTGTAACCCTTGGCAGCACCCCACTTCCTCCTTCCACCCGGGATTTCCCACCAGATGGGGAGAGAGCTCATTACTAACCCAGAGAAGAGAATTGACGCCAACACCCACAGCAGCAGTTCAGTCAACCCCTTCATTACTCTTCCTTCTGCCTAAAATCCCAGCAGCCTCTGGTGAAAACCTTGGCCACAGAATGCTGTAAATCCCAGGGTCCCTCACTAACGCTTCACTTTTCATGGAGGTCATGACTAAGCCGAGAAAGACTTTCTTTGCCTGCCCCCAGCTGAGTGACCTGCTTTCTCGGCAGCACGATTTCTCTAATGAGATTGTTTCACAAAGAGAAGAATGAAATCAAGTGTCAGGGGGTTGGATCAAAGTGGCTCTTATTCTCTGAGGCACAGGGTCAGACTGCAGGTACAAATGAGCCGTTGGGTCAGAGAAGGTCCTGTTGAGAGCATGTCTCCACCCCCATCATGTCTCTTCTTTCTCCTTGTCACGACCCATCTTTAAAACTATGGAAACGATCTCTCATGCAAATTTTTAAATTGATTTCAAGAAAGATGCATGGAATATCTAATATGTATAGCTATTCTTTGGAGCACTTAGCTCATCATATATACGTTCCTATAACAGTAATCCTGTACAGCTTATCTTATTAACAGTAACCCCATGAGGTAGACTGTTATTATTCCAAGTTTACTGAAAACTGTGACTCAGAAATGTTGAGTAACTGTCTCCAAAACAAAGGACTAGTAAATAGCAGAATGAAGATTTTTACCCAGTTTTTAATCTGTCTTCAAAATATATAAGCCCAACCCTCTGATACAGCAAGTAATAGATGTCTAGTATTAAGCTGGGCGGTGTAGGGGATTCAAATATGAAACAGGCCATGTTATGGACTTGAGCAGTTTACAGTGTAATTGTTGAGAAAGACGTTAACATTAATTATATATTAAAAAAGAGAGAATGTGAAAAGTGTTATGCCATGGTAGGAGTACAAAAAAATGCTTTGATAACATTAAGGTGAGAGTAAGATGATAATAAAATGCTATCATTTATTATATTATTTTAAACCTGACAAGAACTTAAAGAAAGATACAATGACTGATCCCATGTTATAGATACTGAACTTGTATCTTACCCCAAGTCATTGAGAAAATGGGAGAAAGGAAATTTGGACCTGTGTCTTCTGACCACAGAACCTGCACTTTTAACTTTCACATTACACTAATTGGTTGTCAGTGAAAGAAACTATTTTATAGAGAAATTGTAATTTTAGGCATGAATGGACACTTTTTTTTAAATAAAAATGTTTTCTGGTAAGAAAGGGGAGTAGGTCATTCCAGGTAGTGGAAAAATGTGTGCAGAGGTACAGAGTGGGATAGGATAGCAAGGTGGATTCCAGAATCACAGAATAGACAATGATGTGAAGAGAAGAGAAACAGTCCACTGCTCAAGCTAAAGCTGAAAAGACAATCATGCAGCTTTTTTGGCATGTATAGTATAACTTATACTTTAGAAAAATCATAAAGTAGTCAATTTGAAGGAAGAATTATAACCCATGGAATGGTTCTCTTGACTATCTCTAGTTATTCTTTTTTTAACTACTCTTTTCCAACATGGTAGTCATTTTAAAAAATGATATATATCTAATGACTTCATTTAGTAGAGAAATATTATTCAATTATTATTCATTTGTTTTCTAATTCCTAATGATGTTCAAGTAACTCAATAAATAAGAGAGTAATGGCCAAGGAATATATAATACAAATGAAGAGAATGCACTGGCAGAAACATCTCTTCATGCTGAACAGTGGGCACTCGGAGGAAAGAGGTGGTGACTTGGGTGTTAGAGGAGGGAAGCGAAACTGAACTAGCTCTTGAGCATCAACTGATAATGTTTCAGGGGGAAAAAAGAGAAAATAAAGTGGGGAAATGGAATAAGTGAAGTGAGCGCTAGCAGTCAAGGATGGGAGTGGTTTCACTCGACAAGTATGGAGAGACCCTGTTGTGGCCAGGAATGTCAAGCTTTTAAAAAGTCATTGGGAGCCCACTGAAGGTTGTTCATAGGATAGTGACAATAGGAGACCAGCAAAGCATTAGAAAAACATTACTCTATAGTGGTGATTTTGAATGGTTCAGGAGGGGAGAGACTGGAGATTTGAAAGACTGGTTGGAAGTCTACAGCATTTGCTTAGGTAAGTGGTAATAAAAACAATGCAAAGGATGGATGGGTTGAGAGATGTTACAGAGCAAAGATCCACAGGCTTTGTGAATGACTAAATTTAGGGAATAAAGAAGAAAAAAAATCAACTGAATGCTGGATGAGTAGAGGAAAAATTATTAACATTAAGAGAAACTAGTTGTTACAAAATTAGAAGACCTATTTGACCACGTTGAAATTGAGACACCTGTAACACAAGCAGATACCAAATAACATGGCTAGCACGCAGAAATACTTATATCTAGAGCTCAGAACAGCCTGTTTTTAAGCTCTGGCCTGTACAGGCATAGGAGCACTCCTGGAAGAGTGTGTAGAGAAAAGATCAGTGGCAGAAATGTAATGAGTATCTCCACATTGTGGTGACAAGAAAATGATCAGCCATCTAAGGAAACAGTAGAACCTTAGTAAGACGTTATTGAAATAGAGGAGAGTCAGCAGAGTCAAAGCTGCAGTGCCATCAGCGAGAATGTGCCTGTTGGTGTTGTCAGTCTTCTGGGAAGGAAATACTATAGTAAAGTGTTTGGGATAGAAGTTAGCAGGTAGACTTAACATGGAACAAAGGAGCAGAGGCAACAAATATAATTCATTGTTTTAAAAATGTTGGCATTAAAAGGAAAGGAGAAGGATTGACTAGTGACTTGAGGAAATAGCACTGATAAAGTTTTTGCTATGGAAAACATAATTCTATCAATGTGTTTTGAAAGGGACCTTGCAACTCAAAGGCTTAAATTTATTTACCTTAAAGTAATTTCCTGAAATGGTTTTCTCAAATGTACAGTTGATGCGGTGTTTTATTTTTTATTTTTATTTTATTATTATTTTTTTTTGAGTCAGAGTGCCACTCTGTCACCCAGGCTGGAGTGCAGTGGTGCCATCTTGGCTCACTGCAACCTCTGCCTCCCTAGTTCAAGCAATTCTCGAGCCTCCGCCTCCCAAGTAGGTTAAATTACAGGTGCCTGCCACCATGCCCGGCTAATTTTTGTATTTTTAGTAGAGATGGGGTTTCACCATGTTGGCCAGGCTGGTCTTGAACTCCTGACCTCAAGCAATCCACCTGCCTAGGCATCCCAAAGTGCTAGAATTACAGGTGTGAGCCACTATGCTCAGATTTATAGTTGATAAGGTGTTTTAAAAGTGTTATGGAGCTGAAGAGAAATCTTATGTAAAATACATATATACTATATTTTAGTTGAACCTCTGGATCATGATAAAATGGACACTGTATTATGTAAGATAGTACTTGATGAACTAATGGTTTGAGTAGCTAGAACATGTGTTTTGACATTAAATGAGAAAATTTATTTTCTTTTCTACACAGATTGCTTATATCAGCTTGACTCCATATGTAGAAGAATGATTTTGGGTTTGTGACTGACCAGCTTTGAAGCCTAGAGAAAATTAATTGACTTTTCTGGGCCTCTGTGTCATTTTCTATAAATTAAAGTTTCAGACTTGATGAGTTCTTAGGCATATTACATCTAGGAAATGTTATATATCTTCCCTTCCTTGCTCTAGCTCTATTTTGGGGAAGATTTTAAAAACACTGTGTACAAGTGATGGGTAAGATTAGAATATTGGTCAAGCTTCAAGAAAAAGTTTCAAGAATTGAGTACTAAATTATTTATTGGGAAATAAAGGAAGGGCATGAATGAGACCGAATACAAAAACAAACAAACAAACAAACAAACAAAAAACTCACCAAATAATGAAAAAAAAAAAAAAAAAAGGAGAGATAATGAGGGCTTCTGAAATGTTAAATATAATCTTGAACAAGAAAATGAAAGCAAAGGTAACTCAAGGAATAAACTAGGAAAGGAAGGAAACAGAGGGGATAGAGGCAGTAAAGTTCATTTAGTACAGGCAGTTTTGTACTGTGCTCAGTTTTAGATGGAAGGAAGGCTTGATCCTGAGGATGATGAATGAACTGGAGGGATCAGAAGCCCCCAGGGATGACTTCTCTGTTTTGTGAGAGAGTGGTGTGGGATAAAGAGGCTCTTGAGAGAGTCAAGTGGAATGAACTGGAGACAATGGCAAACCACAATCTTCCCTTTATGGTCCTTGAGGGCAGTGGACAGAGCCTGAGTGCTGTGCTTCACACGCTGCTCGTCCCAGCAGAATGGAAGTCCACTAGGCATTGGAGGCTCTGCTATTTATTACTGAGTTATCTCATCCTGTTCTCTATTCTCCTGGGAAATGATTTAAAAGTCTTATCTTAGAATGATGGTTTCCAGCTCAGCAAACTATAGCAAGAACAGATAACCAAATACCACATGTTCTCACTCATAGGTGGGAACTGAACAATGAGAACACTTGGACACAGGGTGGGGAACGTCACACACCGGGGCCTGTTGTGGGGTAGGGGCAGGGGGGAGGGATAGCGTTAGGAGATATACCTAATGTAAATGATGAGTTTATGGGTGCAACACACCAACATGGCACATGTATACATAATGTAACAAACCTGCACGTTGTGCACATGTACCCTAGAACATAAATTATTAAAAAAAAAAAAGTCTTATCTTACGGGAGTTGATTGGGTAGACACTGCCTTATATCTTTCTGGGTTTGAGACATACCTCTGCACCTTTTGTCTTTTAGATGAAAAGAAACTCTCATCTCAGAGTGGCATGATGGGGGTATGCCTTCAGGGAAGCAGAAAAGGAAGAGACAAAAAATTTTCACATCATGACAATTCCAAGAAATAGCAAAATGTTTTAGTGTCTGTAAAATCTAGCAAGGTGTCATGACACTTCTTGGCTGTAAATAGCACTCTTTCAGAACCTGGAACGTAATTTGAAGCGTCCTGCCAATCTCCTCCCTTTCCTTCCCACCACACATGCTGTAATACCTGTCTCAGGCAATACTGTCAACTGTGACTTTATGATCTGACCACACTTCTGCTATTTTGGTATTAAATTGGATTTGAACTTGGGTCTCCATTCAATTCAGTTCAGTTAACATTTCTTGAACACCCATAAGCCAAGGTCTTTAACCTTCTGTATAAGTGACATCCAAACCTCTCTAAACAAGCACATCAATCTGGAAGTCCGAGAGAACCACGCTTTCTTACAACACTTCCAGTATCTTTCAGTGTTTTCCTACTTAAAGTATCTAAGGTTTGCTTTAGCGAGTCAGTATTCTTTGGTAGCTGGAATAGCTAAGAGACTAGATTTCATGTGTTCTTTGTTTGAGCAGGGAGAGTGTATCCTGCCAAATATTCTGTAGGTCGTATTTAAACTGTTTGTTAGTGAAGACTAGTGTGGATTTGGGTTGCTGCCCCTGACGCTTCAGAAATTCAGAACAAAATAAATCCTCAGCTTGATTGCTTCATGCTTTTATTAATGTGGTGTGCTTTTTCTTTATTTATTAATCCGTTATGAAAATGCAGACAGAGTGAGCTGTCATAAAAGGAGAATCCTGGATTGGCCATATAATGATTGTGGGACTCTGGGAGTAATGCTAGAAGGTTGTTTTTACTTGGACTTTTTAGGGAGGTGACAAAGACCTATCACTATTCCTGAGTTAAGGAGGAAAACTGAGACATTTAGGTGATAAGAGAAGCAGCAATCTAAAAAAATTAGCCTTTGGGAACCTGGAGGGAATTTTTAAGCCAAGGAAGAAGTCATGTCCAAAGTTCATTTTCTCAACTCATTCATTAAACATTTTTAGATTAAGGTCCTGCAGTATTCTGGGTGCAGTTGTGGGTGCTGGGAATACATATAAGAGAGCAAAGAGCAGAGTAGCCACGCTAACGTCAGCAAAAGTAAGAGAATTCTGACTCTAGGAAGGAAGTTTGGGGAAATGTACAGACTAGATCTGAGTAAATTCAGATTTAGGTAGAGCTGCAATTAATAGTAGTTTTCATTTAGTTAAGTGCATAAACTACATTAAATATTTTAATTACTTTAAAATTTTCTTTACATTGTACCATATTGCTTTCATACACTCATGAATTATAATAAAGGTACCATTAAAATTGTAGTATTCTTTAAGATTTATATGTTGCATCACAAGGTCCTATTAAAAAAATACATTGTTTAGATCACAAAGTATAATTTAACCTGAAAACATGTGCTCTATCTATCCAACTATCTACTTTTTATATTTTATATATAAAATTTTTCTTTGAAGAGAACCTACCATTTAATTAACCAAACCATTAACAGCAGCACCTAGTGTCAGCTTCTAGAATTTCAGGCACAATAAATAAAGGATATAGTCAATATAGGATTTTATGTGGATTGTAGTTTAAAAATCAAAACACGATGGCATAGAAATGTAATGTTTTGGCCAGGCATGGTAGCTCATACCTGTAATCTTAGCATTTTAGGATGCTGAGGTGAGAGGATTGCTTGAGCCCAGGTGTTCAAGACCAACCTGGGCAAGAAAGTGACACTCTATCTTTATAAAAAATCAAAAAAAGTAGCCAAACATGGTAGTGCGCACCCATGGTCCCAGCTTCTAAGGAGGCTGAGGTGGGAGGATTGCTTGAGCCCAGGAGTTCGAGGCTGCAGTGAGCCATGAATGCACCACTGTACTCCAGCCTGGCGACAGAGTGAGACCCCGTCTAAATAAGGGGAAAAAAGGCTGGGCGCAGTGGCTCACGCCTGTAATCCCAGCACGTTGGTAGGCCGAGGCGGGTGGATCATGAGGTCAGGATATTGAGACCATCCTGGCTAACACGGTGAAACCCCGTCTCTACTAAAAATACAAAAAAATTAGCCGGGAGTGGTGGCAGGCGCCTGTATCCCAGCTACTCGGGAGCCTGAGGCAGGAGAATGGCGTGAACCCGGGAGGCAGAGCTTGCGGTGAGCTGAGATCGCACCACTGCACTCCAGCCTGGCGACAGAGCGAGACTCCATCTCAAAAAAAAAAAAAAAAAAAAAAGGTAATGTCTCGCATTATGTAACAAATTTAAAATACAGTGGTTTATATCTTTACACATGCTAACTTAACAAACACACTATTCCATTGCTAAAAGGGAAGCCCGCAGCAGGCTAAATGATATTGGCTAATCCTGTATGGCCAGCTACTTCTTCCACAGTGAAGATGTATACTTACTATGATCTGGTTGTGTTTACTATGAAATCTCTTTCTAACAGTTGTACTATTAATTATAATTAAGTAATTTAATTTAGTATTGTGTGGACTGTTAAAATATATGTGTGAAAGAAAAGGTTTTTATTTAAACTATAGTCAATACTTTGAAAGTATTCATTAAAGGCAAGTAGCTTAAAAAGTACTCTTGTATTGAATGTGGCCAAGACAACAGTAAAAGAATGAAAACAACTAAAAATAGATAAAAACACTGCATTCATATTATTTTACAAAAGTCTTTAGATTTTCACTGCATTAAAAAAGTCCAAACCAGAAAATGAATAGATAATTTCTTACGAATGTGGTTTATGAGAGAAAGAAGACCCAGAATTCTACTGAGCAGACCCATGCTTGCCAAAATTACCTTGATTCTAAATCACAAAATAAGTATATCAGTGCACACTCATTTGCCTACACTGAAATAATGAAATGTTTATGGAATACTTTTTTTTATTATTTCCATGTTTGAAATGACTTTTCCAACATTCAACCACTTAGTTTTCCCACTACATTCCTTTTATAATGAGTTCCTTCTTTAATGAGTATCACCTAAAGTATTTTTTTTTTTTTTTTTTTTTTTTTTTTTTTGAGGTGGAGTCTCGCTCTGTCGCCCGGGCTGGAGTGCAGTGGCCGGATCTCAGCTCACTGCAAGCTCCGCCTCCCGGATTTACGCCATTCTCCTGCCTCAGCCTCCCGAGTAGCTGGGACTACAGGCGCCCGCCACCTCGCCCGGCTAGTTTTTGTATTTTTTTAGTAGAGACGAGGTTTCACCGTGTCAGCCAGGATGGTCTCGATCTCCTGACCTCGTGATCCGCCCGTCTCGGCCTCCCAAAGTGCTGGGATTATAGGCTTGAGCCACCGCGCCCGGCCTAAAGTATTTAACAAAAACATCAAGCATCATATTTATCAGAAATAACATGTTGAATACATTGTAAACTATGTTTACGTCCTTATAACATGGAAGCACAATTTTAAGCAAAATACCAATCCACTCCATCTTTGGTAGAATTAATCTTGAATAACATGAGTTTTGACTTAGAGAAAGTTTTAAGAAAAACTTCCCTTGTACAAAATGCAGGTACGAAAGAAGATGCATAATGCACACAAATTAAATAAAATCTTATTAAATGTAGACATGTCAATATAGAAGGACAAGTAGTGAATTTCAGTATGTCAACAATTGCAGTCATGTTGTTGCATAAGGCCACTGAAACAAGCATTTGTACGTCTTCATTCAAACTGAAGTGCATCTTTTGTTTACATACGTATCTTCCTTAAAAGACAAGGAATTCATCCATTTCAATACTATGCCTAATTTTTTTTGAATCCCTAGCACCAGAGAGCAGGTATTTAGGAAACATCAGTTTATTGTAACAATATAGGACTTGATCGTTTTTATTCTATGTGTTTCATTGGCTTTCAGATGTCGCATCTATGACTTTTGAAATATGTAGGAACATAGTAACAAAGGGAATGCACTTTGACCTTAGAAACTGGTATTGAAAGTCATAAAATGACTTGATACCTGTCACAAGATTAGTTTATTTCATATAAATAGAAAAGTCCAACTAATAAAAAGCAGGTTCTAATAAATAATAAAATAAATTTACCATTGAGATGTAATTTTTCACTGAATCCCCAGTCTAGGTTTCCCCATCTTAAGAAGATTTTTTATTTTATAATAAAAAGCGAGGAGGAAATATATAACCTAAAGTCGAACAAACCAAGTAGGCATTGACCTTATCTAGGGATGCAGCATTGCACTTTATTCACTACATTAGATGGCTGACTAAAGGGTTATAGTTGACTTCCATTTAAAAAACTATTTTTGTTTGATGTAGTCCTACTTATTTATTTTTGCTTTTGTTGCCGTGCTTTTGATGTTATATTCAAAGACTCTGCCAAGATCAGTATCAATGTCAAGGAGCTTTTTCTCTATGTTTTCTTTCTTTCCTTCTTTTGTTAAGAGACAGGCTGTAGTGCAATGGTGGGACATAGCTTGCTGCAGCCTTGAGACCCACTTGGGCTCAAGTGATCCTCCCACTTCAGCCTCTCAAGTGTCTAAAACTATAGGCACACACTACTACACTTTATTAATTATTTTATTTTATTTTTGTAGAGATGGGGTTCTAGCTAGCACTTCCAGGCTTGTCTCGAACTCTTGGGCTCCAGCAATTATCCTGCTCCTCCTCTCAAAGCACTGGGATTACAGGCCCTATGTTTTCTTCTGGGAATGGTTTCAGATATTACATTTAAATCTTTAATTATTTTGAGTTAATTTTTGTATATGATAAAGGCAAGGGTCTAATTTAATTCTTTTGTAAATGTATGCCCAATTTTACTAGCATCATTTATTAAAGAGACTTTCTTTTCCCCATTGTGTATTGTTGTCCTTGTAAAAGATTAGTTAACCACATATGTGTGGGTTTACTTCTGGGTTCTTTGTTTTGTTGCATCAGTCTATGTGTCTGCTTTCATGCCAGTATTATACTGTTTTGATTACTATACCTTTGTAGTATTTTTGATTACTATAGCTTTGTAATATAGTTTGAAGTCAGGGAGTGTGATACAAAGAAGCTTTGTTCTTCTTTCTCAAGATCACTTTGGTATTCAGGGTCTTTTCTAGTTCCATTTCCTTTTCTCTAAAAAGCTTTTATGCATAAAAGGGAATAATCAAGATAAAAAGGCAACCTACAGA
Organism: Trachypithecus francoisi; assembly: GCF_009764315.1. NCBI lineage: Eukaryota > Metazoa > Chordata > Mammalia > Primates > Cercopithecidae > Trachypithecus > Trachypithecus francoisi. Next base: position 73,113,046 of record NW_022681453.1, on the reverse strand, counting down.
ATGAGAGAAAATATTTGTAAACCGTATATCTTATAAGGGGTTAATATTCAAAATACATAAGGAACTCACACAACTCAATAGCAAAAACTCAAATGACCCAGTTAAGAAATGAGCAAAGAAACTCCTGAATAGACATTTTTTTTCCGAAGAAAACATACACGTGGTCAACAGATATATGAAAACATGTTCAACATCACTAATCACCAGGGAAATGTAAATCAAAACCAAACTGAAATATCATCTCACACCTATGAAGATGGCTATCCTCAAAAAAACAATAAGTGTTGGAAAGGGTTTGGAAAAAAGGAACCCTTGTACAATGTGGGAATGTAACTTGGTACAGCCATTATGAAAAAGATTATGGAGGTTTCTCAAAAATTAAAAATAGAACTACCCAACAATCCCACTTCTTGGTATGTATCCAAAGGAAATGAAATTGCAAACTTGAAAAGGTATCTGCACCACCATGTTCACTGCAGCATTAACAATCACCAAGATATGGAAACAACTTAAATGTCCATCCACAGATAAATGTATTTAAAAAGTGGCACACATACATACACATACACATACACACAAACACACAAAGACACACACACACAATAGAATATTATTCAACCATAAAAAAGAATAACATCCTGCCATTAGCAACAACATGGATGGAACTAGAGGACATTATGCTAAGTAAAATAAGCCAGGCACAGAAAGAAAAATACGTTCTCAGTTACATGTGGAATCTAAATAAGTAGAACTCATAGAAACAGAATAGAACAGTGGTTGCCAGGAGCTGGGGCATGGAGAAATGAGAAGATACTGATCAAAGAATGGAAACTTTCAAATATGAGATAAACAAGTTCTGGAGATCTACTGCACAACTTGGTGGTGATAGATATGTTAATTAATTTGATTGTGATAATCAGTATTCAATGTATAAATACATACAATCACCACATTGTATACCTTGAATATGTACAATCTTTGTCAATTAGATATTTTAAAATAAGAATTATTTTGTTTTAATTATATTTTTTCTATTAATTATATAATAATTTGACAATTGTTTTTAAAATTCTACTAAAAGAAATATATTACAAAGGGGAATTGGGTAATCTGGCTAGTTGGCTAATTAATAAAGGAAAAAATACTAGATACCTGCTATAAAAAAACAAAAATGGAAGGAGAGGTTAAGGAAGCAAAACAAAGAAATAAATAGCTTTGCAAACAAATTTAGTGTCTCTTTTGAATTCCATCATAAATGTTGCCTACCTTCAGGTGTGTGTCTTTACTGATTTCTCCTTTGTATAAAAACCTGTATCCCTTTTAAAAGCGCAAGTATTTCTCATCACCAACGGTCATAATTCAAAGGAGCAAAAGGTGTCTACTTGTAAAAACTTTGTCATCAGACAAAGCCAGACCGTCATGACTGGGTCAGTTTCTCCTCTCTAAGCTGATAATTATCTCACACTGTTACAGAAACACTGTGGAGAGGAAAATAAGTACTTTAAGAGACTACAAATCTGAGAAAAGAGTTTCTTTCTCTAAAATTTGAACTGCAACGTTTATAGTTTCATTCACATTTTTTTGCTGCATTTTATAAACATAAACATGATGATTCCATCATTTCATGTTTTAGCATGTACTAGATATCTCTGATGTGCTAACATTGTTAAAATGTATATTTCCAGGTCACATCCTTAGAGATTCTGATTCAGTAAGTCTATGGGACAGCCTAGGAATAAGTATTTTTAAAGCTTGCCAGTAAATTTTCATGCAAGTGATCTGCAGACCGCATTTGGGAAGCTGGGTAAAAACTTATCTTGAATGTTTAGGTTTATGTTAAAGGTGAAAACAGAATCATGGAAGCATCCACGGCTTTAACAAACTGCTCACATTCAATTATCAACATTAGTGCTTTAACTCAATATTATAGTGTAGTAGAGGGAGATGAGCATAGGCTCAAATAAAAATAATACAATGCAATAAAAAGGTATTAGTGACTTGCGTGGATGAACAACATATGTTAAGACGAATTCAGAAGGAATAAACATTATTTTCAGTTGTAAGGAAATAGGATTTAAAAGCTGGGCATTTATGAGGGGGGCACATTTCAGTAACAAAGAAAAGTATGGAAAACATCTTGAGGAAGAAGTTTTCGTCCTGTGGTGCAGCTGATGAGCTAGTAAGGCAGCAGCACTGGACCTGTGTCAGAGAGCACTGGGAAGAGTGTCTGGGGAGGTCCTCTGGGCTGAGTTCCTTTATGGGTCTATTCTCATTTCTCCTGATTTGACTTTCACTTCTTTTCAGAATACTTTATCCAGATTGACTCTTCCTTGAGACCAGGTAGATACATCTTTCTTGGGAGGTGCGGAGCTGGTAGTTCCTTCCTCTTTCATGGGGAAGTCAAAATGGACCTCTCTTCCCCCTCACTGAGGTGACCACCCTTAATTAGAGAATAAGATAGACTCTGGTTTCTGACTGCTCTGCTCCTAGAGTTAGGCTGACTAATTTTTCCTATAATCAGGGAGACGATGAGCACATGCCTGACAGGCTATCTGTTCTCAGCTCCCTGGGATCTTACCTCCTTAAACTCCTACTGAGATTTCCTTTAACTAATAGACATCTGCATGTCCTGATTAAGCTATTGTCACTTAAATGGGCATTTGCCCGAGAGATGCTACTTCACCTTCTCAAATCTAATCTGAAACAGGAATTAAACTGTACATGTGGAGATTTAGAGCTTCCTGCTCTTCATCAGCCCTCATCACTGCCTCCAGAGAGCCTCTGGTAGGACCCTGGGATACTACTTCACCAAAAACACCTGAATCAGTCCTGAAACAAGCCTTTGGGGAAATCCTCAACTGCTTTCGAACTGCTTCTCTCTCTCCCTGTGGGAAAATACATCTTGTAACAGGCCGATTTAGAAACAAGTCCCCAGAAGCTGTCCTGGTGGCTCAAAATCCAGGGATTCTTTAAGAAGAAAATGATACATAACCAAATCCACAGATTTACAATGCAGCATTAAAAACAATCATTAATGCAGTTTTCCCACAGTACTTAATGAGGATGATGGCTGGTGGTAATGATAAATTTCTGACTGTATACTCTTGCCAGGGGCTCTCTAGGGAAGAAAGCTGCTGCTAGCTAAGACATTTAGAATTTCTGCTAAACTCTTCTCAGTAGGAATGTCCTTGCTGATGCTCCTGAGGAGATGAAGGTCTGAAAGTGAGGTATTAGCTCTCATTGAAAGTAAGAACATATCGACCCTAGGCAATTAAAGACAATCTCTTTGGATACATGCATTGTTATCAATAACATGACAGTTTTGCCTATTTGAAATTCAGCCTCATGTTTCACATTGAACCTTTGGGTGACTGTCGATTGAAATCTTTAAAGGGGACTACATCAGCTAAGTATTAGCTCCCTGAAACTCCATCCTCTTATAGTTTAATTTTTCCTGATGGAAACAACAAACGGTGGGTTTGAAAGTCTCTGAGGTCCTAGTGTAACTTGTTCTGCCAATTCTGAAATAATTTTAGCTACCATTTATGAAGTAAGTGCCATTTACTCCATTTTATGGAGCAAAACTAAGTGTGCTGTATACTGTGGCTAATATTTTATAAATTATCTTAGTTTTTAATTGCAGTTGCACTCTGTGTTAGCTATCATTATTCACATTTTATGAATAAAGTGATTGAGGCCCAGTGAGTTCAGATCCTGTTCAAGGTCACATATCTTAGAGGTGGCTGCGCTAGAATTAAAACCAAAGAATATCTGACACCATAGCCAGAGCTCTTCAACCTCTATGGTAAAGTGCCTCTCTCCAGTCTACTGGGAGGGCATCCATGTTCCCTCCCACTGTGCATTTGCTCAGGGTATTTGTGTCACCCAAACAGTTTCTCTATGTATATTCCTTTCTTTCCCCATATCTGCCTATCAAAAGTTTATATGTTGCTTCAAGGCTGATCTTAAGTACCATTTTTTTCTAGGAAGCTTATTCTAATTTTTCTTTCCTCTTCTTTACATCCCTCTAACCAGGTACGGATTCCATCTTTGAGTAATCTCAGTATCTTCCATAAAACTCACAGGGTTTTTATCTCATTTGCTTGGTTTTCTTGGCTATTCAACATAAACTTTCAAATTATGGCTCATATACATTTCCAAAAGACAAATCAAATATTACCCATAGTGTAGGTGCTCAAAAATATCAGTGCAATGTAATTCACTGAAAGCATTTCTAGGATTAATCTGGGTCAGAGCTTGGATTAAGGACTTGTCCTAATTAGGTATTCACATATGGGAGCCTGGGATCATAGGTCTGTCTCCAACGTGAAGGACAGAGCGTTATGATATGAGTTTCTGGGCTCTACAAGACTTCAGATATTGTAAAGGGGTGAGAAATGGGAGGTAGGAGAAAGTAAATACCAAAGGTCACACAACTTTGAAGCTTCAGGGCCACCAAACTGTAATTCAGATCACCTTCATACTCCTGCAATATTCTTTTCACTACATCATGCTGACACAAACAGAATGACCAGTGACATTTAGAATATCTTGTCATCAATTTTTCTGGTCCTAGCATTCAACCACTTTTCCTTTCTAATGTGACTAGAAACTGAAGGAAATCAGACCTCAGCTTTAAGAAATAAAATTGTTTAACAGCTTTTAAAAATAAGTTTCAATCTAATAGACTGTACTGTCACTAGAACTCTGCTCAACTAGACACCTCTCAATTATTCATAGATGGATCATCAAGAACAAATTTTGCTTTTGAGTTCTTATTGACATTATTCCCTACTTAGTTCAATTAAATCCTTTGTTAAGGCAACGTTAGTGTACTTTTCAACTGAAGTTTTTAAATACAATAAGTTTGAAAGAAAGACTGTTTTAAAGTCAAACTCTTAAACAGAACATCCCTTGAAAACTCTGCTTACATATTTAACACATTTTGATTGAACAAAGCCTCACAGTCAATATAAAAAATTAATACCATAAGAAGACTTCCCATTTCTAGGTATGACAAAGTAATTGGTATTATATTAACCCTCCCACTGAGGAAAATTATAAAAACTGGGTTAAAAAAAAAAAAACGACAATACTGCATGATCTCACTTATGTGTGAAATGTAAAAATGTTGAAATCATAGAAACAGAGAGTAGAATGATGGTTACCAGGGGCTCAGTGGGTAGGGTGGCAGTACTGGTAAAATGTAGGTCAAATAATGAAAACTTTCAGTTAGCCAGAAAGACTAACAGAACAAAAGAAATGGAGTGTTACCAAAGCAGCCAAGGCATGCTGGGCTGTGATCTTGGGATCTACAAGAAATGTTCCCTATAGGCAGATGTCAATTTCTAAGATGTCTATGTGAGGGCAAATGCCAAAAAAACAGGCAGAAAACAGCTGCTAAGAAGCTAGAAAATATAAACAGAGATTTTGCACCAGTAAATTAAAAAACCTGAGTGAAAATAATGTATTCCTTGAAAAACAATTTCCAAAATTGGCACAAAAAGTACCAGAAATTGGATTAAGGACTTGTCCTAATTAGGTATTCACATATGGGAGCCTGGGATCATAGGTCTGTCTCTGACGTGAAGGACAGAGCATTGTGATATGAGTTTCTGGGCTCTACAAGACTTCAGATATTGTAAAGGGGTGAGAAATGGGAGGTAGGAGAAAGTAAATACCAAAAAAAAAGTCCAATATCTATGTACAAAATTTAATGCATAATGAAAATCTTTCTACAAAATAAATTGCAAGCCCTTCATTGGAAAATTTTTGCAAACATTTAAGCAAAGAATAAAAATCTGAAGCAAAAACTCTTCCAGAGAACACAAAAAAGGGGAATCATTTCCAAAATTATTTTTTGAGGTCACTATAATCTCAATAAGAAAACCTGACCAAAAAATACAAATAAAATGAAGAGTAAAATAACAAGCCCATTTCTTTTATAAATGTAGACACTAAAATATTAGCATGTCAAACATATATGTTTAGATATATATGTATGTATAATTGTATATATACGGTAACATGCCAAACCAAGTTAGATTCTTTCTAAGAAATAAAAAGTTGGTTTAGTTTTTGAAAAAAAATCAATGTAATTCACCATATTAACAGATAAATAAGAAAGACAATATGATTTTTCTCTACATATGCAAAATAAGGATTTATTAAAAAGTAATTCTCATTAATGACAGAAATCTTTAACAACTAGGAATAGAAAGGAATTTCCACAATCTGATATAGAGGATTAACCAAACATCTACAGTAAATATTATATTTGATTATGAAATATTGAAAGTTTTCACTTAGCAGAAATGAGGCAAGGATATCTGCTATTCCTTCTAATAATATTATACTGAAACTCTCAAATAATGAATTAAGGCAAGAAAAATAGTGAAAATTAGGAGAATTATAAAGGAAAAACTAAAACTCCCACGATTTGTAGATGGCATGATGGTGTGCATGGATCATATACATACTACTACTAAGTGAAAGATGTCAAACATGAAAGAGTACACACTATGGATCTCATTCATATTAAAATAAAAAGGGGAAACCTATTTACGGTAACAGTATTCGTGATAGTGGTTACGTTGGGAGAACTGATACGGACCACAAGGGAGGCATTTGGGTTTCCGGTAATGTTTTATTTCTTGACATGGTTTGTAGAAACACTAGTATATTCACTTTGTGGAAAGTCATCAAGATTATAAGTTTTTTTTTTATTTCTATTATATGCACATTATAATTCAATAAAAAAGTTTACAAAAATAATTGATAAATTATTGACATATAACCCATGCCGAAAGACTCCAACTGGCAATTAAATGTGATATAAGTTTGTGCATGAGCTGATGAAAGAGTAAGAGAGGGATGAACTTGAATGAGCCAGTCTTATGGGTAACATATTATTGACTGTGTTTCTGTGCATTCTTGTGATATAACAGCTTCCTTAGGCACCTCCAACCAGGTAGCTCGCTGATGGGAGGGCCGCTTTCTGGGGTCTGTCTCAGAATTGCACATTCGAGAGAATGTTAAGGAACAAACTCACAAATAAAGTGCATCTATATATAGGTGGAACCTTTGATTGAGCTATGCAGTAAGGTGATAATCTTATTACCCTAGCATGAGAGTGTGCAATAAAGAAAATCTGGGGACAAAATAGTAAAGTCCAAGAACATTTCAATCTCTTCTGAATCATGTCTAAATAATATACATGCCCTAGTTGAAATAATGTGAATTTCCAGATACACGCATCCTCATAAGTTACAAATCATACGACCAAGACACGCTTTGTTGAATAAAGATTTCATTCATTTGGTTTCCAGCTCATTTCTGCCTCCCTTCTTCCCTATTTATTTAAGAAGTCCTGATTTACAGAACATTCTACCCAACAACTGCAGAATATACATTCTTTTCATCAGCACATGGTACGTTCTCCAAGATAGACCATGTGATAGGCCACAAAACAAGTCTCAATAAATTTAAGAAAATTGAAATCATATTAAGTATCCTCTCAGACCACAGTGAAATGAAACTGGAAATTAACTCCAAAAAGAACCCTCAAAACCATAGAAATGTATGGAAATTAAATAATCTACTCCTGAATGATCTTTAAGTCAACAATGAAATCAAGATAGAAATTTAAAAATTATTTTAACTGAACAATAATAGTGACACAACTTATCAAATCCTGTGGGATACAGCAGAAAACAGTGCTAAAAGGAAAGGTCATAGCATTAAATGCCTACGTCAAAAAGTCTGAAACAACACAGACAATGTAACATCACACTTCAAGGAACTAGAGAAACAAGAGCAAACCACAATCAAACCCAGCATAAGAAATAACAAAGGTCAGAGCAGAACTAAATAAAATTAAAACAATAACAACAATAGCAAATAATAATAATAATAATACAAAAGATAAATGAAGGCTAGGCATGGTGGCTCACACCTGTAATCCCAGGACTTCGGGAGGCTGAGGCAGGCAGATCACTTGAGGCCAGGAGTTTGAGACCAGCCTGGCCAACATGGTAAAACCCCATCTCTACAAAAAATACCAAAATTAGCCAGGCATAGTGGCGCATGCCTGTAATCCCAGCACTTTGGGAGGCTAAGCCAGGTGAATCACCTGAGGCCAGGAGTTTGAGACCAGCCTGTCCAATGTGGCAAAACCCTGTCTCTACAAAAATTACCCAGGCATGGTGGTGCATGCCTGTAATCCCAGCTCCTCGGGTGGCTGAGGCATGAGAATTGCTTGAATCTGGGAGATGGAGATTGCAATGAGCCAAGACTGGTCCACTGCATTGCAGCTTGGGTAACAGAGCAAGACTGTGTCTCTAAATAAATAAATAAATAAAAACTATTTTTAAAATGATAAACAAAATTGATAGACCGCTAGTGAGATTAACCAAGAAAAGAAGAAAAAAGACCCAAATAAACTCAAGCAGAAACTAAATGCAAGATACTACAACTGATACCACAGAAATATAAAAGGTCATTCAAGGCTACTATGAACACCTTTATGTACACGAACTAGAAAATCTAGAGGATAGATAAATTCCTGGAAATATATGGCCCTCCTAGATTAACTCAGGGAGAAATAGAAACTCTGAACAGACCAAAAACAAGTAGTGAGACTGAAACACTATAAAAAAAATTGCCCACAACCAAATAAGTCTAGGACCAGGTAGATTCACACTTGAACTTTCTATCAGACATTCAAAGAAGAATTAATGCTAATTTTACTGAAACTATTCCAAAAGGTAGAGAAAGAGGGAATCCTCCACAAATAACTCTAAGAAGCCAGTATCACCCTAATACCAAAACCAGGAAAGGACATAACAAAAAAAGAGAAAACTATAGACCAGTATCCCTGAAGAACATAGATGTAAAAATTATCAACAAAATACTACCAAATCCAACAGCATATCAAAAATATAATACACCATGATCAAGTGGGTTTCATATGAGGGATGCAGGGATGGATTAACATATGCAAATCAATAAATATGATACATCACATAAACAGAATTAAACACAAAAACCGTATGATCATCTCAGTAGACACAGAAAAAGCATTTGACAAAATCCAGCATTTCTTTATGACAGAAACCCTCAGCAAAATTGCCATAGAAGGGACATACCTCAAGGTAATAAAAGTTATCTATGACAGACCCACAGCTAACATTATACTGAAAGGGAAAAAGTTGACAGAATTCCCCCTGAGAACCAGAATACGACAAGGATGCCCACTTTCACCACTTCTATTCAACATACTACTGGAAGTCCTAGGCAGCACAATCAGACAAGAGAAAGAAATAAAGGGCACTCAAATTGGTAAAGAGGAAGCCAAACTGGAGCTGTTCACTGACGATATAATAATATAACTAGAAAACCCTAAACACTCATCCAAAAGCCTCCTAGATCTGATAAATGAATTCAGTAAAGTCTCAGGATACAAAAATCAATGTATACAAATCAGTAACACTGCTATACACCAACAACGACCAAGCTAAGAATTAAATCAAGATGAAAAAATCAATCTTTTTTAGAAAAGCTGCAATAAATAAATAAATAAATAAATAAATAAATAAATAACTTAGAAATATACCTAATCAAGAACGTGAAAGATCTGTACAAGAAAAACTATGAAACATTACTGAAGGAAATCTTTTATAACACAAATGAATGGAAATATATCCCATGCTCATCATTGGGTAAAATCAATATTGTGAAAATGACCATACTGCCAAAAGCAATCCATAGATTAAGTGCAATTCCTATTAAAATATAATCATCATTCACAAAGCTAGGAAAAAAATCCTAAAATTCGTATGGAACCAAAAAACAGCCCACATAACCAAAGCAAAACTTAGTAAAAAAAAAAAAAAAAAAAAAATTCTGAAAGCATTACATTGCCCAACTTCAAACTACACTACAAGGTTATAGTTACCAAAACAGCATGGTACTGGTATAGAAACAGGCATATAGACCAAGGGAACAAAATAGAAAACCCAAGATAATATTTACAGCCAAATAAAGCCAGATACTTACAGCCAACTGACATTTGACAAAGCAAACACAAATATAATGTAGGAAAGGACATTCCGTTCAACAAATGGTACTGGTATAATTGGCAAGCCACATGATGAATAATGAAACTAGATCCTCATTTCTTACCTTATACAAAATTCAACTCAAGATGATCAAAGACTTAAATCTGAATCCATAAAATCTCCAGAAGATAACATCAGAAAAACTCTTCTAGACATATGCTTAGGCAAAGAGTTCATAACCAACACCACAAAAACAAATGCAACAAATACAAAAATAGATGGGACCCAACTAAACTAAAAAGCTTCTGCCCAGCAAAATAAATAATTAGCAGAGTAAACAGCCAACCCACAGTATTCGCAAACTATGCATCTGACAAAGGACTAATATCCAGCATCTATAAGGAACTCAAACAAATCAGCAAAAAAAAAAAAAAAAATAGCCCCATCAGAAGTGGATGTGGTGGTTAATATTGAGTGTCAATTTGATTGGATTGAAGGATGCAAAGTATTGATCCGGGTGTGTCTGTGAGGGTGTTGCCAAAGGAGATAAACATTTGAGTCAGTGGACTGGGAAAGGCAGACCCACCCTCAATCTGGGTGGGCACAATCTAATCAGCTGCCTATGTGGCCAGAATAAAAGCAGGCTGAGGAACATGGAAAGACTAGACTGGTTTAGTCTTCTGGCCTACATTTTTCTCCTGTGCTGCATGCTTCCTGCCCTCGAACATTGGACTCCAGGTTCTTCAGCTTTGGGACTTAGACTGGCTTCCTTGCTCCCCAGATTGCAGATGGTCTACTGTGAGACCTCACCTTCTGATTATGTGAGTCAATACTCCTTAATAAAGTCATATATATATATATATATATATATATATATATATCCTATTAGTTGTGTCCTTCTAGAGAACCCTAATACAGTGGTAAAGGACATGAATAGATAATTCTCAGAAGATATACAAATGGCCAACAAACATGAAAAAATGCTTAGCATCACTAATTATCAGGAAAATGCCAATGAAAACCACAGTGAGATACCACCTTAGTCCTGCAAGAATAGCCATAATTTAAACATCAAAAAACAACCGATGTTGGAATGAATGTGGTAAAAAGGGAACACTTTTACACTGCTGGTGGGAATGTCGACTAGTATAACCACTACAGAAAACAGTACAGACATTCCTTAAAGGACTAAAAGTACAACTACCATTTGATCCAGTAATCCCACTACTGGGTATCTACCCAGAGGAAAAGAAGTCATTATCTGAAAAAGACACTTGCACACGCATGTTTATAGCAGCACAATTCACAATGGCAAAAATATGGAACCAGCCTAAATGCCCGTCAACCAATGAGTAGATAAAGAAAATGTGGTATACAAACACCGTGGAATACAACTCAGCCACAAAAAATGAATGAAACAATGGCATTTGTGGCAACCTGGATGGAGTTGGAGACCATAATTCTAAGCGAAGTAACTCAGGAATGGAAAAACCCAATACCATATGCTCTCACGCATAAGTGGGAGCTAAGCTATGAGGACATGAAGGCATAAGAATAGTACAATGGACTTTGGGGATTCAGGGGGAATGGTGGGAGGAGGGTGAGAGATAAAAGACTACATATTGGGCACAGTGTACACTGCTCAGGTAATGGGTGCACCAAAATCTCAGAAATTACTACTGAAGAACTTATCCATGTAATCAAAAACCATCTATTCCCCAAAAACTATTGAAAAAAAAACTAGAAGTCCTGGTATGCTCTTGGGCTCGATAAGCTTGTATAGGGTCTGATCTCTTGTGGAAAACATTTGGGAAGTGGATAAAGCGGTATCAAAATATGTAAAAGTAAAGAACAACAGAAAAAAATCAGTTTGAGATGTAAGAAAAATTATTGTAGTAGTAAAAATAATTACTGAATGCTTATTGTATACTGTCTCTTTGTAAAGTGCTTTATTATTTCATTTAACCTTGCCAAAAACACGAGGCAAAGTCAATGTTAATTCCATGTTACAAATGAGGGAATAATTTGCTCAAAGTCTTAAGAGATAGTGGTAGAACCGAGGCTTGAAAATTTTCAGTCTGATTCAGAGCTTCTTCTCAGCCACTACACCTCATCAACCTCCTCATCAAGAAGAGATGGCCAAGGGGTATGTCCTTTGTGTCTGCATCTCGGATCTCCTCATCCAATTGCTGCCCATTTTTTCCACATGTACACCTATTTTTTAATTTTATTTTTGCTGATATAGTGTAACCAGCTTTGATTATTTAGGTGATTTTTTCAGGCAAATTCTCATTTTGAGCCATTTTCTACATATCCTAGTCATGAATGTATGTATGTAGTAGAATCAGACCAATGTTAGTTAGCAAAACTGATTAGTGAAACAAATTTAATGGGATGAAACAAAATGTACTGTGCTTACACACACACACACACACACACACACACACACACACACACACGTCTAAAATAAGCCGAATAAAAATTCCTTGTAGATCAACAATTTTGGGTTTTCTGCAATATTATCTGCAGTCATGCTTTCCCTTCGCCAAACTTTTCCCTCATCAGGATAACTAAGCTTAGTGACACACTGAGCACAATGCTGGTGACCAGGAGAGATGCTGCCATAAACGTGTTCTAAAGAAAACTTGGAGATTAAAACGGCAAGCTTTTAAGGAATCTTAATAACAAAACAAGATCTTGAAATTTGCAAAATTCCTTACCTTTGTTACATGCTTCTACCCTGCAGAGTCTGGCTTCTGCCTACTTCTCCAAAGTCTTTTTTATAAGAGTGAGTCCTCTCACTGTGCTGTAACCACATTGTCCAGTTTTCCATTTCTTTAGTCATTTCCTGCTTTAGGACCCCTTTGGTCCTCTTGATCCCCCTGCCTGGAATGCTCTTTGCCCAGTTCTTGCCATGGTTGGTTCGTTCTTATCTTTCAGTTCTCAGGTCAAATGTCTACTTCTGTAAGAGGCCATCCTTGTCCTCCTTAGCCAAAGCAAATGCCCCTGCACGCTTGACTGCCTCATAGAACATCCTAGTAATTAAAATTTTTTTGTATCACATACAACAATCTAAGAGTATCTTGTTTATTTGTTTTTTAATTGTTTATTTTCTGCCTTCTTCCCCACTCCCTCATCCGGATTCCCAGTTTGCATATTATATCCATAAGATACTTGATGAATATTTGTTGAAGGTTTATTTTTTCCTTTACTATATTTTCTGGGCCTGCTTATTTGGAATGTCTGCAACTTTCCCTCATTCATCTCTGGCATATGGGCTTCTACGGACAGCCAGCCTGGGAGCACAGTTTTACTGTGGATAGCCTACATTGGGTCTGCTGTTTGCTGAAGGACAGGTCCTACCTCCATATCTCCATGCTGAGCCATTCACGCACTTAGCTCTGTGAGATCTTCTGATGAGAAGAAACTGACCCATCTACTCCTCTAGATAGACAGGTACAGGGAGATACTACCATGGGGAGCAAGAAAGATTAAGTTCTGAATTTGCGGGGACTTTTTCAGCAAGAAGCTAGAGAAGTTGAAATGGACGTGGCAAACGGAGACAGAAAAAGTACAAAAGTCTGATACATTCCTCTTTGACACATCAGCTGCTGCACTGAGATAGAGCATTCATTTGTACTAAAGCCAAGCTCTTTCAATATTGGGGCCAAATATAGATTAGAATAAAAGGACAATGTGTTTTTAACCAAATATATGATTTTAAGATGACTGGCAAAGAAAAGGCACTCTCTCTCTAGAGCCCAGCATTTGTTAGATGCTACCTTTCTGGTAGTTTTTAATCAGGAAGATATTGGCTCAGGCTTTTAAAATAGCTCCATTATTATTTATTTCTCAATGCACCAGATCCTGTTGCCAGATTGGCTTCTGTGGATTCCTGAGCCCATGGGTCCCCTTAGTCTTTGGTAATTTTTTGCCAGGCTTTCTGTACTTGAATTTGACATCACCCTTCCACCTATTTGCTTCCTAATGTTTTTGATTTATTGTTATTTTTATTTTATTTTATTTTTTGAGACGGAGTCTCGCTCTGTCGCCCGGGCTGGAGTGCAGTGGCGCGATCTCCGCTCACTGCAAGCTCCGCTTCCTAGGTTCATGCCATTCTTCTGCCTCAGCCTTCTGAGTAGCACCACGCCCGGCTAATTTTTTGTATTTTTAGTAGAGATGGGGTTTTACTGCGTTAGCCAGGATGGTTTGGATCTCCTGACCTCATGATCCGCCCACCTCGGCCTCCCAAAGTGCTGGGATTACAGGCGTGAGCCATTGCACCTGGCCATTTTTTTGATATTTTATTTGTAACTTGTTGGTAAACCTAAACCTCATGCTCAATCTTTACATCCTAAATAGGATTTTTCAGGTTTCATATTTCTCTAGAATTATAATTTGTTTTTCTCTTGCTCCTGGTTTAGCCCTGATAGTTTCTTTACTAAAATATCCCAGCAGACCATGTTCACTTCTCATGAAAGTAGTGGTGGTATTAGACTTCATTCATTCCTTTCCAAATCCTTATTAAGCACCTACTGTATGCTAGACACTGTACTAAGTGCTAGGGATATAACCATAAACAAAATCAGCATGGTACTTATTCTTATGGAACTTATAATTGGATGTAGGAGACAGGTATTTAAACAAGCCATTGTATTAACTGCTGATGAGTAAAGAAGGGTCTGCTAGCCCAGTAGGTAGTTGTGTGTGTGTGCCCTGTGTGTTATCAGATAAAACATTTAGTCAGAATTACCCAGGTACTTTTAATAGACAGCAGCAAAAGAAAACCTCTCTGGTTGCTATTCTTATGGCACCCATACTCTACCTGCTTAGCTGGGCAGCGAGCTCATGAGTCTTCAGAGTTGCCTCCAACAAAAATCTCTGACATGAATGCTATTGGTCCTGAGAAGGTCAGTGGCATCCCTCATTTAAACATCTGGGCAGGTGAAAGGAGTGAAGTCCTGTGAATAAACTCCCAAAGCCCTCATTAGGCCAGCATCAGGCATTTTTTAAAAAGAGTTTTTATGGAAAATTCAAGCTACTGCCAAGGATAAAAACTTTAACTGAGCCATAGAAGAGGCTTACCAGTTCAAAATGTGACTCAGTTCAAATGTAGGCTACCATGATTGACCTCTTTGCTCAAAACTTCACCTAGAGACATACTATTCTTTATGATAACTTTTAGGGCTTGTGTGCTCTCCCATGATTATTATCTCCATATAGCTGTAAAGGGAAACTTACAGTCTGACCAGAGAGGAAGACTTGGGAAAGCACTAGGGTATCTGAGGTTATCAGGCTGGAACCAGAACCTGCATATACAGAGTTCTGCAAGACAGATCTGATCTCATAGGCCTCCCATCCAAGAATGAGCAGCCGTGCATCTTTTTAACCAAACAATGATAGAAGAAATAAGTTCCAACTGTAGTCCATCTTGTCACTTCTCAGTGATCTTAATCCCCATAGAGAAGAAAAACTCTGACATGGCAGATTGACACAATTGAGAATCTACCCCATTAAATCCACTCTTTCTGCACCATGGACTTCAATTGATTCTTAACATCCAGATGGTTGCCCACCTCTATGCTTAGTTCAGACTATTCTTTGGTAGAGGATACTCATGTTTTAAAGATGTCCTCCCTGAGAGCTGAGGCAAGTGTACTTATCACCCAGAAGATAATTCACTAAAGATTTGGATTTAGGTTTATGTCAGTTAGTTTTCAAGATAAAAATCCAAAAGGCAACAAAGGAGAGAAAAAATTGGAAGCTTATATAGTTAAAAATTTCTAATTCTTTCACTATTTCCAAATAAGAGATATCAGCATATCAGAAGTCATCAATATCAACGATCTTAAATGAGGATTTATTGTATATAACCTACAATGTTAAGGATGTTCAAGGGTTTCTTGGATTTAGGAGCTTCATCTCTTCAGCCCTAATCTCCCCTTACAGGCTTCTTGAAGAAGTTATTCCAACATTCTTCAGGTGCCAGAAGGTTTCAAGAACCTGAAATCTAGCTTTTCTTCGACTTTTGTGAGGACCCATTTAGTATACTCCCAACAATGATTTATGGTCAAAACTAATACCTCAAACTTTTATATTTGTCACATTTTTAATGAAAGTACTCTGATTCTATCTCCACTCCTCTTTGTGAATATCTTATAAGAGTTTAAGTCAAATTAACTGAATAATTTATGTAGTAAAGATATGCATGATAGGCATGAGAATCCTGGCATTTTCATTTGAAGAAATCAAGTACCTATAGAGGTCAAAACTTATATCAGACACTCAGCAACCCCTCTGATTACAGATGTTGAAGTCCCTTTTGTACCACATCCCTCTCCAAGGGCTACAGCCACTACACAAATGGCTCATGTTGAAAAACAGAGCCTGTTTAGGAAACTTTTATAAGCACTTTGTGGCCATATACTAATATTTAATGATGTCTTTCAATAATGTCCTTGCCCCAAACTTCATCTTGACCAGCCTGAGGCCCCAACGCCTAATTTTTTTTTTAATCCCTCATTTGAGAAGACCTAAACCCCAGTGCAGCTATGGCAACCTAATGGAGCCACACGATCCTCAAAGGGACATTAGGACAACAGCTAATTCATCAGTATTCTTGCTATCTATGATAAGTATGTCACCATTGTATGCTTTGAGCTAAGACAAAGGTGCTAGGAAATTTGTGTCTTCCATATCAGCCTCAAATGCCTGCATGGTATAATTTCAATGAATGTAATGATTCTCTTGCTTCCATCTCAAAGCTTTGGTGCCATTATTGTAGTTTTAGTGTATACAGCAAGACCATTTTGTACCTTTCCTTGGAAGACATGGTGACCCACTTATCCAGAAGAGCTTTCAAAAACATGTTCTTCTCAAACCATAGGATTTCCAATTGTAACTGAGTGATCACCTTGTTGTAAAGACTTTTTGTCTACTAGCTCTATACCACCTCTATCTTTTATCAACATTTCCAGGTGTTTGCTGCTCAGGTTTCCCAGGAGTGGAGTAAGAGAGGTAGAAGGTTTTCTGGCCCCAAATGAAAGGGGATATAAAAAATCCCACTCTTGTCAGGAATGTAGTCATAACTAGTTCTGAGCCTGTTGTATTTTTTAGATGAACATATTTACATTAAAAAAATCTATTCATACATGCACACACACATACATATGCACATAGTTTGGCTCATTTTAGGAAGGACTTGAGGTGTCACAGAAAAACATTGTTACAGGGGTTGCAAAGTGCCCATTTTGATGCCCTCTTAATTATGACTAATATAACTTGAACTTCTTAATCAAGACTAATATAACTTGAACTTTTAAGGGAAAATGTCTCTCTATAATTATTGAGATACTAATTTTGACAAATTTTCCAAATATATGCTTGATTTTCCAGCTAGATTACAAATGACTATAGGGTAAAGATCATTTATTTCAGGCTCTTTGACAACCTTACAACGGTGTTTTTAAGTAGAGGTTTTGAATTGTAAAAGTTTCAAAGATGTTTGTGAGATTCTATGCCAATATTCTTAGTATTCAGTTTGCTCAGACATTATAAATCCTGTGTGAGAAGTGAGGAGAAAATGGAGGTTGATATGAGGTTGATATAATTTCCCCGAAGGTCAGCCAGCAAGCTAGGGGGAAGGACGGAATTAGAACTCACACCCCTCAATTTTCCAGGCTGTTGCTTAGCCCACTGAACCCCACTGCCTCTGACTCAGTGTATTAATATAGACTGAAACACAGATTGCTTGAACATATGGCAGAGAGGATGAGAAGATAATATTCTGTGGCAGGATTCATTTCTGAAGGCAAGTAGACGTAAAGGCTGTTTTTCTGCACAGGATTCAGCAAGTGAAGCGTTAAGCACTTAAAAAAAATTGTCTCCAAATGATACAACTTTTCCCCTTGAATGAGATCTGTTTCTGGGCATTCATTGTCAGGGAAAGCCAGTGGAAGTGGGGCCAGGAGGACTGTAGGCCGTCTATAGGCTATCGTAAAAAATAAGTAAGGATCTTCCAGAGCCCCAGAATTGTGCATAGAGGGAGGAGTGCCTAATAAATGCCAGTTCCTTCTCCTTCCTCAGCAAACCACACCCTGTAGTTAGGACACAAATTATAGATTTGTCTCTTGATCTAGATGGTTCTATCTTCTTTAGCAATAATCTGCAATATTCTACGTTCGTAATAAGACCTAGTTATTTCTTTTCTCACTATTACTAGATGCCACTAAGGGCTTCATTCAGTACATTGGGCAAGTTATTCTGGATTTCAGCCTGAGATATTTTTCTTGTGAGACACA
Source organism: Trachypithecus francoisi (assembly GCF_009764315.1). Classification (NCBI taxonomy): domain Eukaryota; kingdom Metazoa; phylum Chordata; class Mammalia; order Primates; family Cercopithecidae; genus Trachypithecus; species Trachypithecus francoisi. The sequence continues at coordinate 73,094,688 of NW_022681453.1, read as the reverse complement.
GTGATATCGGGTTTGTAAGGAGACAAAGCTCAATGCATTCAAGGCATAGAGTCTAAAGGTTCAAAAGTTTAGGCATGATTTAGGGTGGTGGTTTTCAAATTGGTGGATCCATCAAGAAGAGGAAAGGGAAGAGGCTGCATAGGGAAGGTTCAGTACCCCTCTTCTCTTCTTATATGTTGTAAATCTGTGCTGTATAAGAGTTTAATGTAAAAGTTTGGTTGGAAAAATTGAGGGTTTCATAACTGAAAGACACTTTTAAAAGCCTGATTTAGGGAATGGTTGCTTTTATCTAATAAAATGTAGTAGTTCAGAGCATGTGTATTGGTTATAAGAATAATCTTACTTTGCATCTAACTAGCCTTGTGATCTCAGATAACCTGCTTAGCCTCCCTGTGCTTTAGTGTCCCTATCTATAGTAACTGTGCCTATCTCATAGGTTTGTAATGAGGCCTAAATGAGGTAATATATGGATGTGCTTGACATTGAGACTGGCACACACTAAACACTCACTAAAAGGTAGCTGCTGTTATAATTTTATCATCACTATTACTATTATTTTTGCTATTATTATTAGATCTATTCCAAAGGTTGGATTTACTACCTTTTTCTAGTTTGCAATTTCGGTAGAATGGCATGGGATTTCAATGATCTGAATGTGAATGGCAGCCCACCCCCCCGCCCCCCCCACCACTCAGGGAAAGAGAATATGAAATGTTCTGGTGGCAAAGGGAAAATATAGAGAGAGTCCATGGGGAAATGGTGTCTTGGGGTCTGGGCCATGCTGACTGGTTAACATCCCTTATACCAAACTGTAGATTTGTGTCTCTTATTCTTATGAGCTGAATTGTGTCCCCTGCACCTCAAGTTCATATGCTAAAGTCCCAACCCTTAGTACCTCAGAATGTGGCTGCATTTGGAAGTGAGGTGTGTAAAGAGGTTAAGTTAAAATGTGGCCATTAGGGTGAGCCCTAATCCAATATAACTAGTTTCATTATAAAAAGAGGAGGTTTGGACACAATGCCTATAGAAGGACAATCTGAAGATACAGGACCACCTACAAACCAAGGGAAGAGGTGTGAAGCAGAGTTAGCTTCCAGAAATGTAAGGAAAGACATTTCTGTTGTTTAAGCCACCCAGTCTGTGCTATTTTGTTATGTCAGCCTTGGAGACTTCAAATTTTAGTTTAATTCAGAAAACAGGCTTTTCTTTACCAATCCAAATGCAGAGAAAACACACCAGGGCCTGGTACTCCTTTGAAATTCCAATTCTGCTCTTCTTTTTTCCTTAGTAAAATTCTACCAGTTCATGTTGTCATCTTTTAGGCATCCCCCAAGTCAGCATGTTAATTTTTTCCGGCAGCATTTCATCTGGTGTTCCGCAACACTGCTATCCTCTCCGAGCAATTGTAATGGCCTCTCTAGCACATGGTTGGCGTGGCTTTCCGCCTGCACCCTGGAGTCTGGCATATTCACCACTTACAAGAAGGATTTAAAGAGTTATCAGTTCAGGTTCATATCAGATAATAAAATGCCTGCCAAAATAATGCCCTGGAATACCCTGAAATCAACTGTTAATAAAAGGCAAACAAAAAAAATCGTTAATTTTTTTCCCCATGGAGAATTTTCTTTAAAAATCCAGCACAGTCAAAATGAAACAGCTATCAAAGAAAACTCCCCCATTAGCTGTCAGTTCACAGCAACTTCAATCAGCTGGTGTGCCTGCGCCTGCGGTAATATCTCCCCAGCATCCTCCCACACGCCCAACTTGACTGCTCTGTGCAAGCCACATTAAACCTGTCTGCCATCAATCCCTGGGTCTGCTTTTCAGCAGCAGCTTAACGAGGTAAGGGAGCTGCCATCACCAAGAGGCAAATGCTATTTCAGAGGGACTGGGAGAAGCTGAGAGAGGGGTGGAAGTGGAGAAAAGCTAGATATAGGCCATTAAGCAACAGGGTTTTTCTCATAAGATCTTCTCATATTGTCATTTCTATGCAGATGTGTTTTCCAGCCTCCTAAAGTCAGAAGAGACAGTGGGAGATGAGTTAGGAAGCACCAAATCATAGCAAACTGGCCACATTCACACAATTTTATCTTATGGAGTAACTAGAGGACACTGCCAATTCTCCTCTTCTCCCAGGATGAGCTACAACTTTAGGGCTGGGGCTTCCTTTAGAATTCATAGCAAGAAGCACAAAGAAAAGCATAAGTTTTTGTGTTTGTTTTTTTACCCTCTTAGACAAATCTGGCTTGAAGCATATTCACAGTGTACATCACCACGAGGGAAGCTGATCTAGCCTTCTCCCAGTGCTGCCAATGAAGGGCATAAGCCTGTGGCACTAAGACCAAAATGAAAAATGACTCAGTAACTAAACTGAAAAACAGTTCCCCAATCAATTCCCTGAGGTGGCAAGGAGAACACCACATGGGACAGCTCAGCCTCCTTCCTCCACTCTCTTCTGAGAGGCCAGTTTCACAGATTGCTTAAAGACCACAGTAATTTTGGATCTGGTGGGGCTTCTGGGAATAGAAGCTGAACTTCTATTTGAAATGCCTCCCTCCTGCTGCTCTTAAATAACACTGACAACAGTAATCGGCATTTATACCAAGAGGGTCCTTCAGAATCTTTATTAAATCCTTTCAAATACACTCTCTTACTTCTATCCAGCAAAGATAATATGCTTTGTGACAGGTGCCTAAAAGATAGCTGCACAGCTTTTGGGTCCTGGAACTACCTGTTGTCTAAAATAACTCCCTTATTTGTGTCCAGACTCTGACAAATGCCCAGCAAAGGCACTGGCCTGCACATTTTCTTGACCCAGCAAAGTGGTCTGCTATTTTTTTCTTCAAAATCACGTAAACAGTAAAGAGACCTTAATGATCAACTTGCCCAACTTCACAGCTGACGTTTGAATTAGAACTGCAATCAAATGGCCATTCAGCCTCAGCTTGAAATCCTGGGATGAAGAATTATAGAAGTTACTACCTCCTGCAAGCTGGCTGTCACTGACCACCATGTTTTTCCTTCATGTGCTTAGGCTCTCTTTTTACTAATTCCATTTAACTGACTGCTTTCTCCAGAGGCAATGAGTATGATAGTACTTTATACAAAACAGGGCCAATGTTGGAAGAGGAACATTTTCTTCACGTCTTTTATTATACAATTTGGGATAATTCTCTAATGACACACCATGGCATAGTGAAGATTGCTCTGACCTTGGAGAACGAAGATCCAGGTGTGAGTCCCAGCTTGATCAATTACTACCTTGCAAATTGGGAGGCCTATCAATCTCACTATCTATTTGCAAAACGGGAATAAAACTGTGTATACCCAAGAGGGTTGTGAGAGAGTTAAACAGGATAATATATGTGAAAGGAATCTCTAAGTGGTAAATTGCTACATATACATAAGCTGTTTATTCACTTTTCAACTTTTAGGTTACTCCTTGGAAAATTGTGCCAAAGTGAGTAGAAAAGGGAAAGGGCCAAGAGCATAGTGATTTAATTAGATCCACAGGACATTGCCTTCGCATGGGTAGATGGAGCCCCCAGCCCTTTGGATTTCAGCACATTGATATGTGGTAACTTAATATGCAAATGATAGGCCTCACAGGGCACCCAGTCTCCACATGTGCCAATTAATCAGAGGAAACAGTATCATCCTCTAATTCCACTAATTAGAGGATCATCCATAAGCTACTATGTTCTGAGCTACTGAGGTTTAATAAATTTGCAATAAATTATGAGTAATACATTAGCCAGGGACCAAATTACTGCTGAGCAATAGGATGAGGTTATTTATATATTTAAAGGGTTTTTATTTCTCAATTTTCTTCTTATTTTCTATCCTAAAAATTTCTGAACAACTTGATTGTGTGGGACTACAGGATCTCCATGTTTCATTGTAACAAGGGGTCCAGAAATAATATATAAGTACAACTACTAAATAATGTGATTAGAATTTTAACACATGTACCATAATTAATCCAAATGATTGGTTGCTTCAAACTGCCATTGTGTAAATTTGTACACTTGCTCTAATGCTACTATTATGACCCAAAATTAGGGAATCCTTTGAGAATTGCCTTCACATGCTTATTTATTCTTTTGAATCTTCTCAGAGGTGACAAATTGTTCTTTGAGAGTATATTTGAATTTGGAGGCAGTTAAAAGAAGTTTGAAAGTATGGTATTCTGGTTATTAAGGGAGGTTATCAAGCAGGATAATCCTATTTGTGGTCAGTTGAAGGACACATCCCATTACCCATGTGCTTGAAAGAGGGAATAGATCATGCTAAGACAAAACTCTGACCATTAGATGTGACTCCAGTATATGATTGAATTTGATTGAGGGAATGGTGGGTATGACTACTTGAAATCTGTGTAAGAGGGTTTTAACTTCACTTAGAATACTGACATAAGAGGTAGAAGCCTTTGTTCTTGCTGTCTCTATACCCAGAATGTTTTTTCCAATTAAAACTCTACTCATTCTTTAATGCTGGTTTATTTATTTATTTTTGAGATGAGGTCTTGCTGTGAAGCCCAGGCTGGAGTACAGTGGCACAATCACAGCTCACTTCAGCCTTGCCTTCTTGGGCTCAAGCAATCCTCCCACCTCAGCCTCCCAAGTAGCTGGGACCACAGGCTCACACCACCACACCTGGCTATTTTTTTATTTTTTGTAGGGACAGGGTCTCCCTATGTTGCCCAGGCTGTTCTTGAACTCCTGAGCTCAAGTGATTCTTCCATTTCAGCCTCCCAAAGTGTTGTGATTACAGGTGTAAGCCACATCACCCAGCCTTCTTTAGTGTTAGTTTAAATGCCATCTCAATTAGTAGAATTTTCCTGACAGTGTTCAATTGACAGTTTTTGCTCTGTTCTTAATAGCTTTTATTGTATCCTGTTTGAACTCTTATGGCACTTACTTTTTGTGTTTTATTGTATTTGGTTTTAAGTAGTTCTCATCACCATTTTTAGGTAGTAAACTATTTAGGAGTAGGATATGTGTCTTACTCATGTTTGAATCTCACATATCAACTAGAGTAAGCTTTGGGCATGATGATTAATCAGTTAATATTAGTTGAACAAATGAGTTATGGTACAGTCCAATTGTCACTATATAAATACAGCAATAGCCATATATACAGAAGTATATCCAAGTAGGTACCTAATTTACTTACATGAAAATTACTCTCAATGGTGAAGTGTTAGTAAGCATTTCTTTTAAAATTAGAATGGTACAAGAATGCCCTCTATCACTACTTGTATTCAGCATTTGGCTGGTGGTTCCAGCTAGTAGTATAGGAAAAGAAGAAAAAGAAGTATAAAAACTAGCAGGAAAGAAACAAAATGTTCATTATGCACAGATGATAAAATTATCTATATAAAACTCCCCAAAAATCCATACATTTTTGGGATTTAGACAGTTTAGAAAATTGGGTGAATACAGAATGAAAAAACAATAATCAGCTGTGTTTCTAGATGGCAGCAAAAACTTAGCTTGAACAGGGATATTTCTAAAAAGGTAACATTAACAATGGTAACAATAATATAGCAAACGTAGAGATAAATCTAAAACACTATGTACTAAACCTTTAGGCATAAAATCATAAAACATTATTGAAAGCCATTAAAGAAGACCTCCACAAATGAAAATTGTACCATATTCATGAATAAGAATACCTAATATTATCAAGATATCAGTTATTCTCAAATTGACCAACAGATTTAATGTGTGACTTTTAAAATTATTGTTGAACTTGTAAAAGTGATTCTAAAATTTATGTGCATGAACATAGAGCACAGAGTAACTAAGAAATACCTGATGGCAAAAAATATGATACGAGAGAGGGTCTTGATTTATTAAATAGCACATCTACTTATAAATATTAGGCAAGTATATATTTAATATATACAGAGAGAAAGTATAAATAGACATAGAAATGAATAACTAGTTCCCAGAAATAGATATCTACAAAGAAAGGAAACTTGAATATTACAGAGTTGGCATTTCAGAAAAGTGAATGTTTAAACTATAATAATTGTGCTGAGACTATTAGTTTTTAATTTTCCAGAGGGAAAGAAGTGAAATCATAATCTTACTCAAAATGTACAGAAAATATCAATTCTAATTCATTGAAATGCAAAAAAAAAAATCAAAACTTTTAGAAGAAATCATAGGAATATCTTATAACCATGGGGTGGAGAAGGATTTCTCAAATAAGATACAAAAAGTTTAAGTCATAAAGAACTGATTAATACATTCAAGTAAATTAAACAACATATCTCTTTTCATCAAACAGCAATTGAAAAAATAAAGAGTTATGACACCAACTAGAAGACTTTCGTATTTTGTGGGTTTTTTTTTTTTGTGGTTTATATAACTGGTAAGGGGTTATTTTCTATATGAATACAAAACTCTTAAAGTCCAGAAAAGAAAGACAAACAACACAAAAATGATAAATATAAGCAGGTAGTTTCTTTAAAAATTAAAATAATTAATAATTATGAAAAGATATTTATTAATCAGAGGCATACAAGTTTTTAAGATGGCATAATATTTTATAAATAGCATTTTGACAAACCTTTAAAAGGCTGATAATTTTGAGTGTGGAAAGTACGTAGAGAAACACAAATTCTCTTTAGTTTTATGTATGTAAAAATTAATATAAATTAGTAGAACCACTGTGGCAGAAGCTGCTAGTTATCTGCTAAAATTTGTCTTTCTCTTCTTTCTCAGTAATAAAAGATTTATCTATTGCTAGCTGGCTCCATGGCAAACTGGCAGAAAACTACATTTCCCAGTTTGCCCTAGGGCAATGTAATGATATGGCCATGTAAATTCTGACCAATAGGATGAAAATAAAAGTGTTCTGTACATCTTTAAGGAAAGGACTATGCACCTTTTGGTTCTTTCTCCTATTTCCAGCCAAAATGTGGATACACTGGCTGGAATTCCAGAAACCATTTTCGACCTTGACAGATAAACTTGGGAATGAAAATTGTTCATACGAGGTAACCTACACAGTACATGAAGCCTTCATCTCGACACTGTGGAGTGACTTACCATCTCTGGAATAACCACCTCCAGGCTTCTTGAACCTGAGATAGAAATGTATGGCTATTTCATTTAAACTACTGTGATTCTGAAATTTTTATTAGCCACAGCAGCCTAAACTAATCTTAACCAACACAACCTCATTAGAAAAAGATTTGACATTCTTCCATGAAGTTAAAAGTGTGCAAATTCTATAGTCCCACAATTTTCTGCCCTAAGTATATGCCTTGAAGAACTTTATCCTTATATGCATCAGGAAACAAAAAAGTGTTCATAAAAATGTTCATAGAACCACCATGGTTCTAAGACCAAATATTGAGATAACCAAATCCATGGATGGAAGAATAGTTAATTTCATTACATTTTTACTCCATGAACTACTAATATGGAGCTGGGAATAAAATCAATCTCTGAAGAAATCATAAGCATAATATGATCCATAAGCATAATGTTGAATAAAAATTCAAAAACAACAAAATTTAAACAATTTATTATTTGGAGGATACCTACATATAGGCAATTTATAAGTAAAAGCAATGCAATAATAAACCTAAATTTCAGGATAGTGATTAATATAATAGAACCTTATCAATATCTTTGAAATTCTGTTTATGCCCCTCCCTTGTTGCATCCTGAAGGAAGGGGGAGGGGATGTAAACAGGGAAGGGCATAATCAGAGCTTTAAAGATATTGGTAAGGTTCTATTTTTCTTAATCTAGGTGCTAAATACAAAAATACTCATTTTGTTATTTTAATCTTAACTTGTATTTTGTATTATGTATTAACTATAAATTTTTTCTAATTTTTAATTCTTGTGGGTATATAGTAGGTGTATATATTTATTCATGGGGTAGATGATATATTTTGATACAGGCATGCAATACATAATATTTGCCTCAAGCATGTATTCTTAATTTATGTTACAAACAATCCAATTATACTTTTAGGTATTTTAAAATATACAATAAGTTATTATTGACTGTAGTCACCCTGTTGTACTATCAAATACTAGATCTTATTCATTCTATCTAACTATAATATATTGTTGTACCCATTAACCATCCTCTGCCCACTACCCTTCCCAGCCTCTGGTACCCATCACTCTATTCTCTATGTACATTACTTCAATTGTTTTAACTTTTAGCTCCCATACATAAGTGAGAAGATGTTAAATTTGTTATTCTGTGTCTGGCTTATTTCACTTAACATGACATAACATAAGCATTAACATTAACATAATGACCTCCAGTTTCATCCATGTTGTTGCAAATGACAGGATCTTATTCTGTTTTATGGCTGAGTAGTATTCCATTGTGTATGTGTACCACATTATCCATTCATCTGTTCATGGACACAGGTTCCTTCTACATCTTGGCTATTGTAAATGATGCTGTAATAAACATGGGAGTGCAGATATCACTTCCATATACTGATTTCTTTTCTTTTGGATATGTACTTAGCAGCAGGATTGCTGGATCATATGCTCTATTTTACATATTTTTAAGGAACCTCTAAACTGTTCCTTAAACCACAGGGGTTGTACTAATTTACCTTCCCACCAACAATGTAAGAGAGTTCCCTTTTCTCCACATCCTTTCCAACATTTGTTAATGCTTGTCTTTTGGATAAAAGCCATTTCAATATCTCATTGTAGTTTTGATTTGCATTTCTCTGATGATCAATGATGTCGAGAATGTTTTCATATACCTGTTTACCATTTTTATGTCTTCTTTTGGCAAACATCTATTCAGATCTTTAGCTCATTTTTTAATCAGAGTAATGTGTTTTTTTCCTATTGAGTAGTTTGATCTCTCTAAATATTCTGGTAATTAATCTTTTGTCAGATGAATAGTTGTAAATATTTTCTCTCATTCTGTGGGTTGTCTTTTCACTTTGCTGATTGTTTCCTTTGCTGTGCAGAAATGTTTTAACTTAATGTGATCCCATTTGTTCATTTTTGCTTTGGTTGTCTGTGCTTGTAGGGTATTTCTTACTTAAGAAATCTTTGCCCAATCCAATGTTCTGGAGAGTTTTTTCAATGTTTTCATTTAGCAGTTTCATAGTTTGAGGTCTTAGATTGAAGGCTTTAATCCATTTTGATTTTATATTTGTATATGGCAAGAGATCAGGGTCTAGCTTTATTCTTCTGCGTATTGATATCCAGTTTTCCCAGTATCATTTGTTGAAGAAATTTGTCTTTTCTCCAATTTATGTTTATGGCTCCTTTGTTGAAACTAAGTTCCTTGTAGATATATCAATGTGTTTCTGTGTTATCTGTTATGTTCCATTGGTCTATGTGTCTCTTTTTATGCCAGTACCATGCTATTTTGGTTACTATAGTTTGTGGAATAATTCAAACTCAGGTAACAATATTTCTTCAGTTTTGTTCTTTTTGTTCAGGATAGCTTCAGTTATTCTATGTCTTTTGTGATTCCATATACATTAAAAAATTTTTTTTCTTTGAAGAATGTCATTGGTTGATACAGATTGTACTGAATTTGTAGATTGCTTTAGATAGTATGGACATTTTAACATTATTGTTTCTTTCAGTTCATGAATATGGAATATATATTTTTTGAGTTCTTTTCAATTTCTTGCATCAATATTCCATAATTTTAATTTCAGAGATCTTTTACTTCTTTGGTTATGTTAATTACTAGGTATTTTCTTTCATTTGCAGCTATTGTAAATGGGATTACTTTCTTTGTTTATTTTTCAGATTGTTTGCTATTAGCATATAGAAATACTACTGAGTCTCATACACTGATTTTGTATCCTTCAACTTTACCGAATTTATTAGTTCTAATAGTTTATGGTCAAGTCTTTAGGTTTGTCTAAATACAAGATCACATTACTTGCAAACAAGGACAATTTGATTTCTTCCTTTCCAATGTGTATGCACTTTGTTTCCTTCTCTTGTCTGAATGCTCAAGTTAGGACTTCCAGTACTATGTTGAATAACAGTGGTGACAGTGGGCATCATTGTTATATTCCAGATCTCAGAGAAAAAGCTTTCAATATTTCCCCATTCAGAATGATAGCTATGGGTCTGTCATATATGACTTTTACTGTGTTGAGATATGTTCCTTCTATACCCAGTTTTTAAAGAGTTTTTATCATAATAGGATATTGAATTTTTTGTTGTTGTTGTTGAGACGGAGTCTTGCTCTGTCACCGGGGCTGGAGTGCAGTGGCCAGATCTCAGCTCACTGCAAGCTCCGCCTCCCGAGTTTATGCCATTCTCCTGCCTCAGGCTCCGTAGTAGCTGGGACTACAGGCGCCCGCCACCTCACCCGGCTAGTTTTTTGTATTTTTAGTAGAGACGGGGTCTCACCGTGTTAGCCAGGATGGTCTCGATCTCCTGACCTCGTGATCCGCCCATCTCAGCCTCCCAAAGTGCTGGGATTACAGGCTTGAGCCACCGCGCCCGGCTAGGGTATTGAATTTTATCAAATACGTTTTCAGCATCAACTACAATGATCATATGGTTTTTGTCCTTCATTGTATCCCATAGGTTTTGGTATGTTTTGCTTCTATTATCATTTGTTCAATAGCTTTTTAAATTTCCTTCTTAATTTCTTCATTGACTCACTGGTCACTCAGGAGCACATTGTTTAATTTTCTTGTATTTTCTAAGTTTCCAATCTTTTTCTTGTTATTGATTTCTAGTTTTATTCCACTGTGGCCAGAGAAGATACTTGATGTAATTTCAATTTTAAAAAACTTTTCGAAGACTTGTTTTATGGCTAAACATATGGTCTATCTTTGAGAATGACCCATGTCCTGAGAGGAACATGTATTCTGCAGCCATTGGATGAAATGTTCTGTTAGGCCATTTGACCTACAGTGCAGATTAAATTCATTGTTTATTTGTTGATTTTCTGCTTGTCTGATGCTGAAGGTGGGGTGTTGAAGTCTCCAGTTATTATTGTATTGGGGTCTGTCCCTCTTTTTAACTCTAATAATACTTGCTTTAGATACCTGAGTGCTCCAATGTTGGGTACACATATATTTACAATTGTTATATCCTCTTGCTGAATTGACCCCTTTATCATTATATAATGACCTTCTTTGACCCTTTTTATAGTTTTTGTCTTGAAATATATTTTGTCTGAAATAAATACAGTCATTTCTGATCTTTTTTGGTTTCCATTTGCATGGAATATCTTTTTCCATACCTTAATATTCAGTCTATGTCTGAATAAGTGAAGTGTGTTTCTTGTAGGCAATAAATTGTTGAGTCTGGTGGTCTTTGTAATCCAGTTACTGTGTGTCTTTTAATTGAATAGTTTAATCAATTTACATTCAATGTTATTATTGATAAGAAATTATTCGTGTTATTTTGTTATTTGTGCTATGGTTATTTTGTGGTTTTCTCTTCCTTCTTTCCTTCCTTGCAGTGAAGTTGATTTCCTCTGCTCGTATGTTTTAATTTCTTGCTTTTTATTTTTTCATATCCATTGTATATTTTTTGATTTGAGATTACCATGAGGCTTGCAAATAATATCCTATAATCTAATTATAATACCTTATAATCTTATGTTATAATCAATATCTTATATCTTATTTTAAACTGATGACAACTTAACACATTGTATAAACAAACAACCTAACAAATACGCAAAGAAAAAAACTAATAAAAACTCTACAATTTAACTTTGTCCCCCCACTTTTTAACTTATTGTTTCTATTTACATTTTGTTGTAGTATCTGTGTCATGAAAAGTTATTATTTTTCATCATTTCATCTTTTAGACTTTCTACTCAAGATATGAATAGTTTACAAATGACAATTAAAGTGTTATAATATTCTGTGTTTTCCTGTGTGCTTACTCTTACCAGAGAGTTTTGCACCTTCTGATGATTTCTTACCATTTATTAATGTCTTTATTTCAGATTAAAGCACTCCCTTTAGCAATTCTTGTAGAATAGGTCTGGTGTTGATTAAATCTCCCAGCTTTTGTTTGTCTAAGAAAGTACTTATTTCTTCTTCATGTTTGAAGGATATTTTTGCTGGATATACTATTCCGGGATTTGAGGTTTGTTTCCTTCAGCACTTTATGACTCATCACTCTCTCCTGGCCTATAAGGTTTCCCCTTAAAAGTTTGCTGGTAGACATATTGGAGCAACTTGTATGTTATTTGTTTCTTTTCACTTGCTGCTTTTAGGATCCTGTGTAACTTTTGGGAGTTTGATTTTTAATTGTCTTGAGGTGGTATGCTTTGGGTTAAATCTGCTTGATGGTATATAACTACTTGTACTTTAATACTGATACCTCGTTCTAGGTTTGGTAAGTTCTCTGTTATTAACCTTTTGAATAAACCTTCCTACTCTTATCTTTTTTTTTTTTTTTACCTCCTCTTTCAGGTCAGTAGCTCTTAAATTTGCCCCTTTGAGGTGATTTTCTAAATATTGTAGTCATGTTTCATTCTTTTTAATTCTTCTTTCTATTGTTTCATCTGACTGTGTATTTTCAAGTAGCTTGTTTTCAAGCTCATTAATTCTTTCTTCTCCTTGATTAACGTGCTTTTAAGAGACTCTGATGCAGTCTTCATTATGCTACTTGCATTTTTCAACTCCAGAATTTCTGATTCTTTTTAATTATTTCAATTTCTTTGTTAAATTCATCTAATAGGAGTCTAAATTCTTTCTCTGTGTTATCTTGAATTTCATTGAGTTTTCTCAAAACAGTTATTTTGAATTCTCTGCTTGAAAGGTCACATATCTCCATTTCTCCAGGATTGGCCTCTGGTGCCTTGTGTAGCTCATTTGGTGAGACCTTGTTTTCCTGGATGCTGTTGATGCTTGTGGATATTCATCATTGTCTGGACATTGAAAAGTTGGGAATTTATTGTAACTTTTGCAGTCTGGGCTTGTTTATAACCATCCTTCTTGTGAAGACATTCCAGGTATTTGAAGGTACTTGAGTGTTTTCACCTAAGTTTTCAGTCCTTGCAGCCATATCTGCATTAGGGGAAATCCCAAGCTCAATATCTCCATGGTTCTTGCAGAGTTGTAGAGATATCTCCTGGCAGTCTCAGATAAGATCTGGAAGAATCTTCTTGATTGCCATTAAGAGATTCTTATTATCTTCACTTTTTTTCTCCCAAGCAAACACTCTCTCTATCAGTGCTGATCTGCCTAGTGCTAGGGAAGTGGTAACACAAATACCCCTATGGTTACCACCACTGGTACTGCACTGGGTCAGACCTGAAGCCAGCACAGTATTGAGTCTCACCTGAGGACTGTAGTAACCACTTTCAGGCTACTATCTAGAGTTCTACAATCTGGAGATGGCACAGCCAGCCAGGATTTTTGTCCTTCCCTTCAGGGTGATGAGGTCCCCCTAGCCCCAGGTGGGTCCAGAGATGCCATCTGGGAGTTAAGGCCTTGTATTGGAAACATTAGGAGTTTACCTGGTTTTCTACTCTACTGTGGCTGAACTGGCATTCAAATCACGAGACAAAGTCCTTCCCACTCTTCCCTCCTGTATTAGTCTGTTTTCACACTGCTGATAAAGACATACCTGAGACTGGGCAATTTATGAAAGAAAAAGGTTTAATGAACTTACACTTCAACATGGCTGGGGAGGCCTTACAATCATGGTGGCAGGCAAGGAGGAGCAAGTAACATCTTACATGGATGGTAGAAGGGAAAGAGAGAGCTTGTGTAGAGAAATTGCCATTTCTAAAACCATCAGATCTCATGAGACTCACTCATTATCATGAGAACAGCATGGGAAAGACCAACCCACATGATTCAACCATTTCCCACTGGTTCCCTCCCATAACATGGGAATTATGGGAGCTACAAGATGAGATTAGGGTGGGGACACAGATCCAAACCACATCATTCCACCCCTAGACCCTCCCAAATTTTATGTCTTCACATTTCAAAACCAATCATGCCTTCCCAACAGTTCCTCAAAGTCTTAACTCATTTCATCAATAACTCAAAAGTTCACAGTTCAAAGTCTCATCTGAGACAAGGCAAGTCCCTTCTGCCTATGAGCCTATAAAATCAAAAGCAAGTTAGTTACTTCCTAGATATAGTGGAGGTATAGATATTGGGTAAATACAGCCATCCAAATGGGAGAAATTGGCCTAAACAAAGGACCTACAGGCCCTATTCAAGTCCAAAATCCAGCAGAGCAATCAAATTTTAAAGCTCCAAAATGATCTCCTTTGACTCCTTGTCTCACATCAGGGTCACACTGATACAACAGGTGGGTTCCCATGGACTTAAGCAGCTCTGCCCCTGTGGCTTTGCAGGGTATAGCCCCCGCTCCTGGCTGCTTTCACAGGCTGGCATTGAGTATCTGCAGCTTTTCCAAGTGTACAGTGCAAGGTCTTGGTGGATCTACCATTCTGGTGTCTGGGGGATGGTGGCCCTCTTCTCACAGCTCCACTAGGTGGTGCCCCAGTAGGGGCTCTGTTTGGGTCCTCCAGCCCCACATTTCCTTTCTGCACTGCCCTACCAGAGATTCTCCATGAGGGCCCCACCCCTGCAGCAAACATCTGCCTGGGCATCCAAGTGTTTCCACACATCCTCTGAAATCTAGGCAGAGGTTCCAAAACTTCAGTTCTTGATTTCTGTGCACCCACAGCCTCAAAGCCATGTGGAAGCTGCCGAGGTTTGGGGTTTCCAACCTCTGAAGCAACAGCTTGAGCTGTACCTTGGCCCCTTTTAGTCATGGCTGGAGTGGTTGGGACATAGGACATCAAGTCCCTAGACTGCACACAGCAGAGGGACCCTGGGCCCAGCCCACAAAACCATTTCTTCCTCTTAAACCTCCAAGCCTGTGATGGGAGAGGCTGCCTCAAAGGTCTCTGACATGCCCTGGAGACATTTTCCCTATTGTCTTGGTGATTAACATTCAGCCTCTCATTACTTATGCAATTTCTGCAGCCAGCTTGAATTTCTCCTCAGAAAATGGGATTTTCTTTTCTATCACATTGTCAGGCTGCACATTTTCCAAACTTTCATGATCTATTTCCCTTTTAAAACCAAGTGCCTTTAACAGCACCCAAGTCACCTCTTGAATGCTGTGCTGCTTAGAACTTTCTTCCACTAGATACCTTAAATCATCTCTCTCAAGTTCAAAGTTCCACAGATCTCTAGGGCAGGGGCTAAATGCTGCCACTTTCTTTGCTAAGACATAACAAGAGTCACCTTTGCTCCAGTTCCCAAGAAGTTCCTTATCTCCATTTGAGACCACCTCAGCCTGGATTTCATTGTCCATATTATTATCAGCATTTTGGTCAAAGTCATTACAGTTCTAAATTTTCCCACATTTTCCTTTTTTTTTCTGAGCCCTCCAAACTGTTCCAACCTCTGCCTGTTACCCAGTTCCAAAGTCGCTTCCACATTTCCATTTATCTTTTCATCAGTGCCCCACTCCTGGTACCAATTTATTGTATTAGTTCATTTTCAAGCTGCTGTTAAATACATGCTTGAGACTGGGAAACTTACAAAAGAAAGTGGTTTAATGGACTTTTACTTTGACGTGGCTGGGGAGGCCTCACAATCATGGCAGAAGGCGAGGAGAAGTCACTTTTTATGTGGATGGCGGCAGGCAAAGAGAGAGCCTGTGTAGGGAAACTCCAGTTTTGAAAACCATCAAATCTCATGAGATTCATTCACTATCATGAGAACAGCATGGGAAAGGCCTACCCCCATGATTCAACCATCTCCCACCAGGTTTCTCCCATAACATGTGGGAATTATGGGAGCTACAAGATGAGATTTGGGTGGAGACACAGAGCCAAATCACATCACCTCCCTTTTTCATAAGCAGAGGAGTCCCTCCCTGTGGCCACCACCATCCTAGGCCCACAGTGAGTACTGCCTGGCAACCACTGATGTTCACTCAAGGTCCACGGGCTCTTCAGTCAACTTGTGGTGAATGCTACCAGGCCTGAGACTCTGCCTTCAGGGAATTTGGCCCCCTTCCAGCCCAGAGCAGGTCCAGAAATGCCATCCAAGAGCCACGTCCTGGAATAAGGAACTCCAAGAGCCTGCTTGGTGCTCTACTGCACTGTGGCCCAGCTGGTATCTAAGCTTCAAGACAAACTCCCTCTTCCTTCTCTTTTTCTCAACTCCCTCTTCCTTCTCTTTTTCTCAAGCAGAAGGATTCCCTCCTGATAGCCAGAACAGCTGGGAATGTGGGTGAGTTATACCTGAAGTGAGCTCGCCTCTGAGTCACACCCAAGGTCTGTGGCAATTACTACCTGGGTATTGCTGCTGATTATTGAGGGTCCAAGTGCTCTTTAGTCAGAAGGTGATAAATTCTGGTAGGACTGGGTCCTTTCCTTCAAAGCAGCAGGTTCCCTTCTGGCTCAGGGTGTGTCTACACATGTCATCCAGGAGGTAGGACCTGGAATGGGGACCTCGGAACTCTACCTGATATTCTATCCTACTCTGACTGAGCTGGTATCCAAGTTACAAGACAAAGTTCTCTTTACTCTTCACTCTCCTCTCCTCAACAGAGGGAAGGAGTCTCTCCCAGAGCTGTGAGCTGCACTGCCTGGGGTTGGGGGAGGGATGGTGCAAGAACTCCTTTGGCCACACCAGGTGATGTTTCACTAGGTCTCTTGTCTTCCAAGTTCGGTGGCTCTGAGCTTAGCACAGCAACAGGACTTGCCAGGGAATTGCAGTCCTTGTGGCCTAGACTGCCTTTCAAGTTTATTTAGGACCACAGAGTGCTTTGGTCTGCAATGGCAAGGCTCGTTGGAACTCAGGTTTTGACCACTGGGATGGGCAATTACCCTCTGGCTAGGACTGATCTACATTCTCCTTCCATCACCACTGGCTGGGGTCTACCCAGTCTTGCTTTCTGCTGTAACAAGCAGCACTGCGTTCCAGTGCAAAGTCCTACAATCACTGAGCTCACCTTCCCCACAGATTCTCTGGCCCATACAACCACTCTCAGGGGTTGTGTCGGCAAGTCAAGAATGTCTTTCCTACCCACTTCAGTGCCTCTTTCAGTGATATGAAGTTAAAACCAGGTACTGTGATTGCTTATCTGATTGTTGGTTATTATAAAGGTGCTTTTGTGTGTGGATAGTTGTTAAATATGACATTTCTGCAGAGAGGACCACTTCCCCTCATGTGTATGTTTAAGTATTCTTTTGAATGTATGAATAATTTTACAATAATAGTTGGAAAAAGAGTAGGCAGGGCAGAGTAACATTCAGAGTTTGGTATGTGTGTGTGAAGTGAATCTATCTCTAGGAACATGAAGAGATTTAAGCCTGATCATAACCTTCATATTGAAGTACAATTGATGCAGCAGAGCACATCTTCCTCTCTTTTTAAACACATGAGTGTGTATCGCAGACTTGCAATCCAAATGGATGAAGGTGACCCACCCCTTCTGGTGAAAAAATTCTTTGAAAGTTCATGTCTATAATCACCACAATTACATCTGCTTCCACCACTGCTACCGCCTTCACCACCATCTCGATCTCATTCGTTTGTTTTAAATGCTTTCATATTTCTGACATTTTACTCAGTGTTTTTTAAATATTATTATCTTTATTAATCCTCAACTACTAGTGAGCTAGATATTATTAATCATAAGATCTTCTGGGGTAAGGCTCAGCAAAGTGAATGAACTAGCCTTATCACTGCTAGTAAATGGCAGTTCTTGGGTTCAAATGCACACCGGTTGGGTTCCAAAATGTTTCTTTTTAACCTCACACCATACTGCCTAATTTCAAATATATATATTGTACTGTCACCCCTTCAGTGACAATAATGTGTACCATGAATTCTCTAAAGCAATATTCATAAGGATGTTTTAAAGGAGTAGCAGCAAAAGAATAGACTGAATATATAATTGATTAATGACAATACTTCTGAGAGGTTGGAAGATAAGACATAGAGAAAAGATGCAGAACATTCTGAAACAGAGTAAGACAAATTAAAACCAGGGAAATAGGCAGGAAGGGGAGAAAACGAATCAGAATGAACAGAAAATAATAAGACCGTCTTAAAGAATTTATTTTTTCTTTTCCCCAGAAGCCTCTTTCCTCACCTTGGAATCGGTGTTTCATCTTTTGAAATGAGTTGGATAAATAAGAAGAAAACGTTGAAAAGTAATTTCAAGTCCACAGAGCGAACCCTAGGATAGATTGTTTTTCCCTTGCAAGCCTTTCATCCAGAAAGCTTTAAGGTCTTATGGTTTTGGCAATAATTATAACAGTAATAATAATACTGCCTAGCTGGTGTTTTCCCCTTGGCAGCATGTCTGTACCAATCAGTTTGGCAGGATAATATCTTCAAGTTCACACACTAATTTGCATGAATCTGTTTGTTAGTCTACAAAAGTGAGGGCTTTTTCATGCCCTTGGACCTTAGTGTACTTGGGGCTGTCTGTCTTGGACATTGGCGCTAATGAGGTACTTTTAGGTCAGAACGAAGAGGTTCTTGCTTTGACTTATTATGTACATTTGAATATTTTAGCTATGCATTTGAATGTATATATCACAGATATCTATACAGATTTCTATGGGGTGTGAAAATTCAGATTGTTAGGGTGGAAATGTGACACTCCTACTTGCAAAAAATCTTTAAAAATAGGATATTTACCTGTTTATTAAAACAGTACTTTTGGTAATGCTGGTTAGCAGGTGGAGTGCATGAGAGAACTTTTCTT
Source organism: Trachypithecus francoisi (assembly GCF_009764315.1). Taxonomy (NCBI): domain Eukaryota; kingdom Metazoa; phylum Chordata; class Mammalia; order Primates; family Cercopithecidae; genus Trachypithecus; species Trachypithecus francoisi. The sequence continues at coordinate 73,075,977 of NW_022681453.1, read as the reverse complement.
CCTCTGAATTCTGTGACATATATGTTGTGCTGAGACCTGTTATTGATATGTGTTAGGGGTTTTTTATAGTGATCACTGTATATTATAATTCATTTAACCCTTTTTATTTTAATGACTTGTTATGAGAGCTGAGAATGGGAGAGAGGAAGGTGACAGACAGAGTAATGGGAACAATTCATTCAGCTCCTCCAAAGCATGCCAGGGCGAGAAATTTCAAGCGCTGATTCAGATTATTCAGAGGCATAAGGATTAATCCTAGCATGGATAGGCTGTGCATATGGGGCTGGAGGAGAAGCTGTGGAACTGTGGTCCTGGAGTGATGAAAGGACTATAAAACAGGTTTCTTACACTGCCTTTTAAAAGTTCAAAAATTGTGCCTGTACAATTAATGAGGAATGCAATATGACTGGATATGCCTGTACATGTTTTTGTTTGTTCCATTAAAAGTTTCGTAATGAAACAGATATCCAAAACAAGATGATATATTTATACTATACGTGGCAAAACTTTTGTTAGAAGTTCATGATAAAGCTTTTAAAAGGACTTTATCTTATCTTTAAAAGCCCTTAAGGAAAATATCTTTTCTTTTGCTTCATGATACTCAAGGACTCTTGGCTTTATATAAACAGAGTCCTCTTATTTCTAGTGGACTGACTGACCTAATACTATGAAGCTTTGAAACCATTCTTGGCTTTAAACCTAATTATTATTTCATTGCTGCTGAACATCAGTAACATGCCAGATATTATTGTGTCAACTCTTTCTGAAAAGTTAGTAAAAATCATAAAGACTGTCTATCATTTGGTGACTCCAATACTTAAATAACTTAGCCATTAACTATTGATAAGGTGATTATGACTATAGGAATTTCCTTTTCTTACTGTATATAACATTAATCAATTGTACCTATTAGATGGCAAGCTGCTTCAGGGAAAGTTTCACATCAGTAGGGGCTCAATAAATGAAGCTTATTCAATGAAGGAATGAACAAATAAACTAATTATATAGGCTTAGCAGAAATATAGTATAGCTTCTGATAAAGTAGATTCCATTCTGACATTATTTTCTTTTGTTGCATTCAATTATCATTTGAGAGGGCACATTTTCCACATTGTTTTGGCTACAAATCCTATAAATCCTATACATCTATTAAATAAAGATGTAGAAAATAATTTTTAAGAATATACATTTCATTAGGTTTAGCACACTAATAGAAAAGCTCTAATGGAAGAAAATCTATAAACTCTGGCTATAATTATAGACATCTTCTCCTTCCATGAACAAACTCTGAACTCTTTATTCTATGAACAAGCTTGAGTTCATAAAGAAGATTCAGAGAATTACTAAAAACAATATTGATAGCATACTGCATTTCCAAAGAAATGGTAGGATAAAAGGAAAGCCAAAATTTATAGCAACTAAATCATATGAAAAGGAACTGCAAAAGTAAATTATCTGCTTCTAAAAAGAGAGCATAGAAATAAGTTAGAAAGACCAAATTAATAGACCTGTACACTAAAAAGTATGGATTTTTCCATATACAAGTTATGTCAATAAACTATGACTAAGAAAAAAGACATTTTATTAGTGTCTAATGTCATTATTAAAATTTTTGTATTTTAATACATTTAAAATATTTAAAATTTTTAATATATTTAAAATATTCCCCACAAAGTATTTCCATTTTGTCAAGGGAATAAACTCTCCTTTATTTGAATTCAAATAACATTCAAATTACTGAAGCTCTGTTACTATGGCTTCAGGAAAGCCAAGAAACTCATTGTTCTACCTTACGGGGTAAAGATAAAATTTAAAAGATTTGAATTAAGATTAAGAACACTGACTTTGAGATTAGATTAATATGGAAAGCTACTAGTTATGATACTGTTAGCTAAATTAACAAACCCATATAAACAGTGGCTTATTCATTAGTAAAATATAGAAAATAGCAGATATGTGATGCAGTTATTGTGAGAATTTAGCATGACAATGCATGTAACACATTTAACGTATTAGCCCAATACTTTTTGAATTATATATTATTAATATTTTCTGCTGGGACAATCAAAAAAGGTTTCACAAAGAAGGGTGAGAAGAAAGGACATTACTGGCAAAAATAGTGGAATGAATGAAGAGATTGAGGCCGACAAGAGAAGGACATGTTGTAGTTTAAATGCAGTATGGGATCTTTGAAAGGGAGAAATGGGAGATACATCTAGAAATACGGGATATCACCAGATGGTGATGGTGTTAAATGTTATTTTAAGGAGTTTGGATCTTATTCAATGGGTAATAAAAAGCGATTAAACATTTTGGGATAGTAGAATTACATGATTTAAATTGTACTTTAGAAAGATTAATTTGGCAGCAGTCTATAAAGACAAATTAGAAATGAGAATGGTTAGATGTGAGAAGTCCATCTAGAAGAATAATGCAGGTTGAGTGTCTCTTATTCAAAATGCTTGGGACCAGAAGTGTTTCAGATTTTGAATCTTTTTCAGATTTTGGAATATTTGCTTATACATAATGAGATATCTTGGGGATGAGATACAAGTCTAGGTATAAAATTAATTTATGTTGGCCAGGCGTGGTGGCTCATGCCTATAATCCCAGCACTTTGGGAGACTGAGGCAGGTGGATCACCTGAGGTCAGGAATTCAAGACCAACCTACTCAACATGGCGTAACCCCATCTCTACTAAAAATACAAAAAATTAGCTGGGCGTGGTGGCAGGCATCTGTAATCCCAGCTACTTGGGAGGCTGAGGCAGGAGAATTGCTTGAACCCAGGAGGTGTAGGTTGCAGTGAGCCGAGATGGTGCCATTGCACTCCAGTCTGGGTGGCAAGAGTGGAACTCCATCTCAAAAAAAAAATTTAATTTATGTTTCATATACACCTTATATATATAAAGGTAATTTTATGTAACATTTTAAATAATTTTGTTCACAAAACAACATTTGTGTTAAGTACTTACGTGTGAAATTTTCCACTTATGATGTCATGTTGGTGCTCAAAAGCTTTGGAATTTTTGAAAATTTTGAATTTTTGGGTTAGGAATGCACAACCTGTACCACTTGTAAAATAACAATGAGGTCTTGAAAGGAAATGGTGGTAGCTGTGAAAAATATAACGCTGAAGGTATGGATCTGGAATATGTTTTGTGGGTAAAATTTATAAGATTTGGCCTTAGAAATGGAGGATAGTGTAATCCCAGCAATTTGGGAGGCCGAGGTGGGCAGATTACTTAAGGGCAAGAGCTCCAGACCAGCCTGGCCAGCGTGGTGAAAACCCCCTCTACTAAAAATACAAAAATTAGCCAGGCATGGTGGCAGACTCCTGTAATCCCAGCTACCCAGGAGACTGAGGAAGAAGAATTGCTTGAACCCGGGAAAAGGGGGTTGCAGTGAGCTGAGATCGCACCACTGCATTCTAGCCTGGGTGACAGAGCTACACTTTGTCTCAAAAATATTAATAATGATAAAATTAAAAAAGAAATAAAAAAGAAATGGATGATAGTGACAACTAAAATGAGTGACTGAGGCAGATGTCCCAATCAATTGAGGTGTGTTGAGCCAGCTTGAGGGTGCACCCAGAAAATAAATTTGAATCACAGACACATCTGTGACTATTTTTTCCAAATAGGTTCTCAGGAGGTTTAGTATCTACACATTTTCCTTAAAAGTAAGGGCAGCAATGAGACAATGATTACATATTTGTGAGGCTTTAGTTAGTGCCCAGATTTTCATTTCACATAGAGTAAGGTGAATCTTTGAAGACAAAGGGAATAGAGGAAGCAGATGTCTCAGGAAGGGGTGAAAAAATGACTAATCTCATCTTGTCTTTGTTTTGTATTGGGAAGATAAGCTAGTAATAGATGTTAACAGTGTGGAGTCTTTTGAAAGGGCTGGATTCTGTTTAGCCCTTAAGAAAAAAAGTATAGGCTAGGCACGGTGGCTCACATCTGTAATCTCAGCACTTTGGGAGGGCGGATCACAAGGTTGGGAGTTCGAGACCAGCCTGACCAATATGGTGAAACCCCGTCTCTACTAAAAATACAAAAACAGCCGGGCGTGGTGGCGCCCGCCTGTAATCCCAGCAACTCAGAAGGCCGAGGCAGGAGAATTGCTTGAACCTGGGAAGCAGAGGTTGAGGTGAGCTGAGATCGTGCCACTGCACTCCAGCCTGGGAGACAGAGGGACACTCCGTCTCAAAAAAAAAAAAAAAAAAAAGTATAATGGTGGTTAAGGAGAGAGGTAGTTATAATGAGGCATGTCCAACTTCTCATCCTGCCATGGCTCAGAACTCACCTTCCAAGGTTTCTCTGGGGTCCCTTCGCCAAGAGGGGAGCTTCCAAGGTTTCTCTGGGGTCCCCTTGGCCAAGAGGGGATCTGTTCAGTCAGTTGAGGGCTTAGGATTTTATTTTTATTTCTCAATAGTAAGGGGCAGGAGAATAACAAATCAGAGCTATGTTGGAGGTTTACAACATGGACATCTTGGAGTGTTCCTGAGCCAATAATGATATTGTTCTGGAAGATTATGGATTCCATTTAGGGTACTTTGTGTGTGAGATGCAAACATGAGAGACTGGCTGAGCACAGTGGCTCATTCCTGTAATCCCAGCACTTTAGAAGGCTGAGGCAGATAGACTGCTTGAACCCAGGAGTTTGAGAAAAGCCTGGGCAACACAGTGAGACCCCATCTCATAAAAATAAATAAACAGAATTCAAAGAACCTGACAAAAAAAAAAAAAAAAGAGAGACATCCAAGTTGATTTTATGACACTTAGCCTGTAAATACAGGTCTCGAACTAATGAAAGAGGTTGGGGTAAAGTTTTAGCATTTTCCCAATTTATGCAGATGATTGAAGCAGAGACAGAGCTTTGGGGTCTCTTGCAGTTAGAAGACAAGAAACAGCAAATGAGACAGACAGTTGTTTTCTGAGAAATCAGTTTCAATCTCTGTAAGGGCAGACAGCTGGTTATTCAAGATAGTGAGAAGGGAGATGATAGTGTGGGGATGGTGAATGGAGATGACTCATTCAAAAACAAACACTTCACTCTCCTGGCTCCTGTACTTCTGTGACCTCTAAGTTATCCTACTTTTCTGACCACAGAGATTTCTAAACCGCCAAAGCATTGACTACTTTTTCCCTGTATCTTACATTACTGACCTCTTGAAAATCTCTAACCAATAATCTTCTGTGAAAATAAGATAGATATCTATGTTTCTAGTCCCTATCTCTTTCCTGAGATCCATCCTATCATTTCTAACCATCTATCCGCACAGCCATTTTCACATCCGTATACCTGACTTTAAACTCAAAATGTTCCAACAGTCCCCTCTTTCCAAAGCAACATCTCTCCTTAGTTTTACCATTCTCCCAGTCACTACAGGTTGAAACCTTACAGGGAACTTTACTTTTCTCAGCTCTTTCATAGTAATCATTAATAAGTTATTCAGCTTCTTTTACCATGCTTAACACCCTTCTCCATTTTCTTTGACAACACTCAGGAAGGTAATTGAAATCTTCTCCAAACTGCATTCCTGTTTCTTCCCATTTTAATCTGTTCTATTTGTGGCTGCATGATTAGTCTCCTTAAAGAGAATTTGGATCATGTCAAAAATTTTCAGTGGAGTGTCACTGTCTACTTAACTAAGTGCAAACTTATAATACTTTCAATAAATATTCTCCATAAAATATTTCCATTTTTTCAAGAGAATAAACAATCATTTGAATTCAAAACAATTAAATTCACAACAAGAAGATTAGGGGAGATGGAAAGGAGTGGACAGAAAAAACTGATTTAGCAACTGCAAAAACAAATCGGCTAATATTTTTGGAGACATAATATATACATGACAATAAAATCAATCTGAATCAAAAGAGGCTGAGCATAAACAATAAACAAGAGAAGTCATCATCACTGTGAAGGGACTTCTATTTGTTTGAAGAAAAAGATTTCAGAAGCAATTTTACAAAGATGATCTCCAGGAGATGAATAGTACAGTATTGTTTTATTCCATTTGGTCAGGATTCATAGTGAGTGATATGGTTTGGCTCTATGTCCTCACCCAAATCTCATATTGAATTATAATCCCCAATGTTGGGGGAAGAATGTGGTGAGAGGTGATTGGATCATGGGGGCAGATTTCCCCCTTGCTGTTCTCATGATAGTGAGTGAGTTCTCATGCAACCTGATGGTTTAAAGGTGAGTGGCCCCTCCCCCTCAACTCTCTTTCTCCTCTGTTGACATGTGAAGATGCACTTGCTTCCCCCTCACCTTCTGCTGTGATTGTAAGGTTCCTGAGGTCTGTCAGCCATGCCACCTGCACAGCCTGTGGAACTGTGAGTCAATTAAAAGCTTATTTTCTTTACAAACTATCTACTCTCAGGTAGTTCTTTGTAGCAATTCGAGAATGAACTAATACAGTGAGTATTTCATTCTGTACTATATATTATCTTTTAGGACAGAACAATTGGGGAACATCCTTGGGAGAGGGAGCATAACATTGAGTGGAAGAAATGAAATCTCTTTCTTATAATATGAAATATTATTGAAGAAAGGAATAATATTTGGCTTGAAAGTGAGAAGATTTGGAATGGCCCAAGATGCCTTTTACATATATTAAGAATGATCAAGAAGAATGGTATTTTACCTTTTCCAATATGGCCCAGACTAGCATATTAAGAACAATGGATGAAAAGAAGATAGATTCATCCTCAATGTAGAAAAGAAAATTCTCATAGTCACTGCTGTCAAAAGACAGACTAGGTTGCTTCAAGAAAGAGTAAGTTTTCTGTCATCACAGGTTAAATTTACTCTGAGTAACAATTCTGAAGAAATATTATAGGGTTAATTCAAGCATCAAGAGTACAAATTGATCCACATGATCTCTGGGGTGTTTCCCAAATCACAGAATCTAGGATCTACCTTTCTAAAGCAGATTTGACCCAACCACTATAATTTACCATAGGTTCCTGCCAGACGTAGCTAATCACTATCCCTTGTGTTTACTCTACTACACCCTCCCAGTTCAATTTCTTTGCTAAGATTTTGTCCTTTGCCTGATATGCTCACATACTCTACCATTTCATATTGTACTGACTCTTGCAAGTCCAATCTAAATGACTCCTTCTTACTGAATGTCTCCCAACTAAATATCTCCTCCCTATTTTCCAAGCTGGGTATAATATTTATTAAATGGCAGAGCAGGAATGAATATAACAGAACACTGAAAAAAAAAATTTGTCTTTTCTTCTCACTGTCTCTCTTTTTCTCTCTTTGAGATTTAAATATGAATAGTTGACTAAAGCAAGTTCCAATTTTGAAGAAAGGAAAGAAAGCCAAATTAAAATAGAAAGAAGACATAGTTTTTATGGCACTGAAGAACTGAATAAATTAAATTTATCCTAAGATATTAAAAAGTTGGTAGATATTATGACAAACCCCATAGTCTTCCTTCCTTCCTTCCTTCCTTCCTTCCTTCCTTCCTTCCTTCCTTCCTGTCTCCCTTCCTTCCTCTCTTTCTCCCCTTCCTTTCTCTTTCTATATTTTGAAACACGGTCTCTCTGTTGCCCATACTGGAGTACAGTGGTGCAATCATGGCACACTGCAGCCTCGAATTCCTGGACTCAAGTGATCCTTCTACCTCAGCCTGTAGAGCTATGAGCACCTGCCACCACACCCAGTGACTTTTTTCTTAAGGCAAGGTAATGGTAGTTATTTCCTTCTTATAGCAGAGGCAAAATCTATGCCCTCTATAAAAAAGAAAAGTAAAGGACAAATTTGGTAATACATGGATCTACTTAACATTGGTTCCCAGTAAGAAGAGATTATAGATTGAAATAAACAGGACAATAAGGGAGGGCGGACATTATAATCCTCATTTACAGGTAAGGAAACTCAAGGTAAATGAAGTTAAGTGACCTGTTCTTCACCACCAAGATCTTTAACATTCTAATCCAGTACTCTTCCCACCACATCAAAATCTATTCATCAGTAATTTACTCTGAATGTTTGAATAACAATGTTGTAAAGCAAGAAATTTTGTTTTTTTTAAATAATACTGACAAATTACAAGGAGAAAACAAGCTCAGAAATGCAGTATTGTTGGCAGTATTTCTACTAAATAAATAAACTATCCTAGAGTGATTACCTTCAAGGTAACAAATAAACAGATCTCATCTTATTTCATAGACGGGAAACTAAGAAAAGAATCAATGAAAAAAAAAATTAAGGAGTTGGCAGAAATGATAAAGTGGGGGAAAAAATAGGGCAGGCTATCAACTTATGGCCTATCAGTGGCCTTGCTGATAAAGGCTTTGGTTGAGAAGTTGAGTGCTACCATGATAAAAGAATTAAGAGGATGCCAAGACGATTTGATTTTGCAGTTAGGAAGAAAGCAGTGATAACCAACATGAATTGAAATCAAAAGGAGTTGAGTAAGGAGATGAAGTCAACTTTCTAAAGAAGTTTGGCACTAAAGGAATAAGAAATGTATTTATTGGTAGAGTGGGAAATATTGTAAAATAGAAAAAAAATCAATAGAACTGAGTTTTATACATTTAAGGCAGAGAGCTAAGCATGAATAAAGAGATACTGAAAAGGCAAAAGGAGATCAATATCTAAGGGTTGAAGACATGGAGTATTTAAAAGATTTTTTTAAAAAGGAATGCACAGATAGAGAGACTAGACATGGGGAAGAAGAGCAAAGAGGGGAGAGAGGGAAGATAAAAAAGATTAAGTTGGTCATGTTGAAGCTTCTCCATCAACCCTAGAACAATTAGCTTCCACCAGTATTTGTTTTAGGAGGAACAGTTAAAAGAGGAGAAAATAAAAGGTGAAAATGCCTATGTCCAAGGACTCTAGTTTATATGGAAGGATGTGAGAAGAACAACAATATTGTGAGATTTACCAATTTGAGGAGAATTCAAAACTTTTATTATACCCATTACGAAATATATATGAGATATTCAGAAAGAGTTAGATACAAGTATTGATTAGCAGCAGGATTCAGTTGACATGAGAAAGCATTGCTTTGATGGTTCTATGATTTTCTTTAGAAGTACCTTTGGGCCCAGAAATATAACCAGAAATTAGACAGTGGCTAGTATTCATATTAGAGGCTTAGAATATAGTTTCTTCATGTAACCTTGGATTGAGCTTCCAAGGGAGATTGAGGGCTCTCCATTGCCTAAAACCTCAAAGAATATGAAGTCCCTTGTAGTATTATGGTTCCATGAATAGTAATTTTGATCGCTATACATCAAGTTTCTCTCCTCTAAATAAAGAACAGAGATTATTCCTTCTAATCATGGTGCATCTTCCATTGGCTCAAATACTTATAGCTGCATATAGTACTTGTTTAATAAGTGTTTGCTAACTAATTCTAAATGGAAATAGGTTTTGGACACATTGAGGTACTTTAGTGAGGCTTATAATTTTTCTGCTTACAGGTGCCCTTTAATCATTAGCATATTTCTTTACATAGTCTGTTAAGTTAAATTAACATACTTTTTGACTCTAAAGTCAACTTGTATTTGAACTTCCAGTAAGATTAGTACATGCAATTCACTTTAACTTTTTTAAAGTTACATTTATTATTAAAAAAATACTTAAGATACCCCATGACATTCTGAGAGTTTAGCCTAGAATTGGAAGAAGATATTTTAACATGCATGAAGTAAAATATTCTTTCAAGTTTTCAGACTATTAATCCCTTGTCAATTCATTTCCCTCTTAACAAATGATCACTTAATTTAAACTGTAGATTTGTTACTTAGAGTTTCATAAAAATACTAAAGAAGATTGTAAGTTTTTTCTTTTTGTTAAATTTAGCTGTTGACGTCTTCTCTTTATAATTTTGAAATTTTTCAGTTTCCAGAACTTCAAAATAGATGCTATTTTCCAACTCCTCAATCTTTTTTCTGTATAAAAGTAAAATAAGCCCTATGGTGATCTCTCAATTTGGAGTTTGGTTTCTATCTGTTAGTGTAGAAAGAAAATAGTCTTAACTTCTACTTTGAGATTATAGATAGCAGAAAACATTTCTATATTAATTTTCCCACATACTCCCTTTGATTCTGGTTTTATAAAAGTATAATTGAAAATACTGAAATACAGCAATTTGGCAATCCATTTTGGAACATTTAGATACCTTGAATAATTATTGAGATCTTTGGGTTATTACCTGTACCGAGTGTTTTGAGATTCATCCACCTCTATTTTCCATTTAAAGGGGACCTTGGTTCTATGACTTCAGAAAGGACAAGCCCCAAGGTCCCAGCTGTGTTCTCCTTTTATCTCCTAATCTAGTCATCTCACTTACCTCCTAAGGCCATATATCTTTTGCCGTTCTCTGTTGCATGCAGTGGCCTTTATACTTCAGAAAATTTAAAGGTCATTTTCCTTTCTTTGAAATCTCACTTCGTTCTGTTAACTTACAGTGTCAGTTTCAGTGAAAGAAAACAGAGAGGTGAATTGTCATTTCACTGGTGATAACCAGAGCTTTGGGGAGTACTTCACTAGTTGTTTTCAACCCTGGGTCACAATGCCAGTGTCCCAGACTGAGTTCCTTTCCCATTTAAACTTCATAAACTATAACCCAGCAATAGCATGGCATTCATGGTGTGAAATGAATGTTGTTTCATAAGAAGTTGCTGCATCATGGAAAATACACTTAAAAAGAGAAAAGCAAGTAAGTTCAGTGATCAATCAGAGAGAAAATTTGGATAGGGCTAAAAGATCCTGCCCTCCAAAGCTGAGTTCTCAGAAAGATGTCAGGAAACTAATACCCACTTCACCTTTATAGTAAAATTATGTCTCAGGCAAGTCCTTAGATATTCATGTAAAGCTAGACCTTTTGCAATGAAAGCAACAAGTGTTGTGAATTCCTTTTTGTGGCTTTGAGCTTCTATTTTTTCCCTATTTTTGACAGTATGATCTTTAAAAAAAAAAATTGTATCTTTTGAAAGCTACAAAATACATTTTCAATCCTCTTTAACCTTGTATTTTTTATAGAAATGCACTCTGATCTATTATTTTATAATCATATTATATACCTGAATGCTGCCTTTCATCCATTTTCTGACATCAGCAGGTTACTAGTCACATGAAATGAATACTGATTGGATGTGGATGGCATCTACTTGCCATGAATTCTGATTGGCTAGTTGCTCAGAAGCATGAAGGTCACTTGCTGAACTGTTTGTGCTTTAGTCAATATTGTCCCATGTTCTCTTGCAGACCTGATTTCTGAGAGCATTATTTAACAACAACAACAACAAAAACAACTAAATCCGCACATCAGAATTCTAACCAAGAACGCTTGTTTCCTTCCAACCTCCAGCTATGAAAATTACATTATTCTTTTTATGCCACCTTCCTTTGAATGGTCTCACAAAAAAACCTTTACATATTTATCTAAAGAAGCCCAATCCATGTGCAACTAGGGGTCTAAGGGTAAAAATGACAAGAGTCACTAACAATGGAAAAGTCTAAATTGGAGGTCCAAAGCGCACCCATCTTAATCACTTGTATGCTTCTTGGTCAAAATGTTTTTCTTTAGATAATTTAACATCAATGCCTCCACATTTTATTTATCTTTGAAGGAAGGAGGAAGTATAAAATAAAACTTATTCATCACTATCAATTCATTCTACGGATAGAGAAAGAATAAAATTGAGACATCCTAAGGCTTTCATCAGCTGTTATTGATGAATGAGAACAAAACCTTTATACAACTGGTGGATGTTTGAGACTGAACTGTGTATGAAAGAGATATTTACAGGCAGAAAGTTAGGGATGGGTGTTGACTGCAAGAAATGTAGATGGCATGACTCCCATTCAAGAGATAAGCTTGTAGGTTCTCTCACTTCCTAGTTTAGTAACAGCTTCCAAATCATCTGGATGCCTATTAGTCCACACTGATTTTGAACTTAGTCTCATAAGATACAGATTCTTTATTTAAACATGAATTTATTTGTTTATTTTAAATAAAAAGGGGAAATCCTCAAATTGCCCAAGATTTTTCTGGTACAGAAGTTAATAAAACAGCTGAAGTAGGACCCAAGAAGTTCTCAGTGTCTCAATTTCCCATTTTCTACACTCTTTGACTAGTTTCTCAGGTTTTTAAAAACCTTTTCCTATGTTCCTTTTTCCCTGGTATTGTGCATTCTCTCTCTTTTCTTTTCTTTCAGTCTCTGAGCCTCCATCCCCCATTCCTCCAGCCTCTCCAGTTACCAGCAGTGCCGATTTTATTTCTCCTCTTTCTCTTTTTATCTCCATCACTGTCTCATCCAGGGCTTTTCAAGTACCTGAGACTTCTATTTTTATTTTTAATCACTTCCTCTTTTTCTGTTTATCTGCTTGTCACTGTCTTTGCTTTCCTCAGCCTCCTCCCATGGGTGCACCATTATCTCTTTTCTCTGTCTTAACCAATCATTGGCTATGGAGACTTTTTTTTTTTTTTTTTTTTTTTTTTTAAATCCAGTCTAAGGCAAAGTATGAATAGCTTGCCAGAGAGGTCAGTTGAGATTCAATTTAAAAGTAATGCTATGGAAAATCCAACTTCCATATCTCACTCCTTCATTGCTGCCCCTGCCAATACCAAAATATAGCAACAACAACAAAAAACAAACACCAAGTTAAAAACTTGGCTTTCTGAGACGCAAAAACGAAAATGAGTATGGGTCATCTGGGTCACTATAGAAAAATCTTAACATTTGATGTGGTATTTAGCAGTGTCAATAAAGAAACTAATGGCCAAGCATGGTGGCTCATGCCTGTAATCCCAGCAGTTTGGGAGACTGAGCGGGGAGGACTGCTCAAGGACCAGAGTTCAGGGCTAGCCTAAGCACTATAGACTTCATCTCTAAAAGAAAAAAAATAATAATAAATTAGCCTGGCGTGGTGGTGCACACCTGTAGTCCCAGCTACTTGAGGCTGAGTTGAGAGGATGGCTTGAGCCCAGGAGGTCCAGGCTGCAGTAAGCCATGATTGCACCACTGCCCTTCAGCCCGGACAACAGAATGAGAGCCTGTCTCAGAATAATAATAATAATAATAATGACTAAATTACAAAGTACATTCTATTTTTCAGTTTTATGCTCCTCAGTATTAAGATTTCTGATAATCACATTGAGCCAACAACTATTTACAGAAAGGTCTGCCTAAAAGGAAGATTTTCCAAAATAAGTAATTAACATCTAGTCAAAGAAGAGCCATACAGAGGGCAGGGCAGAACACAGGAGAAGACAGTGCCTAGTGGAAAACACAGATGATTAACAAGATAGGGCACCCTACACAGGGTCCTGCAGGAAGAAGGAGAACAAGCAAGAGATGAGTCTCCAGAGATAGGCAAGGGCAGAACCACAGAGTATTCTTGATGCTGGCACAAAAGTGGCAATGTTAACAGTAAGAGACAATGGGAAACTATTGATGGCATTTACACGGAATAGAGGTGGCAAATTTGTGCTATAGAACAATTGTTTGACAGCACTATGGGAAATAAACTGAGGGAATGTTAGAGAGGAGGTAAGGTGACCAGCTAAAAGGCTCCTGCAGTTCTCTAGATGAGACATAATACCAAGTTGAAAAAAAAAATCATGAAATAAAACAGTTCAAGAGATATTTAAGTCACAGCTTAGAAACAAGCTGGGTGTGGGGAGCAAATAAATAGGAAGAGTCTGGGATGACACCCACACTTCTGGCTTGCCTGAATGGGGGTGCTATTCACAAAGAAAAAAAATCAGGAGTAAAAATGGACATGAATGGGAAACATGATGAATTCAAATTTTCTACGTATGAAAATCAAGTTTATTTTGGGAATTATAAACAGAGATTTCCTTCAAAGAGTTAGATATATGGGTCTTAAACTCAGGATATAAGTCTAGGCTAGATGTATGCTAAAACGAGAGCATCCAAGGAGAACAGGTACAATAAGAAAGAATCAGTGATTTTCTTCCATTTTATAGTTGCTAAACATTTACTGAGAGTCTACTATAGGTACAAGATGTGAGGGATTAAGCTATGTGGTGAGAATAAAAAGAAGGAATGAATGATCCTTGTCAATTCATTTATCTAATCATTTATGGGTTCAATAAGTGTTTATCATATTACTAAAAATTAAATAGTATACTAATTAGTAAATAGCAGTACTTAGTATTAATATTAAGAATCCAGTTAGAAAGTCAGATTGATAAAGCCCAATGATAATGGTAAGTAATTTCTTGTGTAGCTCCTTTACGGAGTAAACACTATAGTGCAATAGACGTAATTCATTGTAAAGACTGTTACAGTAAAGTTATGCATACATTGCAATGGTAAAATGAGTGAAAGGGTGATATCAGGGTTCTATATAGGTTTGAAGGGAGGACATGTAATCCTAGGTAAAGTGATTGGCATGTACAAAACACGGAGGTATAAGAGTGCTTCTTTTATTCCACAGATGGTGAGCAGTCTTGTGATCAAAGCTTAGATTATGTACGGGGAACAGTTGGAAATGAAGCTGGAAATATAGTCTAGAGTCAGATTGTAAAGGGCCTTGTAAGAAGCAATAATAAGATAAACTTTGTCCTGAAGGTATCAGAGCCAAAATGTTTTCATTTAGACTAATATGCTCGAACAGGTATTTTACAGAGGAAATTCTGATCACTTTACACAGGAAGGATTTGTTGCAAGAAAGCCTGGAAATAAGAGACATTTAAGAATAATTTAACATTTACTGTGATAGCTATTATTAAATATCCTAGCTAATAAAAAATCAGTACCAAAGCATTGCTGGAACAAACTTTTGGATCGATTTGTTACTCAACAATATGTAACGAATACAGGTGCTTTTGGAAGAGATGAGCAAAGGAGAGAATGGCCAAGTTTGCAAGTGGAAAAAAAAAAAAAAAAAAGAAGAAGAATCCAGAAGTTGGGGCTTTGAAGCGTTAAAAAAGCCAACTGCTTCTTGGTATCTCAAATGGTAACAGATAGAATTTTAAAAGACTTAGAATGACAAAGGGCCAATGAAACCTCTTAGTTGATAAAAGAGACATAGGGCAAAGACCATATTAAGGGTGGGGCTCAAGGTAGCTACAGTTAGTTGGCTGGAGAGGGAATAGAGGGGTTAGAAAGCAAAAGAAATAAAACATGCTTGAGAACTATTTGAGTTAACTGACTTCAAAAGAACATCGAACATAGTGAGCACGAGTAGCTGACTAGAAGCAAATAGACTAGAAGCCTACTAAGACACATTTCACTAATATGTCTTAGGGATATATAGATCACCAAAAAATAATGAGCCCAGACTAAGAAAGCCAGAATTTCTGTGAAAAACATATGATTTTTGAATTTTTATTTAATTGAGAAATTGGCTGAAGATTTGCTTTTCTTCTTAAACTCTGGACCACCACGAGAAGAATGTGAACTGAAAAAGTTGTGCAGCCCCTAAGGAAAGCATATTTCTAAATACCCACTTCAGATGTGATTGAGGAAATAGTAAGTAGGTGAGTGATCATCTCTACCCCTAGATGGCAGTTCTAGGAGCCACTGAAAAAAAAGTGGGGGTGGGTGGCAGTGAGGAAGAACACAAAATCAGAGACTCAACAACAATCATACCTCACCACTAGGTGGGAGGAGGGAGCTTCCACAACACCCAGTGGAATTTTGGAATTGCTTTGAACTAATGACTAATGTTTCTCCCATTTATACCTTTTTCCCAGGGAGACTCATTCCATTTCTCTTCTATCATTTTATATTAGGCATCTATGTGATGGAGGGGGGAGGAGACAGACAGTTTATCCTTTTATTTCCTTAATTGCTGGGCTAAGAGAAAAAATATCTGAACCTCATGAGTAAGGGTGTGATTTTTGGTAAGACTGTGGAACTGGAGGTGCCTGCAGTTACCAGGGTTTTCTCCCTTAGGGAGAAGGGGACAGTATACTATGTGAAAAAGGAAATATATGGCTCTCTGGAGGTCAGAGTGCTGACTACGACAGAAAAAAATGTTTTGTATTTACCATACCTCATTTCATTTTCTTCTTCCTGATCACAAACAAGATCACATTTCTAAGCCTCCCCTGTGTTTAGTCTCCCCCATAAGAATGACTTCTAGCCAGTGAATTGCGAGTGGAAGTGAAACATGTTTCTTCTGGTTGAGGTAGTTATGAGTTAGTGCTTCTCCTGTTCTTTCCCTCTTCGCCCATCACAGTGACCTTGGAGGCCATGTTTTTCCAATGGCAGAGCTGCAAGGTAGAGAAGAATGATAGACACAGGACTGCAATGTAAAGGAGGAATACAGTTTTATTTGCTTAACATTGTGTTATTGAGATTTCAGGAACTACAGTGGCAGCTGGGATTAATTATCCCAACTAATCTAGATCACTTTCCCTTCACTTCTCCATATCACATAAGAACAGTAAAATGTCCACTAAATAAGTAACACTGTTTAGGTCAACATCTTGAAAGTTTAGAAAACATTTATCAGATAGAATATAGTTTTACAAGGTTTCATGCATAGAATGGTTCATGATGTGTGAATTCATGTATATGCTATCAGATGATTATGAATTAGGACTTAGTGTATACACTGAGTTCTGGACTACACATCCAAATCATACCTCTGATATAGGACCTTTAGTGCAAGCATATTTTGCAGAGAGGAGAAAATTATTGAATATAAGATTTCCTATTTAAAAATTGCGGCCGGCGCGGTGGCTCAAGCCTGTAATCCCAGCACTTTGGGAGGCCGAGACGGCGGATCACAAGGTCAGGAGATCAAGACCATCCTGGTTAACACGGTGAAACTCCGTCTCTACTAAAAAATACCAAAAAACTAGCTGGGCGAGGTGGCGGGCGCCTGTAGTCCCAGCTACTCGGGAGGCTGAGGCAGGAGAATGGCGTGAACTCGGGAGGCGGAGCTTGCAGTGAGCTGAGATCCGGCCACTGTAGTTCAGCCTGGGTGACAGAGCGAGACTCCGTCTCAAAAAAAAAAAAAAAAAAAAAAAAAAAAAAAAAAAAAAAAAAATAAAAATTGCATGGAATAACTTCCTATCATTGCATAGCCAAACTTCTTCAAACTCTTCAAATTCATCCAGCAGGTCAGACATCTTTCCTTCTAAGCTTTTATGTACATAAGGACAATTTTATAAACTATATGTATGTGATTTGTATAAAGCTAAATATGTAATTTTTCTCTAATCTTTCTCTGACTGGATGACTTTTTTATTCTGCTAATATCTTCATGATCCCATCTCCTCTGCAAAGATGAGAAGACTCATCTCATCTAAAAGCTTTCTAACTACAAGTAAACCAGACAAAGATAAACTACTCCAATGAGTAACTTCTTTATTTCTTAATTTTTGAGATAACAAAATCACATGAAAATTTTCACTACAATGCTTCAGAATATTATATAAGTGATGCATTTCCATTCTGATCTACTATATTTCACTTAAAATCTCATAGTTAACTCTTTTTACATAGTGTTTAATTTGTTTTCATGTGCACATAGAAACAATCATGCCTAAAAGAGTAGTGCCAAGACAAGAAACACTTTCTCAAGCTTACTTCTGGAACAAAATTTAAATGTCGGATGTCAGGACAGGGAATAGAATGTCTGTAGAGCAAAGTGGTTTTTGTTGTTGTTGTTGTTGTTTGTCTGTTTGTTTTTTTAAGAGAAATATGGGGTCTCATTATGTTGCCCAGGCTAGACTCAAAATTCTGGGCTCAAGTGACCCTCCTGCCTCAGCCTCCTGAGTAGCTGGGATTACAGTTACACACCATTGTGCCTTAGAGAGTGCCTTGATAATAATTGTGGGTGGATGTAGCATGAACTCTTTAGACTGGGCTAATGTTGAAAATTAGCGAACTATAAATTTAAACACATATCTACTTCTTTATATTCTTTTTTGATTTCCTTCATTTTTAATAGCAAAACAACACTTTCAGTTATCAACATGGCTGGTATTTTCCAAGCCTTGTTCTTTCAGTTGAGATAAAATAAAAGTGGTCCAGATGTCATTGCTTATTTTCATCAACATTATCTATTTTGTTCTCTTTCCCATGTTGTTATGACAGTCTTAAGATATACTTGAAAACAATTAAAACTCTTTCATTCTTCAGGATGTTTTGACTCCCTTTCTCTTGCTATATTCCCTTCTCACCAATAAAACCATAGCATTTTTCTAAATGAGAGGAGCACAGTGATATCAAACACTGACAATTCATTTCTTAAAGGGCATTCAATTTTCACACTAAATGAGTTGTTCAGAGGATGAGAGTACAGTTCAAGTTATGTGGTAAATAGAACTGAAGAAAGTGAAAGCAATTCATAGGAGAGAAGAAGAGAAAAAAGGAAAAATAGAAAAGTGAATAGCTTACGTTCTGTGTGCAATATGAACAGAGAAAATAAATGCTAACCACATTCCTGGTGATTTTCTGTTCCAAGGAAATATCAACCACAACTATAATTTGCATTGTACCTCATACCACATTCTTAGAAGGGACTTTTTAAAAGAAGATATTGGTAATTAGAAAAATATTAGTATTCTGTAAATAGTACTTTATTTTTTGCTAATAACAAAGCTTGATATTGCAATGAAGCTTGGTAGTGGTCACTACATTAGTATTACATCTAGCTGCTAATTTCCAAAAGTACAATAAAGCCTTCTTTATTTATTCTCTTTCCATGTTCTCTTTGCCCATCTGTCAATAATTGAAAAGTACTCTATCAAGAAATGGAATTTGTATGATCTGTCTCCTCTATAGGGCTAAAGAAAATAATGCTTGACTCTGTGTTAGACTTTCTTGGTCTGGTATACCCTTTTGTCACTAATCCAGGCATATTTTAGAAGGGTTTTTAGTTTGTGCATTTCCAGGAGGGAACCATTGTCTTTTTGGTAATGTACTTAGTCTCTGAAATTATTGCCCTCAATTCTTCGATGTAGACTAGACTGGGTAGAAACAACTTATTTCATAGCCCTCTTTTTTAGCCATTGCTATTATTAATGATAAGTGAATCAAGTGAGCACATCCAGGCTGAGGGCTTGATTTAGAGCAAGTTAGAGTAACTCAGAATAAACCCAAGATCCTGTTAGAGGCATCTGACACTTAACAAATGATCAAAAAACAGCATCCCATGTACATTCAGAGTTATAATACAAGTGGGTAGATTGTTTCATGGGATTGTAATTTAAAATCAGAGTTAAGAGCTGCAGAGATTTCTGAACTGAGTGTGTTGAGATGACATACAAAGAGATTTGCGTAAAGACCAGGAGAATCTAGTTCTTAACCAGCCTCCACACACAGCTGACTGTGGTTTTAAAAGCATTCCTTCTTTGATTCTTCCTTGAAATGTAATCCAGTGAGTGAGATAGAAATCTCCCTGCACTTGAGTCTTATTTGTCATAATTATGCATCTTTAGGGTTTCATAATGACCAATTTAATCACTTTGCCGTTTAGAGGACTATAACAGCCAATCATGATAATAGGTTTGGTATTTGGGAGGAACCATTTAATGCCCGAGAGCCCTTACTCTGAGCCTCTTGATGCCACTTCAACTTGACAGGCAGCTTCTGATTAGCACACGTTGCAAAACCTTTGGTAAAATGTTCATTTCTTTTAAATAAATTCTGTGACCTAGTAGTAGGCATCTTAGCTTGCATACAAGGTCATGTGTAAGAGAAGTTTCCTCCAAAATGCTCATTTTCTTCCTAGCCATCCATTAAAACTGTCTGAACACAACAATCGACTTCTGTTTTCTCAGGAATTCCAAATGTAGCTTGGTTCTAAGTGACTAGTGAAAATGCACCTGAACTTCCCAAACTAGTTCTATTACTGTCATTGAATGATATTGAAATATTTTTGAGCTATATCTACCTAAAATTTACCATTTTCCTGTCATCAACTGCCTTGTCTAATACCTGTCACATTAACATGAAGAGAAACAAAACGAGGTCTTAGGGCATTTATTCTCAGTCTTTAGTGGACGTGACGATCACAGGGAGAGTATGCTTATTTGAATGTAGATTCCTAGGGCTTATCCTTAGAGGCTTTTATCTGTTATGTCTTGGATGGCCCCAGGAAACTCCATTTACCAATCACCCCAGTGATTTTGATATAAGTAGCACTGAATCACATTTTGAGAAATATTGTGTAAGGCCAATTACTAGTAGATTGGCTACTATGAAGACATCGCAGCATTTTATCTAAAACATTAATAAAATGGTTTTCCTATTTTTCCCCCTGACTGTGTGCCTCCATTTCTTCTAAACTAAATAATCACTTAAAAAAAGTATTTTGTAAATGAATGTTTGAGTGCATTTACTTCCTTGGAAAAAGTAAGATGAAAAATACAGAGCTTTTTCATTTGCATAGCATGATTTTAAAACTAAACAGGGATTAGACTTTGGAAAGCTTTGCCAAGACTATAACTCACAGTACAACAGTTTGAGCATGGGATGTGAACTGATATATCACCTACAGTATATAGATTTTACTTCTTTAATTTCCTAATCCTCAGTATCCTCATCTGTAAAAGAGGGATAGTCATACATGTCATATAGAACTCCATTAAATTAAACACAATTATATATTATACATACATATATGTGTGCATGCCTGTGGACACACACAGCACAAACACACATATATGGCTTAGCAAAATACCTGATCCAGAGTGATCTTTTTATTGTAAATTGATAATTTATAATTGTATAAATTTGTGGGGTAAAAAGTGATTATTCGTGAATGCAAGGTGGAATGATTAAATCAGAGTAATCTTACACAGCCATTGTAATCAAGGGATTAGAAACAAATGTTAACATCCCCAAATTATATCTATCTGGGAAAAGAAAATATGGCTTCTAGCCACTCTGTCTAACCTATTCTTCTTTATAGTAAAGTTAAAGTAGTAGAAACCCCAAGAAAGGGAAAGTGCCATTTAAAGACAGGCAGGCTGTTACTGAAAGCAATGCCACTGATTGCACTGCTGGTTGCTAAATGTACTGAGGTTATTGGTGCCCAGCAATAAATACTGTTGCAAGCTCCGATGGCAGGAATAAGACCATGCCATGCTCCAGGGTAAAGGAGAAAGGAGATTATCTGGAGCTATCTTCTTTTCTCCACCCATGTTTGTTCTTGCACATGCTACTAGATTTCTCCCCTCTCAACCCAATGTCTTGTTTTGAAAGGGGGCGGATGGATAGCATGGATGTGGAAACTAAGTTTTTTATTGTCTTTGCCTCCAGTATAGTTTGAGAAGGAAATGTGCAGCATATACATTTTGTATAAAATATTTTACAAAGTATTTAGCTGAGTAATAATACTTTGGATTGTTATTGCCAGATTAGATGTCCCCAGTCCCCAGCTCCAACTTTACACCAGCATCACCCTATATGATACAGATGGGGACCCAGTCAAGATGGCAGTCTAAGCTCTCGTTTGCAATGACAGCAGTAGTTAATGAGGGCCAGAGGAGGGTGAGGGTGTCCAAGTGATGATTCCCATCTTGCTACTCTCCTCCTCCAGGTCAAAAAATCTTTTTTTTTTTTTTTTTTTTCCTGTGGCTGCTGGTCTTCTTTCTTTATAGTTTTTAAGGTACATGTTTGGGCTCCTACAAGTGAGTAGCACGATCAAACACACCCTCCCTCTTCTATTATCTGGGTTAAATCTGCATACATATTAGATGATACCACTGAGTAGATTTGGTCATTTGAAACCACAGAGTCAAATCGTCTCATAAGATGCAAATAAACATAAAAGTGAGATTCATTACACAAACTTTTTAAATAAAAAGCTTTTCAAAAATGCATTTATTTCATGTATTGATGGTCTTTCTACCATTGTAGAAGACTATCAGATAATGTTGATACAGTTCATAAAGATGACTAAAGGGTAATAATAGAATATATTTAATAAGAAATAAATTTATGACAACAATACCATCTAGGGATGGATAATTAAGAGGTTGCATTGATATGACTGCTCATTAATATATCTGTTGCTCTAATTAATGCTGTTGGGGTAACAGTGGCCTCCCTTGGGTGCTGGCTGTCTCTTCAGTCACAGGACTTTCAGGGCTTGGGAGAACCGTCTTTTCTGCTTCTCTTTCTCTCTCTACCTAGCTGATACTGGATGTATGGATGGTATCAGTTTCTCCTGTATTTGTTTTCAGCTTTCTGAAGTTCGATATTGCATAGACATCTGGCTTCAAAGCTGTATGTGCCTAAGTAGTTTTTACTCTGTAAGCTCGGAATACATTTATATTTCTCCTACATACTCTATATGGTTAGTATTATTTGTAAGTCAAATATTTATAAAGCACAGAGATTTTTGGGAGAAGGTGATAAATAAATGCTTGGAAAAAGCAGCAAACAAGAAGCCCCCTAAGTTTTTCTAGTGGCAGTTTGGATATGTTAACAGAAATCTGAGCTCAGCACCACTGTAAAATCCTACACATCCTCATAACAGTCTTGAAAGTGTTAGAAAAAAATTCATCTAGCATTTTCATTTCTACTGCTGTATTGCCTGGGTTGGTATATTTATCCTTCTTTAGTGCATCTAGGAGAAAGAATTTAGTATTCCATAAAGGAATCAGTTCCTCAAACTTTCTGACTGTATTTTGTATGTTCAGATAATATTATTAACATTTAATGATTATGTAAACTAAATTCATCTATTCCACTTTTTAAATTTGTTCATAACTTGTCTACTCAAAGTTTTCCAAGTCATGACATGTTATGCTAATTTGATTATTTTTATGATATTTCCTTCTGTTCATAAAGAAACAGACTCTGTGTATTATTATAGACATGAACATACATGTTTTAAACCTTTTGCCCTGAAAATTATGACATCTGCAATAGTGGCTTTTAAAAAAAATTTAAGTAAAAAATGTGGTATCTGTAAAAAATATAAAATGATCAAGTTTTCCCCATCTCATTGTATTTTCAATTCCTTTCCTTTCTTATTAGTATGCAATTTTTTATTACTGACAAGCAGATGAATCAAAATGAGAATGCTGGTTTATCTCAGCAAATACATTACACCTATAGGGAATGGTGCCATTGGGTCACATCAGGACACCCTTAGAAAAAACGCAGAGGTGCCTTCTAGGTTTGAACTTTGTTTTGGAAGACTAAAAATTAGTGGTTCAAGTTCTAGAGCTTCTACATGGTGGAAGTTGGAAAAAAGAAACTTTGGTGTTTTTTTTTTGTTGTTTGTTTTTTCTCTACCTTTTTTGATTTGAACCTGGCCTTTGGAAATGACCACTGACAACCTGGCATTGCAGCACTGACAACAGCAATGAAGAGAGTGACTTCCTGGATGTCAGTATGCAATCAGCTCTTCAGCTCTCCTGCTCTTATTGTTGGCATATTCGGGAAACAATAACCAAAAAAAAAAAAAAAGTCAGCTTCAGGGAAAGAGGGAGGAACCAGGATGAAATTTTATGAGTCTACCACCTGGGGATTTGTGAGGAGTGACTTCTAAAGAGGAGGAAAGAATAGTCTCACTATAGATATGAAGGGAGCTCTAGTCATTATAATAAAAACAGTTACTACTCTCAAAAATGCAACTTCAGTTGGTAATGCAACCTGAGAAGTGTGTCATATCAGTTATAAAATTATTGAATTATAAAAAGTCATGATCCTTGTGATCTTTTCATGAAGCCTGGTTTCTCCTAATGTGTTTTAGTCTTTGTAACTGATATAGTGTGCTGTTGAATAATCACTAGACTAGCCACATTTAACTGCTGACAGCCTCATTTCTGCATGGATGAGTGATTCCTCAAATATTGGTAGTGAAATGTCTTGGGATTTCAATAGATAAAAGAAACAATGTTAATGTAGAGTCATTAAGATCAAATCTTTAATTTGAGAACTTTGTTTTATACTAGAATGAAAAATGAAATTTGGCCACAGGTGCCTTCACTCTTCTTGTAGCTTTAATCTGTGGACTCAAAAGAAACTATAGTCAAGTTGAACAGTTATCTTTTCATTCTATCTGGATAGGGATTTGGTTGATAACAGGCATTTGCATGTGGAGATGCTGGAGTGATAACCTATCAGAGAATGACTTTTTCCACATCCCTTTCTGAAACAGATGTGTCAAGTCTGATACAGGTATACGTGAGATTGTAGATGCTGGGCATTGCACAATGCCCATATTTTCAGAGAAAAGTACAAATAAAGATTTCTGTAAAGCATTCCTAGAAGCTTTCCTGTACTTGTATACCAGCCATCTTTAAGTCTTGCTGGTCTATCTAAGCTTGTCAACTTTCTGTACATAGTATTCACTAAATAACGTTTCCATAAATTCTTTTTTGAAATAAGGAAAGAAGTCTGTCCTGCCCCAGGGGCCAACCACTTTCTGTGTAATGTCACCATTATTCCTGTCAGTAGCCAGGTAATTAAGGATACACATGATCAATAGACTTGCCCCTTCCAGAGCTTTGTTATCTTCACCTAAAAGTGCCTGTTCATAGTGAAGGTCAGTACTGATCCCAGACAAGGGGGGCTTTTTCCTCTTGCTTGATTTAGTGCCCCTCCTCTTCCACCGTGTTCAGGATCTCGAGCACTGCATGGCACATTGATAGAAGCCACTCACGGAATACTTGTTGATGATGATGGTGATAATTATTCTATACCACAGACCACTAGTGCCTTCTCTGATTAACACCAATTTCTAATGATTGAATTTATGTTTTTGTTGTCAAAGAATTAAAGAACTGTATACATTTCAGAGGATGTTCAGAAGACAGTTTTAGGGTTTTTTTCCCCCAATAACTTATTCAATGACCAATGTTTCACTAGACTTAAGGAGGTGGAGAGAAAAATAATAAAATGCGAAGATATATGTTTTAGTTCAATTGACTTTACATGTTAGTAATAGAGAAGTATCAGTCAATACTAAATTAAGAAAACTCATGTTACATTTCACCCCCAATGACTTATCCCCGTGATCAAATTTTCTTGGAAAATTAATGGACATTTATTTGGAGCTGGTGAGGAAACTTATATAAATATTTTCCTGAGTACAACAAGTGATTAGTCTATGGGGATATGTGAATAATCATTAGAGAAAACTTAGCTTGAGATACAATATATTAACAATCAGAACTCTAGATTGAACGAATACCTGAGATTAATTTACCGTGATTACCCAACAACTGGTTAAAGAAACCACTTTAGAATATTTTTTAAATATATACTTTAGAATATATTTAATTTAGATCCCATTTTTATAATTAACAAGGAATATGTGAACTGGATTATAGTAAAGTTGATTCATAACTGATGAAAATTTTTTCCTAAACTGTGCTAATTAAAGGATTGATATCAATTTGAGGGACTTAGAAAAGGACATGATAATCAAATTTGCTGAGAATAACCAATTAAAATAGCCAAACCATAGAATAGCGGTAATAATAATAACTACACATTGACATTTACTACATGTTAGGAATAGTTGGATGGTAGAATAGTACCCAGTTAGTGAGTTCTACTTCTGGGCTGACATATGCAGATAATCCCCCCACCATCTTTTATTTCAAGAGAGATCTACAGGGAATTGAGCTTTTCTTTGGTCTGTTGTAACAAGAATTTCAAAATCATTGCTTTACAGTATTATGACTTCAGTAATAAAACAAATCTGCTAACATGTAACAGGGATAAATGTACAGTTTTCCCCTTACATTAAAAAAAAATGATGTAAATTCAAAATGGGAAATACATGGCTCATTAGCTTTGTGTGTGAAATGACTCACAAGTTTTAGTTGACTATGATCTCACAGACACTAGTATGGCTGTGGGGAAAAAAAACTAACAATTTTTTAAAGTCCATACAAATTTCATTATTTGAGGTTAAATTCATGTAGTTTTTGCTTATCCTTTATTCATTTCTTTATTTATTACTATTTGCTCAGGAAAGGTCATTTCCTCCCCTCCCCTCAGGCTCCCTTCAACTTATGAAGAAAAATAAACCAGGTATATTCAACCTCAGGGTAAGGATGGATTGGAGCCTGGCCAGAGTTGTCTTCCGAAATGGGAGTTGTCCCGATCTCCCACCCACAGAAATAAAACCAAAGACAGTATTGCTGGCCTTTTCCAAGCAGAACAGAAGACAAGCTGATCGACTGACAAGATCCATGTACAGGCTGGGGTGACCATGTGGCTCACTCTCTGTTAGCCATAAAAGTTAGTTGTTCTCTAGCCCGTGGACCTTACACACCAGTGTGTACAGAAATCACAAAGGATGCTTGTTAAAATGTAGATTCCTGAGATTGTGTTTCAGTACATCTGGAATAGGGCTTAGAATACTATATTTAAAAAATACATAGTAGACTTACTTTGCATTCATTTATATGCTAAGTAATTCAACATGTATCTGTGAGCAGTAAATATGCCCTGGTCACCCTTCTATAGTATATTAGTATCACCACGGGTAAAGCAGTGAATAAAATGGACAATGTACATTCCATTGTGGGACTATGAGACTTATATTCTACTGTGGGGCTATGGATAAAAATCTCACAAATAATAAACTTTCAAATAGTGACAGTGCTACAAGGAAATAAAATAGCACAGTGGGAAAAGAGTAGCATGGGGGTGTGTGTGAGCTAAGGTGATCAGAGACAGCTTTCTTTAGGATGCCATATGTGAATTGAGGCCTTAATGATGAGAAGAATGTGTGTGTATGTGTGTGTGTACATATAGTGGGTTGAGGCACAGGAGGTACAGCACAGAAGGCATAGGAGGTACAGCAAGTGCAAAGGCCCTGAGGTTGGAAGGATCTTGGTAAGCTCGGGCAATACAACGCAGGACTGTGTGGCTAGGGTGGGGTTTCTCAAGAGGGAAACTATTGACATTTTGGGATATATATATATATTCACACACACACATATATATTTAAATATGTACATGCATATATTTAAATATACTAAATATATGTACTTTATATATTATAATATATATTACATATGTATTTTGATATATTATATAAATATATAATATAAATATATAAATATATAAAATACACAATGTACTTTATATATTATAATATATAATAATGTATATATTTATACATTATAATGTATAATATATGATATTATATAATATATGTTATATTATAATATATATTATAATGTATATTATGTATATGTATATATTATATATCATATATATCAATACATATCATATATATTATATATTACAACATGTATTATATAAATATATAAGATATCACATACATTATAATATACTATATAATATATTATATATTATAATGTATTATATAACACATATTATTTATACATTATAATATATAAAATACATATACATATAATATTTACATATATTATCTATACATATAATATTTACATATATTATCTATACATATAATATTAAAATATAAAATATTAAAAATATATATTATATATAATACATATATATATTGTATGTGTGGTATGGGGCTTTTCTGTGCATTGTAATTTCAGCAGCTCCTTGGCCTCAACCTGCTAGATGCTGGTTTTACCTTCCTGGCTGTGACAATCAACAAAGGTCTCCAGCCATTGACAAATGTCCCCTGGGAAGCAAAATCACCCCTAGTTGAGAACCACTCAACTACAGCACAGTGAGAGAGGGAGAAAGATAGGGGGGTGGGGTGATAGAGAGTGACCAAATTATGTAGGGCCATACTAATCCCTGGATTTCATTTCAAGAGATTCTGGAAGTCATTGGGGGGTTTTAATTGGCGTATGGGGAGTGATATGATCTGATTTATATTTTCAAAAGGGCTCTGTGATGGCTGGGTAGGGAATAGGGGGTGTGGAAAGCAGAAGAAAGGATACCAGTGGGTGGATTGCTGAATAGTCTAGCAGAGAGATGATGGGATTGAACTGGTGTTTAGCAGCTAGGATAGTGAGAACATGTTGAATTCACAAAGTGTAATGGTTGAAGCCCTGATGGGACTTTCAGTGGTCACTAGACCACGCTCAGAAAAACAACATCTTTGACCCTTGCATTGTCTTTGACCCAGAAGTGCTGTCATCACCTGGGAGCTTAGATGTACCATCTCAGGCCCCACCCAGAGATGCTGAATCCGAATGTGCATTTTACTAAGATCACCAGGTGACTGATACGCAGGTGAAGTTTCAGACACACAAGTCTAAGCTAAGTTTCTCATTTTACTTATTAAAAAATAAATGCTTTGATTTGAAGAGTGATCTATCCAAGGTCACACAGACAATCAGGAGCAGAGTCAGCACTGGAACCCAGTTCTCCCATCTCCCGCCCATGTTCTGACAGCCTGCCTGGTAGGATGACATCTGTCTCCTCTTAGGGTCCTTACTTAAGAGAGCCAGGAATTGTAAATCTGTCCCTTAATTCTCATAGGATGAGGAAAAGTCACCCTTCAAAAAATAAAAGATTGAAATTCCCCCAGAGAGGAAGAATGAAAGACCCATGGTATCAATTTAAAGTAAAAAGCATTTAAAAACCAATTACCAAGCTGTGTTGCTGCTGCTCATGGGGCTGTCATCCTTTCCTAGCTCAGAGTGTTAATACTGAAAATACAAAACAAATCCCTTGAAAAGCGATGCCAGGATTGGCGTGTGGGCAACGATGATGAGGCTTTGAGATCATCCCTTGCAAAGAGGGCTGCTCAGCTGCATATTCAGTGACAGGAATCTTCCGGATCACAAACAAGCAGCAGGATTTGCAACTTAAACAATGCTTCTTTTCCCTCGATGGGAAGAGAGATTTTGGAAAGCTGAGTATCAGTCAGTGTTCCCCTTGTCTTTATCATTCTCCTCTGTGGCTACCCTAGACTTGCTGCTTTGTTATCCCCCAAGGACGTGGGCCATTTGTCAAATTCTCTTCTCCTCAAAACCTAAAGCACAAAATAGCTACTGTCCTTTCTGGCAGCTCCTGCAGAGCTAATATGTTGTGCTTATCCTAATATGTGGACCCCATCATGTCCTAAATTAAAGAGCCTGGTTTGAAGGATGAGCTTCAGGGGAAAGAAGAATAAAAAAAAGATTCAAATCCCTGAGACTACCATTCATGGGTCAAGGTACCCACCTCCATCTCTAAACCTTGGACATGTGAGGGAAGCCCTGTTTCCTTAGAATCCTGAAGGTGGTTTGGTAAACCACTTCTGCCAACGTTTTTTTCCATTACCTGGAATTAGCAGGTTACTGAAGGGCAGATAAACCAACCGCTGTATGAGCACAGTGGTTGGTGGGGAGGGAGGCTGCCTCAGGCTCTCATGGAAAGGAAGAAAAAGCTGAATGCCTTTTTAGGACTGGGTGTGAAACTGCTCCTCTCAGTCGGAGACTGGCCCCTGAAAGCACACAGCTTCTGTCACTGCACAGATGTCAGCTGCCATTAGCAGGTTCCTGACAAGAACATGTGGCATTCCCCAGTCCTTCTTCCCAGCAAATCAAGCTGGGCAGTGATGCAAATGTGTGTGTGGTGTGTGTGTTTGTGTGTGTGTGTGTATCTGTGCACACTGGGAAGAGACAACAAAGAAAAAAGAGAGATTAAACAATGGTTTCTGGACTCAGATATTTACCCAGTATCAAGAGAAGATTCGAGCCAGATTTTCTCTCTTGGAATTAGGGACTTTGGGTAAGTCACTTAATGCCTCTGGTCTTTGTTTTTCTGCACCAACTGAGAATAGCAAAAATCTATGATTTATACACTCCTTTGTAAGTGCCAGGCTCTATGCTAGAGCCCATTGTGGAAACCATCTCACTTAATCATCACAACAACCTGAAGATACAAGAACTATATATGCATATATATTTGCACATGAGAAAACTGAGACTTGAGAAGGTTAAGTAAATTTCCCCAGAACCCCTAGACAGGGATGATGGAAACAGAATTCCATGGCAGACTATGTGACTGACTGTGAGTCATCATGAATTAGGAGCTGTACCTCCTCAAATGCAGATGGCCACCTCACTGTGTGTTTGAGTGATCAACCAAAGCCACGTGTGGGAAAGCACCCGGTACCCCCAGGGCTGCACCAGTGTCAGCAACTGCTCTTTAAAGAACTCAACATCAGCTTAGTCATTCACTGAGTACTTGTCGTGGACCTGGTTCTATTCTACGAATTATAACACATGGAGAAGGGGAGTGAAGAAAGACAATATTGGCTCTTTCTTCAAGTAACACATGTTATCAGGTGTTGGCAATAAAAATATTGTATCTGTGTGACAGGTTCATAACCCTGAAGTTGAGGACACGCCACATGCTCACCAAATGAGACTAAAGCAAAACATCTGCTTACCTAACCCCTTTTCTAGTAGAGACCACTGATGGGGAGTTCTCATATCAGTATTCTAAGAGCTGCATTTAACAGTAACCATGGGACCTCCTTTTATCTCTCATTCTATTTCTGTCTTCATGGAGTTTCAAGGCAAATACCTGATATGAGTAAATTTTAATTCTGAAACAGTTATACAGTTTTCCCAAAGTTGTAATTTAACAGGCGTAATCGAGGCAGTATATCATAGTAAATGATGGTTTATCTGGTGTTCATCACCTAGAAATATTATTACTAGAGGGTGCTTCTGTGCTTCAATGGTACAATGATAATTGATGTTCACAATGATTACCCCGAGGCAGTGCAAGTTCCTGAAGTGCTTTGTGGATCATAAAAAAAAAAAAGAAAGAAAAAAGAAAAAAAAAAAAAAAACAGAAAAGCTCCCTTGGTCGTTTTTTGCATTACAATGGAACATAATACAATTCTTTGACTATTAGTCACCAGTAATAAAATATGTGCTAACATCACTGATCAGAGCATTTCAATTTCCCATTATATACCATTATGCCAAAAAAAGAAATTCTGTATAGACATATATTTCGTATCTTTCATTTCCTTCCAGAAAAGCTCAAGCTAATTTTACATAACTGAGTGCCTGCCCATGAAGAACTCTGAGGGGAAACTGCTTGTGTTAGTTTTTTTATTGCTATGCAAACTTAGTGGTTTAAAATAATGTAAGTTTATTATCTTACAGTCCTGGAGGTGAGAAGTCCAAAATGGGTCTCATTGGGCTACAATCCAAGTGTCAGTAGAGCTGAGCGCCTTCTGGTGGTTCGAGCGGGAGAATCTGTTTCCTTGTCTTCTCCAGTGTCTAGAAGCTGCCTGCAGTCCTTGGCTGTGGCCTCCTCCTCCATCTTCACACCACCAGTGTAGTATCTTCAAGTCTCTCTAACTACAACCCTCGCTTCCATCTTCACATCCCGTTAGCACTCTGACCTTCCAGCTTCCCTCTGATAAAGATGTCTGTGATTACGTTGTGCCTCTCCAAATAATCTAAACTAATTTGTTCATCTTTAGATTTTAACTTAATCACATCTGCAAAGTCCCTTTTGCCATGTAAGGTAACATATTCACAGGTTTCAGAGGTTCAAATATAGACATCTTTGGGGGTGGGTCATTATTCTGTCTATCACCCTCCTCTTAACAAACTTTTCATCACAATGCTATCCTTTTCTTTCTTTTCTCTTTGACTTTAACTTTTGAAACAATATCATCTTTCTATAGATGATGAGTAGAGTGATCCTGAAATGAAAATTATAGAATTCCATAAGGTCATGGGAATCAAGTTCACACAGAAGCTCTGCTAATATTTGTCAGATTCTCACCTTGCCCTGGACCAAGCCAGCAGGAGAGAGGTTCCCCTGGCAATTGCCAACTTCACTGTGTGTGGCTTACTAGCACTTATGCCCTAAAGAGGGCAGGTGCTTAGACTTCTGTTTCTTAGAGCTTTCACTTAAAGATTAGAAGAACTTGAAGTTAGATCATAAAAGGAAAAAAATATGAAGAATATTTTCTTGGTGCCAGACACTGGAGAACACATGGGGATATTAGGAAGGAGAAATGCAAAGGCAGAAAGCCAGGCTGAAAGAAGCTTCGGATGCCATCTGACAGGCCTTTTGAATGTGCAGTTTTGGCTGCCTTCCCAGCTGCACCACATACCCCTACATCCCTCTGTACATTGCTGGAGGAGCAGGAAAGCATCCCTTGGAAAAAAAGTCCCAGTGCACTCAGAGAATAAGGGGAAGTCATGATTAAGGTTATGAGAGAGATACTAGCCAAGAGGTAGTGGAGGTTACAGCTGTGTGGATAAAATGTCCAGACAGGAAGAAAGTACATGCAAATGGAGC
The DNA here is from genome assembly GCF_009764315.1 of Trachypithecus francoisi. NCBI lineage: Eukaryota > Metazoa > Chordata > Mammalia > Primates > Cercopithecidae > Trachypithecus > Trachypithecus francoisi. The sequence goes on along the minus strand of NW_022681453.1, from coordinate 73,043,816 downwards.
CAAAATGGGCTTCTGTTTCTCAGCTGTAGACAAATGTCCTCTCTGCTAACCTTTTGCCCTCAGCTCACTTTGGCTGCTTGCCTCTGAATTATGTTAAATGTTTCTCTTTTATCTCATATTTGGGTTTTCATAAGGCCTGATATTTACAAAACCATTAGGGTGTAAATAGGAAACCTGATACATCTTTTATGAGCAATGTTTGAAAGAACAAAATTCATCATTTCAAGACTGGTTAAGACATAGAAGAAGTCTGCTATAACTAAAGCACCAGGGTGAAGGAAAGACGCAAACATGTTATTGTTAACTGTGATAGTATTTTAAAAATATTTTACTTCAGAAATTTTAATGGAAGAACAATATAGCCACTATCTTTACCAAGAGCTTAGCAGTTCAGGGACTGTGGAAAGGACTTCATGAAGATTGTCTTTACGGTGTGCAACAGTAATGAGAAAGTTCTATGATAGCATCATTTTGTAGATCATTAGGTGACTGAAGGAAGTCACTTTACTGAGGTCACACAGTTTGCAAATCATAGCTAAAGCTCAGATATAGGTTAGCCTACTTCCTAATTGTATCCTTTTAGTTGTATTACATATTTCCTCTGTTTACCTAACACATTTGACTTTATGGATAAATTCAGAGAATTGTGTAGTATAGAAAATCTCTTCTCAGATTATTTGATAATAAAGGCAAGATCTAATTACAGTTGATTTGAATATTGCAAGAGTTGGAACTCCCCACATTTTGCCTTTCAAAAGACATTTGGGTTTGTTCCACTCAAATCTCATTATTCTCTAATCTTTTTATTCTGTAAAGCAGATTGTAGTAGGTTGAATAATGGTCCCCCAAAAGATACATCCAAGTCCTTACCCCCAGTACCAGTGAAGGTGACCTTATTTGGAAAAGGGGCTTTTGCAAAGGTAATTAATTTAAGGATCTTAAGATGAGATCATCCTGGATTAAAGCTGAACCCTAAATCCAATGATGTTAATAAGAGAAAGGAAAGGGAGATTTGAGACACACAGATACAAAAACACAGAAGAGAAGGCCATGTGAAGACAGAGGCAGAGATTGGAAATAAGCTGCTACATGCTAAGGAAAGTCAGGAGCTACAAGAAGCTACAAGAGGTAAGGAAAGTTTTCCCACTAGATCCTTCAAAGGGAGTGTGGCCCTGCCAATACCTTGATTTTGGACTTCCGGCCTCCAAAATAGTGAGATATCACCTTTCTGATGTTTTAAGCCATGTACGTTTGTGATTATTTGTTGTGGCAGCCCTAGAAAACTAATACACAAATGTAGTTGATGGTGCAGATGTCAAGATAGTTTGACAAACATTACTGAGAAAAACTGTGTGATTCATGACTGCAACTATGTCTCAGGGATACATTTTTGTAGTTTAGTTTCTTACCAATGCGAACTGAGAAATCACAAAGTGTTATAATACTTATTACTAAAAATCTAAAAGTCCAATTGACATTCAGGGCTTCAATATAATATTCACTATGGTCCCAAATGGTTTTTTTTCTAGTACAGGAACAGAATGAAAACTTATAGTCCTTGTGCTTTGAGGGTAAAAATTCAGGCCAAGGCTAACAAGTATTTCATTGTAATTGAATATTCATCATTATAGTGATACAAGCAACAAATTTTCATTAAAACTAGTAATAAAAACAATATCAAGTTCATACAAATAATCTAAGCAAATGTATATATATGTATACATACATATACACATGCACATATACACATATACACAATTATGCATACATACATGAAACCAAATGTATATGTGTGTGTATATATACACATAGGTGTGTATATGTATATATACACATATACATTTGGTTTCATGTCTATATATACATATGTATGCATATATACACATATACATAAGCATGTATATACATATATGTATATATGTACTTTTATACCATTTTTATACTATTTCTTGACCATTTGATTGATTTCTTATGAATGGTCAATAGGGAAACAAGTGAATATGGAATCCCTCCTGGTATCTGGTAGATTTTGCTCTTCTGATAAAACCCAGGAATACCCCTTGGCAATTCTCTCTGAACCCAATTCATGATTTATAAACAACTGCCTGTAGAGCTCTGGGCTTGGGTTCTGCAAATTCATAGAATCACACATGGGTGGCTTCCTAGTAGCTCCTACATATGTGAGAAATTGCCAATGCAGAGTACCTGGGACATGACTGACATGAAGTAGGGACCCCATTATTGACACCAGTAGTTGAAACTAATGTGACTGTTCTAGTAGTGGTAATAATAGTAGTAGAAGCAGTAGGTAGTAATATTAATTGTAGTACTGGTGGTGATAGATACTATGGTGAGAAAATATCTGAATATTCATTACAGTTTGTCCAAATCTTATGGAATTCTCTTATATAAGAAAGAATCCCTAAAGAAAGAGAGTTAACTCCTTATCTTAGTGTTTCCGTGGATATTGAGAATCTCTTCAAACCCAGAAAGGTACTACCGCAGGCAACTGAGATCAATAATAAATTTTCCGGATCTACTGAAATAATTCTTCACCTATCTCCACATGAGGACTGTATTTATGATCGGGTCAGAAGCAAGATTCAGTCCTTACAGACTGGCCATGGTAGCAGCCCTTTATCCCATCCCAGTCCTCAGTCTCCCAACCTTACACAGCATGATAGAATAACGTTATGGGTTACTCCTGCTGCCAGACATTTACTTGGCAGAACCACACCTTTGACAAGAAACAGAACTGAGTGAAGATTCACATACATTCTCAAAGGCTTAGTAACATCACACACTAGCCTCAGCAGAGCCCGTGATCCACTCCGACACGCAGCAGCTGAGTCAGCCTGCTGTGGAGAGCTTAGAGTGCTTAATTGTTCCTGGGGGAATTATCTCCTCTAGCAACAATCAGTAACATAACTGCCAAGGGTAGAAAGTTATAGCTGCTCACACAGGCGTAAAACACATTTTCCTTTCAGGCTGGCCTTGGGTTATAGGAATAACCCAATGGGATGTTCTTTGGGTCTCCTTCTAGTTTTCTGGCATTATAGAGAAGATGACCAGGGTTGGCGCTACTGATAGGCCATTCACACTTTGGGGTGGGGAGCTAGCAATAGGCGGCAGTACAGGTTTCAATTGGTCCTTTGGTTATGGCTGCATATTCTGAGTTTAAGAGAGGATTTACCTCTAAGATATAGCAGTCATAAAGAAACATGATAGCAGGGCAATTAAAAGTCTGTGACCCCAGAGCTCAAGAAAGACTGATGAGCTGGAAGTCCTGATGATCAGCATCATGTGACAAGGTATTATATGCTATGGACTGAATTGTGTCCCTCCAAAATTCCTAGGTTGAAGCCCAGATGCCCAATGTGATGGTATTTGGAGATGAGGCTTTTGGGTGATAATTAGGTTAAAATGAGGTCACGAGAGTGAGGCTATCATGATAGGACTAGTGCTCTTTTAAGAGGGGACACCAGAGAGTTTGCTCACTGTCTCCACACACACAAAGAAGTCATGGGAGGACCTAGGAAAATGGTGGCCATTGACAAGCCAGAAAGAGCCCTCATCAGAACTTGAGCATGCTGGCACCTTGATCATGGACTTCTAGCATCCAGAACTGTGAGAAAATACATCTCTGCAATTTAAATCCCCCAGTTTATGGTATTTTATTATAGGCCACAGCTGATGGATACGACGTAGACTAGTAAACTAATTACTTTACTAGAAAATAGAAGATGTTTATCTCTGCTCTCTTCATGGGAATCCATCCATCCATCTTCACCTAGGTGGCTCCAAAAAAGTCAGCCTGTCTAAATTCCGGAGTTATTCAAATAATTGCCCCCTGCCTACTTCTGTGTCCATATCACAGACGTGACCATAAGCAATGGGCAGCTAAGTCCTCAATACTATGTGTTATCATCAGAATGACTTTTGTTCTGAGGTGAAATTCTTGAATATATAATTTGGTGCAATTTGAAGCAATTTTCCTATTTTTTGAAAAATATAAAATGTCTGCTGGATTGTTCTATGAAGACTAAATTTCTGTGACTATTTTCCCATCTGCTTTTCAAATTTCTCATCCCCTGATCTGGATCTGTCTTCCACAGCCCAAACAGCATAAAGACTCAGCTATCAGGCCAAAAAAAATTAAAGAAAAAAAGACTGATGTCATTCAAAGACTGACATTTTAGTTTTTATTACTAGAATACCTTAAAGAATTAGATCTGATTTGCATTGATATTTGCCAACTGAATTATTAAAGTTTTTTTTTTCTTTTTCTCTTCCCTTCTTCAGATTTTAACACTCCAGTCAACTGCAGACAAAGCTGCAATCTGTGACTTCACAGAGCCTCATGAGCTTTTGAGTTGACCAACCTGAGAAAAATTTCTGACTTGATGCATGAAATGAAGGCAGGTGACACATAAAGGAAATGACAAGGTATTTTTTTTTTTTTTTTTTTTTTTTGCCAAGGAGTTTGCTTCTCACAAAGTTTCTTAAGTGACATGGGGCAATTTTATTGGCATGTCTTTTATGGGCAGCAAGACCCCATTTGAATTACCTATTGAGGTTTCTCTTTTTTATTAGAATGAATTGCAGCCTCAGTGTACTGGGAGACTTGCAAATGAATATGCCAAGAGAATGATGAGGATTTCAGAAATGTGTGCACATTTTAAGTGATATGTTAGACTCAAACATCATTAGAATGTAGATAGAAAAAGACAAAGTGGGAATTTTTGCGCAGTTGTTACTTCTAAACCTCTTCATCTAAAGTGACAGAAATTCTAACCAAACAAATGTGATAGTGCATCTATATCAAGATATTTTTATAAGCAGACACAAACACACAGTCACTAAAACATTTCCTGTTGATTTCTTATTATTGCACAGGAAGAATCTCAAATGCTCCTATATTTGTGCTTGGTAGAAACAGTACACAACCCTGACTATCTCAAAAAGATGTGTTTTCTTTAGTGCGGGGGTTCTCTAAGTTTACTTTGCATCAGAATCATTAAAGTTTTGGGGCCCACACCTAGAGTTTCTGATTCATGTAGGTCTGGTGTGGAGTCTGATAACTTGCATTTCTAACAAGTTTCTAGGTGATGCAGATGCTGCTGGTTTAGGAATTATAATCTAAGAACCAATGTTTTGGACTATCCAGAAACTGGTTTTATTACTTATTTAGTCAAGTGGAGTGCTTTTCAGTCTTGAAGTTAGTTCTTTCTACTATCTAACCAAAATGATGATTGTAATTTAAGTCTTTATTTTGTTCTGTGGAACCTAAGACAATAACAACAAATACTTGAATAATAATTTTTCATTAATGAATCACTTCCGTATGGATTATTTCACTTTAGACAATACAAGGTTTATGGTAGGTGAGTAGGCATTCTATTATTCATGTTTTACAGACGGAAAGTAAAGGTTTTAAAGAACTTACCTAAACCCCTATAAAAGTAAATTGTGGACAGCAGGGACTCGAACCAGGGCTTTCTGACTTTAAAGACTGTATTCTTTCTATCAAATCATTCTTCCTCTCAATTTGTTACATTTGTAGAGAGCCATACATTTTTCAAACTACTTTCATATTCATTATCTCATTTGATCCCTGAAAGCAACAGTCTGAAGCAGGCAGGGCACATATTATTGTCTACATTTTGCAGATAAAGCTATTATAAAAGATGATGAGAAAAGTAGCTACTGTCGTTCAGACTGCATCTCTGTACACTAGGCAACATTTTTCCTGCAGCATTTAGTAGCAGCACCTGATGTAGCAGGTACAGTATTAGATGTTGTTCTTTCCAGTGATAAGTATTCCATGACGAAGTATTAAAACTGCACCCCTACGCCCCACCAACATTTTTTTTTCTCTTTTCATGGTAGAAATGCATTTGAAGGGAAAGGAAGTGGGGATGAACTTTAGTGTTACCAGATTGGTAGGAATGTGGGGAAAGGTCCCTAATTGCTATACTTTGAATACTAAGTATGGCAGCTTTCTCCACCTGTAGCCCAGGGTTTTTCAAAATTAATGAGCACCTAGGGATCTTGAGGAAATGCAGATTTTCATCCAGTGGGTCAGTGATGGTACTCAATATTCTGCATTTCCTTGTTTCCTCTACCACTTCTCCCAGGAGCAATATTCTACATTTCCATAGTGATGCCAGTTCAGGGTCAGGGTCCAAACTTGTAGCCAAGGAACAACCTTATTTCTCAAAACTATTATTTTCATTCTCTGAACCACCTCTCAATCTCTAGGCTGAAACAGAAAAATTGAAAATATAAAACATTGTAACAATATTTGGTGAGTACTACACATATCGTGGGACTTACCTAGGTGTGTCTATGTGCTAGACTACTTAAATATTTCACAATTTTCCAAACTATTTTGTTCTGAAGATCCTGGACAATGCTCAAACTGTGGTCCATAGAGCAGTAGTGCTCACATTACCTGAGTGCTTGCCAGAAAAGCAGAATTTCAGGCCCCACCCAGACCCACTGAATCAGAATCCACATTTTAATCAGATCATTTCCTAGCACAGTTGTAAGAGAAGTCCTTCCAATCGTCTTTGCAATCCCTCTGTGATTATAGTGTCATCATTCTGTTCACCTGGCTTGTAATCTAACTCCCTGAGAGGCTTTACTTCTACAGAATCCTAAAATTCACCAAAAGAGATAATTTAGTGTGAGATTGGCTAAGGAATCTATATTGTTCAATACCTTTGCTTCTACTCTGGGTAATTCTGATGATCAGCCAAATTTGTAAATCCAGCGGTCATCTAATAGTGGCCGCAAAAGTTATGCCACAGGTGGCCACCACCAGAAGGGTTTTATAGTAAATTACAGGAAGTATTATAAAACTTCCAGCTCTTGTAATGGGGGCTTTTTCTTCTGTTTGACTCAACATATTAACTGTCAGAGTGGGACTGAACCCTTCCCTACCATACCCTCACCCCGACTATAGCACAAGTTCATTGGAGTGATAGTGTTGAGATCCTTGTCATCACATACATAAAGAAAAAAAATTCTTTCCCAGATACGAAATTTGCAATAGACATTTCACAGTGTTTTGCTTTGTTGCTGTTGTTTTGAGATGGAGTCTCACTCTGACATCCAGGTGGAAGTGCAGTGGTACAATCTCAGCTCACTGGAACCTCCACCTCCCGGGTTTAAGTGATTCTCTTGCCTCAACCTCCCAAGTACCTGGGACTATAGGCACATGCCATCATGCCGAGCTAATTTTTGTACTTTTAGTAGAGATGGGGTTTCACCATGTTGGCCAACCTGGTCTCGAACTCCTGTGATCCACACACCTTGGCCTCCCAAAGTGCTGGGATTATAGGCATGAGCCACTGTGCCCGGCCTGATATTTCACAGAGATTTCAGGAAAGCAAATGTCCTGTATTTAAAGATGTATATTATACAGTACTGTAAAACTATAGTTTATGAGGACTCTGTTCTTTAAAAGTAAACTTTAAGCAGGTTGCAACAGAGTCTGACTTTTCCCTAGAATAAGTAATTCATTTATTCATTCAGCAAATATTTATTGAACACTTAGTCTGTGCCAGGCACTACAGTGGGAACTAAGGACATGCAGGTGGCTGCTTTCATGAGGAAAATAGACAGTAAAAAAGTAAACAAATGTTTAAAACAATTACTGAGTGTGATAACTGCTGACAGGAAAAGAACAATTGCTGATAATAAATGGGTGATAAGAGACTATGAAAGGGCCAGCAGCAAGAATGTTGAGATTTGGGAGTATTCTCTATAGAACATTGGAAAATGATGCAAGTGGGATGGAAGCAGGTCAGCACGTCAGAGAAACTCAAGGCAAGAAGAATATGAATTGGACCTAGACAGAGAACTTTCCTGAAATGTCCAGAATCTTCTTGGTAATAAATTACCAAAAGTATTAATTGGATAGGCTTAAGTTCTATAATTCTATTGCATCATTTGTAATTTGCTTTATATTCACTCATGCTTTATTATCAGTTTGTATTTAGTTCATACTTCATGATATAAGTTATTTCCCACTAATACTTCTATTTTTTTAGAATGAAATCCTCCATTCAGTAACTCAGTTTAACACCTATAATATGCCAATTAATATCCTGAATATATACACATGAATAAGGTGTAGTTTTTGCTTTTTTTTTTTTTTTTTTTTTGACAGAGCCTCGCTCTGTAGCCCAGACTGGAGTGCAGTAGCGCAATCTCGGCTCACAGCAAGCTCTGCCTCCCGGGTTCACACCATCCTCCTGCCTTAGCCTCCCAAGTAGCTGGGACTATAGGTGCATGCTGCCAGGACCAGCTAATTTTTTGTATTTTTGGTAGAGATGGGGTTTCACCGTGTTATCCAGGATGGTCTTGAGCTCCTGACCTTGTGATCCACCCACCTTGGCCTCCCAAAGTGCTAGGATTACAGGTGTGAACCACCACACCCAGCCAGTTTTTGCATTTTTATAGATCTTATAAACTAGGGGGGAGAATGAATGAGCACATAGTTAAAATGCAGTTTTATTAATTTTATGACATTCCTTCCTGGAGGAAGTATCATCTTGAAGGTCTTGCAAGAATAAGTTATACTGTTAAAATGATGGTATGAATGGGATAAGCAATCATGTATGAAGTAGAAAGCCAGAAGTGTGAAGGCCCAAAAGCAAGTGAATAAAGCACACTCTTGAAATATAAAAGGACTATAATTTCAAGAGTGTTCCAGGGATAGGATAATCACTTGAATCAGGGATTTAATGTCATGCTAAGTAGTTTGAACTTTATTCCAAAAGTGCTGGGAAATAGGAATATTAAGCAGAAAAATTAACCTGACCATTTCCGTACTTAGAAATAGTAGCAAAGGGTCCAATTGGAAAACTGATGAAATGCAGGTGAAAGGAAATATTGGCTGAACTACATTGTGACAATGACAATAAGGAAAGTGAATGAATTAGTAGTTGCCAAGGAAAATACTCAAGATAATGTGTGAAATTAATCATTGCTGGGGCAAAGGAAGAAAGAGAGGCCAGGATCATTTTCACCTTTCTGACTCAGACAATTTTTATTTCCTACCCTGAACATCTCTTAGAACTTGTTCTCTGGCCCCTTTGCTTCTGACAACCCTGGGTACATATCTTGATTCATGAGACCTGAGATTGTCCCCCTTGGCAAGGATCTAAATCAGACCTACCCTGGCATCTCATGAGGGATATTGAAATAGATCTTAGCTGACATCCATAGACAACACGGGAAAGTCCATTTTGGACAGTCCACAGGAGCTGTACAACCAAATGAGACATTTTCCTGTATAGATAAGCCCTATCAACACAGTGTGAATCCTTTTGCATCCTGTTGCTTAGTGGCTTGGTTAACTCCCAAATTTACCTGCACTTACTGTGATGAATTTTATTGTGCAAATATCTGCTCATTTCAACAATTCCATGGTCACTTTGATTTTTAAATATGCTCCTTGAAGAAACTATAATGTTGTATTTGTTTATTGGCTTATTTGTTTGCTTATTTTTCTGTGTAACTCCTCTCTGTTGATGTTCAATGGTTCACTCTTCAACACTGCAGGTCATTTTTGTGTGTGTGTGATAGTATAATCATCTCTTGCAACATCAGTTTTTAAAAAAATAACAAGGGTTGTAATTCACCATTATAGGTTCTATATAGCTACAGTTAATAAAATATTTACTGTTATATAACCGGACTGTGGGAAAACTATCCTCTCAGGGGAGAATGAATATATGAATAAGCCATGTCAGAACTTCTCCCTCTAACAAACAAGAGACTGTCATTGTCATGGCCTTTTGAAAAATAGATCTTAAGTGGGTACATTGGGATAAAATGTAATATAATATATAAAATATTAAGGCTAACTTGGATGTTAGCTTTTTAAAAATCCCCCTGGTTATTGTGCTGGAATGAAGGATAGACCTGAATAAAGAAGAGACTGAGGTGGTTTTCAGTCAAATTATTAATCTCACCCAAAATGATCACTATAGGCAGCTAATATATAGTTAACTAATAATTACAATAAATAGTAATAATAATAATATCAAAAATAGCTAACATGACATCAAGAACTTTGCCTACATATTATTTTAATTTTCAAGGTAATATATGATACGTATTCTATTTTTAAATGTATTTTAAACACAGACTAGTTGGAATAGTGGCAAGAAGTATTTGAAGGAGTGAGATGCTGAGAGATGTGGACTCTATTTCTGTTTTACTAGGCCGTGGACAAAGTTTCTGATTAAGTTATTACCTCTCCCCACCCAAAGTTCTACCATGTCTTGGAGCACTGATGGCCAAGCTAGTCCCCTAAGAACACATCCAGGCTGATTCACTTCTCTTCAGGCAGAGTGCCCTAGGAATCTGATGACACATCTGTGTAGGGTAGGAGTGGGGTTGTAGGGTGATGCTAGGGCATTTGTCCAACACTTGCAAGAATAGCCAGCACATTAGGTTGCACAGATCTTCTCAATGACTTAAAGGCTGACCATGTCAGTTACTGTGAACATATACAGGATTTTTAAAGTTTGGGTTGCGGAGGCCAGTAATCATGTGGTTAAATTTTGTAGTCATTTTCTAAATGATCCATTTGTTTTAACAATAAGGTTACTAAAAAAGAATTTGTATTTACTTGATTAAGCCATTATGGAGCTATCTGTATTGGGAAAACGTGTTTCAAATCTAAATTTAAGATATTTTGTACCCACAAACAGCTGTCTATATACCTGCTACTGTTATACTGAGACTATACTGGGAAAGTATATAACTTTCTCTGTGAGTGTGTGTGTGTATAATGTAGTAGATACACTGTTATTTACTATAGTATATATAGTAGTATATACATTGGTATATATAATATCAATATACAAGTAAGGCACTGAAAATAAAATATAGCAAACATTTTAAAATTTATTTTTGTGCTCTTGGGAGAAGGAAATGGATATATTAAAAAGTAAAAAAAAAAAAGTGTGATTTAAAGAAGAGATTTAAATATTAAAAGAAAAGTAGCATAACAAAACCCCTACATCATGATTTCACATACAGATGCCTGCCTGGATTCTTAATGCATTATCATTCTAGGCCATTATATATGTTGTTTTCTATGCCTGGGATATTCTTTCTTCCCCTATTTTCTTGGCTAGGTCCTATTCATTCTTGAGGTTTCAGCATAATACTTCTCAGGTGAGCTTTGCTGGTCTTGGCAGATTTTGCTACATGGCCCTGTTTTATGGTCTCATTGTGAATGCCATAATTTTTCCTCGTAATGAATCTAATTATGGGGCTCTTCATGCAATGATAGATGTCCTGACTTATGGTGGCTGGACTTACAATTTTTTGACTTTACGATGGTGTGAAAGCCATATGCATTTAGCATGTGCACCAATTTAGGATGGGGTTATATCTGGATAAGCCCATCCTAAGTCAAGAGGCGTGTGTATTAGTTTAATGCTTTGCTTTCTTGTTGAACTGTAAGCTTCATTTGTGCAAGGACCATGTCTGTCTTGCTCTTCCTTGTGTCTGTTTACAGAGTGAACACTCTAAATAATTCTTGACAAATGAACAAATTGTGAGATGGAGATCAAGATTAATCTGAGTATAATTCTGTATTGATGGATGACATATTTTAAAACCAATATACAAGTAAGAAAGACACTGAACATAAAGCATAAGATTGTTTTTTATCTATTTTCTCCTTTTTAAAGAAAAAAATGAAAATATTAAAAAATTAAAAATGTAAGAGATAAATGAAAGCAATTAATAGAATAAATTGCGTCATTATTCTCTTTTGAATGTTACTGCATGGTCAACAGTCTTTACCTGCAAAATGCATAACTTTGACTTTTCCACATCCATATGTTACCAGGTTTGACTCACTGAATCTTCTGGAGGGTCCACACAAGAAAGCCCCAGAGAAATAATTTCCTGAAACTTAACCTGTAGATAATGTATTCTTTGTGTTAAATATGAAATCATACAAATTCTAACATGCTAACTTGAAGGACCAGATGTTACTCGCAACAGGTACTTCTGTAATGCAACTTAAGCAAATGAGTTCAGTTTAACATTATATATTTCTCTCAAGCCCATGAGGTCAGAGTCTAGGCTGGTCATATTGGGTGAGTTTACAATTAGAAGTAAAACAGATGGGAGTAATAGCATTAATGAAATTAAAAAGTACCATCAGTCAAGGGTTCAGACTTGGAAATGAATTGAAAGGGGAATCTCAGATCAAGTGGTTAAAACTCAACGTCCAATGAGAAAATGGGATTTCACACTTTTCGGACTCCTCTTAGCTTCTCCAAGCACAATATTTTCCCACTCACTCCATCAAATTGCAAAATACTTTTTAAGTGAGATCTGACTTGTGGCTGAAAAAGAAAATTACACAGTACCTCTTGGGTTGTTCTCAGCCTAAAGGGTTAAATCCTCAGTGTGCTTTTTGAGTTTTTCAGTGCTAGAGAGCTATGGAGGTTGTGAAAACCGTTGCAGAAATGAAATGCATAGAAACTCTTTCTGTGACCCTGAGCAATCCTGACAACACATGATGCACATTTGAGAAAGGGACTTCCTCATGAATGTGAGAATAAAGATTTAGAAACAAAGTTAAATGAAGATGGGAGCAGCATTGCTCACAGAAGGAAGATCAAACACTCCATAGAAAATACACGCTACGGTGCAATTGCCCTCTGGGAGTCACAGGATTATGAAAGTCTAACTTAATTAAGGGAGAAAATAGGTCATATTTAATAACCACATGTGTGACACATCATTTTGAACTATATAGCTGAAGAGGGGAGAAAAATTAAGAAATCAGAAATGTAAGAAGGCACACAGAGAATGCATAAATGTCTTCAACTTCATCTAATTCAGGTGTTTTGTATTTTGTATGTATGAAAAATTCACCATTCTTCTAATTTACCTTTTTAAAAGCACTTGCAGTATACTTGAAAAGGAAATTTCAGGCACATAAAGAAAGAAACAAAATGGCCTTGCCAATTTTTTTAAACTAAATTAAGAAGTAATAAGTATTCTCCTCATAAAAATATACCATGCATATTTCTTTCTTTTCTTTCTCTCATGTCATCAAATGACAGACAATCAAGTATTGTGAACCCTGAGTAGAATCTTCCCCTATCCAGGGCTCAATGTCCCTGTGGGGTCGAGCTAATTACAGGTACATTTCCTTTGCAAGGCAGTCACACTCTGTACTGTTGAAGGCACAATTAATAATTGAACAAAGCTAGCCATTTTTTTTTTTTTCCTCACATGGCCACGGGTTGCAGGCAGCTTTGCTGTCACATAGGGAGCAGAGTCTCTTCTTTGGGTCTCTTCCACATAGCTTGTTTACAGTCTCCAAGGAAGACTTCACATTATAGGCTGAAAAGAATCACCTACTGTTTCCATATTTTGAAAGAAATTTTTTAAAAAACCATGAAAACAAACAAACAAAAATCCTAGTTTCCTTTATAAAATAGCAAGGGAAAGTTCTCTCTCCTATCACCAGGAATACGATTATGATCAGTTGGTTATTTAGGTCAGATGTAAAAGAAATGAAAGAGGAGGCGTGGGAATGGAAGGGAGAATAGTAGTCTGCCCTCAAGTCTGCAAATGCAACAGAAAGCGAGTTTTGCATGTGCCAGAATAGAATCTGACTTACAAAGTGAGAATAGATGGAAGACCGTAGAAGAGCAAAGTTGTTTCCTTTAAGATGTCTGAAGGGGCTTGGTGGGGGATATCCCCAAAGCCCTACCCAGCCATGGATGAGTGCAGCAAATCCTTGTCCTGTGTCCCAAGCCATGGCCTTGAGCAGGAGTCTATGAACTTTTCGATAAAGGGCCAAATAGAAAATATTTTACATTTGTGGGACAAGTGATCTTTGTTGCAATTATTCAGTGATGCTGTTTTCGAACAAAAGCAACCGTAGAGAATTTGTAAATGAATGAGCATGGCTGGGTTGCAATAAAACTTTATGTATGGGGAGGCCGAGACGGGCGGATCACGAGGTCAGGAGATCGAGACCATCCTGGCTAATATGGTGAAACCCCGTCTCTACTAAAAAAATACAAAAAACTAGCCGGGCGCGTTGGCGGGCGCCTGTAGTCCCAGCTACTTGGGAGGCTGAGGCAGGAGAATGGCGGGAACCCGGGAGGCGGAGCTTGCAGTGAGCTGAGATCCGGCCACTGCACTCCAGCCTGGGCAACAGAGCGAGACTCCGTCTCAAAAAAAAAAAAAAAAAAAAAAAAAAAAAAAAAAAAAAACTTTATGTATGTACACTGAAATTTGAATTATATATGTGTAAATATATATATATAGAGAGAGAGAGAGAGAGATTTTTGCAAGTCAAAGAAATAAAATTATTTTGATTTTTTTCCATTTAACAATTAAAAAACTATTCTTCACTTGCAGGCAGTACATAAATGGAGCAGACTAAATTTGATACACAGGCTGTGGTTTGCTGACAGAGGTTACTGACTACTGAGAATCCCTGTGAGTGTATCTATTTTCCTGGTTGATACTGAAGTCTCCAGGGTCCTCTGAGTTTATGTAAATACAGCCTTTACTCTGGCCTCTGGTCTTTTGGTGACTTGAAACATTACAGAAAAACAAGGGGTCAAATCACATGTTCATTATCATGGGAAAGTTTATGAGAGTTAGCTATGACTACCCGAACTCCTAGACAAGGTGGGAAAGGCTCTGAAACTCTGGTTGCACATCAGAAGTTTTGTAAATTCAAGGGATAAAAAGGAATCTATCTTTAGGTTCAATTCAGCCATAGAAAATTTTTCTTGAAAAGCCTATTTGCTAGTCAACATTGTGCCAAAATAAATACTTTCTATTAATGCAGTTCATTATTTGATTGTAACTTGAATAGACTCTTTCTTCCTTTCTAACTCCCATATCCCTTCTTTTATCTACCACCTTGTTCCACAAAAGAGTAAGAAATTATAAATAGTATCTTTATAAAGACATTTAAATTAATTAGAAAAGGTGAGACAAAATAAAAATAATGGTAAGAAAACAAGGTGATAGCACAAGTGTGATCTGAAATGTACTTGATCCCATAAACTTCTACATAGCTTGTTTATAATCAATTTTTTTTTTTTTTTTTTTTTTGAGACGGAGTCTCGCTCTGTCGCCCAGGCTGGAGTGCAGTGGCCGGATCTCAGCTCACTGCAAGCTCCGCCTCCCGGGTTTACGCCATTCTCCCGCCTCAGCCTCCGGAGTAGCTGGGACTACAGGCGCCCGCCACCTCGCCCGGCTAGTTTTTTGTATTTTTTTTAGTAGAGACGGGGTTTCACCATGTTAGCCAGGATGGTCTCGATCTCCTGACCTCGTGATCCGCCCGTCTCGGCCTCCCAAAGTGCTGGGATTACAGGCTTGAGCCACCGCGCCCGGCCATTTTTAATGTGTAATTTATGTATAATAATTTATATATTTTTACAGATGGTCCATAAATTTGACTCTAAGTTTACAATAAAGGGCATACAATCACTTATGAAAATTCACTGGGTCCTTTCTTAAAAAGCAAATGATTGCTTAGGAAAAAAGAAAGTAGAGATACTGAAAAACAAAACAAATTTCCTCAAATGGTCTTCTCAAAGGAAAACTGTAAAACAATTAACAATCTCTCAATTATAACATTACAGTAAACACAATGATTTTAGAAGGTGTCTTTTATAAAATCCTTAAATATGAGCCAAAGCTTCTACACCAAATTGCTATTCAGTAAAAGCAATGCTACTTGGGACAGGGGTAGGTGGCATGGGATTGGAGCCAACACAATGCCATCCAAGTAGAATGTGCTCTGAAGGTTTAATTCATTCCAAGGGAAAGATATAATATCTGCACGTTTGTACTCGAGACAATCCTTTATACATTTTTTTTTTCCACATGAGGTCTAAAATAACTACGTGAGTCAATGAGTTTGAGATTTCTCTCCCAAATAAATGTCTCATGTATATATTATCAATAAATGAGAAATTGCCTGTGTTAATAAGGATGAGTTTTGAGTGACACTTTCTCAAGAAAATAGAGGCCTCTAATAAGAATATCTGCCTAAATATAAAACTATTCTATAGGTTGGTCCAAATTTTACTTGAGAAATTAATTTGGGATCTACCATCAAACAGAGGACCCATCTTTTCACACCACGAAATACAGATAGTTTTAAAGACATTATAACCAAATGCTATCCTGGATTTTTAGAAATGTCTCAATTTAGCTCCTGTTGTGCATCTAGTCTTGCATAACATTTTTATGGTGTTCATTCTAAAATGAATATGTTGTAACAAATCTCTAGTTGCTTACATGAGAAAATTTTGTGACTATAATATATAAATTAGTTTAATTTGTGGGTTCTCTACAAAATCAATAATATTTTATAAGAAAAATTGACCTATTGCCTATCTTTCTAGAAGATTTCTATATTCTATAAAGACTATATATTCTATAAAGCTACATTCTATAAAGACTGTGTTATTTGACAAAACTTAGTTTTGCATACCAGAAAATGTAATTGGTAGAGTAGAGGAGTATGTATGCAGCTGATCTTAAATAATTTGCTCAAACATTTAAATAAAGTTCAAAAAGCAGGAGGCCTGGGAACATTTTCATGGCGATGATGGTGAGAAGGGGGAAGAAAGGATGTTGAAGACATTCCAGGGAAATGAGTTTCTGATTTTGACTGAATTAGTATCAATAGCTGAGACTCATAATGAGTTCATGCAACTTAGTCCATGTCTAATGCCCATCACAGAACCTGATGCCAAGGACAGTACAATAAAAGTGAGAAACAATTTTGTATTTTCCTGATATATTTCTTCACAAGGTGCTACAAGTTTTCTAACTTTCTAACTGTAGTTAAAAGCTACGCAAACAAACTTACAAATAACTATGTAAAATTAATTCAGACAAAATATTACCCCAAGACACTCAATCACCAAACTGCCATATATTTTACATATAATATCAAGCCATTTAATGCTTCTGTATTTGTTGCATTGCAGGGGGCTGTTCTATCGAAACTGAAATTTTACAGATAGATAGATAGATAGATCAATCTACATATATACTCAGTACAATGATTATAAACCTTATAGAGATTAATACACTAGCAAAGACCATGAGGACCCTAAATAAGACCTATGTTGCCATTCTCTTAGTATTTTAATAACGAGATACATGCATGTCCTTCTGATTCAACAGAATTTCAATTCTGATTCTGAATTGAATTGATATTTCTGATTCAACAGAATTTCAGGAGCATGAGGATATTTTAAACAGTATGTGGCATATTAGAACCTGGAGCATTGCTTACCAGTTGGTGTAAGGTGTCTCCAGGTGATAACAGGTTCAGGACGGCCATTGGCCATGCAGACCAGAGTCACATTGCTGCCCTCATTCACAGTGACATCCGAGGAGATGTTGGAGATCTTTGGTGGGACTGTGAAAACAAAAGCAAATGGAATATGTAGCCATGTCAGTAAGATTAGGCTTGTAGCCATACAACTGGAAGTGGCAGATTCAAGGTTTTATAACTTAATTTGAATTTCTGTGTTAAGAATTAAGGTGCTTTTAAGACTCATGCTTGTCATTTGCTTACCAAATCTGTAAGTTATCCTAAAGCACATACATTGTGAAGGTAAGAACACCCTTCACAATGGCCATTTGAGTGCTGTAGGAAATACACAAACTAGTAAGATGAAAATATCTTTGCTTTTAAAAATACTAGAATATATCTTATTTAGACATTAGACAGCATGCACATTTATGCAAACTAATATATTATTTTTTATCATTGTTATTTAAATTTCTTTTCTTATTTGTATATAAATATAATCCAATGTCTTTTCCAAGTACCAGCAAAAGAAAAACAATGCTATTTAGCATAAGATTACATTACTGTATTATTAAGATGTGGCAATACCTGGTTACTTATAATCTAGCAACGTAATGAACATGGATTAATCATCACAATAGAAAGCATTTAAATATCATCTTTGTGTATAACAGGCTGCATGAAGTATCTTAGAACTTAAAACATGAATTAATAAGGCCTATGTCACAGACAGGTAGACATTCAAAAATACTATTACTTCTAATACTTCCAACACCACTACTACTAACAATGTAATTAATAGCTAACTTTCATTAAACATTTATTATACATAAAACCCAATATAGAGTGTTTAACAAATATTACTTCAGTAACTTCTTATAATAAAGAAATGATATCCTATGAAGTTTTTATTTATGGGTGGGAAACTGAGGCATGGAGGGGGCTAGGTGAGGGGCAGAAAATGAGTTTGAATCCCAGTCAATTCTGGGCCTTTGCTCATAGGCACTACTTGAATGCAACTTCATCTTCACAACCCAGGCTACCAGATGGCTGAAAACAACAGAAATTAGTTTTTGGTGATGTGAGAAATGAGTCCCCAAGGGCAAGCTGTACTGCCGTCTGACTTCCTTCATTAGTGTTCAGGGTGGCAACATTAGATCACACGTCGGTAGGCTTAAGTGGGGAGTGAATTACTCACAAATTTCATCACAGAGGTTATGCACTGACTACAAATAGCAGGGTTTATAGTCTGACTGTGAATTTCTTCTTTTTTACTCACTTGTTTAGGCTGTCCCTGAGAAAGTATGTGTCTGGGGGAAGGAGAAGGACAAAAGAGGATGAAGGAGTTCAATAATGAATTTTATCTTTTCTCATTCTTACTGCCCATTAGGGACTCCGTGTAGTGACGAATAAAACAGGAACATTTTCTGCTTGCAGAAGCAAGCACCTGACAGCCAAACGATCCCTGTAAATCTTCATTAGGAGACACTGATGGTACTTGGGCAACTGACTGGTTCAGTGTGTGACAAGGAGGAAGCAGAATGAGGACTCTCTCCACCTCAGCATTCCACTCTTGTAGGGCCTCTGGGTAGGGGACCGGTCATTACAAGTCAAACCCAAGGGCAGCAGACTGTAGTTGATTCCAAATATTTAGCAATCTCTATTTACAGAGTTCCTAATCCTCCTTTTGGCTATTGGGGTTAAGGGTCGTTTTCTCAAATTCACACACTGTCTTGCAATATGTTCTCACAGACTTTTGCAGTGAAAACCTGAAAGATCATATATATTTTACAGGGAAGAATATCAGGCACAGAGAAAAACGATGGCTTGTTAAGGACCAGCCCATCAAGAACTATGGCTGGACTTAGAATTCAGAGCTCCTGAATGTCCGATTGTTCCATTGTTTCGAGTTCACAGTTACTAACTCTCAGATGAGAGAACATCTTCAAAACGACTGCAGTGAACTATAAATCAATGATAGTGTTTCAGAACATAACGTGGACATACTAGGTGCCATCCTCAACAATCCAAAACCTATCACAGAAAGCTATATAGTAATTCTAAGATTCCGCATTACTAAAGTTGTAGTTACATCTGAATTGCAACACAGGACACAGTGTGAGGAGAAGAAATATAGATATGTTGTGATTTAAAAAAAAAGGCTCTATATCCCTAATATAAAACCATGCACATTTATAAAACAGAAAAAAAAATCCACAACTAAAAAAATCCCAGAGAATTACTACCTGTGGTACAATTGACTGACAATCTCTCTCTCTCTCTCTTTAATAAAAGGACATAGAGCAAAGAGTTTGCATTTACGTGTCACACCAGTTAAGCCACTTGTTCACTTTCACATAGACAGGTACTGATAAAGTTGGGAATAAAATCTAGAATAATTGACTGCAGGGCTATGTTCTGGCCACCAAACCACACTGCATCTCCTAATTAAGGACAGTCTATTCAAGTACTGAGTCTCAGAGACTGGAGATAGAGAAAGTGTTCGTGCTGAATAGTTAGGAATGTAACCACGTTGTATTCCATGTGCCTCTGGATCACTTTCAGTGGGTCTTACTTCATCATTTGTTTTCCTACTTTTATTTCATTTTGTACTAGCTTCTTCCCATAAGCATGTACATACGATACAGTCTTTTTGCTGTCAAAAGAAATGTCTCCCTGAACTCTTTTTCACTTCTTCTTTTTTTTTTTTTTTTTCTTTTTTCCTGTGACTTAGCTTTCAGGGGATCCTGAGAACATGCGTCCCTTTTTTACTTTTTATTTTTTCCCACATTATTTACTTTCAATCTCTCTTTCCAAATCTCTTGAGGGAATTGTCCTACACCACATCGTCATCTCCCATCCACACCTCAACCTTCAGTGCAATCTGGATTCTCTCCTTAACCTCAAATGAAATTACTGTGAGGAAGCTCACCAATTATCATATTGTTTCTAGGTCTATGGACAATTTCTGTTATCTTGTTTTTCTCTGAACTATTTGGCTCTGTTGATACTCCTTTCAGTTGTTATTTTTTATTTCCCTTGGTTTCTAGGACACCAAATTTAACTGCTTTTCCTCTTATCCTTGTAGTCAGCCTTCTTAGATTAACTCTTAGGCTTATCTTGTCCTTTCCTTAACTATCTGTATTTAAGAGTTTGATCACTTACCTCTTTCTTCATCTCAATCTATACATTCATCAAAGGATCTTACCTATTTTCTAGCTTCAGAAGCTAAAGCACCACCTGCAGCCCAGATTTTTTTCATGATTGTTATACCTACATTCCAATGGACTATTCTGTATCTCTACTGTTTGCCTCACAGACACCCAAGATTCAACAAACTCAGGACTAAAGTCATTATCTTCCTTCCCACAAAACACTTGTGTTTTATTATCTTAGTTAACAGTGTCATCAGGTAGAACTGTCTAAGCAAAAAAAGCGAAGCATCTCCCTTGACTGCTGTCTCCCCTTCACTACACTCATAAAAAATTGATTCTCATGTTCCGTGGTTTATGTCATGCTCTGTGGTTTATGTCATGTATTGAGGATCAATTTTATATTATATGAGTGTGATGTATATATACGCATATATATATGCATATATATGTATATATACCTGTGTGTGTGTGTGTGTGTGTGTGTGTGTATATATATCAGATTCATTCTTTACTCCCAGTCCCTACTCCCACTAACCTTGTTTCAGACATCAACGTTTATTTCTGGGAGGGCCTAAATTACTGAAATGAGAAAATATTAAAAATGGTTTCTTTGTCTCTAGCTTTCCTCTCTTCATGCTCACTGCCACACATTCACCACACTACAGATTTTTTTTTCCTAAATTGCAAATGTGAATATAATATCTCTTGATTAATCTCATTGTCCTCAAGATAAAATCCGAACTTTTAAATATAGTTTAATAGGTCATTCATGATTGGCCCTGCTTATCTCTCCAGCTTCATTTCCTACTCCATTTGCATTGCATCATCCAGTGGGATCAGGCAAATTTTGGCTTCTGGAAGTGCTCTCCTCACACTCTGGCATTTGAGATTGTATTTCTTCCTACATGAAATATTCTTCTTTCAACTCTTCATGCAATTACCCTCTTCCCCCTTTCAAATTTCAGCTCATCAGCTTGTCTCCTTACTTGTTTGCGAAAGATTTCCTGTTGTTTCCCACCCTGCTGCCTCCCACTCTGCTCCTGGATCCACACTGGGTGAAATGCCCTGCTGTGTTCTCACCTCATGCCCCACTCCTGAGGCCAAATTGGGTGAAATGCCCTGTGTCTCAGCCTCACAGCACTGAACCGTGACAGCTGGGTTACTTACCTGTGCCTTTCACTAAACTGTAAGAACCACACAGTGTTTTCTAAACCACAGAATCTTACAGAACATGGTGCTTAGAACATAGCAGGTGCTCAAAAAGTGCTTGAAAAAAATTCATTTAGTTTGTCCCAACTCTTTACTTCACTCAAGAAGGGTATCTCACAGAATTTTTGTCAGAAAGGAATAAGTTTTCATTTTGGACGAGTAAAATGGAGCTCTTATCAATATTTATTTAGCTACCCCTTTAGTCATCTATTTCACTATCAATTTATTTGACTCTTAATAAAAAACATTAACCATAAGGTAGAGAAGTGTCTGTATATTTCAGGAACATAGCAACCAAGAAGAACTTGGTGTCTAACTTCCTTAACTACAGGCTTTTTTCTGAGTTTTAGTGTCTTTGTTTCTTTTTCTGTGAGGAGGAAGAAGTAGATAGATAGATATAGATATACCTTTCTTAGTGTAATAGTTTACTATTTCTTTCCTAGTTTCCCGTAGCCCTCTATAGAATTAAATTTAGATAATCACCAATAACATCAGGTGGCAATTCAAAAATTTTTTCTATTACCCCATAAAATCTTTATAAAAATCCTGGGAAGTAAAATGTATTATTATTATTATTATTATGATCATTATTACTACTATTACTACCATTTCCCACATGCAGGCAAAGGGGACAAAAATGGGTAAATATCACATAGCTAATGAATAATAGAGGTAGAACCAAAACCTACAATTTGTATGTTTCACAAACTTTACTCTTCCTCTAGATCATATTCACTTCTGCAAAAGTGGTAGAGATAGCATTTTTTCCTTAGTTTAATTCTCAGTAGGAATGACTGCCTAGAAAGTACTGTTTAATATAACACGCCTATTTGAATCAGCAAATGTAAGTTGTTTATTTTTCAAAATCACTGTAATATTGATTTATGCCAAATTCTTGGAACAACATAGTACTCTGTGTGGTAGCTTTTTTTTCCTTTCTAGACAATCCCTTAACAATTCTTATTTACAGAATATTAGTGAGATTTATTATATTTTCCTATATATAATGCCATGAACCATTTATTCAATGTTTTCAATCTATTCAGTTTCAGTGATAACTACATTTGTCTGGATTATTTTGTTTTTCTTACTGATTAATGAGAGCTACTTACATTGTAAGGAATTGACCTTTTGTTGTCATATAGTCAGATTTACAATTTATTCTTTGGCTCTGTCTTTTGTTTATGATTATTTTTGTTTTGCTGAAGTTTAAAACCTCCTTGTTGTTGTATCTATTGATCTCTCTTTTGTTATTTCTTCCACTGCTTTCGTGCATAAATAATCCTTTTCCAACATAAGAACAGTTAAATACTTATCTCTATTTCTTCTTTTTATTTTAATTGGTTCTTTTTTTATATTGAATTCTTAAAATCATATGGAATTTATTTCTGGTATGAGAAATAATCAGTTTTTTCCTCCCTATAATTTTTTTAGCCAATGTCCACAATACCATTTGTTGAATGATGTAAAGCGCATACACTCTTTTGGTTTTCAGAATTACCCTATAAAGTGCTACCAACCTGGCCAGCTCAGTATTTCTGGGAAACATGTAAATATAAACATTACTTACCATGCTAACTAATTCAACCAAAATATTTCTAAAATATATAATTAATTTTTTGGATACTATACTAGTATGTGTTAATTTTAAAATTTGGATTATTAAATGGGTAATATTCTTTACTGAAATGCACATAAATTCTGCATTACAAAATACACGTCTTTCTTTTGTTTTTCTGAGTGCAGTGGAGCGATCATAGTTCACTGCATCCTCAAACTCCTGGGCTCAAGCGATTCTTCTACCCTGACTTCTCAAAGTGCCAAGATTACAGGCATGAGCCATTGCATTGGGCCTATATACTTTTTTTCTATTTAGTAAAAATTGAATGGTGATTTCTGAAATAATGCTAAAATCTAGGTGCATCTAATAATGTAGACTCCCTCAGCTGTGCAATGGGGCAGCCTTAAGTAAGATTATGACACAGTAGTTGTTTGTACAGTTCTGTAGGTTCACAAATCATCCCTCCTTTTTGTATAAGACTAACATTTCTTATATATGCCAAAAAGTGGAAATGGAGTCAAAGTCAGGGACATAAGTAGAATAGACATATATGATTTACTTGCTTACTTACATATATGATTTACTTTCTTCTGGTAAGACATCCCGGTTTTCCTTTGGAAAAACCACTGCTCACCCACAGCTATTGGTTTGTTGGGACTCTTAATCAAGTGACCAATTCTTGGACAAGGAGTGGGGACAAGACCTAAGCTGTACCATTCAGACTTCCCCCTTGGAACTTGGTTTCTATGAGGAATGATTCAAAAGAGGATGAAACTGACTTAATCTCTTGTTGGCCGACTGTGTTAATGGCCCCAAATCTGTACCCTTCCCTCTATCCTCATCCGTTGCCACATCTATGCCCTCCTACAGAGGGTGACATATACTTTTTCATCCCTGGGGCATGTTACTTGCTTTTGCCAACAGGATGTCAGCATCTGGAACACAAGCATAGTTTTGAAAAGTGCTGGCACCATTGAATTCACTTGTGCTTGTGCCTCTGCCATGGCCACCAGAAGAACATGCTCAACTGAGCCTCTTCATCTCAGGAGAAGGATGGGAGATGCCAGACAGAATTGTCAGAGAAAATACAGTGTACCCAGTTAAATATACATTTGTGACAAACAACAAACGCTTTTTTAGTATAAATGTGTTCCAAATATTGCATTAGACACATTTATAAGAAAAATTATTTGTTGTTTACCCCAAATCCAAATTTAACTGGGCATCCTTTATTTTTACTTGTCAAATCTGGTAACCCTAGGAGCAGAGTCACCTCAAGAAATTCAGCCTCAATAAGCTGACTTCCCCACTTGTGCAAAATAAAGAATAACTATTATTTTATGCTACTGATTTTGATTTGTTCAGCAGCAATGGTTAATATACATCATGAAAGGCTAACCACCTGAAAGGACTATTATTCTTCCCTAGTTTTTGCCACTAATTATTTGAGGTTATGGTTTGGATACCCAGAGATATAGCGCTTGTGTACTTGCTGAAGTAAAGTTTTTCTGTTTTCCTTCAATTCTGTGTTATTTCATATTCTTCCAATGGGCCACCTGCTTTACATATCAGATTAGCCAGTCAATTTCTATTGCTTAAACCAAAGAATCCTAATTGTTGCAAATTAAGGATCAGCCATAATAAGGGGAAAATTTGAAGAGGGGACTTTCCACAGAGGTAAACTGTTGTCATCTCTGCCTAGATACACCGTTGGCTTCCACATGCTAGCTTTGTTGCATGTTAAGCATTGGTTGAGTATCTGTCAGTTTGGTTGCTTTAAAATAACCTTAGATCTACAAAGCCATTTAATTCCAGCTGTGAATATTTTAATGCATTTATCCTTGGTTCCTAACTGAACAACCAACAGAAGGAAACTAATCAGTTCCCGAATAGGAGAGAAAAGTGGTCAGTTGGCTCATTTCCCTAACCTCAAATAATTAGCGGTTATTACTTGTACTCAATTCAAAGTGCCATTTCTAATGGTACAAATTAGCAACAAATTAGTCTCATTAGTTATTGTTCATTCAAAGATGGGGCAAGGTGTACACACTACTGTGTATGTGGTGATGGTGGGGTCTTAAAAAAACACCATCAACTCCCTAATTTTTAACTTTTCTTTGGTACAGCAAGAAGAGCTTAAGCCCTGTTTATTTGCATATGTCACAGGCTATGAAAGAATATGGTGTGTCTATGTAAGAACTGGGTTCAGAAATCTACAGAATGTTTCTTGAGCAGCACTTGCTGTATTTAATAAGCATACTCCCAGGATTTAACAATGAGAATAAAAAGATACAATGCAACACATAAATGCCATCTAGTGAAACATCAAACATCCATCTAACCTGGCATTTTGTTTCTGAAAATGCCACTAAAGCATGTTTTGCTGCATGGTGTGGGAGTTTCCAGGATGGATGACAGGACTGGGAAATGTAGCACAGTGTACTAGATTGAGAGCCAGGGGATTTGTGATCCTGCCCAGCCACTAGCTCACAATGCAACAGAATATTCTCTGACATTTGCTTTTGAATCCCCATCATCAGGCACTTTGTAGGTGCTTAACCAATTTTGAGTGAATAAATGACCAAACTATAACAAATTATTTAAATCCTTCTGAGCTTCAGTTTCCTCACCTAGCAATTGGAGGTACAAGGTTAGCATTAGGCAATATTACAGGATTGATATTAGGGTCAAATAAGATAATGCTTGTGAACTTGGTCTATCTATAAAGCAGTAAGAGGTCTGACAAATGTACCTATTATTTATTACATACTAAAACTAGCTAATAAAGAAGTGTTGTCTTGAGCCCTCCTAGGATAACATGGTAAAATAACCTATGCATTTCTGTGGCTAATGGCATTCTAGTTATATTTTTGCAGGCTCCATGATTGCCAAAAGGTATAGGTAATTACTATAATTTATAATTAATC
Source organism: Trachypithecus francoisi (assembly GCF_009764315.1). NCBI lineage: Eukaryota > Metazoa > Chordata > Mammalia > Primates > Cercopithecidae > Trachypithecus > Trachypithecus francoisi. The sequence goes on along the minus strand of NW_022681453.1, from coordinate 73,017,608 downwards.
ATTAATTGTGGCATTAAAAATAAATTACCCCAAAGATCTGTATTGAGCTTTTATCTACTATTATGGAGAGCTCTGCCAGTATGTTGAGCCATTTAATAAATGTCCCTCACTTTATATCTCCAATAAAAAGTGACACAAAGATGCAAGAATATACACCATGAGTGAAATAATTTTCACCAATTTTTTTTAGAAATTTAGCTGACTCCTTTTTCCAAGAAAAAGCAGCCAAAATTAAATTTTGTCACAATTTTACATAGTTTGTCATGTCTCCATAAAAAATTGGTCTTCTTTAATTTGTTGCCCTTGTAAACAACAGATGTTACCAGGTGTTTTGTGGCTGTCATTGGAGTCTCTGAAGCCTTAGACCTTGTAGTAGAATACAACTGGCAGTGAGAATATCTTTTCCACTAGCACTAGTTCCCACTTCTATTAGGATCCATTTGCAAAGCAAGAAACATCAGCCTGTGGGGTCGGCATTTGAGTCACATTCTACCAGAACATGATTTCATTTAGACACAAATTTCATGGGCAAGTAGAAAAAATACAGACACTATAGCTTCTTTGAGTGTCAGGTGAAGCTGAGGGTAGAAAAAAACTCATTATAAGTATCCGTTACTCAAATTTCTCAGCCAGGAGTGATTACTAATGCTACATTCGTGCCTGCATTAAGTGATGATCCAAATAAGGTAAGAGGGATAATATGCTAACTATTTAGAAGAAAAGATAAAATGTATGCACAAAACAAAGCAATGCTAGGTACCGTGTGTGGTAATGTAGTTAACTCAGGGAAACTGGAGCAGGAAGCTAATAGAAATGACTTATTAAGACAATGTATGGTCAAGAAAAAGCCATCTTCCTTTAATCCTCTTTTCATCCCACAGGAGCAGTTTCTGAACTGCACATGTAACTAAAAGTTAGTGCCTGATGCTTCAGTGATGTTGTCCTCCGAGATGTAGCCGGCATTTTTGTATGCTGGCTAAGGGTGTAAGCAGGTAAAGCATACTCTTTTGGGCCTTTGAGCCCTACATTATTACATTCTCAAGTGGCCTTATGAGTCCCAAGCACTGTCCCAGGAAGTCAGATTTACAACAAAACAGTCCCTAGAGACTCATCCAGATAGTTGCCACCATCAAAAAGTGTTGCGGGAAGTCAGGGACCCCAAACGGAGGGAGCGGCTGAAGCCGTGGCAGAAGAACATATATTGTGAAGATTTCATGGACATTTATTAGCTCCCAAAATTAATACTTTTATAATTTCTTACACCTGTCTTTACTGTAATCTCTGAACATAAATTGTGAAGATTTCATGGACACTTATCACTTTCCCAGTGAATATCCTTGTGATTTCCTATGCCCGTCTTTACTTTAATCTCTTAATCCCATCATCTTCTTTGTAAGCTGAGGAGGATGAAGGTCACCTCAGGACCCTGTGATTGTGTCACTGGCACACATTGTTTGTAGAGCGTGTGTGCTTGAATATGAAATTTGGGCATCTTAAAAAAAGAATAGGATAACAGCGATGTTCAGGGAACAAGAGAGGTAACTTTGAACTGGCTGCTGGTGAGCCGGACGGAACAGAGCTATATTTCTCCTCTTTCATAAGCAAATAGGAGAAATATCGCTGAGTTCTTTTTCACAGCAAGGAACATCCCTGAGAAAGAGAATGCACCCTGAAGGTAGGCCTATAGACGGCCCCTTTTAAGGAGTCCCATCTTTTATGGTCGAAGCCACAGAGATGAAATAAGCCCAGGTCTTCTATAGCACTCCCAGGCTTATTAGGACAAAAATTCCCACCTAATAAATTGTGGTCAGACAGGTTACCTGCTCTCAAACCCTATTTCCCGATAAGATGTTATCAATGACAATGTGTGCCCAAAACTTCATTAGCAATTTTAATTTCACCTCATCTGGTGGTCCTGTGATCTCGCCCTGCCTCCATTTGCTTTGTGATATTTTATTACCTTGTGAAGTATGTGATCTCTGTGACCCACACCCTATTCGTGCACTCCCTCCCCTTTTGAAAATCGCTAATAAAAACTTGCTGGTTTTATGGCTCTGGGAACATCACGGATCCTGCTGACATGTGATGTCTCCCCCGGATATCCAGCTTTAAATTTCTCTCTCTTGTGCTCTTTCCCTTTATTTCTCAACCCAGCCTAGACACTTGGGAAATAGTAAAGAACCCATGTTAAACATCGGGAGCGGGTTCTCCCAATAAAAAAAGGAGGGTTAATTTGAATTAGATGGCTCTAAATAACTTAAACATGGTAGCCATGGGACAAAGAAATGTTACATAGCTCATTTATATACCAACCAGTGGTGAACGTTCTCTGCTGGTGACACATGTGTAGCATGGATATCTGCGAACTGAGAGTCCCTTAGTCTACCTAAAATCAAGGTATATAAAATTGAAATCTTCCTACATGTATTAAATGTTCACAATCACCCCAGAATCTGAGTGTTCTAATTTAGAAATGGGACAAATTATCCAGACACCAGCATGTGCATTCAGCTAAGGGTACCCAATATTGCTGCTTCAGCACTAGGTGCACTCTGTGGGATGTCAAGTGGCTGTTCCCATGGATGGGTCATTGCCTTGCTAAATAAAAGCAAATGGAACCCTTCTGAGTATGTTCACTGAAGCTGCAGTTACTCAGCAAGTCAGCAACTTCTCTGAAATCTCATATTCCCAGACTCTTATTCTGGCCATTTGGATATTTGTTTTTGCTAATTTTGGAAAGCATACAGATGCTGATTTAAGTAGATAGAATGAATAAAATTACTATCTTTCCTTTACCTAGGCAAAATATCTTTTATGTTTCTGGTACTAACAGAATAGGATTTAGATACTGTCCAACCAGAGCAGATGGTTTTACTTGGCAGAAATGTGGGTAGTTAACAGAGGGAAGCTCAAAAAATATCAGGCTACCTTGGGTAGGTGGCAAATAGCAATTGAGTGAATTCCAACTGGGAAGTGGCACCCTAAGACGTTATCAGAGAAAAGAAAAGTATACTTTCCCCCCTTTATACTCTAAAAGACATATTTTTCTATGTGAAAGGAAGTTGCATGGTATAATTCTTAGACCAGATGAAAATTCGGGTTGCATTCCTGGCGTCTACCAGAAATCCACTCCTTATTCCAGGGGAAGCCAGTAGGATTTAGCCCTAAAACATGACATATCCTTAAAAACTTCAAAACACTTCATGGGCAACCAAAATACTTTTTCTGTGTTCTATTAATTTTTTTTTAAAAAATTGAACGTGAGAAAATATTGCCTATATCCCATAAATGAATTACTTAGCTACTAAGATATTACGATAAAAGATAAGTCCTTATATCAAAAGCAAGAAAGATTTTAAACCAGACAGAAAGGACCCAGAAGTGAATAGAAAATAGAAGTATAAAGGGTTCGGGGACCAATTCATTGTCTATTATGCTTAAGGATCATACAAAACAACATTTATTGAGTGCCTACAACACATAAAGACATTGTGCGAGGCATGAGAAAAGGTGAGGAGGGGATAAAACAATAACAATTATGACTTAGATCAACCATATTTTCTTGTTTCAACAGAAGTGCCAGTTGGAGGTTATCATGAAAATAATATGAAGAGTTACTTTTTCAAAATGACTTACTGTTCATCTTATTTTTCATTTCATTTTGGGAATCAGAAATGTGTAGAGATAACTCTGGTGCTTGTAAGAATCTCTTAACTGTAATGATTTCATGCCTACATAACTAGCCGCCAATTTTTTTTTTTTTTTTTTTTTTAGTTGCTTAAGGCATATAGTGTTCTTTGCATGTAGGGAAGGAGGTGGATTCTAATAGAAACAACTAGAGTGAACTAAAGCATGCCTAGAATACAATGAAAATAATAAAAGTTGTTTCTTGCCACGGCTTAAGGACCCAGAGGATAGAATATTTAGACAAAGAATATGATTCACAGGAGGTTTTAGAATTTCTTTCTTTGCATTGCCCCTGCTCAAAGCTTACCATAAACCATTTTAAACAGAATGTGGAACATACATATTATTTCCTTCTAAACAAATAGAATTACCATTGTGATTTAATTAATACATTCACATCAATTTTAAGTTTTTCAAAAATTATAATAATGATAGAAAACACAGTAGTTGCTGCAAAGGTTAAACATACCTAGGAGACATAGAATTTCTGTAATTTTAATTAAGTTTGAAAATTCCAGAGAGGTACATAATGTCATGCAGGGTGTGGGATGGGGATAGGGGAGAGAAATCCCAAACAAAACCTTGAATTGATGAATATGTGTTAGATTTTTTTCCTTTTTATCTTTGTTTGCCCTTCTTTGGAGGGGCAAATAAACATTACATCATAAAAGAAAATGCAAACAAGTAGAAAAGTGAGAAGAAATAATAAAAATAATAACGATAGTAATTAATAATAACATCTAAGGTAGCATAACATTATACAATTTGCAAAGCACTAGTATATGCCTTGCCATATTTGATCCATACCATATCCCTGTGTGATAGCTCAGACAGGTATCATTACAACTATGTCTCACCCTTAAATTGCTTGGACAACTGAGGCTCAGTGAATTTCAGTCTCTTGGCTGAATCACAGAGCTAGAGAGTGAAAGTACTAAGTTCATGACCAGTTATTTTGATTATGTCAAGATGAAAGGAAAGCTTTGATATTTCACAAATTAAATTATATACCACTGACCAGGCCAGGTGGCTTATGTCTGTAATCCCAGTACTTTGGAAGGCTGAGATGTGAAGTAGCAGTGTGAGACAAGCCTGGGCAACATGGCGAGATCCTATCTCTATGAAAAATTTATAGAAAAAAAATTAGCTGGACATGGTGGTACACACCTGTAGTCCTAGCTATTCAAGAGGTCAAGGTGTGAGATGGAGGCTGCAGTAAGCTATGATCATGCTACTGCACTCCAGCCTGGGTGACAAAGAAGACTCTGTCTCCAAAAAAATTTAAATAAATAATAAATAAATAATTGACCACTGACAAATTAGATGTTGTCATGTTGATTAAATTAAACAGAGGCCAAGATAACTGTGGCACAGCTGGAGATAAGAAAGTCTGGGTAGGTGGGTAGTTGTGCTGAAGATAGAAATGAAAATGCCACTGATAGCATAGAAGCAATGGGAGATTCGTTTACTGAAGTTAGTTTTTCTCCTGCATTATTCAGTTCTAAGATTATGTGGTTAAGGATTTACTTTCTGATTTTGAGGTATTTTTCTAAATAATGGTGATAATATTCAGATGTGCAACTTGAAAAGCTTGAACAATTTTGCAATGAAAAGTAGATCCATTTCTATGAGCCTATTTACTGCCTGTATCACATTTCCCTTCCCTTTGGCCAACATGAAATGGTATTTCTCTTCTCTCCCTTCTCTTTTTACAACTCAAGAAGGGGGGCATGGCGATGCTAGTGAGAAGGAGCATTCCATCTCTGCTTCCACAAATAAATCCCAAATGGGGCAAGCCTCTCATTAATCTTGAGCTAAATGTGAAGTTAGACATGGAGGGGCCTCTTGTTTCACCTGTTTGTTCAGAGCCCTGGGCATGTTATGGAGCAAATGTCAAAAGATTTCTCTTCTCTTACTTCTGCACCCTGCCATGATGTTTTATTCAAACCTTTATGTCCTAAGGAAACAAACACTGCCTATAGAAATCTCCCCCTCGTGGCTCCCAGTCTCACATATAAACATGCACAACACCTGTGTTTAGGAGAGCTGATCAGTTCTCACAAAAAGCAGTCTCTCCGTAACATGCTGCGGGGCCGGAGCACTCTAGCGAATGATTTCTGTGGCAGCCGCGACCCTCTGTGACTGTGTTTGTAGCCATCTGGTAATGCTTGTGCTTATACAACACGATGTGTCCACTGACCCTTCCTTCCAACGTGAAATGGTTTTAACTGCCACTGGAACTCTGAGTTCACATAGAAAAAAAATCTGACTGCTGGAAAAATAGGGCTGGGTGTGGGGAAAACGTGATGCAGATGCCCCTGAGAACCAGTCGGAATCAGCAGCTCATCCACAAGGGAAGAAAGGAAGAATTTTTCTTGCTTGACTTTGCATCAGCTCTATATTTGGTGCTGTCCTTGTGGCTAGCAGGGGTAGTAGCTTTTCCATAGGGCCTCAGCTGGAAATCTATAGAAACTACATTTGAGATTCTATAGAAACTCTAAGGAAATTGAGCACAGGATGAGGAAAGTGAGCAGCTCCCACTGTCTCTATGTCCCATCACCAGTGCATGAGATGGGTTACAAAGCAAGAATTAGGACAAGATGGTCATGGTGGTCATGCAATTGGATGCACATTGGCACAGCCAGTTAAGGCACCTGATATGATGGATCCTTTGTTCTCAATGAGCCACAGACTGCACAAGGCAGAGACACATGCAGCAGCAGTGAGTAGGATTCCTGTTTTTATCGGTTCCAAACAGCTCCAGATGGACTGAGAACCAGGCCTGGTGGCCACCAGGAATATTCTTGGTTCTCAGCCCATATCTCTTCCTTTTTAATCCATGAGGAAAGGGCGAGCTGCTCCCTCTGTCTGTTCCTCTAACCATCCTCCCTCTGCCTTTGGCAAGTCACTTAACCTCATCTGGAATATAATTTGGCCCCCAGAGACTTTGGACATAGGGTGTTTTATTTCCAAGAGTCACACTTGTCACACCAGCAGAAAGCACAGTGCCTAGTTTGATATGGCTTTTCATTAACTGTGTGATAAGGGAGTTAACGAATATTCAATACCATGTGTAAAATTACCAGGAAACAATACTCAGGGCCACTTGTGATTACTTTGCTCTCTTAGCCTTTTGCTAATGCTTTTTCATTAATTATACAGCCATCACATTTCTCCTGATGGTAAAATACCCCAAGCGGCTCAACTCCAAACAACTGCAAATTTTAGCTATTTGCCCTTCCTCTGATGATTACAGGCTGTGGGACAGAACATAATATTAGCCTCTTTCCATGTTATGAAAATTGAAGGTATGCCCAGAGAAGCTAAGATTTAAGTCTCAAAGAAAATCTTCTCCAACATATTTAACATATATATAGTGTTACCAAAGAAACGTAAAAGAATGCAAAACATCTCCTCACTACTGACTTTTCATGAAGCTGCACAACACATTAGGCTTTGCCTTATGCTGGTCCCTCTGATGGCTTTGGGAGTCAGATCAGGTTTCAGCTATAAGCCAGCTGGTGCCATCCATTTAAGGGAAAACAGTTATGTAAGTGAAAAAGATTCTAATCACTAAGTCTAATTACAAAGTAGAGTAAATTATTATAGATGTTTTTAAAGTATCTTAAAACACTGTAAAAAAAGAAAAATTATGAACCAAACAGAAACCTGCTATGCTGGTACCTGATAACATGTTTGGGATTAAGACAGTCACATGTTAAATTTTATATGCTCTGGCTATTCGTGAAACGTGAATCCACATTCACACAAGAAAAACTGTATAACCTTTTTCTCTGTTTCAATCAGATGCTACATTGTTTGACTCAAAGTATACCTTAGTTTATAGGTCCTATCAGGAGTAATAGAAATGCTTCACTTACACTGGACAAAGGGAACATCAAATTAGTCTACTAATATGATAATAATTAGTCAAGAGAAGGAAAAGGGGGTGGGGAAATGGGTGACACTTTACATAGATGTGTGATTTTTTCCAAATGCAGATCTAGCCTCTTCTATTTAACATCTTTCATTAAAATATTTCAAATGCTATATATTCTCCTAATCGATGCAAAAAACAAAGACAAACACATTAACATTTAATCTTTGGTTTGTAAACTAGGCTTCCACCCAGACATTTCTTAAATTAGTTCTGTTTGTACTCTGTCCAGTGACCATGGACCTCATCTATCTGCTTCCTGGAAAAATGAATGTGTGTGCTCTTAACTTTCAATGTGCTTCTGAATGGTATTCCCAATATATTGTCTATTATGTCACTGAACGTTGTGGAGAAGGCTGTCAGTGCTCACCAAGTATCTACGTTGCTTCTCGACATTCCCCAACCTCTTGGGGTTCCTTTGGGACCACACAACTGGGCTGTAGCCATGAAAATGTTGGGAAATGGGAGGTGAGCAATATGGAGGCCTAGCCCTTCAATAAAAGCCTCTTCTGCCAGGCGCGGTGGCTCAAGCCTGTAATCCCAGCACTTTGGGAGGCTGAGACGGGCGGATTACGAGGTCAGGAGATGGAGACCATCCTGGCTAATACGGTGAAACCCGCCTCTACTAAAAAATACAAAAAACTAGCCGGGCGAGGTGGCCGCGCCTGTAGTCCCAGCTACTCTGGAGGCTGAGGCAGGAGAATGGCGGGAACCCGGGAGGCGGAGCTTGCAGTGAGCTGAGATCCGGCCACTACACTCCAGCCTGGGTGACAGAGCGAGACTCTGCCTCAAAATTAATAAATAAATAAATAAATAAAAATAAAAGCCCTTTCTTATCTTGTCACAGCGACTGTGGTGGATACATGATCAAGAAGGCATAGCTGCTACGTAACAGAGGCATGCGTAAACTGAACTGGACTACATGAGCAAGAAATAAGTCATGAGAACTCAGCAATATCTGCTTCAACCACTAACATTAATGACTAAAATGGCTTTGATGAAAGCATCATTAAGAAGAGAAAATTACACAAGTTTTATTTAGGAGTGTATGGGTCTGAAAGACAGAAACTTGATATGATGTCCTCTCAGGGTCCCTCATGTTTCATGACTATGACCATTGAATGGAAACTCTTTCTTCCTCCATTCAATGGAAACTTTGGCTGTTGTTAATGAGTACATAATTAACCCTCCTGTCTACGCATCCATTTCTTCTTTATTTTCTGACGAGTTGTAGCCTCCTGCCTGACATAGGCCATCACTATATAAGAGATATAAGCCTTACAGGAACTTCTCTGCTCTGTGATTTTGAAGCCACAGTTCAGAGTCAGAAATCGACGTCTTTGACTAATTCTGTGCCTCACTTTTGTCTTCACCGCCTGTCAGGCATTCGCTATCTGTGAGCCCACGCCGATTATAAAACTTTGGTGCTAAAAACCTGTAAGTGGCTACTTCCAGGCCCCTAACCTATAAGTCACTGTTGCTGGAAATGTGGCAATCTCAAAATGGAATTTTATAAAATGCATAGTGTCAAAGAAAGTATTCTGTAAGATCTAAACAAAGACAATATAAAAGAATATTATTTGAATTAGCAAAATGGCATTCTCATCAATAGAGTCACAACTTCCATCCACAACTGTTAAGATAATGAACAGTACCAAATATTTCTAGAAATTGCTTGAAGAGATAGTGTACTAAAAATTCTTACTTTGCAGTCCAGGTACTATAACCAAGTTTCTCTCTATTTGCATATGCTAGCTAGTAAATAGCACAGCTGCTGGAATAAATGAGTCCTGGATAATATTTTTGACTTTCTCTCTGTCTTGGTATCTTTTGTACCTGCACATCTTTTTTCTTTCTCCCTCCAGCTAGAGGAGAAAGACAATACCTCAGGAATTATTTAAGGAAACTCTGTTACATAATCAATGCAAGGACTCGGGGACCTCTGTATTAGTTTCCCTTACTGAAATACAAAATTATACTTTATCAGAACGAATAAGATTTCAAACATAGGTTAAGTATGTTCTCAGTTTCCCATAGTGAAACAATTCCATATTTGGCATTTTGCAGGTTTCCTTATTACACAATCATTTCTTCATGAGAAAAACATAAAGGAATTTCACTGAATATATTTCTAGTACAGAAGCTATTTTTAAGGCCAACCAGGGAGGGTTTCAGGATAATAGTGAGAGGGACAAACTGAAAATGTGTGACTCTGAATAGAAAATAAGATCTGACCTACATAAGTAAGCAGTTATCTAAGAGCAGTCCCATTCACTAAATGCAAGGCTTCAGGAGACCTAGATTTTGAGCCCCGTACTTTCTCTGACTCTCAGTAGGGCTCCTTCATGCTACAAAATCTTTCCATAGCTCAGTGTCTTTATCTTCAAAGAGATAAAAATAAAATTCCAATTTTCTAGATTCCAGGACAGACACAAGGATTAACTAAATCATTTAGGGAAAGTATATTGGGTGTATACGCTTAGAATATTTTCTTTTATGTAACCTTTCTTTTCAGAAAGCACAAAAGGAAGATAAAATTGAGCCAGAATTGTATGGTAACATTACTGATTTTTATGTGGGGCTTGCAGAATATGTCCCATGACTATGTGGTTATACTTGGCCTAGCACACCTTTATAGTTTGTATGTATATATATAATCAGATATATATATTTTTATACACACACACACACACACACACCAGTAATGTCCTATATGACAAGATTGTACCCAACTTCAGTGGTATAAGCTTATTCTGTTTAGATGAGTATTTTAGAAATGAACCAGGAGGACTACCCCTTGAGCGGAACTTCCATAGTCTCATGGTTAATGCTTCCTTATATGGATGAACATAAGAAGCCAGGGATCTAGAACAAAAGATGTGAGTGTCATCAGTGCTCTGATCAAAGGATATCTGAAGATTCAGGAGGATGGGGACCATCTCTTTCAATATGTATTCATAGGGTATAATTTGGTGGTTAGACACTAGGTTTCAGAGCCTTGTTTCAATCCCGGGTGCTCAATTTACTAGCTATTTAATCTTGGGGAAATTACTTAGTCTTTCAGTTTTCTCATCTGCAGGATGGGAAAATTAACTTATAGGTTTTTTCAAATTTTAAATAAAAATATGCATGTGAAATACATGACACCTGGAATATAGGAAGTATTCATAATAAATGTCACTGATCTCTGAAGACGCTAGTGCCACCTGATTGGAACACCAGAAATAGTGATTTGAAATATTTCTCTGGAACACAGGAAGGGAAAGCATGAATAAATGCATCAGTGAAGGCCAGAGACCTCTCTCTGGACACATACTTTGGGAGGTAACAGGTGACCAGCAACTTCTATTTACTTTAATCTGTGACATCTCTGTAGGGAAAACTAAAGCATTAAATAGCATTTATTTCTTGAACCATGGAATGCCTTGAATACTTTCTTTTTATTTCTAATTCCTTTGCTCTCAGATGAAAGCTCTCTCTCCTTCTCTGAGATGCATACTATATATATATATATATATATATATATATATATACACACACCCGCCTCTCATTCTCTGAGATACACACTACAGTCACTTAGCACTTCCACTTTTAATTGAAGGCTGTTCATTTGGCTGGCCTAAAGTAAGAGAGAGAAGTGCAAGTCAGAAGGGCCAGGAAGGGCAACAGAATAGAAATATTGCTCAAATGCTTTTCATTTTCTGCATGTCATAAGACAAAAGACTGAGATCTTCCCTTACATTGGGTAAGAGTTACAGTTGATTGAGAAACCACAATTGAACAATGTTTCTTTTGTGCAAATAAAAATACCAACCTTAAGGCAGCATTAGAATACTTTGCATAACATTTACTTCAGGTTTTCATGAGAGAGGGAGGATAAAAACAAGCTATATTTGATGCAGTTCCAAGGTCTTTCTTTTTTCCCTGCCAGAGTTTGCAATAGGCTATATTTAAATGTATAGAGGTGTCTTCAGAGAACCACAGGCATAGAGAATTAGAAGTCTGTAACTGGAAGCATCTTTTAGGGTTAAGAAATGTAAGCTATTGTGAAAGCTCAACAATACATGTTGAAATAATTAAATCTTTTGGAAATGATTGAATCGGATGTTTTCACATAAGCAAATCTACATTTGTCATTCTGAATTCTTTTTATGGAAAGATGGTGTTTCTCCTTCCTGTTTAGGTAATTAAAACTAGTCGCTTGATGATCATTCATTATCAAACATTTCTGCATATAGGAAAAAATGCTTTGGGGCTGAGACCCTGCTTATACAATTTCGTCCTTCAAAGGAAGTCTTTCTCCAGAAGCTATTATTCACTCTGAGAGTACGTTTAAAAGCATTATTTCACACCTAAGTAACGTGTTAACAGCACAGAGTGTCTCTCCCTTGGTGGCTAGGCTCCAGTGCCTGTATTTTATGGAGGTGCCATGCGCCATCTTGAAATGCTGGACAGCTTCCAGTAGCATTAGGGTTTGGAGGAAGAGCTGTTGCTCCTTAGAACTTTACTTCTCTTTTGAATATTATTGTTTCAATTTATTTTAACGCAATGAGTGGGAGAGAAGGTGGGAATAAAATGCCTACACAGAAGCCTCTATCTAACAGTCCTGCTGGTTGGGGCATCACAAAGAGAGGCCACAGGAAAACCTTTGAGAGTTTGGAGCCTGCTGCGTGAGAGAGATAAAAGTAGAAACAGCAAATTGGCTGCAATACGAATGGCAGGTGCATTTGTTCACTGGAGGCAAGTTTGGCAATTTAGTTTTCGATGACCAGCTTGTCTCTTTAAGGTTCACCTTTCCAAGTCCTCGTTTTTGCCCTCAACATACATCACTAAAGCCCTGTCTCATCTTGAGTCCCCACGCTCCAGGTAACAGCAACTCTGTACTCTGCCTCTCTTTGGGGGAAAAAACAATAAAAAAACAAAAAACAACAAAAACCTGGTCCCCTTTTCTACTTACTGGGAGTGGAATTAAAGAGAATGGAAAGCTTGCTGAACTGAAGCACAGTGCACAGTGGAACGACATACCCAAAGAGAAAGCAAATTCCTGTTATGTGTAGATAGTTTCGTCCTTCCTGGGTAAACAGAGTTGAGGGGAGGAGAACTCTCAGGCAAAACACTATGATTCTGACCTCACTCCAGTGTTTTTATAGATGGAAGAAAATTCAATGCCTATGTTTCCACTGCCAGAATGGGACTTAAGAAACACAGGTCAAGGGAGAAGAATTCAGAATGGAAAGCTGATGAGAGCAATCTGTCTTCACTGAAAGGAGATGAAGGGAGGTGACAGTTGTCCAACGGTCTCAGATAAGCAAGGAGAAATGATGGCTATCTGTGTAGGCTCTTCTGGACAAAAAAACCACGTTCATTTTTCCCTCTACATAAAGCACACATATCCTTCAAATGCACATGTTCTACATGCCATCTCTTGTTTATTTGTGTACCCACCATTCTTATTCTATTGGTTGGTTTTTCACTTCTGTATTTCTGTCATTATTAACTGCCCTAGCAGTTCCACAAAAGAAGTGAACATAATCTCTAATGAAGTTATGATAATACTGTTTGGAATACCTTTGATGGAATGGAAGTGGCCATGGAAGAGTCTCCCAAGGCAGCGTCATGTTAGGAAACCTGAAACGGCTAGAGTAAATGAGGTCACTTTTCTTTTCTTCTCTTTCTCCCTTTCTTTTGTTTAAGAGACAGGGTCTTACTCTGCTGCCTAGGCTGAAGCGCAGTGGCATGAGCGTAGCCTGCTGCAGCCTCAGATCTCTGGACTAAAGCAGTCCTTCCGCGTTGCTAGGACTGCAGATACATGCCACCATGCCTGGCTTATTTATTTTCTTAATTTAATTTTATTTATTTATTTACTTTTTTGGAGACAGGGTCTCACTCTGTCACCTAGGTTAGAGCGTGGTGGTGTGATTACAGCTCACTGCATCCTTAACCTCTTGGGCTGAAGTGAGTATCCCACCTCGGCTTCCAGAGTAGCTGGGACCACAGGTGTGAGCCACCACACCTGGATAAGTTTTAAATTTTTTGTAGAGATTGAGTCTCACTATATTGCCCAGCCTGGTCTCAAACTACTGGCCTCAAGTAATCTTCCTGCTTTGGCTTCCCAAAGTGCTGGGATTATAGGCATGAGCCACCATGCCTGATCCTATGTATTTTTTAGGCCCACACTAGCTAACAAAATAGTAAATTGATTATGAGGAACAATCAAAAGAACAGTATATAACAAATAAGTGATTTCTGAATTGTACAGTTGCTTGTTAATGAACATCAATTTATTAAACATGTTTGTCCAAGGTTTAGCCAAAGATTGATGAAACACATATGATCTCAAAATCATCTCTCCCCTTTTATAGAATCAAAGGTCTCTGAATTTAGCCAGATGAATATGATTTATATTAAAAATTCAGTCCTTTTGCAAGTACATGATTAAACTGAGTGTCCCTGGGATGAAGCCTCTTCTGCTTGTTCCTATAGTGGAGAAAGAGGGGAGGAACTCAGGTGTTGCACTTTCAAAATGACATTGATCGTGCCATAGAGATGTGTACCATTAAAAATGACAGTAGAAGTGAGTGCTTGATACCAACCAGAAACCTCTCAGTCCTCTCAATAGATACAATTCCTGAGATAACACTTCAGTTCACCAAGAAGGAAGCAAAGTCATACACATGTTTGGGGAACCACAAAAGTAAACAAAAGCATGCAAAGAAAACCCTTGATTTTAAAATGGAATGCATCATTTTATATAGCAACCAGTTTTGAAAACTTCATAAATGTGGGGGCATTTTTTCCCTATGGTTATTTTACTTGGATATGTTTGGAAGATTAATTTATGCTTGAAGTAAACTATTTTACTTATTTTTCCTTGACATATATCTCAACACACTGCTGTAATAGAACCAACATATGTATATATTATACAAGTCACTTAGATTTAATTGTGCACTAAGTTTATAGATAATGTTAGGTGATGAATAGGATCTTCACTACCTTAAAAATTTTATCCACTATTCTGAAGCATATGTGGCTCTATCAAGTTTAGGATTACCTATTACCATGTTCTCACCATGATAGGATAAGATATGAAGGATTATAACAATACCTAACGTTCACTGAGCACTTACTAAATGTTTTGCACGTATCAGTTCATTTAATCCTCTGTACTACTCTAGGAGCTATTAATAGTATTAATGGAAATACCAAATATTTTTATTTTATGGATGAAAAAATAGTCTAGGTTAGAATCCTATATCTGTTCTTTTCTATCGGTCTTAAGACTCCAGCAGTATCAGTACTTACCAGTCTACTAACGAGCACTTCTTTTTTATTTTTCTTTCTTTCTTTCTTTCTTTTTTTTAAGACAGAGTCTTGCTCTATTGCCAGGCTGGAGTGCAGTGGCACAATCTCAGCTCATTGCAACCTCCACCTCCTAGGTTCAAGTGATTCCCCTGCCTCAGCCTCCCAAGTAGCTGGGATCACAGGCATGTGCCACCATTCACAGTTAATGTTTTGTATTTTAGTAAAGACAGGGTTTCATCATGTTGGCCAAGATGGTCTCGATCTCCTGACCTCGTGATCCACCCACCTTGGCCTCCCAAAGTGCTGGGATTACAGGTGTGAGCCACGGCACCCGGCCTAATGAGCAGTTCTTAATCAAGTAAGCTGGCTGCATGATTTCTTTCTTTTTCACCATTCTGCATGTATGTGTCTCTATCAAACACACAAGCTTGGTAGCAAAGAATGATGTTACCGAACAAGGTGGATAATCTTTCAGTCAGAGTTGTATAAACAGCTGTGTTCCTATTCTAGAAACTCCAGGAGTATCATGATTCAGTGTCTTTTTTTTCTCTCTCTCTTTCAATCTATCCCTCATCTGTTTGGAAATTTTACACCTAATACAAAGCTTCTCAACCTTGGAAGTATTGAAATTTTGGGCTAGATAGTTATTTGTTGTGGGAGTTTTTACATGATATAAAGCAACATCCCTGGCCTCTATCTATTGGAAACTAGTAGTATTCACCCATTTGGATGGACTTTCATTCTTTGAGATGCTGTTCCACTTAATTAAAAAGTGATGGTTTTACTTATTACCATTACTTTTTACTTTTTAAACACTCATCTCTGGTTACCATATTCTTTTTTTAAAAAACAAACTAATCAACTCATCAAAAACTTCCCAATTTAGGTGATTGCAGACAAGGTTCTAAGACAAGCATTCAGGTTACCTTCCATGTAGAACATGAAACATGAGAATTCTGGCAGGATAATACATAATTATGAAAATCAGCTTAATGCCAATGGACACAAAAAGATTGCCTCTGATTCTCTACTTTGCTTGAGGAGGGAATGATGGCAGTATCTACTTAACTCAGAGCAGATGTCACCCCACACAAGGCAACAAAATGGCATTTCCTGGGCATAGAAGCAGCATCACAGTGTGAAATGCTATCCAACAAAACTTACTAGGGACACCACTAAGTTAGCTTGCTGCTCTGGGAAGCAGACCTGCCAATAACACCTGGTCTGTTGTGTGCAAATGGGTCTATATGAAAACGAAAATTTAAAAAAAGACATTCTTAATGTCTTTCCACTTATGCTTTCAAAGATTGCTCTACTCTTCCTCCATGAGCCTTCTTTACCAATTGAATGCAGAGATAACGTTATCCCCTTTTTAATTAATATATTACCTATTAAGAATGCTACAGATAGATGGACAGATAGAAGGTACTCAGGGAAAATGCTCAGGCTTGATTACCTGCATTGTGTTGAGTACAGAGAGAAAGGCTGCTTTGCTTTCTGGATGGAAAGCAATAGGAATAATAATATGTAAATTGATGTATCAAAATTTCTGAAAGCTCAGCGTTATTTCCCCTTGCCCAAAGATTTCGCCTCGCCTTATTAGCTATTCTAACAACCCTACCTTTTTTTTTTTGTTTGTTTGTGTAATTCTTGTTTCCTCCCATTTAGCACATAGAAAAAAGCATTAGTAACACTCCTGGTTTTAAATGAACCCTATTAATATTCGTCTCTGCAAGGGACTCTGGGATAATTTTGATAAATGTGGCCATGAAGCTGATCTGACATAGCTGAGTGTGATGTTTGTGTGTTCATGGAGAACCGCTTCATGCACAAAAGGGGGACAGACTGAAGTGGAGAGTCTGACAGGTCTCTATTTCTGGGTCACAGTTAGCAGCTGAAAGTAGAAATATAATTGTACCTAAAAAAAAAAAAAAAAAAAACTAATGCAAAACAAAACAAGCAATCTTTATGAAGATAAAACAACCCCACTGGTTTCTGATTAGGAGGTAATTCATATATCACAATCTCAGCTCTCACAGCCCCAGATGGCCAGACCTCCAAGGCTGCACAGGAGGGTAATGTGAACAAAACTTGTGCTTGTAGAAGGAGAGGTAAGTATGGGGAGCTCAGGCTGCATGGAGTGGTTTCCATTTCTTTCTGTGTCTCCCACTTCCTCCAGCAGTAGAAGATGCCCTGAAAAGACTAGATGCCTTTCAGTCATGATTACATTTCCAGAATGGAAAGAAAAAAAAAAAAAAAAAAAAACCCAGGCTGCCATTTCTGAAAAAGCTTTATAGCAAATGTCAGACGTTCTTGAAAATAGGATCATTCCATATACATGGGTTGCCTGAGGTAGGCTTCACAAAGGTTCTTAGCTTTAAAATGGAATACATAAATAAGCAGTATGGTATTGAAGGATTATGAGCAGCATAAAGACAGTTATTGAAATTGTTCAAAAGGATCCTCTAACCTAAGCAAGATGAAACTCCAAATATAGTCATGTAGAATAAAAGAGAAGAAATTTAACTTCTTTCTACAAGTGCCTCTAAATTCTGTACTTTATTATCTTTACCATTCATTTATTAATTTTTATTATGAGCATTGGTCCTATTTTGGGGACAGGTATTTATTTCCTCAACATAAAAGTTTACAGAAGATCACAATGAATGTCTTTGAAGAGAATGTGGCAGGAAACAAGTAGGGAATGAAGGCAGTAGTGGTAGTGGTTGGAGATTTCACTGTTATGTTTTAGAGAGTCAGCAAACCTGGGAAAAGATGATAAGAAAAAAAGTGTAAAACCACAGATAGCTCAAAAATATTTTTCATTGGGTGGAAGTGGTAAAAAAAAAAAAAGCCTAAAATGGCTGATTAGGTCAGAATTTTTCAAATCATGTCCAATTGCAAAGCACTGAGAAACAAGCCTTGTTTTATAAAAGGTGAGAATTCTTCATAAGTTGAATGTTACTTAGGTGTCTGTGAGTTCAGAATGTAAAGATTAATGATTATATGCCTATCATTTATTGAGAATATACTACGTAACAGGCCTTGTTTTAAAAATGTTTTATTTAATTACCAGATGCCTCCTTGAGATGTAGATATTATTATGCCTACTTTACACATAATTAAACTTTGCCCCAAAGAGATCAAATACGTTTCAATGTAAATGGCACCTCTGGTAAGGAAATAACCTAGGCTCAATTTTAAACTCCCCCAAGTTTCATAGCTTACAGGGTCAGAGTCCAGGTCCGCCTAACCTTGGAATAGAAAGTCTTTACTCTACTTACTCATGTTTTTGATAATTTGGCCTTTGTATTAGAAGACAGGAGGTAGAAATCCCTTTCTATGAGCTGAAGTAGGCATGTTAGCTAATCAAGTCATTCTTCATCCATAAAAATTGTTGCCTTTCTCTAATAAGTGATATAAGGTAACTCAGTCAACATAGCATTTCCTAGAATTTAAATACACACCAAAGTTGTACTTTGAAGCTGACATTCTGGGCTACATTGACTTTGGGTTGAGGCAGCCCTCCTGTTCTTAACTTGTTTACTGGAAACTGCACCTGGTAGAGGCATCTCCATCTGGTGGTCCAATCAGAACCCATTAAGCACTGAGGTAGACTGCCTGGAAGTGGAAAATATGGACTAGGGAAGCTGAGCCTGAGCTACATACATGACTTTACCTTTGGAAAAAAGAAACAGAAAAAAAAAATACAGCCCATACAGCTTGCAGAGAAATTGTTCCTGCACAGAACTCTGGTCTAATTGATTTGGACACCACAGCTAATTTTCCCTCAGACATCTGTTAGCACACATTAGTGGATGTCGTTAGGTAGGGAGGCGCCGATTAGATGGGGAGCAGAGCTCAAAGGCCCTGGTTTGGGAGGCTGGAGCAGACGGAGGAATGACAACAGATAGAGTTTGCCAGCACCCCAGCAACGTCAGATATTTCTGCTGCAGCAACCCTGAAAGGAAGCAATAATTGGTAGGGAGCCATGGCAGTTGTGCATAATAGTCTGATCCTTTCTTGCATTTGCCCAAATAATAAGCATCTTCTGAATTTCTAAAGGCAAAACAAGAGTGCTCCAGATATCAACAGGGCCAAAACACACATGAAATGAAGATAATCATTGTCAATACCCCTTTTGCTTCTTTCCCCAAATCTCATTCACTCCTGTATTTTAGACATTCGTATGTAGCAACTATTCCAGGGGCTCACTCATACCCAAGTCAGGCAGATGATAAAATGGCTGATCAGGTCAGAGTTTTTCAAATTATCTCCCATTGAAAAGTGCTGAGAAACAAGCCCTGTTTTATTTATTCTTTCTTATGCAGCCATGCTCAGATACTTAACTGATGCTGGGATGCAGTTCCTATCCTTAGGGACACGTATTTCAGTTAAGCAAGTCAGAAAAAATAATCTGATGCCCTCAAGAAAATCCTCCACGAGCCAGTCTATACTGATGACTACTCTCTCAACGAATACATTTAAAAGATTATGATCCTCTTTCAGAAGCAGTACAATGTTATGCATCACAAATAAGCTGAAGAAAGAAAAGGCTGCAACTCAGTCCAAAACAGAAAAATCCTATATAGAGGCAAATATTTCAAAGAGTGGTAGACTTAATCTTTTCCTTACTGTTCCTAGCATCTGTCTTAAAATACAACTCTAGTCTTTTCACAAAAACAAACAAACAAAAACCCTTACTTACTCTAGTCTGTGAGGTAAAGTCAAATATTTTAAGGTGTTTAAAGCCCATCATTCTGGACTCAACCGATTTTTTCCGGGTTTATCTCTTCCAATTCCTCTCCATGTTCCTTTTTCTCTATTGAAAACAGACTATTTGCTATTACCTGAACATCCCAACCACTTCTACATGTATGATCTCTTTCTTTTGATCCTTTTGCCTCCTTGGACAACTCTGACTTCAAGGCCCTGCCCCTATTTTCCTCCTCAGTGAAATCTTCCATCTTCTAGGAAAAGAGCCATTTCCCCTCTGTGTGCCAACTGGACCCTGTTCACATTTCCATAGATGTTGTTATTGAACATTATAATTTTTAAGGTATTTTTGAAATGGACAGGTATAATTATATTAATCACATATAATGGATGTTTCAAAGTATACGTACATTGTCAAATAGTTAAATCCAGCTAGTTAAAAAATGCATCACCTCATATAGTTGTCACTTTTGTGATGAAAACACTTAACACCCACTATCTTTGCATTTTTGAAGAAAAAATATACTGAGATTGACTATAGTCACTTATTTTTGTTTGCATTTCTCTTCTTCCCTCCTTGGCATCCATGCACCTTTGGCATTTGACGGGAGGGCTGTTCTTAGTCATCTTTGAATTTCCAAAATCTGACACAGTGCTTGGCATATGATAGGCCCTTACTAATAAATATGTCGAAGGCATGAATTTGTAAATAAACTTTGCCACTGAATACAACTGTCTTGGTAGCAAATGGTAAAGGGATTTGTTGTTAGAGAAGACTATCAACAACAGGGCTTCTGAATGATCATGTATCTTTCACTTCATAAAGTTAACATATACATCTTGAGTAACTTTGTTGCATGTATGCATCCTTTACATAAGATGTCAAAGAATCACCAAACAAAATATCCTGTCTACCAAGGAAGGAATATTTTGTGCAATATAGTTGTGAAAGCTAAGTAATGATTAGTTATATCTGAGATTTTGAAATATAGTGCATTAAAGTGGGGTGACAATAGGCAATGCTTAAAGTATCCACAAAAGCGTATCTCTGTATAGTGTAACTTAGCTATGGACTATACATTTGGACAAAAAGGAATATAAACAGAGTCTCATGACTTCAATTGTGAGTAAAATGAACAAATGTAAATCTAACAAGTCTTTTGTGTGAGCTACTTTTGCATTCACACTACGCTAATGATAAGGGAGGACAGAATCATATTGAATTATCTATTTAGAATTAATACATTTCAGAAACTATGCTATATCCTTTCATATTATTTAAACAGGGTCTTATCATCATATCAATATTAAACATCAGAAACTGAGGTGTAATGAGGTGATATAACTCAGTCACAGAGCTAGAGGCGTAGACCAGAATCAAACCAGTGTTCCGGTTTCAATCCATGACTCCTTGCACTATGTAGTACTGCCTGTTTCTTTCTCCATCACAATATGAGACAAAATATAATGTAAAGAAGACATGGCAATTAAAAATAAAGAGGGCAAAGGGCTCCTGGAGTTGAAGAGGTGAAAGAATATGCAGGAATGAATTAGCTGAATTTCAATGCTACAAATGGGAGCTGATACTATAGAAGTTAGTTGAGAACAGAACCTCCTCTAGGTTCACTCTCAGACAATGATTAGGAGACAGTAAATACAGTGTCTATGTCACAGAGCATTGAAATGCTCAACCGGAGCTTGAAGCCAGGGTTGTCCATCTGTCCTAGCTTAAATGGGATTTACTGGGCTTTGCTATCTCTGCTTTCTGCCAAACAGAATCAGAAGGCATCAGTGTTAGTAATTTAGGAGCAGTTTTTGGCCATATAAGTGGCTCTTAGTAGAATTTATGGACAGTAAAGCTTGATTCAGGGCCAGCCTGTAGCAAAACCAGAGAGCAGGCCATTCATCTTCAGCAGTCTCTACATTCTTAAGTGTGCCATTTTCCCCAGTGACCATTAGTTGGGAAATAAAGTATTTGAAAAATTCCAGTAATTAATTGCAAGGTGTTGGTTTCATCTGTCACCTGTTCCTCCAATCTCACCCAGCAAAAGATATTTGCTTTTTAACCTCTGTGTTTGTAGGGTAGTTACAATGGCGATTACAATAGGGTGGTTACTTATATAGTACGGTGGTTACCTTTGTTGACTACGCATGAAGTTACCATTTCTTTAGAATGGATGTAAGAGGTCTCTAGCTGCCTCATGCATGATGCTACTTGTATGTTCCTGAATCAATTACACATTTTTTTCTGAAGCATAGTTCTGGATTTATAAAAATCTATTTGTAATATGAATTATAAGCCCTCAGAAATTAGAGAAAAATATGAATCTTTTCACTTTATATTTCTATCATGTGAAGATTTTAATCAACATAAATTGCTGAGCAAAACAGATACACAAGATTGAGTTAGACACTAGATATGTTTTTCACTCAAGGAAAGCCAAAGGCTCTGTTCACTTACCCTATTTGACAGAGAAGCTGTGTCTTCAAAGAAAAACTCAAGGTTACACAAATCCTGGGAATCATTCTTTTGCTGGATACCCTCCATTTACACAGGGTGGCCCATCCCCTGATGCCCCCTGCTCTGTGCCCTGGGAGGCTGATCACCTGAATTATATCAATGGCATCCTTGTCTCTGGCTTCCAATTGGGATCAATCAGTGAAGAATATTAATAAAAGATCTGAAAGGGTGGCAGAGTGATATCTGGGCATTTATTTCCCTGGCTCCCACAACACAGCATCTCCATGGGCTGCCTGTGTTCTCCTGGTACAAGTCCCAGTGCTTGTCAGAGGCTCTCTGCACACAGTGCTCTGTTTCTCTAGCTTCTGGTAACCAATCCCTCCCATTACCCTCTTCAGACCTAAAGGTGTTAACAGCTTCCTGATGTTACTAGCCCCAGAGCACTGTACTGTCCCCTTTGATTTCCTTACCCCCGCCTCTTGTCCAAACATTAAAAAATATTTTCTATTAAACTCCTTTGACATTATCCAATTTAAGTTGGCCATCTGTTTCCTGCAGGGAGTCTCACTGAAAAAGCCCTATAACTCAGGTTTCCCTTTATTCCAAAGCCTGAATATGGTCCTTAGGGAAATGAGGAAAAAAAAATGTATCCACTGAGTCACATGGTCAGAAATGGATGCTTTAGCCTCGAAAAGCACCAGGAAACGAGATGAATTTCTTAGGACAGATACTGGCCGTTATGCTGTGGCTCACATTCACCCACTAAAGCATGCTTCCTAGCCAAGGTTTTAATAGCAAAATAAAAGGTTTGGAGTCAGCTTTGCTCTCTGTCCCCAGGCCAAGGGCATATTTCCCGGTTACTTCTAAATGACTTATTTCTTAAAAGATCCAAATATGAGTTGCTATGAAATGCTGTCTTTTTTCCAAGAACCACATAATTCATTTGTATCTGCAGTATGATCAATGACATCTTGTGGAAGATAAATTGTGCCTTATAAGGCCATAGTACAGGGCACACCAGAATGCTAACAGGACTCCCAGCAACAACTTCAAAATTCCAAGAAAGTGTTAAATAATAAAAACTAGCACAGAATATTTGAAATGGTACTGTAATAAAATCTTCCTTCATGTCTGCCTCCAGCAGAAACCTGGTGGCGGTAGCAGTGAGGGACATATTTGGGAGCCTCATTTTCCCCTCCAGTGGTAATGGAATCTACAATTCAAAAAAAGAAGGAAAGAAAGAAACCACTTCAGTACCTGGCACACAGCTAAAAGTTGTGAATCATCAAGGCCGGCCCAGGAGTAGCAAGGTGAATGACGGTGACCTCCCTTGTCAGGTTTTAGCCTCCCATACATTTGGCACGCAAAACATCAGTTTAAAATAGCTTTCCTGCAGGTTCCATGTGACTCGTCACTGGACCCAGACAGCACAAAAGGGTTGATTAGTGAGGCAAAAAAAAGAGAATCTTCTCCTGAGATGACTTCCAAAAGCTGCTTCTTGCAGCACAAATCTCCCTTTGAAAATGCAGAACTGGCTAGGAAAGGCAGCAGCATTCTCTCTTTCAAATGATTGAATTTTTCCTTGGGAATCCTTTATTACTGTTGTTATTGTTTGTTTTAAGAGTTTCACCTTCCAACTCCAAGAACCTTTACTTTGGGGAGACATCAGGATGTGAAAAATCAAAGGGCAATCCCTAAAGCCATTACCCTAGCTTTCTTACCCACTAGCTTTGGGCAGACAGAATCCAGACCCTTCTTTACAGAAAGTACAAAGTTTTGAGCAATGGTTTCTTGATCAGATCTGGCTGCCAGCAGAGTCACAGGGATGTCATTTGTAGTTTGGTTGCCCACCCAGAAAGTGATGGAGGTCTCTCTTGTCATGGCTGCCAGTTGGAAGGCACTGGCAGGTGCTCATTGGTGAATGGTGCAGGGGGCTGGGAAGGGGGTGATTTAATTTTCCTCTCCTGATGGAGTAAAATTGCTCCCTGGGGAAATACTAGTAGAACAGCTGTCATACCACCACCAACTGCTTCAGAACTTCTTTATATCCTGTATTATTCTTTAAATGTTGAGCAAAGCAAGAAGTGCTAAGACGTGAAGTAAGAAAGAACACAGAGAAAGCTAAAATTTAAAAGTAGAAAATTGAACAGTAGGGAGAAGAGCCATGAACTGAAACTTGCCATTTTTGGGCTGGCCAGTGATCCAAGTACTTCAGCACTGTAGACAGAGGGCCAACAATGAATGCTTCACAAGGATGCTGTGCCTCATAGATGATGATTATGAACAAAATCCTCTCTGCTTAGTGTCAGCAATGAAGAGAAAGGAGGATAAAAGGCAGGAGGAGGACAGGAGTAGAAGGGGATGATAAAGAAGAGGTAGAACAGCAGCAGAAGGAGAAGAAGAGAGAGACAGAGAAAGGGGTAGGGGATGAACACCCCAACTGAAAATGTAGAAGAAAAGAATCAGAAGAAACTTTGTATGTGTTTTTCAATTTCCCCTTTATTCTATTAAATCTCTTGGGTTGTAGCTTTCACAAATAAGTATTTATTTTAAATGAAGAAGATGAATCATATAAAATGTATATTTTAAATATAAATGTACTATAAGGATTTCTTCCTTCCAGGAAACTCCGGACTGCCTTTAATGCCTCTAGGTCTCTGGTAGATAAGCACTGTCCCAGTGAGGCCGAGAAGTTCAAATTTAAAGGATGATGGGCCAAACAAGACAAAGCATTCTTGTGTTTAACCTCTGTTGCGAAAAAAAATATTTACCTGCTAGCTACTAGTTCCCAGGCATTTGGGCTCAATTACCCAGGAAACTTCTTTCAGAGAGGGCCTGCACTCATCCATTCTGGTAGCAAACAAATCAGTGTGAATTTGATTGTACATGCTCCCTGGACTCTTTAACCTGGTGTGGAGAATCAACCAGTTCTGAAGCAAAACTTGGTTTCATTAAATGGTGCATAGTGGAAGGCAGAGTGAAACCACTGGAAATAAAATCTGGGTAAAACGTCTCTATTTATAAGTCAGCCTGCTCTGAGTTATTCGGGAGGAAGGGAGGATGTTCACTCTTAAGCCCAGTGGCACCAGCCCTCACCTGATGTTTACTGTCACCCAAAGTAGACATTCTTATTTCACACTTGAAATATGGATCTCAATAGTAAAATTGAGAACCGTATATCTCAGATCCACAGCCCTGACTACACAGGTCAGCTTTTCAATTCAATTAAATCATGGTTATTGAGTTTCTAGCTCAAGGTACTTCAGGAAAAAACAGGCAATTTGCTCATCCTTCTTTTCTGCCCTCAGTGTTCTTACAATCCAGGAAGTGAGACAGGAATATAGGCAACCATGGCACAATGAAATGGGTGACACCATGGAATAAAAACAACAAACTAAAAGAGTTTTGAGGAAGGAAAGGTAATTTATGAATTGTACAAAAAGTCTCTTTGAGGATATAGCATAATACTGGACCTTAGGGACAAGTAAGTTGAATGAAAATGTATAGAAGAGGTGAAGAGGAAATTCTAGACTGAGGACTGTTTTGGGCACAGGTTCAAAGGTGGCAAATTTAAATGAGTTTCAGAGATTGACAAGTAGTTTGATATGACTGAAATATGAAAAATGTCAGTAAATGAGAGACATAGAATGTAAAGTTATAGGAAGTTCATGGGAAAGATGAATGTCAGGCAGAAGTGTGGTATTATATTCAGCAGGTAATGTTGAGCCATTCAAGTGTTTTTGCATGGGAGAGTAATAGTCAGTGGTGTGTCTTTGAAAGGCAGCTCTAATAATGAGGTCATAAGTGGATTGGAGGATTTTAGAATACAGGAAATTGGTAAATCTGTTTTCCTTTTAGTTCTATATATTTAACACTCTGTTTTTAAATACCATGTTACTTTTCTATTTCAGCTATAGTAAATTAGCTCAAACTTGGAAACTTAAAGCAGCCCAAACATATTATCTTACAATTTTAGAGATGAGATGTCCAGAATGGGCCTCACTGGGCTAAAAGCAAAGTTGTGGCATGGCTGTGGTCCTTCTTGAGGCTGGAGGAGGGAATCATTTCCTTGGCTTTTCAAGTTTAAAGGCTCTCTGCATTCCTGAGCTCCTGGCCACCTTCCATCTTCAAAGCCAGCAGTGCAGCATCAACAATCTCTTTTTGACTTTGACTCTGAAGCTATGTTTTTGTCATCACATTTCCTTCTCTGATTCTTTTAAGGACCCTTGTGATGACATTGGGCCAATTTAGATAATCCGGGATAATCCCTTCATCTCAAGTCCTTAATTTAATCATATCTGCAAAGCCCTTTTTGCCATTTGAGGTAACATAGTCACAGATTCCCAGGATTAGGAGTAAACATCTCCAGTGTGGGGGCATTATTCTGCCTACCTCAGGCATACTTAGCCCAGAGAATAAAGTAGGAGTGAAACATGAAGCTCTAAGCATGGGCTCCTACAGACCTTTTCTAGATTTCAGCCAGTGAAACTGGTCCTATTCATGGTCTCTCATAGGTGAATCAACGTAGCCCAAGAAAAAAGGGCTTCACTCCTCCACCAACAACTTCAAGCCATTTTATATTACTTCCAGTCAACATTGAATAGAATAAAGATTTAATAAATACACAAATGATTACATGCACTAACTATAAAAAGTAAAAACATAATTTTTGCAAAAACTGTATTAAATATTTGGAAGACTAAAATCATTTTTCTATCCTTGACTGAAAAATTAGCAACACGGTCTGACATTTACAGTCACATTTACCACCATGTGGTAATGTTCTGCTGCAAGACTGAAGAACAAAAGTGCCCTGTGTTTGAGGTACTCATTTCTAGGGTTTGACGTTTTGGAAGCTTTGTCTTTTTTCTTATTCTCTATTCTATTTTCCACGCTTCAGGTACATGGAAATGTATTCTGAAGTCTGAATATAGCTGATATAAGAATGTAGCACATCTATTCTGATGTCTGAGTATAGATGATATAAGAAAGAAGTACAAAGATATTGGGCTTGGAATTCAGGCAAACACCCCATTTGGTCCCTGATTTGCTGTGCAATTGGGAGCAAAGTAATACACATTATCGCACCTCAATTTTTCTATGTGTTACTCAGGGATTAAAAAAATTGGCTCTTGATATGCTATGGAAATGTGTTATAAAAAGAGATTGCCTATGTGAAAGCCCTTTGAATAAAGTTCAAAACTGATGGTGGTTACTGTCCATGGTTACTGACATGTGCTATCTGTCATGCACAGTGGTACACTAGGGATATGGTGATGGTAACATGCCACCTAAAGCCAAAAGTGGTCAAGAGTGACCTGGAAACAAGCACAGTGAGTTGTGATCATTGCCATAACAGAAATACATAAACTGTGTATTTATTTAACCTTATTTGGTAGTTGAATAATTAGAAATGAATGTGAGGATCTGAGGAGTCTATTTAGAATGATGTAGGCAAGTTTTCTCTAGAAGTAAGACTTGAGGGCTTAGGTCCCCTGGCCCAGCCTTTGGAAGACACTGCTCTGCCTCACACTCACAAAAATGAAAATGACTACATATGACAATGCCCTCTACTCACAAGTAACCTAATGGAGAAGAATAAGGCTCTTTGGAACTCGTTGCAAACCATGTTCCCTCGTCCTGGCTCACTCTGGGACCTATTCCAGGATCAGTCATTTTTGTAATCCTTCAAATATATGTGGAAGAAGTGAAGAGTGATTGGAGAAAAGTGACAGTGTATTCCATATGCTTTCTTTGTAAATCACTTATATAGCAAATCTGCTTAGTCTATATGTCAAGAGAGGATTTTTCAAGCTAAGGTTGCAAATTCCATGTAGGTTCTAAAATTCTGCCTGTTCCTACATCATCACTATTTTCAAAGAGTTTGCAGTTGGAGTGTAACTAGCATTATAACTAAGCAAAAGATGGAAAAGGATCCCTGCTTTTTTTTTTGCCCGGCTCTTCTGATTCAATATGACTATTGAGGGAGCAGCTTCATTAAGCCTGGAGGCTTGTCTCTTATAAAATAAAGGCAAGTTTCCAATGCCATGATAATAAGGAAAAGACATGGATTTCAGTCCCCACTCTGATACTAATTTTATTTATTCATGTATTATTTATTTATTTATTTTCACCTAGAATGTATATCTGCTACAAGAAAGAGTATAAACTTGGGGACAGAATCGCCATGTCATAACAGTTAGTATGCATAATGTTCTGAATATTAACACAAAGATGGTCTGCTTTCCTGAACTATTGTCAGTAGGCCACATCTTTCTCATATTAGGGGTGAATCAGACTAAGTCATCCACACTCCTATCCATTCTCTGCTGTGATCAAATATGCATGTTGAACTAGTCTGGGCTACAGTGAAATCTGGTACGGAACTACCTAGCTAATATAGGAATAGGAACCCAAACTAAATATATGATTCAGACAGAGAATTGGCCTAAGTAACCCAAATATGTCATAATGGTACTTATTATTAGTAGAAAGTAGAAATCACAACATATTATACAACCATATAGTCAGAAACACATTCTGGGAAGAAGACTAGTTCTAATTAACTTTCTGATCATAACACTTATTTTGTAATAACAAAGTTATCTTTGAGTTTAGAGAGGTAACTCCATGAAATATGATTTTAGCATCCCTTCTCTCCATTTTTTTGTGTTTTCTTTGCTGTTAATGTCTCCTGCATCCCCCAGAGATACCTAGTACTCACAATAAACCTTTCTTTCCTTTATTGGAGAAAAAGTAACCAAGAAACAAATCCTCATCAAGACAGTGGGACCTAGATACAATACCATCTGAGAAGTTATTATTCATTGATTTACAGATTCACTAAGTACATTTTTAGTGACTAGCTAGTATGTACTAAGTGATATCCCAGATGTGGCATTCATAAAGA
Organism: Trachypithecus francoisi; assembly: GCF_009764315.1. Taxonomy (NCBI): domain Eukaryota; kingdom Metazoa; phylum Chordata; class Mammalia; order Primates; family Cercopithecidae; genus Trachypithecus; species Trachypithecus francoisi. Next base: position 72,988,592 of record NW_022681453.1, on the reverse strand, counting down.
GAATGACACAAAAAAAGTCCTGATGTGCAATACAAAGGAATGTGTAGTAAAATTAAGCTATGAAGAATTGTGGGTGGATCCCTTATGAGGTTTGCACATATCATTTACTCAAAGCCTGACCTTGTCTGTGACAACTGCTGTGACCTCTTCTTAACAGCTTTTCTACTGAATGTCAAGATCCATTGACAAACTATCTTATTTGTGGTTGTTGTGGAGCCACTGGTTCCTAAAACCTCTCACTTTGGATATTGCTTTGTTTAATGGCACACTTACCAAAAAAGTAAAGATGAAACAGAAGAGAAACAAGACTGATCAACCAGGTATTAGATTATAGGTTTAGCCATACATGCATCTGAAAATTATCTTCATGTAGAGTTGTCTTTCACTTTTATCTGCCTAGTATCTTTTCTTCAAAGAATTGTACTCACTTGGTGTGGCTTTGTATCATACAACTTGACCTCCCTTGATATGGCACTGGTCATCTGACAAACTAGTCAATCAGAGTACTATTTCCCTTAGAAAGAGCACTTGGCTAATGAGTGAGCATTGACTAAATCAGAGCCAGTCAGATTAGTTCTTTCAATAAACTGAAATGGCTGGAAAAAGAGGAAGAGAGAAGGAAAGGGGGAAAGATAGACGAGAGAGATTGGCTCTTTTATCTTCTGAAATCTCATATATAATCTAGTCTGGAATTTCCAGGGTCATCTTTCCCATTGTATGTAGAAGCACTTAGGTAGAGAGAAAAACATGATTCTTTTGACGTAATTTGAGCTTCCAGATTCAATCACGTCTGAAATTAAACCACCCTTGTGTTTTCCAATTACATGGGCCATACTTTCCCCTTTCTACTTAACCTATTTTAAAACATTTTTGCCATTGAATCATTCACTCCAAAAAATTCAAAGACCATGATTTATGGTTTGAATTCCCTTCAGCTTGAAGTTTGGCACTATATAGTAGCTACATACACACACACACACACACACACATACACACACGAGTGAATGGTATTTATTCTAGTGAACCTACAGGGCAGCAGCATGGTACAGTGGAAAATAAAATTCTACTGGGAGTTAGATGCCATACAGTATGTGGAATTATCTACAATGAATATATTTTATTTTTTAAATAAAAAAAGGAGTGAAGGCAGCTTTATTACGGAAGCAAAACAGGGAAGGTCTGGGTTTTAGCTTCACTTCTGACACAAGCTAGCTCTTTGGTACAGGCAAGTCATTCTAACATTTTCATCCTCAGTTTCCTCCTTTGTAAAGTAAAGAGCAGTGGTTTTCCCACTAGACTCTTTTGATCCCTAGATGTTTCATAGAACACCACAAGAAGTGGGATATGAGAGGTGGAATATGAGACGGAATGTGAGATATCCAACCTGTTTTCTAAACCAGAGGAGCACTTAACATATTTGCTCCATCTACAAAGCTTGGCTGTCAGTTTCCAAGGGTTTCTGTACTATAAAATTTTGGGAAAAAAATTTTTTAATTTTTAAAAAAATGGGACTTGATAATTCCTAAGTCCTTTTTGTTTTAACACTCTTTGAAGTTAATCCCCAAGTCAAAATTTCTACTAGAAATATAGTAATTTACTCACAGAAAATAGTCATCTTCTGTAATTGCTTTTACTTAGTCCAAGCCTGTTGGTCACATTTGAACATTCAGAGTCTTTACTTTTGTTAAGTATGCTGCATAAAAGTTAAGAAAATTTAGTTTGGGTGTTCAAGTTCATATTTTAGATACTCAAATTCAGAACGCTTTAGGAATAGAAAAAGCACAAACCCTATTTATATCATTGGGACATAAACGTTAAACTGAGAAGACTGATAAAGACTCACGTGTTTCTGAGACATATACAGGTCTTCAGCTTCTTAGCCACTAGGAAAGGAACCAAGCAAAGATGAATAATATTCATAAACTAGTACAAGGGTTTTGTTTGTTCATTTTGTTTTTAATCACTTCCAATCAATACTGACTCCATGCTTATCTGTGCTAGACACCATGGCAGATGCCTTTGATACAGAAAGGGCTGTGACACATTTCCTATCTAGTTAAGAACAGACATGTGCCTTAAACGTAATTATAGCTGCAAAGTTGCAAATGGTAAATCGCCAGAGATTAAAATTTCTGTGTCCAAATAAGAGGGTAACTCATTTAGAACCTGCCTGGCTGAAATTACAAATGATTTATGTTTCACCCTGGAATCTTATTTTAGTTCTCAGTGGATTAGAGAGGTAAATTATTTTTATTAGAGGATGTTTTGCATCTTGCAGAGATAAAGTATCAAAGCTTTTTGCCTTATGCAACTCTTTTCAACTACTCACAGTTTCGAACAGATTAATGCAAGAAAATATAATCAGGAGAAGATATGTTCCTTTAGCTCTGCTTCTTTTGGAAACCCCTTGGTATTTTGCTTATCAAGTTGGAAGAGTTGTGGCAGAAGATATCTAGCTCCTGAGAATTCTGAAGATGAAATAATTATCACCTTTGTTCTACTTTTCTGAGCTATCTTCCTTTTTCTTCCAACATTTTCCATACCAAACACCATGGTTCACCTGGATAAAGGTGCAGCACAGTTCCACCAAAGGAGCCAAAGGGCTGAGTCTTTTTCAGCAGGTAGAGCTAGTGTATCCTAACACAGGAGTTTTCATAGATACTTCAGCTTAGACAGTCTATGAGCCTTCACACACAAGCAGCCAAGCAGATACAAATGAGGTCTTTTAATTAGGTATCTGGATTTATATTGGCTTACTCGGCTCCATCTCAGCTTTAGAGGATGAAAAATCACCTGAACGCTCTCTAATGAAATACCTCTTGCCCTAGCATGTGAGTGCTTGTCTGAGTCACCAGGAAGTGTAATAAGGAACACTCAGGGATCCAGCTGTGTATGCAGCCCTCCTGCTGGAGGTAGGGCTGGCTTGTCACCACCACTTGGAGTTCTCCCTGAGTTGTTCAGTTCCTGGCTGAGCACAGCCATTCTGTGATTTATGTTACATATCAATGCCTCCAGGCAGAAAATGCTGACAATAATTGCTTGCTATGGGGGATTAGGAAAAAGCAAAGGCTTTCTTTGGGATTTCCTTTTCCTTTCTTCTCTCTTCCCTTTCCTTTTCTCTCTTTCCCACCTTTTTGCTCTCGTAATCTCCCCTTTCTTCATTTCTCCTCTTCCCCTCTCTCTTGCCTAAGTCTTTAAAGCAAAATACTTTTTATTTTTTGTTTTACTAGCAGCATTGTAAAGGTAGCCAAATAAATTCTGAGTATGAGTTCTTCCTTATTTCTCTCAAATCAAAGTAGAAAATTGAAAAAAACTCACAAATACATCAAATATCCTTTAAAGAGGCAAAGCAACTACTATTTGGTGAAATTTTAATAGCTAAGAAAACCCAAGTGCTAATGTATAGGTAGCTTCAAAATCTAAGATGGAATCTCTAAAAAGGAGGGATTTATTTTAAAACACACACACACACACATAGACATAAAACACATCCATTTGTCTGGGTGTAGTGGCTAATGCCTGTAATTCCAGCACTTTGGGAGGCTGAGGCGGGTGGATCATCTGAGGTCGGGAGTTCAAGACCAGCCTGACCAACATGGTCATAGTAGAGACAAACCCTGTCTCTACTAAAAATACAAAATGAGCCAGGCATGGTGGCACATGCCTGTAATGCCAGCTACTAGGGAGGCTGAGTCAGGATAATTGCTTGAACCCAGGAGGCAGAGGTTGCAGTGAGCTGAGATTGTGCCATTGCACTCCAGCCAGGGCAACAAGAGCAAAACTCCATCTCGAAAACAAACAAACAAACAAAACAAAAACAACAACAAAACCCACAAAAACATATTCATTCATTTCGCAAAATTTTGCACCTATAATACCTGAGAAACTTGGCTTTGAGAGATATTCAAATAAAAAATAAAATACCACAATGAGAAATACGTTAAATTAAATAATAAACAAATAATTAAAATTAATTTCTAACATTTTGCAGTTTACTTTCTAGTAGGCAGAAACCTATCAGAAGACATGAGACTACTCATCCTCAAGTTGCCAGGGAAATATAAACATACAGAATGGAATCAGGGGCTAGGAGACTGCTGGGACATTTAACATACTTTAATCACATTTCATTTAGTAGCAGTGTTCAATTCTCACAAGAACATTTTAAGATTAATATTTTTATTTTGCAAATAAGCAAACAGAAGCTTTTCTGCATTAAGGACATAGCTAGTCATTAGCAGAGTCAGCATTTGAATCCAGGTCTCTCTGCTCAAAGCTCATGCTCTTTCTAGCATACCACACAGGAAAGAGAACTGTCCATAATTCACTTATGGGAATATGATTTTAAATAAATGTATGTAATTAACTATGAAAAGCTGCTTAGGTTCTTTTTCCTTAGGGGGCTGAGGGAATAATCCATCATGGCCAGGCCTTAATTACCCCCTATGCATGGTTGTGGTGCTTCTATGATACAGCCCGTTCAGATGTGTTGAGAGGCATGGTAGGTGGTGGTGGTGGTAAGCAAATTTTGTTCATCCTTGCCTCTTTCAGGTCTTTACTCAAACATCACCTTACCAGGGAGGATTTCTCTGTCACATCATTGAAGATTACAGCAACCCCTGTCCCCAAATTCCAACACCCCCCGTATTCTCCTTCCTTCCTTTTCTCCACAGCACTATCACCATCAGATATATTGTGGATTTTTCTTGTTTATCTTCTTTATTAATTATCTCCTGGTCTGGAATCTAAGCTTCATGAAGGGACAGTTTTTGGGTTTTTGTTGTTACCTTAATTATTTATATTCACTGGTCTATCCCCAGCATCTAGGAGGCAGATAGATAGATATTAACAAATATTCATTGAATGTATAAATCTTTATAAATTTTTAGGCAGCAAGGTATAAGTAGAAGGAATTCAAGGATATTATTGCTATTTCCATAACCTATTTTATTTGTTCTTCTTGAAAGACAATGTGACTCTGTGAAACAGGGGCACTTACTCCAAATGATTACATTTTTTTCCTGAGGAATTGGATTAGAAATTGTGGAAAATGGATCTTCCAATTTATCTGTGTTGTTTGAATATTTTATATTTAAAAAACATGTTCATAAACTACTTATAAAATAAAAACAAAATAAGTACTAATAAGCCAATGAAATGGAATCAGCTTCATTACCTTACCGGGTCTCAGCTCTCCTGCCCTCCCCTTAATGATAGATGGCCATTGATTTATACTCAGTGTGAAATCCAGGCTGGGCATAGTGGCTTGTGCCTGTAATCTCAGCACTTTGAGAAGCCAAGGCAGGCAGACCACATGAGGTCAAGAGTTCAAGACCAGCCTGGCTAACATGGTGAAACCCCGTCTCTACTAAAAATACAAAAATTAGCTGGGTGTGGTGGTGCACAACTGTAATCCCAGCTACTCGGAAGGCTGAGGCAGGAGAATCAAGAATCACTTGAACTCAGGAGGCAGAGGTTGCAGTGGGCTGGGATTATGCCACTGCACTCCAACCTGGGCGATAGAGTGAGACTCCATCTCAAGAAAAAAAAAAAAAATTAAGAAATTAAAAACTATATACTCAGTGTGAAATCCAAAGTGCAGGAGAGTCTCTTTCTCTCTCTCCCTTTTTTTTCCTTCTTCAGACATAGACGGGATCTGTGCCAGTTAGGTAAGTGTAACAGTCATCTGTGAGCTTTTCAGAAAATGTATTTTTCAAAAATATATTCTTATTTCAATAATGTAATTATTTTCAAATTTTTCCTGGAATTTATTTTTGAAATTGACTTCAAAGACCTTGATATCTTGGTACCAACACAACATTTATTAACCAAGCAAGCCCAAGTCCAGATGTTAATAATTACATTGTATAATTAAGTTGGATGACACTGTGTTCAGTAAAGAAACAAACTTTCATAAAATCGTAAAAATGTATTTCTTGTTGTTCACAAATTTATCAGTAAATGAGAAGTTCTCCAGAAGGGTGAAAGGACTACAACATGAGAAGAGTATTTCATTCAAGTTGTGTGAATTATTTTGAAGAATTAAACTTATTTGATTTTTATAAACAATTCTTACACTGCTTATAAATTGGTTTTATTATATATTATCACTTTTTATGTACATACATATTGTGTGTGTGTATCTGTGTGTGTCTATATATAAATACCTTGGATTCAGGGACAGTACATTTTCTTATCTACTTTAATCTGAACACCAACTCTGGATACCTATTTATAGTGTTTTGATCTTTGCATTTGACAAACCTCATTACATATTTTACAACAGAAATTGCTACAGTTTTTAGTGCTCCTTCTGAATTAGACATAATACAATTCTTATAGTACTTTAGCAATTAAGCTTATTGATACACATTGAAGAACAAAATCCAGCCTAAGCCTTTTTTTATTAATGGGAAAAAGAGATGTATTATCATCTATTGTCAAAGGCACCTCAATTTATATTATGATTCCAAGAATAGGCTTATCAGTCCTATAGGAAAAAAAACAGAATTGCTGTATATCCTACTTTCAGAAAGCCCAATGTTGCATTGAAAACATGAATGCAAAACAAATTGGAGAATATTGTTACATTAAAAGTTAAGAATAAATGTTTCATTTTGAGAGATATTTACCAATATAATTTTGAATACTGAAAACTTCCAAGGCATTTATGTATATTTAAAATTGTTAACTACTTGATCATGACGAGGTACAAAGATTATTAGAAATTATTGTGAAATAAAAATCAACTAGGAAATAAAACATTCTAAAATAATAATGTTTATCAAAAATAAAGATTAAGTTTAATATAGACTATAAAGTAGGTAGCTATTGCAAAAAAAAAAAAAAACCAAAAACCCTTTTCTTCAAAAGGCATGGAACCCTATCAAATCTCTCATGTTGCTTCTAAAACACTTTCCTTCCAATATCTGATTTTTTCTCTTCATTTTGAAGCATACTTTAATCCACTGTTATTTGCTTTTCTTTTTGTCGTCTTTTGTCCAAATTCTGAATAAACACGATAAAGTGGGTGGTAACATAGAGGAGTGAATTAATAGATTATTTTCCCCTTTAGGGGAAAAACCCCTAAATCTGAGACCAAACCCCTAAATTACTGAAACTCAGCAATTTACTAGAGCAAATCTTATTAATAGTCTTCAAAGGTATAACCTCTTCTTCTTCAACATCATGAGCATTTGGAGTTCCCTATGCAAGATAAATATAAAAACTTTCAGAAACACTGAAAATGATTTTGTAACTTCTTCCTTCTCTATGGAAAGTCAGTCTGAGGCCGGGCGTGGTGGCTCACGCCTGTAATCCCAACACTTTGGGAGGCCAAGGCACGCATATCACCTAAGGTCAGGAGTTAGAGACCAGCCTGACCAACATGGTGAAACCCCATCTCTACCAAAAATACAAAAATTAGCCAGGCGTAGTGGTGGATGCCTGTAATCCCAGCTACTTGGGAGGCTGAGGCAGGAGAGTCGCTTGAACCTGGGAGGCAGAGGTTGCAGTCCAGAGCGAGACTCCGTCTCAAAAAAAGAAAAAGAAAGTCAGTATGTTGAGTTATTGAAAATAATTTTCTTAGTGTGAAAAAGCAGTAAAGCACAGCCCTTATGTGACTAATATGTTTTTAAAGTATTAGTAGATAAAATTAAAATGAAGACGTTAATAAATACCTAATAAAAAATTGAGCACCTACTATATCTGACAGTCTGGTAAAGACTTTAGACCAAAGTTTCTCTTAATGGTTACACACACACACACACACACACAGACATACAAATAACTATGATTGTTACTGTTACATTCTTTATAGAAAAGGAAACTCAAGCACAAAAGGTAATATAATTTGCATAGTATCATACAACTAGTAAATGAGTCAGACTGGAATGTAATTCATATGGTCTGACCTTAGAACCTATGGTCTTAAGCCACTACATACTAAATATTAAGGCTAGATATGGGATTTTGGCAAGTCCATAGTCTAAAGCTCTAAATGTGAAGTTCAATGCAATATAAAATAATAATCATATTTTAAAAATTATTTACAATGTATGAATTGATTATGTCAGATGGACATATTTACCTGATTCATATGAATCGAATTCGACAGTAGCCACTTTGTCAGATATTACTTAGAAGATAACATATTCCAAAAAAGTCTCCAGTAAACATATGGATAACATTTAATTTGGATTTGTGACTGAGCCAGCAAAGGATTCTACGAATAGCTGTTCACTCCGACTGTATGAGCAGTATGCTGAAGGTAGGTCTGAACCATGCTTTTGCCAAGTGAAATAAGAAGAGGAACTGATCATTTTCAAACAGTTAGATTTATATATCATTCATGATATTTATCATTTCATGAGACAGTAATGCCTCAAAGACAATTATATTTCTAGTTTTTTGCAGCTACATATATTACTTTTTATATTTGGTTGATATTTGTGAAAAATTATTGTCTGCTGTCTAGACACTCAAAATGCTTTTCCAATGACCTGTACTGTACTACAGGGCTATACTTGGAATAAATACAGACTGATCATGTGGATCATCTTTACTTTCAGCACTTTTAGCATAAACTAGTTTTGTTATCACAATCCGCTCCATTTCTTAAGCTCTTAAATTATAAAATAGGGACTGTAATATCTAACACCACACATTTCACAGGTATGCATGGAGCAAACCCAGCAAGTATTTTGTCTCGGCAGCTTCTCCAGATGGCTATTTCCTTGCCAACTCAAATTAAGTATGCCCAAGAGAACTGTTCACTAACTTTTGTTTATATTCCTCCTCTGTGTCTAAGGAAGCAGCATGTTAGCAAAATGGGCAAACAAGCAAATAAACTGAAATGACTTGTGGAATCCAACAGACCTGAGCTCAAATCATGACACTGACACATATCAGTTGCATGAACTTGGATAGTTATTTATTATTTTCTGTTTCCATTATTTCATCTACACTAGGGATGATAATATACACTCATGTGTTTGTGTAAGGTTTATAGATAATGAAGATGAGTGTTTGGAACATACACTAGTGTCTTTATGCAGGCTACTATAACAAAATACTATAGACAGTGACTTATACAACAGAAACTTCTTTCTCACAGTGCTGGAAGCTGAGAAGTCCAAGATCAAGGTGCCAGCAGGTTTTGTGTCTGGTGAGGACCCACTTCCTGGTTCATAGATGGCTGACTTTTCACTTTGTCCTCACAGAATGTGGAAGGGGAAAGGCACCTCTCTGGGGCCTATTTTACATGGGCACTAATCCCATAAGTGAGGGTGGAGCCTAATCGCTTCCCAAATGCCACATTTCCAAATAGTATCACACTGGGACAAAGTTCTAACATGAATTTATCCAGGACATAAACATTCAGTCCATAGCAAGTATGTTCTTCAAGATAGGAGCTGCTACACCAGCAACTACCTGATGCCCCAGGTCATGAAAGAAGAACGAGGTATAGAAGACATCTTCACTTCACTTGTAAACTCTTTATTGTTCTTCACACAAAGCTGAAATATTTCTGTGAGATATTATAGTCTTCATTTGTTGAAAAATTACCCCATCCTCTTCACCCATTAGAATTCTAACCTGGTTACCTTTATTTCTGATACTGACACTTTCCAGAAACTGCCTTTGCAAACATACTGCTTCAAATTATGTTTTCCATTTGAAGATCCCACCCACCATATTTACTAAATTAACATCCTCCGTTGACCTTAAGAAATCTGCAATCTCACAGCAAATAAAGGCTAAGATTCTCAACCACCTCTAAGTTCTTTATACGACACCTCCACCCTAATAGATTTCCTCCTATTCACCAGCCACTGTCACTGTTCCTAAGACCACTTTATTTTCACATATTCATTATTTATCCAACTGCTATTTCCTTTAAGCTACATTCTTCACGTTCTTTTTATCCAACGTGCCTGCCCCCATTTTTTTTCTGCAAGTAATTATTCTATATTTGATATTTCAAACAACTGTGGAAATCTCATTTGTTACAGGATCCCGGTGATATTACTATTTAGACAGAGAAGCCTCAGCTTAGAAGTTCATTTATCTGACTTAGCAGAGCAGTTCTTACCTTCTTAAGTTCTCCCCAACTTAAGGAAAAACATCAGTAACTCCCTTCAATGTGCAAATCCCACAATTCTCACTTCAGGTTTCAACTTGACTAAATATATTCCTTTAATGTCTTCCTTTCTATATTCCTATGATGCCTTAATATCTGAGCTTGTACCCTCCTAGAGAGCATATAATGTGTCTGCTTCAAATGGTAGCCCATGCATATAGATGACTCAAAAATATTACTGAAGTTGATGAAGAGAGAGATGAACACAAATGTGGCATTACTGGCTAACCTGCAAAACACAAAAACCTAAAATTCTCATTTTACTCAAACCAATTCTACCATCTCATGCCTAGAGGCACTCAAGCAGTAAGGCTGCACAGCTTATACACACTGCTGTGAAATGTAGACCTCATACAGCAGTCGAGGTATATAAATATGCAAATCATAGATGTATACAGAAACAGTCTTCCAATAGAGAACACCAGCTGTCACAAGCAGCAAACTCACTCTGAGGACTTGGCATGGTGAACTGGCAAATACCCCCTGGTTGTTGCTGCCCCATCAATCATGGGCCATTTGGCTGGGCAGCATTCTTGAGCAGGTTTTCTCCCCTTTTTAACTCTGTTAAAGAACATTATTTTAAGATGATGAAATAAGCTGCTGTAAAGCTTGATATGCTGTCTGATATAGGAGAGTTCATCTCTTGATTTACACCTTTCTGTATCTTGCCGTTGTTTTCTAAAAAATCTACATCCCCCAAAAGTATCAAATTAATGCTTTATTTATCTTTATTGAAGAATTATTAGGAAAGATTTTGCCGATATATGCTTGATGACCAATGTACAGGATTTAGTAGTTTGTTAACTTGTTTTTCAGACACTGTTGAAGACTACTGACCCTCAAGTTATCACAAATGATTATGAAATGGAAATGGAATGGGAAGGAGTATGAAAAAATAAGCCAAATACTGACAAACCTAAGGTATCCCAAAGTCTATGGAAACTCCAATTTAACGAGGGGATGAATAAGAAATTTACTTCTCAACAAACAAATAATGGTTTATAACCATGGAAGCATTCTGAGAGAAGTAAATATGTCATCGATTTTAAACAGCAGTATTATCCAGCAGAGAGCAGATCAATGAAAGTTGCCTAGGTTTTCACATGCTTCAGGATATTAAAGAACAATCCCATTTCCCCCCTCTATAAACCATTCCATCCAGAAGAGTAATTTAAAATGTGCTATAAATCATTATCTGTTCAACAACCAATCTGCATTCAGAAAAGTTATATCCATCCCTATTCTTCTTCCTCGGAACAATTTTAAATGCTCTCATTTTTACTAACTTGTAGGCCTGCTTTGGGTCTTCTGACTGGATATGTGGTTAAAAAAATAAGTTATTTCTCGGCTGGGCGTGGTGGCTCAAGCCTGTAATCCCAGCACTTTGGGAGGCCGAGACGGGCGTATCACGAGGTAAGGAGATCGAGACCATCCTGGCTAACACGGTGAAACCCCGTCTCTACTAAAAAAATACAAAAAACTAGCCGGGCGAGGTGGCGGGCGCCTGTAGTCCCAGTTACTCGGGAGGCTGAGGCAGGAGAATGGTGTGAACCCGGGAGGCGGAGCTTGCAGTGAGCTGAGATCTGGCCACTGCACTCCAGCCTGGGCGACAGAGCGAGACTCCGTCTCAAAAAAAATAAGTAAATAAAATAAGTTATTTCTCAAATTTAATATAGCAAATACTAGGAGAGAAAACTGATGCATTTTCTTTAGAAAACTTAAAGTACTCAATGATTATTAGTTGTGTGATGTTTATTACAGCCTTGTAAATGAGTTGATAAGATTTACTGCTGTTTCAAAGATAGAGTGAACAATATATAAATAATTACAAAGCTTCATCTACACAAAGGTAGAGTGATGAAGAATCATAATGAATAAAGACTAAGATTTTCATTAACTATCTCAACATTCTTTTTTTTTTTTTTTTTTTTTTGAGGCAGAGTCTCGCTCTGTCGCCCAGACTGGAGTGCAGTGGCGCAATCTCGACTCACTGCAAGCTCCGCCTCCCGGGTTCACGCCATTCTCCTGCCTCAGCCTCCCGAGTAGCTGGGACTACAGGCGCCCGCCACCTCGCCCGGCTAGTTTTTTGTATTTTTAGTAGAGACGGGGTTTCACCATGTTAGCCAGGATGGTCTCGATCTCCTGACCTCGTGATCCGCCCGTCTCGGCCTCCCAAAGTGCTGGGATTACAGGCTTGAGCCACCGCGCGCGGCCTAACTATCTCAACATTCTATGTATGATCGCATTCTCTCCTGTGAACTTGAATGTTAATGTTAGAAAGTAAGATATTCATATATTATCAAGTATTTTATGAAGTTCTGTGTGGTTTCAAAGAGAAACAAGGCACACTCTGTACACTCTGGGAGCTTGCACTAGTAGAGGAAATAAGGTGTGTATTAAAACAGTTATGTTATAAAGTGGTATGTGATGTATTTTAAGAGAGAGGTAAATGTGCTTCCCACATTAGAGAGAAATAACTCACTTGTGGATAGCAAGATCAGGTAAGCCATGATCAAGATATCCCTTTACATAAACTATGCTTAGTGACATGTTTAAAACATCAATGGGAACCCATTGTTACTCCTCTGCACAAAACCTTCAGTCAGTTTCTATCACACTTGTGAATATCCCTACACAACAAAACAGAAAAAACACAAAACACAGACCCTAACAGGCCTTCAAGGTTCTGGGTACCTCATCAGCCTCCTCTTCTTTTCTATCTGCCCCTTCTTACCACGTTTCAGCTAACTGGCCGGGCCCTTTCCACATGTCCTAGTTCTGCCTGCAATCCTTCTCATGCTGTATATGTGGCTAACTCTACCTTCACAATTTTGGGGAAGACTTTGATTATCCAGGATATAAAGTATGCACACAGAAAGAAGTAAATTTGGAACAACGTTGGGACTCACTCCGGGCCAGACTCTTCTGTATGAGCAGGCTATCACTATTGTCAGCAGCTGAAAGATTTTTAAGACAAGAAATGAAAATGACAGAGCTATATGTCATAAATATCTTGTAGGGATGTTTAGGACAGTTTAGAATATAGAAAGGTGGGTGTGAGAGATACCACTTTCCTCAGGAAAAAAAAAAAAAAATCTAGGAAAGAGGTAATGAGGGTTTATGTTAGAGAAGGTAAGAAGGCACAATTAACAAAAATGTTATCACTTATTGAAAAGAAGAGATAAATGGAAGGAGATGTTAGAAATAACTCTGCTTTCAGGGAGATCAATTGTGCCATTATCAGAAATAGGCACATCAGAAACAAACAAAATAGATGTTTTGGAGGCAAAGATTAATTTTTTTTGAGTATAATAAAAGTAAAGTGGCTGATAGACAGAAATGTTATAAAGTATTTCTGGGCTAGAATTCAGAAAAATAAAGGGAAAGTCTGGCAATGATTCCAGGGAAAGGCTGGAATCAAAATATATAGATGTTACCGTTAAAGATGAAGTCATCAATGGACAAAATAGGAAAGGAAAGGAGAAGCAAGGACAGTGAAGCAAGGACAGCTCTGGTGAAACATATAGGAATATGAAGATCACACAACTAAAGGAGATCAAGTTGACACAATCTGTGAGATGGAAGGAACATGAGAATATTGCATTATTTCAGGAAATAAAGAGAAAAGGAATTGCAAAACAAGGGAATTACTCATGGTGTGCTTAAACAGAGGTCAAAGAGAATGACATAAGAAGTCTGGCTCTTTAAAAAGGGAGGGACACTGGGAGGCTAAAGTAGAGGATATGGAACACAATAAGATAGGCAACTGAGTTAAAAATTAGCAAATGATGAATAGAGAGACTTACTGAAAGCCTAAAGACTCAACTGAGATTAGTGGGACTTTATAGGGTACACAGCAAAATGTTATTATATCCAATTTTCTAAGAATATCTAACACCCTTTAAATAAAGGGCACAAGAGAATTATTAGATTTGCTCGTGGTTAGAGACAGAAGAGATCAAAACAAGATAAGATCGAATAAGAATTCTGGATACCAGTAAAGCGGACACTGAAATGTCAGACTATAAGTTCTAGCTTGGCTAGAGAGGCAAATTATGTCAGTAAATGGTTAAAGGAGCATCCACGAGGTCTTGATTTAAGTGTTCTTTTTACAAATTTAAATTAGAAATTTTATGCAGTAAATTGTTTATTCTGCAATTTTACTTGAGTTGAGGAGATTGACAAGGTCCTACCCACACAAAATCGTTGCCTTTGTTCCTCCTTGTGTGTGACTGTGCAGGCAGCATTATCTTTGTGACACCTCTTTTAAAAATAATGTACCAGCCGGGCACAGTGGCTCATGCCTGTAATCCCAACACTTTGGGAGGTCAAGGCGGGCGGATCACCTGAGGTGGGGAGTTCGAGACCAGCTTGACCAACATGTAGAAACCTCATCTCTACTAAAAATACAAAATTAACCGGGCATGGTGTCGCACGCCTGTAATCCCAGCTACTAGCGAGGCTGAGGCAGGAGAATCGCTTGAACCCAGGAGGTGGAGGTTGCCGTGAGCCGAGATCACACCATTGCACTCCAGCCTGGGCAATAAGAGTGAAACTCCATCTCAAAATAAATAAATAAATAAATAAATAAAATAATATACCTACACGAGGTGTAATAACTTAAAAACTTGGGGCCTAATCACTTTAGAATAGATGATTTTGTGAGTTCACGTGAAGAAAAAAGGGTATGAACACTCAGGTGAAGAAATGATGGCGGGCTAAAGAGGAAAAAATAAAAAGAAATATAAAAGAGGGAAAAGGGCATCAAACTTTCACTCTCCGAAAAGTTTTCTGAAGGGTTATCCTCTCAATAATCATGAGGGTTTTTGTTGTTGTTGTTGTTGTTATTGTTTTAACAATTCATATTGAGCTGTTCTACCTGTAAAGCCAAAACCCTTCCCTCCAAAAAATGTAAAATATATTTTGTTATATATTATTGTTTTTTTTTTTTCAGTGGAGGTATTAGTACATATGATATATTGACCATCATTTATAAAATTGAGGTTACATATTTCACTGTTTTGTAAACTACCACTTCATTATTTTCTTCAACTTTTATTTTAAGTTCTAGGGTACATTGGCAGGATGTGCAGGTTTGTTACATAGGTAAATGAGTGCCATGGTGATTTGCTGCACAGATCAACCCATCACCAAGGTATTAAGCTCAGCATCCATTAGTTATTCTTTCTGATGCTCTCTTTCTCCCTGGCCCCAACTAACAGGCCCCAGTGTGTGTTGTCCCCCCTCAAATGTCCATGTGTTTTCATCATTCAGCTCCCACTTACAAGTGAGAACATGCAGTATATGGTTTTCTGTTCCTGCATTAGCTTGCAGGAACAGAAACAGTTTCCAGCTCCATTTATGTCCCTGCAAAAGGCATGATCTCATTCCTTTTTATGGCTGCATAGTATTCCATGGTGTATATGTAGCATATTTTCTTTTCTTTCTCCTTGTTTTTTTTTGAGATGCAGTCTCGCTCTGTCGCCCAGCAGGCTGGAGTGCAGTGGCGCAATCTTGGTTCACTGCAAGCTCCACCTCTTGGGTTCACTCCATTCTCCTGCCTCAGCCTCCCGAGTAGCTGGGACTACAGGCACCCACCACAACAGCCGGCTAATTTTTTGTATTTTTAGTAGAGATGGGGTTTCACTGTGTTAGCCAGGATGGTCTCGATCTCCTGACCTCGTGATCCACCTGCCTTGAACTCCCAAAGTGCTGAGATTACAGGCATGAGCCACTGTACCCAGCAAGCATATTTTCTTTATCCAGTCTATCACTGATGGGCATTTCGGTTTATTCTATGTCTTTCCTATTGTGAATAGTCTTGCAATGAACATGTGAGTGCATGTATCTTTATAACAGAATTATTTATATTCCTTTGGGTATATACCCAGTAATGAGATTGTTGGGTCAAATGGTATTTCTGCTTCTAGATCTTTGAGGAATTGCCACACTTTCACAATGATTGAACTAATTTATACTCCCCCCAACAGTGTAAAAGCTTCCTTTTCCTCTACATCCTCCCTAGCATCTGTTAAGTTTCTTGACTTTTTAATAATTGCCATTTTGACTGGTGAGAGATGGTATTTCATTGTGGTTTTGATTTGTATTTATCTATTGATCAGTGATGTTGAGCTTTTTTTCATATGTTTGTTAACTGCATAAATGTTTTCTTTTGAGAAGTATCTGTTACTGCTATTTGCTTACTTTTTAATGAGGTTGTTTGTGTGTGGTTTTTTTTTTTTTTTTCGTAAATTTGTTTAAGTACCTTGTAGACTCTGAATATTAGACCTTTGTCAGATGGATAGATTGCAAGATTTTTATCCCATTCTATAGGTTGTCTGTTTACTCTGATGATAGTTTCTTTTTCTGTGCAGAAGCACTTTAGTTTAATTAGATCTTAGTTGTCAACGTTTGCTGTTATTGCATTGCTTTTGGCATTTTCATCATAAAATCTTTGCTTGTGCCTATGTCCTGAAATGGTATTGCCTTGCTTTTCTTCTAGGGTTTTTGTAATTGTGGGTTTTACATTTAAGTCTTCAATCCATCCTGAGTTAATTTTTTAATAAACTGTAAGGAAAGGGTCCAGTTTCAATTTTCTGCATATGGCTAGCCAGTTCTCCCAGAACCGTTTATTAAATAGGGAATCCTTTCCCCATTGCTTGTTTTTGTCAGGTTTGTCAAAGATCAGATGGTTTTAGGTGTGTGGTCCTGTTTCTGAGTTCCCTTTCTGTTCCATTGGTCTATGTGTCTGTTTTTGTACCATTATCATGCTGTTGTGGTTACTGTGGCTTTGTACTATAGTTTGAAGTTGGGTAGTGTGATGCCTCCAGCTTTATCTTTTTGCTTAGGATTTTCCTGGCGATTTGGGCTCTTTTTTGGTTCCATATGAATTTTAAAATAGTTTTTTTTTCTAATTCTGTGAAGAATGTCAATGGTAGTTTAATGGGAATAGCATTTAATCTATAAATTACTTTGGGCAGCATGACCATTTGCACAACATTGATTCTATCCGTGAGCATGGAATGCTTTTCCATTTGTTTGTGTCCTCTCTGATTTCCTTGAGCAGTGTTTTGTAGTTCTCCTTCAAGGGGTCCTTCACTTCCCTTGTTAGCTGTATTCCTAGGTATTTTATACTTTTTGTAGTAATCGTGAATGAGGGCCCATTCATGATTTGGCTGTTTGCCTGTTGTTGGAGTACAGAAATGCTAGTGATTTTTGCATATCGATTTTGTATCCTGAGACTTTGATGAAGTTGCTTATCAGCTTAAGAAGCTTTTGGGCTGAGACCATACTACCACTTAATTTAACCATATATTGCAAATATTTTTTATCATTTAATAAAATGTTTCATAAAACATGATAGTTAACATATACTTAGTTGAATAACTCATTCTTTTTATTTGGAAAAAATAGAAAAAAAATCTTTGGCTGTCTCAGGTAGAAAAGGAAATCATTGCAACCCACATCACTGGGAAGAGTCTAAAATAAGAATTATGCCAAAAATCATATAAAGAGGGCATGACTGCTATTGAATCTGAATAAGAATGACATAGCTCTCACCACCACCAACGTGGCCCTGGATCCAGGCCTTACTGAAACATCAAAGATACAACCACTTCCATAGAAGCTCACTGGTACAAGTGCCACCAATTACCTGAATAAATTCTCCTTGGTTTTGAGTTCCTTGTATCAACAATATCTATTAAAAATTCTAAGTCTGGGGTAGGTGCACTGGAATCTTAAAGCCTGGATCTCATACTGAGGCCTCAGTTTTGAGGATGCCTGGATTTTATTTCAGCATTTATGCTGGGTGGTAATGTCTGCCTCCCAACCATATTGACAAGGAGGAAAATCCCTCCAAACAGGGAAGAGGTTTGAATGCTGGGCAGCCATTATAATGTTCATTATAATAGTATTTCTCATGAAATGACCTTAATTTAACTTCCCAATTCCTTATTCTGAGTATTTATGACATTTTCCATAATTAAAAAATAATAATTCTGTAGTGACCACTTTGCCCAAAACTGTTTGTATTTCAGATGGTTTTATTTCTATACACATGGAAGTGGAATTACTGGGTCAAATGATACAAATATTATTTTAAAACTTTGATAGATATCCCTACATTACCCTAGGAAAAGTTTCCATTAATTTACACTCTCAACAGGGAGATATAAAAGTGTCAGTTTTCCTACTAACTTGTCAACTCTGGCCATCCTCATTTTGTTAACCCTTTCCTAGTATTACTAGTTTTAAATATAACAACTTATTGCTGTTTTACTTTGCATTTCCTTGATCATTAGTGAGGTTTTAATAATTTTCCATGTTTGCTATTTCCATGTGTTCTTTTGTAAATTGGCAATTTATGTCTTTGACAAAGTTTAGTCATATTTTCTTTATTCTTTTTTTGTTTGTTTGTTTAGACAGAGTTTTGCTCTTGTTGCCCAGGCTGGAGTGCAATGGTGCAATCTCGGCTCACTGCAGCCTCCACCACTCAGTTTCAAGCAATTCTCAGCCTCCCAAGTAGCTGAGATTACAGGCATGCACCACCACGTCTGGCTAATTTTGTATTTTTAATAGAGACACAGGGTGTCTCCATGTTGGTCAAGCTGGTCTCAAACTCTCGACCTCTGGTGATTCGCTCATCTTGGCTCTCAAAGTGTTGGTATTACAGGCACGAGCCTCCGTGCCTAGCTTTTTTTTCTTTTTCTTCTTCTTCTTCTTTTTTTTTTTTTTTTTTGCGAGAGAGTCTTGCTCTGTCGGTCAGATTGGAGTGCAGTGACCTCTAGGGTTCAAGCAATTCTCTTGCCTCAGCCTCCCAAGTAGCTTGGACTACAGGCACATGCCACCAGGCTCGACTAATTTTTTGTATTTTTAGTAGATACGGGGTTTCACTATGTTTGCCAGACGGGTCTTGATCTCCTGACCTCGTGATCTGCCTGCCTTGGCTTCCCGAAGTGCTAGGATTACAGGCGTGAGCCACAACACTAGGCCTTTATTCATTTTTTTTAAATTATCTTCATTATTCTGCTGGAATCTATTCATATACCAATGGCATTACAGCTTTACATGGTTTTTTATTTTGTTTTTAAATCACTTTATCGCTTTTTAAAAATTTATTTATTTATTTATTTATTTTTTATTATACTTTAAGTTCTAGGGTACACGTGCACAACATGCAGGTTTGTTACATATATATATATATACATGTGCCATGTTGCTGTGCTGCACCCATTAACTCGTTACTTACATTAGGTATATCTCCTAATGCTATCCCATCCCCCTACCCCCTCCCCACAATAGGACCCGGTGTGTGATGCTTCCCTTCCTGTGTCCAAGTGATCTCATTGTTCAGTTCCCACCTGTGAGTGAGAACATGCGGTATTTGGTTTTCTGTTCTTGTAATAGTTTGCTGAGAATGATGGTTTCCAGCTGCATCCATGTCTCTACAAAGGACAGGAACTCATCCTTTTTTATGGCTGCGTAGTATTCCATGGTGTATATGTGCCACATTTTCTTAATCCAGTCTGTCACTGATGGACATTTGGGTTGATTCCAAGTCTTTGCTATTGTGAATAGTGCCACAATAAACATACGTGTGCATGTGTCTTTATAGCAGCATGACTTATAATCCTTTGGGTATATCCCCAGTAATGGGATGGCTGGGTCAAATGGTATTTCTAGTTCTAGATCCTTGAGGAATCGCCACACTGTTTTCCACAATGGTTGAACTAGTTTACAGTCCCACCAACAGTGTAAAAGTGTTCCTATTTCTCCACATCCTCTCCAGTGCCAGTTGTTTCCTGATTTTTTAATGATTGCCATTCTAACTGGTGTGAGATGGTATCTTATTGCGGTTTTGATTTGCATTTCTCTGACGGCAAGTGATGATGAGCATTTTTTCATTTGTCTGTTGGCTATATGAATGTCTTCTTTTGAGAAGTGTCTGTTCCTATCCTTTGCCCACTTTTTGATGGGGTTGTTTGTTTTTTTCTTGTAAATTTGATTGAGTTCTTTATAGGTTCTGGATATTAGCCCTTTGTCAGATGAGTAGATTGCAAAAATTTTCTCCCATTCTGTAGGTTGCCTGTTCACTCTGATGGTAGTTTCTTTTGCTGTGCAGAAGCTCTTTAGTTCAATTAGATCCCATTTGTCAATTTTGGCTTTTGTTGCTGTTGCTTTTGGTGTTTTAGACATGAAGTCCTTGCCCATGCCTATGTCCTGAATGGTATTCCCTAGGTTTTCTTCTAGGGTTTTTATGGTTTTTAGGTCTAACATTTAAGTCTCTAACCCATCTTGAATTAATTTTCGTATAAGGAGTAAGGAAAGGATCCAGTTTCAGCTTTCTACTTATGCCTAGCCAATTTTCCCAGCACCATTTATTTATTTATTTATTTATTTATTTTTTTGAGACGGAGTCTGGCTCTGTTGCCCAGGCTGGAGTGCAGTGGCCAGATCTCAGCTCACTGCGAGCTCTGCCTCCTGGGTTTACGCCATTCTCCTGCCTCAGCCTCCCAAGTAGCTGGGACTACAGGCGCCCGCCTCGTCGCCTGGCTAGTTTTTTGTAGTTTTGGTAGAGACGGGGTTTCTCTGTATTAGCCAGGATGGTTTCAATCTCCTGACCTCGTGATCCACCTGTCTCGGCCTCCCAAAGTGCTGCAATTACAGGCTTGAGCCTTCGCGCCTGGCCTCCCAGCACCATTTATTAAATAGGGAATCCTTTCTCCATTTCTTGTTTTTGTCAGGTTTGTCAAAGATCAGATGGCTGTAGATGTGTGGTATTATTTTTGAGGGCTCTGTTCTGTTCCATTGGTCTATATCTCTGTTTTGATACCAGTACCATGCTGTTTTGGTTACTGGAGCCTTGTAGTATAGTTTGAAGTCAGGTAGCGTGATGCCTCCAGCTTTGTTCTTTTGGCTTAGGATTGTCTTGGCAATGCGGGCTCTTTTTTGGTTCCATATGAACTTTAAAGCCGTTTTTTCCAATTCTGTGAAGAAAGTCGTTGGTAGTTTAATGGGGACGGCATTGAATCTATAAATTGCCTTGGGCAGTACGGCCATTTTCATGATATTGATTCTTCCTATCCATGAGCATGGTATGTTCTTCCATTTGTTTGTGTCCTCTTTTATTTCACTGAGCAGTAGTTTGTAGTTCTCCTTGAAGAGGTCCTTTACATTCCTTGTAAGTTGGATTCCTAGGTATTTTATTCTCTTTGAAGCTATTGTGAATGGGAGTTCATTCATGATTTGGCTCTCTGTTTGTCTGTTACTGGTGTATAAGAATGCTTGTGATTTTTGCACATTAATTTTGTATCCTGAGACTTTGCTGAAGTTGCTTATCAGCTTAAGGAGATTTTGGGCTGAGACGATGGGGTGTTCTAAATATACAATCATGTCATCTGCAAACAAGGACAATTTGACTTCCTCTTTTCCTAATTGAATAGCCTTTATTTCTTTCTCTTGCCTGATTGCCCTAGCCAGAACTTCCAACACAATGTTGAATAGGAGTGGTGAGAGAGGGCATCCCTGTCTTGTGCCAGTTTTCAAAGGGAATGCTTCCAGTTTTTGCCCATTCAGTATGATATTGGCTGCGGGTTTGTCATAAATAGCTCTTACTATTTTGAGATACGTTTCATCAATACCGAATTTATTGAGAGCTTTTAGCATGAAGGGCTGTTAAATTTTGTCAAAGGCCTTTTCTGCATATATTGAGATAATCATGTGGTTTTTGTCTTTGGTTCTGTTTATATGCTGGATTACGTTTATTGATTTATGTATGTTGAACCAGCCTTGCATCCCAGGGATGAAGCCCACTTGATCATGGTGGATAAGCTTTTTGATGTGCTGCTGGATTCGGTTTGCCAGTATTTTATTGAGGATTTTTGCATCGATGTTCATCAGGGATATTGGTCTAAAATTCTCTTTTATTGTTGTATCTCTGCCAGGCTTTGGTATCAGGATGATAGTGGCCTCGTAAAAAGAGTTAGGGAGGATTCCCTCTTTTCCTATTGATTGGAATAGTTTCAGAAGGAATGGTACCAGCTCCTCCTTGTACCTCTGATAGAATTCGGTTGTGAATCCGTCTGGTCCTGGACTTTTTTTGGTTGGTAGGCTATTAATTGTTGCCTCAATTTCAGAGCCTGCTATTGGTCTATTCAAGGATTCAACTTCTTCCTGGTTTAGTCTTGGGAGAGTGTAAGTGTCCAGGAAATTATCCATTTCTTCTAGATTTTCTAGTTTATTTGCATAGAGGCGTTTATAGTATTCTCTGATGGTAATATGTATTTCTGTGGGGTCCGTGGTGATATCCCCTTTATCATTTTTTTATTGCATCTGTTTGATTCTTCTCTCTTTTCTTCTTTATTAGTCTTGCTAGTGGTCTATCAATTTTGTTGATCTTTTCAAAAAATCAGCTCCTGGATTCATTGATTTTTTGGAGGGTTTTTTGTGTCTCTATCTCCTTCAGTTCTGCTCTGATCTTAGTTATTTCTTGCCTTCTGCTAGCTTTTGAATGTGTTTGCTCTTGCTTCTCTAGTTCTTTTAATTGTGATTTTAGGGTGTCAATTTTAGATCTTTCCTGCTTTCTCTTGTGGGCATTTAGTGCTATAAATTTCCCTCTACACACTGCTTTAAATGTGTCCCAGAGATTCTGATATGTTGTATCTTTGTTCTCATTGTTTTCAAAGAACATCTTTATTTCTGCCTTCATTTCGTTATGTACCCAGTAGTCATTCAGGGGCAGGTTGTTCAGTTTCCATGTAGTTGAGTGGTTTTGATCGAGTTTCTCAGTCCTGAATTCTAGTTTGATTGCATGCACTGTGGTCTGAGAGACAGTTTGTTATAATTTCTGTTCTTTTACATTTGCTGAGGATTGCTTTACTTCCAACTACATTTTCAATTTTGGAATAAGTGTGATGTGGTGCTGAGAAGAATGTATATTCTGTTGATTTGGGGTGGAGAGTTCTGTAGATGTCTATTAAGTCTGCTTGGTGCAGAGTTGAGTTCAATTCCTGGATATCCTTGTTAACTTTCTGTCTGTCTTGTTGATCTGTCTAATGTTGACAGTGGGGTGTTAAAGTCACCCATTATTATTGTATGGGAGTCTAAGTCTCTTTGTAAGTCTCTAAGGACTTGCTTTATGAATCTGGGTGCTCCTGTATTGGGTGCATATATATTTAGGATAGTTAGCTCTTCCTGATGAATTGATCCCTCTACCATTATTTAATGGACTTCTTTGTCTCTTTTGATCTTTGATGGTTTAGAGTCTGTTTTATCAGAGACTAGGATTGCAACACCTGCTTTTTTTTGTTTTCCATTTGCTTGGTAGATCTTCCTCCATCCCTTTATTTTGAGCCTATGTGTGTCTCTGCATGTGAGATGGGTCTCCTGAATACAGCAAACTGATAGGTCTTGACTCTATCCAATTTGCCAGTCTGTGTCTTTTAATTGGACCATTTAGTCCGTCTACATTTAAGGTTAATATTGTGATGTGTGAACTTGATCCTGTCATTATGATATTAGCTGATTATTTTGCTTGCTAGTTGATGCTGTTTCTTCCTAGCATCGATGGACTTTACATTTTGACATGTTTTTGCAATCGCTGGTACCTGTTGTTCCTTTCCACGTTTAGTGCTTCCTTCAGGATCTCTTGTAGGGCAGGCCTGGTGGTGACAAAATCTCTAAGCATTTGCTTGTCTGTAAAGGATGTTATTTCTCCTTCACTGATGAAACTTAGTTTGGCTGGATATGAAATTCTGGGTTGAAAATTCTTTTCTTTAAGAATGTCGGCCGGGCGCGGTGGCTCAAGCCTGTAATCCCAGCACTTTGGGAGGCCGAGACGGGCGGATCACGAGGTCAGGAGATCGAGACCATCCTGGCTAACATGGTGAAACCCCGTCTCTACTAAAAAAAAAAATACAAAAAACTAGCCGGGCGAGGTGGCGGGCGCCTGTAGTCCCAGCTACTCGGGAGGCTGAGGCGGGAGAATGGCGTAAACCCGGGAGGCGGAGCTTGCAGTGAGCTGAGATCCGGCCACTGCACTCCAGCCTGGGCGACAGAGCGGACTCCGTCTCAAAAAAAAAAAAAAAAAAAAAAAAAGAATGTCGAAAGGCCGGGCGTGGTGGCTCAAGCCTGTAATCCCAGCACTTTGGGAGGCCGAGATGGGTGGATCACGAGGTGAGGAGATCGAGACCATCCTGGCTAACACGGTGAAACCTCGTCTCTACTAAAAAAAATACAAAAAACTAGCCGGGCGAGGTGGCGGGCGCCTGTAGTCCCAGCTACTCGGGAGGCTGAGGCGGGAGAATGGCGTAAACCCGGGAGGCGGAGCTTGCAGTGAGCTGAGATCCGGCCACTGCACTCCAGCCTGGGCGACAGAGCGAGACTCCGTCTCAAAAAAAAAAAAAAAAAAAAAAAAAAAGAATGTCGAAAGGCCGGGCGTGGTGGCTCAAGCCTGTAATCCCAGCACTTTGGGAGGCCGAGATGGGTGGATCACGAGGTGAGGAGATCGAGACCATCCTGGCTAACACGGTGAAACCTCGTCTCTACTAAAAAAAATACAAAAAACTAGCCGGGCGAGGTGGCGGGCACCTGTAGTTCCAGCTATTCGGGAGGCTGAGGCAGGAGAATGGCGTAAACCCGGGAGGCAGAGCTTGCAGTGAACTGAGATCTGGCCACTGCACTCCAGCCGGGGCAAGAGAGCGAGACTCCATCTCAAAAGAAAAAAAAAAAGAATGTTGAATATTGGCCCCCACTCTCTTCTGGCTTGGAGAGCTTCTGCTGAGAGATCCGCTGTTAGTCTGATGGGCTTCGCTTTGTGTAACCCGACCTTTCTCTCCGGCTGCCCTTAACATTTTTTCCTTCATTTCAACTTTGGTGAGTCTGACAATTATGTGTCTTGGAGTTGCTCTTCTTGAGGAGTATTGCTTTTTTTTGAGATGGAGTCTTGCTCTGTCACCCAGGCTGGAGTGCAGTGGCACAATCTCTGCTCACTGCAAACCTCCGCTTCATGGGTTCAAGTGATCTCCTGCCTTAGCCTCCCAAGTAGCTGGGACTACAGGCCCATGCCACCACACCTAGCTAATTTTTGTATTTTTAATAAAGATGGGGTTTCACCGTATTGGACAGGCTGGTCTCGAACTCCTGACCTCAGGTGATCCGCCTGCCTCAGCCTCCCAAAGTGTTGGCATTACAAGTGTGAGCCACTGTGTCCAGCCTATAGCGTCTTTTAATTTTATATATTTATATATGTTTAGCCAAATTTGTTTTCTTTACTTTTCATTTACTTTTATGCTAAGACAGCCTTCCACACTTCATTGGAGAGACATATTTATGGATAATTCTAGCCTTTTTCTTCACTTTTTACTTTTAAATATTTAAGAGAGCTGGTGTTAATTTTCATACATGGCTGTTTAGTAAAAATACAACTTTTTAAGAAATTAATTCATTCAAAACATTTTGTTGAATAATCACATTTTCTCCATTATGTTAAATCTACATCATATTTGACATGACCATATGTGGTAGAGTTTTGAGCCTTTCATTTAGATCCACTGACTTTATAGTTTTTAAATATGTTTTGCAGATGTAGTTTTCTAGCTGTAGAAGCCTTTCTTCCCAATAAAAAAAAAAAAAATATATATATATATATATATGGTTTTTTTTTTTTTTTTTCTTTTTTTCTTGAGAGAGTCTTGCTCTGTCACCCAGGCTGGAGTGCAGTGGCCGGATCTCAGCTCACTGCAACCTCTGCCTCCCAGGTTCACACCATTCTCCTGCCTCAGCCTCCCGAATAGCTGGGACTATAGGAGCCCGTCACCACGCCCGGCTAATTTTTTGTATTTTTAGTAGAGACGGGGTTTCACTGTTTTAGCCAGGATGATCTGGATCTCATGACCTCATGATCTGCCCACTTCGGCCTCCCAAAGTGCTGGGATTATAGGCGTGAGCCACCATGCCTGGCCAATAATTATTCTTTAAGGTTGGTTATTTATGCCTGCCCATTCTTCATAATTAACTTGATGAATTTGGTGTAATTTCAATTTTAAAAATCCCCAAAGTAATTTTTAGGTACATAAAAAATTCAGTTTACCGTGGGGATCATTATATTTTCATTTTAAACATCTTTATATCTTTAATGATATTTTAGTTGCCATTCAAGAATTATTTCATTCTAATGTAAATGTAATGTAAAAAAATACCCAAGCAAGCAAACAATCAAAAAAGTGTGTTCTTTCATCCTTTTAATTTTTGCATTTATGTTCTCTACATTGTTTATTTAATTTATTCTTAAATGTTCTTATATTTTTGCAGCTTTTTGAATGACCATTTTTAATATATTTCAAGTTTTTTATAACTATATATAGAAACTAATGATTTAATATATTTCTTCAGATAAATGCACAAATTATCAAACTACTGTTAGTATTGTTAATACAAATTAATTTATTTATTAGTATTGTTCATATATTTGTATTGTTAAATATTGTTAAGATATTTGCTAATTAATTTATGTGTTTTTCTAGTTAATCATATTAGCTGAAAATATTGATAAATTTATTTCCCCCTTTCCCATATTTAAACCATTGTATTTTATTACCTTGTTTCATTGCATTGACTATAGCCCCTATATAAATAACTGTATAATGTTAAGTAATAATAATGATTGTTGGTATGCTTGCATTAGTCCTGACTTCAATTACCTATCTTTTTCACGTTAAGAAATAAATCCTCTATACTTAGCTCACTAAATTTCAGAGTATTTTAAACACATCAAGAATAGAAGTTAAACTATATTCTATGTCTTTTTTTCCTCATGGGATTATCTCATGATTTTTGTCCCTTGACTTTTTAATGAAGTATATTTTATTCATACATTTCTTTATAATGGATTATACTTGAAAAAACCTGCTTAATTATGCTGCATTTAATATTTAATATAATTTTTTACTTTATTCACAAGTTTTTAATCCTAATACCTGCCTTAAGTATTATTGCCTTAAGTATTATTGTGTTTCACTTTCCCTTTGAAGTAATTTCAAGTTTATAGAAAAGCTATAAGAATAATACAAATCCTTCCTATGTATCCTTCACCCACAGACTCGTTTTGTCAATTGCTGCATCATGTCTTGTCTAGCAAAAAGGTCACATAGTTTACCCAGTTGTCATTTCTCTCTTATCTCTTTCAATCTTGGTCAGTTCTTCAGTCTCTCTTGACTTTTATAACCTAGACATTTATGAAGATTAGAGGCCAGTCTTTCTATAGAATGTTCTTTAATTTGGGTGTGTCCAATGTCTTCTTATTATTAGACTCAGGTTCTGGGAAATATTTCACAGAAGTGATGTGTGTTCAGCTCATTGCCTCTTATCTTTTGGTAAATGATGCCACTTTGTCCATTACTAGTAGTGTTAACTTCGATCGCTTGATTAATATTGTGTCAGGTAGGTTGTACTACTTTTTTAATTAGTCTTTTCTCTCTTTATATTTAACAAATATTTTGTGGGCAGCTACTTTAACATTATTCCTTATTTCATTTTCACTTGCAAGTTTTAGTATCCATTGATATTTCTTGCTTGAATTAATTATTTCTGTGATGGTTGCCAAATAATATTTTTCAAACTCCATCATTCCTTCTATTAGCATTCTATAATATAAAAGGGCTTTATATTCTCTTTATTTAATAAATAGCGTCTAATTTATATCAGAATTATAATATATTGCAGTTATTTCTTTCAATACCCCAATTGTCCTATACTTGGCTGGTGAAAGTCCCTCTCAAGCTGGCTTCCGTGTACTTTTGACATGACTCGTCATTTTTTGAGTACATTCTTACTTCCTGGCCCAAGAGATGCCCCAAGTTATATTGTTCCTTCCTTGCCCCAGTCCTGGTACCAGCTGTTTCTCCAAGTAACCCTTCCTTTTAAGTGGATAGTGATATTTTAAAACCAAAATGAGGATGCTAAGTATTAGGTATATGAATTGCTACTGGGGTGTCAGTCCTCCAGGGCCTCTTAGTGGGCAGGGGCAGGGTTAGGAAATATATGTACACATCTCTCTCTCTCTCTTCTATTAAAACTTATGAATAATCACTAATAACTTCAATTTCAATCCAATACCACAAGATTCATGTTAGCTTTCTCTCTGTCCACATTTATACTCTCTTCTCCAACAATAAGAAACTGGTTATCATTATCTTCAATATTTTTATTTACTTGCTCAATTCTCTTTAATGTAGCCAAGGTCCCAACTTTCCCAGATGGTTTTCCCTTCAGCTGCTCTCTTGGGTGGGCCTAGCCCTTCAGAGATGCCTCCTCATTCAGAATCCTTTCTTCTTCAGGCCTTGGTACAGGTTGGGCTGCTCTTCCACAACACTTCAGCCTGCCTAATAGCTTTTTAACTAATAAGAATGAAAGAAGCCAGCTGGGCGTGGTGGCTCATGCCTGTAATCCCAGCACTTTGGGAGGCCAAGGCAGGTGGATCACGAGGTCAGGAGTTTGAGACCAGCCTGGCCAACATAGTGAAACCCTCATCTCTACTAAAAATACAAAAATTAGCCGGGTGTGGTGGTGCATGCCTGTAGTCCCAGCTACTCATTAGGCTGAGGCCGGAGAATCGCTTGAACCCTGGAGGTGGAGGCTGTGGTGAGCTGAGATCAGGTCACTGCACTCCAGCCTGGGCAACAGTGCGAGACTCCATCTCAAAAAAAAGAAAGAAAGAAAAAGAAAAAAAAAATGAAAGAAGCCTTATTGTGTTTTGTATACTTAATTTGTTTTTCACTCAGGCAGACCTAGGACTGGAAACATTATAAAGACAACTCATGTCATACAGAAGAGTTTTGTCAAAAAAAAATTGCCTATTTGTAGCAAACTGAAAACAATAGAAATAGCTATATATTGAATATATACATATATATGCCATCTTTCTTGGCTTTTTAAATACATAAATTCAAAAAGTTGCCTTTAATATTTTTAAGAGTATATTTTTAAGGTAATTTGCAGAAAACATAAATGTACAGATAACGATAATTTATAGTGGTTTATGGTACTATTTAAACATATTTGAAAGTGTAGATATCCTTATTTTAATACTTAAGTTTAAATATCTGTGTAAAAGCTAGATCATGTGTGAATAGCCACATATGATATTGTGTAAATCCAAGTAAAAATAACTTGCCATAGACTGGATGTAGTTACAATATTTAGCAGAGGCAGATACGATAAGAAATAAATCTCTACCTCCACATCTTCCTAATAACTCTCAAAATTCTCCCTATACGGTATTAAAATCTTCATAGATTCAATGATTCAATATTTGAATATAGGTAAATATTAGTTCATCTCTGTCTTCAAGTAACTTCTTTTTTCTTTCATGAAGTCTAGATTTTTATCCTGAGCCAATTCTCATGCCACTATTGGTACTAAGATAACTTTTTCTCTTTTCCCTTATTTTCTCTCCTTTGAAGAAGAACAAAAGCAGTTTAGATTAGAAAGTATGTGGATGTATACAGATTATATAATTTAATAACTAAAAGATGGACTACACCTATATAAAAAGGGGCTTGGAGACAGTAATTAATTATGCTTGGATGGGATTGGTTTAGACAAAACTTGAAATCCTTTCTACAGGGAAGCATATCAAGTGAAAACCACATGAGGTAACATTGCTAACCATCTTAACTAAAAAGTTTCAGTTCTTCCCTTTCATTAACTGTCTGGTTGTTGATGTGAATAGTTAAGGCTTTCAAGTCTGAACCTGACCGATTATACGGTCAATCAAGAGCCTATTGTCTCAAAAAATAAGCTGAAGAGTAGAAAAATTAGTAGACTTCAGCATATAAAATTCAAATGAGAAAATTCCAGTTAATCACTAAGATTCTCAATAGTCAACAAAATTAACACTAAGAGCAAATCTAAGACTTCCAATTCTTATTTTATTAGAATGCCTTAAATTTTAAAAAGGAGCTATAGGCAAAACTTTTGAATAAAATTTTATAGGCAATGTACAGTTGATATTTATTACGAAAGGGAAGGAAGAAGGGTGGGAGTGAAGGAAGAAAGAAGAAAGTAACAGAAGGAAGAAAGAAGAAAGTAACAGAAGGAAAGGAGAGCGATTCTGAGAGAAAAACGAGATACCGTCTTAGAGTTCTGGGTAACAGATTTTGGTCAGCATTCAGAGTGGTTAACAGAATTGTAAAACTTGCTTCTAAAAATTTAAATCCTAGAAACAATAAGCTCTAGACTAATCATTAAAAGTGTAAATTGAGGGCCAGTATGGTGGCCCATGCCTATAATCCCAGCACTTTGGGAGGCCAAGGCAGGTGGATCACAAGGTCAAGAGATGGAGACCATCCTGGCCAACATGATGAAACCTCATCTCTACTAAAAGTTAGCCAGGTGTGGTGGCACGCACCTGTAGTCTCAGCTACTTGGGAGGCAGAGGCAGGAGAATTGCTTGAACCCAGGAAGTGGAGGTTGCAGTGAGCCAAGATGGTGCCACTGCACCCCAGACTGGTGACAGAGTGAGATTCTGTCTCAAAAAAAAAAAAAAAAAAAAAAAGACGTTGGGTTTCCTAATATTAAGTTTTCAATTATTAAATTTAAAGGGCATCTAGAAACATTATAATTTTGTCATTATAGATTTATAGATATTCTAGGATTAATGAGATATAGGAAACGAAGCTTTTTAAATGTGGAGATTTTAAAAAATACACACCAAGCATGTTGGTCTAATAAGGAGTACTACTCTCATATTTTTTCACAATTATATTACTTTATATAAAGTAATTATGCAATAAATTTCCTGGCAACTAATGGATAAAGTCCGACAAGCCATGTGTGTGATTTGAATCACAGTGCTGAGAAAAATGTATGGGATTCTATTTAGCACTACAGTGAAATTTAAGTCTTTATTTAGAAAAACAATTTAAAACTTCAAAATGCTAAAAAAAAATTATCTCCAATTTTAGTATTTGCAGATTAGGCCATTTTGAAAACAACATTAACCAAATTAGAATAGCATAAAAATGGGAGCAAAAGATTCAACATAAAAATGACCACTCTATTATTTGTACCAACTTAACAATTAGGCAGTATGTAAATTGAAAATATGATAAAAGATGGGTTGTAAAGTGTGGTGAATGGGATATTTAAAAATAAGATTCTCATTTTTAAAATATTGTCATGTCAGGATTTCCTTTGTATTCATACACACATGAAGGTTTTTCATGTAACATTTAAAACAAATACCCTAGTTTTTGGAGCCAATATTCCCAGGGCTCAAGCACATGAGATTAATCTATGTTTTTGATGAGTCCACAGATATTTTATATTATTTACTATTGTAAGACTCTAGTACCTGCTCTGTAGAGTTTTATGGATAATTTGATTCAATGTCATACAAGAAAATGAGCAGGCAGGGAGCAGTAACTCCCTCTCACTGATTGCTTAGATCCTTAGAGTAGTAGTTCTTGATTTTTTGTGTGTGTGCATCTGAATCACCTGCAAAGCATAATGATTTAGAAGTTTAGGTCCCATTTTTAGAAATTCTAATTCCATTGTTCCGGATGTGGTTATCCAGAATCTGCATTTAAAACCAAAATGTTAACTTTGCTGCAGGCTATACAAGAACCACACTTAGAATGCTAGTTTAAGAAGCTCTCTATGGTAGAATTCTGCAAATGTTCATTGCAGCACTGTTTACAATAGCAAAAACATGGAATCAAACTAAATGTCTATCAATGACAGACTGGATAAAGAACATGTGATATATGTACAACATGAAATATTATGCAGCCAAAAAATAAAACAAGATCATGTCTTTTGTGGAAACATAGGTGGGGCTGTAGGCTATCATCCCTAGTAAACTAATGCAGGAACAGAAAACCAAATACTACATGTTCTCACTTATAAGTGGGAGCTAAATGATAAGAACTTATGAACACATAGAAGGAAACAACAGACACAGGTTTATATGAGGGTGGAGGGTGAGAGGCAAGAGAGGATAAGAAAAGGTAACTATTGGGTACTGAGCTTAATACCTGGGGGATGTAACAGCATGCACGATAAACCCCTCTGACATGTGTTTATCTATGTACCTTCAAGCCTAAAATAAATTTTTAAAAAAGAAGCTCTCTAGAATCTGAAGGAAGTAAAACTGAAGACTGGATGCTAAGGAAAAGGACAACTGAAAAAATGGGCTAGAGGCACCCAAAATAAAAACGGAAAGAGCCTACTGCAAGGATAATAGGCAACGAGTGAAAGCATCTGTTAGATTCTGGGCAGCACCCCAGGACAGGAGTGAGCTTTATGGAAGTACTGAAGTACCAGCAACATCATGGTATTCGTCGTCATCATCAACAGCATGTTATCAACATCATCATCAACGTAGTGGGTGAGAAAACATGATCTCCAGACACTGCACTAGAGGTTTACATAGATCATCTAATTTAATCCTTACGATACATTGAGGAGGACTTAAAATGTTAGCTTTATATATATTTTTCATATGACAAAGCTGAACCTCAGAGAAATTAAGTGGTTTACCCCCAAAGTGTATTTAAATAGCAAGAATGAAAGCAGATTTGAATCAAGCAATGTAACTCTGCAGAACCCACCTTCTAAACTGCTATTCTTTAGTGATATCTTGTAGCACCTTTGAGCTCAAGGTGGCTTCACCATTGTGTAAGGAGACGGAATACAGTATTTACGTAATGATTAGTTGTACTGAATTTGCAGAAACCATGGAGGGTGATCATGGCAGGATGTAAAAAATCAGAAGTATCTTAGAGTCTAAAGAAAGGTGCTGTGAGGTTAGGGAAAAGGGAAAGGTCAGCCATTCCTAGAAGTAATATCTTTGATGTGGTGAAAACTGTATAGAGTTGAAGAATGGAATAGAAATAAATGGGAACAGTGTGAATGGATGGAACTTCTGATGGCCACAAGGCTGAATGCCCCGAGGAGAAGTGATTCAGCCATCTGGTGCTTGAGATCAAATTATCTAGTATGTATGTAATTGTCCAAAAATTTCCCTTGGCGACTCAGGCTCAAGGAGGAGACCATGCTTTCTTTATCCCGCTTGTAAGTACAAGCTTTGTTGTTGATTTTTTCTGTCAAAACAATGTGGCTGAGAATAAAATACAATAATACCTTGAATCAGACAAACGGGTTTGAAACCCTGTCCTAAGCCAACAGAGAGCCTTTGGCAGGCTCCTTCCTGTCTCTGAACTTTAAACTTTTGCATATATATAAAAGAAAGGGGTAAACATCTACCTAAAAGTAGTATTATTAAAATTAAATGAGATAGTAGATAAACAGTACTTGGTACTTCTCCATCCCTTAAGTTAAATTTAATTTCATTTGCACTGCCATGTCAGGAAGGTACATGCAGTAGTATCTAACATAATTTTAGTTTTAACCCTTGTGAGATGCTCATGTTTGTAGCTTAAGAGTAAAAAGATAAATAAGAAAAAAAAAAAAGAGGAACACTGGGCATTTGGTGCTAACAGTTCAGACTTAAATATAAATTCTTAACTATGAATCCTTAAATTAGTCTTTAAAATCACGGCCCCCGCAAAAAAAAAACAACAAAAACTCCATTCCAGTGGAAAGTGCTTTAGATTTCCAGATCTGCTTGGCACTTAACTATTCTCTGAACTGTTTTGTGACCTTGAGCAAGTATAACCTAAATTTAACTTCTGTTTGCTCATCTAGAAACCAAGGGATATAGTGCTCAGATTGTCAAATGTATTCAGCATAGGACAATACGCAATTTTTAGTTATGGTCTCTAGCGGCTTTTTAGTGACATCAAAGGCCATAAAGCTACTAAAATTGTGTAGACATATCATAATATAATCAAGCAGTTTTTTTCAAGCATAACCCATTATAAAGAAATATATGAATAAGCAAACTTACATCAAAACTCAAAGAAGAAAAATCACGAGATAATCTCAATAACTGGTCAGTAGGTAAAATCTGTTCTAAGGGGTCCTAAGTAAACTAGTTATCTCTCCTCCTTCTGCCATTGAATTTAGTAGAATTTTTTCTTTTGTTTTGATAAGTGTGTGTGTGTGTGTGTGTGTTTGTATAAATGTGTGCTTGTATTTGTTTTCAGGGAGTTGGTAAATTAACCCATTGGCATATTTACGTATTTCTATTTTGTTTACAAATGTAAATAGGTTGCCTAAGATCCATACCCTGCTGTCTCTCTTGTAATGGAGCTTAAATAGTCTCTACTAAGCTACAAGAAAAGCATCCTATGCTTTGACTGTGATTGGAACTTTGCAAGCTAGTAGACATGCCTTTTACAAGCAATAAAATGAAGCTATCAGCCATTGCAAACGAACTAAAATAGAGGTCACATGACTAAAGCACCCCTGCACCAGGCAGTCTCTGATGTGTTTTATTCCAGTTTCAATCTATTAATCAGAGGAGTTGGGAGAGCAATAATTTAAACACTGCAATAATCAATTCCATAACACATTAATAGAAGCTACAGTCAAACTTTGCCACACCACTGACTGCATCAGAACCTTGACAGGAGCCCTAGGGCCATGCCTAATTTGCATTACATTTACATAAAATTATAAATCAAGAATACATGAACACAGCCCTAATGTTTGTTAGTGCTTAGATCTTTCCTGATAGATACATTGAAACTGCTGGTGGTTGGACTTCACTTGCAATAAAATTGTGCAGCTGATCAGTTTTGTTCTCATTCTGCAATTACGGGAAAAGAAATCCAACAGAGCAATAGTTTGGGGGTATTTGAATGCCATTGAAGGTTTTTATCCTGTAAAACTATGACTCAGATGTGCCCTGGAACCCCCAATCTAGAAGCAAATTGTCCCCAATTACTTTGCAGATCCTGGTCACTGGATTTGATCACCAGTAACTTGTCATTAAGTAGAGATACAAACCACATAGAAACCCAAACAGCTGAAAAAATAAGTCCGCTGGAAAATTTTATTTTTCCAGAAGAACTTTGCTGTCACAAAAAAGATAATTAGTGATAATCTTCAGGGTGAGGACAGATAAACCCAAACTTTCTTAAACCCGAGAAAGCATCTGGCACCTAATGGGGTGGAAAAGTGTACTTCATATGGCTCTAAGCATTCTGTGTGTTCTGGTACCCCTGATTTACATTGTTCCAACAGCTGTGACTTTTGCTGTGGGTTTTCACACTCAGGGCTGGGTGAAAACATTCTCACTAACGTTACTGGCCTCAGTAACGGAGTACACTCTCTATATTGTTTTCGGTCCTCTCATTTTAAGTCTCTTTTTAGACAGAAAATCAATACTCAAGTCCAATAGTATCTTTGGGAATATTTCTTTTCAGAAAGGGTTCTGCAAATATTTTGTACATTATTATTCTGCAACTCCCACCTCTTTCTTACCACCCTTCTATCCCACACTTTCCTTACCTTGTACGATCAAGTAAACTTGGGAGGTCTTGGGCTCATGCTGTGTCTGAACTGAGCAAGTGTAGGAACCCTCATCATAGACATCCACCTTCTGGATTCGGAGGCTGTATTCCAGAGAATGGCGTTTCTCCAGCTCAACCCGTGGGTCCAGAGACCACTTGTCATGTCCAGCAAAAATGATGCCAGAACGGTTCAACCAGGCCACCTTTGAGTTCTTGTCTTCTACAACGCACCTGACAGAGCAGAGTAACAATATTAGTGCCTTAACAACAACTATTTCTGCGTTTCTTTTCTAGGTGATCAGACTCAACAAGTCCAAACAAGGAAAATAATTATATGCCGAATGAATTACTGCCATGCCATTCTTGGAGTCCTTAAATTTTCACTATTTCATTTAAGATGTAATTACCATCCAGTGGATGGATGTCGTCATATTAGACTCAGTTCAGCAATAAACAATCTGAGTATGAGTAATGAAGCCAAAGTTAAATTAGTATTGACTTCCCATTATCTTCTTGTTTAGGAAAAGGCCACTCACTCAGAACTCCATCTTTTTAAGTAATTTTGAGAATTATACAATTGATATCATAGCACTTTTACTCCATCTTGAACTTTGTTTACTTTTTATTTTTATTTTTATTTTTTTCAGACGGAGTCTTGCTTAGTCGCCCAGGCTGGAGTGCCGTGGCGCGATCTCAGCTCACTGCAAGCTCTGCCTCGCGGGTTCACGCCATTCTCCTGCCTCAGCCTCCCAAGTAGCTGGGACTACAGGCGCCCGCCACCTTGCCCAGCTAGTTTTTTTGTATTTTTAGTAGAGACGGGGTTTCACCATGTTAGCCAGGATGGTCTCGATCTCCTGACCTCGTGATCTGCCTGTCTCAGCCTCCCAAAGTTCTGGGATTACAGGCGTGAGCCACCGTGCCCGGCCCTGTGTTTACTCTTTTGTAAGTATTTCCTATAGTATTGTGTAATGATAGATTAAAGTTATACTCCACCATTATATGAATTAGACTAGACTTCTGAGTTTACTTCTAATCTTTACAAGTTTGGAATGCCAACTTCCAGGAGTAAAAATTATGTGAGCAGATCCAAGCATAAGCGGATAGGTGTTATGACAAGGAAATCAAAGCAAACATCATCTGGCATAAGTTTGGTTCCAACTGCTGAAGGCAGAAGCTTGTTTGGTGGCAAGTTAGGTTGCTGACAGCATTTCTAGTCATACTGAATGCAGGCAATCTTTAACAAAGATGAAGAAGACAATTTTGTCGTTCATAGACCAATATATCAAAAAGGGTAAAGGAATAACACTTATTTGAATTACTGCTTTAAAAAATGTAAAAGGGTCTCTTTCTGAAATTTGAAAGAAAGGGGCAAAGAACATGAATTAGTGAAGGCAGGATAAATACTTTTTGGGGAGTATGATTTTTCTCCTTCAGTTCCAGCAAGAGTCTTGCAATGGAAGAATCTAGCAGAAAACAAAAACAAAAACAAAAACAAAACCTTCTGTCTGCATCCCTGTGGTAAGATTTATGTCTACCCCATAGGGAGATGTCCCAAACCCTGTTCACAGCTGCAAAGCCAGCTGCTCAACACTCTGGGGCAGGAGGGAATGAACAGAAAGAGCCACAAGCACCACAGCAGGACAATTAAGACACCCTGTTCCCCTGTATTTTCTAAACCAAATAAAATCCAGTTTTTCTCTCAGGTCAAAACAACTAAACATAGACAGAAAATTGATGCATAACCCCCAGGCTGTCCACATGGGAATATAAAGGCCAACTGTGTCTCTTATAAGAAAGAGAAAAGCTAAGTCTTTCTACATACTCCATCTATGGTGTAATACAAAGACCTCCTTATCCTATTAATTTTAATTGAATTGTATATGTTATTTAGAGGGAGATTTTTTTTTTTTTTTTGAGACAGGTCTTGTTGAGTCACCAAGACTAGAGAGCAGTGGCCTGGTCATAGCTCACTGCAGCCTCAAACTACTGGGCTCAAGCAATCCTCCTGACTCAGCCTCCTAGGTAGCTAAGATTATAGGTGCATGCCAGCAGGACTAGCTAATAAAAAAAAAAAAAAAAAAAATTAGAGATGGGGTATTGCTATATTGTCCAGGCTAGTCTCAAGTGATCTACCCAACTTGGCCTCCCTAAGCACTGGGATTGTGGTCATGAATCACCATGCCTGACCCTAGAGTAAGAATTTGACTTAACAAGTTAGGTGCCAAGATAAACAGGTCTTACTTTTCTTCTTTACCTATTTGTTTTCATAAACATAACTAGATTTAGGTATCATTTAATATCTCCATTTCCCAGTATGCGCTTCTCTGTCATGCATATATTATTGAGTATAATTTATGTGTTTAATAATTTAGAGGCCTTTTATCACGAGTACCAACTTAACTTCATGAATGCTTGCTGCCTAATTCCAGACTCAGTTTTACCTTTGGT
Source organism: Trachypithecus francoisi (assembly GCF_009764315.1). Lineage (NCBI taxonomy): Eukaryota > Metazoa > Chordata > Mammalia > Primates > Cercopithecidae > Trachypithecus > Trachypithecus francoisi. The sequence goes on along the minus strand of NW_022681453.1, from coordinate 72,950,585 downwards.
GTTCTCTTCTCTTGTGGCATCATTTCTCTGTTTTTGGTGATGTTTGCAGCATCTCTAAATGTAAAATCATTGTTGAATTAATTAATAGGATGTTTGCTGTCTTACTCTAGACCATTATGAAATTGTTGAATGTAGATTTACCATGTTTTTTCTATTCTACTAAGAAGGATAGAAATTTACCTATGTAAATGTGTTTTAAATCTTCTATCATTTTTCCTTGTGCATGTTTCTCATCTGCACAGCTTAACACAAGAATGGCCAGATTTGCTACATTATAGATGTATTCTGAATGCCTCTTAGACCCAAATATGGCTCCAACCTGTTCACTTTGAAAGAAAAAGTACTATATAATATAGCCTACATAAATATGGCCTGTGAATCCAATAAAAACAGCAAATTTTTACCTTGTTCATTTGGATACCACCAATAACTAATCTGGGATAAAAAAGGCATTTGATAAATGCCTGTCCTGTGAACTAACTGGGTCACACATGCAGACACAGGACATTTGGTAACCTATATTCCATGTCCCTATCCCTAGTCCTATAGCATCCACAAATAAATTGGACAGATTTCCTTAACAACATAAGGTAAAATTTATAGGTCGAGTCTTTATGGTCCTTTGACATTTTAGCAATTTTCATTCATGGAAAAGTTAAAATCATACAGATCATTATTCCAAATTATTATTTGAGGGTGTTCAGCTCTATCTTACCTAAAGAAGTAATTGACTATTTCAGCAAAATTGCCAGATGCATAAAAGTGCATCTAATTAAACAATGTATTATGTGGAAATTTTGTTATGACAATTTACATAGCACCTTATTTTTGCTTTGGGTTTTATCCATATTTATTTTTAAAATTCAACTTTTACTGACAAACAAATGAATAGTATATTAGAATACACATATACTTTTTACTAACTCAGATGGTTAGCCAGACTCCAAGCACCAGAACACAGTACAGTGAAGTGTTTTTAAAAAGGAAACCACTTCTCCACATCTTTCAGGGTTCCTTTTTATGTACTCAATAGTTGCAAAATAAATGTATTAGCTCTGTAAACTAGAAAATAATCCTTCTATAATGTGACTAAAACTTTCTTAATAAAAAATGAGTAAAGGAATAATGCAATTCCAGAACTAAATATTTTCTTAATTTCAAAATCTTAATTTAAGATGGCAACTATTTTTTATCATAAAAAGTACACATAAAAAAAGATGGTAGGACCAGGCACGGTGGCACATGCCTGTAATCCCAGCTCTTTGGGAGGCTGGAGGCAGGAGGACCACTTGAACTCAGGAGTTCGAGGCTGCAGTGAGCTATGATCACATCACTGCACTCCAGCCTGGCCAGAGTGAGAACTTGTAAAAAAGAAAAGAAAAGAAAAGAGAAAATATAGTAAACCAAAATCAGTAGTTTCAATTTGTAGAGGTCTATGTTTATTAAGAGATAATAACTAGTCATACAGTGTAATGACAGACCACCTGGCTATCTGGAAATAAGAAATGCTGATATAAATACAGACCCAGGTTCCCAGCATTCACTGACTGACCAATAAGCATCACGGGCTTGCATCTCGGAGGTATGCTGGCTCAACTGTGCATCAGGCAGGCTTGTGGAGTACATGAGAATTCTTGGGCCATGCTATTATAATATGATAATAATGAATTATCACCTACCTAGAATGTTGCTGCAGTTTAGTTCTAAACTTTATACTTAATGATTTTATCTCCAAAATCAGCCTGGGCTAAAGCAGGAAGATGAAGAGATGTATTTCAAAAACTTGTTAGTGTTATGTGTTGTTTTAATAGAATGTTGTCTTGAGGAACACATTATGTTGCAAATAATTCCCAGGTTTAGAAAGAACTGGACCCTAATGACAGTGGGTGTTAGTGCCACGAAGAGAAGATCAGAGAATATCCTTCCACTTTGGGTGGGTTTTATGGAAGGCAGCTGAGGACATGGACGTATGCTACAAAATGCCACCTCTCCAGAAAATCTTCTCTCGTCAGTGTAACCTTCTTAAAACTTCCTTTTTATGACCTTATCATACTCCACATTGCATTAGAGTTATTTGCACTCATCTTTTCTCATAAGCTTATTAAGACAGTGACCTTCTTGTAATTCACCTCTGGAGCCCTCACTGAGCCTAGCAGCATAAATACCACATGCATAGTAGATACTTGCTGAAATGTGGAATAAACAAGATGAATTTAACAAATTGCATTAGGTCAATTATAAAATATTAATTATCTAATAGGCACAGTAAAGATGGATTACTATTTTAATATTTCTTAAGAAATACTTAAAGTTATCAGATATAAAGGGAAATTTAAAAAGAATTATTGAGTATGGTATTAAAATGAAAGTAAAGGAGAGAAAAAATGTGTTCCCATGTCCACTAAAAAGAAGGATCATCTCTCGGAACTAGATGATCTATATTGCATGTGAAAAACTGAAAAAAAGTATCGTATCCTAACTAAGTGCTCAGTAGGTTGCTCGTGTTAATCATGAACCCTCGAATATCAGATGGGTTACCTACCTGAACTGTAAACCTATGATTTTTTAAAACTCATCTCTAAAAAAAAGTTAGGAAAGGTAAGCACACAATTTTTTATCTTCTCTGTTTAGTATATTTGATTCCATAAAACTGTCACAAAATATCAATGCACCCATACAAATCTTAAGCATTGAATTTCTTCAAACACTTTATACCAAGTCTGTTATGCAGACTTATACAAACAGGTACGTTGACAATTCTAGTAACATTGCACAAGAGTGGGGTTTGTACTGCTTAAAAACTGAATATAACTGGCGGTAGAAAAGAAATGCTAAAATCAGTTTGTACCAACAGATTACTTAATAGCATATGTACTGACAAGATATCTATGATGTAATTGATACGTATCTACCAGATATTAAGCCTGTCCAATTGCTGCTGGACACATTTCATATTTAACAAGCATTAATAACTGCTAAAAAACATGCCAACTTAGGATTCAAATTTATCTAGACTTGGCCTTGCATAAATTTCCTTCTTTTCTCAAGAGTATAATCTGGTATTTATTCACTGATAACAATAAATATATTTTATGTAATCTCTTACCAGTTATCTATACTCATATTTATACGTTGCAGAGTCTAGGAGGGGTGTAACTGGATGGGTAAGAGAAATCTATTTGTTTCTTAAGAAAGAATAGTTAGATAAGTAGTTTCAAAGTGAAGGCAATTTGTGCCCCTAGATGACACTGGCAATATCTGGAGGCATTTTTTGGTTGTCACAACTAGGGAGGGGGTGTTGCTATTGGTTTCTAGTAGGGAGAGGCCAGGGGTGTTGATAAATGTCCTACAATGCCATGGACAGCCCCCAACACAGAGATGTATATTATCCAAAATGTTGACAGGATCGAGCTTGAAATACCCAGATACAGACATCTTTCTCTTGGTTTACATATCCAGAAGCACAGAACAAATATCTAAAGCGCAGTAGTGTGTTTTCATAGCCTTATGCTTTTTAATTTACAAATACTTAATTGTCAGCAGCAAAGTTCATGACAAAGGCACAACAATGAGGGCTAGTGAGGCTCTGGTTATAAGTTAATAGTTAATGACTATAAGTTATTAGTTAATCATGCCCCTTTTGTTGTTTTTAGTTTCATAATCATAAAATGATGTAATTGTTTCCTAACACCCAGGATAGGTAAAGGAGAATCAGTTGGAGAAAATTGATTTTTTTAAAAAATATTAGTCTTTGCTCATCAGAAAACTTTTTCATTGACCTTTATTATTTTTCACATTTGTGAATCTCCCTCTTTTGTAAGATGTGGAAAGATTCAAGATGTGGATGGGAAGGATATCTTTAAGAATGTTATTTTGATGCTGTTTGCCTTGTAACTTCAATCCTACAAATAAAACCCTTAGTGAATCAGCAAAACTATCATAGAATCATTTCACTCTAGAAGGAAAGATAATTGGTCTGGGAAGTGATGCTATATATTCCCAGCATTAAAATGTGGAATCAGAAAAATTCTAAGCAGAGAATGGAATAAAGTATGAAAATATCCCAGATTCTCCTGAGTCAGAAGTCCTTAGTCTGGTTTTATAACATTATTTTAAGTATGATGAATTCCAACAACTATGCAAACACATCAAAAAAATAAATACCAAGTTAGTTAAAAATCAAATTTAAGGAATTTTAAATCATCAATCATTTTGGATCATCTTTTTGCTTCATTACCATTTTCTAAGATTAGAGTCAATTAGAAATAAAAAAAGAACTGTGGGAATTCACTGCTGACACTCAGGAGCCCTGTTAGCCTCTGCTGCAACTAAAAGCTTCAACTCTTTAACTTCCTTGCTCCTAGCTTTAGTTCTTTTCACACTTGACCTCTGGTTGGACCCCTGTCTGCTCTCTTGGCATCATTCTCTTGCTGTTTTGCATGTCTCTTCTCCTCATCTTCATCCACTTGACCCAGACCCTAATCTTAGTTTGGTAATGGTTGACTTCTCTAGATTTATATCAAATTGTAGACCAGTTAACACTATGACAGCATCTACATGATCAGATTATCTCCCCTCACCCTTGCTTCTTTGCACACATTCATGTACAAATAGTTACATGCACATGTGTACATGCACACACATGGAAGTAGTAATGGATGGTCAGGGCAGAGTAAGAACACCCAGGTAGCAGAATACAGAGGTAGTAAACCCACAGGAACTAGATTCAGTAAATATATTGCTGGCCACAATGATTCAGAAATCTGTATACTGCTAATGGAGTGCTAGTGTAAAAAACAAACAGTTTAGCTCCTGAAGAGGCTCATTTTAGTTCTGGCCTTACAGCCTATTTACTATTGGAACACAGATAAGTCATTTAACTTTTCTTTATCTTAGTTTCTTTGTAAGTAAAATAGGGCTAACGATACCTGTTCAACCCCTTAGAACCATTCTCAGGTTAGTTCTTTAAATCAAATGAGGTGATGTACATAGAAACATTTCATAAAATGCAAAGCAATATATATGCTTATATTCATAGTATCTCATTGTAAAGGATAAGAAGAAAACAGTCATATAAGAGAAATAACTAAAGGAAAAACATTGATTTCTCTAAGTCACATTCAAAAAATTAATCTCTTTATATTTTGTAGTGTGATGAAACCCACTAAATATGTATTACGCAGACTCTCAGATCAATCACGTATTTCTCTAAATGCCAAACTTTCATTAGTTATTCACATGTGCTCTACTGTGAAAGCACCCTTTCTGTGATTAGGCTACCACTTACTACAATGATCATCACCTGAAAGTGCAAAAAGTTCACTATGGCAAATGGCAAAACCCAGATAAGGTGTTCAATTCCTGGAGCAATGAAAAAGCCTCCATAGACATGCTTTTTGTCTCTTACTATCACTAAAGAACACCTTGTCCAGTCATACATGCATCGTTATATTTGATACATGCATGACTACATTTCAGAATCATCTTTTTGAAGAAGCATAGTTGCATATCCATGCAGATGGTAGAAGTTAAGAGAAGAGTGGATGGAAAAGAAACAGGACCACCCAATTAAGCCCTGAGTGTGTCTCCACAAACCGTCTCTTCTAGGACCATCTTTATTCCTATTGTTGTCACATTAACTGTGCTGTCTCTACATTCACATAGAAGAAATAAATAAATTCCAAAAAGAGATAAATACTGAGACTGAGACCAGGAGAGAACTGATTTCTATCCCAGTCACAGCTGGAGTTAGAGTCAATCCCAGGAACATTTATAAGTGGTTGGAAACAGCTCTTCTAGGATCTTTCCAAGAGTCTGGATCATGTCAGAAAAAAAAATCATACTCTTCTTAATCACATCACAACTCAAAATTCTCCCTTATTTTGTAAGTGGCAAAGTGGAAAAGTTATGGGTTCAGTAGTTTAGTAGCTTTAGGCAAGTTACTTAGCAAAGAAAGGCAGCATGGTGAGGTGGTGATGGCTTCAGGCTGCAAAGCCAATTTTCTGCTCTAAATTCGAGCTTCACCACATACTTGCTCTGTGGTTTTGGGACATTTGTTTATCCTCTCTGTGCATGTGTTTCCTAAGCTATAAAATGAAGATGATCATAGTATCTACCTCGTTTGGCACTAGTAATGTTTAAAAGGTTTTAAAAAAATATAGAGAGCAGTGCCTGGACCTAATGTGTCCAATATTTTTGAAGAGCTTCAGGGTTTTCCTTCTGCAAAACAGGAGTAGTAACTACTTCCTCAGATTGTTGTGACTATTAAACAGGATATATTTGGAGTACACAGTGATGCATTTTTGTTTCCATATCCTTCCATAATTCAAATCTTTGTCATTCATTCTGTAGAAACCTCATTTTGGGGATCAATCCAGCAGCTCCCGGATATTGTGACTCAATCTAATCCTTGCTTATTAATAGGCATTTTCAGGGAAACCCCCTTTTAGGGGCTTGGGCTGTCTTGCATCTGATAGCCCCTTGGTCCCCTCTGGTTAGCAATCAGCCTCTTACAGCCCACAGAATTTAAATCAAGAGCAGGATGATGCAGCATGGTTATAGTGCAATGGTGTAAACTGAGGATCTCATGCCATCTTTGGAACATTTTTAAAGGATTTTTGGGATACCTGTGCATAGGCAGCACAGGCCTTAATTGTCTCACCACTTTTCAACCAGATCCACTTAGTTTCATCAAGGGCAGAACTCATACATGGCTGTCTCTCTAGGGTAGCTGAAATAGAGGCCCATGCTGTGCTTTGTGATCCCCTGAGGTCTGCTGGCTGAACTGGGGTTCCTCCTAAATTGGATGAAGCATATCCTATACTTTGAGGACTCTCAGGTTGCAAGAACAAGGCCTGTTCTGTCTCCTCAGTGACTGAGTGGCAATTATATGCTCACTAAAGTAGCAAGAATCTACAACTTTTTCCTCTCCTTTGAACTACAAATTCTCCTCTTTCCTCCCTATACAGTTGAGAGAGGATAAGAAACAACTTTAAATTCTGCTTTTGTTTTGATTCTCCCTATGAGTCTTTGTTCTCTGTGAAAAATACCTCTCATTTGGAAGGAGAAAAAACTGCCTTTGGTTGTACCTTTGAAAGAGTAAAATTAGTCTTGGAATTGTAGCTCAGATTTGTAGTTAAAAACTTCACTCACTATGCAATTAAAAATAATTCCACAGCTATTTGAAGAAAATTGTGTTACCTCTGCATCATTACAAATACCAAAAGCATGCAAAGTTCTAGATAGAAAAAAATATGGTCTTTTCCATATAGGGTTTATACTTTATCTCATTCCAACAGTAAGGAAAAAGAAAAGTGCTTGCAATAAACCACAATGCACTTAGGATGAGCATTGTGATGTATGAGGCATGGCTGTAAAGTCAGGGGACTGTTTTCCACAAGGCTCACTTGAAAACCCAGCCCCTTACTTTATAGTCTTGTCATATATACCATTATGTAAATGTTATCATTGGAGCAGAACCACATTATAATATGACTCATCATTACATTACATGCATCTAGACATAATTCAGATCAAATTATGCCCTCTAAGACATGACAATTAATAGATATAACATGTATGTTATAACAAAGTTAACACATAATAAGTATGTAAGCATATAAGTAAGTAAATAATGAGACTGTCTTCAGGACTACCATTAGAAAATGGCTCTACTGTCTGGTTTGCCTTCCCTGGTAGAGGTAGAGGTAAAAGAGCCAAAGAGAAAGGCAGGTGCATATGAAGAGCAAAATAAGTCTTTTTTTTTTTTCTTTTAGACACAGTTTTGTTCTTGTTGCCAAGGCTGCAGTGCAATGGTGTGATCTCGGCACACTGTAACCTCGGCCTCCCAGGTTCAAGCACTTCTCCTGCCTCAGCCTCACAAGTAGCTGGGATTACAGGCATCCACCACCATACCTGGCTAATTTGGTATTTTTAGGTAAGATGGGGTTTCACTATGTTGGTCAGGCTGGTCTCAAACTCGTGATCTCAGGTTATCCACCCACCTTGGCCTCCCAGAGTGCTGGGATTACAGGCATAAGCCACCACACCTGGCCAGAAGTCTTTATTTTCGAAATGTAGTTTGTGGAAATAAATGTGAAATAGGGGACTCCAGAAGCTGCAAACTGAAGGAGATATAATCAAACAGATCTATCACAGGCAAAGGAAATGTAGTGGTCTCCTCCCCCAAATGACAAGAAGCCGATAGATCACTGATGGATGCATATAAATCACAAGGAGGCCAGGCATGGTGGCTCACATCTGTAATCCCGGCACTTTGGGAGGCTGAGGCAGGAGGATCACCTGAGATTGGGAGTTCGAGACCAGCCTGACCAACATGGAGGTGTCTAGTAAAATTTCAAAATTAGCTGAGCGTGGTGGCACATGCCTGTAATCCCACCTACTCAGGAGGCTGAGGCAGGGGAATCACTTGAACCCAGGAGGCTGTGGTTGTGGTGAGCCGAGATTGCGCCATTGCACCTCAGGCTTGGCAACAAGAGTGAAACTCTGTCTCAATAAATAAATAAATATTTCCAGTACACTTCTCACATGGAGAATTATAATTGTAAGAATTTTTATGACTTCCTTGTTTGCTTTTCCATCACACACTTTCCCCCACCTCACCTCCTAGTTGTTTCTATTTCCAAAATTATTTTTGGAATTATTATTTTCTTCAGCATTATCTTCCAAAGGACAATGGTGTGAGGAGGACTTCATCTTTGTGTGACAACCTATGTGTGTGTGTTTTTGTTCTTTCTCTCCCCAAAGCATTTTCCCCACTTCTGCTGGAGGCCTGTTTCTCCTGAACAGATCAACAATCAGGTCGTAAATGGGAGTTGGAGCTGGATGATCAAAAAGAACTTTAGATAAATGGGAATAAAAGCAAGAGCTGATGAGTTTGAAATGAAAGCCCATCTGGGAGAGCTCTTCTAATGAACTCAGCCCACTCAAACTGTACAAAGAAAGCTGAAGAATGATTGCAACTACAATCTCCAAACTACATAAAGCACTAACACTGGTAAGGTGATGAAAGTGAAGGGAGGTAACTGGTATCTGGATTTGGGAGAGAGAAGAAGTCAAAGGCTATCACCCCCTTGTACTACTGCATTCACCATGTAAGTTCCTTCAGAAATTTCACAGCCAGTCTGAATTTAAGAGAGAACTGCAGATGCTTCAGGATGAAGGTCACGTTCTGAATTCTAAGAAGAACCCTGTGATTCAAAAGTACCATGTCTTTAGCCTCAGAGCAGTTGTATACCACCTTCTCACTCGCTCTGTCCCTGGGCTAGTATGGAATTTGAAATTATGTTAAAGAAGAGGCATTTTCCCTCACAAAGACTACCAAAATATGACTATTAAGTGAAAGGACAGGTAGAGGGAGGGAAAGAGCTGAATCTACATGGAGATTAATAAAGTGTTCTTTTGAAATTGTTCCCTCATTTTTCCAGGGTTAATTATTGCCATTTACAGTCAAGACCTCTTGACACAGCACCAGAAGTTTTGTTGAAATCTTAATATTCTGCAGAAACCTGACCTACCAGCAGGAATTATATTGACTAATTCATAATGTCCAGTCTCCCTCAAGGATGAGTCACCTTTGTCTGGCTCTATCACGATCACTCTTAGAATGATGGTGCTAGTCTACTGATTGTCACATCCAGTGAATTTATCTGAAGTATTTGTCCTATGTAACCTCTTCAAAGCTTTCAGCACAAGTCACCACCCAGTCTTCATTTTCTTGTTTTTCTTCCTAACGCTCTCACAATTTCTCAATTTCCATAATTGTCTCCTCTTTCTCCATGCACATTTTTATACATTGTTTTTCTCCAGGATTGTACTTTTCTTTTCTCCTGACCTCACAGAGCACTCCTAATACACTTTTGGCTTTAATTACACTTAATATGATTGAAATCTAAAACAGCATACTCAGCTGCTTCATGTAGATATTTGAAGGTACCTCAAATTCAACATGTCCTGAGCTGAAACTCATCATCTTCCACTTTATTCTGGTTCTTATTCTAAATTCCCTGTTATCAGTTAATGGAACTCTATTTCATCTATAAATTTATGCTAGTATCCACAGAATTATTCTTTTTTTGGGTGGTGGGGGATGGGGTACAGAGTGATTCAAGCTGGCATATAATGGCACGATCTTGGCTCACTGCAACCTCTGCTTCCCAGGTTCAAGCAATCCTCCACCTCAGCCTCGCGAGTAGCTGGGATGACAGGTGCACACCACCACACCTGGCTAATTTTTGCATTTTTAGTAGAGACAGGGTTTCAACATGTTGGCCAGGCTGGTCTCAAACTCCTGACCTCGAGTGATCTGCTTGCTTCAGCCTCCCAAAGTGCTGGGATTACAGACATGAGCCACCGTGCCCGGCCAAAGTTATTCTTATTTCCTTCTTCTTCTTCGTGTGCCTTATGTAGTCACATATTATTTTACGTTTTTTCTAATTGTTTAAAAAATATTTAAAAAAACTTTTAGCACACATCACCTTTGGGATTTTCATAAATTGACCTCTACTCTCCATCGTCACCTCCACTGCCATTGTTCAGTGCCTTGTCATTTGTTACCAGCATCACTACACAGATTTCCAACTGGTGTTTTAGTCTGTGATCCTGTATCCCCTTACCCACAACTATTCCATCTGTCTTTCCTAGTGAAAAGAATGTACATACATAAAGTTGATCATGTACTCATCTTATTTAAATGTTCATGTTCTTTTTACCTGTAAAAATCCAAATAGATCAGTAAAACATCAGTTCACTTAACCTAGTTTTCCAGCCCGATCTCTTGACGTTACGCTGTTTTTGCTATGAATCTTATGCTTTGTTCAGACTTCAATCTCTCTCTTTCTAGCTCTGGTTTTTCCTTTTTATCTAAAATGTCTTGTTTGGCAAGCTCCTGCTTACTATACAAAATCTATCTCAGATGTGCCCTTCTCTGTGATTCATTCTCTCCAATTTCCCTAGTTGATTCTCAGCTTATGCTAGCATTTTACGTCTTTGTTTTCCTGCCTTTCATCAGTATTTTAAGAGTGGGCCAAAATCATGTCTTCTCAACTTTCACAATTCTATTGCCTATCAAAGTGCCTTACACAAAAAAGTTTCTAGATAATTACTCAATGGATGAATGCATATATGAGAGTCTGTGTTTTTTTTGCCTCTCATCTCACATTCATAAGAGTGTCCCCACTCTGATATATCTTGAAGGTGAAAAAAACTTACTATTCCAAGTGGTGTTAAAAGTGGAGAAATTGTGACAGGACAAGAAAGGTTCTTCTAATCTAAACCAGGTATCTTATTTCCCTATAATTTCTCCTATCATTTTATCTTCTCCTCTAGGTCTAGAAAAATGATGATATCTATGATGCATCTATGTTATACTATAATAGATATGTGAAAGTAAATTTTTTATTACTCCTAATTTTTTTAATTGACATGTAATAATTGCGCATATTCATTACATGTGATGTTTCAATACATTTAATGTATAGTGATCAGATCAGGACAATTAACATATACATCATCTCAAATATTTGTAATTTCTTTGTGTTGAGAAGGTTGAATAACCTTTTAGCTATTTGAAAGGATATATTATTGTTAACTCTAGTCATCCTATTGCGGTATAGAATGTGCTAGAACTTATTTCCCTTACCTAGCTGTAATTTTGTATTCTTTAACACATCTCTTCTTATCATCCAAACAGTAAATTAAAAAATAAATACAATATGCAGGGTAAACTTCATAACTCAAGTAAGTTCTAAAAATATGCTTAAGAGTGAAAACAAAAACTGATTTCTAATATATTGATGCCCCTTCTCTATTTGGTAGACTTAACTACAAACTTTTGTATTATCTTTTGTTAGTGTCTCTTGTCTTAGAGGCTTATATTTAAGCATCCCAATAAATATTTTTTAATCCATACTCAGATGTCACACTGAGAACTAACCACCTGTGAGTTTATAGAGGGATTGTGATTAGATCATAATCAGTTTTCTCACTGATCTATTGAAGTAGGTTAATTTGGTCTCACAGAACTTTAAAATTTTTTCTTTCTCTACTTCATTTCACTGTGAAATTAGCAATTATTTTTTCCTTTAAGGTAATAATATGATCAAGAAGAAAAACAGGAAGGCTGATAAAGAGATAAAGAGTAAAATTTTCTCCACTGATCCTTTGTCTGGGAGGCAATGAAAATTTAGGCAGTCCAGATTCTTTCAGTCAACAGGAGGCACTGTAGTTATTCCGATAAAACTATGTTTCATTACTTAATTTTGGTTAATATTGTCCTATATTTATTTTCTTGGATTATTATAAAACACAATCTCAGAATTCTGTATATCATGCCTGCATCTGCAAACTGAATTAAGCAAAAGAAAAAATTTAGAATGAGATTAATTTTATTTGTCTAACTGACTGGGCTAAGTGGTGCTTAGACATTTGTTTAAACATTATTCCTGGATGTGCCTGTGAGGGTGTTTCTGGATGAGATTAACGTTTGAATTTGTAGACTGAGAAAGCAGATTGATCTTCCCAAATGTGGGTAGGCCTCACCTAATCCATGGAAGGCCTGAATGGAATAACAGGCTAAGTAAGAAAGAACTATCTGTCAGTATCTGCCTTCAAGCTAGGACATTAGTCTTCTCCTGCCTTAGCACTTGGACTTGGACTGAAATTACGTTTACACTATCAGCTCTCCTGAGTCTTCAGCTTATGGGCTGTAGATTTTGAAACTTCTCAGCTTCCACAATCATGTGAGTCATTTTTAAATTTTATCTATCTATCTATCTATCTATCTATCCATCCATCCATCCATCCATCTATCTATCTATCCATCTATCTTCTATGGGCTTTGTTTCTCTAAGAAATAAGACTAATACAGCAAGTTTTAACAAAATATTTTTAAGTAAGCTGAGCTTAGCTCAATCAAATGAATAATAATACATTATTATCTTTTATACCTTGCTCTTTATCATGCTCTAAGAAGATATTTCTTAAAGTCCTTATTCTCTTATCTTCAATCACAGTATTTCCCCCCCACAAAAAAAGAAAAAAAAAAAAACTTTACTAAAGGAAGTTACTACTTTAGCTAACCAACATATGTCCTTATATTTAAACTTCAAGAATATTGGTGTGTATAGCTTTAGTCAGAGGTGGATTATCTAGTTTCTTTACTATATCTATCATTGTCCTGAGACTAGAATATACTGATATAATAGACAGTGTAGGCTGGGCACAGTGGCTCACGCCTATAATCCCAGCACTTTGGGAGGCTCAGGTGGGCACATCACTTGAGGCCAGGAGTTTGAGACCAGCCTGGGCAACATGGCAAAACCCCATCTTTACTAAAAATGCAAAAATTAGCCAGGCATAGTATCACATGATTATAGTCCCTGATACTTGGAGATTGAGACATGAGAATCACTTGAATCCAGGAGACAGAGGTTGCAGTGAACCGAGATTATGCCACTGTGCTCCAGCCTGGGTGGCAAAGTGAGACTCCATCTCAAAACAAACAAACAAACAAACAAACAAACAAAACAGTGCACATATCATATATTTTCGTTCATGTGTTCTGTGTCACTTCCTCTCATTCCATCTTTTTTTTTTTTTTGGCTATATTCTTTGCTTTGAGGACATGAGTCAATGTAAGAAAATGGCTTATTTATATATCCTTCCCTTTTTGCTCTTATGCAATGTGAGTCCCTTAATCTTTATGAACATTCTTCTGTCTAAATAAGACCTTGTGCCATGTCACATGATGCTTCACATTAAAATTATACCTCTACTAGACTGTAAAATTAAGGAAGTCAGAGTCCCTGATTTATTTGTTCTAAGTGTATCAGTGCAGTAATGATTTGAGTGCACAAAAATCCTACGGGTATTCAATAAAAAATTCTGTGACAATAAAGATAATTTCAAAAATAAAATTTCTGATTTACCATTCTATCTCTGCATAATACCTGAATCACAGAATACTGTGACAGAGGGTAACAAAATAGGAACTTTATGAAATATGCCCTGAGAGGACAGAATCAGAACGAAAGTGGGTAATGCATGCATTGTTTATTAAGGAGAAAGCTTTCTCTAAGTAAGCCCAAGTAGATTAGTTTCCCCATCACTGAGTTCTAGACAGCCTCCATGACCCACCCAGAACTCAGTATGAACACTGGTCGGAGAGTCCAATCTCAGAATTTCAAAACCTTTCTGGCAGTTTTCACTTACTGATTTATCCTAATCACCAGCTCTTAACAGCAACAAAACGGTAAGAGGAACATAAAACATGATCAAAAGATACATATTCAATGCAAAACAGCTCAGCCTGTTAGCCCCAAGCAACGAATAAGTGAAGAACACTCTCCATTGTGTAGTAAAATGTTTCTGGGAGGCTAAGGTTGTTGGATGCAAACCTGCCCAAGGCAATGTTAAAAAAAGTTCAACCAGTTAACGAAGCAAACTAGGCTTGCACCTGATGTTCTTCCATGCAGCTCACCCAGGTTTTGTTCATCAGGGAGAAATCTAATATTATGATAAAGAAAGAATTGAAGAGATTAACAACCTCGCACCAAATATTAACTGACCCTTTCTATTATATCATTTTGCCATTTTAAAACAACATGAAAGGTCAGATACTGGAGTTGCACAGGACTAAGCATAGAAAATAATGTTTCTTGCAGTATGATTCTTTGCCATCCACTCACAAGTGAACTACCTCACGTCTCTCTAAAACTGAGAAATGCAATTTCTCTTATGTTACCTGGTAATACTAAATCTGCTCACTCTACCATTTTAAGACTTGGTGCCCATCTGGGACCCAAAACTACACAAAAAGACCTTACAGACATTCCTTCTCTGTCAAATGGAAAGTTAATAAGGATATATTGTCAGGCCTCTGTGCCCAAGCCAAGCCATCGCATTCCCTGTGACTTGCACATATACACCCAGATGGCCTGAAGTAACTAAAGAATCACAAAAGAAGTGAAAATGCCCTGCCCTGCCTTAACTGACGACATTCCACCACAAAAGAAGTGAAAATGGCCGGTCTTTGCCTTAAGTGATGACATTACCTTGTGAAATTCCCTTTCCTGGCTCATCCTGGCTCAGAAAGCTCCCCCACTGAGCACCTTGCGACCCCCACTCCTGCCCACCAGAGAACAACCCCCCTTTGATTGCAATTTTCCTTTACCTACCCAAATCCTATAAAACGGCCCCACTCTTATCTCCCTTCGCTGACTCTCTTTTCAGACTCAGCCCGCCTGCACCCAGGTGATTAAAAAGCTTTATTGCTCACACAAAGCCTGTTCGGTGGTCTCTTCACACGGGCATGCATGACATTTTGGTGCTGTGACTCAGATCGGGGAACCTTCCTTGGGAGATCAATCCCCTGTCCTCCTGCACTTTGCTCCATGAGAAACATCCACCTATGACCTTGGGTCCTCAGACCCACCAGCCCAAGGAACATCTCACCAATTTTAAATAGGGTAAGCAGCCTCTTTTTACCTTCTTCTCCAGCCTCTCTCACTATCCCTTAACCTCTTTCTCCTCTCAATCTTGACGCCACACTTCAATCTTTCCCTTCTCTTAATTTTAGTTCCTTTTCTGTTAGAGATGAAGGAGATGCAGAGACGCGTTTTATCCGTGGACCCAACTCCGGCACCAGTCACGAACTCGGGAAGGCAGCCTTCCCTTGGTGTTTAATCATTTCAAGGATGCCTCTCTGATTATTCACCCACGTTTCAGAGGTGTCTGACCATGCAGGGACACCTGCCTTGGTTCTCCACCCTTAGTGGCAAGTCCTGCTTTTCTGGGGGAGGGGCAAGAACCCTGACCCCTTCTCTCCCTGTCTCTACCCCTTCTCTGCTTTTCTGGGGGAGGGGCAAGAACCCCGACCCCTTCTCTCCCTCTCTCTACCCCTTTTCTGCTTTTCGGGGGGGCAAGAACCTCTTGACCCCTTATTTCCACATGCTGACCTCTTTTTTTTTTTTTTTTAATACTTTAAGTTCTAGGGTACATGTGCATAACGTGCAGGTTTGTTACATATGTATACTTGTGCCATGTTGGTGTGCTGCACCCATCAACTCGTCAGCACCCATCAATTCGTCATTTATATCAGGTATAACTCCCAATGCAATCCCTCCCCGCTCCTCCCTCCCCATGATAGGACCCAGTGTGTGATGTTCCCCTTCCCGAGTCCAAGTGATCTCATTGTTCAGTTCCCACCTATGAGTGAGAACATGCGGTGTTTGGTTTTCTGTTCTTGTGATAGTTTGCTAAGAATGATGGTTTCCAGCTGCATCCATGTCCCTACAAAGGATGCAAACTCATCCTTTTTATGGCTGCATAATATTCCATGGTGTATATGTGCCACATTTTCTTAATCCAGTCTGTCACAGATGGACATTTGGGTTGATTCCAAGTCTTTGCTATAGTGAATAGTGCCGCAATAAACATACGTGTGCATGTGTCTTTATAGAAGCATGATTTATAATCCTTTGGGTATATACCCAGTAGTGGGATGGCTGGGTCATATGGTATATCTAGTTCTAGATCCTTGAGGAATCGCCATACTGTTTTCCATAATGGTTGAACTAGTTTACAATCCCACCAACAGTGTAAAAGTGTTCCTATTTCTCCACATCCTCTCCAACACCTGTTGTTTCCTGACCTTTTAATGATTGCCATTCTAACTGGTGTGAGATGGTATCTCACTGTGGTTTTGATTTGCATCTCTCTGATGGCCAGTGATGATGAGCATTTTTTCATGTGTCTGTTGGCTGTATGAATGTCTTCTTTTGAGAAATGTCTCTTCATATCCTTTCCCCACTTTTTGATGGGGTTGTTTGTTTTTCTCTTGTAAATTTGTTTGAGTTCTTTGTAGGTTCTGGATATTAGCCCTTTGTCAGATGAGTAGATTGCAAAAATTTTCTCCCATTCTGTAGGTTGCTTGTTCACTCTGGTGGTAGTTTCTTTTGCTGTGCAGAAGCTCTTTAGTTTAATGAGATCCCATTTGTCAATTTTGGCTTTTGCTGCCGTTGCTTTTGGTGTTTTAGACATGAAGTCCTTGCCCATGCCTATGTCCTGAATGGTACTACCTAGGTTTTCTTCTAGGGTTTTTATGGTATTAGGTCTAACATTTAAGTCTCTAATCCATCTTGAATTAATTTTCATATAAGGAGTAAGGAAAGGATCCAGTTTCAGCTTTCTACTTATGGCTAGCCAATTTTCCCAGCACCATTTATTAAATAGGGAATCCTTTCCCCATTTCTTGTTTTTGTCAGGTTTGTCAAAGATCAGATGTCTGTAGATGTGTGGTATTATTTCTGAGGACTCTGTTCTGTTCCATTGGTCCATATCTCTGTTTTGGTACCAGTACCATGCTGTTTTGGTTACTGTAGCCTTGTAGTATAGTTTGAAGTCAGGTAGCATGATGCCTCCAGCTTTGTCCTTATGACATAGGATTGTCTTGGCAATGCGGGCTCTTTTTTGGTTCCATATGAACTTTAAAGCAGTTTTTTCCAATTCTGTGAAGAAAGTCATTGGTAGCTTGATGGGGATGGCATTGAATCTATAAATAACCTTGGGCAGTATGGCCATTTTCACGATATTGATTCTTCCTATCCATGAGCATGGTATGTTCTTCCATTTGTTTGTGTCCTCTTTGATTTCACTGAGCAGTGGTTTGTAGTTCTCCTTGAAGAGGTCCTTCACATCCCTTGTAAGCTGGATTCCTAGGTATTTTATTCTCTTTGAAGCAATTGTGAATGGAAGTTCATTCATGATTTGGCTCTCTGTTTGCCTGTTACAGGTGTATAAGAATGCTTGTGATTTTTGCACATTAATTTTGTATCCTGAGACTTTGCTGAAGTTGCTTATCAGCTTAAGGAGATTTTGGGCTGAGACAATGGGGCTTTCTAAATATACAATCATGTCATCTGCAAACAGGGACAATTTAACTTCTTCTTTTCCTAAGTGGATACCCTTGATTTCTTTCTCTTGCCTGATTGCCCTAGCCAGAACTTCCAACACTATGTTGAATAGGAGTGGTGAGAGAGGGCATCCCTGTCTTGTGCCAGTTTTCAAAGGGAATTTTTCCAGTTTTTGCCCATTCAGTATCATATTGGCTGTGGGTTTGTCATAAATAGCTCTTATTATTTTGAGGTACATTCCATCAATACCGAATTTATTGAGTGTTTTTCGCATGAAGGGCTGTTGAATTTTGTCAAAAGCCTTTTCTGCATCTATTGAGATAATCATGTGGTTCTTGTCTTTGGTTCTGTTTATATGCTGGATTACGTTTATTGATTTGCGAAAGTTGAACCAGCTTTGCATCCCAGGGATGAAGCCCACTTGATCATGGTGGATAAGCTTTTTGATGTGCTGCTGAATCCGGTTTGCCAGTATTTTATTGAGGATTTTTGCATCGATGTTCATCAGGGATATTGGTCTAAAATTTTCTTTTTTGGTTGTGTCTCTGCCAGGCTTTGGTATCAAGATGATGTTGGCCTCATAAAATGAGTTAGGGAGGATTCCCTCTTTTTCAATTGATTGGAATAGTTTCAGAAGGAATGGTACCAGCTCCTCCTTGTACCTCTGGTAGAATTCAGCTGTGAATCCATCTGGTCCTGGACTTTTTTTGGTTGGTAGACTATTAATTATTGCCTCAATTTCAGAGCCTGCTATTGGTCTATTCAGGGATTCAACTTCTTCGTGGTTTAGTCTTGGAAGAGTGTAAGGGTCCAGGAAATTATCCATTTCTTCTAGATTTTCTAGTTGATTTGCGTAGAGGTGTTTATAGTATTCTCTGATGGTAGTTTGTATTTCTGTGGGGTCCGTGGTGATATCCCCTTATCATTTTTTATTGCATCTATTTGATTCTTCTCTCTTTTCTTCTTTATTAGTCTTGCTAGCGGTCTGTCAATTTTGTTGATCTTTTCAAAAAACCAACTCCTGGATTCATTGATTTTTGGAGGGTTTTTTGTGTCTCTATCTCCTTCAGTTCTGCTCGGATCTTAGTTATTTCTTGCCTTCTGCTAGCTTTTGAATGTGTTTGCTCTTGCTTCTCTAGTTCTTTTAATTGTGATGTGAGAGTGTCAATTTTAGATCTTTCCTGCTTTCTCTTGTGGGCATTTAGTGCTATAAATTTCCCTCTAAACACTGCTTTAAATGTGTCCCAGAGATTCTGGTATGTTGTATCTTTGTTCTCATTGTTTTCAAAGAATATCTTTATTTCTGCCTTCATTTCGTTATGTACCCAGTAGTCATTCAGGAGCAGGTTGTTTAGTTTCCATGTAGTTGAGCGGTTTTGATTGAGTTTCTTAGTCCTGAGTTCTAGTTTGATTGCACTGTGGTCTGAGAGACAGTTTGTTATAATTTCTGTTCTTTTACATTTGCTAAGGAGTGCTTTACTTCCAATTATGTGGTCAATTTTGGAATAAGTGCGATGTGGTGCTGAGAAGAATGTATATTCTGTTGATTTGGGGTGGAGAGTTCTATAGATGTCTATTAGGTCCGCGTGGTGCAGAGATGAGTTCAATTCCTGGATATCCTTGTTAACTTTCTGTCTCGTTGATCTGTCTAATGTTGACAGTGGAGTGTTGAAGTCTCCTATTATTATTGTATGGGAGTCTAAGTCTCTTTGTAAGTCTCTAAGGACTTGCTTTATGAATTTGGGTGCTCCCGTATTGGGTGCATATATATTTAGGATAGGTAGCTCTTCCTGTTGAATTGATCCCCTTAATATTATGTAATGGCCTTCTTTGTCTCTTTTGATCTTTGAGGGTTTAAAGTCTATTTTATCAGAGACTAGGATTGCAACCCCTGCTTTTTTTTTTCTCCATTTGCTTGGTAGATCTTCCTCCATCCCTTTATTTTGAGCCTATGTATGTCTCTGCATGTGAGATGGGTCTCCTGAATACAGCAGACTGATGGGTCTTGACTCTTTATCCAGTTTGCCAGTCTGTGTCTTTTAATTGGAGCATTTAGTCCATTAATATTTAAGGTTAATATTGTTATGTGTGAAGTTGATCCTGCCATTATGATATTAACTGGTTATTTTGCTCGTTAGTTGATGCAGTTTCTTCCCAGTCTCGATGGTCTTTACATTTTGGCATGTTTTTGCAATGGCTGGTACCGGTTGTTCCTTTCCATGTTTAGGGCTTCCTTCAGGGTCTCTTGTAAGGCAGGCCTGGTGGTGACAAAATCTCTAAGCATTTGCTTATCTGTAAAGGATTTTATTTCTCCTTCACTTATGAAACTTAGTTTGGCTGGATATGAAATTCTGGGTTGAAAATTCTTTTCTTTAAGAATGTTGAATATTGGCCCCCACTCTCTTCTGGCTTGTAGAGTTTCTGCCGAGAGATCTGCTGTTAGTCTGATGGGCTTCCCTTTGTGGGTAACGCGACCTTTCTCTCTGGCTGCCCTTAAGATTTTTCCTTCATTTCAACTTTGGTGAATCTGGCAATTATGTGTCTTGGAGTTGCTCTTCTCGAGGAGTATCTTTGTGGTTTTCTCTGTATTTCCTGAATTTGAATGTTGGCCTGCTCTACTAGGTTGGGGAAGTTCTCCTGGATGATATCCTGAAGAGTGTTTTCCAACTTGGTTCCATTTTCCCCCTCACTTTCAGGCACCCCAATCAGACGTAGATTTGGTCTTTTTACATAATCCCATACTTCTTGCAGGCTTTGTTCATTTCTTTGTCTTCTTTTTTCTTTTGGTTTCTCTTCTTGCTTCATTTCATTCATTTGATCCTCAATCGCTGATAGTCTTTCTTCCAGTTGATCAAGTCGGTTACTGAAGCTTGTGCATTTGTCACGTATTTCTCGTGTCATGGTTTTCATCTCTGTCATTTCGTTTATGACCTTCTCTGCATTAATTAGTCTAGCTGTCAATTCTTCCACTCCTTTTTTCAAGATTTTTAGTTGCTTTGCACTGGGTACGTAATTCCTTCTTTAGCTCTGAGAAGTTTGATGGACTGAAGCCTTCTTCTCTCATCTCGTCAAAGTCATTCTCTGACCAGCTTTGATCCATTGCTGGCGATGGGCTGCGCTCCTTTGCAGGGGGAGATGCGCTCTTATTTTTTGAATTTCCAGCTTTTCTGCCCTGCTTTTTCCCCATCTTTGTGGTTTTATCTGCCTCCGGTCTTTGATGATGGTGACGTACTGATGGGGTTTTGGTATAGGTGTCCTTCCTGTTTGATAGTTTTCCTTCTGACAGTCAATACCCTCAGCTGTAGGTCTGTTGGAGATTGCTTGAGGTCCACTCCAGACCCTGTTTGCCTGGGTATCAGCAGCAGAGGTTGCGGAAGATAGAATATTGCTGAACAGCGAGTGTACCTGTCTGATTCTTCCTTTGGAAGCTTCCTCTCAGGGGTGTACTCCACCCTTTGAGGTGTGGGGTGTCAGACTGCCCCTGGTGGGGGATGTCTCCCAGTTAGGCTACTCAGGGGTCAGGGACCCGCTTGAGCAGGCAGTCTGTCCGTTCTCAGATCTCAACCTCCATGTTGGGAGATCCACTGCTCTCTTCAAAGCTGTCAGACAGAGTCGTTTGCGTCTGCAGAGGTTCTGCTGCTTTTTTGTTGTTGTTGTTTAGCTGTGCCCTGTCCCCAGAGGTGGAGTCTACAGAGACAGGCAGGTTTCCTTGAGCTGCTGTGAGCCCCACCCAGTTCGAGCTTCCCAGCAGCTTTGTTTACCTACTTAAGCCTCAGCAATAGCGGGCGCCCCTCCCCCAGCCTCGCTGCTGCCGTTTTGGTTAGATCGCAGACTGCTGTGCTAGCAATGAGGGAGGCTCCGTGGCTGTGGGACCCTCCCGGCCAGGTGTGGGTATAATCTCCTGGTGTGCCCGTTTGCTTAAAGCGCAGTATTGGGGTGGGAATTACCCGATTTTCCAGGTGTTGTGTGTCTCAGTTCCCCTGGCTAGGAAAAGGGATTCCCTTCCCCCTTGCGCTTCCCAGGTGAGGCGATGCCTTGCCCTGCTTCAGCTCTCACTGGTCGGGCTGCAGCAACTGACCAGCACCAATTGTCCGGCACTCCCCAGTGAGATGACCCCAGTACCTCAGTTGGAAATGCAGAAATCACCGGTCTTCTGTGTCGCTTGCGCTGGGAGTTGGAGACTGGAGCTGTTCCTATTCGGCCATCTTGCTCCGCCCCTCACCCTAACCTCTTATCTCTGTGTCCCAACCCCTTATTTCCATGCCCCGACTTCTTATCTCTGCGCCCTTACCCCTTATTTCCACACCCTGACCTCTTATCTCTGCACCCAAACCCCTTATTTCTGTGCCCCAACTTCTGATCTCTGTGCCCCAACCCTTTTTCTCCATACCCTGACCCCCTTCTCACTTTTCTGGAGGGTAAGAACCCCCAAACCCCTTCTCTCCATGTCTCTACTCTCTCTTTTCTCTGGGCTTGCCTCCTTCACTATGGGCAACCTTCTACCCTCCATTCCTCCATCTTCTCCCTTAGCCTGTGTTCTCAAGATCTTAAAACCTCTTCAACTCACACCTAACCTAAAACCTAAATGCCTTACTTTCTTCTACAATGACGCTTGACCCCAATGCAAACTTGACAGTAGTTCCAAATAGCTAGAAAACGGCACTTTTGATTTTTCCATCCTACAACATCTAAATACTTCTTGTCATAAAATGGGCAAATGGTCTGAGGTGCCTTACGTCCAGGCATTCTTTTACACATCGATCCCTCCCTAGTCTCTGTTTCCAATGCAACTCGTCCCAAATCTTCCTTCTTTCCCTCCTGCCTGTCCCCTCAGTCCCAATCTCAAGCATCGCTGAGTCTTTCTAATCTTCCTTTTCTACAGACCCATCTGACCTCTCCCCTCCTCACCAGGACAAGCTAGGTCCCAATTTTGCCTCAGCCTCTGCTCCCCTACCCTATAATCCTTTTATCACCTCCCCTCCTCACACCTGGTCTAGCTTACAGTTTCGTTCCATGACTAGCCTTCCCCCACCTGCCCAACAATTTCCTCTTAAAAAAGTGGCTAGAGCTAAAGGCATAGTCAAGGTTAATGCTCCTTTTTCTTTATCCGACCTTTCCCAGATCACTTAGCGTTTAGGCTCTCTTTCATCAAATATGAAAAACCCAGCCCAGTTCATGGCTCGTTTAGCAGCAACCCTGAGATGCCTTACGGCCCTAGACCCTGAAAGGTCAGAAGGCCGTCTTATTTTCAATATGCATTTTATTACCCTATCAGCTCCCAACATTAAATAAAGCTCCAAAAATTAAATTCCGACCCTAAACCCCACAACAGGACTTAATGAACCTCGCCTTCAAGGTGTACAATAATAGAGTAGAAGCAGCCAAGTAGCAACTTATTTCTGAGTTGCAATTCCTTGCCTCCACTGTGAGACAAACCCCAGCTACATCTCCAGCACACAACTCTAAATGCCTGAACTGCGGCTGCCAGGGGTTCCTCCAGAACCTCCTCCCCCAGGAGCTTGCTACAAGTACTGGAAATCTGGCCACTGTGCCAAGGAATGCCCGCAGCCTGGGATTCCTCCTAAGCCATGTCCCATCTATGCAGGACCCCACTGGAAATCAGACTGTCCAACTCGCCTGGCAGCCACTCCCAAAGCCCCTGGATCTCTGGTCCAAGGCTCTGTGACTGACTCCTTCCCAGACCTTCTTGGCTTAGCGGCTCAAGACTGACACTGCCCCATCGCCTCAGAAGCCTCCTGGACCATCACAGACACTTTGGGTAACTCTTACAGTGGAGGGTAAGTCCGTCCCCTTATTAATCAATACGGAGGCTACCCACTCCACATTACCTTATTTTCAAGGGCCCTATTTCCCTTGCCTCCATAACTGTTGTGGGTATTGACGGCCAGGCTTCTAAACTTCTTAAAATTCCCCAACTCTGGTGCCAATTTGGACAACATTCTTTTTTTTTTTTTTTTTTTTTGAGACGGAGTCTTGCTCTGTCGCCCAGGCTGGAGTGCAGTGGCCGGATCTCAGCTCACTGCCAACTCCGCCTCCCGGGTTCACGCCATTCTCCTGCCTCAGCCTCCGGAGTAGCTGGGACTACAGGCGCCCGCCACCTCGCCCGGCTAGTTTTTTTTTTTTGTATTTTTAGTAGAGACGGGGTTTCACCGTGTTAGCCAGGATGGTCTCGATCTCCTGACCTCGTGATCCACCCGTCTCGGCCTCCCAAAGTGCTGGGATTACAGGCTTGAGCCACCGCGCCCGGCCTTGGACAACATTCTTTTATACACTCCTTTTTAGTTATCCCCACTTGCCCAGCTCCCTTATTAGATCGAGACATTTTAACTAAATTATCTTCTTCCCTGACTATTCCTGGGCTACAGCCACACCTCATTGCCGCCTTTTCCCCCAGTTCAAAGCCTCCTTCGCATCCTCCCCTTGTATCTCCTCACCTTAACCCACAAGTATAAGATACCTCTACTCCCTCCTTGGCGACTGATCATGAACCCTTTACCATCTCATTAAAACCTAATCACCCTTACCCCACTCAACACAGATAGAAAGCCCCTAAGGGAAAAATTCTAAACATACATGCATGTGACCACCCCCCAGGCTTACACAAACAACTTATCTAGAAAACCCCTAGCCGTTTGAGGTTGCAACATATATGCATGTGACCACCCCCCCGGGCTTACACAAACAACTTATCTGGAAAACCCCCAGCCGTTTGAGGTTGCGAAAAAGGCGGGAACCAGCCAGAAACTGCCGAATGTTCAACTTTAAATGTTAACCAATAATAAGCTTGTAACTACTGTTTCTCTGTGACTTGTTTGTACCTCGCTATAAAAGAAACCCTAAAACAGCAGCCGGGGCCTCTCTCTTTACCTGCCATTGTATAAAGCAGAGAGGTCCGGGTTCGAACTCGTAATAAAGCGACCCCGGCTATTTGGCTTTGACTCTGGACTCTGGTGGTCACTTACTGGGGTCTCGCGACTTCGGGCACAACAACACCAATATCCCATCCCGCAGCACGCTTTAAAAAGATTAAAGCCTGTTATCACTCACCTGTTAGAGCATGGCCTTTTAAAGCCTGTAAACTCCCCTTACAATTTCCCCATTTTACCTGTCCTAAAACCAGACAAGGCTTGCAAGTTAGTTCAGGATCTGTGCATTATCAACCATATTGTTTTACCTATCCACCCCGTGGTGCCAAAGCCATATACTCTCCTCAATACCCCCCTCCACAACCCATTATTCTGTTCTAGATCTCAAACATACTTTCTTTACTATTCCTTTGCACCCTTCATCCCAGCCTCTCTTTGCTTTCACTTGGACTGACCCTGACACCCACCAGGCTCAGCAAATTACCTGGGCTCTACTGCCACAAGGTTTCACAGACAGCTCCCATTACTTCAGTCAAGCCCAAATTTCTTCCTCAGCTGTTACCCATCTTGGCAAAATTCTCATAAAAACACACATGCTCTCCCTGCTGATCGTGTCCAGCTAATCTCCCAAACCCCAATCCCTTCTACAAAACAACAACTCCTTTCCTTCCTAGGCATGGTTAGTGCAGTCAGAATTCTTACACAAGAGCCAGGATTGCATCCTGTAGCCTTTCTGTCCAAACAACTTGACCTTACTATTTTAGCCTAGCCCTCATGTCTGCGTGCAGCGGCTGCCGTTGCTTTAATACTGTTAGAGGCCCTAAAAATCACAAACTGTGCTCAACTCTCTATAGTTTTCATAACTTCCAAAATTCATTTTCTTCCCCCAACCATCACTCAGGACAATGCTTATGCTGCTAAGTTAGCTAAAAAAGCAGCTAGCATTCCAACTTCTATCCCTCACGACAGTTTTCCTCCTTCGTATCAGTCACTCCCACCTACTCCCCCACTGAAACTTCCACCTATCAATCTCTTCCCACACAAGGCAAATGGTTCTTAGACCAAGGAAAATATCTCCTTCCAACCTCACAGGCCCATTCTATTCTGTCATTTTTTCATAACCTCTTCCATTTAGGTTATAAGCTGCTAGCCTATCTCTTATAACCTCTCATTTCCTTTCCATCCTAGAAATGTATCCTCAAGAAAATCACTTCTCAGTATTCCACCTGCTATTCTACTACTCCTCAGGAATTTCTCAGGCCCCCTCCTTTCCCTACACATCAAGCTTGAGGATTTGCCCCTGCCCAGGACTGGCAAATTGACTTTACTCACATGCCCCGAGTCAGAAAACTAAAATACCCCTTGGTCCAGAGAGACACTTTCACTGGATGGGTAGAGGCCTTTCCCACAGGGTCTGAGAAGGCCACCAGGGTCATTTTTTCCCTTCTGTCAGACATAATTCCTCAGTTTGGCCTTCCCACCTCTATACAGTCTGATAACGGACCAGCCTTTGTTAGTCAAATCACCCAAGCAGTTTTTCAGGCTATTGGTATTCAGTGAAACTTTTATATCCTTTACCGTCCTCAATCTTCAGGAAAGATAGAACGGACTAATGGTTTTTTAAAAACACTCCTCACCAAGCTCAGTCACCAACTTAAAAAGGACTAGACAATACTTTCACCACTTTCCTTTCTCAGAATTCAGGCCTGTCCTTGGAAGGCTACAGGGTACAGCCCATTTGAGCTCCTGTGTAGACACTCTTTTTTTTTTTTTAAGCCCCAGTCTCATTCCAGACACCAGAACAACTTGAACTGCACCCCAAAAACTTACAGCCTAAAAACTCACCAACCAAGTAAGTAATTATGCTGAACCCCCTTAGGCTCTAATTAGATGTCCTAGGTCCTCCCAATTCTTAGTCCTTTAATACCTGTTTTTTCTCCTTCTCTTATTCAGACCTCGTGTCTTCTGTTTAGTTTTTCAATTCATACAAAACCACACCCAGGCCATGACCAATCATTCTATACGACAAATGTTTCTTCTAATGACCCCACAATATCACCCCTTACCACAAAACGTTCCTTCAGCTTAATCGCTCCCACCCTAGGTTCCCACGTCACCCCTAATCCTGCTTGAAGCAGCCCTGAGAAATACCGCCCATTCTATCTCCATACCACCCCCAAAAATTTGCGCCGCCCCAACACTGCAAAACTATTTTGTTTTGTTTTTCTTATTAATATAGGAAGGCAGGAATGTCAGGCCTCTGAGCTCAAGCTAAGCCATCGCGTCCCCTGTGACTTGCACATATACACCCAGATGGCCTGAAGTAATTAAAGAATCACAAAAGAAGTGAAAATGCCCTGCCCCTGCCTTAACTGATGACATTCTACCACAAAAGAAGTGAAAATGGCCGGTCCTTGCCTTAAGTGATGACATTACCTTGTGAAATTCCCTTTCCTGGCTCATCCTGGATCAAAAAGCTCCCCCACTGGGCACCTTGTGACCCCCATTCCTGCTCACCAGAGAACAGCCCCCCCTTTGATTGCAATTTTCCTTTACCTACCCAAATCCTATAAAACAGCCCACCCTTATCTCCCTTCACCGACTCTCTTTTCAGACTCAGCCCGCCTGCACCCAGGTGATTAAAAAGCTTTATTGCTTACACAAAGCCTGTTTGGTGGTCTCTTCACACGGACACGCATGACATATATTATAAACCAGAATTTTTCTAGACTTATCACACACACTTTTACCTGTCATCCTCATAAAACATACTGCCATGGCAGAAGCACAGCAGTGGAAGAAAACTATTGCTTTGGCACTTTCATAGCAGGCACCAAATATAGGGCAGAAAATGTGTTTGACCCTCAGCAAGCACTAGCCTGGAAGAGCCAGCTATACTCTAAAAGAGTTTGAAAGTTTGACTCGGGTATAGGATAGTTAGCATGATGAAGACATTTATAGAACTTTTGGCTACAGAAGAGATATTTTTCAGTTTGACTAGGATAAAAGAACAAAAACAAAAACTGCCACAGCTGGTGATATACAGTCTGGGATAAAGAGACAAATATTGCCAGCCAATTCTTTGAGACTCTGTTCCAGCCACACAGTAGAAGCGTGATGAGAGAGGACTAACTGCCACAAAGACCTCCCAGCTTCTCCTGCAGTCTACTGACTGCCAGATACGGTCACTGTCAGTAGAAACAGTTTTGGAGTTGACGATAGGACAGTTGGCTCCGGACTGCCAGAGTCAAACGCACTGTCATTGGTAGGACAGGTAGTAAATATCTTCCTTTGCTTAATAGTAAGTTTTATTCCCTCTGATTGGTACCTAACAGAAGGTATTTCCTGATAGTTGTGGGTTCATAAATTTTCACTGAGACGAGTTAATTCCTCATTTCCATCAATGCCATTAGGGTGTTCAAAGGTTTATTTAGAATCACTTAACAAATGTTAATTTCAAAATGTCTTTATTTTTGAAGCTTAGCCTTATCATACCCTCTGCAGAAGTAGATTTTCATAAAGTGATATTGTGTATCACCTTAGCAGTCTATTTTTTTCATTTTCCTTTCTTCTACCCCTTTTAACACTCATTTTTTGCCATAGGTTATGAAAAATTTGCTTAGTATATTATTGCACAAATTTGCAAGATGATGTTTCTTTTCTGTTTCATTAATTCTGCTAATTTATCCATTAATTTGTCTAATGACACTTATTCCCTTTTCACTACTCTTCTGACAAAAGTTTTCTAATGAAAGAGATATATTAACTAGCTGTTTTACAATGTTCTCAACAAGGTTAAGATAGTCACTGTAATAGATGTTGGAACAAAATCAAGGGGACCCTAGCCACAAGGTGGAGGCATGTGAAAGCCACTCTGCTTCTGCTAGCCTGCACTGAATTTTCAGAGGCAAAGGTAGGGAGACAATAGAAGGTTTAGATAGGTAGGACAGTTCCTTCTCCAGCATGTAAGGATAATTACTCAATGAGATTAACCTGGACAGAAGCCATGTGTTCTTGATGAGGCCTGCTTTCTTGCAAGGGTAAAGCTTCTTAGCTGAATAACAAAATTGAAAGTTTTATTCTAACCTGGAATGCTAAATAGCTATAACAGAGAAATTAGAGTCCTAAAAATGCTTTTTGTGTGGAAGTTCAAGATTAGTACAGGGATTCTCCTTAGAAATGTGTATCTTGGGACTGCAACTAATCAAAACCAATCACGCTTTTAATAATAAAGAGTATGATTGTGTGTGCCTTAATAAAAGGACGCATAAGTATGATAGAGGGCAGGACGGGAGAGAACAGAAATCAGCCTGGCTACACAGTTGAACACAGCCAGGTAGTACATCCTTTTTCTATAACTCAAAGGAAGGGTGTGGAGATGGGCAATGAGCTTGTGAATGACTATGATAATAAAACAAATACATGATCTATAAATTAGAATCAATCACAATCTGAAAAAGAATCATTCATTTAATAATTAGATGTTACAATCCCTACTCAGTCCTTCAGTATTTTAATAGATAGCGCTTTTGGTCCATGGCTCAAGAACATCTTAAAGATTTTGGTAACATAAGAACCAGTCTAGGAAGTGTGCAATTGGAAAGAGTGGATCTGGTGGAATTCACAGGCAGGTTTAGGATCTCCTGAGAATTAAACAATTACTGGATAAGGAAGTGGGGAATGAGATTGGTATGAAAATAAAATTAGGGGAATTAACTATACTGTCTCCCCAGGGAAACTTCTCACAAATGCGTTGGCTACCCTACCCAATAATACTGTTATCTGCCATGAATTTGCCCTTGACATTTTAAATTTGAATCTCAGTGTTGTAGACATAATCCCTGAAAATTCTGTGGCTCTGACAGAAGACTGCAAAATATTGTCTTACGTACTAATGAGTTCAAGCTTTTGGAATTCCAGTACTCACTTTTTTAAAGTAGATTCAGGCAGATGGAAAAAGACAGAAATGTATCTACAACAAATAGTAAGGAAAGCATAAGAGAAATATGAGGCAGAGAGAAGGATGCATACACAAACTCAGTGTGAGAAACAGTGAGAAGGAAGTAAAGAGAGAGTAACAGAGTGGTTACAGAGCACCTACTAAAGAATCAGATAAAAAGACATGACATGAAAAGCCAAAGAAAATTCTCTAGTAGACATTCAGAATTATTTTTTTTAAGTAGGAGATTTAGAAAAAAAGAATAAGAATGTTTGTATTTGACAATGTTAAGTCATTCTCTCTCTTTATCCCAAGTCACACCCTACCATTCATCCTCTGTAAAACAACAAACTTGAGGGGATAGGCAAATGATGTTCAGAGAAGTTTAGAAATTCAGAAATACGTTTGCCCTATATTTTATGATACTTGCTACACACTATTGTTGATACTGTCATTGCTATTGTTTTTATTATTACTGATATTATTGTATTTACTACTCACAAAAACAAAATGACAAAGAATGGATATGAGACTGTTTTTTTCTGAAAAGAGTGGATCAATAACTGCAAGCTACAAAGAGCAATGAGGAGAATCTCAGGAATACTTGGAGGATTAAAACACTGATTGAAGCATGATTTACTGAGTTGAACTTCTAAATGGGAGACATGGAAATAGTAGAAGACTATGTTGAAAATGTTGAACTTTATTTAAGCCCTGTGCTTCCAGGAATCAAGGATTGCTAAGAAACCCCTCACCCTTTTGTGTTCTAGAAAATGGCTAATCAACCAAAGGACCCCAGCGCCCTCACATAACGTGTCTTAATCCTTCCTCATAACACCTATAGACTCCAAAGACTCCCTGCACCTATAGTACCCCATGCTCCCTTCTTTCCTGACGTATTCTTCACTAATGAATATCCTTATTGCAAAAGCCTAAGTAAGAACATGTTGGTAACTATTGGGTGCCTTCCGTTTTTCACATCCTGTATCACGAAGCTCTCTGTGCTAGCTTACCCTGTGGAACAATGGGCTGGGAGCAGCATCCAGAGCAATCCTAGGCAGTGCATGGGTTGGAAGGAAGAATAAAGAAAGGGAAGTTTTTACTCTTATTTGTGTTGTATAAGGAACAAGGTCTTGTTTATTATATTATCTCTTATTTCACAAAATGTACGAATTCCAGAAATGCGTTTTTTTTTTCTTCCCCCCCCCCTCCCCCCCCCGGGGACTTAGTGACAGCTATTAGAAAACCAGAGAGACAGCCTTGGGTATAATAAAATCTTGAGATGTAATAAAACCAGACACTTAAGAAAGCAGTAGTACTACTTTTTACACTCACATATTTAAGAGAAATACTAACGTTGCTTTTATAAAACACTCACAGTAGTATTCCTAACATTTTTAATCTTGTGATATCCACCAAATAAATCTCACGATGAAAGCACTGAAAGTGAATCCCTTGGGTAGACTGTAGACTCTAATCGGTCTGCCTGCACTTTGGATCATTCCTCCATGTAAGTCATAAAGTCAGGAATTTCACATTCCTTGTCTATTTAGTTCAGCTATTATGTCAGTGGGATGCAAAGTCCACTACATTTCACAATGTTTTCCATTTATTTTATGCCACTGGGTTAACAGTTGAGTATGGTGGCTCTTAGAATCTGGAATAATTTGCAAATGTAGAGGCTTTTCAATAGTATTTTATGAAGTGGAAGGAATTGTTTTGTATATTATTCACCTTTTTATAATTGTTTGCAGGTTTTGTAGGTTTTTGGAAACACTTTAAATGGAATTTTTAGTCTAGCTCAGGTTTTATGAAATTATAAAATGAAAACTAAGTGTGGCTTACATTTGGGGAATTTATTTTTTCTTGAAATAAGCCAATATATTTGCATTACTTTCAACGTGGAATGAGGACAGCAAAGCTGAAAGGGGCTTTAATAATGAAGGGTAAAGGCCAATATTTGTTGAGCATCTATTTTGTGCCAGGCACAGCTCAAATATATTTACATGTGTTGTCAGGTTTAATTCTCACAACAGCCTATGTAATGTAGGTACCCTGATGATCCCCATTTTTCAGAAAAGAAAAGTGAGTCACAGTTAGGTCAATTATTTGCTCAAGGAATTCTAGCCAATAATTGGTAGCACTGAGAATGGAATCTAGTCTGTTCTGAACTGTTTACTCTCTACATCCACATAGGGCTATAATCCTGGAACCTCTCTTTACCTCTGTCCTGTGTTCAGTCTCCTTCTCTTGTCTATTTCTTTTTCTTTTTCTGTTTATTTAATTACTTTGGTAGAAAACATCCTCCAGTGACTTCTTAAGATTTGTGAGATAGAAATTATTTTGCGAATTTTGTATCTATCAATTAAAAGTGAGGGCAAAAAAACAAAAAACAAAACAAAAAAAATCTTTGTTGAGTTGAGAACCCTAAATTAAAAAGCATTTTCCTATAGAATTTTGAAGACATTTTCCCATTGAATTCTAAATTCCAGTGTTGCTATTGTGAAGTCCAAAATGATTTCTGGTCCTTTGAGCATGACTTTTTTTGTTGTTGTTTTTTGTTTCTTTTTTTTCTACTTGGATTTTTCTTGATTCTTCTCCTTATCCCATTATTCTGAAATTTTATGCTTAAATGCCTTGAGGTCGGGCAGCTTCCACCCCTTTCAATCCTTTCAACCTGGAGACTCATATTCAGTTCAAGAAAGTTTCATGGAACTATTGTTAATTTTCTCTCGTTTTTCTTTCTTTATTTATTTTCCTGTATTTATTATTAATTGGATGGTAGACTTCCCAGACTGGTCCTATAGTATATTTTTTTCTTCTATTTTCCTTTTATTTCTGTTTTCCTTTTGGCTTCATTTCGTGAGACATTTTCTCAGCTTTTATATCATTATGGTCATTGGGATTTTTATTACTACCATCATGTTTGTAATTTCCAACACCTCTCATTTCATGGGTGTAATATCTTCTCTTGTCTAAGAATATTAATAATATTTAAAACTTTTCTCCAGCTCAACTCCTTCTTTTTCTTCAAGTTGTCATTATCATTTGTTTATTTGGTTTATTTCATGTTAGAGGCATTCCTTAGGTCTCTGAAACTCTTCATATGCAGTTCATACTTAAAATGAGGAACAACGGCCAGGCGCAGTGGCTCACCTGTAATTCCAGCACTTTGGGAGGCCGAGGCGGGCGGGTCATGCGGTCAGGAGATTGAGACCATCCTGGCCAACACGGTGAAACCCCGTCTCTACTAAAAAAAATACAAACAACTAGCTGGTCGTGGTCGTAAGTGCCTGTATTCCCAGCTACTCAGGAGGCTGAGGCAAGGAGAATTGCTTGAACCCGGGAGATGGAGGTTGCAGTGAGCCGAGATCGCGCCACTGCACTCTAGTCTGGCAACAGAGCGAGACTCCGTCAATAATAATAATAATAATAATAATAATAAAAACGAGGAATAAAATGTAAGTGGGTTCTTGGAAGACTCGCTAGGAGCCACGTCAAACGTTTGACTACAGTGAGGCCACTGTACTACAGAGGCCATGCCTAGGTTCTCTGGCCAACAGTCTAGCCTTCTAACCAGCCCTATCAAGCTTCCAGACAAGTGAGTGAAGCCCACCTGGACCCTCCAGAACCAGCCCACCGTGGGCTGAACAGCATGGGGCAACCTCAGTCAACACCACGTCAAATAAAAGAATCACCTAGTTATGTCATGTACAAATTTCTGAATCTTGAGATATAACACAATGGCAGTTGTCTTAAGCCACTAAGATCTGAGTAATTTTTTACGCAGCAAGGGATAATCAAAACATTCGACTTATATGGACTATCACTGAAAAGTGATATCTAAAATATTGGTATGGTAAAACAAAATGCAACTTGCATAATTATTTTTAAAATTATGATTGGTGGCCGGGTGCGGTGGCTCATGCCTGTAATCCTAGCACTTTGGGAGGCTGAGGCGGGCGGATCACGAGGTCAGGAGATCTAGACCATCCTGGCTAACACAGTGAAACCCCGTCTCTACTAAAAATACAAAAAAAAAAAAAAAAAAAAAAA
This sequence comes from Trachypithecus francoisi, assembly GCF_009764315.1. Taxonomy (NCBI): domain Eukaryota; kingdom Metazoa; phylum Chordata; class Mammalia; order Primates; family Cercopithecidae; genus Trachypithecus; species Trachypithecus francoisi. Next base: position 72,916,773 of record NW_022681453.1, on the reverse strand, counting down.
AAAATTAGCCAGGTGAGGTGGCGGGCGCCTGTAGTCTCAGCTACCCGGGAGGCTGAGGCAGGAGAATGGAATGAACCCAGGAGGCGGAGCTTGCAGTGAGCAGAGATCGCGCCACTGCACTCCAGCCTGGGTGACAGAGCGAGACTCTGTCTAAAAAAAAAAAGAAAAAAGAAAAAGAAAAAAAAATTATGATTGGAAACTCTGAGTGTGTGGGTGGGACTCCTTGGCTAAAGGCTTCACTGCAGGGTGACCTGGCTGTGCTATTTATTGCAGGAGCCCCTAATGTCTGTCTTTTCCTCCTCCCGATTCTTTCTTTCTGTATTGTTTTTAAAATAAGCTTTATTTTAGAACAATTTTAGATTTACTGAAAAACTAAGAGCAGCATAGGGTTCCCCATAAACCCCATGCCAATTTCTCCCTATTATTAGCATCTTACATTGGTATGGTACATTTCCCATAATTGATAGGTTAATAGTGATACATTCGTATTAAGTAACATTCTATACCTTATTTACATTTTCATAATGTTTTACCTACGGTTCTTTTTTTTTGTTCCAGGACCCCATCCAGTATGCCACATTAGTCATTATGTCTTTTTAGTCTTCTCTTGGCTGTGACAGCTTCTCAGTCTTTCTATGTTTTTGATAACTTTGATAGTTTTGAGGAGATGTGGTCAGGTATTTTGTGGCATGTCTGTTTAATGATATTTGTCTAAATTTTTTTTTTCATGATTAGACTAGGGCTACATGTCTTTGGGAGGAAACCACAGAGGTAAAGTGTCATTTTAATTATTTCTATTGAGAAGGGTATATACTCTCAACATAACTTGTCACTATTGACTCTGACCTTGATTACCTGCTTAAGGTGGTGTTTGTCAGTTTTGTCCACTGTGAAGTTACTATCAGTATGGACTCAAGAATATTTATTTCATATATCATTTTTTTAAAGATTGTTTTTCTTTTGAGTTATTTATATTTCTCAAGAAAGTCTTACAATACTCTGCAGAGAGGGAAAATCCAGGCTGCCAATACTATGGAGTCTCAGTGGAAAATTAAGGCTGAAGTCGGGTGTGGGTAGGGTCTTAGTATTTAATATGCATATGTCACATACCATACCTCCAACTATATCTGGGGTCCCACAGTACAGAAATCTTGTTTTCCCTCTCCAGAGAATGAGCCTAAATTAGGGAGTCAGCCAGAGGCTTGGGAAGGGGACAGGATCTATGGATTTCACTGACTCTTAAATGTCATTCAAATAATTTCTCTTATTTTACTTGCTCTCCATCCCAACTCCAACCTTCCTGCCTTCCCCCTATTTCCAGTAGTATTTGGTGCTGCCAATTCCTGAACTGTCTGTGGGATGAAATGCTTTGGTTCTCAGCTTTTCCCATTACTGGCTTACGCTTCAGCATTTTCACATCTGCTAAGTCAGTTTTACTCATCCATCTGCCCTACAGCTTCCAAAATTGTTTTTGCTGTGCTCTTCTCTCTTGTTCTCGCCATTCTTGTATATTTGTCTTTAGAAAAAAAACAAATCCCTTTACAGCAAGTTTAGTAGAGTTTGCAGGGGGGTGGGTGAGAGGGAGCAAAATTGGATGTGTGTTTGATCCATCATCTTTGCACAGATTTGCTAAGGATTACAGAGTTAGCTCTGTGAGACCAGAGGCTCTATCTGCTCATCTTTGTATACACATCACCCACACACATGCCTGATAAAGAGTAGGAGGTAAATATTAATTGAGTCTTGTATAAATGAAAATAGGAAGCCAAGTCAGGACTCAAACACAAATCCAAATTCAAGTTAATTTTTATTTTTTACATTACACTAAACTTCCACCCCTCATCTATTATAAAGTTTGTATTTTTAACATTTAAAATGAAATTTGTCATCCATATGATCATGCAGATCAGTGCTTTTCAAATTTTTTATTTGCATACAAATGACCTGGGGATCTCTTAAAATGCAGATTCCAATTCAGTAAGTCTGGGTGAGGTTGAGACTGCTGGTCTGAGGACCACAGATTTGTATAGCAAAATGTTTAGTAATAGATTTATAGCACTATATAGTCTGACATTATAAAATGCCATTTCACATTTTATTTCTATTATAGAGGTACTATTTGCATAACAACTTTGTCAGGGCTTGGATAGCAACACATTGCCTCATTCCAGAGAAAGGGAGCCAGAGAAAGGACTCAGGTCAACCTAAAAGTTAATTACAGATGTAGGGAGAAAAGTGAGAGTAAAACATGCTTTTTAAAAATTGTGTCTTTCTTCTTCCAGTGGGAACTAGATTCTATTAGATAGCCATAAGATTGTTATCTGTTACAGAAATAGTTGGAATAGGAAATATTACATGATTATATAGATATATATGTATGTTTCCATCATAAATTGTACCAAACTAAATAATACTTACTAAAGGAAACAAGTAAATCAAAGCAAAGAGAAAATTATCATAAGATAAAATAAAACAAATATTGGGGTTAGTACATAAATATATACCATGACTACTACAGTTTTTTTTTTTTTTTTTTTTTTTTTTTTTTGAGACGGAGTCTCGCTCTGCCACCAGGCTGGAGTGCAGTGGCCGGATCTCAGCTCACTGCAAGCTCCACCTCCCGGGTTTACGCCATTCTCCTGCCTCAGCCTCCCGAGTAGCTGGGACTACAGGCGCCTGCCTCGTCGCCGGCTAGTTTTTTTTTTTTTTGTATTTTTCAGTAGAGACAGGGTTTCACCGTATTAGCCAGGATGGTCTCGATCTCCTGACCTCGTGATCCGCCCGTCGGCCTCCCAAAGTGCTGGGATTACAGGCTTGAGCCACCGCGCCCGGCCTGACTACTACAGTTAATAGCAGGGAGCTGGGCGCGGTGGCTCACGCCTGTAATCCCAGCACTTTGGGAGGCCGAGGTGGGCGGATCACGAGGTCAGGAAATCGAGACCATCCTGGCTAACACAGTGAGACCCTATCTCTACTAAAAATACAAAAAAATTAGCCGGGCGTAGCGGCAGGCGCCTGTAGTCCCAGGTATTTGGGAGGGTGAGGCAGGAGAATGGGGTGAACCCGGGAGGCGGAGCTTGCAGCGAGCCGAGATCGCGCCACTGCACTCCAGCCTGGGGGCAGAGCTAGCCTCCTTCTCAAAAAAAAAAAAAAGACTGGACATTCAGCACAAAAATGGATACATAATCATTTATGTAAGTTACTAAGGCTAAAGAGATAATTTCTTTTTTCTTTTTCTTTTTTTTTAAATTTTTTTGAGACGGAGTCTTGCTCTGTCACCCAGGCTGGAGTGCAGTGGTGCCATCTCAGCGCACTGCAAACTCTGCCACCCGGGTTCAAGTGAGAGTCTCCTGCCTCAGCCTCTCGAGTAGCTGGGATTATAGGTGCATGTCATCACACCCAGCTAATTTTTGTATTTTTAGTAGAGACAGGGTTTCACCGTGTTAGACAGGATGGTCTCCATCTCCTGACCTCGTGATCCGCCCGCCTTGGCCTCCCAAAGTGCTGGGATTACAGGCGTGAGCCACCGTGCCCGACCAAGAAAATTTATTTAGTTTACCTTTATAAAGAGGAGGCCATGTCATGTTCCACATAATATTTTCAAAGACAATCTCAGGATAAAATGTTATAAGGCAGCCAGAAAATAAACATTTGTTCAGGCATGAATTTAGATGCTAATGATGGTGAGATAAATACATATAAACTTGTTCAAGGAGCTCACAGTCATATGGAGGGACATACACAGCCAAGAAATTTCAAATAAGATATATTATAGTAGAAGTAAAAGGTATCTTGATGGACCAAAGGAGGAATAAATCAGCTTAGCCAGGGAAATGGTGGTGGTGGTGGGAGGCGTGAGCTAATTTACGGCATAAGATATAAAACTGTGGCTGAACAAATATTACATATTGCCAAAATCTGTAAGAATACAATATATTAATCTAAGTGGGCTCTGGATTATAGTCAGTAGAAGAAAAGGAATGAAAGAAGGAGGGAGGGAGGGAGGGAGGGAGGGCAGGCCTGGGAATTTTGGCAACAAATGTGTGGAACACAGTTTCTCTGGGAGACTGAAGTTCATTGGTGAGAGAACCAATCTGTGAGTACTGTACTCACAGATATTAAAAGAGCCCAGTTAATTTTTACTTGCAGTAGAAGTCAGAGGAACAAGCTTCTAGGCTGTCAAGGTGAGGGCAGTTCCCAGATCAAAAATCACTCAAGGCTTAGGGCTAGTCCCAGGTTCTGGAGCAGTTAGGTAGGCTGGATGAGTGGTCCTTAACCTGCTTTTATTTCCTTTGAAAATATAACTAAGGCTATTTATCTTCTACTTAGAAAAACTCCAAATAATAAACACATGCAAAGTTTGGGTTTGGGTTTAAGAGTTTTAAGGATATCACAGATGTTTTTAAGCTCTTCATAAACCCTAAGTAAAACAAACTAAATTTGATGGATGCATAAGGTATCATCATAACTGGAGGCTAGGAGCCATTTAGATATTCTTGCTAACTTCCTTTACTTTAATTCTATTCTCATCAAGTGACCTTCTGATTATAGAATGTCAACAATTTCAGGTGGATGACAAACTCTGTGAAACCCATTACAGGAACGCCAGGTTAAGAACACGCAGACTAGGGGCAATGTGATGGCTTAGAGTTCAGAAGGTCTCGACATCTTCAGTTTTTTCATCTCAATCACATTTCATTTGTGTGCACTTTTCTCATTACTTGAACTCACTGGCCTTTCTGGAGAACTTTCCACCCAATAATAGTTATTTACTAAAAGACCTAAAGCTAAAACTGAAATACTGCATTATTGCTTAGCATTGAGGCCTCAGTGAGCAGGAGATAAGCATATTATCAACATCCAAATATTAGGCCCAGAAACAAGTTTGCAACGTTTCTGACCTTCCCAGAAAATACCATGAACTTCTCAGGGCCCGAACATTTGTTTATTCTTGAGTAAGTTCCCAGCAGAGTATAGTGGGATGTTTTTTAATCTACACAATTTTAACTTTATCTAAACTTTCTTATAAATCTTTAAAAATAAATCATAAGCTTCTTCCATAATTAGGATAGTGGAAATGTTGGTTTGGGAACATTTATTTCCTTCTCCACCAAGTTCTCTAGAACCTGAAATTTTTAGCTCACATTTATCAATATGCTCAGTTGGCAGCAGGCATTCCTAACTCAGTGAAGTTTCCTACCAGCAACTTTATGAGGTAGGTATTACTATTATGTCCATTTTAGAGATGACAAAATTGGAGCACAGATAGGTTAATCACTTAACCTAAGGTAACACTGATGGTAAATGGTAGAGCCAGGTCAAGACTCAGGTAGACTGGCTCTAGAGCAAGCTTGTCCAACCCGTAGCCTATAGGCCACATGCAGTCCCAGATGGTTTTGAATGTGGCCCAAAACAAATTCATAAACTTTCTTAATACATTATGAGTTTTTTTTTTTTTTTTTTTTTTTTTTTTTTTTAGCTCATTAGCTATCAGTAGTGTTAGTGTATTTCATGTGTGGTCCAAGACAATTATTCTTCCAATATGGCCCAGGGAAGCCAAAAGATTGGACACCCCTGCTCTAGAGTCTGCGCTATACATTATTTCACTATACTCTTTATTTTTTTCAGAGGCTATCACTGCACAAAAATAAAAATCAAGTCATCAAAGCATTGGAGATATGGTAAATGTGAGAACAATAGGAGAAAGCTAACAAAATGACATTATTTGCAATCAATGGAATTCTATGCCATCATTAATTTAGAAAGAAATGTAATAAGCTGGTAAAAATGTTCACAATATATTGCTACATGAATAAAGCAAATATGTTCTATAATAAAACCCACTTATACATATATGCACATGGAAACATACACACAAATAAAGGATATATTGATGATGGTAATTACCAAGTGGTGTTTAAATAGGTTATGTATTTAAACACTTTCTTAAGTATGATCTGATTTTTACACAGCTGGTTCCCTTTTGCTTTCTAGAGCTCAGTTTAAATGTCATCTTATCAAAAGATCTTTCCTGACCCCCTGTCTGATGAAGAGACCCCATCACTCTACCTTCCTATAAAGTACTTACCATTCTTCAATACTTATTATTATTATTTGTTAGTACTTTTTAATATGTTTTTCACATTCAGCTATCTTCTCTACAAGTAATCTCCATGAGTGTGAAGATTATGTCTGTCTAACTCACTTTTGGCATTGTCATCACTTAGAAAGTTGTGTGAGTGCTCTTTAAATATTTATTAAATAAATGAGTTAACGAGTGTTAAAAAATAAATATCTCTAACAGTCAACATACATTTAACATATATTATTTTACCACAGCAAATCTCAGCCTCACAGTAAGTTTAAAGAAGCTCCTCGATTCTCTCCCTCTGTCCCATCTTCACTTTCACTCACATTATCACAGGTAACCGGAAACCTTGGGTAAAATGCTGGGTCAAGAGCTATGGTATCCACAGGAGACATGGAAGAGATGCTCCCTGCCCTTAGAAGGTTATGTCTAATGGCTTTGAAAGACTTTTAAATAAATAGCTGTATAGTGACAAAAGATACACAAGAGGTACTATAAACTGTAGGCACTGAGGAAAGACTAGCTTTTTTTGAGTTACTTTCTGATTGAGAAAAGTCAAAAAAATTATTTTGTTTTAAACAATTGTCAAAAAAATGACAAAAACAATTTTCATGAAAATATCAATAATAGGAAACCAGCATAAATTATTAGTGTTTGAGCATGTCTGCTCTACCCACACGTAAACAGAAATAACCAAGGATGGAGAGAGCTGCCTTCTCATCTGGATATGTGTGATCTGTGTCTCAAAAGGAACTTTGGGAAAGTGGCCAAAGGCCACCAGAGGAGGCCATGACACCTCCTCCAGTCATGGGCCACAGCCAGAACATTTTTTGTTTAGAGATACAGTTTATCCTCTGCATATATTTTGAACTTAACTTGTGCTTCTCACAATGAGTATGAAAAAAAAAAGGAACAAAAGTGTAGGTTTTTCAATTTAGATGAGATTCCAACAATAGGCAACATTATGCCATATGGAAAACATGATGATGTAGAAGGAAGTTTGGGATGAAAAACAATTACAAATTGACTGTGGAACTTGAAGAACAAAAGCCATTCTGCTTTAATTGCTACACTCTTTCCTTTACACCTTTCATTAAAAACCATTGTGAATCAAAAATGTTTCCTTGGGTTATCTTTTTATTTTAAATGGATAAGGGTATCCATGATGCTAGGTTTGATATAGCTAAATCTTAAATTTAAAAAGTCACTATCTGCCTTAAGATTTTATTAACACAGTAGATATTAATCAGACTTAGACAACCCATCTTTGGAGTATGTGCTAAGTGCCTTCACTTTGATGCTCTACGATGTCCCATAAATGTTGAGATGACTTAATTCATTGGGTGCCAGATAATAAGGCATGATTTGCAGAAAACAGTATTCACTAAGAAACTATAAGAATACAACTCTCAAACAAGAGAGTACATGCCTTCCTTACCATGAAGATATAATGTGGATAAAAAGACTGTTCACTGAGGAACTAAAAGATTATAATTTGGGGGGCAAAGACTTCCTTACCATCTTATATGGTTGGCTGTTTAGGCAGAAAAGCCACAAATGCAACATTCTTTTCACATGTGTTGTGAAAGACAATCTTTTCATCTGGAAAGAACAATGGAATCACTCTGCATTTTCCACAAAGGTACAAAAATGAGAAGAACCTCAGCAACTTGGAGAGAGTTGCTGAGGTACTACCCATGTTTTGAGTTGTGGATGGCCCACAAATGTTGTAAAAATCTTTTTTCCATTGAAATCTGCCTAGTTTGAATAGAAGACCTACCACTCACATATCCTCAGGGAACTAAATACGTCACTGCTTCTCATTCCTGAAAATTGTCTGTGGGCTCCAGGCCTCTGAGTTGCTCCAGAATCATACCACAGTATCACATTCTTGTCTGACACTGATCCAGTCTTTGAAAAGTTATTCAGTGTGTGGTCTTTGTCTCAAACTTTGAAAAGTTGATTTGCATTAAGTCATTTGGGAAAAAACAAATCTAAATATATATCCTTAGCATTTAAGCATTTTAAATTCATTAAAATGTAAATAACTTTGAAAACATTTTAAAGACTGATTGTACCACCAACCATATTTTTAAAAGTAAATTACAGTTTGGGAAAACATTTCTGTCCAGGAGAGATTTGAAAACACAAAATGAAAATGCAAAAATATGGAGAAGAATAAATATTCTCCATTAAACTTTAAAACTGCAGAATATGTGGAATTAAGATCCAGTTAAAGAAATGAAGCTGTTTACAGCAGCCAGATTGCTGTAGACATGGACATGGTCATACACACTCAAAGAGAAAACACAATTGGGCTCATAAATACATGGGGGTTTTATAAGAAATATTCATTTTACACATGCAAAGATATTGTTTTCATTTGTAAACTCCAACTCTGATCTTTGCATAGCAAATAACTGATTGGTTTTTGCTGACAAATCCGGTAACAGTGTTTAGAAGAATGTCGAGATCTTGGGTTTTGGAAGGAAGGAGAGTAAGAAAAGAAATTCCTCTCTGCAGTACTTGGGGCCCTTAATTTCCCAGGGACCTCTAGCTTTGCCTGATGCGCTCCTGTTGCGTGTGGTGCCCTAGCCCTGTTGTCTCTCTCCTACTTGAAAGCAGAGAATGGCTTCTGTTATAGGGAACAAGACAGTGACAAATTCATTTCCATATCTATAGCCAGCTCTGAAATGTCAACATATAATGAAGTTTTAACAAGAACAAAATAAGACTTCATCTGCTTTGTGCATATTTTTTTCCCAGACGAAATCAAGAGTCTCTTTTGGGATATTTTGTTAGCTTCCTCTTTCTCTACTTCTTTCCCTTGCATAGTTATTAATTATTCATAGCAGTTCCCCCATCCCCTGCGACGAGTTTTCTTCATTGTTTTTTTTCAGTGTGTTTCTTTATCTTTCCTTGGTTCATTTCTTGTGATCCTTCTTTCCTGGTTGAGAGTTTCATCCACTGTCAGTGTCCTTCATTTATTCTCCTTCACTACCTTAACTATCTTTCCCCCTTTTCCAACACTCTCTCAACTCTTTTCTTTAACTTCCCTCAACTTGACTGTTTTGAACTCAACAGGAATGGGTTTTCTGCAGATTTCTTATTTGCTTCCCTATTTCAGTTGGATAAACAATGATATGGAAGAGCATTTCGTAAACTGGTTCCTAGAAATTTTGTTCTTACCTCACCTTCAATCCACTACTCATAATAGGCTTTATAAACTAGGGCAGTTCAATAAACAAGTAGAGAAAAATACTCAGCAGAGTGTACATGATGGTATTTTTTTCTGGCAACAATGAAAACTGAAAATGATTTATAATTAGTAACCAAAAGAGAAAAGACAGTAAGGGTTAGATTAAGATTTGTGGTTGTGCCTGGGCTCATTGCTTTTTCATGGTAAATAATATTCCTTCACATGTTAAGAAATACATCACTGTGGAAAACAGATAATAAAATCTGGACTCAGTCTTCATTTCTAAGCTTCAGATTTTATATCCATTTGCAGACAGGATTCTTCTGCAGCCTTCAAGAATGAAGGGAAAGGTTTTTACTTGGGAAGATGGGAATAAACATAGCTTTGGACTTCAAATATATTGATCCAAAGCTTCTAAACTTTTATCTACATGAAAAGAAAAATCATGACCAAAGAGGAAAGCTCAAACGTGGAACTAAAACATCTGGACCTCACAGTGAATTTTCTGTTGGCAATGTGTAAACTCAATCTGAATCTTGGCCACATCAATATGAGACATGACCACTCTAGCTACCACAGTGAAGCTGATGACTGTTGAGGGTATATAGAAGTAGACAGGCCAGAAGACAAGACCCTCTCAAGAGTGCTATAAATGGGACATGCCCAAAGTATATCAATCCCCTTGCCAAATTTCTCTTGGAAATAGGGGGTGTTGATTCAAGACCTAATGAATGATAGAAAAATTTACCATGGATTATGCCCCTCATTTTTGTTTTTTTTTGAGCACCTATGTCCAGAGTCAGAGCACTATGCTGCCTACTTGCAGGTAAGAATAGAATTTTGATCTATCCCTTAAGAAATTAAGAATCCAGCTAGGGGCCAGGGGCAGTGTCTCATGTGTGTAATCCCAGTACTTTGGGAGGCCAAGGCAGGCAGATCACTTGAGGCCAGGAGGTCGAGATCAGCCTGGCCAACATGGCAAAACCCTGTCTCTACCAAAAATACAAAAGTTAGCTGGGCGTGGTGGTGTGTGCCTGTAATCCCAGTTACTCAGAGGCTGAGGCAGGAGAATCACTTGAACCCCGGGAGGCAGGGGTTGCAGTGAGCCAAGATCATGGCACTACACTCCAGCCTGGGAGACAGGGCAAAACTCCATTAAAAAAAAAAAAAAAAAAAGAAACCAGCTAGAGAGATGAGGGAATTATGTTAATAAATTCTAGTACTTGCACATGCTATTTATCTGGTTCCTAACTCTTTTTTCCTCTGAAAATATTTAAGGCATTTTGTGAAATAGAAATCTAACTAGAATGAGAATTACTGGTTTAGACCTTAATTATTTATTTCTATAAAATTCTCATATGCCTGGATTGATCTACTGTGGTTTATTTACAGGGAATAAACCAAGTGATAGAGTAGGCATCTCCAGGATTTGCTAGGAATTTCCTACTAATAAAATGCAAAATGCATAGGGTTTAATTATCTAATTTACCATATGAAGTTTCAATTAATTTGAATATCAAACAAGTTTGGTTTATAGTCTGTTATGTAGTGACCAATCTGACTATTTTGATAATTTTCTGTGGGTATTGACAATAACATCCAAGTGACACATATGTGTCTTGGTCAAAATATATGTATATTCTCTTCCCACCTATACATCCCATTGTAATCAAAGAGTAGGATTCAACTAATGTTCTTTCTTTAATGCAGTAAAGCCATTTTTAGAGAAATGCAAGAATGCCCAACAGGTGACAAAAAGGACAGAAAAAAGAAGATAAACACATTTTCAAAATAATACTATCAAAGTACATTTGCAAGTTTTAAATCATTTTCAGAACATGTGCAAATTCACAAGTACAAAAATACATTTAAAAATAAAAGCTGAGAAAGTAAGTTCCTTTTAAATATACCTTCTCTCAAAGTGAAAACTAGTATTTTTACAAAGACTGAAAGCTGAGTTGGCAAATGTTTTCAGTGTTTGTACATTTTTTTTTTTTTTTTTTGGTAGAGCTGTTGGATCATGAGGCAAATAATAAAAAATAAAAACCTTTTGACTTTCCTTTTTTAAATAATGGAAATATTAAAAAATGGGACATTTCTATATTTCTGCCTTTTATTCATTAGGGGAGTTAATTTAATTTTAAGCAACATTTACCCTGAAACCACTATTTTTAAAGATTAACTTAATACATCACACTGCTTAGTATTTCTAGTAGAAGTTTTAAAATCTTTACTATGAATCGTTCATCAGGTTCTTCAAGTCTTAGTTTTGCCTTCATTATCACAACTAGGCCAAATTAGGTGATCGGGACCCTTGGAATATTTTTATTGGCTTGTTTCAGTTTTTAATTTGAGTACCTGGTTGGATATAGTTGTCAAATTTTAACATTTACTCATTAATTCAATTAACACTTACGGAATAGGTTATACGTCTTAGGAAATGTCCTAGGGCCTGGAAATACTGGTGGTAAAGGTATAATTGTTACCCTAGCAAGAGCATTACATAGTTCAATCATATTGATTGAACAACTATGATGTTCAAACATTTTTAGAGAAATCTCTTCACTTATTTATTCCAAGAAAACAAGGAAGATGATCAGAGAATTTAGCCAATTTCTCATAGCTGGATAGAAGTAGTAATGGTATTCAAACATCTGATCTTCTGACTTCAGAAGCCATACTTTTTCCTGACTAAATGATGTTCTTGGAAGTTGGTAGAGCATTTTTTCCCTTTTATGCTTAGAAACACACAGATTCCCATACTATATCCATGGGTGAGAAGTTAGCTGGGTTTGATCATGTTATTCACCCTCAGAACAAATTCTCTCAGTAATGGCTCCCATAATTGCATTGTGGTATGTATCACATGATATAATGGACAAAATCTAGAAAATGTCTGTGCTACCACTCACTTGTATTGCACGTTGGGATACCACTTCAGTATTCCAAAGAACGAAATCATTTAAGTGACCATTCATTGTCACTATACTTGAAATCTGTTTCATCATTACAATCGCATGAATCGCTGTTCCCACTATTTGATAAGCAAACTTAGAGAAAAGACCCAATGTACTTCTTCAACTAAGATTAAGAAGTAGAATAAGAACACAATGCAGAAAAAGAGGGAAAAATTAATTCTCACTTTCATGGGACCTCTGCAAAGAAAAAGGACATTAAAACAACATGTCACTAATATTTTTGCTCAATGCCATTCACATATCCCCTGAGTTAAGTAAAAACCTTTCAGCGATGTGACAACATCCCTGAAAGGTTTTATTTTCAAAAATAAATGTTCAGGCTATTGAAAAATATAAAATCACAAATAGACTGGATTTGGTGAGTTCATAGATGTGCATGGTATGACAAGAGTATGTAAAACCGACTGTATTTACACTACATTTATGATACCCCTTGAAAAACATAAAACGTGAATTCAAAGGATCTTGATATGGATCCTTTGCAATGAGGACTGTCAATAAAAACTTTTTATTTGGCAATACAGAGGAATGTCAGATAATAGACTAGGTGCACAATGTAATTAGAAATACTGAACTCTCTATTGCATACACAATAGCTTGTAGCAAAGCTCTGAGTAAATCATAAACACAAGGATGTCACTGCATTGCACTTCATAGAACATCCTCGGGCCAAAAAAGACAAATAGGAGAGGTTCTGATTAAATATTTGCTCAGAAAATACCCACTGATAATATACTGCCAATTTTCTACCTTGGGTAAATAGCATCCCCCTCTCCCAAGGTAAGTAGATCTCTGCTTATATTAGATTTTATTTACAAAAAGGAAATCTGGCCACAAAACACCCCACAGTTATGTGAAGGGTATGGCCCAACTTGTCTGAAAACATTGTCAGTGTGACCTTTGGCAAGGACCCAGTAGAAAAGCACTTTCCCTAAAGGAAATGAACACCTTTTCCCCTATAATCCTGCTAGCAAGATGTGGCATTAATGAAGCAATCCCTGCTTCCAGTGGCCATAGCACAAATTGCCTCATTTGGCTTGGTCAGTGGAAGAATGAATGCCAGGTGAATATGTGCACATAGGAGCATATGCAATGTTTCCATGGAAATGCTCCTGGTTCTGCCTGAACGGCCTTGGGGATGCATCCAGCCCTTTGGGGATGTACTGTCTCTTTCTGGAGGTCAGCCCAGTGGAAAGTAAAGCCTTAAGAGAGGCACTGAACTCCAGATTTTACGTGTTCATCTGGAGGGTGATTTGGGGACTGGACTATCAATCTCACTTTTAATATTCACTATATTCTGGACACCTAATCCAGAAACAGAAGCCCAATATTCTTTTATTGCAGAGTATAAACATAAAGACAACAAGCTTTTCCAAGCATATCTAGGAACACTCTCAGTAGTTTCAAGGACAATATTTTAAAGAGACAAATATTCTGGGTAATTGTGCTGAGAAAACATGCTTTCTGGCCCATTTCATGGCTGCCCTACCTACCTGACTTTCTCTTTTCCTTTACTTCATACATCCGCCACTATCCTCTCCTATCCCCTCATTATCTGTTTCCCTTATTTACAAATTTGTCTGTCTGTGTCCCTGGAGTCCTTTGGAAGGTCATTTGGCTAATTAAAGAGTCCAGCAAGCTGATGGCTAATTTAGTATACAAAGACAAAGATTATAAACATATGAAAACTTCTGTTGATTAAATCTCAGTTGTAAAGGTACAAAAGTAGGTAGCCAAAGTTCTTACATGAGGTGGCTTGTCCTTTTGAACATAGCTCAGACATGTAATACCTGATTGGAAAAATATTAAGCATTCAATAAAAAACGACATGGATTACAAATATTGTTATTTTAAAGGCTTCAGAGCTGCAGTGAGAGGTATTTGTAATTTTTCTCTACGTCATTGAGTGTGTTGAAAATATAATTTGAATATGGGCTTCTTTTTGATGATAATAATGGGAATCCAAAATAATCTATTCTTATTCTTACTTTTTAATTCTCACTCTCCCTATTTTTAAGTATTTTGTAAATATAATTTTAAAACTAAGTATAGAAAGTACAGTTTTTAATACAGTGTATAGCTACAGGTTTTTCCACATTGAAAAAAATCACCTACCCAGAAATCCTAAACATATATGTAGGTAGAGATCATATATATGTAGATATTTTTCTACCCCCTTTTCCCCTCTTTTCCTCCTCCTCCCTTTTCAGATTCTTCCACTTCTCTCACTCGGTCTTGCTCTAATGAGCATATGCTGTTCTTTAGTCATTCAAAATTCATTCACTTCACTTTAGGTAACAACCATTTAAGGTTCCACACTTTTATCATTCTCAAAGTTTGTAGGTTGGCCAACAACTTGCTGACTGCAGGGATGGTACTCAGGGCTGAGCCACCAAGCAATGGAACTATTATGGGCTGAGGGACAGGCATGTGACCCAATCAGGGTCAATGACATAAAATGAGATGGTTTGAGACTTTTACTGTCTTCTGAGAAAGAGATACTTGCTCTTCCCCAAGGGACTTAAAGCCCAGAAGATGCAAGGCCTGGAGCTGCTGCATGGCCATCTTCTGGCCATGTATAGAGAGTCTACCAGGGAACAAATCAATAGAAAAGCAAGTAAACCGATTTGAAGAGAAAGACTTGGAATCAACCCAAATGTCCATCTGTGACAGACTGGATTAAGAAAATGTGGCACATATACACCATGGAATATTATGCAGCCATAAAAAAGGATGAGTTTGCGTCCTTTGTAGGGACATGGATGCAGCTGGAAACCATCATTCTTAGCAAACTATCACAAGAACAGAAAACCAAACACCGCATGTTCTCACTCATAGGTGGGAACTGAACAATGAGATCACTTGGACTCGGGAAAGGGAACATCACACACTGGGGCCTATCATGGGGAGGGGGGAGGGGGAAGGGATTGCATTGGGAGTTATACCTGATATAAATGATGAATTGAGAGGTGCTGACAAGTTGATGGGTGCAGCACACCAACATGGCACAAGTATACATATGTAACAAACCTGCACGTTATGCACATGTACCCTAGAACTTAAAGTATAAAAAAAAAAATAAAAAATAAATAAATAAAAAGCAAGTAAACCAAGGCATAGCAAAAGTGGTCATCCTGCATTTGCAGATAGCCCCTCCATTTTTTCTTTTCACTTACACAAACCAATAATCTTCCTCATTGCTTAGGCTCTTTAAGTCAACTTTTCTGTGTCTTGTAGCCAAAAAAGTACTTAGTGATAAGCCTACCCCACAAACAGTGTTAAACAAAGAGAGAGATTGAGTCCTATAACAGCAGCCTCCTAGATTTCTTTTTGTTTTGAGATGGAGTCTTACTCTGTCTCCCAGACTGGAGTGCAGTGGTGCAATCTCAGCTTACTGCAGTCTCCACCTCTTGGGTTCAAGTGATTCTTGTGCCTCAGCCTCCCAAGTAGCTGGGATTATAGGTGTGCACCACCACGCCCAGCTAATTTTTGTATTTTTTTTTTTTTTTTTTTTTTTTTTTTTTTTTTTTTGAGCGGAGTCTCGCTCTGTCGCCCGGACTGGAGTGCAGTGGCCAGATCTCAGCTCACTGCAAGCTCCGCCTCCTGGGTTTCCGCCATTCTCCTGCCTCAGCCTCCCAAGTAGCTGGGACTACAGGCGCCCGCCACCTCGCCCGGCTAGTTTTTGTATTTTTAGTAGAGACGGGGTTTCACCGTATTAGCCAGGATGGTCTCGATCTCCTGACCTCGTGATCCGCCCGTCTCGGCCTCCCAAAGTGCTGGGATTACAGGCTTGAGCCACCGCGCCCAGCTATTTTTGTATTTTTAGTAGAGACCGGGTTTTGCAGTGTTGGCCAAGCTGGTCTCGAACTCCTGACCTTCAGTGATTCACCTGCCTCAACCTCCCAAAGTGCTGGGATTATGGGCATGAGCCACCGTGCCCGGGCTTGCCTCCCAAATTTCAAAGTCCAAGAACTCCTTTGAACAACTGCTGCTATACACTGAAAACTACTTTTCTAATCTTTTGTAGCTCAATAACATGTTAACTATAGAACTATCAAAAAAAAAAAAAAGTCTAAATGGCTCCAAATTAGCATCACTGGAGGCCTTGAAAGACAAGCATCTTTAATCTGGTAGCACATACCATTCCCCATAGGACAGCCAGTAGCTGTGATAAGCCTCAACCAGCACCCCTTAGCAATGAGGATTGGGATAAAGAATGCAAAAGATCAAGTGGCCTTCCTCCCACTGCTCCACCCCAATGGATTATTTGTAATAAGCCATGTTGATTCATCTTTCCTTTGTGAAACAGGTACTGTAAAGACTGAAGCACAAATAAGGAATATAATCTTCTACCACATAACATGTTTCTTGTGAACTTCTCATGAATGAAAAGTCCACACATTTTTAAGGTGGCGAGTAGTCTCAGCCAATCTTTTATCTCATTTTTTTCTTAACAAATGTCCCCTTTTTCTTCTTCTCCCCTTTTTCCCTTTAGTTCTCTCTCTTACATCTCATAATAATTTAGCACTTTTATTTCTCTGAAACTAGAATACCCAACAATTAGTAATTATGTCTTGGTTTGCTTCAGTGAATGAGTTTATAGTTTATGCTGGCCCTAGAATACATATGTCCCAAAACATGTGCTTGAATTACCCTGTGATGTTCAGCTCAGAGAACCTCTGTCCTCCCTATCAATCTAGTCCCTGTTGCTTCACAGCATCTCCCACACCTCTTCCGTGTTGTTATAAATGAGGTATAGGGAAGGGTTTGACAAAATAGAATGAGATCTTTGTTATAAATGGTGCCTCAGATCACTAAGCCAAAGGTTTGTGACATAGCCAAGCCTCTTCTCTGTGTTTGAAGGAAACAGACATTTTCATAACAGGAAGCTGCAGAATAAAGATTTGAAAGATTAGCACTTGCCTTCTTGTTCAATCAGCTATAGGCAGGACAGAAGAGAAATTCAAATTCTACCTCAGGTGCACAACGTAGGAAACTTTGTGTAGTTAGCTTAAACTTGGTGAATCTCTTTCCACATTTACTCTTTTTTCCCTTGTTTGTTTGTTTTTTTATTGTTGTTTTGTTTGCTTTGCTTTGTTTTTGTTTTGGAGATAGGATCTCACTCTGTCACCTAGGCTGGAGTGCAGTGGTGTGATCACAGTTCACTGCAGCCTCAATCTCCTGGGCTCCAGTGATCCTCCCACCTCAGCCTCCAAGTAACTGGGACCACAAGTGTGTGCCACCATGCCTGGCTAATATTAATTTAATTTATTTTATTTTTTATTTTTTGGTAGAAATGGAATCTCCCTATGTTGCCTAGGCTGGCTTTGAACTCCTGCATCCACGCGATCCTCCTGCCTTGGCATCCCAAAGTGCTGAGGTTGCAGGCATGAGCCACAGATCCAGCATCTTTCCATATTTAAATTGAGGAAATAATACCTACATAATTATTTCGACAAATATTTTTGAGCACATAGCTAGGCATTATTTTAGGGTTCTATAATACACTTTGATTAAAATAATCAAAACCCTATATTCATGAAGTTTATATTTCACTTAATAACATTTTTGAATGAACTAAATGATATCGTTTAAATAAATCCAGAGTATAGTATATACCACAAGGTAAAATTCAAAACATGATATCCAAAGTAAGTTTTCCTTCCCAACTGGTGTATTCCCAACTCTTTTTTCTGTTATGAATTTGGATATTGATTTATGAGGCTACAAGGTGGCAAGACCTACATTAGTGACACAGATGGAGAAAACTATTTTTCCAGTTTCTTAGAGGTTTTGGAAGAAACTAGGTAGGAAGAATGAGCTTTGTACTGAGCTAGAATGTGATCTGAACAGGCCACAACATTACCTAGAATAAAAGACGGGGTCTCATTTGGATTGATTTAGTCCAAGCTGAATATGACAAGAGTAATTATTGGTTTAAAAAGACATTTTCTCAAATAAACTATTTTCAAGCCATACTTGATTCTTCTCTTTTTAAAAATTCTCTTTGTGAAATTAATCAGCATATCCAACAAGAAAAATATACCGCACGCCCATTTACATTTACTTCCCTTCATCTCTACTGATACAGTCCTAGTATACATTTCTGTAACTTTAGTATAAATTACCACCATCTTTTCTCTTCCCAGCAGTCAAAAGTACCTTAAAAAAAAAAAAAAGAAAGAAATTGGACTGTGTGATCCCTATCCTCATCAGCTCCAAAAACCTTCCAGTGGCTATCCGGTGCGTTTCGAATAAAATCCAAACTGTCATAATTTTCAATGTCCTTAAACGACCTTGCCTCTAACTCATATTTGGCCAACCCATCCCCTGTTCACCATGCTTCAGGCATCCTGGACTTCCTCATCAGGCTTGTTGCTGTCTCAGAGACTTTGCTCTTGCAGTTCCCTTTGCCTCATGTGTTCGTCTACCCTCTTCCTTAATATTTGCATTGATTGTTCTTTCTTAGTTCAAATCAGAGAGGCCTGTGCTGACCACATGGCCTCTTTCCATTCTCCAATCACTCTCTTTCACATCACCCTGTTTTAGTTACTTTATAACAGTGCATATCCTTCTTCATTGAGATCATAAGATCCATGAGCAGAGAACTTAGCATCCTTGTTCTTCCCTCTATCCCCAGTGTCTCCCTCTAGGAGGTACTCAACAAATACTTGCTGAGTACATGAATAAAATCTATGAAATTAATAATTCTATGGGAATCCACATTGATATATCTTTCTGAAATTTTGCTGTGCTCTCAATAATAGTATAAAAATGTTATTGATGGACTGTTTATGATGTGTAAGGCACTACAGGAGTATAGAAAGCACTCAACATACATTACTAAAATGAATTTTCCATTTGGTTTTCACAACTTTGAGGGGGTGCATTATTATGTTCATAACCATTTATAGCTTAGGGAACTAAAACTCAGGAATTGAATTTATTACTCAAGCTCTCACAGCTCATAAATGGCAACACTAGGATTCAAATCTAACTCTGACACTAAACTCAATGCTCTTAATATTACAAACATCACCATACATGTATCTTTTCATATCAGTCCTAGATACCAACTAGAAGCAAACATCTGTCAAAATTAACAACGTTTATAGAGGGCATTCACTGAGTGCTTACTATGCACGAGGCATTATCTATGTTAATTTCACAACTGTGCTATGATGTAGATACCTTGTTATTCAGATGAGAAAATTTCAGCTCAAGTAGGTCAGATGGAATTTGAACCCAATTTTGTCTGGCTCTATAGACTGAACTGTTAACTACTCTGGGGCTGCATTTTCCTGACCCAGTGAAAGACAGTATTACTCGCCAAGTCACAGATGATAGGAACCACTAGACTAGGCCTCTGCTGCTACAAGCTTGGTGCAGCCCTACTGTCTGACCAGTACATTCATCTTGGTCAAATGACAGATGTATTGTGTCACTAACCATGGAAACCAGAAATCACTGCTGGCTGACCACCAACTCTCTGTCAACTAGAGGAAAAACAACCAGAAGCCTAAACTTTCATGATTACATTAGTGGTACCTCCTTCATTTATTTTAAAAGCAATAAACTGTGCTTGTCCGTTGTTTCGATTACGAAGTTTCAAATGAGATTGAAGATAATGCATCCCATAATTTCTCATCCTTCCCTGTTCCACAGGCTCAGGCAGGCTGATTCCAGGGTGAAATTTGCACTTTCCTGATTGATGAGGCTAATAAAGTGCCTTTATTGTGATATAAATAGCCTTAAAAATGTCCTAGAGAGTCAATACCCATGCTTGATGGCCTCACACAAGCAAGGTCCTTGTCTTAAGTAGCACTAAAGCTTAATGAGTTATGTTTTTGAAAAGTTTGTCATTGAATTTGGATATTGATTTGTGAGGCTACAAGGTGGCAAGACCCACATTAGTGACACAGATGGAACAATCTATTTGAAAACCACCCATTTCTTTCACATGCTTAATATATCAATAATTGTAACATCTTGCTGGATCATGTAGCTTTGGCAAGGGATTGGAGCATGTTTGGAACAAATCACAAAGGTATTCATTCAGCCAGACCGATAGCTACTTTCTTGGCCACATTTTGGTTGTAAAAGAGTGCAGCAGAGTCTTCCGAGAAGATAAGAGTGTCTTTTTAAACCTCATCTCTCAGTCACTCTGGTCCATGCACATGCACCCACACACAAGTGGACAGAGGTCAACCCAGGTGTCATAAAAGAACAAAATGCTATAACTCGAATGACTTCAAAGTCCCTGGGTTAATCTGCGATTGTTGCATTAAATTTATTAATTTGCTTTTGTATCGGGAATATTATAAGTCACATGTTTTGGCCTTTATTAGTATATCTATTCCAGATCTTTGAGGTTGATAAACATCTACCCTCCCAGTTTCAAAAGCTGCTTTAAAAATCTTACTTTGCTTTTCTCTTTTCTGCCAATTTTTCCATTCCTGATGGTATCACTCTTTCTTATCCACTTGTTCACTTCTTATTATTTTCTCAGTCTTCATTTGTGTGTGCATGTGTCTTGCCTTCTGTGCCTATGTATGTGTCTCTACACTTGAAGGAGGATCAGAAGATAATATATGAAGTAATGTAAGGGTGCTACGGTGCCAAGTAAGAATATCATGTCAAAGTCACTCATTCAGTCACTGCGCCACAAAGCAATGAATTTATTTAGTTGTTATATTAGTTTCCTAGGGACTGCCATAAAAATTTACCACAAATTTGGTGGCTTAAAACACAGAAATTTGTTTTCTCAAAAATATCGAGGCCAGAAATCCAAAATCCAGGTTTCGACAAGGTTCTAAAGGTTCTAGGGAAGAATCTTTCTTTGCCTCTTCTGGCTTCTGATAGCAGCTGGCAATCCTTGGTGTTCCTAGTGTACAGACAGAGCATTCCAGTCGCTGCTGGATTATTCAGGTGGCCGTCTTCCCAGTATCTCTCTGTCTTCTTCTTCTTCTTCTTTTTTTTTTTTTTCTGTCTCTTATATATACACTTGTCATTGGGTCTGGATTAGGCCTACCCTAATCCAGGATGATCTCATTTTGAGAGGCCTATCTTAATTACATCAGCAAAGTCCCTTGTGCCAAATTTGGTTATATTTTGAGGATCCAGGTGAACATCTTTGCAAGGGGGGAAGTTAGTCATCATTCAACTCACTACAGCTATTTCCAGACTTCCAATGTAATTAAATAAACTATACTAAGTTTTTTTTTTTTTTAACAAGTAATAAACATTTCATTTGTCAATGATATGGATGCTAAGACTAACCAAAAGTATAAATTTTGGATCATTACATGGAAATATTAAGAAACTTACACCAGTTATGTTTTCCTTTATCCTTCCAGTAGACTTACATATAACATACACAGCCTTTGAGAAATAGTGAAACATAATCTTTAATGCTGAAAAATAATCACAAGGCTTAAACTGATTTGTTTTTATGGCTGCCCCAGCTAATCAATTTATTCTGAAATTATTGATTGATCTTCAGTAGACTTTGAATCAGGACAGGAAAATCTTGAATACTTTTTAAATTCTAGAGATGAGACCATTGGGCTTTGTGTTAGAGAAGATCAGGCTGATATTAACCTAGATAATGATGTCCTTATCAAACCCACAAAAGGGGGAGGGTATGTTTTTGTTTTTGCCTATTGGCAATGAATATAAACAAGTCCTCTCTGCCCATTTCACTTAAGGATCCCATAGGAATCAACATAAAACTAAGAAATATGTTCAAAGGGCAAGAGCTAAGGAAAACAAAACCTGACCAGCCTCATAAAAGACTAGGACTTATATAGAAGCAGTGTTGTTCACATACAGATCACCTAGGAATCTTGTTACAAAGCAGATTCCAGTATAGTAGGTCAGCGGTAGGTCTTGAGATTCCATATTTCTCACAAGTTCTCAAATAATGAACAAGGACCACACTTTGAATATCAAAGTTGTAAAGAATCAAATTATTCCAACATGGCTTGACAATTATTATTATGTCACACAAGCTAAAAATTATATGGCTTTTAGTCATTCAACAAACATTCATTGAGCTCCTATTCTATACAAGTTGTGCTAAAATTAAAGATAAATGAAACATAATTCATAATTCAATCCTCAAGTGTTTCTCTCTCAGTCAATTGTGGATATTTTCTTTCAATTATAAAATTTGTCATCAACTTTCTATTTTAAATATTAGGGAAATAGTAGAAATACATTTTTTATAAATAAATAAAAGTTTATCTTAAGCAATTTTCTAAAGACTGATGCAATTGATCTCTATTCTAAAAGATTCAACTTTTCAGCAATGAGGACAGTGTCTCCTTTAGGGACTGTTGTCAGAGGGATGCCATGGAAACGCAACTCTTGCTTGGATTCTAGGAGCAGCATTCAGGATGGCACTGTGGGTTCCAGTCTGGAGGTCTCAGTAGATGCAGCAATGAGTAGGGATCAGTCACAAAGTGAAGATAAAACACTTTCAGAAGAATGTAATTTAATTTATAGGAAAATCAATATGTTCTTGTTTTTTGTTTAATTTAATTTCATGCATTGCCAAAGAAATGTGCTACAGAGTAATGGCTCTAGTTGCTGAAATCTTACCTTATGCAAATTGACTTTTTTTTTTTTTTTCCATTTCAGCTTGGTTTAATATTATTGAATTCATGGGCAGGCGTCAGCCAAAGCAATTTATGGTTGTTGTTGAGTCATTTTCAGTAAGAATCCACCAGAGACTATGGTGATCATAATAGTGATTCAGAAGTTTGCACTGTCTACTAAAGTTATGCATTGAGCATTATATACATATATGATATATAATGCATATGCACATTACATATGTATATAATATGTATAATGTATATATAATATACATTATGAGGAGGGTCTTTAAAGGGCTGAAACTTGCCTTATTAGGAATCTGCTCATAATTCTGCTGTGAAAGGTAAGAGTACTTTTTAATTTTTAGGCCTGAAGAGTCAAAGAAAGCTGTAGTATCCTGACTTTTACCAAGTAAATTCTCACGAAAGGGCAACTATTACGCACCATGGCAAGCATGGGCCCAATTTTGAAAGGATGACTCTTTGCCTTTAAACTTATTTTGATCAGAAGCTTTTAAGACCACAAAGTATTCTGTTCTGACATTAAACATGCATCTCCATCAATTAGTGGACCGAGGTTTCTGAGGCCAACCTGGAGTTCTTCATTATGACATCAATGAAGTTGGCAAATGACTGTTTTTACTGCCATAAATGAATCTCACAGCAGAAGGTAAAGACTAAATTCTTTCTTCAAAATTTTAACTGTAGCCGTTCATCCCCAAAGCAGATATAGTGGTCTGAAATGTTTGGATTTGCTATCTTCGTTGGTCAAATGAGCTAGTTCATTGCCAAATAGATGCTGCCAGATTCATTGCACAGTTGTATTGCCTAAGTCATTCATCGTCAACCTATGGGCCTTTATTTTCCTCCTTAAAGGCATATCCTGATCAATATATTATAGTACACATGGGGCTTATTTTCAGACCTATAATGCTTCTCATGGTGCCTGCTTTGGGGGAATGGGAAAGATGCAGCTAGAGACAACAAACTGCTTTCTGTTCTCTCGCTAGCCAGGCACTCTGACTCATTTCAGTATAGAGAGGGGAGCATTGTCTCTGTAGACAGAGTTTTCTATGGGGTTACAGTAACTCGTCTGTGGTTCTTGTAGAATTTATGGCCTACTTTTCACAAACTAGAAAAGGAGCACAATAAGCAGAGACGGTTTTATCGGTCCAAAGTGTTACCAAGATTCCTTCAAATTTCTGCAAGTTACAAATGCATGTGATAAAAGACACAAAAGGGTAAACACAAATGGTCCCTGAACACTAGGTTAGACTTCTCAAAATGAGAAAAGGTCTTAGGTCCTATAGTCTTAAAGTCTTATAGCACAACAGAAAGGGTTTGTGTAGTTCTGACACTGAAATACACTTAGTAAACTAAGATGTGGTGTATAATTTCTTAGATGTGGATTTATTCTTCTCTAAACATGCACATCGAAAAACCTGAAGAAAAGCCAAGTGCAATAACTCTAACATACCACCAGGTGACAGTGTTTCTAAAATTAATCTTTGATTCTAAAGACACCAGACTTGTTTTTGTTTATGGGGCCATATTTTAACAGACATATGAATGGACAATCACATGATTGCTTTTTATACAGAAAGCCAAACCATTAACTGAATTTATTTTCATGATTACAATTATTTAAACGTGATGAGATCCCACACCCAAGTGGTGGTGGTGAAAGAGTAATCTTGTTCTGAATTGGCCAGAATAACTGGATCATCCTAGAAAAATAAAGTGCTTAAGCAGTTTGAAAAACTAACATTCAGTAATCCCTCTGAAGGCCTAGATCAACTAAATTGAATTAAAAAGGTGGAAAATGTAATTCATATTTGTTATATGATGGCAGCAAAATGTAACAACATTGATATTTTAAGGCAATAGGTAGTAATCAATTCACAGCAAACTAGCATTCACGAAGCTTTATCCACAATATGTATCTGCTCTAGGGTGTATATTAACTTATACAGATAAAATGAGTATCTGAGATTCATGTTCTGAAATGGTCATAATTTTAAGTAAAATTATAGAGGGAAAAATGTTTAAACCAACCCAAAGGAAATTCAGGTTTCTGGAAAATAAGAATAGGAAGAAAAGAAGAGGGAGAAGGATAAAAGATCAGTGGTTTTCTCTGTAGGCTAGGGTGTGACTCAAAGGGACTGAGGTTGGCCTAAATGGAAGAATTATGAAAATAATACCCACTGGAGCTAGCTTAAGCACTAAGGCATCCTTGTATCTAGAAAGAAAATGCCATTGCCCACCGTGTTAGAATTGATGACTTAAGTCCTATTCATTCCACTAAAAATGTCTCATCTGCATTGACTGCCAAGGGACCAAATTTTATTTATAGTTTACTTGAAACTATATATATTTTATATAAAGATGTATTTATGGTAAGTGACAGAGTGAAGATACATATCCAGACCTGCTGATTATAAATAGTGTTCTCTGCATTGCACCTCATACATCTGTGGTCTACTACCTCTATTTTTGGACAATTGGAAGAGACATGCAAAGAAGGGGATGCGGAGAAGGTGAGAAGAAACGGAGGGGGGATTGCTTCAGAAAGGTGTACATTCGTAAAGAAAGGTGGAAATGTAATGATAGCTAGAAAAAAAAGTAGCACATTCTCAGCCTTTTATTTCACCTTTCTTCTCCCTCTCCTCCATTTCCATTACACTCTGCAATTTTCGTTACTACTTCCTCCCCCAAATCCCAAGTTAAATTACACAATGTGGCAGGAAAGGTCTTAGGTCCTACGTCTCAGGTCCTCTTTAACACTGCTGAATGACTGTAGCAATGCAATCATGGCACCTGGGAGTCATCATGTGATTGTGTGGGTCAGCCTAGTGCACATGCCACAAAAAGGAGACCGGAAGACATAAGAAATCACACTAATTTTTTTCATCTCAGATTCCCCAGGAAACAGCCTCAGAGACAAGATTTCCTTGTGAGAGGTCTGGAGCTAAAATGGCCTTTCAGAATCATACAACCTTTGGGCCAGGGAGTTTTTAAATACTTTATCAGACAATCATTGGTTGTGGACTGTCCTCAAGGAGAGAATATGACTTAGGCAAATGGCTGTCTGTGGTTGAAAGCAATGCCAAGTGAGGAAATTGGTCAAGGGTAATGTATCAACATCGGCAGCAGCTGGGGAGTCAGTTCCCTGACCTGAAAAGGGGATCTGGGCAGTGCACTATAACATCCAAACTACAATCTGGATTTCCTCAGTGAGGTAAATCATGCTCACGAGTATAATATGCACACAAGTAGGTTAATTGGTTATGGCTGAATTAATTCTTCAGGATTTAAACACTTATAGCACGGACACTAATGATTGAAGTAGTTTATTTTTTTTGGACACCCCACATCCGGCTGCTGTAGGAGTTCAGTGCATTCATTCCAGACATTGAAAAGCTGTTAATTGCAAAGGGTGGTTAGAGATTTATTTTGCATTTGTCTAGGCAAATCATAAATTTGCATGGGATGACGGAAACTGTTTCCCAGGAATGACCCACCTAGGCAAACCCAGAAAGTATAGTTTTTATGTTCATAAAATTAAACTCCAAAAGACATCTTTTTCCACCTGTAATCTGCTGTTTTTGTCCCCTCTGTCACGTCCTAAGTGACCATCCAGCCTGTGCAGGTGCAGTTCCGGAGTTAAGAAGGTCATAATCTCTAGCCATAAGTCATTCCATGTTGGGACAGATCCAACTGCTAGAATGTTAGCTTAACATAAAGACAGACTATTCATTTATAATTTTCATACATTGATCTTAGTTTTCTTTTTAGAGACCATATTATACATATTTAATTATTCTGCATGTTGTCCCTTCAGATAGTTGAAGACAGCTCATGACTTATAACATAGTTTAAAATCCTCTGGTCATTTTAGTCATTCTCCTTAGAATACATTCCAATTTGAATATGGCCTGTTACAGGGTGATATTCACAGTAGAATAGAAACATCAGGTTTCATCTGAATAACAACAAATTCAAGTGCTACTTTTTTATTAAGGCAGATTGAAGGTGACATCAGCCCCTTAGGCTGCTACATTATGATGGCTGAACCACAACCTTTTCACAAAGTTTGTGTCCTCATTCATATCCTCTGCTGTTATTTCAGGATAGGGTTCACCTGAGGAACTGGTGTTTTAATTTTCTTCCAAAGTTTAACATCATATAGTTATATATAATTTAACTATATTATAGATAAATATATTATCTATAATATATAACTACATATGGTATAATGTATATATTACATAATGTATATATTATGCATACATTATATCTATATAATGTATTTATTGTTTGTTCAACATGATATAACATTTAAGCATGGATATTGGATAGCATTTGTAATCCCTCCACGTGTTCCTTTTTGCCTTTTCAATAAGTTTTAAACTCCTTACAGGCATAGTTCCTGTTGACCACACTGAATAAAGTGATTAAAAATAATTTAAAAATGAAATAATTTCTCATTTCATCATGTATCAGTTTTGCCATTTAGTTTTTTTTAAAAAATACCCATTTTATCTGTTTTCAAATATGTTTGCATAAAGTTGTTTGACACTCTTATGTTCTAAAATTTCTACTAAATGGACACAAAAACAGAAAGAATTAATAAGACCTACTACTTACTAGCACAGCAGGGTAACTATAGTCAATAATAACTAATTGCACATCTTAAAATAACTTAGAGTGTAATTGGATTGTTGGTAACTCGAAGGATACATGCTTGAGGGGATGAATACCCCGTTCTCCATAATGTGCTTATTTCACATTGCATGTTTGTATTAAAACATCTCATTACCCCATAAATATATACATCTACCATATATTCACAAAAATTAAAAAAGTCTACTATATTTTGACTATGACCCCTTTCACCTAGCAGTGATTTTTCTGCCATCTTTTTTTACTTGATTATTCGTTGTGTATGTTTCTATTTTATTAGCTTTTCAAAAAAATCGCTTCTGAATTTATCTTCTCTATTGCTTTCCTATTACTTATTTCATACATTTGTTGTGTTGTCTTTATTTCCTTCCACTTGTTTAGGTTAGCTTCCCTTCTCTTTTCTACTTTCTATAACTCAATACTAGGCTCATCAATTTTCAATCTTATTTAAAAATATATTTATTTATAATATTGCCAAAATTTCCCTCTAGATTCTCTTTAGTGCCATATTAAAACATTTGGTATAAAATGTTTTCAGGAAGTCTAAATATTTTAATTTTTTCATGATAAATTTTGCTCTGACAAATTATATATTTAAACTGTGTTTTTTAGATTCCAGGCAGATCAAATTTGGAAGTAGAGAAGTCATTGCATTTTTATCAGTTACTTTTGAGAAGTTTTATGTCGTCATTTTTTTTTTTAAATGAACCATTCTTTCTTGCAAAGAATATGTATTTTCCAATTGCTTTGCGCATGGCTTTATATATCCTTCCACTTAAGCTCATTAACTCTGTTGCTCAAACAGTTTATATATCAGGCTGGGTGCATTGGTTCATGCCTGGGATTCTAGCACTTTGGGAGACCAATGTGAGAGGATTGCTTGAGACAAGCCTGGGCAATATAGTGAGACCTCATCTCTACAAAAAATTAAAAAATTAGCTGGGCATGGTGGTACATGCCAGTAGTCCCAGCTACTTGACGGGCTGAGGTGATATGATCATCTGAGTCCCGGAGGCTGAAGCTGCAGTAAGCCATGAAAGTGCCACTACACTCCAGCCTGGGTGACAGAGTAAGATCCTGTCTCAATACAAAACAAAATAAAATACTCTATATCGTCACCTTATTTTATTTTTTTTTTTTTGTATTTTGCATCTACAAGTTTTAAGTGAAGGTACATTAAATTTTCCACTATTTTTATATTTGTCAGTGCTTTTTATTTACTTGTTCAAATGTATTTGGATATAATGTAATGTTTTCATTTGGTTACATTTCACTTCAGATTTATTATATTCTGTTGATGAAAGTCTATTTTGTTATTTTTTACATGTTACTTTTTAATTCAGATTTCCCTGGTGCTTTTGTTTATTTCAAACTTTCTATGTTCTAGGTATGTTTCAAACTTTCTATGTTCTAGGTAGTTTAAAATTTTTCTATATCTATTCACATATAAATACATAGGCTCAGTTGAACTAATTATGTGAAATAATATAGTCGGGTATAGAACTTAGAAAAGTTGTTTTCTTTCATCACCATAGAAAAATTGTTTTCTTTCATCACATTTAAGATAATCCTCCATTGTCTTCTGGTCTGTATTGTTGCTGATGACACATAAACTGAATTGATATTTCTTTTTAAGTATTCTGTCTTAATTTTCTTTGATTTTAATATTATCACTTTTCCTTTGGTGATCTTTAGTGTAACTACAAGGTGGCTTTGTGCAAATTTGCTTTTGTTTATTCTGCAAATAGACTTTTTCTATTTGAATCTTAAGACCTTCTTGTTCTTTATCATTTTGAATATTTTTTCTTCCCCATTTTGTCTATTTTCTTTTTTTGAAAATTCTATCAGGCTATTTTTGGAATTCCCATTTTGTATTAGTTATGGTTTTCCAGAGAACCAGAACCAATAGCATATATATTTATATATGGAAAGAGAGAGAGAGATTGATTTTAAATAGTGACCCACACCACTGTGCTGTCTGGCAAGTCTAAAATTTGCAGATGAGGCCAACAGACTAAAAATTCTAGCAGGCATTAATGCTATAGTTGTGAGTCTAAAGGCAGTCTGGAAGCAGAACTCCTTCTGTGGAGGACTTCAGTCTTTTCTCTTAAGGCCTCAACTGATTAAATGAGGTCCAATCATATTAAGAAGGGTGATCTATTTTATTCAAAGTCTACTGATTTAAATGTTAACCCGATCCCCCCCACCAAAATACCTTCACAGCAATATCTAGACTAGTGTTTAACCAAGCAACTAAATACTATAGCTTAGCCAAATTGACACCATAAATTAACCATCACACATTGTATCTTTTATAGAATATATAAAAATATATAGGAATATTATTCATTGAATATTTAATATATCTTTATTTTGATTTGCTACATTGTATATGACTTTCATAGATACAACTTCCAGTGTATTAATTTTACTTTCAGCTGTGTCCAATCTGTAGTTGAATTTATGCATAGATTTTTTAATATTGACTACAGTTTTTATTTCAGAAATTTTATTGCTAGTTTTAAAAATAAACATCTTTTCTTTTATATTATCATAACCACTTAGAAGTATTTATAATGTTTTTATTGCTACATTATCTCCATTTTAAAATTCTGAATTACTTAAGTCAGTGCAGTCTTGGTTTCAATTGCATGCAAGACTTTTTTTCCCACTGAGGCCTGGCTAGGTGACAAACTTTAGTGTTGCCTTTTGCACCAATTAGCTAAGGTTTCACGGCTCCCTTCTTCCAGGGAGGAGACTTTTTAAAGTTCCAGCTTTATTCAGTAGTGACTCTTCCTGCTTTCTGATTTATACTGGCCTATAAAGCCTGACTCCACACAAGTACCCTATAAACCATGTATCTCCTGTCAGTTATCTCTTGTCATGTATGGCATCAGCTCATGTTATCCTCAGGCTTTTAATGTCCTTGTTTCTTTTGAAGATTTCTATTTCTGACTTTTGATTCAGCTCTTTGCTACTTTTAAAATTGGTCTTGGAACAGAACTATTAACATGACTAAAGTAGATGAGACATGGCTTAGCAGCTGCTATAAAGCAAAAAGAGCCTTAGAGATTTTAGTTGACAAAAAACTTTATATGAATCAGTAATATTTGTTGACACCTTTTAGAAAAAGTGCCTCTTTGAGAGCAGAGAAAAAATCTACTTTTTCTATCACCAATACTAGCACACCAATTAGAAACAGTAACTTTGTGTTGCATGAATAAATAGTAATACTAACAAAAGAGAAGATATTGAGAGAACATGTTGACATGATAGTGTGTATTTTGCAGGGAAATACCATCTGATTAGGATAATGAGGTGATTATCAGATTACTAAAGGATTGTCAAATGGAAATGGGTTAGGACTGTTGTGTGTGGTTCAAGGAAACAGAATCATATCAATTTGGTAAAAGTTGTAGGCAAATCAATTTGGACCTAAAATAAGATATTTTTCACATTTTTTACTAAATAAAAATAGAATGACCTGTTTTTATGATATTCAAGAGACTGGAACACTACTTATTAGAAGTATGGTTGGTTATACTAACCATAAAAATAATTGAGCAAGATGACATTTAAGTCCTTACAAACTGGGGGTCCCAGGATTTCACGGTTAAGAAGGGTCAGGTTGGATCATCACCTTCCTTAATTCTACTACAACTTAAAATTCCCTTTATTGTTGACATAACTATGTCAGACTATTGATTTGAGCTGAAATTGCAGTCAACTCAAAAGTCAATTTTTTATACATATCTAAACGCTAAACTTGACATATGTTCTATTTGTATCATTATTCTAAATTCCTGAAAACTTAAAATTTCAAGTCTGTTATTCAGCATGTTATGTGCTTATGCACATTGCTGTTACATACATCATCTCTGTGTTTAATATTCCCATACAATTCACTGACAGAAACACTGATCCTTATAACATGCCTTAAGAAATTTGCTCCTGGTGAAATCAGCTTTATTAACATTCTATTAATTGTTCTCTGTCTGTCATCTATGGTATCATGGTCTACATTCTCCAATATTTTGCTACTCCATTCTTCTAATTAATAGTCTTTTAAGATGGTCAAGAAAGTATAAGTTTGATTAGACATAACATAATATTTGGTGACTCTATCCTGGCACATGGTGATCATCACTTTCTTTTCTCACAATCAATTTAGCAATTTGTCCATAATATTTTTCCAAGAATTGACAACAGACCCTACATTTTGTGGTTAGAACATCCAACTCCTTACTCTTTTTACAGAACCAGGGCTGAGTTTTCCCACATTTAGTTCTCAAGTCCATTATTATTGATCCTTCAAAAATCCCAAGTAAGTTTCATTGATTTCATCAGCAGGCAGTGGGGCATATTTCACCTGGCCAACAGCAATTGACCTCACTTAAGTTAGTCAGATGGTGTCACTGTTTCTATGTTTTGTGCTTCATCTTTTGCAATCTTGAAACCTTTCTCCTTTACCTAGATGACAATTGCAAAATAGGAAAAAGTGATACCATTCTTTCCTTTTTGTCTGAGTCTAGCTCTTCCTTATTCTTTCACTTAATATGAATAAAACTAATATATACAATGATTTTGTCCTTAGAAATTATTCCCAAAGTTGACCTAATTCTATATCAAGACTTCTAAACACTATTCTGAAGGTTTGTGCTATGTTTAAATATTTTTCCTGTATCATATCTAGTTCTTGATTTGTTTGTTCTACGAAAATGTGTGCTTTTTTTTTTTTAATTCATGAGGAATGTTATCCAATTTGCACTTGTTCTCTCAGAGGTTAGTTAAAATAACAGCAACAACAACAGAAGCAAGAAAGAACAGAGGATTGTATTTGATTGATTATTTATTCACACAAGTTAATCATTTAGTGGATGTCCTTTTAAGAGAAATAATCATTTTGCAGACTAGTATTAACACTTATATAATGTCACACAGGTGACTCCTGCTCACCTTCTCTAGATTATGATTACTAGCAAAGAGCTCAAATTAGCAGAGTGAGCAGCAATACAAGAATTTTGCCTTTGTTTTCCTCTATTTTGAAGCAAAAACCCAACATGTTGCTACAACATAAAGGACATTCATTATGTTACTTTTATAATTATATCCTTTATAATTATAAAAGTAATTATAATTACTTTTATAATTATTTGCCAAAAAAATGGCAAATAAAAGTTGTTTGGGGGCACAAACCAGTAATCACGAAGTAGAGAAGTAGATATTGAACCCGTAATAAGTTCAAGGCAGTTTCTAGCCCTGTGGGAAATTCATAGATATGTAAGTTCCAGTGAGTTAATAACACCAGAAGCTAATGATAAGCCATCCAACATCTTTGTTCCACGTAACCTCAGACTAAATTTAGTCACTTTTTAAAATGCATCTGTCAGAGTAATTTAACATGTGATTGGTAAACAGAGAGGGGCCTGTTGCAGATTCAGAATAAATCAGTAACAATATTGGACAATACTCCCCACTATGTTTCAAAAGAATGTCAGTAGTTTGCATTTAGCAAACTACTGATTTTGGACAAGAGCACCTACTCTCTGCTATCTGCAATCACAGAAGTCAATAGAGAAAATGGTACAGGCTATGAAAAGACTAGTTATAATAGGAGGCCCACTGCTATGCTGGGGCATAGTCACAGAGCAACTGATTGCATAAGATCATCTATTCAGCCTTTAATGAGCTGTTGTTAGCGCTTCGTTCAACCTTCTACTAGTCACCAATTATGTTTACAGTTAGCAGTTTGAGTACATATTTACTTCTCTAGAGAGTGGGTTCATGTGCAGAATGGTGGTGAACAGTTCACAGTATGACCCTTATGCCCTCAATGTGCAGACTCCAGGAGACCCTGCAGTGTAGTTAGATTTTCACTAGAAAAAAAAGGAAAAGGAAAAAGGAAGGAAAAACAATATGGGGAAGAGGGCTGGAAAGCAGGGCAGAGTAGGAGTGGAGGGTGTACACTGCCTTTGCTGTCCCTAACAGGAAATTACACATCCAAAAACCTTGCCCTGTGACTAAAGAAGCATTTGTTCCCGACCATTAAACCTGGCTTGCTCACCAGAAGGATTTTACAGTCCCTTTGACCATGCTGAAAATTTGAGGATGGAGATAATCCCTTTCACTCCTGTTTTTGTTGGTTTGCAAAAGTGTTTGAGAGATTGAACCTTGGGCATTTGTCAGCGAAGTCTAATGCACATTTTGCTCTCTTTCAACGGGTATTCAGCAGATTTCAGATCTGTAAAAATTCTACTTGGTTGTTGCCTATTTTCTGATCTATGGGGGCTGGGCAGCTCAGCGTTATCTGAGAGGTGCCAGCTGTTGCTATTACAGACAGCATTCAATGGTTCATTTATCTGAATATGTACTATTACTCCACAAGATCTCAAGGAAGGAGACTTTGTTGTAATGGTGATGTACTTCTTTTTTGATGGAGCTCTTGAATAAATATCTTTCATAAAAGGCTCTGTGAGTGACTGGAAGCATTTCTTATACACATACTGACTTCGGCAGCTGAGAGATATATGAACACCCCTTGTATATCCTTACCCGTACCAAAAAATATATGTTGTTGAAACAGCAAATATCTTTCTAACTGTAGCATTGAATATTACTCAGGTTATGTAAGTTAAAAGCAATAACTACATTCACTAATCTGATTGCAAATAACAAGTTCAATTATTAGATGACTTACAGAATGTGAAACAGAATGTACAAAGTTGATTCAAAAGTATGTGGACTTCATTAAAGCCATTTAGTGTGTTTTAATTAGTAAATTACACTCTTCTGACCTCATGAATGTTAGAATTTAATACACTTGCTTTTCACAGCAGGGGCCTGAGTTTAATCATCACTTTCATTTAAACTAACACAAGAAATCAAGGCCTAGGGTTTACTTAAGCCATCAAATATTTTTGTTTTAATTCCTAAAGTGAAAGTAGATCTTTATTCATAAAATAGCTATTCTCCCCTCTCATGGATCTGAGCTATTGTCTAATAATTGTCTCTAACACTGATGCCTGTAGATTTAAACAATCTTAGATACTTGGTTTAAAGAAACCTTCAAAAGTTTCAGAATGGGGGTTATTATTATGGTAGTTTTACAATAAATGTCTGCTTTAGGTGAAATAATTCAAATATCAACTACACAGCAGCAGAAAGAAAAGTGAAAATGATGTTTCTATTATCAATAATAAAGGCTGGCCAGAGAAAAAGCTAGACTGGGGAAAAAGAGTTGAAGTCAGAATGGGACTGAGGGCCAAGGAAGAGTTTGATAAGTGATGTGCAGTGATAGGAGTCAGGGTTATCAAGATGCAGTGAAACAAGAAATACAGCTACCTACCTGAAGGGCTGGAAAATGTCCGACGAGAGGACAAGCAGTTTTAATTTGACCCTGAAATGTTAGAAGCAAGTTTTAAAATAGTAAATATAAAATTATGAGGATGTAATGGTATAATAAAAACTACTAAATTAGAAAGAAGAAAAACCTGCTGAATAGGCAAAAATCTAAATTGCTAAATATACTATAGAAATGTCATTTCACTACCTTAGCATATGCAAAGTCAACTATCTTTGGCTAATAATAGTGTTCTCAGGTAGTGTCTTACTGGATCTGTTTTAAGAATTGGATGCGACATTTCACAGAATCTCAGATGAGGGAGGGGTCATAGCCCCTCCCTATTTTCCATTCTGAACTTGTGCTGATAGAACTGTTTGCCACAGCTCATTTTAAACCCTATTATTTCAAAATCCTTTCTTATATTAAGCAAAGGTAAACCCCTAGGACACACAGCAGAAAGTCAAAGTCACTGGCATGAAGAATCTTACTTTAAATGAGGAAAACAGAAAAGTGATAGTAGAATTTATGACTGTGAGAGATATATGCAGAGTACCCTGGGTTATAGAAAAGGGGCATTTATGTTATCTCAATCTGAGTAGTCATGGAAAGGACATAGTAAGAAGGGGTTTTGGGGGGATGCCAACATGCGAGTCCAGCTTTTAAGAATGTGTAGAGGTTAACCCAGTACAAGAAGCAGGAATAAGTGTCCCAAGCAATGAAAATAATATATTCAGAGACCTACAGATCAGAGGGAGATTGTTGTGGCGAGTGAACATACAACGTAGTATAACTCTAAATAGGGAGGCCAGATACCCTTTTCTTCTGAAAATGCTTCTGCTTTTTAAATACAAAAATATCTATTATGGGTCTTCCGTGCATTAGTTGCTTCTCTACCCTCAAGTTGCTAAGAATTGGAGATAGGAGCAGGGTGGGAGAGGCAGGGAAATCTGACATTGCTATTGAAACTTGAGTGAGCACGATACTTGACGTGTCGCTGGACTTGTCTGTAAAGACCAAACCCCAGGAACATAACCAACTTTCCTCAAAGGAGCAGGTCCTCAACTCTCTGTCACTTCTTCATTATAATGCAGTCCATAGAACCCTGTGCTCCCTGCTCCACAAGCTCTTGGTAGCCACTTGCTTCTCAATATATGAAGAGGGTTGACCAGGCCCATGTTTCTTTTTAAATGAGGCACCCAAAAGTAACATAAGACTCTAGCCACAATGAGACCAGCAATTAGTTGGAGAACAAAAGAATAAGAATATATTTATATTTGTCTCCGATGTTTTCTTTTCACCTTTTCAATTTATCTGATCTATCTGGTCTTGACCTCAGGGCTACCTTACCACCAGTCTAAGCAAATTCTTCCATACTAAGATTGTTTTGTTCCTGCTTCAGATCAGGTCTGACACAAACTCTTGAGACATACATTATTATTTTAGTTTTAGGCTTTAAAAGTTGTAAATGCCATAATATTTTGGGGCTTTTTCTCATCCCTAGTCTTGCAATACACTCTACTATTAATAGACAGAACACACACTGAAGGCATACTATGTGCTGGGCACCTTTCTAGGTGCTTTCCATGTACAAATGCCTTCATTCCCGATAAGCACCTAAAATTTATCTGCAATTGGTAGCCACGTTTTAATATCTAAAAAATAGTTTTAAAGCTAAGGAATGTGCAGAAAGTCACACAGCTAGTCAATGATGGAGCTGGGGTTCACATCCAAGCAAGCTGGTTTCACAGCCTGCGCTGTTAACCATGACACTGCACTGCCTTGCCCACTTTTCTATACTACACTTAAGTGCATTAAATTGAGCTTGTACAATTTAGAAAGACTATTCACTTGTTCTCTCCACTTAGGACATTTATTGTAACAATTACTTGATTAACAAATATTTAATGAGCAACATCTATGTGCCAGGCTGATAAATACATAGAGAGAGTAACCACATGGTTGATGCTTTTATGCAGATTAAATTATTATGGCAGTAATTGAAATGAAAGATCATGTGAGTTGAAATGTATAAGAGATCCAAAACTCATCAGATCAAATGTACACAAAACAGAAAAATAAGGCTCAAATAAAATTTGTTATAAATATGTATACAAACACAATGGATATAAAGTTATAAACAGACCAGTAGAAAATGAGAACTAAAATCGGGTCTCTATTTCACTACACTATTACTTACACACTGTGAAGAACATAAACAATGTCTTTATTAAAGAAGAGCTTCTGTGTATGGTCTCAGCTTTACAAATATATAAATAAATATTCTCAAGGTTTACTTTTCTATATTTAAATAATTTTTAAAAGCTATCTCTTATCCTTTCAAAAATATCTATATTAAGAATGTACTAGTAGAATGAAAGTATAAACTGAAAAAAACAATTGCCTCAAAAAAGAAAAACAACAGAATGTTTAGAAACACTATATGTGCCACTACAAAATTACTTCTAGTTTGATTTCATGCTCTACTCAAGTTCCTCTAAAGTTGGAGCCCTTCTATCATCTTTTGGCTCACTCTAGACCATCTGAGAAATGCAAGGGATTTCTCAGACTACACCTACGTGACATTCAGGATTCAAGCTGACTGTAGGAAAATGAGAGTGATTCCATATTTAGGAGCCCAGCTTTGCAGGGTTTCTCCTGAATAATGGCTTTAAATTATGCCACATGCTATGGAGAGCTTTCTTTTTCTTAAGAAAAGATGACTTATCAAATTGTGCTATCTCTTTAGTAAATTGACTAGGCAAAAGAACTCAACAAGGATGAAAATAGCTTCGGGGCTGGAAAGGCCACACATATCTCCCAATAATGATTCTAGTGTTTAAGGAAGAAGAAGAAAATCAGCCAGGAACCTTCAAATTCTCCCATTTTACTAAACACTACAGTCTATTTTCTCAACTTCAGTGTAGCAGTGTATATAATTATTATTCTTGTTTTTGCATAGAATGATTGTATATAGGCGGGCGCGGTGGCTCAAGCCTGTAATCCCAGCACTTTGGGAGGCCGAGACGGGCGGATCACGAGGTCAGGAGATCGAGACCATCCTGGCTAACACGGTGAAACCCCGTCTCTACTAAAAAATACAAAAACTAGCCGGGCGAGATGGCGGGCGCCTGTAGTCCCAGCTACTCGGGAGGCTGAGGCAGGAGAATGGCGTGAACCCGGGAGGCGGAGCTTGCAGTGAGCTGAGATCCGGCCACTGCACTCCAGTCCGGGCAACAGAGTGAGACTCCGTCTCAAAAAAAAAAAAAAAAAAAAAAAAAAAAAGAATGATTGTATATAAAACTTATAGGAAATTTAATTGAAAACAATAAGGACTTTTATAAGATGGTAACAACAATATGTTCACAAATTCCTGGAAAACTATGGGTGTCCGCTTATATTATTTAAAGAAGAGTTGGCATTGGATCAATTAGATTGACTCTCACTTTTTCTTTAGGGTTCAGAAACTGTTCTTCAAACACTCTACTTACAAACCTTTTAATTTCATCTTGTAAAAAAGAAATTAAAACATAGTTTTAACTCTTTGGCTTTCACTTAAGCTTAGTTTAAATTATAATATCTACAGTACTTAGCAACTACTCATTTATTGCCTTAGCTAATGAGATGTAATAGATTTGCTAGGTAAATAAGAGAAAGTAGAACACTTTTATATAAAAAGTATTTTATATAAAATTATTGTAAAAAGCATTAGTTTTAGGGCATCAAAACCAACCAAGCAACTCTAGCTTTAGTGAAGTAAGCATTCTAAATCTGTGTTTATTCATTCAAAAAATTGACTATCTCCCAAAACACTTCATATAGAATAATTTGTAACAATAGTATATAACATAAGCAACATGAGAGTTATCCTGAGCCTATGTACCTCATGGAGTGGTTGTGAGAATTAACAGAGTTGTTCCAAGTAAAGCACTTTCTTGCTGTTTTGTTATACATTTTTAGACAATCAAGCGATATGCTAAAAGAAATGTGATTCAGAATGATAATGATGGGCATTGTCAGGATAAGTATTAATCAGAAATATCTATTGGCCTATCTTGAGGAGCTGCAAGACCAAAGATTGAATTATGCTCATTATGCTACGTGGTGCACTATGTATCTTCACTAACTTAGAAAACATTTTTTTTTTTTTTGAGACGGAGTCTCGCTCTGTCGCCCAGGCTGGAGTGCAGTGGCCGGATCTCAGCTCACTGCAAGCTCCGCCTCCCGGGTTTACGCCATTCTCTCGCCTCAGCCTCCCGAGTAGCTGGGACTACAGGCGCCCGCCTCGTCGCCCGGCTAATTTTTTGTATTTTTTTAGTAGAGACGGGGTTTCACCGTGTTAGCCAGGATGGTCTCGATCTCCTGACCTCGTGATCCGCCCGTCTCGGCCTCCCAAAGTGCTGGGATTACAGGCTTGAGCCACCGCGCCCGGCCTAGAAAACATTTTTAATAACAAAGGTTGGAGCACAAATAATATTCCCATAAACTTTAATTCACCCTAAGCAAAATCAGTTGCCCGAGATGTAACATGAGCTCTGAAAATCCGTTCTCCATAATAAGATACAGTAATGCTTTTAAAACTCAAATGGAATCTTCCAACCCACTGATTAAACATTTCACAGCTTGCCACTGGTTTTAGGTTAATGCTCTAAGACTTTACTGGGTTCTACAATGCCCTGCCTTGTCTGTAACCTAACTTTTAGCCTCACCTAAAGGCATGCCCTCCCTCCCATCTGCACTCAGCCCCACTGGGCTCCCTTCAGCTTTTCAAGCATACTTTGCTTCCTTCTCCTCCAAAGCCTTCACACATATCCTTTCCCCATCCTTATTCATTTTGCTTAGTCATTTTATTCATAACCTCAAAGAAGTCTCCAAAGTAGGATGTGAGCATTCTTTGAGGAATATGAGACAATTCTTTTGGGGACTGGAAAAAAGACTTAGAGCTTTTATTCTGCTCACTTTTACCTAAACTTAAAAGTAAATTATGCTTCAAAGATACTGAAATAGCCATTGGTAGGCGTATATACAATTTATGCATAAACATATATATATTTGGAGTATATTATATAAAAATGTTTGTATCCACTGCTTCAGATCTCAGCTCAACTGTCATTTCTTCATGAATGTCTTTTTTTTTAATGTCAGACCAAAAGAAAAACTCACCTTGTAGACCTACATAACACCAGACACTTTGTCGGTTCTCATTCACTGGACTCTCTCATGAGGGCAGGTATTGAGGTTTTTTTTTTTTTTTTTGGAGTTTCACTCTTGTTACCCCAGGCTGGAGTACAATGGCATGATCTCAGTTCACTGCAACCTCCACCTCCTGGGTTCAAGTGATTCTCCTGCCTCAGTCTGCCAAGTAGCTGGGGTTA
Organism: Trachypithecus francoisi; assembly: GCF_009764315.1. NCBI lineage: Eukaryota > Metazoa > Chordata > Mammalia > Primates > Cercopithecidae > Trachypithecus > Trachypithecus francoisi. The sequence goes on along the minus strand of NW_022681453.1, from coordinate 72,876,513 downwards.
CACCCGACACCATGCCTGGCTAATTTTTTGTATTTTTAGTAGAGATGGGGTTCACCGTGTTGGCCAGGCTGGTCTCAAACTCTTGACCTCAGGTGATCCACCCACGTTGGCCTCCCAAAGTGCTGGGATTACAGGCATGAGCCACCACACCCAGCTTTATTTTTGATTATGTTTTATCTTCATAATACCTAGCATGTTGCCTGGCTTATCACAAGTACTTGATAAGCATTTAATGTGAGGTATATAAGAAGGGTGTGTGTGTGTCTGTAAAACATAGATACATATATATATACACACACACATGCATATAAAAAATAGCCAAGATGAAAGCTCTGTAAGTGGAGATTTGCATTTTTTTCCTTCTATATTTCTAACCAAAGCACTTTTGCCATTTCTCTAGTTCCTTTTCCATTGATTTCAGTTGACTATCTTTGTGTCATAAGTTTATTTGCCACAGATTTGTTAGGACAAAGCTCAAATATCAGCTGGGTTCATGATGCCCACAGTAATTGCAAAACTGTTTGCTGTAAAACAGATTAAGAGGCCCTACTCAGCAAGCAGTGAGCCAAGTTCTTCCCTGGTCGCTTCAGGAACATGTGGCATGGCTCTGTAATGTGATGGATAACATATGAAGTGCAAGGGGCCGCCCATATGCTGCTGCAATTTTCCTGTACAGGATGTGCTCTTTGGACTTAATAATGGTGATTTAGGACACTGGTGAAAATTCCAGTTCTCTTTAGATCTCATTCAGAGTCCCCAGGCAGGGGGTGGCAAACGTACAATCCCACACTGCAGGATAGAAAATGAAAGAAGGGGAAAAAGACCTCCAGGACTGACTTATATTAGAACTGATCAGATCAGCTTGTACTACCTGTTACAGAAAGGAACAGATATCACTGCTGAAATCCTAACGTTGAGTAAAACGCAGAAAGTCACATAAAATCCTCCTAATTTGGGGTGGGGTCAGAGGAAGGAATGCTATTTATTTCCATCTGAACACTTATTGATACAAATAACCAACAATTAAATTAACAAAATACATATTTGGGATTAGGGAAGAATGACATGGTGAACAGCAGTGTCCATAGGAAAATGCCCAGATTTCAGTGGACAGAAAGTGTGATGTGATGGTGATATTGCTACTAAATGGTATGAATTAAGTCAGGCTTTATTAATAGGAAAAATGGTTCAAAGTGCTACATTTTTTCTGTATCTCAATACTACATTCAAGAGTACAACAATCTTCTACACAGTGACCAACATAGAATGCTACATAAAAAAATGATGTAAGCAAACCAAAAACTTTTTAGGAGAGAGGACCAGCATAATAAGATGACACAATGCCATACGTAAAACAAAATGGTTTACAAAAAAGCAAATCATAATCAGGACAAATCACAGGAAAAGAAGGCTCTGGAGAAATGTGGTTGGTCGTCTCAAGTAGAAAAATGTGTCGTGTGAAAGGACTGTCAAGTAGAGAATTAGGCGTATTCTTTAGATGCTTAATGAGCAGCACTGGGACCTGTGGATAGATGCTTCCAACATGAGTTTAACTTCATATAAGGAAGGATATTCTAAGGACTCTAATGATTGAGTAGGCAGTCTCAGGAAAGAGGTTCCATGCGGAGCACTGGAGATGATCAATCTTAGCCCAGATTAGTGGTTTCCAAATCCTTCGGATTATCAGAATCACCTGGGGGAACTTCCTAACCAGATGCAGACCCAAGTCCCAGGGTGGTTCTAACGATTAGGCAAGTTGTGGAGCCCCAGTGCTAGATGATCATTCTGTGATTGTATAGACATAATTCAAGCAGGGAGGGGAAGCTGATTTCTAAGAGTCCCTTTATCACTGAGGCTGTGATTCTGTCTTTCTCCATAACTTACAGAGATAGTAATACTAAAGGAACAGAAAAAAAGGTTGAAGTTGAAGAAGATTTCAGTGGAAATTTTAGTTTCCTCAGGTGCTCGTATGTTCATTACTTTATTCTCTGGTTATGTTCCCTAATGCTGCAATCATTGGTAATAAGGAGGAATAAAGATCCTTGCTAATCACTTCAACCAAATAATGTGGTAATTACTCTCCTTACAGGAATTACATTATGACTCCAAAATACATGGCAAAAATATATTTCAAAAAAATAGAGAAGGAAGGGAGAAAACATAAAACAAACAAGTAAGGAAAGAACTATTTTAAATAAGATATACTTAGAATATCCTGGAAACATACAACGCTCCAAGATTGAACCTAGAAAAAATTAAATCCCTAAACATATCAATAATGAGTTTTGAAACTGGATCAGTAATAAAAAGGTTACCAACTAGAAACAGGCTATGGACTGGATGGAGTCACCGCCAAATTCTACTAGATATATAAAGAAGAGCTGGCACCATACCTACTGAAACTATTCCAAAAAAAATTGAAGAGGAAGGACTCCTCCCTAACTCATAGAATGAGACCAGAATTATCCTGATACCAAAACCTGGCAGAGATGCACCAAAAAAAGAAAACTTCAGGTCAATATTCTTAATGAACATAGATGCAAAAATCCTTAACAAAATACTAGCAAACCAAATCCAGCAGCACATCAAAAGACTAATCCACCACGATCAAGTAGGCTTTATTCCTGGGAAGCAAAGTTGGTTCAACACACACAAATCAATAAATGTGATTCATCATAAAATCAGAACTAAAACAAAACAAAAAAAGAGATTATCATAATAGATACAGAAAAGGCTTTCATTAAAACTCAACATCCCTTTGTGTTAAAAACCCTTAACAAACTAGGCATTGAAGGAATATGCTTCAAAATAATAAGAGCCATCTATGACAAACCCACAGCCAACATTACACTGAATGGGCAAAAGCTGGAAGCAACACCTTTGAAAACCAAAACAAGAGAAGGATGCCCTCTCTCATCACTCCTACTCAACCTAGTACTCTAAGTCGTACTCAGAGCCATCAGGCAAGAGGAAGTAAAAGGCATCCAAATAGGAAGTCAAAGTATCTGTTCGCAGATGATATGATTCTGTACCCAGATAACACCAAAGTCTCTGCCCAAAGGTTCCTTTATCTGATAAACAATTTCAGCTACATTTCAGGATACAAAATTAATGTATACAAATCATCAGTAGCATTTGTATGCACCAGCAACATCCAAGCTGAGAGCTAAATCAAGAACACAATCCCATTCTCAATAGCTACAAAAAGAATAAAATACCTAGAAATACAGCTAACCAGGGAGGGGAAAGACCTCTACAACAACAATTACAAAGCACAACTCAGAGAAATGAGAGATGACACAAACATATGGAAAAACATTTCATGCTCATCGAGGGGAAGAATCAATATAGTTAAAATGGTCATACTGCCCAAAGCAATTTACAGATTTGGTGGTATTCCTGTCAAACTACCAATGACATTCACAGGATTAGAAAAAACTATTTTAAAATTCACAGGAACCAAAAAGGAGCCCAAATAGCTAAGGCAATCACAAGCAAAAACAAAACAAAACAAAAAAACAAAGCTGGAGGCATCATGTGACCTTCGAAAAAGTCAACAAAAACAAGCAATGAGTAAAGGAATCCCTATCCAATACATGGTGCTGGTATACAATAGACGGGGCAGAAGATTGAAACTGGACCCCTTCTTTACACCATAGACAAAAATCAACTAAAGACAGATTGAAGACTTAAATATAAAACCTAAAACTAAAACTATAAAAATCCTTGAAGACAACCTAGGAAATACCATTCTGGATATAGCACATTGCAAAGATTTCATGATGAAGACACCAAAAGCAAATTGCAACAAAACAAAAATTGACAAATGGGATCTAATTAAACTAAAAAGCTCTGTGAAACATAAGAAACTATGAGCAGAGTAAACAGACAACCAATAGAATGGAAGTAAATATTTGAAAACTATACATCTGACAAACATTTGATATCCAGAATCTATAAGAAACTTAGACAAATTGAAAAGCAAAAGCCAACCCAATTAAAATGTGGGCAGAGGACATGAACAGACACTTTTCAAAATAAGACATAGATGTGGCCAACAAGCATATAAAAAAAAGCTCAATATCACTGATATTAGAGAAATGCAAATGAAAACCACAAGATAATATCTCACACCAGTCAGAATGGCTATTATTAAAAAGTCAAAAAATAATAAACGCTGGTGAAGTTGCAAAGAAAAGGGAACAATTATATACTGTTGGTGGGAGTATAAACTAGTTCAGTCATTGTGGAAAGCAGTTTGGTGATTTTTCAAACAACTTAGATCTACCATTATTGGACATACACATAAAGGAATGTAAATCATTCTACTGTAAAGACACATGCATGCTTATGTTCACTGCAGCACTGTTCACAATAGCAAAGATGTGAAACAACCTAAATGCCCAACAATGGTAGAGTGGATGAAGAAAATGTGGTACAAATATATCATGGAATACTACAAAGCCATAAAAAAGAATGAGATCATGTTTTCTGCAGCAACACTGATGGAGCTGCAGGTCATTATCCTAAGCTAACTAACACAGGACAGAAAACAGAATGAGAACATTCAGTATTTTGAGTACATTGAGCTAAACAGTGAGTACATATGCACACAAAGAAGGGAACAACAAACACTGGGGCCTACCGGATGGTCGAGGGTGGGAGAAAGGTGATAATTGAAAAACTACTGGCTGGGCGCAGTGGCTCAAACCTGTAATCCCAGAATTTTGGGAGGCTGAGGCAGGTTGATCACTTGAGGTCAGGAGTTTGAGACCAGTCTGACCAACATAGTGAATCCCTGTCTCTACCAAAAGCACAAAATTAGCCAGGTGTGGTGGTGCACCCTTATAATCCCAGCTACTTGGAAGGCTGAGGCAGGAGAATTGCTTGAACTCGAGAGGTGGAGTTTGCAGTGGGTTGAGATCGTGCCATTGCACTTCAGCCTGGGCAACAAGAGCAAAAGTCTGTTGAAAGAAAGAAAGAGAGAAAGAGAGGGAGGGAGGAAGAGAAGAAGAGAGGGAGATAGGGAGGGAGGAAAGAAAGAAGGAAGGAAAGAAGGAAGGAAGAAAGGAAGGAAGGAAGGAAGGAGAGAGAGAGAAAGAGAAAGAAAGAAAAAGAGAGAAAGAAGAAAAGGAAAGGAAAGGAAAGAGGGAAAGAAAGAAAGAAAAAGAGAGAAAGAAGAAAAGGAAAGGAAAGGAAAGAGGGAAAGAAAGAAAGACTACCTATTAGATACTATGCTTATACAACCAAACACATGCGACACACAATTTACTCATATTACAAACCTGCACATATACCCCTGAATCTAAAATTGAAAATAAAATAAAAAGTAAAATAAAATATATTTGGAATGTATTTGGCAACACTTGATGACTGGTACGTGAATATGTAATGGATGTGAGGACATACTCTATGAAGCAGTCTGAAACTTCATTGCACATAAAGAACATTTAAGAAGTTTGTTTACATGCGTATTTTAAGGCTATGCCTTAGAGACTCTGATTTAATAGATCTTGAATGAGGCCAGAAATCTACATTTTGAATAAGCAGAAGGAGCAATTCTACACACTGCATTTAGAAAAAATAATACTTTACATTGCTTTCCAATAAAATTTTTGCAATGATAGAAATGCTCTACATATGTGCTATTCAATGAGGTAGTCTCCAGCCACATGGGGCTATGCAATATTTAAAAAGTAGCTAGTGCAAGTGAAGAACTGAATTTTCAATTTTATTAATTTTAATTATTTTAAGTTTAAATAGTCACATGTGGCTAGTGGCTGTCACATTATAGAGTTTAGCTTCAGAATATACTGTACTTTTTTTAGGGACCAGGAGCATGCAAAGCTTTTTGCTGTACCCACCACAGTGAGGAAGCAAGAGACACTATACATATCTCAAAAATAGCATGAAATAACACTTTCTGCAGAATGTTTCCATCCAATCCATGAGTGAATATAGCAGGATGATTTTACATTAGTATTCAGAATTATCAGAGTAAACATGTTTATTCCTATACTAGTCTGTAAATAGCGAGTAATATTATAGTCATAGTGTGAACTAAATGTGCCATCTGTGGTTAACTCCATTTATTTGTACTTGAAATGACTGAATACTGAGCAGTGGGTATGCCATTAGATGATGTGGCAGCCTCACCAGTTAGCTCTATGACTGTTCTGCCTGTGGCTGATCAGATCAGGTACATAAGCCTGGACTGGGTGTTAGAAATGGCTATGTTGTAGGCTTCAAGAGCTCCCCAGATCCATTGACCTCCCTGTTCTAAGCTAACACTAGGAATGCTGACTGCCAAGAAAGTCACAAAAGAAATTGAGATTCCAAACTGTCTACAGATGGGCTTAGTGCCAAGAAATATTCAAAATCAAAGAGCTTCAATGTGTAGTATCCATGCAGCAAAAAAGATGACACAGCAGCCTTTCTTCCAAAAAAAGTAGTTGGATTCCTATGTCAGGCTTAGTGGGAATAAGAAGCCTTATATTTATTGGATCTGTGCTGGGAAGCATTTAGATGGAAAAGCTAGAAAATGCACAGTCAAACACACACACATATACACATAGATTCAATAGATGGAGGTTGGCAGGCAAGGGTGGGTAATAGTGGATTTGGATGCAGAAATGAGAGTACATAATCATGTCAAAATAACTCACCCCCAAGCAGAAAAGTAAATGAAAGGGAAGTAGGGCAGAAAAGAAAGAACATTAATGGATCCGTCGCCTCCTTTACCCCTAGAGACAAAGGTTCTTTCTGCACATTCACATTAGCATTTTGGCATATGAAAATGAATTCTAGTGCTAGTCTATAATAAATTACTGCTCTCCAAACTAAAATCTTAGGCAAGCTTATGTGACTGGTAATAAGTGGTCTTAGAGAATTGTTTTTAGAAATTCTATGTTTGGCAGTACACATGCCTTGTGCATGGTTTCATGTTGGTGAAACTTCATATCCTGCACAGTCTGGTGAAATCACCTGTTTCCTGGGAGAAATTCCCGTAGAAAACCAGTTCTGGCCAGAAAACAGGAAGAGGGATGGATTCTGGAACCAACACCTCTAAATCTTTTTCTGATGATGTTAGGATATACTGAGGACTCAGCACATACATTTGGTTCTTAAGACTCACCTTGTTATCAGAGTTGGGAAACTATTCCCTATTAAAATGTTTCATTAAGCTATCCTCCACATATTACTTTGACAAACACAACTTTGTTTTGCTGCCTATACAGGTGTATGCGTGTGTGTGAATATATGTATGAATGTGTATGTTTTATATGTGTGTGTGTGTGTATATTTTATTTATATATCTAGATATAGATACAGATACAGTGGCTCTTTACTGGTTTGCTCTCTCTCTCTCTGCATGAAAGCAGAGTGTGTGAGAGTATATACATACATATTGTATATACACACACTCATACACACACACAGACACACACACACACACACACACACACACACTTTGCTTGCCAAGGCAGTAATGTTCCTGGATGTCCCAGCCTTGATAAGTATCTGTGACCTACAGTTCTGGAAAAGATTGTAGGCTTTGTTCTCCCTCTCAAGGTGCTCCTTGACAGGATCAATTGTGGTTGCCATGGCTTGGCCTTCAGCCTACATGTTCCCCCATCCCTGGACCTGTTGCTTACTATCCTCACTAGGAACAATAGAAGGAGCTTGGGAAAGAGGAGCAACAGCAAAATGAAAATATTTTTTAAAAACGAAGATCACACATATATACTTTTGAGTTTTCAAGACGCTTTTGCATTTGGAAATAAGGATCCTACATGCATGTTGAGGAGTCTCTGAGTTGTCCAGACAGATTCATAGCTGAGGTTAAAGTTTGCTAGAAAAATGTTGTATGTTTTACTGACTTTTGTTTTGTATTTTAACACTGTGCCTACTAAATTATCAGCTTGAGCTGGGTCCTTTGAATCATGAATATGCCAAATATTTGTACAAATATTGGCTAATAGTGCTTTTTAATCCAAACATACACCATGCTTCTTAAATCCCTGTCCTATTTACTGATTCAAAATGCAGTTAGCAAGAAGCATCTGGTTTCCACAGTTAGATTATTTAACACTCACCAATGCACTATTAGGATGGATAGAGCAACAGAGTCTGCTTAAAACTGTTTTAAATTGTGCAACAGAGGCAATCTTTCTTCCTTTTCATTCCTGACTCCATCACATAAGAGTTGTGAAATGAGGTAAAGCAGAGGTTTCTATTAGGTTGGTGCAAACTTAATTGCGGTTTTTGCCATTAAAAGCAATGGCAAAACCCACAAATACATTTGCACCAAGAGTGTGGAGAATAAACTGTTTAGTAAGTAATCTTGTTCCATTTGAAATCAACAGGGGATCACTAATCCAATTATAAATGCATATATATATATATATATATGTACACACACACACACACACACACATACACATATATATATTCTCAAGTAGCATCTAGCTTAGCAAAGCTGATGACCAGGAAACAATGTCAGTGCCAAGTACATGGTGTTGGGGGAGCATGAAGGAGCCATTCCTAACTAGTACTGAGGTGTAATCAAAAAGCTTCCTATAGGAAGAGAACTAAACTTGTCTATTATTTATAAGATAGATTGTCCTTATCAGGTTATCTGCCTCTCTGAGCCTGACTCCTCACTTGTTACTTTTTTAAAGGCCCCCACAGTTCAAAGACTCTAAGATACTTGATGTAAACATTCACTGAATCTGTTCTCCCCATATTAATCACTCAATGCTTCATCCAGGTGTACAGGATAGTATGTTTGAGCAGACCTTGCTTCTAGGTTGAAATTTTGTTCTTCTAGCATGTATACCAGGTCTAGCTTCCTTCACCCTTTGGCTGTGGGCAGGAGTTGATCTCAGATGTCTGGGCTTGACTGTGGGCAGTCATTGCTGACCTCTCCCCAGACACAGTCCAGCTATACACTGTAGTTGTGCCCCATCATTGCAGCTTTCTCCTCTTTGTTAAATCAATAGTTTATGACATCTACAAGGGAAAGCTGTAAATTTAATTTTGTCCCCTGCAGTGCAATTCCTATCTTGTTTACTGGCAACATAATGAATGTGTTTGCCCTCCAGACCCCCCACCCAGTGGAGCAATTGGAGGATAAAGAAAGAGAAAACAGCAAAGCACAATGAGCTAGATAGATTAAAACTTGGTTAATCAGAAGCTTAGCTATAGATAGGCAGATGTCTGTTGTATATAAATATAAACACACACACACACACATTTGTTTTAAGAAATCCACCAAAGAGGAAATGATAAAGAAGGAAAATTGAGGCTCTATCTGTGCCTTGCAAATTAAGGATGGTCCAGATAGATTGTGTTTAATTATGAGAGAAATGTGACCAGGGCAGGCTAGTCTTAATGGGTTAGTTTTTCTCTACCCCACAGGCCTCATCTGCTGTCACTCCCCTCTTGTTCTTAATGCTGCAAACATGCCAAGCTTCTTATCACCAGGGGCCTGCATGGCTGAGCCCTGGAATATCTCTCCCTGGTTCTCTGCATAATTGGCTTCTTCTCATCTTAGAGTTCTCAGTTCCCTTCCCACCCCATCCAGGGTATCCTGATCCCTTTAGCTCTGTTGCATAATCTCTAAAGCCCTTATCACATCTACAAACATCGTATGTGTGTGTATCTGTGTATTTCCTTGTTCTTCATATATTCTGATGTTTGTCGCAATAGAGGATAATTTGGTGGACCAGAGAACTTGTCTATTTTATCCCCTATTCAGCCCCAATGATTACCATAATACCTGTCATGTCATTGCTCAATTACATACTGAATCAATGAATGAATGATTGACGTAGTAGTAAATACTCAGAAAGAAAAACTTTCAGCAGCCTTCTGCCATTGGAACAATAACCCAATTTATCTCCTCACAACTGCTCTCTCTCTAGCATTTGCCATGTGCCAGGCACAGTTCTAAGTGCTTTGCATACTAACATATTTAGTCCTTACACAAAATTAAGGAGCCAGGTACTATCATGATTCCTATTTTTTAGATGAGGAAACTGAGGCACAGAAACCTCAGTGACTTGTCTGTATTCACAAAATTACAAATGGCAGAACTAACAAGTGGACCCAGGCAGTCTGGCTCCACAGTCTATGCTCCTAGGAACTCTGCTATATTGGCTTTCAGTTTGTAGTATTGTTATAAGCAATTGCAGGCACTCAGCACTGAAACAACAATAATGCCATTTTGTTATGCCTGTGAGTGTGTGTCTGTGTATATATGCATGTATCTATGTACATATATATGTATGCATTTTTTTATAATTGCATTGGACCATAGGCTTCAAAAATATGTAGTCATTGTATACAGAAAAAATCTAGTATATACATTTAGAATCCATTTGCAGAATTTTGTGACCTGAGGTCACATCATGAAACCTATCCAGCTTACAACTCTTAAATCTATAATTTTAAATTTTTAAAAATTTCAATAGTTTTTGGGGTACAGGAGGTTTTTGGCTACATGGATAAGCTCCTTAGCAGTGATATCTGAGATTTCAGTGCACCTGTCACCCAAGCAATGTACAATATACCTAATATGTAGTCTTTTAGCCCTTAACCCCCTTCCAACCTTCCCACCTAGAGTCCCCAAAGTCCATTATATCATTCTTATGCCTTTGCATCCTCATATCCAGCTCACAATTTATGCAGTTGTATTGCACATGAGTGAAGACATATTTCTTCATAGTATTATTTGGACTAAGAGGTTATTATACAAATCCACTCATCCAAAAGGATAGAGGAAAAGATATGAGTATATAAACACAATGAAGCTGAATTCAAATGAGAAAGGATACAGGATCTCATAAAGAGTATAGCTGGCCATTGTATCTGATCTATCTACATCTCTCTGATTGTCTATCTATCCATCCCTTTATTCATCCATCTGTTCATTCATCCATTCTTCTATCCATTCATCTGTCTTCCATCCATCTATTGAATTCTTGTCATGGACCAATTACTATATAAGTGATATAAGTAGAGAATATAAGCAGTGATCAAGGCAGATACTGCCTCTGCCCCCCATGGAGAAACATTTTGACATACGCTGTTCTCAACACCTCTCAGCCCACACCCATTGTATACAACATACTATGTATAATAATATAGGGTTATTATGCATTGCCAATTCAAAAACAGGGCACAGATAAATCTGTGTGTGAATATGAAGATGAAAGCTGAGCAGACACAGAGGCACAGCCATCAAGAGGAGAAGCACTGAGCAAGGGGTAAAGGAGAAATGAGAGTAAAGTAGCAAGTATGAAGCCAGGGGATGAAAGAAAAGGAAAGGGGCTATGGAAGAGTAGAATTGAAGAAGGAAAACCAACTCTGTCCCAACAAACTCAGCAGGTTGAACCCATATTCCTAGGATAAGTAGAACTATCCATCTTAAAGTATTTTTTAACAAATATTTCAAGATATATTGGTGGAAATAAACAAGTTGTTCAAATTGTTCCTTTTTCTAAATAATACAAAGAACTCCACCAGCCTATCACCACTGTGTTTGATTTGGGAAAGACATCTTGAAAACTTTTATTATTATTATTTTTTACTGACCAATGGATCTGTCAGGTATAAGAGATGATATCCCTGGAGGGGAGCTCTCCCTGTGCCATGGCAGGAGGCAGAACTATAGCTGCATTTCCTGAGAATCAAAGAACATTCATTTACATTTGAAACAAGAGAGAGAGAAAAAACCATCATTTTATTGTCAGTTTTGTTCCAATCAATCCACCCCTTGCCATGATTGCCAAGTTGTCCTTTGATAGAAATTCATCCCAGAGATAAGATGTAAAATTTTAATGAGATTATTTTGATGCTTACAACCTCTAAGAATGTCCCCCAAAAGTCTTGTGTAGAAAGGCATTTCCTTCTGCTTTTTCTCAGCATACATCTGCTTCCTAACTTATGGAGTTCTGATACAGATTGATTGGAATACTCCTCGCTATGCAATAGGTGTTTGCTCCCACGGTGTGAGTTGACAGGGTGCAGGGCAGCCTCAATGACCCGAACATCTTCCCCACTGATGCCAACAATTCCAGCATTAGTGAATAATGCTTAGGATAAATCAAGGAACTATTACGGATTAGATATTGGTAGGTACCAGTTTTTAATTTATTTCTCCCAAAGCACAGTACAATTCATTATATATTTCTAAACACTAAATCTAACTCTGCTATCTTACCATTGTCCTTTTTAAAAATGAAGACTATTTTGAGAGAGACAGAGATATAAACCAGGGCTAGGCACATGCCTGTAATCCCCGTACTCTGAGAGGCTGAGGCAAGAGGATCATTTGAGGTCAGCATTTGCAGATCAGTCTGGGCAACACAGCAAGACACGGTTTTTCACAAAAAAAAAAAAAAAGAAAGAAAGAAAAAAACCATCAGCTGCGTGTGATGGCACATGGCTGTAGTCTTAGCTACTTGGGAAGCTGAGATGGGAGGATCCCTTGAGCCCAGGAGTTCCATTTACAAGGAGCTATGATCACGCCACTCCATTCCAGCCTGAGTGACAGATTGAGATCCTATCTCTCACAATAATAAATAAATAAGTAGCTCTACTCTCTACTGTTGGGAGTCAGGATAAGGCATATGGGGGGAAAAAAAGCAAGGAACACCAAACCTTAAATTGCTTTTCTCCCAAAATGACTGTAGTGAATCTAGAAGTGGAATGGTTGTGCTTGAGGACCTGTTTCTGTTTTCTAGTTCACATCCTGACCAGAGAAAAAAGTGGGAAGATAGGCTCAGGAAAGGGATGGGTACATGTGCTAAGGTATTCATCATAGGTTAAGCTTCCAGAGCCTGCTTCCCTCCTATTCACACTCTTCTTCCTTTCTGCTTCTCATTGTGAAGGATGTAGCAGTGAACAATACACAGTCCTATGAGTGTGTCCAGAAGGTCCAAAGCCCAGCAATGCCAACAAAACAATCCCCATTCTTCACAGAGAAAGACATTAGTGTTTATAAGGCAGACCTTCCAAAAATTAAACTCATTTTATAAATTCTTAATTTTAAAATCACATCCTCCAAAGACAACCTTATTTTCTTAAACCCATTTAATTCTTTGTAGAAACAGAAGAATTATTGAATTTTTCAGCTGGAAGTACCCTTTAAAATCTAATTGATTTTTCTTGCCACTCATGCTGTTGTGAAAACAGAATCATTCATTTCTGAAGTTTACCATTCAGTAAACTTTTAAAACAAGTGGGCATGAGTGTGAGAAAGACTTGTGCCTCTTGTTACAGGCTGTAAACACCAATGATGGGCACTAACAATTTCCAGCCAATTAACGAGCTTAAACCTCACCTATGATAAATCATAATCATACAGCCAGCCAGCTTTCTTGATAATTATTAATCTATATATTGTGCTTGTCTGTGTACTTTGCTTTAGTGTTTAGATTTTTAAGATGCCAACATTTTTTAAGTTCCTCTTCAATAATGCAATGTGGTACAAGCATGTATATATAAGATCAGACATAATTAAATAAAATTCAATTTGGAAATTTTTTTCCAATCTGCATACAAAGCAAGAAAAAAGTAACAAAGAAGTCACAATGCCTATCAATTGCCTTGACTTGTTTTATAAGCCAGTCAGAGGAAACCAGTATTTTTTTATTTAATCTAATTGCTTAGTGGCATAAGATAGCAGAATATATATATATAATGTACTTGCTTTGTGGCTACTCTATGAAAATTTAACAACTGAAAACATCCAGATTTTATAATTACTTTTCCTATTATAAAAGGTAAAATTTGCTTTGTTTAACAGGCACTGGATAAACAAGTTATTATTATGAAATAATGTTTATAATTGGGAAAATAGACATAGTTGTGGAGAGTGTTTAAGAACATGAGTTATAACATCTAGCATACCAGCCTCTGATATTTACTTGCTATATGATTGTGGTGAATTAGTTAACTTTTCTAATCCTCAGTCTGGAAAGGGGTATAATAAAAATAATTTTAGGTTGGAAGGTTATATAAGACACTACATGTAGCACACTTGCTATGTGAGAAGCACTGAAATTGGCATTCAATATATTAATAACTACTTGGATGATTTTGGCTATAAAAGAAGAGAACATCCTGACTCAAACTGATTTGTACAATGAGGACTTTTATTATCTCACATAATAAGAGGTACACAAGTTGGGCAAGGTACACACCCTGGAGGGTGGTGTGTCTGATCATTACTTTGCCGTCTCTGTGGTTCCCGGCTCTTCTTTCTCTATGTTCGTTCAATCCTGAGGTAAAACCGTGAAATTTTCAACAGTTTATTTTTCTCATATCTCATGGACAAGAATTGGGTTGTGTACAGGTTAATATAGTGGTAAAAGCATGAAAACTGGAATAAGATGACTTGAGTTTGAATTCCAGCATTGTGTGTCAGAGCTATTTAACTTTGGGCTTTGCTTTATTTCTGTATGCTTCAAATTCCTTATCTATAAATGGAGGTCATAATATTGCATTCCACATTGGATTGTTGTGATGATTACATGGGTTAATACAAATCATGTGCTTAGAACAGTAGCTGGCACATAGAAAATGTTTAACAAGCATTTGATTTTTAAATTCTATAGCAATTGCTGAGAAGGGGAATAGGATTATTATTATTGGTTTGGATTAATAGGACTATATTAGCTAGAGATAAGATCCCATTTCACTGAATCATGCAGAAATATAGAAACCTAACAACAAAATTGAGTTATATTAAATAGAAAACCAAGTCTGATCACTACACTCAAAGTATTATCACTCTTACTACTGCTCCTATTATCTTAACAACATCGTCACGCTACCTCCCCAAATAATAATCAAATGACAGAACTGCAGGTGGCCCTACCTGATTTTTTAAAGTAATCTAAACCATGAACATATTTCTGCCAGCAAGTATTTGGGCAAATAAAAGCACAACTTCTTATTACCCATAATATCAATAAAATAGGATTTTATTTTAGCCTTGAATCATCTCTGAATCCAAAGAATCCAGAATCTCTGGGCCCTTCTGTCCTCTGAGGAGCCATCATCCGTGGGACCCTATTAAGGTGAGGTTTTGATAAAAGGAAACTATAAGAGATTGGAGTATAAGGAGCAGGTGGAAAAGAGAGGATCAATTTTTAGACAGGAGCAAAAGAGATCATTTATTTATGTCTTTGGAGTTCAAACAGTGACCAATTAATTGTGGTTCCTCAAAAAATGACTAATCGATAAAAGGAAGAGTGAATAGGCATGCATGGATCCTTCATGAGGTGAACATCCATTCACTCAAAAATTTTTTATTTATATACAATAAAATTATTTCTTTTAGTGCACAATTTTATTGGTTTCAATGAATCCTCAGTCATGTAACCACCAACATTATAAAAACAGAATAGTTTTATTGATCTTCTCTCAAAAGGTTCAATAAATAATTAAATTTATATATTTAATAAATGTCAATTGAGCTTCTACCTCATGTCAGGTACTGAGTAAGTGCCTACGTACAGATTAATGATTAAAAAAATATGACTTCTGGCCATGCAACAATTACAGATAATAGTTTATATGTTCACAACAGTCTATAATCTGACAGCAAAAAGGGTTAAAATTATAGCAGAGAATTGGTAAGAAGTAAAATTGGATCAATTTTATTATTTTAAGGCTTTCCTTTCCTTTTTTTTTTTTTTTTTTTTACTTGAAAGCTCTTAAATTCTTTTACCCTAATTGTCAGTGTCTCTTACTTCTTCTGGGGGTGAGAATATCCATAGAAGCTCAATATAAATATCTGGAATTTGTTACTGGGGCTTCCCAAACAACTAATATTTTCTGCTTTAGCTTGTGATAGAGCATAAAAAATGCAGTAGGGATAAAGGCAACTTCAAACCTAGATTTAAGAGCATTTGAAAACTCCCAGAAAAGATGGTAGCAATGTTGTTGAGAGGATATGGGATAGAAATATAAGCACCTAGTTTCTCTCAGTTCTTCTCTCAAGAAGGCCTGCTTTCAGAATCATTAGTGTAATGGATGTTTGTGTCATGATTCAAACTTTGCTTGATAACCTAAAAGTAAGGGTTGGTTCACTTATATTGGCATTGTTGAGTGAAGTGTTTCTTCCCCCTCTTCACTACAGGAAACATAACAGTTCCCACATTGACAATGGCTACTGGGAAAGAGGGAGAGAAATGATAGAATGAGAGAGAGAGAGAAAAAAAGAGTCCCACCTTCTCAAATAAAACACAAAGAGCTGAGCACATTGTAAATAGTGCTATCCAATAAATTCTCAAAAATCTTAAGATCTACTTATCTCAACACACATGAATGTTATGATAACTAAAAGAACTAGGTTAGTGTTCTTGCTATGGTAAAAGTCCTTTATGGTAATCGGTAACTTGCACATCCCTGCAATCTTAGCACAAAAATGGAGCTGAGTACAGAACTGGCATTCAATAAATGTTGGATGTATAAGTGACCAAAAAGGAGGCAGGTTAGCTGTCCTGGACGCAAGCATGGACCTCTTGTAACAAAGCAAACCTCTATTTGGGTAAATTCCACTACGTTTGTTTTAATTGCTTCATCCAAATGTTGGTGCAACAGAATATGATACATACCATGGCCTTTTCAGTTTGCCAATTAAATGGCTGAACACTGATCAATTTGGGGATAACAAAGATCCATTAGAAAAACACTAATAGTAACTCTAGAATTTATAATCCAGTGGCAAATGCCCACTAATAAGTCAGGAGTTAAAAAATGTGTAAATCATTTGCTGTCACCTTCTGTTACCACTTTCTTTATAATAGGGATAGAACTGTTAAAACTTAAAAATGGAAAACACATGTGTGCAAACCTATATACATACTAGATTCCTGTTATCTGTATAATACTGCTTTGGCATCAAATATTTTGAAACCCCAGAAATTTGAATCACTGGACTATAGAAGAATTACAAAGGCAAATGCTTTAATTGAAGATAAGCGCAAGTATATTTAACATTTTATGTTTTGTCTTTCATAATAGAAGAAAAATAGAAGAAGAGGGAAAAACATTTTTTTAGTTAACAATTGGGAAAGCAGTCTCCAGTTTCTCTTGCCTTCTTCCTCTTCTTCCATGTCTCCTTGTTCCGAAGATGCATTTCACACAGTTACCATTGTTATTGGACAATCTATTTCCTACCCTTTTTGAAAAAGTATCCAGCACTTTGATTAAACAGTTTTTGGTCCTCACATTCCTATACTTTTCAACTCTGACAGTTTAATTTCCAGACTCAGAACTTTTCTAAATCAGAAAATGCCAGATTTGTGCATTGTCACAGGTAAAAATCAAAGCAGCCTCATTTATTTCCAAAGGCTGTTTAGCTGCCTTTGGACATTTTTAATATTATGACCCAAAAGATTATTTCTACAGCTTATAGCTGCAGTATGAGCTGCCACTGCAATTAGTTCTTATAAACTTCCCAAGACAACAATAACAACCAACACTGTTATGACTATTGATAATGACACCTTGCTTTTTTATGGTTCCTTTTATGTGAGCTGATCCCCAAATACTCTGCAAACCATATTCTTGGGTATCACTTCACCCATCTTTGGGAAGCAGCTACCGTAGGGTAATAAGTAATAGCTGTTTAACACAGCACTGGCCTACCAAACACCGCATTAAAACTATTATTCTCTTTTGAAATCCCCAAACAGATATTATAAAAATAGCAATCACAATAGCTATGTCTTTTATTGTGCTCATTCTTTTGGTCTACTCATAGACCAGAGGCATTTTTCAGTAAAGAAAATTGATAACTTCACTAAAAAGCACCCAAAGAATTAACCTATAAAACTATTGCTCATCAAATCTAGCCATATCTTATATTTGTCCCCTCTCCTTCACTTCAGCCATAAGAGTAAGCAACTTATTACCTCACAGGGTGATTTTTGTGACCATCTTTCAGCTGACTTTCTCATCTCTGTGCTCTTCCTCTATCTATAGCTAAGTCCGTCTCAAAAAACAATACTCAATCCAAATCATGTACAGTGACTCTCTGCTGTCTACCACATCATATACAAACTCCATCAATTTCCCTTCAAAATCACCCCATCACTTAGCCTATCCACCATTCTCTTTTCCATCCTTGTCTTCGAACCTGGCTATATGTGCAACCCTTTGCTTCAGTTTATTTCCTATCACCTGTCCTTATTCTTTTGTGCCTCACTTTTGTGCACTGGTTTATGCCAACTTCTTCACTGCCCACCTTCTCAAATGTCTCCTCCATCAATATGAGGACAAGTGTAAACTGTAAGAATTCTTCTTTAATAAATATATACACCACTGGAATTGTTCTTCAACCTACATGAAGAGCCTTTACTCACAGTATATAACATTCGTCCCAAGACAGCTGGGATTATTGTTCTTTAGTTACTTTTTAGGTTAGACTATTCAAAATGGCTCTTTAGACTATTCTCTGCAAGACCAAGGGTATGCTTGCTTTCTTCTTTTTTTCTTTCTTTGGGAAGTAAATTTTTTCATTTTTAAAAATGTTTAAATTGACATATAATAGTTGTACATATTTTGATACCTACAATGTATAGTGATCAGATCAGTGTAATTAGCATATCCATTATCTCAAACATTTATTATTTCTTTGTGTTGGGAACAGTCAATATCCTCCTCCCAGTAATTTGAAACAATAGAAAATATTATTGTTAACTATAGTTGTCCTACAATGGTACAGAACACTATAACTTATTTGTCCTATCTAGTTGTACCCTTCTTTGATTTCACCAAAGCATCCAGAGCAGTGCTGGGAAGCCAGGAAGTCTAAATATCAATAAATACTGATATCAATCAATAAACATTGATTTAGTGTAGGAGAGGTGTACACCCAAGGAAAATGAAGAGGAAGCAGATCTATGGCAGCACATGCCCATACCCATATTAAATCACACATATTTACATCTTATAATCTTTCCCTTTTTTTTCTAAAAAAAAAAAAAAAGAGACTGGATCAAAGTGAGTGTCATATGGGTATAAGTAGACATATTTGCAGGATGATTTGTGAAAAAGACATTTTCACAGAGCCAACGTACCTGGTACTTTCAGTACAATGCAGAGAACACTGTGCTAATGGTTATAGTAAATCCAATGAAAACTCACATTGAAGGATGTGAAAGCCTAACACCCAAAGGCAAACTTTTTTTTCTGTTTATAAAATTGCATCCTTGTGCAATAACACAGAATCATAAAAATTAAGAAGTAGAGGAGTTTTGGAGGTCACCCAATTTAACCCTTTACTTGATATATACAGTCCTGACATAATATCCCTGGGAAGAATAGTCTTCTACCTTGATAGAGCTTGGCATGATGCTCAAAAATACCTGCAATAGTTTAATCATTGTCCTCACTCATAGAGCCAGAAATGCAGAAATATATTTTTCCAACACTTTATGGAGTACTCTATATATGTAAAGAATTGCACCAGAAGCAGTAGAAAATGCAGGATTTCATGAATTTATAAAAAATAACCTCTGCTATCAAAAGAAGTAGGGAGGTATTAGTTTGCAGGAAAAACAGGGAAAAATAAAAGGGAAATTCTAAGTACGGTACTAGTACAGAAGTAGCAATTCCATATTTAAAACTGGAACACAATGCACCATTGCCAAAGATTATTGCAAATGCAAGAGCAATTAGCACCATTTCATGATGTTGCCCTACCTCAACCACTGCCGTGATCTTACTTGTCAAAGTAGTAAAAGGATGTAGTAACCAACTAAAGAAGCAAATAACTCAACAATCAACCAGGCAACCAAAGTTCTTTGTTAGTGTCAGGAATGGTGAGTTTGAAAACACAAGTTCCATTAGATAATAAGGCACATAATGTTGGGAACCATATCAAATTTTTCTTCGTTTGTTTAAACTAGTTGTTATAACTAGCATCATATCTAATATCTGGCACTTGGAGAGAATCAGTAGATACTTATAGGAAAAAATAAATCCTGAGTCATTTTTTGAGGGGAAGTGGTGTGATTATCATACCAATAGGTACAGAAACCAATAACATCTGGTCTTCATAAGTGACTTTCAAATGGGGTGAGCATTAAATAAAATCAGAAATCGGTGTTAAAAAGCTTCCAATAATCGAAGCGTTCCTTAAGGTTAGTGTTAGGTTTCTATATCTTTCTATTTATCCTCTAACATAGTTAATTTCACTTTTTTATTAAGGTTTGAAAATTGTGTTGTTGTGTTGTTTTCCCAAGTAAATCTTACTTGGAACCCAAGTTACATAATTAGATAAAAGCAAAGTTGGCAAAAGTAGTAGCTTTTCTTATAAGAAACATCTTGAGAAGTCTCTAATGAATGCTAGAAGTCCTTGGAACACAGTTTACAAACTGCCCTGAGATTCAGTAAGTGCATTACATATCTAAGGTGCAGTGCTTGTGTGCTTGTATTAGGGCTTTATATAACACTGATTATAGGAGGGAACAATAATTTCCAAGGCTGACATCTCTGAATTGTAGTATGTCTCAGAGATTTAAGATAAGGAATGCTTGGATCCTACATTTTATAAGTGACAAGGGAAACTAGTCAAAATCAAACAAGAGCCATCTTGCCATGATGGAAGTTAGTAGGAATCTGTGTAATATAGAGCACATGAATACTCTACATAAGAAATCTCCCACAAGGCAAGCAGGATGTAGGCTTCTTGAGATTCAATAAATGCAAAATAGGTTGGTAAGTTTTAACAATGTAGCCACAGATGTGTTATGTGCATTTTATAATGTGAAATGCCACATGTGAATAAACCAGTAGTGAAAATTTAAAAACTAAACTAAAATAACAAAATAATACAATAAAAATAATTCTTTTAAAAGCATCAAAGGATAAGAAGTATAATCAACCTTGTGGAAAGTTTTGAAAATTAATCTCATGAGAAAAAAAGTGAGGGGAGGTGGTATATTTATTAGGTTTCTCTTGTGGCCTAGATGAGATTGCCCTCAAACTCACAAAAAGTAGTCACCCTTTCATCTAGCATTTATTGAGCACTTACTACATGGAATCACATCCTAGCTATCAGGGGGATGCAGCAGTTAAAAAAATGTCTCTGACTTGCAGAAGCTCACAATCTAAATGGAGAGAATTATGCGTCTATAAACAGCTGCTAGGATATATGGCAGACTGTGCTAAATTTTATCAGAGATATTGTAGTTAAATCAACGGGCAGTCTTGAAAATTGAAAAGAGGAGATTAGACCTTAAATGATGAAACGAGAAAACACCAAAACAGGGTCAGTATGTAACAATACCTGTCTTTGAGGATAATCACTCTGATAGTCCTGTGTACGTGTGTGTGTGTGTGTGTGCATGTGTGCTTGTGCATGAATGCATATGCATGCAAAAGGGAAGAGACTTAATATTTATTTATTTATTTATTTATTTATGTAGACAGGGTTTCACTCTGTCACCCAGGCTGGAGTTCAATGGCACAATCTCGGCTTATTGCAACCTCCGCTTCCCAGCTTCAAGCGATTCTCCTGCCTCAGTCTTCCGAGAACCTGGGACTACAGGTGCACACCACCATGCCCGGCTAATTTTTATATTTTTAGTAGAGATAGGGTTTTACCAAGTTGACTAGGCTGCTCTCGAACTTCTGACCTCAAGTGATCTGCCCACCTCATCCTCCCAAAGTGCTTGGATTATAGGCGTGAGCCACCATGCCTGGCCAAAAGGGAAGAGATTTAAAGCAAGTAGATCAGTTAGGAGGCAATGATAAATCTAAGCCTTAGCACCTAAACCAGCAACATAAAGAGAGAGTAGAAAGCACAGTATGAAATAGAGGAAATATACCATGAATGCTAAGAAGGAATAGGATGGTTTAAGATATGTAGGTAACAGATAATCTGCACCTCTTTTAAAAAAGGCTAACAAGCAAAGAAACAGATTCTTGTCACTTGGGAGCCCAAGATAAACCAAATCTATTTCTCATCTGGCTCTCTATCCCGCCCTTCAAAACAGATAATAAAAATAAATAAATTTTAAAATTAAAGAAATAAAAGGAATTCAGCAGTCATTTGAGACAAAACTGGAAGTTCTATCTTGATAAAACTCCCACCAGAAGTTCCTTTAGTGCTATATGTTCTCACTGTCTTTCCTTTCCTCTTTCCCCCTCCGGTAGCAGTCCCAGTCTTTGGGATTTATCAAATTGGGTTTTAATCACTTTACATTTCATGAGAAGATATTGTATCCCACTGCCTCTGCAACGGTCTCAGCTACCCAACATTTACTACCTAAAATAAAATGCCTCTTAATAGCAGTGGCCTCCTCCTCCTTCCCGCAGAATAATCCCCATGATTGTGATGCAGTTTAAATTTCTTAAGAATACAATCAAACAGGGTGAAAACAAGGACTTACACGCTAAGGCTTCTTTCTGTCTGCTTGGACTGCTTCCTGCCGTACTTCAGTCCACACAAAACCCAAAAACCTTTGTAGACATCTGGAAACAGTTTTATCTATGGTCACTTCCTCAAACAATTTCCCTGCTTAGAAAATAAACACACTAGTAACATCACAGGACTGCATAACTTCTGTACTCAAGCACTCCCCATTGGAGAATGCCATCTATGCTTGATGACTACACATCAGAGGATGAATTTGGGTAGAGGAAAGTCGTTAGAGAGGGAATAATTGATTAGGTCAGTGTATCAGTCCCTTCTCATACTGCTATAAATAAATACCCCAATCTGGGTAATTTATAAAGAAAAGAGGTTTACTTGGCTCACGGTTCTACAGACTGTACAGGGAGCATAGCTGGGGAGGCCTCAGGAAACTTTCAACCATGCGGGAAGGGGAAGCAGGCATGTCTCACATGGCAGGAGCAGGAGGAAGAGAGTGAAGTGTGAGGTGACACACACCTTTAAACAACCAGATCTCATGAGAGCTCATTCACTATCATGAGAACGGCAAGGGGGGAAAATCTGCCCCCATGATTGAATCAGCTCCCACCAGGCCTCTCTTCCAACATTAAGGATTACAATTTGACATGAAATTTGGGCAAGGACACAAATCCAAACTGTATCAGTGAGCATGTTAACAGTCCCCAAGAATATTAATGTCACAAAATATATCTAATTAATTGCTGCTAGACAGAAATACTTTTGACCTCCTACTCTTTTTAGTAGTTTTTGTTCTTGTTGTTAAATGGAATGTTTGTGCTTGGCCAAAGAAGTAATATTTGATGTAAGTACATATAACATATTTATAGTAGCATTATGACAAACAGCTTGGACTTAGATCTGGAGATGTTTGCTCTTTTTCATTCAATCATCGTTTCAAATTACAAATGTTTTTGAGATTATACCCATATACTTAGTCTCCAGAACCACAGAGGTAATATGAACAATGAATATATGTCAGGTGCTATGCTTTGTCTTGGGGTTAGATCCATGGATTACATGAATACAGTTTCTGCTCTCATGAAACTTAGAGTTCAATTGGGGCAATGGATTCCATTAACTGCCCAGATGAACATATAATTACAACTACAAAGGAAATACATGCAAAATACAGGATGCAATGAGAGTTCGTTACCTGAATGTGGAGATAGGAAGATCTGGAATTTTTTTTATCACAGATTTTTTAAAAATCATTTTTCTGTTAAAAGCTAGAGGATTATAAATGACATTAAACTAGTTAAATACCTGTTATGGTGAGGAAAAGAGATGTTCCATAGGGAAGATTTCTGGTAGAGCAAAGAACATAGGTGGTGTGATTTGAAGCGACTTTTGGATAATAGAAAAGGGTCACACAATTCTTCTTATGATGTAATAAACTGCGTATTTTCAAGGTTGAGGAAGTGGAAGAATAAGAGAAAATGTGAGATATGGCTGGATTTGATGACCAATAGTTTTATAGGCTAATTATTTTGTTACATACAAAAGTTAAGCTTTCTTTACTGCATTACATCTCTAGTTTATAAGTAAGGCAAAGCAACCAGCATAATACAAAATATAGCCATTATGGTGGCTATTACTATAAAATTCTCTAAAGTTTCCAAGAGATAATAATAACCTCAATGTGATGTTTTGTGGGCCAGTGCTGTGTTAAACAGCCATTCCTTTTTACCACAAAGATGGTTGCATCCTTAACATGGGTTAGGTGATTCCATGAATATGATTTGTAGAATACTGAGAGAGCTGCTGAAATAAAAGCAGCATATGAGTGCTGCTAAAAGTTGGCCAAGAACAGTCCAAGATAATTTTCATCGTGTTTTGTACTCCAAGTTATTCTTTTGACCATTAGTTTTGCCCTGTATGTAGGAACTGTGCTTGGCCAAAGAAGTAGTATTTGTTGTAAGTACACATAACATCCCTAAAATAGCATTATAACAAACAACTTGGCGTCAGATCTGGAGATGTTTGCTCATTCGGTCAATCATTTTTTTCAAATGACAAATTTGAAAAATTCATACTTCATCCAGGTATAACTTAGTTGTAGAAATCAGAACACTGCCAAACAATTCAAACACCTTTAGCTGAGTAATTATGTTTAAGCTTCTTTGATCCTTCCTTCTCTAGAGTTATGCTAACATAGTAATGAAGGGCAGATTTACAGTCCAAACTGAAAAGTCATAATTCAATACATAATTCCTCAGTTGTCAACCCCAACTAGAGCATTGATGATGAAGTTTTGAACTGACATAATTATTTTAAAAATACTTAGTTACAAATCTACACAGGAAATTTATGTCTATAATGACTTAGGACGTCCAAAATGAACTTGTTTCCTAAGGAGGCACATCGTTCACAGTATCAGAAACCCTTGCAAGTGTTGCATAATGATGACATCAATATAACTTATGCAAAGTAAAAGCATTAAAACATTCCTAAATACTTAGCCTTTATATGTCCCCTTATTTTTACAAGCACTTTCAGACAAATTATTGTTATTATTCATCACAATATCCTAAGACAGACAGCCATTATCGTTCAGATACCCCACTCCCATCTTCATTGCCACTGTGACCCAAGACTGATTTTCCAATCAGATGTCTATGCATCTGATTTCCTTAGAATGAGGTTTAAGAATTTAGATATACAGATCCCATCACAGACTTGTTGAATGAAAATCTCTTTCGTGGGAATCAGGAACCTATATTTTTATGAAGATCACCCAGGTAACTGTGTTTCAGTCTATCCAATGATTGCATTTAGGGACCACTGTTGTGGAACAGTCATGGAAGAAAACTTAAAGATGAAAAGACACAAGTTTTATTTAAAATGAATAGAACATGTTGTGTTTCAGCATCAATGAGAATTGCTAGCCTGATCTATGCAGACAGTCTCCAAATGTGTTATGTTTGAAAAGTTCTTTTAAATTAAAATAATTAGAAATCATTCTCCCATGGAAATAACTTGGTAGGTACTGGTAGATTCCAAGAACATTCATGACACCTCTGTATCCAATGATGTAGCCAAATAATAATGCTATGAAGAACTATTTCAGTTATTCCTAAGGTTCTTTTCATAAAATACATTTTCTACAGGAAAACAGATACCATATTTTAGGAATTGGTTACCTCAATTATTTGTTTATAAAAACGTTGAATTTTTAAATTAAATATATATTGAACTTACATATATATTGAAAAAAATATATATATATATATATGATGGTGAACAAAATAGAAATAGTCTAGCACTCATGAAACTTACAGTCTAATCTAGAAGTCTGCCAATTAAAACAAGCAATTAGAGCATCATGAGTGCTGTGACAAGATGCTATGGAGATGCCCAAAGATGGGATCCGATTTTTTAAGGGTAGGTGTTTACATGTGGGTGAAGTAGGAGTAGAAGAAAGATTAAAGAAGATAAGAAGACTGTCTACAGAAAATCTTTCCTAATATCATTTCTAAACAGAATGGAGAAAAGGCAATAAAGAATCACCTGTTTTTTTGATATTGTTGTTGCTTGCTTGTCTTTTTAGTAGAGATGTCTGAGTCCCACACCAGACCTATAGAATCTGAATTTTAGGAGAGAGTTGATCCTGGTAATGTATATTTGTGTACATTCTCATATTAGATATATTTCTTGAGTTTTTATTTTATAATAACCATTGTGCTACATATTGGTAATACAGAGATAAAGGTCCAAATTATACCATCACAATGACTATTGTAGTTTTGCTGAGAGAGATCTGTAAACAAAGAACACGGGGTGGAGTTGAAGCTTACATCTAATTGCTCGTCTCTGTTTACACCTGCATAAAATATAATAAATACTTCCTTTGATCAATATCTTCTTTGAGTTTTCAAATTTGGCCTTATTGATAGATTTTTTACTTTAGGCAGATTCAGGCTATTAGTTTTGATATACATTGAAGTAGATAATTATCTGTATGTGACCTCTAGAGACAGAATGATTGAAGTGACGGGGATAAAACTAAACTCATAGATGATCTCCTTTTTAAGGAAACACCCTAGATTTAAAACTGAGGAAACAAGACATGGTTGCATCCCATACCTCCAGCATGGCTATGAACACTTTTCTAAGTACCAGAGAAATTCAATTCAATTCAGCATGATTGCATGCTTATTGCATGGAAGGCATAGCATAAAGTGTTGAAAGATATGTTCAAGTAAGACAATGACCTTGAAGAGGTTTTTAACTTGTGGGAATAGAGGATAGTATCAGGTAAGAAATAAACACATACACAGGCATTAGGGCAGTGTAATGGGTTAGTTAGAGCATATGGTCCCTTGAAGCAGATAGAAATGGGTATGTGCATCATTCTCAACTTTTTGGTTGGGTTATTTTGAACAAGTTACTTTACGTTTTAGGGCATAAGTTTCCTTATTTCTAAAATGATGATAATGGTAGTATTTATCTCATAAGACAGAGTTTCTGGCATACTGTTATCATTCAAATAAATGACAGTTGTCCATTTAGTATTAACATAGGGATCATCTTTTTATTTTAGTGAATGGTCACCATTTCTGATGAGAAGACCTAGGAAGGTTTCTAATAGGCAAAGATTAGATTTAAAAGCATCCCTGATAACAAAAATAGCAAGAAGAAAAATAAAGTGATATAAAAATTAGGACACGTTTTGAGCAAGAACCAGTAGAACACATCAGAGTAGAGAGGAAAACAGGCAAATGAGCAGAGGAAAAGTTGTAGAAACTGAGTTGATTGATTCCTAATGATGGAGGACATTGAATGGCATGTGAATGGATACAGGAGCAATTGTATAAGCAATAAGGCTTTTGAACAGGAGGGAAAACATCATCATATATGCTGTACAATATCAACTTTAGTACAGATACAAAAGTTGAACTCGAGAGAACAGAAAGTAGAATCTGGAAGACTCATTAAAAGACTAGGTCACATGAAGGATTAGAAGGCTCTGAAATCATTATTTTCATCATATCTTCACCGTCAGCTTCATTGTCATCATCATTATAGCTAAATGTATCAAACTTTGCATGTATCAATGAATTTAACTTTACCACAACCTCATGATGGATTTTACTACCATTATTTCCAGTTTACAGATGAGAAAAGAGAGGCCCACAGAGGTTAAGTAACTTGATAGCTCTTA
The DNA here is from genome assembly GCF_009764315.1 of Trachypithecus francoisi. Classification (NCBI taxonomy): domain Eukaryota; kingdom Metazoa; phylum Chordata; class Mammalia; order Primates; family Cercopithecidae; genus Trachypithecus; species Trachypithecus francoisi. The sequence continues at coordinate 72,848,911 of NW_022681453.1, read as the reverse complement.
CTAAGTGGAAAGACAAGGGTATAAATCCTGGCAGTCAACTCTACTATTTGCATTCTTGGTCATTATATGACACTGAATCTTGGAGGGAAGTACAGAAGTTCACTGTCATTTCAAGACGGAATCAATATGACCAGGTAACTGAGTGAGGTATAGAAATGAGGAAGAATAAGGGAGTCAAAAATAACTCAGATATTTTGACCTAGGGTAACTGGGATTTGGGGGTATCTTTAAAAATATAAAATTTGGTGGAATAGAGTTTATTTTTTAGCAGGAGGGTTTGAACATTGTGTTGCGGGTGCCTGCAGGCACACTTGAGCTTCAGATACAATTGCTTGCTAACAGACTCGGTTAACTGATTGAAAGGCATTTTTAGTATGACATATATTTTAGTGCTTTTGATGGGATCCTACTATATTTAGGGGCCTTCTAGAATTCTTGCTTGCTTGGTGCTGAATCTTGCTGGTTGATTTTTCCTAGTTCCTTTTCATTGTTTTTCTCTTCCTCAAAGATTTTGTTTTTCTCTTTCCAACAAAAGATTCTTTGACTTCACTGGATATTCACAGTTTTGTTTTCCTTTCACCATTCCATGGTCTGTTTGATTCTCAGAATACATATATCTTGAATTTCTAATGAAGTCTTCTAAATGTTTCCAGATTCCTTGTGGTGTAACTTTGCAGATTTTTTCTTTCTTTATTTTTTTTTTTTCAGTTCTCACATTTTGGCGCAGTTTTCTTTCCTGGAGATTAATAGCTGGGTGATAGATTTCTTGATTTTTCCCCTCTCCCTCCAGAATTTTGTGATTTTATTTTTTACACATTTACGCATACCTCCAGCATCAGTTTTTGTTTAAATATAAGGATCATCTCCAGACATAATCTTTTCCTTTGAGTTCTAAACACCTACTGTAGAATGTAGTCACTTACCTCATCTGAAAATCTTAACATGTCTTTTTTCCCCATGTGGGTATTTATACACTCCATATGTGGCCAACTCTTAACCCTGAATATTAATATTTGCTCTTCTTTTACAGATGCTCTGTGTTCCTCCATATTTTAAGATCAGGCTCAATGTTTTGAAGAGACAGATTAGAGTGTATCCCTATGACCTCATTTTATTATTTGTGTTCTTCCACACACAGGGATTCTATCATACAGTGTTTCCTTTACACTAAAAGGTTTTTACCCTGTTTTCATTTATACCCTCCTTCATGTACAATGCTTCAGATCTCCCTTATGTATCTTCCTTATAGATTTTGCAGGCTACACTCATTATACTCTATTGGTTACCTTTTCTCCTCCATGCCACCTAGTATTAAATACAGTTATCTTAACATATGCAACAGATGTTGAATACAGTGCAGTGCTTTGAAACATTCTAATTATCTATTGTCATTCTTTAACAGTAAATTAATGTTCAGGCTTTTTAAATTCACTCTAGTGGCATGAAAGCTTTCCAAGAGAAAATTATTTATCTAGCTGTTTCCTGCTCCACACCCAGTGCTATTACTTACTGCTGAAAATGGAGGAGTTGGGGTAAAAGGTGGGAAGGAGGAAAAAGAAGCAAAAAAAAAAAAAAAAAGCCTCTTTAGTTTCTCCTTTAAAGAAAAGTAATGATTTTCTCCTGGAAGGAAATCAAAGGCTGCATGAAATGTCTACCCCTTTAAAAAAATGTAAGCTGATTTTTTTAATGCTAGGTACTTTTATCCTTGTAGCTTAAAGGCAAAGAATGAATGAAATGCAGAAAATGAAGGACATGTGACAGCATCAAAGAAGTGAAGCAAAGCTGGAGATTGTGTGTCTGGCTATGTCAGGCCAGGGTGGCCCTTTTTAGGCAGACCATTAAGGCAATCTGGCTGCCAGATGAAGTCTTTGTGAAAGGGCAGAAAAGATGTATAAAGTCTTTTTGATGTTTTAAAGGAAACTCTTCTTTATACCTACCCCCTCCCTCTTTTCCTCCATCATCTTTTCCCGACCAATGCTATCTCCTCTTGCAAGGCAAACCACAACCATCGGTAGAAGTGTTTTATGTTTTAGAGCATTTGGATCTTGGCTTGATCTCAATCTTGAGTGATACAGGGTACATTTTTAGTTTCTGCTGGGAGAAAATGGTTAATTCCTGTGTAGAATTGGTAAAAGCCTCTAGGACATTTTGAGAAGCAGTGGTTAATCATAGTAGAATTAATCAAGTTCTATTTACCTAATCAAGGTAAGGATAATTTCTTGTATAGACTTAATTACATCACACTGGCACCATTAGGACATCCTGACAAATTCCCTCATTTTATAAAGAGAAAAACCAAGCTTCAAGGACTCACAATTAATCCAATAAAATTATAGGACTGCAATCCATTTATCCACACTCTTGCTTCTCACACTATATAATCTTTCTCTTTACTTGCAGAAGACCTAAATTACTATTTCTGCTTGTGGCATCTCTTCCTTGGTATTTTAATTTTACCTCTTCCCTCTGTCCTGGAAAATCATTTGACCAGTAGGGTTTGCATCAACTGGGTATTATACTTGAATCAGTATATTCAAGCCTGTGGCTTTGAACATAGCTGGGTCAGCATAGAAGAAAGGCCTTGCTATGCAGGAGACTATATCTAGTGGTGGTAGGTGGAAGGAGGGGCAACCAGGTGGTGGGAGGGGTGGTGATGTGTGTATGTTGTGATCATAACGATGTGTGAATATGATCATAATGATCATATTCACTGAGACAATAAAAAACACAACAAAGAATGTATTGTGCTCTTATCCTGATGTCTCCGATCTTCATAGTTCTTCTAAATTAAATGTTTTCAACCCCTTTATCCTTCAGCTCTATGTCAACTTCTTGGCCTATTTTGCACTCTTTGAGTATTGTGCATGGTGCACAGGTGGTGCAGGTGGTGCCACGTTAGTTTAGCTGAATATCCTACTGATGCGTAATGAAAAAGTGGACAGGCTTAAGGGGAAACCAAAGATACCATAAATTTAAGTCCCAACTGCTAATATCCATGTGGGTATCTTTGAGCAAATTACAGATGGTGAACCTGGCCCAGAAAGATGATGTAAAATGAAGATATTAGATTTCCTAAATTTTAAAGTGCTTTTCAGTACTAGCTATCTCAAAAAATAAAAAAAGAAAATAAAAAAATGCAGCCTTTTATTTCTTCTTTGCCTGGTCTCTACTTTCCACTCTTTTCTCAATTACAGTGATCTTTCTATTACCTCAAAATGTCAGCAGTGCGTTTTTTCAAAGTATCAAGAATCCAGCAAACATGAAAGTTTTATATTCTTCCTATTCTTTTTCCACTTGACAGAAACCTCTTCCTTCATAGATATTACATAGTAAGGTATTGAGTTATGAAACTTCCCTCTGACTCACAAAGAATCTTTCTTTTCTTAGCACATAGCTTCTTTACAATACCCACACCAAAGGTATATCACATTTATCACATTCTGATATTTATTTTACATAGTTACAGAACAGATACTCTTCCCTTTGTACACATTTTTTTTCACTTTATGGTCAGGGGTACATGTGCAGGTTTGTTACATAGGCAAACTTGTGTCATGGGGGTTTGTTGTACAGATTATTTCATCACCCAGGTATTAAGCCTAGTACCCATTAGTTATTTTTCCTGATCCTCTCTCTCCTCCCACCTCCTTCCTCTGATAGGCCCCAGTATGTTTTGTTCCCCTCTATGTGTCCATGTGTTCTCATCATTTAGCTCCCATTTATTAGTGAGAACATACAGTATTTTGTTCACATTTTTCTGTGCAAATCATTCCAACACATAAAAACAACAGGCCCTTTCAAAGTTCATTGGTGCTCCTTACTGGTGTCAAATATCATATCTATATGCCCTTAAATGCCCTCGCTATCCCGACCACTTATCAGTGGGAGTTCTTTACCTCACTTAGTGATCGTGCTATGTATGAGGAAAAGCAGATGTATAAAAGTCATTGCCTCAAAAGGGCCTCCTGTCAGACCCATGCTTTTCCAGGAAGACCCCCCACGAACAGTTAACTTTGAGATCACATGCAGCTCTATCGATTAAAGGTCTAATTTGATACCCTACAACATATTTATGAATGCCTGGTATCTGCATGTTTCCTGACGGATGCCCCTTGGGAGCCATTAATCTGTGAAGCCTCAGGGCTTCTTCCTTGGCCTAAAATCCCAGGGACTTTGCTGCTTTTCATCGGCAGCTGCCAAAACTGACTCCAGCCTTTGACTTTCTAGTCTCCCTTTAGCCTGTTTGTGGAGTAAAATGCAGTCTGTTTATTTGCTCTCAAGTTCTTGCTGGCCCTGCTAGATTCACACAAGCTTCTTTTATTGTAACCTAATGATATATTATGAATCACTCCTGGGAAACAGGGCATAAGAATAATAAAACAAAGTGATGAGTTTATTTGCTCAGTTAACATGTATTTCTTGAGCTTCTACTACATTGCGGGAATGGGGGAATTCAAAAGTAATTAAGAAATGATGTCTTTCTCTAAGAGGCTCCCAGTCTAACACAAAGCTCACATATACTCAGCAGATACTATGATAGAAAGATGAATGAGAAATGGGAAAAGCACAATGAGATTGACCATTCATTAAAAATGTTCCAGAACTGTTAAAAGTCTTTGCAGTCTTCATCTCATCAGTATTGATCAGTCATGCATTTTATTCATTAATGCAACAATTACTCCTGAGCACCTACTACAAGTCAACTTTATTCTAGGTCCTGGAGACATGATAATAAAGACCAACTAATTCATAAGCTTCTATTCTAGTGGGGGAATAATAAACAAGTAAACATATAGCTTTGGTTCATGATAAGTACTATGAGCAAAAAGTGGATAAAGATTAATATGGGTCAGTGAAGGCCACTCTGAGGAAGGGACATTTCAGTGGAAGCCTGAATGAAGTAAGGCAGAGAGACCTAAGTAGTGGTCTAGATAAATAATTTTCCTGATATAAGGAATAGCAATAGAAATATTTTTGAGAAGAGAGTGGTGTTGGCATTTTTGCAGATCACAAAGAAACCCTGCATAGGTATAGCAGAGCCTCTCAACTGGCTATAGTGGGAATGTTTACACCAAGGAAATTGGCAAGTGCTACAGATCAAGGCTTCCTCTGGGTCTGGATGACATTCAGGAAATACTGTGTCTGGGCAATGCCACACATTTAGGGAAAAAGCCCATTTATTTCTCAGACCTCGAAAAGCAAAACAACCTTATTTCTAGGGAAGGCCTTCAACACAGATGGACAGTCCCAGAAACTCAGCCCTGTGAACACCCTGCCTGAAAACTTCCAAAGCTGCTTGGATTCAGGGTAGAAGAAACCATTAGAGAAGGTCCTCCAGTGCATTTTGGTGTAAGTTTTTAAATGGTCTATATCATTACAAAAGGAGTCATGATCCCCCTTTTTAATAATTGCAGAACCCCAATTTTCCTTTTGTACTTTTTGTCATGGGGTGATATCAGATTCATCACATGTAAATGTCAAGTAAAAGAGACATTGGCCTGAATGAGAGTGGGAACACAAATAAGTTGTACAGAAAGATGAAACAATCATTTTGTAGTTTAAAAATACTGAGCAAGTTTCCTGTTTTTAACAAGCATGAGAGATTCAAAAACCAGACACCTAGTTTTAGTGATTCCACAATGCATATATACATCAAAATATCATGTTGTACATCGTAAATACATATACTTTTATCTTTCAATGTAAAAAATTAAATAAGTTTTTAAAATAACAGAACCAAAAACCAGACACCACCATGAGCCTCAGGTCCAGTAGTAGACACACACACACACACACACCCATTAAGAAATCTCCACAGCTAAAATCTTTTTAAGTCTGCTGGATGATCTCTCCATCTCCATTCCAACTTCCTGGATGGTGTACTTGTCACGCAAGAAACTGAAACAATTATATGTGATATGTAATTAAGCATCTATACTTCCAGTGAATGATAGATTTACCTTCCTTTCCCCTTTTTATTAGACACAGTCCAGAGATAAAACCTTCAAGTTATGAGTAATTATACCCCGCTGAGAAAAGTGATAGAGTGCTACACTCAGAAGGACTTATCAAACCCTGAAAATGTGGAGTCAACACTTAAGACTATTTTTTTTATTATTATTTTCCCCAACACTAACAGCTTCCCAGCTTGTTCCCAGAGGGAGATAAACAAACAGTGTGTACCTGCATTTTAATGGGAATAAACAAACTGGCCTATTCACTTTTTTACAACACTGGTTTCATATTTCCAAACCAGTGGGATACAGTAAAAAGTGTATGCATCATAGACAGTGGAAAGCTACAAGGAAGGTAATATTCTCTATTATTATGTATGTAATTTTAGAATAAATGGGATCATAACATTTTGTTAACAAGCCTTCTTAGCCACCTAGAATCCTCTTTCAGTTGGTGCTAGACAATACAGAATTACCCTTAGATGCCTTCTGAGGCCTTGGTAAGTCAGATGCCCTCCTGTCTTGAGTATGTTTGGTGGAGAAAAACACAAGAACAAAGAACCACTGGTCTTCCTATAGTTTATGTCTATTCCAGCTTCAATATACGCTACTCTGAAACCTTATTTAAGGGTGGAACAAAATAGGTGAATTTGTGAGTCGGTATCAAATTTAGTTTTCTAAGACTCATGGTTTTATGCCAGGCTCAGTGGATACTTAAAACGTTGGTTCTCACACCATAGTTCATGTAAAAATTAGCTGTATGGCTTGTTAAGAATGCAAATATCTATCCTCCATACACAGAGACTGTTTTGATTGGCTTGGAGTGAGGGTCAGGAATCTGCCTTTTAATAAGAATGCAACATAAGAGATACTGATGAAGTGGTCCAAGGGGCACACATTGAGACATCACCCTAAGGGATCTACAGGTGGGTTTTAGGAAGCCTGTGAATGCCGGATACTGAGTGAAGCATTCATTGTGTGAGTTTTTAGGACTGCACATTTTTGGGGGGATTCCCAAATGACTCTGCAGCCCAGGAAGGTTAAGAACCTTTCAGGGCATGAAACAGTTTAGGGCTGAGGATTCCACTCAACTTTTGGATCCCAGCCAGCTTCATTGAATCCCAGGACAATTCAGCAGCTTGGTTTAGGTAAGGGAAGTAATTTCCTCGGCCCATCTAGTTTCCGGGTTTAGCTCTTCTGTCTTGAATCAGGTTTTTGTGCCATTCCATTTTCCCAACATTCCTGCACGGTATTCCTGCAGTTAGTCAAAGACTTATTTCAGGAACCTAATGGGGCTTCTAAAGCGAGGTTTTCTAAACTATAAACGTTTTTTATGATTAGTGAATAATAAATGTTAAAAATGTACAAATCACATCTCTGAATTCTTTTCATTCATATCCAAGCATCAAATTTAACTCTTTCATCACTTAGATAAACATGGCTAACTTGAAGTGTGATCTCCAGTAAATTACTTAGTAGCCACAGGCCTTAGCTTCTCCATTTACATACTAGGGACACAAATATCTGTCTAAATTTCTGAATTACTGAGGGAAAAAAAGAGATAACAAACATAACCTAACCTAATAATCGTTTAAAATATTCTATTATAACAGTGTATTATTCTCATAACTAAAACATTTGTGTGACTTCTGTGGCTTCATGATTGTTAAATTCATGGGAACAGATGTCATTGCATTGGATATTTAATACAACAATTCATGAGCCAAACAAGGGCTTAGACAAAGGCTTTCTGATTGTTCCGATCAGTGAGAGGTACCTTGAGAAGCACCTCTTGCTGCGGTGATGATGCAGGAGTAAACTTAAGAATTGGAAGGAAATGGAACAAGAGCAGATGTATGAGGAAATGCCAGACACCAGTTCTAAATCCTAGAGCTCCATCTACTTCTTATTCTTTAATCACTTGCTTCCCTGCCCAGCCATTCTCACCAATATTTGCATTCCATTACTCTCTCAATTTCTCTATCTTCTTTAGTAAACCTTTCTCTCCTTCATTTTTCTTCTCTCTGCCTGAGTCTTTACCCCTCTCAGTTTCACTCATTTTCCCTGTATCTCCCAATGCACTGGTGGGAATGAGATTAGAGAGCATGTGTTAGAAGATGTGAAGCCATATGAAAATATTATTAATAAGTGACACCTGGAAAGATGGACAATTAAAGAAAAGTATTAGGTGATGAGTCAGCAAAGATGGAAAAATGGCAACGCTTCTGCCTTACTCCAAATCGTTTCTTTTACAACCTTGTTAATGGTTAGTGCTGTGCCACTCCATGTTTCCAGTGATTTTTCTTAAGAAGCAATTAGGTTATTGGAATAGATGATATCTAAGGACCTTTTCAGCTCCGAAAGCCTGGCTAATGATCAGGGAGCTATTCATGACAAATACTAAATTTCCAGTCTAATTTCTTCTACCTGGTAAATGTAATTGGATTACATTGGTACCAGAGGTGCTTCAACCACCACTTAATTAGATAACTTTTATAGTGCTTTGCCAACAACTGCACTGTAATAGAACAACTCCATGGTAGATGAATAGTTTTCTGTACAATTACAAATGAAGATGAGGGTGATGTTATTATTCTTTACTTTTATAATGCTTTATTATTATAAAGCACATTCACATACATAAACTTACTATGTCCTCCCTAAAATCATGAGTTAAAGGTTTTGCAAATTACATTTTATAAATGAGAGTGCTATGCTTGCAATTATTTGATCTGTTCAAGGTTAAACAGGGACAGTAAGGTACTCTTTTTTCATAAAAAAGAAGGTAAATCAATGCCTGATTGTCCAACTTCTCCTCTAGTCTTAGGGCAACTGGAGGACTTGAGCTCATTCAGGAAGGCTCTTCTTCAAAGTTCCCATCTATGGAGTTATTTGTCATAATAGACATGACTGACAAGCCTTGGAATCATTAATTCCTGGTAGAGAAGTTCAAAAAATCATTTGGTTTTGAAAAGCAGGATACCATTTGTCTTGTCACGTAATGATTTGTCAAAGTTAAATGACATGCTCCCCATCTGAAAGACTTGGTGAGCCTTGTAAAAAAAAAAAAAAAGGTATATTTACAAACAAACAAACAAAAATAATGCTTGCAGTAAGCCAGACACTGTGCTAGACAATGACTGATCTCGTTTTGCAACACATGCTTCATTTTGATATTGAAACAAGCTCAAATTCATATTAAAAATAGAAGCTGGAGAAGACCAGAAATCCTGGCCACCAAAATGCAAGAAAATACGTCCAGTATTTCCCACCCGTCCACCCATACCATCTAACTAAATAAAACATTACAGTGAAATGAAGACTACAATGCCATGAACGTTAAACATTAAAACACTAGCTAAAACAACAAAATAATAAGTGCAGTGCTTTTTATGAATTAAATACCACATTATCGCCAGCTCTACAGTCATCATCCCTTTGCTGACCCTAGTTCAGTCACACATCCACTTCTTCAGTTGTGCACAGTGTTAGCTAAGTCATGATGAGTTTCAGACAGAAAACAAAAAGCCAGTTGCAGTCAAGGTGCAATTGGAACTGACCATTCTAAAGCTTACTAGTTAACACAATCTGACTCCTACAGGGGAGAAATCAGGGTTAAAAGCACATCACATTAGGAGGAGATGGCAAAGGTGAGAGGTAAGGGGTGATGGCCATGAGAAGATGCATGCCAGATTTTTCCATGTAAACTAGGATACAGGAAGCTGAAGATGGACAAACACTCATGGCTCCCATGGGAGACCTCAGAGAGAAATGCAGAGAAGGGTCCAGGAGCAATATAGGCAGTGGAAGAGACAAACCGAAAAAAGCCATCATCCTTTTCAATTTCTCCTGTGGATCCCAAAGAATCAAACTGCAGTACTGATAGGGGGAATTGTTTTTTGTTTGTTTGTTTGTTTGTTTGTTTGAGACGGAGTCTCGCTCTGTCGCCCAGGCTGGAGTGCAGTGGCGGCGCCATCTCGGCTCACTGCAAGCTCCGCCTCCCGGGTTCACACCGTTCTCTTGCCTCAGCCTCCCATGTAGCTGGGACTACAGGTGCCTGCTATCACGCCCGGCTGATTTTTTTTTTTTTTTTATTTTTTAGTAGAGACGGGGTTTCACCCTGTTAGCCAAGATGGTCTCAATCTCCTGACCTCGTGATCTGCCCGCCTCGGCCTGCCTAAGTGTTGGGATTACAGGCGTGAGCCACCGTACCCGGCTGGGGGATTCTTAAATAGCCCACTAGGCCTCCTATCCTTCCCAATTCCTGCCTAATGCTCAGCTAAATGATTGTTCAATATTCAGGTCTGGTATGATACAAAAAGGGGTTTATAAAGATTATCAGAGACAATCATGGTTCTTGACATTAAAGTAGATTTGGGGAAATCATTAAAGTAGATTTGGGAGAATATACACTTCCATGCTGGTCCTTGATCTATTATTCTAAGAGTTATTCTTCATTCTTTCCCTTCTTTTCTGAATCACTGTGCAGCAGACTGGTACAGGTTGTATTTCCCAGGATCCCCTGCCAACTGGGTTCATTCAGAGACATGAGCTAACAGAAAACTAGAGTATGAGGGCAGGGAGTAGGCAGTGTATTTATCTCCCTTTTCCTCTGCCTTGGTCATAGTCTTTGGCAATGGCTATGTTTCCTCTAGAGGTCAATCCCTTCGCTCCAGTAACCCCAATTCCCCTCCTTTGTCTCTTCAGTTGATTCTAATCACTGGGTTACTCAGTGCCCTCTAATTGGCTTTTCAAAATTTCATCACTTCTGTGTTACAAATTATTTGAATTGAATGTTCTTTATTTTAAAACTGAGTGATTTCTGTCTCCTGTTTCCTGAGTGTGTCTTCACCAATACAACCATCTTTTTTCAGGCTTTCTATTATTAAAAGCAATTTTAATATTTCTGATTAAATAACTTTTCTCATATTAGTATTAATCAACATACCACAAATATAATTAAACAGCCAATATATACAATTCAACTATCTCACCTAAACAGTTCTGTTAAATTTCTCCTAAATTGGTATGACAATAAACCAACATTAGTTTGTAATGTACCGCAACTAATATTGTCTAAACTATGAACAAGAAGCAAAATAAATTGACAGAAAGAAAGTCGAAATAGCACACACTTAGTCAGTTTTGGTAAAGATGGAAGCCCAAAAGTAAATGAATATATCTTAAAAAAATGTTCTAGGAGAAAAGTCTTTTAGAAAAAAAATGAAAAAATCATTTAGAGGAAAAGTCTCTTCATAAAGCAGTGTTTTGCAAAGATTTGTTCATAGATTGAGTATGTTGGAATCACCCAGGTTCTTACTAACAATATTAGATTGCTGCTAGTCCCTACCCTAGATTGACTAAATTAGAATCTTTGGTGTGTTGGATCCAAGAATCTATTTTTAAAATAAGCATACTTAGTGATGTTTATATGTATTAAGTATTGAGATTCACTGCCCTAAAAATGAAAATGGAATACTATTGGTCACTAGAAATGATTGAACTAGTAATTGTTTGATAGTTAGTGCAAAGTCCACATTTCAGAAATGTAAACATGTTTTTTGCATAGAGACTGAGCCATAAGGGTCAGTGCCCTTCACCTCATCTTCTCATTGACCATCCAAGGACTATCAGGAATATTCAGCTAAATTTTTATATGTGGATGTCTTTAGCTAAATTCTGATATAATTTTGACTAAGATTACTAGTAAGTACTCAAGGGGACAGATTTTAATCCTTAGTTAGAGTGATGTTAGGCTTCATTTCATTATAGCAACTAGAATAATTCCTGGCTCTATTAAATCTTCTGTAAATATTGCATGATAATATTAATTATTTTATTCATCTTTTTATTCACAGAACCTAATACAATGTTCAACTATCAATATATATTTTTTGACAGCAAGTAATGAGAATTCTACTAAACTCACTCATGTCATGTGAATTTACCAGTGGTCAGATGGAAACATTTGAGAATCCTATCTCAAGTAGATCATAATTAGTAATAGTATTGATTTTATTTCTCCCCAATATACTATCTAAGCTATAATGTTCATTATCCAGGGATTTTTATTTGAGCTATTCATTGCCAGGATAAAACTTCAATTTTATATGAAAACTGTAGGGAAAAAGAGGTCAGAGAAATAATTTAGATTAAAAAAAGTAGCAGAAATTATTTCCTCCTAGAAACCTGCCTTATCATGTGTAGTCAAAATATAAAGCTAGTTCCTGTTATGGGTAAAATTTTAAAGTGCTGAAGTGTATCAGTCTCATTTTGCTCCCCAGTATTTCATTCATTATACTTTCCGGGGCCTTCTCCTTTGGATTACCCTCCCACCAGGCACTCCTTCATTCAGGATCTCACATCCTTCTTGGGTTCCCACTCCTATATGCCTGCTTCTGCAGAATAACTCCTGAGAGCATCCATTGACTGGGTTTTTCATTGCTATGTCTCTCATTCGTTATTCCCTTCATCTTGAGCCCAAACTGTCTGCACCTCCCAAAAAGTCCATTAAATGAAAGGGCAGACTAGAAGTCATTCAATGATTCTCTTCCAAATAACAAGTACTTTGTATCAGCAGTCTCTGATAAAATAGGGGTCCCCTGGCGAGGCCTAAAACAAAAGTAACTGCCACTCTGAGACACACACACACACACACACTCACTTTGTCTAGGTTCTGTCACCCACTCCCTGTTGCAACCTTTCTCTGTCCTCTCTTTCCAGGATAAGTTTAGGAGAGAGAAAGAACTGCATGAGTGCAGACTATAGGCCTGAAACGTATAACTTTGTCCTTGCCACTTCTCCTTCCAAATGTATCACCTCCAAAACTCAGATAGAGCCAGCTGCTTCAAGATGCAGACAACATCATCTTTTTTTAAAACTATAGTGCAGGCAATCATGGTTTACAAACTAGTTTGAAGTATACAAACTCACCTTACTCAGCTAGATTGGATAAGTTACAACTCTACAGACTCAGCATATTAAGTTAAAAATTGCTTAAAGCACTGTGCCAACTCTTCAATGTCTTCCTTATTTCACTTTCTAGGTAGGGCAGCACATTTTCTAACTCAGTCATTTTGAATTGCTCTATTTTCTTGTCATTATAATCTTAATTCTTCTATTTCAGTATCAAGCCATCTATTTCAAATTATTCTTAATAATGAGGATCTCTGGTTCTGCAGAAGAACACTGGGAAACTGACAGTCAGGGATCCAAATTTTTATTTTACAGATGTGTTTTCTGGGCATCTACTGAGCACTAGTATGAGATCCAATCCTTGTTTCCAATGATATACAGTTCAGTAGTGGGCAAATACATTTATGGACAACTTTATTATAATAGGATGTATAGTACTGTTTATATAGATATTGATATATAGATATAAATATATATGACATTTAAGCTAGAACATAAAGGATAAATCCAATTTCACCAGTCAAAGAAAGGCAGGCAGGTTACTACACAATGAGAAATGGCATGGAGATATAGACATATCTTATTCAGGTAAGCAAGAGCCATTCGTTGTGAATGATGTGCAAAGTTGGAATGAAAAAATGAAGAAAGATGAGGTTGAAAAGATAAGGGCAGAATGATATGCTAAAAATGCATGAACTTTCTTTTGTGAGCATTTCTGTAAGAAATCAGATGGGAAGTTGCTACTGTTCATAGTGAGAAATGGTGAAGACCACAGTTTACAGGGATAAAAAGGAGAAAATAGATTTGGTGTTCCTTTCGGAGCTAGAATCTCCAGTAGTCGGTGACTAATGTGTTATGTAGGTTAAGGGAGAAGAATGAGAACCTCAAAATGCCGCCACAGTTTCAAGTGTTAGTGAATGATGAAAGAGTTTATTATGAAATGAGATTGAGTACTCCAACAAAAAAGATTTCTGGGTGGGAGTGATGTTTAGTTTTGCTATTTAGAGAAGGAAATTTCTATTAGCAAATCAGAACTCAGCCGGGCACGGTGGCTCACGCCTGTAATCCCAACACTTTGGGAGTCCAAGGCGGGCGGATCACGAGGTCAGGAGATTGAGACCATCCTGGCTAACACGGTGAAACCCCGTCTCTACTAAAAAAGTACAAAAAATTAGCCAGGCGTGGTGGTAGGCACCTGTAGTCCCAGCTACTCGGGAAGCTGAGGTAGGAGAATGGCGAGAACCCGGGAGGCAGATCTTGCAGTGAGCCAAGATTGGGCCACTGCACTCCAGTCTGGGCGACACAGTGAGACTCCGTCTAAATAAATAAATAAATAAATAAGAAAAGAAAAAAGAAAAGAAAAGAAAATGAGAACTGGACTGGGCACCGTGGCTCATGCCTGGAATCCCACCACTTTGGGAGTCTGAGGCAGGAGGGTCACTTGAGCTCCGAAGTTCACGACCAGCCTGGGCAACACAGGAAGACCCAATCTCCACAAATATATATATATATATATATATTTTTTTTTTAATTAGCTGGGCATGATGGTGCATGCCTGTTGTTGCACATACTCAGGAGGCTATGGCAGGAGAATCACTCGAGCCTGGGAGGTCCAGGCTGCAGTGAGCCATGATCGTGTCACTGCACTATAGCCTGTGTGACAGAGCAAGACCTTGTCTCAAAAATAAAATGAAATAAAATAAATAAAAATAGAAAATCAGCACTCAGTAGAAAAATTAGGGTTGAGATGTTTGCTTGTGAATCATCAATTTTTTTTTTTAGGAAAAACTTATAAGGAAGTTTGGAGCTGGGTGGGAAGAAGACTGAATAGGAAAGCTTAGTCAACACCTATTGTTAAGAAATACATGGTTAACTATTTCTTAAAACTTTGAGACTCAGTTCAGTTAACACTTCTTCCAGGATGTCTTTCCTGATATTAAATCCCAGCAGTTAGGTGTTCTTTCTTTCTGCCTTCAATCTTACCTCTTTTACACCATTATTATACTTGACCACAATATTATGTTAGTTCATTTGCTTTTATTTTATCCCCACTGAAGTAAAGTATCTAAGAGTGGGACTGTGTCTTATTCAATTCTGTGATCTCAGAACATATCTCAGTTCTTAGTACAGAGTAGAAGTCTAAGCACTAGTCTTAGCACCTAGTCTGCTAGGATAAATAAATGAGTGAGCAAATAAATGAGTGAGACAGGCATTATCAGGCAAATGTGTGGGCTAGAAGTAGAATGAAGACAAGACAGAATTTCCAGAAGATGAACAGCATGAAATGTTAGAAAGCAGCCAAGTAGAGTGAGATTAGAAGAAGGACTCTATTGTTAGATTAAGCAAATAATATTTAATTGTAGGATTTATAAAAAAATTTCAGGGGAGCGAGGTGAGAATTTGGTTCTTTGATGAGTTTATGAAAGGGAGAAGGTGGTTGTGGCAACCATTGACTATACATGGATAAATTTAGAAAATGAAGGAAAGGTGAATATATAGATGTTAATATTGGGTGGCAGATCTTTTATTTTAGGAAGAGAGAAGCTTAAAAATGCTTGAAAAATGATAAATATTTGCAGGTGAGGGACACTGGAAAGGAATGTAGAAGGAGCTGGGAATGAATGCTATGGCAATAGAATTATCAAAAAAATGGGGAGAAAGATACCTTATAGTTTTACTGTTTTTCAGTCTTACTTTACACACACACACACACACACACACACACACACACAGAGCTACATGTATAGCAGGAATTTCTTAACAACTTGTTGATCAACTAATAAGAGGTTGAACAGTTCATACTAAATGCTAGCAGAAGAGAGGGCACCATTTTCTATGGTTACTCTGAGATTTCAGGAAGCTTCAGCCACACTACTGGGAGAGGAGGAATAATAACTGGCAAGCTATAAGAGGTGGTTGTCCAGCCACACGCTCAGGTTGAGGATGGTATCATCTGGATATTGTTCCCTAAGTATAGAAATGTGGAATGTGCCATTCCCAATTAAGAGTCTGATACATCCTGTTTTCCTAATAACAGTGGATTTTTCAGAGTCAGGTAGATGTGACATTCTCATCTACTGTGCAATTCAGTTTATCAAAGAGAAAGTCTAGCTTGCTGGACTTGCTTCTCTCTAGCTTCGAGACAATCAGCTCATGACCCCAAACAGGAGACAGATAGCCCCCAGTGGCTTCGAATATCATTTGTCACGAAAACACCCAGTTCCTTTTAAAACCCTGTCAGTGAGTTTGGTTCAGTGACCTCTGCAGCTGTGACTTCAACAGGTTAAAGCTACATCTTGTGAAAAGTGTTCATTTGTTCTAAATTTACCACCCACTAATGCCATGGAGTGACCCTTTGTTCTCCTATGAAGCAACCAAACAAAAAGCAAGAGAAAGTAGCAGCGCAGCTCAGGTAAGCTTGATGCTGCAGTGTTTTCCCCTTTCTTGTTCTCTTCTATTTGTAGGTAAATAAACATCCAAGCTCCTGTCTGCAAAACTCATACCAAGCTCCCACCACCTTGTCAAACTCTTCAAGGGAAACATTATTGCCTTAATTGCTTAAGCCCAATTTGCATAATATGGAGCTCTGACAGCCACAAAAACAGGGATGCAAAAAGGAGATTAACAAGTGAGGAGCATGCTTAGCCAACCCTGTGCAGTTTGGAAATGAGAGCAGAGAAGAATTCATCGGATGGGTGGGTTAGCTGTTTCATCCGCTCCCAGTCCCTCCCCGCTGTACCTCCTTCTCCCCATCCCACCTTCAGGTTTGTTTGTTTTTCATTTGCATGCATTGGCTCTTAGCATGTGCCCATGTGCCCAGACTGTTAATTGCCATTCCTAGCAGGACCTACTTCAGGCCCTGGTAAAGCTCAGGCAGCATCAGTCAGTACAGATTTAAACACAGTCTTTCCTCTTTACACCAAGCTCATCCAAACACCCAAAATGTTAACACTGCTTGGGAAGTCAGGGATAGTGTCTTAGTCACCTTTGTGCCTTTAGTGTCTTTTTATAAAATTAAATTGATATCTCTTTGGAAGAGTCATGGATAGTCAACTCCCATCAGGAGCTTCCTGTGCATGACTGGCAGAGTGCCCCAGTTGCCACAGCAGAATTCTGTCTTTGCCATTCTCTCTCAGAGTATTTTGGACTCCTTGCTGCCTACAGGTTAATGGACCCCTTAAAATAGCCTCAAATCCAGATCCAGACACCCCGCATTACTTCTGCAAAAGGAGAATGATCTGCTTACTAAGGCTCCTGTCCAGGAGACATAGAAACTGAATGCTGGTTTTCATAGCCACTCATATAACCTACTGAAGCTATTCAAGTACCATGGACTTTGAGTGACTCTTTTCCCCTCAATATTAACAATATGACTGGACCTAACTGAAGACTCTTTCCTGACCAATGAAAAGTGGGAGTTATTTTAATCAGCTGTGGAGAGATCAATAGATTCATTCAGCCCTTTCAAGGGTGCTGGCTTTTCATATTTAACTGGCACAAACACCGCTAGTGTTTTTCATTCTATTACTCAGAAAACCCTAATGCTTCCTCCTCAGCCAAGTATACTTAGTGGTGTTTCTTGACAAGTTCATAAATTCCCTCTTCCCCTGTGGTCTCTGATTTATTCTCTGACCCTTATGATTCCAGGTTTGCCTACTTCAGTCATGACTACCCTTGTCCCACCCGTCCACACCGTCCACACTCCTCTCCTCTCCTCTCCCCTCCTTTCCCCTCTCCTCCCCTCCCCTCCCCTCCTCTCCCCTCCTCTCCTCTCCTCTCCTCTCTTTTCTTTTCTTTAGGCAGTCTTGCTCTGTTGCCCAGGCTGAAGTGTTGTGGTGCAGTATCAGCTCACTGCAACCTCCACCTCCCAGGTTCAAGTGATTCTCGTGCCTCAGCCTCCTGAGATGTTGAGAATACAGGCAAATGCCACCACAACTGGCTAATTTTTGTATTTTTAGTGGAGACAGGGTTTCACCATGTTGGCCAGGCTGATCTTTATCTCCTGACCTTGAGTGATCTGCCCACCTCACCCTCCCAAAGTGCTGGGATTACAAGTGTGAGTCACTGTGCCCAGCCCACACACTTTGTTCCTTTCTCTTTTTTTTGAGACAGGGTTTCGCTCCATCACCCAGGCTGGTATGCAGTGGTGTGATCATAGCTCACTGCAGCCTCTACCTCCCAGGTTCAAATTATTGTTCCATCTCAGCCTCCCAAGTAGCTAGGACTGCAGCAGATGTGAGCCACCACACACAGCTGAAGGAGTCCCACTTTCTTGTCCAGACTGGTTTAGAACTCTGGGGCTCAAGTGATACTCCCAACTCAGCCTCCCCAAACACTGGGATTACAAGTGTGAGTCACCACACTCAAACACCCTTTTTTTGGCTTATTCCTAAATATGTCCAACACTAGTTCCAGTAACTCCTGCTCCAGGGAGCCTTTCCTACTATTCAATAAACTGCCCTAGTATGCTGCCTCCTTGCCTTTTGGTCTGGAAGTTCCCACCTCTGCAAATTAAGTATTCAAGCCCGTAATCATTATGGGTAAGCACCACTAAAGTTACAGAGGAAAAGACACATAGAAATGTGCTCTTTGTTGCTGAAGTATACAAACACGATTGATTTTTGTGTATTGATTTTGTGTCTAACTACTTTTTAAAACTATTTTAGAGGTTCTAAGAGTGTTTAAATCCTCTAGTTTTAGAGAATCATGTTTTCTACAAATAATAAGAGCTTTATTTCTTGCTTTCCAATCTTCATGTCTTTTATTTTCCTTTCCTGTCTTGCTGCACTGGCTATGAAGCTTTCAGGAGTATGTTGTTATATTGAGCACGTTTGTCTTATTCCTGATATCCAAGGCAATATTTAATTTTACCATTAGGTATTTCATTATGTTCTCTTCAGTAGATTTCCTTTATGAGGTCAAGAAGTTCCCTTCAGTTCTAATATACAAAATGTTTTTATCATGAATACATATACAATTTGATTAAATGTCTTTTCTCAATTTTTTATACACACATTTTCTCAAATTTCTATATTTTTAGAAGTTTGTGAGCTTTTGAAATAATTTAGTTTGTTCCTATGCATATAGTTTTCCAATCTTTTTGAATATGCTGGATTATGGAAGCCGGTAAGGTTCAAACTAATGTGTCTTGTGTACACTGTGGTTTCAGTATGTGTGTATGTTTGTGTGTGGGAAGAATAAGAGGGGCTTTGATGTCAGAGAACTAAGACGAGTTAAGGTGGAGCCCAAAAGCAAACAGTGATCAATGATGTGGCTGGTATTTCATCTTTAGTCTAGGGTCTCGGATTGAACAAACACATTTTGGGATTTTTTTTTTTTTTTTTTTTTTTTTTTGAGATGGCGTCTCGCTTTGTCACCCAGGCTTGAGTGCAGTGGCGAGATCTCAGTTCAGTGCAAGCTCCACCTCCTGGGTTCATGCCATTCTCCTGCCTCAGCCTCCCGAGTAGCTGGGACTATAGGCCACTGCGCCCAGCTAATTTTTTTTTTTTTTTTGTATATTTAGTAGAGACGGGGTTTCACCGTGTTAGCCAAGACGGTCTCCATCTCTTGACCTCACGATCCACCTGCCTCGGCCTCCCAAAGTGCTGAGATTACAGGCGTGAGTCACCAAGCCCGGCTGGGATTTTGTATTTTTAAAATTGTTCATTCAATAGGAACCTGTTTACAAGTAAATAATGTTCCGTTGGCATTGGTGTCTCATGTTTCATTTGTGATGCTGTTGATGATGGTAATGATGATGATAATGATGATTTTGATGGTTAATATTGAGTGTCATGTTGATTGGATTGAAGGATGCAAGTATTGTTCCTGGGTGTGTCTGTGAGGGTGTTGCCAAAGGAGTTTAACATTTGAATTAGTGGGTTTGGAGAGGCAGATCCATCCTCAATCTGGGTGGGCACCATCTAATCAGCTGCCAGCATGGCTTGAATAAAGCAGCCAGGAAAAGATGGAAGAGCAGGCTTGCTGAGTCTTCCGGCCTCCATGTTTCTCCTGTACTGAATGCTTCCTGCCTTGAACATCAGATTCCAAGTTCTTCAGCTTTTGGACTCTTGAACTTACACCAGTGATTTGCCAGGAGCTCTCAGGCCTTTGGCCACAGACTGAGGGCTGCATTGTCGGCTTCCCTACTTTTGAGGTTTGGGGACTCGGACGGGCTTCCTGGCTCCTCAGCTTACAGACAGCTTATTCTGGGACTTCACTTTGTGATTGTGTGAGTCAATTCTCCTAATAAACTCCCCTTCATATATACATATATCCTATTAGTTGTGTCCCTTTAGAGAACACTAATACGAGGATGATGATATGGAAACACAAATACAGCAATATAGAGCAGAAGTAGAGCAAACTTCTAATAGTCAATAACAATGAAAAGTCAGAGACAGATAATAAAAAAAAGCAGTAACTACAAAGGAAATGAAGTCAGTATGTCAAAGAGATATCTAGTTTCTATGTTCATTGCACCTCTGTTCAAAATAGATAAGATATGGATTCAACCTATAGGTCTATCAACAGATGAATGGATAAAGAAAATATAGTACATACACACAATGGAATACTACTCAACCTTAAAAACAACAACAAAAACAAGCCCTGACATTAACAGTAACATGGATGAACCTGGAGGATATTCTGTTAAATAAAATCAGCCAGTCACAGAAACACAAATAACACATGATCTCACTTATATGTAAAATCTAAAGAATGCTAAACTCATAGAAGCAGAAGGAAGAATGATGGTTATCAGGGATGGGAGGAAGGGGAAGGATTGGCAAGATGTTGGTCAAAGGATACAAAATTGCATTTAGACAGCAAGAATAAATCCAAGATACCTATTTTATAATATGATGACTATAGTTCATAACAATGTATTGTATACTTGAGAATTGCTAACAGAGTAGATCTTAAGTGTTCTCTCCACAAATAAATGATAAATGTGTGAGGTAATGCATATGTTAATTAGTATAACTGAGCCATTCAAAAATGTATACATGTTTCAAAGCATCATGTTGTACACCATTACTATAAACAATTGTTATTTAATTTTTAAAAAGTAATAAATAATAAAGCAATAACTAAGCCTCTATTAAGCTAATTGGGTTTACACTCTGTAAATACAGAAATATGGGAAAGGCAAGGAATTTTAGGGGGTCCAAAGTGAATACTGAGAAACCAAAAAGAGGATAAGGTGGGCAGATCCATTACTTATAGCTTAAATATATTAACAGGCAGCAATATGCTGATTTTACATGTATGTGATTGAGCTCTTATTAGACATTCCATATTTGGGTCCTGAACTTAAAAGAACTAGTCCATCTGGCAAAAACAATGAAAAGTAATTTTGGGTTAGACCTTATCATCACAAAGGAAGAAGCCTATATCACTTCTGATCTAATGAGGACTATGCCATCTTCTAGCCCTTAGGTTCAGATAAAAACAAAATGTGAGGGAGGGCCAGCAGGTAGATGATAGCAGGAGACGTTGGTTCCATGGGTTAAAGCTTGTGTCAGTATTCTGGCTGTGCTCCCATACATGTAACAGAAGAGAGAGGCCGGGTTACAATTGGGTTCTTCTTGTGATAAAGACTATGAAAAGAGTGCTAAAGAAGGAGGCTTTTACCCAATCCAGTGACACAGAAATTTATTGCTTGACATAGTTCGCTGAGCAGCCATGAGGCAATTCACAGCCTAGTACTTCTGGAGAATAATGAACCATGTGTGGTGTGATATCAAATAAATGGAGTTGGGATTGAGAGAATGCTTATGATCATCCAATTGGAAAGATGCACAAAGTTCAGTTCTAGGTGCCAAGTGATTCAGGAGTAATAAATTACCCCCTGAACAAATTTAAAGATGCGAAAAGTGAAGGTTTCTTTTTTTGTTTCGTTTTTCATTTATGACAATATCATAGTGTTTCCTGATAAAGATCAGATTAAGTGGAAAAGCCAATTTTAAACAGAATAGAGAAGGAAGTAATCGAGAAATTAGTCTATGAAGATTGACATGCTTCTGAGAATATTCACTTTGCAATTTCACTTTTACCATTTACCCTGTTAAGGCTGAGATTTAATTTAAAGAATTTTGTTTAGAGACAAAATAAAAATTCAAAAAAAAAAAAAAAAACTACAGAAGTAAAATTATCTTCAAAGACACCCTTCTGAGTTGATTAGATACTAAAAATGCTTGTTTAAGCATTGAATGACCATCTAATGTAGAAAGTTTATAAAAATCATCAAAACTGGTTTTGGAGTTATAAGTTTATGTAAGTGCTAGTTCCTTATGGCATTCTTCCCAAGCAGTTGGGTGAGAGTATAACATAGGGTTACCTTACACATGTACATAGGGTTGGACTCTCACCCAACTACTTGGGAAGAATGCTGCAAGGGGGATGGGAACAGCAGACAACAGGGAATCTGATTTATTTGTCTCTGTAAGTACAAAGTTATACTATTTTACTGCAGTAAAGGTGTAATCTGAGTAAAAATGTAAATACTTTAAGTCTCATCAGTAAGTAAGAAGTTCCAGTAACATAAGATTTTGCAATGGGTCACTTTGTACTGTGTGCATTTTTAAAACTATATTCAAAGAACCTGAAGCTTCACTGTCCATGACCAATTTTGCTCTTATAATATTTATAAATATAAATACCCAGAGGTGGGATAACTGCATGATATGATAGTTCCATTTTTAATTTTTTATGAAAATACTCTACTGTTTTCCATAGCAGCTTTATCATTTTGAGTTGTGATATAGTTTCGCTGTGTCCCCACCCGAATCTCATATTGAATTCTCATATGTTGTAGGAGGAACATAGCGGGAGGTAATTGAATCATGGGAGCAGGCTTTCCTGTGTTGGTCTTGTGATAGTGAATAAGTCAATGAGATGTGATGGTTTTATAAAGAGGAGTTCCCCTGCACAAGCTCTTTCTTTGCCTGCTGCTATCCATGTAAGATGTGACTTGCTCCTCCTAGCCTTCTGCCATGATTGTTAGGCCTCCCCAGCCCTGTGGAATTGTAAGTCCACTAAACCTCTTTCTTTTGTAAATTGCACAGTCTTGGGTGTGTCTTTATCAGCAGCATGAAAATGAACTAACACAAGTTGAAATCAGGATCTTCAGGTGATACTTGCATTTTCATGTTTATTATGAACCTCAATAGCCAACATGTGGAAACAAACTAAATAGACACCATGTGGAAACAAACTGAATATCCATTGATAGATAAATGGATAAAAGTAATGTGGTATACATACATACAATGGAATACTATTCAGCCTCGAAAGAGGAGATTTTGCAATATGGTACAACATGGATGGATCTTGAGGACACTATGCTAAGTGAAATAAGCCAGGCAGATGGACAAGTAATGCATGATTCCACTTATATAAGGTATCTAAAATAATCAAACTTAAAGAATCTGAAAGTGAAATGATGGATGCGAAGGGCCACTGGCAAGGAGAAATTAACAGTTACTAACCAATGGGCATGAAGTTTCAGTTGAGCAAGATGAATCAGCTCTAGAGATCTGCTGTACAGTACTGTACCTATAGTAAAGGATAATGTATTGTACACCTAAAAATCTGTTGAAAGTATCACATGTTAAGTGTTCTTATCACAATAAAATGATTTTTAAAAAATTTATGGGATATTTAAAAGCATACATATCTCATACTGAAAAAAGCAAATGTCAACATTATTAACCAAGGGCTACAAATTTTCAACATATAAATTCACAGCTAAATTTTAATGGAATTTAATGGCAAATTATGACTCAAAATAAAGTTGTTTGCTTTCTAAAAAGCGTATCATTATTTCAGCTAATATGTATATTCAGCTCAGCTCTGTAGGTCAGGTCCTGTTCAAAGAATTGATCATATTACAAAATGCTCTATAACTCTCCAGCCCAGAGTGAAAGTGCATTGCTGACCTCTCTATGAGAAAATGTTTCCCTGCCAAAAAGCCAGGAATCAGGTTATATCCTGTGGCACAAGGCCCTGAGTTTTCTGTTTATAATATGAACCCTCAAATAAAGAGTAAAAATTGATTTTTTTTTTTTTTTTTTTCTAGACACAGTCGCACTCTGTCACCCAGGCTGGAGTGCAGTGCAGTGGTGCAATCCCGGCTGACTGCAACCTCCACCTCCAGGGTTCAAGCAATTCTCCTGCCTCAGCCTCCCGAGTAGCTGGGAATACAGGTACCCACCACCACGCATGGCTAATTTTTGTAGTTTTAGGAGAGACGGGGTTTCACCATGTTGGCCAGGCTCGTCTCGAATTCCTGACCTCAAGTGATCTGCCCGCCTCAGCCTCTCAAAGTGCTGGAATTACAGGTGTGAGTCACTGCAACCAGCCAGAATGGGTCCTTTAAAATATATGAAGGAGCCATCAGGGGGAAGGTATGACGGGGTCATCTCTAAGTGGTAAAGAGAGTAATGGGAAGAGGAGAAATAAGAAATTTCAATGAACTGTGAATAAATATTTTTTAAAAGTCTTAGAAGGACTGGAAGTTAACAAAATAAGCACCTTCTCCAGGAAATACTAATTGGACTTTAAAATGATACTTTGGGTTATCTATTAATAGAATAAACATTATTAAGGACTCAGTATGTACATAACACTACACTGGATACATTGGGGATGGATGGACCAAAAAGAGAGGACATTGTCCTTATTCTCAAAATGCTTATGAAATGTGCCATCACAATAAGGAAATTGAAATGAAACAAATAAAGGAATAAATTGCTGAAGTGTGCTCTGGCCAACTGTGATATGCTCCTCAATATTCATTCTCCCTTCCACCTGTGATGAAGTCTTAGCTGGTCCTTAGTCACTCAGGTAGGACCCTATTTCCCTGCATTCTTTGCAGTTGGATATAAACGTGAGACCAATTTCTGGCTAATTCAATGTGAGTGCAAGTGATATCTGCCACTTCCAACTTTGCTCTTTAAAGTATTGAGCACTCATTGCCTCAGTACATTTTTTTTTTGGCCCACTGCTGTAAGAAGGAGAGAAAAAACAGCTGCCTAGGTCCCAGAGGTGGAGGCCACTTATTGAAAATGCAAAACTACCTTCATCAAGACCGCCTACTTCTGAACCTTTACTTGAGAGAAATGAACTTCTATTGCATTTCAGCCACTGGTTTTTGTCTGCCTGATTTTCTGAGATATTTGTTGCAGAATCTTACCCTAAACTTTAATTAGCTGCCAAGCAATCAGAGAGATGCATTTAATTAGAGAAGACTCCTTGAGTTGATTTTGAGGGAGATGATAGAGATGAATTGCCCAAAGTTGGGTATGGATGTACAATGGCACAATAATCAGGATACACCATGGTAGGCGGGGATAAGAGAGTTGATTAAAGCAAAACAGAGGCACAAAGAAATTGGCAGTGAATAACATGCTTGGATGATTGTAGAAACACAATTATTCATCATTGTAAAGGATTCCAAGGTCATGTGGTCTATTTCTCTTACCTACACATTAATATTGTTTACCATTTTGGAGTAAGTAACCATGCAACAGCTCCTTGAACAGAAAAGTCATTGTATCACAAAGGTGCACATTCTCTTTTATATAGCTCTAAACATTAAGTAATGTTCTTAGATGAATCTGAAATCCACCTATCCATAGTTTCCAGTGTGATTCATGATTTCATGAAAGTGACAGAAACTAAGTTTAAGCCTCTTACTACGTGATATCCCTTTAAATCTTAGTTTATATTCTAGTCGTGTCTTCTTTTAACCTTTTTATTTTCCAAAGAAGTTCCTCAAGGTTTTTCACTTGTCCCTCATCTCCCATGACTTCCAGGCCCATCGCTGTCTGGACCACTCTGTAATGGGTCCTCTTCAGTCTGTTGATGTTCTTGATGTGCTAGAATTGAACATGCTACCCTAGGTATGCTCTGATAAGGACAGAGAAGAAAAATGACATTAACCGTCTGTGTTCTGAGCAGTGTACATCTTGTAATTGGTCAAATTAGCCTATTTTTTCCTGAAAGTACTACTAGCATTTAAAACCATTTACTCTTATATCTTGTATGATGGTATGGGCATAGGAGGATCCAGAAGCAAAGAATGAGAAAAAAAAATTGTAATAATATAATGCATGAAGTGAACAGGAAGTGGGAGACACAAAAAAACTGTTTAGGAAAAAAATTAGCAGGTATAGTAATGAATTAGATGTGAATAGTGAAAAAAAATCAACATCTTCACTGAAATAACTATGAGTTTAAAACGGGAGATTTAGGAAGAAGTGTTAGAGAGGTAGTATTAAAAAGGGGTGGAAATTCTTGGAGTTCTGTTGAAATATTCACAGCTAGTTTCTGCTTTACTTGATGGGGAAAGGAGAGAAATAAACTACTTTGGAAATAGATCGTGCTCAGATGCAAAATGGGACAGGAAGGGGAATGCTTGTTCTTATGTACTGTTCAGAACCATGATGGAAGAAGAACAGATGGTTTGGTGGTTAAGATAAGCGCTTAAAGTGAGGCTGTTCTTATTCTAAGCTTATTCCAAACACCCAAGTTTCTTGAATCTGCAAGATGACATTGGAAATATCACAATCAGGAAGCTTTCAAATGAGATTTCTGGCACATTCTGAGGCAGTTGTATTCTCCAAAGGCTGTTTTAATTAAGACTCAGGAGATTAATTCTCACTGCTGGTGGCTGCTTTGGTATGAGCCCACACCTTCACCAAACAGATAAATTCATGCAGGTAATTGAGCCAAAACGCTTTAATATCAAGTCCCAAGGATTTATGGCTGTTTTCATCACCAAGCCTGTAGAGCTTAAGGAATCATGCTTTATGCAAAAGCTAACCATCTACAAACTAAGGAAACTGAAGACAGCATTCACGTTATAGAGGAGTGACTGGCAACATAAATTAAAATATATCTGGACTCAAATTCTAGCTTTTCTAACAATGACTAACTTTGAACAAGTTATTTAATTATCTGAGATCCAGTTTTATGGTTTGTTTACAAATGCACACATTCTTGCATTCATTTCTTCCAAATTAACCAAGTGTCTTCTAGGTTCTGCACAGATATTAAAACATAGTCTCTGCCTCGAGGCACTTTACAGGCTTGTGAGAAGAAGAACATTGGATTGCAGTTTTCTCTTCACTTATTGTAAAATGTTCCCATGTGCCAATTGCTGTACTAAACATTTTGCACAGTATTTGCTTATTTATTTCACACATGGTTTCTATGGAGATATTAGTGTCTTCAACTATGACTGAGAAACTGAGAATTTGAAAAATTAAGTAATTTGCCCAGGCTAATGTTTAAAATCATGTATTTTTGATCCTGACACTTTTGTTCCCCATCTCTGTAGCACACTGCTTACATATGCATAACAGCTGAGGTAGGAGGTGTAGAGGGGACCATGAGAACCCTTGAAGGTCTCCTACCTCAGGCCATAACCCAGGGAGTATTTGAAGAAGGCTTTTATTCCCACTGTGGTTGAGGTGAAAAGAACCACATTTTAAAACTTGGTATAAAGCATGTCAAGTTTTAAACATTTGCAGCATGTGAAGTTGCTACTCAGCAGTCTGTTGATGCTGAAAAATATGGGCGCCGTGGATCCTGTGGTCTTGGTACTCAGGAATGAAAGACAATTCTGAAGAGTTCAGGTGGGAGAAAAAAGAGAAGGAGTGGGAGCCTTCCTTCCATGCTGTAATTTTCCAAGAAGAGTAGGGAGCATTCGATATTTGGAAAGTCAGACTTACAGACTAGATTTAGGAGAAAGATGATGCAAACTAATGATGTAATCAATGTCAGAAGGAAATAAAATGGATCAATTATCAACATACTACCTATGTATACTACCTGTGATTTGCCATAAATTGTGACAGGCTTTATCTGATGAATTCTGCTTTAGAAAGTAGAGCAACCCTGGGTTTTTTCCTGGTTATTTGTCACCAGACTATATTCACAAATTTGCTGTGTAACTTAAGCCACTCCTTGCCACCACTGAATTTCCATTATCCCCTCCCACAACCTGTCAACAGTTTTGATATAGATTAGCCAAATTGACTTCCCAGTGTACAACACTGAGGACTTCTCTGTGCCCACCAATAATGTATGGAGCTCACTGATAACCTTACATTACCAGGTGTTTCTCTACTAAATGGGCTGCCACTTCCTTTTATTTATTTATTTATTTATTTATTTATTTATTTATTATTTATTGAGCTGAAGCGTCGCCGTATTGCCCTGGATGGAGTTCAGTGGCTATTCACAGGCATGATCATAGCACACTGAAGCCTCAAACTCCTGGGCTGAAGTGATCCTCCTGATCCTCCCACCACAGTCTCCCAAGTAGCTAGGACTGCAGTTGCATACCACCGCACTGGGCTGCTTTCCTTTTTAATGCCATGAAATCAGTCCTCAGCTTTTCAGCTTATTCTGAGTGGGTTCAAATTTTCTATTGGTAACATTGCATGCCTCTGCTTTTGAACCCTAGTACAAAAGAACCATATACTTTTTCTGCTTCATTGTGGTAAGAATACTTAACATGAGATCCATTCTCTTAACAAATTTTAAGTGTATATTATTGCTTACTATAAGTACAATATCATATAGTACAATACAGATCTCTAAAGCTTACTAATCTTGCTTAACTGACACTTTATACACATTGATTAGTAATTCCCCATTTTTCCCTGCTTCTGATCCCTAGCAACAACCACCCTTTGATTCTGTGAATTTTATTATTTTAGATACCTCAGATAAATGAATCATGTAGTATTTGTCTCTCTGTGACTGGCTTATTTCCCTTAGCATAATATCATCAAGGCCCATCTATGTTGTACCATATTGTGGAATCTCCTTTTTAAAGGCTGAATAATATTCCATTGTATGTGCATATGCCAAACTGTCTTTATCTGTTCATCTGTTAATGGACATTTAGTTTGTTTCCACAGCTTGGGTATTGTGAATAGTGCTGCAATGAACATGGGAGTGCTAACTAATATCTCTTTGAGATCTTGATTTTACTTATTTTGGATACATACCTATAATTCAACTTGTGGATCATATGGTAGTTCCATTTTTATTTTTTGAATTACCTCCATACTGGTTTTCATAGTGGCTGCATCATTTTGCATTCCCATCAACATCTTACCAAGAATCCAGACAACAAAAACAAAAGTAAAGAAGTTGGACTACATCAAACTAAAAACCTTCTGCACAGCAAAGGAAATAATCAATGAAGTGAAAAGGCAACCTATGGATTGGAAGAAAATATTTGTAAACCATATACCTGATAAGGGGATAATATCCAAAATATATAAGGAACTAATAGAACTCAAAAAAAAACCTAATATTAAAAATGAGCTAGGTACCTGAAGAGACATTTCTCCAAATAGGACATAAAAATGACATATATATATATAATCTTTAATTACAGAGAAATGCAAATCAAAAGCACAATGAGCCGGGGATGGTTGCTCATGTCTATAATCCCAGTACTTTGGGAGGCCAAAATGGGTGGATCACCTGAGGTCGGGAGTTTGAGATCAGCCTGGGGAAAATGGTGAAGTCCTGTCTCTACTAAAAATACAAAAATTAGCCAGTGTAGTGGCGCATGCCAGTAGTCCCAGCTATTCGGATCTACTTGGGAGGCTGAGGCAGGAGATCACTTGAACCCAGGAGGCAGAGGTTGCAGTGAGCTGAGATTGTGCCACTGCACTCCTGCCTGGGTGACACAGTGAGACCCCATCTCAAAACACACATACACATACACACACACACACACACACAAGATGTCACCTCACACCTCTCAAAATAACTATTATAAAAAAAGAAACAAAAGATAAGGGTTGGTGAGGACATGGAGAAACTATAACTACATTCATTTTAATAAAGTATCTTGCCATTTTGCCTTGTCATTTGCATATGACACACACATACAAGATACTTCTAAAAAGAACAAAGTACCAAAGGAAGAGTGGCACATGGCTAGGCGAGCTGAAGTTAGAAAAGAAGCCGTAAGTGGAAAAATGTTTAATAGAGGATAATTTAACAGTCATTGGGAAAGTGACTATTGGGACTCAAGGACATTTTGAGCTGCCAAGCATTAGAGATGGCACACAGTTTGAAATACCAATTTCTTATTCCTTTCAGGTGTCAGGATTTGTTGTACAATGTAGCAATCATGGATTCTCAAGCATCATACATTTAAGAGTTTTAGGATCAAACTGGAATGGAAGAATGAGATAAGGGATTTGGGGGCCACTTATCTACTGCTGTAATCAAGCACAGTGCATAGGAGAACAATGTTGACATGGCCAGAATAAGCAGGCATTCTGTAGTCAAAAGAACATTAAGTCAGATTCAGGAAGCATGGTTCCAGTCTGATTCTGAGACTAAGAAAAGAAGCAATATATATAACCGAAATATTTATTTACAATATACCCACTACTTGTTTACATATACTGCTTCATTTTATCTTAAAATTGGCCTTCATAAAAATGCAATTAACCCCATTCTGTATACAAGAAAATCGAGACTCTGAAAGTTAACTCTTGCCCAAGTTAACACACGTGATGAACTAATGGAGGCAAGTGGTGAACCAAGAACCTCAGGATTCCAAGCTACAGCCTTGTCCACTCTCCCACCTCCACTCTGGACTACCTAGGGAAGTCATTCAGCCATTCCACCTGTATGAGCTTCCACTCATTTGTCCGTAAAGTGAGATAGATTGTCTAGATCAGTGATTTCCAAAGACATGTGTTTGCGTACATGCCCATGTGTGTCTTTCTAGACAGAAAGGTCTAGAAAAGACTCTCTGTTTGTGTGAGAAAGGTAGAGCCTTCATGAACACAGATTCTTACACATACCATTGATATATGCAATATATTCTGGCAGAGCTGTTCCAATTAAGGCACCAGTGAAGATCCTGGTGTCTCACTACTTCCATCCCCACTCTTGTCCTAGAGAGATGCGAAGGGACACTTACAATTAACTTTACAGAGAACAGATTTACAGAATGTGCAACATTCTATGATCCCAAAAAGAAGTGTGTGTGTGTGTGTGTGTGTGTGTGTGTGTGTAGGTGAGGAGTGGCAAACACATTGTCCTGATCTTTTTCTGTTTATTGTTCTCAAAAGACTTTTTGGTCACATGGGGATTTATTCAAAAGACAATTATGAAGCATCTCTTATGAGCTGGTTCTGAAAAGTCACTCCCACTCCATTGGACTCACCTCCATTCTCCATCACTTGATATTGGGGGCTGCTTCTCTTTCTGGGAGTAAGATCCCTAAAGATGGGGTTATACAAGCCCACTGATACGGGTTCTAATCCTCCTCCAACACAAACAAATTGAAATCTTGAGAACCATGTTAACTCTATGGACATTGTTCTTCATGTGTAAAAGGAAGGGGATTCCTAAGACTTCTGGCTCAGGTATCCTTTGATGTTATTCCTATTTTATGACTTCAAAAAAAAAAAATAGATGCTTTTTTTTTTTTTTTAATGCCCACAGTGCTGCATCCTGTGGGTTGACAGTTGCTTGCCATGGATGAAATTGTTTTTTAATAACTATTTACTTGGTGCTCATTTTAAACTTTTAAAAAATGTCCCCTTCAGGACATGAACACATTTTTATATCTGCCGATTTAAATGTGAGGTAGGAGAACAGCTTAAACTCATAATTTTCCATCCTAATTTTGTTGGTTGGACTTTCGATCTGGGTGTGAAGTCTGTAAAATAAGAGCTATGTTTGAGAGTTTTGCTCTGTGAACAGAAAGTATAGGTTGGGGCATGGGAAAGGAAGAGAGGAAAAGTCAACATGTACCATTTAATAGAAGCCAGGAGTGGGCTCTCTGAAGGAAATGAACATCTTCTTTGAGTCTGCTGCTCTTTTTTGCTCACCTTTCATCTTCTCCTCATTTTTGAGTATCACTTAAATGTCTGTGGATTTTTTTCTAAAAATCCTCTTTTCAAAATACATAAACTGCACAAAGGGTGCAAAGCATGCTGTAGTATAATTGGCACAATGCCAACCAAGCAAATTAAGGAACTTTTAGCCCAGATGCATTTTTAAGTGTTTGTTTAACAGATAAAAAATACTTAAGAGGTTGAGACTAAAGAATACAGATATAATTTGGTGACACGGTAATAGTATACGACCCTTTGAATAAGTAAGAGAAATCCCAAAATCAGAATGACATTTCTAGAAATACTAGCTAAGACAAGACAAAAATAGTTGTATTTAGTTCCTTATCAAATATGTATTGAGCACTTACATTATGCCAGGAACTGTTTTACCCAGTCAAAAATTAATTGCAAATGTAGCTATAGTAATCAAAACTTAGAACTATTCTAAATGTCCAAAATTAGGAGATAAATTTAATGTGGCTTATCAATTCATTCAAGAATAAGAAAACTACTGAAAATATTTAGATTATCATTTTAAGTAGAAAAACAGACCATAAAATAATTTGCATGCTAGTATCTCAACAGTATTCATATAGAGATTTGAAAGAAATATGCAAATGTGAAACTTACAGTTTTTATTAAAGTGGTGATATTGTAGGTCATTCTTCTGAGGATGGTATTTAATGTTGACACTATAGTACATTTGTTTAATGATAAAAAGTGCCAAGTTCCCTAACGACAGGTTTGAAAGTGACAGCATTTAACTACATGAGAGTCTTCTTAAGGTTCATGGTGATTCCAGTCCCACAATGTTGCTGCCTGAGGTCTGATCCTTTATGCATACAAACTATATAGAAGATTGTATAACCCTTTGGAAATTGCTGATACTTTCACAGCTCTAATTCTTCCTCCAGGGGAATATTTTAAAGTGGCTTCTTTGCTGATTTAATAAATTTTCGTTTCAAAGTTTTCCCCTCAGTCTCTTTCTAATGAACTTTCTTAAAAAAAAGAAAAATCTTTCCTGAAATTCCATGCTGTAGTACTACCTGTGGGTTTGATTCCACATGTGAGTATGTCAAATTTAATTAGATTGTGCTCTCTGCTGCTTAATGACTCAACGAGGCTTACAAGTTCAAGATCACAACCTCCCTACTAGGCTGCCATGTTAGCTGTTTCAATGAACAACTATTCATATTATCCAGCTATAATTATTTTACTCCATGCCCAGAAAATAATAAAAATAGTAATGCTCATTTAATTAGACCCTTCACCCAAGAATCCTCAAGCATTTTACAAGATTTCTTTACTCAGTCATTTGCATAACACATCCTAGAAACAGGTGAGCAATATTAAAAATCATGCTTCTAAGGACTTCTTTTTTAAAAACGCATAGACTCATCCTTGGTTGCTGCCTTTCCTTTTAGAATAACTGTTCAACTCACTGACAGATTACAATGGAATCTGACAGAAGGATACAGAACTCAGAACTAGGTAATGCAACTAAGATTGGTGTTTTTAAAAAAACAAACATAACGGGGATATATTTTTCTGAGTCTAAAAATGTTTCCTTTTTTTCTGCATATCTTCACAACCTGTTCACGTTCTAGTTCATAATTTATCATTTTGGTCTATAAAGTGCCTGTAAACATGAAACTAATGAAATAACACATGACAAAAATGTAGACACCTGAGAGAAAAGCTTGTCAGGCTTATATCAGTCAAAAGGTACGATGGAATAGGCAATCTTAAATCCCTGCATGGAAGCCACAGTTCTTGAGCTTATTCAGCTTGAAGCAACACTTGTGAGGTCATGTTACTCTGTGATAGTGCTACCAGCCCTGGAATGATCTTCCAAGTAACTCTCTATTTTGTTCACCACTATATGACCAGCACCTAGAACAGTAAGCCTTGCCTGTAGCAAGTGCTTAGTTTTAATACATATTTCTTAAATAATGATTCTACATACTTTGATTTATTGATCAGAGACAGATTTTCTCATATTATAACTTATTTTGTTTCATAAAATAAGGAATTTGACAAGAATGTCAGCAAACCAGCTGTAAAGTGGATATTAAGGGACATTTGGGGGAAATTTGAATATGGACCATGTGTGGATTCACTAGTGGTCCCCACAAAAGATATGTGCAAGTGCTAACTTGTACCCATAAATATGACTTTATTTGGATGTAAGTTCTTTGCAGAGGTAGTTAAGAATCTTGAGATGAGATCATCTTGGTTCTAGGGCAGTTCCTAAGTTTAATGACTGGTATTTTTATAAGAGAAGACACAAAGAGACATAGCAGAGAAGGAATATTTTAAACCAGAGGTTGAGATTGGAGGTATACTGCCACAAGCCAAGGGATTCTGGGAGCTACTAGAAATTGCAAGAGGAAAATGAAGGATTATCCTTTAGAGCCATGAGAGGGAGCACATCATTGCCACACTTGACTGTTGACTTCAGCCTCCAAAACTATTGTTTTAAACAACCCAGTATGTGGTAATTTGTTATAGCAGCACCAGGAAACTAATATAGCCCTTATAGTAAACATTATTACAAATAACAAAATTATTGCTATTTGTGTTAGATGTGATATGATATTGAGGCTATGTACAAAAATATACTTTGTTGGCATTCAAAATTTGATTATTTTGGGTTAAATATGATATCTTTAATTGACTAAAATGCATCATCAAATATCGATTATATGGCAAAATAATAGCAATTGTTAAGCCTAGGAATTGAATATTTGGGTATTTAGTATATTGTTGTTGTTTTTTTCTGTGCAATTAAAAATATTTAAATAAAATATTAGCAATAAGTGTTCCCCTAAGGGCTCTCATATTATGATGTTTGGTTCTTTAACTAAAATAACAATCAGTTTTGCAAATAAATAATCTTACAAATCATCTTCCAACATCTAAAAGAAAAGCTTTAAACCTCATCGTTTTCACCTCTACGCCTTGTCATTGGCTCTTTTTGCAACTTTGTTCTGTGCATCTTTCTGTCTGGTTCTCAAAATCAGATTGAAAGCTTTTCATGGTACCTCCTCAAACCTTCCTTTTCCTCAGGTTAAAATTAGTGATTTAACCAATGAATAATCAATAAGTTTCTCCCAAATTCTATTTCTAATTCTCCCCCACCGAAACTTGGTAAGCTGCTATACAAAACTGCAACCATGATTTCCTTACCCTCCCAACCCCCAACACACCTCTTCTCCTGACCTTCAGGTCCTGGGCTGTGCCATTCTCATGCTTTATGGTCAAGTTCTTTCCTCAGATAATAGTCTCCTCAGTTTCTGAAAATAGCTGATTGTCTATTCCACGGAGAGCAAGATCAAAGTTTGATAAATCGCCATTTATTTCACTTCTACTAGAAAGTGTCCTAACAAATAAAATTTTCTTTCTGACACCCCTTGGTTCCTTCTCATCTCATTGCTGATCTTTGCTAGAGGGATAAAGCCATCTGTTTACTCTATTTTATCACCAGAAGCTGTTCTCTCTCAGTGACACCATCCTCTGGCTTACAGAACTTATCTGTTGATCACTGAAATAGCATTCAAGGCCCCAGGAACATGGACAATCCACTTCTCTGGAATCAGTGACATTTAATATTGCCTGTTCACCTTTTTAAGGCCCACATTCTTGCAGAATTACATATTAGGCAGTTGAATCCCAGCAAAGGTTATTGTTCTCTCTTTGTTGTGTGTGTAATATAGACATGCCACAGATAGGCCTTACTTTGTGTGTGTCGTGTAGACATGTCACAGTTAGGCTTCATAAAGTGCATGGCTGCATTATAATAGGAAGACTACCTCTTCCAACCTGTCCTGCAGTGGATCATGAGGAACTGGGTTCCATGAGTTTCTTCTCACCCCAGCTCCTCACACACTACCACTGAGTTGCCTTTTGTAGCCCTTCCTGCCTTTTCCCTCCACTTTGTAACAAGGTGAAAGCTGGGAATTTTTTTTCAGAAATACATAACCAACATTTTATTCTGACATCCAAGGAATTAAAGGATTTTTTGGTTTGTTTTGTTTTGTTTATTTCTTGAAAGTGGCCTTTGGTTTTACACTGTGCTTCAGGTTCCTCTAAAATCAAGTCCCCTTTATAGCAATGCATGTAAATTATCATGAAGTCATTTTTTTTAGGATTCATGAAATGACTCTGCTACTAACATTTTCAAAGGAAAACCCACCCATATGCCTGTAAACTACACCTACATAGCTTCCCTTGTACTGCACTACACTCAAGTAGAGCCTACTCATCTTTCTAGTCTCAATTTAGTCACTCTTTGGAGTTGTCTTATCTGACCATTTAATCTCAGGAATATCTCCCAGCTAAAGTCCCATCATAGCAGTAATTATAATATATATTTATATAGTATTTGTGGGTTAAATTTTACTTCCTTCACTTGGCTTCACGCCATTTTCCACATCTACTTTCTTCATTGCTATAAACTTAGCACAATACCAAATACATATCAGATGGTAAACTAATATTTGTTAAATCAATGAGTATAGCTTACATCCAAAGTCCAGCTTTAATCTGCTTAACTGATGTTGAACATACGTTTTTCAGTCAATCTATTTTTTCTCTCAGAATAAAATTTCTCCTTTTCTTACCCGTCCTCATTTTTCTTTCTCCTCTCCTCTTAATTTTTCTATTATCATCTTGCTCCATAGTTCCTTTTTTCCCCTCCTCTGCCAATGTATGGATGACTTTTATGGGTGACTGTTCACATATGGAAGAGATATTCCTATTTGGAGTTTATTACATAATAAACAGAAGAATGGAAATAATTGATTCACATTTTAAATGGTCATAACTTTTAAGTACATGATTTTGCCTAGTATCACAATAACTGATTTTAAACATCTTATGGAAATTCAGTCAGACTGATATTGGTCTAAAGCAGACTGAAGATAAAATATTCTACACTTGTCTAGTTAATATTAGTTATATACAGGGCAGTAACTATTTAAATGCATTGCTATATGATTGTAAATAGTGACCATAGTCTGAGTATTACTTTTGAAGGGTAGCATAAGCCAGGCCTGAAATAGAAGATGGGAAAGATTAGTAGACTTTGCCTTCTAATGGGAGAGAGGAAGGACATCATTCCTCTTGTTTTCTTTAAACCTTTAAAAATTGTCCTTAATTTATGTGGTCCACGATTTTTCTAATGTTCATCAAAACTCTTCTTGCAGAGATTTCAATGTATTAGAAAAGATGCCCTTCATAGTTTTCTACAATCATACTTAATGATAAATCAATATTGCTAAGACTAAACAATACAGTAATTGTTCTTAAAGGATATGCCAAAATAGAAATAGCATCCCTAAATGTAGAATGTACAACGTTATCATTACTATCACTAGAAAAATCACAACTCAGGCCCTGAAACCTGACGGACCTAGGTTTGAGTTCAGATTTCACCCCTACTAATCACGTCAACCTTAGACAAATCACTAAATTCTCTGGATCTCAATTTCCTCATATGTAAAACGAGGGTATATGTATCATACTGTATACCTGATATGATGATTAAATGAACCTAGAAATTGATTAGTCCAATATAGTGGTAAATACATGAAGTAAGTACTCAATAAATGTTAGCTGTAACTATTACTATGATTCTCACCAGTATTGCTGTGTTGTTATTGTGGTAGAAGCAGGGGTCACTTTGTTATTAAATGTAAAAACAATTTGGCAAAATAAGAGATGCCAATTCTAAGTATTATCATACGGAAAAAATGTCAAGTAAATCAAATGTGGGTACCATAGGAAAACTAGCCTGGACTCTGAAAGGGAGATTAGCATTAATCCCTCTGTACTCACTGAGAAACCTGGAGGCATTAGGGAAAGCAGGTGGTATATTCAATATCTCATCCAGTATTTCCTACAGGCTCTTTCAAATGATAACTTCAGGAACCACTTGGAAAATATCAGCTCTACCACATTTCTCTAGGGATCAGTGAACTCACTTGGATTAAATAAGTAGTAAAAACACTTGAAAAATTCAAATCCAAATAAATGTCACATTTCCTAAAAATTGGAACAAAGTCAGCAATTAATTTTCTGTATTTTTTAAAGTATGGTTTGTAAGCTTTTTCGTGGGAATTTTACAAAAGAAAAGACAATGGAACTTATCTTGAAAGTGTTTCTTTTGAGGAAAGTATAGTGTTATTCTATGAAATTCAGATATTCAGAGAATAACAAACAAAAATACTTGCCTCTCCTTTCTCTGACATCCTTTGAACATGATTTATTTACCTAAGAAGAAAGAGGAAATCTAGAAGTCATAATATATTCTCAGAGTCTAAGTAAAGTCTAAATCATGGAGTTAAAATTTTTTGGAAATCCTTGCTTTTTAAAAATTGTGATAGGCAAGAGGTGAACTTGCTAGTGGATATCACTAAGTTGAACTCTTGAAGATGAATAGATACAGCCAATTGCCAAAATACAAAGCACACATTCCAAAATTTCATTTCTAATTCAGTCGCTCGGAACTGGCAACACAGTTTTCCCACAGGAACACTTATAATTTGTGTTTAAGTTCGTAGGTAAGCGCACAAATGCTACTTTTACATGAAATCACTATGAAATATCTTAGATCTACAGAAGAAAATCAATTAATATACACTCTTTCAAAAATAAAAATAGAACTCTAAAAATTTAAAAGTACCATTTTTATTTAAATTTCACACATTTAAAAAAGATGACAAAACTCAAAGAGGTTTCCAAAGATTTAAGGGTCTTTTCAAGGCCCTCAGGAGTCATTAAGCCAGATTTTCTTTTTTCCTTAAATAGTTTCAGATTGTAGAGGGGGCACAGTTATCTTTTCAGGAGCATATCAGTTATTGACTAAAAAATGTAATGGAAAGAAAGAGAGGGTAACTGAATTACAAGGAGATAGGGTGGTGGGTGGAAGATTATAAACAAGCATTTATAAATATTTGTGAACGAAGAAGAAAAACTGAAAAATGATTACTGTGCTGTAAGCAGAGAAAGAAGCACAGAAAAATACTTTGGCAGAAGAATGAGAAAGTGTTGAGGCAGAAAAAGGGATCTACTTGTTTCATGAGCTGTCTCTAAAGTGGCAGGAATATTTCCTCATGACATTTTGATTGCCAAAGAATACACACAAGTTGCAAGAACACAGATACTTGGGCTGGTGAATGCACTTATTGAGTCTTTCACACTTGTGGGTAGAATACATTTTTTGTTTTTGACAGATTAGTATGGAAACTTTCTGATCTCAGAAACACTCAACATTGGGCAGACCTTCCTAGCCATGTCTTCAGTATTGGGTTTTAGCTTTTTAGCACATCATGAGATTGCTTCTTAATTAGTACAGCAAAAAGTGAACGGATAGTAAAAAGAAAGATGTTTGACATTATATTTATACCTATCATAGTGCTATGCTATTGCAGCTGTTTTCAT
Organism: Trachypithecus francoisi; assembly: GCF_009764315.1. NCBI lineage: Eukaryota > Metazoa > Chordata > Mammalia > Primates > Cercopithecidae > Trachypithecus > Trachypithecus francoisi. The sequence goes on along the minus strand of NW_022681453.1, from coordinate 72,809,703 downwards.
ATGTATCAAAACTTGTTTGATTTCTTGGTTCCCATGTGACAGTAGACTCAGCAAGAAGTCCGTAGAGACTCTCTGTGAATAACCTTTTTCCTGTAATGCAATAGTGCTGTCTCTAGTCCCTAGGCTATGTCACCTTCAATTAAACAGTGGCTCAATCAGTGTGAAGACAGCTTTCATATTGTTACCATAGAAAGGTTTCTCCTTTGTGACTAAGCCTTTTCCAGTTGTTGAAATGTTCACCAATTGCTGCCTCAGCTCCTTGGAACCCACTTGGCTTTTGTGCGCTGATGCATTTACTGTACTAGTAATTAATGCCGTTAGCTTTGTAATTAAAAAAAAAAAGTTTTTGCCTTTATACTCAGGATGATAATGCTGCAAGTAAAAATTAATTAAAATGAGATGAATTGCCTTCAGTTAAACGAAACGGAAAGAGAAAGGGAGGGGTAAAGGAAGGAGGAACCGGAGGAAGAGTTTGTAGTCTTATTAATGAAGCAAACTGAGGAGGTTGGGCTTTAAATTTTCTCCTGCCTCTTTCCTCTGTGTTAGACCCTGGGTTAATGGAGCCAAAAACCTTCAGCTGGTGAGAGAACACAAAGAAGCTATACTTTCTCTGATTTGTCTATGGGTCACGATGAAGACCACAAACATGAACACCCACGTTTGTTTAAGCCCCCCCTTCAATTTTCTAGTACCAGGCTGCTTGAAGTAATGTAATGGGCTGTGAAACTGGCTTTTATACTATTATGAATTAGATCTGATGCCTGATTTTCTTTTAACGCTTGATGCAGTGAAAAGTTCTGCTTCTTTACGTAGGACATAGTTCTGACATACTCAATCATTGATGATAAGAGCTTGGGTGTGAATATCTGACTGTTCTCCATGCTAAAGCAAAGGACCTGTGAGAGTCAGGTTCTTTATCTTCTTTTGTCCTGATTTTTCCAAATTTTGCTTCCAATTTCTATTTAAGGGACACAACTTCTTTTAAATTAGCACAATGACTAGGGATCTAAATTTTATAAAGGAGCAGCAATCAGTTAATCAATAAACATGTGCTTAATGGGATCCTAGTGTGTATCTTACGATTATGTCAAGGTGCTTCAGTGGGCACGGTAACAGTGAAAAACGTAACCCTTGTCTTCAAAGAATTGATACACTCGCCTGAAAAACAAAAGCTAAGCTGCATAAATCACAGAGAAGTGGGCAATTAAGGGCTAAAGGCTCTGGCACTTGGAGTAAAATAAGAGTTCTGTTAAAGAGAAGGGACACTGTGGGCTGAGGAAATGAGTAATGGCTTCACGGAGAGAATGAACCCAAGTAAGAAAAAAAGGACATAGTTAAGGAGAAACGAATTTCCATGGCAGCTCAGAACTTAGAATCTTTATATATTTCAGTCACCCATCAATGGGGGAGAATATTGTCAGCAGGTAAATAATTGTGAAATTTTTCTAGCACTCTTTTGCGCTTTAACAATATCTGGGAGATATTTTAAGTTTCGTTTGGTGTTCCAGATTGTCACACCTTGAAAAGTCTTGTATCCCTGGTATGCTTCTATTATATTTTCAACCAGAAAAATATTTCTACAACTTACAAATGGGAATAATTGCATGCACCATCTTTCAAAGTCAGGCCTCTCGTCTTGGTGCACGAACTAAGCAAATTTGGAGAAATGCACATTAAATCAATAGCCCTCTGCATGGGTTTTAATGGTAGCACAAGAAGAGAGGCTGGAGAGCCTCCAAACAATCTTTGGGAGTACTAAAATGAGTCCTCCAAATTCTACAGCCATCCCATGTTTAGGGCCATTTCACTAGCATCACCAGGTAACAGCTTTCCAGGAAAATGATAGTAAGTGTGATCGTATGACTTACTTCTCCTTCTGTTCTCAATCCCACGGATTACAAAATTAGATTTCCTTAGATTTAAAGATTTAAAGTTGATATTCTCTTAGTAAAACCATCTGTATTTGTACAAGAGGAATTTGTAAAAGTCCCATCAACCTAAGATGTTTAGAGAAAAATGTTCACTTGGTCCATTTAGTATTGAGATAGAAAGCCTACTGACTGTTCAGCCCTGTAGAACCTGCCTGGTTGCTTTATAAAGGTTTTGGCTTGGTTGTGCAGCATTTGCAATTTCCAAGTGCGGACTATCAATCCTACCTCCATCTAGTTCAGTCTGAGAAAGAGACAATTTAAGGAGCATTTTCTTTTTCTTTTAATTTTCTTTACTTTTTTTTTTCTTTTTTCTTTTTTTTTTTTTCCCAGCAGGTAGGTTTGCTGCCAGAGGCAAGGACGATCCTAGTCTCAGATGAGCATAGGTCTTAAACACAGAGAAAGTAGAACTATTAGGTTAAATGAACCTAGCTGGGTTTTGATGGATGTCAGATGGGGTTCTGAGCAGCTGCTGAACTACTCAAACTGGAGAAAGGCCCCTACCAGTTGCAAGAATTCTTTTGCCACTTTACTAAGAAATCAGCAAGCCAGGGAAATTTATTTAATACCCCCCAACCCCAACCAGCCTTTCTAATATTTGTCAATTTTCTGTCAAGTTTTGTGGCATTGACAAAACTAAAATATACAATTGATTCTTTTCTCGCTGCCTTTAATCATTCTTTAGAATCTTGTATTATAGAAAAGGAAACTGCCATTTAGAACATCTGAGAGCATGCAAGAAAAAATGTGCAGGCACATTTTAATTAAGAAATGATGGCACTTTGGGAGGCCGAGACGGGTGGATCACGAGGTCAGGAGATCGAGACCATCCTGGCTAACACAGTGAAACCCCGTCTCTACTAAAAATACAAAAAATTAGCCGGGCGTGGTGTGGGCGCCTGTAAGTCCCAGCTACTCAGGAGGCTGAGGCAGGAGAATGGCGGAGCCTCTGCACTTCACTCGCCACTGCACTACACTCGCCACTGCACTTCACGTACCATTGCACTTTAACCTGGGCGACAGAGCGAGACTCCGTTTCAAAAAAAAAAGAAAAAAAAAAAAAAAAAAAAAAGAAATGATGGACTGGACTAGATAATACTTATATATAAGAAAAGATGGCCTTGAAGTAATGAAGCAGTATAGGAGAAAATGGGCCAGAATAGAAATGACAGTAAATTACCAGTTTAAGGTGAATTGCTGTTATCCTGTGACCTCCAGTGTATTCACTTTTTAACAGTCACATGGTATATCTGATTCTCCCCTCCTCCTTCCAGAAGGCATAACAATATGCTCTATGAGCAGCAGAAAATTATCCTGCGGACTGGTTTGTAGACTTTCCACTTGAAGTGCTGGACTTAAAATCTGGTTCAAGCAAAAAACCGCTGACTAGCAGCTGGAACCTGCTCAGCTACTGGCTCAAATACTTTAAGACGTGGCTTTCAGAAACAAACACAGTGATATCAAGGATCACGGAGTTGGCTGCAAAGGACGCAGCCTGTCTCTATGCATACTCCTCCTGATAGTTCAGTCTTTTTCTGTTGTATATGTTGAATAGGGGCTTTTCTTAGCTTTTTACAGGTCTGATCACAGATCCCATGGATTGGAGAACACAAGCTCATTCATTTTTCATTTTAACTTCTCTTGGGATATGAATGTTAGGAGAAAGAAGAAAGAATGAAAGAGCATACCCAGGGAATAATTCATGAAATGACCAAATGCTGCCTGATTGATAAGAAGGTAGAACTTAGTAACAGAAGCACATGGTGAAGGACACTGTAGCCAGCTTAGAGATTTCGTTCATTCATTCATCTATTTATGAAATATCTACATATGCCGGGCGCGGTGGCTCAAGCCTGTAATCCCAGCACTTTGGGAGGCCGAGACGGGCGGATCACGAGGTCAGGAGATCGAGACCATCCTGGCTAACACGGTGAAACCCTGTCTCTACTAAAAATACAAAAAACTAGCTGGGCGAGGTGGCGGGCGCCTGTAGTCCCAGCTGCTCGGGAGGCTGAGGCAGGAGAATGGCGTGAACCCGGGAGGCGGAGCTTGCAGTGAGCTGAGATCCGGCCACTGCACTCTAGTCCGGGCGACAGAGCGAGACACCGCCTCAAAAAAAAAAAAAAAAAAAAAAAAAAAAAAAAAGAATATCTACATATATTATCATATATCTATGAAATAAATTCATCTATTTATTTATTTAAATAAGAAATCCTGTTACCACCAAAAAAATTACTCTTGTTTAAAATTCAATAATAAAATTAACATAAAAGCTGACTGCATTAGTACTGATAGAGTCGTTTCTATAGAAAATTTTAAAAGTAATTAATCTACAGGTTTCAACGGAAAGATAAACAAGCCCTCTAAAAAATGAAATGTATCTTTTCTTCTCCATTTGAATATTTAATTATATGCATTTGAATTGAGTTCCTGAGTACCTGGATTTCTTGTTATTGCTAATGGAAACAGCCAATTTTTACAGATTTTTTGCTATTACTTAAATTCTGAAATGGAATGTACCTCCCAAAATTATGTTTCATGGCACATGTGCATTCTTTGGAAAATAAGTTTGGAACACTTAAATAATAATATGCTTGCTTCAAAATTGATAGCTCATATAAAGATACTAAAGGCACTGAGAAGTCCTATAAGAAAGACTTTAAATCAGTATCTACCAGTTTGACAGTAAACTTTTTTTTAATGTAGCATTATATTTCAGCAGAAAAGAATATTCTAAAAGACTTAATTTGGAACATACCATTATAGTATAGAAAACAGACTGAGCTCAAGTAAGCCAGCATTTAAATTCTTGTTTTCCTGCTAAAGTGTGTTTTTATTAACTTTGTTTATTATTTATTATTATAATATATAATTATTTATGATTTGTTATTTATTATTATAATATATAAATAATAACTCATTGCAACTTTGAATTCCTGGGATCAAGTGATCCTCACACCTCAGCGTCCCAGTTAGTTAGGACTACAGGCACATGATACTATGCCCAGCTAATTTTTGAAATATTTTGTAGAGACAGGATCTCACTATGTTGCATAGACTGGTCTTGAACTGCTGGGCTCAAGTGATCTTCCCACCTAGGTCTCCCAAGTTGCTGGAATTATAGGCATGAGCCACTACACCCAGGCTTTATTAACTTTAAGAATTACATATACTCATGCATGAGGGAGAAATGGAAGGAGTAAAGGAAGGAGAGAGAAAGAGATAGAGATAGAGATACAATGTTCTAAGTCTTAAATAATTGAATCTCCAAACCTTTTTCATCAGTAACAGTATTACCACATATCAATAAAGGAAAAGGAAATGACATTCCAATAAATATCATTGTCATTCAATTTTTCAGGCACTTTGTATGTTATTTCATGAAACTACCAGAATAATTATTGCAAAAAGCGTATTTTTCTCTGAAGAAATCTAAGTACATTCAAAATATGGTCTTACTATATAGAAAAAATTAGCATAGTTCCACAATTCCTGTAACTTCTATATTCTGTTCTTACATTTGAAATAAACAAAGAACTGAAGAATAAATCCCATTGCATATTTTAACCCAGATACTGTGATGGAATTTAGACTATAAAGGATGCTTTACTTTCTAGCGTTATGATCTCATTTCCAAACACTAGTCTTGCACATGTTTGTCAACATATGTGAAAATACCAGCAGGGACATTACAGGTGCTGAATACATTTATTTGGTGCCTTTTATTATTAAAATTGATAGTACATCTTTACACTGCTTGTGTTTTTTCACTTTATATTGACTATAATCAAAGAATGAATAATAAGACACAATGGAGCCCGATTCTTTGGTAAGTAGAAAAAAAAAAAACTTTGTTGTGAATCATTTTTTAAATTTTATCTCCAAAATATATTTTCATTTTTCTAAAATCATGATTTGCTTAGAATTTGATTTTTAAAAATATTGTTAGTTTATTATTTTTAATGGGCTATGCATTTTCCATAAAACTCAAAAAATAAAAATAACCCAAGTCATATTTGTCAGAAGATTAGGCAAATGATTCATTTACAGGCCAGTAATGTGTAGTATAGGGGGAGGTTCAACTATAAGGTTTCCAATTTGTTTTAAGGTTCATGTTAAAATAAAAGAATACCAAATGTAAAAAGAAACAATGAAGAAAATTATTCTCAATGATCCATACCCCTTCATCTGAACTTCATCTTGTTTTTCACTCACTATTGGTGCCCACCTTGATTTCACTTCTGAAATACTAAACCACATAACATTGAATCATGGCTTCTTTATAGCCCCAGGCTATAAAATTAGGTAAAATAAAAAGTATCCTAACCAAGATCATAAGAGGACAGCAAATGAGAATTACAATTGAGCCAATTATTGTACACTGCATAATGCAGTTAACACCTGTGGGCCCACAAGTTGCCTTTAGTGTTATAGTATTTGGAAAAGGTCCATCGTTCAAAGTTCTGTACCTCAAGATATTTGAACAAAACACAATATATGAATTCAAGAAATATTCAGACATATTCCTTTGAGCTAGGCTTTAAACATTAGTCTGCCTACATGGGGTCTTAGATTCTTTTTTGTTCTCTGATTCCTCTTTTATTCTTTTTTTAATGTTTTTTTTAATTATACTTTAAGTTCTAGGGTACATGTGCACCATGTGCAAGATTGTTACATATGTATACATGTGCCATGTTGGTGTGCTACACCCATTAACTCATCATTTACATTAGGTATATCTCCTAATGCTATCCCTCCCCCATCTCCCCACCCCACGACAGGCCCCAGTGTGTGATGTTCCCCTTCCTGTGTCCAAGTGTTCTTATCGTTCAATTCCCCCGTATGAGTGAGAACATGTGGTGTTTGGTTTTTTGTCCTTGCAATAGTTTGCTGAGAACGATGGTTTCCAGCTTCATCCATGTCCCTACAAAGGGCACAAACTCATCCTTTTTTATGGCTATATAGTATTCCATGATGTATATGTGCTACATTTTCTTAATCCAGTCTATCATTGATGGACATTTGGGTTGGTTCCAAGTCTTTGCTACTGTGAATAGTGCCGCAATAAAGATTCTTTATCTGTAAATCAAAGTAACTATACTAGATGATTTATAAGGTCATTCCCTACTCCAAAAATGCAATATCTTTACAACGTAAGCCACATATGTATACACACACACACATATATATACACACATAGGTATATTTATATTAGACATAATGTTTGAAATAAATCATTTCAAAGTTTGGAAGGTAAAATTGAAGACACTAAGGTGACTTTCTGATGATGACATAAAAAATATGCCTATATGATTATAATTCAGTTGGAATATAAGGCTTAGTCCTATTTTAACATGTAATAAAATACACTTTCTACTCTCTACACTCTTCCACACAAAGGCTCAAACCTAATGCGATTCTCACATCAGCATTAGTAACAACACATGTAAACCCTATAAGTGGTGTGTTCCTTTTATTGTAATATGTGCAACTCTTTGTTCAACGTGCTTGTAAGTAAGCAAAACATTCAATTCAGCAGCAATTTTGTAAATTTGTTCTTTTTTTCTTCCTTTCTTGGTTTAATCTCTGTGTTTATGGTGGCAATGCTAATGATTGTTGATAAGTGAAAAAATCAGGAGAGAAAAAGTGAGCATGAAGCTTTAGCAATACATTCAAGGTAAGGAAGTATGAAATGGAACCCCAGGCACAAGGCCAAATACTTGAGCTTCATGCATATCTGCTTACACAGTAATACAGAGGTACTGTTATTACAAGGTATCTACTTCCATCCCTTTTATTCATTTTCACCACAATTCATTTAATGCTTATGCTGGCACTGAGTCCTTGCCACAAACCTTAGAGATGTTGTTAGCCCTATTTTGTATATGAAGAAGTTGAGGTTTGGAGAGGATGATAAGTGAGCATAGGTCACACATCTTATTGACTGGAACTCAAACACATGCCATTCAACTCTGAAGCCCATGCTCTTAATTACTGCATAATTCAACAACACATTAACCAAGTTCTCATGCATATTTTAGAATTGATGAGGGAATAGTTTGGAGGGCAGACATCCAAGGGCCAGTACAAATAAGTCTCTTGAGCAGAATTTCTCAGCTTTGGCACTATTGACATTTTGGAATGAATAATTCTTTGTTGTGAAGGACAGTCCTATGTATTGTAGGATGTTCAACAGCATCCCTGACTTCTACTCACTAGATGAATGTAGCATCCATCCCTTCCCCCACCAAGTTGTGGTAACGAAAAATATTGCCAAATATTTCCTGGGGGGCAAAACCACTCCATATTGAGAACTTCCATTCTAAAGGAATGAGGCCTTTACTATGAACACCTGAGTAATCAATCCTCATAGGATCCCCATATTTATCATGAGGGCTTCCGGGGCTTTTACCTCTTTGATTGTCTCCTACCAAGTTACTGGCTCCCTCAAAGGTTCACACACAAAATTTTGGTCTTTACTAAACTAATCTAAGCTGTTTTAGTCATTTCATAATATTTTGATCCTGTCTGACATTTTTGAAACATGGTTGAGATTCTAGAACAGGAGCATAAAATAGCTGCACTTTTGAAAACATTTTTCAAATGTTTAAATATTCATGCATAATTGTGATCCACACAAATACCCATCCTGACTGATGCAGGAGTTACTCACATATGGGACTACGACTAGGCAGACAGCACATTCTGAGTCCACCTGTCTGGAACACGTTCCCTGTGGCCCCAACTTGGGTGCAATATATCCAGGAAAGGAGGACAATGAAGGAGAGGAAGAAATTACCTAATACCTCTATACAAAGCCTATTTCATCATGATAGTAGAGTCTCTCCCCAATTTGTCATGTAAGTTTCGAGTCTGTCTTCGCTATGACCAATAAAATCAGACCATAAGATTCTAGTCCATCTGCCTGCCCCTCCTCTAAAATTAGATAAGAAAAGATAAACCTGATATCAAAGCATTCCATATGTATTGGTATTTTCTGACTTCAGCAGGAAATGTGCTCAATATAAAAATGAAATAATGACATGGTTATCTTTTTTTTTTTTAAGTTGCAATACTAAATCACTCCTCGGCAGTCTGAGAAAAAGACTGCATTGTGTGCTTTTATTTGTCCCCTCATCCCATGTATAATCAACACTATATCCTATAGCCATAACCCAAGTGATAAGGTTTTGATGATTCACAAGTTGAGAGTATATTTAGCTTAGTTCTCTCCATGTGGCTAGGCATAGCTATGCTTTTAGAAACTATGAGTAGTAGACGTGCATTTGTGTCATGTCACCTGTGATAGTGTAAGCCTAGAATAAAGAGAATCTGTTCCAGGCTTTCTTCTGTGAGGTTGCTGACCTCACTACAGGGCTATGAAATATATAGAGTCTCTCACGAGTAAAGGGGATGACTTGGTGTCTCAATCAGTATATGCTGCTGAATGGTCAAGTAGAAACACACAGCCATATGTCTCTGTCTTAATAAAGTTCACTTACTAAGCTATAGAAAACTAATGTGGCTTCCTGGCTCACGAGGCTTTGGAATTATAACTTCAGTTCCAAAATCCTAGTGAATACTATCCAGAACATATGTTAAAAAAAAAGAGACAGAGAAAGAAAAACATTTCAGCAATAAAAAGATCCATTGAAATCCATGAATCCTATTCTTAAATTCCTAAATAGTGTTTATAAGACAAAACAAGATAGTATATTAGGGAATATGCTATTTAATTCAGTAAATAAATTAACATGTTGTACCCCAAATTAAAAAATGATTTTAAATTATAAATTATTGAAGCATGGAAGATAAATTAACTTGCAGAAAATCAGGAAGGACCAAACAGAACAATGTTGGGTCTTTTAAATAGTGAGCTCTCTGTCCCCGGAAGAGTTCAATCACAGTTTAGATGACCATTAGTCAGGAAGTCTGTTAAATGCATTCTACATTTGAGCGAAACAAGAATTAGATTTAAAAATTATTCTAAATCTAAAATGTAAAATTCTTAGTGTACCTTCCATTCTACCACTAATAGATGGTAGATCAATTTTTTTGTTGTTGCTTAATCCTTTGGTCCTTCCTGATTTTCTGCAAGTTTAATCAGTTAAATTACATTCCATACTTCTTCATATGAATAAGTTTATAATCTACTCTGCCATTCAGGTTCCCCTCCACTAGATATATTTAGCTGTCAATGGTTCCTTCCATTTTTAAAAAGTTGTATTGTAGTATATGTGTGTTCAGTTACACATAAAACGCTTAGCATCATGTAATAATTCTTCATGTACTTACAAAATCTATATATACACAAAATATTTTCAAATTATATAATTGATGATTATTATAAGAAAGTATGGTTCTAAGAACAGGTCAAAAAGTTTTATGGATATAAGTATCCTTGAATCCTTGCTTTGCAATCTACATAATATGAATACTTGATTTGACAAAAATGATATCTATCATGCATGCTATTTATGAGATCTATGAAGGCAAGGTCTTTTGGAGCTTTTGTAAGACGACAGACTTTAGTGAGAAAACCATGTCATTGGACCTGGATCTGCTGCTTTGTGGTTACAGAAATAAAACCTTGGCAGTCGGTTCAGAGTTAAAAAGGTCAGGGGAGCAATCCACACTAGCAAGATGAAAAAAGACAATACGGAAGAATGTTATATTCTAAATTTACATAGAGATATTAATCTGCCAAGCAAACAAAAACATTTGTACTAAATATGGTTGCCACAATATCTCCCCTAGAGAAAACACTATAGGAGAAGAAAAAATGAAATTAAAAGTTCACTTGGCAAGCATGAGATTAAAGTAAAGCCAAAGAGGAGAAATGATCCATAGAGCTAGCAGCACCAATTGTAGAAGGTGCATCAAGAATTTTTAACCTTGGCCGGGCGCGGTGGCTCAAGCCTGTAATCCTAGCACTTTGGGAGGCCGAGACGGGCGGATCACGAGGTCAGGAGATCGAGACCATCCTGACTAACACGGTGAAACCCCGTCTCTACTAAAAACTACAAAAAACTAGCCGGGCGAGGTGGCGGCGCCTGTAGTCCCAGCTACTCGGGAGGCTGAGGCAGGAGAATGGCGTGAACCCGGGAGGCGGAGCTTGCAGTGAGCTGAGATCCGGCCACAGCACTCCAGCCTGGGTGACAGCACGAGACTCCGTCTCAAAAAAAAAAAAAAAAAAAAAAAAAAAAAGAATTTTTAACCTCATGTCCATGGACTCTTGGGCTTTAAGTTGTCTGTGGAACCCAAGCTGCTATAAGAAAAAAATATGTTTTTATGCACATATCTATTTTCAAGAGTGAGAAGGCAATAGTTTCATTAGATTCTTAAGAGAGTTGATAAAACAAATAATAGCACTAAATAACATGCTATGCCAGGTAAACAGGAAAACATGCGTCATCTTTGTAAAATTTATTTTCCTTAAACAACCTGCAGACAGCCGGGAGTGGTGGCTCATGCCTGTAATCCCAGCAATTTGGGAGACCAAGGCGGAAGGATCACCTGAGGTTGAGAGTTCAAGACTAGCCTGACCAACATGGAGAAATCCCGTCTCTATTAAAAATACAAAGAATTAGCCAGGTGTGGTGGCGCATGCCCGTAGTCCCAACTACTCGGGAGACAGGAGAATTGCTTGCACCCAAGAGGCAGAGGTTGCGGTGAGCCGAGATCACACCACTGCACTCCAGCCTGGGCAACAAGTGCAAAACTCCATTTCAAAACAACAACAACAGCAACCACAACAACAAAACCTGCAGATATTCCCTTTTTTTTTTTTTTTTTTTTTTTTTTGCTTCCTGTCCAACGTTTCATCTAGACCACGCTTTCTGTTAATATATTCTTTAGGTTGGCTGGGCACAGTGGCTCATGTCTGTGTAATCTCAGCACTTTGGGAGGCTGAAACAGGCTGATTGCTTGAGGTCAGGGGTTTGAGACCAGTCTGGCCAACATGGTGAAACCCTGTTTCTACAAATAATACAAAAATTAGCTGGGCTGGTGAGACATGCCTGTAGTCCCAGCTACTTGGGAGGGTGAGGCAGGAGAATCCGCTTGATCCCAGGAGGGGTAGGTTGCAGTGAGCCGGACTGTGCCACTGCAATCTACCCTGGGCAATAGAGTGATATTCCATCTAAAAAATAGATAGATAGATAGATATAGATAGATAGATAATTCTTTCCGTGGAAAATGTCTTAGTATACTTTTCTTTATATTAAAAACTTCTGCTCATCAAAATAAATAAAATTATGACACAGATCATGCCATTCTATGCCTAATTATTCCCCCAGTTTGCTAGCCATATATTTAAGGTCCATTTCTGAGGGTAGGGTGCATTGACAATCAGCAAATGTCATCCATTGCATAGCCCCATGTTCTAGTGGCATTGTAGAAAAGCTTCCAAATATGTGCCCCCACCATTATCATTGTTAGAGAAAGAATATTGCCAAGGACATAGCCATTGGTATTGGGGGTATAACCCTATGCAGAGAACAGCAGATTTGGATTCATCCCTTTCATTTTTACATATCACTTTTGGTAACTTGTATTCCCAGAAATTTGACATAACTACCATAAAAGTGAGGCTTTCTTTTTAGACTCAGCTTAATCAGATGGGTGGAACTTCATTCCTCTTTCAAGTATTCCGACTGCACATTCCTTCCCATGTGTTATTTCGCTCTGCAGCTTCTATCTCTGTGGAACACAGGAGCAGAAAACCACCAAAAGAATGAAGAGTAACATAAAACAAATTGCCAAGGAAAAATATCCAAAAACCCATCACAGAAAGAAGGGAAAAATCAAGGTCTCCACAGATGAGTGCTTTTAATTAGAAAGAGGGCTGAACGGCAAAGAGCTTATGCTAATAAGCAGCCTCTTTTAATCAGCTTATTAAAAAGAAACATTTTTAACAGCCAAAATAGTTTAAAAATGGTAATTATTAGAAAAGCATTAGCAGGTTTATGGTAGGGGAAGGGAAGGGCTGGTCATGAACTGAAATTAAAAAGCTTTCTGGATACTCCAGCCAGGCCCAGTTGTCCTGGAGAAGTGGGAAAGCATCCCAAGCGGGCATGTTTGGTGTCAGCTTCATTTCTTTTCCTGCCATAAAAGACTCTTTTCTTTTCCAGGTCCCCTGCTTTCCCACTATTCCTTCTTGCTTTTGGAATTTTATTTTCTCTCTGCCACCCCTTAATCATTTCTAACATGTTTTTCCAAGTACTGTTTCTCTTCCTGCTTTTTTGTTCCAAGGCTTTGGTTCCACTTTCTTTCCCCTAATAAATTTGCTTTTCTTGTGTACTGATCTTTGCAGCCCAAATATGTTCAACCTATCTAACTTGAGTTTTAACCTTGAAAAAAAAAACACTTAAGATTGTCTTCTAAAAAATATTTCCAACACTTTCACTCTTACCTGCCTCATAGACAGAAAGAAGTGTCCAAACGGTTATTGAATTCTCTTCAAATGTGGATTAAAATATTAAGATTCCTTATCCTGAAGTAAACTGATTTGACTGAGTTAGTCAGGTCTCACCAGGAAAATATAATCCTCTATTAGTCATTAACAGAGAGAGAAATTAATGTAGAGACTTTATTAAGGAGGATGGAAGAGAATGAGAAGTCAACCAGGGGATGCTAAGGCAACAAAGTGATTACTCATGGTAGGAAGCTACTTCTACTCTCTAGTTAGAAAGACAGAGAAGATGGTATTACTTGAACTCAATGGCAAAACCTACAGCAATGCACGTCTTTCCTGGGGATCTGGGGCTGTAGAAGAGATTCAGCAGTTGCCCAAGAGACCAACTGAGGCAAAAAGGACAGAGAGAAATATTCTAACTGTTCGCTTCCTCCTGTCCTCTAATTTCCCACCATGCCTTCCACTGGGTGAGCCCAGCATGAAGCCAGCTTAATAGAAGAGTCTGAGAAAGACATGAAAGTCAAAATCCTGCCATGAAGAGAGGAGCAGGGCAGTATGAAGATCAGATCTGAGGACTAACTACCCCGGGGCTAGCACAATCTAGCTCTTTAGTATTAGAAGAAAGTGGATTATTCTATTTTTTTCACTTTTCATTTTCTATGTGTTAGCATTTTGTCAATGACAGGATTGAAATAGAATTCATATATTTATAAAAGCTACAAAATCTAAAATATTGAAAAATTCCTAAGTTCTCCAAGTCTTAACTACTCAATGCATGTTTTAGCTTTGAACCATCCACCCTGAAACAGTGAAAGCTCAAGAATTCTTATGTTTGAAGACAAAATTTTCTCTCTGCAGCCATTCAATTGAAGAGAATCAGGGCTAAGAAAAAGTATCTGTGCAGCTATCACCTTTATTTCAGAAATCATATGTTGTTACTGAACTAAATATCTGTAGGAATGTGGCAAGGAGATATATAGGAGTAAATGAAAGTAATATTTGTGATAGTTTTTTTTTTAACTTAAAGCCAGGCTTAATTTATTAAAAATTATTTGAGGATTCACAATTATAAAATTTGTATTTCCAAATTATTAATCTGGGCAGTGGTAGAAAAAACCAGAATAGGATAATCTAATTTCAGTAGCACATTCCCTGTAGTTGGCAAATCTTTTATTTCTCCCTAGTAAATTCTCTTGTGCACTCTCTGTAGCAGGTTTCCTAAATTTTTACCACTTTTCTTTAAAGTCCACATCCCAATGACTTTTAAAATAAAGTCCTCTAGGTAACAGACTTTTCTCAACTTCCCTTCCATCTACTTTAACACTTACAGGTTTATTCATCTTCACATATTCTCTAGGAAGCACTTTCATGAGTCTTAGGTCCTATCCTTTCTCAGCTCCTCTAGCAATTGGTTATATCAGACTTTTTCTTTGAAATGTTCTACTTTATCTCTTTTTCAACGACAATATCACTTCAATTTTCCTCTGTAATCTGGTTATTCCCAAATTTATGTCCTTTGACCTAATCCTTCATCATTTACTGAATATATTTCCCAGAGCCTATCAGGCAAACCCCTGTCCTCCCACCTAACATGTCCTCTAGGAAGTCACTATCTTCCCTTCCGAACATTTTCTAGTACCAATTTAACTTCTAAGACTGGAACCTGTTCCTGTGTCTGGAATATGTTCTTCCTGCTCTTTTTGTGACTGGGTCATTCTTGTCATTCTTCCCTTTGCTGCAGTGAGACTTACCTAAATATGCTACCTTCCAACAGCTGCCCAGGGACTCTCACACAGCATCTTGTGTTAATAATCCACAGAGCACTCTCATCATCAGATAGTGTTATTTATTTGTTTATGTAAGTTCTGTCCCTTCCCTATTAGAAAATAACCTCCAAAAACACCAGGGACTCACTTTTATTTATTGCTGACACATAATAGTGTTTAATACTTTTGAATAAATGGGCAATGACCTCATTCTATTCGTTATCCAGTCAGTAACTGAATTTTGTTGATCTTACCTCAAAAATCTATTTCTCCTATCTTTCCTTCAGTTGCTGTTCTTAGCATCATTTTTCTGAACTATTTCAAATGGTTCGAGTGTCCAGTGTCCAGTCTATAAATAAAACTTACTTTGTATTATCATCAAATCACATCATCAAAGCTATTATGTTATCAGGAGATTTCATTCCTCCAAAATGTATATGTTGAGGTCTTCAGTACCTCAGACTGTGACTATACTAGGAGATAGAGTCTAAAGAGGTAATTAAGTTAAAACGAGATCATTAGGGTGGGCTCTAATCAATATGACTGATGCCTTTATAAGAAGAGGAGATAAGGACTCAGACCTGCATAGAAGGAAGACCATGTGAAGGCACAGGGAGAAGATGACTACCTGCAAGACAAGGAGCATGGCCCCAGAAGTTGTCAACCCTGCTGACACCTTGAACTTGGACTTTTAAGCTCCAGAACAGTCAGATAATAAATTTCGGTTGTTTCAGTCACCCAGCTATGATATGGCTGTCCTATTAAACTAATACATGTTACAAACAACTAATCTGATCATGTTACTTAGCTTTCCTCATAAAAATCTCTATTTTCTTATTGCCCAAGGGATGAAATTCAAATGTCTTAGACAGGAATACAAAACTCTTTAAAATTTGGTCCATATTTTACTCTTAGCCTTTAACTTCTGTCTTTTTCATCTACATTCTATATGCAAGTTATATTCAATTTCTCACTTTCCCCCAAACATGCCAGAACCTTTCATGACCCTGCATCCTAGTATGTATTGTTCCCTCTGCATAAAGTAATATTTCTTTCTTCTTTGGAGAAATTATAAATTCTTTTTAAAAATTAGAATGCACGAAAAAGTAAGTTAGCTAATTAAACACCTGAGAGATTATAGCCATTTTCTTGGAAATTGTCCTATTACCTTAAAGACAACCAAAACTGAGGCACACAAGTATGGATTCTACGGAAAGAGAGAAGGGAAAAAGAAAAGAAAAATGGGATGTACTTCAGAAATAATATGCATACTGAGTCCTATGGCCATTTTCATTATGTTCTTTCTCCTCTAGTTCCATGATTCTTTAAGCTAAAAAAAAGTCCCAAAGTAGGCCAAAAGGTAGGTGGCCTGCATTATTGCTTCACCAGTTCTCAGAGAAAGAGCAAATCAAAGAATATAAGAATTAGAGGAAATCTCAGCAGTCATCCAGTCCAAACTCTTAACTTCTCGATGAGAAAAAAAAATGAAAAGTCAAATAGGTCTGACCTGCTTAAAATCACCAATTAACGAGTAGTAGAACCTTAATTCAAGTTTCCTAAACAAAAGTCAATGCTCCTTTTATGACATCCTATTTCTGTTTCAAGCATTCGACAGTTCCTAAAGTGTAAAACACATTCTTATTCTTCCTTCCATCATTTTTCTTTCTATGTTTTCAAACATTCTCTATATTCCTGAATGCAATCTTCTGATGTGCCATTGCCAGAATACATTTATGGGAATACATAGAAACACAAATATATATTAAAAATTTTTCATATACAATATGTTCTTGATACAAAATTTCAGGAGTGCAACCATGTTGTGTGCACACAACAGCAGTCCACAATGCTTAAATACATGTGATTTAAAATCTCCATACCTTTTTTGCAGTACTACCTTATTTTCATTGTTATGTTTTGATGTGAATGACTATAGCAGGCAAATGCCAGTATTCACAGCCCTAGTCCTACTTTGTCTGAGAAAATTATGCCAAGCGTGCAGTGCCATCTGCTCCTGTAGTGATGCCATCCTTCCATTTTTCAGCACCGTGATAAACAACCCAACTGCACATCATTCTCTTAGCTCCACAAGCACCTCAGGGCAAGAGGGGAGGGCATGTCATCCTCCTAAGTTACATCCAAAGTGATGCATATGGCAGGGTGAGGGAAGGGAGAAGCAGTAAGTGAGCACTTGGACCAGTGATAAATGGGCTAGCAGTCCTAGAAATTCAAAACAGCTACATGACTGAGAGACTTTCTCATACTTTGCAAATGGCCTGGTAGTGGTGAAGATAAGTCAGAAGAAGGGTAGGGTAGGGTAGGGTAGGGTAGGGTAGGGTGGGGTGGGGTGGAGACAATGTTCAGGACACTCTGAAATCAACAAGGCTCATATCAGCTTTTCCATCCCCAATTTTTCTGAGACTGTGGTCATCTTCTTACTGATAAAGACATGGTCAGGAAATGGATATGTGATTAGAAAACAAGCTGGTAAAATTATATAGAACAGTATGGTATTAATAATTCATGCAGGGCTTACATTCCATTTTCAGTTAGACATAAAAGTAAGGTCATGGAACTCTGATTTCAACAAAGTAATGTGAAAGTTGGGAGCATTACGAGTCTGGGAGTAACTGCTGTCTGATATTTAAGTTGCTTCTGTTAATATCCCTACCTCTGTATTGTGCTGGTTTCTGCTTATCCACAATCAGTGACAGAGAACTCACTACTATACTCTAATAGACAAGAACCTTTCTAGATACATTCAGACTGTCCAGCCCTTTTTCAATATGCACCTGTCACACGTTTTCTTAGTTTGTGAATAAAGAAAATCGCTATATAAGATCAATGGTATCCTCTAAACACACTAATTGATAAGTTGAAAAAGTATTTAAGAATGTCAGAGGCATTTCTGCCTATGTGGGCATGAAAATCCTACAAATATGACATAGAAGAATAACATTATGGAGATTTTTAGAGATATTTTTGAAGACATTGTGGGAACAAAGTAGATAACATTTTAGAAAGAAAGAAGTTTTGGGACTATGGTAAGTTTATGAGTGTACTCAGGGAAAAAGTCTCTCTGTGGATAAAAACCAGGGATAAATATCAAACTGAATTTTGGACTGGAACCAAGTATGGAACTCAGAAAGAAGAGACTTCAGTAACTGAGGTTTATCACTAGTTTTCAACTATTAATGTACAGGTGAATTATGTAGTTAAACATAAAGTGAAAATAAGAACCTGGCCAACGTTAATCTTTATCAGGCCATATTGACTCATCTGAGACAGTTTAACATCATTCGCTTCTCCTCACCTAAATTACAGTGAAACATCACATCCTCATAAAGCTTTTCAGATCATGGCAGGTTTAAGGCCACACAACACAGCATTGAAATCATAGGAGAAAAAGAGTATGGTGCCCTTGGGAAGATATTTTCAAGGACATGTTCTTTAATGCTGTCACTATTAATCATTTGGGTGGTAGCAGTTACCAGACTCTGTGCCAGGTAATGTGTTACATACTAGAGATACAAAGATGAAGCAGATAAATGCCCTATTTCTACAAGCTCCCAGATTAAAGGGAAAGATTTATGCACAGGTAACTAATTCACTTGGGAGCAGGGAGGGACCATCCTTCTGGAGAAAGAAACAGTTTCAGAAAGGAAATAGAATCTTATCATTCGGGGCCTTGAAGGCTGAGTAGGATTTTAACAGCTAGAAAAAGAGAAATGGCATTTTAGGTAGCTATCATATCTAAGCAAGAACTTTGGGGCAAACTGGACATAGGTGCACACGCCTGTAATCTCAGCTACTCAAGAGCCTAAGATGGGAGGATCACTTGAGCCCAAGTGTTTGAATCTGTCTAGCCTGGGCAGTATAGTAAGACCCTATCTGTAATATGTGTGTGTGTGTGTGTGTGTGTGTGTGTGTGTGTGTGTGTATGTATGTGTATCAGACTATGGGGAAAGAGTAAACCCTTTAGTTTATTCCCTCATTTTGCAAATGTTAGCTTGCCCTGTCAAAAACTCAGGCAAAGGAGACAGGTAAGTGTTCTCCATCATGGACAATCTGCTTAATTTCCAGGCCAGCCACTTGGGACCCCTTTGGCCTTCATCTCTCCCCTTTTCTTCCCCTGACTCACTGAGGTTTCTTAAGCAAGAAGCCAGACCAAGGATGCCTGTGCATGTATGTAGGCATGAGCACACCCATGTCTGTGTAGACTGATGTGTGAAAGACTGGCACTTGGATATAATCCCTATCAGTTCATTAAAATGGACTAAACTGCTGGGAGTGGTGGCTCACACCTGTAATTCCAGCACTTTGGGAGGCCAAGACAGGCAGATCACGAGGTCAGGAGATCGAGACCCTCTGGCTAACATAGTGAAATCCTGTCTCTACTAAAAAATACAAAAAAAATTATCCAGCCATGGTGGCATGCACCTGTAGTCCCAGCTACTCGAGAGGCTGAGGCAGGAGAATGGCGTGAACCCAGAAGGTGGAGCTTGCAGTGAGCCAAGATAGTGCCACTGCACTCTAGCCTGGGTGACAGAGTGAGACTCTGTCTAAAAAAAAAAAAAAAAAAAAAAACAAGCAAAAAACCCCCAAAAAACCAAGGACTAAACTTAAACAACACTTTTGATACTATGAGAGTCAAGGGAGAATCAGTATTCATCTAAATGTGTCCAAAATAATATCCCCTAATTTCAGAATTAACAGCTCATATGAACTCTTTATCTGATGTTCTTTACACACCCAAGCCAAGATGACAAGACAAGTTTTCTGCCTTATCTTAGAAGCTAGTAGTTCTCAGAAGCTTTGGAAACTAGTAGAAGATTCGTTTTTTGCTTTTTTTTTTTTCTTTTTTTTGAGATGGAGTCTCACTCTGTCACCCAGATGGGAGTGCAATGGCGCAATCTCAGCTCACTACAACCTCTGTCTCCCGGCTTCAAGCGATTCTCCTGCCTCAGCCTCCTGAGTAGCTGGGATTACAGGCGCATGCCACTACACCTTGCTAAGTTTTGTATTTTTAGTAGAGGGGGGTGGTTTCACCATGTTGGTCAGGCTGGTCTTGAACTCCTGACCTTGTGATCTGCCTGCCTCAGCCTCCCAAAGTGCTGGGTTTACAGGCATGAATCACCATGTCCGGCCAGAAGATTCTTTAATACATAGTCTTCTGGGTACCATTTATCCAAGAGAGTCCTGAAAAATTAGTATTTTCAGCAAAATCAATAATAGGCCCCATTAGATCATACTTAGCCACAGGTATGGGCCAGCACTACTCTTTAGCATATGTTTATTATTATTATTATCTTAATTATTACCAATGACAACATCATACTGTCAAAAACTCTTGCCATTAAAATTCTAATTTAGAATTTACAAAGTGCTTCTAAGAGCATTATCTCACTTATTTTTCTCACGACCATTAACAAAAGTTCGTAGATCTAGAAAGATGACTGACTTGCCTAGGATAACTTAGCTATTTCATAGTCGTGTACAGAAAAATCCAGATCTTCTTAACATTATGTCTCTTGTTGCACTAGAATAATGAGTTGTGCCACATAGAATCATATCCAATGAAGTAAATAAGAGTGCTTGACAAAAAAACTCATACTATATTTCTTCCCTAATTTTAGTTTAAATAGATATAATCGTGGTATTGTTATCTTTCCTACATGTACTTGCTTCAAGTAAGGTAACACTTTTTTTTTGCTGCCTGAAATATAATGTCAAATACAGAGTTCCAGGAGCTTGGGGACTTTCTATCTACTCTAAAAGAACACATTCTACTCCTCACTATGCATTTGACAACATCTCCTTTATTAAAGAGTTGCCTCCTTTATCCTGACTTTCATTCACTTTCAATTCATCCATCCCTACAAAATATCCAAGAAAGAACCATTTCTGTATAGAAATTAAACACAAATTATTATCAATACTGGAACAGCTATTTCCTACCTCCATAGATGTCTAGGTTGTGATTTAAACAAAACAAAACAAAAAAAGCAAAAATGTCAGGCCTGGTGGCTTACGCCTGTAATCCCAGCACTTAGGGAGGCTGTCATGGGTGGATCACTTGAGCTCCAGTGTGAGACCAGCCTGGGCAAGATGGCAAAATCTTGTATCTACAAAAAAAAAAAAAAAAAAAAAACCAATATCAGCTGGGTATGGTGGCAAGCACCTCTAGTCCCAGTGCCTTAAGAGGCTGAGGTAGGGGATCACTTGGGCCTGGGAGGTGGAGGCTGCAATAAGCAGAGATCGTGCCACTGCACTCCAGCCTGAGTGACAGAGTGAGACTCTGTCTCAAAAGAAAAGGGAGTGTTAGGGGAAACAAAAGAAAGCTATAAAAGAAAAGGGAAAATAAACTCATTGCTTCATGTGTGTATATCTGTCTTAGCGGCAGGACAGACTTTCTTCAAAGAATGGATGACCCTAGCTGGAATCCACTGAACGGACGGAAGGTTATAACTGTCCACGTGCCCACTGTGGTGCCATTAGTTCACTACCCTCTGCTAAAATATGCTGCCTCCTTCATAAGATATGTGGTTTCAAGCAACAGTTTCCCTTTTAACAAAACGTGTCCCTGCCATTTGGACGGATTAGTCAAAATAATAAACTGTTGAATAAATTGTTGTTAATTTAAGGTTGAAACGTCGGATTAAACATCAATTTCACTTATGATTTCTCTGATGAAATCCTCACTGGCATTCTGTAATCTGAAATCTGAAATTCCTAATTCAGCCACAAAGTTTGGTGTTGATTTTTTGAGGAGGCCATGGTTAGTACAAAAGGTAGAGATAGAAAACAGGCAGAAAATGCCTCAATACCAAGAACACCTTTCTAACAGAAGTTGTTCATGGGAGCCAAAGCCAGCCAGCAAATGCTTTATCCATAAGGTTAATCACAAGCAGGTGCATTCATTAGCAAAGGATAGGTCAGGAATACAGATACAGACAGGTGAGATAAGATAGTACAGACCCAGAGGGTCATTCCTTTTATGTCAAGACTATAGAGGGCAGCTCCTTTAAAGAAACTAAATGAAGCTGGGCAAAATGTTACAGAAAGAATAGATAACTGACCCATTCCTCAGGAGGGATTACTGCAAGGAGTGGGAGCTTAGGCTGAAAGACATTTAAGAACAATTCCAGTGCTTAGATTCTATTAAAGATTTCAATTTGCAAATATTTTAATTTTATCTTATGAGAAACTTGTTTTTCTTACACAAGCCAAAATTCAGTAATGTAGCACTTAAATCATGTTGTACCTTTAAATTTAAATGGATGGTAAATAGAATTATTTGTTAAGCCTTAAGTCCTAAAAGCTGAAAAACTCATTCTGCTTCTCATACATTTGACCAATAGTGACAAATCACCAGCTGTAGGCAGCCCAAGAGGCCAATGTTTATTAAATGTCTCACTCGACCCCAAATCTCATGAATTGTTTAACATACAAGACAGACAAAAAGACAGTATTTCTCCTTGTGTCGGCTCTCGTTAGGAGCGTCTCTGCTTTTCTCACTGCTGGCTAGAAACAACATTAACATTCATTGTTCTTAAACACATGGGAGACCTGGGGGTCTCTGTATACACAGCTTATCCTGTGCCACATGTGTGCAAATGTGAACCTAGTCCATAAGCATAAAGAAGAAAATGTTAAGGCCATATTGATGGTACCCACTTAGGAGGGCAGGGCAGTTGGCAGTGTGTAGTGTCACCATGGGGGGCAATTGAAATGTGCTGGAGAAAGAACTCAGTAATCTCGCAGCAAAAAGAAAACCTCATGAAATCAATTGTATAGACAAAGTGAGACTTTTCAAGTCATCCATTTAAAGCCAGTCATAATAGAATTGGCTTTAGGTGGCCAGTGACCTGCAAGACAGATGCTTATCCAATCTTTGAAGTAGCTAAAGAATTTTGTCATTGCTTTTTCTCATGCTGCCTTTCTCAATAATGTATGAAAAAAAAAAATAGAAGGAGCACTATCAGCATGATGATGGGTGGTTCATTTGGAAAATCTCTAGAGGCTCTTGTAATCTTATGAATTCCCGTGATTCTAAGTGACTAAATATTTTTAATGAATAACAATTTTCTCAGCGAAGTAAATATTTCAGCATTATGAATGTGAATAACTCGAGGAAAACCTTACTGCACTAAATGTCTACTTAACAGGCATTCAACTCTACCATTTCTGTAAATAGTGTGGTTTCAGCTAGCCCCACAAATGTCATCATGAATTTAAACTTAAGGGATGTTTTCTGCTTTGCACCAGCCTCCAGAAAGGCCAACTCTGACACCCGTTGTCAAGGATTAGGGGCACACTATACTGAACTGGAAGCATAAGTACTGATCAACAAAGAGAGAGACCTATTTGGTTTATAATAACCTGACCATCTTAAGAAAGAGGCTTTAAATATTGAATCAGTCCAGCCCTTTCTGGACTTCTTGAATCAATATGACATTCAACTAAACCAGCAGTTCCAAAAATGTTCTAGCCTTGGATTATTATCAGAACTATGAAGCACAGCACATGGCCCCACCCTTTCCCCCCTCTCTTCATAAAGAAAGAGTTAGGAATTTTCTTGATATATTACTATTGCAAAGGGGTATAAGAAATGAATGCAGTCTGCAACTTAAATAAATACAGGAAAAAAACCTCCTCACCATTTGCACATACCAACCAATGTGATTTGTAGTAATCAGTTGTCACCCATGGAAATACAGAAAACAAGAGGTGATATTTTCCATTAGCCACATCCAAACCCCTAACAAAGAGTTCCTGTGGTGGTGGTTATAAACATCAGCTAAACTCCCTAGAGTGACACATCTTTTCTAGAGCATTACATATAGGTGATTCCTATAACATATTTTTATTACTATTATTTGTCTTTTATCTTTTACATATCTTTGCAGATGGTAATTCACAGCAACCCAAAATAAGACTACAGAGCAACAGAAAAGAGCACTCTGTAAAGTTAAGCATAATAAACCTTAATAATTTTCTCACTTGTTCACATAGCTGGAGCTAGGCTACAAGAAGGCCTGTGGAGCTTCCTTTTCTAGGCATGAACATTTCTCATTTGTTTAACATTGTGAATCAGCAGTTATTGTGCTTCAGTGAACCCAGAAGTTTCAAAGCAGGACGAAAGTAAATTAATAAATCTGGCAAAGTTTAAAACTTAAGAATGAAAGACAGTGGCAGGAAAACAGAGTAGAATGGCATGAATCAAGTTGCTGTAAGAGGCAGGATGATAGCTCTCTATTCAAAGGGGCCAACCAAGCTCATTCTCATTTCCCAAAAACCATAGCATTTTATGAACTGCATATGCATTTTCAGACCATCAAGTTCTTCCCAATTTAAATACCATGTGCTTCTTCACATTATTTTCTTTCCCTGCAGTTCCATGATGGTCTTTTATCTTCTAACATCCATTAGCACTGACTGCATATCCTTCATAGAGGATGCTTAATTTGATAACTTATGGAGTAATTTACCTTTTAATATACCTTAAATATATGTGGAATACTCTCTAAAGACAGGGACCATCATGTGGTATCCCAAACTTCTTATACCATCCAACACAGAGAAGGAGGTAAAAAATTATCTGTTGATTAAAAAAAGCTTCTGTATCCATTTTGTAACTATCCGTCTGTCCACAAATTAGAGCTTCATTAAATAGTCCATGTATTGATTCGTGCAACATACAGATTTATATACAATTTCACTCACCACTGCCTACTTGCTTTTCAAAAAAGAAATATGGTGTAATGTGGCCATGCCAAAGATGGAAAGTGAAGAGATTATTAAAGAGAAAACAATAAAGAAAGAGGAGGGGGTGATAGAGGGAGAAAGAGAAAGGGAAAAGGAAGAAGGGAGAAGGAGGAGGAGGAAAAGAGGAAGACCCAATGTGCCACAATAAAGATGGCTGTTAAGGTGGTTTCTGCCATATCTGCCTCTCATGAGTAAACAAAACCAATTCCCTCTATTAACACGGTTTTGTTTCAGTAAGGTTATAGCACAGTTCTGCTAGAACTCAAGCTTAAAAGTGAGGGCCCCTGACATCATCAGAACTGGAAAAAGCCAACTTTCGCCCATGGCTTGATCCGAGCTTCTGACAACCATCTGTTAAGCGATTTGACTTTACAGTTTTAACTTTTTGGAAGATGCACCAACGGTTGACACTATTTCCCAGAATCTCAGACTGCTCAACAATGTGGTTTTCCACAAACCTCCCTGTATACAAACTCGTAATTTTGCCAAGAATTTTAAATTTTGCACTGAATGTTGTGCAATCTCTCAGAATTATTCTATTTCCTTGGAATTGATTTCTGATAGAAAATTAACCCCTAAGGTACTCAAAGATTAAAGGGACACTTTTCACCAATTACTGAGGTTGGATGTTAGGAAAGCATCTTTCTGTTTTGCTCTTTGGTCTTAATATATCTTTATACGGTACTTCTGCCTGAGACATGAGACTGCATTTTCTCTACATTTCCATCTCATTTCAAAGAAGAGCTCTATTCTACAGTTTTGTAGACAAGGGCCTCCTCTTCTTGATCCACCCATCACCATCAGTAGTGATGCTTGTGTTAATAACATGCTTATGTATTGACATGAGAATTACTGAATCAAAAAAGAACTCAACAACCGAGTGCACTACTAACTAAAGAAGAAATTCCAAAAGGGCAGTTATATTTTTATCAAGTAAGTGAAGGAAAGGAATGTTGGCCAGAGAGCTACAAAATCATACAAGAGAAAGAACATGCTACTTTAAACATGAATTTATTGACAAGTTTGCTACAGCTGAAAAGTCTTTGGTTAGAGCAGACGCAGTGCAGGAGTCCACAAACTAGAACAGTTTGATTATGTGCCAGAAGTCTTTTTCAACAGCCATTTTGAAATGTGTATTTATAGACAAAGAGAACCATAAAAATTGCATATGGTCTTCTGACCACTGGAGCACTTAACTTTAACCGGAGAAGTGGAAGCCAATTTAATCTTTTTCCCCTCTTATTTTTAATACTTTGGTGGCACATTATTACACCTACCATTACAATTTGCTACTCTTAAGTTAAATCCCTGAAGGCCAGGCACTGAGAAACCTAAAACCAGATGCTGGTGAATATAAGGAGGGGAAGGGTTAAGCTTCCATGACAATTAAGCAAGAAATCTCTGGAGAAATCCAAATCAGCTTTGGCTATAGGGGGAAAAAAAGTATGCTTCCAGGAAAAACAAAAACATGTTATTAACCTATCCTAGAGGCAAAAACTACACTTTAGTAGGAGGTACTGCTATCTGAGAGGTTTGTTTATTTATTTTTTTGGTGACACATTGAGTAATAATGGAAATAGTCAGACACTAGTGGATTGTATATATTTGGCCATTTTCCTTCTTTTTGGGTTTTCCTTTTCCTTGCTGGTCCTTCCTTGTTTATCCGATCTAATGCAATAAAATGCGTAATTAATTTCTAAACGCTTCCATTGAGCAGTGCAATTTGTCAAGTCGAGTTGTTAATAGAATTAAGCTTTTTATCAGCGATTAGCAAAAGAAGGTTAAAAAAAATTAATTACGAAATTGTATGCCTCCCTGGTTCAAAGCCAGGTTTTGGATTAAATGTTCGATAAAGGTTTCCTGACACGTTATAAAACATTTAGCAAAAGCTGCTTTCCCCTAGTGCATTTAAAACCTGTCTCTGAGCAAAACCAACCAGCAAAGCAAGAGCATTTGCGCAGACCTCAGTAGTGCACACAAGCGTGGAAAGATATAATACCACTTTTACCAAATACTGAAGAAAACACTGGTTTTCCTCCCCCTACTCAGGAAAAGGGACAAGCCGTGACCTCGCAAATATTTTTCATCTTTAACTTTTGATAGTGTGGTTTGTAGCTTGAGTAAAATTGAAGAATTGGTTGAAAGAAGTAATAAAACAGTCCATTGATGATATAATTAATATATAACATGCCTTTATTTGTAATTATATACAACATATCCACAAAGGCTAGTATGTAAAGGATAGAAAGTGAAGAGTTGAAAGCCTGCTCAAAATATCTGATCTTCTCTAAATTGCTGTTATAATTTATGCATTTCTCCTGTACTTGGTCCTCTCTTTTCTTTCTCTTTTGTATGTGTCAGTCTCACCTCACTTTTCTGTGAGTGGAGTAATTCAATTCATTTCACCCTATCACTGTCTCTACTCCAAGTGAGGAGGAGAGAGACAGGATGAATCCGACGAATCAGACCCTGACATCTATCCACTAAGTCACATGTCATGAGTGTCAAAAGCTATTGTTCCACAGTCACAGAAATCAAGTCCTATTTTACCTTTCTTTCAACCGCTGCACTCACGCACAGCAAGCAGTATTTCTCTGCTTTCACATCCGGGGCTTCTATGCTTATGCTATCTGCTTCCAAACCCTATGTTAGAGGCACTTCTGGGCAAGACCCTGAGAGTGGTTTTCATGGGAAGGTGTGTTCTCTTCAAAGGAGGTACATAATCTTTGGCTCTCAAATTCTAAATTTAGAATGGGAGGTCAGAGGATGCCCTTCAACCTTAGATCTAGGTCGTGTTCACTAAACTCCCTTTTAGCAGGGACCCAAGCATTATAGCTACAGGGAAATTTTACTGACTAATGTAACTGGTAACACATTTACAAATGGAGTATGCCCAATCTGTGCATGTATACTCCATCCCTCAGAAGGCTGGGAGGTGAAGACATGAATAATAAGGCAAACACTCACTATGCAAAATGTTCTTTTTTCTATTAAGCAGGGTTACTCTTTTCTTCTGTTTTTCTTAGTCCTTTTTCTTTCCTTTTTTTCTCTTCTGTCTTTTCTGCTTTCCAACATTCTTTGGATAGTTTTCTTGAGCAGTCATACAAGACTCAATTTGTAAGAAGTATTCAAAGAACGGTGCAGTGTGACAGTTTTATGAAACAAATTTGGATTATAGGAAACAATGTTATTGCACTTTCTGATATCATATTAATTTTTTTCTGAATATTTGCTGCTAATGATAAAATAAACAAACAACAAAGCAGATAGAAAAAACAGAGTCAGCTTAGAAATCTGGTAGAGAATTACAATGAGCAATGTAATTTTTTTCTGGTTGCTTGAATTTAAGCTCTGTGACCTCCATGGAAATTTCTAGTCTTGCTTATTCCTGTAACCTCATTACCTACAGAACTGCTGATACATGGTGAGTATTCTATAAATACTAGTTAAATCAGTGAATGGTTAAGTGAATGTTATTGTTTGTGTCATTTTTCCTTGTTGAACTTGCCTTATTGAAATTTTAAAAAGGAACTATTCTTTGTTTTCTCAGTAAACATGGAAATATACTTTGACTTTCCTTAATGACTCAGAATTTTGCTGTGCCTCATTAAGTATGAGTAATATTAATTAACACTACAAAATTAATAACCAGGCAATTATCAGATAAAATAGGAGGAATTAAAACTGATCCTCATTGACCTTAGCTTGTCACCCTTTTTACTTTTGACTGGTTCTTTGATTTCAGCTTGTTTTCTTGTTCTTTATCTCATTCTCATAAAGGAAAGAAGAATGTGCAATTCTTTGGCCTTCTAAACTAAATTTAACACCATTGCCTTTCTACAAATTTGTGGAGTGAATCTGAGGATTAATCCATCTTCTCCCAAATTATTTTCCAACCCACATTATAATCCTTTTTCACCATATATATCAGTCTCCTTTGAATTCTCAGTAGCTTTCAAAATATCTTTTATTATCTGAGTATTACCAACAACTTATTTAAATATGGAAGTTTCATTTAACTCTTCTGTATCTTTTTTTAAATCAGTTAATAATTTCCTCCCCTTTAAAAATTAATGCTAGGCTAGTATATTTAAAACCCATAATCTTTAAAGTAGTTAACACAATGTCAGGGATACATTTTTCTAAGCATTTTTAAAATCAAATTTTAACAGAATTCTAAAAAAAAAGTAATATTTTAAAAAATCATCCTTTATAATTGTGTACTATAATCAGGTGACAGAAATTTCTTTTAAGGAAATGTATCATATTCTAAGTAACAGTGAGGTCCACAGTTTGAATCAATGAAGCAATAGTGGGAAACAGGAAAATTATTTTTAAAATCATGTGTTTGCCCTGCTTCCTGAAGGTGAACACAACACTTGCGTAACAGTAAAATAGAGTTGTTATTTTCAGGTAGGCACATACTTCTAAAAGTGACCTCTTATTATATGTATAATCATATGAGACTGCTCAATTAAAAAGATAGAAGAGAATGACAACTACGCATAAGCTTGTACCTTCTTATCACAAGGTTTATGTGTGATACTTGAAAACTATTGGGGAGACATCTTGCATCATTAAAATACGTTTTTAAAAGAACTCCTACACATAAACTGTCCTTGTTTCACCAAATCTGTAGACATTGGGATTTAGCTTGACCCTACCCAAGGATTGTCTTTTTATTAAATCAGAACATATCAATTCACTGCTGGTGTTAACACTGTTCAACATATTCAGTAATTAGAACAAGAGAAATTCTACAAAATTGTTCAGTGGCTCTGCAGTCAGCTGTTAGATTTTCACAACCATACATTTAGCAATTCGATAACATGTCAGACTTAAAATGCCAAACTGATCTTACCAACAGTGCACATGCCTCAATCAATTGCATTTACTCAAAACCCTTTTTTAGCTTATTTATGAGACACTGGCCCAGAGACAGGAGTTAAAAACACTCATATGAAATACGGTTTGTTTGTTCTAACATTGCTCTAGAGGTATAAGACAGTATTCAATGGCTGTACTTTGTTCATAAATGGTGAAGAATTTAGACTGGTTCATTTTCAATCTTGACAGTCTACAAGATAAATTAAAATTGGAAAATTTCACCAAGGCTTACTTCTTACGCCCGTTTTTAAAAATAATGATATGTGTTTGTGTTATCATATTTTAAGACTTATTTCATTTTGCTGGATTACTTCTCTTTCACAACCAGAAGGCAATATAATAATGATGTGCAGGAAAGTAGTTTTAACTTAGAAAGCACTAAATAAATGTGTGATATGTGTAACTGTGGTGCTGGTGGTATTGGTACGCAATCATTTGGTCAAGTTGTTTGCAAAAATATGTTTATTTCCTGTTGGTTGAGTGTACAAGTGACTGGATAATACTTTTGATAACAAAAATTCTCAACTAAAAAACAAAACAAACAAACAAACAAAAAAAAAACCAGAGTGTTTGGGTCTTCTCTTTCTTAGTTCTCTGCCTTTAAAACAGCTATCTTCATACTCTGCTGCAGCATCACAGCTTGCTTTCTCCTCATTTTTCTCATTTTACCTCATCTCAAAATACTTCTTCTATCCAACTTCCAGATTCTCTTCTTTTCTTTTTTCTACAGTCTTTCTTCTCAATATTCCCCCTGCAATTTCCCAGGTATGTTCCTTGGAGAAGTTACATTTCCAAGATTCGGTATTTACCTCATATATACGGCTAAATCTTTCATTTACATTCAGAAGACGGTTTTCTGTGATTGTCTTTTTCTAAGGAAAGGAATGCTAAACTTTCTCTCCTTCTAATCCTTTCAATAAGGCTCTTTCTTTACATTTGTATAGTAAATTTAACTTTCCAAAGGGCTTAAACAAACACACTTGATCTCACTTAATATTTACAGACACTGCCTAGTGGTAGGTAGAATCTTTAATCTCCAGGACTCTCCCTTCTCTCCAGTAATAAACAGATTTATTAAAATAATAATAATTGGTCACATGACCTCATATACACATTTTTAAAAATTTTCAAATAATATATAAATAACAATGAACTGCTACATCAACTTACTATAAACTATGCTAATATATTATGAATGTAAAATATATAAAAATAGGAATAAAAATGAGTGAGATAAAAAATACACAGGGTTTCTAATAATTTCTTCAAGTTCTCAGTTCATAATCTTGGGATCCTCTTTGAGACCACTGCATGATCTTCTAGGGCTTTTTGCACCTGGACACCTTCTAAGAGCGCTGGTGCCCTGGAGGAGGTGGAGGGAGAGAGCTAGGAAAGGAATTCTTTCCTGCTACACCAGCATAATTTCCAGGTTTCTAACTCTGGTTCCCTTTTCCTTGGCCTGAGTCCTCAACCTATGTGAGGCTTAGAGGGGAGAAAGCCAATTAGTGTGTATCTGTGCCTTGAGGATAAAGAATGAGAACCTAAGCCTAACTCCTAAAGTCCAAGAAATCATTTCCTATGGGAGATTTAGACTTCAGCTAAGTGCTTTTCCTTAAGTGTTTGTTGATAAGGTAGAGGTGGAGGCAGAGATAGAGCATCACCTGGGAAAGGATGCAGCTGATTAACATTCTGAGCATGTAAAACAGTTTGTGCACAATTAACTTTTCTAAAATATATCCTAAGCTTTCAAATTATATTTTGCAAAGTGTAATTCTATCCTATTACCCTCAGCCACATACACCTTGGTATCATAGTACTGTAAATTATTCCTTTGCCTCCTTAGTGTTTACAACTTTCTGATATAGCACTTGTAGATAGTGATCGTGCATATTCCTTCCTAGTTATCACAGTAAAACTAGGGCTATTTTATTTTTCTAATCTTTCCGCATGCACCCTAAAGTTCTTCAATCATTTTTGTTGTTGGTTTCTTCTTTCATTTTCAGTTAGCATTTTTCTGATCCTGGGGCATTCAAACCTAGAAGGGGGATGCCAGATAGCTGCTCACCTTACCTATAGGAGCTATAGGGTACACCTTTCCTATTGCGTAATAGCATGTGTCTATTTATGAGGCCAGTGCTCTTATGCATTTTTATTATCTTGGCATCACATTGAATTATCAGCATGTCACCTCACTATTTAGAAAGCTGTCATCTGATGCTCTCTTCTTCATAGCATCCTTCCACTTTGGCTCCATCTTTCTCATACCTTTGAATTCCATTTTCTTTTTCAGTTTCACTTTGTTGAAAGTTATCTGTATTTTAAACAATTTTCTGATTAAAAAACAATTATTTATCCAGGAAATTAGCACAGTGTCCTGCATCCTATCTTTCTGAAGACTAAGTTCTTCAAAAAATTCTTAGCCAACTAAAAACAGATTCACAAAATGTGGCTGATCTTGGAAATCTTTCCAAAATGCTCTTAGATCATTCTCTTTTTCACTTGAATGTGTGTTATTCTCTATGTGACAGGTGTGTGCGTGTGTTATTGATATGTTATACACATATATGTTATTACTATAAGAAATAATATAAAATATATACATTATATATTAATGCAATATATTAATAAAATATTATGAAATATGATATAATATATTACATATATGTATATATATCTGCATTCATATCTTTTTCTAAATTAAAGAGACCAGTTGAGCAAGTGTTTTTATACTTTATGTGGCTGATCTCTATAGCACAAGAATAATTTCAGTATGTAATAATTAATAAATCACTTCCCTATTGATCCTAATGGATCCCCTTCTTCACCATTTCATTATCATTTTTCCAAACCAAATTTGGATAGGAATATTCATATTTTCTTTGCCATTTTAGGACCTTTTTACCTAAATGCAATGACTATTGTATTAAAAAGAAAAAAGATTCCAGTCTCTCCTCCATTTCCTATGTGAATGAAGTTAATAGTTACTATCTGTTGTGCTTGTTGCTGTTATTAACTTGGTGATATTGAATCTGGAATTTCATTTTAATTATCAAGGAACTGGAAATTGTGAAACAACAGATCCTAGACTGTGATGTGACAACATTTTAGTCTTCTTGGGTGGTAAGGTTTCTAGGTATTATGGGATATATGACACAAATGCTGATAAATTACTTCTCAGACTCCATATTGAAGTCTTAAATCCTCCCATAAACGCATCTTTTTCTGTTGATATTTTGTCCACTTTTGACTGTATAAGATGTCCAAGCCCTGTCTGGGATTCTAGGCTTTTGGGCTGGAGGCATGTGAGTCTATTCACTTTGGTGTTCTCTGTAGGTATCAGATAGGTAGCAAGCACTTATGAGTGTACGCAAAACTAAGTCTCTAAAACTCGGTTAGCCTATTGTATCAGGGAAACTATCATTGCACAGAAAAGAATGCAATAAATTTCAGGTCATAAATCATTCAGCATATCTTGATAGGGGAGCAAGGAAAAACTTGAAGAGGATTTCATGTGCTTAAGAGGACAGACAGAAGGAGGGAAAGGACATTTACAAGGGAAACATGAAATCATTAAAATAAAAGCAAGCCACATAACTTTCAATTTTCTGCACTTGGAAAACTCTTCTTTGTTCCTCATGTGGAAGGGCTTGAGGACTTCAGATACATTCATAGACACTGTTTTCCTGAGTGCTCAGTGAGAAGAAGGCTAAAAAATCTTAATTTTTAGGCTCTTAAAGCAAAGTTTTTATTTCTATGGGTTGAGCTCTGTCACTCTACCCACTTTCCCTGGGGAGGCCTGTCTGCTCCCTAATGGTCAAAGGGAAGATAACACTATAAAAGAGAAAGACAAAAAAATGTTAGCATGGGACCACTTGTTTAACTTATGAATAACAAACACAACAAAGAATGTAATCAGGACAAAAATAGGAAGGCGATCATAATGAACTATGTCTGCTCTCAATTGCAGAAATCGATTAACCTACCATAAAAAAGGATGGTGCTGGACACCGTGGCTCATGCCTGTAATCCCAGTACTTTGGGAGGCCGAGGTGAGTGGATCACCTGAGGTTAGGAGTTGGAGATCAGCCTGGCCAACATGGTGAAACCCCGTTTCTACTAAAAATACAAAAATTAGCCAGGTGTGGCAGCACATGCCTGTAATCCCAGCTACTCGGGAGGCTGAGGCACGAGAACGGCTTGAACCTGGGAGGCAGAGGTTGCAGTGAGCCAAGATCGCGCCACTTCACTCCAGCCTGGGTGACAGAGTGAGACTGTCTGAAAAAAAAAAAAAAAAGGATGGATATTTTTATAGTAACATATATGATAAGAAACTGTATATTGAGTGATATGGTTAAATATTTTCAGCTTCACTCCCATAAAGCACATGTCAAGATTATACCAACTTTTATATTGCATTTGATTAGAGTAAAATTTTATGTTTTTAAGTACCAATCTAGATCAATGACCTTGTTGTTGTAAGATAAGGTTGAGTCCAAACAATTAATGGTTATATCCACTAATATCACTTGTATTAATCTTCATAGAAAAAATGTATTCTCTGTGTTGCATCTTTTGACTTCTAAAAATATATGGTAGCATAGTTTTAAGGCCAAGAGTTTTGCTAAAAGTCTCAGGGAGTAATCCATGGCTTCTTAACTCAGAGGAGAAAGGTACACATGTAACTGCTTACAAGAATGAGAACTAAGTGTAGAGAAAAGTACAGAACATCTCCTAGAGGCTGCATCTGAAAATGATACTGTGCTACTTCTAAGCAGGATGGCAATGAAACAAG
This sequence comes from Trachypithecus francoisi, assembly GCF_009764315.1. Taxonomy (NCBI): domain Eukaryota; kingdom Metazoa; phylum Chordata; class Mammalia; order Primates; family Cercopithecidae; genus Trachypithecus; species Trachypithecus francoisi. The sequence continues at coordinate 72,775,146 of NW_022681453.1, read as the reverse complement.
TCTGCCTGCACTTGGTTGTTACCACAGGCCTGGCTTATTTAAGGGTTAAGGGAAGTATTACCTTTTAGTATTATGTTGTCTAGCAGTTCAGCAGGATCTAATTAGGTGTAGTAGCTCATCAAGGTAAAGACAGTATATTCTGCTATCTCCCTGGTCTCTTAATCTCTAGGTGAACCCTAAAAATGTACTCTTATGAGATAAAGAGATAAAAAAACTGTCCCTCTGTTCTTCTTCCAGATTACATTCTTAATCTGGACTTTATTTTGTTCCAAGTTGGAGGGTTGTCTGGAATTGCTTGACTGCCAAACTTGGGCAAAAAAGTAGCCTTATGATGTTTCCCATATGCTAGTAGGAGGTGGCGTCCAAGACATTGAGTCATGGCTTTAGTACAGCCTCATCAATTGCTGCAGTTTACCTTCTGAGGCCAGAGTCTCTGAGAGGCTCATGGGCTCTAAGGGGCATTGTTTAGTGTTTCTGCTTTACTGTGACTGTCAAAAAATAAGAGAGTTAAGGGATAGAGAGTTAGAGAAGAGAAGATGGTGGCAGGTTTTTTTATTTTTATTTATTTTTATTTTTTTTGAGACAGGGCTTTGGTCTGTTGCCCAGGCTGGAGTGCAGTGGCATAATCATGGCTCACTGAAGCCTCAAGCTCCCAAACTCAAGCAATCCTCCCACCTTAGCCTTACCAGTAGCTGGGACTAATGGTGCATGCCATCTTGCCCAGCTATTTTTTAATTTTTATTTTTTGTAGAGAAGAGATCTTGCTCTGTTGCTCAGGCTGGTCTCGAAAAACTGAGTTTAAGCAATCCTCCCACCTTGGCTTCCCAAAGTGCTGGGGGGAGAAAAAAGTTTTCATAGAGGTCTGCTTAATCTCTAGCAGCACCTTCCTTCCCTGAGGTCTGTGGGTGGAGCTGAATGTTCCAACCTTAGAATCATTTGGTTTTCCTGTGAGCAGCCCCATCCTAAGGCTCTCAAGAGGCTCCTTCCTAAGCTACCTACCTCATTAGCATAAACTCAGGTATGATCAAAAGGGACATGTTATGAATAACAAAAGACATTCCAATTACCCAGCGATTTTGAAGGGTTTTAGGAACTCAGTGCCAGGAATGGGGACAAAGACGTAATATATTCTTCTTATGTCACAACATGAAAAAGCACATGCTGAAGAATACGAAGCTGTGGAATCTGCTCTTCCTGAGAAAGGGTCACTTAGAGAGAGGCTAAGGTTCATGTTGGAATTGTTTTTAATTGGGAGTTTGGCGCTTGTGGGAAGTAGATATGGTGTGTGAGAGACTGTGTTACTATTAAGCTCAATGTGGGACTGCATTTGGTGCGTTCTATCATAGCAGATTTACATCTGTCCTTTTGACAATGTAGTAACTTTTCAAATCCACATCTAGACGATTCATAGCCTGCCATCTGCTCTCCTATCCGAAGAAACTCGATAGCATATTCCCTGCCAGAATATGACTTCAGTTTATATGTCCTGCTGCTCTGGCCGTAAGAATCTAAATACTTGTTCAAGGATGATGAAGTTGTTGGGAAGGGCATTTCTTTCCCCAATGCCTTGTCTCACACTAATGGCATAACAGCAGTCCCAAGAGGTGGTGTATCATCCGTCCCACCTGGGAAAAGAAATGATCAGATTGAACAGGGTAACAACTGTGGTCAATCTTTGGGACTCAAATACAGGCTTCCTGAAATGTTTCTGTGTTGAAATATCAAGATCCCATTAGGATTCTTCAGTCAACTTAGAATGATGGCAGTTGTCTTCCCCCAATCCTCTTGACCTGGACAAGTCCAATAACATCAGTTGTGCTCTCATCTCAAAACATAAGACAGAGTAACAAAAGACATTCTTTGGATCTTATTCATTTGTTTTTATCTTTAGTTTAAAAAGTTGTATTTGTTGTTGTTGTTGTTGTTTTCCTTCAAATAACTATTAGCGAGAACAGGGGAGGAAAGATTTGTCTCTTGACTGTTTTTTTTTTTAACAGAAGGGAAGTACTTTATTTTCTCCCCTTGAGAATTTGCTATTTTGTCCCCAGGGTCACAATTACTTAAAACTTCATACTTAAGCTTTAACACCCCTTTCTGTTGCTAGCCCACCTCTTCCCTCCCTTTCTTCCCCACACAAGAGGAAACTGTAGAGAAATACTACTTAATTATCACACCACGTAACTAATTAAAAGCAAGATGCTTGTGTATGGTATGCTAATGAGCTATTAGAGATCTAGCATGCTTTAGTGACAAGACATGGGTTCCTATTCTACTCTTCACCTGGCTGTGGATTTCCAGTTGACAGTTAATGATGATGAGATGGGAATTTATTATGCTGCTTGCAAGCCAAGAACTTTGAGAGAGGGCAGAAAGGTCAAGTAACAGAATCACTCAGAGGAAACAACACCTGAGCTGAAACCAAGAGACAAAAGGAATGTATTTGATTTACAGGAGACCACAAAGAATATGGAATGCATAGCAGAAGGTATTCAATAAATAGAGAACTTTTATTATTATTTCTGGTAGGCCCAGTGATGGGAGATGAGCATATTGGAAGAGAACTATTGATCAGCTACTTGTACGTATGCCTTATGTCCAGATTTGAGTATATTAGTTTAGAAGTCACCAAAGACAGCCTGAAAAGATTGGCATTTCATACAGAAACAGAGGCAGGGGCAAGCACAGAAGCATATAGAGAGGTAAAAAAGATGATACAGGAAGAGAGGAAAAATGATAAAGAGTAGTTATATAATATATATGGTTAGTCTGTGAGAAAAAAGATTATAAAGAGTAAAGGGGAATATTATCAAGAGGCAAAAACACAGCAACACTAATACAATAATAATAGTGAACACTAACACTAACAATATTAATAACCAACATTTATTGGAGTGCTCCTTTTCTGCGTGGCAGGCAACTATCAACTGCTTTGCACTTTACATGTGTCAACTCACTGACTCTTTATGACATCTCATCCTAGAGGGCAATGTGATAAGATCAATGCAGGTATTTCTAACCACTATCCCTAAACAGGGATTCAAAACTAAGATCTTGTGAAAGAGAGCAGGAAAAGTAGACTCTCAATATATACACTGAACTGGAAAGCAAGGCAGATGTTACATTTTTTGAAGTTGGCGCCCTTTGCATCCAGAATATAAGAGGTGCTCATTTAACAGTAAATAAAAATGAACGATGGGATGTTAGAAATGTGAGTGAACTTTGAACAGATCCATTCCTTTTTGTGAAAAATAGTAGGGGCATCCAATAGCGGGACAAATGTTCTGACGCCATCCTCTGTTCGTCTGTTTTTGTTTTTTTTGTTTGTTTTGTTTTGTTTTTGTTTTTGAAGACGGAGTTTCGCTCTGTCACCCAGGCTGGAGTGCAGTGACCAGATCTCGGCTCACTTCAAGCTCCGCCTCCCGGGTTTAGGCCACTCTCCTGCCTCAGCCTCCCGAATAGCTGGGACTGCAGGCGCCTGCCACCAGGCCTGGCTAATTTTTTTTTTTTTTGTATATTTAGTAGAGACGGGGTTTCACCATGTTAGCCTCAGCCTCCCAAAGTGCTGGGATTACAGGTGTGAGCCACCGCGCCCAGCCTGTTCGTCTGTTTTTTAGGCACATGAAGTTACTCTCAGCCTGCAGCAGAGACTGACAGTATTCTCCCCCATATTTTTTCTTCCCATCTTCCTCTGTGGGAGAATATATGTATTAATGGTTGAGCGATAAGCCAAGCTAAAATCCTCCAGTTTATAGTCTCCCTTGCCAATGGAATGGCCAATGAGATGAAAGTAAAAGTCAACCGAGAGAGTCTCAAGGGAGGTCCTGTGAAGGAGGAATGATGTGTAATGACTGGAGCACCAAACTCTTCCTTGTACCAGCAGGGTGAAAGCAACACATTCAAGATGGCAAAGTTAAATGATATGCCAGGGATATTCTGATATAATTTCTGTTCTGGACATCTCTTCCGGGCTATTTTACATTAAGGAAAAATAAAAACCTTAACTTGTTAAAGCCACTTTATTTGATCTTTCTGTAATATGCAACTAAATCTAATCCTAACACATCCTTTTTCCAGTTTCTTTGTACTATTCCTAAACTATTAAGAGTGGCCACTCGGCCGGGCGCGGTGGCTCAAGCCTGTAATCCCAGCACTTTGGGAGGCCGAGACGGGCGGATCACGAGGTCAGGAGATCGAGACCATCCTGGCTAACACGGTGAAACCCCGTCTCTACTAAAAGAATACAAAAAAAAAAACTAGCCGGGCGAGGTGGTGGGCGCCTATAGTCCCAGCTATTCAGGAGGCTGAGGCGGGAGAGTGGCGTAAACCTGGGAGGCGGAGCTTGCAGTGAGCTGAGATCCGGCCACTGCACTCCAGCCTGGGTGACAGAACGAGGCTCCGTCTCAAAAAAAAAAAAAAGAGTGGCCATTAAAAAAAAATGTGTGTGTAGTAGGTAAGACACAACCATTCCTTCTTACTTTGTTTATAAAGGGAAATCTTTTCGATAAGTAGAGTGGTCATGTCCACCACGAATGCTCCCCTACTTGGCCAATCCAAATGCCTCTTATTTGCTATAATGGAAATATAAGGCATAAATCCATACCCTATCCTTCATGTAAGGCATAATTTAAATTTTTTTGCATCTTCTTTCTTTCTCAGCTGTATCGGAGGCATGGACGGAGGATAGGGGAAGACAAACAGCTCTTTATATGCTGCTGTTTCCAGATGTGAATCTGGAGGCTCATGCCACTTCTTTAATGTCCTTAGAGCACTGCAACTGGTGGGGATATGAGGAAGAACTATCACTTTTTGGTGAACTTGGCAAACATAGAGTCAGTCTCTCCTCTTTTGGTTAGACCTCAATAATTTCTGTGTGTTTTAAGATTTCCAAAGTGTTTTTCATTAAAATTTTTTTTCTATTTTTCTTTCATTTTTAAAAAAATTTTACTCTTATAATTTTAGATTATAAAGTATATAATTTGTTGCCCATTTGTTGCTTATAATTTGTTGCTCATTTTAAAAAATATTATTATTCTCTTGAAGGATGAAGGACAGGTTGGTAAGAGGGCAGGAACTTTCATGGAGAATAGAAATGGAACTAACTTTTTTGGGGATTTGAACAGTCGGTGAAATAGCAGTCCAACCAGATTAAAGAATCTATGTAACATCATGTCACTCAGTGGGCCCAGGAGCCACGCTGACCCTGTTAGTGATCAAGTCATTATTTCTCTGGCAGGGCCTAGAGAAGCCCTTCTGTTGGGTGGTCCTGACAACTCAGAAAGCTGCTGTATAGAATAGTAGTCCACCCATTCCTTTTTCATCATCACCTCTGTTCATCCCCTCCCACACACCAAGCACAAAATGCTTTAATTACTCTCTCAATTACGCCTTCAAGGGAAAATGATGAATAGATAAGTGAAAGAATTTAATAACAAGTGAGTTTGAATTTCGGCATTTTTATGTATAAGCTGTGTGATAATAAGCAAGATTCGAAATGTCTGCAAGCCTGTTTCCTCATTTATATAATACTAACGGCAATCTCTCTTATTACATGTTAAATAAAATACGCAACACACATATTATATACTCTGTTCACATTTACAATCTACCCTGCTTATGAAAGCATTTAAGAGTATACTCACAGTTGGATCTCTGGCATCCTACACATTGCCTGGTACACAATGCTCAATAAATATTTGCTCAAGTATGAATACTACATAATGATCTGTTGAATGAATGATGCTAAACCTAATGGCAGTGCTGTGAGTGCTGGCTGCATTTTCTTTATGTAATTCTGTTCTATATTCAAGCTAATATCAGGCTTATTTCATTGTACAGCAGCCATAGAAATAAGTGACCATATAACTTATCCAAACCAGGACACTTCTGAGAGTGAAGAGGGGCACTATTAATAATTACTGTAGGACAACTGGTATAAATTTGGACTGTCCTGAGCAAATGGGGACATATATGTGATCACCTTACTAAAAGACACATGGTTCTTTGCTTGATCGATTGATCAAGATCACAAATGAATATGTGTTTATGTACACACAGGTTCAATTATCTCGCAGTTTAAACCAAAGAAACTGCCCAAACATTGTATAAGCATACCTTACATTGTACAACGAATTTGTTCCTAAACAACTGTGTTTACTGGATTTCTAATAAATGAATGTGTGTCTACATGCCCATGGGGGCATTCTATTTAAAGGATTCTTAAAGCTAAACCATTTTTAACATGACAAATTATTCTAGAATTCGAATCATCAACCCTACCTCCCACCTGCAATCCTGTTACCCAATTTACTTGCCTTATTCATAAAATAAAATGTTATTTTCTTTGGTTTTATTTTGTGTTTTCCAAAGCAATATACATTTTTAGGTCAGATTTTTATATGAAACATGTCCTAATAAGTATGGCATTGGTCAGTTAGTCACTGAGGACCCTTTTAGTCATAGAAAATTTTCACTGTGATGATAAACAGAAAAGATAAAAGACTGTTGCTGTACAATAGGAAAAGTCAATTCCCCTTCCAGTTAACACCCCATTTATCTGGATGGCCACAGAGTTAACATCCTTCTGCTCAGTACAACTCAAGCAGGATTGTCTGGAATTCACGTTGCAGTGTCAAATGGACCCTGAAGCTTCTTTACTTCATTTGAGAACAACTGTGATTGTTTCAGCAGTTGAGTTTGCAGAATGACTTCAGTAATACCAAAGATGGGTCTGAGGCCATCAGCAGTAGCCTCGGCCCTTCAGCAAGCAACAAGGACTAATAATAAAATGAAACATAGTTATGTTGATCTCAATTAGACCCAAGATAATGTGTTCCTAGAAACACCAGGGCCCTATAATTGCTAGAGCCTGGACAACTGTGACTTGCCCAGGGGGCTTTAATGTTTAATGTTGGAGAGTTCAGGAATCTTTCACCTGTAACTTTTCTAAGGGCTCCCTGTTTATCCTGTTTAAGCTGCAAACACAGAATGTCACTTTATAGAAAATGTTCAAGGTAAACGCACATTCTCCATACAAAACTCAATATCCCACTTGAATAATTATATACAATAAGCAGTAAAAACCACTGTAACTTAAGTCAGAAAATGCAGTTCAGGCTGTGTTAGTCACCAGCTCTGAGATCTCAACAAAGCTTGCTTACTTCTCCAGATTTCAATTACTTCATATGTAAACTTAAAGGATTGGAACAGATATACTACAGATTCTTTTCATAAGTAGCATGCTAGAAGTGAGTCCTTAAACCTTTAAAAAGGTAGAAATATAGGGTTATGTAAATACACATCAGATAATGATGTTGCCATGGTTCTACTCTAAAGAGTTGATGGTCAAAGAAGGAAATTAATTCAAGACTTAAGACAATAAAAAACAGAATTCAGCCATTTCATATAAAACAGCTTATTTTTAGTATAAAAATACAAGGTATTATGCTACCATTACCATAATACTTTTTTCAATTTAAAAATAACTGTCGGCCGGGCGCGGTGGCTCAAGCCTGTAATCCCAGAACTTTGGGAGGCCGAGACGGGCGGATCACGAGGTCAGGAGATGGAGACCATCCTGGCTAATATGGTGAAACCCCGTCTCTACTAAAAATACAAAAAACTAGCCGGGCGAGGTGGCGGGCGCCTGTAGTCCCAGCTACTCGAGAGGCTAAGGCAGGAGAATGGCGTAAACCCTGGAGGCGGAGCTTGCAGTGAGCTGAGATCCAGCCACTGCACTCCAGCCTGGGCTACAGAGCGAGACTCCGTCTCAATAAAAAACAAAACAAAACAAAACAAAAAAAACTGTCTAGTAAGTAAGTAGATTGTACTCATTGGATTACTCTATCCACAGAACAGTAATGAAAGCCTAGCTTCTCTTGTAGACGAACTACAACTTGGCACACTATCCCTCAGCAAATTGTATTTTACGCTTTGTCCACAATGTAGATTATATTTCTGTGGTATAAGATGGGAAGAGAGAAATAAGACTCCAAGGAGTTAAATATCTTCCTTAAGATTGCTAGAACTTGACATAATACTCCCAGGTTCTATCACTCCCAGTTAGTTTCAAATTTTAAATTTCTTTGGGTGGAAGAATCAAAATAACAAAACTGGATTTTGTTAATAAGCGTGGGGCCACATGCTTTAGGAATATTGAGCAAAAACATTCTACTCTACTAACAGTAGAAAACAAATGGAAACTTTTTCCTTTAAACTTCCCATCTTACACCACAGAAATATAACTGATTTTGTCGACAAGCATAACATGCAATGTGCTGAGGGATAGTGTGCCAATTTGTAGTCAGTCTAAAAGAGAAGCTGGACTTTCATTACTGTTTCGTGGGTAGAGTAACCCAATAATATGCAAATTTATTCTTGGGCTCCTTTCTGCTATAGAGAAGGATAGCTAGAAACTAAGAATAGAAGAAAGTAAAATGAAGTATTTTCCTATTTATTCTATCTGAAGTTAATACAAAAAAAATGGGCTAGTATTCACTTGTGAAGGGAAAAATAAATTTAAAACCCAGTAATGAAACAGAGATTGGATTTTAGGAAAGCAAGTAGAATGATAGAAGAGATGGATGTAAAGATGGAAGGAATTCTCAAAGCCCTGTTTATCTCTTTGTCTTTGGAAGCATTGATCACCTATATGGCATATGTCTCACTCAATTACAGTACCATAAACAAATATATATAATAAAAACAACACAGAAACTATGTATGTGTGAATAACACTTCTGCCCAGTGATGCATTTGTGTATGAACATGGACTTATCCTGAGTCCCATTTTATCATGGGACTGAGACAACTAATTCAATATTTGGAGAAAGGTAAAAATAACACTAGACAACAGAACGACTATAACACCAAGGCTCTGAGTTGGCATTCTGTCATTGGGCAAGATAAATCTCATTGTTTGATAGAAAGGCTATCTTACTGCACTCATCAAAGCACTGTTTCCTAGTCAATCCTTTGATAATGGCTTGAGAAGTGGCAGTTCAATACAACTCCTCAAGTTGGTCATATCATGCCCACTGGCTAATAAGAAGATACAATTTCTCAATGAAGAATTAATCTAATTTGTCTTGACTTTTTGAAGCAAAGGCCTTGAACTACACTGATGATTTATGTTGCCGTTAGCCATGGTGTTTTCTTGCCTTTGCTTTGTTTTTATTTAAAAATAGTAGGAATAAATATTCATCTCCTGGATGGTCCATTATTTTCTGCCTGATATTGAACCCCACAGGTTCAGGACACGCAAATAATGTCCTCCTGTATGTATAAGAATCTGTCCTAAGTAAGTGGCAGAAAAGACTATTCTATTCACATGTTTTTAAAAAATAAAAATGAAACTTCGGTTTGCTATTTGATTCAAATGTCTTGGCTATAGTAAACTAATTTTTGTTGTTTAGTTTTCTGTTCTTTTATGAAAGGAGCATTTTGGGCATAAATAACCTTTCAGAGTCAGGTAAATCATTTCTGGGGTTTATGACATGCTAATATGTTCCCTTGGATTTCTTGAGTCCTTCTGGTGTTATTAAGTGCTGTCATTCATTCTTTGAACACTATTTAGAATTGCTCACTGTTCACCCAAAGGTCATCAAAGCATTTAATAATTTCAGAAAGAGATAAGCAGGACAGAAGACCTTATCTGTATATCAAATGTGAGTTCATGTGTGACCTGCTACACTAGCCAAACTGCTGTCCCTATCAATTCTATCTCCACCTCATGTTATCCTTGACTGACACAGCACTGGATAAGAACTCCCACGGTTTCCCATTCTCATCCTGGCTTCCAGCTTGATTCCCTGTGTAACCTCTGACCAGCCACACCCTCCCTAATTCTTTATTTTCTTCCCTCAAGTGGGAAACCTGCCTCCATCTTAATAGAAAACTGAGAGAAGTAGAATAGTCATGTAAGAAGCATTTAAAGAGAGATCATAATTACACATCAATTAATTCAAAAATTCAATCCCAGAAATACTTCGGGTTTGTAGTCTTATTCCAAGAAAGATAAAGGAAATTAGACAACAAAACAACTATAACACCAAAACTTTGAGTTGGCATTAATGCTTTCTTGGAGTAATCTATTTTAGAATATGGAATTATGATGCTTAGTTTGAAATTATGTAATCCATGGTAGGAAGATGTTTGACCATGGGTTAGAGGAATAACCCCAGAGGACCACTAAGATAAAGATAGATAGGTAGATGGAGATAGATATATATATATAATTTTTATTTTGAATTATGTAATTACAGATTTTATATATATATGTACATATATGTCTTTCTGTTTCTCTTAGTGGTCGTCTGGGCTTATTCTTCTAATCCATGGTCAAACAGCTTCCTAGCATGCATTGGTAAAAGGTGTTTACCCGTAGGTTAGAAGAATAACCCCAGAGGACCACTAAGATTCCTCCAAGTTTAAGATTCTCCACTGCTTCCTATCTGTTATTTTCCATTTACAGCACTTCTTCTCTCTGTTCTCATTAAATGTTACCTCTTCATTATAAATCATTTCAGAGGAGTTTTCTGGACTGTTCTCTCTCACATTTAGGTTACTATTTTCAGAGTTAACATTTCCCCCCACCCCACCTTCTAACTTCCTTTGAACTTCTCTCTGAGTTTCTATAGGTGGTTCATATGTTAGGATTTGGCAGACATATAGTTTCTATTGTAACATGATTAAAAATAATTGTTATTCTGTTGTGTAGTTTGTACTTTTGTTTTTTCATTATTATCTTCCTACTTCTGTCACTGGGATTTAGGTAATGGAAGAATAAGTAAATGACAGGAGCTCTCCAGAGTTGGGAATAGAAAAGAAACAATGTTCATAAAACTGTTCATTTTCTATGTATCAAATGTTATCTGACTGAAACGAATACCACTGTATTATTTGTTTATTTTGCATACTTTTTTTTCTTATATATTTTTCTAATGCCTAAAATATGGGTCCACATGGAATAAACATCCTCAAACCATGTGCTATAATTTCAGTAAATCATTTAAAACACACATATTGAACATCCCTCTGCCTACTTAAAACTATGGTTTATGTGAGGTTAAAATAATGAAACAGTGAGACAGAAGATATTTGTCACTGGATTTGGTAAATAAGGTGTTTTATTTCCTTGGCTTTTTATTTTCTTCTCTCTTTTTGTGTTAAACCATTTTCCAATCAAGGGCAATCTAGGCAAAAGGATTTTGCCTAAATGCAGTAAAAATAATTTGAAGGGAAGATATAATTTATAGGCATACTGTAGTCTTCCCCCCCCCAACATTAACAAATTAAATGGGCAAAATTCATTTAATTCATCAGGTACTGGTGTAGTTATACATAAAAGTATATTTTATAATTCGGAGGAATAACATAGAGTAAAAATAGTCAAAACTGTTGCCTAGAGAAACTTTTATTTTTGTGCAGCTTAAAACTTTTGTCGTCTGTCTTATAAACATGGACACAAAGGATTTTTAAAAAATAAAATAAATAGGCGTTTGCTCTGTCACTAAGGCTGTAGTACAGTGGCACCATCATAGCTCACTGCAACCTTGAATTCCCATACACAAGTGATTCTCCTGCCTCAGCCTCCTGCGTAGTGCGGACTACAGGTATGCACCATCATGCCTGGCTAATTAAAAAAAAAAAAAAAAATTGATAGAGGCAGGCCTCACTATGTTGTCCAGGCTGGTCTGGCACTCCTGGGCTCAAGCAATCCTCCCTCCTCGGCCTCCCAAAGTACTGGGATTATAAGCTTGAGCCTCCGCCCAAATTGTTGTTTTCCCTATTCTTCTCTTTAAAATAATGTCTAAAAAGATTATGTTTAAGCCACCTTGGTCATTTTTATAGGAAAATTCCAATGTTTATGAGTGTGTGTGGGCATTGGGGAGAGTCTATAATTTAAAAGAAATGTTATTTACCTAATTAATTATTAAGCATGACAACAATAGAAAAAAATCACCTAGAATTTCATCGCATTTTTCATTTTTTGTTAACCTCACTCTTTAGGTTTCATAGACTGCTGCAGAAAAGTTGTGAAGACCAAATAATAGTCTTCCCAGACTTTTGCAGATGGGATTGTATGTAGAAATTCAAAATCTGCTTCTCAAGAAGACTAAATCATCACTAGCAATAATGAGGTTGTCTACATTCCCCTTCTCTCCTCTCCTATATTTCCATCTCTAATTCCTACTTCCATTCTCCCAATTTGAGACTTATTCATCAATTAATTTTATTTCCATAAAGGACAAACTGGTAGAAGATGTAGTAAGCGATAGAATCATTCCAGAAGTAACTGAATAAAACCAAATCAAGGGAAGATAGAATGGGTGAAGTTATGTAAACTTTTAATTTAATTATGTAAATTATGCAAACTTTTTGAACTATGTATAATCACATACATGAAGACATAGAAGACAACCCTGAAAAACACGTTTCAAGAGTGACTAGACTTACACCAGGCTATGTTTTAACAGTAGCACTAACTGATTTGACGGATTCAACAGGCTTTTTCTTGTTGGATGTTTCTTTATATTTTAATTGGTCTATGCTTTAATACGTAAAAAAAACTTGTGAAAAGGTGCAAACAGAGAATGATCTTTAAGTAGTAAATGTCTGGATTGGAAAGAAAACAAATGAACCCACCTGCTTCATTATGTTATAGTTGAGTGTGCCTCTGAAACCCTCAAAAACTACATTGGAATTGAAAAAGATCAATCTTCTGTACAAATAGTCAATATTCAGAATGCATAGATTGCTTTAAGAATCAGTTTAAGCTGAAAATAAATATAGTTCAAAAATTTAGAAATTTCATAAATAGCAAACATACAAAGTATTATTAAGAAAACATCGTATGTTCTACTTATATGTGGGAGTTAAACTATGAGCACACAAAGGCATAAAAATGATACAGTGGACTTTGGGGACTTGCGGAGAAGGGTGGGAGGGAGGCGAGGGATAAAATACTACAAGTAGGGTGCAGCATATACAGCTTGGGTGATGGGTGCACCAAAATCTCACGCATCACCAATAAAGTACTTACATAACCAAATACCTCCTGTACCCCAATAACCTATGGAAAAATAAAAAATAAAAATAAAAAAAGAAAACAAGGTCCTTGCAGCAGATATTTAAGCTAAAAGATTGAAGTCTGCAAATAAAACCCATAAAAAATAGTGTTAGCCCAACCACATGGGGCTGGCCCAGTAGGACAATTCTTATTGAGAGCATCCTAGACAGCCTGCTGAGAAAGGCAGACAGGCAGAATGACCATTACTGAATGGCCTGATTGACAAGGGTCCCTAAGGAGGGGCTTTGGAATGAACAGTATTGCAGTGCACTCACGTTTCTCAGGTTTGTTGACAGTCATGATTATGGTAGATCCTGTCTGATCATAAGTGAGTACACATGGAGCAGAAGACAGAGCTCTAGATGAATCAAGAACAGAGGCAATAGTGGCAGTAGGACACTCAGTCCATGCATCAATGAACACCTAAGGGATCATCAAACACCATAAAATAGAACATGGCCCCTGATAAGAGATGTCAAATAATATTAGCTCTGTAAAAATAAATTAATTATAAGGCTCCAGTAGGGAGTTTCATGTGGTCAGCATGGGCTGATATTACCTAATTATTATCAGCTAAACTTCTTGATTCAGATAACTGAAATTTCCAAGTATGTAGTACCACTCCAGGCACAAGAATTTCCAGGGCTGTTTGGTCCTAATATTTGTTCAACATTCTTTGAATATAAGAATTCATTTGCTCTTCTTGTTTTTATATATCTGTTTAAAGAGTGTAACCACAATCTGCCTACCAATTTAAATAACACATTTCAGAACTGTTTAACAGTTACCTGGTATAAAGGTTGTGGCTGTCCCTGGACAAATATACCGATTATTTAGAGAATCATGAGAGACTCAGCCTGTTCTTATTTTCATCATATAAAAGACGAAAATTATGTTTGCTGCTTAATAAGTTGTCCTATCTTTTAGACACTTGCATGATATTAGTACTGTAATGTACAAGATGTCACTGCAATGTCTAATAATTACTATAACACTATTTAACATTATTTATCTGTACAAGATATTGTGCTGATGAAACTGCACATTTAGGAGAGAAACTGAAAGCAATAATCCTATAATAAAAGTGAAGTGTATTACAGATGGAAAGCACTATTACTACAGGTAAAATCCTTTGAGAGTGCTTTTATTTATAATTTAGTCCCAGCAGACAACCCTTCTGTGTGCTGATTATCAGAGCAATTCTAGCTTTGGGGAGAAAAAAAGTCACAAACACACCCAGAGGCTGAAATAAGCTTTTCCTTTCGTGTGATTTAAGAGCTATTGTCACTTTGTGGAACTCTAAACATTATTCCATTCAATAATTCGGCTCCTAGATTATATATTGTCTAGGTTTCCTCTTCCTGCTATTTGCTACTAAGAACATTTAAATGAAACTATCAGCTGATTTTTTTACTGCTTGTTCTCCACCTGAAGTTATTATCCTCAATTCATAATATCATACTCATCTGCAAAACAACCAAACAGGAACATAAATTCAGTTGGGAGAAATAAACAAGAGAAATGGAAAGCAGAATAAGACAGGAGAAGCAGGGTCTCTGATGGGTACACTTATGACTGTTTTCAACTTTAAATTGCAGAGTTAGCTTTGAGGTAACTGAAAGTTACTTCCATTGTGACATAACTGTGGCTTTAGATAATGACAGGAACACCCCTTTTCTATCATGAAAATATCTAGCAAAGTTAGCTCTTTTGATAATAATGTTATCCATGCTTAATGTGAATAAAGTTAAAACTCAACACCTAACACCAAACCTAGCACATTGCTGTTGCTCAGTAGATTTTTGTTGAATAGATATTTGATAAAGACAATTTTATTAAATAGATTATAATGGATATCTGTCAAATTAAGCGTTTTGTTGATACTTTTATATTTACTCATCTGTCTCAAAGAAGATGGATAGCTATGTTATCCTAAAGTCACCTGCTCCAGGAGCAGCCAAGGAAACTCCTAATCTGCTAGTACCCTGGGAGAATATATATGTGGCTTCATTCTACAAAACTGTCAGCAAGTTTTTGTACCTAGTTTTTGCTTTTTCTGTAGGAGAATTTTCATTAAGATTCTTTTTGCTACTACTTGACATTTAAATAAAACTTGGACACGAGTCACAGGAATGCATTCACCAAATTTTCAATCCTATATTTGGTTAATTTTATGTGTCCTTGGGAAAGAGAGGGACAGAGGGAGCCCTGAGAGACTGAGAGTCTCCTGCCTTGCCCCAAAACAATACATATCATTTCTTAATAAACTACCAGTCACAAGGAGTTTCTCTTTAGAGGAGAAAGTAGAATCACACAAGAACACTGCCTAAAGCAAAATGGCCTCCTTCTCACTGAAAGGCCCCATTTCCAGCTAGGCTTTCCAAAATGATGGCATGCCCTGGCTACTAGCTTTCTTGGCCATCCAGAAAGTATACTTCTCTCCTTGTATAAACATCACATCTTCAATGTAACTCTAGTCTTTGACTAAAGCCAGGTGTCGAAGGGCAGGGAGCCCATTCTATCTGTCTCATGTGAAAGATTCGCTACCCTGATTTTTGCTTGTGCTAGTCTCAAATATTGAAAAGTGGTATAAATTTTTCATATTTTGAAAAAGAATTATATGCTTGCCTAAAGAAACAATATTCTTGGCTATTATATTTTATTGCTTGTAATTATTGTAGACATAAAATTATGTTCAATAATACTATTACATGTAGATTGCTGACTGTTGAGTATATATTATCTGTATTGAATTTTGAAAATCTGTTTTTATATACAACATAAAGATTTCATTGAAAATGATAAGCATTTTCCCAAAATTCCAAAAGTTAATGATTATTGAACTCTGCTATAAATGATTTTCATATATCATATGATAGATTAGCTGCACTTTCCCATGTTTTCAATGTCAACTGTTCTAGCAAACGTTAATAATACACTGAAAACATTTACCATTATTTAAGTGCAATCCTAGTTAAGAAACAATCATTAAGAAATCCGAGTTGGGTCAAATATTATGCCTGTAATACAGGCATTTACATGGGATTATTCATACATAAAAAATTAAATACTGGTGGCTTTAATTATTGATGATGCTTGTAAACTTTTCATTCTGGCATAATGTAAGAGAAAACAGAATCTGACCAGAAACATGTACACCATGAAGACCAAAAAATAGAAAGTACAGTAATATTAAATCAATACATAACAACTTTTTAATCTTCACATAATTCACCTAATTCACATTAGTTCCCACCATGATAACTGAGTGAGGAAAGCATGGCAGATATTTTCACTACAGAGATGAAGACACGGAGGTTCTGAGCAATGAAGCATCTCAGGATCACATGACCCCTAAGCAGACCTGAAGAGACCTAGATTCAACTTCCTGAGCCCTAGTCCTCTGCTTTCTTTCTCATACTAAACTGAGAAACAGGGACATTTTCAAGGACTTGGCGACTAAGATTTTCAATTGATATGCACCACACTGCTCTCCTTCCCCAAAGTAGCTTGGCTGTGGGTCAGGATTCAATCAACTGAAAAGAGACCCAGTATTGGCATCCATTTCTATGGTGCTGGCCAGGGAGTTTTTAAAATGCTGTGCTATTCGATGATACTCAGGGCCTGGGGCTTCTAAACAAACTTTCATAGACTTGGAAATAAACATCTTCGGAGAATGTGATTTACTTATAGGAGAAGGCAAATTACAGCATTTGTTAGGTGACTGGCTAATATCCAGTGGCTTCTCTTTCTTTCCAACAGTTGTGGTTCACTCTATTATGATTCTCAGTTTGTTCTTCTCTAGCCAGTGAAAGTGACCATTCAGCACAAATTGAAGCAGTGGATTGCGAATAACATGCTGCCTCTTACGGAAAGCCCAGAATAGTGTGATAGTTTTTTCTGACATAACACACATCTCACGAGTAAAAGAAATGATTCTATCCTCAATAAACTGGAAGAACATTGAACACACAAATGAAAAAGAAGGAGAAAGAAAGAAAAAGGAAGGAAAGAAAAAGAATGGGAAGAGACAGGAAGGGAAGAGTGAAAGGAAAGTAGATGCAAATGATAGAACAAACGTGAACGAAAAACCAGCAGGTGCAAACTTGGAAACAATACAGGCATGAGAGCTAAGGGATTCCTGAAACAAAGGAAGACATGAAGTACAGAAAATTAGAACTGAAGATATTTGTGAAGGAGAATGTTGAGGGTGTTTGAAGAGGGAAAAAGAAGGACATTAAAGATGTATGGATGCCGAGGAATAGAGGCAGGGGAGGATAAGTTATATCTCCTTTGAAACTTTTGCCTTTTATTTTTCAAGTTTCACCTGGGCTGACATCTTGCTATTTTCAAAGAGAAGTCCTTATTAGAAAAATGGTGAGACAATCCTTAGTATACCCTCTTTTGCATTCATGACAATTACTCATTTTATAATGAGAAAGAATGACAGCTATCATAACTGATGAATGCAAACTGAGGAGCCATATTTCATCTCTACAACTGCCAGATTCAGATGTGGTAGTTAGAAGGAGCATTAAACCACCAACTGTAAAAATAAACATGATGATACCACCTTACAGAACTTAGTTGTGGGAATTAAGCATGACTATGAAAGCATATTTTAATATAGAAGATACACAAATAATAAAATGCTACTGCTACTATTACTTTCAGCATGAATGCAAATCTAAGAGCCCATCTCTTCATGTTAAATAGATACTCTTAAATCAAAAGCCATTAGTTATCTTTTGAGAGGAATATGATTTCATTTAGAGTGTGACAGCATTCTGAAGCATATTGCCCTTCTCCCCACATTTAAGTTGAAATTTTCTGTGGCTGTTGGGTATTTCCTCACATTGTCTAGGACATATTTTAGTACTAAACCAACGAACATTAGTTACACTTACATCTTGAGAGGTACCAATCTGAAATGAAAACATCCATCTTCACATTAACAGCTTTTTAATTAACCTTCTGACACTGTCAATAAGAAGGTTCACTGTTGTTGTGGAAGAGGATGCTATCTAAGTGATTACACATGTACTGCTGCTTTGTTTATTTTATATAAGAAAATCAAGATGCTCTTTAAAAACATCTTCACCTGTTACTAAAAGCGAGAGTAATTTTGATAAACTTCCATGCTCAGAAAACAGACTGTGCTCATGCTGGGCAGGACTTAATTGAAATAGTGACAGTTTGGTTTGATGTTATAAGGGCAGAGGGAAAAATGCAGAGGAAAGGGGATAGGAGTGAGTGCCAGAGTCAGTTGCCTTTGATTTCCCTCAACCCCAGTTTTGTAAGAGCAAGAATACCATGTAGATATCCAAACTTTATCTTGGGGAGGCAGTCCCCTGGAAACAGCCTATAGTTTTAGGATTTGAAAAAAAAAATCTGTCCTTTTAAATAGTGGCAGATAAATTCTTCATTAAAAGTAATTTAACTGACATCAGTCTGTCATTGTAACATTCTCTTTTCCCTTAATATGTTCTTTTCTTTGAAGCATCTCCTTGTGAAACACGTAGTTGTGATATACCTTTCTTAAATGGCTTCAGTGTAGCAGTAATAGGGAACACATCTTCCATGTCCTTTAGTCTCTATGCAAGGATGCCTCCAGTCTCTCAATCCCACATTTTCTGACATGTGGATTTTAACTATAAGCAGACAACACCAGAGCAACCACAGCAAAAAATGCTCTGGAATGTAACTAAGCTAAGGATGTTGTGATACATCTTTTTGCCAAATAGAAGGTTTCCCATTAACTTAGGAATCCCAATGATACTGCCCCCACCCCTCAAAAACAATGAGAGGCTCATAACCCATTTTACAGTTGACATTGAGACCTAAATGGAAGCTGATGTCTTTCTGCTAGGCAAGACAAACCTGAGGCAAATTCATGAAAATGCTGTGCTCCTTGTCAGTGTCCTTTTCAGGGCCTTGCTCTCTCCCCGTCTGTCTCCCAGCAAGCTGCTTCTTACTCTCATCCTGCTCTTGCCCACCCATGACCCTATCAAGATTCCGTAACAAGTTGCCCTTCCTTGGCAGCTGGTCACCTTCTGGAAGCATCTCTCTATTCTCCCATCTATGACAGGAGGGTAGTACTAGCAGCTGTAACAGTAAGTAAGGTAAAATGTTTCCAGTTCTTCTTACTCTTCCTCCCTCCCCAAAGTCCCAATCCCAGAAATATGATTTAGAAAAGTAAAGAAAGAGAGAGAAAAAAAAAGTACCTAGAATTCCAGAAAAGAAAGAAGGTAAGAAGGAGGAAAAGTACCTATAATTGCAGAATTTCAAAGTACCTAGTTACGTGTTCATCAGTGCTATTTGAAGAAATATAAAATATGATACCATTATGAAAATAAAATAAGCCATGACAAGCATATCGTTGTTGAGTGAGAAGAATGGGAGAGGGAAATAAGGAAAAGCCATCCCTTTTCCCTGACTGAAGTACACTTTAGCGTGAGATAGAGGAAAAAACTATTGAGTAATATGACTTGACAGTTTACTTTTCAATCAAGTCCAAGTTTTGTGCTTAAAGTTACCTTAGGGCTGACTTTTTCTTATCTAACCTCATCTGGCTAAGTTACCTTAGGACTAGCTTTGTATTATCTAAGAGTGACCAGAAAATTCCTGGTCAGGGGCATAAGAGAATAATCCCAGCGAATAAATTTTAAAGAGATTCTGGGAATCAAAAATAAAGATGGCTTATAACGAACCCCATGAACTTTGTTTCTCGTAAGAGTCAGAAGTTGTGATGGGATGTGCCTAGTAAAAATGGCACTTTCCTC
This sequence comes from Trachypithecus francoisi, assembly GCF_009764315.1. NCBI lineage: Eukaryota > Metazoa > Chordata > Mammalia > Primates > Cercopithecidae > Trachypithecus > Trachypithecus francoisi. The sequence continues at coordinate 72,755,298 of NW_022681453.1, read as the reverse complement.
CTCAGTCCTCCTTAGTTTTTGTTTTTCTTGTAATTAAGATAGTCTCACCAGCCTGGGAAACATGGCAAAACCCCATTTCTACTAAAAATACAAAAATTAGCTGGGCATGGTGACATACATCTGTAATCCCAGCTACTTGGGAGGCTGAGGTAGAAGAACTGCTTCAACCCAGGAGGCAGAGGTTGCAGTGAGCCGAGGTTGCGGCACTGCACTCAAACCTGGGTGATAGAGTGAGAGTTGGTCTCCTCCCCCACCAAAATAAATAAATAAATAAAAATTTAAAAAGTCTCAACTTAAGATATTCTTTGATATAAGTTTGTGATTGTTTTAATATGTGGTCAGGAGGAGAAGAAGACTGGAATGTGTGTAAAAAACATTTTCATAGTTTATGACTTCCAAAATTGAAGATGGTAAAGGTGATTAGGAGGCTGATTTTAGAGCCCTTCCACCAAGAGATCTATTGTTTCATGCCTGAAATTGCTTACCTGTAGTCAGTCATGTTCCCTCTTGTAGGGCAATTTACTACCTCGGTATTTAAATTCAAAGTTCTATGCCACAAAATAATGCTTTTAAAAAATATATTAATCTCACACATCTATTGTTATGAAACCAGTATAGTTTTGTGATTCTTTTTTAAAAATAATTTTTATATAGGAGATAATGCATACATTCTTTAGGCTTCAAAAGGACCTTGGAAGGCAAGCAATTTGCTAGTAATGTATTTGCATGATTCTGGTTTCACAATTAACTATTAAATCTTATCATCTCCAAGGCTACTATATCATAGAAGATGTGGACCATTTCTCAGAAATGCAACCTATCTTCTTTCTTCCCATCAGGTGAAATCTGTGTGTTCCTTCGTTAACTCCAAACCAAGGCATTTACACTTTTTGGTACTGATGGAAGGAAAACCTCTGCATTTAATTCCCTGGTGGCTGTCATCCTGCTTTATATAAGACAGCCTACCAGGAAATTACTTCTATCTCACGGGCTCTCAATCCAAAGAACCCAAAGGATGGTTTCCAAACTTCAGAATCCCACTAAAATGACCAATTCCATATGAAATTCAACTACATGAGTTCTAAAAATAATCAAGTCCACAAGTTCATCCAGAATACCAAAGTATCTAGTTGTCTCTTCATCAGTGCTATCTGAAGAAATATAAAATATGACACACTTATGAAAAGAAAATATACCATGGCAAGTATATGTTCTAATGGCAAGTATATGTTCTAAGATGTCTTTCCATCGTGGTAAAGTATCTTTGCGTCGTAAATGACTGAATGATCTCACTATTTTCAAAGACAAATAACAGAAAACAACAAAGAAAGCAAAAGTCTAAATCTCAAAGTCAAGACTGAAATCATTGAGCCCTAAGACTGGTTTGAAGCTTGAGTGGCAGGGCTGGCTCCGCCCCAAATTGGCTGAGTGGTTTTGAACTCCCTTCAACTTCCTCATCCCCATTTGCACCAGGTGATCTTTTAAAATGTAAATCACCTCATATCACTGTTCTGCAACAGCCTCCCATCGCTCATGGAATAAAATCACAACTTCTGATTGGCCGATGTCTGTACAGGAGGTGATCGAGACCAATCTCAGGAACCGCATCTCCCACCAGACTCTGCCTCCCTTTTTCTCTTAGTGATACATGGGTGAGCCTGCCAATCTTCAGGCATCTATCCATGCCAGGTGACCTTCGTAAATGTCATTTCTTTTCCCTGGAATGTTTTACCTCCAAACTTTTGCATGGCCCATTCTCCCTTCTTTTAGGACTCCACTCTAATGTACCTGCTTCCGACAGATGTGTTTTTTTTTTTTTTTTTTTTATAAAAAGGATAGTTTCTAAAACATCCCCCATCCCTTGTGCTTTCATTTTCATCCCAGAATTTATATAGAAACAAGTGATGATATTTGCTGTCTTTTCTCATTAGAATATAAAAGTCATGAAAATACTGACTTTGCTTCCAGACTGTGGCATTCCCTAGTATCTAGAATCAGGCCAGGTGCATAGCAAGTGCTCATTAAATGTCAATGGAAAATAAAAAGAAATGCCTTGTTTTTTTTTCCTTCCACTCCTCACCCCACTACACAAAACTATTAGCTGTAAAACCATGAAAAGGGAAAAGGCCTGTGCATTTGTGTGTGTCTTAGGAATTGGTCATTTTAGAGGGATTCTGAAGTTTGGAAACCATCCTTTGGGTTCTTTGGATTGAGAGCCCATGAGATAGAAGTGATTTCCTGGTGGGCTGTCTTAAATATAGCACGATGACAGCCACCAGGAATTTGGGAGTTCTTTTAAAGAGAAAACAGGCTTCATCTCTAGAGCTTACAAAAAAGAGGACAAAGACTGTGGGGGAGCCAGTCTAGGTCTGGGACAAAACCTAGAGGACTTAACTGCAGAAAGCTTCCTGTGGTTCGCAGTAGTCCTGGACTAACTTTGAAATTCCAGGAGGAGAAGAGGGGCATTTGAGGCAATGTCCTTTCTATGTCCTAGGGAACAGGGAAGCTTTGCAATGCATATGGAATATACTCTGCAGCCCTGGCAGACATCCTGCCTTGGGAATGACTTTCTTACTTAAGCCAAAGACCTTGAAATGGAGACCTCATGTGTAAATATGTGCAAATGTTGAACTAAATTTATCCCATAAAATTTTTAGGAAACAACCTTGCCATGGATACAAGCTGTTGAATACATTATCTGCTGGGGTTAACAGGGTTTCCTTCAGCAGAAATAAATAAATTAAGAGGAAGCACTGAAGGGTTGACTACTCCAGATTTGTCTTTAATAACATTCCATTAAAAATGACGGAAAGGCACAGCTCTGACAGCAATTCAGGCTCAGAGTGATGCTGTTCTCTTTCAGGCTCATGTCCTCAGATGAGGCTTCTGTGGTTTTAATCACTTCTCTTCCTCTAATGCACCCTCCTCCAGCTTTTTTTTCCCTTTCATTTTTTGGTCTGTCTTTCCATCTATCTGACTATGGCTCATTTACCTTGATTAGCAGAGAGACTGGTATCACATTTTTCAATAAGAACTAGTGATTTTTAAACTATTTAGAGCAAAAGTTACATAAATTATCTGTACCAGACAAAAGCAGAGGTTTGTGATAAAAAATTATGTTTAGCATCTAGCTAGTTTTTATCCGTAGAAGAGCCTACTATTAAATATTAATGCCACTTTTTCTAGTTCTGCATTGCCTACCTCCCATACCATGTGTATTATATCTCAAGTTAAAAAAAAAAAAAAAAGGTAACTAGGGCCTAAAAGTTCTATGGAAAGGACACTGCCATCACCAGCTGTGACTCCCTCATCCCTTTCTATCTACAACCATCTAGAGATAAAATGGAATATTCCTCTCCAGTCTCTCATTGCTTGCCTTGTAGTAGCCACTTAGGGATATAGCAAGCACTGGATGAATTTGGTAGTGCTTTCTTGGACGGTTTACATGTAATTTTTTTAAAGTTAACTGTTTATGACTTGGTGATATGTGTGTGTATGTATCTCTGTGTATGTGGGTATACGTGTATGGAGGATAGTGCATCACATGCAGAGTCATAAATGCATGTTCGCAGCTAACATGTTGGCGTGGTTTTGCATTATGGAGATTAGTTCAAAACTGCTTAGCACTCCTCTGTGATTTTCTCACCTATAGCTCTCACAACGTGACCCTGTAATATGAGAAGATACACTCCCAAGCATGAAGACTTAATTTGCAATCCATACAAATCCCTCTGTCCAAGTGGGTTGAGGGCATAATAATCAGGCTCTCATACAGTAATGATGAGCTTGTGTGCATTCGGAAGAGCAGCTGCCTGTAAAATGTTTATTCCTTTTTGTGTGTGTTAAATCTGGCTCTATCACTTACTACAGCTTGGTGGATTTAACATTTCCTAAGACAAAAAGGTAAAGAGTAAAATATTAAGAATTCTTAAAGCAAATCCACTAGAAGAATAAACCTGAAAAAAAAATAAATGTAGAAAAGGAATGAAATGTTAAAATATTCTCTCCTTACCTGATGGAAAAAATAGAAACCAAAATAAATGGCCATTTATCTAACCATCCTCATCACCAGCATATCCCAAAGTCCCACCTCCAGTTTGGTCATTTCATGCTCCAATCATTAACCTCACAATGCAGATTTCTCTGCCTGCTCTTATAGAGCTGTTAGTTTGCCCTCAACAAGAAGTGTTAATGGGCAGCCTCCTTGGCTAAGAACACTGCATAAGCCTCAGACTTTATGCAAGTCCAAACCAGCTTGCTTAGACTCAGGAAGCATGATATTTCCTCTCCATTTCTAATAAATTTGACCTTGAAAGAGGACAGAGAGTGCTGCCTCTGCAGAAGAGAGGCAAAAAGATTTTTAAAAAGTAGATACTATGACCATATCATAGAAGACAGGTATGTTTCTTTTCTTTGTTTTAGAGTGAAGGACGTAGAGCCTATGATCCTAGTGTCTTCAGGGTTTTGTTTATGTTAGATGGAAGGAATAGGGAAAAGAGTAAGAAAAAAATGCAAACTAAGGCACACGGAGGTGGCACTCATGCTCTCTTTGGAGTGGATGTAAACTACCCTTGAGCACCATCCCTGTCTTTCTGCCCATTCACATCTGCTGCTGCTTCTGTTTTCCTCTCTGAATGGATTCTCAAAGAAAAGACAGATGAAAGGAGGTATTGTTAATTGTGGGCAACACAGAACAGTTGTTAGAGAAATGGCAGAACTGCCATTTAGCCAGTGTCTGCTCCCCCATCATGACCATTACAAGCAATGGATTAAAATGTGTGTTCATTGCTTCACATATGGTTACTTTTACATTGCTGATTCTTCACTGGGGACCCGTAGAGTGAAGGTCAGTGAAACTTCTAATCTTTAAACTTTAAAAAGCTGATTTAAAACTTCATCTCATTTACGCTGTTCTCTCCCTCACAAAGTCAGAAGGTTTCCTGTGATGACATCCCGAAAATAGTGAGAGTTTCAATTTGCTAACTTCCCCAAACATGCAGTATCTAAATTTTCTCCAAGCCACTTTGATCTCCTGAGTTTTCAGCACAGCACTATTCAGTTTCCTGGCATAGGCAGTGAGAATTTCTTTTGCTACCAAACCACCTGGTAGAATGTTTTTCATAAGGGGACCTCAAACAATAGCTGCACTCTTCCAAAACTGTCTTAGTATTTATTAAGTTATTTCAGTACCAAAAAGAGACAAACAGTATGCCAATTCATTTGAGAATAAATGAAGTTCAATTTTTTATAAATGTTTAAACCATTTCACGCATTGTAAAACCAGATCTGTGCTTTCCCAGTTTTAAATTCCATGAGTTTATTAGGTTGGCTTGAAAGGATTTATTTTACAGTACAGTGCACATTTAGAGATGAAAACTGAATTCCTAGAACCATGAGTTTTGTTTATTTATCTGTTTTATAAAATTTCATGAGAGAAACAATCAGTAGCATCTATAGCAATCAGAGAAAGCCCACACAAAAGAAAACACACCAATTTATAAAAGAAAGGAGTAAATCAAGACTGGTATGTCCCTGAGATATAAATAAGCAGTTCTCAAAAACTGAAGGTAGGGGCTTTCATTGTCAAACATTTGAAAACAGCTACACATTTTATTTTATTTTTTAGATATTCACAATGTGCCATAACATAAGAAAGGCTCAGAAAAGCCCTGTTTTCCTAAAATCTGTTTAATTTGCTTAATTTGTTTGAACAGCAATTTCTACCTGTATTTAACTTAGAACAAATTTTTTTTCAAGAAAACCGAATATTCACTAACATTTACAGCATGCCTTAGTTTGTCATAACAAACTTAGGAAAATGCTTGATTAGGACAATAGCCAAATGATGCTGCAAAGGCTGTTGAGGATCCACTGACTTTGCAATCAATTTCCCCTACCTTTCTACTGTATTCCTTTTATATATGCCACTATGTAACTACAGGCCCAGAAAACCCTTCTATGTGACCTTTTGTAAAGTCAGAGTGCCTCGGTGGTAAGATCCTGTAAGTGAAACACATCATTCAACAGTCACGTTGTGGCACATTTAAATGGCAATTTTAGTACACTGTCCCAGCACAAACCTGCTTATTAACTTTTTAATTATCAAATTGGCAATATTAAAAATTAACTCAATATGCTTATCAGTTTGCTACAAAGAAGAGACTCACTCACGCTATCTTAGGAAAAGAGGATTTATTGTAAAGACATGTATAGCCTGAAGCTAAACCTGGATTAAAAAGCTATCACAGTACAAAGCAGCTGTATGAACTAGTTGCTTGCCTCATCTCTTTTTCTCTTTGGATTTCTTCTGTTTTCTCTTTTCATTAGTTGCTGGCTTATCCTCTTATATTTCCTAGCATAAATACCAGAAACAGCTACTCTGATTGATTAGTAAATCATTAATTACCCTATTGTGTAGAGCTTTTCGTATCAATCAATCTGATGAATTCTAGAATGGCACCTTTGAGTAGGTATACAACTCCTTCATTTAGTCAAAAAGATCTCTAATTCAAGTAGTCTATGGTGACTTTCAGAAAGAGGAATTGGAGTAGTAGCATTTTAGTTTATGGGAGACACTATATGTGGTAGTTTCTTTCAATGTCATGTCCCTGCACACTGCCCCTTGTTACAACAACACAGGGAAAATATTAAATTTCACTCCTTATGTTGTAACACATACAAAAATAAGTGGACATTAAAAATCAAAATCTGTAAATTGGAGAAATCTCCCCCCTTTCCCCACTACATATATGAAATTATCTAGACATAAAAGTACTTTTTGCCGGGCACGGTGGCTCACATCTGTAATCCCAGCACTTGGGGAGGCCGAGGCAGGTGGATCATAGGGTCAGGAGTTTAAGACCAGCCTGACCAACATGGCAAAACCCCTTCTCTACTAAAAAATACAAAAATTAGCCCGGTGTGATGGTGTGTGCCTGTAATCCCAGCTACTCAGGAGGCTGAGGCAGGAGAATCCCTTGAACCCAGGAGGCGGAGGTTGCAGTGAGCCAAGATCACGCCATTTCATTCCAGCCTGGGTGATACAGCGAGACTCTGTCTCACACACACACACAAAATAATAAAAATAAACTTTCCTAGTTGATCTTTATGCCTCTAACTTCTCCTTGGTATAATCAGCCCTATTGTCTGCTATTAATCAAATTAATAATAGTTAAGACAAACCAATATTCTCTTAAAAAATCTCCTGTCTCTTCTTGCACACATAGTCCCATCCAAACTCTAAAATTTCACTGAAGATGTTTCTTTTTTTTTTTTTTTTTTTTTTTTTGAGACGGAGTCTCGCTCTGTTGCCCGGCCTGGAGTGCAGTGGCCGGATCTCAGCTCACTGCAAGCTCCGCCTCCCGGGTTTACCGCCATTCTCCTGCCTCAGCCTCCCGAGTAGCTGGGACTACAGGCGCCCGCCACCTCGCCCGGCTATTTTTTTCTATTTTTTAGTAGAGACGGGGTTTCACAGTGTTAGCCAGGATGGTCTCGATCTCCTGACCTCGTGATCCGCCCGTCTCGGCCTCCCAAAGTGCTGGGATTACAGGCTTGAGCCACCGCGCCCGGCCTGAAGATGTTTCATATCCTGACTCTGAACTATGTCTCTAAGTTTATGCACCCCTTACGTTCAACTAGAAACTGTTAATCTTTGCAATGGTTGCAAAGGACACCAGTCAAATTATCATTTTTACGTCTTTTCTCAAGTCATTATCTGTACTGGGCATGTTCCTCTTTGTCTCCTTACCCCAATCTAACCTACTTACTCCTCTGAATATATATGCTCCAAATTATAAATCTGTACCTTTCTAATTAGAGTTCACATATATGGATAGGTGAATTGGAAACAAAATTGAAGAGAAGATAACAGCCAGCTTAGATTTTCTCGGGGAATAACTAGGTCTTTGAGGACTCTGCCATATGGTTTGGCTGTATGGACAGACTAGGTTGAATTTGACCAAAAGCACTGGCTTAGAAGTCATGAGATCTGGGCTCTAATCCCAGATATGCTACTAACAAACTATTTAACCTTGGGCAAGACACTTAACCTCTGTGGGTTTCAATATCTTCATCTGCAAAATACATGCTTTGGTCTAGATGATCCTTGGAATGTTTTCAATTTAGGATAGATGTTTTGTTCTAATTATTAGTTGGCTTCAACTGGTTTGCTACAGATAACATTAGATTGGGAAATGACCTGAGTTAGAATATGGGGTAGGGATCTATCCAAACTTTCATTTCAGATCTATAAGCAAGCTTTGATGGTTTCTTTCTTTCCTCCCTTATGGCCCAGGTGCTTCTGATGCCCCATTGTAACTTCCCACACTCATCATGGCTTTAGATAGACTCTAAGGTACTTGAAACATTGGTGGTGACCCCCATTTGTAAAATAGACACATCAATTTTCAGGCTACACTTTAGAAGGTGCATTAACCTAAAGTTTTTCTGGGAAAATAATCCTTAATTCACATACAGAAGTGCCCAGCAGAGCTCCTGGTTTTACAGAGAAATCTGCCAGGCAACAACTGTTTGGACTTTTGATCTTTATCTCTTTTCTTATTCTCTCCTTCATTACTACAAGTTTCCCAAGCTTTAAGATCACCACTCAGCAATCATGAATGTAAAATGGTACTACTCACAAAAGATGTACAAGAAACAGTATTTTTTCTCCTGACTTGCAGAGCAGTGGGTTAATTTAAAATTTATCTTTGTTAATCTCCCCTACTTCTTTTCTTTATTTCATTTTTGCAGTTTAGATGGAATGTACATTTTATAATTAAATACAAGTAGGAAATAATATCACACTGACAAGGCTCCTAATCTCCTCAAGATATTAACAGTCAGTGCATCAAGTCAACTCATCTTTAATCCTGGGTCTCACTATGCAAAAGCAGCACATAAGAATGAAAAGAAGATGATTCCAACCATAACTCCTCAAATGGTGATTACAGGACAAACACTGTGTGGAAGTGATGTAAATAAATCATTAATATGGACAAAAGACATTGTATAAATGTGTGCTGCCTATCTCAGAGGGTTAGAAAAAAATCCTACTAGGAAACAGAAAATCAGGTTTCTAATCTGAACCCAGCCATTATTTAATTACAAAATCTTGAGCAAATGTACCCCGTGACCTTTTCAGAGTTGTCCTGAGAAATCAATAGGGCAAGGGGGACCATTTGAGTTTATAATTTGTAGCGGACTTTACAAATGTACGATTTTGTTTATAGATCGTTTGTTCAACTCAGTGTACTGGATCTGGCCTCCTGACTGATGATCCACAGTATCAAAATGAACACTAAAAAATGACTTCACAAATGATTTTGTTTCCCAACTTCCTTTTCCATGGAAGAAAACTGAAGCTCGCAAGGTTAAATGCTTTGCTCACATAGTTTCTTTGTTGTCCTTAAAGTGTTCATTCACAACACAGTGAACCTAAGGGCATGTAAGGGTAAAACTCAAAATAATATGAATGTGCAATAAACTAAAGGCTATCACATTAACCTTTTTTAGTCCATATCCTGTGGGAGGGTTACCTCTTGAAACCTTTTGTGTCAGCCTTAACAAAAGGAAGCAGAAACGATTTCTTTCTCTGTTTATTTTCTTTCCATGTCATGAATGAACACCAGCCCAAAGATGTTCATTTTAACACCCTCACCCTCTCATATGTACCATCATTTTCTTCAGAATGCTCAGGTTTGGCTTTTTCCCCTGTGAGATTAGAACATCTCTTTTGGATGTCCACTGTTACTGGCTCTGCTACCAAGGTGATTTCTATTTCAAACGTCTTAATACTCAGCACTAGATCCATATTGTATTCACACCAGGGAACTTTACCAAGGATGTATCTAATATCCATATATGGATATCCCTTCATTTTAAATTCTAATGGTGGGCATCAGTTGTCCTGAAGATTGCCCTGCAACCTGAAAACTTTGCAAATTCTGAAGGGCTATACAAAGGTAAAATAATAATGCTTTATTTTCTATTTTCATTAAATACTTTTTTTAAAAAAAGGTGAGAAACAAAGTAAAGAGACAGGCAGAAATCCAAATTGTTCTTAACTTACAAGATGGGGGTTAAGAAATATTGTATATGGTTCATAGAACAAAAAAATGGCAGTTTGAATTTAGTCACAGGTAGTTCATACAGAGGTGACTAGTAAAATAATTGAGAAGAGATTTATTATCACATTGAGTTAGGAAAATGAGGGCATAGTTTGAATAAGCAAAGTTGTTATCTATTATAACATTAAATCAATAGATATTATCTGAAGTTAATAAATAAATAGGCACAAGCATAAGTATTATAGTGAGATATATGGAGTTATTCAGCATGATAATCAAACCAGAACTGAAACTGTTAAAAGTAGAAAGTAAGATTCTGAGTAGGGGGTAAGGCAGGAATTGTTCTATACTTTGATGGTTTAGTTATATGCATGTATTATTTTGAATGCACAAATAAACACTAAAAAATGTACTATTTTCTCTTTCAGATGACATTCAACATAATGATATGCTGTACATTTATACTATATGTATATACTATACACTACATGTATGAGGACAGCTATGTGTCCTCAGTGTATGTTAGTCATTTACTTCATTGGTTGTTTGATTCTCTAGCTGAAAGGATGAATAAATGAATAATTGAATACATGATAGAATGTATAACAATGATAATGATGATCATCATTTTCAATCTGCACCTCCCACACACACACACACCTACTAACACCAGGGTGTGAGAAGCCAGACCCATAGTAGGTAGCTGGGGTACAACTACTTGACATTGAACACTGGCAACAATCAGTCCACACAGTGGATTATTCACATGAAGACTGTCAACTATTAGTGGTTGAATTTCATAAAATAGGCTGGAAGGACAATGTTTGGAAAATAATATTTCTATGCAATTTGAGGTCTTGATTTTACTATAATTATTCCAGATGTTGACTGCTGAGTCTTACTACAGTTTACTAAAGGATTTGAATGTTCTAGGATTCAGAAATAAGGAGAACAATAAATAATCACCTCTTTCAGCAAAGTCATTTTATAAAAAATGAATAAAAGCATATGAAAATCAATCTGAAATAACAAGAAATCCTTTAACAGACTCTTATAATAAAGAATAAAGATTTTTTTAGTTACCATAGCAGCAGTGATTTTTAAATACTATTCATACAGATTTCAGCATTATAGTAATCAGTGTTTCCTATTGTGCTTCAAAGTATTAAAAGTAACACACAATGTTACAAGCTTAGATCGCCACTTACATTTAAATATTGAGAAATGTTATGAATCTAAAATTAATTTATATGTTCTGTGGATAATATCTGATGTGGAATATTATAGAAGCAGCCATTTCACCATTAAAATCAAATAAACTAGGTAACCTGCACTTAACTTTCAAACCTACTGTGATTAGGCATGGGGAATAGTGAGGGAGGGTGACAGAGTGTGTAAAATTCAATTTGGCACCATCTGAACTTGCAGCATTTATACTGACTGCAGGCCAGATCAGAGGAGTTGTAGCAACTGCAGAGTTCTTCTTACAATCTTTTCCCAAACTTCAATTAAAACTCATTGTCAAGAGAGCAGGAAATGAACAACTTATAGAACTGACTTTATCTTTTGGCTTTAGGGGGTATAAGAATGCCCCTGTATGGAATACAAAAGATTGATGAAATACTAAAAGAAAGAAGATGATGAAATAGGACCTGAAAATTGTATCTTTATAGTTGAGAGAAAAAGAAAAAGTAGCCAGAATTGACATTGTGCATTTATCCTGCTCTAGGGGGAATCGTACATCTGGCCAAGGCTAAAGGAATTTTAAAATTCTGAATAAAAGTAAGGACGAGGGGAGCCTCTTTTCCTGATTTCTATTTTTCCATCTGGAAGAACTTCCAGTACACCAATACCTTGGCCTTATGACTCTCCAGAATTGAGTTATTTCGAAATCAGGTGACATTCGTGGATCCACATTTCCTGATTGGCTGGAACTAATCTATTTAAAATTTGCAAGCTATAGGAATTTATCTTTTCTTCATTTTGAATAACATAAAGCTATAATTCTAGGTAAATGGACACATTCTATAGATTTAAACTTTCTATTATGTGGTCAGTCCCAAAGTCTAGTCACCAGGAACAGAGGGAATTAGAGGGAGATAGAAAGCACAGAAAGTGTTAGCATGTCCTCCTAGTCACAGTTCTATAGCTCCATTCTTTAGTTGGCATTATTGCTAATTCTGAAATCACCATCTCATATCAGATGAGACAGAGGAGATACTTGTCTTCTGTGTCTGATGTCTTAATTGAATTAGAATTTAGAAGGGTAACAAAAAGGTATTATGTATTGACCCTCGAAGTGCCAAAAAGGAAGCTTCTATGACTACTTTGTTATATAAATAGATGCATAAACGAGATACCATGTGAGAAAACATAATAAACTCCCAGAGTTCCGACTTCAGATTAAGAAGGGGACTAGAGTATTATTTGTGCCTTTAGAATAGTACATTAGAAAATTTATGTACTTGCTTATACAAATTTGGATGAGACATTAAAATCTAGGTTATAATAAAACACTCATTCCTGCTAAGTTTAGAAGTCTATGTCTGTGTGTGCTGGAAGTGCTGAAACACTGTGAGTATGAATATGGTCACCATAACCAAATCATACATGGAAAATTCAAATCAATTGCTAGAGCCTGAAATGACCAGCTATTGTTGTAACTCTCAACTCTCTTAGCTAATTCCCTCCTAGTCTTTGAAACTTTGAGTGTAAAGAAGACTTTCTTCTTACATTGAACAGGACAAAGCTGCTACATTTTCTGGATTATTTAAACCCTAAAGGCTTTTTTTTTTTACTGTAAAAATATTCTGCAAACAACTCCCACTGAAAGGGATTTGGTTAAGAGCAGCCCAGAATTATACTGTTTGACTACAGTAATATTTGCTTTGTTCAAGCAAGGGAGTGTCCACAGAGTTCTTCAGGTTGTCAGGCTTATACAGAACAATGATTTATCTTTAAGAAACCCATAAAGGTCTACTGAGGTTCTACTCCTATGGGTAATACATTATACCCAGAATTGTGGGAAATCCAAAGTTGAAGACATAACCCTTATGCCATGGAGGACCTGGGAATTTACCACCATGAAAGAACATGGAAAAATAGTCCAAATTTGTTATTACATAAACAAGAAGGCAGTCCTGTGGAACTTAAATGACAAGCCCCAGATCATAGTTTTAGAGGCTGATCTAAATAAAAAACAACATGTTCTGAATGCCCTCATAGGATTCTTTTCCTCGTATCTGTTGCCTATCTTTGAAGAAGTAAAAAGTATAGCAAGAAACATATCAGGATTCTGAGCATCAGGGACTGTGCTTCTTAATTTTCTATAGAGTCTACAAACAAAATGTTGTGACTGGGTTTTTTGTGGATCCTAGTGAAGGGACTGAATCCTGTATTTAAATTGAAAACAGGTGAAAGAGAGATTGGCTATATAGATAGAAGACATAGAGGTGAAGAAAACTAAGAAAATAAATCCATGGGAATTATTAATAATCTTCAAAAGGGGTCACTGAAATCTTGGAGAGGCCATTGAACTTTTCCAGGATTGGATATTATTGGGGTGGTCAAAGAAATTCAGCCTAGATAACAAAGGATAGTGAGATCCCTAGCTGACATCAGATGTATGACAAACATTGTCTTCTAAAGAAAATACTGTATGATTATTTAAAAACATAAACTTTCTTTGATACATGAAACCTTTATGTTATTCCTTTGGAAATAAAGTGACATTTTTTTCTTGTACAGGTGATAATATATGATATGATATTTTCTATTGACATACTGTACCTAAAATTTAAATGCCAAGTTTGGGGTTGAATATATACCATCCTATATTTCAATCCACTTACCTTATTTTTGTCAGTCTTATCCTGGAAATGTCTTTCTGGATAGACTGAGAAAAACAAAAAAAAAAAACCATGGGGTGATTTTAAGACACTAAAAAATTGAAAGAAGTCAAGTAACTTCTCTGTACCTTGGTTTATTTGTATGTAATAAAAATAAAATAGGTGAAAAATATTTTTTAGGAAATATTCATCCTTTGCACTTATAGGATGAGTGAAAACACAGTAGTTTAGTTTTGCTCATGTTTTCTAATTTCGTCTTGATTATATTTCTTCATTGATATCCTATTGACCAACACCCTTTCTCCTCTTCCAGAATCCACTAATTCTGTATTATTATAGAAGCAGCTTTCCTGCTTCTTGGCTCTATCTCCTTTATCTTCCTTATGCATGGCATCTCTGGCAGCCAAATAATCTTCCAAAAGGCATGCGTCTTCAACAATTCCTCAATGTATGTTCTGTTTCTCTTTATCATTCATCTAGGCATCTATCTATAAATCCATCTAGCTATCCATTGTGCTTTGTGGCAGTCACAGACACCTAAAATATAATACAACAATTGACTTACTATCTCTTGGAAGCTAAAGAAACCTTCTGTCTAATTCTTCTCTTCTGATTCCAACAGAAATCCCTGCAGAGCCATAGACAGAAGGGAGAGACCCTCCTTCTGTTTCCCTCTCTAGTTTTCTGCCCAAAATCATGCCCAGTTTTAGCAAGTAAATCATGGACTTAAAACCAGCAGGTTTATATTTGCTGGCTCCAACATGTCTGAATGCATTTGAGAGATGTGTGTGTTCAGAAGGGAAAAAAAAACACTGGAAGTTAGGAGGCTTTTCTCTGATTTCTGCAGTTTGCTGGAGAAGGGGAGGAGGAGGAGAAAGCCCAGAGATACCAAGGATCTTGGACAATATTGTTAAGTAGAAAATATATTTCTGTGGTCTCTTATCAATCTGTAAAGATGTAGCCATTAATCTGTGGCATAGGGAGAAAAATAGCTCCGTAAAATTGTTTCCTTATCTATCAGAGTATGTTATATATGTTTTGAGAACTAATGTCAAGGCACAGTTTCACTTTATTTTCTATTCTTTTTCTTGTTGGAGACGGAAATAATTTTCAAGTTGGGCTTAATTAAGCACTTACAATTTTTGAATTCACATGAGCCTGTCTAGAGATACTGGTTTATTTCCCAGTGTATTTAGAGTTTCTGCTTCTGTGCCAGATCCTTATAGCAAGCAGAAGGAACAGACACAATCTATCTTTGTAGAGGTTTTCAAAATTGAGCAATGTATACCCTTACATATGGGTATTTGCCAACCACTTAAGGACTTATGAAGAAAGGGGTGTGGGGAGTGGGAAAGAGAATGGAACCAAAAATTTTTTTAAAAATATATTTTTATCCAGCAGAAATGAGAGAGTAACACAGCCTTATGCAAATGTCTCAGAGCACAGAGTCTTTTTAAGTAATGGGCTGAAAGTTGTTTTTTGTCTCCCCCATTTAAGTATTCTGCCCTTTCAATGTCCCTAGACAATGACCACCCACAAGACCTTGAACTGGGGAAATGGGAGAAGTAGAAACAAAATGTCTGAATTCTTCCAGAACTGCTGTGGGTAGGAGAAGGATTACTACTGACATGCTGAAAGGTCACTGATATATAATCTGAGACAGGTAGAGCCTGAAGAAGACAGAGGCTCACATACTGGAAATAGGATTGATGGAGAGCAAATTCTTAGCAAACATTATGAAAACACCATCAAAGGATTCTGCAGAACCACACGGGACCATGGTCATGCTTTCAATATCCACTGACTGAGAAAGTACACAATGACAAAAAGTCACTATGCATTCAGAAATATTTTTAATTAATTTGAATTGTGCTGATTGTAAAACGTACTTACATTGGGAATAATAGCAACACAAACACAAATTGGGCTTGCTCTTTATTCTACATACAGAAGCCTCTGGGTATATAGATGGTTTCAAGGCTCTGAAATATTTCTCTGGCTCTCCAGGTTTCAGAATCACTGGACCATTAGACCACATCAGCACTAGACCCAGCTAAAGGGCAGAGATTCCGAGATCCCCAACTGTGACTAGTTGTGCAGGAAGCATGCAGAATGATGAGATACCTACAGCTCAGAAAAGAAACAAATTGTCTATACGGAAGTCCAGTCTTGCTCTGGAAAGGCCCAGAAAGACAAGACCCTTAGCATATCTCAGGAAACTAAAAACCTGTGGGGAAACCAACAGCTTGCTGCAACCACAGCCACAAGTCAGGTAAGCTTTGAGCCTGACAGCTCAGGAAAATGACCCACTTCTTGCAGACTCAGACAAAAAGGCTTCACTTAGGCCTAGGGAAAGTGTCTCTAATAAGGCCATCTGTTAACCGTGTCGCCTGAGTCCCTCTGAGCAATTCCTCATTCCCTCCCTTTCCACCTTCCACCCTGAAGCCAGTCATTAAGGCAGCAGAGACTGAGTAAAATGAAGCTGTTGGGCTCAGTAAACATTACTGAGCTCCATGAGGGAACACGGTCCCATTATTTAGGTTCCCATGTCCAAGGCACATTTTGATCACATTCATTTAGCAGAGAGGTGAAGAAAGAAAGCATGTTGGCTGTGCAGCAGCATTGTGCTGCAACCCCTTGCTCAGGCAAAGTCATCACAGAGAGCAAAAAATAAGAGCTTGACTACAGTTCCCATGGGTTTCAACCTGAGTACACAGAACATGAGAAACCACATAACCTCAGGAAGAAAGCATTGGGCAAGTGTTCAGAGGCCTTATTGACAATGGGCCCACTCTCCTATTGACTTGATTTGTAACACATAAAGTCACTTAAACCAGGAGTCTCCAGCCCCATACTGGTCTGTGCCCTGTTGGGAACCCAGCTGCACAGTAGGAGGTAAGGCCTGAGCTCTACCTCCTGTCAGATCAGCAGCAGCATTAGATCCTCATAGGAGCATGAACCCTATTGTGAACTGCGCATGTGAGGGATCTAGGTTGAATGCTCTTTATGAGAATCTAACTAATACCTGATGATCTGAGGTTTCATCCCCAAACCATCCCCCCTATCCCAGTTTGTGGGAAAATTGTCTTCTATGACACCAGCCCCTGGTGCCAAAAGTTTGGTGTTGCAGGAAGTCAGGGACCCCGAACAGAGGGACCGGCTGAAGCCATGGCAGAAGAATATAAATTGTGAAGATTTCATGGACATTTATTAGTTCCCAAAATTAATACTTTTATAATTTCTTATGCCTATCTTTACTGTAATCTCTGCACATAAATTGTAAAGATTTCATGCACACTTATCACTGCCCCAATCAATACCCTTGTGATTTCCTATGCCTGTCTTTACTTTAATCTCTTAATCCCATCATCTTCGTAAGCTGAGGAGGATGAATATCACCTCAGGACCCTGTGATGATTGTGTTAACTGCACAGATTGTTTGTAGAGCATGTGTGTTTGAACAATATGAAATCTGGGCACCTTGAAAAAAGAACAGGATAACAGCAATCTTCAGGGAACAAGGGAGATAAGACTTTGGACTCTGACTGCTGGTGAGCCAGACGGAACAGAGCCATATTTCTCTTGTTTCAAAGGCAAATAGGAGAAAGATCCCTGAATTCTTTTTCTCAGCAAGGAACATCCCTAAGAAAGAGAATGCGCCCTGAGGGTAGGTCTATAAACGGCCCCCTGGGGGCGGGCATCTTTTACAGTCGAAGCCAAAGGGATGAAATAAGCCCCAGTCTCCTATAGCACTCCCAGGCTTATTAGGATGAGGAAATTGCCGCCAAATAAATTTTGGTCAGACAGGTTGTCTACTTTCAAACCCTGTCTCCTGATAAGATGTTATCAATGACAATGCGTGCCCGAAACTTCATTAGCAATTTTAATTTTGCCCCATCCTGTGGTCCTGTGATCTCACCCTGCCTCCATTTGCTTTGTGATATTTTATTACCTTGTGAAGTATGTGATCTCTATGACCCACACCCTATTCATGCACTCCCTCCCCTTTTAAAAATCGCTAATAAAAACTTGCTAGTTTTACAGCTCAGGGAGCATCACGGAACCTGCCGACATGTGATGTCTTCCCCAGATACCCAGCTTTAAAATTTCTCTCTCTTGTCTCTTGTACTCTTTCCCTTTATTTCTCAAACCAGTTGAGACACTTAGGGAAATAGAAAAGAACTCATGTTAAATATCGGGGGTGGGGTTTCCCTCCATAGTTTGAGGATGGCTGACTTAAACTTCTAGCCATGATCTATCAAGTTTCTTTATCTCATCACATAAGTCAGCACACAATATTCATGAAAGACCAATCCAACCTCTGAAAACAAAATGCTCATTTTGGGGTAATGACTTAACTTCCAGGTCATCTCTGTCCATCTTAACAAAGAAGGAAAAATAAAAATAAATACAATAAATATCATTTTTAATATGTGGTGTTTCAGTCTCAGAATATTATTGTACCTTAAAATGAAAAAAAAAAGCTAACATATTGAGTACATTTTTCACATATTTCAGGAATTAAAATAACATCTTTAATATTTGGAAATTAAAGGGAAGAAAGAAAATTTGATATCACTTATAACCAGGATCATTTTAGTTTAAATATGTCAATGGAAATGAAAATCCAAAATAGAAATATGAAATTGAAAGCTACACCTATATGTCTCACCTAAAGTATTTTACCAAGGCTGAAGAGTAGATCATTAAATTACTTGTAGGCTACAGCTGAAAATACGACCCTCTGACAACCAAACTTACTGTTTATACAACTGACACTGAATTCAGGAGAAATTCAGGTACCCTCTGTACCTGACATCCAAAAAGCAAACAAACAAAAATAAATAAAACAAAATTAATAATGAAGACTTAGAACACTCATAATCAAGGAAGATGATAGAAGATTGTGGCAATAACATGTTTTAATGTTCTTTATCTGAAAAACAGGTAGATTGTTTGCTGATTTCCAAGACTATACGTCTTCCCCAAAATGGTTTCTTGAGAAAGCTGTCCACCCTGAAGGGAGTAGGAGATATTTTCAATAATGGCCTAAAATGTATGCATTTCATTGGATTGAGTCACTGGAGATATAACTGGGCCCCATTCCTCATGCATATATTCATAGTAAAACGTATTCCTGCCAAACCATGGGAAATTAAGGCTTCAGAAGGTGAATTTTAAAAGTTAGAATAAAAGTATAAAATTATGAGTTTAAAACTTATAAAGATAATAATTTTTTCCTATAGATAGAACAAGCAAGATATTTTCTTGACATAAACCTATCATGATAGAACTGGTAATCTGATCTGAATTGGTGGGCTTCCCTCCTCCTCCCCAGTGAAAGAGCAAACAAAAATGGTTGACTGCAGCTGTGTAGATGTGGTAAAAATTCACTCACATTTCCATCACCCAGAGCAGTTCTGCTGGTCAAGAAGAGGTACATACTCTAGCTCAGGTCCCTTTTTTGTAACAGACACTGCTCAGTGGCTCCAAATATTAAATCAATACTCATTTACTGTAGAGACCACGGCAATCTGTCAAGAAGGAAGAAGGTGTTCTGAAACGAAGGCACTGATAATTGTGACCCAATAATGCAATAGGAAAGGTCCACTTGTTAGGGTAATCACCAGTGGCATTCTAAATCATGTGTTCAGTTTATTTATTGCAGCACATTTTCAGAGAATGTTGCTTTCCAAATAAGCATGCCTGGGGTGGCTCTAGGCAAAATTGTATATAAGTAACTTTTCCCTCCCATGATTCACTGTTCCTCTGTAAATATGCTCATTTTACCTGTTTCTCTTTCTTATTCCTTCATCTTTCTAAGCCCATAAAATGTTGTTTTCCCAAAAGTTATTTAAAATAGTAATCACCTCTAAAAGCTCCACCCCCTACGACACAATTTATAGAAAGACCTCCATTCTGCTAACTTTCTAAAACAGGAAGAACAGCACATCAATGATTAATGCATTGTCTGACACATAGGAGGTAGTTCATAACTTTTTGTAGACTGTTGAATAAATACCTTTAACTAAAAATATGAGTAGTATTTGATTTAGTCCAGATGGCTATGATGTTTTATCGTGTGTTTGCTTTAGTAAAACATAATAGTCATTCAAATGTACAGATCTGTTTTCTTTGAAAACCATTCTCCTATAATGGCATTTGTGCATGGAACACAGTAGAAAACAAATAACATAATGTAGAATCAAAAGAATATTGGGATGGATGGATGGTTGGATGGACAGCTGAGATCACTCAAGGTGAAAGCTGACATTTTAGTAGCACTGATCTCCCAATGTTTCCATTGGGATATACAAAATGGGCAGGATTAGCATATAAGTTAGTCATATACATTTTTGTCAGCCTATAAAACAAATATATCCCTTTTCAAAATCAGAGAATCTACAATTTTAAACTACTTTGGCATTTGCCATCAGTGATTCTGAGTTCTAAGTTACACATATCCTAAGTGGCTTTGTTTTTATTTTTTATTTTTTGAACTATGAAATTAATGTGCACCCATGAACACCATAAAATGAAATAGCAAGAGAGGGCTTCTCAATCTCAGGCAAAGGCCTGCTTCATCTGCAAAGAGGGTAAATAGTAACTGAAATGTCAAGTTGTCTCTGGCTTACATTAAGCAAACGACAGAAGTCTTACTTCCTATAGAAGATATTTGGGAGAAATAAAGATTTTTTTTAGAAAACTGCCATACATCATTAGAGTTTAGATGTGAAATTAAAGATGCACACCATTTTGCTTACTTCAGATTATAAACATTGAAGAAGTAGACTTTGAAACGACTGACTAACCTGGTGCCAAATATTTGAGTGTGTGGCTATGAATACAGAAATGCTGGCATGTAGGCATGATATAAGTAATCTCAAATAATATTTTTCTTTTCTTTTTTGGTTTGAAATTCAGTGTCTAGTATTTCTGAGATGAAAATAAATAAAGCTAGAGAAAAATGCTATTTTGACTCTCCTTGAATTTGAAGAGCACTGAGTTATTCCACACTGGTAAAAACTATGTCAACAGATATTCAGCAACATCTCAGTGATTTAGGGCATCTTCATGATCTGAACATGGCCCAGAGTAAGTGCTTGTGAAGTGTACAGAGAGGTTAATCAAAAATGTTACAGTCACTAACCCCGCGAGCAAATAATCAGTACGTGCAGATTGGCACGGGCATACTCGGAGCATAACAGATTTAACAACTGGGTGCGCAGAACAATCTTTTACATGGTGTGTGATATTTGGGTTGTTATCCCTTATATCATTGTGAAAAGCAGGTGTGAACTGATGGAAGTGTTAAAGCAGCCAAAAGAACTTAAGGAACAGAATCACTTAAATAACATGGCTGGTGTAATGCCTATGGAGGAGTGTGATAAGGGGTCAGAGGAGACATAAAACCTCCCAAGAATCAACCTGAAGAGGTAATAAATGGTTTTTACATTACTGAATGTGACATGGTTAATGGTATGCATATTTTCTCATTGGCTGTGCTAACTCAACTTGGTCTGCTTACTTGGTAACATGTTCTCTGCGATTCAACAAAGATATTTATCTATTGCTATGTGCCACATCTTGAGGACCAAGAAGTAAAATCGTGTGCCCTCAAGGAGTTAAGAGTCAATTAGAGGGAAAGCAGACATGGGAAAGATTTAATCCAATATACGTATAATCATAAAAAATGAATAAGATGCAGGAATATTATATAGAGGGGAGGAAATATGTAAAAATGTTGGTCTTGGGGTTGAAAGGGAAGTTCTTAAACAGGAGGTTTCCCTTAGTAGGCGAAAGCCAGAAAGACATTCAGACATGACGAAGAAGCTGTTTCGGACAAAGGAAACTACAAGGAAAACCTTTTTGAAACAACCTGGTGGCTTCGAGGAAACATGTGAGCCAGATCTGCTGAAGTTCAAAGTATGAAGGATGAATGAGGATAAGGGTGCAGAGACATGGGAGAGGAAACTGAGCAGGGAAGCATGGGTCAGGATGACACAAGTATTCATCCCAAATGAAGACAAAATAAAGGATTTCAAGCAGGTGCATGGAAAGTCAGATGTATATTTGACTTTCCAGGAAGAAAGATTTATCTAGCAGCAGTTAGGGAAAATTAATTTTGGGGTATGGAGAACATCAAGAATACTATCATAATAGCCCCGGTGCCTGCTTATGTGAACTTAAACTAAGGCCATGGTGCTTACGGTATCTACAGTGAATACCCATGTGATACTGAAGTAGATTGAACAGAAATTTATGCCAGGATCTTATTGGTGGGGAAGACGGAGAATGGAAAGGTGGAAAGGAAAGAGAAGAGTTACTTTTCTGTTTCTGAATGATTTCCTCATGGAAGAAAAGGAGAAAAGTCAGAAGCTGAGTTATAGAATCCAGAATGAAAAGGGAAATAAGTCAAAATATACTACTAAAGGTATTTTTAAGACTTCCAGATGGTACCAGATATCTAGTGCTAATTATAGCAAGTTTGTCTTTTAAAGAAAGATCAAGAACAGGCAGCCTCCTTGTTTGAGTGCATAGCTCCAATATCCTTCCCTATTCCCAAAGAAATACAAATGGGAATGCACCTTGCACATAATTCTACTATAGTTCCCTCATAATATGTCCTACTTACAGTTTACTGTATTTATTGAAACAGCTGGTAGGTTTCATTTTAAGATCAGCTCATTTACACAATTGGGTCAATAAAAGGGAATAGAAATGAGCAAGAGGACAGCCATAAACCTGGTACAGTTCTAAAATCTAGGATTAAAATTTTGTATGGTTTATTCCATCCCAACTTACTTCATCTTGAATAAAGAGGCCCAGGAAAACCCAGAGTCTGAGGCAAGATGACCTTGAACCAAATAGAATCTGACTCAAACAAAAATGACCACCTCTAGTCTCATTTTCCATTTCTACTGTAATCCTTCATTTCCTTCAAATACTTTAAAGTATGCGCAAGCTCTCACACACACAAAAAAATACAGAAAGAGAGAAAATAAATAACATTGATATGAAAGTGCAAAAATCAAAACACAAAAAATTTTTCTTAATTCTACAAAAACTTTATGATTTGTATTCATAATTCTATATCCATTTCCAAATTGCACTCATAAAATTTTGTAATAGTATATTGAAAAACAGAATTATTGAAACAAGATAATAGAAAAAAAGGACTTTCCAAGAGAAACCTATATTAGAATAGATTGAAGTGTGACACAAATACGAAACTTCTCTCATTCCCCAGTTTGAGATACTGTGAACTTCTTTAGAATAATATTTTACCTCTGCCTCTTGTAATGACATTATTTCAGTGCTTTTCTATTTTACTATATGTTCACTTTTTCTTCAGTTTTTTTTTTAATTTGTACGCTGTGCCCAGTACATTTCTAAGCTTCAATGTGACGCTGATATCTCCTATAGTATAAAGTTAATGTTTATTCAACAAAAATTCATGAAAGGCTATCACGTACCAGGAATTGTGCTAGACCTTAAAGAAACAATGGTATATGAAAGTAGGTACAATCTTTGTCCTCAAATAGGTTGAAGTTTGGGGTGGGATGGGAGAGTGAAGGAATTATTCTTAAATAGAAGGTAGCACATCCTCCATCTTCCCATTGTAATAGGAAGTGGAGGATGAAGGGGTGAATAAAAGTGTAGTCAAGATTAGAACGTTTAGAGTCAGGCAGTGGAGACTATTTCTGTATGCAAAATTCTACAAGGAATAGTCATTTACTGAGAGAGTTGAGAGAGCAGATCAGAATATTTTATTCATGTCTGCATTCTTGGCAACATGTAACACAATTCTTAGTGCATACCTAGTGCTTCTGAAATTTTGATCATATAGGTGGCTTTTAATGGGAATGAAGGAGTAAAGAATCGAATGAAGGATTCTTACACTTGTACTTAGAGGGCCTGATGCTGGTAAAAAGTTAATGAAGGGTTCAGAAAATGTTAGTTCTTCAATCTGAGAGCCATCTCATCCCTGGGCTTAGTGGAATAAATGTCCACAAGATTTTGCTGTCCAGATTCCACAGCTGCAGGGAAAAGAGATGAGCTGGAAAAGAGAACTATAAAACAAAAGTCATAATACACAATAATAGAATCACTGTTTTCTGCATGTCTCTTGTTCTATTTTCTGAAAGCAGGCACGTTTTGAGTGAAAACAGGTTTTATGTCCCAGCAATAAAGGGGTATAACTATAAAAATATATGTCATATCAGCAGGCATGTCTCTAAATAGAATGTTTTACCAAGTTTCCCAAGAGGTGTCTGAGGCCCTTTAAATTATAGGGTATATGAGCTTCCCTGCAGGGCAGCCTTTGAACTACAACTCATTGTCAGTCTAAAGTAAAAGTGGGAAATGAACCTTCGGAAATGAAGGGTATGTGTTCTTTGCTCAGCATTTCCAGGTTTGTCCCTTAAAATGGATGCCATCACTAAGCAAGAAAAGAGATATATAATCGGTATGGGTCAAGTGAAGCTTAATAATTTAAATTGCATTTATTTAGAGAAAAACATTTCACATTGTAACCTAAACCTTCACATTCTCTTTGCCAAATTTGACTTAGGGCAAAGTAATCAAAAGCTGCCAGCAGTCATTTAAATGGACAGAACACTATAATAAGTAATTTAGAAGAGCAGATAATCCAAAGTTCACCTCTATTTGAGTTTGCAGTAACATTTTCAGTTGATTTACTTGTAAAATTATTTTTAGGTTAATATTAAAACTAATTTGCAATACTTTAAAATATACTAACTGGGTACCAGAGGCCTAGAAATATTCAACACTTCAAATGGAGCCAGCTTGGGTTGTTCAACATGCTGGGGATAATTCCCAAAGCAAATAATCCAAAATAGAGTGCATTTAGTATGTGTTTTCGCTTTCTCTGACCGCTCTTGTTCTTGGTGATAGTATAAAAGGAAATCTCATGGTGCTTTCTCCTTTAGATTGGCCTGTTAAGAAAGTCCTGATTCACAAAAATAGTCACGCACTATTATTCAAAATAGTAAAAGATTGGAGACAACTTAATGTCCAACAATAAAGGACTAGTTAAACAAATTATAATGCATCAATAAGATGGGTTTCTGTACTGTTAAAATAGCATTTATAGAGAATTTTAATGACTTGAGAAACAGCTTATGAGATACCATAAAAAGAAAAAAAATTTTTCACGTTATAAAATTGACTATACAGCATTATAACCACTATGTGGTTAAGAGCAAAATTGCTGGAATCTAGCTGTGTACCTTTGAATTCTGCTTGTGTCAGTTATTAGATATTTGACCTAGACTAAACTACTTAACCTTTTTGAGCCTCAATTTCCCTATTTATAAAATGCACATGATAATAATCTCTATCTCATAGTGTTGTTATGAGAATAAAGAGATGTTTAAGGCATTCATAAAATGCCTGGAACCAAATAAGCACAATAAATGGTACTATTTTTATTTGTTTTAAATCAACAGAAACTTGCTCACGCTGTTTCTTCGACGTAAAAACCTTTTCCCCTACCATCTTTTAAAATTTACCTATTAGATCCTACTTTCCCTTAAGATCCATCTTACATGTCATCTATATGAAGTATGAAGCTTTTGCTCAGGACAAGCGCCCTCTAGACAAAATTAATCACCCCTTCCTTTTTTGTTGTCAGAGCACTTTACAATAAACCCTTTCTCAGCATCTATGCCATAAGATGTGAATCAACATGTATCTCTTTCCCCAGAGGAATGCGGAGTCCTCAAAATTAGAGGGCATGTCTTGATCTTCTCTGTATCATCACAGCCCAACAAGTGTGGCAGACAATAATTGCTCAGTCTACATTGGATTAATGAATGAACGAATGCAAGATAAATTCTGTGAATGAAGCAGGCAGAGAGGAAAGATGAGACAGCAGCTTCTTTCTCTGTGACTTCCAAAGGTTCAGGTCTACTTCTTGGCCTGGAGGAACAATATTTCCAGTCTATATTTCATGACTCCAAATTCTCAGATTTCTATTTTTCTATTTTCTTTCTATTGTCACCTTTCCTAAAACATAATAGATGTCCTAACAACTGAAACTGTGGAATAACAGAATAAAACATGAACTTAGGGGTCAAAAGTCCAGGTTCTATTGCTGACATTACATTGAATATTACGACCTTGAATAACTTTTGAACATGTAAAATGGGCATGATAATATACTATTTCAAAGGGTTATTTTAAGTACCAAAGAATGCATGTGAGAGCATTTCAGAAAAGCAGCACACAAATGTAAGATATCATCATTAGTTATTTTGCTGGTAAAGCTTTGCTTATTTGAAAGTCACATTTGGTAACACATTTTACAAATTTACAGGAGCCTTTAATTCTTTGACAAGACTAAGGACAACTTTTCAATATTTCCCTTTGCCTCATTCTACAGAAAGGTAGTTGGAAAGATGGAGAGGTTTAAAATTGTTAAATGGAGTTCCTGTGGAACACAATAAAACGGGAATGTGATTCACATTAATATTTAAATATACAAACTATTCTTTCTTCTATTAAGAAACCATCAATTAGCAATTACATTAAAATGCCCACATACTTCCTATTTTGTTGACAGCTTCCTTCTTCCCATTTCATAGACATGCTGAGGCACAGCTAGGTCTAAGTATATCATTGCAGATTACCAAGTAAGTATAATCTGGTAAAGTAATTGAGAATTACTTTCTAACCTAGAGCTGCACAATAGAACTTTCTGTGACAATAAAAGTGTTTGGTAATCTGCACTGTTTCATATCATAACCATGAGCTATGTATGACTTTTTAGCACTTGAATTGTGATTAGTGAGACTGAAGAGCTTAATTTTTAATTTAGTTTAATTTAAATCAATTTAAATTTAAACAGCTACATTTGGCTAGTGGCTACTTACTATATGGGGAAGTGACTTTCTAACCAGTCCCTGTATTCAAGAGGGTGACCCCCCACCTTTTCACATGCAATCTAAATACAAACTTTGTATTTGTTTCTTAGCCAAACTGATGCTTTAAAAAGAACAAGAGTTTATTACTTTATGATGTGAAAGACAACTCCCATACAAACTCTTGGGCATGGCCAATGTCTTTTCTCCATGGGAAGAAAATTATGATTAGAGGTTGATATAAGGGGCCTAGAATCAGAACAAGGAAGGTGATTGGATGATGGAAATGTTTAATGACATCTGGTTACAATAGCTGGCCAAAGACATGGACTAGTGCTATTGCTAGAATACTTAGTCTGCCAGCCAAGGCTTTCCTTTGATATTGTTTTTGCAAGCATTGCTGCCCTTGTTTTTGTGACTCTTCTTTCCATGGTCAACCTTTTTTGATTGGCACATCCTTCCTTCTCTATTTCTCAAAGCTTACACTTGATCTGCACTGGCAGAGAGAAAGGTTTGTCTCATCTCTTTGGATTTGATTCCCCATAACTCTCAGTCCAACATACATTTCCCCTTTTGTCAACTAGAGAAATGCTAGGAGGGCACAAAAGAGAAAGAATATTTATTTTAACCCTTCTGATAAGGAAGGAACTCAACCTATCTGGAAACAGACGTTCCTTCTTTTCCTTCAGACATACCATCAAGAGCATCTTAAGGTCAGACTGTAAATCATGTAAAATATCTTTATCTTTTCAAGGCAGTTTTTTGCTCATATTATAATCAAGGACAAGAGAAGTCACACAGCTCTGGCAATCCAAGTCCTTGCAGCAGCAGGTGAGAGTGAAACTTTTAGCTACTAAAAGTGCTCTTGCAAAACTAAGTCAGGTTCTGGAAGGTGCTGATTCTCAGTCAAGATGAGATCCTTGGCTTCCCAATTTGGTGTATGAGTGATTTTGATATTCATTAAAATGACAGACTGACAGAGTGAGGCACAGGCAACCTTTACCCACTCACCAGCTGTCCAGTCCTGAAATGCTCTGGACTATTTTGATCCTCTAGGCTTTCTGTATATATAGCTATTCAGATGCAGACCTTAAATCTGCCCAGAAATATTCTCAATTATTCCGGAGCTGGCCTTTGAAGTTGTGATTCTATATTTACTAAATGATGAGTAAGTTTCCCAATGAAAGAAAAATTTCTCAAGGAAATTTAGTTCCTAATAAATGATGTATAAAGATCGTAATGTCATAACTTTACACAAAATTGAGGTCACTAAGTTCAATTTCCTCTTTACATACATGGAAAAATTTGGACTCAGAAAAGTTAACTGATTTGACCAAGAACATACAAATGTATTTAAACAAAATATTGATAGTTATAACTTAAAATGGTGATGATGATGGTGAGGATGATGATGTTGATGATGATAAGTTGTTTTTTTTTTAATCGTGGATATTAATAGTTCATGGATAACTAGATTACTAGACTGGGTTACCTGAAAGATCATACTATGCAGTTTTATAGAGAAGTTTGTCAATTTAAGGGCACATTGAAATAACAAGATCTATTCAAATTGGCAAGGGTTGAGGATCATCACTTACAGAATTAGTAGGTACTAGTCTAAAGCTACGGAGGATCATTTGTAGAAATCATTATGTAATTTCTAAGATCTGGATAACCCTGAAAACCATAAAAATAACCTCAAACAGCCATTCTCAATTCCCATTCCTTCTCGTTGGAACTACTTCATCCTTTCTTTTTTTTTTTTTTTTTTTTTTTTTTTTGAGACGGAGTCTCGCTCTGTCGCCCGGACTGGAGTGCAGTGGCCAGATCTCAGCTCACTGCAAGCTCTGCCTCCTGGGTTTACGCCATTCTCCTGCCTCAGCCTCCCGAGTAGCTGGGACTACAGGCGCCAGCCACCTCGCCCAGCTAGTTTTTGTATTTTTAGTAGAGACGGGGTTTCAGCGTATTAGCCAGGATGGTCTCGATCTCCTGACCTCGTGATCCGCCCGTCTCGGCCTCCCAAAGTGCTGGGATTACAGGCTTGAGCCACCGCGCCCGGCCCATCCTTTCTTATATTACTTTCAGTATTAAAGACAGTAGTTTCAATATTATAAACAGTAGTTCTCAAAATTGGCTGGGCATTGAAATTAGTAGATAATTTCACTTTTTTTCTCTTTTAAATTTACAAATTCCTTAGTTTCATCCAAGAGTTTCTTGGTTGCAGTCTGGGAATCTATGTTTTTAATAAATTCTCCCAAGCGATTCTGATGCAGCATTTGAGAATATAATTTATATAGAATTGGAGTTATTTATACTTCTGGCTTTTCAACTACTACATTTTAAAGGCAGGAACAAGGCTTAATTTTATTCCTTTGTGTATCTGTGTTTGAGCTCCATCCTCATTCTTTACAAGGTGACCTGTACAAAGGTTTAGAACCAGACAACCAGACACATCTCAGCTTGGATTCCAGCCCTGCCACTATGAGCTGGAGCAAATTATAAAACTTTTGAGACCTAGTTCCTCATATAATTGTATATAACTTAAAGGTTTGTTGTAAAATTTAAACAAGGTGATGCACCTTGAAGGCAGCCTAAAACACTATGAGACCAGTCATTGCAGTAGTAGAGACAGTAGTATTAACAGTACCAGCAGTAGCAGTGGTAGTATTAGCAGTACTTGCTCAATAAATACCTTTTGATTTAACTAAGAAAGAAACTAAATCTGTTAAATAAGCCATTGGAATAATTTGAAGAAATAAAGCCCTGAGCAAAGATGAATGCATATATGAGGAGAAAATAGTGACGAGTCAATTTAATATTCATCTCTGGTGGAGTGGAAAGCCATACAGAAAAGGGAAAAGCAATAGATACAATCCATTGATCAATAATGTTTTTGACTCAGTTCTATTTGGCATTCTTATCAAAAAGCTAGAAAAAGGTGGTATTGATCTGTGTAGTTAAAAATATTTTTCTTCACCCTAAATTCGCATGTACTCCCACATTTTCCTCTCTTTAATTCCCCCTCTACAAATAAACAAACAAATAATCCATCAGGGTTGATCACAAAAGGTGTTTATACGGAGGCTGGCTGCAGATGGCAGGTGAATCAGACAAAAAGATCTCCTTAGAAATGTTGGCTCAGCAACCCTGACCATCTTTGGACTTCTCTTTCACCTCTCTAGAGGCTATGACATAACATATAAGCATTAATATTCTAAGATTCATTCTGAGCACGTTTTACAGAGGGTCAGACACTGTGCAACTATGAAGATAATGGCTAGTAGCATGCTCGCCTCCTTCTCTTTCCCGCTTTCCACTCTGAGTTATTTACTCTCCCCATCTTCTTTGCATTTTTAAAAGAATCCATTTAATTTTTTCTTTTGTATTTTTTTCCTATCATCTATGCCTTTAACCTACTCACAATTCTTGCAGGCATTTCTTAGATATGCCAGAGCATGCAGGCTTAGCAGGTATCTACATTCCCCTCAAGAAGGGGTGTGGGTCACTAGCCTCAAACCAATGCTACGGGATGTCTCTCAGGAAACTAAGGTCAACTGGAAAGTGAAAGAAGCCACAATAATACAGCAATAAAATAATAATGTTTTCATGCAAATGATCCAAAAAATCCAATATTTGTCTTTGCAAGTGTTCATGTGTGTTTGTGTGTGTGTCTTGATCTGTAGACACATATGTAACTCACAGAATGCATGCATTCCACTCATGACATTGCTCTCCAACAAAATTTTTATCTAAAATGTCATTCCTCATCTTATTTTTCAGTGACGGTCTTAGTCAATGTTAAGGACACAGTTGCACAAGTATAGATCCTAAGTTCTTTGGAACAGAAACATTCTGATGATGACCCCATAGCACAAAAACACCTTTATGAATATTTTTATTTCTAAAAATCTCAGATGCACTCTTGAACCTCTTGCTTTGCTTAACCCATGAAAGCCTGGTTATGGAGACAAAATACTATTCCATGACTTTCTAATTTGTCCTTCAATTAATCACCACAGCTCTGCAACACTCAGCAGTACTCTGTTGGAGTCACATGAAACAAAATGTGCCCTTCTGCTGATGAAACTTTGCTGTCTGTGGAGATATTTTAGCCTGCTTCCTGGATAATTACATGTGTAACTCACATTAGCAACACAGAGTGACTTGAGGTGGGTGCACCCAGCAAGGCCACACGGGACCCTGTATGGATGTGATGGCCCCTTGCATTATGGATCATAGGAGAGCAACTGCAATAACCCTCAGCCAGTTCCGTCCTCTCAATAATCATCTGGCACTGCCTGTGTTTTCTGTTATTCAAGTGAGGGCAAGCACCTTCTAGTCCATAGGGGTTGGGCACAGATTGAGACATGAAGTCATGTGCTTTAGAAAGGGTAAGGTTGGTTCATAGGCCTCTTAGAGCAAAGAAGGGCAGGAGAGAAAGAAAAACCAGCATTTATCAAAAACTTAGAATGTGGCCAGGCACAATGGCTCATGTCTGTCATTCGAGTACTTTGGGAGGCCAAGGTGGGTGGATCACCCGAGGTCAGGTGTTTGAGACCAGCCTAGCCAACATGGTGAAAGCTGTCTCTACTAAAAATACAAAAATTAGCCAGGTGTGGTAGTGTTCACCTGTAATCCCAGCTACCTGGGAGGCTGAGGCAGGAGAATTGCTTGAACCTGGGAGGCAGAGGTTGCATTGAGCCAAGATCACTCCATTGCACTCCAGCCTGAGCTACAGAGCAAAACTCAGTCTCAAAAAAAAAAAAAAAAAAAAAAGGACTGTACAAAGTCTTGTGTGAGGCACTTTCCCACAGCTGTATAACTTAATTCTCACAATAATACAGTAAAAGAGTGCAGTTGCTATATTACACATAAAGAAATGTAGTACAGAGAAGTTAAGATAATTGCTTAAGATTGCTCAGCTAGTTTGTAGCCAACCTAAAACTAGAGATTCAGTGTCCTAGTTCCTATCCCAATGTATTTAAGAATTCAGGCTCTGGAAATAGATGGAGTTCAACATCTAATAATTATATAACCTGGATAATTTTCTTACCCTCTCTATACATCAGATCCCTAATTTGTGAAATGGAATTAATAATAGTGCCAACTTCATGGAATTGCTATGAAGGTGAATTCATGTAAAATCCTTAGGACAATGATTAGAAACATGGCAAAAGATTTCAAGAAACTCCTGGTAGAGCTCATAGGCTGGTGGGAAGGACAGATGCATAAACAGATTAATTACAGGACAAACCTGCCAAACACTTTTCAATAACGTTAAAAAGAAAATGGCGTGAGATCTCATAGGAGAATTTACTTAGCATCCCCCATCCTGTAAAATGTGAAATGAGCCCATCTGAATGAAAGGAAAATAAAATTCACAATGGTGTTTGTGGAAACTGACTGTGTCAGAATATAGTTATGGGTTTAACTGATAAAGACAGATAAGGTAGTTCCAGGAATCATGTTTTACTTAGAGCTCCCCTGCCTGCGTCTGGAAGCCCTTTGAGGTTGCTGTACTCAGTGCTTAGCTTGACCATTAGTACTGCTATTTTTAGAGCTGTCAACATTTATATAAAACTGAACTCATCCAAAAAGACCATATATAGGTTCTAAGAATGAAACAGTTTTCTCTTACAAAAAAAAATAAATAAATAAAGACGTCCACTGTTCCCAGGAATCAGAATGTAATATCAATTCAAACAGAATGTCCCTTCAGTTTAGCAAATCACCTCAATTTTCAGGTTTTTGCTTCAATACTGTGCTCTGATACTACAGGATCATTACCTACCAGCTAAACTGAATGACTTTCAATTTCCCTAAACACACTTCCAGGCTTTCTGGCCTCCAGGCGTTTGCTTATTCTATCCCTTCCACCTGTATTGTTCTTACCTATCTCCCAGTTTCTATCTGTCAGATTCTACCTACCAAGTCTCCAAGATTCACGCAGAGGCCTACTTCTTCCTAAAGCCTCTTTAAGGCATCAAAAATTTTCTCAGATGCAATAGGGGACCAGTCTTATGTACACTGTCTTCTTCCAAATCCCCTTTGTCCTGTATTAGTTCTAGATATCCTCTTAAATTGAGACCCACAGCATGTGGCACAATTATTTTAAATGGTGGGAAGGGAAATTTATGTATCTGTGTTAGAAATGGGAACAGAGTTAAATGGCAAAAAAAAAAAAAAAAAAAAAAAAAAAAAAAAATAGCTGTTAAACTCTTTAGTCAATTTAGTATCCCCTATCTGACAAAGACCTAGAGAATTCTCCATTGATTGCAGAAAAAGACAGTAGCCTGACTTTAAATAATTTACACTTTAAGAAATGACACATCTACCCAGACAATAGTTATTTACAAATGTAAATATAAAACAGCATCTACTATTTTTCTAAGTGTTTGCTATGTTTTAAGGACTGTTCTAAGTGATAAAATGATATCTTTATCTACCATCTAGCTATCTACCTATCTCCTCATTTTATTCTCTCAATAACTCCAGGAGGTGTGTACTATTATTATCGCAGTTTTACTGAGGATAAAATAGAAGCATGGACCATCACTCAACTGGTAAGTGATGCAACACTAACTCCAGAATTTATGCCCTGGATGTACTGTCTTTGGTATATGATGAATAGCTAAATTTCAAATTTCAACTATGTGTTCAGAAACTAAAGGGAAAAATAGTTATTGAATTTAAATGAGAATTCAAGTGTTCAAAAAGAGGGGGATTAAAACAAAAAATACAGCTTGAATAGTTAGAGAAGGTCAAGTGTGATATTTTGGATAAAGGAATAAATGTTAACAAAGTCACAGAAGTGAGAACATCCACAATTCCTGCAGAGGGACCTAGAGAGAAAGAGGTGAAAAGAGTGTATTTGATTCAGGGCCTTGACGATTGAAATGCTGAGATGTAACAACTCAAATAATTGGGAAACATCACAGGTTCTAGTGAAGCACTAGGATACCAAATTGAAACTACTAATCATTAGTAGTTACTGGCAAGTAGGATTTCATACAACACTGTATTCTCTAGAAGGCTGTGTTTTGGTATGCTTTTCAGGTTGTTTTAGGAGTTATCATTCATCAAGGTATCCTCCATGTCTAGCAAAGTATCTGACAAATGGTAGGTGATTATAAGTGATTGCTGAATAAACGAACATATATGAAAAGACAGTTGGGAGAAAATAGGATAGAACAGTATAGAAAGGCAAGGAAAAGGCCGGGCGCCGTGGCTCATGCCTGTAATCCCAGCACTTCGGGAGGCCGAGGCAGGTGGATCACGAGGTCAGGAGTTCGAGACCAGCCTGGCCAACATTGTGAAACCCCTGTCTCTACTAAAAATACAAAAATTAGCTGGGCAGGGTGGCAGGTGCCTGTAATCCCGCTACTCAGGAGGTTGATGCAGGAGAATCGTTTGAACCCGGGAGGCGGAGGTTGCAGTGAGCTGAGATCATGCCATTGCACTCCAGCCTGGGTGACAGGGCAACACTCCATCTCAAAAAAAAAAAAGGTAAGAAAGAAAGGTAAGGAAAATAAGTGTGCTTTAAAAATGAGGTGTCAAGCATAAAAGTTATTGCCAAAATGAAATAAAAGAGGATTAAACCTGAAAATGGGTCACTCAATTTGACCAGAGGGATGTTTGGATGATTTTCAACAGTACTGCTCCAGTGATATTGAGAGGTGAAGCCAGCTGGACTTCCTGGCTTGAGTGGGAATTTGGAGAACATTTCTGTAGCCAGCTAGAGGTTTATAAAATAGACCAATCAGCACTCTGTAAAATGGACCAATCAGCAGGACATGGGCAGGGACAAATAAGGGAATAAAGTTGGCCATCCCCAGCCGCCAGCAGCAACCCACTCGGGCCCCATTCCAGGCTGTGGAAGCTTTGTTGTTTGGCTCTTCACAATAAATCTTGCTGCTGCTCGCTCTCTGGGTTCATGCCATCTTTAAGAGCTGTAATACTCACTGTGAAGGTCCGCGTCTCCATTCTTGAAGTCATCCAGACCAGAACCCACCAGAAGTAACAAACTTCGGACACAATACGAAGAGAACCCAGTCTCATCTGCCTGATGTTAAGGGGGAAATTGGAGGCAGTAGTTATAGTTCATAATTTTTGTTTTTAATTAATAGCAAGAAAAGAGGTTTCTAAGTGAGCAATTGGATCAAAAATCCATTTAAGAGGCCAGAAGTCTCTTCATTTAACCAATTAACTCTAATGTGTTATATAAAATCAGTAATTAGGCCAGGTGCAGTGGCTCACGGCTGTAATCCCAGCACTTTCGGAGTCTGAGGTAGGCGGATCACTTGAGGTCAGGAGTTCGAGACCAACCTGGCCAACATGGTGAAGCCCCATCTCTACTAAACATACAAAAATTAGCTGGGTGTGGTAGTGGGTGCCTGTAATCCCAGCTACTCAGGAGACTGAGGCAGGAAAATTGCTTGAATCTGGGAGGTGGAGGTTGCAGTGAGCCAAGATTGCGCCACCACACTCCAGCCTGAGCGTAGAGTGAGATTCCATCTCAAAAAAAAAAAAAAAGTCAGTAATATCAGTAATACAACATGCACTTGATCATGGCAAAGTGTGTCATGTCTTTTAAGTTCCTTAGACAACCTACATCACATTAATCAAAAGTTGGAGTTTAGTAATGGATTGTATGAACCAGACATTAAGAAATTAAATTATTCATTTAAAGATTTCACAGCAAGTCATAGAGAGATGTAGCAGCTAGTGCTCCAGCTGGTCTCCACACCAGGAGGAGAAAAGGGTTGGGCACAACCATCTCTGATGTCCTTCCAGTCTGACATTCTCTAAGTCTACACAGAGTGTATCTCCTTACTGCCATTCACTACCCAGTAAGTCTCTCACTTGTCCCAAGCCAACTGTCAGACTGACCTTTACAAATGATCTTTACTCATCTAATTAGCTCCAAGAGAGGTTTCTGTTATCCCATGGTTATAATTTTAACTAACTTAAAATTACAAGAAAAGTTAAATAACAGAAGTAATTAAACATAATGCAGCTAGTATTCAATGTATACATCTAATTAACACCAATACCCACACGAAGGCAAAATTCATTAAAACAAAAATCAATACAATATATTATATTTGGATACTGTAACCAAGGCCTCTTTAAGTATTTTCTCTGAAAGTAGAACTTTTTGGATGATAAAGATAATTAAATGCTGTAAGAGTAGTGATCCATCTGACAGAGAGAATTAAAACCATGAGCGATCTCTAACAGAAATATGAACTCCCAACCTCTATTCTATCAGGCTGACACTCTTTCCACAAGAAGCAGGAGTAAAGAATGAAGAAAATAAAATAAGTGAAAGGCCCAGTTCAAGAGCCTCAACATTTTATGATCTAAGCTAGTTATGGATGGCTTCCTTTGGTGAGGCAAAATAGTGTTGTATAGAATTGGGAGCAGGGGGGATTACTGGGGGAAGTTGGGGAATAATGCAAACAGTAATTAGTAAATTGAATTCATGGATCATCAACCATTTTTCTTTAAACAGTGGTATTTATTTAATGCCATAGAAATATACTTGTTTTGCCAAAAAGTCAAATGCAAATTAAACTAAATTTACTGTGCTTCCTTTCCTCTATAAAAAAGTTAACAGATTAAAAAATGAGATTTTCCTGAAAGTTGGGTATACATATTCCCAGTTGAAAGCAGTGTTTTGTCAGCTGTGTTGGAGTGATTAGTTTCACTACGTCAGGCATCACCCCAGATTTCCCATTCAGTAGTATCTTGTATACAGATACTTACATGATTTCTCTTTCTATTCCGTACCTTAAATCGGCACCATCAGCATTCATATTATATACGGAAATCTAATCATACCAGCCTATGTAACACTTGGAGGGGCTTTAGTTACCTAGCTAATACAGCGAACACAAACATGAATGAGTAATACATTTTTCAAATATCACCAATTTTCCCAGTTAAATAAATATATGAAAAAGAATACTAGCTGCAGAGTGTGTGCATGAGAAAGAAAAGGGATGTGTGTTAAATTCCGCATATCCCTCTGGATCGGCACCTCTCTAAAGGTCAGCTCACTAGCCTCAGGTTTAATTCCCTTTCTTGCTGCTACTGTTCAGAGGTAAATGCTCGCTTTTTATTAAAAATCAAAAGCACAGGCGCTTGTAATCCTCTAGACTCAAAGTTGTTTTTTTCTTTTTTCTTTCTTTCTTTTTTTTTTTTTTTTTTAATAAAAATGGAAAGTTTAGCTCAAAGCAATAGCAGCTAAAATTAGAGTGAAATCAGCAGCTGCTCCCCAGGGAAGATGGAAAATCAAACAATGGTCTGTTTTTTCCTTGACTACAATTTATGTTGTATATTTTTCCTCCTTTAAATTTGGAAGGCTTTCCAAGCATTTGCATATCTCAGCAAAGCAATATATGTGTAAGCCCCCAACTCCTACTCCCATCAAAATGATGTCAAACATTAGCGTTTCAGGTAAATGTATAAGAAAACTGCTATTACATTTCCAATGTTGCTGCCTTTGGAAATAATAACACTAATGAGGCCAGATGCGGTGGCTTATGCCTGTAATCCCAACACCTTGGAAGGAGAAGATGGGCAGATCATGAGGTCAAGTGTTCGAGACCAGCCTGGCCAACATGGTGAAACCTCATCTCTACTAAAAATACAAAAAATAGCTGAGCGCGGTGGTGCACACCTGTAATCCTAGCTACTCAGGAGACTGAGGCAGGAGAATTGCTTGAACAAAGGAGGCATAGGTTGCATTGAACTGAGATCATGCCACTGCATTGCAGCCTGGGCAACAAAGCAAGGCTCTGTCTCAGAAAATAATGATAGTAATAATAATAACACTAATGAATAGCATTAGTGAGGTGTTAATCTGTACCACCAGTTAAACTTTCCTCCATTTCTCTCTTTGTACAATTATGTAACTGCAGATAACAACTGCTGTGAGCCAGAAGTATTGGATTCTCCTAGGGTGTTGTGTCATATAGCTGATTGTGTTGCTCAGAAATCATGGTCAGAATGAGTTAGGAACCAAACACTAAGACAAAGCTCAGATTTAGTCATTTATTCTCACTTTTACCTGCTTCTCTCCACCCTGTCTTCTGCTTCATTCATTCATTGTCCTCTTGACCTATTTAAGGATGACCTAATTTTTCTCTCCCTCTCACCATTTATAGCCCATACCCCACCTTCCTTATAGTGGCAGCACTAGTTCAGTGACTGGCACATCATAAGCAAGCAGTGAATGCAGTTTCACACTTGGGTAAATTTACTCGCAACATTTTTTTCTTTACTTTCCTTCAGAGTATTTTCTTCCTCCCTTTAGGATCATTCTGAAATCATCTGGGCTGTGCATTTTTATTTCAACCTGCTTTGATGCAAAAGCGTCCTCCCCAAACATGTCCTTTACCCCTTTCAGTGGCCTCTTTGTGAGGGTATCTTTGCATAGAAAATATTAAAAGAAAATATCCTTCGTTCTATTTATATGAGCCAGTTTAATCACTGTGACCATATAAAGAATAGTTGCCAGGCATGGTAGCTTATACTTCTAATCCCAACAATTTAGGAGGGGTGGTAGGATCACTTAAGCCTAGGAGTTCAAGACCAGCCTAGGCAACATTGCAAAACCCTGTCTCTATCAAAAATTTGTTTAAAAAAAATAGCTGGGATTGGTGGTACATGCCTGTGGTCCCAGCTACTTGGGAGGCTAATGTGGGAGGATTGCTTCAGCCCAGGAAGTTGAGGCTGCAGTGAATCATGATCTTACCACTGAGCATGGCCAACAGAGCGAGGGTCTGCCTCAAAAAAAAAAAAAAAAAATCACGAAAATAATCATAATGATGATTGGATATTCACCTTTGCTTAGTGTTTACCACATGCCAATTAGCATATTAGGGGTTTTTCAGGCTCTTTCTCACTGAATCCACACAACATCTAGAAAGAAGTTACTATTATTAATGTTTTACTGCTGCGGAAACTGAATTGAGATGGATTAATTGTCCAAGATCATATAGTTAGCAAGTGATGAAATCTGGGTTCAAATTTAGGTACTTTACCTTTCACTCTTTCTATCGGTGCTAATGTTTTAGAGTGCCTCTCTGACACACAAACTCACACAGTCATTCTTAGGACCATGAGATAAGAGAGAAAATGACTTGTAGATCTTTCCTTCTGCTTCAAACTCAATCAATTTAGTACAGTCTGAGGCTGGTGGTGAGAAATTGTTTAGACTTTTCAATTTGGTCCCAATTATTTTCAACATGCTTCCCTGTTCTTAAGGCTAGTTCCTTTATAATAGCTATTCCCCCAAATACATTCATTTTGTATATGGTTTAGTGATGCTTATTTACTATGTGAAATAATAACACTGGAAAATAATTTGAGGAAGACACATGATAAATACAATAATTGTTCAAGGAAAACATGGTATTTATAGGACAATAAAAGAAATCTCTAGTTACATTGTTCACGGAAGCAAACCTATGTTATAAGGGTCATCAACTAGTATGTCTTATAACACAAGCTGATCAACAGAAAGGGTCAGGAGAATACTTCCCTTGGGTGTGCAGCTTGGGACACTTAGACACATCTGAGAGATTTCACATCTTTCTCGGTAGCCTCCTATACTGGCTGCTCTAAGAACTGATAAACTGTTGGTGTAGCAATTTTATGATGGAATATACAAGTAAATTTTGTTATATTATCAAAGTGGCTATACCCATTCCATTGAGTCATTATATGGAAATAAGCCTGCTTATTCAACCAGAAACATGCAGAGACTCAACCAGGAACATCCAAACATTTTTTAAAAATATATTTTTGGTCTCTGTAAGCGTGGTTATGCTTTTAAAAAAAGAAAGGAAATGTTACTGGTGGACAGATTATTGGTACACAAGTCACACGCGAACACCACCAATCTTAACACTGAGAATGTTTATTTTATGTTATATGTGGAAGCATTTTGTTTACCCAGAAGATTCAGGTCTTACATACTTGGGCAGGCAATTTTTTTTTCTCGGAAATTGACTAACATTTCTTTTGACAGATGGTAACTTTAAAAGACTTGTTGTAGGTAAACAAATCTTAACTCCAAACTCAGGGGAATTTGCTAAACATTGGATCATATTCTTCCTATCCAAATCTTTCCATCTTTTAATATTTATTTCTTTGTCTTTTTTCTCTGCTTTTATTCCTCCATCTTTTCCTTCCTCTTTCTCTGCTTCTCTACTTTCTTTCCTCCTTCCTTCTCTTACTCTCACCCTGCTTTGTAAATTGTATCAAACTAGCTAAGAGCATGGGGTTTGTATTTTCCAAACCACAAGTAGAACTGAATTTACTGCGATTTGTGTATGAAGAATGTGACAAAATATCTAAAATTGAGAAAGTGCCAATGAAAACTGGCTTAGTTACTATGCAGGTTATAATCTGGTACTTAGTTATAAAGTAGGTTTATCACAAAGACTAGAGCTCCATTATAAGGATATACTTTCTAAAGAATTTTTTACTCTAAATTCAGAAAGAGCAGGAATTATAATAGAGCAAGGTTGCAGAAAGAGCAGGAGTTGGTTAATATCTTTCTATCACAAAGATGCCTTAGCTACTTTCCACAAATATCCATCCCTGAATATCCATTTTTCTTCCTAGTTCCACCTTGACTGTGATTATTTCCCCTTACTTTTGCATATCCTTTTTCACCCAAACTATATTTGGTCAATCATAGCATCACAGAAAGAGCAGGAGTTGGTTAATATCTTTCTATCACAAAGATGACTTAGCTGCTTTCCACAAATATCCATCCCTGAATATCCATTATTCTTCCTAGTTCCACCTTAACTGTGATTATTTCCCCTTACTTTTGCATACCTTTTTTTCCCCCAAACTATATTTGGTCAATCATAGCATCTATTTTCTCACAAATCAAGCTTCTTACGAGTATTAAGTCATGGGTTCTTTGCATGATTCAGCTGCAATATTCTTTTCTAACTAAACCATTTTGTGGTAAAACATCCATTAAAAGTCCAGAGCAAATCTCTTTGAACAATTAATCATTTTAAATTGGCTGTACCCTAGTCCAGTTCATATTTTTTCAACCTCTCTATGCCTCAGATGATTTGATAAGGATGTTTCTGTACATAGATGAATTATCTTCCATCTTGGTAATTTTGCTTATTTCTCCCATCAGTAAAGGACAGAGCTGTTTGTCTCAGATTCATAGGTTCTTGGAAAAACAGAATCTTTTTCCACCTAAGATCTAATTCTACCATCTCTGCTGGCTCTTCCAACAAGTACATAAGCTCAATTGCAACCTCTCATCATGGCCCTCAAAAACTTTTGGAATACATTGCCCTACTTTCTGAGCATAGTCACCACTAAACTGCCTTGTTTAGAGCATTCTTTCAGCTTCATTGCCCTTCTTTATGTATTGCTCTTGAAGATGTAAGAACTGAAGATCCAAAACAATCTTCAACCCTTCCTTCCAAGCTTAAATTGCAATTATTCAAAGAATGATTCAATGCCTTTTGGGTTGAGACATTGTTTCTTTTCACAGAACATTAACATAGTTCAACCAAAAGAAACTATTTATGTTCGCTGAGGCGACTTGGCCTTGTTAAGACCAGGGGAACCACCTGACTATGACAATTGACATTTGGGTAAGTGCTTTGGTATTGTTTATTTGACTAATTTTTGTGTATGTCTTGTTGGAAATTACTATTGGAAAGTAAATTGTAATTGATAGCCGGGCACAGTGGCTCAAGCCTATAATCCCAGCACTTTGGGAGGCCGAGACGGGTGGATCACGAGGTCAGGAGATCGAGACCATCCTGGCTAACACGGTGAAACCCTGTCTCTACTAAAAAATACAAAAAAAAAAACTAGCCAGGCGAGGTGGCGGGCGCCTGTAGTCCCAGCTACTCCGGAGGCTGAGGCAGGAGAATGGCATAAACCCGGAAGGCGGAGCTTGCAGTGAGCTGAGATCCAGCCACTGCACTCCAGACTGGGTGACAGAGCAAGACTCCATCTCAAAAAAAAAAAAAAAAAAAAAAATTGTAATTAATAATGCTTCTTTCTGAAATTCTTTATGAATAAAAGGAATAAGTTTCTTTACGGGGATAATGCAAGAGCATTCATCTCAGAAGCAATAACAAATTTGAGGATGTTGTGATGTCTAATGCAGTCCTCACATTCTTTAGTTCTCCGTATATTAATTTAGTGTAAAACACAATGTTATAATACTATTTCTTACCTCCCTAAACATCCTACATCATCATGCATCGTAGTCATTCGTTTACTCATTTAGCAAGAATTAATTGAGGATCTACTTCTGAAAGCCAGGAATTGTGGATATAAGGATTAGCAAGGAGACAGAAAGACACAGTTTCTACTCCTGATCTATATAGACATTTACAGAGTATGTAGTGATAAAACGTTTCATTAATACTAGAGTCATAATCTATTCATTCCGAGTTCTTACACACCTGAATCACAACATGTAAGGCTTTAGTCGCCCCTGAATACTCTTGTCTTGCTTTCCTTGAATTCACCTTTTTGCAACAAGTCATGCCGGCTGCCCATAGCCTCTGTGTGAACAGCACTTTCTCATGAGCTAAGAGGAATTATTTTTCTCTTCAGCTTGTCTTTTCTAAGCTAGGTGACAACAATCAGTGCATCTTGTCA
Source organism: Trachypithecus francoisi (assembly GCF_009764315.1). Lineage (NCBI taxonomy): Eukaryota > Metazoa > Chordata > Mammalia > Primates > Cercopithecidae > Trachypithecus > Trachypithecus francoisi. The sequence goes on along the minus strand of NW_022681453.1, from coordinate 72,712,830 downwards.
TTATCTACAACATATAAGATTTTATAGCCAATTAAATTCCCTCATAACTACCTCTTTCTTTTCATAGGCTGTAAGGATTGTGATATTATTTTTAGCCCTTCTAGGGTTAAATTGAGCCTCTCGGCCTCTCATATGGCTTCTATTACCCTCCTTCACAGTCTTTCACACTAGCAAAGTGTTGATAAACATATCTACTGGCATTATTCAAGATGATAGCTTTAAACATTTTTTATTTACACTTCTTGGCCATATCTAGAAGATCTGACTCCAGATGACTCTATTTCCACATAATATTAAATGCTATTTCATACATATATATATATAAAATATACATAACATAATATATATTATTTCACGTATATACTAGAGATGAGTTCTCACTGTGTTGCCCAGGCTGGAGTGCAGTGGTTATTTATAGGCATGATCATAGTGTACTGCAGCCTCAAACTCCTGGCCTCAAGCAATCCTCCTGCTTCAGTCTCCTTAGTAGCTGGAACTACAGGTGTATGCCACCACACCTGGCCTAAATATTACTTCTTAAACAAGGAATCGCTACCTCTTTCTTAGAGCTACTTTTTGCTATATTGCAATCTTATCTTAGTCATATCTCTTATCCCCTGTCTTAATAGTGTCTCTATGATTATAAAGTAAATGACAAGGTAAGGAGAGAGAGTCACATACTTGTCTTAAAAGTCAACAGGATCTAGAACTAGATGTACCATATGACCCAGTCATCCCACTACTGGGTATATACCCAAAGGATTATAAATTACTCTACTACAAAGACACATGCACACGTATGTTTATTGCGGCACTATTCACAATAGCAAAGACTTGGAATCAACCCAAATGTCCATCTGTGACAGACTGGATTAAGAAAATGTGGCACATATACACCATGGAATACTATGCAGCCATCAAAAAGGATGAGTTTGCGTCCTTTGTAGGGACATGGATGCAGCTGGAAACCATCATTCTTAGCAAACTATCACAAGAAGAGAAAACCAAACACCGCATGTTCTCACTCATAGGTGGGAACTGAACAATGAGATCACTTGGACTCGGGAAGGGGAACATCACACACTGGGGCCTATCATGGGGAGGGGGGAGGAGGGAGGGATTGCATTGGGGAGTTATACATGATATAAACGTCATGCACATGTACCCTAGAACTTAAAGTATAATAAAAAAAAAAAAAAAAAAAAAAAAAAGTCAACATCCCTGATTTCAATGAGGGCATACAGGTCCCTCAAAGTTTGAGATGAATTGAGATTTTCCAAAGCTGAAAATGACATATATAATAGGAACAAACAGAAGATCTCACCATCCTATTTCTACTTTCTTATACTCAAATATTTTTCTTCTCCTTCAGTTTTTTCTGCCCTGAATTTGTAGCAGATATTTTCTCTTTATGTACACTTCAGATGCAGAGTTTTAGGGTTTAAGTAACATCATTTGCCTCTGAGCTGAAGGTGTGAAAAAACTGAGTGTAGAGCTACTTTGAATCCTCATTGATGAAATTATTATTGACCACTACAGCAGAACAGCATCTCCATTTTGATGATGAAAAGTCTCTACTTTCTCTCTACCAGCCAAAGAGAAGTTTAGGATTTCAAACCTTCAAAAGAAATTGAGTGAAGAAAGCACAAGCATGTCTAAAGACATTCATAATTTTTTCCCATGGTTCTCTTTTGTCCATTTTCAATTGATGATCAAAAGTTGAATAATTGAGGAGTGGGGAATTTTATTCTACCCACATTTGAACATTCAGTTATTTCTCAGTATAATCTTTGTTTGTAACTTAATTATTTTAGTAATAACTCATCTCAATTTAATCAATCAAACAATATAGGCCTTTTAATTCAACCATTAAGATGAATTCTCAACTCTACCCTGACCATGTTCCAGTGGAGTGGTTTTTACCCCAAAAACATGGTATTTTGTATTCTTGACCAGTAAAAAGGAAAAAAAAAGGCAGCTTTCATCAGGATTTAATCCCTATTCTCAACTAGAATTAATATAAATATAACGTCATTGTTTTCCCTGGCTATTTTTATTACTGTTTAGGGCAGAAGAACCAAACTTTAAGATTCACCAGATCTGATTCCTTTGAACAGGCTGAACACAACCATCCTTTAGCAGACCTCTCCTGAGTCTCTCTCAACTCCAGTGTCCTTGGATCCTCTGTCCCACAATGACACCAGAGTGCAATGCAGCAATGAGAAACAGGTGGGCCAGGGATAGGGAGGCACACAAGCTTGGAGAACAACCTGAAGAAGCAGCAGCAGCACTTAGCCTGATATTAGAAAAGCCAGGGTTCAGTCTCTATTTTGCTTCTTCCTCAGCCATGTGACTTTCCACAGTTGACACCATTTTTCTCAATTTCTTCATTATAAAATGAGGAAATTGATCATGATCTCATAGGCTGATGTGAGAAAAATGTATGTGAAAACACCGACACTATCATGCACTAAAAGAATATTAAGTCTTCAAGGTTTTTCATAATGCCTTTGCCACCTTCCTTTTACCCTTACACACCGAAGGCATTCCATGCTCAGGCTTTTAATGGTATGGGGATGTGGTCATGGGTGTCATGAAAATCAAGCAGCACAAAGCAGGAATTCAAGTTCCAAGCTGAAATTGAAGCTACTCTAGGGTGTTAATATTGATGAGAAAGGAAAAGAGAAAGGTGGAGACCATAGCTGAGAGGAGCTTGTAGCCCCCAAACTTCCAGTTAGGTTTTTCTTAGATCTGTCCACATCTACTATACCAGTGCTTTTGCACATTAATGTGCAAATGTATCACCTAAGCATCTTGTTAAAATGCGGATTTTGATGTAGTGCTTCTGACCTGAGATGCTACATTTCCTATAAACTCAAGCAGTGGCCAATGCCAAGGGCTGTGGATAACACTGAGTAACAAGGAGCCACATGCCCCTCCATAACTTGTTGCCTACAGTTCCTACAACCTGTCATAACCATGTTCCTGCATTTTGCCTTCTAGTAAGGCCAAGTTATGCAGAGTTGCCAGGAACACTCTAGTGTTTTGTTCTATTTTGTTTATGCTATACCTTAGTTCATCCTATTCTCTATGTATGGAATATTCTTCTTACCTTCTTTTTAGACTTCACCAAAACATTATCTACAGGATTTTATCCTCTAAATCTCTATTATATGACACTTTCCTATCAAGGTTTAAGATTATATGGCCATTTCTTCTCTACGAGATCCTGAAGCTACCAAAGACAAAAATCCATTGGGTTCTTCACTATATAACCTTATTTTCTAGTACTCTCTGTGACATGCTAAAGTATTTTGCAGACATGTGTTCAACTAATTAGTGTATAAAGAACACACTGAATTTTAGATCCATTCCTGACTGAAAAGTTGAGTATCGGGTAGAATGTCAGTCCCTAATCACATCTTACTATGTGTTTTACTAAGAAATAACACTCATTTGGTAACAGGATGCGATATTGAGAAAGGTAAAATAAAAGAAAACAAAATGAATCTTGAAAAAATGTTAACAGGCAGCATAGATTAGGCTGGAGTCTATATGACATGCCTTGACATCAGTGAATCTCTCTTGTGCCTGTCCTATTTGTGCTGAGATATTACAAATGGTCAGGACTCCTGATGGATGATTGTGTGATCAAGTTCTGACATTTCCTCAATTCTGTTCCTTATTTCTGAGGCACTGTTTCACTCACCTCCCTTCTCTTTGCATTTTTCTTTCTACTGCATTGTGTATAGTCTTTTTGGTGCTCATTAGTTGAGCCCCCAAGTGTTTCAGTCTGCTTCTCTACCCTTGTCCTTCTTCCCCAAAGCTGAATAGAAGGAAAACAAGTAATCCATCAGGCAAGGAAAGCGATCTTCTCCCATAGTCAGTTGGGCAATAAAGCAATGCAACGTCAAGAATATGTTTCCCTTTGCCACCTTCCATCCCTTTCCATTAAGAATTACAACTATGCTGTTCTTCTCTAAGCCACAAAGAGCTCGCTTGCAAGCTTGACATTGATGATGGGAAACTGGAATCAAAATTCTTTATTGATTTAAATGAATAGGCAAAAGACGGAGAAGAAGATTTGTAGAATTGCAAGTGTGTTTACACATACACATTCATTTTCTTCTAAAAAGCATATTTATTCCTAACATATAAAAGATACTCAAACTAGAGATTAACATTACAGGTAATATGTTTTGGCATTACATGCTTAATATGCTTCTATAATCATTAATTATTAGAATTGTCATGTAAAATGAGAACCATTTGTTAACATTTAATATACTGAACTAGGGGGAATCAGTCATAATAAATGAAAGTGGTTAGACACTAATGAGAAGAGCTGAAAAGTGATAGGGGCATCATCATTACTGCCTTGTCAACAAAGAAGGCCCATCTGTACAATGACATGCCAAAGTAAAATGGGAAAGAGAGGATGCTGTTACATATTACCAGTGCTCATAGGAAAAGCTAATTATCATTCATGAAAATGAGTAATTTTTATTTAAGTTTTTTAGAAAAATTAATGTGTAGTTTCTATATACTTATAAAAATTAACAGCATTCTTATTTAAAATTAAATCTTTATGACTCAACTGTATAGGAGTATAGCTTGATGTATGTGGAAATAAAAGCAAATGAGTTTGAATATCCAGATCTTTTTGGTATAGAATTTCATTGTCATCAAGATGGATTTATAATTATAAATAATGTAAAACGTCACACAACTCAGAATAATGCAGGGTAAGAGACTTTTGGTTTAGCAAAATTTATAAATTATTGGGTAGGTTTTAATAAGAATAGGCTATTGTCTATAGGCAGAATTTAATAGATAAATAATAAATAATTGGAAACAGGTATTGAGCTTTAATAAGCTCTGTGCTAAGCACTGAATGTGCATATTCTAATCCTTACAACAGCCTAGTGAATTTGATCTATCTTTTGTTGCAATTTTAGGATTAGACAAACTAAAGCAGAGAGTCACCCAAGGCAGCTCATGTGTAAGTAGAGAAGTTCACATGCAATGTCTTTTAAAATTCAAGTATAATTATTTTTCTGTGAAAATTGGTAAATGAAAGAAATCTTAGTTGTTTGTTTCTGACTTAATAAAAAGTGCTGAAATTAAAGTGGGTCTCCTTTTTAAGAGTATTATTGAAAATTGTTGGCAGAAAAAAATACATTTTAATAAACACGAACTTTGGACTTTTGTTTTTTACTAAAAAAGTGAATGTTTCTGCCAAATCTAAAATTTGGTGATGCTATATAGGCAAATTCTTAGCTATCAAAAATCACAAATGAAGTATGGTCCAAATTCTCAAGATTCAAAACTCATTATTCCAGTACCAAGTATTTACATATTTTTCAAAAATTTTGAAGGAGGACTTTATGATATAATGATAAAAACTGGAGTAGAACAAATATACCATCTACCTACCCTTCAAATTTTACATGGCAGAATATCTAATTTTGGATTTCCAGTAACTTCCATCCTGTTTTTAGTGGATGTATGAGGGACAAAAACCAATTTGTGTCACAGAATACATAAAACAGAAAAAAAAAAAAAACTGGTTAACTAACATAAAGGATTTAAAATAAATAAATAAATACTGATAACTTACATTAAATTAAATTAACATTTAATGTGTCATTCAATACAGTGCTTGGCACATATCAGTTACCAAATAATTACTACTTACTGTATCTCTTTTCTACATCACTCCTCCAATAACTTTATTCAAAAGGGTAATTAACTCACATAATCTTTGCATAGTGTTCAGTTATTAAAATACATCATACAAGAGAGAATTCTGGGAAGACGGCATGGTAGGAAGCAACAGGAATATGTTTCCTCATTGAGACAACAATTGCACTGGTAGAATTGATGTAATATTTTGGAACACTGGAGTCTACTGAAGGCTTGTAACTTCCAGAGGAAGGAAGGCTTGGACAGTAAAGTGCAGTTAATTTTTTTTTTTTTAGCATTTTCAGCCTTTAGTGCAGCAATAGCTACCCATCCCACATCCCCAGCTCTGTCGCAGGCAGCTGTGCAGGTGTTCCTGTAACAGCTTGTGGGGACAAAGGGGAGCAAAAAAGACCTTATCCTACAAATACAAGGAATCTTTGGTGTGATCTCTGATTAATTCTTCTGATCACAGAGGGACAGACAAAGAAGCAGGTAACCGTTATTGTTACATCTGCCTCCATTGTTGCAAGCCCCACCTCCTGTGACTGAAGAGATTTCCAGACGACTTAAAAGGACCAGCATGCTCCCCCCTAACCTTTTTTCTTTTTTTCTCCCTTTTGGAAGCCAAACATTAACAACTAGCACATTCAAAAATAATTGTACATCTGGGAAAATTAGAAAGTGACAACACATGCCCAGGGAAAAACACAGTCTCCAAAAAGACCTGAGGAGGGCCTAAGTTTAACTCTCAGGCTGATCCATGACACAGAAACAGCCTAAACAATTTTTAAAAAACAATGAACAAAAACATCAAACTAAGTATGGAAAAGATTTCCAAAGTTACCACATTACTAGATTCAAATGTCCAATTTGCAACAACAAAAAATCATAAAGCATACAAAGAAAGAAGGTAGCATGGTACATTCAGATATATAAAAATGAGTCAACAGAAACTGTCCCTAAAAAGACCTGATGGCAGATTTACCTGATATCTGAAGTTGAATATGGGAAAATAGAAACTATCAAGCCTGAGGAATAAAGCAAATAAAATGAAGAAAACAGAACAGAACCTGAATGATTGGTGGGACACCATCGAGTAGACAATCTACACATTATGGAAGTTACAGATAGAGAAGAGAAAGGGAAAGAACCAGAGAGAACATTTGAAAAATAATGGCCCAAAACTTGCCAATTATTATTAAACACAGAAACATAAATACACAAGAAGCTCAACATACTCCAAGTAACTCAAAGAGATCATGATAAGACATATTATAGTCAAACTTAGGAAAGACAAACATAATTTGAAAGCAACAAGAGAAAATGACACATCACATATGAGAGCTCCTCAATAAGATTAAAAGCAGATATGATATCAGAAACTTGGATACCAGATGGCAGTGGCCTGGAAGAAACTGAAACATGTCCAAATAAATGAAAACTAAGGAATTTCCATACCAGTAGACCTGCACTGAAAGAAGTGCTTCATGGAGTTCTGAAAGGTAAAATGAAGGGACACCAGATAGTAACCTGAAGCCATATGAAGAAATAAAGATCCAAATGAAGATAAATATCTGGGAAATTATAAAAGTTAATATTATTATAACAATGGGTTGTAACTTCACTCTTTGTTTTGTTTCTTTTTATTTTCTTTCTTTATTTTAATTTATTTTATTTTTTTAGAGACAGGGTGACCTCATTCTGTTGACAAGCTAGAGTGCAATGGTGCAGTTGTAGCTCACTCACCTTGAAGATTTGGGCCCAAAAGGTCCTCTCACCTCAGTCCTCCAAGTAGTTGGGACTACAAGCACATGCTATTACAATCAGCTATTTTTTGTTTATGTTTTGTTACAGATGGTGTCTCGGTAAGTTGTCCAGGTTGGCTGGAACTCCCAGACTCAAGTAATCTTCCAGCTTTGGCCTCTCAAAGTGCTGGAATTACAGGCATGAGCCACCACACCTGGCCTTCATTCTATTTTTCTGCATGATTTAAAAGTCCTGATTTCTGTATGATAGAAATTATTAATATAAATGATAGTATTATTGAAACTTTGGTTTATAACTGTACATTTTGTTTATATATAATTTTAATAACTAATGCATTTAAAATAATTATTAGGTTATATTTTGGGGCACAAAATGTGTAAAGATAAAATTGTTTTACATCAACAACTGAAAGAGGTGGTGGTGAAGCTGTAAAGGAGCAAGGTTTTGTATGTTACTGGAGTTAAACTGATATAAATCCAAATTAGAGTGCTACAATTTTAGAATGTTAAATATAGTTCCCATGCCAAACACAAAAATATTCTATAGTATATGCAGAAAAGAAAATGAGAAAGGAATTTAACATTTCTTTAGAGAAAAATGAACTAAATGCAAAAGAAGAATAATGCAGAAAATAAGGGAAAAAAACAGTTATAAGGCATACAGCAAATAAGTAGCAAAAAGATAGAAGTAAATCTGTTCCTATCTGTAATTGCTTTAAATATAAATTGATTAAACTCTGAAGCAAAAATATATGGATTAGAAGAATGTATAAAAATACATGATCCAATTATATGCTGCCTACAAGAAACTTACTTTAGATTCAAAGACACAAATAGGTTGAAAGTGAAAGAATAGAAAAATATATGAAAATAGTAATCAAAAGAGAGCTATGATGGCTCTATTAATATCAGACAAAATGAAGTTAAAATAAAATAGTTTATAAGAAATAAAGGGAATTACACATTAATAAACTGTTCAATACAGTAGGAAGATATAAAAATTATAAACATACAACTCATAATAGGTTTTCAAAATACATCAAATAAAAATTACAGAATTAAAGGGAGAAATAGACAGTACACAATAATAGTTGTAGACTTAAATACCTAACTTTAAACAATAGAACAATCAGATTGAATATAAGTGAGAAAATATATGACCTAACACAATAAACTAACTAGATCTATCAGACATATTCAGAATACTCTGTCCACTTAACAACGCACATATTCTTCTCAAGTGCACTGGGATATTTTTAATGATTGACCTACATTAGGCCACAAAGGAAGTCTCAATCAATTTAAGAAAATAGGTTGGACATGGTGGTTCACACCTGTAATCCCAGCACTTTGGGAGGCTGAGGCAGGTGGATCAGGAGGTCAGGAATTCAAGACCAGCCTGGCCAAAATAGTGAAACCCTGTCACTACTAAAAATGCAAAAATTAGCAAGGTGTGGTGGTGGGCACCTATAATCTCTGCTACTCAGGGTCCTGAGTCAGAGAACTGATTGAACCTGGGAGGCGGAGGTTGCAGTGAGTAAGGATTGTGCTACTGCACTCCAGCCTGGGTGACAGAGCAAGACTCCGTCTCAAAAAAAAAAAAAAAAAAAAAAAAAAAAAAAAAAAAAAGAAAAATAGTAGACAAGTATCTTTTCTCAACAAAATAGACTGAAGTTAGAAATCAATAAACAACTAAAACTGGAACATTCACAAATTTGTGGAATTAAACAACACACTCTTAAATAATCAATAGATTGAGGAAGAAATCATCAGTAAAATTTAAAAATACTTAGAGAAAAATGAAACCATAAACAAATACATCAAAACATATGGGACATATTGAAAGCAGTGTTGAGAAACACTTATGCTATGAACACTTATATTTAAAAAATTAAAAAACTCACTTTACAAATTTTGAAATTAAAAAAAGACAAACTAAATCCAAAGCTAGAAGAAAGAAGGAAATAAACAATAAAGATTAGTGATAAACAAACTAAAGATAGAAGAAACAATATAAAAAATAATAAAGCAAAAAATGTGTTCTTTGAGAAGATGAATGACAAACTTTTACCTATAAGAACTAAGAAAAAAGAGAAGAGATCCAAACTACTGAAATCAGAAATGAAAGTGGGTACATTACTATTGATTCTACAGAAAAAAATTAGAAGTCAATACTATTAACAATCAGGTGCCAACAAATTAGAAAACCTGGTTGAAATGAATAAATTTCTAGAAACAAAACAAATACCAAGAGCAAATCATGAGAAAGTAGAAAATTTGAATAGATCTATGACTAGCAAGGATATTAAATTAGTAATCAAAAATCTTGTATAAAAGAAAAAACCTGGAACTTATGTCTTAATTGATGAATTCAACTTAAAAATTTAAAGAGGGGGTGGAGCAAGATGGCCGAATAGGAACAGCTCCAGTCTCCAGCTCCCAGCGCGAGCTACACAGAAGACAGGTGATTTCTGCATTTTCAACTGAGGTACTGGGTTCATCTCACTAGCGAGTGCTGGACAATCGGTGCTGGTCAGCTGCTGCAGCCCGACTAGTGAGAGCTGAAGAAGGGCGAGGCATTGCCTCACCTGGGAAGCACAAAGGGGAAGGGAATCCCTCTTCCTATCCAGGGAACTGAGACACACAACACCTGGAAAATCGGGTAACTCCCACCCCAATACTGTGCTTTACCAAGGGTCTTAGCAAACGGGCACGCCAGGAGATTATATCCCACACCTGGCCGGGAGGGTCCCACACCCACAGAGCCTCCCTCACTGTTAGCACAGCAGTCTGCAATCTAACAGCAAGGCAGCAGTGAGGCTGGGGGAGGAGTACCCACCATTGCTGAGGCTTAAGTAGGTAAAAAAAGCTGCTGGGAAGCTCAAACTGGGTGGAGCTCACAGCAGCTCAAGGAACCCTGCCTGTCTCTGTAGACTCCACCTCTGGGGACAGGGGACAGCTAAACAACAACAATAAAAAAGCAGGAGAAACCTCTGCAGACGCAAACCACTCTGTCTGACAGCTTTGAAGAGAGCAGTGGATCTCCCAACACGGAGGTTGAGATCTGAGAACGGACAGACTGCCTGCTCAAGTGGGTCCCTGACCCCTGACCCATCTCACATGCAGAGACATACATAGGCTCAAAATAAAGGGATGGTGGAAGATCTACCAAGCAAATGGAGAACAAAAAAACGCAGAGGTTGCAATTCTAGTCTCCGATAACTGGGAGACATCCCCCACTAGGGGCAGTCTGACACCCCACACCTCACAGGGTGGAGTACACCCCTGAGAGGAAGCTTCCAAAGCAAGAATCAGACAGGTACACTCACTATCAGCAATATTCTATCTTCTGCAGCCTCTGCTGCTGATACCTAGGCAAACAGGGTCTGGAGTGGACCTCAAGCAATCTCCAACAGACCTACAGCTGAGGGTCCTGACTGTTAGAAGGAAAACTAACAAACAGGAAGGACACCCACACCAAAACCCCATCAGTACGTCACCATCATCAAAGAACAGAGGCAGATAAAACCACAAAGATGGGGAAAAAGCAGGGCAGAAAAGCTGGAAATTCAAAAAATAAGAGCGCATCTCCCCCTGCAAAGGAGCGCAGCTCATCGCCAGCAACGGACGGAGAATGACTTTGACGAGATGAGAGAAGAAGGCTTCAGTCCATCAAACTTCTCAGAGCTAAAGGAGGAATTACCTACCCAGTGCAAAGAAACTAAAAATCTTGAAAAAGAGTGGAAGAATTGACAGCTAGACTAATTAATACAGAGAAGATCATAAACGAAATGACAGAGATGAAAACCATGACACAAGAAATACGTGACAAATGCACAAGCTTCAGTAACCGACTCGATCAACTGGAAGAAAGAGTATCAGCGATTGAGGATCAAATGAATGAAATGAAGTGAGAAGAGAAATCTAAGAAAAAAGAAGAAAAGAATGAACAAAGCCTGCAAGAGTATGGGATTATGAAAAGACCAAATCTACGTCTGATTGGGGGCCTGAAAGTGAGGGGGAAAATGGAACCAAGTTGGAAAACACTCTTCAGGATATCATCGAGGAGAACTTCCCCAACCTAGTAGGGCAGGCCAACATTCAAATTCAGGAAATACAGAGAACGCCACAAAGATACTCCTCCAGAAGAGCAACTCCAAGACACGTAATTGCCAGATTCACCAAAGTTGAAATGAAGGAAAAAATCTTAAGGGCAGCCAGAGAGAAGGTCGGGTTACCCACAAAGGGAAGCCCATCAGACTAACAGCAGATCTCTCGGCAGAAACTCTACAAGCCAGAAGAGAGTGGGGGCCAATATTCAACGTCTTAAAGAAAGAATTTCAACCTAGAATTTCATATCCAGCCAAACTAAGTTTCATCAGTGAAGGAGAAATAAAATCCTTTACAGATAAGCAAATGCTTAGAGATTTTGTCACCACCAGGCCTGCCTTACAAGAGACCTGAAGGAAGCCCTAAACATGGAAAGGAACAACCAGTACCAGCCATTGCAAAAACATGCCAAAATGTAAAGACCATTGAGTCCAGGAAGAAACTGCATCAACTAACGAGCAAAATAACCAGTTAATATCATAATGACAGGATCAAGTTCACACATAACATATTAACCTAAATGTAATGAACTAAATGGTCCAATTAAAAGACACAGACTGGCAAATTGGATAAACAGTCAAGACCCATCAGTTTGCTGTATTCAGGAGACCCATCTCACATGCAGAGACATACATAGGCTCAAAATAAAGGGATGGAGGAAGATCTACCAAGCAAATGGAGAACAAAAAAAGCAGGGGTTGCAATTCCAGTCTCTGATAAACAGACTTTAAGCCATCAAAGACCAAAGAGACAAAGAAGGACATTACATAATAGGAAGGGATCAATTCAACAGGAAAGCTAACTCTCCTAAATATATATGCACCCAATACAGGAGCACCCAGATTCATAAAGCATGTCCTTAGAGACCTACAAAGAGACTTAGACTCCCATATAATAATAATGGGAGACTTCAACTCTCCACTGTCAACATTAGACAGATCAACGAGACAGAAAGTTAACAAGGATATCCAGCAAGCAGACCTAATAGACATCTACAGAACTCTCCACCGTAAATCAACAGAATACACATTCTTCTCAGCACCACATCACACTTATTCCACGATTGACCACATAATTGGAAGTAAAGCACTCCTCAGCAAATGTACAAGAACAGAAATTATAACAAACTGTCTCTCAGAACACAGTGCAATCAAACTAGAACTCAGGACTAAGAAACTCAATCAAAACTGCTCAACTACATGGAAACTGAACAACCTGCTCCTGAATGACTACGGGTACATAACGAAATGAAGGCAGAAATAAAGATGTTCTTTGAAACCAATGAGAACAAAGACACAACATACCAGAATCTCTGGGACACATTTAAAGCAGTGTGTAGAGGGAAATTTATAACACTAAATGCCCACAAGAGAAAGCTGGAAAGATCTAAAATTGACACTCTAACATCACAATTAAAAGAACTGAGAAGCAAGAGCAACACATTCAAAAGCTAGCAGAAGGCAAGAAATAACTAAGATCAGAGCAGAACTGAAGGAGATAGAGACACAAAAAACCCTCCAAAAAATCAATGAATCCAGGAGTTGGTTTTTGAAAAGATCAACAAAATTGATAGACCGCTAGCAAGATTAATAAAGAAGAAAAGAGAGAAGAATCAATAGATGCAATAAAAATGATAAAGGGGATATCACCACCAACCCCACAGAAATACAAACTACTATCAGAGACTACTGTAAACACCTCTACGCAAATCAACTAGAAAATCTAGAAGAAATGGATATAATTCCTGGACACTTACACTCTCCCAAGACTAAACCAGGAAGAAGCTGAATCCCTGAATAGACCATAGCAGGCTCTGAAATTGAGGCAATAATTAATAGCCTACCAACCAAAAAAGTCCAGGACCAGATGGATTCACAGCTGAATCCTACCAGAGGTATAAGGAGGAGCTGGTACCATTCCTTCTGAAACTATTCCAATCAACAGAAAAAGAGGGAATCCTCCCTAACTGATTTTATGAGGCCAACATCATCTTGATACCAAAGCCTGGCAGAGACACAACAAAAAAAGAGAATTTTAGACCAATATCCCTGATGAACATCGATGCAAAAATCCTCAATAAAATAGTGGCAAAATGGATCCAGCAGCGAATCAAAAAGCTTATCCACCATAATCAAGTGGGCTCCATCCCTGGGATTCAAGGCTGGGTCAACATACGCAAATCAATAAACGTAATCCAGCATATAAACAGAACCAAAGACAAGAACCACATGATTATCTCAATAGATGCAGAAAAGGCCTTTGACAAAATTCAACAGCCCTTCATGCTAAAAACGCTCAATAAATTCGGTATTGATGCAACATATCTTAAAATAATAAGAGCTATTTATGACAAACCCACAGCCAATATCATACTGAATGGGCAAACACTGGAAAAATTCCCTTTGAAAACTGGCACAAGACAGGGATGCCCTCTCTCACCACTCCTATTCAACATTGTGTTGGAAGTTCTGGCTAGGGCAGTCAGGCAGAGAAAAAAATAAAGGGTATTCAGTTAGGAAAAGAAGAAGTCAAATTGTCCCTGTTTGCAGATGACATGATTGTATATTTAGAAAACCCCATCATCTCAGCCCAAAATCTCCTTAGCTGATAACCAACTTCAGCAAAGTCTCAGGATACAAAATTATGTGCAAAAATCACAAGCATTCTTATACACCAGTAACAGACAAAACAGAGAGCCAAATCATGAATGAACTTCCATTCACAATTGCTTCAAAGAGAATAAAATACCTAGGAATCCAGCTTACAAGGGATGTCAAGGACCTCTTCAAGGAGAACTACAAACCACTGCTCAGTGAAATCAAAGAGGACACAAACAAATGGAAGAACATACCATGCTCATGGATAGGAAGAATCAATATCGTGAAAATGGCCATACTGCCCAAGGTTTTTATAGATTCAATGCCATCCCCATCAAGCTACCAATGATTTTTCACAGAATTGGATAAAACTGCTTTAAAGCTCATATGGAACCAAAAAAGAGCCCACATTGCCAAGACAATCCTAAGCCTAAAGAACAAAGCTGGAGGCATCACGCTACCTGACTCCAAACTATACTATGAGGCTACAGTAACCAAACAGCATGGTACTGGTACCAAAACAGAGATATAGACCAATGGAATGGAACAGAGTCCTCAGAAATAATACCACACATCTACAGCCATCTGATCTTTGACAAACCTGACAAAAACAAGAAAGGGGAAAGGATTCCCTATTTAATAAATGGTGCTGGAAAATTGGCTAGCCATAAGTAGAAAGCTGAAACTGGATCCTTTCCTTACTCCTTATACGAAGATTATTCAAGATGGATTAGAGACTTAAATGTTAGACCTAATACCATAAAAACCCTAGAAGAAAACCTAGGGAATACCATTCAAGACATAGGCATGGGCAAGGACTTCATGTCTAAAACACCAAAAGCAATGGCAGCAAAAGCCAAAATTGACAAAGGGATCTAATTAACTAAAGAGCTTCTGCACAGCAAAAGAAACTACCATTAGAGTGAAAAGGCAACCTACAGAATGGGAGAAATTTTTGCAATCTACTCATCTGACAAAGGGCTAATATCCAGAACCTACAAAGAACTCAAACAATTTACAAGAAAAAGCAAACAACCCCATCAAAAAGTGGGCAAAGGATATGAACAGACATTCTCAAAAGGCCGGCGCGGTGGCTCAAGCCTGTAATCCCAGCACTTGGGAGGCTGAGACGGGCGGATCACGAGGTCAGGAGATCGAGACCATCTGGCTAAACGGTGAAACCCCGTCTCTACTAAAAAAATACAAAAAACTAGCCGGGCGAGTGGCGGGCGCCTGTAGTCCCAGCTACGCGGGAGGCTGAGGCGAGAGAATGGCGTAAAACCGGGAGGCGGAGCTTGCAGTGAGCTGAGATCCGGCCACTGCACTCCAGCCTGGGCGACAGACCGAGATCCGTCTCAAAAAAAAAAAAAAAAAAAAAAAAAACAGTCATACAGCCAACAAACACATGAAAAAATACTCATCATCACTGGCCATCAGAGAAATGCAAATCAAAACACAATGAGATACCATCTCACACCAGCTAGAATGGCAATCATTAAAAGTCAGGAAACAACAGGTGCTGGAGAGGATGTGGAGAAATAGGAACACTTTTACACTGTTGGTGGGATTGTAAACTAGTTCAACCATTGTGGAAAACAGTATGGCGATTCCTCAAGGATCTAGAACTAAAAGTTCTATATGACCCAGTCATCCCATTACTGGGTATATACCCAAAGGATTATAAATCAGGCTGCTATAAAGACACATGTACACATATATTATTGCGGCACTATTCACAATAGCAAAGACTTGGAATCAACCCAAATGTCCATCAGTGACAGACTGGATTAAGAAAATGTGGCACATATACACCATGGAATACTATGCAGCCATAAAAACGGATGAGTTTGTGTCCTTTGTAGGGACATGGATGCAGCTGGAAACCATCATTCTCAGCAAACTATCGTAAGAACAGAAAACCAAACACCGCGTGTTCTCACTCATAGAGGGGAACTGAACAATGAGATCACTTGGACTCGGGAAGGGGAACATCACACACTGGGCCTATCATGGGGAGGGGGGCGAGGGGAGAGGGGAGGGGTTGCATTGGGAGTTATACCTGATGTAAATGACGAGTTGATGGGTGCTGACCAGTTGATGGGTGCAGCACGCCAACATGGCACAAGTATACATATGTAACAAACCTGCACGTTATGCACATGTACCCTAGAACTTAAAGTATAATAAAAAAAAGAGAAAAAAGAAAAAAAATTTAAAAAACACTAATCCTTCTCAAACATTTCCAAAACATCAAAGACGAGGGAACACCCCAGCTCATTCTACGAAGCCAGCATTGCTCTTATAGCTAAGCCAGACGAAGACATTGCAAGAAAAGAAAACAAAAGACCAACATCCCTTATGAGCATTCATACAAATATCCTCAGCAAAAGTCTAGAAAATTGAATTCAGCAGCATATTGAAAGGATTTTACAGCATGACAAAGCAAAATGTCTTTCAGGAATACAAGAATCATTCAACACACACAAAAAGTCAATCAGTTTAATATATCACATTAACAGAAGGAAGGAAAATTAAAAGTACCTGATGATATCAGTTGATCTAAAGATGGTAGTTTACAAAACTGAACACTCAACAACTAGAAACTACATCCACATAAGAAAAGCCATATATAAAAACCACACAGCAAACATTATTATCAATGGTGAAAGACTGAAAGCTTTTCCTGTGTAAGAATCAAAGCAAGGACTTGCACTTTCACTATTTCTATTCAACATAGTACTAGAAGTTATAGCCAGATCACTTAGGCAAGATAAAGAAATGAAATGAATCCATATTGGAAAGGAAGAAATAAAATTATGTCTACTTGCGTATAATATAATTTTATATACAGAAAATCTTAATAGCTTCACAAAAACCTGTTAGAATAAACACAGTTAGCAAAGTAGCAGGATATAAAGTTAACACACAAAAATCTAGCATTTCTATGTAATAATAATGAATAATCTCTACAGGAAATTATAAAACCAATGTTATTTACAATAGCATCAGATAAAATGCTTAGCAATGAACAGAGTCAGTGAAAGAATATATGATGAAAACAGTTAAATTTTGCTGAAAGAAATTAAAGAAGACATAAACAAATGAAAACACATTCCATGTTCATGGATTGAAAGATTTAATATTGCTAAGATGTCAATACTAACTAAAGCAATGTACAGAATGAATGCCATCCCTATCAAAATCCTGATGTCATTTTTGCAGATATAGAAGAAACACATCCTAAAATTTATATGGAATATCAAAAAGATCCCAAATAGTCAAAATAATATTTAAAAATGAAAACAAAACTGGAGGACTCACCCTTCCTGGTTTCAAATATTACTACACCACTACAGTAATCAAGAGTGTGGTACTGGCATATAGACAGACCTATAAACCAATGGAATAGAATAGAGAACGCAGAAAGAACCTTCTGCATATGCAGATGTCCCTTAACTTATGGTGGGCACCTGCTAAACCTATCATATGTTCATCAGGATTATGTCCTGATAAATCTATCATATGTGAAAATTATCATAAGGCAAACATGCATTTTTCACACCTGACATACCAAACATCAAAGCTTAGCCTAATCTGCCTTAAACATGCTCAGAACACTTACATTAGCTTAAAGTTGGGCAAAATTATTTGATACAAATCCTATTTTATAATAAAGTGTTGGATATCTCAGGTAATTTATTGAATTCTGTACTAAAAGCGAAAAACACAATGGTAGTATGGGTAATGAACTTACAGTTTCTACTCAATATGTTTTCCTTTCACACTGACATAAAGCCAAAAAATTATAAGTTGAACTATTGTTAAGTTGTAAACAGTGTATATGGTCAAATAATTTTTGACAAGGCTGTCAAAACCATGCAATGGGCAAAAAACAGTCTCTTCAAAAAATGGTGCTAAGAAAACTGGATATTCACATGCAAAAGAATCAAGTTGGACCCTTGCCTAATATCATATAAAAGTTAACTCAAAATGAATAAAGGACCCAAATGCCAGCCATAAAATTGTAAAGCTCTTAGAAAAAAACATAGGACAAAAACTTCACAACATTGGATTTGGCAGTGATTTCTTGGCTATGACACCAAAGGCACGGCAACAAAAGAATAGACAAAAAAGACAAGGTGGACTTTTGGAAATTAAAAATAATTGTGAGCATTAAAAGACACTATCAGCAAAAGATAGCCTACAGAATGGTAGAAAATATTTGCAATTCTGTCTGATAAATAACTAACATACAGAATATGGAGAAAGCACCTAATATTTAAAAACAGAAAAACAAAAATCTCAATTCAAAAATGGGCAACGAACCTGAATAGACACTTTTCCAAAGAAGTGGCTAACAAGCACGTGAAAAGATGCTAACATCAGTAATCATTAGTGGAAAGCAAATAAAAACTACAATGAGATACTCTCTTGCACCCATTGTTGACAAAGTATTCACTTCTTCATAGCTACTCTCAAAATAACAGAAGGCTGCTGTCAAAATAAGAGAAAATAAATGTCCGTAAGGATGGGGAGAAATTGGAACCCTTGGGTACTGTTGCTGAGAATGCAAAATGGTATAGTTACTATGGAAAACCGTATGGCAATGCTTCAAAATGTTAAAAATAGAATTACCACATGAAAATGCAATTCCACTTCTAGGTATAAGCTCAACATAATTGAAAGCAGGGTCTCAAAGAGATATTTATATACCCATGTTCACAGTAATGTTATTCATGACAGCTGAAATGTAGAAGCAATGCAGGTGTTCATTAATAAATGAATGCATAAGTCTAATATATACATTATATTTGGCACACACACATATATGCATATATGTAGTGGATATTAAGTCTTGAAAAACACAAATTCTGGCATGTTACAACATGGATGAACCTTAAAGAAATTATGCTAAATGAAATAAACCAGTCACAAAATGACAGATACTAAATGATTGTACTTATGAGGTACTTAAAATAGTCAAAATCGTAGACAGATGGTAGAATGGTGGTTGCAGGGCCTGGAAGTAAGGGAATATCGAAAGTTACTGTTTATTGAGTATAGAGTTTCAGTTTTACAACATAAAAAATGTTACAGAGATGGATGGTGGTAACTGTGGCACAACATTATGATGTATTTGATACATTAAACTATACATTTAAAATGGGAAATTTCCTGTTACATGTATTTTGACACAATAAAAAAGCTAGGGAAAAAAATCATAGATAATTTTATATCTGTTCAAACCCTACATTGATTAGAATGTTACACAGTCTCCATTTTTCCATCTAGTGCTAGGAAAATTATAACAGCCATTTGGATAAGCAATTTTACTGGATTGAGATACAGCATATAATCTCTAACTTTTAGTCAAAAACCAAAGAGTATTTTTACTGTATGTTGCACTCTAGCTAGCTTTGTCCTTTAGAATGCTTGCTGACCCAATGATTAATTAATATCCAAGAAGACTCTTACTACCTATAAAAGTCAACCACTGAACAACATCAAACTTCAAAAGAACCTCTTAGTGCCCCTGGGTCTCCTTGAGAGTAAAGGACAGAGAAAAGGTAGGTGCATGTTAACAAAAACATTAAGGAACACTCTTTCAGATCCAAGCAATAGCAGTGTCTAGGTCAACCCTTCTTCAATTCAAGTATGTAACGGAGTCAGTGAGCAACTCATTACAAATTCTGATTCTAGGAGCCTACTCCCAGAGTTGCTGATTCAGTAGATGTAAGCTGGGTTCCAGACATCTTCGTTTTTCCCATAAAGGATTATGATATAGGTCTAAGAATTACACTTTAAAGAAACAGATAGCTAGGCCGAGTCTGAAATCACCCAAGAGGTAAGAAAGGAAGAGAAAAATGTTACCTATTTGCTTCTTTTCCTCCACAACCTTATTCCAGTCCTACAAATAATTAAACTCAGCTTTCACTGATTTTTGCTTGTTTTACCTACCTTTTCCAAAGACACTCAATTTTGTGAAAGATTTGTGGAAAGGATTCTTTTTCATCATTACCTTTTATCCTCCTCTAGACATAGCTCTGAAGAAGTGATTAGAGTTTAGGATGACTGTGGTCTAATGAGCTTAGGAAGCTGAGTTTGCCTTTCCTATCTTGTGGATAAATACTGTAGGGTTTATATGGTACTCTCTCTATTGAATTGCCGGACAATTTCCTTAGTGACCTGCTCCTTACTCAAGATAAGTACCAAGCGCCCTTTCAGCCTCAAATCTACAGAAATATCTTTATCCTCCCCAGCTGTTCCTTTATAGTCTCTTCTCTCCCATTCCATGTATGGATAGTAGACATCTCCACATACAATCTTGATGTGGAGATGAATCTGTTTGTAAAATTCATAATATGAAAACCACAAATGGGCAGGTAAGCTACAAGGCATCTTTACTCTTTTATTTTCAATTCAAGTAGTGTTAACATCCTTATTCTTTTATTTTCAATTCAAGCAGTGATAAGACTTCCACTGAGGGGACTGGTTGCCGCTGCAGCTGAAAGATGGATGTGTAAGGGGAGAAGGAGTTAATAGATTTTATCAGGGTTCTTTCTGCGGTGTGGACTGTCATTCTCCTCTAATTCTAAACCTGAAAAGAATGCTGAAGGAAGCCGACAAGGCTCTTTGAAGATGTTTTGAAGATGTTTTCATTGGACTGGAGCTGCTGCAGTGGCACCCCAAAGTGGCACTTCTGTGAATACCTCAAGTCATAAATATTCAAATCGAATCGCTGGGTGCTACTAGCCCAACGATTCACAGTAGAGTGATTATCAACCAACAGCTTTAAGCTGGGATTCCTCTTGCTGTGAGAGTTTCAGCAAAGACTTTGTTAGAGTCTTGTCATCCATTCTGGATAAGATGAAGAAGGAAGCTCTCAGGATTCTGCTTGCAAATCTAAAGGTGATATTTTATAAAGGTTCAGGTGCCTCTCCTAGGCAGAGGGAAAATATGAGAATGATAGGGTGCTTTAAAAGCAGAGGCCAGGGAGTTTACCAGGTAAGCCTTTGAGAATAACCCTATCTGTAGAGAGTGTAAATAAAACTTGGTGCGTAGGTCAGGCCAGCTGCCTAAAAATCACCAGGAACTTGGTGAAACTACATATTCCTGTACTCCCCTCCTGTAGATTTTTTTTTTTTTTCCCAGAAAATTTGAAGTGGATGCCAGGACTGATAGATTTATCATGCTCTCCAGAGATGACTTGCAGCCATGGTTGAGTGCCATAGTAAATAAACCAAAGCCATAAGAAAGAGAGTTCTTCAAAAATTTAAAACAATCAGCCTCACTGAATGACCATGACAGCCACTAACGAAGGTTTTTTAAAATTATTATTATGATACTGAATTGTAAATGTTTTAAACATGTCTGAAAATTGACACTTTTCCATGGAGAAGTGGGGTCTACATTCTCTCTCCTGGAACCTGGACTAAACTTAGGGAATGATTGACTGGTAGAGCACAGAGGAGGTGATACTGTATGATTTCCAAGGCTAGATCATAAAAGGCAATAGAGTTTCTGCCTAATTTTCTCAAAATACTTTTCCTTCAGTGCTTTGAGTCACCAGATGAGAAGTCTGAGTTTTGCCATGCTTCACATGAAGATGTCACTGTAAGCATTTTGCCTGACTTCCCCAGCTGAGATCCCAGCCAACAGGTAGCATTAATTGCCATCTATCTAAGTGAAGATGCATCCAGATATTACCAGTTCCCAACCACTGAGCCATTCAAAGCCACTGAGTCACTCCCAGGCTTGAGTGATGAATTTCCAGGTATCATGAAGCAGAAACAAGCTGTCTCCACTGTCTGCCCAAATTCTTGACCCAGAGTCTAGAGTATAACAACATGGTTATTTTACAGTTAAAAGTTGAGGGGTAGAACATACAGCATGACTAGAAAGTTTGCAAGACATTGGGAACAGAGCAAGGATTAGAGAATTTGATGTTCTAGCTCTGTAACTCAATTATCCCTATCATTCTGTTAAAACCTGTGTGATTTTGAGTAATTTAGTCTGCATGCTCTCAGGAGATAAATTTTCTAAAATGTAAAGGAGAGGGAAAAGCATATCTTAAGATTGTAATAAATATTAAAAGTTGCACTGTGTATGAATGTGCCTGACATGTTGCCTGTTACATATGAGAATAAATTCTTACAGTGAAAATTTAATATGTATTGCTATTTTATTTGTTGTTGCAGACTCCATTCTAACTAAATATCCAGATCCCTACATACCCCAGTGTAGATCAAAGTTATTACCACTTATAATTGAGAAAAATCAATAGAATGCATCTAAATTGTGTCAAACAAATCTCAAGATGGAAAAAAGTACTCTAGAATCTGTCCTTCCCAATGTTTTCCTCACACAGATGAGACATTTTATTGAAATATTTATTGCAGATCAGTGAACCCAACATTTGCCTTTAAAAGGAGTCATTTTTAAGTATTAAAATAATCTCCAGACTTACATATAATAGTAGTATTTATGTTAGGAAAAAGCCTACATGTTTTGTCACTAACCATGGCTTCTATCAACATATAAAAATATCAGTATAGATCTGTCACACAGAATACAGACAATACTGTGTGTAAACACAGATCCAAGGCTCTATTAGAAAAAGTGCCTTTACTGCTCAGGAAACCTCAGAACCTAGGAATTATTATAACACATTAATGTCTCTTTCTAATTCTCTGTGTCTAGACTCTCTGAAAGTAATACTACATAACCACATCCAGTTGGGAAATTCTTTGTAATTTTCTCTGGCTCTTTCAACATAAGAGAAGAAAACATTTCTGATGAGCTCTATATGTATCATCGTCAGTCCCCCTGTAAGAGAAGTTGATACGATTACTTATGTGGCATATGGAGACAAGAGAAGCTAAATGATCTTTTTACAGATCCAGATGGCCTCCAAGTAGCTAAGGTAATGACACTTAAATACTTTAAAAACAGATTTTTGTTTTAACAACTCCAAGTTATGCAAAGATAAAGTGGAGTCTCTATGAAAATATATAAATATCAGCAAACTCTCAAAACCTTTATTAAGAATGTAATCCAAATTAACTTAGGTAATTTAAACTATGAAGAAGTAGGAAAAAACTAATAGTATATATATAAATAGTGTTTAAAAAGTGTTTTTTTGGTGTTGGTGATGGTGGCGGTGGTATAGTGTTAGCTCAGGTTCTATTAAACCTCTTTTAAAATTACCTGGAAGAAGGATTATTTTCATTATTTTAATGATCTCCTAGATAAGGAAACAGTGGAAATAACTTATTAATGAACTTTGCAGGTGATAAGTGAAGATATATGGCAGGGACCTTTGAGACTCCTCAGATGTCATATAAATTGACCAGAGAGGGTAGTAATATGAGTTGAAAATCACAAAATGAGATTCAGCCTAGAAAAATGAAAACCAATACATCTTGAGCAAAGTAATTCAATGGACAGGAGAAACCTGGTGAGTGGTAATGCTGAAAAAAGACCTGGAGCTGATAACGGAGGACAAATTAGATATCAGTTTGCAATATGATATGGCTGCCAAAGGGGCTGATGCTATTTCGAACGGAATACAATGATCCATTATGTTGGAGCAGAGCAAAAATATAGAGAAATGACTCCCGCCTTCCTTGACTCTGGTTAGGCTAAAGTACCATCAGGCTCCTCGACACTTGAAATGTGTTGAGAAATTGGACTGAGTACAGAGAATAGCACTGAAATGATGAAAGAAATGGAATGATGTATTTACGGAAAAAGATTAAAGGAGCTAAACATGTATTGGCTGGATAAGCAATGACTAACAGGGCTAGGGTAGCACTAAGTCAACATTTGAAAGGTGTAATTTCCCTCAGAGAAAAGGGCTATATAAAAGTAAAATAATAGTAATAGTATTAAAATGCCATGGGAAAGCATCTAAGAGGGGATAGGGCAGACTTAGTATGAGGTTAGTGATTTAGATAACATCCTGACCTCAGCCATACTAACAATAGTCCTTTATTTGCCATGATGTCATTGCAAAATACTGGATAGACCCTCTTCTCAATTGCAAGGTAAAGAAACTTGAGCAGTTGGGAGTTGTTATTGGGAACAATTGCATTTTGTGTACTGTGGTTTCAGTGCCTTTTAAAATACTAATACCCATTACCCCACTCTTTAGTCTAAATTTAATGTCCTAATCCTTATTTCCAGAAGCACATCAAATCTTTCTTTTGATTATTGATCTCTAGGAACTTTCTTCTTCTAAGTAAAACAATAAAGGAAAGAAAATAGAGGATCTGAACCAATTTACACTAAGATGTTAGTATATTAGATACCAGTTAAATACATTTCTCAAATATATGAATAAGGGACAATACATTTTTTTTCCACAAAGAAGTCTATGTTCAGTACATGAGGAATATGTTTTGATATGGATCATCCCTGTGACCTTCAAATGACATTCCCTAAGCTTTCAGCTGGAAAAAGCTCATATTTTGAAATGCCTTCTGTACTATTCAGGGCTGTGAAAATAGCTGCAGCATAGACTTAGAGATTGAATGGGCACAATTTAATAGATATTTGGGGTTTTCCATTAAAACCCCAAACATCAAGAGCATGTGACATGCTTTATGACATAGGAAGCTGCATGGGGGAAATTTTCATGCAGTTACAACGATCCAAGATATGCTCTACTGGAAGCATAGATGCAAGAGAAATACAACTTAGCTTCTTTTCAGCTCTAACTTTCTATGACTCTATAATTCAGTGACTGTAGGATCATTTTCATGATTCAAAAGTAAATACTGATGGATTTTTTCCAAAGTGAACATGTAAGAAAGAAAGTGAAAGAGAGATGAATAGTTGTTCCATTATATGTTAAGTATTTACAATACTAAGAAGATACAATTTAGGAACAAAGTAAGTAATGAAGTATAATGGGTTAGCACATGAAAGTTGGAAAATAAAAAACAAAAGCAAAAACACAACAACAAAATCTGCCTTGACGATCCATCGCAGATCCCTGGAGTGGAAAGAAAGAAAACGTGAAATTTCTGCACCTACTTGTGATGGATTTGGAAAGACAGGATATCTTGCTCAGGGGAAACTTAAAAAGTCAGACTTCTGCTGTAGAGCAAACATAGTGAAACACGGGTCACTAAAGCGCCCCTAAGTTACAGAAAGGATAGGTTTGTGACCCTGAAAGTAGGCAACGCAGAGCAAAAACCCACCCTAGATCTGCCACTGACTGGCCTGAAGGAATTGGTGAGGAATGTGGAAGCAATATAATAATCACCACGGTCCACTTGTTATTTATATTCTAATAGTAAAGAAAATAGCTTCTTAGATTTCAGGTAATTTCCTAATACAAGTGCTTTAATGGATACAAGATAGTCACCTGAGGCAGCCAGTTTAGCCAAACATGGTCAGTAAAATGCATCATACCATGAATAAAATGGCCTGTACTGCTGGCCACAGGCAATCTTTATGATAGATTCAGGTCATTCCTGGTTCACTGATAGCATGAGTCTCTGTGTTGATTATTAGTGACTAAACATAAGAAGTATTTTGGCCATATCTCATAAATTCTTCATCTTCAGAAAGCATGGCCTGGGTCAACACAACACAAGCAAAAGATGGAATGCAGGTCACTTTGAACTGCATAGACACACAGAGACCTGAACAGTCTAGCTTCATTTCAACTATGTCCAGATAGGGTAGTCATCTGAATTTTTTCAAAGAAACCTGGTAGTTTGTAGTTTTCAAATTATAGCATCACTCTACAAACACTATAAGACTGTAAATGCATTATTCCTGAGTAAAAGATAAACTGGATAATATATGAAAATCTCCTTGTCACAATATTTAGGTAATATTCATGGAAAAAGAAAATTTTCATGAAATACAAGGACTTAAACTATAGAGTAATAAGCTCATCATGTGGGTACCAAAAGCAAGCAAATAAAACCCTACCTGGCTCCTATGGCAGCATGTGAATAAAGGCACCACATTTCCCCAAATGCTGAGTAGCTCTGCTTTATGGATTGGCAATAAGTTTTAGGTCACAAATGTGCTGAACTTTCTCCTTAAAAGTCCAACTCTGCTGTGATTATACTGGTACAGATAAGAGGCATATATGAAGATTTGATTGAAAGAAATAAATTGTAGAAGAAAATGCAAATAACCTAGAAATCCATTAATCATTTATGGCTTTAGGGTAAGAAAAATCTAAATGATTAATAGCCAAAGATGGAAGAAGGGGGTGATGAAGGGGAGAACATTATTATAATTTAATTGCATGCAAACTTGCAAGGAGATTCCAGAAATCATTCAACAGAAAATATTTTATTATACTCATATCCCTATCTTCATCATACCATATTCACTGAAGAAATCTGTTGCCTCTAGCCTCTTCCACTCTACTTCCTTTAATTGTCACATCTGAAAGCACCTGGTGCCAACACCCAAAAACCACACCCCAAATGATCCCAACTCTAATTCTTTTTTTTTTGAGACGGAGTCATGCTCTGTCGCCCAGGCTGGAGTGCAGTGGCCAGATCTCAGCTCACTGCAAGCTCCGCCTCCCGGGTTCACACCATTCTCCTGCCTCAGCCTCCCGAGTAGCTGGGACTACAGGCGCCCACCACCACGCCCGGCTAGTTTTTTGTATTTTTTAGTAGAGACGGGGTTTCACCGTGTTAGCCAGGATGGTCTCGATCTCCTGACCTCGTGATCCGCCCGTCTCGGCCTCCCAAAGTGCTGGGATTACAGGCTTGAGCCACCGCGCCTGGCCCCAACTCTAATTCTTATGCAAGCTCTACAACCATTAATCTAGACACAAAATGTGTTAGGGGCTTTCTATGCATATTTAATGAATACAACAACCCTAAGAGGTTAAGTATTATTACCCTAATGTTAAAGAAGAGGAAACTGGGAGGATAAACATTTACTTAGTCAGTCGAGCACTGAGGTTCAAAGCCAAGTTTGACTAACTCCAAAGTTTCCAGCAAGAATCAATGAAAAAGAGACAGGTTTCTGTAAATCCATTTAGATCCCACTCTGATTTCTATATTATTCACTGTAGTCATTCCTTAAAACTTGTTTTGATCTCCTTTAGGATATAAGCAAATAGATTGTAATCCCTGTGTGTATGTATGTGTATGTATCTGTTACATATTTGATTTCATTAGCATATATTTATTGAATACATAATTCTGCACTGTGTACTGTGTGAAGGACTGTGGATAAAATAATAAGGATGCCCTCTGCTCTCATGGAGATTACTATCTGTCTGCTTTGCTTGATGAGACAAGATTCTTTAAAATCAAATAGTAGTCAATGCACAAAAAAAAGGAAGAGGTTTGATTCTTTGTAATTTATTAAAGAAAAATGTGTGGCTATGTAACAGAGCAACTGAGTATGAGATATCAATCTCCCATTACTACTGTTGTCATTATCATTATACTATAGTTATAAAGTAACTTAATATTGTAAAAATGCAAAAATTAGAATTCTGCAGGGCTGTCAACCCCTCAGGGCAGGGGTCATCTGGAGAAATGAGAGGAGCTAGATATCGGCCCTACAGTTCAGGACTCGAGATGTATCAGTCTTCTCTTTTCTGTAAATGAACAGAGAAATGCTACCAAATGTACATGGCAATCATTGGAATGGTATTTCTCCAGTAAATTTCAGAAACTACAACTGGGTGGATACTTAGTTACATTCACTAATAAAACTGTTCATAATTTCATTGATTTTTAAAATTTTATCTTTTAGATATTTATTTTCTCCAGTTTCATAATAATGCTATTTTTTAGAACTTCTGAGATTTGTTTGGGTTTTTGTTTGTTTGTTTATACTGACTTAAAGAAGAAAAAAAAATATTTTGTACTATCTAGCCCAGGAAGTTTCCCTAAAATTAGGTATAGCAGTATCAGTTGCTGGTTCAGCTACCGGGCCTAGAGAAGCTCGGGCTCTTACGTGATAAAACAAACGAAGACAAAACCTAAACAAATAAACAAAAACCCAGAGAAGCAGAAAACAGAATTAGAGATAATCATAATAATTACGGACTGCTTCCGACTAGTGTTTTCTGTTACTGTGAATGCCATACTTGGTAAAGAAATAAATACGGTGTGCCATGCACATAATCTAAATTCCGAATCTGTTCTGAAATGAGATGAAGGAAGAAACCAGGGTATATTCTACCAATTAAAGTGTTTGGGTGCCAATTATTAAAATTACTATACATCCTAAAAGGATTAGACTCTAGAACTTCAGTCAAAACTTACAAAAATATAAACTAATTTTTTTCATTGCAAATAACCATATCTCCATTTCAAGAAGATGGATTCTACTTTGTATTGTTATAGGTTTCTATTAATAAGATTTTAAAATTTTATGTGCACATATATGCCCAATGAGATTTTTTTCTCTTAAATTCAGGAAACATGATTTTTTTTCTAAGGGTTAGTTTTATCTTTATTATTTTTTTTCTTTTTGAGACAGAGTCTCACTCTGCTCGCCAAGCTGGAGTGCAGTGGCACCATCACAGCTCACTGCAAACCTCTGTTTCCCAGGCTCAAGCAATCCTCCAACCTCAGCATCCCCAGCAGTTGAGACCACAGATGTGCACCACAACTGGCTAATTTTTGTATTTTTGGTAGAGACTGGGTTTCACCATGTTGTCCACGCTGGTCTCAAACTCCTGAACTCAAGCAATCTGCCTCTCTTGGCCTCCCAAAGTGCGGAAATTACAGGCGTGAGCCACCATGCATTACAGAATTTTAGAAATGAAACAGTTGCTAGTGATCCCTGTCTAACACCCTCATTTTTCAGAACATGATACTGAGTATCAGAGGGGCTGTATGTGTCCACACATGTCACACAGATATTTCGGGCAGGCCTGAAAATTTATTCATTCAACAAACATTCATTAAGTACCTACTATGTGTCAGTTTTGTTTCTACACATATCCTAGAGCAGTGGTCTTCTAACATATCAAGAGTCTCCTTCTCTCACTCAACACCTTTGAATCCATAGGTTCATTTATCCATCAGAGTAAGATTAAATAGCGTAACTCATCCCTCCACCCCTAAAATCAGTTTCTGAACTTAATAAATAAAATGATAAAATGATGTATTCATGTAATTTTGAAAAATATACAAACGATACTCGGTTTAGGATAAAACACTAATACAGAAAACCAACTTTCCACAAATGTAGGGCAAACCCAGAGTGTTGCTGGAACAATATACAGCAAGTACATTTTCTAAACTTGCTTATGGCTATACTTTGAGCATTAAAGTGCTGATACTTTTATACTTAAATAAAAACAAAGTGATAATAATAAGAATCCTTCCTTCTATTCACTCTTTATGACAGGAGCTTTGATGGTGAGGGCCAATCTTTTGCTTGTGCATGCAGAACTTGCTTCTTCTTCCCTATGCTAACTCTTAACTTGAAGAAGTATTTTCACGGTTAGTAAGTCAGTCAAATAACTGCTTCAGAAAACAAATATTGGCTCTCTCCAGACTTACAGGCAAATTAATTTTGGTCTCATTTAACACGGTCAGGCAGCAACTTAATGTGTGTATAGAGAATTGATAGTAACTGTGGTTGAAGGATTTGATAACTTATATCTGATATAAACTTCCTCGTGCTCTCTTTCTTGTACTAGCTAGTTCAGTCACTGTCTCTCCCCCAACCCACTCCATTTTCTTTTAAAATATTTAGCTGTATTTGTTTTCATGGAATTCAGGAATCTCTATTTTAGAATAACTCATAAACTGGATTTTATGAGGCAGAAATTGTAGGTAATGTGACAGTAAAATAAAAAGGTAAGCACAGGGAAAACCAAGAGAATGGGAACATAGCTCCATGGTATATCCACACTAGAACTCAAGAAACCCGCAGCCACCTTCAGCTCATCTTTTGCTTTTATTTATAACCTTATCAATCAGAAATAGAAATATATTTTGAAATGAAAGAATATGGCATGGTAGAAAAATGTCAAATGAGAAAAGGGAAGAGGGACAAGGAAAGACAGACATAAAAAGAGAATGAGATGAAAAATACTACTGTCCATCAGTTAGCCAATATTTTTTAACAAGTAGATTTTGAAGCATCGGTGTGGGAAAAATAAAAAATCAAAATCTGGGGTATGTAGAGTGACTATATATCTCTGCTTTCCAGGAAAGGTCTCAGTGTATATCTGGTACTCCAGAACAATTATCGGTAGCAATCCTTCCACTCTCAAAGTTTCACAATTTGATCCATAAACTATACAGTCACCCTAAGGATAGAAATTATCCACGATAGGTTGGCAATTTTACAATTGAATAAATTTGGTCTCATTTCTCATTCATGGCCTGTTTGTAATATAGACCCCTTTGCCAAGGGATCATATTCCGTTCATGCCTGGGTACAATGAATTTGATCCAGGTCAGAATAAACTCAGCTATAATTGCATTCTTGAAAACCTCTCATATGGCAGACTAAGTGAATAACCAACCCATATCAAAACATCAACAGCCCAAGTGTATCTCGCATTATGATTTCACTGTCATGCATTTACCTTCCTTTTTCTTTAACAAAGCACCTGACATTCAAGGTTTGTTTCATCCTGTCCTATGAGAAGGAAGGGGAAGTGGTGGTTAGAAACAGCCTCATTGCTAGGAATAGGCATTTTTTAAACCCCTGTAACCTTAATAGTAATTTAGAGGCCATGGCTGTGTAACCACCAGAAATTAGCCTTCATTTCCATTTCACCGAGAGCATTTGTGACATTTTTTACCTGTAAAGCAATATATCCAAACTAGTATTAATTCCCAACCACAGAATTAATCCTCACTGGAAGCTGTGTTCAAAACATCTTTTCTTTTAACCTATTACTTCTCCAAAATTTTAAAACATAATAAAATAAGATGAAAATATCAAAAATGTCCTGAAGAGGATAAAGGGAAACAAACACTTTTATTTATTATTGGTGATGCTCTTATTTATAGTTGGTGACAAAATTAATTTTCAGAAATTACCTGGCTAAAGCTATTACACTGAAAATATGCATTATGTTTGACAAGTCAATCCTACTTTTGTAATCTGTATAATTTTTAGGAAAGCAGTCTCTTGGTTCAGACTGCTGGAATTTCAATCTTGGTTTAGCTTCTTGGCAGACCTGTGACACTGGGCAAGTTACTTAAACTCCCAGTGCCTCAATTCCCTCAGTTGTATTCCACTGAATGTGGATAATATCTGTATCTAATGAATAGAACTATTGCAAAAATTAAATGAGTTAGTGGACGTAAAGTGTTTAGAAAAGTTCTGCACTAAAAGTAATCAATAACAGCTATTATTATTATGCTTTAGAAATAAAAGCACCAGCACATAAGGATAATATTGAAAGTGTATTATATTGTTTCTCAATTTAAAAAATGAAAACAACTGGGTATCCATCAATATTAGAATCAAGTAAGATGTGAAGTGCATACTCTGGAATATTATGTATCTCAAAATTTAGAAAATATACTATATATGTGTCTATTCTTCTTGCTGGATTTTTTTAGTATGAGAAGCAAACTGTACAGTTATTTACTTAGTATCATCACACTTTAAATTAAGAAAAAAAAAACAGAATAATGACCTTCCCCGCAAAAAACTGCACAGACACACACACTCATACACACACACACACACACACACACACACACACTCACATATTTCTTCATAATTTTTTAGCATTTACTGTCAGGCACTGTTACAGCATTGGGTTGTAGCAGTAAACAAAACAGACACAAATATTGGCCCTCACAAAACATACTCTAAGGTGTGAGGACTCTCTCTCACACAAATAAATGCATAAATAAAATATATATTATATCTGGTGTTAAGTGTTGTAGGAAAAAATAAAGCAATGTAGTCACATGCATGGGATTTCCAATGAGGCTACAATGGTTAGGGGGATACTAACTCCAAACAGGGTGGTGAAGAAAAGTCTCTCTGGGGAAATAAAAAAGAATCCTTTTCAGGATTGGGCAGAATCCTGAAAGAGATGAAGAGGTGAAGTATATTTATGTGTTTTCTGAACAAGTGCATGTATTTGTATATTTTGTGTGAATATGGAAGGAAAATACATGAAAGTATACCAAATTGTTGAATGTATTACATTTAATTACTTCAGGGAGGCTACATGTTGGGGATGTAAAGCTGGAAGAGGTTGTAACTGTCTTCTTTATACATTTTTATTAGTATGTATGTTACTTTGGATATTAAAATAATTAAGAAGATTAGAGCTAATAAATAAAAGAGTAAGTGGAGGATGGAAATGAGCCCAGGAATCAGAAGAATTAATTTCCAGTCACAGCACATAGTAAGTGCTAAATAAATGCTGGTCTAAGTAAAATTTGACTATATTCTTTCACCATTTAAATATTCTGCAGATAAGGCAATGAGGCCTGCAGAGGTACAACTATTGATTAAGGACACACAAATACTAATTGCTGACAGTATGTACCCCATACAACCATCCTTCTTTATCTGTGGCTTCACTTTCCATGATTTCTGTTACTCTCAGCTGCAGTTCGAAAATATTAAATGGAAAATTATAGAAATAAGCAATTCATAAGTTTCAAATTGCACTGCATTCTGAGTATGGTGATGAAACCTCAGATCAGTCTTGTTCCGCCCTGCCTGGGACATAAATTATCACTTTGTCCAGCTCATCCATGCACTAGTCACTTAGTAGCCATTTCGGTTATCAGATCAACTATCACGGTATCACAGTGCTTACGTCAAGGAACCCTTTTTTTTACTTAATAATGGCCCCAAAGCACATAAGTAGCGATGCTAGCAATTTGAACATGCCAAAGAGAAACCATAAAGTGTTTCCTTAACATGAAAAGGTAAAAGTTCTTTACTTAACAAGAGAAGAAAAAAATTGTATGCTGAGGTTGCTAAGGTCTACAGTAAGGACAAATCTTCTATCCATGAACTTGTGAAGGATAAAAGAAATCCGTGGTGGTTTTGCTGTCACTTTAAACTGTAAAACTTATGAGGTGCCACAGTGCATGGTAAGTGCTTGGTTAAGATGGAAAAGGCACTAAATTTGTGGATTTGGGACCATCCTTGGTTTCAGGCATCACTGAGGGTCTTGAAACATTTCTTCCACAGAGAAGGAGGGATGACTATACCCATTTTTGCCAGGATATTTGCCTTTATAACATCCTCAGTACTTTTTGTAAAGAAGCTTTTTTTTTTTTTTTTTCAGCCCTGACAGTTTCAATAAACGGCCTGAGAGTTTATTGAAAAAGTTTGCATAAAGGAGGAGGGATTCAAAAAGTTTGGATTTGGGGGAGTAGAACTGAAGAAAGAGCTGCACTGCTGAGAGTGAAGGCAGTGTACCTGCTGTGTCCTACAAGCAATACCATCGATTAGTTTAAATTTCTCTTTGTTTATGTCCCACACCCTACCTTCCAGTGGAGATGCCATTAGACAGGAAAATGATCAAAAGCTAGACATCTGAAGGGAGAAGATACAGAATGAGGACACCTCAGCAGCATCAGTCTCTGAGTAACAGAGAAGTGGCTTTGGAACCTGACAGGGGAATAGCAGGAGAGTTCACCATGGCTATGTTGGAAACGGATTCTAAAGACTTTTCCAGAGTCAGCAGCATATTCACATATGTACCCATATGTTCTGAGCTCTCACATTACATGTAATTATGTTCCTTGTCAACTGAATACAGTAAGAGTTCATCAGCCTGGACTAAACAGCCTCTTCCCAATAATTATAAGAATACTACACTAGAAACTACAGAATGGATGGCAGTGATGAACTAAATGAATAGAAACATAGCCCTAGAAACTGTTGTCTGTTTATCTGGATTGCACCTGAAATGTGAAAGATGCTTTTGCCATCCAATATCATTCCCTTCAAACTAGCTGGCTTACACGTAATGTGAATAAATACATTTGGAGGTCTGGAAATCTTCAAGGAAGTTCAAAGAAATGTTCAACTAGAAACCAAACCAAAGTATATCTCATTGCTTCTCAGGGACAAATATCAACTAACTCCTTATTTCAATGTATTAATATGCCCAGCATGTGGATATATATCATCCTCTTTCAGGAAACAAAGTGTGTAAAATAGCACTTCGAGTGTCAGAGGAAATTGTAGTTAACCCTTCAAACCTTGTGTCACGCTTCTTCACCAGCTCCACAGTTTGGTTAAAAGGTTCATCAGACTTCACCATATGTACAGGCAGTGGAGGGAGACAGCAACTCTAGGTATTTGGGCAGAAAGTTCCACTTCTTATAAAATTTTTCCATGACTTCTCTGACGTTTCCAACACTAGGGTAGTCAACACAAAGGGATCCTTTAAAATCCACACATCACTCCACGAATACCTGATTATCATTGATGTGGAATTAGTTTAGCATGGCAGCTAGTGGAGAGCAAAGTTCTAAAGTACATACAATGAAATAGTTGGGTTAAAGAAAAAGACAAAGAGACAGATCCAGAGGATTGGATCTTGCCATTCAACCCTAACTTACATGTGCTCTAAGGGACCTCATATTGGTGAGTAGTGCAAAGAGAAACTGAAGGCAGCAAGAGAAGTCACAAGTAGAGACAGAAGAACTCAGGAAAGACAAGCCAATCTCATTTACTTTATAGTGTCAGCTAGGCACAAAACTGAGTCTAATGATGGGTCATTAAATACATCCCCTTTGAAGTTTTGTGCTCTAATATGGAAATAGTCTCTGTTAGATACACAGTAATAGTTCTTTTACCTAGTCTCTCCAGAGAATGTGATGTACCTCAAAGTAAAACATTCAAATAACTGAAAAAGTCATCTCTTTAATCTTAAAAAACATGCTTTTGTTTTAACAGTTTTTCTTGTAACTAATTATAAAATATATCAATCACTTTCTTTAATTCATAGTATTCCACTTCAACAAGCATTTGCTGCAATGTATAATAATGACTTTTTTGGGATGTCTTGAATATTTATATAGGGTTATTTGCCTCAAAGTGAAAAGGTTCAAATACTTGTCCTAAGTTTATAGCTGTATAGTTTCTTCCCTGTGTCATTGGTTGTCTGAACAAAGAGATGCTTGCTTCCTTTTGTAAAATGTAGAATTTCATACCTAACTTTATTAAGATTCTAAATACAGGTCAGCTTCCTCTACAACTCATTCAGTTGGGCTCTGTACCCTTAGAGTTGGGCTCTGTACCTTTAGAGTTTTCTCACTTGTTCTTGTGTTCAAAGACATATTCTGGATGGTAGTGATTATCCAGAATCTGACCTCTGGATAATCAGGGTGGTATGCTTAAACAAAAACATTAGGTTCATGAGACAGAGATACAGCTGCAGGCAAACCAAGAGGAAATGAGGGTTAACAATACTGCATGCCTAGAAATATGATGAAGTTATTAAAAGGGTTAGGTGACCTAACTGGGAAAATTTAGACAAAGATAAATTTTATTCATCTACTCTTTTAGTGAATTTCTAAAAGTGATCAATTAACTCTGGCTAGTTCTGCACAAGAGTTATAGTTGGAACCCTATAATTATAGTACTTGATAATATTTAATTTAACACTTTATTATAAACTGCCTTGGTATTGTTATTTAATTACTTCATATGCAAAAGTTACATTTTTTAAAGGGACCATACACTTCTTGAACACAGAGATCCTGTCTTCCCACCTAATCTGGGTTCCTCTACCTCTTCCTACCAAGATAATCCAGTACGTGCAGAGTACACTCCATAATTCTGTACTGAATTGAATTGTTAGACATGAATCTTTAAAATTAGGATAGTATAAACCTCTTTCCAGAACTATCTAGACCAGTGACAATACAAAAAATGGGGGGAGAGAAGAAGCAAAGAGTACAGGTATATTATGTAATAAAATCAAGCAATTCATTTTCCATCCCATATTTTAATATAATGAAATGCAATTATTTTATAATTTCCACTGAAAGTTTACATATATGAGCTCGTTCACATGAACACTGGATTATAAATTATTAACCGACCTCAGGAAATAGTCGTTTGTATCTATTAAGTTAATGATTCAATTAAAATAAAGTTCATAAAAATCATTGTAGGAGAGCTTCTAAGATTTCCCAATTGCCTATCAATTCAATGGTTTTGTAAAAAATTTTATTCTGAACTTGACCGCTATGAGCATTACTAATAAAGTTTGACTGAAGACAGTATTACCAGGATCTACTAAAACCCTTCCCACATTTTCCTTTTCACCGTTGAAGCTGGAGTCACTTAATGCCAACATAAACTTTTAATTCTGATCAGGGGATATTTAAAAAGCTGTTAGCTAACAGAATAGTTGGTCTTGCTTAACCTTCATACCCAGATCTGAAATTAACTGATTGTCCTGTCTTTTTCAGTGTTCCAGCCATATACCCTTAGTTCTTTCCAAGACATCCCTGAATCAAAAGCCAAAGCAGGTATTCCCAAGGTCAGATACTTCTATGCAAATTCCACACCTTGTTGATGGTACCTGCCTCTTCATGTGTACTGCTATTTATAACCACCTTGTTACAAACACCTTAGTTCAGGCCTAGTCATTTCAGCCCTCACTGTCTCTATCACTATCGGAGACATGGCTCTGGCAATTACCAAAACATTGTTGTGAGTTAGTGTTTGTTGAATTTACAGAATCATAGTCCCAGTTTCTTTCCCTTGGCAATGAAGAAGTTTAAGTATTTCCTCATAGCTAGAAACACACAATTATAAAATTTTATAGCTCACAGGGATTAAGGAGATCCTTCAAGTTTAAAGCTGACTTGGGCATTGTATGCAAATGCAATGTTTTATGGTAGGTTGCCTTAGAGTCTGCCAGAGGAAAGACTAAACATATATGCGTTCTCAAAAGAAAGTAATAGGACCAGGATAGACACTGGGGCATCATCAATGGTTTTGTACTTCCAGAGGGAAATATGGAGAAAGTAATCAAAGACTTTAAAACTACATAAAAAGCTCTCTCTCTCTCTAGTTGTATATGTGTATGTTTGTGTATGTGTGCGTGCATGTGTGTAACGTTTTCTTGAGGAATAGGGAATTTAGAAGACTGAGATGAACACAACACGTATATCTAAATGGCATGACTGATTCTCCAGCATTCCATTATAGACGCTGTTTGTTTATCATATAATAATATATAACTGGCTTCGACAGTGATTCAAATAAGTAGCTCATTGTATTAGCTATTGATTCTGTAAAATAAAATCCATGACATAAAATTAACTTGTTCTTTACCATATATATATATATATATATTTATCTATTTATGTGTTTTTCACATGTATATGTGCATAAATATTCTGAGTTTTAAGATTTGAGTAATATCTGCAGTAAGGAAAAAAACAGCAAGCAAATTTATACAGTCTGCTTCACGTTTTCAAGATAATTCTTTTCTTAAAAAATAAGCATGCCTGCTGATCGGGAAATACTGTATAAAAATATCTCATTTATTTGACAAAGGTGCAAAGAACATACATTGGGAAAAAGACAATCTCTTCAATAAATGGCCCTCAGAAAACTGGATATCCATATATAGAAGAATGAGACTCGACCCCTGTCTCTCACCGTATACAAAAATCAAAATCAGATGGGTTAAAGATTTAAATGTGAGACCTGAAACTATGAAATTACTAAAAGAAAACATTGGGTAAACTCTCCACAACATTGGTTTGGGCAAAAATTTCTTGAGTAATACTCCAAAAGCACAGGCAACTAAAGCAAAAATAGATAAATGGATCACATTAAGTGCAAAAGCTTCTGCATAGCAAAGGAAACAATCTGTAAAATGAAGTGACAATCCACAGAAATGGAGGAAAATATTTGCAAACTATCCATCTGATAGAGATTATAACCAGAATATACAAGGAGCTCAAATAACTCTACAGGAAAAAATCTAATAATAATGGGCCAAAGATCTGAATGGACGTTTCTCAAAAGAAAACACACAAATAGCAGACAAGTATATAAAAAAGGTGTTCAATATCATTAATCATGAGGAAAAATGCAAATCAAAACTATAATGAGACATCATTTCATCCCAGTTAAATTGGCTTTTATCCAAAACATAGGCAATGCAAATTCTGGCAAGGATATGGATAAATGGGAACCATGATAGACTGTTGGTGAGAATGTAAATTAGTACGGCCACTATACAGAATAGTTTGGAGGGTCCTCAAAAAACTAAAACTAGAATTACCATATGATCAAGCAATCCCACTGCTAGCTATATACCCAAAATAAAGGAAATTGATGTTTCATAGAAGAGATAACTGCATTTCAATGTTTATTACAGCACTATACACAATAGTCAAGATTTGGAAGCAACCTATGTGTCTATCAACAGACAAGTAGATGAAGAAAATGTACATATTATATACAATGGAGTACACTGCAGTCATAAATAAAGAAATCCTGTCTTTGTAACAACATGGATGGAACTGAAAGACATTATGTTAAGTGAAGTAAGCCAGGCACAGAAAGAAAAACTTCACATGTTCTCACTCATTTGTGGGAACTAAAAATTAAAACAATTGAACTCATGGAGATAGAGAATAGAATGATGGTTACCAGAGGTTTGGAAGAATAGAGGTGGTGAGAGTGGGCAGTAGGAAATGGTGATGGTTAATAGGTACAAAAATATAGTTATATACGATGAATAAGACCTAGTATTTGATAGCTCAACAGGGTAATTAGTTAGCAGTAATCTGGTGTACATTTTAGAATAACTGAGAGAGTACAATTGGAATGTTTGTAACACAAAGAAATGATGAATGCTTAAGGTGATAGAAAACACATTTTCCAAATGTAAAAACACATGTCCAAAGCATGTACAGATGACACCTATAGGTTTAAACACCAATTAAATAATATAATTTAAAACCTTGCACATGGTAACTAAATTATTCCCAGAATACTGGGTATAGAGGATTGCAAAATATTATTTGTCCAGTATATTTTAAGACAATAAAAAAGTTCATATACAGGGTACACTCCTCAAAGAGATGGTCTAACATGCACATTGAAAAATTTATTTTGAGACACATTTTCTATATATGCTGCATAGGTTCTAGGTAAGGTTTACAACCATTGAGCCCAATTATCTTGTTCCAAAGCTAATATAAGTAAATAATAAATAAACCCTAAAAGGAAGACTCTAAAAAGAATTTACATCAGTTCACTCTTCATTGAAAGTAACAGAAAATCTCCCCTGGAGCTTACACAAGGGAAAACAATAAAACTGACTTATTTTTGCAAACAAAGTAAAACACAGAATTAAAAATAAAATAAAATAAAATAAAAAAATTTAAAAAAAGAGGTTTAACACCTAGGTCTTAGGAAAGTAAAACAGCAGGAAACTTTAGGAAACTTGGAGGCAGAAATTCATGAAGAATCTCCTTGGGTTTCTTCCTTATGATACATGAGTTCCAGTTACTCTCTATCCTTGCATGAGAGTGCTTCATACTCAAACTGCTAGGAAAGTATTGTTTAGTCTAATCACCTGAATCTAGATAGAGAATGCTTCATGGTTGACAGGCAGAACAGCACCAGGTAGAACAAAGGAGTGTCTGTTCCCCAAAGAAAAAGTTAATTGCTTTTACTGGAAGGAGGGAAAAGAATTCTAGCAGGCCAAAACACTACAGCCCTCTTAGAAGGCAACACAAGAATTTATTCTTCATTTTTCCCTCAACATAGGTGTTTGCTGGACTTCAGCAGTAATCGAGTAACATATGGTATATAGTAATATAGTGTGAGGATATATGGATATAGGGGAGCTGCTGGATGACAATAGTCTAGATGACTTGGGAACACTGCATCTGAGGTTACTGACCTCAGAGGCAAATGCATACAAAAAGGAATGGCATAGAAGCATAAATCCCTCCCCACACTAGGAAGGAGGAAAAGCTTTGTTATGCAAAGTTACATCTGATAGCAATTTTTTAAAAAAATGAAAGCCTGTTAAATATACTCA
This sequence comes from Trachypithecus francoisi, assembly GCF_009764315.1. Classification (NCBI taxonomy): domain Eukaryota; kingdom Metazoa; phylum Chordata; class Mammalia; order Primates; family Cercopithecidae; genus Trachypithecus; species Trachypithecus francoisi. The sequence continues at coordinate 72,672,685 of NW_022681453.1, read as the reverse complement.
TTACTAGAGCTTAATAATAAAATCCACCGATCTAGATGCTTTTTTCACTTTAATATGATTGATTTATTAGATAAAAGACATTCTGTCTCTTTATGTATACCTGTTTCTACACAGAAATGCTGACTGAATCATTCGCACTATAAAGCACAAAAATGTGAGTCATTCAGATATCATATCTTAATGAAAGGTGTTACTGGTTTTAATAAAATATTTAAAATAGTAATATGTACAAATAGAAAGCTAAAAATTGTTAATAGAACAAACATGTATTTGGTAATTATTCTCCATCAAAAAGTATTTTTGGAATAATATTGAGTATAAAGAAATAAATAGTTATTTCCGTTACAAACTTTGGATTACATTTAAATGTCTGCCTATTTGCCTTTGATATCTTTACCACGTATAAAATCTATGGGTTATTTTTGTTATACTAAACTACACTAAACCTAGTTTCAATGAAAGAAAAGTTCGCTTGATTTGACCTTTCTAAATGTCGTTACTATAAAATATTACGTTTAAAATTATATATTAAACTTACTGAGAACAGAGTCTATGATACATACTACTTTTTGGTTGAGTCTTTTCTAAGATAAAATACATTTGTTCTCTGTGTATAATATATTTTTAATGAATTAATCAGTCCATCAATCAATAAGAAAATATTTTCCCTTGAGTTAGCAGGTAGTGAAAAAATATAAGTTTTGTATGTGATACCAACTCAAAAAGTGTTCAAATAAGATCAAGAACCTGAATATTTTCAAATGGTGATGATAAAAAATGCATAGGCTTGGCCTCTCTCCAACAAAGCACTATGGAATCATATCCAGACCAACCATAGTCATCTTGGTAAAACCGACTGGATGTCAGAAATGTAGCTGGTTCCAACGTGTAAAGGTTGCATAGCCTATGCATTAAGTAGCTTTTTAGGAAACTTGACTCACATTATCCTGGACAACAAGCTGCAGTTTAATTGGAGTAAACTTTTTATTTTTATTTTATTTTAAAGTTCAGGGGTACAGGTGCAGGATGTACACGTTTGTTACATAGGTAAGCATGTGCCATGGTGGTTTGCTACACAGATCTTTGACAAACCTGACAAAAATAAGCAATGGAGAAAGGAGTCTGTATTTAATAAATGGTGCTGGGAGAACTGTACCATTTTCTAGCCATATGCAGAAAATTGAAACTGGGCCCCTTCCTTAAACCATGTTCAAAAATCAACTCAAGATGGATTAAAGACTAAAATATGAAACTCAAAACTATAAAAACCCTGTGAGAGAATCTAGGCAATAACATTCAAGAGATAGGCACAGGCAAAAATTTCATGATGAAGACGACAAAAGCAATTGCCACAAAAGCAAAAATTAACAAATGGGATCTAATTAAACTAAAGAGCTTCTGCACAGCAAAAGAAACTACCATCAGAATGCGCAAATAACCTACAGAATGAGAGAACATTTTTGCAATCTATCCATCTCTCAAAGGTCTAATATCCAGAGTCTACAAGGAACATAAACAAACTTATAAGAAAAAAAATTATCATGCAAAAGTGGGAAAAGGACATAAACAGACACTTCTCAAAAGAAAACATACATACAGCCCCCACATAGGAAGTAACTTTTTCTTTGTTTCCCTACCAAACTGAGCAAGGAGAGACTGGATTGCCTAAAGCCAATATAGGAGTCAACATATGACTTCTGTCAAAAAGTATCTCTTTTTAAGACTAATCAACTTTTCATGAAAATGAAGGCCAAGACTGATAGGCAGTGAGAATCAGTATATTTTTTCCAAGCATAGATATAGTCTTTTGACACTGATTACTTTCAATGACCATCCATACTTAGCTGCACAAAGAACTATCACTCAGGGTCCTCCCCATAGATATATTTACATAAGTGAAGAAAAGGTTGCAATGACCATGGAGGAAAACGTCTAAGGATTAAAGAAGTCCTAGCATGTGGTCCCCAAGAAGGTATGGAGGAAGTGCCTCAGAAGTAATGCATTTTTATTCATTTATTTAGTAGCTGTTTTGTACTAGGGGCTGGGAATTCACAAATGATTGATAAACTCTGTGCTCTTAAGGGTCATCATCCTCTCTGCTTTACTACAATAAAAGTGGCCAGGATTAAGGAATGATTCTAGGTACAAAAGCCAAGGCCTACTGATTTGGACATTTCATGATATTTTCTTTGTCTTCCTTATCAATGTCACACATGCCCTCCCATCCCACATTATCTTCCTGAGCCACTGCATTGCCTAGCCGTTCACAAAATATGGATGGTAGGGAAGGGTGGATCTATGTGATTTGCCAGACTTCAGGAGTAAGACAGCTGGCATATCTAAAACCTGTAACAATTACTTGTATTATTTCTACACCTTACCCAAACACTTCTAATTGGCATATTAGACTTGACCAAACAGATTAACAACCCATTCAATAACAATTGATCAGATTAATGCTAAGATAATTGGATCATTTCATTAGAAGAGTCATAGGAATAGAGAGAGACCAATAAGATCCTAGACTTCTTGAATATTAGCATTACACGAAAGAAATCACACCCAGCAGCATTTTTAAATTAGTGTCAGTGTTCTGTTGCTTAAACTAAGTCATAAAATATGTATATGCTAAATGCTTAGTAAAAGATAAAAAGATAAATTAGGAAGTCATCCACTACTAAGGCAGTAGAATATAAATAAATCCCACCTGAATCACAAGTTTGTATATCCCTTTTATTTCTTCTATAATTTATCAGATGTACCTCTCTCACCACCTGTGTTTATCTCTAAACAAGTAGAGAATGTTGCTTTCTTGTCTTTACATTTATTGTTTTTCTTCTTCTTCTTTTTTTTTTTTTTTTGTCTTTTTTTGAGATAGAGCTTAGCTCTTGTTGTCCATGCTGGAGTGCAGTGGTGCAATCTCAGCTCACTGCAACATCTGCCTCTTGGGTTCAAGTGATTCTCCTGCCTCAGGTTCCTCAATAGCTGGGATTACAGGTGTTGTCTGCCACCATGCCCGGCTAATTTTTTGTATTTTTAGTAGGGATGGGGTTTCACCATATTGGCCAGGCTGGTCTCGAACTCTTGACCTCAGGTGATCCATCCGCCTCAGCCTCCCAAAGTGCTGGGATTACAGGCTAGAGGCACCATGCCACCTGGCCCGTTTTTCTTCCTTTCTTTTTTTTAAAAAAAAACTTTACAAGAAATCCACTGCTTACAAACAGGACTAATGATACAACTGCTTCTCTTGTATTTGCTTGCGTGCACATTCCTTTCAGGTGGAATGACTGTGGCTCTGCGCCATCTCGAAATCTACTGGTCTCCAAGCACAAATGAACATTCTTTTAAACTAATGAAATGAGTGGCAGGCAGGTAAGTGGAAGCAAAATTGCTTGTGGTAAATGTGGGTGGGCGGAAAATATTAGCTGCTTGATAGGTTTTTTAAAATGCTGTAATAATATTTCCTATGTAATTAACAGTGTGAGCAAAGCACCAGCAAAGGCTCAGAGGATGACCACAGAGTTCCACTGCAGCCGTGCACAGAGGAGGCGGAGAATGCTCCCTACAGGTGAAAACTAGGCTAATACACAATGATTGAAGACTAAAGGTAACCTTGCACTCATAACTCCAAAAGATGCATTTGCCACAAGTGAGGCAGGAGTTATGTTTACTCTGCTGTAAGCCCCCAAAACCACTTTTGTTAATATTTAGGTAGCTCACCTGTATCTCTGAAGATATATATAGACATATATATACACACATATATGTGTGTATATATACGTATATATACACACATATATGTGTATATATATATATATACAAAATTTATGTACAGAAAGAGTGAGTGGGAAGGTATTAATATCCATTGCTGACAGTGATTGTCAAGATTCTTAAAAAAGTAAAGGACCAATTGAAGATAAAATAATTTTAGATTTATGTAGTAAAATATTCACAAAGCTACATGAAGAGTCTTTGGTCAGAGAAGCCATGCTCTGAATCTACGTCATAAGCTTCCTCTTAAAAATGACTGGTTTCAACAAGCTGTGTCAGTCAAATAGGCTGGTTAATCCCCAAATTCAAAGGGAAAAACAATGTCTACATCATGTTGGCCTGTTTGATGGGATTCACCAGCTAGAAGTGTGAGATGAAAGAATAACTAGTGACCAAATGTTGTAATAAGATATGTTATAATAGAGATCATATGTCACTTAACAAAAAATCCATCCAGGGTTGTTTCTAAGTCTCCCCTTTTTAAACTTTTAGAAAACAAGCAGCATTTTAAAAGATGGAATATAAACCTCATGGCTAAGAAGTTAGAATTTTACTTCACTGGAAAAGGAAGTTTATTTTTGATAAATGGAAATGAGACAACCAAACATTCTAGAATGGGTACAAGGTAATTTGTATTATTTGAAGCATATAGGTAGATTTTAAGGATAATTCAAGGACAAAGTTTAAGACCTACTATGCAGAAATTATAGAAGAAATAACTGTATTATGTTTATTGAAGGAAATTCACAGCTTTTCCATAAAGAAGAAAGCAAGAAAAAAAAAAGAGAAGATTGATCCTGTGATATGAAGGCTTCAGCTAGGGGTTATAAGGAATACAACAATAAATAAGACAGAGTTTCTGCCTACGAAGACCTTACAACCTACTGGTTGAGGCAGACAGATGCAGCAAATAGTTGTAATAGAAGGCTGAATGTGATACACATTGAGCAGTCAAGGGAAAAAATGTTATTTACAACACTGGCTGCAGTTTGAGCCACAGTGATAGAAGTATTCATTCCAAGGACAGCATTGCTCTTACCTTCCAAAAAATATTTTTATGTAACTCTTCTGGCTGTGTCTCTTCTTCCTACTCTGGCAGGTCTATCAAAGAGAAGAGAGACCAAGAGATATAAAGTATAGAAATATGGGCTTGCCCTCTAGCCACTCTAGAATGAATAAGTTTAGAGGAGGGCACAGAGATTTAAAGAAGAGGAGGGTCACCGGAGAAACATGAAGTGGCTAAAAATAGAGGTGTTAGGGCAAGTAGAATGTTATTGACTGGAATTATGTCCCTCCCCAAAAATCCATACATTAACGTCTCAACTCCCGCCCCTCCCAAACCTTCCTCACCTCAGAATATAACCATACATGGAGTTAAGTTCTTTAATGAAGTAATTAGGTTAAATGAGGTCTTTAATGTGGGCCCCTAATCCAACATGACTGGTGTCTTTATAAGAATCAGAAGAGCCACCAGTGGGGCGCATTCACAGAGAAATGGCCACAGGATGAGGCAGCAAGAAGGCAGAAATTGCGAGCCAACAAGAGAGGCCTCAGAAGAATCCAACCCAGGTGCCACCTTCATTTTAAACTTCCAACAACCCCAGAACTGTGGGGAAAAAAAATTCTATTGTTTGTTTATGGTATTTTGTTGTGGCAACCCCAGCAAACTAATACATTGAACTAGTGATGTCAGGGTGAAAACAGAATATTAAAATGAGCAAAATGTACTGTTATTTATTTTTAGTATGTGCTATAGTCTGTATCTGTTTATTATCACTGAGCTTTTAAAAATTCTGTGCGTACAACACTTTTGTAGTTACAGTGTTTTGGGGAAAAAAAAAGATGTTTGAGGGGACATAAAATAGAAGACATCGGCTGTAAGGAAGGAGTCTATAAATATGTATTAAGAATTCAACTAGAACAAGAATTTAGTAAAGCTAAGAGAAGAATGGGAGGATTCTAGAAAGATGATGGAGAAGGAAGCACCAGAAATCTCTCTCTCCACCTAGGTAACAATTGTACTGGCAGAATCTGTCTGCTTAATTATTTTGGAAATCTAGAGTGTACTGAAGGCTTAGAAATTTCTGGGAAAGGCTTGAAGAGTAAATGGTGACTAATTTTGTCCAATTTCATCTATTAGGAGAGTAGTAGCTACCCTTCACCTAGCCCTCAGTGTCTTGGCAGGCAGTTATACACGTATTACCTAAGCAGCATGCACACATTTTGTGGGGAGTTGAAGGGAGGGTCAAAATGACCCTGCCATCCAAAATATCAGGGATCTATGCACTGATCACTGATTGCTGCTTGTGATCACAGAAGTGCAGACAAAGAGGTGCCGTCCATGGTTGTTTCATGTCCCCCTACGGGTGCAAGCTGTAATAGAGAACAGAAATATAACAGGGAAAATCAACAAAACCAGAAGTCGGTTCTTCAAAAAGATCAACAACATTGACAAACTTTAGCTATGGATGGATTAAGAAAAAACAGAGAAAACTAAAATTATTGAAATCTGAAATAGAAGTGGGGACATCGCTGCTGATTCTACATAAATAAAAAAGATTATAAGAGAGTACTGAGAAAATTGTATACCAACAAATGGGATATTTCCAGAATCACAAAACCTACCAAAACTATGCCATAAATAAATAGAAAATCTGAATATATCTACAAGCAGTAAAGAGATTGGATCATAAATCAAAAATCTCTTGAAAACAACATCCCAGTAACCGATGGCTTCACTGGTGAATGCTACCAAACATTTAAAGAAGAATACTAATCCTTCTCAAACTTTTCCAAATATTTGAAGAGGAGGGAACACTCCCCTTACTTATTCATGAAGCTAGCATTACCGTGATATCAAAGCAGAAAAAGACACTGCAAGAAAAAACTACAGACCAATACCCCTTATGAACATTGATGCAAATATCCTTAACAAAATATTATAAAACCAAATTCAGCAGCATATGAAAGGATTATACACAATTACCAAATAGAATTTATTCCTGGAATAAAGGATGGTTTGAAACAAAAATTGATCAATGTAATATACCACATTAACAAAATAAAGAAGAAAAATACACATTATCATCCTAATTTTTGCATTTGTCAAAATTCAAAATCCTTTTACAACAAAAACAATCAACATACTAGTATCAGAAGAAAAGTATCCCAACATAGGAAAAGCCATATATGAAAACCCATGGTGAACATCAAAATCAATGGTGAAAGACTGAAAACTTTTCCTCTCAGATCAAGAACAAGGCAAGGGTGTGTGCTTTCATCACTTCTATTCAACATAATACTAAGCCTCATCCACAGTGATTAGGCAAGAGAAAGAAATTAAAGGTATCCAAATTGAAATGGAAAAAGCACATGTATCTTTCTTTGGAGATATATGATCTTCTCTACAGAATACTATAAAGATCACACACACACACAAACCTGTTAAAATAATAAATAATTTCAACAAAGTAGTACACAAAATCAACACACAAAATTACATTTCTGTACACCAAAAATGAACAATCTGAAAAGAAAATTTTGAAAATAATCCAATTTATGACAGCATAAAAAACAACAAAATACTTAGGAATAAACTTAATAATAAGAAGAAACACGTGTACAATAAAAACTATAAAACATTGCTGAAAGAAATTAAAGAAGTTATAAGTAAATGGAAAGACATCCCATGTTTACAGATTGAAAGACAACATTATTAAGATATCAATACTACCCAAAGTGAACTACTAGTTCAATACAATCCCCATCAAAATCCCAATGGCATTTTTTGCAGGACTTCAAAACTTACTACATAGCTATAGTAATCAAAACAGTTTAGTACTAGCATAAAGACATATATATGTATATATAGGCCAATGGAATAAAATAGAGAACCCCAAAATAAACCTTTGCCTGTATGATTAAATAATTTTTGACAAGAGTACCAAGACTATTCAATGGGGGAAAGGATGGTATTAACAAATGGTGCTGGGAAAACTGGATGTCAAAATTCAAATGAATGAAGTTGGATCCTTACCTAATACCATATACAAAAATTAACTCAAAATAAATAAAGGACCTAAATGTGAAATGTAAAACTGTAAAATTCTTAGAGAAAGACAGGGCAAATCACAACATTGGATGGCAATAATTTCTTGGATATGACACGAAAGGCACAGACAACAAAACAACAGACAAAAAAGGCAAAAGTTGAACTTTATGAAAGTTTTTAAAAATTGCACTGAAAGACACTATCAACAGAGTAAAGGGGCAACACACAGAATGGTAGAAAATATTTGCAAATACTACCATAAAAAGAATATTCAGAATATTAACTGAATATTGCCCTTATTAAAAATTGGGCAAAAGACTTGAATAGACATTTCTCCGAAGAAGATACAGAAATGACTAATTAGCACAGGAAAAGATGCTCAACCTCACTAATTATTAGGGAAAAGCAAATAAAAAATATAATAGGTGCCATCTCACACTCATTATATAGCTGCTATTTAAAAAAAAAAGAATATAACGTGTCTTAGTGAAGAAGCAAATAAATTAAAACAATTTTGCACTGGTGGTAGGAATGTAAAATGGTACAGATGTTGTGGAATACCAACACCTGTACCATTTTACACTCTTACCACCTGTTTGGTAATTCCTCAAAAAATTGAAAATACATTTACCATATCATCCAGCAATTTCACTTCTAAGTGTATTCAAAAAATTGAAAGCATAATCTAAAAATATATTTGTATAACCACATTAATAGCATTATTCACAACAGCTAAAACATGGAAGCAACCTAAAGGCCCAGTGACAGATAAATAAACAAAACATTTTATATATATATATACACACACACACACACTACACACACACATACACACACACACAAAATAAAATATGATTCAACATTAAAAATAATACTGACATATGCTACAACATGAATAAACCTTGAGGGCACTATGCTAATTGAAATAAGCCATTATTCCACTTATATGAGGTATATAGAGTACTCATAATCATAAGGATGGAAAGTAGCATGGTGGCTTCCAGGGACTGGAAAGAAGAAGAAATGGGGAGTTATTATCAAATGGGTAGAGAGCTCAGTTTTAGAAGATGAAAGAATTATGGAGATGATAGTAGTGATGATTGTACAGCAATATAAATGCACTGAATACTACAAAACTGTACATTTAAATATGCCTAAGACAGTAAATTTTGTTACATGCATATTGTAATTTTTTAAAACCTGCAAAAAAAGTTATGAGAAGTACCTAATTCCCCCAAATCTGCCAAGACCTACCAAAATGATGCCCTTGATATTTTTCGGAAATTTTGAAGAAGACTCTGAATGTCTTCAATTATATGGAATTGGAAATGAATAATTTTATCTGAATATTTAAGAAAACCAGATTCCAGTAGTGTGGGCAAATGGGAGGATCTGGATTCCCACACACTCTAAAGCAATAGTCTATAATCAATATTGAGGTTCATGGAGCTGTTGACTTTAGAGTTGGTTTCTCACATATCAAGGCAATGGAGAACATATTAGGTGAGTCGGCCAACATGATCAAAGACAGTATCGCAAACCTCTTAAGAATCCCAGAGTCCATTACAGAAAGCAAGTGAGAACACTCACATTTTATTATAATGACCTCTTCAGGGTCCTCCACGTAATGTACAGTTCAATGTTCCATCGCTAATATCTTATAAGAAAGAAAACGCCATCCATATAGTGCTCAAATTATGTGGTGAAAAAGGTCAGCAGTAAAGAGATTCAACTGTGGAATTAACAATCACTTTTTAGAAAACATGATTAGTACCTTGCAGAACACTGAAAATTTCTTTATTCTGCTGAGGATAGCAGTGATTCCATAGTCATTTTCAATAAAATCACATTTAGTTGTAATACAAGAAGAAGCTGTTCTTATATTGCATTCAAGAGACTTACTTTTTGCATGGAGACATTTGATTTTCATGAAACACTTTTGAGAAAATTGATAGGCATTTCCCATTCCATAAGAACGATGCCATTTGAAACTTAGCACCTCTCTCCTATGAGTTTTAATAAGCTTAACAAGTATTATGACAACATTAACTAATAATGAATTGAGATACTAAAAGATCGTGTCTGACTCCATGACACCAAGAAAGTCAGTCATATAGAGATGAAACCCAAAACCTGGTTATCTGCACTTTACATACTGGATTTCTGGTTGTGTTTTATTATCTCCAAATTGTACAGAATTTCAATTAAAAAATTAAAAACTACAATAGTGAATAATCAGTAAATCTTGTCAGCACTCATTTCTTATATTTCAAAGCCACTATAACTGTCACTATTTCATTTATTGATGCATTTTTGGTGCCACCTGATCTCTACAATCATCCTACAAATTTCTCTACAGGCTATTTAGCACAACTGACCCTAGACCCAAGAACTGGAAGATCACAAATTAAGCTCTCCTAGGACCTCAGAACATTAATTGCTACCAAGAGAGATTCTGAGAATTCGGAAATGGTGATAAATATACTCCCTAGGTAAATAAACAATGGTTCAGTCAAGACTTAAGATGTCTTTCTTCCAGGCTGCATAGCTCCTTTAATCTTTCTCCTGCCTTGGGCCCAGGCACAAAAAAGAGTTGATTCCCTTTAATAAATAAGTCATCTACTTCACAGAGTTGACATCATGAGGAACGAATCAGAAAATATATGTGAAAATTGCTTTGAAGTCATGTTATGATTTTCAAACACATGCTATTTTGTGTTCTTTGTCTACCATCACTATTATAATCATTATTATATGCTGACTAAGAGAAGAAAGGGTGGCTATTTCAACCACTGTTGGAAGAAAAGGACTCTAAACAGGGGTCTACGCTGAACATTTTTGGGCTGCTATTTGTTGCTGGGAAAGTATTGGAAAAAGAAAACAGACTGTTAATATTAAAAAACAGGCAAACTATTTTTAAAATTTTTTAAGTATATGTATCCATGAAATTTAGATAATTTATTACTAGTCATATTGGATTAGAGAAAAAGAAACTTAGGAAATGTTTTAAATTCATAAAAAATAAAAATAATAAAAAATAAAACCCATAGCCTGTCATCTAATGCTAAACACCACTAACATTTAATATTTTTCCTACAGGATTTTTTTTATATGCTTGAGTTTGGCTTTATACTACAAATGTCATAGTATACATAAAATATTGCTTTTTACTCATTTACTTCCTTTTTACTCATTTTTAACAAAAGTATTTTTTTGTTGTTTATAGTAACTACAGCACTCAATGATAGATTTTATTTGTAATATCTATAAGATATTGTATTAATGTTTACAGTTGAGGATCATAAAATCATCCTGAAATTAAATGTTGAAAAGAAACTGAACATAATTAATAAACTTATTTTGAATAATTCTAGATTATTATTGTCGTCATTTGACTCTCTTTAGTGTTTTTAAGATTAAAATCCCTACATACTTTCCATGCGCTGACATTTCATTTTGTACAAAAACACTTCAAAATGTAGACTTTTATGTAAACTGTACATCATTTATGACAACTTTCTTTGTAGGATTATAACTGATGTGTATATTTTTACTCTGTATATAATTAACTTTTAATAATTCTTATCTGACTTCATCAATGCACTGCTTGCTAATATTCAAAGAGGCCTGCTCTAGTACAGCAGGATGAACTTTTCAGAACTTCAAGATAATTATTCAGAATAATGTCTGCCAACAAATGTTTGGAACACAATCTGTAAGTTGGAGAGGTGCTGCAGTTAAATATTTGGAGTCTTATCAATTCCTTATAAGAAATGCTCTTTGAATTCTGATAAATACAACCACAATAAGGTAAAACAGCTACTGGGTCCACTACTTTTAAACACGGATGATGAGATAATCTCCCATCTAATTACCTATTTCTCAAAAACAAAAACTTTGTGTCTCTTATTTTGGATAAAAAATGTGATGGAAAAGGGATTCCTTCTTATTATAATAACAAAATATTTTAAGTTCACAGGCCATACCAATGCTTGACTTGTTTCAAAAAGAGACAAAAACAAACAAGAAAACCTCTTATATCAGGGGATTGCAGTGAGATTGAGGCTTATCCTCGAAACCCCACAAACACTTCAAGAAGGCCATAGTTTAATTCTTACTATTGATGGTTCTCTGGGTTCATCCAAAGAAATAATATTTTTGTACTATTAGTTAACCTGTCTGTAAGCACTTTTTCTTAGTGCAGTTTTTACATTTAACTAACAAGAGTAGTATTTTTGATATATGTAACTGGGTATCTCCAGATTAGGTATTTTTTACTGATGCCAGAAGAAAACTTAAGGGAAGCTGAAGAAGGAGAACACATTTCAAAGACTCCTCAGTGGAGTCAATTAGCACCTATAAATGTTTACATCATCTACCACATACTGCCAAATTAATCTGTTTAAAACAGTTTTTTTTGTCAAATCAGAATCTTGTTCAATAACTTCTCCACAGATATTAAATAAATCCCCTCTTAACTCTGTATTTTAAGACAGCCATCAACAAAATTTGTCTTATCTATTTGTACCACTACTAAAACAATTTCAATTAGTTTTTAGTGAAATAAAAATACCCTCTCTTGTATTTCCCTCTTTATTCCCTCTTTTCTTCAGTCTACCAGTTCAAATACTATTTTATTTACTACGCGAACCTCACTATTTTTTATTCTAATTTTATTTTAAGTTCTGGGATACATGTGCAGGATGTGCAGGTTTCTTACAAAGGTAAACGTGTGCCATGGTGGTTTGTTGCACCTATCGACCCATTACCTAGGTATCAAGCCTAGCATGCGTGAGCTCTTTTTCCTAATGCTCTCCCTCCCCCAACCCCACCCCTCAACAGGCCCAAGTGTGTGTTGTTCCCCTCCCTGTGCCCATGTGTTCCATTATTAAGCTCCCACTTATAAGTGAGAACATGTGGAGTTTGGTTTTCTGTCCTTGTATTAGTTTGCTGAGGATAATTGGCTTCCAGCTCCATACATGTGCCTGCAAAGGACATAATCTCATTCCTTTTTATAGCAGCATAGTATTCCAGAATATATATTTACCACATTTTCTTTATCCATTCCATCATTGATGGGCATTTGAGTTGATTCCATGTCTTTGCTATTTTGAATAGTGCTGCAGTAAACATACACATGCATGTGTCTTTGTAATAGAATGATTTATATTCCTTTGGATAGATACCTAGTAATTGGATTGCTGGGTTAAATGGTATTTGTGGTTCCAGATCTTTGCAAACTCACTATTTATTGGTCAATAGCCTACAATTTCTTCTAAGTCGTGGCCCATTCACTTACTTTGTTTTTATGCTCTTCATGACTTCTAATAATATTGAAATCCCTTAGAGCCCTTTATGTATGTCATAAAGTATATGTGTGTCAATAACACACACACACAAACACACACACACACACACACACACACACAATACTGAGAGTTAGATAAGAAAAACATCATTGTTTCTTTTAACCAATTAGAAGACAGAAAATACACACAGTTGGCCTGAAAATAACCTAGAGCCAGGATCTCAGTTTAGCATACCCCTCTGATAGTACTATGCCCCCGGCACCAGCATGGCTCTTTCACCTCAGTTTCTAGAAAGCAGAGCCATAGTCTGGCCCCAGTGCTTCCAGGAACACCTAAACTTTAGAGTGACTTCCTCAAATTTTCTGTCTCCTTCTAGGGCTTAAAGCTTGGTAGAACTGTTTCTCTCCTTCACATTTTTCTCCAAACTTCTACTTTGTGTGGGTTTGACCACATATTCACAAGAGCAAGAGCACCAAGGCTCACGACAGTGGAAACAATCTAGGGTCCTGTGGCCACACTCAGTTCCAGGTGAATGGTCAGGCTAATGGATTGTTCCTGGAAGCTGTTGTGGTATTTTATTCAAAGGATCATCTCAGTCTGGATTACCAGACTCTTGCTGGCACACTAATTTTAGGTAATTTTGCAACCCATATGGACAAAGCCTTTTGCAAAAAATAATTTATCAGAGCCTACTCGCCTGAGGGGTGGCCTTTCTTTTGTAGGTATGAAGAGCAATGAGTAAAAACATCTCTCTCCCTCGCGAAGAGTTTAGTGTAGAGAATCATTTAATATTGTACATTTGTAGTACATTTTAGAAGTCATAAAGAGCTATACTATATAACATTTTATTTGATCTTTACAAGAAATTAATTATTTCAACAAGTATTACCGATGGTCTTCTATGTCTTGGCATTGAATTAAATACTGAGCATTTATAGATTTACAAAATAGACACTATTCCTGATGACATGAGAAATACAGTGGTGAAGACAAAAAGTTAAACTAATTACATAAGTAGTTATTGGTTACAATTTTGAAAATTGAAGTAAGGTTGACATGAGAAACCTCCTACTCTGACAACCTCACCTAGTCTATAAGGTAAATATGTCTATAAGATAAATAAGATCAATTTCATTTTACAGCTGATTTAATTAACTTTACAAAGTGAAATTGACCTTGGTCAAGGTCACACAGTGAGTCAAGGGCAGAAGTAATGCATGCCCCAGGATTTATGCTTGGTCTGTTCTTTTTCCTGTTGGTAATTGCTCAGAACACACACACACAACACACACACACACACACACACACACACGTCCTACCATGACAATCTGATTCTTGAGAACAGCACTTGTGAGTCTATGGGCACTCTGAATGCTGTTGACTTTCAAGGTAAATGTTAAAGAAATAACAGTCACTATTAGTGAATAATTTAATTGTATTATTGACTATACATTGTGTTGCTATGGTAATTGTAAATTAAAATAATGATTATTTTTAATTAATCTAACAAAGATATAGTCACATGTTCTCACTGTCATGCTGAGAATTAAAACAGACCACTGGGATAAAAAGTGATGGGGTAGCCAGAGCAGTTTCTCTGATCAGATAGTTGAGAAGGATGAGAAGAATCACGACTCTTAAGAGATCCAGATATGGACATTTCAACAAGAGTATAGTTAGGTTGAGACATGGAGAGTAGAGTATATATTATTGGAAATAAAGAAAGAGCCAGATCATGTGTGGTTTTTGATAGGTTGGGGCAGAAATGTCGATTTTAACAGCAATGGGAAGACTTTGAAGAGTTCTAAGCAGCGAAGTGACATGATCTGAACTATATTTTTGGAAGATTGCTCAGATCAAAGTCTGTTGGGATCAAGTGGGCAGTTGGAATGGAAATAACAGCTGGGCCAACTGTAAATAGTATTTAAGAATCCTTTATAGGAAGTCAGAGGGTACAGAAGAAAAAAATATATATATTTATAGGACCAGAGGTGAAAACCGTAAGAATCAGCATAATCAAAAAGATCTGTGGTAAGCAAGAGAGTGGAAATTAGAAGAAATATTTGAACAAGCAAGAGTCATAGTCAGACATGGATAACCTGATAAAAAACACTCACTTACAGGCAAATGTGGGATTGAAAGATGGAAACTTAGTCATTGTCATAAACCCTTCATTTCACCCAGATCCCTTCTGTGTTTGGAATCTCTGATTTGGCAAGCTATCTATAATCATGGGCTTTCCTATGTTTAAAATTCTGTACCCTCAGAGTCTTTCTAGAACACTACCACATACTGTGTAAACACATGAGTTTGCTGAGAACAAGGACTTTAGATGCAGACAGACCATGGTTTAAAATTCCATGCTACCAATTTCAGGACATGTGAATGAGATACTGACAACCTCACTGACCCATGGTTTTCTCATTCATACAAAAGGATTATCAATAGCACATACTTCCTAGGGTTGCTATATAGGCAGCAAAAATTATAATCCATAGAAAGTGCTGAATATAGTATTTGGAGCATCTAAAGATACTGTGAGCTGTTTTTAATATTATCAGTTATATGTCAAAATAGAATTATAAAAATCTACTTTTAATGTTTCTTACATGTTAGTTGGCATATAGTTGATTTATTGCTCATTGAAAGGTAGTATCTATTTAAGGTCAGTGATATATAATTATGCCCCATATTTGCTTTATTTATGTGCCTTTCTTTATTTCTGTTGTTAATTTGATAAATAAAGTTTCACAATCTCTACCCATTATTGTCTGCCCTCCTCACACTCCCTACTCCACGCTCCTGCCACTGGTAATTTCCTGAGGCAATCAATTTAACAGCCTCAATATATGTTTTTCCTCATATTTCTCCATTTTATACAAACCTATACAAATATATTGTGAAGTTTGTACTTACAAAGTGGGGCTCACACTATATAAAGAGCTCTGTAACTTAATGCATTCAGGACATTCTTCCACATGAATAGATTATAATCTAATTCTTATCAATGACTGCAAAATATTTCAGAATATGAATATATTACAGTGTCTTCAAGCATTCTTCTACTGATAAGTATTTCTATTGGGTATAGTTTTGGTGTTTTTTTTGTTTACTTTGGTTTAGTTTACACTGCTACAAGTACTGTTATACTAAACACAGCATGAGCTGATATACTTATGACTGATAGAATTAATTCATCAACATCAGAAGCTAAATCAAAGGCTGCTGCTTCCTATGTTATATTCGTTACAGGTATATAATATATGCACATTAAAATGAGTTCTGACAAAATGTATTTAGGTTTTCTGTCTTCGTTGTCAATCATATGGAAAGAGGTGTTTATTTTAAAAGAGATATTTACTCCCTCTTTTTCTTTGTTACTCCATTTTGGTTTTATGAGACCCAAATGAGAGAAAAATGTAATCTAGATTTAATTAATTGGTGCTTGTGGCCGGGCGCGGTGGCTCAAGCCTGTAATCCCAGCACTTTGGGAGGCCGAGACGGGCGGATCACGAGGTCAGGAGATCCAGACCATCCTGGCGAACACAGTGAAACCCCGTCTCTACTAAAAATACAAAAAACTAGCCGGGCGAGGTGGCAGGCGCCTGTAGTCCCAGCTTCTCGGGAGGCTGAGGCAGGAGAATGGCGTAAACCCGGGAGGCGGAGCTTGCAGTGAGCTGAGATCCGGCCACTGCACTCCAGCCTGGGCGACAGAGCGAGACTCCGTCTCAACAACAAAAAAAAAAAAATTGGTGCTTGTTTTATAGAAAATATTTCCATTTGTCTCTTTTGACTAAAAATTCTTTATTGCAAATATACAAGTTCAATGAATCATTAGACTGTCCAATGAACAAGTTACTAACTACTTGAAATCTGGAACTATGTATTTGTGCATACACACATATGTATTTGTGTACATTACAATGTGCATGAAAGATCACGTGGATTGGTTACTTCTTGACAAATCTCATTGAGGGTTGCATAAGGAATGAAGGGAATACAAATTATTTGCCACAAATGAATAGAACAACAGTATTATAAAGAGAATTCTCTATTATGTCCCACAATAAAATATTTTTTTCCAGGGGAGCTATCAGTAATATTATATTAAAATGACAAGAGAAAAATGATTCACTCAACAAACTTTCAATTTTAGGATTACTTTTCAGAAACCTATCAGTTTTATAAGATGGAGACCATCTAGACAACAACATGTATCTTGAGCCCTGATGAACTTTTGATAGAATTTAGAAATCTGCAACTCAGGTTCATGTTGCTTATTAGAGAGTGTATTCTTTCCACAAAATGAGTCTTATTTTCATAAAGCTGACTACCGTACAGACCGCCTTTTAGATGTGGACTTTATTTATCTGGATATGTTAACATCCCCTCTTAGGAGCATCGGCATGTGAACATCAGTGTTCCAGTTGGCCTAAGTGTCTTTGGATCATATAATATAGACATGATTCAAAGGGAAAGGATGGCAAACTATGTTTTTGAGGTCAAATTTGAGCATGGCTTGTTTTTGTACAGTCTTTAAGCCAAAAAACAAAAAGGTTTTTATATTTGAAAAGGGTTGCAAAACATAAAAAGAACATACAGGTAAGAATCTTTGTGACCTGCAAAGTTTAAAATATTTACTATCTGGTCTTTAATAGGAGAAGTTTGCTAACCTCTGATCTAAGGTCATGTTTACATGTTTTTAAAAAATCTTTTAAAGGTCCCAAGTTTGTTACATGTTACAGCTTTTGTCTATTATGGGAATAAAAGTTGCCTCCTTTCTTTATTTGACTTCAAGGTGAAAAAGGGCAAAGTGCCTTACGATGTTGAGTTGCATTTGCTGAAAATACCTTCTGTAAACACACATAGGAGAAAAGAACAGCCTTAAGATAAAGAATGCTTTCAAAAAGGAAATGTGTAATGCAAAATTGTTCTGTCCATAAATGTTAATTTCCTTTTGCCTGCTTTAGTTATTATCTGCCCAGCTATCCAGCTATCTCACTAGGATGTTGTAAACTGAGATAAAAAGGGATCTGAGCTGCTCTTCACTAGGTGCTATATTGATCCAAAGCATTGCTATGATAATTTACTATTGAAGAGATTATAAATGAAAAACTCCTCTGCAAGAAAAACTACTCTAGTAGAAAGTTTGGAGGCAAGAGTGTTATCTTGCTATAATACTTGGAAGTATTTTTTCATATCTGAAACCTCTATTTTCTCTTCCCTCTTCTAAATCTCAACAGCAGGTGAGCTCCATTTCCTGTTTCATTGACTAACAGTAGCCAACTTGCTTGCTATATGCCCCATAGCTCAAAAGCAAATTTCCATGGTGATGAATAAACTTGAAGGAAAAAAATGGTACTATGGACAAAAACATAGGGTGGACGTAAAAAGGAAATGTAGAATTCTACTATTTTAAAGCAATAAGTACATTATGCCTTATCTAGTTCTTTATTACTATAAGAATAAAATGCCTTGCTCTGACACTAGTAGACCAGGACCAGGTCCTAGGGCTCTTAAGTGCCTATCCAGTATTCTCGTCATTACTTTTTGCAATAAAAAGAAATGGAAATAAGAAGAAAAGACAAAACATGGAACTTGAAAAACAAGAAAATGAAAGAAAAATGAAGTATATAAGTACACATTTAAAAGTATATATAAAATGACATACAGGATCTCCATGTGAAGATAAATAGAAAAGTAGATACAAAGTGTGTGACACACTGGCGATGTATGTTCTTATTCACCAATGCCAGGATTATCCCTGGTGAACTTGGGCCAAATTGCCATGACAATAATTAGCTCTAGTACTTTGACAGATCATTATGAGAACATTAGCAGGGCATTAGTGAGCATTACCCATTTTTCACACATTGATTAGATGCCATAGTTGGCTCATTAGTGTATTGGTGTCTAATAGCTGCAATCTAACTAGGACTTTCCTCCTTCAGCTGAGATCTAAACCTGCTAACCTCAGACCAAGACACGTAAAGGGACTTTGTTAAACAAGTACATGCCCATTTCACTTGTTTAAGAAAAAAACTCATTCATCAAGCCAGGGAATTACTTGGCCTATCTCTGCTTGGCAATGCACAGTAATCTACCATCTTTCTCTGACTAAAATGACATGTTAAGCAATTTAGAAAAAATACCACACCAGTATCCTCCACAATTCATTTGATTATTTCCTAGCCTGCTGCTACCTCATGTTTCATTTAAGGATGAGGTTATCTCTTTATTCTGAAGAATATTCTCATATATTGACCATCTCAGTCATCAATTGCTTTGGCTTCTGAAATCAGTAGCTTAGTTGTACTCAACAGTCTGTACATTAGGATCACCTAAAAACATTTCATAGATACCCTGTGATGCATGGCCTACATCTCAGCCCAACTGAATCAGAATTTTTGGAAGCGGGACCTGGGTATCCATATTGATTTATTTTCTTATGCTCACAGAGTGAGTCTGAAGCACACTGGAGGTTGAGAATTACTGTATTCTGAAACATATAATTAGACCCATTAGCCTAGGATACAGAGTGAGGTGGGTTACATACAGTGATAAAGTTAACAAATCAGCTGGATAACTCCCAATATTGATGACAGATGGTGCATTGTTCTCAGTACATGCAAACATTCTAAAAATTAGAAGCAGAGAAAAGGTAACTTTGAGGAGGTGTTTTGTGATTTTTTCCCTTTTTTTGCATATCACCACCTGTCCACCCACACAGAAAACACATTTAATTTTGAGTCACATATTTTAGTAGGTACAATTTTCTCACACTATTTTATGAGTAATTATGTTTTTCTTTTTTTTTTTTCCTTTTTTTTTCACATTTTTGTTTTTCTTTCTTTCTTTCTTTCTTTATTTATTTATTTATTATACTTTAAGTTCTAGGGTACATGTGCATAACGTTTATATCATGTATAACTCCCCAATGCAATCCCTCCCTCCTCCCCCCTCCCCATGATAGGCCCCAGTGTGTGATGTTCCCCTTCCCGAGTCCAAGTGATCTCATTGTTCAGTTCCCACCTATGAGTGAGAACATGCGGTGTTTGGTTTTCTCTTCTTGTGATAGTTTGCTAAGAATGATGGTTTCCAGCTGCATCCATGTCCCTACAAAGGACGCAAACTCATCCTTTTTGATGGCTGCATAGTATTCCATGGTGTATATGTGCCACATTTTCTTAATCCAGTCTGTCACAGATGGACATTTGGGTTGATTCCAAGTCTTTGCTATTGTGAATAGTGCTGCAATAAACATACGTGTGCATGTGTCTTTGTAGTAGAGTAATTTATAATCCTTTGGGTATATACCCAGTAGTGGGATGGCTGGGTCATCTGGTACATCTAGTTCTAGATCCTTGAGGAATCGCCATACTGTTTTCCATAATGGTTGAACTAGTTTACAATCCCACCAACAGTGTAAAAGTGTTCCTATTTCTCCACATCCTCTCCAACATCTATTGTTTCCGGACTTATTAATGATTGCCATTCTAACTGGTGAGATGGTATCTCATTGTGGTTTTGATTTGCATTTCTCTGATGGCGAGTGATGACGAGCATTTTTTCATGTGTCTGTTGGTTGTATGGATGTCTTCTTTGAGAAATGTCTGTTCATATCCTTTCCCCACTTTTTGATGGGGTTGTTTGTTTTTTTTGTATATTTGTTTGAGTTCTTTGTAGATTCTGGATATTAGCCCTTTGTCAGATGAGTAGGTTGCAAAAATTTTCTCCCATTCTGTAGGTTTGCCTGTTCACTCTGATGGTAGTTTCTTTTGCTGTGCAAAAGCTCTTTAGTTTAATGAGATCCCATTTGTCAATTTTGGCTTTTGCTGCCATTGCTTTTGGTGTTTTAGACATGAAGTCCTTGCCCATGCCTATGTCCTGAATGGTACTACCTAGATTTTCTTCTAGGGTTTTTATGGTATTAGGTCTAACATTTAAGTCTCTAATCCATCTTGAATTAATTTTCGTATAAGGGGTAAGGAAAGGATCCAGTTTCAGCTTTCTACTTATGGCTAGCCAATTTTCCCAGCACCATTTATTAAATAGGGAATCCTTTCCCCATTTCTTGTTTCTCTCAGGTTTGTCAAAGATCAGATGGCTGTATAGTGTGGTATTATTTCTGAGGACTCTGTTCTGTTCCATTGGTCTATTTCTCTGTTGTGGTACCAGTACCATGCTGTTTTGGTTACTGTAGCCTTGTAGTATAGTTTGAAGTCAGGTAGCGTGACGCCTCCAGCTTTGTCCTTTTGACCTAGAATTGTCTTGGCAATGCGGGCTCTTTTTTGTTCCATATGAACTTTAAAGCAGTTTTTTCCAATTCTGTGAAGAAAGTCATTGGTAGCTTGATGGGGATGGCATTGAATCTATAAATAACCTTGGGCAGTATGGCCATTTTCACGATATTGATTCTTCCTATCCATGAGCATGGTATGTTCTTCCATTTGTTTGTCCTCTTTGATTTCACTGAGCAGTGGTTTGTAGTTCTCCTTGAAGAGGTCCTTTACATCCCTTGTAAGCTGGATTCCTAGGTATTTTATTCTCTTTGAAGCAATTGTGAATGGAAGTTGATTCCTGATTTGGCTCTCTGCTTGTCTGTTACTGGTGTATAAGAATGCTTGGGATTTTTGCACATTAATTTTGTATCCTGAGACTTTGCTGAAGTTGCTTATCAGCTTAAGGAGATTTTGGGCTGAGACGATGGGGTTTTCTAAATATACAATCATGTCATCTGCAAACAGGGACAATTTGACTTCTTCTTTTCCTAACTGGATACCCTGGATTTCTTTCTCTTGCCTGACTGCCCTAGCCAGAACTTCCAACACGATGTTGAATAGGAGTGGTGAGAGAGGGCATCCCTGTCTTGTGCCAGTTTTCAAAGGGAATTTTTCCAGTTTTTGCCCATTCAGTATGATATTAGCTGTGGGTTTGTCGTAAATAGCTCTTATTATTTTGAGGTATGTTCCATCAATACCGAATTTATTGAGCGTTTTTAGCATAAAGGGCTGTTGAATTTTGTCAAAAGCCTTTTCTGCATCTATTGAGATAATCATGTGGTTCTTGTCTTTGGTTCTGTTTATATGCTGGATTACGTTTATTGATTTGCGAATGTTGAACCAGCCTTGCATCTCAGGGATGAAGCCCACTTGATCATGGTGGATAAGCTTTTTGATGTGCTGCTGAATCCGGTTTGCCAGTATTTTATTGAGATTTTTGCATCGATGTTCATCAGGGATATTGGTCTAAAATTCTCTTTTTTTGTTGTGTCTCTGCCAGGCTTTGGTATCAGGATGATGTTGGCCTCATAAAATGAGTTAGGGAGGATTCCCTCTTTTTCTATTGATTGGAATAGTTTCAGAAGGAATGGTACCAGCTCCTCCTTGTACCTCTGGTAGAGTTCAGCTGTGAATCCATCTGGTCCTGGACTTTTTTTCGTGGGTAGGCTATTAATTGTTGCCTCAATTTCACAGCCTGTTATTGGTCTATTCAGGGATTCAACTTCTTCCTGGTTCAGTCTTGGGAGAGTGTAAGTGTCCAGGAAATTATCCATTTCTTCTAGATTTTCTAGTTGATTTGCGTAGAGGCATTTATAGTATTCTCTGATGGTTGTTTGTATTTCTGTGGGGTCAGTGGTGATATCCCCTTTATCATTTTTTATTGCGTCTATTTGATTCCTCTCTCTTTTCTTCTTTATTAGTCTTGCTAGCGGTCTGTCAATTTTGTTGATCTTTTCAAAAAACCAACTCCTGGATTCATTGATTTTTTGGAGGCTTTTTTGTGTCTCTATCTCCTTCAGTTCTGCTCTGATCTTAGTTATTTCTTGCCTTCTGCTAGCTTTTGAATGTGTTTGCTCTTGCCTCTCTAGTTCTTTTAATTGTGATGTTAAAGTGTCAATTTTAGATCTTTCCTGCTTTCTCTTGTGGGCATTTAGTGCTATAAATTTCCCTCTACACACTGCTTTAAATGTGTCCCAGAGATTCTGGTATGTTGTATCTTTGTTCTCATTGGTTTCAAAGAACATCTTTATTTCTGCTTTCATTTCGTTATGTACCCAGTAGTCATTCAGGAGCAGGTTGTTCAGTTTCCATGTAGTTGAGCGGTTTTGATTGAGTTTCTTAGTCCTGAGTTCTAGTTTGATTGCACTGTGGTCTGAGAGACAGTTTGTTATAATTTCTGTTCTTGTACATTTGCTGAGGAGTGCTTTACTTCCAATTATGTGGTCAATTTTGGAATAAGTGCGATGTGGTGCTGAGAAGAATGTATATTCTGTTGATTTGGGGTGGAGAGTTCTATAGATGTCTATTAGGTCCGCTTGGTGCAGAGATGAGTTCAATTCCTGGATATCCTTGTTAACTTTCTGTCTCGTTGATCTGTCTAATGTTGACAGTGGAGTGTTGAAATCTCCCATTATTATTGTATGGGAGTCTAAGTCTCTTTGTAGGTCTCTAAGGACTTGCTTTATGAATCTGGGTGCTCCTGTATTGGGTGCATATATATTTAGGAGAGTTAGCTCTTCCTGTTGAATTGATCCCTTTACCATTATGTAATGGCCTTCTTTGTCTCTTTTGATCTTTGATGGTTTAAAGTCTGTTTTATATCAGAGACTAGGATTGCAACCCCTGCTTTTTTTTGTTCTCCATTTGCTTGGTAGATCTTCCTCCATCCCTTTATTTTGAGCCTATGTATGTCTCTGCATATGAGATGGGTCTCCTGAATACAGCAGACTGATGGGTCTTGACTCTTTATCCAGTTTGCCAGTCTGTGTCTTTTAATTGGAGCATTTAGTCCATTGACATTTAAGGTTAATATTGTTATGTGTGAACTTGATCCTGTCATTATGATATTAACTGGTTATTTTGCTCGTTAGTTGATGCAGTTTCTTCCTAGCCTCGATGGTCTTTACATTTTGGCATGTTTTTGCAATGGCTGGTACTGTTTGTTCCTTTCCATGTTTAGGGCTTCCTTCAGGGTCTCTTGTAAGGCAGGCCTGGTGGTGACAAAATCTCTAAGCATTTGCTTATCTGTAAAGGATTTTCTTTCTCCTTCACTGATGAAACTTAGTTTGGCTGGATATGAAATTCTGGGTTGAAAATTCCTTTCTTTAAGAACGTTGAATATTGGCCCCCACTCTCTTCTGGCTTGTAGAGTTTCTGCCGAGAGATCTGCTGTTAGTCTGATGGGCTTCCCTTTGTGGGTAACCCGACCTTTCTCTCTGGCTGCCCTTAAGATTTTTTCCTTCATTTCAACTTTGGTGAATCTGGCAATTATGTGTCTTGGAGTTGCTCTTCTGGAGGAGTATCTTTGTGGTGTTCTCTGTATTTCCTGAATTTGAATGTTGGCCTGCCCTACTAGGTTGGGGAAGTTCTCCTCGATGATATCCTGAAGAGTGTTTTCCAACTTGGTTCCATTTTCCCCCTCACTTTCAGGCACCCCAATCAGACGTAGATTTGGTCTTTTTACATAATCCCATACTTCTTGCAGGCTTTGTTCATTTCTTTTTCTTCTTTTTTCTTTTGGTTTCTCTTCTCGCTTCATTTCATTCATTTGATCCTCAATCGCTGATACTCTTTCTTCCAGTTGATCGAGTCGGTTACTGAAGCTTGTGCATTTGTCACGTATTTCTCGTGTCATGGTTTTCATCTCTGTCATTTCGTTTATGATCTTCTCTGCATTAATTAGTCTAGCTGTCAATTCTTCCACTCTTTTTTCAAGATTTTTAGTTTCTTTGCGCTGGGTACATAATTCCTCCTTTCTCTGAGAAGTTTGATGGGCTGAAGCCTTCTTCTCTCATCTCGTCAAAGTCATTCTCTGACCAGCTTTGATCCGTTGCTGGCGATGGGCTGCGCTCCTTTGCAGGGGGAGATGCGCTCTTATTTTTTGAATTTCCAGCTTTTCTGCCCTGCTTCTTCCCCATCTTTGTGGTTTTATCTGTCTCTGGTCTTTGATGACGGTGACGTACTGATGGGGTTTTGGTGTAGGTGTCCTTCCTTTTGACAGTTTTCCGTCTGACAGTCAGAAGGACTGTCTGTTGGTCTGTTGGAGATTGCTTGAGGTCCAATCCAGACCCTATTTGCCTGGGTATCAGCAGCAGAGGTTGCCGAAGATAGAATATTGCTGAACAGCGAGTGTACCTGTCTGATTCTTCCTTTGGAAGTTTCTCTCTCAGGGATGACTCCACCCTGTGAGGTGTGGGGTGTCAGACTGCCCCTAGTGGGGGATGTCTCCCAGCTAGGCTACTCAGGGGTCAGGGACCCACCTGAGCAGGCAGTCTGTCCGTTCTCAGATCTCAACCTCCGCGTTGGGAGATCCACGGCTCTCCCCAAAGCTGTCAGACAGAGTCGTTCGCCTCTGCACCGGCCCCCGCTGCTTTCCCTATTGGACCTCAGCTGTGGGCTGTCCCCAGAGGTGGAGTCTACAGAGACAGGCAGGTTTCCTTGAGCTGCTGTGAGCTCCACCCAGTTCGAGCTTCCCAGCGGCTTTGTTTACCTACTTAAGCCTCAGCAATGGCGGGCGCCCCTCCCCCAGCCTCGCTGCTACCTTGCGGATAGACCGCGGCAGACTGCTGTGTTAGCAGTGAGGGAGGCTCCGTGGGCGTGGGACCCTCCCGGCCAGGTGTGGGATGTATTCTCCTGGTGTGCCTGTTTCCTTAAAGCGCAGTATTGGGGTGGGAGTTACCCGATTTTCCAGGTGTTATGTGTCTCAGTTCCCCTGGCTAGGAAAATGGATTTCCTTCCCTCTTGCACTTCCAAGTGAGGCGATGCCTCGCCCTGCTTCAGCTCACGCTGGTCAGGCTGCAGCAGCTGACCAGCACCGATTGTCCGGCACTCCCTAGAGAGATGACCCCTGTACCTCAGTTGAAAATGCAGAAATCACCGGTCTTCTGTGTCACTCGCGCTGGGAGTTGGAGACTGGAGCTGTTCCTATTCGGCCATCTTGCTCCGCCCCCCGAGTAATTATGTTTTTCTAATTCAAAGCAGTCCAGCATGGATACCCAGGGCAAAGCTCTATCCTCCCTTTCTTACCTTTCACTTTCAAAAGCTGTATGTCAAAACAATACCGACTAGAATATGTGAAATGAATTATTGAGGTGCTTGGCACTAAGCAGTCACTGAGGCTGGCTGGATTATAGGACAAGCAGGGATGCATGTAAGTCACTGAGCTTCACTCAGTCACAGGGTCAGAATCTAGTTCCTTTTAATTTCCATAGGAAACTCAAGAAGAAGGAATGAGGGGAGGAAAAAAAAAAACAAAGAGAAAGAAAGTGAAAAAGGAAACCCTGTGTTTATATGACTCTTTCCCTAAAAGTCTAAAAAGGCAGATTGAAATTATGGAGAATTGAAATCAGCCACACCACCTTGACCAAGATATTTCCCATATTCTGGGTTCAGTTTCTATATACATCACTTGAGAAAGTTGGTTAAAATCCTTTAATTCTCAGAAAGCTTTAAAGTGTTACGATTCTGTGAGACAACTTAGGACACAAATAGTAAGGTGCACGTAAGCTGACTTCAGCAATGTAAGGATGCCATGTAAGGATCTATTTTTTATTATTCCCTCTATTTGAGAGCACTCTTAAAGATGCAAGGGAAACAGTAAATTGTAACTTCACAAGGGCCAAGTTCAAGTTGAATCTCAAATCCAAAGAGGCTGCTGTGTAGGGAATTTGAAGCCTGTCCAGTCTCTACTTCAGTTTGATGTCCCTATTCTCTATGCATCTTTGCAAATTTAAGGATTCAAAAAAGTCTCAGTCTATGTCTCATGATTATTAAGACTCTTGTAAGTCACTCTGCATTTTATCAGAATGTCTTTCCTTAATATGTCTGCCTATTTTTAAATATCTACTCTGTCTAGTTACCATTTGGGAAATTGAACAGAATAGGCAATTCAAAAGATAATGAATGCCTTGAGTACTGTTTGGGGTAGAGTTTTATATAAGCCAAAGAAGATTAGCCTTTGTGGTGTTAGTAGCTATGTGTATATTAAAACTTTTGAAGTGTCTATAAAAGAAATAAAGCATTATTATTATTGACATTAATACTACTACTACTATTACCAAGAGCCACCATTTACAGAGTACTTACCATGGGCCAGAAACTGTGCTAATTACTTTTTATGTATTATCTTATTTAATCGTCAAAAATCTTTGGGAAATTCTTAGTATTAAACTTCATTTTATAGATGATGAAATGAATTTTGAGAGAAGCCCAAGATCACATGAATAGTAAAGCAGTAGAGGCAGGTTTGCAACCCAGATCTGCTTAAAAACCCTAAAGCTCCTAGTACATAGTAACTAGGAGTAACTGCCAATAACACAGTGGTTAAGATCATGGGACTTGGAGTCAAAGGGGTATCTGAGAACCTCTTCTCTCTCCAGTAGATTCTATATTCAGGTAAAGAGATAATTTTTCTGAATCCAGTTCTGACCAGAATTTTCTGATTAAAAGAAAGTGCTCATGCCTTTATATCTCCTGCCTTCAAAATTCAACCATCTCAGGTAGACATTCAAGGTACCCCACCATCTGGTCATAGTCTACATTGCCAGTCTTACTGCTCACTAATCCTCTACAGTATCCTAGTACAGTCATATAGTACACTTTCTTCTCTCTCTCTTTCTCTCTCTAAGAGAGATGGGGTTTTGCTCTGTTGCCCAGACTGAAGAACAGAGGTGCTATCCTAGCTCACTGCAGCCTCAACCTCCTAGGCTCAAGCAGTCCACATACCTCAGTCTCCCATGTAGGTAGGAATACAGATGCACATCACCACACTTGGATAACTTTTGTATTTTTTTGTAGCGATGGTATCTTGCTATGCTACCTAGGTTGGTCTCAAAGTCCTGGGCTTAAGTGATCCTCCTGCCTTGGCTTACCACAGTGCTAGTGTTGGGATTACAGATGTGAGCCACTGAACCTGGCCAGTACATTATTTTCATTTAGGTAAGATGTCATTTTCCATTTGGAGTCTGCAGTTTATGTGTTCAGGGAAACCTTAATGGAAGAAGTGACATTTAAACTGGATCTTGAAGGATGACTAGAATTTTGACAGATGGAGGCTGAAACAATGAAGGAGGAGAAGTGAACATCTGAGAAGATGTGTCTGGTTAAATAAACCCATGGGCTAAGATACAGAAGAACAGAATATATTAGAAAACAATGATTATCTTACAGAGAGAGTCAAGGACAATAGTGACAATTACGTTTAGAAATGAAATTTGAGATCACATGAGGGAGAAAATGGATATCAGGCTAAGAAGTATTGACTTTATACTATAAGCATATGTAACTAAT
Organism: Trachypithecus francoisi; assembly: GCF_009764315.1. Lineage (NCBI taxonomy): Eukaryota > Metazoa > Chordata > Mammalia > Primates > Cercopithecidae > Trachypithecus > Trachypithecus francoisi. The sequence continues at coordinate 72,644,264 of NW_022681453.1, read as the reverse complement.
AAAGGTTTCTAATAATGTAGCATTGACAGGAGTAGCATTTAGATAGGAAAATTAATCAGGGTCTGGCATGCAGGATAAATGGAAAGGTAAAAATCTAGACCCAGAGTGACTGTTTAAGAAACTCAGGAGAGGCTCTAGAAATAAAGGTATGTGAACAGAAAATGCCCAAGCCTGACTATTTATATTGCACAGCATTATACATAAGGAATCTCTATAATTAGAACTAATTAGATATTTAATGTCAGATAGAGAAGAGTCAGAGAACATCTAATATACACAGGGGTGTTCAGTAAATGTTAGCTGACAGGGTAAATGAGTTTAAGCATTCCAGAACCATAGTCCAAATATCACAAGTACCCTAAAAATATGTGCAACTATGTATCAATAAAAAAAACAAACAAAAACTAACAGACAAACTTAGTCCAATGGTTCCATACACAAAAGATGGAACTGAAGCAGGAAAGCAGTGTTTTGGGGATTTTTTCCCGCATGGAAAAGATGATAAGTTGGGATTTAGATGTGAGCATCTAAATGAGAAGGCAAACAACATTGGGATTTCCTAGTGAAAATAAAAAAAATATAGAAACTGAAATTGAGTCACTGACACATCATACATGCATATAGATGTAGATACAGAAATAGCTATAGATTTGATGTGATTGAAAATATCTACTTTCATAATTGGAACTAAAAAGAAAGTGTAAAAATAGAAGACCATAGGAATATACCCACATTTGAATTGGTAGTGGGGGCAAGTAGAGAGAGTGTGGCATTGTAGCCAAGAAAGAAACAGACATGCTGAAGATGGTGTAGTAGTGGAACAAATATCACAGACGCATGAAGAAAAAAACTGAGGCTGCTTGACTGAAAAATTAGGACGTTATTAGCAATATGCATACATTGACCCTATGTTTCAGATTTCAGAAAAACGTTTGGTTGATTCACCTAAAGGTAAAGGTGGAGGGACTGATGTTGAGTATTTTTTGTTTGTCTGTTTGTTTATTTGTTTGATTGTTTTAGCTTTGGATTCTCAATTGTTCTTGCCATTTTACAGCTCTGCGCAATTTACACCCAGAGCTGCTTCTATCACTCAAGGGCACGTTACTCTGGAATTGGCTGTATCTAACTAAAGGACCTTCCTACTTTCAGAAATCTTTCTTTAAATGAAAATTAGGGCTCTAAAACACATGAAAATATTTTACTAGATGCCAACAGAAAGCTCTGAGGAAGAAGAGGTAGATAGATAATACACTGCATCTCTTTACTTCTTTTCCAAAGTGGTTGCCCAACAATTTGAGGAAGATTTGATATTCAGCTTCACTGTCTTCTCTCTTTCTCTGCTCCTTATTCCCAATAAACAAAGTAAAGAGACTGAAACATCCAAAATGTTCATTTGAAGATAATGCCAAAGTAATCTGGCAAGATATAACTATAGCTCTTTTCACCAATCCTAATGTACATTGGAACCACAGTTCTGAAAGTTCTGGGCACAAACACATTTGAAGGTAAATCAAGACTGACGGTAGGCATCTTAAACAAACAAACAAAACATAAACAACAACAAAGAAAAAGATGAGCCCAGTAGAAAATAAATTGGCATTAAGAAATAGGAGGCCAGGCCAGAGAAAGAGGAGGTGCATTTGCAAATCTCCAGGAGAGCACTGCTATGCAAAAGCAAAAGGAACCAGTCAAGAAACCCAAGTTCTGATTGGAGATGTTACATTTGTATCTTAGAGGGATGGGAAAAAGGTTTTAGCAGTCAGACAGGATGCTGAGGCTTCTCTCCTGACCCTGGGCCAAGACAATCTGCTTTTTAACTGGAGGCAACTGTAATCCATTCTGTGAACAGATGGCATACAGGAAAAACTGCAAACACAGGCTCTCTAGCATCTCTTCCAAAAGCTAGCCTACTTCCAGCTGTGGTAGAATAGGCAAAAGATGAATTTTTTTTTTAAAAAAAGGTGCTAGTCCGTATGGAAGAGTCCTGTTAAGAACAGAAAAGATACTGTCTAACAGACTGATGGGCAGAGAGGACCTGCCTTGGCCACAGTGATGCTGGATAAATTTGTATTGCAATCACTTTTATATCAGTTATGTCTCTTAACTCTTTTGGATCATCCATGATTTCCCCCACCAAAACAGGCCTTTATTCCCTGTCCCTCTGATAATAACAAAACACTCTTGGTATTTCTCATTTGGACTACTTGAAAGCCAGAAACTTCATTGCTAAATTTGGTCAGATGATTTGCTAATGAACAGCAGGGTCACAGGAAAAGATGTAGCAGAGAAAACACTTCCCTGGACGTAAATCAAAAGGAAAATACACATGCGAGAATGAATGCCCATGAAATGTCCAGTGGTGGATAGTATCAGCTTTGAACATGATGTTCATATATCTTCTGTGTTGGAATTCTCTACTGACTTCTGAACCTAGAATATATTGACATCAATATAACTATCATTGATTCTGTGAACTTTTTATTTTATTTAAAATAATAAAAAATATTAGGCTTAAAATAAACTCTAATTACTAAGAGAAGAATGTGAAGCTTTTAGCCCAAGGAATGCCCTCCCATAACTAACTCTTACTGCTGCACAATGTACAGTTAAACAAAAGGTGACAGTTTTAGCTGGAACATTAAATGTCTACCAGTTGTGAATGCTACAGGGAGAAATTTCTATAATGGGTGGGAACTTGGACTTGAGTACCTCAAAAGGACCTTCCAGGTTAAAAAGTCAATGTATCTTCTATATTTAAATTATACATGCATGTGTGTGTGTGTGTATATATATATACACACACACACATATATATACACACATACACACACACACACATTTAGTTACATTCAGCAACATTCATTGATAGCAACCACATGCCAAACATGCTTTGGAGGATCTAGGTTTTCAAAGATAAACAAAGACACCATAACCAAGACACTGTAAGCAGTCATGTGAATTAAACATTATAATCCAGCGGGATATGTTTTATGTTGAAGACTAAAGGTGCCATATTTCATGATGAAATGAATGACAATTCTTCCCAGTTCAGTTAGAGAAGACTTCACATAGAAGGTAAAGCTTGAGTAGGATCTGCCAGAATGGGGGTTAATTTATCAGGGAATCAAAAGACAGAGGTTAGTTAAGGGCATTCCAAAGAATAGTCAGATATGAGGGTAAGGAAATGTATAACAGCATGGTGCACTTGAGATAATGGAAGCAGTTCTGCAGAGTTGGAAAGGAATGCAAGTAGTAAATGGAAGAAAAGGTAAGGACCACTAGCTGGGCATGGAGGCATGCACCTGTAGTCCCAGCTACTCAGGAGGCTGAGGCATGAAAATTACTTGAACCTGGGGACGGAGGTTGTAGTGAGCCGACATGACATTGTGCCATTGTACTCCAGCCTGGGCAACAAAGTGAGACTCCGCCTCAAAAAAAGAAAAAAAAAGGTAAGGACCATGCTAACAGTAACAATAATATCCATATTCTGCAGACAGTCAGGAGCCTATGAAGTATCATACCTTTTCAGGAGATTTTTGTCAGTGGTCTGTTCATATCCCTTCCAATCTCCTACCACTTTCACGTACACTGCCTTCCAGTGGGGTTCACTCAGAACAGTTGACACCCGAAAATCTTTGTCAGTGGGCTGTCCTTGGGCTGCTGGTTTGTTGTGTCTAACATATAGAGCTCCTCAAGTGAACAGGACTTAAATTTCCCTTAGAACTTCTCTGTGGAGTTGAGCCAAAGTTGTCCACAGTAGGATTTTGCCACATATTGCACTCCCATTTGGGATTCTTCCTATTAGTTACCAATTTTTCTACTTCTGTACTGATTTTTCCAGGGAATGAGTTTGATAGTACTGATGTCAGCAGCGGACCATCTGGAACAGCTGCTGCCATCGCGCTGGCAGTAGTGGCAGGAGCAGCTGCGGGAGCAGCAGTGACGGCAGTGGGACTCCTGTGCCCCGCACCCCCTGTGCCCCATGTCCCCGAGGCAGCTGACTGCGCCGTCCCACCCTTGTGCAGCCAGGCAGGACCCACCCGAAGGCCAGGAACCTCCGCTGCTCCAGACACTGGCCCCCACATGGCCACTCTCACCTGCTGCTGCTGCGGGGAGGGTATGGGAAGGAGGTGGACAGTCTTTGGAGCATGCCCCTGGGAGACTTATGGAGCCAATCACCCTGGGGGCCACCACTGCGGGGTTGGGTGGAGTCGCTCACTAGCTGGGGAGCAGTATGATTGGGCAGGAAGCCGGGCGGGGGAGGGCACGGAGGGGCCCAGAGGCAGAGCTGGACCAGAGGCGGTGCCACGCTTGTACTGATTTTTCCAGGAAATGATTCTGGGGAAATCATTTTGATAGTACTGATGGCAGCAGTGGACCTTCTGGAGTGGCTGGAGCATGGGGGCTGGCCCAGGGTGGGAAATGGGAGTGGTGACTGGTGCCCACTTCAGGGATCTGGCCAGCAGTGTGGCCACTGCACTCACCCCCCACTGATGGTGTCGGTTTCTTGCGCCTTGGGAAGAGGCTCTCTGCTGGGCTGCCTAGGGCCACATCCTGAGGCCTACCCTCCATTAGGGTGACTGCCAACCCTGACACTCCAAATAGCTAGGCCCAGGGCGGCAATCCACTCCCAGAGGCAACCCACGGGCAGGGCCACGAGTCCCGCGAAAGGGAGCCTTGGGCTACCCCTAAGCATCCAGACCATGGAAAGAAATTGTGGAGACATCACACCTGCCCTGAAAGGTTGCTCAGGCCCAGCAAGGACCTGAAGCTCCCTCACCGGGCTGCAAGGAGGCATGGCCAGGGGTGCACACTCCACTGAGCCAGTGGGAGTGGGGACAAGAGAGAGCCCTGCCCTTTCTGAGTTGGTGGAGTGGGAACTCTCCAGGTGCAGCTACAGCCACCCTGCCACAGCTGCGAACTCAGGCATCTCTGCACTCACGGGGGCCTGGGAAAGTACTCTTACCTCCCACAGGCTGGAGGTTGTCTGCTCCCATTGCCTGGCTTCTCCCCACTGTTAGCACCTGCTCCAAACTCAGAGCCCAAACTCAGAGCAAGGTCAGGGACCCAGCCCAGGTGCTGCTGTCACAGCCCAGCTGGAGGTGCACACACTCAGGGCAGTGCTGACATGCCAGGCCCCTGCCACCTCAGCTTCCTCTGGACTTAGGGCACTGACAAGCATAGGAGGGAGGCTGAGAGGGTGCTGAGGACAGCCTGGTGCTGGCCTGAAGGTGCCCCTTAGCATGAACAGCCTGGGCATCGGCAGGCAGACTCCTGGGTGGAACAGGGTGGGTCCCTGCTGAAGCTCCACCTTCTGACTGGGGAGGGCTTGAAATCAGGGGGCTGGGCTGCCAGTCCCATGAACCAGAGGGGAAACTTGTGGTGCTTTTCCCTGGGCCTGCCCATGGACCAATCAGCACACACTTCCTCCCCTCTGAGGCTCATAAAAACCCAGGACTCAGCCAGACTTGAGCAGAGGATGGAGAGACAATGGGGAGACGATGGGATGACAAGCTACAGAGAGGAGCTGCCCACCCCAGGGTCTCCTCTCTATTGAGAACTAGGGAAATGATGGCACAATGAGCTGCAGGGAGGAACCACCCTTTCTGCTGAGAGCCAGACACTTGATGGGACACCTTGGCTATGGAGAGGAGCTGCCCACTATTGCTCAATAACTCTTCTCCTCATCTTGCTCATCTTCCACTTGTCTGCATATGTCATTCTTCCAAGTTGCAGGATAAGAATTTGGGACCTGCTGAATGTTGAGGCTAAAAGATCTGTAACACACATAAATAGAGCTAAAACATGCCCTTTGCTCACAACATTGTGGGAAAAGAGAAGGAGAGAAGAGCTGCAGCCCTTCAGAGAGCCCAGACCTAGGAACTCCCCAAACCAGGCTGTGACTCCCTCTTGGGCCCCTGTGGCTCCTGGCATCTCCAAGTTTCTGGGCACTATTGCATTCCCTGGTGCCAGCTGGGTAAACTGCTTGCAGTGCATCTGGTCTAGCTGCAGCCTCACAGAGAGCCAGTGCCTGTGCCAGCATCTGGAGTTGCCCTCCCGGAAGCAGCAGCCAGTGCGTCTGACAGTGCACAGTGCCTGGACCCCACGTTTGCTCACATACCCCTCACTGCCCCATGCCTGACTTGCAGTCTCGCTTGGAGGTGTGGAACTCAGGTTGGTAGTGTGAATCAAGTACAGCCCACCAGGCTGAGTGGGTGGAATGAGCCCAGTGGGCCCGAGCAAAAACTCAGGCAAAGGCACCACTGACCACAGAGTTTTCTGGCCAGAAAAGCAGCACCCCAAAGATCCCATAACAATACAATTACTCATTTTAGGATCTACATTTTAGGGGTGTCCAATCTATGATATCCCTTTAAGTTATAGATTTGAGCTGTTAAAGTAAGTCTGTAGAGATAAGGTTTTATTGATAAACTAAATATAACGTTGTAATGAAATGGGAAATGTGTTTCCAACTAGTTTTTGGTATATTTCAAGGTTGGTGACATTAAGAATAGATGAGAGTATATATTTACACTACATTTGCATGGAACAACAAGGAAGCGAGGATTTTGCTGTATCACTTACACTGAAGTACTGTTTCATGAATGAGTTTTTAGTTGGGACTGATTTTATTATGGCTGGAAGACTAGCGAATCTGCTCTTCTAACTCCAGTATTAGTGTTTTGTCCATTTATCTAAGGCACCTGTTTTTGTTTCCTTTCTATGTCTCTCTCTTTATTGTGGAAAGCTTGTGTTAACCCCACATGTATCAGGTTAGAGGACAATTAAGTAATTAGATACTTTGTTGCACAGGCTAACATTCAGATTCTGTGTCCATCATCAGCCTCTCCCTAGTCCCAACCCAAACTCAACCTTAGAGATATTTCACTGCATATGAAGACTCAAATTTCTTATAGATGAAAGGCAACTAAATGAATGGTTTTTGATATAGATATGTAACGTTATCTGTGATTATAGTAACATTGAGATAACATTCATATAAGTCATTAATAGACCTTAATCCTGCCCTAATGGTCTCTCTGTTATCCCTGACCTAGGCCATGAAGAATTCTGTCAACACACCTTGAGCCAGAGGAAAGCTTTTCGACATTCTCTCCTGAAAAATGACACCTTCCTCCCACCTTCACACACACAAGTCCTTTCGTGTAACAGATGCCAACCTGCTATAATTTTGACTCATTAGAGCATGACTCAGACAAGCCCCCTCGTTATGCTCACTTTCCAATTACTGGGACTGGACAATTTCAAGCAGAAAGAAAAACCACACACTGAGATCTTTGATGCTTGATATCAACTGACTTTTTATTCTGACTGTGACTCTTTTCTTCTCCCAACTCCTTGCGCCATTCCTGCTTCCTCAATTTATTGAACTAATATGTGTTTTTCTTCCACATCTGGTAGAAGACATAAATCTCTCAGCAAGTGTTAATATGTAAAATCTTTCCTCTCACCTTTCATCTATCCTTGATTAGCTTTTATAAGCCCTGTGGCTGTCGATATACAGTTGCATTTATGTAGACTGACAATGATTTAGCAAAGAGATCTCAGATCCACTTATTTTTAAATATTATCAAGAGGTGTGCACCAGCTTCCTACAAGGCAGACCAACCCTGTGTTTCACTCTCATTTCTACCGTTATTTTCCTCTTTGCACCACTGTTCCTCTCTATTTTTCATTTCCTCTGTCATTCTATTCGGGTTTTTTTTCCTTTTTACTCTCACTACTTACCTTGCCTCACATGTAGTGACCTGTACATTCATTTCTTTTACTGGAAATGAAATAAGAACTTCAAAGGAGCATTAATGATCTCTCCTGTTTTAATAATTAAAGATGAATCCACCACAAAGCTTTCTCTGCCATTCCCTGTGTTCACATTAGATCAGAAATGGCATTTGTAGCCCCAAAAGAAATAGAGTAGTTCTCACCCTGAGATGCATGGCACACAACTCAGTTCTTCCCTGGATAAGCATGTTACCAATGAGTTTGTTCCAAAGTAAGTGTAGCTTGAATATGGGAAGACAGGATTCGATAGTATTTGATAATTCACAATTTAAGGGCCAAGGAAAGACGGTTTATTATTAAATGCAAATAAAACGAAATGAAGTCCGGTTGTCTGGGTGCAGACAGAAATTATACAAAGCTTATAAGCCACACTGGAGATCTTAACTACTAGACAGAACAGAGCTCTGGGAGCTGCGAGCAAGCACAAATTCTGTCTTTGAAGAAGACTGCACCCAGTATTATCTCTAGAGAAAGACTCAGATTGTACAGTCTGCTTGGAAAACTAAGGTGTGACTAGAAACAGGGCAAGTAAAACCACTTCATGGAAGGGGATTATGTTTTGATTTTTAAAGTATTTCAACCTCTTTGGTTCCCATTGTTACTTTTCCCTTCTGTAGGATAGTGTTTCCTGGCCTCAGAAAAATTGCCTATTTTCTTACAGGGTTGACAGACAGCCTGCCTAGAGCAAAAAGATATATATTGCCCTTGACTATCCAAATATATAAAAATGATATGACAGCTTCATAATGGACACAAGTGTGAACTCAAGGACACATTCATAATTTTATATCAATATTATTTAAATATCTTTGCTAGGTTGCCTTATATTTTAAACCAGTGAAAGTACTTCAAAAGCTATGGAACTGTAATTTTTCGTTGTTGATTAATTAGGCTCCCAAGCTCTAGTGGACAATATTTTGGAGGAAGTACTAAAGGTGGATTTATAAAACCGAATATATTCAATGTGGCTACCGTACTAATTTACTGAAAACAATGCATTAATCTGTTATTTACTAACAAAAAGCCTCTAGTGATTTGTTTTTACCAGATCAGTTTTCTTGTGCAATTATATCCTCTAAAGTCTAATTTGGGACTTCCATACATATATTTTTAGACAGAAGGAAAGAGTGTATCTGTGTTTCAACAGTTTTTTGTTCTTCCTACTTGTTCTGGGCCTGGGATTCACCACTTTTTTGTAACTACTAAAATTCAGCACCTGCTTCAAGTCCATTTCAAACCCCATCTTCTCTAAGGATCTTCCCCTGGATGTCTATCTCCCGTCTCTGAAGTGCTATGATACTTATTCTCTTCAGCACTCATTTTGGTACTCACATACTTTGTAAAAATACTATATCTACTGCTTTGCATTGCTTGTTAATTACTTTCACATATCTATTATATACAGCCAACAAATTATACATCTCTAGAAAGCAGAGATGGTATTTTAGAGCTACTTTCTATTTCTGTAGGATCTAGCATTATACCCACTATGTCTTCATCCTGGCCATCTCCCCTGGACTCTAGACTTGTTTGTCTACTGTTCTACTCAGTGTTTTCCTGTGGGAGTCTAATAGACATATCAAACTTCTGATAACCAAAGATAACTCTCAACCTTTTCCCCTCAAAATCTGTTCATGTTTTGGAATCAGTTTTGGAAGCTCCATTCTTCCAGTTGCTCAGGCCAAAATACCTTGGATTCATCTTTCTGTCATACTTCACATCCCACCCATCATGACATAATATCATTTCTATCATCAAAACAAATTTAAAATATGATCAGTTCTTCTACTTGTACCACTATAGCTTTTGTCCAAGCTACCATGATTACAATGCCATAACAATATTCATCTAATTGGCCTTCTATTCTCAACATAAGGGCCAGGTTGTTCTTTGAAAACATTAAGTCATCATGTCACTCCTCTTCTCAAATGCCACTTATGGCTTCCCATTTCAGAGTAATTTTAAGTCTTAATAGGATAAGTGTTAAAGTCCTAACAGTAACCTATAAAGCTCTATAGACCTGACATTCGCTTATCTCTTTGATCTCATGTCTTTTCTCCACCACTCACTCCACTTTAGCCACATGGGCTAGAGAAATCTCCTTGCAATTCCTTGAATTCTCTAGGCAAGCTCCTGCCTGAAGGCCTTTTCACTTGCTGTTCTTTCAACCTAGAGTGCTTTTCCCTTAGCCTACCCTATTTAAAATACACCCCCCACACAGACACACACATACACACACATAAACCTTTGACGACCATATCCCTTTTCACTTAATTTTTGTTCTTCATACTACTTATCACTATCTAACATAATATTTACTTATTTATTTCTATTATTGTCTATCTCCCTACACTACAATGCAAGCTTCTTGAGGACTGAAATTTCCATGTGTTTTGTTCATTGCTTCAGTGCCCAATGCTAGAATACTCCCAGGCAAGAAGTGAATGCTCAATAATTATTTCAACGAATACACAAATGAAGAAATGAACAGCCTGGTAATATAGTCTTGCTAAAGTTCCTATAAAGTGAACATAGTAGAAAATAAATGGGAATTGCACTGAAAAAAATCTCAGAGAAAGGCACCATTCAGAGTAAGCACATTTCTCCTGTAGCACGAGTCATAGTACGTGTCCCACATGGCCAGGAGTGGTAGGCTGTAGGTCAAGCTCAAGCCACTGGTTACCAGTGTAACCCCAGGAAAGGCCTGAAATTCTTCTTGCCTTGAGCACACACCTGTAAATTTGTTTTGATGCCTGACTTCCACTTGAGTGCTTTTTACATTGTTTTGTAGATTTTTCTCATGATGTCTTTCATGGGAATATTTAACTTCTAAAATAGGGAAAAATATACTTTTACATAGCATTCTGTATCTAGTAGTAGATATATGATACAGGAATGGTAAATTTGATAATTTCTACCACCCCAAAGTTTACTCTCTGATGCAGAAAAACAAAAAACTCCGAACCATAAATTTAAGACATATAATAAAGACATAATTAGGATTTATAATATTACTATACAGTCCTGAGCTCCACACTTGTATTCTCAGTATCTAACACTGCTTAGATAATAATATCTGTTCAATGAGCAAAAATTAAAAATATACATAAAACACTGTGGAAAGTGAATATTCATTGAGGAAAGGAGAAATGAAGAGAGAAAATTCTATGAGATGATCACGTGTGATCAGAGACATCACCTCTCTAATTGCTAAATCCCCAGTCCATAGGAGAGTATCTGGCTCAGTAGGTATTCAAATACACATGAATCAATGGATAATTTCAATAATGTCGACTGATTAGCTGACAAAGCTCTATGAAGGACAGAAGTATTTAATAATTCTTATTTGATTTTAGCCAGGTGTGGTGGTGCATGCCTGTAATTCCAGCTACTCAGGAGGCTGAGGCAGGAGAATCACTTGAAACAGGGAGGCGGAGGTTGCAGGGAGCCTAGACTGCGCCATTGCACTCCAGCCTGGGCAATAGAATGAGACTCCATCTCAAAAAAAAAAAAAAAAAAAAAAAAGAATTGTTCTGATGAAATAGGAAATAGAAAGACATGGTCCTTGGACTATGCAGCACCTAGACTACATGGGAAAACCACTCAAACAATGAATGTGTTTAGAAAAGCATTAGAAAAGTATATTTAAGGAGGTGAAGAATATTCAGCTTCTAATCGGCATAAGCATAAAAAAGTCTGTAATTTAGAAAATAAGTGTCTTAAATATGTTGTCAGTATAATTGGGCCATTCATGTATTAAGAATCTATATGTACCAGCCTGTGCACTAGATGAGAAAGATGAACAAGACTTCACTGTTCTCAAGGAGTTGGCAGTCTTGTGAGGCAGAAACAAGACAATTCATAAAACATGACAATTCATAAATGAATCCAATAAGAATCCAATAGACAGTGTTGAATGTAAAAGGGTTACCTAACCAAGAGAACTGGTGGGTTAGGGAAAGCTTTCCAGAGAGAGTGAAAAGTGAGATAAGGACTGAAGGAAAAGTTGGAGTTAGGCAGGGGAAAGATTGGACAAAGGGTGAAAGAGAAACTTGCACTTTGAAAGGCATGGAAGAAGTTCAGTGTGATTACATTTCAAATGGACGGGAAAGCAAGAGAAGGTAGCAGTGGAAGGAGAAAGTAGGCAGAAAATGATTTAAAATAGGACTGGAGAGGTAGGTAAGTAGGAGCAAGATTACAAAGGACTTGTTCATCTTTGGAAGACATTTTAATTTCATTCTAAAAATAATGGGGAGCAATTGAATAATTGTAAGAAAAGCTGTGATATGATTAGAGTAGAATCAAAATTTAGAAAGCAGTAACTACAAAATGTAGAACAGATTGGAGGGGCAACACAGTGCATTGAATACAGTTGGAGGTGCTTTAAAAGATCTAAGCAAGAAATAATATAGGCCTGAGTATGGGTAGTAATAATGGAAGAGAAAATAAGAAGAAACAGAATTGAGATGTTAAAGAAGAGAGATATTAAGTGAAATTGACAGGGACACCCTATAGAAAACATTGGCAAAGAGAGGAAAGGTGATGTCGCAAAGTGGTTAGGATCAAACACAGAGGGGCAGCACCAAAAATGGGCAATATAGAGAAATTTCTGTTGACTCATGAGACCACAGAGGTTTTGTCAATAAGCAGAGGTGGGGGCAGTTAGTGATAAAAAAAATTGTGCGTGGGTCTTCCCTTTCGAGTCTGCAGGTCGAAGTCATATGCTCTGTGAAGTCATTGAGAGAAAGAATTCCTTTTGATCCACAAGTTTATATCCCACTGAGCAAAAGTTACTGACCAGCAGTCCACAGCCTATGTCAATTGTCAACTCTGACATCTCATTGCACATCTACAAGCATAAACGTATACAAACTCTGTCTTCAGCTCACTTATGTAGAAAGCATTTGCAAGATACAGCAAGAGACTATATTCAGAGTGCTGGGTGTGTTTCTGAGCTTGGTGGTCGGAAGGAAAGAAAGGAAAAAGAAAATCAAAGAAAAGTTGCAAAATTAATGTTTAAAAAACTTGATTCTGGTTTAAATATTTTTGTCTATGCTTCATTCCATCTGATCTACTCAGGAAATCTGAGGACTAAATATTAAGGCTATAGTAATACTTTCTACAAATCTAAAAACCCCTAAATTTCCTTGATTCTCTCATATATACCAGGAGGAGCCAGCTGACTATTTTGTTCTTGCTTTGCATTATTAGGCTTTAGTTTTCTAATGAGACGGTTTCCCTTTTTTCTCACAGCCTTAGTCCAGTACATGGGCAAACGTGTCAACATTTGAAATAATCATTACACATCCAAAAACTCATGTGTCTTCCATGGCTGGCTTGTCCACATCAGCACCACTTTGAGCCAAGTTTGATCTTTCTTTTCCCTTTCTTTCTTTTCTTTCTTTCTCCTTCTTCCCTCCCTCCCTCCCTCCCTCCACCCCTTCCTTCCTTCCTTCTTTCTTTTCTTTTCTTTTCTTCCTTCCTTCCTTCCTTCCTTCCTCCTCCTTCCTTCCTCCTTTCCTTTCCTTCCTTCCTTCCTTCCTTCCTTCTCTTTCTTTCTCTCTCTCCTTCCTTCCTTCCTTCCTTCCTTCCTTCCTTCCTTCCTTCCTTCCCTTTCTTTTCTTTCTTTCTTGACATGAAGTTTCCCTCTCGTCACCCAGGTTAGAGTGCAATGGCATGATCTTGGCTCACTGCAACCTCTGCTACCCATGTCCCAGTTATTCTCTTGTCTCAGGTCCTGAGTAGCTGTAATTACAGGCAACTGCCACCACACCTGGTTAATTTTTGTATTTTTAGTAGGGATGGGGTTTCACCAGGTTAGCCAGGCTGGTCTCAAACTCCTGACCTCAGGTGATCTGCCCACCTTGGCCTCCCAAAGTGCTGGGATTACAGCATGAGCCACCACTCCCAGCCTGATCCTGTTTCTTTTAGGCACCACTCTTGTTTGCTGAGTGAGTTTTTTTCCATCTTCCACCTTTTATTTCTTTTTCCGTAATGTATTTACTTTTCTTTATTTATCTCTGCAGTGGTTTGGTTGTACTGCTATTGTCACCTGTGCATATATACTACATACCACAGGATGGATCTACTAGAAAATAGTGTCCCACCTCTCTTTCAAAAGAATCATGTAAATTCAGATCCCAACAAGAGAAGACCCACTGATAATAATGATGCTGTTCTGCTTTAGCTGCATATTTTCCTAGGTAAACCCTGGCCTCCAGGACATCCCGGATATGAGCCAGATAAGGGCTAACAATAAACTGTTGCTCACCTAATATCCCTCTGTACTTTACCACATGCTGAATATCTCAGAGCTTCCATATAAAACCCCAGAGAGATTTATTAAAGAGAAACTTGTTGCCCAGACAGTATTCAACATCTGGAATGATTTCTTTATATCACACTACAATCTCTCTTGCTGACATTTTTTTTTTTTTTTTCCCCTGAGATAGGGTCTCACTCTGTTGCCAAGGCTGGAGTGCAGTGGCCCAATCACTGCTCACTGTAGCCTACACCTCCTGGGCTCAGTTGATCCTCCCACCTAAGCCTCCCAAGTAACTGAACTACAGGCACATGCCATCATGCCCAGCTAATCTTTGTATATTTTGTAGAGACAGGGTTTCACCATGTTGCCCAGACTGGTCTCAAACTCCTGTTCTTAAGCCATCCACCTGCCTTGGCCTCCCAAAGTGCTGGAATTACAGATGTGAGCCACTGCGCCTGGCTGGCTGTTGCTGACTTGATCATCCCTGCTAATCCTTCAATACTCATGCGTAATCTTCTCTTTCAAGTTCTACCTCACTAGCCTGATTCTTTTTTTGCGCAGAATGGGATTTATCTTTCTCAATTCACACAGCAGCTCATAGATATAATTAGTGCACTATTCATAGAGATAGACCAAGTTAAGGCTATATATATTCTATCATATAATATCATCAAATATATACATAAAGAGGTATATACATATTTTTTAATTGCTTAAGTTGGTTCACTGTGTAGATTGTGATTTTCTTGAGATGAAAGGCTAGGTCTTATAATTTTTGTGTTCTGACTGCCTAGTAGTACACTAGTAGGTAGTATTGGTAGGTAGATACTACATAAATTTGTAAGAAAATAATTAAACCACTTGGTATTTTATGAAGAATCTTATTTCATGCTTCCATTATCCAATATAGCAACCCAAACTACAAAATATAACCACTGTCATTTTCTAATAATACATTTCACTACACCACTGTGAAAAACATTTGGTGACTCACATCTCAAACTGAAATAGCTGATATTGTGCTATTTTAAAGTGACAATTTTGTATTTTATTTGTGATTTCACGTGTTAGGGCTAAAGACCAATTTAGGCTAATATATCTAAATAGTGACTAGACATTAGCACATCCATTCACTAAGGTATCATTTGCAATTTCATTATGATGAATAATCACTTTTCATTTAAGAAAGATCTTGACTTTTCCTGCAAACTGTTATCTTGTGAAACTGCTGACTGAGGATAGGCCTGGCTAAGAAAGGAAAGTGTGTGCATGTTACTTATACCTGTGTCATTCTAATTTAAAAACAGCTTATCTCAATATCTCAATCACCAACAGTAAGAACATTTTTTAAAACATACAAACAAAAACTGCCTAAGATCTTTATTCAGACAAAGTCATTTTAATTGCTTATATAAACACAGACATAATTATAACCCTACAAAGTATGCTAATAATTCACTATTTACTGGCATTAAATAAGATTAAGGCTGTGTGTTTTTACACACACATATACAGACATACGTATACATCATCAAGCATATATATATGCAAGTATATGGACATAAATGACTGGGCTGATTTGTTCAGAGTATGCACTATGACTGTCTTCAGTTTTAAAAGATAAATCTACTGTACAAAATACTAGATGCAATAAAACCCCATCTAATACTGACGGTGCCTCTGCTCAGCATTCTTTGCACTCTGTTATGACTCAATGGACATATGTGTGTCCATTTTACCTGTGTGGTAAGCACATCTTTACACTGTTTGTCTAGTGAAAACCACTCTTGCCTTCAGGGAATGCTCCTCTGGAATCCACCTATGTTTCAAATGGAAGCTGCCAAATTCCCTAGGTTTCTGGACTCAAGTGTTAGTATATGATCCAGATATGGTAAATCACTGTCTCCTATTCCTCTGATCACAGTGATTAGTCCAGAGAGGTCATGAAACCTAAACCAAGTTAATCAGTCTTCCCGAACGTATAGTCATAAAATAGTTGATTGCCTAAGTGGATTTTTTGAAATTGAAAGAGAATGCTATTCATAGTTATACTAGAACAAGATATTTGGAGACAATGCCTTGGACAATAAACTAATGCTAATAGCAACCCTCTTCTGAGATTTTTCTACGTGGCATTTGCTTGAAAGTTTCCTTTTCTTTGTAGTTAAAACTACATAATTCTGAATGTAAGCTCAATAATAAACAATGTATTTCTATTTCCATAAAAATCACTGTATGTATTAAGATATTCATCTTAAGGGTTTGCTTTTTCATCTCTTGTTTATTGAACACTTAAATATATACTACTGATGGTAGATTAATTTGGGAGATATTTGTGTACTATTCTAGAACATTCTTAAAAAGAAAAAAAATCCCTTGGTAGAAATTTAATAAACCTACAACTTGAAGAGCATACATTAACAAAATCCAAATTAATAAAATTTAGCTAAAAGTCTAATTGAAATTATTCTATGTGCTCTCAAAAATTTATGGGTTGAAATACATATGGTTTATTATTTTACATATTTTCTCAAGATTTATGCAGTGAATGTGTCTTATACATGATTGATTAACCACATTAAAAGTTGCAAAATGTAGATTTGGCATAGATTTTTTTAACAAAAAAAGGACAGGGTCTCATTCTGTTGCCCAGGCTAGAGTGCAGTAGAGTGATCATAGCTCCTGCAGCCTCAAACTCCGGGGCTCAAGCAATCCTCTAGCCTTAGCCTTCTGAGTACCAGGGACTACAGGTGTGTATTACTACACTACTACGGCTACTTTTTAAATTTTTCTTTTTTTTTTTTTAGCTAGAGACAGAGTCTCCCTATATTGCCCAGGCTGGTGTCACACTCCTGGCCTCAAATGATCCTCCAGCCTTGGCCTCCCAAAGTCAACTTAGAATTTTTTTATGTTAAAATAGGAGATTAAAGGGGGAAGTATTTTTCCCCTAAAGTTTTAATTCATAAAGAAATCAGAAAAAGAAAAAAAAAATCATCATAAAAACTCACCATTTGAAATGTTACCATGTATTTTTAGATGCCAGAAATAGGTACAGATAGTCTATGTGTTCCATAATTATATTGATTGCAAATTTTAGATTCAGTTGTAAATACAAAATCAAGTTTAAGAATCTAGTTATTGTGATCGAATAGAGAAAGTTGGAATTCTCTCTGTTTTTAATGCTTCAGAAAATATTACTTTTCCCTGCTTTGGAAGGGTTTCTCATAAAGTAAAAATATGCCAGTTAGTACCAGACTGCCTTAAAAAGATAGTTATAGTAAATTATAAGGCACTTTCTAGGTTCCTTGCAAAGTGCCTTACATAGAATATATGCACAGAAGACATTGAAGAAATTAACAGATTAATAATGGATGGTGAATGGATGAATATGGTGGGTAGATGAATGGACAGATGGGTGAATAAATGTAAATAAGTTGTAAAGTCAAAGGAAGACATGCTGTCATCATTATTACAATGCTAGTGATGACAATAAAACTCTCTAAAGATATACTCTCTCACAAAGAAATACTATAATTTAATTTAATAAACCAGATGGCTTTTTCTTCCCGTTAGCCAACCTCAGACAGATCACGATTCTAAGGTGACAAAATTGTTTTTGTTGTGGTAAATATCAAAAGCCACACTCAGAATTTACAGGAGAAATATGGTTCATTTTTTTTTCTAGAAATTGTCTTTCTCTTTTCTTCTATATAGATATTCAAACACGTGACCAATTCTGTTTCTCTTCCTCTTAATGTCTCATTTTCCAGTCTCGGAGGTCAATGTAATAATGCACCTCAGGACTTTAGATATGTTAACATTGCCCAAAGCCAGAATTTATTGAAAAAGGGCAACTCAATGGGAAATTGGAATAAAAAGAGCCCAAAATCATTGGATTCAGAGGCTAAGAGTTTACTCAAATTGGACTATCTATAAGTTTTAGGTAGTACATAAATAATATATTTGCTTCCTAGAGATAGGCAGTTTGAAAAGATTCAAAAGAACAGGCATAGATGCATGGTACTGACCACACTATTTCTGTGAGTAGGAAGCGGGAGTAATTTACCACTCTGAACAACAGAGCTGTCTGGGTTGCAGTTTGGGGGTGTCTCATTTCCTATTGTGTTACACTATCAAAATTGCAGGAATTACACATCCTATGCCATTACCTCCTAGACAGACAAGCTGCTAAATTATTTCTATGAGGAACATGAGCTACTTACTTATCTTCGTGATAAGAACAGAAGACAGTTGGAGAGCGTCTGGGAAACAGACAGTGTGAGAAACTTCTTTGTCTGGGTTGCAAAAATGCCACTCTGAGATGTTCTGTCTGACTGACACACTGTTAGTAACAGTCATACTGGCAATATGAAATGCTTCCAATATGATAAATAGTTAAAGAGGAGATGTTGCATCTTGACTTTAAATGAATAACACGCAAAAAACATGCAAAACTCCAAGCAAATGAGCAGTGTTGTGATCAACAGAAACTCTAAGTTATAAAATAAGAAAAAATGAAAAAAAAAATAAGAAAGAGGAGAAAAGTTTTTAATGAGCCTTATAAATATTGAGATCTATAAGGCTCATTAAAGGTGCTATTGATTAATTATTTTTTGCAGGGGCTGATACGGAATCCACAGATTTTGAAACCTGCCCAAGATCATGCAGTGAGTTAATAGCAGAGAAGTAGAATCCAACTTTCTGATGTGTTGGGAAGGAGGTATATGTGAACCATAGTGGAAAGAAAGACAAATAACTACTTGAAAGTGGAAAAACTAGAAACAGGTAAGACTTGAGTTTCTCACTGGTGTATGAGCCCAGAAAATTATCTAGACTCTCAGCAAGTACTTTATGAAATTTCTAGTTGTTTCCTGTATTCACTTTGCTGCAAATTCGAATGATATAATTTTTGCATAGCAGTTACATTTCTATCTTTTTTAATACTCTCGTTTAGCTCTGGTAAAAATCTGGAAGTATACATCTGCCAAAAAAATTAAAGGCCAACAAACAACATGGTATCTGAAATTCCTTTATATTTTGAAGACTCACTTATTGGAGACTTGGGGAACTCTGAGGATGTATTGCATGAAGCAGTACAGGCCACAACCACCAACACTGAATAAATCAACATACAAAGAGATTTATCCAAACATCCAACTCTATGTCTTGGAAATCATACCATAGATATAGGTTAAAGTTTATACTACCCAGTATAGCTTGGAATCAATAAGCAGTGTTAAAGCTTTATCATCAAAGAGTTTAAATTTTCAGAGGCATGGCTCTCTTTCAGGAGGCATGATATAATTATGAATCCTTTCTTGGTGATTTCCCTTTTGGTTATCCTCTCTGAGCCTCTTGTTTTTACTCTGTTGTCTTACATTTGCTTCCTGCCTTTTTTATTTTTAATTGATATTTAAATCAAATACTTCCACTTAAAACTCACATTTTTTCTTTGCATCTTCTTCTCATTCTTTGATTAGGAATTGAGTAGAAAATGCTTGCTATTGCAATAGAGAGAAAAAATGGCAAATTTGGAACAGCACTTCTATTTCTTTTTGAAAGCTTATCTCCTGTTCTCCATGTACTCAGTACCCCCATAATAATAAGTAAAAACTAAAATAAATGTTTGGTCACTTTTGACAGAACTAAGGTAGAACAAAATAAAGAGAGACTGAGAGAAAAAAATAGCAAATAGGGCACTAGAAAATGTAAATATAAAGAAAAGGAAGATGAGGCCTAGAAAGAGGTAAAAAGAGAAAGTGCAAAGGAAGAAATTACGACAAGAAGAGAATGGAAAATAAAAAAGACAAGTGATGGCTCTTTTTAGTAATTCTTAAGCCACCTGTCTTTGATTCTCAAAGCATCTGCTGCAGGAGTATGAAGAAACTTTAACTTTCTGCCTTCACTAATTGAATTTTTTAAATTTAAATTTCAAGTTAAGAAGACTGATAAAAAAAATAGCCAAGCATATCTGTCTGTGAAGGGAACACACAGTACATTTTCATCATTCATCATCCATTTCTGTATCCTTCTCTCTATTCGTCTTCCACCTACTTATCTATACCCTGTATTACATATACAAGTTTCTTTCCAAACATGCATCCATCAAACACCTATGTGAAGCAGATACAGAGAAAAGCCTAAAAGACTATTTTGAATAAAGCAGAAACAGTTATGTTATTAGAGGCAAAATATGAAGGTAATTACATAAAAGTCAAATTTAAATGACCTTTAGTTGATTCTCAATACTGATTATTGCAAATTTTAAATATAGATTCTCAACAGTAGTAAGGTTTTAAGGAACCCCTATGCCATTCCCCCCATACCCACCAGCAAGGATACAGCAAGAGTCTATTCTACATCCTCAGGCCTTTGCAAGGAATGCTTATGTTAGGAGAAAGGTCTAAGTATAGCCTGAGGATACGCATAAAAGTGAATGGTGACTTACAGAAGCAACCTTGGGTTGTTCAATTTTAAGAAATTGTTGTTTATTTTTAATGTAGCAATCTTCATGACTATGGTACATGATTTGCATGCCTCATCTACCTTGTCATGGAAAATGATGAATTTGCATGTTAAAATTTGTAAGCTGAGCATGATAGGAACAACCTAAAGGCCAGTGTCTACTAAGCCCAGTTCCCCAGGTGGCCACTGATGGTATTTTTTCTTAACTCCAGACCCAACTATCACTCAGCAAGTGGACCCATTCTTGTGACAAGTGATAAGTTTTAAGCTCCTACAAACACAGTTAGGCTCTAACAAGTTTCATCCTATTTTATATATTATTAAAATATACTATTATAGAACCATGAAGAATAAGAAGGTACATCAGAGCCTAATGTAAATTTATTAAGGAGTAGGCTTGAGGTAATCATCACAGAAACTTATCATAATACTTCCAATGACATAAATTGGGACAAAACATGGACTCTGAGAAGTATGTTCTTGGAGGAGATTGTAAAGAAAGATGCATCAAATACTACTAATGTTTTCCATCTTTACACATATCTATGTCATTTAAATTTTATGTAATGATTATATATTGTCTACAATTGGAAAATGTGATTTATATAAAAACTACAGTCATAGTGAATGTTACTGTAAGTACATAAATGGATAGATGAGACATTCATCAATGCTATGTGTTTGTCCTACAAATACAGAAAGAATGCTTATTTTCATTCTTTGGAGAAGTTAACTAAAATCAAAAATTTATTTGAAATTGACAAATCTACAGTGTGGAACTTCTGAAATAAACTCTGAATGAAGAAGAATATTTAGCATTCTTATACTTTTGGCATTTTGTTTTAGAAAGAAGCAGTGGGTATTAAATTGAGTTTTCCTGCCTAGTAACTTAATCACACCTGAATGACCGGTACAATCTTTCAATTTACATTCAACACATTGAAAAACATCCAGTCTTAACTATGGGCAGAGTAAAAATAGGCATGTAATCCTCATAGCCACCATGTATGATAGATACTATTTTTCTCCATTTAACAGGCTGGGAGAAGCTAGAGAGATTGCACAATGTCTCAGAGCTAGTTAATGGCTGAGTCTGACTCCAAAGTCAGTGCTTTTCTGTCACACCAAGAGAATAATAACTACATAAAAACATAAGAACTGGAAGTTTGAAAATGAGTTGGCTTACTGATTGTCAGATACACAATGACTGTAAAGCATAAATCCTTCTTTGCTTTAGTTGTACATATGGTCTTTCTCACAAGGAATTCCTCATTAAGCATGTGGTCCAGTGCCTACCCATGTGGACTATAGTCAGTAGATATACATTCTATTTCCTGCTGTTGAGTCATTGTGCAGAAACAGAAAAAGTGATTTGCCCTTTTTCTACATTGATTTCCCCATCTGAGCACCAGAGATCATGTTGGCTCCTAGTTGCCTGGGAGGGGTGTTGGGAGTGCTAAAAAGTGTCTATCATGTGTAAAGCTCTCCAAATTTCTTGAATGAGAGAGGGTTATCATTGACATTGTTATGAGACACAGTAAAAGCTTAACCACCAGCTGTTTGTTTAAGCATTTTCCCTTTGCATCAATCATGGATGATGTAAGTTTGGTGTGGGCAAAGTGTAGTTTTCAGGCCAAATTTGGCACAGAGATGCTTTAGGATGACCTCAGTCATCTTCCTCTTTACTGCTGAGGGACAGCTCTAGGAGATGAAACATGTCTTTTTCTGATCAGTACTACCAAGCTGTTTTGCATGATGGGATCTGTAGTTTTCACTTATCTCATCTCCCTTGTAAAGATGAAAATAAAGGTAATCTCCTCCAATTTATACCTATAAGAAATTGCATTCATGACCTGAGGAAGTCAGGACAACTGGTAGAATCTGCCCCCTCCAATCCGTCCTTTAAAAATAGCACTGATGGCAATTGGAAGGGTGAGCCATAGATCCATTGTAATGCTGATGACATTGGCTAGCTCTGAGGGACTTCTCCTGCCATCATTTAATTACTCCTTATTAATGTATAAATAGAAGGAGACACAACCGAAGATGAAGTAAGTAGAGAAAGAGCTGTGCTTATTTAGTTAATAATTAATTACTAGAAATATTCAACAGTGGGACATTAACCACTTGCCCTTTTAAATGGTAATAAATAGCAGACATATGTCTAATTAAGGAGCTGTAAATGCTTTGGAGGAGCTGAATGGAAGGAGAAAGATGCTTATTTACGGAGGCATGCTGAAGGAAAAAGAGAATTATTGGCACGTTTAGAGCCAGTTCTCCCGCTAGGTGTGTGCTCAGATTCCTAACTCTGCCTCCTCTGCCAGGACATTTCTCACTGAGGCTAGTGCCACAGGAAAGAGGACTCACAGGATTCCTTAAGTGTTTTGTTTGTTTCAAGAACAGTCCTTTAGTTTACCTCAGGTGAATTTCACTTTCCCATCCTTTCTGAGTTTTCATTATTAGGATACAATTTTCATCACATTAAGATAATTTCTTCTGCTTTGGGTAAATCTCTATATAGCACCTCAATCATGACTCCAAATAATAAGATTCTTGTCACTCTTCATAGACAGTTATACCGAATAGGAGGGACAGATTTTTTTTTTTTTATAAGACTCCTGATTCTTGACCTCACCAAATAGACGCTTAAATATTGAAATGACAAAGGAAGCTCAGAAAAGGGATTTTTGAACAAAACCTCCAGTGTCATGTTATTCTAATGGACTCTGGTGAAGCTGAAGGCCACTGCACAGCAGAAGGATTAACATTAGAGGAAGCTCCATCACTTGCTAGAATCCGCCTCTAAAAGTAACTGCTAGTTTTAAACATCTTTTGTAGGATTACCTAATTAGCCATTTTTTTTTTTAAACTGGGAACAAACTTCCTTTACTTTCTTCTATTTCTAGCTTCTATTTTAAAACACCTCCTTAACTGCTTTTCTTACCACAACTTTTCATAGCAAAATTCAGGTCACAGCAATAATACACGGTCAGACAAGTGCACAATGGTTGTCCTTTGATTCATCCATGAAACTCTATGATGCTTCCTAGAATTATTTTCCTAGGGTTCCAGTCCCATAGCCACATCAGGTCTCTCCTCTTCATTCCTTGCCCATCAAACTCGGTAACTTGCCAGGAAAGATGGAATGTTTTAGCTGTCCTTTCTCTCGTCTAACTTGTACTTCCAAAGCATAAGCAGAAAATGTTACATAATGACTTTTTCACTTTTTCACAGGGTCTTCTTTCTTGCAAAGGGAGGTGTCTCCCTCTCCTAAAGCAGTTCTACTCCTCCAGGTCATAGGTGGCTGGCTCTAATGTTATTGCTGTGGTTTGAATGTTCCCAGCAAAACTTGTGTTGAAATTTAATTGTAACAGTATTAAGAGGTAGGACCTTTAAGAGGTGATTAGGTGATCATGTTTCATCTCCTTGAGATGTCCCTCAGCAGTAAAGAGGAAGATGATTGAAATCATCCTAAACTCATGAATGGGTTAATGCTGTTATTGCCAGAGAGGGTTAATTATTGAGGGAGAGGGATCCTGAAAAAAGGATAAGTTTGACCCCCATTTCTCTGTCTTGTATGCTTACTTCTGCCTTTTGCCATGGAACAACACTCACCAGATGCTGGTGCCGTGCTCTTGCACTTCTCAGCCTCAAGAACAGTGAGCAAAATCAACTTAAATACCTGTGGTAGTCTATTATATCAAGAGAAAGCGGACTAAGGCAGTTATATTGCTGATACCATTATTACCATTAATTCTGCTTCCCTGAAACTATTACTGCTGAGGGACTTCAATGGACAAAGGTAGAAGCTGTAATTATTCATACATGATTATTCTACCCAATAGCCAGAATGAACATGGTAATATATGAAATGAACAGAAAGGCAAAACAATAGATTAGATTAAGTTGAAAAGATCTATTCTCTAGAAAGCATCACAGAGGATTCTCTTGGTTCTCTCTGTCTGGAACTCCTGAAAAACATGCAGTCTCACTATTGCAGCTTCCCACATCAAAGGCATTATAAAAACATGCTTTCCTTGGCTGGGCGCGGTGGCTCACGCCTGTGATCCCAGCACTTTGGGAGGCGGAGGAGGGCGGATCAGGAGGTCAGGATATTGATCGAGACCATCCTGGCTAATACGGTGAAACCCCGTCTCTACTAAAAATACAAAAAATTAGCCAGGCGTGGTGGCAGGTGCCTGTAGTCCCTGCTACTCGGGAGGCCGAGGCAGGAGAATGGCGTGAACCTGGCAGGCGGAGTTTGCAGTGAGCCGAGATCACTCCACCGCACTGCAGCCTGGGCGACAGAGCGAGACTCCTTCTCAAAAACCAAACAAACAAAAAAAACCATGCTTTATTCATGATTGTTTCCACATCTGTGATCACTCACTTGAACTCTCTTCCCTCTCTACAAGAAATCAAGGACCGAAGTCAATGAAAGTAGGTTTTTAATGAGAAAATAAGCCATCTACCAAGCAAGAATTAAACAAGTACTGACAGCAAGTTCGTAGTTTAGAAGCATCTTCAGAAATCATGAGTTACATTTCATTTGAGCTTGGGTCAAAAAAGCTGCCACATCAACAATCTAAAGAAAAACTAATCCCTAAATTATTTTAAAATGGGTGATTTTAGTGTTTAATGTTATTATTTAACATTGTTATGGTTTGGTGACTTTCTCAACATTACATTCTGAGATAAACCTAAGAATCAAAAAGAAAATGAGAGTCCTTTACTTCCCTAGAATAAATCTGAGGTGGAAGCACTCAATATAGTATTGGAAGAAAATAAGACATTTACTCTTTGAAGTTAGTTATTTTTTCCATTTACCAGGCAGAAAACAATAAAGACACTAAATACTCACTAAATCACTGCTGTAGCCAGATCCTGTTCACCATCAGCATTTGGCTACCACAGTGATTCTCAAAATCTGGTTTCCTAGACCAGCCACAACTTCACCTGGGAACTTGTTAGATATACAAATTATTGGGTTCTGCCTAGCAATCTGTTTTTAACACATCTTCCAGGTCATTCTGATGTAGTCTAAAGTTTGATAATCAATGGCTTATAATGATTTCAGCAACCCTATGATTATCTCATTAAAACCACAAATTTCTTGTGAAGAAAACTATAAATGACTTCAAACTAATCATGCTTTAAGCATACTTTTCGTGACATTTTAAAAATATATGTAATCATGTTTCTATATTTCATTAAAATAAATTAGGTTATTCAAAAGAATAAGCTGCTTGGAAATCCTGAAAACTACCTAAATGACTAATAAAATAACATTAAAAAACAAATAAACAGTTTCTCATTTATTAAGGACCTATTTTATGTTGAGCACTGTCCTAGTCTTTGCAGATATTCTATATAATCCTTAAAATATTTATACGAGATGCTCAAAGGCTCTCCCTGTATGTTTACGCGCTCTCTACTTGCTTGCCACCAAGGGTGGAAAGGTTGAATTTGACTGTTCATAGCCTAGATACTCACTTAACCCAATGATTCAGTCACCATGAGCAAGGGTACTATACTTTAAATTGGATCAGCACCAAAGTCCTGTATTTTCTCATCCACTGATTCCTATACACATGCAGCAGGCAGAGAAAGGCCACTCTGCATCAAAGGGTATGGGCATAAATTATCCACAGAAAAAGTCTCAGATGCCAATTGTAGTTCAGGGCCTCCTGTGCACAGTAAACAAAGAAAAAAATTCAAGAGAAAGAACATCCAGTGACAGAAGCAAAAGTCTTCCTCCCATATTGGTGGTTCTGGTAAGGACAAGAAAGTTGAAAACAGTCACCTGGTAACCTCACAGAAAATTACAAAGAAAACCCAAAAAACAAACAAACAAACAAACAAAAAAAAACAGGAAAGTGCTTTTTGCAATCAGTCCTTTTTGTTCCTTTACCCTAATGCATGTCTCTAATAGTTAATCAATTCTAAGAAGGTGGAAAAGGAAGGAGGCAGGAAAGGCGGCTGGATGAAAACATCCAGTTGAAGGAATGGACATTATTTGTTTTAAACAGTACTTCCTGCATCTTTAAGCAGGCTGTTGTACACTGCCAGATCATTACATCAACTTTCATTTTGGGGAATTTATATTTTAGGAGGGTAAATTTTATACCCCATCTAAGGATCATTATCACTGCAAAAATGGCAGAAGTCTTCACTACAGGAGAAAAAAAGCCAGCCGACTCTTTTTCTTTCCCTAAAATACTCCCTACTCCTTCAGTAACAGGTTTCTCAAAATTCTCTACCCTGCAGCGCAATGGATTTCAGTAACACATCCATCCTCCTGCATATCACAGTCCTGCCCTGCCCAGCCAGTGTCTTCCAGTTCATTTGTTCACTCATTCATCTATTCATTTATTCATTCTTCATCAGACATATGTTGAAAACATAGGTCTGACCTCAAAAATCTTACATCTCACTGAGTTGAAGCAGACAGAGCAATAATCCAACGTTTGGTTCTTCTCATTTCAGTGGAAATTATATTTCAGCTAAAGCACATCAAACTCACACAAAAGGCTGACGAGACTCTTTAGTGTATCTTGAGAAACTGGAGGAAAATGGAGTCTGAGAGAAATCAAACTAGCGTTGGTGAATACTTTTTCTGTTTGTCTCATGGAACATCAGTGAGTTCTGTGATTTCCACTCTGTGACCTGTGACTTTTTGTGTATGCACTGCCATTTAATTCCTACAGCAATTGTAAATAATAGTGACATAGTGACCAAGTAGTCATGATTGCACATTTTTTACCCTCTGCTTTGTATTGACCAAATTTTACTAAGGTTTCTCTCTTTCCTACAGCCCTTAACTCTGCTTGCCCCCAAGCCTGAGCAAGCAATAAAAAAGTGGAGCATGCTGCCTTAGTTTCTCCAGGCAAGTGGCTGACCATAGCATGATAATTTCCTATCAGACCTCATTGGCCATCTCCCCTTGCTTGTCCAATTTTTCTTCCAAAGATTCTGTTTACCTCTGCTTGCCCCTCCTTCACACTAAAAAAGAAAAAAAAAAATCTGCTTAATTTGAAGATGCTTACAGATTTGTGAGATCAGAGCATTCTCCCCATTTCAATAGACTTTCTAACTAAAGGCTCTCCCTATCTTAGTCCAAATTTGTTTTTATTTTACAATAGTTATTATCATGACCATTTTACAGAGGAAGAAAATGAGGCTCACAGAGATGGCTTGAGCTCATACGACATAAAAAATGACAGAATAGTATAGTGATTCATAGATTTGTCAAAAAAAATGGTTGCTGGACAAGGTAAAGGTATTTCAGGCTTCACAACATTGCTGAGGGAGGGCTATAGATACAAAGACCTACAGGCCTAAATGACAAAGGTTGGAGGACAGAGTTAAATCTGCTATGATACAGATTCATTGGCCAATGGGCTGAGAATAAGAAATACATTCCTTGATGCTTTTCAACATGCATAACAAAATGATCTAGAGGAGGGAGATTGTTCTCTTTGGTACTGTGGCAGGAATAATTACCCAGATCATCTTGGTTTTCTCGTTCCATTTTTGAGAGCGTTTGGCATCCCTCAGGTTAGGTGTATAGATGATTATGGGAAACTAGCATGACACAGGCATTTGAAACTTCCCACAGGTAAAATATAAACTCAAAGCACAATAAATAATAATAGTGTTTTACCCTTTATGCTGCATTGTAATGCTGCTATTGAATTAACATAGGCCCTTGCAGAGAATGCAAATGAAAGATTCTGGAATATATCAACAAGACTTTGGGCATACGAGGGGTGAGAAGTTGCCAAGGGGAAGGCTAGCAGTGTAGTTAGGGATCAGGGTGAAAGGAGCAGGGCTAGTGAAAATGTACTCCATAAATTGTATACATTTTAAAATGAAATGTTTATTCCAACTCAAACATTTTCCTTAAAGTGATGACATTCACAAAGGCTTCACTGTATATTCTTGCAATTCTAATGTAGAAATAATATATAAATTCAAAGAAGCAGAGTTATAATTCATGTGTATTTTATTTCCATAGATGAAAACTTTATTCTGCAAAACTGAGGTAGTATGGGAAATGGTTCCAGGCCATTTTCCTTCAGTCAGCATTATTGAAATAAATAATACAAGCACTAATTGATCACTTCTGTGTGCCAGCTAAGCCATACTTAACTGCTCTCTCTCCAAGCACATGTTGCCTCTCCCTGGTAGGCACCTACACATGTTTTGTACCAGAACTGGAAAAGGAGTAAGGCATTTTTACTCATGGTTGCAGTGACATGTAAGTGTTAAATACAGGATCTTAAGGGAGCACCATGATTAGAGTTGGAATAAACTCAAAACCTAGATCCCCAGTTTAAGATACCACATTTGGAAGGAGAATGGGTTATAGAAGCAAAATGGGGATAAAAAAACAATGGAGTTAGAAAATGATTGAAAGTGTCAAGCTGAGTGGTGAATGTGCTGCAGTTGTCAAGGCTGGAATACAGGTGACAAACTACCTCAAAACATCACATTCTTTCATGCCTACTTTTGGAATGCTCCTTTTCTTGCCTTTTAGTGACCACCTGACCATCCTTCAAGGCCAGGACAAACCTAGTGTCTTCTATGAACCTATGAACCCTCCCCTGGTATCTTTCTGCTCCTGTACACATGACTTATCACATTGCTGTTTTGTGATTTATCACCTCCTGTGTCCCTTGCTGAGTTAGAGGCAAGTGCATGAGGGCACAGACTTCTTCTCCTTCTCCTTCTTCTTCTTCTTTTTTTTTTTTTTATCTCGTTGTGTCCTCAACATTTAGCAAGTGTATTAATAATAAGTAATACATATTAAACAGAATAAAAGACAGAGAGAAGGAAGTTAGAAGGATAAGAGAAGAGGAAGAAAGGAAGGAAAACACAGGAGGGATCCAAGAGAGGTGAAAGGAAGGCAGGGAGAGGGGAAGGCAGGGAGAAAAAGTTAAAGACTAAAGGAATCTCTTTTTTGTTCCCCTACATAAATTTGGATGCAGTTTGTAATCTATTTGCTCTTTTCTTTTGAAGATTCTATTTGTTCAACTCTCCCACATTTTTCTCCATCAAAAAAGGTGCATACCTCAATCCTTAAAGTTCAAGAGAAAATGATATGTATGTGTATCAACCAAAAATTCAGAGAAAATACATCTTTATTCTGAGCAACATAAATTAAGCCCAGAATCTGGCCTTACTACAGTGGATTTCAAAGCAGAGGTAGCTGGGTTTTCAGTTTCTCCTCCTCAAAAGGAAGGGATTCCATTGCACATTTAACAGGGTTGTTTCTCTGGGTCAGTCCCAGCCACGTGGAAACCCATTTGGGATGCAGCCAAGGGGCTGTGCTGTCCATGCTGGAGGATGGCTAACCCAGAGTGAGAGAAGAGATTAATCAATCCAAGACAACATCTGTCAGGATATTGAGTTTGGCTCTTGTTATCAGCTGCCTGCACTTCAGGGGCTGTGTAATATTTAATTTGATTATCTCTCACCTGCAAAGAGTAGGTTTCTTCCTTTGCTTAAAAATCACTGGTACTAGCTGAAAAGGAATCGACCTGCTGGAGAAAATGCTGACAAGAAAACACAAATCAGAAATAGGACAAGGGGATGAAAAAGGGAGAGAAAGAGAGTTTGGCTTCATCTTGGCCATTTTTTTTTTTTTTAAACCAACTGGCTTGGTTTCCTGTTCTTCTAATAATAGGAGTCTTTTCGTTTCACTTGCCAGTCCTGATTATAATAAATAAATGGTGACGAGAGGACAGTACAACTCTTCTGTGTATCTTCGAGGCTCCATCAGTAAAAAAATATTTTGTTGTGTCTCTAAGTATCAGTGCGTAGGTCCTGTAGGTCTTATGGAGTTCCTGGTGCAGGAGTCATAGAAAAGGGCTGCACCCTTTTACACACTGCAGAGAAAATGTTTACAGTCTAGAGAGATAGAGGTTTGAGACTAATTACAGTGGCTTTAATAACCTAAACTCCCTTGAGTTATCAAAGATGTAATCTTAAAAAGCTGTGCCATTTTTAGAACATTTGTTTTGTAAATACGTGTTTTATTCTGTCTCTTTCCCTGTCACTGGCATCTGGATTTTTTACTTGCTGACTTTCTTGTATAGCCACAGTTGAGTCAATGTATTTTTATGCCATTTATGTTTATTTTAAAGTACAAATCTTCCTTCCATTACACTGCAAACATTCCCAATCCAATCCTTAGCACTGATCTCACTCGTGAAACTTACTTATCTCAATAGGCCAGCAAAAATGGTCTATTAGATATTTTAATGTCATCTCAAACTCAGCAGGTATAGAAACCCAATTTATCATCTTTCCCTCACCAAAATGCTCCTCTTCCTTAATTCCCTATTATTTGCAAGCTTGAAGTTTCAATGACATCTTTACTCACACTTGTCATGTTAAACCAACCAGCTACAAATTCTTGTTGATCATTTCCTCATTATATTTCTCATGTTTTTTAAAATTTATTTTTAATGCCACATTTACTATTCTAGCTTATCCCTTCATGTCATGAAACACATACTACTTCAGGAAGCTTCTGGATGATGCCCTGCTGCCAGCCATTCCTCACGTTTAAACTATGCCATGGGACACAATTATATCATTGTGTATTAACAAATTACTTTCCTTTGCCCAATAAAATTAAAATTAAATTCAGAAACTTGAACTTGGTATTCCAGGTGGCTCAAAACTAATCCTTGTCTACATTTTCAGATAGATAGATAGATAGATAGATAGATAGAATCTTAATTTTCTCTGCAAACTTCCTATTTGCCAGGTAAAGAGATTCACTATTTCATAAAATGGCTTGAGCTCCCCCCAGGTTTACCCCTTCACTCATGGTCACATCCATACTATGCTTCCTCCATACCAACTCACTCCTAGTGCCCTGAACTCTCGATAAACCTGTATGTGTCTGTGCCTTTGCATGTGCTATTTCCTCTCCCCTACATATCTGTTCTTCTTCCTTTTAAGCATCATAGGCAAATTGTTACTTGAACATTAAAGACACCATATTGATGTCACCTTTTGTAGAAGTGCTACCCTGTGTCTCCTATTCTTGGTAGATAATTCATAAATATTCTCCAAAATCACCCCATGCTTCCTGCCACTATGGCGTTATACCTGGTAATGACTGAATGGATAAATGAAATGATACTGCCTTGAGTTCCCTACTTTTCTATCCCCTACCACATCAATACACAATTAATCTCATCCTCCTTAAAGAAGTTTCATTTGCCACATATTTTTGAAGTCTTTTTTTGACAATTCCAGTTAAAAGTGACATCCTTTTTTAATCCCCTGAATGTGTACTCATAAATCATGTACTGATTTCATGTGGAAGTTATAGAAATTAGATAATTCCCTGTGTTTCTAGAGGCTTGAGAATAAGTAATTGAGATTTTAAATAATACTGGTCTTAGAATTGCTTAAATTTCTTTTTTTAGAAAATGGGTGCTCTGAGGTCTAGACAGTGGGGAGTTAGAAGACAGGAGAGGAGAAAAGTAGGGCAAAATGGGTCAAGATTCAGCGTACGAAGATAAGGAAGATCTAAAAGACACTTATTTGGGGTAAAGCAGTAATCTTTTTTTAAAATCCAAAACAGGTATCAATAGGGACAAGGCAGACTAATGGAAACCCAGGTCTGTAAATTCACAGGGAAAAGATAAGAAACATGAGAGCAAAATGAACCAACTTGGGCCAGAAAAGATAGGATCAGTTGCTCATTGTCCAATATAGAGATGTGTATAACTCTGAGTATTCATCTACTTATGTTAGTCATTTAAAAAAATAGAGGAAAGCATTTTAGACATACAGCCAAACCACCAGTAATATATTTATCATAATACCTTTTACAAAAATAACTCATATGTCAGCTTCTCTTGACTTAGAAATTCTGGTTTGTTCCTGTAACATCTAAGTGACACTGTACCTATTCTTGTTGAATGCTAAGGCAGATATATCACTTCCTTCCTGAAAACTGAGAGCAGAAAAAGGGTTTATAGCTATCTGTGCCTAGTACAGATTTATTTTTTCTTTTTTCTTTCGAGAGAAAGTCTTTCTCTGTCACCCAGGCCGGAGTGCAGTGGCACGATCTCAACTCACTGCAACCTCCGCCTCCTGCGTTCAAGTGATTCTTCTGCCTCAGCCTCCCAAGTAGCTGGAAGTACAAGCACCTGCCACCACGTCTGGCTAATTTTTGTATTTTCAGTAGAGACGGGGTTTCACTATGTTGGCCAGGCTGGTCTTGAACTCCTGACCTCAGGCAATCTGCCTGCCTCTGCCTCCCAAAGTGCTGGGATTACAGGCCTGAGCCATTGCACCCGACCCAAATCAATTTTTTTTCAAAGTAGATAATCAAAAGACTGTATCTTATACATCTTTTGAAAAACTCGGCATGAAGTACTAAGAATTTCAGCGTCAGATAACAAGGACTGATCTAAGGACAAATGAACGTGTTTCAGCTTTCATGAACCATTGTTCTCTTCTGAAACAGAGCAATTAAAAATAAATAAATTGGGCCGGGCACAGTGGCTCAAGCCTGTAATCCCAGCATTTTGGGAGGGAGGCCAAGGTGGGCAGATCACTTGAGGTCAGGAGTTCGAGACCACCCTGGCCAACATGGTAAAACCCTGCCTCTAATTAAAAAAAAAAAAAAGAAAAGAAAAAAAGAAAAATATTAGCCAGGCATGGTGGTGTGCATCTGTAATCCCAGCTACCTGGGAGGCTGAGGCAAGAAAATATCTTGAACCTGGGAGGCAGAGGTCGCAGTAAGCAGAGCTCGTGCCACTGTACTCCAGCCTGGGTGACAGAGAGAGACTTGTGTCTTAAAAAATAAATAAATTGGCAAAGACGCCAAAGCAATTATATAGAGAAAAGATAGTCTTTTCAACAATTGGTGCTGAACTAATCAGATCTCCACATTGAAAAAAATATAAATTTAGAACCTACCTCATAGCATATATAGAAATTGATAAAAAATGGATCATAGACCCAAATGTAAGAGCTAAAACTATATAATTTTAGAGAAGAAGGTAAGAATAACTCGCTGTAATTTGAGTCTAGGCAAAAAGTTCTTAGCTACAATGCCAAAAGCAGAATTATAAAAGCAACCTTGATAAAGTGAACTTCATCAAAATTCAAAACTTTTACACTTTAAAAGAAAATAAAAAGATAAGCCATATCTTGAAAGATATAAGACTTATATGCAGAATACATAAAGAATTATTGGGGCTGGGCACAGTGGCTCATGCCTGTAATCCTAGCACTTTGGGAGGCTGAGGCGGGTGGATCACCTGGGGTCAGGAGTTTGAGACAAGCCTAGCCAACATGGTGAAACCCTGTCTCTACTGAAAATGGAAAAGTTGGCTGGGCGTGGTGGTTGGTGCCTGTAATCCCAGCTACCTGAACCCAGGAGGCAGAGGTTGCAGTGAGCCGAGATCGTGCCATTGCACTCCAGCCTGGGCAATAAAAGCAAGATTCTGACTAAAAAAAAAAAAAAAAAAGAATGCTCAAAATTCAATAATAAGGGACAAAAATCTCAATCAAAAGTGAGGCAAAATATTTGAATAACACGTTACCACAGAAGAGATACGAACGGCTGATAAGTACAAGAAACAATGTACAACATTAGATGTTAGGTAACTAAATATTAAAACTATAATGAGACATCACTACATAGCCACTTGAATGGCTATATCCAAAAGACAGACAACCGTAAGTGTCAACAAGTATATGAAACACTGGAACAGTCATGTATTGCTGGTGGGAATGTAAATTGGTGTGGTTACTTTGGAAAACAATATGGCAGTTTCTTAAAAAGTTAAAAGATTTACCATACAATCCAGTAATTCCAATCCTCAGTGCCTATGGAAGATAAATGAAAATATATGTTCCCTCAAAGTAGTGACCATAAATGCCCAAGCAACATTCCTCGTAACAGCCCCAAAGTGGATGCAATCCACGTGTCGATTAACTGGTGAATGGTTACACATAATATGGCATATCTACACAATGGAATACTATTTAGTCATTAAAAGGGAGCAAACTATTAAGTCATGCTACAATATGCATGAATCTCAAAAACATTATGCTAAGTAAAAGAAGCCAGATGCGAAATACTTCATAGTGTATGATTCTATTTATATGAAATATCCAGGAAAAGCAAATACACTTAGCCCTTCATATCTGTGGGTTCCACACTCATGGATTCAACCAACCTCTGACTGAAAATACTGAAAAACTGAAAAATAACAATACAGCAATTAAAATAATGCAAATAAAAAGCAATACAGTATAACAATTATTTACATAACATTTACTTTGTATTAGGTATTATAAATAATCTAGAGATGATTTAAAGTATATTGAGCATATGTGTAGGTTATATGGAAATACTACCCCATTTTATAGAAGAGACTTGATTTTGGTATCAAAGGATGTTCTGGAACCAATCCCCCAGAATATCAAGGAACAACTATATATAGAAACAGAAAGTTGGAGGTTGCCCAGGGTCTGCAATACAAATGGAGACTGACTAAAAGTGGGCATGAAAAAAATTTTGGGAATAATGAAAGCCTTCTAAAACTAGATTGTGATGATGGCTGCAAAACTCTGTACATTACTAATAATGAATTGAAATGAATATTTTACACAAGTGAATTTTAATATATATGTTATACCTCATTAAAACTGCTAAAACTAAATAGTGCTGCTAAGCTTATATAAGCAGCTTTTAGCTCTAAACTGCAATATTACCCCTTCAGAAAGGTCTTACCTGGATACCGTCTCCAAAATATCCTTTTCATAGTTTTGTTATTATAATCTGTTTATTTTCAATTTTACCATTTACCACAAGCTGTAACTATCTTATTTATGTATTGACATACTTATTTACTGCCTTTCTCTTCAATCAGAATGTAGGCCCCATGAGCGTTGTTACTTTGTTTCTCTTATTTACTACTTTATTCCCACAATTTTGCACAGTGCCTGGCACAAAGACATGTTTAACAGCCATCTGTCAAAGGTATAAACAAACAGATTAATGGATGACTAGACAAATATCTAAATAAATAGATGAGCCATATTGGCTAAGCAAATTAGTTTTGTGTATCTTTAGGAGACACAGAATATAATCTTTCATTTTAAGAGAGGAATAAAACTTGCAACAGAAGGAAAATGGTATTTCCTCATGATCAAGAGAGTGGAATTCCTTCCCCAGATCAGGCACCTGAGACTTTTATTCCCAAAGAGGACACAATGCCAGAACTGAGCACAGCCAACATCTACCTCTCTTTTACTTTAACCATCCCATTAACAAAGTTGTTTTCTCTAGAGTCTAGATCCAATTAAGAGCAAGGGCGGCAGAGAGGAGAACATTGAGGAAAGCAATGTTAAAGACGTTTGCACACATTCCTCTGGGGGATAGAGAAAGCTTTATTGGCATTCCTACCCCTCCTCCTCTTTTTTCCCCTTCATCCCCCACCTCCTAAACTCTTTTGCAGAAGGCATCAGGACAAAGAAGCACCCAGCATTCAGCTCAGGAACAGAAAATAAATACACTGGGAATACTCCACGGTCCCTGGCTGAATACAAAGCAGTGATTCAGCAGAGAAGCTGCAACCTCAATGGGAACAGAGAGCAAGTACTGAACATAGCACCAGAAGCATGAGAGAAAGAGAGAGACTGAGAGAGAACATCTTAATGTTCTCACTGTGTTTTCCTTCTGCGATGTCTCCTATAATAACAGTTTAAATGCAGTAGTAAGTGAAAAGAAAAAAGAAGAGGAAATAGATTCATAAATAATAGTGCACAAAGGGAAGAACACAGCAAGATCAAAAAGAAAGTATCAGTATTTTTTTTTTAACAATTAAGAATGAACCGGAGTCTAAAACAGGTGATGAAAACAAATGATTAGAAAGGGAATAGAGAGGGGAAAACAAGCGATGCACTTTATTGGTTAGTTCAGAACGAGTAGGGGAGTGTGTTTCATTCGTGTCCTGTGGCCCTTTGGCTTCAATTATCTTGTTAAAAAGTCTGAGCTTTATTTCCAGTATGTATAGTGGGAATAATGTGCATGTCCTCCTTTCCTCCTTTCCTCGGGTCTGGTGAGGACTAATTAGGCAATGTATGTGACATGTCTTTAGAAGTGTAGAGGGCTAGATAAACAGAATGCTTTTTTGAAGTGGTTGTACATTGTTGGTGCTGAATAAACATTAAATCACATTCAAGTTTTGAGGCTGAGCAAGAGAGAGCAGTTTATAGTTCATTGGGGAAAGATTTAAATTTCATTCCAGCATTTCTAAGCTAGTGACAAAACACAAACAATTTTCCATAGTCCTACCTTCTCCAATGGGCAATTATTGATAGAAAAAGAAATCGGAGGAAGCTCTCACTAATGAAGGCTGAATGTTTTATAATCAATTGAGGGTCACAGGACAACACAGAATATGGCAGCACAGGGATAAAAAGTAATATCCAGATAGATATGAGGAAGAAATTAAAAAGAATATTTCTAGGTCTTACATAGAGACTTAGAGACTTAGTCTAACACAGAAGAGAGGACATAGTGTGGATTAAATACCAGATTACTGACTCAATAAATTCTACAGAACCTAGTAAGTGAAATGCAGTATTAAGAGTCTTGGAATGCCAGGCTTTCCATTTTTTCTGATCGATGGAGCTCTGTATGCAGCAAATAAGGCTGGGTGCCAGGTTTATACTCTACATATTAGGAAAACTTTGGGGAGTGTGCCATTTTATTATAATTTCATTTCTTCTATATGCAGACTTCCATTTTTCTTTCCTTTCAACTAGATTAAATACCGTAAATCACAGCTTTATTGATAGGAAAGGAGGTATCTCCATTACTCCTAAAAATGCCATCTCCAAGAGGCCAACTTCCCTAGAAGTTGAAGAAGGAAAAAAAAAAAAAAAAAGAGAGAGAGAGAGAATGGAGTTTGCCAAGTCAAATAAATTGTCTACCATGCAGGGGCTGGGCATTTAGATCTGATGGTGCATCTAGTTGTCTAAATCATAAAACATTTGTTAAGTCATCAACTCAGGAAACGCAATTATCACCCAAAATTAGCAAGAAAGTATTTTTTTTTTTTTTGTAGTTAGCTATTTAATGAGGTTCTTAAGACATTTAGAACACCAATTTGTGAGGATAAATTCCATTCGTCAGGGCAAAAACAGATCGCAGGTAGCCCTGGAGCTGAGGAACAGCTTTGATGTTTGGTAGAATTTGTGAGTCCACAGCTTTCTGATCAATCTTGCGCTGCTCTGTAATCTCGTATTTCTCTTTCTCTGTGTCGAAGATCTCACCTTCCTGGTGTCTGGGCTTCCGCAACTTCTTCTTCTTGAAGTAAGCATCAGTAAGATGTTTTGGGATTTTGACATTGCTGATATCGATTTTGGTTGAGGTGGCAATGACAAATTTCTGGTGTGTTCTTCGTAGAGGAACTCGATTGAGGACCAGAGGTCCAGTCACAAGTAACAAGCCACTAGCCAGCTGCTTCAAGAAAACCACCCTCTTGCCCCTGTGGCGTCCAGTGAGGATGATCAGAATGGTCCCGGGGGTAATGCTGGCTCGCAGTTTTCTCACGTGCTGACTGAAGGGTTTTTTGCCGTGGCTCAACAGCTTTCGAGGCACATCTTCAGTAGGATAATATCTAGGCATTTTGCGAAGTTTAACCACCCGGGTACCGCCGTTCTTGTCACCACCAACTGGTTTTGTAAGAGTTGCAAGAACCTTCTCCTTCTTTTTCTTTTCAACCTTGGATTTAGCGGCTGAGTACTTCCTCTTGTACATGGCCTTTCTGGAATACATGGCAGATCCGGAATACCTGCCAATTCCTCTGACAAGGACAGGGTTGCGGCTGCAATGGGGCTTCCCCTTCTTGGGCTTCTTAGCCTTGAGGTTACCCTTTTTCACCTTGCCACCAGCATCAGCCTTCTTGGCTTCGGGTTTCTTCTCTTTAGCATCTGGCTTCTCAACTTTTTCACCCGCCATCTTGCAAGATGGGAAAGAGAACTAAGGTTTCGGCTTCCGGTCTATCAAGAAAGTAATTTTAAAAGAATTGCTCACCTATAACCAACAACATAGTGAGGTTATATGCTCACCTTTGATATTTTCATTGACCCTTCATGTTTCACCATTCCGTATTTACTTATGACAAGGGAAAAATAGATCCTGTATTGTTGACCTTTACCTTTGGCCATATAGCCATAGAATGAGGCATAGCAGCAAATATACTTCATTCTGTACATACAATTAAAAGAAATTATTGAGCCCTACTACCTGTTCAACCCTGGCCCAGGCAATATGTGGAACATGGAAGGTAAGGCTTAGTGGAAATAGTACTGTTGCAAATATGGCTCTGCTAACAAGTAGTTGTTTGACCAGAGAAAAGCCATTTTCTTTTTGGAGTTTTATCTCTTCTTCTTTAAAATGCAGAGAATGTGATATACTTAGGTGAGTATGTCAATAAAAATATTGATTGAAATGTTACTCAGACCAAGTTACTCCTGTAATCTCTAACCGTCTATGATTTAGGGAGCTTACAATCTGGGTGAAGATACAGAGCTAAAATGCAGAAAACTATCAGCAAACATAAGCACAAAATTGATACTGCCTATAAGTCCATAAATAATAAACAAATTAATTAATTAGAGGGGAAAACAATAAAGATGAAAAAATTAATGTTTTTTAGAGGAGGATGGGCTTAAAATGAGTAAAATTTAGGTAAAAAGAAGTGAAAAAAACCATACATCCTAAAGGAAAAAAAAATAATACACTCTAAAGGAAAGATGGACATGATATATCAGGAAACATTTCTAACAAAAAGAGAGGGTAGGAGAGAGATACTTTAAGACCTGATGGTGCCTTCAAATTGAGGCTGATGCAACAAAAAACTGGAGGCCAATTTTAGTTTATTGAGCAAAAACAGAAAAGAAAAAGATGAAAAGGTATGTTTAAAGAAGAATATAAACAGTAATGAAAATCTAAAAGGCTAGACTATAAACTCCATCTCATCCACTGCTCATCACCAGTACTCAACTAAGTGCCTAGCAAAAAGTAAGAACTCAACACATGAGGCCAGGTGCCGTGGCTCATGCCTGTTATTCCAGCACTTTGGGAGACCGAGGCGGGTGGATCACCTGAGGTCAGGAGTTTAGGACCAGTCTGACCAACTTGGTGAAACCTCGCTCTACTAAAAACACAAAAATTAACCAGGCGTGGTGGCGGGCACCTGCAATCCCAGTTACTCGGGAGGCTGAGACAGGAGAATCACTTGAATCCAGGAGGTGGAGGTTGCAGGGAGCTGAGATAACGCCACTGCACTCCAGCCTGGGCAACAAAGAGCGAAACTCCGTCTCAAAAAAAAAAAGAACTCAATACATGAAAAACATGAAAAGACTGAGGTTGGTAATACACTCATGCACTGATAAGGATTTGGAATAGAATGATAGCATTGGGAATAAAAAAGCACCATTACTTTGAGACAGCTCATTAAATTTACCAAGTGTAAAGAAAAAAAAAGGCAAAATAATTAATAATAAAAGCCTAACAGCATTGCAGCACAATCGGGAAACCAAATCTGAAATGTGAACACATCATCTGTGGCTGCCTATATCTTCTCTCTTTGTTCTGAACCCTGGGGCCATCATCTTACCATATTTCCTAACTCTGTAACAACATGGTGCTGTCAACAGCATAGTGAGGTTATATGTAATGGTAAAGAATTATAAACCAAAGTAGACTATCGTATGGGGGAGTGTAATTATTATTATTAATACTAATCTGCCTTGAGGTTAAAAAAAAAAAAAAAGTCTGCCAAGAAACTTGAAAACAAAAATCTCCTGGGGTTTTTCTGGTAGCATATAACCTAAGATTGATTTACTCTGCTGTTGTGTCCTCACTTCCTTATTGAAGTGCCTGCATTTCTATTCATTCTTTCTCTACCTTCATTCATTCATTCATTCACTCATTCATTTTCAGTGTTATTGCAACCATTAAGACTCAGCTCTTTCATTAAACATGTCCATAGAAACACTTCAGCTCACAGCACTTTTTGAATAGCCATCAGAGCTACAATTAGAAACAAACTGTTTTTATTGTTACTTAATTTTTTTAGCCCCTTGAGGGACTAGAACATGTATGGATCCAGATTTTTGTGGGGCCTGGAATTTTACAGTTTGAAGTTTTTCTTTTAAAAAAATAAATACAAAATTATAAATTAAAAATAGGAGCTATTTAGAGGTAAACCCTTATAATGGCCCATGCAAGTAAGGAACTCCAAAGCTAAGCTTCCCTATAAATCTACTTCTGTTGAACATTTATTTAATCTTCACAGAATTTCCAGCAGAGGGCTATGCATACTAACTAACCATGTTACACTCTCTCGGCAATTTCATCAAACTCACAGTTTAAACTCTACCCTAGTAGGAAAACAGTTGATGTTCCCAGGTAACTCAGAGCTTTTTCTTAATCAGGTCCTCAGAGTCACTTGTCAATGGGCTCTACCTGAATGCCTGATAGTCTTTCAAACTCAATTTAGTCAATGAAATTAATCTCATTTTGAAAATCTACTATTTCATTCCATGTGTCTTTTTGTATTTGTTCCCCATCTTTGCCACGTAGGTATTTCCATTTATGCTCTCCCTTATTTACTTAGGACTGTGTGTCTCTCTACCCTCCTGCCAACCTTCTCATGCCAATTTCCTACCTATATTTAAACTGCACATATCATTACCTGGTCTAGAATTGTCTGCAAATTTTTTATTAAGATCTTTTTTGGGGGGAGTCTGAGGAGGGCAGATCATGAGGTCAAGAGATCGAGACCACCTGGCCAACACGGTGAAACCCCGTCTCTACTAAAAATACAAAAATTAGCTGGGCATGGTGGTAAGTGCCTGTAGTCCCAGCTACTCTGGAGGCTGAGGCAGGAGAATTGCTTGAACCTGGGAGGTGGTGGTTGCAGTAAGCTGAGATCGTGCCACTGCACTCCAGCCTGGTGACAGATCTTTTGTCATCAAATAAATTTTCTTAACTGTTTTTAACTAAGGAAATGTCCACTTTTTAAGAAACCTACCATGTATTTAGAAAAAAAAATGCATTTTTTCATTATAAAAGAGACTACAAAGACTCAAAAAAGAGTAATTCATTTATGTTTGAGATAAGTAATGTCTACATATAACGCTTAGAGAGTATTTGGAAGTTTGGAACCTTTGTACCAATCCTGGAGCTCCCCAGGAGCCTATGGCTTGGGAACTGACTGTCTAAATCTTTTCTCTTGGGACTAAAATTGAGTGAAACTGTACTTTATTTTCAAAAAACGAACTCTGACATATTTAGGACTTTATTAGATAATTCTTAGGATCCCTTGCCATTACCTTTAAGAAGCCCCATTTTTATTTTAATATCCATAGATTTTTCCACTGGGAATTTGTAACATTCTTGGGAATATTTTCAGCTTTACACACAGATAACTAACTTTGGGATGGGGGTATTAGTGTTTTACTGAAATTCTGGTACCTAATCCTTAATCTGTTGGTTCCTAAACTCTCTCTATCTTTTCACTTTTTGTAAGTCCTCAGTTTTCTTTGTTTGGACTTTCTGAGCTATTTCAAAACTGTTACCCAAAATGCTATATTATATATTTAACAGTTGCCTGGCTCCACAGACAAAGCTGTGCATAAATGCTTCTTTCACTGTGAATACTGCTAAGGCAATGATGAGGTAATTAGCTAAGTACATGTCAGCTCTACAGGAAAGAGACTGGTTTCATACTCTGATAATTGCTGTTTATAAGTTTTAACAGTTGCACTTTTAGGTAAATTAAAGTCACTTTACAAAAAGAGATAAAATAATGAACCATGCATACAAATACTAACAAGGCAAAATACTGGTGTTGGTGAAAGAAATTGGGTTCAGCAAGAGGTGGAGATATATTCAGTAAAATAATTGACAGATGACCTTCATTTGATGGTTGACCTCATATTTTGTGGAAGAAAAGGGTTTTTTTAAACTATAAGAACAGAAAGCCAGAAATGCAAATTATTTTGCTTCATTATTGCTGATGAGTGCACTTGATATGAAAAATAAAGAAGTGACACAAACAAAACATTCCTCAATTTAGAAATAACGGATTTACTTATAGGCAAATGATGTCTACATACAACCACTGCCACCACATTCTACTGGAGATCATCTTTGATGATACTGTGGGAATCAGTAGAGAGAAAGATTACATCAAATATCTAGGGAGATGGCTGAGTGCTGGCAGGGTTCAGAGGGAGCCAAAATTGCAGAGGTTCAAGGTCTGGGATAACACAGGCCTTAGAGTAGGCAGAAAGCCAATATGAGACATGGATTTGCAGATGACATCATGTTTTACTCTTTGGGGGAGTAAACAGTTCAAGTCGTATTAACCAAGAGGTTGACAAAGGGTAAAGATTTCATGGTTAATATAAGAAACCCTGTTTTCATAATTTCCTAATTCAGATGGTAGCAAAATGTTCAGTTAGAGATGTGATAATACAGTGGGAATTAAAACCGTAGTGTAGATGTCAGGCAAAATTATATCAACATGTGTGGCAAAGTAATAGAGGGAATTAGAAGACGTAAGAGATGAGGTCAGCATTTGACCTGATTAATCTTATGCCTTTCTATGAAGCTGACTGACGTTAAAAGTTACTTTCTGAGACCAGGTTTGTCTTGATATCGCTCTACCTAGAAAGATGAAAGGCCTAAATAGCTCTTCAGTCTTAATAATATACAGTCCCTCTCTCTTGACATGTTTGCAAATTCTCCAGTGGGAAGAAAATAATAGAGGCATGAATATTAAAACACACTGAAAACTATTAGAGAACATATTTCTAAATGAAATTCTTCATAAACAAAGTAATAATAGAATTTCATAAAAAACGCCTCCAAAATAAACTACAGAGGGAATTCAGAATATCCCATAGTGATGAAATGTAAGTACTAGCAGAGACCTGAGAAATCACTCATTTCAATCTTCTACTCCATAAAGATGTTTTTATTTTTGTTTTTATTTTAATAATATTTCTTAATAGAGGTCTGCTTAAATACTAAAATAGATGA
Organism: Trachypithecus francoisi; assembly: GCF_009764315.1. Classification (NCBI taxonomy): domain Eukaryota; kingdom Metazoa; phylum Chordata; class Mammalia; order Primates; family Cercopithecidae; genus Trachypithecus; species Trachypithecus francoisi. The sequence continues at coordinate 72,600,621 of NW_022681453.1, read as the reverse complement.
AAATATAGTTCCTTAAAAGGAAAGCCATTCCATTTGGCAGAAGAGAAACTGACATTTACAAAATAAATACATCTATATCCAAATATATGCCTAAATATAATTGTAGATACTTCTAATTCCTTCATATAATGATCTTCTTAGGTGAGAAGTTTAATATCATTATTATAATTTTTATTTTATAAACAAAGAACCAGAGGCCTAGTAGGGATAAATAATTTATCAGTTTGCAGAGCTGGTAATTGATGGGGGGATACTTAGAGCTAGGTCTTCTGGCCCAGAAGCTGTGTTATTTCTACTATGCCATTTGAATGGTCATTTTTATGTCATTCAACTAGATTTGCTTATTTAATTATGTTCTATTTAAATTATAAACTACCATATTTTTATTTCTTTCTGTTTTTCGTCTTCCTTTTCTTCTTTTTTGAATGAGATTTGGTATAATCATGAATACACATAAACAACTTTTTTTTAACATTAGCTAAAATTTTCTTCCCTATAGTTTTCATCCATATTTACCTTTTAATTCCATCAACAAATACCTCAGCTATCCCCTTATCTTTGTCTCATACACATGATGGAAAGTTTACTTCCTATGGTTTTATCCAAGTGTTGATCCTGGCCTGAGACAGAATGAGAGAGACCTCTACCACTATCAATCTGTATTTTTTTGGCATAATTGTTTGAGAAAAAAAAAATCTAGCTCATTTTTGACCCATAATATATTAACAAGTCTATTAGAAACCTGTGGAAGTACCGATACCCAAAGTAAATGGCATTTCCTTGATCTAACAGCCTGGAATTATATTTGCTCGTTAAAAAAAAAAAAAAAAAAATCTATTTGCCATGCTATGTTTTGTTCCCAGGGAACACATGTTGGCTTCTAGTGATCACTGCTTTCTTTTCCAAATCTATTTAACACTACATTCTAGCATGTAGGCTTTTGGTGGGTAAAGTGATTTAATGTGATTTTCCCCTTGTAGTTATAATTAGGACAATATTTTATGTCACCATTATGAAACTGTTTCTGTTTTCTACAGATTTTCTAATGTTAGTAATAGTATTTGTATAATTATGCTCTCAAGTTATTTTAGTGCCCTGGATATAATGCATATCAGTCTTACAGCTGAAGTTGTTTATATTATTCTAATCACATCTTCGTATGCCCTGGATTTTAAAAATTGCAAAGGGTATAATAGCATAGTTTTGAGAATTTCACTTGGTAAACATTATTCTTCTCTTCCAGTGGACACTCCGTCATCCTCATCAAGCATGCTCATTAACAAATCATTACATCTCTTTGTGACTTTGAAAGAAAATAGAAATTTAGTATGGACTTAGAATCATAAATTCAAAGAATTAAATTATATTTTTAAAAAATACAGTTATTTCTCCTTTAGCTAAGGCAGCATTAATTTTTGTCCTATAATAGCAAATAGAAAAAGAGTTAGATTTCCTTTCATTTTTTATGAACTACATGATCGCCAAGATCTAATAGAAGCAAAAAACATTGTTTGACTGCCCTTACAATGTAATCTTAGCACCTTGCATGATTAATTAAAAATAAAACATATTAATCAAAATAAATTAAGGTAGCCATTGTGTGATACCTCTTATATACTGTATCTGTTTACATGCTTGATACCTTTAAAACTTTGGTTTTCTGTATAATTGATGCATCAAATTAATTATGTTCCTATTAAAGTATGACATGACCCAAGTTCAAAGTAATATTCATGTCCATATTTTGTTTATGTAAATTTTATGTAGATATAAAGCACATTTATGCTTTTACTTTTTTGTATATAATTATAAACATATACAAAAATAAAAATAAAGTTAAGGTCTTGTACTCAAAAACAGCCACACTATATAGATTAAGCATATTCATGATACAAATTAAGTATACTTCATAACAGATCCTGTACAAATACATACTCTTATTTTTAGAAGAATTAGATTTTGAGTTCTGTTTTATGTTTATGCAAGAATTAAAGCATTAATGTAAACATATTTTTAAAGTTTTCTATATTATGACATTTATAATATAAGTGTTTTTAAAAATGTGCATATCATCATTCTATTTATAACTTCTTGCATTTCTTCTTCTTGTGAAGGCAGCTATATTCAAAAACATAAAGCCACTTCACAAGACCAAGTAGGAGTTGGAACAATGGTAGCTTATTTCCAACTTTACACAGTTAATGGTTTTTGCAGAACTAAAGGCTAAATTTTTTCATGCCCAATCTAGAGAGTTATCTAATCAAGTAATATCTTGTAGACTTTAAGCAGTTTATTGTTGTGGTGATGATCAGTGCATCATATTAGTGCCCAAAGAGATAGAACAGAGGTCAGAAAGAAAGACAAACAAAAAAATCCATTCTCCTGCTAAGTTAATGATTCAGCAATATAGAATGCTGATCTTTAGATATGCTTATACAATTACATCATGAACATGTAGAAGGTGACAGCGATCTTTAATTATCTCAAAACAAACACCAGCTACAACTGGCAACCATATGTGGCTTACGTCTCATAAAATGAACAGCCCTAATACACATATGCTAGAGTGAGGTGTGTGTGATGACACAAAACAATCAGAAGTCAGGAAACCAATTATGTGTCCCAGTCAGTGTTTTCACATGTAGATACTTACTATGCGTGACTTAGTGTTAGGCTGCATCACTTTCTTTTTAAAAATATTTTGTTTCTAGTATGATAGGGTGGCAAATAGTAGCATAACTAAAGTACAACTTTAGAAAGGATAGAATTAATTTTAGGCAAATTATAGAGATTCAATATAGAAATGCATCATTAGACAATTACAATAGAATAAACAGTAATGCATTATTTTATGAAAAGCTAGGTTGCATGTTTCCTCGGGGTTATTCATTTCCCTCTGATCTCACATAAATAATACCCTTGTGCATTGGAGAAAGATATACAGAAGTAAATTTGGGATTATTACAAATTCCACTGAACATTCCAGTTTTAATTTTTCCAGGAATGCACAATGAGCTCTAAGATGCAATGCCCAGGTAAACATCACTATCAGTATGAATAACCACTTTTAGTCAAATAAATGTAAGTGATATGCACATTGCCTCATTTCAAAAGAAACTAGAATGGATCTATGGAGATGAATATACCTGTCGCGCACAAACCCTCTATTTAAGTAATTCCCAAATCCCCTATTTAATTCCTGAAAATTCAGTCACCTGCAGAGGGAGAAAGCCATCTAGCACTCCAGGAAGGTAGATTCCTTCTTCTCAGAGCTACCCAGGATACTGACCTCTTCACAGATATCTCACTTCAGGGCCATTGAGTGAATCCTTGTTCTGTCAGAAACTACTATTTTACCTAAGAAAAGGGTGTGCTTTATCTAGGTCCCTATGTCTGTAACACTGAAACTTTGGGATCCTTCCCAAAATACCCCCATTTGCCCTACTCATTTTCTAAAAAACAATTCTGAAGAGAACAACTGCAATGGGAAATTTTGAAGGTATTTCTAACCAAACCTTTTTACCCTACCAGTAATCACAGAATTATCTATCTCTGATTTTACGACTAGACCCTCTTCAACCCCACATCCACAATTACTCCAGTGGTGGCTGACTTCACCAAAATATTTTCCTTCAGTATGATATTCTTCTAATGTGTTTCCTATTTTAGAAATCAACTTTAGTCAGCTTGATTTATAGTACAACCATCTTTCTCTGTTCAATTCAGTAGGCAAATATTTAGTCGAGCATCCACGGGTACTGAGCTAAATTCTGGGATGAAAAGGTAAAGTAAACGAGATGCCTATATTTGAGGCAAGACACAAGTAAACAAGATGTTTTTAAGACATGAAGTAAATGCAAAGTTTAAAGGATTCAGGGAGGCTAGCAGTGATAATAAACAGGATACTTAGCTTAGCTTGGGAGAATTAAGGAGGATTTCCTGAACGAGACAGCACCAGAACTGAGTCTTAAGTCTTGAAGGAGGAGCAAAGAGGTAACCTAGTAAAGATGTTTGGCGGAATGAGGGTTAGAAGGAGGAGGAGGAGTCTCACTCTGTTGCTAGGCTAGAGTTCAGTGGCGCGATCTCGGCTCACTGCAACCTCTGCCTCCAAGGTTCAAGCAATTCTCCTGCCTCAGCCTCCTGAGTAGATAGATGGGACTACAGGCACATGCCACCACACCCAGCTAATTTTTGTATTTTTAGTAGAGACGGGGTTTCACCACATTGGCCAGGATGGTCTCGATCTCTTAACCTCGTGATCCGCCAGCCTTGGCCTTCCAAAATGCTGGAATTACAGGTGTGAGCCACTGTGCCCAGCCGGGGCTTTGACTTTATGGTGGATGTTCTTTGAAGGATCAAGTGATACATTTAGACTAATACTGGAAAACCATAGGTCTAGCATAGGCCATCTCCAGTCCTTCTTTCTGCCAACTTCATAAAGTCTAGAAGTTCTAAGTAGACTGAAGATGTGATCTGGTAAACTTAAATAAGGCAGGAAGAAGCACTAGTTCAGTTCTTACTTAATGTCAGACCTTTGTCTCCATCTTCTCCCCCACAGAGCTAGACCAGGTTTTATGATCTGAGATTATACAGTAAGAGTTTGAAAAGATGGAGCTCCACGCTTTGAGATTAACCTTCAAGTCATCCCTGGGTTACTATAGCTTTGATACAGAGCTTCAGCTCTAAAAACTGGGTCCCTCTCTTTTACTCCTTAACCAAGTTACCCATCTTGGTAATGTGCTCAGGTCTAAGTCCCTAATTCCTGAGGACTCAAGTTCAAATCAGCTCTTGTCCCAAGGACTCTGGTCCTTTCCTGAACTCCTGGGGCTTGTAACTGAGTCTTCATCACCAGTTGACAACCTCTGTGTCACCCCTGCCTGCCTCCCTGTGGGAATAACTAGGGGGTGCTGGCCTGTTGTTTCTCCTTATTGTGCTTTGTCCTTCTCTTGATAAGACCTTGTTGGATGTCTCTGGCCCCATCTCTCACTGCTCGGAAAACCTCAAGAGATCTTGTCCTGCGTGCCACACCAGAAGCTACTAGACACCTGCAAGAGGGCTTTTTGCACACTGCCTCACTACTCAGGAGCCAGAGCTGGATCTATACTCAGTTCCTCTCAACTGGCCACCATCAGCTTCATTGTTAGCCCAAGGCAAATTTTGTATCTACTGGGGGAATAAAAGTTCTGCCTTCCTCAAAGGATTTTAAATAATAAATCTACAGGGAGTATAATGAGTAGAGAACCTCTTGAGGATGTTCAAAGAATATCTATAGCCATCCTAATCAGGCAGAAGTTCATAAATTACAATAAGAAGGCAGCAGGTTTAGAAACTCGGTTGTAGTAACTGAGAGAAAGGATCAAATTCCGATGAGAAGACTGAGTAACAGGCAGAGGTACCAGAAACAAGAAAAAAGGAATTTTCTTAAAAGGGGGCCACGGTTGTGAGAACCAAGGGATCCTTGTAGAGGTTCTACCAAATGTGAAAACAGCTTTAGGAGTGATCTTCAACAAAGCAAACAAAAACATGAAGTGGGGAAAGGACACCCTTTTCAACAAATGGTGCTGGGATAATCAGCTAGCCACATGTAGGCAAATGAAACTGGATCTTCATCTCTCAACTTATACAAAAATCAACTCAAGATGGATTAAGGACTTAAACCTAAGACCTGAAACTACAAAAATTCTAGAGGATAACATTGGAAAAACCTTTCTAGACATTGGCTTAGGCAAGGATTTTATGACCCAAAACCCGAAAGCAATTGCAATAAAAACAAAGATAAATAGCTGGGACCTAATTAAACCACAGAGGTTTTGCACAGCAAAAGGAACAGTCAGCAGAGTAAACAGACAACCCACAGACTGAGAGAAAATCTTCACAAGCCATACATCTGACAAAGGACTAATATTCAGAATCTACAATCACCTCAAACAAATCATTAAGAAAAAATCCCATCAAAAAGTGGGCTAAGGACACGAATAGACAATTCTCAAAAGAAGATATACAAATGGCCAACAAACATATGAAAGAATGCTCAACATCACTAATGAAAATCAAACTACAATGTGATACCACCTTACTTCTCCAAGAATGGCCATAATCAAAGAATCAAAACACAATAGATGCTGGCGTGGATGCGGTGATCAGGGAACACGTCTACACTGCTGGTGGGAATTTTAACTAGTACAGCCACTATGGAAAACAGTGTGGAGATTCCTTAAAGAACTAAAAGTAGAACTACCATGTGATCCAGCAATCCCATCACTAGATATCTACCCAGAGGAAAAGAAGTCATTATTCGAAAAAGATACTTGCACACGCATGTTTATAGCAGCACAATTCACAACTGCAAAACTGTGAAGCCAACCCAAATGCCCATCAATCAACAAGTGGGTAAAGTGATAAAGTGTGGAATCTCTCTCTCTCTCTCTCTCTCTCTCTCTCTATCAATCAATCAATCTAAAACTCAGCCATAAAAGGGAATGAATTAACAGCATTTGCAATGACCTGGATGAGATTGGAGACTATTATTCTAAATGAAGTAACTCAGGAATGTAAAACCAAACATCATATGTTCTCATTGATATGTGGGAGCTAAGCTATGAGGACACAAAGGCATAAGAATGATACAATAGACTTTGGGGACTTGGGGGAAGAGTGGAAGGGGGGCGAGGAATAAAAGACAACAAATACGGCGCACTGTATGCTGCTTGGGTGATGGGTGCACTAGGATCTCACAAATCACCACTAAGTAACTTACTCATGTAACCAAATATCACCTGTATTCCAATAATTTATAGAAAAAATAATTAAAACCAATAAGCTGGTAGCTTCAAGTGGAGGAAGGAAAACCCATGCAGTACAGACAGATGGTAGACATGTGAAAGATGGGACATTTCCTTGAAACAAATCCTCCTTGACCAACACTAACTGGATGATCCTCCACAGGTAAATGCAGATTTGATTTACAGGGAGGAGAGAGAGGGAAAAGGGGAGAGGAAGGAGAGAGAAGGGAGGAGAGAAGGGAAGTGGGACGAGTTGGAGGGAGGAGGAGGGGAGAGAAGGGAAGGGGAGAGGAGAGAAGAAGAGAGGAAGGAAGAGGAGAGAAAGACATTTTTAAGCATACATTTATGTATAATAAAAACGGCATTTCATCAGATAAAATGAAAACCAAAAAGGTAATCTCAAGTGGTACTGTGAAATGAAAATTAAAATACATGAGTTCTAATTCTCAATTGATCACTCAAGTTTTTGGACAATGAACTAAATTTTTCTCTTCTCAATTACATCACTTTAAAATGAGATGGTGGACTGCCTATTCTCCAAGGCCTTTCCTATTCTACATTTCTATGAGGTTTCCCTACAGTAATTAACTAAATCTGAAGTAAAGGGTTTATTATGTAAAGGTTAATCACACATTAACTGGAGGTTAAGTTTTAATTACAGGTAACTACAAAAAAAAAAAAAAGTCTACTTGCCCTGCACTCCTGAGAAGAAACTCAACTATATCATAAGATGCTTGTGACTTTAAAGGAATTGAAACAAAATAATAAAAACATTGTAGTGCAACTGGCCTGTGTGTAGCATAGAAATAATAATAAAAGGCTTGTTTTCTTACATTTTTAAAATTTTCTAAAAGTTATATCCTGCTGTAAATATATGACTATAGTCTTAAGAGCTTATAGTTTATACCATTACATAGTTTATAAAATACTTTGATACATATATCATTTGATCATAAAAATAGCTTGTGTAGTAGGCAAAAATAGTTGTCAGTTATATTTATTTAATAGATTAGAGTCTTTCATGCTATTTAGAGGTTGGTCTTCTGACTACTTCTTGACCATTTTGAACTTATTATATCTTTTATGAAAAATCTTTTATCTATGACACAGGCTTGTCTATAAGTTTTAACTAAAGAGAAATCAATATATAAAATTGAGATGAATTATATAAATACAATTATTTAGCAAATCACATATTCATGTATATAAGTGCACAGAATTTACCATGCTTGAATATGTTAGCACAGAAGCCATTTTCCTTGTCTAAATATTGTCTCTTTTCTCCCTTGTGATAGCATTAGAAGCAACAAAAAAACAATTTAGAACAGTTCTATATCTTGTCTAACCCAAATGAGACAGCACAGAATAATAAACTTTATGTTATTTCTGTAGAAATTATGTAAATCTGATTCATATTAAAGAAAGTCACCCCATTTTCCATGGCCTCATAATGATGAAATTGTGTAACAAACAAATGGGTTTATGGTGGTCTATTTCCTCTCTCCTGTTTGAATTTGTTCATCTTTAGCTACTGACATATTTCTCAAATGGTAAAACGTGACTTCAGTTTTTTTACTGATATCTATTTAGTGCTGCCCTGAAAATGATTTGTAAAAGAGATTCTTTATCCAGTGAGGCATTGGTTTTTACCTCTATGTACATAGCAGAATCATTAAAAAACAAAAGAACAACAACCTGTGCCCAGTCCCTTCTCCAAACAAACCACATCAGAAATTTCTGAGAGGAGAGGATATGCGGCATCAGTATTTTTTAAAAGTTCCGCAGCTGACACTACTGTACTCCCATGGCTGTGAACTATCTAATGCAGTGCTTCTCCAACATCAGTATGCTAGCGAATCGCTAGTCTTGTTAAAATGTGGACTTTGATTTAGTCCCTCCAGCACAGGTCCTGAGATTTTGTTTTTGTAACATGCAACTATGTGATACTTAAGATGCTCATCTGTGGGTCACACTTGTAGTATCCTGTAGTATCCGCATCAGCTGAGAACTTGTGAGAAATGCAAATTCTCAGACTTACCAGGGACCTACAGACTCAAAAACTCTAGTGATGGAGGTCAAGCAATCTGCTGTAGCAAGCCCTCCACATACTTTACATACACACTGAAATTTGAGACACATTGGCCTAAAAAACAGGCTGGAGTGCAGTGGCGCGATCTTGGCTCACTGTAACCTCTGCCCCATGGGTTCAAGCGATTCTCCTTTCTCAGTCTCCCAAGCAGCTGGCACTACAGGTGCGCACCACCATGCCCACCTAATTTTTGTATTTTTAGTAGAGATGGGTTTTCACCATGTTGGCCAGGATGGTCTCAATCTCTTGACCTTGTGATTCCCCGGCCTCAGCCTCCCTAAGTACTGGGATTACAGGCGTAAGCCACTGCACCCAGCCGATAGTTTTAGCATTTTGTAAATCAAACTGAAGCTCAAAGTATTCAAGAGACTTGCTTAAAGTTATAGCATGCAAGTATAGATCCAAATTCAGAGCCCAGATCTTCTGAGTCGTACAAACTAACAGGCAGGACATTGAGAGAAAAACAGGGCCAATGACTATAAGCTCTAAATTATGCCCCGGAGGAGGGATATCTCTGAGGCTCAGATGATGACAGGGAGAGGGACAAGGATATTCAGGCAACCTCCTATCAGGTGAGTCACAGCCCTTTGTATTTGGCCCTCTCAGAGACCACAGTAAAATGCACTAATCCTTTTTGGCCTGAGTTTGCTGTTATGTGGAATCAGCTTTGAGAAACACAAACATTTAACCCTCACCAGTGACTTAGTGGATGAGTTAGACACCTTTGGTTCTTTCCACAATTCTACAGATATGTCATTCTAAGTCAAACCACATAAAATAAAAATCTCCTGTGTATTGCATGTGTGTACAGACGCACTTATATGTCTCATACTTACAGAAAAACAAATGGCCACAATTTGCCATTTTCTTACGAGATTTGCCCACTGTGTTTCTTAGGCCATAAATGACAACAAATGATAAAGTTCACAGGTACATAAATATTCTTTAATAAAATGTATATAATATGCCATATTCCTAGATGATATATAGTGTGCTATACTCCATTATTTACTAAGTATATTTGATAAAGGATTTATTGGCAATGCATCATCCTTAAAGTATCAGGGCTAACCATCAAATTTTGATTACATTTAGTGATTTAACTACAGAAAAAGAAAACTCCATGATGGTCACAAACTCACCCAGTAGGCCCAGGCCCACAGTTTGTTTCAAATAGTGAATTGTAAGTCATAGAAAATCACGTATCGTGTCAAGAATTCGACTGTTGACACTTTATTAGTGAATATTGGCATTCCAGATGACTTACAGAAGATAAACAGAAATTTGAACAAGATCTTCACATTTTACTATCAAATAATCACACCTTCTTTTGTTGTTTCTTCTTTTCCCCCCTTGGTGTAGAAACGAACAGGGAATTAAAGACCCCAAATTTGAAAAAACTTAACATTAGCTATTCTACATTTAGATACTTAGTTTCCTTGGGAATCTTTAATAATTGCTAGGTATGCTGACATTTAACTGGGAACAATGTTATTATCATTAAAAGTATTATAATATCCTGTAAACATCAAATAGGGTCACAATTACGAGGTAAATAAAATTTTATTTCCTTGAATTTAGAATATTTAAAATCACAAGTGTGAAGTCCCTGTATTTTAACATATGTCCACTTGTTTTATATCCAGATACACATGTGTATGTATGTCTTACAAAGTTGCCTTATGAATAGATATGTGATAATATAATGTATTACGAAACTAGCATGGTTCTTTGTGGTCAAATATTCTATTATTATCTTTTCAGAAATCTTCCACTCACATTGAAAATACGGTCAGTAGGACTACTAAAAATGAAATTTTAAAGGTTGGTTTGAAATACCCTCTATTTCCACTATTCTTTGACTTGTAAGAGAACTATTAATACATAGTCTCAACCTGCCAATATTAAGCAGGAGGTGAATCTCTATAGAGATGAGGGTAGAGAGGGAAGAAACAGTGTTAGAAACTTATCCAGTAATTGAACTCTTACTCCTGTGGGAGCTGGTAATGAGGCAGGTAGACTCTGTTTAGAAAAGCACCTGAGGCAGCTTCATGACTGAAGTCCTGTGGATAAGCATGTCTCACTCTTTCCTGTGCACACAAATATAAATGCAGATTCTGGTTATTCTATTTAGGGAGGACCTCCAAGGCTGCTGTGCTGCTGCCACTACTTTGTGAATCACACTTTGATTCTTTGTCCCTGGGATAGAAGAAGTTGGTATTGTGGTTATCTTTAGTTCTTTATATAATTTCTCATATAGATCTGTAATCTCCTCTAGAAAATAATGGAGTTAGGTATATATACAGGAGGCTATCTCTCTTTCCCTCCAGTTTTGTCACCATAATTATATCATTTTTATTATTTTCAAAATGATAGAAATTGCAGGGCAAGACCTGAAGACTAGTGTGCACTCTCCTATCTGATGCATAATTACACTAAAGATCATAATTATATAAAAATGACCATCAATCTCCAAAAGAAACTCTTGTTTCACAGAAAACTTTAAGTCAGTGAAGGTAAGTGTTTTGGGGACAGACAGCTGAACTCCTGTCACTGTATCATCAGAATTACAAACCTCCCTTGTCTCCTGTTGCCATCTCAGATTCTTCAGGGCCATAGACTCACTAAGAGAATTATGTTTTTTCTCCTAGCCATTTCACTTTCTCAGTGCCAGACATCTACTGTGGCTTCCAATGAATCGAGGTCTCCTTCCTTTCCTCCCCTGAAAGCTCAGGCACCCAGTAAAATGTCACAAATAAAGTGAAAACATGCCTTTCCCTGTCTGGCCTTATAAACAGAAAGCAAGAGCACCATTCTTCACCAGGAAACTGACCCACAAAGCTTACTGGATTTAAAAAGATTGAGAAGAAGGTCAGCTAAGAAAACAAAGGGAATTCTCTCCATAGTTAATTCGGAGGAAGCTCCACCAACCCCAAAATAAACCCTTGTCCAAGGCAAGGAAATAAAAAAGAGGGCATGTAAGGTGAGGTCTGGAAAAGAAATGGTGTTTCACAGGCGACTTATTTGCATGCTCTGTTTGTCTATCGTTTCTTTCCCAGAGAATAAGTGGTTCTGTGTTTATTTTTTCTCTCATAGTCCCTATTTCCACACTGTAATGTCTGCTAAAGTGTAGCATTTAAAACTCTGTTTCTATTGTACCATAGACATACAAAAGCACATATGTATCATCCATAGATATGTATACAGCGAGACTGCCTCTTTACAAAAGTATAAGAATATTTTTATTCTTCTGAATTAACATTTCTATACTTATCGAACTCTTGGACACCTATAGTTTAAGGTATAGGAGATGCTAACTTAGAAAGACCTTACAAAGCTCAAGGACACTGAAATAAAAAAACCTATACATTCAAGTTATTCATTTTCCTCATATTCAATCTTGTAACCAGTGAACAAAATATCTAGGAATAGCATACATTTATATAGAGTGCTTCACCATTAAAGGGTTAATGATGTTAGGGAGTATGAATGTTAGCAATCGAAATGGCATGCTTTTGTGTTTGCAAAAACATTTTCTGCACCATGTCCAAATCCCTTTGCAAACAGATAAATGACCCTATAAATCTTATTACTCCATGTGGATAAATCACACATGCAGGTTTATAAGGCTGAAGAGCTAGAAGGGAAAATCTGCTTTGGATAGTAGGATCTTTGGGATTCATAATCACCAATGCTCAGGAAATGAAGAAAGGAGTGCTTACACATTAGCATTTTCTCACTTTTTACAATCTGGAGAAACACATACCCACACAACACACACACACGCAATGCAAGGCACACAACACACACTTTCCTCTCTAACAAGGCTAGAGCTCCCAAAGCAGGACACTGTGACAGCCAACCAAATTTATTTCTGAGAAAAAGAAAGAAAACTTTGCTGCTGTCGGCAGCTCTGCAAGAGAACTGCTCCCTGATGCCCCAGGGTTTATGCACTATCAGCTCCTTGCACACAGATTAGAGGTTTATTTTCTATCGTATACTGTGTTTTTATTGCCACAACAAGCAATATTAGCTAGATAGACAGACTGACACTGGGTCATTTTATTTGGAGGAAATGAGATTTTAAAAGATCTCCAAGGAAAGTGATTCTTTCTTTCTTTTTGTTAGCATCTGCCAGAAATTCAAGAAAAGCTAGAAAAAAGAACAAGGGGTAGGTACAGTTGGTAGAGAGGAGGAAGAGAGAAGAGAAGCACAAAAAATAACCTTGGAGCATTTTAGAAATAAAAATATGACTAGGTCTCATTTAAGTCTCTCTAGCTCACAGTGCCTGATGGGGTCAAACTCCCAAGGACTTGGGACTCTTCCTTTCCAAATGTCAATCTCAAATTATTTGAGTTTGGCAGAGCTGCACAGAAAAAAGACTTTGAAGTCAATAATCAATTTGAAATATCCATTTTATGCCAGGTTAATTCTTTCCCAACCTCTATGTTTAACACTCCTACTCTAAATATCAGCAATTTGGCAAGTTCCTTTTCTTTCTGCTCTTCATATCTTGTGTTGATTTATAACCACATTCCAGAAAAGGCTCAGTAACCAACCAAAGTTCTAAGATTGATTTATTGCCCTCCATGTCAATTAGAAGATCCTTACAGAAAGTCTTCTATCAGAAACCCTTACACACAGCCTTGGCACACACACACACACACACATATACACACACGCACACACATACACACACACACACACGGGAGGAGCAAGGAGAATGCAGTACTGTGTACTACTCTCTGAGAACCATAATCCAACAACCTTTCTTTCAGAATTAAGGAATCCCAACAAAACTCTCAAGTGCAATGCAACAGCAATTACAACAGCAAGCATACTGCCCAGAAGCCTCTAATGTCATGGGTGAAGTTAGGCTTCCTTGGTAAGAGAAACAAGGTCCTAAGAACCGAACAACATTTAACAACACCACTGCTGCTTGACAGGGACCAGAATTCCCTTGAATTTGGTTAGCTATAATGCCAACCAGTCAGTAAAACGGGGACACACACACATACACACACACACACACCACACCACACCACACCACCCCCCACCCCCCCCTCACAAACCTGCACCATCAGGAGCCGGAGTTCAAGGAGATCAGGCACACACACACACACACACACACACACACATACACACGTAGACGCGCGCAACAGAAAAGTTGCCCGAAAGCCCTACCTGAGGATGGCTGTGTCCCCCTGCCTCACGGTGATGTTGTCCGTGCCTCGGTTAAAATCCACGCTGCGAACAGGCAGTCCTGTGGGAAGAAGGCAGAGCAATCTCAGTAGGACCAGCGGCAACTGTTTCCGATCCGGCTGAACTCTCCCGACCATGGTGGCCACGCCGAGGTGCGGGTCCGCGGGGTGCTCTGGAGGGGTGCGCACTGCTCGCGAGGAGAGGCTTCACCAACAAGGGGCTTTCATCCACAGCGAGCGCAGAGCGGGCTTTGCCAGTTTATGGTCCTTTCCACTTTGCCTCTCTCTTTCCCTCGCTCAGTCTCTTTTCCCTCTAAGACTTAACAAAGCCCTCATAAAACCCAAGCAGAAGGGTGAAAAGTAAAAGCAACACAATTTCAAAAGAGAGAGTGCAAATAGCAAGCCCCCTGAAAGAGCTGAAGAGGAAGCCAAAGGAAGGGGTTCTTGTTTGGTCTCTCAGTTGCTGGATGCTCCTCTGCCAGTGTCTGAGCTGAGCTCCTTCGCTCTGTAACCCACTTTCCCAGGCTGGCGGGCGGGCGGGCGAGGGAGCCGGCACCAAGCCTGCCCGTGAGTGTACAGAAACAGCCACACAGCAGCAGCAGCAGCAGAAGCAGAAGCAGCAGAAGCAGCAGCAACCCAGAGCCTCTCTCCCCCTCCTCCCTTTCCTGTTTCTCCCAGTCCCCGGCGCTCTCTCTGCTCAGCACCTCCCCCCCACCCCCCCACCCTGCTGGTTATCAACAGCCCCTCCACGTCATCCCCTCTGCCCTCCCCTCGACTTGGCCCCTCGCTTTGCACAACTGCCCCCTTCAGCAGCAGCGAGCCTCAGTGAAAGCCTGATGCGCCTTTGGGTTGTCAGGACGACAGCTCCATCTGAGGCCTGGCTGATTTCCTTAAGAAGGGGGAATGGAGTTTAGAGGTACTGTTCAGGAGAGAGGAGAGAAGGAGAGGGACTTAAGCTATAAAAGAACAGGAGAAAGAGTCCAGGAAAGGAGAGGGAAGGAGTGAGGAAAGAAGAAAAAGGAGGTGGGAAGGAGAGTTGCAAATGGGGGGAGTGGGACAGAGAAGGACGGGAAACCATTGAGGTGGGAAGTGAGGGTGGGGAATGTCTTGAAAGATGGGAGAAGGAAACTGAGGAGAAACGTGACAGTGGAGTCTAAGAATAAAAGCCAAAGTTGATTTCAAATGAAACATTCTTGGCAACTGGCTTTGCCTGTTCAAATCTTGTTCATTCTTTCCTCTTTCCTGCACTTTCTCTTACAGGATTAAAATGGTTTATTTTCTCTCCTTCCTTCGTCCCCTCCCCCTCTTGGAACCCCCTTATGAAAGATGGATTTGGAGACAATGCTGGTATTGAGTGGTCTGGAGTGTGAATGCTTGGCTTGTTTTTTCCAAGTGCCAGCCTCAGCAGCTGATCCCTGATCCTTAAATCAACTTCACTCTCCAGGAAACCCTCACTCAATCCTACACATGAGTAATGGTATTAAAGATTACTATTTAAAGGACACACTGAATTGCTACCCAAGTTCCTCCTGGCACTTACTTCTCAAAATGTTCATATGCAAGGAAAGAGATTTGTAAATCACAAACCTTGTCATTTGCAAGGAGACACTAAGTAAGGTTGTATGCAGTACTCCAGCTAATGGCAGACAGGTTACCATCATTTGTCACTCCTTCTATTCCATGAGCCAAGCAAGTGATGAGGACCATAAAGACCACTGATAGTCACTCAAGTGAGAGCCCCGCACTCTTGGACATCTCCCTCAGTACTGATGTTGAGGATGAAGAATGTGTTTGTACCAGCCAAGGACTTTATTTTTCTCTTTTTTTGATTATGTTTATTCAAATAATGAAAGTGTTCATATGGTACAAAAACCAAATGGTACAGGCGCTATAGAATGAACTGTTGTTTTTTTCTTAATCCTATCTTTAGGCAACCCATTTCTCTTTTTTGGAGGCAACATATATTTTTAGTTTGTTATGTATCTTTCCACAAATATTCCATACATATGAAAATAAATATGCACATAGAGAGATATTATACCCATCCCTCTTATGTAAGCAAGTGTTTAGCCTAGGACATTTGCCAAAAATAAAATAAAAAGAAAGAAACATGCTTAGGATTCCTTATCACAGAGCACAAGCCTTAAGGAAACACTGTGCTGAAACTGGCTTGCCCTCAGAATACTCAAAGCACTTTTTCTACTGTGTGTTATCAGTTTAAAAGATAGATAAACTCTTACAGATTATGTGAGGAAAAAAAGGAAGACCTCTTTTGCTTTTAAGAAAAAACTGAGGACTGGAATCTGAATTGTCACAAATTCATAATTGATGGAGTTCAATGAATTTTATGTGTACTGTGCATTCATTTTATATAAATCAAAGTGTCCTATATCAGGGATTATAAGCAGTGCCCAGTTAATAAACCAATGATAGACCACTAAGTTATAACTCAGCTGTTTAAAACTTGGAATCCATTTTGCCACAGGAGAAATGGTTAGGCCAAGTGGATAGTTGACTACAAAACTCATAATCCTGTGAATCCCAGAATCAATGGAAAAATGAGCTTCAACTGCCAAAAAACAAAAACAAAAACAAACAAACAAAACCCCCACAAAGATCAAAGATGCAAGGATTACATAACTTTCTGCCACAATTGCAGAGAAGCACCCTCCCTTGCCCCACACCACCAACAGACTTGGCCTTCTTTGTCAGGCTAATTCTAAGCACTTAGGAATGAAGAGTTAGCTTAGAAAAAGGCTTCTATTAACATATATCCTTTGGTTTGGTGCTTCTTCCATGTCAAATGGAAGAAAAGAGAGATAAAAGAGGCTGGTAGCTATGAGAATTATCTGTTTCCACTGCTAGTGCTAGGTGAATAGTATGACTCCCAGTAAGAGCAGAGATACTCTGAGGGGATGGATCAGACATTTAAAGAGTATGAGCATTTTCCTGTGTCAGTCAACTAGATTTTGTATGAAGAAAGAAAATGTTTTTTTCAGGACAAGGAGAAAGTATGGTGGGTGGTAGCGTATTATAAACAGAAGATGTTATAATCATGATTGTTAGCTAATACCTATACTGGTCACCTCATACTACCAGAAGAACTTGCCTGGTAGTGCTTGGAGAAAACATATGCTTAACATACTGAAACACAAAGTAATTTATATCAAAGTAGTAGGAATGTGGAATTTGTAGCGAATCAATCAAATCTGGAATTTGCCTCTACATTCACTATGAGAAAAGGATATATTAAAGTAAATCTGGATTGTAATCAGAATTATAGAATTGCCTAACCTACCTAATGAGAAAAAAATTACAAGCATATATGTGTACAAAAATCATATAATGTAATTAGAGGTTTTTAAAAATATCTTTATTAAATAAAGTCCATTTCTTGGCCACTTTTGTTAAACTGAATTCACTTACTATGACAACTGAAAGTAAGACACAGTTTTTTAAAAAGACTGTATTTTTAAAAATTCTCTAATTTAGGCTGTTTAGATATTATTTCTAATCAATTAGACTGAATCTCTCTCAACAATTTCAAAATTACGAAGTTTGTTTCCTTTATTTAAAATTTATTATTTACATCCAGGGAGCACTTCAAGTACAGCTCTTTAACCCAGCCCTTGGCCCAGAGGGAGTACTCTGTACTTCATAACTATAAGAACGGAAGAGTGATTAAATGCTCATGCTTACTCAGAGGCTTACCTCACCATTTACAAAATAATAAAAGTGTTTGAGGGTGCACCAGCTACTTCCATTTCAACATTATGCTTTCTCAGAGTTCTTCCTTTTTTCAATTATTGATAGAATCCTTCTGGCTTTTTGTCCTCTATGATCTTTTGTTTTCTAATAAATCCAACAGTCAATATACATTGGATAATGTATCTCATCCTAATGGTACTCCCCTAAATCTATCCTGATATTAACTTCTCTGTTTTCTTTCCTCGGAAGTGTAGAGAAGGAAACAAATAAACGTGTGGCTGAAATTTACACAAGCTATCTTTCTGTAAACCACTATATACATTCTTCCAAGAGGGTTGGCAAAAATGAACATACTTTCAGGTTATTTGTGAGGCAAGTATGGCTGTTAGCCATGTGAAACAGCCATCATCACCCAAGTAAGATGATCTTAACTACTACTTTAAAATAACATACTGCCTTTCTAAAAGAGGCTTTAGAAGATTCTGGCACTCTCCAGGGACAAATGTTGCAGGAAAAACAAAAACTGGCTAACGTCTGAGTACCCTAAGAAGCATGAAAGGTTTATTCTTCTGTTTAGCTTTATAAGGTAATAGGCTCACATGAAATCCAGATGCAGCCTGGAATGCGCAACTAATTTAGCAACACTGCTTGCATTTTATGCTAAACATGTCTATAATATTAATATACTACTCTACATTTCTACAGTTGTAAGGTCTTAATCATAATAACACCATGCCTGTACCTTACTTTTCTAAGTGGAATCAACATTTCCATATGAACTAGAAATGCAGAATTGTTAATACTTCTCCTTAGGATCCCTGGTATGACATTTTCAATGATTTCATCATAATTTAGCAATATTCAAGTATCCCAGTTTACGCTTATAAACATAGTACTATCTTATGTGAGTTTTCTCTGGAATCTAGCCCTTCCAATACAGACACTTCATTGGCATGCGTGTCACTGCCTAAGAAAATCAGTCAGCTGCAAGTCAGTTAAATATTGTCTAAATCTTTACTATAGACCCCCTCCCCCAGTGATGTAGAACACTTTTCCACATCCTGCACAATTAAAAAATCACTCTTTAGTTTGCATTTAGTGCATGTCTTTGTGGTTTGTTATTATCATATCAGTCTTTTGCTTCTAAGTAAGTATACTTTGGTCACTTGTTCTATTTTGGTAGGCATCGACGGTTGGATCTGTCCCAGTTTTTGAAAGACTTTGGGATTCTTAAACTGCTACCTGCATCCTCACTTCCTGCTCCTGCTCGTGATTATGCATAAACATATATGGGCTTACACTTATTGATGCATTTGCACATCAGAAAAGTAATTTTCATGTGACTTATTATTTCCCAGAAATACATACACCAGCCCTTGGACCTTTCTCTTTCTAGGTTGTCCCCTCTGCCACCATGTACAAGGAGGTAGAAATAGTTAAAAAATGCTGCATCTGCATTGCTACTACTCTTTTTGATCTACCCCCCAGATATGGGAAGAATACTGCAACATCTGGAAAGATGACAGTAATGGCATCTTCAGTATAGCAACATGTTAGTATAAGCAGGTAATCAGGAAATTCTACCCTCTATTTGTGGTTGTCGTAGTAACTTGAATTCCTACAATCCGAAAATAGACCAAGGAGAAGTGAGGAATAGTGGAGGTGGGTGTACAATTCCATATTCTGACATGCCCAGTATGTTTGTAATTCATTAATTTGATCAATATGCTTTTATTGATACAGTAGTGAATCAAGACAGGCCAAGACTCTCTTCTATTGAACTTATATCCTAGATGCAGAAATGAACACCATACAAGTACATACATATTAAGATTATTTCAGAGAGTAAATGCTATTAAAGAAAAATGTGTGATACAGAGTACATGGCCTGGAGATGTGGTGATGGGAACATAAAGAAAAGTGGTCAACCAACACCTCTTTTTAGAGGTTGGTATTTTAACTAAATCCCAAAATCTAAGGAGGATTCCACGCAAATATCAGCACAAAGGCCTTTCTGGGTAAAAGAAATGGCATTCACGGCCGGGCGCGGTGGCTCAAGCCTGTAATCCCAGCACTTTGGGAGGCCAAGACGGGCGGATCACGAGGTCAGGAGATCGAGACCATCCTGGCTAACACGGTGAAACCCCGTCTATACTAAAAAATACAAAAACTAGCCGGGCGAGGTGGCGGGCGCCTGTAGTCCCAGCTACTCAGGAGGCTGAGGCAGGAGAATGGCGTAAACCCGGGAGGCAGAGCTTGCAGTGAGCTGAGATCTGGCCACTGCACTCCAGTCCAGGCGACAAAGCGAGACTCCGCCTCAAAAAAAAAAAAAAAAGAAATGGCATTCACAAAGGCCCTGAGGTAGAACTAAGTGTGTCATACACCAGGAACCAAAATAAGGACAATAAACCTGGGATGTAGTTTGTGTGTATGTTATGGGGGTAGTTGGAAAAGACAAATAAAAATTAGAAAGTGAGGAGGGGTTATAATGAAAACATTCCATGTAAGAAATTTAGATTTTAGTTTAATGACTTGAATAAGCAAAGGATTGATATGATCTGATTTACATCTTAGAAAGATTGAAGAATGGACTGTAAAAGAGCAATAGCAGAAGCAAGCAAACAAGCCAAAGAAAATCGTAGTCATCCAGTGGCAACTGGCTTAGACTATGGGGTAAAAATGAGATGGAGAGGAGATTGAGTTGGCTAGACTTGATCATAATGGGAAAATCTTCCCCAAAAGGCTGTGTGCTATCATAAGTGATCAGTGTTTTCCATATTCCAGCATTTGTCCTCACTGTATTAATTCAACTCTAGTATACCCTTGCAGAAAGCCACCACTCATCAAATCATCAAATAAGAATTGACGGAATATCAAGTAGGATGTTATTAATACCAGCTAGTCAAAAAAAGTGTTCCAGTTGCTGCTTTTCTTTAAGTATGAACTTTGCTTACCATTAATATGTTTATTGTGTGTTAATTAAATATCAGTGTAATAAGCCAGTGTGTTAGAAATTAAGAAGTGCATAACAAGATCAACAGATGCTATGTTGATTATAAACTTTACTATTATTAAACTTTACTAAGTATTTCCTTACATATCTATATTTATCAGGTAATATCTATCCTGCTAAATCTAAAAAAATGCCTAGTTAAATATCTTGAGGCTATAAGACATGTAAATAACACCAATATGTTTTCTCCAAAGTTTACTAACAATATCGAGCTGCAGGGCAAGTTTAGTATTAGGTCATTTAGGTCAAAGGGTCCCAGAAGTCTATCTGCTTAAAAGTATCTTCCTGTCTTATCTTGTCTGTAATTCACATTCTCAGCCCTTTGTGCTTTTAATATTGAGTCTAGGAGCATTGCCTAGATGAGAAGAAGAGGATTCACAAACCCTGCCAAATCAGTTGTGTCGCCATGTATGAGAAAGTTCATTAAATTAATGAATAATTCTTGAGACCTATCATATAACAGGGACTGTGCTAACCTCTAAGGAAACAATGATGTACAAGACTGACCACCCTGCCCTTGTGCAAGTCTAATGAGGAAATGGCATTAGAAACTCCTTCCAGAGAGGGATTAAATATTGTCTTGTAAAATTATAAGGCAAACCTTTCAAACTTGCTCTTCAGTATAG
This sequence comes from Trachypithecus francoisi, assembly GCF_009764315.1. Taxonomy (NCBI): domain Eukaryota; kingdom Metazoa; phylum Chordata; class Mammalia; order Primates; family Cercopithecidae; genus Trachypithecus; species Trachypithecus francoisi. The sequence continues at coordinate 72,579,202 of NW_022681453.1, read as the reverse complement.
AACAGAGGCAAACTAATCAACATATATGCCCAGTCTTCTCTTTGGTGCTGATTAGTACTGAAAATACTAAAATTCAGAGTCCTTATTTTCAGGAACCCAGAAACTCATGAGATAGAGCAATAAGATGAACACACATGAAGCACAGAATAAGATTCGTCAGTGAGTAACTGAGGACTGAATTGTAAGGGAGCAGAATTAAAATGCTATGGGAGTTCAGAAAAAGGAAGCCAGTAAGGGACTTTGTGGAGAAAATGGCATTTTAGGTCATCATTGAAAGGTGTGTAAGAAGATAATGGAGGAAGACAACTCTTTAAGCAAAGTATGGCCATGAGAATCAGTCTGCAACAAGAATGGAGCTGCAGGAAGACTCACCCAACTAACAGAAGGAGAGGAGAGGACAGGAGGAAGAAGGTGGGTTAGAGAAATTACCTAATGAAAATTCCCAAATGCCTGAATGAAGAGTCACGCTTCATCTCATAGTTAGAAGGCTACTTTAGATTCTGGAGGAGGGAGGAGAGACACTGACATCTTAGGGAGCTTATTTTGGCAATGGGAAATTAGAAAGTAGAACAAAGATGAAGTAGAATAACTAGTTAGAAGGCTAATAAAGTTGTAGATGAAATGATGAGAGGCAAACCTTATCAATTATATACACTGTTGCTTCCTAATAATGATGAGGAATGAAATCCTTCATTCAGAGACTTCACATTCATGGGGAAGGACAAGTTGTAGGAAAGTGTATGAGGGTGGAGATGGCAAAAAATTAAAATGGAAAGTTACTCTGTTTCTGTAAGTTGGGGCTAGTGGGGGTCTTGACAGGCATGTTAATGAGTTTGGTCTTTATTCTGTATACAATATGGAGCCATCAAAAACTTTGAGCAAGGAGTATTTTAAGAAGGTAACTAACTGGAAATGGAATGGAAGATAGATTTGGAGAAGTCACAGTCAGGGAAGACCAGTTATAAAATTTCTGAAACAGCATAGTCAAGAGATGACAAAAGCAGACTACGGGACAATGACAGTGAAAAGAGAAAAGAGGTGAAAACTTTTAGAGAAATTTCACAGGACTGATGGGACTTGTCAACTTACTGGATATTGCAGTTGAAAAAATAGGAAGGGTAAACGATGCCTCTCCTTTTCTTTTCTTGAAGTCCAGGTTGATAAAATAGAAACGTTGGGTTAAAAAAAAAAAAAAAAAAGCTAGATTCAGAGGGAATTTGCAAATTCTACTTTTAGAATTCTGGATTGGTTCCTAAACTGGTACTCAAATAGCCTGCACTTCCAGATGGACAGGCTCAGGAAGTTGTCTTAGGAATATGACATTCTTCACAGGAGAGCTGTCTCTGTATTCTGTAATAAACTAAGTCCAGAAATTCAGATTCTTTTCCCCATATTTGTTTTTTTCTTTTTTTCTATCATATGTTTCTGTTACTTCAATATATTTATATATGCAGCATGTTGACAAGTGACCTATTTGCCAATAATGAATCTCATTTTGAATTTTAAAACCACATCCATATAAAAATTAACTGATTCTGTTTCAAGAAGAAATATCATCTGAACTTGTCTCCCTCTGCTGGTTGCATATTGAGGCATCATAAATCTTTTTAAACCACGGTAATATTAGAAATAGAAACATCCAATGATAATGTGTTTTGTTCAACTATAGAGCTTTGCAGTTTGCAAATGTATAGTGACACACATAATTTAATATGGTATCTTCCTGCAACTTTGTGAGATAAACTGTACAAGTATTATCACCCTACTTGTCAGAAAATTACTTTGAGACTTTAAGCCAGTAAATCTCATATGAAATTAGAGGAAAATCAGGAAGCATGTGCAATTAGAAGAATTGCATACTGTTAAAGATAGAAAAGACCCAGAAAATCTTCTTGTTCAATCCTCTGATTTTATAGCTGAGACATGGAAACTTAGACTTTATACAGTTATTTAGGATGACTGAGATTAGTATTTAAAAAGCCCAACTCTCAAAACAGTGCCCTTTCTATTATACCATGCTGCCTGCCTAATAATATCAGGATATAAATCCTTTATAGCATAGCTGAAGCATTTACAGAAGTAGGCTGGGTTGTAGATTGAAAATGTCTGTTTCTCTGAGGCCAAATCTACACTGCATCAGAATATCCCATAGCTATGTTAAACTTATAATAAAGTAAGGAACAACAGGAAAACAACACCAAAATAAATGGAATTTACATCAGTTGGACAAATAAGTAAGGCAATGCTCAATAACCTGTTTGAATAGACTACTTGTCTGTCCAGGCTGGGGCTCTATAACCATAGGCAAGGCTTGAGATGATTTTCAGGAACTCCAGAGTATTACAGACTGTGTTAGTAGAAGAGTTGCAGCGAAATTTTCTCACTCTCCCACTGCCTGGGGCACTCTTTTTTCCTCCCTGTATATCCTACATAGACAGTCTACTATGGCTTTCTGGTTTTCACCTGAATCACTACTCCTCAAAGTTACTCCCATTCTTAATGGATGTCACTATTCTGTCTTGGCAGGAAATAAAATTTGACTGAAATAATTTATACTTGTGTGTGAGTGACTGGTAAGTTCCAACATCTGAAGGGATAGAAATATCATAAAAGGAGGGTTTCCTAAACTCAATACATTTCTAATAGTTAAAATATTAGGAAAAATATTTTCGTATAGAAGAGTCTTTTAATACCTCTTGCTTCTTTCTAGCAAGAGATAAAGACCTTTGTTTTTTAAAAATTTCAGGTCCACAACTCTAAATGTACCTTAAGAGATGCAAAATTAAAATTACAAACATAATCTATATGATCTTAATCCTTCAAGTCATGATAGCTACTCATATATGAGAAAGCTTAGCTTAGATCATCAACTCAACACATTATGTCTATTAAAATTTTTTATAGAGATACTAGGCATCAGTCAGGAATAGATAAATTAATATTACATGTGAAACTTTATATGATATGTGTATATAAATATAAACAAATATGAACACTACAGACAATTCACAAATATACCTACTTTCCAATAAACTTGGTAAATATTCCTGATGCCCATGTCCAACAACAATTTATCAGTTAAAATTTTCACATGGCTTTTTTTCAGGAGTAAAATTAGTCTTCTTCTATGATGTTCTTTTTGATTTCAAGAAAGCATGACAGAATATTGATCTTAGGATAAAATCTGTCTGGTAAGTGGCTTTAGAAACCATTTGTGATGTTTGGAAGTAATGGGAATGAGATGGTATAAGGAATATTGGCTGTTTCAATAGAATTGGGTTATAGGTAGAGCTTTGATCTAGGAAATATCTAGCTTCGATGTATGGACAAGACACTTTCAAGGGTTAGGAGGCTGGGTGAAAGGATAGACAGGGGAGACAATATGGGTTGTGACAGTACTAAATGAAACAGATGAAATGTGAGCCAATATAGGTAGTGAAAGAGAAGGATATGAGGCAATGAAGGGAAACTTGTAATGTGGTCAATTATTTCTTGAGATAGAACATTTTTATTCATAAGCTGATGTGAGACCTTCTAATGCTGGTGCCTGTTTTAATGCATATCATAACTGGCAAAACGATTTTTCTTGGGAAAAAATGACCACCTTTCCATTAAGAAACAATATTGAGTAGTAATTCACAACTTCTTTTCATTCCTACTAATCGGGGTTACATTATTTTTGGTCAGTGATAGTATTGGCAATAATGCTTGGTTACTTAATCAAATAACAAAAATTGATTGATGATCGCCTACTGTGTAAGTGGGTACTCTGAAAGATCTGTAGGAACTGTTCTCTATGATCCCTGTAATGGGATTCCTCTGTAATAAGATGATTTAAATATTGTTAGAAAAAGAAGATCAACACATAGAAAGAGTGATTTGAAAACAGTATGCAATTAAGTCTGAAATTGTGAGAAAAGAGCTCTAAATGCCCAGAAAGGTCACTTCAACCTACTAAGTGGCAGTTAGAATACTAAACACTGAAGTCACAAAGTACCACAGGGTAAGATTCTTACACTCAAAGAGTGAACAGCCTAGAGATAGATGCAGATGAACAGAGAGTGAAAATATAGTATTAGCTTTGCAAATACTCACACAGTACGCGTTCACATAAAGGAGGCCACCCAATCCCGACTGAAGGACTCCAATCCAGACTGAAGGGAAAGTTCTCTGGAAAAGGTAGGAGCTGAGTTGTGTCCTAAATTAGGGATGGAACTAAGGAGTTAGATGTTGATGGTTAAAAAATAATGTGGGAGAAATTTCAAGAGGGTCAACAATAGAGATAAATGTTTGGAGTCAGGTGCCAACACCGTAGAGCAAGGACATGGGGCAGGAAAGAAGGGGCCCTGACCAGAGAAGGATCACCATGGAGTAGCAGGAATCTCCAGATAGGGAGGATGGAGATGGATTATAAAGAACCTTAAGAGACAGAAAGAGGGAAATCTGAATGTAATGCATTAGTAAACAAGAAGGGCTTTAGTCTCTTGGACAAGTTATTGAAAGTGGCACTTGCTCTAACAGCTGTCTGAAATTGAGGACCCAACTAGGACATTTTCTCCATAATTCAAGCATAACAGATAATGATCTGGCAGTCAAGAATAGAGAAGAAAGATAAATGTAACATATATTAGAACAGAAGACTCAAATGGAATTGTTGTCTAATTGTTTATATGAAATGGGTAAGAGGAAGGTATTCAAGATGAGTCCCATGAATCTCCACTTCCTCCCAATCCTGGTTTCTGAAGAATGGAATCATCATTGATAGGGACCAAGAAGTTGAGAAAGAATAATGAAGTATATCGGGGGTGGTGGAGTGAGGAACTAATTCCTCATAAACATCAGGTCTGCTATCTAGTTAACTACTTGTATGAGATGGAGTGTGCCTGTTACTGGTTTTGGCTGCATTAGCTCAACCAACATTAATTTCTCAGGTGCGCACAATTAAGAAAGTAAAACTTGCAAAAAGAAGCCATATGATCCTTTCAATGTTGATGCTTATATTTGTTAGTATTAATAAATAAAATGACATTAATTATTCTCTAATATCCATTCTAAAAATGTGATACACATAATACCTGGGCTTAAGTGGACTTTATGCACTAAAGTTTGAGTGTCATCAACTTATGTTTAATATAACCCAATAATCTATTTATTTTTATTAACTAGATCTCATCTTCAAATTCTTAGGGAGTCCAAAATATTCTGGGATATGCTCACTGAATTTGATTGTTCATCATTATCCTCTGCCCTTGGGTGTCTCATACCTTTCTTTATTCTAATCTATTTCTAACTAGAGCCAGACATTTAAAAAATATATTCTGTACATTTCAAAATGCATTTTGAATACCAAATAAAGTTATAAAACAGCTTTCCTCAATATTAATAAATAATAAGATTTATGTTGGGAAGGTTAGATTTAAGTTTAAATATTAAAGAAGAAATTTACAAAATATAGTTATAAATATGGAGCTGGGCTTTAAGAAAGTATCCCATAGTGGAATACAGATTTAGAAGTCACCAGGGTAAAGGTAAGAGGTAAGAGTTGCAATGCAGGGGTGTGTGTGTGTGTGTGTGTGTGTGTGTGTGTGTGTTTGAGAGACTAACAGAAGAAAAATAAGAGTAGAGTCTAATAACTGCATCTTGAATAGGGTTTGCCATGTTGGAGTAAGAAGTAAGAAGCAAGAAAAGTTGCTCCTCAAAAGCAGCAGGACCAGAGTATATCTCTTTTCATCTGTACAGCACAAAATGCTTTCACATTCATTTGTCTTCACTTGACACCTTATAGCACTCCAGAGAGCTCTTTGGAAGAAAGATGTTTTAAGTGTCAGGTATTAAGATAATAAACATAAAAACAATAATAGATACACAAGACCTTTAAATAGAAGGAGGGTACTGCCTATATTCATCACTAAGTGGTTTGGATCAGTTCCAAAGGCTGGTGGGAAACCAGAGTAGGAAACGTCTAGGGCATCCCTAAGTGTATAGTGAGGTGATAAACACACTGTGTAAGAGGGTGGTCTCCTCTCCAAATATGCCCTTTTGTCTCATCCAAAGTCGTATTAGTACTGACACTAATTCAATAGTTTATTGCTACATGTATAATGGGACTTTCATGGTCCCAAGAGAAATTCTTAGATCACAAACCATCATTATTATCATCGAAGTGGAAGATCATGGACTTTTATGAAAGGAATTGTTTAAATACATGTGGGATTTTTTTTTCTTGTAAACAACTGAAATGAAATCATTCCCCCAAATGTCATTTTATAATGGTTACTCTGATTTGCAAATACAATATGAGATTCTGATGTTATCCAAGCATTTCACAAATGAAATAATATGTTACCTCTGGAAACTGGCAACAAATTATCATTTATCCCAAGAAATATTTTAAAAATTTGAAAAAATATAGAACATCACCAACACCCCCAACACACACAAAAATACATATGCAAACATATTCATTCAGCAACTCATCCTTAATTTAATTAAAGCCTTACTATAGAAGATTAGATTCCAAGGCTGGTTCTTAGTTGTGCTCATGTTGTTTCTAGATGAGGCAAATGCAGAACCAGAGAACTGAAGACTGAAACCTTGAGCTCCAAGTCATGTAGGATGTTTGCAGAAAGAAAGATATGTGTCTGGGGCTATCTTTGGTATTATGCATAGATTCTGAGCTTGAGTTTTCATATTTGACAAATAAAAATCCTACAGATATTCAGATATAAGAAGAAGATTTGGTACATCCCCACTGTATTTCCAGCCACTCAATTGTGTCACCTGAAACTTGGTGCTGAATACTGCACTGATTCTTTATCATCTCCTCTTGCCTAGACAGAGCCAAAGTATTATAATGTACTATACGTCAAAGTCTTCTCAGCAGTTTTTTTCTATCTGAAATTTAGATGGAAAATGTCCTTAATTTATATAGAAAATGTCAAGTTTATGGCCACAGATTTGTGTGTTATAAAACAGCAAAAACATTCAGAGTGAAGGCATATTTAATTTGCAGCTTTTTTGTGTTGATCAAAATTTAAAATGTTTTCCCTTACAAGCAATAAAAAAGGGTAGTTCTGATCACTTCTCAATATCTATAATTATATCCCCCAAATTATAAACTTTAAACCACACAGTTTATTGTATCTTCCAATTTTTTAATTGGATGGGGTCATAGCTGTCATAAGATCCAGCTCTTTCATTTTACAATTGGAATAACTGAGACCCTAAGACTTTAAAGATCTTCCTCAAGGTCACATAATAGATTGTAGGAGAACCAGGATAAAAATTGCATTGGGAGTTATACCTGATGTAAATGACGAGTTAATGGGTGCTGACAAGTTGATGGGTGCAGCACACCAACATGGCACAAGTATACATATGTAACAAACCTGCATGTTATGCCCATGTACCCTAGAACTTAAAGTATAATAATAATAATAATAAATAAATAAATAAAGCATTTCTTCTTATTCTCAGTTCAGAATTCTGACTTAAATACAATGACAGTCTGTCAAAGGAAGACATATATGACCATGTGCATATGTGTACGTGTTTGTGTTGGTGTGTGTGTACGTGTGTTGGTGTATTTCTTTGCTTAGTCTGTTTCGTGGATAGAGTCCTCCTACTTCCTTCCCCACTCCCTTCAACCTTTCTTTATGCAGCAAATTCTTGTTTTGTATATTATTTTTATTTGTGTTAGTGAACAGGTTATTCAGGTTAGCCTGCTCATGTTAGTGAGTAATCTGCTCACTAACACAAATAATAATACATAAAACAAGAATTATTATTATCATTTTATTATTTTTAAATTTTAGTTTCAGGTGGTATATGTGCAGGTTTGTTATATGGGTAAATTGTGTGTCACTGAGGCTTGCTGTATGAATGATCCCATTACCAAGGTGCCCAACAGGTAGCCTTCCAATGCATGCCCACCTTCCCACCCTCCCCCCTCAAACAGTTTCATCTATTGTTCCCTTACTTGCATCCATGTGTATTCAGTTCTTACCTCCCACTTATAAGTAAGAACATACAGTATTTGTTTTCTAGACAGAGCCGAAGTATTATAATGTACTATATGTTTGCTTAGGATTGCATTGGTTTGCTTAGGATTACAGCAATGGATTACAGCCTCCAGCTGTATCCATGTTGCTGCAAGATACGATTTCACTTTTTATGGCTGCATAGTATTCCACAGTGTATTTGTGTCACATGTTCTTTATTCTGTCTACCACTGACGGGCATCTTGGTTGATTCCATGTCTTTGCTATTGTGAATACCACTTATGCAGCAAATTCTTACTCCTTAATCAAGACCTGTTTAAATATCATCTCTTTCTGCTTTCTGCTCCCATCTTGGGTAGTGTCCCTTGCTTTACTCTCATAGAAAGCACTTGAATCATTTCAAGTACACAGTAGCAGAGTTGTCTGCACTTGAATCATTTTGGTAGCAGAGTTGTCAAACACATCAGAGTTCTTTGAAAATACATCTGTATACTACTTTAGAGTAGATCATGGACCATTTTCACTATTTTACAAACTCCTTAAGAGTATGAATCAGGCCAGGTGCGGTGGCTCACACCTGTAATCCGAGTACTTTGGGAGACTGAGGCAGGCAGATCACATGAGGTCAGGAGTTCAAGATCAGCCTGACCAATATGGAGAAATCCTGTCTCTACTAAAAATACAAAATTAGCCAGGTGTGGTAGCTGTAAACCCAGCTACTCAGGAGGCTGAGGCAAGAGAATCACTTGAACCTGGGAGGCAGAATTTGCAGTGAGCCGAGATCATGCCATTGCACTTCAGCCTGGGCAACAAGAGTGAAACTCTGTCTCAAAAAATAAGAGAATATGAATCATAAGCTACTTGCCCTTGAATGCACAGGGACTAGCACAGCGCTTGATTATGGTAAGTATTCCATAGGAGTTTGTAGAAATGGTTCAATTTAATTTAGACAAATTTAGCAAAACCCTACTCTTTAGAGGATTTAGTTTAACGAAGAAGTATATCTTTACTGTAGACATCATATTGTACTTCATTTTAATGCTTCTGAAATTTATAGAAAATATAAGGACCTGACTTTCATAAATACCAGTAGTGGAATGTTAGGGGTGAACCAAGTGTCATTTTTCAGAAGCAATACTGGTAGCTACACTTCCCATTAAGTATTATTCTAAAGAAATAGTACCTATAACTTCTCATGACTTTTTGAAAACTTCACTTTTCTCCCTATGTGAAGATAATATTTTATATTCATTTATACAGAGTTTGTTAAACTGGTCAGAGACCTGGAATTTCAGAACTAATCTTAATTGGGTGATGCTTCAGTTAATGGTCTATTGACTAACCTGAAGATTTGCTACTGGGGAATATCTGAACGGTTACATCTATTCCTATATGACTAAAAATACATTATTTAGAGAAGGCTACAATTTTGGAATGTGTGAATGAGACCACTGAGAACAAGACAGAGTAGGTCCAATCATCTAGTTCAACGATTCCTCCCATGACAGATAGCGGAAGGTCATTTAAGCGAAGTTGCATATCCAGGCCTCTCTGGGCTGAATTATGACCAGAGTTTGATGAGTGGGGAAATTAGGGTGGTTACTAATAATCTTTGCCCTTTTTAGTATGTGCTTCTCTGACTTTGCCCCAGTCACTGTCTGTCTCCACTTTGTTGCCTCTCCCTTTCCCTACACTTTTCACTCACATTCACTCTAATTTCTTTTCTGAAAATTTCCCTTCTCTGCACTCCTGTATCTTTTTTTTTTGAACAATCTCTTTATTTCTTCTTCTTCTTCTTCTTCTTCTTATTATACTTAAGTTCTCTGGTACATGTGCATAACGTGCAGGTTTGTTATATATGTATACATGTGCCATGTTGTTGTGCTGCACCCATTAACTCGTCATTAACATTAGGTATATCTCCTAAGGCTATTCCTTCCCCCTCCCCCCTCCCCACAATAGGCTCCTGTGTGTGATGTTCCCCTTCCTGTGTCCAAGTGATCTCATTGAACAATCTCTTTCTTTCGTTTCTTCCTCCTCACTCAACACCCTATGCCCCACACCGGATTATTAAAAAACAGTTGAATATTTAAACATTATGTAATATTTGTACTGAAAACATTTTCTGGAATTTTTTATTCTTAATTTTCCATTTGGTATTTAGTCACCAAGCATTCTTGATTAGGAGGGTTTCAAGATGAAAGCAGTAAACGAATCCTGAATTTTTACCTTTGACAAAAGGAAAGAAGACAGAGACTGAAAAGTGCTAGGGGAAAATTTTGAAGAAAAGTCCTTGACCTCAAGAACATCCTACTGTAGTGGGTAAGGCACATGCACAAATTGCTTTTTGCTTATATGTAATCTCAGATTGAATTTTTGTTTTGTAAGTCATCGGCTCCTGGAAATTCAAGGATATCTATTCTGCTTTATGATATATTTAAGTGAGACAAAGAATGGAATCTTAAATAAGAATACTAAATGTGGGAATGTAAGGTAATCCTTCTAGTCCTTTATTAAAATTGGCATAGACTTTGAAGGCTTGGGACTTTAGTGAGAAGGAGGAGATTTGGAAAGGTTCTAAAGCAAAGCCCCCAAAATGATTAAAGCAGTTAGGAAAATTAGCAGATGCCCATTAGTTTGGAGCCAAGCAGACATTTGCTGGATCATATTAGAATCTGTCCAGAGGCCTTAGGAAAATAGTTTTGTAAAGTAATGATTTTAAACAATGAATGTCAAATACAGCTTCATTTTCTTAACACTGCCTTAACCAGTCCCATGCAGCTGCCTTCTAGAAATCCTTTTCTAGCTCCCTTCTAGAAATTCAGGTTGCCCTCATTCCTAACATCAGCTCAGCAAGGGCAGGGTGTGCAGCAGCCTTTATTGCCAGTCCTTCATATCTCGACTCCGTGGCCCTGCCATAAGTTCTGGCTTCCCAGAAGGTCCTCTCCCCTCCCTGCTATATCCTCCCAGCAGTGCCCTCAAAAGCCAGCCAATCCTTAAAAAAAAAAGCATATCAGCAGCAGAACCCAAATAATCATCAAGTAACTAGATGCTCTGATCCTTACATAAAATTGAGATTTGTCACAATACTGTGTATGTAGTGATATTGGAATATGACTATAATAATAAATACATGATTTATATATTATAGATGTATAAAACTTCCACGTCCAGATATTTGGTCAGATGATAGGAATATGAGAAGGAATCAGGTATACTCCTACTTTCACAGTTTATACTTTCACAGAACAGGAACTATCATGCCAACTAACACATTAGCACACTAGAAATTTGAGATGCTGGGATACATATTTGCAAAAGGAAGACTGAAGGCACAAAGGTGAAACTGATTAAGTATTCTCAACGTTTCTGAATGGGGCAAATAATTTCAAGTAAATCTTCATTGTAAAAGTGATGATGAAGCAAAATATATATTTTTATAAATTGAGAAGAAGGAGGAGTGAGAAGGAAACTATACATTGCTCTACTCATTTGGTAATGCAAGCTTTTTAGTATATCCAGAGTAAGGCTATCAGTAGGAGAAATCGTTTAGAGAGATACACAAGAGTGAAAACACAGACGGCTTGCACTGAACTTTACTAGCAGCACAATAGTTGTGGAGACAACATGTATAATTATATGGGACACATTTTCTTTGTAGCTACACACAGACCTATCCCACACACTAAACACACACACACACACACACACACACACACACTCCTCAATCGTTTTCTTTCTAATTTAATGAGGTATAGTATCAAGTATCAAAATTAAATACTCATTTTAGGTGGGGCTCAGTCTGGGAGATAGAAAAGGACTTGACATAATGAAAAATAAAATTAAAATTATTTCTTCTCTTTTCTCCTTAAAACTCAAAGCTAGCCAGGTGTGGTGGCTCATGCCTATAATCCAAGCACTTTGGGAGTCCAAGACAGGAGGATCACTAGAGCCCAGGAGTTCAAGACCATCCTGGCAGCATAGCAAGATCCTTGTTTCCACAAAATTTTTTTTTTAATTAGTGAGGCATGGTGATGCACACCTGTAGTCCCAGCTACTTAGAAGGCTGAGGTAGGAGGATCGCTTGAGCCTGGGAGTTCAACAGTGCAGTGAGCCACTGCACTCAGCCTGGGTGATAGACTCTGTCTCAAAAACAAAACCAAACAAACAAGCAAAAAATACAAAACAAAACAAAACAAACCAAAAACCTCTAAGTCTAATCCTTACTCCTTTCTTTTTAATCTCTCCACACAACACACATACACACACACATGAGCATGCACAATAGAAGAACAACAACAAAAGGATGGAAAGACAGAAAAAAATGAAAGCGAAATGGCTAGATGTGAGGTCTTCAATTGCTTGGATAAGAAGGAGCTAAAAATATTAGAATGCCACTTCCTCTTACTCATCCTTTGCCCCTTCAGATATTAACCACAAAATAAGCTGACTTTCCAAGATCATCAGGCATGCCAAGGGAGATTTCAGCCAAATGTCTGATTTACAATCCTTAGTCAGTAGCATCTGATCTGAAAACCAACAAAAGTGGGTGTTAGAGAAACTTGAAACATTTATATTAATAGACTTCTAAAAAATCAGAATATTTAAAATTCCTTTTGAGATAAAAAATATTTCAACATCAAGCTTCACGAGCTTGTTACTGCATCAACGATATACAGACAAGAGCTGTCAGAAGACTATCAGAGAAATGTGTTTTCCCACCCAAAGCTGCACTTCTCCATTTCCTCTCTCAACTGTATAGCCCATCTGGCAGTGCATGTACAGACCACTGGGAGAACTCAAACTTGGAAATTGAAATTTCAGGCTCAAAGAAAAGGTGAAAATACTACGAATTTCCCCAAAGCTTTAAAACCCCAAACAATAGTAATCTTATTCTGAAACTCAGGAAAGAGTTGTATGAGATTTCTTGTAAAAGAATTGTGTGCATGTGTGTGTAGCATTTTGCAAAAACCTTTGGTAGAAACTGATGACTTCATTAGAAAGCCAGGTGGATCTTGTCCCCCAAAACCCTCCTTTCTGTTTGTTTGCAAAAGATTCAATGAACCTTGTCAGAAGTCTGTTCACTTGCCTCTTTCAGGAGTGGACCAATGCATATGCTATGTCTCTTTAGAAATTTCCCTGAATTACCCAAATGTCCATCAGTGACAGACTGGATTAAGAAAATGTGGCACATATATACCATGGAATACTATGCAGCCATAAAAAAGGATGAGTTTGTGTCCTTTGTAGGGACATGGATGCAGCTGGAAACCATCATTCTCAGCAAACTATCGCAAGAACAGAAAACCAAATACCACATGTTCTCACTCATAGGTGGGAACTGAGCAATGAGATCACTTGGACTTGAGAAGGGGAACATCACACACCGGGGCCTATTATGGGGAGGGGGTAGGGAGGAGGGATTGCATTGGGAGTTATACCTGATGTAAATGATGAGTTGATGGGTGCTGATGAATTGATGGGTGCAGCACACCAACATGGCACAAGTATACATATGTAACAAACCTGCACGTTGTGCACATGTACCCTAGAACTTAAAGTATAATATAATAATAATAATAATAATAATAATAAATTTCCCTGAATTATGGGGCAAAAGGGAAAGAACACAACAAAGTAAGCTGTGTGAATGAGAACTGGCGAAGTTTACATACCTATGGACCCTCTACTTGGGTGTATTGGGGTGTTTAGCTCATGTGAGTTGCAAACTTGATCAGCCTGCATTAGATGTCAATGAATGTGGAGAGTTGAGGCTGCCAATGCAGGTTATTTTCATAGACTCTTTAATGGCTGCTCTACCTACTCTGCTTATACAAATGTTCTTAGAATGGTATTGATTTGAGAGACATTACTTGCCTATGGACTCTTCTCTCTTTTATGGAGACTATTGTTTCTAGATGTTTGTTTTTATGGACCAGCTCAGTCAACAAGAAGTTACTTTTTCCACCTGAGTCATTCTTTAGTTTCTATTTTAATTTTCTTCTCGAAGGAATTCAGATTTCACTAAGAGTGTTTGAATCTCAGAAGCAAGAATAGTACAGTTAGACCACTAGATGCCATCCAGTTCCCTGGTTTTAAAGCTATGAGTGTCCAAATTCTTGAATTTTTAAATAATGTGTCCCAAGACCACAATGTGAAGTGGGAGTAAAGAAAATGCTGAGAAAGCGTTCAACAAAAGAAACAAGATTTTCAGTGAATTTCATACACCCAGGTTCCATTTTCAATTTCATTTGATAAAAGATCTTTTTGTTAGAGGATGAGAACCTCCAGTTGCAGAGAGATTCAGCAGCTTGTTTTAGGCCACCCAGTGAGTGACAGAGCCAGGAGTTGTCTCCAGAGTTGTCAGCAAGCATCCTTCCTGCCCCTCTACACCCCCCTCTACTCATGCCTCTTTCCATCCTGTTGGCATCTACTTTTTTCCTTTTTAAATGTTTCCACAGTTCTTTCTTTCAGTATTACATAGTAGTGTCTAGAGCAGTCTTCTTTTGGTTTCTCTGTGTATTTTATTCAATATTCATTATTAATCAATTCTGAGAGTATTAGTTCACTCTCAAAAGACAGGAGAAGTCATTATTAGCATCACTAATATTATCATCTTTTACATTGACAATGTTTTATTTAGAAACATTCACCTTTTATAGATTTTACACATTAATTATATAGTTATAAACATATACATCCTTATAAAGTACATAGAGGGGGAATATTAAAACTACAGTCTTGAAGTGAGAAATGACTTGCCCAATGGTACACACATATTTAGAAGCACAAGCAGTGTTAGAGTACTGTTTCCAGTGTCTGCTCTTTCCACTTAAACACTCTAACTGAAGACAAGGTTTGGGTGGGGTGGGGGCAGTTAAATTTTCACCTGTGTAGGAGGTAAGTCTGTCTGCTTTCCCTTGACATTTCAAATGACTTGATTCCTTATTAAATCAATCATGCACACACTTACAAATTACGCATTCACCTTGCCAACCTCACCACCAACCTGCTGGAGCAAGACCAGAGGACCACATGTTCCCCCATAAACCTTTCTGCACAATCCACATGGTTGATTATCCTTTCGTTATCAATGTCAATACCTAGACATTCTTTGCAACCATTAAATTATTACAATGTTTTGAGCACAATTGATTCTCTCTTGACCTCTCATCAGTCCTATACCTTCTTTTCCACCAGATTTTTATTCACACAGTCAACTCTGCTCATGACAGAATATCTCATTTTTGGAACCAATCTGTGTAATATGTTACTCAAGACCCCCACCTTATCTCTAAATCCCTATGTGAATATTTAGACTAATAAGCATAAGAGATTAGAAGGACGGATAGAAATCAAACATGAAGTAGATACTTTCCATAGAAAAGAACAATGCCAGGGTAAGGACACATTCCCCAGCACTAGAATATGTATAACTCTAAGGAAACATGTACATATATCCAGTTACGTATTACACAAAATCTCATGCGGCCTCTGAACACCCTTTCATTCCATAATGTAAGGAACGCAGAAACCAGGAAACAGCCCAAGGTAGAGGGAACAATATACTCCAGCCACTAGCACAGTTTTCATCAAAACCTAAATATTTGCAAAGAGGCTCATTCATTTCCTCTATTTTCCAGCTCAATCAAAGCATGTAAATAGTAAGAATACAAATAAATCCTGAATTAGTTACTCTTGGTCTTAAACTAGTGTTGTTTGTCCCACAGTTGACAGCTTGGAAGATTAAAGGTATCAATTTGAATACCCTCTGAAGGGAAAGGAAGATCTTTGTGGTATCAGCAATTCAATTTTCTATTGAAAACTAGTGTCTTTTAGAAGGCATGGCAAAAGCCATTTCTGGGTGAGTCATGGCAAAACAATTACAATCACATTCTTTTGTTGCTTGGGTAGATCACTAGTCAGTTATCCCTGCATCCATGAGCTTCTTTCGTATCTGCCATCTCATACCAGATACCACTTGTGGTGAGCTTCCTTATAACTACTTTGGAAAACTAGTTGAAGGCAGAAGGTAGTTTTCTTTCTTTATTATATAATGAGATCTTTGGGTCACTGGTGGTTGCTTTCTTACTGTGCTTTTAAAAGGAAGAAATGCTTTCAGTTTGCTGGGAGCAGAAATACGTTTTTTCATCTAAAACCATTCCTTGCATCTCACTAAATATTACTGAACGAACCACAAGTAGCTTATGATCTTATCTATTTGGAACAGCAAACTGAATGTATTAGGAAAACCTCTTTAGAGCAGTGGAGCCCAGCAGCCCAGGAAGCTTTCAAGAATAAAATATCTGATGGCAGGTGGCCTGGGTAGTAGACCAGCTGTGTGGCTGTACATAGGAACTGCCACTTAACAAGTTAGGGCATCCTGTTCCCATTGCTCATGGGAAGTTAGACACAATTCTATTCCCTTTAGACACTGTGGGCTGCAGGAGAAAAGGCAGAATTTCATTATGTCCTATGGTTTCTTTTTCATGTGATTTTAGGTTGTACTTGGACAGAACAGTTTCATGTGCAGGAGTAAAAACATCAGTCCCAGGAGATACTGGACCATTGGCCCACAGTCCATATGTCAGTAGTCTCTTTCCCCTTTGGGACTTGGCTAGTTACCATGGTAACTGGCAGCCAAGGCTTATTAGTGCTTGTTAGTGTTTAAAAGGTGATTTATAAGCATATAAATAATTGGCAGCTCTTTAACAGGTGGGGCTCCTGAACTCAGCTGCCTTTGGCAATTATCTACGGGAATCAAGAGCTGTGCTCCTATCCTCTGCAGCTGCCTGCCTGCCTGTCTGGCTCAGAGACCATCAACCTTGAAAACAAGGCAAAGAGGAAACAATCCATTAGTGGAGTGGGTGGAGCAGATTGTACGACCGATGGTGGTCCTTCGCCTAGCCTAGTGCACAGGGACAGATGGGAGAGAGTGCAGGTTACCCACTTTCAACTTTTCATTTAGAAAATATACATACTGCATCCCAAAAGCCCTTGTTTCTTGGAAAATTCATTAGAAATAGAGCCAGACTTACATATATGTGGTTGTTTATACTGGAAGAGCCCCTTATCTAAAAATACCTCCTTGAACCAGCAACCACAGAACCTGAAAGTGCATCAGAATAGATGTACTGTATTGCATTATTTTCAGCTCTCTCTCTCTCTCTCTCTCTCTCTCTCTCTGTGTGTGTGAGAGAGAGAGAGAGAGAGAGAAAGAGAGAGAGAGATATAGGAAGAGAGAGATAGAGAGACAGAGGAGAGTTATTTGAGGGTATCAGGGAAGAATGAAGCTGAGAGAAAAATGGAATAGTTCAATACTTCCAATGTTATTAAACACACAAACGTTGTTTTTTGCCACATGTTTAATAACTGAAGAAACCCAGGAGAGCATGAGAAGACTGAGAAGACAGAGCTGTGAATGCCATGGATACAAGAATTTGTGGACTAGAGCCACAATTTTGTCAGATCACAAATTTGACTGGCTAGACCCAACTTAAATAATTCTGGGTTTGTTGGTTTGTTTGTTTTAATTGATAAGATCTTTTTCAATACCATCTTTTTTTTTTTTTTTTTACAGTTTTGAAGTCCTAGATTACTAAGAAATACATCTTTCAAAGAATGTCATGCATTTATGTCTCTAATACATAAGTGATCCTGCATCAGTTATTATTATTATTTTCACTTTAAGTACATGAGAAAAAGAGAAAAATATGAGAGGATATTTGATAGGTATTACAATAGCAATAAGAAATAAGGGGTGAGACTTTGGAGAGGAAAGACTTTGAAGAGAAAGGCTAAAAGGGGAAAAAACTAGAGGCTACAAAGTTGTTTCCTTTGGTTTTTGCAGCTTATTTCTTTCATTTGTAGAGAATCTCAGGAGCCTATAACCAGGCAAAGTCAGCCAGTGCTGCTTGAGGGATGGCATAAAAATGGTGAGTGTATCAGCTGTGCATTGTCCTGTAGGGCATTCCATCAACTCTAGGAGTTATACAGATCAGCAGTGATTATTTAGGCCTTCAAGCAAGAGGGGCTGATTAGCACTTTTATTTTAACTTATGTAACAGCACATTTTTTCCCCCATTCAACTAAGTGTCTAATTCCAGTGATGAAACACCTCACTCACCAACAACTTGAAAGTGTTATTCAGGTTGATTAAACACTACTCTATTTATGGAAATACTTTTTGTTTTAATAATTGGTAGTGGTTTTTAAGTCTACCATCTACAAAGCAGGGGGTAATTACCTTGATCCTTTCTCTTCCTTGCTGAAGTTTCTGAACACAATATAAGCTTTCTGAAGAAAAATCATATTCGAAATAAAAATAGAAATAACAAACATTTACACAATTCTTACTATGCTCCAGGCATTAGTCCAAGTGCTTCACATATAGTAATTCATTTAATTCTCACAAAATGTATATAAATTAGGCATAATTATTATCCTCTTTTTACATTTCAGAAAACAGAAATGTTAAAAGAAACCTAGTCGTGGATATAGCAAAGAACAAATTGGAACAGCCCTAAAATTTGAAAACATAGCACAATAGAGACTGCCCCCCTGCTTCTTTCAATTTTGTCAACAAATGTGTATTTAGTGATAGTTCCCCCTTCCAATTAAGAAATAGAAAGTTATAAAAAAGTGCAACTCTCATCATAACAAACAAAACAAATTCAGTGAGGTACAAAATCAGATTTTCTGAACCCACCAAAAAAGTGACAATGCAAAGAAACTTTAAATAAACTAAACTTCAGTGATGAACACTTTTGGGAGAGAAGACATACAAAGATGCTCTCCTCCCTGGCTGCTTGGCAGAGAAAGTAAAATTCCCTCATGGACAGGGAAAAGGAAAAATCAACCAAATCTTTAACAAAATTTTAAAGCCTATGTGTGGACTGCTAAGAAAAACTGGAATTCTGAGCCCCTTAACTACAGAGCAAATCTGCATTCACTTGCCAACTCTGTTGCCTGAGTCTTTACCAAGTGTTTGGGGCAGCTTTCCAAAGGCTTGAAGGCAGGAGAGAAGAGCTAGGAGTGATCAGTTTCAACTCAGGATTTGTCTTCCAAGGGCTGGGGGCAGATAAGAGTTCTAAGAGAGACTTATCTGAAACATTTTGGGAGGAAGGAGGCCTTCCTGGCATAGAAAGCCTCGGGGAGGACTGAAAGAAAGCAAAGAGAACTCCCCAGCAACCCACAGAGCTTGCAGCCAGGCTGCAAAAGCAGAGAGAGAGAGCTCCATGTTTTCAAAAAGCCAACATTTGGACAGAAAACCATAGAGACATATGCGTCTTAGTAGCGTTTAGACCCCAAGTCCACCAGAGGTAAATTCTAACTCCACTCTCAAAACATTTAAAGATTATGGTCCGATTAAAGATGCAACATAGCCCAAACACATATCAACCACATATAAGTTTTATTTGGTGCTTAACTCTAGCTATTTTCTGGAAATAAATATGATTTACTTTCATTTCTACTGTTTTTTGAATGTAAAATATCTCTAGTACCATAAAAACTTACATGACATTCAAAGAAGCAAGTAAATAAAACTCATGGCCAAGAGAGAATATACAAAGAAAAGTGGAGCCAAAGATGGCCTAGATGTTAGAATTGTCAGACACATTCTTACAAAGTTTTTAATTAGACATCTAAAAGATCCAGTATAAAAAATAGCCAACAAGAGTGAGGAGATGGAGAAATTTTTGCAGAGACAATGATACTATATTAAATAAAAATATCTGATGAAAATTCTAGAAAACAGTACACTATCAAAATGAAGTTTATTAGATTAACTTAACAGCAGAGTGGAAGGAGAGAAGAATATAAAGTTAGTCTCAAAGATAGGCCAACAGAAAGCACTCATTTTGAAGCACAAAGAGAAAAAAAAAATAGACAAAAGTGCTTGCGATCTGTCGGACAATATCAAACCTACCATGAGTGTAGAAAGAGAAGAGAGAGAATATGGTTTTTAAAAAAAGAATCCAAATAAATTTTCATGGAATGATTCAAAAGGATTAAAAGACATTAACACACATATCCAAGACACTCTGTGATATGGTTTGGCTGTGTCCCCACCCAAATCTCATCTTGAATTGTAGCTCCCATAATTCCCATGTGTTGTGGGAGGGACCCAATGGGAGACAATTAAATCATGGGGGTGATTTCCCCCATACTGTTCTCATGGTAGTAAATAAGTCTCACAAGATCTGATGATTTTATAAGGCGTTTCCCTGTTTGCTTGATTCTCTCATTCTCTCTTGCCTGCTGCCATGTAAGACATGCCTTTTGCCTTCTGCCATGACTGTGAGGCCTCCCCAGCCACATGGGACTGTGAGTTCATTAAACCTCTTTTTCTTTATAAATTACCCAGGTTTCAGTATGTCTTTATTAGCAGAATGAAAACAGACTAATACAGTAAACTGATAACAGTAGCGTAGTGTGCTGCTATAAAGATACCCAAAAATGTGAAAGCAACTTTTGAACTGGGTAACAGGCAGTGGTTAGAAGTTCGGAGGGCTCAGAAGATGACAGGAAAATGTGGGAAAGTTTGGAATTTCCTAAAGACTTGTTGAATGGCTTTGTCCAAAATGCTGATAATGAAATGGACAATGAAATTCAGGCTCAGGTGGTCTCAAATGGAGATAAGAAACTTTTTGAGAACTGGAGTAAATGTAACTCTTGAAATGTTTTAGCAAAGTGACTGGTGACATTTTGTCTGTGCCCTAGAGATTTGTGGATCCTTGTATACTTGAGGAAGATGATTTAGCATATCTGCAGGAAAAAATTTCTGAGTAGCAAAGCATTCAAGATGTGACTTTGGTGCTCCAAAGAATATTCAATTTTAAAAGGAAAATAGAGCATAAAAGTTTTGAAAATTTGTAGCCTGACAATGTGATAGAAAAGAAAAAAAAGAAAAACCTATTTTCTGAGGAGAAACTCAAGCTGGCTGCAGAAATTTGCATAAGTAACAAGGAGCCAAATGTTAATTGCCAAGACAATGGAGAAAGTGTCTCCAGGAAGTGTCAGAGTCCTTTGCAGCACAGGACTGGAGGCCTAGGAGTAATAAATGAATTCCTGAGCTGGGCCCAAGGGCCCCCTGCTGTGTGCAGCCAAGGAACTAGATGCCCTGCATCCTGGCTGCTCTAACCATGGCCAAAAGGGACCAGGATACAGCCCAGGCTGTGGCCTGGGTGCAAGTCCTCAGCTTTGTGAGGTTTCACATGGTGTTGAGCCTGCAGATACACAGAAGTCAAGAATTGAGGTTTGGGAGCCTATACCTAGATTTCAGAAGACGCATAGAAATGCCTGGATGTCCAGGCAGAAGTTTGCTGCAGGGACAGGGCCCTTATGGGGAATCTCTGCTAGGGCAGCATGGAAGGAAAATGTGCAGTTGAAGCCCCCACACAGAGTCTCCACTGGGGCACTGCCTAGTGGAGCTATGAGAAAAGGGCCACCATCCTTCAGACCCCAGAATGGCAGATCCACTGATAGCTTGCACCGTATGCCTGGAAAAGCTGCACACACTCAATGCCAGTGCATTTAAGCAGCAAGGAGGGAGGTTGTACTCTGCAAAGCTACAGGGGCAGAGCTGCCCAAGAACATGGGAACTCACTTCTCACATCAGTGTGAGCTGGATGTGAGACATGGAGTCAAAGGAGATCATATTAAGAGCTTTAAGATTTGACTATCCTCCTGGATTTCAAACTTTCATGGGGCCTTTCACTCCTTCTTTTTGGCCAATTTGTCCCATTTGGAATGGGTGTATTTATCCAATACCTGTACCCCCATTGTATCTAAGAAGTAACTAACTTGCTTTGGATTTTACAGGTTCATAGGCAGAAGGGACTTCCCTTGGCTCAGGATGAGACTTTGGACTGTGGACTTTTGAGTTAACGCTGAAATGAGTTAAGACTTTCGGGGACTGTTGGGAAGGTATGATTGGTTTTGAAATGTGAGAACATGAGATTTAGGAGGAGCTGGGGTGGATTGATATGGTTTACCTGTGTCCCCACCCAACTCTTATCTTGAATTGTAGCTCCTATAAATCCTCTGTGCTTTGGGCAGGACCCAGTGGGAAATAATTGAATTATGGGTGCAGTTTCCCTATAATGTTATCATGGTAGTAAATAAGTCACTCAAAATCTGATGATTTTATAAGGGATTTTTCTTTTTGTTTGGTTCTCTCATTCTCTGTTGCCTGCCACCATGTAAGATGTGCCTGTTTCATTCTACCATGATTGTGAAGCCTTCCCAGCCATGTGGAACTGTGAATCCATGAAATCGCTTTTTCTTTATAAATAACCCAATATTGGGTATGTCTTTAGATGGAGGTTTGCTCTTGTTGCCCAGCCTGGAGAGCAATGGCATAATCTCAGCTCACTGCAACCTCTGTCTTTCCAGTTTCAAGTGATTATCCTGACTCAGCCTCCTGAGTAGCTAGGACTACAGGCACTTACCACTACACCCAGCTAATTTTTCTATTTTCAGTAGAGACGGGGTTTCACCATGTTAGCCAGGCTGGTCTCGAACTCCTGACCTCATGATTCACCTGCCTCGGCCTCTCAAAGTGCTGGGATTACAGGTGTGAGCCACCACACCCAGCCTGGTACGTCTTAATCAGAAGCATGAAAACAGATTAATACACTCTGTGAACCCTATACAGATATTACAAAGCAAAACACTCCTGGGCACTTCATAGTCAAATTCCTAGAAACTAAAGACAATGAATGTCACTTAAAAGTAGCCATTAAAACTAGACACATTATATGCCATGGACCAACAATATGCTCACCAGTCAGAATAGCTATTATTAAAAAGTCAAGAAACAATAGATGCTGGTGAGGCTGCAGAGGAAAGGGAAAACTTAGACACTGTTGGTGGGAATGTAAGTTCAGCCACTGTGGAAAGCAGGTTGAAGATTTCTCAAAGACCTTAAAACAGAACTGCCACTAGACCCAACAGTTGTTTTACTGGGTACACATATTCAAAAGAAAATAAATCATTCTACCAAAAACACATGCACTCATGTGTTCATCACAGCACTATTCATAATAGCAAAGACTGAATAAACCTAGCTGTCCATCAACAGTGGATATGATAAAGAAATGTTATATATTGAGTAATTATGGACATAAAGATGGCACCATAGACACCAAGGACTACTAGAGGGGAAAGGAATCAGTGGGAAAAGGATTGAAAACTATTGGGTACTATGCTCCATACCTGAGTTAAGGTATCAATTATAATCCAAACCTCAGCATCACACAACATACACAGGTAACAAACCTGTACATGTGCCCCTTGAATATGAAATAAAAGTTGAAATTGTTTAAAAAGTAAAAATCAATATAAATAAAATAGTTGACAAGATATTATTGGAAAAAGTAACAATATATTTAAAATGTTAAAAGAAAAAAACATCAACCTAAGTATGATCTATCTATATATCTGTTTATTTATTTATCTATCTATCTATCAGTTGCCTTTAAAAAGGAAGGTAAATAAGGTAATTTTCAGAGGCTATAAAGTGAGGGAATTTGCTTCTCGTGGCTTTGCACTATAAGACATGGTAAAATAAACTTCTAAGTCTAAAAAGAAATTATACCAAATGTAATTCCAGGTCTGCATAAATAAAATAAAGACATGAAAATGGGTAAATACAAAAGATCTCCAATCTGTATTTATTTTTAAATGCACTTTTCTATACTTTTAAAGGACTAGAGAAGATATATATGTGTGTGTGTGTATATATGTATATACTGAATATATTAAGAGGCTCTTAGCATATATAGAATAAAGGTATGAGAAAAAGGTACACAAAGCACAGGAAGAGAAGAAAATTATACTTTCCACAAAAATTCTACCACTAATATAATACTTAATTGTAATAAACTATAAGCTTCCTCACTAACATCCAGAACAAGGCAAAGATGTCCCTTTCACAACTATTCCATGCCATACTGGAAGTTCTAGCTAATACAGTGAGACAAAAAAGAAATAAAATATATAAAGATTGGAAAGGAATAAATAAAACTATTTTTATCCAGAGATGATGTGATTTTCTATGTAGAAAATCAAAAGAATCAACAATAACAACAACAAAAAAACCTCCACAAACTAATAAATGATTATAGTAAGGTTGCAGGATAGAATGTTCACGTTCAAAAGTCAATCTCTTTCCTGTATACCAACAAAGTTCAATCAGAATGTGAAATTAAAAAGTCATTACTATATACATTAGCACCCTAAAAATAAAATACTTGGAAATTAATCTAATAAAATATGTACAAGGTCCAAATAAGGAAAACTAAAAAACATTGATGAATTATATAAAAATAAAACTACACAAATAAATGGAGTTGTATTCTATGTTCGTGGATAGGAATACTCATTATTGTCAAGATATCTGTTTTTCTTAACTTCTTCCATAGATTCAACACAATCCCAACTGAAATCCTAACAAGTTATTTTGTGGCTATTTACAAACTTATTCTAAAGTTTATATGGAGAGACAAAAGATCCCAGAAAGCCAAGTCAATATTAAAAGAGAAAAATAAAGTCAGAGGAATAAAACTACCTGACTTTAAGACTTACCATAAAGCTAACATCAGCAAGACAGTGTTGTATTACTAAAAGAATAGACAAATAGATCAATAGAACTGAATAAAGAGCCTGGAAATAGACCCACATAAATACAGTCAACTAATCTTTGATAAAGGAGTGAAAGCTGAATGAGGCAAAGACTCTTTTCAACATGGTACTGGAACAACTGGACATCTACAGTCAAAAACAAAAAATCTTGACACACAATGTACACCCTTCACAAAAATTAACTCAAAATGGATCATAGAACTACATGTAAAAAAAAAAAAACTGTAAAACTTTTAGAAAAAAGAAAATTAGAGAAAATTGAGGTAACCTTGGATTTTGAATGGCTTTTAATATACAATACCAAAGACATAATCCTCAAAAGAAATAATTGATAAGTTGGAGTTCATTAAAATTAAAAACTTCTGCTCTGGAAAAGAAAATGTCAACAAAGTGACAAGACATCCATAATCTGGGAGAAAATATTTGCAAAAGATTCATGTAATAATTAATCATTATGCAAAATGCATAAAGAATTCTTAAAACTCAACTATATTAAAAGGAAGAACCCAATTTAAAAAATGAGACAAGTACCTTAATAGTCACCTCCCCAAAAAGAGTATACAAATAGAAAGTAAACATATGAAAAGAGGTTTAACATCAGATGCCACTAGGAAATTGCAAATTAAAACAATGAGTTACCACTAAATCTCTATTAGAATGGTCAAAGCCAAGAACACTGACAACTTCAAATGCTGCTGAGGGTGTGGAGCAACAGAAGCTCTCCTTCATTGCTGATGAGAATAAAATGGTACAGTAACTTTGGAAGATAGCTTGGTAGATTCACAGAAATATAAAAATGCTCTTGCCATGGGATTCAGCCATTGTTCTCCTTTTCATTTACTCAAAGCAATTAAAACACTAAAATCAACACAAAAACCTACACGCAGATGTGTATAGCAGCTTTATTCATAACTGCCAAAACCTGTAAGCAACCAAGATATCCTTCAGTAGGTTAACTGATAATTAAATTAACTGTGGTACATCCATACAATGTAATATTACTTAGCATTAAAGAGAAATGGGCTCTCAAGCCATAAAAGGACATGGATGAACCTTAAATGCAAAGAGAGAAACATAACAAATGGGATAAGTAAAAAGCAAATGTAAAAACAGGAGGTTTAAACCAAACTATGTAAATAATTTTATTAAATGTTAATAAAATAAACGCTTCATGTAAAGGTCAGAGACCAAAAGGTTATGTAAAAAAAGAGAAAAATCTCTATATCATTTATGAGAAATAAATTTTATGAATAAAGGCAGAAGTTGAGGCTGGGTGTGGTGGCTCATGTCTATAATCCTAGCTGCAAGATCAAAACAAGAGAATTGCTTGAGGTTAGGAGCTCAAGACCAACCTGGGCAAACTAATGAGACCCTATCTCTATGAAAATGTAAAGTAAAAGAAGCCAATCTGAAAAGGATACATACTGAATAATTTCAACTATATAACACCCCAAAAAAGGTAAAACTATTGAGACAGTCAAAAAATCAGTGATTGTGAGGAGCTGTGGAGGAGGACAGATGAATAAGCAAAGACCAGCAGATTCCAAGAGCAGTTAAATTGTTTTGTATAACATAGTAAAATGGTGAATACATGTCATTATATATTTGTCAAAACCCTCAGAAAGCACACCACCAAGAATCAAGTATAATATAAACTATGGACTCTGGGTGGCAATGATGTGTCAATGTAGGTTCATCAATTATAATAAATGTTCCACTGACCACTGTGGTGTAAGATGTCAATAGTGGGCAGGCTGTGTGCTAGGGAGGTTGGACAGGGAGAGGAATTATATGGAAACTCTGTACTTTCCACTTAATTTTTCTGTGAATCTAAAGCTGACCTAAAAATCAAATTCATTAATTAAATATATATGTTAATATATATTTAATGTGTATAAACCATTTATATGTCCTGCCTGTGAAGTAGTATAGTATTATTTGAAGATGAGCAGTAATGAATCTAAGATTTGTATTGTAATATCAAAATTTGTACTGTCAATAGGATGGATACTTGCTATATGTTTGTATTTAAATTTATATAAAAATTAATGAAAATTAGATAAAAAATTAAATATTCAGTTCCTCAGTAACACTAGTTACATTTAAAGAACTAAAAGGGGCTATTACATTGGACTGAACAGATGTGGAATATTTCCATCATAACAGAAATCTCACTTAGAGAGTACTTCTCTAGATAAACTCCTAAAATACAACATAAAGGCATATATATAAATATTAAAAATAGGAATTAATATGGAATTCAAATATCTGTGATTTACCTTGAAGAAGGCAGGAAAGAGAAACAAATAACAAATGGAATAAGTAAACAACAAATACAAACACAGGAAACTCAAACCAAACTATGTCAATAATTACGTTAAATGTTAATGAACTAAACACTTCATTTAAAGGTCAGAGATCATAATATTATATTTTAAAAGAGAAACAATTCTATGTTATTTATAAGAAATACATTTTATGTATAAATCCAGAGGCTAAGGCTGGGCACAGTGACTCACACCTGTAATTCCCACATTTTGGGAGGCCAAGGTGGGGGGATTGCTTGAGGCAAGAAGTTCGAGTCCAGCCTGGGCAATGTAGCAAGAACCTATCTCTACGAAAAATAAAAATAAAAATAGAAATAAAATATAAAACCATTAGCCATGTGTGGTTGCTCACACCTGTAATTCTAGCTACTTGAGAAACTGAGTCAGGAGGATTGCTTGAACTCAGGAGTTTTAGGCTGAAGTGAGCTATGATCATGTCACTGCACTCCAAATAGAGTGAGACCATGTCTTGAAGAAAAAATAATGACAGGTTGAAAGCAAATGTATGAAAAATATGCCAGAGGCTGGTCAAGATGGCCAACTAGAAGCAGCTAGAGTGTGCCGCTCTCATGGAAAGAAATAGAAAGGGTGAGTAAATATAGCACTTTGATGGAAACATCCAGGTTCAAATGTTGGGATTCATCAAGAAAACAACTTGATACAGGAAGAATGAAGAAAAGCAAAGCAGGAGGACTGTCCACCTGAGAGTGACATGGAGCCAGGGGAGCCTCTCCTGCCCAGGGAACTGGTGAGTGAGTGAGCGACCCCAGGGACCCATGCCCCTCCCATGGATCTTTGCAACCCTTAGGTCGGGAGATACCCTCATGAACCCACTCCACCAGGGCCGGCAGTCTGACATGCAGAACTATGTGGAGTCTTGGCAGAGCAGTCACTCAAGTACATGCAGAGCCCGGGGAGCTTTACACACCAGGGATTTCCAGCAAAAGTGGCTGCAACTCCAGCAAAGCAAGAGGTTAGACTCCCATACATATCCCTTGGAAAGGGGCTGATTCCAGGCAGCTCAGAAGTTACGGTCTGCCGGCTCTGCTGAAGCAGCCGCACCTCATAGGATAGGACTTGCTGACTGGGGACTCCAGCCAGCCAATGTTACACCTCCCTGAGAGGAAGCTCCCAGAGGGAGGGGTGGGCTGTCATTTTTGCCATTTTGCAGCCTTAGCTATTATTTCCTTCAGTCCAGCCACCCTACAGAAAGCAGCTAGACTGCTATTTTTATGCAGGTCCCTGACCCTGCTTCTCCTCACTAGGTGGGACCTCCTGACCAGGGTTACCAACAACCTTCACTGGTGTTTTCCAGCTGGTAGTGGTTCTGAGACTCCCTGGAACTGGGCACCATCTTTGCTGTTTCACAGCCTTACCTGTTGTTGCCTGCAGGTTCTAGGAAGTCCAAGGTGACTAGGTCCTGGGGCAGTTCTTCAGCGCAGAGCAGCAGCTCTACAAAGAAGTGGCCAGACTGCTTTCTCACATGGGTCTTGGGTCCCGTTTTTCTTTACTGGGAGAAATCTCCCAACTGAGTGAGGTCCACAACTATCTTTGCCAGTGTTTTCCATCTGGCATCAGTTTCACACCTCCCTGGGATGGAGCTCCTAGAGGGAGGGCCAGTCTCTCAGCCTTTGGCATTGTTGCCTTTGGGATTTGGAGAATCCAAATTGACTGGGGGCTGGAGTGGACCCCTAGCACAGCACAATAGCTCCACAAAAAATGTGACCAGATAGCTTTTTTGCATGGGTCCTCAATGCCATTCTTCCTCATTGGGTGGAACCACCCAACTGAGGTGTTCAGTCACCCCCATCAGTGTTTGCTGGCCAGCAGCAGTTTCAAACCTCCCTGGGACAGAGGTACCAAAGGGAGGTGTGAGCTGCCATCTTTGTTATCTAGCAGCATTAGCTGTCGTTGCCTTCAGGCTTTAGAGAGTCCAAGCAACCAGGGGCTGGAGCAGACCCCCAGGAATGCACAGCCGCCCTACATAAAAGCAGTCAGATATGGTTTTACATGGGTCCCTGATCCCATTCATCCTCAGTGGGCGAGATCGTCCAACAGGGGTCTCCAGCCACATTCTGCTGGTGTGTTCAGGCCAGTAACAAGTTCATATCTCCTGAGAAAGAGTTCCCACAGGGAAGGCCAGGTCCCCATCTTTGCTGTTTTGCAGCCTTCATTGTTGTTACCTTCAGGGGCTGGAAAATTTGAGGTGACTAGGGACTGGAGTGGATCCCCAGCATACTGCAACGGCCCTACAAAAAAGTGCCAGACTGTTTTGTTGGCAGGTCCTCCCAGCCTGGGTCTCCATTCACCCCCTGCTGGGGCTATCAAGCCAGTACTTCCTCTGTAACTCCCTGAGACAGTAGTTCCCCTGTAACTCCCTGAGACAGAACTCCCAATGGCAGGTCCAGTTTGTCATCTTTGTTGTCTCATAGCCCTTGCCATTACTATCTCTAAGCTCTGAAGTGTCCGTGAGGACCAGAGGCTGGTCTAGATCCTCAACACACAGCACCCACCTCACAGAGAAGTGGCCAGACTGTTCTACACACAGATCCCATCTTTACTTCTCCTCACTGGGCAGGGCTGCCTGACCTGAGACTCCAGTACAACCACTGTGCCTCCAGCTTACCACTTCAATCAGAGGTAGCCCAACAATTAAAGGAACACCCAAATGAAGAGATGAGAAAGTGCCAGCACAAGAAGTCTAGCAACTCAAATGGCCAAAATGTCTTATATCCTCTAAATGACTGCACTACTTCTCCAACAAGGGTTTTGAGCCAGGCTGAGCTGGCAGAAGTGACAGAAATAGAAATCAGAATGTGGATAGGAACAAAGATCATCAAGATTCAGGAGGATAGCAAAACACAATCCAAGAAAAATAAAAATCATAATAAAATGATATAGGAGTTGACAGACAAAATAGCCAGTATAAAAAAGAACCCAACTGAACTGATATAGCTGAAAAACACAGTACAAGATTTTCACAATGCAATTGCAAATATTAACATTAGAATAGAAAAAGCTGAAAAAAAGAATCTTAGAACTTGAAGACCAGCTTTCTGAAATAAGACAGTGAAGACAAAAAATAAAATAAAATAAAATAAAAAAGAAATGAATAAGCCTTCCAAGAATTACGGCATTATGTAAAGAGGCCAAATCTATGAATCACCTGCACCCCTAAAAGGGAGAGGGAAAAAGCAAACAACTTTGAAAACATATTTCAGGGTATTTTCTCCAAAACTTCCCTAGTCTCACTAAAGAGGCCAACAGTGAAATTCAGAAAATACAGAAAACCCCTGCAAGATTCTACACAAGAAGATCATCCCCAAGACATATAATCATCAGATTTTCCAAGGTTGAAATCAAACAAAGAATGCTAAAGGCAGCTAGAAAGAAAGAGCAGGTCTCCTACAAAAGGAACCTCATCAGGCTAACAGCAGACCTCTCAGAAGAAACAGTACAAGCCAGAAGATATTGGGGGTCTTTATTCAACATATTTAAAGAAGAAAAAATTTCCAACCAAGAATTTCATATTGAGCTAAAGTAAATAAGCAAAAGCTGAGGGAGTTTGTTACTACCAGAAACACCTTACAAGAGATCTTGAAAGGAACAATAAATATGGAAAGACCATTGCTAGCCAACACAAAAATACAATTAAGTACATAGACCAGTGACACTATAAAGCAACTACACAAAAAGCCAACGTAACCAGCTAACAACACAATGACAGGATTAAATCCACACATAAATATTAACATTGAATATAAATGAGCTAAGTGCCCCATTTAAAGGCAGAGAGTGGCAAGCTGAATAAAAAAGCAAGACCCAAGGCTATGCTGTCTTCAGGAGACCCACTTCATGTACAATGACACCCACAGGTTCAAAATAAAGGGAGGAAAATCTACTAAGCAAATAGAAATCAGGAAAAATGCAGGGGTTGCAATTCTTATTTCAGACCAAACAGACTTTAGACCAAGAAAGATCAAAAAAGGCAAACGACATTACATAATGGTAAAGGGTTCAATTCAACAAAAGACCTAATATATATATACAAATTTATATATATATATATATATACAAATTTATATATATATATATATACAATTTATATATATATATTATATATATATATATATATCCAGCACAGGAGCACCAGATTCATAAAGCACGTTCTTACAGAACTACAAAGAAACTTAGACTCCCACATAATAAATAGTGGGAGACTTCAACACTCCACTGACAGTATTAGGCAGATCATCAAGGCAGAAAATTAACAAAGATACTTAGGACCTGAACTCAATATTGAATCAAATGGATCTGATAGACCTCTACAGAATGCTGTACTCTAAAAAACAGAATATGCATTCTTCTCATTGCCACATGGTTTGAAATCGACCACAATCAGATATAAAAACAATCCTCATCAAATGCAAAAGAACCAAAATCATACCAAACACATTCTCAGGCCACAGTACAATAAAAATAAAAATCAAGACTTAAAAAAAAAATCACTCAAAACCATGCAATTACATGGAAATTAAACAAACTGCTCCTGAATGACTTTTGGGTAAACAGTAAAATTAAGGCAGAAATCAAGAAGTTTTTGAAACTAATGAGAACAAAGATACAACATACCAGAATCTGTGGGACACAGCTAAGGCAGTGGTAAAAGAGAAATGTATAGCACTAAATGCCCACATCAAAAAGCTAGGAATATTTTACATTAACAACCTAACATCACAATTAAAACAATAAGAGAATCAAAAGCGAACCAACCCTAAATCAAGCAGAAGACAAAAAATAATCAAAATCAGTGCTGAACTAAAAGAGATCAAGAGACAAAAAACAAACAAACAACAACAGAAAAAAAAACATTAAAAATATCAATGAGGCCTGGTGCCTGTAATCCCAGCATTTTGGGAGGCCAACGCGGTGGATTACCTGAGGTTAGGAGTTCAGGACCAGCCTGGCCAACCTGGTGAAACCCCATCTCTAATAAAACATGCAAAAATT
Organism: Trachypithecus francoisi; assembly: GCF_009764315.1. NCBI lineage: Eukaryota > Metazoa > Chordata > Mammalia > Primates > Cercopithecidae > Trachypithecus > Trachypithecus francoisi. Next base: position 72,547,218 of record NW_022681453.1, on the reverse strand, counting down.
AGCTGGGCTTGGTGGCAGGCAACTGTAATCCCAGCCACTCAGGAAACTGAGACAGGAGAATTGCTTGAACCTGGGAGGCGGAGGTTGCAGTAAGCCGAGATCATGACATTGTACTCCAGCCTGGGCAACAAGAGTGAAAATCCATCTCAAAATAAATAAATAAATAAATAAATAAATACAAAAAAAATCAAATAATCCACATGTTGCTTTTTTGAAAAAATTAATAGGATATATAGGCCACTAGCTAGACTAATAAAGAAGAAAAGAGAAGATCCAATAAACACAATTTGAAATGACAAAGGGGATGTAACCCCTGACTCCACAGAAATAAAAACAACCCTCAGAGCATGTTATGAACACCTGTATGCACACAAAGCAGAAAACCTAGAAGAGATGGATAAAGTTCTGAAAACATACACATTCCCAAGACTGAACCAGGAAGAAATTGATTTCCTGAACAGACAAATAATGAAACCTAAAATTAAATCAGTAATGAATAGCCTACCAACCATAAAAAGCCCAAACCAGATGGTTTCACAGATGAATTCTACCAGATGTATAAATAATTGCTGATATTATTCCTACTGAAACTATTCCAAAAAATCAAGGAGGAAGGACTCCTTCCCAACTATTCTATGAGGCGATAATCATTTTGATACCAAAACCTGGCAGAGACGTAACAAAGAAGGAAACTTCAGCCCAATAATCTTGATGAACATAGATGCAAAAATCCTGAACACAATAGTTGCAAACTGAATCCAGCAGTACATCACAAAGCTAATCTACCCTGATCAAGTAGGTCTTTTCACTGGAATTCAAGGTTTGTTCAACATAAACAAGTTAATAAATGTGATTCATCACATATACAGAACTAAAGACAAAAACCACATGATTACATCAATAGATGCAGAAAAGGCTTTTGATAAAATTCAACATTATTTCATGTTAAAAACTCTCAATAAACTAGCCATTGAAGGAACACACTTCAAAATAATAAGACCATTTATGACAAACATACAGTCAACATCACACCGAATGGGCAAAGACTGGAAGGATTCCCACTGAGAACCGGCACAAGACAAGGATACCCTCTCTCATCACTCCTATTCAACATAGTATTGAAAGTCCTGGCCAGAGCAATCAGGCAAGAGAAAGAAAGGACATTCAAACAGGAAGAAAATAAGTAAAACTATCTGTTGGTAGTTGACATCATTCTATGTCTAGAAAACCCCATATATCTACCCAAAAGCTGCTTGATCTGATAAACAACTTTATCAGAGTTTCAGGATACAAAATCAACATACCAAAAATCAGAAGAATTTCTATATACCAAAAACATTCAAGCTGAGAGCCAAATCAGGAGCACAATCCCATTCACAAATGCTGCAAAAAGAATAAAATACCTAAGAATAGAGCTAGCCAGAGGGGCAAAATATCTCTAAAATGAGAACTTACAAGAACACTGCTCAAAGAAATCATAGACAACACAAACGAATGGACAAACATTGTATGCTCATGGATAGGAGGGATCAATATCATTAAAGTGGCCCTATTGCCCAAAGCCATTTATAGATTTAATGCTATTCCTATCAAACTATCAATGACATGCTTCAAAGAAGTAGACAAAAACTATTTTAAAATTCATGTGGAACCCACAAAGAACCTAAATAGCAAGGTGATCCTAAGCAAATAAAACAAAGTTGGAGGCATCACGCTACACAACTTCAAACTACACTACAGTGCTACAGTAAGAAAACAGCATGGTACTGGTACAAAAACAAACACATAGACCGGTGGAACAGAACAAAGAGCCCAGAAATTAAGCTCCATATCTACAACCATTTGATTTTTGAGAAAGCTGACAAAAACAAGCAATAGGGAAGATACTCACTATTCAATAAATGGTGCTGGGATAACTGGCTAGCTGTATGCAGAAGATTAAAACTGGACTCATTCTTCATACTGTATACAAAAATCAACTCAAAATCGATTAAAGACTTAAATGTAAAACCCAAAACTATAAAAAGCATGGTAGACCAGCTAGGTAATATTATTCTTGACATAGGAATGGGCAAAAATTTCATGATGAAGATGCCAAAAACAATCACAGCAAAAGCAAAAATTGATAAATTGGATCTAATTAAGCTTAAAATCTTCTGCCCTGAAAAATAAACCATCAATATCAATGGACAACCTATAGAATGGGAGAAAATTTTAGCCAAGTATGCCTCTTACAAAGTTCTAACATGTAGCATCTATAAAGAACATAAACAAATTTGCAAGGAAAAACAAACATTATTAAACAGTGGGCAAAGGACATGAACAGACACTTTTCAAAAGAAGATACACATGTAGACAAGAAGCATAAGAGAAAAAAGTTCAATATATTGATCATTAGAGAAATGCACATCAAAACCACAATGAGATACCATCTCACACCAGTCAGAGTGGCTACTATTAAGAAGTCAAAAATTAACAGATGCTGATCAGGTTGTAGAGTAAAAGGAAAACTTATACACTGTTGGTGAGAGTGTAAATTAGTTCAACCACTGTGGAAAGCAGTGTGTTAATTCTTGAAAAAGATAAAAGCAGAAATACCATTTGACTCAGTAATTATATTATTGGGTATATACCCAAAGAAATATAAATAATTCTGTCATGAAGACACATGTACATGTATTTTCATTGCAGCACTATTCACAATAGCAAAGACATGTAATCAGCCTAAATGCCTACCAATAGCATAATGCATAAAGAAAATGTGGTACATATACAATATGGAATACTATGCTGCCATACAAAGAATGAGATAATGTCTTTTGCAGGAACATAGATGGAGCTAGATACCATTATCCTTAGCAAACTAATGTAGGAACAGAAAACCAAATACTGCATGTTCTCACCTGTGGGAACTAAATGAGAACACATGAAAGCAAAGAGGGAAGCAGTACATACTGGGGCCTACTTGAGGGTGGAGGGTGGGAGGAAGGAGACTATCAGAAAAAAATAACTACTGGGTACCAGGCTTAGGACCTTGTTGATGAACTAATCTGTATTATAAACCCCTTGATACATGTTTAGCTACATAACAATCCTGCACATATACCCCGAACCTAAAATTAAAATTAAAGATTAATAAATACATATAAAAGGAACAAAGAGAAAAAGGAATAAAGAAAAATGAACAACAAAAAATAAAAATATGCCACTTAAACACTAAGATAAAAAATCTTAATGTTCAGATCATGATTCATTGTGTTAAATATACCATCTACAGTAAGACTAAGAAATCTGGTGTGGCTATAGTAATATCAAACAAAATGGACTTCAAGACAAAGAATGTCACTAGAGAAAAAGAAGAACATTTTATAATTACGAAAAGATTGATTCATCAGAAAATCATAACAGTTCTAAGTGTATATGCACCCAAAATAGGATTTCAAAATATGTAGGGTAAAACCTGACAGATCAAATGGAGATGCAATTTACCTTTATAATCAGAGATCTTATATAACACATTACTAAACAACTGTGTGTGTATAACATGACAGTAACAACTGTACATGGTCTTTGCATGTGCACATAAATTATTAACCATATTAGACTACATACCAGGCCATACAAATTTCTCAAAATATTAAAGGATTTAAATTATAAAGAATATATTCTCTGGACACAATTGTATCAAATTAGAAATATATATATATGTAGATAGATATCATCCTCAAATATTTAGAATTTAACTAAAAATTTCTAAATAACCTATGAATCAATGAATAATTAATAAGCAAAATTAGAAAATACTATGAAATAATAAAAAGCTATTAATATTTGTGGAATTCAGTTAAAGGCAGACTAGAGGGAAGTTTATAGTTTGAAATGCTTATACTAGAAAATAAATTATCAAAGCTTCTACCTTAAGAATCTAGATAAAGCAGAATGAATTAATCCAAAGTACATGGAAAAAGGAAACAATGAAGACAAAAACCAAAATCAATAATATATAAAGCAAGCAATCCAAAACCAAAATGTCAAAAGTGGAATAATTAAAAAGATTAATAAAATTGACAAACTTCTAGCAAAGGTGATCAAGATAAAAGAGAGAAAATACAAATTGCCAACATCAAGAACAAGAAGGGGACATCACCAGAGATTCTACAGGAAATAAAAAAATAATAATAATAAACAATTTTATGCCAATACATTCCACAAGTTTGATGAAATGAACCAAAAGTACAAACAGCACACTTACCTAAAGTGACACAAGTAATAGGATAGCTAAATAACCCCATAATTACAAAAGTAATTGAGTTTATACTAAACAGTTTCCTACAAAGTTACTCAAGGCTCAGATGGCTTTACTGAAATTTTATAAAATATTTAAATAATAAATAATCCCAACTCTACACAAATTATTTCGAAAAGTGAAATACGAAGAAACACTACTCAATATTTTTTGTATGAGCAGTGTAAGTCTGATGCTAAAACCCGGCAAAGATATTACAAGAAAAAATATAGACCAGTGTATATTATCATCACAGATACAAATTCTGTAACAACATAGAGACAAATTGAGGGTACACACACACACACACACACACACACACAGAGTGATGCATCCTGAACAGGTGGGCTTTATCACAGGTATGCAAATATACTTGAACATTTTGAAAATGCAATTAAAGTAATTCACTGTATGTTAGAGTAAAGGAGAGAGGCCATATAATCATCTCAATTGATGTAGAAAATAACATCTGACAAAATGGAATATACATTCTGAATAAAAACTCAGCAAATTAAGAATAGAAGAAACTCTCTTCAACCTAATAAAAAACATCCTCAAAAACCTTATAGTTAACATTTTTAATTGTAAAATATTTTATACTTTCCTGTTTTCTGTCCTAAACAAAGCCAAAAAATCTTGGTTCATCATTTATGTTTAATATTTTCCTGTAGTTTCCCTCTTGTGTAATAAGACAGGAAAAGTAGAACTGTGTTATTTGTAGGCAAAATTATTATATATGTAGAAAATTATCATATATGTGAAATCTTCAAAAGACAAGAACTACTAAGTACATTTTGTAAGATTTCAGGACTCAAAGTTAATTCGCAAAAAATCAAGAGCAATTTTAGATACAAACCAAAAATTAGAAAACAAAATCTAAAATATTTACAATGCTGTCAAAGAATATTAAATATATAGGCAATAATTTATTGAAAGTATGTAATATTTTCACAGTGAAAACTACAAAACATTTCTGAGAAATTTAAATAACTCAAATAAATGGAGACCCATGCTTATGTTCATTGACAAAACATTATGTTTTAAAGTGGTCTGTTCTCTCCAAATTGACCCATATATTCAATATGGTATCTATCATGTTGCAAAGAGCCCATTTTGAAGTCATTGGCAAGCTGATTCTAAAATTCGGGTGGAAATAATGAAGGCTCTAGAATAGCCAAAAATCATATAAATATTTAAAGTTAGAGGACTTAACATTACCTAACTTCAAGGCTTACTATAAGGCTATAGTAAGTAAGACAGTATAGTAATTAGCTTAAATATATAATCTATGGATCAGTGGAAGAGAATAGAGTCCAGAAACAGACAATACATATAGTGTCAGCTAATCTTCAGACAAGGTATTGAGTTCATTTAAAGAAGGAAAGGAAAGTCTTTTTAATAAATGGTGCTGGAACAACTCAATCCTTATATTTTGATTTTAAAAATTAAATGAATCTTAGATTTAAATATAAAATCTAGCACCATGATGCATAGAAGAAAAATAATAATAATATCTTTGTAAATTTGGGGGCATGAAAAGAGTTTTCAAAAGGGTACAGAATCAGTAACCCTAAAAGAAAAAAATATGAAATTCATTAAAATTAAAATGTACTGCTCACTAAAAGAAATATTTTCAAGAAAATAAATACGTAAAAAACATTAGGAGAAAGTTTTCATAGTACATATATTTGAAAAGAAATTATATCCAGAATATATAGAGAATTACTACAAATCAATAATAAAAATTCAGCCTGATTACAAAACGGGTAAAACAATTTGGCAACTACTTCACAAAGAAGAAATATAAATGGCTAATAAGTGGATGAAAATGTGTTCCAAACGTCCAAAAAATATTTTATAAAAGAATATTTTAGCAATCTTTATAGTCATAATTGTCCCCAAAAGTAAATAACACAAATATTCATCAATGGGAGAATGAAGAAGCAAAATGTCATAGTCACCCAATATAATGCTACTGCATAATATAAAGAGAGAAATTACTGATAAAGGCGATAACATGAATAAATTTCAAAAACATTATGAGTAGTAAAAGAAACAGCAAAGAAAACTGTATTTGCTGATTTATTTTATTTATATAACTTCCAGGAATAGACAAAATTAACTTATGGTGAAAGAAGTCAGGTGAAAAGATGGACAACTAGAAGCAGCTAGTGTGTGTGGCTCTCATGGAGAGGAACGGAAGGGGTAAGTAAATACAACACCTTCAGCTGAAACATCCAGGTACTCATACTGGGACTAATCAAGAACATTGTTTAATTACCTCTCTTGCTGTTCTCTGGCTGACAAAGATTTTTTTTTTTTAATGTATTTTACTTTAAGTTCTAGGGTACCTGTGCACAACGTGCAGGTTTGTTACATATGTATACATGTGCCATGTTGGTGTGCTGCACCCATTAACTCGTCATAGGAGGTTAGGTATATCTCCTAATGCTATCCCTCCCCTGTCTCCCCACCCCACGACAGGCCCTGGTGTTTGATGTTCCCCTTCCTGTGTCCAAGTGTTCTCATTGTTCAATTCCCACCTATGAGTGAGAATATGTGGTGTTTGCTTTTTTGTCCTTGCAATAGTTTGCTGAGAATGATGGTTTTCAGCTTCACCCATATCCCTACAAAGGACATGAACTCATCTTTTTTCATGGCTGCAGAGTATTCCGTGGTGTATATGTGCCATATTTTCTTAATTCAGTCTATCATTGATGGACATTTGGGTTGGTACCAAGTATTTGCTATTGTGAATAGTGCTGCAATAATATACATGTGCATGGGTCTTTATAGTAGCATGATTTATAATCCTTTGGGTATATACCCAGTAATGGGATGGCTGGGTCAAATGGTATTTCTAGTTCTAGATCCTTGAGGAATCGCCACACTGTTTTCCACAATGGTTGAACTAGTTTACAGTACCACCAACAGTGTAAAAGTGTTTCTCCACATCCTCTCCAGTAACTGTTATTTCCTGACTTTTTAATGATCGCCATTCTAACTGGTATGAGATGGTATCTCATTGCGGTTTTGATTTGCATTTCTCTGATGGTCAGTGATGATGAGCATTTTTCATGTGTCTGGCTGACAGAGATTTGTAACTTCCCTTGGATAGAGCTCCTAGAGGGAGGGGCATGCCACCATTTTTACTGTTTGGGGGACTTAGCTGTTCCAACCTTCTGGCTTCAAGTGTCTGAGGCGACTGGGGCTGAAGTGGACACAGCACAACTGCTCTTCTTTTTTAAGCAGGTTTCCAACCATGTTCCTCCTCACTGGGCAGGACCTTCCAAGTGGGGTCTCCAGCCACCTCCTACAGGTGCCTTTGGGCCAGCAACATGCCCATACCTCCCTGGAACAAAGCTCCCAGAAGGAAGGACAGGCTGCAATCTTTGCTGTTTTGCAGCCTTCACCAGTGATACCTCCAGATACTGGAAAATTTGAGGTGACTAGTGACTGGAGCAGGCCCCAAGCATATGGCAGCAGTCATATGGAACACCCCTATTGAATGGTGACCAGACTGTTATGCAGGTACCTATTCCCGTATCTCCTCACTGGGCAGGTCCTCCAGGCCTGGGCCTCCCACCAGTCCTCACCAGAGTTATTGAGCCAGTAACAACTTGACAACTCCCTGGGCAGAGCCTCCAGGGGTAACTGAAAGCCTCTCTGCCACCACACCCTCTGTAGTGGAACTGCTCTTGCCACCTTTGGACTAATGAAGAAGCAAATATCCAAATTGCCTTATTCACACCTACAACAATCTGTAGTTGACCCAAGGAGAGGAGTCCAGTCCATCCCCTACAGGGTCCCAAACACTCTGAAGTGCTTGTCACCAGACAGGGAACCACTGGCTTGGGCCCACAGCACAGACCCTCCACCCTAGGCTGATTGCACTGAGTGAGTGCTGATATGCATCTCTCTGGAGTAGAGTTCCCAAGAGACAAGCAAACAACCCTTGAACACTACCACTACTAAGATCCCTTCCTCTCTTGCCTCCAAGTTAGAGAAGGAACATAAACACTGAGATTGCCCCTGAGATTCAGTGGGCAGCCCAGAAGTGCCAAGTCACAGACTACAGACAGCACTCAACAAAGAGAGTAACCCTCACTTTCTGACCATTTAGAGAGAACATGGTTGTAACTGTGAGGAAACATAGGAGAGCCACACAACCGAGCAAGAGTCTACCAACTGACAAATAAGCCTAAGTGCCATCTGCTGGATCACACCCCAAAGCTTTAGCAGCAAAATACCTAACTAACATACTCCCCTCTGAAAGCAGAGACAAGAAGTCAGCTTCAAATAAATATACTCTACAAAGCCTTGGCCCAATAAAAACATATCTAGAAAAGAAGTCTATTGACTGTACTCAATCTACACTGCAGTTAAGGGAATACCCCACGTGCAGAGATCAGAAAGAACTAACACAAGAACTCTGGTTATTTAAACAGCCTTAGTGTCATATATCCTCCAAAAGACTGCACCAATTCTCCAACAAGAGTTTTGTTTTTTTGTTTTTTGTTTTTTTAACTAGGCTGAACTGGCTGGAATTACATAAATATAATTCAGAATATGGATAGGAACCAAAATCATCAAGACTCAGGAGAATGGTAAAACCCAATCCAAAGAAAATAATAACAACAATAAAGTGACACAAGCTGAAGGACAAAATAGCCAGTAAAAAAGAGAACATAATGGGTTTGACAGAGCTGAAAAACACAATACAAGAATTTCACAATGCAATCACATGTATTAACAGCAGAATAGAAAAAACTGAAAAAAGAAACTCAGAACTTGAAGACTGGTTCTCTGAAATAAGACAATCAGACAAAAAGAAAGAAAAAAGTAATAAATAAAACCTCCAAGAAGTATGAGATTATGTAAAGAGGCCAAATCTATGAATGATTGACATCTCTAAAAAAGGGAGGGGGAGAAAGCAAACAACTTGGAAAACATATTTCTGGATATCACTTATGAAATTTTCCCCAACATTGCTAGAGAGGACAACAGTCAAATTCAGGAAACATAAAGAACTCCTGCAAGAGTCTACACAGGAAGATCATCCCTAAGTCAAATAACCATCAGATTTTCCACAAATGAAATGAGAGAAAGAGTGTTAAAGGCAGCTAGGCAGAAAAGACAGGTCACCTACAAATAGAATCCCATCAGCCTAACAGTAGACCTCTCAGCAGAAACCTACAAACCAGAAGAGATTGAGGCCCCTTATTCAACATTACTAAAGAATAAAAAAACTTTGGTGGGGGCAGGGATGTGAGGGGGGTGGCTCATGCCTGTAATCCCAGCACGTTGGAAGGCCCAGACATGCAGATCACCTGAGGTCAGTAGTTCCAAACTAGCCTGGCCTACATGATGAAACCCTATTTCCACTAAAAATATAAAAATTTGCTGGGTGTAGTGGCATGTGCCTGTAATCCCAGCTAACTCAGGAGACTGAGGCAGAAGAATTGCTTGAATCCAGAAGGGAGAGGTTTCAGTGAACCAAGATCGTACCAGTGCACTCCAGCCTGGGCAACAGAATGACACTCCTTCTTGAAAAAAGAAAAAAAAAAAAATCTTCAACCAAGAATTTCATATCCAGCTACATTAAGCTCCCTAAGTGAAGAAGAAATAAAATCCTGTTTGGATAAGCAAATCTTGAGAGTTTGTTACCACCAGACCTGCTTTACAAGAGATCTTGAAAGGAGCACTAAACATAGAAAGGAAAGACCACTACCAGCTAGTACAAAAACATAAATACACAAGTCAGAGACACTATAAAGCAATCACATAAACAAGGCAGCATAGTAGCCAGCTAACAACACAATGACAAGATCAAATCCACACATATAAATACAAACATTGAATGTAAACAGGCTAAAGTCTCACTTAAAGGGGATAGAGTGGCAAATTGGATAAAAAAGCAAGAACAAATGGTATGTTGTCTTCAGGTGACCTGTCTCACACATAATGACACTCATAGGCTCAATGGACTGAAGAACATTTACCAAGTAAATGGAAAACAAAAAAGCAGTGGTGGCAATCCTGATTTCAGACAAAACAGATTTCAAACCATCAAAGATCATACACACATGAGAAAGATGAGCATTACATAATGGTAAAGGGTTCAATTCAACAAGAAGACCTAACTATCCTAAATAAATATGCATCTAGCACAGGAGCACCCAGATTCATAAAGCAGGTTCTTATAGACCTACAAAGAAATTTAGACTCCCACACAATAATAGTGGGAGACTTTAACACTCCACTGACAGTATCAGATCATTAAGGTAGGAAATTCACAAAGATATTTAGAACCTGAACTCAATATTGGACCAAATGAATCTGATAGACCTTTACAGAACTCTCCACTCCAAAACAACAGAATATACATTATTCTCATTGACACATGACACATACTCTACAAATGACCTCATAATTGGATATAAAACAATCTCCATCAAATGTAAAATAATCAAAATCATACCAAACACACTCTGAGACCACAGTGCAATAAAAATAGAAGTCAAGGCAATGAAAATTTCTCAAAGCCATGAAACTATATGGAAATTAAACAGCATGCTTCTGAATGACTTTTGGGTAAATAATGAAATTAAGGCAGAAATCAAGAAGTTCTTTGAAAATAATGAGAACAAAGATACAACAACTAGAATCTCTGGAGCACAGCTCAGGCAGCATTAAGAGAGAAATTCATAGCACTAAATGCCCACATCAAAAAGTTAGAAAGACCTCAAATTAACAACTTCACAACTGAAAAAATTGGAGAAGCAAGAACAAGTCAACTCCAAAGCTAGCAGAAGACAAGAAATAACAAAAATCAAGTGGAACTGAAGGAAACTGAGACACACACACACACACACACACACACACACACACAAAACATTCAAAAGAGCAACAAGTTCAGGAATTGGTTTTCTGAAAAAAATAAGTAAATAGAATAGATAGGCCAATACCTAGACTAATAAAGAAGAAAAGAGGAGATCAAAGTAAACACAATTAGAAATGACAAAAGGAATGTTACTACTGACCCCACAGAAATAAAAACAACCATCAGAACCTGCTACAAATACCTCTATACACACAAACCTAAAATAAAACCTAGACAAAATGGATACATTTTTGTACAAATACACCCTCCCAAGACTGAGTCAGGAAGAAGTTGATTCCCTGAAAAGACCAATAACAAGCTCCTAAATTGAATCATTAATAAATAGCCTACCAACAAAAAACTTCTCGGGATCCAATGGCTTCACAGTCAAATTCTACCAGATACATAACAACAGATGGTACCATTCCTACAGAAATTATTCCTCTCCTCAAATCATTATATGAGGCCAGCATCTTCTTGACACCAAAACCTGACAGAGATAGAACAAAAAAGAAAACTTAGGCCCAATATCCCTGATGAACATCCATGCAGAAATCCTCAACAAAGTACTTGCAAATGAAATCCAGCAGCTTATCAAAAAGCTAATCCACCATGATCAAGTAGGCTTCATCCATGGATGCAAGGTTGGTTCAACATATGCAAATCAATAAATGTGATTCATCACTTAAACAGAACTAAAAACAAAAACCACACGATTATCTCAATAGATTGCTAAAAGGCTTTCAATAAATTTTAACACATTTTTATGTTAAAAAAAGTATCAGTGAACTAGGTATTGAAGCAATATGCCTCAAAATTATTAAAGTCATCTATTATAGACATACAGTCAACATTATATAGAATGAACAAAGGCTGGAAGCATTCTTTTTGAAAACTGGCACAAGACAAGGATGCCCTCTCACCACTACTATTCATTATAGTATTGAAAGTCCTAGCCAGAATAATAAGGAAGAGAAAAAAAATAAAGGCATCTAAGTGGGAAGAGAGGAAGTCAACCTATCTCTTTGGGCAGACAACATGATTCTATATCCAGAAAACCCCACAGCCTGGACCCCAAAACGCTATGATCTGATAAACAACTTCAGGAAAGCTAGAGGTCGCAAACTCAGCATACAAAAGTCCTTAGTATTTTTATACACCAACAACAGCCAAACTGAGAGCCAAATCAGAAAGGCAATCTCATTCACAAATGCCACAAAAAGAATAAAATACCTAAGAATAGAGCTAGCCAGGGAGTTGAAAGATCTCTAAAATGAAAATCATAAACACTGCTCAAATAAATGAAAGAAGACACAAATAAATGGAAAAATATCCCATGCTCATAGATAGGAAGAATCAATATTATTAAATTGGCTATACTGCCCCAAACAATTTACAGATTCAATGCTATTTCTAAGAAATTACCAAAGACATTCTTCACAGAACTAGAAACATGATTTTAAAATTCATATGGAACCAAGAGCTTGAATAGCCAAGACAATTCTAAACAAAAAGAACAAAGCTGGAGGCATCACATTACTTGACTTCAAACTATATTACAAGGCTATAGTAATGAAAACAGCATGGTACTGGTACAAAAATAGTCCCTTAAACCAATAGGACAGAATAAAGAGCCCAGAAATAAGGCCACACATCTCTGACCATCTGATCTTTGACAAAACTGAAAAAACAAGCAATGGGGATAAGATTCCCTACTCAATAAATGGTACCAGGATACCATTTATCTAGGTATAATTAGATAAATGTACTAGGATAACTGGCTAGCCATACGTAGAAGATTGAAACTGGATCCCTTCCTTATATATAAAAATCAACTCAAAAGGGATTAAATACCTAAACGTAAAACTCAAAATTGTAAGAACTGTGGAAGACAACCTAGGCAATACCATTCTGGACATAGGAGTGGGCAAAGATTTCATGACAAGACATCAAAAGCAAGCACAACAAAAGCAAAAAATGACAAGTGTGATCTAATTTAACTGAAGAGCTTTTGCCAAGCAAAGGAAATTATCAACAGAGTTAACAGACAACCTACAGAGTGAGAGAAAATTTTTGCAAGCAACGCATCTCATAAGGTTCTAATATCCAGCTCTATAAGGAACTTACACAAATTTACAAGAGAAAAATAAACTACCCCATTAAAAAATGGGCAATGAACATGATCAGACAGTTCTCAAAATAAGATATACATGTGGCCAATAAGCATATGAAAAAAAGCTCAATGTCACTGATCATTAGAGAAATGCAAATCAAAACCACAATGTGATACCATCTCACACCAGTCAGAATGGCTGTTTAAAAGTCAAAAAATAGGCTGGGTGCAGTGGCTCACACCTGTAATCCCAGCACTTCGAGAGGCCGAGGTGGGTAGATCACGAGGTCAGGAGTTTGAGACCAGCCTGGCCAACACAGTGAAACCCTGTCTCTACTAAAAATACAAAAATTAGCTGGGCGTGGTGGCGGGCACCTGTAATCTCAGCTACTTGGGAGGTTGAGGCAGGAGAATTTCTTGAGGCCAGAGGTGGAGGTTGAAGTGAGCCGAGATCATGACATTGCACTCCAGCCTGGGCAACAGAGCTACACTCCGTCTCAAAAAAAAAAAAAAAAAAAGTCAAAAAATAAGAGATGCTGGTGAAGTTGGCAAGAAACAGGAACACTTATACATTGCTGGTGGGAGTTTAAATTAGTTCAATAATTGTGGAAAGCAGTATGGCAATTATTCAAAGACCTAAAAGCAGAACTACCATTCAATCCAGTAATCCCATTATGGGGTATACACTCAGACAAATATAAGTTATTCTACCATGAAGACATATGCATTCAAATGTTTGTTGCAGCCCTATTCACAATAGCAAAATCATGAAATCAACCTAAATGTCCATCCAATTTCATTGCAGAAAGAAAGTGTGGTACATATATACCATGGAATGCTATGCAGCCATATAAAATAACAAGATCATGTCTTTTGCTGGAACTTGGATGGAGATGGAGGCTATCACCCTTAGCAAACTATTGCAGGAACTGTAAATCAAATACTGCATGTTCTCATTTATAAGTGGGAACTAAATGACAAGAACTTACAGACACAAAGAAGGAAACAACAGACACTGGTGTCTACGTGAAGGGGGAGGGTAGGAAGGTAGAGAGGACCAGGAAAGATAACTATTAGGTACTGTCCTTGATACCTGGTTGATGAAATAATATGTACAACAAATCCCTGTGATATGTGTTTACCTATGTAACAAACCTTCATATGTATTCCCAAACCAAAAATAAAAGTTAAATAAAAAGAAAGAAAGAAATCAGAAAGTGGTCAACTCTGTAAGTGGGCAGAATGAAAGGAAAATTGACATAAAAGGGGCATGAAGAAATTTTCTGGGGTAGTGTAGATGACATCATTAAGAAAAAGAATAGGCATGCCACAGATTGGAAAAATTTTTCCTAACACAGATATCTGACAAAGGACTCATACACTGAATATTTGTACTCTGTATATGGCTACATGCATACATAAAATTACTAAAATTTATCAAACAGAATACTTAAAATCTGTGCATGTTATTTTATGTAAATTGTACCTCAATTAAAAATAAATATATATTAAGCACCTACCAAGTGCCAGATTCTGTGCAAACAACTGTAAATACAGTGATGAACCAGCCTTTGCTTTCATAAAACTAGAATATCCAATAAATAGCCTTTTCTAGGCTATTCAAGGATTTAGACTTCAACCATATCCTTCTCTTTATCATCAACATAATCAACTATATTTTTAAAAAGTACATCGTGGAGCAAAAAAGTGCTATGTAAGGAGTCAGGAGTCCTCAGTTTTCTGTCCCTTGAGTAGTTTCCTGAACCCCAGTTCTGTATTTCTCCTTAATGTCCTAATTTGCTAAACAAGGACATCAGTGTAGTATTTAATTTAAGCCCTATATCTTTACTTGTTTTTATTCTTATTGTATATAATAAGGGTAATAATATCCATTTCTATAAAGCTATAAACATGGGGGGGGGATTGTTCATCATAGAAGGAGAAAGCCCTATTTTCTTTGGCCCTAATATGATGCCTGCCATCATCAGATGTTCTATGGTGCCTCCACTGACTAATTTTTGGTGAGTTAAGCCAAGAGACTGACAGGTTTATTGGATTTTGAAGAAACTGAGGTGTAACTTGTCTTTATTTGAAATCTAATTGCCTTTGTAATGGCATCTTCAATTATTTTAATTCTGAGACAGAGTAATCAACCCAGAACCCCTATCTTCAAATCAAAAAGCACCAGCCATAGAAAGACCTTTTTAGTTTTCCAAGTGTAGAAACTTTTGTTTTTAAGATAATTAGTCAAGAATCAGAGATGGGAAGGAAATCTAAAAAATCAATATGCCCATAAACCATTCTCTCTTATAAACATTTAGAGAACATGCAAGAGTAAATTGCTCTTTTATGAGATCTGCAGAGAAACATAATACAAAACTTGCTTTTGTTGTAATTTTTTAAATTTCATTTTGCTCCCAAATTGCTTAAACATTTTTTCATTAGAGAAAATAAACTCACATACAGTATTACCAAACCTTTAAGCAGATACCCCTGCCTGTCTCCCATGCTGTTCAGTTTCTGTAAGAGTCTGTAATCCCTTCTTCTCATCATTTCTTCATATCCATGCAATGTCTTTCCTTCCTTTCTATGCAATTTTTAATTTACTTCTGTCAGTTATTTTCTCTATCAGCCTCTACCAATAACTAATTTTGCTTCATTCTTAACACCTCTTTTCAATATCATTAATTCAGTAATAGATTCATCAGCAAAATCTTTTTAAAGCACAAATAGTATTTGCAAGGTGTGGGCTTGGTGCCAAGGATAGAGTGGTGAAGAGTTTTCCTGCTGTCTTAAAGCTCATAGTATAGGACACATTAAAAAGAAATAATTGCAAATGTAATCATTATTCTTTAATAAGTCCTTTTGCAACCTTTAAATTTGGTCTGTGAATGTGTGTTTAGATTTGTTTTTCGGTGGCCTTCCGATTCAAGGTATTAAAGTACACCAAGCTTCTCTCAAGGATGCCAACTACCACCACCATCTTTTAACAGATACAGTGTTTCTTGCTTAGTAAATAGTTTCTTAGCATTTTAAAAATACATCTCCCCAGGATCTCCCTATCTGGCCAGCAAAAGGAAAACAACTGGTGAGAAAGGAATGACAGGTGTGGTCACTGCTCTGTTCCTTTTGTGGTTTTCAGCGTTTAATGTTTTGCCTTTCATTCTCCTATTCATGTATTCACTTATTGATTTACTGAATTATTTACTTATTTATTCATTCATTCACTAATTCATTCATTCATAAATACATATGAGCCAGGGAATACGCAGGATGAGTAATATCTAGTTCTTGTCTTAAGAAGCTCAAAATATAAAGTTCTATCTCAAAGTTATTTTGCCATTCAAAAAAGGTCAATCTCTCCACTCTGATTAAGTTATACATATATAATATATATAGTTACATGTATAGATATAGATATAGATATAGATATATATACAGAGAGCAAAACACATTTAAATGTAAAAAATACTTTTTTAGTGGTGGAGGATTCTACTAGATAGTATTTGATGTACATGTGTGTATGAGAGAGAGAGTGTGTGTGTATGTTTATGTACATATATGTATCTTTACCTTACACTTCTATTAGTATCATACTCCTACAGGGGCGTTTTCAAACTAGCTTTGATATAAACCACATTCTAAAATAGCCTTTCAATTATGCAGAAAATAATAGTTATAAAATAATTTTAATAAGATATTGCATGGAATTTTTAAACCACAAATTTAAAGTATCTTCACAGCATTCCCCCAAAACATCAAAATATAAATGTGTGAGTGTGCACACACACACACATACTCCCACTTTTATTCAATTTAGAATAAAGTGGCAATATTTTTGGCTAATTTAATTCATATAAGAAGTGATTATTTTATTATCAGAAATAATAACAGATATTTCTCAAGGAGTATTTTGCATGCTTGAAGTTTCTTTAAGGTAACAATTCATTTTTATATACACTACTCTAAGCGCTAGTTAGTATTATTATCTAGATTTCACAGATGAGAATAATAAAAGAAAATAGAGGTTAAAGAATTTGATTTATTGAGTTCTGAGCACAAAATATCATATAAGATAATAAATAAATTTTGATTGAAAAAAAGAAAAACCTGTCCAAAACAACCTTTAATAATTGGTAAGAATTATTTTAAAATAGTGGATATTAGTTTAAAAAAGTTATGGAAAACTGTTGAAAGGGCATGACTTTTTTCCTGACTGAAATATGCCAGTGGATAATATTTATCTGCTTGTATTCATCTCCCTCTTAGTACTTTACCAATTCAGAATTCCTCCTTATTTTCTTCCTTTTCTCTTGTGATGGAAAAGTTTTAAATGACTGCTGAAGAGTCCATCTGCATTCTACAAGAAGATTCCAAATACAGAATTTTAAACAAGCCCCTTGCTGCTTAAGAGAAATATAGCACAATGTACTCATGTGGAAACAAAAAAGGGATCACTTATTTACTTTTCTGTAATTATACAGAACAATTGTAGTCCTCCAGTCTTTTCATTATTAATTGAACATATAAAACATATTTCAAACTTAGAGCAATAAAGCCCCTTGTTATCTCATTTTGCATTCCTCTGAGACTTCTCCCCTCTATTGCCCTGTGGAAATTCCTTCTGTTCTTCGTCATTTTCCCATCGTGATCTTATCTACTTATGCTACACATTCGTTTCTCCTAATCCTGTTCATAGAACCATTATTTTTCAATATTATTAGCCTGGTTTCTTTTGACAAAAGCCTTAAAAGCCACTACCTTTTTCTGCCTGTGTTGCCAACTTTTCGTGTCCCTGTCATGGTAACACCTTAAATCTCTGACAGCAAATGACAAAATCCCCCGAACTGTATTATAGACCAAATTCAACTAAATTGAATAAAGAGTTGGGTAACCCTGAATAAAACAATTGATGTTGGCCGGGCGCAGAGGCTCACGCCTGTAATCCCAGCACTTTGGGAGGCCGAGGCGGGCGGATGACAAGGTCAGGAGATCGAGACCATGGTGAAACCCCGTCTCTACCAAAAATACAAAAAAATTAGCCGGGCACGGTGGCGGGCGCCTGAAGTCCCAGCTACTCAGGAGGCTGAGGCAGGAGAATGGCGTGAACCCGGGAGGCGGAGCTTGCAGTGAGCCGAGACCGCGCCACTGCACTCCAGCCTGGGCGACAGAGCGAGACTCTGCCTCAAAAAAAAAAAAAAAAAAAAAAAACAACAATTGATGTTTGTGGGATAAATGGTGTTGATGGAGTCTGAATCCAAGATATTAGTTATCTGAAAATATAGTGTTAGCTTTGCGTATTATGTTCACAAGTTAGTTCCTTCTTTATATTTTACCAATAATTTTAGTGACTGCCTACAGGTGAGTCAGGAGTAGGCTTGAGTAAGCTATCCTGAAACTTTAAGTATTTTCCACGGTTATATAGCCAATGATGGAGCCTGGATATAAAATAGAAAAGGTTAGAATTTTAAAAGTAGTTAAAATATAGCTAGTCCTTGTTCTCTACCAATTACCTGCAAAACTTTTGACTTCTTGCTTCTGATCTTGATATACTTATCTGCAGACAAAGGTCTCAATCCCTTCTCTATTTTTCATTTCTTTGGCATTTTAAAAGATTCTCCCTCCTTCGTAATTAATAGTAATATTGAAGGAATTTTTTTATTTTGTAAAAGGGATCACAGCAAATTTGTATAACTTAGTTACAAGCCACAATACAATCTTTTAATATGTTTTCTAAGTCTTGGTGGGAAAATTGGTTATTCTTTTCTTAACCTTTAAAAATGGTTCGAATGTAAAAGGACAAAGTGATTCTTAAACACAGTCACAGTAACATCTGCCAAAACTAAAAATACCTCATTGATTTAACAAGCCAAATTTGTAGCCGTGATAAAGCCAAAATGTTATTGTGAATGCCCTGTAATGGGTTATGTGGGTAAAGTAATGTATTTGTAGAATTGCATAGTTACTCAAAGAGACACTGATAAGCTGTATTTTGCTCTGTTGTTCCAGATCCAGGAAGGAAACATTTATTCATCTGATTTGACCCAAAATATTGTCTTAATGACATTTGGAAGGACTTAATGCCTCCAATAGTGGAGCATTTCAGCTCCACTATTCAGCCATACTTCATTCTATATGATTAGGCTGGGCCTTCGTAGACATAGCCATAGTGTCCTATGCATCAAGTTCATAATCAAAAGGCAAACCGAAAAGAAGTTGAATTTTGCAAAGTACTCCTTTCCAAATGATTGTGACTACAACTCTCTCTCTGCTCCCTGCTGGAACCTACTCTGTGATGCAATTACTTGTTGGGACTCTCAGACTTGACTTACCCTAGGATCTGTAATATAACTGCTTTCATTTCCCAAATTCCTGCTATCATTCAGAGGTCACTGGATACTACATAAAGTAACAAAGGTATAAGAATGTAGGATTCAGTGGTGGCTAAGGAAATCAGAGAGGGTCATAAATAGAGCACTGGGTAAATATTGGGGCAGTGTTATGGGTTAAAATATGGCCCTCCAAATTTAGTACTCAGAAGCCCTAATTTCCAGTACTTCAGATGTGAACTTTTTTGGGAAAAGGGGCAGCATTGTAGATGTAATTAGTTAAATAAAGATGAGGTTATTAGGGTGAAATCTAATCCAGTATAACTAATGTCCTTATAAAAAGGGGAAATTTGGACAAATTCACTTCATGTGAAGATGAAGGCAGTGATCAAGGTGATGCTTCTAAGAGCCCAGGAAGAGCAAAGATTGCTAGAAAACCACCAGAAATTAGGAGAGAGGAATAGAACAAATTCTTCTTCACAATGTTCAGAGGAAACTAACCCTGCTGACACCTAGATGTGACTTTTAACATCCAGAACTGGAAAACAATACATTTCTGTTGTTTAAGCCACTCAATTTGTGGTGCTTTTATATTTAGAGCAACCCTTACAGACAAATATAGGCAGTCAGCTTGGGAAAACAGTAGAAGCTGATAGTTATAGACAACTGGTACAAGTACAGTATTCAGAGGAGAAAGACAGCCAGGTATAGCCCAAGCAAATACCAAGTGCCATGGCAGAGACCCAGTCAGGATGACTGGCCTTTCTTAACTGTGGCCGGGAAGGGTTAGATTCTCATCACCCATAAACTAAGAAATTCATGAAGTGGGAGACATTAAGGAGTTCTTAAGGTGGGAGAAAAGGCTAAGGTATTGAAAAGTATACGTTATGTGGATACATAACAAGAAGAAAAGAGAAAATCAGCTGGTTCCCGTGAGAGTAGAAGCTGAGAGGGCAGCAAAGTATGACCCAGACTCTAGAGTCTCAAATCCATCACAGAGTTTTGTTTATTATGTCAGCAATGGGGACCATTGGAACAAATCAGTAGGGATTTAAATTCTAATCAAAGAAGTATTTAAGGTTTCTCTGGCAGTTACATACAAAGTCCATAAAGTTTGGAGAGACTGGAGACCGAAACCGTGTGACCTCGGACTCATTACTTAACTCTAGCCGCTTCATCTGTAACATGGAATTGAGCATATAATCATCTCACTAGATTTTTGTCAGACTTAAATGAGATAGTTCGTGTACAGTGCCTGAGGTCATAGGCTGAATCAGATACGTACATGACTATAATTTGCCTATTTCTTCAACTTAAATGTAGACATTATTAGCACTTCTTCTTGCTCTTTCCTGACTGTAAGATCCTTGAAAGTAGTTCTTGGAACTCAAGTTTTAATGTATTCCAAGCAACACTTACCCAAGTATTATGAACAGTGAAGACACAGATATCTGAGGTATAGGAAAATTATTACCAAATAGAAGATGGAGGGTGCATTTGGATTTCCCTTTGCCCGTTTCTGTTATCCTCATAATCTAAATCTGAGTTGAAGGCTGAAAGCATTGCAAGAGAGTCAAAACATGCTTGTAAATTTGGGCCTGATTTGCTTTAATGAGGTCTTGCTTTCCTTGATTTCTAGGGGAAAATAAAGCACTTAATAACATGATCCAGAGGGCTGATAACATCTCTTTAATATCTCTCCACATGCTGACCTATTTCAATGCACTGAACTTCTCAGGGATGAGAAGCTATGCAAAGCCTGAGAGGCTGCCTCCTCCTGGGAATGTTTCAGCTTTTCAAGATTCTAGGTCATTTCTCTCCCTGATATTTGGAGTTCATTCCCACTGGGAAACCAATCTGTTCACACAGACTTTTTATTTTTCCAAGCAATTATTGTTTAACCACACTCTAATAGAAATCACATATAAAAATAAAGCCTTGGCCAGGTGCGGTGGCTCACGCCTGTAATCCCAGCATTTTGGGAGGCGGCGACAGTGGATCACCTGAGGTCGGGAGTTTCAGACCAACCTGACCAATGTGGAGAAACCCAGTCTCTACTAAAAATACAAAATTAGCCAGGCGTTGTGCATGCCTATAATCCCAAATGCTTGGGAGGCTGAGGCAAGAGAATCGCTTGAACCCAGGAGGCGGAGGTTGTAGTGAGCTAAGATCACACCATTGCACTCCAGCCTGGGCAACAGAGTGAGACGCCGTCTCAAAAAACAATTAATTAATTAATAATAATAAATAATAAAAATTTTAAAGCCCTCTATGAAGTTTTTCTTTTTAAATTTCACCAAGAAGAGACAATAAAGGGCATTCATTTAAGGTAATTTGATTAACTCTGAGTTAAAAAACTGAGCCACCTCCTGAGAAAGGTATTGTTTATCTGTCTACAAAAGACCAAATAAAGAAACCACAGGTTGGGTAAAGTTGATTAGGGACAGGTGAGCTTGTTAGGAACTAAGAGATGTCTCAGATGGTGGAGAAAATGATCAGGAAATATTTCTATCCTCTGGTGGCTTTGTAGCTTCTTGTAACAAAGAATGTTGCTCCTTGAAATGACCAGGCAGGAACTTCATGAACTGCCTTCAGGCATTAACAAATTTCCTGTTGGTAAGCACATGAAGAAACAGATACAGGAAAATATGAACTGAGACTCACTGGGATCAGAAGCATGTTCCTTTTGTGAAAATGACAGACAGTGTGTCTTCACATGAGATGAAAAATTATCCACAGATAGAGTTTCTGGAGACCAGGAACTCTTTCTGTCAATTAGCTTGTCCTGCAGGCATTTCAAGTCATAATCTTAAGCACATCTTCATGGCTCTCAATCTTGCCATACTTCTGCAACAAATGCATACATTTCCTAGAATGAGGGACTATGTTTTTCAGGATGTGGTCTTGATTAAAATCACTATCCAGGAGGTCTCTGCACAATTTCAAAATGTTGGAAAAATAAAGCAGCTTCAGAATATGGCCTCAAGATTACACATACAGTGTCTTTCTCCACTTAGTTTTATTTCCTCCACTTGCTTTTTACTTGGAGTGTGTGAATATGTCTTGCGCCTTTGTATGCAGGTGTCCTCATATTCAGGTGTGTACGTGTTTGGTATGTACACAAGATGTGAATACACCTATGTTTATGAATAATATTTTTGGATCTTTCCAGACAACAGTTCCTGTTTTTTTCCTAAAACCCAATGTGGCAAAAGGCCAATACTGAGAGATGTCAGTTTCTGGCATTTTTGTACATTTTAAATATCTACCTTCTCACTTCTTGTTGCCCTATCACACAGAGATATCAAAGGGATCAATTTTAAAACTGAGATTAGTGATAACTCTACTTGTGACATTTTAAAAACACTCCAAGCAATTATTAGCATTCTGTCCATAATGTTTTTGGAGGATGAGTTCTTTTAAAAGAACAGAGATTTGACTTTAGTGTAGTTTACAAAACATAATCAGATGTGCAAATGCACAAAAGTATAAAAGCCACTTTCCAACTTGACAGTAGTTTCTGTGATCAGTGTATTTTCAGTGTCGCACAGAGTGTTGGAAAAATAGTGAAGGTACAATCAATGTTCAAATGAATTCAAAGCTTTACAAATAAGCTTGCAGATTTTTCCATTACAGTAGAAAAGCAAACTGCCTAAAAAATCAAACGGCTGAAGGAAGAAGGAAAATGGCAGTTGCATCAAGCTGGAGAACATGTTGCTTCACAGGACCCAGTATTGCTTATATTCACAAAGAGATCTTGACAAGAAAGAAATTGCCTGGAGGTGGATGAATGCTAAAGCATACCCACTGTGGCAGGGCTCTCAAGGGGCAAAAAGGGGACAGTTATAGCACATTTACATTTAAGTGATATCAAGGGACTCTGGACAAGAAATGTCTTACAAACAAAGAATGAAAAACATTTTGAAAAGTGAGGAAAAATGACATGTGTTTGGAAGATACTCGATAGTAGCCAGAGAGGGTATAGAAGACCTATCCAGCGCATCTAGGGTACAAAACTTGTTTAAGACATCTGGGAGGATGATATCTTTCCTGGTCTATTGCCTACTTGAAGGAGAACAAAAACTGAATTTAAAATTACAGACCACAGTCTAAATTAAGGATTTTCCACAGTGTTACCCTGACTTCCCAGCCCCCACCATTTCCCAACTATTTCTGGTGACTTTTCTAATTATCCTAAGAAGACAAGGAGAGAAAGGAAGAAAAGTAAGGTTAATATAGTTTTAAAAACTAGATTTTTAAGTACAAGAAAGTAGACACTATACTCATTTTAGTAAAGTATTTGCATTGTGTGTTTTTTAATTTTATTTGCCACATTACACATGTCTTAAACACCACAGGTAATTGTACAACTACAGAGTTTGAGGAACAAAGTTTATCTTCAACCTCAGTTTGTTTAGTCAGAAAGTTGTGTGTGCATTTGTGTTTATGCCTCTTCTTCTTCCCAAAGAGATTGGAGAGGGGGTCGGGAAGATAAGAAAACTTTTAATTGGTGCACTCAGCCAAGCAGTTCAGCAACAGAACATTAATTTTTATTTTAATAATGTGATTTTAATTGAATACTTTGCTGGTGCTGCACTAAATTGGGTCTGTTATTTAAAATTGGACCAAGAAGGATTACCCCTCCCCCATAACTAATGCCATCCACACTCCCAAATAACGTGTTTTGCATATGGGAAGAGGCAGAATTTAAATTACTATTCCTTGAGGGATTCTTTAGCAAATGATACTAGTCAATGTATCAATAGAATAGCAAGTTAGTGTTTTAGAATAAACAAACATACAATTGAAATAGTTTCTCTTTAATACACTGTGGCAGAGATCTCTCACTGTCCACTGCATCCTGTTATGCTTTCTCCCCCAGAAGTAGGTTTCTGGCTCAACACCTCCCCTTATAACTAATGAAGTGTGTTTGTATGACTATGTCTAGACAATGGGTATGAGCATATATGAGTGTATAGCTCCCAGACCAAGGTTATTCTAAAGTGAGGTATATATCCTCCAAAATTGCTTTTTATTCTTTCTCTGTCTGGAGATTATTATCGTATGGCTCTATAAGATGATGAAACAAGATAGAAGAAACTGGCATCACTTAATGACCACTTGGGGTAGAATTTTTCTGCTGACCTGAGTAACTACTCAGGCATGGATAAATGGCTATAACATTAAACTACTAAAAACTAGATGTCTGCTATTGTAGTCTAACATGCCTTCTCTATTACATACCCCCCTCTAACTGGGTTATCTTTCTTAATAAGTGTAGGAAGTAGAAAATATCCATTGATGGCTTGTCTATTTCTTCCAGCATTTCCAAGAAGGACCACCTTTAATACAGAAAATGTGTAGTAGCAGTCAAACATTGTGGTAGTGATTGGAAGTTCCAGGACTTTGGGAATCAGAATCTTCTCATAAAGTGCCAAATATTTAGACTGAAAAAAGAAAATGCTAAAGAAAGCAGAATGTAATGCACTTCAATAAATGTCAAAATGAATGAATGAGTAAGTAAGAGAGTAGATGGATGGATGACAAAAGAAAGTAGGAAGACAGTCCAGGATCTAGATGAGGATATAAGAGGGTCAGCTCTTTTCTCAACTTGGAAGTACAAAGGATTCAATAATGGTCCATCTTTGCATGGCATAATCAAGAAGAATATGAAACATAACATCATGAAGACAAAAATTGGCATTAATTAAATAGGCATAACATGTCATGCACTGTGCTACATCTTTTCACATGCAAGCTTGGATTTTCATAGATGTGGTTTCATAAAAACCCTGCAAGGGAAAAATTATGCTATCAACTTTTCACAGTAAGAGGCTGCTGAGACTCAGTTTCAGTATTACTGGGTTGTATTGCAAGCATGTGGCTAAGCCAGAATTAGATTTAAGTCTTTCTTATTTTAGGGTCTATGTTGTCCAAAGCATACTACTTATTCCTGGGAACTTAGAAGGCAATTCTCTAAACTTTATTTTGTCAGCTATAACATTAAAAACAAAAACTATTAAAGTTAACATAATAATATATGTTCATGTGTTTTATTAAAATTCAAAGTGATTATTGTTGTTGTTACACTGAGTAAATTTTACTATAATTTAGAAACATCAGATCTCCTATGTTTCATATGAGAATATTTTGAATAAGACAATATTATTTGGATTTCAGGAGACACAGAGGGAGTAGAAAATAGGAAGAAACATGTAAATCTGCACTCCAGGCACACTGGTCTTGCTGGGCTTCCAGAATTTAATTGCTGTACTGCTCCCAAGTCCCCTTCTCACATACATGAATCCTCACTTCAAGTTCTGGACTTTCTATGTCCTTCAACCTCATCTTTTTTTCAGTCTTTCCTTTCTGTTTTGTTGTGGTTATATATGAAGTGGAGGTAAAATCAGCTAATTTAACAAATCAGACCCCACTAAGTGGGTGATGTTGTTTTCCTGTTAAATGCCTTTCTAGCTAGACTTAGTACCTCAATCCTAAAATTACTATGAAGAGGATATTTTAGGTAGTACAGAAGGGCTGTGAGGAGCATGTTTTTGGAGTATGATGCTGGCTGTGATTAATAAGTATAGCTATGAGATATTGAGCATATAGCAGCTACCAGGTCCTGTACTAAGTGTTTTACAAGGACAGTCTCATTAAATGTAACCAATAAACCTGTGGATTGGTGCTATTAAGGATGGAACTGAATAGGTCAGCTAACTTGACAGAGGTACAGATTTGGTTGAAAATTCACTGTTGCTCTTTCTAAGATATGTGGCCAACATATGTGTCTGTCCTCCAAAACTATGTTTTTAACAACCATCCATTATTGTATATTCTGTGGGTAAGCTAACTAAGATTTATTTTTTAGGCATTGGAACAAAAAATAGGCCTTTAAAACACATTGAACATAAAGGAACATTAGTTATGAGCAAGAAAAGGGAGGAGGGGACTTGGCTACAAAATCTTAAATCCAATTAACGAACCATGAATAGTACTAAAAAGTTGGTGCTAAAATATCTGCATGGTAAGACCTTCTGTGAAATTCAATATGATGTCCAAAAGGACTACAAGAGAAAATATTTGTGTTGTTTCCTTAATATTACTAAATAGTCACCAGATCTTCAAAATATAGGTGCTAAAATGTAAGAGCAATACGGTACTCTGAAAGACTGCCACCTTGAGGTCACTTATTGTTAAACAGAAAGAGATACCAGTGGCCTCTACCTCCTGAAAGAAGGAAGATGCCTGCTGGAGTCAGGATGCTAAGGTTAAAGAACAGTACTTTTCACACGTTTGCATGTGCTTACTGTTTGAAGCAGGGAGCATGTGAGTCAACATTTGAAAATAAAAACAAACCAAGCATTCTGTACATTTTTATATCATTTGCATAAAAGATGTGTTGGCACCTTATGTTCTCTTAACACAGGTGTGGAATGGAAATGTAATATTGAGATTATAAGATAATATTTGATAGAAAATAAAAGTGACCCTTGAAAGAACAGAACAAAGGACTATCAACCTCTGGGTCAGAAATGACAAATCAAAAATAAAACTTGTCATATTTCTAATTATTAATTAATTAATTATTTTACTTTAAGTTCTGGGATATATGTGCAGAACCTGCAGGTTTTTTTATATAGGTATACATGTGCCATGGTGGTTTGCTGCACCTATCAACCTGTCACCTAGGTTTTAAGCCCTGCATGCATTAGCTATCTGTCCTGATGCTCCCCCTGCCCTCACCTGCAACCCCACCAACAGGCCCCGGTGTGTGTTGTTCCCTCCCTGTCTCCATGTGTTATCACTGTTCAGCTCTTACTTATGAGTAAGAACATGCAGTGTTTGGTTTTCTGTTCCTGTGTTAGTCTGCTAAGGATGATGGCTTCCAGCTTTCATCCATGTCCCTGCAAAGGACATGATCTCATTCCTTTTTGTGGCTGCATAGTTTTCCACAGTGTATATGTACCACATTTTCTTTATCCAGTCTATCATTGATGGACATTTGGGTTGGTTCCATGTCTTTGCTATTGTGAATAGTGCTGCAATAAACATACATGTGCATGTATCTTTATAATAGAATAATTTATATTCCTTTGGGTATATACCCAGTAATGGGATTGTTGGGTCAAATGGTATTTCTGGTTCTAGATCCTGGAGGAATCGCCACAGTGTCTTCCACAATGGTTGAACTAATTCACATTCCCACCAACAATGTAAAAGCCTTCTTATTTCTCCACAATCTTGCCAGCATCTGCTGTTTCGTGACTTTTAAGAATCACAATTCTAACTGGCCTGAGATGGTATCTCATTGTGGTTTTGATTTACATTTCTCTAATGATCAGTGATGATGAGTTTTTTTTTCATGTTTGTTGGCTGCATAAATGTCTTCTTTTGAGAAGTGCCCATATCCTTTGCCCACTTTTCAATGGGGTTTTTTTCTTGTAAATTTGTTTAAGTTCCTTGTAAATTCTGCATAGTAGACCTTTGTCAGGTGGGTAGATTGTGAAAATTTTCTTCCAGAAATAACAACACACATCTACAACTATCTGATCATCAACAAAAACAAGCAATGGGAAAAGGATTCCCTGTTTAATAAATGATGCTGGGAAAACTGGCCAGCCATATGTGGAAAACTGAAACTAGACCCTTTTTTTAGCTTACATAAAAATTAACTCAAGATAGATTAAAGACTTAAATGTAAAACTCAAAACCATAAAAACCCTAGAAGAAAACATAGGCAGTACCATTCAGGACATAGGCATGGGCAAATATTTTACGATGAGATCACCAAAAGTAATTGCAACAAAAGCTAAAACTGACAAATGGGATCTAATTAAACTAAAGGGCACAGCAAAAGAAACTATCATCAGAGCAAACAGACAAACTCCTCATATTTCTAAGGATGCTTTCATGGGCCATAAGTGAAAATTTGACTATTGTAGAAAGAGAACAATGTTTAAAAACTTTCAGGAATAACAAAGTCATTTTATGGGTTCAATTACATATTATGGCATTTTCCCTCTCCCTCTGCAAAAGTAGCCAATAGTTACTTTAATATATAAGCATGTTAAAGTTTGAATGGCTATTCCATGAATCTCCTTTTCATGACCTTTCTCTTCTTCTCATAAAATCATTTGACTTTCATTATTTCTCTAGGACCTAGAGTCTGGGTTTAAAATAATTTTGATATTATACACCTATAGTGATAGGGTGCTGTGCCATCATACCACTGGAGATAATTAAGTGTAGATTCAGCAAAGAGAACCAGGAGAAGTAATCTAGTAATCAGAGCCAAGAAACACCTAATGACTAACTGCACACACACACACACACACAAATGTTAGTCATTTGTGCTTTGCAAATAAACAAGGATATAGACACTGTTCTGATAAAACACAAAAGCACAGTGACCAGAAAAACCAGTGATGCAAATATATAGTAACCCCTCCAATTAGGTATAAGCACCTTAAAGGCAGGAACCACACACTCGTTCTGCATCTTTCCTTAAGTATTCAGTTCTTAGGAGTAAATAAGTCAAATTCATGCATTAAGTAGAAACTGAATAACGGAGAGGGTGCAAGAAATATAGAAAGATGATGTGAGGGGGCCTTGCCCCCAAGAAAGGAAGTTAATCCGCCAGGAAGTTCATAGGGCTTTTATGGACAAAGGGCCACCCTAGAGAGCAGGACCAGTCCCATCTGCAGGTTAGTATGCATTTTGGAAGGTAAATCAGATGGAAAAAAAGCACAATGAGATGGGAAATTAGGTCGAGTTTCCAAGTATAGAGAAGCACAGGGGAGCAGATATTTTGGTGTCCAAGAAATAAAGATCAAAAAGGTCAAGGCCAGGCAAACAGCACAAACTTCAACCTAACCTGGAATGAAAAGAATGACTCTGGGATCTCTGCCTCTAAAGAAAAATACAAAATAGGTTATGAGAGAGCGTGAAGATCAAAATCTTTATTAAACCAATGAGGCTTTGGGTAGCTGTTTGAATGTTTCAGTCAAGTGTGTATTCCTCTACATGGAATTGTCTTATATTTGAGGTGAGAGAATTTAGCAGCTTCCTGAACCAAGCCAAGGTAAGTCCAATTTTAGCTAATGAGTCAGTTCTGAAATCTTTGTTTTTTGAAATCCACTCACTGCTCTTATATTTTGTTTTTATTTAAACTTAAAATATCAAGTAAAGTTTAATCTTATTTTAGTTAAATGCTAGGAAAACTTTATTTTTCCACACACTGTTTAGGATATGTAGGGGGATCAATGAGCCCCTGAAGCCAGATATGGTAGCATGAATGGGAAGAAAGAGACATTGAATCAGGGCAGAGAGTGTCCATAATCAAGGAAGGAAGGTTTCTAAGCATTTCTAAAACCTCCTGTGATACAGTTTGGATGTTCCCTCCTTGTCTCATGTTAAGATGTAATTCCCAGCGTTGGAGGTGGGGCCTGGTGGGAGGTGTTTGGATCATGGGGGCAGATCCTTCATGGCTTGGTGCTGTCCTCACCAGAGTGAGTGAGCTTTCACATTACCTGGTTGTTTAAAGTATGTGACACCTCGTCCCTGCTCCCCTCCCTTCCTTCTGTTTTGCCATGTGAAATGCCTGCTCTTGCTTCACCACAGGACAAGAGAAAAAGCTTCCTAAGACCTCCCCAGAAGCAGATGCCAGTGCCATGCTTTCTGTATGGCCTGCAAAACTATGAGCCAATCAAACTTTTTTTCTTATAAATTACCTAGTCTTGGGTGTTTCTTTATAGAAATGCAAGAACGGCCTAACACATACCAAAAACAACTAGGAGTCAACCAAAACAGGGGAAAGAGTAAAGTGCAGAAGGAAGCCATCACCTAGAGCAAGATCCCAGGAAAAAAAAAAAAAAAAAAAAAAAAAGTCTATCTTAATTTCTGTGCAGTTAAAACCTGGGTACTCTAGACTAACATTATTTCATGTGTTATGCATTAAAATATGCTGCAAATGGGCTGAGTATGGTGGCTCAGGTTCAGACCCAACTGGGCAATATAGTAAGACCTCATCTCTACTGAAAAAGAAAAGGTAGCAGGGCATGGTGATGTGGGGCTTGTAGTCTCAGTAACTCAGGAGGCTGAGTCAGAAGGACAGCTTAAGCCTCGGAGATCAAGGCTGAGTGAGCTATGATCATACCACCGCACGCCAGCCTGGGCAACAGAGTGAGACTCTAAAAAATATTTATATACTGTAAGTGAATTGATTGTGTTTAAGATAGCGCAAAGAGGGTTATGTCTCCAAAAAGAGATTCATTGGAATTGTAAAGTTGTAGAGAAAGTTCAACTAGAACAGCACCATTTTTATTGAAGAACTAACATCTGGAAAACAATCAAGGCTGATTCAGAAGCTACTTAATGAAGCCTAACAATTCTGTAATAAACAAAAAGATCCATATATTTGCAATCATTACTTATTTAAATTCATAATCAAATAACCACCATTATAATATAGAATAGACCTTAGACATTAGCTAACTAAATACATTTACAGAAAACAAATACTGTATTTTTCTCGAAACTCACTTAATAGAAAAACTGCAAATTTATTATCTCTAAAATTGCAACAACTTAAAAAAATTTAAGCATACATCCAAATTCATTAAGTTTAAAATTTAAAATACATAAAATTTTGTGTGTATATACATACACACACATACACATACATACATATTTGGTGATATAAAATTAAACAAGTACTTCATAGAGTTTCAAAGATTATACAAAAAAGCATTTTAAAATTAGAAAAGTGAATTATTTTTTTCCAAATTTTTTTTTTATCCAAGTACTAAATTTCCTACTATAGTTGGATAATGTTTCTTATCTATGGGTTCTCCTGCCTCATTTTCTCTACCTTTCATCACACTTGCCACAAATTTAAATGCATATAACACAGATAAAATGGCAGTTCTTAGTCACTTGTTTCACCCAACTCCCTTTTCAGCATCTTTTTGTTCTCTTACAGTCTCTCCCCTCTACACCATGAACTTATTTGTTGTTATTATTATTAGGTTTTAACTAATAGAGTTCAGGTGCCCTCTCCTCCCGGACTGCCTCAGATTCCTACAGCTACAGGTAATTTCTCTCTATTTCAGTTTTTTCGTTGTTGTTGAAATTTATTGATTGTAAAATTTGAACAGTATTTTTCACATACTACCTTTTACCACACTTCTTACTCAAATGCATTTGTCTTATTTCTTCAACTGGATTACAAGTTATTTGAGAGTAGGGATTTTCATTGCTCACATTTAACCCTTGGAAATTACACAAGAGATACTTAATAAACTTTTATTGAATAAATGAATGAATCTTTGTAATCTCCAATTGTGCCTAAGACAGTATCTGACACAAAGTAGTCACTAAGTATTTGGTTGAGAGTTGCAGGTGAATTGAGTCGGAGACACTCCAAAGAACAAAAATCTGTGTCCATTCCTCTGTTGTAGAATTAAAAACTATGACAGCAGATACCTTAAAATGAATGCTTTCATGGGGTGGTTAAAACTGTTACATACAAATACTCAATCTACTTCTCATATTGCCGAAGTGATTCTGACTGTAGATAGCTGTGAAATGAATGTTATATGACTCATATGACAGTGTAATGAAATATGTTATCTGACTGTGACCAAATGGAAATGTTTCTTTCTATTTTTTGGTACATCTTTATTATGATTTCAAAAGTATTACATACACTCATTCTTCATGTTATATTTGTCTTTCTCCACATTGATTTTACCCATAATGGTATACTCTTCTATAAGAAGATAAATTTAAGATTGCTCAATTTCTCTAAGTGTATGTCATTAAATATCAGAAAATCCAATGATGAATTTACTTTGTCTTACAATGAAACATGCAAGGTAACCACAGTGTTGGAAAAGAGGATGAGTGAGTAGTCAACAACAGTGACAAAGGACTCAAAATAACACTTTTAACTTCTGTTATGCAGCTACTGAGAAAGACATAACTTCCTACAGGATGTCCACACCACATTAGTCAGCTCTTAGCACTTATTTCATTCTTGTTAAACAGTGAACTTAGTGGAGAATCTAAAAGAATTTAAATATAAGCTTCTTGCCCTTAAAAAGCTTATAATCCTCTATTTGAGACATTTCTAAGTGTTTCTTTTTAATTACTGCTATAGATTTTGCTACCTCATCTGCCATATATTAGATTTCTTAGGCTTATTGTTAGTCTCAGATTATTCAGTGATAGGTCGTGTTGGAACTGGCTTGATATTAACAGTGGTAAATATTATGGTGGTGGCCAATATTATACTTTGTTTTTAGGGCTCTTTTAAATAGAGAAAGTTTGTTTAAAACAGTTAATAAAAGTCAAAGCGTCAGAGACCAGTTAAGAGAAAAATGTCTCTGAAGTCTAAGAGAACTACAGGATGATTTTCTCACAGACCTGCATTGGTATGTTTTATCTCTTTTACTCAAGAGGAATTAAGTATGCAAAGGGAACACATCACTACACTGGGGAAGAACAAGTGTGGCATGGAAAAAGAAAGTGGCTGTGAATTGAAGAAAGGAGTAAAATAGAAGATGATAACACATAGTAATAGCAGTGAAATCTTGAATGATGTCCTATTAAAGTATCCTGCTATGTAACAAAAATAGAGATAGTTTCCAGGATAAGTGAAGAGGCCAATGCATGAAAAATTAATGAAGAAAAATGTTTTTTCATCTTATAGACAGTACACACACACACACACATAACTTGTTTAAGTGCTATGACAAGAATGGAAAAGGGGAGTAAGAAATAACTACAAATAAATAATATATCCTCATGGAAATGAGGACAAAATACACATTAATCATTTTTTTTTAGAAATGTACAAGCTGCCTTTGCATAATAATGTTGGCTTCAAGGAAAATACTTTTCTACATATGTCATGACATTTGAAAATTTGATTAGGATTTCAGACTCCTGTTTATGAAGTATCAAGAATAACATCTTCTGACCAGGATATCAGAGTAGAAAATAGTGGGAAATATATAAAGGTTACCTTCCCATTGAATCATAGTGTAAGCCAGAGGCCAGGAACCTTTTTTGTAAAGGTTCAGATGGTAAATCTTTTTTTAATTTGTAGTAAAGTTCCAACTACTCTACTCTCTTGTGGGAGCACACAAGTAGCCATGGATGATATGTACATGAATCAACATGGCTGTGTTCAAAAACAACTTTATTTACAAAATCAGGTGGCCAGATAGATTTGGCCCATAAGCTGTAATTTCCCTTTCCCTCTCATAAGCAAATAATAATAGTGGGTAAGACTTTCATAGTACTATTACACATTATTTAATTTTCTTCATAAAAAGGGACCAAGAAAAAGAATTCACTACTTTTTAACATAATAAATAATTCAGATAGTTCAGATGCATTTATTTTATTAAAATACATGTGTTATGGTATTTAACTGAACAGCTCATCTGAAAGAAAGCACTTTAAGTGATACATGGTCATGAAATTGTGGCTAACTCTGGAAAAGCCTTAACAAAAAAAAAAAAATTCAAAACACTATTTCCTAAATATATTTGACCTACTTGTTGTTTCTTAATCCTCAAGAATTAATGACACAATTAGTTCATAAAGTTCAACACACTTATTGCATTTCTGACATAGTATGTTTTCCTATTCATCAAATACTATATGAGGCCAAAGGCTAGTTACAAATAACAGTAGGTTGTTTTGTTAACTCTTCATTAAAAAATAAACAAAAAAGTAAATTTAAAACTTAAAATCTGGTAGACAGAAACTCTTGTATCCTTAATGGATGTACAGAATGAGCATTATCATAGAACTCCAGAGTTGGAAGTATGCTTAGTAAAGGGAAACTAAGGCACCTTATCCAGAGGTCTCTCTGCATAGTTTCCTCAAATTTTATTTTCTTTTTATGAAAGATTAGATGCTCCACTTGTGCCACAAGTACCTCCCAGTAACCTGAAAGAATTGAAGCAGAATATCTATGTGATGTGATGAAAGACCTTGCTCCACTGCCCGTAAGAAACCAGGGGCATGTCCTATACCAGCACAGTTTGTGAGCTGGCAGGGGAGCCTCTCATTTTATAGAAACCAGTCATTCCATAGTTATGACCAAAAGATCAGCTGTATGTCATGTACTCTGTTGGGCACTTCTG
The DNA here is from genome assembly GCF_009764315.1 of Trachypithecus francoisi. Taxonomy (NCBI): domain Eukaryota; kingdom Metazoa; phylum Chordata; class Mammalia; order Primates; family Cercopithecidae; genus Trachypithecus; species Trachypithecus francoisi. Next base: position 72,512,447 of record NW_022681453.1, on the reverse strand, counting down.
AAGACATTTCACCCTTGGCTACAAGGAGACATTAGTCAATAACAAATTGGTTACAATTGTTCTTAATCTAGGATCAGAAAACTTTCCGTTTGGTATGAGTTAATGAAAATACTATTTTTAATACTAAAAAATCATTACGTCTTCCTGTGATTATTCTAAGTCCTTCACATACTGATGGAAATCATAAAAATATAATATTACCGCATTAACCTTAGCTTATTACATGACTTTTTCAACTACCTTACAAAAAGAACTATCAAATTCTTTGCAAAATACTCTATTTTGATAGGCAATATATTCTATAACTCTTGATAAATACATTTCAATGTATTAATCATATAAAATTTGCTTTTTCATCTTGCTCTTGCACATAAGAGTTAAAATATTAAATATAGAAAAAATAAGCAAAACTTGATAACTTTTCAACTCTACTTGTACTTGCCCTTCATTGTTCCCTTTTCTAAAAATGCTTCTGCACTTTATAGTCATTTATATTTGATTTATGTTTCTCCTAATAGAGAAAGAACTTTTAGATTTAAGCTGGAGTAGAGGGAAAGGATTATGATTGATTGAAGATCGGGGAGGGGAGGTGAATATAGGATGCAAGCTCTGCTATTAATGGTACTGTCACTTATAAACTGTCCATATATATATGACACACACACACTCAAACACATGGGATCCTGAGGTAGAATCTGCAGGAATCCAGTTGCCCTACCTCGATAGATCCTGCCCCAAGAGTCAGGCCAAATTTTCTGAGCTCTCAAACATATCTATATGACACAGGATAGATAGATGATAGGTAGCTAGGTCAGTAAGTATATACAGATAGAGAAAGAGAGATGGATGGATAGATAAAAAGATAGATAGTACATTGATAGGAAATTGAAAAGGTAGACAAAACTGTAGTGAAACATTTTGGTGATAAACTCTTTCTACCCACGATATTGAACAACTAGTAAGTCTCTCCATCGAGACTCTTCAATGACGTCAAGAGGTTCTGCTGCTTCCAATTGTGTAATTTAAAGATTATGAAATGGGGATAGATCAGGCTAGAAAGCCAATCTGTTACTAAGATTTTTAGTGGATTTACTTTATGCCCAGAATATTTGGAGGAGATAAAGGTAGTTCTGTTGTGTCAGTTAATGTCAACGATTCATCATAGGACAAGCCTATAATCCCTTGATACATTTTGCATATTCTGTGATGTTGGTCTTGACAATCCAAGAGTAGGATGACATACTATGTAAGTAAAATGAGAATGAGGTACCACAAATATGGTAAATCCTTATTATTTGTTCTTTGTAAGTAAGGGGAACATGGATGAAGTAAGTAATGGAGAAGAAAAACTTTCTTAGAGATGCAAAAATGTAGAGAGAACCACAGGATTAAAATAGCTCTCATTGTTTAACAAATGTAACCATAAAGAACCAGGGTGAGGAGAAATGAAAATCTGCCTTAGTGCGTGTTTCTTTTGTAATAAAATTTCATGATTTTGAGGTGGACTCACAATATCTGAAATCCTGGTAGATAAGTCTTATGTAGTCATTGGCATTTGTCTCAAGTAATGAAATACTTTCTTCATAATACAGATTTTTGTTTGACTAGCTACACTTTTATGACTTAGAATCAAATAGAGCAACACTGTTATTTCATCACTGATGTATGGTAAAGTATCCTACTACATTCTGTCTGCTTCTGAGCATGCTTCCAACATTTTAATCTGTAGCTTTTGCAGTTTATGTCCCAACTACCTTAGAAATTGTAACCTTACAATTTTCCTTTTGCACTGTAACAGACAAAAAAATGACTAGAGCTGATTGTATCTGGATTTAGAACACAAGGGAGCAGGTAATTACCCACAGAGATCTCTATCCTCTCTACTTGCTATGATAAAGAGATAGTTGTTTGATTTTCCTAACATGAAAGAAGATCTATTTGTTTAACTTGGTTTATTCTGTTTTTTTTTTTTCCTTCTTATTCTTTATACAAGACCCATCTTTATTGTTTGCTCAGTCATCTGGAAAATACAATGAAAAAAGGAGAAATACTATGCCACATTGAAGGTAAATGAAGTTAACCTGTCTAAGGAAACAAAATTTTTAAAAAATGTACTATATAAGAACTTTGAAGATATTAATTCAGAAAGGTCACTACTCTTTAATCCAAATTACACCTAGAACACTTCTAAACTGGAATTACTTGTGCTTTTGAAAGTCTAGTAGAAAAAAATGGAGCCTCACTACTTCTTCAATTGCTTAACATTGTTAGAAAATAACATATATAATGTATTTCGGCATGGTATCAATTCTTATTGTCAAGACAGTCTTCCCTATTTTGAATTCAACTGCATTAGCTTATTTTTACATGTTCTTTTTTAGTAAAACCAGGAAATAGTTAAAATCAATTATTTGGTCTCTATGTGATTTTCACAATGTCTCCCTTCCTATAAGAACAAAAGAGAAAAGTCAGGAACTTATTTCTCCCTTTCAGACACTTAAAGGAATGCATTCACTACCTTAGGAGGAAGAAGATGCTATGAAGAAGGGTTTCTTGACCCCACCAGAAATCAAGGCTCCACCTCATCAATTTTAGTATGAACAGCCAAGAGCCATACTTCTCAAACCATCAATGATAGGCTGCACGATAAAGGTCTATCTTGTATCTGATTTTGGACTTAGTGGTATCCATGGTTGCACAATCTCAGGAAGAGGTGTGATTTTAGCTCATCTTAGCAATACTTGGGACTGAAATGCAGGGAAAAAATTTGAAAGGAGCCTGTATAGGTAGAAGTTTAAAGGAAGATTAATAGACTAATTGGCTGGGTGAGACCTTAAAAGATGGCAGCTAATTCCCATGCCTTACCTTTGAAGAAAAATATGTTACCAGATTGATTGTAACTTGGTTTTCAAAATACAAAGTCTATATTTCATTTATCTAGTGTTGTTTTGTTATAATTCTAATTGTTTCATATCAACTAAATGTTATCATTCTATTTGTGAATTTTATAACTCCATAATTTAGAGTCCAGTGTTATACCACTTCTCTCCTCTATCTGTACTTAATTCCCAGGTAATCTCTTCCAGTCTTTTAAATGCCACCTTTATGCTAATGAATTCTAAATTTGTATCGCCACACAACACCTCTTTCTTTATCCACAATCCTATACCTGCCTAATTAATATCTTTACATGAGAGTCCAACAGGCATTTCAAAAGTAACAGAGAACTCTGAATTTCAACTCCTACCACTGCTGAACCAGATTCGTCTCTAGCTTTTCCCATCTCAGTAAATAACATTTCCATTACGCTAGTTGCTCATGTGAAAAACCACAACGTGATTCTAGACTCATCTCTTTCTCTTACACCCTACATGCAAGCCATGCACACACCATGTTGTCTTTTCCCTCAAAATATGTAAAAAACTGATGAGTTCTTACAACTAACATGCCTATAAACATGATTTAAGCCATTATGTTATTTTGTCTGAACAATTGCAATGATCTCAACTAGACTTTATCCTTTCGTCCTGAATTCTCTAGCAGAGAGTCTATTCTCCACGCAACAAATACATAATTCTTTAAATATATGTCAGGTCTTGCCACTCTGCTTAAAACTGCCCACTGGCTTCCAATTTCAGATACAGTCTTACATTATCTAGCTCATGCTACTTTTAGACCTAATCTATTAATTTTCTTTGACTTACTTTCTTTCAGACACACTAACCTCTTTGGTACTCTTTGCCTTCTGCCTCAAAGCATGTTTACTCACTATTTTCTGTTCCTGAAAACTCTTCCTCCAGGTATCTTGAATGGCCTGCTTCTTCACTTTCTTCAGGTCTTCATTTAAATAACGTCAAGAAGCCCTTCCCTGAGCATCTTATTTTAGAGGTGCTACCTCTTCCCTTTCTATGTCTTTTATCCTACCTTATTTTTATTTGTAACAGCTTTTACTATTTGACTTTTATGTAAAACCCCATAAACTCTTTAAGGGAAGAATCGTTTTGGTTTGTTGACTATAGTATCAACAGAACCTTGAACAATGTTTAAATATATGAATAGTAGTTTGTCACATATTCTCAGGTATTGCCTCTGGGAAGGGAATGGCTATTTTGTAGGCTGTAATAATGAGCAAGTATCCTCAAAATCACTGACTACTTTTCTCCACACCAAACAATTCAAGTAACAAATAAATCTCATATTTTAAACTTGTAATTCTAAATCTAGGGAAGTTTAGAAAATAGTTATTAAAGGTGGCCAGGATTCTCTGTTGTACTCATTGACTAAATAATTCATTATTCATTCATTGCTCATTTGAAAAATATTTATTAATACCTTCATATAATACACTTGGCCCTGGAAGATACAAAATTGATTCAAGATTGTCCTCAAGGAGCTTTTTCAGCTAATACAAACATGGTGATTTACAACAATCTGGTTTCACTTCTCAGCAGCTACTCATCTTCTAGATACTCCTAATACAAATTCGGTGTTCTACAAATAATGAAAACCCAATACATTTTATTATAAAAATAGTAATAACAATAATGCTCTTAAACAGATTGGACTTCAAGAAAATGTGAGAGCTTAAATCTTAATATACTCTACCTTGACCTCTAGGATGATGAGTTTTTCCAATTGTTTAGTATTTTCATTTGTCATTTACTAATTAAAACCTAGGAACTGTATCAAATACAAAATAGAAAATAATATTATTGATTGTATTTTTTCTATATTATAACTTTATATAATTTCTTTCAATATTGGGAGGCATAATTCTCACAAAATAACTTTACCTAAGATGAACTTCCTAATCTAGCAATCATTAGTGCCATGTCTGCAATTTGTTTTTGCCCCATAGGACAGCCATACCAAAGTTATGTTACTCATTAATGATTTAATTGTAAAAATGTAGAAATTTATATTTAAAACTCAGGAAAAAAAAGAAGCTTAATTAAATCTCACAGAAGTGAGCAAAGGAATTTGAGTGATAAAAATAAAATAAAGATGTAGAGATTACTGCAGAAATGGAAATCATATCAAATAAATATTGAAGTGAACTATTTAGAGAGATGAGACCACTGAAACACACTAAATGATGATTAAAACAAGATAAATATTTATTAAATGTGGCTGTGATTTATTAAGCTGTGATGGACTAAATAAATATAATTTGATATCTGAGTCATATCTTTCTGATACAGCCTTCATTAAATCTGAAGTCTCAGCTTTGAGGGAATATTATATGTTCCCTTCAGTTTTTAATCTCTTTGAAATATCATTTTGATTCTGGGGAAGGCTCTGAAAGTCACAGACTGAAGTCTCTTGCTTGTCAATGAGGTTGTTCTGTTCTGCCAGATAGAGAAGACAACCCATCAACCTCTGTGAGGGCGGGGGTTGCTGTCACTAGCAACGAGCTGGACTGGTGCCTGCCATATGGTGCTCAATAAATAATACTTAAATGAATTGCCTGTTTATTTCTTCTTCTCTAAAATGAAGTGATTTAACAATACAAGTTTTTCCGAAAATCAGAACTAAGTTTCACCAATCAGATATTATTAGGCATTCTTTGAATGCCTAGCACAGAGAATGCCTAATAATATCTAAAAGACTTAATTTATCTGCCTCAAGTCTCTCATTTGTAAAACAAGTGTAATTATGATTTTTACCTCAGAATTATTGTGAGAATTAAACAAGAAATGGCATAAAGGGACTTAGGAGATAGTTTAGCACTAGATGAGCTTTCAGTGAATGTTTATTATTAATAAAATTCTCAGTAATAGTCCTACTCTCTGGCACTGCATTGACCTCACCACCAGGGACCTATGTTCTTTTAATCTACTCTTCTAAGAACTAGAATAATAGTGCCTTACCTAAATTAGATAGAGGCAGCTGCTGTTTCTTTTCCATTAACATTTAGCTATAGTGTCTACCATATATAAACAAACTGACAGCTTTGGTTCCTACCAAAGATAGCATGTATTCAGATAGCACACATTTGAATAGCACATATTTGGATAGCTCATATTCAGACACATAAAAAGGAGGATTGCTGGGGAGAAGGGAGGAGAGAGGGTGGTAGTTTTTGAGAAAAGCTGAATTTTCCACACTGGTGGTTTGCACCGATTAGTCAACACTTAATTATTCAGCAAAATATTTTATCTTGAGTCTGTAAACCCAAATTTTTGCTAAGCCTATATGACATGACTAATCTGCACCTTTATAGTTGATTTTTTTATCTTGCCATATTAGCAAGTGATAGCCAAACAATTAATCACAGATAGACTACTGTGTGCTGAACAAGCTGTCAAAGAAGCTAAAATAACTAGACCAACTATGGTACAATCTGCTTATTTTCACATGTCTAAGCATGGCCTGAATCTCTCACTTCATTTAATTCTTTGTTAACTCTCACTTTCCTGGAGTGCTGCTTTTCTATTTTTATTGAATAATTAGGAAATGGCAAAGGAAACAGGAGTAGAAAAAAAGTTAAGCATAGGTACGTGACAGATTTGTATAGGAAATACTCGGGAGACAGTGACAAGTAGTGGTGTCCAAGGGCAGCAAAGACACATGGACTAGCACTGTCCATCAAACTCATGATCAAAAACTTCCAGCTACATTAATGAAGTGTCTGGCTTAAGGATTCGATGTGTCGGCACATCATCCTTTCTTTTATCATTTCTTTTCTTCCCCAGGAGAAAACAAAGGAAAGCCTGCTCATCTCTACAGGAACCATGCATGACAATTTTATTTTAAAAGGTAAATTTATAAGAAAAATGTGTGACACCAAATGTGTGGAGAGAGTTGAAAAGTGAACAGCTTGTCAGCCAAAACTATAACAAAGTTGCTAACGAATAGCAGCCTTGTAATGAGTAAAGTGACAAAAGAAAGTCATGATTGGGTTGAAAATGCAATGATAGTCAAGTGACCAGTAATAGAATAATCTGAATCCTAATCTTTATTATAAAGACTCCAGAATAAAGAGATGTGAGTTTTGATTTCCACTTTCCACAGCTGGACTAAATGTTCTTTTTCCTTCCTCAGGTTCTTTTAAAACTTGAAAGTTTATGACCATAGGAGATGGAGACACTGCATGATCAATGTCATCAAAGATGTTTTACAAACTATGCAGTGCACCACTCTGTGTATCCATGGAAAAGCATTTTTTCAGAATAAATTTCTTCCTGCCAATATGATATATTTTATACTTATTATGTTTGGAATCTCGTTTTGACTTATATATCTATCTTAGTTTGGCTCTTCCGAGAAGCACATGCTGAGACAAGGATTAAAGTAAAAGTTGTTTATTTGGGAAGGGCCATGAACACTGGCAAAGAAGTGGAGAGGTGATGCAATCCATGAAAGACAGATGAAAAACACTACCAGCGTGAGCCACGAAGCCTCAATCCCACTGAGAAACTCTGGGAAATGATGGAAAACATGTGCCTTAGAATGGTCATTCCCAAGTGGTGTGGGAGTAGACAAGTCTTTGAATGAAGTTGCTCTGGGTGATAAGTTCTCAGTACTTCCATCTTCTTTCTTAAGTTCTTGAGGAAAGAATCCTAAGCATGGATGATCCCAAGTTAGGTGAGTGTTGTCAGGATCACATAGAAATATTAGGCAATATGGCAGGGCACTGATAACGTCAGCTACAGTTTTGTTGTTTCATTTTGTTATGGCATCTAGAAAACATATAGTAAAAAAGGGGCCTATATTTAACAACTATACAAGACAGTATTTTATATATTTTTGTCTACTTATCCTTTGCTCGAACTCTGTACCCATTTTCCCCTTTCCCTACTTAAACATACATTTATTTTCTACCGGTATCCAAGTGTGTAAGCTTCCCCATATCACTTTAAAAGGTGAGACTGGGTGTAAATCAACAAAAAGCCTCAATGAATAATTCAACAATTATGTATTAATTGTCATTTTACAATTCATTCAAAAAATATGACAGCCTAGTTTTTGTTGTTGTTGTGTTGTTGCTTTGAGATGGAGTTTCACTCTTGTTGCCCAGGCTGGAGTGCAATGCCACGATCTCAGCTCACTGCAACCTCCACCTCCCAGGTACAAGTGATTCTCCTGTTTCAGCTCCCCAGGTAGCTGGGATTACAGGCATGCACCATCATACCCAGCTAAATTTTTTGTATTTAGTAGACATGGAGTTTCGCCATGTTAGTCAGGCTATTCGTGCACTCCTAACCTCAGTTGATCCACCCGCTTTGGCCTCCTAAAGTGCTGGGATTACAGGCATGTGCCACTGCTCCCGGCTGACAGCCTAATTTGTGTCAGGTATTAAGTTACATTCTGAGAATAGTGTCAAAGATAACAATACATGCTTCCTACCTTCAAGGAGCTTGCAGACTAACTGGAAGAATAACAAGCAAAGACACAAAAATAAGATCAGTGCCAGAGCTAGGATGTGCAGTAAAATCTTATGTGACCTACATTGTTACACTGATAGCATCCAATATTATCGGCCCAAAATTTGGGGAGACAATATTTTTAAAGCAGAAATATTTATTGCCTTCACTGTGGTTGAACTGGGTTGGCCATGACTGTGTTTGAAATGAGATGGTTCTGTCAGAGTAATAATTGATAACCCTCTTTCAACATCTGTGTAGCTGGTACAGATATAACAACTGTCCCCACCATGTTTGCACAAAAATAAATTTAAAACCCCACCATAAGCCTTGCAGCCTCATCACAAATTATTCTCCTCAGCAAGTCTCTGACATGGCAGTTAGATATAGAAAGGTTGTGTAAAGCTGTTTATTATACCTTCAGCCAAAACTACATTATAATCTTCATTTAGAAACTCTTAGTCAGGGTCCAAGACTGATAATCACAGAAACTCAAAACTATAGCACAGGATTTTAATGAGAAGGAGATCTATTCTACCAATGTCACTTCTTAGTGTCTAGGAAGGGAACATGACCTTTCCATGAAAACAGGGTTTGCTGCATTTCAATAAGTTAAATATACAACTGATTCCGATACATTCCAAAATAGATAATGAGATCAATTTTTAGTCAAACAGTCAAAAATTATTTGGTTAATTATTGTATATGCACATTGGTCAGAACACTTTCCCCTGAGTTTTCACATTTATTTAACATCTGGGGGCCTTGATAAGATTTAATAACAAGTTCTTAACAATTTTAAAGAACTGAAATGGAAATGTGGAAGTGGTTTCCTGCCTTTAATATCTCAAAATGAATACATAAACACTCATTTAAAAACAAACAAACAGGCCGGGCGCGGTGGCTCAAGCCTGTAATCCCAGCACTTTGGGAGGCCGAGACGGACGGATCACGAGGTCAGGAGATCGAGACCATCCTGGCTAACACAGTGAAACCCCGTCTCTACTAAAAATACAAAAACTAGCCGGGCGAGGTGGCGGGCGCCTGTAGTCCCAGCTACTCGGGAGGCTGAGGCAGGAGAATGGCGTAAACCTGGGAGACGGAGCTTGCAGTGAGCTGAGATCCGGCCACTGCACTCCAGTCCGGGCGACAGAGCGAGACTCCGCCTCAAAAAACAAACAAACAAACAAACAAACAAACAAACAAAGGAGTTTGAATAGTATGTGGAGATGAAGTTCTAGATCTGCTCTTCAGTTTGTGACTTTGGCCGAGACAAACGCTCTCTCTTCAAGGATTGTACTAAAGGATTCCCTAGCTCTCTCCAACTCTAATATTTTATGTCTTGCTGATTTTCAGTACAAAGATATCAAAATCTAGATCAAATATGTATATGTAGAAAAGAGCAGAAAATTTTCCTCTAATACAGTAGAGGTCATACCAGACCTGACTTAGAAAAGTAAACCTCATTGGGAAGGAGTCTTAGCAATTCAGCTCTCTGAAGGACCTAATTAGTTATTCTAGTTTAACACAAGGAAAAAGCCTTTCACAGATCTGAAAATTATGGAGTAGAACAAGAGAATTGTGTGCCCAAAACTGAGGGGCACTGATAGACAGTATTTCATTAAATTTTAATAAATGGTGGATTTGTTATCCATGTTTTGTAAGTGATAAAATCAAGGCTTAGAGAAATTAGATAATTTACCCAATAACAAACTAGTGAGTGGCGGGACAGATTAAACCATGGTATTCAGGTTCCATTATAGTGGTATACTCCACCTACTATTCATCTGGAACACTCATTACAACTAAGAACTTTTGATGAAACAATACAAAACCTCCAACTTCTGAGGACTCAAATATTAGTCAAAATCAGGTGGAATACGAATAAAAAATAAACCTTGGAGAGGTGATGTGGTTTGGCTGTGTCTCCACCCAAATCTCATCTTTAATTATAGCTCCCATAATTCCAACATGTTGTGGGAGGGACCTGGTGGGAGATAATTGGATCATGGGGGCAGTTTCTACCATACTGTTCTCATATTAGTGAATGAGTCTCACGTGATCTGATGGTTTTTTAAGGTGAAACCCCTTTCCCTTGATTCTCATTCTCTCTCTTGTCTGCCTCCATGTAAGATGTGCCTTTTGCTTTCCAACATGATGGTGAGGCTTCCCCAGCCACATGGAACTGTGAATCCATTAAACCTCTTTTTCTTTATAAAGTACCCAGTCTTGGGTATGTCTTTATTAGCATTGTGAGAACGGACTAACACAAGAGGCATCCTGCATGGGCTGAATTTTCTTCTCTTTTATTCTCCCTCACAGCTCTGACTCAGGAAGAGGCCCCATTCCATAGGGAGCTGCATGGACACCTAATGCCCTAAAAAAGAACCTGCTTGCCTTCTGCCCAGAGAAACCAGAGAAGAGAACCTGAGCAGTGGAGACTAGGGAGGAAATCACAGAAGGATTAGCACAGGAAGAGGGAACTCTCAAGTTCTGTATAGGAACACATACAAGTCTTAGCCTAGACCATGACCCACACATATGTGGACCGACATGAAACAACATAACCAAGTCTAAGATAACTAAGCTGAGGCATGAACACTGAAAATTAAGCCAAATTTATAATCTTAACGTGACAAGATTAATTCCTACAAAAACAAAAACTTCTCAACATTTTCCACAGGATTATAGCAAGACCCAGAACATATACGTCACATTTAAAATTACTCAGCATACAGACAAAAAGAAAAATATGACCCAATCTCAAAATTGACAGTTGAAACAACAAAGAGGTAGTGAATTTGAAAATAGAGCAATGGAAGTTATCTACTATGAACAGAGAGAAAAAATACTGAAAATTGGCGGGGCACTATCAAAAGATTTTAACCCTTCTCCTGTTTAGGAAAAGAAGGTGCAGCTTGCTGCCAGGGCTCATTTAATTTTATATAAAAAAGCTCTTTGAGGCTAAAGAAAATCTGACTGATTTTTGACGTGAAAATAAAACGTAAAAAACTGTTCTTGAAGTGATTTCTAAAAAGAACTAACATCAAAATTATCTGAATCATCAGAATCATCTATTTCAGAAAAATCAGATTCATCAAATGAATCTTCAGTCAACAACTGCTCGGGAATGATGCTGCATTTTCTAGGATTTGACATTTTCAGTGATTGAGATTTACTATATTTTGTAAATGAAGGCAACACTACTGAAAACAGAATGCTATAAATAGAATGATGCCTCTAGTTTCCAAAGTCCGTATATGAGAGCAATGTGAAAAATATTAGGTGGTGCAAAAGTAACTGCATTTTTTTTTTTTTTTTTTTTTGCCACTGAAAGTAATAATACAAACAGGATATTTTGTGCAAAATTGTCTTCGGGTAAATGTTGCAGCCATAAGCATCACCAGCGAGTATTTTGGGGATAAACAAATAAAGGGTTAAAACTGTAATTGGAATCTCAGCATGAGGAAAAGACATAAGGATAAAAAGTAAAATTTAATTAATAATTGTCCAAGTCTTCCCAATTTTGTAAAAGGCATAAATTTGTAGATTAGGTTAACCTCACATAAGATAATTTTTTAAAAATGATGTGTAGGTACATTACAATCAAACTGATGATAATGAAAGCTAAATAATAATATCTTAAAAATTAGAGACAACTTACATGTGTAAGAGAACAATATTTTCAAAAAAAACCAAAAAATAGATTGAATGATGTTATTTGAGAAATAATGGAGGCCAGAAGACAATGAAAGAACATGCTTAATATACTGAAAGAATTAAACAAATAAACAACAAAAAACCTGTCAAATTAAACTTCTTTTTTTCTGAAAATACCTTTTAGAAATGAAGGTAAAATAAACATATTTTATAAAAAAAGAAAAGCATGAAGACAATTTGATGAAAGCAGACTTTTCTATAATAAATGCTGAAGGGAGTTTTTCAAACTAGAGGAAAATTATGCAAAAACAACTGGCAATTTCAAAAACTAATGAAGAGCATCAGAAATGATAAACAAATATGGGAATAGATATAAAATATTATTTTCCTTTTATGTTCCTTAAAATACTTATGACTACTTAAATCAAACAATATAAGATTGTCTGGTGATGTTTTAAATATGTATAGATATATATTATATATGTATATAGATGTACTTTATAAATGACAGCTATACAATAAAATACTGGGGGGAGGAATGGGATATTTACCCTTTTTGATGCCAATATTTTCACATTTTACATGAAGTAATGTAATATTAACTCTATGTAAACACATATAAAAACACATTATAGTGATGTATATACACATATGTGTACATACACTTAAGAAATACCTATGTGTATGTACATGAAAAGGAACTGTCTGCCCCACCAGTGCTGCATTGAAAAATACACACACACACACACACACACACCACTAAAACAATAATACAAAGATATAACCAAAAGTTAATAGATAAATTACAGGGTGATATAAAAATACTCAAGTCATCCAAAGAAAGGTAGTAAAGTAGAAAAGGGAAAACAAAAATAGATGAAAATGCCAAACAGAAAACAAAGTTTAAAATGGCAGGGCCAAATCTAACAATATCAATAATTACATTAAATGTTAATATGTGAAATGCTTTAATTGAAAATCATAGATTATTGGAGTGAATAAAAATGTAAGACTCAACTAGATGTTGCCTACAAGAGACACACTTCAAATACAAATTTAAAAATAGATTCAAAGAAATGGTGGAAAAATATATGCCATGTAAATAGTAAGTAAAATAAGACTAAAATGGCAATATGTATACAAAAAATAAAATTATCAAGTGCATAAAACATGTGAACAGCCTTATCAACTGTCTTTAACCAAGTCAAATTTATATAATAAATGTTCACATAGACTGGGCGCAGTGGTTCACGCCTGTAGTCCCAACACTTTGGGAGGCCGAGATGGGTGGATCACAAGGTGAAGAGATCGAGACCATCCTGGTCAACATGGTGAAGACTCGCCTCTACTAAAACTACAAAAATTAGCTGGGCATGGTAGTGCATGCCTGTAGTCCCAGCTACTCAGCAGGCTGAGGCAGGAGAATTGGTTGAACCCAGGAGACAGAGGTTGCAGTGAGCCAAGATTGTGCCATTGCACTCTGGTCTGGTGACAGAGTGAGACTCTGCCTCAAAGAAATAATAATAATAAAATAATAAATAAATAAATAAATGTTCATATAACGACTTTGGAATACACATCTTTTTGCAAGTTTACTTGGTATATTCATTAAGATAGACTTTATGTTGGAGTATAAAACAAATTTCAAGACATTTAAAAGGTATATATAAATAAATAAATAAATACACACACACACACACACACCACACACACACACACACCATGAATATTCTCTGAACACATTGGAATTAAATAAAAAGTCAGTAAAACATCAAGGAGACTTCAATTACCTGCAAATGAATAATACCATAGCTCAAACAAGAAATCATCGGATAAACTGGAAATACAGTCATGTACCACATATAACTACATTTCTGTCAACAATAAACCATATATATGATGATACTCCCCTAGAATTTTAATACCATAGTTTTACTATACTTTTTCTATGTTTAGATACACAAATATTTGCAACTATGTTGTAAGTACCTACAGTATTAAGTACAATAACAGGATGTACTGGTTTGTTGCTTGGGAGCAATAGGCTATACCACATAGCCTAAGTGTGTTGTAGGCTATACTATCTAGATTTGTGTAAGTACATTTTGTGATGTTTGCCCAAGGATAGAATCTCCTAATGATGCATTTCTCAAAATGTATCCCAATTGTTAAGCGATGCATGATTATACATTGAATTAAGTGGTAACAAAATGACAACATATGAAAATTTGTGAAAGGCAGATAAAGCAGTACTTACAGGAAAATGTATAGCTTTAAATATATATATTAGAAACAAAAACCTAAAATGATCTAAAATAAATGACCTATATATCTGCATTGAGAAACCAAAAGAGAAGAGCAAATTATCCCACGATAAGCAGAAAAAAACAAAGAAAATTATTTTTAAAAATAAAAGCAGAAATCAGTGAAAGGGAAACACTTTTTTTTTTTTTTTTTTTTTTTTTTTTGAGACGGAGTCTTGCTCTGCCGCCCAGGCTGGAGTGCAGTGGCCGGCTCTCAGCTCACTGCAAGCTCCGCCTCCCAGGTTCACGCCATTCTCCTGTCTCAGCCTCCCGAGTAGCTGGGACTACAGGCGCCCGCCTCGTCGCCCGGCTAGTTTTTTGTATTTTTTAGTAGAGACGGGGTTTCACCGTATTAGCCAGGATGGTCTCGATCTCCTGACCTCGTGATCCGCCCGTCTCGGCCTCCCAAAGTGCTGGGATTACAGGCTTGAGCCACCGCGCCCGGCCGGGAAAACACTTTCTATATTAAAAGTTGGCTGTTTGAAATTATCATAAAACTTGGTTTTATGTCTAGATAACATAAGGAAAAGAAAGAGAACCCATATCATCAATATCAGCAATAAAGAAGAAGTTACCAACAAAAATTCTATAATCATAAAAAAGACATTAACAACATGGTAATAACCAAGAATAACAAATTCATTATTTTGGATTAAATGGAAAAATACATTGAAAAATACATTTGAAAAATATAAATTAATACAAGAAAAAAAGAAAACATGAATAGTTCTCTATTAAGGAAATTTAATCTCAAAATTAAAGAAATTTAACTTAACCTCAAAAATCTTTCCTAAAAAAAGGAGATATAAGTAGTTTCACTAACAAATTGTACCAAAGATTTGAGGAAGAAAATATATAGGAAAATATAAGACTTTCACATACTTTTAAAAAAAATAGAGATGGAATAAACACTGTCAAATTGTTTTCTGAGGCCAACATAAACCTAATACTAAAACCTGACAAAGATATAATGAACAAGGAAACTTAGAGGTCGATATCACTCATAAATATAAAATTTTTATGGGAGTCAAGATGACTGACTAGATACAGCCAAGAGAAACATCTCCCATGCAGAGGCTGGGACATCAGGAAGATGGGGACACTCCAAGCAGAACTTTAGAGGAAAGGCATTGAGAGTGGATGGAGGCAGAAATCAGACATTAGGTTGAAGAGGCTGGGAACACTGCATGGGGCTGCCAAGCACTGGGACTCATTGCGGGCCTCAGGTGACTCCTGGGGAAGGAATGAGTTGAACAGATGAGCAGTGGCCTGCTCTTACCACAGATGTCTGGAATGCTAGCACCAGGAGACTCCACAGCCCTTAAAGACACTTGACATGGCAGGGAAAGCTGCTTGGAGAGGTGGTAGGAACATGACTCCAGTCTGTGCAAAGCCCAGAGGGTTTGGTGTGGAATGGCAGGAGAGGGGCATGGCCAGGGATGCCCATTCCTCAAGGCTCACCATGCTCCTCTAGGAACTTTGGCATTTGGGTGACTATAAGACCTTGACATAGCAGGCCTGGGGGACAGGGCCAGTCTGATTTTAACTACCCTCTTTTCTGGCCTCTCTGGCCATCCCTCCTTGAATCACAATCTCAAATGGCTAGCCAGGGTGCTTAATGGGGGCACACATCAGAGCTCCTTCACCAGCACGTCAGGCATGACCATTGGAGAGCTCCAGCAGACCAGCCTTGGCCAACACACAAAAGTCCATTGGCAGCCTGCCCCTACTGCAGCCTCCACCCATTACTTTGTCAGCATGAACTTGTCCATGACCTCCCCTACCACTGCTTTGCCAGCACACAGTCATGGGCCCATCTTACCTCCCCTCCCAAGTCAGTTCACATGTGCATGCACATCCTGTCACTCCACTGCTGCTGGTGTAAGTACACCTCATAGCCCCACACCTGCTAACACACAGGCACCCCACCACCTCACTACTGCCAGTGTAAACACTAGTAACTCTGCCCTCATCAGCACCACAACCCCACTGCACCACCAACACTAGTGCAAGAACACACAGGAATGCCACCGCTCCACCACCACAAATGACCTGCCCCAGCTGATGCATGGGCACCCCACCACATTGCGGCATTAGGTACATATGAGCAAGAATAGATCCCACTACCACCACCCCAATTAAGACCATTGGCCTGCACCCCCCATCAGACTGTTGTGGCCAGCGAACTGGGAACACCTCAGCACCTCTCACACAGCAGGTTTGTAACCTTAAGGGGCCAGGGAACAAAGCTTGGGGCTCTTTACCAGCCACCTAGAGTTACACCACATAGCCCATAAGTTCCAAGTCCAACCTTGGTCCCCTAAAATCTTCCAGAAATGAAACCAGTAACCTGAACCCATCTTATGCAAAAATCAAAACCCTGAATGCATCAAAAAGATTAAAAAAAAAAAAAATCCATGGACAGCAACTTCAAAGATTAAAGGAACATCCACCCACAAAGATGAGAAAGAATCAATGAAAGAAGCCTGGAAACTCAAAAAACCGCAGTGTCTTCTTACCTACAAATGACTGCACTAGTTTCCCTGCAATGGTTCTTAACCAGGCTGAAATGGCTGGAATGACAGACATAGAATTCAGAATATGGATAGGAATGAAGTTTATCAAGATTCAGGAGAAAGTCAAAACTCAAACAACAGAATCTAAGAAACACAATAAAATGATACAGGGGCTTAAAGATGAAATGACTATTATCAGAAAGAACCAAACTAATCTGATACAGCTGAAAAACTGACTATAAGAATTTCATAATACAATCTCAAGTATTAACAGCAGAATAGACCAAGCTGAGGAAAGACTCTCATAGCTTGAAGACTGGTTTCTGAATTCGTCGGACAAAAATTTTTTTTTTAAATGAATAAAAAAGACTGAACAAAACCTGAAAATTATGGGATTATGTAAAGAGACTAAATCTACAATTCATTGGCATCCCTGAAAGAGAAGGAAAGAAAGCAAGCAACTTGGAAAATATACTTGAGCATATTGTCTAGGAAAATTTCCCCAACCTCACTAGAGGGGCAACATTCTAATGCAGGAAACGTATTTAGATACTATACAATACAACCACTCCCAAGACACATAGTCATCAGATTCTCCAGAATCAAAATAAAAGAAAAAATATAAATGCAGGTAGTGAGAAGAGGCAGGCCAACTACAAAAGGAACCCCATCAGGCTAACAGCAGATCTTATAAGAAGGTCAGAAACCCTACGAGCCAGAAGAGATGGAGGACTATATTCAGCATTCTTAAAGAAAAGAAATTGCAATAAAGAATTTTCATATACAGCCAAGCTAGGCTTCATAAGCAAAGGAGAAATAAGATCCTTTTCAGACAAGCAAATGCTAAGGGAATTTATTACCACCAGACCCACTTTACAAGAAAGAGGTCCTTAAGTGAATGCTAACTATGGAAATGAAAGATCATTACTGGCCACCACAAAAACATACTTAAGTATACAGACCATTGACCCTATATAACAACAATAAAATCATGTCTGAATCATAACCAGCTAACATGATGACAGGATGAAATCCACACATATCAATAATAACCTTGAATGTAAATGGGCTAAATGACTCAATTAAAAGGCACAGAGTAGCAAATTAGAAAAGAAAGCAAGACCAAACTGTATTCTGTCTTCAAGAGACTCATGTGTCATGCAGTGACACCCATAGGCTCAAAGCAAAGAGATGGAGAAAAACCTACCAAGCAAATGCAAAATAGAAAATAGTAGGGTTGCTATTCTAATTTCAGATAAAGTGGACTTTAAACAAATAATGGTCAAAAAAGACAAAGTAGAACATTATATAATGGTAAATGGTTTCTTCCAATAAGAAGACTTAACTATACAAAATATATGTTTACCCAACACATTAGCACCCTGTTTCATAAAACAAGATCTTAGACACCTATGAAGATACTTGGATAACCACACAATAATAGTGGGAGACTTCAACACCTCACTGACAGTGTTAGAAAGATTATTGGGGCAGAAAACAAATGTATTTGAGACCTTAACTCTGCACTTAACCAAATAGCCCTAACAGACATCTACAGAACTCTTCACTCCAAAACAACAGAATATACATTATTCTCATCTGCACATGGCATACATTCTAAAATTGAGCAGACAATTGGCAATAAAACAATTCTTAGCAAATTCAACAAAAACCTGAAATCATACCAACCACACTCTCTGAGCACAGCACAATAAAAATAGAAATCAATAATAAGAAGGTTGTTCAAAATCATACAATTCTGTGGAAATTGAGCTCTAAAATGATTTTTCAATAAACAATGAAATTAATGTCTAAGTTAAGAAATTATTTGAAACTAATGAGAAAACAGGTATAATATATCAGATTCTCTGGAACACAGATAAAGCAATGTTAAGGGGGAAAATGTGTATAGTGCTAAATGCCCACATCAAAAGGTATAATGATCTCAAATTAACAATTAACAACTTAGAAGAACTATAAAACAATAGCAAAACAATCCCAAAGCTAGTAGGACAAGAAATAACCAAAATCAGAGTAGAACTGAGTGAACCTGATACATAGAAACCCTCCAAAGGATCAACAAATCCAGGTGGTGATTATTTAAAAGAACAAATAAGATCGATAGACCACTAGCTAGACAAATAAAGAAGAAAAGAGAAGATCTAAATAAACACAATAAGAAATGGAAAAGTGAACATAACCACTGATCCTACAGAAATACAAAAATCTCTCAGAGACTATTATGAACACCTCTGTGACCACTAACTAGAAAACCTACCAGAAATGAATAAATTCTGGGAACTATACAACCTCCTGAGATTGAACCAGGGAGACACTGACTCCCTGAACAGACCAATAACAAGTTCCAAAATTGAATCAGTAATAAAAAGTTTACCAACCAAAAATTTAAAAAAGCCCAGGACCAGAGGGATTGACAGCAGAATTCTACCAAGTATATTAAGAAGTGCTGGTATCATTCCTACTGAAACGATTCCAAAACAAATTAAGGAGGGACTCCTCCCTAAGTCATTCTATTAGGTCCAAATCATGTTGACACCAAGAAATGGCAGAGAAACAACAGAAAATAAAACTTCAGGCCAATACCTTTGATTAACATAGATAGAATCATCCTCCACAAAACAACAGCAAACCAAATCCAGTAGGAGATCAGAAAATGAATCCACCAAGATCAAGTAGGCTTCATTTCTGGGATGCAAGGTTGGCTCAACATAAAAAAAGCAGTAAGAGTGATTCATCACATAAACAGAGCTAGGAACAAAATTCACATGATCGTTTCAATACATGCAGAAAAGTCTTTCTATAACACTCAAGATCCCTTCATGTGAAAAATCCTCAACAAACTAGGCAGTGAAGAAACATACTTTACAATAGTAACAGCCATCTATGACAAAACCACTACAGCCTGCATTATGCTGAATGAGCGAAAGCTGGAAGCATTTCCCTTGAGAATCAGAATAAGACAAGGATGCATACTCTTCCCACTCATACTGGACACACTACTGGAAACCCTAAACAGAATAATCAGGCAAGAGAAAAAAATAAGTAAAAGCCATCCAAAGCAGAAGAGGGGAAGTCAAACCTATCTCTATTTATCCTCAAATGCAAGGATGGAGTAACATTTAAAAACTCAGTCAATACAATCCACCATATTAACAATATAAAGGAGAAAAATGATTATTTTAGTTAGGTACAGATAAAGAATTTCACAAAATTCAACTTTTATTTATCTGAAAAAGCCTCAATTGCTTGAGCCCAGGAGGTTGAAAACGCAGTCAGCCATGAGCACATCATTGATCTCCAGCCTGGGCAACAGAGCAAGACCCTGTCTCTAATTTTTTTTTTGAAAGAAGAAAAAAAACCAACTGGATTTTGTTTGTTTTGTTTTTGTAAGACATAATGATTGGAAATAAAAAAAGTAACACTGTTCCTGTTTATAAAGATATAATGGTTATGTAGAAAATCCCAAGGAAACTATAAATAAATAAATTTCTAGAACAAATGAATTTAGCAATATCACGGGGTTCAAAATTACCGTAAAAATCAATAGTATAATTATAAATTAGGGACAGACAATTGGGAAATAATTGACTTTAAAAAATATCATGTATAATAGTTCCCTTACACCCCAAAAATGTATACTAAGGATTAAATATATAAAAGATGTCTGGCTGGGCGTGGTAGCTCATGTCTGTAATCCCAGCACTTTGGAAGGCGTAGGCGGGTGAATCACTTGAGGTCAGGATTTCAAGAACATGGTAAAACTCCATCTCTACTAAAAATACAAAATCAGCCAGGCGTGGTGGTGCACGCCTATAATCTCAGCCACTTGGGGAGGCTAAGGCAGAAGAATTACTTGAACTTGGGAGGTGGAAGTTGCAGTGAGCTGGTAAAGCACCATTACACTCCAGACTGGGTGACAGAGTGAGACTCTGTCTAAAAAAAAATAAAATGTCCAAACTTTTTTCTACACGGAAACTACAAAGCATTTCCTGGAGAAATTAAAGGAAATCCAAGTGATGAAGAGATATACCATGTTCACTAATTAAAAGACTCAATATTTTTAAGATGGCTGTTTTACTCACATTTACCTTTGGAGTCAACACAATCCTAATCAAAATTCCAGCTGATTTTTTTTTAACAGAAACTGATGAGTCAATTTTAAAATTTGTATGGAGATTTAATGGCTCTAGAAGAGTGAAAGCAGTATTTGAAAAGAAGAACCATGTTGAAGTATTTACCTGACCTGATTTCAAAACTGATTATAAAGTTGACAGTAATCTGAAAGCACAGGTAATAAAGGAAAAACAAATAATGGTGTCTATACCATACTAAAAAGTTTTTCTGCAGCAAAGGAAATGACAAAATGAAAAGGCAACCTTCAGAATCCTAAATGTAAAATCTAAAGCCATTGAACTTTTATATTAAATCGTATTTAATAAGCCATATGATATCAGGATAGTTAAAAGTATCTTAGAACACAAAAAGTATGAAGCATAAAATGAATAATTGCTAGGTTGAATTTCATCAAAATTAGATACTTTTACTTTTCATAAGATTCATTAGGAGAAAGAAAATGTAAGCCCCACATTGAAAGAAAATATTTGAAACATATACATCAAAAAACTTAAAAAGTCTTAAAATTCAGTGAGTAGAAGGTGAAAAATAAATTAAAAATAGACAAAAGATTTGAACAGACAATTTTTTAAAAAAGATATACACATGACCATTACATGCATAAGAATTTGTTCCATATCATTATTCATCAGAGAGATGCAAATTAAAATTGCAATTAAATTTCACTGCATATTGGATTGCCCAGGATGTGGAGCAACTGAAATTCTCATACACTGCTATTGGAAATGTAAAATGCAATAATTATTTTGCAAACATGGTTTGACAGTTTCTTAAAAAGTAAAATATATGTCACTCATACAATCCAGCCTTTCTACCTTTAGACATTTTACCCAGGAAAATGAAAACATGCGTATACATAAAGCCTTGTACGTGAATGTTCATAACAGCTTTATCTATAACAGCTTAAAACTGGAAGCAATTGACATTTCCATCAAGAAGTGAACAAATAAATGATTATAATATGCCCACACATGTACTACTACTCAGCAATAAAAAGGAGCAAGTTATTGATACATACAAAAACATGGATGAATTTCAAAATCATTATGTTGAGTGGCAAAAAAAACCCAGGCAAAAATTAATACATGTAAGGTGAGTTCATTGATATACAATTATAAAAATATAAATCAGTCTATAAACAAAAATGAGATCCGTGGTTGCCTAAGGATGAAGGTGAAGCGAGGAAGACATTATGAAAGGGCATGAGGGGACCTTTGTGGGTGATAGAAATAAGTATCTTGATTGCAGTGATGTCTTTATGGGTGTAGAAATATATCAAAACCTAACAAATTGACCACTTTAAATATGTATAATTTATTACAATCAATTATATGTCAGTAAAGTTGTTCATATGAATCTAGAAGCAATATTGTTGTTCCATATTTCATAATTTTTTTGCTGAAGTTAAAGTATGCTCTTACCATGTTCTGAATAAATTCCACACACTCAAGTAATAATTTCTGCAGAAGCCCACCGAAATGTCTTAGCTTTATTTCCATTTTTTAAAATCAAATATGTAATTTATAAAATTTTTAAAATTCAAGTCAAACTTAAATTTCCAAGTAGATAATTCTTTATAGCTAGACTTTTGAAGAAAATAATAATAATCTGTATCTCTGTCACTAATTTTTAAAACTTATTTTAACCACCTTGGCCACCCACCATCTCACAGCCATTGCTGAGTATATTTTTCATAATTTACCTAAAAATATAAAGTGGCATCAACCCCTACCCTCCCTCAACTTCTGGGCTACAGACCTCAAAACCTTAAATGGCTTTTCTGCTACTGTTGAGTGTTACTTTGTTCTTATAAGGGATCTTTTTCTGCTTATCCTCTGATCCATCAAGAGCCAAGTAAGAACACCAGCCAGCAAAAAACACAGAAAGAGGATAAAGAATTATGAAGACATTCAGAAATTTATTTAAGGAGAGCTGGGAAATGTCAAAGAACACTAAATCCTAGGTATTTTTGACCTGTGCTTTTGAGGTGTTACGGTGTTTTCTTTAGTACACACTGGAGACCCTGACACTATTACACATATACATCTGCCACAACCAGTAACTTTCGAAGCTTCTCTAGGTCTTGATTGTTGCTCTTTTTTCCTTGTTTACGCTATGACTTTTCATAAATAAATATCGATTTTTCTGATTATAAAGATATGTATATAAATCAACATATAATGAAAAATAAGATGATACAGAAATGTCCAATGCAGAATATTTAAAATCTCCTATAATTTCGTGAATAATTATCTGTTATTTACCCCCTTTTTTTTCCTATGCAATTTTCTGTGCTTGGGAAACACACACACTTCATCGTATTCAACATTCACAGAATGAAATAAGACTGCACCTGCTGCTCTTAGTTTGCTTCTTATCGTTTAACCATATGTTTTGGAAATTTATCTGTATCTGGGCATAGACTTATCTTATTTCTTTTAACAGTTGTTTAGTAGTCTATTATAGGCATCTAATTTACTTCTTTTTTAATTTTTTTTTAGGTTCAGGTGCACATGTGCAGGTTTGTTATACAGGTAAATTGCATGTCATGGGGGTTTGATACACAGATTATTTCATCACCATGGTAATAAACACAGTACCCCATAGATAGTTTCTCAGTCCTTACCCTACTCTCACCCTCTACCTTCAGGTAGGCCCTGGTATCTGTTGGTCCCTTCTTTGTGTCCATATGTACTTGATGTTTAGCTCCCACTTTTAAGAGAGAACATATGGTATTTGATTTTCCTTCCTGTTTTCGCTTGCTCAGGATAATGGCCTCCAGCTCTGTCCAAGTTGCTGCAAAGCACATGATCTCATTTGTTTTTAAGGTTGTGTGGTATTCCATGGTGTATATGTAAAATGTTTTCTTTATTCAGTCTACTATTGATGGGCATTTACAATGATTCCATGTCTTTGCTATTGTGAATAGTGCTGCAGTAAACATACACATGTATGTGTCTTTATGGTTGAATGATTTACATTCATTTGGGTATATACTCAATAATGGGATTGCTGTGTCGAATGGTAATTCAGTTTTAGGTTATTTCAGAATGGCCAAACAGCTTTTCACAATGGCTGAACTAATTTACATTGCTTAATTTCTTATTAATTAGGTTTATACACAATTTTGGTCATTGTGATGAGTGCTGGAATGAATATGTTTATGTATGTATGTGTGTATATATATGTACAAGGACACAAAGATTATACCCATGTAAGTACATATTTTACAAAAATAGAAAATCACACATATGTATATATCTTTATGTGCTTTTATAAAAGACTATTACTGTGTGAATGTTATATAATACGACTTTCTAAATAAAACATGTTTTTTATTTTAATAAGTATATTTTAATTGCTTACAAAATAATTGTACCAATTAATGTTTCTACCCACATTAAAAAAAGCACCCATTTCTCCACATCACTGTCTGATTGTTTGTTTGGATGCAAGTTTAACAACTGAATAAAGCTAAGCCACTGTATCTGTGGCTTTTACACAGAATTTAAAGTACAGTAAGCTCTTCAGATAAAATGTCTGTTGCGTGGTGTACTTAAACTCTACAAAATCTACAGGTGGTTATGCTAATGTTCAAAGGATGTCCTGAGATGTAAGTGGGTCTCCCCTGTACAATCAGTTCTAGAACACCAAATTACCTTTACCTTCTTCTTGCCTCTTTTTTTAAAAGTCTATTTCATGTCCCAATTTTTAGAAGAACCACCAAATTCCATATTTCACATAAAATTACACAAGACCATTAAATCTTGCCTTAAACTTTCATCCTTCCACCTTCTGACACACATGCACAAAAAGGATTCAAGTAATGTTATTTCATCAGCTTCCCTCCCGGACAAAGATGTCTTTACTGATGGAGCGGAAATGCTTTGCCAGCCCATATTCCATTGTCTTCAGAAGCGATTCTGAATGGGAGCCACTGCCATTATGTGAATAAGTCATGCATGATCCCTGGGTATATTATCAGCCCCTTGTGGAACATTTTTACCAATGATGAAATGTTATTGTTGTCAGTATCAGACTTTCAGTCTTTATCAGTCTCCCTCATGACAGCCCTCATTATTCAGGCAGTCTTGGGACAACTTCAAGGTGAGAACTTTCAACACAAGGTCAAGTGGATCAAATTTTTTTCCTATCCACCACTCAACCATTTCCTTTCCCTTTTATCATGGCTCACAGACCAACTCCTCAGAACTGCAGTGGAAGGAATGCAATGGTAACCTGATTCTCCTGGGACCCTAGACACATCTAAAGAATTGAAATTTATAGTTTCTCACTGTGTCTTCTTTAGAGACTTTAATTAGGTCCTTAAATACTGATACATATTTTTATCCACAGAATTCCTGTTGAGGCACTGCTATGTACTAAAAACACTCATGGGCTTTAGAATCAGAAATTTTTTTTTTGTTTGTTTGTTTGTTTTGTTTTCTTTAGTTTTGTTTCAGATTTCAACTACATGAATTGTGGTCAGCTACTTAACATCTCTGTGTCATAAGTGTCATCTCCAAAATGGATCAAATGCTACCTGCTCTGTGAAACTGTTCTGAGACTTAAATGTGATAATGTATATAAATACTTTGCTCATTATCTAGAACATTGTAAGAATTCAGCAAATGTTCACTTTTTGCTTCCACTATATTCTTATAATGCTTTCTGCCAAGTAATGTCTCAACATCTTTATGATTATTTTGACACAAAAATGGAAAAAGCATAATCTTTACCCAGTTGTATCTTGTAGTTTACTGAACACTGGAGCTTAAATTTCAGAGCTAAGGCCAGGCATGGTGGTTCATACTTGTAAGCCCAGCACTTTGGGAAGCCAAGACAGGTGGATCACCTGAGGTCAGGAGTTTGAGACCAGTCTGGCCAAAATGGTGAAATCCCATATCTACTAAAAATACAAACAAACAAACAAATAAAAAAATTAGTCGGGCATGGTGGTGCATGCCTGTAATCCCAGCTACTCGGGAGGCAGAGGCAGGAGAACTGCTTGAACCCAGGAGGCAGAGGTTGCAGTGAGCCAGGACTGCACCATGGCACTGTAGCTTGGGCAACAAAAATGAAACTCCCGCAAAAAAAAAAAAAATTCAGAGCTAAGACCTTTGTATAATTGCTTCTTTTCCCCATGTCCCCATTCTTTTTGCACACCTAATTCTGACTTAAAGCACTTTATCGATTACTCAATAGCAGTGCTGAAAGTTGCCACAGGGTTTAGAGGACTGACTGGAATACATGCATAAGCATGCCAGGATGGCAGCTCTCTACATTTAGACTGGCAGATTGGACACATATTATGTGTGATTATGCATGAATTAGAATGATGATGACAACCCTTCAGTCTCAGAGGAGCATGGCAGAATTGGTGTGTTCACAAAGACAGTGTGGAAGCGAATGGGGGCAGATCCTCCATGGCAATAGATCCTACACGGGAAAACCCAGGGCTCAGGAAAACATTTATTTTCTCTTACAGACAATGTGTTTCACTATTTTCTTTTACTCTTGCTTATCAAAAATAAACATGTCTATCCAAAATCTGATGGTTCCCAGAAATATACTCTCTGCAAGAAACTTCTGATCAATGATCTAATATATATATATATACACCAAAATAAGGCCATATCAGGGAAGATATTTAAGTTCAGTACTACATAAATTTAGTTAGTGGAAATATATTTAAGAGCATACTATGATGGAAAAGATTATGTAATTGAGTCTGAAAACAGTCATTATTAATAATTTCTCAAGATCAGTCTATGTCATATTATATTAATGTCATGCCTGCTGTATATGGACAGTGTGTTTAGTGCTTCACATCTATTATGTGATTGTGTTCTTTTAGAGGTCCTCTTAAATAGTAACTCTTACCATTTATGAAGAAAAGATAAAGGAACTTAGTTTGGTAGGAAATGAGTGATTATCCAATATCACCCAGCTAATAGCCATGAGATTTGAATACACATCGTCCATCTAATTGATAATTTTTAAAACAAGTTTTCTAAAGTAAATGTAAACTTATGATAAAATTAATGTTGCAACAGCTGTTGTGTTTTATGAGAAGCAAAAGTAGATGAATTTTCAAAACTGTGAATTTCACTGAGGTGTGCAGGAAGTTATCTGTCATTCAGGCAACTCCTTCATTCTTAAAAAGCTTCCTTGGTACCTGTTGTATACAAAACACCTTGATGGGAATCTCTAAATTAGGGTAAAAAAAATTCAAGATGCACAACTACAAACTCACAAAAGAAGGCATAATGAAAATGTTCTTGATGTTTAGATATTTTTAGTTTTTTCATGTGTGGTCTAGTAAAAAATGAACATCTGTTATGGAAAATACTATAACTAATACATTATGATAACTGCATTATAAATGGAGTCATTAAAATTTTGTCATATGGGAACATTTCTTTGGAACTTAACAATCCAGGAACAAAAGTAAAAATAGTATTGACTCACTTCTTCTCTGGGAATAAAAAGTGAACTCTTGTCTCATTCAAAGACATCTGTGTAAATAGTATACTCTCAATTCCACCACCACCACAAAAAAAAAAAAAAAAAAAAAGAGTTGAGAGCTATAGTCATCAAAATTTACATGCCAAGCTCTGAAGCCCACTCTCTGGGTTGGAATCCTGACTCCACTATTAACTAGCTAAGAGACCATGGGCAAGTTATTCAACCTCTCTAGGCCTCACTGAGGCTGTTGAGAGGATTAAATGATACAGTATATTTAAAGTACATTGGAAGCACTTTAAATCATTAACACAAAGAAAAAACACAATAGAGGTTGACTTTTATTATATTATTAGTAGTAGTATTTCTCTAAATTCTTTTTCTTGCTAGGGTCATACTAATACTCTTAATTCTAAAATACCCCTTCTAGTTCTAATTAAAAAAGAGAGAGAGAGGAGAGGGAGGGAAGGTGAGAGAGAGAGAGAGAGAGAGAGGAGAGAGAGAGAGAGAGAGAGAGATCTTAAATGTAGTGTCTATTGAAGAACTGAGGTGTAGGATTATTGAATAATTAAAACTTAATGAAGGCATGTGCTCATTAATTAGGTAGGGTTTTCAAAAAAAAGGTGAATAATATGACTCAGTAGCAGTTATTAGTATAGATCTTTGTAAAAAGTCTCATGATAATTGCTAGTTAAAAAGTTGTCGACAACAATAACAAAATATGGACTAATAATGACAGGAAGCAAATATAAATGTAAATGGCATGTTCTGAGTGTCCCCCATAATTCATGTGTCAAAAGTGTATTACTGTTGTGGTGGTCTTAAGAGGTAGAGCTTTTTGAGAGATGATTGTCATGAGGCCTCAGCCCTCATGAAAGGATTAGTAACTTATCAAGGAGCTGGAGGGAACTAGCTTAGACCCCTTTTTGCTCTTCCACCATCTGAGGACACAGCATTTACTCCTTCCAACATGTGAGGACACAGCAAGTAGGGCCTTACTAGATACTGAATCTGCCAGCACCTGGATCTGGATTTCTCAGCATCCAGAATTGTGAGGAATACATTTTTATTGCTAATAGATTACTCAGCCCGTGGTATTTTATTACAGCAGCACAAATGGACTAAGACAGTAGGTAAAGATAGAAATCAAACTGGTCAACACAGGTTGAACAACCCTTATTTTAAAGGTCCAGGTTTCAAAATACTCCAAAATCTACAGCTTTTGAGCACTGACGTGATACCACAAGGTGAATATTCTATACATAAGTACTTAATGCAAACTTTGTTTTATGCACAAAATTGTTTAAAATACTGTATAAAATTACTATCAGATTATGTGTATATGGTACATAAGAAACAAATGTATTTCATATTTAGATTTAGGTCCCTTCCCCAAGAAATCTCATTTTATATATATGCAAATATTCCAAAAATTTTACAGAAAGATCTGAATTCTGAAACACATCTGGTCCTAAGCATTGTAGATAAGAAATACTCAACCTGTATATATTTGGGTGAGAATGTTTGATGGGTTTACACATTTATGTTTGTTGTGTCCCATTTCAACTACTGTTTGTCCTAGCAAATGAGATGAACAATAAAATTTCAGATTTAGGTTTTATAAATTTGTCAATATACACTTCAATGTGTGCGCGCGAGCGCGCGCGCACACACACACACACACACACACACACACAGTAGCTAATAAATGGCTCCTACTTCACCATGTTCAAATTCCTTTACAAAAAATCTTCAGAAGTATGGTATGGGCCTTTCATTAAGGGTATACTTAAAGGGTACAATCTAGAAAGGATATTTGACGCTGACCTGAATAATACTTGGGAAAACTGAAGTAACATTTATTTTCGGTAGAATAAAAAGATAAAAAGAGGCTGGTCTTCATCTGGAAGGGGGTTATAAATAAAATTCATATCATCATTTTACTTATGACAAAGTCACAATTTTTTTTCTCCTTTAAAATGGCATACCTTATTTTGTCATTTTTTAAAAGAAATAAATAGACCTGGGTGGTTAAAATTGCCAGGGGAATGGAAGTGGGTAGCGATGCGCATGCAGTGCGATGGCAGACCAGAGCTGTAGGAGCTCTTCACACTGTTGCAATGAGGTTGCTGTGGGATATGAACCCTAAATCAATAATGTTATGGATCAGATAAAAGGGATCTTACCTACATAATTCCCATATAATAAAACAGAAGACACCCTCTGAGGCTTGAAGTAGCTTTAAAAATTGTTGTCTTACAAAGGTAATAGTAAACATTTCAGCTTGCTACCCTAGAAGACACAGATGGAGAAGAGTTTACGTAAAATTAAGAATGACAGATTCATAAAGTGTATTTAGGAGGGAGTTACAGGTATTTAGAATACATCCCTCACACTTTGAAACAATTATAATTGAAAACAATAATTATATTCTTCTAAGTGAACCTCTTTATCTCTTTTTAAAACTGTAATACAAAATAATCACTGAGATAATAATTCATAGTTTTATCCTCTGTAGTTCTTATAGCATTCCTTGCTTGTTTAGTTATACACCAACTCATTTTTAAATACCTTCTATGCATAAGCTGCTATGCTAAATACAGAGATGGCAACATGAATTAGACAAATATCTGTCCTCTAGAACTATATATTTTACTGAAGGTAAGAAACAGAAAAAGAAGTTACAAAGTGACAAGTATCAAAACAAAAGGGATGTCAAATGCGGTATAGAAATAGAGAAAAAAAACATATTTTGTTTATATTCATGAGTTTAGAAGTAGACTAGATGTCTACCAACTAAATGTATAATCAAACTGTCATTAATGAGTCTGAAACATGGAAAGAAGCATTTAGGAGTGTCTTTGGGTAATAACAAGAGAATTGGAGGAGTGTTGGACGAAGACTTTGCCAGTATTATTACTCAACATGAGAACAAGAATAAAGTAACTCAGAGTTACTTTAAAAGGATTCCATGGAGAACCTATTTTAAGGCTGTAATTTAATTCAGGTGTAAATTACTAGACTATATTTTAATTACAGGAGTAAATGTCATCCATATTCATGACCAATGAGTAGGGAGGAAATGAATGATATAGTACAACATTTGCATTCCGTAAGTCCATGCTGTGACAATATCTCCCTATTTAAAAATCAACTATAAACCAAGGGAACTATGAAAAACACAACACTCTAAAGAGATGTCACAGAATTTTTTCTTCAGCATTTTTGCTAATCTTTTTTGTTTTAGTATGTTTTCTGCAATAACTATTGTTCAAACTTCCTTCCAAGTACGTGTAACTTTCTAATAAGCCTTTAAATCTCAAAATAGAGTGTGCTTGATATATCTGAGAACAGAAAATAAAAAATACTTTTTTCAAAATATTTTGATAACTTCTTTGACATAAGACACCCTAATTTGTAAGACCAAATCCACGGCTCTCAAGAGGAATGAAAAGACTGAGGAAACTAGAGAAATCTTAAATTTTATTCAGGATATTTTACTATTAAAAAATGGCTTTGTAAACAATGTTTACCATATGTTGCTAAATACTAATAGAAGCATGAAAAGTTATACATACATTGGTGCAGGGCTAATTTTTCAACAAGCACACCAATAAGTGCTAGAGGCTTTTAATATATAGTGAAACTTGTGTACAGGTGAGCAAATAACCACTGTCCTGAGGTTCTCAAATACCATATCCCTTAAGGACCACTGGAGCCTAGACCAGGAGCCCTAGGTATGCATCCCAGGGAATCACCCTGTGTTACTTGTTGACCTCTCACCCACCAGCCAGCCAGCTGTCGATGTTAGCAACAGCTCTCCTAGAGGTGGCTAATGAATGTTCTAGTGGACATGTGTTTGATACTCAGCTGGCCCACTTCTGAAATACCTGGAGTCTGGGGTTAGGTGCCGTGGCTCACACTTGTAATTCCAGCACTTTGGGAGGCTGAGGCAGGCAGATCACTTGAGGTCAGGAGTTCGAGACCAGCCTGGCCATCAGGGGGAAACCCCATCTCTACTGAAATACAAAAATTAGCGGAGCGTGGTAGTGCACATCTGTAATCCCAGCTACTCAGGAGGCTGAGGCAGGAGAATCACTTGAACTCGGGAAGCAGAGGTTGCAGTGAGCTGAGATTGCACCAGCCTGGGCGACATAGCAAGACTCCATCTCTACATAAATAAATAAATAAGAAATACCTGGCACCTGGAAAAGCCAAGGGAAAAAAAAGTAAAAATAAAAATAAGAAGAAGGAATAATAGGAGCTGCCACCAACACAAATCAGAGCCTACTCTTTTAGGCTCTGATGGAATGGACGACAATCTAAAGATAGGAAGAAGGCTAAAGGGGACAGATGGAACATGTGAGCATCTGTTCCACTAGAGACAAGTGGAAGCCTCATGTGGAAGTATCCGTTTTCCCATCCTGTTGAATGTAATATTGATTTGACGGGACAGTTTACCTCTATTTAATAAGATCTTAAGATAAATCATCAAATGCTTGGTCACGGGTATTAACATTAATTTTATTTATAACCTTACAGTCAGTCTTATATAAAATATGCTTTATAGGCACCTCTTTTAAACTACATTCACTTGAGTACTATAAATTCAATCAATACTCCCATATTTGGGGTAAGAAAACTGAGGCATAGAGAATTATTTACAATTTAAGTAGCAGAGAAAGAATTTTAGTCCAAGAAGTCTAACAAAAGATCTGTTTTTATTGTCTTACTGTACTACTTCTTGTTTGGAATAAAAACGCAGGATCCATCAGTTCGAATATGTCTTTCCAAAAAAAGGTATTTGTGAAAGAGTCAATAATCAAAGTATTTGCTACATTTTTTAAATATCAGGAAATACATTAAGGGCTAGAATACTTTTATTGTCTTATCTAGTTGAGCACAAGCTGAAAACAGATTAAGTGCTATTGACAATATAATAGAAGTTAAGAGAAACCCTGTAATTGGGACTGCAATCATCCAATGACTATCAACTTTAACAAGAACATTACTGGGAGAATTTGATAGGGTCTGCTATGTCAAATCATGAGGAAGATTGGAGCATCATTTCCTTGTTGGCAGAAGCATCAAATAAAAGGCCACATGTGAGAAAGCAGAGGATAGCAGTTATCTCTAAAAATTCACTTATTTGGAAATTATTAAGAATGAGTTAATGAAAAATTTATACCATGGTTTGTGTTGCTTGGTAAGCAGATTTGTAACACATATCATTGTATATATTTAGAAAATATGGTGGAATTTAAATTTTTGGGATTGCTAAATTTTTTAAATTTGGGGGATTGATGTATTGATTTATACATTAAATTATATTTCCATACTGATTGCTAAATAGTATTAATAGCATACTGCATATATGCATAGAAAAAAGTGAGAAATTGTACACAAAAATATTAAGATTGGTTTTATCTGGGTGTTGAGATAGATATATATTTTATGCATACATCAATGCACATGTATTTAGTGTTAACAGAAAAAATACATGCAAGTTATATTATAAAAATACGGTTTCTCTCTAGGCTATCCTTTTATTCCTTTAGTAACTGAAAACATAGATTAATGCTTTAAAGTTAATTGAAACTTATTCTTAAATAGTTCATAGGCCAAATGGTAATTTCTCTTGGGTTTTCTGCAGGTTCCTCAGCCCACTATTTTGACCACCTTCTTCAACCCAGTATTGACCCGAGAGGTCTTAGTCTCACCTGGAATTCTAACACAAACATGGAACAATTGAGTTGACTTTTTCTAAACACTTTCATCATCCTGTTTCCTCTTTTTCCCTAGAAATCCTTATTTTCCCCAAATCACCCTACACACGCACCAATCAAGTAAGTAAAGGAATAAAGAAAGAAGTGCTGTTTTAAGAATGCTTCTCACCTTAGTGAGCAGAATATTCTACAATGTGATAAGTCATGAAGGCCATTTTGGGAAGAGGCTCTTTTCAGAAAGTTACCACAAAAGGGGTGACCTTGGATTTTTGATATCTGATTACATGTTCTCATTCTCTCCAATTAGAATTACAAGATATTCAAATGATCTGAATTGTCATTCCTACTTTCCCTAGAAAATTGTGAACTGGCCTGAGAAGATAGGAGTGGAGAGTCAAGGTAATATATTATCTCTCCACTCCAGCTTAGCAGAGCCTTGCTCTTGGTTAAAGGTCTCTGCTTATTCCTCATGGAAAAAACTCTTGTTGCAGCCTCAATCATCTCAGAATACAAGAGTGCAGGTAATTAAAACAGCTAACAGTTACATAGCATTCACTATGTGTCAGGCACTGCCTTAAGTACTATATAGTTATTCACTCATTTACTCTTCACATCAAATCCATGACATGACGACTATCACCCTTCCCACTTGGGTAACTTGCCCGAGACCATACACTAGTATTTTCATGGCATGACTGGGATTAAAACCTAAGTAGTCTGGCCCCAGTCTTTAAGCACTATGCTATACTGAAGTAGGCCTGCAGAGGGAGATCCAGTAGCTCCAACTTGAACTCCTTGGACAGTAAGTACTTTCAATGCTAAGTTGCTTCCAGAATCCTCTAGCTAAGGGAATTGCAGTAAATCACAGTATTAACTCTCAGTTAATTGCTGTTTTCTGTGAACTAAAGTCACACTCTCTCTTATCAATGTAGAGAAACAAATTTATCAATATTGAGAAATTCCTTAAGAATTCGGCAACCAATCTTTCCCCCACCTTTTCAGCATCTCTAAAATGGGACTATTAAAAAAAAAAAAAAAAAAAAAACTTCTTAAGAATGTTATGAAATTCACTAAGATCTTGAATATATTAAAAACAAATAGCAGAATGGCTCCCATATAGTAGGCGTCCATAAATGGTTATGTGTCATACAAAAACACAACAGAATATAGATGACGGCACAAAGTTAAGCATTTAGGAACTAAAGAATATAAGTCTCACACATCTAAAGAAAGGGAGTAGAGAACTAGCCATTTGAAAGCTAGAGAAATAATTGTCAAATAGGATTATAACTATAGAGCAGCTATCTTCAAGTGAGGCTGCTAGCCACACCCCTGTATTATCTGTCTCTTCTGTATTGTTTATAGCCAAGGATTACACTGTCCTATTGATCCTTTTTAGGGTAGGTACCATGACATAAAAATGCCATTTTCAATCTAGGTTTGAAAATGCCATTTTCAAACAAGGGTGAGCATCTCAACTTACACCTCTCATATTAGTCCAGAGTCATTTTCAGAGAGATTTCCTATGCTGAATCAACAAGCTGAATATTTTTAAATTATGCCTTATTCACACTTATATAGAACCACCTATAAAATTGTCCACATATAGTGATGATTATTACTACTAGCAATTGTATTTTACTTAAACAATTCTAAATGATTTAGATTTATATATTCATTCACTTTACATGTATCAGTGTTAATATATACAGATGGACATATTTTTCTACTTCTTAATTATTTTTATTGACTACTATTCTCAAATTTCTAATTTGTTTTTCTTCCCTTCAAATATCTTGCACATATATGACACTAGAATATTGAGCAAAATATGTATCTGAACATGATTAATGATAAATAATTATCAGCACAAGCATACTCAAGTTTAGGAGGAAAGGATCTGTATCATGTGGGTCTTTAACACCTAAGGAATCTCCTAGAATATTAGGTGCCCATCTCTTTACTGCCAGTAAAAATCTACTTGCTTCCTCTAAGGATTTCTTGGATTTTGTAGAATAGGGAGTTCCTACTCATTCCCCTTTATGAAAGATGCTGGACTGATAGATTTCCATGATGAATTCTCCCACTTCTGAGTTTTGAGTGATTTCTAACACCATGATAAGGAAACAAAGAAAATAGTGAGGAGAAATTTTGAAAAAGGTTTATGGAAATAGCTAGGAGTCTTCCTGCTGAGCCATCCCAGAACTAGAGTTTTGAATAATGCATGTTCCACAAATCTAAATGTCCCACTATGCCACATTTTAGAACAGGGAGAGAAAATAATAGCTACTGTCCACACTTATCACCAATAATAAATTGCAGGGCTCCTGTGTGTGGCAGTGATTAATGCAAAATGCAACCCAAAACACATAACTGAATAAATAGATAGTTTGACTTTCTTGGGGGTTATCTCTCTTCCTCTTTCTTTCTCTTTCTCCTCTCTAAATAGAAAATACATTTTTAAAAAATCTCTCGAACACCTACCTTATTCTTTCTGAGACAGATAAATGGTTTTTTTTTCCTCTGGCAAGAGCAGGTAAGCGTCTCTCTCTTGGGCTCTCTCTCTCTCCTCTCTCTCTCTCTCTCTGTGTGTGTGTGTGTGTGTGTGTGTGTGAAGGAAAGACAAGTAGACAGTTAAAGAGAGGGAGACACATACAGAGTACTCACTGGCAGGAAGTTGTACTGAAGAATTCACTTGAACTAGTAGGATATAAAGGGAGAGTGGCAATTGGCAGGGTTACTCTACAACTTTGGCACTCAAACACAGGAGTACAACAAGCAACTTTTTAGAGATTTAATTTGCAAAGAAACATCAGCCTTGATAGCTTTCTATTCAATTATGAAATCTTTTACATAAAAGCAACCCCTAAGCCTTTCAGAAATTTAAAACATATTGAAATTTACATGAAAATTAAATATTGATCATGTATCTAGACAATGAAAACACTTTTAGAAAATTAGAGAATTAAACTACATCAATAATAACTGTTACCAGTTTTCACAGGGCCCTCTGAATGCTGCTGTGTTCCAGATGGAGCCATCATTTATCAAGACTTCAATTTGCAGACATTCCATCATACAGTTCATGTATTAGCTTATTTAATCCTCTCACTAACCCTATGATAGATATTAATATTATTTTCATTCTTCAAGGGAGGAAATAGGCTCAGAGAGACTAAGTAATTTCTTTAAATGCACACATCTGCTAGGTAGCAAAGCTGGCATTGAAATTCATGTTCTGTTAAACACAAAGGCCTATGCTATTTCTACTCTGCCATGTACAGGCAGGACTGCCAGATAAAATACAGGGCATTCAGTTAAATTTGAATTTCAGATGAATACGAATTATTTTTATCATCAGTCATGGCCTAAATATTCCATGGGATATACTCATGTCCCCAAAGTACTACTATCTGAAATTGAAATTTAACTGGACATCCTTTATTTTTATTTGTTGACTCTGGCATCCTTCATTATATATCTTCTTTGGATCCAGGTTTCTATTTTTGAGAGGAAGTAAAGCAGTGAAAGAGAGGATGAAATGAGGGACCTATCCCACTCAGTGTCAGCATGTTTCTGCAAAGTGTATTATGCTCTTGAGAAGATTATCAGAGTTTGTAAGATAATGCCTGATAACAGATAAGGTGATCTATCCCATCAAGGATAGCAAAACATGTGGAGGTTACACCATACATTTTAGGGACAATTGAATTTACAGGGTAACCCTGGATCTCAAACATGAGACCCAGTGGAGGGAACTGGATGACCTCTAAGCTCTAACATTTTCGGACACTCTCTACATATAATCAGTCAAGGACGACATTTGTATCCCAAGATTTGTTTCCTCCCCATCCTGCTCCTTCAGGATGTAGATGATTGTCCTAGCTCCCTACTCAAAGGAAGAAAAAAATTTCTTTCTTTCTTTTTGCAACTATATTTCCAAGGTCAACACTCCTGGGCATTTGAGTACAACATTTGGTTGCAAAACTAAGACTGCAGTAATGCCCTTGCCACGCCCCCTGACCCAGCGCCATTGCCCATTTCAGCCTGTTGCAGCAGCCATGGAGAGGCCCTTTCCTCACTGTTTTCTTCTCCTCTTCTCTGAATTTTACCAGTCAGAACATATTTATCCTCTGCCTCACTTGCCTAGCCTTTGGCCGTTTGCTCTCTGCTAGGGAACTGATAACACTATTGTGAGCTAATGTGTTGATGATCATCGAAGGGCTTATTCCTTCCAGATAACATCTTCTGCCTTAAATGGTATAACACCAAGGCCTAAATAGGGTGGTAGTGGAAATATTTTACATCAGGTAGATGTTTTCTTATCAGCTCTATATTACATCAAATCAATAATGCCCATCCCACTCCACCACATGGAATTGATCAACCAAACTATTTATTTCCTCACTCCAGAACTGTGGCCAATTTATTTAAGCATGGCATGTTAAGAAAACAATGTTTTTCCTTATCCTTAATTGAGGTGTAGTTAATTGAATAGAAGAAGCCAAATCTATTGTATAGAAGCCTTGGTTAGTAAAATAAGAAATTATTAACAAAAATGTCTCTGCCCAAAATGTACATCTCTGGCTCTGTTTCCTCTCTACCTGACCCTCTTATTTATGTATTTTTAAAGACCAAACTCAGTTTTACTTATCTTTATGATACTTTTACTTACTCATAACAACTTCCCTCATTTAAATTCCCACATTTTTCCATCATGAAATTGTGGTTAAAATTACCTAGGTACACATTCTCACTCTATCACTTAATAGTTGTGTGACTTTGAACAAGTTAATTTAATCTGTCTGTGTTTCTTATCTGTGAAATAGGATAATATTGTTGCCTCCTCATAGGGTCCCTCTGAGGATTAAATGAGAATATATAAGAACAGGACCTGGCACACAGCAAACATGGCACACATACTTACTGTTGTTATTAACTTATACATGTGTTTGCACATCTATCTTTCAATTGTTTGAACTTTCAGAGCAACAAATTTATGCAATTCAAGGGAATATTTGGAGCATTAAGTGCTGTACGAACATTAGTCACTCAATCAATGCTTGTGGAACAGATATACATCCATATATAGCTCTCTGAACAATATGAGAATAGGTTAATGTCCTTGCCATAAGGTTAGAAATGCCAAGTAACTGGCAACAGTACTAAAACCATATTTTTTTTCTGTTAAAGTCTCAAGGTCTATTGAAGAACCACATTTTTCCTTCAGACTCTAAGTACAGAAGATGGTTGTTTAGTTGATTGATTTGAGTATTTATCTATGTTTATGTCTGGCCTGAAGTGGCTGATCTTGATTGTGTATCATTTTGTTTCATATGAAAATTCCTTTTCTAATCAAGAATTGTTTCTCTTTGTATTATCATTCATTCTCAGACAAAACCTTACCTATTCAAAGAAAAAAATTTGAACCATTCATATGCATGTGGGCAGATATATTTATATAAATACAGAAACTTGAATCTTTTATTATAAAATGTTTAATAGTAAATATTAGGGATAAAATGACTCAAGGGAAGAAGACTTACATGTATGTGATCCCAAAACTAAGTCCCAAGGATACCTTTTTGAGGTATAACTAAAAAGTAAGTCACATCTGTTTTTCCTGCTCCCTTGCAGCCAGGCTTTATACCCATGGGCATCCAAGGTCACCACAGTTTTCTTTTTCCTCAACCCCTTTTCTTGCCAGCTCCTTCAGCCTCCACTGCAATAGTCCAAGATCATTATTTTTTTTGCTCCACTCTTTGAGGCTTTCTTTTTATCAGAAGTCTAATCCACTATTATGAGTTAACTCATGTTTATGTCTGGCACTAATTTAGTCTTCTAAGATAAGGAACACACTAAAGTTTACATAACACCCAATCACATTTCCATCAAAAAATGTCAACAGAATTTCACCCAGAGTTCAGAGGAAAAGAGAAGAGTGAGAAAGGAGATGAAAGGCCTCTTAAATTTTCTTAAATTTCAGTAAATCAACTTTAAATTCAACAAACATATTTGGCCTCTGCGTGATGAGAATGCAAAGGTGGCTCCCAGCACTCCAGGAATTATTTCCTAGTAGAAGTTGATGGCCTTGCTCTGGTCTATCCAGGAAGTGATTAGACTCCAACTGTCATCCATCCAACTCAGGGTGGGTGACATCATATAGGTGTCTACAGCCTAGGAAGTCATACTTATCCATAAGCATTCTACTATACCCATTACTCTCAATATGGAGTGGGGCAGGGATGGCAGGGCCAAGGAGAAGTGTTGGGCAAGACGCTTACAATATAAAATCATGAGATATTTATTTTATGAATATGAAGTTAGATCCATATCAGTGTTTCCTAAGTTTAACTCTACATTCCAAGGTCAGAAAATGATATAAAATACACTTCAAGTACATATATAATGCCCTTAAAAAGCCACCCTATGAATTTATGATAAAGACCTAATTTGTATGACCAGTTTGGCAGTGCCATTCACTCCCATTTGAAGCTGTCCTGAACATAGGACAACTTTCTTTGTAGGACAAAGTGATACATTGTTCCATGTTGTCACCATCACAGAAAAAGATTTGTTCTCTTGTAAAACACAGCTATACATTATACTGCCTTTCCTTCTACAGTGAATAGGAAGGAAGAATTAGTTTACTCCATGGAATTTTTGTGGACTGAGGGTTTGGTAAAATAAAATGCAAGGGGTAATAAATTTCTCTTATTATAAAAGACTTGTAACAAATTATTTACTCCTGAAAACAAACAAACAAAAAACAGCAGTGGGTGAGCTAATGTGTACATTTATAAGACTTAACAATGAGAAAAAGGATAAAAATAGAAAAAAGATTAAGATAAAAGGAGAATCAAATCAAATCAAATATCTTTCAGCCTGTTGGTGTATTTCTCAGTGAGCTGTCTATGGCTAGTTTATGCTGGGTTCTGATTATATGTTATACTCCTGATTTAATCTCAGTCTAGGTAAAGTTTAACAGTTTTACTTATTATAATTAAAGAAACTCAGTGTTTTCTAATCTTTTGCTTGGGAAGCACAGGAGAAAAATTCCAACATTCCTTTTAATACCACGCCTTGTTGAGCAATTTCCAGGTAAGTGAGCAAACAACCCAAGAATTATCAATGGAATTTTCTTATTTTCAGCAGGAGCCCATTCTTCTTTTCTGGTTCATGTACTCTAATCAAAGACACCACTCAATAGTGCACAGTGTGTGGAGAAGGAGATGGAAGATGGAAGGAGTATGAATGTGGGCACTTTTTAAAAAATTTCACCCAAGAGAAATATACAGTCATTTGTCAGACCAGTGATTTTACTGTCATATGCTATAACTGCCAAGAAACGCATACACGCAGGAGGTACTTCATAGTGAGGTATGTAAACATATCAAAAGGGGTATAATTGAGTGGCTATGGCTAATCACACACATTTGCCAACATGCAGCATGGCATTTGAATTTTTTCTAGTGTATCAGCACTATGTTAAATATATCAAGAGTAAAGGAAGTGGTAGAATATTAGAGGAGAAACAAAGAGAGTGAGACAAACAGAAAAAAAGAGATAGATTTGAAAATGTATGCCGTGCATGTATGTATGTGTCTATGGTATTTTACAGTTTCTATTATAAACAGCACTTGTGAGCAGGGCACTGCTTGGTGCCAACTGCCCTGGGTATATATTTGCCCTTTTTTTCATTGACAAGATGCAGGCCTATGTAGATGCTATCAATGCTACTTGTCATATAAGATTATTATGCAATCTAAATGATA
This sequence comes from Trachypithecus francoisi, assembly GCF_009764315.1. Classification (NCBI taxonomy): domain Eukaryota; kingdom Metazoa; phylum Chordata; class Mammalia; order Primates; family Cercopithecidae; genus Trachypithecus; species Trachypithecus francoisi. The sequence continues at coordinate 72,471,481 of NW_022681453.1, read as the reverse complement.
TATTTTGTCTATACTATAAAAATGTTTGGTTTTTAGACTGAAAATGATAGCATTTTTAAAACGTTTATTCTGAAAGTCTCTTCTCTGGTGGCCTAATATTTTCCCTCTAAATTGGGTAGGTGAAAGGAGGAAAGTCATGCCACTTGTGGGCTATATTCTACTATTATCATTAGAAAATTCATTGGCCTTTACATTAACAATACAATTTATTAAACAACAGTGGGAAATTAGCAAAGTTAATCAGAATCTAGAGCTCTTAAAAACTACTTACTCTTTGCTAATTCCTTAAATTTTTTTTTAAAAGTGTCATATAAAGAATTTCATTTTCTTTCACAGAAAGCCTCAGGTAATGGGAAGAGATGGCTTGTAACTGATGACAGGTGGTGTTTACATTTATAATTTCCTTATTTTTTATGTTTTGGAATTGATTCAAATGAAATAATTATCAAACAACAGTTGCATCCCTGGACATCATGTATGGCCATTTTCCTGGACATGTTAGACATACTTTTAGAATAATCATTCTGTACATTAGTGAAAATGAGATAATTCAGGGGTTGAATCCAGGAAGGCAGCAACAATAATGCAAAGGTTTGATCAACAATCCCTGAAACTTGCCTACTCAGGGTCCTCATCTTCTTAAGTAATGTGACTTTCTTTCTTGATCCTTAGATCATTTCCTAAAATAAAAGCTGTAAACCCTCTATATAAAGTTGGCTAACAGGACTTCATATAGAGGAATTAAAAACAATTTTTTAAACACAGCAAATTGGATTTCAGCATGTATGGTATTTGTTTTAAGATGTCTAATGAGGCTTTCTGGTTGGTTTGTTTTTTACCCAGGATGCTGCAATCTTCAGAGCCTTATGCATTCAGCACTCCTAAACATCTGTTTCAGTCTCCAAATGATTAGGTTGTTTGACACTCAAATGCTGTCCCCTGGCAATAAAAATCTGACTATATCCAGTTGACCGTATAAGAAAGGAGGAGCTGCCGACTCATTTCCCACAAAATCTAAGGTAAATATATACACAGTTGGCACATGCTAATGCTATGGTATCTGCCTGGGACTTTCTTCCAGAATTCCTGCCTTTCCCTTGACTTATAATGAAATGATTTAGTTCTCTGAGGACTCCTGACTTCGTTAACATTAGCATGTTAAAGTTACTGTTAGTTAGCACTAACATTAGTGTTGCCCTGAACTGGATAGAAAAAACAGCCCTTAATGCATTTCCCTCTTCAGGAACAACTCCTTTTCTTCTTTTCCAATGAGATTAGAATGTCAGGAGGAAGCATTGAAATTGGCTTGTTTTCGTTTTACTCTTCCATTATCTATGAATAAACCTCTCAGTGTAGATTATCATTTATCTAAACAGAAACAAATTATTCTAAGGTTAATTTATTAAACAGTTCATTTTCATACCATAGAATCCACCCATTTAAAATGTAAAATTCAATCATTTTAGTATATGCATGGATATGAGCAACAGTCACCATAGTGAATTTTAGAACATTTCATCACCACAAAGAAAGATTCTGAACCCTTTAGCTATCCTGTTTCCTATTCCCTGCCTCCAGCATTAAGCAAGCAGTCATTTACTTTCTGCTTCTCTTTATTTGCCTATTCTGTATATTTTATGTATATACAACATATTTGGTCTTTGGTGACTGGCTTCTTTCCCCTAGGTTTAACCATGTTATAGCACGTATGAATCAGTACTTTGCTCCTTTTTGTGGCTAAATAATATTCTATTATCTAGATATACCACATTTTGCTTATTCGTTCATCCATTTAAGGAAATGTGGGTTGTTTTCATCTTGTGGATATCACGAATAATTATTCTATGCACATTTATGTACAAGTTTTTATTTGAATACCTGTTTAATTATTTTGGGCAAATACTTAGGAGTTGAATTATTAGGTCATATGTAATTCTATGTATAACTTTTAGAAGAAGTATTAAAGTTTTCACATTGACTGTATCATTGTACATTTCCACTATAAGCTCCGTTTTGAAACTAGAAAAGTGGTAGGTATAAAATGGTGACTTTTGTTTTTCCTATACACGTATTAGTAAAGAAGAAGTTTCATGAATCCTGGCGTCTTCTGTGGCAAAGACAATTTTTAGCTTTATATTTAAAGGTTAAGTTACAGGTTGGGGAACTAGTGAAAGGTTTAGGTGTTGCAGGCTACATAATGAAATGAAATGAAACACAGGACTGGGGTAATCATGAATAGGGCATACAGCAATCAGACCAAAGTAACTTACCACCAGGATAGCTTGAAATGGTTCCAAAATGGCATAAGGGAAAGAAATATTAGAAAACATTGACTAGAGGAATATTATAATGGGGAGCTTAAACAGAGTATCACAACTTGCTAAACAATATTAAAACAAGTAGAGAGCCCAGATATAAACCAGTATCCGTTTTGTTAACTTAAAGCCATGAAAAGCCAAAATGCCTACCCCTAGTACTGATTCATTGCTTTGAATGCTTAACACCTAAACAGTGAATACACTTATTTGGAATGTTTTGTATTAATAAAAATTAGAGTATCTCATTATCAAACATTTTCATCTATCAATGCATCTATGCTTATGCGTCTAAGTATACATTTCTTCCACAACCCCAGCATTTTGCTGGATGATTTGAGAGTGCAAGATACATAGAAATGCTGGGGAGGTTTTAGTTTAGATGATACTCAGGGAGAAATACTTACATAATAATCGAAGAGGTGAAATAGCTCAGAGAATGAATGATAAAGACACTGGCTATGAGATTACCCTGTGAAGTCATTACAAGAGTAGGTATCATAAAAGACATAGATGAGGGATAGGAGCTTATGTTTAATGTTTATTGGTGAAGGCAAAGGGGCAGGGAATCCAGAGCTAGAGCACACCATGAGTTCAAAAAGGCAAGGAGTAAGGATGAAATGTTCAGTAGATCACCCATGGAAGATTCCATACAAAAGAATGAACACATGTGAATGATTAACAAAATGAAAGATTGGGAAAACAGGTAGTTGTTACATAAATTTAGGTCTTAGAAGTCATGTCAAAACATTTCACATAAGAAGAGGAATCTCCTTAAACATTTTAAGAGAAAGCAAATTATCATCAAAATAGTGTTCTGTAAATGCCATTTAACTCTGAAGAGCAGGATAGATTTAAGGCCACATAGAAAAGTGAGAGAAAAGTGTGTCGGGACATTGCAAAAATTCAGGATTCTGGTAAGAGCATCTCCTTTATGGAGATAGAAGTGAAAATAATGGAGCAGGAAGAGAAATAGCAGTTGTTACTGAATGGATTAAACATAACAGGTGGGAAAAGTGAAGTCAAAATAACTCAAGTTCAATAACAATCAATAAAAGCAGTTGTGCTGGTTAATACTGAGTGTCAACTTGATTGGACTGAAGGATACAAAGTATTGATCCTGGGTGTGTCTGTGAGGGTGTTACCAAAGGAGATTAACATTTGAATCAGTGAGCTGGGCAAGGCAGACCCGCCCTTTATCTGGTGGGCACAATCTAATCAGCTGCCAGCAGATATAAACAGGCAGAAAAATGTGAAAAGCTGAGACTGGCCTAGCCTCCCAGACTACATCTTTCTCCTATGCTGGATGCCTCCTGCCCTCAATCACCGGACACCAAGTTCTTCCGTTATGAGACTTGGACTGGGTCTCCTTGCTCCTCAAGCCTGTAGATAGCCTATTGCGGGACCTTGTGATTGTGTAAGTTAATACTTAGTAAATATATACATGTATATATGTATATCCATACGTATATGTATCTCTGTACACATATATATCTCCATACATACATATAGATACATATATCTCCTATTAGTTCTGTCCCTCTAGGGAACCCTAATATAGATTTTGGTACCAGGAGTGGTTCTAGAGGAAGGAAATATTAAGGATAGAGTTTTTCATTGGTTTTGGGGTTTCTGGTGTTGGCCACTTAATATGATTCAACCTCAAAATGCTAAGGACTCTACATTTAATAGTATGAAGAACACTGAGAGTCCTTGGCATGAACAGTTTAGAGAGTTATACAACATAAATGCTTTTGACAGTCCTGATTTACCACTCATGAGAGGCAAGGAGTTTAGTGATTCTACATGTAATGCCTTTGACCATATGTGGAGAACCAAAGAACATAATGAAGTTGGTTGGTTGCTGCTAAGTTCAGCAAACAAAGTGACGAAGGAAAGTGTTGAACTCAGGGATTCTATCTCCTGGCTTCAGAAGCAGATACTGAGCATCAAATCTGTTAAGAGTGCCCTGAGTGAGAGTCTTATCCCCTGTAGAGAAAGAGTTGAAATTAGGCCGGGCGCGGTGGCTCAAGCCTGTAATCCCAGCACTTTGGGAGGCCGAGACGGGCGGATCACGAGGTCAGGAGATCAAGACCATCCTGGCTAACACAGTGAAACCCCGTCTCTACTAAAAAAAAAAAAAAAAATACAAAAACTAGCTGGGCGAGGTGGCGGGCGCCTGTAGTCCCAGCTACTCGGGAGGCTGAGGCAGGAGAATGGCGTAAACCCGGGAGGTGGAGCTTGCAGTGAGCTGAGATCTGGCCACTGCACTCCAGCAGTCCGGGCGACAGAGCGAGACTCCACCTCAAAAAAAAAAAAAAAAAAAGAGAAAGAGTTGAAATTGTGGAAAAACAGACACAAACTCTTATCATGCAAATGGCTGACCTGGAATGAAAGGTGCATGCATGCACAGCCTTGCCAGTTGTCTACTGTTAAAGTGAGGGCATTGATTGGAAAATAATGGGACCTGCAACTTGGAATGAGGATGTCTGGGAGGACCCTGATGTAGCTGGGGACACTGAGTTTGTAAACTCTAAGGAACCTATCTTGCCAGAAGGAACAGCTTCACCATCCCCAGTAGTGGCAACATCCTCTCCCCAACCCATGCTACCATCAGTCTTTCCACCTTTGTCTGAGGAGATAAACCCTGCACTGCCTGAGGCAACAGTGATGGCCTCCCCTGAGGCAAGTTGCCAGGCAAAATAATGTTGATCCTCATCAGGAGCCACCCCCAAGACCCCTGTTTGCTTCTAGACCTATGACTAGACTAAAGATCTGGTGGGACCCTAGAGGTGAGGCTGAGAGTGTGACCCAGGAGGAGGTGCATTACACTTGAAGGATGTTGTATTATGTTAGGTGTAATTATGACATTATTTTTGTCTTTATTTGAAGATTATGTATTATCTCAGGAGATGTGCAGGGGCTCAGGTTGCCAAGTGGTGGACTTGTGCTGGTTAATACTGAATGTCAACTTGATTGGATTCAGAGATACAAATTATTGATCCTGGGTGTGTGTCTGTGAGGGTCTTGCCAAAGAAGATTATCATTTGAGTCAGTGTGCTGGGGAAGTCAGACCTGCCCTTACTCTGGTGAGCACAATCTAATCAACTGCCAGAGAATATAAACAGGCAGAAAATTTTGAAAAGGCGAGATTGGCCTAGCCTCCCAGCCTACATCTTTCTTCTGTGCTGGATACTTCCTGTCCTCAAACACTGGACTCCAAGTTCTTCAGTTTTGAGACACGAACAACTGGCTCCCCTTGCTCCTCAAGCATGCAGTCAACCTATTGTGGGACCTTGTGATCATGTAAATTAATAATATCTATCTATGAAGTATAATATATACATACACACACACACACACACACACACACACACACATACACACACACGCTATTAGTTCTGTCCCTCTGGGGAACCCTGATTAATACAGCAGTATTTTGATTATTTTGAAATTGTTGTAGACTAGCTGAAAAGTGATCACAAGTCACCAAAGAAATAACATACTACAAAAGTGTTTCATGAACTAATGGCATAAAAGAAGTTTTTAAAAGCATCTCTCTGTTATTTATGTCTGAAAGTATAAGCTCAAAAACTCAAAGGAAGAAGGATAGGGCACAGAATCATTCCAGATTACATTTTTATACAAAAAGAATTTTCCTTCTAAACTTTGCATTCATAACATGTACATTTCTCTAAGACATAAGGCAAATAATGACCTCAAAGTCCTAAAATCCTCAAACAAGCCATATAACATTTACCTATAGTTCTATATAGAACAATGCCAATATTCGCCAATAATTTTTTGGTGTTGGAATTTTTCCTTTTCAAATCATTTTTAGGATTATTCAGAAATATTAGGACATTTTTGGGAGATTGAGATTTTTCCAGAATGGTAAGAGAGTATCTGGGACCTTTCTTCTTTAAACATTGCCAGTGGCTTTAGTGATAAATAGAAGCTCTGTCTTCAAAATCACTCCAACTCTGAGGCTAAGGAAAGGACTGTGGTTAAGAAGGAAAAGTCAGCACTGAAAAAAACACAAAGAAATAAAATAAAATAAAATAAAATAAAAAAATAAAATAAAATAAAATAAAAAAGCTTAGTCATTTTGGAGACATTTAATACCTTTCCTATGTCCCTATATAGATTTTTCTTACATATTCCTCCACAGTAATTCTTTAATATGCCAAGAAAAAGGGTGGTAGGTAAGTTTCAAAGACAGAGAAAAACACAGTATTTAAAAAACTGATTTGGAAATCCTCACAGTAGGAAACACAATTTAGTCAGTGCTCATTTAAAGATGAAGCAGGTACAATCTCAGCTTTATTGGAATACTCGACAGGTGGCAGAAGAATCTACTTTTCTCTTTAGCAGCCCCCTAGGAGAATATTTTATTTTCCCTTCTTATAAAGAACAGAACTGATTTAAATTGATGCATTAAACATTTCTGTCACAGAATCCATGGATCCTTACCATTGGTATAGCAGTGAGGATCACTTGAATACTTTAAATTAAGTTTCATAATCCAAGTGTCACTGAATATTCTGAGTGCAATTATAAAATAGCAAAGCTGTTTTTCTCTTTTTTGTTCTTAATTCAAACTAATAAACAGCATAAAATCTGCACAACTCAATTAGTAATGTTGTCAAATTTTCTAATTGATGTGCTTTGAATATTCAAGAAATCAGATAATGCTTATACTACCTTTCATTATTTTAATTTTTTTAAAATACATTTAGAAGCTAACACTGAATGGCATGTTCAACTGAACATCTGTTCTAAGTGCATGTCAAATTAACCTGCTAAATTAGCATCTATTGCAACTTTACTTTTTTCCCCCATTCTCTGTTAAACATCTCTAAACTAATTTGAAGACTTCATATTCTGTTACAAAACACGCAATTGCAAATATTTTTGTTAAACAGTGTTTAACTCTACTGTGGAAATCTAAAATTGCATGGTTTGTCTGTTTTTGCTTCAGGACCATGGACAGAGGTGCAAAGTGTCATTCCTACCTGTTCAAGATGGTGATAATCACCAAAATATTCCTGTTCTGGTAAGGATTTGGCATAGTGCCAAAATGAAGCAAGCAGTGCTCCTGATTTTTCCTCAGTTCTAAAATTTCCATTACCTACTATATGAAAACAACTTCAAAGTGAACCAGGCCATTATAATAACTCTGATACCAGTTTTGGTCCAGCAACATTATGCAAACACAACACAGAATAAGTATGAATTTAGAAAGAGTTATTAGGATTCATATTTACTTCCCTCTGGATGATCCTGGAGTGTAGTTCACTTTGACTCAAAAGGCCACCCAAGTCCTATATGGAAAGAGCTTCTCCATCTGTAACACTATCCATCCTGAAGGCAGTCTATCCTTTTCTTTCTTTCTTTCTTTCTTTCTTTCTTTCTTTCTTTCTTTCTTTCTTTCTTTCCTTCTTTTTCCTTCTTTCCTTCCTTCCTTCCTTCCTTCCTTCCTTCCTTCCTTCCTTCCTTCCTTCCTTCCTCCTTCCTTCCTTCCTTCCTTCCTTCTTCCTTTCTTCTTTCTTCTTTCTTCTTTCTTTCTTTCTTTCTTTCTTTTTTCTTTCTTTCTTTTTGAGACGGAGTCTCGCTCTGTCGCCCAGACTGGAGTGCTGTGGCCGGATCTCAGCTCACTGCAAGCTCCGCCTCCCGGGTTCACGCCATTCTCTTGCCTCAGCCTCCCGAGTAGCTGGGACTGCAGGCACCCACCACCTCGCCCGGCTGGTTTTTTTGTATTGTTTTAGTAGAGACGGGGTTTCACCGGGTTAGCCAAGATGGTCTCGATCTTCTGACCTCGTGATCCGCCCGTCTCGGCCTCCCAAAGTGCTGGGATTACAGGCTTGAGCCACCGCGCCTGGCCGGCAGTCTATCTTTATAGTGGCTGTTTGCACGGGGCATTTCTGGCAGATTAATTTTAGTTCAAAGATAACCATTACCTACAACACTTTTGGAGTTTTCAAGATCCCCCCCTAGATATTGGAGGAAATTGGAACCTTATCCTTAATAATTTCTTGTGGGAGAATTTATTACTTCCAAGAAATAGAAATTATCTCTGATGAGCTCTAAAGTGAGGTATCATCAATCTTAAGAAAACCAGAATAGGAAACACGGGCATAAGTTCTATTTCAGAATCCCAACAGTGATTGTTATATATATTTAAGGTCATGCATAAAACAACAGGTGAGAAATCGTGTTTATTTCTTTTTTAAATCATTAAACTGCTATGTATTCTTTCAACATGAGCACTGTATTTGAAATAAAAGGTATTGCTGCATTATTACATTGTAAGGTGGTTTTAGTATTTTTATACCAGTGGGAAGTTTTAATTAGAAATCTTAGCTTATTCTATTTAAAAACGAATAAGATAGAAGTAAATGCAAGTGAAGCATTGATCTGCTAAAACTTTTTTTTCCTCTTCTTTATACATTTTGTTTTCTTTTTGTCTTCCGCCAAGTGAAAGAGCTCCGTGTATCAGTGCCAGGAGGAGCTCAGTAATGATTAGTTTGACAGTCCTGAGCTGTCAAACTAGGACACTATGTGTATAAGCAAGTGAGTAGTGTGAGGGGTACAGGCTATCCCTCTTCTGAGAGAAAATTTGTTTGAAAGTCATTTGTAATTAAGAAAGCATAGGAGGTGGTGGATGAATAAAGAGACGAGAGAAATGACGAAATGAATGTTCCTACTAAGACATTCATTAGTAAGGGAATTTTCAAGCTTTCAAATATGCTCTAATCCTTCTCTATGTTAGCATGTTTTCTGTATATTTTAAGAATTATATTTTAGCTAATTTGGCCGGGCGCGGTGGCTCAAGCCTGTAATCCCAGCACTTTGGGAGGCCGAGACGGGCGGATCACGAGGTCAGGAGATCGAGACCATCCTGGCTAACATGGTGAAACCCCGTCTCTACTAAAAAAAAATACAAAAAGCTAGCCGGGCGAGGTGGCGGGCGTCTGTAGTCCCAGCTACTCGGGAGGCTGAGGCAGGAGAATGGCGTAAAACCCGGAAGGCGGAGCGTGCAGTGAGCTGAGATCCGGCCACTGCACTCCAGCCCCGGCGACAGAGCGAGACTCCGTCTCAAAAAAAAAAAAAAAAGAATTATATTTTAGCTAATTAATAGGAAACTTACAATGTTTCAATGGGCAATCTGACATTGTCCACTAAGTCTTCTCTGGGCCTCAGTTCACTTTTCATTTTGGAAAATTTACTAAATTTGCTCTATTCTTATTTGTTTCTGAAAATAGAAGTAAAACATACCACAGAGAAATACTATAAAGAAACATACAATTAACAATTTGACAAAAAATGTAGTCATACTAAGTACTGTTTAAGATTGTATTCCCACATTGAGTGGGGAGGATCTTCATAACAGATATAGACTATTTTCATCAATCAGGTTTCCAAACTTAGGCTTGGAGTTGCTCAATCCTGTTTTAATGGAATTAATACGATAGAAGATACAAGGATTTTGCTCTGTTTTTGTTGGGTTCCCAGTCGCTTGAACTTACTGATATAAGACTGCTCACGAAACCATATTGCAATATTAAATTTTCTTTCCTTGAAAGTAGCCTTGTTGTTGAAGTTTGAAATGCCAATTCTATTTCTATTGGCGTGATGAAACTCCTGAATTTTTCAAAAGCACCATTTTTATTTAACTTTAGGGCTCTGTTGGGAAAAGAGGGGATACAAATAAACCTTGTGTCTAACATTTTCTAAATTTATGATTGTAACTCAGTAGTCTTAAGTTTAAGAGGGGCATTCAGTGCTAGATATCTTGAGAGATCATACATGAAACTAACTCTAGTTGCACGGTCTGTGTTCACATAGAAGTTAGTTCACCATGTTCATTCACTAGCAGTGAGAAGACTTACATTGCTTAAGTGTAACCTTTTCTTTTAAAATATTGATGAGCTTTGCATCCAGAACCTAATCAAATATTTAATCATAGAAAACCTCAAAACAGAAGACATATACTTCATATAATTAATTCAGTTCCAAGGATAGTTCATTATTTCATTGTATCCTGAACTAACTGTACCAAAATTAATTTTTTCTGTAAAGAAGAAATTATCTTTTAAAAAACACAAATTATATGCAATAATAAATTGGTATACACTCAGAAAATAAAGTGGTTCTATAACTATGTGAATATCAAATAATACATTTCTAGTAGCACCTTTATTTGGATATTACTTCAGGTTCTATGGATCTCATTCTCAAGAATTTTGTGAAATTGTACTATTAAGATAATAGTTACATTATTACACCACTTCCACTAATGAACCTATATCTTATCTGCTCTAATGATGATAATAATTAACGTTTATTCAGCAGTTATTTGTGCCAAGCATCTAAGCTTCATAGCAGCACTCAGAAGTAGGTTTCATTTTCCACATGAGGAAACTGAGATTAAGAAAAGATACTTTAACTTTCTGATCAGTGCAGGAGTTTTGACCTGCTCTGTTTCCGACCTGGACCAGCTCACCCCTCCTTGGGCAACCTGGTGGTCTCCTGCTCCAGGGAGGTCACCATTTTGATGCCAAACTTTGTGCGGACACCTGATCCTGAAAGAGAACTCCTAGGCTCAAGTGATCCTCCCACTTCAGCCTCCCAAGTAGCTGGGACTACAGGCACGTGCTACCACGCCCGGCAATACTTTAACTTTCTGAAGCCATATTAGTTTTTGAACTGGAATTATAAACCAAATTCACCTAATCCTAAATCACATCCTATACCACCCACTACCACCAACTCCCCTCCACCCCCCAACCCAGGCCCTGGATACTTTTCCTATTCTGCTCCTTATGACTTCTGCTTTTAAGCCTTTAGTTTTATGTGAGCAAACATAGTTGGATCTTTTTTTGTGTGTGGTTTATGTCATTCCAACTTTTTACATAGGGATCAGACATAACTAAAGAGTTTTGCATGCATCTTCCAGAAGACATCCTTTATTTTAAGATCTTTGTTCATTCTCATTTTCTGTTCTAATTAATTGTTGGAATTTTTCTTATCAATACAGGATTCATGCTCTTGGTGGTTTGTATTTGATTCCCCATTCAACAAATGAGCAATATATTCAAAAGACTTAAAAATCAATAAACAAAAACGTTGGAATGAACAGGCAAAGTGTACTAGAAACTGGGCTGGAAACTTGGGATAGAGAACTTATTAAAGTCCAGTCCATAAAGTAACTAAGTCCAAAGAAGACAGGCATATAAACAAATAAATTAGAATACAAGTAATAAATACAATGACAGGAACGTGGGTATGTAATAGAAATAGTTCTGAAAACTGATTTATTTTTTGGGGGATGTAGGTAAAGGTGGGGGGACAAAGAATTTAAAAAATGACACCTGAGTTGAGTTTTGAAATATGAATAAGATTTTGCCTGGTAGGTAGAGGCTTAAGATGGTTATGGGAGGGGAAAGGGATTCTGGGCCGATGGCAAATATATCATGCATGATCCAGCTATTCAGGGCATAAGTTCAAAGTATAATTTCCCAAGGATAACTCTAAAAAGGCACTTCTCTGCAAAGCCATCATCCAGAAAATGTCAATGTCCCTTTTTACACATCCTTCTTGTCAAGAGGTCAGAATACTGCAGTGGCAATTTAAACACTAGTTACATTTATGCTTTGTAGATCCATGTTTCGTACATTCTCTGAAGATCTTATCTCATTGTACTATCTATTTTTGTTATTTTATTAACTACATTCCTAGATCTGCTTATATTAACAGGATCAGATCAATCATTAATACCGTTCCACAGAAAAAAAGGGCACAAGGCACTATTAATGACTGTTACTTCTTTACAATATCTATTCATAGGGAAAAAATCCAAAGTGGAATCTGATTATCCTAGCCATCAAAGATTAAAATAAAGTTGAGAACTACCCTACTGGATTACAGTGCTTGTGGAAGAGATACAGTAGCTGATACATTTTAGCAATTGTTATACAACCATTTTTTTAAAAATAAGTGTTTTACATATAGTAACTCAATCTAATCTTTACAACAACCTTGAGAGGTGAGCCTTATTGTGATTTCCATGTTACAAGTGTATACACTGAGGCACAGAAAGGTTTAGTAACTTGACCAAGTCACACAGTTTAAAGGGATAGAGTTCAAATTCACACTTAGACAGTTTTGTTTCAGAGTCCATGCTTCAAAATGCTGACTGTGTTATGTTGTTGATGGACAAAACAAAAGAGAGACTTGTTTTATTAAGATAATTCAGCAAATTATTACTTAGAATCTACTGCTTTTACAGCTCAACTTTTTCAGTGTTCTGGAAAAAAAAAAAACTCAATTCAAAGTTCTTTTGCTAAAGGAGCTTACAACTTTTCTTTAAAGATAATATTCCAAACAATTGGAAAGTACAGCAAGATCAATTGCAGAAGTAATAATGAAAAAGCAATAAGCCTTTTTGTTAATAGTGAAAACATGATAAAATCATAATTAGTTAACTTTGTTATTTTATTTTAGTATGTCAAGACAATTTTGATTACTTATTGGGTACAGAACCCTAAAAAAGCTAAAAAAAAATATACAATTGAGGGTTTGAAAACTCTAACTGGAGATTTTTTCACACCTATGTGAAATGAAACAGCAATACAAGGAATGTATCAATAAGGAAATGAAAGAAGAATTTAGTTAAGAAACATTCATTTATGTCTATTATGTATACAATTCTATACCAGGCATAGCAAAATGTAAAACATCTTGTAAGCAAGGTCAGTGATAAATATTAGTTTATAATTTAACAGGAAAAAGAAAGCACACATTCCTTGAGTAACACTGCCAGGTAACAGAGCAACAAATGAAATCTGGCTGCCAGCAATGTTGATACATAAAATAAAACTATGTAGAACACTCATAAAGGTATAAAAATCCCCAGAAACACTTCCAGGAAGGTGAGAAGTTTGAATCACTCATAAGGAAAGGAAGCATGCATTGGCAGGGTATGACAGGACAATCTGTGCAAAGTGCTCCAAAACGCCATGAAGAAAATGAGTTAATGGTAGGAGAGGGTGCAAGGCAACTGGACATGGCAGAATAGAGATATGCAAAGGGTTAGCATAACAAATGATGCTACTGATGGTGTGAGCAGTCAATAGAAAGTCTTGAATTATTGACTTGTAGCTGAAATGTGACTCATTAGGCATTTAGGAGCCACATTGATAACTTGGGATAGGAGAGGAAAGAAAAGATTGTCTAGAAGCTGCATGAAGGATGAATAAGAGTATATGTGAAAGATTGATGGCAGGTCAGCAACTCAAAGTGGTTGGTCACCAAAGCTAAGACAGAAGCTGTGAGATTTAGAAATAGAGCTGAGGTTGAGAGATTTAGCAAGGGAATTAGCCAAGGGACAGACTAGAAGTTATTAAGGCAACCCTCAATTTTTCATTTGAAATAATTTATTAGAGAAGAAATATTAAAGGACCAAGGAAAAAGACTGCGATTAGAAAAGGAGTTGAAGGACTGTTTGGAAGAGGAGGAAGAGGGGGAGGAGGCTAGGAGAGGAAGAAGAAGGAAAAGAAAGAGGCAGAGAAGGAGGAGGGTTAAGTGGAAAAGAAAAAGGAGGAGCTGGGGTGTGTGTGTGTGTGCATGTGTGTGTGTTGTGATTAATCTATAAGAATCATCATGGTCATGATAAGTACTGTCAGTTAATCAATTCTACAAAATTTCCTTTTATCTTTCAATGACCTCAGCAGTAGCTTAATATTTACTGTACACCCACATTATACTGAGTACTGGTAGAAAAATCTGTGTGTTGTTGCTGGCAGTATCCCAGGAGGTATGGTGTTCAGGTAGAATCAGTAGGTGTTAATTGATAATTGGGCTTTATGGAACAAGATAATGTCTTTACTGTGCATATTTGCCTCCATCATATCAAAAACATGACGATTTTTCATATAAATTGAGAGAGTTTTTTGAAATATATGTTGCCTGCACTTAGTATTTCTCATGAATATTTCTAATACTCATTCACAATGCATTCAGGTGTTAACTACAGCCTAACAGATGCATAGGTGAATATGAACACACTGTTTGTAAATTGCAGCCTTTGTAGAATGCCTACATTGTTTAAGTCCCTGCAGCATTGAATGTGAAGCAGAGCCCACTCTGCTCTATCCATCTGTTGACAATGCATCCGAGGAAAATAGAAAATGATGGCCTCCCAAATCTGCACATTAGTGAACACAAACTGAGCCATACAGTGACATCTTTCTCCTTAAAAATAATGATGCAGGCTGTCTCCATTACTTAAGAAAGCCAGAGCTCACACTGAAAGGTGTCAAAAAACACTGTATTATCCTACTTTGCCCGGAGGTGCCTTGACAGCACCTTTCCTGCCATAAGAATGGATTACAGGCAGGGTGGTAATCAGCCAAGAAGTTAGTAAAAATAAGTTCTTTTAAGAGCAGAGTGTGACTCTGTGAACATAATAAAAGGAGTTTACCACCACACTGACTAAGGGAACACTTAGCTCCTTGCTGCCTTAAACGAACCAGGAAGAGTATGACCCCTTGATACAGGTTAATGAAGGGCAACAGGGACTTAATTGTACTTTGATTAAAAAAAACAAACAAACAAAAAACCTGATGAGTGCTCTGTGAAGCCCACTGAGTAACAACTATGTTGAGCTCCAAGGATCTCTGGTGAAAGGTGCCACAGCGAGGCGTAGAGACAAACTGATATGGGGAAAAGTGAGAGACAAACAGATGGAAAAATGAAAGGGAGAGAGAGGCATGAGAGGAACTGGATGATGTTTTACACAGGCAACAGAAGGAGAAAACAAGAGTCAAAGACAGAATAGGAGAGACGCCGATCTAAATTCAAAGAGTTTAGTTTAACAGATTAAACACAGTCTAATTCAGCAGGATTCTCTGAGATGTCCACCCAATGTGCACAATTCTTTCCAGGATAACACTAAAGAAATCCCCTAGAGGCCCACAATAGCAAGTGTTCTATTATTCCTCTAAGTTTTCCACCTGCTCACCTAATTATCTCAACAGACTCTAACTGGCTAATACTGACACCCTAATGAGAAGCAGGATACAAGGGAGACTTCAGATAAAGGAGAGCCAACATTATCACGCAAGTCAAGTTTATAGAAGGTGTTGTGAGAGAAGGAAAACCCAGGTGTGAAAAGAGCCACAATTTGAAATCTTTCTTCTTTTCCTTTTTGAATTAGATTTGTCCTGTCTGTAGGAGACCAGTTGATTTCCTTGGTTATCCATCTGGAAGCATGGCTGCTGCTACCATGTTGGTCTTCAGGTCATTATATTCTTCTTTATATACTTGTACCTTTATGATGATACCTACTTATTAAAAACTTACTACATGTCACTTGTGGTGCTGGATGCCAAAACTATGTGATTTCACTTCACTCTTGCAAAAATGCTATGAGAATGATATTATTAGCCTCATTTTTCAGAAGATCATGCTGAAATTTCAAAGAAGTTAAGTAACTGCCCAAAGTCCGGTAAACAGGAGGTTGCAGCCCTGCCATTCAAGCCCAGGCATGTGGACCCCACAGTTAAAATTTCTTTCACTCATTTAATATTACCCCTCATTTTTTGGTAATAAGAAGATGAAATTTTACTAAGTGACATATTATTTAAAGAAAATATAAAAATAGACAAGTAGATAGATTTACCAAGCAGCGTTCATAAAGCATAATGTGGACTGGAATCATCAACTTGCTTGGATAAAGATACTAGGTTCACAGATTTTCAGGGCTTTTTTCTTATCCAGTTTCAACTAGTTTAATTTTCTGCAGTACATTATCTGCTTAGGCACACAGGCCAGTCTTACTCTCCAAAGAAAATCTTGTTGTTAATCCATAGTTTAAAGCTAGCATCTATGCCCAGATGGGGAATCCCTCTGAGTTTCTCAATCAAAGGTCCTGGCCATTGACATCTTCTGATTTATAAATGTTACCCTTGCACTGGGACTTTTTCTTTAATTTGATTTTTTGTATCTAAAGAGTATCCTGAGGTCTCAGCTCAATTGCATAACCAATTTGACTGGTATTCCTAAAGAATAATACATCCTTTTGAAAATTGGTTATATGCAGATTCTCAAATTCACCAGTTATCTACCATTTCTCATCAACTTCCCTGCTAGCTGCCAACCTACTAGTTAAAGTCACCATCATCTCTTGTATGAATTGTTTCAACAGCTTCTTACCTTGTTGTTCTGCTTTCACCACTTCTCCCCTATTGTCTGTTTTTCAGAGTGGAGAGTAGCCGGAGTGATTCCTTGAAATTCTAAATCAGATTGTGTCCCCATCTTCTACTCAAGGCCTCCTCTGGCTTTCCTTGTCACTAAGAGTAAAATCTAAATTTCTGGTCATGGTTTAGAAGGCCTTAAAGAGTCTGCCCCTTGTCCATTCCTTCCAGCTATACCAGCCTGCTTGCTGTTCCTCCAACGTAAGAATTCCAGGTATGTTTCCACCTCAGGCACTTTGTGTCTCCTGGTCTCTCAGCTCAAAATGCACTTCCTCCAATAGTCATACATTTCCCACCATCCATTTTTCTTGGGTTCTCTACTTAAATTTCACTTTGCCAGTAAATCCTTCCTGGCAACCCATTCTTCTTCTTTAAGGTTTTAAGATGATCTTTTTATTACTTTTTAACATCTCTGAGAATTGGACACATCTAATGATTGATGATACCTTACAATTATAATTGGAAGCTTTTCTTTTAAAATTGGTAGATAAATATAGTTATGTATTTGCAACTGTTGATGTCTTTGCCTTAATGAAATATAACAATCTAGCACTACCTGCTTCTTTTTGCATCATCACCTTTTTTGCCCACTTTATTTTTTCTTCATGTCACCCAGATGTATGAGCAGTAACAGATTATGCCACTTGAAAATATACCTCTGGGACATATTGATTATTTTGAGCCAAAGGTCAAGAAAAGCTCTAAAACAGGGCCCAAGATTTTCCTTTGTAAATAAAAGTTATGTTTACTTTTTAAAATCCCACTTGTAGAGATGTCTCCCTCTTCTTTACCAGAGAAAGGAGGAATCTTAGCTTTCATCAGTGGAGGAATTTAAATTTGCACAATAAAACTTATTTAAAAACTCTTGTTTACCAGACTTTTTTTTTCAACTTTTATTTTAGGTTTGGGGATACATGTGCAGTTTTGTTACATGGGTAAATTTCATGTGACTGAGGTTTGGTGAATGAATAATCCCATCACCCAGGTAGTGAGCATATTATCCCATAGGTAGTTTTTCAGTTCTCACGCCCTCCTGCTCCACCCTCTCTAGTAGTCCCCTGTGTTCATTGTCCCCATCTTTATGTCCATGTATACTCAATCCTCCACACTTGTCTTGCTCACCTTCCTGTAATTTGGTTACCCACCTAGAATCCCCAATCTCCTTTTTGTTGGTTATAGCCTAAGATAATATGTACATACAAGTTCTAACCACTGCTTTGAGTTACACATCTCTGAGCACTCCCATTTGTAAGTACAATGCTCAAGTTAATAAAATTCTGCTTGTTTTTCTCTTATTAATATGTCTTTGGTCAATTTTATTTGCAGGGCCCCAGCTGGAGAACCTATGACGGATAGGAGATTATTTCTTCTTCTTTACAGGTAGGTATGCTATATATTTATTAATTTAATTGTTTATTTTCATCTTCAACTAGAAAATCAGCCCCCTAAGAGGAGGAACTTTCTCTTTTGGATCACAGTTTTACTTCCATGTCCAAAATCGCGCTTGGTGTATACTGGAAACTCCATAAAATACTTGCTGAATGAGTAAATTAAAGATTCTCTTTGATGCGTCTCTCAGATGTGACTCCTGCTGTCCTACCTACTAATGTGATAGTTAATAGAGAGACATGAGACACTGTCCTGCAGACAGTATCAGGGGGAATATAGTCTCTCCTGAAGCCATATGCAAAAAAGTTGGAAATAAACTGCTAAAAATCCAGTAAAACAGTATAGGTATCCTTTAAAAATAATAGTCTTAAAATACCTTTACAGTATAATGGAAGACTAACAAACAAACAAAAATCCTAATAACACTGATAGCTAGTATAACTGATTTCTATTTTCAATTGCTCCTGAAGACTTGCTGATTTTACTCAGAACAGCGACCACAAGAGACAACAATTCCTCCTCTGTGTGTGCAGCCACCAAGAGGAAGGAGGAGTTGCTAAAACCCCTAGGCTGCCCAGGTACATCCATTAGCAGAGAATCAAGTCTATCCACAGATTTCTAAAAGTTGTGAACTATTTTACAGTATTTATATTTTACAGGATTTTAAGGGGTTTTTGTAGTAAGCTTCTGTAAATAAATGATTTACTAGTATAGCCACTGACCCATGAGATTATTCCCTTTGTGTTTGGAACTCAGTGAAAGCTTTCAAATTCTCTGAGTTGGGGCCCCAGGGAGTAGCCTCCAATATGTTCAAACAAAGGAATCTACAGCAAATCCCATGAACTCATCTGCTAAACAGTCTCCAAAATTTGATGTTCAGATGTTCTTCTATGGACATGGGCATTTTAGCATGTTATGGACAGCAGACTTGTCTGTGGAAATGTAGTTGCTTTGATTGGCAGATGTCCCTGTGAATGTATCTCCCTCACTAAGGTTATATTTTCTGTCTTCTAACTTAATAGCCAGACCAATTTTAAGAAAAATTGGGTTGAGAGAAATATTCTGAGACCGAAGCTTTCTCTGTCAAATACTGCACCCTGGGGCCAATTTATACAGCTGGGGCAGAATGGGCACGGAATATGATGATTGACAGACCCTTGGGAACAAGAGTGTTTTCTAGTGTTGCAATCATCTTTATATATTTTTGTCTTGGTTTCAGAGCCCCTTAAATAAAAACGACCCCCACTCAAAATAATGTACTCATGGCGATTCCAGAAGACACTATTCTCCTTTGAAAATAAAACAAAAACCATGCTCCTCTCTTTCAACTCTGGGTCCTAGCTCTCTGGCATTTGCACTTGAAAGTTTTCCAACACCTTTGAAGTGAGAGACTTGAGATTTTTCCGGCTGCTTAGAGCACATGGTTCAGTAGACCTCAATGTTCCTGGGATGGTTGATAAATTTTCTATCCTTTCAGTCACAGGAAAAGCTCCTATGTTACAACTCAGTACCGTGTCAGAGCAACACTGCTTCAATAACCCCTCTCCTCCTGCTCACTGACTGCTCGTGAAACTCGTGAGACCTAGAGGAAGGCTTTCATTTCTTGTCTGTCATGTGCTATACAGGGGGAACATAAAACATTACAACTTCTAAAAACAAGTATCTCTGCACATTCATTAAACTTTTTTTCAGGGAAAATTAAAGTTATTTAAAACAAAGTTGCAAGTGAATCAACCAGCCATCTCCCCAAAATGCAGCTAAATAGAACAGTTGGGTTTGCATTATCAGTTCGTTCCAAATAAGATGCTATGCAAGCCAACTCTAAATGCTATTTGACCTCAACTAGAAAGCAGCTTTTTAAATGAATGGATCATTTCTATACATTACACAACTCATCTACTCCATCATGCAAGAAGCACACACACTTTTTCCTAGAATGCTTATCCTTGACAGTCAACAGTCTTCTGAGCAAACTGGCCCTGACATCCCTCATGGGAAATACCTACTAACGTATTAAATGGTCTGTAAGAGATTATAGAGTGAGATCTATAATTAACTCTGGAGCAGTTGGCATTAAACTATAGTGTGTGTAAGATTCAGCTAAGGCTCTTGTTAGAGTAACTGAATTAAATTCTCAAAGTGGGGCCTGAGAGTCTACATTTTGATCACACATATTGGATGAATTTGATGGGAAAGGTTGAAAGGCCAGACCCGAGAAAGCCCTGGCTCACGGACTTGACTTCTCCATGAAAAGTTTATGGAATAACTACACTAACTTAAAGATAAGTTCCTCCTTAGGTTTATCATGTCATCCAATATAAAATTATTTTTTCTTGAGGTATTGGGAGGCTATCAGACACTATCTCTTAAAATGTGAGTATGTCCACTTGAAAAATAAATTTATTTGGTATATCAGGGACTACCAATATACTGAGCATAGAAAACATTTTGCTAGGCATCAACCAGGAATGGAACTCTAAGGAATTAGAATAAGCAAACATTAATGGAAGGGGGTCAGAAACATTTGGAAAGAGTTACTGCGGTAGGAGTTCAGACAAGCAAGGGAAGAGTAAGCAATCAATGAGGACGTATGAGGAACAGGACTTCTAGATATGACTCAGTAATATATTAACCATACCTCCATATTACCTTCCAGTTTACAAAGTGCTTTCATGTACACTTTAAAAAGTTTTGTTTTTGACTATCCTGTAAAGAAATGTGTAGTATCAGAAGTGTAATAATTAGCAAAATGTCTCAAGTCAAATTTTTCTGGGTTTAAATCCTTTATTAATCACTTCCTACCTTTGTGAGTTTAGACAAAAAAATTTAGCCTTTCTGGATTTCACTGCCCTGTCTGTGTAGTAGGAACAATGATAATGCTTACCTCATGGGGCTATAACAAAACTCCATAAAATTAATGCAAAATATTTAGTCATCACAATGTCTGACACTTAACACAAGTTCAAATGTAAATTTTCTTATTTTTTACTTGAAAGAGAAACAGACTCAGAAAGTTATGTGACTGACTCATTACACTGTGATATTTGGGAGGACTGAACTCCAGTGTTTCTGACTCCTAAGTCACATTCTAGTTCTTTCCTCTATACTAGATTTCTTTAAAAGGACGAGTTAAAGATCAAGAAATGGATACCTCACCTAATTCATAATGACTTTAAATAGTATATTTATAATCTATGCCTTGCTTATTGTGACAAAGGCCGCTGTGAAACTGTACTAGCACATTGTCTCAAATATTTTTACAAATACAGATTGAGTATGTCTTATTCAAAATGCTTGGGCCTCGAAGTGTTTCAGATTGCAGATTTTCTCTGATTTTTGAATATTTGTATTATGTTGGCTCAGCTTCCCTACTCCAAAAATCGGAAACCCAAAATGCTCCAGTGAGCATTTCCTTTGAGTATCATGTTGGTGTTCAAAATATTTCAGAATTTGCAGGATGATTTTAGATTTTCAGATTAGGGATATTCAACCCATGCAATAAAACCAGAATAAATCCTGATTCATGGTTTATAAAAATCCTAGATCTGTGGGACTACCCAATTGCGATTTTGTTTATTTATGTATATATTTATTTTAAATTTCCATTTTTATTTTAGATTCAGGGGGTATATATGCAGGTTTGTTACAAGGATATATTATGTGATGCTGAGATTTCGGGCTTCTATTGATCCCATCACTGAGACACTAAACATAGTTCTCAAAAGGAAGTTTTTCAGCCCTTGCTGCCCTCTCTCCCTTCTTCCCTCCTTTTAGAATCTCCAGTGTCTATTATTCTCATCTTTATGTCTGAGTGAACCCAAGATTTAGCTCCCACTTAAGTGAGAACATACAATATTTGATTTTCTGTTTCTGTGTTAATTAGCTCAGGATAATGTACTGCAACTGTATCCATGTTGCTGCAAAGGACATGATTTCATCGTTTTTAAGACTGAGTACTAGTCCCTGATGTATATGTATCACATTTTCTTCATCCAGTTTACCATTGATGAGCACCTAGGCTGATTCCATGTCTTTGCTATTATAAATAGTGCTACAGTGAACATACAAATGCATGTGTCTTTATGATAGAATTTATATTCCTTTGATATACAGTAATGGGATTGCTGGGTCAAATGGTAGTTATATTTTTAGTTCTTTGAGAAATTTCCAAACTGCTTTTGACAGAGGTTGAAATAATTTGCATTCCCACCAAAAAGCATATAAGTATTCCCTTTTCTCTGTATCCTCACCAACATCTGTTATTCTTTAACTTTTTAATATTAGCAATTTTGACTAGCAAGACAGAATATCTCATTGTGCTTTTGATCTGCATTTCTCTAATGATTAGTGATGTTAAACATTTTTCCATGTGTTTGTTGGCTGCTTTCTTCTTTTGAGATGTGACTGTTCTTGTTCTTCGCCCACTTTTTAATGGGTCAACTGTTGTTTTAAATGCAAGATTTCAAGTGAATCCTTGAATATTACTAGACTCAATGAAGCCCTTGGAGATGTCCTGAAGAGGTCAAACTAGAATTTATTCTGAGCAGACACTGAGTTCTCCTCATCACTCTGGGGTTTAGATCTGTGTTGCAACATCCCTGATGGCACTGGAATCCCTGGCTTCCTGCTTCCTTGGAGCTGCCTTAGAGATAAGAGTCCCCTGGAGTACAAATGGGGACACCACAAGCATGACATTGCTCTGACATTTGCACCACCGGTTTCCCTTTGGGAAAATCCAAGAAGACTAAAGTAGACAAAGATATCCTGATTCTTGGGGCCAATCAGGTGATGCTCTGAAAG
This sequence comes from Trachypithecus francoisi, assembly GCF_009764315.1. Classification (NCBI taxonomy): domain Eukaryota; kingdom Metazoa; phylum Chordata; class Mammalia; order Primates; family Cercopithecidae; genus Trachypithecus; species Trachypithecus francoisi. The sequence continues at coordinate 72,448,719 of NW_022681453.1, read as the reverse complement.
ATGAGACTGGCTGCAGGCAAAGGACTACATGATCTATAGACTCTTCATTGATCCTCCAGCTACTTGTGCAGTGTTGAGTATATTACAGCTATCCAAAATAGCTTGCTAAATACTCTATCAAATCTTTTATTCCATACTCACATAGAATATGTGCATGTATATATTATAAGAAGAAAAAAACAGTGGCCATATTGTCTGTTTTTGCCAAATAAGAATGTACAAACTCTACAGCAATTTGTGACCCAGAATACCATAGACCAGTATTCTCTCTTCCCCTCACCACCAGCCCCACAACAATCATATGGAGCATGAAAGTTTTTAATACATTGACCAATGACATCTACTTCTTTCCATGGGGAATATACTATAATAGAAACAAATCACCTCCAGTCATTCCCATGTAAGTAAAATGCACTGAAGGTGTGATCACCATAAAGCTTTTGATCTAAGTGTTAAACAGCAACAGTTATAAAGCATAACGTGAGATTTTCCTCCTCTCACTTTTCTAAGTATTGACTCAAATTACCTAGTTAAGACTTGGAGCGTGTACTCTGCATTATATATGGGGGAGAAATATTGACAGTAAGCGCACTTAACTAAGCCCACCCCGTGCTCTGAGGTTAAAACTAGAGAGTGTCTGTGATTGATTCCCTCAAGGAGCTGTTACAAAGCCAATGTGTACAAGACTCTAGTCTCCACATGAGCTCCCCAACATGCTTATTAAGTAAACAACAACAACAACAAAAAAGAACAACACTGGACTAATGCCTAAAAAGTAGCTAGGTGCAAAGAGAACTTGATCTGAAAAATATTTTAACCTCTGATCTGCAGTGTTCCTTTTTTTTCTTTTTTTTTTTGTCCTGTGGCTTTTTAGTTAAGAGCTTTGACAGAGAAGCACTGATAGTCATCTTTCTTCAACTAAGTAGATGTGTTTTTCCTCAGGCTTTGTTTTGTAGTCACAATTCAGGATTCCCATTTATCTCATGCTATTTATACATAAGTCTTTGCACCCCACACAGCTTTTGGTGAAGTAGCAGAGGGTAGAGAAGCAGTGGTATAGGATTAAATTTTAGGCCCCAAGCAAAGCAAAACTCCATAAAAAAGCAACTCTTCTCAACTGTATATTCTTGGCATAAACATAGGACCATTTCCTGCCTTGATCCAGGAAACACTGCAAAATTTTAGTGCAGCACATAAATTGTGAGCACAAACTCTGTCCCATTGAATTTTTTTCTGCAAAATATCTTCAGCTTTTAGTATTTGTTACAAAAGTAATTACAACCTCCAACTACAGATATAGCCCTGCTCACTCTCGTCGAGTATTTATTTCTCTGGTTAGTGTTAACCACTGTGTCAGACCCTGAGTTCAAATTGCCATGAAGTGTTCTCCTGTCAGTTATCATAAAGCATGATATTAATGAGGTCAGAGGCTGCTGCAGGTATGACATCATAACAGTGATGAGTTCATTTAAAGACTCAGGTGTGACACATTTAGCAGGTCTGGATTCCTTATGTCACTGACAATATAGCCAGGCCACATCCAAGCCAGTTTCTGGTTTGGCTTGCTATATGATGTTGTTTTGGTTGTGTTCTAAAAACCTTTTAAAAGATAAGTAAATGTTTGGAACTCATTGTGCTTTCAATATTGTGTATTTGACAGTATACCTGTAATTTCAAATGACAGAATCCCAACACAAAATAGCTTAGAAAAAAAAAAAAAATCTCGGCATTAAAAACCCAAGGATAGATTCAGGATCAACTACAGCTGATTGCAGTTTTTGAAATGATTCATTTTCTTTCTTCTCCCACCCCACTACCCCATCTCTCAGCTTTGCTTTTGTCTCCATTGGCTTCATTCTTAGGCTCATTATCCCTCCATGCAGAGGGAAAGATTGTTACATGCAGTTCCAGAAAGCATTTTCACCTCATAGCTTTCATAAATGTCCTGGTGAGGACTCTGAGACATCAGACATCAAGCTGGGTCACATGACCACACCTGAATCAATCACTGTGTTAGGGTAGGGCATAAGTTATCCTAATTGACTAATTCTGTGTCAAATACCTACTCCTGGGTTTATACAGGTAAGCAGAGGTTATAAGATAATGGGACATAATGATTTCTCAAAGAAAGTGATGGTTGACAGGCAAAAAATCACATTTCACTTTACTGGCCACAATCAATCAGCTTATCACCATCCAAGTCTCCACCTAGTTTTATATCCCAAGGTATACTTTACACAGGTTTTCACTTACGTAGGTGAACGTACAGCCTCCTTGTTTTTCAGTTGTACATTGAAGTGATCTGCATGTTTTCATGTTCTGGTGTATAGACACTACTAAAGAAGCCTTTTGTCTACAGATATCCCTGGTGAAATGTCTTAAGGGTTTATAATGTTTACATTCTTCTTGAGCTCAAAAGATTTCCATTCACACAGGGAATGTGTTCTGGTGCTGTCCTTTAAGCTTTTTGTGGCTTGCAGTGTAGTGGTGTAAATACGAGCATACGAATATGTCTATTGCGTCTGTGTTCCACTTTACCAACTATGGGGACAAGACAGGCAGGGCATCAATAGTGCTGGATGAAAGGCCATCAAGTGATCTTGGTGAGTTTTTTGGGGCAACTCAGCTTGTATTAGAGCTGTAGTTTTCTAGATCTACTAAAGATTCCTGAAATGTAAGGCAAATTGATAGAGTTGATTTTAATCCTTCTATTTTCCTGCAATTGGAGTTTATGAAAAATCACATACTAAACTGTAGCCAATACCACTCTGTTATGCCATGGGTTTCTGATTGGTGATGGTCTACAGAAATCTACAAGGATGCTAACCAGAATTTACTTAATAACCAGTATGGGACATGATCTCAATCAAATTAATGCAATCCACCAAGACAGTCAGACATTGTTTTGTTCTTGGTGGTTACAATAAAAAATGTAAAGTTGTTCTAATATTAAATGCCTTCAGCTTCTGGAAAAACTTGACAACTTTTTCCTATTTATGAATCCAGGTGCCAAGAGATAGTTCTATTTCCATGGAAACAAATACCTTAATGTTTTTTAAATTGACACTTAAATTGAGACAGGTAGGGCCATGCATGTCTATGCTCCTTACCAAGAAGTTTCAAAGTGCACATATGTAGCCTAATTTCTTTGTTATCCCACTAGATCAAGCTACATCTAGTGTTACTCCTACCATTCTACACTTATGCCCACGAAGACTGATGAGAAAAGAAACTATAGAAATACATCCTAGGCCTTTGCTAATATAGATAGATCATTTTTCTTGTTTTAAAGCTCTCTCTACACAGTACTTTTTCCTCCAGGCTGTTCTCTCCTTTGTATACTAGCTCTTCCTCAATCACCTTTTAAATCATGTAACTAGGGCAGAATTCTTGCCCTGAAAGTGCTATATACTAACCATATAGATGATGCTACTGCATTTGCCACTATGGATACAGATAGCAATTGTTAAACTCATGGGTAAATACTATGAGATATAAAGGGCATGACTCTATTACCATCATCAAATAAGAAGAAAGTCTTTATGCACACAAGTTAGCTTGTATCTTTCTCTTCAAACCTATAAGAAGCACAATACTGGTTCTTGTCATATTTACAGATGCAACCAAGATTGGCTGCCTACATGAGAGTCATAGTTGTTAATTGCAGTGCTTTGGCCATTTATAATTCATCTAGATACAACTACTAATTAGCTACTGTTGGTAAACTTAGATATGAGCACAAGTCAATGCCTTGTTGGTATGGTTCTTCTTATTTGCTGATTTTTACAGTTACAGACACATCAAAAAAAAAAAAAAAAAAAAAAAAACCATGATTTGGGTGATTTCTGTTCCAAGAAGCTAAATATGCCTCAGTTAGAGTACCTAACGAGAAAAGTCAGTTTAACACCAAATGCAGTCATCCTATTTGGGAACTGGCATATTTGGGTAAGTAGAAATGTTTCACATGCCTGTATCTCTGCCACCAGATATTGGTGACTGAAGTCTCAATGTAATAAAAATGTTGGTGCCTGATTAGGGAAAATTACTCAATTTTAAATGATTTCACTGATACTTTAGTTTATGACAGATACTTTAAATCAACTGCCCAAATTCCCCCAACCCACTTTTTTTTTTTCCCTAAAATTCCCAAATTAAAGTCAGAGCAATATTGTACTTAGATAAAAACTTTATTTTTTCCACTCGCCTTTGCACCAACAGGTGGCCCCAGTACTTTGCTATAATCAATGGGTAGAAGTGAATATCTGCTGAAGTTTTCTGGGAAAACTTTTGATTTACTGACGAAAGAAGACAAATATCTCTGTATTTGATAGATTCATTAGAAAAAGTGGCTGTCATACCCTTCACTTCCCCCCTCCCCTTTTTTTTTCTTGTTAGGGACAGGGTCTCTTTCTGTTGCTCAGACTGGCACATACCCCTGCACTTCTTTCCACCTTGAATAGAATCTGATACTGAGGGTTGAGGACACCATTTTACACTCTTAAAGGAAAGTCAAATAATATTGCAGATGTACTAGAACTGTCAGCAAGGAAATACAGGGGCCAGAACTACAGCCTCCTACATCTAGCCTTCCTGAATTATAAGAAAAAAATAAAACCTTATGTTAAACAACACTACAAAATGAGTATTCTATTACTTGCAGTTGAACACATTAAACTGACACATGGAACTGACTTTCCTTCATTCTGATCAAAAGCACAACTAAAGTCTTTAATCACCAGGTAAAAGAATACAACACTAGGCACGATGACCACAAAACAGCTTCTGAAGCTTGTTCCATTTAAACCCATTATAACTACATGACCACTCAAGTCATAGTTTTCAGCTGAGTTTTCTGATATACATTGCATAGTTGGGGATTGCTTATTTAATACAAGCTATAGTTAGCCTCTATTTCTAAGTAAACAAACTAAGGGTGAGAGAGGACAAGCATTGTTTTATAGGACAGCAAATAAATGGTTAAATGAAACTCAGGCTCAACTTTTCTGGTTCCAACTAGCTTTTCTCTATAATACAGTGCACATGTGTCAAACAGGAATAATAAAGAGAATGTATTCCAGACTTCAATACCACAAGTAGAAAATTTTGCCTCTCCAAACCCGTAAGTGTCATAAGGTCATGTCAAATTGTCAAAGTAAGAGAGTTGGGTCTATGTAGGGGTGTGTGTGTGTGTGCATGTGTTTGAGTGGTGGGGACAGGCTTCTTAAAATTAGAGCTCTGGGACGTCTCTAAGAGTCTTGGTGTTTTATGCTCTTTGCAGCAGTGTGACCTCTTCTACATGTGAATCCTCTGCTCACTGGAGATCTACTGAAAACACTATTGACTCTCCATTTCATTTATAACTTGAGCTAAAAATATTTTTGCATGTTCTCTATGTTATTTCCCTGTTTCTTTTCGTTTTGACTTGTTACTAGAAAGTTTAACTACATTATTGAATTCTAGGTAGGAGTTTGGAGAGTCAGCTTATGTAAATGTAATAAATAAATAAAGCTGAACTACAGTAAATTATAATTTTCTAGGATTTGTAACCAAAACCATCAAGTTACTAAAAAGCATTTATTGTGAACAGCAGTCGGATACTGTAACAAGGTACCTGTGCTATGTGCAGAGAGTTTTAAATGATGATTCCTAATTTATACTAACAGTGTTGTGCCCCAGAGACAAACGATGATTTCAGGACATTCAGTGTGATGTGTCAACCCAACGGCTCTTCCAAAAAACAAATCATTAGATGTGAGGTCATTTATGGTCATTTCTTATTTTTACTGTGCTCATCAGACTCACAGGCAGATTTGGTGACTCTCAGCGACATATAATTTGGAAAATACACCCCCATTCTAAACTGGCCTTCCTTCTCAGATGCTATCATGTTAGAAATGTCACCATTAGCTATTTAGGTCACAAAAGTTCCTCTGGAGCAAGAACATGTCTTATAATTCTTTGTACTTTGGTATAACTTTCCCCACAGTGTCTGACACAGTATAGGTCTTATCAATAGGAGAAAGCCTAAACAAGAGAAATGGAAAACAGAAAGGTAGAAACCAAAGATCAACCTCAGACTTCAAGTATTTTACAGTTTTGCCTACGGTTAACTCAGGCGAGAAAGGAACATAAAGGCAGCTTACTGAGCCATTCCAGTCCTGTGTTTTGCCTGAGGGAGTGCAAAATACAGATTTTCCCTTTGTAAGTCGGTGACCTCTGTGTGTCTGGCATTGACCTGAAGGCATAACAAGGCTGTCAAGGATAGTGTCTCTTTTGTAGAGTCATATTCCTTGAATAAAAGATAGAAAATGCCTGGAGGTAGGGTGATGAGAGTGAAGATGACACAGCTGCAACACACAGGAAAATATTTCAGTGGCAGGTGTTCCCCTATCAATCTAGTTAGTGCCACTTCTGGTCTACTTGGCCCTATTTCTATCCTAAGAAGGAAAGCAGTGTGGCCAGAGGAGGAGTATTCTAGAGGATTAGCCAAATACCAGTTTGAATGCCTAACCACTTAAAGGGTCTTATGAGTACCACATGTACGGCACAGAAGCACATTAAGGAAGCATTTCTATTGGTGATGTGACCCTAGATCTCCCTGCCATTTGAAGTGGATAGGAGATCTTCCATTCCTGTGTAAAGTATTTACATAGACTTATATCTGCTGAAGAGCGGCCATGTTGCTTCCCAAAACTGGCTGCATGTCAGAGAACTAAGTCTAACATAGAATATACCAGATCATCTGCATCACTTAATGAGTGGTATGTGAATATAATTTGTAACACAATTTGGCTATGAATTTTTAACATGATTTCTCCAACACAGTGAAAGATATTACATTGACATTTTAATAAATGTACAAAATGGATTAACCATTTCATGATCCATGTATGAGACATTAGTTTGTAGATTATTTTTGTAAAACTGAAACCTTTGCTAACTTTCCTTAAGACTTAGTTGGCTTCTAGGCCATTATTCATGCCTCCTTTGTCTCCTTTTTTCTAATAGATTTCTATTTTTTAGCTGTAGAAATTTATATCAAAATCAGCTTTGACTACATAAAAGTGCTTGGAGTTGTGTAAGTAATATCCTAACAGAATTATTGTAAGCATCAAATGGCATAATGTATGTGAAAGTGTTTTGTAAAATTTAAATATTATGCAAATGTGAGTGGTTATTATTGTTGCTAACTTCTGTAACTGTGCACAGTGGTCATTAGGTAACAGGAATTTTACTAAGTGCCTTGCATATATTATCTTGTTTAATATAATTCTCTCAACAATACTATCAAGTGAGTATTATTATCTAGTTATGCAGAAGAGGAAAATAAGTCTTAGAGAGGTTAAGGAACTTGGCCAGTGTTATGCAGCTACTAAAGGATGAAGAGGTAAAACCTGATTCCAAATCAATATAATATCATATAATTAAGAACCAAATATAGATGAAATTTTTGATTAGTTGCTATTTGGGATTATCATTACCACTTTTCTCTTCCAAAAGCATGATGAATGGAATTTTATTTAAATAAATTCTTTTTACCATAAGAAAGCTTCAGGAAAAGTCATCCTGTGATGATTAAAAAAAGAATAATGGATATCCATCTACCATACACCCCTTGGGTGTAAGGGTAGGCTGGGCTCTTGGATCCCAGCCTGAGGGAAGGCCATCTAGAGCCCAAAATAGTGACATGACATCTTCAACTGCCTTCCACCCCTAAAAAAAAAAAAAAAAATCAATTTTCCTCATGAAGTAGCTCTAGAGGTTTCAGGTAAAGGGCCTACCAAAAACTTAGATTGCCCTAGGCTTATTAGAGCAGCTCTTCTCTTAGTTCAGTAACTCACCTTCTCTCATCCATTTTATTCAATTACCTCTCCTCTCCCAATGTATCTGCTACTTACAGATTCAAAATAAGCATGAAATCACAAATGGTGAATTTCTCATCTTGGTCTACCATGTCCAATATCCTTGTCTCCTTTTCTGACATCATCTCCTACCACTTTCCCTTCCTGCTGCCTACCCTCTGTACCCTGGTCTTCGTTGTTGTTCTTCAAATGCACTAACCTCTTTCTAGCTTTAGGACCTTTGTGTCTACACTCACACTATCTCAATGGCAGCCCCCTTAGTATCCAGGGCTCAATTCAGAAGATACTTTCTTCAAGAGGTGTTCCCTGAATACCAAATCTAATCACTGCCCCCACCCTATCCCACCATGTCACTTTCTTATGTATCCCCTTCTCTTGTTTTACTTCATAGAATTTATAACTCCCTAAAGCTACCCTATTCATTGTCTGTTTGCCAGTGTATTTTTTGTCCTTTTCTGTGGCACATAAGCTTCATGAGAGCAGTGTTTCGTTGACCACTACATCTCCCACATCTAGTTTTCAACTAAAACAATGCCTCATAATTTTAGCGCTCAGTAAATGTTTGTAAAATTTAGTAGCAAACTGGTTCAACATGTAGCACTGATAAAGCAACAATTTTCCTGAATTACTGCAGTCTGAGACTGGCTCTATGTAATGTTACGCTATGTACAGAAAAGTTAAGTGGGAAATTATGCTAAATTCTGTTTCACAGATATTTTTGCCCACAAAAATCCCAGAACCTAGGCTTCTGTATTCTCTTGGTAGCAGTGTACTGCATTATGGAGAGATTAGCTTTTGAACACCATCAATAAACATCTTATACTCATTCCTTTAACGAACCTCAATGGAAAAGTTTGAAGACACAAAATAAGAAATAGAAATTCACAGCATAACCTACAGGGGAAAATGTTTAAAGACTGCCATCTTGAAACCTTGTTAAAATAACTATGTTTAATAACTTTATAAATGAAAGGCTTGAAGTTACTCCAAGATCACAGCATTCTTGTTATATCTTTCTTAACTAACAGTTGAGAAACTTAGGGTCAGATTCAAGGACTCAGGCTTAAATCTGAAAGAAGGAAAGGAATTGATTAGGATGATATATTCTCAAACAATCCTGAAAGGGTTTGAGAAGAAAAAATACATGGCAATTGAATCAGGCTGAAGAAAAAGTGAAAAAAGGAAGTAGAGTCAAAGAAAGCAGAAAGAAAAATCAATGCTCTTAATAAGTTTGATCGAAATGAAGAATAAGTAATTTGAGTAACAATGCTTGAGGTCCCCAATGAGATATATAGAAAAAAAAAAAAAGAAAGTTGTTAAGACTAAACATACTCATTTATATTGATGATTACTTTCCTTTCCTCATTGCATTTTCATTGTCTCCTCAATCTCTAGAATAATAAATAGTGTAATCTTCATGGATTACTTTTTAAAGCATCCTGCTAGAATGGAATGTATCAGATGTGGCCTTGTCTCAGGTTCCTCTCAACTCTACAATTATGTAGCATTTGGAAACATCTAACCTCTGAAAAATCCAAAACAAGAGTTATATATATTTCACAATCACATCATCTTTCTCAAAGAGTAATCATGTTGAAATCATTTCTGGGACAATTATAACATAAGTGTACACATGCTCACACACACACACACACACAGTCACACCCTAGAAGTCATATGTACATATGAAAACTCCGGTAGGTGCTATGTGGTATTCTATTGACAGTGGCCTGAGATGGATGCATAATATTTCTAATGGCTTTTTAAAATTATTATCTTGTAACTTCAAAAAGGACTTTTCAGGGGAAAACTCTGCCATCAAACAGATTGAAATGTCTCTTTTCAGAAAAGCCTTTGCCAGATTGGTAAACAGTGCAAATAATATACATCTGGGCACAAACTGATTCTCTTGAAGGAAGAAGCTTGTGGTACATGTCCCATATGTACCTTTCAAAGACCATGAAAGAGTAAATAAAATGAAATCCCTAAAGTTATCTTAGCTGCTGGTGGCATCACAAATACGAGGCAATATATAATCTGTCTGGTCAGAATTGTTAATCCTCATCATCCATACAAGATGTAAAGTGAGTTCCCACCAGAGCAGAGGCCCCTTGGAGGTGCAGAGAGCCATCTGGTTCCTTAGGTTGAGTTAAAAAACAAAACAAAACAAAACAAAAAAAACAAATTTGGGGCTGAAGGGGCTGAAAGGGAAAAGAGCCACTGAAGACGAATGACCTGGGAATCTGCTCAAGCTATGAGGCATTTGCACACTTGTGTTCTTCTGGGGCCTTCCACTGGACTATAATAATTCAGGGTAAACAAATGGGGAAGCACGGGGGGGTGCCCATGATGGCCGAATAGGAACACCTCCAGCCTCCCGCTCCCAGCATGAGCGACACAGAAGACTGGTGATTTCTGCATTTTCAACTGAGGTACTGGGTTCATCTCACTGGGGTGTGTCAGACAGTCAGCGCCGGTCAGTGGGTGCAGCCCGCCAAAGCAGGGTGAGGCATCACCTCACCTGGGAAGCGCAAGGGGGAAGGGAATTCCTTTTTCCTAGCCAAGGGAAACTGAGACACACAACACCTGGAAAATCCAATAATTCCCACCCTAATACTATGCTTTACCAAGGGTCTTAGCAAATGGCACACCAGAAGATTACATCCCACACTTGGCCCAGATGGTCCCACGCCCACGGAGCCTCCCTCATTGCTAGCACAACAGTCTCAGATCTAACTGCAAGGCAGCAGTGACACTGGGGAAGGGGCGCCCACCATTGCTGAGGCTTAAGTAGGTAAACAAAGCCTCCAGGAAGCTCAAATTGGGTGGAGCCCATCACAGCTCAAGGAGGCCTGCCTGTCTCTATAGACTCCACCTCTGGGGACAGGGCATAGCTAAACAAAAAGCAGCAGAAACCTCGGCAGAGGTAAATGCCCCTGTCTGACAGCTTTGAAGAGAGCAGTGGATCTCCCAGCATGGAGGTTGAGATCTGAGAACAGACAGAATGCCTGCTCAAGTGGGCACCTGACCCCTGAGTAGCCTCACTGGGAGACATCCCCCACTAGGTGCAGACTGACACCTCACACCTCATAAGGCTAGGTACACCTCTGAGACGAAGCTTCCAGAGCAAGAATCAGACAGCAACACTCGCTGTTCAGCAATGTTCTATCTTCTGCAGCCTCCGCTGCTGATACCCAGGCAAACAGGGTCTGGAGTGGACCTCAAGCAATCTCCAGCAGACCTACAGCTGAGGGTCCTGACTGTTAGAAGGAAAACTAACAAACAGAAAGGACACTCACACCAAAACCCCATCAGTACATCACCATCATCAAAGACCAAAGGCAGATAAAACCACAAAGATGGCGAAAAAGCAGTGCAGAAAAGCTGGAAATTCAAAAAATCAGAGTGCATCTCACCCTCCAAAGGATCACAGCTCATTGCCAGCAATGGAACAAAGCTGGGCAGAGAATGACTCTCACAAGTTGAGAGAAGAAGGCTTCAGTCGATCAAACTTCTCAGAGCTAAAGGAGGAACTACGTACCCAGCACAAAGAAACTAAAAACCTTGAAAAAAGAATGGATGAATGGATAACTAGAATAATCAATGCAGAGAAGACCTTAAAAGAATTGATAGAGATGAAAACCATGACACGAGAACTACGTGACAAATGCACAAGCTTCAGTAACCGACTCGACTAACTGGAAGAAAGAGTATCAGTGATTAAAGATCAAATGAATGAAATGAAGCTAGAAGAGAAGTGTAGAGAAAAAAGAGTAAAAAGAAATGAACCTCCAAGAAATATGGGATTATGTGAAAAGACCAAATCTACATCTGATTGGTATGCCTTAAAGTGACGGGAAAAATGGAACCAAGATGGAAAACACTCTGCAGGATATCATCCAGGAGAACTTCCCGAACCTAGCAAGGCAGGCCAACATTCAAATTCAGGAAATACAGAGAATGCCACAAAGATACTCCTCGAGAAGAGCAACTCCAAGACACATAATTGTCAGATTCACCAAAGTTGAAATGAAGGAAAAAATGTTAAGGGCAGTCAGAGAGAAAGGTCAGGTTACACACAAAGGGAAGCCCATCAGACTAACAGCAGATCTCTCAGAAGAAACTCTGCAAGCTGGAAGAGAGTAGGGGCCAAAATTCAACATTCTTAAAGAAAAGAATTTCAACCCAGAATTTCATATCCAGCCAAACTAAGTTTCATAAGTGAAGAAGAAATAAAATCCTTTACAGACAAGCAAATGCTTAGAGATTTTGTCACCACCAAGCCTGCCCTACAAGAGATCCTGAAGGAAGCACTAAACATGGAAAGGAACAACCAGTACCAGCCATTGCAAAAACATGCCAAAATGTAAAGACTATCGATGCAAGGAAGTAACTGCATCAACTAACGAGCAAAATAGCCAGTTAATATCGTAATGACAGGATCAAGTTCACACATAACAATATTAACCTTAAAGGTAAATGGACTAAATGCTCCAATTAAAAGACACAGACTGGCAAATTGGATAAAGAGTCAAGACCCATCATTTTGCTGTATTCAGGAGACCCATCTCGCATGCAGAGACACATATAGGCTCAAAATAAAGGGATGGAGGAAGATCTACAAAGCAAATAGGAAAAAAAAAAAAAAAAAAAAGCAGCAGTTGCCATTCTAGTCTCTGATAAAACAGACTTTAAACCATCAAAGATCAAAAGAGACAAAGAATGCCATTACATAATGGTAGAGGGATCAATTCATCAGAAAGAGCTAACTATCCTAAATATATATGCACCCAATACAGGAGCACCTAGATTCATAAAGCAAGTCCTTGGAGACTTACAGAGAGACTTAGACTCCCATACAATCATAATGGGAGACTTTAACACCCACTGTCAACATTAGACAGATCAATAAGACAGAAAGTTAACAAGGATATCCAGGAATTGAATTCAACTCTGCACCAAGCAGACCTAATAGACATCTACAGAACTCTCCACCCCAAATCAACAGAATACACATTCTTCTCAGCACCACATCGCACTTATTCCAAAATTGACCACATAGTTGGAAGTAAAGCACTCCTCAGCAAATGTACAAGAACAGAAATTATAACAAACTGTCTCTCAGACCACAGTGCTATCAAACTAGAACTCAGGACTAAGAAACTCAATCAAAACTGCTCAACTACATGGAAACTGAACAACCTGCTCCTGAATGACTACTGGGTACATAACGAAAAGAAGGCAGAAATAAAGATGTTCTTTGAAACCAATGAGAATAAAGATACAACATACCAGAATCTCTGGGACACATTTACAGCTGTGTGTAGAGGGAAATTTATAGCACTAAATGCCCAGAAGAGATAGCAGGAAAGATCTAACATTGTCACCCTAACATCACAATTAAAAGAATTAGAGAAGCAAGAGCAAACACATTCAAAAGATGGCACAAGGCAAGAAATAACTAAGATCAGAGCAGAACTGAAGGAGATAGAGACACAAAAAACCCTCCAAAAATATCAATGAATCCAGGAGCTGGTATTTTGAAAAGATCAACAGAATTGATAGACCACTAGCAAGGCTAATAAAGAAGAAAAGAGAGAAGAATCAAATAGATGCAATAAAAAATGATAAAGGGGATATCACCACCGACCCCACAGAAATACTAACTATCATCAGAGAATACTATAAACACCTCTACGCAAATAAACTAGAAAACCTAGAAGAAATGGATAATTTCCTGGACACTTACACTCTTCCAAGACTAAACCAGGAAGAAGTTGAATCCCTGAATAGACCAATAGCAGGCTCTGAAGTTGAGGCAATAATTAATAGCCTACCAACCAAAAAAAGTCCAGGACCAGATAAATTCACAGCCAAATTCTACCACAGGTACAAGGCAGAACTGGTATCACTCCTTCTGAAACTATTCCAATCAATTGAAAAAGAGGGAATCCTCACTAACTCATTGTATGAGGCCAACATCATCCTGATATCAAAGCTTGGCAGAGACACAACAAAAAAAGAGAATTTTAGACCAATATCCCTGATGAACATTGATGCAAAAATCCTCAGTAAAATACTGGCAAACCGAATCCAGCAGCACATCAAAAAGCTTATCCACCGTGATCAAGTGGGCTTCATCCCTGGGATGGAAGGCTGGTTCAACATACACAAATCAATAAACGTAATCCAGCATATAAACAGAACCAAAGACAAAAACCACCTGATTATCTCAATAGATGCAGAAAAGGCCTTTGACAAAATTCAACAACCCTTCATGCTAAAAACTCTCAATAAATTTGCTATTGGTGGAATGTATCTCAAAATAAGCTATTTATGACAAACCTACAGTCAATATCATACTGAATGGGCAAAAACTGGAAGCATTCCCTTTGAAAACTGGCACAAGACAGGCACACCCTCTCTCACCACTCCTATTCAACATAGTGTTGGAAGTTCTGGCTAGGGCAATCGGGCAAGAGAAAGAAATCAAGGGTATTCACTTAGGAAAAGAAGAAGTCAAATTGTCCCTGTTTGCAGATGACATGATTGTATACTTAGAAAACGCCATCTTCTCTGCCCAAAATCTCCTTCAGCTGATAAGCAACTTCAGCAAAGTCTCAGGATACAAAATCAATGTGCAAAAATCACAAGCATTATTATACACCAGTAACAGACAAACCGAGAGCCAAATCAGGAATCAACTCCCATTCACAACAGCTCCAAAGAGAATAAAATACCTAGGAATCCAACTTACAAGGGATGTAAAGGACCTCTTTAAGGAGAACTACAAACCACTGCTCCATGAAATAACAGACGACACAAACAAATGGAAGAACATAGTATGCTCATGGATAGGAAGAATCAATATTGTGAAAATGGCCATACTGCCCAAGGTAATATAGATTCAATGCCATCCCCATTAAGTTACCAATGACTTTCTTCACAGAATTGGAAAAAAAACTGCTTTAAAGCTCATATGGAACCAAAAAAGACCCTGCATTGCCAAGACAATCCTAAGCCAAAAGAACAAAGCTGGAGGCATCACGCTACCTGACTTCAAACTATACTACAAGGCTACAGTAACCAAAACAGCATAGTACTGGTACCAAAACAGACATATAGATCAATAGAACAGAACAGAGGCCTCAGAAATAACACCACACATCTACAGCCATCTGATCTTTGACAAAGCTAACAAAAATAAGAAATGAGGAAAGGATTCCCTATTTAATAAATGGTGCTGGGAAAATTGGCTAGCCATAAGTGAAAAGCTGAAATTGGATCCCTTCCTTACTCCTTATACAAAAATTAATTCAAGATGGATTAGAGACTTAAATGTTAGACCTAAAACCACAAAAACCCTAGGAGAAAACCTAGGTAATACCATTCAGGACATAGGCGTGGGCAAGGACTTCATATCTAAAACACCAAAAGCAATGGCAACAAAAGCCAAAATTGACAAATGGGATCTAATTAAACTAAAGAGCTTCTGCACAGCAAAAGAAACTACCACCAGAGTGAACAGGCAACCTACCGAATGGGAGAGAAGTTTTACAATCTACTTATCTGACAAAGGGCTAATATCCAGAACCTACAAAGAATTCAAACAACTTTACAAGAATAAAACAAACAACCCCATCAAAAAGGGGGCAAAGTATATAAACAGACACTTCTGAAAAGAAGACATTCATACAGCCACAGACACATGAAAAAATGCTCATCATCACTTGCCATCAGAGAAATGCAAATCAAAACCACAATGAGATACCATCTCACACCAGTTAGAATGGCAATCATTAAAAAATCAGGAAACAACAGGTGCTCGAGAGGATGTGGAGAAATAGGAACACTTTTACACTGTTGGTGGGACTGTAAACTAGTTCAACCATTGTGGAAAACATTGTGGTGATTCCTCAAGGATCTAGAACTAGAAATACCCTTCGACCCAGCCATCCCATTACTGGGTATACACCTAGAGGATTATAAATCATGCTGCTATAAAGACACATGCACACATGTTTATTGCAGCACTGTTCACAATAGAAAAGACTTGGAATCAATCCAAATGTCCATCAGTGACAGACTGGTTTAAGAAAATGTGGCACATATACACCATGGAATACTATGCAGTCATGAAAAATGATGAGTGTGTGTCCTTTGTAGGGACATGGATGCAGCTGGAAACCATCATTCTCAGCAAACTATCACAAGAACAGAAAACCAAACACCGCATGTTCTCACTCATAGGTGGGAATTTAACAATGAGATCACTTGGACACAGGAAGGTGAACATCACACACCAGGGCCTATTGTGGGGAGGGGGGAGGCGGGAGGGATAGCATTAGGAGATATACATAATGCAAATGACGAGTTAATGGGTGCAGCACACCAACATGGCACATGTATACATATGCAATAAACCTGCACATTGTGCACATGTACCCTAGAACTTAAAGTATAAAAAAAAAAAAAATTGGGAAGCATAGACATGACCACAAATCACTGTGCTAAAAGGCAAAAAAGGAATTGAGAGACAAGAAATACAAAGGGCAGCTGATCTAATGTGAAAATAAGAGATTTCAGAGGTTCATCCAAACAGGGATCTTTAAAGTAATGAAATAAGAAATCTCCATCTACCTTGCTGCAAGACAAGAATTTAAAGACTCATTCCTTGGAAATGTTGCCCTTTCTTTATTTTCCTGGGACATTTTCCTGTATAGTAAAGAACTCATAAAAGTCCATCATTTTTTAAATTCTAATTTTGAAATAATTTCAAATTTGTAATGGTTGCTCAATTAGTGTAGAGGACTTCTGTATATCCTTTCCCAGTTTCACCAATTTGTATTATTTTGCTATCTTTGTTCTTTTTGTCATTAAATTATATAATTTAATATTAAAATACATATTATAATACTAAATATATATACTTATACATATGTACATTTCAAATTCAAGAAATGTAACCTTGATACAATGATTGTCTAATTTACATCTTATCTACCAATTTTGTCAAATGACCCAGGTCTGCCCTTCATAGCATTTTCTCCCTTCAGTATAAGATCCAGCAGTTCATGGTCATTCATTGCATTTAGTTGTCACATCTGATGTTTCCTTTTAATTCTATTCAGGTAATATATGCCCAGGTGGAATATGACATAAGTGATATGTTCTTTCTATGGTATCACATCTGAAGGCATCTTATTAATCTTCCAGTTATTAGTGATGTTAATTTGGATTCCCAGGTCAAAGTGTTGTCCAGTTTCTGCACTGTATAGTAACTACTTCCCTCCTTTGCAGCTAATAAGTAATCTTGGGGGAAATAGTTTAAATTATACAAATACACTGTTTCTCACCAAATTTTTATTCCTAGACTTAGTATCTGTGAGTGATTCTTGCCTATAGCAATTTGTTCTGTGATGGTTGCGAAATGATGTTTTTCCAATTCCACTATTCTTTTCACATTTATCAGTTGGCAGTCTACTGTTAGGAAAAGCCTTCCCCTATTCCCCATTTATTTATTTGTTTACTGTTTATCAGTATGCACTCATGAACTCCTGTTACTCACTGTGTTTTAACCCATTATACTCCTTAAATTTTGATGCAGATATTACCTAGATGAATGCAAGCTGGCTTCTGTGTCCTTTTAATACACCTCTTTGGGATTTTTGTTTGGGGTTTTTTTCTTTCTGTTTTTGTTTTCAGCACTTCCTGAACAATAAGCTGTTCCAGACTCATACTTCTGATAGAAACAGGGGCAGAGAAATTCTAGGTAGAAAAAGACAGTGAGAGGTGAAGCCAGCTGGACTCCCTGGGTCGAGTGGAGACTTGGAGAACTAACCTGTCTTACAAGAGGTTTGTAAAATGCACCAATCATTACTCTGTAAAAACGCAACAATCAGTGTTCTGTAGCTAGCTATAGGTTTGTAAAATGCCCCAATCAGTTCTCTGTAAGAACACACCAATCAGCACTCTGTAGCTAGCTAGAGGTTTGTAAAATGCACCAATCAGTGCTCTGTAAAAACGCACCAATCAGTGCTCTGTAGATAGCTAGAGGTTTGTAAAATGGAACAATCAGCACTCTGTAAAATTGACCAATCAGCACTCTGTAAAATAGATCAATCACCATGACATGGGTGGGGATAAATAAGGGAATAAAAAGCTGGCAACCCCAGCTAGCAGCGGTAACCCCCTCTGGTCCCCTTTCATGCTGCGGAAGCTTTGTTCTTTCACTTTTCACAATAAATCTTGCTGCTTCTCACTCTTTGGGTCTATGCCATCTTTAAGAGTTGTAACACCCACTGTGAAGGTCTGCGGCTCCATTCTTGAAGTCAGCGAGACCATGAACCCACTAGAAGGAACAAATTCCAGACACAACAGGACCCCAACAAAACCCCACCCTCAAGCCAAAAAGCCTGAAACTGTGGGCCAAAGTGAGAACTTATTTTTCTGTTTTCCCACTTGAATGTTGTCTTCTCCTAAACCACTCCTGATGCCACCCCACCCCCATCCTGTGCCTATAAATACCCCAGACTCAGCCAGTAGGTGGGACTATAGCTAGACGTTGGAGACAAGCAGCAGCTTGACTTCAGAGGGACAGCTTTACAGTGTAACTTTGAAGAAGAATCCAGCTGGAGAAGGCTGGACTTCAGGGGAAGATTACCTACCTGCCCCATCCACTTTTCAGCTCCTCTTCCCTCTGAGAGTCACTGTTATCGACAATAAAATCCCCCTCATTTACCATTTGTCAGTTCGTTCACAAGCCCTCATTTTCCCTGGATGCCAGGCAAGAGCTTGGGAGCCACGAATGTGGATACAAAAGGCTGTTACACTGGCCCCTGGCCCTTTGCCCTCACTCGTGGAGGGCAGCTGTCTCACACAGAAAAGCAGAAGGCCCACTGAGCTGTTAACACTTAAGCTGTTCATGGAAGGCAGCGCTAAAACAGCACCATAACATGCTCTCCGGGACCTCAGGAGTCGCAGGCACCTCTGCCTGGATGCTGCCACAGGGCTTGCACAAAGTTTGCTACTGCCGGTGGCCAAAAACAGCTGCTCCAGTTCCTGCACCCATTCACCTGAATGCTCCGTCTCATGAGGGGAGGAAGGCAGCAGGCCTAAGTGAATGGAGTTTGATCCCACCGGCATCAAAGCAGCTGGCTGATTCCAGTGCTCATTCATTCCCATTCCTGCACTCATTCACTCACCTGCACCCTCCCTGGAGGAGTTGAGAGCAGTGGGCTGAGTAAACAAGGCACCCCCATGACAAGTCTTAAGAAGGGGTCAGGGAAATATCCTGCTTCACCTCCTCTGCCCAAGTCCTGGTATTAATCATATCTTCAATTATCTCTGGTTTCATTTAGTGAAGAATGACACTTAGAAACCAACATCTGTGCGTCAAGTATACTCATTCTTCCTGAGGATGTTATTGTGTCTTACCCTTTCAGTGGACACAGAAATATATATTTCTATTGATATCTCCCTTTCCAACATAACCCCATAGTGCTCTTCTTTGCCTTCCTTTATTCCAACTTCCCTTTCTTCACAGAAAAACGATGGTTTTCAATATCATCACATTTATTAATATTTATTTGCTCAGTCCTATAATGCACACAAAGTACTTTTAAAATTGTTATACTCATATTCCTATCAAAAACAAAAAGCTAGACAACATAAAAAGAATTGGTTTGCAGTTTTTCCTTTTAGATTGAGGATATCAGTCAAAAGCCTGTATTTAATACATAGTTGTAGACATTTGTTATGGACTAAATGTGAGTGTCCCCACAATTCATATGCTGAAGCCCCAAACCCAAATGTGATTGTGTTAGAAGATGGGAGTTTCGAGATTAATTAGGTTTAGAAGAAGTCATGAGGGTGGAATCCTCATAATAGGATTAGTGCCATCCTGGGAGAGCAGAGAACTTGTTCTCAACCTTTCTCGATCCCTGACATGTGAGGACACCATAAAAAGATGGCCACCTGCAAGCCAGTAAGGGGACCCTCACCAGGAACCAAATCAGCAGGCACCTTAATCTTAGATTTCAAAGACACCAAACCTGTGATAAATAAATGTCTGTTGTTTTACCCAGTTTATGGAATTTTGTTATGACAGCTCACGCTGACTAAACCAACACTTGCAGAAAATCTACCATTCACAAATCATGGTTCCCTAAACAACTCATTTTATTATTAAATGAATAAAAGTATGCTTATGGCAATCATATTTTTCAAGTCTAAACATAGAAAAAATACACTTACCATTTAATAAACTATTTGAAACAATCACTGCCCTGAGAAATCTAGGACAAATAGTATTTTTTGATACACCACAAAAAATTTAAAGGCAAACTTTAACATGTCATTTTGTTGGTATGTCTTACAGAATGACTTGTTATTGCCACTTCTTTTCATCTATTTTCTATCTCCCTTACAAATGTTGTATAAATTCCACATGAACTAAATAAAATGAATAAGGGAAAATAATTTTATTATATGTAAATTACAACTTGATAATTATTTAATAATCATAAAGCACTTACATTATTGCTTTGTTTTTTCTTCTAAATGTCCTTATGCCATTCATTTAAAAAGAACAGTGGAAATTGTTTCTGTTTGTAGCTAGTCACTTCCTATTCTTATTTAATTTTTATTTTTGAATATGTAGAATATAAGTTTCCAAAAGTTAAAACTATACCAAAAATTATAGTCAAAGAAGTATCTCTTTCTCCTTTATCCCTTACATTTTGTTCCTCCTTCCAGTGCCTTATAAACAATGTCTTTGGTTGTTCAGTTTATATCTACTATATCTCTTTTGTAAAAATAAGCAGATGTGTGCATGTTTTCTTATTTGTCCTTTTTTCTTACACAAAATATGGCATGAAATATATGCACTTTTACAGTAACCTACTAGGATGAAAGATAATCTACTTTGATGCAAGGATTTTTAAGATTACCCATTGCCTACAGTAAATGAATAAAGACACAAGATGAAGAAACTTCTTATTGAACTATTCTAAAATTCTGAAGTCTTCTATCCAGTTACTTAACTCTCATGTCATCTTCAATTACACTTGCTCAAAATCCTCTTAGGTTCGTTACAGCTAATCTTCTTTAATTTCCTGTACTACCCCTTTTTTAATCTTCCCCCAAATCCTGTGTTGTTCTTGAGTTCCCAAACCCACCTATCTTCTATTTCTCCACTCATCACCCCTGTCTCTTTACTAATAGATTTGTCTTGATTATTAGGCTCCCACTCAAATTTAGATGAGGTCATTGTATGCAAATTAAGCCTGACAGGTCTAAAATCAAGAATCATCCCATCATTGCTTTATAAATTTTGTATTTTTCAGGATATTTTCCTGTAACAGGTGACATGGAGTACATCTCACATCCTAGTTATAATTTTGGGCAGTAGGGAAAAATAATTCTGGACAAGGAGCCAGGAGGTATTTCCCTGAGATCCAGTTCTTTCCTCCAACTTACTTGAATTCCTTAAAGCAAAGTAGCAATCTGGGCTTGCATGTATGTAGTAAGAAATTTGGCCTCATCTAAAATAGAAATCTATTCATTACCCTTGCTCTTAGGAGGCAGCCTCTAAACCCTTGTAATTTCCTGAAAGATAGGTGTGTCTTTGTTATTGATGGTGGGCCCCTCAGTTATACCCAACACTTTGTGCTAACATGGCAATTCATGGAGGAGCCCTAGAAACGTTATACTAATGAGATGACTCAAGCTGAGATCCGACCATGTCAGAAAGACCAGTCACGTGATTAAAGGGTTGGCGTTCAGGGCATGGCGGTGGGAGGCTAGGGACTGAGTTAACTCACATAGGCAATAATTCAAATAATCATGCCTATGTAATAACCACCCCCCAGCCCCCCAAAAATTCTGGAAACCAAAGCTCAGGTGAACTTCCCTGTTTGATAATATTCCTTGCACATTGTTACACATCAGTGCTGGGAAGAAAATATGTTCCTGAGGACAATGTAAACTTTGCATTTTGAATCCTCCCAGATTCTGCCCTATGTTTGCATTTTGAACACTCCCAGCATCTTTTCCTTTGAGTTGTTCTAAGTTACGTTATTTCAGTATAATAAAGCTGCAGTCATAAATATAGCACTTTCCTGAGTTCCATGAATTATTCTTGTTAGGTTACCAAACTTGATAATGGTCATCCATAGAAATCCCTGAACTTGTAGCCAGTTTGAAGTGATGGTGATCCTGAAGACAGATGGATTTGTGGCTGCTGTCTTCAGTTTTGGCAGTATTGTGGGGACTGTCCCTTCATATTGTACATTTTGCATAATACTTTGCAATGCATAAAAAGGAAATTAAAATGTGATCATTGAAACTTTTCCCAGCTCTAAAACATCAGCTCCATGACTCCATGTTACGTTTCATTTAGATTTCCATTTTCCCAATATTTTCATTCATTTGGAACCTGAGAAAAACATACACGTGAAATAACAACACATAATCCACAAAATGCTCATAAAGCATAGTGTTGCTCATGGAGATGGAAATATACCCCCAACAATGGGATAAAGAGTTAGATAAGACAGGTTTTGCTTCCCAACTATGTTGCCAGTTTATGAATGCCCTAGAGTGGTAAAATGTGTGCCTTTCGAGCAGGCAATTCCCTGCAAGTATATGTCTGTTAAACAACATCACCATTGCTTCTCCAAGATTATGAACCGTTAATTATTCCGATTGTAAAAGCAAAGGTCCATTTTCTGTCTAGTTATTACCTTCCTGTGTTAAACACTGCCCAAGACCATACTCTGTTCTGCATAATTACCTCACAGTGAAAAGTTAGTAGATGAAAATAGTGAGATCTGCTTTTTCTCCAAGCAATTCAAAACCTGAAAATTAGATGTCAACATTCACTCAGACCCAGTTCTGTTTGCTGCAGTGCAGTAATTACTAAATGAAAAAAAAATTAATCCAATATCTTTCTTTATTCATTTCCTCATGGCCTCTCTAAACTAGTCCATCATCCAGGCAGAGAAATGAAGCACAAAGTGAGAATATGTACTCGACTGTGGGTGGCAGCTATACAAAAGCAAACTTTGCTTTGTAATAATAACAGCCCCCATTCCAGCCCCTGCCCTAAAGCAAGTTTTGCTCAGATGCCTCCAGGTGGGTTCCATCAGGTTGGGCACATGTTAGGACTTGGAGGATGGCAGTTGCCTAGGGAAAAGAAGGTTAGTAGAAAAGAAAGTACTAGAATGTAGGAGAAACATTATTGAATTTTTCAGAAAGACTCCTCAAAACCATTTTCCTTAACAAGGCTATAATTATAGCAAGGTTCATGGAAATTAAATCTTATTACTAAGCCTTTTCAGGTTAATGGGCAGTTTCTAGAAATGAGGAATGAAAAAGAAAAATGACCAGTCTGCATACAACCAGTATTTTCCTGAAGTTCATTCATTCATTTTTTTCACTTATTCTGTGGTATTTATTAAATATTTGCCAAGTTCCAGGCCTGTTTTAGAAACAATGGATACATAGTAGTTGGCTAGATTGACATATTACCTACAGATCATGTTAATAATTTATGGACTATTGAACACACAAGCACTCCACAAATGAACAAGCATGAGAGGGGAACTCCTCTCCCCACCCCCAGGAAAACAAACGAACAAACAAACAAAAAACAGTTAGTTGACCTTCATCCTGGTAATTTTAACAATAGAAAACTTTTGTTTGTTTGTTTGTTTTTTGAGACAGAATCTCACTCAGGCTGGTTGTACAATGGTGCAATCTTGGCTCACTGCAACCTCCACCTACCGGGTTCAAGCGATTCTCCTGCCTCAGCCTCCTGCGTAGCTGGGACTACAGGCACCTGCCACCACACCCGGCAAATTTTTATAGTTTTAGTAGAGCCGGGGTTTCGCCACGTTGGCCAGGCTGGTCTCAAACTCTTGACCTCAGGTGATCTCCCCACCTCGCCTTCCCAAAGTGCTGGGATTACAGGCATGAGCTAACAGAGAACTTTAGTTCAATTTCTGATCTTGAGGCTGGGCACAGTGGTTCATGCCTGTAATTAGTTTTCTTGCATGAGCTGTCCTTTCTATGTGAGGGCATAGGGAAAAAGCATGAGGAATATTTCTCTACCCTCTCACTTATTTAAAAAAAAGCATTCATAGGCTACCTACAAGAAACAATACAGGTAGAAAAGACAAATGATAGTTGTGTTAGACTGTTTTGAAAGCAGAGACTTGAAGGCAGAGACCAAATCTATCTTATTCACTATTTTATGTCCAGTGCCAAATAAAGTGTCTGGAATGCATTAGGAGCTCAATGATCACTTGTGGAATGAAAGCATGAATGGGTAAAGGAGATTTAGAGTGTTTTAGAGGAAGGACATGACACAGACAATAGGGAGAGAAAAAAATCTGTCTCATCTAACATAAAGCTATTATGTATCTCTTCCCATAGTAGTTACAGAAGCAGCGACTTCCCATGAGCCACATTATATAATGAAGAATTTATAGGCACTAATAAATTCAAGGCATCTTATTACAGACCTTAGAAGAAAGATATGAGGACAGTCACTTGTAGAAGTGTATTTTATGTAGATTGACAAGGCTGATTGAAAGGTTTGTTATTTTCCCAGAGCATTTATCTGAAGGTGATGCTGTGCCTCCCAAGACTCATCAAACTCTCCATTTGCTACCCACTTCTGTTGATTCAAATGAGAAAAAATAGTAGAGCCAGAAAAAAAAATTCTAAAATGTATATTTAATGACTTGACCTTGGACAAATCATTTGCTATTTCCAGTCTTTATTTTTCTTATTTTCAAAATGGGAGCATTGATGGCAATGATATTTACAGTCCATTAAAGAACTCCAATTTTTTTACTTTTTGAAAACCTGAGTAGAAATTATAAAAGTATAAGTATAATTTTTATCTAAATTTAAAGATTATTGTTTTGGAAAAGATTTTTGAATGCAGATATTCAAAGTGAAGATTATTATGTGGGTGTTTAAAAATATCAAACAGCAGCTTTTAATACCAAAAATGTGGATTTTTGAAATAATGCATCTCACAGAGTTGGTAAGAATGCCTGGCAGAAGTCCTCTGGATATGACTGAGTGAGCTTTATACTGAAATCTCGTAAGGATGAAGAAGAATGTTTACAAAATACCAGAGAACCACAGAACTGACAGATAAAGGAGAAAAGAAGGATGGAAAGCAGACTTTTCATAAGATTCTCTAAAAATAAAAAGTGACAAACAACACTTATGACTTAAGATACTACAAATCAATGCACAAAGTGTGGAAAATAAAAAGTAACCTTTACATTTTTCAATACAAGGATTTAAATATGATCTTAAATTTCAGGGTGTAAGACCTGTGGCAAGAACATGGAAATAAAAATTTCTGATTTGGTATTAGAAACATGGGTGAAGAGAATTTTAGTGATAAAATTAAGATGATTAATCAAAGTGATATTACTACATGTGCATGTTATTATAGTGTATATTACATTGCATTGTAGTCACTGTTCAAATATCAATTTTCTCCACTAGATTACAAGTCTCATAAGGGCTGAAACTTATTTGCTATAGTAGTTAGAATGTGAACACTCAATCTTTGTGGAATTAGTGTTAGGTAAGTATTAGTTACTTATCAACTAGTTAAGTAATATCACAGAACATAGAAAAATACTATATGATTCTACTTGCATGAGATATTTAAAGCAATCAAACTCATAAAAACAGAAAGTAGCCAGGAGATAGGGGCAGAAGGAAAAAGAGAGTTATTGCTTAATGGATATGAAGTTTCGGTCTTGTAAGATGAAGAAGTTCTGGATATTTGTTGCATAGTAATATGAATATACTTAACACTACTGAACTATATGCTTAAAAATGGTTACAATGGTAAATTATATGTTATGTTTTTTTTATCATAATTAAACGCTTTAAAAATCATTTTACAAAACCATAAAACATAATCAATAATAAACTACTTGTCCAAAGAGATCAAAGTCTCTTATGAATCCAGATGGGTCGCTGGTTTTAGAAGGTAGGGATTAAATTATTTACTCAGCATATCTATACATTTTCTTATTACAACCGCTAGGGGGAAATGTTTAAAGAATGAACAGTATTTGACTGGCTAGACTGTCAAAAACATCCTAGAAATGTAACTTCGTGCTCAAGGACTCCAGCCATCTGACCCTTCCTAAGGAGGCATGGACAATCTTTGTGAATAATGCTCTTCTCATCCTCCACTTTGGTGGCCTCCAGAGCCATGAAGGGCAATGCATCTGTTTATAATTCCCTTGTGACAACTGGACTCCCATGTGTGAAATAAGCTGAAACTCAATTAAAGAGGCTGTGGCTCCTGCAATCTTTCATTAAGTCGTTTGGCAGCAAACACAGCTGTAGGCATTTCTTCTTTTCTGCTCCCTGAGAAGCACCTTCTGAGTTTTAATTCTGAATGAAGAGAGATGTAGGGGCTTCCTTAGGATCCTGTCCTGAAAAATAACTTCTTGAGTTGAAATTAAGAGAATGTCAATAAACGACCTCATGCTCTTGTAGGAAGATGAAGAGGAATTGATCTGATTACATTTCCTGTAGATACCATAAAAGAAAAGGAGGGGCTGAAGGGAGGCGGTAAGTTTGACAGTAATAGTTTTCAGCAGCTCTGACAAGCCAAGAAACTTTATCTGTTCATCACACTTTTCCTTCTCTGCTGATTTTAAATGCAAGCCCCTTACTTCAAGCCTGACTGACTTCTCTCTTGATTCAGAGTAATTGGGATCCTCAGAAGCTTCCCAAAAGGAAACATTTTCTGGTTGTATCATCTACCAGGTGTTAACACTAGATAGTGGTGTGGCTTACGTTCAGTATCTTTGGGAATCACATTAGGGACTGAGAGTGTTGGGCTGCTGAAACCCAAAAAGCCCACAATGGGGGGAAAAGTCACATAGCTAGCTTCTCCTCTCCTACTTAGATCATCACCCATTTCAATTACATTGTGTAATAGAAACAGGGATATAGTCTGAAATCTTACAGTTCAAAACGATCTTAAAGTATTTCCAATGTCTCCAAACCATGCCACATGCAAAAGCATTAAGTGCACATTGCAATCACATTGATTACTACTTGTCATCATTACAGATGGGGCTTGAAACATCTAGGGTTTTAATGAGCCAGCATGAGTTTTATGTTCTACTTTTGGTCTGAGAGACAGTGTAGCTCCTTTCGGAGATCGATTCCAATGAACCTAAAAATTTCAGGTCAGCTTGTTTCCCTTTGGATGGAAGTCTTATTTTGTTAAAAGGACAAAGCACAAAAATCCAGATTATTAGGGTAAAGTAGAGGGAAAAAATAATTTTCTATGAAATCTGATTTATTAGGTATTTAGCATGGACAATTCAGAACTCCTTTGCCAACAGCTTTCAATATCTAGCTGCGTCAGCTCTTTTCTTACATTTCCTATATAAAATATTAAAGGAAATATTACTTATAATATCCTCCAGTTTCCAGAACATATTTTCTTTGAACTTAGCTAAATGCTTTTCTCTTCATATTTAATCACATTTTTCAACAGTAATATTCATATGATATTATATTGTGTATATATGATAAAAAAATTATAGATGTGAGATATCATCAGTTTCATGTTTAGCTAGTAACACTAAAGGCAAGACCCTTTGCACTGCTGGACTGGTGTGATTGTATTCTCTCACCACTTCTTTCCTATTTGTTGTAAGTAGTTTAGTAGAATTAACTAATATGTCTTCTCTCTGACAATGTTTCTATAAGCATGAATCTTAGAAATATCTTAGAATCAAGGAGGGAATCTGTTATAAGTAAAACTCCTAGGTTATGGGTCGTGTGAGCACATAGACACAGAACTGTGCAACTTTAATCAAAGAAATGCATGTAGAGAGGAGATGGTGTAAATTCTATGTTTTCAGGAGACTGGGGGAGTTTAACGTTGACCCGAAATAGCTTTGACTAGGAGCCAGCTATCCCCAAGTCATTTGCATGACCATGGACCTACTTCCCTCTAACTTGGGAAAAGAGGGCTTTGCATTTGGGATGCAATTATCACAGCAATCAATCCATCAAAAGTTGTTTTTTTTTTTTTTTTTAGAAGAATGAAAAAAGGATAAGGAAGTTTCTGAGTGAGTGTAGGAGCAATTGAGACTTGAAAACCAAAAAACCTGTATCAGTTAGACTGGTCTTGTAGCTTTTGGCCAAAGCTTGCAAATCTTCATATTTTATTTCTTTTTGGCTTTCCCAGTGACCATGTGTTCTGATTTTTGCTTCTCTGGACAAGTCGATTTATCTTTCTCTCTCTTTTTATTTATTCTCTTATTAAAATGAAGTTTTACCTTTACTTTTCCCTCATTCCTCTCTCATTTTTAAAGCCCCATTTTAATTAAGGTAGAAATATACAGAAATATTGTGTCTCTTATAGAAACTATGGAAAGAACAGATGCAAAAAATACAGCCCTCAAGATCTTATCAATAAGGTTCAGAGACTGTCAGAATAAAATGACTTAAGAAACAAACTGCACTTATTTTCTTCTCTACCTTCGCTTGAAAATAGGAGACAATGATTCCATTTAACCGCAGAAAATTTTCTCTCCCATCTAGCTTTTAGAATAGTTTGTAATAAAAGCTTAGCTGAATAATTTGGGGAGAGGGGTGGTGAAAAGATCAGGGTAGAATAATGTTTATTTTATAGTCTCTAACCATGAAAGGAAAGAGGGTGTGTATGTATCTAGGAGTGTGTGTGTGTGTGTGTGTGAGAGAGTGTGAGTGAGGACATAGCATATATGTGCTTATATCAGACATAGTGAGAGATGGATAGAACAGACAGCTATAAAAACATCCCTAAGTTTTGACTTCCTACCATCAATATGTTTTTTATTTCTGATTATAAATTTATTTCAGAACTCTGAAGAGTGAGAGAGAGGAGAAAGGAAGAAATTTGACAGGAAGGCAGTTAGGGTGGGTCCTTGGTCTAATTCTTTCAAACAGCCTAAAATATCAGGTGGCAGGTACAGATAAGGGAAATTGCAGAGGCACCAGCCTAAGACATAGCCACAGCCACACAGATCAAGTCTACACAGGTGATTTGCCCAGATATTCCTGAAATGGAAAATTTTGTTCCCTAACACATGCGCAGTAAGGGGAACAAAGCAACATGGAGTAACTCAAGCTAAGAGTCCGCATGCACACTACGAGGATGGGGTGGAGCTACCAGAAATTTGTGCCTTATGCAAATGAGACACCCAACCCTCACTGGATTCTTATAAAAGCCTCTGCATTCATCTATAAAAATGGCAACCCATTCAGGCCTCCTCTGCTACAGAGACCTTTCTTCTTTCGCCTATTAAACTTTCACTCCAGCCTCACCCTCTGTGTCCATACTCCTTATTTATCTTGGTTATGAGATAAAGAACTCCAGGTGACACCTCACAAGGTGAGACTGTTACATTGTGGTGCATTGGCGAGACTGTAACACTTGCATTACTCCCATACCTCCATAGACATTTCCTTCTTTCCCTCATTGCCCACAGAGCCACCACTTCAGCTGCTAACTCAGATCCAATCTATCCTGGCAATGCTAAGAACTCTTAAGTTCTGAAACTTTGCATTAAAATTGGCCTTTCCATTCTTTCATGCATGAAGCTTGTCTGTTTTCTAAGACAAGCTTGCCCAATGAACTAAGCTGTGTTATAAAGTATAAAACATTGCAATGAAGTAAGATAGCTCTAGATAATATTGCTTAAATAGACAATGTAGTTTTTACCACCTGTCCATATCATCACCAGAATTTCAGTCGAGAGGCTCTAGAATCTGCACTCGACAACAGCAACCCTGATGGTAAGTCATGTTGAATACAGTGAATGTGCAAATAGGCCAAGAATGTGTCATGGCTTGCTTGGAAGTGCAATATTACAAATTTGCATATTTTGCAAGTTATCACTGAGATTTGATGATCTGTCCAAGTGGTTAAAAATATAAAGTTTAATGGGTTCTTAGTCCATTGCATTTTCTGACATTGCCTGTTGACATATCCTAGTATATTTTAATGCTTTTTCACACTTGACATGGCACTACTGTACAATAATTAAGTTCCCATAAATATATTCAGTAATGATTGCTATTTAAACTGATTAGCCATTGATATGCTCATATCAATTCAAAGACAACTTGGCTTCTCAAATTAAACAAACCAACAAAATTTGATGTACTTAACTTACATCACTTAATTTTAAGTAGAAAATAAGAACATACTAAGACACTATTCTTGGCATTGATCAGTATAAATTCCATTTTAAATAATAGTTGAGTTTTATACAATATGGGTACTTAAGTTTTCTCACATTACCAGAATGAAAAATCAGAATTCATGTGAATAATACTCAACTTATAAAAATGTTCCAGGTAATCCAGAAATAAATTGCAAAATAAATCTGAAGGACATACAACACAGATTTACTTCATCTCAGGATATTTACCTTGGCTAAGCAGATCAGATAAGTTGATGCTATTTTATCTGTACATAACTCTTAAGATAGAAAAAAAAAGGTAATTATTTTTCCCAAAAGCATCCCCTAACTGCTTCCCTTCACTCTTCTAAATTCTCCTGAAGATGTTACTGTCTCTCAAGTTTCTATGCAGCCTATTGATGATATCCAAGCTGAATATTCTGGCATTTGGGAGACCTATATATTTGGTTTCCCACCTTGTCATCTACCTCTCCCCAACATGAGCTCTCTTTGAGGTGATCTCATCTACTTATACTCTCATCCAACTAAAAACTTCTTAAAATCTCATTACAAGTCTCTTCAGTCACTGATTCCTTTGCCTTATCTTTCAAAACAAATATTTAGGAAAAAATACAATGTCGGTGTGTTTGCTTTTTTTTCTTTCCATCTGTCTTTTCCCCACATTGGAGTATAAGTCATTCAGAATGATTCCCTTCCACCCTAAGCTGCTGCAAATGGTCACACATTTTATGCTGCACAACTGTAGGCAACCCTATTCACAATGACCACAATGCAACAAGGACATCCGTTTGTTTCCCCTAACTTTATAATTTATAATCAACAAATGGCAGAGCAAACACTGGACACATAGCCAACACAGGAAATAAACTTGTGCATCATTTTTAAAAGCAGAAAGTGAGAAAAATTAATGAGGAAAATGTTGACTCTTCACACTATATCTGCCAAGGTCAGATAACTTTCTTAACTTCAATCTTCAAATGTCCAGTGCTTTATATCAAATGGTGCAATGGTGAGCCTGGTTGATAAGCCAAAACACAGAGGGTTTCTTGGTTCAATCTTGCCCTTGATGCAAGAAGAATCTGGCAACTGGGAGTTTGGCCTTAATTATCTTCTACTGCAATTATTACTGTCATTTTCCTCATCTTTCTAGACTGCTCATTAGCATTGCTGACAATCTCATGCCAGCCTCTTTTGTTTGTTATTGTTGGTCCTGTGAAACAACACAATTTAACTTCTGCTTTCAAATACTCCCGATAAAAAAAAAAAAGAGCCCCAGAAAATTGTTTTGAAATGGTTTCTTAATTTGTGCTCTCTGATGTTATATTATTTCTCCCAACTCCCAATTCTTTAATCACTCTTTTCTCTGCTCTTTATATTTTTCTGATTTCTTTACTCTTCTTGTTCCCCTAATGATCATCCTTTAAGGTTCATGTCAAAAACCACCCTGTGTTTTTCTCTTTGTATATGCTGTCTCAGACAATTCATCCAATTATTACACTTTCTGATCACCTCTATCTGGAAGATGAACTGAATATATGTTTATTCATATATTCCTGGCCCTGTCTCAAGCTTTGCACCCACATATTCCATGTTGTATTGAACATGATTAATGGGATAAAATGCCATCTACTTAAATTAATGTGTCCAAACAAAACTGTACCCCAGACTGGATTCTTCCTTCTCTACATCTGTTAACATATTACTAGTCTTCTTTTCACCAAGAATTGAAACCTTAAAGTTATCATTTTTATTTCCTTTTACTTTTGCCCTTAACCCACAAATTCATCAATAATCAGAGTAACCCAATAATATATTCTAAATTACTTATCACACCTGGCAGATAAAAAAAAAATCATGCCATTAACACAGGTCATGTCCTTACTATCTTACATCTAGATTCAGATTAAGATATGAAAACGATTTGTCAGCTACCTCTTTCCAACATGAGCTCTCTTTTAGAGGATCTCATCTACTTCCTCTCATTCAAAACAAACAAACAAACAAACCTCAAAATCTATTCACAACTCTCTCTACTCACTGATTCCCTTAACTTTCCTTTCTGTCAAATAAATATTTGGGATTTGCCAGTGATTGTGTGCACCACTGTTAGCTACTTTCACAAACGTGGAGTGTTTTCCTCTATTCTCTCTCTTCCAAGATACGCTCAACCCAACTTTTAGGTTAATATTCATAAAATGCTAATTTAAACACCTCCTCTTTCCCTTGATAAAATCCCTCCAATAGCTCACTCAAGGACACTTGACCATATTTCTCCACTTGTTTTCAACACAAACTCTACCCCACCACAACTACATCTTTGCTCACTGCTTTATATATTCTAGTATATTGAAAAACATGGCCATGTATTTTTCCCATTCTCACATAAATGCCACTTTGCAAGGTGAATCTGGAGCTCCTCTAATCAAAGTATGGCATCTGTTTCTCCACTTTGTTTTGCATCTAGCCTTGGCTCATGGAATAATATCAAATATATCAAGCAGAGACTTGAAAAGTAGTTTTGCATTAGGACTTGTCCACTCTTGCTGCACTTGGAACCTTGAGAACGCCATGTGAATGAGCCCAAACTGGTATACTGGAGGAGTCTTCCATCTGACTGCAGAAACTACTGGACATGTGAATGAGTCCATCCTGCATTACCAGTCACCAGCCAACCACCAGCTGCCCACATATGCATGGGAGACCCTGTAGAAATCACCAGTAGCAGCCTGGACTCAGCCATCCAGCAACTCCTGAACTAATTAAGTTAGTAGTTTTAAACCAGTAAGTTTTGGCATTTTTTTTTTTTTAATGTAGCAAAAGTTAATCAAAACCTATAATCTAATGGCCCCCTATTTGATGTCTTCTTTAAAAAATTTTAATTATTATGGATATATGACAGGTATACATATTTATGGGGTACAGGTGATGTTCTTATGCAGGCATACAATGTCTAATGATCAAATCGGGGTCACTGGGGTATCCATCATCTCAAGCACTTATCATTTCTTTGTGTTAGGGAAATTCCAATTCCATTATTTCAGTTATTTTTAAACATACAATGAATTATTTTAAACTATAGTTGCCCTATTGTGCTGCCAAATACTAGATCTTATTCAGTCCATCTAACTGTGTTTTTGTACCCACTATCTCTTCTTTATCACCTCCCTCCCCACCACCCTGCTGGCCTCTGGTAACCATCATCCTATTCTGTACCTTCATAAATTATATATATATTTTTAGCTCCCACATTTGAGTGACAATATGGAATATTTTTCTTTCTGTGCTCAGCTTATTTCACTTAATGTCCTCTAGTTCCATCCATGTTGTTGCAAATGACAGGATGCTATTAATTTTTGGCTGAATCATATTCCATTGTGTGTACGTACCACACTTTTTAATCCATTCATCCATTGATGGACACTTAGGTTGCTTCAATATCTTGGCTATTGTGAATAGTGCCGCAATAATTATAGGATTGCAAATATGTCTTCAATATTATGATTTTTTTCTCTTGGACACATACCCAGCAGTGGGATTACTGGATCATATCGTAGGTCTTTTTTTTGTTTTGTTTTGTTTTAAGGAACTTCTATACTGTTCTCCACAGTGGCTATATCAAATTTGTTTTCTCACCAATAGTGTACCATACAAGGGTTTCCCTCTCGCCACATCCTTGCCAGCATTCATTATTGCCTGTCTTTTGGATAGTAGCCATTTTAATTGGGGTGAGATGCTACTCATGGTAGTTTTGGTTCGCATTTATCTGATGATTAGTGATATTGAGCATTTTTTCACATACCGTTGTCCATTTATATGTCTTTGTTTGGGAAATGTCTATTCAGATCTTTTGCCTGTTTTCAAATTGGATTATTTGGTTTTTTTATCTATTTAGTTGACTGAGTTCTTTACATATTCTGGGCATTAATTCCTTGTCAGATGGGTAGTTTACAATTATTTTCTCCCTTTCTGTGGGTTATCTATTGACTTCATTGATTGTTTCCTTTGCTGTGTAGAAGCTTTATTAGATTGATGTGATTCCATTTCTCCATTTTGCTTTGGTTGCCCGTGCTTTTGAGGTTTTACTCAAGAAATCTTTGCCCAGACCAATGTCCTGGATCAAGGGTGTCCAACCCTTTTAAAGGAAGGACCTTTTTGCTTATGTGTGGTGGTGAATATCATAAAAATTATTCACTTTTTTTTAAGCTCATCAGCTACTGTATTAGTGTATTTTATGTGTGTCCCAAAACATTTATTCTTCCAATGTGGCCCAGGGAAGCCAAAATGTTGTACACTCATGTTCTGGATTGTCTCTCCAAAGTTTTCTTCCAGTAGTTTTATACTTTCAGGTCTTAGATTTACATCATTAATCCATTGATTTGATTTTTGTATGCAGTGAAAGATAGGGATGTAGTTTCATTCTTCTAGATATGGATAAGCTTTCCCAGCCAATTTATTGAAGAGACTGCCATTTCCCCAGTGTATGTTCTTAACATCTTTGTTGAAAATGAGTTAAATATAAATGCATGCATTTACTTCTGTATTTTCTATTCTGTCCTATTGGTTTATATGTCTGTTTTTATGCTAGTACCCTGCTGTTTGGGTTATTATAGCTCTATAGCATAATTTGAAGTCAGGTAATGTGATTCCTCCAGCTTTGTTCTTTTTGCTCAGGATAGCTTTGAATATTTTGGGCCTTTTTTGGTTCCATATACATTTTAGGATTTTAAAAAAATTATATGAGAAATGTCGTTGGTAGTTTGATACAGATTGCCTTGAATCTATTCATTTGGGTAGTATAAGCATTGTTACATTTAACATTTTAACAGTTCTTTTCAGTTTGAATGTCCTATATGTCTTTTTCTTGTCTAACTGCTCTGACTTGGACTTCAAGTACTATGTTGAATAAAAGTGGTGAAAGTGGATATCCTTTTTGTTTCAGACTTTAAAGAAAGGGCTTTAAGTTTTTCCTCATTCAGTATGATACTAGCTGGGGTTATATTGTATATGGCTTTTATAACATTGAGCTGTGTTCTCTCTATTCCCTATTTTTGTTGAGAGTTTTTACCAGGAAGGGATGTTGAATTTTTGATCATGCGTTTTTATCCTTTATTCCATTGCTATAATGTATCACATTGATTTATTTGCATATACTAATCACCTTGGGATGAATCCTACTTGGTCATGATGAATGATACCTTTAATGTGTTGTTGAATATGGTTTGCTAATATTTTCTTGAAGATTTTTATATGTATGTTCATCAGGGATATTGACAGTTTTTGTTTGTTTGTTTGTTTCTTGTTGTTGTTGTTGTTATGTCTTTGTCTGGTTTTGGTATTGACCATACTGGCTTCATAGGATGGATTTAGAAGTATCCCCTCCTCCTTCATTTTTCTTTGGAATAGTTTGAGTAGGATTGGTAATAGTCCTTCATTAAATGGTTGGTAGAATTCTGCACTGGAGCACCATCAGGTCCTTGGCTTTTTTTTTTGATGGAAAACTTTCTACTACGGATTCAATCTTTTTACTTGTTACTGGTCTGTTCAAGTTTTGGATTTCTTCATTATTCAAACTTGGTAGGTTGTATGTGTCAGGAATTTATTCACTTCTTCTAGGTCTTCCAATTTATTTGTATTTATTTATGTATTGACTCATAATAGTCTCTAATAATCCTTTGAATTTCTGTGGTATCAGTTGTCTCCTTTTTCATCTCTGACTTTCTTTACTTTTTCTTCTTAGTCTGGCTAAAGGTTTATTGATTGTGTTTATCATTTCAAAAAACCAACTTTTCATTTTTTTGCCCTTTTGTATACTTTTTTAGTTTAAATTTTATTTATTTATGGTCTGATCTTTATATTTCTTTTCTTCTACTGATTTTGAGTTTGGTTTGCTCTTGCTTTTATAGCTCTTTATGAGACATTGTTATGTTGTCTATTAAAGTTTTTCTACTTTTTTATGTATGCATTCATTGTATAAGCTTCCCTGCTTTTGTTGTATCCCATAAGTTTTGGTATGTTGTGTTTCTATTTTCATTTGTTTCCAAAAATAATAAACTTCCTTTTAAATTTTTTCATTGACAGAGTGGTCATTCAGGAGCATATTGTTTATTTCCCATGTGTTTGTATAGTTTCCAAAGTTCATCTTGTTATTGATTTCTAGTTTTATTTAATTGTGGTCAGAAAAGATACTTGATATGATTTCAATTTTTAAAAAATTGAAACTTGTTTTGTGTCCTAACACATGGTCTTCCCTTAAGAATGTTCCCTGAGCTGAGGAGAATGTGTATTCTGTAGCTGTTGAATGAAAGGTTCTATAAATGGCTATTAAGTCCCTTTGGTTTAGAATGCAGATTAAGTCTGATGTTTCTTCATTGCCTTTCTGTCTAAATGATCAGCCCAGTGTGTTAGGGGTGTTGGAAGTCCCCAGCTAGTATTGTATTTGGGTCTGCCTCTCTCTTTAGCTCTAATAATATTTACTTTATGTATCTGGTTGCCCCAGCACTGGATCCACACATACGTACAATTGTCTTATCTTCCTGCTGGATTGACCCCTTTATCATTATATAATGACCTTTTTTGTATTTTATTATCGTTTTTGTCTTGAAATCTATTTTGTCTAATATAATAGGTCACTTTTGCTCTTTCTTTACCTTTTATTTGCATGGAATATCTTTTTCCACCTCCTTATTTTCAGTCTATGTATGTCTTTATAGAAAGAGTGAGTTTCTTGTAGGCACTACATCATTAGGTCTTTTTTATGTATTCACCACTCCGTTTTGATTGGAGAATTTAGTCCATTTGTATTTAATGCTAATATTGATAAAGACTTACTATTGACATTTTGTTATTCATTTTCTCATTGTTTTGTTGGTCCTTTCCTCCTCTCTTTCTCTCCTTGTCTTCCTTTGTGTAAAAGTGATTTTCTCTGGGAGCATGGTTTAATTTCTAACTTTTTATTTTTGCATATGTATTATAGGTTTTTGTTTTGTGGTCACCATGAGGCCTGCAAATAACTTCTTATAACCAATTATTTTAAACTAATGACAGCTCCACTCTGATTACAAAGAAAATACAAACAAGCAATGAGAAAGGTTAAAAAAAAAAAAAAAAAAACAAAACAAAACAAAACAAAAAAACCAACGAAATTTATGTATTTCTTTTCTTTTTGAGACAGAGTTTAGCTCTTGTTGCCCAGGCTGGAGTGCAATGGCATGACCTCGGCTCACTGAAACCTCTTCCTCCTGGGTTCAAACAATTCTCCTGCTCCAGCTTCCCGAGTAGCTAGGATCACAGGCATGCATGACCACGCCCAGCTAATTTGTATTTTTAATAGAGACGAGGTTTATCCATGTTGGTCAGGCTGGTAGCAAACTCCCAACCTCAGGTGATCCACCTGTCTTGGCCTCCCAAAGTGCTGGGATTACAGGTGTGAGCCACCACACCAGGCAAAAAACACTAAATTTCTACTCCATTCCTCCTGCTTTTTGACTTTTTTGTTGTCTCTACTTATATCTTTTTATATTGTCTAT
Organism: Trachypithecus francoisi; assembly: GCF_009764315.1. Classification (NCBI taxonomy): domain Eukaryota; kingdom Metazoa; phylum Chordata; class Mammalia; order Primates; family Cercopithecidae; genus Trachypithecus; species Trachypithecus francoisi. Next base: position 72,411,069 of record NW_022681453.1, on the reverse strand, counting down.
TTCTTAAATTGTTGTTGAAGTTATTAGTTTTTGATTTTTTTTTGCTTCCTACAAAATATATAAATGGTTTACATGCTGCATTTACAGTGCTACAACATTCTGTATCTTTCTTACTTTCTTTCTTAATAGTGTACTTACTATTACCAGTAAATTTTACACCTTCAGATGATGTCTCACGGTTCATTAATGTCTTTTTCTTTCACATCAATAATTCCCTTTAGCGTTTCTTGTAATACAGTCTAGTTGACAAAATCCCTGTTTTTGTTTGTCTGGGAAAGTCTTTAATTCTTCCTCATGCTTGAAACATAATTTTTCTGGATGTAATATGCTAGGTTGGAAAATTTTTTTTCTTTAGTACATTTAATATGTTATTCCAGTGTCCTCTGGCCTATAAGATTTCTGCTGAGAAGTCTGCTGCCAGACCTACTTGAGCTCCTTTATATGTTTTTATTTTTTTCATCTTGCTGCTTTTAGGATCCTAATCTTTGAGCTCAGAGAGTTTGATTATCATGTGCCTTGAGAATTTGACTTTTATGGTGTCTTCTTATTTGGGTTGAATTTTTTTGGTATTCTATAACCTTCTTGTACCTTAATATTCATATCTTTCTCTTGGTTTAAAAAGTTCTCTGGTTTTATTTCTTTGATTAAACTTTCTATCCTGATCTCTCTATTTCTGCTTTAGGACCTGAAATTTTTAGATTTTTCCCTTTTAAGACTATTTTCTAGATCTTGTAAGTATGCTTTATTTTTTTTTTTTGACTTTTTTCTCCTATGACTGTGAATTTTTATATAGCCTGCCTTCAGGCTCACTAATACTTCCTTCTGTCATTAATTCTGCTCTTGGGAGACTGGTGTTTTTCAGTTAGTTAACTGAATTTTTCAGCTCCACAATTTCTGTTGGATTTTTATTTTAATTCAATCTTTTTGTTAAATTTTCCTGATAGAATTCTGAATTCCATCTCTGTGTTATCTTGAAGTTCTTTGAGCTTCCTCAAGATAGCTATTTTGAATTCTCAGTCTGAAAGGTCACATATCTTTAATACTCCAGGATTATTCACTGGTGCCTTATTTAGTCCATTTGGTAAGGTCATGTTTTCCTGGATGTACTTGATGCTTATGAAAGTTGATCAACGTCTGGACGTTGAAGAGTTAGGTGTTTATTCCAGTCTTTGCAGTCTGGGCTTATTTGTACCTGTCATTCTTGAGAGGGCTTTCCACATATTCAAACAGGATTGAGTGTTGTGATCTAAGCCTGTGGTCACTGCAGCCTTATTAGCACTAGGTGGGGATACCCTAAACCCAAGAATGCTGTGACTTTGGCAAACTTCCTCGGTGGACTTTGGTGAAATAAAGGACAATTCTCTGGGTTATCAGGCAAAGTCTCTAGCTCTCTTGTCTCTCCTTCCCCTAATCATAAGGGGTCTCTCTCCATGCTGGGCTGCCTGGAGTTGGGACAGAGGTAACATGAGCACTCCCATGACCACCACAGCTGGCACTATGCTGGGTCAAACCTGAAGCCAGCACAGTACTGGATCTCACCCAAGGCTCATGGTGACTACTGCCTGGCTACTGCTGATATTTATTCAAGGCCAAGGGCTCTTTATTCAGCAGGTCGTCAATCCCTTCATGGCAGTAGATTCCCTTCTGGCCCAGGATGGGTCTAGAATTGCTGTCCAAGTGCTAAGGTCTGGAGACAGGGGTTTCAGAAACTGCTTTGTGCTTTATTTTACAGTGTCAGAGCTGGTACCCAGGTTGCAAGACAAAGTCTTCTGTACCCTTCCCTCTCCTTTCCTCAAGTGGAAGGATGCGCTCCCAAAGCTGCACTGCCTTGATGCAGGCACTTTCTTGACGGACACAGCTGGTATTGCACTGGGTTGTGCACATGCGAAGTCAGTCCACTGCCTCTGAGACCAATGTAGCACCAGGGCTTGCCCAAAGACTGCAGTCCCTGTGGACTTAATACCACTGAAATTTTTTTCTGGGTCCGAGGTCACTGTGTTAAAGCCAGCCTGTGGTAGCACCGGCCAGGACTCAGATTACTTTTGCTGGTGTTGAGAATTCTCTTATGGCCAAGGGCTGGTTTAAATGCTCTCTCCATGGGTACTGGCAGAATTCTGTCCTGTGTTGTGTTCTGCCAGGACAGAGCAATGCTGAGTCCTAATGCAAATTTAATATACTCATTTCACTCTCCCTCCTCCAAGCACACAGATTCTCTCTACATGCAGCCCTGCCTGGGGTTAGAGGAGGTTGGTGTAGGCAATGCAAGACTGTCTTTCCTATCCTCTTCAATCCCTTGTTCTTTGATATTATGTTGAAACAGGTACTTTGATTGCTCCCTTGTTTTGTTCTTATGAAGGTGCTTTCTGGCATGGATAGTTGTTCAATTTGGTATTCCTGTGGGGAGAAGATAGCTGGAGGGTTCTATTCAGTCATTTTGCTTCACTTCCTCTCTCTCTATTCTATTTGATGTCTTTCTTGAAATACTCTGGCTCCACAATGTGCATGCTCATTCTCTCTCTTTTTCTTTTATGAGTTCTTATGACATTCTGACTGTATCAGCAATTTCAAGAGATTCTGCTATTTCCTCAAACAATGCCACCAGTGCTTCTTTCATAGGAACAAGTTCTATACCACTTGTCAAGTACTTAATTGTATACTGTGTTGTTTGTTAATGTCTTATAAATCTATTTTCCCCTATAGATAATTAATCTGTTTTATCTTCTTAATCTGTTAGTATATCTTCAGAATTTATCAGCATTCTATTAGCAAAGTAGGCTTTCAAGAAATATTTATTTGGTCAGGCATGGTGCCTCACGCCTGTAATCCTAGCACTTTGGATGGCTGAGGCAAGTGGATCACTTGAGGTCAGGACTTTGAGACCATCCTGGCCAACATGTTGAAACCCCATCTCTACTAAAAATATGAAAATTAGCCAGTCATAGTGGCACACACCTGTAATCCCAGCTACTCAGGAGGCTAAGGCAGGCGAATTGCTTAAGCCCAGGAGGCAGAGGTTGCAGTGAGCTGAGATCGCACCACAACACTCCAGCCTAGGGGACAGAGCAAGACTCCATATCAAAAAAAAAAAAAAAAAAAATCAAATATTCGTTGATTAAATGAAAGTTCCTTTTATAATTAAAAAATATGAAGCAATTTAAATTCAAAAACCAGGTAAAACCAGGTAGATAATTTACATTACTGAAAATATGTGTATTCAACTAAGTGGTATATTTGAGTTGAGTTCTCTTCTCTGCCCTCCTCCTGAGCTCATCTCAGAAATCTGACTTCAGAACTCCCTGCCCAGAAAGATACACAAGAACAAAACAGGGGAAAAAGTAAGACCCCAGCTTGCCCTGAATATATTTTTCTAATCCTTCATAATAAGTAGTAAGATGAAAGTGGCTTATTTATCTTTCAGCTTTATGTCAAATGTACATTGTGATATGCAAAGGATACACAATGAAACTGAGATTTTTCTTCTCCAGGACCATTAAGTTAGAAATGTCTGGCTTTTATTTTCTAGAGTGCCTACAGCATTTTTACTTCAGTGCTGCATTAAAGTAATTTTTGCATTTAATATGGAATAAAGGCAAAGCTGCCTCACAATGCCCTAACCACAGGTACGTGGGCGAACAGTTGTCTACAGATTATGGCTTGGAAACGGATTCAAAGGAAAGCTAAGAAAGGCAAAACAACTCGATTTGGAATATGAATCAGTCTTGGAATTGGCATGCTTCAGTGAGAATGGTGTATTATTTTTTCCTGTTTCAGAGATGGTGTCCCAAAGCAATTTCTGTTTCCAAGATATAAGGGGTGTTGCATTCCAATTTGGAGAGATTTTGAGGGTCTCTGAGAACAGAATTAAAGAAAAACTAGACAGCATAACATACACATTTTTCATCAATGTGCTATTAAAGGTAAATGTTTAATATAATAATCATCTCCATGTATTTTACCTCCTATTCACCTGACAATTTTTATACCTTAAAATCCTCGTCCATGAGAGTCCAAAAATAGGTAATATTAACTATAGTATCCGAAGAAAAATGTAATAGTTTTAGTCCTTTTGTGATTATTCATGATGGCTGTATGTATGGCTTGTTTTTCCTTTTTATGTTTAATAGGCTTTATATATTTTTCAGGGTAAATAAAAGATAATGCAGCTTTCCTTGTTTTGGGGGTTTTTTGATTCAATTCAGGATACATGTAATAGTTCTGTGAAATTTCCTTTCTGCTGCAAAAGCTACAATCCTCTCTGATAAGTGGTAGAAATAAATTCATAGTTAACTATGCATGGGGTGGGCAAAGAAGAAGCATCAGAGAAGTTGAAGTTGAGGTTGAAATAAATTAAATAAGTTAGGTTCTTTCCTCTTTTTTTTTTTTTTTTTTTTTTTTTTTTTTTAGTTTTAAGCCTGAAGACACTGTTTTTCTCATTCAATACCACACTCCATTCTTTTATGGATCAAGACATAACTGTGCTAAAAACGCAAAGCAATGAGATGTTGCTTCAGTGGTAAATAGACAATAAGATTGTGGTATATTCATACAAGGGAATACTACTTAGTGATAAAAGAGAAATGAGTGATCAAGCTATGAGAAGACATGGATGAATCTTAAATGCAAACTGCCAAGTGAAAGACATCTGTCTGAAAGACTACATATTGTACAATTTCAGTTATATGACATTACGGAAAAAGCAAGCTATAAAGACTTTACAATGATTGCTGGTTGCTAGGGATTCAGGGGGATGTGAGTAGGTAAAGCATGAATATTTTTAGGATAGTGAAACTATTCTGTATGATACTGTAATCCTGGATACATGATATTATAAATTTGTTAAAATTCATAGAAATTTACAGCACAAAAAGTGAAACTTAATGTGTGCAAATTTTTAAAAAAATACTTATAAGACTGAGAATACCAGGATGGAACATAGAAATCGAAAGACAAATCTAACTTTGTTATAGCCTCTCTGTATGAAATTACCTCATTGATGAGGGTGGGGAGGAAACATAATGATCTAGGTAACTTTGGAAGTTGATAAAGCTGCTTCCCAGGAGGGGACAGGTTAACAATTCTCAAACCACTATATATGTATAGTAGAGTTGAAAGTAAAAGGATGGAAGACAGATGGCAGAAGTCAGGCTTCTTATTGTTGGAGTGAGAGTCTACAGATAGCCAAGAACAAGAGGCTAGGATGATCCATGTAGCAACATATTAGAGTTAGAAGCATAAATAAATATTTACAGGTTTGTATTTTGTATTAGCCCATTTTCATGCTGCTGATAAAGACATACCTGAGACTGGGAAGAAAAAAAGGTTTAATGGACCACAGTTCCATGTGGCCGGGGAGGCCTCACAATCATGGTGGAAGGCAAGGAGGAGCAAGTCACATCTTATGTGGATGGCATCAGGCAAAGAGAGAGAGGTTCTCAAGGAAACTCCCCCTTATACAACCATCAGATCTTGTCAGACTTATTCACTATCACAAGAACAGCATGGGAAAGACCTGCCCCCATGATTCAATTACCTCCCACTGAGTCCCTCCCACAACATGTGGGAATTCAATATGGGATTTGGGTTGAGACACAGTCAAACCCTATCATGTATATATGTTGGTTAGCTAATGAACACACATATATTTCTTTGTCTTGTGAGTTGACAGGGTCAGAAATAAGGTACTCTATAATAACAGGCACATGTGACACAGAAATCTTGGTTTCTAATACTATTTTGCAATAAAGGGAACCTCGGATTTTGGATAAATGGCTAATTCATTTATCCAGGACATATATAAAATAAGCCTGGAGCATCTTGTAGTGCTAAAGAGTGAAGAAGTGCTAAATACACACACACACACACACACACACACACACACACACACACACAGATGGGATTATGTTAAAGGGACACAGTAGCCAAGTGAAGGAGTTCAAAACTGGAACAATTTGAGCAGCAAAATAAACAAAGTAATGTTGCATTATAACCTGAAGTAAAAAATAAATAACTAGGAGTTCACATTGATATAAATAAACATTTGCATACATAAATGAGAGAGAAGAGACTATAATGGTCAGTTGAATGTTTTAACTTGGTTTGGCCATACTGCCTACTTATTCAATTAAACACTAATCTAGGTGTTACTGTGAAGATATGTTAAAGATGTAGTTAATATCTGCAATCAGTTGATGATCGGTAAAGGAGTAATAATCACCTTTACTTAGGAGATTATCCTTGATAATCTGGATGGTCTCATTCAATGAGTTGAAGTATCTCAAAAGAAAAACTGAGGTTTCCTGGAACAAGGAGAAATTCTAATTTTGGACTCTCTGGGCTGTAGTATCAACTCTTGTATGAGAACTTCCAGCATGCCTGCCTGTCCTATACAAATCTGAGACTTGCCAACCCCCATAATCACACAAGCCATGTCTGTCTGTCTATCTATTTATCTGGATAATCCTATTGGTTCTGCTTTTCTGGTAGAACCTTAAAATATCCCATGCAGAACAATTCCAAATAATATTTAGATACTTCACCCTCAAGGAGATGGAATATAACTCCCCATATTTAAAATGTGGGCTGTAGATTGTGACATTAAAATGTGACAATAAAAATGGTAATTTTATAATGGAGAAACATGACAAATACTACCTTAGGTGAGGTCAACAATAATACGGATAAGTCACTGATAATATGTACCCTTAACATGATGATGAAAATCCCCTTTATTTCTGTTATCCTCCTCTCTGAAATACATAACTTCAGACTAATCATAAGAAAAATCAGACAAATTCCAGTTAAGGGACATTTTGCAAAATACTGACGGATAATTTGTTTCTTTCTCAAAAGAAACAAAGTAATCAAAAAAAGGAATATTTGAAAAACTACCACAACCAAGAGGAGCCTGAAAAGATGTGATTAAATGTAATGAACTGTGGATGGGATTTTGGAAGAGAAAAAGAACATTAAGTAAAAACTAAGAAAATATGAATAAAGTATAAATTTAATAATGTGTCAATATTGGTTTGTAAATCGAAACAAATGTATCATACTAATGTAACATTAATTGTATGGAAAATGTGGGAAGTAAGTGGGAAGTTTCTTAGCAATTTTTCTGTAAATCTAAAAGTGTTCTTTTAAAAACTTCATTTACAGATATTGTACACTGATTTTGTTATGTTTTGCCCTACACTGAAAAAAAGAATCTAGAAGTTTACCATCTAGTGAAAAGGACACAGGTAGAATACTAAAGTTTACTGAGATTTTAACATATACCTGTCACTACACTAGGTACTTTATAAATAACATTTGATTCAGTGTTGCACATTATTATGTCCCTTTTGCAGATGAGGAAAATGAGTCTAAAATAAATCACATAATTTTCTGAGGGATAAATAACCATCCTGAGACCCAAAATCTCTATGACTCAAAGCCCAAACCCCTTGTGCTGCAGAATTCCCCTCATCTAATTAGATACGATAGGTACTCAGACCATAGAACTCAACATAGCTGCATTATGTGACATGAGTGGTACTGAACTGAAAACAACAGAGATATTGATATTTGGGGAGGGAGCAATGTACTATTTGAACGGGTGAGGCTTTATACCGGAAGGGGTTTTTAGACGGGATAGATGAGTGTGTTTTTTTGTTGTTATTATTAAAGGAAAGAAAGTCATTTCATGAGAAGGAAGTAAATGCATATAGCTAAAACCCCATGAAATAGGGTCTGCAAATTACAGTAGGTTCAGTTTGGGCAGAAGATAGTGTATATCTATGAGAATACTGAGACAAAACCAGTGAAAGAAAGTTCTTTTCCTTCACTCTCCCTCATCCCTCAAATTTAGACTGAGCCTTGGCAAAAATAAATTAGAGATTCCTTGATCCCTCAGTGAACATAGTCAGATCCTTTGTGAAAGACCTGGTAGAAGTGCTAAGACAACACATGCACAAAACAAAACCTTAATACACTGAGTTTTTTCCCCATTAGGAGAAAAGTGAAAGTGGTTATTTATTGAACCTCATTATTGTCAGGCTTATGCCAGCTACTTTCAAATTCATCTGGCAAGTACTTATCTAAGCAAGCACTATTTTAGGCAATGAGAACCCAATGACATAGTCTCTTCTCTTTCTCATTGCATTGTGATGATTTGTTTACATGTCTACCTTCCTGCTAGATTATGAATTCTTTAAGAACATTGAAAACATCACCAAGAGAGGCGGCTTCCTTCTCTGGTACTTAAAATACCACCCCCTTCTATTACTTAGACCCGAAAGAGGCTGAAAAAGTCATTAGTTTACAAAGAACTTTTTTTTTTCTCTTCTGCCTTAAAACACAGTTTTTCAGTCTTGGACTAATAATCGCTATAGACAAATTATTCCTGTGGCCAAGTTTTGTTGGCCTGGGAATGTAAAAAAAATTGAATTTGAAGAGAATTTTGGAAAAGTAGAGAGAGAATGTGTTAACCTTGCATTGTCTTCTCTTGAAAAACCACAGAGATCTTGTTTAATTTTTCATTACTGAAAACATATTCTAGTCCATCTACTGTGTATTAGGAACTATGCTTCATGCTATTGTCTCTTTGATGAAAAGGCACTTGTTCTGGCTTTGGAAGAGTGAAGTCTAGTACAATACAGACACATGAATAAACAAATATAATGGCAATCAATCATTTAATCAATCAGCTTTTAACTGAGCATGTACTATTGTGCCAATCAGTAGCTGAGGCAATGAGAATGCCTTAGTTAACTAACTGAGGCAATCTTCCCTTACAGAGGTTAGAGTCTAGTGGGGAACTATATACATATAGAATTATATTAGACTCTGCACCAAGGCTTCACAACTTCAAAAGTATTGACATACTAAACTGAATAATTCTTTGCACATTTTAGGACATTTAGCAGCATTCCAGGTCTCCACTCTCCTAGAAGCAATACCCCTCCCTCCCTCTGCAGTGATAACGAAGATAGTTCAAACATTGCAAAGTGCCTCTGGGAGGAATACTGCCTTAAATTAAAAACTCTAGCTCTGTTAATATGTAGTGTCAAAAGATCTTGGAACCAAGGAATTTAACCTAACCCCAGGGTCAGGGTCCACTTTCTTGAGGAAGAAGCATTTGAGTTAAGAGTTGAATGTGAGAGATTGAATTAGGCAAAGAAGTAGCAGGAGAGTCTACTCTTGTAACCTGGCTATCAGCAAGAACCTTCGTCCCTTTGCTCTAAATATAAACCTTCCTCCCCGTACCCCTTTCCTCTTATCTAGACCTTTTCACATTGTCCTTGCTCTGAAATTGAGTCCTTCCTTGATGCTTCCTGAACTCTTCACCAACTCCATCCAACACACCTGCCATGTACACAAGACAGCATGCAGCAACATTTCTTGAAGATGTCAGGAGGAGGCAGAGGAGATGTTAAACATTTAGCAGGTCTGGCCAGGTGCAGTGGTTCACACCTGTAATCCCAGCACTTTGGGAGGCCGACGCGGGTGGATCACCTGAGGTCAGGAGTTCACGACCAGCCTGGCCAACATGGTGAAACCCCGTCTCCACTAACAACACAAAAATCAGCCAGGTGTGGTGGCACACACCTGTAATCCTACTAGCTACTCGGGAGGCTGAGACAGGAGAATTGGCTTGAACATGGGAGGCAGAGGTTGCAGGGAGCCAGGATTGTGCAGCTGCACTCCAGCTTGGGTGACAGAGTGAGACCCCATCTCAAAACAAACAAACAAACAAACAAAACAAAACAAAAAAAGTAAAACAAACCAACAACAACAAAAAAAACACTTAGCAGGTCTGTACATAAATGTCCTTCAAACTCCTCTATACAAGTGTATCTTCACTGAGCCATCATCTGGAAACTCCTTAATCTCATACTCACTAACTTTTCCTCTCTTTCTTGTAATATCCAGTTTAAAATAAAACCCCAGTTTCTCATATAGAAAACCTGTACTGACCCTTTGTTACTTGGGTTCCTACTGGCATCTAGACACTCAATGTTTCTACTTCTAATGAGAGTGGCTTACTAAGTTTATTAATTAATTAATTTATTTGAATAAAGATTATGTGTGAATCAAACTCTGGTGCCAACTCAATAATTCTTTACCTTTCTATGCTGTGGTAGAGTCATCTGATGGACACGAAGAAAGAAAACATGAAGGAAAGCATGCCTATGTTGGTTTGTTAGACAAAGAAAAAAAATTCATCAAGTCTTGAAAGAGAATCTTGAAAAAGAAACAATTGTTTGTCACCATGAGGGAGAAAGCTGGAGAGGCAAAGAGGCATGTGTCAGTACCCGAGTGGGAATTAACCAGTGTAACTTGAGCATGATATTGGAGGAATCAATAGGAAATGAGACTGGAGGGGACAAAGCGAGGACTAGGAAGAAAGAAGGGTAGCAAGGTAATGTTATAAATGCCTCACTCTTAATAGGAACATTTATTGTGTAGGCAACGTGGGACTCATAGCAGGATTTTAAACGAGTTGAAGAAATTAAACGAGTTCTCATTTTAGTGGAAAAATAAAATCACTGACAGAATTTGCCACCTGGTGTCAGGGAGGTGAGATAGGAAGTTAGTGCAATGAATAATACAAGTAATACAAGGGAGACGGTGAACCTGAATTTAAAGGGGGAGTTCATGGTTTTATTAGAATAATAAAAACAAGAGGCAAGAAAGAGCTAGCATCTATTGAGTACCCTGTGCCAAGCACTAAAGCACTTTATGCTTCCTAACCAGTTCAGTCTACCAACAAATTCTATGATATCATTGCCAATGTTATCATCATTTTACAGAGCTATTTCCTAATTTGACTGAGATTGCACAGCTAAAAAAAGTCAGAACCATGATGCCAACCCAAGCCAGATTTTAACCCATGTCATCCAACATGTGCTGTATTAACTACTATATAATGGAGCCAGATTTCAATAGGGACCAAAAACCTGGGGCCAGAGGTTAATAGGTATTTGTGTGAATGTGGTCTCAAAAATTCTTAGGCAATACCTATAAAAGAGATATAAATGAATGGTAAGTTTTTGTTATATTTTTAATATATAGTTTGCTAGGGCTTGGCAAATAAAGAGACTTAGATATGACAGCAAGAGAGAGGGAAACATTTGGATTTATGCCTCAGTTTTTCTTTGACTTGAAACACTACCCTGCCATGAAAAGAATTGTGGACAGAATATTGGGGGGACAATATACTGGGGGCAAGTTGTTAAGTTTAGTTTTAAAAAGGTGATCTTGAGGTACCTGAGTGCATTCCAACTGGAAATACCTAGTAGACGTCTGAATTTATGAATCTAGGTTTCCATAAAAATCTCCAAGTGAAGATTGGAGGAAATGTAAGTAAAATCACCTAATGAACAAATCACAAATGGCTTTAAAAAAAAAGAATGTAATGATTATTTCCCCACTTGGAGACCAAATATATGTGTATATATGTGGGGATACATATATAATCTCCAAATTTTGCCCTTCAAATCTATTAATGCACAGTCTTCCTCATCTTAGTAAATAACAACCTCACCTCTTTAGCTTTCTCCAAGATATTCTAACCTGAAAATTTGGAGCCATTCTTGATGTCTCCTCTTCTCTCAAACCACATTCAATCTATTAGCAAATCTCCTTACTTTATCTTAAAAATATATCTAAAATTAGACTTGCTGTCACTGTTGTCCAAGCCTATCATTTGGATTACTTTAATAGCCTTTTAATGGTCATCTCTGTTTCTTTCCTTGATGTGCCTACCACAATATACTGTCAACACAGGAACCAGTGATACTTGTAACATGTAAGGCATACATGGTCAATTAATGGTCAAGCAAGTCACTTAGCCAACACAATAAGGAAAAAGAAAGTCTTCTTAACATATAGATATCTACATGGGATAAAAATCCTCAATCTTTTCCTAACTTAATATACAAAAATTAATTGTATATTATTAGTTTGGGCTGCTATAACAAAGTACTATAGACTAAGTGGCTTATAAATAATAGAAATGTATTTCTCATAGTTCCAGAGGCTGTAAAGTCTAAGATCAAGGTGCCAGCAAGTCATGTCTGATGAGGGTGGACTTCATGAGATAGATCACAAAGCTAAATATAAAAGCTAATACTATAAAACTTCTAGAAGAAAATGAGAAGAATAGCTTTAAAAGCTTGTGAAAATTAATTAAACAGGGCACATGTACTACTGAATTGAACAGAACAAAAATGATAAATTCCATCAAAAGCAGAAATTTCTGCTCTTCAACAGACTCCTTTAAGAAAATGTAATAGGTAAAAACTATACACTGGGGAAAAGCACTTGTACTACATACACCTGAAAACAGCGCTTCCTATGAGAATATATAAAGAACTTCCACAAATCAACAATACAAAGACTGGCTACCCATTTACAAAATGGACAAAACATTTGAATAGGTGCATCACAAAGGAAGATATGGCCAATAAGCACAGCAAAGGTGTGCAGTAGCACTAGCTATCAGAGAAATGCAAATTAAAACAACAAAAACCATTTACATTTATACCCACCTGTATGGCCTGTGTGGCTAAGATTTAAAAAAAAAAAGGAAAAAGAAAAAAGCACAGTAATACCAGTAGAGAACAACCACAACTTTTTACAATGCTGGTGAGTTTTTAAAATGACACAACTACTTTGAAGAACTATTTAGCATTTTGCTATAAAGTTGAACATACATCTATCCTATGATCCAGCATGACAGCTAGGTAAATACTCAAAATAATTAAAAATATATGTTCTCAAAAAGACATCATGGCAGCCTTATTTATAACGGCTTCAAACCCCGAACCACCCAAGTATCCACCAACAGGAAAATGAATACATGAAAATGTAAACAAATTAACATTAGAATACTACACAACAATAAAAAGAAATGAACTGTTAATTTACGTAAAAACAAGGATGAATTTCATAAACATATGTTGCACAAAAGATGCCAGACACAAAAGAGTACATGCTACATCATTCCATTTATATAAAGCTTAAGAGCAGAAAAAGGGAGGAACTGAATGGAAAAGGCATAAGGAAATTTTCTGGTGTGAAGAAAATATTCTATATCTTGATCTGGATGGTCATTACGTGGTGTATATAAACACATAATTGTCAAGAATTTTAGACTCAATCATTTAAGACCAGTATATTTTATTGTTCATAAATTATACTTCAAAAACTAAAAAGAAATAAAATAAAAATGCAAGCCAAATCATGTCAGTTCTGTAAGAAAATCAATATTTTTGCAAAGGCTTTCAAAGTGTAAACATTATCTTCCTTCCCTCCCCCCTAATCTGTTACTTTCAGACCTATCTCTGAAGGGAGTGCATACCCCCCCACTCCTTCCTTCATTCTGTTCCAGCCAAACTGGCCTTCCTTCTGTTCCTTAAATATGCCAAACGAAGTCACACTTCATATCTTCTGTTCCCCTCCCCTGGAAAGTCCTCTAGAGTTTCATAATTCGCTCAATTGCTTCCTTTAGTGTCTGTCAAAATGTCATCTTATGAGACCTCTCCTAAGAAATCTACTAAAACATAATCCAAACACCCACATGCATACATGCATGCATATCTACACACCTACACAAATGAATTGACACACATACAACACCACCATCATTCTATTCCCGTTAACTGATCTGTTTTTCTCTGCAGCACTTAACACCACACAACTTACTATGAAATAGACCTACTTATTCTGTACCTAATATCTCCACTAAGTTGAATGAGTGCTTATTAGAACAGGGCTTTTGTAATTACACTATTTATTTCCCAGTACTTAGATCAGTGCTGTTTTGCTATGGACAAAGTTTTTGTCCCTCCAAAATTCATATGTCAAAATCCTTACTCCCAATGTGATAGTAATAGAGGTGGGCCTTTGGGAGGTAACTAGATAATCAAGATGGAGCGCTCATGAATGCGATTAGAGGCCTTACAAAAAGACACAAGAGAGTCTGTAATCCCAGCATTTTGGGAGGTCAAGGCAGGCGTATCACTTGAGGTCAGGAGTTTGAGATCAGCCTGACCAACGTGGTGAAACCCTGTCTTTACTAAAAATACAAAAATTGGCTGGACATGGTGGGGCAGACTGTAATCCCAGCTACTCAGGAGGCTGAGGCAGGAGAATCGCTTAAACCTGGGAAGTAGAGGTTGCAGTGAACCGAGATGATGCCACTGCACTCCAGCCTGGGCAACAGAGTAAGACTCTGTCACCGAAAGAAAAAAGAAAAAAAAAAAAAAGACACACGATAACTTGCTTTCTCTCTCTCTCTGTTCTTCACCATCTGGGAATATAATGAGAAGATGGCTACCACGGAACAGAAAGTCCATCCTCATCACACATGACTTGCTGGTACCTTGATCTTAGACTTTACAGCCTCTTGGACTATGAGAAATAAATTTCTATCATTTGTAGGCCACCCAGTCTACAGTACTTTGTTATAGCAGCCCAAACTAAGACATGTATATATTAAGCTCTTGGTAACTATTTATTGAGTAATCATTATTTATAGAGATAATTCATTATGAAATCTGAAAACAATAAAAGGTATGGCCAAGGAACAAAATGAGTATATAAAAATATAAGCAACTATGTAAATGTGAAATTAATAATAGGACAGTTAAAATTCTGCAAAAGTCTGTGACTCAGGTAGTCACAGCCTAAAGGTTTGAATAAACTAAACTCATGCACATTTACAAGTATTCTAGTTGGAGAAACACATTACTCCATCAAAGCCTTGCATGATTTTGTTCAATATTATTAAAAGACCTGTTAATTGTATGCTAATGAGTGAAGAAGTAGTAAAGCGTGCAGGACTACCGAGGGAAGGTGTTTTATTTTTTAATACATTCACGTTTATTTCATGTTCATAAAGTGATTATATAATAATGCTGATTTTAATGACATAAAACATTTTGTATCTGAAGAGAAAGTACATTTAAGTCTATGTAGGGCTTTGCTTTATAAATAATGATGTACTAATTTAATTATCCAAATTAAATTATAATTGTTAAAGTATAGTTAATCCTTCTTTTTTCTTTGAGAATTTATCAAGAAGTGTATTCTCTTCACCTCAGTTGTACTTCAGAATGGGCAAAATAATTAGGCAAAGCAAAGATAGAGATTAAAATAAAAGAAAGGCTCTTAGGAAGATGATAGATATGAAACTGGAATTTGAGAAAGAAGGCAAAGGTTATTGTAAAAACACTTTAAGGAAATGCTGTGAAACTACTAAACAAAAGTAATTCTTTCATATTCTTCTAGTTTATTCAACAACCAAAAATAAAAACTAGACCAAAAATTGTAAGAAGTGGATTAGAAATTTTGTAGATATAGTAGGAGGCAAGAGGTAGTCACTGACACACTATTTTGAACAGTCTAAAGCTTACCTAAAAAAAGTGACCCGCCACATGTTACACTAACATAAGCTCTACCTGTGGCTGTCCTATATTCTACAGTCAAAAAGCATGGAGAAGAAAGGTCTATGTCTACTAGCTTCTGAAGTAAAAATTGTTACTGAAAATTATTGTGCATTCTAGGACCTGAATGCATGAGACTTACCATTCCTCATTACACAATTCATAATGCAATTTAGGTTGCAAGGTGCTGATTCTTACTTTTAAATTTAAAATTCATAAAGTCACGTTATATGACATATACAAGTCACTACATGTCTTCAGATTTTAAAGAGAAATAATTATTATATCTTACAAATATTCAGGTAGATTTTAAGTACAAATATATATGCACAGAGAGAGAGAGAGAAAGTGCAAAGAACAGCCACAATTATAAAAAGGAGGAAGGAGACTAACATTTAATGAGTGCCTTCTATGTGCCTGACACGACCTGTAGTTGCAGCATCTCATTTGATAAATATAATGATAAGCCTACAGCTATTTCTGGAATCTTGGCCACGGAACCTCCTTATAGGTAAGACCATCTTTCCTTAAGTTGCTATTGATGTTTTTATAACTAATCTACTTTAGCTAGGGCCATAGATTTGATCATCATTTTTGTTGTGAACTGTGATGAGGAAAAGTTCCAGGACGTGCTTTATAAACACCTCAAAAACAGCATGTGATGGCACCTTCTGATGTGGCATAATTCTTCTAAGAAGATCACATTCTTTATAAGTCTTTATCCCTAGGAAAAGCACTACTCTAAAAAAAATCTGACAAAGAATTTGTCTTTTTTCCCAAAGTGAGAGAGTAGAACAAGTCAGTCATCTGGTGGGTAGCTTTTGCTTTTCCTGACTTTCAAGCCAGAATCAATGAACTGACAAGTAACACTTGGCTTACAGATTTGGAAGAAAAGGTAGATTTAGGATTTAGAAAGCAGAGAAAGTCTTGTAAAATCCATTCCTGAGGAGAAGTTTAATTTAGAATACATGAAAGAAGTACAGCCCAATCTGAAGAAAAAGAAATAGGAAAAGATTTGAAACAGAAACTCCCATCCTCATGGGTTTCGTAGTCTTGAGTTTGGATGTCATTAGTCAAAGGAAAGCGCCATGGGAAAATTAGCTGGGAAAGATATAATTAAGTACAAGGAGAAAACACGTGTTTTGGCATGGGGGCAAATAAAATAACACTGAGTGGAGGGTGGAGGGCTGGTTAGGAAGAGCGGAGTAGTCATGGAAAGTCAGGGCAATAATAGTCTGTTTGTGTTGAAAGCAGTGTGTACATTCAGGATCCTGAAAAAGGTAAGGAAACTCTTAGGGTATAAGTGAGATGTGATTGGAACCAAAAAGTGTAAACTACCTACACATAATGGTGCTGGAATTTTAAAAAAATTTCCTACTATTTTCTGAGTGATCAAGTCAGAGTCATAATATCACTACATGAGCTGTCATTCATACTTTAAGGAAGAATAGCTTAATGGAGCTCTTCTTTTCTGTAGTTATACTATAATTAAATACCATAAAATAAAATAAATAGACTATTATGCAGTCTTCACTTTTTGCCTATTTAAAGCTGGTAAATTATGAGATCTTGTGTTTTAGCCAATGCCTACATACACACTGGTGCTCAATAAATACCTAGACGTCAAATGACTTGACACCTAAGTAATGGCAAAAGTTTTACAGTATAGTAAAATTATTACTAACATAATTTAAAATGCTTCATTTTCCAGGTTGATAGAACATATTAAGAAAAATAACTTGAGCTGAAAAAGAATGCAAAGAGAAAGTGTTAAATAGTAGCAAAGAACTTAAAAATCTCAGAAGTCAGTTCTGCTCTATTTGACTCCACCATTGTAAAGAGTTCTATGTATATTCTTATGGACCAAAAGGAAAGATTATCTGTCATGTAGGATACAAATCATGGTTACTCAGGAATGCTGTCTTAACAGTAAATCAGTAGAAATTACTGCCTAGGAAAAGATATTATTTATTTCCAACAAGCTATCAATTGCAGGTAAGAACATATTTGTCTTATTAATATGTATAGTACAAGTGTAATTCCCTCACCAAAGTATTTATGTCCTGCCCTAAACAAAAAGGGCATTCTTATCACATCCTTTCTGTTTAAAACACCATTTTTGGTTCCTTCTTTACTTGTCTGGTCACCAAACCCATCCATCCATCCCTTATACTAATCACCTCTGAGTTTACATTGCCAGAGTGTTAGGCCTACTTCTAAGTCTAACACCCTGGCCCATTTGTACCTAGATATATTACTCCTAATCTATTTTTTCACATGTCAACCCTCTAAAGTTTATGTCCCCTCTCTCCCTTGGTAAGAATGAAAGCCCAGGTTATGATGAATAGATCCAGGCTAAGCTATTAAGATCTGATAATGGAAGCTAAAGTCACCCCTCTTAATATTTTCAACAAGGAACATTTCCTTAACTGAAAGATGGAATTATAGGTAACTTTGTAAAAAAGTGCAGAAAACTTTTTTTACGGAAATGTATGAAAGAATATGTTCTTTCTGATAGACGGTACCCAGGGAACTGGGGGTGTATCTCAAAGTGAAAGAGAGTCCAGTTATAAATTTAGGGCATAAAATATTTCTAATGAGTAGTGAAAGCAATGGTAGTTGTGCTTCAATGTGACGTATTCTGTATCAACTTTGAAAGTAAACTCAGTGATCATTCACAGTTTAACCATTTTGGGCCTGAAATACTGGGTTTCTTCCTATGTCTGTAAACTAACTTATTAATGCATAAGCCAAAGCACTTTTGCAGTTTTCTCATAGAAATGTACCCCAACAAATGTTATTACTCTATAGTGTTAATAAAGGATATAGCAAGAGTAGATAATCTACTATAATTCTACTTTATCTTTTATCTGGCATCCCTGGCTATTACTTTTTACTCATTCACACATTTGTTTATTCAATGGGCACTGACATCTCATTACATATCCAACATAGAGCTTAGAGCTTTGTGCTGAATATCGAGTTTATTTTTTTTCCTACTGTAGCTAATTTAAAGGCCAAAGTTCCAATAAAGGATGAATATGTACCTTGGGGGCAGTCATATAGTCACATGGGAGAGGAGCTTGTAAATAATAGCAGAGAGATTGTTTGTAGGTCATAGCAACAGTACGTATTTTTAAAAAGATATAAATAGGATGCAGCAAGGAAATATCATTGAAAAAGAGATAGGATATGTGATGATTAATTTTATGTGTCAGTTTGACTAAGCTAAGGATGCACAGATAGCTGGTAAAACATTACTTCTGGGTGTGTCTGTGAGAGTGTTTCCAGGAGAGATTCGCATTTGAATCGGTAGATGGAGTGAAACAAATCAGACTCACCAGGATCATCCACTTCATTGAGAGCCCAAACAGAACAAAAAGATGAAGTAAAAGTGAATTATCTCTTCTTGCGCCCCTCCCCACTTCCTGTATTAGGACTTACATCATTGGCCTTGTGGTTATCAGGCCTTCAGCTTGGACTGGAACTACACCACCGGCCTCCTGGGCCTCCAGAGCCTGGAGAGAGCAGACCATGGGACTTCTCAGCCTCTATAATTGCATGAGTCAATCACTTATAATAAATCCCTCATAATAAATTTATATTTATATATATAATATATATTTTATATATATTTTATATATGACATATATCCTATGTTTTCTGTTTCTCTGGAGAACCTTGATTAATATAGGGCAACATACCTTCCCTAAGATATTATCAAGGTTAGAGTTTTATCCCCAAATTCAGTGTACACTTGGAGAAAAATGGATTTTTGCCATGATGGATTAGGAAATTTCTAAACATTCTACCAACATAAACATCTTTAGGAAGATTCCAACAATATTTTACTCAATCTGGGCTATCCCGAGAACCTTGTTTATGTTTTGCTTCATCTGAGGCATCCTGTTAAACACAATATCATATGTGTGTGCTATTCATTCTTATAGACAAATATAAAAAAAAGTATTTATTTTGGCTTTAAGGAAGAGAATGAAAGAGAGCCTAACGGTGGGTAACAGAAGAGTCAGCATAAATTGGCAGGCAGTCAGATGAATCCAGTGAATTCTAGAAGAAGAGAAGACGATAAAGAGTGATTTCTCAAGTGTAAGTTAAGTCTAAACTGAAACTGAAGCAAGAAGACCAATAAGATGTATATGTAATGACAAGTGACAAGTGATCACTATAACGATTTTCCTGGAATGGAGTCTTGTTAATCTCTCTTCTAAGTCTAACACCAACTGTTCTGGCTCTTGTAATGTTCTTTGAAATGATATGTGTGTAAGCACAAGCAAGTGAATGTCAAGAAGGATTTTTTTAAAAATGTTTCAAAAAAACCAAAGCAACTACTGGTTAATCATGGTTGGTATTTAGAGACATGCTTATACTTTCATTGTAATTTTTATTTATGATTAAACAAATGTATTAGATATAGATAAGTGTTTTATGTGGTATGGGTTGGTGGGTGGGGTGCCTCCAAAATAAAACCACAAAGTACCCCTTTATCTCAGACTCAGAAAAATTTGCCTCTTGGGAGCAAAATCTGTTATAATACAGATTTTATAAATGCCTTAAAACAACAAAAATAAGAATTGAACTCCGTGTCCTCTTCTTACTCACTTTGAGGTCTTTTCTGGAGTCAAGAGAAAAACAGTAAAATAATACTTAAACAAATTATTCTGAACAAATGCTTCTCTTACAGTCTCAAGACACAGTTGCTGTTTTGCTCACCTCGCTCTTATTACCTGACAAGTTATAGTGGGTCAAATATGTTTGACTGTGATCACATTTCCTGGCTTTCTTTCGTTCCTTTTTCTTTATCATTAAGCAATCAGTTTTAGTCATTCAAGAGCCAGATCAAATAATACCTTCTATGTGAAGCCTTCTTTGACACTCCACTCCCTAGTCAGAATCATTTTTTCCCTACAAAGAATTATCATAATACTTTCTTTATATTTCTCATCTTTTCATCTCTGTTTTTTCACCTCAGACTCCTTCCCACTCCCAGCATCAGGAAGTCAGAGATCACAAATTATTCTATCCCAAAGAGCCTAGAAAATGGAGGAAGAACTAGAAGAAGTAACTGAGAGAAGGAGAAAGGGTGAAGAAGAAGCAAGTAATAGCTGACATGCACTGAATGCTCATGAAACCCAAAATATTATGGTAAGTATTTTGCATATTCACCTCATTTAATCAATTACTAGCTATGCACCAAGAACCTTACATATGCCACTGGAATCTTTTTGTGTGTTTGTTATTTGTTACTTTCTTATCTATCTGCTCACATTTTAATTTTCCTAGAGAACATATGACATTTTCAGAATTTGCTGGTCAGCATCTTCTGCTTCAAGCTTGGTGAAGGATTTCCATTTCAGGGCATCTGTAACCTCTCCTTCCCCTAAATGCCACCTCTCTCAATGGATTCTAGATTTATATACCCCTTCTTAGGGTCTCCGCCTGGTGCTGATTTATTAAATATAGACTTCTCTGTTCTGGTCTCCACTTAGTAAAATGTTTATTTAACATCTCCCCTTTAAAGGATTTTCTCATTCATAAATCTATGCATGCAAAATAGTCTTAATACCTCCTATGTGAACAGCAGTAAGAACAGCAGTGAAAAGATTAGAAAGAACTCTGAACTTGAAGTGAGATTATCTAGGTTTGAGTTCTGCTTCAGCAAGTCAAATTAAAATGAGAATGAGGCAGTTACCTAGTCTTTATGATACTTAATTTTCATTTGAAAATATGGAGATAATATAAATCTACCAGGTGAATATTTTCTGAAGACAAAATGAGATAAAAGATGTGAAAATCCATTGTACACTGCAAAATTGATTGCACATGGAATGTGGTACTTATTGATAAAATTATTTTACATACAATCTAAAGAAGAGCTTCATTATTAATCAAATATTTATGGTTAAAACAAAATAACATATACATTATTTTTTAATCCTCACAGCAACTCTTTACATGCAGTTATCAACATCACCATTTTATGAACAATGAAAGAAAGACTCAAAGAGGTTAAATAACTACCCAAAGTCATCCAATCAACAAGTTAGAAAAGGGAGATGAAGCCAAGTCAGAATGATTTCAAAGCCCATGATCTAAACAGCCATGCAACACTATTCATTTGTGGAGATTTGAGGAATTTGGGAGATGTAATCTGACTGTTAACAGTACATGCTCTTAGGATAAATGATGATGGGAACAGGTAGGATAAACTGCCTACCCTGGAGACTGAAGAGATAAACTGCAGTGATGAGAAAAATTAGAGAAGATGATACATAGGCAGTGATAAGATGGAGAGGTTACTCACGTGTGTGATAATAGATAATAACCCCGGGCTATGGAGTATGACTCAGAGTTTATTCTGGTACAAAGCTTAGTTCCAATCAAGATGTAATTTCACTTTTTAATTACACCAATCAGAATGCTGGTTAACTCTAGGTATAAGCCTTCTCTCATGTTGATCGACAACTAGGAGGCAGTATCAGAATCTCCAGGGCCAGCCTGCGAGATTTCTTTGGGCTTCATCAAGCCAAAAGAAAAGCCTAAGGTCACTGAAATGTCTCCTTGTAGCTTTCTCTATGAATCCTGCTAATACCTGGCCAGACCAAAAACCCATCCTCCATAAAGAGTGCTTGTTCGTAGGTGAATAAAAGGTCTGACACAATGGCCCACAATCTAAATGGCTTTCAGCTCCTTCCCCAGAAACAGCATCAGAAATAGGGCTGTCAATCACAGAGGAGCACTCTGGGGTGAAAGATACCAGCCCTTAGTGAGGTAAAGCACTCTTGTTTGGGGAAGAGTTTCTTAGAATGACTTTTGGTGTGCGATGTTCCAATCTAAGAGTTTCTAACTATGAAGACTCCTGTCTTTCTTCAAATCTTAGTTCATACTTCCCTAGGAAGGTAATTATGTCATATAACACCTACAACCAAAACAACACATGAAACAACATTAAAAAAAACAGCAGCCACAGCTAACACTTACTGAGCAATTAGCATGATCTAAGAACTCTTTTATGTGATTCATATCAATTAACTCATAATACAGATAACCACATACGGATGTGGGTATATGAATACAGATATAAATATTCTATAGCTCAAACTCACCTTAATCCTCATATATTATCTATGCGTAAATTATCCAGTTATCAGATAGAATTGAAGAAACTTTAATCCAGGAGCCTACAGGTTCTAGGTCTGGGGACATCTTTGTCTATAATTATGTGACAAAATCTAGTGTGGAATTGGAGCAAAACTTTCAGAGTCTTTCTAATGTTGGACTGTGGTAGGAACTGGTTCACGTTAGGGAATGTCACTTCACGTGGGTAATTTGAGATCATAAAATTCAAGATAAACCTTTAATCAAAAATAAGTTTTAAGGGAAATTATTGCTGGCTGAGAAATAAGATTATAATCATAACTTTATGCTGGGGAATACTTGGGAAGATTTTAAAATAAAGAAGAGAAATTCTAAATAAAAGGGATTGTAAATAGGAACAAAATTGCTACAATAATTCTACATGCACAAAGAGTTTCTGGTAGCTAAATAAAATATTTTACTGACTTCTCACCCATTCACCAACCAATATCACTTCTATATAATGTCCCTATTTCCAACTGAGTCATCTAAATACACTGATTCACATTCAGCTAGGAAAACACGTTCCTCGGATTCAGACACCAAGGGATCAATATTTTAGGACAGAACTCAGGAGGAAATGATGCAACACTTGCTTGTTATATTGGCAAGGCCTCTTTGCAACCCCAATAAAAAGTAATTTGGGCCGGGCGCGGTGGCTCAAGCCTGTAATCCCAGCACTTTGGGAGGCCGAGACGGGCGGATCACGAGGTCAGGAGATCGAGACCATCCTGGCTAATACGGTGAAACCCCGTCTCTACTAAAAATACAAAAACTAGCCGGGCGAGGTGGCGGGCGCCTGTAGTCCCAGCTACTTGGGAGGCTGAGGCAGGAGAATGGCGGAAACCCAGGAGGCGGAGCTTGCAGTGAGCTGAGATCTGGCCACTGCACTCCAGTCCGGGCGACAGAGCGAGACTCTGCCTCAAAAAAAAAAAAAAAAAAAAAAAAAAAAAAAAAAAAAAAAAAAAAAAGTAATTTGTGCCAATGTTAGTCTTTGAATTTCCCTATCAATACACAGCATAACATATGTTGCAAATTGTTACTCTCACTTTCCAAATGTCAGCTCTAATATTGCCTGATGTCATAGCTATTTACGTCACGCCTATGAAAGTTCTACTACACTTCTGACCATCTGTATTAGTCTGTGCTCACATTGCTATAAGGAAATACCCAAGACTGGGTAATTTATAAAGGAAAGAGGTTTAATTAACTCACAGTTCCACATGGCTAGGAAGGCCTCAGGAAACTTATAATCATAGCAGAAAG
This sequence comes from Trachypithecus francoisi, assembly GCF_009764315.1. Taxonomy (NCBI): domain Eukaryota; kingdom Metazoa; phylum Chordata; class Mammalia; order Primates; family Cercopithecidae; genus Trachypithecus; species Trachypithecus francoisi. The sequence continues at coordinate 72,387,220 of NW_022681453.1, read as the reverse complement.
CAAAGGGGAGAAAAGACACCTTCTTCACAGGGCAGCAGAAAGAAGTGCAAGCAGGGTAAATGCCAGACACCTAGAAAACCATCAGATCTCGTGAGACTCACTATCACGAGAACAGCACTGGGGAAACTGCCCCCATGATTCAATTACCTCCACCTGGTCCCACCCTTGACACGTGGAGATTATGGGGATTATAATTCAAGATGAGACTTTGAGTGGGGACACAGCCAAACCATATCACCATCTATTATTTATACTAAGATCAACTTCACTCATTAGACATACTTTCTAGTCTATGGATGCCTACTTGCAGGTTGACCAATGAGGTACACCTCTAGCTCAATAGTTTTCTGTTTTTTTTTTTTTTCTAGCTTAATAGTTTTTGAGAAGAAAATACAATAATACAGAAATGAAGTTAGACTATGAGCTCATGTGTGTAGATTTTGCTTCCTGTTGCTTCAACAAAACTCTACATACAGACAAGCCATTAGAGAAAAGAAGGTAATACTAGAAATATATTGATGGATATTTGTATGAAACACGAGAGACTTTCGTCTGTTTGGTCATTATATCAAGATCTTACATGGAAGTAATTTTTGTTTTATTCTGTGTGTGTCTATATGTATGTGATATATATATATAGGTATGTGCATGCATGTACATAAACATCTATGCATAAAATATATATGTGTATCTTTTTCAATATTTACAAAACTGAATCTGGTTGATGGATAGCTAGAAATTGCTGAAAAGGGGAGAGATAATTTCACTCACTACAATCCTGGGTTTTAAAACATGACTTCTATAAGAAATAAAATATTTTAACTTTTGACCAGGGATGATGTCACTACACCACAGTAATACTTTTAGGTGTTATGTATTATTTGGAGGAAAAGAGATCTTCAGTGTCTGAATTCACAATGACAAACTGTCTTTCTATATGTATAATAATTCAAGAAGTGTAGGATATCAAATGAGTTCAAGGACTAGGGAACTGGGTTGACAGCTGTCATTTCCAGTTGTTTCAACCAAAACCCTATTAAATCCCCAAATGCAACTTAGCTTTTCCACATCCCATTTTTTTTTAATTTGTAAATCGGGATTTAAAGTGTTTAACCTTCTTGGAGCATATTAAACAATTTCCAGTGACATTAGACCACAGTAATTAGTATTTGTAAAGAGATTGGGAATCTGGATGAAAGTAGTTATAAAAGTGTGGAATACTAGAATTTCTGTGTACCAAGAATCAACTTTAAACAAAACAGAGATAGAATAACCTAAGAGGAATCAAAGAATCATAGCTACATAAACTCTTCAATTTAACAACAACAATATTTTTGTTGGTTTTAAAGCAGTATTTACTTTAGCAAATATTTTTTAAAATGTCAAATATATTAAGTCAACATTTTTGTAGATAGATACACGTGGGTTTTTTCTTTTTCTTCCCTGAAAGATGGGATTAGGCTGAGCAGTGGTAGCTGTCAGAAGCTCAAACTCCCTGCCTCCCAGAACGGGTACTTGTAATTAAAAGCTTAGCTCACCTTATCCTTCCAGTTTCCCAGGCGAAAAGTCAAAGCCTGCATTTAATTGCATATATATGTGTGCATGTTTCTAAAACAAAAGCTCCAAGGAGAGCCAGTGCTTGGGAGGAACAAGGGCAATACACAGACAAATATTTGACACAGAATCAAAAATGGAGGGAAATAGAAAAGGGGATAATGAAACAACGGAAATGTGGCAGTTTTAGTTCCCTTTTGGTTTGTTACCACTTAGAATAGGAAGTACTTGTTTACCATTTTTACTTAGATAAGCAACAACAAAAACAACAACAACAACAAAACAAATATGCTATATTTGCCTGAAGATTTGCCATAAACACATTCTATTTTTTGGTTGGTGTATTTAATCAGTTCTGTCAGAACATGGATTGGAATGTGTTCTGTTGAGGGAAAGTCAGCATCAACTGTGTTCAGTGGAGCCAATCTGGGCTATAGAAGTGAGGTTGGGTGGATTATTAGAAGGGTGGTCATTCAGGAATCAAGATTTTGGCCAGTGTACACAGAAAACAGGATGCAGATCTCAGGAACTCAGGACCAACGGCCAAACCAAAGTGTTTGTTTAAGCAGAGAAAGGACAGCAAGAAATAGAGCTTCTAGCAGCAACTAATAAGTAGGCGGAAAGAGGCAGGGGTATGGTAGTCATAATCATGGGAAACTGGAAATCACATAGAGAAAAATTCAGTGTCTGAGAGGATTGCATATAGAGCCTGTAATACTCATTGGGTAAGAAAAAGTCTTTTGATTGGATACAGAGACCATATCATGAAAATCTTTAGCAAATTGTACCCATTGATGAGTCCTGCCCTGGGCTGGGACTGAGAAACAAAGCTGTAGGATTGTAGTTCAAAAAGGGAGTTAAGAATGAGATACCATCTCACACCAGTTAGAATGGCAATCATTAAAAAGTCAGGAAACAACAGGTGCTGGAGAGGATGTGGAGAAATAGGAACACTTTTACACTGTTGGTGGGATTGTAATCTAGTTCAACCATTATGGAAAACAGTATGGCGATTCCTGAAGGATCTAGAACTAGATGTACCATATGACCCAGCCATCCCACTACTGGGTATATACCCAAAGGATTATAAATCATGCTGCTATAAAGATACATGCACACGTATGTTTATTGCAGCACTATTCACAATAGCAAAGACTTGGAATCAACCCAAATGTCCATCTGTGACAGACTGGATTAAGAAAATGTGGCACATATACACCATGGAATATTATGCAGCCATAAAAAAGGATGAGTTTGCGTCCTTTGTAGGGACATGGATGCAGCTGGAAACCATCATTCTTAGCAAACTATCACAAGAACAGAAAACCAAACACCGCATGTTCTCACTCATAGGTGGGAACTGAACAATGACATCACTTGGACTCGGGAAGGGGAACATCACACATCGGGGCATATCATGGGGAGGGGGGAGGGGGGAGGGATTGCATTGGGAGTTATACCTGATATAAATGACGAATTGATGGGTGCTGACAAGTTGATGGGTGCAGCACACCAACATGGCACAAGTATACATATGTAACAAACCTGCACGTTATGTACATGTACCCTAGAACTTAAAGTATAAAAAAAAAAAAAAAAAAAAGAATTATCTAGGCTCACAGTGCCCCAGGCAAAGTAGGTTTTTATGAAGCTACTGCTTGATAAGGATAAATGAATCCTCTTTGTATACAAATGAAGCAACTGTGTCTCAAATAGGAGAAATGACCATCAAAGTTAAAATGTTAGAGCATAGTCACAACTAGATTTCAGCTTTCTCCCAAGGTTAAAACACTTAGCCCTTCATTCAGTCACCTAACTCTAGAGAGCAGTATGAAGATTTCCTGGAGCTGAGGGCTAAGTAAGGCCTGATTTTGAGGTCACCTGGGGGACAGCAAGCCAAGGCTTTTATGAACTGTCACTGAACATACACTAAAAAGACAAAGCAGTCACCCTTTGTACTCAGATGATGGTGAAAAATACTTTGGTCATTATTAATTGTATGGTGGTAGGACTTTCTATGGTACAGATTTGGAAAAGGTGTTGTTCAAGAAACTAAACTGCTGAAAAAAGCATAAGGTTTTAAAAACACTAGTATCTAGGGGACACTGAGATGAAATGTGCCTGTGGAAACCAGAGCTACAGAACACTAATTCTTCCCTGAAATAAGTGAACAGCCCAAATTGGCCTCCCCAAATGGATATTTTAATTTCTCTTTTGCTTCTCAAAGTTCATGTAATCCTTAGAGATCTGGCCTGATTGACCTCTGGTAAAATTGCTGAAGTAAGTCACCTACTTCCCATCTCAAGGTCTCAACCCTTTCCCAAATATTCATCCTGCTCAGTCCAATGCTCAGACTGCAGCAATTAATTCCTCTGAGGCATGTATTGATACAACTGATTATCCTTCAACAGAGTGAGTCTTTTCCTTCCGTCTCTTCCTTCCTTCCTTCCTTCCTTTCTTCCTTCCTTCCTTCCTTCTCACTTTCCCTCTCACTCTCACTCTCCCTCTCCCTCCTTTATACCCTCCTTCCTTCCTTCCTAATAGTGTGTACTTCACATGTCACAGTAGTCTTTCAATAGACAAGAAATTAATAATTGAGAAAACTCAGTCATAGGCAGAATGAGTGACCAACAACAAAAAAGCAATGAGAAGTAGTATATATAGTCCTTTTATTGCTCCTCGAATCACACAATGAAGGTAAAGCCCTACTTTATCTTTGCCCTGGAATTACTGAGCACTAACAGGGGAACCTACAGGCCAAGCTCCACTAAATAGTTTTTTTTAAGGCAGTGGGTGGTAAGTGGGGAGATGAGCAAATTTTCATTGGGCTTGAAAATGGGAAAATTAAGGATAACTGCTCTAGTAAATTACCAGTTGAGACAGAGGCATTTATTCTTTTACATCACTGCAATTTGGACTACCACAAAGCATTTTGATAAAATGTCCTAAACTGAAAACCGTATTCATCCCCTTACATTTTTTCACTTGTTTTGCAGAAAACCATTTCTCTTTCAATATCAATTCTCAAGTTCTGCATCAAATTCCAGTTTTTAATATCATCTCAGAATTTCTATTTTTCAGAAAATAATGTTTGTTATTCTGTTCTCGCTCATTCTTTCTTATCCTCTTCTAAGAACTAGAAGATCTTGTCTCAGAGTAGATTGCTCAGTTCTCTTTGGTATATTCTCTGCTGCAAAGGATACACTATACCTCTGCTACCAGGGAACATTAGACCACAGGTTTATTGATTTCTAGTTGTTTAGCCAGTGTCTCCTAGCAACTGTTTTATGAAAAAAGGGAAAAAGAGTTTTTCAAGTTATAGAATCTCTTAGACTACAAAATAGTATAGAACTTTAAACTCTTTCAGCAAACAAAAAGGAAACTACATCGAACACTAGAAAAAGGTAGAAGGAAACAGAAAACAAGAGTAGAAATGGAAGGTCTTTCCCACCTAAGCTCTGTATGGGTTTATCTCTTTTTATTGTATGTGTGCTATGATGGTCGTGTTGTATGGACACATAGCTATTTTTCTGATGTTTTGTAGAACCAGGGCATTGGTTGATAGGTGAGGTCAGGAAGGAAACTCTAAATTGTTGGGAAAGGGACCTGCAGTTAGGTGATAATAAGGTTGGCCTCTGTATTGGAGGGTGTATCGGTGTATAGGGATGTAGTACTGGTTACTGGCTACTAAGATACAGAAAGATTCAAGAAGGACCAAATATTTTGAATAAATCAATAAGCTAAGAGTGTCAGATACAGTTTTACAAATCAGATTTATCTCAGCAAAGAATTTCAGATTGATATTTCCAGTCCATATATGGACTCCAGGGAGTTCATGAATTTTATTAACACATAAAATTTTTTGCATGAGTGTTTATGTGTAGTTTAATCATTAAGATAATCTATGATTTACATTAGATTCACAAGTGCCTATACAGCACACAACAGAAAAATGACATGTATCCTCTGTTGATTTTTGTTAGTAGTGTGTTGGTTATATATTACAGACTTGTCTCAGCTATGCTATAGATATTAAATGAAAGGCTAGGAGAAATGTGTTGAGAGAAATCAAGCCTCATGAGCATTATTGTAGCATTATTAGTAAGAAAATCCATTGGGCAGGTGGATCTCAGAGGCAGACTGGCACTGTGGAGTTTAGTTCTTCTTTCCCAGTAATAAAGTGCCAGCCTTAGTGATTTGGTGTTATTTTTACCCAAAAAGGTAGCTTTTTAAAATGTGAGGCTAAGAGGATTCCTGTACATAGTGAAATCCATGGAGCTAGATGAAAATTATATGCAAATTAAAAGCCAATTGGCACCAGCTATTTTCTTTTAGCAGAGACCATGAATTTTTAAAATATTGGATCTACACTATAAATATAATAAAATATTATCTTACCTCCATGCTATGGTTTGAATGTGTCAGAAATGTAATCCCCAAAGCAACAGTGTGGGGAGGTGGGGCCTAATGAGAGGTGATTAGGCCATGAGGGCAGAGTTAATGGATTAATACTTCGATTTTAGAAGTGGGTTTGTTATAAAACAATAAGTTTGGCCCCCTTTTCCTCTCTTTCTCCCTCTCTCACTTGCTCTTGATGATACAGCAAGAAGGTTCCTTGATCTTGGACTTTCCAGCCCCCAGAACCGTAGGAAGTACATTTGTTTTCTTAATAAGCTACCTTATCTCAGGTGTTTTGTTATAGCTTCACAAAACAGACTAAGGCACTCCATGAAGAGATGATAATGAAAGTATCCTGGAAGCAACAATTGTTAGACTATCAAGGAAGTGATCACGCTAGGTTGCCTTAGTTTAGTCAACTATAAAAACTGGATATTATCTCTTCTACCTACTTCAAGTGATGGCTATAAAGGTCAAATGGTTCAATGAATGTGAAAGCACTTTATAAACACCAAAAGGTGTTTGGTTATTACCTAGCGTGTGTGTGTGTGTGTGTGTGTGTGTTTATTAGTAATTAGATCTATTGGGCATTCTCTTAGTGGAAAGGGCAAATGGTTCAAACATTTGAAAGCACAATCTGGTAAAATAAATCATAAATCTAAAAATATATTCTGTGAGATTCAACAAATCACTAAGAATGTATTTAAAATATATATATCAGAGTACAATCAGATTAACATCAAAGTTGTATTTTTAACAAAGTCCATAGATATGGTTTATAAGAACAAAAAACTGAAAACAACCACAATACTCTTTAATAAGGAAATGGCTAAACAAGTAATAATAGTAATATCTACTATGGTCTGAATGTTTATGTCTCTTCAAACTTCGTATGTTGAAATTCAAACCCCAAAGTTTATGGTATTAAGAGGTGAGGCATTTGGGCGATGATTAGGTCATGGGGAGGGAGCATTCATGAAAGGGATTATAGTCCTTATAAAAATAAAAAGGCAAGAGAGAGACCCCTCATGCCTTCCTACCACCTCCCATGTGAGGACACAGCAAGAAGGTACTGTCTATGAACCAGAAAGCAAGCCCTCACCAGACACTGAATCTGCCAGTGCCTCATCTTGGACTTTCCAGGATTCAAAACTGTGAGAAATAAATGTATACTGTTTATAAGCTACCCAGTCTATGAGATATTGTTATAGTAGCCCGAACAGAGAAAGACAACAGGAAATATAATTCTATGTAGCCATTACAAATGATCATGTAGATTTATCTTTATTGACATTAAAATCTCCTATAACCTATTTCTTACTGAAAAAGGAGAGTAAAATATGATACACCCAGTTTTCTTCTACATTAGCAGAGAAAAATACTAAAAATATATTAAGTATTTTTAGTATAAAATATATAAAACATTTTAGTATAAAACATATAAAAAATGTTAAGAGTAGAGAAGGGTCTTATAAAAGATTATTATACTTTTTTCCTCTATATCTAATCCCCATTGATATAGTATGTATGTAGATTGCTTTAATAACCAGAAAACAATGAACAAAGTTATTTTCATTTTGAATGAGAAAGAGAGTTTTTTAAGCTTTTCAAAGGCCCAAACAGCTCCCACCAACCACTGTCAAGATTCAAGTGTCAGCATAAGGAAGCATAAAATCTACGGTTTTATGTGACCTGAGAAGCACCAGCCAAAAACATTTCATCAGAAGTTTGGCATGTTCTCTACAAACAGTAACATCGGAACAGAAACTTAATTTGATTACATCATAGTCTGCTTTAAAACTTCCCTAGCAGAGATCAATTTATCAGATTAGGAAAGAAGAGTAGAGGCCTGAAGTATTGGATGGTGTTTAATAAGGGTTTTCAAAGAAAATAAGAAAAAGAAAGGGCTAAGCAGGAAGCCCCAGCAAGGTTACTGGAAGTAGTCTCCAGTTCTTTGGGGGAAGTCAAGGACCTGACCAATAAAGTCAGAGAACTGGTAGTTTGAAAGAGCCAGAGCAGTGCAGGGACAGACAGCTGCTTCTCAACTTTGTCTTACATGGATATGTTTATCAGTGGTAGGAAAGCCTTTCACGATTCATGGATCTGTTCCCAGGCAAATTCTCTTCATACTTTTACATAGAAAGAGAGAAAGACTGTTTACTGGAAAGATCAAAGAGCCATGCATAGCAAGTTTTTCTTACATAAGACTTGAATTCCAATCTGTATGATAGCGATGTAAAGGATGGGAATGGGAAAAGAAGTTCCATGTTTTAAGCCCTGAAAATATGACATCTCTTTTTAATATAAATTACTTTTATTTAAAGTTCGCTATTACCATAAGAAATATGGGAGGTCTTCTTTTTTTTCCTCGATGCTAAAACCGATGTACAATGAGGTTCAGTAACTTACTCAAGGTCAGCTGGATCACATATAGTATAAAAAAAGATTTTGATCTTAGTTGTAACTACAAAGCCAATGAGCTCTCATTCATTAATCCAATAATTCTCATCAAGTGACTACTGTATGCCAATCACTACGCTAGGTGCAGGGACTAGATAGCCATGCTGTTTGTCTTCAAGAACCTCACAGAGCAGTTGAAGAGTCAGTGAGGACAGTGTTATGAAATACTTGGAGCTATACATTAACCAGGTTCTTTATACAATTTCCTATAATTATACAGGAGTACTTGTACTGAGCGTTGTTATCAGAGCTCTATTTTACAAATACTTATACTGAGAAAGTCAAATAATTTCAATGAGATCACAAATGGATTGGGAGGCCCTGAATTATGACCTTTTATCTTTAGCTCTCTTCCTATGTAACATACACCCCTTTCCATTTTTGTGGCATTTATGGTTAATACACAAATTAGAAAATGCATGAAAACCCAGATTATTTTAACTTTATATTACATATGCAAAACGTGCCAATTTGCTTTCTAATGTAAGTGTTGATAAATTTTATATTAATACTCACTTATATAAATTTGCAATTTAATCTAAAGAAGCTTAGATCAAGTTGTAAATTTGGATTGAAACAGATGACACTTAAAAAAACCTTTAGTTAGGAAAAATCTGAAAATCTAAGGAACGTGTTTTAACTTGGCAAGTAAGCATATTAACTGGCATTTAAAAATATAGAAACAATTATCATGCAGAGTCATGTCAATGTGGACCATGCTCACTACACTGAATTACAGAGTAGTCAGAATATGTCCCTATTCCAAATCTATAGCTTGGATTGCACAATGTTTATAACATTACAGAAAAATGCTATATAATTAGGTGTGGCTTCCTTAAACAATAGAGTAAAATAGAGAATATTTGTGTCATATTTACCTACGGAATTAATTTCTTTCTTTCCTTCAGTCTTTTGGTGTGCTTTGTTTTGTTTTAAATTATATGTCTGCTCTCCTAGGAACCCTAAAAAAAAGATATGAGATTTTCAAACAAGAGGACATCCATTCCCATCTCTGTATAAATGAAGAACTAAACAGGGAAGAAGAATAAGAAAATAAAAGCCTAGATGTTCTTACCATTTTCCCTTTTGCAAGACCTAATGTACAGAGATGAAATATAAATGAAGGTAGGGACCTGGATAGCACCCTCCCCTCCTGAATTCGTAGCTGCCCCTCATATCTGCCTGTCATGTTGGTCAGGGGTCCCCACTGTGAAAGATCCGAACTGAATATTAATGGCACTCAAAACCCAACTCCATTTCCTTTTACTTCTAAGTTCTGAATTCATTAGTACCTCAGGCTCACTCAGTACCCAGCAGCACTGTATGATGTATCCAAGTTAAAAATTAAAACACAATAAAGGTGCCTTTGAATGGTAAGTCAACAATGTTGCCCACAGAAATGGATTGTTAGAAATCACACCTAGAAAAAAAAAAAAAAAAAAAAAAAGAGAAATCACCTATGGAATCTTATTCACTATTTCATATACTCCTTTTCTGTAGTGTCTGCTAGAATGAAAGCTGCTGACTTTTACTCATACTTCTTAACATTCACCAAAGACGGTATGGAGCCTGACACAAGAATCAACACAGACCTGAAAAGCCCCAGAAAGGGCAGGAGAACTTTCCAGCTGCTGTAAGATGAGCTACTTACTTAGTAGCACTTCCTAAACCCAAACTGCTAGTGTGATGTGTCTAACTGCTCGGTGTCAGTACCTTGTCAAAGAGATGGCTACCACTTGATATGTTTTTAATTTGCAGCTTTCTAGTGCTATTTGGGAATTAGAAAGCCTTTTAAAATTATGCAGTCATTTTCCCTTACCAAACTAGTTCTGATTTCCTGCACGATGTGTGCAAAGTGTACACAGGGGGAATGTCAGTTTGGTGCTCAAAGGCTTGGGAGTAATATCACGCAGGATGGCAGTTTAATCACCACCATCCAGTTCAAGATTCTATCAGGCTTGTGACTTCCCAAGTTCTAACCATCTATTAAGCTCCACAACTTTTATAAAGGCAGAAAGGAAAGGGGTACATGCTGAGGAACGATTTATTGGAATTGTAAAGCTAGGACAGCACAAAAACCCCATAAATATTCTTCTTAATGCTTTACTTTATATGACAGCCTTCGAGTGATATATTGTCTGACAATTTTCAAGATGGCTATATAAACACTTTTTTTTTTTTTTTTTGCTGCAGCCTAATATATGATGAAGTGTCTGCAGGCTAATATATGGAACCAGGGTGTGTTCTAGTGTACACATTCCTGATAATAAAGATTTCTGTACCTAAATAGCTCTGCCTTTATACAGTAGGTTTCTTCTTATCATCAAAAAGCAAAAATATATGAAGGCCAAAAAAAATGTCAATGATGCTATATGGCACTATATGGCATAGGTTTCCACTCTTACACAGCTAGCTTGAGTATCTGAGATTTTCTGCATAAACAGAATTCACAATATTAGAATCTCTTTTCTCATCTTTATGGGCCTCTACACCATAGCCAAAGTTTTGATAGTGCCTTTTAAACTAGATGCTTAAAATTAGACAGATGTTTAATTTTTCTTGGTAAGGCAGCCATCAAAGATAATAAAAGTATAATAACCTTGCAGAAAGACTCCTAGGGATGACTGAAATGAGATACTATATTATAATACAAACAAGTGTTTCTTTTTCTGCTTCTGAAAAATTGCTAGAATCTGATACTTTGCATAACTCTAGCCTGAGTTTTGCCCTGCAGCGTAATAGTGGAAAGAAGGAAGCTATCTGGAAATAATAAAACAAAGACTAGAAAGAATAATCCTAGGGTAGATGTTATAACTCAAAGGGAAGAGGGTGTAAAGTTAAAATTGCTAGATCTAGTGTAACACAGTGAATCCGCCAGGCTAGATCTGGTTTCCCAAAGTTCTGCTTTAAAGGAAGAGAAGCAAGAAAGCTTAAACAGGGATTGGTTTAGTATCTGACATTAGGTGAGGGAACTGAGCCATGCTGTCAGGGAGTTCCAGTAGCCGAGGATGCAAAGAGTAGGAACTAGACCCTGGAGGAAGAGACCTGCGGGAGCAGAAAGGAGGGGAGAGCCTTAGAAAACTTACCTTGTGGTTGAGGTTTATTACAAGGGGCCCAGGAGGGCAGGCAACTCAGAAGAATGGAATAGAAATGCAGAGGGAAGAAGGGGGAGGGTGGTTAGAGAAAGAAAGCTTAGCTTGATGCTGATGTAGTCCTTGGGAGAAAAGAGACACCTGGCATAGGGCTACAGACTAATTTTCTTATTCCTGCTGGTGGAGAATTAGTTTCTAATATACCACCGGGCCTGAATCTTAATGATTTAGGCATTAGGCAAAGCTGAGCAATCTGCTGGGAGCTCTTCAGTAGCCACAGCTGGGAGTACAGTGGCAGGAACTGACAAAGAAGTCCATACATAGCGGGAATCTTTTTATTTTAGGAAATTTAAAAGAAATGGGAGAATCCATTTAATGGAACACATTTTATGCTTCAAGAATACATAAAACTTAACTATTTAGAGAAAGAGAATATGTGCAGTGATTTTGAATGTGTGTGTGAGAGAGAGAGAGGGAGAGACAGACAATGCCGTGGAGCAATCACAGCTCACTGTAGTCTCGACCTCCCTGGCTCAAGCAATCCTCCCTCCTCAGCCTCCTGAGTAGCAGGGACCACAAGTGTGCAACCAACACACCCAACTAACTTTTTTTTTTTTTTTTTAATGTGTAGACAGGGGTCTCACTATATTGCCCGGCTTGTCTCAAACTCCTGGGCTCAAGGGATCCTCACCTCTTGACCTAAGTGCTGAGATTACAGTAGAGCAATTTTTAAAATTCAGTTGCAAATATGTAAGCCACATGTGCAAGAATTATTCTGTAAGGTATAACATGAATTCATTCTGGTCGGACCACACTTTAAAATAAAATGTTTTCTAGGGAATATCTTATTCCATGTCTCAATCTGCTTTTAATATCAGGAATAAATGTGATATTTTGACCATTTTCTCACTTATAAAATAAGAATTTGGGGAGAGGAGGGTGTAGAAGTGCTAAAAATATTATCTCCAAGGTCCCTTCCAACTGTAATATTCTGTAACCCCATGACTCACTCATTCTTGTAGCACATTGACCCTACCAAAGGATATACCTTTAAGCAAAAGTAGCCTATTTGTGAAAGGACTGTTGAAGCAGAAACTCTTTGATGTTTATTTGGTTCCTGGGTGTAGTTAGCCAATGATGAGGAACCTGAAACCTCTCCCAGATTTTTCAGATCATGCACTTGTTGGGAAGATGGTGGAGTTAACTTCAGAGAAGACAAATTCCTCTAATAACAAGTCAGATGCATTTTGTACTAATTTATATTAATCGAATCAGAATCTCTTCTGGAAAGGCAGATGTTGGAAAGCCTAAGCTAGAACAACTGATTGATTTGGTCAGGATGCTTCCTAATCCCATCTAGGCTGCTCAAATTAACATAGGATCAGTTTTGTTTGTTAAAATGAGCTCAGTTTCCCAAAGGTCTTTGAAGAAGGAAAAAAGATGACTTTTCTAGCACCAAAGCTGACAAACACTATGTAGATATTGATGATTTGCATTTATTGGATCAATAAAATATAAAGTCACGCATTGCTTAACAATGCAAATACATTCTGAGAAATGTGTTGTGAAGCAATTTTTTCATTGTGTGAACATCATAGAGTGTACTTACACAAAACTATATGGTAGAACCTTCTATTGATATAGGCTATATAGTGTAGCCTATTGCTCCTAGCCCACAAACTTGTACAGCCTATTACTGTACTGAATACTGTAGGCAATTGTAACACAATGGTAAGTGTTTAAGTATCCAAACATAGAAAAAAAACACCATAAAAATACAGCATAAAAAAATGGCATACTTGTATAGAGCCCTTACCATGAATGGAGCTTGCAGGACTGGAGATTGTGCTGGGTGTCAGTGAGTGGTGAGTGAAATGAAGGCCTAGGACACTACTATTCTCTACTGAAGACTTTATAAACACTGGACACTTAGACTACCTTACATTTTAAATTTTTTCTTTCTTCCTAATAAATTAACCTGAGATTACTGTAACTTTTTTTACTTCATAAACTTAATTTAAAAAAAAACTTTTCAACTCTTTTGTAATAGCACTTAGCTTAAAACACAAATATATTGTATAGCTGTACAAAAATATTCTCTTTATATCCTTATTCTATAAGCATTTTCTATTTAATTTTTTTAAGCTTTTTTGTTAAAAATGAAGACACAAAACACACATTAGCCTAGGCCTACACAGGGTCAGGTTCATCAATATCACTGTCTTCCACCTCCATGTCTTGTTCTGCTGGAGGTTTTCAGGGGCCGTAACACACATGGAGCTGTCATCTCCTATAATAAAATGCCACCTTCTGGAATACCTCCTGAAGGACCTGCCTGAGGCTGTTTTACAATTAACTTTTATATAAGTAGAAGGAGTACACTCTAAAATAACATTTTAAAGTATAGTAAATAAACCACTATCATAGTTGTTTATTATCATTATCTAGTATTATGTACTAAACTGAACTGTATGTGCTATACTTTTTTATGAGACAGGCAGCACAGTAGGTTTGCTTATACCAGCATCACCACAAACACATGAGTAGTGTGCTGTGCTGCCACATTATGATGGCTTCCGCATTATGAGGCCATAGACAGTTTCAACTCCATTATAATCTTATGGGACTACTGTTGTATATGTGGTCTGTCATTGACCAAAACATTGTTAGGGGGTACATGAATAAGAATGTGTTAAAACTATAATATCTTGGATATGTTGGTTAAATAAAATACATTATTTAAATTAATTTTCTCTTTTTAAGTTTTTCTTAATGTGACCCTAGAAAATTTGAAATTACATATAGGGCTCACTTGTGTGAATATATTAAAATTTTGTTGGACAGCACTGATCTATAGTCTGGTTGAGACAAAACGAGTAAACTGGAAACCCATGAGATAGTGTAGTAAGTGCCGAAAGAAGTCACAAGTCAAATATAACGGCAATTGGGAAAGAGTGTAAGTCATCAGGCAAGGATTTTCCAACTCTCTGCCCAGCAAACCTGTACATTATGAGAAATCCACACCTAACTTTTGGAATCTCCTGTTGGCTACAAGTAAGTAACTAACCTCTTGCCTAAGAGTAATGGTTTGTTGTGCTTTGCTTTCTTTCCATAGACCTATTGAGTAAGAGTTTATCCCTCTCCTGTATTCATAATCTTTCTTCTGTATCTTCCTCTGGACTATCCAAACTTATTATTTCCTTCATAACATAAAACATACTTTTCTCAACCCATATTTACCTTTGGCTACCAATGTCTTTCTTTTCACCCCTTCATGGCCAGTCTTCTTATAACGGTTCTCACTTGCAGTGTTACTATTTATTTCTCAGTTTCATCTCAACCCATGGCTGTCTGGCCTCACTAGTCAGTCCATTGAAGTACTCTTGTTTTTAGAGCTCCTACTGATTTTGTTTTGGCTAAATCCATTGGGCATATCTCATTTCTCATCTTACATAACTTCTTAGGAGCACTTAATTCTTGACTAGCCTGCCTTGTGTCTTGCCAGACTAGCCTTGCGTCTTGCTAATATGCTATCAGATTCTCCTGGTTTTTCTCCCAGTTCTATGGCCATTCTTTCAACTACCTCACCATTCCTTAATTACCGATGCATTCCTCAGGATTGTTTTAGGGTCTCATTTTTGCATACTCACCTTGAGTGATATCCACACTCTGTTATTAAATTAGTGACCAACAATATATGGAAGATTCTCAACTACAAATTTTTAAACTAAATCTCTCTTTTTTCTTGACCTGTAAATCCAATTTTCTATTGGATAAACTTTCCCACTATTGCTCAAAAGCAACTGAAATAATTTTCCTAACAGTGTCAGCTTTCTTCACTTCTTTCGTTCATTTTATGCTCGGATTATTTGGAAATTATGTGTATTCCTCAAATATGGTGTGGCTTTTCTCGCCTTTGGGCCTTAACACATGTTTTCCATCTGCATGGAGCCTTCCTCCCTCTTCCTTATTCCTTATCCTGGCAGGTGGTAAATTCTTATTCTAGCTTTGGCAAAGATACTTTTTCTTAGAATCCTTCTTTCGTTGCTCAAGACTGGTCCAAGTTCCCTTTTTATGTGTTCCTATAAAACCTTATACTTCCTCCATTATTGCATTCTTTATACTTTGTAGTATTGCTCTGTTTCCTCTCCCTGGGCTTTGAAATTTCTGGAGGAAGGAGGCTCCTATTTCCAAATTAATCACCATTGAATTTCCAGCAACTAATGCTTGTGGTGATTTATCAATAAAAGTCTGTTGTCCATGGAAAGAAGAAAGGAAGGTCATAGGGACAGAATGAATGATTGTGTGGCAGAGATGGCATTTGAGTTATATCTTAAAGATGACAAAATTTTATCATTTGAGGAAATGTTATTTTAAAAAATGGAAATAACAAAAGCAATTTGTAAAACATTGACAGGAACAGGAATATGTAAAAGACTTTATAGACCTGATTGGAAGCAGATCAAACATCTATGGAAGCAAATAATATACTAGAAAGAAATTTTGTCATGACAGACCTTGAGTGCCAAGCTAAACTTGTACTTCATTTTTAAGTTAATGGAGGACAATGGAAGATCATAACAAGTTTTTGAGGAAAAAAAATGACATGATTGGTGATGTTCATTTTTTAAAAGTAAGTAGTCATATATAGGATAAATAGGAGTGGAAGATTTTGATGTCTTTATAATAGCAAAAGCTAAATTCTGTCACTATACTTTAAATATCTGGGATGACGGAAAGTAGAAGAAAAAAACAGAATGGGTAATGTGAAGAGAAACAAGAAGGCTTACTGTCTGTATGAGGGCAGGCTTGATTTTAAACAATTGAAATCAAGCCAAAATAGGCCTTGAATCTAAGCCACAATTATCTGCAAGCATAAATTATCACTGAGAACTTCGTAATCCTGATAATGTGTAAATACGGCCACATGTGTTTGTGAAAGCAAACAACAAAACTGGTTTATATGTGTCTCCTGCAGTTGAATCAGCAGAGAGAGCAATAATTTTTTCTTATTTGGGACAAGAGAGATAAGTCTACAAAGGGTAAGCTAAGTATGATTTTCATCTAGGCACTAGGACTGTAGAATTGATGAATTCTCAGAAAATGGAAAGTGTTGGTCTTTCTCCCTTGAAGGATGAAGGGAAAGATGAAATAGCTTTGAATAGTCCATCATAAAAGACAAGCCATTTTCTATATATCCTCTTCAAAATCAAACCATCATATAGGGTTGTATATAGAAGTTACTGGCTTGGATTAAGTACAGCAGATTACAGGAAGTGGCAAAAACTCTCAAGGGTCATTCAAAAATGTAACTCTGCTCAACAAAATGTTAGGGTGCCCTGTCCCCCTCAAACATGTATTCTATATACTTCAAAATGCTTACCCTTAAGAAGTCATCTCTTCATTTTCATGAGGTAAGGAGCTTCAGGCTGATGCATAGAAAAGGAAAGAGGAAGCAGGAAGATCCTACCCCATGTGGAACTGTAATTTCAAATTAGCTGTCTTAAAATGCATATTATAGAGACAACTTCAGGAGGGCATTTTGCTGCAAGCTAATGGTCAAAGAGACATGAGGATTGGAGAACACAGCAGGCAACCATAGAGCCTGTGTTCTAGTATTGTTTCTATTTCTGCCACAAATGTTTTTGACCCAGGGTGAGCTGAGTAGAAAATCTGAGCCTTTGTTTTCTGGTTCGAAACAATAGCACTCTTATAGCTGCACAATGTTCAAGATTCATCTAGATTTCACATTATTGTCTACTTAACAATCTGTCTGGTCTTTGTTCTGGGTTCCTGGCACAGAGCTTCGAAAACTCTTGGAATTTCCTGAATGATAGAAGTATCTTGGTTATTCACGAGTCCTTTGGCTCACACCTGAGTTTACATTGAGATTCATGGTAGCCCCAACATAGCTTCAGTATGGGTCTGGTTATCAGAAACATAAACCATATGATGAAAGAGTTGGGACTTTGGACCAACCTGACCTCCAGGCAGAGGAAGGAGGCTAGAGATTGAGTTTCATCAATTATGTCTACGTAATAAAGCCCCAATATAGACTCGGCACTGAGGCTCAGTGAAGCTTCCTGTTTGGTGAACACACTGTTGTTGCAGAAAGGTGATGTATCCTAATTCCATAAGGAGAGGACATAGAGGCTTTGCATTTTAGACCCTCCTAAACATTGTCTAATGTGTCTCTCAATTTGACTGGTCCTGATTTTTATCCTTAACAATAAAACTGTAATTATAAGCATAGTACTTTACTGAGTTGTGTGTGTTGTGATAGTGAATTATCAAACCTGAGGGGCCCAGGATATCTCCAGATATATAGCCATTCAGTCATAAGTGCAAGTGGCTTGTGGACTCCCAGTGGAAATCTGTTTCTAAAGTAAAGGCAGTCATGTTGGGGACCATGACCTTAAACCTCTGGAGTCTGACACTAACTCCCCGTGTTTAGTGTCAGAATTAAATTGCAGTACACCATTTGTCAGAATAAATATTATTTGCTTTTCCAAGGTAAGAGATATTAATGCCAAAGAGGGGGGAATTACTTTCATTTAACTCTTAGTACATATGCTTGAAGGGAGGTATGACCAATATGAGATTGGCAAATTCTAACAAGTTTGGGTTAAAGGTATATCTACTTATGAATCTGGTGATTTTTCTGACCTGGAGTAAATTTTAAGAAAAGAGTATCACAAAATTTTAACTCTGTTGCCCTTAGAATCTTTAAAAATGATTACCCATGAGTACAATCATTACAAGTATGTTGAGAAGATTCTGGATCAGTTTGTCCAGTGTGGCATCTCTTGTATCTCACAGAGAAGCTAAGACCTGTAACATGAAACTGCGCTTGTTATCTGATAACTACTACTATTTTCTCACTTATATAAAACCTGCTGAATCATATTACAAATTTACAAGACCTCATTCTTATTCTTCCCATAGAGTTTGGGTGGGGGAAGGGGAAGGGGGGAAGGAGGCAGGAGTAGACATGCTATTAGGTTCCTGGTCTCATGCTACCTACCTCTCAAAAGGCTCAGAGATCAAACAGTAGTGAGTGATGAGAGACAAAAAAGCACCATCAGGTCTCTCTTTTGCTAAAGGAGTTTAGACTTTCAACATGATGAATTCTCTTTGATAAAAGAATAAAGAGATGTGTTGTCTCTAGAGGAAGCTGCTGGGGGTCCCATAGTCTTCACAATAGGCAAAGTGCCAGCTATCCATATCTCCTGACTTCTTGTTTTGTCTTTTCTACATGGCTAAAATGAAAGACACAGATGCACAATTCTACTCAAATGTTCTCTTTTAAACT
The DNA here is from genome assembly GCF_009764315.1 of Trachypithecus francoisi. NCBI lineage: Eukaryota > Metazoa > Chordata > Mammalia > Primates > Cercopithecidae > Trachypithecus > Trachypithecus francoisi. The sequence goes on along the minus strand of NW_022681453.1, from coordinate 72,368,404 downwards.
ACAGAGATAGACTGCTACCTCTCTCCATTTGAAGGATTGAACATTTATGAGAAAGAAATAATGAAAAGACAGTTTCATCAAAAGCAGCTGCATAATGGGGCCATGAGGCATGAATGGGACATGTGACCCTTTAAACATCATAAGAAGTATCTGTGCTATAGTTATTCAGCTATTTGTCCAAAGGGGCAAACTATACCATGTTCTTTTTTCTTTATTTCTGTAAAGTTTTAATCAAATATTTACTCTTTAAATGATATCAGTAGCCTGAAAAAATTTAATCCTAGGTTAGTTAGTATTAACTTTCCTAGTAAGAAAATAAGTTTTCTTACATGCATCTGTAATCCTGGATTCAGCTGGGACTGCATAAGACCCTAGTACTTTACAGGGATATTGCTTGTATCCTGGGGGTTAAACTGCTTTTGAAATCCCAGTTAGTGTCACTGTAAGACTAATTACATCCTAAAAATGGAAATTTGAAATTCAAGTAGTCAGTCTTCACTCAACAAAGATAGCTATTGTTTGGAAAATTTTATCCATTCCAGTTTTCCAGATCTTCCTTCAGCTTCTTTTTGTGCAGAGAAACACCCTTTTAGATAGAAGCAGAGAAATTCACACATCATATCCAGCCAAGGTCTACAGTAAACTATATTCACACTCTACTCCCTTACCCATTAAGTTTCAAAACATTCACAGCATTTGTGAAGTCACAGTTACTAGATTCTTATTTATACCAGGAAACCCCAATTCCTGGTCTTCACACATATTAAAACTTATGATTGCATTAGTTTATTGGGTAACGCATTAAATTGACTGTGACTCTAAATATGTGAGAATACATGATGGAAAATTTAGAGTTCAGACTCAAATTCTATAGAGTGGTCACAGTGTTGCTACGCATGCTAGTTAAAAATTATCTGCATGTGATGCTGGAGAGGATGTGGAGAAATAGGAATGCTTTTACACAGTTGGTGGGAGTGTAAATTAGTTCAACCATTGTGGAAGACAGTGTGATAATTCCTTAAGGATCTAGAACTAGAAATACCATTTGACCCAGCAATCCCATTACTGGGTATATACACAAAGGATTATAAATCATGCTACTATATGCTACACATGCACACATATGTTTACTGTGGCACTATTCACAATAGCAAAGACTTGGAACCAACCCAAATGTCCATCAATTATAGACTGAATAAAGTAAATGTGGCACATATACACCATGGAATACTATGCAGCCATAAAAAAGGATGAGTTCATGTCCTTTGCAGAGACATAGATGAAACTGGAAACCATCATTCTCAGCAAAATATCACAAGGACAGAAAACCAAACACCACATGTTCTAACTCATAAGTGGGAGTTGAACAATGAGAACACATGGACACAGAGAGGGGAATGTCACACCCTGGGGCCTGTTGTGGGGTGGGAGCCTGGAGGAGGGATAGCATTAGGGGAAATACCTAATGTAAATGACAGGTTGATGGGTGGAACAAACCAACATGGCACATGCATACCTATGTAACCAACCTGCACGTTGCGCACATATACCCTAGAACTTTAAGTATAATAATACAAAAATTATCTGCATGCTACTTCCAGTCACTGCATAATATTTGTGCATCTTTTTCTGGATTGCATTCATGTTGATGATTCAGAGTTATTAAAAATAGACCTGAAAACTTTTTTAGTCTTCTGTTCTACTCATGAACAGAGATGTTGGCCACACTTCAGTGTCCACCCTGAGCATATCTACCACTTTTCTTGTTGGTGACAATTATATGTAATTTAGAATGAAACAATCCCAGGCCTGCATCCCTCACTTTCTAGTCAGTGATCTTGGATCCATTAGTGTTAGACATGTCCCATCATCACATTTAGGTTTTTGGGTTTTCACTCTGTTTTTTTTTTAGATGGAATCTCGCTTTGACACCCACGTTGGAGTGTAATGGCATGATCTCAACTCACTGCAACCTCTGCCTCCTGAGTTCAAGCGATTCTCCTGCCTCAGCCTCCCAAGTAGCTGCAATTACAGGCATGCACCACCACACCTGGCTAATTTTTGCATTTTCCTAGAGATGGGGTTTCACCATGTTTGTCAGGCTGGTGTTGAACTCCTGATCTCGTGATCTGCCCTCCCAAAGTGCTGGGATTACAAGCATGAGCCACTGGGCCTGGCCCACATTTAGGTTTTTATACATGTGAAAATGAGGATAAAAATATTTACTTTGGGGGATGATTGCATGGATTAAATGAAAACATATTTAAAAGCACAGCATAAAGATTCACCCATATCAAGTGCTCAAAACATGTAAGATTATTTTCAATGCAGAAAAGTCACAAAAACCAAATACATTATCTGAATAAAAGAGGGACAATTTAGAATATTTGAACCAAGGTCAGGAATGTTTTCTTTCTAAGATGGTACTTGGTGTGCAAGTATGAACTTTTCCTTAATCTTCAACTCATCCATAAAGTTAGAAGCTCCTCCTTAGATATACAAAAGAGAAAAGGTTGGGAAGAAAGGGAATCAATGTGCCCCTCCATCCTCTACTATACTGTCATTTTGATTTAAATATCATCATTTGCATATTTTTTATCTGAACTGAGAAAGGCCACCTTCTCACACCTAATCACCAGGAAGCAGCAGGCATCAGCCTTGGAAGCTTTTATCAATATGCCAATTTTTATTTTAGTTTATAATTTTAAAAGTGAGAGTGAAGTGACAGAGACGGTATCATTTCAAAGGGTTTTTTTTTTTTAACATATTAAAAAGCACTCTTTTTTTGACACTGAGTAGGAGGAGGAAAAACATGGAAATGAAGTGGAAAAATGAAACATGAAGTAGTCAGGATCCAGAGAAAGAAAAGGTGGCAATACCAGCCAACCCCACCTCCTTCTGCATGTACACAAACTATCAGAATGATTAAGGAACATAAAGTTAGAGGAAGCAAAATAAAAAAAGGTATGGGGGCAGAGATCTAGAAAGATAGAACAATATCCCCAGTTTCATTGCTTCAGTTAAAATCATTGTGTAAAATGTTTGTTAAAGTTGAATGTTTATGAAGTTAAACTGGATGTTAGACAATCTGACTCTTGGGGCAAAAGTTTCCAATGTGAATAATATTAATTTTTATTTAATTTAAAATGCAACACAGAGTTAATATTTATTTGAAAGCAAAGTTTGAAGTAGGCACCTAGAAATGTAATGAGACTGGATAGTAGTGTGATAACATCTGTGAACCCTGTCACTTATGAATAACCAACATAACGGGCACATATAACCACAATGCCAATTTCCTCTAAAGGATCTCCATATGTATTCAAAGGGACAAGACAGAATTTTATTTTCTCTTTATTTCCTTTTTTCCTCCGTCTTCACAGACGGTGAGGAAGGTGTGTTTATAAGACAGAGTCGAGTCAGACACTTTTTTGGCATAATAACTCATCAAAGTAGTGCTATGTGATCTGGTCAATATTAGCAAGAGAAAGATACATTTGTCCTACAGATGCGTGGCTCTGAAGATTAGATCTTTCAGAAACGTCTATCAAAGATGCACAGTAAAGACTTGCCACCCACTTTCAGAATCATCTCATTACCTCAGGACCTTGGGGTGTACTTTCCTGGATGGAGCCAGCACCTATTGGCAGAACTGAAGATAAAAACAAATGACTAAGGAAAACATGAAAAGTGTGGAAAGAGAAGGCGATCCAAGAAGAGACTGTAGACGACCATTGACTCAAAGAAAAAAACAATAAAAGAAAAAGAAGATTTTTCAGCATTCTTGTGTCTCTACCAAATCCAACTGCAGTCTGCATTCTTATCTGGCTTCATGGTTTACCATGAACTTCCCTTCTTCACGCCTCTACAGCATAACCCTTCTGGTCACCGTTCCTTAATCTTACATGCATGCTCTGCCTCCTGTACTTATCCTTTAAATATCAGTGTTTCTCAAAGTCTTGTCTTGGTTCTTCTGTTTTTCTCACTCTTAGAAACTTCACAGGACAGTGCTTTCTAGGCCCATGGCATCAACTACCAAATACATCAGATGACTAACACACACACATACACACACACGTACACACACACACACACACACACACACACACACCCTCAGATGTTTCCTGAGCTCCAGGCATAAATATCCAACTGCCTGATTAAATGCATACACACAGGCAATTCTGAAAATGAAAACATCTAAAGACAAAATTCTCTCCCTCAATAAATTTACTCCTATTTATCAGCATCCCAATAATTGCTCAAGTCTGATATTTAGTTATCTTCGATTCCACTTACTTCATCACCCTGAAATCCAACTGGTAACTGAATGTCATGGAATCTAGCTCACAAATCTCTCAAATCTTTCTACTTCGCTTCATTGTTACTATCACCAATGTCATCAAAGGCAACTTCATTTTCTCCTAGAGTACTGCACTACCTTCCCAATTGGTCCCCTTTCATTGATGTTGCTCTCCTCAAATCCATTTTCTACTTTGCAGTCAGAACAGTACTTCAAAGTCACACAATTTTGCATGGATTTGCCTTTATAAGTCTTCAACATTTTTTCATTTAATTCTAATGCAGTCCAACCTCTTCAGCCACATAGACACACACACGCACACACACACACACACGATCACTTCTCCATCCCCATCTCTAGCTTCTCTCTCACTCACAATATATTTAAGCAATAATAAATGCATTTTACATCTTCAAAAATGCCATGTATTTGCTTTCTTTTTTGCTTTAAATACTTTTCTTCTTTTAGCAACTGGATATGTGCCTAGCACTCAAAACAATGAAGTTTAGAGACAAGACGGGCTTTGACAAGACACACACTTGCTAAGTGTTTTGTGACAGAGTTGTATATATGAAGTGACCCTCAAATGCAGAAGGAACCAAGAAACCAAAGAAGGAGGGAGATGGGTCCAGCTTGTCTTCATATGGTGATTTTATTTGGGAACTGACAGATAGAACTGTGGTCCTGAGCAGCCACAAGAGAGGCAGATCTCTGCATCATTACCCCCCAGACACAGAGGGTTGTGTATTTAATAGAGCCAACACACTGAACATCATAGCTTAACCTGGACTACCTTAAAAGTGCTCAGAACATGTCAGTGAGCCTATAGTTGAGCATAATAATGTAACACAAGGCCTATTTTATAATAAAGTGTTGAACATATTATGTAAAGTATTAAATATTGTGTGGAAGGTGAAAAATAGAATGCTTGTATGAGTATTTGAAGGTACACTGCTTTTGTATGATCATAAAGTTGAAAAATAATAAGTCATGATGATAAGTCTGGGGCTGTCTGTGCATTGTACTGTGTTTTCACCTTGATTCATAAAAAGTTGTAATCATACGGAGAGACAGACAGAGAGGAAATCACTTCATTAAATAACAATATAACAAAATACCTTTTAAAGTTACTGAAGTATGTTTTGTTTATTGGTAAAAGCAATATTAATAAATATTACTTGTAAAAGTAACATACTATAGAGACATGGTCAAAGATCGCAGGATAGAGAATGCTAGTTGCTCACCACAGAGCCAATGAAAAACTCTGAAACAAGAAGTGAAGAAAGAAAACAAATTTCTATGAAGCAAATAGCCATAATTTCAACCCAAAACTTAGAAATAATGTTCCGTAAAAGCATATTTGGGAACTGCTATGGTTTGAATATTTTTGTTCCCTCCAAAATATATGTGAACTTTTTTTTTTTTTTTTGAGAAGGAGTCTCACACTGTCGCCCAGGCTGGAGTGTAGTGGTGCTATCTTGGCTCACCACAACCTCCGCTTCCCGGGTTCAAGCGATTCTCCTGCCTCAGCATCCCAAGTAGCTGAAATTACAGGCATGTGTCACTACGCCCAGATAATTTTGTTGAATTTTTAGTAGAGACGGAGTCTCACTATGTTGGTCAGGCTGGTCTTGAACTCCTGACCTTGTGATCCGCCTGCCTCGGCCTCCCAAAGTGCTGAGATTACAGGCCTGAGACACTGCACCAGGCCATTTGTTGGACTTAAGGCCAAGGTGGAGCCTTTAAGGAGCATTTAATTCATGAGGGCTTCTCCCTCCTAGATGGGATTAAGTGCCCTATAAAAGGGCTTGATGAAGGGAGTTAATTCCTTTTTTCTCTTCCACTATCTGCTACCTGTAGACAATAGCATTCCTTTCCACTGGGAGATGCAGTGTTGAAGGCGCCATCTGGAAGCAGAAAGGAGCCCTCAGCAGGTAACCAAACCTGATAGCACCTTGATCTTGGACTTCTTAGACTCCGGAACTATGAGAAAATAAATTACTGTTCTTTTAAAATTACCCGGTCTGTGGTATTCTGTTATAGTAGCAAAAATGAACTCAGACAGAAATTGATACTAGGGAAGTAGGATGTTGTTATAACAAATACCTGTACGTGTGGAAACAGCTTGGAACCAGATAAGGGGTAGATGTGGAAATGGTTTTGAAGTGAATACTGAAAAAAAGCCTGTACTGCCATGAACAGAACACTAAGGATGATTCAAGTGAGGGCTCAAAAGAAGAGAAGAGCTGTAGGGAATGCCTCGGTTTTCTTAGGGATTAGTTAGGTGGTCATGACAGGAAAGACTATTCTGATGAAGTCTCAGATGGAAATGAAGAGCAAGGTATTAGAAATTGGGGGAAAGGCCACCCCTGTTATAGAAGGAAAAATAACTGGACTGAATTATGTCTGTGTCCGAGTGATACAGACAGGAGGCGGAGAAATACTCAGTAGAAGAGGGCAGTCCCCGGCCAGGGTTACACCCTCAAGTCTGGGACCATGGCCCAGAGTGAGAATATACATTCCTGTTGTCCTGCTTGAATGCTGCTTTTTGGCCCACTCCATCCCCCATACTGTACCCATAAAAATCCCAGGCTCCACTGGCAGAGGTGCGACAGAGTAGCTGAGTGGCAGAGTGGAGCAGCAGAGGAGAGAAGAGGAGATGCAGCCGGATATTGCAGAGAAGCCACTTAACTTCAAAGGGACGGCTTGACAGTGAGACCTCAGAGAACTGTCTGGCTGGAGAGGGCCGAACTCCAGGGAAAGACCACCTTCCTGCTCCATCCCCCTTCCAGCTCTCCATCCTGCTGAGAGCCACTTTCATCGGCAATAAAATCCCCCATATGTATCACCTTCAATTCGTTCCTGTGACCTGATTCTTCCTGGATGCCAAAAAGAGCTCATTTAAACACTGAGCTGAGCTGAGATGAGTGAACACTTGAGCTGCTAAACAGCTTCAGCTGTCCACAGAGCGCAAAGGTAAAAGAGCACACTGTAACACACGCCCTCGGGGGCTGCAGGGGCCGCAGATACCCCGTAGACCCTGTCACAGGGCCTCACAGAACTCTGCTCCTGCTGGATCCTAGAGGCACTCGTCTTGGCCCCTGCACCTGCTCACCTGTGTGCTCCCTTCCCATGAGGGTTTGAGAGCTGCAGACTGAGTAAACAAGCAAACCCCTTCACATGTTCCGCGAACGGGTCAAGGGAGCTATCCCATTTCGCTAGTACTTTGTGGAAGGAAAACTTAGGAGTGAGGAGCTAGGATATTTGGTGGTAGAAATCTCTAAGCAGCAAAGCATCCAGTGTGCTGTGTGGCTTAACTGGCTATAGTAAAATGTGAGAAGAGTCAAATGATATAAAGATGCAATTTATAATTAAAAGAAAAGCAGGGCTGAGCGCGGTGGCTCAAGCCTGTAATCCCAGCACTTTGGGAGGCCGAGACGGGCGGATCACAAGGTCAGGAGATCGAGACCATCCTGGCTAACATGGTGAAACCCCGTCTCTACTAAAAAATACAAAAAAAAACTAGCCGGGCGAGGTGGCGGGCGCCTGTAGTCCCGGCTACTCGGGAGGCTGAGGCAGGAGAATGGTGGGAATCCGGGAGGCGGAGCTTGCAGTGAGCTGAGATCCGGCCACTGCACTCCAGCCCGGCGACAGAGCGAGACTCCGTCTCAAAAAAAAAAAAAAAAAAAAAAGAAAAGCAGAATGTAAAAATTAGGAAAATTTTTAGCCTGATCATGTAAAGAATAAAAACAGCAAGTTCAGGAGAGAAAAACAAGGGCTTGGCCAAGCAATTGTTTAATAAGAGGATTAGTCTAGCTAGAGGAAAACCAGATGCTGTTCATCAAAACAATGGGAGAATGATCCTGAAGGCACTTTGAAGATCTTTGGGCTACCAGAGTGCTAGAGCCTTGAGGGCAGAATGGGTTCAGGTAGGGTCCCAAGGCACCTGTAAGAACTTGGGGCTTACTGCCAAGGGTTGCCTCATGTTTCTGCTCCCTATATTCGAGGGCAGCACTACTCAGCCAACCTAGCTGTGGCTCAAGAAGGCTTAGGTGCAACTCAAGCTGAAATTCCAAAGGGCACAAGCAGTGAGCCATGGCTGTATTCACACAGTGTTAATTCTGCAGGTGTACAAAGTGCAAGAGCTGTGGAGGCAGGAGTACCTCCACCTAGATTTTAAAGGATGTCTTGAACAGCCTCATAGCCTAGGCAGGTACTTGCTACAGGGTCAGGGTTGATTTGGAGAGCCTCCAGTAGGGCAATGCTTCATGGAGCCATGGAGCCATGGAGCCAGGCTCACTCCCAGAACTGTAGAGCCACCAGTGTGCAGCATCAGCTTGGGAAAGCCACATGCATATAAATCTAATGTGAAGAGCTGAAGCATGGGCTACACCCAGCAAAGCCATGGGCAAGATTCCCTGGAGCTTTAAGATTAAATGTTTGCCTTGCTGGGTTTGGACTTATTTGGGACCTCTTGCCCCTTTCCTTTTCTCCTCTAGCTCCTTTTTGGAATGGGAATATCTATCCTATCCTGTCCTGCCATTGTATTTTAGAAACATGTAACATGTTTTATTTCATAGGCTCACCGCTGGAAGGAAATTTGCTTCAGAATGAATCATACCTTGAGTATTACCCTTATGATGTTTGGTTGAGACTTTGGACTTAGAGTGCAGATTGATACTGGAACAAGCTAAGACTTTTGGGGGCCACTGGAATAAAGCAAATATATTTAACATGTGAGAAGGACATGAATTTGGGGGGCCAGGGGCAGAGTGCCATGGTTAGAATGTTTTTGTCCCCTCCAAACTTCATGTGTTGAAATTTAATGGCCAATGTGATAGTACTAACAGGTGGGGCCTTGAAGAGGTGATTAACTCATGAGGACTACTACCTCTTGTATGGAATTAGGTGCCTTGCTAAAAGGACTTGATGGAGGCAATTTATTCCTTTTTGTCCTCTTGCCTTCTGCCATGTGAGGATATAGGATTTCTCCCCTCTAAAGAATGCAGCATTCAAGATGTCATCCCGGAAAAAGAGAGCAGCCCTCACCCATCAACCAAACCTGCCAGTGCCTTGATCTTGGACTTACACACTTCAGGACGATGAGAAAAGGAATGTCTGCTCTTCGTAAATTACTAAGTCTGTGGTATTCTGTTATAGCAACCCAAACAGACTAAGACAAAACCAAATTAAGAAAGATTTACTAAAGCTGATCCAGGTTTCTATAGATGCCTCATAGGACACAGAGTGCTTTGAAAGCAGATGACATTACCTGAATATCAAATAGCAGTCTCTCACCTGGAATCCCTCTCATGTGGGCTGCAAGGCCATCTCATGGCTCTTTCTTTGAGAATAAGGAAAGCAAAAAGAAGATACACACCACTCAGGTAGTTTTTATATGCCATCCCTTCAGGAAGCAAGTTAGATGAATTTCAGGGTGGAAAGTGGGGATGTGCATATCCTGTTGATCAAAAAGGTAGAATCTAAATGAATAAAGATGGGACACATGGCAGAGAATTTGGTGAATTTGATGAGGAAAATGTTTTGAGACAATCTACCTGATTTGGAGATTTTGTTTCCTAACTCATAGCTAATTTATGAAATGATAATTATAAACACATTATGTATCACATCTAAGGATATACAGAAAGCTGTACTTGAAAAATTATTTATACAATTAAATTCTTACATCTTTTGAAAAGAAATAATAAAAACAAATGGATTAATTATTCAAGAAATCAGAGCAACAAAATACAATTAACAGAAACAAAAAGAATGTATTCATAAAGATAAAAGCCAAAATTAATACATTTGAGACTGTAAAACAAATCCAAAGACTGATGTTTTGGAGGAAAAACACTGATACAGTACTAGATAATTCAGAAGATAAAGTGAAAGAAAAATACAACACTCAAAATTAGAAATAAAACTGTGGACCTATTCACAGATATATGGCACTGAAAAACGTACAAAAATAAGAAGAGATTTGTGCTCAAATTCATTGTTGCTTCCAAAACTTTGGTGAAATGCAAAACTGACCCAGAATAAAAGCAATAACATAAAGAAAAAAATGATATGTGGTACCATCAAAAAAAGGATAAAATGGCAATGCACAGACTAGGAAAAGACGTTTGTAACACATTTACAAAGGGCTCAGAAATCAAAATCAAAATTTATAAAGAACTCCTAAAATTAGTACAAAAAAATCCAATAGAACATTTGACCAAATGATTTAATAGAACTTCACAGAAAAGGCTATCCACATAGCCAGTACATATGTGAAGTGGTGTTCAATTCATTAATCATATCAGAATTGCAAATAAAAACCACATTACATGGCAATATACTCAACAGAATGACTACAATTATAAAGATAGAAATTACCAAAGGTTGATAAAGAACTGGAGCAGTTAAAGCCCTCATATACTGCTGGTAGGAATATAAATTTATATGCCACTTGGAACTGTTTTGCAGCATCCGCTCTACCTGAACTTTGACTTGGCAATTCTACTTCTAAGTATTTACTCAACAGAAATACATTCACAGTTTAAAGAAAAATGTACTAGAGTGTAAAAAACAAAACTATTCATAACAGCCTCTAAATGGAAACTATCCAAAATGTTTATCAACAGCAGAACGCATAAATGTACTGTGGTATTTTCCCAATTCATGGAATACTATACAGCAATAAGAATAAATAAATACCCCAATATCAATTAATCTCTTAACTATAATGTTGAGAGAAAGAACTTAGATGCAAAGAGTATGAAGGTGATGTGTATTTCTGTTTGTATGAAGTAAAAAAAAAAAAAAAAAAGGCAGGCAAAACTAACTATGGTAATAGATGTAAGAATGGGGATTACCCTTAGTAATGGAGTAAAAATTGGTATGGCAACAGAGGGCTTTGGAAGTACTGGAAAAATTCTGTTTACTCATCTGTATGCTGGTTATGAATTTATGTTCAATGAAAATTGATTGAGTGGTACCTTCATTAAAAAAAATATTGACCCCAGAAGAGCTGGAGAACCCAGTAAGCTGTTTTGTATAGGAAAAACAGGAGAAAAAAAGGAAAACTTTGTTTAAAAATTATATATATTCACTTCCTTTCTTGTGCGCCATCCCTAACTCCAGCCCAAAACAACAACAAAAAACATTTTCATCTTTGCCACTTAGGAAACATTTCTCTGATGCTGTTTAATTGCTTTTGAACACAGAGAAAAGAGCTTTCGATTTATCTTTACAAGGCCAGCAAAACATTGATAATAAAACTTGTCAAACTAGTGCCAAAAAAGATAGAAACCATAAGTAAATTTTATGGATACAAATGCAAAATTACTAAATAAAATATTATCCAATAACATGCAGCAGAACATGAACTAGGTTACATAGTAGGATTGCAACGTTGGTCCAAATGAATGCATCTATTAATACAATTTACCACAGTAAGAGGGAAAGTGTAAGACTATATTTTATAATATTAAATATATATTTAAAAATTATGCTCAACTTTTTCATTAGGTAAAATATCTAACTAAAATATATAGATTATTTTATTCCTATTGGGATCATGTGTGCTTCCCGGCAATCTTTTTTTTTTTAAATTGAGGTAAAATTCATATAACTTAGATTTCACCATTTTTCTATTCTTTCCAACTTTATTGAGGCACAACTGACAAAGTTTTATATATTTAAGGTGTATATCATGATGATTTTTAAAATATACAGTTCAGTTACATTTGTACTTTAAAAATATTATACGGCCATTACCTCTCTCAAGTTCAAAAATATTCTTATCACCCCAAAAGAAAACACCTACCCATTAACCAGTCACTACCCATTTTTCCCTCCTGATCTCTGGCCACACTAATCTGCTTTCTGTCTCTGTGGAGTTGCCCCTCTAGGATTTTGTATTTAAATGGAATCATATAATATGTGACCTTTTCTGTCTAACTTCTTTCACTTAGCACAATGTTTTTGAGGTCATTCATGTTGTAGTAGGTGTCAGTACTTCGTTTCTTTTGATGACTGAATAATATTTCATTGTATGGAGATACAACATTTTATTTATCAATAGATAGACACCTGTGGTCTGTCTCAACTTTTGGCCTCAAAAACCAAAAGTTTCTACCTTTTGGCTATTATAAGTGGTGTTGCTATGTGCATTATGTATAATTTTTTTTTATTAAGATCTATTTTAACCTGATAAGGCTGCCATAACAACAATACCACACGTTGAGTGGCTTAAACGGCAGAAATGTATTTTATCACAGTTCTGGAAGCTGGAAGTACCAGATCAATGTGCCAGTAGGGCTGGTTCCTCCTGAGGTCTCTCTCCTTTGTTTATACACTGCCACCTTCTTGTTATGTCTTCAAATGGCCTCTGCTCTATGGCGATGCATCCCTGGTATCCCTTTCCTCTTATAAGGACATCAGTCATATTGGGTTATCACACACCCTTCTGATCTCACTTATCCTTAATTACATCTTTTTTTTGAGACAAAAGTCTTGCTCTGTCACCCAGACTGGAGTGCAGTGGTGTGATCTCTGCTCACTGCAACCCCCACTTCCCAGGTTCAAGTAATTCTCATGTGTCAGCCTCCTGAGTAGCTAGTACTACAGGTGAGCACCACCATGCCCAGCTATTTTTTTTTTTTTTTTTTTTTTTTTTTTGAGACAGAGACTCGCTCTGTCACCCAAGCTGGAATGCAGTGGAGTAATCTCAGCTCATTGCAACCTCCACTTCCCGAGTTCAAGCGATTCTCCTGCCTCAGCCTCCTGCCAGCTATTTTTTTTTTTTTTTTTAGTAGAGATGGGGGTTTCACTATGTTGCCCAGGCTGTTCTAGTACTCCTGAGCTCAAGCAATCCACCTGCCTTGGCTTCCCAAAGTGCTGGGATTACAGGCGTGAGCCACCACACCCAGTGACCTTAATTATATCTTGAAAGGCCTATCTCTAAATACAGTAGCTTTGAGGATTAGGACTTAACCATATTAATTTTGTAGGAACATAATCCGATCCACAACAAAATCTCTTTCCAATTACTTGAGGCATATACCTAGGTGTGTAATCACTGGGGATCTGGTAAGTCTGTGTTAAACTTTTTGAGGAATGGTCAAACTTTTTCTCAGTGGCTGTACCATTTTATATTCCCTTCTTGCAGGCAATGTATGAGGATTCTAATTCTCAAAATCCACATCAATGTTTCTTATTTTCCATTATTTTTGCTTTGTTTTTAAACTGTAGTAATCTTAGTGTGCATGAAGTAGTATTTCATTGTGGTTTTGATTTGCACTTCCCTAATGACGAATTACTTTTTCATGTGTTTATTAGACATTCGTATATCTTCTTTGGAGAAATATCTATTCACATCCTTTGCCCATTTTAAAATTGAGTGGCTTGCCTTTTTTTGTTAAGTTTTAAAGTTAGATACTTTTTACTATTGCATTTTATACATGTATATATTTTACAAGCACATATATAATAAACACATGCATACATACAGAAATTATTTTCTATCAAACTGAAAGCCAGTATCATGTTTAGAGGTGAAATATCTAGATGTATTCCCATTAAAGTTAGTATCAAGTAAAGGATGTACAGTACCACAACTATGAGTTAACATTGTTCTGAAAGTAAAAATCACTATGGAATAGACAAGATAAAGAAATAAGGTCTCGAACTAATAGTAAATTGGATGCAACATTGTTATCATTTAGAGATGCTATGTTTATGTTTCTGGAAAACTGGAGAAGAACAGAGGAGTCCCGAAAGTACAGAGTATTACACAAACATTGCATTAGCCTATGCAAGAACTGGACCACCTGTATCCTCTAGTACTAATTTCACTGAACAAACTCACATGAATTTGATATTTTCTCCAAGTTTTCAGAACTTCCTGACTCAAGAGGTATTTGGAACTCTGATTTGATTGCCTCATCAATTAATATATTGTTCTCTTTACAGATGGCTGTACAGTCATCCAGAAGAACTCAAGGTAAGATTAACTTGCTATGGCAAGATTTAAAATTACTTAGAATTATGAAAGAAAGGAAATACATCATAGAAACAACCTAACAGTGTCGATTATTAGACATATAAAAAGAAGGTAAGAGTGTCAGAGGATACAGCAAGGTTGCACAGTTATGAATTTTTAGGTTATGTTTGGTTGCACCATGTTTGCATGTTTGATTTAAGGCATTATCTTCTTCTAAGACATTGTCTTTTGCAAGGCTAATACTGTTTTTTGTTTTGTTTTGTTTTTTGTTTGTTTATTTTTTTGAGACAGTTTTGCTCTGTCACCCAGGCTGGAGTGTAGTGGTGTGATCTCGGCTCACTGCAACCTCTGCCTCCCGGGTTCAAGCAATTCTCTGCCTCAGTCTCCCGAGTAGCTGGGGCTACAGGCACCCACCACCATGCCTGGCTAATTTTTTGTATTTTTAGTATAGACAGGCTTCGCCATCTTGGCCAGGCTGATCTTGAACTCCTGACCTCGTGATCCACCCGCCTCGGCCTCCCAAAGTGCTGGGGTTAGAGGTGTGAGCCACTGCGTCCAGCTGCTAATACTGTTAAATAGGAGGTAGATAGTGATAGTTACCTATCACTTAGTCACCTAGGGACTGTTAGTCACTAGGACTTCTATGAATGTACTCATTTCTCACTTTTGACTAGAATCAGCCAAGAATTTATTTTAAAATACCTGTGCACAGGCTGTATCCCCAGAGGGTCCTATTTAGTTGGATTAGGCTGTGGTCAAGTTATTGGTCTTTTTAAAAGTGTCACAGGTGGTTCTAATGTACATTCCAAAATTTGAGCCATGTAATCAAAGGACCTAAATGAACTACCCTCTCCACTGCTTCTCTATTTAACGTCTCTTCTATGTCAAGTCTAATTTCTTCCATCACTTAAAGCAAACTATGAAATACTGGACTTTTATACCATCTTTAAACCAAGTGTCTCAAATGTCTTTCATTTTATATTTTTTCAAAATGTGAATTACTTGAGTTTCATCAATCTGTGAAGAGGAGCGTGAGTACTAACAAGGATCCATTCACTCATCCTCAGAGTGGCTCTAGCAGATGTCTAACAGCAGTGGCAGAACTAGCACTCACATATAGAGTCTAGTGCTGTATTCAAATACAATTGTTGGAGTAAATTTAGAAAAGCAAAAAAATAATTAAGTTGTATTTGGATTTGGCCAAGGGGCCATGAGTTAATACCTGAAAATTGTATGCCTAAAATAAATCTTCAATATTGGCAAGTCATCTCGATCTTGACTTTACGTATCATCCAAAACTCATCACACTGCTAGTAGACAAAATATCCCTGTGAATGAAAGGAATATTCATTTATTCACTTATGGTTCAGCTTCAAGTGAACTACTTGTGCTAGATAAACAATAAAAATACAGATCCATGCACAGACTTGTTTAGTAATGACACTGATTGCTGGGAAATCAGATATTCTCCAGTCATCTTCCAGCCAACATCATAAGAATTTCAACTTAATGTAATCACAAACCATGACAAAGTCATCATATGAATACACACACACACACACACACACACACACACACCCCTACCTTTGTTTTACTTCAAAAAAACAAACAAAACCAAACTTTGAAATTCACCTGAAGAAAATACTAATCATAGTAATCTTTTAAAAGAACTCTTCATGGACAAATTGTAACAAAAATAAAAGATACATTTCTCAAAGAATTTTTACCTTTTTCTCCCCCAATTTACTCACTGCCTGGAGCTTGATCCTTTTCAAGGGTGACGACTTAGGAGTCTTTAGTCACAAATCCACTTTAGCTGTTGCATTAAAATGGGGCACCTTTTAGTATGCTAGTGGAAACTTCCCTTTCACCTAGTAGTTAGAACATGAACCCCTATGTTTCTTCATCAACAAAGGCAGCCCTGCTCAGAATATTACTGTCTTCAATTAGCAATGCACCTCAGAACTTGCTGTCATTCCAAGGTCATTGAGATGTCGGCATGCAACAGAGCCAAAGACAGTTTTCAAGTTTCTGTCTTTGAGAAAGAACTCCATGTCTGTGTTACCTCTGACTGAGGGGTTCCCTCTGCCAGCTTTACTGAAATTATTGCCAATTTAGGGATGCCATGCTATAAGACAAGGACAGATTACGATGCTACTTCTAAGACCCGTCCCGCCTTATTTTATGAGACTGATTTTTGGCCTCAAAAGTCAATTTCTTTCCTACTATTTAAGCCATTTTGCCATTTTTCCTCAAAGAAGTGGCTATGCTGAATACTGTTTCACTGAGATCCCATGGGAATCAAAATACTGGGAAGTTGTAGAGTAGACATTTTATTAGATTTTCTTGGTTGTAAACAACACAAACTTGCTTTGGTACAGTTCTGGGGGAAAAAAGATTTAGGAAACGTATATTGAGTGCTTTTTATATACATGGCCAAGGAAAGACAGGGACCCAGGTATCTCCCAGAATCTGGTTTGCAGAAAATTTAAGATGATCTCATTATGGTCCTACCATACAAGCCATTGGCCTTCAGCCATTTTTTACCTCTGGATAAATCAGATTTCCCAGTAGACACCAGAATGCTACACCTCTAAGCAGTCTCATTTTAGTCTCTCCACAACCTTAAGTTACTACAGGTATTATGTCCTTCACACTTGATTGGAATTTTCCAGATCACCTGACAAACTGGGACCAGAACTATACTCCAAACTAAATATCCTTAATCTAGATTTTATGTTTTTTATCTTCCCATATTTTCTATGATAAAGAATAAAAGATTGCTGGAAAGACACTCAAGTGAATCTTACAGTTCCATCATCTTCTCCCAGGAGTTTGCTGTAAACTATTGAGAATAGTAAGGGCAAGAAGAATGACAAGAAATCCATGACTTTCCCAAGGGCCAGTATTGGATGTTAAAAAGGATGGCTTTGGTAATTTTATAATCTCAAGTAGAATTCTGGCTTTTTCTCCTATTACCTGCCTGACCTTGGGCACCTTTCTTGTGTCTGTAATATAAGAATAGAAATACCTAATTACAGTCTCAAAAGAATTAAATACAATGCCGTAAGTAAATCTCCTAGCAGAGTGAACCTAAGTGTATTAGTCCATTCTCACACTGCTATGAAGAAATACCCTAAGCTTGGTAATTTATAAATAAAAGAAGTTTAACTGACTCATAGTTCTGCATGGCTAGGGGGGCCTCATGAAACTTGCAGTCATGTCAGAAGGCACCTCTTCACAGGGCAGCAGGAGAGAGACGTGTAGAGTGAAGGGAGGAAAAGCCCCTTATAAAAACCATCAGATCTCATGAGCACTCACTCACTATCACGAGAACACCATGGGGGAACGCACCCCATGATCTAATCACCTCCCACAAGGTCCCTCCCCCAACATGTGGGGATTACAATTTGAATTACAATTTAAGATGAGATTTTGGCTGGGAACACAGCCAAACCGTATCACTAAGTGGTTTTAATAAAATAGATGAAAGAGAAGTAGAAATTAATAGAAACTTGTAAAACAAATATGGAAATAGGGGGGAGAGATGGAAATAGAACAGCTCATCTAGGGAATAAGTCACAAAACCATAGGCTTCAGAAGTAGGAAGATGATACAGAATAGGGATAATCAACAGGTCCAATGGGGTTTGATTGTAATGCCATCTTTTGACTGGACTTCGAAGAAGTAGAGGATATATAACATAAAGTCCACTTCAAGAAGCAAAAGATAGCTGATGGGGGATTTGACACTGTGATTATTCACCAAGGAGATGAGATTCCATGCTATGCCAGAGATGGAAATATCACCTTAGCAAGCATGGACAGCCCCCAGTGGACTATAAAATTCATTTGGTGGCTGTGATAATTCAAAAGAGCCAGGTGGTATATCAGTAACAAGGGAAGACATAAATTTTAATTTATAAGGCTCATCAGTGTCCTGGTCAGAAAGGGACAAACCCTCCACTCTCCGGCTCAGTAATCCCATCTAATGGGAAGAAAAAGCATTTTGAAATGATACTCATCAGTACCAGAGAACACTTTTAAAAAATTAGTTCATATGGGTGTGTGAGTATATGTGCACGTGTATATGAAATTGGAGGCTAAATTCTTGAAGGGGTAGTACAGGTGGGAAACAATCAGTAAATTCTTGAATTATATAGAAACTCACACTTCCTATCCTCAAGGCAATCGTTTCTCTAGGAAAGTCTGATGGCTTTATTACTGCCTTCAGTAAATGTGGGGCTGACTAGACTTTGTGGTCTGCAGGGAAAAGAAAACTTGCTTATGTAATACAAACATGGCTCTAAAAGGAAAACACATTTTCCTTTACTAACACATTTTAAAAAGTAATTATATTTTTGAGAAGATACATAAAATGTGGCAGGCACAATTCATGAATTTGCTAAGTATTCTTTGCAACAGACACAGTCCATGCTGCTTCATATAAAACAGACCTTCCTATGTAAAAAACATTGTGCACCTACACATATATCCTGTGTGTCTGAGTATCTAGGACATTGCCTGAATTAAGCATCTGCTCAGTAAAGATTTAAACAGCGACTGGATCCTGTTTAGTCTACTTTTTAAAACATGGCTTATACCTTCTCTATACTCTCCTATCTCTTGCTCCTCATGTTTAAAATATGTAATATATATGAATATATTTGGCAATACAGTAAAGTACAACTATATATATAGTATACTCTTGTTATGTATATACACATATATATTTATATTCTCTCTATATTTATATGGAGCATATATATATATAGTATATCCATTCATGCATGACTTAATGATGGAAATACATTCTGAAAAATGCATCCATAGGTGATTTTGTCATTGTGCAAACATCATAGAGTGCATTTACACAAACTTAGATGGTACAGCCTACTACACACCTATACCACAGAGCCTATTGCTCCTGGGCTACAAATTCATATAGCATGTCACTGTATCGAATACCAAAGGCAATTGTAACACAATGGTAAGTATTTGTGTATCTTAAACATACCTGAATAGAAAAGGTAATACATTGTACTACTTTACAATGACTGTGACATCCCTAAGCGATAGGAACCATTCAGCTTTGTTATAATCTTATGGTGCCACAGTGATATATATGGTCCACTGTTGGTGCAAATTTCATTATGTGGTGCTTGACTATATAGAATATATGCTTTCTCTCTATCTAATTATACTCTACTCCACTGCCACCACCGTATCATAGCCATTGCCATCTCTGCCCTAAACAGCTACAATATTTAACCCTCAGACCCCAGTCTTACCACCACTCAGACTGGCCCTCACACTTGCCTCTAGAGCTGTCTTAAGCACAAAACCACATAAAATAATATTGCCATTTGTTTTACCACAGATTTATTTCTATGCCCTCATCCCATGCTCCATTTCCACCTACCTAGCTATATATTGCATCATAGCATTTGCCAGAAAATAGTAATGTACATTTGTTTGCCTGTTTTGGTTTCTTTGTATTTTATTTTATTTTTTCTGAGACAGAGCCTCCCTATATTGCCCAGGCTGGTCTCAAACTCCTGGGCTCAAGGGTATCCTCCTGCCTTGGCCTCCTAAAGTGGTAGGA
Source organism: Trachypithecus francoisi (assembly GCF_009764315.1). Taxonomy (NCBI): domain Eukaryota; kingdom Metazoa; phylum Chordata; class Mammalia; order Primates; family Cercopithecidae; genus Trachypithecus; species Trachypithecus francoisi. Next base: position 72,348,506 of record NW_022681453.1, on the reverse strand, counting down.
TTACAGGTGTGAGCCAACGCGCCCAACCTGGTTTCTTGCTTACTGTTATTTTCCTCTTCATATAATGTAAGCTCAGTGGAAGCAGGAACTTAATATTTTTGCTTCTCTATCATGAGGGCTTAGAACAGGGCCTGGCACTAGTAGGGGTGCAATGCATATTTTTTTCCAGTAAAAAATGAATATAACCTGGGTAGAGCATAGTGTCCTGGCATGGAACAAGCAATCAAAATGTCTTTGTTGAATAGATGAATGAACACATGAACATATTAAAACTGAAAATATGTTAAAGAGTTTTCAGATTTGTAAAGAAGTAAAACTACTCTTTGCGTCCCTAAATCTCCTTCTCTCTGTATTCTCTCCTCCTCCTCTAATTCAGACTATGGCATTGTAGTTAATGATAAAATAGAGTCTGCATGAATTTTCAGGTTAAGTAACATGCAGTAGGGCCTCTTCTGCCCCTTAAGCTCATCCTGGTTACAACATGCCTTTACTCTTCACTCCCTTAAAAAACTGGCATGAAGGAGAAATTAATAAATTGATGTTATACTGCTGATATGTGTAATCAATTAACACTCTGCCTACTCATTCATTTCTGGGCTTCTTCCAAAAGCTCTAAATCTACCAGAGAGTGGGGAACAAGTGTGAGACTATTATGCAAATTATTAAAATGAAAATAAAAGGATTCCAGATACAAAAGCAGAATATTCACAAGACCTCCCTCTCTTTCTTAGGCCACTATATGTGTATTTCCAGAGTGTACTTCACAAAAAATGTAAGAGTCCTGATGAAAATTTTTTAAAAATCAATTTTCCTAAAGTTAAAAATCATGAAAGTGTTACCTTATATGTATGCTGTTTGAATGAGATTTCTCCCTTTTTTAAAGAAATATCAGTAGAAATTCTCCAGGATCAATTACCTAAGATATTTCTCATATTTGCTACCACAATAGCCCTTCTGTTTACAATGTTATGATTATACAGCATTTTTAGTAGTTTTCTCAGTGCATCAGAACTTATGAAAATAAAATTTTTAAAACGTTAAAAGAGGCAAATAGCTCTAAAACAATTGACCATTCATTAAGAAAATATTTATCGAGTGTGTACGTGTATCAGGCACTGTTCTAGAGGCTATGGTATAGCAGTGAACAAAGAAGTCACACCTATACCTCATACATATGTGTGTATAAGTGCATATATATGTGGTGTGTGACACATCTATATGTATATACACATTTATATGCACACTTATATGGACATACATATATACACCTGTACAGTGTGTGGTGTGTGTATGTGTGTGTGTGTACATACACATAAAGACAGTATAAGTATAAACATTCTACCAGCGCAAAGAAACTAAAAATCTTGAAAAAAGAGTGGAAGAATTGACAGCTAGACTAATTAATGCAGAGAAGATCATAAACGAAATGACAGAGATGAAAACCATGACACGAGAAATACGTGACAAATGCACAAGCTTCGGTAACCGACTCGATCAACTGGAGGAAAGAGTATCAGCGATTGAGGATCAAATGAATGAAATGAAGCGAGAAGAGAAAACCAAAAGAAAAAGAAGAAAAGAAATGAACAAAGCCTGCAAGAAGTATGGGATTATGTAAAAAGACCAAATCTACGTCTGATTGGGGTGCCTGAAAGTGAGGGGGAAAATGGAACCAAGTTGGAAAACACTCTTCAGGATATCATCCAGGAGAACTTCCCCAACCTAGTAGGGCAGGCCAACATTCAAATTCAGGAAATACAGAGAACGCCACAAAGATACTCCTCCAGAAGAGCAACTCCAAGACACGTAATTGCCAGATTCACCAAAGTTGAAATGAAGGAAAAAATCTTAAGGGCAGCCAGAGAGAAAGGTCGGGTTACCCACAAAGGAAAGCCCATCAGAATAACAGCAGACCTCTCGGCAGAAACTCTACAAGCCAGAAGAGAGTGGGGGCCAATATTCAACGTTCTTAAAGAAAAGAATTTTCAACCCAGAATTTCATATCCAGCCAAACTAAGCTTCATCAGTGAAGGAGAAATAAAATCCTTTACAGATAAGCAAATGCTTAGAGATTTTGTCACCACCAGGCCTGCCTTACAAGAGACCCTGAAGGAAGCCCTAAACATGGAAAGGAACAACCGGTACCAGCCATTGCCAAAACATGCCAAAATGTAAAGACCATCGAGGCTAGGAAGAAACTGCATCAACTAACGAGCAAAATAACCAGTTAATATCATAATGACAGGATCAAGTTCACACATAACAATATTAACCTTAAATGTCAATGGACTAAATGCTCCAATTAAAAGACACAGACTGGCAAACTGGATCAAGAGTCAAGACCCATCAGTCTGCTGTATTCAGGAGACCCATCTCACATGCAGAGACATACATAGGCTCAAAATAAAGGGATGGAGGAAGATCTACCAAGCAAATGGAGAACAAAAAAAAGCAGGGGTTGCAATCCTAGTCTCTGATAAAACAGACTTTAAACCATCAAAGATCAAAAGAGACAAAGAAGGCCATTACATAATGGTAAAGGGATCAATTCAACAGGAAGAGCTAACTCTCCTAAATATATATGCACCCAATACAGGAGCACCCAGATTCATAAAGCAAGTCCTTAGAGACCTACAAAGAGACTTAGACTCCCATACAATAATAATGGGAGACTTCAACACTCCACTGTCAACATTAGACAGATCAACGAGACAGAAAGTTAACAAGGATATCCAGGAATTGAACTCATCTCTGCACCAAGCGGACCTAATAGACATCTATAGAACTCTCCACCCCAAATCAACAGAATATACATTCTTCTCAGCACCACATCGCACTTATTCCAAAATTGACCACATCATTGGAAGTAAAGCACTCCTCAGCAAATGTACAAGAACTGAAATTATAACAAACTGTCTCTCAGACCACAGTGCAATCAAACTAGAACTCAGGACTAAGAAACTCAATCAAACCGCTCAACTACATGGAAACTGAACAACCTGCTCCTGAATGACTACTGGGTACATAACGAAATGAAAGCAGAAATAAAGATGTTCTTTGAAACCAATGAGAACAAAGATACAACATACCAGAATCTCTGGGACACATTTAAAGCAGTGTGTAGAGGGAAATTTATAGCACTAAATGCCCACAAGAGAAAGCAGGAGAGATCTAAAATTGACACTCTAACATCACAATTAAAAGAACTAGAGAGGCAAGAGCAAACACATTCAAAAGCTAGCAGAAGGCAAGAAATAACTAAGATCAGAGCAGAACTGAAGGAGATAGAGACACAAAAAACCCTCCAAAAAATCAATGAATCCAGGAGTTGGTTTTTTGAAAAGATCAACAAAATTGACAGACCGCTAGCTAGACTAATAAAGAAGAAAAGAGAGAAGAATCAAATAGACGCAATAAAAAATGATAAAGGGACTATCACCACCGACCCCACAGAAATACAAACAACCATCAGAGAATACTATAAATGCCTCTACGCAAATCAACTAGAAAATCTAGAAGAAATGGATAATTTCCTGGACACTTACACTCTCCCAAGACTAAACCAGGAAGAAGTTGAATCCCTGAATAGACCAATAGCAGGCTCTGAAATTGAGGCAACAATTAATAGCCTACCCACCAAAAAAAGTCCAGGACCAGATGGATTCACAGCTGAATTCTACCAGAGGTACAAGGAGGAGCTGGTACCATTCCTTCTGAAACTATTTCAATCAATAGAAAAAGAGGGAATCCTCCCTAACTCTTTTTATGAGGCCAACATCATCCTGATACCAAAGCCTGGCAGAGACACAACAAAAAAAGAGAATTTTAGACCAATATCCCTGATGAACATCGATGCAAAAATCCTCAATAAAATACTGGCAAACCGGATTCAGCAGCACATCAAAAAGCTTATCCACCATGATCAAGTGGGCTTCATCCCTGGGATGCAAGGCTGGTTCAACATTCGCAAATCAATAAATGTAATCCAGCATATAAACAGAACCAAAGACAAGAACCACATAATTATCTCAATAGATGCAGAAAAGGCTTTTGACAAAATTCAACAGCCCTTTATGCTAAAAACGCTCAATAAATTTGGTATTGATGGAACGTACCTCAAAATAATAAGAGCTATTTATGACAAACCCACAGCTAATATCATACTGAATGGGCAAAAACTGGAAAAATTCCCTTTGAAAACTGGCACAAGACAGGGATGCCCTCTCTCACCACTCCTATTCAACATAGTGTTGGAAGTTCTGGCTAGGGCAATCAGGCAAGAGAAAGAAATCAAGGGTATCCAGTTAGGAAAAGAAGAAGTCAAATTGTCCCTGTTTGCAGATGACATGATTGTATATTTAGAAAACCCCATCGTCTCAGCCCAAAATCTCCTTAAGCTGATAAGCAACTTCAGCAAAGTCTCAGGATACAAAATTAATGTGCAAAAATCACAAGCATTCTTATACACCAGTAACAGACAAGCAGAGAGCCAAATCAGGAATGAACTTCCATTCACAATTGCTTCAAAGAGAATAAAATACCTAGGAATCCAGCTTACAAGGGATGTAAAGGACCTCTTCAAGGAGAACTACAAACCACTGCTCAGTGAAATCAAAGAGGACACAAACAAATGGAAGAACATACCATGCTCATGGATAGGAAGAATCAATATCGTGAAAATGGCCATACTGCCCAAGGTGATTTATAGATTCAATGCCATCCCCATCAAGCTACCAATGACTTTCTTCACAGAATTGGAAAAACGGCTTTAAAGTTCATATGGAACCAAAAAAGAGCCCGCATTGCCAAGACAATCCTAAGTCAAAAGGACAAAGCTGGAGGCGTCACGCTACCTGACTTCAAACTATACTACAAGGCTACAGTAACCAAAACAGCATGGTACTGGTACCACAACAGAGAAATAGACCAATGGAACAGAACAGAGTCCTCAGAAATAATACCACACATCTACAGCCATCTGATCTTTGACAAACCTGAGAGAAACAAGAAATGGGGAAAGGATTCCCTATTTAATAAATGGTGCTGGGAAAATTGGCTAGCCATAAGTAGAAAGCTGAAACTGGATCCTTTCCTTACCCCTTATACGAAAATTAATTCAAGATGGATTAGAGACTTAAATGTTAGACCTAATACCATAAAAACCCTAGAAGAAAATCTAGGTAGTACCATTCAGGACATAGGCATGGGCAAGGACTTCATGTCTAAAACACCAAAAGCAACGGCAGCAAAAGCAAAAATTGACACATGGGATCTAATTAAACTAAAGAGCTTTGCACAGCTAAAGAAACTACCATCAGAGTGAACAGGCAACCTACAGAATGGGAAAAAATTTTTGCAACCTACTCATCTGACAAAGGGCTAATATCCAGAATCTACAAAGAACTCAAACAAATATACAAGAAAAAAACAAACAACCCCATCAAAAAGTGGGGAAAGGATATGAACAGACATTTCTCAAAAGAAGACATCCATACAGCCAACAGACACATGAAAAAATGCTCATCATCATTCGCCATCAGAGAAATGCAAATCAAAACTACAATGAGATACCATCTCACACCAGTCAGAATGGCAATCATTAAGAAGTCAGGAAACAACAGGTGTTGGAGAGGATGTGGAGAAATAGGAACACTTTTACACTGTTGGTGGGATTGTAAACTAGTTCAACCATTATGGAAAACAGTATGGCGATTCCTCAAGGATCTAGAACTAGATGTACCATATGACCCAGCCATCCCACTACTGGGTATATACCCAAAGGATTATAAATTACTCTACTACAAAGACACATGCACACGTATGTTTATTGCGGCACTATTCACAATAGCAAAGACTTGGAATCAACCCAAATGTCCATCTGTGACAGACTGGATTCAGAAAATGTGGCACATATACACCATGGAATACTATGCAGCCATCAAAAAGGATGAGTTTGCATCCTTTGTAGGGACATGGATGCAGCTGGAAACCATCATTCTTAGCAAACTATCACAAGAAGAGAAAACCAAACACCGCATGTTCTCACTCATAGGTGGGAACTGAACAATGAGATCACTTGGACTCGGGAAGGGGAACATCACACACTGGGGCCTATCATGGGGAGGGGGGAGGAGGGAGGGATTGCATTGGGGAGTTATACATGATATAAAAGTCATGCACATGTACCCTAGAACTTAAAGTATAATAAAAAAAAAAAAAAAAAAAAAAAAGTATAAACATTCTAGTTGGATGAAGGAGGATGTACATGAATGTAAAATCCTCTTTGAAAAAGTTAAACATAGATATGTTAAATGGATTTAAATGCTATAGAGCCAAAAAAAGAAAAAAAAAGCAGGGAATGGTGATAGGGAGTGTTGAATGTAGGAAGGGCCAATGTTAAATGAAGTGACCAGGAAAACCTTACTAAGAAGGTATTATCTAAGTACAGACTGTATAAAGGTAAGGGAGGAAGCCAAGTGGATATCTGAAGGAGAGACTCAGATGCCACACTCCATCCTTTATTCTATCAGTACACTTAAAATGCACACCAGTACATGCTATGTTACTTATGGCAGGGAGTTTTGATGGAAAGCAAAATAATTTATTTAAAGAGCTAAAGATGTATTTTGAAAGTTTAACTTCTCTTCTCAAATTTATAGTCTCCTTCTTTTACTTCTGACCAATTCACTTTTCTTATTTTATCTATATTATTTCTTCTTTATCGCTATTATTTTTTTATTTTTATATACTAAATAAATTAAAATCTTTCAATGGATCTGTCATAGGATTGGTTCCACTGTGCAATAACCAAGGCATTTGTTGCATATTTGTTAGAAAATAATGATTTTCAGCACAATTAAAAGTGTTCAAATTGCTCAGGACCCATAAATAGGTGGTAAGTTTGAACATTAGCTGCTCTTTCTTCCCTGAAGCTAGCTCTGTTTCTTCTCTTAGTATTTTTAAAGGAAATATATAGGCATTATTTGAGGTTAGTTATTAGCTTTAGGCAGCCTGTTCAGACTTACATGCTCCCATGTGGAACCATTGCAACAGTCAACATGAAACTGACCAAGCTATAGCAAATCATTTGCAAACAGAAGGTCTGATGTGGTTTAGCTGCAAACAGACAAAAACAAACAAATAACAACAACAACAAAAAACAAGACTCATGGAATGAGTGATTATTAGAGTTGGAAGGGACTGACGGTAATCTCTAATGCTAAAATTTAGCCTTGTAGCACAGATACAAAATGAACACAAAATGAAGGTATAGTAGGGCAAGGCAGGAGAGGTGAGTGGCATGAACAAATTATAGCTGAGAGGAAAATAAAGGTATCGGCAAAGGAGGGGGAAAATGTGGAAGAGGTTGAAGAAAATGTGCTATTATCATAAAAGGAATGGAAGTTGATGATGTTAATGCAGTAAAATTAAAGTAGATTTCATTTAGAAAAAATTGAAAAGAATGGCCTGCTGAGAAAAAAAAGACAATGCAGTGGTGTACAAAACTTTATTATGTTATTACTCTGTGCCATCGTCCTAACCTCAGTAGCACTCCTCTGACCTTTTTATTCTCAAAGCATGACTTCTCTACTGTTCCCTCCCTATGCAAACAAACATCCTTGCCCTCCAGCCAGCTGCCCAAGCAAGAAACAAGAGTTTTCTTGGACTCCTTCTTTAACTTTGCATCCCACATTTCCATCAATCCTGTTCTAGATGAAGCAGCCATCTCCTGGATTTTTAACATATCTTTTTATCTTCCTCCTTCCATTTTTTCACTATTCCCTAACACCAATCTATGTTTCATAATGCTGTAAGAGTCACCTTTCTAAAGCCCAAATCAGATCATGTTCTACTAATTCTTCAAACTGTCCAACAGCTACCTATGAATTTCACAATCGAATCCAAATGTCCAGTGTTAGGTTACACCAGGCTTTTCTTAAATGTTCTCTTGTTGTCTCCTAAAAATCAACTTTTGCCACTCCCATTACATACACTGAACAGTCCATTCCTGGTTAGTTTTCCACTTCCCAGAATGACCTGAGTCCTTGCTTTGACCACCTCCTGTACTCCCTTTTGAAGCTGAGCTCAAGAATCATCTCTTCAAGAAAGTCTTTTTTGTCATTCCCCAGGGTAGTAAAGTGACTGCTCTACACTGTCCCACATTTTCCACATATCTGTCTTTACGAAAAGGAAATGTGATATTTCTTTCTTCATCTCCATGCCCCAGAATAAGCCTGGTACATAGCAGGCAAAAATTAACTTTGTTGAATGAATGAATAAATGTATTCTAGACAATTGATTGGGCACCTGAATTAGAAAAATAAGATGGGGTGACTACTTTCAAAGAGCTCACAGCTCATCATACTTGGTTGTGAGTGTCTCTAGTAGTTTATACAATGATTTAAACTCCTTGGGTAAAGGTATTTTTGAGTTATGATTTGAACACCTCTAATACTACATTTGTACTTAAATTTTACAAAGGTTGTTTATTTCTGAGTTGCACTTGAATGACATTTGATACTATGTTACCAAATTTAAACCATCTGCCCCTCCTTTCAATTAAGTGAAAGGAGCAATGACTTACAGGAACCGTAAATGTATTAAAAATGTCAAAATTGCTTTATTTATAGAGCAACATAAAAATGTAATTCGGGTACTTAAAAAAAAAAATGACACAGACTAAGCAGAGGAGATGAGCTGGAGGGGATTACTTAGTGATCTAAAACTCAGCTCTGCAATATCTCCAACCTCAGCTTCAAATCCAGCCTGGGTCAAGACAACCTGTCATTCTCTAGAGACTGAATACTGCCTATCTCATAGTTCACTGTATGTGTGTTTTTGATATTTCTTGAGGACTCCATGTACTTAAAAAACCTCATGGAATTTTCTCATAAATGATCATGCTGGCCCTAATAAGCTTAGCCAGATTCAGAGAAGTCCTTGATATATAACTGTCAGCTTTGGATAATGCCCTTGGGTTGTTAGAGATTCTATAAAAATCAAATTCAATCAATTCAGAACTTGAGTTTGCCAGAAAGTTACCTCATGCCACTTTCTTCCCCACACCCAGTGCTCCATAGCAAAACCAGTGTCTAGTTACTATTAACTGACTTGGCATGAGTAACAATCTGTTTCTTAAAACCAGTGAGGAACAAGTCTTTGACTTTTGAAGTATACAGGGAAATGACCTGATAATATTCTGTCTCATAAACTTCTAACTTTTTTGCACCATCCACAAATGACAATACAAACAGAAGACATCTGCATAATTTAGAAAATTTGTGATTGATAAGACATTATCTTGTCATTTGAAGACATTTGCATGACAAGTATTTATGATATAAGGAGGTTTCCAGTTAGAGAGAAATCAAGTTTGGTCTGATAAAAGACTTCAAGAGTTCTACTATTCCCTTCAGGGCAAGAGGATTAGTCCTGATATTTTTAGAACACTATCATATTATATTCTGAATCCAGCTATTAAGAGGGAAAAGAAATTTGGCTCAGTATAGCAACCCATACACACACATGCATATACACATACGCACACATTTACAGGAGTCTGAGGGAGCACAGAGAGAGGAGCTGATAAATATGGACAGGGAGGACCATCAGGTTTCAAGGGAACAGAAGCAGAAAAATTAACCAGTCGTTTGACTGACTCACAAGTGAAATGACAAGTGATGAAGGTTTGTGCTACTACCTTGAAGGAGCTTTTAGCAACACACAAACAAAACCATATTTAAAACTAAGCCAAACATGTGACCTTAGAGGAGAGATGGAGAATCTTAAAGGTAGGCAGTATCAACGAGAAAATGGAATTTCAGGCCATAAGAGTTCTTGGAATCCATCTGACAGAGTTTTCCCGAGGCTTTTTAAAGAAATACAAAGCATCCCAGCACTTTGGGAGGCCGAGACGGGCGGATCACGAGGTCAGGAGATCGAGACCATCCTGGCTAATATGGTGAAACCCCGTCTCTACTAAAAAAAAAAAAAAAAATACAAAAAAAGCTAGCCGGGCGAGGTGGCTGGCGCCTGTAGTCCCAGCTGCTCGGGAGGCTGAGGCAGGAGAATGGCGTAAACCTGGGAGGCGGAGCTTGCAGTGAGCTGAGATCCAGCCACTGCACTCCAGCCCGGGCGACAGAGCGAGACTCCGTCTCAAAAAAAAAAAAAAAAAAAAAAAAATACAAAGCAAGGAACCCTTTGGAAAATCACAACCATCTAAAACAAAAGATACTCACATTCTTTTCTTCAAGTACTCTAACTGATTTCTGAAGGTGATTTTGAATAATAGTAATCTGAGTGTCACTTCCGATGTTATGAAGACTGAAGAGACAGTGTAGAAATAGAAACTTTTACTCACTCTGGTCTTTATTTAGGTGGGAGACAGCTGAGTCAAATCACACTGCTATACTTGGGCACATAACACATGAAATCAAGCTAATGCTCATCTTAGGTAGAAACTTTTGAGAAAAATCATAAGGGCAATGTGGAGTTCATGGAGCATGGTAGAAAATCTTGAATTGGAGATGGATTGAGAAGGATTGTACTCATGAGTTCAGGTGTGTACACATGCTCCCTGGACAAATCCATCAGCCTGTATACTTGCCTGTGACCCTTAGGTTGTGGTTTTGTTTTACAAGAATTTTATTTAGTATCAGCCATCTTCTCCCTGCTAGTTTAGTTTCCATCTTCCTATCAATGCAATAATAGGCATGGTTGGTATTTGTAACATCCAAGAAATTGCTTGATTTGAATATAGTAGGCAGATAAGTGGCCAGCCAGAAATATCCACATTCTATTCCTTGGAATTTGTGAATACGTTACTTTACTTGACAACAGGGATCTTGCAAGCGTAATTAATTAAGGATGGAGAGGTTATTCTAGGTTGTCTTGAATTACATTTGTGGGGCGAGTGTAATCACAAGCATCCTTAAATGATGGAAGAGAGAGGTAGAAGAGTCAGAAAAGGAGATGTGACAACAAAGGTAGAAGGTCAGAGTGATGTGGGGCTGAAACAGGAGAATTCCATGGCTCTCCTCCCAGGATGTGTGACAGGGGTGTGGCTCACCCGTTGGGCATGCTCAAATCCCTTATGGGAAAGAGAGCACGCAGGCAGGCTGGTGCAGCAGCTTGGCAAGTGCCCCTGGGCTCTGGCCCCACGGCAGTGTCCAGGGGTGGACGTCTGCAACTACAAAGCCTAAGTGGACCTTGTGTTACACTGTGCTCTTTTAGGCTTGCTGTCCTTGGACAGCCTAAGTGTTAACCAGCTCAGTGCCCTCTTGGTACTCAGGTCCTTGTTTGGCATCTAGGAAGAATCAGATCACACATGCACCTGAAGGATGGTGAATTCAGGGGTTTTATTGAGTGGTGGAGGTGGCTCTTAGAGGGATGGATGAGGATGAAGTGGGAAGATGATCTTCCCCTGGAGTGTGGACGCTCAGTGGTTGACCTCCTCTCCAATCGTCCCCAGCCAAACTCCTCTGGGCATTGAGATGCTCCTTCTCTTCTCTCTGCCACATCATTCTGCTGTTCTTTTGCTCTTCTGTTCATCTTCTCATCGGCCTTCTGGAGCCTGTGGTCTGAGGTTGACATGGGTACAGGATAGGGGTGTGTAGCAGGCCAAGAGGCAACTTTTAGGTGCAAAAACAGGAATGTCTGTTCCCATTAGGTTGTGGATTTCCAGGATTGAGGGTGGGGACTTTGCTGGGGAATCACCCTCCTCTACCCGGTATTTCCCAGTCTCCTGTCTGTATCAGGACTTCAGACCAGAAAGTAGGCAGCCACTAGAAGCTGAAAAAAGCAAGGCAACAGATTCTCCTCCCTACCCTCCATACACAGGGTACGGCCAACCAGTTTCAGGCTTCTGGCATAGCATGTAAAATTATAATTTTATACTGTTTGAAGCTACAGAGATTGTGGCAGTTTGTTATAGCAGCAATAGAAAACTAATACACTGGGTGAGCCTCTTCTCAGATATTCTTCCACAAGAGTATCACACTTTGACCATTCATTTCCTTAGCTCTCATTTGTTAATTCGTTCTCATTTTCCTTGTGCTGAGCACTGACTGTGTTCTACTCGCTCTTCAAGAAGCTGAAGAGATGAATATATGGATCCCCTCTTTGAGGAGCTTACAATTGAATGGGAGTAGATGTAATACTGTAGGTATAAGTATAGAAGTATGCCCAGTCTATGGAATGGGACTCAAGACAGAGGACGTTCAATCATGCTTAGGAAGATGATTATAAGAAACCCTCTTAAATAAAAATTTGAAAGGTACTTTGTTAGTTGTCAAGTGGAGAAAATAAGAAAAAGAAGGGCATTATAGGGAAGGAATATGTGAAAAATTCCAGGTGCTGAAACAGCTGGATATATTCTGGTGGAATTATAGGATATAAGTATCTATGGGGATGTAGACAAAACTGGAGGCCCAGATCAAGAATATAGGGTCTGGACATTTTCTCGTGACTGATGGAGAAAAATAATAAGAACAGTGTAGGTTTTAGATCTATGTTTTAAGAAACTGGTTTGGTGGAAAGTCATTCAGGAAGATGAGTCAAAATGTAAAAGACTATTGCAATAGTCTAAGCCAAAGGTAATGCCAGGCAATCTAAAGCAGCAGCATAAGAGATAGAGAAAAATATATTGAATCAAGAGATATTATGAAGATAGAATCCACCGGATTTGATGATTGACTGGATGTAATGGGAGGTGAAAGGGAGGAGTTTAGGATGAAGTCTGAATTTAAGGCTTAGGTGCTGCTCTCTAGAAGAGAGGTAGAAGGAGGTGAACCAGCTTGGTGAATACAGATAATGATTTTATCCATATATGCTATTCTGTTTCATGTTTTATTTGAGAATCTCTCTAACTAACTGTATTATGAAATAATATATATGTTGTATAGAGAGGAAGAGCCATATGTTGTATAGCTTCAGCATTTCCCTTGCCTACGATAATGCTAAGCACATGAAAATTCTTGTTGAATTGAAAAGAATGTTGTACTCAGCAAGAAAGACATGTGTTTTGATTCCAATTCAGATGTGGTGCTCAGGCTTTAAAACTACCCTGAAGGTCAATCAACATAGCTTTAGGCAAAGGCATATCTCTTAGAAATGGATTAAAGAACGATTGATGTTAGAATTTTTCTTCTAGCATGATGCATTATCTCCAATATCAGGGAAAAGAAAGAGCTCCCTTTGTATTATGTTTCTTTGATTGTAGGTATAACAGTTAAACAGGGTGGAATTTCAAAATGTTTACTGATAATCTCAGAAATCGAACAAGTATTTTTGAACACCTACTGTGTTCATGGAATTTCTCTGCTTCAGAGATAGAAGTATTAGTTTTTATTCTATTAAGAACTGATTCAAATTTCTACAAGGTTGATCAAATCCTCTGCTGTAGAATTAATGACTAAAAGTTACAAATACTGAATTAGGGACACCACAGCTAATTTAGTCACAGTGGTAGACATGACAGAATCAAAGAAATTTTAATTCCCCCAGAGTTGAATCTACTCAGCCAAAATGAATTTTTGTTTTGATTTTAATCATACACTATCCCAATGCACTAGTTAATATACTTTATTTTGGCTCTGTAGCTACCCGAAGAAGAAAATACATACTGAGTTTTTCCTATTTTAATATCAAACTGGAGTAAGATCTTCAGAAACAAGTCCCTGTAAATGCATACCACAGTGGTTCCCTCAGAGGCCAAAGCAGGTTTGAGTCTCAATTATATGGTAATATGGTAATATGCAGAACAAACTTGGTACTATGGCACTTGAGGAGAACAGCTGATGAGTATTTTCAAGATGGTTTCATGGTGTTTTCTCAGCACAAAGCAATAACAAACAGCAGGTCATTTAATGGGGGTTCATCATTAGACCATAGTAATCGGCAAATAAAGTGATACTTCCTGGTGAAGAATGTATCAGCAAATATTATTTCAAAGGTTTAATCTTGTGACCAGTCAGTAACTGCTTCACTATTCCTTGGGCATGAAGAACTTAGAGTAAATGATTTATTTTTCTGACAACATAGAACACATTTTAGCATTTTGAAAAACATTGAGAGCTATTAATCCTAGAGCAAGCTACTCTTAAACCCAAGGAAATGAAGACACATTGATCTAATTTCTGTCTTTCAAAGATAAAATTATATATTAACCACAGAGCGCCCAACAGCATGACCAACCAGCATCCCCAGAGACAGTTAGCCTGACATCAGAATTGTGTTTTGCTAGCAAAATACAGATTCCCTCTACAGTGTTATACAATTTATTACAAGCAGGCAGGCTTGATCCAGTAGCTGAGAAGTCAGCTGAGTCCTCCTTAAGAACCTGCTGAAATAAAGGGAAAAGGAAAGGCAAAGGGCCCAAAGACAGAAAAGGCGGAAACAGTCAGAAATAGAGTTAGAACCAATGCTTTTAGCAGCAGCTGAGAGAGAGTCACGGGGGCATCTTGTCAAATGCAGATTCTGAATCAGTAGATCTGAGGTGGGGATAAAGGGTCTGAATTTCTGACAAGCTCCCAGGAAATGCTGTTCATCCCAAAAAACAATAGTGTCAAGAATACTAAGCGTACCAAGAGTGGCATTTTTCTTTGTTTAAAGATGCTTTTGCTCCCAAAAGGATACATTGTATATGTGCTCTGGTTTTCTTTCCTATTCTCTTTATAGGATGCAGTTTTGTTTCTCTCTAAAGTTATTTCATTTGTACTGTTTTCAGGCCCCATAACATGTCTGCTACATTACATTCTGACCTGGTTTTTTGGAGAAATAATACACTCTCTGCCCTGAAAGCATCCCTTCCTTTATCACTACTTCCCACATACACTGTGAAGTAGGCATTCTTTTTTTTTTTGCCACCATCACTTTCAAAAGCCACCTTGCATGATAACGTGTAGTAAGGTTTTCTACTTATCGTTGAAAAAGAAAAAAGAAAACAACAGAATTTTGAAAAATTCAAGCCAGTGAAGAGAAAAACTCCCCAAATCTCCAGATTGCCAGTCTCTGAGGAAGAGAACTGTAATTATTAAAAACAATTTAAAAACTTTTGAAAAACACCTTTCATCCTTCAGTTCTCCTTTGAAAGACTGCATGGAACCAGAAGGTCTGCTGTGGGTGGGGGATTCAAGTCTGTCACTGCTGCTGTCTAAATATTTATTTGCTGAGGAAGAAACATTTCCTGTAAATCTTATGTATAAAAGCCAGACTCTCTTGCCAGTGGGGAAGATAGGGAAAAAATTAGGGAGTAGGTTAAGGATAAAGAAGAGAAGCACTTTAACACCTGTTTCCTCCTTTAATAGGTACTCCTCCTACTGGAAAAAAAAAAAAAAAAAAAAAGCAGCCAGCTCTTTACTTTTTCTTTAAACCATCTCTGCCAGGTTAAAGAAAAAAAACAAAAGTTAAAAAAAGGAATTAAAAACATCATATTGCACAGAAGGCTAGAGTAGTATAACACAATGGCACTTAGCCTGCCCAGATTTGTAAAATGGTATTCAAAACATTTGACTATAATTTCAAAAATCTTATTTACTCTTGGGTAAATATTGCTGTAGCTGATATGGGTAGTCCACGTTTACAAAATAGAGAGTGTGGTATGCATTCCAAAGGGCATCAGGCATCATTCACTTTGACAAGGGCAACACTGGCAGAAGTGATTTGGTCACTGTCTGCTTCGTGGTTACATCTGTGAAATGGAAATACTAGCAGGAGAATCACACACAGGAATTAAGATGATAAGGTTTGTCTTAGTCCCTTTTGTGCTGCTGTAACAGAATATCAGAGACTGGATAATTTATAAAGAAGAGAGATTTATTTCTTACAGTTCGGGAGGCTGGGAAGTCCAAGATTAAGGGCTTTGCATCTGTCAAGTGCCTTTTTGCTGGGTCATCCCATGATGGCAGACAGAAGGACAGGAGAGAAACTTGTGAAAGGGGGCTGAACTCATTCTTTTATAAAAAGCTCACCCCAAGATAATGACATTAATCCATTAATGAGGGCAGAGACCTCATAGCCTAATTGACTCTCATTAGTTCCCTCCTCCCAACACTGCTGTACTGGGGATTAAAGTTCCAACACATGCATTTTAAGGGCACATTCAAACCATAGCAGGGTTTATGAACAACAAGAACTATCACCATCATCATTACAATTACCACCTAGCCATCTTTTTAGACACAAAGGAAGATATGAAATTTGTTGAATAGAATAATTTTTAATTCAATCAATAAAAATATTTATTAAATATGTGTGGTTCAAACACTGAGTCAAGACTAAAAGAGAAAGCAAAGGCAAAGATCAATATAGGCAAGATAGAAAGACAGCACAGTTTTGCGTAAAGGGCATAATATCAGGAGTCATAACACCTAATAGTTCCATGTAATATGGGGCCTGGGCTTGGTTTTCTCATCTGCAAATTGGGAATGACAGTAATGTGTGTCTTTTGGAGTTATTTCAAGAGTGAGATAAAACACACCAACATGGCACAAGTATTCATAGGTAACAAACCTGCATGTTGTGCACATGTACCCTAGAACTTAAAGTATAATAATAATAAAAAAAAAAGAAAAAAAGAAAATCTTAGGACACATACTAAAACCAAAATTGACTTAACAAAGTTGTAGGATACAAGATTAATATACAAAAAAGTATCTTCCTGTATACTACTAGAAACAATTATAAAATTAAATTAAAATAAAAACATTTTCATTGACAAGCACAAATATATAATAAATTTAAAGAAAAGATGAAAGATATTGTTGAGTACTTAAAGCATAATAAAAGTGTGAATATTAAAAAAAGGAAAAAAATGCAAAAATAAAAAAAAATCTTACCCTGTAAAGCAATACACAATTTCTTTTTTATTATTATTATTCACTAGCAAAATAATATAAAATAAAGGAGATTTATATTGAAGGAACTATTAAATAGAGAAGAGGGAGGCCAGTTATTTAGGAAAGAGAAACAGTATAAGAAAAAGCAGATGGGGAAATGAGCACTGGATACCAGAAAAACAAAGACCTGAGGTGGGGAAGGGCAATCAAACCACAGATTGTTGACATTTTTAAAGAAATAAACGTAATACATTTTATTTATATGAAAGAATGCCAGTAGTATGCATGAATACAACAGCAATCCTCTCAAAACTCACTGACCCCTTTGCTGTGTTTCTGCTTTCATGTTATTGGACGATCCCTTCACACATCCTTGATTCTCAGTCTTCCAGAAGCTGACATAAAGCAAAACAAAATAAAACAAGGCAAAAGAAAAGAAAACTGGGGGAAAAAAAGATTGCATGACTCTTAGTGCTTTGATACAAAAGAAAACAGAGGAGGGGCGCTGGGGAAGAAGAGATGAGAAAAGGTATTAAATCCTCACCTCGCCTCAGGTATGGAGTTTCTCATTGGTAGGCTTTCTCCCGAGCCAGAGAATATACTTTACCTCATGGCCACAAGCGAGGTGGGCTGGATATAAGGATATTGGGAAATAGCAATTCTATTGCAGATGTAAAAGGAACAAAGTCAAAAGAAAGAATGAGAGAACAAACAGGAATGAAGAATTAAATAAGGGAGTAGCAAAATCCAGGGAAAGATAAAAGAAAAGGCAACAGAAAATGGTTTATCTGTAGAACTAATACATTAGGTTGAATTATAAAACAGTGTTCCAGGTTTCAAGGACTTCATGGAGGTTTTGTTTGTTTATTTATTTGTTTGTTTGTTTTAATGAGACGGAGTTTCACTCTGTTGCCCAGGCTGGAGTGCAGTGGCATGATCTCGGCTCACCTCAACCTCCGTCTCCTGGATTCAAGCGATTCTCTTGTCTCAGCCTCCCAAGTAGCTGGGAGTACGGGTGACCACCACCACAGGGTTTCGCCATGTTGGCCAGGCTGGTCTCAAACTCCTGGCCTTGAGTGACCCACTCGCCTCAGCCTCCCAAAGTTCTGGGATTACAGGTGTGAGCCACTGCGCCCAGCCGACTTCATGGAGGTTTTAAATAAGAACCTGTTTTCCCAGGATCTGAGTAAATTATAAAACATGCAAGGCTGGTTTGTGAAGTAAGAATAATAGGATGCAATTTGTTAAACTCCTACTATTGGCCAGACATTCTATTGGGGCTTTACATTCTTTAAATCTGTAAATGTTTGTTACTGTCATCTATAAGATGTGGGCTTCTCCAAATGCTTGAATTCCCTGAAATTACCTCCTTCTTCTCCCCTACAAAAACTTACTTCTGCTACAAGCTGGAAACAATTGAAAATTAATTGCTACTGTTACAATATAAAAATATAAAGTATAATATCACGTTTTTTCAAAACTAATTTACCTTGGATTAGCAAACAGCTAGCTGAGAAGAGGTAAGATTACTGATGAAAGGGAGGGGAGGACAGAGACGGAAGATGCTGGGGGAACAGGCAGCCTTCTATTAATTTAGGAACCAATGTTCTGAAAAAAGAGATGCATAACTGCAGGCACCGTTTTCTGTTCCTGTTTTCTCTTCCATCACTTGCCTGGGGCAATGACAAGCATGTAGGGGGGTATTTTAGAATTAATAGCAAATATATTTCTCTCAGGAGGGGATAGAACCCTAATTTTGTGACAATTCAATATATTTCCAGTGTTATTATAAAAGAGTAGACAATCAGGTAGTTTCAAAAACTTATTTAAATACACACACATACACACATTTGAGGAACTGCCTTTGCTAAGCTACGTGGGTATTATAGATAGCCTAGTCTGACCTCATCCCATTTTACAAGTGAGGAAACAGAGGCCCAGAGAAATCAAGTGACTTGTTCAGCCCATGCCATGCAGACAGTTATTAGCAGGTCTGAAATGGATGTATTTTTCATTAGTCCATGATCCTATAATAGGGAGAAGTCACTATTCAAGTAGCTGTACATAACACCAAAGAAAGTATACTTTGGATTGAAATGAAATAAAGCTCAGACAAACAGTGTCACGCACATATGACAATGGCTAATGGAATATGATGAATGTCACTTATGATGCAGTGGAAAAACATGGGCTTCCTAATCAGAGGTAACATAAACATAATTCAAAACTATACTTAAATTGTGTGGCGTTTTTTTGGCCAATGTTCTATTATTTATATTTCACATTATTGGATTATGTGTTGTAAGAATTAATGAAAACACCTATAAGAGGCCTAGTAGAGTGTTTACTTTCACTCCTTACCTCAATTACCAACAGATCATTCCCTTTAGGGGAAATAAAAGCGATTCTCTTGTTAGCTTTCCTGAATGCTTTCAAGATCTCCTCACAGCAGACTAATTCTGTTTAATTTCTCCTTTCTCTTTCAGAGATGATGATCAAAAGAAGATATGAGAATTTTTTCTTGATTAATCACCCATGTCCACCCCCAATCCTAGTGTATAAAAACTTAGAGGTATGGGAATCTTACTCTGCCTTACAATTTTTTTGGTGGAAACAAAGACAAAGTAAAATGGCAATGATGTTGCTGTGAGAGCCATAGAAAAATTCTGAAATACAAGTACTGCAGGAGTTGCTTCTACATTTGACAAAGAATAGATTGTGCATGTTGTCATGGGAAAGTGTATGATTGGAGGTGCTTGTGCACTTGTCCTTGTTTTACATAACCTACCTCTTTCACGCAGGGCACAAAGATCAAAAATTGGATCTTGGTTGGCTACTTAAAATTCACAGAGTCCTATTCTTAGCCATTTATATGCTTTATTTTCTCAATCTATACTGAAACTTAGGAGCAAAGATTCTCCTGTTTAGGTTGTGGTTTTGGAAAAGAATCAGAGAGAAAATGAACAATGAACATTACTGAACACGCCCTTTGTGTAAGAAACCACTGCAGATGATTCTTTCAATCCTTACAACTACCTTGCCTTCTGTTTCTGGCTCTCCACTAGCACCAAGAACAACGCCTAGCACATAGTAGGGATTTAATATGCACTTCTTCAATGAAGAAGTGAATAGTCCGCAAGCTGAGTAGCATTATCTTCACTACACTGATAAGGAAGCTGAGGTTCAGAAAGATTAAATTTCCTGGTCATAGTCTTAAAATTAAATACTAGGTAGAGCCAGCTCATAAATCAGAGTTGTTGACCTTCACTACCAGGGCTGTGTTCTCTCTACTATGTTGGTAAAAAGAGCAGTGGCTAAACTTAGTTCATAAAGTCTCATGATCTAATAGCTATAGAGGTGAAGCATTCTATATAAATGAAAACTATATTGATTTGTTTCTCCCTACTCCATAGCAGGACCATCCTCCCTGCCCAATGACTGCCTTAAGACTTATTGAAAAATAATAAAGGCACATCTTGCAGACTGTGAACATAAAAGATCAATGCCAATTCCATGTGCTGATTTATAATAATTTCTAATGATCAAAGGCAGCACTATCTCTAAACCTAAAATCCTGTTTTCTAGTCCTTGCAATAGATGAATTGTGTTACTTTGGACATTTTAAGTTTCTTCATTAGTAAATGTTGGGATATGGGAGAAGTTAAATGTTAGCAAGAGTCATTCCATCTCTAATATTTTCTAATTCCTTCTCCCCCAACGACAATTAGGCAACTTACATCTTAAGAATTGAGAAAGCATAAAGTCTATTTTGTTTTCTCTTTATTCAAGTAATCCAACATCACTTGTATAATTTATAATTTGTCCATGATTACTTATATGTAGAATCTACACAAGGCATTCTGAATTGGAAAAAATGGAATATGCTTTGTTCTTCTTTTAGCACATGGCGGGTTAACTTTTTTTTTTTCAGTGATGGTCATCCATCCAATAAGTATGTCTTTCTACATTTTTACCCATTGTTAATAATAATAATTATTTTGATCAGGTAGATTTTTACAGTTTTATTCCTTCTTTATTATTTTCACTTTATGGTCCAAAAATGCAAGTTTGTTATGGATGAAAATATAACAAATTTTAACTCAGTTACTGCCACTAAACAGGCTTAGCCAAAAATTAGAACATTGAATTGATTTTCCACAGCTCAGAATCATGGATTCTGAAAGCAGAAATGGATATTTTTTTCTTATGCATAAGAAAATCAATGCAGTGAAGACTAATAACTAGCATGGCTTCCATGTTGGGACAGTAACATACCATGGCCGAATGAAGATCATACACACTGCCTCTAGAAGGCAGCCCCTACTCAGCGTAGCCAAGTTTTCTCAAGAAGAATTATAGGTCTAGTGGATCTAGATCTTATAATATTTTTGAGAAAAGCTGGAAATGTGGATTTTTATATCAAATGCATCCGTTTATAGTGTTGGTGCAATTTCTAAA
Organism: Trachypithecus francoisi; assembly: GCF_009764315.1. Classification (NCBI taxonomy): domain Eukaryota; kingdom Metazoa; phylum Chordata; class Mammalia; order Primates; family Cercopithecidae; genus Trachypithecus; species Trachypithecus francoisi. The sequence continues at coordinate 72,327,213 of NW_022681453.1, read as the reverse complement.
AATAAACAAAACTGTATGGGCCAAACAAAATACATATGCGAGCTTAATTTTGCTAGTGGATTACCAGTTTGTGAACTCTTATTTAGAAAGTCTGTCTCTGAGAATTAGTGTTTCCTTCTTGAGCAGGCAGAATGTGGATCTGTGTGTATGTGCTTCTGTGTATGTGATTTAGCAATTAACCAGTAAACATGCCCCCTTCAAAAGACGCATATTGATGAAATCATTTGTGACCTCACAGGAATCACAAATGATGTTCCTATGACACCCTAGATTGTTCTGTTACACAAGGGATACCAAAGTCCACCCTCAGCTTTTCCTCTGGGAACAGATTCCAGATTATTCTAGACTTAAGACATGGAGCTATATCTTGCTAGAGGTAGGAAGATGATAAGATCAATTTCTGTAGGTAGAGAATAATGTGTCCTAAAATGTAGGTAGAGATAAGTCTGACAGTGGTTTAGACAAGAAGGGCCTCTGCTAATGGTGGAGAGATCAAGGAAGAAAAGAGCAGTGTTAAAGTTGCTGTACCCACAGGTCATGCTCAAGCAAACTCGAACCATTGGTACATTTTTCTTAAACAAGGAACACTTAGAATACAAATAAAAATTTCCCACAAGTTTAAAATTTTAAAGTAGTTTCCCAAGATTTCAGTGGTATTGTATATAAGCCCATATAATTTTTTGGATTACAATTCCCACAAGTGTAAGATGAAAGAGGACCCGCCCTCCATTCTGTCTACTCCCTCTCTGCAAAGGCCATTTTGAAGCTCTCAGTTGTATTGAAAGGGGTCTGCCACCCATAACCTCCCTGGTGTACCAGCAACAAGTGTTCAGTGGACCATGGCAACACAAAGAATGATGGAGGAGAGAAAATGCCATGCAGAAGAGAGAGTCAAGATGAAGATGTGGGAGAGGAGCAGGTATAAACCCCTTCTTATACCAAATAGATTGGGGGAAGTGACCAGAAAAGTGATGCTAACCATGCACTTAGGGTACAGCCACACAATGAGATAGAAGAGTCTCTGCTGGGACTAGAATAATTTTCTATCACTTATTTCTATACTAAAATTTTAAAACTCTAAATGTACAAAACAAATATGAAAGAAAATTATAAATGTAAGTACTACTTTTCATGCAATGCAAATTATTTTCCCATTCACTACTCTGAAACTTATAAGCAAAACTAATATGTTTGCAGAGTTGAATCTTTTCTAAGCTAATTTTTTTAGGAGTAAACCTTAGAGTGAAGATGAAAGACATGTAAAGAGACAGGATTACCTTTACCACAAAATGTAAAACAATAAGGAATTATTGTACCTTTCAGTACAGCACTTCCCTTACTATTACCCCTTAGATATTCCTGACTACCCTGGGAATTAGAAGTGTGTAGATAATTACTCCATTAACAAACTGCATTAGCAAAGAGTGCTTCCCAAGGTCACATGGCTGGATAAGCTAAGACCCAAACTTTCATTCTTATGAATCTAATTACATAGCTTTGTTAATTGTGCCTATATTTCTGGATTTTACTTTCCCATTTTCAAAACCTGAATTTTAAGATAAAGATATCAATGGGAAAATATGAATTTATAATTAAACTTTGTACTCTGACTAGGCCAATATCTAAGAATTACCATCAGTGTAAGTATTGGTGGTATATAGACCAACACAATCTCAGTAATGTTCTTGGAGTTCTAAGAAGTAAGGGCATGCATATTTATTTTCTCTGCAGCTTTAATGCTAGAAAACATACATGCATTGTAGTAACTATTTCTCTTCTCCTCCTTACAGCACAAAGTAACAGATGGGTTATCTTAACTAAAGATGTCAACATTTTATTGACCAAGCTTCTGCTAGATTCTATAATAGCAATATATGAATTGTGATTTCTCCGTTCAGGGACTAAGAGGGCATGATTATTATTCAGGAAACCTGATTTGTTTATTTTTCATTCTCCTATTTCAAGTGTTATTCCATTTTTAAGATACTTGCAGTTTTCGCATTCTACATTGTAGTCCCATATAAGAAATATTTCCTTTCCGAATCATAATTCAATCCTCAGACTATTAGACCATACCACCTGCTAGAGGGTGACATGCATCTCATTAACGATAGCTGCCATTATTAATGATCAAGCACAGTTCAATGAGTACAGTAAAACTTTAAACATAAGCATAAAGCAAAACACTAAAGATAAATTAGGGCTGTAACAAAACTCAGCTTCAATAAAGCATCTGGTGAAATATCTATATTCAGCTTCAGTCTAATACACTAGAAAATACTTGCTTCTGAGTATTAACTGTGAAAAACCTACATAAAAAATATTCATACTTTAATCTGTCACTCATCCTGCAAGTAAACCTAAACCTAAGTCTTGAAACATAACATAAAAAACTTTGATGGAAACTCTAAATAAATATAAATTTACAGAATTTATCCCTTTTTGTGAGGCACATTTTATGAATTGGTTATCATCTGCATTAGCATGGTACAAGAAATATGTTAAATGTTTTAAATTATTTTATCCAAATTTCCTGTCTGCTTTCATACTGAATAAAATAACTAAAAGCATTTTCAAGATAATATTGTTCATAGTTTACAATTGTTTCTCTAAATGTGAGAAAGGGTCTGATTTACAGCATTATGCTCTTGTGTTTTATCTTATTAAATTATGCAATTTTCTGCCTTTGTCACCAAAATAGCATCTGCTAGTCACAAAACTAGAAACACATCTTTTAATTAAATGCTTATTTTTTTATCCCTAGGGACAATGAATTATAGAATTACTTTCTCAAGATATACTGGTTCCTTTTCCTTTATCTCAGCCCCCAGTATATATTCAGTGTGTCCTCTGAAGTAACAACCATCCCATCTGGCTGAGAAGTGATGGACACGGCTCCTTAACCACACTGTACACTCCGTTCTTGGCACCTCTCTACCAGAAAGATATCGACAAATTGGATGGAATTCAGAGAACAGCAAGAAAAATGATTAAAGAGATGGAGGCAGTGACTTATGAGGAAAGATGAAAAGGACTAAATCTGTATAGCTTGGCAAAGCAACAACTGAGGTGGCGTATGAAAACTGTCTGCAAGCATTTGAAAAATATAAATGCCAAAGGAAGACAGGGAACTTTTTAGAATGGTCTGGGAAATAAGCAGACCAAGAGGACAGAATTGAAGAAAGGAGAGCGATACACTAAGTTGGGTAAGGGAGGGGGACGTTTTCTCATCAATTGTAAATTTTGATAAATAACAAAATTAAGCCTAGAGAGAAAGAGTTGCATCTCATGCTTTTAGGTTACAATCAGGGTTGACCTGCATTGAGAGAATGGCGAGAGAATAAATAGTATCCGTTTGTATGTAGACATATAATATTTGAGCTGTCTTTTTCAGTTTACCAAGTGCTTCTACATGCATTACACCATCAAATTTTCAAATTGACTGTGTTTCATTATGAGTTCATTTTAAATAAGAAAAAGCTAAAGATTACTTCTAAAACACACACAAAAATATCTCTAACCCTGAGTTCATAACCCCTTTCTTCTTATTCTCGATTTTAAAATTTTAATACAATGTAAACTGTAATCACTCACAATATGGATAATGATGTTAAGGCTATGTTTTAATTAGCAGTCCACCTCGTTGTAACTGTTACCTTGCTCTTTCCTGAAGCAGATTAGACACAAACTGTAATCAGGGCAAAAATCTATAGATGACCCAGTGAGAAAAATAATTCCTTCTTAAATTCTCCGGTTAAGCACCTTTTCTTGGGTGCTGTATTAACACCATGCTGCCACTCCCTACCTGTTAACAGCAGCCCTAAGGTCATTCACTAACGCAAGATGTTGAAACCCACTTAACATAATATAACACCCCTTACAAGGATATTTATCATATAACCTGAATCAAATTCTTAAGATAATGGAGCTCAAGTCTGCTGAGAGATGTTATTTGTGCTTTGTTGCCAGGTTCCAGGCTCCTGATCCCTTCAACCACCTATCATTATGCTAAGTATTTAATAGAGATCTACATGGCTGATAAACCAGGTATGAACACTGTTGTTTCTAACTAGAGTTTTAAGCCTAAATCTGTAGAAGGTTTCTAATCATGATGAACTGTCCTGGAACACTTATGTGTTCTAGCTAAGAAGCCAGACTATGCCAAGCATGGTGGCTCAGGGCTGTAATCCCAGCACTTTGGGGGGTCGAGGTGGGCTTATCACCTGAGGTCAGGAGTTCAAGATCATTAATGTGTATATAAATCACTGGGGATCTTGTTAAAGTACAGTTTTATATACTAAACCTGGGGTAGAGCCTGAGAATCTGAACTTCTAAAACATCTCCAGATGATGTTGATGAAGCTGGTCCATGGACTACATTTCAAATAGCAAGACCTGTAGGGTATTTTTATTCCAACTATATGACATAGCAGTGAAAAATGCCTACATACTAGCCACATACTATTTTTAAAAGATTTAATTTTTAGGTTCACAGCAAAATTAAGAGGAAGATACACTGATTTCTCATATGGCCCCTCCCTCCACAAGGGCATAGTTTCCCCCCTTGTCAATGGGCCCCACTGGAATGGTACATTCTGTTACAATTGATGAACCTGCGTTGACATATAGTCACACAAAGTCCATAGTTTGCATTAGGGTTCACTCTTGGTTTTGTGTATTCTATGGGTTTTGAAAAATGACATATATGACATGTACATACCACTATAGTATTGTACAGAGGATTTTCACTGCCCTATAAATCCTCTGTGTTCTGCATATTCATGCTTCTTCCCAAACCCTTGACAACCACTGATCTTTTTACTATTTCCATAGTTTTGCCTTTTCCAGAATGTCAATAGTCAGAATGATACAGCATATAGTTTTTTTCAGATTGGCTTCTTTCACTAGTAATATGCATTTAAGATTTCTCCATGCATTTTCATGGCTTGATAGCTCATTTCTTTTTAACATTGAATAATATTTCTTTGTATGTACCACAATTGATTTATCCATTCACCAACTGAACATCTTGGTTGCTTCTAATGTTTGGCAATTATGAATGAAGCTGCTATAAACATTTGTAGGCTGGTTATTGTGTAGATATGCTTTTTATTCCTTTGGGTATATAGCAAGGAGTAGAACTGATGGATAATACGTAAGATTACATTTAGTTTTGTAAGAAAATACCAAACTGTCTTCCAAAATGGCTATATCATTTGGCATTCCCACTAACAGTAAATGAAAGTTCCTATTGCTTCACATCCTCGCCAATATTTGGTATTACCTGTATTCAGGATTTTAGAAATTTTAGTATATGTGTAGTGGTATTTCACTGTTATTTTAATGTGCATTTCCTTGATGACATACTATGTGGAAATTTTCATATGCTTATTTGCCATATGTATATTTTCCTTGGTAAGGTGTCAGTTATTTGGCCCATTGTAAAATCGAGTTTGTTTTCTTATTGTTGAATTTTAAGTGTTCTTTGCATAATTTTGATATAGTCCTTTATCAGATGTATCTTTTGCAAATTTTTTTCTTAGTCTGTGCCTTATGTTCTGATTCTCTTGAGCCAGACACTTTCCAGGAAAAATTTACATTTGATTTAAATTATCCATTTCATATGGCATTAACAAAATGCATTTAGGTAATAAAGCCGACATATGTATTTGCAGTTTTATTTACATTGATATTTTATAATATTTTACTCCATTTAATTCAAGTTCAACTTTTACAAATGTGTTACTTAGTTCATGCCCTTACAATAATCCTATTTTGAAAAAAGTGCCCTGTGGAAGAAAGGCCAGAAGGGGCAATTTGCCATGACTCAAAAATGGCAAAGGCCTTACGTGTAAACCATTAATGCTTTTACAAAGTGGGTTAATATAGAGTTTCTCTATTTATTTCTGATGAAAGCATTGATTTCTAAAATATAAACTTATGTTAACATTTCTTTATTTTCTCATACAGAAGGCACCTCAAATAAAGGTGGGGGAAAAGATGAAAGAAATGGCTTTGGCCTGTGTCTGTTTTGACTTCTGAGAGATACTTTTTGCAAGAAATTGTTAAGTTTTGGCCCAAATAGTGGCCGCTGTTTTATCCTTCTTTGTGGTGGCCAAAATGCAAACCAGGATGAAGAAACCATCAGTGGCAGTTTGGGGAGGCGGAGGAGGGACTATCTAGACTCAGTGAATCACCAAGGAAACATGAGGCCTATTTCTCTGTGAAGCTAAACTTCAAAAAACAAGCTAAGAGATACAAAGGGAAAAGTGCGACTGCTCTGACAGCAAAAACAAGCAAATATCTCCAGAGGGGATTAATCCTTCTGCTTCAAAGTAACTAAAACAAAGAAAGCTGAGCCAGCTTCACTGGAAACAACACCTGTCCATCAGACAAGGATGAGTTAATCAAAAGAAAACGCTGCCTATGTGCACGACTCATCAGCCTGGACAGCTAACACTAAGGAACACGTTTTCACTATAAAGATTCAGCTTTCAAAATCCAGTTCCCTCTTGTAGAGCCACAGGGTTAAAAGGGACCTTAGAGATCATCTACATACCGGCCAAACTCTCAATGAATGCCAGTGTTTGCTTTATGTCCTTCTTGCCGGACTCTTTTCTGGCCTCTGTTCTGTCAGGATGTTTCCTGTTTAGCAAAACAGCTTTAATCCTTGAGTAGATTTAATTGCTGGAAAACAGTTCCTTAAAATTGGCCCCAAATTTAAGTGTAATTTATGAAGAAAGTTTTGGCCTTTGGAGACAGGTTTAATTTTACTTCCATGTGGAAAACCTTCAAATAAAATGATGACTATTGTGTACTCACGAACTAGCTCTTCTTCCCCCAGCTTAATCAGGTTCTGTGGTGGTGTACAAATGTTTCTACCACCTGATTACCATCTAGTTTTCAATGACTCTTTGAAAATATATTGGCTAACGCTAAATACAAGACTCCAGATGTAATCTAATCAGTACAGAGTACATTTGGATTTTTACCTCCGACCATCTGGAGGCTATATTTCTATTAACTCAAGTATAAGATCTCTTTGCTTTCTGTCATAAATTGTGCCCACGATCAATGCTTGTTTTTACATAAACTGCAATTAAGTTCCATTTCCCCCAACCTGTCTTGTGCAATGGATGTTTTAATCTAAGTGTGGGACTTCACATTTATTCCCATTGATTTTCAGCTTGTTACCTTTAGCTCACTTTTTAAGCTGACAGTCTTGAATTTTTACTTTGTTATTCAGAGTATCCGATATCCCTCACAAATTAGACTTTTGAAAATTTGATAAGCAGGCCCTGTGCTTTGTTATCCAAGTCACCGCTAAAAGTACCAAATAGAACAGAGCCCAAAACAGAAATACATGGCTTGAAAGAGACTTTCAGTATATGCCATCAGCTCGATAAGATATGCTTAAATGATCCACCTTCTCTTTTTTTCATTCTTCCATTTACAGACTTTATGCAAGGCTCTTATATTTGGAAGAACATACCAGACCTACAAAAACCCTTGTTTTGACTATTGGTTTCTTATCTCTCCTTCCAGCTTTCTCCTTCCTAGTGATAAGATAACACTCAAAACTCAAGATAATACTCAAATAAGTTAAAACTCAAGAGTAAATGGGACTTGCTCTAAACCCCAAAGTCTTAAGGATGACACTGTACTGCTACTTGGCACATAGAAGATTCCACTGTACATGCAAGGTCAGATTAAAGTAAAGTGACTCACACTTTGACAATTTAAACAATAAGTCGAGACTAGCTACTGCAGAGAGAAACACTCTTTATGGATAAATTTCTAGGTGTGTTCCTTAGCTAAAGTAAAAATAAAATAAAATAAAATTTAGAGAGTTGGTAACTTTACTTCAAGGGCCAATGTGATATCACAATAAGTCAGCAGTTTAGTCTTTCAGTCTGCCCACAGAGTTAGATTTTGTTGAAGGCAAAATGCTCAGCATGGTAACTAATCAGCACACTCTCTCCAAACATCCCCTGCCTTTATTTTCAGTTGCTTGTTACTTCAATTTACACCGATTTATCCTCCCTCACAACTCAACCCACAACTTTCTCATTGCCTGACCTGAGGCATGGATAGCAATTTTCTGTGTAATCAGCCAGAGGATGTAATCAGTGCAATTAACAGAAGGATTGGGAATACTACATGAAGCCTAAATTAAAATCCCACTAAAATTACTGTACTGTATCTGTAAATACTCACACTAAACAAATATTTCTTGGGATAAGTTTCTGGCAGTAGGATAATAATTTCAATGTAAAACTTCTGAAGGAGTTCAGATCCCATAACCACCCCCAATTCACTGCTTTAGTATACTTTATTGAGCACCTTCAGTATGCCTATTCTTAGGATGAAACAAAAGTGAAATAGGATGTGATATCCTTTCCTCGAGGAAGTTTGCTGTGTTGAAGAAGTAAGTCTTAAAATCATAAGAAGATTCCTAAAACAGTAAGAAAGAGTGCCAGACTAAAACTGCAAATAAAAAGAATATTCAAATGGGAAGAGGATAAGGTGAGTGTTATGTCTAGCTATGCGAGTCATCTGCCTTTACTTCCACAGGCCATAATTATAATCACCCACAAATCCCTTCCTCTCGTCCCCTTCATTGTGCTTGCTTCACTATGCCCTCTACTCCCTTGCCTTGCCTATGTAGAAGTAGCTAAATAGTGCTGGGGGCAGGAGGAGGTGTAGAGAAAAACATACATCAGCATGATTGGTATCACTTCAATTCACAGTCATAAGCTCATGTGGACCCTGATTAATGCCAAAATTGTACACCTTCAACAATTTTTCTTTCTCCCTCTGAATTTATTGTTTATATTACTTTTCTCCAAACTCACATTACCACTTTTCTCATCCCTCCAAGTTGATACCTGCCTTATACTTTGTTCTAAGATTCCCCATTAGAGTGAATTCTTCTTTATTCTCAGTAGCAATTTGGAAAAAACAATTTGCATTTCTGGCCCTCGTAATTCAGTGTAGAAACTTGCCTTCTCCCAGAAAAGCCAAAACCTCTCTACCTGTGTACTGGGGAGTTTCATCCTAAAATGATTTCTCAACAACTTTGCTCTTTTGTTTTTCCTCTCTCTACTGCATGATAAATCTTTCTTTCACCACTAGATTATTCACATTCCACGAAAACATTTAAATATATACATATTGAAACATACTTTGTATATCCCATCTTTTAAGAAAAAGAAAAGCATAAAGCAAATAAACAAAACCTCCCCTTATGTACCATCTCCTTCACTATTTTCTTGTTCTCTATCACAGCTCAGATTCCTCACCTTTTATTCACTGTTTTTCTCACTCCAATCTGGTTTCCAGCTTTACATTTTACCAAAATGGTTTTTTTACTAATGGTTTCCATGTTGCCTAATTCTATCACAGAAGGCATTCCACACTACACATCGTATTCTTCTTGAAACACTCTCTTTGCTCAACTTCCATGATAATGCATACCCCTCTGGTTTCTTCCCAGCCCACTATTCATTTTTTTTCAGACTGCCTTGCTGACGTTTCCTCCACCAAACTTATACATATTGAAGTATTTCAATATTCCTTCCAAACCCATCTTTTCTATCAACTTCTTCCTGTTGATCTAATCCAGACTTATGTCTTTAAATGGCATCCCTGTGCTGAATATTCACAAATTATGTCTCTAGCCCAGATTTATCCTGTGAACTCTGAACTGTCTATGTATATCTTTCCTTGGATTTTTACCAACAATTTCTCAGGCTTACTATGATTACACTACAATTCTTAATTCCTCACTCCTTTCCTGAAAATATGAGAGGTATAGAGAGAAATGGAGAAATTAAGGTACCAGTAGGTAAAATGAGACCAAAAATAATGTGCTAGGAGTGGGAGAATAAGAAACATGAAGGATTTCAATCGTGGATGTGGTTAGAATGTGAAATCTTGAGTTTAATGTAATAAACATTTTAAGAGATGACAGAATATACTCCATTACTAATATAAGTACTGATAACTAAAGTTCAGTTGAAACTTATAGGTGTCAAAGAAACCAAAGTATTCTAAGAACAATGTGCAGGTCAGTCCATGTGACCTGAAATTATGTAGAATGATGACAGGATTTAGGGTGGAACAGTGAAAAATAAACTAACTAGAAGGATAGAGAAAAAGAATGGCAGAAAATAGATGGATGACATGAGACTGGAAAAAAGACTTGTTTTGTATTGTTTAAGAGAGTAGAAGAACATTGGTCTAGAATAAGCCATGGTGATGAGAGGTAGCCTTAATATACTGGGAAAATGATCATTGATCATTTTCCACTTCTTGAAGGTCTTCCTGAGTAAGCATTATCCTTGGGAGTTAATCAGCCTTCAATTTTGATAAACTCTGGATAGAAGGAGTTGAGGATGCATGAGAATTAAATTATCATTGGTCAGACATTCCAGAATACATAGAGGAAAAAGTTGAGGGGGATAGTAAGATAGATTCGGTGAGAAGAATTACATCATCAGAATAGGAATGAAAGTAATGGAGAGAGCAGATGACATGAGGACTTGACCATCAGTGATTAAAGATGACAAGGATATGAGAGAAAGTGCATTAAATTCACAAAAAGTTTACACATAAAATTTAAGGTTGCCATCTCTTATGATATGGGTACAAATCTTCCTAGGGTTGTGAGACTGAGGTGTTCAGAAATCAGCAATAAAAATCATGTTGTTAATCTATTTTCTCAATTAACTTTATAAAACCTTTTAAATAATAAACACATGGTGTAGATAGATATGGCATGTTTCACACTCAGCTTATTTTTCTTAGTGGAAAACATGTCTCCTGTGGTATCTGCAGGTATTTTATAGAATCATGAGGACTTTAGATGAAAAAAGACATACATAGCAAGTGTGAAACTTGATCCATTATTTGTGATACAGAATATGATTCAAACTAATTTGTCAAATGTATGCCAATTTTCTGAGATATCTTCTCCTATCCCCAAACTATTTCTCCTTAAATATTTAGTGTAAAAACACAATTGAGCATTTCTGAAAGCAGTTCATTTGGAACATATTTTAATAAAATGCCCTTTTAAAAAAGTAAAAGAAAATTAGCATTTATTCTTTATTTTTTACTTTTCAACTTTTATTTTAAGTTCTGGGGTACATATGCAGGATGTGCAGTCCTAGAATGTAATTTTTTATGAAGATGAAATTGACTTAGAGCTTCTAGGTTTATCCAGTGAGGTTAATTCTCTCAAGAATGGGATGAAAGAGATGAAACATTTTTATACAAAGTAGAGGTAGTTTCTGAGATTTATTTTAATTCCTGGATGTTATAACTTACTTATAATTTCACCAATTCACAGTCTTAAACAACCAGATGAAAATAAGGACTAAATTCAGTTAGCTATCATCCACCCCTTACCCGCCTGATTCCTCAGCCCTTCTTCCAGTGCTATATGACTCCAGGCTCCTCAGGATCGTCAGAAGATTGAGCTGATTTTTGGTGTTAGCTTCATCTATAATGATTTGTAACACAAAAGCAAAATTTGTTTTGCTTTTTTCCTGAACATTGTATACATGAAATCCCATAGATTTTGTGCATATTACTGAATACCTGGTTAAAATTTTGCTGAGGAATATCAATTTAGAAATGTGAGAATATTCTAGTCATGTTTTACTGGGGAAAATGCCCCCCCAAAATGCCCCTGTCATTTTTTTTTTTTTTTTTTTTTTTGCCATGGTTACCTTTTTCAACTGAAAACTGATAGCAGTATGCCAGCAAGAGAATACATCATATTAGTCAGGATGGAAGTAAGGCTGATACAATAAAGAAGTTAAAAAATACAGTTATGTGAACAACATGAAATAGTATTTCTCTCTCATAGAAAAGTCCAGGTTGATGATTTCAGTATGGGATGGTGATTTGGTGGCCCCGGATCTTGTTATTCTGTCATCCTCAACATGTGACTTCCCCATCATAGCCCAAATCCCTACCATATGAATACATTCTAGCTAGGAGGTAAGAGGAGGAAGAAGGAAAGAACACGTCTCTTCTTCTTAAGAAACAGCCCAAAATTTGAACATGACTTTCCTGCCCACATTCTATTAGCCAGGACTTAGTCATTGGGTCATACATTTCTGCAAAGGGAAGTTTGAAAATGTATTTTAAAAAATCTGTGCAGCCATGTGCTATTACTAAGAAAGAAGGGGAGAATAGATATTGAACAAGAATAAGCAGTTAATGCCACACATATCCACTGTTTGCTCTAAAAAAGAATTGTTGGAGGTTTTCTGTAGCAGCTTAAAAATTTGTGTTATTGTGCAACTGATACAAATGGATACTTTGCACAATTCATATAATATAATTGATAATTATTTATCTTACATGTTGCTATACTTAATGTCAATCTCTTTCACTAGTCTCTGCACTCCAAGAAGGTAGGGCTCATGTCTGATTTAATAATAATTTTATAATCCTCTTTCTATTACAAATAGTTACTTTTTGAATAAATGAGTACAAGAAGGGACCCTGCATCAAATTGACCGTCAGCTTCTTCACCAAAAACCATGAACCCTCCCAAAAAATTGGCGGTTATTAAAAATAACCAAAACAGTGAATTTAGTACTATAAGAAAGTATTTAACCCTTCAAGGTCTACAGATAACAAAAATTTTCAAGCCTATATTTCACTCAGAAGAAAACTTGTTTTAGTCAGGTCAGAAGGATCTTGTAACTTTGTGTGTCCCCTCATGTGTGAAACTTAGTTCCTCTGTCACGTTTCTATTGCACTTATTTCTTCCAAATTCAGATCCTTGTTCAATGCAATGTGCCCATTTGCCTGTGTATCCACCCCAATAGTGAAAACATCTCTGTGCATACATGTGGAAACTGCAACATCGTATGAGTATGATTTCTTCTTCAAAGCAGAAAACAAGTCAACAGTTTTATGCACATTCATGTTCTTAAAACAAACACCTGTCTAGAATAAGTAATATATGTAGAGTTATCTTTTGTAATTATCTTCTCATAATTTTCCAGTAAATACATCAAGTATCCACTGCCTGGATAAAGAAAACGATACAAGAATGCTACCTAGTATGTTTGCTTCCTTCACTTCTAATCACAAGATACTCTAGCTTTGCTTAGAAATCATTCTTGGGTGCCATTCAGGAGAAGGAGAAGGAGAAGGAGAAGGAGAAGGAGAAGGAGAAGGAGAGAGAGAGAGAACTGGCTTGCTACCTGCAATTGGCCAGAGTCAGACCAAGCCCATCTAGTCAGGAGAGCTCATTACTTGTTCATCAACTACTTCAGTGCTATGGGACATGGAAAGGTAAAGCAGCAGGACTCTACGGAGCCACAGGGGCCAGTGTTTCAGCCACTGTTTCATTGGCCTAGATATTTCCGATATTTCCGTATTCCTCTTCAATGACTGTGAAACTGAGTGTACTTTCCAGTTCCTAGCATCCACTCGTTCCCTTTTCTGAGAGTCCAGGTAAGATGGTAGCATCACCACAGATACACAGCCACAGCTGGCAGCTTGGTTTCTGGACCCATAATCATGCCAATCAGCACTTTCTACACAAAACCTTTTCAACAACCCTACAACCAAAGGCCCCACTTGATGCCACCAGATTTCTCTTTCAATTCAAGTCTTACAATTAGGCAGCTTTGTGTTTTTTTTCACACTTATGCATTATGATAGTTATTTAGGCTATGCACAATAGTCTCCAAGAATATGCTTCCCATTCCAGGCCTTCCTCCTACTCAGCAATGTTGCTAAAAAATGCAAAGACACTCAGTGAAGGTCATAAGTAATGCTGGTAGTTAAGGCAACAGGCAACAGTTTCTTTTCCTCCAGCTCACCACTTCAAGAAAACATGATGTAGAAACTTCCATGCAGCCTCACACCCTGCTCTCCCTTTGTATCCTGGCACTCTCATCCTGATACACTAAAAAACTCAGCATTTTACTCACATAACTGTGCTTTATTAGGAATTGGATAATCAAACCCACACATAATGAGACACATACCCCACTCACCTTAATATGGTTTTTTAAAAAGTCTGAGTAAAAGGAAGTGGCCATTTCTGTTGCAACTGTGAAAATAGAAATTTTATTATAGCATCTGACATCTATACAATAAATGGGTAAGAACATTTTAGAAATAACTGAAAGCTGTGATCATCTTTTTTTTCCCCATACAAAGCTGTTCTCAAAAAGCACCAAATACCCAGTAGCTAAAGTGAAAATAAAACTCAAAATTGAGCATAAAATGATAAATCACTAACCTTTGTTGGAGGAATGGCACTTAAAGATTTAACACAGGAAGCATCATGGCATTCACACTTCTATTCTATGGGGGTGGATCAGAGGGAACAATGGTACGATTCGTACATATTTTGCACTCTAATTAAGAAATGAAGGTTTTTTGTTGTTGTTGTTCTGCTTTTGTTTTTGCAGCAAGGTAGAACTATAGAAAGTCAAGACAAAGATTGCTAGCGATCTTTAGGGAAAAGCTAAAAAAATCAGGCATTCTTAGGAATATTAAGTAATGCAATCAACATTTTGCAAAATATTGGAGGGTGCAAGTGTCCATAAGAATCAATAGAAAACATTTCTACTAAAAGTGAGCTTTGAGCATATGAAGGCACAATGGTAAAGTTTTATTTATGTCATTAAAAAAAAAACCATATATGGAATCAATCCATCCCAATACACAAAGACAGAGGTCAAGAACAAGGTGGGGAATACAGAGGAGTATCCGGGATGTCCACATAAGTTCATAAAAGATTATTTTCTTCAACATCCAAATTAAAAGTCCTCCTGTTTACTTTGGTAAACGACTGCCTAATTTTCATGGAGTATTGTTCTATTTATAACACAGTATTAAATTTGCAATCTAAATAAGATTAGCTCAGAAACCATCCTATCATGTGTGGAAAGTTCCACTGATGTTTTCCAAGATTCCTGTGAATACACGGACCTTGTATTCTCATGTTTGGACCATTCTCACTCTTATTTTCTGCTCTCAGTCTCATGCTTATTTTACTTCCTTCGACTTTTTTTTCCCCTCTATCCCACATAGACTTAAACATGGAAACTTATTTTTTTTCATTATAACCCAGACATCATTTTCACAATACAGTAAGGCACTATATCCATGGATAGCAATTGAGGTGGGAGAATATGTCACTTTACTGCATGTTACGGCATATAACTTAAGTCTTCCTAAAATGCTTCTTACTAATAAGTACCATATTTAATTTCTCACTGACTGATTTTTATTGTAGTCATTTGACCCTACTATTAAGGCTGAATTCCTAAGCTCACTTCTCATATTCCCCTTCTGGATTACCATTTCATGTCTAGAAAAAAAGTAAAATAGAAAAGCAGAAATGATTATACAATGTTGCTTGTATCCATATGGGTGGCCACATGGTGCTAGCACAGCCCCCTGGTTTTCATTGTCAGCTACACCTGCTGAAGACTGGGAGATTTGATAGACATGGAGATGGAAATCTTCTCTATCAGGTGCCCAGCAACACTGGTGAAACAAGTGGTCTTTCTGCATCCTTGATCTGTTCTGTCTTGAAATTTGGCACTGAGACTTCAGAGTAACTATGACCTTTTAAAGTAACTTTTGTTCTTTCTTCTGGAGTAGGTTAAAAAAAAAAAAAACTCAATTCTGGCTATGCTGGTATGCAATATTATGGACTCAAAAGTTAAATAAATTATCTTTAAAAATCATTCTGACACCATTGATCTTCACAAAAGTTTAGTGGGTAGGTAGAGATAATGTCAAGTGCCTGTAAAGAATATGGAAAATAGTTTATCCACTGAGAGTGAAATAAGCAAGGAGAAACACAGACAGCAAGATACTAGTCATCTGCTGAAGTGCCAGAGAGATTTTGTAAAACATGAAGCTAAGCAGATTTGGAAATACCCAGGTTTAAGTAAAATGGCGTGAGCAAAAGCCTACAGGAAGAGGAAGACTAGAAAATGCAACTTGAATCTCAATCATTTTATTTTACTCAGTTTGAAGAAAGAGGAAAATCATTGGCATGGGTTTATAAAGGGAGCCAAGGGGTAAGGAAATGATGTCAGTGTAGTTTCAGCATAACCCAGACTAGAGTGTTCTTTGATGGGCAAACTTGGATCTCCAGTTGGCACATTTATGTTTATTGATGGAATTGATTGTAGATTATCCCGTTATGTCTTGATTTACTCCATGATCAAGAAAATCTACTTAAATTATATCCCTTTTGCTCCACGTTCATCTGGCAGCTTCTTAATCAAAATAACTGGATCCCCATGTAAATTTTCTACCAGTGGTGAGAATGCAATGGTAAGCTGACATAAATTTTTGGTCCGCCTGGGACTTCCACTAAGTTTTCTATGCCTTAGCATCCGTGTTTTTCTTTTTATTATATTCAGTAGTTAGTTATTAGAAGTTTCCACATCTGTAGAGTTAATAACAGTGTGCATGAGAATTAATTAATATGTGTAAAGCATTTAGAGCAGTACTAGAAATGCACTTCAATTCTAATTACATGTTAAAATCTTCTCAGTGTTATTGTAGATCATCTTGCTGGCAAGAAGTTGAGTTAGATATGAGCTAGTTCTCCAGCTTGATCATCTTTGAGTACAGTGAAAAAGCCAAAGACATAGGAAGTTGCAGATCTGAGATAATGATCTTTGCAAGTTACTTCTACTTTGTGAAACCTGAGCCAACCAGTCTCCATTCTCTTTCTTATACCTGCTTGTCATCTACATCTTTCCAAAAGAGTTTGGAGTTTGGAATTTGGAGGATGCCATTTTATTTTATTTAAAAAAGGAAGGGGGTTTCATTCATTCTACAGATAGACTTGATATACAACGTATATATGACACTTATAATTTTGCATTTCAAATGAGATAAAGATGAATTGAAGGGGACGGTCGAGACCTACAGAGCAGGAACCAGCAAAGAGTTTCTGTAAAGAGCCAGATACTAAATGTCTTCAGCTTTTTGAGCCATACAATCTTCATCACAACTTCTCAACACCAAGGTGGAGCATGACAGCAACCACAGGTAACATGTAAACTAATGAGCTTGCACATATTTCAATAAAACTTTATTACATAAGCAGGTTGCAATATGTATTTGATTCATTGGCTATAGTGTGTTGGCCTGTGCTACTGATTAAAGTATACTGATTCCTTCTAAACCCATGACATAATTTAAATTTATAATAATAAAAAAAAGAAAGTACAATCAGGAGATATTGTTAACCAATCACAACAGAACTTGAGATTATTGAGAATTTGGCTCAGACAGAAAACACCGTGTAATATCTATATCCATATCTACCTACCTACCTACCTACCTACCTACCTACCTATTTATGAATTACAGAAATGTGAATACTGACTGAATATTTGGTATTAAAGAATTGTTGATCATTTTTGGAGGACAATGGTATTTTGGTTATGTTTTAAAACACCCCATCTTTCAGAGAAATATTCTGAAATATTTTCAGATGAAATGATTCAATGCCTGATATTTATTTCAAAAGTATTGAAGGAGAAATGGAGTTGGAATATAGATAAAACAAAATGACTCATGAATTGAACATTGCTGAGATTAGGTGATGAATACATGGAATTCATTATACCATTCTATCTACTTTTGTATACGTTTAAAATTTTCTATAATTTTTTTGAAATATAAAAATACACAATGCGGAATCTTTCTTTCTTGCTCACACACTCTTTCTCTCTCTCTCTCTCTCTCTCTCACACACACAGACACAGAAACTCAAATGCAGGCTGATAGCTCAAAGAATAGAGGCAAAGCAAACTTCAGGACTGAGCTAAAAAGATGGAGTACATAACATAGGATGTCTTGTGTTTACTTTACAATTATTGTCTTAAATAACATAAAATTTAGTTTAATGAGAGGTACAATGGAATATAATTCTGCTAACAGATGAAGATTCTAATTATAGACTTATTAGATGGAGTGCTACTTTCTAATTTAGGGCAAAAGAAATCAATACAGGATAGGAGTAACAGACACAATTTCTTTTCACAGACCTTCAATGTTGGGATCTATCCCATGAAAAGACAACCAACAACACGAGTTGAGTGTGGGTTGTGGGATCTGCATGGAATTACAGTTTACAAAACAAAACTCCAAGTCTTTCCTCATGATTTTCCTTTGCCTGCCAAACATCCCCTCATCAATTTAACCCATGTTCTGATGTCAACTCCAGGCAGAGTTTATACTCTCACTATGCTTTGACCACTTTTATCAGAAATGCCTGGTTGGATCGCAAATCACCCATTTAGTAGCCTATTATTCCACCCTAACTATGCTCAAAACCCTTTAAAGCAGACAGCATCTTCTTCTTGGTATCCTGAGAAGCCTATGCAGGGCCCGATTCAGTATACATCATCAGAAAATGTCTTAAATGATTACACGTTCATTAACAGAAAAGAAGCAGCAATAGGCACTGTTGATCCTGTATATATTCATAGGATTACAACTCATCTTCAGGAGGTTGCATCAGATTTTTCTTTTCTCCCTGTAAACTTATACATGCTTAGGCTCCATTTAAAATTACCTCTACATTAATTACTTCCCAACGATCTTTTACCTCTCCCTCTGCAATAATCCATTGGCATTTGCGCGCGCGTGTGTGTGTGTGTGTGTGTGTGTGTGTGTGTTGATTCTAATATAACAATTTTAGGACACTGCCAGGTAAAGACAAGCCTTTTGCTCTTACTGAACTCTGATCTTTGGAGGGAAGGTGCTGGGCCTGGCATCATATCTTATGTAGTATTAATTCTCAGTAACTTTGTTCATGTGAATAAATGAATGAATTTGTATGGCTATATCTATACACCTCAAACTTCAAAGTGATTTCAAGAGCTTCTCAGCAAATCTTTTGAGAAATTTGTCAAGTCTATTTTCTAGGCCCTGTCTGACCTGAAAGAAGCTTCCCTCTGCTTTTAGATATTTGTAATCTACTTGCCTGTTGGCAGTTAATTTTTTCCTTTCTTGCTATCTCAATAATAACAAAATAACTCCAATGTCTCTTTTCAAATTTCCCATGCTTCCCAAATCTCCACTTTTCAAATAACTAAATTCCTTTCAAAATTGCTTATTCCTCTGCTTTTATGAGCATACCTCTGTACTAGCCACTCCTGCCTTAAATAAAGCTAGTCTACTGTGAC
Source organism: Trachypithecus francoisi (assembly GCF_009764315.1). Classification (NCBI taxonomy): domain Eukaryota; kingdom Metazoa; phylum Chordata; class Mammalia; order Primates; family Cercopithecidae; genus Trachypithecus; species Trachypithecus francoisi. Next base: position 72,308,006 of record NW_022681453.1, on the reverse strand, counting down.
TCAGTAAAGATGTTTACATTTCTGAAATCAAACATGCTTTATTAATACACTTGCCAAAAGCGGACCTGTAAGAGCAAATTCATTTGGAAAAAGAATATTTTCATTTTTCTAGTGTTAATGAATGTCTTTATTTTTTAAACTTTTCTTTCTAGTGCCTCCACCCTCACAATTTACCTCTCCTTTCAGTCTTAGTAAAACAGTTTGTTATTTCCAGGTTAGGATTTATACCTCTTGAAGTCTGGGGAATAAAATTCCTAATACCTGGAGTTCATCTGTCTAGTTTGTACCAAGCATAAGGCCAATGGTGTTCTTTTTTAAAAAATCTTTAAAAAAAAAAAAAAGCAAGAGGAAAAAGAAGGAAAAGAAGAACAAGACAAAAAGAACAACCAATTGATAGAGGCAAATGTAGAAAGTTACACTACCAGTAAATTACCTGAGAGCCTAGACAGTAAATTACCAATGAGTTGTGCTACCAGTGCTTTATTCCCTGATCTGCACTGTCACAGCACACAACAGTGCAAGTCATGTTGAAATCACTATGTGATAAAATTTGAGAGCTTGTAGACACTCTTCGTTGCACAAATGAGAGATGTGCAAAAGCTTTGGTGAGAAGAATATGACTTCTGAGATAAAATGTAGTTAAGATTCAGCGTACTATTAAAATTAGTAGTATAACTTCAGCCAGTACTCACTTTAGACTCTAATGGGTGGCTTCTGTAGCATGGTGTTTAGAAGCACAAACTTGGAAGCCAGGCTACCTTGATTGAGAAGCCAGCTCTCCCACCAGTAGCCATGAGACAGTGACTTTAAAACTCTATGCTCAGTTTCCTCATCTATGAAATGGGGTAATGATAGTTAGGTATCTCATGGGGTTATTGTGAAAATCAACTGAGTTGATATAAGTAAAACACTTAGAATAGGTCTTGCCTCATAATACATGTTCAGTGAATGTTTCTGATAATATAAACATCTGCAGATACAAATATTTAGAACATGTGCAGAGAAGATCAGGTAGCTTATTGCCTAAGTTGGCTTCCGTATGAGATGCTGAGAGGGGCCTGCTGCAATCAGTAATAATTGTTACCTGCAGGTTTTGTGATCAAATTATTCCTTCCAAGGCAAGGCTCTGTATAATTTACTGTAAGTCAGTTGCATGACGTTCTCTCCCCAGCCAACTATTGTTCTCAAATTATTCCCATATTGGTTTAGAATAATCCGATTTGACCCTTATTTACTGTTGCCAGGAAGATTAAACTAAAGTCTTTGGCAGCCGAAAATGTAAGAGCTCAGACCAGTAGTCCTGGACAAATCCTTGTCATTCACAGCCTTAGGAAAGATCTGTACCTTGCCCAAGGAACACCTTGGTAGGCACTTGGCCCAATTCCTTGAATGTTCCGTGACTATGCTGTTAAATGTCTCGCTCAGAAGGGCAGAAGCTGAATGTGCCACTGAAGCTTCTCTCCAACCAAATCCTTGGCGAGATTAGGTTATTGTTGGTTTAATCCCTTGAAGTGTGTGCATGTTAGAGTTCTAAAAATTGTCGCTATTAAAACATGATTTTTTAATCATTCAAACCTGGATGTAATATTCCTAAATTTCTTCAAAGCAAACACAAAGCCATGGTAGTTAAAGAAAAATGTGGGGTTATAGGAGTTTTTTGTAAAATCTGGGGAAAATGAAATGATAGCAACTTTGCAGGTTGATATTTTAGGGCAGGCATTTGAAAAACATGCACACCTGTGAACTCTGAAGCATTCCATACCACACATAATGTTGATTAATCACCAAAATGATTATGCTAAGTGGCATCCACAGTAATTTAAACAGATATATAAATGGTTTGTAATTACAGGATATTGGGCTCTGTAATTCATTGCTTAGCAAAGAGGTATTTGTTGTATAATTACTGTATCTTTGTGAGATATTTGTTGTGCATTTATGGTGTAGTTAATACTGAGCTTGCAGGCTACTGTCTTTGGTTCCCTCTTGTCTAAAGTCAAGCAGTCTTCAATAAAGGGTAGAACTACAATTACCTTGGCAAATAAATACTCTATAGTATTTGGGAAGATCATGAATGTGGAGAGATTTACAATAACAATATTCAAAAGCAAATATAGTTAACACTTGATTTTTCCACAACACTGAAAGGTAGCATTGGTGTGGCTAATAATATAGTTAAGAACTATGTGCTGTATAACTCAAGTCATGGCCCACAATGGACTCGTTTTGTAGATTCCAGGAGCATACTTCTAATATAGCCTGATAGCAAGATACTATGCCCAATGTGCACTGGAAAAATACAGATATAACTCCCACATAGATAATAATCCAGAGTTCAGCTGCAGGGAAAAGCTAAAAGGGAAGAATGAAAAAGTTATTTTTAAAATCTTTTTCCTATACTCCAGAAATACAATGAATAGATTTAGTCATGCCTGCAAAGCTGGCTGCTATGTAATTGTGTCCAATTGTCCATTTCCACTAAGTAGAGAGCAAAAAATAAGTTCTATGTGAAAGAGAGAAAAAGAGAGGGGAGGAGGGAGGGATATAACAAAAGAGAATTTATATCAAACGTAAGGACAACTTCAAATAAGTATTTGAGAGTTTTGTTTTGTCTTGAAATCATGAACGACAATAACTGAGATGCACACACAAATAATCCACCAAAGTAAAAGATTTACATCTGCCTGAATAGACAATTTGAGATTTCTGGACTTCCATAATAATGGCAGTCCTATAGACGAAGAGCATAAATGGGTAGAAAAGTGCTGAGCTTTAGCTAACACCGTTGGCATGAACCAGTTTGGGACTATCTGGCACTGTCTGTGGAGGTAATAAAGACAATGAGCAGCTAACATATTCAATTTATGAGAATGAATGAGACATTCAAAATCATGCACATACTCAACTGCTGTGTATTGATAACAAGTACCTAAAGGAAATTAGGACACTAAATTAAAAAATAAATATCTAGATGTTCGTAAGAGAAGAATGCAGTTAAAAGGAGTAAATAACATATAATGAATGCTTTAAGACAAGAAATCAAAGATATCTGGACAAACTTCTCTTACATTGAGAAATTCAGTTTGTTTATGACAGGATATATTTGGACATATTAAAATAATGCCTTACTAAGCATTCAGAGTCTTATTGTTTTAGTCAGGTACATGAAAAAAATGATAAATAAATAGAAATATGTTACTGCTTTCTTCAAGTTCTATGGAAATTATTCACAAATAACCAAAATTTGATGTTTTTTTTTGTTACCAGAAAGAAAATATTAAACAGTGTCTGCAGAAATTTTAGTAAATTAAAAAATCTATAATTAATGAAGTTCTTGAAAAATAATCACAAAGAAACCATTAAGGTGTTGGAAATAGTATGCTTTACAAGTTTCTAGGCATCTCTTTTTTGATCTTTTCATCTCAGCTCTTATAATCTCCAAAGTCCAACTTGAGCATGACGAAGGGTTATTGTAGAGTTTTTTTAAGACTGAGAGTATGAATTTAAAGAGATTATCTACAGTTACAAAAGGACATATACAGACAGAAAGATATATATTTAGATATACAGATAGCAACTGCATGCTCAAACGATTTCTTAAAACACCTCAACTTTGAATATACTTTCTCATTGCTTAAATGTCTATATTTCTGATAATTTACATTATTTCAGCTGTTAATCTATATTTTACACTTAAAGTATTAAAATGTTTTCCAGTTGTCATTTTAAATTTATAATAACATCAATTATATTTTATAACTACATTAAAATTTTTTGAACCCATTTTTAAATTAAAAAAAGATTTGAAAACTTACATTATCATTATTTTTCTTCTCGTTCCTATTTTCAAGTTCGCCTTCCCCATGGCTATAGCAGCTAATGTCGCTCACTTTGCCTTTGCATAAATACCACCCTCTCAGGAGGCCCTCCTTGACCACTCTTTTAATAATTGCAAACCTTTCCTTGATTATTACCCCTGTACTCTGTGTGCCTGTTTCCATGCCTACTTATCACCAGCGGATTATTTTATACATTTTACCCGTTTGTTTATTATCTACCTCCTCCCTGCAAAAATGCAAGTTCCAGAAGTGGTTAGAAGTGTTTTGTATTTTATTCACCTCTAAATCCTCAGCATTTAGGAGATTCCATGGTATATAATTAGTTTCCAGTAAATATTTGTTGAATAAATGGGTCCACTCTCATAATTTCAACTGCCATTTCTGTGTTATTTCCAATTTTTTTTTTTCAGTAGCCCTAAAGATCTCTTTCCCAGGTTTATTCCCAATATTCCCAATATTCCATTGCCTGCTTTAATCACCCTCAAACATCTCAAACTCAGTGAACTCAAAACTAAATTCATTATCTTGCCTTCTAACATCTTCACATCACCTACTTTACCTCCTATAATCTCATATAATCTCCTCTGTGGTGAATATCAAGCATCCATCCAGACACAAGTGAAACATTTTGAAGTTATGCCACAAATTCTTGTTAGAAGATCTTTACCTACTCTTGCATCAATCCTCTCCCTTCTCGAATGTGCCTTAGTGCCCTTGTTGAGAGAACCTTGTTAAGAGGAGTACAGTAGCCTCTTTTTTTTTTTTTTTTTTGACAGTGTTGCTATGTTGCCTAGGTTGGAGTGCAGTGGCATAATCTCGGCTCACTGCAACTTCCACCTCCTGGGTTTAAGAGATTCTCCTGTCTCAGCCTCCCAAGTAACTGGGATTACAGGTGCCCACTACCACACCTGGCTAATTTTTGTATTTTTAGTAGAGATGGAGTTTCACCATGTTGGCCAGGCTGGTCTCGAACTCCCAAAGTCAGGTGATCCACCCGCCTCAGTCTCCCAAATTGCTGGGATTACAGGCATGAGCCACCGTGCCAGGCCCTACAATAGCCTCTTAATTGTTGTCCCTGTGATATTGTTTGTCTGTGTCCTCACCCAAATCTCATCTTGAATTGTAGTTCCATAATCCCCACATGTTGTGACAGGGACCCAGTGGGAGGTAACTGAATCATGGAGGCAGTTACCTCTATGCTGTTTTCACGAGAGTGAGTGAGTTCTCAGGAGAATGGATGGTTTTATCAGGGGTTTTCCACTCCCACCCCTTTGCTGTGCACGTATAATTCCTGCTTGTCATGTAAAGACATGTTTACTTCTCTTTCTGATATGATTATAAATTCCTGTGCCCTCCACAGGCATGCAGAATGGTGAGTCAATTAAATCTCTTTCCCTTACAAATTACCCAGTTTCAGGTAGTCCATATAGCAGCGTCAGAATGGAATAATACAGTAAATTGGTGCCACAGAGAATGGGATGCTGCGATACCTGAAAATGTGAAAGTCACTTTGGAATTGAGTGACAGACAGAGGTTGGAACAGTCTGGAGGGCTCAGAAGAAGATAGGAAAATTTAAGAAAGTTTAGAACTTCCTAGAGACTTGTTGAATTGCTTTGACCAAAACGTTGATAGCAACATGGACAATGAAGTCTGGGCTGAGGTGGTCTCAGATAGAGATGGAGAACTTGTTGGAAACTGCAGTAAAGATCACTTTTGCTATGCAAAGAGACTGGTAGCATTTTCCTTTGCCCCAGAGATCTGTGGAACTTTGAACTTGAGAGACCTGATTTAGGGTACCTGGCAGAACAAATTTCTAAGCAGCAAATCATTCAAGAGGAAACAAAGCATAAATGATAAATGTTTGAAAAATTTGCAGCCTGATGATGTGATAGAAAAGAAAATCCCATTTTCTGGGGAGAAATTCAAGCTGCCTGAATCAATCTGCATAGGTAACAATAAGCTGAAGATTAATCACCAAGACAGTGGGGAAAATGTCTCCAGGACATGTCAGAAATCCTTACTGTAGTCCCTCCTATCACAGACCCAGAGGCCTAGGAGGGAAAAATGGTTTTTTTTCCCCTCCTGCTATGTGCAGTCTTAAGACTTGGCTAAACGAGGCCAACATACAGCTCAGTCCATTGCTTGAGAGGGTGCATCTCCCAGGCCTTGGCAGTTTCCATGTGGTGTTGGGTCTGCGAGTACACAGAGGTCAAGAATTGAGGTTTGGGGACCTCTGCATAGATTTCAGAGGATGTATGGAAACACCTGGAGGTCCAGGCAGAAGTTTGCTGCAGGGGCAGAGCCCTCATGGAGAACCTCTGCTAGGGCAGTGCAGAACAGAAATGTGGGGTTGGGGACCCCAGAGAGAGTCCCCACTGGGGCACTGTCTAGTGGAGCTGTGAAAAGAGGACCACCATCCTCCAGACCCCAGAATGGTAGCTCCACTGACAGCTTGCACCATGCACATGGAAAAGCTGACACTCAACACCAGCTGTGAAGGCAGCCGGGAGGGAAGGTATACTCTGCAAAGCCACAGGGGTGGAGCTGCAGAAGGCCATGGGAGCCCACCTCTTGCATCAGTGTGACCAGGATTTGAGGCATGGAGTCAGAGGATATCATTTTTGAACTTTAAAGTATAATTACGGCTTTATTGGATTTCTGACTTGCATGGAACCTGTCACCCCTTTGTTTTGGTCAATTTCTCCCATTTGGAACAGGTGTATTTACCCAAAGACTGTACACCATTATATCTCGAAGTAACTAACTTGCTTTTGATTTTACAGACTCACAGGTAAAGGGACTTGCCGTGTCTCAGATGAGACTTTAGACTTGGACTTTTGTATTAATGCTGGAATGAGTTAAGACTTTGGGAGACTGTTGAGAAGTCATAATTGTGTTTTGAAATGTGAGGACATGATATTTGGGAGCGGCCAAAGGTGAAATTATATGTTTGGCTGGGTCCCACCCAAATCTCATCTTGAATTATAGTTCCCATAATTCCCATGTATCATAGAAGGAATCTGGTGAGAGGTAATTAAATCATGGGGATGGTTACTTCCATTCTGTTCTCATGATAGTGAGTTCTCACAAGATCTGATGGTTTTGTAAGGTGCTTTTCCCTCACTTTGCTCTGCACTTCTTCTTCCTGCTGTAATTTGAAGAAGGACGTATTTGCTTCCCCTTTTGTCATGATTGTAAATTTCCTGAGGCCTCCCCAGCCATGTGGAACTGTGAATCAATTAAACCTCTTTCCTTTATAAATTACCCAGGCTCAGGTAGTCCTTTATAGCAATGTGAGAATGGATTAACACATCCTGTCTATATTGCATACTTCCAAAAGTCCAAATCTGGTCATGTCTCTTTGTCTCTTAGAACCATTCAGTAAAGGTCATGACTAAAAACATTTAATAGGTGTGATAAAGAGACCTTGCTATGATTCAGCCTCTATACATTTCCACAGCCTAATTTTTCTGTTGTTTTGAGCTCAATCTCAATGTCAACTTCTTTTCCAAATCACAAGTTTCTTTATTTATTAATGCTCTTACGTATGTTCATCTTTAACAAAGAAAACCATTCTTCCAGTTGCAAACTCCAACTCATCTTTTAAGACCAAGTCCAAGATCTGCCTCTTCTAATAGTTATATTGTTACTTTCTCAGATAGAGTTCACAATGCTCATTTCTACTGCTTCCTATACATACTCAGTCTCAGCACTATACATTTATTGTATTCATTTTTACATATTTCTACCCTGTGTTGAGCCATGAGCTCTTAGACAGCAGGGAATATAGATATAATTTGTCTTGCAATTTGAAAGCCCCTCAATAGTGGGGAACACGAACACCTAAGTGAATGAATGAAGAACTATGAGTTTGAATAGAAATATAAAACAGTGAGACTGTAGAAGGACCTTAACTGTTTAAAATGTATAAAAAAGAGAATATAGAGTTAATTTAAGTTCATGAACAAGGAAGTGACAGAATAAAATTAATTTTTAAGAACTTTTGATTCAAATATCAACATTAAGATGCTTGAAAAGGAGAAGAGGAGAAGAGGCAAGGTCTATAAATTAGGAAGACACTGAAGGAGTAAGATAGAAAAAACAAAACACCTATCCCAAGGCAAAAGTCTGAATTAGTTGCCCCGTTGTATTTCTTCATGTCATTGTACTTATAATGCTTGAAGACCTCCTTTTCTCTTCTCCAACTCTCCCAGCAGACTGTAACCTTCCAAGGCAGGACTGGATATTATTTGTCAGCATGATGTAAATATTTGCCACAGTCTCTGACAAATGACAGATACACAAAAAATTGGCATAATGAGTTAAGAAGGAATACAACAGCTCAGGTTAGGGTAATGGCAGTGGGAAGAAAAGAAAGAAAGACAGTGTAAAATTTCGATGGAAGATTTCCTGCCGTGGTGGCTCAGTCTTGCTTCTGGTGTTCTAAGCAAGGGCTTAATGCTTATTCATTAGACACTATCTCTTCATTCTATCAGGCTGTCTTCCTTTTTCTTGCTCTTGATTGCTAAATATCTTCTTCAGTGCTTGGCTGGCTTTTTGGTAAATAAGCATTCAATAAATTCTGACTGAACTATATTCTAAGGCTACGCTTTTGACAGCCACTCTTCCTACTAATCAATCCAAAACACATCCTTAAAATCTATACTAACTTCCCATCATATCCATGTTCCTTTAAAATGATTTCCCCTGCTCATTTCTAACTCATGACATTTGCTTTGATAGCAGTACCCACCACTGCATCTTCCCAACCCCATATGCTCCCAGTGCCCTTTAACTCAAACTGTGAGTCAATAACCAGCACTTCCAGGTCCTTCTGTATTCGGCCTCTTCTAAAACTGTCACTTATCTTGAAAATCTGGGCCTTAACTCTATGATCCCTGAATCCCCACCTAAGTGAGGCCACTTTAGGTAAAATTATATTATTTACTTGACACTAACATATTCTCATGACCTGGTCAGAAAGCAAAGCCTCAACTGTTAAATTGTGTGAGCTTTGACCATGTCAGAGTCTGTGGTTGCAATGTGTTTGCTCTAGTACAACGAGAGCTATCACATTGCCGTATATATCTATGCATACATATTTATGTCTATATGTAAACATATACAGTTTTAAAGTATTTTAATGTATTTTTCTGATAATTAAAGTTATATATAATTATTGAAATAAATTCAAACTCTACAGATAAATTATAATTAAAAAATTATCTGAAATTCCAGCATTCAGAGGTAATAACTGTCAACATTATGGACACCTTTCCTGACCATTTTTTCATGTTCTATACATATAAACATACGTATATACATATGCATATACATATATATATATATAAATTACATATATATCCATATTCCCAAATTAGATCACAGCGCTTATTCAGGCTTTGAAATTTGTATTTTTAAAACAATTTAACAATGTATTATGAAACATTTCTCATGATAAATTATAAATATCTACCTAAATCATAATTGTTAAGTGCTGCTTAGCATGGTGTTATATCAGTATTTCATCAATCAGTTGTAATACCTCAATATTTTGTTAGTTTTTTTCTCTCTTTTCTTTTTAATATTACAGTCTAGCTGTGATGCCTATTTCTGCACATACATCTTGGTGCTCTTGTCTGATTAGATGGTTTGGACAAATTCCATGAAGCAGAATTTTTAATCCAATGATCCATAAGATTTTTAAATTGTAAATGCCTGGCTATTTTTGCAACTTCCTTTCCCTTCAGGCCCCTTGACAGCAAAAGACTAAGGCCAGGCATCTCTGTAGGTTGCTATCTAGTACCAAATAGTTGATCTGAAATCACACCTTCAAAAACTAGAATTTGATTTTTATAATGACTAATACTGCTTATTATGGATCTCTTTTTTTTTTTTTTTTTTTTGGTGTTTTAGCTACATTAACTGAAGAAAGTTTAGAAGGATTGAAAAATATATACTTAAGACATTTAATAACCAAAGGGCTAGTTGTATTTTTCTTTTTTTTTTTTTTTTTGAGACGGAGTCTGGCTCTGTTACCCGGGCTGGAGTGCAGTGGCCGGATCTCAGCTCACTGTAAGCTCCGCCTCCTGGGTTCCCGCCATTCTCTTGCCTCAGCCTCCGGAGTAGCTGGGACTACAGGCGCCCGCCACCTCGCCCGGCTAGTTTTTTGTATTTTTTTAGTAGAGACGGGGTTTCACCGTGTTAGCCAGGATGGTTTCGATCGCCTGACCTCGTGATCCGCCCGTCTCGGCCTCCCAAAGTGCTGGGATTACAGGCTTGAGCCACCGCGCCCGGCCATATTTTTCTTTCTTAATCAAAGAAGTACATTTGGATAGGGCATGGGTTGTGCATATTAATAATAGCAGATTTTATGGAGAGTCATTCTAAATACTACTTTCGAACAAAAACTGTTACCTGTGGTGCCAAATGTAGTCAGTCTTGCTTGATGGTTTTTAGGGCCAAGTAGGAAGCTGCAAACTGAGGGACCTGAGCACTGAGCGCAATCTTCAATTAAAGAGCACAGAATTGGGTCTTGCACGTAGTTCGTTGCCAAATCATGCACAGATAGAATTAATTACTGTCACGTTTCTGACACATTTATTAAATCATATGCAGAAAATCAAAGTTGAAGATAGTGACAATATTTTCAGTACATCAAAATAGGATCTTAAACAATGAATATAAAGTAAAATACAAATAAGAAGAAAAGAAAAAAACAGTAAAACTTAAATTCTCAAGTACACAGATGTGAGAAATTTTACATTTCTGGCATCTGTGGTGACTGTAATTTGGCCCCATTGTGCATATATAATAATTTAGGACTAAGTACATATTTGATATTAGGAAATGTTACATATGCTCAAGGGGAGAGGAGTTACAGTTGCTGTGGGAAACGGAACTCTGAATTTCCTGATTTTTGTGTTTTGAAATCTCAGCCATCAGGTTACATTAGCATCATTTTCTACATTTAATAATAGATTGCTCCATTGTTGCTTTCATGAGAGAAAGGCTTTTTCCCCTTCTCCTAATATATTTAAAGTGATGGAATTCATTTTAAATTGAATTAACCAGGAAACACAGGTTCTTTATCAGATATAAATGACAAGCAATAAGCCCATATTCTGCCTCCAATTAAACAATTTAATCGAAATAGTAGCTAAAGAGTTCTTAATTTTTAAATGTGAAATATATATAAGTGGTTTGACAGAAATAACACCTATAAATTATCTTATTTGAAAGATGTTATAAGCATGTTATTTTTAAAATCTTTCAGATAAAACTCTTTCCCATAATGGTTACCCATTAATACCAGATTCTGCAGTGATAAGCATGCATTGTCTGATTCTTTATATAAAGGAGTCCACTATTGTTGTGATTGCCTTTCTAATCATCACCAACTTCTTCATTAGCCTCAAAATAGTTTTTCTAAGTTGAGAAAACTGGGGCTCCAAAAGGTTAAGTGAATCACTCACAGTCAAAGAAAAAGCTGACATTGAACCCAGCCAGGTTGGTTGGACCCCAATATCCAAGCACGTTCTATTACACCCCATAATCACCTGGCCTGCCTTCTTGTGCTTGGCCTAACTCACGTGTCTATAACACTAAGGAGAGATAATTGTAATAATGATCACCATCATCATACTCTATAGTCTTAGTGCTACTGATATTGATGAGTTAGCAGAAACACACCTACACAAGAAGGTAGAAATTTTTGGAGTCTAATCCTGCATCACAAATGAGTTAGGTTGAGGAAGAACTTACCTATTTTGTACTATGACAATAACAGAGAATTTACTATGTGCCAGGTGCCACTCCCACAAAGCTGCAATATTACCACATCTCATTCTTATTACGACACTGTGATACAATTATTTTAATTATCCTAATTTTACAGAGTAGAACTTTAAAGTCCAGAGAGTTTAGGCAACATGCTGAAGTCCTCACAGCTATAAAGCAGTAGACCAGGATATGACCCTGGATTGCTTGGCTTCAAAGTTGATGCTCTTAACCACCATGGAAGAAGACAAACATGTTGTGGAGCACAAAGAGAGAACTGCATGTGGACAAGCGTATGCCTTTTCTCTGTTTTTCCCTGCCCAGTCATATAAATATCTCCACAGAGAAATTCTGTGCTTCCTAAAGATAACGTAAGATCTTGAAAAAAAAAAAAAGTACCAGCTAATTTTGACCACCACTTGCACCTATAAAATATACTTTTTAAAATATCACTTTTTCAGTCCTTCTGTTGCTAGTGATTCCATAAGCTGCTCCCAAACCATTTTTATATTCCACTTGTTTTCATAGTTTCTATTTGCCCACCTGTTTCTCTTGCAGTATACTTTACTGTATACTGTCCTATTCTGCTTTTTTAAAAAGTGTGACCATCTTGTCACCATCATCTTAGAATACCCAATTATGCCTTAATTGGAATACTTAATTGTGTCTCAGATTTTCTTCTGTAACTGTAAGTTTTCCTTGGATGTCTAGCTTCCTCAAAGAGGCTTATTTTGTAGAAATTTTCCCAGGTATTAGAAAACAATAATGGTAAATCAAGCAATATACTCTAATTCACATTATTATCATCTTAGTACTAAGGAATAAATTACTTTCTTCCTTAAATATTAAAACTTGTTAAGTCCTAAAAAGGAATAAGGGAGAAATAATCCTTAATTTTAACAAAATTTTAATGATTCTAAAGACCCTGGGAAGCATCCCCTATTCCCTTCCTCCTACCCTTCCCAATTTTCCAGTTCATCAGTTGAATTAACCTCCTAAGCACTAAAGCCATCAGATAGCTGAGGCATTATCTGGCCCATCAGTGGAGGCCAGCCACTCTGTCGAGTGAACACCAAGCAGTGAGCTCGGGGCCTCAGCTGTGTGAGCTTTGATAAGCTGAGCGAGAGCCTCACACATACACTGCAAGCAATTAAAATCGCAAAAGGGCTTCTCTCTCCCCATTCCTCTTTCTTGTTCCTCCAAAGTTGAATAAAAATGATTTGATAAATTATTCTTTTCAGAGCTAGACACTCGAGGAAAAAAAAATAGGAGGAAAGGAGAAAAACAAAAGGAAAAGTCGCTCTTGAGAACTCATTATTAGCATGAATTCCCAGCACTCCAGCAATCATTCCAGATCTACAGAAGAAGGAAGGCAATGGAGTAAAAGAAGAGAAAGGAGTTTTATCTCAATGCATGCAGGAAAGAGGGCAATGTTCTTCACAGCTTTAGAGACTTGTAGGCATTAGAAGCCCTGTTAGGACTTGTTCTTTGAAAGGCAAACCTTCAACCCTAAAATCTAACTCAAACCTTGGATGGAAGGAATAAGCCTCTGCATTCATCTCTAAGGCAACTAGTGTGCCCCGAAACCTGGCCAGGGCAACAACTTCTGAGCAAGTTAGAGCTGAGGATATCAAGTCAAATAACCAAGACTGCATTGTGAGAAGAGAAAAACAAAAAGAGAGAGAGAGACAGATCTGGAGTTTACCAGGGACTCTGAGGACAGCTGCAGACTGCCAGACAAGAATTAAAAAAATAATAATAAAAAGGCGAGGCAGGGAAAAAATAGTAAGAACTTATGGAATAAGTCAAAGCATACATTTAGCAGTTTCTCAATAAGTAAATGTTGCATAAATTAATAATTTTATTGTAAAATCTGTATATAGAAAAGTTAGATTTATGCAGTCGCTATTGTGTGAAGATAAAGATATGCTTTGGATCCCCAAACTACTGAAGATAGCATAACCACCAATAAAACCATCAGCCAAATTTGAAGAGCGAAAATACTAAGACTTACAATTCCATTGCCTCTGGAAGGAAATATGGAGGAAAATCCTTGGATGCTAATCTTAACTCTGTGCAGGATAACTGATGGATTATTAATAATTGGAGGCACTTAACCAGAAATTTTGATTAATTAAATATCTGTTATAAAAACAAGTGACAATTATCATTTGGCAATTATGACAGGATGTTATGATATTATGCCATATCAGGAATTTTTTCCCCCAAACATTTCTTCTCCTCTGTCTTCAACAAAATGTCACCTAACCAATCCTATCACTCCTCTGGACTTAAGGCAAATAACATTAGAATTATGTTGCTTTCTCTGACACAATGGAATTGTGACACTTCATGAAATAGTGATAAAAAGCAAACCTCAAATATCCGACTTTGAAGTGTGAAGGCAGCATGTTCTGCAAAAGGAAGAATAAAATAAGAGAATGTGGACAAAGAATAAGAGAAAAAAAAAGAAATGTGAATGATAGAATGCACCTGGAGGGTCAAGTGCAGAGAGAAATGGAAACACATAATCAAAGGTATTTTTCTTTATAATGGAAAAAGATTTACTCTTGATATCCTCTTGAAGGGTGTCATTCTCCACAGCTCCTTGCTACATGTATTTAACCAATCATAATGCTCCCAGGCCCTCTGCCACCTGAACATTTGCACTACCAGAGTCAATAAAAGAAGCAGTTCAGTTTAGTATGGACTAAGTGTCAAGTAACTTGGTAGATATTAAAGTTACAGGTATGGATACAACACAGTAGCTTTCTTGAGGAACTTTTAGCCTCAAGGGTGTCATTGAATTGAGGCATTGGAGGATTTTACTCACCCTGAATACTTCTAGCCTAATTGAAAAACTAGATATATAAATAAGAAATATCAATATATCTGGTATGGGGGGAGCTCACAGGAGTAGTATTTCACCCAGACTAAAGCAAAGGTAAATGCAAAAGACAAAAATAAAATAAAATAATAAAATAAAAAACTTCTTAGAGGAAATAAAGCTCTAAAAGTAGAAGAAGAAGAATGGGACAAAGAGTATTTTATATCAGCTGAGCAAAAAGAGTAAAAGTTGATAAGCATAGAGTAGCAAGGAAACAACACAATACAACTCACTTGATATTATTAAAGTATGAATTTTCAGGAAGGGCAAGATATAAGAATAGAGAAGGAAGCAGGGGCCAGATTACAGAGCAATATCTCTGTACTCGGAATGACCTTGACTTACACACACCATTTCCATTTATCATCCCACTGCCTTGAGTTTGGTCAAAGGGGCAGATCTAGCTTCAAGGCAGGCTAGAAAATATACTTTGAAGTAACTAATGGTACAGGAACAAAGAAAAGACAGCTATTGGGAGAAAAACTGAAAGTCTACCATTTATTTCATTTTATTGACAATATATAGCTATTGGAATATCTGAAACAGGAATGCTTTAACTATATTAGACATCCAGTAAAACTATTTTTGTAGAAATATAGAGAATATATTATTCAGTATAAGGTAATCAGGAAAATGAGCCAGCAGAATGACTGAGGTACTGATAGAATTCTGACCAACCTGGCAGGATGGTGGCCTGGAGCTGAGATTAAGATCATTTAACAAAGAATCTTTGTTGCCTAAGATTCACCCTTGTCATGCATGTCTACAACATTCTCTCCTGAGGCAAACCTTTTTTTTTTTTTTTTTTTGCTAAACCAGACTCAATTGGCATTACCAGTGTGAGTTCCATGAACAGTTTGTGCAAAGACCTCGACAGAAACCAAGAGAAGAATCACTATCAACAACTGAAGACCATTCATGGAGGTAGAGAGCAGAATAGTGGTCACCAGGGGCAGGAAGGGAAGTGGGAAGCAGGGTAAAGAGAAGTTGGTTAAGCGGTACAAAAATACAGTTGTGTAAAAGGAATAAGTTCCAATACTTGACAGGACAACAGGGAAATTACAGTTAATAATAATTTATTGTATATATCAAAATAGCTAAAATAGGAGAATTATAATATTCCCAACATAAAGAAAAATGTGTGAGGTGATGCATAGCCTAATTACCTATTTGATCATTATGCATTGTATACATGTATGAAAGTTTCACAAGTACCCTTAAAATATGTATAAATATTACATATCAATAAAAAATAAACAAGCAAAAAAGAATAAAGAAGAAAAACAATACAGTAGGGGGAAAAAGACTTATTATGAAAAGGAAATGTAAAACAATTGTCTTCAACCAGATTCCAGAGAATATTGTGTCAACAAAACAGAAATATGCTGCTATGAAAAAAGAATAATCAGAGAGCCAAAAGATTTCTCAGAATTTAACACCGTGACTAGAAAAGTAAAATATTTTAAAACCATAAAATATCTCCTGACAATCTTAGAGCCTGTTGTGGTGGGGGAATGGTGAGAAAGCGCACAGGGGAGGAAGGCAGGGTGCAGAGGAATGGTCGCAGCCTCCCTTAGGATGTGCTCAGGACTTCCGGCTGTATTAGGTAACGCACAACCATTGCAGCAGGGTAAATGGGGAAGTTGCGCCATCAACATTTTTGTTGTAGAAAGATCACTGGGAGGTAGGATAGAAATTGGATTGAAGGTGAGAAGGACACAACTGGAAGCAGGACACAACTAGTTAGGAGGCTACTGCAGTAATCCAGGGATGAGATGATGATGACTGAAATTAGGGGCCACAAGATACAATTATCTAATAGACGTCCAGAAGCTGAAAAATGGGCAGACTCATAGTTCCTGTAAATAATTTACAGCCAAAATAGGAAGGCAGACAAAAGTTTACTGAAGAAAGCATATGTCCTACACTGACTCAGGAACCAGCAGAAGGAAGATTATCAGAACGCCACATAAATGGAGTAGTTAAGAAGGGGTGAGCCAAGGATACTCTTTTAAAAACAGACTCAGAATGGCCATCCATCAAAAGTAGTTCAGTCTTTCAGTACAATTGCTAACAGGTGATGAAACCTGATCCATAAAGCATTCCCAGAGTGTCATTGAATTGAGGCATTGGAGGATTTTACTTACCCTGAATAAGAAATACTTCCAGTGCTTGAATTTTAACAGATTATCTTCTCCCACTTGTCTCCTACACACATGTATGTGCATGCACACACACACACACACACACACACACACACACACACACACACCTCTTTTAAGGCGCATAGCTGCGTTAATTATAGACAAGGCAGAAAAGGCAAAACACCATTTATAGCATATTTGCTGCTGTTATGGCAGATTTATTCATTCAGTAATTCATTTTTAGTATTCATAGTACTCATTTAAGATGTTTTAGATAATATGGTCAAAACAAAAGCTAAAAGAGATACAGGATCTCTTTTCAATGATCATTAAGCTTGAAATCATAAAGTTCCAAATTTGGGAAGGGACCTTAGAGTTATCACATTTGACTTTTTAAATGATTCATGATATTCCACCACAATATTCAGTTACATAATGGGCCAGACTCTGAACAACTCCTGTAACAATACATTTTCTGCCACCAGGGAGCTTATTAGTGGTTATATAATTCTTGGATCACAATCGAGTTTCTAAACTTTTTCAGATCAACTCTTTTCGGTCATATAGAAGCAAATAATAATAATAATAATTCAATCTCTCGTTCTACAGAGCTTCAAAAGCTTGAAGATTTTCTATCCCCAACCCCACCCCCAATTCTAAATTTTAGGTCCAATATCAACAGTGATTTTAATATTTCCTCATATGTCATGAATTTCAGATATCCCACCACCCTGTTTACTTTTAAGAGTATACATCTTACATTTGCTAATGTCTGTTTCAAACTATATACATGACTAAATGTGATACTTCAGGTGTGGTCAGAGTACCTAGAATACAGCAGCTCTTTTGCCTTCATTGCTCGAGAAATTTACTTCTAAGAATTCTTCCATTTGGACAGTCTGGAAAACCAGACACGTGGATAGACTGGCTGACTATAATACAACTACATTCCAGAGAATTCTTCCATTTGGACAGTCTGGAAAACCAGACACCTGGATAGACCGGCTGACTATAATACAACTACATTCCAGATAAAATTATAAGGAAATTCCTTAAAAATGTGAGCTAACTCCTCTTCAAAAATGTATAAAAACAACATCAGAATAAACTCGCCGGGCGTGGTGGCTCAAGCCTGTAATCCCAGCACTTTGGGATGCCGAGACGGGCGGATCACGAGGTCAGGAGATCCAGACCATCCTGGCTAACACGATGAAACCCCGTCTCTACAAAAAAAATACAAAAAACTAGCTGGGCGAGGTGGCGGGCGCCTGTAGTCCCAGCTACTCGGGAGGTTGAGGCAGGAGAATGGCGTAAACCCGGGAGGCGGAGCTTGCAGTGAGCTGAGATCCGGCCACTGCACTCCAGCCTGGGCGACAGAGCGAGATTCCGTCTCAAAAAAAAAAAAAAAAAAAAGAATAAACGCAAAGAGAATAGTAAGAAAACATATTTTAAAATACAGTAGAATAAATTAACAAAGTAAGAATTAAGATAAAATAAAAACAGGCAGGGTGCGGTGGCTCATGCCTATAATCCCAGCACTTTGGGAGGCCGAGGCGGGCGGATCACGAGGTCAGGAGATCGAGACCATCCTGGCTAACATGGTGAAACCCCGCCTCTAATAAAAATACAAAAAAAATTAGCCGGGCTTGGTGGCGGGCGCCTGTAGTCCCAGCTACCCGGGAGACTGAGGCAGGAGAATGGAATGAACCCAGGAGGCGGAGTTTGCAGTGAGCCGAGATTGCGCCACTGCACTCCAGCCTGGGCGACAGAGCGAGACTCCGTCTCTAAACAAAAACAAAAACAAAAACAAAGAAAAAACCAATAAAGGCAGCACATATTACTGTGAAAGGGTTAACAAATAGAAACTTGTCAGAACCCATAAAAATAGATAAAATTGGCTGCGTGCAGTGGCTCACACCTATAATCCCAGCACTTTGGGAACTGAGGCAGGTGGGTTACTTCTGACCAGGAGTTTGAGACCAGTCTGGCCAACATGTTGAAACCCTATTTCTATTAAAAATACAAAAATTAGCCAGGCGTGGAGTGTGACTATAATCCCAGCTACTCAGGAGGCTGAGGTATAAGAATCACTGAACCCAGGAGGTGGAGGTTGCAGTGAGCCAAGATTGTGCCACTGCACTCCAGCCTGGGCAACAGGCTGGAAAAGAGAATAAAAAAAGAAAACAAGAGAAAAGAGAAAATAGACATAAAGGGATTACAATTATAACAAAAGTATATAAACAAGTTCATGTTCAGTACATTTGAAAATTTAAGAAAAATGGACACATCCTTTACAATAAAACATGTCAAAACTGATTTAAGAAGAACTACAGGAGTACGATACTTTTATTATCAATCATTAAAAATTAGACTCAGCAGTTAAAAATATTTCTATAAAGAAAAGATTTAGCTTAGACAATTCCGTAGAAGGGTCTATCAAACTTTTAAGAAGTCATTCTAACATTATGAAAAGTATTTCCAGTGAGTAGAAATAGAGAAAACTTGCCTGATTTTGTAAGACTAGAATAACAAGAAACCAAAACCAAGCACATTAGAAAGGAAATGTCTAAAACAATCTCAGTAATAAATGTAGAGACAAAAATCCTAAACAAGACACTAATTTAAAAAATGCATAAATGTGTGAAAAATATAATGCACCAGCACCTAGTTGACTTTATATCAGGTATCAAGGGGTAATACATTATCAGAAAAATCTGTAATTTAATTTACTTCATACAGACAAAAGGACTAAAGGAGAAGTATGTGATTACCTCAATAAACATAGTAACAGCATTATGATCAAATTAAACATTCCATTATAAAAATAATATAGCAAGTCATGAATAGAAATATACTTCTGAAACTTGGTCAAAGATGTCTACAAAAAAATGAAGAAGAAGAAGAAGGAGGAAAAGGGGGAGAAGGAGAATGAATTATGTAGTGGGCAGCTGGATGAGAAGGACTGGAGACTGCATGAGAGAAGAAAGCTGGATATATTTATTTAAGTCATCTGGGCAAGAGTAATTTTTGACTACACAAGAGAAATTATTTTTGGCTTTTTTGAAAAAAATATTTTTTATTTTTCTATAAAGTTTTTCAAGCATTAATTTCATCTATACTAAAAACCTAAAACCATCATACCTACTCCTAAATTCACACCGACCTCTACATAAATTAAAAACACTGCATGTTATACATATCTCCTACTTTTTAGCTTTTTTCCCCTAAGTTGTTTATTCCAAACTTCTCTGGCTTTTAGAAAACAAAAGCCAGGGAAAAGAGTACTTTGAGGGCAACTTCTGATTGCTTCACTGCCAAAGACCTCCCCTGAAACAAAGCAGGTACGTAGCCAGGTTACTTGCTTCAAAGAAGAAATTTAAAAGTTTAAAAAAAATACTGGGAGAAAAAACAAAAATGATATATCAGAAAGTGGACCACATAAAGAATCGGAGTCATGTA
The DNA here is from genome assembly GCF_009764315.1 of Trachypithecus francoisi. Lineage (NCBI taxonomy): Eukaryota > Metazoa > Chordata > Mammalia > Primates > Cercopithecidae > Trachypithecus > Trachypithecus francoisi. The sequence goes on along the minus strand of NW_022681453.1, from coordinate 72,287,897 downwards.
CTCTATGCAATAAGAAGCAACTAAAAGTTGTTTGATATTTTTTAACAAAAGTCATATTATCGAAGTCTGATTTTTAGGAAATTTAATTTAAAGGAACAGAGGGGGTGGAAACCAGAGGCCAATTGACTAGTATATTACAATAAACAGGTGAATGGGAATGTACCCATTCATGATAAAATGTACCTCAGGAACATTTTTATCTCCAGCCATTTGCACTTTTGTAGCTTTTGTCAAATTACTAAAAACAATGGATGAAATCAGTTTATCCCAATATCCTGGTCAATCCCGTGGAAATGCAGGTGATATTAACAAGAAAAGCATAGGCATTGCTTGGAATAAGAATGTGAGAGTTTTAGGGCAGCCATGAGAAAGGAATTTAAGAAAAAAAAGTCTACAAATTAAAATGTAGCAAGACATCTAGAAAGGTAGGTCTTAGTTTCCGGTCTTCTTTCCATAAAGTTTTTCAAGCATTAATTTCATCTATATTAAAAACCTCCTCACACACAACAAAGTCCAGATAATTATTTCATCCTTTAATGATTTTTTTTAATCAACAATTGGTCTTGTTGAAAGGTAAACTTAGGCACATTAAAAGTTTAGTGAGTTTATTTGAGTATTCAGCAATTCATGAATTGAGCATCATCCGACTGCAAGTCGTTCAGCACTTCACTGGGGGAGGAGGAAGAGGGAGAAAACTTGTGTTTGTAGAAGCAAGCCAAAGAAAATAATTTGATTGGCTAGAATGGAAAGTCTCTGGGTGGCGGTTTGTTGGTGGTTTCTGACTGGGTCAGCTTAAGGTATCTTTTACTGTTTCTATTGGGCTTCAGTTTGCTTGTGTAGGAACTCAAGATGCTGGAGCCATCTCAGCCTAATGACCACCCAATTATAAAATAAATAACAGTCTTCTTATGGGAAATAAAATGAAAACAAACAGAGTAGGAGTGATAACTTGTGTAATTGCCTACATTTATTACAGTCCTTCTATTTTGTGTATGTCAGCCTTAGAATGAGGTCCCATAGATAAGAAAACTTTCTAACTTCCCCATGTCTGGTGTTGTCACATACATGTCCCAGATCTACCAGACGGAAATTCCTGTACTTCCTTGAACTACTTTCTTTCATATGTGCACCTCATTCAGTCAACAAAACCTTTTTTCTCATTCCTCTTGTTTCCCTGATTTCCCATTCTTTTTCATTACTACTGCCCTCCCACATTTTGTAATTGAAATCTGGAATTCTGCAACCACTTCCTGGTTTGTTCTCACTGGAGTCTCTCTCCTTGTTACACATGGCTGACAAATGGCCAACCAGTTCAGCCTACTTTTCCAAAAACCAGTCTATGTGCTTCCCTCTGGACTGAGATCCAAATCCTTCTAGAAAATGATTCCTTCTTATCTAGTCAACCTTATCCATCATTTCTCAAAAGGGGATTCCATTCCAGAAAATAAAATCCAATCTGTTTCATGCTCTTGACTTAATCAGTTTTCACATCTGTGCCTTCTCCATTCATAGTAACACGTTCTTTACCTTCTGCCAATGTATTTTTATCTTCCTTCATAACTCATCTCAAGGGAGACATTTAAGACTCACTTTGTGTCAACTAAACACTCTTCACTCTACATTCTCTTTGTGTATGTAACTGTATGTGTAAGTATATGCACATAGGTACTACTATTCACAGGCTGCCTTCTAATTTCCTTCTACTTGCTTCATTCAGAGCTCCATGAATGTTTTTATTATCTTTTGTTAAGATTTTTATTAGCAGTTTTAGTCAATGAAAACCTGAATCTTAGTTGCACAGTTCGTATAATAGATGGAAGACTCATGATTACATATAATTTCAACAGGATAAATAAAATGGCAAGATTTTTAAGGAATGAAATTAATGAGAATAAATGAAAGTACGGCAAGTGCTGCACATGAGAAGCAGCGAAAAGAGCAACAATGTTGTCATCCCAAGGCAGGTGACCTTGGGATGTCTATTTACTAACTGGATCTCAATTTTCCTAACCTAGAAAATAGATTGGACAAGGTGGTCCCTAATATTTCTTTCAGCTCTGGTCTTCTATGGCAGATGTGTCTTCAGTAATGTTTTTGGTAGGAAAAATTATGACCCCCCAATCATATTCTACCACATTCTGCTCTTCAGGATTGTGACTGCATTACTTCGTATGGCAAAAGGGACTCTGAAACTGCATTAGGTTGGTGCAAAAGTAATTGCAGTTTTTGCCATTACTTTTAATGGCAGTGTTTTAATAATTAACATTACTAATAAATTGATCTTAAAATAAGGAGATTATCCTGGATTACCTAGTTAGGGCTAATGTAAGCAAATGAATCTTTAAGAGCAGAAAAGGACGTCAGAGAGATTGGAAGCGTAAGATGAGCTCTATATAGAAAGGGTCACATGGAAAGCCTGAGAAGAAAACAATGATTCCACCCAGTGAGACTGAAAGAGGCTCACAAGCCCCAGATGAGAACCACAGCCCAGCAGATATGTTGATTATAGTTTGCTAAGACTCTAAACAGAGAATCTACCCATGCTGTGTTGACTTTCTTACCTGCAAAACTGTGAGCTAACATAATTATGTTGTCTTAATTTGCTAAATTTGTTATAGTGGCACTGGAAAAAATAATACACTTTCAAAGAATGGGGTAATGCATCTTTTGTTTTGCTACACCATGTTCTAAACAACAGAGTAACCTTGAAATGTCCAGAGGGCAGCTGGATATGAAAAACTGCAGCTTGTAAAAGAGAAGAAAGCCAAAGACACTGACTTTAACTCATGTGCACAAAAGTGACTGTTGACTCCACAGGAATGGATGTATTTACTACATACATTTGAGAAAAGCTAGAAGACTAGAAGTACATATGTCTAAGTCTTTAGAAATGTCCACAAGACAAAGGAGAAAGAGAAGAAATGGTCAAAGATTAAGATGAGAATAGGAAAACATATATGTTTGGCAACAAAAGTGGCAAAGCTTTGTAAAGAAGAGGTGGCTTCTATTGTTTCAGTGAAGTGGGAATGAAGATTAATTAAAATTGCTTATTGGGACACTGAGAAGGAAGTTCTGCAGTAGTCTTTGCAGCTAGAGTTCTAGAGCATCTATTAGAGATAAAGTAAGGGTGCTTTTTGGAAGGGGGCTAGAAATATTTTGTATGAGCCAGGGGTACAATAGCATCTGCGTCTTCCTCCAGGATATTATATGAGCCAGGCCAGGAGAGTTGTACGTGACAGGCGATTTTGCTCCAAGCTTGGGTACTAATACATTGCATACAGCAAAAAATCAGTGAAGGAACAATAAACTAAACAATGGCTAGAACAAAGACTATATTTTTGGAAAGTTCTTATTACAGAAAGGAACCAGCTGAATGCCTGGTTGAAGTTAGGAGAGTTAAATCAATTCAGACCCCAGCAAGAGGGACAAAAAGGCTTTATGGCGCTAGGAAAATAGAAGAGGTGACAAACAGCCTTTCTGACTGCAGTACTCTTCCACATAGATAATCATATTCAGTCTTAGCAACTTTAAAACAGAAACTACTTATGCTCATTTTCCAAATAATTTCTATTCCAGAAACAGAATTTCAAAAGTTTATATGACTTTTCCAAGATCACATAGCAGGTCAGAAGCATAACTTGGGTTTAAAAGCTTTGCATCTTCCTCTAAGTTCTGCTGAGGTTAAATGTCTGGAAAGTGATGTAAAAGAGACTAGAATCTCAGATTTCAAAGCTTGTGCCCTCCCTACCTCATTACAGCATTTTCCAAAACTACATTCTTAGTCATATTTAAGTTCTTTAATATGCATCTCTCTATTCATTGCTCATTTTATTCTCATGCCAAACATGTGGATGTGAAAATTTTTATTCCCATTATATAGATAAGGAAAATGAGGTTTGGAGAATTGTAAATGATCTAACCCAAGTAGTGCAATCAGAGAGTTAGCACTCTTATGCCGGCTTTAACCTGACCACCAGCATTTCTTTTCTCTAGTAACAACCAGACCTATATTCTTATCCTCATTTGCCCTTAATTGTTCTACTGTGTCTTCCTGTCCTGTTCATGCACTTAAAATCCCAGCATCAAAGTGTCTGTTTCCCACTTAGTATTATGAGTTTTCCAACTTCGTAAGATAATTGTCACAGCCATCATTTGGTCTCCCACCTGAGCCCAGAAGTCTTTGGATGCAGCTACTTCTCCCTTTTAGACACAGATCACCTTCTTTAGAATGAGAAGGGGGATTTGGGTAACGTATGTCCTCCTCACACTGTTTCAAATCATATGGAACTGATACAGTATAAGGGGGATACTGTCAGAAGCCTGGCAACTTGTGTAAAAAATCTGACTAAATTAATCTGTGTGTGAAATGGGAGAATGCCTTGGGGAACATGACACAGTTTTTAAAAGAGAAAAAATAATAGATACTATAGAGGAGAAGAGAAAAGAAAATGAAAGAGAGGAAAATGTGGAAGAGAGAAATGGAAAGAAAATTTCTTAAAAATCAGAGGAAAAACAGGGCGATCACTATATGGAAATAGATTTTATGAGAATAACCTTAAAAACAAATAAAAATAATAATAAATTATCTTTATGTATTTAAAGGCAGACTTAAAAATGCATTCTTTCTCCATTTCTCTCTCCCCCTCCTTCAGTTATCAGATAATTTGTTAGATAAAATACATCTAAAAAATAATAAACTAAGGTTTACTTTTTCTACATGACCTTGAAATACCTCTTTATTCCCAAGTTTCCATGGAAAAGGATGTAACTACATAAGTGTGAATATCTACTATTTCTTTTTTCTCTTTTCTTGATCTGTTCCACCCTCTCCTTCAAAAATAATGAAATGAGAATAGGTAGGAGTCGACCCGTGGAAGGTGAGTAGGTACCATCAGCCACTATATTTATGAGGCCAGGAGATGCCACAGCACTGTCTGGGGAGAAAATGTCTCAATAATGGCCAAGACAATATTGACCATTTCTAGCCTTTGAAAAATACAAGGAATCAGAAGCAACATCTGACACTCCACTGGATTTCAGTGACTTTAGGAAATGAGCAAATAATATGCATTTTTATTTGCATATAGGTAGTGAGCTTTTATGAAATCAGAGCAATTCTCCCTCCAAAATACTCTTGAAGATAATTTGTTTTCCCGGATCTCTCAGGGCTCCCTTCAAAAACAGGATTTTGCACCTGCTGCGGCCTCTCAATTGTGATATGTAGGCTCCCTCTACTGGACATATGGTTAGTTGCAGCCAGTGTGCGTTTTTAATGAACTTTGAGTTGCTATAGCCTTGTGACTTATGTATGATTATGGCTAATGAAGTGAGTACGAAGGATAATGCTTAACACTCTCTCCCTCTCTCTCTCCTCTCTGTCTCTCTCTCTCTCTCACACACACACACAATCATTTTTCTCTGAAAGTGTAGAATGCAGTTGTCTAGTATGAGTAATTTAGCACCATTCTCTATTTTCGTTGTGCTTGCTCACTGTCGATATGTAGGATTTCTTTTCTTATTTCACTAACTAGAATACAATTTATGGGTTGGGGATTCAGAATTTATTTTTTTCATTAATTTACTTTTAATTTTTTGTAGGTACATAGTAGGTGTGTATTTATGGGGTCCACGAGGTATTTTGTGAAATATGCAATGTGAAATAAGCACATGATACTGACCTAAGTTTCAATGACAAGTCTCCACTTATTGGATTGAAAGCATGTGTTTTCCACTTATTATTTGTATTACTTTGAGTCAGTTAATTTGGATTCCTGATCTTGGGAAATAAAACAATAGATGTTCCTAGGGGTTGTTGTGATAATTAAAAGACAAACCATATGTCAATGATACACACATTTTTCTGGCACAGTAGAATATGATTCCCTAAGCAGTTAACAAATGCTAATTTCCTTTTCATTTGCTGACCTCTCTGTGTGGTCAGGTCAACGGATTTAACCAGAAATATGTGACTCGCATTAGCAAAAACAGACTTGAAATTATTTCAGTTTTAATAAACTCTACCCAAATGAAGAAAGCATATATTTTCAGTATCCTCTCTGACCAGGCAATAGGCTAGGAGCACAGACTCTAAGAAGGACTCAGATATCGTCGCTGGACTCTTCTCTCATTCTCTCCAGGAATACATGGAGAGGGGAAAGTCTGTTTCTTGCTTTTGTATCAGCTTCTGCTCTGTGGCATCCCTGATACTTCTCATTGTAATTGCTCAATCGATGTTTATTAAAATAATCTTCAGTCATCTGTCTTGCTCTCCACCTTCTCCTATGTAAAGCATAAAATGTATGTCCTTACAATCCCGGACATCCTGCCATTAAACACATACTTATTTTTCTTTCTTTTTTTCTTTTCTTTTTTTTTTTTTTGAGGCGGAGTCTCGCTCTGTCGCCTGGGCTGGAGTGCAGTGGCCGGATCTCAGCTCACTGCAAGCTCCGCCTCCCGGGTTCACGCCATTCTCCTGCCTCAGCCTCCCGAGTAGCTGGGACTACAGGCGCCCGCCACCTCGCCCGGCTAGTTTTTTTTTTTTTTTTTTTTTGTATTTTTAGTAGAGACGGGGTTTCACTGTGTTAGCCAGGATGGTCTCGATCTCCTGACCTCGTGATCCGCCCGTCTCGGCCTCCCAAAGTGCTGGGATTACAGGCTTGAGCCACCGCGCCCGGCCAACACATACTTATTTTTCTACTCCACGTCTCTCTCTTCCCATTCCCTTCTCTCAACCCTTTGAATACACTTTAATGGTGCTGCCTTCTCACTTTTTACCTTGCATGCTAGGAGCTCCAGATGAAAGATGGAGCAAATATCTTGCTCCGTTAGATCTATATACTGTGTTGTCAGTATTTCTCCCTTTTGAATTATGTTATCCCACAGCAAGACCATCATATACCAACATAGAGAAATAAACATGTGAGCTTAAGACTCACTCGAACCTAGAGAACCCAGCACATTCTCTTAACATGCCTTGAACAAGTAGCACCGAATACAGCTATAACCAGGACAAAGAAACCAGAAATCTCTGGATTAGTGTGGTGCCACCTGGACTTAGGAGTTTGTAATATCTGGAGGAATCAAAGCATGTTGTCAAAGTCTAATGCACAGTTCATTCCTTACAACTTTATTTAAATTATAACATAAGCTTCCCCCAAAGAAATGTACTCTGTAGGCTGGTTGTGGTGGCTCACATCTGTAACCCCAGCATTTTGGGAGGTTGAGGAGGGGAGACTGCTTGAGCCCAGGAGTTTGAGACCAGCCTGTGCAACATAGCAAAACCTCATCTCTATCAAAAGAAAAAAAAATTTGCCAGGCATAGTTGTGCACACCTGTAGTCCCAGCCACTCACGAGGCTGAGGTGGGAGGATTGCTTGAGCTTGGGAGGTTGAGGCTGCAGTGAGCCTTGATCACACCACTGCACTCCAGCCTGGGCAACAGAGCAAGATCCTGTCTCAAAAAAAAAAAAAAAAAAAGGAAAAGAAAAGAAAGAAATACACTCTGTGTTGATGTGCTGTAAAAATAAAACAAGACAGCAAAATTAAATGAAATGCATGTTCCGTCACACATCAAAATAGCTCTTTATCCTCAAAACCCTTTATCAAATCAAACAGTTGTTGTTTCCTCTTTAGAGCTTCCAACATGATAATCTAAACCGTGACTCTCCAAGAGAGGGTAAGGAATATAATAGTCACTAACAAATCCTAGAACTATTTTTTGTTAATTTGCTTGTTAGTTTTGCTCTTTTCACCCAGGCTGAAGTGCAATGGTGCAATCTTGGCCCACTGCAACCTCTGCCTCCTGGGTTCAAGCAATTCTCCTGCCTCAGCCTCCCTCCGAGTAGCTGGGATTACAAAAGCCCGCAACCACACCTGGCTAATTTTTGTATTTTTAGTAGAAACAGATTTCACCATGTTGGCCAGGCTGGTCTCAAACTCCTGACCTCAGATGACCCACCCGCCTTGGCCTCCCAAAGTGTTGGGATTACAGACATGAGCCACTGTGCCCGGCAGAGGCATTTTTATGTCACTGTTCATCTGACTTGCATTTTCCTTTTTGTTAAGTCGCTCTAAAAATCACATCTTAAATCGCCTTAAATTGATGGACTGTGAGCTTCATCAATGCAGGGATGGTATTGGTCTTGACCTCCAAGGCTTCCCTAGTACTTATTGCAATTCAGCAGGCACACAATCCCAGTACTTATTGCAATGCAGCAGGCACACAATCCACATTTTATAAGTTCAGTTGAACTAAACAGCATCTTTCCTTAAGATATTTTTAATTTGGATATTATCATGTGATCATGGTAATAGCATGATTCAAAATAAACCAGTAGAAGACCCTAGGGCCTTCAGATCATTTCAAACTATAAACACCACCAGAGTTAAGTTTGAAAATGGTGGCTGCGACAAGGGCTGGGAGTGGAATCCACTACTGTCATGATTTTCTGCCATTCCCTAATGTCTTCCTGCCTCCCTGAAGCTCTTTGAGTTTTTATACTTGTTTCTCTTAGTCACATATACTAACAAAAAGAGAACAATCGAGTCAGACATCTTCTGCCACAGTTAGAATTTCAGTGCAGACGTGCTTTATGTATGGATCCCCATGAAGAGGAAAACGATTCAAGCCCACAGTCACTCTTAATATCCATCTAAGTCTTCATCTGGCTGCACTTCTCTAGATTGACTATGTGTCTTTTCTGATGTATCTAACTAGTAACCTTGCTTGGCTGGAAACTATTATATTTTCTGGCATCTCAGCACTACAGAGAAGTCACAAAGTATGTTTCTGACTTCCTCTTCACCCTTACAAAGATAACGTTTGGGACTCTGAGAATCAGAGAAGGGACCAGGCATCCCGCAAGAATATCAGCCATGAGAAACTGAACAAATTAAGAGATCTGGACAAAATGAGGGACATCACTGACATAAAAAAGTCAGAAGTCTAAAGCTGGTCTAACAGACATGCCAAGACCCAAGGTGAGTTCTAAGAAGGCAGGATACAACAACATCCACATAGCAATGAATTCGGAACCACCTGTTCTTAGGCCAAGGAGCACAAGCTAGAGAGCAAAATTAAGGAAATGGCATCTCAGATTTATTTTTGACTCACACTGATATTTTGTTTTTCCACGGATATCTACCTTTCCTTCTCTGGATTTCTACTTTCCAACTTCATACAATTTCTATCATGCTTGTCTTTCTCTCCTGTTCTCTCTCTCTCTCTCTCTCTCTCTCTTCTCTGGATGGGGATGGGGGTGACGTTTGCAATGTGTTCTGCATCTGTGTCCCCGTGTTTTATCAGGAAGGTATTTGTTCTCAACTTTCCCAATATGTTCTCCAAAGGCAAAAGATATAAACATGATGAGAGGCTCCATTATTGCTTGATCCATTAATTATTTTTAACATTCATTAGAATCCTAGCTGAACCTTATGAGAAGCAGGAAGGAAAATGATAGAATTGCACTAAGAAGACAAATGTTCTCCTTTTTTTTCTATAAAAAAGCCATTGGTATTTACTCTCAGGATTGCACACTGCTTTTAGCTCTCTTCCTGCATGGAAATCTTCAGTGGTCCAAATAGTCTTAACATTGAAACTCAGGTACTTTCTGTGGTTAGTGATGGAGGTAGACATTGAAGGGATTGTATCTGTAATGCACAGGATCCAAGTGGATATGTCACATAAACAACTGGAAATAGGAATCTAGAGCTCAGAAAAAAAGCTGAAGAGGAAAATGCAATGTCTTTCGTTATAGATGGTCTATAAAACCAGAGAATTGGGTGAGATAAGCCTAATAAGGCAATAGAACATGAAACGGAATGAGGACTCTGAAATGAGGCTTGGAGAAATTCACACATTTACAAATCAGGAGGCAATAAAAAGAAACTGAGGAGCAGACAGAAAGAGGAATAACATCATGCAAAAGTGGTGTCACGAAAGAAGTGAGGAAACTATTGCAAGAAGAAAGGCAAAAGCAACTGCACTGAAAGCTGCTTAGAGGTAAAATAAAATGATGGAATTTGGCAACATGCTGATCACTGGCAAATTTAGCCAGAAACATGTCAATGGAATGATGCTGTATTTAAGCCAGCTTAGAGAGGGACGAGTTGTGAAGTGGAGGAAATCTTTTATAATTCAAATTTAAAATAATTTATTGAAAGAACATTTAGAAGGGTCAGGCCCAGTGGCTCACTCCTATAATCCCAGCACTTTGGGAAGCCAAGGTAGGAAGATTGCTTGAGCCCAGGACTGCGAGACCAGCCTGGGCAACATGGCAAAACCCTATGCCTACAACAAATACAAAAATTAGCCAGGCATGGCAGTGCACACGTGTAGTCTCAGTTACTTGGGAGGCTGAGGTGGGAGGATCACCTGAGCCAAGGTGGCAGAGGCTGTAGTGAGCAGTGACAATGCCACTGCACTCCAACCTGCATAACAGAATGAGACTACGTCCGCCCCCAAAATATATAGAAAGATAAAAGAACATTTGTAATAATTAATGGGACGTGAGACCGTTGGGGACAGCATGGCCTTTTTGTAAAGGACAGAGAAAAGATATGAGTATAGCTTGATGATACTGCAGTATCAAGGGTGTGTGTTTGCTTGCTTTGTTAGTTGATGTAAATGCTGATGACAAAGACACAGTACAATAGATTGTGCATATATCTCTGTGTAATAACAGATGGAACCTTTTCTCGCAAAAAGAGGAGGTAATGGGTAGGCAGACAAAGAAACTTGTCCCATTTGCTAGCTTGTATTTTCTTTATGGATAAAGTTGCCTATAATAGTGCTACATTTTCCGGTGAAAGCATATACCAATACCACCAACACGTGCTACAATGCCCTACGAATAAACAAAATACACTTGTTGAAAATTTTAAGTGACAGGGATGTATGTAATTTCCGATTGATGGTTTTAGCATGGTATTAAAATATATAACACTAGAAAAGGAGATACAATAAATGTAAGGAAATATTTAGCAGCATAATTGCAGGATAGTTTTCTGAGACTTTTAAAATATTTATTTTGGAATTCAGTCTAGCCCCTGAACAGCTTCACAGCACTGTCAGTGTCTCTTCTGGTGGTATTGTCAAATGCTATTATAGTAGATGCCAATTAACCATACTGCCATCGGTTTAAACAAAATATTAGCACACTGTGTGTATGCACGAGTATGTATGCAAGCTTTAAACATGGCTGATGTGCCAGAAAACAAAATTTCAGTGCCTGAAAAATGCAACCATAATGTAATTATGTCTGCTCATGAGGATATTCATGGATGAACAAATCATCTTTTGCAGGTTCAATTTTTAAAATTTGTGATCACCATCAATTTACTCAAAAATAACAGCCATGCTATTGCTTTTAACAATGGTAGTGTGGATGCAGAGTTAGTCATTGATAACATTTTTACAATGTCACATTTGATTATATTATCTCCTAAAATATTTCTGAGAACCAAAGTATTCTTCAAAATATTCTGTAATTTTATAAACACTATTTCATAATGCAAGACTTGTGATGTCATTGAAGATTCAACTTTGATTGATGCTTAGTATCTAGAATTTGGCTTAAAGCTAAATAGTAAGGGTCAGTTCAGGAATTTAAAAAGTGCTCAGGTCCCATATTGCACATAATTCTCACAAGGGTAGTAATCATGTACTGAGCATGCTATGGCTAGAGATAATAAATAAATGTATATGTATGTGTGTACTTATATAAATGTGTGTAAATATATATGAGTGTGTTTTTATATGTATGATATAAGCCTGGTGTAAACACTTTTTCCAAAATACTCTCATAAAAATGACCACTGTACTGAAGGGCATTGCTCTTTCACATCCAATCCACAATCTCCAAGCAAACAAGACAGAGGAGGGAGCCAAAGCCCCTCCCTGTGCACTGGGGATTTACAGATAATAAAAATAAGTTAATGCTGCTGATTTAAAAAAAAAAAAGAGAGAGAAAACTATTGCTGGCCCAATCAATGAAGAAGAATAATTTTTTTTTGTAGATCCAAAAACATTTCTTGAAAAAAAGATGCCTTGACCTGTGATGTAATACATCTTTCTCCAGGAAGGTTGTCCTATGCACCACCCAGGATGCATGACAACTGGATGATATATATTATAGATATAGATATGGATATAGATATAGATGTAGATATAGATTAGATACAGATATATAGATATAGATATAGATATAGATATAGATGTAGATGGATGGATAGATAGATTCAGAGGCAAGACACTGACATTTTTAGTGCAGATTGCTTGAGCCCAGGAGTTTGAGACCAGCCTGGGCAACATGATGAAACCCCATCTCTACAAAAATAAAAAAAAAAAAATTATCTGGGCATGGCAACACACACCTGTAGTCCCAGCTACTTGGGAAAATGAGATATATAAGTTATCTGCAAAAATTCAATGAAGAGATTTTCATAACATTTATTTTTGTAAAGAGCAAAATTCCAAGTAGAATTTTACAAAGGAATGGATGAATAGATTGCAGAATAGTCACCAAATGGAATATTATACACTGATGAGAAATAAACAATACTGAGTGAAAAGAGAAAGTCCCGGAAAACTGCATATATTTAATACCATTTTATAAAGCTTTAAAATAAATGAAACACAGGAAATTATTGTTAGGATACATATGACATAGGTATTTTATTAAAAACCAAGTGAACATTAAATAGAAAATTTAGAATAATGGTTACCTCTGAAGAGAGAAAAGGGGATAAGAAAGGAATATATAGGTAGATGTAAATTTGGGCACTATTCTAGTCTTTAGGTTGAATATTCATGATAAAATTTTGCTTTGTAATCTATATGACATACTATATAAGTGTGTGCAAACATAAATATGTATATACAATTATTTAAATAAAAATAAAGTAGAATAAAAGTAAAGTCTTAGCACTAATAGGTGTTATTTCCCTAATATATTGAAAACAAGATATATTAAAACAGTACAGAGTCTTGGCACTGATAATTTATTGTATAGGAAGCAATCTATAAGCCTATAACATCTGGAAGATAAGATTTATGCCCCACTCTGTGTTTTGTATCACTGATTTTTTTCTCTAAATTTCTGCAATATGCAGGATGCAACACTTAGTGCTACATACCAATACCAAAGAAATGAACATTGTTTTTTCATAACTAAGGATCAGGTAACCTAGAGGTTGACAATTTTATTATATTATAAACTAGTGTATGTAGGAATATTACACAGTCCAGATTAAGCCATGACACTGTTTTGTAACTGTTGACTTTCTTTGCTCTTTTCTTAAAAAACATAGCATTCTGGTTCCTCACAAGTAAGAAGTCATAGAAATGTAGAATACAGCCCAATAATTGAAATGAAAAGCTAGGCTAAGTAGGATTCTGTTACTATGTTGTGTCCCTGGAATTCCAACAACTCCTGATTATATCAAGGGGTGCCAACCAAATGTGCATTTTTCAACACTTATTCACCTCTATCACCTAAAGACTCTGTCTCTAAAATTTTATGAATTACTGCTCAAATTCTTCCGGGAGACTTACGATAATTACTACTGCTTCTGCCGAGTTACAAATCTACTACATCAATTTTAGCCAAAAGATACATGTCTCAAAAAACAATTTTTCTTCTATGTAAAAGGCTTGATTCAATTATCTGGGAAAGCTGGTGTTCCTAGGTGGAATACGCATTGGGGAAACTGCTTCAACTCTTTCAGGTTTTTAGTGCAGCAGTTGTTTAAAATGTGGACATCTCGTTCCTTTGAGAATATGATACCTATCTCTCTCATCGGAAATACAAATAGTCGTATGTAGCAGACGTGTTTCACTTTCGAGGCTTAAGTATTCCTGAAGCTCATTCATGGGCTAAGGATCTGTGGACGTGCATTGCTCTGATTCGTCGGGCTGATGCCCATACTTTCTATGGAAGAACATGAATAATGAGGGTGAGATTTATACTGAGTGTTTATGATCTCTTGTTTCAGTTACTACAACCATATGCTATCTATCTGGTTTATTTACCTGCGGTCTCTTCAACCTCTGTCCTCCGCACTGCTACAGTAGTGATATCTCTAAAGAAGTGTAATCATTTCACACACACATCTACCCCTTGACTCCCTACTGAAAAATGTCTAAAGTTCTTTATCAATATTCCATTGCAAAGCATCCAAGTCCCTTGATGATCTAGCCCCTCCTGCTTCCTGGGCCTCACCTTTCACTCTGCCCTCCTAGGGCCTACCCAAGTTGCTAGGCAATCTCCTACTCCAAGCCTTTGCACATTTGTTCCCTCTATCTGGAATATCACCCTATATCTTTATTATCAGGGGAATTATTATGATTTGTCTGCATTTCTTGAAGACCCAGTGTGGGTTTCACCTCTTTCAGGAAGCCCTATGTAGCCTTTCCACTGTAGAAAAGAAAAAACAATGTATGTGTGGAATGAATTAATGAAAAAACTAGCTGTCAGGAATGATGTAGTTTAGAAGAAGAAAAACTGAACTTATTGTCTGAAGATTTTTTTCTGGCCTAGAATCAGTTACTAATTCACTACAAATCCTTGAGAAGGTAATTTTCTTTCAGAGTTCTATTTTATGCAAAAATGAGGTGATTGGACTAAAGCTTCTCAAAGATCCCCTTTGACTCTAAATTTCACCTTTTATAAAGCTTCGTTCTTAGTATCTTTCCCTCTACAGGAGGTACTTTTTTGGTGTGTGGTGTGATTAGAAGAGAGAGAGAAGGAGGAGGAAAGTTGTACGTACACGGTACATGTATTCAACCTGAAGATACCCAGTAATATCTGTGGATAACATTGATGACAAGCTTTTATTTCAATTACATTTTCCTTCTGTGAAGCATAAGTAAAAATTTCATTACACTCTTTTCTGTCATTTTATAAGAAAGAAGTAAGCAAAGGAGAGAAACGTTGCTTACCAACTTACATTCCTCAATTTATTTTTAAAACAATTATCATGGTTCCTAAAATGGTATTCCTCACAGAAATGGACTAGAAAAAAATATATTCCTACCCATAATACTTAAAAATGAGAACAAAGACCTTGTCTGTTTTGTTACACAGTTTCCTCTGTGCCAGATATGTATTGGTTGCTCAGTGAATATTTGTTGAATGAAGTATCCGATCGCCATTCTATTCACAGGTATCAAGAAGACCACAGCTCAGGGAGGATATGAGATGCAGAAGAATTTCACTAATTTGGTCTTGAGTATTTCAAAATATGTATTTTGGTATGGGCTGGACAGAGTATTTATAACTAAAGGTTTTATTAAGCTTAGCTGCTCTTAAAATTCCAGAAGGCAGGTTTAAGAACAATCCAGGAAAACATTCAATTTTTCTTTTTAAAAGTACCTATTTACTTATAAGTGATCAATGTGTTAATTACATTTGTTTTAAACCTGTTCACTGAGGTAATCACCGTAAAGAATTGTCTTATTGCACTCTTTGAAACCTGTGTCTGCATGAGATGCTAATGTATTTTTCTTTCAGCAAGGTGTTCAGTTGAAACTCCTGATTTTAATATAAGATATTAAAGTATGAGTATTTTCTGTATAAATGCATTTTCTCCTAAAATATGTTCTCAAATCACCGACAGAAATAGCTATGTCACATGTACAGAATGCTAGATGTTAAAGCGTTTGATTGACCATAAGGATTAATGAGTCACTGTATCTGGTTTCAAACAGCATACAATCTAGTAAAATTAATGAGAGATATAGTGAAGGATAAAATATACCATATGTATGTCATGGCAAATATTACTCTTTTCATGTATAGAAAGCTGGATGAGGGAAGCATAGGATCTCTTTCCTAGCATGGTAATCAGAGAAATTGTCACAATAAAAGATAGGATATAACGTTGTCCTTAAAAGATGGATAGAGTTTTAATAAGTGAAAAGGAAGACATTTCTGGTAGTAAGAATTGCCTGAGAAGAGCAGAGAATCTGGTTGGCACAGAGCACGTATGAGGAACAAGGACATGTATTTAGTGGGAGCATAAAGTAGGAGCTTCAGCAGCAAAGGCCAGAGCCAGATTCTGGAACACTCTGAAAGTCAGATTAAGAGTATGGACTTTCATTCTGTACTCAGTGAGCATCCAGTGAAAATGGACTATCCAATGGAGAGACCAGAAGCAGGACTTTGAGTTACAATGTTGCATAACTCAGTTATGAGTTGTGACAAAATCATGGTGATCATAGTCTAAATAGAAGAATGATGAAGGAAGACACTTCGAAAAGAATCATTGTAGTTTAGAAACCATTCTTTCTGGAAAATAATGCAAAAAAAAAAAAAAAAGGAGTGAAAAACAAACCCAAGTTACTGAGAAAATGATGCTGACAGAAAAGACAGGTCAGGAGGGGAAGTAGATTCACCATGAAGATGATAAAGCTGTTTTGTTGTTTTGTTTTTGGGGGTGTTTTTCATCCAAGCTTTGATTTAATAATTCCAAATTCCTCTGTACCAAACTTTATACTTCAGATTTCACTGCAGCTGCATGTAAATTTCACATGCATTGTTTTAAAAATTGACATATATATATAAAATATATATAGTTATACATATTTTGGGGTACATGTGATATTTTGTAACATGTGTACAATGTGTAATGATCAAATGAGGGCAGTTATCATATTTATTACCTAAAACATGTATCTCTTCTTTGTGCTGGGAACATTATAATTCTTCTCTTCTAGCTATTTTTAAATATACAATGTATTATTATTACTATAATTTCCATACTATAATATTGAATACTAGAACTTATTCTTTCTATGGAAGTATATTTTTGTTTATTTTTAAAATATTTATTCTCAATATGCTGAAATTTAGATAAATAAGAGGGTCAAAAAAATTATGGCCAAGTAGAGGTTGAGCTCAAGTTCAAAGTTCAGGAATAGGTTTGCAGCTGGTTATGCCGACTCTTTGAGATTTCTGATGATGTGCTCATTATCACAGTCTCAGGACCAATTACACAATGCATGTGAGTATTTATCTTGCTAGAGAAATATCTCTAATTGGGAACCTAATCCCCCCACCCCTTATATCTACCACTACACCTTGCTCTCTTGGGTCACCAGGTTTTGCCTAATTTAGTTGAAAATACTGTAAACCCAAATTAATGCATCATAATTCAGCAGTTTAAATTAAGGTATAAGTGCAATATTTGAAAAGTAAACTTGTAATTAATATACTAATTGATGTAAGAGTAATCTAGGACTCTGAATGTCTACCTGTGTCTAATGGCAGCCCAGTTACACCCAGTTGACCCAGAAAACAAAAATGCCATGGTTCCTTTTTCAAAGAATTTTGAAGCTACAGCAGAGTTAGTTTCTGTCACTGTTATTTCAGCCCCTTAGCTCTACTGGAAATAATACTTCTCTTTTTAGTGGAAGGGGCTGATTTAGTTGTCTGGGGTCCCCAGGCTGCAGGGAGGATTCTTGCCCTCCGTATTGACCGTTAATGTGCTCAGGATCCTTCCTAGGTAGTGAGAAATTATTTCCTTTCTTCCCATTAAGCCTGGGATGTCATGAGGCAGCATCAAACCACTTATTTTCATCTTCGGATTTAGAAAGTACTAAATCAGTTTAATGCTGATTTCCTCCTAAAAAGCAGACAGGTGAATTAGAGAGACAAATGAAAAACAGTTATGACTCATTCACGTATCCTTTTCAGAGATTTTTATCACAGGCTTCCGAAATGTTTATTAAGAATGTAAACCTTTGTTGACTCCATTTAGCCAGCAGTCTGGAAAATGTCAGTGATAAGTAGTATTCCTTGAGGAACTCAGCATATATTCTTCTTCTCTTCCTTGATAATTCCAGAAATACCATGGAAGGGGTAATAACATCTACAGTAATGAGTGTGCCTTGGGAAATCACTAAACTATAAAATTCACAAGAAAGCACATTTCATATCTTTAAATACATTCCGTTGCTCAGAGAATTTCAAAATGCAATCATTGTTCTGGCCAGTTGAGGGCGGAATTGCCTTTCTCTTTGCACATACATCATGCCTAATGCTTTTGGAAAACAGGAACCATCAAACCATCTGCCGAAAGGGGGCACTCGGCTAAGGAAGGAAAATAAGAATGGGCAGGCAAATTGAAAAGCTTCAGCACAAAGCAACCCCAGTTTTGTGAAGTGTGAAAAAAAAAAAAAATGACATTTCATGCATCAAACTCAAGAGCTGTATCTGATGGAAGAATATATTATGCTTACAGAACAAACAGGTGACACTCTGATTTTGTCAATTTGTGTGGGTGGGTTTAATTAACCTTTTCTTTGGTAATTTTTAATACCTAGCTAATTTCTGCAAATCCATGTCAATTAAAAAAAGAAACCGTAGAAGGCTGATTTAGAGTTTCTCAGCCTAATAGTACATTGATAGGGACTGCAGTGGATTTGGTCATTAATTTCTCGTCACAGTTTAGGTATGAAATAATGTGAAAGAAAACTGATAGTTTATTCTGGGACTACTATGTATTTTCTCTCACTATGAGTGTATACCCTAATCATTAATAATTCAAAACCAGCAACTTTGCAGATCTCACCAAATAACTTTGTGATGCAAAACACCTAAAATATTTATTTGCCGAACTCCTTTTTTATGGAAGAGTCGAAGGTTACTTGGAGGATGTCAGTATTTACCTGGTACACCCATGACTTCCTCCATTTTCAAATTCAGCTACACACTGCAATCTGGAGCAACTTGGGCTTGATAAGAATCACCTCTGCTACTGGAAACTATGCATTTCTGTAGTGCTGCTTCCTCTTAATTTTTTTCTTTCACTGCTTTTTGAAAGTTCATGATATGGCCATTGAATCATAAAGTGAACATATAACTTGGATCACAGTCTCTCTCCCAAGAGATTAATATGCTTAATTTATTTTGTAACCCTCTAGATAAATCCTTTCACTAAAGTGGCCATTGATCTTAGGGCCCTCTCTTATTGAAGGAAGCAACAGTGCCCAAGAAATTCTTGCGCATCCCAAAGTGCAGGAGGGGGAAATGCCCACAAATAGACCAATTCATCAACATTATAGACATGAGACCAGAAGTGAGATTACAGACAACTCAATTTATACTCTATCACCAGACTAATCTTGTTAAAGCGTAGATTGATTCAAGGAGCTAACCTCCCCTTTATATATAGACTCAAGCCCATCTTCTTTGGCCTGATATTGACAGCCCTCTTTGAATTCACACCAGCCAGCTCTCACCGTTCTTCCTGCTGCCCTTGAGCTCCAGTCAAACTGAGCCAAGGAAGTTCAAGATTTACATTTAAATCCCTTCACCCTGACCAGGGCCCTCTCTCTAGAATTCAACTGACATGAAGAGTGACCAGATTTAGTAAAAGCAGTTTAGTTCCCTAATTCCACATGTCTATGTGCATTCTTGCTGCCTCAACCTAAATAGAGCTCTGCCATAAAGTCTTCCTCAATGTCATTCAGGTACTCCATACTCTTTCTCAGAAGGCATTGCATCTAGCCTCTCTTATGACACTTTTTTCTACCTCAAAATGTAGTTATTTATAGACATATATTTTCTACCAGCCATAAGATGATTGAAAGTAGAATCCATATCTGATACATCTTTTTATCCCAAAAAATATTTAGTGCAATATCCAGCACACATATGCACTCAATAAATATTTACTAATTGAATTAACAAATAAATGAATGAATTTAAAGTTTATGCTAAACCAAAGTTATCTACAAAGATGTCTAATACACCTAATGATATTCAAGTAATTTTCCTTTACAAAAAGTTAACTATAAGTCAACCCTCTAAACTCAGAAGAGTTATCACCTTGTTGAAGAGCAGTTGCTTAGTCCACTGGGTAATAGCTTGTGTGGCTATTTTGAAAGGAGAGGGTACAGAATGTTATGAAAAGCCTAAGTCCCTTTATAGGAAATCCGCATTCTTTTTGAAAAAAAAATTATGGAAAACATATTTGAAATACTATGTGGTTCCCAGAAATCTGAACACAACTGTAGTTTCCAACCATAAAAATAGCAATAGTTATCTACCTGAAATTGTCATCCTCAGTCCCTGTGCTTGATTTTGATAGATTCCTCTGCATAGAATTCATGGATTTCTAGTGAAGTGTTGAGCTAGAACCCCAAGGAAGCAAGTTGAGATTCTATAACATTTAAGCCATGTCTATGTTTTACACTGGTATTACACTACTATTATATACAATATATGTTTATATTAAATATTTATTTTGAAGATGAGTTTCAGTTTTGCAGTAGGATTTGAGATTTGAAATACTGCAACTTTGCAATAAGAAACAAATTAAAAAAACAGAGACAAGTAAAAGGCAGATTTTAATTTGGCAATAGTGCTGAGGAATAATAAATTGTTTTTTAAGCATCCTTTAGTACTTTATGAAGAATTTAATATGTATTTACTCTCATCATCTACCCTTTTATTAGCCAAATATGTATTTTTTTTAAGTTTCTCTATAATCTTCAAAGCAGATGCATATTTAAGCACCTTAAAAGCAAATAATCCATCTTGATCATGCAACAGTTGTTTTGGGCATTGTGAGAGGTTGAATAGATATGCAAGATATCACATCAGGCCTCTCCAACTAGATGGAAATACAATTTCACCACAGAGACAAATTAGTAAATGTTTATGCCAATATATCATTAAAAATTAAATAAACAGCATAGATCAATGTGTACTCAGGATAGGAAGAACCAATGATGATATCAAAGTTTTTAAAAAATTGATTGGAATTTCACGTGAGTCAAGACAGATCTGAGTAAGCTAGGATAGGATAAACATGGAATATTTATCAACTAAGGGCAATTAGGCAATGTTAAGAATGAAAGTGTCATATTTATTGGATGGTAGAAAAACTGTTACATGTTTAGCATTTATTGAGCATTTACAATGTGCCAGGCATCAAACTATGTATCTACTGAAACTGATCATATGAATATTAATAATAGTGACTCTTAAAGTATGGTCCCTGAGCAAACTTGGAAACTTACTAAAAATATAATACAAATTATTAGATCCCACACCAGACTTACTAAATCAGCAATTCTGGGAATGGAGCCAAGGAATCTGTTTTTTACAAGCCTACCAGGTAATTCGGATGCTCACTAAGCTTTTAGCACGGCTGCATTAAAGGGAAGAAGGAAATAACCCTGATCACGGGATGCAAGACCTAGACTTTCAACCAGTAGAATTACATTAGATGCATTAGAAACAGGAAGTTGCAGGCATATTTTAATGAACCAGTGGGATCAAGAAAGTGATGTTTATTTAGTTCTGGTTGCTCAGAAGAAATATTAACAGAGGCTAAATGTCTGAAAAGAATTATTTATGAAGATGTCCAAAATCTTTATGAAAGTTCCCTTAAGCCATACAGCCTCTGGAAAATAGGCAAAAAGGTATAATGAAACAATTCCATCTTTTGAGAAAAATAACTCAGACTTCTCAAAGAAGATTTAATAAGAGACGTAGCTAATTTCTCCTCTCTGACTGTGTGCTATTTGCTTTCTCTAGAGCCTAATTCATCAGAGTGAAGAACCCTGCACTTTCCTAGAAATATTTGGTAGAGTTTCGAGCCCTGTTTTTAGTGTGATTACTTTTTGTATATCCACTTGAGCTACTAATGTGAGGAGAAAGAACTTACACTGTCTTGATTTTACATATTTTTATTTTAAAATTAAATATTAACATGAATAAAAATATGACAGCTATTTATTACAAATATAACTTCCTTCCTTATTATACATATATCATTACATATATTATATACAGGCTTATAAAGTGTTTTGCACTTTGAAATTCTCTGAGGAAAGATGAAGCTCTATCCTTTACCTAGGTGCCAGCAGTTCTGGGATTAGTAAGGAAACCCCGTTAAAAAGCCCCGAAAGGATGGGTGGTTACTGGTTACATCAGGTTGGAAGAAAAGGCAGGATTAAAAGCTGAATGTTGAATGAACCTTGTTAAATCAAAGGCAACCACAGATGGATATTTACAACTACACAATTGTCTGCAGTATCTGACAAACTTTGTTAGCCCAGAGCTATCTGAAGAAGCCTCTGCCTCTTAGCCTTTTCCAGAAGATAAAAGAGATTTGCCAGACCATGGTCTATGGGGTGGGAATTGTTTATTCTCTAGAAGCCTGTATTGTCTGATATTTCAGTCTAAATTACAAATTATAGACAATTCTAATTATTTGTGAATCCCATTATTTGCATACTCTCCTACTTGCTAAAATCTATTCGTTCTTTCCAAAACTTTGGATCATCAATAGATGTACTTCCCAGCTTAGGAAGTGTTTGTACTTCCCAAAACTTGCCATGTTTTCATGGTCTTTGTGGACACACTCAGACTGGTAAAAAATGTGAGTTGCCTGAGTACATGAGCATTCCCACCTGAGCTGCCTCTTTGATCCAGTTGTTAAACTGAAAATAAGTATCCCTTTGTGGTCTGTTTAGTGCCTTTTTTTTCACTTTTGTGTGGGTGTGTGTGCATGTATGTGTGTGTACTGAGTGTTTTTTGGTGGTGATTTTATTGTTTACAATGGCCCCCAAGTACCCTGAAGTGCTGTCTAGTGTTCCAAAGCCTATGAAGACTGTGCTGTGCCTTATGTGAGAAAGTATGTGTATTAGATAAGCTTCCAACAGGCATGACTTACAGCACTGTTGGTGGGAGTTTAATGTTAATGAATGAACAGTATATAGTCAATAACATGCCTTTAAACAGAAAAGCACATAAAACATGGTTATGTATCATCAGTTGACAAAAATATTGTGACCAGAGGCTTCCGGGAACCTATCCCTGCATTTACCCTAGGAGCAATGACTCAGTATTCACTAATTCAGTGTGTGTGACATTATGGAATCTAAGCATTAAAAATTGGCATTTTGGTATGATTAGGATAGTCATGGAAGCTCAAATTGTGATTTCAAATATGCGTTTCGGTATATAATTAACATCTTATTACCACAACTAATTATTACTAGGGAGGAACCCCTGGGGTTTTCTGATTAGAAAAGAAACAAAGCTTTAATATATCACTGCCTAGAAGGTAAAATAGGCTTTATTATTTTAAGGAATTATCACTCATAGGTCAGTTGAGACCCTTGGCATCACAGTAAATATCAGAGGTGTGCCTTAAATATTTTCTGACATGGACCAAACAGCATACTTTAGCTCGTTTTGTGCATAAGAAATTTGGAGAAATCTAAGTAAACTTCCAAGTGAGCAAGTGCCATAGCCAGAGACAAATTCAGTATGATTATGCATCAAACATACATAAAGTCCCTCTTAGTTGCATCCTGATCAGCATATGAGCAAAATACAGCGTGGCAGGCATGAAGAGGAAGGGAACAGGCACATACCCCACAACCGACGCACTACCTACAATTCTAAGGCTTCTCAAAGCTGAATAAAGGAAGTGGATTGAAAAGCTTGAGGGCCACGAGGAAAAGGACAATAAACAAAAGCAAAATAAAATGGTGAACTTGTGTCTGTGCTGTAGATCAATCTCTCACTCATGACAAGTAAGACATTTTAAAAGGCCATGTAATCCTTCCTCCTGCCTTACTTTCTTTAAATATGTGAGAGTATTAAAATCCAAATCATTTCCCAGTAACATCTCTGTCTCCATACTCTAGACTTTATAAAAGTCTAGGGAACTGGAAATCGGTGAGACAGGTCTCTGTGTGTAGAGTGTGTGTGCATGCATCTCTCCCTTTCTGCCATGTGTGCACAAACACACACATACACACAAACACACACAAACATACACACACTGCAGATCATCTTTGCCATCAGAACTGCAGACTAGCATGATGACATTAAGAATCTGGCTCAGTTAATACTGTGATCTACAGCATCTGCATAGAATGCTGTTGCCTTTTCTGCTTTACTAATGAAAAGAAACTGGTAGAATAAATTAAGTCATAAAATCAGAGGGCTCCCTCACATTAGGAGAGTAAAGGATGGTGGTGAGAGGGGAAGGCAGGGTTAATGATGTTCTTCCCCCTATTCCCCCATTCAGCATTAAGGAGGCTGAGACAAAAGGACCTTGGGGCTCATTTCATCTATTGATGATCCAGTGTCAGGGGGATTAGAAGAGTGACATAAATAAGTATACAAGGCTTTAGGCATCTATTTAGCCTTCCAGGTCATTTTGTGTTGGGCTGAAATGCTTTGAATGAAAACAGACTTTTTGAAATAATTAAAGAGAGTAATTTCCTAATGAAAATGTGTCTTCTCACTACATTGCTAGACTGTGTTATCTACCCTATTCACATCCAGTGAGTCACTAGAATTTTACAGTGCAGAAAGTTAACCAACCAGTGAGTAGTAAGACACTAGGAGGAATTCCTGAGAGGTAGTGACACCCAGTGTGAATTCCAGTGTCTAAGGAACAGCTCCTGCTCTCTGAGACACAGTAAGGGAGTCCTATAAATGGACTGAACACTGCAGCTCTGAGAGTAATTTGGCTCTACAGGAGGTGGAAGTACCACCCTTATTGGAAAAAAATGATAGCAAAAAAGGCAGTCCCCACAGTGGCCCACGGAGAGCCAGGCCTTTGAGGTGTCCCAGATAAAGGGAAGAGTCAGCTCATTAGATGGAGTGTGGGAAGAAACAAAGCCCCACTGGAACGCTGCAGAAGCCATTGGACCCCTGGAGAGAAAGACAGACGGCCTCTTGGGGCCACCCTGGATTATTAATAGGAATGTGCCCCATCAAAAAACTTGGCCTCCTCAGACTGTTTCAGAACTTACGCCTGTGTTTTTCAAGCAACAGCAACAGATCAGAATTTGGAGAAAGGGAGTGGTGAAAAGTGTCCTTGAGATAAGATTTTAAACTAATATCTGGAAGTTTTCAACAATGGCAAAGGAACAAAGAAAATGGCAGAAGTGGGGTTTCCTTCTGCTCCACAAACTTCCTCTCCTATTTCAGGAAATTACCACTCTGTAGAGGGCATGCCTTTTGAGAATACATTACTGATATTTCCAAAATTAGAGGTATTCTTGCCTGACAGGAAAAGCAATGCAACAGAAAAGAACTAAGAAGCTAATACTGGAGATTAATTTTTAAATTATATATTACATTCAGAGCATCTCTAATTTCATATCAGGGGTCTCTTGACTTTTATAGTTTAAATATGAGTTCTTATAAATACAAAAAGCTTACAAATGCACATGTTCACGTAGGTGGTTTCCTGTACATTTTATGCAGTAGTTAAAACAGATATAAATTTAGTCCTCAAGGAGCTTGTAGATGCTCATTACTGTAATTTACATAATAAATGATGTTTTATAAAAGTAAATCTGTATATATAAGTGTATATATATATGTGTATATATATATACACACCGAGAGACATATGAGGTCTATCATAACAGCTGTTTTGGCCTATAAGTAAAACAAAAATAAAATAATAAACATTGTTCTTTAGTCATATAGAGTTGATTTCATGGATAATGCCTAATGTATAAAGCGCTTGTCAAGATAAATTAAAAAGCAAAGAATTTCCAGTTCTAGAGGAGCAAGTAATAAATAAAGGAGATACAAGTGACTGTGAATATCAAAGGGCATTTGATGAGTAGGCAGAGAAGAGGATGAATAGGATGCAATGGTTGGATGGTGCAGTCTCCTGTGAGGGGTTTTGAAGGTAAGGACAAGGAAATTGCTCTTAATACATTAGAAACTGGAAACTCATCATTACTTTTTAAAAGGGCAAACATAGTTGCAGTACTCTACGAACAAAGTGGTGCATAAAAAGGAAATGTTGACTACAGTGTTCAAAACAGCAGAAGGTTTAGAATGTAAATTGTAATACATGGATATAAACCAAGATATTTTTGTAGAGTTATAAGGGACTTTTTCCTCATCTAGTCTAGAGGATTTATGTTACAGATTAAGATACGGGGCTCAGAGGAGTAATGGTCTACTGTGGGGTCAGAAATGTAGCTACAGGCAGAGGCAAGACTAGAACCCAAATTTCAGGTTTCTCCTATATAAAATACTATAAGATACTGCAAAATATTTTAGAATCATATAACTTTTTCTATTTAAAAAAATGCCTACACAGAAATCCAAGGCGTCATACAGATGACACCTTGCTTTGGTTAAGAGGAGAGGTGAGTATGAAGGGAAAGTCTGAAGGAGAAGTGAAGTCTCCCCAACCACTCTTTCAGGAGCCCTCAGAGGGCTCCAAAGTCTCCCAGACAATTGAAAATCCCTGACTACAAGGCCTTAACTCTGTCTTCTGTCCAAGTGAAAAATAAACCAGAATACATAAAACAACGACAGCTTCTAAAAAGTATACAGCCTTTGAGAAAACAAAATTGTGTGAACAATAAACACTGTATCTTCTTAAGAAAAAAAGTAATGTGCAAACGTCATCTTCTTCATTGCTTGAATTTTCAATTAGTTGGTTGTATTCAATCATTCCCTTATTCTGCTGATACGACGAACATATATTTAGTACGTATTATGTGCCTGACCTTGGACCAGGTACTTGAAAATCAAAGTCAAATAAGAGGCAGTCTTGCCATCAATAGTGTTCCAGTGAAACACGACTACAATGCAGGGTGTTCGGGAATGGGCTAGAGGCCAGGAGGGTGTTATGTTAACACAGAGGAAAGGAATTCAAGTCTGGTAAAGCTTTCTGGAGAAAGTGATGCTTACGTAGGAAGCTGTTAAAGCATATAAGGTAAAATTAGTTGATTAAGAAAGGAAGGGGCGGCCGGGCGCGGTGGCTCAAGCCTGTAATCCCAGCACTTTGGGAGGCCGAGACGGGTGGATCACGAGGTCAGGAGATCGAGACCATCCTGGCTAACACGGTGAAACCCCGTCTCTACTAAAAAAATACAAAAAATTAGCCGGGCGAGGTGGCGGGCGCCTGTAGTCCCAGCTACTCGGGAGGCTGAGGCGAGAGAATGGCATAAACCCGGGAGGCGGAGCTTGCAGTGAGCTGAGATCCGGCCACTGCACTCCAGCCTGGGCGACAGAGCGAGACTCCGTCTCAAAAAAAAAAAAAAAAAAAAAAAAAAAAAAAAAAAAAAAGAAAGGAAGGGGCACATTCCAGAGAATTAGGACAGCAAGTGCCAAGATGTGGAGGTTGGGGCCCAGTGCATTTGGGGAGCTTGTGTGTGTTGGGAAGTTTGGAGACCATGTGGTGACCTGGAATATAGTAGGTAGGCATTGAAACTTCACTGAATAAATTGATTAATGATATGTAGCTATAAAGTTAAGTTTGAGAGTGTAGCTATAGGGTTCATTTGAGAGTATCTCAACTCAGTTTCCTTCCTACAAAAAGAGAGATAATAATTGCACCTATATACCAAATGTTCTGAGACAACTTTGGCCAGATTCCCCTTTTATACAACCTCCCTCTAGTAATGATAAATGCAAATTAAAACTACAAGGTGATGCTGTTTTTCATTTATCAGATTGGCAAAAATCAAGACTTTTATGTGAACAAAGAGGTGAGTACATTATTGGTATGAAGATAAATTGTACACCCTCTATGGAAGGTAACCTGACAATATTTTTCTGATATTTAAAACCATATAAATCCTTGGACAGAGCAATTCTTCTTAAGAATTTATCCCATAGACCCACTTAGATATGTAGCCAATGACATATGTCTCAGCCTGTTACATTGGTAGTGTCTTGGTATTGTTTAATATTATTTTGGATTGAAACTAAGAAGATACTGGGACACCATTTGATTATGTCTATTGATTGATGTTCTGAACCTTACAAATCATTCCTTTTGCTAAAACATGAAAATTAGTTCTAGCACCTGAAACGAGGGAATGCTGAAGATTCAATAAGGGAATCTACATAAAAGCACCTGGCATGGTATCTGCCACATAGGTCGGGTCCAATAAAGGATATTGTTGTTAGCTAATAGATATTTGCTAAAGCTATTAGAAGCCACTTAGTGATTTTAAGCTGACAGTGATTTAACAAGCTTTGGGTTTTAGAATAATCACTTGGGCAGCATTGGAAGGACAAGGTGGAGAGAGGCCAGGCAGGTGTTAAGGAAATTAGTTGGAAGGCTATTAAAATTGTCTAGACAAGAAACTAAAGGGCTCAAACTAAAGCACTGGGGACTGAGAGAAGGCAATAGATTGGAAGATATTAGAGATAAAAATTCTTCAATATGTGGACCTGAGTGACTAGAAGAGAAATTAACATGAAATATATTTATATGTTCCACAAAAACTTTATGAGTAACTTTAACATTAAGGCAAAACATGGGAAATGTTGAATACGATTGAATCAAGTCAGAGCAGGGACAATTTTCATCAGCACTTTTTTCACTGGATAGGATTTTTAGACCTCTATTCTTTCCAGCAACTATAAAACACACATGTACATTGTACGCACATGCACTTGGCCACACCCACACATGCATGCACACACACGCACACATACACTCATTAGCTCACTCATGGAATGTCTTCTCTCCTCAGAGTTAGAAAGACTCTAGCATCTAAGCAACTCAGACTCAGAATCTTTGCCAAGAAGTGTCATCTCTTCTCCACTCATATCAGCAGTGGTAGGGAGCTTTCTGCCTCCAAGGAGCAATGCACTTATGAAGCTCATCCATCAGTCTTAAATCCATAAACCAGTGATTTGGGAAGGTGTGCCCTACTAATATCACCATGATCTCTTAAGTAATCATTTTTTGTTTTAAGCCTGCTCTGTAATAGTATACTTCCAACAACAGGCTTCAGCTATCTCTATTCATAGTGAGACAAATTCTATAACATCTGAGAAATTTAAAATATGTGACTTTTAATATAGTAATCCAACCCGTTCACCCCCAAAACATTCCAGATACTCAGGAAATTATATTGATGATTTGATGAGAAAAAAAAGATGGATTTTTATTTATTTCTATTCTCAATCATGGTTTTAACGCTAGTCTCGTAAAATGTTGCTTTGGTTGTGTTCTACCTCTTAAATTTCCACATGCCCCCTGAAGCAATTTTTCCAGTCTTTAACTGGCTCCAGAGAGAGTATGTGTGACAAGAAGGCAAGGCTGGTCTCCTACCCAAGCTGCCCTGGGCTCACTTAAATAAGCTTTAACCCATAAACATTTGCATTCAAGATAAAAATCATCCCTGAGCTAAGTCACGTCAGAAAAAGTATGGCTCATAGAAATGTGGAAGCTGCCACCAGACCAGATCCCAAGAGGATGATGTACCCTAGGGTTTAATAGATACATACATACAAGTTTAATAGATACTTGTAAGTTGACTGACTGCTGGCCAGTTTCCAGTGCTGGGGGGCTGCTGTCATCTCTGTGCACACAAACAAGAGGAGAAAACATACCGTCTAGAACTCTGAGCAGCAGGACTGGCCTCCCAAGCATATGGAACAGCCATTCAGCTCTGCAATCTGATTAGAGAAGGGCTGCTTAAAAAACGACTACTTCCAAGTAACATGCCCACGAGCCTGTCTCTGAGACATTTCCCGCCTAGAAACTTTGATTTGTCAGTTTAAGAATCTGGACTCTAGAAGTCTTGTCATAATGCAAAAGCCCTGCAGGAGTCACATTTTAGGCTACAAATACTCCATACTATTTCCTTATCAGGTTGCTTTTCTAATGTGACTGCCACTCAGCTGCAGTGAGACACTAAAGGCATAAACTTAATGTTGTAGTGCGGTAAAAAATGAAGGCTGGGCTACAATCTGCCATCTGAAAAGTGCAAACCAGTTTGAGACCCCAGAAGAAGCAGGGAACATACTGTCCTAAGAATTGTCATTTTCATAATTGTGTAAACACATCTAGCATACCAATGTTCATTTAAGCAGGAGACTTAATCCCTCTGTTATTTTTCCTAACTCAGTAGGGCAGCAATTTATGTTCTAGATTATGGTTTGTGGTAGGGGAAATTAAGTACTTCATGTTTTTTGTTTTTAATCATCTAACCTCATATAATTTAGGAGTAGTGTTTATAAAGAAAAAGCCACAGGGACAATTTCTAGTCTCTTCTCCAACGCTATTCCTGATGCTGATAAACAATTGTTTTTCAGGAATAAATCACCAAAACTGTCATTAAGGAAAAGTCACAAAAAAGTCCATGCAGCCAGAGAGAATCAGGCGACAGGCAGGTAATTTTGTCCTAGTGAACTTGGGGTCTATTCAATTATAAGAAGGCCATGGAGTGATTACAGTGGTCCTAGATATTTTCTTTCTCCCTCACCAGGTATAGCTGACAGGAATGTCCTCCTCATAGCATTAATCAAAGATCAGTCCTTGAGTTATCAATCCCATTGGCCTTGGTTACGATACTGGTCTAGTCAACCAATGTTCTGTGTCTGGACACTGCCACAGACTCTCTGCTGATACGCAGGTTGCCTCCTTCTCCCTTTCAGTCAGTCAAAGTGATCTTTTCAATTTGTAAATCAGACCCCGCCTTTCTCTGGTTTAAAACCCCTTAAAGTTCCCCACAGGTCTTAGAATGAGTCCCTGTCTCTCTATTGTAGCATCAGTGGCCTACCCGAGTTGGGTTTCCTGGAATATCTGCATTCCAGTAAGAATCTCTGGTCACTCTCTCCTTGTCCCCAGCACTCCAGACAGTTTGATCTTCTTCCATTCCTTAAATATGCTAAGCCCATTTATTCTTCTGAGCCCACATATTCCTTCAGGCTGCAAGCCCATCTTCCTCTCTTTCTCATGGCGAAGTTCTCATCCACAATTAAGACCCATTTTTTTTTTTTTTTTTTATGCACGAAAACAGAACTCAATTTTATTTCATGTTTGAAAGTAAACATGACAAAAATAAGAACCAATTTTTAACTTTCCAAAATGCTCCACGAGGTTTGGATGGCTGAGAGTCCCCTCTGCTCTGAATGGTTTGTGTTGTCTCAAGGGGAAAATAATGCTTTGGTCTCTTGCTACTCTTCACCATTTCCCTCATCTCCTGTTGCTGCTCTCTGTAACAGGGACGACTTCTTCGTTCGTTTCCTTCTTTGTTTCTTCGAACCCATTACAACTCTGCTGACCTTCCTTCGTAAATACTTGCCCCATTTGCTCCTCCAGAAAAGAGAGCAGCAATAAATAGGCAGATATCCCAGGATGAGCAGGCTGATTGCACCAAGCCCAAACATTCGCATCATCTGTTTAGACTCATCTCTTACCGGAGCAAAACATTTGAAGCGCATGTTCCCCAATGATGTAAAACAGCATTTGCAGCTCAAACATTCACTCTCATTAAGATCTTCCAGCTCATTACAAGGCTTTACCACCTGATTTTCGCCCAGAATGCAAGTTGTTGGAAAGAAAAAATCCAGCAGAGCTTCCGATGCGTAATCTTCCAGAGATTGGCCAGTAGTGTTTTCACTGTTTTGCAGGATAAACCCACTTGGAAGCACAAAATATGGGGGCCCGGAGCACAAGTAGTAGCACACCAACAGCAGTATCCAGATGGAGAGTATGAGCATCCCGCGGGGTTTGGTGAACTGCATCTTTAGAGATTCCAGCCATCCTGGCTCAGGCCTGTCAGCCATGGTGGCCTCAGACCCCGGACTGCTGCTCTCGGGATTCGACCCAGTTGCCGCCAACTCATAAGTTTCCATATGTAAGTATTAGAAACGAATACTGACTCCCAAGTGGCTGTCCCCACCCTTATTCTCTATCAAGGCACCCTATTTTTTCCCCAAATGGTCCTCAAAATTACAAGTAGATATTCACCTACTTGTTTCTTATTTAATTTATATCACTTTGACCAAGGCTGTAGCCCTTGGAGGGCAGGGATTCTTAACTAAGTACTTTGCTTCTGCTTAGCCAGTGTCTAGTACAAGCCTGATACATCTTAGCTATTTATTCGTTACTTGAATGAATGAATAGCAAATGAATAGATCAGTTCTGATTTTCTAAATAGCTGTTGTCTGTGTTGTCTGGTCAGGTTACAAAGAGTTAAGACAACCAAGCATAGTATGCTGCTTCCCTCAGACTGAGCAACAATCAGAGATGCTTAGGATTATGTTTCCCAAGTTTTGCATGTTATAGGCAATTTAAGACAGATCCTTATTAGTTTAGATCCCACAGCCAAGCACAGGAGTATGCATTCTGTTCCTTTATTCCGAGTTTTCATCTGTGACAGTTTTAGATATAGGAAAAAGAAATTAAGAAAACAGAAGAGACTTGGTGAGAAAGTACAAAATTATCTCTCCTTACCAGTCAACAGTCCATGGATGTCTTTAAAATGTATTGTTTTATAAAGTTTCTGATTTAAAAAGTAAAAAAACACAAATTATTTTCTAAATAAACCTGAATAAATCTGTAACAAATAAATCTGTACTTTTTAAATATGCACACACACCCCAATTATTTTGGGTTTGATGGTTATGTTTTTATGCATAAAAATGCATTTTGATATATCAGATGTGTATAAAATAAAGAATAATTGCAGTTAAGACCAAAGTAAGACCTAGCCTTTATTGAAGCATGTTTGACTTTCTTTACCACTTGACAGATGTGTGATCTTAAGTTGGTGAATTTTGAATATCTGTGTTGAGCTTCAGGTTCTTGGGCTGTAAAAGGTAAAAGTTTCTATCTGCCTTACAGAGGTATCATGAAGCTTAGATATATGATAATTTTAAAACATTCAGACCACTATCTGGTATATAGTGTGTGCTTAATAAAGGCTAATTCAATCTGAATCAAAATATCTTCCCACTTTTCAGGAGTTTTTAATTGGCCCCTCTGCTAAAAATCACCTTTGTCTCTCAATAAATCCAGTCATGTATTTGGATTCATTTGAGCCTCTACATTCTTAATTGGATAGTTCAGCCCATGGTTTATTATAAAAGCCTGGATTCCACAATTACATTACAGATCAATCAACAATTACAAAAAAAAAAAATGGCTGGCAATGATTTTGATTATATCACTGCAGCCTTGCTTGTTCTGCTTGTCTTGACATCAGATATTCCCATTTGAGATGTCTGTAAGTGCTCAGAATGCTCTGAATCATTCCCATTCTTTACTAAATCGACCCATGGATCCACTGTGGATGTTCACCAATGAGATTCTTTCATAAGGTATTTAATCTAGTTGATGAATGGGAGGGGAAGATGAACTCTGTTATCCATGTTGGGTATTGTTAAATAAAAGGAGAGCTTCAACGATGTGTTTGCTGTGTCACTTGAGAGCATACGTTCTCAACAGGGGCAATATCACTGCCCACCCCACCACCGCAGTGTTGAAAAAAATCTTAGATGTTACAATGATTTGCGGTCCCCTAAAGGTCCAGAAAAGAAAAAAAAAAAAAAATAGTGTATTATTGCATTACAATTTCATGGCGGAGAGCAATTAGAAATAAAAACTGTTTAAAAATGCTCTTGGGGTATGATAATATTAATATTTTTCAAAAGTTGAGAAACTCTGCTTAAGGAAAATCCTATTCTTCTGTCAGCATTCTCTTTTCCTTGGAGAGTATGCATGTAGAGTATAGCTATTTGCAAAGAGTGGAAAGATACCAAAGACCTATGGGTGGGCTTCACTCTTCTTTTGACTATTGGCAAGAGTAGAGTCACTGGAGTCAGACCAATATACATTTGAGTTCTGGGCCAACCAATGCCTAACTGTATGACCTCGGATGAGCTAATTCAATGTCTCTGTTAAAAGAGTATAATAACATTGACTTTGCAGGGCTAAGGGAGTGATTAGAGGTAACAGTGCCTGATGCCTGGCACATGTTAAGCATTCAGTTAATTGTTATCATTGTTATTTCCATGGTTGTGTGGCAGGGGTGACAGGATTGCTAGGAGCCAGCAGCTCCGAGTTCTGCAGGGGGAGCAGTCTTGGGCAATGTTACCTGGGAAAACGTTCTTGCATCCTGGGCCTGCCTTGCGTCCTTGATCTTTTCCCTTGCGATTTAGTCTTAGCATAATTATACAGCTTTAAGGCTATGGAATTACTTTGTTACTCACAAACAATTATGTTTTACCATTCTTTCCTCTGGGCCTATAACCTTGTGACTGTGCTAGCTTTATAACGGTGGTGTTGCTTTATATTGCATGAAGAAATTATTTGAAGAGCTTGTTCCTACTCAAGGTTGTAGCAAAACAGTATTTCAGCTAGAGGAAAGCCATCACAGTAAACGAGGGGGGTTGCTGCTAGCACTTCCCGAGTAGTCACCTGAGAATCGGAGCAGCACAGATCTCCCAGATTTCTTCCACAGAATGATTTATAGACAGCACACGTAGCATAGCAAAGACATATAGTTCATGCTTAAAAGGTTAATTCTTGAGTTGATTTGTTTTAGAAGTTATGGAGATTCGCTGGAGGACAGGAAAAACGACGAGAGGAAAGGACAAGGCCCATGCTCTTCAAAGAGAAGAATGGGGAGAGAGAAAGGAACACGTACAAAGAATTATTTGGTGTTTCTGTACATTTATCTGTTTCATTTTCTCATAATCCTCCTCCAGTGCTGCTTCACTTTTGCATGTCTTTCCTGCTTAGGCATGGGATCATTTATTTCCATTTTAATTTCTCTCAAAATGTATACATTTTCACAAGTATATCATATAGAGAGGTGAAAGTAGAGGGAGATAGGAATGGGAAGGTCAGGCAAAGTCAATTTTTTAAAATATGTAGCAAAAAGGAGAAACTTCACAATTATAGCCCCCCAAAATTCCAATGTTTTCAGTTTCTTTTAAGGTTTCTGAGTACACATTTTCTGCAGAAAGACTATACAGATGCCTTTGGTGATTTCAGGATATATGTTGTTCAAGCTACTTAAAAATGATAAGACTTAAAAAAAAAAAAAAGAACATGTTGTTACAATCACCACTAATATTTTATTTATGTGTTTACTTCCTTGTGTTGGGAGTAATGGCACCACTGGATATTTTAACTGTAGAAAGAATGGTTTTTTTCCTCTTAAAAGGCCAGAGGTTGGGCTATGGATTTTCACAGAAATGTGGCAGTAACCTCACATCTCTACAGAATCTTTCAACCCGCGGTTGTCAAATGTATTTCTCAACAAGTGCACTTATGCCTCCATGAGTCCAAGTACAGACAGTAGGGAATGCATTCACACTCGTTTAAAGTGAGGATGGGAGAAGAATTTCTTACCTAATTGAAGTTGTTGAAGGGATTCATTTTGGAAGCCTAATAGAATTTCCTGGCTTGGATTTAAACCAAGATATTGGAGCACCTTTCTTCCCTAATGATTAAGTCTTACAAAAAGGACCACTGGATGGAAGAAGACAGGGGGGTGTTTCACATCATACTGCAAGGCTTATTGTATTATTTATTTCAGCTATCATTTCAGATTCAGGAGGTACTTATGAAGGTTTGTTATAAGGGTATGTTGCATGATGCTGAGGTTTGGGGTACAATTGAATCAGTCACCCAGGTAGTGAACATAATACCCAATAGGTAGCTTTTCAGCCCTTGCTCTTCCCCCTCCCTCCCCCTTCTTGTAGTCCTCAATGTCTTTTGTTCACATCTTTTTGTCCATGTGTACTGAATATTTAGCTCTCACTTGTAAGTGAGAACATGCAGTCTTTGGCTTTCTGTTTCTGCATTAATTTACTTAGGATAACAGCCTCCAGCTGCATCCATGTTGTTGCAAAGGACATGATTCCATACTTTGATATCACTTCAACACACTTGAAAAGAAAGGGCTCTTTTAAAAACTTACTTTCCACTAATAAAGGGCATATATGGCAGCAGAAGAACTTCCACTAGTGAGAAAAGCTAATGCAGCAGTCTATAGCCAGCTTTTTCGTCTGAGTATCAGGATGTCTGTGGGACCTGTGGAACAGGCTTGAGGTCACTGTTAGGTACAAATCCAGTGAGCAAAGACAGTTTAGAAGACTCTAGAGAATCATCTGAGCTTTTTACTTATGTACTGTTTCAAGGGTGGTTCTATCCTCCAAACTCTTAGTGCATATTCCCTTATAACCTGTGTTGAAATTCATGCCAGTCAGATGGTGGTTTTTGAAGACTTGATAGATGAAAAGACTTTTTATTCTCTCTCTCACTCTCTCGCACGTGTGCTCTCTCTCACTCTCATTCCGTCTATTGAATTCTCATTGCAAATACTCTCACTGGCCTAAGAAACTTAGACTTCTTAAAAAAACAATTAGCCTTTTTGTTTGGGAGCTTCATGATGCTCTATGAAGCTGACATATGGCACCGACAGATGCTCTATGGGCTGTTATCAATATACCAGCCAGCATCACACACCTACATCCCTCCTTTTTTTTTACCAAGCCTGGATCTGAATCCTACTTATACTACTTGCAAATGTGAGACCCTGGGCAACCATTGTCCCTTACTAGCGCTTATTTTTTTTCTTTTATAAAATGGCTATCATGAGACTACCTCTTTCTTAGGGTTGTGAGAATTAAATCAGAAAATGTACATAATGTGTTTAACACCAGCCTAGTGCATAGTATATTTCATCATGATTATTATGTTAGTAATACTTATTTATATATTTTTTAATTTTTAACATAAACTTATCAACTCCTTTGCTCTTGTTCCCACAATGCTGTCTTATATATAATTCTAAGTAACTATAGGTCACTGGGAGTTAGCTAGGGCACATTTAACAATATTAATGAAGGAGCAGTCATTTAAAACATACCTGAACACTGCTTTAGAAACATCAAGAACAATTAGATGCTTTGAGTATGTATGAGCCACCAACTTAAGCTGAACATGGGATCCTAAGCTGTGTCCCCTCCACCATAGATCTTCCACATACCTACTCCCTTTGCAGAGTGGAAAATGTTATCTTTTCTCTCATATCCCAGTTGCAGTTCTCTGAATAATCATCCACTCATTTGCCATGACTCAGGAAGGTTCACTGGGCCATTGTCAAGATCCTGTCACTTCTCTTTCCACATAGGTTCCTTTCAGTCTTTCCCTTATCCTACTGTCATGGCCTTAGTTCAGCTCATAAGAGGAAGTCTTTAAAGATTACAGAGGCTTCTGTATACCTTGCACATCATTGAGTCAATCCCTTCCACAGAGATGGAGATGAATTGTATCTATCCCCCAGTTACGTCCCTGGAAATGGAGTGTCTTGAACTCAGCTTAAACAGGGAACAAGCAGGAGAAGAAAGCACTTACCAGCTGCTAATCACACCCATCAGATGCTACAGCATTATGGCTTTTGAAATTGCCTGAAGCTAAAAACTTATCCACATCACCTCTCATCAACACTGAATTAAAAACTCCTTCACAAGACACAGGTTACCCCTCTACAGTTCTCTTACTACAATTTTTTGCAACTGCCGCAGGTATACATGTTGCTTTAGTCACATCAAACTATTTGCCTTGGACACAGCATGCTCAATCACTCCCCCATGAATTTATATATCTTCTTGTCTAAAAAGACTGCTCTTCCTAAATCTATCTTATGAGTTCATACTTTGATACTCTATCTGACTGTCTCTACCTCTGGGGAAGCCTTTTAGTGTTCCCCAGACATAGTGAAGATCTTTTCTTCTTTTGAAACAGTTGACTTCCCATCTATTATCACACACAGTCTACTGTCATATTGCTTATATGTCTCCCAAGAAAAGCTAAGAGTCACTAGAAGGATTGAAAGTTTAGTAATTTTCCTTTACGTGTATAGTATATTGTTCATTGTTTGTTAAATAAAATAATGAGAGATGTTATGGGACAAGTAATGAACCTTTCCTTTCAGGATTCCCTGATTCTACTCTTCTGGTTGGTGTTGCCTTCTCCACAAATCATCAAGATTTGAAATACATTTGTGACTTGCCCAAACACATACAAACCAAGTTAATGAGTTCCTAAAACAAGTAGTCTATCTGCCTTACCGCTTAACAGGAAGGAAAGACAGTGGGTCAGTATGAGTAGCTGAAACACAGGACTGAGAAGGACATTCAGAAGGAATAAATTGGACATTCTGATTCCCATAAGGATATTCAAACCGAAAGAAACTTTCAGCATCTCTCAGCATATACACAGCACTCATGTCTACATAAAGACATTTATTTTACTACCACGGGAAAATGTGAAGAAGGGCAAATCCAATTTCTCCATTAGCTGATAGTGTTTACTCCATTTTTTAAAGAAAACAGATAAAGTATTTGTTGCACTAAGTGGAAAAATACAATATGAATCAAGCTTCAAAAATGAAAAAATTGGCTAAACTGATCCAAACTGAATGGCAACTGATACCTCTCCTTGTGATATGCGTCTGGAACTTGGAAAAAAATGAAGGTCTGCAAACACTCTGATTGGCTTGTAAACACTTGCAGTATTTTTCTCTGTCCTCTTATTATGGCAGTAAATTATAGTAAGGTTGGAGCACATTCTCAACATTGCAGAATTGGCTTTCTGCTACTATCCCAATCACAGCCACCCCAGTTAGTCACCGGCTGAATGGCTATGCAACCACAGATTTAGATTAAAATGCAGTTTCATTTCAAGAATAAGTCATAGCAAGAAATGTTTCTTCCCTCACCTGATGACCTTTTAGAATACCATTGGTGCAAAGAGAATAACAAAAGATGATACTTGCTTTGGCATTTTCCTTATTCTAGATACCCAAGCAATATTTGAAAGAGGGGGTGGTTAGAAGTGGGGTGGCAATGTTCTTTCCAATTTTACACCTCACTTTAGGTCTTCAACCAGTACATATGGGCATTGTAATACTGCATTTTGTGGATTTAGCAGGAATTGAGTAGATGTGGACAGAACAGAAGAGGAATGCTGAGAAAGTGGGTGGGTCTTTAAACATGTTCTTTAAATGGCACCCTTCACAAGAATAGAAACAAGAATGACTCCACATGATACAAAATTCAAGGAAACGGTGGCAGAAAAACAGGATATGAATTTCAACTTTCTAACTTTCTAACTACATGACATTAAGAAAGTCACTTAACTTCTCTGATGCTTACTATTTTTCCATCTACAAAATGAAGACAATTATAGCAATCCTGTCTTCCTCATAGGGCTATTTA
Organism: Trachypithecus francoisi; assembly: GCF_009764315.1. NCBI lineage: Eukaryota > Metazoa > Chordata > Mammalia > Primates > Cercopithecidae > Trachypithecus > Trachypithecus francoisi. The sequence continues at coordinate 72,248,908 of NW_022681453.1, read as the reverse complement.
TCATTAAACTATGAAAAGCTGTTCAAACATCAAAAATTTTTATGATCCTTTAATACAATGCCTCACCACCTATGACTGCTTGGATTTTCAGAATTGGGGGAGACTTCAAAACCATCCAGCCATCACACATACCTGAGGCCTGGTCCCTCCTCTGACATAGATGAACAATGGATAATAGCCTCTACAAAGGTTGCCAGTGATACATAATTCACCACCTGATGAAACCGCACTTCCATTATTAGACATCTTTGACTATTGGAAGATGACTCAATGAAATTCACTTTATTAATAAATGCTTCCATTTTCTTATACTTACTATGAACCAGAAAAAAAGACTCTACTAAGCAGTTAACCAATTAGATCTATTAAGGTTCTTTAAGCAATCCTAACAGAATATGTATCATTTACACCCTTTTACACATGAAGAAACTTCAGTTTATAGATGAAATCATTCATCCAAGATTGTATATTAGTGAATGTTGAAATATGATCTGGGTAAGCTTTTTATATTGCGGAAAACTCAAAAGTAGAAGTAACGCTGTTGCTCTAATGAGATGTTAGAAGGGCTATGTGACTGTTCCTTTCTTCTCCCTGTCTTACTCTTTGCAGTGTGAACTTAGGAAAATGTGCCATTGTTTCTCTTCTTCTCCTTATTAACTGAGAGAAATATAGTTTTTAGGAGCCACAGAGGGATACCTGTGCAAATTAATGAGTTAATGTTTGTAAAGAGCAGTGTGACTCTTTAATAAAAGCATGTCCTACCTGAGAACTAAGTATTCCATTACCTGAGTGGGAGAGTAAATAGCTCAACAGTAACAATATAGCATGGTTTTAAGTTTGGGTTTAATAATAGCATTGTATTAGGTTGGCAGAAAATAGGGTACCCACAGGAATGAAATCAAAGCAATTAGTTAGCACAGATCTTAGAAAAACTGAAATAATAGAACCACAGGATGCTCTCTGTGATTTGTGTTGCTCCACTGATGCCTAAACCATAGACAGCTTTTCAGATTTGTCAGTATCTCCAGTTGTATACTGTGGAGTCAGTAGAGGAGCACACATAGACACATGTGTCATTTGGCCTTTCAGTGACAGAGTAGACCAAATGTTTCTATCCTGCTTTGGTTCTCCAGCTTCTTGCTGGCCTTTGAAGATGTCATGAGGCCAGCCCATTATGGCCTAGCAGTAAGCTAAAAAAAGTATAGATAACTAGGACATGATCTGTATTCAAAAGTGGGCTTACATCTCCTGTCAAACTGATATTTGACTGTCTTCCAGCTTTTAACATCCCCAGGTGACAAAAAGTTATTATATCGTGTCCTTTCTCATATCTGTAAAAATCAGAATACTTGTCTTTCAACAGTGACAGAAAATATGTTAAGGGGGATTGTCCCATACCTATTTCACCCTAGTTCCTGATTTTTTTCAATCATTCATAAAATTAAGTATACAAAATTCATTCTAAGGTTGTATCTTCCTTGCTTCAGAAAAACTTAGAATTAAGGAATAATCTGTTGTGATAAGACACCACCAGCATAATTCAGGTTCCGTATCTAAGTCTGACGCTCATATTCTAGTTTCTCCTATAATTCCTTGAAATAGTTAAACCATGACACGTATAGCAATCATAATATAAAAAATAAACTAAGGGTTGTATAAGGAGTAATTCTAATAATAAGGTTTGGGGAAAAAGGAAAGAGAGGTATTTAAATTAGAATATATAAAATGTGGAAAACACCTTTTCTTCCTGTGACTATTTAATTTTATGCCCCTTTCTCAGTATTATTTAGAATCATGTATATTAATAATGAAGTGGAAAATAAAATAGAGCAAAATCAAAACTGCCAAAATTTTTCTATAGCAGTAGAAAATAACATGTTTTATTTAAAGTTAGAATCAAGAAGCATGTTAAGCACCTATTGTGTGTTCAGCAAATAATATAAACCATAAAAATGTAGATTTATAGAAACAAGCATGAGGCTACAAATAAATTTTAAAATATGGAATAGAAAAAGAACACTAAATTATGTTTTATTTATAAAAGCAATTAGAAGTAAATATAACAATGTTAACATGTCTTAATTCTGCATGGTGATGGGAATTTGTGTTATAAATTTGGAAATAGCTCATACATAATTGGAAGTACAGAATTGGGGTTAAACAGGAAATTAGGATGAGATACTAACTTTAGAGATATTACTCTATTCCCTATTATCCTAATTTCTCTACCAAAGCAGTACTAGCTCATATATAATTCCTTAGGTTTTCAAGCTAACGAGATGGCTCTTTCTAATTACAAGTCATAAATTTTGCCTACCCTTGATTTTCCTCAAAACCCATATATGATTATCATTTAATTCTAATGCTTTATTTATCTAAATCTAATGCTAATGATCTTTCTGAGAACCTAACATTTCTCAACCTAGTATCTCTGACCTATGTTTTCTAGTGAGCCATTTTGAAGAGGGCAAATGTTTCTCAGTAATCCCTGCAACAGAGCACCATTAGGTTTGTCAGTCTCCTCCTTTTAATCCATGTTTTTATCATCGTTGTTTGCTTGTCTGTTTTGCCATGTCATCTTCAAAGTTTCCATATAACAGAGTTTAACAAGGTATGGTTCAACAAAGTTTGGGGCCAATAAAAAAGTAGACTGAGCAATCCTATAGAAATATTTCTGTACTTGAAACAAATAAAACAGAATTACATTCCTAATTCATTCCCTACTTTGCTGGATGACTGTGGACAAGTCATTTCATCTATTTAGGTGTAGTTTTATTATCTATCATAATGAGGATATTGGAATAAAGGCTTGCTAGAATTTTTGCAAGTGTGATGTTATTTCATTTCCATAATATTCAAACTATACTTAAGTGAACAAAGAACAAGTCTAATTTCCAAAACAAGTCAGCTTCAGAAAACCTTGTTTTCAAGGGCTTCATCTGACTTTACAAACCAAACAATTGACTTATTAAACTTAACCATCTTACCAATTTTTTTAAGTCAAACATTATGTTCTATTAATTTTCTATCTCCCCCATCAGACACTTGCCCAGATTTTTCAAATAGAAGGTACTCAATATTTTAAATAATAAACCTTAATATTAATATATCCCTCTAAAGTTTATAAAACATTTTCATCTATAATATTGTATTTGATCCTTCAGTAATCCTATAAAGTAGACAATACTGTACATATTTTACAATTGATAAAATGTAGGCTCCCAAAAGTCATGGCCTGCTTGAATTCCCATAGTTGATTAATGGCTCCACTAAGATTTGAGTCAGACTTTTACTTTGGATGGATGGATGGATGGATGGATGGATGGATGGATGAATGGATGGATAAAACAAGATTTTTTATTAGGATTAAAGTTTTTGTTTTACTATTCAAAGGTGACTTTATTTTATATGAAAGAAGGAAGACACAAAAGGCTCAGATAATTTCTAACATCTATCACTCGAAGAGTCTAGCCTTAAAACTATTAGCTTGAAGACTAAGCTAAAGGAGCCAAAAGAAGTAATAGAGATCATCAAATTCATAAACATATTTTTATTATTGTTTTTCTTATAATGGCTTAACATACTTCAGCAAGAACACTGGCATCTAAAATTAAATAATTTGATACAGATGATTCTTAAACTAGCCCTTCACTTGGCCTCTAAGATGCATTGTGCATTTTTAAGAGTAATGAATTATTAGTTCTAACATTATCTTGTTAGCCTTTCTAACCATTAGTCTGTACATTAATGCAATTTGAAAATAAAACATATTGAGTCTATTATTACTTGTGTTAAATTTGAATGTCTCCTGTATTATTTTCTCAAGGTACTCAGAAGTGTCAGGTCCATCCAAATTTTTCCAAATTTGACTAAATGCTTTCAGAATACATCCACCAGTGTGCAGTCTATAGTCAGACACCCCAATGAGACATAGCATTTATAGGCAAAAATATTTTTAAAGCAAAATCAGACCACAAATGGTTATTTAGTGAAAAACAATAACCCCTAACGTAGGCTATGCAGTATCTATGTTGAAGTCTTGGCAATGGTAAATGATGTTTTTCATCCAAAAGAACTGTAAGTATTGGATATTTTATGTCAAAAATCTGAAAAAAAAAAAAAAAGCTATTGGTTCAACTTTTAATCAATTACCATATGCCAACGAACCTGTTACAAGCTATATATATTCCAAAACCTCTAGTAGGTTCTATGGTGGGTATAAGAGCATAAGATATTCTAAAATATTTCCAAGAATGAGTTTATAGAGGAAAAGACACTCTACCTGCCCCAACAGAGGTTAATTTTGACCATCCTCGCTTGGTCTTCCATTGTGTCAATTCTGTTTTTCATCAGCTAATGATAGCTAACTCCTCCAGCAGTAAATCACAAAGTTCCTCCTTATTCCAACAACTTCCAATTATTCTGTTGCAATCATTTTCTTTTCATGTGATCTGCTCTACTTTTTCATAACAAAATTGGAGGCCAGACATTTTTAATGTTCTTGCTCCTGGTTTTGGTTCATTATTTCTTTAAGCTCTCCACACTCACAGTTTGTTCTAATCAAACTCAGCCCTTTACAGCGATCTGTGTTTATAATGACGTCTCTCTTTTTCTACCCAGAAGGCCATTATCCACACATAGCCCACCAATCCTTCCGGTGTCATTGAGAGGCTTACCATTCACTATATATATATTTTAAATCATGTCAAATCCCTCCCACCCCCACAATGCTGTTTTTCCTAAAATCGTTTCCCTCATTTTTAAACTCTTATTGGGATTTAAGTCAATGACACATTGTTTGGAATTTTTTTATTTAATTGATTAAAGCATTAGCATTAGCGATTTGTTTCTTCAATCAGGTTGGCATTTGTGATGCATAGTTAGAGTGTTACTGAGTGTGCTTGAAAACTGGCAAGGCTTATGTGGAAGTAACAGAGGTGAAGTTATGCCTTGTGATAGAAAAGTCTAGGAAAATTTGGGTCATTATGCTGGCACCTGTCTGATGATCTGTTTATGTGACATATGGAATGGCTATGAATGAAACTTATATAATGAAACTCCAAATTCTAAGTTCAACCTATACTATCAGGACTAGTTGGGAAAATTGAATTTATGCCAGGTAGTTTGTTAGAGGAAATTTAATCCAAGGAAGATGTTACAATAATGTTGGAAAGGCTGAAAAGTAAATAGAGGATGATGGCATAAACTGGGGATTGGCAGTAGCAGAAAGATACTGCCATCTTTGGAACCAAGGGAGGAAATGTTGTTACCATAGCATGGAAGCCAGACCATGCAAAGGGAACTGCAATCACAGCAGAGGCTGCCCTGTGGAGAGCTGGACCCTGGAAGAGATGCAGAAGCACAGAGAAAGATGGAGAGAAATAACCCAGCTTATTTGCTCCCACTGCCAGTCTCCCACCAGTGACTCTCATTGACTGAACTTTTCAGTTAGCAAGGAAACAGGAAAATTTCGTTTGTAGCATCAACCACCTCTGATACAGAGCCGAGCAGGTGAAGCATAGAAAATAAATTTGAGACCAAACAAGCAATTGGCTTTTGTATCTATTCCTATATTCTTTTATCTACCTATCAATTCGCTATAAATCAATAAATATATACACACACACAACCCATATATTTTGAATTACAGTCAGGGCATAGTTTGCAAAGGGCTGTAACACATAATAAATTGAAAAATTTTGGTGAATGTTATTACCATATTCAAATAATTTTCATGTGTGTATGCAAAATTCTTTAAAATCCAGGAAGGATTTTACAACATTTTCCTTGAGAAGATAAATTCCAAGTTTAAAGTGTCTTCATCAGACTCTACTTTTACACATTACTCAAGAACTCTGTCAAAAAAGTTTAATTATATGTTTATTATTTGCTCCGCTATCTCCCACCCTCTGTGGTCACCTCCTCATACTGACAAAAACCACTCTTCTATGCTAAGCTTTATTCTTATTGTATTTTGTTATTTCACTTCTCACTTTTCCTTCAAGCAAAAGTGTTCTTCTGCTTCAAGAATATGTTTTCCTCAGTCTTCAAAGTAAAGGTAAAGGCAACTAAATTTCATTAAGTGCTCCCACTCTGTGTACTTTACCTTGGGTTCAGTATTGGAGTTTGTATACCGTAAACTATAAGTGAAAGTGGTTGCATCATTTTTCACATATTCAAAGTTTTCTGGCATTCAATTCAAAGACTAATAATGCTATTTAGAAAAGTAACAGCACTTCTGATAAAATTGCTCATAAAATATATGAACCTTTACTGAACTGTATTATTCAGTATTTTCCTTGCTATTATATTGGAATATGGAGACTATATTGAAAACATTCTCATTAGAATACTTGTTTCTTCGGGAAAAGCTTGTTCTAAAGGAAAATCTCACACCTCCATGTTCCCTTTTTGAGTCACTGCTTGCTGATCAGCTTTCCCTTTTCATTCAAGTGTTGCCTCTCACACAGCTCATCTAAAAGCACTGTCAGGGTTTGGGTCATTAAACTGCAATAGATGACAATAAAACCAGCACTTGAGACAAATGAAAACAGCAATACCTGTTATTACCAAATACACTTTTCAGTTATCATTACGGAATGAAATGATAAAAAAGCTGTGACAAAGGACTGTGTGTTAACAACAGCATCATAACTACAAACTAGAGGCATCATAAAGAATTAAAGATGACAAGTCTGACTTCTTTAGTAAAATGTCTGATCAGAAGAACAAATAAGCAGCACATATCTAAGAATAAAACACTGAGCTATAGGAAAAAACATGCCTCATAAGGTACAGCATCTAAAATTTCTTCAGCTTTAGTTTTATTCTTTAAAAACTACATCAGCACAATTCCACACAAAACAAACATATATATATATATTTTCTCAGTGACTCTTAAAATGGGAACATGATATGTACTATGACTAACTTATTTATTAGTTCTGAGGAATCATTATAATAAGTATTTAATTATACTTAATGAAAGACTATTATCTTTTTTAAAAACCTGCTTTTCAAACATTTAACGATGAAAATAGCAAGCACTTATATAATAAGCTAGGTATGTTTCTATTTGACTATATTAACTCACTCTATCTTCAAAATAACTGAATTTTTCATTCCTGTTTTACAGATATGGAAACAGAACACAAGGATATTAAGAAACTTCTTCAAATTTTTACTGCTGGATAGTACTGAAATGGATTCAACCATAGGCAGGCACATTTCTGAATTTCCGCTCTCAACCATCACCCCTTGGGTTAGGTATTTATAAGGTTCAGGTGTTTTGTTGTAGGACAAACGGTCAAACAATTTACAGGGACAAGGAAGAATGGATCATGTGTGGCTTGGTGGAATAAGAAATTAAGGTACTGGAAAAGTCTTAAGACAATGAGACATTTATATAAGGCAAACTGTTACAAAGAACTTAGCTAGGAACTGGATATACTGATGCGAATAAACTTTTCATTGATTTTACAGTCCCCTTTTCCATAAATTAGCAAACTAGTGGAGGAACTTACTTTCTATTGGGTACAGTTAACTTATTGTCAAATGGGTATTACTAAACTCCTATGAAGGGTACACTATTAGTTGAAAAGAGGAGAATCCCATGAAATCAAGTTTTTACAATCAAAAATGACCTAATTAATCCTATAGAATTAAGAATTATTTAATCTAATATTATGGTTTCATAGATAATTACATCTTTTAACAATCTCTTTTTATAACTTATTGGGTTCCCCAAAAATAAATTTTCCGCTTCTGAGTCTTCCTCATGAAGTTTTCTATCTAGCATGCTTCTAAATCACTTTCCTTCAAATTTCTATCCATCCTCTATTCCTGGTTCATAACTAATGATTTCATAAAGTTTTCTCTTATTTCTCAGTTTGAAATATTTTTCTTATACACTCACACCACTCTGCTAGTGCTTTGTTTATAGGTGCTTATGTATTCTATGTTATATGGCATTCGTATACAGACCTTGCTTATCTCCACCCCTGTATGAAGGGCTACTTGGGAACAACATTTGCTTTGTTCATCTATCTGTCCTCAACAGTATTTGGCATAGTTCCCAATAATAAAGAGATGTTTATTAAAGAATTATTGAATTAGATATACCTGATAAAAGATGGCCTACAGCAAAGTTTATTTATTTTAATACAAAATCTCAACACTATGTAAAGAGAATAATTGTATTTGTTTGCTTAAAGCAACTTGAAATAGTGTTAACTATTGACAGTTTTATTATTGTATCTTATATGCATATATATATGAATATGTTCATATACATAGATGACAATGTATTCTACTCTTACCTCAAGGCATGTTATTGTTAGGAATTACCTAACTTTCATGGTTTTAAATTTGCCACTCAAGACTGCATTATAACAGAATTTTGCATTTGTTTATAAAATTAGATGCAAAAATATGCTAATGTATCATTAAGACTGAGATTATAATTACACAGAAATCAAAAAATTCTGTTAAATTTCCCAAAGCAACAATAATTCTTTTCTTGAAAATATCAATGAAAACATATATTTTTAAAATTTGTTTTCCTGTGGTGTTAAAAGCCTAAACGCAAAGGAAACTTGAGGTAATATTTGAGAACCAGGAAATAAAGTGAAAAATCTAAACATGGAGAAATTACATTATCTTAAATAATTTTTTTGAAGAAATCATATTACTTCTTTGATTAAAAAGTCTATTTGAATATAAAATATTTTTAAGCTTCAATAATGTAATGTGTTAGTTAATAAGTGAGAAAATATTTTCTAAGATTCATAATTTGGGTCTTGCCTGAGACCCTCTAGCTATAGAAATGCTATAGTAATGCTAGTAAATAAAATTAATGTTTGTAATTAGACTCAAGTTTTAACACCATAAATCCCACTACAGCTATTTATTTTCAAACTATTAAGGATCTGTGGTTATTTTCAGGACAGTGTGATGTACATTTGTATTTCCTCTATTTCAGGTCTACCATTTTGGCAATGTAAATATTGTCTAATTAGCTCCATTTATAGTTCTGATTTGGTTGTATCCAGTCATAATAAACACACACACACATACACACACAGCTAACCAAATGTGTTTGATGGTTCTGTATTTAGAAAAACTGCAATAAATGTTTTGGTTTGTTTAGGGTATGACATATCAAAATACTGACTTATTGAAAATCTCCACTGGGTGAAATAAACACTATAAATTATAAATCTCCATCCTTTATTATTTAGAATTTTCTATGGTACTTCACAAATAGCCACAGTTTTATTCCTTCATAGTTATTCAAGTAAATATGTTATCTATCAATCAACCATCGACTCTTATGCTTATGAAAGCAGAGTGAAATAATAAACATGAGCCTACCAGAAAAGAGAATTTAACTAAAGAATTGCAAAGAAAAACCAAAGACATTTTTAAAGTGTGTCACTCACATGGTACACGACCACAAGAATCCAAAAAATTCCTGATCAATCATCATGAATTAAATAATTAATCTGGCGGATGAAAATCGCAATGACAAAATAACTGTGTAACTTTGGTGTGGAGAACTGGACTATGTTGCTCTGCTGTAAAATCTTAATTCCACCATTTTGCATGCCTCAATGATAGAAACAGTGTCATTTGGTTTTTGAAACCTCATCAAGATTTGTCAGTCAATTCACAGTGAGAAACTCACAAGAAACTTGATGGTAAACATAAATATGCAAATAAACGTTGTAGCCTTTGTAACAATCTCCAAATGCCCACTTAGCTCACATAAGGATATCATCAGACCTATACACTTTTAATTAAGTGAAATCTCTAAACTCTGTGCCATTATATTTTTAGATAATCTAAGATAAAATACACAAAGAGAAGTAGTACCCAAAGATGGAGAATCGAGAAGCCATAACAGAGTAGATACTTGCCTCATATTCATGACTTTTTCTCGGTCAACAGTTTTTTAAAAAACAGGAATAGCAACTTACCTAAAAGAGAATGAGAAAAAAAAAAAATCTGGTTACTGTAAGAGAATTGTAAAGACATTTTAAAGAAATATGACATATGCTAACAGTCAGAATCTGGTCTAAACACACAGAGCAGTCATGCAATTCCACCAAGTGCTTCTATTGGAATTTTCTATGCCCTATACCAACTTCCTTGTTTTCTTATCCCCTGCCTGCTTCCTCCGATGCACCTTCACTTCACCCCAATCGTTGCAGGCATTTTATTCTTAGGCTGGTTTTCCTTTGTTAATACTCAACTGTTATCTCAAAAAATGTATAATTTCATTCATAATTAAAAATCAAGAAATCCAGACGAGAGTCCAGATTTTACCTCTTACGAGCGTGCTACCTTGATCAAGAAAATCTGTAAATGGAAGGCAATTTAATAACTGAACTTAAATCTGCTTTTAGCTTCAGAATCCGAAATTGTTGAGAGAAGGCAACTGGAGTGATCAAGAGAAAAAATCTGAAATAAAAATTTTAGATTGACTGACTCAACTGGGATAAACCTGGGGAGACAGGCCCCTCCCATGCCACTTGCTATTTTATTCCCTAGGATTAATTATTCTGTGTATAGGCAAGGCTTATTTAGCAGCCAAGTTCTGTACTTATAAAAAGCTTATAGAATGCTGTAACATGGGATTTATATGACTGTAATATCATCTGTGAATTATAGCAGAGTGAGATTGAAGGTAAAAGATGGGATTGTGGGAATGAACTGGGATGCCTTTGTAAAATAGACCCAGTTGCCCTGGGATAATTTCAAAACTTCTAGGTTCAAAGGCAAATACTGCTCAGTGCACTTGTACCAATCAGAACATAAGGAAAGTTGTGTTCCAAGAAGAATGCATGAGCAACAAACTATGCCATGGGAAGCAGGGAAAGGACTGGCTCTCCCAGGCAGGTGCTGTAGTGTTTGCAAATCACCTAGTGCAACCTCCATTTTCCTGGAAATCAGCTTGGAAAATTCCCTAGGTGGACGACCTTTATGTTTCTCCTGCTGCAAGCTGAAGTGTTCATTTTATGCATTGACTAATTTATGAGTTTAGTGAGAAATTCTTCATAAAATAAATTCTAGAAAAGAGAGAACCTGAAAACGAATTCCCTCTGCACAACATGTGTGTATGGTCCCATTAGCAGTTGCACAGTGGGCAATCGATTAGGGAGGAAAAAAATGGCTTTTTTTATGGTAATGGATTTTGAGCCTCCTGGTGATAATTTATTTACTAGAAATTTTGCAGAGCTGGCTAGCACACTGATGAAAATCCTCTGAACATGTTCATTTAAAAAGCGGAAAAAACCAGTTAGGCTTATTTTTGAGAAATATTGTTATTAAGTCATTGAAAACATATTGATAAAATATGCCTGAAAGCTACAGACCTGTAATTTATAATAGAAATTACGTTGCTATTGACAAATGGCAATTTAATCTTGCAATTAACTTTAACAATTTGAATTTCTCTTTTGCAATTTTTTTTGTTTTTAGAAAAACCTTGACAGACATTCATAATGTTGTGCTAGGCTAGTCAGCAGTGCTGGCTTTTTTTAAAAGCAGTCCATCTCTTTTTATTTTTATTTTTATGCAGAGTTATGCTATCCTGCAAAACAAGATGTAAAACAAGAGATCTTTTATCTTGACTTGCAACCCCTATGATATCTTCAGATAAAGGGAATTTCTCTACTTCAACTTTCTTGGACATGCAAAGATAGAATAGCACTTTGGTCTAGTTCAAAGAATGTAAACATCAGAATTAGCATGGCCTATATTTTTATTTTGCTTCCATTATGCATTGGCTCTGTGACATAGGTAAATGCAGCTCATTTACGGAACCTCAGTTTCCTTTATTTGTAAGATGGAGAAAACGTCTACCTTGGAAAGAACATGGAAGGAAGGAGGTAATACACATATGCCATGTGCCTACACTTATGTCATGTCCATTAAGCCCATGTCCTGCTTTCCCCTTCAAAACATGATAATTTTAGGTGCTGGCATCTTTTTTAACTTTCCATTACGTGGGGCCTCTCTTTTCCACTTTACTCAGAATGTGAGAGTAAAGTATTCATTAACAGGGACAATCTAACACCCCTTTCTTTCTACCCATATGCATAAGCTACTCCCTGATTTGGGAATCACATGAATACTGGACAGTAGGAAAAAAGACATTAGAAATAGTTATTCATAAAGGTTCTTTTCTGGTTGGTCTTTTTAATATCTAATTATGAAACTGTTCTAGCAATGGAGCTGAGGAGGGGCAAAAGGATAATAAAGAATCCTGACTTTCAAGATTTAGGGATTTCATGCAAATAAATTCATGAGCCAATCAAAAGTATCATAAGAAACAAAATAAATATTATATGTTATATATAAAAGAGATGAAACAAGCATGAACATATATGCACCTGACCATAGAGCCTCAAAATATTTAAACCAACAGCTGACTGAACTAAGAAAATAAATATATAAATCAACTATTTGGAGATTTAAAACCAGAAAACAAAAAGCTAAGCAGATACAAAGAAGATGAGAAATATATAATATTTTAAAACATATTTGAGTAACTTAGATTAATAGACAAAAACTTCCTATAACCAATGAATACATATTACAGATTCTTTACAAGCACATAGGGAGCATTCATAAAAATTAATTATAAACTGATGAATAAAAAAATCATAAATTCCAAAGATTCATCATTAGTCAGATTGTATTATCTGACAAAAATACAATAAAATTTTAGAAATTATTCACAAAAGAAGAGTCAAAATACCACAATCGCCTGAAAATGACCCAAAAATATCTGTTTCTAAACAACTCTTTGACTAAAGAGAAAATCTTAAGGGAAATTAAAAAAAAAAAAACTTAAGTAGCATTTAAAACAGTATGTTTAAAAATGTGTGGGGGCACAGATAAATTGTTACATAAAAATTATACGTTTAAGTGCTCTTATCTGAAAACAAAAAAAATTGGAAAACAAATGAGTTCAAACATTTGAACTCAAGAATTCAGTAAATAAAATACAAAAATGAAGGAAAAATAAGATAAAAAAATTATTTAAATGTAAAAAAACATAATTAATAAAAATAAAAGGCTGATTTTCTGAGAAACATCATAGAGGCAAAACTAAAATAAAGTAAAGCAAACAAACCTAAAGAAAATTGACTCAATACAAAGTGAGACAGAGAGCAAAGAATGAAAGAAATGACAAAATACTTATAAAGAATTATGATACTCGGTTTCCAAATATAAACAAAAGTATAAATATCAGAAAAATAGAAAATGTCTAAATCGGAGCAAGAAGAAAGAGAAAAATTAAATAGATAACTGTATAAAATAATAATCAAATATTTCCTAAAAAATGCTCTAGGTTTAGGCGATTTTACAGATACTTTTTACTAAAATTTTATGAAATTAATAGTTCTTAAATTTTACAAATTATTAAAAAATGGAAAAACATTAACTTAGTTCATTCAAATTCAAAAAATTAAATAAAAACAATATAAGAAATGGAAATTATAGGCTCATTTTAATTTTCAGCAACATAAAAAATCTGAATAAACTACTCATAAGCTAATCAAATCCATGAGTATTCCTTAAAAATGTTAATTATGAACAGAAAGCATGTATCCCTCAAATTGAGGATGATTGTTTAAAAAAAAGTAGTAATGTAACACAACACATTAATGGACAAAGAAAAGAAATCACATAATTATCTCAATAGATGAAGAAAATTATTTGCAAATATTAAATATCTACTTGCAATTAAATTTAGAAAATTGGAACTAGAGAAGAGCAGCATCCTTAGTGTGAAGAAAATTTGTATTTCAAAAATTTACAGAATATTATACTGAATATAGAAAACTTATAACCATACTAAGATCATAAGACCTTTATAGAGTTAATACGAAAACTCTCTTAAAGAATATAAAACAATATTTGAATACATAAATATATCAAGCTCAAAAATAGCATGAACTAATATTGTAAAGGCATGACACTTCCTCAATTTTGCTTTATAAATTAAATAAAATCCTAATGAAAATTCCAACATCATATTTTGTACAATTTACCAAATATTCTCTTTCTCTTTCCCTCTCCCCCTCCACATACACACACAGAGTAAAACATAAATAAAATAAATAAGTACAAGTTTTAACAAAGTAAAGCAAAGAAGAATAATCTTCCATCCCAAGCACTAAAAGACAGTACTATACTAATGGAGAAACAGAGAGATACACCTATGGGACAGAAAAGAAAGTTCCTAAGTATGAGAATATTGATGTATTATAAAGGTGGACTACATACCAATGAGAAAATGACTTATTTTCTGTAGATAGTATTGAGAAAATTGCTTCACAATTATGCAGAAAAATAAGTCCAGATCCCCCACCTCCAATAATACTATGTTGAAAAATAGGTACAAATGAATTAACATCCTAAGTATAAAAGGTAAATATATAAAGCTCAAACAAGAAAAGGTAAGGGAATATTTCCATTTTATAAGGATGGAGAAAGCCTTCTTAAATAACACCTGAAGAGCAAAACAATGAAGTAAAATATGAATGGGTTTCAGTGCAACAAAACAAGAAAATAAAAGACTTCCATTGAACAAAAAGTACCATTGGCACAATTAACAGATGAGAGCAGAAGAGATAGCTATTTTATATAAAACAAATACATAATTACACTCAAGGAACTTTTTAAAATCAACAAGAGGGAAAACAGGGATACAATAAGAAAAATGGGTATGACATATAGACAGTTAATAGAAATGAACCCGAAATAGTGAAACAGCATATGAAGGCACATTCCAACTGTATCATAATAATAAAAAAAACTGAAATTTTGAACAATCAATTACTACCCATGAGGTTAGCAAAATGCAGATTTGGATAATTCTAAGTGTTGAACAGGAAGTGGGAAATAGGAAATCTCAGCATTTCTGGTGAGAGTATAAATTATTAAAATGTAGTGGAGAGCAACTTGGCAGTACTTAGTGCAACTAATTAAAAATACAGCCTCTGATACAGCAAATGCTGGACACATACCTAGAGAAACTCTCCCACATATCTGAGAGGGAATGTTTCTCTAAGTAGTATTTATGTTACTGCAAAGTATAAGGCAATCTCTGTGTCCATTATTATGGAAATAGATAGTAAAATGTGTTAGAGTCATCTTGTAGAACATTGTGCAATTATTAGAAAAAACAGATATACACACACTAGAATGAATAGATCCTGAAAACTGTACTCAGAGTAAAAATAAGAAACAGACTTTCTAGCACAGTCTTATTTATGTAATAAGCATTATTTATTATACAAAGACAGACACCTATTTAAGAATATATAGCTAACATATTAGCATGGGTTATTATATCTGGGTAGGAATAAAGGAAATGAATGAGGAAAAGATAAAAAAAAATGAGAGGCCATGCACAGAGTAAGGTTGAAGGTGAGTCACGACACGAGAAATATGATTAACTCAACATTCTGTTCCCACAGTTAAGGAAGAAAAAAAATTATAGAAGGAAAGGAGGAAAAAAAGGAGAAAGGGAATGAGAAAGAAAGATTGAAGTTAAAGAAATACTTGGCAGTTACATAAAAAGAACTCAAGTACAATTAGACAGGTGTAAGTATTTTGTATATGTTGTGCTCATTAAAGATAAGGCTGAAACTTGGCTCAACAAACCTAAGATTTCTAACGAGTGCTACCCTGGTCAGGTGAGATGATCCTCGAGTTTCTGGAATCAAGGTTAGCCTACCTCTGACTCCCTGGGCACTCTGTGTGTGATCTAGATTATATCTCTGTGTATTGGGGCCACAGAGCCACTCTCTGGTTTGGTGAATCCCTTGAGTCATAGGCCATAGCCAAGTCTCTTCACTGTCCATGGGAAGTAGGTATCAAGAAGGATCCTGAAACTACTAAGTTGGAAAGTCCTTCTAAATTTATTTATTTTAGGGAGTCCAATCCTGTCTCTGCCTCAGAATTATCTGAGGAGAGATTTAAAACTATGCGTGTGAAAACCCTACATCAGTTGTATTGCTAGAGAATCTCCACGGATACAGACAATGAATCTATATTCTGGCAAGTCCTACTGGTGATTCCAGCATAGCCAGACTGGTACCAGGAGAACTGACCTTTGAGAGCCACCCATGTATTTCACCTCCCACTCAGTGTATGGTGTTCTCCCAGTAGCTCTTCAGCACTTTCTAGAGTGATTTCAGAAACAATGGGATAAAAAGACGTTCACAAATTGAGAGGATCATGCAATCTGATGTTCTCTTTGCTAAATAAGCCTTCCCCGACCGCTTCCATGATTAGGTTGCCAGTAACGGAAGTTTACTGACTTTCGGTTCTCTATATAATTGAGGTTATCTGAGGTCAGAGAGATACAGTTGTGCAAGGTCATCGCTAAGCTTCAACCATTAGTGTGTTGATTACAAGTATAACAAATGGCCATTAGGATAAGAAGTAAATAGTGATTTGGGGGCATTTGGATATGAATAAATAGGTGGTAGTAGGTTTGCTCCTTTTTTCCCTTAGCCTGCTACTGATGATTTTTCTAGTATGTGTATCAGGTTCCTTTAAAAGGCATCAATAATAGACTTTGAATATTTAAAATGCACATAAAAAATGAAACGATTTTAACAGATTTACTCAAATTGTATGCAAATGTAATGCATATTTAATGCAAATATACATGTGGTTTTCTTAACTATTTCTTATGCTTCACTGTGCCCCTCAGTAAAATGCTAATGGCTCATCTGTGTCTCTTCATTCTGTTCAGCAATTAATTGTTAATATGACTTGTGGGTATTACAGTATGGCTAGGATAAAATAAAACAAAGAAAAGGTCTCTGACCTTGAGAATATTACAATCTAGTTAGAGAAAGAATATATACCTCCAAACCACTCAACTGTTCAGATTCCTGAATTACCTGTTTTACCTTTAACCCAAGCACTCTTCTGCTACATGAATGATCTTACTAAAACTCATAGATGACACATACTTACAATGCTTCAAAGGCTTTCCAAATAATACCCCAAATCCTTTGCATATAATCCAAGCCATCCGTAATCTGTTCCCTGACTAAGTAGCTCTTTGTTTTTTTGTTTTTGTTTTTGTTTTTGGTTTTGTTTTCGAGACAGAGTCTCCCTCAGTCGCCCAGGCTGGAGTGCAGGGGCGCGATCTTGGCTCACTGAAAGCTCTGCCTCCTGGGTTCTCGCCATTCTTCTGCCTCAGCCACCTGAGTAGCTGGGACTACAGGCGCCCACCACTATGCCCAGCTAATTTTTTGTGTGTTTTTAGTAGAGACGGGGTTTCACCGTGTCAGCCTGGATGGTCTCGATATCCTGACCTCGTGATCCACTCGTCTCGGCCTCCCAAAGTGCTGGGATTACAGGCGTGAGCCACCATGCCCGGCCTTGTTTTTTTGTTTTTTAACTTGCATTCTGTTTTCAAGCTGTAAGCAAAGCTTTGCAATCCTTTTTTGCACTAACAAAACTACTCAGGCTAATTCTTCTACCTGTAATGGCTTTCTCTATGCTTCTCAACCTTCCCCCCCTCTTTTATTTTTTTGAGACAGGGTCTCACTCTGTCACCCAGGCTGGAGTGCAGTGGCACAGCCTCAGCTCACTGCAGCCTCTACCTCCCAGGTTCAAGCAATTCTCCTGCTTCAGCCTCTTGAGTAGCTAGGATTACAGGCACCCACCCCCACACCTGGCTAATTTTTGTATTTTTAGTAGAGATGGGGTTTTGCCATGTTGGCCAGGCTGGTCTCGAACTCCTGACCACAGGTGATCCACCCACCTTGGCCTCCCAAAGTGCTGGGATTACAGGTGTGAGCCACCGCGCCTGGCTTCTACCTTCCTCTTACCTACTAGGTGGGCTTCTATCTATTCTTCAGGAGTCAGATAAAATGATGACCCTTTCAATATCCAGTCATGCCAATTCCTCAAACTGAGATAGTGATATGGACAGGAGACAGGGAAATACTGGGTAGAAGAGAGCAATTCCCCAGCAAAGACCCCACCTTCAAGCCTGGAAACCTGCAGCCCTAAGTGGGAATAGGCATTCCTGTTTTTGTGCCCAAAAGTTGCCTTTTGGCCCACCACACCCCATTATCTTGTACCCATATAAACCCCAAATCCCAGATTCCAAAAGCAAACAAGCAGATGAGCAGGCAAACAGAAGAGCAGAGGACCAGAAGAGTGGCACAGCAGAGAAGGAGAGAAGAGAAAGAGCATCTGAACGTTGAGAGGAGTTTGGCTGGGGATGTTTGGGGAGGAGACTGGACATGCGACAAACTCCAGAGGAAGATCATCTTCCCACTCCATCCCCTTTCCAGCTTCCCATTCATCCCACTGAAAGCCACCTCCACCACCCAATAAAATCTCTACATTCTCCATCCTTCAAGTCCATATGTGACCTCATTGTTCCTGGATGCTGGACAAGAACCCGGGTACCAAAAGAGCACTGAGCTGGTTAACAGCTAAGCCATCTGCAGATGACAGAGCTGAAAGAACATGGTAGAATGCCCACTGGGGCTTCAAGAGTCAGAGGCACGCACCCCTAGATGCCACCATGGAGCTAGAGCCTAACAGCACTCATGCTGGCTCCTGCACCTGTCCATCTGCATGCTCTCCCTCCTATAAGGGGTTTGAGCAGTGGCAACAGCTGAACAGACAAGCCACACCCCTGTCACATGTACTGGAGGGGGGGGTCATGGAACTCTCCCTTTTCAACAGGTGTCATTTCTATATGTTTCCAAAGAGTTCTGTGAATATCTCATATCATTTTGTTACAATGGGGATAAAATGTCACAAGGTAATAACATATAACCCTAATAATATGTCCCTTTGTCTGTGTAACTCTCCTTTGAGTAACAAATCTCATCCAACTTTCACATCCACCTAGAAAATAACATGGGAAGCTAGCTTAAGCCACACATCTACCCCAAAGTTCCAAAGTAGTAAGTTCTTACTAACTCCCCTATTATTCTATAATTTCAGCTATTCAGGACTATGGGTCAAGAGAAAATACAGTTTTCAGTTTCATTGCTAAGTCTCAAATTGTATTAGTCCATTTTCACACTGCTAATAAAGACATACCTAAGACTGGGCAATTTACAAAAGAAAGAGCTTTAATGGACTTACAGTTCCACATGGCTGGGGAAGTCTCACAGTCATGGCAGAAGGCAAGGGGGAGCAAGTCACATTTTACGTGGAAGGCAGCAGGTAAAGAGAGAGGGCTTGTGCAGGGCAACTCCCCCTTATAAAACCTTGTAAGATCTTGTAAGACTTATTCACTATCACCAGAACAGCATGGGAAAGACCTGCCTCCATGGTTCAATTACTTCCCACTAGGTCCCTCCCACAACACATGAGAATTCAAGATGAGACTTGGGTGGGGACACAGCCAAACCATATAATTTCACCCCTGGATCCTCCCAAATCTCATGTCCTCACATTTCAAAACCAATCATGCCTTCCCAACAGTTCCCCAATGTCTTAACTCATTTCAGCATTAACTCAAAAGTCCACAGTCTAAAGTCTTATCCAAGACAAGGCAAGTCCCTTTTACCCATGAGCCTGCAAAATCAAGAGCAAGATAGTTACTTCCTAGATACAATGGGGGTACAGGCATGGGGTAAATACAGCTGTTCCAAATGGGAAAAATTGGACAAAACAAAGGGTCTACAGGCCCCATGCAAGTCCAAAATCCAGAAGAGCAGTCAAATCTTAAAGTTCCACAATGATCTATTTTGACTACAAGTCTCATCCAGGTCACAGTGATGCAAGAGGTGTGTTCCCATGGTCTTGGACAGCTCCATCCCTGTGGCTTTGTTGGGTATAGCCTCCCACCCAGCTGCTTTCATGGACTGGCATGGAGTGTCTGGCTTTTCCAGGCACATGGTGCAAGCTCTCAGTGGATCTACCATTCTGGGGTCTGGAGGACGGTAGCCCTTTCTCACTGCTCCCCTAGGTGGTGCCCCAGTAGGGACTCTGTGTGAGGGCTCCAACCCTACATTTCCCTTCCACATTGCTCTAGCCAAGGTTCTCCATGAGGGCCCTGCCCCTGCAGCAAACTCCTGCCTTGACATTCAAGCATTACCATACATCCTCTGAAATCTACTCGGAGGTTCCCAAACCTCAATTCTTGACTTCTGTGCACTGGCAGGCTCAACACCATGTGGAAGCTGCCAAGGTTTAAGGTTCACACCCTCTGAAGCCACGGCCCAAGCTCTGCGTTGGCTCCTTTCAGCCACAGTTGGAGCAGCTGTAATGCAGGACACCAAGTACCTACACTGCACACAGCACAGGTACTCTGGGCCCGGCCCATGAAACCACTTTTTCCTCCTAGGTCTCTGGGCCTTTGATTGGAGGGGCTGTGACAAAGGTCTCCCACATTCTCTGAAGACATTTTCCCCATTTTCTTGGCAATTAACATTCAGCTCCTCAACACTTATGCAAATTTCTGTAGCCGGCCTGAATTTCTCTTCAGAAAATGGGATTTTTTCTGCCATATTGTCAGGCTGCAAATTTTTTGAACTTTTATGCTCTATTTCCCTTATAAAATTGAATTCCTTTAACAACACCCAAGTCACCTCTTGAATGTTTTGCTGCTTAGAAATTTCTTCCTCCAGATACCCAAAATCCTCTCTCTCAAGTTCAAATTTCCTCAGATCTCTAGGGTGGGGTAAAATGCCACCAGTCTCTTTGCTAAAACATAACACAAGTCACTCACCTTTGCTCCAGTTCCCAACTAGTTTCTCATTTCCATCTGAGACCACTTCAGCCTAGACTTTATTGCCCATATCACTATCAGCATTTTGGGCAAAGCCATTCAATAAGTCTCTAGGAAGTTCCAAACTTTCTCACGTTTTCCTGTCTTCTTCTGAGAACTCCAGACTGTTCCAACATCTGCTGTTACCCAGTTCCAAAGTTGCATCCAATTTTTGGGTATTTTTACAGTAGCACCCCATTCCCAGTAACAATTTACTGTATTAGTCCACTTTCACACTGCTAATAAAGACATACCTGAGACTGGGCAATTTTCAAAAGAAAGAGTTTTAATGGACTTACAGTTCCTCCTGGCTGTGGAAGTCTCACAATCATGGTGGAAGGCAACAAGAAGCAAGTTACGTCTTACATGGATGGCAGCACGCAAAGAGAAAGGTCCTGTGCAGGGCACCTCCCCCTTATAAAACCATCAAATCTCATGAGACTTATACACTACCACAAGGACAGCATGGGAAAGACTTGCCCCCATGATTCGATTACTTCCCACCAGGTCTCTCCCACAACACATGGGAATTCAAGATGTGATTTGGGTGGGGACACAGGCAAACCATATCACAATCCTTGAAACGAAGCTCAAAATAACACCAATGTCATCACCATATCACCACTACCACCAGCACTACCACCAATATCATCATTCCTGAAGACCTTTGCCTCAGAGGGTCAATGTTACTGATGGAATTGTGTTCTATCCCTTGGGTAAATTGGGGGTTGAGATAGGGCATTCCTAGAACCTACCAGACAGTCTGGCACATACTAGGCATGAGTGGGTATTTGGTGGATGAATGAATGAATGGGAGTGAATAAAATACAAAGAAACTAGAGAGTAGTTCCAAAGCTCCATGTGTAAAATAGTTCTTTTTTTTTCCTAGGCTGCTGGGATCAGAGTGCTGGGAGGATTCATTACAGCAGAAGGATCATGGTGGCATAAGATTATTAAGGAAACACTTCTCAGAATTGGTGAGATTCTGAACCAGATCTTACCAAAAATTATAGAATAGGCATAGAAAATTAAAGAAAGCATTTCAGGCTAAATATAGTCATGGGGACAGTGTTTGAATTGCGACAGTCCAGGCTGACTGTCACAGGGACTGCATAGAATCAAGGGAAACTATGAGTATCTTGGCTTCTGGGTTGACCCAATATTTACCATCAGGGGAGAATGAACTACACTGAATCTATTATACAGCAGGGAGTTATGCCTCCATTCATCAAAATTGACATACCATCAAATATCCCAAGGTTCTGAAAAGCACAGTTTGAATTCTACATAGTAGATTCCCTTTATCAGTAACTAGGCACATTATAATTTTTAACTGACAACAAGAGCAAAGCTGTACAACAAGAAAGAGTAGAAATTGAACATTGTCTAACAAATCAAGTTCATAAGAAAACATATAGAGTTGAAATACAATTTTCCAAAGGGAATTGGTAATCACTTAACAGTTGAAGGTCAAATATTATGGAATCTTATCTGACCACAAATGATTACCTTGATTTTATATTTCATTTGAAGTAAAATGATCTTGAACTATCCTTCAATGCTGTATCTAAGCCCTGGTTCAAAAGCAATTCATGAAAAAATCATTGTTTATTAAATTACTTCAACATTTAATAGAAAAGTAACTGTTTTGTTAAAATGATGGCATTCTAAAGTATGAATATCAAACAAGATGGAAATTGAAATACAATTGATAACAGGAATTATGCTTTAATTTGCTTGTATCATTGCTTCACAGCACTTGTCAAGCATAGTGTTAATATTTGCTGAATAAATGAATAAATTGGTTGTAAGAGGACCACTGGGATTCCAACAGACCAATGGAGAAACTTAAAGCTTAATATTGACTGACCTATTAACCATCAGTTTGAGTATAAAAATAAATGAAATAAACCCAACCAGAAAATAGAGTCTCTTCAAATGCAAATCTCCTACAATTGCAAAGAATATTGACTGACCTGTTAGCCAATAGTCCAAATATTTAAAAATTGAAATAAACCTATGTATGAAATATGAACCCTCCTTAAGTTCAATTATCTATTGTTAAAAAGAATAAGTTAAACAGTTTAGAATGAACACAGATAAAAAAAGAGAAATTTTTTCTGCAATTCAAACATTGATAAATTTAAAGATCATGACATTACAAATAAAGACAGGCTACATTTGGGATTTTTCTACTTTATATCAGAGAGACCTGCTAACTGCCCACGACAAACATCCACTGCATATCCATTTCCATCTTGCAATTTAGACCAAGTCTTTTTAGAAAATGAAAGCAACATAAAATATTCAGAGAACATCCATATCCCTTTAGGCTCAGGATGAGTTGAGCATCTCTGAAAATATTATGCAAATACAAGAATGTTTTCCATTCATCTGGGACTTTCAACACCTGGAGATCTTGGAGAAAGTTAATGGATGAATAGTTGAATCAGATTTATTTTCACTGTGTGCCAAGTGAGGGTATAATTTTACCAAAGACATTTTATCCTGTCCCTCCCCATTGGCTATTCAGATGTTCCATTTTATTATAAAATTATACTACTAGGAATGTTTACATTATTACGGACATTATATTAGACCTGCACTGAAGAGCACTTTGGGCTGAGATATAGCTCATTCCATAACTTCAGTTGTCTCTACAGTCAGTTCTGGTCACTACAGTCCAATCCATCACTTTATGAAACATATTGATTGGTAAGATTAGGTAGATATCATTCTCCTCAGAGAAAGTGTTTTTTGGATTTATTTTACCAGACTGTCAGTGGGGCTCACTAAGGTATACACAAACCTCATTCTGCCAGCTAACCATGATCTTGCAGAGGATATTTAAATCTCTTTTAAAGGCAAATTAAAATGTTTCCCATCTTACTGTCCTCTTCAGTGTAAGAAAATAAGTACCAGTGCTCTCTGCCACTAAGTGAGCTAGTGATTTGTTTTTCTTATGTTCTTTATTAATGGCAGCAGGGGGAAGAAAATCACAACACTGAGTGTCCCAAATTTAGCAGTCTACTGCATCTTCTGTGGTTGTTTACAGTGTACCCATGGTTGCAATACAGTTAGGAGGCCTGTAAGAACTAATTAGTAGATCTGAACTGGGGCATAACTGTACAAAATTAGATTCCCAAATATGAAGAATTGCAGATTGTTTTGCACTATGCCAGGAAGAACTGTTTTATGATAGTGGTGGCATATGCCTTTATTTGTCCCCTATGTAAAACTGCTCTCAAATCAGAATTAATATCAGTTCCCAAATTACCTCTATCAGGAGTATCTTTGTTTATGAGATCCATAAGTATATGGCTTCACTGTGTGAAACTTCACCTGACATCATTAGTATTTAACGGCCTTCCTTATCCACTTCCTTTATACAGTTAAAATACACTAATGCTCTTCTTAAAAGGCAAATAATAACCAAGTACTATTCTCTGTCCTAAATAAAATTCCTCCTAGGGAGACACATTTATTACAAATTACAATTACTTTATCATGTTGTTTTAGGTTTTTTTTAAAAAAATGACTTACCCTAAATTGCATTTAGTAAAGACTACTTAATATAATTACTCATTTGTCTCCAAGAATTATTTACTTAAAACTAGAATTTGCTGAAAAGCATCACATCATTTTTTACTTGTGCCACAGAAGGTAATTGTGTAATTAGTAACTGGTTTACAGAGGCATGTTTTCCACAGAATGCTGATAACCCAGGTCTAAATTGCCCTTTCCATTCAGGATCCCAAGGCACTTTATAAATCATCTTATTTAAGTCGCTCTTCACACCTGCTCACGCCTACACGTAAACTGCAAATGGGGTATATTTAAAGAAGCCATTTAATACTAGGATAACTACTGCAAAGAATTCTCTACTGGAGTGAAATGCAGCAGCTTTAACAGATGCTCAAGAACAATAGATAGCAGTTGAGGTAAAGAAATAAAGAATGTCATTTCCAATTAAAACTACAGGAAAGATTTAGAAGAAAAGAATGTAATTATTCATTTGGACTTTGGCCAGGATACCAGAGCTAATACTCTTCACATTGGGGAAACTTTCAAAAGCTTTAAGAACTTATCCATGTTAGAATTGCACTTTAATATCTCAGCTAAAGCAGAGTTTTCAGAGAATAAAAGACAAATAGAAATGGTCCTCATCACATCATTTCTAATTATGGTGTAATCTATGTCTCAATAAAAAAACACTCACATGCTTCCAGAGGTTACAAATGGGAGGAATGAGAAAGACTAGGCTATTAGTGGTGAATCCGAAGATGGAACAAGAAAAGTTGCCGAGAATTAACGGATTGACCCACAGGCTGGAGGTTACAGGGAAATGGTCAAACTTGAATGAAACTAGTCAAATATCCTTTTGTTTTTGAGTCCTGCATTTCAACCCTCATTTCAACCATTATTGTAAAGACAGTTTGCTAACAATTTCACTACTAAAATAATAATGACATACCTGAAAAGGACCTTAGGAATTACTCCTGGTTTACTGAAGAGGAAACTAAGGCCAAGAGAATGGAGGCAAGCGCCCAAGGTCACACAGCTGTAGATAATTGTATGATGTACTCAGACATTGCTACTTGGAAAATTACAAGATATGACAAGGTCCTTGCGTACTTCAGATGATTCTAACCTTTGTCAAATGTCCACAATTGTTTAGCCCTGTGGAGGCACAAGCCAAGGTGATTCATGTGCATGTGTTTATGTGGTTTAAGAATTGTTACCTTTCTGCTTTATTATTTGAAGAATCAAAAACCACTCTCATACCCTCAACTAGCAGATTGTGGGGAGAACATGAAAGTGCAAAGTGACACGAGGAATAAATTGGAGAGAAACATTAATAATAACTATGATTAGAAGAATTGAGCACAGTCTGTAGGAAAATGCATGCCTGCCAAATCCAATTCCACATTTACTTCCACCTCCCCTTCTACCTCCCTGACTATAACACCCAAGGTCCTTAAACACTGACTTGGAATTAAAATGGATTGTTTGCAGCTGCTCACATGCAGGCTTATTCTGCAGGTCCTGCCTAGTGTTTACATCTGGCTTCCCTTCCCAGCCTCAGTTCTTGCCAGGGAAGGCCATTTGAGAAACAACAGGACTGCAAACTGAACAGAATGCATTTTATGAGTCAGCTTGATCCTTATCCATGGACTGAGAGTTCTTAGCGTTAAGCCATTAGCCCCATTGCCTGGTTTTAAAAGGAACTCAGTATTTTTGCTTATCCCTGTGACAGCAGTAACTGCAGGATTCAGGCCTTTGTGCTTTGATTTACTTTCTGTCAAGTTCTCTTTTCTTCTGTCCATCTTCTATAAATTCTGTGATGGTTGAGTAGAATTTTAGAGCTGAATATGGATAAAGTACTGTATTACATCTGATTGTAGCAGCTACTAGTACTTTTCAAAATCCTGTTTTTAAGCATGTGGGAATGCACTTGCATGTGGCCAAGTGCGACCAGTGAGAGAGTCAATGAGGTTAGGTCGGAATACGGCAAGCACAAGGGCATTGAGGTGCCTTAGCAGATGCTGACCTAAACCAGGAAAAAGTGCATGTCTAAATGTGAAGGAGGCTCCATTTCTCCTAAGAATAAGATCCCCATCAGTCTAACTGACACTTTGCTTAGCACAGTTCTACCAGCAGGTGAGAGCATAGTTAATATATCTCTGGTTGAAAGTTAAAAATCACTTTGCATCCAGTTGGACAAAAACAAGCATTAATTAAATAAATTTTATGCCTAGTGTTACAGATGCTTACTGCGAAATGAGACGTGCACAAGAATACTGACATTGTTACAAATATAGGGAGCATAATAAATGCTCTGCTTATAAAATTTTTTTCGAGAATTGGGTCGACATTTCCCTAAACTTGCTCCATTAAACAGCAGAAAAACATGCCAAGGTTTTTTTTTTTTTTTTTTTTTTCTAGTTCTAAATTGTGGAGCTAACAGCCACATATTTGCATACTAATAAAGTCCTTCTTATTTGATAACCGTTACTGTGCTCATTCTTTCAACAACAGCAATCAATCTCTTTTGGGATCAACTATAGTACTTGGTAGAGCTGGACAAACAGCAGTGTTTTGTTTCTCCCCTTCTGAGTTTGCAGGTCTTGTCATTCATTCTTTCACTGAATGGGATTCTAATTTAAATGACTCGATCAGGCTGTACTGTAACCTAATCATGTTGTTTCAGGGCTTTACAGAATTTCCCAGCAAGATCTGAGCCAGTAGATGTAAGAAAATACATCGTGAATTCTCCAACATTAGGATTTTTGAATTTTTCAAAGAGAGGCAATCACATTAAGGTAAATCGGTGAAAAGTCCATCACTAAATCTGTGAGTATTAACCAAACATACGTTATAGGAAAGCACAGTACCAGGCATGAAAGGGCATACCATGAACCAAAAAAATAAAATTCAGTGTCATCCTGCAGAAGTTGGGCTTCACCCACCTCTGTTTCCATGGTCTCTTGTGTGTGCTTCTTACATAGGCATAGCCCTGATCACATTGCACAGTCATTGTCTTTGTTTCCTCCTGGAATCATACTTCTTGATATGACCTTGATGTCTTTCATCTCTGTATCTGTAGCATTTACATTGTATTTGTCATATTGCCAGGTGGGGGTGGTGGGAAGGTGTACCTTAATTAAAGTGTGTTGAGTGGATAGATGTGGGTGGAAGTTAACAGCAAGGATCTCAGGACTTCCTCTAAACCAGACATTCTGTGAAGTAACAATTATGTATAATAGTGAGACTTCTTTTCTGAAGAGGATTGTGAGGAGGATAATTCTCTGGTATAGGGGATACAATGTAGACAAAGTTTATTCAAAAGATTTACTAAGTTTAATCTATCCCCAGGCATGAGGCAAGGTGCAGGGAAATGTAGGGCTGTACAAGGTAGACTTAAATACTGCTCTTGGCATTTTACAGTCTAATAAAGAAGACATACAATAATGGCCGAATCTACCTCCACCAAGAAAAAATTAGGGTTACAGTAGTGGTGTGCTTGAATTTCCTCTTACCTGAAATGGCTACTGGAAGCCATTTGCTATAAATATTCAGGTACTTTTCAGTATGGTTGTTAAATTATTAGTTGCTTGAAATTGACCATGGTAAGAGTAAAATAAGCAAACACTACAAATCTGGTACTTTTTTTTTTTTTTTTAAGGAGATTACTAGCCAGATTACTAGCCCACCACGGTGGCAGTAATTTTTACCTAACGCTACATTCTTTTCACCTCCTTTTTTTTTTTTTTTTTTTGAGACGGAGTCTTGCTCTGCCGCCCAGGCTGGAGTGCAGTGGCCGGTTCTCAGCTCACTGCAAGCTCCGCCTCCCGGGTTCACGCCATTCTCCTGTCTCAGCCTCCCGAGTAGCTGGGACTACAGGCGCCCGCCTCGTCGCCCGGCTAGTTTTTTGTATTTTTTTTAGTAGAGACGGGGTTTCACCGTATTAGCCAGGATGGTCTCGATCTCCTGACCTCGTGATCCGCCCGTCTCGGCCTCCCAAAGTGCTGGGATTACAGGCTTGAGCCACCGCGCCCGGCCTCACCTCCCTTTCTCAACTGTGTTTGCCTTTTTCCTTTAGGAGGTGATAATATAAAACTGAAGCATAATTATATGATACTGCATTCACATTTTAAATTTTAAAAATTCATGAACTTTTTATAGTTTTAT
This sequence comes from Trachypithecus francoisi, assembly GCF_009764315.1. Taxonomy (NCBI): domain Eukaryota; kingdom Metazoa; phylum Chordata; class Mammalia; order Primates; family Cercopithecidae; genus Trachypithecus; species Trachypithecus francoisi. The sequence continues at coordinate 72,220,437 of NW_022681453.1, read as the reverse complement.
AAAATAAAGCAAAATGCTTTATTCTTTCCTTTTACATGTGCCTTACACTAACACAGATAAAATTAAAACTAATTGTGTTTAGCCAGTGCATAATGCTGTATATACATATACAGCATAGACTGTATATGTCCATACATATACATATATATGGTATTCTGTAAATATATATTGACTTGAATCACATAGAATTGGCATAAATAAAATTGAATTGAATTGAAATGAAGACTGGAGTAACTTAGAATCTTCAATAATGCAAGATACTTTTACTTTTTGTACTGAATTAAAACTAACTTTAATACTAAAAATATAGCAACTTATTGTGTAAAAAAAGTAATTTATGTTTATTGTTTATAAAGCTATGTAGGTCTGTTGTCAACTATATACTTTTTTCATGAACTGACAATATTTTGATAATCTGTGCCAATTTATATCTTTAAAACTTTACTAGCAAGCAATACAACTAGAATTCTAAATTATTTTTCAATCTAGACTTTATACTTACTTGAGGCTTCCCCTGTTTTAATTTGCTGAAATTTATCTGCAATTCTTGATTTGTATGCATTATCAAGGTTTCTAATTCTTTCATATTTTGAAGTCATTTTTACTGCATGTTATTATCTTCAGTACAAGGAGGATCCCATGAAATTTCCCACTATAGTGTGGTAGATAAGAGCAGAGACCACTGTATCTAAAAGTCTTGGGCTTCAATTACAAGAAATAGAGTTTGGTCTAATTATTCATCTATGCTAAGCTATACATTTTTTGTCAGTTAAGTGAGTATAAGGTAGTACCTACATCACAGAGATGTGTGCTGATGACATGAGATGGTGGATGTAAAGACATTAATACAGTGGCATGCACATATGCAAAAAAAGTTATCTAAAGGTTAGTTACTAAAGCATATGGACAAGAAATAAAAGAGAAATCTGAAGTCCAAATACCTTCAAGATCTGCAAGGTATCTACTGAAAGAGCAAAACAATGAAATGAGATTAGTGGATGTACTATGAAAACTTAGAACCAGGAAAGAAAAAAAAAAAAAAAATGATGTAGTATTTCTAAGTATAGTCCAGGGGAAAAAATAATAGTAACTGATATTTGTTGAACATCTACCATGTGCCAGATGTTTTTCTAGTGTTTTACATACCCTAACTCATTTACTCTTCAAAATAACCCTCCAAAGCAGATGCTTTCGCAAATATTCTCATTTAGAAATGTGAAAACTAGGCTAGACAAAAGGTCATCTCCAATAAAGAAAGTGACAGAGCAAATATTTAAATCTTGAGCCCAGGGAACACCTTTAGAATACAAACACATGCACACACTGTAGGGTTTTGAATACACACACACATGCACACCCCTTAGAGTACATTATTTATATATATATGCACACAAATACATATATATAAATACATACATAAAAATATACATACATACCTATATATGCATATACATACAGTTGACCCTTAAACAATGCAGGGGTTAGGAGCACTGGTCCCCTGCCACCCATAGTAAATAATTTGCATATAACTTTTGTCTCCCCCGAAACTTAACTACTAATAGCCTAATGTTGATCAGAAGCCTTGCTGATTACATAACAGTCAATTAACACATATTTTTTACCTTCTATGTATTATATGCTCTATTCTTATAATAATGTAGAGAAAAGAAAATGTTATAAGAAGATAATTAGCAAGAGAAAATTTAATTACTATTCAGCGAGTGGAAGTGAATGAATCACCATCAGGGTCTTTATTCGGTTTGTCTTCACAATGAATAGGCTGAGGAGGAGGATGAAGAGAAGGAGTTGGTCTTGCTGTCTCAGGGGTGGCAGAAGGAGAAGAAAATGTATACATAAGTGGACTTACCACAGTTCAAATCTGTGTTGTTCAAGGGGTAACTGTATTATACATACATTGTATGTACATATTGTGTATATATATATATATATTAAATACAAGGTGTTTACTTACAGCCCCTATTCTAGTCTTTTTCAGAAAAATATAAATTCACTTAATATTTATAATAATCCTATGATATAGGCACTATCATTACTCTTAGTTTACACATGCAGTAGCTGTAATTGAGGCACAGATAGGTTAAATAACTTGTCTAAGGTCTCACAGCTAGTAAATGACAGAGTTGTGCTCAAACCTAGGCAGTCTGAATCAGCTTCAGAATCCGCTAGCTACATGGCAGCTGTAAGCTTCAGTTAAAAGGAATTGTAACAGCTCATTTCCATCAGCAAGCACATATCAATTGTGGAAATAACAATGAAGTTTACTAAACAAACTTCCAGAAGATTCTTTCCAGAAATAATGATTTCACTATATAGAAAACTATTTGTACTTGCTATAACCCAGTTATGATTGGTTTTTCCACAGTGCTCTCTATACAGAGAGATATGCTTATTTGAATTTTTAAATTCTTAGAACACAGCTATATTTCTCAAAGAAAATTAGTAAACTGGCAGTTTACTGGCAGTAGAGTTCTCCCTTGGTAAAATTGAAAAATTGCTTTCAGGACTACCCTCCCCACATCAAAATCTGGGGATATTCATCCTTTGTATAAAATAGTTTAGAATTTGCCTATAACCTATGCACATTCTCCCATATATTTTAAATCATCTCTAGATTACTTATATATAATACAACATAAATAGTATATAAATAGATGTTTTACTGTATAGTTTTATATTTATATTTCTACTGTTGTATTGGTTTTTAAAATTTTTTTAAAAATATTTTTGATCCACGGTTGGTTGAATCCACAAATGCCAAATAGTGGATACACAGGGCTGACTGTGATACCAACTATGAGGCCTTTATGAAGCATCCAATATCCTATCTCATGTTTCATTGCTCCTCTATATCTCCATTAGCTATAAAAATGCAAATCCTTTTCTTATTTGTATTGTTACTGCTAGGAGAAGATTTAAAGAGAAAGTTTAATAAAGATTTTTTTTTTTTAAAGCTAACCTTCAGCTTGTTACGTTTCATTAATTCTTGGTGCATAAGCTAAACCATTGGTCCGAACATGTTTCTTGGATGGTTGACTGCTTTTAATTGTGTACATTATTTCTGTGTCTAGGCATAGAGGCTTAATTTTTCTAGTTCTAAGGATTTGTTTTGAAGCAAAACAACCTTTCTCTAAACTCTAGAATAATCCTCTCTCTGAAGTCTGCTCTCCATCTGTGTCCCCAAGTTTAAAACTCTCCCCCTCCATCTGCTAAATTCTATAATGACTTTAGCACCAAGCAGCAGGTAGAACCAATATGCTGGCTCAAAACAGAATCCTGAAAATGAATCTCGCATCCCTGCTGCAGAGTCATCTGTGTTTGCTGTTCTGCCCCCATTAATCTCCAGGGAATAAGAGTGAGAAACATTGCAAGGGATAAAGCAGGGAAGGAAGATTTTTATAATTAATTGAAAACAATAATAGTATAAAAGTCATCAGCCCTTTACCGGCATTAAGGATAGCTTTGCAAAACAGCAACAACAAAAATGAAGATGCCACAGCTACAGCTCTCTTCCAAACACAAGCTAGATGAGAGGGTGTGTAAATGCCCTCATACACACCCACCTTTAAGACACATCTTTCAAAATTTTAACAGAAATTTATCTTAAAGGACAAAAATTCCACCTGCCAGATTACTGATTATAATGTATCAAAATACAGGGTGCAATCATAAGCACATAGAAAGTCAAGAAATCATTTAATTGTTGTAGTACAGAATTTTCATGTTTTCATCAAAAATAATTTCTCTTAGAATGACAATTGGAAACATCATCTTTTATTCTAAAATACCTAGATCATTCATTAATTAAAAACTCAGAATGTGTCAGCACATTCACACTGTCTCTTCCAGCTGTTTGTCTTTTTAAAGTCATAAATTGTGCTTCTAGTCTTGTAGTTTATTTTTTAAAAATAGCTTCTAAACACCCTCAGGGGCACAAATAAAGCATGTATATTCTCTTCCCTCCTTTTTGAATGTAGCACATTTTCACATACCATGTATGTTTTCAAAAAGAACCATTTTGATACAAGTTCTTCAAGTGAAAGATTGGTAGATTGAAGACAAAACAGGAAATAACCTGTGGAGAAAGGGAAATTCTTCTGCTCTTTCGTGTACAATTTTTCTTGAATTTAGTCATTATTCAGAAAATCACAGGATTAAGTACTATTTACTGGTCACTCAAATTTTAGAAAGCGTTTTTTTTTTTTGCAATTTTTTTGCCATTTTCTGCCTCATAACTCCGGTATCCCCTGCCAATCTTATACAGCACTCCCACTTACCATCTCATTTATTTACATTTTTTCCTCCTCATTCACCATCCTCCTGCAGGTAGGCAATGACTTGAGTTGCCCTGAACTCATTTTAAGCTAACTTATTTCATTTATTTTCCTGCAAATGTATTCAGCTTCTTCCCCTTTCTTACTTCCAAACTCTATTTCTATGATATTAATATGTCTTCTCATGTCCATCCATTTTATTCCTCTTATCACATTTCTTCCTTTGTCTGTTTTTTTTTTTTTTAATGCCACTAATGGCACTTCTTTATATACCAGTAGGTAATAGTATACTTTAGATTTACTTGTGAATTACGTTTAAACCACTGTGTACGGAAAATGTATAAACATTTAATATATGTTATTTGACTTATAAACTTAAAGAATGAAAGGGATAGAACCAGCATAATTACTTCATATAACTGAAAGCACAATATCCGTGTTTTTAAAACCACATCCTTTGCAGCAACATGGATGGAGATGGAGGCCGAAATCCTAAGCAAGTCAATACAGAAAAAGAAAACCAAATACCGTTTTATCTCACTTATCAGTGGGAGCTAAGCACTGAGCACACATGGACATGAATATGAGAACAATAGACACTGCAGGCTATGAGAGAGTGAAGGGAGGGGAAGTGGGTTAAAAACTACCTATTGGGTACCATGCTTACTACCAGAGGGATGGGATTCGTACTGTAAACTTCAGCATCGTGCAATATTCCCAAGTAACAAAGCTGCACATGTTCCCCCTGTATTTACAAAGAAGTTGAAAATTAAACAATAATAAAAGTAAAAGTAACTATGAGAATGGACAAAGCAAAATGGAGTGTGGAAACCGTGGACGATGTTGACTCAATAAAGACTGGGACTCTGCTACCCCAAATCTCTGCCTTTCACTTTTCTATTTTTTTTTTTACCTCATTTTTTCTTTCCTCTCTTTTTCTGTTGTATGTATAATTCTTTTCTTTAACTTCTGCCCTTGTGTTTCTGACTTACTCCTACACTCTCTCTTCTTATTCATCTTCATTTCTGTTTCAGTAAAGTGCAGAGTGTAGTTGCCATGCCATTTGGTGGCAGAGCAGTGGCATTTAAAAATATGGCTTTCTTTTATATAACCATGCTTGAATCTCTTCTTTTTAAAAATTAAATAACTGAATTGATAATCCTTTTGGTAAATAGCTTAGAGCACAGTATTGCAAAGTAATAAGAAGATGCACATGTGCATCTTTGTCAGTAAAAACATTTTAAACACCGCTTATATTATTAACATTCACAACTCACCGTAAGTGTTGAGTTGTTGATAAATTACCATCTGATAAGTTTATCCTTGGCCCTGATTTTATATTTGATAACTTCAGTGATTGGAAAAGCAGAGACTAAAAAGAAAGAAAAATTTAAAGTAGATAAGTTAGTAGATCTTTCCAGGATTGCTTTCTGCTATGTGAATTGCTTCCATACTAAACTGCATTTGGGATTTTCCTTTTTCTTTTTTCAGTTGAGATATGGTATAGACATTTACTCCAAAGAGTAAAAGTTCGGAAAACAGAGAAGCCTAAGGAAAAATTCCTAGTCTGCCACTTAATAGCTTTACTACTTTGGGCAAGAAATTATAGCAGCTATACTTTAGTTACTTTACCTATATTTAGGAATAACCACATATATTTCAATGGTTGCTAGGATGACTACATCAGGATAACACAAACTAAATCTCTGACATTTATAATTGCTCACTTAATATTAGTTCTTATTTCTATTTGAAGGTGGTTCATTAGCCTGTATGTTGCAATAATATTTTTATGTGAGTCATAATAAGCACATAGCTATATTTTAACAGTCAGATATATTATTACACCATGTGGTTATAGCCCACAAATAGAAAGAAAGTATTGTCAGCTTCAAAAAAATGTCCTCTGATTACCCCACTTTCCATAGTCTAATATAATTTGCATACAATGACTAAAGTTATTGCTGGGGTACCACTTCGCCAATTTTTAGCAGCAAGCCTAGAAATTGTATTTTAACTGTTTTCTAGAAAGGTTAATGTTGTCTATTACAGAAATGTAGAAAAACAATTGTAGCTGTATTTCTGATTGATATACTATTTTTCCAAAGCTATTTTGTCTTTGTTCATTCAATTGACAAACTTGATCTAATTGACATTTAGAACACTGTACTAAACAATCATAAAATACACATTATTTTCATGTGTATAAGGAATATTAACCACAACTGGACATATCAAATGGAGTAAAAAAAAAAAACTATTGAAATCATGCAGAGTATTGCCTTCGACAATAAATTAAGTTAGAAATGATCAAGATGATAACTAGAAAATCTCCACATATTGGGATGTTAATCAATGCATTTCTAGATAACCCATCAATCAAAAAAATGCAATGCAATTTAGAGAATATTTCAAAGCAAATAATAGTGAAAGTATGACATATTCAAACTTGTTAAATACAGCAAAAGACTGCTTAGAGCCAAAGTGCATAAAGTTAATCCCAGTCACTAGAAACAGAAAAGCTAAATACTAATGATCTACCCATCCATTTCAAGAAGACATTTAAAGAGAATAGCAATATAAACTTAAAAAAGAAAAAAAGAAACAAAAATTTTTAAAACTTTGGTGAAACCTTATCTCTACTAAAAATATACACAAAAAAATTAGCCAGGCATGGTGGCGCATGCCTATAATCCCAGCTACTCAGGAGGTTGAGGCAGGAGAATTGCTAGAACCTGGGAGAGAGAGGTTGCAGTGAGCCAAGATCATGCAACTGCACTCCAGCCTGGGTGACACAGCAAGACTCCATCTCAAAAAACAAAAAACAAAACAAAACAACAAAAAGCCAGTATATTTTAAAATACTATTTTATATATAAATATATGTTTATATATAAATATATATGATATATATGATATACATCACATACATACACACATATGATATATACACACATATATATCACACATATATGATATATATATATATATATGAAAAAAGGATCCAATGAAGCCAAAAGTTATTTCTTTGAAAAGACTGCTACTACTTACAAACCCTTAGCAAAGCTATTCCAGGAGAAAAGAAATGCAAAAATAACCAATCTCAAATGTTAAAGGTAATATCACTACAGATCACACAGACTTTAAAAAGACAATATAAACATATTACAAACCACTTTATTCCAACAGTTTGGTTTTACATGACCAACATGTAAAATACTATGAAAACATAACATCAAAAATTATATATGAGGGCATATCTACTGACCATATCTTTGTTTGTAATACCAATTCTTTAATAAAATAAACCAAGGTTCCTTGGAGAAATAGCTGATTTTAGGACGGGGACAGAAAATATACAAAATGAACGTGAAACATGTGGTGCTAGAAAATAAGAAAGTATTTAGAACACAAACAAACAACAAAAAAAAAATCTCACAATAATGTTTGTAAGTTAAATGGATACAGTATCCAACTGAAAGAGCTCCCAATTGTCCAACTGGCACAATTTGAACAACAGTGACAAAAAGTATTATAACCCTCTAATTATAAATGTGTAAAAGAAATATCTATGAATACATACTGATATAAATAAATAATTGAATTAATAAATGGGAGAAAATAGACACATTTCTTGTGCAAAAGAATTTCAATATATGTAAATACCCTAAACTTAAGGAATATAACTCCATGCTCTTTAATTACGGGCTACACATAATGACTTTTTCAAACAGTTCCCTATACTGTTTGCAAAGGGAGGAGATACAAAAGTAACTTCGCTATGAAGAGAAATGAGAAACACTGGCTCACCTCAGGTAATGAAAGTGAACATCCACAGTAATGAGTCCTATGTATAGTGGGTATCTTTCATGTGATGTAATGAAAATGGCACTTTATTTCTGTGGTCTTCCTCTCATTAGCACACATTGAGGCACATTACCCCAGTCTAGTCATGGGGAAACCATCAGGCAAATCTCAGTTCAGGAATATTTTACAAAATACCTAGCCCTCAAAACTGTCAAAGTCATCCAAAACAAGGAAAGTCTGAGAGACTGTCACATGACATTCAGGAGACATGATCACTAAATGTCATGTGATAACCTGGATGGAATCCTGAAACAGAAAAAGGACATTAGGAAAAAGCTGAGGAAATCTGAATAAAATATGGATTTTGGTTAATAATAAAAACAAACAAACAAAAACACTTTCCTGGAGAAAAGGAAAGGGGAAAAAAGACAACTGAAGAAAACAATGATAGAATAATAAAGTAAATCATTGAATAAGAAATCAAAAACAAATATGCTTGTTTTGTGGAAGAACATAAAGCATCTCTATCTTTATATCTCACTTATTATGGAGAAAATCTCAGCTATGAATAGCCTTGCACAGGAAACCCGTGGGGAGAATCTTAGAAAAGTTAAACACATTTTGTTGTTCTGGTCAAATATTAAATATCACATCTAGAGGGGAAAACTGCTTTGTGAAACAGAATATAGACCTTTATCCTGTATTCTGTATGGACCATGAACTTTCCTTTCTTTCATTTCTGGACCATTATAGAGATTAAGAAAGTAAAATGTTTAAAAAATTCACATAAAAATGGAAAACTGAATATTCCTATACATTGAGGTACACATGCTAAAAAACTTCGCATACACTTATATTTTACTCATACAGAAATAAACAAAACACTTTCCTGCAAAGAAGCTCTAGACCCAAATGTTTTCATTTACATGAAATTAAAAAATAATTTCAATTGGTTGGGAAAAGATGGCACAGCTCAGACTCATTGTTCCCTATACAAATACATACATAAAGCTGTGTATAAAAGTTTATATATAGTTATTATATATAAAAGTTACTCATATATGTATACATATAAAACTAGCAGAGAAAATATCTGACAGGGCTATTTCAAGAAAGAAAAATTAGAGGTCAATTTCTCTCATAAATATAGATGCAAATAAAAAATAGCAAATGAATCCAGCAACATATAAAAATTATATCACAACTAAATTGCATCATTATGGTGATGTGTCATTGGTTTAATATTTGAGAATTGATTATTATAATTCAACCTATTAATAAAAGGAGAAAGAGCACGTAATCATGTCAATAGAAAGAAAAAAGCATGTGCTAAAATTCTACCTCATTCATGAATAAAAAAACTATATATAAAAAATATGTATAATAAATATATAAAAATATATTATATAATAATAAATATAATATATATTTTATATTATATATATTTATATTATATATATTATATATTTATTATATATTATATATGTACACATACACACACACACACATACATACATGTATATAACATTTCCCAAACTGGAGGATAAAGGGAAGTTATATAAGATATACTTATGATAATGTATATCTTTAAAAATTCAGAATGATTATCTTACTTTATAATGAAATATTGACCCCTTTATCCCAAGTATGGGAATAAAAAAGATACTGGCTATCATCATTTCTATTAAATATTGTAACAAATGTCCTAGCCAGGACCCAAAAGTAATAAACTTAAAATTGTTTAAATTTAGAATTTTATGATTATATAATAGTTGTAAATATTTATGGGGTACAGGTGATATTTTTATATCAACATACAATATGTAATGATCAAATCTGTGTAATTGAGATATTCATCACCTTGAACATGTATTATTTCTTTGTGTTTGTAACATTCCAAACCTACCCTTCAGTTATTTTGAAATATACAATAAATTATTGTTAACAATAGTCACCATATTGTGCCACCAAACTTTAAAAAAAACAAAAAAAACTACAAAGGCAAAAATAAAAGTGTCATGATTTTCAAACAATGTAGTTGTGAATAAAGAACAAAAGCACATTGAAGTAAATATTACTTTGAATTTAGCAAGATCACTGTGTACAAAGTGAACACATAAATGTGCACACACATACATAAACACAACACAAAAATACAGTATTAAAAAATAAATGGAAAGCAAATTACCCTTTAAAAAAAGTTTTTAAAAGTAAATTAAGAAATATCAAGAAATATCTCTACAAAATATATGCAACACTTCTTATAGAAAGCTCTACAACATTATTGAGAGAAACTTATACCCAAGTGGAGAAATAAACCTTGGTTATAGATTGGAACATCTAATATTGTAATAATGTAAATGTTCCCAAAATTGATCCATATGTCCAATGTCTAATTGTGGTAAAAATTGTAGCAGGTGTATGTATGTATATTTGTGCATGCCTGTGTAAATTGAAAAGCTGGTTTAAAATTTCACATAGAAATGAAAAGGTCCCAAAATAGCCAGGGACTCTACTTTCTTGAAGAAAGACATTCAAAGAACTTGTGAAATCATATACAAAGACTTATAAAGATACAGTAACTAAGATTTGGAATAGCTCAAGGAAAGATAATAGATCAGTAGAACAAAATAGATAATCCAGAAATAGACCCAATCACAAATGAAAAAAAGATCAGCTTTTCAATAAAGGGTATTGGGTCAATTGGATATCCATAAGCAAAAATAAATGGATATTGGCTTTTACATCATATATAGAAAATTAGTGCCCATTAAGTTATAGATTAAAAGATAAAAGTAATACAATATCACTTGTAAAAATTAATATAGGAAAATATATTCTTGGCCTTGGAGTAGGAAAGCATTTATCAAACAGAACCACTAAAAAGATTAATCATGAAGAATAAGACTGAAAACTGGACTTCTCTTCATCAAAAGCCACAATTAAGAAAATAAAAATACAAGCTACAGAGTGGGATAATTTATGTAACTGACAAAGGACACTACCAAGTTGATATGGCTGTGTAACAGATTATTTCATTATTGAATAGCAATTAAAAAAAAAACTGTTTTAAGATACTCTTGCATTTGGTTGGTCAGAAATTGAGAAATGACATAGTGGGGATGTCTTGATCCCCAGTGTCTAGGACCTCAGCTGAGAAGACTCAAAGGCAGAGAGTGATTAGATATCTGGCGGCTGCAATCATCTGGAGATCTGCTCATTCTGGTGCCTGGACTAGCAGGTGATGCCTAACTGCTGAACATGCTTACAGATGTCCTCTACAACATGTAGATCTTCTAGGTAGGGTGTGGTGACCCACACCTGGAATCCCAGCACTTCGGGAGGCCAAGGCGGGCAGATCACTTGAATTCAGGAGTTCGAGACCAGACTGGCCAACAATGTGAAACCCCATCTCTACTAAAAATACAAAAATCAGCAGGGCAAGGTGGTTCATGCTTGTAATCCCAGCTAGCTGGAAGACTGAGGTACAAGAATCACTTGAACCCAGAAGGCGGAGGTTGCTGTGACCTGAGATCATGCCACTGCACTCCAGTCTGGGCAACAGAGTGAGACTCTGTCTCAAAAAAAACAAAGCAAAACAGGGTGGAACTTCTTACATGGTGGCTCAGGGCGTCAGCACAAATATTCCAGCAAACAAAGTGGAGACTATACCGTCATTTATAACTTAGCCTCAGAAATCACATAGTATTGCTTTTTCCATACTGTATCGGTCACAGCAATTACAAGCCCTCCCAGAATCAAGGGAAAAGACAAAGACCTCACCTCAAGATAAAAGGAATGTCAATAAATTGTGTGGTCATTTCTTTAACCACCACAGACATATACAGAATCTATATAATGCTTTATATCATTTTGACAAAGACAGAATTCAATAGAAAGAAAATAGTCCCAAGTCTTGAAATTATGGAAGTAGATTAGTGTTATAATTTGTATGAACTCTATTAACCTACTTCTATATTCAGAGATTATGATGTTGGACAATAAATTATTTTTAAAAATGCTAGAGGAGATTGCTAAGTGAGCTGGTTCTTAGGATAGAATGTGAAGAAGTAGAAAAAAGGACAATAAATTAATGTGTAGCCTTTCCTCTCAGTTAAGAAGAGACTTTTGCAACTGTGACCTATGTTTGGGAGTTCAGATTGAGCCAGTGTTAATAACAACAGAGACATTTACTAGGTCATCTACTCAGCCCTCCTGATTCCCTGATTCTGGAAAATGCTCTATTTTCTGGGTAATGTCTCATATACATTGTTAGAGCAGAAGCAGTTATGTACATATAACATGATTCTCTGTTACTCTAAATGGTAGGTTAAAATGGGCCCAGTACTTAGTCTGGAACAATCATCTCTTCCTCTAGTTGGACCAACTAGATATTTTGAACTGGGTTTGAATGTCATCTTTTTCTTTGTCTGGTTCACTAGACTGGGAATCAGAAATTCACAAGCTATTGTCAACCATGTTTTTCACTCTGTAGACTCAGAAGTAGATACTCAGCCTGCAGGGATGAAGAATACTGAAGTAAGATGCACATAATGCAGCAAAAGTGAAAAACATAGAAAGAAAATTTCTGGATTAATTTTTTCCTTTAGCACAGGATATTTCCCTGCTTTATGAAATATCATTGTATTCTCACCTACTCATTTTGGTTTAACTAGGTTTTTGAACCTACAAATTGAATACATTTAACTAATGCAATAATAATAATAATAAAAACCTGAATATTTAGTCTCAGGCAATGAAAGGCTCAATAGGAAAGTGATAGTCTGAAGCATATCAATAGTTTGTACTTATTGATGATTTACTTTATCCCAATGATCATATGGTTAACTAATAACACATTTTATAGATGAGAAATATGAAGCTTAAGTAAGTACTCAACTTCACACTAGACAAGAAAAGAGCTGTACTTTGAACCCAGGTTAGTCTAGGTTAGCTAAAGCCTTTGCTTTTGGCCAGCATGCTCTATGAACTTCATCAAATTCAAGAAGATAAATGTTGAGAAAAATCCAGATTTGAAATGAAAGTCAGAGCAAGATGTAGGTTGGAGACACCCTTGCATCCAAACATCAACTTTATATCAGAGCTGTGAACAAGCTGTGGGGCAAGAGAAGCTATTAAACAAACGAAACATGATTAGACCAATGCCTTAAAAATTATTTTTAGGCAAAGCAAAGGACCTGCTCAGCCTATTACCACTTTTGTGAGATAAAATAATGACGTACCAATGTACAAGTTTTTATGCACTTGACTTAGAATTAGAGGTATTGAGGATTCATATTTTGACTGCAGCCCATATATTTCTAAAGTCTAGTAATTAGATAATTATAAGCCAACATTTTTTATGACACCAAAACGCATCACTACACATTGTGGGGTTCATGAATCGACTCACAACAAGCTAGATTAAGCATGATAGAGCTAAATTAACTTTTATTTAGAAACAAAACCAAAAATTTATACAAATGAAAAAGGCTGTGAAAAAAATAACGCTGATATTATACCTGTAACAACTACCATTAAATCCTTCTGTAATATTCTGAGCATTCCACCCCTCTGCTTGATATGGACTAGGAGCTCTACAATGTTGCAAAGGAGGTAACACTTTTAATATAATAATATACAAGTGTCCCCATCAAACTATAGTTATGTTCTTGTTTTTGTTTAGGAATATAAACTATAGTAATTCTGAATATCACAACAATTTTGTGGTGACTTTTAGTAAGCTGACAATCAAAAACTAAAGTGTCTCTGGAACTGAGCATCATTGATATGAAAGAAACAAAGAAAGTACTTACATTTTGAAGAAAATTCACAGGTTATGAGATATTTACAAGAAAACCTTGGTCTGAATTTGAAGAATTGATGTTTCAGATATAAAAATCCTCATGGGTTAGGGATAAGGAGGAAATAAAGATGAAATGGCCTAACTAAAGCAGACACCATATGGTAGAAAGAATGGAAATAAAATTGTTTAGGTGAAAGAGGATGGATTTTGAAAGACGGAGCTTTAAGCAGAAAAGCTTTAACATATTGGGTTTTAAGAATTATGGAGAGTTCTCAACTGGAAAAATAATGGGTTATATGTTAAGGAAATTTGTGGAGGCATCAGAGTACAGGTTAGATTGAAGCTGGACACAGCGAAGGCACAGGACCACACAGAAAGCTTCCACAGCAATTGTACACTGCATGAAATGCTCTGAGCACATGGGGCCTGGAGATGAATGATCTAGTCTGAAGAGCTTGATAGAAATAAATGAGGGAAAAGGAAAATGCAAGAGTCAAAACCTAGCAGAGTGGGAGTGTGGTGGTTCTAATCATGTAAATGAAGTAGAAAAATGACTGCAAATGAAATCCTGCTCCAAGCAAAAATGTCAAATTTGTAGTAACTATGGAAATTTAAATAAATATATATTTTGAGCTACTTGAGTAAGTAGCTGAGTTAGGACCAGGATAAGAGGTCAAGGCTGGAGATGTAGATAAGAGAATTAGATAAGGAAAGCAATGTTAATTGAATCCCTAAAGAGTAGCAAAATACATGTGTAGACTGAATATACAGAGGAAAGAAAAGGCTTGAGCACATAGATTTAGAAAACCTTATTGTTAGTAGGCAAAAGAAAAGAAGAGATCCTTGAAAAAGAGAACAAGAAGGAAGGGCCAGAGCGGGGAAGGGTAAAGAGAAATAATACAAGTGCAGAAGACAAAAGAATAAAGCATTTCAAGAAAAGCGAATGGCCTATGATGCAAAATGTTAGACTTCAAAGGAAAATAAAGCCGGGGTGAAAACCGATACAGAGTCAGGAAGGACATTTCAGTATCTAGCAAGTGAAAATATTTGAGCAAAATGTAGAAACATAAGATTGATTATAGGGCTTCAGAAAATAAGTAGGTAGGAAATGGAGGCAGAGGTACAGACGGAAGGTTCAAGGGGTTGGCAGTAAAAAGGAAGACAGTCTAAACAGGAGTTAGAAAGATGCATGAGCAATACCAAGCAAGGATTGTATTAAGAGAGGTTACCCTCTAAACACAAAGGGTGCTTAAGTAGATGAAAGTTCTTTATTAATTATGCTGTGGAATGTCCTATTTTGTCAGGAAGAGTTTTAATAAAACAATTGATGAGCAGCATCTTGACATTTTAGAGTTTGTAAACTAACGTTTTCTCTTTAAGCCTAACTAAAAATATTAACTGCTGGAGGAGATATTCCTCCATGACATATTTAGTAAAATGTTATCTTCTTAACAGCTTCATTAATCCATGCATTCAACCATCATATAGAGTCTGTCTCAGTTTTTGTCATTCTGAATGAGGGCATCTGTTAATTTCTGCCATCACTGAGCCATTTTACATTTGTTCTAAATCGATTTCATCTTATTGGTTTGAACCAATTTCTCAGATTTAATCAGAGTATAATGTGTGCTGATCCAAACCCACATCATGTTGCAGTGCCATTATACTTGTTACATCTTTAAATTACGCTTTTCATATTCTTTTATTTGTTTCTATTAGTTGTTAATAACAGTATTCATTAATATTATATTTAGAGGTGTGTTATTAAAGACTCAGTACAACATGTCCTTCCAGATTGATAGTAGCCTATCAATGCTTCCTAGAAGAGTGATGTTCAATTATTTTTCAGTTGTTCAATCTATATGGTTGTCACTTCTTTCCAATCAACATTGTTACTTTCCTTCTGTTAATTCTGTTAGACCTGCATCTCATTAATTCATTAGTTTTCCATTATTGCACTGGGAAAAAAAATGAACTTATTTGGCCTGATTTGTTTGCCTAAAACATAGTTGGCTTCACTGTGATAGCAGATGGGTATAAAAATATATGCATGTATACGCTTTGCTTCTCTTCTTGGCAAGTGAATTAGTCCACAACATTTTCTGTAGCCCATCTCACATTTAATGTCACAGAAGGGATTCATCTCTTGGCAATGAACATTAGTAGCCTGAAGAAAGGGGGTCATAAATCCCATTTTCATTTTTTATTAAAATCATACTATGTCAGGGAGTAATTTTCGTTTTGTGATACAGTGTAATTTATTCACTGACCTTGGACCATGTTCCTCTGCTAATCTGAAAGGTTGAATCAGTGTACTAATGATTTCTGCAACTTGACACAGTTTCTTCTAATATAAAGCCTTCAAAAGCTCAGCTTTTAGCTGAATACTCAACAATGAAAGGAATAATATTGGTGAATTTTAATCAGAAAAGGAAAAGCCAGTGCAAATTTTTTGAAAAGGAAACAAAATCTGTGAGTCACACAGAAAATTTTTAATATAAAATATATTTTATATTTACATAAACCTTTTATACACCTACTATCTACATACTGAAATATCTGACCAACCTCATTTACCATCTTTAGCCTCTTAGATTTCAGTCTATCGATTATCTTGCTGTCTGTAATCCCTAAACAAATATGAAAAAGAAATAAAGGGACTCTATGAATAAATAAAATGGCTAAACCTAAGTTTCCTATAATAATTTCAGTTTTCTTTTTAAATGAAAGTTTAGTCATTACTAATAACTGTGAAAAAACACATCTATTTATTGGCACTCTGATGTAAAAGTTTGAAAAGGTAAAGAACAGGTGGTCATTCTGGAAGCTTAGAGTGATGGCTGAGAGTAATGGCTCCAGACTGGCCAATGTAGTCTGTCTTCTGGTATAGGCTTGCTACCTGTAACACTTTATACCACATGCAGCCCTGATTCAATTCAAAGTTCAACCACCAGCTGTCAATGTCCTGCCTTGTTGTAGGTCGATCTCATCTGTTTGGCAAAACCCCAAACCCAGATTAATTTTTCAGCCTTCTTTCCCTTCTAATCCAAAGCAACCAATTCCTGGTGAAAATCATAATGTTACACCACATATTCATGGTCTTATTATAAATAATAAGCCAACAACTCAGAATTAGATATTTGTGTAGCTAGGTATATGTGGATCAAAAGCATGAGTAATGTCTTCTAAACTATAGGTGAAATCATTATTGAAGTAAGTTGTAAAATTAGTAGTAGGGACATGCATTTTTATTTTTTTGCAAAATATGAGAGTAGACAATAAAAATCAGACTGCCTTGCTTTTAGTAAACCAAAAATATTGTTTCTTAAAACATATTTTCGAGGCGGAGCAAGATGGCCGAATAGGAGCAGCTCCGTCTCCAACTCCCAGCGCGAGCGACACAGAAGACCGGTGATTTCTGCGTTTTCAACTGAGGTACTGGGGTCATCTCGCTAGGGAGTGCCGGACAATCGGTGCTGGTCAGCTGCTGCAGCCTGACCAGCGTGAGCTGAAGCAGGGCGAGGCATCGCCTCACCTGGAAGCGCAAGGGGGAAAGGAATCCCTTTTCCTAGCCAGGGGAACTGAGACACACAACACCTGGAAAATCGGGTAACTCCCACCCCAATACTGCGCTTTAAGGAAACAGGCACACCAGGAGATATACCCACACCTGGCCGGGAGGGTCCCACGCCCACGGAGCCTCCCTCACTGCTAACACAGCCGTCTGCGGCGATCTATCCGCAAGGCAGCAGCGAGGCTGGGGGAGGGGCGCCCGCCATTGCTGAGGCTTAAGTAGGTAAACAAAGCCGCTGGGAAGCTCGAACTGGGTGGAGCTCACAGCAGCTCAAGGAAGCCTGCCTGTCTCTGTAGACTCTACCTCTGCGGACAGCGCACAGCTGCAGTCCATTAGGGGAAAGAGCGGGGGCGGTGGCAGACGCGAACGACTCTGTCTGACAGCTTTGGGGAGAGCCGTGGATCTCCTAACGCGGAGGTTGAGATCGAGAACGGACAGACTGCCTGCTCAGGTGGGTCCCTGACCCCTGAGTAGCCTAGCTGGGAGACATCCCCCACTAGGGGCAGTCTGACACCCCACCTCACAGGGTGGCGTCACCCCTGAGAGGAAACTTCCAAAGAAAGAATCAGACAGGTACACTCGCTGTTCAGCAATATTCTATCTTCGGCAACCTCTGCTGCTGATACCCAGGCAAACAGGGTCTGGAGTGGACCTCAAGCAATCTCCAACAGACCAACAGACAGTCCTTCTGACTGTCAGACGGAAAACTATCAAACAGGAAGGACACCTATACCAAAACCCCATCCGTACGTCACCATCATCAAAGTCCAGAGACAGATAAAACCACAAAGATGGGGAAAAGCAGGGCAGAAAAGCTGGAAATTCAAAAAATAAGAGCGCATCTCCCCCTGCAAAGGAGCGCAGCCCATCGCCAGCAACGGATCAAAGCTGGTCAGAGAATGACTTTGACGAGATGAGAGAAGAAGGCTTCAGTCCATCAACCTCTCAGAGCTAAAGGAGGAATTACGTACCCCGCAAAGAAACTAAAAATCTTGAAAAAAAAGTGGAAGAATTGACAGCTAGATTAATTAATGCAGAGAAGATCATAAACGAAATGACAGAGATGAAAACCATGACACGAGAAATACGTGACAAATGCACAAGCTTCAGTAACCGACTCGATCAACTGGAAGAAGAGTATCAGCGATTGAGGATCAAATGAATGAAATGAAGTGAGAAGAGAAACCAAAAGAAAAAAGAAGAAAAAGAAATGAACAAAGCCTGCAAGAAGTATGGGATTATGTAAAAAGACCAAATCTACGTCTGATTGGGGTGCCTGAAAGTGAGGGGGAAAATGGAACCAAGTTGGAAAACACTCTTCAGGATATCATCCAGGAGAACTTCCCCAACCTAGTAGGGCAGGCCAACATTCAAATTCAGGAAATACAGAGAACGCCACAAAGATACTCCTCCAGAAGAGCAACTCCAAGACACATAATTGCCAGATTCACCAAAGTTGAAATGAAGGAAAAAATCTTAAGGGCAGCCAGAGAGAAAGGTCGGGTTACCCACAAAGGGAAGCCCATCAGAATAACAGCAGACCTCTCGGCAGAAACTCTACAAGCCAGAAGAGAGTGGGGGCCAATATTCAACGTTCTTAAAGAAAAGAATTTTCAACCCAGAATTTCATATCCAGCCAAACTAAGCTTCATCAGTGAAGGAGAAATAAAATCCTTTACAGATAAGCAAATGCTTAGAGATTTTGTCACCACCAGGCCTGCCTTACAAGAGACCCTGAAGGAAGCCCTAAACATGGAAAGGAACAAGCGGTACCAGCCATTGCAAAAACATGCCAAAATGTAAAGACCATCGAGGCTAGGAAGAAACTGCATCAACTAACGAGCAAAATAACCAGTTAATATCATAATGACAGGATCAAGTTCACACATAACATATTAACCTTAAATGTCAATGGACTAAATGCTCCAATTAAAAGACACAGACTGGCAAACTGGATCAAGAGTCAAGACCCATCAGTCTGCTGTATTCAGGAGACCCATCTCACATGCAGAGACATACATAGGCTCAAAATAAAGGGATGGAGGAAGATCTACCAAGCAAATGGAGAACAAAAAAAAGCAGGGGTTGCAATCCTAGTCTCTGATAAAACAGACTTTAAACCATCAAAGATCAAAAGAGACAAAGAAGGCCATTACATCATGGTAAGGGATCAATTCAACAGGAAGCTAACTCTCCTAAATATATATGCACCCAATACAGGAGCACCCAGATTCATAAAGCAAGTCCTTAGAGACTTACAAAGAGACTTAGACTCCCATACAATAATAATGGGAGACTTCAACACTCCACTGTCAACATTAGACAGATCAACGAGACAGAAAGTTAACAAGGATATCCAGGAATTGAACTCATCTCTGCACCAAGCGGACCTAATAGACATCTATAGAACTCTCCACCCCAAATCAACAGAATATACATTCTTCTCAGCACCACATCGCACTTATTCCAAAATTGACCACATAATTGGAAGTAAAGCACTCCTCAGCAAATGTACAAGAACAGAAATTATAACAAACTGTCTCTCAGACCACAGTGCAATCAAACTAGAACTCAGGACTAAGAACTCAATCCAAACCGCTCAACTACATGGAAACTGAACAACCTGCTCCTGAATGACTACTGGGTACATAACGAAATGAAGGCAGAAAAAAAGATGTTCTTTGAAACCAATGAGAACAAAGATACAACATACCAGAATCTCTGGGACACATTTAAAGCAGTGTGTAGAGGGAAATTTATAGCACTAAATGCCCACAAGAGAAAGCAGGAGAGATCTAAAATTGACACTCTAACATCACAATTAAAAGAACTAGAGAGGCAAGAGCAAACACATTCAAAAGCTAGCAGAAGGCAAGAAATAACTAAGATCAGAGCAGAACTGAAGGAGATAGAGACACAAAAAACCCTCCAAAAAATCAATGAATCCAGGAGTTGGTTTTTTGAAAAGATCAACAAAATTGACAGACCGCTAGCTAGACTAATAAAGAAGAAAAGAGAGAGGAATCAAATAGACGCAATAAAAAATGATAAAGGGGATATCACCACCGACCCCACAGAAATACAAACACCATCAGAGAATACTATAAATGCCTCTACGCAAATCAACTAGAAAATCTAGAAGAAATGGATAATTTCCTGGACACTTACACTCTCCCAAGACTAAACCAGGAAGAAGTTGAATCCCTGAATAGACCAATAGCAGGCTCTGAAATTGAGGCAACAATTAATAGCCTACCCACCAAAAAAAGTCCAGGACCAGATGGATTCACAGCTGAATTCTACCAGAGGTACAAGGAGGAGCTGGTACCATTCCTTCTGAAACTATTTCAATCAATAGAAAAAGAGGGAATCCTCCCTAACTCTTTTTATGAGGCCAACATCATCCTGATACCAAAGCCTGGCAGAGACACAACAAAAAAAGAGAATTTTAGACCAATATCCCTGATGAACATCGATGCAAAAATCCTCAATAAAATACTGGCAAACCGGATTCAGCAGCACATCAAAAAGCTTATCCACCATGATCAAGTGGGCTTCATCCCTGGGATGCAAGGCTGGTTCAACATTCGCAAATCAATAAACGTAATCCAGCATATAAACAGAACCAAAGACAAGAACCACATGATTATCTCAATAGATGCAGAAAAGGCTTTTGACAAAATTCAACAGCCCTTTATGCTAAAAACGCTCAATAAATTTGGTATTGATGGAACGTACCTCAAAATAATAAGAGCTATTTATGACAAACCCACAGCTAATATCATACTGAATGGGCAAAAACTGGAAAAATTCCCTTTGAAAACTGGCACAAGACAGGGATGCCCTCTCTCACCACTCCTATTCAACATAGTGTTGGAAGTTCTGGCTAGGGCAATCAGGCAAGAGAAAGAAATCAAGGGTATCCAGTTAGGAAAAGAAGAAGTCAAATTGTCCCTGTTTGCAGATGACATGATTGTATTTTAGAAAACCCCATTGTCTCAGCCCAAAATCTCCTTAAGCTGATAAGCAACTTCAGCAAAGTCTCAGGATACAAAATTAATGTGCAAAAATCACAAGCATTCTTATACACCAGTAACAGACAAGCAGAGAGCCAAATCAGGAATCAACTTCCATTCACAATTGCTTCAAAGAGAATAAAATACCTAGGAATCCAGCTTACAAGGGATGTCAAGGACCTCTTCAAGGAGAACTACAAACCACTGCTCAGTGAAATCAAAGAGGACACAAACAAATGGAAGAACATACCATGCTCATGGATAGGAAGAATCAATATCGTGAAAATGGCCATACTGCCCAGGTGATTTATAGATTCAATGCCATCCCCATCAAGCTACCAATGATTTTCTTCACAGAATTGGAAAAAACTGCTTTAAAGTTCATATGGAACCAAAAAAGAGCCCGCATTGCCAAGACAATCCTAAGTCAAAAGGACAAAGCTGGAGGCGTCACGCTACCTGACTTCAAACTATACTACAAGGCTACAGTAACCAAAACAGCATGGTACTGGTACCACAACAGAGATATAGACCAATGGAACAGAACAGAGTCCTCAGAAATAATACCACACATCTACAGCCATCTGATCTTTGACAAACCTGACAAAAACAAGAAATGGGGAAAGGATTCCCTATTTATAAATGGTGCTGGGAAAATTGGCTAGCCATAAGTAGAAAGCTGAAACTGGATCCTTTCCTTACCCCTTATACGAAAATTAATTCAAGATGGATTAGAGACTTAAATGTTAGACCTAATACCATAAAAACCCTAGAAGAAAATCTAGGTATACCATTCAGGACATAGGCATGGGCAAGGACTTCATGTCTAAAACACCAAAAGCAACGGCAGCAAAAGCAAAATTGACAATGGGATCTAATAAACTAAAGAGCTTTTGCACAGCTAAAGAAACTACCATCAGAGTGAACAGGCAACCTACAGAATGGGAAAAAATTTTTGCAACCTACTCATCTGACAAAGGGCTAATATCCAGAATCTACAAAGAACTCAAACAAATTTACAAGAAAAAAACAAACAACCCCATCAAAAAGTGGGGAAAGGATATGAACAGACATTTCTCAAAAGAAGACATCCATACAGCCAACAGACACATGAAAAAATGCTCATCATCACTGGCCATCAGAGAAATGCAAATCAAAACCACAATGAGATACCATCTCACACCAGTTAGAATGGCAATCATTAAGAAGTCAGGAAACAACAGGTGTTGGAGAGGATGTGAGAAATAGGAACACTTTTACACTGTTGGTGGGATTGTAAACTAGTTCAACCATTATGGAAAACAGTATGGCGATTCCTCAAGGATCTAGAACTAGATGTACCATATGACCCAGCCATCCCACTACTGGGTATATACCCAAAGGATTATAAATTACTCTACTACAAAGACACATGCACACGTATGTTTATTGCGGCACTATTCACAATAGCAAAGACTTGGAATCAACCCAAATGTCCATCTGTGACAGACTGGATTAAGAAAATGTGGCACATATACACCATGGAATACTATGCAGCCATCAAAAAGGATGAGTTTGCGTCCTTTGTAGGGACATGGATGCAGCTGGAAACCATCATTCTTAGCAAACTATCACAAGAAGAGAAAACCAAACACCGCATGTTCTCACTCATAGGTGGAACTGAACAATGAGATCACTTGACTCGGGAAGGGGAACATCACACACTGGGGCCTATCATGGGGAGGGGGGAGGAGGGAGGGATTGCATTGGGGAGTTATACATGATATAAACGTCATGCACATGTACCCTAGAACTTAAAGTATAATAAAAAAAAAAAATATTTTCGTTATGAATGTGCATCATGGGTTATACTGTAAAATGAAATTCTTGCTGTGGTTTATGGTCAAAATAGTTTCCTGACCTATAATTATACAGGATATTGGTGAGGATGTGGAACAATTGGAATGCTTAGGCACTGCTGGTGGAGATGTAAAATAGATTAATCACTACTTTAGAAAAAAACTACAGTTTCTCATAGGTATATCTCATAAAGATATACTTACCATAACAACTCCACTTCTAAGTATTTACACAAGATAAAAAATATATATGACCAAAAATATTTTGTTCATAACTACTTTATTCATGAGAGCCAAACAACCAAATAACACTGGAAATAACCCAAATATCCATCAACTGATGAACTGATAAACAATTTGTAGTACATCCATACGATGGATTACTTGTCAGCTATTAAATGTTCTAACTATTTATACATGCAATGAAAATCAATAAAATATTATGCTTTATGCAAGGAGACAGCCAAAAATACAATATGTTGTATTTTTACTTTTATATGAGCTTAGAAAAGTCAAAAACCATAGTGACAGAAAGGCCAGTAGTTGCCAGAAAGTAGGAATGAGGGAAGGGGTATGATTACAAAGGGTCGTAAGGAAACTCTTGAGTAAACGGAAATGTTCTATGTCATCATTGTGGTTGAGAATACACAGCTGTAGACATTGCTCAACATTCATCAAAATATACAGCAAAAATTAGTAAATATGAGTGTGTGTAAATTATCTATTAATAAAGCTGAATTTTAAAACACTAAGGAAAAAACAGGTTTTTATATATCTTTTCATATGCCAGAAATGATAAATCTATTCTACAGTAACTATAATATTGCTAGATTTTTTAAAATAGTAAATATAATGCATAGAAACTTTTCACTACACTTTATAATTTTGCTCTATTTCATCTAAATTCACCTTCTATTTATGTAAATATAAGCATACTGCATTAGATTAAATTTTAACTACATCTGAATGTGGTAGATGAGGATGTAATTTTCCTCATAAGTTACATGTCATTTTGTGAAACCAAGAGAAGCATTGTTTTCCCTTTTATTGGAGTGAGGCTTTGTGGGCTTCTTTTTTCTTCTGTCAAAAAGTTGAACTAGACAATATGAGCCAATTTAAAAATTAGTCTTCTGGTTATGAAATAGATTTTCTATGACAATGAGTTCAAAGGTTAATTTCCTGGTTATTGATCTTTTTCAGAAAGGATTTCTTTGTGATTATTCTCTCCTTTGCCCTCTGAAAATTTCTTCAACCTAGTCTTTAAAGAGTTTTTTTTTAGTCTATCCATCTTCCACCCACTCCTTTTCCCATAACAACTGATTCCACTAAAATCTGAATAGCTGACTAAGCAATAACTATCTTTTAACAGCAGAGACTCTCTAGGGGAAGATCAGATTGTACTGTGAACTGCACATTCAAATAAGTAGGCAAAACTGAGCAGCATCACTCCCCTTGAATTAGAAAATTTCTATGAAAACCAATCAACTAAGACTCATAATTACAGATGACTTGGCAAAAAAATATAGTCATAATAAAATTAAATATCCTATGTAATGATTTTTTATGTTTTCAAATTAAGTATAAAATATAAGTGTACATTTTAGCTTTCCTTTATTTGATCTTTAGTGTGGAACCACTTAGGCACAAACTGTGATGTTGACTGTAATTGTATGAAAGTTCATACACTACGGTGGTTCATCTGTCAGTCATGATAAAGATACCATGCAACACTTTAGAGAGTTTGGATTGTTTTAATATGAAGCTTATTTTCTCAATTGATGCCATTGCAAAAATTTTTCAACAAATCTATAAAAACACATGTCTCCACAAAAATAGATTTTTTCTTTTAATTGTTTATATAAGCCTTAAAACACCCAATGGCCTAAAGTTATTGTGATATGACACTGCTAACAAATGGTTCTGTTGGGATATGAATGTTCCCTAATGATAGATAGGTCATACTGGCTTATGGTTGCTGATACACATGCCTGAATCTGTCTAGATCCAAACTCTTTGTATACAACAGGATCACCTCTTTTGTAGGAATTAAGTTCTAAATGAGGCAGCTGAATTCTCTTAAACTTGAAATTAATCCATCCATAAGTATATACATTGTTGGGGGAATACAACCTCGTATCGTCTTTCTTATTAAAGGAAAAAATAAAATTCTAGCCATTTATACTATTTGTGTCAGTAAGATTGCATCACAGCCCTTGGAGTAGAGAGTGGAGAGGTACCTGAAGGTTTTACTGCATATTCTTTAAAGAGTATCCTTCCTAACTACAATACATTTTAATAAATATGTTTGTTGCTATAAGGAATAAGTGAAATACCGAGTGCCACTTTATAAAAAATTAGATTCTAAAGTCTGGGCAAGCTGAAAAAAATGTACACACGGTTCTGCTCCGTTGTTTTTCTCATTTTTCAGCATTAAAGTATAACTGGAAAATAAAAATGTTACATATTTACAGTATATAACATGATGTTTTGATACACTGCAAAATGATTAAACCAAGCCAATTAACATATCCGTCACCTCACATACTCATTTTTTTGTGGTGAGAACATTTAAGATGTACTCTTTTAGCAATTTTCAAGTATACAATGCATTTCTTTTGAATTATATGGAAGTTAAAGTAGTTTGCATAAGAATAAGAACATCGAAGGACATATATCTTACACATTGTCAGTCATAAATGCACTCTTGATCACTCTAATCCAAAGAATAAGTGCAGTACACAGGGACTTTTCCTACACCATCAAGACTCTAATATAGAATCAAAATATTTCAAAGACTTACTCAAAAGTACAATCTGGAATTATGAATTATTGATAATTATAGTCAAAATAATCACAAACTACCTCTGGAATGGTATGCTCTATTGTAGGGTAGTAAGTATAAAAAACCTATTTGAATGATGATAGATTTTTGCAATCTTGTTCAGGTTTTTTTTTTTTTTTTTTTTTAATTCATTTATGGGATGTGAGAAAGTAGATCCAAACACTGCAGAAAAGTGTGCCCAAGTAAAGACAACAGATGGCAATAGACAAAGTGATCAAAGCAGGGGGAAGAAATGCCAGAGCAGTGGGTATATCACTTACCTGTTTCATCTACCTGTTGTTGGACCTCATTTGTCCAAGAAGTGCTTACTCTTGTATACACATATGGTCAATCCATTCAATCATGGTGGCTTTAAGCCTTAGCCAAAGCGCTTAACATTTAAAACTGGCCCCATTTTTGCTTCGTAGGATATGGCTTTGAGACCTTTCTCTGCTCCCAAAGGTTTATCTGAACATGCTGTGAGAGCAGCACTGACAGGCAGACTTAGAGAAGCAAGCTATTCCAACATCCATTTCCCAATTCCTATTATTCTCCTGCTTCCTTCCTGTGTATCTCCTAAAGGCTTTCTAAAATATCTCAATATCAATAATATTTAGAAATATCTTTTAAAAGCACATGGCTTACATTCTTAGACATGTTTATATACCCTGAGTATTTTTTTTTTTATAGCACCAGAAGTTATTGTTTGTGTGTGAATACCTGAACATAAGTTGTCAACACCTCGAGCCATGTCTTCAACACATTTTGAACATGGAACATGTTCACCTGGCTAAATTTTTATATATAAAAAATGATATTCTGTAAAGTCACATTCCCACACCTGTCACTCATCCAACCTCTTCTCTGTCCCTATGACAGGTAAGCACTATTATTAGTTTCTTGGGTATCCTGCCAGAGTTTACCTAGGAAGATATGAGCACATTAGAATTTATTTTCATCCCTTCATTTAACACAAATGTATAAACAACATTCTCTTCCTTTCTGTTTCCATTGTACTATGCAACCTGCTAACAAAAAAAAAAAAAAGAGATGATCCTTCTGTATCAGTATATAAAGAGCATAATTATTTTTGTCCAGCTGTATAACATTATATAGTTGTCTGTAATTACACATGCTATTACATCATTTCATATGTGTGCACCTAAATATTTAGAATATATTTTCAAAAATGGAACTGTTAACAAATATATAAATTTTTAATATTGATAAATATTGCCAAATTCCTTTTATAGAGGTTATGCCAATTTATACTTCCTCCAGCCACAGATAAGAGAATTTTGCCTTTGCTTAACAACTGCCATCCAATTATAACATGGTATAGTAGAAAGAGTACTAGGTTTAGATTTTAACTAACTCTGCCATTTGTAAGCTGTGTATTGGGCAAGTCGTTTTTCTAAATCTTAGTATTTTCATCTGTAAAATAAAGATGTGACCAGTCACTTTACAATGTTATCATGAGTAGAGTTAGAGTAGTTCTATAAACATTTTTCATCCGTGAGAGTGCAAGTTATGTCTTCCATTCTTGCAATGTTCCTTCAAGATCTGAAAATTCTATGAGACTGTTGTTGGTATTATAAACATTCAGAGAGGTTTTAGTAAAAATTGAAGAAAGGAAAATCCATGTTAATATTTTTTATGTGCTTCAGGAAACCTACTAATCACCTTACACAGTAAGTGGTCACAAAACTGGACTGAATCAGAGGACTAGAGGAACTAAATGGCTCCATAATGTCTACCCTGTTGTAATTTGATGCTATTCATATTTAATTAGTTATTCCATGCATCTGAGAGAAGATGAGAAGAGAGCATTGATGACATGGTAATAAAAGTATACAGTCTATTCTTTACATTTTGTTGTGATAGGTATCATTGCCAAGTAATCTAATCCACTCACTTTGATATTATTGGTTTCATTTTTAAAATTAAATCTTTTGTTTGCTTGCTTATTTTGTTATCAGTGATGAGGTCTGAGGTTTGGGGATTTTCACAGAGAGAAATAAATAGTTCCCACGAGGGCAGTCTAGTTCAAATACAGTAAGAGAGATGAAGTCCATCTGTCCACAGCACAGCGTTCAGTGTTAAGCTTACTTCCCCAGCTGTTAACGGCAAATCAGCCACAGGGACAGGTACAGGCAACGCAACAGCAATTACTCTGACTTGCTGTGATTTGCCATGGGATATTAATATGTTGAACAAATATTGATCCCTTGTGGTATACATCATAGCAGCATCCAGAGATATGCATGATAATCCCCTGTTCACTTCACATGTGAGAAAGAGAATACAATATAAATTGACCAAGTTTTATAACAATCCAAGAGAAAAGTTGAGAAGAGGTCTAGAAGAGCTCCTGGTCACAAACATAACATCACATCATGTGCATGCACTCAAGTCCTTCATTAGTTACATCTGTTAAAATTGCTTTCAATACATAGTATCTGGCATGAGATGGAAGAGAAAAAAAGGCAACCAGCAGGAAATAGAAAGCCTTCCAATTTAATGACATTTTCCTTAAAAATAAAAAAGAATTACAATAGGCAAACTTGAAAAAAATTATACGAACACAAAAAGCCATTTTCTTAGCTACTTATTTTTCAGCCTCATCCCTCTTATTTTAGTACTGAGTTGGAAAACGGCTTCTTTCTTTACTCACTACATTTGTTTTGAACTAGATACTAAAGTCAAGGTGTATTGATGTAGAGGAGAGGAGAACCTATTTTTATACAAAACAGCATGTGGCCCTAAATACCTACTTTTTGATCACCAGGTTAAAAACAAGCTGAGAATGGAGTCCTATCTTTAAGACAATCTAGTCCTAGGGCTTCAATTTATAGGTGGTGAAATTGAGGTCTGGAAAAATTATGTGACTTGCTCATTAGTGTGCAAGCTAGATGAATACTGTACGTCACATACATATCCCAAGCTATTGGAAATCAAACTAAAGAATTATTTAAAGCCATATATCTGCAAAGGATGCAGGAACACAAAAATACATCATTTAGCCCTGTTCTGCCTCTGATAGAGGCACAAAAAATACTTTCTCTAAATCTTGGTAGTCCTAACAGCCACTAAACTCAGAGAGCTATGTGCTTTTCTTAAGCAACTACAGATAAATCAGCATATTTGGGACCTAATTAAATTTTTGACTTCTCCAACTATTGTTACAATCAAGTGTTTATAATTGGTTTTCTAAAACTAGAAGTTAGGTAAACAAAAGTGAGTAATTTATCCTCAAGGAATTCCTCCTGCTATCTGAAAGACAGACTATTATAATCCAGTGATCTCTGGGAGTTGAAAAGAAAGCAGTCACATAACCTAAAGAGAGGGAGCAGATTTGCAAAGCTTGTAGAACAGTCTTTTCCTTGTCTTAAATTTATCTTCTGTGAACATCAAGAAACCGGCTCTAATATTACATAGTTTGAACCTGCTTATGCTCTCCCTAGATAAAGCCCTCATTATTTACTAGCATAAAATCATTTATTTTTATTCAATTTTCCTATTCTTTTGCATCAATTCTCACACATCTGAGGATGCTGATTCTAGGGAGGCAGAACTTTCCTCTTAGAATGCTTGTCTGTTCTGTGATTGGGTCTTGGAGAGGTAAGGATAGGTGAAATCTCTCCCTATAAGAAAGAGCTGCATCCCTTTACAAGAGGAATGACAGAAATATCTTTCCCTCACAAGCTTTCAGAGGCCCTTAATCACACCCTTAATAAATTGAAGAATTTTTTTAAATGATATTGATGATGAAGCTAAGATGTATATGTAAGACATATAATTACATACAAATTTGACTATATTTTAACCAGTCTTTTGAGTACCTGTTTGTCTTCTTTCACTGTACCCTCAGATTAAACCACACAGTGAGGACAGTGACACAACACAGATTCCAAACATAGGTCCAGTATCTTAGATGTGCTCTACCCAAGAAGGGTAAAGAGCAAATGACAAGTTTCACACATGATTCTTTCAGATATTTTAATATTGAATGCAATATGATTGACATTCCATGTAGTCTAGACTTTCAGTCTTCAATTCCAGTGCCTTTTACCAAAAGAAATTAATTCACAACATGTTCAATGAGTTCTCTGAATGCCTGGAACTCTATCACAAAGCTCCATCTGCAGAAAGGTCACTACTATAGGCATCATGCAAAAATCTGCCTTTTGTTACTGGATTCAGTTTGAATTTTTAAAAACATCTCTTTTATAGAAATAAGTGAAACTCCCTGCTGATTGAGATTTCTTTCATCCAGAATGGCCTCAACGTTGGAGTGTTATTCCTGAGAATATCCTTTCATTGGCTTTTCTTTGGGAAAATATTACTGGCAGGTCAGTTGTGGCCTTTGTGTGTATATGAATGCATGAGAGTTAAATGTACAAAGCACTTTATATGCTTTTTCCTCATTTAATCCTCTAAGGAATATTATGAGATAATGTGTTATTATCTCTAGTTTACAGGTGAGGAAACCAGAGCTTAGAGAAGAGTAAGCAACTTGTGCTAAGTCAGATATTCAATGGCGAAGGAATAAGTTAAAGTAAGCAATCTGATTCCAAAGACAGTGCCTGTAATTTCTTCTGGCAGTCATGAAAATAAGGTAAAAAGCACTCCCTTTCCTCTAAATATTGTCATGAATGTATGATCATGAATGATCAAAGGAAACTAGTAATCATTTTAACCAATGTCTTTATTCCACAGGTGACAAATGTGGAAACTTCTTTTAAATGCCTCTCTTTATTTCTACTGACATAACATAAATTACAAGAATCTTTGTAAGCTGGGTGTGTTGGTTCATACCTGTAATCCCAACACTTTGGGAGGCCAAGGCAGGTGGAACATTTGAG
Source organism: Trachypithecus francoisi (assembly GCF_009764315.1). Classification (NCBI taxonomy): domain Eukaryota; kingdom Metazoa; phylum Chordata; class Mammalia; order Primates; family Cercopithecidae; genus Trachypithecus; species Trachypithecus francoisi. The sequence goes on along the minus strand of NW_022681453.1, from coordinate 72,189,419 downwards.
CCCAGGGGTTCGAGACCAGCATGGACAAAATGGTGCAAATCCATCTCTACCAAAAAATATAAAAAATTAGCCAGGTGTGGTGGCACATGTCAGTAGTCCCAGCTACTTGGGAAGCTGAGGTGAGAGGACTACTTGAGCCCAGGAGGCAGAGGTTGCAGTGAGCTGTGATCAGACCACTGGGTGTGATTAGCCTGAGTGACAGAGTGAGACTCTGTATCAAAAAATAATAATAAAATAAAAGAGAGAATCTATGTGACTTGGAAGTACACAGTTTATTTCAATAAATATTGTTTAAATATTCTTGCTTTAAAAACAAATTTAAATATGTAAAAAAATAAGAGCTATGAAAACAGTCATTTTATATTGCTTTGTGGCCACTTCCAAGGTTTATGTATAACAAATAATGTGCACAGTAGAGGTGATCATATCATCATAGTGTGTATTACTTTTCTCAAAGTATATACTTTTCCATGTATCTTGACCGTCTGTGTATTCATCATTTCAATGGCTATGTAATACTCCATCAAACTGATGTACCATGAAACTAATTCACCCTCTTAATAAAACATTTGACTTTATTTACTAAATGCGAACTAAGTTTGTGTGTACATGTATTACAAATTGCTAGACATATTTTCAATGAAAAAATCATTCTAGAAATAGGCAGATTATTATCTATGTTCCACAAACCAGATTTGAGAGCAATGCCTTAATTAAATGCATGCAGCCTTATTTATTCTGATTTGAAATTTTGAGATCTACAATAGCAATTCTATATCTGTCATCTGTAATACAGATTATTGTTTTTATGATTATATATCAAGCATTGTGGGTGCACCCTGTATTTTATGAATACATCATAGAGAAAAAGTAGGTCTCTGCCCCTTAACATTTATGAACTCAAAGAAAAAAATGGGTAAAGATAATTGTGCACATTTAACACAGATACATTTTAGTAGATGAAGACCTCATAGAAAATGTAAGATTTGGAGAATAATTTTAAGTGGGGGAAGAAAAGATCCTAGATAAAGAATAAATTTATAGTGATGTCATGTCTAGGTTTATTTTTAAGTGATGGACTTCATTGAGTGTTTCTCTCAAACACATGATTTAACTTCTGCAATTCTCTATTATCTGAGAGGAGCTTATCTGCCTGCTGTGAGCAATTTAACTCTTAAAAGAGTAGCTTTTCTGTTTACTTATCCACAGATGACTTGATTCTACTGTCCCTGAGATATTAGCACCTGTGATACCAAAGTCAACTTTTGTTTAATGTATATATAAGGAATTAGTAATCCTCCACAAAGGAGGTTCCAATTTTCACTTGCTAAGACTCAAAAGGTGAAGGGAATGAGTGGGAAGAGGATGACAAGGTAGCCCCTGAGACGGAATAATAAGGAAGAGTTTCATAAAGAAACTAATGCTGGATCTGAGTACTGAAGGATATCGAAAAGCTATAAGAGAGGATAGAGCACCTCACACAGGGAAGCATGGAGCCAGGAAACATCATGGGTATTATATTAGGATCTATAATTTCTAGAAACATAGATGAATATAAATATAAATTTTTATAAATGGATTATTGATATTACATTAAAATACATGGCATGTTTAAAATATCACATGGTATCTTCAATGTGATACCCTTTATTAATGTTGCATAGTTCAATGAGCTGTACAAAATTGCAGTGAATGCAGTGTATTGATAAACCATTTCTATCAATCCTTGCGCAAACATCTGTGATGCATTGCTTTAGAGGAATTGTACTTCTTATTTTCATTTAACATCCCCCATGAGAAATAAGCTAGGGTCTTCAAAATAAACATAAATAATAAAATACCATTATCTCTGTTTCCACACTTTATGGTAATATTACAGGATCCATGGAAGTTCAGTTTGACTAGAGGGAAGAATACACATTGAGGAGAGAAAGAAGAAATGAAGAAAGGAAGGGAGGGAGGGAGAAGCAAAGGAGGGAGGATGTAAGGACAATATCACTAAGGGTCTAGCCTGCCATTAAGACTTATCTGGGCTTCTTTCTTTTAGTGATAAAGAATTGCTAAAAGCTCATAAGCAATATGAGTTACATAATACAAGTAACAATATAGAAAGGGCATTCCAGTATTACAGTGGAAGAAGAGCTGGAGTGGTTATGGGGAAAAGCAAAGGTAGGGAGATGAAGGGATTTGAAATAGCGTAGGAAAGAGATGATGAGAAGTTAAGTGTGAAGGTTTGGAGTGTGATGGGGTGGAGAAGAAGGGATAGATTTGAGAATTATTTTGAAGCTCAGAAATCTGCTTGTTGATGTGGAGGAGGGGAGAGGGGCTGAGTGAAGACTGGACTATGATTCCTTTGCTTTAAACAGTGATATCATTCACTGAGACAGGAATATTGGGAATGCAGATTTAGACGAGCAGGTGATATGGTAGATCGATTGCTGAATTGCAGAAGTTGCCACAATCCTTTACCCCTCCCTGTAGTCATACACTTTGACAGACTACCATTTCCCTGCCTCTTGAATCTGAGCTGCCTTTGTGATTTACTTTGGCCAGCAGAATTTGGCAGAAGTGACATTGTGCCAGGTCCTAAACTAGGCTTTTGGAATCCTTGTGACTTTTTGTATTCTCTATCTTCTCACACCCCAACCTCCCTTGTCTGTCTGTCTGTCTCAGAACCCTTCCAATGTTAGGTGAACAATCTCAGACTACTGGTATGCTGGAGGGATGTAAAGATAGGTATTTGGAAAGATACCTCAGGCATTCCAGCCATTACAGCTGTATTGGTGTCTTTTTGCTGCTATAACAAATTACCACAAATATAAGTGGCTTAAAAATTTATTCTCTTGCAATTTAGAAGGTCAGAAACCCAAAATCAAATTCACTAATCTAAAAATCAAAGATTCAGCAGGTATGGTTCTTCCTGCACACTCTAAGGGAAGAATTAATTTTCTTTTCTTTTCTTTTCTTTTTTTTGAGACAGAATTTCGCTCTTGTTGCCCAGGCTGGAGTGCAGTGGCATGATCTTGGCTCACTGCAACTTCTGCCTCCTAGGTTCAAGAGATTCTCCTGCATCAGCTTCCCAAGTAGTTGAGGCTACAGGCCCATGGCACCACACCCAGCTAATTTTTGTATTTTTGGTAGAGACAGGATTTCACCATGTTGACCAGGCTGGTCTTTAACTCCTGACCTCAAGTGATCCACCCACCTTGACATCCCAAAGTGCTGGGATTACAGCCATGAGCCAACATATCCAGCTGAGAAATCATTTTCTTGCCTTTTTCAGCTCCTAGAGTCTGCCTGTAGTCTTTAGCTTGTGGCCACTTACTCCATCTAGAAAGTTCATCACTCCAGTCTTTGTTTCAGTTATCACAATAGCCTTCTCTTCTGTAGTACATTCTTCTCTGCCACCATCTTGAGAGGACAGCTGTGATTACATCATTGGACCCACCTAGGTAATCCAGGATAATCTTTCCATCTCTTCACCTTTGCTTTAATTATATCTGCAAAATCCCTTTTGCAATATAAGATCAGACATTCACAAGTTCCAGGGACTAGGTTGTAGACATCTTCAGAGGTGGAGAAGGATATTATTCAGTCAAGCACACCAGCCAAGGTCATTCTAAACCAATCAGTTAATTGCCGAGTAACTTCAGTTACAAGAGTGAGGTCAGTTGAACCCAGTTTAGATTATTACTGCTCAATTAAACCCAGGCTAAATTACCAACTGGCAAAATATAGAGCTAAAATATGATTGCACTTTTAAGCTACTAAGTTTTGGAATCATTTGTTATGCAGCAAAAGCTAACTGCTACAGTTAAAAAAAAAAAAAAAAGTCAATTTTCTGAATTTCTATTTGAGAAAAATGTTGGGTTAACCAGGTGGCCACATAGGCAGGTAAAATGAGATTTTGGCTAGAGCTAGAAGTTTAAGGTGAAATAAATGAACCTTGAACTAATAAGCAAAAAGCTTGAATTTGATTCCTTAATATGAGTTCACATTAGTAGCCCTATACTTACCACCACAGGAGAAGTCAAGAACATGGGACTTTGAGATTCTCCTATTCCTCTGCATTTAATAATACTTTCTTTCTTTTTTTTTTTTGAGATGGAGTCTCGCTCTGTCACTCAGGCTGGAGTGCAGTGGCGCGATCTCGGCTCACTGCAAACTCCGCCTCCTGAGTTCACCCCATTCTCCTGCCTCAGCCTCCCTAGTAGCTGGGACTACAGGGCGCCCATCACCATGCCCGGCTAATATTTTTTATTTTATTTTTAGTAGAAACGGGGTTTCACTGTGTTAGCCAGGATGGTCTCGATCTCCTGACCTCCTGATCCACCTGCCTTGGCCTCCCAAAGCGCTGGGATTACAGGCGTGAGCCACCGCGCCCAGCCTAATAATACTTTCTGTATCATAAAAGAGTGAGGCTGATACGTTCAGAAGAATGCACTTTTTTTAAGATAGAGATTCTGGTTTCAGCCAGTCTCTTCCAACTCAGAGCCTTACCTGTAGGAGTTGTGAGGATACAGTGAGAAACAATATATGAAGAATTTATAATAGAGCCAGGCACAGAATAAAGGCCCCAGTGAGTGTTAACTGTTGCTGTTATTATTTCTTCACAAGGCTTGTACACAGTTGACGGCTCATCATTACCCAAGAATCCACAGGCTACTACTGCATAAGCCTTTGGAGCATCAGGTGTACATGCCCATGATAACACTACCTTCTTTGACTTTTTAAAACTAACAGTCTCTTTGTTTCATATTTGCTGTAGGAGCTTTGTTATATTGTGCTAATTCTGCAGAGAATGAGAAAGTTGGAAAAGAAATGAACTAGGCTTCTAATCTTAGATGTGCTGAAAATGAGCTTTGTAATGTTACAGAAGTCAACCTCACTGTGTCTCTTTCTATAGATTCTAATGTTTGTGTGTTCTGCTTCACAGAGTAACTGTGAGGATCAAATGAATCAGTTAACCAATCAAGCAGAATAAATTGAGCACTAACGATGGCTTTAGCAGTGTGCTGGTTATTCTCAAAACTTAGATGTAAGCTGTTACCAGACCCATCCTCAGAAGCTATACCTTTGCTTGTGCACACGTTAATTAACCTGTAGTTGTCATGATGTTCTTGAGCTAGTAATAATGCCCTAGGAAAAATAAAATGTACTTTCTGCATTCTGTGGGCATAATCCAAAATAGCCTGCCACAAACACAGGCTACTTAAACACTTTTTTTTAAGATTTGCATTTAATATTCAAAATTCATGCAGAAGCATGATAAATAGAACACACATTTATAACTTTTCCTTCTTAAAATTTACAAAAATTAGAGTAAATAAGTTAAAAGAAAAAAAAAAAAAAGTCCTTCAATGCCTAAAGACAAAGAGAACTAAAAACCAAAAATAAAATTCTGAGTCCCCTCAATCATCTAAATGGACCCCTCCTCTCAGTCAAGGGCATTCCAGAGTTAACCTGAAAAACTAATACAGCCCATGATGGAAGAGGGGGTCAGACATGCCTCATTATATCCTCCTCCCTTTTGGAATTCAGGAAAAGATAATCACTATTAACATCAACACAGAACTCAAGTGTGATAAGAAACATTTACATTATTTTCTCTCGGAAGCCTGCTACTTAGAGGCTTCATCTGCACGATAAAACCTTGGTCTCCACAACTCCTTATTCTAACCCAGGCATTCCTTTCTATTTATAATAGCTCTTTCAACCAATTACCAATTAGAACATCTCTGAATGTAGCTATGATTTGAAATCCCCATCTCCACCTCACCCCCACTTCCAGCTGTCTCGCTCTTCCAGATTGAACCAATGTAAATCTTACCTACATTGCTTGATGTATTATGTCTCCTTAAAACGTATGAAGGCAAAGTGTACCTTAACCACCTTGGGCACATGTCAAAACCTCCTGAGGCTGTCATGGGCATATCCTTAACCTTGGCAAAGTAAACTTTCTAAATTGATTGAGACCTGTGTCAGATACTTTTTGGTTTACAGAAAAAACAAGAGAGGAAATAACTGCAGTTAAGATGCATCAAGAAAATTTTGGAAGCTGGAAGCAGACAGACAATTCTTAACTGAGTTTAAAAGAAAAGAAGAGTAACATTATTCATTATAGAAGTGAAGACGCCAGTTGATTTCCACTGCAGAATTCAGGAAAGCTTCTGGACTTATAGACAACAGATACATCTAAAGATTCTATGGTGATCAAGATGTAAAGATTGGTTGAAAGCTGGTATGTGGTTACAGTCCTGCATCAACTCCTGCTTAGAATGATAATTGCACTCCTCTTCTGGTCTCCCTCATACACAAATAGACACATGCCAGAAGATGACAAGCCTCTTATTCAACCTTGGAGAGGTTGAATAAAAGGGATTACTTTAGAACAGTGGGTCTCAACCATGTTCAATTTACTTCCCAAGGGATCTTTGGCAATATGCCATGAAGACATTTTTGGTTGTTCCAACTTGTGGTGGGGTGTTTCTGGCATCTAGTGGTTAGAAGTCAAAGAGGGATTTTTCTAACATCCTACAATGCAAACAACAGCCCCCACCACAAACAATTATCTGACACCAAATATCAGTAGTGCAAATGATGAGAAAGCATGCTCTAGAACACCAGAAAAAGCTGAGGATGGAAATGAAATACTAAAATCAGAAGAAAAAGGTGAATACTACACACTGAACTGTCAGATCTACATCTTGAATTATGAGATCTTCCCCTTCCCTTTATTCCCCTAGCTGTATTTCTGAGAACCTGATAATTTGCCTTATATATTCCAGGCAATAGATCTGAGGCTTCCTTTTTGGGGGAAATCACTGTTTAAAAGAAAAGACCTGTGGATGCCAATAGCAGGCAGGTCTGTCTCCAGCTAACCACTCTAAAGTGAAACCTGCCATGCTAAGCCATCTCCAGTCAGAATTGTAGAATTGTGATAACTTGTTCCTAAATATAAATGGATAGCAAAGGATTAGCAGATATTGAGGAAAGCTTATAAGATGAAAGATATACCCCTGATATGGTTTGAGGTTGTGTACCTGCCCAAATCTCACGTGAAATTGTAATCTCCAGTGTTGGAGGAGGGGGTCTAGTAGGTTATATCTCATTCTACAAAGAATTTCATGAAAATAATTCATCCAAGTATTTTGTACAAGTAAATAGAGACATATGTATGCAATATAGACAGGTACAAAAGGAAAGTCGGTACAAAAAGAAAATAAAAATACCATGTTAACCAAGTCAACAGAGAAGTTATAATTTAACATCAAATTGACTTCAGACATTGTATAATTTCTTCAATAATTTGTTAGAAATGAATGAAAAAGGGAGGTTCTGAATACTTGTAACATGGAATTTCTCCTCTATCCTTTCTCATTACATTAGCTTTAAGAAAAACAGACAAACAAACAAAACAAAACAAAACAAAACCAAAAAACAGAAATCCAAATTTTTACAGCTTTTTTTGGTGTAGGACTGAGTAACACACTTTCCTAGGTTATTTAAAATGTGATTGACTTTACACTATTCCACTTTCATGCAACTTTTCAGTGCAACTCTGATATACAACAAGCCACCCCTGTACCAAGACATTTTCTTTAAGCTGGTGATAGATATGCTTCTTACAAAGCTCTCATCAAGAGGTTAGGACACATACATATCTTGATTTGTCTGATTCTTTTATTAGATGAAGGCCATTTACTACGAATCTTAGGCATTCTCAAGGAGCCAATCTTTTCAGAGAAGACTGTGCTACGAAGGATTAGTTTTATTAATAATGAACTTGAGATTTGTACGGCACTTCAATAATACTTTCATCTAAGGGTACTGAAATGCTTTGCAATTTAAATGAATTAAGCCCCATAACACCCTTTGAGCTAGAGAATACTTGTTGTAGAAATAGAAAATCCAAGGAAGAGAGATACAAAGTAAGTTTTAAGTTTAAAAAGTGAAACTAAAGCCCTCCTGTTCTCCACTTTCCCTCCTTTTCTATATTGGATCCCACTTCACTCTCTGCATTACTTATTTCCCTTGCTCTCCTTTCTTCTATTTTCTCTAGGATATTCTTCTTTTCCTATCCATCAATATTCTCTTTTTTCTAGACCTCCACCCATGCATGACAGGAGTCTTTCTGTATAAATCAGGATAAATAAAAGAATCAATATGGGATGAAAATAAGGCAAGGGGCTCTCTTTTTCTTATGACTGTTGAGAAGGTTAAATTTTAATCATTTTCTTCTGCTAACCTCCCTCCTTCACCCACAGCCCCATTTCATGAAGGAGAAAGCATCTTCCTTATGGCTTCCTCTTTCCCCACATTGTCTCTGGTAAGGGATCACTCAGAATAGGAACTTTACAACTCTTCATATCCCCAGTCTGGGGATAACCAAACCCAGTATCAGATTCCTCTAGTCACCCTGTTCTGGTCCTTAAGCCTTAGGTTTTGGTATAGTAGAACTCAGTGACTAGTTAATATTAAGTTGGGATCAGCATACCATTGATTTTGGGAAAAGGGATCTCCACCTACACTTCAGTTGAAGCATAAACAATTCTGCCTGCTGCTTAGGGATGGGCAAACTATAGCAGGTCAAATCTGGTTAAGATTTTGCGATGATTAATTCTATGCGTCAATTTAGAATGTGTTTTGGAAGAGATTTAAATTTAAATCAGTGGGCTGTCAGTAAAGCAGATTGCTTTCCACAACATGGTTGAGCCTCATGTATTGTTCTGAATAGGACAACAGGCTAGCCTCTCTCAGGCAAAGGAAAACTCTGCAGCAAACAACCTTCAGGCTTGAACTGCAGCATCGGCTCCTCCCTGGGTGTCTAGTCGGCTGTTCCCTGCTGCAGATTTCAGACTTTCCAGCCTCCATAATCACATGGGCCAAGCCAATTCCTTAAATTTCTCCCTTTCTTTTTCTCTGTCTCTCGCTCTCTGCCCCGCTACACACACACACACACACACACACACACACACACACACCCTATTGGTTCTGTTTCTCTGGAGAATACTGACAGGCCTATTTCTGTAGAGTTTTAGAGGAATATAGCCATGTCTATTTGTATGTGTATGGTCTATAACTGCTTTCTCACTCTGATGGCAGAGTTGAGAAGCTGCAACACAGATGATGAAGGACGCAAAGCAGAAAATATTTACTATCTGACCATTTACAGGAAAAGGTTGACAACTTCTGTTATGGCTTATTCCCTATCTCTCTTCCCACTCAGAAGATACTGGATGATTGGAAGCCTCCTCTGCCACCCTGGGCTGCTAACACTCCCTTATTCATCTTACTTTAGTACCCTGAGCATGTCTTCCTCTATTTGAGCATTTAAGATATAAGTATATTCAACCCTGTCTTTTGTTCATGAAAATGAGCTTTTTGAGGCCAAGGACTGTCTTACTGTCTTCTTTTTGTTAGAATTGTATTCATGTATGGAATTCAAAAAATATCTTTTGATGAAATGAATTACTGAAATAATAGCCCCTCACCTTTATGGATTGAGCACTTTTGATGTGTCTGCCTCTGTGTTAGGCTATTTACATATATTAAAATGTAATTACATATTACATACATCATTAAATTCAGACAACAGCTCTATAATTATCCCCATTTTGCACATGTAGAAACTGAGACTGAGGGAGGGTTGTGATTTACCAATTGTTACACAGCCAGTATAATGAAGAGATGAGACTGCAGCCCAGAAACTTTCACTCCTCAGCCCACTCTCTGACTTAACACCTCCTTCCTAAAATGAAGACACCTGGAGCTGAGAAAGAATGGGTCCACCTTAAACCTTATATCACATTGTTTCTATAACAATCAAAAGCTATTATTTAAGCAAAATGAGCATAAAATATATTTTTATTTATTTCTTTTTATTTGTTCTTTTTTAGAGACAGGGTTTTGCTCTGTCATCCAGGCTAGAGACTAGTGGTACAATCATGGCTCACTGTAGCCTTAACCTCCTCTGCTCAAGTGATCCTCCTGCTTCAGCCCCCAAGTAGCTAGAACTACAGGCATGCACCACTGCACCCAGAGATATAGTTTGGATGTTGGTCCCCTCCAAATCTGATGTCAAAATGTGATCCTCAATGTGAGAGGTGGGGTGTAGTGGACAGTGTTTGGGTCATGGCGGCAGATCTCTTATGAATGAGTTGGTGCCCTCCTTGTGATAATGAGTGAGTGCTTACCCTATTAGTTCATGTAAGATGTGGTTGCATAAAACAGGCTGGCACGTCCTGCCTTTCTCTCTTGCTCCTTTTTGCAATGTGATATGCCAGCTCCCTCTTTGCCTTCAACCATGATTGTAAGCTTCCTGAGGTCTCACCAAGAACAGATGTTAGCACCATGTTTTGTGTACAGCCTGCAGAACTGTGAGCCAAAATAAACCTCTTTTTTAATAAATTGCCCAGTCTCAAATACTTACTGCAATGCAAACAGACTAACACACCCAGCTAATTTTTAAAACATACTTTGTAGACAGGCTGGTTCCAAATTCCAGGCCTCAAGTGATCCTCCCACCTTGCATTCCCAAAGTGCTGGGATTACAGGCATGAGCCACCACACTTGGCCATAAAATATATTTTCAAAAGTTAGGGTACCTGATTCGTCATATTAATATTTTATTGAAAAGAGCCAATCTCTTAGCTTTCATCCTTACAAAAACTATAGTAAAAACATTTTTTAAAGGAAACCAGAAACACATCTGCTTTGGTGTTGTTGCTAGGATCTCATTATTATGCAGTGTAGCTTCTGTGCCCTGTGCTCTGAGGACTGCCTGTGTCTCTCAGGCATAGCTGATGATCACAGGTACCTCATGAATGGAGAACACCCAGCACAATGAAAATTATCACAAGCCTCATTTCTTTTCTTTCTGCTTTATGACACCACAGTGTTACAAACAAAGCACAGGAAGAATTATTTACTTTTCAGTTCAGGGAGTTCCAAGTTGTATTCATTTGATTTCAGCACATCAGAAAAATCTTCTGATCACCTGAGTCATCAAACATAGCAAAAAGCATTTACCAAATCATTTGAGCCTACGTAGTCCTGAAATTTCTAGGAATGCTTTTATGGTAATAAGGAATTACTGGATCACATAAAAGCACTTATACCCTTACATGTAAGGATTATAAAACAGCATGGTTTCTTTTATGTGGTCCTTGGTCTGCTACTGTTATTGTGGCAGGAGAAGGTGTCGTGTGGAGAAACACTGGATGGACCATTGGGAAAAATACACTCAAGCCCCTTAAAGTCTATGTAATGTGATCTCTAATGTCAATTCCCAATCATTTTTAGGGCTGGCTTTTAAAAGATGGCAGCAGCAACAGGATGATTTATACGACCTACAGCAGAAATAGCAGTAGTAACTACATTCTGCTGGGAACGCTAGGAAGTTCAGATGAGAGTCTCTAAACATATACTACCTCTCATCTAAGAGGATGAGAATACTTCTTTCTAAAAATTATATCATCCATTATACAAATGAGAAATTTAGGTGCAATGATTGAATGATTCTTTTTTTCTGAAGCCACACAGTTAATAAACAAAGGAAATGGCATATGAATTCATCCTGTCTATTTTCTCAAGCTTGTGCTCATTTTATCTATATAATACACCAGAAAGGACAGAATTGTCAAGCTCTGTTTCCCAGAAAGACAAGACACTATAACACTGATAAATGACTGTGTTTGATGTCTTAAGATGATCTCTTCTCCATGCTTACGGTCTTTGAAATAATAAAAAATATGTCTACTCCTCTGTATACCCAAAATATTCCAAGAAGCAAAAGATTGCTACATGAACAGAGAATAAAGGACTTATCTTCTAAGTTTTTCTTGTGGTGATAGTCTATAGCTCAGACAAGGAGAGACTGTTTTTTGCCTAGACAGTGTAAAGGAAGAAATGAAGGTGTCCAATTTAGTGGTATAGTTGTGAACATCCACAGAGGAAACAAAAAAAAATTTGAATTGTCACCAGAAAAGCCCATAGTCCTATTTCCTTTGCTTACTGTGTGCCTCTGGAAACTCTAAACTCTCTGAACCTTCATATTGTAAAATGAAAATGCAAATAATAATAATACTGGCTCACAAGATAGTTAATAAATGAGATGCAATAGTAAAACTCAATAGCTATAAAGTGTAGTACAAATGTTAGTTATTGCTATTTTAATTTCAATACCATTCTTACTATATTATTATAACTTCCATCTTATGACTAGGCATGAAAGTGTCAAACAAACCATAGAAAGTGGGAGTTGATGGAGAAAACATTGCTAGAAAGGAATATAAAATTTAAACAGATTTTAATAAAAACTTAAATAATACAACTAATTTGCTTTTCCATAAAACAAATTGACATGGCAAATTTAGAATTTCACCAGGAAAATATCACTAAATTTCTGGGTCTGATACAGTGCCATAATTGTTTAGCATTGCTGTGGTCTCTTGAGAAAGTATATTATTTATGGAATGCTTTTTAAGCAGAGAAGAGTATCATTAATGTTTTTATACCTAAGTTCCCTGCCCCTTTCAAAAGAGATGTGTATTCTTTAAAGTACATGTCAAGAAAATACCTCCAATGTAATTATAATTTTAGGCTTGTTTCTTTTCAACACCCCTTTCTAGTGTTCTCTCTCGAAAAGTTCTAAAAAGATGAGATGATCCTTTCAAGTTGAAAAAGATATTTCCTGAGAAAGCAAAGCTTTGTCTAGTAAAAGCTTTTGTTTTACACTTGGAAAACTGTTGCTTTTCTAGGTAAGTTTTAGAAAGAGCTAAAGGACACATTCATTTGGGGACTGAACATATTTTTCAATATTTGAGGTCTTTGTCTCAGAATGTACTCTTGTATTGGCCTTTATCTACTAATTCTTAGATTCAGAGTATCTCAGAATTTTAGAGTCTACTGCTCAAGAGATTTGGAGGCCACATTTTTCTTTCTCTCGTCTGATATTTAAGTTCCCTTTACAGTATCTGACCTGTGGTTGGCAGATCTCTGCTTGAGCTCATGCACAAATAGAGCATTGGTCCATGCCTGTATGCATTCATTCATGTCAGAATCATCATTTGCCGTACAACTAACATTAACTCGAGACCATAGGGGGTACAAATAGAGGACAGGACACAGTCTTTGACTATCATTGGATGAAAGAGAACAAGGTCCCGTTTGCTTCTTCCATTTCCATGCGGTTAATTCAAAACCACTCAATCAAAACAAAACCCTTTGAACTTCCTGTGATTTGAAGTTCACACCAATCCATGATCCTATTATTTGCTTTTGATTCAGCATACACTTAAACTTAATTGCCTGCTACTGGCCCCAAACTATGCTTTAAGATCTCCTTTTGCATTATCTCAATTAAGTGTACCTTTCATATGGACTTATTTTATCTGAATAACCACAAAGTCTTCTGTATCTTCTCTACTATATTTCCAGAAAATTTCAATGCTTATGTGGTTGATCACGTAATAATATTATCTCATGGCTTCTCCTGCTTTCACTTATTTCTGCTGGTCCTCACTCATCAAGGCATTAGCACATCATTATCATAAATATCAAGGGTCTTCAATCTGCTTCCTTATTTACCTGCTACGTCTCTCACTGATTTCTCATTCAGTGTTCTGAGGTCTTCAAATCCTTCCAAGCTAGAAAATGTTCCCTTGTTTCCTTCTACTTCATGGTTTGTGATGCTTATTCTCTCCTTTATACCATCCTGAAAGTTCTTGCCTTCCTACACTTATATGAAACTCAGATATCCATTCTCAAAATAGTCTCTCCTCAATGTCGTCATCTTCACTGTTAATGGGGAAGACCAGTTGCATCTCAAGGAATGGATTCCAGGTTGGTCCCAGGGGGAGGCCCTTTAGTTATTTTGTCAGTGATATATTTCACATCAATTAAATCAGACTTCAGATATATTATCATTAACATCTTCAATCTCTCCTTTAAGTTGCCTATTTTTCCTTTTTTTTAACACATACTAGCCTCTTATTTTCTTAAAAAGTCTTCCCTTGGACTGGCCCCAGCCCTTTCTAAGATTTATTCAGTTCTCTCTTTTTTACATGCTTGATTTTTGCCATCATGGTGCAGTAGTTCTCCAGTATAACCTTATAGACAAATAGAGTGGTTATGTCTCAATGCTTATCTTTGTTTTCTTCTGATATGCATTTTAAACAATTAATTACCCTTTCTTCTTAAAGATCTCCATTTGATTTCCAAAAGTCATATTTTCTGTTTCTCATTTTACTTTCACTTTCATATTTTCTGTTGCTTAAATAACAAACAGAAATAATAATGTGATTTCAATAATAACCATAATGTATTCGGCTCTTTTAATTTGTATTGCATTTTGCAGATAGACATTATTTCATTTAATCTACATACAACTTCAAGAATATGTAATATTATTCTCATTTACAGATGATGACATTAAGTTTCAAAGAACTCAAGTAATTTGCCTAACATCTACTTCAAGGATTGGATGTATATTCTCTCTTCTATCTCTACACCTTTTTCCCTGTAGTTTCCACATGTTAAGTATAATTAATATGTTGATATACAACGTATTATTAACTCTAGTCTATACCTCAACATCAAAAACAATGCTGTATACCATCTGTCCGCTTGACATTTTTATTTAATGTCTCAAGGAATCTCAACTTTATAATACTAAATTTTTGGTTTTTCTTTTTTGCCTCATCTCGACTTCTTTCGCACACAAGAATACAACTTGTTTTCTTCTTCCATTTTCTCTGTTTTAGCTAATGGTCCCACTACGTATCCCTCTGTCTGCTCAAGCCAACAACGTAGAAGCCATCTTGAGTTTTCTTTCTTCATTTCTGTATCCTCAGTTATTAGCAAGTTCTATTAGTGCTTCTTTCAAACTAAATCTCCAAATTATCTATTGTGCTTCATTTCCCATGCCTTTGTCTTTGGCATATGTTCCCTGTATTTATCATGTGACCACTGGGGTGGATTTTTCACTGATCTACCTGTGTCCCCTCTAGTCTTCACCCTTTCATTCTCCACACAAAAGCCAGAGTGAGGTTTCCTTTGTTTAAAGTCCTTAAATAGATACCAACATGACCTGGTCTCTGTGTACTTTTTCTTGACCTCTTGCCCTTCTTCTCTGACTCACTAAGATAAAAATATTTTGTTTTTATTGTTCCTAGCATACTCAAAGCTGTCATTCTTTTCTTGGTTCACATAGGTTACCACTCCCTCTTCAACCTCCCAACCCTCAACTTCTTTGCATGGAAAACTCTTTCAGGTCTCAGCTTATAGGTTTGCATCCTGAGAAAAGTCTTTCCTGATCTTCTTATCTAAAAGATAAGTAATCACTGGTCCTTATCACCAATTTTCTCTTGTAGCATATTCTTTATTTTCCTGACACACTAAAATAAATAGTTTGATTTTATTTGTTTATTTATTGGTTTATAATCTAATGCTAGATTGTATATTACTTGAGAGCAGACATTATGTCTGTATTGACCAGGCTGGAGTGCACTGGTGTGATCTTGGCTCACTACAACTTCCGCCTTCCAGTTTCAAGCGATTCTCTTGCCTCAGCCTCACAAGCATCTGGTATTACAGGTGCCCGACACCATGCCTGGCTAATTTGTGTACTTCTAGTAGAGATGGGGTTTCCCCATGCTGGCCAGGCTGGTCTTGAACTCCGGACCTCAGGTGATTCACCCGCCTCAGCCTCCCAAAGTCCTGGGATTACAGGTGTGAGCTGCCGTGCCTGGCCTGTATCTTGTTCACTTCGATGTGCCTAGCTTTTAGCATTGTGCACAGCACATGTTTTGGGTTTCCAGGGCTGCTGTAACCTGGGTGGCTTAAACAATCTAAATTTATTTTCTTATAGCTCTGGAAGTTATACGTGAGAGATAAGGCTTTGGCAGCATTGGTTACTTGTAAGAATTATCAAGAAAAATCTGTTCTGTGCCTCATATCTAGATTCTGGTGGTGGTGGTGGTGGTGGTGGTGGTGTTTTAACCAATCTGGCATTCCTGGGCTTGTTGAAGCATCATCTTGACCCCTGTCTTCATCTTCCCATGGCACTCCCCACATGTGCATCTGTGTCCAAATTTCCTCTTTTCATATGGACATCCAGGCATATTGCATTAAGGCTCATCCTAATAACCTCATCTTACTTAGCTAATTACATCCGCAATGACCCCGTTTTCAAATAAGATCACCTTCTGAGGTACTGGGAGTTAAGACTTCAATAGTTGAATTTATTTTTGAGTGGGGGAGTACAATTCAACTCATAAACACCACCTGACAGCCAGGAAATGGTGAAAGCAATACTGAGCCCATATCTATCAAACATCAAGGACTGTAGCTATAGAAACCTGGAGCTAGGACCAAGGGGAAATACAAGCTGCTGTTTATCAAGACTTGTAAAGGGTCTGAGATTTTTCCCTACTTGTCAGTTAACAAATTAGTCTACCTCCGTTTCCTGGATGCTTGCAAAATACATGGGATTCATGGGCAAGTGAAAAAACAACTTTATTACTGACAGCAGTAGCACTAACCAGAGTATCTGCATTTGTGTGGTTCCCTAAGCCCCGATTTCCACTTGATGACTTGAAGAAAGCCAGGATACACTTGAGTACATAGTAGTTTGCATTTTAAAAGGATAACTCAAAGCCTAGGAAATTTAAATATTCTATAATGGACAATAAGCCTGCCTGACCTTTGCCCTGGAAAGGGACATTATCTTTATTACAAGAGATACTACACAAACCTTCCCTTTGCTCTGGAAGGTGGTACTATCACTGTGTCTCAAACAAAGGCAGTCAGTACCTCTGTATACCAACTTGCAGAAATGTGAGATATCCATGAACAATAGTTTTCCAATAGTGCCCCAGCCAGGAAGCAAGCAAAATGTGTTCCTGAACTACTGGTTTATGAACTGAGTCTGGAACATCTTCCTATTTTCAGAAATTTGCCTTTTGAAAATGTCATGGCAAAGGAATAAACATGTAAAAAATTTTTGTTTTACATCCAGTTTTCTTTGCCTTTCCCTAAGTAATTGTTTGTTGTTTAATACATTTTCTGGAGTTTCATTACTCAATGTGACTATGAGAGTATCTTGCTTAGTTACCGTGTTTTTTCAGTCCAATTTTTCTATTACTGTGTTTAGATAATCAGAGGTATAGAAATTCTGAGATAAATACTACCTTCATTCTATAGCTCTGGAGATTGTGCCATCTGCATTTAAAAACTGCTACATGTGCATATGTTATAGAGAATAAGGTTGAGGTGAAGAACATAACTAAAGTGCAAAAAAGAACATAAATATCTATAATTTCATTTGTAACTAAAGATTTAAAGCATTCTCATTCCATTTCATTGATTAGGATAACAAAGCCCCAAAGCATTAAGAGGCTTAAATGAAGAAAGAACCCACTATTAACCCCTGATGTCTAAATTATACATAATTTCATATTTTATGTATATAGTTGCCCTCTTTAGGACAGTATAACAAATAAATAAGAAAAAAGATACTCTAAAATAAACAGTATAAGTCCGCTTATTATAATGTTTCAGAATAAACCCTGATGTCTGCTTGAGGTTGAGGGAAAAATTAACCCCTGGTTTTAGTATTATGTACAAAATACTCTTTGAAGCCTCTCTCTGTGAATTCCATATTGTCTCCAAGTGTTGATCATCCTAAATGGTACATCAGAGTCATTTAATATGAAAAGCTCTATGTCTTAGTGTGATTTGCACCGCTATCTCTTCCTGTTGGTGTCTGTTGTAAATTTTCAGCCCCCACCTAGCAATTTCTTTTCATAATGTACACATGCTTCATGAGTCAACTGCAGCTATAAACATTTTATCATGTGAGCATTTCATAGGCACTGAAACATATGGTGTTTAGAATTCCAAGAATACTGGGGATGAAGGGTAAGAAAGAGAGAGTTGTGTTTTTCCCCCTGAAATTCAAAATGCTGAATATCTCTTTAAATATCTGGCACTGTAATTTAAGTCAATGGATTTTCCCCCCGAAACATTTTTTAAAATCTGCTTCTGAAGTTAATCTATAAATCACCAAATTCAATCAGTACCCAAAAGTGTCCAAGTGATTTAATAAAGGGTTAAATCTGCATAGTGCTGTGCAGAAAGCAACTTGCCTTGATGCCAGAATGAAATCCTAGAATACATGTCTTTGAATGAAGTATAAATTATAAAAGCACAGAATTGCCATGCAAAAAGGTAGAGACCCCTGACACATATCTTAACCTGTGTCATCATGTCAGTACCTTCCTAAATCCTCAAACTTGTGGTTGTCTTGGAAATGTGGCAATTCATAACCTTTCCACCCGGCCTTCCCCTGGCTGCCAATGGAAAGAAAGAAGATGAATGATTTTAATTCTTGCTGCTGCTCTGCCCAATGCAGCTCTGCTAGCAGCTGGTCTTGCTGCAGCCCTGATTATAGGAGGTTGGGTTCATGTGAAATTTTTACATGGAGATTACAGAAATAGAAGGAAGGACAGTGTGGAGAAAGGGTTGTTCTCAGGGAGTAACATTAAAGTAGCATAGTAGGGCAATAAACATGGGGGCATATAGTTGTACTTCTGAGTGTTCCACCACAAGAGGATGAGTGGGTTTATCCTTGCCCCAAACAGAAGCCTGATTAGATGCTACTTTTGAATAAGTCAGCACAAATACACAGCAGTCCATTAAAAGAAGAAAATAATGTGTGGCAAAGTGTGGAATGGCCTGATGGAAAGGATTATGCCGAACTTGATTTTTTTAAAGGCTTTCTCGAGCTTTAGGAGAAGCAAGTGCTGAACTGGCTTGGTGAGAAACTACAAAAACAGTGTCCCTGGGAACAGGTGACAGAACCAAGGACAGTCATAGCAGGAGAAGAAGAAGACAGGTCAGGGTAGGTAACAGCAACAGCCAAGCGACTAGAGTTAGCCAAGCGACTAGAATTTTGTTCCTGACTCTGCTCTTATAATTTGCCAGGCCTGGGATTTTGCCAGAACTTTGCAATGGAACTACTGAATCCTTCATAGTTGCCTGGAACAAACACAGACACACACTCACAAATACATACAGTATGAGAAGCAGAGATATGGAAGTTAGAGGATTGGAATATTAGTTTGTTTACACTGGAGGAAGTAAAGAAAGGAGGAAAGCAAGACAAGAAAAAAGACAGCGACCCAGGAAAGAAAAGTCAGACGGTGATAAATTGTGAATTTGGTGTGGGGTTGTTTCTGGTAAGGAAACACCATGGGAATCAGGACCTTGGCACTTTGTTTCAGATGTATACACATTTCCCTAAAGCAAACTGTTAAAGACTTTTTTTTTTTTTTTTTTTTTTTGAGACGGAGTCTCGCTCTGTCGCCCAGGCTGGAGTGCAGTGGCCGGATCTCAGCTCACTGCAAGCTCTGCCTCCCGGGTTTACGCCATTCTCTCGCCTCAGCCTCCCGAGTAGCTGGGACTACAGGCGCCCGCCATCTCGCCCGGCTAGTTTTTGTATTTTTTTTAGTAGAGACGGGGTTTCACAGTGTTAGCCAGGATGGTCTCGATCTCCTGACCTCGTGATCCGCCCGTCACGGCCTCCCAAAGTGCTGGGATTACAGGCTTGAGCCACCGCGCCCGGCAAGACTTTTAAACATAAAACTGTCACAGCACAGACTGGATTAAGAAAATGTGGCACATATACACCATGGAATACTATGCAGCCATCAAAAAGGATGAGTTTGCGTCCTTTGTAGGGACATGGATGCAGCTGGAAACCATCATTCTTAGCAAACTATCACAAGAAGAGAAAACCAAACACCGCATGTTCTCACTCATAGGTGGGAACTGAACAATGAGATCACATGGACTCGGGAAGGGGAACATCACACACTGGGGCCTATCATGGGGAGGGGGGAGGAGGGAGGGATTGCATTGGGGAGTTATACATGATATAAACGTCATGCACATGTACCCTAGAACTTAAAGTATAATAAAAAAAAAAATAATAAAAAAAAAATAAATAAATAAATAAAAAAAAAAAAAAAAAAAAAAAAACTGTCACAGCAGAGGGCATCAGGGAGAAATAATGGTGTTCTCACACCCAGCTCAAAGTGCGGTATAAGATTTGCTTTTTGACATCTTTGCAAGACACCTAGAGGCACAAGTGCGCATATTTCTGTGACCTTTGTAAAATCCTGAACACAGGTACATGCAGCTTAGAGTTCAGAACCCCAAAGTTCCTTTAGACAAGTTTAATAATAATTGAACCTAAATACCTGTCTTTGATTCATGTACTATACAAATGAAAACTAATGAAGCACTAATGAACACTGTGTTCAAACCCAAGAAATGCAAAAAAAAATAAATAAATAAAATAAAATAAACAACAGCAACAAAAAAACACTGAAGTCTTGACCAAGAAATGCTGGTTCTAATCAGTATGCATTCAGCCAAAAGAGAGGAGAGAGAAAAGGAAAAAGAAAAATATCCTAAAAAGGTTTTTTGTTTTTTTTTTTTTGCTTTCAGTGAGTCACATATTTATGTTTTTTGTGTCATCTATCTGCCTATACCATTTCCCCTCCTTCCCTTTCCTTCCATGTTTCTATGTGTTTACAAATCCCTTCGGCCCCCACCACTCCACTCTTGCCAACTCTTCCATTCTATGGTGATTTGTTGCTGACTCCCCTGCAGGTCCAGCTGTGTGGTTTTCATTGTTCTGTAGGTTACCTCCCTCCTTCCCTTTTTTCCTCTCCATCTCCGAAGTGAAACATACGTGCATGCTCAGCAGACACACAACACGTTGCTGTCCTAACTTCTCTCTGCCACTTTCCAGTGATGGACACTCTGAATGTTTAGCACAGCATGCTGAAATGTTGATGTAACAATGAGAAGCTCTTCACCTGCAACGCTAATTAATCGTAAACACGTTCCTTTCAAGGTAGGAGTTCTGGCCCTGATGATGCCTGTAGGAGAAATTAGAATTCTCCTTAGAAGGCAAAAGAAAATCCCCTTCAGATGCTAGGTGGCAGTGTTAACTCACAAACAGGCACACATCTAAGACTTGCCAAGTCACACAGGTAATTTGGTTTAAGTGAGACGCACATAAAAGTGGAGAACTCATAGAGATGGGTTGAAGCCAAAAAATAAGTTGCCGTGACTGTCCATGAAGGAGTTCATAAACATGCAAAGTTGAGCGTTACTCTTTAAAAGGATTCCTCGCCAAAGACAGCTGATATTTTAAGAGTCTGCCGTGTAATTTCAGCATCAAAATTTCAAAGCAATATTGTTTTTTAAAAATATGACATTGGTACAGAGATACCCCAGATGTTTAATATTTTTCCTACTCCACCTGAATTTCCCATCTGAGTAAATGTCATCAGTATTCATAGCAACTAGAAAAGAATCTGAACACCAAGCATTGCTGTTATTATAACGGGATCTCAGGGGCAGGTTGTCGTTCTCTTTTTCCACGTGATCACTGCCACACCTTTCTTTCATTCCTAAATTGCCCAAAATAGGATCCTCAGGGGCACCTTTTACTCTTTCTTCTCTTTTACATGCCAATCACCTTGACTTGTGGATTCACTCATTGCTCAAATCCACAGTCACCTTGTAGGTCCATTGTTCGTGGTTTAGTTCAATTCCTTGTTTTCCTTCCTTAGAAGACTGTGGTAGGCTATGAGGTGAACATCCTTCATTTCATATCTTTCCCCACCATATATTAACCACGAACATGAAGAGTGGTCTCCTTGAACATGCATCTGAGCATATAACTCTTCTCCCTAAAAACTGGGATGGATATGACTTATATATAGGATAAAGTGCACATACACATACCTTAATGAGACTTATAAGGCCCCTTTATAACCCTTTATCTCACCTTTTTCTTTTCTCAGGCTTCCTCCTTACACATTGTACAATCCAGCCACATATATTCCTGAGAGATTCTCTTTATATGTCAAAATGTATCACACTTCCAAGCCTTTCACATACTGTTCTCTCTGCCACAAATAATCTTCTTTCCTTTTCTCACCAGGTAAACACCTTATTCAATCATGTATTTATTGTACAAAACCCCAGGGCAAATGCCACCTCTCTGAACATGTCTTCCCAGCTTCCTAAGTGAGGTTAACTGTCGTATGTGCTTATACATATAGATACACAAATAGATAGAGCTATAGACACACATCTTTATGTAAAGGGTCTCTCAGCTTATTGTGACTATCTTTTTATAAAAGTTCTCCTTCCATAAACTATGAACTCCTAAAAAGCAAAGTGGCTGATGTAGTCATGTACGTAGCTCCAAAGATTACTTCAGAAGAACTGTACTGTATCAATGTTTCACTAAAGGATTAGAGAATGAATGGAAGATGGACTGTTTTTCAATATGTTTGTGTTCAAAGAAGCATCTTATTATTAGGTTGCCAAAAGAATTTTACTGAGTACAGTGTAATGAGTGACACTTCTGAGCATCAGCATAGTGCATATCGGAGAATCAACTACTTTATTTCCTAAAAATTTGCAATTTTAAAGACTATTTCCCCAGACTACATTGATCCTGGTCCACCAATATAAAAATCTAGCTATTTTAAATAAATGATTTTTGTCATCTTGAAAATCCACTTCTTTACACAATCATACATTTTCTTTTTACGTTTTTCAATTATTCCAACAAATCTTTCCCTTGTAAGACACAGAAAGTCATTTCAAATAAACTTAAGCAGCAAGATAATTTATTAGGTCATATTAATGGAAAAAATATTGGGATACTTCACAGAATCCACGCTTTCATTCACTTAATGAATATTTCTGAGGATTTATTGTATTGTATGTATTGTATATTGGTCTTGTAATAATCAACAATACAGGTAGAAAGCCCCTTTTCTTGTTACATTAAGTTGGGTCTAGACCAGTGATCCTCAACTGGGCATGACTTTTCTCCCCAGGGACATTAGTCCATGAGTAGAGACATTTTCTGTTATCAAAACTGGTTCTACAGGCATCTAGTGAGCAGAGCAAGAGACACTGTGAACATCTCTTGATGCACAGGAAGGCCACCATGTCACAGAATATTCCAGTCCAGGATGTGAATAGGTCATAGACTGAGAATCTTGTGAAGAAGTAGACTGTGTCATATGATAAGAACAGTAAATACCAAGGCTGTGACAGGAACAGGTTTGGCATGTTTGAGAAAAAGGAAATAGTCCTTTATGGTTGGAGCTGAGGAAATGAAGGCAAGAGTAAAGGAGATAAAGTCAGATACAGAGATGGAATAAGATCACAAAGGGCATCCTAAGTTGTATTAAGGGTTTTAAATTTTACTCTGAGCAAGATGGAAAGCTGTCAACAGGTTTTGCTCAGAGATACAATATGATGTGACTTAATTTTTAAAAAATCAATCTGTCTGCTGCATGGAGAAAAAAACCATGGAGAATGGCAAAAGAGAAAATTAGAAATTTGGTCATTGCAATAGTCCAGGAGAGAGAAGATGGTGATTTGTACCAGGATGGTAACAATAGCACAATAAAGAGGTTAGAATCTGGATATATTTTGAGGTAGAGAAAATAGGATTTGCTGGTGGTTTGAATGGAGGTGTGAAAGAAAGAGGTTTCAGATGTTTTGGTCTAAGCAACTGACACAATAAAGTTAGCATGTACTGCAATGGAAAGACTGTGGAAGAATGAGGAGATAAGGAGATCAGAAAGTCCAAGAAAGACACAGAATTGTCTACTGGATAAACACACCTGGAATTTAGGGAAGAGTATTTCGACTATGTATTTCGAAGTATCAACTCTATAGTTAAGGCCTAGATGAGGTCACTTAGAAAGTGAGTTTAGATAAACCAGAAGTGCCCGAGCCCTAGGAATCTCAAACAGTTACAGAGGTTAGAGGAAACAAAAACGAACATCCTGCCAAAGGGACTGAGAAGGATCATTGAATAAGGTAGGTAGAAACCCAGGTGAGGCTAAGTACAGGGTGGTTCCCCAGAGGCCAAGAAAGATGCTCAAAGGAAAAGCAATAACAAGACATGTCCAGTGCTCTGGATAGGTCAAGATAATGATGTCTGAGAATTCACGACTGGATTTTGAAATGTGAAGATGGCTTGGTGATCAGAACAAGGGCAGTATTGGTGAAGATGGAGAAAGCCCCAGTGGAGTCGCTCAACGGAGGTAGTATGTCATTTATGGAAAAATATGTACATGGTAAAACTCTTAATAACTAAAAGGAAAAGAAAAAAATATGCTTAGAATGTAAGATAGCCATTACAGTTTCTCTAAGGAAGGCAATGGAATGTATATAGAAAGGAACACAGAGGAAGGTGAAATAGAATTGCTAATATTATAATTTTAAGTTGTTATTATGCTTCACAATGTAAAACATGTTACATATATTTTTCTGCGTGAACAAAAGATAACATAACTGAAACCTACAAAGAGGAAAGGGATGTGCAGAATTAGAGTCAGTGATTGTAAGACTGACTACTCTAATTGAGAAGTTTGTAGAGAAATGAGCAAATGATTAGAGATGCTATAAAATTATTTTTTGCCTTGGTTTTAAGATGAAGGATATTAATATTTGTGCTAGTGGCAATGTCTCTATGATAGTGGGAATGTAGAGGTGGGGAAATGATGAAGCAGGACCCAGAAAGCTGGTAGAATAAGGGCTTCAGGTACTGGAAACCTGATATTGTGTTGTCAAGACTCGCACTGCCTGTCTTTCATCTCTGTTTGTCTTTATTGAGCTTTATGGTGTGGTAGAAGGCTTTCTTTAGAGATGGCAACTATCAGCTACAGGTTCACGTCCTTCCAATTGAGCGAACACAGTATATAGAGAAAAAAAACTCCTTCTCTCAACATCTGTGTATCAATTCCAGAAGAAATTCTGATTGATCCTGCTTAAATAGTAGTCATTGACTGGTAAAGCCTAAGTTGCACATCTACACCCGGGCCTGGACAATTTGCATCTATTAACAGAACCAATCATGTGCAGCACAGCCAAATAAAATAAATTAACTCAGTCCACTACAATCATGAATGATTTCTAACAACAGAAAAAAACAAAACAAAACAAAACATGATTTATAACAATATTGTATTAGGGCTGGGCACAGTGGCTCATGACTGCAACCCCAGCACACTGGGAGGCCGAGGAGGGCAGATCACTTGAGATCAGGAGTTCAAGTTTGGCCTGGCCAACATGGTAAAACCCTGTCTCTATTAATATACAAAAGTTAGCTAGGCAAGGTGGTGGGCGCCTGTTATCCCAGCTACTCAGGAGTCTGAGGCATGAGAATCGCTTGAACCCAGGAGGCAGAGGTTGTAGTGGGCCAAGATGGTGCCACTGCATTCCAGCCTGGGTGACAGAGGGAGACGTTCTAAAAAAAAAAAAAAAAAAGTTGGAATAAAAGATATAGAATTATATATACAGAATTAGAGTCTGTTCCTGATGATACATGGCATCTGCCAGCTTCCAAAATATGTCTTTTGTTTTCTTTCTTTCCCCTCGAAGAGGAATAAAGTCTTAATGTTGAGATTCTTTTTTGATTAGAAAGTTTGGTTAATTTAAGAATGTGTCACAGATTAAACCATACTTTTCAAAGAACTATAGAGCAATTGGAGAGATATTTTGGAATCTGAATATTGATGAAAATGGCAAAGATGTTTTGAGAGAATCCAGAGCATTATTTTAGGCAAAGGAGAGAGAAGCAAAGTGATTTCCATAGTTATGGGAAGCAATCCCTCAGAAAGATAACTTAATTGAGAAAGGAAAAGTTGTATGTATGTAGGTGTGTACGTGTGTATGTGTGTGTGTGTGTGTGTGTGTGTGTAAGTAATGAGAAAAGCCTTTCATCTAGTATTATTTCTGATTTGAGATTTCTTAATACCATTTAAATTCTGATTCATTATTGGCAGAAGAGCATAAAGCATGTTCCTTTTGAAACAGTTCAGATCTAAGCATATCAGAAAGTTCTCAGATTGTAGACCAACATGGTTTGAGACTAACATAGATTTACAGAGTTGGCACAGAAAATGTGACTGATTCCCCTTTGTAGCCTTACCTTCAGGACTTAGATTCAACTTCCCAAATGTGAATGGAGTCTTGTTTTAATTATGTGGGTAGTCACAGAAACACCCACAATGCTTACCTCCTATCTTTACAATTTGCCAGTTTTGCAATGGCTAGAGACTGCCTGAAGATAACTTTGGGCTGTTCCTCTTTTTCCCTTCTCTGGTACCCACTCTTTATCCCCTCTTTTTCTGCTTTCTCCTACCCCTTTTCCTCCAAACTTTACTTTCTCCATAAGTTCATTCCCAGTAACATGTCATAACTTGTTCAAACTTGAGGAAGTTAATACCTGCAGCAAGGGGCACTAAAATAGTGTGAGTGGAAACAAGCCTGCACCCATGGCAATTAAAATGGTTTCGTATTGAAACCATAACCAAGTTTGGCCTCAAGAATGTGATTTCCCACACAAATCCTAATTTTGAATTGCAAATAGAAATCACTAGGTTTATTCCAAGATCTATGAATTGGACAAATGACATTAATGATATAAACAGAAAACGGAGACAAGCTTAAGATAAAATAGTCAAATGCTCTCTATTCCTGAAACATCTTGAAGCCTGGTACACACGTATTACAGATACTCTGATAGTAAGCTGATGGCCCTGCAGCTTGCTTTGTAAACAATTATTACAAAGTTGTATTTTACTTTTCCTCAACCCTCCATGTGGTTTTCTCTGTGAATACCTTCACTAAATGCCATAGGCTTTAAATTAATATATCTTCTTCCCATCTATGGCAAAATGTTTCTGTTTATTTTTCCAATGGCATAGCTTTCAAAATAATACAATACTATGAAATGTTGGGTGAGGGGGAGGAGAAGTGAAATAAGAAAGAGAAAGGTCACAAATTTTGAGCCATGTGGGGTTTTATTGTTATTTTTGAAGTGTGTTTAGCACAGAGACAAATTGTACACTTACCACAAGTCACCAGGACCTAACGAGCTCCTAATGTGTCCCATACTTCAAGGTTTTTCAGAACAGACCAGTAACTTAGCAACCACAGCTAAACCTTGACAGGAATAATCATTATTTGTGTTGCAGCTTCAGGCTTCCCCACTGTATGTTTCTTTTTTTCTTTTTGCCTTCCTGTTGTTTTTTTAAAAGGACCCAAGAACAAGAAAGAACAGCTAAGTCTGAGAAGGGAGAATTTCCCTCCTGTTGCTTTAGGTCATAAATGGCATGACTGGAGCATAGACATGAAGAAAAGAGTTACTTTCCCCCGAGACACTAAGAAAAGTAATGGAGAAAGTCTAGCTGTGGTAATTTCAGGCGAATGCTAGGCAGGATATGTTTGGTAGCTGCTCAAAATCAACAAATTCTTGCATTTATGAATATCTGCAGTTTTGGCAATTCACAAACCAATATGAAATTCTTTGATGTATAAAATGTTTTAATATTGCTGTGATACAAATTTGTGATGTAAACTGATCAATAGTAGCAAGTTGCCTGGTTAGTGAATGAACCTAGCTGACTGCCCAGAATCTCTATATTGCAGTCTACCTTCGTTTTTTTTTTGTTTTGTTTTGTTTTTTTTTTTAGTTCTGGGATACATGTGAAGAATGTGCAGGTTTGTTACATAGATATAGACGTGCCATGGCGGTTTGTTGCACCCACCAACCCGTCATCTGCAGTAGGTATTTCTCTTAATGCTATTCCTCCCCTAGCCCGCCATCCCCCGACAGGCCCCGGTGTGTGATGTTCCCTTCCCTGTGGCCATGTGTTCTCATTGTTCAACTCCCACATATGAGAACATGCGGTTCACCTTAGTTTTCCACTGAGGTATTAAAAAATCAACCACTTCAATATGAAAGGATTGTTTCCCCTTCTCCAGTGCCTCAAAAAACAAAACTGAGCCAGGCCCACTGGTACACGATTGTAGTCCCAGCTACTCAAGAGGCTAAGGTGGGAGGATCACTTGAACACAGGAGTTCAAGGCCAGCCTGGGCTCGATAGCAAGACCTTATCTCCGGAAAAAAAAAAGCAAACAAACAAAAACTTCTCATGAAGCTGATGAATGAAAAGGTAACATATTTAAGATAGTATTAACATCCAACCAGAAAATAAAGTTTTGATTGGATAAACCATAACAAGTATGGAGATTCAGAAAATATTCTTCAGGTGTTGCTCATGAACTTCAAGAATCTACCAGCGTTTTCATGGTTTCTATAGAACTGAAGAACTTGTGTCACCAATAGGAAGCTTTAATAAATCATTATTATCAAAAAGATTATAATAATGATGAGAAAATTTGCTAAGTAGACCTATTCTAATTCCGTAGGTTGATTCATGGGCCACACAAGTGCCAGTGAATAAAGCTCTTAAATCAGAAGAGAAAATATATTATCACAATTCTCTATTTCATTGAATTGTCAGGCCAAGAAATTAAAAGGAATATTTCTTAGTTTGAATGTATTTTGTTAAGGTAAATAATACAATATTGTGGGAATTCGGAATCACTGAACTCTAGACCTCACTCTGCTGTGTGAATATGGGTTATGGTTAACCACCCTAGACAAAGGAATTTCCCTTAATTGTTGCAGGTCCAAATATTTCCTTTAGTGTTAATACTCTGTGATCTTCTTGAAAAGGCACAGTGAAGGGCAGGATAATGCAGAACACTATGAATAGTTCTGAATGAACCACTACAAAGATAAACGATAGTTACTTTTTTCTCTTTTTTTCTGAAAAGAGAATGAAAAGAGAATAATCGTTTTCAGCACAAGCAGGTGCTCATGGGAACTTACTAGCTGACATATCCTAAGTTCTCTATTAATTATTTAAAAAATAGATGCTTTTTAAGTTTGATTGATAAAAATTGCTCCTGCAGATTCTTATGAAAAATAAGCTTTGGTGAATGCTAGCATCTGATTTTCACATGTGTATATATTTGTAGTATTCATTTTACTATCATGTAATTATTTATATGAGCAATGGTTAATATCTGATAAGAAATACCTTTCTCTCTTTCTAGGCAAAATATGCATTTGTATGTGGTGAGAATAATGGATGGAAAGTGAGCTCAGACAAGTCAGTAGAAGGCATTGGAGAGTTAGAGAACGACATGGAGTCTAGAAGAAGCTTAGAACTAGCTACCAGGGGAAGATATACAACTTGGATGAAGCAGGAGAGAGAAGTCGGATGCAGTGAGAAAATGTAGACCTTCTAAGGTATCTGGTGAAAGGGATCTAGCTCTATGCAAACCTAGAAATTAGACACTGGTATGTAGACTAACGGATCTCTGCCAGAACTGTCCTGTCATCTGGGCAAAGCTTTAGTGTATCTTCCACACCCCACTTAATTGGTTGAGAACATACTTTTATATCCCTGCAAAAATGTCCTTTTGTACAACTATGCAGAGTGGTCATTGTCACCGAAATCCCTGTAAATATCTATGCACTGCCTGACTCTGCAAGTGCCATTCACATAGATTATGATTTGGCTTGTGATTCCTGGAATGTTTAATATGAAGGAATAATAGACTCACTTTCTTTAGGCAAATATTTGTTTCAGGATATAAATGAACTATTGCCACTATTTACTATGAGAAAGAGTTGGAGAGTTGGGTGTGCATTTCTGATGGGGGGTGTGAGTGGGAAGACTCATAGTCTTAAACCCATGGACAATAGATTGAGCTACTAGCTGTCTGTCAATGACAGCAAGAATGATGCTTTGTTACCACATAGAAAGGAGGAAGGTAACTAAGAGGGTAGAGGAGAGTCTGATGGAAGGAAAAGACACTGGAAACTTTAAAATGGAGTTGCATAATGAACCTGGCATGATTGTTTCTATACTCCAAGCTACAATTTGGAAACAGAATTAGTAGCAATATATGGTGCCAGTGGTGAAAGAGAGAGAGGCAACTGGAAGGAAGTCTTAAAATATTTGAATTTATTTTAATATACCCAGTTTTAGCCCACAGAAATATTGTGTACATTTCCATAGCTGAGATAATTAATGTTCTCCAATTTGGAATATTGTGGCCTGGTGGCATGAGAAAACAAAGAAAAAGAAGGTATAGAATAAACTTTCATCTGTCTTCCTTTCTTTTCCTTTGTACAGGGCAAGTTCTAAAAAAAATAGAAATATACTTTCTTGCTTTTTGTATTTACTGAGCAATATAACAAAAATGCCCGGAAAAAAAATGCTGTAAATTTCTATGAGGTGAAATAAATATATGTATCCTTGGATTCAAGAGTTTTTCTTTGGGGGAGATCCCTAAATTATTGGGGGAGAAGGGGATTAATTTTAAATGTGATCCTTTAAGAACACTGCTCAAATTATATTTATTTAAGAATTTTAAAAAATCTAAATGTTGTGCACATGTGGTTTGTTTATGGGTAGACTCTATTTTATATTAATATATTGACAGTCATTAGTTTTAGAGTAGGTATGTTTAAGCAAATCAGGTGGTAATTCAAAATACGGTTAAGATAATTCTGTGTTTCCATTGAGTGCAAAGGAAAATTTAAAATATTTATTTAAAAAAATGACTGGTAATTCAAGGTAAAGAAGAGTTTAATATGATGACTTGACCAGGGATATTCTTTATGGTACTGTACTCGCAACACATCGTTGGGTCTTTGGAAACTTGTCATTTCTCTTTCACCATAATAACCTCAGTTGAATCAATTTACTCCAATTCAATTTTTTAAGTGTGTGTGGAGCACTTCAAGGTGAAATGGGAAGAGTACTGAACTTGGTCTCAAAATTTCTGAATTTTGTCCTGGTTCTGCTATTTACTTGCTATTTAACTTGTACTAAATAAATTTACCTCTTTGGATCACAGTTTTATAATGTGTAAAATGAAAGTCTAAATGAGTAATGAGGCCATTTCATGTATGAAGACATGAATTCAAACATAACACTTTACTGGGATTCAAGACAACTCAAAATAGATATAGGATCTGAGAGTTCCTATCACTTAGATGGCAAGATGACACAGTCTGCCCTGGCCATTTACTTATTTGCTCTTAGATCTATTACTCGCTCTTTCTCTGCCCTGTTCCCCACATATTTCCTGAGCCCCTTGCTTTCTGGATTTCTGGAAGTTTGGCTAATGAGGGGGCTGGAGGGCAGGAGGAGGAGACAAGCCAGAGAAATTCTTCTTATCTCTCTCTGCTTTGGATGGTGTCCATGACAGCAGTTCTAGCTCCTGTTAGACAACCTCTTTGTCATTGGTTCAACTGCCATAGAACAGAGAGGGAGAACTTCCAGCTTCCACCAGGAGTTCCAGTTCTGTGTTCCTGTAATACCATCTCTCATCCAGCTCAAGAGTAGTAGCCATGTCTTCCTATGTTACTTGCTAGGCAGCTTCATCATCTTCTGTTTAACTTTTCAGCTCTTCTATTTCCAGCATAATCAGTACTCTGCATTTGAGATACCAGAGTGGTTCCTATTTTCTGACTCTGAATGTTACATGATGAACAGGCCATGGCTTTGTAGAAAGGAAAATAAAAAAGACTAGTTTGAATTCCAAATTTGCCCATTAACTAGCTTAGATTGTGAGAATGAGTTATTTTACCTTTTTAACTAAAATTATTGGAATAATAATATTTACACTGCAAGATGCTTCTAAAGATTAAATGAGAAAACACATGTGAAATGGTTGCTGGCACATGTTAAGTGTCCAATAAACATATTTTCTTTCCTTTTATTTTCATGAACTACTCAGGATGAAAAAAACAAGCTACTTCTACAAAAATTATCAAACTATAAACAATATACAAGGATACGAGGAGATACTATGCAGAACATAGTCACCTACTATAAGTATCTCACAGCTCTAACTCAAATTGTAGAATCTTTTCTCTGCTGTGAAACTTTCCATATTAGTCTGCTAGGGTGGTTATAACAAATACCACAGACTGGGTGACTTAAACAATTTCAGTTTATTTCTTACAGTTCAGGAAGCTAGAAGTCCCTGATGAAGGTGCCAGCTGATTCAGTTTCTGAGGAGGGTCCTCTTTGTGGCTTTTAGATGGTCACCTTTTTGATGTTTTCACATGGTCTTTCTTGGGCATGTGAATGCATAGAGAGATAGAGAGAAAGCTCTCTGGTGTCTCTTCTTATAAGGACACTAATCCTATTAGATCAGGACCCCACCCACATGAACTCATTCAACCTTAATTACTTTCTCTAAGACCCCATCTCCAAATATAAACACACTGGGGTTAGGGATTCAAGATATGAATATGGAAGAAACATAACTATTCAGCCTGTAATACTTCCTCTGTACACATTTATAGTATAAGGACAGAGGCATCATTCCCTATTTAAAACAATAACTAGATGTAGTTTGTAATATTTGTTTGCCAATATTCTTCAATCTAAATTTTGCACTATTTCAAGTTGTCAAATTTCATAAAACCAATGTGTTCTAATTTATAAATCTTGAAGTTTCAAATCTATATCTACTAGTTTAACTTCTCTCTAGTCTCTGGACTCATTTTGTGTCAGTGCTGTATTTAAGTTTGGAAAAGTAGACATAAAATTTAATTTGGTAATAGTTAAGATAGTTACTGAAACAGAGAAATTCAGGGATAAATGAACAGACTTAAAATCAGCTACATAAAGACATTGCAGAGGTCTGGCAAAAATTAGTGCATTTAGAGCAAGTCATTCATTCATGTAAAGCTCATATCCATATACCAAGAAGTGAAGGGATATAAAACAAGGTATATCATATTATCGTGATTATGAAATTTGTAAAATACTTGTGAAATCTATTGTCTTTATAATAAAATATAAATATTTGACATTTGTGTTAACCTAACTCCTTATTTAATTTCTAATCTATGAAATAATATAACTTGGAAAATATCTGTTATTTTCCAAGCTCAAGGTTCCTATGAGTGTCAAAAAGAACATTGGGCAATGTTGACACAATTATTGTTTATACTTATCCACAGACTGTACAATTCTTGGTCAAATTTTTAATGGATACCTAAAGAAAAAACATATTTCTTATATCTGACTATCTAAGAGATGATATCAGTGGTTGCCCAGGAATGACAGGTTTCTCAGATGCTTGTTTAAAGTCTCATATTGGATTTCCACATGTAATCTTCTTGGCAAAAACACGAGGAGCCTGGTCATTGAATCTCACTTCAAAAAGTCAGTGGGAAATAACTTTCTTATGCTGAGTAGCATTGGAAGGCTTCACAGGACTCATTAACCTGGTCTGCTTCTAATGCTGAATTCATTGCCACTATTCCATTTTTCAGCAGAAAAAAAAAACAAAAAACAAAAAAAAAACAGTGCTCACAAACCGCATCTTACAAAATGTATCAATGCCATAGAAAGTGCTATCAACTTTGATAAAATAAATCCACTTCCACAAATCCAATCAAAGGACCTACACATTATAATTCATATGTAAAGATGCTAATTACCCCATTATCTATAATGATAAAAAATTAGAAGTCCATAAATATCCTACAGAAGGAAGATTGTTTAATTAGGGTATATCCATTTGTCTTAGCCCATTTGGGCAGCCAGAAAAAAGTACTGTAGACTGGGTGGATTACAAATAACAGACATTATGGCTTACAGTTCTGGGTGCTGGGAATCTGAGATCTGGGTACCAGCAATGGTCAGGTTCTGGTAAGGGCCCTCTCCCTTGGTTGCAAACTGCCATCTTCTCTTTCTATCCTCAAATGGCAGAAGAGTTGAAGGACCCGTGTAGGCCCCTTTTAAAGGCACTGATGCATTCATGAGAACTTCACAATTCTGATCTAATTTCCTACCAACTGCCCCACCTCCTAATATCATCACATTGGGAGCTGGGATTTCAACATGTAAATTTTGAGGGACATAAACATGCAGTCCATTGCACCATTCAGTGGCAATTAAATCTATATTTAAAATAAAAATGGAGTGGTTACAATTATATTTTATAAAAACAACAGAGAAGCAGATGTTCTCACTTTATAAGAAGCATCTACTTTTCTTTCATTTTCTCTCATTTTGTGACCTTTTCAACTGTGGTTGCGAGATTACGCTGATGCAATTTACTGATATCATGAAATAACACTTCATATCCATTCCTATTTGCCACATGATAATTGCATGCCTCATAAGGAAATGGATAGAAACATACTTCCCTGTAGACTGTAAGTAGGTATCAGCATACTTCCAGTCTGTCCTTCTTCCAATGCTCCCATTTTCCTCACAAATGCTGAGGTGGCACCTACACTTTTAGATTGTGACATTTAAAGAAGGTTAAAACTATCTGGGTGTGGTGGCTCATGCCTGTAATTCCAGCACTTTGGAAGGCTGAGGCAGGTGGATCACCTGAGTTCAGGAGGTCGAGACCAGCCTGGCCAACATGGCAAAACCCTGTCTCTACTAAAAATACAAAAAATTAGCTGGACGTGGTGGCGGGCACCTGTAATCCCAGCTAGTTGGGAGGCTGAAGCAGGAGAATTGCTTGAATCTGGGAGGCAGAGTTTGTAGTGAGCCGAGATCACACCATCGCACTCCAGCCTGGGCAACGATGTGAAACTATCTCAAAAAAAAAAAAAAAGATTAAAAACCTTTGCTTAACTTAGGCTTCTTGTTCTCACAACTTTAAGATCAGAAAGTGCCTTCTCCAGATTAGGACTCACGGTTCACTACAACAAAAGCTAGGGTGTAGAAAGCGGTTAAGTACATGAAACCCAGCTTTAGATGGTGTGGTTTGGCCCTCAGCTCTGTCATCTACTTACCAGGAAAGACTTTTAACCTCTCTCTGCTCAGTTTCCTGTTCTGTTAACTGGGTTTACTGTGATGATTAAATGAATACATATGTCACTTAGAGCAGTATCTGGCATATAACACTCAATAAATGTTTACCATTACTATTATTAGTATATGAAAGAGTGTCGGTCCTGTTTTTACAGGAATTGAGTAATATTGTGGTAGTGTTTTGTGTATTGAGGATTAATATTTTATTGTACTTTTGGTAAGCAAAATAATGATTAATGAATCAAGGAACATTATTTCATGAGTAGAAGAGAATTTAGAAGACACGTAACAGAACTGCTATTTTTGAAACCATGTTCAGAGATTTAAAATTGAACAAGCTATACAGTCAGTTTTTAGTCATAATGATCAGGAATCCGGGCATCTCATGACTTCCTTCTTCCCCAAGGAGACCCTAGACCCTCACGATGGCAATACAGCACCTGAAAAGGCTCTAAATTGCACTGAAGAGGAAGACTAGGGAAGCATTATGTGTTTTCCTAGTAGATGAGGCAAAACTGGGTAAAGAGTCTTAGTATATCACTCCAAAATTTGAGGTAAATGACACAATCTCCCTTTTAATTTAAAACTGTTGTCAGCTTCAACAAATGGAGCTGCTAGTCTAAGTGCAATGGGCACCTGTTTCTCATTGAGAAAATATTTTAAACATCAGATGTAAATTAAAATGTTTCACATATTTCAAATATGATGTAATTCATAAACTGTTTACATGTTGTAATAAAGTACAATCTTAGCTTGGCATTTTTGATTTGTTATTTAACAAACATCTCTGAGTAAATCTGGCTCGGAGGTGTAGCTCTACTCTTTTTCTCTAATTATCCCTACTCTTGGCTTTACACTGGAATGAACTGAGTTTTTGCTTTGTGTCTAGTCATCAGTATTCTTTTCTAGCAGTGTGTAGATAGTAATTTATACAATATGAGGGTCTGAGGTTTGAGTGTAAAATCAAAATTCTAAACCTTAAATCATGAAGACACTATGTGTTTGATTATTCTTAATGTTTGTGAAGCCCTGAAATAGTTTAGGGAATTTTATTATGCATTTCAAACTGCATGTTTAATATTTCCATCCATGAAATTGCAATATAGAGTTCATTCCCAAACCTACAAATAAAACCCAGGAAGGTTCAGCGAGAGCAGCACTCTGGAGGATGGTATTTGAATTCAAATGACATTGTTAAATTGGAAAGGTAATCAGAAATCAACAAAATGAAGCTTTCCAGGGACCAGTGGAAGTCATTATGAGTTTAAAAAAAAAAAAGGTGGCAAAACTGCAGATATGGGAATTCTACAGGAAAATGCCCTGTATTCCACAATATAAGTATAAATTAGAGCAAATACTAATTAGGCCTACCTTTTTCTACTTTTTATTTTATTTCATTCCTTAAATATACTATCAGAATGTAGGAATCATTGCCTCTCAGGCTAACTTGGTGCTCTTTTTCTTTCACATCTTTTCTTCCTTACCTTCCAGGTCCTCCTCCTTCTACCTTTGTTTTCTTAAACTTTTTTAGGTCTTTCTGTTGCCTATGGTGGTCACTTCATTGGCTCTGATTCTTGTAGCAAAAGTGATAAAGGATGAGAGTCACCTTGAACTACAGCTAGAAATCAGCTGGGTGTAAGTCTATCTCAAGTGTGAGAATTGTTACGGTTCTCAGATCCTCGAGTGGGTACAAGCTGAGCATATTTTAGCATGGTTCTCTAGGTAGGTACTAACGCCCCTTTCTCCACAATCTTCACAAAGACCCCAGGAATGTACAAAAAGAGAGGTACATTAATCAGCTTCTGGTAATAAAGATACAGCCAGGTTTATCTGTGGCCCTGAAAAGACCCAGGGTTGCCTGGGTAATAATGCAAGAGATAAGAATTAAAATTATAGGCTAGGATAGAAGTATATTTCACTTTAAAAGAAACAGCCAAAGAGTTCTCAAAAATGGTTGTGCCATTTTTCACTCTCGCAGCACGTATAAGATTAAAGTTACTATAAATCCTCAACATCATTTTATGTTGTCTTTTCTTTTCCTTAATTGTTCTAGTAGGTGTGAAATGTTGTCTCATAGTGGTTTCCATTTAGATTCTTCATTGGGTTTTCAACTTGTATTTTCAGGATGACTAATGATGTTAAGCACCCATTCACAAGCTTACTGGTTGGTCATATAACTTCCTTTGTAAATAGTCTGTTCAATACTTTTGCTCATCTTAAATTAGATTGTTTATCTGTTTATTACTGATTTTTAGAAGTTCTTTCTATATTCTTGATACAATTTAATTGTCAGATATGTATTTTGAATATTTTCTTCCAGATTATGACTTGCCTATTTATTTTCTAATGTCTTTTGATGAGCAGATGTTTTTAATTTCTACAATCTCCCATTTATTAGATTTTTATTTCCTATCATGGCTAGTCTTTTAAAGGTTCAATCTAACATATCTTCATCTTCCACAAGATAAAAAATTTATTCTCTTGTATTTTCTCCATGAGCAGTTCTAGGTTTCATGTTTAAATGTGTGATCATTTTAATTTTAAAGTATGAAATATGATAGAAATGGAAATCATTTTTCCCTATGTGCACATACAATTGTTCCAGAATCTTTGGTTAAAAACAATCAAAACAAATCTCTCTCCCATTTAAAAAAATGCAGTGGCTTTGTCAAAAATTAATTGATCAGAGTCAATATTAATATGACAGTTCTTCCCATACTGGTATATTGATTCAACATAATCCCAATCACAATTCCAGCAGGATTTTTTAGTAATAATTGGCAAGTTGATTTTGAAATCTATATGGAAATGCAAAGGATCAAGAATAACCAAAGCAGTTTCAAAGAGGAAAAACAAAGACTTACTCTTCTTGATACCAAGACTTACTAGAAAATCACAGTAATCGAAATAGTTTGGGTGTTTGAAACAAGATAGAGATAGATCAAAAGAACATAGAAGAGAGTCCAAAAATAGGCAAAACATGTATAAATTGATTTCTGACAAAGATGTCAAGGGAATTTACTGAGAAAGGAAAGACTTTTCAACAGATGATTAAATATATGGAAAATGTGAACATCTACCCTTACCTTATACCATACACAAAAATGCATTTAAATTGTATTAAATGTAAATTGGATAAATTAAAATTGAGAACTATAAAACTCCTAGGAGAAACTCCTAGGATTGTGTGGTAAGCAAATGTCCTTAGAATACAATATTGTGAGTCATATAAGTTAAAAC
Source organism: Trachypithecus francoisi (assembly GCF_009764315.1). Lineage (NCBI taxonomy): Eukaryota > Metazoa > Chordata > Mammalia > Primates > Cercopithecidae > Trachypithecus > Trachypithecus francoisi. The sequence goes on along the minus strand of NW_022681453.1, from coordinate 72,151,401 downwards.
TGATAAATTAGACTTCTTCAAAATTAAAAGCTACTGCTCTCCAAAGACGCCATTAAGTTAATAAGGCAAACACAGACTGCTAGAATATATTCACAACACATACATCAAAGAACCTGTATGCAGAATATATAAAGAACTTTTAGAATTTAATTATAAGAAGGCAAACAATCCAATAAGAAGTTAGATAAAATATTTAATAATATATAAATGACCAATATGCACATAAAATTAGCCATTGGGGAAATGAAATTTTAAAACAAGAACATACAATGGTAGGCCTATTAGGATGACTACAATTACATTGTAGTCCACCATACAATGGAATACTACTCATCAATAAAAAGAAATGACTTACTAATACACACAACGACATGGACCATTCTCAAATTCATTATGCTAAGTGAAAGAGGCAAGACAAATTTGTAATTCCATTTATATAAAACTCTAGAAAATGCAAACTAATTCATACTGTCAGGAAGCATAACAGTGGTTCTTAGAGATGAGGCATTGAGGTGTAACTGGATTAAGAATGTTACAGAATTATTCTGGGAAGTCATGGATATGTTTATCTTAATTGTAGTTATGGTTTCAAATTGATCAAATTATGTACTTTAAGTATGTGAATTTTAGTATAATTTAGTTATACCTCAATAAAGGTGAAAGATCAATTCTTTGTAGGTCTAGAAGCTTCATTCTTAAGGATGAGCCCAAGAAAAATTAAAATATATGTCCATGTAATACATTTGTAAAAGAATGTTCATAGCAACCTTCCTCATTATGGTCAAGAGCCATAAGTAATCTAAATATCCATCAACTGAAGAGTTTATAAAATTGTGCTATGTTCATAAAATAGAATAATATTCAGCAATAAGAACGAGCTACTGATACACATGGCAACATGGATGACTCTGCAATATGTTGTGTTAAGCAAAAGTAGCCACATATCTACCTCCCACTGCTAAAAAATAAATTAAAAAACCCATATTGTATGATCTAATTCATATAAAGTTCAAAAAGAGGAAAAACTAATCTATGAAGATACAAATCATAAATCTGAAAGTTATTACCTCTTAGAGAAGAGTGGAATTGACTAAAAAGCACCAGAAAACTCTCTGTGGTGATGTAAATGCCCTATATCATGTTTTAGATGAAAGTTACATGTGTACCTATAACTGTTAACATTTGTCAAGCTGCACACTTTAGAACTGTGAACTTTATTGCATGTAAGGAAAGAAGAAGAAAGTCAACCCAAACAAAGACTTCTCTGTAGAGCCTTTTTGGGTCCTCAGTCAGAGGCAGCATCCTAAAATAGACAGACGACAGAGAAACAAATAGACTACAATTCTGTCTATATTGCACAGTTCAATTGGCTTTTTAAAATTCCATAAGTGAGAGTTTAAAATAGTTCAGTGCAATTCAGAGTAGCCAAATAGTTGATTGCGACTGTTTTAATGAAAGAATTCTAGGTGGAAAATGGAATAATGTAATTTAAAATTACTATTTTATAACCCCTAACAAAATAATATTTATAGGCAATTCTTATCAGTATTGCCTATAGTACAGTATAGGCAATACTTATCAATACTTATTAGGCAATAACAGATATAGATATAGAGAGAGATAGTTACACACATACTATATATAGTTTTATATAAATATATATAACTATATATACTATATATAAAACTATATGTAGTATATATATAAAACTATATATATAGAGAGATATACAGATAGTTTTCGAGTCTCTGGGGCTTTCATTTTATTTCTTCATGTCAAAATGTGGCTTCCTGCTTCTACGGAAAGAAGCACAGAGAGGCTCATAAAGGCAGCCTCCAAGGGCTTCTTGGACCTCAGATTGCTCCTTCAAAACATGGTCTGATGAGTTCAGTGCAAATGCATTGGAGGCATGTGGGATCCATTTACCTTAAAATACACTTGGGCCTAAAAATTAAGGGAAAAACAGCCCAGGACAAAGTGTGTGCTGCAAGGCCAAGCCCAAAACATTTGGGAAACAGTTCTAGAGGCTTCCAGAACCCCAAAAGCTACTTGCTTCACCCAACCCTTGGGAATCATCAAATGTTATATTTTGTACAAGACTGAGGATGAGCCTGCTCTCTGATCCAAGTCCTGTGCTCTGCTGTGCAGTATTTTTTTCTTCTAAATAAAAACAAGATACATGTGCAGAATGCGCAGGTTTGTTACATAGGTAGACGTGTGCCATGGTGGTTTGCTGTACCTATTGACCCATCCTCTAAGTTCCCTCCTCTCACCCCGACCCCACAACAGGCCCTAGTATGTGCTGTTCCCCACTCTGTGTTCATGTGTTATCAATATTCAACTCCCACTTATGAGTGAGAACATGCGGTGATTACTAGGTAGAAAGTTAATGGGAAAGTTTATAACAGATGAGGCCAGGTTAACAGCACCTGAATCCATTGATCAATCTTAGCATCAGTAAAAGTTAGATGAGCAGATATTTGGTGCCTCTCTTTGAACATGTGTTGTAGATGTAACAAGCATTACCTATAAAAATATTCTTGAAAAAAACAATTGATTCTGAATATAATCAAGCTCCAACTAGGAGAAGTCTGTCGACTAAAGGAACAATTTAAACAACAGCAAAAAGAAACAATCAGAGAAATCCAGAATATGGGATGTTTCACGAGACAAATGGCCCAATTTCACAACAAATAAAAAGTTTAGAGGAGGAGGGCCATAATATAATGAGACTAAAGAGAGATTACAACCAAATTCAATGTTGGTTGGTTTTTCAGATCCCAATCTGAACACATCAACTACAAAAAGACATGCCTCAAATAATTAGAGAATTTGAATGAAGTCTGATTATTAAATGATATGAAAAAATGTCTAATTTTGTAATATGTGAAAATGACTTTGTAGTAATATTTTTTAAAGTATGCCCTGTCTGGTAATGACCTATACTAAAGTATTTATGGGTGAAATAATGTGATAGCTGGGATTTGCTTTACAGTATTCCTAAGAAATTAGAGGAGTGAGGGTTAGGTGAAACAACATAGGAAAAACTTTGACAGTTGTCAAAGTTGGTGATGGGTACGTAAAGGTTCATTACATCATTTTTAATAGTATTGTGTATGTTTTAAAATTTCCATAATGGAAGCCTTAACTGACTACTAAAATTTCACATTTGATGTTTCTTTGTTGTCCTAATTTTTAAGTTAGCATTTAATGATATTTATGAATCTTAACTCCACCTCCTTTTCTGATGCTGTGAAATGCATTTATTTTCACCTCTTACGACATTTTTATGACAACTAAGCCTGTGTTAGAACATACTTACATTTTCAGAGACATACTAATGTCCTCAGAGTCCACTTTCCCATTATTAAAACCCTCTTCGTTGGCCTATTATTTCCTTTACAATGAAAGAAAAAGCACAAATACATGCAAAACTCAGTCTTCTGTCTGAATGCTTCTTGTTTGTAAAGCCAGAGTATGTTCACATGTTTGCCTGCTATGGGCTGCTGACCACTGCTTAGTGTCAGTGGCCTAATGAGGCCCCAGCACACCTGGGAAGTCAAATGAAACAATGTGCTGGAATCCATTCTGAAACTCTAATCGTATTTTAGCTTTTCTTCCTCTTTCAGTACTAAAGGAAATAACTTCTTAAAGGACAGAGTTAAAATGCACTACTTTTATTTTGTGCATCAAATCCTGGTACAAATATATTATTCTCCACTTGCTGTCTGTACTTCAGACACAAGAAATGTACTGCTGTTTCCCAAACCTCCCAAACTCATTCTTACATTAGGACTGTTGCACTGGTACCTTCATATGCCGTCAGGCTCAGCTCAAATACCATCTCCTGTAAGAGACCTTTCTGACCACCCAATCTAAAATAACTCTCATCTCTCCATCACTTTCTTTCCCAGTTGCCCTATTTGTCATTTTCTAAGCACTTTCTTTTCACTTCCTTTTAATCTATGTTTATATGCACCACCATCCTCAACTGGAATACAAGTGCAATAAGTTGAGGGATCTTGTCTAATTTATTATTATATCCACAGTGATTCAAATAATAATTGATACACATTAGGAATTCAATAGATATTTATGGCTTGAATAATTTTTTATGTTGAAAGAAATGTATGTTATGAGTTCATATTATAATACAATAGCAACACCACCACAAATGATACTATTCTGAGATTATTTTTCAAAACATTCTGTATTGACATACATGACTGAAATTTGAGATGGCAGTGTGATAGAGACAGTCAGGATTCCAAAACTGAGCAAAAATGGTAATATACATATAACATTAATAATACTCATGTACTATATTCCTATGTGAATTATTAACACTCTTTGGAGTTACACCTTATTGTTATACACAGAAGCTCTAAGAGGAAGAAGCTGAACAAGGGTATTAAATACTTTCAACAAAACCATTTAGCATTTCTATGACAACATTCAAGCCTCCTAACCAAAACTCAATTATTAATTAATTAATGCAATAAATATTTGCTGAGAATTTATTTTGTGTCAAACATAATGTGAGCACTGTTATGAGCAGGTCAGACAAGAACCCTACCTTCACAAGATATTTTTAAAGTAGTATTCTGCTTCTATCTACCTCTAAATTTACAGATGAAAAAAAACACCAATGCTTGTGAAGTTCTTCTACACAAAAAAATCCTATAGCTACTCAGGATAATAGCCTAAGGCATCCAAGCTATATCCTTTCAAGACAACCATTAGATGCTAATATTAGCTATGGCACTATTGATCAGTCACATGCAATTTTCTACACAATGGACATTTACTTACAACTTCTGAATTAAATAATGTGTGTAAAAATATGATATCCCATTTCTGATTCATTTGCTCCCTTTCTTGATCTTTCTTTAGAGAAACAGTTTTCAAATATGTGGCTTAAATTTTCTTGGAGGTGAAAAAGAATAATTTTATTTCTTCTTTTAAAACAAATTTTTGGTAAAAAAAAAAAAAAAAAAATTGTGCATACTAAGAAAAGAAGTGGGCCAATTCTCCCAGAAGCTCCTATGTGTCCTGGTTCTAGCAACCGACTCAGCTGTGATCTGACATTCCAGGGAATTGGGATGTATTTTTCATGACAGAAATCCCAAACTGCCTGACAAAAACTAAAGTGTTTGACCTTTCCAGCCTTACCTCTTTCATTATTTAAAATGAAAAGAGAAAAAGAAAAATGAGAGAGCAAGCAGAACTATATAAAAATTTGCTTATCAGACTCCATCTTTAGCAGTACCTTAAACCTTTTTGAAATGTGAGTACAGAATTGTTACCTTTAGGGTGAGATTGGGCCAAATTTAAAGGCCAACTCATATTTCAGAGAGTTACGGGCCTCAGGTAAAAGACTGGAACCCCAAAGCCTAGATATGTATATATGCATGTATAAGTGTGTGTAGATGTTACTGCTGTTGGTGGGAGAAGAGTACATTTTAACAGTTCTATAGATTATTCTGTTACTAAGGAAAAATAAATAAATTTTTAGCAAAGTGTGGGTACCTCAATGGAATGGTAGTATCTAGAATAAGGTCATCAATAGCCCTACTTTATTCTGCACTGGTAACAGCATGACTATGCATAATGCCCAGTAGTTAAAAAGCATGGGCATTGGAACGACACAATCCTGTATCAAAATCTCAGTCCTGCCAATTCTTGTCTCTGCGATGTGATGTGTTTTAAAACCCCTATGTCTCAGCTTCTTCAGTATCTATAACATGGGTATAAAATGTGTATCTTACAGTAAAGCACTTAGCATTACACATGGATTGCAATTAATAAGTGTTATTATAATACATGATTTTTAAGAGGATAATCAGAAAACTGATGTGAAATCAGAGTGGGAAAGAGATTTGAAAAAAATGTCAGATAAAGCAGGATTGAAAGACATGGTATCTTAGTCCATTTGTTTACTATACAAAGTACCATAGACTGGGTAGCTTATAAACAACAGAAATGTATTTCTCCTAATTCTGAAGGCTAGAAAGTCCAAGATGAAGGTGCCAGCAGATTCAGTGTCTGATGAGGCCTGCTTTCCCATAGAGGGCAATCTCTTTACTGTAATTTCACATGGCAGAAGGAGTGAGGAATCTCTATGAAGTATGAAGTTGTCTTTATAAGGGCACTAGTTCCCTTCATGAGAGCTCTGAACTTATGACCTAATCACCACCTAAAGACTCCATATCTTAATACTATCATCACCTTAGAGATTAGAATTTTAATGTATAAATTTTGAGGGGACATAAACATTCAGTCCATTGTGTTTTACCCGACCCCTTAAAATGCATGTCATTCTCATATACAAAATAGCTTCATTCCATTTCAATAGTCCCAAAACTCTTAACTGTTTTAGCATCAACTCAAAAGTCCAAGGTCTCATATAAATGTCATCTAAATCAAATATGCATGAGACTTAAGGTATAATTCATCCTGAGGCCAATTCTCTGCTAACTGTGAGCCTGTAAAATCACATGAGTTATGTGCTTCCAAAATACAATGTTGGGACAGGCATTGGATAGACATTCCATTCCAACAGGGAGAAATAGGAAAGAAGAAAGGAGTGGCAGGTCCTGAACAAGTCCAATACCCAAATAGGGCAAACGACATTAAACCTTAAGTCAAATAACCTTCTTTGACTTAACGTTTTGTCCTCTACACCCACTGGGGCTGCACTACTGCCTTCCAGACCCACTGAGTGAAAGTTCCGCCTTGTGGACACACTGCGGTGGAGATCCCACCTCTGCAGCTTTGCTGGGCAGGTGTTCTGCCTGAAAGGCTCTAGGTGGCCCTGCTTCCTTGGCTTTGAGTGGTGCTGACCCCAAGGTTTTGCTGGGCATAGCCCACACTGCAGCACTCATGGTTAAAGTTGTGTGCCTGCAGCTCTAATGGGCTGGTAATATATGCTGGTGGCTCTACCAGTCTGTAGTCTCAGGGGATACCCTGCCCTTATGGCTGTGTTGGGCACTGTCCTGTTGGGAGCACTCTGTGGTGATCCTATGCCCCTGGCGATTCTCTGTCTGGGTTGCACGTTTATATTTCTACCAACATTTTGTTCAGAATTACTTAGATCTTCTCTAAGAAAACTGACACTTTCTCTATAGCACTTCTCTTTTCTTTCTGTGCTCTCAGTGAATGAACCTCTTCATGGTTCATTCTTGACAATGTAGGCTTTTTCTACCATGCACCTCGAAACTCTATCAGCCTGTACACATTACCCAGTGCGAAAGCTGTTTCTGCATTTTTAGGTATTTGTTACAGTAGCAACCCTACTTTTTAGTGCGAAGTTTCTGTCTTAGCCCATTTGGGCTGCTATAACAAAACATGATAAACTATGTGGCTTATACACAACAGAATTTCCTAAGTTCTGGAGGCTGGATAGTCCAAGATTGAAGCACTGGCAGATATGGTGATATTTAACCTTACAGGTGAGGAGGTTCTTGAGAGACAGCAGTGAAATCTTCAAATATATGAGAGGCTGCCATAAGGAAATACATTTTAATTTGTAATGTCAGCTGCCAAAGACCAGAAACAACATGACATAGATTCCATTGATGAGGCATTTGAGGGCAGATTTTTTTAAAAAAACATACTGATATTAACAGATAACTGCTATGTGAATAGGGACACATTATGTAACATCTCTGACTATCATTGACTTATTTTTTTTTTTTTCTTAATGAGGGCTACTGCACAGATGAAATGAAGTCAAATATGTAAATAACTAATGAGTCAAAACTAGAAGGCAAGGAAACCCACTCCACAGAGATGTTTCAGTGTAGGCTCTGTGACCACTGAACAAAAACACTACAGAGGGAATTTGATCCTTGGTTCCAACTATCTTCTCAAAACCAGAAGATATTAGCATTAAAATAAGTGGCCCAATTCTCACTTTCTAGCTCTGCCTAAAGTGCCTGTAATAGGATCTACCTCCTAAAAAGTATTTAAAAATTTCCCTTTATTCCTTATATTGATCTTATTAATAAACTCTGAAACCAGAAAAAGATGAAGCAAACAAACACAATTTTCTTCCAGTGGACTTTCTGAAAGGAAGATGAACATGAATTATACCATGCACATGGATAAAAGAATCAGTGAAATGCTATTAATAAATCAAGTTTTCAATCAAAGACAAATAAAATCTGAAATACTGCAGCCATGCCCTGGGGTACATGTCTTGGTATAATGAATTCATTTCAAGCCTGTTTAATATGAGATCATTCTTTTAACAAGTTTCTTTTGGTACATTTTATAAGGAACTGAGTTCAACCTTATAAATAATTTTATTTAGTAATATGCTTCTATATAACAAGTTCCATTCATGAAGTCCCTGAATCTAAATTTTATGCTTACCTGAAAATCTCAAATAATCAAACTTTAATGATTCCAGAGGCTTTAATTAGCTTAAAAATAGCTAATTGTCAAAGAAATGCAAATTTAAGTAAGCCTGAAACACTATGTAGCATTTAATGCAGTATCCTTTTTTTCTGTCACAACTTCCACTGTTGCCAGTGTTGTGGCGACAATGTACACTAACTGATTAATGTCTGCATTATATATTGGTAATTCATGCATAAAGCAAAAGACAATATGTAGAAAAAAAGCCTGAGGACAGTTATATCTTTTGATTCAGTGAGTTCACTCCTAGTATTTATTTTAAGAAAATAATTCAGCAGAATCTAAAAATTATTGCAGTAATACCAAAAATATTGCAAAAAACCCCAACAACAACAGGAAACAATATATAAGCATTTTGCTTACATATGGTGAATAGTTTAACAAATTACAACATGTTAATACAACAAAATGTTACATAGATAATAAACTAATCAGTATTTAGATAAATGGCAAAATATTTATATTAGGTAAAAATTATAGAATAGATATTAATATTCACATTGTGTATATAAAATATGTCTATGTATATAATTTAAAGGGAATTTTTAAAAAACAATTAAATAATTTATTAAATGTTCATAACTTACCCAATAATTGTCATTTTAATAAAAAGTAATAAAAGACCCCAAATCGGCAGAAGATATAGATTAGATAGATGACACAGATGACAGTTTTTCTTTACATTCCCACATAATGTGAAACTCCATAGTCTTTAACCCTGTATCCCCCCAAGTTCCACTTTCCAAGTTTTTACACATTGTTAAAAACTAAGTAGTGATGAAGAATATTTTTATTATAAAATTTAAAATTGTAAAGTACTTTGAAAAAAAAAAAACCTAATCAAATACTGATTAACAAAAATATTAGCTGGAGAGCAATCAAAGATTTACACGAAAGACAAAATTCTCTCTTTTGCAGAATGTTAGATGATGCCTGTGCATTAAGAAGGAAGTGCTATTTTCCCCTGTGGTTCCTAACCTAAGTGAGACAAACGCCTTGCTTACAGTAGTTAATTAGAATTACCTGGTACTGTATATTGATGAATCTTTATCCAGTCCCTTGGTTCTTAACAAATAAAAAATCCATTTCCCAAAGCTGACCCATTAATTGAAGTCATTCTTTTGGTTTTGTTTTACTTTTTTTTTTTTAACATATGCAATTTTGTCACTGTAAATTTTAATTTCCCAAATGGCAAAACATTTCAGAGTATCTCTAAGGCTCTTAGAACTCAGGTTTAGCCACAGAGGTATTGAGCATGTGGCCAAACTTCCCTCTGAAGTCAATCAAGGCCCTTCTAATTAGCCTTTTGCCACATGACATCCCACCAACTTCAAGAATTTAGGATTGTTAATCCCCCATCAGCAATTGCATTATTAAGATGATTGAGTTTGGAGACTGTGAATAAGTAAGGTAGACATTACAAGTCATTCTTTGGGTTCTGCTTAATGGAGAAAAATTTAGACTATTTAGTGTATTATGCTAGAGTCAAAGAGTTGAACATGTTAGACTTTGTTAGTCAACTTCGTTATATCTCTGCTTCATAACATACTTCTTCATTTTCTCCATTTGCAAAATAGTGTTAGAAACATCTTGTGGTAGCAACTTCCTCCTCGGAATATTTGATAAGTAATAAGTTAAAGGAAGTGTTGCATCATGCTGGGCAAAGGTAAAACACAAATGCAGGTGAAGTCACATGTTCCATCATTGAATCTCATTACTTTCCTACATCCTTTGTCTAACCAGACTGTGATTCATTTGCCATTGTCACAATTTGTGGACTATTTATTTCATTTGCAACTATTTATTTCATTACAAATTATACATTAAGTAGTATCTTTGTTGCATACTAAACGGAGCATATGGCATAATAATAAAACCTTGGTATATCCAAAGAGCTTTACAGATAGAAATTGATTATTTTTCTTTCTCAATGGAACACAGCCTTGTCTAGCCAAGACCCAAATTATGCAGTATTCTTGCAGTTTCACTGAAACTCAGCCAATATCTGATCTGAGAACACCTACTTTTGTTCATAGAAAACCTAAAATAAACAAGTTTTCTATGGTACCCAGAAAATCGGTTACATTGCTCTTATTTTATTCCTTCAAAGGATTTTGAGATCGTTTTTAAAAATTCTCAATTCTTATTCCTATTCCTAAAAAAAAAAAAAAAAAAAAAAAAAGATAAGCCACTTTATTGGGAAAGTGAAATAGTCTTTTCATGACAGAGTTATTGAATTGATATACTATGCATTTCTCATTTATTAGATTAGTTTTGTTGCCAGTTCTACTACAGTAATATTATATTTCCCATGGGTTCACATAAAATTTTGCTGTTTTTTAGCTTCTTTATTACCAGGTATTTCCTTCTTTTCAGATATTTATTTGAAGTTTTTACCATACCCATTTGATCTGAATAAATTGGTTATATACGTGTTTTGTCTTTATAACCAAGCTCAGCTTTTGATGGTATATTTACTCATATTTTCATATAATATCAAGGAAATATATAATTTAGAAAATGACCTTGATTTGCTTTTTCTGATCTTTTGTAGCTGGATAAAGTGGGCAGTAACAAAAGGAACAATTGCAAGCAATTTCTCTCTAACAGTCACTATCCTTCTTCAAATAAATTCTGAAATAAGGACTTTTTAAAAAATTAGGATGTAAGCCTACCTCACTATTAACTTAAAAACCGTAATTTCTGAATTACTGGATTTTACCACTTTGTGTGCAATTTGGAGATACAGAGAGCCAGAAGTTGAGCCTCCTGTGATAGGGACCTGAAGAATTTCTAAGTCTAGATAGAATCTTCTCTATAATGTGAAGCCTTCTCTTCACTATAACTGCAGACCTCATTACTCACTCGCATTTGGTAATCTTTCTTACAATGATCCCTTCTTGTGGGAGAATTATACATTCCCATTTTGTTGAAGTGAGTCATGGCATATAATTTGGTTTTCCCAAATGATGATGATCCAGACAGAAGCTTTTCCATGAGCTGGAATCCTAAGATGAAGATGACACAGAACTGAAGCCAACTCACGTTACACATGTTGAATGAGTTGAAATCGTACTTATTACTATAAAAAATTAGGATGTAAGTAAGGGATCACTTGCTATTGCAGCATAACCTAATTTCTCATAATTGATTATAATTTTTAATGTTGAGATACTTAGAGGAACTAGGCTGAAAGAGAAGCCATGATCCTACAAACAGTAAGTGATACTACAAACCATGCACAGGAAGCAAAAACCTCAATCAATTGACCTTCCCCAGGTATGGGACTAACAGATTTATATAAAGAACTAGATAGATCCATATCAATGTTATAACGTCTATATCCTGCTAAAAGATTGAAGCAAATTCAAAGGGAATGATGCTCACATAGAGAAATACTGAGCATAGAGTGCTAAAGGTTGGGCTAGACTGGAAGGAGTTTATAAACTATTTTTAAGACAATGACCCTATAGGGAGGATCTATATGCCATCCAGGGAGGAAAGTAAATGTCTATCTAGGGAAGCAATGTCAAAGTCTTAAGAATGGGAAAGACATAATAAAAGAATGAATAATTAATCAGGAGATTAGGATGATCAGAGTTATGGAGAGAATCTGATTTCAAACCGCTCGAAGTAAGGGATTCAGTGCTATAACTACGACTCCTAAGAGGGTTAGAACCTGGAAGGTGCTCTCAGTGCAGCACAGGAAATCTCCTCATTAATTGCATGGATGTGGACAGTGCTCCTTCTCGTCTATGCTCAAGGCTCTACATTGCCAGGGCCTACAACCTAAAGGTTTCCCCCGGCTGGATGCCTGGAGACACATCTGGATCTTGAACATTATGTGACTGATGTTTATATTATACTATTGGCAAGAGCACATGATACACATTAGCTGCGGTGGTCTCACATTCACAGAGGACTCCGCCTTGCTGACGAATGCCACTTTCAGTATTTGAATGTTTATGTTATGAAATTATCAATCAAGCACATGGGAATAGAACATAAATCTATGCATGACTCTTTAATTACAGATCATAACAACAGAAAAGCCCAGAGTAAACCAGATCTGGTCACTTCAGTTCTAAGTATCTCATTCCACCTTCACAGCAACCAATCTAAGGAGGTACTGTTATTGTGCTAATTTTGCAAATGGGGAAACTGAAGTTCCAAGAGGTAAAGTAACTTACTTGTGATTATATAGCTAAAAATGGCAGGGACAGGTTCTGAATCAAATGATCTGGCTTCAGAGACTATGCTTTTTCATCAATAGCTAAACTGCAGTCCATGCTGCTCTTTAAATCTATTTAGTTATGGATTTTTTTAGTGATTTAACAAAATAGGAAAATATATTTCAGATATTTCTCATAGAGCCCAGCTGACCTTAGGATTGTCCTTTCACGCATTATTTGGCTACGGAATATGTGATCAGATTATTTAATGAATCATTTTCTTTCATGTGCAGCAGAGAATCTTTGTTCAGTGTTCAAAGTAAGCCAAAGAATATCTTAATTTTAATTGACATTATATAGAATTTTTACACTATATCTTTATGAAATAATTCAAGACCAGAGAGGTTCACTTGAATAATCTGGGGAAAAAATTTATTCTTTCTCCTTCCTTAATGCATCCAGTTAGCTGACAGCAATTCAGTTGCTGTCCCTGAATAATTTGTGAAAATGTGCCCATTCTGATGCAGGCGGATAAGACCAGGTCCTATTTGATCCTTATCTCATTATTCAGTGGCAGTGCACATCTCAGGTCATCAGTCCACAGCAGTCTGAGGAGTAGGGGTGAATGGCTTGCCCATTACCACTGATAAGCCTTTTACCAAAGACAGCTCACACTGAGAGGAGAGAACGAGACTCCAACTGTCTACAAAGTGAGTTTCAGATAAAAACTCATTACTCTTCAAAATCCAGCTCAAAGACCAGAGAGTTATCCAGAAGAGGCTACAATGAAGTTCACCTAATTATCAATTACACTGTATCTTCCTTCCTCCTCTCTTTAATTTAATATCTTAAATTCATCTTTTGAAATAATGAAAGCTTGAATATTTTTGATCAGAAACAAAATCAACTACAGACTTTTAAGAAACAGAGGTAAAAGATAAAGTGTCCTAGAGAAAGCTTCATTACAAAAAGTTACCTCTGATGTGTAATCCATGAGCCTAGAGATTACCAGGAAAGGAAAATGAAAGATAGCATGGCACTGGGGTCTGTCCACAATCATGCCCTGCAGGGAGGCTCCATTATCTCACAAACCATACATGAGGTTCAAAATATGAATCGTATTTTTTTTAAGTAAATACGTGGAACAGCTAGGCTAATGGGAAGAAAGGAAAGAGAAAGGACTTTACCTTTCTCCAGCCTGACACTAATCCTTCGTGATGGGGTGGGGAGCTGTGTGTAATTTTCATAACTGAAGAGTAGCTTTACCTTTCTTTGCAAGAGCAAAGCTCCTCTCTTCTGCCATTTTAAGGTTGTCAGAGGAGTAGGATTATATAATCCCCACATAATTCCTGTGACCCTCACTTTTGCTAAATTTTCACAACATATGTGAATCAATATTCCAAAGGATTGCGAGTGGAAGGGTTTTGTGGGATCAGAGATTCAGAATCTTTCTCAATATTTTGAAAAAGCACATTTTCTCCTCTCAGAAATCATTACAGCAATGACAACCGTTCAGCTCCAGAACCACCCTATCCAAGACAAACAACTTGGTAGGAGTGCCCCACTGGGTGGGCCCATTACAGAAATAAATCTCTATGGCACCAGCCAGAAGAGGGACTCAAGCCAGCCCTGTGCTATCTGATTAGTTCATGAAAGGAAAAGCTCTTAGTGAAAGTACCTGCTAACCCCAGAGTCTCAAAAAGGCTTCAGAGGCCTTTAGGAGTTTCCCAGGGTTCAGGGAAAAAGTGGGGACAGCTAAAAAAAAAACAAAAAACAAAAAACAAAACAAACAAAAAAAAGGTCATCTGCTTCTCCACAACTACAAAAAATCTTTTAACTAGACCCGAATGCTCTGTTACCTGCCCATAGAAATTCAGATATACCCCAACAGGGAGGTTCTCACAATACAGAAAAAGAGACTACTGAAGACTTGCTTTGTGGCTACTGAATATCTAGCACTGCAAGTCGACATGCTCTGCAAGTATATTTAGTGATGCATTCTCTATGGATTTTGAGAATACAAGATTAAGAATGCAGCATTGGCACTGATAACTTGAAGAGAACCTAGGTAGACTTGGGAATGGGGACCAGGTGTGGTGGCTCACACTTGTAAATCCCAGCACTCTGGGAAGCTGAGGTGGGTGGATCACCTGAGGTCAGGAGTTTGAGACCAGCCTGGCCAACATGGTTAAACTCCGTCTGTACTAATAATATAAAAATTCGCCTGGCGTGGTGGTGCATGCATGTAATCCCAGCTACTTGGGAGGCGGAGGCAGGAGAATCGCTTGAACCTGGGAGACAGAGGTTGCAGTGAGTCTAGATCATGCCACTGCACTCCAGTGGCATGAGTGATAAGAGCAAGACTCCGTCAAAAAAGAAAAAATAAAAATAAAAAGAATTTGGAATGGGGACACTGTAAGTTTGATTTCTTTTTCGAACTCTGTGCTAAAGGTAATTAAAATATACACCAGTAGGCCGAAATATGGTTTGAACACATACACAGAAAACAGCAAACACTTTAATGTATGTGTGCAATGTCGTCTATAGCCATCTTACAGACATCTTGCATTGCATCCACAACATCCCTGACTGCTAAAAAGGAGTCGGAGGAAGCCTTTAGGCTATCTACGCCATAATACCATTGAATGATGTTCAATTTCCCACCTCTGAACAACGTATCTGAGTGGAGTATTAAGACTTTTGAGAAAAACTTGAAAAGCAACCATTGCCTAAATCAGAAAACAGATTTCATTGCATGCACAAGCCATGCCAAAATCTAGTCAAAAACGAAGAGACTTTAAGATGGCTAAGTAACACACTTGGAAATATTTGTTGAAAGAAATTCAAAGATGGATGCTTTTAGTGATCATTGCTAAAAAAGCAAGCCAAAATAAATATATCTGAAGTGCTCACACTTCTATCTGACTTATGCTAGAGAGGCCCCTGTCCTCACAGAGACTCACTGTCCTTGTCCTTACATAAAATGAGGATAATGACAATATTTGCCCAACTTATTTCATAGACTTATCATGAGACTTGAACAAGATGTTGTGAAAACCCTTTACATATTGTAAAGTGGCCTGCAACAGTAAATAAATATATCTGGTGTTAAGTTACCTGGGAACATTGTCATCTCTCAAAATGCAAGTTCTTAGAGGACAGATTGCCTTTTAGGTCCTCTGTGAAGAACTTCGATTCAAGATCGCTACCCAAAGGGAAAGTAACAAGTGGTTTTGCAAATGATTTGAGTAATGATATGGCCATCAGAAGAGATCCTCTATTTCTCTGCTTCCTTGGTAACAAACTCAAAGTTTGTCAAAAAGTACTACTCTTAACAAAATAAATAAAAGTACTTCTAAATTTTCCCATTTGCTTTGCCTTGTGGTCTTTCTCTGTCAAATCATACAATCTATGCATTGTGAGTTGTTCAGTATTTTCAAATTATTCTACAAGGCACTACTGGGGGAGATACATATACACACACACACACACACACACACACATATATATATATGGAGAGAGAGTGAATATATGTGACTATGGAATAGATAAAATAGAGGAGCAGAACCTCACATAAAAGAAGACAACATAACCTCGTTTATTTTCTCCTTTTTTTCTGTTTTGTTGAGGCTACTGTCGCTTCCTTAGAGAATTCTAACCATTCTTTGAGACTCAACTTCAATACCATCCTTCCCTTGAGCCTTCTCTAATTTCTACCAGACAAGAATTGATCTTGTCTTTTTCTAAATTTCCTTGTCACTTTGTCTCCAACTCTCTCATGGCACTTAATTCAATCTAATATTTTATGTGCCTCTTTTGGAGTTGTGACTCTGATGTACTATCCTGTCGCTTGTCTGCACTACGCAGGCCTCGGCTTAACACACAGTAGTTGTTCAATAATTATTGATTAATAAGTTAAGTGAATATCTGAATAAAAATATAATGAATGTATGCTTTGCTTTTACTGTTACACAGGGAACCATGAGCTACTAGACATCAGGAAATAAGTAAATGACAAAAACCCCACGTTAGGCTGGATCTTTACAGGCATGTAATAGCCAGCCCTCATTAAAGAGTCCAGACCCTGCGGGCTGCGAGCATCCAATCCCCCACCGCATTAAACTTCCACGCTCTGAGTATGTGTTTACGGAAAAAAAATTGAAGGCTAACTGGTTCATGCGTAGCATGAAATTTCTGCTCTGCTAGGCCCTCAGGCATCTTGAAAAGTCAAATATTTAGGTGTCTGGCATTCTTATTCACTAGGAACATGATTTTGCGCTTCTTTCCTCTTCTTTTTCTCTTGCATGTAGCCACAGTTCCATAAATGCTCCCCTTGTATTGTGCTGTGGCTGTTGCCTTTCTTAAAGACAACTTTTTGCTTGGATGAATTCTGGAGCCTTCAGCGCTGAGGATTGTCCACTCTCCAGTTCTCATTACTAAGGTCCTGCAACCTGCCTGCTCTGCTCACCCTGATGCAGGGCTTGACGAATGCTCCACCCTGAGAAAACTTCACGTGCTCATGACTGCTGTTTTCCAGTGTACTTTTTGAGTGATCATGGCCTGGACAGAATTTTGTACATATTTACTAGAAACAGAAGCAACAAACCGTGTGTGTGTGTTTGTGCATGTGTGTGTGTGTATGTGTGTGTGTGTGTGTTTAACCCAGAAGCAGGTCTGGTATAAACGCCCAGACTACACCAAAGCACACTAGACAGCAACACTGCAGCTGAAATTTCTTTGTTTTTGCTTTAATTGTATATACCAAACTTCTGATTATATCACCCTTGGAAAAGACAAGCTTTATTTTTTTACTTTTTTAATTTAATTTGCTGTTTATTTATTTACTTGTTTATTCTTGCATACTTCTTATCAACTGTTTGTACCCATCTAAATGTTCTTTGGGATTTCTTTGAATTATCTAGCTATGCTATGCATCTCTTTTTTTTTTTTTTCTGTGGCTTTATGAAGTAAATTTCTCTTCCATGATTTTAAAATCACCTAATGTAACTCTTACTCTTATTTACAATTACTCTTCTATACGATTCCATTGTATACTCTTACTCTTCTATACTCTTACTCATCTATACAATTCCATTTGTCTTACTCTTCTATACAATTCTATTGCTCCTTTTTACTCCCTCAACCCTGACAGAGAACTTCTGCATACTGAACAAGATTTATTTCAGGGGAGGATGGAGCGAACCTGGTGAAGTGATGTCAGGCATGACAGTAATAATATGCACCACCAGGACATTTTTCCACTTTAACAAACTGGAAGTTGATGGTTTTGGCCAGGCCTTTTCTGAGATGGTTCTAAAAAACTTGATGATACCAGGCACTGGTGACATCACTTTATTTTAGTGAATAAGCCACTTACTTAAATGTTCTTCTTGACTTTGTTTCTGAACAAACATGAATTCCCTAACTTCTTTTCTCTTGCCTGGACCTTTCCATCCCTCTTTGGAAACCACACTGAATATGAGAGAGAATCACAAACCCCCAATGCACCCAAGTAAGCACAGTGACACCCTCTCTCCCTGGATTAGCGCTTCTGCAGAGCTCAATTCATGCCCATGAACAATTGTAAAGTTCAGTTGAGGTTTGAGGTTCTCCTACTAATGAATTACAGGCTGCAGAGAGTTGTCTTTGCTTCAGTATCTATGAAATAAGAAAAATTAGCTTCCATTGTCTCCATCACAAGGATACCATCAAATTAGTAACCTAAAATCTTCAATTTGCCTCACCCTTACGGCACAAAAGTTTGAACACAGGACAAAGAATAACTGTGACCATTTTGTTTCTGAAGACTGACTTAAAAAAAATATATCAATCCACTATGGAAAACTAGCTAATTCTCCTGACACGGACTAGAGTATTTCTGTCTGCCATGGTCTAATTCATGCCAGGGACTATTTCAGTGAAAATAAACTGATCATAAACCTTTGTTCACACACAAACACTTCTTCTGGGTCCTCATATTCATTTTCTTTTTATCATGGTTATTACTGAAAAGACTGGAGAATTATATCCTGCTCTGCTGTCTCCATTTAACCTTTTTCTCTTCAATACTCTCAAAACCCATTGCTCCAGAGGGCACAGCTGAGAAGGGCAGGCCAGGCAAATTGGCTGGGGAGCACACACTCACCAGATCCAGTGGTAGCAGAATTGTCGGTAATGGCGGGCTTGCACAGAGCAGGGGCACAATCATACCTGAGGTCGGACGGCACTCAGTAGAACTATGTGAACTGGTAGGCAATAAATTCAAGATTTATTCTAAGCAGCTTATAGATGCATCATTTCATGGGTTAGTTTGTGGCCAGCCTAGAGAGTATGTTTCTAGCATTCATTTTTTTTTTAAAATCAATTGTAGAGTCTACCATTTTGGAAGATTCTATTAAATGTGAAGCAACTCACAAAAGAACAACTGCAACAGTTATGAGAATCAAGCATTTTGTTAATGAGAAAGATTAAAGAATGTTTAATGTATTCATCTTACCTAGGTGTCAGCTGGGTCATGAATCAGAGATAATTTGACTTCAGCAATAATTGAAAGCAAAAATAGGAGTAGATGAATGTTTCATCAAGAATGCTGGGAATAGTAGTATAATGAGGGTAGTTCAAAGAGCAAAGTTGGCAAAAGATGTGCATTTGGTTGGAAATGGTAGCCACCTTCTTGACTGGGAGCCCCAAATAAATGCTCATGGAATAATTTTCCAAATGTTAAGAAACAGCACGGACACCACAGTGAAAATTAGAGCTTTCAGAAATTAACTAAATTGAAAATTAACTAAATTAAATTAAGAAATAACTGCCATTTTCTTTGTTATTATGTTGTATTAATACCTGTTATTTGGTTTCCCATGGCTTCTAATGAGTTCCATGGAATCTAAGCTATGAGCAAAAAACATCATACCTTTTTTGGCCTAAGGAAAATCACACATTTTTTAAAAAACTAATTAGTTTTTAAAATAATATTTGTAAAAAGTAAGTGCTAGAAGAATGGTCAGAATTAAATTATGAAATTATTTGGCTAGGTGAGTATTGCCTTTGTCAGAGAATGAATCAGTTTCTTCAAATTTAGCAGGCAGATTTGTGGTTTGGAGAAGTTGTGAGTGTCAAGTAGTCAAGGCATTCCTAAAGCTTTCTCACCATGTGTTCATAAATTTGTTTGTTAAGGAGACAATGAGGTGTCATGGACTCAGATAATTTCTCACTTATAGCAACACAGTATACTCAAAGACGTTTTCCTTGCCCCTCAGGGTCCAGAGTAGCTAGGTGGAGCCATCCCAGGCAGGTGCTAGGCACTGAGTTTAGGAGTTAGGAAATGCCTACTTTTAGAAGGAGCTGCTGGCAAACCTGGCCATCATTCCCTTTGAAGAGAGAGGTTTGGTTTTTTTTGTTTGTTTGTTTTTTGAGACAGGGTCTTACTCTGTTGCTCAAGCTGGAGTGTAATGGTGCAATCATAGCTCCCTTCAGCCTCAAACTACTAGGCTCAAGGGATCCTTCTACCTCAGCCTCCTGAGTAGCTGCGACTACAGGCATGTGGAATCACCCATGGCTAATTTAAAAAAACAATTGTTTTGTGGAGGCAGGGTCTTGCTATATTGCCCAGGTAGCTGTCGAACTCCTGGCTTCAAGTGATACTCTTGCCTCAGCTTCCCAAAGTGCTGTGGTTACAGGCTGAGCCACCATGTTTGGCTGAGATTAGGATTTTTTTTACCCTGGAAATTAAGCAAAACTCCAAAACAAACAAACAAACAAACAAACAGAAACAAAAAGCAAGGGGCAGAAGACTTTACCAGCTTGAAATATCTATCTGAAACTACCTTTAAAGAATCACTAACTCTAACTTCCAAGAGTGTTTGGAATGCAAAAACCCTTCTGGTGGGTGAGAAGACACATGATAATGCCAGGATTATGGAGAATTATCTCCCGACACTCTGGTTTAACAGAATACATGCACTTCAAGGCAGAAAGACCTAGGTTCAAATCCCAGCTCCAATATTTATTTCACTGCCTTTGGCAATTTACATAGACTGTCACAACACTAAGCTAAATACATGAATTGTTTCATTGTTGCACAACTCTCAAAAAGCTGAAATAAAGAACTTAGCTCAATGCCTTTCATATATTAAATCGCTAAATTTAATTACCTGCCTTCCTTGATCTTCCAAACTCATTCACCTTCTGAGACAATTCATCAAATGTACACTTTGTGTTGCTTTAGATAATAAAGGTGGGTTAGCAAATAACATCTATATTAAACAAAAACTACTTTACATATGCAAGATTTTTGTCCTAGAAAACAGACAATTATTCACTAGCTTCTCAGGCTTTGATAAGTTATTGAATCTATTTGGGTCTCAATTTTTTAATTTTAACGTAAGATAATTACACTATGATCACTGATTGCTCTTTTAAATTCTAAGCTGCATTTTCTTATAAATATTTTTATCAGGTAAAGAGTAATGCCTCTTAGTTTAATTTTTTGATATTGTATTTTTATTGAACTGTGGATTGTTTAAAAATATTGCAGTTTCTAAAAATTTCCTTCTGCCAACAATGCAATACAAACATTCTCACAATCAAACAACCTTTTATAACCACACTTGTTTAAAAAACAGGCATAAATATACTTATTTAGGATATATTCTCTCCTCTCCACATGATATCCTTAATATGTGCACGTTTATTACAAGATTAGAGTGGTTTCAAAAAAGAACCAATCTTCAAAGATTAGCATGAATGGGAGGACAAATCAATACGTATAATCTAAAGTGACACAGTCCACATAACAGATATTTGGCATAGGATTTGTTTATATATTTGCTTTTGCATACAGGTGTCTTTCACTGGATAGCATTTCAAACAAAAAGTGTAGCCACATTAAAAGCTGCCCCGGAAAACAGGATGCTTTTCCCGCCCAACATTGAAAAGACCAGTCACTTTTGCATGCCATTTCACTCTTGAGAATAGGCCAGATATCTTACCATGATTTGCTCTGACAAATTCCACCTCTCAATTTTCCCTCAGGACTATGGTACTACTTTTATGTATAGAGTTAGGAAGTATTTATCTATTATCATAAAGTTGCGTGTGATTATTAACCTATCTGATATCTAGCACAAAGTGGGACACTTTTTAAGGGCTGATTCACAGGAAATAAAGGTAAAAACCAAATTCAAGTAGATTTGCTAGAGGAGAACAATAGGTTAAATTAGAAGTTAAAAGAATATGAACTTCGGCCAGGTGGGGTGGGTCATGCCTGTAATCCCAGCACTTTGGGAGGCCAAGGTGGGAAGATCAAAAGGTGAAGAGATCGAGACTATCTTAGCCAACGTGGTGAAACCCCATCTCTACTAAAAATACAAAAAATTAGCTGGATGTGGTGGGGCGTGCCTGTAGTCCCTGCTACTCGGGAGGCTGAGGAAGGAGAATCGCTTGAACTTGGGTGGTGGAGGTTGCAGTGAGCTGAGATCATGCAACTGTAGTCCAGCCTGGCGACAGAGTGAGACTCCATCTTAAACAAACAAACAAACAAACAAAAAGCAGTATATGAACTTCTTCTGGCCTTTTGATCTACTGCGAATTAGGAGATATATGTGGGTCAGACTGCCAGAGGAGGAACTTCACCTTAGGCTGAAAGTAGGAAGTAATTACAATGGGCAACATACAAACATGTCAAAAAAAAAAAAAAAAAAAAAAACGTGATCTAGGCCATTAAAAACATGTGCTCAAGGTTAAGCATAAATTCAAAAGATATGTATTGTACTTGTTTTACATGCAAAATACTATCCCAGCTATGTCTCTCCGAAAATGGCATCAGAGAACTGAGAAAGCCAAAACCTTGGCTCAATTTGACACAACTTCTAGCTTATGGTGAACTTCAATGCCTCATATTGAATTAATCCACATACTCTTGTATTTTTGTAGCTGTGCCTTCATAGCTCATTATTTATATATAAAAAGTGATCTTACCGTAAACACTATCTTGAGAACATGTTAAGGACAGTGAGATTTTGACAGCAAGGATATGTTATCCTTGTTACACATAGAAATATTTGAATCCAAATTATATCAACATTGTTGATTTTTGTAAAGATTCTGAACAAAATTCTATTTACCAATTTCATTCTTGGATCAATACGCTATATGATGCTTTTAACTCATTTCCATCTGTTTCTATTTTCACTTTCGCTTTACTAAAATTGTCTTTACTGTGATCAATTTTTTTCTGTGTATATTGTACAATGAACAATTGAAAGATCACAGTCTTTTATGTATATTGAATTTAATCAATTATGGCTTCTTCATTTTACATGAAGAGTTTCTGTGCTGATATATGTGTTTTTTCTAAAAAATCCAATTTTGGACCATTTTTGCAGATCTAAATTTTGTCAAGAATATTTTATTGTTTCATCAATTTTTTAGTCAATAACATGTTATTTTAAAGAGTTTTAGTTGTTCTCAATTATATTTTGTTCCATTTGTTTCTACTATTTCTAATTTACTTCGGGTCAGTTTTTGCAGTTCTCAGTGTTCCCATGAGGTATTTTTCTTCAGTCGGTTTTCAATTATAACAAACTTTACTATGTGCACTTTTAGTTTACCTGACTTCTACAAGTCTAATTTTTCCTGGGTCAGTTGTTACACTTCTCAAATTTACTGACAAGTGTTTCTTACATAACAGTCAAAAAAATCAAATATGTGGTGGAATCAAATTATCTTCAAGGTCAAAACAATGGGGTCAACACTTTTTCTTTCAGTTGAGGATATGAGTAGCAAATTGGATGACAGCAATAATTCTAAATAAGATCTATTATATTCCAGTATAGTAACACGGGGTTAAGGCATATTTCAGGATAAAGACAATTCCCAGTCCCAGGCCTAGACCTTGAAATTTTGGTCTATTGAAGGGTAAGGTATTCAGTAGTTCCCAATTCATCCATGGCTTCTCAGAGGCTTCAGACTAGTGAGTTTAATTTAATGTATTTTCAAAAACTCATCTAAATTATTTCTTCCTTGGCATCACCACAATTCAGGGAGACTCATACTATAGCATAACACCATGGTTTTCAAAGAAAGACTGATATTTAGGAGAGACCAAGTAAACAATAAAACATGCTTCTAATTAAAGACGGCAAGTTGAACCCAAATTTACCTCTGCTTCTTTCCCAATGTTCACTAAACTGACAAAAGGGGGAAAATATTTTAAAGGGACAAAGGCAAAAAACAAAAAAAGGAAAGGGGAGGGATGAGTATAATAAAACTTTGGAAACTGTAAAGCAAAACTGCTAGTAGCAATTGACATAGACAGCTGAGAATGCCAAATTCTAAACTAGAAAGCTAAGAGACATCAAATTCACTCTGTAGAAACAACTTCCCTCTTCAAGGATTTGGCATTTGCAGCACCTGGGACCACTGTAAGTAAGATAAAAGTAGAACTACAACAGGAGATTTTTTAAAGTGTTTAAGAAGTAGCCAATCTTTCCAGTTACCTCCCCACTTATGTTTAGAAAATGCGTATCACAGCAAAGCCTGTCAGAGACACAACAACAAAAGAGAATTTTAGATCAATATCCCTGATGAACATCGATGCAAAAATCCTCAATAAAATACTGGCAAACCAAAACCAGCAGCACATCAAAAAGCTTATCCACCATGATCAAGTGGGCTTCATCCCTGGGATGCAAGGCTGGTTCAACATACACAAATCAATAAATGTAATCAAGCATATAAACAGAACCAAAGACAAAAACCACGATTATCTCAACAGATGCAGAAAAGGTCTTTGACAAAATTCAACAGCCCTTCATGCTAAAAACTCTCAATAAATTCGGTATTGATGGCACATATCTCAAAATAATAGGAGCCATTTATGACAAACACACAGCCAATATCATACTGAATGGGCAAAAACTGGAAGCATTCCCTTTGAAAACTGGCACGAGCCAGGGATGTCCTGTCTCACTACTCCTATTCAACATAGTGTTGCAAGTTCTGGCTAGGGCAATCAGGCAAGAGAAAAAACTAAAGGGTATTCAATTAGGAAAGGAGGAAGTAATTGTCCGTTTGCAGATGACTTGATTGTCTATTTAGAAAACCCCATTGTCTCAGCCCAAAATCTCCTTAAGCTGATAAGCAACTTCAGCAAAGACTTGGGATACAAAATCAATGTGCAAAAATCACAAGCATTCTCATACACCAATAACAGACAAACAGAGAGCCAAATCATGAGTGAACTCCCATTCACAATTGCTTCAAATAGAATAAAATACTTAGGAATCCAACTTACAAGGGATCTGAAGAACCTCTTCAAGAAGAACTACAAACCACTGCTCAATGAAATAAAAGAGGACACAAACAAATAGAAGAACATACCATGCTCATGGATAGGAAGAATCAGAATTGTGAAGATGGTCATAGTGCCCAAGGTAATTTATAGATCAATGCTACCCCCATTAAGCTACCAATGTGTTTATTCACAGAATTGGAAAAAATTACTTTAAAGTTCATATGGAACCAAAAAGGAGCCCGCATTGCCAAGATAATCCTAAGCCAAAAGAACAAAGCTGGAGGCATCACGCTACCTAACTTCAAACTATACTCCAAAGCTACAGTAACCAATACAGCATGATGCTGGTACCAAAACTAATATATAGACCAGTGGAACAGAACAGAGGCCTCAGAAATAACACCACACATCTACAACCATCAGATCTTTGACAAACCTGACAAAAACAAGCGATGGGGAAAGGATCTCCTATTCAGTAAATGGTGCAGGGGAAACTGGCTAGCCATATGCAGAAAACTGAAACTGGACGCCCTCCTTACAACTTATACAAAAATTAACTAAAGATGGATTAAAGACTTAACAGTAAGACCTGAAACCATGAAAACCCTAGAAGTAAACCTAGGCAATACCATTCAGGACATAGGCATGGACAAAGACTTCATGACTAACACATCAAGAGCAAAGGCAACAAAAGCCAAAATAGACACATGGGATCTAATTAAACTAAAGAGCTTCTGCACAGCAAAAGAAACTATCACCAGAGTGAACAGGCAGCCTACAGAATGGGAGAAAAGTTTTACAATCTATCCATCTGACAAAGGGCTAATATTCAGAATCTACAAGGAGCTTCAAGAAATTTACAAGAAAAAATAAAAAATAAAAAAGTGGGTGAAGGACATGAATAGACACTTCTCAAAAGAAGACATTTAAGTGGCCAAGAAACATGAAAAAAAATCTCATCATCACTCACCATCAGAGAAATGCAAATCAAAACTACAAGGAGATACCATCTCACACTAGTTAGAAAGGCGATCATTAAAAAGTCAGGAAACAACAGGTGCTGGAGAGGATGTGGTGAAATAGGAATACTTTTACACTGTTGGTGGGACTGTAAACTAGTTCAACCATTGAGAAGACATTGTGGTGATTCCTCAAGGATCTAGAACTGGAAATACCATTTGACCCACTCATCCCTTTACTGGGGATATACCAAAAGGATTATAAATCATGCTGCCATAAAGACACATGCACACGTATGTTTATTGTGGCACTATTCACAATAGCAAAGACTTGGAAACAACCCAAATGTCCATCAATGACAGACTGGATTAAGAAAATGTGGCACATATACACCATGGAATACTATGCAGCCATAAAAAAGGATGAGTTCATGTCCTCTGTAGGGACATGGATGAAGCTGGAAACCATCATTCTCAGCAAACTATCGCAAGAACAGAAAACCAAACACCACATGTTCTCACTCATAGGTGGAAACTGAAAAATGAGAACACTTGGACACAGCAAGGGGAACATCACACACTGGGGCCTGTCATGGAATGGGGGGAGAGGGGAAGGATAGCATTAGGAGATATATCTAATGTAAACGATGAGTTAATAGATGCAGCACACCAACATGGCACATGTATACACATGTAACAAACCTGCAGGTTGTGCACATGTAACCTAGAACTTAAAGTATAATTTTAAAAAAAGGAAAGAAAAAAAAAGAAAATGCGTATCCAGCCCTATCCTTGCCTTTTGCCCCAGAAAGCAATGGGTAGTTTATTATCTGGAGAGAATAAAACAGAGGGTCTACATTGGGGAAATGTTGTACTGTCATTAAGTCCTTCCTGTATTCCTATGAGATGGGAATAGGAACATGCATAAGGTTACACTATGTGCATTCTTTTTAAATCATTTAATGAGGATGCCAGACATGGACATGTGTTGTGCTAGCTGCAGGTATAGTCAAGTATGCTAGCATAGATGTACAGGTACAAAGCTACTGCCTGACAACACAGAGTGCATGCAGTCATGCATTCTGCTGCAACCATCCTTCATTCTGAAAGATGCCATTCATTTTAGATATAAATCAGCAATCAACCCACATAGACCTGTTGTTGCTATGATACTAACACTGAAAATTATTTACTACATTTTAAGGGATTTGTCATAGAAACAAAGTTGGAGGGGGAAGATGCATACAGAAACAAATATTCCCATATGTTAGGAAGCTACTGCTACACTTTTGTCTTTCATCCTCAAACACAATCTGCAACAGGTTAAGAACTAGGCAATGAGGCATGAAAGCACACACTGAAGCCACTTCTAACACCTACAGTTTTTCATGTGCTTTGCCCGAAGAGTTCAGAATGCAGTGTTCATTAGATATAGCTCAGGGCAAAACTGAGAAACTGAAAGTCTTCTGAATCTACCATCTTCTAGGGAACTACTGAGCCAGCTATAATTTGCTCACACCTGTCTCTCCTGCATTCACCACAGCACGTACAATGTAACCTAATGAGCTTTAACTTTGTCCCCAGATACTCTTATTTATGGTTACTAACTGCCGCAATACCTTCAGGTCAATATCTGGGACAATCCAATCTGATTTTGAATCTAGATACAACATCCTATCTCTCCTTTCATCTCTTTTTCTTTTAGAAGCAGTGTAAATTACTGGCATTTGCAATGACAGCAAACAGAAATTCTCAATAGCAAAGGTATATTTTGGTTGCAATAAGAAGTAGATATAATTTTCTTATGAGTGCTCTCATCATGAAACCCAATCTCTTTGTGTGTTAACAGTGGCACCAACACTTGGAGTATCTAACTTTCAGCATGATTGTCTCACAGGTATTGGACAATTCTTACTCTCTTCTATTAACTGGTTTCTGAAAGTATAATATGGATATAATATAGCCAACACTTATCTTTACCAACAGGCATGCCTTATTGCCTGAAAGTAAATGTCACTTGGTGGCAAATAGGATAAATTGCATGTAACCTCGCAATACATGTGCTTGGAGTCACAGTCAGATCCCAGGTCCACCACTTACTAGATAGAGCTCAAACAAGTCGTATACATTCCCTTGACATTGGTTTCTGCAACTGAAAAATGAGAAAGGGCCATATTTACCTCATGGGGTTAGTGTGAAGAGTAAATGAGATCATGAAGGTACACAGATTGATAGATTATATATATTACTATATTTATATAGAAGATAATATAGACAGATTACACTAGATATAATCTCAAAAGAAACTGTTCCAGAAACACATAGTAGGTGCTTAATACCTAGTACAGTATTAGAGAAGAGCTTTGCTGTTAGATTCTTTTAAGTTGAGCTACTATTGCATAATTACTATGTTCAGCAAAAGGTACAGAATTGCAAAATAATAAAGAAGTCAAGTACTTTCTCCTTGAACTTAGAAACCAATAATAACAAAAAGAAGAATATATTTAAAAAAAAACAAAAGAACTTGTCCTCCTTCTTCCTAACTCCTTGGATAGAGAAATCTGGGTCCACTGGGAGAATAGCTCTCACTGGCCACGTTGCTAATATGAAACATTTGTTCTTGCCAGTTACAGGCAGAAATGAATCCTTTAAATGTGGCCTCTCATCAGAAGCTGTGCCAAGCCAGTGGCATTTCCCAGGCAGCAAGTATCTCACCAGCTCCGTTTCATCTTTTAATGTCAAGTTCACTTTAAGAATCAACCTTTGGAGAGTCTCCTGTGGCCACTTGCCACCTCCACTAAAGGCCGCCTTTCTAAAGTGTTTTTGAAAAACACAAACAAACAACAAACAAACAAAAACCCAGATAATTATTTTCATGTTCCCCTAGAGATACGGCACTTTTGAAGTTGACTTTAGATACAGCCAGAGATTCAACATGATGCAGAAGTTCTCTTCATCTGCTGCTACCCTTCTGGCCCCTTGTGTTTTGGCAAAAGAAACAAAAAGAGAATGAAGATGTGATAAAGATAAAAGAGGACCTCCTTCAAGGAATCAGGAACTGATTTTTTTTTTTGTCTCCTAGAAAGCCACTATGAAATGTGAGGGCAGAGAGATTATGACTCTCTTTAATAGTGAGATGTTGCCCTCAGAACTATATCACTGAGGGCAGCAGTGGTAAGCTGAGCAGACTAGTGCATAAAGCCAGGAGCCGTGAATAGAGAAATGGAATATGCCTTCAGAGCTAAATGTATGCAAGAATACATAAATTTGGCTGGAACTGGATATGAAGTCAAATATTTTGGAGGCATGAGAGGAGGTCCAAGAAAATAATATTTCCAGGGCTAAATCAGCTAATTACAGAGCAATCTATCACTGGCCGGACCATACATGTGCAGCAGTTAACAATAGTAAGAGAACATTCAGAAATGAACTTGTTCATACTCAAGACTGGAAGCATCAAAAGTGTGAGACAGAAGACATTCATTCACCAATATTCAAGTTAATAGACAAAACCAATGACCAGCTAGAGAGTCCTGCAATTTTTTTCCCCACTTGACTTAAAGCAGAGTCAGACTAAATTTTTTGTGACATAAAACTTAGACATTGGGAGAGAGGACCCTTTAAGAAAATAATTCATTATTACAAATATAGCATTACTACAGTCCTTCTCAAGGTCTAGAAAGGGGCACATGAAAATGAGGGGCTTATGCTTTATCAGTCTGACAGTAAATCCACCTCTGTTTCAAAAGTTATCAATGAGGAACATGTTTTGCTGTCTGAATGCTTTCTTTGGGCACCATCCCCATAATATCTTACTATAACTTTCTGGGTTGAATTGGAAGCTGGCAAAAAACAACACTGCCAAACTTGAATTAGTAGATATGCAATGGAAAATTTAATATGGGAAGAAGGTTCTAGTTTTTCTCTTTATTTTGACATGCTAAATGACACTAGAAAAGGTAATTTTAACTATAAATACAGTACATTTAATTCAAAATGAATTTAACCAATAAAGAGATACAGCAAATATTCACCAGAATCATGCCATTATATTTCTAGTTTTTTCAAAGGTCTGAGTGCGTGTGTATAATTGTGTTTGTGTGTGTTTAATCCAAAATATCCAAATTGTATTCACAAGATCGTCATTCTATCAGATGCCACCTTATGTTTATAGAAGATTTGGGTGGTTGACTTTTCTTCTCTTTCTATTATTTACATGTGTGTTAGTTGATTTTTGATGGCATTCTATAATCAAGCTCCATGTTAACATAATGGTTTTAACATAGAAATAATAGTTTTAGAATTTTGAAAATTACATTGCTGTAGATGGAATAACTATATTAAGATGTGTATACTGAAAATCTTGACATAAGTTAACTCCCTCAAACTGGATTGCCAAAAAAATGAAACTTTTCCTAAAGCCCAGGAAATCTCTAACCAGATAATTGGGCAACTCCTGGAATGAGATTCTAATCTATAATTCCTACCTCTCTTATTTATCATATCACATTTGGATGGAGCAAGAAGAGGAACTACCTTTTACATTTAAAAAATTGTTTTAATGTATGCAAACAATACTCCAAAAAGAGTAAAAGCTTTTTTGGATGACTGCCATAATGCCATTTTCTACATAATGTGTTTCAGAGATAATACTCAGTCTTTTTTTATTTGTATGGCAAGAAAAAAACAAGGCTAAGATTATCTTTTTACAGTATATGAATTCCATTTACTTTATTTTTTACAATTTCTTCTTAAAGTCCAAGTATCTCTGACAGCTATTATTTTTTATAAGCAGAATGGTGTGGCAAAGAGAGCATGCATTACATGTAGAGAACCTTCAATTATTGTCTCAATTCTGCACTCAGGGCTTCTGCTTTCTTATTTTTAAAAAGGGGAGATTATTTCTACGTAACGTTGGGGATTCTTTCCAGCTTTAACATTCCATGATTGTTTGATAAATTTATCTAGTCACTGTTTTCTTAATGGTTTTGAAGCATTATCTTGGCAATCATTAGATTACATTGCTTTTCTTAATCCGGAGTCATCACTGCTGAATTCAGCATCTTTTATTCAGCCCAGCTGATGATGTTCTTTAAGGGCAGGGGAGAACCCAAATATTCCATATTCTTTCTGCAGCCAAGCCAGTGAAATATTTCTGCTAGACCTTTTTCTGCTTGTCCAAAATCCTAGTTATTTTTGATGGCAATACAGAAATGAGTTAAAGTCAGCTTTCAGTTAATCAACACTTTTTTTGTTTGTTTTTTAAACACATGCTATATACCGGGAACACCTGTAGGCACTAGAGATACAGCAGTGAACAATACAGGCTTGATTTAAGGAAAGAGCAAAAAGGATATGTTCTCTAGGTAGAGAACATATCACATGCAATTGCCCTGTGATGGCAGCAAGGAACATGAGTAAATGGTGTTACAGAAGGCAGATAGGGCTGAATTCCAGGAAGTAAAGAATCATCTGGTAGGAGATGAGATTGGAGATATTTGTAGGGGTCTGAGTACACAAAATTATTTTGTATCAATTATGATGTTTCATCTTTAAGAACAAAGGAAAATCATGGAAAAGACCATAGTAACATGATTAGATTTACTTGTCGATCATTTTTCACTTGAGAAAGGAAAGAGGTGAGGCAAATTTGTCTAGAGTTAGATTATGTGGAGAATTAAACAGTGGTGTTATTGGTTTATTGTTATTCTGGATTCTGCTCTGGACTGATAACCTAACTTTTTTTGAATGCTTTATTTCTAGAGTACTAGTCGAGGCAGTACCAGGGAGACAACAGAAAGTTATTCTCCATCATTTATGTAACTAAAATGAATTTAGACTTCTGAAGGGTAGTCGTAGGTCCCACAGAATTCCCAGGGTATAGACTTGCAGCTTTACCACATAAGTGGCAACACAGCTGTATGTTCTCCAGGAGCAATTATTTCATGAGCCTGCCAGCTACTAGACAGTATGCCCAAGAGAGGGCACCCAAATTATTCTGTTTATTCTTCCTGGGTCCTTGTGATAGTTCCATATTTTCTCCCATTTTTTTCTTTCAATTAAATGCACACATCTTCTTTATTCCTGAGAAACTACATAATTTCCATAAGAGATTCACATTTCTGCTAAATGGCACCTCAGCATCATGTAGCCTCCATTCAAAAAATGATTTCCCACAATATTGAACACCAGGAAGCCCATGTCCTTTCTAGCTTAGAATGCCCTATGTTCTTGTGTACTGTTAGGGAATCTTATGTAGTATTCCTGGCCCTCACCTACCTCTTATCCTGACACTGGGGTGATTTCAGTTGAGTCTAAGAAGGGAGGGCTGAATGGGACATAGCTTGATATTTATCCTTTTAGTCTTCTTAGTCCGTTTCCCAAGGCAATACCAACTGAAACTTTTAGTAGATAATGTTACAACATCATTTGCTGTCTGATAATATGTCACAAGACTAGGAGTTCTAGATCTGGCTAGTGGACAATATATATATATATGCTTGAGACACATCAGACACTCAATGAATATCAAAAAAAAAATATTCAACTTATTCTATGACTAAACCCATTTGTTGACTTGTCAAGATTGGCAATGCTGAACTTGATAGTAGAATAACAGGCATAATAACAGGAAATAATATTGAAGAGGAGTGAGATGGGGCAGGCAGCAGGTAGTTTGTTGACTTCTGAACTCTACAAAACTATATAGCCTGGTCAATGATAAGTTAATCCTCTGTGTTCCCCACAAGATCAGATATCTCCCCCTTTAGATGAAATTGTTCCCTAATTAAATAAAATCTGATAATGGAAAAGAACATTAAGCAATTACTTGAATAGTTTCAGAAGGATGCAGTGACTATTAACTGGTAAAACACATTGATGACAAAAACAAAAATAGAAAAAAATATATGAGGATTTGATTACTGTGTGCAGAAATACATTTTTTTCTCTTCTAGAAAAATGGGATTAGAATACAAGGCAGAATATAAGTACAAATGGCAATGTCTTACTGATACTACTAGAAGTGTGCATGTTTATTTCTGTTATTCTTCCAAATATGGTTAAATGAATTTTACTGTTTGGTAGGTAGCCTAAACATTACATCCATCATCTTTTTCTTTCTCTGATTTTTTCCCCTCTTTGAAATTGTTATTAAAATGAGAATAGAATGGTTGCTGCCTGTGATCATTAGCTTGCAGAGGCTGGCTTATAAAACAGATTGTTAGTGCCATGAACACAGGCCTGGGAATTCTATCATCCAGTCCCTGATGTGGCATGCCAATTCTCAGGGAATGGCTTATCCTAAATAGTGTTTGCCGTTATTCATAAATATATAATGACAGTGATCCTTAAGCAAACTTCATCCAAATCACTCAATTCTGCACCAGTAATGACTGTACACCCAGTAAAAAGCAGTAAGGGGCAGTTGCTCTACACT
This sequence comes from Trachypithecus francoisi, assembly GCF_009764315.1. Lineage (NCBI taxonomy): Eukaryota > Metazoa > Chordata > Mammalia > Primates > Cercopithecidae > Trachypithecus > Trachypithecus francoisi. The sequence goes on along the minus strand of NW_022681453.1, from coordinate 72,118,116 downwards.
GTTTGTAATATTTGCCATTATTCAAATTCTGTGTAACTAACCCTTCATAGCTAAAAGGCTAGTCTCCAAAATTTGGAGGGACTAATTCACTGCTGTGGATTTTTAAATTTCCAAGGTTAAATGAGAAGACACAAAGCAATGACATCAGGAAAATGGAATGAGCAATGAAAACAAAAATATTTTACAGGTTTGACGATCAACATTATTTTATCTCAGAATTTATAGAGGTTATTATAAAAACTAAGAAAGTAATATATTAATATTTAGTTACCCTGTGGATGTAAACATAAATAAATGGAAAAACATGTCATTCTAGGATAAAGATTCAATAGTGTAATGAAAACATTTCTCTATAAACTTAGCACAATCTCAATTGAAATACCAAGATAATCCAAGTTTTATATGGAAAATAAAGCACGTAGAAAAGTCACGATAAAAACAAAATAAAATTTAAAAAGGAAAAGTCGGCCAGGTATGGTGACCTGGGTTGGATACAGTAGCTCGCCCGTGATCCCAGTATTTTGGGAGGCTGAGGCTGGCAGATTGCCTGAGTCCAGGAAGTTGAGACCAGCCTAGACAACATGATGAAACCCTGTTTGTACCATTAAAAAAAAAAAAAAAAAGCCAGGTATGGTGGCACACTCCTGAAGTCCCCGCTATTCAGGAGCCTGACATGGTAGAATTACCTGAGCCTGGGAGGTCAAGGCTGCAGTGAGCCGAGATCATGCCACTGCACTCCAGCCTGGGAAACCACAGTGCAGTGAGACCCTGTCTCAAAAAATGAAATAAAATAAAATAAAATACAGTGAAAGAAGGGAAACTGAGACTACTAAATATTAAAACATACTGAGCTACAATACTTTATACAGTTTATACTGGCTCAGGATTTCAGAATGACAATGAACAAGGAAAATAATATGGAGAGATAAATACTGAAGGGGATATAACATTTGATAATGGTGAATAAAAGGTAGATTTTTAAAAAATGTTGTTGCAACATCAGTCCAGTATTTTAAAAAATATGACTGGATCCCTTTCTTATACATGAAGATAAGGTCCAAGTAGAAAAAAACAATAAATAAATATATAAACAGAAAAATAAAAGAAAGAAAAAGACTAATACGGATGAAAGAGAAATACATATTTTTTTCTAAAACACCTGAAGGGGAAAATTACAACCAAGAAGCCAAAAAAATTTTGATATATTTGCATAAAATTTAAAAACTCCGGCCACTTTCCAATTTATCATAAACTAAATCAAAAGAAAAATGATAGTTGTGAAAGCTATTTCTATCCCATATGATAGTCTAAGGATTAATATGTTCAATATTAAAATCATTTTATGAATCAAATTTTATTTTGTATATTTATTCTTGTGGAGGTGGGTGACAGAGTCTTATGCTGTCACCCAGGCTCACGTGCAGTGGTGCAATCTCAGCTCACTGCAGCCTCTGCATCCCAGGCTCAAGGGATTCTCAGGCCTCAGCCTCCCGAGTAGCTAGGACTACAGGTGTGTGCCACCATGCCCGGCTAATTTTTGTATTTTTTGTAGAGATGGGGTTTTACCAGGTTGGCCAGGCTGGTCTTGAACTCCCGACCTCAGGTGATCCGCCCGCCTCAACCTTACAAAATCCTGGGATTATAGGCATAAGCCACTGTGCCTGGCCATGGATAAAATGTTAAACTATTCAATAGAAAAAATGAGAACAATAACATGGACAAACACTTTTTAGAAGAACAAAACATCAAAATAGTAAAAATTTAAAACTTTTATGTTACATAATGCTGAAGGGAAATATACTGAAACACTAGATACACTGTTGGTGGACATTTACACTGATACACTTTGTACACTCTTTGGCAATATCCATAAAAATGTGTGCTCCGTATTTCCTTTGACCTAACTATTCTTTTTCTGATAACTCATCCCACAGAGATATTCACCAATTTTACAAAATATGTGTATAAAGAGGTTCATTGCAACATTCTTTGTAATAGCAAAAAAAAAAAAAACAAACAAACCATACAATAAAAACAAAAACCTTGTAAACAACTTCATCTGTAAAAAGAAACAGATTAAGTCACTATGCACTGATTAAAATAAATGAAGTATGCCTATTTATAATGTGTGCTTAATGTCCTGGTGACACTGTTGTGTAAAAAAAACAAAATGAAATTATGTAACTTGGAACAGTTTGATCTCGTTTCTGCTTTTTTCTCTTAAAAATGTAAATTTTGTATGAGTTTATATAAGCAAGAAATAGCTAAACAACACTTCCTTTAGCTCATACAACATTACTGATAAATAATGTTTGGTACCATTCAGTTGCCTCCAAGTTAGAACCTAAACTTTAAGGCCAACCAATAATTCCCATCCCTACTTACACAAATCTAACTTATTCGGCTTTAAGAATACACTGTTGTCTCTTAACTCATCGAGGTATTTTTCCTCGTTAATGTTTTCAGGGACAAATGAGAGCACAATACACGTGATCACATTGGATGAAATATTTATATCGGAAAGCATATGAGTGTTATAGATCAATGGATGTTATATAATGGAGAAGATGCCTAAACCACTGTCTATAAATAACTGCAGTTTTAAGTATGCAGGCAAGGGAGGAGAAAGTAGGATCTATCCTTTCCATCACTATATTAATCTTGCTGAGTCTTTCCATACAGTTCAGTTAATTCTTAAAAATCAAGAATGTTCAAATGTGGAAGATTCCAAGAATGGAATTATTTTCAAGTAACATATGCTGGCTTATATATTTCTTTAGTCAAGAAAGAAAATGGTATTGTTGAATTTGAAGGGATTTTGGGTAAAGCTGTAGGGAAGTCAGTCCATCCGGCGATGCCTTAGGTCACTTCAAATGAGAAGAGTGGAACAAAGAGGATTTGACTCGTCCTCGACAGGATGTTGCTTATTATCATCTCTGCACTGTGTTTATGCCATTTTCCTATCTGACCTTCCCAGGCAGCATAAATTTGCCATAAATTTGTAGGTTCTATAATACACAGGTTCTGAAATTTGCCAATTTGCTGCCTACGGCTTTGGACGAATTACTTAACCCCCAAACTATAAAATATACCATAATCCTCTCATCTATAAAATGTACCATAAAGCCTATGTCCTAGGGTTGTTGAAAGGATTAAATGATAAGAGTGCAAAGTGCTTAGCATGGTACCTCACACATAGTAAACACTTAGAAGATGCTGTTTTATATTCTTACTTTCTAATCATCAATTTGAAAATTGCCATCTAATGTCAAGATCGTCTGATGTCTTTTTATTTCTACACCTAGCACCTATACAAATTAATCTTGAAACATGACAATTCTACATCCCTTTGTGCTCTCAGGTATCTGTTGATCCTGCCAGTCTCCCATAACATGGTAAACAATTACAGGGTACAGGCTATGTACCTCTTCTCTTTTTTATACTCCCTCTAAACAGTATCTAGTACATGCACACACAACAAATGGCCAATGAATGGTGTTGCCTTAGCTCTCTGACAGCTAGAGAGATGCAGCACTCCCAGGTTGTAATATTTACTGCCCGTATCTTACAACTGAGTAACTAGTTAACCATCCAAAGAAGAAAACAACACGCTGATTAGAACTTATGGTAACAGTTCCTGTGGGTCGATTTCAGAATTCACCTTCTCACTCGTGTGTTTAGCTGCTTCTGTAGGAGAGACACAGTGGCTACATGTCGTAATTCCCCTTCCTTATATGGGCTACTGTACAAATAGATGCAATCAATGAGGAAGAAGCTGCTTACTTTCTCAAGCTTGGTAAATATCATACCAGAAGATGAGTCATCTTTGCTGGGAGATATACAAAAGAACAATTATAGAGTGTTGTCAGGATATGAATATAATATTTACGTAGGACGTTTCACCCAAGTATAACCACTTGCACATGTATATTGTACCACTAATATTAAAATGTTCATTTAGTATTTAATAATTAGCAGTAAGGTTACTGTAGTAATATTTCCCTATAAGGATCCTTCTCGTATTTCTAGGGAAAAATGAATAAAGTATGTGTCTAATTAAAAATTCTTATCGCCTCACACATCAGACACCAGTTTGATTTCTCCTTTTAACTGCAGTGAGGTCACACTCCTGCATTTGTGACATAGCAGCGGGTTGTCATGGAGATAATAGCTTTATCAGCAACTCTGCTTTGCCGTGCCTTCACAGCAAGGTTACCAAGAAGCAGATGGGCTGTGAAGGAGACAAACTCTTCTGTCTAAACACAAATAGCATTGATAATTAATTAGCTGAGGCAGCAGGAGAAATTATGAAAATGTGTGAAAGGTAAAATAATTTCTATTTATTACAGCCTTGATAGTTTTATTCCTCTTGCCAGAGAAAGATCACATCCCTCTCCACCTTGGAAAAGTTGTATGATGTACTGACTATGGCACTAACTGGTTTGAGTATGCTGGTGTTCACTTTCTGGATTTTGATTTCTTGGTTAAGAAAGCAAAGTAGGTATAGTAAGTATTTTGAGCAGCTTTGAGTGAGATCCCAGCAGTCCTATTATTCTTGCATTCATTGTGATCCAGTTTCTGAAGCTGTAAGCTAAACTGCAGGTGTCATTCAGCTGATGGGATTTAGAAGGGGTGGAGATGCCTTCCAGTGTCCCTGAAATCACATCATGGTTCTATCTGGCATTGAAGAATTTTCAAGCACAGGATAATAGAGTTTTAGTTATAGAAATGACTTTGCAGGCTGTCCTTGTCCAGGGTCTCTGAACAACTAGGTTCTTGAGATGTTTTGAATAATCAGCTCATATTCATTCAAGATAAAACTGAAAGTTTAATATGATTTAGTTAAAATGTGATTTTTTAAAAAAAGAAATTACTTTAAGTTCTGGAATACACATGCAGAATGTGCAGGTTTGTTACATAGGTATACATGTGCCATGGTGGTTTGATGCACCCATCAACTCATCATCTACATTAGGCATTTCTTTTAATGCTATCCCTCCCATAGCCCCCTCACTCGGCAACAGGCCCCAGTATGTGATGTTCCCCTCACTGTCTCCTGTGTTCTCATTGTTCAACTACCATGTGTAAGTGAGAACATACAGAGTTTGGTTTTCTGTTCCTGTGTTAGTTTACTGAGAATGATGGTTTCCAGCTTCATCCATGACTCTGCAAAGGACATGAACTCATTCTTTTCATGGCTGTATAGTATTACATGGTATAAATGTGCCACATTTTCTTAATCGAGTCTATCATTGCTAGGCATTTGGGTTGGTTCCAAGTCTTTGCTATTGTGAACAGTGCTGCAATAAACATACGTGTGCACGTGTCTTCATAGAATTATTTATAATTTTGGGGATATATACCCGGTAATGGGATTGCTGGGTCAAATGGTATTTCTGGTTCTAGATCCTTGAGGAATTACCACTCTCTTCCACAATGGTTGAACTAATTTACACTCCCACCAACAGTGTAAAAGCATTCCTGTTTCTCCACCTCCTCTCCAGCATCTGTTGTTTCCTGACTCTTAATGATTGCCATTCTAACTGGCATTAGATGACATCTCACTGTGGTTTTGATTTACATTTCTCTAATGACTAGTGATAATGAGCTTTTTTTTCATATGTTTGTTGGCTGCTTAAATGTCTTCTTCTGAGAAGTGTCTGTTCATATTCTTAGCCCACTTTTTGATGTTTTTTTTTTTTTTCTTGTAAATTTGTTGAAGTTTCTTGTAGATTCTGAATATTAGCCCTTTGTCAGATGGATAGATTGCAAAACTTTTCTCCCATTCTGTAGGCTGCCTGTTCAATCTGATGATAATTGATTTTGCTGTGCAGAAGCTCTTTAGTTTAATTAGATACCATGTGTCTATTTTGGCTTTTGTTGTCATTGCTTTTGTTGTGTTAGTCATGAAGTCTTTGTCCATGCCTATGTCCTGAATGGTATTGCCTAGGTTTACTTCTAGGGTTTTCATGGTTTTAGGTCTTACTGTTAAGTCTTTAATCCATCTTGAGTTAATTTTTGTATAAGTTGTAAGAAAGAGGTTCAGTTTCACTTTTCTGCATATGACTAGCCAGTTTCCACAGCATCATTTACTGAATTGGAGATCCTTTCCCCTTTGCTTGTGTCAGGTTTGTCAAAGATCAGATGATTGTAGATGTGTGGTATTATTTCTGAGGCCTCTGTTCTGTTCCATTGGTCTATATATCTGTTTTGCTACCAGTACCATGCTGTTTTGGTTAATGTAGACTTGTAGTATTGTTTGAAGTCACGTAGTGTGATGCCTCCAGCTTTGTTCTTTTGACTTAGGACTGTCTTGGCTTTACAGGCTCTTTTTAGGTTCCATAGGAAATTTAAAGTAGATTGTTCTAATTCTGTGAAGAAAGTCAATGGTAGCTTGAGGAGGACAGCACTGAATCTATAAATAACTTTGGGAACTATGGCCATTTTCATGATATTAATTCTTCCTATCCATGAGCATGAAATGTTTTTCCACTTGTTTCTGTCCTCTCTTATTTCCTTGAGCAGTGGTTTGTAGCTCTCCTTGAAAAGATCCTGGCCGGGCGCGGTGGCTCAAGCCTGTAATCCCAGCACTTTGGGAGGCCGAGACGGGCGGATCACGAGGTCAGAAGATCGAGACCATCCTGGCTAACATGGTGAAACCCCGTCTCTACTAAAAAAAATACAAAAAAACTAGCCGGGCGACGTGGCGGGCGCCTGTAGTCCCAGCTACTCGGGAGGCTGAGGCAGGAGAATGGCGTGAACCCGGGAGGCGGAGCTTGCAGTGAGCTGACATCCGGCCACTGCACTCCAGCCTGGGCGGCAGAGCGAGACTCCGTCTCAAAAAAAAAAAAAAAAAAAGAAAAGATCCTTCACATCCCTTGTAAGCTGGATTCCTAGGTATTCTCTTTGTAGCAATTGTGAATGGGAGTTCACTCATGATTTGGGTCTCTGTTTGTCTGTTATTGGTGTATAGGAATGCTTGTGATTTTTGCATATTGATTTTTGTATCCTGAGACTTTGCTGTAGTTGCTTATCAGCTTAAGAGATTTGGGGCTGGGACAATGGGGTTTCCTAAGTATACAATCATATCATCTGCAAACAGAGACAATTTGACTTCCTCTCTTCCTATTTGAATACCATTTCTTTCTCTTGCCTGATTGCCCTGGCCAGAACTTCCAATACTATATTGAATAGAAGTGGTGAGAGAGGGCATCCTTGTCTTGTGCCAGTTTGCAAAGGGAATGCTTCCAGCTTTTGCCCATTCAGTATGATATCGGCTGTGGTTTGTCATAAATAAGTCTTATTATTTTGAGATACATTCCATCAATACCTAGTTTATTGAGAATTTTTAGCATGAAGGGGTGTTGAATTTCATCGGAGGCCTTTTCTGCATTTACTGAGATAATCATGTGGTTTTTGTCATTGTTTCTATTTATGTGACAGATTATGTTTATTGATTTGCGTATGTTGAATCAGCCTTGCATCCAAGGGAAGAAGCCAAGTTGATTATGGTGGATAAGTGTTTTGATGTGCTGCTGGATTCAGTTTGCCAGGATTTTATTGAGGATTTTTGCATCGATGTTCATCAGGGATATTGGTCTGAAATTTGCTTTTTTTGTTGTATCTCTGCCAGGTTTTGGTATCACCATGATGCTGGCCTCATAAAATACATTAGGGAGGAGTCCCTCTTTTTTTATTGTTTTGAATAGTTTCAGAAGGAATGGTACCAGCTCCTCTTCGTACCTCTGGTAGAATTTGGCTGTGAATTTGTCTGGTCCTGGGCTGTTTTTGGCTACTAGGCTGTTAATTACTGCCCCAATTTCAGAACTTGTCATTAGGATAACAATAACAAGGGATAATCCCTATTCAGGGATTTGACTTCTTCCTGGTTTAGTCTTGGTAGGGTGTATGTTTCCAGGAATTTATCCATTTCTTCTAGATTTTCTAGTTTATTTGCATATAAGTATTTATAGTATTCTGTGATGGTAGTTTGTATTTCTGTGTGATCAGTGATGACATCGCCTTTATCAATTTTTTTTTTTTTTTTTTTTTTAGACAGAGTCTCACTCTGTTGCCCAGGCTGAAGTGCAGTGGCACAATCTCTGCTCACTGCAAGCTCTGCCTGCTGGGTTCATGCCATTCTCCTGCCTCAACCTCCTGAGTAGCTGGGACTACAGGCGCTTGCCACCACATCTGGCTAATTTTTTTTTTTTTTTTTTTTTTTTTTTTTAGTAGAGATGGGGTTTCACCATGTTAGCCAGGATGGTCTCGATCTCCTGACTTCATGATCCACCTGCCTCAGCCTCCCAAAGTGCTGGGATTACAGGCATGAGCCACTGTACTCAGTCTATCATTTTTTATTGTGTCTATTCGATTCTTCTCTTTTTTCTTCTTTATTAGTCTGTCTAGTGGCCTATTTTGTTGATCTTTTCAAAAAAAAAAAAAGCTCTTGGATTCATTGATTTTTTAAGGGTTTTTCATGTCTCTATCTCCTTTAGTTCTGCTGTGATCTTAGCTATTTCTTGTCTTCTACTAGCTTTTGAATTTGTTTGCTCTTGCTTCTTTAGAAGTAAGGAGTGCCCAGGCTGGAGTGCAGTGTCATGATCTCAGCTCACCACAACCTCCACCTCCCAGGTTTAAGCGATTATCCTGTCTCAGCCTCCTGAGTGGCTGGGATTATGGACATGCTCCTCCATGCCTAGCTAATTTTATATTTTTAGTAGAGATGGGGTTTCTCCATGTTGGTCAGGCTGGTCTCAAAGTCACAACTTGAGGTGATCCATCTGCCTTGGTCTCCCAAAATGCTGGGATTACAGGTGTGAGCCACCATGCCCAGCCTCTCTAGTTCTTTCAATTGTGATGTTAGGGTATCAACTTTAGATCTTTCTTGCTCTCTGCTGTGGGCATTTAATGCTATAAATTTCCCTCTAAATACTGCTTTAGCTGTATTTGTTTTGTGTCTGGTACATTGTGTCTTTGTTCTAATTGGTTTTAAAGAACTTATTTATTTCTGCCTTAATTTCATTACTTATCCAGTAGTCATTCAGGAGCAGGTTGTTTAGTTTCCATGTAGTTGTGTGGTTCTGAGTGAGTTTCTTAATTCTGAATTCTAATTTGATTGCACTGTGATCGGAGAGACTGTTTGTTATGATTTCTGTTGTTTTACATTTGCTGAGGAGTGTTTTACTTCCAATTATGTGGTCAATTTTAGAATAAGTGCTGTGTGGTGCTGAGAAAAATGTATATTATATTGATCTAGAGTGGAGAATTCTGTAGATATCTATTAGGTCTGTTTGCTCCAGAGCTGAATTCAAGTCCCGAATATCCTTGTTAATTTTCTGTCTCATTGATCTGTCTAATATTGACACTGGGGTGTTAAAATCTCCCACTATTATTGTGCCAGAGTCTCAGTCTCTTTGTATGTCTCTAAGAACTTGTTCTATGACTCTGGGTACTCCTGTATTGGGTGCATATATATTTAGGAATTTAGGATTGTTAGCTCTTCATTTTGCATTGATCGCTCTACCATGATGTAATGCCTTTCCTTTTTTTTTTTTTTTTTTTTTAAATCTTTGTGGGTTTGAAGTCTGTTTTATCAGAGACCTGGATTGCAACCCCTGCTTTTTTTTGCTTTACATTTGCTTAGTAAATATTTATTCATCCCTTTATTTTGACCCTACGTGAGTCTTTGCATGTGAGATGGGTCTCCTGAATACAGCACACCAGTGGGTCTTGACTCTATTCCATTTGCCAATGTGTGTCTTTTAATTGGGGCATTTAGCCCATGTATATTTAAGGTGAATATTGTTATGTGTGAATTTGATCCTGTCATTATGATGCTAGCCGGTTAGTTAGTTAGTTAGACGTTAGTTATGTCAGTTGATGTAGTTTCTTCATAATTTCGATGGTCTTTAAAATTTGGTATGTTTTTGCAGTGGCTGGTAGTGGTTTTTCCTTTCCATATTTAGTGCTTCCTTCAGGAGCTCTTCTAAGACAAGCCTGGTGGTGACAAAATCTCTCAGTGTTTGCTTGTCTGTAAAGGATTTTATTTCTCCTTCACTTATTAAGAGTTGTTTAGCTGGATATGAAATTCTGGGTTAAAAATTCTTTGCTTTAAGAATGTTGAGGCCGGGCGCGGTGGCTCAAGCCTGTAATCCCAGCACTTTGGGAGGCCGAGACGGGCGGATCACGAGGTCAGGAGATCGAGACCATCCTGGCTAATACGATGAAACCCCGTCTCTACTAAAAAATACAAAAAACTAGCCGGGCGACGAGGCGGGCGCCTGTAGTCCCAGCTACTCGGGAGGCTGAGACAGGAGAATGGCGTGAACCCGGGAGGCGGAGCTTGCAGTGAGCTGAGAGCCGGCCACTGCACTCCAGCCTGGGTGGCAGAGCAAGACTCCGTCTCAAAAAAAAAAAAAAAAAAAAAAAAAGAATGTTGAATAATGGGTCCCACTGTCTTCTGGCTCGTAGGGTTTCTGCTGAGAGATCTGCTGTTAGACTAATGGGCTTCCCTTTGTAGGTAACCCAACCTTTCTCTCTGGCTGCCCTTAAAATTTTTGCCTTCATTTCAACCTTGGTGAATCTGACAATTATGTGGCTTGGGGTTGCTCTTCTTGAGGAGTATCTTTATAGTGTTCTCTTTATTTTCTGAATTTGAATGTTGGCCTGTCTTGCTACGTTGGGGAATTTCTCCTGGATAATATCCTGAAGAGTGTTTTCCAGCTTGGTTCAGTTCTCCCCATCACTTTCAGGTACACCAATCAAACGTAGGTTTGGTCTTTTCACATAGTCCCATATTTCTTGGAGGCTTTGCTCATTCTTTTTTCTCTAATCTTGTCATCACACTTTATTTCATTAAGCTGATCATCAATCTCTGATATCGTTTCTTCTGCTTGATTGATTCGGCTATTGATACTTGTATATGTTTCATGAAGTTCTTGTGCTGTGTTTTTCAGCTCCATCAGGTCATTTATGTTCTTCTCTAAACTGGTTATTCTTGTTAGCAATTTCTCTACCCTTTTTTCAAGGTTCTTAGCTTCCTTGCAACAGGTTAGAACATGTTCCTTTAGCTCAGCAGAATTTGTTATTACCCACCTTCTGAAGCCTAGTTCTGTCAATTCATCAAATTCCTTCTCTATCCATTTTTTTCCCCCTTGCTGGTAAGGAGTTGTTATCCTTTGGAGAAGAGGCATTCTGGTTTTTGGAATTTTCAGCCTTTTTGCACTGGTTTTTCCTCATCTTCGTGGACTTACCTACCTTTGGTCTTTGATGTTGGCAACCTTCAGATGAGATTTCGGTGTGCACATCTTTTTTGTTGATATTAATGCTATTCCCTTCTGTTTGTTAGTTTTCCTTCTAACAGTCAGGCCCCACGGGTCTGCTGGAGTTTGCTGGAGGTCCACTGCAGATCCTGTTTGCCTGGGTATCACCAGCAGAGGCCACAGAACAGCAAAAATTGCTGCCTGTTCCTTCCTCTGGAAGCTTTGTAACACAGGGGCATGCACCAGATGCCAGCCAGAGCTCTCTTGTATGAAGTGTCTGTCAAAACCTGCTGGGAGGTGTCTCCCTGTCAGAAGGCATGGGGGTCTGGGACAGAGCCCCATGAGGCAGTCTGTCCCTTAGCAGAGCTCGAGCACAGTGCTGGGAGATCAGTGGCTCTCTTCAGAGCCGGCAGGCAGGAAAGTTTAAGTCTGCTGAAGCTGTGCCCAGAACTGCCCCCTTCTCCCAGGTGCTCTGTCCCAGGAAGATGAGAGTTTGGTCTGTAAGCCCCTGACCGGGGCTGCTGCCTTCCTTTCAGAGATACCCTGCTCAGAGAGGAGGACTCTAGAGAGGCAGTCTGGCTACAGCAGCTTTGTCGAGCTGGGGTGGGCTCTGTCCAGTCTAAACTTCACAGTGGCTTTGTTTAGCCCGTGAGTGGAAAACCACCTCAGTAATGGTGGATGCCCCTCCCCCAACCAAGCTCGAGCATCCCAGGTTGACTTCAGACTGCTGTGCTGGCAGTGAGAATTTCAAGCCAGTGGATCTTAGCTTGCTGGGCCTGTTGGGGTGGGATCTGCTGAGGTAGACCACTTGGCTCCCTGGCTTCAGCCCCTTTTCCAGGGGAGTGAACAGTTCTATCTCGCCAGCATTCCAGGCACCACTGGTGTATAAAAAAAGCTCCTGCAGTTAGCTCAGTGTCTGCCCAAACAGCTGCCCAGTTTTGTGCTTGAAACCCAGGGCCTTGGTGGTGTAGGCACTGAAGGGAATCTCCTGGTCTGCAGGTGGCAAAGACCATGGGAAAAGTGTAGCATCTGGGCCAAAGTGCACTGTTCCTCAAGGCACAGTCCCTGAAGGCTTCCCTTGGCTAGGGGAGGGAGTTCCCCAACCCCTTATGTTTCCCAGGTGAGGTAATCCCCCACCCTGCTTTGGCTCGCCCTCCATGGGCTGCATCCAGCGTCTAACTAGCCTCAATGAGATGAGTCAGGTATCTCAGTTGTAAATGCAGAAATCACCCGGCTTCTGAGTTGATCTCACTGGAAGCTGCAGATCAGAGCTGTCCCTATTTGGCTATATTAAAATGTGATCTTCTTTACTTCATATTAGAATGTGAACTCAATGTGGTAACACTTATTATTACAAATATCTGAACCACTAATCGACTGCGCTATGTGTTGGAACTGCTAAAATGGGAGAACATTTTAATTATTACTTGCTTAATGTAGTATGTTGGGTATGAAAATATTCTCAAACATATGCTCTTGAAAAAAATAAAAAAATAGATACCCGATAATGAAAAGGTTGGGAATACATAATCTAGTCCAAAACTTTACAAAAATGAAATGATAATGATGATTAACATTTAATAAGTGCTTGTTGTGTTCCAGGCACTGAGCTAATATCATTTTACTCCACCTCTTACCCCTGCAAAAACTTGGAGGACAGATTTATTAATTTCTTCACTCTACAGATGAAAAGGACTTCAGTAAGGCTTAGAAACTTTAAACGTCTTGCACAGCTAATATTTGTCATGAAGAGGTTATGTGACTTTTGTAGATGCCATGACAATCTAAATTATTCTAATTTTCCAATTGATTGATGTATATTACCACCATTTTATGCTTTTTGCTACTTTGTTTTAGATCAGTCCTGTTAAGAAGAAATGAGTATATTATTCATCCCTTTCTTTCTTTCATATATATTACCCACTTGCTAGGTAAAATCTCTGATGAAAGCACATTTTTCCTTTGTAATAAAGACAGCAGGACATAGCTTTCCTGATACGGTACCTGACCTCCTTTCCGCAACTCATCTGAAACACATCCTCTGTCTCTGCCTTCTTGGTAGAAAGCACTAAGGGGGAGATGATGTATAATTACTTGTCTGGTAGGGTTTTAAATTATGTGAACAACTGACTATCTACAAAAAAAGTGTAGCTATCCATTCTTTCCTCAGTCAGTATATGATAAGAACTTTGGGAAGTGAAAAGAACTTTGAGGTAGTTTGAAATGAATGACCTAGAGATTCAATGATTTATGTCCACTATCTGATTTTCTTTGAGGAAATGACTGATTTCCCAAGCCTGCAAACAAAGAACATGAAACAAACAACAAATTTCAAAGATGAAGCTAAAAACACTCGAGAATCAGAAAGGATATGTTCAGTCTGAGCCAACTATGACATCTTTAACCCTTCCATCTGTTGATGTACATTAGAAAAAGGAAGACAAAACAAAATACATTCAGCGTGTTAGCTGAGTAATTTAATTTTCATGTTATTTGTGAGCTGGTGAGGCATGCTTACCTCTCTCTGTGTGTAAGCATTGAGGCTGGCAATTAACCCTGTTCCCTTCAGCAATCAAATTTGTTTGGGGGCTTCACTCAAAGCCGTCTCAGAATGAGCACTATGCTAATGACCTATACGGGGCTTGACTACTGTGGAAGTGCAAAGAATGGCTGGCAGGATGGTGCAGGCTTTTCTTTCCAAAACACCTTTATGTATATAACTCATTAGACCAAACAGAAAAAACACGGTGGTTGGAGATATTATTAAAATGGTATTTTAAAAGTTTCATCTCTGTTTTCTTTTCATATTTTTTCCAGCTTTATTGAGGCATAACCAAAATAATCTTTGTGATATTTCATGTGTTCTTTATTATCTTTCTCTACATTTCTGTTTTCCCATATCTCTTTGTGTTTCATACTAGAAGATTATTTTGGTTATAAAGAAAAACACCTGAATCTTCATTAAAGATGTAAACCCAGATTTGGGGGAGGGAGGATTCTAGAATGTCTCCTCAGAGGCCCTTTGCTCAGCTGTTGAGGATCGCTTTTTAATGTTATAAGAAAAGCATAGCCCTGAGATGTTTGACCAATATGGCTCTCAGGTATATGAGTTTAGAGAACCTCATGTTTTTCATGGGTGTCCAATCTTTTGGCTTCCCTGGGCCATGTTAGAAGAAGAACAGTTGTCTTGGGCCACACAGTGTTTGCTGATAAGCAAAAACAAAACAGAACAAAAAACTAAACAAAACAAAAAAAATCCCATAGTATTTTAAGAAAGTTTACGAATTTGCATTGGGCCACATTCAAAGCTGTCCAGGACTGCATGTAGCGCACGGGCAATGGGAAGGACACAGTTATTTTAGAGCTTAAATCCATTTTCACCCACAGTTTTGATTACGGGACTGGTAAGATTCTGAATTACTCTCTGCCTCTGTCCACCCCAAATCAGCACAGCTGTGAGGCGTGTAAAGTCTTTCTACTTCAGATTTGGTCTACTCACCAGCAGCATCTCCATCACCTAAGAGTTTTACAAAATATTCAACATCAAGCCCTACCCCAGACATACCGAATTAGAACCTGCATTTTAACAAGATCCCCAGTGACTCATATACAAACAAAAGACTGAGAGGCACAGGCCTAGAAGACGTCTCCTCCCATTGACAAAGGGTAAAGAAAGGAAGTGTTTCAGAACTTGGAGTAAAAAATACTCTCCTGTGGTGACAGAGAGAAAAAGTGTGGTGGGCAAAGAGGGGAGCCTGTGTCTATATGTGTGTGTATGTGTGTGTGAGAGAGAGAGAGAGATGAAATGAGGTAACAAGATTCACCCACACAATGAGTCCTGCCTAAAAGTTTTCAGCACACTCTGCATCTCAGCTGCTAGGACTTACTCTTAGTTGACTACTAGGCATACTTACTTTCTATATCCTGCCTGAGATGTTCAGAAAATGTCCTAAGTAGCAGGAAAATAACCTGAATTTTTGTTCTTTATCCAAGCACTAGGTTTGACAGAGGTAGTCTTCCTGACATTGCCCTCACTGGCCAAGAGTAAGAAAGTTCACTAAAAGTTCTCATGATTTGAGGCATGATTTCAGCCATGTATTCTACCAAAAGCAGCATAGATCTCTCTCTTGATCATCTGGCATTCTTCATATTACATCATCACACATAAAAGTGTTGATTCTCAGGTTAGAAGGAACCATTAAAAAGTACAATTTCTTACCTGATACTGGAATCCCTGTCATAATATAGCTAGTCATTGCCAAGCTACACTTGGAAAAAATAAATGAAAGAAAACTCAAAACTCAAAATTCATGCTCATATGCTATTGAACATTTAGTGACATTGCAGCTACCTTATTTGAGAAGGCAGATAACACATGTCACCCTCCTTTAAGTATGGCGTGCTCCTCTTAAAAACAGTTAAGCTTCAGAACAACAGTGCAGGAAGGAAAAAAGTCCCTTCATAAACAAATCCTTTTGCATAAATGAAAGAATATACAGTACTCATAAAAATGGTAATTAGAGCCCAACATGAGAAAGATACCCTCATAATAACAGTAGCAATAAAAGTACCCTGTGAGATTTACTGATCCAGAGAAAATATTTGCTATTATTATTGTTATTATTATATTACTGCTAATAATAATAATAGGTTACTTGCTAAGATATTGGGCCTTTGCTGTAACTAAGTAAGCATACTTAGAAAGTGCTGCCCTGGAGACATTTCTTCAATTAATAAAGAAGACTGACAGATCTTCTCAAAGCCTACTGCCAGGTACAAATTGATTGCCTCCCTGTAATAACTGTTTAATTTGTTTTCCAGTACTTATCATGTTGTGCAAATTGTTGGCCTCTGACATTTGGTGACAAGGCAGATGGTATTTGGATGGGCCCAGTTGAGCTGCTCACCATCCCCACCTCCCACCCTTGGCTTTTTCCTTTCTGCCTTCCCCCACCCTGTCCCTTTCCCCTGCTTGTAACCCAGGCACAGATCTGGGGCTACGTGTTCCTCTAGGAAGATGTTGAATAGCACATTGGCAATGAATGAGTAAATTGGTCAGACCTCTAGAGCAGCAGCTATGGGAAGAGGCATCCCTTTGCCATATATCATGACCTCTCCCCTTGCTTAAAGAAAAGCTGTGGCCAGGCGCGGTGGCTCAAGCCTGTAATCCCAGCACTTTGGGAGGCCGAGATGGGCGGATCACGAGGTCAGGAGATCGAGACCATCCTGGCTAACACGGTGAAACCCCGTCTCTACTAAAAATACAAAAAACTAGCCGGGCGAGGTGGCGGGCGCCTGTAGTCCCAGCTACTTGGGAGGCTGAGGCAGGAGAATGGCGTGAACCCAGGAGGCGGAGCTTGCAGTGAACTGAGATCTGGCCACTGCACTCCAGCCTGGGCGACAGAACAAGACTCCATCACAAAAAAAAAAAAAAAAAAAAAAAAGAAAAAAAGAAAAGAAAAGTTGTACGTTTACAGTATGAATTAGCATGGCCCCATCACAGACACAGATTTACAGTCATATAAGGCCAAAGTGGGTAACTTGGTGATTTAAAAAAAGTCTATGTCCTAATAGCAGGGGAAATTGTACCAGGGTGCTGGAGAGGGAGGGGAATTGGCAGTAAATATGATGAAAGCACCTGATGGAAAAGAACACTGATATATCATTAGGTATATCAGGGAACTCTAGAACACAGTCACCTTTGATGACTGAAGTATAGTTCCCCAACCCTACCTTGTTACCCATAGCTCCTCTGACTTGTTTGGGGGTATGCTTAGTTTTTGTCTTCTTGCATAGCTTTCGTCTTTCTGCTTCACTGGATGAAAGGCCCACAAAGAATCAGGCATATTCAGAGGCATGCATTGTAGTTACAATCACTTATGTTAAAGTTCCCAAATGTACATTCACACTTCTGCATGTCTAGATCTACTATTCTGCCATCTTGGTGGAATGTCCTTCACATTCTGAATTACCAAGACTCATTTCAATGATTCCAGTTCTTACATGAAGCTTTCTCTTCCTGTGCCCTCCTAAGGCAGTGCTTTTTTTACATTCACTTGTTGCTTAGCTAAGTAAGAGCAGACCCTTCAGTCCTACACACAACACCCTCCAGGCTATAACCTAAACATAGTTTTCTGTTCCATCTTCTACTACCTCTCCAGACCTATGCTATGGCCATATTTTACTGGACCACATACTTCCCTTCTGTTTGTGCCTTGTCTTTGTACTTTCTTCTGTCAGAAATTTTCTTACAGAGTTCAGTAATCAAATATTACATTTGTTAAAGATAATCAGTACAACCATTTCCTTCTTGAAAATGCTATTGGATGTGATATATCTCTGTATTAAAACCTATATCACTTATATCATCTACATATATATTTAATTCTTTGGAGACATTAAAAATTACTTGATGGAAGATACCTGAAGACTTTCTGATAATCCCCCACAGAACTTTATTTCTCCTCATGGAACTCATAGTTTGCTTCATGTGATGAACACCGTTTCCAAGAACACTTTTTTAAAAGAGGTTTACACAGAAAACGTCATAGCAATGTGAAATGTGAAAATCTTTTTTAGCTTTAGCTTTAAACAAAGTTACTTTCCACTACAAGGAGTTTAAAATATATTTCCAATTTCCAAGAAATACATGACTGTTGATTTTATCAGTGGAGAATAAGCCAGCAAGGAGACCACAGATACAGGACAAATGCTCACTATAGGAGCACAGAGAGGTGTCATGCCATTCAATCATTTCTGAAACTGGTAAAGTGGACAGTACTGAAGAAATGTAAGGCTTGAAGAAGAGTTTTGTTAAGAGAGATTTGGATCTTAAAGATCGTAGTGTGAGAAGTACTTCTGAACCACAGCTCAATACCAAGCTAATACTGATAACCTAAATGAGATACATTGAAAATGTAATGTTTGCAAAACTGAAGAGTACATACTTTATTTTTATTTTGTTGAGATGGAGTTTTTTGCTCTGTCACCCAGGCTGGGTAGCAGTGGCACCATCTTGGCTCACTGCAACCTCCACCTCCTGGGTTCATGCAATTATCCTGCCTCAGTCTCCATAATAGCTGGGATTATAGAAGCGCCAAGACAATGCCCAGCTAATTTTTGGATTTTTAGTAAAAATGAGGACTTCACCACGTTGGTTGGGCCGGTCTCAAACTCCTCACCTCAAGTGATCTGCCCACCTCGGTCTCCCAAAGTGCTGGGATTATAGACATGAGCCACTGCGCCTGGCCTAAAGAGTACATACTTCAGGATGCTTAGTTACTAAAACACAATTTTTCTTTAAAGTATATGCTTGGAAAGCCAAATACCACAATACCATATGTTCTCACTTATTAGTAGTAGCTAAACAATGGACATACAGAGTGGAATAATAGACATTGGAGACTACAAAATGTGGGAGGGACGTGAAGGTTAAAAGATGACTTACTAGGTAAAATGTTCACTATTCCGACGTTCTGATGATGGATATACTACAAGCCCAAACTTCACCACTATGTAATCTATGCATGTAAGAAATCTGCAGTTGCACTCCCTAAATATATATTTTTAATAAAATATAATCAACACTTAAATTTAGTTTGAATTAAAAACAAACAAACAAACAAACAAAAAACAACGGTCTGCTGATTACCTGAAATTGATATTGGGAGCAAGCAATTGTGGAGGTGGGATCTCCTTTCAGGGGAAAAGAAGAAAATAAGAAAAAATATAAAAAAGAAGAAAAAATATTATAGAACACTGAAAAAAATAACCAACCAACCAACAAACAAACAGAAATCAAAACCAAGAAAACCTAACCATATGATGACTACACAAAAGATGGGCAAAAAGTGTTCCCATTCCCAATGGCAGAACACTCTATCTTCACTGCCACCATCCCAGTTTAAACTATCTTTTCTTGCCAGGGTCAATGCAGTCATCTACTAACATGTTTCCCCAAACCCTGCCTGGCTCTCTGTAAGTACATACTTCATATAGCCAGAACATTTTTCTGAATGAAAATCCAGCTTATGTCATCACCATCCCCTATATCCTATCCCATTCTTTCAGTCTCCTAGCTTATCCATTTGCTCCCTGAAGACTTGTTCAGCCTTTATAGTCACTATAGGTATAGAAATAAAGCAGGATGAGTTACCCTAACCCCCACCTCAACTCCAGTAACTTATATATTAGGGATCAAGTCCAAATTCCTCGATATGACTTACCAGGCTCAGGCAATCTAGAAATGCTTCTCTCTCCAACCTCCTGCCCACTTCCCCTTGGCTTCTCCATTCCATTCTTTCTTTTACCAATACACTCATACTTACTTTTGTTTCTCTACTAGCACTATCCACATTCTCTTTTGACTCCCATTTTTCTCATAAGAGGCTTTTTGTGCTAAAATACATTTCCTCACCCATCTTAGCCTACATTCCCATGGCTAACTGCTACTTTTTTCCTGTATTCCCTTTATCACTCTGTTTTCTTTGTGTGTGTCTGCTTCCTCCAGTAGACTGACAGCTCCCTCAGATAAATCTAGTGTTATTCACTGGTAGGTAACTCATTACTCAGCACAGTACCTGATTTATGATGGTGCTCAATAATCATCAACTGGGTGAACCAATTACAGTTTGACTTTCTGTGGCTGGTTTCTACTATACTAATGGGAGTAGTTTTCTGTATTGTGCCTGAGGTCAGGGACTTTGTTTGGTTCCTACATCTTCCAACTGGGTGAATACCAGGTACTCAAGAAATATTTATTGAATGAATAAAGGAAAGGATGAATTCAACCAAACCAAAACAAAGAAACCCAATATTAAAACTATGTCCAGGTCATGTCAAATTGGCTCACACCTATAATCTCAACACTTTGTAAGGCTAAAATGGAAGGACTGCTTGAGGTTAGGAGTTTGAGACCAGTCTGGGCAACATAGCAAACCCCTCTTGCTATTTTGAAAGAAAGGAAGGAAGGGAGGAAGGAAGGAAGGAAGGAAGGAAGGAAGGAAGGAAGGAAGGAAGGAAGGGAGGGAGAGAGAGAAAGAGAGAAAGAAAGGGAGAAAGAAAGGGAGAAAGGGAGAAAGAGAGAAAGAGAGAGAGAGAGAGAAAGAAAGAGAGAAAGAGAGAAAGAGAGAAAGAGAGAAAGAAAGAAGAAAGAAAGAAAGAAAGAAAGAAAAACTTTCTGCACAAATACAACTGTGATCAGAACTGAAACTGACATCAAGCATTATCTTGACCAAATAGAAATCTGGAACTTTCTCATAAGAACTTTCTAATGGCATTAGTTATCTTAGAAAAAAAAGATAATTTTTCTATCCCCTTTGTGTATACTCCAGTTTCCCTTCTCTTCTCATGGCATAGTAAAGGCACTAGAGTTGAAATTGTGAGGACCTTTTCACTTTTACATCTGAATTATAAAATGTCACATCCACCTGCCTCTGCCAGACACAGGCAACATTAATATTAATGTTTAAAAGGGTCTTCAGAATAGCAGTGGGATGATTTAAAGAGAAGAATAATCAAGGACTGCATCTTAGTAAATAAATCCAAGGTCCAATTTGTTTAGTCTTTCACCTGCATTTTTTAAGGAAAATTAATATTCTTTTTAAAAAGCAAATCAATAAAGACTCTGAACTGCTGACTTAGTAGATTTAAAATGGAAATTTTTTTTTCTTCCTCAGCAGCCTGCTGGCTGATCTCCCTTTTTTCAGTCTCTCTCTATTCCATTCCCATAGAAAGAGACACAGGAATACCCTCAAAATATCACTCATGAAGCATATAGGAAATTGTTGAGGCTGTGTGTGTGGTACCACATGTCTCTTGTGGGCATGCAGACCATAGGAGAGCCTGTGTTTGCCCTCAAGGGGGTTATCAACCAGATGAGGAGCAAAAACTCTCCTAGATGAAGGAATCCAAAGGACAATAACAAGAAATGTCCTCTAATTTACTGTGGTTAAAACCATTTTCAACATGTAATTTATAACCTTGCAAAAGCCCCATGATCCTTTGTGAACTCCTTCCTCTCCCTAAAGAGGCATGTACCCAGGTAAACTATGCTCAATTAAAAATAAAAACATCTGAAATGTTTCGACATCTGAATCTATTTGAACAATAACACAAGTGGAAAATTCCATACCTGAACTTATGTGACAAGTCCTATATATTATTACAAATACTGTATAAAATTACCTTCAGCCTGTGACTATAAGATGCACATGAAACATAAATGAGCTTTGTGTTTAGGCTTAGTTCCCATCCCTAAGATAATTTATGACTTATATGCAAATATCCAAAAATTAAAGGCAAATCTGAAATCTGAAACACCTCTGGTGCGAAGAATTTCAACTAAGGGATACTCAGCTTGTATTATCTCATTTAATCTCACAATAACCCACAGAATTTTATAATATCAAGCCCATTTTACAGTTGAAGGAACTTACGACCTTCAGTTAAATGACCAATGCAAGATTCCATGTTTGAGAAGTGGTAAAACTAGTACTTAGCGTTCAGTTCTGCCTATCACCAGCCTCTCTCTTCGGAATCACCCACTGTCTTTGGCATTCATATATGATTTTTTAATTATTTTCTAATATATCTGCTCTGCTGAATCCAAGTTTATATACTTGGCATCTCTAGAACAAATTTTGTTAAAGCATGTTTTCATGTCTTGTTCACCCACCATGATAAAAAAACTTAGGTGTCAGCACAGAATATGGGTTCAGAGTGTAGTATCTGAAAGCACACAGGTTCGTATTCAAATTCTGCCTTCAACTCTTCATAGATAGGAGTATGATCATTGGCAAGCCACCTTCTCTATCTGTATTTCCTTATCTGTAAAATGGGAAAATAGTAATAGAATATACAAATATCATTACAAATAATAAAATCTACAAATGTCTTTGGTCACTAATGCTAGTTATCATATTTTTGTGATTTATGAATGGCCATCTAGCTATATGGGTCCTAGACAGTTATTGGACTGCAAACATAGTTTCAGGATAGGAATATTAAATGGCAAACTGTGTTGTCCATTAAAAAATAAGAATAATCTTATTGCACAGATGAAATAAAATTTATATGTATTTTAACACAGTCCTCCAATTTTACAGATGGGAAAACTGGAGTTCAAAAAGGTAAAATAAATTTTGCTAAGTTCACACATCTAGTGGAAGAACTTTTCTAGAAGGTTATATTGTTACTTTTGTCTCATAAGCAGTTTCTGAAAGTAATAATTCTTCTTTTCATAAATATCCCTTCACCCTCTAATCACAAAAAGCAGGTTCCAAAGACCCCTACATACTCACTTTCCCTGTTTTTAGCTATCTCTCTATTGGCCAAAATACTGGTAGCTTGTAAAGCACAACCAAACTTTCTTAGCTGAGCTTTAGGATTTACTCCAGTTTTAAATTATTTCAAAAATTATTATTCAAAATGAAGTTTTTTTTTTTTTCCTATGAAACATTTTAACAATGAGTGAAAAATCTAGTTCAGCTCATCTCAATGAATATTTGAGTGTTGGTGTTGGTTCTGGCACCATATGCTAGATATTGGGGAGAAGAAGGTGGGACAAACAGCATGGAATGCCATTTTAGGCTATCAGAACTTTAATTTTAAAGTTCAAGTTTCACATATTACCTTGAGAATTCTCTTCTCTTTTGAAGTTTAAGTGAATAATGCCAAAAGAGAATTTTGTTCCAAGATGGGAGACTGGAGGCAGTGTTAGCATGCCTCTCCCACTTAGAAAGAAAAAATAAAGTATAGAGATTTACATCATGAGCTTTTTTCCTTTAAGCAATGTGGAAACATAACAGAAAAACTAAAAGAAAACATAGAACCTTTGAAAGAAGCATCAGGCTGCAGCCTACACCATGAGCCAGGTGAAAAATTGTAAGTCCCCAGAGTGTGAGATGGAGAGAGACTGCCTCCAGGATATACACCCCCACAGGGGAACCTGACAATCCAGGCCATGGGGGAAGGCCTTAACTCTATTCAGCAGTGGAGCTGATTTAGGGAGCAGGAGTGTGAAGACCCTTGTGGGCATTGCTAGTCTCCAGCATGGACTCTGGGAAGCCATCCCTGATTCTATCTCACAGGAAACCTCATGGAATTCTGCTAGCTAATTCATGTAGCAGTAGCAGGTTGACAGGAGCTCCAAACCGAAACAGGGAAATGAGTGGGAAATGTGCTGCAGCCACAAGCACAGGAGCTGGGATCCCTGGCTGTGTGGGCAGATAGGGAGAGGCATTGCCTGAAAGCTGTGATTGCTGTCTCCCATGGGGAAGGCTTATAGCCTGGGGCAGTTTTGAGTTCTGAGTATAGACTGCCGGGAACGAAGGCACCGAGTGTGTGAGACCTGCCTTGCTAAGTATGTGGGAGCTGGGTAGGGTTTACTGCTGCCTGTTATTCCCCACTGCCTGCATGAACTCTTCTGGGCAGCAAAGGCAGCTACACTTCTCCCTGGAACATTACCTCAGTGGCCAGAGACCTGATCCCCTGCAACCCCACAGGGGCCACTGCTTGCTACACACATGGAGAACCAGAGCACAGACCTACCTGACCCAGCCCACACTTGGCTTTGTCCCTCCACCTGCCCCAGTAGCTTAATACAAAAGAAAAAAAAAAAAATCAGGAGGCTCTATTGCCCCACACATCACCTGAGAACCCATAGTAACTCCCTGGGTAACATAAGGCAAGCACAAATCTCACCAATACTGTCAGAGTTGGCACTCCTTTGCAAGCATCACCTCCTGGTTGGAGGCCAACTGACACAATCCATTACAACATTTCCAGGTAGAATAACATGATACCCAGGAAGGAGAAAACTTTTGTATAACCTCACCTATCACCACTGCCTGCATCAGCCTGGTTAACCAGAGGTCCTGAGTCTCTCCATGTGAGTAGTTTATTACTACTAAAGCCAGTGTTTGTGAAAGTCAACATGCTCAGGCTATTTATAACCAAGGAATCTCACAGAGTCTATGTCACTCTCCTCCCACCCCCATGAGAGCTGGTGTTGGTACCCATTGCTGGGATACTTGAGGACAGGTCACTTCACATCAAGATTCCTTGCAGACATTCCCCAACACCAGCCAGGAGTGTGGCAGCCCCACTGGACAGCTAGACCCAGAGGACCTGCGGTATTCATAGTAATCTGGCACTGAGGGACTCCTAATCTTAGGGGAAGAGGGAGTGTATCACATCAAGGGAATACCCTGTGGGACAAAAGAATCCAGAAGGCAGGCTTGAGTCCCAGATCTTTTTTTCTGGTGGGAAGTTTCTTTCAGTAGAGGCAGAGTTTCAGTGCTGGGCTCAGTGAGGAAATTCTGCAGCTCTACCCCAACAAGTAGCCCTGGTCCTCATAAAGGGTCTTGTAGAAGAGGATTTATTTTCCCCCTCATCCACCACTGCAGACACAGCTGGGACTTCTCCCATGAGAGCTCAGCATGATTACTAAGCTATTGCAGGAGATACCAGAGAAAGGTGAAAACCAAAATAAAGAATTAAAAAAATACATTTCAGCATATGCATGAAAAACTTTCTAAAGTGATAGCTATTTTAAAGAAAAATCAATCTCAACTTCTGGAAATAAAGACACATTTCAGGATTTACAAAATGCAGAGGAGAGTTTTAATGGACTAGAACAAGTGGAAGAAAGAATTTCAGAGCTTGAAGACAAGGTCTTCAGATTAACGCAGTCCAACAAAAATAAAAAAGAATCATCAGAAATGAATAGTCTCCAAGCAATACAGGATTATGTAAAATGGCCAAACCTAAAAATAGTAGGTGTTCCTGAGGAAGAAGAAAAAGAAAAAAGTTTGAAAAACGTATTTGAGGATATAATTGAGGAAAATTTCCCTGACCTTGCTGGAGATGTAGATATCCAAATACAAGAAGCTCAAATAATTCCTATGAGATACATTGCAATAAGGACTTCATTAAGGCACATACTCATCAAGCTACCTAAAGTCAATGTGAAGGAAAGAATTCTAAGAGCAGTGAGACAAAAGCATCAGGTAACCTATGAAGGAAAACCTACCAGACTAATAGCAGACTTCTTAACAGAAACTTTTTAAGCCAGAAGGAACTGGGACTCTACCTTTAGCCTCCTTAAACAGAATAACTGTCAGTCAAAAATTTTGTATCCGGCAAAACTAAATTTCATACATGATGGAGAAATGAAGTCATTTTCAGACAAACAAGTGCTGGGGGAATTTGTCACTGCCAGATCAGCCCTACAAGAAGTGGTAAAAGGAATTCTAAATCTTGAAAAAAAAGGTCAATTGTTGCAGGAAGCCAGGGACCCCAAATGGAGGGACCAGTTGGTGCTGTGGCAGAGGAACATGAATTGTTAAGATTTCAAGAACATTTATCAGATACCAAAATTAATACTTTTATAATTTCTTATGCCTGTCTTTACTGCAATCTTTGAACATAAATTGTGAAGATTTCATGGACATTTATCAGCTCCCAAATAATATTTTTATAATTTCCTTTGCCTGTCTTTACTTTAATCTCTTAATCCTGTTATCTTCGAAAGCTGAGGATGTATGTCACCTCAGGACCCTGTGATGATTGCATTAACTGTACAAATTGATTGTAAAATATGTGTGTTTGAACAATATGAAATTGGTGCACCTTGAAAAAGAACAGAAAAACAGTGATTTTAGGGAACAAGGGAAGACAACCATAAGGTCTGACTGCCTACAGGGTTGGGCAGAATAGAGCCATATTTTTCTTCTTGCAGAGAGCCTATAAATGGATGTGCAAGTAGGAGAGATATCACTAAATTCTTCTCCTAGCAAGGAATATTAAATATTAAGACCCTAGGAAAAGAATTGCATTCCTGGGGGAAGGTCTATAAACAACCGCTCTGGGAGTGTCTATCTTATGTGGTTCAGATAAGGACTGAAATATGCCCCAGTCTCTTGCAATACCCTCAGGTTTATTAGGGTGGGGAAAAAATCCTGCCCTGGTGAATTTGATGTCAGACGGGTTTTCTGCTCTCAAACCCTGTTTTCTGTTAGGATGTTTATCAAGACAATATGTGTACAACTGAACACAGACCCTCATCAGTAATTCTAATTTTGCCCTTGCCTCGTGATCTTGCTTTGCCCTTTGACTTGTGATCTTTATTGGCCTCAGAAGCATGTGATCTTTGTGACCTACTCCCTGTTCATACACCCCCTCCCCTTTTGAAATCCCTAATAAAAACTTGCAGGTTTTGCAGCTCAGGGGCATCATAGTCCTACTGATATGTGATGTCGCCCCCAGAGCCCCAGCTGTAAAATTCCTCTGTTTGTACTCTTTCTCTTTATTTCTCAGACCGGCAGACACTTAGGGAAAACAGAAAGAACCTGCATTGAAATATTGGGAGCGGGTGTCCCCGATAGTTCATATGCATCAGAATAGAGTATCTTGAAAGCATAAAACATATACAGCCATTAAAATAATAACACAATAAAGAAAACAAAGTATCTAGGTAAACATTATCACAATGACTGTAATGGTGCCTCACATCTCAATATTAATACTCAACACAAATGGCCTAAATGCTCCGCATAAAAGATACAGATTGGAAGAGTGGATGAAAAATTAGAAACCAATTATCTTCTGTCTTCAAGAGATTCATTTAACATGTAAGAATTAATATAAACTCAATGTAAAAGCAAGGAATATCTTGGAAACAAAATAAGCAGGAGTAGCTATTCTTATATCATATAAAACAGACCTTAAGGCAACAACAGTAAAAATAATAATAATAATACAAGGAATGTCATTATATAATGAGAAAAGGATCAATCCAACAAGAATATGTTTCAATCCAAAATTTACATGCACCTAATACTGGAGCTCCTAGATTTATAAAGTAAGTACTATTCGACCTAAGAAATGAGATAGCAACACAATAATAGTGGGAGACTTCAACACTCCACTGAAAGCATTAGACAGATCATTGAGAATGTCAACAAAGAAACAATGGACTTTATACTATACTCTAGAACAAATAGATCTAACAGATATTTACAAAATATTCTACCAAAGGACTGCAGAATATACATTATTCTCATCAGCACATAGAACATTCTTGAGGATAGATCATAGGACAGGCCAAAAAAGAAATCTTAATAAATGTTAAAAAAAAATCAAAATCATATCAAGTATCTGCTTATACCACAATGAGAAAAAAGTAGAAATCAACTCCAAAAGGAACTCTCAAAACGATACAAATACATGGAAATAATCGGCTTCTGGATGATTTGAGGTTTAACAATGGCATTGAGATGAAAATTTAAAAAATTTACAATAGTGACACAAGTTATCAAAACCTCTGGGATACAGCAAAAGCAGTGCTAAGAGGAAAGTTTATAGCACTAAATGCCTACATAAAAAAGTCTGAAAGATCAAAAATTGGCAATCTAATGTTACATCTCATGAAACTAGAGGAACAAACTAAACCAAAGCTAGCAGAAGAAAATAACAAAGATCAGAAGCGAGCTAACTGAAATTGAAACAAAAATACAAAAATCAATGAAACAAAAAGTTGATTATTTGAAAAGATAAACAAAATGGATAGACCATTAGCTAGCTTAACAAAGAAGGGAGAAGATTCAAATAAACTCAATTAGAAATGAAGCTGGAGACATTACAACCAATACCACAAAAATGAAAAGATTAATCAAGACTATTATGAACACCTCTATGCACACAAACTAGAAAACTTAGAGGAAATGGATAAATTCCTGGAAATATAAAACCCTACTAGATTAAATCAGGAAGAAATAGAAACCCTGACAGACCAATAACAAGCAGTAAGGTCAAGTCAGTAATTAAAAAAAAAATGCCAACTAAAAAATGCCGATGGCCAGATGAATTCACAGCTGAATTCTACCAGACATTCAAAGAAGAACTGGTACCAATATTACTGAAACTATTCCAGAAGATTGAGAAAGACAGAATCCTCCCTAATTCATTTTTAGGACGCCAGTATTACCCTGACACCAAAATCAGGGAAGGGCTTAACAAAAAAAGAAAACTATAGGTCAATATCCCTAATAAACATAGATGCAAAAATCTTCAACAAAATACTAGCTAATCCAATCAAATAGCACCTCAAAAAGATAATCCTTTATGATTAAGTAAATTTCATTTCAGAAATGAAGGGATGGTTTAACATATGCAAGTCAATAAATGTGTCCATGATACATCACATAAACAGAATTAAAAACTAAAACCATATGATCATCTCAATAGACACAAAAAGACATTCAATAAAATCCAGAATCCTTTCATAACAAAACTTCTCGATAAACTAGGAATACAAGGGACTTAAAATAATAAAAGCCATATATGACAAACCCACAGATAAAATCACACTGAATGGAAAGGCTGAAAGCATTAACCCTGAGAACTGAAGCAAGACAAAGATGCCCACTTTCATCATTTCTATTCAGCATAGTGCTGGAAGTTTTAGCCAAGGCAATCAGGCAAGAGAAGGAAATAAAGGGCATCCAAACTGGAAAGGAGAAACTCAACTAACTATCACTACTCACCAATTATATGATTGTATACCCGGAAAACCCTAAAGAGTACTCCAAAAGACCCCTAGGTTCGATAAACAAGTTCCATAAGGTCTCGGGTTACAACATCAATGTGTCACTAGCACTGCTAGCCACCAACAATGACCAAGCTGAGAATCAAATCAAGGACTCAATCCCTTTTACAACAGCTACAAAAAAATAAATAAAATAACTAGGAATATACTTAACCAAGGAGATGAAAAAGCTCTACAAAGAGAACCACAAAAGACTACTAAAAACTTAATTTGTGCAGCAGCAATAGAAGAAAGAAAACACTACTAAAAATACATGATATAAATGATGAATTGATGGGTGCTGACGAGTTGATGGGTGCAGCACACCAACATGGCATAAGTATACATAAGTAACAAACCTGCACGTTATGCACATGTACCCTAGAACTTAAAGTATAATAAATAAATAAAAAAAAGAAATTGAACAAGACACAAATGAAACACACCCCATGTTTATGAATTGACAGAATATCATGAAACTGACTTTGATGCCCAAAGCAATTTACAAATTCAATGCAACTCCTATCAAAATACCAACATCATTTTACACAGAAACAGGAAATAAGGCAATCCTAAAATTCATATGGAACCAAAAAAGAGCCCCAAATAGCCAAACCAATCTAAGCAAAAAGAAATTTGGAGGTATCACATTACCTGGACTTCAAATTATACTACAAGGCTATAGCTACTAGAACAGCATGGTACTCGTATAAAAATAGACACGTAGACCAAAGGAACAAAAGCCAAAACCATATGATCACCTCAATAGACACGGAACAAATATTAAAGAAAATGGAACAGAATAGAGAACCTATAAATAAAGCCAAATATTTACAACCAACTGATCTTCAGCAAAGCATTAAAAAAAATTGGGGAAAGAACACCCTATTTAATAAATGGTACTGGGAAAACTGTATAGCTACATGTAGAAGAATGAAACTGGATCCCTATCTCTTACCTTATACAAAAATAAACTCTACATGGATTTAAGACTTAAATCTAAAACCTGAAACTGTAAAAATTCTAGAAGATAACCTGGGAAAAACTCTTCTGGAAGTTGGCCTAGGCAAAGAATTTGTGACTGAGACCCCAAAAACAAAAGCAACTAAAACAAAAATAAACAAATGGGACCTAATTAAACTAAAAAGCTTCTATACAGCAAAAGAAATAATCATAAGAATAAATAGACAACCCACAGAATGGGAGAAAATATTTGCAAGCTTTGAATTTGACAATGGACTAGATATCCCAAATCTACAAGGAACTCAAAGAAAATCAGCAAGAAAAAAACAAATAGCCCCATCAAAATGTAGACAAACGACATGAATAGACATTTCTCAAAAGAAAATGTACAAATGGACAAAATCTATATGAAAGAATGCTGAATGTCACTCATAATCAGGGAAATGAAAATTAAAACCACAATGAGGTACCATCTTACTCCTGCAAGAATGGCCATTATTAAAAAGTCAAAAAGCAATAGATATTGGCATGGATGTGGTGAAAAGGGACCACTTATAGACTGCTGGTGGGAATGTAAATTAGTACGATCTCTATGGAAAACAATATGGAGATTTCTTAAAGAACTAAAAGTAAATCTATCATTCAATTCAGCAATCCCACTACTGAGTACCTACCCAAAGGAAAAGAAGTCACTATATTAGAAAGAGACTTGCATATGTATGTTTATTGCAGAACAATTTACAGTTGCAAAGATGGAACCAACCTAAATGTCCATCAATCAATGAGAAATAAAGAAAATGTTGTATGTATAAACAATGGAATATTCCAGCCATAAATATGTATGAAGTAATGTATTTTGCAGCAACATAGATGGAGCTGGTGGCCATTATTCTAAGTGAAAAAAACTAAATGCTGTATGTTCTCCTTTATAAGTGGGAGCTAAACTATAGGTATGCAAAGGCATACTGAGTAGTATGGAGACTCATAAGGGGAGTCTCATGAGGGATAAAAATCAAAATATTGTGTACAATGTACACTACCTGGGTGACAGGTGCACTAAAATCTCAGACCTCACCACTATATAATTCATCCATCTAACCAAAAGCCACTTATACCCCAACAGCTATTGAAATTTTAAAAATTTAAAATAACTTTAGGGTAGCCTTAAAAAATACCAAAAGAACCATTAACTGCTTCAATATCAATATATTCCTTGGTCTAATTATAGGAAGAAATAATGAGGTAAAACTTCAGTAATTTAGGTTTTCCTTGCTTCTAGAAGCTCCTTTTGGCACCATCATTTGTTCATAAATTTAAGCCTTTCCCTTCTACATTATTTTTTTCTCTCTTCAAATACAGTTCTTGGCTGGGTGTAGTGGTTCACGCCTGTAATCCCAGCACTTTGGGAGGTTGAGGAAGGAGGACTGCTTGAGCCCAGGAGTTTGGGAGGAACCTGTGCAACACGGCGAGACTCCATCTCTAATTGAATTTTTTTTTTAATTCTTCCATTGAATATTAACCAAGGTTGTGAGACAATGTCTCAACTTGTACAAGCTACAGGAAACACATAAACACAATCACACACACATACTCTAAAGCATATTAACTTTTATCTCAGAATGAATACATATTATAATCATATAATTGACATTACTCTGTTTAGTTTTTACATATTTCATGCTATTATAAGAACTGCATATGCATTATCTTGTGTAATCTTAGTCATAAACAGGGATTATTATTCCCATTTTACAGATTAGGCGATTGAGGATAAGGCCATATAAACTTGCCCAAAGTCGTGTGCGTATACATGGTAGGACTACAGTTACAACACAGTTATGCCTGACCAAGTATTAGGCATTTTTCTAGTTTCTAGGAGCTTTTTTCACAAAGTAAGTGTCCAAAAAAATCCTTGTTGAACCACTGAATGCTGAAGCAGTAGAAAAGCAACAAAAATGCTATATTGTGAAATAAACTCCTGGAAAAGCTTAGCAACCAGACTTTGAAAGAGCGGTTACAACAGAATCCCTTGTGATGAGGCCTATATAGGTTTGTGAAAGACCCTGAAGCAGCTTTGCAGAAACTGCACCAAACATGTAGCAGTGAATTCTGAAGAGGTTTTGAACACATTTTTATTGCCACAGAAAATGAAATCGAATTTTTAGTCATAATTCATCTAATAAAGCAATCCAAGTTTTTGCTCTATGGAGACTTTGGGGGAAAGAAGAATAAAAGTGTCACAGACGCCACCTGTACAAAACTTCAAGGCTTTGACCAAAATGTAATGCCATTGTTTGGTATGAGGCACTGGGGTACCAAATTCCAAGGACTATGTGTACAATTCTCTCAAGTTACTTTACGCTTTCAAAAGACATCTGGATCACATTTTAGTATTCCCTCACTGTCACTGGCTTAACACACACATGCACTTCTACCTGGAAATTTTCAAAGCTCTATAAATAAATGTACCGTTGGTTCTATACCTTTGCTCTTCAAAGTGTTTTCCACAGACTGGCAGTATTCACATCATCTGGGAGACTGTGAGAAATGCAGATGCTCAGGCCTCACCCCCAAACTACTGAATCAGAATCCGCATTTTAACATGAGCCCCCAGTAATTCACGCAGACAGTCAAGCTTGGGAAACACTGACCTGTAGAAGGATCTGACAAAGGCTTTTCCTGCAGGTGCTAAAGCACAGAGTAATGAGCTACCCAGAGGAACATCTACAGTCATTTCAGCCATGTGCTGATTTCACTGATGGTCAGCAATTCAGTTTCATGTGAGACTGAACCAGGGTCCTACAACCTTCTTTCACTTACTGTGACAACGCAGTGTCCAAGCACACTTTGGATGTTCAGTGATGGTGGGTTCACTTACAGCGCTTAAGTCCTTGATTTGCATCATGAAAACACACCCATTGTATTCTTTCAGATGCCTACCTTCTCTAGGAAGATATTTCTGTCCCATTCTAAAGAATTAACATATGTGAATCAAAGCGCTAATTTATTTAAGTCATAGTGCTACAGTTTGCTTATATAGCTTACATTGCTTTGTATTTATCTCAACTTGATTAGATCCTTTGAAATTGGGCTTTGTAATGTACCATTATTTAAGAGGAGGAGGGGAGAGATGGAGAAAAGTAAGTATTGGAGGGAATTTAGAATCAAGTCTACTTTGACCTTCATTTCTTATTTTATGTTTTTATTTTTTTCCTGAAGAAAAACTATGCTTGGATTTCCCCTAATTACATGAGGATTCCAAACCTTTGTTCCTGATGGAAAATCAAACTGCGGGAGCTGGGGTCATGTTTGAAAATGAAAAATAAGCAAATCCTGCTCCACTGTGAGTGGGAGTTGGTCCAGCAGATTTGCAATCAGTCCCCATCTCAGGACTTCAGTAAGGTATGTGAACACTACCACAGCTGTGCACATCTTGGGGTAGAGAAAGAAGGACTAAGCACTTTCTGTTTGCCTCCTGTGGCCTTTGTTTCATTTAGGTTCCTGTCCTATAAGCTTCACTTCGCAACCCAAGGGTAGGGAAAAGACATTCAAAGTGGAATTTGCTCAGAACCACAGCATTTCTCCTCATTTTTAGGTCACAACTGAAATTGGGTTTTAATGTGAAATTTGCCTTAGGCTCAGCAGATGGTTCTCAAACATCACAAGCAACAGTTTGCCTTCTGTACACTGATGTGGCTATAAGTAAGTATAACATTTCAAGGGGACAAATGTTGTGTCCTAACCTGCCCTTTTTCTCTGTCTCCTGTTCCTCTCATTTTTTGTTTGTTTGTTTATATTATTTGGTGCTGCAACATACTTTGCTGCATTCAGCCCATACCAATCATACGTGATTATGACAGGTGAGTGTGGTTGGAAGAAAAAAAGGAAACATCTATGCTAGACTTAGTGGGCTCAGATCATATGCTGATTTTTCTCTTTCTTTAAAAATAAATTTCCTTTAAAAATTTGGAGTGAAAAGGTAAGCAAATTGTATAGTGGATTTATTTACTTGAGTGACGTTCCTGATAATTCTCATCTTTAAATCTTCCTGCAGCTGCACTCCCAAACTTTCCGTACATCAATATTAATGTTCCGGGCTCCTGGCAGTAGCTAGTAGAGGTGGCATTTCATAATTCAGATGTAAAAATTAAAAGCCAAGTGCTAGAGGCGGTATACAGTAGCAGAGTACATCCATCCAATTGCTGATTGAAAGCCCTTCAGAAAGCCAGCCTTTCCCAGCCCTCCCTTAGCAAGGGAATGCAACATTACCAGGTAAATAATGGTGGCCCCAAAATTCACTCTCCTTCCTTATTTGAAGAAAAAGTAACTATAAAGGGCATAGTAAGTTTCCAGAAATATTTCAGAGCTGTAATGACTCAAACTTTGAGAACCTTCAATCAGATCTCCAGTCATTGCACATGGGGATAGGGCTTGGCAAGTTCCACCTGAAAACAAAGTTTGAGCAAGAGATGCATGAGATTAGTTAGGTGCAGCTTTAGGCAGCAGGGAGTTAACTTCACCAGCTAGTCCAGCAGTTTGCCTCTGATTCCTATAGGTAGATAACTCCACGGAAAAAAAGTCTCACAATCCCGCTCACTAGTCATCTGTGCTAAGGTCTTAAAGCTTTTGTGAAAAATCTGTCCGTTAATGTTATATGTTGTAGGGAACCCAGATCCTCAATTCTCTGCAGAGAGAAAGACTACCTCATCATTATTCTCTTCATATTATTCTTTTCTTCCCTCAAAATGAAGTAGACATTTGTGTTTGAGAGATGCAGGAATTGGAAAGAGTATAAGAATAATTTAATTAAAATGAAAAGAAATGCTTATTAAATAAAAATAATTTAAAAAGACAATCCATCATAAATTCAACACTATGAGTCTATGCAGTGAAAGAAAGAAAGCCACACCCAATGTTATCAGCATGTCTTACTAGAGTTATTGCCTTTCTCCAGTGATCTGATATTATTGTAGGGTGGAAACAAAATTAAAAGAAGGCAGAAAAAAGAAAAAAGTGTTCTGTCTTTAACTTCCTTATTTCTCCTAGCATTTTTTGTCTGTTGCTTGTTTGGGTGTTGCAGTTGTTTTATTTTAATATTTGCTTGTCTCTTTTAAAGGCGAGAAAGTGGTCTCGTATTAATTCTAGCCAAGGTTCTATTTCTTGACCACTTCTTGACATTATTTAAGATGGAAGTCTTAAGTCTCCTTCAAAAACATAGTTACTTTCTACAGAAACTGTTTGCTAATGGCTACATCCAAATATTTATTAGAGAACTGATTGTGTGAGAAATTTTCCATAGTTACTTAAAAGCCTTTATTTTAAATGAGGCTTTTTTTTTTTTTTTTTTTTTCTAAAAAAGGATACGGCCGTAACAGGTGTTCTACAATTTTTTTTTCATTACTCCTAAAATATGTAAGCAGCTCTTGCTTGCTATTCACTTGATTCTGGTAATTTCTGTCCTAATCATGGCTAAAGTGATTTTTCTAAAGAACCAAAGCATGAATTGCTTTTTGTCTTTGTCTTCTGTTTTATTTTCTTTTTAAAAACGTTGCAAATGTGGTTTTATTTCCTATGACTCCAAGGCCTTAAGCAACTTGTTTGTGAGGCCAAACAATTTCTGAGGGACAGCATACAGACAAATTTTCATAAGTTACAATAATTCCAAAGCTTGAAAAAAATAAAATGTAAAAGAAAGATGAAAACAGCCTGTTCATTAGCCTGTTTCATGTCTAGACGGAGACTATCATTAAATTTTAGTTGCTTTATATTTTGCAGGGCAGGTCTCTCAGTTTAAAAAACAAACACTTTCTAACCTGTCTTTTCAGCTTCTCATGAATAAGAATCCAGGGACCTAAGAAGCTTATAATCACTGCAGGCAGTGTTTGTGCTAACCGAAGTATGGCAAGGAGGCCAATTCAGTGAAGCACTGCAAATATTTTTGTGGCTCAAAGAAGCAAGGGGATGTCCCTGGTTGGGAGCAAGTCTGTAAAACAAGATGAACAAAAGACTGTACGAAGCTTCAGGAAATAAAATGGAAGATGAGTAGGTGAAAGGGGAGATACAAAGAGTTTGAATTCCAACTTGGATATAGATTCTATGTGAAGAGAGTTCAAAATGCATTCAGAGATGAAACCCTTTCATAGTTTTTGCAAAGGACAATAAAATAACTTTACACTTCAAACATCCTAAGAGATGCTCCTACTCATGTCCATGTCAGATTCTGGCCTCCTTCCACCACTTACCCTGTCCTATCCGATGCACCTTCATAGTCTTCAGACACCACAACGGACTGCTCACCACCTGCATATGCTTACATATGTGAAGGCAGAGAAGAGAAATTTTGCTGACTCTTGCAGAAATGAAGAGGAGAGTAAAACAACAAAGCTATGCTTACTGGGATTGTACTTACTGAGATTAATCTGTATAGCTATGCAATTTATTTTTTATTCATTTGATTTTTTTTGAGTGTGATGATTTTCAGTGCACAATTCACATTATTTGATTAGCTCAATAAAAATTGCCCTGATTTTAGAGTAAGTATCAACATGGAATCTAAAGGGTGGTATCTAGTTTTCTTTGGCTCCAGTGAGCATATTTGTCTTCCACAACGAAATAAGGCAATGGTAATGTACTGGTCTCCTGAGTTCACTTGTTTAAATAATTTCCTCTCACCTTCTCATGCAAGGCGTCAAAGAGCACAACAGGCAGCTGCCACTTTGGGGACCTCTTTAGTATTGCTGCCATTTCTCTTCAGTATGCACAGCCATCATCTTTCCTTCGACCTCCTGAAGGTGCACTCAATGTTATTACAGTCTCGCCACAATAGTAGTCAAAGTGTTTGCTGTGGTTCAGTGAAATCTGGGAATGTTTCATCATCCACATAGATACCAGGGAGACTGGCAAAAACATGCCATAGATTTCTTGGCTGTAAAAGATTAAATAAAAGTAGGCTCCAGTGATACA
This sequence comes from Trachypithecus francoisi, assembly GCF_009764315.1. Taxonomy (NCBI): domain Eukaryota; kingdom Metazoa; phylum Chordata; class Mammalia; order Primates; family Cercopithecidae; genus Trachypithecus; species Trachypithecus francoisi. Next base: position 72,081,339 of record NW_022681453.1, on the reverse strand, counting down.
GCTGGCTTTCCAAAATAATGGGGACTATGTTCTTTGCCAAACAGTCTGATTTCTAGGTCCACAAAGAAATTCGTATCCGAATTTGCATTATAGCCCCATGGAAACAGTTTGGGGTTCTAGAAAGAGAGTGCGTTAGGTCAGAGAATAAGCAACAATTGGCTTACCAAAATACAAGTCTTTCCCAATAGTCAGGAAAATGTAGAATAAATTTTCCTGTGATAAAGTGCTAGATGTGCTTTCACTGTTGTTTGGCATAATTGTAATTCTAAGCATGCCTCAAGTCAAAATAGAACATGTAAATTCTTCAAAAATTATGCAGTAACTCCAAGCAGCAGGCTGTTGAGCATTAGGGTTCTAGAGCCAGGAAGACTTGACCTCAAGTCCCAGTCTTAACATTTACAAACTTGGTGACTTTGGACAAGTTAATAGACCTCTCTTGGTGTCAGTTTTCTCTTATATAAATGGAAATAATTGTAATTCCTGTCAATGTTGTTGTGAGGATCAAGTAATATCATTCCTAACACAACATTTCATGGTTCTTTGACATTTAGTAATTGCTGAGATAAACAGTAGCAGGAATTAGCTAGAAAGTGTCTTATATTTTCCAGTATTTAGCTGAAATCCCTAAAAGCTGTAGCTAAAAATCTGCCTTAAGCCCTATTACTTTAATTCAATATTGAACAAATAATGAAGGGGCAGAAAAGCATGTCAATGATAATTATCTTAAAAAGATATTTGTTCATCTTTGAACTTCATACTTGATGATTTTCACCATAGAACAATGAATTCACTTCAACCATCTATCCAACAAATCTGTATTGAGAAATATTCCTGTTTATAAGACAAAACAATAGGATCCCTTTCCTGTGTGTTCCATGCCTAGTATCTGACATATCACATATGAAATAGAATCCATATCCATAAAAATCTCCATGTGCACTAAAGCTAACTGAAACCAGTCATTTCATTTTGATTTCTAGGATCTTCAGGAAATAAAATATGTGTATTTTCAAGAAATGAATGACCTTGGAAATATCAAGTATTTCCAACGATAAAATAGACATTTATGAGTCAAATGATAAAGGTCATGTAACAGTAAATTCTACACAACATTCTCTGTTTACTGTAATCTGAAGAACTCTGCAAAAGGTAGAATCATTAATACAGTAATTTCTACACTGAGCTTTCCGGAGCACTAGAATTTCAAAAGGAGGTGACTTGGGAATTGGAGTTGAGCAGGGGAGGCTCTGGGTCCCTTATCCCCACTTAATTCAAAGAAGCTCATCCTCATAACTGTTTTATATACTAGGTTCTATTTTTTTTCTTTTAAAAAAGAGTTCAGCTGATTAAAAAAAGAAAAATTTTTGAAAACCACATTAAGAAAGTTCAATTCAGTGACTTTTTTTCTTTAACTTTTTCAAAGCCTACCTGTCACAAAATTTACAACAGTTTAATATTTCAGCATTGTGTCAAAGGCTGCTCTAAAGTTAACATTAAAGCCTAACCAGCATACAACATTCATCTTGTCTCCTTGTTCTGCCCAGGAATCGTTGTATTTACATATTCTGGGCGAGGCCAAGGAATTGCCCATCTTACAGAGGCATGCACTGTACTTGAAAACAAATCCAGTAACCACATTAGTGTGTGTGTGTTTACACCATTGGAAGAAAGAGGGTAAAATGCACATATAAAACATTACATATATTTTTTAAGGTTTCTTTTTTGCTTCAAATTTTTTAGCTTAAGTAGATCTTCATAATGACTTTATAAAAATACCTATAAATAACTATAAAAATCCCTATAAATATCTATAAAAATCCCTAATACTGTTGCAAAGATATAAGTACAAGTTCTCTATTACCTCTCTCTAGGCTTTATTCATTCATTCCCTCATTATCCACATAATAAACTTTGCAGAGTTCCCATCACATTCTAGAGACTGCAGAATGAAGAAATGAATAGGCAACATGTAGAAATAGAGCACAGGCTTTGGGATAAGAGCAGTCATCGTGGGAGTCTCATTTCAGCAATTATGAATTATGTGCACTTTAAGATGTGACTTATTCTCACCAAATATCTTTAGTCATCTGAAATAGGGCTTATGAATATTGTCGTCATAGAGTTTTGATGATTAGATGTGGAAATATATTTTCAGTAATTTACGTCCATTACTTAGCACAAAATAATAACTAGTAAGGATTATTTGTTCTTTGAAAGACTGTTTAAGGCCATGAAATACAACCATATCTCTGCTCCAACCCATGAAGGAATACCCAGGTGGCAGTGTATTGGTGAAACTACATATTTGGAAAAAGGCCTTGAAGCAGTCTCCATTGCTTTCAACTTCTTAGGGAAAATTGTGCTTTCTCCAAGCACTTAGTAAATTAATAAAACTCTAACTTGGTTTAGAAACATATTTAGTATAAATTGGCCTTTATTATAGAAACGAGTGCCATGTGAACCCAGGTGTAAAGCAGAGACGGTTCCAAAATGCTCTACAAACATGCTTTCTAAAAGTGATAATATGAAAGATTAATCTAAATTGATACTTTCCCCAGTACAGGAGCAATTCCCTGGGAGTGACTTAGGAATTTTAGGCATCATCATCAGGATAAGAGCTAACACACTGAAGCAATAATGACTAAATGGTTCCCTGAGTTATTAATGCAATTTCTAAAAGGGCCTAGCTCATTATGAGGATATGGCTATCAAACAAGGGAAATTTGGCTCCATAATACTTGCACATGTTGCATATTTTTAATGATTAGGGCCCAAAAAGCTGCGAATGCATTTGGCTTACTGTTTGGGCTTGTCTGGTGTATGTTTTCTATTGCTGCAACTTCTATTCTGCTAACAAGTTACCAGAAACATAGTAGCTTAAAACAATACACATTATGTTAGTGTTCTGTAGGGCAGAAATCTAATATAGGGCATCACTACGCTAAACTCAAGGTATTGACTAAGATGCATTTCATTCTGGAAACTCTGGGGGAGAATGTTGCCCTCACTCCTTGGCTCTTGCCTCCTTGCTGCACCTTCAAGACCGGTGATGTTGCCTATCTCTGGTCTTTCTTCCTTTGTCACATTTTTCTCTGACTGCATCCAGAAAAAAATTTTCTACTTTTAGAGATGCGTGTAATTAGATCAGGCCTACCAGAATAACCCAGGGGGGTTTGAACCATAATCACATCTGCAAAATCTCTTTTGCCATCTAACATAACATGTTTATGAATTCTAGGGTATGGGACATGCACATCTTTGGAGAGTCATCTTTCTGCCTACCACATATGGCACTAGGGAAACTGGGTTATTATAGAGAGTATTAAATGACATATGGCTACAGGCCTTCTGAATGTCCCATTGTGTACATCCCTTAAGGAAGATGTGAATGTTTCAGGAAACTCTCCCACTCGGCATATCTTGTTAAATTTCCCTACATCTGTAAATGAACCAGTCAGACTAAATGATCACTAGATACTCTTCTAGCTTCAAAGGCTGGGGTCCCCTAAGTCTATATAGACAAAACTTCATGCACTGTTCCATGACAAATTTTGATGATTCAGATTTTAAGGCAAATTAAAGACTCACAAAAAGCAAAATAGGAAAAGAACAGAAAAAGTACTATTTAGATTACATGGATTACCCAGTCTTATGTTCTATATACTGGCCAGTCCCCACATGCAGTACTGTGTTCCTTTGGCCACTTTTTAAAGCAACCGCTGACACACAGGAAAGAGCCTACAGGATAGCAGTCAGGATTTTATTACCATCTCTTTGATTTGAGATATAGTGGAAGGAGCAACAAAAGTTAACTGAGAGAACTGAAATTGCAAAATAGAATAAAGAAGGGGATGTGATATCTGTCTTTAAATAATTGTGCTTATTGAAGAAAAGTGAATTTTATTCTGTGATGCTCTAGAGAGCCAAGGTTGGATCAGTGGGTGGAAAGCACGAGAAGTTTTAACATAAGATGAAACTTTCAAATCGTAAGACTTGGAGCAAAATGAAAGCAGCTGTTTGTGGGGGCAGCCACAAATTACACCACGTATGATTAGACCGTGTGATGTTGGGCTAGAAATACTGGAGAAGCAATTCCTCCACCGGTGCAAGCTTTATCTAGTAGTCTTAAAGGTACTCCCCTACCTCCAAATTGCTAGAAATTTTATGAATCTGATTATTATAGAGACATTATTTCCATTTCAATAAAAAGTAGATTAAGAAGATAATTATGCAAGATGTTTGACTGACATTATACATAAGAAAGTCATTTCTACTAAGCAAGGTTAGACAGATTTGGAAATACGCTAAGTTCCTGGAAGAAAGAGTTGGCGTTACATCATTCTTAAGGAGGTGGACTACAGCCACAGAAGCTCCACTACAGGGCTGCTCATGAAATTCCCTTTGAAAAAAAAAAAAAGCAAGCTCAAATACTTAAAAAAAAAGGTGGGGGAATCTACTGGCATAGGGTAATAATGAGACAAAAAGTAGAAAATTGGAAATGCAAGAAATGTAAAATATTGTCCCATAGTTCACAGCTTTATTTACTAGATGGGTAGTTTTTAACTTGTATATATTTCTACATATATTTATGTCTTGTCATGCCATCCATCCTTGAGTACAGCTTTCTGGCATGGCATGGTGGAGATGGAAAACATGCATTTTTAACATTTAACCTGTAACCATACTGTATTTCAAGAAACTCCATAGACATGTCTTGTGGAAGCCTGAGGCTTCCTGCAACTTAGATAAAAACTTGCTGCTCCAGAAAATACTGCCTTTAGCTAAGTTCATTTTAGCAATTCCTACGTGAATCATAGCCAGTAACAATAAACTTTTGCAACTTTTTAAAATAAAAAGTTCACACACACACACAAAAAATGACAAACTGGCAGGAGGGGAAAATAAAATATTAATCTTTTGGATAAATAAAGGACTCTAAGACATTGATTAAAAAAGGCTTACAATTCAATTTTTTTAAAAAATCAGCAAAGACCACATATACAGGCAATTAATAAAAGGAAAACACAAATCACATTTAAATATATGAAGATGACAAATCTTACCTTCCTTAAGCCTATCAAATTGGCAAAATCAAAAAATGTGGTAACAGTATTGATGAATTTGTAGAAATAGACATTCTCATATATTCTTATATGCTCTTTTATTGAAGACTCTCTGATAATATTATCAAAATTACAAATAAATATTCTTTGATGAAGTAATCTTAATTTAGAGAATGTATCCTACAGATATACAAGCATACACAAAAAGACTTATGTATAAGTTTACTCACTGCACTTATTTATAATAACACAAGATTGTAAACTAAACAGAGTTGCTAAACACATATGGAAATCCATATAATGAAATAATATGTAGCTTCAAAATCAATGCAACAGCATTTCACCCACTGATATAAGATCTCTAGAAAATCTTTCAGATTAAAAAAATGAGACGCAAATCATTATGCAGAACATTCTACTTTTTATGTAAAATGTATAAAATGATATGCATTCATGTCTGTTTTTATATGCACCAAGAAAAGTCAAAAGTATACACACAAATGAATAAAAATGAGTATTTATGATTCAGTAGATGGTGGCAGGGATGGAGAAACAGTTATTTTATTGTATCACATTTTATACCACATGAATCCATTGCCTTTTCAAAAATAAAATTTTAAAAATAATTAAATTGACAATTTCTGACAAGCTGAGGAGATTCAATAACTATTTACTTTTTTAAAGTAGCCTGTTTCTTTAAAAAAAAAAAAAAGGTTGAGACCAATGAGAATAAGATTGTATTAAAAATAATGAAAACATAAATTCATGTTGGTGAATGAGAAATATATCATCCTCCTCAATTAATATAGATTAAGTGATTAATTTTTAAATTCAATTCTGAACTTTCAGATAAGCAGGAAAAAGGAAAAATATCAAGTTATATAATTCTTGTTATCTGATAAAACACAGCCTACCATATTTTTCACAATGAATTAAAATTTCCACAACCTACTACATTTTCTAGAGATGGAAAAAAAACCCACAACTTTTATAAAAGTTTAAGAAAGTTTTTATCTTTGAAATTTGCAGTAATTTCAACAGTCTACAGATTATGCAGAAGCACGAGTCATATAAAACAAGTATTAGCTATTTGAACTTCCTAAAACGGGTCATTTTAAGTAGTAAAAATAGCTAATATTTATGTAATTCTCACCATAAGCTAGGAAGTGTTAAGTGTGTTTTGTAAATGTGTGTGTTACCTGCACAGCAACCATAAGAGCCAGTCACTTAATATCCCTTTATGCAAATGAGGAAACTGAGGCTTAACGGGTAACTTAATCAAATGTACACACCTTTTAAGTAAATAAGGTGAAGGCAAGCCCACGGGCAGCCTCCAGAGGCAAGGCTCCTAGCCACCACACAATGCTGACACTCCTCCAGCAATAAAAAAGTGGGCAGTCTATTTATTGCATAACTTAAGAATGTCTGCATTAGAAGAAACAGAGGTTAAGGTAATAAACTTTCTCATAACCAGTATAAGCTTGGAATCTGTATTTTAGTAAGTTCTCTGTATATTCTGAAATAGCTGGTATAAAGTCCAGTGTTGAGAATGGTTGCCTTAGACTTCCTTCCATGAACATATCACTCAACTGGAGTTCTGAAAGGAGCCAAATAGCAGTCACTTCAAGGACACATTGCCACAAGAGCCTGGTGTGCTGCTATTTTCTGTTGTTGAGGAAAGAACGATCCATATGCTTTGGCTACCACATTCTCAGTTGGCAAGGTCAACATTCTATTTTTAAAAGTTTTGAAGGCTGACTTCATTCAGCTGGAGGGTCAGCTCAACAACTGTTTTCCTCTGTTGACCTCGCACTGTGATAGATTTGTGCAGTATAGTGAAGACACAATCTTTGTCCTTGAGAAGGTAGAGAGTTGTCAAGTTGGGCAGATGAGATTTACATACTTTGAAACAATTGAAGAACAACAAAAGACTGCATAATGAAGGGCCAGATTGTGTGATATGGCTCAGTTAGTTATGAGAACTCAGGTAAGGAATATGATGAAGCCTAGCGAGAGAAGGCTTTGCAAAGCTCCGTTAGCCCTGAATGTTAACAGAGGAAGAAGAAGATAACATTGAGGAAATAAAATAACTTCAGAAAATGCTGAGAGATAAACATGGTATTTTCAGCAGTTTCAAGGAGTCAACAGAGTGTTCATATTAGTTTATTCATGCATTATTTTATTCTTGTTTTGGTAGCCCACTACATGCATATGCTCTGCTAAGAATCCAGAATACAAAGAGGTGTAAGATAGGGTCCTTATTGTCTGAAGATGAAGAGTTTACTTTTAGCTGCAATAGGATTTGTATATGTTGAGAATGGAGATGATGTTTATGATAGAGGAATAATGGGAGCAAAGGCAGTAAAGCTCACAAAGTGAACAAGGAATGGTAATTGTGGATTAAAATGCAAAAGGGATCTGATAAAAGAAACTGCAGAATGAGGCTGCATAGGTGTTTTGTTTCATGTTGTGAGGAGTAATAAATACCATAATTCAACATTATTATGACTATTAAGAAATATAATGAGGGCAAAGGAGAGATAGTCAATGTCAGTTGAAATAATTTGGAAATAATCCTTTGGAGTATGGAAATAACTAAAGGAACAATATAAAAGCAACATTCTTAAAGATTAAACTGGAGAATGTAAGTACAAGGAACAAAATACAGGATAGAGTGTAGCCTGGGAAGATGTCTAGGAGGCATCAGAAAGAGCCGGGACTAATGTAGAAAGGAGACTACAGTTAACAGAATTGGGAAGAGATCCTCTAGGATGAATAATCTATGAGACTTGTGACTGATCTGATAAACATTAAGAATTGAATTGCCTCCAATTCATTCCCAGGTACTCAAGACTAGTTTTTATTCAACTTTCTGTGTAGGACAAAAATAAGGAAGTCTTTCTGCAAGTAAAATAGTGAGTTCAATCTTACACATCAAGGGCACATGCACACAGGGTGAGATTCCATCGTCAGTATGAATATTTGTCTATATCTGTATTAATTACCTTATGAAAGCTACATCTCACACTTGCACCTTGCACTTAGTTTTCCATTTTCTACATCTCATGGTTCACCAGAGTACCTTTTAATCTTTAAAGATAAAGTAAAATTGAAAGTGAAATTCTTTGTTTTTTAACGTTCTAAACTACAATGAGTCAAATCCAGGAGGGAGATTTAAGTGGGTTGGATGAAAAAATCTCCCAAAGTGATCACATCTAGAAGCATTTCTCAGGAAAGAGTAAAGACCTGATGGATGGTCCAACCCTCTGTGCAGGGTTTGAAATAAGAAGCACATGTTAACTAAAGTGCCTGGGAATGTGATTCTTAATAACAAGACCAGGTGACTGCTAACAAGTCCAGGTGAGAAAAGTAAACAAGCTGTGAATCAAACCCAGTTTACCTATTGAATTAAGAACTTGTTCCCGAAGAACCAGACAGAAAATCCTAAATGGGTCAAAAGCAAAGCAGGAATTTTAGACACTTTGAGATTACCTCACAAAATAAAGGCTGGTATCACAGTGAATTCCATTTTCTGAAGGCTAAAGAAAGCACTGTGGGCCAGAAAGTGCTATTCCCTTCCCTTTCCAAACCAAGACCCACAGGAGCCGCTAGAAGTGAATGTAGAAAGTGAAACAAGTGGAGGAATAGCATTACTTTTCTGAATTAATGGAGAATATTCAAAATCCCCATGGGTCCCGGCAATCATTCCAGTTTAACACTGAGACTAAGACAAAAGAACTTAAAGCTTAAGTCGGTGTAGTTAGGTCAGACAAAAGCTTCAGTGCAGATAGGAGCTTGGCTTCTTGTGGCCAGGCCACTGCCAGCCGGTCTGGGGTCAACTTTAAAACTTAAACAGCTATTATCTGAAAATGTGCCTGTTTCTTTATGTTTGTCCTTTCACTTGGGGCTTTGTTTTGTTTTCCTTTTACTTTTCTAATAAACTTCCCCTTGAAAATGTTCCACCTTGTGATTAGAAAGCTGGAGGGCACAGACAGGGTGGTGGCAGCTGCCATCTCAGCTGGATAACATTCCCTCCCGTTCTTTTTCCCTAGCAGCTGATGAGGCTGAGGCTGAAACAGACAAGAGGTGAAACCCCTGGAGGAGAGACAGACAGCTGTGATCACTAGTTTCTTCCTGCCTGAGGTGTTCTCTCACTGTAAGGCAACAGTACCTATTTAATGTTAGGTATAATACATATAATATTTTGTGTTAAAGACTAAGAAACTGTGCAGTATCCACTGATAATTTCACTAGTGATGAATTGAACACTGCAGTTTCTTAGTCTTTAACACAAAACAAGTATTGCTTTTGAACTTGTATTCAAATAATCTGCACCTAAAATAGAGATATTACATATAAACTACATATAAATGATATTGCTAGAATAATGTGTTCTAACATAACATTTTGCCTCAAGCAAATTGCATTCCAGCATATTTATTTCCAATTTCAAGTCATGCTGGGAAGGAATATACATCCCTAGGCACTCTATAACCCCAAGCACAATGCATACAGAGAAAGCCCTGAAAGTAGTACTCAGTTTCTTCCATTCATCTGTTGTGCAGTGTTGTTATGTGCCTTTATGCAAGTCAGAAGTAGCTAGATTTCAGTGTTAGCACCGGGATTATAGGTAAAGTTATTTCTGCATGTTGGTTGGATGGGGTTTTTGTTGAGCCAACTTTCCCCTGATCTCAATGCAAGTGTTGCCTGAGAAAAGGTGGTAGAATTAAGCCTCATAGTTTACAAAACACTTGGACTGTTTTTTTCTTTAAATCAAATATATTCACGTCCTATTTCATACTGCTGTGACTCTTCCATGCACTAAACTATTATTGACTTTGGAGGTAATGTGGGACATGGAAAAGATGGGGAAAATCCGAAGCAAATTGAAGATCTAGCCAATATCATTATGCTTGAAAGAGCAAATGCTAATGCCTTTTTTAAGAGCAGAGTCTAATGCATGTCTTGACTATTTGCTCCACTGAGAAATTGAATATTGAGAAATCAATCTTGTAGCTTTACATGAGCTGAGGTTTATGGAATGGGACTGAGCCAAGCTGATATTGCCTGATTTATTTTGCATATAACCTTTTTAATCCTACAAATATGAAATGCAATAGTGAAAGTATTCACTGTTCAATAAAGACTTCTATTGCTTAGAGAAATAGTCAATAAACATCATAGTCTTCCTGAGCCAAGATATTATCATTAAAGCCTCTTGAGACTCAGGCTGCCCACACAACCTTTTGGCATAGCTTCTTAATCACAAAATGCCCAATAAAAAAATTAGACTATATATCAATACAATCAATAAAAACACCATGTCATTGTATATGTCATTCCCTTGCTGTAGGAGGCGACATTAGCATGATTTTTTGGATGGTATAAATGGTAAAGGGGTTCAAGGAAGAATATAAGAACATGCCATCTGAAAATGAAATCAGCATCTTCACTGGGACTCAGCAAGAGAAATGGGATTTTGTGATACCACATGTATCCTTCTCAAGAGGGAACATTACAAAACACCAAAGGGCTTGACAATTATGAGCAGTAGCTCTGTTGTTCAGAAAACTATACAGATCCCTCCATAAAACGTGTAACTAACTCATAAACATGACCCTTTTCTGGGAGCTTCATGTCTATAGGAGAGCCGGACAAACTCAAGGGACACCACATACCACATAGAGTGTTTCCTTGGCTTTCAGGATATGTGGCTATAATTAGAGGTAAGCCCAAGCATATACCAGCCTATGAGGTGTAATTGTGACAATTACTGAAGAAACTATCATTAACTGAAAGTTTTTGTGAAGGCTATGTGTTCTGGGTAGAGTTTTGAATGAAAAGAACCATAGCTTACAATAAAGAGAACATGTCGGAGTAGAGGAATTAAACATGTGGAAGGTCAAAGTCAAGGATGATAAATTCAGAGTTGGAGGACAGCTAATAGATGGGAGATGAAAACTAAAAGAGGTAAGAAGGAGAAATTAGTAGAGGGCCTGCCTGGAAGCTTAATTAAATTAATAAATCAAACTAATAACTCTAAATATTTGTTAATAATAAATTAAACTAATAACTCAAAACATTTGATAAATAATTATCAAATACACATTATAGTCTATCATATTAACAAAAATCATTCTCATTTATTGAATCCATGTCATTTCTCAAGCAATGTGTAAATTGTTGTGCACATATTATCTCTTTTGACCATTTCAACACTGAAATAGCATTACTTTTATTTACAGAATAGCAAACTGCATTCAGGGAAATTAAATAACTTCCTAAGGCATTTTGGTTTGATTAAAATAAACAATGAAGAAATGTAAAGCTATTACTAGAGAGTGACAACAAATCAAAGACTGTAGAGGAAGATGCCCTGTTGTCACATTTGGGCTAGATCAGAGGAGCGCAAGAGGCTTGATAAAAGAAGCTTCTAGTAGTTCAAACATGAAGTGAATGTTGTGCACTGTACCTGGAAAGGCATATTCTGAGAAACTGCAGGGCAAAAACAGCAAGGGCATTGAACCACTAGTCTAAGCAACAGTTAAAGCTTATAAACTGGTCCATAACTCACCATACAGGATGTTTGCTCTAAAAATCCTATAGCATAATGGGTCAAGGCACAGGTTCAGAAGTAAGCTCTCCCAGGCTTGAGTTTTGTCTCTTCCCAATGCAAAGTTTGACATCTTTGGCAAGTTATTGGGTTTCTCTAATTCTTAGTTTTCTCCTTGTAAAATATTTATTATCATTCATAGCCCTATCTCATGGTACTGTTATAAAAATTAGATCTTTCATGTAAAATGCAGAACACAGGGCTGATTCAGATAAAATGTATTGATAAATGTCAGATATCATTGATATACTATAAACTCAAATCCTCCTCTCCTTTCTAAATATTTGTGCCTAGAGAAACACACTGTCCATTCTTCCCTCCCGCTCTAAATTCAGTGTCTTTCACAAGTTTTTGTATATGTAGCTACTCTGGTGTGCAAAAATAAAAAGTATGCAAAACATTTTGTAAATCACAAGAAGAAAAAACTTACAACATGATCATGTGTGAGTACATATGCACACATGTACACATGCATGCACATACACATTTCAAGAAAATATAATTAATGCCATAAGAATTGATATTCTATTCTAATCCATTCTCTTTTATTTCTTTCATTTCAAAAATAATGGTTGTGACTCACCAAACTGACTTTATGACTCACCCATGGGTGTCAATCACAGTTTGAAAAACATTTCTAAATTTCTCCATGGCTTAAGCAAGATTATTACAGAGTTGTGAATCTGCATCTCATTGCCTAGCCCCTCATAGATTTTTTTTTTTTAATTTTACTTAGGCATTATGCTATTATACTACTTTGAGGGGCATTATAAAAATCAGTCTCATGACAAGAAATAACTAGTGTTGTTGAATATATGGAAAAAGGAAACCCTTGTACACTATTGGTGACAATGTAAATTGGTATAGCCATTATGGAAAACAATATGAAGTTCCTCAAAAAAACTTAAACATAGAGCTACCAGATGATCTAAGAGTTTCACTTCTGGGTGTAGATCTAAAGGAATTAAGTTACTATTTTGAAGAGATATCTGCACATGCCCATGTTCATTGTAGCATTGTTCACAATAGACAAGATATAGGAACGATCTAAGTGTCCATCCATGAATGAACTTTTAAATATAGTATAATGACACAGTAAAATATTATTCAAACAGGTTCATCCATGCTGCCATTTGCAACAACGTGGATGAACCTGGAAAGAATTATGCAAAGTAAAATAACCCGAAAAGAGAAAGACAAACTATGACATCACTTATATGTGGAATAATAGTATATTTTTAAAAAGTTAAACTCACAGAAACAAAGTAAAATGATGGTTACTAATGGTTGGTGCATGGGGGAGATTAGGAGATGTTAGTCAAAGAGTCCATACTTTCAGTTTCTGAGGATGTAATGTTTAATATGGTGGCTACAGTTAACACTACAGTTAACCATCAAACAACAGAAATTAGAACTCTGTAGGTTCATGTACACATGGAGTTTTAAAAATTATTATTATTATTATTTTTTGAGACAGAGTCTTGCTCTGTTACCCAGGCTGGAGTGCAGTGGTGCGATCTTGGCTCACTGCAACCTCCACCTCCTGGGCTCAAGTGATTCTCCTCCCTCAGCCTTCTGAGGTGCCCACCACCATGCCCAGCTATTTTTTTGTATTTTTTAGTAGAGATGGGGTTTCACCATGTTGGACAGACTGGTCTAATTTTTAACACTCATAATTTATCCTCATGAAACACAAGGCCTCAAAAATTGGATAAAGACTCATAACCGTTCCTCCCCACAGAAATCTTTAGTAAAAGGCAAAAGATTTACATGATCTGAAGAGAAACCAGAGTTATGCATGGATTTTTTAAAATAAATATACCAAATTATTTTTTGGAAATTTACAACAATTTGAAAAAACCTGCAGGGTAACCATGGACCCTGAGTAATAAGACCAATCCCTGCTCTTCTTCCTCCTCCTCAGCCTACTGAATACGCAAACCATGAGGATGAAGATCCTCATGATGATCAACTTCCAGTTAGTGAACAACAAATATATATATATAAATATATATATATATATAAATTATCTTTCTTATGGTTTTCTTAATAACATTTCCTTTTCTCTAGTTTACTTTATGTAAGAACATGGTAAAATATTCTGATAACAAAAATACATATAATAATACATATATGAAAAGAGTACATATCGGAAAAAAAAAAATGTGTGAACTGACTGTTCACGTTATCTGTAAATCTTCTGGTCAACAGTAGCCTATTAGTAGTTAAGTTGTGGGGGAGTCAAATGTTATATACAGGTTTTGTTTGTTTGTTTGTTTTGAGACGGAGTCTTGCTCTGTCGCCCAGGCTGGAGTGCAGTGGCGCGATCTCGACTCACTGCAAGCTCCCCCTCCTGGGTTCACGCCATTCTCCTGCCTCAGCCTCCCGAGTAGCTGGGAATACAGGCGCCCGCCCTGTCTCTTTTTAGTAGAGACAGGGTTTCACCGTGTTAGCCAGGATGGTCTCCATTTCCGGACCTCCTGATCCATCCGCCTTGGCCTCCCAAAGTTCTGGGATTACAGCTATGAGCCACCCTGCCCGACCTGTTATATACAGATTTTGATTTGTGAGTTCATCTAAGTTGCTCAGGAGTACACTGTACTGTGTTATATATAGGTATATGTCACAGATATGCGGATTTGGATTCAGATTACAACAATAAAGAGTATATCATTCAAAATAAATCACATGAATTTTTTTATTTTGCAGTGCATGTAGAAATTGTGTTTACACTATATTGTAGTTTATTAAGTGTGCAATATAATGTGTGAAATGAAAATGCATGTATATATCTTAATTAAAAAATGCTTTGTTGCTAAAAATGCTAATAATCATCTGAGCCTTCAGTGAATCATAATCTTTGCTGGTGGAGGGTCTTACCTCAATGTTTGATGGCTGCTGACTGATCAGGGAGGTGGTTGCTGAAGGTTGAGGTGGCTGTAGCAATTTCTTAAAATAAATAACAATGAAGGTTGCCATATGAATTGACTTTTCCTTTCACAAAATATTCCTCTGAAGCTTTCATGCTGTTTGGGAGCATTTTATCTACAGTAGAACTTCTTTCAACACGGAAGTTAGTTCTCTCAAAGCCTGCCATGGCTTTATCAACTAAGTTTATGCAATATCCTAAATTCTTTGTTGTCATTTCAACAATGTTCACAGCATCTTCACCCAGGAGTAAATTCTGTCTCAAGAAACCACTTTGTCTGCTTATCCACATGAAGCAACTCCTCATTTCCTAAAGTTTTATCATAGGGTGATTATCATTAATTCAGTCACATCATCACATTCCACTTCCAATGTCAGTTCTCTTGCTCTTTCCACCACATCTGCAGAGACTTCCTCCACTGCAGTCTTGAGCCCCTCAAGCCATCCATGAAAATTAAAATCAACTTCTTTCGAACTTGTTTATGTTCATATTTTGACCTTCTTCAGTGAGTCATGAATGTTCTTTATGATATCTAGAATAGTGAATCCTTTTCAGATCTATCAGAGGAATCATTATCTTTGACAGTTATAGCCTTACCAACTTTATTACCTAAATGATAAGGCTTGCAAGTTGAAATTACTCCTTGATTCTCAGACTGCAGAATAGATGTTGCATTAGCAGGGATAAAAACAACATTAATCTCCTTGTGCATCTCTCTCAGAGCTCTTGGATGACAAGGTGAATTCTTGATGAGCAATAATATTTAAAAAGAAATATTTTTATCTGAGCAGTAGATCTAAATAGTGGGCTTAAGGTATTCAGTAAACCACACTGCAAATAGATGTGCTGTCATCCAGGCTTTGTTGTTCTATTTACAAAGCACAGGCAGAGTAGACTTGGCATAATTCTTAAGGGTCCTAGGATTTTCAGAATGGTAAATGAGTATTGGGTTCCACTGAATGTCACCAGCTGCATTAGCCCCTAACAAGAGAGTCAGCCTGTCCTTTGAAGCTTTGAAACCAGGTATTGACTTCTCCTCTATAGCTATAGAAGTCTTAGATGGCATTTTCTTCCAATATAAGGCCATATCGTCTTCACTGAAAATCTTGTTGTTTAGTGTAGCCACCTTCATCAGTTATCTTAGCTGGATCTTCTGGATAACTTGCAGCAGCTTCTACATCAGAACTTCTTCCTTCCCTTTTAGTTTTCTCAAACATCATAAACCAACCTTTACTACCTTTAAACTTTCCTTCTATAACTTCCTCGCCTCTTTCAGCCTTCAAAGAATTGAAGAGAGTTAGGGAATTGCTCTGGATTAGACTTTGGTTTAAGGAAGGGCTGAGGCTGGTCTGAGTTTCTGTGAGGACCTCTCATATTCTCGTATTTGTCAGAAGGCTGTTCTCCTTTCTTATAATGTGTGTGTTCACTGGAGTAGAACTTTTAATTTCCTTCAAGAACTTTTCCTGTGTATTTACAACTTGGCTATTTGGCATAAGAGGTCTAGCTTTTCATCTGCCTTGGCGTTCAACATACCTTCTTTACAAAGCTTAGTCCTTTCTAGATTTTGATTTAAGAACATTTGAGACATGTGAGTTTTCTTTTCACTTGAACACTCAGAGGCCATTGTGGGGTTATTAATTGACCTAATTTCAATATTGTTGTGTCTCAGGAAATGGAGAGGTCTGAGAAGGAGCGAGATGGGGAAAGGCCAGTTGGTAGAGCAGTCAAAACACACACAATATTTGTCAATTAAGTTCATCATCTTATATGGCTGGGGTTCATGGCATCCCAAAACAATTTTGATAGTAACATCAAAAATCACAAAGATCAAAGATCAATGATCACAGATCACCTTAACACATATAATGATAATAAAAAAGTTTGAAATATTGTAAGAATTGCCAAAATGTGACACACAGACATGAAGCAAGCACATGCTATTGGAAAAATGGTGCCAATAAAGTTGCTCAATGCAGGGTTGTCACAAACCAGTTTGTAATAGAAGTGCAATATCTACATAGCAAAATAAAGTGACAATAATAAAATAAAGTGACAATAATAAAATGAGTATGCCTATATAAGAAAAAACTTCCAAAACAAGACATAAAAAAATCCAAGCTGTAAACAATTTTCAATGCATTGTACTGCCCCCAAATTAGAAACACCATAAAGTTAAAAATAAGCCATAGACTTTTAGAACTTTTTTCCAATTGTGCATAACTACAGAAGATCAATTACTAGACTACATAAATAAATCATACAAATCACTAAGAAAGAGGTAAATAAATCCAGTTAAAAATGAGTAAATGTTATAATTAGGGGCTTTTGGAAAGGGGACGCTCAAGTTTTGTTGTTGTTGTTGTTTGTGGTAGTGGTGGTAGAGACAAGGTCTCACTATGTTGTCCAGGCTAGTCTTGAACTCATGAGCTCAAGCAATTCTCTCACCTCAGCCTCCCAAAATGCTGGGATTACAGGTGTGAGCCACTGCACCAGCACCAAACGTAATTGTACTTGAAGAAACACAAAGCAAAATATTGAGATATTTACACATAGATTAGAAAATAATTTATAAGTCTAACAATACCAAGTGTTGATGAGAATGTAAAGAAGAAAATACAACATATTGCAGAGTTCTTGTTTTAACCACATGTGATAACAATTTGACAATCTGACAAGATGTTAAACTAGCATGTAGCTATATCTTATAGATTGGAGAAATGTGCTTTCGGATATAGCTGTATAGGTAGAGTAACACTCTCAGTGTGCACACAGAAACATGTAGATCATGTTCCATTTGACATTGCTTATTTTAGTAGAAAATTTTGACAGACCTAAATGTCCATCAGAGAGGGAGTGGATAAATCATTTGTGGCATATGCATACAGTGGAATCCTGTGCAATCGTTAAGTGAAGTGCAGCAAAATGTATCAACATAGAAAAAAATAAAAACAAGTTGCTTAATGATTTGAAGGTGATTTTATTAGTTTGCGAGGACTGCCGTAACAAAGTACGATGGATTGAATGGTTTAAACAACAGAAATTTATTTTCTCATAGTTTCGTGTGCTAGAAGTACAAGGTCAATGTGTGATAGGGTTTGACTCTGTTTTCCCCCAAATCTCATCTTGTAGCTCCCATGATTTCCACGTGTTGTGGGAGGGACCTGGTGAAAGATGATTGAATCATGGGGGTGGGTCTTTCCCGTGCTTTTCTCATGATAGTGAATGAGTCTCCTGAGATCTGATGGCTTTAAAAACAGCAGTTTCCCTGCACAATACTTTTTTTTTTTTTTTTCTTGGCTGCTGCCATCCACATAACATATGACTGGCTCCTTCTTGCCTTCTGCCATGATTGTGAGGCCTCCCCAGCCATGTGGAACTGTAAGCCTAATAAACCTGTTCCATTTGTAAATTGCCCAGTGTTGGGTAAGTCTTTATCAGCAGTGTGAAAACAGACTAATACAGTAAATTGGTAGCAGTAGAGTGGGGCACTGCTGAAAAGATGCCCAAAAATGTGGAAGCAACTTTGAAACTGGGTAGCAGGCAGAGATGAGAACAGTTTGGAGGGCTAAGAAGAAAAGAGAAAATACGAGAAACTTTGAAACTCCCTAGAGACTTGTTGAATGACTTTGACCAAACTGCTGATAATAATATGGACAATGAAATCCAGGCTGAGGTGGTCTCAGATGGAGATGAGGAACTTGTTGGGAACTGGAGCAAAGGTAACTCTTGTTATGTTTCAGCAAAGAGACTGGCAGCATTTTTCCCCTGCCCTAGAGATTTGTGAACCTTTTAACTCAAGAGAGATGATTTAGGGTAACTGGTGGAAGAAATTTCTAAGCAGCAAAGCCTACAAGAGGTGACTTGGGTGCTGTTAAAGTCATTCAGTTTCATAAGGGAAACAGCATAAAAGTTTGGAAAATTTGCAGCCTGACAATGCAATAGAAAACAAAATCCGTTTTCTGAGGAGAAATTGAAGCCGGCTGCAGAAATTTGCATAAGTAATGAGGAGCTGAATGTTAATCACCAAGACACTGGAGAGAGTGTCTCCAGGGCATGTCAGAGACCTTTGCAGCAGCCTCTCCACAGAACTGGGGGCCTAGGAGGAAAAAGTGGTTTCGTTGCCCAGGCCCAGTATCCCCATGCTGTGTGCAGCCTAGGGACTTGGTGCCCTGTGTCCCAGCCACTCCAGCCGTGGCTAAAAGGGGCCAATGTAGAACTTGGACTGTGGCTTCAGAGGGTGCAAGCCTCAAGCCTTGGCAGCTTCCACATGGTGTTGAGCCTGCAAGTGCACAGAAGTTAAGAACTGAGGTTTGAGACCCTCTGCCCAGATTTCAGAGGCTGTATGGAAACACCTGGATGCACAGGCAGAAGTTTACTGCAGGGGCAAGTCCTCAAGGAGAACCCCTGCTAGGGCAGTGCAGAAGGGAAATGTGGGGTTGGAGCCCCTGCCCCAACACAGTCCTTACTGGGGCACCTCTTAGTGGAGTTGTGAGAAGAGAGTCACTGTTCTCCAGACCCCAGAAAGGTAGATCCATTGACAGCTTGCACCTTGTGCCTGAAAAAGTCATAAACACTCAAAGCCAGTCTGTGAAGGCAGCCAGGAGGGAGGTGGTACCCTGTAAAGCCACAGGGGCAGAGCTGCCCAAGACTATTGAAACCTACTTCTTGCATCACTGTGACCTGGATATGAGACATAAAGTCAAAGGAGATCATTTTGAAGCTTTAAGATTTGACTGCCCCTCTGGATTTTGGACTTGCATGGGGCCCATAGCCCCATTGTTTTGGCCAATTTCTCCCATTTGGAATGGCTGTATTCACTCAATGTCTGTACCCCCACTGTATCTGGGAAGTAACTTACTTGCTTCTGATTTTCAAGCTCACAGGTGGAAGGGACTTTCTTTGTCTCTGATGAGACTTTGGACTGTGGACTTTTGAGTTAATGCTGAAATGAGTTGAGACTTTGGGGGACTGTTGGAAAAGCATGGTTAGTTTTTAAATGTGAAGATATGAGATTTGGGTGGGTCCAGGGGCAGAATGATACGGTTCGGTTCTGTGTCTTCACCCAAATCTCATCTCGTACCTCCCATAATTCCCACATGTTGTGGGAGGGAGCTGGTGGGAACTAACTGAATCATGGGGGTCTTTCCTGTGCTGTTCTCATGATAATGAATGGTTCTCACAAGATCTTATGGTTTTATAAATGGGAGTTTCCTTTCACAAGGTTTTGTTTTTGTTTTTGGTTTTTTTTTTTGCCTGCTGTCATCCAGGTAATATGTGACTCACTTCTCCTTGCCTTCTGCCATGATTGTGAGGCCTCCCAGCTATGTGGAACTGTAAGTCCATAAACCTCTTTCTTTTGTAAATTGTCCAGTGTTGGGTATATCTTTATCAGCAGCATGAAAATTGAATAATACAATGTGTTGCAGGTTTGGTTTTTGTTTAGGCCTTTCTCCTTGGCTGGCAGACAGCCCTGCCGCCTTGATGTATCCGCACATGGTCTTTCCACGGTATGTGTACATCCTTGGTGTCTCTTTCTGTGTCCAAACTTCCTTTCCTTTCCTTTGATTTTTTAGAGGCAAAGTCTCACTCGGTCACCTACGCTGGAGTGCAGTGGCAGGATCACAGCTCACTGTAACTTAGAACACCTGGGCTCAAGCAATCCTCTTGCCTCAGCCTCCTGTATAGCTGGGACTACAGGTGCATGCCACCACCCCTGTCTAATTTTTCAAATTTTTTGTAGAGACAGGGTCTCCCTGTGTTGCCCATGCTAGTCTTGAACTTGTGGTCTCAAGCAATTCTCCTGCCTCTGCCTTCCAAAGTGATGACATTACAGGCGGGAGCCACTGCACTCTAATTTCCTTTGCTTATGAGGACACCAGTCAGGTTAGATTAGGGCCTAACCTAACAGCCTCATTTCAATTTAATCACTTTTTTAAAGACCCTATCTGGAAATAGTCACATTCTGAGATATGAGAGGTTCCTACTACAGCATATACAATTATGGGGGTGAGGGGACACAATTGAGATAACAGTTAAAAATGATTGTTTGGTTTTATTTTGAGATGGAGTCTGCTCTGTCACCCAGGCTGAAGTGCAGTGGCATGATCTTGGCTCACTGCAACCTCTACCTCCCATGTTCAAGTGATTCTCCTGACTCAGCCTCCTGAGGAGTTGGTATTACAAGCGCATGCCACCACACCCAAAAATAACTTTTTTGTATTTTTAATAGAGATGGAGTTTCACTGTGTTAGTCAGGATGGTCTCTATCTCCTGACCTCGTGATCCACCCGCCTCGGCCTCCCAAAGCATTGGCATTACAGGCTTGAGCGACCATGTCCAGCCACATTTATAAAATTTTAAAAAACAAGGAGCTCAAGCACAGATTATGTACCGGTAAAAGCACTTTAACAGTCGTAAAAGTTTAGAATGACAATTATGTCTCAGGGTGGAGGAAAAGAAATGTCCTTGCAATCTTTTATTTCTTCAAAGTAAAAAATCTGAAGCTAATGTGACAAAATATTAAGATAAGTAAAACCAAACAAACCCTACAGCTACATTTGTAATATTCTTCCTGCATTTTGGTATCTTTAAAATTTTTCATTAGGAAACTGACAGTGACCAGTGAGATCCTCATATTAAAACAGTAAACTGTGATTGAGGACAGAAAGGAAAATATTTAGACTCCTCACTGGCTTTCTAGATTCATTTCCTCAGTCCCTAAGTACAACCCCAGACATAAATAAAGCAAATTTACTCCAAGGATTAAAAGGAAATATTATATTATCTCAGGAATTACTTGCAGCACTCCTCGATTTTTCTCAGATCCTAAATCCCGATTTTACACTTTTTATGAGAAATAAAAACATGTTCATCCATTTTTAAAAGGAGGTTTACAAATGCAAATACTTAAGAGGATTTAAATTTTTATGTGATGGTGTACTGATCTAAGTTGAAATGTTGATATCAATGTTTTTGTGTTTTGATTAGGTATGGGAGAACTTTGAAAAGTTGGAAGGCACATTGTATTTATAGCAAAACAAGGTTGAAAGTCTTAGATTTGAAAGGGTAGCAAAAAGTGAGGCTGGAGAGATCCAAGAAAAGTGGTCAGCTTCACAAGTATCACCAGTTGCTCTATTTATATGCACCTGAACCTGGGAAAATACAAACTGTGTACAAATGCTTTTGGTGTCCAGCATGATTACATGAGCAGGTATTATCCTGGGAACCTGACTCAGGGCAGTCCAAACCTTTGACAAACTGTGCCCTCTAGCACACTATCACCAAGAGCAGGCTTCAAGGTCATTCTGTGCCAGCCCTATACTCCAGGGAACTCCACAGGCCATCACAGTTAATTACACTAACAGCCAAGGAAATTATATTGGCCCACCACAGCCTAGGAAGATGAATATCTGTCTTCCTTAGTCACAGGGGGACGTTAATGGTATTTTTATTAACTTGTGACCTGTTGACTGCTATTAGAATATAGATTGTATGCATAAACCAGGTCAGGTATTGCAGATATGATTATGGAGCAATTACCATGGCAGCCACTGGACTTCTAATCATTGTTGTCAAAGTGAAATTGTAAAACTCAAAACTGCTTTTTGGAATCCTACAAGAGATGCTTGAGATCAAAGTTTATATTGTCTCTTTGTGTCTTCTTGAAATTGCAATTTGTGAGTTCCATGATTAGACTGGCAAACAGGGGCAGATTTTAAAAGACAAGAAAACTACAAAGGACAGATCATGATTAGGGTTATCTTAGATTTTGGCAACTCAAGGTTGAAAACTTTCCTTGTCGAAATGGTTTGGATTAAAAATAAATGCAGTTTCCTAGCAATTCTATTTGTGCAGGTATCCCTAATAGTCAGTGACCAGATTATATTCTGATGTATTACTTTAGTAATGTGAAAATTCACTTCTGCAATTATGTACAATGTGATATGAAATATAGCATTAAGTACTTTAGTCATGCTCTTTAGAGTCTCATATTAATGCTAATGCCATCAAGGTTGCCAAAGTGTCTTCAGAGTCAATATCCAAGGATGCTGATTTATATTTTGCAAAGTGCATTATTTATTCTGTAAAGTGCATTATTTATCCTATAAAGTGCATTATTTATAATCACAACCTTTCTATCCTTCGTTGAAGCAGAGTTTATGCAACCCCTTTTAAACTGCTGCCTTTACATATGGGGTGAGAGCAAAAGGGACAAATGGTACCATTAACACAGTAAATTACAGTATTAACTGACTTGACTAGGAGCAGAAAATACTATATCTGAAATCTTGCCATCCTAATTTAGAAGTCACAAGTGGTTTAGATTAGAAAGAAAAAGTAATAATAATCTGCCCTTCAGGTTCTTAGCTCTACTAAACATTTGAACTGTCTGCTAGAGTTAGTTCTACATGAACTTTAGACAGTCAAGTTTCAGATGGGACTATTTAAGCTCAGAGAGAAGGGAAGCATTGAAAGTAAAATTAGATTGCAGTTGAATCTCTGGGACTCTGGGCAAGAAAAACTCACAAAGGCATAAAATTGATCTTTTGTCCCAGGACAGACATTTTCACCAATCTCTTTATGATCACCATTGCAACTTTTTGTTTTCTATACACTGCATTAGAAACTACTATGGTTTGAATATGATAACCAAAAAGTGTGTGTTAGTAACTTCATCCCCATTGCAACAATGTTGTGAGGTGGTGCCTAAAGAGAGGTGATTAGGGCATGAAAGCTGTGCCCTCATGAATGGATTAATGCTGTTATTGGGTTCCCTATAAAATAATGAGTTTGGCTCCTTTTGTCTCTTTCTCACCCTCTCCCCTTCTGCCATGGGGTGATGTAACAAGAAGGCCCTTACCAGATGCCAACATTATAATCTTGGGCTCCCCGCCGCCAGAATTGTGAGAAATAAATTTCTTTTTTAAATAAGTTATCAGTCTCTGGTATTCTGTTATGCAGAATACCAGTATATTTTGCAGCACAAAATGTAAGTAAGCCAGAAACGTAGGATCGTCTTAGAGACAAAACCACTTATGTGGGTGTAGTTTACATTAGAAATGAAGCTGCATGCTTCTATTAGTGTCCTGCTAAGAAAAACTGTGCTTTCCAGGTTTTTAAAATGAAACATTAATTATATTCTCAGGTAAATTTATTTTCCTGACAGCATAAGAAACAGCACAAATTGAAAATTAGATAATAAAATGACTTTCAGGGACATGTACTTTTCAGAAACATGTATTATAAAAATCATAGGATTTGGATCACAAAGCCAGTTTACAATTCAAACTTTGCTATCTGTTAACAGTGTAAAATTGGGCAAATTATTAACATCTCTGACTTCAGCAAGAAGTATTCTTTTCCTATAAAATTATTCTGATAAGTAAATGAATATCTGACTTAGTGTCTGGGGCACAGCTCAACTTCAACTCAAGAAATAGGCTTTTTCTTTTCCCCACATTGCTCCCTCTTGCTAAAGTTTAAAGCTTTAAGTGCATAGAATGCCACATTTAACTGAATGGCTGGAGTTTAGAAAGAGGTCAAATGAATTTCAGCAGGATTTGTAAGATGTAGAAGAAAAACACACCTGTGGAGCGAAAAGAAAAATGGAATAATTCAGATGTAACTGCTTAACACCAGCTTCTCTCTGCTTATTTCCCCTTTTCTGTAACTTCAGCAAAACGGTCAGGGAAAAGTTATTCTTATCTTTTGAATCTCACTCATAATAGGAACAGCAATAGTACAGAAATCTGACATTAAAAGAAAAAGTCCTAACGTTTGAATAAATATTTACTTCACTGGTTTGGCTTTACCTCCTACTTCACTTATCCTCTGGTGCCTACTGCCAATAAAATAAAATAGGAAAAAAGAAAAACCCAGAGAAAAGTATAGAACCCTATAGTACACGGATCCATGCAGCCCTGAAAGAGAAAAGTAAATTTTATACCAATAGAGTGGCATAAATAAGAACAGTCAGCTCATAATTATTTTAGTCTCTATTAACATAATTAAGTAGGGATATAATATCATGTACAGAAACAATTTACTCTCTCTTGCTTATTTTTATTTACCCAGCTTGTCTGCAACCCTGCAGGAAGTCTTTTAAAACAAAACAATCAATTAATTCCCCTAGTATTGGAAAGGTGAAAACGAAGAATGCTGGCACAACATAGGTAGGTTTTCTGCATCAAATGGAAATATAACAGGAATTTTAAAAATGTCAAGAATTTAACTGGGGAAAAGACCCGATTTGTTTCAGCTCTTATAGGTCAGATTTTACCCCATTGTGTGTGGATGTGTGTTGTGAGTTAGCAAAAGATTAAATACATCACAATTCTGAGACTATCTATATATTCTATGAATTTGGGTGTGCCTATGACATTACTCCCCTCTGTAAGTGTGGATATGGGCGCTGAATGGACACTGTCTTGAATTGAAAATGCCATAAGCTAGCTAGTTATATGTAGGGAGGGGCCCTTCAGATTCAGCATAAATTGCCTTCCCACTCCAGAAAAAAAAAAAAAAAATTAGTGCTATAGCACTTTAATCATACCCTGGATGTCAGGCCTGTTATATTAATGGTTTTTGCATTTAAATAGTGGAAGCAGATTCAGTATAAGGAAAATGAGTTAGCAGCTAACCCAGAAGAAAGGTATCTTCTATCCACAATGAAGGTGTGTCATTTCTCCCTGGAGTGAAAACTCACTGCAAGTTCATTCCCTCAATGCTCAGGGACCTGCCTTTGAAGAAGTTATCCATTTTGAAGCCAGGTGCTTAATTCCTTTCTGTGACCTTAATCTTTGGTTTCTGCTGAAAATTCTGATACTGGTGTCCTTAAAGGGTAATCTATTAAAACTAATTTCTCAGCTCCTATCCACCAAAAACCAAGCTCAAAGGTTACAATTGCTTAGCATGGATTCCAAGCAGCCTGCAAATGACAAATCAGAGCAAGGACAAAAGAGAAACAATGGCTTACATATTTTAATTAAGTTATCAAAGATTCTGTATTTCAATTGTGATTTAAACTGCTCCTATACCTGTTAAGTTTTATTAAAATTTTAGGTGTCATTCCTTTTATCTTTACTTATGTAGTAAAGTAGTGATTGTTCATTATCTTATGAATGCATTTTTAGTTGGCGTATATAACAAGGCCAGACTGGAGGTTAGGACTTAGAGCTTTGAGTTGTCAACCATTAAGTAAGGCATATATAGGTTATTTTAATGAGTGTGTATACTGTAATAAACATTATGCTTATGTGTGATGAAAATGACGATGCCAGAACATAACGGCACATACTTTAACAAAGCAAGCATTTAAAATGATCGCCACCAGTCCGTCTGCTTTTTTTTCAAGATTCTCCCATTCCACAATAGAGAATGACACACAAATATTTGCTACAATAGCCAAGAAAGCTACTTCAATGTATGATGCGCATGTTGTATTACAAACTACCCCACAGTAAACTCATGTGTGTGAGAGTAAAATAGAATTCTACATTATTTGTCCTATTCATCCTCCAGAGTGATTTCTGGTTCTCAGAAGGCTGAAGTGCCAGATGTTTGACTGCACTGCACCGTTTGGAATGAAATACAGCATTTTGAAATGACTAAACATCTTGATGGCTTCGCTTCCATTTCACGTTTGCAATGTCTTTACTTTTCCATAATAGTTCACATTTTTCAGTTACTTTTTAAATTTCACAAACTTGTTACTGAAATACAGCGTATGTATGGGAAAGTATACAAATCATGAGTAGACACCTTGGTGAATTTTCATGAACAGAGCACACGCATGTAGCCACCACTTAAACCAAGAAAAAGTACTTGGCCAGGACTTTGAGAACCCTCTCTTGCCCCTCCCAATCATTGCTCATTCACCCTCTATTCTGACTTCTGATACAATAGTTTGACCTGTTTTGAACTTTATATGAATGGAATAATACTCAATGTGCTCTTTTGTGTTCAACTTCTTTTGCACAATACTGTCTTTAGGAGATTCATCTACACAGTTGTATGTAGTGACAGTTCCTTCATTTTCATTGTTATATTGCATTCCATCGTGGAATATACTGCAGCGTATTTATCCATTCTTGTATTTATGAACAATTGTGTTGCATGGAAGCAACGCAGCATTGGGGCTATTATAAATGCTATGCATACTTTTATACATGTGTTTTCATCTTATGCACACAGTTATTTAGAACATTCGTAGGAGTTGCATTGTTGGGTCATAAAGTGTGGTATATCCAGCTTTATTAGGTAACATTAAACAATGTTTCAGAATGGTTTTCCCAATTCACACCACCACAATCAGTGTATGAGAATTCTAGTTTCTCACCAACAACTGGCACAAAACATATTCAGTCACTTTTCTTTCTAATTAATAAAAAAAGTAAATGCAAAATTTTTTTCAGTACCACATAATGATGCTACAGATCACTAGCACTTTATGAAAACACCACTATTTTGTCTATATTAATATACTTTATCATCATGATCCTTTCATTCACATTGTCACTATTTTTAAAAAGAATCAAGTTTTTCTCTTCTCCCTCCAATCTAAATAATTCTAAACAAATTCACTCATTATTTCTTCTTAAAGTGTGTCTCAAAGCATATTAACCTCTTCTTCAAAATTCTGAATGCTCTCAGTTATCTTCAAATCTTTTTTTTTTTTTTTTTTTTTTTTGAGGCGGAGTCTCGCTCTGTCGCCCAGGCTGGAGTGCAGTGGCTGGATCTCAGCTCTCTGCAAGCTCCGCCTTTCGGGTTGATGCCATTCTCCTGCCTCAGCTTCCTGAGTAGCTGGGACTACAGGCGCCCGCCACCTCGCCCGGCTAGTTTTTTGTATTTTTTAGTAGAGACGGGGTTTCACCGTGTTAGCCAGGATGGTCTCGATCTCCTGACCTTGTGATCCGCCCGTCTCGGCCTCCCAAAGTGCTGGGATTACAGGCTTGAGCCACCGCGCCGGCCTCTTCAAATCTTTACTCCACAAAATTACTGGCCCCCTCCCCCATCTTAACTTGTAAACCTTAACTACTTTTTCTTGCATGCATATATATTTCATTCAGGGGCAATCACTCTTCATACAAGTGTGCCAAAAACTTCCCCACAGCCAGTTGTTAGTACCTACTATTATTCTTTTATAGTGTCTCTCTCTTTTCCCTACCCACATTTTCTGTCTTACTTCAAATGTTATTTCTTTCAGAAGCCAGATGTGCTTCTTTCCTCCATTCAATTCTTCTGGCACTTTGTCTCCATGAGAGTTAAATCACCCCCCTCCACATTAAGTTACTTAATTATTACATTGTTTTAGTACTGTTATACTAGATACTAAATAGGTTCATTGCTGGAGAAAAAAGACACAGCCTAGGAAAATGCTTTACATGTAGAAAGTACCCAATAAATAGTTGTAAAATTGAAGTGAACATGCAAAGTGTGTATATGTTTTACTGAAATTCCCTGGATTGTTGGAACATTTACCCAGTAAAAATGACAGATTTTTCTGGGCCAATAATGACAGCAGTATCTGAGTGTAAGAGAGGAAGTAAAGTTGGCCAAATTATCTGTTCAAAATCTGTTTGAGTGACACAATCTACCCTGTCCCATATTGCTGCTTATTACATTTTAGGGATCTATATTTTCCATGGAAACTGATTTCTGTAAAAGGGAAAAAAAAAGATAGGAATCAATTTATCAATTTGTGCTCATCTAAGATAATGTAGATTTGTACTGGATTATTTTCAAAATTCCCTTTGCACAAAGAGTCTTTCTCAGACAATGTCAACTGAATCACACTTAACATACATAGGATCCTTGCAGGTTGAGCAAATTAGTGCAGCATAATTTGTCAGACTCTTCATGGTATTGCTGGGAACAGGTGTGGAAGAAGGAGCGCAAGTTTAAGAATCTGATAGACAGAGATTGAAATATTAATAATGCCTCATGTAAGCAGTGTGGATTTCGACAAATTACTTAATCTTCTAAACTCTCAGTTTTGTCATCTATAAAGTGGTGATTAATAAGATGTAACTTTCAAACCTGATGTGAAAATAAAATAAGATAATGCACTGAAAGTAGTTAATACCATGGCTGCACCTGAGCTTAGGTCTTTTCTCAATGATCTTCCCTGACTCTACAACTGGGTTAGGGCCTCCTATGTTCTGCTTTTGTAACACACTGTATTTTTGCTTCACAATTTTATCACAGTTCGTATCTGGACAGTCATTGTTGTAATTACTGCATTTGCTCTCTATAAGCTCCATTAGAATGGTTCCATGTCTGTTGTATCATTGTGATATATTAAATATTTACCATGATGCCAGACACATAGTTCATAATGAAAAATATTAAAAAATGACATTGAAAAAAAACCCTCTCACACCACCCAGCCCACACTGACAACTAAGTTGCCATGAGTTTGAAAAAAAAAAAATACATTAAAAAGTGAATAATATTTTTTCTTTCAACTTCATAAATAGTTAGAATATAGGGTCAAATGGCTGAGTTTTTTTTTTTTTTAAACAAAACAGAATTTACATATTCTAATGAGTACAACCCTTTTCAAGGTAGTCACGTTTGCAAGCTGTAAGCCCATTTCTGAGATACTGACATAGCTGGAAGAATTCTTTGAAGGGCCTATTAAGGTCCTACCTTCAAAGCCCAGTGGCCCTTATGCAGAAGAATATCATCAAAAGTGGTTAATCTGACTTTGAAGAGAGTATTGTATTTTTGAGAACCGTTAAAAATCATTTAGAATTAATTGACAAATTAAGCAGTTTATTTTTCATCTGAATCAAAGTTTAGAAAGCATTCCCAAAACTTATTTTCTTCTATCACCATAAATTTAAGGAATTATTCTAAAGAAAAAGAGTTCCATAGATGAGCAGTGAAAGACCTTCTGATCTCCCAGAGTACATATTGTGAAGTGAAATATTCTTAGTAATGTATATTTGGTGTATTTGTGGAACACACATAGCTACACACAACAATCTCTCACCCCATCTCCTCTGAAAATTACTTTTCTTTAAAGCCATGTCTGATATAAATTCCATTTTAAACTCATTTTCCACAGGTTTTTCTAAGGAGTATGATGAGAATAATAAATCTCTCTCACTGAATAAAGCACAATACACATTTAATAACATTACAGTTAACATCTCCAAACCTCCTGCTGATCCTAATGCAGCTTCCTAAAGCAGTAGATTTTCCATGATGTTGTCACTATAAAGATTTTATGTTAGAAATGCAATCTAAATAAGCTTTGGCCTTAAATTTTAATCATATAACCATATAATAAATAATAGAAAATTATAATAAAAATACAAGTATACATATAACTTTTACAGTCTGTAATAGTGAATTCCTGTGATACTTTGTTATTAGTATTATATATATACATGTATATATACACACATATATATACATATATATACACACACACATATATACGCACACACACACATATATATATATGTATTTTTTAAGATGGCTGCCATAAAGTGAAAGTCAAAGAAATATCAAAAGTATCCATGGTACCTCTTGAGTGCTTTTGAATTGTAGGAGGAATAGGAGCACTGTTATGATACACATGGACAATATTCCCTAGTCATTTCTATTCCAGTGACAACTATGTTTGTAACACCATTGACTATAAGGGTACCAGAACCGGACCCAAAAAAAGTGAGCTGAAAGGGTGGAGTCAAAGACAAGGAACATGAAAGAAAGAAGTTGGAAGCTAGAGAAGATTGGGAAAATTGCGTACAGTCTGATATAACTTTGGTCACTCTGCTAAAATAAGCTTATTTCCTTGATAAAGTCATTGGCAACACCTGGAATTATGCAATTTTTATTTGCAGGGTGATTTCCAAATAGTTGGTGCCCTAGCTAATTAAACGTCTCTTGGAAATTCGAGTTAGAATGAGGGCTGAGCTATTACCTGTAGTAGTCAGTCCTCAAAAGAAGAAATCATTGAAGAAGGTGATTTGTGCATATTTGAGCAGTTAACTGCAGTCCTTTAAAGGACATGCTAAAAAAGATTTTGCCCATGCTTTATCCACCAGGTGTAGTCTGTATTATACTGAGTTTCCTTTCTTTTTTGTTCACCTGGACTTATTTATTTTACTTTCTTTTTTTCTTTTTTAAGAGACCACATTGACTGAGACATTTAAAATACAAAATGGTAATTAAGAGTGTTTGAGGCAGCTCCAGCTGGTTCTCGAACAGCTCCCAATAGGTAGGCTGACATTTCCATCCTCTAAGAATCCCTGCTTGGATGCAGTTCAGAGCAGCCAACCTTGATTCCACCCAACATTTGATTAAACAACAGAGAAACAACAAATAGTGAAAGTCACTTCTCTTGGGCTAGCTTAAAATGACAGCAAATTCAAGAAAAGAGAATGATGGAAAAGGAGATCATGAATTAACATAAAAACATCGTATCAAATTTCATTCTTCAAAGTGTGCATCTAATTGGTCAATGAGCCTTCTAAATGTGGAAAT
Organism: Trachypithecus francoisi; assembly: GCF_009764315.1. Lineage (NCBI taxonomy): Eukaryota > Metazoa > Chordata > Mammalia > Primates > Cercopithecidae > Trachypithecus > Trachypithecus francoisi. Next base: position 72,050,237 of record NW_022681453.1, on the reverse strand, counting down.
TGCATTAGCATCTCTAGAACTGAGTATCTTGAGGGCAATTTGAAACAATTTAATTCTCCTTCACAATTATGCGCAAACAAGGATTGAGGTAAACAGCCACCTGTCTACAAATCTTTAGGAAGAGCATTACATGACAAGAAAATTAATGAAGAAGAAGAAGAAGAAGAAGAAGAAGAAGAGAAGAAGAAGAAGAAGGGGAGGAGGAGGAGGAGGAGGAGGAGGAGGAGGAGGAGGAGGAGGGGGAGGGGGAGGGGGAGGGGGAGGGGGAGGAGGAGGGGGGAGGGGGAGGGGGAGGAGGGGGAGGGGGAGGGGGAGTAGGGGGAGGGGGAGGGGGAGTAGGGGGAGGGGGAGGGGGAGGGGGAGTAGGAGGAGGAGGAGGAGGAGGAAGAGGAAGAAGAAGAAGAAGACATGGTTTCACCCTTCTGAAAGTTTATAAGGTAATTGAAAAGACAAAAGTTGTTCAACTGGAACAACTAAATAAAAATGCCAAGTAGTGTAAAATTAAATATCAGAATGTTTCTGTGTGTGTATCAGCTTTGGGGTGTAAATAAGGACAACTGGATAATTATCTAGGGGAAAATATTTTGTTACCTTTACCACTAGCCAAGTGTAGGCATATGCACTATTAAATTTATGATTGAAAAGTTGTTATTCAATATGGAGAGGCTTCAGGGAGGTCACTGAGAAAGTGGGAAGGTTGCATGGGGTTAAAGAAAATGATCACTACTGGATTTCTACTCAGGATTAGGAATCCACAGTCCTAGGTCATAGTTCCAGTTTTTCAACAAGATAATCAAATGTCAATAGCAAATTGTTTTCCCTGTCTGGATTTTGATGTTCCCATATATAAAATGAGAGCATTGAACAAAGTAATCGCTAACATGTGTTCCATTTTCTATGATGCTTTGATTATGTGCATCAGCTCCCATTTATCATATCTGCACTGTCCACTGCAGTGGAAGCCTCTAGTGGTGGCTGTTCTTCATTAGTTACTACTAGGCTGAGACCAGTTTCATGACACAAGTTTTCTAGAATCAAGTGCCAGCCTTGTCGATCTCTTATTACCTAGTGATTTATCATATGTCCTCTGATTCCCATTTCAAACAATTCTCTTTCTTCCTTGTTATTTTATCTCATGTTCATTTCTCTACAATTAATCTTATTCCTCCTTTAGACCTTTTCTTCTTCCACATATTTTTCCTCCTCTCAAGTCTTCTTGAAGGCTTAAAGGTTACACAACAATATTTTTAAATTTTAATAAGAAAGTACTATAATTAGTTAACTCCTTTTTGCCCTTTTCTGTTTTGATAAATATCCCCATGTGGATTGGGCAATACTTTATATTGGATCTGGACTACGAGAAAGATATTTCCTCCTCTCAAGAATAGTCTTTCTAACTGTGCGAACTAAAGGTTGGTATTTATAAATAATACCTAGTATTTAATATATTCATATTTGAAATTAGCATATTCCATAAACAATTTGGTTACCTTAGTACAAGATGTCTAAGGAAGTTTATATTACTTATATTGCACAGCTATGGAGGCTAAAGCAACTAAAGTCTTTGCCTTGACATATAATACCCTTTCTTTGTTGTGTGACAATTATACTCCAGTTATGTAGAAAATATCATTAGATTCTGTAGTCCTCTCTGCTTTAGAAGGAAAGTTTGAAGTATCTTTTAAATATTTTGAATCATGTAACACATTCCTGGAGCATCAACTTAGCATTTGCATCAGCATCTACAGAAAACCTTGCTGTTTGTTTATCTGTTTTCACTCTTTCTCATTGCCCTGAAGCTGCATTTTTTTCTACATTATTGTTACTCTGGCCCCACCCAGAGATTTCTTCTGTATTCTTGAACACTACAGACTTGCCTTTCATTAGATTTTTCTCCTTCTTAATGCTTTTTCTCACCTAGTATACATGTATTCCCCTATTCTTTGTTATACTTTATTAACACTTCTTTTTACATTTGTTTTGCTGATTTGCTCTCCTTCACTACCAACTGGGGAATTGCTGTTGGATCTCCTGTGAATCATATATCAGTGTATCTATCTATCTCTCTCTATTTATCCATCCAACCATCCATCCATCCATCCATCCACATATCCAGTGTAGTTATCCATTCTAAGTTGAAACTACAGTTGTATGTTGGCAGTTACCAAATCCTCCACTTAGCTTATATATTCCTCCACCAACATAATCATGGAGAAGCTTCATGAATTTTTAAATCTTACTGTGCCTAAAACCAAATTGAATTTTCATTTTAAGTACTTACTTCAATCAGATATTTATTTCTTAACATTTTAAAGAAGGATTCGAGATGGCTTACAGAAACGTGTAATATGGTCAAACACAATGTAGGACAACTTGACAATATTTGTCAGATCACAAATGTACACATTCCTCATCCATAAATTCTACTTCGAGGAATCTGTCCTAGGAATATACCTATACATGTACTAAATGATGTATGGACAAGTGTAATTATTGCGATATTATTTGTAATTTGCAATGTTTGTAATTACACATATTGAAAACAACATACCACAGCAGGAGACTGGATAAACACATACAGCATAGTGAAGTATCATTCCACAAAATATTCAAGAAGCCATATACTAACAGGGAATAATCTTCAACATAGATTAAGTAAATGTAGACTCATAACTTTTGAGGGAGAAAAAAGGAGGGAGAGAAGAGAATAGCTAACTAGTTAGGTAAGTAGATCACACATAAATTTCATTATAGATGAGCTTACCTGTCTATATCCTGAGATATTGTATATCTCTGGAAGTATACACAAGCAATGATTATGTTGATTGATTCCAGAGAGGACAATGGATGACTGCAGGACAGAAGTGAGAGAAAGACTTCTTCTCATGACTTAGTGATAGAGAGACCTTTCACGGTATATCCTTTTAAACCTATACCATCTCTTCAAAACTATTTTAAAAAGTGAAGTACCTAAGTAAGATATCATGGAAATAAGAAAGGAATTGGAGCAACAGCAAGTAAGTATAAAAATATAAAAAGATATTAAGACAAAGATAGCGGTAAGGCCAGTACATAAAATGTTCATTGTAAGGCCTTATTTTCTCTCAGGATGGCTAGACATTTTTATTTCCTTGCTTTGAATGAACTATAATTTTTATTTTTAAAAAAAAGAAAGCACAGGGAAGGTCCATTCATTCCTTACCTGGGACCTGGGAGGCATGCAGGGGCTCTCATCTACAGAGCACTATATGCGATTTTGTACCAGGCCCTCAAAAAAGTCCCCAAATGCATGCAATTCTAAATTTAATGAGACTGATTTTTTTACATTTCAGCTTTATAGAGATATGATTGACAAGTATAGTAGTATAAAAAGTCTACAATGTGATGATATGATACACATACAATTACAAAATGGTTACCACAATCTATTTAATTAGCACATCCATCATCTCACCTAGCTAACTTGTATGTGCATGTGAAAACACAAATATCCACTCTCTTAGCAAATCTGAAGAATAAGCATACCTTGTTTTAGTGTGCTATGATTTATTGCTCCTGAAGAGATTGCACTTTTTACAAACTGAAACTTTGTGGTGACCTTGCATTGAGAAACTCTATCGGCACGATTTTTCCATCAGCATGTACTCACGTGTCTCTGTGTCACGTTTTGGCAATTCTCACAATATTTCAGACTTTTCCATTATTATATCTGTTACAGTGATTTTTTTTTTTTTTTTTTGAGATGGAGTCTCGCTCTGTCGCCCAGGCTGGAGTGCAGTGGCCGGATCTCAGGTCACTGCAAGCTCCGCCTCCCGGGTTCCCGCCATTCTCCTGCCTCAGCCTCCGGAGTAGCTGGGACTACAGGCGCCCGCCACCGCGCCCGGCTAGTTTTTTGTATTTTTTTTTTTTTTTTAGTAGAGACGGGGTTTCACCGTATTAGCCAGGATGGTCTCGATTACAGTGATCTTTAATCAGTGATCTTTGATGTTACCTATTCTGAGTGTTTTGGGTGCCACAAGTCATGCTCATATAAAATGGCAAATGTAATGGATAAATACATTAGTTCTGACTGCTCCGCCAACTACCCATTCCCCTATCTTGCTCCGTCTCCTCAAGCCTTCCTATTTTATGAGACACAACAGTATTGAAGTTAGGCCAATTCATAACCAGCAATGTTCTCCAAGTGTTCAAGTCAAATAGTTTCATATTTTTTGCTTTAAATCAAAAGCTAGAAATGATTAAGCTTAGAGAGAAAGGCATCTTGAAAGGCAAGATAGGCTGAAACTAGGCCTCTTCTGCCAAACAGTTAGCTAAGTTGTGAATGCAAAGGGAAAGTTGTTGCAGAAAATTAAAAGTGCTACTTCAGTGAACACATGAATGACAAGAAAGCAAAGCAGCCTTCTTGCTGATACAGAGAAAATTTTAGCCATATGGATATGAGATCAAACCAGCCACAACATTCCCTTAAGCCAAAGACTAATCCAAAGCAAGATCCTAACTCTCTTCAATTCTGTGAAGGCTCAGAGAGGGGAGGAAGCCACAGAGGAAAAGTTTGAAGCTGGCAGTGATTGGTTTATGAAGTTTAAGAAAAGTACAAGGGGAAGGAGCAAGTTCTGATGTAGAAGCTGCTACAAGTTATCCAGAAGATCCGGCTAAGATAATTGATAAAGATGGCTACACTAAACAACAGATTTCCAATGTAAACACAACAACCTAGTGTTGGAAGAAGATGCCATCCGGGACTTCAGTAGCTACAGAGAAGTCAATGCCTGGCTTCAAAGCTTCAAACCTAACAGGTTGCCTCTCTTGTTAGGGGCTAACGCAGTAGACGACATTCAGTGGAAGCCAATGCTCATTTACTATTCTGAAAATCCTAGGGCCCTTAAGAATTATGGTAAATCTACTCTGTCTGTGCTCTAGAAATGGAACAACAAAGCCTGGGTGACAGCACATCTGTTTGTAGTATGGTTTACTGAATTGCCCAATTTGAGACCTACTGCTCAGAAGAAAAGATGTCTTTTAAAATATTTCTGCTCATCAATAAGGCAACTGGTCACTCAAGAACTCTGATGGAGACATAGAAGAAGACTGTTTTTATGCCTGCTAATGTAACATCCATTCGACAGTCCATGAATCAAGGAGTAATTTTCACTTGCAAACAAGGGGATGGAGGGCACTGGGGCAAATAGCTAATGCACGCAGGACTTGAAACCTAGATGATGGATTGATAGGTGCAGCAAACCACCATGGCACATGTGTGCCTATGTAACAAACCTACACATTCTGCACATGTATCTCAGAACTTAAAGTAAAATAAAATGAAGAAATACAGTTTGTAATGATATAGCTGCCATAGATAATGATTCCTCTGATGGATCTCGGCAAAGTAAATTAAAAATCTCTGGAAAGAATTCATCATTTTAGATAACATAAAGAGCATTCACAACTTATGAAATGGGGTCAAAAATACCAACGCTAATAGAAGTTTGGAAGAAGTTGATTTCAACCCTCATGAATGACGTTGAGGGGGTTAAGACATCAAGTGGAAGAAGTAATTGCAGATGTGGTGGATATAGCATGAGTAATAGAAATGAAACCTAAAGATGTGAATATAATGGAAAATTAGGATAGAACAGAATATGACTAGAATATTACATAAACTTTAGTTTGACTTTAAAGTAGGAACAGGGTTTGAGAGGATTGACTCAAACAGTAGAAAAGATTCTACTGTGGGTAAAATGCTATCAAACATCATCATATGCTCCAGAGAAAGCACGGTGAAAAGAAGAGTCAACTGTTATGCCAAACTTCATGGTAGTTGTATTTTTTTCTAAATGCCATAGCTGCTCCCAGCCTTCAGGAACCACCACCCAGATCAGTCAGCATTCAACAAAATCAAATCAATACCCTCAACCAGCAAAAAGATTATCACTCCCAGAAGGCTCAGATGATCATTTGCGTTTTTTAGCCATAAAGTATTTTTAATTATGAAGGTACATTTTCTTTTCACATATAATGCTATTGCACATTTAGTAGACTACAATACAGTATAGACATAACTGTTATATGCACTGAGAATCCAAAAAATTCATGTGACTTGCTTTATGCAATATTCTCTTTATTGTAGTTATCTGAAAACAAACCTGAAATATCTCTGAGGTATACCTATATAAGGATAAAAATACAGGAGGCCAAGAATGGTGGCTCACACCTGTAACCCCAGCACTCTCGGAGGCTGAGGCATGAGGACTGCTTAAGCCCAGGAGTTCAAGACCAGCCTGGGCAACATGGTGAGACCTGTCTCTCCAAAAAATTTAAAATATTATCCGGGCATAATTGTACATGCCTATGATCTCAGCTACTCGGAAGGCCGAAACAGGACGATCACTTGAGTCCAGAAGTCTGAGGTTGCAGTGAACTGTGATTGACCTACTACACTTCAACCTGAGCAACAGAGCAAAACCTCGTTTCATTAAAAAAAAAAGAAAAAAAATGAAAATACATATTTCTTCATCAACATGATCTTTAATAGTTTATTCTTTAAGCACATGGAATTTAATTTACTATAATATAATGCAAATATTGAATTTTGCCATTTTTCTATGTTGCTTATGGTTCACATACCATTTACTGAAAATCCCTACATTGCTTTTCTAATTAAAAACATCACACCTCAGGCCAGGTGTGGTGGCCCATGCCTGTGATCCCAGCATTTTGGGAAGCCGAAGCAGGAGGAATGCTTGAAGTCAGGAATTCAAAACCAGTTTGAGAAAAATGATGAGATCCCATTTCTAGAGAAAATTTAAAAATTAGCCAGGTGTGGTGGCATGCGCCTGGAGTCCCAACTATTTGAGAGGCTGAAATGGGAGGATCACTTGAGCCCAAGAGGTGAAGGCAGCAGTAAGCTATGATAGCAAAACTGCACTTCTGTCTGAAAGATAAAGGGAGACCCTTTCTCCAAAAACACCCAACCAAACAAACAAAAGACATCCCACAACCTCATATACTAAATCCATACACAATTGAATGTGTTTTAAAATGTTAATCCAGTTCCCTATGTGTCTATCATTGACTCAATGCCACACTGTCTTAATAACTATAGCTTTATTATAAACCTTGACAAGAACAAGCCTTCTCCCACAAAGTTGCATCATATTCTTTTTTTTCAAAATTGTATCAGGTGTTCCTGGAATTTTGCACTTTTATTTCATTTTTTACCCCAGCTTTACTGAGATATTGGCAAATAAAAATAGTATACATTTAAGGTATATAATGTGATGTTTTGCTATAGTCATACATTTTTATGAAATGATTACCACAATCAGGCTAATTAACATATCCATTACCTCACACAGGTACCATTGTGTGTATCTGAGTGTGTGGTGAGGCACTAAGATCTACTGTCTTAGCAAATTTCAAGTACACAATAGTTGGTATTGTTAACTATATTCACCATGCTGTACAATAGGTCTCCAGAACTATGTTATAACATAGCTGCACTTAAAAAAAATTATATCTTATATAAGTCTTTTATTTTACATGTTGTTTTGTTTCATATCTGCCCAAAATTGCTGTTTGAGAAATAACCAGGTACGTAAAGGCACAAACTTACAGTTTTATCTAACTTGGGAGTCAATTCCATCCTGCCCACTCCCTCTTCGCCACACCCCATCCCCCCCCACCCTAGCCCTGCTCCTGCCCTGAGGGGAGCAAGGGAATGTAAGCTCTCATGCTCTTCTTCACAGCTGCTTAATTCAAGTTTGGATTAGTTCCAGCCACCAGCATCCCAGAGACTCCATGCTGGAGAATAGGACAGAAGCTGTCGTTCAAGGACATTGGTTCAGAGGTGTCAGTGTGGCTGAAGGAACAGAATAACAATAAAGGATTTAAAAGATTAGATGTGAGAGGACTTCACGGAAGACAGTGGACTTCAGCCAAGCCGCATAGTGTGGAAAGGACAAGGGAAGGTCTGCAAACCCTAAGTGCACAATATCACTTAGTACCATGGCCATTTAATATGTATATGATAAATAACACATGGCATCAGGTAATTTTGAACACAGATGTTGACTTCAGAATGACAGATAAAAAGTGTAAAAAATTATTATTTGGTCTTACGGAGAAACAATTCACTATATTTGAGAATTTTGGTCACGTGAAGTATGTTACAGAATGTACTCGATTATAACAGCAATTGTTTATATAGATTCAAGGGCCACAACATATTGTTTATGTGAAAAAGTCAGCTAATATAATGAAAGGGAGAAGTCTAGAGGAAACCTGGCTCTGTCGCCCAGCCTGGAGTGTAATGGCACAATCTTGGCTCACTGCAACCTCCGCCTCCTGGGTTCAAACGATTCTCCTGCCTCAGCCTCCCAAGTAGTTGGGCTACTCCCAAGTAGCCTACCTCCAGGCCTGGCTAATTTTTGTATTTTTAGTAGAGATGAGATTTTGCCATGTTGGCCAGGCTAGTCTCGAACTCCTGACCTCGTTTAGCCACCAGCACCCAGCCCCAGTCATTGGGTTTTGAGCATGACTTGTATTCCCTTATATTTTAGCTCTGAGGATTTAAATACTAATGTATAGCAAATGCATAAATGCTGAAGCCTTGGACCCATTTTTGTTCAATTACTTGTTGAATGATGAAGATTAGAGCAAGACGATTCTGATAGGAAAAAACATGACCCACATTTGCTATCAATTACACTAATAAATTGTGCACAAAAATGAAGAGACGTGGCAAAAGAGACAGTTTACTGTTCATTTCAGACTGCACCTTTGCCACTCGAATATGTGGGGTCTTGTTTATGTTACCTAGTCTGTATAAGAAGAGAGAAAATTGGACTAGAAGCTAGAAATCACTGGATAATCAATGCCATTCCTCTGTAATGTCATGCTATGAAGCAGTATTCCTGCAAACAAATATTTCTTACAATAGCTTCATAGTATTACCAATTGAACATTAGAGAAATGACTTTTCTATCAAATTCTTTGAATTATCAAAGTATTTTCTTATCTCCTTAAATATTACTCCTGTATTTCTGCCCTTTGAACTCATACCAACTACTATCACCACCACCACAAAAACTCCTAACAATGTAACAGCTGTTCAATTGTTAAGGAAGAAACAGAGGTTCAAGAGCTTTTTCCTGAGTGGATCTATTCCAGGACAGAGGTGTTTTAGAGTCAATATTTTGCAGCACAGTAGTATGTTAAAGTACTTCTGAAGCATCAGGGAGCTGTGAACCAGCAAAATTCCTACTGGGTACAACCACATCCATTCCCTTTGAGCCATGCTGTTTAATTCTTGGAGCCTGCTATTTGGGTAATGTCAGCACACTAGTGAAATGACTGAAAAGCTGAAATTGTTTTTTTAAAAGTATGCATGTATGGGTTGGGTATGGGCAGAATGGGCGGTTTTATTCAGAAATGTGTTCATTTTCAGTAATTCTGTGGCTTGGTCAATAATAAAGTGCTATGAAGAAATACATCAAAATACCTGCAATAACATATTTTTAAAATACGTAAAGTAGGCTGGGCACGGTGGCTCATGCCTGTAATCCCAGAACTTTTGGAGGCCTAGGCGGGCGGATCATGAGGTCAGGAGATTGAGACTATCCTGGCTAACACGGAGAAACCCTGTCTCTACTACAAATACGAAAAATTAGCCGGGCGTGGTGGCAGGTACCTGTAGTCCCAGCTACTCGGGAGGCTGAGGCAGGAGAATGGCCAGAACCCGGGAGGCGGAGCTTGCAGTGAGCTGAGATAGCCCCAATGCACTCCAGCCTGAGTGACAGAGTGAGACTCTATCTCAAAACAACAACAACAACGCAAACAAACAAAAGCATAAAGCAGCACAGAGAAGATAATACACGGACGTTGCAGTGTACTTCCCAGATAATTTTTTTTTTCTTTTTTGAGACGGAGTCTCGCTCTGTCACTCAGGCTGGAGTGCAGTGGCCGGATCTCAGCTCTCTGCAAGCTCCGCCTCCCGGGTTTACGCCATTCTCCTGCCTCAACCTCCCGAGTAGCTGGGACTACAGGCGCCCACCACCTCGCCTGGCTAGTTTTTTGTATTTTTTAGTAGAGACGGGGTTTCACCGTGTTAGCCAGGATGGTCTCGACCTCCTGACCTTGTGATCCGCCCGTCTCCGCCTCCCAAAGCGCTGGGATTACAGGCTTGAGCCACCGCGCCCGGCCAGATAATTATTTAGGATCAAGGCACTTCCTGCTCCATGTGACTGCAGTCTTAGCTCCTGATTGCTCCTAGCTGGGTCCCTCTCCTGTAGTCGGCATTGATTAAAGGAAAGTGCTTCATCCAAGGCTGTACTCCTTTCCTGAGGACAACCTGCACCCAATAATTTGTCAAAGTGAGAATACAAAGGTATGGACCCCTTGTATCAGGTGGGAGAGGGAGTGATCCCGGCTTCTGAAATCCCCATAGTGTTGGTGGAAGCCTCTGTTGTACTGCATTGCTGTTCAGCTTCACCCTCTGCCCAGTCCTGTATTCCTCTCTCTCATAGGTGTTGATTCCAAGAGCTCTTCTAAAAGCTTTCATTAGTAATTTTCTGTCTTAGATTCTCTTTCTCAAAACACCTGACCTAAGAGCTATATGTATCTCTGGCTTGCTGGCACTGAGTCCCTCATTTCTAGTGGTAGGTGGGGCACTGATAGCCCCTGACATGTGGTTGCGGTGAAATCTTAAAATTTCCATCAGTGTAGAAAATGTCCTTTCAGTGTAGGAAATTTTACAGGAAATATCACAGGTGTTTAAGAAGTTTGGAGAAATCCTAATTATAAAGATTTTGGAATCAGAGAACTTGCTGGGCACCATCAATGCCTTGAAGAAAGTCAGCAAAATGATAAGGGTGGTTAATCATCAATATAAGGCACAGTTTGAGTGCCAGAAGGCCTTCATGGCAACATGTAAACTCTCTTCTCCTATAGCCAGAGGACAGAAAGAGCTGAGGATTGGACCTAAGGCTTAATTGTAAGAGTAGCAGAACTCCAGAGAAAGTTGAATTTCCAATGCTTACAAGTTGGCTACCAAAATTAGGAGTGGGACTCTGGGACTGAGTGTGGGGACATCCGGGTTGACATATTCAAAAATATTGAATCCCCAGGATCCCCTTAGCACTCTAGGTCTCCAGAAGAATCTCATCCTTACTTGTTAAAAACTTTGTGCTCATTTCTTCTTTGAAGATAATGCAGAGGCTATGATATTGCAAGACAAGAAACCCTCTGAGAACCCACTTCTAAATATCAGACAAATAACTAGGATTAATCTTCAACATAACCCAGACAGGGCTGTACTGAGCCTGCTAAAGAAATACAGCGACGATATTCTGAAGGAGCTGCGGGGCCTACTAACAGGCTGGCAGGAGCTGGGTTTGTATATGTGGGCTTGGATCACATTAGATGGTACATATGCAAGTATATCCTGAAGGTCCTGACCAGTAAGAATGGAATACAAAGTTGGATAAGGGAGATTTTATTCATATGAAAGCATCCACTCATGGTACAAAATTTAACACTCTAGTAAGAACAGTGAGAAACAATATTCCTAGGATAACTCTGGAAGCTTGGATAAAGTGATGATCCATACAAATGAAGTAGAAATACTAACTCTTTCATGGTAAATGGTAGAAAGTCTCAAAGAAGTGGATAGTATAGTAGAGTGTATCTATTACTTAAGGCCAGAATAGCATGAAATAGCATCACATGCTATTTCATGGAAGGGACTGGAAAATAGTTCCTTTACTAAAGAAATATGGGATTTGCTGGTTTTTAAAAAAAGCACCATAATTAATAATCACAATGGTGGAAATTCTGTGTAGGCCAGAGCTAATAGTAAGATATGATACTAAATAACTGGGCTTCTTGATAGCAACAAAGATGGTTGTCAGGTACAAGCATTTAATCACCAGGAGCAAGACTGTATGTGCAATTATTGTAAAATGGTTAATAGAAATAATGCCTCCAAGAGCAAGATAGATAGGCATCCAGCAAAGATATTGTAACAACAAAAGAATCAAGGATAGATGATTTGGAGGCTGAGGGGGTCTGCTCAAATAAAAAGCCCACTATCCCAAACCCAGTTTTCACACCTGAGCCAGGTGGCAGACCTGGTTCCCCCTGACAGAAGGAGAAGCTGAATCCCCATCAGAATAAATGTTGCAAACATGGCTCTTATCTATGGCTTGTAGCCATTTACTCAAGTAATCATATGGTGGGGAAATGGGGACATCCATACTTTTCAAGGACTCTTGGACAAAGATCGAGATGACGTTATTATCCACTGACCTTAAGCTTCATAACGGCCCTCATGCTAGAAAGGTGGCACACATGGTCCCAATATCAAATGGAGTATTGGCAAAGGTCAACTCACATTGAGCCAACTGTACACAGTTGAAATGAACATACTCAGTAGTTAACAAAATCTCTATATAGATTCCTTGATCTGAAGATAAGAGCTGTCATAGTAGGGAAGGCCATACAGAAGCCTCTTAAAGTGTCCCTGCCCTAGCCAAAATTTAAAAATCGTAAACAATATTGGATCCTGGGAATAATGACAGAATTAGGGTTACCGTTCAATTATGCAAAGGTGGTGGTTATCATCATATCTCCCCATTTATTCACCAGTTTGGCCCCTACAAAAAACAGAAAGATTCTTAAGTGTAACAGTAAATCACCAAGACAATACGAGATAGTCCCGACTGCAGCTGCTGAGCCAGATGTGTTATCTTTGTTAGAGCACAGTAACATGGTCTCAGGTATGTGATATGTAGCCAATGATCAGCTAGACTGGTTCTTTTCTATCCCCATCAGTAAGGAGAGCCGGAAGTAGTTCACATTCATGTAGGAAAAATAAGAGTATTATAGTCTTGCCAGAGGCCTAGTTAAATTTTCCACCCTCTTTCATAATATATTTCAAAAGGATTTGGAGTGTTGAAACATTCCACAGATGGGATTTGTCCACTATTTTGAGACTGTTATTTAAAATGGACTCAACAAGTAAAAATTGTCAGAAGCCTTGGTAAAACATATGAGCTATGAAGACTCAAGGACATACCATACTAATAAGATTTTTAGGGATCCAGTTATCTTGGGTATGCCAGGACATCTCCTCCAAAGGAAAAGACACATTATAGCATCTTGCACCTCTTTTCACTAAGAAAGAAGCATAATGTCTGCTAAGCCTCTTTGGTTTCAGTCAGCAGAATATTTCACACTTAAAAAACACTACCCTGCCTCATTTACTGAGTGATCTGGAAAGCTGCCATGGAGGAGGAGGGCCGAGTGTAAGAAAGGGCTCTGCAGCAGCTGTAGGCTGCAATGCTTGCAACCTTGACACTTGAACCATATGATCCGTCAGACTTTAAGGTATTAGAAGTATCTGTCATGAGAAAAGACATTTATGAAGTTTAGGGCAAGCCCCAAAATAGGAGAAGCAAAGTCTAGATACCTGAAGTTCTAGAACAAGACCATGTTATCTGCAAGCAGAGATTTGCACACCATTTGAAAAACACTTCTGATCTATAGTAGAAACGGAGTGTCTGGTGGTGGAGAATCAAGTGACTGTGAGGTCAGAGCTGCCCATTATGAGCTGGGTTCTGTCAGAACCAATTCATAAGGTAGATGGATCCAGCAGTAATTCATCGCCTGAGGAATCTGGGATCAGCATAAACAAGGCCAGAGAGTACAGATAAGCTACATGAACAGATGGCCCAGAACCCATGTCACCCACTGTGCTTCATCAGTCATTCTTCCTTAGTTTATACCTATGGATAAATATGTGTGTGGAGATAGAAAGGAGTCTCTCATGACCAGCTGACAGAGGAGAAAAAAGTCTGAGCTTGGCTCATGGATAGAACATCTCCATATGCTGAAGATGGACTGCTGCTGCATTATCCCAAGTCCCATTCAGGGGTGAACCTAAAAGAGAAGAGTTAGGCAAAACTCTTTCACCAGGTAGAGATTTGAGTGGTACACTTGACATTTTGTAAGAAAATAAAACTGTCCTGAGATAAAATACACACACACACACACACACACACACACACACACACACATATATATAGAAATTCAAAGGAAGCATTGAAAAGCTTACCTAATTGGCCAGAGGTCTGCTGGGACACTGAAAGATAGGGCTCGAGAATATCTAGAGAAGAACAAGATGGATGGATTCTGGAATTCCATGAAGTGTGAAGAACTTTGAATTACATATTAACACATATTGGAGAGCAGTTAGCAAGTAGGAGACTACTACTAAAACCAATTAGAGGAATTCAGCCAATGACATTCAATGTCACTTGACATTAGCCATTCTCTGTCATCAGCCATCCCAAGCGCTGATGCAGTGTGCACACGAATTGAATAGACATGGTGGCAGGAAGGGAAGCTATGCATAAGACCAACACAATGGGGTCCCATTCACCAAGTCTGATCCAGCTATTCCTGCCACCAACTGTCTAAACTATCAGCCACAGAGACCAATGCTGACCTTGTGATATAGCACCATATCTCAAAGAAAGTAACAAGTCACGTGGTAGAAACTGGGTACAATGGGCCCCTACCACTCCTTCCCTCAACTGACACCAGCATGAAATGCTCCCAAATTACCATTAGAATGGTCTGAGATCTTGAATGCAGCTACATAGCAGTTCTGCTTCTCCTTTTGCCCAACCTCACTTCCTTCACCGCTCATGGGTATTGTTCTGAGAATGATCCCTAACAAATCTCCTACAAGAAAACATCTGTCTGATTGTTTCCCAGGTAGTCCAATCTAAGGCAGATGGCAAGGTTCAGGATTTCCCCAATGATCCAAAGTAATTACCTTCAGAAGACAACATGAATTAATATCAATGGTCATTTTTCCACATTTGCAAATTCAGCAAGATGGTATTATTTCTTAAAAATTTTTTTCTGCTCAAGGGTGAGTTAGTAGCAGTAATTTGGAGAAAGAAATTATTGTATTTACATTCTATTGAAATTACTTAATGTCTCCCTGTCATGACACAGAAAGTCATAGAATTGGGTCTGAGAAAAGCCCTATAAATATGTACAGTCTACGAGAGGGCTTCAAGCAAGTAATGCTGTCTCCTTTTATATACTATGAATGGGAAGTTCAGAGACTAGTTGTCTTGCATAAGCTTCACAGTTAATACTAAAGGAGAAATCAGAAAATAAATCTAGCAATATTTACTACTGTGTTTCATTCTATTAATATGCCACTCTTCTAAGTCTTTGAAACATATTAAAGTCTAAGTAAAATAAAGAGCTACTTGCTAAAACATTGTGTGCATTTCTTGGAATATGATAATATAACGTTCATATTTCCACCTGGGAAGAGGAGATTTGTAACTTGGATAACTTTTGTTGGAGAGAGAAATGGAAGTATTGGTCTTCAAGAACTTTATAATAAAACTACTTCAAAAATAGGAGAGTCCATCTGGTCCTAAATTTCTGTGGAAAACAAAGGTCTTTCAAACAATCAAGATCTCTTACTGACATTTCAAAAGAAAGAATTTTTTATTCTAAGAAAGTTTAATAGATACAACCTTCATAATCAGATAAGCATTCTAACATCTCTTGAGTTGCAGTTTATGCTCATTGCAACATTTTCCATTCTTAGCAGCAATGATAAATAAACCTAAGATCCACCAGTATGTTCTTTTAACTACAGTTAAGAAATGAAAATTCGATGTGACTTATGTATAATCAAATTATCCACCAATTATAAGCCATACTTTTTTATATTCCAATGAACTAACTAGATTAAGAAAATGCAATATACATAGTTGATAAATAGTCCAGCTAGAATCCACTCTCTGAGTCCATCACATACTGGTTTTATCATGTTGAGAAAAATATCTAATGTATAAAAATGTACAGAATGTATAATCACAGCTTAGCACTAAAAAAAGGGGAAAAAACAGAAAATAAGAAAAGGATTGGCCAAGAAATTAAAAATAGAAAAGGAAATGACATAATGAGAAAAATAAAAGTATCTTTGTGTAAAGGTAGAAATAAGTAAATTTTAAAATACAGAAGACAAAGCAGTGATATTTCAAGGGCAATGTTCTGTCTGCCTTTCTTAGAATAAGGGTTTTTTTTTTTTAATGGTTCAAGTATTTGATTAATTGTGAAAATAATAAAGGGTATAATATACTCAAATGTACATTAACTGAGCCAGTGTGGTTGTGCTGGGAAAAACAAATCAACTCAGAGTCAGAGGGACTACCTCAGAGAACTGGCTCCATTCCTGTCAAATGGATGTCATGAGAAAACTCACTTAGCTTCTCTGTGCCTTGGCATTTTATTTTAAAAATGAAGCCATGGGGATAATTGTTTGCAGTCCTTCTAGTCCTATAATTCTATAGCAATTCTTGTTTCTCCAGGCTTGTTATTTTAGGAGATATAAAATATTTAATATTTTTAGAAATATTTCTTGAGCACAGACTCTATTAATAACTGTTTCCATTTATACAGAATTTTATACTTTTAAAGGTTGTTTTCACATTTCTTTACCTCATTTAATACAATGAGTAAGATGTGAGACAAGTAATCATATCTCCATTCTACAAATGAGGGATTATACACTCAGAGAAGTTAAGTGACCTACCCAAGATTACAGAGGATTGAAGGGGAGGCAGAAAACTCAAAGCTGGATCCCCTCATTACAGGGCTGCTCCACTGTCTAAGCTATCCACAATTGCATATGAAGAGCTTCTTTGAAATGAGGTTTCACTGGATATAAGAAGTACTCGTTGCTCCCAACCTATTTCAGAATTCTCTTGACTCTATGCACTGGAGGACTTGAAAAGATGAAAACGTTGGAAGCCCAAATCTACTTATGTGTATATATAGATAATTCCATTTGTGTACATTTTCTCACACAGTTTCAGATTGTCACCATTTTTCAAAATGTAGTTTAGATTTAGAAAAATTGAAAACATTATAGAAATCAATATTTGTTAAAGCACAGTTCCTCCTAATGCCTACTTATTGAAAGATTAAGATATCTTTTGTAATTCTTAACCTCCCACTGTCACCCCAGAAAAGATAATCTATGGTTCAAAAAGGTTAGGAAATGCTTCCCCGAGTTAATTAACACTAACCTTAATTAAAGTTATAGTTGGATCAGGGTGTCTTTAGTACAGGATGTTTCAGGGCTTTTAATATGCTACTATGCATTGTGAATTTCCTAAAGGAGGAGACAATACTCAACATTTCTCAGACTTATTTAAGAATTAACTTTTTAAAGGAAAAATCTAGTAATTTATTGAACTTCTGTTCTATAGAAAACAGTTTGTGAGTTTTGTCTCCTTACAGCTAGCAAGCACCTTAGAAATTATTGATTTCAACTTCTACATGTTACAGATGAACAAAATGAAACCTAGAGAGGTCAAATTGCTTGCTCAGAGTCACGCAGTTAGTGAAATGGCTCATGATTAGAACCAAGATCTTCTGACTTCCACTACAGTGTTGTTTTCATTTCACATAACAACTTTCTGTAAATAAATATGAATTGGAATTGTGAAAATAGTTTTGCCACCTTTTTCATATTTGGCAAAGCTAAGGCCAATTAACATTGATTTAAACAATGTGTAAGCAAAATGTCTTTCCAAATATACGGTATGTAATTACTAGAGTATGCTTTACCCTAAGTTCAACATGTTTTTAAACACTTTGATTTTCTATATTCATTAGGGAAATTGAACTTTATAAAACAATATTTTGATTTCCTTTACAAATGTTAGAATCTTTATAAAACTAAAAGATATATTCTAATGGAGAAATCATGTTGATTATCTACAGTGTACCCAGCATTTTATCTACAATGTATTTAGTTCTCAAGATAAGTAACAATAAAAAGACATTAGCTCTGTTTCCAATACCAGATGAAAATTAGTCTCTGAATGTCACTTATAATGTCCTAGACCACATGACCACCAAGTAGAGGAGTAAAGACTTCAATAGAGGTGTGGCATGCCCAAGATGGCCAAAGAGGAACAGCTCCAGCCTCCAGCTCCCAGCGTGAGTGACACAGAAGATGGGGGATTTCTGGATTTTCAACTGAGGTACTGGGTTCATTTCACTGGGGAGTACTGGACAATCAGTGCTGATCACCTGGTGCAGCCCGACCAGTGAGATATGAAGCAGGGCGAGGCATCGCCTCACCTTGGAAGTGCAAGGGGGAAGGGAATCTCTTTTCCTAGCCAAGGGAAACTGAGACACACAACACCTGGAAAATCAGGTAACTCCCACCCTAATACTGCACTTTACCAAGGGTATTAGCAAATGGCACACCAGGAGATTATATCCCACACCTGGCCCAGAGGGTCCCACCACCACAGAGCCTCCCTCATTGCTAGCACAGCAGTCTGAGATCTAACTGCAAGGTGGCAGCAAGGCTGGGGGAGGGGCACGTGCCATTGATGAGGCTTAAGTAGGTAAACAAAGCCACCTGGAAGCTCGAATTGGTTGGAGCCCACTACAGCTCAAGTAGGTAGGCCTGTCTCTGTAGACTCCTCCTCTGGGGACAGGGCATAGCTAAACAAAAAGCAGCAGAAACCTCGGCAGAGGTAAATGCCCCTGTCTGATAGCTTTGAAGAGAGCAGTGCATCTCCCAGCACGGAGGTTGAGATCTGAGAATGGACAGACTGCCTGCTCAAGTGGGCACCTGACCCCTGAGTAGCCTAACTGGGAGACATCCCCACTAGATGCAGACCAACACCTCACACCTCACACAGTGGGGTACACACCGGAGACAAGCTTCCAGAGCAAGAATCAGACAGCAACACTTGCTGTTCAGCAATATTCTATCTTCTGCAGCCTCCGCTGATGATGCCCAGGCAAACAGGGTCTGGAGTAGACCTCAAGCAAACTCCAACAGACCTACAGCTGAGGGCCCTGACTGTTAGAAGGAAAACTAACAAACATAAAGGATACCCACATCAAAACCCCATCAGTACATCAACATCATCAAAGACCAAAGGCAGATAAAACCACAAAGATGGGGAAAAAGCAGTGCAGAAAAGCTGGAAATTCAAAAAATCAGAGCACATCTACCCCTCCAAAGGAACGCAGCTCATCACCAGCAAAGGAACAAAGCTGGACGGAGAATGACTTTGATGAGTTGAGAGAAGAAGGTTTCAGTTGATCAAACTTCTCAGAGCTAAAGCAGTAACTACATAACCAGTGCAAAGAAACTAAAAACCTTGAATAAAGAGTGGATGAATGGATAACTAGAATAATCAATGTAGAGAAGACCTTAAAAAAACTGATAGAGATGAAAACCATAACAGGAGAACTACGTGACAAATGCACAAGATTCAGTAACTGACTCGATCAACTGGAAGAAAGAGTATCAGCGATTGAAGATCAAATGAAGGAAATGAAGTGAGAAGAGAAATGTGGAGAAAAAAGAGTAAAAAGAAATGAACAAAGCCTCCAAGAAGTATGGGATTATGTGAAAAGACCAAATCTATGTCTGATTGGTGTGCCTGAAAGTGACAGGGAAAATAGAACCAAGTTGGAAAACAATGCAGGATATCATTCAGGAGAACGTCGCCAACCTAGTAAGGCAGGTCGACATTCAAATTCAGGAAATACAGAGAATGCCACAAAGATACTCCTTGAGAAGAGCAACTCCAAGACACATAATTGCCAGATTCACCAAAGTTAAAATGAAGGAAAAAATGTTAAGGGCAGCCAGAGAGAAAGGTCAGGTTGCACACAAAGGGAAGCCCATCAGACTAACAGCAAATCTCTCCGTAGAAACTCTCCAAGCCAGAAGAGAGTGGGGGCCAATATTCAACATTCTTAAAGAAAAGAATTTTCAACCCAGAATTTCATATCCAGACAAACTAAGTTTCATAAGTGAAAGAGAAATAAAATCCTTTACAGACAAGCAAATGCTTAAAGATTTTGTCACCACCAGGCCTGCCCTACAAGAGATCCTGAAGGAAGCACTGAACATGGAAAGGAACAACTGGTACCAGCCATTGCAAAAACATGTAAAAATGTAAAGTCCATTGATGCTAGGAAGAAACTGTATCAACTAGCAAGCAAAATAACCAGCTAATATCACAATGACAGGATCAAGTTCACATATAAAAATATTAACTTTAAATGTAAATGGACTAAATAGTCCAATTAAAATACACAGACTGGCAAATAGGATAAAGAGTCAAGATCCATCAGTTTGCTGTATTCAGGAGACCCATCTCACACGCAGAGATACACATAGGCTCAAAATAAAGGGATGGAGGAAGATCTACCAAGCAAATAGAAAACAAAAAAAAGCAGGGGTTGCAATCCTAGTCTCTGATAAAACAGACTTTAAACCATCAAAGATCAAAAGAGACAAAGAAGGCCATTACATAATGGTAAAGGGATCAATTCATCAGAAAGAGCTAACTCTCCTAAATACATATGCAACCAATGCAGGAGCACCCAGATTCATACAGCAAGTCCTTAGAGACTTACAAAGAGACTTAGACTCCCATACGATAATAATGGTAGACTTTAACACCCCACTGTCAATATTAGACAGATTAATAAGACAGAAAGTTATCAAGGATACACAGGAATTGAACTCGACTGTGCACCAAGCAGACCTAATAGACATCTACAGAACTCTGCATCCCAGATCAACAGAATATACATTCTTCTCAGCACCACATCATACTTATTGCAAAATTGATCATATAGTTGGAAGTAAAACATTCCTCAGCAAATGTAAAAGAACAGAAATTATAACAAACTGTCTCTCAGACCACAGTGCAATCAAACTAGAACTCAGGACTAAGAAACTCAATCAAAACTGCTCAACTACATGGAAACTGAGCAACCTGCTCCTGAATGACTACTGGGTACATAACGAAATGAAGGCAGAAATAAAGATGTTCTTTGAAACCATGAGAACAAAGATATAACACACCAGAATATCTGGAACACATTTAAAGCAGTGTGTAGAGGGAAATTTATAGCACTAAATGCCCACAAGAGAAAGCTGGAAATATCTAAAATTGACACCGTAACATCAAAATTGAAAGAACTAGAGAAGCAAGAGCAAACACATTCAAAAGGTAGCAGAAGGCAAGAAGCTAGCAGAAGGCAAGAAACTAAGATCAGAGCAGAACTGAAGGAGACAGAGACACAAAAAACTATCCAAAAAATCAATGAATCCAGGAACTGGATTTTGAAAAAATCAACAAAATTGATAGACTGCTAGCAAAGACTAATAAAGAAGAAAAGAGAGAAGAATCATATAGATGCAATAAAAAATGATAAAGGGGATATCACCACCGACCCCACAGAAATACAAATTACCATCAGAGAATACTATAAACACCTCTATGCAAATAAACTAGAAAACCTAGAAGGAATGGATAATTTCCTGGACACTTACACTCCCCCAAGACTAAACCAGCAAGAAGTTGAATCCCTGAATAGAACAATATCAGGCTCTGAAATTGAGGCAATAATTAATAGCCTACCAACCAAAAAAAGTCCAGGACCAGACGGATTCACAGCCGAACTCTACCAGAGGTACAAGGAGGAGTTGGTACCATTCCTTCTGAAACTATTCCAATCAATAGAAAAAGAGGGAATCCTCGCTAACTCATTTTACGAGGCCAACATCATCCTGATACCAAAGCCTGACAGAGATACAACAAAAAAAGAGAATTTTAGACCAATATCCCTGATGAACATCGATGCAAAAATCATCAATAAAATACTAGCAAACCGAATCCAGCAGCACATCAAAAAGCTTATCCACCATGATCAAGTGTGCTTCATCCCTGGGATGCAAGGCTGGTTCAACATATGCAAATAATAAACGTAATCCAGCATATAAACAGAACCAAAGGCAAAAACCACCTGATTATCTCAATAGATGCAGAAAAGGCCTTTGACAAAATTCAACAGCCCTTCATGCTAAAAACTCTCAATAAATTCAGTATTGATGGAATGTATCTCAAAATAATAAGAGCTATTTATGATAAATCCACAGCCAATATCATACCAAATGGGCAAAAACTGGAAGCATTCACTTTGAAAACTGGCACAAGACAGGGATGCCCTCTCTCACCACTCCTATTCAACATAGTGTTGGAAGTTCTGGCTAGGGCAATCAAGCAAGAGAAAGAAATCAAGGGTATTCAGTTAGGAAAAGAAGAAGTCAAATTGTCCCTGTTTGCAGATGACATGATTGTATATTTAGAAAACCCCATTGTCTCAGTCCAAAATCTCCTTAAGCTCATAAGCAACTTCAGCAAAGTCTCAGGATACAAAATCAATGTGCAAAAATCACAAGCAGTCTTATACACCAGTAAGAGACAAACAGAGAGCCAAATCATAAATGAACTCCAATTCACAATAGCTTCAAAGAGAATAAAATACCTAGGAATCCAACTTACAAGGGATGTAAAGGACCTCTTCAAGGAGAACTACAAATCACTGCTCGGTGAAATAAAAGAGGACACAAACAAATGGAAGAACATACCATGCTCATGGATAGGAAGAATCAATATTGTCAAAATGGCTATACTGCCCAAAGTAATTTATAGATTCAATGCCATCCCCATTAAGCTACCAATGACTTTCTTCACAGAATTGGAAAAATCTGCTTTAAAGTTCATATGGAACCAAAAAAGACCCTGCATTGCCAAGACAATCCTAAGACAAAAGAACAAAGCTGGAGGCATCACGCTACCTGACTTCAAACTATACTACAAGGCTACAGTAACCAAAACAGCATGGTACTGGTACCAAAACAGATATATAGACCAATGGAACAGAACAGAGCCCTCAGAAATAATAACACACAACTACAGCCATCTGATCTTTGACAAACCTGACAAAAACAACACATGGGGAGAAGATTCCCTATTTAATAAATGGTGCTGGGAAAATTGACTAGCCATAAGTAGAAAGCTGAAACTGAATCCTTTCCTTACTCCTTGTACAAAAATTAATTCAAGACGCATTAGAGACTAAAATGTTAGACCTAAAACCATAAAAACCCTAGAAGAAAACCTAGGTAATACCATTCAGGACATAGGCATGGGCAAGGACTTCATGTCTAAAATACCTAAAGCAACGGCAACAAAAGCCTAAATTGACAAATCTAATTAAACTAAAGAGCTTCTGCACAGCAAAAGAAACTACCATCAGAGTGAACAGGCAACCTACAGAATGGGAGAAAATTTTTGCAATCTACTCATCTGACCAAGGGCTAATATCCAGAACCTATAAAGATCTCAATGAAATTTACAAGAAAAAAACAACCAACCCCATCAAAAAGTGGGCAAAGGATATGAATAGACACTTCTCAAAAGAAGACATTCATACAGCCAACAGACACATGAAAAAATGCTCGTCATCACTGGCCATCAGAGAAATGCAAATCAAAACCACAATGAGATACCATCTCACACCAGTTAGAATGGCAATCATTAAAAAATCAGGAAACAACAGGTGCTAGAAAGAAGGTGGAGAAATAGGAACACTTTTACACTGTTGGTGGGACTGTAAACTAGTTCAACCATTGTGGAAAACAGTGTGGCGATTCCTCAAGGATCTAGAACTAGAAATAGCATTTGACCCAGCCATCCCGTTACTGGGGATATACCCAAAGGATTATAAGCCATGCTGCCATAAAGATATATGCACATGTATGTTTACTGCAGCACTATTCACAATAGCAAAGACTTGGAATCAACCCAAATGTCCATCAGTGACAGACTGGATTAAGAAAATGTGGCACATATACACCATGGAATATTATGCAGCTATAAAAAAGGATGAGTTCGTGTCCTTTGTAGGGACATGGATGCAGCTGGAAACCATCATTCTCAGCAAACTATTGCAAGAACAGAAAACCAAATACCACATGTTCTCACTCATAGGTGGGAACTGAACAATGAGATCACTTGGACACAGGAAGGGGAGCATCACACACCGGGTCCTATTGTGGAGAGGGGTAGGGGAGAGGGATAGCATTAGGAGATATACCTCATGTAAATGATGAGTTAATGGATGCAGCACACCAACATAGCACATGTGTGTGCGTGTATATATATATATATATATATATATGTAACAAACCTGCACGTTGTGTACATGTACCGTAGAACTTAAAGTATAAAAAAAAAAAAAAAAGACTACAATAGAGTTCTTTCTGGACAGTTATTTAATTATTCAATTCTTTAATTCTCTTATGAAATGGGAATAATATCTAATTACATCAAATATAATATTAAAACATTTAATGTATCATAAAGTACTTATGTAGATACAAACTACAATTACTATAAGTATATTGTAATTTTTAAAAAGTTTTCATGTCTGCCATTAGCATACACCGGAAAACAAGTATCTCCATCAGAGAAAAACTGTAAGAAAAATTCATGATTTATGTTTTCGTCGTTTTTGTTCTAAAGGTTCCATGTTACTTTTAAAGTTGCACTGTAGACCTTGATCATATTTGTTGATCAAGCATGTATAAAATGGAATACCTTTAATGAGAAAAGCATGATTTATGGATTGCATAATGTCTTTGGGAAATAAAAACACAATTTTATATATTAATAGTCACTAATGGCCTATACTCACGACAGCAATGGCTAGGCAAATAATTAAATGATTTGCTGGTTTATTTGAAGTGTAAGTAGAGGATAATCTAACAATTTGTTCATTAATTTTATCTGCTGATGCCTTTACTTCTTAACTACATGATAGAAAAGCTGAATGCAAACTGAATATTTTTATGTTAAATTACATTTTAAATGGCCTAGGTCAGTTTGTGCTTACCTTCTAGTTTACATTCTGTTTATATCTACATTTTGATTCTGTGTTTCAAAAAAGTAGACACTAGGCAATTAAAATACAGTAACTCCCCACTTACCTAGAAGGTCCAGCTTGTCAGAAGTCTCTGATAAAGGCCTCAGAGAAACCAGAAATAGCTACACCAAAGCCCTGCATTAAGGCTCTTGGAGATTCAGGCAAACTTTATTGACTTTTAAATATGCAATTCTTTTAAAGCTTACTTATCTGGCTTCTCAGCCTCTGATAGATTAGCAGAAGCACATCAGAAAAGGTCAGAAGCTGTCTGAGGCAGGTAAAGTACGAGCATATGTGATGGCTGACAGCCTTTTACCACATTATCCAAAAAAAACAGGTCCATAATGATTGTCCTGCATCCCAAGAAATGGCAAAATGATGTTAATGATCCTTGGAATTTTCTGGCTAAGTCACATATTTTAAAACAATTGCCCCCAAATATGGTTAAGTTGAGGTAGCTGTAAAATTGATTGATTTGTGATAGCACAAGTGTGTGTGTGATTGGCAATGGCTTCTCCAAGTAGGTAGGTACCATGTAAAATGGATCTTAGTAAAGAAGAAGAAATTCACTAGAAACAGAAAAATAGGCATATATTTTGAGAAGAGGGAACATCATTATCTAGTTTTAGTGACTTGAAAGAGGGGCGAATGGTGAGTTTTCTGGTATGACTAGGGTACAAAATATAAGTAAAAAGGTAACCAAAAGCCTGCTTTCATCTCTTTAAGTGTTTAATTATTGCTAAAGTCTCCTAGCCTAGACTCTATGGCTCTATCTTAAGGTGTTAAACTTCAATATTTTACATTGCTGCAATTAAAAGACCTGTGATATGGTTTGGTTAGCAGGATAAAGGAATAGAGTGTGGCATACATAGGTATATATTGCCCTATGTATTTTTTATGTCTCATCTCACCTAATTTTCGCAACAGGCATAAATTACCATCATTGCTGTTATTCTCATCTCAGATGAGAAAACTGAGGTTCATAGAAACTAAATATGTAACTCATAGACAATTTACAGAGCCGTTCAGTGGCAGGGCCAAATTCCATATTCCACATCTGAGTGTTTTTTACTATAACATATTACTGGTAGCTCTGCAGAAGGAAAAGGGGTACACAAAAGTGAACTCTGGCTTCTACTAACAAACTTTACCTACTGCAAAATAATAATGGCTTGAGTTCCTGAATAGATTTATACAAAAATTATATTATGTGCCAGTGATATTGATAATGGCCCAGTATTAACTGAGCACCTATTATATGGTAAACAACATTTCTTACACACCTTGTTAGTTAGAGATGACTATTCTCAGATTAAAAAGAAGAAATTGTGGCCATGAGAGTTTAATTTGCCTTTGGGGACATAATTCTAAGTAGTGAAGCTGGATGAGCTTCGCCCTACTTTGTTATGGTGCCTCTCTGATGTCCCCAAAATAATTAAGTTTAATGGAAGAAAATGGGAAGTTGCCTGAGACTGGGAAATGAGTACTTAATGTTAGTAGTGAACAACAGATTTCTCATTACTGTCTATAATCAGCTGTATATGTATATATCTATCTTTGGGAGTAGGAAACCCATAATTCTTCATGTTTGTTCCTACAGTTATGTGACTGGCTATAATCAGGCAGTGACTTTAAAGGTCTCTACATCACACAAACTTCTCCTATTGTTCTAAGTTTTATAATAGCCAACCTTCTATTTTACCTAAACCAAGTGAGATGTTGGGGGCAGTATATAACCTATTCAAGATTATCGGCAGTTAAAAAAAAAAAAAAGCTAACCGCCACAAAATCTTCTCAAGCTTTTGAAATGATGTGGTTGAGAGAAAGGGTGTAATCTCCATTTAGAGACCTGATCTTAGTGTTGACTCTTTCAATAATTCAGGTTGTGACTTTATATGAGTTCACCAACGTGATCATTTTCCCCTCATATGTTACAATAATAGTTCTAGTATTATCCATTTTTTTCCGTCTGAAAAAAAATCTGTAGGATCAAAAAAAGATTCCAAGATTTGAGCTTTGTTGCTTCTTAATGATGAGACATTGATCAATTACAATGCCTTGATTCTTAATTTTCTCATCTATAAAGTTTAGCTACGTGGCTGGACTACCTAATAGAATTGTTTTAAGGATCGAAATGAAATAATGAACTGGAAGCATACTAAATTGTATAAAATCCTGCAAGTCATTAAAAAAATTCACACAAACCTCTTGTACATTGTAAACATATTAAGTATTTATGGAATGTATACTAGACAAGGGGCCAGTATTGAATACGATTTAGGAGTGCAGCCCCTGAGTCAGACTGCCTGAATTCAAAAACTGACGCCGCAACTTACTAGGTGAATAAATTTAGAAACGTTACTTAACCTCTTCATGCCTCTGTTTTCGGATGTATAAAACAAAGCAAGTAATATCTGTCTCTCAGCTACTGAAGAATTAAACAAGACATCCCATGGAGAGCGCATGGCACTATGTTGAGCACTTGTACGACATTAAATAGCAAAAGACATTAACATTGTTCTTTTCCTAAGCTTCACGTGAAAGCAATAAAGTGATGGAAGAGATTTAGAAGGATTCATCTTTTGAAAGCTTGTGAGTGAGTGTGTGGCGGTAGGGGTGGTTAATTTATATGGACACAGAGAGTTTGAATCAACAGCTTCTGTTTCATTCTATGATTTGTGAAAGGATAACGAAACTAAATACTACCAGGGGATTTATCCAAGAATACAGCCACCTGTGTTAATTTTTCACTTCTTTCCCATTGGAGGAACCCATAAGGAGTACTAAAAGTAAAGACTATAGGAGAGGCAAGAGGTTCAAAAACATTGGGTAGGATATGCTGGTCATTTAATAGATATATTTGTAACACACAATATAAGTGGAAAAGTGAACACATGCAAATGATGTTCTTTTCTGTCTGGAATATCCTTCCGTTCTTTCTCTGGCTGATGAACCTCTCAATTCCTTCCAATACCCAAGAGTCCTTCCCTGCCATACAGGTTGGTCCAAGGACCCCTTCTTCACTGTACTAACGTGAATCCCCATGCACTCTTGCTGCATTTTATCCAACACTAAAATTATCTGCCTATTTGTTGGTTTCTCTTTCCAGAATATAAATTCCTCAAAGACAAGGACCATCCTCATCTTTACTTTCCCGGGACAGTGTCTATCAGTCAATGTCTATTAAAGTAGATTAAATTGTTTTCTTCTTACTTATATTAATATATCTTAAGTATTAATATAACTTTATATTATATAACTTTTAAAGAAGTTCAAAATCTGGTCTATAATTTTCTTGGCCAAATGTATTACTCACAACACTTTTATAATTTCTAATGACATAAAATAAAATCTGCTAATCTTCATAGTTATTATTATATTCATTTTATAGATATGCTTGACAAAATCTCTTGATTTCCTATCACTTTTTTTAAACAAGCTATCTGTTTTTGACTTAGATTTACAGCACAACTTGAAAGAATCAGCTTCTGGTGACTAACTTTCAGTATGTCTCTGATAGAAAGCCCATGTTTTTCTAACTGCCTGCTATTAACAACTGCCCTGAAGCTAAGTTCCTTAAGGCATACAACTGGAGTTATTTATTAACTAATTATATTCATAGCTCAGAATGGGCTCTTCTTAATAAAAAAACAAAAGGATGTATATTCCCTTAGTACAACTACATTGAGTTGTAAAAATAGCTGTTTCTGTTTTTCTGCTTTGTTTACCTGACACTTCGGTTCAATCAAGAAGACTTTCAACCATGGTAGACAAAACCTCCACCTGCTAAACTTCCTTTTCCAGAAATATGTGCAGGCTTTCCTAAGATTACATAGTTACTTTTGCAAGATGATTGGCAATTTGACAATTTATAATAACACAATTTTTTTATGCTCCACACATAAGAAATCATAAGCAACAGGTATAAAGTTTTTCACCGAAACTGAACAGTTATAACGCACTTTTCCTGCAAATAAATGTAGGTACTGGGAATGACTTTCACAAGAAAAATGATCTCCTCCATGGATATTCATTTATTTATTAGAATTTCATTTTATAGAATGTATATGGATCTTTCTGCCCCAATCCTCATATGACATAAAGTTAAGAATTATAGGCCAGGTGCAGTGGCTCATGCCTGTAATCCCAGCATTTTGGGAGGCCAAGGTGTATGGATCACCTGAGGTCAGGAGTTCAAGACCAGCCTGGCCAACATGTTGAAACCCTGTCTCTACTAAAAATACAAAAATTAGCCAGGCGTGGTGGCACATGCCTGTAGTCTCAGCTACTAGAGAGGCTGAGGTAGGAGGATCATGTGAACATGGGAGGTGGAGGTTGCAGTGAGCCAAGATCATGCCACTGCACTCTAGTCTGGGCAACAGAGCGAGACCCTGTCTCAAACATATATATATATATAAAATTTTCCTCATTGGCATCTGCAGAGTCCATGCATGAAACAATGATACAAGGTCAGTAGTTTACATATGTAATATTTTTGTATGTGTAATGCTTATGTGAGCCCACATTTTGGGATATAGAATGGAACACATTTACAATTAAGAGGAAAATGTATCATATACTCAATGGAAATGGACGATCTTAATAAAAGATTAGAGACAGCAAGAAGCTATAATTCAAGAATGACAGAAAGATAGTTACAATAAAAAGTATAGGATTATCTTCATCCCTGGTTGGGTAAGAATAATGGCAGAGTTGGGTGCATGTACCTCCCCTAAATCAAAGAATAATGGGTGCCTCTGAATCTGTTTAAATATTTGCACATTCATATTCCTGTGCACACTTAATCAGCCATTGATGGCTATACAAAATAGAATACACATTCCCTTGCTAAATAATACAATAGTGATTTCATTAAGCTTGTTATTATTGAAAATTGCATTGTAGGAAATCCACCAGCCAATCACCTTCAGAACAATTTGCTTATGTCCGTCTAGAATGAAAGGTTTGCTGCACAGCTGTGTTTAAGACTGTGTAATGACTTTAAATCTAGGACACAGACTCTTTTTGCATGTCCAATCAATTTGTTAGGAATCTGATCCTGTGCTAATAGGCTGTGTGCATTAAAATTCATTCTTTGAAAATTATATCTGAACTGGATGCTGCATACAGCTTTTGAAATATATCAACTTGGTTTTGCCTTTACTTCATTTTCTAGAAGAGGCTATTTCTTTTCTTTGAGGAGACTACTGTTTTCAGAGGCATAAATTGAAGACTAGATAATATTCACATACAGGTGCTGTGAATTTCTAAATTTGTATGTGTTGGTTGTAAACTAGCCAAATTCAAATACATGAAGGATATTCCCCAACTTTTAAGGAAGTCCATGTGGGCTTCAAACAATGCATTCTTAACTAATTTTAGAATTGAGACGACATGTGGTGAGTTCTAATAGCAATTCCACTTTCAATGCAAGAAGTGCTTAAAACAAGATTATCAGCCAAATCATAAACATAAACACCAGGAAATCAGGAATTCGTGGTCACAAACAAAAAGTGAGATCATAAAGTTCTCTAGAATACCTAATCAGTTAAACAAACATTAAAATTTTTGTTTCCATTAGAAAACTCTTTCAAAACTTAAAGTTCAAACTAATTTATTAGATGTCAACCAATGCAATGAGTTTCTTGGCTTTGTAATCATTTTATGTTATAGTTACACAGTGTTTGTTCTGGATGTCATGGAAATAATCAATATATTACTGCAACAGTCCAAACTTTGCCTACAGTCATGTGACTCTAGCTTGTTTTTATAATATTGTAATGCAGCACTAAAACTCTACAAACCAGTGTTGGACATGATGCTGTTTGAATCATAACAGTGAATGAAGCATGAAATGCCATGACATGATTATCATTCCTCATGAAACAAGTGTTATAATTATCATGTCCTGATTATCCAAGCTAGTGAAGAAGCCAAAATACTGTATACAACTACATTGATAATATCAAAATCTCATCTGACCCAGTTCAGTCAAATCCAGTTTCACTTGACCTTCACAGGAAGGCCTCCTGTGCTGAAGGAATAACCTTTCTTTCTTGTGCTGTGAAAGAGGCATAACATGTGGTTATCAGTTATGCAAATAAGTGATAACTGTGGTTATCAGTTAAGTGACTAAAGGTTAAACCACTAGACGATCAAGCAAAAGAAGCCAGTAAGGAGGCCTAAGCTGCAAAGTCCCTGAAGGCAGTAGCCATATTTTACAAATTTATCTTTCTACCCATCAAGCACATGGTTGTGCAGATCCTTGGATATATTTTTTTTGAATTGATTTAATTGATTGGATTATGTAACAGATCACCCTACTCAGGACAGAAGTTCCTCAAATCAACCAAAACCATGATATTGGTATGCTCAGTCTTTCAATCATAATGTGAAAAGGCAGGAGTGTTGTTTACTCTACCCTTTAAACCCCTTGAATCCTTTGGAAAATGAGACAGAGTAGAAATGAATGCCTAAATAAATAAAATTAGGAAGTTAAGTATGCTTTTCATACTATTAACTGATTTCAGAATTCTAGGTTATCAAAGAATACTTGTCTGTTTGTAATACAAATATAGACACTAAGTGGCTTTCATAGACTAAGAAAATGAGAGAAAAATATTGAGGCATCTGTGGACTCTAAATAAGGTTTGGGAAATGGACAGATTTGTAATTGTGAGGGAGAACTTTTGATGAATTGAATGTTCTGACTCTGTTCTTCATCCATGATTCTCTCTTCCTCCCTCTAATTCACAAAGTCTTCTAGAGTGACTGAGCTTTAGGAACAATCATGACAAAGATAGATCCTTAAGATTCATTCGCTGATGCTTCTGTCAGCTACTTTCTTTTTCTTTTAAAATGTAATTTAATTTTAAGTTCCAAGGTACACATGCAGGACATGCAGGTTTGTTACATAGGTAAACGTGTGCCATGGTGGTTTGCTGCACCTATCAACCCACCACCTAGGTATTAAGCCCCCCCTTGTATTAGCTGTTTATCCTGATGCCCTCCCTCCCCCCACCTCCACAACAGGTCCCAGTGTGTGTTGCTCCCCTCCATGTGCCCACGTGTCCTCATTGTTCAGCTCCCACTTATAAGTGAGAACATGTAGGGTTTGGTTTTCTGTTCCTGTGTTAGATTGCAGAGGATAATGACTTCCAGACCCATCCCTGTCCTTGCAAAGGACATGATCTTGTTTCTTTTCATGGCTGCATAGTATTCCATGGTGTATATGTACATTTTCTTTATCCAGTCTATCATTGATGGACATTTGGGTTGATTCCATGTCTTTGCTATTGTGGCTAGTGCTGCTATGAACATACATGTGCATGTATCTTCATAATAGAAGGATTTACATTCTTTTGGATATATATCCAGTAATGAGATTGCTGGGTCAAATGGTATACAAGTTACCAGACACTCCTTAAGACAGTGGGAGTCAAGCATACAAGATGAGTGTGTGTATTTCACACAGAAAAATCTGCTTTGCTCTGTTCACTCCATACCACAGAACGAGCTACTTTTGTCACTGTAATTCATGTTACCTGATTTTCCATACATTAACAAAACAATCTGCTGAATTATACATTCTTTAGTATCCAATATAATTTATATATTTAAATATTCTATAATTGAGTTTCTTTCTCTTCCTCAAAGGGCAATCACCATCTGATTTAACAAGTGGGAAAATTTCTCTTACTTTTCCCCTATTTATTTGTATTTTAAATCTAAACTTAAAACATTTTCTTGTGGAGAGAGATGTAAATAACTAGAAAACAGAAAATAACCACTGCATACTTTCTCAGATTTGAATGATAGTTTAGGCCATTAGATTTCTGTATATATTTCTTATGTGAAAAGCATAACAATACTTTTACTTTCTTCAATTAAAATTCTGCTATTCAGTATAGCCTCTGTCTTACCTCTTTCTAAAGTGCTGAACTCTTGAGTGAACGATACATTTCTGATTATTAATAGCTTTGAATTATCTTTACTCTTTATTAATACTTGGTATATACACTTTTGATATTAGGTGACTTAAACTTCATTGCACATATTTATGTCATGACCAGCATTTTAAAACTTGACCATGTGTGTGAATATTAAAAAGTACTGAGCATTGTATAGCTAATTCTTCAGGAAGCTATATGACATATTTTAGTGTTTTATAAGTCAACTATATATACTTTCTTAGCAAATGAGTGATTTATTTTAGATATAAAGGAAAGGTTATTTAAAAAGAAAATTCTGGTAGGAATTCCCAAATAGTAACAACTCATTGAAACCAATTTCACTTTTGCAAATAGAAAACATGCCTTAGTTTTGGGGTGTAAAATTTGTCATTGAACCAATTGAGTGCATTTAGCAAATTATGTTTTTAAAATCTGCTGCAATAATATAATCTCACAAACCTTTCATTTAATATTTATGTGTATCTACTTCCTTTGCTTCTGTCCTCATGTGAAGTGTTTGCAGACCTTATACTGTAAACTGGAATTCCATATGCACTGGAGGTTTGTAAATCAAATTTTTTTGTCAGTCATTGATTCTCAGGGAGCTAGTTTGCTAAACTAGGTTGTATAGCTACTAAAATCTGTAGCATGTTTCAGCTGGCTTGTCAGTTAGACTGAAAGTCTACAGGCTACAAATACATTTTAAACAGATAACACTGCCATAAACAGGAAAAGTAAGGCACTTCGTATTCAAGAGGAAAGAGTTATGAAAGAAAACAGGGTTATAAATATATATATTTACATATATGTGCATGTATATATCTGTATATACTTATAGTACTATATAGTCTAAATTGTATATGTCTGTTCTTGTAGGATCTGTTTAGAATGACATTTCAATTTTAAACAATTCATGAGTAATGAGCTTTCCACTGAGGGTGGGCTGCAGAAACTTTGGATTAGGGTATGAGTGGCTCTCATGCAGATACACAAAAACAAACAATTCTCACACACCTTGAGGTTTAAGCCATATCAAGTTATAAGGAAGTAAACAGGTATAAGCACATAAGAGAAAACAATAGCCTTGCTGGTCATGTGAGATGCTTCTATGTATATGAAATAGCTGAAATATTACCATTTCAAGGATCCCTGCCTTTCTTCTAAGAGAATCACCACCTGCACAGTTTCTGCAGTACACTTCAGAAGATATCTTTCCACTTACCTGAAATAAAGAACAACAACAGAAGTATTTAAACATCATTTCATGGTAAATTTGTTTTTGGAAACTTAATTAAAGAAAAAAAATACTGGTTTTATATAATAAACATGTTTCTAAAATGCTGTATATGCATTGAAGTTTATAAATCAAATCTTGCTTTCCCCTTGTCCTGACATTACAGCTTTAGCTTATTTTTAAAATCTGATAGTTCATTGGTCCTCCCACTTCATAAAATTATTTAAATATCTTGCACAAACCAGATTTTCCCATATTACATGTGCTCATTCTACCAGGACAAGGTCTCAGTGTAATTCAGAAGGTGAAAATAACCTGGTCTCTTCATGATTTAATCATTTAGTCAGTCTTTCATTCTTTTATTTATTCACCAAATATCTATTGACCCTTAATATGTGTCAGCCTCTTTGCTAGGCCTGGCAGTTTAACTGGAACCAAGACACTCTCTCTGATGTTAAAGATCTCATATTGCACATAATCATTCTTGTAGGTAATCTGTACATCTATCAAACAGGACTACTTGGTCTAGGGCAGGCTCAACAGTCTAACACAGAAAAGTTTTTCTTTGGCCTTCAGTTTTATTCTCAGTTCACAACATTAGTGCAAAGACATGTCTCCTAGCCATGGTCCCGTACAGAACAGGGAAAGTTAGGGACACAGAGTAAACTGCATTTGAGCAGGCTGCCAAATCATCTGCAAGGACTTCACTGCTGAGATAATAGATGCCCACACCCAGCTCCTAGCAGTTTTCCTGCATCAGTACCACTGTAGATGGCATTTCCCTATGGCACCTCTCAGTGGTGCAGTCAGACCTTTAAAATACCTCAACTGAACTTTGACTCCCCCTGCCTTCCGTAAGAACTCCCGTCTCTCTTCATTGTTGACCTCCAATTACCACCCACACATCATGCCTTTTATGCTGCAAACCAAATGATCCAAACAGGGTAGTCCCAGTCACCAGAGCAAAAAAGAAAATTACTTTCTGCTTTGGATGAAAGCTGTGTTGGTCCCTTGGGGATTTATACCCTGGCATTTCTTATCTGCCATTGGAGGTTAACAGTGTGTATTCTATCTTAGCATCCACAGTGAGCACTGGAAGCTCTTGGCTTTCATCCCACCCAATCTGAGAACAGGAACTGAGTTCTTTTCAGTGGGCATGTGACAAATGAAGCTGTTATCAATGTACAATAGAAGTTACTAAAGCTATCACAGAGGGTTGTGAGATGAGCAAAACCACATTATAGCACGGCATGTAGCTGCTGTGTTGGTGGAGACTGAGCCAATGCACTCTAGTAAATGAAAACGATTAGATGGGAATTGGCGAGTGAAGTGACTGCTAGAATGATTGCATTTAGAAGGGCAGCTAAGAGAGCAAAGAACAGCTTTCTAGCATTCTTAGATAGGGTTTACTTGGTCTGGGCAGAAGAAATGTGTGTTCTTCAATTAGATATTTTGGGATGTTTATTTCACTTATTTGATTTCCAAGTGAGTTAAGAGTTTTAAAAATGCAAGTTTCAGAAAGGTATTGAAAGTATATCTTAAGAGAGTTCTAAATGACTATGGAAATATAAAGTGCTTTTCCGCATACTCCTACCCTTGTCCTCATGTTACCAAGAGACAATGATGAACTTCAACGAATTGCTATGTAAAATAGGTGAGCATAGGTAACCCTATGTACTGGTATTAAGACAAACTAGATTATACTGTATTAAAAATTTTCACTGACTTGCGAGAAAGAAAAATGTGGTGTCTCATGCTTATGTGGCTACTCCTGTCTTTAAATACTGGCTTTTCTTAGTCAAATATCTTTAGATGAAGTAATCGGACATACCCTGTGATACCAATGCTTGACCTATCACAATTGTGTTTCCTGGCCAAATTATTGACCATCTGATGGGAGGTGAGCTAAAGGTTAGTATGTTTCAATATAGTTTCAAAGGGACCATGGTGGGGCTAGGTAAATAATAATAATGAAGCATGATGATTACTTTTACATTTACAAGGCTTCAAATTCTCTGGGAACTAGCAATAGCTTTTAAAAACTAACAGGCAGAGGCTGCTGAAGATGATTTTTGGTGGAATCAGGAGAAGAAACAACCTGGTATTCTGCAGGCAACATTGTTGACTGATTAAGTGCTCCAGAGCTAGAATACCTGGATTTGAAACCCTCTCTGAATCTTATCAGCTTGGGAAAGTTACTTAAACTATATGGACCTCAGTTTCTCCATCTGTAATGTGATAATACCTGTACCTATATCAAAAGTGTTTAGACTATGTTCATGATAAAAGCACAGTACATGTTAGCTATTATTATTATTATTTCTTGGGTAATCTCAGTTGCATCTTCTTTGCTTCATCATAGGGAAGATAGACTTGAGATCAAAGTGAAAGTATACTACACTTACAAAAGTTGTATTCTATGGTTGAGCCCAGAATAGGCCGATTGAACTTCTCTTAGGCAATAATAACTCGAGGAACTCACTGAAGGAGGGAGGTGGTGGTGAGAGATGAGAATAACATTGATGCATTACAATTGTGTGGCTTTTACTGTTTCCTGAATGTTTTGTGGATATGCTCTCAATTAGTTCATATGAAGAGCTTGGGAAAGAGATATCATGAGAACATAAAGGAAATTATGGGTAGACACTTGTGTAGATTCAAGTAGAATTTCTCAACTCACAGGACAGGAACAACATTCTGAGTCGTAATATCCCTGGGGAGCATTAGTAAAACTTTGCTACTTAGGCCAGGAAATGAACTGAACAACATTTTCTTTTCAGGTTGTCACTGGCGTGAAATGATAAAGCTTTAATAGTGTTGCAGTGTATAGATTATTTTCAATGGGAATAGAATATGTGTTAGGAGACAATGGGACCACGTGGCAGGTGAGCCTTTGCTTCTAGTACCTGGGGCAGGAATATAAAGGGAGGCGTATTGTCATATATCTAAATGTTTGTATGTTATAAATCAAGGTAATAAAGTGATAATAAAATATATTCTATCTTCCAACCTTGGCAATTTATCTTTACATTGACTTGCAAGGCCAGCTTAACATTTAGAATTCTTAGGCCACTTGGAGTTCTAGATCAGAACATGTTGCAAGAAGACCTGGCCCCAGCTCAAACCCCGACCCATGGGCTTCCTCGTGTTTCTTCCCACCCCTGGCTCAGTCAACACAATGAGGAAACACATCCATGTGGACACTCCAAGGCTCCACATCCAAGCTTTGTCTACTCTCCCTGCAAACAACTTCCCCTTGGCCATTCCTTCTGGCCTAGAGATATGCACACTAGTTATTATAGTGAGCACTTAGAAAAACAAGCCTAGGAAAGATGTCCATACAGATTCTGGAAGTGAGCTCACGGATACTTGGGCAAGTAATTTTAAATTCATCTGAAGCAGGATCATAGTCTAGAAGGGCTGCGGTAGGCCCAGGGTGGCCTTATCTCTTTGACCGCCAAGGATTTCTGACTCCCTCAGTGTAGGTATAACTGGTGGGGAAGATATCCTAAAGCATGAGACTCACAGAGGGATCCCTCTTACTCAGGGATAATTGTCATACTGCTCCATGGTGTCTTGACTAACATTCACAGCAGAGAAGAAAATAAGATTTTCTAAAAATAACCAAGGTCATTATTGACTTTCAAGTGTATATTGAACATTAGCCATAAGAAACTCACTACCACACATTCTAATTGCATCCCCACTGCCTCTCTCATTGTTGCTATTGTTTTGCTTTTTTGCCCCCTTCTGACGTTGTAATTCTCTTTCAGTTTTCAATAGAAATGTTGCCACGTGGAGAGCATAATGAAGCAGCTGCTTAACAGTTGCAACTAAAATACAAGACAGTTTAAACCAAAAAGTGTCCTCCAAGGAACCTTGGGATATGAAGAAGAATATACCTAAATGGGGAAATGGCCAGGCATGGAAGCTAATCCTGATGGTTTCTCAGAAGTGTCATGGGATCCTCAACCATTGCCCATGATCAAGCTTTGAGTTTTCAGTCTTCATTGAAAGATGTAGCTATAAGAACCCAAGACCACAGTCTAAAAAGCAAACAATTCAGTGCTGATTCATAAATGCTATCCCTGAAAGGGTAGTTTTCACAAAAGAGCTCCCCCTGCAAGTTCCACATAAATCAAAATCATAAATAAATAATATTATGTAAGTACAAAATAGACCTAGCATCCCTAAGATAGTTTAATCAAAGCTTCAGGTGTTCTGAGATCAGATTTGTTTTGATTTTCTTCAGGCTCCATTTTTTTTACTTCATGATAATGAAACAAAAGCTTTTCTAAAAACAGACAAAAATTAATCACAGCTATCTAGGGTAAATGCCATTCACATTTCCTCAGAAAGTCACCTTGTGAACCTAATGTAATCAAAACAATGGCAGGAAAATGCTAAACTCTTGTTAAGTAACCATTAATTATTTATGAAAAGAGTCTATCACTTATAAGTAGATTTAACTCAGGCTGGATGGGGAGGAAAACACTGAAGATTTTATTTACTGGGGCTGTTGAAGTACAATTGTACATTTTTATCAAAGGAAGCTTCCTACTTCAATGGAAATGCTGTGAATGGGCAGAATTTAATCTGGCCTATATCTTCTACATGAATGAACCTGAGTAATAATATATAGCATATATATAGTATAGTATGTATATATAAAAATGTGTGTGTGTGTGTGTATACATGTATATATCATAGTATAGCAT
Organism: Trachypithecus francoisi; assembly: GCF_009764315.1. NCBI lineage: Eukaryota > Metazoa > Chordata > Mammalia > Primates > Cercopithecidae > Trachypithecus > Trachypithecus francoisi. Next base: position 72,011,478 of record NW_022681453.1, on the reverse strand, counting down.
GGAAACTCTAATCTTTGCCAGTGTCCACACTGGCAAATTAGGAATGATTTGTGTAGCTGATACTCTAAGAATAAAAAACTATTACTAAAATCATTAAATGCTATAAGAGACTATAAGAATACTCTTATATTTAAATGATATTTCATAATTTTAAAACATTTTAATTGATCTCATTTGATCCACAAGACAAGTTTGTGAGACACTGTGTCTAGGAAACATTCTCATGCCTCACCATCTGTCTTCTGCAGTTTCCCTTTATTCCACCTATGAACTACAAATGGGAAATTAGCTCCACTGATAAAGAAGGGAATAGACAGGACAAGGACTTGATTTTTCCACCTATGCTCTTTCCACTAAGACATGGTTTCTCTAGTAGTAGTCTGTGGAATTTACACATGGAGGTGAACATTTTGTGTGGCTTAAATTACATTTCTACACCGGGAACCCTCTTCTCATCATTTTCTCCAAAATTAAAGAAAAAGACTGTGGGGAAGAAGCATTTGCTTGGCCAATGATGGAAAGAAACAGGCTCAGGAATCTTCCCCTTCCCTTTATTTCACCTTCTGTGTTTGTGTTATCTTCATTTTTACCCCTTTTCTCAAGTTCTTCTAATTGACTTAATGGTATTATTCATTTGTTCCAATTCTCTAATCTTATTTATGTAGGTATTTGTTTATTTTTACTCATTAGGTCCCTCATAGTGTCAAATGAACTCCTTATCTTTGACTACTGCCTTATATATATTTCTATTTTTGGTTCTTTGGTACTTGGGGACAAAACAAAATAAGCACAATGTTAGTGTCAAGGATTTTAAAACTATATTAGCAATAGCATTTAGTAAACCGCTTGTCATGTTTTGCATGCATATCATAACTTACTAACATAATTTACATCAATATTTAATTTTCATTGTTCTTCTTTAAATTGTATCATCCTCTCCTCAACAAAGGAACATCAAACTATTTAGTCTATTTAGTCAGTTTCTTTGATATTTATGCCATTAGTGGCAATTGATCTTGCTTCTGTACTTTTCCTGTCATCATTTACAACATTTCTGTTCTACAGATGAAGTTAAAGGAAATTAAGAAACTTTCATACAGCTAGTAAAAGACTGAGCCCAGAATTAATTCAGTTGCCTGATGAGAAAGACCTGCCTCTTAGCCACTCTGCAATTCTGTCTCTACGAAACACCCTCAGTCTTGCCATCTACCTTCTACATTTTTTCTTCATTCCATCTATAAACCACAAATGGGGAAAAGGCGATGAAGCATAAAGCAGAGGAAGGAATAGGGATGTATGAATATTTTCTTCAATATTATAGCAATCGGTATGTGTGTAACAGAGTGAAGGCAATTCACGTGCCTGTCCCTGGTGTTCTTCGCCGGCAATTCTGATTTTGTACATGGCACAGCGCAGGCCCTGTGATCGAGGTCTTTTCTCACACGTTCATGTATCTATTATCTAGGAACCATCCCAAGTTTAATTTCATTGAAATGTTATTCTGATCACACCCAGATTTTACAGGTAACGAACCTGGCTTCTCCGAGGCCACCCCTGAGAGCCGAAGGTACTGTGGGAGTCGCTTGTTAGCAGCTACATCATCTCGGTAACTATGTGCTCCACCACCCGCATCTCTTGCTCCCCCGTACCCCACCCCTTCTCGTTCCAGCAGGGATGGAGGAGAAAATTGCATTATATTTCTCGGCTCCATAAACTATGTCAATTTCTCTGGAAACAATATTAAATATGGTAATTTTCCCTCTCTTTTTCTTAATCTATTACATTCTCCAACCTCAGTCACAACGACCTTTGAAAGAAAACAACAGCAAAGGCGTCTGGGTAATGTCATTATGCTAATTTGCTGGCGCTAATCTGTAGAAAACAAAAAGTAGATATTAGAGTGGGGATCACTGTAAAAGAAAACACGGCAAACCTTCCTCCCCGGCTCTCCTCTGCACCTGCAGTTCACTTCACAGAGCTTTTTCTTTGCAGATTGGAAACTGACCATGACTTGACACTCATGTCCGGCCTGCGCCTCTCTCACCTTAAGAAGTAATTGGCAGGGTTGGAGTTGATCTTCCGAACTCTGTCGAGAATACAGAAGAATGAGAACTCTGGCTGCCTTTCTGGGAGGGGGCCTCACAAGGTGATCTGAGAGTAATTACTGTGACTATGCTTTGCAAAATTGGCAAAAATACAGCACTTTGCTAACCCTAATACTAATACAGCAAGAATCTGTAGAGAAGTTGCAGGTTAATACAATAATGAAAACAAAACAAAACAAACAAACAAACAAACAACAAACAGGTAATAATGCCACCATTTGTATTTCTCACACTCCTCAACCCCCACCTCTGCTCCTAGGCTTTCCTGTGTGCCTACTTTTCTTGCTATCAACAGAGATCTTTCACCTGCCCTCAGAGGTCTATCAGTGTTCTCAGTCTGGGATCCTCTAGGAGCCGCCAAAAGCTGCAGAATCACAGAGCAGAAAGCAGCTCTAGAAAGCATTAAGTCTTTGTGTATGGGATCTGCCCTCACTCTCTGCATTTTATGAAATGAAAGAGGAGAGAGCTGGTGAAGTGGAGCAGCTCTCCCAGTCTTGCTGGTGGTAGATCTGACCTTGCTTCTTAGGAAAGAAAGGGATGCAAGCAAATTCCAATACCCAAATATTATCTTTGGACCCTTAAACTTGTTTTCACTTGCTGCATTGTTTAAAAGTGTCTGAAACAACTTATTTTGTACAATTTCTAAAGTATGGCAATGTTCACACTGAATCATATTTCTTTTAGAAATGACAATCCTATATATTCTAATTGGAATTAGGTATAAATAAATAGCCCTAATCTGTCTCATACTCAGACAGCCAAGTTTGAAATTTGTCTAATAATTAGAGAAAAAAATAAAATGGTAAACTATGCACAGCAATATTTTATTTTGACATAGCTGCTCAATTTTCCTGGAGATATAAATGTGTTTAATCCATCTACATTCTCCCACATACATTCTGGCAAAATTGCTGCATTATGACAGCAGAAATGCATTAATTACTTAAATGTTGCTTAACACTATAGCACTAAAGTACTTTATACAACGTGAAAGGACAGAAGGGGTTTTTACATATTGCCAATTCATGGGTGACATTAGTAGGCTGCAAATAGCAGGAGGCAAATGTGGCTGGGGGTTAAGTGCTATGTCTCAGAACACCTGTGTTTATTTTTTAAACTACTGCCAGTCATTGCTGGAAATATATTCCATAGTGAGGATTTTTTTTGGGGGGGCGGTGGGCGGTGTTGATCATTTTTGTTTTAACATTTCTGAAACTAGACAATGAGATTTCGTTGTGGGTTACCATGTATGAGCATAAAACATTTCTGTTAATAGAGGATTAGGAGTAGAAACAGAAAACTGGTTTGATGTGCTTTCACTTAAAAAAAAAAAAAGTATAAAACCAGAGAAGAATACAGCTGACAGCTGTTAAATACAACACAGCACAGTGAGAGTAAAACCCACTTCTGGGGCAGCCCCAGATCTCCTCTGAGACAGCCCCAAGATAATCCAGACTGTCAGAGCACAGCGAAGCTGAATCGTACTATCCACTCCCTTACAGTGCCCAGCACCTCGCTCCATTTCCAACCCTCTCCCTCTCTCTCTCGGGATGGACTGCTGCATCATCCACGCTCCTTAACTTATCCAGTACACCCTTCTCTCATTCAGTACCCACAGGCTTTGCAGTTTCTCTTACAACACCAATCTGATACAGCCAGCTCCTCACTCAAAAAGGCTTATGTGGTCCCCAATGCCTTCACAACAAATGGAAACTCACTGCCATGGTTAAGCCCTTTCACAATCAGGCCCCACCTTGCCTGCCAGTCTTTTATGCATCTCCTCATCCCTGCCATTCTCACTGGAGCCATGGAATACCACTGCAGTGCTCCATTAACATTCTCACCTCCACTTCTCTCTTTGCAATGTTCCTTCTTCCCAGAATGCCCTATGATCCCTTTTCTGGCCTCTCAAAACCCTGTCTGTCTGTTTTTCTTCAAATGTTCATCATCCTGTGAAGTTGCCCCTGGTTCCTCTCTCCTGACCCAATCTCCATCACAGGCAACAGGTTTGTTCCTCACCCACGGCCTCATGAAACCCTGTTTCTATTACGTGCCAAGTCCCACCCTGCCTGGCCATGCCCTCACTTGTGTAGGAGCTCGCCCTCCTCCAATAGATGGTGAGGTCCTTGCCTGCAGAGCTGGCATCTGAATGATTTCCAATGTTCTGGTTCCCAAAACTATGCCTTGAACCTACCAAGTACTGAGTTAATACTTGTCCACTCAAAGACTTCGTTTAATCCAATTGAAAGAGACAATCGGTGGCTCCATTCTACCTAGGCAGCAGTGCTCCATGGATAACAATATGGATCACTTTAACCAATACATTATGCTACATCTGTTTGGTGCTTTATAATTCCCCAAGTGCAACGATAGGATATAAGAGACAAAAACCAAAAAACAAAACAAAAAAACACTGAAATGTCAGAGCCCCTAAGGCAGAGCTTTGGGGATGCTGGAAGCCGCTTGGGGATGTCTTCTGTTGTCTTTCAGTAGGAACAGTAACAGTAGGCTTTGGTAAGGCAGACAAAAGCTAAAACATCTCTAATTTTCTCATTCCTAAAGCTCCTCTTGCTTGGCAGGAGCTCTGGACGTGTGGGAAGGCCTTTGGGACGTCTCTCTCCATGGCTGCCAGGTAGCTGCTTTTGCCATGGATGATGTGGCTCTTCCTGTCAAACTCCCTCCACTGAGTCTCACTCCTTACATAAGGATGAATTGACGTTACATGTAAAAACAGTGGAGGTTATATGTGAGACTGAGGTGGTTTAATAAGTGAACACATTCACCCCGCTCCCTTTGGGGGACAAAACCAATAAAGGTATTGACAAGGGAAATTGATGTTATCTTTGTAGACATTCATAAAGCATCGCTAAAACAATCTCCAAAATAACATTTGTCTTTTCATTCTCTGACTTGAGTTCCCTCTTCTGACCAAGACTACTTAATATGCTCTCTGGTCTCTGCAACTGAATGCAATAACAACAGTAGATTCAGAAAAGTAAACCAGGGAAACAGAGAGGAGATAAAATCTTTGCTCTGTTACCCACAGCCTTTTGAGCTTAAGCATTCAGCTGAACCGCTTAAACAATGAGAATCTGGTTCCATGCAGCTAGGGGGAGCCCAAACACAGTTCTATATGCTCTGCTAAGTGAAATTCATTTAAATTTTCTATCCCTCAGCTTTCAGACTGTCTTTTGAAAGTATCCCCTTTAATTGGTCCAGGGTAGAGGCTAGGCATCTCCGATTGAAGGATGGAAAAACAGACGCAGTACAATCCCCCAGACACGTTCTAGAGGTTTATATGATTTGTGTTTCTGATATAAGACCCTGTATCCTGCAGTTGTACATAGCCACGGCAAGTGTATCTAGAAAGATCATTTCATGGCTAGAAAAATTAGAAAATTTAAGATGGGGATATGTTGCAATCTGCTTGTTTTCTCTACATAACCCACTTCTGAGTTTAATTCAATGGCTTCTGTTGTAGCATTTTTCCTTTCTTTCAATATGGGGTTGTAATTAGTCTTATACTAAAAAAGAGTGTGTGTGTGTGTCTGTGTGTGTTTGGATTTCAAATACAATATTTAGATAAAAGGAGCTTATAACTTTTACATGAATAACAATAACCCTAAAACAAGCAGGCTAGAAACGCTTCCTAATTTACCAACAGGCAGATTGTATACTGGTTGTTCGAAAGTCTATCCACCCTGTTAGAAATAAGATATAATTTGTTCAGTTTCCCCAAACAAATAATAAAAGTTTCCTTTATGCACAATGTGCTTGATCATAACCTGAGAAGCACGAGAATGTAGTAGAGTCACTTTATCAATTGTGTGAACTTAAGCAAGCTGTTAACTTGACTGACCACAGATCCTTATTTTGAAATGGGGGTTATCATACCTACTTCCTTGGGTAATTTTGAAGGTTGAATGTGCTTCACACATTGCTTGGCACACATAAATGTCTGATACTCTTATTCAGAGTCTGATATAGTGCTTGGGGTAAAATAAGTACTCAAAAAACATTTGCTGAAAAAAATGAGTGAATAAATGAAAGGAATTTCACATTCAATAATATCTCCATGGGATATATACAGGATCACATTTTCCTGACTGCTTCTCTCATCCTCCTCTGTGATTTTGAAACTTGGGTGGGTGATTCCTCTCTTTCTTAGTTCTTGATAGGAATGAGGACATCCCGAGATTTACTTTATTTAGACAGCTCCAAGTCCCAGAAGGATGAGGATTGTGGGTAGAAATGAGAGAGGTGAGTATCACCATTGTTGGGAAGGGGGGTATCAATGGTTAAGGCTCAGGATGTAATAAAAAATATAAATACTAGTTTTGATTCCCCCAAATTATAGAGGAAGGAAAGAGGCTCAGATTAGGGATATAGGGATAGCAACATTGAAAGGGAAGAAATACCAGCATGATGGAGTCTAGGAGGCTGTAGGGGGGAAAAGCATATATCAAATAAGAAAAAGGGCAGGAGTTTTGCGAAAGGACTGATGACATGGGTGAGAGAAGGAAGAATATGCTGAAATATGTCAATGCAGCACACTAGGGTTTTAAAAAGGATCAGAGAAAGAAAGTGTGGTCTGGACTAAGAACTGTTCAATTTCACAAGCAGGATGACATCTATTCAGCCAGAAGGAGAGAAAAAGCCACCAGGTCAGGGACAAAGCTGGAGAGCAGCTGTACCAGAAGCAAATGCAGAGCAACAGAAGACAGAATCTCACTTGGAGGGTGGCACTGTCAACAAAGATTAGTGACACAGGCAGCTCAACCACTAAACTGGGGTAAAATCTTTTCAACTAAAAGGCCCTTCCCAGACCTACCCAACTCATTCCCTCTTTTAGTCCCTAAAGATCAGTTCCAGTATTTCTGGCCTGGTTTTCAAAGCTAGAAGGGTTCTTTACACTGTTGTTGCTGTACTCAGAGAAGCATCTAAGGACAGGTTTAGTTTCACTTTAGGGGATCATATTCTCCCTCAGTCCTGTGTGTAATGCTTCCCTAGAATCCATTTTTTCCCTTTGTCTTCTCCCAGAGATCGATATTCTCCTGAAGTAGGAACTAGATTTCAGCAGGAAACCTGTTTCCAGCCTTGGTGTTCCGCAGTGTCAGCCTGTGTGAAAAGGCAGGAAGGCCCTGTGACTGGACCCACCTATTGCAGAGACAAAGGACTCTCCTAAATAGGGACGCATGCTCAGTGAAGATTTTCCACTTAGTAAGAGTTTACATTTCTCAGCATCTTAATTGTAAGTCTAATAATTTAACAGAATGTATAGAAAAATGCTACTAGCACTTCCATACTTAAAATTGTAGAAGATAATTGGACATTATTTGTTTAACACAAAGAAAAAGTTTTCTAAATCTAGTTCACATGCATTTGTAAATCAGTAGAGTATGGTTTGAGTTTGTGGAATCTGATGTTTTCCTAAAGGTAGTATATGCACTGGCACCTGGAACAGTACCTGCACAAAGGAGATAGTGGATGCTCATAGTTTGTGTACAGTGTGTAGCTCAAGCTGCCATCTTGAAACAAAACACAAGCAAATAAATTTTATAAACACTTTCACTGTTGTGACTTTTATAAAGCCGAGACAAAATGACTGAGATAAGTGATTTCTCTGAGGGTGGTTACTAGCTCCACAATTACATGCTTAAATAATGTGTCCTTAGTATTCTGAACTTTTTTCCAAGATGGAGAAATATTCAGCTCACTGAACACCTCACCGTGTTTCAGTTTTTCTACTTACAAAATGAAAACTGCTATTCAAACTCACAGAAATGCTGAGAGAACTAATAAAATGCCAAGGACAGGCGGGAAAAAAAAAGAAAAAAAAACATGCTTACATGACTACCTGTGTGTGATAATATATTTAGTAATACATAATTACATGTATATTTCATATCTATATAATCAACTCATTATTTTTTCTTTGACTTACCAGATATGTCAAATGAGTTTATACATTGAAATGGAACTAGCTAACCTAGATTTGATTTGATTTATTGATTTATTTATTTATTTTGGTGGGGACAAGGTCTTACTCTGTCAACCAGGCTGCAGCGCAGTGGCACTCTCATGATCCACTGCAGCCTCCATCTCCCAGGCTCAAGTGATCCTCCCACCTCAGGCTCCCCAGTAGCTGGGACTATAGGCATACACCACCATGCTTAATTTTTTTTTTTTTTCCATAGAGACACAGATCTTACTTTGTTGCCCAGGCTGGTCTTGAACTCCAGGGCTCAAGCAATTCTCTGGTCTCAGCCTCCCCAAATGTTGGGATTTGAGGTGTGAGCCACTGCGCCAGCCCTAACCTAGGTTTTAGTTCAACAGCTCACTAATTGTGTGACTTTGGCCAAACCACTAACCCTTTCTGAATCTTAATTTCCATAAGGCCCTGATATTAAAATTTATACAAAAATACTGTGTAAACAGCAAAGTATTTTATGAATGTGTGTTTTGCTGGACCTAAATGGATGCAGGAGTATAAATTCATACAGTTGAAAGACATTAAGCCACAGGGGAACTTCTCTGTAGCAGACAGGTGCCTAAACTTAGATTCCAAAGACTAGAACACAGAGGCATTAAAAGTAAATAGCATAGGGTCTTATGTAGTAAATAAGAACATGAATTATATGTGTTAGAAAAATGTTAAGTATTTCCTCCTTCTACCCAAAGAACAAGCAAGGGCTTTTAAATACAAAGAGAAAAAAAAACGTAGAAAGAAAAGGCTACCAATACTGCCTGATATGAAGCATATTCTTATACAGATATATTTCCTGGAGACATTCAGCAGTATGTTAACAAAACTAGAGCAGGCAGCAGAGATGATATGGACTGGAGACACCAGTGTTTGCTTTTCATTTGCTTCCTTTAATAGAGTTGCTGGACTCTGACTCTACCATGCACCCACTCCCTTCCTCGAATATGCTACCATCTCTTTATTTTCTCTACTTCTTCCCTTTGACATCTCCCATCCCTTTGGCTCTAGCTCTTTCTACTACCACCGTAAAGTACAAACATGTAGAGCTGATATATTCACATGGGAAGGTGAGTTTATTACTTCTCTGGTAACATACCCATTAGACTCACGTGCAGCTGCTCCAAGAATCCTAATAATCCTAAGAGACTCAAAGAAGTTAAGAGCTTTGTTCAAGGTGACACAGCCCACGATAGAGCCAGGGTTGAAATTCAAACCTGGATGGCTTCAGTGACTATATATTCCTTTCCAAAAACTGAAAGAAAGCATTTCGAGGTCATGCGATTTGAAGTTTGGCAGGAAGTTGTGAAGAAGACAACCAAGGAAATGTTTCTTGGCAGCAACTCCTTTCTTCACCTTAATTGTTTTTCTGGGATGCAAGCTCAGACAAGTACAAGGATAATGGCAGCCTAACAAAAGACCTCATTAGGCTGATGAACACGACTATGGAGAAACAGATGAAAGCTACTGTACGGTAGGAGAAGTCTTTCTCAAAAGTTTGCTTTGGAGTAGACCAAATCTGATCTGCAACTGGAATCATGATGGAAGGAGTGAGTCCCATCCCTCATCCTTTAAAGCTGCAGCAGACATAACACTTGTTAATGTAGTGACGCTGAATTCAGGACTAGATTTGTATACATCGGCTTGCTGTGTTCAGGAAACCTTATTTTCTTTTCTTCAGTGTGTTCTTCCAACATATTCATAAGGAAATACAATCCATGCCTGGGTCACTTATAGAGGATGCTATTGTAGTCACCTCCTGTCTATTACACATATCCTACCTGCAAAACATCTCCTTTCCCCTTCCCCTTCCCTTTCCTGCCTTTCCCAACTGACTTCTTTCCTTCCCTCCATTCTTCTCCTTCCCTCCCTTCCCTCTTTCCTTGCTTCCGTCCTTTCCTGCTTCCTCCTTCTTTTCTTCATTTCTTTCTTCTCTCCTTATTTCTTCCTTTACTTCCTTCCTTCCTTTCTCAAATATATATTGAGCCTCTTCTATATGCACTGTGGTAGGCACTGGTGAAGAGGTTCTGCTTAACTGTGGTTCCCATGGGCCTTTTTTCTCCAATGTTCTTCTTTATTATTCTTTTACACATGATTTTTAAAATGAATCATTCTAGTCAAATGCTACATTCGGGTTCTCTCTCCTCATTGTCTTTGAAAAGGACCATCCATATACTCTTTTAAATAATAGCTTTTCCTACATGTCAAACAAGAATGTGTATGTAATAAAAATTTTGTCTTTAACCTGGACATGGATCATTAAGGAATTTAAAGATGTACTTCATTTATTTTATCATCTCCCTAAAACTGTAAGTAAAATTTTGTTCCGGGGTGTATAGATACATTTTTTTTTTTTTCCTGGAAATAGATCCATTGTTCACGTCAGATTTGCAAGGGAGTCTATAACCTACAAAGAGTTAGAGCCTCTGAGCTGTTTGAATGCAATGGTGATAAAATTTATAAAGTTTGTTCTTTGTATAGTCTTAACATAAGGGCTCTTTCTCATATATTATCTGATTTCCTGATTATCACAATTGTGATGAACACAAATGAAGGCTATTATCACTGAGTATATCTTGATGGTACATTTTTTAAGTTTGGCCTGTCTCAACATGATATAAAAATAATTTGGATTACTTAGAAAAAGGGACTGGTATAAGATTTAATTTACAATGTATTTCTTACTTCAAATTAACGTGGTGTAAACCCTATTCAGTGAAAGTCTTTTGATGCAGTCACAAAGCATTAAAACACATCTTCATGGTATGGGACTGCTTGCTGAAAAAAAAAAGTGCTTCAAAGGAACAAAAATTAGCAATTATTTTAGCCAGCTTTGCTTGCTGCAGCTCCATATATGTGATTAATAAGGGAATGGATTTGTGGACATTGGTTTCTTATTTACAGCTGATGACACTTTACATAGTAATAGTGATACCCTTGGGGGTAATGTACCCAAATTATCCCTCTTTCTACATTTACAAAAGAGGCAGAACATTCATCATCTATTCTTGCCCTGTCGATTTAGTGGGGGGCATAAGAAGCAATCAGTGCTTATAATCTTAGAGAATTCGCCTGCCTCAACCTAGGAAGAAACTCAGGAGTCAAATTATCTCCTGGAAGCTGAGATGCACTTGAGCCAGGCAGCTTGCCCTTTAACCATAGGGAGATCAGAACCACTCAGCCCAAAAAAGCAGAACTGGGAATTAATAGCTCTATGCCCTTGAATTCTGTAAATAAAAATTGAACCCTCCTCATATCATTTTTACATCTGAAGTGAAGTTTTAGTGGAAATACAAGGTTAATGATCCCAGAAACTAGATTTCAGTGTGAAATAGTCACTGGCACAGACTTGTTACATTAGTGGCATATTGAGAAAAGAAACTGAGAACAGCTTATAGAGGAAAATAAAAAAACACTGCATACTAGTCAATTCATTCATTAATTCACTAAACAAAAATTTATGTGGCCCACTCCAAGATACGTATCCAAATGAAATGAAAACCTATGTTCACACCAAAGCCTTTACTCTGATGTATAGACCAGCTTTATTTATAACTGCCCCAAACTGAACATGCCTGAGGCATGTGAGCCAGAGCAACTCCATCTTAAATAGGAGCTGGGTAAAATGAGGCTGAAACCTACTGGGCTGCATTCCCAGATGGTTAAGGCATTCTAAGTCACAGGATGAGATAGGAGGTCAGCACAACGTACAGGTCATAAAGACCTTGCTGATAAAATAGGTTGCAGTGAAGGAGACAGCCAAAACCAAATGACCACAAAAGTGACCTCTGATCTTCCTCACTGCTACACTCCCACCAGCGCCATGACAGTTTACAAATGCCATGGCAACATCAGAAAGTTACCTTATATGGTCTAAAAAGGAGAGGCATGAATCACTTACCCCTTGTTTCGCACATCATCAAGAAATAATCATAAAAATGGGCAACCAGGTCAGGTGCAGTGGCTCAATGCCTGTAATCCCAGCACTTTGGGAGGCCGAGTCATGTGGATCACCTGAGATCAGGAGTTTGAGACCAGCCTGGCCAACATGATAAAACCCCATCTCTACTAAAAACACAAAAAATTAGACAGATGTGGTGGCATGTGCCTGTAATCTCAGCTACTCGGGAAACTGAGACAGGAGAATCACTTGAACCCGGAGGCAGAGGTTGCAGTGAACCAAGACTGTGCCACCACACTCCAGCCTAGACAACAAGAGCAAAACTCTGCCTCAGAAAAAAAAAAAAAAAAAAGCCAGCCAGCAGCCCTCTGGGCTGCCCTGTCTACGGAGTAGCCATTCTTTTATTCCTTTACTTTCGTAATAAACTTGCTTTCACTTTGCAGTGCAGATTTGCCCTGAATTCTTTCTTGCACCAGGTCCAAGAACCCTCTCTTAGGGTTTGGATCAGGACCCCTTTCCTGTAACATATTTCAGGTGATCATGAAGGGACTCTAGTCCAGAAACCCTGACCCAAGAGCTACCTACGGGTAAGTGTTGGGGTCCTGTAACATCTTTCTGGTGACCACAGAAGCAACTAGACTGCAGAAACCCCCAAATTAAAGGCTAACTTTGGGTAAGTAGTGGGGTCCTGTAACATTTTTCTCATGAAGCACAAAAGGGACAATACTGAGGACTGAGGAGCCTCCCCTCCCCACCCCCACAAACCCAAAAGAAATAGACTGCAGCACTGATTGAACAACTTTGGGTAAGTGGTGGGAGGGGAGGGTACCCAGGTAAAGAATGAGATTAGATTAAAGGCCTAACTTAGGGGAGTTAGAGTCTCTCCTAAGACAAAGTGGGTTAGAGACCTCTCTTAATAAAAGGCAACAACACTTGACCCACCTTGGGTGAGAGGCCAGACTTAGGAAGGTTAGAGTCCCTTGTAAGATTTAGGGGTTAGAGGCCCCACTCGGTAAAGCCCCTCTTGACAAAGAACAGGTTATTGCTAATTAATCTGCCTTGCACTCTGCTGATGACTGTGGGTGACAGGGTTAGGCATGTATAGGATCATGGAACATGGGGAACTTTTTCCTTCATAAAAAGGAAAATGAGAGCTAATGAGACTGCTGGAAAAGATCCCTTTGCTACTGAGAAGCAGCCACCTGAATTTTCAGTGTTGCTGTAATGGGTGGGTCTTTTCTCTGGCCCCGTTATGCCCTTCACCTTCCCCACTCTGCCACAGGCAATACATTCCTTCTCTCCTCTCCCATTTTTTATCTTTTCTGTTACTCAGGGTAACCATCTTGCCTAGAGACCACGTGTTGAAACTCCTAGTTGGAGGTTAGATTAAAGATGACAGGGCCCATCTGAGGGCAAATTTAAGCCTTGCCAGTTTGATATTGGGTGCTAAGCAGAGTGACTAATGTCTATGTTTTATCACATGTATTTTGCTCTAGCCAGAACAAATAATAATAATAATAATAATAATTCCCCTTTATGATGTGGCTTGAACCCCAGGGTAATGGTGCCAAAAGCTGGATCCCTAGGGCCAGTCAGGGAAAGGGAGCCCAGAAGCCTGGCATGCGGTCAAAAGGGTAAGAATTTCTTAGCAGTTAGATTTCTGTCTTCTCTCTCTCTGTGCAAATGGGTGAATGAAGGGAAATATATATACTGTATGTTAAATATATATACTATATGTTATATACACACACACACACACACACACACACACATATCTGTTTATCTCCTCTGTAACATTTTGTTTAATGGGAAAAAGAATTCTAAGGCTAGCCTTAAGCTGCTGTATTTTGTGCTATGAATTCGTTTTTCTGTAGAATAAAACATGGGCTTAGAACACTTGTAAGCTCACTCTTCAAGATGACCCAGCAAGCTGATCAGTAACAAACTTGGCTGCAGGTCCCTGAAACAAACAAAACACTGGATAAAGTCTCCATGTTGTTTTATGTCTTTGGGAGCTTGACCTTTTAACCATGTGGCAGTACTTTCTCTTAGTCTCCACCTTCCAGGGAACAGGAATTTTAGGCTTCATGTCATAGTTAGCTCTAAAAATCATATTAAATAATTAAAAGGCTCTGCAAGCTCAAAATTAACTACTCTAGACTTCTTCTAGGAAAGAAAGTGGGAATTGCCCCATCCTGTAGCTCAATAGTTAAGATTTTTGCACTTTCACAGTAGCTGTCTGGGTTCAATTTCCCACCTAGGAAGTAAGTCGTTTCTGGTTTAGTATCTGTGTGACCTTGTCTTCTTCATGGACTGCCTTAAATTTTCCTAGGAGGTTACCTTTGGTAATGTTCAGAAGCTAGAAATATTGGCCACTTGGCATGGCTAAAGTTGGGTAGTAAGAGATGTAAGAGGATTTCTTTTTTAAAGAGCACTATGGTTAAAAGTCCGCTTATTTAAAAGTGGATAAACAAGCTATAGATATATTTGAAAGGCTTGTGTTTTATTCTCTTCTTGAAACTTGTTTTTCTGGAAAGAGACTTTTTCTTCTTAGTTGACTGAATGATTTTTCTTCATTTTTTCTTTTTGTCTTGCCACTCTTAATGCACACATGGGAGTCCCTAAGATAACTTCTGGTAGCCTGGGACTCCTTGGGAAACACAGAGGAGGCACCACAGACCCTGTTTTAGGGAAACAACAACAACAACAACAAACCTTTGTTTTCCTCATGAAATCCCAGGAATTAAAAGCAAATAGATCCCTCTCAAAATCAAAGGCTCTGTTCTGTTTTGCATCATGTTATCTGATGGCTTTGAGTTTTGGGGGTATCAGAAATTAGTTCACATTATGAGAGTGCTTTGGTTTGTAATAACTAGGTAGGAAATATACTTTAAGTCATGGCTAATAGTAGTTATGGAGGGATACTTGACTCCTTGCACCCTTGGATCAGAGAAGCTTGTTCTTGGCCACCTGGAAGATAAGGAACCATCCCCACCCCACACTGAGAGATAAGACTCCCATGAGGAATGGGCTGACTACCAAATGGGCTGATTGACTTTGGCTTGCCTTGCAATGAAATGCAAAGTAAAAGCACTACACTGTCTTCTCCCATAGTGTTTCCCTCCTTTTGGGGATCCAGGATCCAGTATAAAATTGTGCGCTTAATTTTGGGGATCTTTGCCTTCAGCTGCTTATTTGCTGCTTATTTTGCCCTAGAAAAACATGCTTTTCTGGCTCTGTTCTTGCAAGGGCTTCACCCTGAAGCCAGTAATGCAATTAAGAAGCTGGCAAGTAAAAAATTGTACCAATGCTTAATCTTCTGTGTATTTATATGTTGTTGTATGTTTATATATAAAAGAGCTCTAGCTAATTGACTTAGAAAAATAAGTGCTTAAATCTAATATTTTGCCAGAAAAATAGAAAACTGAATGCCTTTTTGTTCATGTGACTTTACTAATCTTTTGGAAATAAAGATTATTTTTAATTAATCTTTATTTATAATCTACATTATCAGGACATTTTATTTTACCAACAGTCTTTAAAGCTTTAAAGACTGTTGGTAAAATAAAATGTCCTGATAATGTAGACATTTGGTCTAAATTAAGGTCAGATAGCAGATTTGCAGAATGCTTTCAGGTCAAATTACTTCTTTGACTTTCAAGAATTGTTCAGTTTACCTCCCTTTAAGCCATTAGATTCTAGATAAGGCCTGGGGACATGTGAAATTAGCCATGTCCCCTACCTATACAAAAAAATATATGAAGAAAGAATTTGTATAAGAAAGGATCTTGCATGGTAAATTCTTGTCCTAAAGTAAAATGAATGTTTGTTTAAAAGGAGGGATGTTTAAGGCAAGTCAGGAAGTCCAAGAATGTCTCAGATGGTCTGTGTAAGACGTGAAAGGAAATTTCTGCAAGAAATGTTGTACAATTCAAAGTTTGTTAGGCCTCCTAAATGCTTTATAAAATGCCACTATAACTCTTACTGTACAACTTGCCTGCTTAAGTAAGGTAAGGCTAGGGGACATGTGGAGTTAGCCACACCCCTTAGCTATGCTGTAGAGTCAGCTTTAATCTGCACTTCTGCCTGGTGTATCCTAGGCTAGGTCTACAACTAGTACACAATTAAAATTACTTACTAACCAGGGTTTCCAACACAAGTAAAAGTCACTAAAAGTAAACATGTAATATGTAATTGAGACTACTGAAGAAACAATTTTACATATAAGGTGTGCAAGAAAAATAAAATGTACTTCTAGTAAAAAATTATAAAAAGACATGGGAATGTGGGACTTTTTTTGCTTACACGGCTAAAGAATTGTTTTAAGTTAGATGGAATAAAATTAAAGGTTTGAAGTGTTGTGGAAGGTTTATAAAAATTAATTGTAGGAGATTCTGTGTGTGAACATACTGGTTAAAGTTAGAGTGGTATTATTCAGTTTTTCCATAAAATAAACATTGGAATTAAAGCACAACAGATTTTTCTTAGAGAACTCATCTGCTCTTTCACACACACAAAATAAATGTAAAGGGTTATAAAAAGTTTATAAGAATCTTACCTTATGGTTAAACATTGAAATGGGTAAATATGTCTATAAGATTTTATTAAAAATTGGGTTTGACATCAATAATGCACTAATGCAACAGTGACATTTGGCTTATTTGGTATGAAAATCATACAGGAAGCATTATCAAATATGAAATTTAGTTTGGTTTTCTTTAAGCTGTATTTGTATAAATATGTTATTGGTATGTGTTCTAAAATAATGAGAAACTCCTATAATTCTAATAGTGATCTCTGACTACTACTTAGTAGGTTTTTAATAATTATACTTGTTTCATAAAATTATTCTATGCCACAAAGGTAACCACATTCCTTTGTCAATCATGTTTTTGACTGTGACTGTCCTAAAACATTTTGTCATCCACAGACAATTGTTGTCTTGTTTTAATCCTCTTCACAAGGTGGTTCATAATCAACTATGGAACTCTAACAGGTGTTCTTAAATGCAAATTTCTAATAACTTTGGAACTTGTAACATTAGAACAGAAAAAAAAACAACTTTCAGAACTCTCATGAAGAGCTGGAATGTTCATGAATATCAAATAGATAGGAGTTAACTGAATTAATTGAACCAATAGAAAATAGAAGTAATCTTTTTAGCTTTGCTTAAAATGCTGCTGATCCTTTGTTTTGTTTTTCAAAGACAAGGAAATTTTTCTTTTGAGCTAGTTACAACTTGTAGCAATTAAGTATACTCCTGTGAACAATATTTGGAGCACATTTGTTTCTCTCTACCTGATTTCTCCAGAATTTGGAAACTAGTTGTGAGTTTTCTTATGGCAATATAGTTATTTGCATAAGTTCAATAAAAGTCTGTTTTATTCTGTAATGGACACAATTAGAGAAATTAGTTATTTTGACAAGGCTTTGACTGGAATGGTATGTTTTCCTTTAAGGAATTAAACTTGACTTATTAAGCCAATAAAAGCCCCTTAGGGAACTGGCCTCATACCTTGCCTACACAGTCCCTATACGGGGTTTCTGATCTGTGGTGAGTAAATAATGTAACTTTCTGACAGATCCAGGAGCCCCAAGTGATCTTGGGACCTCAAGAGGAAAAAATTTACCCAACTCATAGATATTTGAGGGTTAAACACCCATGGCTAGGCTTGGCTTTAAAAAAAGTCTTATCGGAAATTCCTTCTATGGAACAGAGTTCCATCAAAGCCAATTTAAAAAGAGCTTATGTGGAAAATAATTATTCTTGCTGCACTTTATACAAATTATCAGGTCAAGTATAATGAAGCAAATTGGTCTTACTATGATTTGTCTTTAGTAAAAATGGGAAAGTGGAGAGAGAAATATTATATTTCAAGAACCATGGTACACTTATTAAATTCTAGTCTCATTAGTTGTTTTAACGTTTGTTTCTGCAATTTAGGCTAACCCTGCATATTCCTGTAAACCAAATAGTGATCTCTGACTACTACTTAGAGGAAACAAGAGGGATGGGTAATGTAAAAGTCTAGATCACTATTCTAATTCTGGGCACACTACAATAGCTAAAAACCCCGTATCAGCTTAGTTCTAACGGATGCCCAGTTCATGAAAAGCCTTCTAACTCAGTTTACTTGGAATAATTTTACTTATTTTGCTTTACTCTTGTGAACATACTGCTGTTGTATTCTTTGTATAGAAATACAGAACAAGTTTACTTAATGTTTTCGTAAACTAAACACTTATTAATCTTCCAGGTATCACCTCTTGTCGAAACTTGAGAGTTATGAATGGCCCTTGCCATACTGATGTTTTCTGATTGAGCTCCTCTCTACCCTGAACACAAGAGACCCTGATAGGAAAAAATATCATCTCCCCATTCAGCCTGATGAAGTTACATAAGATGGATTTTCATCCCTCTGCAACCCTTAGCATTAAGGATTCTCTTATAAAAGGGAGGGGTATATGTCAGAGACATGTGAATCAGAGCAACTCCATCTTGTTTCTTGCTTTTGTTTGTTTTTTGAAATGGAGTCTTGCTCTGTCATCCAGGCTAGAGTGCAGCGGTGCGATTTTGGCTCACTGCAACCTCCACCTCCTGGGTTCAAGTGATTCTCCCACCTCAGCCTACGGAGTAGCTGGTATTATGGATGTACGCTACCATGCCAGGCTACTTTTTTGTTTGTATTTTTAGTAGAGATGTGGTTTTACCACATTGACCCGGTTGGTCTCGAACTCCTGACCTCAGGTGATCCACCTGCCTGGCCTCCCAGAGTGATGGAATTACAGATGTGAGCCACTGCACCCAGCCACAACTCCATCTTAAATAAGAGCTGGATAAAATGAGGCTAAAACCTACTGCACTGCATTCCCAGATGGTTAAGGCATTCTAAGTCACAGGATGAGATAAGAGGTTACCACAAAATATGGTCATAAAGACATTACTGATAATACAGGTTGCAGTGAAGGAAATGGCCGAACTCATCAAAACCAAAATGGCTATGAGAGTGACCTCTGGTAATCCTCACTGCTACTCTCCCACCAGCACCATGACAGTTTACAAATGCCATGGCAACATCAAGAAATTACCCTATATTGTCTAAAATGGTGAGGCATGAAGAATCCACCACTTGTTTAGCATATCATCAACAAATAACCATAAAAATGGGCAACCAGCAGCCCTCAGGGCTGCTCTATGGAATAGCCATTCTTTTATTCCTTTACTTTTTTAACAAACTTGCTTTCACTTTGCACTGTGGACTTGCCCTGAATTCTTTCTTGCATGAGATACAAGAACACTCTCCCAGGGTTGGGACTGGGTCTCCTTTCCTGTAACAAATATACTTCTGAATGTCCTCTACTGGGGGACGAATAAATACATTGCAGTATATCTGTACAATGGGATATTACTTGGTAATAAAAATGAACAAAGTACTGATACATGCTACAACATGGATGGATCTCAAATGCATTATACTAATTGAATAAGCAAGACACGAAGCTCTAATATTGTATTACTCCATTTATATAACATTCTGGCAAAGGAAAACTATAGGGACAGAGAACAGAGTAGTAATTGTCAGGGGTAAAGGCTTAACTGAAAAAGGCTAACACCCGTGTGTGTGGTGTATGTGTGTGTGTTGTGTATGTGTGTGCGTATGGGTTGACAGAAATATTCTGTATTTTGATTGTAGTGGTGTTATACTACTGTGCATTTATCAAAACACATGGAACTCTATACCAAAAACACCCATTTTATTGCATCCATATTAAAAAATAAATTTGAAGAAGGTGGCAATAAAATATTCTGAGTTCGAAAACAATTTTGGTTGTTATTTTGTATTTCTTGGACTCCTTGAGAAGTTTGGCGATGAAAAAGCAAACAAAACAAAAGTAAAATACAAAAATCTTTTTCCGGGACCTTAAATTTCACAATCTAATGAACATAACAAACTTGTAAGGAAAAATATAAAAAGCTTTATGTTGAGATTGTACATACCTCTAGTTACCCTATATTGTGCATATCCTCTAGTAGAGGTATGCACAATCTAAGCATAAAGGTATACACAATCTAAAGTACATGAAAGATCAATTATTACTGAAATACGTGTTCCCTTCCAGGTCAATTTTACCTAACATACATTCTTATAGTGGTTACCTTTTGCTGCTAGAACAAAACCAGCTCCCCAAAAGTACAAGCAGCTGGGGTTCCCATGGCTGCCTCAGTGGGTCTCCATCCTAACGTACAGAGTGAGGCTGGCACGCCGTAGCCCCTCTCCTCTTCCACTTCATTATCTGAACCGCTGTTATTCAGCAAGATGTGGCCTCTACCACTGCCATTCTGTCTCTCTTCCCTACAGCTGTACTGATTCCACAGTGGATAAGACATTCTCCTCTCAAGAACTCATGGTTTGGGGGTGTGTCAGCAGGATATCAAGTGAAGTGAACAGCTTTTGGAGACCACAAAAGGGGCAAAGTTTATTTCTTTAGTTATGACGGATATATAGGTTTGATAGTTTTTAAAAATGGCTAAACTGCACTTCTGGTGAGCTTTTTTTTCCATTTTCCCCATCCCCTGGGAGCCCACTGAGCAGCTCCCTCCCTGCCTTATCTCACCAACTATAGTAATGAGCTCCAGGGGGACCTCGCTACTGCCTTTGAAGTAACACGTTTCTCTGAATGTCTTTGAAATTTCTCTTCATACATTGTTTGTTTCTAGTTTACTCTGTCTCCTTGTAGAGGGGGGTCTGACAGTTGTTGGAGGGAGGGGAGGTCCAGGATGACAGCTCCGGAATGTGTAAATTGTACAACACAAAAACACAAACAAAACAAAATAAGAAAGAGAGGAAGAAAAAAAAGACCTCCCCACCCACTGCCAGAACAGGAATGTAAGCCCTTTCACTGGAGTTACTGAAGCATCTTGCAGGCTGCAGGCAGAGGATGACAGCCAAGGACAGATGCAGCTGGGATGCCTGAAGCTGTCATAGAGGAAGTGGCCTGCTGGAGACAGGTTCTAGGGAGAGCAGAGGGACAAGCCCAGGGGAGGAGCAGAGAGGCAGAGTGGGAGAGGGACTCCGCCCTCTATTCCACTCCCCAGGATTTTAAAAGCATAAGGATCCAGTGGCTGAAATAGTTTAGGATCCCCACACGCCAAGCAGAGAATACACAACACAGCACATCTGTTTTAATGTTTATACTTTCTACATGGAAAGACCTAAAACAATTTTTTGAAAATTCAGGAGAGGGGAGATTAGATTTACCATTCAGGAGACCCGAAGAAGTTTATAAAATGCAGGAGGAAACCTGGTAGAACCTTGATTTAGCCATCTACCAGCACTCAGGATGAAAGAATTAAATTTCAGTCTACAGAGAATTAATCAGCCACTATCTCCAACTGATTAGATTGCAACTTGATGGTGTAGTAGTGGGAATATAAAGAAAACTAGATTGCACTGGCCCTTGCAACATGAAGAGGGCAATCCCCTCCCCAGAAATCCAGTGTGGAATAAAAAAGCAGACTGACAAAGTTAGCGCAATGTTATTTGGCTTTATTTTCATAAAAATACTTGTCTGAGAAGACCATTAGATTTGGAAATGAGGGTTAGAGGAAAGGGACCTTCAGGGAAACTTGTGATGCTCTAGCAGAGTAGCAGAAGGCAGCCTGCAACTTTCCCAGTTGAGAGGACGCTGGGAATTTCTACCTCTGCTTTTCTGAGCTCTTTCAGAACATTTGCCGGTGCTTTTAAATCACATCTCAGACTTATACCTGAACATGGCTTCCTAACTTTCTTAACCCTAATCCTTGCCCTACACACTTAAGTAAATATTATAATCATCCTTGACTCCTCTAACGTCTCTTTCTTGCCCTCCTGACCCAGTTAGTCTCCAAGTCTTGATTTTTCTTTTGTGAGGTTTTTTTTTTTTTTTTTTTTGCTATCACTTCAAGTCCCTATCACCACCTATTTAAACTCTGTCAACACCCTTTAAATGTTCTCTCCCTAGCTCACTCCTATACTTTACCCCTTCTCAATTTAGCTGGGGGAGCATTTTCAGTTGTGTTCTTTGGCCTCCCCCTCCCCATATGAAGGTCAGGTCCATGTTTACACCCTTCTCTTTATTGGGTCAAGGATCATGGCTTACAGCTGAGAGTTTCTAAAGTCTCATTAAGGTGGAGAGCAGAGAACAAGAACAGCTCACATGGAATACTCACAAAAATTAAATTTGTAACAATTATAGATAAAGACTCAAACAATTCCAATGAATCAACATCAGAATATGTTCCCTAACTCTACTGAAATAATGTTAGAAAAGCAATAATTTTAAAAACACCCCCAAAAATTACCTAGTCCTGAAACTAAAAAGGCAGCTATTAAATTACCCTTGGGCTTAAGCAGAAATCATAAGATAAATTATAAGATACTTAGAACTGAATGAAAACAATATCTCTGCATATAAAATGGTGCAGGGCACAGTTGAAGCAGAAATCAGAGGAAAATGTGTAACTTTAAATACATTGATCAGAAAGTATAAAGACATTGAAATAAAATGAGCCACAAATTCTACTTGATTCATTGAAAAAGAAGAACAGACCAATCTGAAATAAAGAGATACTTATTTATAAAGTAGGCAGAAATCAAGAAACATTGAACACAAAAACAGTAATGAGTATGACTAAAAGCTAAAGCTACTTTGTTTACGACTAAACAAATATCCAGTAAGAGTGAGGAAAGAAAAAAGACAATTTTTTTTTCTTTTTCTTTTTTTTTTTTTTTTTTTTTTGAGACAAGGTCTCACTTTGTTACCCAGGCTGAAGTGCAATGGCATGATCTTAGCTCACCGCAACCTCTATCTCCTGAATTGGAGCAATTCTTGTGTTTCTGCTTCCTGAGTAGCTGGGATTACAGGTGCACACCACAACGTCTGGTTAATTTTTGTATTTTTTGGCAGAGACGGGGGCTTCACCATGTTGACCAGGCTGGTCTTGAACTCCTGACCTCAAGTGATCCCCCCACTTTAGCCTCCCAAAGTCCTGGGATAACAGGCCTGAGCCACTGTGCCTGGCCCCAATAATATTTTCAGTTATACAAAATACAAAACGAAAATTTAGACACAGTCAGAAATAACACAGCAATTAAGAAAAAAAAATACTACAATCAACTATTCACTAACATGTGTGAAAACACAGATGAGCTATCTATCTGAAAAAATTACTGTGTTACTGTGGCTGAATATTGCTTCTATAAACATTCACAAGCGCTTCCAGAATCTTGCCACTCCTCCACGGAAGCGAAGTATGTTTCCACTCCTTTGAACCTGAGCAGGTATGTGCCTGCTCTGAAGAGTACAATGTGGCTATAGATAGCTATGGGAATTCCCATGCTGGGTCTTTCCCTTGCACTGAGAAAGCCACCATCATGTTGAAAGTCAAACTAGCTGATTTAGGAAGAATACATGGAAATACCAGATGGAGAGGCCCACAGGGAAAAGAACAGAGGCCTTAGCTGAAAGCTGGCATCTACAGTCAGATATGTGAATAAATGAGCCTTTGGCTAATTTCAGCCCCTATTCTTCAGTTCTTCCAGGTAAGGAGCATCATCATTCAGGGAAAAGCCATCCCACCATAATCCTGTCTGAATTCTTAACCCACGGAATCTGTGAGGGAAAAAATAATTATTTTTCACCCCTGTTTTGAGATAATTGGTTACATGGCTATAGTAATTGAAACAATTGCCAAACCTGGCACAAAATTAGAAAACTGAGTTGATCAATAACCATTCAAAAACTTTAAGTGACAATTGAAAGCACCTGCTACCTCCAAGCAAATCCTAGAGCCAGAGAATTTTACAAGAAAACAAAAATTTGGAACAAAACCTTATTCTCATCCTACACAATTGTCCACAGAAATAGAAAACACAACAAAACTCTGGCTCTAAAGATTCTAAAACCAGGGCAAGGTGTGGTTGCTCACACCTAATCCCAGCACTTGGGAGGCAGAGGTGGGCAGATCACTTGAGGTCAGGAGTTCGAGACCTGCCTGGCCAACATGGCAACAAACCTGTCTCTATTAAAAATACAAAAATTAGCTGGGCATAGTGATGCATGCCTGTAATCCCAGCTACTCAGGAGGCTGAGGCAGGAGAATTGCTGGAACCTGAGAGGCAGAGGTTGCAGTGAGCCAAGGTCATACCTCTGTGCCACTGCACTCCAGCCTGGGCATCAAAGCAAGACTCTATCTCAGGAAAAAAAAAAAAAAAAAAGTAAGGGCAGTACAAAATATTAATAATTTCACTTAAAAGCATAGATGAGCAAATCCTAAATAATAACTATCTGACAAAATTGGAGTGACTACTAAGAAAATAAATTCATCAACCAATATTTATCCTGAGAGAAAAATGGTTGCTTAACATCAGAACATCTATCAATATGAGGCATCCTATTAGTGGCCTAAAGGAGAAAAAAAGAGTTGGGTTTTTTTTTTTTTTTAAATAAATGTAGAAAAATGACTTTTGATTTAGTTTAATACATACTTAAAAGCACAACAAAGCAAACCAAAAATCTCTCAAATATTTAGACTACTAAGGCAGTTCTAGAACTTTATAAAAGAGTATATGCCAAATCTATAGTAAATATTCTGCTAAAAGAAAATTCATTGTATGCATTTTCTTAGAGATCTGGAAAAAAAGATGAATATGCCCATTAACCCTGTCCGTGTTGGATACAGTACTGGAACTACTAGCAAACACAAAAGCACATGAAAAAAAAAAAAAAAAGTGAGACAAGGATTGAAAAAATTAGCACAAACCTATAACTATTTGCAAATGTACAATCATTTACATAGGACAATCAACAGATTTTTTACATAAACCAGTAGAACTCAAACTTCTGAAATACGGATGAGCCAGATCAACTTGCTCACACTAATTGTATTCATCTAAACTAGTAATAGCAAATTTAGAAATGTAATAGAAATTAAGAACCACTCAGAACTATAAAAGAAAATATTTAAAAATTATCTTGACAAAAAGTGCACAAAGTGTTCACAAAGAGAAAATTTGAACTCTGTTATATCTCATAAGCATAAACTTAAATACCAGTTGATACCTTGTTCATGAATTAGCTACCTCAATATTGTAAATGTGTGTACTATCAATAAACTAATTTCAAACTTAAACATAATTCTCAATAAAAATATCGGGGGGATCAACAGAAGTATTTTAAAGAAATTCAACAAATTTATTTAAGAATGTATACAAAAATTAAAATCATAGATTACTAACTTCATTTTCAAAAAGTAGACCAAAGAAAACCTGACTGTATTAAGACACATTATAAAACCATAATAATAAAAACAACATGAAACTGCCACAGAAATAAACAAATAGACCAAATGAGATAGAATAAAGTATTTATAAAGAGTTCTATAATCCAAAGAGAAACTATAGACATAATAAAACAGTAATAAAAATCTATAAAGGAATAATTATGTAAAAGATATTTGGGAGAGATAGATTCATTTATGGAGAACAGCAAGGTTGAACCCCCTAGCATATACTATACACAAAGGTGAATTTCAGACATGCTCAAACCAAAAGAGTAATGCTAATACAATAAACTAAGGAAATACATTGGTTACCTCGGAGTGAGTACATATTGGTTAAACAAGACTCCAAAAGCACAAACTATAAAGCAAATCATAAAATAATTGTTGGCTTCGATGATACTGTAAATTAAGTATTTATGTTCACCATATGTTATTATTTGTAAAATTGAAAGATGATACGCTTTGAGAAGATAGTTCTGATATTTAAAATTGTGAAAAGATTAATATAAAGAACATTCAAGAAATTCCAGAAAATCAACTACCCAAAGGAAAGAAAATAAAAAATGGACATATAATTCACAAATAAGGTTCACAGAATGAGAAAATTTGAAGTATAACAGGAATACAATTAATCAGGAAAATACAAATTAATACTACCTCGAGACACCAATTTGTACCTATTTGACTGGCAAAAAATAAAGTTGAATAAGTATTGATAAGAGTCTAAGAAAATGGGATGTTTACTGGTAGAAATGTGTAATATAGATCTACAAAATTAAAGGACAATCTATCAGGACTTAGTACAATTATTCATGTGTCTAATCTAGGAAATTTCAATGCCACTATTGGATATATATGTTAGCACAGCAGTCTTCTAAATGAAGTACTTGTACACAAAATCTATCCAAGGAGGTATGCAAGCGCAAATTGTTTCAACTGAATCAATTTTCCAATCATCAGATTTCTTGTATTCTAAAATTAATTGGTTGGCTTTCTTCTTTCCCACTCTTTCATTCTTTCTCTTTCACTTTAAGAATAAAGGCCTACCACTTACCTGTCCAAATCTTACATTGTTCCAGGATTCAAACACCTGAATCCCTGACTCAAACAAAGAGACAATATGAAGTCTGCAGGGTGATATGTGACATCAGAAGCAGGAAAGTTTGGTCAATGTTAGAACATTCTGAATTCAAATAGTATGTATCAAACAGTGTGGCGAAAGGAGTGAAGTTATAGCTCTTTCTATGTCTTCATTTCTTCCACCCTTGACACTGACAAAGAACACACTGGTTTTGAGGAAGCAAAATTAGTAAAGCACATTGCTAAGAAAGATGAGGGTACATTATTTCAAGGTAAATACAGGACTCAAAAAGAAAGACTTCTGTGCCTTTTCTACCTGTTTTAGAATTATATTGTTTGAGACTTGTAAGAAGCACGCAGGATAATCTTAATCTGTTATGAAAGGCTCCCTTGTCACCATTCCATTGTGAGAAAGGTCTAGGGGAATATCTGTACTTTCAATCAGCCTTCTCTACCTCCAGTTGCGTATTTTTCATGATTTCAAGAAAAGAGAAGGAAAAAAGTTCCATCTTTACTTCTCACAGATGAACACTACATCGTTAAGCAAAACACAACTTTTTTGATAAGTGTTTTTTTTTTTCTTTTGAACATTTATTTACATCCTTAGGAGAAAAACAACTTTCATGAAGTCATTTCTGTGAGGTTAACTTTTATGAAGTTCATTAACTTTTATGAAGTTTATATAGGCTACAAATGCATTTAAGACTTGGAGATATGATTACATGAAATAACGAAAAAGTTAAATGTATAAATGTTGTTGCAGTGAGTTATGATAAGATGATCAATAACATACTTTCAAACATATTTCATTAGAATAAAAATCATGAGGAAAATGAGATGGGAACAAAAGTGCAAGAGAAAGAAGAACAATGTAAGATTGTTGACAGTTTAAAAAGCTTTTGTTCAGTGAAGATCCAAATCCTATGGTGTGTTTAGGTTGTTTGTTCCAAATGTCATTTATGTTTTGACTAATAGAACAAAACAAAACAAAAAACTGGTCTCTTGGACAAATGGCTGATTCTGGGTCTGCAGCAGGGCATTTGTAAGGTGAGGCTTGCCATGCCTGAAAGAAGGTGATATTCAAGATGTCAAGGATCACATCGAAAGAAGACAAAAGCTAACATAAAGAAATTTCTATGGTCAAAAATAGAAAAATCTGAGCACCAAAAAGAATAATGACTACAATCAACTGAAACACATATAAAGTCTAGAAGTTCACAATGACAAAACAAATAAATAAATAAAATCATTTATAACCATGGAAGGTTGCCAGGGCAACAACTCATTATTCTGAAAACTGATGAAGGGAACACATGAAGTACTTGTCTTTTTTACTGAGCTGTTTTTCAAAGTAACAAAATAGTTGATAAGGACAAATTTTTTTTTATAGGAAACCAGGAATAATAAATGCAGAATGATAGAAAGTCACTATTTTGTAGCCTTAATGGGATATTGGATCTGATCACAGGCAGCTG
Organism: Trachypithecus francoisi; assembly: GCF_009764315.1. Taxonomy (NCBI): domain Eukaryota; kingdom Metazoa; phylum Chordata; class Mammalia; order Primates; family Cercopithecidae; genus Trachypithecus; species Trachypithecus francoisi. The sequence continues at coordinate 71,983,613 of NW_022681453.1, read as the reverse complement.
CTAAAACTATTTAACTGACTGATGATGAATTTTAAATGGATGGATCAGGCTGACAGCACCTGAACCACTGATCAATCTTAACATCACTACTAACACGGCAACCTGCCATTATGTGCCTCATGATATGATGTGATAGAAAATACTAAGCATCACCCATGAAGTATTCTTGAAAACAGTACAAAATAATCCTTAATTCTACCAATTCACTAGATCTAACTTTCAGTTTATGGGATATGTAGGGGAAAGAAAAACATGTTAAACAACACCACGAAGACACAGTTGTGACAATACAATCATATCTAAGACAAAAGATGCCACTTCTTTCACAAATAAGTGCCATGGAAAATTTAAAAAAAGAAACGTTATAGAGTAAAAGAGACTGAAAAGGAATCAATCAAATGGAACGTGTGGACCTTTTTTGGATCCTAATTCAGATAAGCCAGCAGGAAAAAAAAAAGTGGAAAAAAATGAGCATATATTGAATATTAGACACTATTAAGGGAATACTATAAATTGTGCTGATTGTGACATAACGGTTTTGTGTTTTTTGCAGTCAGATACACATTTAAAAATATTTGTGAATGAAGTAATATGATGTCTGCAATTTACTTTGAAACACTGTAACGAATAGGGGGAAAATACCTAAGAATGGCAGAATTTTGACTTTGTTTAAGTTAGGTAATTTGTAAATGGAGGTTTGCTATATTAGTCTACCTTTGTGCACGCTTAAAAATTCCCATAATAAACAGGGTTTTTAAAAACATGTTTAAAAAAAAATCTTGGCTGGGCATAGTGCCTCATACCTCTAATTCCAGAACTTTGAGAGGCCACGGTGGGAGGATTGCTTGAGCTCAGGAGTTCAAGACCAGCCTGGGAACATAGTGAGATCCTCATCTCCAAAAAACTAAAAAAAAAAAAAAAATTTAACTAGTCCTGATGGTGTACCTGTAGTCCCAGCTACTTTGGAAACTGAAATGAGAGGATGGCTTGAGCCCAGGATATCAAGGCTGCAGTGAGCTGTGATAATGATCATGTCACTGTACTCCGGCCTGGGCTACAAAGTTATACCCAGTCTCTAAAACTAAACTAAACTAAACTAAACTAAACTAAATAAAATAAAATAAAATCTTCTCAGCCAGATATGGTGGCTCACACCTGTAATCCCAGCACTTTGGCAGGCCAAGACAGGTGGATCACAAGGTCAGCAGTTCGAGACCAGCCTGGCCAACATGGTGAAACCTTGTCTCTACTAAAAATACAAAAATTAGCCAGGTGTGGTGGCGGGTGCCTGTAATCCCAGCTACTTGGGAGGCTGAGGCAGGAGAATTGTTTGAACCCAGGAGGTGGAGGTTGCAGTGAGCTAAGATTGCACCATTGCACTCCAGCCTGGGCAACAGGGTGAGACTCTGTCTCACAAAAACAAAACCAAAACAAACAAACAAACAAACAAAAAACACTTCTCTTGTAATCAGATTCCACGGGATACACTTAAAGAATAATACATTTTTATTTTAAAATATTTACAAATGTTGGAAATCACACTTCAACAACTATTTAAATTTATAACAAAACAGGTTTTGATGTAAAATTAATGTGCAAGGAACTATATAATTTTAAAAATTCATTTTAGGGATTCATGAGTATAAAACTTTGAAGACTTGTCCTAGATAACTTCTTTCTAGATACATGACCCTTCTTGCGAACTGAGTCAACATCTCGAGATAGAGATTTAAAAAACAAACAAAAAAAATCCACTCAGTTTTATCTGAGAAATGAAGAACTAATTTTGCTGGGGCATTCTGGGAAATATTTTATTCTATAATAAAACAGAATAGATTTTGGGAGGCTGAGGCGGGTAGATCATAAGGTCAGGAGTTCGAGACCAGCCTGGCCAAGATGGTAAAACCACATCTCTACTAAAAATACAAAAATTAGCTGGGCATGGTGGTGTGTGCCTGTAATCCCAGCTACTCGGGAGGCAGAGGCAGAGAACTGCTTGAACCTGGGAAGCGGAGGTTGCAGTGAGCCAAAATCATGCCACGGCACTGCAGCCTGGGCAACAGAGCAAGACTCCGTCCCCCAAATAAAATAATAAAAAGTAATAAAAATGATAATAATGTGCTGTCTTGATGCCCTCACTGACTCCTATACCCCTGTCTCCTTCGTGGCTTTTGTGTAACATCATATGAGGACACGATGCTAGAAACTGCTGCATCCATCCAGTGAAAAGGAGAGAACCATTATCTAAGGATGCCAGAAAAAGTTTGAGATTATGCTCTGTAGAAGCAGAACTAAGACAGAGTTTGGGGATGAACATATATGAAAGACAAATGGAGGGAGCAGGATTGGGCAGAGGAAGAAGACAAACTAATTCAGACCCAATAAATCCTCAACTAAAATACAGTGGGGTCTTGAGCAAAGAATTTCCAATCACAGTGTCCTATTGTGGGCCACACCTTTAAACACTAGGGTCAGACTTGCTCAGTCACCAGAAGCCAGCTTCCCTAAGAATATGCCTGGGGGCAGGGTGGCTCCCTGCAGCCAAGGCTGACACTGCAGGAGCTCACAGCTATGGGCTGTCTACTGAATGCATGCCTCACAGTTGGTTTGTAAGTACTTGCTTGAAGGGAGGGATCTCAGTAGCACCACAGTACAACCTGAGTTCTTGTAGCATTGTTGAGTCTCCGAACAAATTCCAGGACACCTCTTTCTGATGTTAGGCAGGAAAGGTGGGTTGAGGGTAGGAGTGGCATGAGGTAGAGGGTGACAGACAAACTCTGACTGCAGCTTGCCATGCAGGATGGGTGTCCTAGTAAAAGGTAAACAGGGCTCAAATCTCAAAGAGCCCTCTCTGTATTATTTACTAAGTAGTTAAAATCATAGCCTAAAATGTTAAGGTCAATGAGGACCTACATGGAGGGGTTTTAAGGAGGAGAGTCAGGTCAGATTTTCAGTTTCGATAATAGCTTGGCCTGCTATGAATTTGAATGACCTAAGGCCTGGGGCAGGTAGAGCATGAAAGAGATAAGGTAAGGGTAGTGGCACTAAGAATACAAATTAGTAAATGTAGTTTCTACAGAATGTTTATTTTACCCAGTAGCTGAGCAAGGGTGCAGATATAATTGGAGTAACCCTTGTTAGAAGAGAAACACTGTGAGTTAATAGTGAGTCCGGAATAGTAATACTTGAAAAAAGAAAACATGATTCAGCAAGTTATGGGTCAAGTAATAATCGGGATGTCTTCTTTCTATATTGAATATTATTTTCCAAAACTCTGGAAAAATCGTATGTGGAAATAAATGCATGCATATTGGAAATTTCTGTTAAGAACCTGCTAAGCAGTCTGGGTTGAGCTAAGCCTGAGTTTAACACAAACTTTGTCATTTGCAAGGGGCTTACTCTGGGAAAAGTTGCTTCCTTCTCTTATTCTTAATACCTACATCATAGGCTTGTTGGAAGATAAAATGAAAAAAAGTCCTGTAAAGTACGTGATATGTAATAAATCCAAAACAAATGGAAGCTGTTCTTATTACTTTCATCATCCTGAACAGATGAAAGTAAAACTTGAAAAGATCAACAAATTGGCTCTACATGAGAGAGACTTATCAACATTTAAAAGCATAGCAAAACAAAGAAAGATTTAGAGCTAGCAATGAATACACAAATGTCCCACTACTTATAAAGAAAAGGTGACTCTAGATTTCATAAATCTGAATAAAGTACCCATGAACCTTCCAGATATGTTCTAAGAAATGATTTGTATTTACAAGTGCCATACAAATTTAATATACTAGTATCATTCAATCATGTTCAATTAAATTATATTCTCTTTATTTTCACACCAGATCCCCCCATTTTTGTTTTTCATGAAAAATGTATATTATAGAAAACTTGTTTGCTAAGGACAATTTAAATTTAAAGTAAAGCTATTTATTTGCAAACTTCAGGCTGTGCACAAAATTGATAAGATAGGAAAGTGATGTACTGGGCTTTGAACAGGAAAAACAAGTTTCTGAAACAATTAGCAGAGCATGCCTTGGCACTATTTTCCAAAGAGAGTAAACCATACATTCTTTTTACTGCCTTCCTTGTGTCATCCTGGAGCAAGGGCTGTGGAAATGTGCACCCTGGATTCATATATTGTTTATACTACTGTATGTTTGATTAATATTTTAGGCCAGTCTACAGAAAAAGGACAGATGACATTTCTAGATGACAAAGTAGGAGGCAAAAACCATCAGAGAGGATTCAAAAAATTTTTGACAGCCTAGTAAATGGGTTCAAATTAGTATGATGTGATTAAGTATGAATTAATGTAAAATCTTGCATCAAGTTTTAAGATTTAACGTATAGAATGGGGAAAACTTGATTTAATATATTTCTTTAAAAAAATGGCTGATTTTGTTGACTACATAACAAAAGGAAATAATAGTGCTGTATTACCGTTAAAAAAAAAAAAAACAACAAAAAACAAAAATCACTATTATCTTCTTGGAATACACTGATATAAGAATTCACGAAGTCTACCAATGCATTGTCTATTATATGCTTGGCATTGTGACAATCTCTGTGAAAAATTCAAAGACTGTGTAGGAGAGCATAAAGTTTACTAGATCAAGAAATAAAATGGTCCCATTGTTCCTGTCATAGAATTATGGAAAGCCTACTATGGATAAGGTATGCTGATGCTTGTGGGATTGCAACTGGTAACAAAACATAGCTCCTACCTATAGAGTATGTAATTTATTACAGATCACAGGACAGGGAAATTTCATTCTTAAATTTTGAGATTTTAGGCTTATTACAAAGTACTATTGCTCAGGAAAATCCAATATTTGGTAGATGAATTAGTCCTATATTTACATACCCATACACACATAATACATATATGCCTGCAGAGAATTCATAGTTAAATATTAAGAGGGTTTACCTCTGGTGGCTATGAAGGGGACTGCTGCTTCATCTTAGTACTGGTATGGATAAAAATCCCCAAAGAATGTCATATCCCAGTAGGTCTCAGTTTCTCAGCAATTCTAGCCTCCTTTATTGCCCCATATCTTTTCTCCTTTGTTTTTGGTCATCAGTTTTTGTTTTAACAACCTTAGCTTTGGCATTGAGTTTGATTTTGAGAAGAGGGATTTTACTCAATTAATTAGGTAATTTATCCAATTAATTGACAAGACAAAGTCCTAGGAAGTGAGATCATTTCCCCCATCCTGCAATGTAATATATATATTTTTTAATTCCTGAGTGACAACCCTATAAGATCAACTGAGTTCTGGCAGCTCCATGTTAATCTTGGTTATATACACTTCATGATTTTGCAGTCTTTTTAGATCTTGCTTTTTCAGACCACTCAATACATATGCAAATCCAGTGTGTGACTACTCTGTATCCATTATCTTTTCACTTTCACTACTTACCAATGTAGATTTACTGACAGTCCAATATCATTGTCATGCTTTACTTACAAAATTGTGCAACTATCCCTATGAATAAATTATACATTTTTTTTAACACTTGAAAATAATAATAGCCAACAGGTATATAGTGTTTATTATATACCTGGCACTATTCTAAATCCTTAACATGGAATAACTCATTTAATCCCCGTCTTAGTCTGTTTAGGCTATTATAGCAAAATATCTTACATTGAGTAATTTATAAAGGACTGAAATATATTAGTCATGATTCTAGAAGCAGGAAAGAACAAGGTCAAGTTGCCAGCAGATTCAGCGTCTGATGAGGTTTTGCTCTCTGCTACAGAGATGGTGCCTTCTATGTGTCCTCATATGGTGGAAGTGAGGAACAAGCTCCCTCAGGCTTTTTTTATTAGGTGATTAATTCCATTCATCAGGGCTCCACTCTCATGTTCTAATCAGCTCCCGTAGGCCCTGCTTCTTAATATTATTGCATAATTATTCATAAGTTTTAACTTGCTTGAAACTTATATATCTAGGCACAGTGCAGTGGCTCATGCCTGTAATCCTAGCATTTTTGGAGGCTGAGATGGGCAGATCACTTAAGCCCAGAAGTTCGAGATCAGCCTGGGAAATATGGCGAAACCCCATCTCTACAAAAAATAAAAGAAATTAGCTTTGCGTGGTGGCACATGCCTGTGTTCCTAGCTATTTGGGGGGTTGAGGCTTGAGCCTGGGAAATGGAGGCTGCAGTGAGCTGAGATTGTACTACTGAGCACCAGCCTGGGTGACAAAGTGAGACCCTGTCCAAAAAAAAAGAAAAAGAAAAAAGAAAGTTTTCTGCCCCCTGCAAATTCATATGTTAAAACTTATGAATAATAATGTGGTGTTGAAATGTATTACTCATAAACTTATAAATAATAAGTTTATAGATATACTTATTATTCATAAGTAAACTCATGCGGTAAACTTATGAATAATACATTTCAACGTATGTAAACTAAACTTTTGAAAAATAAGTTTAACATATGAATTTGCAAAGACACATACACTGAACCACAGCATTCCCTAACAAGCTTATCATGTAGTTACTATTATTAATTCCAAATGCTGTGAAAATAATCTCTGTTATATTTTGAGCAGAGATTCTCTCACAACAGAATTTTATTGAAAAATTTAAGAGAAAAGATTGTTTTTACTAAGGGCTTAGAGAAGACTTCCTGGGGAAAATGTCATATAATTTGACAGATGTTGAAATTTTTAAATAAGGAAAGATTAAATACAGTGGGGAAGAATGGGAAAATGAAATGCATATCACACTACGGATAAACATGAATAAAGCACAGAAGTGAGGAAAGCGTTAAGAAGGCATCCATAAAGCAGAAAGAAAATCAATCACCAAGGGCTGGGATGCCATGTTGAGGACTTTTGGGAAACAAAAGGTCTCTTAGGGATAGAATAATTTCTTCCTTAATATGTAAAACAAAGAAGAGAAAAAGCACTTAGCTGGCTACCACATCACACCTAGGTTAGATCCATCCTTCTTGGAAATTCTTACTGATATGTGGGAGTTAAGCTATGAGGATGAAAAAGGCATAAGAGTGATACAACGGACTTTGGGGACTTGGGGGGAAGGATGGGAAGGGAGCAAGGGATAAAAGACTACAAATAGCGTGCAGTGTATACTACTTGGGTGATGGGCGCAACGCTATCTCACAAATCACCACTGAACTTACTCATGTAACCAAACACCACCCGTACCCAAATAACCTATGGAAAACTAAAATAATAATTAAAAAAAAGTTCTCGAATAAACGCTAGAGTTTGAAGATGTGAAACTCTTTTGACCTTCAAGTTGGTTCATCTTCAAACGACTCCGTGGCCACTGTCAGTACCACAGCTGAACTCAGCCAACTCAAGCACATCTTATGCACTTATAAATATACTGGATATTCAAAACCACTTATTATCCATATTTTTGTTAGTTTATTATAAATAAAAGTTCATCTAAACTTATGTAAGGTTTGGCCATAAGAAAGATTCATATTTTCATAAGCATTCCAGAACTTATACCTCCACGCGAGTGTGTCACTTCGTGGGTATTATCTTGAAGTTCACTGGTGATACTATCTATCGTCAAAACCTTCAGGGAATGGCTCTCAAACCCAGGTTCTAACATAGACAAGGTACGTTGTTTTCTCATTTACCAGTATATTTTGTTATTGAAGCAAAATGAGATTAAAGTTGGAATTACCCATCCTACTCACTTTTCTTAGTACCAAAATTGCTTTTGACTGTTTGGAAAAACAAAATTCATACCCAAAGTGTACAGATTTGCTACCTGCCTAAAAACAGCAGCCAACATTACTCAGCACTTAACATATTCTGGGAACTGCGGTAAGCACTATAGGTGTATGATCTATTATGTGTCTTAAGTCATGAGGAAAGTTTGATATAGTTGGGTTAAGGATCAATAAAAAGGTCACACAGTTAGACATAATTAAGTGGGGGCAAACCGTCTGCAACATAGGATGTATTTAAAGCTAATATTTATGTAGTATGGTGGTTAAGAGTTGGTGATGTGGGTGTAAGTGTCTGGATTTAGAATCTCGCTCCAACATTTCATGCCTAATCTTAGAGTGGCTGTTTGCAACCTCCCTTGGTTTCCTTGCCTTTAAAACTATGGTAAGATGCACACTATGCACACTGTGCTTAGCACAGTCATTGATGCTGGCTGTTGAGTCTACGGAGTTTCAGCTGAGAAAGCCTGTCTCTGTCCAATAAGGCCTCCCATCCTTCAGCTTGCCAAACTAGGCTTCTTCCTATGGCAGTCACAGGGCAGCATTCCAAGACAACCAAAACAAAAGTGGAAGCCTTCCTGATGCCTAAGTTCAGAACTTTTACTAATTATTTCACTACAGTCTCTCGGTCAAAGCTTCTCACACATTCTGCTAAGATTCAAGAGGTAGAGAAATAATAGAATCTACCTTTTGATGGGTGGAGTAGCAGCCACATGGCTCAGAGGCATGCATACAAGATCTAAGAAATGGTCATTTTCTTTTTCTTTGTTATATTATTTTAGCAATCTACTACAGTAATATTGGGGAGTTGGGACCTTATAGAGGAGCTACTTTGAGGGCTTTGAGAGATAAGTAACAAGACAATTACATTTGCTTTTAGATTTCTTTAAGTGTGGAGAATAGATGGAGAAAGAAAAGACTAGGTATAGAGAATCCCGATGGGATACAATTACAGTAACCCAGGTGATAGATGATGGTGGCCTGAAACAGGTAGTGGCAGTGGGACAGAAGGAGGTGGAAAAATCAAAGTGGACAAAATCAAAAGACTCAGCTGAAAGGACTGGCTCTGGGAATAACAAGGTTTGTTAACTTGCCCTCTTTCACATCACCTGAGTTAAGGAACCTATAGCCAAACTAAAGAAAGCAAGTTTTTGTGTCTTTTAAACACAAAAACTTGTGTTTAAAAGACACAAAAAACAAATTAAAGTAACTGAAAATGGAAAGATTCAGCTGCTGGTGACACTTATTACTGTTCAAGTGTCCAGTGATACAGTGGAATGGTGGAAAATCTATTAAGAATTACTTGATAGCGTCCTTTCACAATGCCACTTCCAATAGGACTTTAATTTGCATTTTATAAATTATGTAATATTTTATAAAGTAAGTGAAATCTTTTAGTATTCTAAAGTGTAACACTGTATTATTGGCAGCTTAGAGTTTTGAACATATAATTTAACATTCCCTGATTCAGTAATAAGCTTTCCAAAAGGTGAGACCTGCAGAAATGTTGAAATGAGTTATTCCATCTCCTTGTCAGTTTTTTAGAAAGTAATTTTCACATTAAGTACTGTTCACATACAAACCATAATGGGGATGTCTGATACGCCTACAGTAAATGCCTAAAGTAAGTTAACATTTAATCAGAAATGTTTGTTTTAATCCTTATAGAGATATTAAAGGTAAACATTCAGATAGCAATTGAAATGGACTCTCTCTATTTGTAAGAAGTGTGTACTTTAAGCCTGGGAGAGGGGAAAGAGTTCCTTGTAAATACCTCATTAAAGCACACTGAGACTCAGTAGGTGGCACTTTTCCAAAGGAGATCAACCCAGGCCCTTTGAGACTTATATAGGCCTGATTTGGGCAACTCTGATAAGAACAATATAATTTAATTACTTAAATGGAAGCTGATCAGTTCCAAGAAACATGAAAGTCTTTGTTTTGTAGCATTGCAGACATTGTATTAGATCAAATTAATACAGTCAAGATGTTTTACATAATTAGCACTTAAATATCAGGTGTTAAATAGAAGGCCTACCCTGTACATCTACATTATGTACACCAGAGATTTACAGTCTTGCTTCTATTATATTTCAGTATATTTTCAATAATCTCCAGAGATGCCTGAACAGTCTCATTCACAATACTTTTCAATTCACCTTAAATGTACCCTATGGCTTTTAAAACATAATATGAAGTTTGAAATAAATGAAATCATATAATAACACATGTTCTAAAATTTTGCTCTTTATTGCATAGATACTGAGGGTGGGGGGAAGGCAGGGTTATCAGTTACACTTAGAAATCATATTGAACCCAAATTCCATTTTATGTGGACTGAGAATGGAGAAAGAGACGTGGCATTTATATGCAACAAGACAAAGGACTGATTTATAGGAAGAAACTTCTTTTCCCATTTTAATGGTTGAAAGAGACTTCATGAATGAGGTGAGGAGAAATTTTAGAATAAAGCTACTTAAAATAAATTATTTAAAGTAATTATTAAATATAACAGCATTTTTAAAAACTATGGCATAGATTACTCATGACAAGGGATGTCATGACAAGAATCAGCTAATGAAATGGGAGAGGAAAAGGATAGGAAAAGGTAATTAATGGCTGGAGACAAAACAATGTTTTTCAAGGCAACTTTGCAAGGCATAGGATTTGGGTGGGGCTTGTATTTCAGTGGGTCATTGAAATGCTAATGGTTGGACGACACAACAAGCCAAACAGAAAAAGGGTGATCTTAAACTTTGCTTTCTCTTTCACATTAAATGTTCTGAAAGGCCACTGGACAAATGCCTGATTTCCCTCTTGATGTAATGATTTTTCACAATTTTCAAAGACAGGGACTGTTTCAGTGTAAGGAGCTAAAGCAAAACATATAACGTGGGAATGATTTAAAAGGTGACAGGAGGCTGGGCACGGGGGCTCACACTGTAATCCTCGCACTTTGGAAGGCCGAGGCCAGTGGATCACTTGAGGCCAGGAGTTCCAGACTAGCGGTAAAACCCTCATCTCTACCAAAAACACAAAAAAATTAGCCAGGAATAGTGGTGCCTGCCTGTAATCTCAGGTACTTGGGAGGCTGAGGCACAAAAATCGTTTGAACCTGGAAAGCAGAAGTTGCAGTGAGCCAAGATCCCACCACCTTACTCCAGCCTGGGCGACAGAGCCAGGCCCTGTCTCCAGATAGATAGATAGATAGATAGATAGATAGATAGATAGATAGAGGTGGGAAGTGAGGAGCAGCAAAGCCAATCTGATGTTAGCTCATCTTCTAATTGATGCTCTTTTTTCCTTTCAAAACAACCAGGCATCCAGCTCTGTCCCAGACTCTTTCTACAGCTTTGAAAAGCAGCATATTGGGTTAAAACCCACACACACACACACACACACACACGAAACAAGACTTATTTTCAAGGCTCCTTCATCCTCTCTCTGCCATCAGGATGTGGTCTGAACCCTATCATAAAAGGGGAAGTCATAGTTAATGAGGAAGTGGGAACGCAACAGAGATGAAGCAGGAATCACAGTGGCAGAAAAACAGAAAAGGACATTTCTTTCCTTAATAAATATTTATTGCAAGTGTCGGCCAATTACCTTTTAAAGATGATTATACACATCCTATGTCTTTCATCTTTCTCATGTCACAGGTTATTCGAGTTGGGAAAAGTCTATGTGACAACTAAGTGTTGACTTAAATGCAAATTGCCTTTGCTAACCTTGCCTTTACATTAAAAAATAAAGTGTGGAAATTTATTAACTTCTTAATTCCTGCTTTTTACAAAATCAAATATTTAATATCAGTTGTAAATAGAAAACCATTTGTTAGGCCTTTGTGTGGCTACTTTCGCCCTTCCCTGTGCCTTCTAGAAATCTGGGTGTTCACTGAAGTCAGAAGAAGAGCAGTACCTTTTATGGTTTCTTTTTTTTTCTCTTTTTTCCCCATCTCCTTTCTGTTTACAAAGGGACACTGAAAGAATAAACTCCTATTCCAAATTCATGTGTTTGGTTTACATATATCTTAGGAGGGGTCCCATTATATGATCCTAAGAGAGCATTTAAAGCAGGGATGTGCTGGGGCAGAAAAAAGATAAATGAAGAGTAGGAGGGAGAAAAAGTCTAATAACAAAACTGATGATTTCAAAAGCCCCATGATTAAAATCTAATTTATTTCCAGGTCTTCTTCCATAGAGAAATTCCAAGTGTCCACTCTAGTGTGCAGAAACGTATAACCTACACCAGGATTGAGAATATTTGCTATGTTTACCTAAGAAATTGTTTAACCAACAAAAGATTTTGTATTTATTTAAGATTTTCAACATCTGAAGAAAAATATCACTAATCAGATAGATGCAAACTTAGGTTTTCCAGAAAGCTCTGAGCTTTGCTTTCTCCGTCTTGCTCCTACCTTTTCAATGGCTTTCCCTCCCCAGTCAATGTCCTTTCAGATTTCCTTAGCCCTGCAAGGAAGAGCTAGGCAGTTTACTGATGCGCTATTGAAAAGAGAAACAGTCCTTCCTGGCTGGACAGCAAAGGGGAGAAGTCTGTGAGGAGGCCGCCATGTAAGAGATACTGAAATGCCCAGAGACTAGAAACAAAGGAAGAATTACCAGGGATGTTTAACATCTTGAAAATATGGGATTACTGTAAATATTTAATAACAATGCTTATGGGTTAGCTAGAAAGTTATAAAAGTATTTTGGAGTTGAGAAGGAATATAGACAGTTGCCTGTCTTCATTTTATAGGACAGCCTCACAGCTGCAAGCAAATGCTAAGAAATGCCAAAAATTACCTTTTGATGAGTTTGTCATAAAGCTAGTAAGACTTATGCTTCCAAGCTCTCCCTTTGCACAGACCCTGATATGATTTGGCTCTGTGTCCCCACCTAAATCTCACCTTGAATTGTAATAATCCCCTGTGTCATGGGAGGGACCTAGTGGGAGGTAACTGAATCATGTGAGCAAATGTTTTCCATGCTATTCTCATTATAGTGAAAAAGTCTCAAGAGATCTGATGGTTTTGTAAAGGGGAGTTCCCCCCACATGCCCTCTTGCTTGCCGCCATGTAAGATGTGACTTTGCTCCTCTTTTGCTTTCACCATGATTGTGAGGCCTCCCCAGCCATGTGGATTAAACCTCTTTCCTTTATAAATTACCCAGGCTTGGGTATGCCTTTGCTAGCAGCATGGGAACAGACTAATACAGACACCAATGAATGCTGGATGTTGTATGGTGTTATCAAGTAAGTGAAGAGGAGCGGGGAGCCCAAGTTGCAAAGAGGAAGTATTTCTCAATGAGATTTTTGGAGAAAAGGTCTAGAAATTTCAGAAATAAGAGATAAGAATCTCTAAGCCTGAAGTGATTGGTGGTTATTTGATTTCTAATTCAAAATAATTATTCCCTTTTACAGATAACTTTGTATATTTAATTTTGTACTCTTAAGAACTCAAGTTTTTTTTTTTTGAGAAGGAGTTTCATTGTTGTTGCCTAGGTTGGAGTGCAGTAGTACCATCTCAGCTCACTGCAACCTCCACCTCCCAGGTTCAAGCAATTCTCCTGCCTCAGCCTCCTGAGTAGCTGGGATTACAGGCATCCGCCACTATGCCCGGCTAATTTTGTATTTTTAGTAGGGACGAGGTTTCTCCATGTTTTAGGCTGGTCCCGAACTCCCAACTTCAGGTCATCCACCCGCCTCAGCCTCCAAAAGCGCTGTGATTACAGGCATGAGCCACTGTGCCCAGCTTGTTTTTTTCTTAAAAAATTTTTTAAAAATTATTTTAAATATTTTTTTGTGGGTACATGGTACATGTATGTATCTATAGTGTACATGAGATGTTTGGATACAAGTATGCAATGTGAAATAAGCACATCATGGAGAATGGGGTGTCCAACCCCTCAAGCATTTATCTTTTGAGTTACAAACAATCCAATTACATTCTTTAAGTTTAAAATGATGTATTTTAAACTTAAAATAATATATTTTAATATTTTATATTATTTTAAATCTTTAAGTTTAAAATATGTTATTATTATTATAGTCAATAATATTGACTATAGTCAATGCATTTGTCAAATATAGTCAATGACTACAGTCACCCTATTGTGGTATCAAATAGGTCTTATTCATTCTTTCTAAATTTTTTGCATACATTAATCATCCTCCTCTTCCCCCAACGCCCTCCCACACAGTCACCACACTACACTTCCCAACCTCTCGTAACCATCCTTCTACTCTCTATGTCCATAAGTTCAATTCGTTTGATTTTTAGATTCCACAAATAAGTGAGAATATGTGATGTTTGTCTTTCTGTGTCTGGTTTATTTCACTTAACATAATGATCTTCAGCTCTTTCCATGTTGTTGCAAATGACTGGATTTCATTCATTTTTTATGGCTGAGTGGGAAAAATTCTAATAATCCCATTTAAGAGGGCAAAAGATTTCTATAGACATTTCTAAAGAAGACATCCCCCCAATTTTCCAAATCTTAGGACCCACAAAATCCGGATCAACTCTGCATGCATTATAAGAATTAATTCTCCTTTATGATTTTAAACTGATTTAAGATGAGAGAAAGAAAACTGGCTCGGAGCAGTCTGAAGAATGTGAGGTCTGCAAAATTTATCAGGCCCAGAGAAACAGGAGCTTGAGGATTCAGTCACATCCTTTGCAACCATGCCCAGGGGTAATTGTTAAAAGGTATTTTGTTTTACCTTTCATTCCTGTAGTTTCCAGACTAGCTGATAAATTTCTTCAAATGTTACCACAAGTTATACAATGTGACCCTCAACCATTATCTTCATGTTCGTGGAATTTATAATACAAGAAACAATATATAGCCAATCTATAGCTGATGTTATTTTAATGAACCAATATCAATTTTTGGTAAACAGCTTAGAAACGATCTCCTAACTTCTTTTTTGATTTTTAAAACCCCACTTGTAACTGCTACTAATTGGTGCATATATTCAGGGCAATTTGAAGTGGTGACTCTTGAGCTACAGTTCTAAACCCGGACCCAAATAAACTCTCTACTTATATTTTTTGCCTTAGTTTCTTCCTATAGGTTGACAAATGCATTACTTTTGGTGATTGCTTAAAGTGTTGTAGCTTTATCCATTTAAGCGAAAGAATTATATTTGTTAAGAAACAGAAATATATGGTTATGAAGTAAAAAAATTATTGCAGTTTATGAGATGTTTCCTTACTACCACGTGGTGGCAGTATCCCTAAAATCCTGAGTGTAAATAAATGTTTTCCCTTGCTTCAAGTGCAAAAACAATGTTTACGAAAGGGAGTGGGAGAGGGGAACCCTTAAACATATAAAATTGTATTTTGTTTGGCTTGTTTATATTGTGACAGTCCTTTATTAAATCAGCCATGAATTTGATGGAATAAAATACTGTTTTGTTTTTTCACTTTTCAGATAATACATATAGTCTTTTAATTCTGTATCTGGATGTCTTTAATAGTAATTAAAATAAAATCTTAGGCAATGAGAAGTACTATATTTCATATGTTCATCGCTTCTCACACTTGAGGGAGATGTGGTCAGGAGCAGGGAGGTCCTATGTTTCCAGGGTTCTGCATATTCCTCAGTGCTTCACACTTTTAAAGAAAACATTAAAAAATACCAAATGTTATCATTAATTGGATTATTGCTGAGATGATAAGGGATTCTTTATCTATTAAAAGATCTGGGATTGTGTTATTACTCTGATAGATTTTAAATATGCTAATCGTACTCATTATAATAAAGTAGGTGTTAAAATTTGGGAGTAAAAAGAAATCATTGCAGACTTTTGTCAGTGTGCTGATGATTTGTCTCCTGTTTTGCAGCCAACTGGACACCGTTGTGGAGATTTTACATAGATTCACTAGATTTCCTTGAGCAGGAAAGAAACCCACAGTCTCTCTGTGTACTAAACAGACCGTTGGCAATATCTAAACAGCTGTTGGCTGTATGATACATATTTGGCTAAAAACAAACCCATCTGTATTTAATGCATTATTGCCAAAGTGTAGCAACATGCTGTTTCCAGTCTGAAAACACTGGTACCCTCATGTGAGACGATCAAATTGAAAATCTCGCAACATGGCTCTTGCACTTCTTGGCTATGCAAGCAGAAATCCTAGGAGCATGCCAGCGGATGGCAGAACCTGTTTCCAGAAGTTTCAGTTGGGAGGTGAAGGGGAAGGCAGTGGATAGATACAGACTGGATCACCCTTTCCCTTGATAAATTCCTTAATTACTTTATCCTGCCTTTCAAAATAATTCCTTAGTATCTATTACCTCTTATGTACTTTTGTATAATCTTTATTTTTGCTGATTAAAAAATAATATATACTTAATACAAGGAAAATTAGAAAATACAAAGAAAAAAAGGGAATAAAAAGGTCACCCTTTATTTTACCACACAGTTTACATACATGTGCCACTTCTGAGTAAAGTTATTAATTAATGACCCAGGTAATTAACATGACTCGATCAATCCATTTACTAGAATCATTTGTCCTGCATAACAAGTGACAAAATAGACCAAGAGAGGTCAGGCAACTTGCTAAATTTGCTTATCTCTTAATGCTTAATCAAGGATTTGAACCCAGATTTGTCTTTCTTAGAGCTGGGACTTCAGCCACTACAGCACATCACTTCACATTCAGAAAATAATACCATTCACAAAATATGTCCCCAGAGGTCAATGGGATATAGATAACTGTTTTTATGATAATTTAAGATGCAGTTGAGACTTTGAAAGCTAGATTATATAATAACTACAACTGTAAACAACAGCTTAGCTTGGCCATGAGTGAAATATTCACAAATGTACTAAAACGTGTCTACAAACAGTTAGATATGGAATTTCCTAGTATTTATCATTTAAAGAAACAAATGTGTTAGCTAATGAATTTTTTAAGTTAATTAGTGTAATGGAATTTTCCTCTAAATACTAGCACTTACTTTATTTGACAAAACACCAAACAATTTGGGAAGATTCTTGTAGTTTTTCATGATTTGAATAATGCATAGCTTTTGCTCATTATAGGCAAATGTTCAAATCAGCCTCAAAGAACGCTTCACCTGGAAAGCTCTAACTAAATGAGCATCTTTCTCTGCCTACCACCAGCACCAGCTCCTGTAGTAAATAGTCAACAGCTGGAGTGGTAACAGGGAAATCTCAGTGCAGCTAATGAGAGCCCCATATTTCACAGCTCAGAGCCTGTAAAATATCTTTTTTTAAGAAAAAAGGGTATTTACAAAAATCTCACTTCTTTGTTTGAATATAAACCCAAAGAACTGTTACTTTCATAGGAATGAACTCTCTGTACTAATAATCAAATTCATAAAACTATAAAATGTAAATGAGGATAATTTATAAAGTGATTGGTTTTGCAATACGCAATATCACAATCCCATCCATCCAAACAACTAAGATGTGTCTGGAGTATAATTAAATCTAAAAATAAATATTTTTAAAACATTATTTTTCCCTATTTCTCAAGTGAAATAAAGAAGTGCTCGCAACATTATGGAAATGTTCAACTAAATGCTGCAACGCTGCATGATATGGAGAATATATTAGTCCCGATACACTACAACATCCTTGAAAATAAATTTTTTAAACATGTTGACAAAATGCCACTTCCCCAGGAATCCATTTTAAATAATTCAAATTAACTCTGAAAAAATGTTTGCTGATGCTATTGTTTGATTCAGGTTTCTCTTCTGCCCCCAACCTATGTTTGGTTTTGCTAAAAAATATTTAGAATACATAGTGCAAGCACCTCTCTGATATACTACTACTACTAAAATTCCTAAAATTCTAGAACAATTAGAGAGAATTGGGGCCAAACACAAAGTCATAATATTCCTATATTAGAGAAGAATTTCAGTATTCAGGAGAGAAGACAGAAAAAAAACAGAGAAATGAAAGAAAGACATGAATGAGCCAGAAAGTCAACAACAGTCAGGAGTTAGAATTGAAATGCCACACATTTAGAAAGGTAGGCACAAAGATAAAGAGAGAGAACAAAAGAGAAGTGTTAATGCTTCAGTGATAGGAAAAGAATGAGGAGAGAATAAGGATGGATTCTAGGAAAGACATCCCTCAAACTCATTTAGTGCTCAAAGCAATCATGAAAGAATTGTCGACATTCATGGTGTAGCCTTGTGGAAAGAAGAGAGACAGTGAATATCAGTCAGACTGAGTGCCTATTAATTGTGTGGCTTTGACAATTAATCTCAGAAAGTTTGCTTTAAAGGTAAAATGGGAATTTTTGAGCCTCAAACCGTATAAGCTGGCATATACAGCAATATCTAACATATTATATGACTTTTAGATTACTAGATATTTGATTAGTGATAATTTAGGTTTCACTTTACAGATTAAACACTGGGCTTCAAAAAGATTACAGGGAACTCAGCTTGGAAACTCCTTTGTTTGTTTTTAAATGTCTGTAATGCACCTTCCACTGTCCTAGCTTACTGTAGGTTCTCAGTAATTGGTTGCTACCTTACATTTCACGGTTTGCCAAGAGCCCTGTCTTTTCTCACCATTCAAAAGTCACTTTGGCATCATCTGATGAGACCTAAAAAAAAGTGTTATGAAAACATATTCTTTAATACAGCATAAAGAGTTTAATTTGCGAAAACTTAGGTGGCCACCTTCACAACTTCTAAATAGTTAAGGGCTTTGTTCCTCCCAAGACCTAAAGCCATAACTACTTTCCCTCTCCTCGGCTTCTTTCATTGCCTCATTCCCTCAAATGCTGTCTTGTACAACTTCAGATACACTTTCTACAATGTGAAGGGGAAGTACACTTGACTTCTACCTGTGCTTGCTCCCTTTCTTAAACAAACGGGAGCTGGTCACACACATAAATCCAAAGTAACAAAATCAAATCCGTTTTTGACTCAGTTATCCCTTGACGACTATCCCTGTCTCATTCTTTTCAGAATTTCAGAAAGCAACAACAAATACTTAGTGACTCCACGTACTCATCACTCATTGCTCACTGTTTATTAATTCCTCGATAACTGCCCCACTCCCAGTTATTACCCGGAAACTGCTTTTACCAAGGTTTACAGCAATCATCAATTATCTTATCACACAGGCAAATAGATTGGTGATGGTTACACAACTGTCAATATACTCAAAATCACCGAATTGTGCACCAATTGTGAATTGCATGGTATGTGAATTATATCTCAATAAATTATACGCATACATATACATAAACATATATATATACACACACACAAATAAGTACGTTTGTGTATATGTGTATGTATAATTTTATATTTGTATATATTATTACATAAGCACACATATAAGAGAGAGATCAAACGGACCTTCAGACAAATTAATTTTCTTATCCATTTCTCCTTGACCTGGCTGCTATTTTTGGCTTGTCCTTCATCCCTCCCATGTTTGAATCCCTCCTCTCTGGGCTTCTGTTGTGCTAACTCTTCTAGATCTCCTCCTACTTCTCTGATTCTTTCTGCCTCATCTCGGTCATTGACTCTTCTTCCTTCTTATCTCCACTGAACTTGGAGGCTTTAACAATGAGATGTATATTTTCCCTTTACAGTGTATTTTCTCAGTTACTTACTTTTTCTTATCACTTCAACTGTCACTTCTGTTTTGATTAGATCTAGGTACATACCTGCTACCCTGATCTCACTCTTAACACTGCAACTTGACTCTTTGTCAGCTATCTTTCCCTGGACATCCCTCTTCAAAACTAAGTTTAGCTTCTATGTATCAGGTGATTATTCTATATTCCTTGTCTTTCTTTAAATCATTCAGTGGAAGTTGATTATGAGTGAAGATTTGGGAGGGTAGGGGAATCAACTGATAGCATTTCAGCCCTAGGACTGAAAAGAGGTAGGTTTGTTAAGAGTAAACACAATGGTCTAGGCAACAAATGGTATATTACGTCATATTAGCCATGTTACTGAGCCTGTCAAGTTATTTGCTTTTTTCTTTCTCAGCACAGCTCATACTCTCTACTTCCTCACCTCTAATTCACTCCTTAGCTCACTGAAATCTGACTTTCATTCCCATCACTTCCCTGAAACTACTTTGGTAAAGATCATTAAGATGACCTCATTACATATCCCCTGGACAGTTTACTCCTTGTCTTATGAGAAATTGCTTTCATCACTCAAACTTCTTTTAGAAATACAATGTTCCTTTGCTTTCCATGAAACAAACACACTGGGTTCTTGTCCCACCCTTTATCTTGCCTCACTTTTCTTCACTTGTTCCTCTTCTATCTCCACTTTAAAACTGGCAGTGAGCATTTATCTAGGGTTTTTCTTTGAACTTCCCTTTAATCTGCATGCTTTCTAGTGGCGCAACCTATCTTTAACTTCCATTTACGTGCAGGGGAATGTCTTTTCTATCTTGAGCACTGATTCCCCTCTTGAGTTCAGAGCCCTGAATTCAATTACCAGCTAGACATAGTCACGTGGGCAACTCAAACCCAAGTGTCCCTAACTGAGCTCTTTATCTGCACCCATTTCCAGCCAATGTTCTCTTCCTCCTGTTGTCGAAATAATATTTGTCAAATAAATAACAGAGGAAAACAAAGGGGGAACATACGAAGATGAGAAGGCAGAAAGGTAGAAACTGTGTATTTAGAGCATAAAATATTCACATCCATTAGACTATTGTACAATACTTATTGATGGTCATGAAAAACTGTGATTTCAGAAAATGGTCTAATTCTTATTTAAGGAAAATTTCCTCTTGTCCCTTTGCCTTTCCCTATCAAGTATCCCTTATATTCATTATACTTTAAAGAGTATCATTGTAAACTCCCTGCCTAATCCACCCTAATCAGTGATCCAACTGCACAGTGTAGTCCTCAAGAATAACTAAGACATCTTCAGAGATTTCAGGCTTGTTTTTGACAGAAAGACCACAAAGATTCAGGGTCAGCCATACTAGTATTTACTCTATATATCAAACATATCCAGCGCACTAACCAGGTAGGTGGTATTTTCTAAGCTTTCCACATGCATCAAATAATTGGTTTTTATAATCTACAACTCTATGATGTAGATGCTTTATCCTTTTTTTTCTGTTTTTTTTTTTTTTTGAGACAGAGTCTCACCCTGTCGCCCAGGCTGGAGTGCAGTGGTGCGATCTCGGCTCACTGCAAGTTCCGCCTCCCTGGTTCACGCCATTCTCCTGCCTCAGCCTCCCAAGAGTAGTTGGAATTACAGGCGCCCACTACCATGCCTGGCTATTTTTTCGTATTTTTCTTTCTTTCTTTTTTTTTTTTTTTTAGTAGAGACGAGGTTTCACCGTGTTAGCCAGGATGGTCTCGATTTCCTGATCTTGCGATCCTCCCACCTCGGCCTCCCAAAGTGCTGGGATTACAGGTGTGAGCCACTTCGCCTGGCCAGATGCTTTATCTTTATCCCCTTTTCTTTAGACTCCTCAGCTGGGGTAACTGAGTCACAAGGAAGCTAGAAAACAATCATGCCCAAAGTCACGTATATAAAGAAGATGTCTGAGACTAAATTTAAACTCAGGCAGTCTGGTTCCAGAACCCATGCCTGTAACTACCAGACTGCTGTTTTACTGTTTCCAAGGGGGGTGAAAAAGTGAACGAACATTTAGTGTGATTTCACGGGTACTTGGAAGGCTCAATTTCCTTGAATAGGTCCCTCCTATCATCTATTTGCTGATGCTTAAAATTTCAGGTCAGAGCCTAATTCTTTTAGTGAAACAGAGTGATCTCGATTCAAATGCAAATTAAACGTTATCTGTCCTTTATACCTTAGTACAAATTGATTTAGCAAGACATTTTGTGACAGCAGATTTTGATCATGGGAATGTCCAAGGGGACACTAAAACCACTCAGATTATAAAATAAAGTAGGATTCTTAGCGGAGAAAAAAAGGGTAGGGGGAAAAGATGTTGAGGTTGTGACTGACTCCTCAGGCTTGCCTACATTGGCTATGCATGTTTAGGGAACATTTCACTGTGTGTGTGTGTGTGAGTGTGTGTGTGTGAGTGTGTGTGTGTGTGTGAGTGTGTGTGTGAGTGTGTGTGAGTGCGAGTGTGTGTGTGAGTGTGTGTGTGAATGTGAGTGTGTGTGTGTGTGTGAGTGTGAATGTGAGTGTGTGTGTGTGAGTGTGAGTGAGTGTGTGTGTGAATGTGTGTGTGTGTGTGTGTGAGTGTGTGTGTGAGTGTGAGTGTGTGTGTGTGTATTTGGGAAGGGAGTGTAGGTACAGAGACTTCTTTTGTTTTTTAGTGTACTGGGGGTTTCAATATTTTCATTCAAGTAGAATGATCAAAATAGACCTAAATTTGCTATAGAACAGAAAAAGTACAGAGGTTCCAACCTATGGAATATAACCTTTAAAGGAATTTTGGAATTATTACAAGTGAATATTTTTTTAAGAGACAAGCTCTCACACTGTTACCCAGACTGGAGTACAGTATTATAATCATAGCTCACTGTAACCTCAGACTCCTAGGCTCAAGTCATCCTCCCACCTCAGCCTCCTGAATAGGTAGGACTACAAGTGTGCACCGCCATGACCAACTAATTGTTTTCATTTTTCGTAGAGACAGGGTGTTGCTATGTTGCCCAGGCTGGTCTCCAGCTCCTGGTCTCAAGTGATCCTCCTGCCTTAGCCTCCCAAAGTGCTGGGATTACAGGCATGAGTCACTGTGCTTAGCCACAAGGTAATCCTTGAATTTATATGTTTCCCAAGCATTGCTTTTAGAGTAAATCAATAATAATCCCACTCATATGTATATTATTGTTTTTCAAAATTTATAGATTCTAAATTATAAACATACTTACATTATACTACAGTTAATTTATAAATTATATAATAAAAATAAATTTAGAATTTAGAATTTCCAGATTTTGAAAAACTGTAATACATATATTAGAGGGGCTTACTATTTATTCACTCCAAAAGCTAGTAGTTTTGCCATTATAAATGTTCTCAATTAATTTGGAGCAGGAGTGTGTAGAGTCTCTATTTTTTTAACTTCATTTTTGAATTTTAAACCAATGGCCCAGGGAAGAAATTTAGAATCATGTTGAATAATTTTTGTATTTTTTTGTGCTTTATTTATACATGTAAACGATGGTGCTGAACTCAAGATAACATATTTTCATTGACATCAGTTTTGTAATGAACACTTAGAAATTGTGTTGAGGCACAAAAAGAAACGTATCTCTGGCTCAGCACCCTGAATAGTGCATAGACAGGCAAATAGATGTATGTGTGCCTGTTGTTCTTTATTGCTACACAGAGCAACACAACCTTTTCTTGCATTCTTTTACCTTTGCCTCTTTAATACAGCAATTAAAACACTTGTAACACATAACAAATCAAGCTATGGCTTTCTAACGATTATCATATCTAGATACAGTAACAAGATCGGTGAAGACATGTTCATTGAAATACCCATTGGGCCACAGTCATCAGCTGCATTTGAGATCAATTCAAGCTATTAAATCACAGGCCAGAGCGTCTGTGATTTGCATGAGTAATTAGAAATGATTAATAGAATGCCTTGCTTAATTAAACTTATCTCATAAGGGCACCTCTTGAAAACTCATAAGCTTGACAATTCATAATCACCCTAGATATGTTGGGCATATGATTTTTTGACTCCAATGAAGAATTTTTTTGACCATTCTGCATGATTATTTTAAATAGACATGATTTAGTAGTACAAACAACCTGTGTATTGGGTATCCGGGGAATTTAAAAACGCTGTAGAATAGTGTAGAAAACACAAAATTATGGTATTTCAGGGAACACTCTAGTTGAGAAGATAATGTAGATTGTGTGATTCAGCCTAGCCACTAAGTGGCATGCCTAGTTCTTTAATACAAGCATAGCAACATTTAAGAAACATTTTCGGTCAAATATTTGCTTAGTTTTTAGTTCCACAATTAAGATGAAGAATAAGATAAAACCTGTTAAGTGCCTGCAAGGTACCAAGCCATAGATAAATGTTGCCGTAAATACAAAATAAAGAATGAAGACTAATTTTGTTTGTTTGTTTGTTTTTGAAGACTAATGTTGAATTTAAATGGTATAAAGTAGAATGGGATAAATATTTTTTACAAAAGAAACACTGTTCATATGCCAAATTACTTAGCTATAATTTTTAAAGTCAGGGAAGATGAGTTTATAGAAAAAGCTAAAGAAGTAGTATAAATACCTACAGACTCACTTGTTAATTCCCTACTTCTTGTCAGAATGAATTTCTCAGGGTGACACAATAAGTAGATATTTTTGACTGTCACACAATTTTTAAAAATAAAAGTACATACTTAATTTTCAGTGTTTAACACATAAATTTTAAGTTTAAAAATAACAATTACTTCCCCAAAAGCATTTTTAACAAATGCTTCTTCTTGGATTCTACTAATAGGATGAGGAAAGGTGGCTTAAAGAATTGGGAAGATGAATATTGGGAGCCATGAGAGTCTTCTGCAATAGGCAATAATGACACTATTGCTCATGAAATTGTTTGCTTATGTGTTTAGTACAATGTTGATTGCATACTCTGTTCTAGATATATTACTCTGTATTTGTCTAATAATCTGAATGCTAGAACACTTGATTTCAGCAAACAATAAAGCATTGTTCCAGCATGTGGCAATTTATAGTTCAAGAGTCACTTTAAGACAGCCAAATGTGTAATGAAGAGGCAGGGTTCCACTGTTTAGCAAAAGTAAACACGTGTCATATGTAAAGTAGCAGCTTTTACTGCTACTTCAGAGGGGCATGCTATTGCAGACATTATTTTTACACAAAGAATATAAGAGTCATAAAAGAAATCATTTGGTAACAGTGAGACATTTCTTTAGATTTAGGGTTCGGATTGTCAACTGGATCAACTAATGTGCTGAACTGTCATTCAAATAGGTAATGAGGCGTGCTTTCAAGAGGAGATGCCTATGTTGGGTTTAATTCATCCATTTTTTTATGGTGCCAGGTTGTAGTTCTGAGCCTTCCTTTTGTCTTTTACTCACTCAAATATGATTTTGATACTGCACTTGAACTCCGTATAAATAAGCAAGTATATCTTAAACCACTTTATGTGAAAATGCATAAGTACAAAGGTCCTAATCACAAGAACTTTTTAAATTATATTTCAGAGGATGAAACACAGAAAAATCTGAAGAAGGAGGCAGAGGTAATAATTATTGCAAGAGAAGACATATAGTCTAAAAATTGTGGTATTTTCAGTGTGTTTTGGTGCAGGGTATATATTCTAGCCCTGCCATAAATACTAATCTTTGTCCATGTATATACAAGAAATGTGCATTTCTAAACTTAACAGGATTGCTACAGATCACTAAAGAGCTCGTAAAACTACCAAAGTCTCTGAACATGGTTCTTTAGTTAAAAGTCCTGAAGGACTGGGTCCTTCTCAGTTTTGGAACTCTTACTGTGCTACTATAGAATAGGAACTTAATACACTTGTCCAGGGGAGTTGAAATAAGTGGAATATAGTTGAATGATCTGGTGTTTAGAACTAGCTATTTCTCAACTCAGCATGTGCATCCTCTTGATGCTGCACATGCTCACTGATATAGTAAAAAAGAAAAATGAATCACTGGGTTTAAATGTCGAGGCTCTTACCATGGAAAGGTAGAAGTTTTGTGTGTAGGAACAAGGATATGGAAAGCTGTTCCAAAGACCCCTGAGAAGTCATTTATTATGTGCAAGGGAGCACTAGTCTAGACCACAGCAAGTAGTACAATGGAAAGAGCATCAACCTGTGTTATGGTCTTGGGTCTGCCATTAATTAGTGGTGCGATCTTGGATAAACTCCTTAATCCCTATGAACCCAACATCCTTATCTATAAAGTAAAAGGAAGCAGGGTTTGAACTAGATAATTTCTTTTGTTTTCTTCTTTCTTCCATTCCTTTTTTTTTTTTTCTGACGGGGTTTCGATCGATCTGTTGCCCAGGCTGGAGTGCACTGTGACAATATCAGCTCACTGCAACCTCTCCCTTGTGGGTTCGAGCAATTCTCATGCCTCAGCCTCCTGAGTATCTGGGATTACAGGCATGTGCCACCACACCCAGCTATTTTCTGTATTTTTAGTAGAGAAGGGGTTTTGCCATGTTGGCCAGGCTGATCTCGAACTCTTAGCCTCTAATGATCTGCCCTTCTCAGCCTCCCAAAGTGCTGGGATTACAGTTGTGAGCCACTGCACCTGACTGAACTAGATAATTTCTAAGATTTCTTACCTGTCCCAGATTCTTGGAAATCCAATTCATTTGAAAATGTCCCACATTTTCCAAAATATGTTGTGAAAGAACTTAATAAATATTCTGTGAGAATGTATTCTATGGTAAAAAGTAAAGTTCACTAAGCACTTGGATAAATAACTTTTTAAATGATATAATTTTTGGTGACTTTAGTATACTAATATTCATTTTATGACTCTCCTGTAGAATCTCATCAAGCTTATTTGACTATGAAACATATCCTTCTTATGCAAAACCCATTGTCAACTAAAGACATGGTCATATTCCACAGACTAGAGTTTGGGAAAAGCACATTTATGATTTTGAAAATTCTTTAGTAGCCCTTAGCCAGAACTCATCACATCAACTAATATTACAGCGAATTTCAAACATCCTTATTGGGTGCCTCCTACGTACAAAGCTTTCAAATATTATCTTGCTGAATCATCACAACAGATTGGTGGTGTAAATCTCATATTACAGGTGAAGACGTTGAACTCTGAGAGTTCAATGGTTGCCCTAATGTCACAAAATAGAGAGTGAAGTTGAAATGGTAACCCAGTATTCTGAGTCTACTGGGATTTCTGCCTTGCCTCACATCCTTTCACAACCACCAAAGCCACCCTTTAACCTTTTTACCTCAGATTATCTCAGCGGGGTAATCAGAGGTGAGTTTCTCTGCATGTGGTGCCAGGCACCGGCAGCAGTGCCCATGGGCCACTCAGAAGAGAATAATAGCTACCATTCATGAATACTACAATAGAGGCCACAGCCCTGTCATATTTAATGGTTCCAACACTCAGGGTGACACCTGGCGGAAACATCTTCCTGTAATTACTTCTGTGATTTGGTACACATTCTATTCTAATAAAGAAAACATAAATAATATATATTTCCATGACTTTGAGAAATCTGTTCTATAAGGAGGAATTTTCAAACTTTAATTAATTCGTTTATTTTAAAGATAGAGCCTTGCTCTGTCGCCCGGGCTGGAGTGCACTGGCAAGATCATGGTAGACTGTAATCTCAAACTTCTGGACTCAAGCGATCCTCCTGCTTCAGACTCTTGAGTAGCTGTGACTACAGCCGTGTGCCACCATGATTGGCTGTGAAGAGGAATTTTTATGACATTTATTTGTTTTAAATTTGTAAAATAAATGTCTTTCTCAATCATTTGCTTTCCATGAACTGAAAGTCCCAGAGCAAGCTGACTTGTCTACGTTCACAATTGTTTCTTCAGAAGAATTTCATTCTTATTTTAAAGGGAGGGCATTGATAAATTGTGAAATTAGTGACTAGATATAACTCAGCAACTCAGTGTTTACTTAGGATTCAGGCAAGCACCACTATTCTCTTGTTTCTTAGCCTATAACATGCCACTCTTGAACTTGAGTGTTCTCTCTGGCTTCTGGGTAGAGAGTCAGATGAACTTCAGTGAGCATAGGTTTTCTAATACATTAAAAAGAATTAGACATAAACAGGACAGAAAGAAGCAAAAAATAATCAGCTATGGTTAGGTAAAAGTTTTTGACAAATTTACAGGGGATTTGCCCTGAACCAAATGTCTCCTCAATTTATATGTATTTATCAAGAAATCCAGTCAAGACACGAGGGAATTTCAATGCTGATGTTTCCCAAACTGCTGTTCTACTCCCAAGCACATAACTTTGAAAGAAGGCTCTGAAGTAATAGCTTATTTAGTGTCTTTTCGAAATAAGAAATCAGTACATCCTCGAATTTTCCAACAAAACAATAGTCTCAAGGCCAACAGTTTGACCACAATGCATGTCATCACCAAATGATTGATCTTAATAAGCTGCACCATATTTTCAACCTGAATCTGTAGCTGGGACCACAGGTGCCCACCAACATGCCTGGCTAATTTTTTTCTATTTTTAGTAGAGGCGGGGTTTCATTGTGTTAGCCAGGATGGTCTCAATCTCCTGACCTCGTGATACACCCACCTAGGCCACCCAGAGTTGAATCAGTGTATTCTTTTGCCCATAGTCACATAACAAGAACATGATGGAGGTGATTAGGGAAAGAAGAAAATGACTAAAGAGGATCCTGGCAATGTTCTATGTCTCACTTTCCGCATTTCTAAACTAGGATGAGTTATTCTTATTCTTTAAATAGTGGCAATCTAAATAAACAAACTCCTCCCACACACTAGAATTAAATAGGATCTACTCCAGGTAAACAAGTTCTTAAAGAACCTTGTGTTTCTTTCTTATTTCTGAATTTTCTAGAACTGACCCTGCTGAAAATGCAGTGAAAGAATAGCCAAACCTAGTGAAAACACCGAATGACCACCAAATGACCCTACAGAATCACTGACTACAAAGTCTGGGGAAACACTAAGGAGTGATTCTGACCTTGATCAGATTTACTCAAGAGAGCATCTTACAGTTAAGAGAGAGACGGACTCAAATCCAAAGCCCAGAGGTCTACCTTGGACTCTGACATGGTAGCTATGTGGCTTGGGTAACTAACTTCAGTTTTCTAAGCTTGACTCCTCATCTAGGGTCTTGGCTTTCGCTTTGTCTGCTTCACAGGGTGGCAAAGAGGATCAAATAAAATAATATATGAGAACATGTAGGAAAATATAAAATGCTATAGAAATGGATACATAGAGAACCCACTCTGTAGGCTACTTGGCCCCATGTCTATCTCTGTTTAATTACCTACTCCATGGAACATCTGAGACTCTTTTATTTATAGAAAGACTGAATAGAATAATACTTATGCCAGGTCCAGTGACCTGCTGCACATGTGTATGCCTGTGAAAGCTGATTTTAGTTGTTTCTGTGAGATACTTTCATAGTTTTCTCAGCAGAGAGTTATCAGACGTGTGTGTGTGTGTGTGTGTGTGTGTGTGTGTGTGTGAATGTGTGTTTAGAGATGGGGTCTCCTCTGTTATTCAGGCTGGAGTACAGTGGCGCAATCATAGCTTGCTGAAATCTAGAACTCCTGAGCTCAAGTGATCCTCCTGCTTCAGCCTCCCAAAGAGCTAAGACTACAGGCGTGCTTTACTATGCTTAGCTAATTTTTGAATTTTTTTGTAGAGATGGGGTCTCACTATGTTGCCGAGGCTGGTCTTGAACTTCTCAGCTCAAGTGATCTTTTCTTCTTGGCCTCCCAAAGTTCTGGGATCACAGGCATGGGCCACCATGCCCTGCTCCAGATTCTATTGTTATAAAACAGCTTTATGGTATGCTCTACTCTGTAGCTGTCATCTTCCATCGTTAGCG
This sequence comes from Trachypithecus francoisi, assembly GCF_009764315.1. Classification (NCBI taxonomy): domain Eukaryota; kingdom Metazoa; phylum Chordata; class Mammalia; order Primates; family Cercopithecidae; genus Trachypithecus; species Trachypithecus francoisi. Next base: position 71,954,378 of record NW_022681453.1, on the reverse strand, counting down.
TATTGAGAGATCAACACAATCACCTATATGGTGAAGACATGGAAGAAATTGAAGTGAGAAATAGGCAGACTTAGGAGCAGATTTGTCACCGAAAGTGTGGTGAGGATGCTAATCAATAAAACATAAAGTCATGTAACACATTATCTGGTCATTAGAGAACAGAAAATGATTTCCATGGGAATAAAAACATAAGTACTATGCACTACATCGTTACATACCCTAATAAACCCCAGCTGCCACATGTCCCTTTCAACATGAGGATGGACTCAAATGGTATGTAAAAGCCATTGAAGAGACATTTTAATAATCATTAAAATAGTTCACGTGGTGCAAGAAGAACCCAAAAGCCCTCCACAAATTTTTTTTTCAGAATAGGAAGTCCTATCTATCTTCCCAAAGTCCTCCAAGTAGTTTCTCAAAATGTTCAAGAAGGAAACTCAGGTCCTAGAAATTCATGAAAAAAGATGATTTTTAATTATCTCTGGTCATATACCTTCCTCTGTACCCCAAACTTCACTCCTGACTGATCAGGTTTACTGATTCATTTCTCTCGTCCTGATACCCCTGTCCCTCTTCTAGAGCACTTCAAGCTCTAATTTTAAAATTCATCTAGACTTTCTGACCTCTTTTTAATTCTGAGTTCCAGCCTATTTCCTCAAATAGGCAACAAAATAAAATTCACACACCGCAGGTTGATACCTAAGCAAGGAAGTTTCTTTCCACTGCAGAAAGTTGGCAGATGGAGCGGACAGAATGTTGCAAATATATTTATATTATTCAATTTATAGATACCTATGAGCAGATGAGTAGATAGACCTGTACTAAAACATACCCACATTTATAGGCTTACAGAATTAAAATGGAGTGAACACTAATAGGTTTACAAGATAATGGGTTTATTCCAGAGACGAAAAAAAACTGAGGCCAGAGAAGTACTTGGAGATTCACAGAGCTCAATAAAGATAGAACAGGGACCGATGTCCTATTATCCTTGCTTTCCAAAACATTGATTCTTTCTCTAGGCATGAGTAATAAGTAGATGTCTAAAATAAGCACATGCATGCAGGTATTCACTCACAAGCTATAAGGCATTTTGGAGTGTTTGAATTTTAGTTATAAGAAACTTTGTATGGCTGGAATAACTCATACTACAGACAGTTCATTCTGTTGTCTACTCTAGAGACCAATTTCTATGCTTTTTTTTTAGCTCCATCTTTGTAAGATCGCAACTTCTGTAAACTATGATCCCCAAACTGGCACGTATAATTTAAAATAATATACACAAATAATATAATTTTGATTCTATGATTAAAAAACATTTTCCTTTCAAGTGATTTTGAATAACATTTTATACACTTATGCTTTTACTTTTCTCCTTATTTTCTTCTGCATCTGAAGTTCTGACTTCTCATTAATTGGGTCAGTAAGCAATCACTAATGCAAATAAACAAAAACTCTCATTAAAAATCTTCTTTCTTCATGAATTTTTAGAACCTAAGTTTCTTTTAATCTCAGCAGTACATAATAGCATGTCTCTAGAATGTACTTTCCTGCCCTCTGACTAAAAGTGACATCAACTTTCTCCCTGGGTCATGGTCCCTACTCAGGCTCGATCCAATTAGTCTGCAGCACAGTCCTTAGATGTTCTGCCTCAGTGATTTCTGGGAAGCAGGAAAGAAAACAGCCGAGGTCTTATGCAAAGTGGAGCAAGACACTGAATTATTATTTAGTAGTGATTTCTCCCTCTTTTTACCTTACTCTATCTCCAGCTGCCAAGAGCCCATTTAGCATTTTTACTGGATAAGATAATTGAGAACTAGTTTTCCTCCAAAATACGCTGATTGGGCAGTCACAAGGAGAAAGGTATGTTCCCAGACCAAAGAAGAGAGTTTTAAAATAATTTGTCTGGCAAGACTCTAAGAGAGTAATATGTTGGTTTTCAGAGACCTATGGGGCTAAGAAGATGTAACTGGGAACCAGAAGGGGGAAAAGAAGGAACCTGGTTTTTTAGAAACTTGTGGGTGGCTCAACCTAGTGTTGCATCTGGCATTTAGGAGGTGCTCAACAATTGCTTGAGGAATGAAGTATTACTATCTGAAGCTCATAAAGTTGAGGAGCAAAAAATGACAGAGATTGATGTTTCAGGGCCTAGAATGGAGCCAGTTGTCCTGATGGGAACTCAAGAGGAAGAGCTGAAGCCTATCTAACTACTTAGTGATAACTCAGAACCCATGTTTGCTTGTTTGCTTGCTTGTTTGTTTGTTTGTTTGAGGCACAGTTTCACTCTCTCCACAAGCTAGAGTGCAGTGGCGTGATCTTGGCTCATTGCAACCTCCACCTCTCATGTTCAAGAGATTCTTGTGCCTCAGTCTCCCAAATAGCTGGGATTACAAGTGTCTGCCACCACACCCGGCCAATTTTTGTATTATTGGTAGAGATGGGGTTTCACCATGTTGGCCAGGCTGGTTTCGAATTCCTGATCTCAAGTGATCCACCCACTTCAGTCTCCCAAAGTGCTGGGATTACAGGTGTGAGCCATCGTGCCCAGCCTCATGTTTTTTTTTTTTTTTTTTTCCCCCCTTAAACCACATAGCTACCAAGGCACTCCTAATTCACCAACTTGGTTCACCTGGTTCATGGAATTCAGGAAGAACAATATATTTGATGTTACCACCTTTATTTAATGGACAAACTTGTGCTTGGCAAATATTGAGAACAGGGAAACCAGAGCTCCTGTCCAGAGCTTCTGTCATGGCTCAGCATCTAACCATCTGCATAAGCCACTTCATCTGCTTAGGCCTTCATTTCCCAATCTCTGAGAGGAATGAGTTGGATTAAATGGATGAGTGGGATCCTTAGGCAGTAAAATTCTGTTCTACGTGTGTTATGGGAAGTTTATTAAAGAGCAGGGGTGCCAGAGACTGCGCTAAACTTTTTCAAAGGCTTCCTATCACTTAATTTTTATTTTATCTCTATACATTAACGTATTATTGTCACCCCTCCTTTTAAAATAGGAAACCCAAGGCATAATGGCTTAGAACATGTTCAAGGTCACACAGTTAGTAAATGGTGAAGCTGGGACTCTAACTCTGAGCATATTTATTATTGCACATTTTATAGGCAGATTAATGGGAAGCAGCCCCAGTCTTACCCTGAAAACAACAATAAAAGGATGATCACTTTAGATTGCATCCTGGTGCTTAAAATAGAACTGTGACATGAATTGTCATGAAGTGATTATTTTCTCCCTTGTGCCAGATTTAAATAAGTGGGAAGTGCATTCAAAACCTGAGAAAAATCTCCGTAGGGTTTTGAAATCATCATTGGGCATATAATATGATGGCACTAAACTCCATTAACCCTTACTCTTGCTTCAATCAACAAAACTTTATTGAGACATCAAATGTGCACTGAATGTTAAATGAAGACTTGTAGTCAGCTTATCTTAAAATCCTGGTATATGTGCAGGGAACAAGACAGTTTGTGTCCATGAAAATAAAAACAGATAATGAAGAATTTTAACATGCTTCAACTGAAATGAGACAGAGTTTAAAAGTACACATCCTCTTGTAACTATCTAGAATATATATCTCTCCACTTTTAAGATGCCAAAAAAGTGACTAGATGTTGGTTAAGAAATGTGAGGGTCAGTAAATGCATTTTTTTTTTTCCATGTACTAAACCCGAGGAAACTACTCCCAGGTTGTCCAAGAGGAAGATGTAATTTCTGGTTTGAGCCCTATAATGACTGATAATTTTCCTGCACATAAACATACAGGGTACAAATTTGAATTAACTTTTACATGTTATGGTTATCTAATTTTACTCAATACATACTGATAGTTATTGCAGCTCTATGTACATTAAAACATATACACACACACGTATGTGTATATTTCTATCATCTATCTGTCCATCTACCAAATGGATTTTCCACACCAATAAAGTGACTGTAAACTAGATGCATTGATGCAGCCCTTCACGTCTTATAATTAGGAAACATCATGTGAACCTCAAACTCTCAAGAAGTTCCAAAGGCTTCCCCTTCGAGTAGGAAAGCATTAGCAATGTTGGGAGAAACGTCTGATGAAATGAAGCCAAGCTATATATTCTCTGCAGGCACTTTGGGGTCTCTTCCAACAGTAAAACTCAGTGCCCTTTCCATTTTTTGATAAACAGCAAGAATATTATATCTATTTAATCTCTGACTTCCTTTTGAGAGTAGAAACTACCGCTGTCTTGAACCTGAGCTTCCCAATGAGGAAAATATGACTCCGTATGGACTTAGGGAATGAAAAAAGGTAGAGATTTTATAGACACAGGATAGTTCAGGTTGTCACATTGCTTTGAGGATTTATACCCAGTTACTCAGCCTTTTAAAAAATCTGAAAGAGACTCAGGCCATGTCAGAGGCAATCACTTTCAGGGGACTTGTTTTGTGTCCTTGGCTGTGGTAGTCATTTTTATTCAGCTTTTTTCTTCCTTTCCCCCGTCCCCCCTTGGTATCCTATATGTCTTGACTATGGCAAAGTTTCTTATAACAACTCAGTATTGAGGTTTCTTATTTGAAAGTGTGGAAGAATTGATCCTTTTTCAAATATATATTTTATGACCAGATCGATGAGCAGCAGCTGTATGTAAAGGATGTTTAGTGCAATCGATGGCCCTAGTCCCCCTAACACATATCCACCAAGGCAGAGGAAGGTATTTTCAGGATTATTTTAATTAATTATCAGTCATCTGGCCATTGTAATAATGTTCTTTTACTGATGGATAGACCCATGTATAGATGAGTAAATGTTATAAAATAAGCCGTTTTTATTTATTTTTCACTTAAATTGGTTTATTCATTTTAGAAACAGAGTGTGGCTCTCTCTGTTGCCTCAGCTTCAGTGCAGTGGTGTGATCATAGCTCACTGGAGCCTTGAACTCCTGGGCTCAAGTCATCCTCCCACCATACCCTCCCAAGTAACTGGAACTACAGGTGCATGGCACCATGCCCAGCTAATATTTACATTTTTTTTGTAGAGACAGGGTCTTGCTTTCTTGCCCAGGCTGGTCTTGAACTCCTGGGCTTAAGTAATCCTCTCACTTTGGCATTCCAAAGTTCTGGGATTATAGGTGTGAGCCATTGCACCTGGCCAAATAAGTCATTTTTACATTGAGGAGGAGGACTTACAATTGAGTGTAAAACGGTTAAATAGCAACACCTCATATATTGCTGAAAGTATATCTTTTATGTTATTGCTTTCATCTTAGACTTTATCAAATGAATGGCTCTCTTCACCAAAGAGAATGGACTTGGAACATTTCTTATGCTATCATCAACACAGGTTGAAGAGGGAGCATTAGAGGCAAAAAAAAAACAGAAAAATAGTTATTGCTGGTGTTAAAGCAGGGTGTACACTCTACACATTGGTCCACACATTGGTCCCACTAATTTCTGACTTATGCTCTTTAAACTCTATTTTCTTTATTTTAAAAAACAAGACAAAAATACCTCTCGGAATTGTTATGAAGATTGAAGAAGAAAATTATGTATAATGCAACAAAACAGCTGATGGTAAATGCTCAATGAATAAGTTCTCTTGCCACATTTGGGAGTGAAGAAAGCCTATAATTTTGGTAGAATTTTGTGATTGAAAAGACAAGGCCATCTACAAATAATAAAGATTCTGATGTCACTCATAATAAAACACAGACAAGAAGTCAGTGGGACACATTGAAGGTTAGTAGAAATAAGATAATACAAAGTGATGACAAGTGGGTAATCTGGTAAGGATTATCACCAGGATTATAGTGAGAAGGAAATGAAGATTCATAAATCCCCAGAATAAGAGTGTGGGACACAACTCTTACTAGTGGTTAAGAGTGTAAGCTGAAGGCCAGGCATGGTGGCTCATGCCTGTAATCCCAGCACTTTGGAGGCCAAGGCGGGCGGATTACCTGAGGTCAGGAGTTCGAAACCAGCTTGACCAACACGGTGAAACCCCATCTCTACTAAAAATACAAAAGTAGCTGGGCATGGTGGCACATGCCTGTAATCCCAGCTACTCGGGAAGCTGAGACAGGAGAATCGCTTGATTACAGCAAGCGGAGGTTGCAGTGAGCCAACATCGCGTCATTGCACTCCAGCCTGGGCAACAAGAACGAAACTGTCTCAAAAAACAAAAATGAAAACAAAAACAAACAAACAAAAAAACAGAGTGTAGGCTGAGAGCTGGCTTGCCTGAGCTGGAGTCCAAGCTCTACCACATATTAGCTGTGTGATATTGAACAAATGGTTTGACTTCTCTGTGCCACACTTTAAAGTAGAAATAATATTACTGGACACTCAAAGTGTGGTTTTAGGGTTTACATGAGCTGATGGATGTAAAGTGCTTTTAGAAGAATGCCGAGGACAGAGTACACACTATTCCACAGGCTTAGCTTCTGTGTGTCTTTGTTTATACATGTGTTTCTGTATATGCATAAGCTGGGATAATAAATTACATATAGTTGTCATTTCAGAGTAAGATTCAGTCATTTCTGAATAAATCAACGTGCCTTTTTCATAATGCCCATTGGACTCCTGCAGCTATTTTTAAACATGGGGACCTGGGCTCAGTGGACCATACTTGACAAGATCAGAAAAGGTATAATGACCACGACTGGAAAAATGAACAGTATCATCCCTTCAAGTGGAATTTTTCAGAGCATGGAACTTAGGCTATTTGCATTGAAGTCACCTGGGGTGCTTATTTAAATGCAGATTTGCAAATCCTATTTCTAAGGTTACCATATACTTTATTGTTCAAATCAGGACATTTTTGAGAGAGAAAGAGATTGCTATAAATAATGATGCCAGACTAATGAGCATAAACTATATTGTCCTAGGCAAAAGAGAACATAGGGTGTCCCTTACCCATCTCAGATCTATAGCTCTTTTGTGATTGAATCCCAGACATTTGCATTTCTATTAGGTTTCCAAGATGATTCTTTCACAGTGTAAAATTTGAGAAAGGCTTCCTTAAATTATGTTGTTCTAACAAGACTTAATTAATTCAGACTCTGTGAACTTTATATCATACCTCCATTTCCTGAGACTATTTCTTTTTAATAGGGAAGAAAGAAAAAAAGAAAGAGAGCATTTATTGACCATCTACTCCTGCTAAAACCTCCTCCTCCCCTTGGCAAGACACTGTCTGCTGTAGTCTGTAAAACAAGTTTACAGATCTTTGCTTTTGAAATTGAATGAACCCCTGGTGATTATGGTAAAACCACATTCCCCTCGCTAGGAAACCAGGGCTTTAGCACTACAAACCACTTAGGAGATTGATGCTAGGGAGGAAGGAGGCAATGATTAGCTAACTATCCTTAACAACAGGGTGACCACAACATTCAACAGGATTTCACCTATCAAGCTCTCATCCCTGCTTACTGCAGTCATTGACAGAAGTAGTCATCTGTCAATGGGTGGACTCAGACTTACCAAGCTGTATATAACCCAAATCTGACCTAAACTTTTGCCTCTCTTTAGCTCTCTCACAACAGCCTTCATCATGTTCTTCTCATACTTGCCTAACTGAAACCTAAATATTTTTTGAGATCAAAGATACCCCTGTAGTCATCTAAATGGACGGTATTTTTTTCTCCAATATCCTATCCTTCTCCCGAAAATAGTACCTCAAGGAAAGGAGGGCTTAGTCATGTTCTTTGCTACCACACCAGATCATTTCTCCTTCCTCTACCCTCAATAACTCAAGGGTCTTTGAAGCTGGCCATCATTTCACACAATTTGCAACTACTTCTTGTTTGGACTACCTACTGGCCATCTGGTCATCATTTATTTCCTTACAATATATTTAGAACCTGCTCAATGGCTGGGCACAGTGGTTCATGCCTGTAATCCCAACACTTTGGGAAGCTAAGGTGGGTGGATTGCTTGAGCCTATGAGTTTGAGACCAGAGGACAAAACCTGATTGCTACAAAAAATACCAAAAATAGCCGGTGTGGTGGCACATTCCTATAGTCCCAGCTCCTTGGGAGGCTGAGATGGGAGGATTGCTTGAGGCAGGAAGGTCGAGGCTGTAGTGAGCCATGATGATGCCACTGCACTCCAACCGTGGTGACAGAGCAAGACCTTGTCTCAAAACAAAACAAAACAAAACAAAACAAGAACCTGCTGCCTGTCTTTGAATGTACTTCAGTTATTGTTCTTAATTGTTCACCATAGGTAGACAATTCAACACTTTGGACAATCAATTTGTTATTTTTATTTCCAGTGATCTTTTTCCCAGTCTTAGCCAACTCTTGCCATGATGTTCACTATATGGATTGTTATCATCACCTCAAATATCTTGATTTTAATCAATCCTGTCTCTGCTTTCACTTCCTACTCTTTAAAGTCATTCACTGTAGCTTCAGAACTGCTCTAATGCTTTGACACCAGTGAAACTGCTAATTCATTAATCACCAATTCTTTCTTTTCTCTCTTACTTCTTCTCCTGTTTTTATTTCATTGTTTAACCTATCTTAAATGCCATGATTAATCACTATAAGCAATCCCTTGCAAACATCATCAACTCAAACTTGGTTTTTCTCCAACATGTTAAAACCCTACTTGGTAAAATTTGACTGTTTTCTTATTCCACTACCGTATGTCACCAGCTTAAGTAGGTGGAAAAACACCTCCACCAAACTTAATAACTAAACCTAGTCAAAATTTTGACCACACCTTTAAAGTGGAACCTCAACACTGACAGCAAGTCTACTATATTTCCTAAATTCATGCATTCACTTTTTAAGAGGACTCTTTCACACCATTTCCTCTCTTCTGAAATATTCAGTAAGATATAACTAACTTCATTATTAAATGACCACATCAATATTTATGTAGTTGAAAAAAATAGAAGAATTCTGAATGGAATAACCCTCACTTCTCTTCCTTCAAATCTACCAACCTGCCTGCCTTGGATCAATACTGCCTTTCCTCCTGCTAAAATTGATGAACTGCCACTGCTCTATCTAAAGACAACCCCTGCACATGTGCACTAAAGGCCTTTGCCTTTCACCTACTTATGGATTTCGCTTTGCACTTGACCACTCTCTCTCCTGCACATCATCAACTTTCTCCTCTGTAGCAGATTTTTATCAGCATATTAATAACTGGCAATATCCTCTATGATATAAAAGTTAAATTATTCCTTGACCTGATGTTCAAGTGACCCTCTCACTCCTGCCCCATTTCTCTGCTCCTATTTTGAACGAATCATCTCTAAAGAGTTATTTATATTTGCTGCCTAAACTTAATTGTTTGCCATTCTGTCCTTAACCCATTCATTTCAGTATTTCGTCTCTATCATTTTAGGGAAATCACTCTTGTCACATAAACAATGATTTCTACCTTGTTTAATTCAATGGTAAATTCTTTGTGCCTTTCTTATTCTACTTCTCAGAAACATTTGACACAAAAGAAATACTATTTTCACTTGGCTTCCAAGATAACAGGTTCCCTCAGTTTAATTTTCTATTTTGGTGGCAGCTGTTTTTGGTCTTTGCTGGAGTCTCTTCCTGACCCCTAAATTATGGGATGGAGCGAAACTCAAACCTCTTCCATCTTCTCATGTCTATTTGCTCTCTTCCTAGATAATTTTGAACAGATCCATGGTTTTAAAAACTGGCCATATACACATTAAAATTCATATGTATTACTTATAAACTGATACAATGTCTGAAGTTTGCTCCAAAATAATATGAAAGAGAAGAAAGTGGTGGCAGGTGGTGGTGGAGATATGGTTGAAACAAGATCAATAATCAGTTGATAATTGTTAAAACTAAGAAATGGGAAATTTAGGTTCTTTGCATTATTCTGTCTCATACATTTTGAGATTTCCCATAGAAATAATTTTTAAATATCCTAAATTTTCTTGTCTAGCCCCAATGCCTTCAAGTTCTAAATACACGTATTCGATTTTCTATTAAGCATCTCCCCTTGGATGTCTGAGTCATAAGAATTAGCATGTCCAAAATAGAACTTTTGATGTCCCTTTGCCTTTAAATCTATCCCTCCCTGTGTCTCTTCTCTTAAAAATGGCATTCTCATACCCCATTGGCTTAGACTCCACCTTACAAGCCATTATGGGTTCCCCTTTATTCTGATAAACTACAACCTATATATCAACAAGCCTGGTTGGTTTACCTATTAAGGTAGATGGGATTTGATCACTGCTCACCATTTCCAGAGCTATCACCCTCACTCAAGCTGCCATCACTTTTCACCTAAACTACCTTAGAAAGCCCCTACTTCATCTTGTTTTGCCCATTCTGGCTTTAAAGAGTAATGTTTCCATGGTAGTATGGTGATTTTTAACTCACTTTATGCCATTCCCTTGATCACCTCTTTAATGTGCTCTTCCCCATTTCTGAAAACAGGCAGAGTCTGTACTATGGACTCTTAGAACCTGTGTGGTTAGTCTTCTGCTTACCTGTCCAGATTCAATTGCTATAAATATTTCTCTTTCTCACCCATTGATATGGTTTGACTATGTCCCAACCCAAATCTCATCTTGAATTCCATTTCCTATAATCCCCACGTGTTGTGGGAAGAATCCAGTGGGAGGTAATTTAATCGTGGGGGCAGTTACCTGGTTACCCTCATGCAGTTCTCATGATAGCGAGTGTGTTTCCATAAGATCTGATTTTTTTTAGGAGTCTCGCTCTGTCGCCCAGGCTGGGGTGCAGTGGAGCGATCTCGGCTCACAGAAAGCTCCGCCTCCCAGGTTCACGCCATTCTCCTGCCTCAGACTCCCGAGTAGCTGGGACTACAGGCACCTGCCAGCACGCCAGGCTAATTTTTTTTTTTTTTTTTTTTTGGTATTTTTAGTAGTGATGAGGTTTCACCGTGTTAGCCAGGATGGTCTCGATCTCCTGACCTTGTGATCCACCCGCCTCGGCCTCCCAAAGTGCTGAGATTACAGGCATGAGCCACCGTGCCCGGCCAAGATCTGATGATTTTTTAAAGGCCGTTTCCCCCTTTTTGCTCAGCACTTCTCCTTGCTGCTACCATATAAAGAAGGATGTGTTTCCTTCCTCTTCTGCCATGATTGTAGGTTCCTTAGGCCTCCACAGCCATGCTGAATCATAAGTCAATTAAACTTCCTTCCTAAATTACCCAGTCTCATGTATGTCTTTATTAGCAGTGTGAGAATGGACTAACACACTCACTCTTGCTAAAAGGGCCCCTATTGTCCTCAAACATGCCAGGTTTAGTCTCACCTCAAGGTGTTTTTATGGTATTTCTCTTGTGAACATGTTCTTCCCCCAGATCTTTACATGGCTTATCCCCTTATTTCCTCCTGTTTCTGTGTTAGCTCATTAAGAGGCCTTGTCTGATAAGTCTATCATCTGTCAAAATCTTTTCTCCTGCTTTTTCTTCCTGGCAATGATTATTCTTTAATATTATATTTTATCTATATTTATTTTCTTGTTAATTTTCTCTTTCTCCAATGATGATGTCATTTCCATGAGGGACATCTTTTACTATTATATCTCCAGGGTCTAGAGTCCGATAGATGAAAATAGGCAAAAAGCATGGAGATGAAATAAATGAATTCTGGACTCTAACATGAGTTTTCACTTAAACATGGTATGAAGCATGTGTGAAGGCAGAAAGCTGCTCCTATGAAAATGAGTTCTCTGTATAATATCTTCTCTAATGTAGTTTTAAGCCAATTACATTCAGTAGAGACTAAATACCTCCACAAAGAAAGCCCAGAACTCCTGTGAGATATTTGGCTGGAGGCTGAGCTGTGAGTTCCTCAGGGGAAGTCATCCTGGGCTTAGTAGTCCACTGCCGCTCCTCTGACAATTCCCTTTACCTACAAAGCACTCAATCCCTTCATTCACAAATTACAAAGCATGCAGATTGCCACAAGGGAGGCCAATCAACCAATAGACTACATTTTTAGTAATTCAGTATTAATGAACCTTTTACTTTGAGTGGTGTTTTAAGAGTAGAAATCTCTACTTCTCTGTAGAGCCTCTGTACAGGTTCTTTCTATAACTTCCTTGCAACCCCAGGGAATTTTTGGACACTGGATTTAATCAATCCTCAGACTTCTCTTTTTAACCAGGGGTATAGAAAAGTTCATTCACAGTTTGACTCTCCCAGTTTGTAAGTTCTCTTACATCATTCTGAGCTTCTTTTGCCCAGTCTTCCTTACTATAAAAGTGGAAAGTTATTTCTACCTTTCTTTTTATTAGGTGGCTTTTACCCTAGTTCATGGGTCAGCATGATATATGTTTAGGCCAAGAGGGAATTTTTAGCACAACATGAGGGCCTCATGTACTTGAAATGGTGCACTCATTTTCAGTGAGCGTCAGGAAGATCTGTGTTCTCAATGTGTGCTACAAATACTTTCATTGGGGTTCTTAGCCACCTACCCTTAGTATGCGTGTAATTCATCAATGAAAAAATTGAAACAAGGAAAATATACTGTTATTCCTACTACACAATAAGAAAAAGATTGTAAAGCAAGTTTTCTATGGCAGCGTCATAATCCAATGAATTTATTTGCACAACTTTCCTTCTCCCTTTCTTTTCTTTCACTTCCACCTGCCTGAATTGTACCTGTGCTTATCTGATACATCAGTGAAGTAGTTTATGAAGCCCAACCATCTGTGCCTTTTTTTCTTAAATGCATAAACCATAATCCATATACATAAATTCATAATCCATGTGCACTTCTTATAACTCTATTAAGATAGTGAATTTTCCATTGCAATTAAACTATGAGCTAAAGAGATGATTGCAATTTCAGACTGTATCATAAATACTCAGGCTCTTACAGTGATACACCTGGTGAGGAATTCGGACTGATTTGTATTTTGAAGCACCTCTAAATAAATCTAAAATAATAGCATAAAGTCACAAACACTTTCTTATTAGTCAAACTCCACTATCCTAAGTCAGCAATATGGAAGAGTTTGACATATTTAAAAATATTACTTGATCTCTGAACTTCCTATCTAAAACAAAGAAACAATAAAATCATACCATTTGTAGTCCTTAACTTGCTATTTTAATTCTCATTATTTAAATTCAGGAACTGATAGATTTATTTAGTGAAAACTAGTTGCACATTAAAACTGTGGTTTTTGTCACTTTTTAAAATGATCTTGTATTTGGGAGTAAGGTAGTAAGAACTACTTTTTTTTTTTTTTATAGAATGCATAGTATGTATTAAATGCAAAGTTCTACAGAGAGTAGCAAAGTCATTTAGGGTATTGCTGACCCTGATAATTAAATCATTCTATGCATTCATAACCAGTGTTTCAAGACACTTGGAGGGTTTGTTATGATGATTACACACAGACGGCCCTGATCAGTCAGTCATCAGAGATCACTGTGAAGGATACAGTGGAGCATATTGTTCTTATCCCCCAGGACTGTATTTGAGTCCCTCTGAAAGTGAACTGAAATTGATTGGGTCAGTTTAATAACACTTGAATTTCACAACAGAAAAGAGCACTGAGTAGTGTAGTTCGATAGCAATTAAACTATCTCAAATGGTCATAGGGTTCCTCTATTTATTCCTAAGACTTCTCTGTCACTCTTGGTACTTATAAAAGAGGTCAAGGTGAATAGAAAATGCCTCGAAACTAGAAGCTATGATATTTTTATAGGGCTTCCTACAGTGTCTTTCAGAGACCAGATTGTCAAATACTTACTAACAATGAATTGACTTATAAAGGTTTATTTTTATTTTTTTCCTGCACCGTGAGGTAGGAAAACTCACATTTAAGGAAGAAGCAAGCTGGCATGAATATCAGCTTAAAAGAGCACTTGTATCCTTGAATCAGAAAGATACTAGAAACTCAGAACTATGGACCACAAAGAGTGGTTAGTTAGTTTGAACTGTCAAAGGTCTGTCATTGCTATGTGGATATTTAGGCACTTCCAGGTTTTTAACTACAACATGCACACATTAATTTCTTCTTCAAGATTATTTTAGCCAGAAATTTGTGTTGGGAGATTTTAGGTTATAAAAGAAACAGTTTCTCAAAGGCTCAAAAATTGGGAATCCGCCAGAAGTTCTTGGGGTTGTAATTTGCCAAGAGCTCAAATTTAGGTATTTTAGATAATTTGCCAGTAAGATAGCAGGTATGAAACCATGTTAGTCAAATGGGCCAATTTATTTTAAAGTGGATGACTATCCAGATACACAGATTAGAACCTTATGACATGAGAAAGAAGGAATTATAAGCATCTACAAGAGGGTGCACTTGATGCAGTTTTCTTAATTTATATGTATTTTTATGAAAGTGTAATTTATGTATAACATACTGATATTATGTTGACTATCTGATGAGCTTTTTTATTTTTTTTTAAACAAATGCAGACACTCATTTAACACATGCCTTCTTAAAATGTGGAACATTTCCATTCCACAAAAGGTTTCCTTATGCCAATGACTTTGTCAATCCTACTTCCAGCCGAACGGCAACCACTGTTCTGCTTTTCCACCATTGCGGGTTGTGGGTTAGTTTTCCTGTTCTAGAACCTCATACATGTAAAATCCAACGATACACGCTCTTTGGTGACTGGCTTCTTTTGTTCAAAATAGTGTTTTTGACATTTCCTTTTGTTGTTGTTGTTTGTTCCTTCTTAATCCTGAGTAGTTTTCCATTGTAGGAATGTAATAAAATATTTACTCATTCTCTGGCTTATAAACATTTGGGTGTTTCCTGTTTAGGGCAAATATATTTTCTCTTTTTCTGGGGGGGAGTGAAATTGTTTGGATATAGGGCATACAAATGTTTAAATTTATTATAAAAGTTATCCCCTAATTTTCTAAAATTGATAGTGACATTGTGCACTCATTACCTGCAATAACTGAGAGTCCTGGATGCTCCACATTCTCAATTTTTAACATTTTTTTCATTCTAGTAAGTGTAAAATGATACCTCATGAATTTAGCATTAACTTTTCTGACCACAAATGATGACAATTGCTTCCTTATGAATATTAGCCATTCATTTGCCTTTCTTTATGTAGAATGATTCAAATCTTTTGCTCACTTGTTTTATTTGGTTGTCTATATATGTATTATACCATTGCCAGAATTCATTAAATATTTCTGATAATAGTTTTTTGTTAGACATATATATGCAAAAATTTTCAACCAATCTGTGGCCTACCTATGTATTTTCTTCATAATGTCATTTGGTGAGCAGAAGCGTCAAATTTTGATGAAGTCAAAATTATCCAATTTTTTAATAGTTAGTGCTTTCTCTGCCCTATATAAAACATCACTGCTTATCCCAAGGTCTTATAGTATTCTCTTATGTTTTCTTCTAAGAAGCTTTATAGGTTTGGCTTTTATGTTTAGATCTGTGACGTTTCTTGCATTATTTTTTATGTGTAGTAAACTAGGGATTTTTTTTTTTCATATATACATATCCATTTGTTCCAGAATCATTTCATTAAAAAGAATTTTTTCCCCAGGGCTAAAATATTTGTCCTAGTTAGTTAGGGCTGCTATCACAACATACCTTACACTTGGTAATTTATAAATAACAGAAATTTATTTCTCACAGTTCTAGAGACTGGGAAATCCAAGATTAAGGTGCCAGAAGATTCAATACCTGGTGAGGGCTGCTCTCTACTTCCAAGATGATGCCTTGCTGTGTCCTCACATAGTGGAAGGAACAAAAGGGCCAAACAGGTTCTTTCAAGTCCTTTCATAAGGCCGCTCACTAATCCTATTCATGAAGGTATTGTCATCTTGACCTAATCACCCCTAAAAGCACTGGAGATTTAGTTTCAAAATGAATTTTAGAAGGACACAAATATTCAAAGCCTAGCATATTTAATTGTAAAATTAATTAATCTTTCCTTCTTTTAACCATGTAAGAAAGGCCATTCAAAATGAAATCATTCTAGGTAGACATAATTCTATCTCTGACAGACACACTAAGCATCAGAGAACCAATTATTTGTCTTTTGAGATATTTGCTTAAATAGGCTAAGATTTACTTAGAATATTCCTCTCTTCTATTAACCAATCAATTAATACCAGACTCATGCCACCTGGCCCTGAATGGTACCCTGCACAAGAACATCTGGCCAAGGAGGACCAATGGGAGCTAAAATTCCCCATGTGCCCCTGCTTATTAATGATAAAGACCTTTTTATCATTATATCATCTTGGGGACACAGGAGGAAAGAAAGTTGCAATTGCAATGCTAAATGATCCCCTTTGTCCATACAGAGGAGGCACTCTAGAATTTATGGAGAGGAAATACTTTAAGGTTCACCCAGTGATGATAACCTTTGCTAATTTTCAAAAATCTGCTTTTTGGGTTAGCACAGGCTCTGCACTGCTCCCTAACCATTCCTGAACCTGCAGCATTCTGTCACTCATACGTCTAATGGTAACACAATTCTCCAATTTCAAACTATGTAGACACAGTGTGGTCCCTGCCTTTGTTTCACCATTCAAGGTTTGATTTTTTTTTTTTTCTTATGACTATTTGTCGTTGTATTTTCTTCCTTTGTGAAATAGACATGACATTAAGGACAGTCTGTTCTCTAATGACTTTCAGAATTCTATCTGATTATAATATCACAAATACTGAAATGCCTTTGTAATATCCTATAATGTCATTAGATTTTGATCTGAACAATAAAAGTGTATTGGGACACCCAAGGACATTCTACTGCACTTTTAGAGGACTTACTTTTTCCTTCCTACAACTCTCAATCTACTCACTTTCATGGTTCCAGGTTCTATTTTGCCATCCTTTCCATGCTTTAAGCCATCAGCCATAACGAATGTTATATATATATACATATGGATGCAGAATTCAGTTGGCTAGATTGGCAAGGAACTTATAAGACTTTCAAGAGCCTGGTTAAATGTCTTTTGTTTCTTTATTTCTATAGGGACTCTGGCAAACTTTCCATTCACACATCTCATTTTATAGTTGAAGAAAGAGATACTAAGAAGTTAAAGACTTGCCCAAGTTTAGACTGTTATTTAAGACAGAGCTGTGTCTAGAGCCTTTATACTTCCAAGCTACATTTAGAAACAGCCTGCAGGCTCCATCGTTTCAAACTACTTTTAGGTTAAACAAAAAGTCTTTTTCTCTTTTGAGCTAAACAAAAAAAGCATATGTGAGTTGTACACAAATGACAGAGATTGGAAATGAGGAGATATTTGGACAATGAGGCAAAGGTGTGAAATATTCACCTCAGTAAGAGGGAGAGAATACTGACTAGAAAAATATAGTATTAATACTATTGTTGAGTAGAATTGAAAGCCCATTTGAAATTTTTGTTCACCAAATAAAAGTAGGGTTAGCTAGTATAGTAGTGTGATTTTTCCCAAGTTACATGCAGTTGTTTGGATATATATGCAAAAATGTCAACATTTTGCATTTAATTAACTTTTGGGTTTTGTTTTACAAGTAATAAAGAGGGAGCCAGGGGCTAGAAAGATGAGAATATATGCAAGGGAATGACTATGCTGAAGAACAATGGCATTTTATTATAAGAAGGCAAGTGAAGACATGAGAAAAATGTAGCTCAGTGAAAAAGATTCGATTCTGATGGGACCAAAGAATTGTTGAAGGGTGCATATTAGAGAAAATTAGTTTGAAATATAAAAGTGAGGGATTATTGCAGTAGAGATTCTAGTGGTTACGTTATTGTTATGTGTAAATTTCATACAGCAGTAGAGGTAGAACAAAAAAGAGTAAGGCAGCTTCTAGAATCTGGAGAATGGCTGGTTGCTATATGATTGAAATAAAGAGTGGCAGTAGATATAATCTAATGAGGAACTGCAGAGCAGCTAAAACTTTGAAAACAGGAGGGAAGAAAAATTGTCTAAAAGAAGCCATGAGGAGCAAGTGCCTCAATTCAACTTCAAGGACCTGTTCTATGGAGTAGGGAGAAAAAAAGCAGTCACGAGTTAGGATAGACATGATGGTATCTGGATCCTCAAGTGATGCTCAGGTTTTCATTAAAGTGGGAAGGTGGAAAGGGAGTTCAGAAACACCAGACATTTTAATGATGATAGAGGAAGAGATCAGGAGAAAAAGCATAACCGTGTATGAGTGAATGAGAAGTTGAGTCAGATAAGCCGATGGGCAGATCAATTCATACGATGAGATGCATGAGTGGACAGTGTGAACTTTTAGTGGTGATGAGGATAGGAGGTGTGGTATTGTCTATTATGTTCGTTTCTTGGGAAAAGGTAGGTGTTAAATATATAGACACACAAACACAATGGGAGTGTTTTATTTAAACTGAAACAAAATGAAACTATTTAGTCTTTTTTTTTTTTCTTTTTTTGAGACAGAGTCTTGCTCTGTAGCCCAGACTGGAGAGCAGTGGCACCATCTCGGCTCACGGCAAGCTCCGCCTCCCAGGTTCACGCCATTCTCCTGCCTCGGCCTCCGGAGTAGCTGGGACTACAGGCGCCCACCACCACGCCCGGCTAATTTTTTTGTATTTTTAGTAGTGACGGGATTTCACCGTGTTAGCCAGGATGGTCTCGATCTCCTGACCTCGTGATCCTCCCACCTCGGCCTCCCAAAGTGCTAGGATTATAGGCGTGAGCTACCACGGCCGGCCACTATTTAGTCTTTTATAAGCTGTGGAGAATCCATAAGGTGCTAAAATATTTCAGTGTATTTATTTGCTTTTTTTGTCTCATCATTTTTTTTCATCATAGAAAAAAATAAGATAGTAAAAAAGGAGATGGCTGGAATGAAAATCTTTGTGCATCTAATTTGGAAACCTAGAGATACAGCTGCAAGAGGGGCTGTCAAAATTGCTTAAGCTTTTTTCCAAAGATGGTGATACATCTTTCTGGGATAGTCACATCCATGAGAATGAAAGAAATGATGAACATGTTAACAACAACATAATAGGAATACTTCAGTTTCAAGAGAAGAAAGCATCACAAAAACTGAAACAGAGCTTCTCATTTCCTCTAGGGATTCCTGTTATATAATTTCCATTTTAAATGAAGCAAAAATACTTCCAATAACCAGAGAAACACTTAAAAATTAAGAAACACTTGTTCTAGTTAATGTGTCTGAATAGTTCCAAGAAAAAAGTCTCCCCCAGGAGGTCATTATTATTCAAAAATTACTCTAATTAGGTCATGAATACATTAGGCCCTATTCAGCACCAGCAAGAGAAAAAATAGAACTGGAAATGTGACACACATAACACTCCCAACGTGTTAGGGTGATTTTATTCCAAAATGCCATTAAAAGATGAAAAGGTCACCCTGTAGGGAAGTAATTGGTACAGCACTCTTGTAACTGATTAAAGGGGCTTTTATTTAGGCATTTCTTTCTTTCTTTCTTTCCAAAGGGGTCTTTCTAGATGTAAAGACAATATATATGTCTGTGTGTGTATAATCTGATTGGATATATGTTTGGCTGTTTTAAAACAGTAGCACAGAAAAAGGGAAAAACAAGCGCTCTTGAGATATGAAAATAGACACAATTGTAGACTGAGTACACAAATTGCACAGAGCATCTTAAGAAAACATAAAAAGGCATAGATATTTTCTTGTATTTGTTTTTCATTTAATTACTCCATCTCTGTGGTTTCTTAGAATATCTGCTGCATAGACAAGTTCTATATTTAATTAGAAAAGAGTATAAAATTTTAATGAGCTGGTAATGCCCAATGTAAGAGGCTAGAAAGTTGAAAGTCTTAATTTTTTAAAAGAAACTTAAGAAAATCTGATAATTACCCCCCTGATTTGTTTGATGGTTGGATTTGTGAATTTCCAGCAAGCCACATTAAACTACTTACAACTAAACAAAGGAAAACATCCCCAGGGCTTACACATGCACCTGTACCCTGTTAAAACTATATAAAAGAGGGACATTGATTGGTTGTAGTATGATTTCTGTTTTTTCTATAAGATCTCATTGCAAATGCAGGGTTTTTTTTATAATTGTAGGTTGCAACATTTATAATCAAAATTGCTTTCTTTAAAATCTGCAAAAATACTTATCATATGCACAAGATTTCCATCTCAAAGATATGGTTCCTGTCTTAGTTAATTTGTGCAGCTGTAACAAAATGCCCATGACTGGGTAATTTACAAAGAACAGAAATTTATTTCTCACAGTTCTGGAGGCTGGGAAGTCCCACATCAATGCCGCAGCATCTGCTGTCTGGTGAAAGTCTCCTTGCTGGTCCTCACGTGGTGGAAGGCAGAAGGGCCAAAAGTGAGGACAAATTCTGGGTCCTCACATGGCAGAAGAGGACAAACTCACTTTCACAAGCCCTTTTTCTAAAGGCATTAATCCATTCATGAGAGAGGGCCCTCATGATCTAAAAGAACTCCCAAAAGGCCACATCTTTTTTTTTTTTTTTTTGATGGCTGCATAGTATTCCATGGTGTATATGTGCCACATTTTCTTAATCCAGTCTGTCACAGATGGACATTTGGGTTGATTCCAAGTCTTTGCTATTGTGAATAGTGCCGCAATAAACATACGTGTGCATGTGTCTTTGTAGTAGAGTAATTTATAATCCTTTGGGTATATACCCAGTAGTGGGATGGCTGGGTCATATGGTACATCTAGTTCTAGATCCTTGAGGAATCGCCATACTGTTTTCCATAATGGTTGAACTAGTTTACAATCCCACCAACAGTGTAAAAGTGTTCCTATTTCTCCACATCCTCTCCAACACCTGTTGTTTCCTGACTTCTTAATGATTGCCATTCTAACTGGTGTGAGATGGTATCTCATTGTGGTTTTGATGAGTTTGCATCCTTTGTAGGGACATGGATACAGCTGGAAACCATCATTCTTAGCAAACTATCACAAGAAGAGAAAACCAAACACCGCATGTTCTCACTCATAGGTGGGAACTGAACAATGAGATCACTTGGACTCGGGAAGGGGAACATCACACACTGGGGCCTATCATGGGGAGGGGGGAGGAGGGAGGGATTGCATTGGGGAGTTATACATGATATAAACGTCATGCACATGTACCCTAGAACTTAAAGTATAATAAAAAAAAAGAAAAAAAAAAAAAAAAAAAAAAGGCCACATCTTCCAATACTGTTGCTCGGGGATTAAGTTTCCAACTCATGAATTTTGGGCGACACATTTAGACTATAACAATGCCTAGAAATTAGACACTAAAAACTCAATGTTTTTCTATATTCTTAACTTACAAATATTTCTAGTGTCTTAGTATCCTTTAAGAATTCTAAGAAAGAGTTATATAGAAGATTAAGTATACCAAATGTCTAAGTGATTTTATTCTTTTTTCTGATAATGCTTAACTCATGCTTTCTCACTCCCTCACTTAACCACTAATTCATTCAACAATATACATTTTTAATTGTAACTTTTTATTGTGACACAATATCAGAGTTATAAATGAGTTGCAAACTTTCTCATACCACCACCACTCAGATTCCCGTGTGTGTGTGCATGCATGTGTGTGCATGTGTGTACACACTTGTATTTATATGTGTATGTATATGTATTTTATTATATACACACATATATAGGTGTGCATGCACACAAACATGCATGTATGTGTGTGTATATATATATGTGTGTGTATGTGTATATATATATATATATATATATATTCCACACCATTTACAAGTAAGTTTCTCACATGCCTTTTACACAAAAATACTTTGGCATGAATTTCCTAAAAACAAGGACATTCTGCTACATAATCACGGTATAATTATCAATATCAGGAAAGTAACATTACTACAATAACATTATCTAATTTACAGACCTTGTTTACATTTTGCCAATTGTTCAGTAGCTACCTTTCAAAAACCTAGGATTTTATTGTACTTCGCATAAAGGAATAAACTACTGATGAGACAGTGAAGGGTACCAGAGAGTTTGCTTGTGAGAATACATGTTGATTTAGTAGATAACATAGTCAGTACCTTTTAATTCCATAAATAGGTATTGTGTGTAAACTTTTTATATAGAAAAAGTAATAGTAACATTTGTTGAGTGCTTTCAATGGGTTAGGCACTTACACTAATGTGAACTCTATAATTTCAGTCTCACAACCATCTTACAAGGTAGATATTATTTTATAGAGGAATAAACAAGGGCTAAGAGAGATGATGCAGCTTGTCTGGTTACAGAGCAAGTGAACTGCAGACCTGGAATTATCTTCCAGATCCTTATTCTGACACCTTATTCTTTTATTCATCCTGCCATATTCCTCATAGAGTGAAACAACAGACACTCATGATGGATGTCCTGTTGTACTGGAACTTATAATCTTCCTGAAGGAAATACACAAAACATATAAACTCAGAACATTATGAGTAAGAAGTTTCTCTTCATTTAAAGTTGTACCTCAACTGCTACCCTGTCCCTGGTGCTTCAATTCTTCTGCTCCTCACCTGTTTTCTCCATAGCATGTATCACCGTGTATCTCAGTATGTAATATACATCTTTACTATGTTAATATCATGTCTCTTGACACAGGAATGTAACTTCAAGAGAATCTCAATTGTTTTTTTTAAATTGCTAGGTACACAGCACATAGAAAACTACCTTGCATAATCCTGTCATTAGTGAAAGATTTGTTGAATATATGATTAAATTTCATCACCTGCTTGATTTCAGAGATGAGGAAGGTGAAGTCCTGAGAGATTAAATTGCTCATGATCAGAGTAATTTAATTTTTAAATTTATTTTTATTTATTTATTTATTTATTTATTAGAGATTGAATCTCACTTTGTCACCCAGGCTGGAGTGCAGTAGTGCAATCATAGCTCACTGACACCTCGATTTCCTGACTTCCTCTTTCCTTGGCCTCTCAAAGTGTTGAGATTACAGGTGTGAGCTCCCATGCCTGGCCTAGAGTAATTAAATGACATGAAATGTCATTAAATTGAAAGTAAATAGGAGTCACAATGAGTGACACAATCATTGGGTCCTGTACAGCATAGAGGAAGAGATCAGAACTGGGTTATGGTGGGAAAATGTTGCAGGACAGAGACCATAAACAACAGGTGGAAAACCTGTAGTGAACAAAGACCCTGGGAGGAAATTTAACAAGCCAAATTAACTGGACATATTACATGACTAGCTATAGAGGAAAGATCATTATGGGAAATGATGAAAGATCAGACTTGGCAGAAATAATGCTGCCAGATTATAAAAGAGTTTTCTTTGAAATAGAAAGTTTCCATTCTTACAGGCAAAGTAAATTGGATATTTTCTGGCAGTACAGCAGTTAAATAATCAATGACATAGGCCGGGCGCGGTGGCTCAAGCCTGTAATCCCAGCACTTTGGGAGGCCGAGACGGGCGGATCACGAGGTCAGGAGATCGAGACCATCCTGGCTAACACGGTGAAACCCCGTCTCTACTAAAAATACAAAAAAAACTAGCCGGGCGAGGTGGCTGGCGCCTGTAGTCCCAGCTACTCGGGAGGCTGAGGCAGGAGAATGGCGGGAACCCGGGAGGCAGAGCTTGCAGTGAGCTGAGATCCGGCCACTGCACTCCAGCCCGGGCGACAGAACGAGACTCCCTCTCAAAAAAAAAAAAAAAAAAAAAATCAATGACATAAAGGCTAATCCCATTTCCACTTTAAGCAAAAGCATTACAGCTAGCAATAATTAACCAGTGATTTTCCAGGGTTAATTTGTATGTACATCTCTCATTTTCTAAGTTGGTTTTAATGAATTTGATACATCATTGCTCAGGGAATGGCTGAATGGATCATACCTTCAACTCACGTGCAATAATTCTAATAAACAGTTAAGGAAAATACTTTGGCTGAGTGAAAGAGTAAAAAATATAAAAAGGCAGATGTCAGAAAAAATACGTCAAGGAAGAGACATGTATGGTTAACTTTTGGCACAAGAAATGAGTGAACTGAGAATCTGACTATTCAGATGTCTCCTTTTTGAGTTCAGTATACACACATCTACTTCAGATTTAGAGTAGTACAATTTCAAGAGAAGACATCATTTTTCGGTCATTCTGACTTAGATGCCATACTGATTAACATCGTGTGTTTTGACATAGGTGAAGAGGGCTCTGAAAGTAAAGTGTGATATACTTCCTTCAAAACAAAACAAATAAAAGTTCTATTAATTTTGCATCGTAGTGTTTATACATAGTCTCTTTTTATAGCTATTAGATTTGTTAAAGATTATTATCCTCATTTTATAGATAAGAAAACTGAAGCTCAGAGGGGTTAAGTGACTGTTCAAGGTCACACAGTGACTATAAAAATCAATATTTGACTTAGATTCCTTGGTTTTAATATTTCTGTTGTTTCCATTATATTATGCTTTAAAACCCCAAATCAGTTTTCTTTCCCTGCTTGTCTCTGTGATAAAATAGGGAATACACTTCCTCATTTGCTACACAGTCAGTCATCCAGTGGTTGAGACTAGGTATTCAGGGTATTATGGACTAACAGTAACTGAAACTACTGCTTTTTCTGCTAGTATTTGTGAGATATTTCCTGATGCCATTATGAAGTGGAAGAAGGATAAGATGTGTCATTCTTGCTGCTGGCTCATGTCTCTCCTTTATTCAGTAAAATATTAATAATGTTACAGCTACTACTAAATTAATACATGTTGCTCAAACAGGAAGCCAGAAGTTATAAAAGAAGAAAGATAAAGATCTTTCTCCTTCACACTCTGACCCCCCTTTCCATTTCCAAAATGAAACCCCTGCTATCAGGTTGTGTGTGTGTGTGTGTGTGTGTGTGTGTGTATTTTCTTATAGTATATTTTACACAAATAAAATCATGGTTATGTAATTTAAATCTTAATGTATTTTGAAAAACTTTTAATACTTGCATATATAGAAATTCCTCACTTAAGTGCAAAAATGTAACAAATTTAACTAGTACCTCTTTATACACGTCTACATTGTTTCAGTATTCTTGCTATTAAAAAGTTTTGCAGTGAAACCCCATCTCTAGGAAAAATAACAAAAAATTAACTACAGGTGTGGCGGTGCATACCTGTAGTCCCATCTACTCAGGAGGCTAAGGTAGGAGGATCACTTAAGCTAGGGAGGCAGAGGTTGCAGTGATCCGAGATCCAGACACTGCACACCAGCTTTGGCGACAGAGTTAGACCCTGTCTCAAAAACAACAACAACAAAAAAGGCAACTTGCTACATATACTTGTGCATATGTACAAGGAATCTATGGGAGAAAAATTTTAGAAGGAATGGATGGCTCAAAAATTATGTAGATAATAATTTGCTACATATTGCCACTTTTGTCTTCAAAATTATGCACCAATTTATATTCCCATCACAGAAATCTGTTAGTATACACTTCCTTATTCCCTCATCATTTCTAAAGGCCATGATATGTCTTA
The DNA here is from genome assembly GCF_009764315.1 of Trachypithecus francoisi. NCBI lineage: Eukaryota > Metazoa > Chordata > Mammalia > Primates > Cercopithecidae > Trachypithecus > Trachypithecus francoisi. The sequence continues at coordinate 71,929,003 of NW_022681453.1, read as the reverse complement.
TTCTTGAGAATCATAGTAGTATCTAATTGTTGTTTTAATTTGCATTTCTTTGATTCTGTTAGGGTGACCAAGTATTCATTTACACTTCTTTGCCTGTCTGATCTCTGTTCATGCCTTTTACCTATTTGCTGTCCTTTTAAATTTTTTTTAAGTTGTAAGAGCCCCTTGTGTAATATAGAAATTAGCCTTATTTTCTCTAACTACCATTTCCTAGTTTATCATTTTCTTTTTGACATTTTTGGCTATACAGATATTTAACATTTTTATATCCCAAACATATTATTTTTTCATTTATTATGATGTTTATATTCTTTCTCTCCTTAGATAGTACTTCATCAGCTCAAAATTTGAAAAAAAGAAAAAAACAGTTTTTAAATTCTTCTTGCTATTTAAGGATTCATTTAACATTAAAACCTTTGACTTGTATGGAATTTATTATGACATAAGGAGTGAGGTATAAGTCCAATATATTTCTTCCAATTGCTTACCACAACAACATTTACTGAAGCCAGTTTACTCCTCCCCTTTGAGATATAAATTCTCATATAATGGTTAGTCTATTTATAACCTTTCTATTCTCTCCCATTACTCTGCCTGTCTTTTGGTATGTCAATATCAAACTATATATTTAATACTTGGGTTTAAAAATACTTCTTACTATCTGAAAGATTCCCCACCCACCCAAATTATTTTGGAAATTTTCTGGGTATTTAAATGTCACTATTTCTAGAAATACTTTAGTTCGTATTATTTTTTAAAGTTTTCCCAAAGTTTTATTGATATTTTGAGATTGCAGTTATACATTTTGGGGGCATATTGTTATTTTTATAAAATTGAATCTTTCTATTCTCAAATAGAGTATGCGTTTTCATTCATCCAAGACTTTTTTGTTCCTCAATGGAGTTGTAACATTTTCTTTTTATTGGATCTACACATTGCTTATGCAACTTGCTCTAAGATATCCTATCTTTCTGTTCTAGTGAACTGAATTTTTCTTCCACTAATTTTTCATTTGTTTCTAATTCTTGTGTATCTTAATATCATAATCAAACATCTTTTAAGATTATTTCTACTAGTTTTTAGTTGACTTATATGTGTGACTAGACACATATAATGTACAAATATAAGAGCATTTCTCCTTTTACAATTATTTTTATTATTTCATTTTCTTACAGTAATAAACTTGAATCAATTGTTATATGTTTTATTTTTTTATAAAACTTCATTATCTACAACATCCAAAATAATGTTTAACAAAGGTAATAAGGGTACTGTTTCCTTTTCAGAACAGTAATGGAATGACTTTATTGTTTCACCATAGCCCTGGTTTTGAGTTTACAAAACGTATTCACGTCAGGTAAGTTTGTACTCTTTCAACTTAGGCAAAGTTTGAAATTGCATTTAAGTTTGAAATGAAGGTTAAATTTATTTTCCAAGTGCTTTGAACTTCAATAATGAAGGTTAATTTTCCAAGTGCTTTGAACTTCAATCAAGATGAGTATGTTTTCCCTTGTTAGCTTATTCATGAGCTGAAGTATTTTGATAGATTTTTTATTATTGAGCCATCCTTGCATTTCTGAAATAGGCCTCACTTGGTCATAGTGTAACATTATACTCATTTGTACCTGAATTCATTTCAGTGATATTTTCTTTAGGAATGTTGTATCAATATTCACATGACAAAATGTCTTTTATTTCTTTCTTGCATAATTGTTTTCTATTATTTTTAAACTCATTTTTTTTTCTTAGTTATTGTATTAGAGGTGTTTTCTGTGAATATTTCAAAGAAAGCACCTAAGAGCACTTCTGGTCCCGTCTCTATCTTGATAGTTGACTATTTGATAATTTTCTCTGTGTCTCTCCTGATTATATATTACATATGTAATTATTTCAATTTAGATAATTTTAAATTTCCCTAATTGATTCCCTATTGATTTCACTCATGTTTTCAAAGTATTTTGGAAAAAGCTTAAGAGTACTCATTTATTATATTTAAAATTTATTTTATTCTCAGGGGTGATTTGATCTGTTCTTATTTCTAATTTTGGTCATTTTGCCTTCTCCTTTCTTTACTATGCTGATTCCTTTTCTTCCTTTTTTTTTTTAGAATCAGCACTTGAATGTATCATTCTTTTTTAATTAAAATTTCAAAATTTCCATTTTTGGGATACATTTGTTTTTGTTTTTCTGACTTTTCAGTTGAATACTTCTCAAGTATATTGTTTAGTCATGTAGCCATTTCAGGCTATGTATTTTCCTGCAAAAACATGTTTAATGTACATCACAAAAGTGTTAATACAGTCACTATTTTCTGGGTATTTTGTACTTTTGTTTTAGACGTAAGTATTGTTAAAAACATAGATTCAACTTATTTTGTTGAAGTTTTATGTTATTAGGCACATTACTTTTTCTTTTCTTTTTTTTTTTTTTTTTTTTTTTGAGAGACAGGGTTTCACTGTCACCTAAGCTGCAGTACAACAGCACTATCTCAGCTCACTGCAATCTCTGCCTCCAGGGTTTAACTGATTGTGCTGCCTCAGCCTCCCAAGTAGATGGAGCCAGTAACAGGTGTCACCACTCCTGGCTAATGTTTTTGTGTTTGTTTGTTTGTTTGTTTGTTTTTTGAGACAGAGTCTTGCTCTGTCGCTCAGGCTGGAGCGCAGTGGTGCGATCTCCGCTCACTGCAAGCTCTGCCTCCCAGGTTCACACCGTTCTCCTGCCTCAGCCACCCTAGTAGCTGGGACTGCAGGAGTCCGCCACCACATCCGGCTAATTTTTTGTGTTTTCAGTAGAGACAGGGTTTCACCGTGTTAGCCAGGATGATCTCGATCTCCTGACCTTATTATCCTCCCGTCTCAGCCTCCCGAAGTGCTGGGATTACAGGCATGAGCCACCACGCTGGCCTTGTTTTGTATTTTTAATGGAGACAGGGTTTCACCATGTTGGCCAGGCTGGTCTCCAACTCCTGACCTCAAGAGATATCCATCACTGGCCCCCTCCGGCTTCCCAAAGTGCTGGGATTACAGGTGTGAGCCACTGCGCCTGGCTTCATTACTTTTTCTTTTTGTCAATGGTTTATAGCATAATTATAGTTTTTCAAAAAAAATCCTGTATTTTTTCTTTTTCTTTTCTTTTTAAAACAGAAGTTAAAGTGACTTTATTCACATAAACATGATTCATAGGAAACATTACAAAGAAGCTACCAGAAGTCAAAAGTGAATTTACCAAAGTCTCAGTATACAAGTCAATATGTATTTTTTAAAATTATATTTTAAGTTCTGAGATACGTGTGCAGAACATGCAGGTTTGTTACACAGGTATACACGTGCCATGGTGGTTTGCACACCCATCAACCCATTATCTACATTAGGCGTTGTTCCTAATGCTATCCTTCCCTTAGCCCCTCCACCCGCTGACAGGCCCTGGTGTGTGATGTTCCCCTCCCTGGGTCCATGTGTTCTCACTGTTCAGCTCCCACTTACGAGTATTTTTTCTTTTGTTCACATTTATTGAGGTTTACCTTGGAAGGTAATAGATGCTCCATTTTTGTAAATATTCTATAATTGTTTAAAGATAAGTTCTTTTCTCTCTGTTTTCAGGGACTAAAGTTTGATATATACTTAAGAGATCAAATGTATTAACCATGTTATTCAAATTATCTAGGGCCTTATCAGCATACTTAATGATTTATTGAAGGTGAACTCTACAAAACTGAATTAAAACCACAACTGGGGAGAGGAAATTTAAAACTAAAAAGGCCATAGCAGTTAGTGCTAAATTAAAAAAAAAAAAAAGATAACTTAAATGTGCTTTCAAATTATGTGTCTTCTGAATTATGAGCTGTCTGAAGACCTGTAGTGTATAAGTGTGCCTCAAAGATCTTAGGGGTACATCTTAAATTAGCATGTTGCTCAGGTCCCTGGATGTTTTGCCAAGGACAAACCCAGAAAGAATCATGTCGGGAAAAATCTACAGGTTGGTAATCAATGTCTCTAAGGGCAAAGAAGAAAGAGCCAGGACAGCCACTTCTCCTGAAGACCCTGATGCTTTCTGCTAGATGCAGAGCTTACCAAGCATGGTCCATTCTGTCCTAGTTTTCCTGAGGACAATGTGAGCATTATGATTCCATCAAATAATCTATTACTCTAAACCTCTAAAGCATGACCTTGCTCTGAAATCCCCATGAAGCAAAAAGTCATTAAACATAAGCTTAAAACTTTCCCCCAATACTTTATTTTTTAATTTTTATGTGCTAGAATACAGTTAACATGGATAAAAGTAGATCATATGAGTGAGTTTTCACACAGAGCTTCGTTAAAGTATCATAACAGAAAAACACTCTCTAGATGTATGGATGGAAACCTGGTGATTGCACAGGTAGCTCATTTCCACCAACAAGAGAGTTCAACTTTCTCTCTGAGCCTTTTCCTGTGTATGTGTGTCTCAAATATTTTCAGAAACTGCCAGCATGCTCTCTCTTTGATACAAGATTGCAAAGTAGAGCTGAGAAATATGACATGGATTCAGATATGACAGATGTCTAGGAGTGAACCAAACATCAAGGAGGATAGAGCACCATCTCTTTTTACTGTTTTTTAAAAAAAGACATTTACTCCTGTAATGAAGGCCCATTCTGGGTACTTTGTTTTAAGACCATTATTAATACTATTTATTAATACTACTATTATGACCAGAAGGAGTGCCTACAACTTTGATTACTCATGCCTTCAAAACATTATGGAAACAAATTATAAAACACTCTTTTCAGCATAGCTGTCTTTCCACATCTCACCCCTGCTACCTATTGAGTAAGACTTGTGTGTTGTCTCTGCTAGAACAAGGAATATCATAAACTAGAAGTTCTTGAATGCTGCTGAGGGCAGTTTTTCTCAACATGCAGTTCTCAACCAGCTGTATCTAAAGCATCTGGGTACCACATTTCTGTTGAATCAGAATTTATGGAGCAATTGGCTCAGTGTATACATACACTACATGGTTGATGCCAATGTAATTATGGTTTCTGCCATGTCCTTCAATGGCAAAACCCGCAATTACTTTGGCACCAAACTAATATATATACATATATGTATACACACACACACACGTATGTATACCACATAACACACACGCACACACACATAATGAGAGAGAGAGTCTCACTCTGCCTCCCAGGCTGGAGTGCAGTGGTGCAATCATAGCTGACTGCACCCTTAAACTCCTGGGTGCAAGCAATCCTCCAGCTTCAGTCTCTGGAGTAGCTAGGATTACAGGAGCATGTCACCATATCCAGCTAAGTTTTTTTGTTTTTGTTTTTGTTTTTTTTTTTAGAGACAGAGGCTCGCTATGTTGCCCAGGCTGGTCTCAAACTCCTGGCCTCAAGCAATACTCCCACCTGAGCCCCCAAAAGTGCTGGAATTACAGAGGTTAGCCACTGCGCCCAGCAGGAAGTAGTTATTTTTAACAAACCAACCAGATGATTCTTAGACATATGGAAATTCCGAAGCCTGTAGAGATTGTGTTGTCAAGCATCCTCTGAGTTATATGCAGTGACACTATTACATAGAGTTAACTAATTTGATTTAAGGAAAGTACTAGAATGGCCTCATGCCTTAGTAACTATGCTTACATGATGGTAACTCATAGCCAAAAACCTAAATTCATTAACTGCATGTCAGGCAATTGTGTTCCATGGAAACACTATCATTAAATCTCATGTGCTTGGTGGGGCCTCTTAAAACAAAGTTTTAACAAGGCTCCAGTTATCCCTGGTTCTATTCTGGGCACTTGAAATGCAAAAATTCTAAAAGACATGTCTTTCTGAGGCATATATTCCATCTTGTGTTGCACTTGAAATTATTACCCCTTCTAAAATTACATGTAAAATACTATGTCTATGCACCTCTTACAAGGGCTACTACTTGTCCAAAGATAGATTAAAGATGGAATCAATTGCTCCCCAAAATGCATGGAGTATTTCTGCCCCTCTGTAATGTCTTTGGGATACAGAAACTCAGTTAGAGTTCTCTGGCCTGGCTTTCATCTAGGAAGGCATCAGTGAGCATTTCTGTGTCCTCTGCCATAACTCAACTAAAGATTGAGCTCTTCTCTCTGCTAAGCTTAGTTGCCTCTCCTAACTCGGATTCAGGAGAATTAATGCAGGTGTTTTAACACAAGAGGATTTATTCACAGAAAAATACTAGAATCATATCCTCTTATACCGACTACAACTGAGAAGAGTCTCTGAATCCTGAATGATAGTGAACTGCACACACTTCTCCAGAACACAGGTGAGTGGAGTGCCATGCGCTGGGGCTGTAATGAGGGAGAACAAGGCAGGCAGGCACAGCTGGATATCCTCATGATCCTTGCCTTCCATGTCCTATTTGTCCTCTGCAATGGCTCAGCTCTGGAGGCTGAAGAAAGCCTGATATTGAAGGTTGCTGTATTAAGTTGCATAACAGATACCCAAAGATATCAAGTTATAATCCTGGAATTTGTAAACAATTTTATTTGAAAGAAAGGGTCTTTGAAGATGTGATTAAGATTTCTGAGATGAGATTACCCTGGATTATCTTGATGGGCCCTAATGCCATCAAAAGTGTCTTTATAAGAGAGAGGCAGAGGGAAACAACATGTAAAACAGAGGAGAAGGTAAAGTGAAGATGGAGGCAGAGGTTGGAAGGATGTGAACACAAGCCCAGGAATGCTAGGGTCACCAGCAGAAGCTGGAGCTAGCAAGGAGAGATTCTGCCCTAGACCCCATGGAGGCAGTCCAGCTTTGCAGCACTGTGGACTTCTAGCCTCCAGAACTGTGAGAGAATAAACTTCTGTATTTTAAGCTGCCAAATTTGTGGTAATTTGTTACAACAGCCTTGGGGAACGAACAAACTCGCCATGTCATGCAACAGATGCCTACTGTGATGTGCGAGTTCTCTATGCAGTCTGGCTGCCTCTCAATGGAGAGCTCGATTTTCCTTTACTTGTTCATATATCTTTCCAATATGGCTTTATCACCTGAGCTATACTTCTCTGTTCTTGGGACATGAAAGAAACTAACATATTCTATCTATAAGCTTCTGTTTTCTACTCTTCAGCACCTCCTTAGATTACCTCCTTCATCATCTGGCCAGTGTGTGCTTAATGCAAACAAAGTTTACAAAAGAGGTATGTAGTATTTCATCAAAAATAATATGATTTAATAAAGCAGAAATAAAACATTAGAAAAAAATAGTGGGAGTTAAAAAAAAAAATGTTTGGGTTTATTTGTGCCACTATTTCCTATCCTCTCCACAAAAAGTTATTGTACCTAAACATTGTGGCATAAAATGGAAGACTGATGTTTTGACAGACGTACCAGAATTTGCTTATATATCTGTGACAGATTAGATATGGCCAAATTTATCTGTAGTTCCTCCCATCAAGAGATGGAATCTCTTCTTCATCTTTTGACTTTGGGTTGGCCTGTGTTTTGCTTTGAACAAAAGAATATGCCAAAGTGAAAGCATGTGAGTTTCATAGTTTAAGCCTCAAGAGACCTTACAGATTCTTCCTTGCCCTCTTACAACACTGCCCTGAGAACAGCATGCAAGGAAGCTAGTCTAACCTATTGGAGAATAAGAGTTCCTATTGAAAAGAACAGAGCATCCTTCCTTCAGGACCAACTGCTAGATGTGAGAATGAGTCTAATCGTGTATCTTCTAGTCCAGAGGACTTTCCCCTTAATAATACCGCATAAGTGAGCCTGGGCAAATCCAGCAAAAGAAAAAAATCCCCAAAAAACCATCTGATCATCTCAGAACTGTGAGAATAAGCAACTTAATCCTAGGATGGTTTGTTATGCAGCAAAAGATAACTGATGCAACCTCTGAGGAGGAGTGTTTTCCTTCACAGAAGCTTTCCTGTGGGAATTGCCTTCACATTCTATTGAGAAGTTACACCCACTGTATAGCCTGAATTCCCTCCCTTGCCTTTGTAATTCACATGTTGAAGTTCCAACCCCAGTAGTTCAGCATGTGACTGTATTGGGAGGGTCCTCAATGCAGTAATTAAGTTAAAATGAAGTCCTTGGGGTGAGCCCTAATGCAATATGACTAATGTTCTTATAAGTTAGAAGAATTTGAACACTGACATGTGTGGAGGGAGGGAAGACAATGTGAATGCATAGGGAAAAGATGGCCGTATGGCCATCTACGAGCCAAGGAGAGATGCCTGGAACACATCCTTCCTTCACAGCCCTCAGAAGGCTCTACTGACACCTTAATTTCAGACTTAATTTCCCTCCCAAAGTGCTGGGATTACAGGTGTGAGCCACTGTGCCCGGCCAGTCTACGGTTTTTACAGCAGCTCTAGCATATGAATATAGCCAGCTGTCCCCCTACCATGACGCACTCATATACAACCTTAGTGGCTCCTTTCAAAAGTTTAAAAATACTAAAGTAAAAATGGTTTTGCTGAACTTGAATATCTATCTTTTTAATAGACTTGGCTTACTCTTAAAGAATACAGATTTGCTTCACTTAGGACAATCAAAATAACATGCAAGAGACTCTAGAAGCAATTTTCAAGAAAAAAGCTCCCTAAATATTTTGAACAATGACAACATAATTAGAAAATATATCACTTCCTTTGCTTAGTACATTGAAGAGAAAAACCCAATTTTTTTTTTTAACAAAAAACGTTGCTCTTTTATAGTCACATTTTTAATGCATTTTACTTCGCTTCTCATCTGTATGGCACATACTTTTGGGATAGCTCTAGTCTATGTAAACATCTCCATTAACCAGAGAAAAACATGTTTGTGGAGTTAAAGAAATGCTTGGCGATAACAATGACTCAGATACATTTCATGAGTTCTGTTTAATCTAAAACAGTTCCGCCTTCTTAAACATATGCCTCCACCCCTCTTCCACCCTGAGCATTATTAAGTAAGTAGGAAAAACTTTAATAGGAAGGAAGATAATGAAAAAACCAGAAAGAATTTTATTATCTGAATTGATGAGAAAAGAAAGGGTGCCAGTTAGAAAAAAACTTTAATAAAGGAAGGATTAATTCCTGCACTCTCAGGTGGTTTCCAACTCACTGCTTCCCTTGCTGCCTCTCACAAGATATGTAAGTAAATGAAGGAGTTACAGCTACAGATTTAATAACAACTGTTTGTGAACACATAGATATACAATTCCCTTTGACCTTTTCCCCCAGTTACATCTCAGGGAAATTGCTCTTCCATTTTAATATGAACTTACAGTGATGACAGTTATTATATTAAAGATTTATGTCAGAGAAACCAAAAATATAATTTTTATCCTCGAGTTTTGCAGCTGGTACTAGTTAATGCAACTCACTTTATATTCCCTTTTTGTTGACTATGTTTGGGTTATCTGTAAGAATCAGTGCTACTCCTTTCTAAGACAATGGCCTACAAGGCTTAAAGAATATTAGCACTGGGAAGAATTCTAAAAGCAATTTTTTGGCCTATTCAGCCACATGCAAATCAACAAGTCTTTGTCAAAGCTAAGAGTGTCTTTCTCGAAATGCCCAGGTTAATATCTAATTGTCTCCACATGGTAGAAAATGGTAAGGTTGTCATGACAACTGGGTGGAAAGTTTAGCTAGAATAATGTTTTCTTTTAAAAGAATGAAGCAATTTCAAGCTCTTTAGTGCTATCTAGAATTATAAAAATTGCTTTATACCCCCATTTTTAGATTGCAAGAGGTGATTGATCTTTTTTTAAAACTGGCTTAGATTTCCTTAACACCATTTATGAATCAGTATTTTTGTTTTTTTTCTTTTCTTGTCGCCTTTTTTTTGGTATAGGAATTATACACTCTTGAATGAAGCAAATGGTCCTCTTGTTCATTAGTTCACTGGACCTTTAACACCTGAATAAAACGAATATTTAGCTACAATTCATTTGATTGCTATATTGTAAAACTAGCTCAGAAATAAATCTCCGATTACTAAATGAAGAGAAACAGTACTTTTGCTTTCCTACTTTGCAAGATAGAAAATGAGATATGTATCTTGAAATTTCCAAATGGATGCTCACTAACAAGACAGAATATCTCTGATCTTTGAAAAGGAACACACGATTCTCTTTCATTTGAATTTTTTCCTCTCTCTGTTTAGTAAAATTTTGTTTTTTTTTTTTTTTTCTTTTTTTTTTTTGGCATGAACTCCCCTAGTTCCTCATTATTGTATAATTATTTCTACAGGGTTGCCTTTTGTTATTGTTTTTGTACATTCTGGAGACATAATGGGCTGAGTGCTTTGGACAAATAATTAAAATTTGTATAACCTTTGTGATGCATGAGGACAGCCAAAGGGAAAGGGTAATTTTCACAGTTAGTATTTCTGGGGATACTGGACTCAAAGGGAGAGGAAATCTTTGTAAAAATTTTCCATGGATTTTGTCATCACTGTATTTATCTTTTCTATTTCAAGACTTAGCAGGGAAAGGCTCAGCAAATCAGTAATTGCTGAAAAGGGCAAAAAGATTTCAGGAGAATAAAGTAGAAAGTACCAGAAAAGTTGGCTTCTAGGATCTGGCCACCAAACTGAGATTTGGGGGCAGTGTCCCCCACTCTTTGGATAGGAACTAATAAGATCATATCAAGGCTCAAGTTCCAAAATAACTGAGTTCTCTGGTGCTTATGTTCTGTCCACTCAATAGGTCAAAACCAAGAACCTGTAAAACATACTGATTTCTCCAATTTTCCTCATCTTTCATATTCGACCCTTTGCCAAACATGTGTGTTCTGTCTTCAGTAAAAATCTTCAGTCAGCCTTTCCAAATCACCATCTTCATTGACTAAGACTCTTACAATAGCAACCTTAATTTTACTCTTTCTCCTCACCCATCCATCCTCTGCATAATAGCTAGAATATTATTTTTAAAACATAGTTCAAGTCATTTAATCTCCCCATTTAAATACATTCAGTAGCTTCCCTGTTGCACAAAGAACACAAGCCAAACTACATCATATAGTCAACAAAGTCCTGCATGATCTTTTCGCTTTATAAATCTCTAATGTTGTCCTTAACCTCTTCCCTCCTGTTCACTATGCTGATGACTATTCTCTATTTCATTGTGTTCAACAAACTGGGATATTGCTGAGCCAGCAGATAGGGCCAAGGAATCCAGCCTCACAGAGAAAGACAGAACTGTAGATTCGGAACAAGGTAGAACCTAAGCCAGAACTCCACCTTGAATGCACTTTTATTCCCTCTCTCATCATCACTCCTGTTTTGTCTTTGTAATTATTCTGCAGTACTATGGAAGTATATAAGCCTGTGAAGTGATTTGAATATAGGGAAATGATCCTTGTAGTTGGAAATCTGTACACAGAAAATAAATGGCCCAATCTAGAACTCTATAGTCTCTACTGAATCTTGTGCGAGAATCTTGGCAGTGTGTGTCACTAACAGAAGAAATGTGATTTATAAAGACACATGCCCACGTATGTTTATTGCAGCACTATTTATAATAGCAAAGACTTAGAAGCAACCCAAATGCCCATCAATAATAGACTGGATAAGGAAAACATGGCACATATATCTTGTGAAATACTATGCAGCCATAAAAAGAATGAGTGCATGTCCTTTGCAGGGACATGGATGAAGTTGGAAAGCAATCATCCTCAGCAAGCCAACACAGGAACAGAAATCCAAACACTGCATATTCTTACTCATAAGTGGGAGTTGAACAATGAAAACATATGGACACAAGGAGGGAACATCACACATCGGGGCCTGTTTGGGGGTGGGGGAAAATGGAAGGGAGAGCATTAGGACAAGCCCCTAATATATGCGGGGCTTAAAACTTAGACGATAGGTTGATAGGTGCAGCAAACCACCACGGCACATGTACACCTGTGTAACAAACCTGCACATTCAGCACATGTATGCCAGAACTGAAAGTAAAATAAAAAAATAAAAAGAAAAAAAGAATTTATAAACAAACAAACAAAAGAAATTTGAGACTCTCAGTTTGAGTGGATCCAATGAAAGCACTGGAGATGAAGGCAAGGAAAACAGCGCCTGCAGCAATCAGGAAACAAAAGCAAACATCTCTCCACTCCATCTTGGGACTGACTACAAAAGCCAGGAGGGCCCCTTTCCCTGCAGGCACCCTTCCTTTGGAGAAACAAGTGTAGAGTAGAGCAATTAGAAGAAGCACATGGAGAGCGTTGCCAAGTGCCCCCCTCACTACCTTAATCAAAATATTTCCCTTTCACGAGAAGATCATTTAGAGAAGACGTAATGAGCTGGTGTCACCTCGATTCTCCAGGGTTAGTCGTGCCATGTGAGCCCGCCAGCGTTTCATGCTCCAGTTTCAGCCTCTTTCCTCATTGCCTACAGTAGACAAGGCTGTCACTTCGAAGATGAAATATATTTGCAAATTAATTAACTTTTGTCCAGCAACTGGAGAATTAGATTTCTGCTAAAGGTCTGTTTGAATGATGGATTCTCAAGACATTGAAGGAATTAAATACCACTTTTTTTTTTTCTTTTTACTTTTGGATCATATAGGTATCATTGTTTCACTCCTTTCATCTGTCTTCCATTTATTACCACATTTCACCTCCAAAGCCAGTAGAATTTGCTTTGGCAGATGATGACTCTTGTGATAATTTTTAATCTCTATAAACTCTTTATCAATTCATTACAAAACCAAGAAGCTAATAAATATTAGGTTGAAGAAGAGTAGGAGGCAGCTGTAATAGAAGAGTACTTTGTAAAGATGTTCTTTCCTTGACTGGCTCTTTGTCCTGATTTTCAAATGCACAAGGAGGAGAGTAGCAGAATGTAAAATGAATACAGAAGTTTACAGAATCATGGATAAACAATATAAGCCCTTTCAGGGATTTTTGCAATTAAAAACCTAAGGCAGGGAGTAAGCATTTCTGATTCTTTCCTGACTAGTATGCTGGTATGGAAACACAGTGTGTACTTTGTTGGATATGTTTATTTGTTTTCACTTTAGGTTTGAAACAATATATACAAAAACATTGTTTTAATGATACTGGCATGTAGAGTCTTAGGAGAGGATTGCCGAAATGAAAAGAGAGAAAGTTTGAAGGGAAAGTATTTTAAGGACATAGTTACTCAGATTATGGTTAAAAATGAGTTCCTGAAACATCATCCTTTTTTCTCTCTTTTTGTTAAACATCACATACTGAATACACCAAAGAATCATAGCTATCCCTATTATCGTAAATTCTTCATAATATATCCTGTCAAATGTACAAGTAAGCGAAAAAATAATAACTGAGAGACCACATCTAAATAGTGAATATGTACAGGTGACTCATTCATGAAAATATAACACACAATGATTAGACATTTAGGGCAAAGAAGAAGAACTGTTCACTTAATTAATTTGTGTATGTTAATTTTAGTTTAATTTTTAAAGAGCAGAATGCAGAGAAGGAATCGTGGAATCAAACAACCTGCTAAAATACCATTGAAATAGAAATTGAAGATCAGCAGTGCATCTTTGATATAAGCCTCAGCAGCAAACAAGTTTTTTTTTTTTTTTTTCCTATTCTTATAAAGTCTTTATCAAATTTAAGGGATATCCGATAGTTGAATCATTAAGATCAACTTCTTGGTATTATGTTAGTCAATTATTTCAGGAAAATGTTTAAACAGTCAAAGGAACTATCTACTACTTCTTAATGATTCTCCAAAACAGAACTTAGGTAAATTCTACAGCCTCTCCTGAGCTGAGTAAAATTAGGCCACTCTAAAAAAAGTAAAGCTTTAAAGTCGCAGAGGGTGGTTATTTAGAGCAATGTTTCTCTGCGTTTGTGTGGAGAAATGCCTGAAAGGCAGCAGGAGTGATGTGCTGCAGAAAATGCCCCCTCTGGGATGATATATGAAAATCCTATTCATACACTAAATATTTACTGCCATCACTTAAAAAAAAAAAAAAAAAAAAACCTCTTTTTGATATTTGATTCTTATAACTTCTATTTTGCTAAATAATATTTTGCCTCACATAAAGCCATCTGAATTTTACCAGCTTGATATTTCAAAACTTTTCCTTACAAAATTAATACATGTTTTGCTAAATAGGCCATTCTACCTAAGCATTTTAATAGTGGCAAGGAAGCCTTGAATTTTATATCATTACAGTCTATGATAGAGTATAAATGTAATGATTTGTATGAATGCAGTCATTTGTAAATACCTTTCACTATGCTCTCTCCTTGGTAAGCATATTTCTCTTCCTGCTGCCATCTACCATTACAGCTAAGCCATGAGGTTTAGTGGCCCTAGCCAATTAGAAGATAAAATTGGGGGAAGTTTCTTCCAGAGAAAAAAAGAAAATGGAGAGATGGCCCCTTTGAGCCGTTAGACTGTGGAGGCTGGGCAAGTTGGCAGGCTGTGGAAGTGGCTTCTGACTTACGTGTGTCGGAAAGGTTGCAGAGAAGACTAGACTCAGTAAAGCTTTGGCCCCTTTCCCTCACTTATTTGCCTGGAAAGGGAGGGCTGTCCTGGGATGCCCTGATCCAGGTCAGGGTGGGCGGTTTAGCTCTGGTGAAGGATAGGACCTAAAGAGATAATTCTGAGACTGAGTTCTTGGTGCCCCACTCTTCCATGTGGTATGCAAGGGATCCAGATGTTTCTATGGGTTCTGTTAAATTGGCATGGGGGTGTGGAGAGGGTGGATAAAATATCAGAGGTCCAAGGCTGAAATAAAGAGGAAGCTGGCTAGAATGAGAGTCTACCAGTCACTGTCAGCACATCACCCCCAAAGGCTTCACAGGACCATAATACTTCTGTGGGCATCAGCCTGAAGCCCAGAACAGATGGAGGCACCCACTGATGAAATGAGCCCCATTACTGACTTTCAGGCCTCATTCCAAGATTTTCATCTACTTCAGTTCTGTGAGTTCATCTAGCCTCTTATCTTGGAGCCAGACACCATCTTAAGCAGCATCAGGAGAAGGTGGGATAAATGTGAAAAGTAGCATTTATTTAAAGGACATCTAAATATGGAAAATACACTATATAGACTGAAGGAGACAAACACATTGTTAATGGTTAAACAATGCCTCTCCATTCCAACCTATCTTCAGTCTACTGAGCAAGTAGAAGACTGGGAGAAATAAAACAATTCCAGAAAATTAAGACATTTCTTTTTGTCACCTGAGTGACAAAAAGAAATTTACTGTGTGTAAATTTCCAAACCAATTCCACACAATTGCACTAAAATATAAATACAAACTATCCTTTCAACAGATACTTTTTTCTTTCAGTTCCTCCAACAAAGCCCCTTTCCTTGTAAGTTTTGAAAAGTTGCAAACACTTCTTCATCACAATTCAGCAAAACACTAGCTGCTATGTCATGCTCAGGTATCAATAGCAGAACTTCTTCGCACTCTCCCTCCTTCTCTCTTCTGAGTAACAGGAAGGGTAAGAATCAGCAGCACACACTGGATTTAGAATGGAAAGTATCTTTGGTTCCCTGCTAAGAATTAGCTCTCTCCTAGGAACCACATCATCTTTTCATATGAGCTGTTATCATTTGTTCCTCCTCCTCTTTTTTATTTAGACATGATTTTTGTTTCTCCTCCCCTCACCCCAACTCAAGGCATAAACTTTAATGATGAAATTTCATGCTCAGTCAACTTCTTTACGGTCACTTAAGAAGCATCAGTGAGGTTATAGGCCTGCTCTTCGGAGCACTGCTATCTGTTTCTTATTATAGTGTGGGTGGCAAAGGGCAAAGAGTGGTCAAGCACTAAGTAGCAGAAGCTTCCCCACCTTGGTACTCTGTTGAGTACACCATATTCCCAGATACAAAAAATGGGAGATAGTGACTTCCATCCTTCTGTTTTGGAGACTACAGCTAAAACTCCCCTATGATTTTATTCACTACTCATTCAATCTAATACATAAACTTGCTTTGTTCTTTAACTGGTCCTTTATGCCCTCTACTCATTTTTTTAAGTGACCCGGTTTCAACATGCTGACCTTTTTGGCACAAGCACTTCTTTTCCTGCATCTTTCTTTACAAAATCTCTTCTGTCCAAAACATATCACTATCTCTGATTTCTGAAACACTATCACATCTTTTTTCATTTTCAGCTTAGTTCTTGAAGATAATATATGCAATAACCCTTTCATTCAGATGCAGAAACAAGTACAGCCCACATTCAAGTAGCATTTAACTAACGACAGAAACTGATTTTTATATCACAAACTCAAATATTTGCATTTTAAATTTATTTTGCCTAGATTACCCTCACTTAACAACTCTTGAAAGTTGCAGTGTATAAATATGCTAATTGCATTATGCTGCTAGTGCCATTAAGGTTTTAAGAGTAAAGAGATTGGGATTATGTTTTACTAATGGCTGCATGATCTTGAACAAGTCACTCAACCTCTGAGCCTGAGTTTCCTCTGGAAAACTAACAAAGTATTACTTTTACCAATAGCTACTTTACAGGATGGTTGTAAGGGTTAAATGATAAAAGGTGCAAGTTCTTTGGCACAACAACAAAAACAAGAGAATATATAGCAAAGCAGAGTCTTCTTATTTTGAGCACTTAATTCTTAAAAAAGTAAGAAACAGCAAAGGCAGAATTACCAACTTCAAAATAAAAAGCAATTATTTCTTCTGAGTAGTTATCAACCGAGGAATGTATTTTTCAGACTTTTATTTTTGCCTGTGACCAGACCTGGCATCATTTTAATCAGAAGACCTAAACTATATTTCTCTATTGATATAAAGTAATTAAAGATATCACATGAAGTGTCATAAATTGAGCATAATTGACATACTCTGTAAGTTTCATGTGACATCTAGTAAATTCAATCAATTTGGAATTAAGTAACCACCCCCCAAAATGTGCTTTGCTTTTTAAGATACAGAAACAGTATAAGGTAAGGTCTCCCTTCTTAATGAGTCTATACTCTGTAGTATAGAGTGTGGTATAATTTCAACGATCTTAGTGTCCCTTAAATGACATATGTAATACTTGAGTCCTCTCTAGAATGGGACTCCTGATCCATTGTTCAGCCAACGGTCAAGTACCTCCAGTGAAAGGAACATTACTACTTCATAAGCAAATTTGATTCTCCCCTTTGCCTGGTCTGAATGAAATTTTTCCTTACATTAACTTTCTGAGCAGTATAAATACGAGCACCATAAATTCTACCATCTTGAATTCTACCTTTCGTTTATGCTATGGACTAAATATTAACCTTAAGTTGAAGGCTAAATCTCCAATGTGATGGTATTTGGAGGTGAGGCTTTTGGGAGGAAATTAGGTCATGAGCCCTTCTTATGAAGATACGAAGAGATCAGCACTCTGTCTCTCCAAACTGTAAAAATACAATGAGAAGTCAATCATCTGTAAACCAGGATGAGGGCCCTCACCAGGGCACATCCATGCTGGCAACCTGATCGCAGACTTCCAATCTATAGAACTGTGATAAATACATGTTTGTTGTTTAAGCCACCCAGTCTATACTATTCTGTTATAGCAGCCTGAACTAAGAAAGTAGCTATTCACTTAAATCTTTTATTGCAAAATGGATGGATGAATGCATTAATTGTTCAAAGAAGAAAGTGGGGAAGCTAGGAATTTATCAGGGAGGGAAGGCTCAGTAATCAATGTAGGACTTGATCTGGGCTTAAAAGAATGCCTAGGATTTAAATAATTAAAGAGGGGGAACAAAGCACACTCCAAAAAGGGAATAACCCAGCCAAAGCTCAGAGGCAAAAATGAGGGTGAGAGCCTCAGGGATTTTCTCTTAGGACTATTTGCAATTTGAAAGGAGCTAACTGCAAAGATCAACACTTTCCTTAGGAGTGAGGACTGGATCTAACAAAGGTAAAGACAGCAATGCCTCTGCAAAATTTCACGTGGCTCATGCATCCTCCCCGTGAAAAAGAAGTGGAGGAGATTCCACACTTTTGGAAATCCAGAAATCCCAAAGAGAGAAATTTTCTGTTGTAGGGAGTAATTTCATATAATGCCACCTATGTAGCAGCCCTGAGATTTGTAGCAGCCCTGTATTTTTGCACACCAGGGAACAATTAGGTTGTATATCTGGGCTTATGATATTGATAAACTTAGTTAATGAGTCACAGGTGTGGTAGTGGTAGGCCAGGAAATCCAGATTTGCAAAGTTCCTGACAACGGAGGTGGAGAACTTACATCTCCGAAAACAGTTCTCATCCAATGAACAGTGCTGGAACTCAGAATGCTAATGAATTTTCAGTAGCAGCAACCAAAAGCTTTGTGTCTTATAAATTCAGGAAGAATTCAGTGTCCAAAGAAATGTATGCATTTTAAAATTCAGAGCAAAACAAAATGCTTACTGATTCAAGGGGCAAAGAAGAGAATGCCTCAAATAAAATCAAGTATGAGAATTACATTCTTATTTTAACCCATGCTATGTCATCCAAGCCATTCTTGAATTGTTGTGGCAATTTTTTCAGTCATCTCATAGAAGGCTTTCAAGTGGAATGTTCCCTCCCCCGACCCCAGACCATGAAATGTGTGCCTTCTAAAGATATATAAAAATCTTATTAGGTTCAGAAGAGTATGAAAAACCAATCTTTTTGTCTAATGTACCCCGTACTTCTAAAACAAGTGGTGAAGAGTTAAAGTCCACAGGTTGACAGCTTGGAAAACTCAAGGCAAAAATTGGATAGAATGGCTTATTGCACAAAAAAGATTTGAGAAAATAAATCTTTCTCCACGTGATAAGTGCACGGACATTCTTTATAACTTTACTAGCCCTAATATTTTGGCTGTGGAATTACCCAATATCCTACTGTGGTAAGGAGCTTCAAATTCTCTGGCGAGTTTTAATATACTGTAGAATGAAGAGATCCGTGTATTACAGCATAAAACATGAAATCTTTTTATTTGCTCATATGTGTTTGTTTTCCTTAGTATTTTTCCATTGGCACTAAAGTATGTAAATATTATGACACAACACTTAGTACTAAAAGACTACACCAGCAATAGTTGGTATTTCAAATTATTCAGGTTCTGTTTTGAGTCCATAAAGTGGGGTTGAGTTTTTGACTATGTTATTAGATGAGAAAATGATGGTAATAATAAGTTGTAATAACAGAGAGGATGTTCGATTAGGGGTCAGAAGAGTGGTTTTCCAGTAAAAGTAGTCATTATTTAATGAGTGCTTACTATGTGCCAAGCACCATGTCATTTAAAACATTGCCTCATTTAATCCTCAAGACAAGCGTAAGAATTAGATACTGACATTGCCCTTGTTTTACAAAAGAGGAAACCGAGACTACCATGATTGAAATATAATTTGTTTGAGGTCATCCAGCCAATGAAGAGTAGAAGCCATATCTCAACTCCAGGTAGTCAGACATGGATGCCCATATTTTACATCTTCAATAGTCAGTGATTTTTGTCATTTGCTTACTTTATGTTTCTGTTAGTTATCCTTCTTGTGCCTCTGTTTCCTCATCTGTAAAATGGAAATAATAATAGCAGCCTTGCTCAGTTCATAATAATGTAGTGAAAAGTATGACATTGTACATATGGAAGCATTTTGTCAAATCTAGAGCATAAAAGAGTTTTAACCCTGTTGCGGTTATTTCTCTAAAGTAAAACAAAGAGATTCTGCAAACTGCACGTTTTCACCCAAATCAATTCTTAACATAGAACAATTTTCTAAGTTATCTGTCAAAGTCTGTGGGTATGTGATATTACCCACTCATAAAGCAGGTAGCTGTGCTTACGAAGTGGTTACTGGACACTCTTTCTGTGGCCTGAAGTTGTCTGAGATATTACAGGGTAGCTTAAGGCAAATCTCAGGAAGGCTTAAGGCAAATATACAAGTGGCCTTTAAAAGCAAATAACAACTGATATTCAACAGGTACTACAGGGATCTATTCATTGTGGAAATACTGAAATATTTCTGCATCAACTGACCAATAACTGCTGCCTTGAGCCCCCTAGGGCCTATGCCCCATCCTCATTTGTCTACTTTGGCCACCACAGCTCCTCCCCTGGGGCCTGCTGGACCTCACTGTGCTCCAGCAGCTAAACTATCCTTAGACAAAGCAGGGGGTCTCCAGGACTCTGGGCTGTAACCATCTCTGTTTTGATTGGTTGGTACTCAATTCACTTTGGTTGCTAAACTTTCTCAATATAAACTCTGGAAGTATTCCTAATGAAAGGCATCATTTCAGACCTTATCATCCATCCATTTGCATCTATTTATAAATTAAGGTTAGCAGATTTTTTTCACTGGTGGGCAGAAGAGTCGTTCTCCAGGTCTCTGGGCACTCTCCCTCAGCACTTTCTGGAGCGTACCTCCCTGGAAGTGCATGAGCACACTGTATTGTACTTGTCTGTTTGCCTGTTACTCCTCTTCCTTGTGGGCAAGAGCAGTTTTTTTCCCAATGCCTAATACAGGGACTCCATCAGCAGTGATAGTGAGCTACTGGGACAAGAGAATGAAGAGGAAGAAGGAGGGAAGACCAAGAACTGGTGGAAGTAGCAGGTCTGTTAGTGTTTCCCATAGCTTAAGCTGACCAACCTGTGTCAGAGGTGGGGCCCTTGATTTTCTGAGCATTTTTAGGCATTCCACCTTCAATAATGCTCTGTGTTAGTATAGATTCAGTTGCTTCAGATGCATTGGAAACAAGACAGGGCTCAAAGTCACACAGAACTGAGTTTAGATTCTGTTCCCACTTAGAAGGTGTGTGATCTCTGGTAAGAAACTGAAACTCACTGAGCTGCAACACCCTCCCCCAGCAATAAAAAAAGAGATTGATGATATACACCTAACAATGTGAGAAAGAAATAGAAACAAAATGTGCAAAGAACTCTGAGTGTTGTCGAGTCTTCAATAAATGCTGGTCACCTTCCTTTTATATGGCACTTTAGAATTTATACAGTATAAACCTGTGGGATTTTTATTATAATAGTATAGGAAATTATCCGCAAGCAATTAAAATTTACAATTTTAAAGAGAGGAACCTGAGACTCATATGTAAAATAACTAATCCAAGATCACACAGCAGTAAGCAGAAGTGCCAAGGCTGGAGTAATGGTCTCCTAATGCCTGTTTCACGTTCTTTTGAGTCCATGGGACTCTCAATTTACAATGTATAGGGCCCTTTAAAAGAAAGTGGTAGAGTTATACTTCATTTGGACAACAAACACACCCTCCACAACCCCTTGCCTTGCTACATCTGGTGGTGTGGCAGAAAGGGCATAGTATGCAAAAGCAACTAACATGGTTGGAGGATACACTCTCCTTGCTGCTACTTTGTGTTTCTGGGCCACTTGTTTTTCTTCTTTAGATCTTTATTTTCTAATCAGTTAAATGGATATGTTTTTAGGTGTAAGTGGCATTATCCAATAGCTTTGTAAACTCTGAATAGCTACCTACGTGTCCGGGATACCACCATTCTCACCACATACAACACAGAGTACATTCTTCCAAAGACACAGGCTTTTGCTTCATTGGGCATTAAGTTTCCTAATAAAGATGAAGGCCTTTTGTGGCCTGTCACTTTCACATCTGGTTCTAATGGGCAAGATTGAAGGACATTATGAATTGCTTTTATTTTCCTAAAAAATAATTACTTTAAGAATATTATCATGCTTTCTCTATACTAGAAATTCCAAAGTGATCTAGAAGAGACTCTGAGATTGCAAATATGCAACCTGTTATATGGGAGATACATGCCAGTTGGGTTATTCATCATAAATTTTTATGTTGTGTTACTGTAGCTGCTGAACAGCTGTTGTGCTCTATCCTGGTGGCTGCATTCCAATGGTGGGCAAAGAGGCTTCTAAGTCTGCTAAATGTGCTCTACAGTAATTGCTAATTCAGTGTATTTAGCTCCACAGGGATTGGAGGCATTAAGAAAATAGACATAAGGAAGCAGGTTGCCATGAGCCAATGCTCTGATTTTTGAGAAAAAGGGGAATCTTATGAAGCAGTTGCTGTCTAATTTCACTAGAATTTAATTCAGATCATTTCATTTCAGCAAAGCACTACGCAAGGTGGTAGATGGGGCAAAACAAAAACACCCCACTCTTTCCTGTCCTGGCAGCATGTATATTTCAGCAGAGAAGACAGAAACATATGAACATAATTCCTCCACAGGACCTGAATCTGACTGAACAAAGTAGGACAAAATCATATTTTGATGTGGCCTTGAACACAAACCTTGGTGTATTTACCTGGTTATATGAAAATCATTAGACTTGCCTTTTGTAGCAGACACTGTAATCATCCCGCTCATACATAGCTCCTTAGCCTACATTGCAAGTCATTAGTGGCTTACATGACCAATTTCCTGACATCAGGCACCTGTGTTCTCTGCCTCTCTTTCCTGGCCATATGAATGCTCTTCTTGTACATGGAATAGAATGACAGTGCAGGGAAGCTAATGCTTCCAGGAGTAACCTTCAACTAAGGGAAGATATAAGTTTGTGGATAAATACCTCCCTTTCTTGTCTCTTGGCAGGAAAATTCTGAGGTCTAGTCTATACAGTCTTTTTTTTTTTTTTTTTTTTTTTTTTTTTTTTTTTTTGAGACGGAGTCTTGCTCTGTCGCCCGGTCTGGAGTGCAGTGGCCGGATCTCAGCTCACTGCAAGCTCCGCCTCCCGGGTTCACGCCATTCTCCTGCCTCAGCCTCCCGAGTAGCTGGGACCACAGGCGCCCGCCACCTCGCCCGGCTAGTTTTTTGTATTTTTAGTAGAGACGGGGTTTCACCGTGTTCGCCAGGAGGGTCTCGATCTCCTGACCTCGTGATCCACCCGTCTCGGCCTCCCAAAGTGCTGGGATTACAGGCTAGTCTATACAGTCTTTCAGAGAGTACCCAGCAAGATTGGCTCACCATTGCTCACAGTACTCAGGATTTTATTAATGCACCCTTTATTGGCTTGTATCTAAATGCTTTTCTCACTGATTTGGGAGGATCTCCAATGAATACTTATTTATTATTTTGAGATAATTTTGTTTGTTTTGAGAATTTTAGCCAATGTATAAAGAATCCACAGATGTTCAATAAGGTACCATTCTGCAATTTTTCTAGTTTCCAACCTCCTCAAGTATACCATATACATTCTAGGTCTAGATGTTGAGTGCTGTGACTCAGTTTATGCTGCTCCTTTGACAATAGTGACTTCCTTTGTATCATTAAATTGGACGCAACCATTAAAAGTGATCCCCCTAATACCCTAGATTTAACTGTATCACTTTATCTCACCTTGTGTTCCAACTGGTACCCGGCATCCCTATCTCTGCACTGTTCACTAGACACTATTACAAGTATAGTTTGTCTTTTTGGCACAGATCTTTGGTTTTTAACTCCTCTCCTCTGCTGCTAAAACATCAACTTTCTCTTCAAATTATTTCCAACTCTGATCATTACAGGGAACACTCCAGCCCAAACCAGAACTTTCTTAAATCTCTATATAGGAAACACTTCAAAGGTCTTTGCTGTGTTGCATTCCCTAGGACTCTGCAAGTGGGCAGGGCTGTTCTGCTCAATATTTGCTATTCATAATGTAAGGGCAAATTATGCTCCAGTAACTGATATGTAAGCTATGGGAAAAGAGGGCAAGCATGTGATTTATCGAGAATCAGAGAATTTCCAAAACTGGTTTGTGGGGATGCTTTCTTTAAAAAAAGTGACTGAATAAAGGAGTTTAGTCAGAGATTAGCTACACTAGACAGGAATTATCTGGCAGGAGATAGAATCGGGAAAGCAGAGACTAAGAGATCAGACAGGCAGAATAAAGAAGAGCAGACCTCTATTAAGGCCGAAGGGGGAAAATAATGACGTCCTGGTGAAAGGATGGGCAGCTATCAAAGAAGGAAATAAAATATCCTGAGGACCAGGACACAAAATAGTATACACTATAATCCATGATTTTCTTTTTCATTGTCTCTTCTTGCAACCTTATGTCATAGATATTAGAATCTCCTCTTTGCAGATGGGGAAAGAAACTCAAATTATTCACTTGTGTGTGCAGATAGTGACAGTCAGGATCTACATAACTATTTGATGCCGTAGTCAGGTCTCTTTTCTTAATATCACACTCTAAGCAGAGTTCAAAATCCAGTCAAAAAAATGAACCAGGTACAGGTCTCTGCAATCAGACGCATGTATCTGTCTTCTAACAGAAGTGGGCTAATGGGAGTGTAAGCCACCTAGAGCCCACAGACATAAAAAGGCAGGCAGAAGCACCTGAAGAAGTGAATGCCTGTTGGTTCTGAGAGATGGGGAGGACAAATACAAAAAAATGACATCCTCTGAATCTAGAAGATTCATAATTGTGCCACACATCCTCTCTATCACCCCTGCCCCACCATTCAAGGTATCCATGCTGAAACCAGTATTAGTTACAGCTTTGAAAACAAAAAAAAGTTAAAGGGCTTATTTGCAGTGAAATCTCCACATTCTCACAGGACGATAAGCCCTATTGGGTGAGAAAATGCTGAGGCAACAGGGTTAGCATTCAGGAAGACTCCTATGAGCCCAGGTAAGTGGGCATGAAAGCGGCATATCAGCATATGAGCTCCATTCAGCGAGAGCAAATGTAAGGCAATATGTTTCGGGGGAAATAATCCACACTACAAGATTATGAGCTCCAAGCTATCATTAACAATCCAGAAACCTGTGAGTGCATTATTCACTGAAGGCAATGGCTGAAAATGTTGCCAGAGCCAAGAGACCCATGAAATGCTGTGATTCCTCATGGAGTTTTGTATAAACAGAACCAAAAGCATTGACCATACTTCCACTGGAAACAAAACAAAACATGGTGTAACAGCACCTGAGTGCATCCTGCATTTGCTCATCCCTCCCCAGCATACAGAATGAAGCTGGACAAGATCCAGACTAATTATCATGGTCAGGAAGGAAGGTTTCTGCTAAAAATCAGGAGATTAAGAGTTGTCCATTTGATAGGAAGGCAGCCACACAAAGAGATGGTGAAAAGGTACTCTTTTTCTTAAATTATATTTAAATAATAACTTAATGTGGATATTTTTAAAAATTCCACATCATCTACAAGTGTTTTAAATGTAGAGTGCTTCCCAGAGCACCACATCTCATAAAGTCCAGACTTTCACCCTTTATCCACACATTAATGTATTTGTTCCTGAATCCAAAAACCATGTGCTAACTGCTGGTTTGTGCCAAGAACTGATTAGGGGTTAAGATGAGGTGTTAGGATACAGAGATAGATAGGCTCTTCTCTCAGAGAGTTCAACATATTTAAGGAATAAAGCAAGAAAATCTGTATTATATATAATATCTGTTATGTAGTGTGATTATTCCCATTAATTGAAGACTGTCCCCAGATCATGATGGCTGGTGAGAAATATGTCCTGAGTTAATTTTGGGGAGGGTGTAATAAAATGTGTTTTCTATTATGTGACCCTGTATGCTTTCCTTTTTATATTTCCTTTTCAATTGCACACTGACTTAATCTAAGAGGAATAATAAAAATAGTGAATAGTGGATGCAAGCAGCATTAAAACTGAGCATTTAGCATGCCAAAACACTTTTTTTTCCAAAACTATTAATATGGTGATTCCCTATTGTGTAGACTCTTCATGTATAAACTCATATTTTACATACTCCTTTCCTTTCCTTTCCTGGTAAAGGCTTATCCTAATATATAACATTTATTTTTTATAATGCATAGTTCATTTTTTTCTCAGAGCTTATAATACTAGAGATTTGTGGGCTTCTGAGTGCTTAATTTCTCAACTTTGACCTTGTATCAACATGAGATGTAGAATTTAATACTTTATTGCATTATTTATATGCTCTTCATCACTACAGATCCAATCATGCTTTATTAACTACAGTGACTGCACTAGATAGAACATAATTTCTTTAAACAGCAGTGGTAGGCATCCTAGAAACTGTATCTCAACAACAAAGTTAAAACCTTTCATAGGCAAGACAAATCAGTGAGATCTGATGGGAAAAATTCCAGGACTGATCTAGCAGGCTTTCTTTGTAATGCATATGCTACATCAAATGCCTATTTTAGTGCAGACAAAGGCAAAGTTCAACAAAGATTCCATAAAGTTGTTCAAATTCAATTGTACAGGTCAGCACTTTAATAAATCATAAACAAATATAGTTAAAATGATACAGGAGATACATAGGCATTCACTTCTAATCGTTCTTAAAATTTCTGCGTTATTTTTATGTCAACAAATTAAGAAATAAAGAAACCATCTCCATTCAATTAATAACATCGAGGAAAACATCTCTGAAGATATTGCAACAATTATTTTTGAGGAGAATTTGAGCCACTTGTGTCATTTAGAGAAAATAATTCAGATTCATATTTTGTTGTTGTTCTCTTTTTTCACTATAAATTTCCCTGCAGTAGGTTTAGATATCAGAGGTCAAGTGGTTGTTTTCCTCCTGGATTTGGAAACAGAATGTCTCTTTTTTATTTCTTGAGTAGCCATCTTTTTGCACTAGCAGCTTCACCTTGCACCCTAATATATTCAAGTCAAACTTGCCTTTAAAATGCATGAGCCAATCTTCACTTCCACTGAATTTTTTATTCTTTGATTTCTCATAAGATTGTTATTTCACAATGTCAAAAAACCTGAAAGGTTTAGGTTGAATGTCCAAACTCAAAGGCACCAGTGCTAAGTTTGATCTTAAAACCCCAAAATCAAAGGCCTTCTCATTTCAGTCACACATTTTGCCTGTTGCTTTACAACAATAGAAGTAGCAATTAGTAGAACCTGGCTTTATCCTTTTCCAGCCAAGTTGTAAAAGTTTGACTGTGAGATGACTAAAAAAATAATGACACAGATGCATTTTTTACTCATGTACATTAAATTCTATGTTTATGAAGTCACTTTCTCCCAAATGATTGCTGTTTCTGAGTCTCTTTAGATGGCCCCACAATGTTTCCACAGAGCACAAAGCATATTGGGGCTTCCTTTTTGGAACTGTCTTCCAAGTTGCTTTATGAACAGGCAAGGACATCAACATTATTCATGTGTCAGAGGACGTACTCCTTTGATTTTCTCCCTTTTTCTGTTCTTCTCCTTAGCTGTTTTATTTGCTTCCTGCTCAAACTGAAGAAAGTTGGAGGATCCTTAAAGAAGTGCTGGCCGGGAGCGGTGGCTCACACCTGTGATCCCAGCACTTTGGGGGGCCAAGGCAGGTGGATCACAAGGTCAGGAGTTCAAGACCAGGCTGGCCAAGATGGTGAAACCCCATCTCTACTAAAAATACAAAAAATTAGCTGGGCGTGGTGGTGGGTGCCTGTAATCCCAGCTACTCGGGAGGCTGAGGCAGAGAATTTCTTGAACCCAGGAGGCGGAGGTTGCAGTGAGCCGAAACCGCGCCACTGTACTCCAGTCTGGGCGACAGAGTGAGACTCTGTCTCAAAAAAAACAAAAACAAAAACAAAAAAAACAAAAAACGAAGTGCTGAACTGGGGACTGTCTTGAAGCAGAAAGTAAACGAGAATAGAAATTGTACCTAGTACAAGTCACCAAGATCAAATATTGCTACTAAATTCCTCTAAAAGAAAAAATAAAGTGTTTGGACCTTGTAGAAAAAAAAAATAATTGCCTAATTTTAGTGAGATAAATTAGAGCAGCTAAATCTAATACATGACTATTATAAAACTGACTAGCCATTGGACTATTGAAAAAGCTAATTTAAATGTGCTCATTTAACATGCCTCATAGACTTTACTCTGTGTGTATAATTTTTAGACATGTCTCCAAAGTCAACATTCAGAAAACCTCACAAAAACATGTATTTAGTATAAATACACTGTTTTGTTTTTCTAGTTTTATAATTAACCCACATGACATAATTAGTTGAAGGAAATATATGAAAGCAAAACAAACAGAAGCCATATTGTTATGGGAGTACTATAGATATGAGAATATAATAGATGCTTTTCTAACAGAGATTATAGGACTACTACAAAGGCAAAAATAGAACAATGATAAAAAATTGCAATTACCTGCATGCACTTCTGTGGAAAATCTGATTGTACCAAAAGTGGAATATCAGATAAATTCTTTACAAGAGCTGATGAAGACAGAGGAAGGACAAGTATAGAAAGTGCTCTAATGCATTTGATCTTAATGCCCATTGGACATCTTTATGGGTTAAAACGGTAGTTCTTAGGCCAGGTGCAGCAGCTTAGGTTGGGTGCTGCAGCTCATGCCTGTAATTCCAGCACTTTGAGAGGTCAACGGGGGCAGATCAACTGAGGTCAGGAGTTTGAGATGAGACCCCATCTCTACTAAAAATACAAAAATTAGCCAGACGTGATGGTGCATGCCTGTAATCCCAGCTACGTGGGAGGCTGAGGCAGGAGAATCATTTGAACCCAAGAGGTGGAGGTTGCAGTGAGCCGAGATCGCACCACTGCACTCCAGCCTGGGTGACAGAATGAGACTCAGTCTAAAAATAATTAAATAAATATATAATAAACAAAAAATACATAAGGTAGCTCTTAGAATAGACATGAGCATATTCCATCTGCTCACTGAATTCACAAAAGCTGTTTATGATGGTTTTATTGTGACCAACAAGAAACTGAATTCAGTTGGAAAAAGATGGGCATTTTGGGAGAAAGTGCCATTGTGATTTTGTAATTGAAGAAAAGAATGCAAAGCAGTATTATTTCACTCTGTTTCATTTTATAATATTTCATAACTTTCTTCATTACAAAAAGAATTTGTGGTGATCTGCAAAGATACAGACATAGCAAATAAGGATGACTACAAGCCCAAAGTGAAGTTAATACCAAAATTAATAGCATGAATTCCTATACAACACACTTTTTAAATGAAGTCACAAGCTTTTATTTTCATTTTCTTTAAGAGGAAAGCACGATTAGTTACAAGACTTACAGGAAAATCATAGCTCATCCAGATACATAATACAAAAGTCATTTATAGTGGGGATATAGAACTATGACAACAATCTCAAGAATGTATATAAGAAGAATAAGTGAAACGATCAATTTTATAAGAATGTTTCTTGTCTTGTGATGTCCCTTATAGGACCTGATATTATATCAAAATAAAATTCAGCTACAGAAATATTTTATAGTTTGATCCATTGTGAAATGATTACCTCTCTCTGTGGAACCTTTAAAGCTATCCAGGGACAATGAGTTTGAACTTACATTCCATTAAAAGTGCCAGGAGGGGAAGCTTTTTTCTGTTCCTACATATGTATGAGGTTGTATAGGGTGTAACAAGTAGGACAATGGAGAGATGCATTAACATTCATTAAAAATTGAGGAACTACAAAGGAAGCATCCTGAATAACTGTCCCTATGTTCCTATCAGAGGAAAATAAAGCTGTACTCACAAAGTTCCCAAGAAAGTAATCTTGCATAGGATATTTAGCATAGAGTATCCCATTCACCCAAAAATCATGATTGTTTTAAATAATTGGAGCTAAAGAAGATGAGAAATTGTAGAAATTAACTTTGAATCATTATTTCCAGAAAAGAATATGATTAATACAATTCACATGAAACTCTCTTGATCATATTTTTAAAGTCATGTAATAAAAGGTGAAAAGAAAGACATGAAGACAGATATCATATGTGCTTTGAACATGTAAACATAGTGTCAAGAAAGCTTAAGGCAGGAATAAGCTTCAGGTTGGTAAAATGTCCTGAAATCAATAAGAAATAATGCTTACATTTTTAAGGTTTATTCTGAAAATCTTGTAGCTTACCGAAGATAGTGACCCAGCAACAAAAGAAAAAGGGAAGCCAAGATTTTTAACTCCTGGGTTTCATCCATTTTCACTAGCAAGAAACTAAATCTTCCCAGTAGAAAGGGTAGAATAAACATTGTGGAAACAAATTAAAGTTCTGGCAGATGAGTTGGTAGTAAATTATTATCTGGGCAATTTAAATGTCTTCAAATTTCCAGGTCCAGAAAGACTTTATTGCAAGAATGGAGAAGAACGTGCACTAAATCATAGACATTACAGTGGAACAAAAATTCCAGTTTTAAGAAATGGGAAAAATTATGGATCAGTGAACTTAATGATGATTTCTAGCAAAATTCTAAAATGAACTGGAAGACAGATTAGTTATGTGAGTTTATTAAGAATTTATTTTTGGTGATGGAACTAAACTTATTTTTGTTTTCCATAATGCAGCAAATCTAAAGTCTTTAGATATTTTTTATCTTTTTTTCCACTCAATCATGTCACAAAGTGTACAGGAAATACAAAGACATTATAGTCTGGATACTAGTTCACTGTCATTTATAGACTCATAGATGTCAAATTAATGGAAACATTTAACACCTTTCTCCCCCTAAAAAATTACATTGCTTAATGGTGAAATATACACTGAAGGTATGTTTTCCAAGATGTGCCATAGAACATCTAGGTCTATATTGATACATACATATGTATATGTATATGTATATATGCATCAGTGTCCATGTCTATGTCTCTATGTATCAATGGGCTGAATGTAAACAAAGAAAGAATGCTTTTGAAATCTGTAGGTAACACCAAACTGAATGGATGACAAAATTAGAATCCAAAGTGGTCCCAACATATGAAATCATTAACTTTTTCATTTATTCCTCAAACACATATTGGAACTTTCAATTTGAGAGCCTGTTATGTACCACTACAAGCATGTGGATACAAAGACAAAAAAGCCGTTCCTCAATATGCTCAAAGTCTGGAGAGACAGATGAGCATGAAATCAGACAACAACATAAATGGTGAAGTGATATAGCAAGGGAGAGGAAAGGTGCCCTGGGAGCCCAGGAGAGGAAGTGTCTGTCTCTGCCTGAGGTAGAAGGAAAGATGATTGGGATTGTATCATTAAAGAAGTTAGTCTCAGGTCAAATAGTGTTAATAAGTAACCAGAAAAAGAGAGCTGAGATGAGGGAAGCTTACACAGAAAAGGCCTAGTGGTCAAAGTTGAACATAGCCTCAAAAAAAGGCCAATAATGTATTTTGCCTGAGATTTTAAAAAAATTCTAACAATTTCAAAATTTGTAATAGAAATACTGTGCCTAAAGGATGGAAGAAAGGGAAGCCCTTGCTGCACTTTTTGACCCTTTTTTGACACCAGCCCTCCATAGAAAATAGCTAGAGGCAGCAGCGTGATTATAATGTATTTTACAGATTCCAACAAAGGGAAAAGTCTCTCACAGCTGAATGTACCTTGTCATCTTTTTATTTCTACAAAAGGAGAGTGCAATGTTTTGTAATAAAAACTCATCCACAAAAACGTTTTCTGTTAAACAGATATTTTTAAATGTCTAAGCAAAACAAACGTAAAAGATTTTATTTTGCTTTCAAATCTTTTTTCCTTTTTCCTAGACTCTTCCTGTGTAATGAACACAATCCTCATTAGAGAAACCCTCATCATTCCAAAACTAAATTAACTTTTTATTGAAAAGTTTTCAGTATATAAGTCTCAGAATTGAAGAAAAATATATTTTGCATAGCTATATTTGGTTTTCACTAAGTTAAAAACAAAACTGAGTTTTAAACAACCAGGGAAGAAGATTAAAATTATACAGAAACAGATAAATCTTAGCGTCTGAATGATTACTTTTAGAAATCCAAATATAGACACACACACACACCCCTCTAGAAATATAGATTCAGTGCTCAATAAGCTGGTCACATCAGCTAACAACAGGCTGCTTTTCAGGAAGATCTCCCAAAGATACGGCTATTCAGGTAAAAAGAGTCTCCAAACTAATTTTTAAAAAACTGTCTCATTTTCCTTCTAAAGTATTCTGGTTTTCTTTGAAAGCAGAGTATCCCAAGTTGCCTAGGTAACATGATGGTTGACTGTGGTAGCAACAAGTACATTCAGAATGGATCTATACTCCAGGTGACATGGTAAGGATGTTGTGAGTTGTGCCAAGTCAGCATATAGCAATCCCTTATTTGGAGAGAAAGTCTATTGTCTTGTAAATTACACTGTTGAATTGGTTAGGATGAATCTCTTTGGATATAAACAGTTCAGACTGTTTAAATAAACTTCATTCGTTTAACTGCAACTCATGTGTGTGGCTGGGAAATGTAATCTAAAGCATGAACATCTGCTAAATTTGTGTAAAACATAGCAAACGAGAATCATATTAAACCCAAGTAAATTGGTAAGTGATATATTCATAGAAATATCTAATATTTACTATTAGGCATTTTCATTCATTTAGTTGAAATTCACCTCTAAAATAGACAAAACCTAGGCAGATAATACGGGTAGTAAAGGAATGGAACAATTATTCTTAGCTAATTTATGATGTATATTAAAATTAGTCTTATTGAATGATACCATGCATCATGACATAACTACAGCACAGGCTGCTAGCAACATTGTCAAATATATGCTAGGCTTAAACTGGTGAAAAGACAGTTTCTAGGAAGTGATTTGCAACTACAATTGAAATATGCCTTGATAAGCATTTCTATTGTTTTGAAGCTACCAGCTTAAAGGAGATAGGATGAGCCTCTTTGTTGATTGGACATTACTACTGGATTCATGGATCTAGGAGTTGAAGCAGAACGAGTCTAACTCATTAGTACATAGGCCTAATGGAATGTCTGAGAAGTCTAAGCTATAATTTATTTGCTTGAAGTACAAAGGTTAATGCAATGATGCCTTCTGTGTTTTATGGCTGCTACAGCTGGGAGAGTAGTTACCAACAGCTGTCTGTTAGCTTTAGCAATTATTTAGTCTAGGAAGACCAATCCTGCGTATTTAGCCCTGTTCTGTATGTATGCCCACACACTTGATGCTTAACTAAGAAGGTACACATAATATTTGTATAATATCTTTTCATATTTATGTATAAACTCTATTTATGTGCTATATACAAAACACATTATATTTGTGTATGTATACATACACACACACACATACACACATATTTCCCAGCCTTGCTCTTGTTTTCTTGGTTCCAGTGCTCTAAAATTCTTGGAATTGCCATTACCTAGCAGGATGTTATCATTAGCAGGACTTTCAAGGTAGGAAACACCTCATGACATTTGGAATTAGAAGAAGATACAAGGGTAAAGGGGGGAGCCCAGACACCTCCTGATGGTCTGCCTGTAGTTTTCCTATAATCACTATTAGCACTTGGGGAGAACTAGGTAAAGAGTTTCACTCAAGGAAGCAGATTCTCTGACTTCAGCTTTTCCCTTTATCAAATAGAGGGAGAAGTGACTGGATGATTTCTAAGGCATTTTTCAGTACTAAAATACAATAATACCTGTCAGGGTCAGATCACAGCCCACAGTGGCATCATGGTTCTCAGGCAGCTGCTAGAAACTAATGACCAAGAAAACATCAGTGCCTGGGAGTCAGGGCATAGGTATTCTAACATCGGGATAAGAGGCCAAGAGCAGAAGAACCCAGGCAGAGAGAGCTGCATATTTATCAGAAAAATCCAGTAACATGACAGGGGTGCATGCAAAAGGATCTCAGATGGGTGCATATGTTCAGTTTTCTTAACTCCCAAGTCCTAATTCCTTAACTGCAAGCTAAACAGAAGAACTATTTCTTGAACTAGAGCAATCAGGTATTAGTCAGGATCCATCTATTTCATTCTCCTTTCACTTCAACTGACAACAATCTCCACATGATGGGAGGTTAACTGCCCAGTGCCTTAGTTTTCCTCATACATAAAGAAGCGACAATACAATGGTTTAATTAATCTTTGTGATTATGGAGGAAATGAACTTGAACAGAATAAAATACAATTAAGCACATGGTAGTCTTTCTTAAGGTGACTACAGGGTCTCAATTAATTGTATTTTTCTCACAGAATATAAAAGTACAAATCTTTTTCCTCTTATGCTTGGCGTGGGGATGGTAGGTAGAAAAATTTCTACAAAAAAAAAAAACCCAAAACTAAACAATAACAACAACAACAAAGCACAGATATCAAGTAGAAATTTAATGTTCTTAAAAATTCTTCAGTCATGATTTATGCTACCCTCAAGATAAGGCAACAAACGGAAACTACAGAGGAGGAAGCCAGATGTTACAGTGTGCCTTTTCTTTCATTTCCTTCTCCCGCTAGCTGTATCCCATTCTATTAATACATATTTAATAGGAACATCACTTCAGAATTTTCTAAGAAAAAAATCTGAGAAGGAACATTTTTTAACATAGCCCAGTGCAGTTGTCAAATTATGGACTCCAGAGTCTGGCAGCTTCGGGTCAATTTGTGGCTCTGCATTTCCTGGTTTTGCGACCTTGGGCAGGTTAATTAACCTGTGTGTGTGCCTCAGCTTTCTGATCAATAAAAGGAAATAATAATAGATTTACCTCATGAGTTGTCATTAGGACTTAAGGAATGAAAACATGTAAAGGACTTAGAGCAGCATCTAGCACATAATAAAACTCAATAAACATTAGCTACCATTGTATTAATATTCTTTCTTTCATTCCTTCTGATACGGAAAGGAGGCAGGGAAATACTTGGTAGAAGAGGGCGGTCCCCGGTAAAGGCCCCACCCACCCTCCTGGGTCTACAGCCCTAAATGAGAACTTCACATCTTTGCTTTCCTGCCAGGATGTTGCTGCTTCCAAAACCACCCTGGCCCACCATGCCCCCATCCTGTACCCATAATCTCCCCAAATCCACTGGCAGGGGAGCAGAGCAGTGCAGCAAAGAAGAGAAAAGAAGTGTCTGAATGTTGATGAGGCAGCTGGACGGTAGGAAAGAAGTTTGGCCAGGGACAGCGGAAATCCAGGGGAAGATTATTTTCACACTCCATCCCCTTCCAGCTCCCATCCCATTGACAGCCGCCTCCATCACTCAACAAAACCTCTGCATTCACCGTCCTTGCAGTCCATGTGACCTGATTCTTCCTGGACACCAGACAAGGACCCAGGTACCAAGAGGGCAGGGTGTAAAAGGATGTCACCCTGACTCTCCACTGAGCTGCTTAACATTTAGCTGTCCATGGGCAGCAACAGCTGAAAGAGCATTAATTGTAACACACTCTTAGATGCTACTGTGGGGCTGATGCCTAAAAGCGCTCACTCTGGCCCTGGCACCCACTTGCCTGTGTGCTCCTGATCCCACAAGGGTTGTGAGCATATGGCCGAGTAAGGAGCCACTCGACCACACCCCTCTCTCAAGTCCCATGAAGCGGGTCAGGGAACTCTCCTATCTCACTTCTACATCTCTATTCGCTGCTCTGCTTTTTATTTACATTACTATCTTCTAATTGCTCAAAAGAAGGCTAGGGTTTGTTCGGGGGTGGGGGGTGGGGGGAAGAAAACTTTGCTGTCTTACAATTTGCTTCTCTTAAGTACAGTTCCTATATTAAATCATAAAAATTGTTGACACTTTTACGGGAATTAGAGGCAAAATGACAGAACAAAGTCTACCTGTGCATGCGCCTGCATGTGCACACCCACCCCCATGGAGTAAAAATGAAACCTAATGGTGCTAGAAGAGAAAGAGCAAGACATTATCTTCAAATATCATTTAGGGAATTGAAGAATAATACAGTTTAATAATAATATTTTACATGAACAAATTTCCCCTCTTTTGAGAAGAGCTTAATGTGCTTAATTTGCTTTTCATTTATATTAATCATTTCTTATCTCTATTAAAGCACTTATCACATGGTATTGCAATTTATCTATTTATACGTCTATCTTCCCTACTAGACCATGAAATCCTTGAAGACAGAGGCTCAATATGATTCATCTTTCTAACCTCAAGTCTAATATAGTGCCCCAGAAAATCATACTCAATTAATATTTCTTGAATAAACAAATAAATGAATAAACTCCTCTATCATATTGTTGGTCTAATTAGTTTCCATTATAGATAGTTCAAATTACATAAGCTTTAAGCAGGCCTATAAAGTTATAAAAATCTACAGTTGTAATTTAAGCAGTAAATTTTGCAGTGTTCCAAAAAAGAATGCTTTTTAATAGAATCTGGTCACAGGTTTTTGAAATACTAAACTTCTTGGTAGTCCAAATTTTGGACTTGGTAGTTCAAAGTTTTTGAGGAAAATTAGCCATGTCATTAAGAGATAATATCTTACCCTCTTTGGGCCAGTTCAGATGGTAACAACAGGAATTTCATTCCTGCTGTTCCTTCACCCTACAGACATACCCCATTTGCAGTTCTCTCTCTATTGGGCTGGTCTCGTTCTCTCCCTAACAGGGACTCTGGTCCTAAGAAAGTATTACTAAAAAGTGTCATTCTCAGAAGGGGTAGTTTAGTAACAGTGTCAGTTTGAACCTACTTTCCTTGCTCTTGGTCCAGAATTTCTGCCTGTATTTTGACCCCCTTCTACTTGGACCCTTAAGGTCTATTTTTTCTTTTCCCCTCTTTCCCTAGAGTCTTTAGGTATCCCAGCCTGTCTTGTGTTTCTGATCTTTGATTTTCCTGAGAATGGCCCAGTCTCTTTTTGCTCTATACTTGAACTTACATCTCAGATTGTAAGATCCCACAATGGTTACACTGGATAAAAGCTTAAGAGTCAAACAGATGAGGAATGTAAGGACTAGAGAAGTGCAGTGACCTACACTAGGGTAACTCAGCAACTTAGTGTGAGTGCCAGAGCTGGAGCTAAGCTCCCTTGTTTTCGTGTCCAGCCCTTTCCCATTACATCATGAAGATCTGGTTAACTTGTTCACATGAATGTTAAAACTGAAGGCTCTACTTCTTCACCTGGCTTACATTGTAGGTCCTGATTGACTTCTTGTCATAATTTCAGGGATTCAGGTTAATTAGAACTTTCATATCACTTCCATTTTCTTGGTTTTTATCAACACCTGGGCCTGCTCTTTTTTTGTCTTTTCTAGCTACACTTTGGAAGACTTGGCACTGAGAAAATTCATGTGGTTACTACACACTACCTTAAGACATTACAGAGTCCCCCTAGGCTTCAGGGGAAAGGCCAGAACATGCACAACCAGCAGATGCAATCTTTCAACAAATGCTCGCATGCAGACTATGGACCACTGACTTATGCATGTAAAGAAATTTCTCAAAGAAACTTATATCGTCTTTTATTTCTGATCAGAAAATCTCCTTGATTTTCTATATTTACTTGGATGACTTGCCTAGTTTGAAGCTTTAATATTCCAAATCTCATCCTCTGTCAGTAATTTCTGTAATTATTCCTTGCTTTTTCTTGACCTACTCTCTATCGTGTTTTTCAAACCATGTATTGTGACATATTAGTAGGTTGTGGAATCAGTTTAGTGAGTTTCAATAATTTAAAAAAAATCAATAGAAAAGAAAGGGAAAATAGAATAGATCATGCATAGAAAGGTAAACATTGCTTTGGGAAACTTTTAAATATAGATACAACCTATATATGAGTATGAATAGATGTATGTGTATATCTTGATACTAAGTAGAATGTATTTTTTTTTTTGTAGGTTATGATCAAAATCACTTGAAAGCCACTGACCTAGTCTGTATTTACTTCTAATGAGAAGATATGAAGTCAGGATGTTATTTTTCTTAGGAATTCTTCAGTGATTTTCATTCTCAACTTGTAAAATCAAGTGTATTTTCAGAAACAGGAGGAGGAAAACAGGGCTCACAATAACTGCTTTAGCTCTAGGTTGCACAGAAAGTGTGCAATCAGATTTCTAATGCTATTCCAGTGAACTGAAAGTCTAAATCAATTTTTAAAGATATGATTTGTATGCAACTTTTCAGAACACCAGATACTGCATAAAAGAAGGTGCATGTATTCTCTTGCCAGCTTTAGTTAACACCTGCAGATCAGTCAATTCCTAGCTCTCTATGGTGCTTTTCTTCTTTGCATATTGTTCTGCTACTCTTTTACTACATTAAAATCTTAAAATATTTGACTAGTATCTCTGGAGAATATAATTACTGTAGATGTGTGCTTGAGATACTCTTATCTACTTTGGGGAAGGTAGGGGCAAAAGAGATGAAGGGAAAAATTGCTGTGTAAATCCTTTATGTGTCTGAAAAGTAAATTAGCAAAGAAGGAATGGAAAAAGAGTAAAGAATGTCCTTAGACTGATGATTTTAAAACCAGAAAGCAAAGTAGCTTCCAGCCACCCAGAGTGTAAAGTTTTTAATGCTTTGTTTTCTCATATTTAAAGGAAACATAGGCAAACAAAATATATAATTAAAAACAATGAATAGAAATGACCTTTTCTGAAGATTAGAGATGAAAAGGAATGCAGACATAATTAAAGATCTGAGGAGAGGAGATGGTTGTAAATCAGTCATTTCCATCACACTCAAATGTGATTTATAGAAAATTACAGCTGTTTCTGGCACCAGACCGGGAACGGCTGGAGGAATGTTCCCCCCATCCAAACACCCAACCTTATTTTTAAATGTTTGCTTGAGTGACAAATTTCTTTCTCAGTGGTTAAAACAAAACTCTATGAACCAGAAAATACGTAAACTCCAGATAGCTATGGCAGGATGCATACCACCAGATAGGCAGGTCCTGCAACAACCCCTCAACTCAGTTCTCTCCAGTTCTCAAAGGATGAGTTGATTATTATTCTTTAACTAACAAGGGAGACCCCTGTGTTATTCTGCCACCAAGAATAGTACAGGAAGAGTCACAAAATTTAGAGAGGTAAAAGGCCTGAGACATTGTCTAACTTTTTTATTTGGTCAATACAGACATTGTCGCTTAGGAAAATGAAAAGACCTGTTCAAATTTATCCAAGTATCAATCGTAAAATGAACTCGATTCACTACTAGGCCAGTTCTATAAACCATTAAGCACCCCAGATTTGTTTAGATAAACAATTTAACTCTGATAATTTTAAAAAGAAAGTGCATGTTTTGAATGAACCAAAACACAAGATCATGTTCCCCATAGTTATTAAAACTGAAAGGACATTTTACAAAAGGGACATTCACTTCATGTCCAGCCAAGTCCAACGTTAAGACCATTAGATTAGTCACGTTGGTCAGTGATGTTAATTCATTTGCCCAAGGTCACACAAAACGTAAGAGGTGGAGTTTGAGACTCTGGTGTACTTGATTCCAAAGGGCATTCTTTAACCTCTGTGTTCTGCCAACGTGAAATTAGCAGCAGCGGATCTGAGGACTAAGGTACAGATACGAACATAATCTAGCTGCTAACACTTAAGTCTCATAATGTTGTAGAGTAAGATGTGGTTGGACAATGAGAGATATTACTTTCATTTATTAAAGTTTATCAAAAGGGATTCTAGTTTTGACACCACATGCCAGAGTTGTGCGCATCAGGCAATCCTCAAGTTGTATAGCCTTTGGAAATATGTTGGCTTTTTCTGAATAAAGATTTCATAGTATTTACTGCAGCCACAAACTCAAAACCAATTTTAGTAGGTTGACTATAGTTACAAACCAAGGTACAGTGCAGACAGTACCTCGTTATAAACACTGTCTTTCCTGTGCTTCACTTGTCTTATGAGAGAAAGGGAGCTTTCTCATAAAGTTCTGACCCTGTTCATCTTCAAAGGTACCCTTAATTCCAATAGCAAATTTTGCTACAAATGACTTCAGCTTATAACATTTCCTATTTACTCTTAGCACGATTTCTTACTCTTAAAAATATATATAATGAAGTAAGACACAATTGTAAGAGAAAATAAAATAAGTCTCACAGTGAGATAGTGTTTCTCTTCATTATTCTTATTAGGACAATTTCTCTTATCAAAGCTACTTTCCTTTGGCCACAGAACGGGCGCTTTTATTCTAGCTAGCAGGCTATGTTGTCAGTTATTATTTCTGGCCCTTCTAGTATCTATCTTCAAGTCAGTCAGATGAAAGTGTTCCACTTAAACAAATATCAGAGTGGCACCATTACTATGGCAACCAGAAACAAGAGCTTTCTAAGATGGAAAAAAAAAAAAAAGTCCATGAGGAAGGAGAGGTATTATTTATTTTGCATTAAATAAAGTGCATGCAAGTGTAATCGTTGAAAAAAGCCTAGAATATTAAGAAGAGATAATAGAATAGCCTCCCTCAAACCCACCCTCACACTTTACCTGCTTTTCATTATTGTGAGCAAAATCATAATCCTTCAGTGGAAGAATTGAGCTATCTTTCATGAGGACTACCAAATAATATCAATTATTTCAAGCCATTTACTATTAAAAGTGTTGTAGAGTTCATTTGGAAAATAAATGCACATATGTGCTACATATTTAACAAGGAGATATTGATAATAAGAGCTTATGACTCTCAGCTGAGTTCCTAAAAATCCAATTTTCAATCATCTATAGATCAAACATCAGTCCACATCTAAATCTCGGTAGCCTTGTTTGAGACTGGAGAAAGGGATTTCAATTTGCCCATGGAGCTTTCTTTGAGAGCACATTTCAGATGTTAGTAGGCATCAAGCTTGAACATCTTAGTGGCTGAATTTCAATTCCTTTAAACTTGTTTTTAAATCAATTCTAGTTACATATTTATACATTTCATATGTTTTTATCTCCCATCATGCCTTCTTTCAAAATTAGTATAAAATAATACACCATAAAGACCAGTTGTATTTCTAACATGTCTACACACTTAAATATATTTAGTGTTCTTGCCAGCACATATTTTGAAATCTTGAGGCTGAAGGGATGTTATTGTTTAGGCGTGTAATACAGATATTTAGAAAAAAGCTCATACTTTATTGTTCAGAATATCATTATTTTTATTGTCCTGGATAAATTAAATGTAAAACTAGAAGCACTAGTGAGAAAACTACTGATTTATGCTTTTCTTCTAAAATAGAGTTGTGCAACTACCTCTGTGTGACA
This sequence comes from Trachypithecus francoisi, assembly GCF_009764315.1. NCBI lineage: Eukaryota > Metazoa > Chordata > Mammalia > Primates > Cercopithecidae > Trachypithecus > Trachypithecus francoisi. The sequence continues at coordinate 71,888,233 of NW_022681453.1, read as the reverse complement.
AGGACCCTGCTGTCTTAGTGACACAAAGAGGTAAGAAACGAGGAGATTGTTTCCTCTCATTTGTTCTTCAAGATTCTCTAGACATTGTTTTCTGGTGCCATGGAAATTTCTAAATGGGAGCATCTGAGACAGACTTCACAGAAATTGTCTCCACCTACTGATTTAGGGAACAGGATAGTCTTGGCCTGAAACAGAGACCAACAAAGAAATTGGCTAGTGATTCAATATTCACCCATGTTTTATTTTGCCTGAGTGAAAAAATCTTGCTATTTCAAAATAAAGTTTTCAGTTTAAACACACCTTAACACAAAGTGTGAAGTACACTCCTCTGATGATGTTAAATAGATAATTTGTCACTTTCCACAGAATCGTCAGTCCTGTAAGCACTGCCTAGGGAGGAAATGTAAGTAGAAGAGCCGATAAATGCTAGTAAATTCTTTCTTAGTAAGAATTAGGCCTGGGCACCTGGCTGTCATGAAACTCTTGCCCCTTAGCTTAGGCTAGCAGCTGTAGACTTGCCATCATAAAAGGTACAGGGAAAGAGCTGATGAGTGTTGTAATAGTATGAAAAAAGCAATAAACAGAAGTTAGAAAACTCAGCTTCTCATTTCCATTCTTCCTGCTTTTCTCTGTGAGTGTGGTGGAGTAATATCTTTCAAAGCAAAGCAATATCTTTGGAGCTAACAGGAAAGATCATTTATTTCGGGTTTTTGTTTTGTTTTGTTTTGAATAAGAGTTACATGAATTATCAGTTCCAGAATATTAATCTGAAAAGGGTTCTGGGGCAAATAATTTTGGGAAATGCTAGGTGACCCAAAGTTAAATAGGCCTCTTTCCTGTGGGAATTCTCAGGGCCATTCATAAGGTAATTATGTTGTGATTCTCTAGAAGGAAATTAAATATGCCATTTTCCCCAATCATGTTTGACTACATACTTTTTCTTTTTTTTTTTTCCTTTTCTTTCTTTTTGAGACAAAGTCTCACTCTGTCTGGAGTGCAGTGGTACAATGTTGGCTCACTGTAGCCTCTACCTCCAGGATTCAAGTGATTCTCATGCCTCAGCCACCCCAGCAACTGGGATTGCAGGCAAGCACCACCACCATGTTTGGCTAATTTTTATATTTTTAGTAGAGATGGTGTTTTGCCATGTTGGCCAAGCTGGACTCGAACTCCTGACCTCAAGTGATCTGCCCACCTTAGCCTCCCAAAGTGCTGGGATTACAGGCATGAGCCACTGTGCTCAGACGTACATAATTATTTTAATTAAAAATCTTGAAAGATGATGTTTCTAAGAATAAACTTTGAGAAGGTTGATTTCATCTAAAATGTTTGCCTTATTTAGAGGAAACTGATGCCTAGAAATCTTAAATGATTTGACTAAGAAGCCAAAGCTGAGAAAAAAGGCTATGAGGATCCCAATGCTGAACCTTGCCATCTCTCATAAAGCTTGCTGAGAGGTTCTATTTCAGCTGAACCAGCATCACCACCCTTCTTCTCTCCATAGTAAAGAAGTCTAAAGTTTAACATAAACCTCCCCTATGATCCAATTACTCTTCTCCCAACTATTACCCAAGAGAAAAAAAGAGATTCTGTCCACATAAACAATTCTACATGAACGTGCTTATCAATTTTAGTTCTAATAACCTCAAACTGGAAAGAGCCCACATGTTCATCATAAATGAATGGATCAATAATATGTGGTATATCCGTACAGTAGAAGAGAACTCAGAAGTAGAAAGGAATAGATGTTTGATACATGTAAAAACAAGGATGAATTCTCAAAGTCATTATAAGTGAATGAAGTCAGACAAAAACCACTGCAAACTGTATAATTCCATATACATATAAAATTGTAGAAAGTTCAGATTAATCTATAGTGACAGAAAACAGATCAATGGTTATCTATAGGCAGGAGGGGGCAAAGAAGGGCAGGAGGCAGACTGTATTAGTCCATTTTCATGCTGCTGATAAAGGCATACCCAAGACTGGGCAATTTACAAAGGAAAGAGGTTTAATGAACTTACAGTTCCTCATGGTTGGGGGAGCCTCACAATCATGGCAGAAGGCAAGGAGGAGCAAGTCACATCTTACATGGATGTCAGTAGGCAAAGAGAAAGCTCATGCAGGGAAACTCCTCGTTATGGAGCCATCAGGTCTCATTAGACTTATTGACTATCATGAGAACAGCACAGGAAAGACATGCCCCCATGATTCCATTACCTGGCACCAGGTCCCTTCCACAACATATGGGAATTCAAGATGAGATTTGGGTGGGGACACAGTCAAACCATATCATTCCTCCCGTGGCCCAACCCAAATCTCATGTCTTCACATTTCAAAACAAATCATGCCTTTCCAACAGTCCCTTAGAGTTTTAACTCATTTCAGCATTAACTCAAAAGTCCACAGTCCCAAGTCTCAACTGAGACAAGGCAAATCCCTTTCACCTATGAGCCTGTAAAATCAAAAGCAAGTTAGTTACTTCCTATATACAATAGGGGCTACAGGAATTGAGTAAATACAACCATTCTAAATGGGAGAAATTGGTCAAGACAAAGGGGCTACCAACCCCACATAAGTCTGAAATCCAGCAGGGCAGTCAAATCTTCAAACTCCAGAATGATCTTCTTTGCCTCTATGTCAAACTCCAGAATGATCTTCTTTGCCTCTATGTCAAAGAAGGTCACCCAGGTCATGTTGATGCAATAAGTATGTTCCCATGGTCTTGGGCAGCTCTGCCCCTGTGGCTTTGCAAGGTATCACCCCCTACCTGGCTGCTTTCATGGGCTGGCATTGAGTGTCTGCAGCTTTTTCAGGCACATCGTGCAAGTTGTTGGTGGATCTACCATTCTGGGGTCTGGAGGATGGTGGCCTTCTTCTCACAGCTCCAGTAGGTGGTGCCCCAATAGGGATTCTGCATGGTGGCTCTCATCCCATATTTCCCTTCTGTATTTCCATAGCAAACATGCTCCATGAGGACCCCACCCCTCCAGCAAACTTTCGTATGGGCATGCAGATGTTTCCATACATCTTCTGAAATCTAGGCAGAGGTTCCCAAACCTTAATTCTTGACTTCTGTGTACCCATAACCTCAACACCACATGAAAGCTGCCAAGGCATAGGGCTTGCACTCTCTGAAGTCATGGCCTGAGCTCTATGTTGGCCCCTTTCAGCCATGGCTGGAGTGGCTGGGACATAGAGCACCAAGTCCCTAGGCTGCACACAGCACGTGGACCCTGGGCATGGCCCACTAAACCACTTTTTCCTCCTAGGCCTCTTGGCTTCTGATGGGAGGGGCTACTGTGAAGACCTCTGACATACTCTGGAAACATTTTCCCCATTGTCTTTGGGATTAACATTCGGCTCCTCATTACTTATGTAAATATCTGCAGCCCGCTTGTACTTCTTCTCAGAAGATGAGATTTTCTTTTTTACTGCATTGTCAGGCTATGAACTTTCCACACTTTTATTCTTTGCTTCCCTTATAAAACTGAATGCCTTTGACAGCACCCAAGCCACCTCTTGAATGCTTTGCTGCTTAGAAATTTTTTCTGCGAGATACCCTAAATCATTTCTCTCAAGTTCAAAGTTCCACAAATCTCTAGGGTAGGGGTAAATTGCTGCCAGTCTCTTTGCTAAAACATAACAAGAGTAACCTTTGCTCCAGTTCCCAACATTCCTCATCTACATCTGAGACCACCTCAGTCTGGAGTTTACTGTCCATATCATTTTCAGCAATTTGGTCAAAGCTATTCAACAAGTATCTAGGAAGTTCCAAACTTTCCCACATTTTCAGGTCTTCTTCTGAGCCCTCCAAACTGTTCCAAACTCTGCCTGTTACCCAGTTCCAAAATGACTTCCACATTGTGGGTTATCTTTTCAGCAGTGCCCTGCTCTACTGGTACCTACCAATTTGCTGTATTTGTCCATTTTCACACTGCTGATAAAAACATACTTGAAACTGGGCAATGTACAAAGGAAACAGATTTAATGGACTAACAGTTCCACATGGCTGGGGAAGCCTCACAATTATGGTGGAAGTCAAGGAGGAGCAAGTCACCTGTTACATGGATGGCAGCAGGCAAAGGGAGAACTCATGCAGGGAAACTTCCCTTTATAGAACCATCAGATCTCATGAAACTTATTCACTATCATGAGAACAGCACGGGAAAGACCTGCCCCCATGATTCCATTACCTTTCACTGGGTACCTCCCATAAAATGTGAGAATTCAAGATGAGATTTGGGTGGGGACATAGCCAATCCTTATCAGAGACATTACAAAGAGGCATAAGAAAACATATGGGGATGATAGAAATACTTACTACCTTGCTTGTGCTGTGGTTTCACAGATGTGTACACATGTTAAAACTAATCAATGTGTACACTTTAAATATAGGCAGTTTGTTATATGACAATTACAATTCAATAAAACTGTCTTAAAAAAGAAAAAATTAAAAGAACTAATATTCTTTTGCCCAAACTGGGAAACTCACTAGGGAAAAGAATAATACTTTTTTTTTTTGGAATTATAAGCTTGAATTGTCCTCCTCTTCCCCATGACAGACTTCCCACACAATTTCCAGTGATAGATATACAATTGTGCCTGTCAGAAAATCCTCAGAGCCATGAGAACCTCTCTTTTTCTCCCCTGTGCTAGAGGACACAGTGTCTACAGAACAGAATTGTTGATTTTCTCTTTCTAAGTGGTATCTCTATGAATTACTGCAGTGTGTATATAGAGGCAGCTCTCAGCAATTAGTTCTCTGCTGTGCGCCCAGCTCTAACCTTTCCTCATGTGAAATTTCATTGTTGCTCAAATGTATTAGAGCTGCCTTTTCCAAGAACAGTTTTTCCAGTAGCATCCAAACATAAAAGATCTTCTGGTGTTCAAAGGATTGACTCAGAGATATATTTTCTTGTTAATTGACATAGTTACTGAGCATCATCAAATTTTAGAAATTCTGTCGAAAGTGCCTGTTTTCCACATTGATATGGTGTTCTCCGTGAGGGAGCAGTGACAAGATTAAAGTGTTGCACTAGTAAACTCAGATCATATCTGTATTCCTATCATTTGTGATGTGTTTTTAAATAAAATTAATCATTTTAATACAGTGATTTTAAATTAATGTGAAAAGATACATTTTATTATTGTTCATAGTCTGCTAGACAGAATAGGCCAAAGTACATTTGAAGAGAAATGTTAACTCTCACAAAATCTATTAAAGGAAAACAGTTTAGGAAGAGATATCGAAGTACAGAAAGCCAATGGAAGTAGAAAAAGCAATGGGTTGGGGGGATGAACCACTGATTTTGAGTCTTAGCTTTGCCGTTAATTAACTGTGAGGCCTTGGGCAAAGTAGTTTCCTCTTTGGGACACAGATTCCTCATCTGTTGAATAAAAGGTTACAATAAATATTCCAAAAATTCTATCCAGCTATCCACTAAGGATTAGTACCTTCCTCATGGTATAAAATGTGAGAGAGAGAAAAAACTATATTGTCCTTACTTTTAGATTTCTTTTAGTTATATGACTTTACAAAGCTGTAGATTATGTATTTACAAATATAAATGTGTTGTTACAAATATTCTGGCAATATCAAATATAGTGCCTAATTCCACCCATTAGCTATAGTTAAGGTATTTAGGACAAGTATTTGTTCTGCCCTGACAAAATGGAGTTTACTATAGGAATAGTAAAGTAAACATGAGAAACTCTATTAAAGAACAACAGCTCATAAGATAATTCAATTAGATAATTCAGGTTTGAAATAACACCATCATCCTGGCAATTTGGAAACACTGATGATATGACAATTCAGTGCCTGGAGCTTAGCACGAAAATGTTTTGTTTAGACTGGGTGCTTGTACGTGTATGTACTACACAGAATCTAAACAATGTACACAGCCTAGTCCCTTTATATTCCTATGACCCATTAAAAATAAAACACAAAGACCAGCCTGGCCAACATGGTAAAACCTTGTCTCTACTAAAAATACAAAAATTAGCTGGGCGTGGTGCCACACACCTCTCATCCCAGTTACTCAGGAAGATGAGGCAAGAGAATCACTTGAACCCGGGAGATGGAGTTTGCAGTGAGCAGAGATAGTGCCACTGTACTCCAGCCTAGGCGACAGAGTGAGACTCCATCTCAAAAATAAAATAAAACTTCTTTATTTTCCATGCCATATTATTTAGTCATTGGCTGTTAGTGTTATGAATATAATTTTTTTCAATGAAACTGTAAAAGCATTTTTCTGAGTATAATGTCATGTGGAATTATGGAAAATGCTGGAAAAGTGATCATAGATTGTCCTTAAGTGACATGCAGAAAATATTCATCTTAGTAGTTTCATAACAGCCATTCAGCATGCAGAAGGTAATAAAATAATTTTAGTGAACCCTCACGAATAATCATTTCTTCCTAAAAACTCCTAAGGTATGAGTTGCTGGGCTTTTCAGAATCAGTCAGTTCTTCCTCCCTACCTTCCCCCTTTCTTCTCCCTTTCCTTCCTTCCTTCTCTCCCTCCCTCCTTCCTTCCCTTCCTTCTTTTGGAAATGTTTAGAACTTTACATTTTGCATATTTATTTTCCAGAAATTACCTGCTTTTTGTTCACTGTTCAAACAAACTCATTTTAATAGCAGCATGTATAAAATAATACTTTGAAATTTAATTTATCTCATGTAATGAAGCTGCCAAGAAAAAGCTCAAGGTAAAAGCCAGACTTTAAAAAAAAAAAAAAAAACAGAGTCTATAAGACGCTGACTTGCTCAGCCCCCCTGCAGTACCCTCTCTGACAGGCACCTTACTCTCCATCCATACACCACCACTTACAGCCCTCATCAAATGCCTCCTGCCTTTGTGCCATGTGTGTGTGCACTTTACTGTGTGAAATTTAATTCTCCTCTCCTTCTTCTCTCCCAGCCATGTCTAAGATTTAACAATCTACAAGTCTTAATTCAGGGCTTCCCCTCTAGAAAGTCTAAGTCTTACCCTACAACCCACCACCAGGACATGTGTGTCTTGCTCTGTGTTCCCATCTTGTACATATGAGAATCATAGCATCTATCTCTCTGAATTATAATTATCTCTGAGAATACCTGCATCTCCCCAATAGACAGTGATGTCTGTTTTTTAGATCTGGAATTTTGTTTTCACTCTCTCATCTCCAGAGCTAGACACATGCCTCACCCTTAATAGCCACCAAGTCAATTTTGGATGAATGAGTCAATACATGAATAAACCACCTAACGAATTTAGAGTTTTAATCTGTAAAAGAAAACTCTAATAGGAATATTAGAGAGAGTTCACGATATTCTGAAATACTGTCATTAACATAATAGCTCATCTTTATTAGCTATTATTCTTGAATATGTTCAATGCCATGTTTCAAGTTCTTCATATGAATCATGTCATGTATTCCTGTAAAAACCCAATATGGTGGTGCTATTCCTTACTATTCCTATCCTCATTTTGCATGTGAAAATCTGAGGCTAAAGTAAGTTTGGGAACCTGTAGAACCTTGGGCAGAAAGAGGTGGCGGCTTTCAAGCCAGGCAGTCTGACTTCAGAGCTCATACTTCCAACTATTAGCAGACAGAGCCTACCTAGACAATTACTAGAGTTGTCAGCAGTTTGGTTATGCTCTGGCCAGGTATACACTGAGATATAGCAACTGCAGTATAGAACTTGTCCAAATGAGGTCACTGAACTCTTTCCAAGAACCAAAACATCATTCAGGCCCAAATCAAGAATTGTCCAGTCCAGTGTTATAGAAATCTACACAAGCAATACTTTTATTAGCATTTTGTCTTTTCTTTGAGACAGGGTCTCACTCTGTCACACAGGCTAGAGTGCAGTAGCACCATCTCAACTCACTGCAACCTCCTGTCCCAAATCAGGAATTTTCTAACAGAAGACTTGAACATAAGATACTGTGAAAAGCACATAGAGTAAAAAGACTGGAGACATATCTGCCACTCACTAGTCAAGTGACCTTGGCTATATCATTTAATCTTTCTCAGCCTCAGTTTCTTTAGCTATAGGATGGGGTAATAATAGCTTCTCTACTTTCAATATCAAAGAAGATTTTGAAAAATGGTAAAATGTGTCATTATGGAGATATGAAAGATATGTAAAGTTTTGAGAAAAATCATCTAATCATGTCAGCTATCTATACATATATACTACCTATACCTATTACCAACTATGGGACATCCTTAAAAGTTTTCTAGGAGAATTGAGACAAGTTTGTGAAAAATGTCCCACTCTTACGGCCTGAATGTATTACCATATCTCGTATAAACTGTTATCTTCTTCTAGATGACTTTCGTGTGTGTGTGTTTCAGCCCTTTAATCAAAAGCACAGTACATATGCAACTCTGATTATTTAAAATTAAGTTGCTGAGGTCAGAGACACATTAGGAATTTTAAGATAGTATGAGAATCATTCTCTTTCTTCTTCCTACTCCTTCATATCTGCTCAGTATAATATCAGACAAGCATGTGCAGCAATAGCATTTGTTTTGATAATGACAACAGCAAGAACATTTGTACGTGCAGTTTTAGACTGTGGGCTCATCTCAGCGTCAGGCAGCCTTGGTCAAGGGAAGAAAAATTCCAACCCTGAGTTATAGAGCCGATTTTGGCAACAAGCACATTTTACACACCAATTAGACAAATTGTTAAATGATTTTAGATTAAAGAGCAAAGTAGCACTCAGGATAAATTTGAAAGGACAGAGGAAAAACCTGAATAAAAAAGAAGCATGGGAAAAAGAAAATGAGAAGACAGGGAAACTCAGGGAAAGAAAAGACACAAGAATGAGAAAAAGAATTTAAAAACCCACAAAGATGTGAAAAAAAAACAAGTCACCAGTACCTGTTTGGATGGATAGTTGAAGGGGTTCCCTGAACACCACTGCTCTCCCAATTTCCAAAGACAGATTCTCAAATTAATACAAGCCAAGCATAAATTTGCTGACTGTGGTGGCGTGGAGTCACCTTGGACCTCATCAGCATTGCTAAACACCGCCCGTAACCTTTCCATTATCAGTGAGGGTCTGCTCAGCACCAGGCCCAACTGCTCCAATAATTTCAATTACTTTCTCTGACAAATTTTATGTTTCATGTATTTTAGTGACCTGATAATTATGATTTCTCTCATTTCTCGCTATCGAGCTTAATGGGTTCCAGCATGAGTGTGCAGTTTCAGAAATGAAGTTCCACTTGAATTCACAAGTTATTATCTACTTTCATTAATGGAATTGGAAAAGAGAGAGTGGAAAAGAGATAAAGAATGAGGAAGTAGGAAGAGATGAGTGAGCAGGAGGAGGAAAGAATAAAAGAAAACAAAAGGCCAGGATTTGAGAAAAAAACAAAAACAAACAAACAAAAAAAAACCAATGAGTAGAAGGGAAGCTGGGCTAAGTATAAATAAAAAGTAAAAAGTATGTGGACCACCCTTTTTAATGCAAAAAGCACTAAATAGATTATTTCCATGACTAAACACATGACTGGGAAGAAGCAAAGTGTGTTCGATAATTCCCAAGCATGGTATCTAGACCACACTGGGTTTGAAGAACATGGTTACTTTACTTACCAGCTGTGTGATGATACGCATATTATATAAATCATTGAGATTCATCTATTTTCTTTCCTTTTCATGCATGGGGGTGAGTGTGTATGCATATGTGTGAACAAATGTTTATGGAATGACAATAATCTATAAGAAATTGTACTAATGTAGGGAGACTAGCACTTTTAAAGGTTGTAGAGCTGGAGAGAGAGATGTATATGCACCTCTGCTTGCCTGGGCATTGATTCAACTTTCCTCCCACGTGAGAATATAACTTCCCTCCCACTGTCTGGCACAAGAGATGAGCGTGTGCAGTTTTGAAAGCACTCTGAGCAACAGAAGCATAGTAAAAAAGATTGTTATCAGTTCCATGTGACTATCATGGAAGCCCCGAAAAGGAAAAACAAACAAACAAAAACAACAACAACAATAAAACGTGATGCAGCAAGACATCAAGGAGCTCAGATCTGTCAAAACCTTGTGAAGCCAATATCACCAACAGCTTTATGTCATCTGTTAGTGTGCAGATATGCTGCAACAGGTCCCGACTTGCCAGGCTCTATGATTTTTGGCCTAATAACTGAAAACTTAATCTTACAGTGGAGTTATGTATGCCATCTCTTATAATCAAACTTTAATCCATCTGAAAAGAGGTAGCTAAGGAAAGTGGGATGTAAAGAGATGAAGAAGGATTCCCTTACCTTCAAGAAGCTAACTATCTAATAGGGAGATAAACAAGTGTAATAGAAAATCAATGTGAAAAATGCTGTAAGAATGGCACATAGCAATCAGACAGGTTTAAGGAAGGAAAATGTGGTATTTATTTAGAAATACTGTCTTTTAATGAGGGCCCAAGTCTTAAGCCAAAAGAATAAATCTCTAGTTTTACAATTTCAGGCATCAATGAGCTACTTGGGAAAATAAAAGGAGGATTACAAAGTCCTTCCCTCTATCTCTAAAAATACATCACATGGATGGCAGGAGCCGGGCCCTGTACTGCAGGCATTTAAGATGATAAAATGATAAAGATTTATGAAAAATACTCGAAGAAACTTTGGAATTAAACATTTAAAAGGTAACAAAAAGCAGCAAAAGTGCAAAATAATAATAATAACCATACGTGGAAACAGCTGAATCGGTGAATCATTTAAAATGTTTTACCCTGTATTCTGCAACTGAAAACGGTAACTGTTTTCTCAAATGAACCTAATAGGGACCACTGAAAGATGGTTCATCTTCTTTAGTTTAGTTAAAATGAAGTAAAAGTGACTGCCGTAGTTAACACTGACCGAAGGACTAAAAGAAAATAACTTATGAATTCGAGAATGTGCTCCTTACTTACCAACTACCTTTCTGCAAAGCCAACTAAAGACAATTGGAAATTTCTTAAGGTTGTCTACATTTTTCCGTGAATACATTGAAAAAGTCCATTCTCTAGGAGGAATTTGGTCAGTTTATCAGTTGACGGACCCAACCAACTTTTAAGAGGCCCTTTAGCCCCTGTATTTTAACAATGCACCTCCTCCTCCACCCTCAGAGCGAGATGAAAATCAGTACCATTCTAACTTTGAGGCATTATTGTTTTTTCTTTGCTTTGCTTTGCTTTTCGCTTTCTTTTCTTTCTTAGCAACAAGGAAGGGCTTATATAGCCTTGAGGTAGAAGGAAGAATGAAGAAGAGGAAGCCCACTCAGTTGGTGCTGAAGTAAACTCTGTGTTTGAAAGGGAAACTGTCTTCAAATGCAGTCCTACCAGCCTTCGTTTTCAGAAAAAGCACATCCACCCGAAAACTGGGTGCATATCTCTTCTACCGCACGCATTTTGAGTAGTACATAGAATGTAAAGACACATGAGACAACCCTGATCTTGAAGCCCCCACGGTGTATCTGGACAGACAAACACATATGCAATTACAACTCCTGTAAGATGTTTGTGCAAAGTGCTGTGGTAGCTAGTGAGAGGAGGTGACAACTAAATGTGTGGCAGGAGAGCAAGTGACAAGCTTCATGAATAGGTCAAATTTCACCTGGGCCTTAAAGAATCCTAGGAACTTGCCCTGTAAAGTGAAGGAAACAATTTCAAATGTAAAGAAGGTTCTATACAGCTGCTGTTCTCAGAGTTCATTAAATATTCAGGCAGGCACTGTTTGTCTTACAACCTACTTATAGACAGTCCCCACATTACTACTTGACTGACACAATGTTAATGGCCCAAGAAATGGCTTTTGCAGTAGTTAAAAATAATTCAAACCAGTTCCAAATCTAGGGACTCTCATGGTTGAGACCCAGTGGAATTTGGCTTCTCTGGGTAACAAGTCTACTTTATCCCAGCAGGATCATATTTAGATTTGAATTAAGAAATTTGAGATTTTTAACCTTCTACTCTCATTATTTTTCACAATGACATACTTTGTCTCAGTTCATTGTGGCAGAGAAGTATTTAAATGTTGAAGTCTAGATAGTAAAGAGAAGGGACTAAATGGAGCCTAGACTTCTTGTGCTCAGAAGTCATCACTCCACTATAGTCTTCCATGGAGACCATGGCCCAAAAACCCAGTTAGCACCCATGAATCCAGAATCTCAGAGGCAGGTCTAAGGTTTCTTTGAGTCACCTGAGCATTTAAGAGTCCTACTGGCTGGGCGTGGTGGCTCACAGCTGCAATCCTAGCACTTTGGGAGGCCGAGGCAGGGGGACCACGAGGTCAGGAGATCGAGACCATCCTGGCTAACCCAGTGAAACCCTGTCTCTACTAAAAATACAAAAAATTAGCCAGGCCTGGTGGCATGTGCCCGTAGTCCTAGCTACTTGGGAGGCTGAGGCAGGAGAATGGCTTGAACCTGGGAGGCGGAGGAAGTCCTGCCTTAATTTCTATCATGTCTTTTTTCCTCATGCTAAGGTCAGCTATTCTGAAATAGTACATAAGGGAATCTTAAAAAGTAGAATATTCTATTTAAAACCAAAGATTCCATAGCCTGCTAAGGCACTTTAAAGAATAAAACCTTTCTCATCTTTCCAGAAAATTGATGGAGAATTTCTTTTCCCCAACTTTGTAGACATTACTCTATGTTTCTCGATCTATAGGCGTATTAAGTTAGGTGAAGCTCAACCTCTTCCTATCTCTGCATCTGAAGACCATGAAGAATCTCTATGTTGGTTCGAAGGTTTTGTCTTTTGTTGTTATTGTTGCTAAGACCATGGGACCAGTTGCCTTCTGTGATTAAGTATAACCTTTTAAATAAAATATGTGCTAAAAATGATCTTTTAACCTTTATAATTATATCATGAATGCTTTTTATATCTTAGTATCAGGATGAATTTTTTATGGATATTTCTAATAAGCATCTGTTGAAACTAACAGTAACAATAAAAGGGTAACAGATGTAGGAATGATGGAGTTGAAGCACAAAAGGTGTAGAGGATGTTTTATAAAGGGTTGATGGGATTTAGAGGTCCTCAGCATCTGCCTCCACCCCTTGGTCCTAGTCCTAGAAGTCGCAGTATATTAATTAGCAGTATGATTTGCCATGTGAAATAATACTTGCAGCATTCATTAAATACTCATTATGTGTCAGGCGCTTTACATAATTTAAGTCTAATTTTCACAAACACATATTTATTACTGGGAAAACAGACTCAGAGGGCTCAAGAGACTTGCCTAGGGTTATAGATTCAACTTAGTGCAGAACAAGGATTTGAACCTATGTATATCTGAATTCAAAACCAGTTTATTTTTCCTTTTGTGCCAAATTTCTATTTACAATATTTTTTAAGGTCAGAAGGAACTCAAGTCCAGCTCTTTCTTCCAGCTAGGTGGTTACAATCGGGTTGCTTAACCACATTTTTTTTTTTTTTTCTTTTTAACACAAAACACAAATCTAAGTTATTCAGGACATTATAATGTCATTTCCGTTTGCTTTAAAAGAGATCTTGCAACACATTCAAAAGCTAGCAGAAGGCAAGAAATAACTAAGATCAGAGCAGAACTGAAGGAGATAGAGTCACAAAAAACCCTCCAAAAAATCAATGAATCCAGGAGTTGGTTTTTTGAAAAAATCAACAAAATTGACAGACCGCTAGCAAGACTAATAAAGAAGAAAAGAGAGAGGAATCAAATAGACGCAATAAAAAATGATAAAGGGGATATCACCACTGACCCCACAGAAATACAAACAACCATCAGAGAATACTATAAATGCCTCTACGCAAATCAACTAGAAAATCTAGAAGAAATGGATAATTCCTGGACACTTACACTCTCCCAAGACTGAACCAGGAAGAAGTTGAATCCCTGAATAGACCAATAACAGGCTCTGAAATTGAGGCAACAATTAATAGCCTACCCACCAAAAAAAGTCCAGGACCAGATGGATTCACAGCTGAATTCTACCAGAGGTACAAGGAGGAGCTGGTACCATTCCTTCTGAAACTATTCCAATCAATAGAAAAAGAGGGAATCCTCCCTAACTCATTTTATGAGGCCAACATCATCCTGATACCAAAGCCTGGCAGAGACACAACAAAAAAAGAGAATTTTAGACCAATATCTCTGATGAACATCGATGCAAAAATTCTCAATAAAATACTGGCAAACCGGATTCAGCAGCACATCAAAAAGCTTATCCACCATGATCAAGTGGGCTTCATCCCTGGGATGCAAGGCTGGTTCAACATTCGCAAATCAATAAACGTAATCCAGCATATAAACAGAACCAAAGACAAGAACCACATGATTATCTCAATAGATGCAGAAAAGGCTTTTGACGAAATTCAACAGCCCTTTATGCTAAAAACGCTCAATAAATTCGGTATTGAGGGAACGTACCTCAAAATAATAAGAGCTATTTACGACAAACCCACAGCTAATATCATACTGAATGGGCAAAAACTGGAAAAATTCCCTTTGAAAACTGGCACAAGACAGGGATGCCCTCTCTCACCACTCCTATTCAACATAGTGTTGGAAGTTCTGGCTAGGGCAATCAGGCAAGAGAAAGAAATCAAGGGTATTCAGTTAGGAAAAGAAGAAGTCAAATTGTCCCTGTTTGCAGATGACATGATTGTATATTTAGAAAACCCCATTGTCTCAGCCCAAAATCTCCTTAAGCTGATAAGCAACTTCAGCAAAGTCTCAGGATACAAAATTAATGTGCAAAAATCCCAAGCATTCTTATACACCAGTAACAGACAAGCAGAGAGCCAAATCAGGAATCAACTTCCATTCACAATTGCTTCAAAGAGAATCAAATACCTAGGAATCCAGCTTACAAGGGATGTAAAGGACCTCTTCAAGGAGAACTACAAACCACTGCTCAGTGAAATCAAAGAGGACACAAACAAATGGAAGAACATACCATGCTCATGGATAGGAAGAATCAATATCGTGAAAATGGCCATACTGCCCAAGGTTATTTATAGATTCAATGCCATCCCCATCAAGCTACCAATGACTTTCTTCACAGAATTGGAAAAAACTGCTTTAAAGTTCATATGGAACCAAAAAAGAGCCCGCATTGCCAAGACAATCCTAGGTCAAAAGGACAAAACTGGAGGCATCACGCTACCTGACTTCAAACTATACTACAAGGCTACAGTAACCAAAACAGCATGGTACTGGTACCACAACAGAGAAATAGACCAATGGAACAGAACAGAGTCCTCAGAAATAATACCATACATCTACAGCCATCTGATCTTTGACAAACCTGAGAGAAACAAGAAATGGGGAAAGGATTCCCTATTTAATAAATGGTGCTGGGAAAATTGGCTAGCCATAAGTAGAAAGCTGAAACTGGATCCTTTCCTTACCCCTTATACGAAAATTAATTCAAGATGGATTAGAGACTTAAATGTTAGACCTAATACCATAAAAACCCTAGAAGAAAATCTAGGTAGTACCATTCAGGACATAGGCATGGGCAAGGACTTCATGTCTAAAACACCAAAAGCAACGGCAGCAAAAGCCACAATTGACAAATGGGATCTAATTAAACTAAAGAGCTTTTGCACAGCAAAAGAAACTACCATCAGAGTGAACAGGAAACCTACAGAATGGGAGAAAATTTTTGCAACCTACTCATCTGACAAAGGGCTAATATCCAGAATCTACAAAGAACTCAAACAAATATACAAGAAAAAAACAAACAACCCCATCAAAAAGTGGGGAAAGGATATGAACAGACATTTCTCAAAAGAAGACATCCACACAGCCAACAGACACATGAAAAAATGCTCATCATCACTCGCCATCAGAGAAATGGAAATCAAAACCACAATGAGATACCATCTCACACCAGTTAGAATGGCAATCATTAAGAAGTCAGGAAACAATAGATGTTGGAGAGGATGTGGAGAAATAGGAACACTTTTACACTGTTGGTGGGATTGTAAACTAGTTCAACCATTATGGAAAACAGTATGGCGATTCCTCAAGGATCTAGAACTAGATGTACCATATGACCCAGCCATCCCACTACTGGGTATATACCCAAAGGATTATAAATTACTCTACTACAAAGACACATGCACACGTATGTTTATTGCGGCACTATTCACAATAGCAAAGACTTGGAATCAACCCAAATGTCCATCTGTGACAGACTGGATTAAGAAAATGTGGCACATATACACCATGGAATACTATGCAGCCATCAAAAAGGATGAGTTTGCGTCCTTTGTAGGGACATGGATGCAGCTGGAAACCATCATTCTTAGCAAACTATCACAAGAAGAGAAAACCAAACACCGCATGTTCTCACTCATAGGTGGGAACTGAACAATGAGATCACTTGGACTCGGGAAGGGGAACATCACACACTGGGGCCTATCAAGGGGAGGGGGGAGGAGGGAGGGATTGCACTGGGGAGTTATACATGATATAAACGTTATGCACATGTACCCTAGAACTTAAAGTATAATTAATAAATAAATAAATAAATAAATAAATAAAATAAAATAAAATAAAATAAAATAAAAGAGATCTTGCTACTAATAAGGGCCAGAGAAGAAACAGAGCTGCCTGACGGTTGGCCAAGTTGAAAGAAGGAGCATGAGAGAGAAGATTCTGTTGCAGGAGAAGTTTGAAACATATAATTTGGAGTCAGAGATATCTCTATTACAGGGCTGTTCAACAGAAATACAATGCAGGCCAGAGATGTAAGCCACATGTGTAATTTAAAATTTCTTAGTATTCATGCTAAAAAGAATAAACAGGTGAAGTTATTTCAAATAATATGCAATCCAGTGCATCTAAAGGATTATATATTTCAACATATAGTCAATACAAAAAAATTCAATGAGATATTTTACATTTTTGTATATGAAATCTTAAAAAAATTCTGGTGTATGTTTTATACTTAGTGCACATCTTTATTCAAAATAGCTACATTTCAAGTGCTCATCAGCAACGTGTGGCTGGAGATTACAGTATTGGAAAGTACGGCCCTAGTCGTTTCAGAAGAAAACCTGAACGGAGAAGGTGGTTCAAAAAAGCCTGCATAAAAATGAACTAATTTCACAATGAGGTGCTTTAGGTGTAAGAACTTACATCCCGATGATTGTAGAAGTGTAAAAACTCCATCGACTGGTAGTGAGGTTAGAGGCCATAGAAGAATAGGGTGCAGTGGAATGAAAGGGGCAGTAAAACAAACACTTGTAGAGCAGGGACTTTCCATTCATTGTCTAACACTAATTCAGGGGTTGTTCTCCATATTGCACAAATGAGAAAGCTGAAGCCCAGAGAAATTCATTTACTTACCCACATTTCTACTTTCTACTTCCCTATGAATCTGTAACCAGAAAAAATGAATAGTTTGTACTTATTTTATTCTCATTGTCTGTAAAAAATAATAATAATATGTAACCTACCAGTTGCCCTGAAGCTATGTTGCAGATGTTAGGCAGACACAGGGGGGACTTGGAAAGGGCAAGGTGGAAAGAGGATAGAAAGCTTGAAAAGAACTGTGTTTCAAAGACTGTGTAGCTACAACCCTTAAGCCTTTAAGGTCTTAATAAAGGCAGGAAGCCAGGCCGTAGGCAGCTGTTGTACTACACAGTTGTTATTCTAGGGACATATACTTGCTGTTCACTTGATACTGTGGAAGCAAAAAGCACAGGACTGAGTTTGACATGTAGTCAGAGAGCACAGGTGAAAGAAACTGAAGAAACTTGAAAATGAGGTTGGTTAAGAATCCCAGGAGTTTCCCAATGGCCTGATCTGGATACTTGAATCTAGAACAGATTCTTACCTGACTTGTACAATCTCAGGATGTCTCTTGGACTGTATTTTTAAATGCAAAATAATGGTCATAGTTTAAACGGCACAAGTGAAATGCAGATAATCTGCATTTTGTGAGTATAACTTATAAAATGATCTGCTTACATCATGGTGGTGGTAAGATTGTTCGTCACATTATTTCTGTAAAGTCAACTCTTTATGACAACTTAGAGGAAAAGAAAAGGGGCATCAGGCAGCTCTAATAAGCTTTCTTTCATGAAAAGTGGCTAATAAGGAGAATCACGTTATTTTCAGTTAAGGATCATTGCTGAGGAGAAAGAAGAACCAAATGAGCTGAAGAGTAATCAGGCTCTCTAAAAATGGAATCATAATGAATTCTTATTTCTGTTTGAGTATTTTACCCTTAATTACTTAACTTATAAGATTATGAGAAAGTTAAAAAGTACACTACATGCATTCATTCAAAAATTCCTTCGACAACCTTTTTTTTTTTTTTTTTTTCCCAGCGTTTACCATGTGCCAAACCCTAGGCTCTGGTTACATAATAGTGTAAATGATAAAAAATATCTTTTCCTCTACCTATCTGAGGTACATGGCTGAGACTCCTATAGTAAAAGATACAAGAGAAAACAATACAAATTTGTTTAATATAAGTTTTACATGACACAAGAGCATCCATAAGAAAATAAAGATCCAAAAAAATGGTTAAACTTGTGTATTTGTATTTAAAACTTTTTTTTTTTTTTTTTTAAGAGACAAGGTCTTGGCCAGGCGCAGTGGCTCAAACCCGTAATCCCAGCACTTTGGGAGGCCGAGACGGGCGGATCACGAGGTCAGGAGATCGAGACCATCCTGGCTAACACGGTGAAACTCCGTCTCTATTAAAAAAATACAAAAAAAGCTAGCCGGGCGAGGTCGCGGACATCTGTAGTCCCAGCTACTTGGGAGGCTGAGGCGAGAGAATGGCGTAAACCCGGGAGGTGGAGCTTGCAGTGAGCTGAGATCCGGCCACTGCACTCCAGCCTGGGCGACAGAGCGAGACTCCGTCTCAAAAAAAAAAAAAAAAAAAAAACAGACAAGGTCTTGCTCTGTCACCCCAGCTGGAGTGCAATGGTGCAATCATAATTCATTGCAATCTCGAGCTCCTGGGCTCCAGTAATTCTCCTGCCTCAGCTTCCTGTGTATTTTTATGCCACGTTCGGTTAAGAGTAAACAGTCATGGAGAAAGATGATGCAGGAAAAGGTATGATTAAATGGTAATAAACTGGGAGAAACTTAGCAAGGACTGTTTGTTCAGATTCTTCTCTGTGACTTGTTTTCAGAGATAGGAATGTTCCTTTCCTCTTGGTATAGGAAGGAACCTCTCACATGAGGGTCTGTCTTATGACCTACTTCAGGGGAAGGTCAGTATATTAGGCCATTTTTTGCATTACTGTAGAGAAATACCTGAGGCTGGGTAATTTATAAAGGAAAGAAGTTTAATTGACTCATGGTTTTGCAGGCTGTACAGGAAGTGTGGTGCTGGCATTTGCTTCTGGTGAGGGCCTCAGGAAGCTTACAATCATGGAGGAAGGTGAAGATGGAGCAGGCCCATCATATGGTGATAGGGGGAGCAAGGGGAGCGGAGAGGTCCCAGACTTTTAGCCAGATCTCATGTGAAATAAGTGAGGAAGAACTCACTCATCACCAAGGGGAAGGTGGTAAACCATTCATGACGGATCTGCCCTCAGGATTCAACCCCCTCCCACCAGGCTGTACCTCCAACTTGGAGAATCACATTTCAACATGAGATTTGGAGGCAACAAACATTCAAACCATATCAACCAGAAAATCCTTCTTAGGTTTTAAGACTTGCTTCAGGGAAGAAGGGTAGGGGAAG
This sequence comes from Trachypithecus francoisi, assembly GCF_009764315.1. Classification (NCBI taxonomy): domain Eukaryota; kingdom Metazoa; phylum Chordata; class Mammalia; order Primates; family Cercopithecidae; genus Trachypithecus; species Trachypithecus francoisi. The sequence continues at coordinate 71,868,546 of NW_022681453.1, read as the reverse complement.
GTCAGAGAGATCTTCTTGCATCTACTTTTTCTCAAATTCCTTTGGTTTAAAATATTTAATATACTAAGATGCCACACTTTGGGGTGGTATGTCCTGAACTCCATCAATAGTGTGGCAAAGGCTGCTAGCTGATCTCTGGACCCATGTCCTCTGCTTGGAAACACAATTAGACTACATGTCCTAACCTTCTTTGTGGCAGGGTGTGGGTATATGACTGAGTACTAGCCAGCGGAATATGGGAAAAGCGTTACCCCTGCTTCTGCTGTTTGTGATTCTTCAGGATCTTTCCCCTACCGTGGTGACCTTGGAAGCTGCATTGAAGATGGTGGAACCACTCTATAGAAAGAGGCAGAATCACCAATTAGAGGAGAGCAATAAGAACACTGGTGTTAGACTTGAGATGAGCTAGAAATAAACTTCTATGTTACAGCTGCCAGTGCTACCTTAACTAATAGATGCCTGAGCAGTGAACTTGCTCTGTGCTCTTTTGGTCTTACAATCTAACAGGAAACGACAATAAGTAAGCAAACCACATAAACAGAGACATTTGGTTTATAGATGAAAATGTTACAGCCTAGACATGGAAGAAGACAACATAAATATTTTAGATTTATAAAAAAGATTAAAACTGATGATATGAGAATAATTGACCACTTCATTTTTTATCTTGTTTATTTTTTAAGCTGGGGTCTTGTGATGTTGCCAAGGCTGGGCTCTAACTTCTGGGCTCAAGCAATACTCTTGCCTCACTCTCTCAGGTAGCTAAGATTACAGGGACATGCTGCGTAATTTACTTTAGAATAAAGTATCTCTTTTTCTTTTTATCCTGCCCCCTTTCCCCTTTTCAGCACATACACTGACCTCTTTTACCAAGTCTGTATTTTGAAACAGTGATAGACTCCAAAGCATTTAGAATAAAAGAAATCACATCATCTTAGAAATTTCAGTTCACCGTTCTCTTTACCATATGACAATTCTCTTATAAAAAAACTGTGACTGCATCTTTTTCTGAGCAATAATGAAATATTGGTTAGCTTTTTAATTTTCTCCCATATGCATGAATAGAAATGCTGAACACATAGCCTAGTGGTAGAGCAACAGAAAGATGCTGAAGCAGTAATTAAAGAGGTCTAATATCTGCTCCTAATTACTTGGTGTTAGTTAAGGTAGCTACTTCTGGGGCCTTAGTTTCCTCATCTACTAAATTGGAAGTTTGGCTAATTGACCTATAAGATTCCTCCCAGTTCTCACATTTCCAGATTTCCAGCTTCCAACTGTTTTTTTTTTTTTTTTTTTTCAGGGAATGGAGACAAAAAGCTGGTAGAAATGTGGCTTAAATGCGGTGCTTGGGAGACATTCTGCATGGTTTGCAGGTTTCAAAGATGCAACTCAGTATGTGAGCTGTTACAGGCCTGACATGCCATCCAGAAAAGGATGGCTAAAGGGACATTGGAAAAATCCAGATGATGCAGGGATTCTGTTTGAATTATCCAAAAAACTGCCCAGGAAGACGTGCACTTCAATTATGGTCCATTTGCTTCATTTGACCCCTCTACTTCTGAAATAGGTGAAGTAGGTTACACACACACACACACATTCTGATTCCCCAAAGCTCTGAGCTTTCTGTGTCTTTGAAGCTTCAACCTTTCAAAATAAAAACTATATTGTTTTTAACAACTGGGTGTCTCTCTCCAGCTTCCTACCCCCTGCCCAGATTCTGACTTCTCCGTGTTCTACCCCAGTCCCCTCTCAGCTGTCTGGCTCCTGCTGTTCTGCATTGTGATTTAAGGAACTCTATGCTTTCCTTTCCTTACCATGGTGCCTTTGATTCAGATACAGACAGATGCATTATTGATCAGATTTTGGCTGCTGCTCTTAGCTTGCTGGTGCTGTACTAGTAACTAATAAGCTAGTAAGAGAAGATGAGTGAGGAGAGCCCACCGACCTCCTTTTAAAAACCAAGTGGATGACAACTCCACAGCCTGCATCTGGGAACTTTTAATAAATGCTACGTGCTTTCCTGCTAGAATCCCTTTGGTCATTTGGTCAGGCAACTTCACTGTGCACAGGCTGCATGGTCCATATACCAGGCAGTGAAGGGCTGCTCGGATGAAGGAAATGATATTGTCATATAGGGAAGACCATTCTTTGTTTCACAGTGCATAAGTAGCTGTTGTTTTTTTTTTGTTTTTTTTTTCTAAATGTTCCACATAAAGATCAAAGTATCCATTTTGTACTAGATTTTTTATAATCCTATTTAATATTTGCCACCAACCTACGATGAAGCTATATCATTCCATATGAGGATATTTAGATTGAGAAAACTCATGCACTGGGCACTATGTAAGTTCTCTACCTCTCTTTGTTGAAATGAATCAGGTTAACCTCCCACCTAAAGATCATAGCTGAGGCCCGGCGCAGTGGCTCACGCCTGTAATCTCCGCACTTTGGGAGGCTGAGGTGGGCGGATAACAAGGTCAGGAGATTGAGACTAACACGGATTGAATTATCCTGGCTAACACGGTGAAACCCCGTCTCTACTAAAAATACAAAAATTAGCCGGGCGTGGTGATGGGCTCCTGTAGTTCCAGCTACTCTGGAGACTGAGGCAGGAGAATGGTGTGAACCCAGGAGGCAGAGCTTGCAGTGAGCCTAGATAGCACCACTGCACTTCAGTCTGGGCGACAGAGCGAGACTCCATCTCAAAAAAATAAATAAATAAAAATAAAATAAAATAAAATAAAAATCATAGCAGAGTCATAAATGAAGCTCAGGTCTTCCCACTCTGAACCTATATCCTTCTCTCCTTCTCCGGATACTGGAGGCTGCTCTGCTGGCAATTGTCTCCTGCTACTGATTCTTCGACACCTTTTTTGAGCCCTCAGAGGAATGACTGAAAAGGATACAAGACAAGACTTCTTATCTTACCCAAGGTTCCTCCTTTTTTATTTAATTAATTTTTTTGAGACGGAGTCTCATTCTGTCATCCAGACTGGGGGGCAGTGGCACGATCTCAGCTCATTTCAACCTCTGCCTCCTGAGTTCAAGTGATTCTCCTGCCTCAGCCTTCCAAGTAGCTGGGATTACAGGTGCCCACTACCACGTCCAGCTAATTTTTGTATTTTTAGTAGAGACGGGGTTTCAACATGTTGGCCAGGCTGGTCTCGAACTCCTGACCTCAGGGGATCCGCCCAACGCAGCCTCCCAAATTGCTGGGATTACAAGCGTGAGCCACCATGCCCAGTCAGTTTCCTCCTTCTTTAAACATTCAAAGTCCCTATGTCAAACTATTTATCAGATTTTCAGTGTTCATGCCCTTTAACCCAACAATTCTACCATTATAGTTATAGTTCTGCTTGAAAAAGTGTGTGTGTGCATTCGTGTGTGTGTACATGTACATAGACATATACATACAAGCATGATTATACTAAACTGTAACAACAAAACCTGAAAAAAATTCAGGGACTACATAAATTATTGTATATCCACAGACTTGAATACTATAAAGTTATTGGAAAAATGAAGAAGATACAGAAATCCTAATTTTGAAAAATGTCTAGGTTATATTATTTAATGAAAAGCATTTATATAGGCTAAACTCTTTTTTTTTTTAATCTATCTACTATCTATCTATCCATCCACCAATCTATTTATTTACCTGTCTATCCAGCCATTCGTCCATCTAGTTACCTATGCTGGTTTATGTATAAGCATTTTCATATTTGCTAAGGGTGTAGATAAAAATCTATTAATAGCAACTGCCACTGGGGAGAGTGATCATGGTAAGGAGAAACTTACATTTTATAGTTTACCTTTGTATGCTTTTAAAAATTTCTAACTTTTTGCAGATATCGTTTATTTTTAAAAGGATGCCACGTCAACTGAAGTTAACTGGGTTCTGATATTTTAAAGAATTTTATTTGTGTTTCAATATCTTTATAAGGCTTGTTTTAAAATGCCCTAATATTGAGAGCTTAATAGCTATATATATGTGTATGTATACATATATACACATATGTGTGTATATGTGTGTGTATATATACATGTGTGTATATGTGTGTGTGTATGTATATATTTACGTGTGTGTATATATATACATACATGGTGCCAGTCATCTTTTCATAAAAATGAGTTTTGAAAGACGAAAAGAGAGTCATGGGGTCCTAATTCCCTTAACAGTGAGTGGAGACCTAGGGGATCAAAGGAAAACAATGTGGAGGGAGAGAGGGGCAATGCAGAACTATGAGCTTTTCTGCACTGCACAGAGGTGATGGGAGGGAGGGTTGTACTGGCAATTAGGGAAATTGGATTCTAGCCCTGCTCCACCATTTACTTCTCTCCTGTGCATGCCACTTAACCTCTTCTAACCTCAGTTTCTTCATTTATGAAATAAGGAAATTGTTTTGGATGATTCAGAGGTGCCTTCTAGCTCAGAAATCTATAAAATTCTATGAAACATCATTCTTTCTCCCACCACATAATTGGCAAGATGTGGTGATGAAATAAGAATATAATTTATCTATCAATGCACATTTTTCTCCATCTTGTAGATGCAAGTAGTTGACAGGTCTTCTTTTTCCCACTTCTCACTTACAATCTGGATACGAGGAGATGGAATTTTCTAGTGTGTGGTACTTTATATTTTGTCTGACCCAGCCCACCTGTTTTTTAAAAAGTATTTCAGGTCCTCTAATGTTATATATTCCAAACCTACAGAGATAAAGACAGTCTGACCTGGTCCCCGTCACTCCAGCAGAATGGCACGTGCCCTCATCCTTTTATGCACTTAGCTTGTGGTTATGGAAGAGACAAAGCTGTAAGCCTAGATAAATCACTATTTAAGGATGTGACATATGAAGCCAGTGCAACTTGAAAAATACTTCTTGAGTATCTACCAAGTATTTGGCAGTGCTAAGCATTATATATTCAGAGATGAAGGCCTTACTTTGAAGAAGACAGGAGTCTAAACACAGAAGAATTAACACTTGTGTTACAACAATACATCTAAAACCAGGCATATTGATCAGAGCTATGGATGTACAGAGGAGAGAGGCCATTTAGCCTGAGGAAAACTCTTTTGAGCTGGACCTTAAAGGCAAGTAACTGATATCTAAGACATTCTTTTGCTAACAGTTTCACACCTTAATGTAGCAAGGAAAATGTCTCCAACCCTCCCCATGTGACAGCCCCAGAGGTGTGCAAATATATGGAGAGCAAGCAAGTCCTTGGGAAATGAAGGACCAGGAATAGTAGAGTTGGTCTGGAAAAATGAAAGAGTAAGGGAGTGGTGAGCAAGCCAATAGAAGAATGGGCCCTGAAAGTAAGTAACAAGGAGGCAAAACAAGGGGGGGATGGGTGAGACCTTGGGGATGGGCAGTGCCTCTTAGATGTTGCAGGTTTCATTCCAAAATGGTCTTGTTTTCCTTATTTATTGAGAGACTGGGTTTCATTGGCCATCCCTCAATAACTGCTGCTAAAATTCACCTCCTTTCATATATAGTCCCTCCTCACCTACAAGCTGTCATGAACACAGCACATTTTGTCCTGAAGCCTTGGCTAAGTGGAACAAACTTTGCAGTAGCAGTAAAGCACAGGCACCCTGCTGGGGTGAAGATGAATGGAAATGCAACTAGGAAATATTTCACAACCAGGTGCAAACAGATGGAGAAAGGAAAGAAAATATTTCTATCATGAAGTGATTTACACTAGATTTAGAATAAGACTCATAGCCAAGTACAGCAAACAGCTGGAAGTCACATGTGAAAGTACAAATACTGTATTTTTTTCTTCAAGTAACATGACAGTTTAAATCAAACCAGCAAATACTTTTAAATGATATTATTGCTCCCAAAATATTTTCATTCCTTGATTTATTTAGTTTTCTCCCAATAAAGTAAGAGTCAGTATTGCTGGAGTACCAGGGTTGGGAAGAGGAGGACATGATTTTAATGGTTCATCAGTGACTATTTTTTATTGGGTAATAAATTAAGGGGCTCCACATCTTTCTAAATCTAAAAGTATTTTCCACCAGCCTGTATTTCTGAGGCCTGAGTTGTCTTGTGTATAAGGATGGTAAATTCCCATAAAGATTCTATTCAAATGTCAATTAACAGTCCAATACCTCAAGCTATTAACAGATGTGTTCTGCAAGGCACTTTGCAAAGTCACTAAGTAGAAGGAAAAATTTTGGTTTGTGATTGCAAAGAAAAAAATCAAGGTAAAATAATACTCTATTTTGATGCCTAATAATGTCTAAAAAAGAGAAGATGCATTAATGACAGATATTGTCTAATTATTTTACATGTTAACTGGGGATCTAGGAAATATTACTGAGCCTTGAGTAATTTTCAAGTTATTGTTAGAATATCTGAAATCTTTGAAAAATGGGGTCTTGTGTTTTCAGTGCTAGAGGACTAATATTCTCTGCTCTTTCAAATTCTCTACATATGTGGTTTTATTGGTTGAGCTGCAGAGTGCCCTGAATCTACATAATTATAAGCCACATTATCACATGGTTCCAGCTTTATTATTTATGCAGAATTAAGGACTTCATATATACTTTTATTCATTTATTCTACAGATCACAAAGTGGAATGTTCAAGGTCTTATTCAAGGCCTTTCATTGAGTTGTAACGATAATGCTAAAGGAAAAGCAAAAATAAAACCTGGAGCTTTCAATTCTCAGTCTAATGTTTCCTGTAGATCCTACTGTTTCTGAAATACCCAAGAGTAGAATTCTAGAGCATGCCTCATCAGAGAAATCACAATTTGTAGAGAAAGCAAAGTTTTTAAAGGTATCCGACTGGCAAATCCATCCCTTCTCCTTGGCTTCTTCTCAGCCCCTGGAGCTGCCACATTAAGAAGCTGTGTGATTTCACGTGGACTGTGTGATTGGCAGCTGGACAGGCAATCTAAGGCCACCTGAAAACACAAGGGAGCATGCTCGTGCATATGTCCCAAAAGCAATTCTGGAAGTTAAGATAAATAAATGAGAACTATAGTAATAAAACTTCACTTTATTGCTTTCTGCCTTTAGTGACCAATCTAATATTTAATAAATGAACAAGCATTTATTTCAAAAACATCATGCAAGAAGCTGTGGAAAGTAGAGACAACAAAATGGCTCCTGTTCTCAAGCTGCTTGTGATTCTATCTTAAGGGACATTCTTGTCTTTGGCCACTGAAAAGTAAAAGATCTATTTTCACCTTATCTCAGAATCCTCAGATATTTTCACTTGAGTTGGGATGTGATTCATGCTGTTTTGACTACGGTCAGTATAAAATGTGTGCTTTTTTTTTTTTTTCCTCCTTTTTTCTTTTTTTTTTTAATCCGAGTCTCCCTCTCTCGCCCAGGCTGGAGTGCAATGGCATGATTTCAGCTCACTGCAGCCTCCACCACCAGGGTCAAGAGATTCTCCTGCTTCAGCTTCTCGAGTAGCTGGGATTACAGGCATGTGCCACCATGCCCAGCTACTTTTTTTTGTACTTTTCATAGAGATGCAGTTTCACCATCTTGTACAGGCTGGTCTTGAACCCCTGATATCAAGTGATCTGCCAGTGCTCCTTATTTTATATAAATATTAAAAGATACAAAAAGATAATTGGTGTGAACTGCCCTTCCTGACACGTCTAGATATATTTGTACACATTGATGCTGAAAAGGTACCAGACTGTCCCAACTGTACATGTGGCACTTACTGGAGGGGAAGCAATTCATGTCAGGATGCAAGGTGATTTTATCAGATGAACCTGAATGGATTTTCATAGAAGATAAAGGACATAAGAGGAGTAAAGATGAAGTCGCGTATTCCTTGAAATATGCTAGTCCTCTTAGGCAGAAAAAGCTACTCTCCTGAAGAGGGGAGTTTGGGACCAGAGCTGGTCATGTAGGATGAAATCAGAGATCTGAGATCATTTTCTGAGTCATTTGTGGACATCGAATTAGTAGATGTGCCCTTATCTAACTATCTAACTACTCAACTGATCCTGATAATATGCTATTATTGGCATAATATGGTAGATATTCTCAAAAAAAAAAAACAAAAAAAAACCATGAAGGTAAATGTATACTTTTATAATTCTTGGCATCCTCAGGATGCCCTGGTATGGATAAGTTATTATGTATAATCTTCCTGATTTTAGGGATACTATAATTCTGATGCTTAGTTATACTATTATTCAATATAAAACTATTGAAAATAATGCCATAGCAATAGAAGTGCTCATTTGGCGCAAAATGAATTAATGTCTTGCACATAAACTTGCCAAGTTTCAACCTCTAATAGATATTAATGCTGTGCTTCACTTTATGTAATGTGAACTTGAAAATTATGAGTAAATATTTCTGGAAATATCAAACCATGTAAAATACTCTGTGAAAGTTCACTAAAACGGTTTCATGGAATTCGAAAACTTCTACTAATAGTTGATTCTGCTGCAGGCATTGAACTAGCTCGTATGAATTTACAGATAAATATAACTTGGTTCCTATCGTCAAAAATCTTTGTTTATTTATTATTTTATATTTTTTGAGACGGAGTCTCGCTGTCACCCAGGCTGGAGTACAGTGGCCGGATCTCAGCTCACTGCAAGCTCCGCCTCCCGGGTTTACGCCATTCTCCTGCCTCAGCCTCCGGAGTAGCTGGGACTACAGGCGCCCGCCACGTCGCCCAGCTAGTTTTTTGTATTTTTTAGTAGAGACGGGGTTTCACCGTGTTAGCCAGGATGGTCTCGATCTCCTGACCTCGTGATCCGCCCGTCTCGGCCTCCCAAAGTGCTGGAATTACAGGCTTGAGCCACCGCTCCCGGCATCTTTGTTTATATAAGACAGAGAAGCATGAAAAAAAAAAAAAAGGTCAAGATCACATGCTGAGTGCAAAGACAGAAAGATAGTATGAGAGAACAAAGGAGCGACTTGTTCACCTTATGGAGATCAGTAAGTTTCTGCAAGAAATAGCTGAACTGAGTCTTGAAGAAAGAGCAAAGATTCTTAAAGAATTCTTTCATCCAGTAGTTTTTGGTTTTTCTTTTTTGTTTTTTGAGACAGAGTCTCCCTCTATAGCCCAGGCTGGAGTGCAGTGGCGTGAACTCTACTCACTGCAACCTCTACCTCCTGGACTCAAGCGATTCTCTGCCTCAGCCTTCCAAGTAGCTGGGACTACAGGTGCCCGTTACCACGCCTGGCTTTTTTTTTTTTTTTTTTTTCCCCAGTAGAGTTGGTGTTTCATCACGTCGGCCAGGCTGTCTTGAACTCCTGACCTCAGGTGATCCACCCCCTTCGGCCTCCCAAAGTGCAGGGATTACAGGAGTGAGCCACCATGCCCGGCCATTGTTCTTTACTTGTATTCTTTGTGTAACCTTGGCCAAGACACACCCTAAATTCTCTCTACCTCTTCAATTGTCAACGGGAATTAGAAGCGAACTCACTCAGCAGGTCGTTTGTTAAGGGCAGTTCCATGCTGATAATCTATACATACATTGTTTTTTGTTTTTGTTCTTATGCAGTTTTTAAAATATAGTAAGTGTTCTTAATGCAAAGCATCCTGTCTTGGGTTTATCTTGTAAATAATATCAGTGCATTGGTATGTTCAACCTGAAAATATAAGAAATGAGCATTAGCAGTGTTGGGAACAAGTTTTATTAAGTAAGTCTACACCAATCTGGGAGAAAAGAGCAGTGCATTTGTTTCCATGCCTATATTAATGAAAATGGTTATAAAATAGGGAGGGGATGACTTCCTGGAGAGAAAAAAGCCCAGCGATCACAATATATCAAACTCTGCCTTCTGAGAAGTGGCTGTGACTACATGTCTATTTTCTTGGTATATCAATTTTCACTCTCAAATGTGTTCCTCTTCATTAGCATATTAGTGGAGAAAGTTTGTATTGAATTGATTTACATTTATTTTCCTTCAGCTTTTTTTCTGTGGGGTGTGGGGTGAGGAGGATATTGATGGGACTTATGTGAATACAAAGGTTCTGAATGAAAAGGCCTTTAGTCACCTGTGCAAATAATCATACCTCTTGTGGAAGAGCATATTGAGTATGGGGCCAGGAGACTATGCCCAGCATCATCTGTACTGTGTGGCAAAGGACAAGGGTTCCTAAATTCTCCCACAGTTCCTCAGTTCCCCACATGTAAAACATAATGATCTGTGTGTATTAAGGTAGGCTTTCACTCTATTTTGTTTGGGTTGTTGAGTCATTAAAACATATGTTATTGATTTAATAAAGAATCCAAGATGAAAAATATCTCACAAATACATTAATTAGAATTACACTGCCGGGCGCGGTGGCTCAAGCCTGTAATCCCAGCACTTTGGGAGGCCGAGACGGGCGGATCACGAGGTCAGGAGATCGAGACCATCCTGGCTAACATGGTGAAACCCCGTCTCTACTAAATAATACAAAAAAACTAGCCGGGCGAGGTGGCGGGCGCCTGTAGTCCCAGCTACTCGGGAGGCTGAGGCAGGAGAATGGTGTAAAACCCGGGAGGCGGAGCTTGCAGTGAGCTGAGATCCGGCCACTGCACTCCAGCCCGGGAGACAGAGCAAGACTCCGTCTCAAAAAAAAAAAAGAATTACACTGACTATTCATATATGGAGGAAAACCAACAGTGCTAATGAACTGTTTTGAGTGATAGTTGCCTTCCCCAAGATTTGGTAGTATCAAAATGAAAAACAAGAACCCTTCATGGAGAGAGAGTAAGGGAGCGTTGATACACACATTGCTGTCTACTGAAGCTCAAAGATATTGAATTAATTAGCCTTTGGGCTGTCTCTAAATGTTCATCTTAATTTTTTTTTTTCCCTTTTCCCTTACTGCTGCATAGTACATGAAGAATCTTAATTTGCACATGCTAATGTACCTTCATAAAGATCTCCTTTGGAAAGTTCTTTAAAATGTTGAAGCAGCCTTGACTGTAATGCTTTATAAAGCTTCTGATTTTAAAAGCAAAAATGTATGAATAGAGATTTTTTAAAAATTTTAACCTGTCAAGCTTTCATCAGTCACTGGTGATTTTTAAATAGATTTTTTTTAGGCCGGGCGTGGTGGCTCACACCTGTAATCCCAGCACTTTGGGAGGCCAAGGCTGGCAGATCACCTGAGGTCAGGAATTCAAGACCAGCCTGGCCTACATGGTGAAACCCCATCTCTACAAAAAAATATAAACATTAGCCGGTTGTCACGGCAGGCAACTGTAATACAAGCTACTCGGAAGGATGAGGCAGGAGAATCACTCGAACTCAGGAGGCGGAGGTTGCAGTGAGCTGAGATCGCACCACTGCACTCCAGCCTAGGCGATAAGAGTGAAACTCTGTCTCAAAAAACAAAAACAAAACAAAACATTTTTTAGTAGGGAGGTTAGTTTACAAACTCTGTTCAGTTTTGGAACTCAGACTTAGCAACAGCTAAGGTGCCTGATTCATTTCTAATACTGAGTATATATCTGATGGCCTCTATGGTGGAAGGCTTTTTTTTTTAGTAGATTTGGAAAAGAGAAATACATATATTCCTTTTCCCAAATTCACAATCTCAAAATATCAGCTATATATTGAAAAAGGAATAATATTCTTTTGACAAGGGTATAGATGTTTCTGACTAAACAGTAAATCTTCTATCAGGTAGATAGACCAGTCCCTGTTTCTCAGCATGTAATTGATCCTAGGAAAGTAGTACAGAGCAGACAAGGCTCCAGGGTTTTGCTACCCCCAAACAAGCTCCTGCTCATTCACGCACAGGTGGCTTCTGATATGTATTTATTTTATTTATTGTTCAGAGTACTACATCTTTCCCAATCATTGAGATCTAATATTGAGGTTTTTTTTTTTTTTTTTTTTTTTTTCCTGAGAAAGTTTTGTGCTGAAGGAAAGAGAGCAAAGAGAGCAATATTTGGAATTAGAGAGACCTGGGTTCAAATCCCAGCTTCCTTATTTTGATTTGAGGCACCAGTAAAAAAGAAAATGTAAGTCTATCAAAGTATAAATATATCATATAAACCAGATACACACACACACACACACAATATATATATAGGTTTATACTCATACATATCATACATATGTGTATCTGTGTATATATATGGAATTTTATGTATATATAATTTTGCTAATTGTATATATAATTATATATTTTTTGCTAATTATATATATAAAACCCTAGAACAATTTGAGTTTGAACCGTACAGATCTACTTACACATGGATTTTCTTCTGCCTCTGCCACCTCTGAGACAATAAGATAAATCCCTACTCTTTCTTCTCCTTCTCAATGTGAAGATTATGAGGACAAAGACATTTAATGATGATCCACATCCATGTAATGAATACATATATTTTATATTTCTAATGAATTTCTCCATAACATTTTGTTTTCTCTAGCTTACCATGTGGAAAGAATACAGTATATAATACATATGACATACAAAGTATATGTTGACTTTTGTGTTATTCGTAAGGCTTCTTGTCAAAAATAGATTAGTATAGTTTTTAGACAGTAAAAAATTATATGCAAAATTTCAACTGCACCACACCTGCCTAGCCTCTTAGGCCATGGTCACACCTCAAATGCATCTCTGAATTTACTTCATAGAATCACTAACACCAATATTGTGTAAGGCTCAACTGTATAAATATATATGTGTGCATGTATATACATATAATCACACATATATACATCTATACATCTCTCTATATATATCTTGCTAGTGATACATATATATTTATCACTAGCAAGGCGATCACTAGCAAGATTATTAGTTTAAAAATGGAACACATTTGTAAAAGCAACTAGTGCAAAGCCTAAAATAATGGATATTTAAGTTTTTTTATTTAAATTTCTTATTTTATTCCTAGAATCTTATCAATTCCTCAGTCTTTTTATTGATTCTTCTTTTGAAATGGCTTTTGTATCTCTTAGTTTTCATTGCTACTACTTCAGCCCAAATATTAACTATATTATGCTTGTGTTATTCTAATAACAGCTATTGTTCTCTTGACTGAATTCTTATTGCCTTTAAAATGAATTGATAAATTCCAATTAAACCAATTTCAAAAGTATATTCATCCTGTCACTTCTCTACTGCAAATACTCAGAAGCTTCCTAGTGTTGACAAGATAGACTTTACAGCTTCAAAAACTTGTACAGTTTGGCCATAATCTGTCTTCCCAATGACTCTCCCATTAGCCCTTATCATGAAATTTTTACCCAAAAGCAACTGGCAACCATTTAGTGGGTCAAATTTCCCCAAATACTAGATCAGGAATTATTCTGGGCACCATAGCTTAATTCTCAACTCCTCTGAGATGCATCTACTACCATACTTGGCTAGCCTCCTTAGGCCATAGCCACACCTCAAAAGCATCTCTGAAATCACTCCAGAGTCAGATTCAGCTGGTAAGTATCAAGTAAATTCTAAATGCCAAGCATTGTGCTACATGCTATGTTAAATCATTTAATCATCTTTATAATCCAGTGAAACTGGTGATGTGATCTCCATTTTATGAATTAGATAACTGGGGCTCAGGGAGAGCTTTAACAAGTTGAGTATCATAATTATTTGTTCTTCTTTTCCCCTAAAATGGTAACATTCATTTATTCTTTATCCATGTATTAATTCATTCAACCATTTCAATGTTCATAGAGTCCTTATGTTCCATGCATTTTTCTAAGTCCTGTGTCAATCTGTATTGCAGCTGTTCAATAGATATTTTTCTGCCTTCAACTATTAAAGCTGCATGGTCCCTGTTCTGATGACTTTGTACAGCCAGGCTTTCTGAATCAGAACCTAAAGCATCCCTTTTGAGCTGAGGAATTTGTCCTATTGTCTTTATCAGAAACAACAAACTGAGTCTTCTCCTGACTATATTTTCAGCAGTTATCCTGGTTCATGGTTGATGTTCAGCAAATAATTTATTAATACATACATAGATGCAAACATAGTAGCTGTTCAATTAAACTTTGTGTAATGAATGAATGAACAATTGTGACTTTGATCTGTTGCCCTTTTCCAATTTCTCTGTAACTTTCGTCTTCCAGATGATTTTTTTTTTCTTTTTTCCAAGGAGGAGAAAAATCTGGGGAATTAGATGCAGGGCTATGTATTGAGCAATAAATCAACTTGCAGGAAGCTTGCGACAAGCTCATGTAGCACAAATTATTTCCATATAGCACTACTACCATGTGGGGCAAAACTGAGGTTGGATCTCATTCGTCTAGTATAAGGTCTCTATCTTTCCACACCAATGTTACCTGATTTTAACCTAAATAACTGAAAATTTGATAAGATGAAAGAGAAGAGGGATGAGCAATAGCTGTCATTGTTCCAGGCTTTTATTAAATTGTACTTTTAAGAACCCATGTCACTTATGGGTTCTTTTATCAAGAGTTCTGATAGAGTGTGAGATCCAAATGGAATGCATGACACAACAGGCAGCCATAAGGATAGTGAGGGCTTTGATGGGAGGAGGTGTGGAGGCTGTGTGGAAAAGCTCCAGGCAGTTGGGAGAGGTACAAAAGGGAAGAGGCAACAAAAGAACTCTGCCCATGTGCTCAGATCAAAAAACACTCTGCTGACTCCTGGCACAGAGATGAAGTGTCACAGCCCCTCTTTGACTCTTGACCTGTAGAAATGCAGACTCCAGTCACACAAATACATTTTTTGATGACTCTAGGCCAGTCTGCATTTGGGCTGGTCCCCTATCACGTCAGAGAAAGACATCAGACTGTCTTTCTCATGGGCAACAGGCCACTGAGGTTCCGAGGAATGCTAATGATCTCTCCCTGGGGCAGTTTGCCTCTTCCTTTCAGAGTGTTTGCACATTGATATGGTTTGGCTAATGTCCCCACCCAAATCTCGCCTTGAATGGCAGCTCCCATAATTCCCACGTGTTGTGGGAGGAATCCAGTGGCAGATAATTGAATTGTGGGAGCAGTTTGCCCCATACTGTTCTCATGGTAGTGAATAAGTCTCACCGGATCTGATCGTTTTATAAGGGAATTCCCCTTTCACTTGGCTCTCATTTTCTCTTGCTTGCCACCATTTAAGATGTGCCTTTCGCCTTCTACCGTGATTATGAGGCTTCCCCAGCCACGTGGAACTGTGAGTCCATTAAACCTCTTTTTCTTTATAAACTACACAGTCTTGGGTATGTCTTTAGCAGCAGCATGAAAATGGACTAATACGTACCTCATATTTGCACTATCCCAACCAGAAAATTTCATCTAACATTAACATCCCAGAGAAGCTATTGAAGAGAAGCAATCTTGAGAGGGACAAAGAGGAGAATCTTACTCCTCACCTCCTCCCTCTCGAAGTCCTAATCCCAGCTATGTCCGCCCATTGTGTTAAGGGTTCCATTTGGTCCTTACACTCTATCACAACTCCTATCTCTGTGGGTCCTCCTTAAAGCTAAAGTTAACATTTTTCAGGGTGGTTGTACAGATGGCATGGCATCAACAAACAGAACACATTTTGAAGAATATACCAGTAATTCTATGCATTTTTTTACTACTTGCCTTTTTATCATTTTCCCACTCAAGAAAATGGATCAGAACATAAAGGACTAAGAATGACATTATTATAGGAATTACCTTGAATCTGTTCAAATTTATGAAAAAAAGTATTTTCAAGCTTTTATATGTTAATATTACATCACATTATTTGTAGACACCTTACAACTGATGTTGACAACATTCACTAGAGTTTAGCGTGAATGAACAATTTATAGTGTCATACTTGTCTAGAAGGCTATTCTGTATTTTTATGTTGCTAAGTTTGTAGGAAGTTCATGCCCCAGTTTATCCTTACACTGGGCAATTGTTTATGATTTTTTTTTTAACATCTTGATGCTATGGAATACCAGGGAACACAGAAGAGGGAAAGTCTACTTAATTTAAGGAACACTGAAATTTCCATGGCTTTCTGCCAGCCAGAACACCAGTGAGAAAGACCCAGGACAGCAAAGTGATGATAAAAAGAGCCAAGAGCCATTTATAGAGAGAGTTAATAAGCATATGCTAGTGAATCAGTTTTCATTTCTTCCACGAGAGTATTATTGGATTTCAAGTGTTTAGGAAAGAGTGAGTTTGAGATCTGCTCATAACTTCAAATTAGTTCACATGGATATTTTAGGTGTTTGGGGAAAAATCAAGAACAGTACTTTCATGGTTTTTAAATCCTAATTGGACTTTCCTAGTCTGAAAATATTGGGACGCTGAGCCAGTTGAAGGCAGTAGCTAATGGAGCATCTAAGATTATCTCTAAACTTACAGAATTTGCTCTCACGCTTCTCTCTGTCTGCACAAGAAATCAAAGACTAACCATAATCATGGCAAACAATCCATGGTTCTCTTGCTCACCCTTTAGTATCATCTTGCATGTATTATGTATGGCACTCATCTAATATTAGCAGTTGACATTGTTAACTATGGTAAAATGATGATCGGAAGTAAAAATTAAAAATAGAATATAGACTTACCAAATTAGAAGCTTAATGAGAAAAGATCTCTTTCTCATTAAAATTTTTCCTGTCTCTTCTGAACCAATTTTTGTGCCTCCTACTGTTACGCCCATTTGATTCTTCAAACGAAGCTTTAAGGAAAAAGTTCCACCATTTATTAAGAAGGTCCAATTATTTCACTAATGAAATGACTAATTATGTTAAAACCTATGTAATATACCTGTATACTTTTTCCCTGAAAGGAGATTGGATTAACATAGCTCTTCCCTGAAGGAAAGCAGTTGAACATAGTATCAGCTACCTTTAACTAGTGAGGTCAACCATGCCTAAAATTAGATATTTATAATTCTAGACCAGATGAGGGTTTATAGTAACACAGTATAAAATTATCTCTAATGTAAAATAATAAGCAAGTTTTAAAAAATTCATTATAATATCCTTGATCAGTATTTATCTTGTGGAACTCTGCTTCAAGACTTTTAAAAGCAGTTCACGCTTGAGTAATATTTATTCAACAGAGCCTCCCTGGACAATAATAAATAGGTGAGCTTAACAAACATCAGTGACCATCATAAAAGTAATAACCATTGTCCAGTCTGGACTGGTAGAGAAGTGACATGTAAAGCAAGTGAGATAGGAGCTAATCACTTTTGAAGAATCTTTTCTGTTTTGTCTTGAAATGTAGGTCAATACACTGTATTATGGTAGTGAAGAGCTTAGATGTGGAGTCAGAGATCCTGAGTTTAAACTGTTTCTTCATCCATCAACTGGGGCTACTAATCGTATCAACCTTGTAGAGATGAAAGAGATTATATATGTAAAACAGTTACTGCATCTAACACTGAATAAATTAACAATGTAAGTGATTTATTGCAATGTTGTATCTATTTAAGAGATGTGTCTCTTCCTGGATGTTAAAAGATATGCTCCTTTTATTTTCCTGTCTGTCTTGCCCTTACTTGCAAGTTACATCATTTTTATGTTGTTCTTTAATTATGTGCTTTGAGCATTTTAAAGATATGATCTATTCTTGAGGGTCAGAGTTGAAATTAACAAACACCTTAAACACTGATGTCAGTTAGTTATGACATGGCAAAGAATCGCAGGAGACAGTTGGACAGGTTTCTGAGAGCCCAAATTTGCAGAAGCCTGGATGAGTAAGAACAGTTCCTGAGGCACTGTGGAACTGTTCTGACTGTCCCAGAAGTAATTATAGGGCAGGATCTTCCTGAAGGAAAAACTTAAGAAAAGTATATATAGGGATATACATGTGTATACAAACCTGTGTAGAGTTTATCGCTGTCATCTCAGGTGCTTTACTTAGCAAATGAGCTCAGCAATATTCCTCTTGAAATTGCTTGCTCTGGGGTGCTTAACAAATGGTTGGCCGTTTAATGGCCCGAGGCACAGCCAGGGAAGGTTAACACACTGACAAAATGGGCATTAACTATGATAACAACTGTTTTCATGGGGGATTATTGCTATCATAAACCTTATCCAACATAATAATGCTAGCAATAATTTTTATTTTTCTCTCATTTTAAAATTAAGTCATGCTCGCAGATACACAAGAAACACAAGATCTTAAAATTCAGTGTTAGATATTTAATGGCCTTTTCATAATTCTCTGTTGTTGCACAGAAAGACTCAGATTCATAATCCAATGCTTAGGTAGATCATATTTTTCAAACCAAAGTAGATTTATTAACAAACATGGCTATTTATTAGATACAATTTTTAACAATGACTCTTATCTATCTCTTCCAAACCCTACCAAACTTTTGTTTTGTATTTTTGTTTTTTGGGTTTTCTCTTTTCTTTTTTCTTTTTTTTTTAAAGACAGGATCTCAAAGGCTAGAGTGCAGTGGTACAATTACAACTCTCTGTAGCCTCGAACTCCCGGACTTAAGGGATCCTCCCACTTTAGCTTCCTGAGTAGATGGAACTACAGCTATATACCATGACACTCAGCTGATTTTTAAATTTTTGTAGTGATGGGGTCTCACTATGTTGCCCAGGCTAGTCTTGAACTCCTGGGCTCAAGTGATCCTCCAACCTTGGCCTCCCAAAGTGCTGGGATTATAGACGTGAACCACAGTGCCAAGCCTAGACTTCGTTTTGACTGGGCCTGATGTCCTTGGTTAGAGCAGTTACTCTGGCTTGGAAAAGAAACGATAGGGTATATTTATATGAAAAATCCCTATCCAATTGCATATTGCATAGTTGGGAAAGAAACACCCTAAGGATTCATCTAACCTGATCTCATTAGCACAGAATATGGATAATTTATTATAGTAGCATATGAAATATAAACTCTATGCTTATGAGATACTTCTCTGGTAATATTCACTTGTGGAGCACAGGTCAAGAACAGTCACATAGGAGAGTGCACTACCTGGATGAAAGTGGGGATCAGAATTGTGGGATTCCTAGTGGAGGTATAGCACTAGAAACCACAGATCCTGGATGAGGGGCTACTGGTGGAGTCTGTTTCTGAGCTGTAAATCATCTATCCAAAAGAGAAAGGGGAGGAGGAAAGTCAAATATCTTACATCCTAATTCTACCTAGATCCAACACTGATAAGGCAACCTAGGGAAAACTTGCTGGGTAAACATCTGCAGCCGAGTCCCAGCACAGCCTGTTCACAAATAAGTCAATTGGCTGGAAGAGGTAGCTGAATCCATTCATAGATTGAATTTTTCCTTCTGCCACTTGAGCCAGACTAGATTTGGCTTCTTCATCACTTTTCCTTCCATATATATATACTACTCATTCTTTTAGATTCATTTTCTAATCTTTTGCCCCATTTTCACTCTCTATTCTCCTCCTTTCTGAGTTTTGCATTATCTTCATTGGCTATTGTCTTTGCCTATTTCTTAGATATTGATTTTGGCTGAGCAGGATGGCTCATGCCTGTAATCCCAGCATTTTGAGAGGCTGAGGCAAATGGAGCCTCACCTGAGGCAAACTCCTCACCTGAGGTCAGGAGTTTAAGACCAGTATGGCCAAAATGGAAAAAGTCTCTCTCTACTAAAAATACAAAAATTAGCCAGGTGTGATGGCATGCGTCTGTAATACCAGCTACTCTGAAGGCTGAGGCAGGAGAACTGCTTGAACCTGGGAGGTGGAGGTTGCAGTGAGCCAAGATCACACCACTGCATTCCAGCCTGGGTGACAGAGTGAAACTCTGTCTCAAAAATAAATAAATATATACATAAAAAGAAATTGCTTTCACTCTCTCCAGACACACACACACACACACACACACACTCTCTCTCTCTCTCTCTCTCTCTCTCTCTCTCCTCCAGAACACAAAAATAAACTTTGAGATTATTTTTCCTGTTGGACCATTCCACACCCAATCATTTTTCTATAGCAGCCAACAACAAATCTGCTGACTGGAAGCAATGCTCCATCACTAGCCACCAAATTTGGAAAACAACCAAGAGGCTTTTCGTTAACTCTTTATTTCTGCTTGTACCTTTAGCCCAACTTTAATTGTCTAGTTTCAATTCACCAGTAGAAAGTTTTTTTTTTATGTACTCCAACCTATTCAGTATTAAATGTAAGCCTCCTACACATACATTACCCCGTTTTGAGTCAAAGACAGAATGACAATTTACTTACATTTATTGAGTACTTATTGCAATTATATATCCTAAGACATGTGTCACTGGAAAACAGTGACATTTTGGAATATCTCAAATAGGTGATTAGACAGTCTTTACTTCACCACTTCAGTTGCAAATAACTCCACTACCATGTATATGATAGCAATGCATCATTCTATTCTTAGTTTGATTTAGGTGAATATTCTCTCCTCTTAGATGAAATGTGTTTCCTAATAACTGTCACCCAGAGACACTAGTTCTACTATGTAAAGGAAGGCTGATCCCTTTCCTTTTTAATGTAACTTCAAAAATTTTAGAAGACCCATCCTTCCTCAGTCTTCTCTAAGCTAAATATTTCCATTCTCTTCAATATTTATCATAAGTGAGATCATGCACATTTCTGAACTCATTGTTTTGAACCAGCCTCATTATCACTACCTTAACTTTATTGTGGTGTTCAGAATTGAACTTAAAGTTCCAGACGTGGGCTAAGTTATAAAGTAGATAGTACTTATTTGTAAGACAAATTAAAAGAATAACTAGAATGCTTGTGGAATTCATTATCCCCCATCTTGGCCTAAACTGGAAATTAACAAAATCAAGATAAAATGAAATATTTTTGTTTTAAAATTCTAGGCATCTACACAAGTCATAATATTTTAAGGTCAATCAGAATTATACCTACCACCCCTTTCTACATACAACCCAAAGAATGGATGCACTGAAAACGTATCATTTCATCCAAAGTCAAACAACTCAACCCAGCCCCAGGTGGAACCGTCAAGATTATTATTTTACAAAGGTCAAAACCTAGGGTCTGACTCTTTATAGCCACTCATGCCACAAAGACTTTGAATCTGATACGCCAAATAAGACCAAGACCGCTCAGTGTATTTTGTTCCCCAAAGTTTGGAGTTCTCAGGCAGGTATAGGATGATGCTATGTTAACAGCTGATCCTATTACAAGATCAAAGGAGATAGTGTACAGTCCACGCTGCGAAATATCACAGTAAAAGCTAAGTGAGCTTTGGAGCAGCCTATGAGGTATCGTGTTTTGCTATTCCACTTGGCATGCTCATGAACCTTTAACTCTTGATCTCTGACCAGCTATAAGAAAATGGATATTTGATTGGGTATGAGAGGTTTAGAGACCACCACCGCAGCAAGGGCTTTTCATTGTTTGGAAAACATTGCTCCTTTGATCTTTTGCAGCATCTTTTAAATGGTTATATACATATTTGGGCTGACAATTCATTGTGTATGAGTTCATAGTTAAGACAAGAAGACTTCTCTTTGGAGAAAAGAGTGTGACTTTATCAAACCTAAAAAGGTGCTATAAATCTCCCCTGGCTCCATGTGGGAGGATTATCTCATGTTAACTCTGTCCAATTCTGAGAGAGAGAGGCATGCAAGGGGCACAACCCAGGGCTTGGACATGCTAGAATCTGGGAATTAGAGCTGATAAATCACTCCAGACTCATACTCTAAATCAATGTCAGGTCCATCTGAACACGATCTCTGAAAACAAATCTCTAGCTCTCTTTTTTTTAATTTGGGTTTTTAAAATTTTGCTTTGAGATGGGTTGCCAAACAGAGCTAAATCATTACAGACAAATTGCTATGTACATCCATGCCCTTTGAAGTGAGCTAGCTGTGGCTGGCATTTGCACAATATCCAGGGTGGGAAATCATTGCATACTGGTAAAATTGTCAAACCTTTGCCCACTTACAGACATGTTCTATTGTGCTGGGCTCTAGGCTGTTCTACTTACTATTTCACTATTTTCTGAGGGGATCCCTGCATCAGTTTCCTGTGCTTCCAGCCCAACTTCCTTTCACTTATTCCTTTTTATTTTTAAAATTTAACTGATTTTGCATGCTGCTATAATCTGATATTCCAAATTTTTTTTTTTTTTTTTTTTTTTTTGAGACGGAATCTGGCTCTGCCGCCCAGGCTGGAGTGCAGTGGCCGGATCTCAGCTCACTGCAAGCTCCGCCTCCCGGGTTCACGCCATTCTCCTGCCTCAGCCTCCCGAGTAGCTGGGACTACAGGCGCCCGCCAGATATTCCTAATTTTTAAACAAAGTTTTCTATCTGCCTGGAACACCGTTTTGAGAAAGATTATAAGGTTATGTCTGGGCTCACTGTGATTGATTGAAAATGCCTTCAGTGGGGACACGATGGTGAGGTGGTAGCACATGTGCCATTCTTTGATAATTTCTCATGCAATATTCTAAGACAAATGGACAACAAATGGATATCTTGGCATGTTGTTTGTGTCCAAAAATTATTTTTATACCTATAGATTGCCTGTTTAGTAAATCCATCATCAATAATGGATAATGCAGCTGTCGTTTACTAAGCAAGAACAATGTGCCAGCCACTGTACTTGGTGGCTTACAAGCATTATTTCCAGTCTTTCCATAAACTGTATAAAGTAGGCACTGCTACAAACATTTTACAGATAAGAAAATAGGGCACAATGGATTTAAGCAGGCTTTTTAAAGCCATGTAAATAAATGAGTAGCAGAAACAGAATTTACATTTTGCCTTATTTTCGCCACCATATAACAACAGCAACAAGAGAAATCCTAAGCATCATGGACTTCACTGTATCCTTAAAGGAGAGTCTCTATTTTGTAAGTGACAAGGGGAGCTAAGTGAAGGGACTTGAGTTCATGTGCAAAATATAATCTCAGATTCAAAACAGTTGAGGGCTAGATATAAAACTTCATGTTAATCTTAAGTTAAAACATTATCAAGAGTTAGAATTACGACTATGACCTAGGATAAGATGAGCAAAACTAGGGATGGTTTACTTCTAGTTTTGTTTGTTTGTTTGTTTCTGAGACTGAGTCTCGCTCTCTCACCCAGGTTGGAGTGCAGTGGCCGATCTCGGTTCACCACAAACTCCACCTCCGTGTTCAAGTGATTCTCCTGCTTCAGCCTCACGAGTAGCTGGGACTACAGGAGTGTGCCACCATGCCTGGCTAATTTCTGTATTTTTAGTAGAGATGGGGTTTCACTGTGTTGACCAGACTGGTCTTGAACTCCTCACCTCGTGATCTACCCGCCTCAGCCTCCCAAAGTGCTGGGATTACAGGCCACTGCACGGGGCTCCTTCTAATTTTATCCTATGATTTCAGAAGATATCCTTCTAGTTTTATCCTATGATTTCAGAAGATAAGAATATTGGTTCCTATGAACTTCCTTGCTTAATAGTAAATTTCATAACACCAAGGGGCCATATACTCATTTTTATCCTCTCCTTGCCACAGCTAACACCAAGTAGTATACCTTAAAAATACCTACATGAGGCCGGGCGCGGTGGCTCAAGCCTGTAATCCCAGCACTTTGGGAGGCCGAGACAGGCGGATCACGAGGTCAGGAGATCAAGACCATCCTGGCTAACCCGGTGAAACCCCGTCTCTACTAAACAATACAAAGAACTAGCCGGGCGAGGTGGCGGGCGCCTGTAGTCCCAGCTACTCCGGAGGCTGAGGCAGGAGAATGGCGTAAACCCGGGAGGCGGAGCTTGCAGTGAGCCGAGATCTGGCCACTGCACTCCAGCCCGGGAGACAGAGCGAGACTCCGCCTCAAAAAAAAAAAAAAACCTACATGAATGCTTGTTATCTAAGTGTGTATTCACCTAAAAAATGAACAAACAAGCAAACAAAAAGAAAACAGAGGTTAGGCATGGTGGCTCACGCCTGCAATCCCAGCACTTTGGGAGGCCGAGGCAGGCAGATCATGAGGTCAGGAGATTGAGACCATCCTAGCTAACATGGGGAAACCCCATCTCTACTAAAAATACAAAAAATTAGCCAGGCATGGTGGCAGGCACCTGTAGTCCCAGCGACTGGGGAGGCTGAGACAGGAGAATGGCGTGAACCCGGGAGGCGGAGCTTGCGGTGAACAAAGATCACGCCACTGCACTCCAGTCTGGGCGACAGAGCGAGATTCTGTCTCAAAAAAAAAAAAAAAAAAAAAAGTGTGTGTGTGTACACATACACACACACACACACACACACACACACACACACACATATATATATACTGACGGATGTTTACTTTTTAATTTATTGTAAAAACATGGGGAATAGACAGATAATTTGTACCAACATGACCAGGTAAAGAACTAGTTTCCAACTCTTGACTCTTTATTATTAAAGGGCCATTTATACTGATTATTCCTATCCTATGATAAAGAAAGAGCCTTGGCTGGGCGCGGTGGCTCACGCCTATAATCCCAACACTTTGGGAGGTCAAGCTGGGTGGATCACCTGAGGTTGGGAGTTCAACACCAGCCTGGCCAACATGGTGAAACCCCCGTCTCCACTAAAAATACAAAAATTAGCCGGGCGTGGTGGCACATGCCTGTAATCCCAGACACTCGGGAGGTTGATGCAGGAGAATAGCTTGAACCTAGGAGGTGGAGGTTGCGATGAGCTGAGATCAGGCCACTGTACTCCAGCCTGGGTGACAGAGCAAGATTTCATCTCAAAACAGAAAAAAAAAGAAAGAGCCTTAAGAGGTGGATGACAGTCTTTAAATGCACTGCCTCATAACATTAAGATGTGGCAGAGAAAGACTCAATGGCAAAGACTAGAACCTTATTCTATTTAGTATTCACTAGATTGACAGTGAGAAAATAACCACATGCTAAGAGTTAAGTAAAGCAAGTAGAAACAGCAAGGCTATCCCATAAGTTGTGGGGACACTATAATGCTGCATCATCTCATTTTAGTAGCTGGACTAATTATTTATGTTAAATAACCACAAAGCGATTATTGCCAACATAATGATTAAGGTTTATGGTGCAATGTAGAAGGCCAAACTTGTTATATAAATGGTAAACCTCAATAAGTCAGTTTTTTAATAACACTTTGAGATTTAATCAACACAGAGTAATTGCATTAAATCTGAATTAAGTTCACATTGGAGACATGATAATATCAAGCAAAGCATCTCATTCTTTTTTCTAATATTTAAAACAGATCCCGTGATCTCATGAATCAATGCAGTTCAGTTCAAGTTCACTGCAAAAACAGTTTTCTACTACAGGCCATGGATCGTATAGCCCCATCAGTTTTGACATATGGAGCTTGCCAGTAAGGCAGAGATATGTCTTGGGACATTACTCAAAGCATGAGTTTTCTCTATACATTTTATTCAAATACATTAAAATTGTTTTTAGCATTATCAGGTGTTATTTTCCTACTCTAGGCCAATGCATCTCAAATTTTAGCACAAAAAATTACTTATCACATAAAAGAAATATACTGTTTCCCCAGGAATTTGGATATACAACTCATCAAAACTTTACCTGTTCTCTAACATCTAGTATTTATCTTTAAAATTATTTTAAATCTTGGATTTTCCAGGATACATATAACCTTGCTCTTATACCAAGAATAACATTATTAAATTATGTACTATCAGAGAAAACAATTTTGCAATGTTTACTCTTGAATTACCCAAATCTCCATTTTGAGAAGTCCAGCTTCAGATACTTTATTTAATTAAAAAAAAGAAAATAAATATTTACGCACTGACAGAATAAACTCACTTTCCTAGTTTTTCTGAATTGCCAAGAGTATTATTTGAAAGGTCAGTTGATCTTCTTGAAGTTTCCAAAAAAGGTTAAAATGTACCTCAGCAGTTTAGATTTCTTCATGGATAGATCATACAAATATTTAATAAAAGCTTACTCAAACTTATGTATATTGTCAGTTTTTATCACTTTGAAGTGTCAGTGAGTCTAGACATTTACTCTTCCTACATTAAGTGGTATCCCTAACATAGGAGAAAAAATCATAAGCTGTTTCACATACAAAAAAAGTACTTTGTGATCAAATAAGGCTGGGAAACTAAGCATACCACATGTTTCTTGTAGATTTAAAATAAATACGAGAATATTGAAATCTCTAAGAAGTTCTGTAGCACCCCAAATGGTTCTCAATTCTTATATTCACATATTAGTTATTAACCACTAGTGTAAGTCATACTCCATGGTATACACTTTGTGGAAAATATGTACTTATTAATTTCATATGCTTGTATTACAGTCCATCTCAGGATTTGCCTTTCCAAACTGAAAAAGATAATGGTATACTTTATTATTTGGCTATTTCTTTTTTCTAAATTATTATCTACTTATTTATAATTGACAGATAATACTTGTACATGTTTATGGAGTACAGTGTGATGTTTGAACACGTAACCCTTCTATTCAACTTAGGAACACCAAAGCTGACTAGCTCCATCATGTATTTTGTGTTTGGGCAAGATCTGTATAGAGACATTTCAGTTTGGTTTGTTATAACCTTTCCAGTTATGCCCATCATGTCTTTTTTAGCTATAGAAATATACTGGGTTTAAATTATAGACTTACAATTAGTACCAAGTTCCTCTTGCATCAACAGTGAGGGGTTTATACCTCATTATTTTAGCAAATGTTTTGGATTCCTTTTTTAATATCGATTATCTTCAGAAGACAACAATGTTGTTCGGCCGTTACCTTTTAGTTAATTTACAAACAAATTTGAAATCTTTCTGAAATCTGTATCAGTCAACTGGAAAATTTGATTCACTTTTTATGACAACTCATTTGGAGATCTTTGTATTTGCCCTATCAAGTTACTGAATCCAGCAGTAATCCTGCTATTTTTTTTCTCCCAAAGATGTGCCCATTAAACTTTACCTCTTATTTCCTGTCTCTCATCTTGCTTCTCTCTAAGATTAAGCAGTAAAATAGAAAATAACATTTGGTTAACCTATAGCACTTTACCGAGATCCTTAAAGCACATTATGTCACTGATTTTGACAGTGAATACTGAAAGAAGTACAGGGAAGGCGAGTGAGGGACTACATTGAGAAGTGGGAAAATTACATTGGAAAGAAGCAGAAACCCACAGAGAAAATCCAAATAAAACAAACTGCGACATGAAAGGAAAGCCTGAGGGAGATGGAGTGGAAGATGGCAGAGAGCAATGACACTTTTCAAAACAAATAGCCTGTAAGAATGTGTGTGAAAAAGTCATAGTGGAAGTGAATGGAATGGAGACTAGCCTGAAGGAGTTGATTTTTAACTCTCAGATTCAACAAAGAATAGAAGAGTGGAATGCAGTCTAGCAATCTAGGGTGTGCTGAAAGAAGGAAGGCAATTGCAACAGGAAGTCTAATTTCACAGCTTCAGCAGCAGTTTCAAGAATGTTATATATATTTTGTCTAATAAAAATAATTCAACATGAACTGGAGAATAGATATAAAGTGAAATAAATTTCCTGAAAATTATTAATCCAATTCAGATTTTTTATGAAGCTATTTTAGGTATAGTGGGAAGGAAGTGACACTCTAGTTCAATGAGAGACTTAGGACACTCATGTTTTTAAAACAGATGCTTCTAGAGGGGGCGATGGTAATGTTGCTTGTGTATGCTATGCTTTTTGAGCACCCAACACATAATATAAATTCAGTAAACATTCAATATTGGAGAAAATGATGATAAAGACCTTAGTTCTTCCTGTAATGTGTTCCATAACCAAGTCAATATGCCTTATGGTTTTGTTACCAGGATTTATAACACACTTAGAATACTTTGCAAGATGAAAGATGTCATAACATAGGGCATAACGGGAAAAAAGTGAGTTGCGTAAGGACTGAAATCTGGAAACTGCCTGAGGTGAAAGGGACAGAAGCAGATTCCTAGAGGGCAGAAGAAGAGGCAGAGCCCAACTTTAGACAGCAGGATAAAGTGTAACCAGAGGAGCACAGTTTTTGGAGAGAATAGTAAAGAGGCAAAAGGTAGCACGTTGTTCAGATAATGAAGATGAGGATAATAACAATAGCAATAGTGACATTTCTTGTGTATCCAGCGTGTTTGAGACACTATATAGGGTAGTTTATATAGATGCTCTTATTTAATCCTCATGTCATCCCATGGTTAAATATCATTTAGGTAGATGGTTTATTCCCATTTTGCAGACATAAAATTTGAAGCTCAGAGAATCTTCACAATCACACAGCCAGTAAGTTGATTCAAATCCAGTTTTGCCAAGTTAACATTTCTTCCCCCTCTCCACTTAACAACCCACATCATGCTCTTTTTTAGTTCTTTTATAGTTCTACAGGGATACAGTTAGGGGAACCAAAGTACAGAAATAATTATTCTTAACAAAAACAGAAGAGAATTGCTAGATTCTTATGAAAAGGCACATCATCACAGTATAGTTACAATAGGTTACAAGGTCCAGCTTTGGAATCAGAAAAACCTTGCTCAGTGTGTGATCCTGAAAAAGTCTTCAACTTTCAAAATTGTTGTTTCCACACCTGCAGAATGGGGATCATAATAATTATGGGGATAATTCCACACCCATGGAACCGAGACACTTAAGAAGCAAATATACGTGGAATGCTTAACACAGTGACTGCCACCTAGTAAATACTTAATAACAATTCTTGCCTTTATTGATGTTGCTAGTATTACTAATGTTACTGCATCTAAAATACCTGTGTCACCCCAAACTTTTTTGTTTACTAATACGCTTACAGCTCATCTAAGGAAAGAACAAATTCAAAACTAGATGGGCTAATGACTTGCAGAGGTGAGATAGAAAACTAGTAATCACAAATTCCAGAAGAGAATCTCTAGGAGTTAGAGGACTCAGGGCTCCATCATAAGAAAACTTCTTTTCTGTCAACCTTGGTGAGCTCATCCAGTTTCATGGCTTTTATGTACTGATGACTCCTAAATGTGGATCTTCAGTTTTGACCCTTTCCCTGGAATCCAGTCTCCCATATGCAACTTCTTATTTGATATCTCTGCTTTGATTCTGAATAAGCACCTCAAACTTAACGTTTATAAAATTGAGCTCCTTTTCTTCAAATTTTCTAGTCTCTCATTCTTCCCCATCCAAGTTGGCAGCAAACTTGTCCTTGTTGCTAAAGTCAAACACCTTGTTACCTTCATAGACTTATCTCTCTCCTATTCCACATTCATTCTGCTATGGATCCTGTTTGAGCTACCTTGAAAGATCTCCACAATCTGATCACTTCTTGCTACCATCATGCCTGCCACCCTGGTCTGGGTCGTCTGCTCCAGAATACTGCAATAGTCTTCTAACAGAACTTCTGAACTCCTCTCTTGCCTTTTACTCTATATTATGCTTATATCAATTGCAGTGATTATTCAAACACATAGGTCAGATATTGCCATTTTTCTGCTCAAAGGCTCCAATGGTTTATCATTTTATTAGTGTCTTTTTATACTGCTATAAATAAACATTCAAGACTGGGTAATTTATAAAGGAAAGAGGTTTAATTGACTCAGTTCCTAACGGCTGAGGAGGCCTCAGGAAACTTACAATTACGGTGGAAGGCAAAGGGGAAGCAAGGACCTTCACATGGTGGCAGGAGAGAAAGAGAAAGCAAAGGGGGAAGAGCTAATTATAAAATCTTGAAATCTCGTGAGAACTCACTCAGTATCCTGAGAAAAGCATGGAGAAAACTGCCTCCATAATCTAATCACCTCCCACCAGGTCCCTCCCTTGACACATGGGGAATACCATTCGAGATGAGATTTGAGTGGGAACACAGAGCCAAACCATATCAACCATCTCACTGACAGGAAAAGCTAAAGTCTTTATGAATGGCACCAGGGGCCCTTCTCCTCTATGGCCTCATCTTCCCATTGTTCAAGCTGCAATGGCCATACCAGCATGCTCATGGATCTTCACAGGCACCAGGCATACTCCTACCTTTGTTTTATGGAACTTGCTATTTTGCCTCTGAAACATCTGGATGACTGATTTTCTCACTTATTTCAAGCCTTTTATTCAGTTGTTACCATTTTGGCAAGGCATCTAAAATATCAACTAGGGTATCTGAAAATTACTCCATACCTGATTTATTTCTTCGCTTCCATCACTGCTTTTCCTTTCCCACCTATAACAATGTGTGGCTCAACACTGAATGAGTGAGATAATACATTTTGACTCTAAGATTTATTTATCATTCTGTTTCCTTCTCTCCATATTTAATATTTGTTATTGCCTGTGTACTTGTCCCCCCCCCCCCAAAAGGCTGATATGTGTGCATGTGCATATGCATATGTGTATATTTAATTATCAGGTCTTTGTGCCTGGGATTTAACTGTCTGCCCCATAATGTATAATTGAATAATAGTTCTGAATGCAGATAAGTATTTTTAACTAAATGTTTATAATTGATTGATAAATTAACTGCAAGCAAACTTCTTGATTGTGTGATATATGCTCCTATTCTCTCTACAGAAGAAATGAATAGGGTAAAAACCATAAACATATTCTCCCATTAGTCACTATAAATAAACTTTCACATTTGCCTTCATCTTTCTTCTATCTCCTCTCTTGTTCCATTTGCTTTTTTGTTATGAAACTAGTATTTATGGCCGAAGCAGGGCTGAGTAAGATGCAGTGATTATAGCTGATTTTATCACAGCTGTATTACTTAGCTGCAAGGTGAAGCACTGTGGTAAAATGGATCATGAATCCCTGAAATTGACTATCCGTCACCTTTATAATCCTGATGGAGAGGCAGGTCATATCAGGCCTGGCAACTTCCCATGCAAACAAGAACATCAGAGCAATGTTCCTGACTCAATTTGTCTAGAAATGTAACTACTAAACAATAAGATAAAGGTGAAGAGAAAGCCACAAGTGAAGAGATTGGGAGCACTGTGTAATTTTACCCCAATACATAGATTGGATGAAAATCCCTGGGTTGTAAAAGCATAGATATTAAGGTATTTAAGACATACATTTAGAATTGCCTCAGACACTATTGATT
The DNA here is from genome assembly GCF_009764315.1 of Trachypithecus francoisi. Lineage (NCBI taxonomy): Eukaryota > Metazoa > Chordata > Mammalia > Primates > Cercopithecidae > Trachypithecus > Trachypithecus francoisi. Next base: position 71,837,649 of record NW_022681453.1, on the reverse strand, counting down.
AATTCCTGCATTTGCAATTCTTACCCTAAACTCAGAACTTTTATAAAATTTTTGAGTTGATATATCTTTGATATTTCTAGCTCAATCAACATCCCCTGACACATAAGTAGGAGCCCAATAAATATTTGTTAAATAAATGCATGACTGAATAAATCAATGGACTGACATTTAACACTCATTTGGTCTTTGCTTTATCCCTATAGTGATGAGGAACTCACCAGTTCATAAGAAAGCCCATCCCACTATTGAAGAGTGTTTTATTTTTTAGTCTATTTTTTCCTTATAATGAGCCAATATTTTCTTCATGGTAACTTCCATTAGGAATTGCCGTGGCTAGGAGTCAATAGTTTTGATTTGATGATCGCTTCCCTTCTGTGCACCAGCTTATTGAACCTCTAAGAAATTATTTGGTAGATTTTAAGTTATTTCTCTCTGTATTTCTTGGGATAAATCCTTGAAAGGTTGAGAATTACTGCAGGGATAACTCGGGACCTTATAGCCGCTGATTAGAATGGGTCCTAGTAAGGGAGGGCCTCTCCAGACCACCTATGAAATTTAGTATGTTCTTCAGTTCTATGGTACTGTGTTTTTCCTCCTCTTTCAGCTGAGATGTTTGGGATATATTGCATTTCTTCTTTAATGTTCTATGGGAATTCAGTGTAGCACTGAGTGGCAGTTATGCATTTCAATGTGGAATAGACAATGAATTGTCTCTTTCAAAGAGCCCTAGTCATGACATTCACATTTTGGAATTTTTCTGTCTTTGTCTTGGAACTTTTACAGAGATCAATCCTCATAATCCAAGCTTTATTTGTACTTATATACTATTCCAAGTATAAGATATTCCTCTGATGGGAATATATGGGCTTTTTGAGCCAATAAAAAGTATATTGGGCTCAATCTCATCACATTTGTGACATACCACAAGTTTGGCTCCATATCTTCACAGGTAAAAATATAGAACTCCATTATGTGATTGGATCATCCGTTACCTAGAACATAATTTATTCAAATAATGATGCAACAATAAGCTCATTACCCCAAAAGTACCTCTCATTTCTTTATTCTACCTCATGAGAAGATGGGTTAGTTTTTTTCTCCATTGCATGTGTGTGTCTTTGTGTGTGTAGGATTAACTGTCTTTGTAATTCACTCGTTCTTTGCTAATGAAACCTCTGCATCGCTAACAAAGCAGAAAATAAAAAAGGTAAATAGCACTCCTCAGAAACAATGTGTTTCTTGTTACATGCATTCTTGTTAAATACCATCTAAAGGACTTTTTGCAGAGCAAGAAAAAGGAAAAGACTGCAAACACAATTAGTTGAATCAAAAAGAAATAATAATTATAATCACAATGCAGTCAAATACATATTCAGACAGCCATGCCTGTGGTCAAAGAAAAAACAAATGGAGCATTGCAGTCATGGGTAGTTACAGGAAAGATTATGAGGGCAAACATAGGTGCTGACTGCCAGGAAAAGTCTTCGTACTGATTTCATCGAAGGCCGTGGGACAGCTGTCACTCCTGACCCTTACAGTCAACTGCCCCAAGGTCAAGCCAATTGCTGTCTGACACACAGTAGGAAGAAATAATGGTTTTCAATATTTTACTGAAATATATTTTTACTGAACTACTGTGTGCAAGCAACACACCAAAACACTAATGACAACATGTTAAGATCACAATGCATGGAAAACAATGAATTAGAAAAAGTTGTTATGATAGGTGTGATTAAGAATATGAAATTCCTTAAGCATTAACTGACAAATTATGACAATTCACCACCTTACACTGAGTAAAATTTATAAACTTTCCTGCAAATAATTGGAGCTAAACAGTATTACCTTAAACACTACAGAAGAGTGAAGAGACAATACAGACACACCCATTACGTCATGTTTTCCCATTTAGACATCCAGAATGCAATTTGAATGGCTGTAGGAGACTGACATTCTATTAAGTGTCAGATGCTGTATAGTGGCACCATATTTTCAAAAATAACAGGGATTTGCATCTTTCTGATGGATTCATGGCTGAGTTTACAATCCCTTAAGTCACACTGTGGAGACCAGTGGTAGTGAAAATCCTTCACTCTGTTTAGGGGTTCAGGGGATCTTCTTTACATCAGTTTGTAGTTAAAGGATACTTGCAGTTCTACCAGGATTCAGAAGAGAGTATTCTTTATTCTGTTTCCATTTTATAATGAATTTGTGTAATTGGAATCTATCCAATTAAGGTTTTGATTTCTTTTATAGAAGGCATAATGTCTTTCTCTCAGTGCCTGACAACTAATTAATACAGTGCCTGACAACTAATAGAAGTTCTAGAAATATTGGCTAACTTAATTCATTGAGTGAAAAATATACATGGCTACTCATAGTCCTAATTCATATCATTTTCTGTGTCATTTTTTAAAAATGTACACTTTATAGGAATCTGTGAAGTGGATATATTTCAGTCTTTGCTGAGGCTGAATAAGCTGAATGTAGGACAATGGTTTTCAACATCACCTAGACAATAGAAGTACCAAACGTGTACTCTAGTTTTAAATTCTGAGCAGGTTATCTTCAAGAACCATTTTCCTGAGCATTCTTTTCTGGGAACTCTCTCCTCTCAAACATTCCTCCACATTCTTTCCTCCAGGATGGACCTGCCACTTCTATGATAGAGCCCACTGGGAAACATGAACAATACAATAGAAATATACAGAGATACACATGCTAAAGCCCTTGTCCTAAAGCTTTACAGCACATACAGTGAATAGCTTGCTCAACGTCTACACCTACATGATCCTGGCAGATAAAAACTGAGCACTAAGGGGGGGAAAAAAAGCTCCATTCCCTGGGCTTCTAGGGCTCTTGTTATCACACAAATACTTGTGTGACTTTAATTGGGAACTGGGAAAGAGTGGGGTAGTCACAGCATATCTAAAGTTTTAGTAAGGATTCTGGCAAAGAAAGTAGGGTTTGGAGTAAGTAATTTCAGTGGCAGCTTCCTGACATTGCTACAACTTGATCAAAGCAGAATGGAGATAGTTCTGGAGCTGGCATCTGTGATAGCAGCTTTCTAATTGGGTGAGTGGCTTTCGGATTCAGTAGCTTTCTAGACTCTAGACCATGGCAAAGAGAGCAGCTTACCTAGTAGCCTAGCTCCCTGGTGTGATTTTAGAAGTTGTTTTTCGGAGTTTGGTCTGGAATTTGTTTCTTTAGGGTTCTCAGTGATTCTAAACTATCTCTATCTTCTAATAAATTATTTTATGCTTAAAAAGGGTAGACTGGATTCTATTGTATGTAAGTAAAAATATTTATCAATTAACACAGTCCATTTTTCTCTATCTGCCAAGGTGGAGGAGCATTCAATCTTCTCAAATGTGTTTATGGAGACATGTAGGCTCTTCTCTGGTAACCTCTTTGCTTTTTTAGAAAATTGTGACGCACTCTTCCTCTAGATATTGCCTCAACATGGAGTCATACATACTGAGATTATAATTATTACTATAATATCTATTTTTGGAATTTCAGACCTCTAAGGCTGATTCAGAAGAGCTGTCTGGACCTTTGCTTAAATTCACTATTGGGAAAATAATATCTTCTGCAGAGTGGTAACTATTCATGAAAGTTGATCTAAAATGGGCTGATGGAGAATTTAAACAAGATTACAGATTTTTCACATATCCAAAGTCATTTTAAAAAATTAATTTTTTAATAAAAAAATTTTTTATATTCCCTAATAATAGAAAATCTAGCACCCACAACCCAGGCTCCATTGAGTTAATGACTTTATTACATTCCATGCAGAGTGTCAATAATTTTGATTGCAGCTCACACTGCTCAATTCATTTAATATTTGCTGAATTATTTGCTTCACTTTTTCCTCTGAGTTATGCTCATATATAGTTTCATGTATTCAACTTGCCCATTTAAGCTTAGAATAGCATTTGTGGAAAGGGCTTAGAAAAGATCCCCAGCCTGAGATTTCTACCCTTTCCAACCTGATATGCGGAGATTTTTGAAATATTTTTCTCTTTCCTACATACCAATGGAGTATTGTTGACATTTTTCATTCAGACAATCAATAATTGGCAAAAGGAGGAAAGCAAAACAAACCTAGAGCCTAGAGGCATTGTGTTTTTGGACTTAAGGAAATATGAAATGTTAAATATCCTGTTTCTCTAGGAGGAAATTATTTTTTTTTGTATTTATACTCCCTATGTAGTTTTGTTCTACTTTAAGAAACCATTCCAACATGCTTATACATGTTTTCTACTAACACTTATTAGCATAAGTATAGTCCTAGTAGATAAGAGTTCTTCTTATTCTACTTCATAAAAAAAATTCAACAATAATTAGAGCCTTCGATATCTGAGCCCCACACTGATGTTTTTGGTTTACTATAGTTATTTGGGCTGTGTCAAACCTGGAAAACTCATTTCTTTGAATGTAACTTCAGGAATTAAAAGCACTAAGAATAACTTCACGTATAATAATTGCTCATTAAATGTTATTTTAGTAACTCTATTGAGCTTCATAATAGCAGAGGCAGTCATGTTAAATATGTTCTTGCTTAGCCAGGTTAGGTTATGGTCCATGCACAAAAAATTAGTTTTGTTCATCTCTATAACAGAAAATAGATTTAATTATTGCTAACTGCATTTTCTGAGAAATACTACAGTGTCTCATTTTTTGAAAGCAGGTAATGGAATGTTTGAAATTAGATAAACATCTTCTTTTATCCTAATTATATTCCCCCAAATATTCTCTTGGTATTTCCAGGAGATTTTTATGCCCAAACTAAATTCTTTAAGTGTATATATTTGTCTCCCACAAGATCTTGGGCTGTGACCGTTTATTAGATTTGATTCATTCTACTAAATTGCTTGGGCCATTTTTGCAGACTTATCATATTAGTTAAAGTGAAGGCTAAGCTGCTGTTAAAAGTGGGGCATGGCAAGGCAATCCTAAGCAAAAAGAACAAAGCTAGAGGCATCACATTACTCAACTTCAAACTATATTACAAGGCTACAGTAACCAAAACAGCATAGTACTGGTAAAAAAAACAGACGCATAGACCAATGGAACAGAATAAAGAGCCCAGAAATAATGCTATATAACTGCTAGTATCCAATCTTTGACAAAGCTGACAAAATGAGCAATGGGGAAAGAATTCTCTATTCAATAAATGATGCTAGAATAACTGGCTAGTCATATGCAGAAGATCAAAACTGGACCCCTTCCTTATACCACATACAAAAATCAACACAAGATGAGTTAAGGACTTCAATGCAAAACCTAAAAATATAAAAATTATAGAAGATAACATAGGAAAAACTATTCGGATATATCACCTGGCAAAGACTTCATGACAGATGTCAAAAGCAATTGCAAGAAAAACAAAAATTGACAAATGGGACCTAATTAAAGAGCTTCTGCATAGCCAAAGAAACTATCAACAGAGTAAACAGACAAGCTACAGAATAGGAGAAAATTTTTGCAAACTATGCATCAAGCAAAGGTCTAATATCCAGAATCTATAAGGAAACAACAAATTTACAAGCAAAAACAACTCCATTTAGAAGTGGGCAAGGGACATGAACAGGCATTTTTCAAAAAATGTCTGCAATCAACGGCCATACAAAAAGAGCTCAATATCACTGATAATTAGATAAATGCAAATCAAGACCACAATGAGATACCATTTCAACCAGTCAGTATAGCTATTATTAAAAAGTCACAAAATAACAGATGCTGTCAAGGTTGCAGACAAAGTAAATGTTTACACTACTGGTGAGAATGTAAATTAGTTCAGACAGTGTGAGGATTCCTCCAAGAATTTGAAACAGAATTACTGTTTGACTTAGCAATCCCATTATTGAGTATATAAGTAAAGGAATAGATATCATTTTACCACAAAGACACGCATTCATTATGTTCATTGCACCACTATTCAAAAAAAGTGACATGGAATCAACCTAAATACTCATCAGCAGTAGGGTGGATAAAGTAAATCCAGAGGTATGTATACATCATGAAATACTGTGCAGCCATACAAAAGAATGAGATCATGTCCTTTGCAGTTACATGGATAGAAGTGAAGACCATTATTCTAAGCAAACATAGGAACAGAAAATCAAATATTACACGTTCTCACTTATAAGTGGGAGCTAAACAATGAGAACATACGGACACGAAGAGGGGAATAACAGATACTGGGGCCTATTTGAGGGAAGAGGGTTGGAGGAGGGAGAGGATCAGAAAAAAATCAGATACTGGGGCCTATTTGAGGAAAGAGGGTTGAAGGAGGGAGAGGATCAGAAAAAAATATCTTTTGAATACTATACTTATTACTCAGGTGATGGAATAACCTGTACATCAAACCCCAGTGACATGCATTTACCTATATAACAAACTTGCACAAGTATCTCTGAACCAAAAATAAAAGTTACAATTAAAAATAATTATAAAAATTAAAGGGACCAGGGGGCGACTAAACAGTAATTTAGAAATGAAACATGTTTGTTAATTGCTCGTATAATAATCCTGAGATAAGTGGTTCAGGTTACTGGCAGCTTTGCTCCGTGCAATCATTCAAGAAGTCTAGTTTCTTCCATCATGGTCCTTTGCCTTTAGCTACCTATCCTTGTGTGCCTAGGTGACAGTAGGTTGTGGGCATTTCCATGTTGCTGCTTGTGAGAAGAAAATAAAGAGAACATGGAAGAGCAGAAGACCAGTGTCTCCAGGCCCAGACCAAGAAATGCCAGCTATCACTTCCATTCACATTTCATTAGCAAGTACTTGGTCACTGAAAGAAAAGAGGGGAAATGACCTCCAAACAAGTAGTCATGTTCCCGGCTACACTTCTTTCCCTAGGGAGGAAGGAGAGCATGAATTAGTGGATAACTAGCTAGCTTTGCTACACTTGCCAACTTTATCAAATAAGTTGACCGAGTTAAGCTAGTTCACCTCAATTAAGGGGAAGAAAACTTTTTCTAACTTTTCATGTTTTATACTTGGATGCAATCTCCAACACTTTCCCTACAAATCTAGTCTCCTGAGAGATATTTAAAGATACTCCTTCAATTGTTTTACTGACTTCTAAAGAATATGAATGCTACTTATTGTACTGACCAAGCATGAAAGATAAAATTAAGGGACAGAGTTAGGAGATGAATAATTTTTCTACTTCCTCCCTACAACTCATAATGGCTTCAAAAATGAGGAGGCTTGAAGTATAAAATGATATCCCTTAATGTAAACACAACAAAATTTCTGCTATCTATGTTATACTCAACACTGATCTTTTGGCTCCTCAAACCACTTTAAAAAGGTTATGAAGGATGTGTTTTATGAATCTCTTATTACAGCATTGCAAATTTTTTAATAACAAAACAAACATAACAATGCTATTAAAATAATTAAAAATACACCTGGTCCCTATTTAACTCACTACGGCTGCCTAACTTCACATAAAGAGATCAGGCTTCAGAGGTGAAACAAGGCATTAACAGGTGTTGCAGGATCACGAAGGTGATTTCCCATTAGCCACATAGTAAATGTTCTGGAAACAGCAGCAGGGAAGCTGTAAGTCACAATGCTGCCTGTGCATCAAGCCGTTTATGTTAAATGAAGTTATTATTTTGGTTAAATAAATTCCATGCCATTATTATAAACATATTAATTAAGGTCGATGGTGTAATGAAACAGGTTTGCTGTTAACTTCACACATGTTACATAAGAGGAATCTAAAACAACTCAGTTCCAATAAAGGTCTCCGAGTGAAGCTTTGAACATTAAAGGGCATTGCACCTGAGATGAAAATGTATTTCCTGTTTGGACAGTAGCAATGTCCAGATCCAGAATTAATAAGCTTTTGTCAAAATAATTTAGCACAATCATTAAGAAAGCACAGGCTTTGAAAGTAGACTGGTGTATTTTTTATTAGAGGCTCTGCTACTTATTGCTGTATGACCTTGAGCAGTATTACACAGCATCTCTAAACCTTAGTATCAACATCTGCAAAATGAAGGTATTAATTGTTGCTTCTTTATATGACTGTTGTAAGCATTAGAATTCCTGTGTTAACCAGTTTGCATGGTGTCTGAGACAGTACTCAACGAATGCTAACGCATTATTATCCTCAAAATGTTTATATTGCATAACCTTTAATATTGTTAATTGGAATTCATGTTTGAAACAGAGGAATAATTGCATTAGGCTGTGTAAAATTGACAAAAAACATTTTCTTTTCCAAAAGGAAACACTCATATTTTAAGCGTTGGATACTAGAATGGAGGCATAAAGATTCTTTGAGAAAAGAGATTAAAATGGAGTATATAGATGACATATGTGTGAGAATATATTTTTTAGTAACCTAATTGCTGATTCTAGTGGCGAGAATATTCTAGAGTTCAATGAGTAGTTCTACACTTCTAAATGAGAGCTGAGGAAATGATTTTTAAATGGCAACTAAATTATAAATATGGAGAAAAATTTTCTCTATGTATCTATATATAGTTGGAAGGAAGAAGTTTGGATCATACACGTTTCACATGTTTGAAGAAATTGTCTTTGTGAAATGTCTTCAAGAACTGAGCTCACTGCAAACTTAAATAAAAGCCACTGAGACTGTTAAATATATATATATATACACACACATATATACACACACACATATATATACATATGTGTGTGTGTATATATGTGTGTGTATATATATGTGTATGTATGTATATATATGTGTGTATGTGTATGTGTGTATGTGTATATATATATATATATATATATATATATATATATTGCCCCTGGGTATGCTATAAAAGGATCTCAGGGGTTATTACCATCTTATCAAATATTCCATTAAGACTAACAACCCTAAAAGAGAACTGTCATTTGCCAAAATTCTCTCTGAGCTCTAGGAATCCTTTTTGTCAGTGTCATGCCTGGACCAGGATTCCACACAAAGAAGAATGAAGTCAGAACCTGGTTAATATATAATTAGCAATAAAAGGAGTTGGGTATTTGAATAATACATCAATGGTCAGATGAGAAGAGTATAAAGAAAATGGAAAGAACATGTGCTAAAGATAAATCAGGTATAAGTAGTAAGAAGCGAATTGGATGATAAGTAGAAAAGAGATGGCAGAGAGTACTAACAAAGTCTTCTATTTGTATCTATTATGTCCTAACAGTGGTCTCTTATTAATACTTATTGTATCTCTGAGAGAAGCCTGGAACAAATATCCAAATCCTTATTTTGGAAATAAAAAAATTAGGCAGGACGAAGTGACTTGCATACGGTTTCTCTACCGAGTCGGGAATTCAGCTGAGACTTGTTCTTCAGCCTTTGCTGTAATCATTAAAACAAACTGCTTCTGGTCAGTCATGAGGAAAACACAAATTCACTCCCCACAAATAGTCACACCCACATTCTTCCTTATCCTATAATATTAAGGTGATAGTAAAGTTTAGTGGTCCCTGTTCACTATTTCTCCTTGTATACTAAAGGTCCCATTGGATTAGGATTAAGTACTGCTTTAAATCTTTATTGGTGTGATCTGAGAGAAAGCAGCATTCATATCATCTGGGGCTTCTGAGAAATGTAGAATCTTACATTCCATTCTAGACTTAATGAGTCAAAATCAGCATTTTAGCAAGTTTTCCGCAGGTGATTTCTATATTCTAAATCACTCAGCCAGTCTTCCAACTGACACCAGGCAGAGGAATAAGAATACATATTTTCATTTTTCATCTTTTTCTGAAATGCTGAAAGATGGGTCAAGAGTCACCACTCAGACTGGCATAATAGAGTTCCACAACATTTTTCCCAGCAATGCTAAGAGATGTCTGATGTTATTTATTTTCACGTTCCATTGCCATTCGTATCTTCAAGGTTCCCCTAAGTAGCAAAGACCTTGAAGAGCAGGGCTGAGAGGGAGGGCACATCAGAATTGCCTGCACTCAACTCATTCCCAGCACGAGGAGCAAACTTTGCAAGTATTGTCCTTTTAACAAAGGAAACAAGCTATAATTGAGTCTGAGCATGTAACAGGTGAGACACCAGCCCACACTGATGAAATAGACTGGGGAGTGACCTGGCCTGAGTATTTTACATTTCCCTTGATGAAGACAACGAGCACAGGTTTTTGTTGGAAAACCCTGAAAAAGAGGAATGGTAGGGACAACTGGTTGCAGTGATCTAAACGTTTGAATCTATAAGAATAGGCATTTATAGAAATTTTAATTATACAAACATAAGATGAGTCACGTTCTTGAATGATTCTGCTTTCAAGGGGTTAATATCAAATTTAAAACAACAACACAAGATTTTATACATGAAAAGCACATTCTGCATCATGACAGGCACAAAGTGCAACAGAAGTACAAATAATCCATGTTTGAATGAACCATCTGGAAATCATTCCATAAGCCCTCCTATATGTCTATCTATCCCATACTAGATCTTTATTCTGTATTCAACAATGTTCTCTTAGTTTGAGGACAAAAGAGATTAAGGAGGCAACCCTCGTTTGTAATTAAATTTGTTACAAAACTTACTGAGCAACTGCTGTGAGTGGGCTACTGCTTCCATAAATGGAGGAGAAAAAAATCATTCTGAAATTAGATAGCAACAGTTATATAATCGTGTACTTAAAGGCACAATGATAGTGTGTATACTCCACAAAATATCATACTATTGAAAAAAAAAAAGCTGACACTGGAAAGGATTTAGGGAAGTGTTTTTTGTGATTGCTGTTAAGTCTATTTGAGCTTTTACTTGCTGTGGTAGGAAGAATAGTAGCCTCCCCAACATGTGTAGGTCCTAATCACTGGAACCTACGAATATGTCACTTTACATGGCAAAAGGGACTTTGCATGAAGTTAAGGATCTTGAAATGGGGAGATTGTCCTGCATTATTTGGTTGAGTCCCAGGTAATCATGATTTCCTTAAAACTCAAAAAGAGAGGCAGAAGGAAAAACAGAGGAATTTTTGACTACAGAACAAGAGGTCAGTGTGATGCAATGTGAAGAAGTCTATTACCTGCTATGACTGGCTTTCATGATGAAAGAAGAGAAGTTGGCTAATGAGTACAAAAATACAGTTGGATAGAAGGAATAAGTTCTAGTATTTGATAGTGTGATAAGGATGTATTACTCCATTCTCACACTGCTATGAAAAAATACCTGAGACTGGGTAATTTATAAAGAAAAGAGGTTTAATTGACTCACAGTTCTGCATGGCTGGAGAGACCTCAGAAAAGTTAGTCATGGCGAAAGGCATTTCCTCGCGGAGTGCAGGAGAGAGAATGAGCTCAAGTAGGGGAAAGGCCAGATGCTTATAAAACCATCAGATCTCACGAGACTCACTCATTATCAGGAGAACAACATCGAGGAAAATCACCCACAATTCAATTACCTTCACCTGGTTCCACCCTTGACACGTGGGCTTTGTTATAATTCAAGGTGAGATTTGGGTGAGAACATAGAGCCAAACCATATCAAGGGAAATTATACTTAACAATAATTTATTGTATATTTCAAAACAGCTAGAAAAATGATAATGTTCCCAATAAAAAGACAAATGTTTGAGATAATGGGTATCCCGATTACCCTGATTTGATCATTACACATTTTACGTATATATCAAAATATCACGTGTACCACACAATGTGTACAACTGTGATATATCAGTTTTCAAAAATACACAAACCAAAAAAGATGGAGGAATAGGGACATAAGCCAGGAAAAGCAAGGAAACAGATTTCCTTAGAGCTTCCATAAAGAAATGCAGCTTTGCCAATATCTTGATTGTAGACTAGTGTGGTGACCTGCATCAGACTTCTGACAAAATGTGAAATAAGAAATTTATATTGCTTTGAACTCCTAAGTTAGTGAAAATTTGTTATGGCAGCACTAGAAAACTAATACTCTTACTTAGCCTATTGTACCAGCAAAGGGGTGGCTCTTTCACTACTTAATAAGGCTTAAGTATCTAGGTTTTCATTAAAAAAAGAGATTGCAAATGTATTGATAAATGTTCCTTTTGTTTTTACTAAGTAACATCAAGGAGCGTTAAAAACCACACACAAGGGCCAGGCATGGTGGCTCACACCTGTAATCTCAGCACGTTGGGAGGCTGAGGTGGGCGGATTACCTGAGGTCAGGAGTTTGAGACCAGCCTGGGCAACATGGTGAAACGTCATCTCTACTAAAAATACAAAAATTAGCCAGGCCTGTAATCCCAGCTACTTGGGAGGCTGAGGCAGGAGAATTGCTGGAGCCCGTGAGAAGGAGGTTCCAGTGAGCTGAGATCTTGCCACTGCACTCCAGTCTGGCTGACACAGCAAGATTCCATCTCAAAAAAAAAAAAAAAAAAAAAGCACATAAAGAAACATTTATTTAACAGAATTCCTAAATATACACCTTATTGATTTATGACTAGAACCCACAAAAGCCATCAAACTAATGATGTCATATTTGAATAAACATAATGGCAGATTAAAATTTTTGAGTAAAAAAGATGATGTAAGTTATCCTACTATTTCTAGTCATATGAGATTCCTATGAGGTTACATGGTACTTTGAGATTATATAAAAAGTAATGACAAAAAACACGATTAGTTTTGCATCAACCTAATACCTTGCTTGGATAGCTCATGGCCAACTAGGTCACACCACGGCAGATACAATCTGGTTTGGACTGATTTGAGTAAAATGTAAAATTGTCTGAGAGAATGATGAGTCCTATAGGACACTTGAGAAATCCCTGGCACTCAGCAATTAGGAATAATGAAAGGCAACGTGCACAAGTTTCTGGATTACAGTGGAGAGGGCTTCAGGCAGTAGCCAACTGGGGGCTGGAGGAAATCTCATAAGGAGATGCCAAATTGAAAAAAGTCTTTAAATTTCTTGATCTAAGTCTAGTCTGGACTATACTGGGAGGAATTTTGGATGAAGCCCAGGCAGCAAGAATGACTAAAACAGAAACACAGAATTTTACGACAAATCTATTTCTCTTAATTAAATATTATCAAGAACCACCTTCAAACTATCAGCTACTGCAAATAAAACAGGAGCATTTCTAAAAACAGAGACAGAAATATCAGATTACATACCACAACACAAAAATTCTGACTATATTTCAGGCAATTATTTGATATGAAAATAAAATGCCTTTTGGCAAAACCCTAGCAATATCTGATCCTAGCACATTTTGTGTGACAATTCTAAGAAGCTCTAAGTGTGCTATGACACAGCTAAATAGTTTGATTCAAGTTCATCAGTGACTTCAAATACAGTCTTTCTTAATGAAAGAAAACACCACAAAAAAGAACATATTAGAGTTGAGAGGTGAAATTTCATATACAGAAAAATGTGTTAAATGTCTTAAATGATGATGCAATAAGTCTTAAATTTTATTTAAGTAATCTTCACTCATATGGCATATTTACTAAAAACTAATATGTAGCAGCATATTTTTGACTGGTGGTAGAAGAAAAATATTTCTTCATGATGAATTTTTTAAATGCTTTTTTTTCTTTTCACCAGAAAAACTCAATAACAGAAGTGATTCAAATTAAAGAATATCAGTTTTATCAAGAATGCCTGTAGTCCTCCATAGAGTAAACAACATGTCCCTGAACAACATTCTTGGAAGTCAAAATTCAGAATGTATTGATTCATTTTGCAGTAGTAAGGTAATTTCTGTCATCTTTTTTATTTATGAAATTCTATTACTCGAGTCAACAACAATTTATAAACTGGGTTAAAAGAGAGCTTATTGAGACTGGCCTTGACCAAGCAGAGGACAGAGAAAGCTTTCACTGAAAAGGCACAGCTTGTTCTTCATTAAATAATTTTTTAAAAAAATTTTTGCTATTTTTTTCATTCGATTTTTCTCTTTTAAAAAAATCATTTGTAGGCTGGGCGCTGTGGCTCACGCCTGCAATCCCAGCACTTCGGGAGGCCGAGGCGGGCGGATCACGAGGTTAGGAGATCGAGACCATCCTGGCTAACATGGTGAAACTCGGTCTCTACTAAAAATATAAAAAAAATTAGCCGGGCGTGGTGGCAGGTGCCTGTAGTCCCACCTACTCGGGAGGCTGAGGCAGGAGAATGGTGTGAACCCTAGAGGCTGGGCTTGCAGTGAGCCGAGATAGTGCCACTGCACTCCAGCCTGGGCAACAGAGCCAGAGACTCTGTATCAAAAAAAAAAAAAAAAAGTCATTTGTAGTGAATAGTTGCTTGCTGTAGATAGGAAAAATATTTAAAACTAAAGAAATATAGACAATTTTATTAAGAACATTTTTGAAATGTCAATACAACTTCATAGATGTGTTTGGAATCAAATGAGACTAGGTTTTATTAACTCGATAAGTTAAAATACATCTTTGGAGGGCAATAGGAGCATTAGAATTAAACTATTGACTCACATGTGTGTGCACATGTATGAGTGCTCACATGCACACCATTTACCTCCCAAATTCTTACAATAATTCCCTAAGCTATCGTATTCTCACTTTGTAGATGAAGGTCTATGGTATTTCAACTTGCCTGCTGAATATCTGGGGAGCCCTTAAGCCCTCTATACCCAACTGAACTTACTTTTTTACTTCCTAAATTCATTCCTCCTCCTGAATTCATCATTTTTTAAATGGTACCATCTTTCCACTCAAAACCCCACTTGACCCTTTAGTTAATTCATCACTGTTCTCCTTACTTCTGCTACTCACCACAACAACCTTCTTCTACCCGATCCAATTAGGTTTCAAGAATTATTGTCTCGTAATAACTCAAAGTTTCCTGGGTACTTCTCCACTTCCATTGCTGCTTTCCAAGTTCAGGTCTTCATTATCACTCACTTGATATTGTAATAGCTTCTCATTGTTTTTCTTTACTCTATTTTTCTCCCATATTCAATCTTATTTACTCTCTAATAACTACAAAGTATTCCTGAAAAACTGTTCTAATCATAATATTTTCTGGCTTGAAATAGACTGCTTCCATGTCCTATAGACCTTAATTCAGTCACCTCAACATGCTAGGATGTTGTCATCTATTTTGACACATGTCAAAGTAATTTGTCATCACTGATAATTAAAATGGTGATGTTTACCAATAATTTGCATTGAAAAATTATAACAGATTTATAACCATTATTTTATTTTAAAAAAATCACTCAATCATTTACATGATGGTATGATTTCCTGGGAAGTAATATCTATGTAACATCTGCTATGACAACATCCTTCATGTTGAAATGTCATCTGACATGAGTGCTAAGGAGGACAAAGGTAGAGAATATTAAGTCCTCAGAACCAAGCCCAAATTTCCTAGCTTGACATTTTATGGCTCTTCCCAATTTGACCCCAATCTTGTTATCTACTTCTTCTTACATACTCTATGTCCTGACACAAAAACATCTATAACCACAAAATCCTAAATTCCTTATTGCTCACATACATCATTTATATAGGCTTTTTTTTACTCTCCCTTTGCCTGTGTTGCTCCTTCTGCCTAGAAATGGTCAGTACAGTATGAAGACTAGAGGTCTAAAGGTCAGACATAAATGTCATCACCTTTATGAACATTTGACTCTCCTCCTCTTCCCTCAAGCCAGGAAGAAATGCTTTACATTCTGGAATTTAATAGTATTTTACCTACTCTTCTGGTGAAGTAGGAAATATTTTCTCATTAATCTTCTAGTTTTAAATTAATATTTTAATTATATACCAGGATATAAGCCTCTTGAAAATAAGAACTGTTTATATCCCTCACAATGCCTACACAGGATTGATGTTCAAAAAATATTTATTGAATAAACTTTATAAATACTTTGTTTATTTATTTGTTTGATATAGCCCTCTGCAAACCTAGCAATTTCCCTATAAAACACCTCTTCTGAATCACTTATTCACATATTAAGTTAAAGTAATCATAACACTTTTTTTCCTGGAACTACCACTGTATCATTTCTCTATTTTATGAGAAAAAAAATTATCTGTAAATGTAGTTTTTCTACTTCTCAGCTAATTTCATTATTTTTCTCAACCCTCTGATGGATGGAAGTGGCAAATCTTGTTGTAAAAATTATAATACACTTTTCCAAATTACCAAATGAAGCCTTAATTACAGCATATCCAATATTTCTGTACTTATAAATTGCCTCAAGGAAACTAGTTGATTAATTTAATACAAGTTTTCCCTTAAAGAGATTATATTCACCTTCTTATAGCATATATTTGCAGAAGCAAAGCCAAGACTCCTGATTTCCAGCTCAGTATCGATTTTATTTTTCCATTGTACCCACAGCCTGTGAAGGAAATAAGCTCAGTTCAGCTTGGCGGGGGCCGGATATGACAGTGTTGAGAAGCTGCATATAAAAAGGAAAACAATTTCAAAAATGAATCATAATCACAGAGATTATTGCAGAGAGTAGAAGGGACCAAGACAGCTTACCTAATTTATTCCTTTGCCCTGGGGACAAGACTACCCCTAACCTTTTCTGAAATAGTGGTCACCTCTTTTAATCTTTTGAACACAAAGAATCTCTAGTATATGTCATGATTTTGTTTTATTTCATGCATTTTATTTTTCTGTACTGATTAGCAACAGGAAAAATTTACCAACAAGCTCTTTCTGACAGAAGAGGTATACTGAACTCATAGTTGTCTGAGTTATAACCTTGAGTTTGGAATAAAATTTTTGATAATGTCATACAGTTGACCTTTTAGCAAATAGAGTGTAAGCATTTTTTTTTTTTTTTTTTTTCACCAAAGGTACTAAATTTACTAAGACTGCAACTGGAAATTTTAAAGAAAAATGGGAAACACAAAACTTCCCTTTTGTGAAAAGAAGAAAAAAAGTCAGAGGCAGATGCAGAATCGATAGTTTTAGCAGGGGTTTCGTTGCAACGTCTTCTATGCTGCTGAATGACTACAGGTTGGGAAAAGTGAAGATCTTTACTCAGATTGGGAAAATGCTTAAGTTAACTAAAAGCAAGTTTTGATTATTTCCCCAAAGGGAAGATGGGTTACTAAAGCCTTCTAAGCTTCTCCTCAACTGTAGCAAGATGCATTTGTTTGATAGACGATACTTGGTATTTAGGATACTATGGGGACTACATTCCTAAAACTGCTGAATTGCAGTGGATGTAAAAGAATTTGTCACAACCATTATGGTTTTCTTGCATTGGTGTGCTTTCGTAAATCATTACTTATTGCACACTCCATGGACACATGCCATAGAAGAGACTGAAGGGTTTTTTCACTTTCATGGTGGAATTTGTTTCTCAAAGGCAGAAACAATCAGCAGAACTTTCAAGGAGAAAGGGCAGTTTCTGTGCCAAATCCTCCTAGGTCTTAAAAATTATATGAAAGAAAGAATCATGTCATTGTGTATCGTGCAAATCCACATATACATGGTTGCTCTCTCTCTACCCCCTTTCTTTTTCTCTCCTCCCTCCCTCTCTCCTTCACTCCCCCCCCAAACACACACACACACACACACTCACTCACTCTCATACTGTACTGTTCTTTGTGAAGCAGATCAATATTTCAGACACAAATGAGGTGAGTTCAAGGGAAGAGAGATTCATATTGAGGGGTGAAAACATTCTAGGAAAAAAAAAAGACCGATCCATTTAAAAGGACAAATACAACCAATAAATCATGGTGAGCTTGGAAGGGTGACTGCTCTTCCTTCTGGCAGCTTTGTAATTATTCTCTCAACATAGCAACAACTTTCTTTGGAAACCGACATTCTGTATGCAAGACAATTACAGCACTGAGGATCACTGCTGGCCAAGGCCCAGACTATGTATGTCACAATCCATTCGTTAAGAGATGTATCTGAGTAGCCTGAAGTTTATTAAACCCAAGTGCCACTTTTCCCGATCACTTTTCTCTAGGTCTCCCAAGGGCAGTCATCGATAATTTCTAATAATTCATCAATCCAGTCTGCAAATAATTCTCTGTAAGCCCAGACTTTATGAATTATTAAGCTGATCTCTGGGATCTCATGATTCCCAACTCAACTCTCCCCAAATAGTCTTCTCATCTTTTCTTGCAGCTCACAGTTAGAGATCATCAGAAGACACCGTAACCAATGAAGCACATTATTTCCTTTTATCTCATGGGAAACTGATTCATCTAGATTTGTGTTTGAGTGTTTAGAGTATGTTTTGAAAAGTTCAAGATAGATAGCATACTGATATCAAAAGAACAGAAGACATTCTTGCTTTGTGTGTGGGGGGTATGTGTGTGACATCTCCCTTCTCAGAAAAACCTTTCTTGTTTACACCTACCCATTTTATATTTAAGCATGTGATGACTTGCATTATCCACTAATTGGTTCGCATGTTAAAACACCATTTTCCCAATTAGTTTTTAAGGGAAGAGGCCAAGTCTTGAATGGTCTCATCTTGCCAGCAATGGTGTGCTGCAGCTGGTTTGTACAAGCTTGTGAGAGCCAAATTTAAAATTTTCAGATAATTCTAACAGCCATTATAAAAAATCAAAATACATAGACATACAATTAGATAAATTATACTAAAAGCAAAAGAATAAATGGTCAAAACTCATTATCCTTTATTTTCCTATATTTACTACTGTCTGTGGTCTGGAGGCTATTTAAACCCATCATATTTTATGTTGCAAACACCATATAATGATGTGTTTCTGTGCATCTTTTCACAACTTCATCTTCACTGATTTCACATTCAGAGACTTCATGATGATAGAGGGAAAGTACCCATGGTGGGAATATTCATGTCTCTATGTCCCATTTCGGTAATTCCCACAATATTTTAAACTTTTTCATTATTGTCATATGTGTTATGGTGATCTGTGATCAGTGATCTTTGATGTGACTGTTGTCACTGTTTTGGGGTGCCACGACCATGTGCATATTAGACTGCGAACTTAATCAATAAATGTTGAGGGTGTTCTCACCGCTCCCCGGACTAGCTGTTCCCACATCTGTCTCTCTCCTCAAGTCTCTTTATTCCTTGAGATACCACAATATTTCTTTATTTATTTGACTTTTATTTTCAGTTTGGGGTATATGTGCAGATTTGTTACAGAGGTAAATTGTGTGTCACAGGAGCTTGGTGTCCAGATTGTTTCAGCACCCAAGTAATGAGCATATCTGGGTGGTGAAATAATACTTGAAAGGTTATTTTTTGGGCCTTATCCTCGTCCCACCCTCTATCTCCAAGTAGGCCCCAATCTCTGTTGTTCACCTTTTTGTCTCCATAAGTACTCAATGTTTAACCCTCATTAGAAGTCAGAATAAGCACTATTTGGTTTCTGTTCCTGTGTTAGTTCACTTAGGATAATGACCTTTAGCTCCATTGATGTTGCTGCAAAGGACATGATCTCATTTTTTTTTTGGCTGTATAGTGTTCCACGGTATATTATATACCATATTTTCTTTATCCAATCTACAGTTAATAGACATTTAAGTTGATTCCACGTCTTTGCTATTGTGAATAATGCTGCAATGAATATATGCATGCATGCGTCTTTATGGTGGAATTATTTCTATTCCTTTGATTATACACCCAATAATGGGGTTCATGGGTTGAATCATATTTTTGCTTTGAGTTCTTTGAGAAGTCACTAAACCGCTTTCCACAATGGCTCAATTGATCTACCATCCCGACAGCAGCGTACAAGTGTTCCCTATTTTCTTGAACCTCTCCAGCATCTGTCAATTTTGATGTTTTAATAAAATAGCCATTCTGACTAGTGTAAGACGGTATTTTATTGTGGTTTTGATTTGCATTTCTCTAATGATTAGTGATGTTGAGAATTTTTTCATATGCTTTTTGGCTGCATGTATATTTTCTTCTGAAAAGCATCTGTTCATGTCCTTTGCCCACTTTTTAATGTTTTTTTGTGTTTGTTTTTGTAAATTTTTTTAGGTTCCATATAGATTCTGAATATTGGATCTTTATCAGATGTGTAGTTTACAAATATTTTCTCCCATTCTGTAGGTTGTCTGTTTACTCTGCTGAAAGTTTATTTTGCTGGAGTCACAAACATTTTTAAATTAGATAATTAATAACACTACACTGGCCTCTAAGTGCTCAAGAGAAAGGAGCACTTTCAATTTAAAGCTAGAAATGATTAAACTTAGTGAGGAAGGAATTTGAACCTTCCTCAGCTGAGGTAGGCGGAAAGCTAGGCCTCTTGCTCCAAACAAGCAAGTTAACCAAGATGTGAATGAAAACCAAAAGCTCTTGAAGGTAGTGAAAAATGCTATTCAATGAACATGTGAATGATAAGAAAGTCAAACAGCCTTAATGCTGATGTGAAAAAAGTTGTAAGGTCTAGATAAAATATCAAACTAACTAAAACATTCCCTTCAGTTAAAGCCTAACCCATAACACGGCCCTAATTCTCTTTAATTCTGTGAACTCTGAGAGAGGTGAGGAAGCTGCAGAAGAAATATTTAAAGCTAGCAGAGGTTGAATCATAAGATTTTAGGAAAGAAGTTGTCTCCTTGACAAAAAAATGCAAGGTGAAACAGTAAGTGGTACACCAAGTTATAGAGACAATCCAACTAAAATAATTGATGAAGGTGACTACCCTAAACTACAGGTTTTCAATGTAGATGAAATAGCATTAGATTGGAAGAAGATACTGTCTAGGGTTTTCATAGCTAAAGAAAAGTCAATTCCTGGCTTCCAAGATGCAAAGGATAGGCTGACTCTCTTACTAGGGACAATGCAGCTGTGACCTTAAGTTGAAGTCAGTGCTCATTTACCATTCTGAAATTCCTAGTCTCTTTAGAATTATGCTAAACCTACCCTGTCTGTCCTTTATACATAGAAAAACAAAACCTAGATGACATCACATATGTTCACAGCATGTTTTTTTAATGAAAAAAGAATTATATATTTGGTTAAACCTTGATGAGGAAGATATCCACTTGTCTAGCCCACAAGTATGTTTTTTTTTGTTTTTGTTTGTTCATTTGTTTTTAAATTTTTCTGCTACATAGTCGGTATATATACTTATGGGGTACATGAGATGTTTTGATATAGTATGGCATGGGTTACTGAATATCTTAAGCCTACTGTTGGAGCCTACTACTCAGAAAAAAAAATTATTTCAAAATATTATTGCTCACTGACAACGCACCTAGTCATGTAAGAGCTCTGATGGAGATGTACAGGGAGATTACAGTTGTTTTTATTCCTGCTAACATGACATTCATTTTGCAGCCCATGAATAAAGAAGTAATTTTGACTTCCAACAATATTTAAGAAATATTTTTTGTAAGGCTATCACTGCTATAGATAGTGATTCCTCCAATAGATCTGGGAAAAGAAAACTAAAAGTCTTCTAGAAATGATTCACTATTCTAGATATCTTTAAGAACATTTGTGATTCATGGGAAGATAACAAATATCAATATTAACAAGAGTTTGGATGAAGTTGATTCCAACTCTCATAGATGATTTGGAGGGGTTCAAGGCTTCACAGGAGGAAGAAACTACAGATGTGCTAGAAACAGCAAAAGAACTAGAATTAGAAGTTGAGCCTGAAGATGTGACTGAATCGCTGCAATCTCATCATGAAACTTTAATAAATGAGGAGTTGCTTCTAATGGGTGAGCAAAGAGAACGGTTTCTTGAGATGGAAACTACTCCTGTTGAAGATATCACAGAGACAAAGAAGAACATTATATAATGATAAAAAGATTAATTCACAAAGAAAAGCTAACAGTTATATATATACACACCAAAATCAACAACAGATACCCATATATGTGAAGGAAAAATTGATGAAATTGAAGGGAGAAGTAGATAGTAACACAGCACTTGTAAGGTATTTCAGTACTTCACTTTCAATAATGGATAAACCAATCAGACAATCAATCCATAAAGAAACACAAAAATTGAACAATACTGTAGACAAATTGGACCCAACTAAAATACAGAACACTCCAACCACCAACAGCAGAATACACATTCTTCTTAAAAGCATATAGAACATTATCAAGGAATCCTAGCACTTTGGGAGGCCGAGACGGGCGGATCACGAGGTCAGGAGATCGAGACCATCCTGGCTAACATGGTGAAACCCCGTCTCTACTAAAAAATACAAAAAACTAGCCGGGCGACATGGCGGGCGCCTGTAGTCCCAGCTGCTTGGGAGGCTGAGGCAGGAGAATGGCGTAAACCCAGGAGGCGGAGCTTGCAGTGAGCTGAGACCCGGCCACTGCACTCCAGCCTGGGCGGCAGAGCGAGACTCCGTCTCAAAAAAAAAAAAAAAAAAAACAAGTCTTAACAAATTTAAGAAAGTTAAAATCATCCCAAGTATCTTTTCTGGCCACAGTGGAATGAAATAATAAATCATTAGCAGAAGGAAAACCGAAAATTCTCTAAGTATGTGGAAATTAAACAACATACTCTTGAACAACGAATGGGTGAAAGATAAAATCACAAGGGAAATTAGAAAATATCTTAAGACGAATGAAATCGCAAATATAGCATGCCAAAAATTACAGGGTGCAGCAAAAGCTGTACTGAGAGAAGTTTAGAGCAGTAAAATACTACCTTAAAAAGAAGAAAGATCACAAATCTACAACTTAATTTTATACCACCAGAAAGAAGAAAAAGATGGACAAAATAAACTAAACTTAGTAGAAGAAAGAAATAATAAATATTAGAGCAGAAATAAAATGAAAAATAAAAGAATAATGGAAAAGATTTTATGTTGAACTAAGAGTTATGAAGAGTTAATTAAATTAAGAGTTAGTTTTTTGAGAGATCAACAAAATTGACAGACTCTAACTAAAAAAAGAGAGAGAGAACACTCAAGTAATAAAAATAAAAAATGACAGAGGAAACATCACAATTAGTACCAAAGAAATAAAAAGATTTTAAGATACTCCTATGAATAATTATAAGCCAACAAGTTGAATAACCTAGAAGAAATAGAGAAATTTCCAGAAAAATACAAATTACCAAGCCTGAAATGTAAAGAAGTAAAAAATCTGAACAGACTTATAATGAATAAGAAGATTGAATCAGTAATCAAAAGTTTCCAACAAAGAAAAACCCAGCACCAGATGGCTTCACTGGGGAGTTCTATCGTTTTTTTTTTTTTTAAACACAGAGTAGATTAACATCAATTCTTCACAAAAATTGAGGCGAAGGGAACACTTCCAAACTTATTTTATGAGGTCAGCATTACTTCAATATCAAAACTAGACAAAGATCCTCAAACAAAACTATAGACCAATATACTTGATGAATATTAATACAAAAAAAACTTCAACAAAAGAGTAGCAAAACAATTCAATAGCATGTTAAAAATATTATACACCATGACTTAAGTGGGCAATATCTCTGAGATGTAGGGTAACTTAACATACAAAAATCAAACAATGTAATACATAACATTAAGAATAGGGAGGATAAGAAATACATGATCATCTCAGTTGATACAGAAAAAAGAATTTGAAAATAATTCAACATACTTTTATGATAAAACACATTTAAAAAACTAGGAACACAAGAAAAGTAACTCAGCGTGATAAAAGGAATATATGAAAAGGCTACAGATAACATCATATTCCACAGTGAAAAACTGAAAGCTTTTTCTCTAAGATCAGGAACAAGGAAAGGATGACCACTCTCACCATTTCTTCAACATAGTACTAAAAGTCCTAGTCAGGCCAATTATGCAAGATAAAGAAATAAAAGGAAATTGCAAAGCAAGTAGTAAAGCTATTTCTGTTTGCAGATGACATGATTGTTTTTATATTCCAACAGTGAACAATCTATAAAAGAAAGCAAGAAAACAATCCCATTTACAATAGCATCAAAATTGGAATATTTAGGAATAAACTTAACCAAGTAGGCCAAAGACTGATTCCCTGAAAACTGTAAGACGTTGCTGAAATAAATTGAGGAAGATAGAAATAAATGAAAATACCTTCTGTGTTCATGGACTGGAAGACCTAACATTGTTAAAATGTTCCAACTGCCCAAAGCAATCTACAGATTCAGTGCAATTCCTATAAAAGTCTCTGGCATTTTTTGCTGAAATAGAATACATTCTAAAATCACACAGAATTTCAAGTGAGGTTCTGAATAACTCCTTGAATAGCAAAAATCATCCTAAGAAAGAAGAACAATGGTGGAGGTCTCCCAGTTGCTGATGACAAAACATATTATAAAGCTGCCATAATCAAAACAGTATGGTACTTGCATAAATACAGACACATAGTTACTTTTTAGTATATATCCAGAAGAACTGAAAGCAGAATATTGGACATACATTTGCACACCTTTGTTTATTGCAGCATTAATCAAAGCATCCAAGAGATGGAAGCAACCTAAATGTTCGTCAATAAAGGAATAAAGAAAATGCCATAAACACATACAACGGAATGTTATTCAGCTTTATAAAAGAGAAAATTTCTATTCTATGCTACGACATGAAGGAAATTTGAAGATATTATGTTAAGTGAAATAAACTCATCACAAAAAGAGAAATATTGCGTGACTACACTATCAGGTATCTAAAGTGGTCAAACTTAGAGTAACAGAAAGTAGAATATGGTCACCAGGAAATGGAGGGGGAGGGGAATGTGAGGAATTGTTTAATGTGTATAGAGTTTCAGTTTTGCAAGGTGAAAAATTTCCAGTGATCTGTTATACAACAACGTGCATACAGTTAACACTATTATATCACACTTAAGAATGGTTAAGATGGTAAATTTCATGTTAAGAGTTTTTAACACAATAAAAAGCTTATAGGAAGAGAATATTATCAAGGTAATTATCAGTATTGGATTCTGACAAACCTAGCTTATGTTGGATGAGGAGTTGCTTTTTTATCAATGAACAAAGGAAGTAGTTTCTTGAGATGAAATCTATTCCTGCTGAAGATACTGTGAATATTATTGAAATGTCAACAAATAATTTAGAATATTACAAAAATTTAGTTGATAAAGGAGTGGCAGAATTTAAGAGGACTGCCTCCAATTTTGACACAAATTCTACTGTGGATAAAGAAATCACTTGCTACAGAGAAATCTTTTATGAAAGGAAGAGTCAATTGATGGTGCAAACTTCATTGCTATCATATTTTAAGAAATTACTAGTCACTGCAACCCTCAACAACCACTGCCCTGGTGAATCAGCAGGCTGATCATAATTGAGGTAATATCCTCCACCAGGCAATCATGACTCGCTGAAGACTCAAATGGTCCTTAGCAGTATTTTATCAGTAAGTTTTAATTCAGATATGCAATTTTTTAGACATAATACTATTGCTGCACTTAATAGACTATAATACAGTATAACCATAGATTTTAGATGCACTAGGAAACCAAAATCTTTGTGTGATTTGCTTTATTGTGATATTCACGTGTTACAGTTATCTGGAACTGAACCTGTAATATCTCTAAGATATGCCTGTGGTAGAAATCAGGGTTCTCTGCCTAACCCAGAGAGCTGGTTGATAAACACTTACTAGCACACTACTGATTACTGTCTAAGTCACCTAAGCAATATAAGCTTCAGAATTATGCTCCAAAAAGTGGAAAAGGAAACATTAATACTAGACAAATCAATCTTCTTCTCATTAATCCCCTCTTGCACAGCTCTTATTTGTTATGGCCATATCCTATACTGGGGTTACTTTCCTAGGGTCACCGCTAATCGTAGATCCTTACAACAAGTGTGGGCCCCAAATATTGTAGATGGCATTTGACTTGTTGACCAATTTTCTCAAGCTGAATACTAGAACCAGGAAAGTAAGTAACTGAGGCACCAGCTAATGGGCCATGAGATCGACCTAAAGACAAGGATATTGTGGTCTGAGTTCTTCCACTGGTCCTGGGAAAGATTTTTTTCTTTTTGGTCTGCCACTCACCACGTTAAGTTATAACGGGGCCTTGAAGAACCCCTCAGCTTTGGTTTCTGAATTCTCTGGACTTCATTTTGTGCAAAGGATGAGGTCATAATCAAAGGTGCGATGCTTAGAAATGACTAAATCATGAGCTTCTTCTATGAGAGTGTCAAATAAGTTCATATCTTAATAATAATTGCTAACATTTAATGAACACTTGCTACATGCTGAGCTCTACACTAAGTACTTTATACATTATTTCATTTGACTCTAACAACTATATAAAGAAGGTACAATTATTATTCCGTTTTGAAGAGGGAAAAACAGAAACTAAACTTAAAGTAACATGCTTGTTCATACAGCTAGCAAGTGATCAAATTGGGCAAATTTGTTTCTAGAACCCCTACTCTTAGCCAGGCACAAAACTAAAACCCATGTCAGCAAAATATTTAGCCTCTAAATAGAAACAAATGATGAAAGGCTTAGAACCTTTAGCAGCATTAGCGAGAACAAGCAAAACACTGCCATTACTGGGATTTTTAGTTTTCTGACATCCTAGCTGCCACCAGGTTTCCAATGATTAGGGAACTGATAAGAGACTCAACAAGATTTGTTTCTAAATCACATGAGTGCTCCTTTAGTTGACCTGAAGATTCATTATTTGAGAGATGGCATCCAGGACAAAGAAAGAGATTTTCCCAGTCTATCTTGGTGATCAAATGTTGCTATATATAAGTTTGATACGAGGCAGGAAATGAGACATTGACCAACTGAGTTAGGGGGGACCATTTAGGAAAGTGAAATGAAGGACCCCCTGAAAATGAGGAACAGTTGGTAAAAAAAGAAGAGCATCATTAGCCTGGAGCAGGGGAGAGTTAGGGAACACATCATAACTGCTTGTAAATACTTGAGGGACCATCACATTTAAAAAAGATATCCTACTTTTGGCCTAAAGAGCAGAATTAAATTCGACTTGGAAAAGTTAGAAAAAGGAAAATTTTGTTGAAAGAAAATATGTAATAATTAGAGCTGTTAAAAAACAAAGCGACCTGCCTGATACAGTAGTGAGTTAACTATATCATTAAAGGTATTCAAACAGGGCTGAGCAGACCTGGCATAAGACATTCAGGGTGATCTTTGAGGTCATTTCTAAGTTTGATATTACCCTATCGATTTAGAAAAACAAAGAATTGGGATCCTCTTTTCTTAATTACTGTTAGCTCAATTATCTGTAATCAGATAAAATCTAAGTTTTCTGAAAATAAGTTCTTCCTGGGCAGCCTCCCTTCAAAGGCCGACCCTGAATATGTGGCATAGACAGTGGGTAGAGAAGAGATGAACCAGAGTGGAAAAAGCATTCATCATCTAAGCTCAAAAAAGTCAGCCTCTGACCTTGGAGTAAGAGACAGCTGTTTTCAGCAGAAAATATAAAATGTTATGCAGTTGTGGGAAATGTTACAGGAAAGGAGAGCCAATTAGAAAGAAAAAGAGAGAATATTCAAAGAAGGATACGTGTTATCTTTTCAGAAAGACTTCCCAAATCCATGGAATATCAGCTCCAAAAAATGTAAGAATGTGATGTATTAAAAATAGGAAAGTTAGCGAAAGGTAGGAATACAATGTAATTTTATTTCAATATAAACTTTTAAAATCTTGGACACATACTATGTATAACTGCTATCAATAGACTTCAATAGACTACCTTGTCTAACTTTTTTTTTTTTTTTTTTTTTTTTTTTTTTTAGTAACCTGTTCATCATCACTTTTAGCATCTCATTGCTCTGGTTAAGTGTACTGTTCTAGGTGAAAGTGTAAAGCCTAATTGTTTTAAGCCAGAAATGCAGTGACAACTAATTTGACAACGTACACGTAATTTTTCCGCTGAGGCTGGTGTTTATCTGTTGAAAACAAAACATTTTGGTTATCTGATTTGTAGCTTCCCTCATGCATGAGGTGGATTAGATAGTAATTAAGAGGTCAGGCTCTGTGGTTAGACTGCCTTCATTTGAATGTCAATTTAGGCTGACCTTGAGGAAGTCACTTGACATCTCTGTGTCTCATTTATATGTACAATGGGTATGAAAATTGTAGGCTTGTTGTGAGAAACAAATTAAGTAATACATACAATAAAGTAAAGCATTTGAAGATAGTGCCATAATAAACACTCAATAATTTATAATAATAATTGCTATTATTATCTTCATCAGCTTTAAGCGATTTCATTCTACTGATCAGACCAAATTGAATTACTTATTTAAGTATTACATAGACAGAACCTAGGAATAACTAAAAACTCTTTATCAGGCATGGATTGATTTATATATAAACAACAACGGCAATGTTACTGACATTAATTCATTTTAAACATTGGTAATACTAGGTTAAAAAATGGAAAGAGTGGTTATCCAAATTTTATTGAAAATTCTCATGAAAAATTCACATCCGAAATAATTGCTCCTGTTCAATGCACATCATTCTGATGTGAGGTGTAATTGTCCTTCCCAGTACCTGTATGTTAGCTATTTGAAGAACAGTAGAGTGAAGTTAAAAATAATGTCACATTTTATCTTCTTGAGTCCTCTGCAACTGTAACAGCTGACTAGCAAGGCTGAGATTTAATGACAAATGATGATGAATGATTTGGAATGATTATAAAAGTTAAAAGAAAGTGTTCTTGGAGAATAAAGGCACGTGTGTGTGTGTATAGACTTACGCATTCACATTGCTTGACAGGTTTGGATTCTAGAACAGGTTTGTGCACTAGAATTCTCTCCTGACATTTTCAAGGGTCTCAAGCTGTGCTGTCCAATATAGTAGCCCCTAGCCCTATGTGGCTGTTTACTTTGAACTGATTAAATTGTAATAACATTAAATTTCCATTCCTCAGTTGTTTCAAGTGCTAAAAAGCCTCATGTGGACAGTGGCTATTGTATTGGATGGTGCAGATACAGAATGTTTTTTCTCATGATAGGGTTCAAGTGGACAGTGCTGGTTGAGGTAGGAATGGGAGAGGGTTTGAGGGAAGAAAAGTTCTCTCAGAATAGTGAAAAATAACGTGGCTGACAGAATGGCATGGTTGTTGTTTAAACATTGGAGATGGAGGAATAATTATTAACAAGTAAAGTATCATTTTCATTCTGCGGACAAAGAGACTACTGTACAAAAGGTAATAAGTTGCCACGATAATGTGCTTCTTCCCATCTGCAATGAGTCAGCCTGATAGGTCCTGGTGTGAGTGAGGCAAACCACCTGGGATTGTTGTGATTAGAGAGAAATTCACTTCAGCAGGAAGCTGGGCAGCCAAAATGCCAAGATTAAAGACAATGAAAAACAACCAAAAAAAAAAAAAAGCTCCTTCAGTTTCGGCCAACAGCCCTAATCATAAATTCTTTTAAAATGCTATTTACTGAAAGAGATCTCTGATAGCAATAAGCTGCAAGCACTCTTCTTGCTACCACCCTTCTGTCAAGCATGGATGAATATTTATATCAGGTTATTTTAATCATGTTTTTCTTGATGTGACATAATTCTACATAATTTATTTTCCCTTCTCGGGTGTTAAGAAAAGGTCTCTTTTTAATTTTTTTTCCACACTGTCAAGTCAAAAACTTTTCTATTTCTTTTCTGGCCCTGAGAGAAAACAGGACACAGGATGACACAGAGAGTTGACTGCACTGACATGTGTTACCATTGAAAATCAATGCTCTTGTCCTTGGCACATTCTATGGAATGTAATGGTCTGGAACACTAAGCTCTGCAACAAGAAATGAGGGACCTGAGGGAATCTATGGAGTTGGAATGTCAGGTTACAGCAAGTCTGTGTGGGTCTAATACACTGAGTATGAGAGAGACTTCCAGGGCAGATGCACTCTCTGAACTGGGCTCAAGGTGATGCTTCTGGCAGTGAATTTTGAATTCAGTGTAAATTCACCAATCTAGTATCATGGTGGGTGGAAGGTGGGAAAAATGGTGGGAAGGGCAGGCTGCAGGGAAAAAAGAGACCAAGCTGAACAGAGACAGAAATACAGATGGATAGGGACATAACACAATCAGCTGCCCAGAGAGACAGGGACAGACATACAGACAATTTGAGAGAGACATCGACAGAGAAAAAAAAAAAAAAAACTATTCCTGATTTCTTGTTTATTTCCTTTTTCTGAACCCTCAGTAAATCTCTATCCAATAGAGATTTTTCAATATACTCAACATTTATGTTTACGCTAAGTAAGAACTAGGAAATTCTGTATAATGAACAAAATTTAAAACCAAAAATAGGATGACATTTTTATGAAAGACATCTATTTAGCTTTAAGAGGAATTGATACAATTGGAAAGGTATTAATAAACCCCAGCACAGAAATCACTAGTCTATCGCTGAATGCAGTTTTTCTCCCATTCCAGAAACACAAGCTCTCCATTTTACTTATGCTCTAACAAACTGTTTGCAAAACAGTAATGCTCTTCAGAAGTGAAGCAAGAGCAATTTCAGGACCTGGCACTCTCCTCCTTTAACTGTCATTATGAAATGACTAAAGATCAAATGAAGCAAGGCAACTTTTGCCCGTCTTTTCTAAGCATGGACTAATTCTTGCCAAAGGAATGTGTTTGCTTTTCCTTTTGTCAGATGTTAGTTTCGACCCTTCTTGTGTGTGTATTGTGTGTGTGTGTGTTTTAACTGTTTACTGAAGGTATAAAAAGAGAATTTCAGAGCATTATGCAAAAGTTAGGCTCAGTCAGGGTTACAGGAATTTCTGCCGTTTACCCAGGGACACTGAAATGTTTGGATAAAATAAGACATCGAAGATACAAGTGTGGGTGAAGTGTTGGAGGTGTTCCACTTTGTATCAAAGTAGCATGTATTGCATACTTTTAGGGCTGGGATGCTATTAGAGAAGTCTAGGATATCTGGAAGTGGTTTTCAGGGTCCATACCCTTTCACCCTAAAGAATATCTTTTCTTCTGTACTTATCTGAAATTTATTACATTCCCACTATTAACTACATATTATAATTTTCTGATTCCACTGAAAATAATGCATCACACTGTGTAAGAACAAAGATGCAAATAAAACCTATCTAAAATGTGCAACTTCACAGTGCTGAGATATTTGCATTTTATAGAAAACATTTTGAAATCATTTTAGTAAGTGGAATCCATTTTCCTCCATGAACTGTTAATACTGAATTCTTAATAGCTTCCCTAGGGTTTTGTGTCTTGCTATGAAGCCTTTAGTGATTTCATCATTGTTAAGGCACAGTAAACAATCACAGTTTATGCTCATAAGCATAAAACTTTCAATCTATTACTCATACTAGTTTTTATATTTCAAAGATAGAAAACTTATTTTTTATGCAATCTGAGTGAGACAATGCTAAATTGGTTTATAAGCCTTGCAAATATTGGTATAAACATTTCTAAAATGCTTAATGTATAATATCAGCATTTTGAAATCTTATGGAGATAATTATACTTCTAAATTTCTGTTTTTTTAAATGACACTGTTCTTTTCCTTTGTTGGAGCTAGTATTCATTTTGGTTTCTGGTTCTTATTCTTTGTTTATAAAAGACCATGTCAATTTGACCCTCTTATAAGTGACTCCTCAAAATCTTGAATTTTCAGCTTTGGTTCCTAAAATATTTAAAAAATATATTATAGGTCTACATTTAAGCCTAGTACAAACATAACAAAGTTATCAAATAAATAACTATAATACACAAATCCATTGCTTTTTACAATTGTAAAATGTATGTGTACTGTATACAAAAAAAGGAAACTGTGGATAAATACAGAAAATAAAATTAATACATTATTTTAATCTCTTGAATATACATCTCCTATCTAGTGTTGAATCTCCCTCTGCTTATTTTGTCTATAGTTACGTAAATACGCAAAAACCAATATGTTTTTAAAAATTGTAGAATACTAGCATATGTAAGGTTTAATTTAATAGCTGCTTTTTATTTCAATTGCTATTATATCTTAAGCATTTTCTTGCTTTTTTCCTGCTCTTCCTAAGCACGACTTTGTATTATATTTTGCTATCTGTGCCACAACTTATCCAACTATACTGCTATTGTGTGCAATTTTGTTGTTTACAACCTTTTTAAAAAATTAGTCAAAGATCACCCTTTCTGAAATCTTCTATTAAACTTCTGATTTTTTATTACACTATATTTCTCACAGAGTATTAGAAGTTTAAAAAGTATCACACTCAACGGTAATTATGCATTTAATTGAAATTATACTAAGCCTACAAAATAATATGGGAAGAAATTTATACCCTAAAGTTCTATTCATTTTCCTTGTTGTCATGTCTCAAACGGTTCTTAATAAAGATAGCTTATATTTTTATTTTCCTTAATTGAATTCTTTCTGTCTTATAATCTTTAATAGGATTATAGGAAATCAGTTAATTTTTGTATATTCATTTTTGTACCTGTTGCCTTATTGACTTTCCTTCTTAGGGCTTTTGCTATTTAGTACCTAAAGGCACATTGTTATATGCTTACTGCAGAAATATTATATGAAATTAAATTTTAATTTTGCTGTGTCCTATAATTTTATTTTAAAAATATTTTTATTTCTAGCTATATCATATTATATTTGTCTTGTTTCAATTATCCTGTCATATATACATGTCAACATCAAATGGTTCTTTCTTTCAATAAATGCAAATATTGTTCTTGCATAGAGCTCAAAGATTTCTCAATACTCAAAAAACCCACCCATACATTTTAGGTTAAATAATATTTTTTTAATGTCACTATTTTCTTTTTGTCTCTTTGATCTAGAAATATCTGAAGTTCTTGCCTTGCTCTTAATGGCTATACTTCAAGTGTTTCTCTATTAAATATGAAAGAAGCTAAATAGACTCAACTTTTCAGATGCTTATTTTTTATCAGGTTAAAAGAACATCTTTCTTTTGCTAGTACACTAAAACATTTAGCATTTTACATGTAAAATTTTAATCAAATTACTTTTTTGGTATCTATCAAGATGTCATATTTTTTCATTTGATGTATTGATATTACTGAATTAAACATTTTCCTCATATTTCTTTTTAAAACATTTTTTCTGAATTAAACCTTACTTGTTATATTGTTATGGTATATTTTTCGTACATTGTTGAATCTGTTTAATAACATCTGATTTATGTCTATCATATATGTATGTGTATTATATGTGGGCACCTATGTGATTTTAGCATGTAGTATTTTTATAGTTATGTTGTTCAATCTTTAGTTTCTGAGATTTAATACTTTTGAAGTAAGGAAGTTTCATTCATTGTTGTTGACTTTCTACACTATGGATAAGTTTAATATTTGCTAGAATTCACCTGTAAAACTTGGATGAAGAGTTATTTAGCTAGTTAATTCTTTGACAAAATACTAGCTTCTCCAAAGATTGGTTAATTGATTTATTCAATTGATATGTGTTGAGTCTCATCTTTAATTGATTTATTCAACTGATATGTGTTGAGTCTCATCTATATACAGTGTATAGTGCTGAATGGGGAATCAGAAAGCCAGACATTTATGGTCTCCATGATTAGGGAATTTGAAGCCTAGTCAGACAGCCAAATATTAAATAAGTCATCTCAAGAATGACTCAAGGTATTTTTTCTTGGCACTTTTTATATAATTTTTTTTGGTAAGTATTTCATGGATTTAAAAATATAATAATGGCATAAACACGTGTATGTGTGTTTTTTATACATGTTCTAGGGGGAGTTACACACCTTTTCTGAGGAACTAATGGACATACCATGTTCCCAGAAAAGTTCACAGTCACACACACAGAAATAATAATTTGCATAGAGATCAAAGACTTATCAATACTCAAAAAAACCCACACATCATTTTAGGTTAAACAAAATTTTTTTATGCCACTATTTTGTTTTTGCTTCCTTGATCTAGAAATATCCAAAAACATTTAATGTGCACATTTTTAAAAAAATTTTTTTCTTCTTCCAGTTGGGCTGTGCTAACAAAATGCCATTGCTAAGGCAGCTTATGAACAATAGAAATTTATTTCTCATAGTTCTGGAAGCTGAAAGTCCAAGATCAAGATGCCCATAGATTCAGTGTTTGATGAGGATTTATTTTCTGATTCATAGATGATGCCTTTTTCACTGTGTCCTCATATGGTAGAATGGGCTAAGATAGCTCTCTGCCATTATAAAGGCTACTAATCCCTCATGATCTAATCACCTCTCAAAGGGACTTCCTAACTCATCACCCTGGGAGTTAGGAATCTTTTAACTTTTCTTAAAGGAAGTTAAAAAGATGTATCTCTTAAAAAGTCTTAAAAAGATATATCTCTTAGTTGACTTTTTTACCAACTCTAATCATGAGAATTTTAGATAATACTACTATTTGATTCAGAGTTGTCATGAGGATTAAGGGATAAAAACATTTACATTATGTGGGTTAGCATATAGCATAATTTCAGACATACATTAAGTAGTACTATTTAATATTATTATCACTACTTATTAAATATGAATTTAAATAATTTATGGTGACTCACATAATGAATCTATGGTCTTATTTTTGTCATCTTATTTTGAGTATTTTTTTCACATTTTCTGTATTTTGCTATACTATAATTTCTTGCACATTGTGTGACTTGATGTTCTTTTTCTGTGATGAACCAGTACATATTTTGTTTTTAATTCTACTTAGTGGTTATCTTTACAACTTTTAAAACTAGTCATTTAAAATGTAAAATATTAGTAACATATGGAAAACTACAGAAAGTACTATAACTGACAACAGACACCAACATTGCAGTCAGATTTAACAGATGTTAACATTTTGCTCTACTTGTTTCGTATCTTTCTCTTAAACAAACAAACCATTACATATAGAGCCAAAGGCCAGCTCCAGGATCCCCAGAGGGAAACACTATCCCGAAGTTGGTGGGAATTTGTCCCATGCACGTTTTCAACTTTTCATTATAAGAATCTGTATTCCTCTAATTATCAAGTTAATAATTAAATAGTGTTCTTGAAACACCCTATTGTAAAATTAGGAGCTTAGCATTTTTGTACTGCACTACTCTATTTCTTAATTTTATTTCATCTCTTAATCAGTTGTACATTTTAAAGTAATTTAAAAATGACATATAGATATATGTCTACACTGTTGAATAGCTGAGAAAGGCTTTTAAAAATCTTCAGAAGAGAAAAAAGAGTTAATAAACATATCTCAGAATATTATTCCC
The DNA here is from genome assembly GCF_009764315.1 of Trachypithecus francoisi. Lineage (NCBI taxonomy): Eukaryota > Metazoa > Chordata > Mammalia > Primates > Cercopithecidae > Trachypithecus > Trachypithecus francoisi. Next base: position 71,802,554 of record NW_022681453.1, on the reverse strand, counting down.
AGCTATATATATTGCAGACATTGTTCCATTGGCCATTGGTCCTTACTATTGCAGAGAAGGCAATCAACAGTCAGCATCCCTCCTATCTGACCATTTCTGTAATTTATTTTTTCTTAGTTTTGCAACTTTCAAATATGTTCAGTGTATTTCTAGACAAGAATATCTTTCTATTGATTCTTCTGTATTATAGAACTCCCTTTTGATCTGTTTTCTCATGTCAACTTTAAGCTCCAATTATGTCTATAATCATTGCTTCTGTTCAAAATTTTCAGTTTCTTCCTGATGAACACATGTAGTTACTAGCCTAGGTAAGGGAGAGCACTCTCAGCCTTCTTTATCTCTTGGTTTCTTTCACACATTTTTCTTTTTTCTCTAAATTTATGGTTGTTCTATTTTTTTAATGTACATTTTATAAATTTCTCAAGTTTGTTTACCATATTATTAATTAGAATTTTTTTGACTTGTTATTTCAAACTATCCAGTTCTGTTTTCAGTTACCATTTTCATAGGTTTCTTTGCAATCAGTCCTCAACTCATCCATCAGTTTTGTCAGATGTTCTACTGTCTTTCATCTCAAGTCATTCTCTTCTATTACTTCTCTTCTTTTTTTCATATGTAGAGACAATGTGATCTTAAGTGCTATTGAAAGTACAAAGAATTCTCTAGAGTTTACTTTGTTACTTATCATTAATGGTTATTAGAGGTCTGTTCTTCTTCTATTTCAATTTAATGGCTTTTTCCTCAAGTTTGTATCGTTTTCTAGGCTGTGTCTTGCTTTCTTTAATCTCTTTGTATTTCTGTTTAGTCAACCTTGGATAGAGAACAAACTGATTCAGACTTTGTGTTTATTAACTAATATGATGTGTAGACTGCTTCTTTCCTTACTCTTTGTTCACATGGGTGCTGGTCAAATATTTAGACATTCATTTGCACAGTTTTACCCCAATATTTGATATCTTTTACTCTTTTGTTCTGTGTGGGCCTCTTGGGTTGAAACAAGGTAGTGTTGTATGTCAAGTGTTTGATTGTCTGAAACACATAGCAGAACAAGTATCTGCTGATACAATTTTTTTCTTGCCTCTCTCTATCCCTCCCAAATTGAGTTCTTTACCTGTTGCAACTACACATTCCAGTATACAATGAATCACAGCTTGTCTTCCAGTATATCTCATCTATTTATTTTCAGAAAGATACAGTCTCAAACTGGGTGTAGAAAGAGGTGCAGATATAAAGTGGTGGGAGAAAAGGTTGGCTGCCCTAATCAGCACATGTTTAGTATAGGGACCCCTTGGCTGTTGATACAAATTCTTTTTGTTTCTGATCCAGAAGACAGATAACAACAATGGAAAATAAATTATTTTTTCGTATCCATGGGCAGGTTAGTTGTTGTCTTTTGTTTCTGGCTCATCACCGATGGGGTTTCTCAGTTCAATTTCATCAGTCTTAAGGTTTTAGAAGATGATGAGAAGATTGATGGGTAGTTCTGCTTTTGAATGGCAGCATAGACTTTGAGTTAGCATTTTTCTCAGCTTTGAGTCAAAGAGCTGTAAACAGAATAGAAACTCGTTTCCTTGTCAGTAAGAGTCGGGAAGCACTCTAGACTAGGATGGCTTTGATCCCCAAGCTCCCAGGGTCCAGCTTCCTTCTATCTCATTGCTGTGTTGTGGCTTTCATTCTCAAGGTCTCATCACAGTCCAATGTGGGAACTGTTACCCATTATACTCAAATTCTAGTCAACAGGAGAAAAGAAAGAACTAAGAAAAAAGGGCAAAGGATATGCACAAACTGCATTTTAAGGGAGATTCCAGTAAGTTTCCATGGCATTCCTACTTACATTTTATAGACTAGAGCTTAGTTACAGAGCCATGACTACTCTGAGAGGAGGGCTAAGCTGGGAAATAGAGTCTCATTGTAAGCGATAGTATACCCACCTAAAACTAAGGATTTTAATACTAAATAAATGAATAAAGAATGGAGATGAGGACAACTGACAGACTGTCACATTTGTGGCTTTTTACCTTTCAGGGCATATTTCCATACCATTTGAGTAGATAATTGGGAGACGTTGAATCAATGGCTGGTAACCAGACCTCATTTTAAACCAAAATAGAAACTCATTTTAATCCTTTAGATATGTCAAACAATTTTCTCTTTTAATAACATTATATTAGAGGATGTTTATACCACTCCATACTTACATATTTTAAGTAGGAAAGTTTTTAATATCACACCTGTTTGGTGACACTGAGATCCTGATTTGCCTATGAGAAAGACCCTTTTGCATCCATCAGAGAAATATACTGTTCCCTTTATCTAAGAGTGTTTTATTGTGTCTAAAAAATTATTTAAACCAGCAATATATGCATGGCCCATGCTTGTCGATATTTTCAAGTGGTACAGTCAGCAACAGCTGTAAGTCTGAGTGAAAGAGGAGATTACAGGTGAGATGTGATCATGGGGTGTTGAGAATGGCCCCTGTGCTCCTCTTTTCCAAGCCCGTATCCATAATTTCACCATCCAGCAAGTTTACATTACTCAGCTTTATATCACACTGTCTTTCTGAGAAAATGCAGTTTCAATCACCATAAACTTGTCCTTTGTTCATACCACCTTTTATGTTTAATTGGTCCTTCCATTACCTCTCTAGCAAATGCCTTGAACTTCATCAAGGCAAAATTTTCATTGTAAAAATCAAGAACAGTTTTTCCAATAGGTGGTCTCTACTGTCTAATCATTAAATGTATTCCAGTTAATATTTGCATCCTCTAACCTACATCTGAGCCACAGACCATAGCTGGGATAGGTCTAGATCACTGAAAGCTGATTTTTAAAACTTTAACTCTGTCTTTGCTTGCTATGTCAATTACTCATCCCATTAATACTCAGCTCACAGCATACAATGGGCAAGTAAACTTTCTGCAATGTATTGCCCCTTATCTCCTTGGTCACTGGCAAGTCATCCTTCATCAAATATGGAATTAACTCCACATTTGTGCTCTTACTTTATTTTCCCTGCCGACTTACCCAAAGTGTTCATAAACTCAGAAATTCATTTTCTTAAAACGCTTTATTTGAGATGGGACCTCTAAAGAAGTCATTAAGGTTAAATTAGGACAAAAGGGTGTGCCTCTGACCTATGTAAAAAGAGACACCTTCCCCCTCCCTCCACATACACACACACAATAAGAAAAGCCCTTGTTAAGATATTGCGAGAAAGTAGATGTTTACAACCAAGGAAGAGAGTCCTCACCAGAAACCAAATCATTCTGCACTTCGATTGGGGACTTCAAGCCTCCAGAGCTGTGAAAAAAACAAATTATCTTTGTTTAAGCCACCCAGTCTATAGTACCATGTTATGGCAGCCTGAGAAGACTGATACAGGTATATAAAGGTGCTAAAGAAAAAGCCATATCATGACAGGCAGAAGACGAAAGGGAAGGTTTGAACACTTCACTTGATGAGAACTGGCACCATATAACATAAACACTGAAGACAGCCCAGACATTCCCTGCTTATTCCTTGCCTTCATCTAGGAAAGAATGGGCCCCTTAATCACCTCTGGTTGGACTCAAGTGGCTAGTGGAATCACTGGGCAGGAGTCTGACGGTGCTGTGTTCATTACCCTCAAAATATTTGTCCCCCTTGCCTTGATATGGTGGGGCTCTGTTATTATTCACATATTATTTCCTCAGTTTTGACTTGGAGATAAAGAGTGGGACAGATAATGGGAGGACCTAGTGTTGGACTCCTGTTGAGCAGGAGTCAAAGGTAAGATTGTAAGAAGGAGGTGGTCATAATGTGAGTCATGTCACTACAGATCCAAACTTTACATCATATCTAAAGTAGTGATGCATTTATCAACATAAAAGTGCACAGAAAAAAGAACAAAAGGAAATCTTCTAGCACATTAACTGAGGTAAGTTAAGGATGTTCAGCTGAAAGGTTGTTTTCTATCTGCTTTGTTCTGGACTATTTCTTGTACTATTTCATAATCAGAAAACAGGCAAAACAAAAATGACGTGCATATTTAAAATTTTAATATTGCGAGCTAGTATCTCTACACCCTAACTTTACTGCGACATGAGTTTACTTTCTTCTCTGCATCTTTGTAGTTTTGTGACATTGTAAACTCATGTGTCTTGCATACCAAATGCACTTGTGTCGTCAACTGTGAGGCAGTCTATGTTTGAATAAGTTTTTCATACTTTCATTTAATAATACACATTATTCCACAAACTCTGTTTTTTGCTTCTACCATATAACTGAGGAAATCTGTTAGAATGAAAGCTCTGCTTTTCTAAGAACATGCTCTGTTTTGAATCAAGGATGATTTGCATTCTTAACACGGCAGGAGTTTGTGGGAATTTCTGTGCATCCATATCTTAAAAAGATCTCCATCTCCACAGGCAGATGTAGAATGTTGAATATTTAGCATTTGCTATTAGAGAGAGGTTTGCTATTTATATTTATAATGTAAGAAGTTGACTGCTTGTTAGTGTGCACTCTGCTACTTCACTGACTTAGTTATTGTTATTGTTTTAGTTGTCTTGGCAGTAACCTGGTTATTTTTTTCAAAGAAGGAATCCATGAATACCAAACCAGCAAGTAGTCTTCAAATAGAAACCCAGCAATCTATTCCTGCCTCAACAGCATGAGTTCTTGACCCCAGGAAACAGGGTGTAGGAAGAGCCCATGTACTTTAGGTTTCTTTAAATGATAAGCAGTTAGCCTCTTCTAAATAGTAAACAGTATGGTTTGGTGGCCATCCTAATTGCCCCAACCCCCTCAAAATACAAAACATGAAAGAAAACTGGCAACTACTACTGATAATATAAGCTCTGCTGTCAAAAACAAAACTGCAAGCAACAGATTGAAGGCACAACCGTGCAAAGATGCATCTCAAGAGGGATAATTAAAACACATATGCACACCCAGAGAAAAATAGACTTTTTGTTTTCCCTGCCCCAAATTCTTTGTATTTTCAACAAGTAATAAGACGGAGAAACTGGTTGTATGCTAGAGTGCCTCTAAAATTGGCAATTAATAACGATGTTGTTTTGACTGTCTGAGATTTTCTTCCTGCCAAATGTTTAAATATATCATTACGTTTACCTCTACCCATATTCTGTCTGCTTCAGGGAAGAGTTCTTGGTCCTTTTGACTTCCCTGACACCAGACATGCACAGGAGACCTTCTATAAATGAAAAGATTTGTCTGTGTGTATAGAAACAGAGAGCTGAAACTGTAAGACAGAGCCAGCTTTCCTTACAGATGTGTGCCCTCGGCATTGGTTGGATTTCTGTTTAGTCCTTAAACCTTCGTCTTTGAGGTGTGTGTGTGTGTGTGTGTGTGTGTGTGTGTCAGAGACAGAGAGAGACACAGATAGACAAACAAAACCTGAAAACCATAATCCTCCATTGTCTTGCTCTTGTCATCATTTATTAGGATATGTCTAGGAGAGTAGCATTGCAATCCCTACAATAAAATGCTTGTAAGTAGATCAAGAAAGACTAAAATTCAAAAGTGGGAGTATTTTTCTTCCCTCTCAGTTACATGACATTCAGAGCCTGGGATTTCGATTGCTGACAATAAGAACACATCCATCCAGGTGCATTTAGTATCTCTCTAAGAGCAGATAAAGTGACAATGGTGGAAAGGTGGAAGGCTGGATGAGGGCTCGACATGCCCATTTGGAGGGAATTTTAAGACTTTTGCCAGGTGTAGTTATTTTCATTATCCAGATCACCCTAGAGAAGCCTAAAGATGGCATTAATCCAAATTTAAGGTATTTTTAAAACCGATTTATTCCTTCAATAAATATTTATTGGACACTCACAATGTGCAAAGCATTCTGGAAGATAGAAGATGCATAATATAGTCTTTTCTCTCAAGCCGCTTATGATTGCATAGGGGAGGATAATATATATATATATATATGCAAATAACTATATTATTTTATTCAGTACTCTTTCAGTTGCAAATGACAGAATCGAAACGCAAAGTCACTTAAACAGAAAATAAATTTATTGGTTCATGTAACTGAAAAGGCCATGAATATATCTTCAGGCACAGCTCAATTCAGGGTCTCATTTGATATAATTACTTCTCTCTATCTCTGTCTCTTTCTGTCTCTCTCTCACTCTCTCTCCTTTCTCTCTTTTTCTCTCTTCCACTTTATTATTTTGTGTTTTAGAGCCTTTGTATCAACCACTGTGGACAGGGATAACATGATTGTTCAGTAATGGTCAAGTAACCTGAGCACCTAAAATAGTGTGTGGACTTCAACAAGTGTTTATTAAACATTTACTAAATAAGTAAAATGATTTCAGTATCTTGGAATGATATAAAATGAATTATGAAGATTTTTACCCAAAGTTAGGTAATATGAATTCTAGCAAACCCAATGACAAAACAAACAAAATTATTTAGTGAACGCCACTCTGCAGTTCTGAGTCATAACAGAAAATGGAAAAGTATAAGATTGCAGAGATAGAAGCATTGGAAAACATGGAAATACAAACATATGAAGAACTGAAGTGCCTCACAGTAGGGTCCACAATTGGGTAGCCAAACAAATGAGGAGAGAAGCAAGCTCATGGACTGTGGGAATGGGAAAATTGTCAGGGGACTGGAGGTTATGGGAAAAAATCAGAGCAGACTGAATAGGAGAAAGCGAAGTTAAAGTGATTGTGAGCCCTGAAGGGGGATGAGTCTGAGGCTGGTCTTTAAGTGAGGTTGTGTTGCTAGGCGACTGAAATGGAGAAGGACCGAAGGTCACTGGAGCTGAGGGGACTGAGGCACTAAAAGGTCAAGGTTTGTGATGAATCTTGAACTTGCAACTGTAAAGTCTTGAAGTCATACAGACAAAGCCAATTGTAATGAGGAGGGAGTTGGAGTGAGCTGAAGATGAACAGAATTATTCCCTGAGGTGAGCCCTCTCCGGAGTGGTGTGCTTTGTTCACTGACATTTGTAAACTGCGCCAACAGAACCATCTGGCCTGCCCTGGCCAGACAGGTCACAAGATTCTTAGCCAGACAGAAGATGTGGAAAGGATAATCAAAGATTGTCTGGTGTACTGGAAGGCTGTCGATGAGTGGGTCGCTTTATAGTGTATTGCTCTGTGTTTTCAGCGTCAAACCTCTTTTTTTCTTCTTCTTCTTCTTTATTGCGATAGAGTTTCACTCTTGTGGCCCAGGCTGGAGTGCAATGGCACGATCTCGGCTCACTGCAACCTCCACCTCCTGGATTCAAGCGATTCTCCTGCCTCAGTCTCCCAAGTAGCTGGGATTACAGGCATCTGCCACCATGCCCAGCTAATTAATATTTTTAGTTATTTTTAGTAGAGACAGGGTTTCACCATGTTGGCAAGACTGGTCTCAAACTCCTGACTTCAGGTGATCCACCTTCCTTGGCCTCCCAGAGTGCTGGGATTACATGCATGAGCCATCGCGCCCAAACTAAACCTCTTTTAAATACCTGATAGCAGAAACTTTTTTCCCACAGTCCAGAGACAGCTCTGTGAGGTGCCTCAAAGCTGGAGGTAATTTCCCCAATTATGATATCCTGGGAAAAGTTAGTCTCAATTTAAATAATAGTAACCCACCTGTTCCCTCATTCCCACCACTTTCTAAACATTTACATTTTCAATTTGTGTCAAAAATTTTCTGATATACTATTTTTCATTATGCATTCACTCAATGATATAGCTATTTTTCTTTTGTCTAAACCTTTCTATTAGAATGTAAGCTTCATGTGGTCAGAAATCTTGTCCCGTTTGTTTAGTTTTATTTTCCCAGTCCTATGATTTGTGTTTCAAAAGACAAGTTGAATACACACACACACTCATGCACACAGAATTTTCTGTTAAACTTTTTTTGTACAAAAGGATAAAAAACAAAGTCAGTCCAATACCAGATAACATTCCTCCTTTTCTGCCAAGTTGTTTGCTTTAGCAGTATTTAAACGATATAAAAATGCAAAATAGTAAGGAAGTAAATTGTGTGGTTTATCCCATTGTCTCATCACACCTGTAATTATTTCTGTTTTAGTACCTCTTATTTTTTTGCCTAAAGGAAATATAGTTAATCCTCTTTCTTTCTGTCTCCACCACCCCCCACTTCTCTTTTCCTTACCCCATCTCAAGCACACACACTCATATACCACATATTCCTTCTTAAATCTATTTGCCAGACCTATGATTTCCATGTGAGTACTCTAATTTACCCTCTCATGTACATACTTCCTCTGATTTGCATCATTAATTGGAATAATGAAATTTCTAAATTCAATATTGTTCCGGCTGTATATTTATAATCATCATCACATTATTTAAATAATTAAAACAAGGCCGGGCGCCATTGTTCACGCCTGTAATCCTAGCACTTTGGGAGGCCGAGGCAGGCAGATCACTATGTCAGGAAATTGAGAGCATTCTGGCGAAAACAGTGAAACCCCATCTCTACTAAAAATACGAAAAATTAGCCAGAAGTGGTGGCGGGCGCCTGTAGTCCCAGCTACTAGGGAGGCTAAGGCAGGAGAGTGGTATGAACCGGGGGCAGAGCTTGCAGTGAGCTGAGATGGCGCCTCTGCACTTCAGCCTGGGCGACAGTGGGAGACTCTGTCTCAAAAATAAAATAAAGTAAAAATAAAAATAAATAATAATAATAATAATTAAAACAAAATGCTCAGCTGCTTGCAGTGCAGTGCTTATGAGGTCAAGGTAGTTGGTTCAGTCTCTGGGTCGGCCAGCTGGTATTCACAGAGGGGGAAAATGGTTTTCTGCCTATGGACTGCACCCTTAACCTCAGCCAGCCATCTTGCAAAGGCACAGCATTGGTTACAAGCAGACTAGGTTGAGAGAAAGGGAATGGGTATAAGCAAATCCACAATTAAGGTAGGATTAAGGCCACTCTACAAATCAGTCCAGTTATTTTTGACACATAGTGAAGAAGGCAAGCTAAGCCAGCAAGTATTATAGTATTAACTTGAAAAGTGCCTAGTAAAGGTGTTTCAAGAATATAAGAACAAATCAGACAGAATTAATCAAAGGTAAGGATAAATATTAGATAATAGGTACCATTTTGGGATGGCAATACCAAGAATTGTGCTAAGCTCTTTAATAACATTAGTTCATTTGAAGGCCTCTTCATACAGTTGTACAGGTAGTACCCTGCAAAATTTTAGATGGAGCGTTTTACTTATGCTATTATGGAAATGTGCCACATAGGGTCATCGACTAGTTAATCTTTTCATCAGTTATATGACATAATCACTACTATATACCATCCTGCTGTACATATAAGGAAACTCTCTGAGACCAAAAAGAAAATATTTTCATTACATTCAGGAAAGTCTATGGGGAAAATAAAGATGATGCAGGATCACAGGAGGTGACTAAAAGAGTACAGAAAGAAAGAACGAAAAAGCACGGATCTCGTCAGTAACATTAACTAATATCCTTATCATAAAATATTCTTCTTAGCGGAACACTTTAGTAAGAAATAGATGTTAGGACTCATCCGTCACTATTTTCTAGGCCTGAGATTATTCTACCCTTTACTTAGGATACAGAAAACAAACAGACTGATAGAGTTGGGATGTTGTCCCGTCTAAATCTTATGTCGAATTATAATCCCCAATGTTGGAGGTGGGGCCTGGCGGTAGGTGATTGAACATGGAAGCATCTCTCTCACGAATGGATTAGTGCCATGCTCTTGGTAAAGAGTGAATTCATGCGAGATTTGTTTAAAAGTGTGTGGCACCTCCTCCCCTCCCTATGCTCCAGCTCTTGCCATGTCATACGCTGGCTCCCTCTTCACCTTCCACCATGATTGTAAACTTCCTGAGGCTTTCCCAGAAGCTGAGTAGATGCCAGCACCATGCTTCCCTTAAAGCCTACAGAACCATGAGTCAATTAAACCTCTTTTCTAAATACATTAACCAGTCTCCGTTATTTCTTTATAGCAATGCAAGAACAGCCTAACACAATATTCTTATGTTTTTCATGTTTCTCCATAGGAGTGTGCATAGGGGGTACTTTAAAATGCAGATCACTGAGCGCTACCTTAGGCTAAGGCTACTCTATTCCAATTTTCCCAGAAGAGTCTTAAGTACATCAAAATTTGGGAAACACCGCTCTAGAAGATGTGTAGAGTGATAAAACATACTCAACTCCTAAAGCCCACAGATAGGCAGAGGGCCTGGGATTAGATTAGGAGAGAAACTCCAAAAGGAAAATGAAGCATCAGATTAACCATAAACACTAAGTCTCCTTCTTGGTGAATCTTCTTTTACATGGATGACCAACTAAATCATCATTAGACTTCGAATCCCAATAACATAACCTGTGTTAGGAGAGAAGCAGCAACATTTGACAGTGTAGAAGAACTAGGGACTTGAAGTAAGAATAACCCAGATTCAAATCTCTGCTCTTCCACTTTCCAGCTGAGCAACCCTAGGCAAACAGTACACTTTCTCTAGTCTCAGTTTCCTTACTCATAATGTGGGGGATAAAAATACTCTCTTGCTCATTATTAAGATAATATACGATGATTTATGTAAAGTCCCTACTATAAAGTGAATTTTCACTGATGATAAATGTCATTGTGGTTATTGCTGTTGTTAGAAGGCCATGGGAAGATCACTGGACCTGAAGAGAAAATCCATAGTTGTTTTCAGATTGGGCAAAAAAGCAGTCAAAATGAGTTCCTCCTGCTTAAATGCTACATTAAATTATTTGACTTCAAATCTGTAACAAATTTGGCTTTAGCTATATCTTAATAGTGTTATTTAAAGTGAGATTATTGTAAACAAAAAGAAATATTTAAGAAATGCAATGACAGGGAAGGAAAGCCTAAAGGGGTCTTTGGCACCGCATGTGTGCAGTCCCTGGGGAGGAAGCAGGAAGAGAAGAGAAGGAAGAGCTTCTGCAGAATCCTTGAGAAGAGGACAAGTGAACCGAAACATTTTGAGTTTGCTTCATTTTCAGCACTATTTTCAAAGGAGATAGATATTAGCAAGTGTTCGTGTAAAAATGGTGTTGTGGAAATGTTGCTGACAGACTCAATGACTTTGACTTCAAGATACATTTTCATCCTGATTTTTAAGGCAGGGATGAAAGCATCTGTCATAAGTTTTAGGAAAGGTATAATCTTTTAGTTAGCTTGGAGGAAAAAAATAAATAGCAACAAGTCAAAGGAAGTGCTGGTTAGACTTGGCCAAAGTTGCCACTTAGAGGAGGGTGACTGAGAGAGGTGGCTTGCATGCAAGAGTGTACATTGCCACTAATACAGGATGCCTGGGAAATGGCAGTTCAAATACCAGGCAATGCCTGGTAATTGTATATTATGATTTCCCAAGTGTTTCCATCATTATGCAGCACATATGGATCACCAATTTTCAGATAAATGAAATGCCTGTGGAATCTTAAAATATTCAGATTGTCTAGTCTATGGCTTCCCCTTATAGATTAGTACGTGTAGGCCCAGTAAGGAACCATGTGTGTGAAGTCATAGCTAATTAGTGTTGTAGTCAAGATCAGAATCCAGATTTCCTCACCTTTAGGTCAACATTTATTTCCACTATCCCACATAATTGTGTCACTCTTACCATTCTTAGATATTTTATTGTGATTAAAATTATTAAGTACTTTGGAGGTTATCATTACTGATATCAGTTCTCCCCATACCAGGCTAAAGGGTAGAAGTAGGAGGTTGGCATAGGAAGTAGACATAGGAGGGTAGACATAGGAGGTTGGGTTAAATCTCTTCTCGCAAAATGCAGTACCCCAAAACTTCCTTTTAAAAATTAAACTATTAATGATAGTCACTTGTTCACATATCATTTCTCATAAACTGTCAGTGAGCAAAACGTACAGAAGAAAGTGATTGGGCTTTGTGGGTGTTGCAGAAAGAGTATTTTTGTTAAAATTTACAAAAATAAACTAGTTGCCTAAGAAAACATTTTATAATATGATTAAAGGGAGGTCATCTCATGTATTGGAAGCAGCTGCTCACAGGCTGAATTTGTTGTTGCAAGGCTCTCAGAGTACAGGGTGACCTGACACGCAGTAGACATACTGAAAGGTACAAGTACACGATACGCTAGAGAAAAATTTGGGGATAATTCTTTATTTGTTTAGGCCTTCGCTGCTGTAAGTCACAAAATCTGTAGTCAATCCACCTTGAGGTCAGGACTGTTGTGATATATAATTTGGGGCATTATTAATTGTATTTGCAGATATAAAATTAAAAGTTACTTTAATGTGTATACATGTGCTTATGTGTAATCTCACTAAGAATCTTACATTAGTCTCTAAGACATAAAGGTAGAATTAAAGGTTGAGGCAGCCTATAGTAGATTTCTAGAACAGACTTCTCAGACTCTAATGTGCATACAAATCAACTGGGGAACTTGTTAAAATGCAGATTGGGATTTAATAGGTCTGGGGTGGGAATAGCTATTCACATTTCTAAACAATTCCCAGGAGATACTGATTGTTCTGGTCCATGGACTATGTTTTGAGTAATAAGGGTTTTAGAAGAGTGGAAGGAAAGGGGAGGAGCTGAAAAGCTCCATTACTTAAACAAACCAAGTCCCTTTCTCTATTTTTGACCTATTTCTAACAAGACATACAAATTACCATAGATTAAAGAGACTTTAAGAACTTGTGGCTCAAAGCCAATATATTTTGGTACTAAAAAGAATGGATGTGTGCATGTACTTCAGAATTACTCCCAGTCTTTTCCTTTCCACACTGCAGCCAGAATAATCTTTTAACAATTCCAAATCATTATTTCTCTCTCTTTAAAAAAATCTTTTAGTAGCTTCTTTTGTTGTATAGACAATGTTCAAACTCTTAAAGTAGTTCACAGACTTCTACTAGATGTGACTGCTACCTCATATCTGATCACTGTCCTCTTCATTATCTAAGCTTTAAACACAATGTACATCTACTAGTCCTTCAAGTACAATGTTTTATCCTCTCCCAGATTTTCACAATACTTTTCCTTCTTCCTGAGATACTCTTTGTCTTCCCCACTGCAATTCTCTACTTTTCTTGACTCTTTCTTTTTCTTTCCCTGGGGAAACCTTCTTTGATACCCACAGTCAGGTATAAGAGGCTCTACTATACGAACCTATAGCACCTTTGTTTTACCCTATCAAAAAACATCATATTGCCTTGGTCCTTTTAATTGAAACTTTCTCCCACTGTATTCGCATCTCCCCGAGGACAGAGATTATGTCCATTTTCCTTATTATTTTAGTTTATTTCCCTAGCTAGGCCCTCTTTAGGCAAATAGTTAATAACTATAACATAAAAAAAAAGCAAGTAACAGTTGCAATCCCTAGAAGAGAGAGGGGGTGACGGATGGTGTAGGACGTAATCCAGAGACAGCAGAATACTTTTGAGGTGGGGAGTAACCTAATAGGGCTTGGGGAGCCAGAGGCAATTTTCTAGAAGAGAAGGCCCAAGATCTGAAATATGCATAATGGGCAACTGGAATTTCCCAACTGGAAAGCAGAAATGAGGAAATTTCAAAGGTGTGATGAAGAATGTTGAAGACAAAACTTACAGATCTAATTATGGTTTTCCTGAGGCTATTTAGACAAAATAATGTAACATACTACTAGACAGAAAGCCTGAAGTAGTAACAGAGGGAAGGTAAAGGTGAGCAGAGACTGGAATCAACTGTTTTCCCCAAATCCTTGTGGAAGCAGAGGATCACTGCACTGGGAGGCAGTGCAGAGAATGCTGACAGTGTGGATTTAGGAGGCATCTCATTGCTTAAATCTTTGAGACTTGAGAACAGGCTTATAATAGCTTACAGAACAATAACTTTTTTTTTTTTTTTTTTTTTGTGGGGCCCATGTGACAATTAAGGGCACGTTTGTGAAATATTCTATGTCCAAAAGAATAGGCAGGAAAGGAAGAGAAGAGATTCAAATGGCTCCTAAAATAAAATTTGCCTTGTGCCTTAAACACTCAGGATGATTATTACACAAATCAGGGAAATGCTTGTTAGTTTGCGATAGTGATGCTTTTGACACTCATATTGGATTTTATTTCTTAGGAAATCTCCTAAAACTTTTTTTTTTTTTTTGTCTTCAAGTTTTCTAATAAGTAGTGACCCTTTTGTCAAATAAAATATTATTCTGCAGGAGATGATACTCAGAAAACTCATGTCGAAAATCAATTCCAGTCTTCTACCCTCTTGCAACACCCATCAGTAAACTCTGAGGTCCTTCAGAGAGCCTCAAGGCTTTGGAATACACTACTAGAATCTAATTTCTTCCATTATTCCAGGAATTCATCTTCCGCAAGCATTTGGCGACTTATATTTCATGAATCCCGTGGACTGCTTGGCAATATCTTAAAATTTAAAATTCAATTTTGACTCCAAATAAAATTTCCCTGTATGATTTATTTATACATGCAGATACATAGAATGTATGTATAAATATATGTCATATAATGGAAGTCATACATACACGAATGATTGAACTACTTAACATAAGATATAAACAAATACAAAGATTCAACAGATATCAAGATTTAAAGAGGCAAAAAGGTAATTCTTCTAAATTTTAATTTTGCTTATTAGTAATTACCACACAGAATTTTTTGTTTCTAATTTACTCTGTATCTTTTGAGCCAATGACCTTGCCAGCAAGTAATCATTATGGATGGATAGTAAATCTGGCCTTCATAATGGGACCCCCTATAAATGTTTCTCATTTGTTGCTCAACCTTAACAGGGTATATCACAGGAACTGCCTAAATATTTGTTGACAAATCTACTGAATGAATGAATGTTGGTTTCTTTTTTTTAAAAAAAAAAAATAATTTTACATAAGGGTCTGGGTTGTATAGCAAAGTGCTGTAGACCTGGAATCCGAAGGCCTGGGTTGAGGCCAACTATAGGCAACTCTAGCGTCTTGTTTGATGGTAGGTCTCATTTTTATTTTTTGTTAAATGGAGGTAGCAAGCTATTCCATAAAAACTGTGTACTGCCCTAAATATGCCAATAAGTATCTTTGGTAGTAACTGTGTTATTTTGATCTCTAGAGCATGTATTCTCTCAGGAATCCCAAATAGAAGAGAATACTTTTACTGAGTTTTTTTCTTTCCTATTCAGTATTTTCTTTGTTCAAATTCATTCCATTTGAAGATATTAAATATGGTTTTATCTCCTGATATTATCCCCAGTCAGGAATGTTTATCTTAGCTACAATGCAGCTCTCTAACCACTTACTTTATAGAAAGAATTTTAATAACAATCAAATAATTTAATTAAATACCTCTGCTCTTTAACAAAAATTATTCCTTTACTAGCATCTGTAATTCCAAGCAAGAGTTTTATTATTTTTTTGGGGGGGGGGGGTTGTTTGTTCATTAATTTATTTGTTTATTTATTTTACAAGACCAGCTTTTAAAAGACCTGTTTCTTAACCAGCTATTTCATGGGAGTATCAGTTGACCTCGCTGTTGATTGGTTGTGTGACTGACCTTTTGCATTCAGAAAAAGAGTTAAACTTTGTCAAAGTGCTGTACAGATGAACAATATAGGGAAAACTGAGAGCAAGATGGCCAACCAGTAGAAGATTCTACTGATCATCTTCCCTGAAGGAACAGTAAATGGAACAACTATCCACACAAAAAGCACCTTCCTAGGAACCAAAAATCAGGTGAGGAATCATAGTATCTGGTTTTAACTTCATGTCACTGAAAGAGGCACTTAAGAGGGTAAGAAAGACCGTCTTGAATTGCTGATCCCTTCCCACATTCCCCATCAGCAGGGGCTCGGCAGAGGGAAAGAATCTGTGTGCTTGGGACACGGATTGTGGGACTTTATATTGGATCTCAGGGATGCTCTGCTACAGCAGCACAAGTCAGAACTCAGCTGGCAGGAGGAGCATTTAGACCAGCCCTAGCCGAAGGGGAATCATCAACCCTAGCAGTTTTAACCTGAGTCCTAGCAAGCCTCACTTACTGAGGGCTAAAGTGCTCTGAGGTTCTACATAAACTTGGAAGACAGTCTAGGCCATAAGGGCTGCAATTCCTAGGCAAGGCCTGGTGCTGTGCTGGGCTCAGAGTCAGTGGGCTTGAGGGGCATGCGACCTAGGGAAACATGAGCCAGGCCAGCCAAGTAAGTTCTTGTGCCACTTCTCCCCCAGCCCCAGGCAGTGCAGCTCGCAGCTTTGATAGAGACCCCTTCCTTGCACTCAAGGCAAGGAGAGAGAATAGTAAAGAGGACTTGTCTTGCAACTTGGATAACAAATAGGGCACTAGGCAGAATCCTGGGGCACACATTCCAGGCTCTAACTCCCAGACAGTATTTCTAGACACACCCTGGGCCACAAGGGAACTCACTCTCTTGAAGAGAAGGACCCAGTCTTGGCAGGATTTATTACCTACTGAATAGAGAACCCTGGGTCCTGAATAGTCAGCAGTGACAGCCAGTCAGTACTTGTTGTGGGCCTTGGGTGAGACTCTGGCTTCAGGTGTGACCCAGCACCTTCCGGCTATGGTGCTGTGAAGAGGGACTCCTTATGCTTGAGAAAAGAAGAGGGGAGAGTAAAGGGAATTTTTCTTGCAGCCTGGATACCCGCTTGGCCACAGTAAGAGAGAACACCAAGCAGGCTCTTGGGGTCCCTGATTTCAGGACTAGGCTCCTGGGCAGCGTTTCTGGACTCGCTTTGAGCCAAGACGAGCTCACTGCCCTGAAAGGACAGTCCCAGGCCTGGCAGCATTTACCACAGGCTGAATGAAGAGCCCTTGGCCCTTGAATAAACATCAGCAGCAGCCAGGCAGTATTTGCTGCAGGCGGGGGTGGTAGTAGTCATGGGGACTGGCTCCTCCTATTGTGGAATGGGAAAGGAAGAGTGGGAAGGATTTCGTCTTGTGACACTGTGTACCTGCTCAGACAATGTAGAACAGAGTGCTAGGTCGATTCCAGAGGTTTCTGAATCCAGGACCTTGCTCTTGGATGGCATCCCTGGACCTACCTGGGGCCTAAGAAAACTTGCCAACCTAAAGAGAAGGACACAGGGCTGGCTGGCTTTGCCACCTGCTGATTGTAGAGCCCTGGGGCCTTCAGCAAACACAGGTGGGAGTCAGGCAGTGGTTACTGAAGGCCTTTGGTGAAACCCAGTGCTGTGCTGGCTTCAGATCTGACCTAGTGCAGTCCCAGTGGTAGTGGCCATAGGGGTTCTGGTGTCACCCTTCTTCTGGCTTCAAGAAGCTCAGCACAGGAGAGACTCCATTTATTAGGGAGAAAGTAAGGGAAGAGAACAAGAGTCTCTGCCTGGTAATCTAGAGAGTTCTTCCAGATCTAATCCATAACAACTAAGGTGATACCCTCATGAGTCTGCAAAAGCCACAGGTGATACTGGGCTTAAGATGCCTACTAATGCAGATAGGGCTGCAGTGACCAGAAACTTAGATCACAACACCCAAGACCCTAAAACCTGGAAAGCTTTCTCAAGTTGGATGGGTATAAACAAGTCCAGACTGCAAAGACTACAATAAATACCTAAGTCTTCAATATCCAGACACCAATGGACATCCACAAGCATCAAGAACATCCAGTAAAACATGACCTCACCAGACAAACTAAATAAGGCACCAGTGACCAATCTCAGAGAGAGAGAGAGAGTTATGCAACCTTTCAGACAGAGAATTCAAACTAGACGTTTTGAGGAACTCAACTAAATTCAAAATAACATAGAGAAGGAATCCAGAATCCTATCAGATAAAGTTAACAAAAAGATGAAAATAATTAAAAAGAATCAAGCAGAAATTCTGGAACTGAGAAATGGAACTGACATAATGAAGAATGCATCAGTCTCTTCCCAGCAGATTTGATCAAGCAGAAGAAAGAATTAGTGAGCTTGAAGACAGGTTATTTGAAAATATACAGTCATTTGCAACAACATGAATGAAACTAGAGGCCATGATGTTAAGTTAAATAAGCCAGGGAAAGAAAACCTTTACATGTTCTTACTTATTTATGGGAGCTAAAATTTAAAACAATTAAACTTAGGGAGATAGAAAGGAGAATGATGGTTACCAGAGGCTGGGTAAGGTAGTGGGAGGTAGGGTAGGGGCATGGGGATGGTCAATGGGTACAAAAACATACTTAGATAGAATGAATAAGATCTACTGTTCGATAGCACAACATGGTCACTACAGTCAGCAATAATTTATTGTACATTTAAAAATAACTAAAAGAGTTTAACTGGATTGTTTTAACACAAAGACAGGATCAAGTATTGAAGTGATGGATACCTCATTTACTCTGATGTGATTATTATGGATTGTATACCTGTATCAGAATATCTCAACTCCATAGATACACCAACTATGTACCCACAAAAATAAAAAATTAAAAAAATTAAAAATGATGAACAGCATAATATAGTGCATATACCATACTGCTAATATGTATTTCATAAATTGTACTGTAACACAAGATTTAAGAATCAATTTCAGAGTATAATATAGTAGAGTTAATTGAATGGTTGCATATAATTTTGCTTTTCTTTCTTTTTAAATTCTTCTTTACTAACTAGCTTTGCCCAGCTTATATTTAAGCAGAAGGCTGATAACCTAAAATTTTCTGATTAGAGAGAAGAATATAGGAAGTAGCATATGTTGAGTTCCTATTATAAGCCATATTATAAATTTATTTAATCTTCATAATAGCTCTGGGAAATAGGCATTATCATTTCCATTTTAAAAACTTAGATTCAAAGCTCAGTCAACTTAATAATCTCCCCAAAATTGCACAACACAAAAGCAGTGTGGTTGGGATTTGAATTCAAGTATGATATCCCCAAATCATGATCTCTTTCACTAATACCACTCAGTTTCCTAGGGGATGATAAGAAAATAATTTGATAAAGATACAGAATTTTAAAATTGTTATAGAACCTATGTATATAAAGATTAGATTTTGATCTAATAAAGAACACTAGATTTTGAATAAACTTTATATGTAATAGAACACATCTGACTCAATTAGAAACTTATTTTCATTAAATATATTTTTTTTACATACCTTTTGCATAGCAGGTAAAGGGCTAGTAATTTGATTTTCAACTGTAGCAAGGATATGATCTGTCTATAATATTCCTGGCAGTAGTCATTCAGGCTTAAATATTCCCAGATCAAAGCATCTGCCATCAAAACTCAGAAGATAAAAGTTGGACATTATATCACTACGATCTTGTTTAAATCTGAATACTAATAGAAATAATTAATAAAACCAAGGCATCAGTTTTTTATTCTAGGGTAAGTCCTGAAAAAGCAAATGGTATGGTCTTTACTTCATGATATTGTCTGAATTTGATGAACCCACTTATTCTTCCTTTTGGGAGACAGAGCAGACATGAGGAAGGAACTAGAAGTCAATCTCATGAGTCTGTGACTTAGACCCTTCTCCGTCTCACCTTCTTATCCAAATCAGGCAACTGGATCTAACAAGCGACAGAGAACGCTCACAGAAGAGGTAGCCACTGAGTAAATCATTTAATCACTCCAAGCTTTGATTTATTCAGTTAAAAAAAATATGAATCATGCATACTCTGCTCTGATTAAAATACAGATTCACCCTTAACATTTGAAACATGCTTAAGCTCCACAGCCCACTCCTCTCATGCCAATAATAGGAATGGTTTGGTATCAGTGTGCAGAGAACCTCATTGAAGCCCACTGGGGATACAAAGTTTTGAAATTTTTAGACAAGTCCCTATTTCAGATTTGTTTCTAGACAATGGTAGGTAGTATTACATGGATGCTGAACCTTAAATAAGGATAATATCTGAACACTATTTTGCACAGAATTTACTGACTAGAAATATGATTGATAATCTGAATTTTTTAAAGAGAATGTATCTATATTTTAATTACTATGAAAGATTTCATGAATTCTGATTCATATAAATAATATAAATAAAAACATTTAAAATTAAATACCCATAAAGGCAGACAGTGCCCTCTCGTCAAGAGCTTTTGTTGCTCATAGAAATGCTCTTCAGGATGGTATATAATTAATGCTGCAGGAATGCTGCCAGTAACAGGATACCATGAAACGTTAGATACCATTAAACAATAATTGAACCTAAAGGCACAAGGTACAGAATACAACATTTCTGATTCAGCCCATTTGTCAAAAAATAATAACCAACATAATTTAATGAGTTCTTACACTGCCAAGAACTTCACAAATATTTCTCATTTGTTCTTAGAAAAATGCTTACAGGCCGGGCGCGGTGGCTCAAGCCTGTAATCTCAGCACTTTGGGAGGCCGAGACGGGCGGATCACGAGGTCAGGAGCTCGAGACCATCCTGGCCAAAATGGTGAAACCCCGTCTCTACTAAAAAAATACAAAACCTAGCCGGGCGAGGTGGCGGGCGCCTGTAGTCCCAGCTACTCGGGAGGCTGAGGCAGGAGAATGGTGTGAACCCGGGAGGCGGAGCTTGCAGTGAGCTGAGATCCGGCCACTGCACTCCAGCCTGGGCGACAGAGCAAGACTCCGTCTCAAAAAAAAAAAAAAACAAAAAACAAAAAACAAACAAACAAAAAAAAACAAAAAGAAAAATGCTTACAAGGTGGACTTATTTTTCCTTTATCTCAGGTTAGGAAAGTGAAGCTTCTGAAGGTCAGGAAACATGTGCATATGAATGAAATGATTACTGAGAGATGTATATACGTCTGCTTTCTTCCAGAGCTTTGATGCATCTCCCAAGAATTATAGAAAATAGGATGCATGTTCCCTCTGGGATAGGGCCTATGTACAGCATAGCAACATATACACTTGTATTTAATATGGATAGAGATGGAATTTTGGCAAAGGTGAGCTTGACTCTAACGCCCAAGCTTTCTCAGTCGTTGTTTCACTTCATTAAATAGTCCTCCCTTTGATGCTCATTTACTTCTCTGTACTTCATATGTAATTCTCTGTTCTTCACATATTCTATTTTAATTTTGCCTTTCTTCCTCATTTTGTATTCCGATTTTCTTAATGATATTACTCCACATTTGTTATGTGTTACTCCTCCTATCAGTGGACCCTGTCCTGGAGGAAAAGTGCATCCTGTGTTTTTGAGTCCAAGGGCAGTTATATCAACCTTCAGGCAAAAAACAAACATATACACATCTAGCAACATTCTTTTATCTGAATCCATATAGCGCTTTTTAATTTACTGTGTTTAGGCAATAAAAATTACTTTCTCTATTATATTGACAACAAGATGCCACTGATTGTAAGATGCATCATAATTTTGAGTCACTTAGAAAAACATAGAAGCAAATAAATTACAACCTGATACTTTCTTATCATCAATAAGATGCAGTTTAATTTCAGAAATATTAATTCATGAATAAAGTGTGTGCCTTAAAATTGAGGAAATATGGTATCTGTTATGTAGCTCTCATACATGCTATATTGGATAAGTATTATTTTAATGGATGTAACTTACACACAAAACTCACCATTCATCCAATATTTATGTAATTCCATTTCTAGAATGTGTGCACAGGCAGGTTAGCCCCATGGTTGATCAGTAGACTCTGGAACCACTCTGTTTGAATTCAAGATGTGCCTCCAGCACTTCCTAACCATATGACCTTGGAAAATTTCTTAACATTTCAGTGGATCACATTCCTCTTTTCTAAATTATTATTATTAATAATAGTATATAATTCATAGGGCTATTGTGATGATTAAATGAATAAAACTGTGTCTTGTATATATTAAGGGTCTAAGTATTTACTATGAATACAGTTGTTATTATGAATACAGAGAACATGAAGACGTGAACCATACTGAAGTCCCTATGCAAATCTTCACAATGCCCAGGGGGCTCTATCTCAACTTCAAGATGCAAACCTTTACAAGCATGCGGCTGTTCCAGCATCAATAATGCATGCACAGTTCATAATCATACCAGTTATGTAACCTGCTGTGCAAGCCACATCCTTCGAAGGCATGTATCCCCAGAAGACAGACAAAGCTATGCACAGAAAACCTGCTGTTTCTTAAGTATTTCCACTTTCCATAAATTTACAATTAATATTAATCCTGATCTTGAAAATAAGCTGTGAACCAAAGCAAATCACCTTAAAAGCAGATTTTCATTAATGAGGAGATTTGCTGTAAGTTTCTCACAGCTTACCTTTCTTTCTTGGCTTTTGTGAGAAATTGCAAATCTTTCCCTGGTGAGATCCATACCATGACTGCTGATACATGGTCGAGAGCACTTTTGTACTTAATTGGTGCAGAAATACAAGTAAAGGCAGAGCTGTGTTCACCTCCTCCTTCATTTCCTCACCATTCCTTTTCTGTGATGTCACATACTGATACAACATCTACACATAGCCATGTGTCTAACAAACATACATGCTCAAGGTTTAGGCAATCTTTGACCTTCCTCCTTCCTCATGCATACCTTAGACATTAATTTAAGGTCAAGCACATTTACAGATTTCCCAACATGCCCTTCTCCATCTTGTGCTCCTCCATCCTTTCTCATTCCCCTTGGTCAGACTTGCTTGAACTACGTTTCTCAGAAAGGCAGGCACACTTAACTATGGCTCTAGCAAAAATTCCTTTTCCATTTTTCCATAAGTTCTGCAGTTATTTTAAACTTTGGTAAAAATAAGTGTATCTAGCACCCTGTTGCCGAAAACATCTCAGATGGGCTAATGGAGTTTTATTAAGGAGGAAAAAACGAAAGTCACATATAAAGTACACTTACAAATAAAAGCATAAGCACATTCATTTCTTTTGTTTATTTTTGCTCTATTTACTCAGTTTTATATAAAAAGATAATAGAGACAGCATTATACAGCAGAGACAAGTGAAACCTAACCCCATATATTTTCTTTTTTTTTTAAAAAATTATACTTTCAGTTCTGGGATACATGTGCAGAACGTGCAGGTTTGTTACTTAGGTATACATGTGGCGTGTTGGTTTGCTGTACCCATCAACCCGTCACCTAGGTTTAAACCCCGCATGCATTAGGTATTTGTTCTAATGCTCTCCTTCCCCTTGGTCCCCACCCCCCAACAGGCCCTGGTGTGTGATGTTCCCCTCCCTGTGTCCATGTGTTCTCGTTTTTCAGCTCCCACTTATGAGAGAATGCAGTGTTTGGTTTTCTGTTCCTGTGTCTAACCCCATATATTTTCATGAGGTTTCGTGGGGTTTTATTTATTCACAGAAACAGATAATAGATGTAAGTCATAAACTATGGAATTGTCTAACTGTGAGTCTGTATCCTAGCCCACTTGATACTTCTTGTAAGAAGTACCCTTCTTCATAAGAGCCCTGATCACCCTAGAACATGCAAAAATGATCTCTCTCTTTTTTTTTTTTTTTTTTTTTGTATTTTTCCATGATAGCCTAAATAGAGGGCCACTTAGTAAAGGAAGGCCTAGTGCTGAAGGTGCTAATGGTATTCGTGGCCACAGACTTAATATTGTTATATAAGGTTTCCCCAGTTTGAGTTATCATACTAACATTTTCTGTATAAAATGGGGGAGTGAAAGTTCTGACATTCATTGATAACTATCAAAGGCGACAAAGGCAGTCTGTGTTGTCAGCATGTTTTGTGGCCTAATCACTTCTAATTTTGCTGTTAAAAATTGCATCTACTGTTTCTTTGATATTTAGAATCCTCTGACCTAAGTTTTCCAACCTATCAATTTAGATAGCATGCTACATATTCTGGATTCTCTGAAATAATTCATGATCTCAGTTCTCAAAATCGTATGTAATACAGTTTGGCTATATCCCCACCCAAATCTCATCTTGAAATGTAGTTACCATTATTCCCACATGTTGTGGGGTGGGGGGACCAGGTGGGAGGTAATTGAATCATGGGGGCAGTTGCCTCCACGCTGTTATCATGATAGTGAGTGACTTCTCATAAGATCTGATGGTTTTATAAGGGGTTCTTTCCCCACCTTCATTCTGCACTTTTTCCTGTCACCATGTGAAAAAAGATGTGTTTGCTTCCTCTTCTGACATGATTATAAGTTTCCTGAGGTCTCCCAGCCGTGCTAAACTGTGACTCATTTAAACCTCTTTCCTTTATAAATTACCCAGTCTTGGGTATGTCTTTATTAGCAGCATGAGAAGTACAGAATGGATTAAATAAGCAACAATAAGACAAACACCAGGTGCACAGAAATGACTTTGGTCCTTAACCAACACAAGAAATGAGTATTCTCTATTGGTCTCTGCGTTTCCCATTTATTTCTCCTTTTTCTGCCCTTGAAATGTTTCTTACTCATGTCATGTTGAAAATGTCAAAGTATAGCCATTTAGGGTAAGTATGGACTTCAGACAAGGAGCTCTGAGGAATGTGATCCTGATGCTGGTTTACACAAAAGACTTGGAAGCCCTTATATTTGCAGTAGGCCACTGAGGCATGGATCTCCTCATCCTGAATCCCTAGCATCTTTCAGTGACTTGAACATGGTTCTGACTGGCTAGCACTATATTAGTGAATCTCTGAAGAATGGGGCTCAAGACAATTGATGTACAGGAGTAGGTACAACACTGAAAATTGTCTACCACTTTTCTGGGACTCATAAAACTATCCATTTATTCATCTTAGAAAATGAAGTATTATTTAACAAATAGCTGTGATGGGCCACTTCTGTCCTAGACACATGGGATATATACTTTATTATCATTACTTTTTAGTGTTTATTAGGTGCCAGGCACTGTTTTGTGTCCTTCATATTTAATAAATACTAAATAAAATATAATTCTCATGCTAAAGGAATAATTATTTCTCTCTTTATCCTGCCCACGAATTTTCCCATCCAGGGACTTTGAGATCAAGAAAATAGCTGGGTTTTCTCATTATTCAAGTTGGAAAAAGAGAAGAATTTATTTGGGCTCTCTAACTCTATAGTCACTCTTATCACTGGTTGGTCTATTTTGTGCACGGTAATGTGTCACTTAACAATGGGGATAGAGAAATACATCTTTAGAAGATTTCATCATTGTGTGAACATCAGAGTGTACATATACAAACCTAGGCAGTGTAGTCTACTCCACGCCTAGGCTGTATGGTATAGCCTATGGCTCCTAGGCTACAAACCTGCACAGCATGTCACTGTACTGAATACAGTAGGCAATTGTATTAGGGAACACATTAGGCAATTAACACAGTGGTAAATGTTTGTGAATCTAAACATATTTAAACATAGAAAATATATGGTAAAAATATGGTATTATAATCTTATGGGACCACCATCGTACATGTGGTCTAGTCTTTACCAAAGCATCGTTATGTGCTATGTGACTGTATTTATTTCCTTTTATTAAGTTTTAAACTTTGCTAAGCAGGCTATGTAGAAGCATCAAGGCAAATACAGTACCATGGCAAAATCCTGAGATACCTAGAAGTTTGCCTTTTATTAGTCACAGCTCACATGCCACCTACATGGGGCCATTAGGAGTTGAATATAACAAACCAGAATGACACATCACATACACGCCTGGAGGCAGATCTTTCCAAGAATACTTTTTTGCTGTCTTAAAAAAGAAACCTGAATGAAGAAGAAAATAATCCTGTCCTGATTATTTATTTTGCAAAAATATGCGTTAACAGGGAATATTAACATATAACTCAAAAACCAGTCAAATGCAAAGTGGTTCAGAAAGGGGTTGCCCTGGTCTTTATCACCCTTTTTGCCGCAGAGCATACCTTTTCTGAAAATTCAAGTTTAAAAAAAATGAAAAACCACAACAAAACAAGAGATGAGGATCTGTGAACAGGGCACGAAGCTGGTGAGATGTGAATAGGAAATGTTGAACAACTCAGCAGGATGATTATCTATTTGTTTATTAAGTTTTCCAGTATAGTAAATTGATCTGAAAATAACAGAACATTTATGAAGCATGAAGCGTTTCCTAAGCTTTCAATTAAAGTTAAATAAAACGAAATGTAGGATGTGTGTACATTGTGGGAAATCTCATTATGGCACTGGTCACCACAGTCAGGCGTGGTTTCATTACCCTGTGCTGCTCCTTAGTTCAATGTGTACCAGCTCAGATCAGGCATCAAGTGTAAGTAATACAGCTCTTTGGGAACATGGGGTTGTAACATATCACTGTGATCTTTTAAGACAAAGGGCACCATTGTGGTCCCCACTTTGGATAGGAATAAAATGAAGTACATCAACTGATTTTCCATAGGACCTATTGCAAACATCAGGAATAGGACATAAAGCTCAGAAAACAATGTTAATACTTTAAATAATTTGCTAACTCTGTGCTTGTATTTCTGTAGTTTTTTTTTTTTTTTTTCTTGCCTGGAGCTTGAATTCAGAGAGGTTAGAAGAGAAAAGAACAGCGCATTAAATGAGGAAGAAAGGGCACAGCAAGTGAGAGAATGGAACAGACCATTGATGCATGTTCTGATAGCTCAATGCCAGGAAGCATTGAGCAGAGCATGATGGGGCGTGGGAGAGGGAGCTGGCATGGGAGCCACATCCCTTCTCTTAAGATCCAGACAAAGGGAAAGCCACACAGTCTGTTAAACTCTGAGGTCCAAGAACAGTTAAATAAATGAGTCCAAATTAAAGTAGCCTGCAAGCCATCAAGAAAGACCAACAACAGCAGCCAAAACCAGCCTTATGATGACTTTCTGTTCGTAGTCGTAAAGAATTTGTGTGTACGTGTTAATTAGTAAAATCTCAGTAAGATATAAAACAGGACTACTCAATTTTGGTGCCTGTTCATTAGCATCTGTTTTAAGAACGCATCTACTTGTCCCAGTTCTTTGAAAACATGAACTGCGTTGGAATCATTTGTAGGCCAAATTCCTCTTAAACTTGGAGAAATACCAATTGTGGACAGTTTTCTCCGCTCTCTGAAAGGTCACTGGGGCCCTACACCAATGGAAAAAAATTACATATGAATAACGCATATTTATAACCTGAAATGGCTCCAAAAGAAAGGGCCAGGTGCAGAATAAAGCCTCATGTTTCCCATTTTTTTCCAGTACTTCCTAGTGTTAGGGAAAGATTTCCCCTATCATCTAAAGAAGGCATTAGCTTAAGAGTGGAATTTTTAAAACAATAAATACTTTACCTACCAGGCGAAAACAGAACTTTTCTTCTTCCTGAACTTCACTCTGCTCAACTTGCCTGTGTACCACATTGGAACAGTGCTGAATTAGAAGTCAATTAATAGTGAAGGCCTGTATTTCAGTTTTACCTCAGCCAGTGAGTCATTTTGTGACCTTGGGCAAGTCATTCAGCTTGGATTAGGACTCGGTGATTTACAAGGATCCTCCAGTTTCTAGAAGACCGTGTTTTAGAAGAAAGCAGCTCTAGTATGTGATCTGCATTCTACTACTTAGTAGTAATTGAACTAGGCAAGTGGCTCAGTCACTCTCTGCCTCAATTTCCTCAACTGAAAAAGTGTATAACCCTCATGGAGTTTGTGAAGATAAATGAGATAAGGTTTCTGAAGAGCTTAAAAGGGCACCTGGCGTTTAATAAACACGCAATGGCTTTGTGCTCTTAGTTACAACGATGCTTCATCATCTCCAATAGTAGTAATTTCCTTTGTGCCTAGTGGGTGTCTTTAGCCAGCCACTTTACTAACAGACTGATTGGATAAGTAATGATTTGGAACAATCAGCACTGGAGGCAGGTTTGGGAAAGAGAGTCTGGCTGATTGCTGTTGTTATTTTTCTTTCTTTTATGACCCATAACCAGTACTTACTGGAGCAATATATATTCACAAATTGTAGTCCCAGAGAGTTGGAAGGAAAGTTGCTATTTAAAGGCTTTTCACAATGTCTTGATTGGCATTTTGCGGTTACTACACAGAAATCAACTGTTGGAGAAGGATTGATTTACCTAGTATAGTTGGTTTTGCTGTCTCCAAACTATACCAGGTTATACTACGGAACGATCAAATAAAATTAATAAATATGTAAATAGATGAAAAGGTAAAATCTTTTAAAGTGCTTAAGGTTTAGTCAGGTATACAAAATGCATTCACAATTGAAATAATGATGTTTTACTAACAATTAGGTATCTTTACTTGTGATGTTATTGAGTTTATCACATTCTAATTACATTGGCTTATATATGAGCCAATATGATATTATTGAGCCAACCATATATTTGAGGAAATATTCCAGGTAGGGAAGTTTCAGTGAAGTATGAATTTTGTCATGGAGTCTTCTTGCTTACTATGGATTGTGTGAAAGTACTTAAATAAAGCTTAGAATTTGTATAGTAGATAGACGGGATGGAGAATTATAAAAGAATAGAAATGAATTTTTAAAAAAGTTAGAGGCAGGGTTTGCAGCACCTAGAGAGGGTGCTATGGAGATGGTCTTTATTGGGTAACAAGTAGGAAGGCATAACATCTGTTAGGTAAGGAGGAACTCATGAGTTGCACATTTCATAGTTTCTGTTTTAATAAAGAAAGTATTCGTGAGACATTATAGAGTTTTGCACATGGAAGAAACGTCATGAAGTAAGTGAAGCCATCGATTGAACCATCTGAAATTGCCAATATTTGATCTTTTTATCTTTAAAAACAGCAATTTCATGTGTCTTGATCTAAAATCTTTCAGTTGGATGAGAGGGAGGGAGATTAGCTTGGAAGGTAAATCTATTATCCAGAGACAAAATTTCATGGTCTTTGATAAAGGTGGATATTTTTCTATAAGGAGGGAAGAGTAAATTTTACTAACATACTTTGACTTTTGTTCAGTTTTCACAACCTCTATTTTTGCTTTATTATTATTTTCTTTTCTTTTGTTTGTTTTACTCTTGGGCAAGCAAATTATTTGTTTTCTCACATCTTTTGGGGTCCAATTTTGATGATTCTGATCTTTCTTAGTTGCTTGACCCATAGACCCTGTGCAGAACATTGCAAGGCTCCTTCTTAGAGTAACAGCAGTGATGAGCTTAGTTTCCTACGTTAGGACTGCTGTGCTGGATTTGACAAGTGAACTGAAAAATGCAGGGATAAGTATAGCTATTGAGAACAAACATCCAGTCTCTTTATCAAATTTCTTCATTGGCTTTGGAAAACTGCTATAGGCCTAAGGAAACTAAACCTTCTAGGGATATTCCAGGTTTTAAACATATTAGAAAGAGAAAACGTTGGTTCTTATTTAAGAGAGTTTATGAGCCCTCTTCCTTGAAATAGTCAAATTTATAAGTGATATAAGGCTGTATGTGTAGTTAATAAAACAGGAATATACAACCACTCAAATGTTTTAAACTTTCAAAAATGATTTGGTGTTCTGTTTTGGGATTAAGGAACACTGAACTTTGAACCATTTCAACCCACTTCTAATTCTGAGGTCTAGAGATACAATATGTAACATGGAAGAGTTACAGCAGCAGCTGATGAATATCCATTGAAGTGAAACAATTATAAAGTTACACCAAAAAATAACAACATCCATGCTTTCAGAGTTGGGATGACAGAATACTTATGAGGTGTTTGCTTTTTGGTTATATATTGTATTATAGGCTAAAGATTTGGGCCATTTTACTGAAGGTTATTAATCTAAAAATGTTTTCATTATTAAAAGTAGAGACAATATTGGGGGTCCTTGAACATTTAGGACGAGGCTGGAAAACAACACCCCCGGCCCCAGACCTATCTCTCAAGCTGGTAGTAACCAGCAAAATCTGCTGTGATTCCTGTCTTTGCCATCTATTCAGGTTTCATTTTGTTATTCAAGTTTCCCTGTATGTTTAGAGAAGAAATAGGGCAAAAATAAATAGGGTGAGGATAGGACATAGATTAGATACCTAACATGTATCTCTGGCTCCCCTCTTCACACTTTAGAACCATGGTCACAAAAGGTGAGAATCCGAATGAGCTCTTCTCTCCTTTGGCCTGACTTTCTTTCTTCCCATGGAAAATATAGATTTCCTGCATTTGTTCTGGTGAGTAACTCTGAAGGCAATATAGTCCTGGATGTTGGGCACCAGAACAAATACCCTTGATAATCTACCTGCTAAACACATAGGTGAAAAACAAGAGCATCTTATTTTGTGTGTGTGCACATGTGTTGAGGTTTCCTCTTTCTCTGCTCATGGTAACAGGTTTCCTCCTCCTCTGTTTTCCCTTTCCCCTTTCCTCCTTCCTCTTAATTTATAGAAAAGAGTAGGGGTGGGAGAAACTTCTTTTTTTTTTTTTCTGATAATATAGGATCATTTATTAGTCAGATCTGTGGGCTTCCTGACCCAAAGTGAGCTCCAAAGCTCTGCCTGGCCCTCATGATGTGTTTGGGAGAATATGTGCCAAGCTCTCTTTTCTTGCTGACAAACTAAACTCTGAGTGGTCCTTCAGAGGCTGTGTGAAATGAACTTAAATCAAGGCCTGGAGTTTGGGATCATGGGTAGTTGCATTCATGCCTGAAGTGTGAAGAACAATAAAACTCTACTTTTCACTTTATATTTCTCGGATACATCTTAGCATCAGACTATTGCTTGCTAAAGAAGTCACGTTTATTAGTTTTGTTTCATCCGTATGACTGTAAGCTCCCAGAAGTCAGAGCCCCGCCAGACATTTTGTTGTGTCCTTCATAGCAGGCTGCACAGAGATTAAATAAACATTGACATTTCACAAAAGTGGAACAACAGAAAAAGAAAGAAAAAAACTATGAAAGATACAAGAAATTGTAGGCCAAGGAGAGTGTGAGACACAAAAGAGAAAAAGGCAATCTGGGCAAATGTACCAGGAGAGAAGAAAGACCCGACAGAGTCATTGGGGTTGAGGGTCCCTATAGAACACCATTTAGTGAAAGATGGCTTCCTTTAGTTCTTCTTCCTTTTTGTTCCCTATCTATATCCTTGTTGTCCTCCCTTTCTCAGTTTCTCTATGTGTAACCCCAAAAGAAAGCATAACCATGGACAGCAGCTCAACAGAACAGCCACACTGCAAGTTAGGTGTCACCTGGACAGGCTAGGCTTGCTAACAGCCAACAGGGATGGTGTGTGAAGTCCTGAGGGAGACTGGAGAGCAGCTGTGCAGTACTCAAAACCTAAACTCAGGTCATGGCCACTGATCCTACTTAGACTTCTCTCTCTCTTGCATTATCCATTCTAATATCTTGTCCTTCTCTGAAGCCCCTTGAGGATGGTGAAGAGTGAAGGAATGCATCCTGATTTATTAAAGGCACTCCTAATAAGCTCATTAATCCCTTTTCTCCCTAACTCCAAGATCCCATTTTCCTTCCAACACTTAAAAACCATTGTTCATTGGATGGAAACATCCTTTCTCCCCTCAACCCTTTCCAAAGGGAATCATCCAGCTCAGGTCTATGAAGTAACCCCATGTGTGGCAGTTAGATTTGGTGACAAAAAAATAAAAAATAAAAAAATAAAAAATAAAGGCTCTGGTCTTTCCTTGTTACAAAGAACAAAGAGAAAGTTATGCAGTTCAGGCAATAAATAGTGAGGCTGAGCCAGGGCCATCAGTTCTCAGCAGAGAGGATTCAGACCAATTTGTTTTCCCCTCTCCTTTCCTTTGAATCCCACTTTCTGTCTTTATTCCCCTCTCATCTGAGTGCTATTTGGCCCCTTAATTTTAGTGTGTCTTCTCTTTTCTTTGTTTTTTCAAATTCACTCTTGACCATTCTTCGTTCTATTTTATTGCAGTTTCGTTTCTTTCCCTCTTTCTCTGTCTCTCCCTCGTTTACTTCTCCTGAGATTTATGTAGCTTGACTTCGTGAGCTCACTGTCACATCAAGGGAAAACAGTAAGAAAGAGCCAGGGCTGGAGGGAGGAGGCTTATCTTACCTTGTAACTGTGTTAACCCAATGCGTGGGGGTGTGATGAGTCTTCTCTTATTCTTGAATAGTGCTCTAATAGCTTCATTACTTCTGCAAGCAGGAAGATCCTGTTTGCTTTTAAAGCAGCAGGGCCTGGCTAAAAGCCTACCATATCCAATAAAAGCCTCAACTGTGCTGGCCCTCTCCACATCTCCTCGCACCCCAGGCTTGGGAGTTGCCTGAAACAGTAGTTAATGGTATTCACTGGAATAAGACATCTCCAATAGACTTCTTCCCGTCTATTTGGATTGTAGTGCCCTGCCAATGACAAGGAGTGGTGAAGAGATATCAGGATTCCCCTGCCTCACGTAGAGTGCATTCTCATAAAAGAGATTTTGGCTGGAGAAGTTATGTAAGTCAGTGTTTTTATTGTAAGAGTCACATTTACTTTATAGTATTATTTTGAATTCTGCAATAGTTGAGAAGAGAGAAAAGACACATTGCTCTTGCTTTTCTGAAAAAAAGACATATTGACTACTCAGATCCCTCCAAACATGTTAATTCCATTTTCCTTTCTCCTGCTCTCCCTGTGTCTGTCACTGCTGTTCTGTCTGCCCTTTTGGTCTTGCTCCTTCTTTTCCTTCCTTTTCTTTTCCAATCCTTCACTTTTTTTTTTCTTTTTTCTCTCTCCCCTAATTCCATCTTAACTCAAGGTTCTGAAATTGTTATTTTATCTAATTGTGAAAGGACTTAAGTGGATGAGCTAAAATTACTCCAGTCCTTAACCCTTTCATGCCAAACCTGTTGTCACACTCTTTATCGGTACAGAAAGGGCCATTTCTTACAGATTTCACTGGGAACATCTGCTCCTTGGGATGCTGCTAGGTGGTTTTCAGTGGCGTGAGGAAAGTCTTAGAAAAGATACTATAAGGGGCAACACTGATAGACCGAAGCAGTTGTGAAAAATCCCTTACTTTCTAGAAAGGTGAGACTGGCTTGGAGTTAGGATGGACAGGGAATTATTGGCAGCAATAAGGGGAAACAATGAAGAGACACGGGGTAGAAGACTGTTAAGAAATAAATTACTCTGGAGAAAGGACCAGGGAAAATGGATGAGGAGGAGAGTGGATAGAAGAATAGCTGAATCCTAAATAAGCGCAGCAGGCCTGGAGTTATCTCCATGAGGTCCTCTGACCGGACACTATGCTTCTTGCCACTTTGAACTGCGTGCAGGGCAGTCGCTCTTCACCAGGCTATCTGGGTATTCACTCTCACACACAATTTCACATAAATAAATCCCCTGTTGCCGTGAATCATGCCACCATTTCGCTTGAGACGTTATTTGAAGTGTTTTTTGTTGACTTTCTTTGCTTAAATCTAGAGGATGACCCATTCTAGTTAGAGTGTATATCTCCCTCAAATTTATTAGCAAGTCCCCCATTTAATCCCTGATTCACGCTTTATTCATATCCCTGTGGTAATGCTGAGATTGTGCTGATATCAGCTTTCCCTGCCAAGGACACATTAATCATGCTCTGGAAAATACACATGCTTAACAAATGCTATGAAAATGAAGTTTCCATCGTATTTCCACAGAACTCTAGGCCTTTACCACCTGACCAAACCTAAAACCCCAACAGTCTTTATGTCTCCCTCATTCTCTCTCTTTGCAGGGCACAGGTTTCTCCATGAATGCTTTTCTCACAGATCTTTCATCTTCCATCATTATCTCTTTCCCATCCTTAGTATCTTCCCCATTCTTTTTGACCAGAAGCAAAGGCAGAAAGTGGGAATTGACTCAAGTCTCCCAGAGGGCAGATAGCAATGCCACACTGGATACAGGATAGGAGTGGGAGCCTCACTGAGTCAGTGAGGAGAGTGAGGATATCAGTTCTGGAGCTGGGGGTTTCTCATTAGCATGAGGGGCAGACCATAGAGGAGGAGAAAAGGAAGCAAAATCTCTTTTTTGTGTGTGAGTTTTTTAACTCAGCTCTAGCCAAGGGTGTGGATCCTGAGCATTTCTCTTCCTTTCCACTTTTCTTCCTTAATTTTTTATTTTCTGCCTCCATTCTCTTTCAGTATTCATTTTACTCAGCAAAAAGGTGAATCTAAACCATAAGACCTAAAGACCCAAATGGGTGCTTTTCATGGTTACTCTGTTTTTTCTCCGAATAAAATATCAGATGATTGTATACTTTGTAGGACCAATTGAATTGTTCTAAGTAAATACACAAAACCAAAATCAATAAAGGTTTAGAATTAATTATGTATTTGGAAGTAAGTGAAGAGAGTTTTACACAGTTGGTTTCCAAAGTGGCAGATATTGAAAACAGAAACAATAACAACAGAAGGATAATTATACATTATGTTTGTGAGGAAGCTAGAAACCAGTGCAAAAGAATATTTTTGCACTAAAAATATTTTAGTTTTTCTTTAGTGCTGAGAAAACAAAGAAATATTCTGTTGCACTACATTTCTTTTGTACTGACTTGATCTCTAGCTCTGTTTGTTTAGACAATGTGATTCTGACGACAAATACAGGAATTTAGAATTGAGATTTTAGTTCAAATCTTGATTCTGTCATTTAGTAAGCAGATTATTTTATATAGGCAGATAAGCACCTCTTAGAATTTGCTTTTCCATTTGTAAAATAAAGATGGTCATAGCATACTTACAGGGATGGTATTATAGTAATTTCAGAATTATTTCTTAATTATGGCAATTTAAGAATTATTTATTATGGTCTCTTGTATTTCCTACTAATATATTTACAATGGAATATCAGCTAACTGAGATATATATTGAATGACTCTATGAATATTTTGTACTAACTTGTAACTGGAGAAGCTTCTTTTTTTCTTTTTTCTCCATATACGGTTTTGCTTTTTGATTTTATTATTGCTATTGGAAGTCTTCTTACATCCAAAAGAATTGATTTCAGGCCTTTGTACCAAAAATTTTTTTAAGTTTTTTTTTTTTTTTAAATCTCAAGAGCTTATTCTGAGATGCTTCCTTCTGGAAACTTCCTTAATAATTTTTCTCCTGTAATTTTTCTTTAATGAAAGTTGACTCAACCAATAAGAAATTTCATTTGCTCTCAAGATCTGCCTCAGCTCACTTCTATCCTCTGTTCCTTGTTGCACTGTTGCTCAATGTTACACTTAGAACCAATAAATCAGGCATGGTTCATGCCTCAAACACTGACAAAATCTGAGATACATAAAGAAAATTTAGATTTTCTTTGTTGAAATGAGGGCTTGCCAATTGCCAGATCCCAGTAGAGCACATTTCCTAGTCACTTTCCAGAGAACAGGAGAAAACTCTGGGACAGTTTTTCAGGGCTTCATAAATGTTACACTACTGTATAGACTGGGATATTTGAGAACATTACTAAATAATTGCTATATTAGTGTTTATCATTCTGTAACATTAAATAAATTCCCTATTCCTTTTTGAGAGAGAAATGGTTTGGGTCACCACTTTCCTTTTGAATATTCAACAAAGACAGTCCACGTAGTCTGGCTAGGGTTTCATTTTATGGCAACAATAAACTAGGAAAGAAGCTTCATAAGTTGCTTTTTATTCACAAACTGTAAAAAGCTGGGTCAGTATATGATCCTATTAATGAGATTGAAACCAAGTTAGCCCTCAATTACTGTGCATGTATAACACTCATTAGCCAATGTTACTGTGTTCTATTAAGATATGTTAAAACAATCAGATCTGCAAGGGTAAAATAAAACTCTAGGAGTTTAGGGAACCTGTCTCACTTGAAATATATCAAGCAATATTTACTATTCTCAGACAAAAAGGAGAGAAAACAATAAAACCTGAGATAGGTTATGGAGGGCCTTGCTAAGAGATACTTTCAAAGCTTCAGCTAAACAGAAGCATGACAAAAAAGCTCAGGAGAATGTTTAAAGGCAAGAGTCAGAAAAGTGGAAACTTTTCTAAAAATGGTACTAACTTGGTTTTCTACTTGAAAGGGAGTAAGCAGAGAATAAAATGAAAGAACAATTAGTGAGAGAGGAAAGAGAAGAAAACAAGAGAAGGGGGAAGAGGAGGAGAAAGGTAAGGAGTTAAGTGAAAAGAGAAGGAAGGGGAGGAGAGGAAATTTAGTGTGGGATGGGATCACCAGAAGAGAATTGGAGCCATGTGGCTCAGCAATCCAGCCTACCACTCCAATCCTTGTTTAGGCTCTTCAAGTCTTAGAGTAGATCCCTCTCCTACTGTTTGCACCATACTCTACCTCCTAGAGTTACAGAAGTGATCAAACGTCAAAAATGTCTTTAAAAAATATATTTTTTAAAAAAATCAAATTAAGATTTCCAAGTAGCAAAGATTCTTCAGGATCTTTCTGTTATTCATCCTTGGAATGAAGTAGAACTTTCACAGATTATCCCAAATTTATTTTTTTAACTTTTATTTTAAGTTCAAGGGTACACGTGCAGGTTTGTTACACAGGTAAACTTGTGTTGTGGAGGTGTGGTGTGCAGATTATTTCATCACTGAGATATTAAGCCTAGTGCCAGTGAGTTATTTTCCCTGATCCTCTCCCTCCTCTTACCTTCCACCCTCTGATAGGCCCCAGTGTGTATTGTTCCCTTCTATGTGTCCATGTGTTCTCATTGTGTAGCTCTCACTTAGAAGTGAGAACATGTGGTATTTGGTTTTCTGATCCTGTGTTGATCATCCCAAATTCTTATTACAAAAGCATAACACTTAGGATGACTTTGTGTTTAAAAAATTGCAGGTCATGCATTGGGGCAAATGTCTGTGGCACTTGTTTTTTCTATCACTATTTATTTTTGGTCAAATAAGTTTTGTAAACTGTTGTGAGTTGCTGATTAACAATATGCTTTAAATTTTGACTGCTAATAAAACAACTAGATTTATTATTATTGATAGAAAGTTAAAATCAAAATAAAATAAAAAGAAAATCAGCATGAAGACCCACTGATGGAAGAAATGTGCTGCAAGATAATATTAAGACTTTACTCTGAGTCAGTCATGAAGGCAGGAATGAAGGAAGAAGATTAGGGGAGGCTTGATGTTGCAGCTATGTGGCTGGCTTTCTTTCACACTTGCAGAAATTTCCTATTTCATTGACAAGAAAAGATGCAAAGTAAAGTACATATTGGGGTAGGAAAGGAGGTATCATAATGCCTTTAACATTTATCGTTCTCAAAGGTCTTAATCTGATCCTGCCCACACAATCGGTATAAAGTAAAGCCAAATATTACCCTTTCAAAACCTATGAAGAGAATTTACAGGTTCATCATATATATCATAGGTCCCCATTATAGTGCTGGTTTAGTCAGAATAATGTCATCCACATTACAATGACAAAGACACACCATGTATTAAGATGTATGTGTGGAATATAATGTGACCTGCCTGAAAACTAAAACCTTGATACAGCAAAGTAGTCAGTGAATTTCAAGTAGATTCACCATTCATAGTCTAAATTGTTCTTTCAAATACAGTGATATTAGAAAATTGTTAGTTTATTTCTTTTCTAAGAATAGAGATAATGCTAATCTGATGCTCTGCTATCATTGTGTGGAGTTAAGAACATTGGCCCATTTCCGAATGCCTTTTCTCACACAAGTTTTAAGAGTCAGCCATTAGAGAGAAACATACCTGCAAGTCAACTCTTCAATTCAATGTATTTAGGATCAATAGGCATCTGTCCTTCCACATATCAAATCAATAATAAGTTTTTATATATGCTCTCTCAATTAACAAGATATACTTACACAACTTTTATTTATTTATTTATTTTTAAGACAGAGATTTGCTCTTGTTGCCCAAGCTAGAGTGCAAGGGCGCGATCTTGGCTCTCTGCAACCTCTGCCTCCTGGGTTCAAGTGATTCTCCTGCCTCCACCTTGTGAAGTAGCTGGGATTACAGACGCCCACCACCACACCTAGCTAATTTTTTTGTATTTTTAGTTGAGACGGGGTTTCAAGGATAAAATTAATTCTCTTTGGAAACAATCATGGAAAAGAAAAAAAATGCTTATATACAAAAGACACTTATACTTTCTTCCTGCCTACTCTGTATTTCTTAAGACTGAAGTTTAGCCAGTTAACTAAAGTTACCACTGAATCATCTTTCAAAAATTGAAGACTTGAGGTTGTTAAAACTGCCTTTACTTTGAACTTCACAAGCTCTCTGTTGAATTTTGGAAGGGCAAGAGCATAGTTATTAAAGGCACTTGGAGAGTTTCTGCTAATTAAGACCTGTTCATTTGAACCAAGCACATGACTACACATCTTATAAGAATAAATGGTCTTCTTGATCCTACCTGTCTTTCTATGCATTAGTTAAGGTGAGTAGATGATGTTTGATTGGCAACTTATTCTGGGACTATGTTATGCTCCACAAAGAAAAGACACTAAAAATAGAGAAGATAAAATATTTAAATTATTTTGCTTGCTACAGTCTTTTCAGCTCCTTTTTTCATGTAGAAATATATAATAGTTTTAAGATATATAAAAGTTTTGAATTGATGACCTCATTTTTTCATAAATATTTTTAATAGATTCCTAAATCAACTACTGTTTAAACAATTATATGCCACATTTTTAAAATAATAGGTTTATACATGTTTTCATATAATTTGAATATTTATTCACTAAAAACTTTAATTTTTATTAAATGCAGCAGACACTTGAACAATATACATATACATAAGTGCTTTGACATCTACCACTGAGTTACTGAAATATCCATTTCAAAACCTGTCTTACCACAATCAATCAAGTCTTTCAACATTGCACAGAGAAAATAAATATCTCGAACTGTCTCTTCAAGTGCTCTTAAAGCTAAGAAACTTAGGATTAGTGTCAAAGAATGAAACAATATATTAAAAATCTGAAAACTGCATTACAGAAGAGTAATCTTTCCATTCAGATAACAAATCATATCAATGCGTATGCACTCTAGTTTAAAACAGACACACACACACATGCACAGACACCCCCCACAGTTCATCCAGGGAACATATCAAAACTATAGTAAAGCATCTGAAAGACCCTGAAGACGTGTATGGGGAACACATTGCACATGATAGCTCATTCCCTATCGGCAGATGAACTTCTACGCTTGGGGCAAGTGATTAAGCGATGAGGGTGCAGCAGGTCAAGAGAGACCAGGGATAAAGGGAGCAGTCAGCAGCTTTTAGTGCTCTTGCAGCTTCAAATTCATGAAACCCTGTTGGTGGACAGAGGAGAGTGACCTGGAGCTTGGATAAAAATGACATTTTCAATAAAGCTACTAAGTTGTAATATCTGGTCTTCAAATCTATGCTTGCATAATGCAAGAGTAACAACGGATCTCTAGGATGCTTTCTCTACTGACACATTTCAAGGCTAAGACTCAGAAGATAAATGACAACCCTGAAGGAAATTACTTGAGAGAATTCTAAGAGGCTGAAGGGAAGCTATCAACACTGATGACAATGGTGCTATGAATAAGAGAGAAGATGCCTTGGTTTTTAGGCCTCAATCTTTTCCTGACTATGGTTAGTAAACGTGTAAGGTTGTTTTTTTCCTGATAAGAGGCTTTTTTTCATTTTGCCTGCACTAAAAGCAAGATACATTGTGTCTGACCTTTATCCCATTTAATTGACTGCGTCCTCCACATATCCAAAGTTGAATTCATGATCTTGCTTCCCTAATTTGGATCTTCCCAAATATTCTTTCTTACAGGGAAAGGAAGCTCCACCCACAAAGTTCAAGCTAGAAATCTGGGAATTGACCTTATAACTTCTCTTTTCCCAACATCCCATAGCCAGCTTATTATAAAATCTGGCCAATTTTACTTTTTTATTTTTTATTTTTTGAGACAGGTCTTGCTATGTTGCCCAGGCTGCTCTCAAACATCTTGACTCAAGTGGTCCTCTCACCTCAGCTTCCCAAACTGCTGGGATTACAGGCATGAAACACCATGCCCGGCTAATTTTTTTTGATACACAACATCAAGCATGCTGTTGCTGAGAGGTAAGGGTTAATTTTTCCAAAAAAGATTCCCCAGGGTCTTCTGAAAAGCTCCCTGAAAGTGGGCTAAGACGTTGAGTTTAAAGCCCTAAAGTTAAGGTACTCCTTCCTGACCAACTACCATCACAAGGCTTGATTTTCAGGCCCTTGTCCTTTCAAAAGAGGGGCCTGTGCCTCCCCAGACGGGAATATTTTAAAGTGGAGAATTCTATTACTTACTTGAGACATCATACATTTGTGAACCTCAGTGCCAAATGACAGGAGAGGTTGGTCCTACCTGCCACCACAAAATACTGACTAGGACTGAGGCCCAGTTTCTGCCTCATAATATTACTGTTGTTTTCCTGCTCCTGCTTACACACTGCTCCCCTAATCATGAAGCTTCAAAGCCCCGCAGATCAAAGGTAGGGGCTTCTCCTGAAGTCTGGTATCTGGCCTAGCTAAATCTCTGTTGGCTGTTCTAGAACACAAATGCACCCGCTCCTGATATTGTCTCCATTAGTTAAACTTGGGGTTTAACCTTAAAAATGCTGTTCCAGCAGGTTTGGTATCCTTGTTCACATTGCAGCTAGCAGCTTAAAAGTCTTCAGTGGCACCACATCACTCTTAAGATATGCACCAAGATACTTACCATGGCCTGCAAGGCCCACCATGACCTGGCTCTGGCCTCTTGTTGCAGGCTCACTTTGCACCACTTGTTCACTGTGTTTCAACTGGCTTTTAGTTTTCAGAAATGCAATTCTTTCTGCCTCAAAACTTTCAAACTGCTGTTCCCTATGCTGGAACATTCTCTCCCACTCAGCCTTCTGATCTAAGACCAGAAGCCACTTTTTCAAATAAGTCCTCCCAGATTTTCCAGATTAGTATGGCTGTCCTGTTATATACCTTATGTCGTTTGGCAACAAAATGTAAAAAAAAAAAAAAGAAAAAAAAAAAAAGAAGGAAAGCCCAAATCAACCAAACTAAAACAGGAGTCTTTTAAAATTTGTCCTTTATAGCTCTTATTTCTAATTTGAAATTGAATCCTGATGGGAAAGATTCATGATGGGAAAGACTCATGATATTAACTAATAGTTGCAGAAAAATTTGTTTATAGCAATATAAGAGTTCTTAATATATATATTCACTCCAAAAAAAGACCACTTTGCTTTAAGTTAGTTCTTGCTCCTCTCAGTACACTGTTACACTCATTTTGCATAACATTTTATCCTTCACAACACTTACCATAGGTACAAAAATAATACATGATAATTTAAAAAATTTAGAAACAAATAAAAAGAATAATATCTATAATTTAATCCCTCTATCGTCTATTTAGTTTTTTTGCATTTACTAAAATGCAATTTCTTAGCCACAAAAATATTTGTTAATTCTTCACTGGCAACATGAGGCAGGAAAAAAATGGAAGGAAAAAGCAGATAGGACTGTGGATCCAGGTGACAAACGTGAGACAGAAAGTATGCTGCAGAATCAAAAGAGAGAGCGGAAGAACATAAATTCTTGTTTGGTCATTATGGGGGAAGATAGCAGGCTGAGATATTAAATGATTTTTGTTTGCCCACTTTTAAAGAAAATGTTAAGTAGATTCTCATTTGCTAAATGTCTTTGGAAACAGACAAGAGAAACAGATGAGAACTATTAGATCAAATCGTGGTTATTGTACAAGCTGTTCTATACCTAATAGATAAACAAGACGTGGAAGAATTACCGGGACCAGATGGCAGTTCTTATGTCCTGTCATATGTACCATTTTCCTCTCCAAAATAGAGATGAAGCACAAAAATGCGTCTGGGTTTAGTTTAATTGCAAGGGGCTGGGGAAAGAATAAATAAGTCAATTTCTGAGGCTGCCATCTTGTACCACTATTGCATTTGGAAATAAAGACCCAATAGAAATGTCATCTCATATCAAAATCTTCTATAACTTTCATAACCACAAAATTCAGTCCAAAAACAAAATAAAGTATTCCCACACAGAATCAATACTTAATTATATAATAATCAAAATAAGGTAAGTATTTGCAGTATATTTGCAATTAGATATAATGCCAATTTACAATATAAACACAGAGTAAATTTGTACTTTTTTCTTCATTTTTAATATGAGATTATTCAATTCTAGTTCTGATATTTCCAGCCAGAAGGGATCTAGACAGCTGGTTGAGTGAGTCATTCCAAACATTCTGAGAAACAGCCTGAGATTCATTTGCTCTTTGCTTATGGGGATATATTAATGAATCTTCAATCTTGCTCTCACTGTCCCCAATGGCCATAATGCATTTGTAGGAAAAGCAGGTTTACATAGCAGAAAGGCTTCTGTCAATAGTATTAAACCTGCTGTTATTTATCTTCCTAGTCTTGGAATATTGAAGGGAGGGACAAAGAAGACAAAAAGTAAAGAAGGTTACACTTGATTAACAATAAAATATAGGATTCTCCTTCAGTTTTCTTTATTTTTGTTTTCTCTTTGTAGTTGTTATTAACAACTGTGAGGTTGAATCCTAATGAGGAAGGCCATGATATTAGCCAACTGTTCTGGAAAGATGTGGTTATGGTAATTGAAGTAATTTGGACACACATATTCACTCTTAAAAAATGGCAACTCTCTGTTTTCTTTAACTTAATTATGTCTTCTCTTAAGAGATTGTATGCTGCCTTTTTGCTTTGGTATAGCTGGCTACTCTGAATCATTTCTTAATATTAAGATTATTATCTGAAATAACACTACACAGCAGATGTCCTGACTGAAACATACAAACAAAAGACTGGGAGGCAGACAGAAGCAGGACTTCTAACGCAGATCATACCTTGCCCAATGCTTAATCAAAAATAGCTACTGTTTTTATTTGGCCTGTGAGTGATTTCATGATTTACTAGTGTTTGCGTTGTGAAACAGTAAACACTGTAAGATGAAAACTTGAGGGAGAAGAGCAGAAATAGTGAGTAAGCCTGGGAGGGTGAAAGCTCAAGAACAAGATTGGGAGAGTGAAGGAGAAGCTCTTACATTGTATTCTATCATATTGTTCTGTGAACTGTGCCCCCAAAGTTGTGCAATGCAGAAACTACAGACAAGGAGATTTCCCTTGGGGTCTTCACCATTCTATTTATCAAGAGCCAAGGAGAGCAAACAGATTTGGTGAGGAGTCCGGAGACAGTAGCATCTTCTTTTCTCTTTTGTCTTTGGCTTAATGAAAGAACATGCTGAACTAGGGGTACACATATTGTGTGACCTAAGGGAAAAAGGGAGGAAAATCCAAGCTAAAAATCAATACAGTCCCACCCTATCCAGATCACTCTTAGTGTAATTCGTAAACACTTTCCTTGGTAGGGCCATTTATTCTAATTACAATTAAATGATGTTATGATGTTAAGAAAAAGTTTCTTCCGGTAAATTTAAAGCCCCACTGCTTAATGTCTATTTTGGGGAAGTTACAGTGATAGTGCTGGGGTGGGAGAGAAATAGTGGAAAGACATGAAACACTACATGTATCCACTTCGCCTTGTGATTATGAACAAGCTTCTGAAGGCACAATGATCATACTACCTTCATTCAGTTTTATTTCTGCAAGTTCCCTTCTGTCTCTTCTATTTTATTCCCTCTGTCATTGCATTTTTTCTTTTAGACGGAGTCTCGCTCTGTCGCCCAGCAGGCTGGAGTGCAGTGGCCGGATCTCAGCTCACTGCAAACTCTGCCTCCCAGGTTCACACCATTCTCCTGCCTCAGCCTCCCGAGTAGCTGGGACTACAGGCGCCCGCCACCTCGCCCAGCTAGATTTTTGTATTTTTTAGTAGAGATGGGGGTTTCACCATGTTAGCCAGGATGGTCTCCATCTCCTGACCTCGTGATCCACCCATCTCGGCCTCCCAAAGTGCTGGGATTACAGGCTTGAGCCACCGCGCCCGGCCTTTTTTTTTTTTTTTTTTTCCTGTCCTTCTTTAAACAAAACAAAACAGGCTGTGTCTTGCTCTGTTGCCTTGGCTAGAATGTAGTGGCATGATCATAGCTCACTGCAGCCTTGACCTCCCAGGCTTAAGCGGTCTTCTCGCTTCAGCCTCCCGAGGAGCTGGGATTATAGGTGTAAGCCACTGTGCCAGGCCTTGCTGTCTTTTTTGAATTGGGGCAAAATCATCTCACTTTTCCAGTCCTCAAATCTTCTTCCACAATGTTACCTTTGTTATTGTCCTAAAATGAAGGTTAGATAGCTACGGC
This sequence comes from Trachypithecus francoisi, assembly GCF_009764315.1. Lineage (NCBI taxonomy): Eukaryota > Metazoa > Chordata > Mammalia > Primates > Cercopithecidae > Trachypithecus > Trachypithecus francoisi. Next base: position 71,758,560 of record NW_022681453.1, on the reverse strand, counting down.
CACCATCAAATACCTCAATGCCTCCACGCTGTTTATGGAAACAAGTGCATATTACTTCACTATTGCAGTCAAGACTCCAATGACTGGTTTCCCTTTAGCATGCCTTTCCCAACAACTCTCCATGACTGCCATGTTTTAATACATTGAGTCATTTACCATTCTCCAAAACGCACATTGAAAATACTCTGCGGTGGGCCGGGCGCGGTGGCTCAAGCCTGTAATCCCAGCAGTTTGGGAGGCCGAGACGGGCGGATCACAAGGTCAGGAGATCGAGACTATCCTGGCTAACACGGTGAAACCCCGTCTCTACTAAAAAATACAAAAAAAACTAGCCGGGCGAGGTGGCGGCGCCTGTAGTCCCAGCTACTCGGGAGGCTGAGGCAGGAGAATGGCGTGAATCCAGGAGGCGGAGCTTGCAGTGAGCTGAGATCCGGCCACTGCACTCCAGCCCGGGCGACAGAGCGAGACTCCGTCTCAAAAAGAAAAAAAAAAAAAAAAGAAAAAAGAAAATACTCTGCGGTGATGGTGTCAATCCTTCATTTAGTAATTCCCTTCTTTTTCCATCAAATAGCCAAAGCATCCCTCTATCACTCTTCTATCTTTGAAGCCTTCCTCATGCCAACAGCTGGAATTAAATGCTCTTTGCATGCCTCTTGAGAACACCATGACTTACATCTGGGTTGCGGCACTTTTCCATTCTTCATTGTATTGTTGTTTGTCATTGTATGTGAATCAATGTAACTAATTTAAAATTTCTTGGAATAAGGTTCTTAACTTATTCTTCTCAGTATATCTACAATGTTTTTCACGTAATATTCCCATTGAATAGTAGGTAAAAGACCAGATAATTAGTTAGCAAGACAAAATTTAAATATAAGTTTATTTCACAAAAACTAAATGCACCTGGACATAAGGATCACATATCTTCATGGAGGTAAAATTTCCTCCAAGTTGGGATCATCAATATTTAATATGGGATAAAAAATTTAAGTTAAATGAAAATCTTCCTAAGATGAACATTCAGGCTTTCACTAAAGATGATGGACTATTAAGGGCTGTGGGAACCTATTCCAGGGTCCATGCTCATGCCACATGAGCAGTCTTTTGGGGATGACAGCAGTAAATGGTGCAGAGGTTAAGAACATGGGCTCTGGGGCCTGACCTGAGTTTAAAGCCTGCAGTCATCCCTTCCTACCTTTGTGACATTTGGCATGTTGCTCAACCTCTCTCTGTGGACAATACTACTTACTTTAGGAATTAGGGTAAAATACTATATGCATAAATCGCTTTCCGTAGGGCTTGACACAGAATAAGAGTTGTCATATATTAAATAGTTAGTGGTTTTTTTTGTTTTTGTTTTTTTTTTTTTTTTTTTTTTTGATCTTAAAATGATCATGCCAATCTCAGTAAATTTTTAAGGCCTTTAAATCCTGAATGCATCTTAATTTCAAAAAAGTATAATGACTGGAAACATATGATTTTACTTTATCCGTGGTAAGTTTGACCTAAGTACTTTTAAATAAAACAAATTTATCAACTCTACATGTGGAGGAAGAACAGAAATTCTAGTGCATAAGAAACAGTGGATTCAAGTCTGAAAAGTTAAGAGACTTAAAAAGAGGAAATACATAAAAACACGCATATGACCATCAAGAATAGACTTTTCAAGCAACATAACAGGAAGATAATTTGACTTGTTCACCAGTTATGTCAGAGAATAAAACATAGAATTGTACTGATTGGGCTCAGTTGTCAATTGCCTTTCCTTCTGACTCACCCGGCAAATTCCATATCAACAATCACTTCTTAAGTATCTGCACTGTGTTCAGAGCTTTAGACACACACAAAAAAGGAGAATATTCCTATCTAAATCTTACCATCTATTAGAAACACATCTTTGACTTAAAAAAAAAAAAAAGCACTCGTTTTTTCAATAAAGTTATCTTTACTCACAATTCACAATGCTTTAAATAGAACGCTTCCTCTCTACAAATACGGGATGAAGCTTTGATACATAAATTCATTTTATATGTTTTGATGAAGAAGCAACTTAATTACACTTTCAAAGAAAAGAACTGCAAACACATGACTTCAGTAATTAGGGCTCAAATATTATGAGCCATTTAGAAATAATGCCGCCTTACATTTTCAATGACACTTAAGTAGTTTGCTCATTTACATAATTTTTTACATCAATTTTTACATTTAGTCATCATGAATTCCCTGTAAGGCAAGTACATTTACCCTCATTTTATTGATGGGCGGGCTGCTGCTTAGAGATAAAGCCATAATATTTGCCAACAAATCACATTTATAACAATTATTTAAACAAGAGAGTCAGGAATGAAAACCTGGTCCAGTGCCTGTGAGGAGAATTCCAGATTTTGGAGTACCACCCCATTGCCTACTGCTTCTAGCTCTGCATCTTAAAATCCAAAATAAAAATAAAGTTTTCCCTAGTAGGGGCTGATTATCCAGAGTTAGATTAGTAGCTATAATATTTCATATATTCTACTTGTAAGTTTTTCAATAACTCAGAATTTAATATGCTTACTACAACAAGCAAACTCAATATATTTTAAGTTTATGTGACATACAATGCCTTCTGTCCCTTGATAGTATCTCAATATTATCTCAATAGAAGGAATAACAAATCAAGTTGAATCTGTTTTTTGTCAAAGGTTGGATGTTGCTTTTAATATTTTCTAATATTTTTATATTTATTCCACTCTTGTTTTTTTTTTTTTTTTTTTTTTTTTTTTTTTTTTTTTTTTTTTTTGAGACGGAGTCTCGCTCTGTCGCCCAGGCTGGAGTGCAGTGGCCGGATCTCAGCTCACTGCAAGCTCCGCCTCCCGGGTTTACGCCATTCTCTCGCCTCAGCCTCCCGAGTAGCTGGGACTACAGGCGCCCGCCATCTCGCCCGGCTAATTTTTTTGTATATTTTAGTAGAGACGGGGTTTCACCGTGTTAGCCAGGATGGTCTCGATCTCCTGACCTCGTGATCCGCCCGTCTCGGCCTCCCAAACTGCTGGGATTACAGGCTTGAGCCACCGCGCCCGGCCTCCACTCTTGTTTTTTAAACATGGAGTTAAAACATGAAACTAAGAGATTTTTGTCTTCTATGCTAGTTAATAGAAATGTCCAGTTAATAGAATGCTAAGTAAGCCTGGTTTTGCCTTATTTGATTCACAACCATTTTTAGAAATATGGGGGTAAAATGATGACCTAAGCAAATTTCCTGGCAATACTGCATTCAAGTTATTCCTTCATGACGTCATTTTGCTTCTAACTTTGAAATCAAGAAAAGAAAAGAAACTTAGAGGCCATGTGGTCTACCCTTTTTTTATATTTGAGGAGAGTTATATGCAAAAAGGAAAAGCAATTTATTAAAGACCTAAGAACAAGTTATTCCAAATTCTTTTGAACTGTTTGAAGGTTGAGGATGGCCCTTTTATTCTAGCCGTGTATTTCATATGCTGCACATATAATAGGGTGTGACAGTGGCAGAGGTCAACAATACTTTTAAATAGAGAGGGTAGGAAGTTCTCTTTCAGTAGGTGGCATCCTCGGATTAAACGCAACACTTCTTATCTGGCAGTGGTTTGACCTTATCAGTGGGTCTACTTTAAAGGATACGTTCCTTGCAGACAGTTTCAAAACATCCATCAAGGTCCAAACTTTGCATTGTATATAATTTATAGTCTTTTCGTTGATTTATGTTTATGATTATTATCTTATTTAAAGGTTTGAAACTTCCGATTATGAAGTGGTTGGTTTTAATGTATTATCTTAACCACTTGATTTTTTAGCTTATTCCCCTAATTTTTCAATCAAACATATTTGACTATGTATTTCAGTCTTCATATATTTGGACAGGAGCACTAAAAGAAAACAAAACTCAGAATAAAATCTCTTTATTTTGATAAAACAATTTGGTTGAAAAGAACAGTAGCCATTGCCAATATGATGCTTACATTTTACTTTCTGTAAATTACACTTACCAAATTATCTCCATTCACTATTGCAATATAAAAATAAAATTGATTTAAAGAGAAATCAAACATTTTATATTAGTCCTTCCTACTGGGTTGAGAAAAGGAGGTGGATACCTATAGCCATTATCAATAGTGGATACAAATACAAAACACGATTAGTTAAGGTCAGGATAGCGTAATCAGGAATTAGATATTTGCATACTTTGAAGACATTACTATATTGAAGTAAATTGGTTTGGTCAAAAAATACACAGACCACTAGGCTTCACTTTAAAAGTAATTATTTACTGTTTGAAAGCCAGCACACATCAAAATAACATTTGGAATCTTAAACAGCCTTAATTTTTTAATATATGCAAAGTTTAGAGAATTTTTTATTAAATTGAAAGCAAGGGAAATGCTATGTCAAATGAATCTCTTTATAGTACTGTAGATAGGGAAATTATGTGAACACAGTCATGGAGCATTTCAATCAAAGATTTAAATTTAATTCATTTCTATGTAGCATCCTTCAAATACTGTTTTCCAGTGAAATATAATGTAATGAGATAAAGCTTTTATGAGATTGAGTGAAACTTATTCAAGCATCAAGACAGAAGGGACTCAAGCCACTGGGTTCTGAGTTATAATCAACAATGTTGTCATTTCAAGCAGTAAGATGTAAATAAATTACTTGTACACAATTATAGGAGAGGAGAAAGTCAAGATGAATTACAGGAATTGGACAAATAGGGATAAGACTTTATTTGAAATTAAGTGAATAAACTAGATATACCCAAATTCAATTAGGTCTTAATTGGAAACAATACTTAAAGGTATAAAAACAAAATAAATTAAAAGTTGCAGAACTGCTACACTGAAAATTTCAGAAAATTGTGTAAAGTATGATTTTTCTTTAACTAGGAAGATCTAACAGTATCTAATTAATTGATTAATGGGTGCATCCCTTGTCATTCCATCATGAAGTGCCTATTAGGTGCCAGCACTGTTTTGGCAAAGAGTGGGAGTCAAAAGCAGAGCAGTGAGCAAATGTCATGTCTTTATGAAGCTTACAGTCTACTAAGGAAAACAAATAAATAATTCATGAGAAAAATTCAAATTCGTTTCACTATGATTAAGGAGACAAAATATGGCAGATATATTACTAACTGGCGGAAGAGACTCTGAAGAGAAGTTTTACCTGAGTTATGATAGTCAGTGATTTACACCTAATTAGTAATAAAAATAAAATCCTTAAGTTACTTTTGTGTATGCAGTGAAGAATTTAGAGACAGAGAAAAAGGAAAAAATATCGTAAATGGAAAATTCACGTTAGTAGGCAGACTAAGAATACATGAAAATTCTATCAACGAAGGGAAAGAATGATTCCCCTGTTTTCATTGCACCCAAGAGTTCAGATGTGCTCAGAATGGAAGTGGACAGTATTATTGAATTGCAGAAAGAATCCATATGAGCTCTGATAAATCCTTACATATTCTTGCTGAGTAGACCTACACAAGTTTTCTTCACACTTCTCTTTATTTTTCACACAGACTTTGGGTTTATATGCTCTCTCAACAAAATTTCATTTGTACCTTTATGGGATATTGCTTTTTCTTCAACATGGATTTTGCATTTCTCCATTTTCCAGGGTAAATGTCACTTCCAACCCCCGAACTCTGACCAAAGTAGCCCATCACAGGGAGAAGAAAATGAATCGAGAAGATAATGATTGTGATTTCTCTAAGGACGTCTTCATTCCTGTGTTAGTGATCTTTTTAGGTTAAAACAGCACAGTTGGCTAGGAAAAAGTATAGGTAAGAAAATACGGAGTACATAAAATGAGGGCTTCAGCAACTGGGCGGGATTTCCACGTTTCCCCCTGAAAACAAATGTGAGCAGAGAGCACAAGCAATTATCATGAAAAGTCGTAGGGCTGTGCTTTTCAATTGGAAAGAATTGAAACGGGGTCAGGATTGACTACCTTTATTCACTCTCAGGATTTCTCTGGGAAATCTGCCGCCAGGACTTCTGGCTCTTTTATAATTTTATGTTTTTGTTTCCATGATTGGATATTTCCTGGAGGCAAGGAAGGCTCATAAGGAGAACTGGTGAGTCCTATACGGTAACATTCCCCTTGTGAGAGCAGAATCAAGGAATACTGGTATTTTAAAACAAAGACTAATAATAATAATGTAGCATGGCAATCTCAGCACATTGGGAAGTCGAGGCAGGCGGATCATGAAGTCAGGAGATCGAGACTATCCTGGCTAACACGGTGAAACCCCGTCTCTACTGAAAGAAAAAAAAAAATAGCCGGACGTGGTGGCGGGTGCCTGCAGTCCCAGCTACTTGTGAGGCTGAGGCAGGAGAATGGCGTGAACTTGGGAGGCGCAGCTTGCAGTGAGCCCAGATCACGCCACTGCACTCCAGCCTGGGCGACAGAGGGTGACTCCACTTCAAAAAAAAAAAAAAAAAAAAAAGTAGCATGGCAAATCTCAACATCTAATCTAATCTCAACATCTGCTAAATTAAAAACAAAAAGATCTGGCCTTTTGTGTGTCAGTAAACATGTAAGAACTCTGTTCTCAACTATGCTACGGTGGCAGTGGCACAAAGACAGCATAGGGGAATGAGGAGTGACAGTCGAGTCTACTAAGGTTGAACTAAGGGAAAAGAGCTGAAGGTAAGAAAACAAGCTCTTGATTGAGGGATAAAGGTGAATCAAGAAAGCAAATTGGTTTTGTTTAGTTAAGAAGATTAATGAGATAAAGTCAGGAAGATCTTATAGTTTTATAAGTACATTAAGTAATTCTTATGTTAGAGATCAAAAAAGCAGTATAGCAGTACAAGTAAATGAGCCTGGCAAGCAGTTCTCTGGAGAAAAATATGAGCTGTGCATATTGCAGTGATGATAGAGGAATTTAAAAAGTGCATTCAGTCTCCCAGTGTCGAATTGAGCTCACCAGGTACAGTTTGTACTGGCATTCCACTATTTGTCAGTATCTGTTAATGACATTCTAGAAAAGACCCACTTTTTTGTAACATTTTCCTGGCTAGAAAAAGTGTTTGAACCATTTTAATGGCTATATTTTTGAAGCCACTGCTACAGTCAGAAAACTATCCACCAAGAGTAATGTAGCTAGGCTACAAAAATCTGTTTTGGGGATGTATTAAGCAATATACAGTTCCTCTTGGATATGTTCAAGATAATTAGAATATTTTTTCTCATTTATTTCCAACTAAGTCCTTATAATAAACTATGTAGCTGCTACTGATTCCATAATCTAAGCCAAATTCTTAATTGAAAAGTAATTAACTTGCCCTAAATGATACTTAAGCTTAGGGTCCCTACTTTAAGAGGCGGGTGTTGCCCTGTCCCTGTGGACCTTTTGAAACACATGTAGCCTTATTTGCTGGAAGAAATAAGGTATTTTTAAACTCCTCCCAATGACTTTATTTTGCTTCTCTATCGTGGCCACATCCATCCCATTTCTCTGAAACACAGAATCTAAGTGAAAAGGTGTGTACCCCATGCACATTTCAGCTTCAAGGCCAGTGTCTTAGCATTCCACTCCCTTCTCCTAATGAGACTGCCACTCACAAATGCCTCTTATGTAGAAATTTGTGAGACACCATTTGGATAAGTAACATTAGGAATGACAAGTTAAAATTCTGTTCAGAACCTCCTGCTCCAGGAATACATTTTATGGTGATAAAATCATAGAGAATTTTATGGTCACAAAAATGAAGACAAATACCCGAAATAAATTTTACTTACTACAAAGGCATTATTTATGCTAAAGAAAAAGATTTATTCAGTGTCTAACTCTCTTTACAACCTTCTTCTCTTTGTATAACGTGTGAATGTGTAGTGGGCTCATTTTAACTGCTTTTCAGAAACTGAATATCACTTAGTAGTAAGAAAAAAATACAGTATCAATACCACCAAAGAGAAAAACAGAAAATACAAGAAAAATAACTCAAGTGAAGAGCTGAAGGAATGGGAGGTATTTCTGTCTCTCTGTAATCTTGCTTGCTTCCTTCCCACCAAGGCAACTGAAGAAACCTGCCAGAGATTTCACTGCAAAGGGAAATTTTCGAGATGAGGAGCCACTTCAAATTGACAAGAGACTGTTTCATCTGTCAGTCAAGGCATGAGGTGAACAGTGAAATAGCAACAATGTCACTGAAATTATATTCCTTTACTCCAAGAACATAAATATTTTATTTTTTAAAAAATTATTTTCTTATATAGATACCTTCCTAGGTATATAATTGTATATTTTTCTAGTTACTCCCAGGTCACAATAAATACCCAAATCTTCCATGATTCATTGACAAGCTCTTTCCTAATTCAAAAGAAAAGTACTGCAGTTAAAGGTGACAGTTTGTATCATATGCAGTGAGCAAGTGCAACAACTTTTTAACCATCTCTGGGTGATGTGACAGAAGGAATGTTTGTAGTAAAGGAAAGAGGAAAAGCTTCCATTTTAAACCTGATGAACTTTATATTGTATGAAGCTGATTCAGGGTCACTCGGACTTCTCGTAGCTGAGATAAAAACCGCGCTTTATTACACATATGTGAAGAAATGAAGAAGAGTGTGTACAAATGTTTGTTGACTCTATAACAATATTATGACTCAGGAAAAGGAAAAATCTATATGCAAAAAGGAATTCAAAGCTAGAGAAAAGTGAAATATTTATCATAACAATATTGAAGGCACAAGGTAATTTCACATATGCCCATGAATGAGCTGCTTCAAAGAGTGTATCTAAACCATGCATCAGAAGATGACAGAGGGATTGAAAGAAATAAAATCTATAAAAGCATTAAAGATAGCATAATCAACCAAAAGATTTACTTCCTTTGATTTTTTTCCCTGAGATAGGAAAAGATCATCACCATGCTTGCCATTTCCTGAACACTTCTTGTATGCAAAGCAGTGTGCTAGTGAACACCATTTATTACTCTCTACAAAGGAAATAAGACACCTTGTTCCCGGCTTTCACAGACTAGCTTTAGTAGGGTTGTCAGGACAAAGTCAAAGTCATCATAGGAAATACTTAAGTGAAGTAAGTCAATATATGGTTGATTCCTGTGCATTTGTGTGAAATGAGATGAAGTTTGCTCATCCATATTGCCTCTAGAGGTGACAATTATGCCTGCCTCGTCCACAAAAAAGGAAACAAAACACAATCTCATAAATCTATTTTTTTTTTTTTTTTTTTTTTTGAGACGGAGTCTTGCTCTGTCGCCGGGGCTGGAGTGCAGTGGCCGGATCTCAGCTCACTGCAAGCTCCGCCTCCCGGGTTCACGCCATTCTCCTGCCTCAGTCTCCCGAGTAGCTGGGACTACAGGCGCCCGCCACCTCACCCGGCTAGTTTTTTGTATTTTTTAGTAGAGACGGGGTTTCACAGTGTTCGCCAGGATGGTCTCGATCTCCTGACCTCGTGATCCGCCCGTCTCGGCCTCCCAAAGTGCTGGGATTACAGGCTTGAGCCACCGCGCCCGGCCATAAATCTATTAATTAAATATATGTTTTATGATATCTGCTGTGTATTTAACTTGTGTAAAACCTATTCCAGTCTTCAAAACTTTATATCCAATTGAGAAGAAAAACTTAAAGATCAATTAAATGGCAAACCAAAACAAGTAGGTACCTACTCAGGGTTGAAAGGAGTTTAGTGCTATTGGCATTAACAGGGAGGCTCTATCTTTGGGGGTGTGTGTAAAAGTCAAAGTAACATTATAGTACTCTCTCAACCACTGGGTGCTTTTAACATCTACTCTCTGAAAGATTTTGAGCTTTATGGGGTACAGATTGGCTTTTATTATAATGAGAACCCTTTCCAAAAAAGAATGAAATATTTGTCATACTATTATAGTATTAAAGCTATGAGGCAGTTTCACATATGCCCAGGGACAAGTTGCTTCAAAGTGGGAAAAAAGAAACAGGAGTGGATGAGAATATTTGTTGTCAACAAAGAGACAAGGACGATTTAGTAACGAATACATAATAATGGGGTTCTGCTATGTACTTAGAACCTATGCTATTGCTCCTCAATATGACCCTTCTCACTGGCCATCATGGTCTCTTCCATATTCCCCCATGTGTTTTCACCATCATGTTTTTACTCCTATGGCTACTTTCCCACCTTAAATCACGGTAGTTCACCATTTTTCCTTGGGGACTTTCTGTAAGAAACTTGAATGTGTCCATTTTTCCTTAATACTGCATCTTCCATTAGCAATTTCTGCTGCAATATATTACCCTTGAATTACTTTAATCGTTCTAGTTTCTTTTCCCCAAACATACTGTGATTAGTGAAGGATAGAGAACAAGTCTACCTCATGGTATCCCCACAAAACTTGATTCAGTGCCAGTACACAAAGGAAACATATAAACTGATTGAATAGATGATAACTGAACAGAAATTGGCAAAACAAAGGTTTGCCCCAAATTCCTTCAAGATTACTAAAACTGTAATGTATCATACATAGTTGTATCTTTACCAGAAATTCAAATTAAGATTTGTTAAACTCTGAGCCACCTTTTGGGCTTTTTCCTAAACCACTGAAATTTCCATAGGGATCTACAGCAAAACAGAAAACTCAACCTCCATGCCTCGTTTTCAATCAGTGTGAGCACTATATGGCTTTGCTGGAGGAACCCTATTCCTTTTTGGCTTTTTTATTTTTATGTGGGGGTTAATAATTTTAATATACATAGAAAGAATAGTTCAGCAAAGGGCAATGAAAAGGGTGGGAAAAGATGGCATTTTGATTATATGCCCAGAAGAGGAAACAAAGCAACGGAACATTTTTATTTCAATTGTTAATTCTCTGATAAGATTAAGAGATTTTTTAATTGGATAGTTTAAAAAAATACAAAAGAACTTTTCTAGAATACAAGCTATTATGTCTGTATGGTCTGTAAGTGTCAATGATGAGTGTGTAAAGGTAAATAAGAGCATTACTGTACTTAACTTGTAAAATTGATTGTGAACTTCATTACTAAACTCTGACTCTCATATCTTATTACTATTTGTGCTCATTTTTTATTTTTTCTTTTTCCTTAACCTTTAGGCCATCTACCTCCCTTGCTAAATTTAAAATTACTTTTCTTAAAAGTCTCAATATTGTGAGGTGGAGGCCTATTATAAGCCAATGGAGAGGACAACCTAACAAAAGGAATGAGGTGCTTCAAGTTCATCGAGAAATACATGCAACGGCTCTTTGCAAAGTATCTATACAACACTGTACACACATTTACCATAAATGCAATCATAATGTCTTAATAACTTCTTAGCTAATATTATTTTTAATTTGTTAGATATTTGAGTTATTTTCACAACCATTTTAAGAATGGGGAGTATTTCTAGATAGTGTGGTAAACACTGTTTTACAATCACCTTAGCTTCCCATAAAGGGTTTTCAAAAGAGGTGGAAGGGATTAAGTATCTTAATACATACAGGATTAAAACGGCTTACATTTGAATTAAATGTAATACATGCATACACTACACACAGCTACAACGTGGAATGTGACGGATTTGAGATGGAAAGTGTCTAAAATGACATCAAATCCCTTCACCTCCTGTTTTGCCTCCATTCCTCTCTTGAATGTGCGTGGAAGACATGTTTCAGCATTTCACATCAGGGCACACACTACTTCCAAATCAATGCCATCTAGATGCCGTTAACCACCAAGTAATTTCCATCCAATATGTAATCCAAATTCTCTTTTCAAAACCCATTTCACTGTACAGTTCAACCTGTAGCCTTTTAATGTCAGTAAATTATTTCTTCCTCCAATAGGCATTTATGGCTTTGTAACATATATACACATACCCTCCTGTATAGATATAATTCTTTCAAACTTTTCCCATAAGTCAGCTTCTTTTCCCTAATCAATTGTGAAACTCTTCTTTGGACTCCTTCCAATCTGTCTACTTATTTTTGGTAGTCAGACAAACCAAACAGAAAAGGGCATTCTAGAATAGGTGTCATGAATGTCATTGAGAGTGGAACTGTCACCCTCTATTCCTTGACGAAATGCTCTAAATAGACTGCATTCAAAAATAACATTAGTCTTTTGGGTGTCACATCACACTAAAAATGTGCAGTCTTTTCCTGTTTTTCGTCTCCTGTCTCCAGATGTCTCCCCATTATTTCTGGGATATGTCCTCATCCGTTCAAAGATTAAGAGAGTATGATTTTTCAATGTTCCCCATAAGCATTACTAAGCTGTCCTCTTAAGTTTTAATTCCCCTCTCCTCCCCTCCCCTTCTCTTCCTTTCCCTTCTTGCTTGCTTGACAGGGTCTCACTCTGTCACCCAGACTGAAGTGCAGTGGCACGATTATAGCCGATTACAGCCTCGAACTCCTGTATTCAAATGATCCTCCTGCCTCAGCCTTCTGAGTAGCTAGGACTACAGGTGTTTGCCACCACACTGAGCTAATTTTTGTTTTTAATATTTTGCAGAGACAGGGTCTTGCTGTGTTGCACAGGCTGGTCTTAAACTCCTGTGCTCAAGTAATCCTCTTGCCGCAGCCCCTGAAAGTGCTGGGATTGCCAGTGTGAACCGCTGCACCTGGTGTAAATCGTGTTTTCTTTTACATAATTCCTTAATCTCTTTGTGATTTTTCTCAACACCTGTGTGCATGCACCTCGGAGCATTCCCCAGGGACTTTTCCACAAATGCACCTATTTCTTACTATCTCCATTACTTACATATTTTTGCCAAGAATTCAACATTTTTCTTTGATCTTTTGTGGTTTAGTTCAATGAGTATCTATCAGATTCCTACAATGGCATTTACTGTATGAAACGCTGGAGACATAGCAAAGAATACTTGATTCCCATAGGAGAAACAATCACACAAATATAATTTGAATATCACTTCAGTGCTTTGTGGGCATTCTCAGCATAGTTCCTCTTTGGCTTGCTTATAACCTAAAAAGCACCATACTTTTTTACCTTTATTGTCCCCACACTGGCTTTATGACTGTCTTTGAATGACACAGTTAATGCATCTTTGTTTCTATGCCTGGAAACAAGCAATTAAGTCACCCAAACAAGGAGGTATTACAGCCTACAGCCTACAGCCTGGGTCAGCATTGCTAGGTGTGAGAACAGTGCACTGGTTTTAGGTAAGCAACTCTGCTTCCAGAACACTCTGGAGAAATAGAACCTTCCTCTAGGAACTCCAACCAGACTTGTGTGCAATTCCTATTTTTACCATTTTTCCTGTTTCAATTTGTCCATTTTCTGTTTCATCATTGCTTGTTTCACATTTAAATTTAAAATTGTCCCCTCATTGTATTTTTTTAAAAGTTCTTTTTTGGAAAGACAGGTTCATAGAAAAGAAATAAAAACATTACAGGAGAGGAAACTTGAGTTTCTATCCAAGTCCTGGCATTCCTGTCCATCAGAGCATTATTATCAATGAGCCTTGTCTTTGCTTTGAAAACACCAGGGTGCAAATGTAGCTAAAAAAAAAAAAAAAAAAAAAAATCACCCAACCTCTTCATATCTCACTTTCTTTGTTTGCAAAATGGCAATAATAATAGTGTTTCTGTCAGAGTTTGTTGTGAAGATTAAAGGTGTGATAGAGAGCTTTGCTGAGCACCTGGCCCATATCAAATGTTCCATAAATGTCATCTGTTAGTATTTTGCTGCATTTACTCTTTTTGGTGATTGTTTCAGCTTGATTTGCTAGCATGAGAGTGGCACCTCTGAAAGGTAAGCAAAGCTCTTTTCACTCTTTTCACTGTCTTTCAAATACAAGTTTATTCACGTGTACCTATCAATCACCATGGCGAGCAAACTTCATATTAAAGTTTTCAGGGCTTCAGTGACCTTGTTTACCAAGTGTGAATTTCCCAGTATCTTCTCTCTAGAGTCAGGAAAACAGTGAATAGCAGGTAGAGAGGTGCTGCTTTGGGCAGAGGAGCTCACTTTGTTTGAGCTACTTCCAGTGCTTTCTGCCCCCTCTCTGACCTCCTTTCCCCTACCACCTATGCTCCTTTGGCCCATTGCCCAAGGCTTCTCTCCTTTACCAGTTTTTTACTTCTATCTTCTCCTCAAACCTAGAGGCATAAATGCCAATAAACTTTGCATTTCAGAGTTGACATCAGCTGATAAATGTTATACTGCAGTTTTCTCTAACCTAGATTGAAAACCTCTAAATCAGAGACTGTGCTGTCACACACTGCCTGTCCTGTACCACGTAAATCATTGACAGATAAATCATCATAACGATACTGCCAACTAACCCCGTGTAGCACTGCCTGGCCCTCCTTCGTTCAAACTGTGTCCATTTTGTCTCAATCAGCTTCTAATCCCATGCTAATATTTAAATGAAAATGAATTAATTTAAAAATTATAAACCTTGCAACATAGCCTACTTAATTCTAAAACAGAGGCATAATAGTTCTTATAGTTATATCTACAAGAACTAATTTCCAAAGAAATTGTCCAGCGTGTTTAGACTGGTTTGATAAAATTGTTGTCTTTTGTCATTCATGTTCTTATCACATCAAAGATAAATTTATACTTGGCATGGTCCACCCTTTCACGTATTCACTTATTCACCAAATGTTAATATTCACTGGATGTTAATAACTGGTATTAAGTCTCCTATCCTCTGGTCTCTTGGATTTATTATCATAACTCCCTCTTCTGACTTGTGATGTCTTAATTTAAGCACTTCCCTACAGTCTACAAATAGCTTATGTTAGTTGGATTACACTATTGTCACATCTCCCATAACTTTTGAATATTCTATATTTTGATATTTAAGAAGCTATTGCCTCTGGCACCTTTTGTTTGTTTTTATTTTTTTTTAGTCAAAGCTAACTTACAGTTATTCAGGCATATTAGTATTTACCTGTCAGGTATTTTGACAGGTAAATATTTGTATGTAGTACTGTCATCCACAAACTATAACATATTAATAAAATATTTACCAGAGATGAATTTTTATACACCACCAAAATATTTACCTGACAACAATTTCATAGTTCAACAATTTCTTGGAGAATTGACTTTTACCTGGAAATTTTAGCCAATTAGCATGTTTGTAGAAATCATTTCTTATTCAGTTAACTTAATTATAGAGATATGTTCACTGCTGTGAGATAGAAGTGCATTAGCATTCAGTGATTAGCTGGTTGTTTGACTCTTTTTTAACAAACAAGAGAGAAGAAACAGCATATGATCTAAATATCTTGTTCTTTTGTAAAATACCAAATGATGACCTTGGAGAACAAGATCTCAAAATAAACTTCTAAGTAATTTGTGTAAGCATTTGTTAAGGTCTTTCTGAAACCTTTCAGGAATGGAAGGAAAATAATTTTGCACCAAAATTTATCAAAAGAAATAAAAATTATTGGTATTTATTTTTTAAACTATTGCAAATGAAGAATATATTCAGCCAAGGAAACAAGTCCAGAGCTTGTCGTGGTCTTGTCACATGTAGGTATTTAACAAACATCTTTCGTTTGAATATTGGGAGGATAGGAGTTCATACAGCAGAAAGTAAACACCTGGGGGAAATGGCAATACTAATAACAACTAATATTCATTTAATTAATTCTGTGCACCAGGGAAGTTAAGTGCTTCATATATATTATTCCATTTAATCCTTACCATGACTCTAAGAGGAGGTGATATCGTTAACTCTAGTTTACAGATGAGGAAATGGGTTCACATGGATTTGTTAATTCCCAGAGTTAGAAAGTTGCAGAGCTGGAATTTTAGCCCAAGCACTCTTGACTCGGAAACCAGCACTCCCCACCACTCTGTTTTCTTTCTCTCAAGACCACCAAGAATCTACCTAGCACATGGAGGAAATGTAAGGCAGAATTTGGTCAAGAGGTTTCATAATAGGTACAAAATATTTGTGGCAAAAATGAAGCCTGGTATTTGCCAACCAAGTTCTCAAGTTCTCAAGGTCTTTTTACAGTTATTTTTCATCTTAATTTTTGAGGCCAGAATATATCTTAATCCAAATGTTCAAATGAACAATCTCAAGGGGAAAAGAGGAATTACATGCCTGACAGCAACTGCCACAAGTTGTGTGTAAATAGTTTAGGTGAATCAACAGCTACAATTCAGGGGAAAAAATACATGACATGTTCTAAAGCAATTATTTAGAAATGAAAATGTTAAGTAGAGTCAAAATTCATTCCTAATTTAAGCCATTGTAGGTGGCTACAAAAGTTATCTACAGCTATTTTCTAAACCACTCTGCAAATAAAATGAAAACTTGGGCTGAAAAAGGTACAAAATACAGACACCAATCTCCTTCCAGTGGCTTCTATTTAAGTCAAACTTGCTAAGGAATTTTGAGTCCTATTATCAACAAGATGAAGTCTTTTACAAAACTATGATCTGAATAATTAGAGGACATCAGGTAAAAATCTCATGTCCGTCTTAAACTTTGGATGAATAACATTAGGTACACGTCTGTTGCTGATTGTCTCTAACCTGTAATCCATGGGTACACTGAGACCTGACGTTAGGACAATGTCCAGGAAAGTGCTATCCTGTGCAGAGAGCAAACCCGATCTTGATGACGCTCCCTTGGCAAAGCTAGGGGCAGATCCTGCTCACTTCCACACTGACTCTGAATGTCTGGCTCCAATTGTGTTGGCAATGTGGAAATAAAGAACTCTGTGTAAGCTGGAAAGCATACTGGAAACTAACCAAGGATTAGCCAAGAGTGAAAGTATTTTTATCCTAGCCTTATGATGCAAATAACTCTCCTTAATAGTGCAGACTTAGAATTAGGCTGCCAATCTAAAGAGTCTTTCATTTAGTTTTAATGATGCATCCCATTTTCTTCTGCAGCTTAAGCTACTTGACATAATTTTCTAAATTCCATGACCTACAGTACCAGCATTATACTCGGTAGTTTTTGGATGCTCAATAAATTATGTGCTATTATCAATATTCTAGAAGTTTGATACTGTGTTCCACATGGTGACATATTTGTTTCCTGGAGTGTGGGGGAAATCTGAAGCAGTAATTACATGCAGTATTGTAATAGTCTGATAATAGTCATACAAATCAAAAACTATTCTGCCAAATTTTTCTGTTTTGGCCTATGTAGAATTCTAATTGTGACAAACTTTTTAATCTCTGGAGGGGCAATATGCGTATGTGTCTCTGCATATATAAAGAGTCCAGAGAGCCAAAGTCCTTGAAATATTTAACATCTGTTCAGAAAACATTTCAAGGGTATTTAAGTTTAAAGTTACCAATATTATTTCATATATACTATAAAAGTTTCAGACTTAACATTTGCTTAACAATTTTGAGCGGACCATCAGCTGTCTGTCAATATAAGACCAGTCTACTAGCAATTGCTACCAAGGACAATAATATTATCAAAGAAAGTGAAGGAGAATGTGGCTAGGCAGTCGGTGTCCAGGAAGAAGTGTGATAAGGGCATTTAATGGAAAGCTATGGGAGGACAGAGAGGGGAGAAGCTGTAATTGGTAGAGAAAATGGAAAGTAGTGATGCACCTGAGAACAGAAATGCAGTGAGTAGTAGAGATTTGTATCAGAAATACAGAATGAAGGTGGAGGTGGATAGGAGAGCCTTGTTATTTCACATATTCGGAGATGGATTCACAAAGAGAGTAGTGACTGCCTTTGTAATGTAAGCTATTTCTCTTACTGCAACAAGGAAACCTCTATGTCTCCATTTCCTTTGCACCTGACCTGCCACTTCCATTGTCTTCCACGTAATGTCACCTTCATCTCTAGACCTTGTCTGTGTCTGGCAAAGGCTGAAAGGCACTCGTCCTGGACTCCTGCAAATATGTCATCTAATGAAGACATCTATTAATATGGGCACATTACAGCTCGCCATCTGGCTCTGCCTCTTGGACCCCTCTCCTCTCTATAGATCTGCACACACAGAGCACGCTGTGCCTAATCAATTATTTATCCATTTCCCTCACTGCCGCTAACAGACTAAGCCTCTGCTTTCTGCTGCAAGGCTGCTGAGGGCTGATGGCATTCATTTCAAGCCTAAGAACATATTTTTTCTATCAAAAAGAAACATAAAGTCCTTGTATTTCCCTTGTTCTGTCCTTGTCTCTGTTCCTCTTCTTGCTTATATCATGGAAGGTGGAATAGTACAGTATTCCACAGTACAGGTTCTGAAAACAGACCCTCTGGGTTTTAACCCCAACTTTTCCTCCAACTTGTGATCCTAGCAAATTGGCTAACTTGTTTTCCATTTTGTTTTGTTTTGTTTTTTGTTTTGGTTTCCTTACCTCTGAAATCTGGATAATAGGATCCATTACAATTATAATGGGCTCGTTTTGAGTGTTAAATAAATAGCTACATATATAAGGTGCTTACACTCAGACCTGGCCCAGAGTATGCACTAAGATATTCTTTTTTTGTTATTATTTTTCCTTTTTACCTGCCTAAACACAGTTCTCTGCTCATTCATCTTCATGTTCATCTCCACTTCTCTGAGTTTCTATAACAAAAATAGCCTCCATCTCCTTCATATTATTCTTTCCACACTTTTCAGCCTTTCTCTTTTAGACAGTAATAATATGTTGTTTCTCTAATTTGCTCTTACTTCTTTCCCTATTTTCCTTTTCAACTTTACTCTTTCTTGCTCACTCTTGTCTTAACTCTCTGATATTTTTCCTTTCTATCTCTTTTTATCACTTCAAACATTTCTTCAGGCACAAACCAAGGATGAGCTAATTTACCACAGTGAATGTAATTTTCTTAATATCCTGTAGTGTCAAGGTTTTTGGAAAAATATAAGGACTTGGCCTGGCGTGGTGGCTCATACCTGTAATCCCAGCGCTTTGGGAGGCTGAGGCAGGTGGATCATGAGGTCAGGAGTTCAAGACCAGTCTGGCCAACATAATGAAACCTTGTCTCTACTAAAAATAGAAAAAATTAGCCAGGCATGGTGGTGGGTGCCTGTAGTCACAGCTACTTGGGAGGCTGAGGCAGGAGTATTGCTTGAACCCGGGAGGCAGAGGTTGCAGTGAGCCTAGATTATGCCACTGCACTCCAGCCTGTGTGACAGAGTGACAAAGAAAGAAAGAAAGAAAATAAAAGAAAAGAAAAGAAAAGAAAGAGAGGAGAGAAAGAAAGAGAGAGCGAAAAGAAGAAAAATATAAAGACTTAGTTATCTTTTTAGTTTATTAGAAAGCATTCCCTATTCCATTCTGAAATCAAGCTGAGATTTAGGGTTGGCTTCTGGTTGCTTTCCACTTGTGTCGTTATGAAGCAGTTTCCTTATGAAAACCCCCCACACTAACAGTGAGACAAGGATTCTTCCCTTCCTGCTGCAGGCTTATCTTCCTCTCTTTTTCCCTTCCCAGCTGCAATTTTATAAGAGATACCCTTTTTTAGTGAAATATATAGAATATCTGTTTTAATGTCAAATGTCTTATTCACCACATTAAAAACTATTGGCCAAGTTACACCACATAAATCAAATTATTTTAACTTGGTGTTTCTCTGGACCTCTCAAGGACCACTTGCCCAATTCATTTATCTGACTGGAAAGGAAAAGCAGAAAACTTGAACTCAGCTTTTTGAATGGTAGCCTGGCCCTGGCCTACATGTATTCATGTGAGAGCTATGCAATTTTTTTTTTTTTTAGAAAAGTTCCTCCAGCAAATGACTTTACAGTTCATTTATACATTGGCTTAATTTGTCATTCACTTATTCATTCTAATATGTATTGAGATTCTCCTTGAGCATGGAGGAAGAAGTGCCAAAAACAGGTATACCTCTCTCCCTGGCTCCTTCACTCAGCCTACATGGATAGGCTTGATTTTAAGAGACACCAAACATCAGGGGCAATATTCTCAACCTGGCAGAATAACTACTCTGCAGGGAAGAGAGTGAGGAAGCCAAGATGCAAATATCTGCTGAGTCCTGTTCCTAAGGGCATGTTGCCCTATCTGTGGTTAATGAAGACTGGGGTATGGGCCTGTGATTAAGTGAATGGCTGGCTGTATGTGTTTTTGCAAAATGACGAGATGAGGGAAAATGAATATTTATGCCATCTTTGATTCTTCTAAATTTTCCACCAAACTGCTTGCCTGTGCTTTAATATTGTCATTAATAATACAAATTAGAATAATGTAATTAAATGCCCTTGGGCATCACCTGAACATTTCTGTACAACTGTGATGCCCTGGGGCTCCCTGATCCTAATGGTCTCATGGCTGGCTAGCACTTTATGAACAAACCCAGGTTGGCTCTTTTATTTCTTGCCTGAAACCGCATTTGTGCTACAGTATTTGTTTGTTTTTTGGCTCTGGCTTCAATTAGATTTACACTTTACTGTACTGTAAAAATCTCATTTGATGATCCATATCCATATTCTATAAAACTTGGTTTCGAGGCAAGAGGAGCCCTTCACCCAAGGCACACAAGGCAAAATCCAGGGCAGAGGATTTTGACTTTTCTGTGCCTGATGAGTCCCTCAGTGATATTAATGTTTCCATGCATTAGAAGTGCTACAGCCATATTATATATTACAAAATCACAGAAGCTGATTTGACTAGAGGATAAAAATGAAATTCACTTCACACACTAAGACCGCATGCTTTACAAATCTACTCTTCCTAGACTCAGAAAGCAAGACTGAATTCTTTACATCCTCAGGGAAAAACATAGGGGAAAAATTAATTAAGAAAAAAATTAAAGGTCTGCGCTGGTAGGGCAGATCAAACCTTCAGAGAAAGCTTGAGAACTACTTTATAAGAAATGGAAGTATTACTAAGACTGAAAAAACAGAGTAAAAACTGAAATATATGAGAGACAAATCATAAAATGCATAGTATTTAAAAGGCTGAAAAATACATCCAATCCAAAGTGATTGTGGAATACCATTTTGAAAATTCTGCAGTGCAGTCTGACAAACAGATACTGAAGTTAGAGAATCATTTCTAACTTTCCCTACCCTCCTTCCTCACCCTTCAGGGGTGACTTTCCAGGCTCAAGGTTACTTACGCCCTCCTCTCTTTCTTCTACTTTCTTGCCCTCCCTGTACAATAATCTAGAGACTGAGACTAATGCTCTGTGTGACTTTCCTTGGCCAGGAGAGCAGGGACTGCAGAATGATGACTGCTTTTGGCAGAGGCCCAGAGTGGAAAATTTATTTACTGCCTTGTCGATGTCTAGTGAGATGGGCTGCTGCCTTTCCACATCTATTACAAAGTGCTCATATGGCTAGAGCAGAAACTTATAAAGGGCTTTTTCTTTGTTAGCCTAGATGAAAATCTTAAAAGGCACAGGACAAGGAGTCATCACGTAGGGTCAATTTGGGGATGCGCCAGTCGGGGAAATGGCAATGGAAAGAAACCCACCACACCCTTGTTCTTCAGGGTGTCCTGGATTTCAACTTTCGTTTAACGATGAAACCAAAATTAAAAATACATATTTGCCTGTATGGTATTTTAAAGCAAAATAAACATTTGAATAACAACTTCTATTTCAGCTCTGGTGAAGTAACACTGCAAAATAATATTTATTTAGCAGTTTTCAAAAGACTTTCACCTTCAACCCTAATTTTTTAAAGCTAATGAGAGTTTGTGATTCATCAAGAACTTTAAAAATTAAGGATCATTACTTTTACTAATTTAAATTCAAATTACCTAGGATACTCAATTAATCAATCTTTAAACAATATTAAAACAGTCAAGACTTGTCACTCTCTTGTCTCTGATGGAAGATGATTTAGATTGCAGTCAAACTAATGAACAACACTGAAGGAAGATAACTTAATGTATTCTACTAGCATTGTTCACTTGGTCTTGTTTTTGCCCCTTTATTTTCAATGAAGCAAAGACATATGCCTGTGCTGAAATGGCTGTTGCTATCTTACTTTCCCGTCTGGCTGTCACATGGCTAATTGTCCTAAAACAGCTGGATGAAGCAATAGCATCTTTAATGGCTCAGCTTAAATATGGTCAGGCAGAATGAGTGCAACTATGTGCCCTGTCCCCACACAGCAAAATATCTTCCAAGAAATGTGTTTCTCATAAATTGATAGCCCTTAAATCTTTTTTTCAAATCAATGTCTGTGCTTTTTATATTCCTATGTAACAGTTTTAGATTCTTTCAGAGCTGTCTTATAACCTGCCTTTCCAGAAAAAAATATTGTTTTAGTCAGGATTCTGTGGATTCTACTTAGTGGCCAGAACTAGGACCATGATAAATGTTATAATAATATTTATCTAGAATTTTATAATCTCCAAATTCAGCTAGTCTTTTTATCATCTTCCTGGAAAAGGCTAATAGATGTTTATGAGACATCAACTTCCAAATGTTGAGAGGGGCAATTAGTGAATAAATGGTAATGTCTGTTTATTGGTTAGGAAGAATATTCTTATAATCAGAGATTCCTAACTCCAGTCATTCTTAGCAAAGACTGCTTAGCCTATAAGGCTCAATGTGTAAGATGCTCATTTTCTATAGTGGGTGTGGGCAGTACAGATTAGCTCTTCTCTGAGAGGCAAGCAGCTTATTGTCTAAATCAAGACTTAGCGATGTACAGGCTGTGATTTCTAGATTCTAAAACTGCCTTGGTTAATTATATTCATATAAATGTTCAATCCCCTTTTACAGTCTTCCTAAATTATCTGCTTAATATTGTCCAGCATCAGTGATTTTCATAGGTTAATTATTCCCTACATAAAAGAGCACGAGCTTTGTCCAGTCAAAATATGTTACCTTGTTGTTTGATTAACTTTCCTCCTCTGGTTCAAAGAAACAGAATAAGGTCAGGAGTCACCAGTCACTTAACAACAATATCCCAAACTCATGGAGCGCCACGTGCCCACTAGCTCCACACATCCATAAACACAGAGGGCTTTCTGACTGGGGAGACATAAATGGAGGGGCAGAACAGTCACCAAGTTGCTTCTACCCTGTGTCCCTCCATTTATTTGACCTCAGTACCTCCCTATAATGTGTGAGGTAACCCAGAAAAATACGTTTCATTTGGCTGAAGAATCAGAATAGGAGAGAAGGGCAGGAGTGGGAAAATGACAGGTTTTACATTTAGATAAGGACAGGCCTTTTCCATCTTGCAGATCCCTATGGTAAAATATCTTCTTATACTGCTTCCTTTTCTCCAGCCCTACATGGATACCTAGAAGTGGAGGAACTCTCTGGTTTTAAACATTTCATCTGTAAATATGGTCCCTGAGTTCACAAGATATCTATTTATTTTATTCACTTGCAAAGACCCCCTCTAAAACCAATTCCCAGGGGCACAGAATACTCGTTTTACATATTTTATCTTCCAATTTTGGTTAATTCTCTAATGTTCATTTATTGCTCTAATTCTAAAAGCTCCTTTAAGTTATAAATGAATAAGTGTTTTTTGATATTGCTTTTTTTTTTTTTTTTTTTTGAGAAATAGGTGCTTAATAAATAACTGTGGAAATAAACTGCCAGGTCAAGTCTCCCTAAACGTGACACTCACAACAAACATATTTAATGACATGTTTGTTATTGTCACTTGATTGACTCATAGACATATTAAATTAAAATGTCTAAAATGGAACTCTTGATTTCATTCCCAAACTAGTCTCCTACTCAAATCTTCCTGCCTCAGAAGACGGCATCACCACACACTGAATTACTTAAGCTAGGAAACTTGAAGATACCCTGTTTACTTCCCTTTTTCTCACTTACCACATCCTATTTATCAGTAATTGCTTTTGGTTGTAGCTCTAATACATTATATTGAATCTGTCTACATCTTTTAATTCTGAATGCTGCCTACATAGTCTGAAAACCTATGATCTCACCTAGACACCTGGAGTAGCTCCTGCATGATTTTTACTCTTCTATCTTATATTCACTGACTCCCCTATACCAATATCATCTCCACATACTCAAGCTGGTGGCCTCTGCTCTCCTAGACCTCACATTTAATGTGGAAGAAAGAAAAACTTTAGAGACAAGCAATTATAATATTTACAATTTGTAGTTAAATGCTATAAAGAAAACAAACAGGGTACTCTAGAAAATGGGAGAAGTACTTCGATTCTTTTCATCCTTTAAATCTCAGTTTAGTTACCTTCTCATCTTTTAAGTCTCAGTAAAAGTTACTTTCTCATGAAGAACTTCCTTAAATGGTCGATCTTAAAGTCCATTATCATTGTCTTAGTACATAGTGCATATTGGTTATTGTTGGATAATGAATCTTTTGCTTTTGCTTTTTAATTTTCTCTCTCTAGTAGGTAAAATTTTATTCTTCACTCTAGGTACTACAAATGTCAATCTTTTAATAAAACTTTCAAATAAAGAACCTGTGTGTGTTTGTGTGTGTATGTGTGTGTGTGTGTGTGTGTGTGTTCTGTTAAGCTAAAATCAACTTGAGTTTAAATGTAGTTTTTTTGTAGCCTGATTTACTCATTCTTTTTACTTTCTGCCTCAGGGATCAGATTCTATATTGGTTTATTTTCAATGACCAAAAATTTAGAGAACGTTGTCAGATGGAATAGCCGAAATGTCAGTTACAATAGAGCATGGGTATTAGTTTAAAAATTTGTCTTTTGGCTCATATTGTAGGTAGTTTAAAAATAAATATACCATTTGAAGTTTAGGATATATATGTGGGTTTATATTTTGTTTCTGTATTTTAGGATTGGCAATCACCATATGAATGGCTTGACAGGCCCATTTCTTTTAGTTCAAAATGTATATTCCTTTTGAATTTCAAACTCCTTTGCTATTATTCACTATATTCTCAGGTATCTCATGTTATCTGTCTATATTGAAAAAAACTGAAAAGAATTAAACTATTCTATCTAATGATACTTCTTTAAATTTGCATAGTGTTTTAAATTAGATGACATAAATATAAATGTAGACACAGAGATAGAGAACTTTATTTTTCATTGGCCGTCAAATCAAGGACATGTCTTCTTCCAACATCATCTTTTCTTTTTTCCTCCTGTTTCAAATGACTCCTCCGAGGGAGTTATTTCAATGAATCATTCCATAGAACACAGCAAACTGAAACTCTACCCGTGTCCTTTGATGGTCTCTTCTGGCCTAGGAATCTGGAGACAGAAGCTCATACCACTTTATATAGTTCCAATATTGACTCCCCTGAGATTAAAGGCATATCTGTCACATTCTTCTAGAATATTAGAAAATTCTGTTTATTTCAAACTCTATCACAGCTGAGGGGGTGAAAATATCACTCAACATGTCAGCATAAAGTTATGTTATACCCTATCGACGTACCTCCCATCAATAAGGACATTTGGGTAAATACTTGCCACATTTTGTATACTGTGCTATGCAAACATGAAGAAATTTTGAAATAAGTTTGTGAATTAGTTTTCTCAGCAGTCAAAAAGCTGTCAGGTCCCTCTACTGCAGTGGGATTCATCAGAATAAAATATTTGAACAATAAAGAAATATAGAAAAATATATTATTAAATGTCTAATCGTAGAAATAAAATTTGCCTGATAATGTGGAATAACACCAAAACTAAAAATTCTATAAAAATACACTCATACTCATAAAAAACACATAATACATAAAGATTAAATAATATGATAGAAATATTAACTAAATGTAAATATATATTTATGCTTGCCTATGTGCACAGGATAAAAAGACTAAATAGAAATGTAGGAAAGTATTAACATTATGTCAGGATGATCAAATTAAGATTTTTAATTTCTACATACTTTTCTGTATTTGCTAGTATTTATAGATTGAGCATCAAGTATAAGCTTCTTAAAGTGTTAAATGACAAGAACCAATAAATTTTGATAAATCATAGCTAGTAGTTTAAGATCAAATATATAATTTGGCTGTATCAATAATTTGATTATAGACCTGGACTAAAACCATGAAACATCACTCACCCCTTCACCTTTCTCAGAGTTAGTGTATATGGGTGTCACTATTTCCTTCTTTTTCTTACTTTTTTTAAATCACTGAGGTGATAACAATATATTACGCTTAGGAAGCAATTCACAAAGAACTTCCATATAGGATCATCATTCATCATTTCTAACGATTCTCCATCACTAAGTTGAAATGTCATCCCCATTTCACAGATGAGGACTTGCCTAGGATTACCCAGCCAAGGCTCTAACCGCATCTTAGAATCAAGCATTATTTACCTGAGACTGCCTGTATCTAACGGGCATGTTTCTATTCATCTGCCCTGTATGCTTGCTGAAATCAATCAATACATATTAATAAATATATGTATCAAATATTTATTGATTGAGACACTGTGACAGAATGCAAATGCCTATTCCTTTAATATACTGTATTTTCCTAGTCTTCAGTTCCATGGCCATTCTGCAGGATAGAATATTAAAATAATAAAAATTTTTCAGAGAATATCTCTGGCTTTTCACCAAATGATTAATTTAAAGGGGAAAACAGTATAGCAGGATCCTACCAAGGGGACAGGGAATTGTTTCCGTGAATGTGTTCAGAAAGATTCCTGGCCTTACCACAATTCTTTTAGTAACTGCAATGGTATAGACTTCTGTTTAAATATGTTAAAGTAATTGACATTTTAGATTTCATCCAAGAGCCATATTTGACTGGAAATCACTAGGGGTTATCAGAAAATAGATTAAACCAGTTAGTTAACTAATTTATAAACAAGACTTTGGGAATTGCCTAATCTTACTCACAGGGAAGGTAGGTTGAAGAAGCACAATTCTAGCCCATTATTTTCCCCATGAAATAAAATACAATACTGGTTTTCAATTATTAAGAACTTCTCTGATTTTACAGCAAAGAAGTAGATTTGTGTTACTTTGTGGAAGGGAATCTGCTGTGTTGTGGAAAAGACTGTTTTTATACTTGTGGAGGCTTCTTCACACATTAGCACAGACATGGCACAGAGCACTGTCTGGGGATTGCAACTGTTGTTTGAACCAAAAACATCTACCTTTGCAGAGATCTCTTGGGCCATAAGCTGGTAACTCTGTGGCCTTCCTGGGAAACCTTTTTTGGTGAATTTCCATTGCCAGAGGAAAGGCATAGAAATTCAAATTTCTTTCATTAAGCATAAGCCTGAAATAACATAAAATAGAAGCTCCACTCTTCTTTTTATTAAGGAAACATAGGTACTGAGTTTTCAAAGAAGGAAGTCAAGTAAATTCATGGTTCTCTACTTTTCAGCCTTGTCTAATAGGGGCCACATAGATTTAATCTTTAAGTTCTTATTTTTTATTATCCTAACATTCTGGACATTTGTAAACCCTGTTGTTATTTTTTGTATGTGTGCCTTGACTAAGGTTGTTAGATTTACCAAGTAAGAATGCAAGACTCCCAGTTAAATTTGACTCCCAGATAAAGATTTTTTTTTTTTTTTTTTTTTTTTTTTTTTTTTTTAGTTTTTCCTCTTCTTCTCTTCTTTTAAAGTTCCAATTTATTATGCAAGACTCTGAAGAGCTATAGCCATCATCTCTGCAGACTTCCTTTGGCCAGCCTAAATCTATTTATGTTCATTACCATAATCCACTGTCTGAGGCCCCATCAGTGTGAAGAGGGTAACATCTGGAAGCAAGAAACATCCAAAAACTATGAGAGAAAGAAGGTGCCTAAACATTGGCTGCACTGGTAGCTATGGTTTCTGAGCTAAAGCCTCAGACATAGATTCAAAGGGTCTCTAAAAGGAATATTAGGGGCCACAGGGGGGAACCAATGTGCTGCTTTATTTCACCTCCATTACAGCTACACAAAATCCACCCTGAATGGGATACAAGGTGCTCTAATTTTTGATTAATTCAAAATTGTGGAATTAATGGAATTTACCTTTTCTCTCTTACAAATTCCTCCATACAAGTGATTTGCAACTATGGCTGAACATTGGAATCTCCTGGATGGGCATTGCCTAAAAATACAATACTAGGTCCTACTATCTATTCTGTTGTGATCGTTCTGGGTTGGGGTTCATTCATCTGTATTTTAAAAAGCTCCCTAAATGTTTCCAGTATGCAGCCACAGTGGAGAGCTACTGCCAGCCAAATTTGCTTTTCAGTTTTTAGCATCTTGTTTAGAGATGTCTATCTTCCTTCCCAAAACTCTATAATTAGTATTCTTACAAAGGCAGCAATGATGTCAATAATAACAGCACAACAGGTGCCTCAAGGGCTATTGCCCACTAAAGTGAGGCAAGAGTACTGTATTTCCTTAGAAATCATCCTTTCAGTTGCCTGGTCTGAGAAAATCCCATAATGAATACCCGGGGATAAGGCAGATTACATTTATTGGTGTTTAAAAGTAGAGTACCACAGGAAATATCTGATTAACTTGTTAATTTCTGTCTGTAAGTATTTCTACTATTTGTAATATCTTCAAGTTTTCCAAAATGTATAAAAGAAGGATTCACTAAAAGGTTAGGAAGGGAGGGCGAAAAAAGAGGGAAGAAAAAAAAAAGCACAGCAAAGGAGAAATGGACAACAAGAAGAGAGGTACAAGAAAGGTGTAAGAAGAAACAAAAAAGAGGAAAGGAGGGAGAAAGAATGTGAAAAAAGATATTAAGAAGACATATGGCATTTTCTCCCTTTTATTTATTCATAGCTGGCTTTCTAGGGCATGCTTCTGATTCCCAATAAATAAAAGAAATGCCAATTCAAACAGTAAAGTGTCTCTACCTCAGTGGACAAAATTGATCTCTTTTCTACTCCTTTCCCGTACTTTTTAAAAGAGTTATAGAGAAAAACTGGTGTTTAGTGCCACTAAGGTGACTTACTGAAGGTCTTCAGCATGATTTCTGGTTCAACAGAATGTCTATCCACTAGACATGTGCTAGCTCTGTCAAACACTTAATTTCAAGCTTGGTAAATGATGTAACACGTTATTCAGGATTTTTTTTAAACCAATAAGTTTTTATGTCCCTTGTCGAAATTTTAATATCCCTTCCAAAGGCAGAGAGGAAAAAATAGAACAATTTATACCTTAACATAAAAAGATATAATGGCTATTGAAAATAATATGTTAGAAAAATAAACATTTAAATAATTACATTAACAAAGCACAATTAGAGCTCGATTGGTCTCAACCCTCCCCTATAGGTTCATAAACCCACAGATGAGGCTCTGAATTAAGAACCAGATGTGGCAAGATTATCTAATATGATTATGTAGTATAACTAATTTTGTTTTTTTTTTCAACTTGGCCTGGAAATGGGTCAATGACCAAGGTTTTGAGTCAGATGTCATTTTGTCTTTTTATTAATTATATTTTTGGGAATTCTTTCAATATATTATGACTTGCAAAAATAGAAAGGGAAACCATTACAAAAACCTGGGGCTTGGAAACTCAAAAAACAAGGTTGAGAGAATCTGTTTCCTATTGAGGAACAATAACTGGCAGAGTGGAGAGGGAGATAGAAGGGCCCATCAGTGAGTTTCAAGGATGATAAAATGTAATAAGTAACTAAATTTAATTGTTGCTTAAGAAAATAACTACGAGCAAATTACCACTTGCTCATTATAAATAAAGAACAACTGCCTGTATATAAACACTTACACAGACTAATATACACAGACCAACTGGAAGCATTTGGAGAAATATATTTTAAAAACTGAGAAAGATTCAATAGCTCAGAAAAACGCAGACCTAAACTCTACTCTTAGATGCAAGTAAGTGTTCTCGCTGGTTCTTCATTTAAAAGTAAACAGCAGGTTACAGCTTTAATAGTAGTTCAATGTGTATAAATATATATTATAAAATGCACAACACTTTTTACAGAGAGTGTGAATTCAGCCATTTTAAACAAAGTCTTTTGTTGCTTTTATAAAGCCTTAAGTTACAATACCCTTCCACTTACACATTAAACACACACACACACACACACACACACACACACACACACACAGAGCACAGCACAGCACACAGACTTCTAGGATGGGAAGAGACTGTCCTGTTACAGTCAAGATTTAAGTGTCTTGAATAGACAATAACAGAGAAGAAGCTGCCTTAACAGAATTCTATTTCAACAAGGCTTACTTCTGTCTGGGTATGCTACATGTTACCTCAGCTCATTTGTAAAATATTCTCTACCTGGGGTCAGGCTGTATTAAAATAGACCAGAATTTCTTGATATAACTAGAACCTAGCAAACTCTGAAATTTTTTAAGAATACTTCAAATGTCACAAAACTTTTTGAAAAATATAAGTTTCTGCCAATTTCAGAAAAAAAAAATTAGTTTGTCTTTGGTTTAATATAAAAACCAGATAAAACTTACAGATATAAGTTGAGTGTTAACAATAAGGTATTCCGGTAGCTCAAACTGCAAGTTAAAAGAGAAATTCAGGCAGCACAAAAATGTAACAATGGAAAACCAAACCAAAAATTTACACAATTTATGTGAATCCATGCTCTGAGGATTTCCCCCATCTGCAGACTTGGAACATGTCCTTCAAGACTTATGATGTAATAAGAATAAAGCACGAAGAGTAAGAATAAAAATTGTGCTGGAAAGAAATCTATGATAAATGAATTTCAGGTTTTCTGGAGAGTTCTGATTGAATGACTGCACTATATTAATAGAGTAGTTTATTGTATAATTCAAGGCTATGTAATTATATAATTTCCAAATTCACTATCAGCAATAAAAATGCAACAATGATGAAAATGGAAAGGAATTAATTGCTATAAATTCAAATGAGTGGTTCTTACTGTTCAGTGCATTCTTTCACATGCAATGGTCAAGGAGGTCATGTCTAGAGAGAATTTTGAAGTAGAACACATTATTTTACAACTAGTCACTGATGTTATAGCTATAACTAGTGATGGTGGACCTATAGTATCATTACTCTTCTCAAGGGATTAAAATAATGAAAGTTGATATTTTACTGAGGATCATTTCACAGGCAACAATGTCTACTATTTGCTGTCACTTAATGGTAGAAAAGTAGTTGCTGGACTTAATCTATTTCTCTGTAAAATGGTAATTGACAGAAAGAAACCTTGGAAATGGTGGCAACTAATTATTAATAAGACCATGGAAAACTGAAACAGCAACCCAACTTCAGTAACTGCTAGAGAGAGATAAATTCTCTTTCTCCAATCTACAATCTGACTTTATGACAGTAACTTCATTGAAAATATTTCTGCAGGTCTCCAACACACACACACACACACACACACACACACACCCCTACCTTGGTACTTTATTCACAGGTGATAGCAGCATGAACTTTGGATAGGAAAATTACAAGCAGATAGAGATGAACTATAGAAGATTTCACACTGTAGTAAGTGTCAAAAGAGTTTTAATTCAGGTGGGTGTATAGTAATTAATACACTTAGAGAAAAGTAATTCAAGCTCCTTCTGAAAGACTAAAGCCATGTTATCACTCAGGAAAAGGAACAATAAATGTTGCAGATTATTGTCTACAGTGATCAGCCCAATGTGTTTTTAACTGAAGTAACAAGATCCAATAAAATAATTATTTGCATTTTTTGCTGTTCAAACCATTGGTTGTTACACCTATAGGGCTATACATGACTTCAATCACCAAAACACAAAACAGACAACGGAAATGAAAGATAGGAGATGAGATAATATAAATGTACAAGAACATGGAAAGATAGTGAGCCTTGCATGCCAACCACCAGTTATCATCTCTCTGCAAAGGCCTTTACTTCAAGAGAACAGATTGAAGAGTTACGTAGGAAGACACCCCCTGACAAATCAACTCTGGCAATCACCAGAAGCGATCTATTGCAGGCTTTCAGCCCTGATATCATGGCTCTTATGGACCTATACAGGAGACCATTTATAAAACTAAGTATCTGTGTAGTTATGAAGAGACACAAGTGAAATTAATAAAAAAGAAAGATAACTAGGAAAAATGCAGAAATAGTTACTAAATCTTCAACATAGGTATCATAGAAGTTACCACTTTGGGCTAACATTTTTTAAAAGTTCTCATTTTTTCAATAAGTGAAATATTTGCAATTGTAGCCTTTTAGATATAACAGAACATCAGATATTACTAGTTCAATATCTTGTTTACAGATAAGAGTGATGGGTGGTTACAAAAAAAAAATATGCTGCAATTTGAACCAAACTTCTAATTCTTGTTCTAGTGATTTTTCTAACAATTCATGTTACCTCTTTTTATCCCAAATACGTCATCAAGAGATAAAAACAAAAGTAGGTATGGAAATATCTCAAATGAATATATAGATGGTAGATCTTAAATATGTTTCTTAGAAGAGTAGGCTGTGGAAGTTGGTAAAAATCTACTATTTTTAGGTAAAGGATAACTGTCATGTATCATAAACCACATTTATACATTGCACTGATATCAGACTATTAGACTTGGTATGTCATAAATCTGACATATTGCTTTCAAATCTTTCACCATAATTTCCTTTCTAACAATTTCTCATCCTTCCTTTCATTGGAGTCTTATCTCACTGAGCAGTCAACTCCAGATATTGACAGTCACGTTTTACATTTTTAGTGTTTCTATGTGTTGGCTTCCAATCAATGAGATAAATTATGCTACTATTTATGTATAGTTAGAATGACTTAATTGCCCTATTAAAGATCAATATTTTTATCTTTTTATTTTTAAGCTACCAATTTACAAGAATATTTGTAAGTGGCTGCCACTGTCTTAAATTTTAGAATAATGAACAGTGATTTTTCCAGATCTAAATATTTGATAGATACCCAAAAATGCACACTTCTGAACTTATGTGGGAGATAAGGGAAAGAAGTTTTTGAGCACAATATGAAAAGATAAATTACAACAAAATAGAGTCCATGAAGACTGGAGATATGTCACAGTGCACAACTGCAGCATTCAATATTCAGTTGTTCTAATTAACCCTGAAGGTCTCAGAACCTACTATCATCCTGGTGTTAACATAGGTTTATGAATATCTTCCTTTTGGTTTTCTCCTGATTCGGGGAACATTTGCTTCATCTTCAGTATCAGAACGTTTTCCTCTTCTCTTTCTCCCCGCCCCCTGCCTGAAGAGGTTCCATAGTCTGGACTGTATGTCTCCCTTATATGTTTCTCAAATACATTACTCCTTATGTTTTTAGGCCCTGTATTTAGCTTTGACTTGTAGAACACAGATAACTAAATCCTCCTCAAAGTCCTAACACTCCTCTGCTCCATCCACCTTGCCCTCTTCTATCATATAATTCATACATGGAACGTGAAAGACATTCTTGCCACTTTACCCTCTTCCTCATGCCTGGTCATGTTATAAGAACAAATACTATTTCAAAAATAGGAGGAAGTTTCAGTACATGACCTTGACTCTCCTGCTCTGAGATTAAAACATTTGTGACATCAAAACTAGGTTTAAATTCTATTCTTAATCTGTTGCCTTGAATTTATTCAACATTATACCTCTCATCTACAACAACTATAATGTCCATTGTAGATTCCTATTTTTAATTCACTTATCACATACTGCTCTATATTGTTACTATAGCTCCTGTAGGTCACCCCTGAAAATCCATTAAGGGTAGATATTATAGTCGACACTGCTGTACTTACAGTTATTAAAAAAAGAAATACTTATCTCCCCCCTCTAATTTCCTGCTATCTTAACCTTACATATGTCATTTTATATTTTTTCCAGGGCGCTTATAATTTACTCTGCCCTTTTTTTTTCTTTGAAGCCACCTCCCATCACATATTAAACCTATTATGCTTTTATTCTTTTTCATCAAAGTGCCTATCCAACTTCACATCCTCCAAGGAACCTTTCTTGTTAAGGAAGAAAGACAGGACTTTTATTACCCAGATAGATACAATGAACTACTCTTTTCTGATAAAACATACACATAAACACAAACACACAACCCCCACCCCACCAGTATGAATATAAGTGTAATTTTTTCTCTTTCTACGTTCCTAAAATGGGGAGAGAAACATTCTCTGTGATTCATAATATGCCACTCTGACAACATGAACATCCAATACACACCACATAATGTCTCTGATGATAATAGAATAGCAAGTAACTTTTTAAACATAAAATGGCATTGTCAAGTCAAATACTCCTAAATCTAATCCATATTAAAAATATTTATAACTCTGAAATATATGGGCGTTTATCTAAGTAGAATCTCCAGCTTTCAGGAAACTCATTTATCTCTTACATTCTGCCTCTGCAGAGGAGGCAATATGTTAGGAAAGTTTCTGCAGCTGCTGGGGCTGCCATACCATTTGTACTTTCCAGATAAAGAATTGGAGCCTCTAGGGCAGTCCAAACGGCACCCTCCACCAATATTAATCTCACTTCATTATCCCATTTTATAAAAGGTCACAACTCCTTTTATGTCACACTTTCTTATGGGCACATTTTCTTATATTTAATTTGACACAATATAAGAAATACATGATTGTTCAGAGAACTCTCTCAAGCAAGTATTTATCTGTCTTAATTACTGAAGAATGGGAGAATCGGTGTGCACGAAACACACAATCTTTGTTCACACAAAGTGAACTATGTTCACTTTGTTCTCTCAGAGTTTCTGATAGGTCTCCTTACATAGAATGTAGAGCAGAAAAAAAGGGGCCCCTAAATAGTATTACAATTTAAAATTTCAAAAATATGTCAGATATCCAAAGAGGGAGACATAACCAATGTCTTATGAATCTATGAAGGGAGATGTCCTAAGTTCACAGACATCTTCTGAGCAACTGCCACATGTGAGGAACAGAAAGAATTAAAACATGCTTATTCACAAAAAAGCATACAGCCTAGTTCAGATCATGAGTAATCATAAGAAAGATAACACTATTCAACATGCACTCTTCAAAATGTTTTACCTGTTTTAATGGATTTAATCCTCACAGAATCCTAATTATGTGGGTATGTACTGCTGTTACCCCAATTTTACCTGTGAGGAAACTGAGGCAGGATGAGAAAATAATTCGCTGAAGGTCACATGTATAGATAGTACTGAAGACAAAATTCAGACCTAGAGAGATGGGCTCTGGAGCCAATATTATTAATCACTACAACGATTGGGGCTCCAAAGGATGCTGCACTCTGGGTTTCATAGTTTAGACTAGTATAGTTAGCTCATGTAGAACAGTGTACTAATGATAATATGTAAAAGTCAATGTTATATAAGTTCTACTGTGTTTGGCTCATTATCTCACTGATGGGAACTTTGCTAAAGTAGAGTAGGCATCTGCCTTTTGGGAGGAGTTGAGCAATTCTACCTTTTGCCTGCTACTACTCCCACGGGAAGATCTTTTGAACCCATGTTTGATATATTTTCACTGATAACTCATTTGTTTGCACTAAAACTAGCAATCCTGTCCTCAGGTGTTTCTTTCTAAAAGAGGTGTGTTATAGTACTGTACTGAACTAATTAACGCATAT
Organism: Trachypithecus francoisi; assembly: GCF_009764315.1. Taxonomy (NCBI): domain Eukaryota; kingdom Metazoa; phylum Chordata; class Mammalia; order Primates; family Cercopithecidae; genus Trachypithecus; species Trachypithecus francoisi. The sequence goes on along the minus strand of NW_022681453.1, from coordinate 71,723,194 downwards.
GCCCTCTTGCTCATAAGTGCGATAACCCAGAAAAGACAATCAATCAATATTTGTTAAATGAATAAAAACAGAAATGTGACAAGAAAGTATGGATAGAATAGATATTACCTCTACTAGATTAATAAATAAATGTATGAAAGAGACATATCTGGTTTACATTTACACGCTAAGGACTATCATATTCCATCAATCATCTTACATAGGTGGGAATGCTGAAGAAAGACCATTTCACTATATAAAGGGACTTTTCCTCTGGAAATGGTATGATGGTGGGGGCACAGAATACGGGATGGGAACTGTAGACACCCACCAGAATTATGGGTGCAAGAGGACAGCAACAGCCTAGAGTAAACCAAAGCAAAACCAAAGGCAAAATATTACTAGTAAAAGACAACCCATATTAGTCTACTGATTCTAGGTAACCTCTCAACTCCCTAGTCCTGGATGATCTTTAACTGCATTCCAGTTTTACTTCCTGTACTTGACTAACCCCAATCTCAGTGTTCCCTAGACATCCATTTGAAGAAAGTACCTATTATGAACCCTATCGCCTTGAATGCCACATGGGATTTTGGGGACTGCTGTGTAGCTGACAGACAGGATGTGGATATTGTCTGTTCAACCAGTTAGACCAAGAGGCAAATCAGGTACGAGTCTTAATTACTACACATATCTGCATTTATTTCTAGGGACATAGATTATACTGCTAACCGATCATTTAAAATACATGCTTGAGGCTTTTCCTATACTCAAGCTAGCAAATTCAGTTATGTTTGTACATTATTTGGCCCCATTTTATGTGTCTCACCTTCAAATATGTGCCCCTGTTTTGCTCTCTCTGTAGACTCAATATGGCTACTTCCTACCTTAGTTTCAACTCTATTGGGATATATATGATTCCCCTCTCTTGAGAAAATTTGATTAGCATGACTGTTTGTAGAAGGTTGTACCTCTTTATGTAGGATTAGCATGACTGGTTGTAGAAGGCTGTACCTCTGTATGTAGCATGATTATGATGCCGCATATTCTTTATTCCTTTAACCTTGTACATTAGCAGTTTCTTTAGTACATATGGAAACTCACTTTGTGTCGCAGCACCAGAGAATGAAGGCAGGGTTGTGGAATAAGTGATGAATAAAGGTGTGTTCATCTGCAGATATGTGCCCTACCCTCCAACGTTTAACTGAAATTTCCCATGTTCATTTTGGATAGTCTCCCAGAAAGGGCACTGCATTTGTTTTTCAGACCAATCTATTCGATCCTTTCATTGTCTTTTCTAACTTATTTCCTGCAACTGCAACAGAGACAGTCAGTTCCTCTAAGAACTGAGGATTCCTTACCTTAGAGTTTTTCACTAGCCATTTTATTTCACTGCTGAATAAATATTGCTTCTGATATTTTATACTCCTTCACTAAATTAAATTATAAAACTTATATTCCTCTCCAGGGATTGTAAATATTCTTAATAGGTCTGAAGGCATAGGTGGGCCCAATGATTGCATTTGTTAGCTAAAAATCCTGTATGTTCATTGTTTAAATATAAAAAATTAAATATCTGCAGATAAATAAATAATTGAAAAGAACAGAAAATAGTTTGTAAATTAAATCAGAGAATATTCAAGTATGCAACAGAACCCAAGTTATTACATGTAAAGGTAAAAAAATAGCCATTTTATGTAGTGGTTCTGAAATTTATTTATATATCAAAATCACCTGACAGGATATACAAAGTTACAGATTCTTGGATCCCATCCTTAGGTACACTGATTCTGAAATTCAGTGGGAAGTAATAAGAAATATCCCTTTTAAAGGGCATGTGATGTAATTCTAATGCAGAATCATGTTTAGCAACAGTTTAAAAAAATTTTGTGATTCTGTAATTTGCCTGTGGAATACCTGCAGCAGGGAGCATAAAGTATCCCAGATAGAGTGGGGAAGAACAGAATTCTAAGAAGCTACAGCTTACCTGCAAATAATTGGTTTCCAAGGAAAGGGGAGGTAAAGCCAAAAAGAGATAAACGATTTTCTCAGATTACATTTGGGCACAAAGGAATTTTTCTTAAAATGCAATTTCCTAGCTTACATTAAGAGTGTCCTATAAAGTGAAGAGACATTCATAGAGGCTTATATTCCAACTGAAGATATTAGTCACTGACTGTGTCGTATTGTGCTATGATTGGAAGAGCTGAGTAAACAATCATTGAGAAGGAAGGGCCGCCATGGAAGATCTGCTGTTATCAAAATATAAGCCATTCAGCAGCAGATATTGAGGAAAATGTTTGCAAAGCCTTAGAGTATCACTTCAAAACATAATCCTAAACCAGGTTCCGGTGATCAGTCAAATCTTGTTGAAATAGGCTGTCAACAATGGAAGATTTGTTTGCTGCTAGAATGTTCTCATTACTAAAATTCTCAATTTTTACCCAAAGACTTCATTTACATTATGCAATCCATAATGTGTAAGAAAATAAAAAATAATCTCAAGACCCCAAAGATCCTAAACAAGAGAAAGAACTATTATTAGTTGAAGAGCAAATCCTACACAAAATAACAAATATGAGCCTTCTACAATGATTAGGAAAAAAAAAGGGAAGTCAGTAGTGATGTGATTACTGAACAAGTAGTTGTACCCAGAAACAAATAGGTTTAAAAGACATTTCAAATGGGACAAAGCTGTTCTATCACTAAGAGGAGCCATTCAAACCTGGGTATCAAGATAATCTGAAACTGTAAGTTTGAAGAAGTTACTGTACAGGGAAGAAATTATGAAAAATCAGAACTCTGCTACACTGACATTGATTTATGCCCTTCAGATAAAAAAATACTCTATTAATTACTCAATGGAAAACAGTCAAAATCCTCCTGAAATGTTGCTTGAAATAATCATGAAGAATAGGAACAATTGAGAAATTTGGGAGAACTTTCTTTGCTTCTTTGAGCATGTCAAGGAGAGAAAAATAATCATTTGTTTTTGTACTTGCCATTAAGTACTATAGACAGTAGTTAAGTATTAATAAATAAGTAGTTAACATTTATGCAATGATTCATTTCTGTTAAAATATGCATCAACGGCTCCTTTATTATTTATCATTGTGTTCACAACAGAAAATGAGGCTGAGTGGCCAGAAATGCCATTGTTTTTTAAATATTACTTTGATTTTCACTACCCAGATCATAAATAAACAATTATTTTCTGCATAGGAAAAAGCATGATGATGAATTAACATTGGCCTGGCCTACTTGCACACTCCACATACACTAAGTTTCAAATATCAGCTTCTGTACTTAGAAAAACACTGAGTACAGTATGCTCGTTGGGACTGAGAGGATCATAATAATGAAAACAAATGCTCTGATCACTCCAGTTTTTTTTTTTTTTTTTTTTTTTTTTTGCCACTGCCCATTCACAGATGTGTACAATGGCCAATTTGTATCTCCTGACTTTCTGTATTATTTTCAACAATATGACCATGCTAAGTTACTCAAATACATTACTAAAAATGAAAGAGGATTACGAAGTAATCTTGTGAAATTCAGGATTTCTTTTATTTAATTTTCTTGAGGTGTCAAGAAATTAAGGTCCTCACCTTTTCTATTTGCTTAATTGATAAGAGTTCATAGGTTTTTATTTGAGATTATAATTTACATACTGTTGCTAATGCTAAATATTTACATGGCATGTTCAAATTTTATATTTTACCTGACTCAATAACATAGTACACTATTTTGAGAATCATCATATTATGATGTGATATCACTGGGAATTTAAGCCAAGATCTGTAGATGTTTCAAAATATATGTGAACGTGTTCAGTGTGGACTGCATCCTGACACTGTGAGCCATATGCCTGCCTGGTAGAAACAGCCCTCAATTAGAATCCAGGGGGACTGAATTTAAAGCATGGTTTGTATGTTACAGGGGATTCGGACAAGTCACTTAACCTCTTTATATTTAAGTTCTCTCATGTGAAAAAGGGGAGATGATAATGCCTACATCAGAGACTTGCTATGAGGACTAAGTGAAAGTGTTTTGTAAACCATCAATTGCCATATAAATGCAAGGAATTTTTATTAAGTAAGGCATTGGGGTAAATGTATTTTTAGTTAATTATGAACACCCTGTTTCCCAGATACAAGTATATACATTACTATCCCAACAATATCTTTTTTGAGAAAACTAGGTCTTGGGAAGAAATCAGTTGATTGAATCCCTTAACTCAAGAACTAGTGGCAATGACCCCTCTTCAGCTCCTGAGGACAAATAGCAGGTCCAGGTTCCACTTCCCCCTCTGAAACAACACAGCCTTTTCAACCCTCAGATGAATTTCCCAGAAAGTGTGTCAGAATCTTAGAACGCAACTGCTAAAGACATGAAGCAATTAAATATGTAAATCAAGGAAATTACACTGCACTGATGACATTCACCACTGTGTCTGCCCCCACCTCCTCCTCCTTTTCCTCTCTGCTTCTATTCCCCTCAGGACTGAGGCTAGAGTGAGAGCTCCTTCTTCCACTCCACTCCCTGCTAAATGCTTTTTATTCTCAACCACCTGCCCCAGGCCTTCTCATCAATTATTAAACAAGTTCCATGAATATGTATAAAAGACTGTTCCTAGGTCTTATTAAATTAAAAAAAAATATAAGAACATGTTCTGTGTCATGATAGAGAAAGGATTATATGGTTGAAGAGAAAAGGAAGAAGAATAGTAAGTGTGGCTTTTTGTTTTCATTTCACTGATGATGGCACAAACCTATTGAGACCACTGATTATGCAGGTTTTTTTGTTTCCAGTTTAATATCAATTATGCCTCTAAGTTCATATTTTTAAAGGTTTACATTCTGGACAATGGACTATTCTGGAATCTGCTTTCATTTAATAGACAGGATTCTTTATGACTTAGAGGGCATAATGTTGGCTAGGGAGTGACTGGACAGGTTACTTTTATATCAATCTAGAAATAAGCCTTCTTACTTTCATGTGCTTCTCTCTCATTCCAAAACTGTCACCAACCACATGGTGCCCTGAGGCAGGTAGGCGATGGGGTAAATCCATGAGTCCTGGAGACCTGTCTACTCTGTGAGGTAACTGGATCAAATGATTTTCACTTCCCAATTTTCTACTTTAGGTGAACCTTCCTTTCCAAAGAGAAACAATGTCTCCTCTCATGTACAATGAAGAAGGATATGTCTGTGAACACTATTAGGGCTTTTATCTCATCAGATAGGCCTTCCCTGATCACCTTCTCTCATGTGGCACACGCTTACCCTGCTGTTCTTTATATGATATTATACTTACCCATCCTGACATCCATAAGGATTTGTTTAATGAATCTTACTTCCTGTGCCTTCTCCACCAAGAATATAAGGTTAATAAGAGCGGAATTTTGCCTTCTTTATCCATTGCCACACAAAATTGTTTTAAATAGGTGAATGAATACAAAGTAAAAAGATACCATTAAAAATTATTCTCCTACTAATAACATGAGCTTCAGGAACAAGCAACTTCTGTGTCCTAGCAAACTAATTAACTGATAGGACCAGTGAAATTTTCACTACCTCACCCAATGTTCCTTTACTCCCACTCCCTGTGTCCTACAAGTAGCTTTACTGTACATGGACAGATGATCATGGTGCACATGAGCTCTCAATATATATCACAATATGTAAAAAATTGTGTCCTAATAAAAGGGTACTTAAAAGTGGGATTTTATTTTGTTTTGCTTGTTGCTTATTTGTTCTTACCCATGTAATAGTCATACATTTATATAATATAAATGTATTTAGTCAAAAGTGTAGGTAAAAAAAAAATAGTTGTGGTTTGTATTATCTGTGGTTTTTGTCATGTGGCTTGAATAAAGATTTAAGCCATATGACACCTTCCTCCCACACATCTTCCTGTCTTCCTGCCTCTCATGTCTTGGTATCTGAGCCACTTAGCATTTCTAAGCCTCAAATACTGTTTCCATACATAAATTAAAGTATCCAGATTAGATGAACTCCAAGGATTAATCACAAACAAAATCTAACTCTATGGAAGCAACCAGGAAGAAAACAGAATTTTAAAATTATTTTCTTACTCATAACTCTCAGTTTTTGTTTGTTGTTATTAAATTAATATCAAATCAATACTTACATTTTTCGTTTGGGATTTTCTGCCTTATTGTATTATTTATTCTTCATTCTAAAGAATCTCAAATTTAACCTCCAGAATAGTGTATTCACCTAATGTGTTATTGAAAAATCTAATTTTATAGAGTGCCATTTAAACAGAAATGCCAATTTTCAGTAATAAGGGTCACTATAATAATGTTTAATGCCTCAGTGACTTTTTATCAGCTAAAATGCCCTTTAAACATATACGCTTCCTTTATTTCAAATTCAAGAATGAGTTATGACACTTTGATGAGCATTCCATCACATCAGACGTAGTAGTTAAATTTTCTTGTTCAACAGTCTCATTAATTTATCACTGCTTTCCTGGCCTCCCCTCATGTACTCATTCAGTAGCAGCTATTGTGAAAACAAACAGTGATGGCTACAAAGCTCTAAGTTAGGTGTTGTTCAGTCCTGGAAGTTGTACAACCTCTCACAGGGTTGACAGTATGGAAAAATGAGTAGGATCTGCAGAAAAATCACTATACTATGAAATGGAATGTTCCAGTGCCACATGAGAGGTGCAAAGGAAGTACTATCATAGAGCTAGGAAAGTAGAAATCCCTTCTGCCTGGAGTGATGGGGAAGGTATCAAAGAAAAGGTCTGAGAGAAGGGAAAGATATAAAAATGTATAACCACAGGCAAGGCCAGCTGAAACACAGCTGTATTGATGTTGTCTTGGATGATATGAATGGGATAGATGAGGAAGGCAGATGAAAAAGCTTTCCACACATCTTCCTCTCTTTCTGCCTCTCGTATCTACCATAAGTGGTCAAAAATGTTAAGAGATTAAGAATATTGAGAAGGTGATGGAGACAGAGAGGAAGTGAGATCATTTGGACCAGAGAGTGAAGTCATAAATATTCTCTCCTGTGGTTTAGAGAGGGTCTGAATTAGGCCCTAGAGACTGAATTTGTCCCAGATCTCCTAGGAAGATCACTATAGTCCTCCAAAGAATAATTCCACAGTCTCCTAAGCCCAAAATTAACAACTGCATAGATCAGAAAGCTTATGCAATAGAAAGTTTTCTTAGAGCAAATTGAGAATACATTTAAAAGAAAATCTTGCTTCCTCTACATGACCTTTGACTCAGTCTACTGTTGTATGTGTGTTTGTATGTGTGTGTGTCTGTAAAATAATTCTACTTCACAGCTACGCATGTATACAAACCCACATTTCAGGCAGTAGATAGCTTTAGGTAATGGGAATATTTTTAATAAATCAAATTTATGAATAAATCATTGCCAATTGCTTGGGGATTACTGTGTGCACATGGAACTGGTCTGACCCCTGAGTGTGAGATTTGTCATCAGCAGTGGAAATGGGCCTGAAAGCAGGAAGACAGCATAGCCTTACAGAACACTATGAGAAATGAGGCAAAAGGGCTTCAAACATGCAGTTGCCCAAAGCAGTCAAGAGAGATGATTTTTCAATCTGACATAATGGAAGTCCCTAGAGAGATCCATTTTTCATTCCGACATGACTAAGATAATAAGTCAAAAGTTAAAATACGTAATATGAGGCCCAACACAAAGAAAACTATTTCTATTTTGGAAATGGCAAAGTACACCCGGATACGTATTGGGTTAAATGGACTTTTTCTGAGAGAAGCAGCCTGGTTACTGCAGCTCAACAAAATAAATGTTAAGAGTAGAACCCATCAAAAAAGAACAAAAAATGTGCTATATGAAGTTTCATTCCTTGTGGATACTTGGAGATAATTCTTCCCTTTGTGAAATACGTTCAATAAAAAAAGATGATTGAAGAAATTAAACAAACAAAAATATTTGTGGTGACATAAGAAGACCTTTATTTTATTATTTCTTTCTTTCTTTCTTTCTTTCTTTCTTTCTTTTTGAGATGGAGTCTTGCTCTGTTACCCATTCTGGAGTGCAGTGGCATGATCTCCGCTCATTGCAAACTCCACTACCCAAGTTCAAGCTATTCTCAGTTGCCCCCAAGTAGCTGGGATTACAGGTGCTCACCACCAACCCCAGCGAATTCTTGTGTTTTTAGTAAAAATGGGGTTTCATCATGTGTACTAGGCTGGTCTCAAACTTCTGACTTGAAGTGATCCGCCTGCCTTGGCCTCCCACAGTGTTGGGATTACAGCTGTGCACACAGTTCCATGTGCACACAGTAATCCCCAAGCAATTGGCAATGATTTATTCATAAATTTGATTTACTAATCAAATTTGGCCTGGGAAGACCTTTATTTTAAGGATAGGCTTTACATTTCATGATCTTTCTGCTAGTCAACAGATGAGAGAATTGTAAGTGATATCAATTTATTAAAGTCATAGTAGTCCAAGTTCGGGATAATTTAATTTTGATACTTATGAACCAAATATAGAACAAACAAAATTTGGTATAATAAAATGCAATAGTAAGTCATGAGAAATGTAACTTTATATTATTTACTTTATTGAGACCAATATAAAAATAAAGGTTGGAAATAGGAAGAGTATTATGAATATAATGACTAAAGGGAGATTTTAAAAGAATTATTTTAAAAGCTGACACAGTAAAGCCCTGGACTACATTCTTACCTGAGATGTTTGGATTTGAGCCAGATTCATGAACATTATTCTGGATGATGACATAACCTGTCCTACTATACATAATGACTTTGGGGTTACTGGGTTCACCTCTTAGCCAAATTGATCTTAGTGTGGTAATAAACTGAAGGTTGCCTAAAATTTCTATAAAAACTCAAATTATTATAAATCTTTAAATTCCAACTGATCTGACAGGCAGGAGTCAACATAACCATCTATGAGTAGCTTCCCAAATTAGTGCCTGTTGGAGACATCTTTGAGTTTTCACTTTTTCTCTGGGACTCAGCTTAGATTACAGTGAGAATCTTATATTCTCCTCCTACATGTAACTTATGGAACAAAGTTCCTCAGTTGAGGGTTTAACAAGATATCAGACAGATAATAATAGATATTTCCTATTGTATATTAACTCCAGAATCTTCTACAACTACTTTGAAACCTTCTTCAAGAACATGCATAATATTCACCAAGCACACCTTCCATTATACTACAACATGATTTCTTTAGACTACTCAAAATTATTAATTCTGACTCACTTTTTTACAGGATTTGTTTGTTTCTATCTCTCTGTTTCTGCATCTGCTTATCTGTACCCTTTGTAGGATTTTTTTTTTCTCCTTTCTGTGACATCAGGCCTCTCTTCCACTCGGAGCACAATTTAAGTTCAGATCAACAAGGAAGTCTTGGCCCGCTTAACTCATGTAATACTCCAGCTGTTTTTTATTTTTATCTTCTCAACACTTCTTCATCATTTTGGTAAAACACAAATTTGTATGGGATTTTGTGTGTGCTTATGTTTTTATCTGTGTGTGTGTGTTAAACACCCTATAGATTATCTTCTTTTTGTATCATCCATGTTTTCTACAAGTCTATGGCTACTCAATATCTAATTGAATGAAAACAGAAATACCACACTTCCGCTTTTATACCACTCTTTAGAAACTTACAATCATCTCTATTATTATATTTGCCTAAGAATGAAATTTCTACTGATATTTTGTTGATCAATTATTCAGTCAGCCCTCTATTGCCGACCTTTTTTTTTTTTTTTTTTTTTTTTATGAACCCAGAAGCTATAGAGTGTCCCAGGCTCAGCATCACAGAGGTCATATACTTTCCCTCCATTATTTTACTCTGCTACCATTAGACTTTTAGTTAACACAAAAAATCTCCCCTGAGATCCAGTATTGACTATAATGGTCTTCTGTATCCTTACGGTCTTTCTGGGATGATAGGTCAGGGAGAATTAAAACAGGTGGATGGATCCAGGATCAGAGACTGAAATGGGTTAGAGCTGAGGGAAGAAGTGCCTCCGTCTGCCACCCATCCATACATGGAGGGATATTCTTGTGTAGTCAGTGATGTGAAGATGAAATCCAGGCAGACTTTGCATTCTATTTAGCTTGATAAAGGGCAGAAAAATAAAGATTCCTCTCTACTGTAATCAAGAGAAAATCCCCTCTTTTCTACCCTGTGAGTTACTCCCACTTATTTAAAAAAAATGTAATAGGCACCTGATATGTCCCAGAATCTACACCCTACAATGTAAACAGCAAATGTTCTCATTGCCCCCAGAATGAATGTAAGGATTGCATGGAAGGATGCTGTGATACTCTGGATTTCAGCGTGGCCTCAGTCAAGTGTGAATGGCCATCCTTGCCACTATTCCTCCACCCTGCAGACATGCTGGTGAAAGATGTTCATTTTGTAAAAAGTCAGCAAAGCTTCAGACCAACACTATAGGTACTTAAATAATATTCATTTTTTATTTGAAATTGTAACAACAACAAGAAGTGATAACATTTTCTGATGGCTAGCAGATACTCCCACTCTTAGTGTTAAAAAATAAAGTGTTATTTTCTGTGGGGCAGTGGTAAGCATATAGACCTAGAAGGAGACTGAGTATAAATCTCTTTATAGACTGAAAAATGAAGGCCCTGAAAGACTGTGATTTACCCAAGGTCAAGATAATGGTTAGTGATAGAGCTCTTTTTGGCCTCTGTGTTGCTGCTCCCCAGCCCAGTGTTCTTTTCACTAAAATAACCACTGTCTTTTTGAATATTTATTGCAGGCCAGACAGATTGCTTTATGTATATTACCAAGATAATTCTTATCCCCATGAAACATAGGAAAATAGAGACCATTACTGTTTTTCTTTTTGAGATGTGGAAACCAAGAGTTTGAAAGATGAAATTTGCTTAAGGTTACATATCATTTAAAAGCCCAAAGCAGAATTTAATTTGAGGTCAACAGACCCCAAAGCCCTAAATTCGTGAAAATAGGTTACCTGCTCTGTATCAGCCTATTGTTTTTTGTTTTGTTTTGTTTTGTTTTGTTTTTTCAGTACAATCAACAAGTCTTGAAAGAGGCATGATAGACTGACATTTTAACATAGTTGTCTAGGAAAAAATCACAGGACAGTTTTGCTATAAGAAAAATAGGATATCTCTATTTCCTTTCCTTACTAAAGGAACTATGTGGATGCTAATGTTATGGACTTGTTATATTGTTTCCTCACAGTCATTTAGTGTGTGTTACTGTGGCGAGTAAGGAGTTCCTAACTCTCTCTGCTTCTAAAATATTCTACATACAGAAGAGTCAACAAAACTACAATAGTGAAGTCATGCACATTTTCTAAAATCATTCAGTAATCCTTTGCTATTCACACAATTTGTTGCAAATTAGGCTTTACAACTTTTCCCTGTGAGTGACTCTAACTCACAAGTGTTATGTTGGCATATAAGTATTATGTGCATGTGTGTGTATGTGTCATTGTGAGCGTGTCTAAAAAGTGACCTTGAATTTGATATTTTTAAAAATATATTATTTTGAAGTTGCTTGGTTTTGCTCTTTGGTCCAAGTCTGCATATTCTCACAATAAGCATTTAATTTATGCTGTATTGGAACAATTTTTTTGTCTGGTACCTCTCACTTATCCCTCAAGATTCTCATGACCCCTCCTGATTCTACATGGCTCTTCCTCTCAGGCAAAAACTCACAATTTTTTGTGCTGACACCACGAACTCTTCAGATCCATGAGTCTTTTTTGGGTCCTAATCCTATCTTGGAAAATATTACCTTAAAGCTTTGGCTCAGAGGGTCATTGTGTATTTTAAACTTTTTTTTTTTTTTTTTTTTTTTTTTTTTTCAAGACAGGGTCTCACTTTTGAACTGTTTTACCAGGCAGCTATTTCTAAAGACGTTTGTGTCTGCAAATCATTTTTTCAGATGCTCTCATTTGTCATAGAAGTCACTTTATTCTTATTGTAGGCTTGCTTTCAGATATTTTCTTATTTCTCTGTGATGTCATTCTATTAAATACTTGAAAATACACAGTGACCCACTGGAAAAAAATAGTGCTAAGTCAAATTACTCTCTGCTGCTCACCATCTTTCCTAACTACCTTAAGTTGCTTTATTTATGGAATACTCTGTCATTAGCTTTCAGGACTTTTAAGATAAGATAAGACTCTGATAAAGATTTTACATTCAGCAATTTCTATCATTCTCATACAAAAGTGGGAAGAGACTGTGAAGATATTGAGGCAGAATGGGCCAGTGCCAAAACAAGTAGATTCTGGAGTCAGACAAACTCCTGGTACAAGTACATTAGCCATTAGGCTGTAAAGCAAAAACAAAATTCTAAGCCCCCCACCTGACTGAAGAGGTCCCTACTGTCAGTCAAGGGATTCCAAAGAAACCTGAAAAACTAGCTCAGGCCATGATGGGAAGAGGAGGTTGGACATGCCTTATTCTACTTTCCTCCCTTTGGAATTTAGGCACAACTGACTAGCATTAACGTTAAAACTGAGATCATAAGACTGACAAAACAGACTGTTTGTAGCAATAAGATATCAAATTCTAAACTGACTGTAGTATAACATCACATGGACAGTAGGACCTGAAAGAAACAAAAACATTTTACCGCAAAACAAATATTTATTTGACATATTTTGAAATTGACCAGCAAAGCCATCTCTTGTGGGGAAAATTTACACTGTGTAGACAATCCCCTTCTCTTTCCAGGTCTTTTTCTAATCCTGAAGAGATTAGCTTAGGGTCTAGCATGTTCTAAAGGTCTGAACAGGAAACATTTTCCATCTATTTTCTCTAAGGGTGGCCACCTATGAGACATCATCTACATGATAGGAACCTTGGTCTCTACAACCCCTTATCTTAAGCCAGATACTCCTTTCTGTTCCATCTACTGCCTCTAATGGTGGCCACCTATGAGACTTCATCTATGTAATAGGAACTTTGGCCTCTGCAAACTCTTATCTTAATCCAGACACTTCTTTCTACTGATTCCAGGTCTTTAAATAATAACTTAACTCTTTCAATCAATTGCCAATCAGAAAATCTTTAAATCCCCCTATGACTTGTAAGCCCCTTGCTACAACTCGCCCCACTGTTCTGGACCAAACCAATGTATACCTTACATGTATTGATTGATATCTATGTCTTCCTAAAACATACAAAACCAAGCTGTAACCCAACCACCTATGGTACATGTTCTCAGGGTCTCTTGAGGTTCGGTCACGGGTCATAGTCCTCACATTTGGCTCAGAATAAGTCTCTTCAATTTCTCTAGAGTTTGGCTATTTTAATCAATAAGACATTGGACCATTTAGCTAAACTCTCAGAATTTCATTATCTGTAAAATGAGAAGAATATCTTCACTTCCTATAATTCTTGGGATTATAATGTGCAAAAACCACTAAAAGCTCTTGTCCCATATGAACTCTCAGTTCATCATTAATAGCCTGTCTTTCTAATTCAGATGAACATTTGAAAAATGTGCAAACTATATTGTTGCATATGACTATAGTTCATTCATATTGACTGCTAGCTAGTTCATTCTTCAGCTCTCAATATAATAGGAAACTCAGATGTTTCTAGATTTTTAATTACGATGGACACTCATATATATATATATATACACACACACATATATATACAGACACACACACGTATATCTGTATGTACATATGCATGAATTATCTTAGTTACTTGGAGGTTGGGTTATTGGGTCATCAGGTATGTAAATGTTTAATTTTACAATATAAAGCTGACCTCTTTTTTGAAGTAGTTACACAAGTTCAAATGTCCAATGGCAATATATAAAAGATCTAGTAGATCATATCCGGTATCTGGTGTTATCAACCTCTCCAATGTTTGCCATTTGAATGGATTTAAAGTGACATATATTATCATGGTCTTTATTTGCATTTCTTCAATCATCAATATTTAATATATTTATTTTCCATAGTATTTCCTCTTTTGTAAAATGCTGTTGTGTTTCATTTTAGCCCAGTTTTTCTTTTAATGATATGCCTCACGTGGCAAATGTCTAAAAATGTGACTATTTTTGGCATAGTGCTTTGAAATCTGGGAGTTTAGTTTATGGAGAAAAATGTTCAAAGAAGCATTTTGAAGGCATTCACTGAAACTGTGTTTGTAATAGCAAAATGCAGTAAACAGGCTAAATGTGAAATAAATGAAAATTATTTAAATACTTTGTGAAAATAAAGAGGAATATGACATATAATACATTCAATTATGATGGTAGTTATGTATATGAAGCCAAAGAAAGATGCTCACAATATGATCCTAAGAGAAAAAAAGTTGGTAATTAATAGGTTTTGTCTCTGAATAAATGAATTTACAGTGGCATTTAAAATTTTTATTTTTCCTAATTTTCTAAAATAAATTTAATTATTAAGACATTGAAGATAAATCTATACTATAGATTTTCAAAGACAGAGAAATCTTAGATAATTTATCTAAAGGCACATAGCCAATGATAAGTGGAACAGCTGGGTTTAAAACCCAAACATCCCCAGAGTATTGAACTCCAAGCATTTGTTTATCTTTTATTCAATTCACTAGGGTCCTGCTTCAAGAATGTTGGTATCTGTGTTCTTCTGATCAATTGTTAACCTTTGAAATAGTAGTAAGAGTGGCCTCTTCCTGCTTGTCAATGATAACTGGATGTATGGGCAAGACGGAATATCATGGAATGATAATAAATTAGAGGGTAGGGTGGATGAGAAGCAATCTATTACTGTGCATACACTTAATCTAAAATGAAGGGTTAATGTACAGCCAATCGAAGAAAAGAGAGTCTTTCTCGCAGTCTACAGATATGTTCTGATATAAAGAAAGATTTGATATTAGCATAATTATAAAGGTCCATATGGCATTTTTTAGTTGTCTGATTAGTAAGACTATCATTAACCTAGTATTTGAATCACATGACTGGGTGTAAAACAACCACTGGAATAATGAACATCCAGGTGTTTTAATTTCAATGTCATTAAATTAAATTTTACTATTTTTTACTATTTTTTCATTATTTATTCTCATCAGTCTCTATTCTTCATGTCTTCTTCTTTTCTGTTACTTGTACATAAAATTCTAATTTTGGTTTAAAATATTCCCATGATAACTTCTGATTAAAACACAATAAAGGCCACATTAAGGGTGAGCAGAATGTAAAGGTGACTAGGCAACCAGAGAAGCATTAATCTATCCTCAGTTAAAACTGTTAAGCCTATTGAAGACAATTTCTCAAACCTAGCAGAACCTTGGATTACAGAATAGTAAGAGTAAGAGGAGTCAAAGTTTATTTTTAAGCCAGGGCCTAAATAGTGTCTGAGTCAAGGTAGACCCAAGGAGTTGAAGGGATATAAAGGGAAGACAGCTGGAATGTCATGCAGAGTGTAGACTTTAAACACCAACATCTACTATGAGCTCTTCCTATGGTCCCAACTTTCTTATTATTATTTCTATATCTTCTTAGTTTATCTCCTTAATTTTAGCAGTGTCAATGACTGGAACCCTCATGGCTTCTGCCACTGCTGCTGCATATAAACCTATATAAACTAAACATTTGGTCTCTTTCTAATACATACAAAACAATTGTCTATTCATAAATAACTGAAGACAGAGTAGGATGCATCTTTATAGATTATATTTAATAAAAAAGATTTTAAAAACATGTAGCTCTTATAAGCCATGTAGAAACTATCTAGAAGACTTCAAAAGCATTATGTGTTTTCATAGGCCTAAATGTTTGTTGACAACTAATTCCTTACTAAATTGTCCTTAGTTTTTCTTGCTAGAATTGAATGACTTAAGCACATTTGTTGCTTATTTTTATCTAGATCGTTTAATGATTAACTAAGTCTTCTCCTTATCACTGAAAAACCTCAAAACCATCTATCCTTGCCTATAATGGCCGATGTTTAGAGCAAACCCTCAGTAACCTGTTTACTATATTCATGAGCTCAAAGGACTGACTACTTTTAGGTCAGACTAATTTTGTGTTTTAAAATGAGACTGTCCTGCTGGGATATCGAAAAATGTTAGTGAAGGAAAGAGGGATAGCAGCAAGATGGCAGAAATAGGAAGCCCCAATCTTCGTTCTTCCACTGACTTAACAGCAATATATAACCCAAAATGCCTTCATGAAGACTCTAGAAGCCAGTTAAGAAGTATCAGTAGAAGAAGGTTTCAGTGGATCAAACTTCTCAGAGCTAAAGGAAGAACTACATAACCAGCACAAAGAAACTAAAAACCTTGAAAAAAGAATGGATGAATGGATAACTAGAATAATTAATGCAGAGAAGACCTTAAAAGAACTGATAGAGATGAAAACCATAACATAAGAACATGACAAATGCATAAGCTTCAGTAACTGACTCAATCAACTGGGAGAAATATTATCAGCGATTGAAGATCAAATGAATGAAATGAAGTGACAAGAGAAGTGTAGAGAAAATAGAGTAAAAAGAAATGAACAAAGCCTCTGAGAAATATGGGATTATGTGAATAGACCAAATCTACATCTGATTGGTGTGCCTGAAAATGATGGGGAGAATGGAACCAAGTTAGAAAACACTCTGCAGGATATCACACAGGAGAACTTCCCTAACCTAGCAAGGCAGGCCAACATTCAAATTCAGGAAATACAGAGAACTCCACAAAGATACTCCTTGAGAAGAGCAACTCCAAGACCCATAATTGTCAGATTCACCAAAGAAAAAATGAAGGAAAAAATGTTAAAGGCAGCCAGAGAAAAGGTCGGGTTACACAAAGGGAAGCCCATCAGACTAACAGCAGATCTCTCAGCAGAAACTCTCCAAGCCAGAAGAGAGTGGGGGCCAATATTCAACATTCTTAAAGAAAAGAATTTTCAATCCAGAATTTCATATCCAGCCAAACTAAGTTTCATAAGTGAAGGAGAAATAATATCCTTTACAAACAAGCAAATGCTTAGAGATTTTGTCACCACCAGGCCTGCCCTACAAGAGATCCTGAAGGAAGCACTAAACATGGAAAGGAATAACAGGTACCAGTCATTGCAAAAACATGCCAAAATGTAAAGACCATCGACGCTAGGAAGAAACTGCATCAACTAGTGAGCAAAATAAACAGCTAATATCATAATGACAGGATCAAGTTCACACATAACAATATTAACCTTAAATGTAAATGGACTAAATGGTCCAATTAAAAGACACAGACTGGCAAATTGGATAAACAGTCAAGACCCATCAGTTTGCTGTATTCAGGAGATCCATCTCACATGCAGAGACACACATAGGCTCAAAATAAAGGGATGGAGGAAGATCTACCAAGCAAATGGAAAACAAAAAAAAGGAAGTGTTGCAATCTTAGTCTCTGAAAAAACAGACTTTAAACCATTAAAGATCAAAAGAGACAAAGAAGTCCATTGCATAATGATAAAGGGATCAATTCATCAGGAAGAGCTAACTATCCTAAATATATAGGAACCGAATACAGGAGCACTCGGATTCATAAATCAAGTCCTTAGAGACTTACAAAGAGACTTAGACTCCCATACAATAATAATGGGAGACTTCAACACTCCACTGTCAACATTAGACAGATCAATGAGACAGAAAGTTAACAAGGATATCCAGGAATTGAACTCAGCTCTGCACCAAGGGGACATAAGAGACATCTACAGAACTCTCCACCCCAGATCAACAGAATATACATTCTTCTCAGCACCACATCACACTTATTCCAAAATTGACCACATAGTTGGAAAGTAAAGCAGTCCTCAGCAAATGTAAAAGAACAGAAATTATAACAAACTGTCTCTCAGACCACAGTGCAATCAAACTAGAACTCAGGACTAAGAAACTCAATCAAAATCGCTCAACTACATGGAAACTGAGCAACCTGCTCCTGAATGACTACTGGGTACATAATGAAATGAAGGCAGAAATAAAGATGTTCTTTGAAACCAATGAGAACAAAGATACAACATACCAGAATCTCTGGGACACATTTAAAGCAGTGTACAGAGGGAAATTTATAGCACTAAATGCCCACAAGAGAAAGCAGGAAAGATCTGAAATTGATACCCTAATATCACAATTAAAAGAACTAGAGAAACAAGAGCAAACACATTCAAAAGCTAGCAGAAAGCAAGAAATAACTAAGATCAGAGCAGAACTGAAGGAGATAGAAACACAAAACCCCTCCAAAAAATCAATGAATCCAGGAGCTGGTTTTTTGAAAAGATCAACAAAATTGATAGACCGCTAGCAAGGCTAATAAAGAAGAAAAGAGAGAAGAATCAATAGACACAATAAAAAATGGTAAAGGGGATATCACCACCGACCCCACAGAAATACAAACTACCATCAGAGAATACTATAAACACCACTACGCAAATAAACTAAAAAACCTAGAAGAAATGGATTATTTCCTGTACACTTACACTCTCCCTAGACTAAACCAGGAAGAAGTTGAATCCCTGAATAGAACAATGGCAGGCTCTGAAATTGAGGCAATAAGTAATAGCCTACCAACAAAAAAAAGTCCAGGACCAGAAAGATTCACAGCCGAACTCTACCAGAGGTACAAGGAGGAGTTGGTACCATTCCTTCTGAAACTATTCCAATCAATTGAAAAAGAGGGAATCCTCCCTAACTCATTTTATGAGGCCAACATCATCCTGATACCAAAGCCTGACAGAGATACAACAAAAAAAGAGAATTTTAGACCAATATCCCTGATGAACATCAATGCAAAAATCCTCAGTAAAATACTGGCAAACTGGATTCAGCAGCACATGAAAAAGCTTATCCACCATGATCAAGTGGGCTTCATCCCTGGGATGCAAGGCTGGTTCAACATACACAAATCAATAAAAGTAATCCAGCATATAAACAGAACCAAAGACAAAAACCACATGATTATCTCAATAGATGCAGAAAAGGCCTTTGACAAAATTCAATAGCCCTTCATGCTAAAAACTCTCAATAAATTTGGTATTGATGCGCATGCACACGTATGTTCATTGCGGCACTATTCACAATAGCAAAGACTTGGAATCAACCCAAATGTCCATCAGTGACAGACTGGATTAAGAAAATGTGGCACATATACACCATGGAATACTATGCAGCCATAAAAAAGGATGAGTTTGTGTCCTTTGTAGGTACATGGATGCAGCTGGAAACCATCATTCTCAGCAAACTATCACAAGAACAGAAAACCAAATACCGCATGTTCTCACTCATAGGTGGGAACTGAACAATGAGACCACTTGGACACAGGAAGGGGATCATCACACACTGGGTCTTATTGTGTGTGGGGAGATGGGAGAGATAGCATTAGGAGATACACCTAATGTAAATGACAAGTTAATAGGTGCAGCACACCAACATGGCACATGTATACATATGTAACAAATCTGCACGTTGTGCACAGGTACCCTAGAACTTAAAGTATAATAAAAAAGAAAAAAAAAAAAAAAGAAAACTATACCCCAACCACCTTGGGCACATGTCATTAGGACCTCCTGAGGCTTTGTCACAGGCTCCTACTTAACCTTGGCAAAATAAACTTTCCAAATTGATTGAAAAAAAAAAAAAAGTATCAGTACACCAAATGAGCACAAGGCCAAGAACAGCTACATTAAGATGTATAAGAAAAAGTCATTTTATTCTACCTATGATTGCCCTTCCTCCAAACTGGCACAGTTTGGCATGATTGAGAAAAAAATACCCAATTTTCAGCCCTTCCAGATGGAAACAGAATAGTGGAACATGCATCCAGTATTTTGGTTTTATGGGGAACTGAGTGAGGGAATAATTTCTTTCTTCTCTAACTCAGGGTGCCGATGGATATGCCATACTTTGGATGCCTGAGTGATGCTGAAAACCTTTGATATGGTAGTAAGAGTGACCTCTTCCTGTATATCAGTGATAATTGGATGTATGGGCAAAAACAATCATAGAATTATAATAAATTAGGGAGTGGGTAGATGAGAAGTAATTTTACTGTAACTGTTCATGTCCTTAATCTAAAATGAAGAGTTCATGTACAGCTAATCTAGAGAAACCTGAAGGACCACAGACAGACACCAGAGGGAGCAAAAGATTATGAGCTCCTGAAAAAAAAAAATTGCAAACATCTCTAATTGGGTATGAGACAAAGTAGATGTTAAGTCAGAAAATGTCACAGATGCAGAGAAAGACATTACATAATGACAAAAAGACCAATCACCAAGAAGATATAACAATCATAAATATATATACACCAACATCAACACCAGACACCTATAAATATTGAGCAAACATTCACAAAATTAAAGGGAAAAATAGAGAGTAACATGGTAATAGTAAGAGATTTCAATACTTCACTCTCAATAATAAACAACTAGTAAGAAGATACTTTAAATAAAGGAAAGGAATTGAGCAACACTGTAGACCAATTGGACCCAACAAACACATACAGAGCACTGCAGCCAACAAGAGTAGAATACACATTCTCCTTAAGAGCACACAGAACACTATCAGGGTAGATCACATTAGGCCAAAAACATGTCTTAACAAATGTAGGATTAAGTTAGATCAAAATCATTCCAACTATATTTTATAATCACAATGGAATACAAACACAATGGAGTACTATTCAGCCAATAAAAGAATGAGATTCAGTCATTTGCAACAACATGGATGGAACTGGAGACCATTACATTAAATGAAACGAGCTAGGCACAGAAAGAGAGACATCACATGTTCTTATTTATTTGTGGGATCTGAAAATCAAAACAATTGAACTCATAGACATAGAGAATAGAAGGATCGTTATCAGAGTCTGGGAAGCATAGTGGGGAGCCATGGTGGGTGGAGTGGGGATGGTTAATGGATATGACAAGTAGAAAGAATGAATAAGACCTACTCTTTGATAGCACAACAGGGTGACTATAATCAATAATAACTTTATTGTACATTTTAAAATAACTTAAGAGTGTAACTGAACTGTTTGTAACTGAAAGGATACAGGCATGCAGGGATGGATACCCCATTCTCCACACACACACACACACACACACACACATGCACACAGATAGTAGATATATATAGTATATATACACAAAAAATAGAAATTAAAAATTTTAAAAAAAGAATAGCAAAAGCAAACCTGGAAAATCCATAAATATGTAGAAACTAGACAATATGCTCTTGAACAGTTAATGCATGAAAGACAAAGTCATGAGGAAAATTAGAAAATATCTTGAGACTAATGAAAACAAAAACACAATATACTAACACTTCTGGGATGCAGGAAAAGTAGTAGTAAGAGAGACATTCAGAGCAGTAAACACCTACCTTAAATAGGGAGAAGGATATCAAATCAACAATGTACATTTACACCTCTAGAAAGTAGGTAAAGAAGGACAAACTAAACCAAAAGTTAGCAAAAGGAAGGAAATAATAAATATTAGAGCAGAAAGCAACAAAATAGAGAACAGAAAAATAGAAAACATCAATGAAATTAAAAGTTAGTGTTTTTAAATCAACAAAATTGACAAACTTTTAATGAAACTAATTTAATTTTATTTTTGAGATAGAGTCTCGCTCTGTCACCCAAGCTGGAGTGCAGTAGCACCATCTCGGCTCACTGCAACCTCTGCCTCCCGGGTTCTGGCAATTTTCCTGCCTCAACCTCTCGAGTAGCTGGGACTACAGGCACACGTCACCACTCCCAGCTACTTTTTGTGTTTTTAGTAGAGACAGGGTTTTACTATACTGGCCAGGCTGGTCTCAAACTCCTGACCTCAAGTGATCCTCCTGCCTCAGCCTGCCAAAATATTGGGATTACAGGCGTGAGCCACTGCACCCAGCTTAAACTAACTTTAAAATAGAGAGAAAAGACTCAACAAAAATCAGAAATTACGAAAAAAACAAAACAAAAGAAAAAAAAAGAAAAATATCACAACTGATGCCAAGTAAGTAAAAAAGAAAAGAGACCACTGTGAATATATGCCAACAATGTAAATAACTTGTAAATAATGGATAAATTCCTAGAAACAAAGTAGAAAATCTGAACCAACCTATATTTAAGTAAGGAGGTTGAATGAGTAATCAAAACCTCCCAATGAGAAAATGTCCAGGCCCAGATGGCTTCCCTGGATAACTCTACCAAAAATAATAAACTATTAATTCATTAACCCATTAATTCATTCCATGAATATATTGATTTATTCATAAGGGCAGAGTCCTCATGATTCTTTCACCTCTTAAAGGCTCACATCTCGATACTGCCACATAGGGGATTAAGTTTCAACACGAGGTTTGGAGAGGACATCCAATCTATAGTAGAGGTCAAAGATTTGTACCTTGAAAACTACAAAACTGCTACAACAAATTAAATATGACACAAATGAATGAAAAGACATTTTGTGATCATGGATTGGAAGACTTAATACTGTTAAAATGTCCATACTACTCAAGGTAATCTACAGATTCAATGAAATTTCTATCAAAATCTCAATGGCATTTCTTTTTGCTAATATAGAAGAATACACCCTAAAATGTATATGGAATCTCAAATGAACTCAAGTAGCTAAAAATAAAAAAAAAATCCTAAAAAAGAATAAAGCTGAAAGTCTCACATTTGTTGATATCAGACAAAAAAAAAAAAAAAAAAAAAACGAGGAAAGAAGAAAGATGGAGTTCGCACACTTGCTGATATCAAAACATATTACAAAGCTGCAGTAATCAAAACAGTATGGTACTTGCATAAAGATAGACATATAGACTGATACAGAATAGAAAACCAATAAATAAATCCACATATTTAAAGTCAATTGTTATTCTATAAAGGCATCAGAAAGACACAATGGGAAAACGGTAGTGTCTTCAATAAATGGTACAAAGAAACTAGATAGTCATAAGAAAAATCCAAATATAAGACCTGAAACCACAAAACTTCTAAAAGAAAACATAAGGGAAAGTTTTATAACGTTGGATTAGACAAATGATTTTTTGGATATGACACCAACAGCACAAGCAACAAAAGCAAAAGTAGACAAATTTTAAAATATCAAACTTAAAACTTCCTGTGCAGCACAGAAAGAAAAATACTTCATGATCTCACTTACATGTGGAATCTAAAAAAAATAAATAAATATACAAAGATAGATAACAAAACTTTGGCTACCAGAGACAGAGTGGGAAGGTACAAAATGAGGAGAAGATATCCAGAGAATACAAGGTAGCAGATATGTAGGATGAACAATTCTGAGATCTAACGTACGACATGAAAATATATGTAATAAAATTGTACTATTGATGGGATTCACACTAAATGAGCAGATTTTAGATATTCTTGCCACAAAAACAAACAAAAAGAAATGGATAACCATGTGAGATGATGGATATGTTAATTTACTTCATTATAGTCCTTTTTACTCTTCATATGTATCCTGTAACATCGTGTTGTATACCTTAAACATTCACAATGAGAATATTTTCAAAAAACACTTCCATGTAGTAGAGGATATAATCAACAGACAGAAAAGGCAACTTATAGATTCGGAGAAATTATTTGTGAACTGCATGCCTCATAAGGGATTAATATCCAAATTAAATAATGAACAACTGTAATTGTTGGTAAGTATGTCAAATGGTGCAGCTGTTATGGAAAACAGTATGTAGGTTCCTCAAGATATTAAAGCTAGAAATACCATATGACCTAGCAATTCTGCTTTTTGGTATATATTTAAAAAACCTGAAAGTAGAAGCTTGAAGAGATATTTGCACCTTCATGTTTATTGCAGCATTATTCGTAACAGCCAAGATATGGAAGCAATCTAAATGTCTATCAATGTATGAACAGATAAAGAATATGTGATATATACATACAATGCAATATTTTTCTGCCCTAGAAAGAAGGAAATCATGTTTTATGCTACCACATGGATGAAACTTGGGGACATTATATTAGGTGAACTAAGCCAGTCACAAAAATAGCTACATAATTACACTTATATCAGGTGTCTAAAGCAGTCAAACTCACAGTGACAGAAAATAGAATGTGGGCACCAGTGGGTAGGGGAAAGGTAGAAATGAGCAGTTATTTTTAATGTCTATAGGGTTTCAGTTTTCAAGGTAAAAAGTTTCTAGAGATCTGTTGCACAACAATGTGCATATAGTTAATATTATGGTATTATACACTGAAAAGTAGTTAAGATAGTAATTTTATGAGTTGTTCAATTCTATAAAAAATGTTATAGGAGAAGAATGTTAGCATAGTGATTATGAGCAAAAGTTTTGGATTCTGATAAACATGGCTTAAGTTTGGATTCAGTCTCATACTAGCCATAGGGCCCACAAGTCACTTAACCTCTTAACCAGGCTTCCTATTTGGCAAAATGGGGATAACAACTGTTCCTACCTTTACTATTATAATTCTTTTAGATAAGTGTGAAGCATTGAGCTCAGTGCTAGGCACTCGGCAAGCACTCAATCAATAGCAGTTAAATGGTGTGATGAGTATTCCAGGAAGATGGAGTATAAATGAAAGATTGGAGATGAGGATTGGTGGCTTCCTGACAGCTTTGGGGTTGGTGGAAATGATGAGTAAGTGAATATTTGAAGACTTCTTACATTCACATTATTGTTGAGCCCAGACCTTGGGATAAGCACCTCAAGCTAACATCACATCCGGAGCCCAGCAGCACTGCCCAAAGCGATCTACATGTTACTATCCATGGTGCTGAATTATCTTGGGACTATGCCCTCTTGACTTTTTCATAAACATCACAGAACCTGATCATTCTATTCCAAAATGCAATTTACAAAAGATCGTAACCTATTTTTAGAAACAAACTGAAAAATTATGCTTACAGAAATCCCAGTTTTGTTCCCATATACCATGTCTAAAGTTTATTTCTGTGGAAAAAAATAACCCAGTGCACTAAAGTCAGGAGAGTGAAACAATAAAGATATTTATCGTGATCCAATTAATACTGGTTATGGGTAGGTAAGTACATGCATAGATCTACTCATATCCTCATAATCAATTAGCCTTCTTAATAAGGCAGACGTGTTTTTCAGAGAAATCAGAAATCAAATCAGAGTTTGTATTGGTATCTTAGTAAAAAGCATTTCAAGAATAAATCTTCCAAAAGACACACACTTTTTCAGTTCTACTGATAAAACAAAAATAAGGATGTGTAAAGAGGCTTTGCTGCTCCCTTACAAAATTCCCAGTTTATACTCCCAAAGGAAATAAAGCCTGCCTTACTTCTTTGCCCACCTGCAGTGAACTTTAACGTTGGTCTATATGTATTGAAGAACCTTAAGTTCATTTCCCCCGGGATGGATTTAGCATATGGTCTGTTCCTAAGGCAAACATTTATTTAAACTTTAAATCTAAAAGGAATTATTTTCTTTTATTTCTAGTTTTGTTTCCTTTGATCCTGAAAGTAATTAACTTACAGTGGCAGCTAATTATAAGTGAAGAGAAATCAGAGTCTATATGGTTGTTTGTCTGGTGCAGGCCTGGTAAAGTGTTTTTTAATTGGAAAGTCTCTTTGCTCAATGCATTCCAATCCATTTTGCACTGTATTTATTATCCAGGATTCATACTATAACCATGACCTTTCATCTAATCACAGAATCTCACACAGAGAAAAAATAATTATTTTAACAAAGAGCCACTGGGCCTATAAAAAGTGAGAGAGGCCGAGAGGGAGTAGAATATGACAGGAGAAGAACCACAACTAAACTCACTTCCTGCTCTTCACCATCATAGTCCCATGACCACCCCCTTGTATTGAAAGACATATACCCTACATTTGGATTGAGAAATTATCTTCTTCAAACTTATACAGAAATCAGTTCCCAAAAAATAATACAGAAAAGGAGAGAGTCATAAGAAAAATAATTGAGGTCAGAGGTACTGCTTACTGTTCCGTGTTAATACTAATCATCAGAAGCATGGAAAAATTTGAAAGTTAATGAACTGCCAGTCAAATGACCCTTACCATAACTCCCATTTCCCTGAAAATGACCCTTGCAAGAATTGACCAAATCTTTTTGTCATCAACTTTTTCCTTTTTAAAAGAAAAACCAGTCATTAAAAAATATATATTTATTGTCTGTTTGAAACAAATATGTTAAAAGTTTTCAAAAAAAAAATACTGAATACAATGAGGGGATTTAAAATTTCTATTTTGGAAAGAGGACTCTAAATATCTTTGCCTTTCCAAACAACTCCTTAACCAACCCAAAACAATCAGCATTACAGGAAAGCAACCCTCTTAAACAGAGATAAATCTTGAGCTGACTGCTCTCCTGTTGCTGTTAAGAACTGGTGTGACAAAGATAATCTAAGGGGCAAATTATCCATCATCTTCTACAAATTTGCATCAAATTAGAGCATCAGAAAACAATATGCCTGTACCTCATTAGTTTCATCCATGCAGATTAACACCTGTGAGTTATTTCTATAGATTTGGCCTAATCTAGAGTTAATGCATATGATGGTAATCTCCCACTTCTTACAAAATTATTGGTAAAAGCAATAATGTCCATATTTTTAAATAACCAGCATAAAAATTTCCTTCCAAGTGGAGTAGAAAAAATTTTGCTTCTTCTGAAGAAATGAAATGTTGTATTTTATTAATAATATAAACTTCCTAACCCATTGCATTTGCTTTTTTTCTTTTTCTTTTTGAGACAGAGTCTCACTTTGTTACCCAGGCTGGAGTGCAGTGGCACAATCTCGGCTCACTGCAACCTCTGCCTCCCAGGTTCAAGCAATTCTCCTGCCTCAGCCTCGTGAGTACCTGGGCTTACAGGTGCCCACCACCATGCCTGGCTAATTTTTTTATTTTTAGTAGAGACAAGGTTTCGCCATTTTGGCCAGGCTGCTTTGAACTCCTCACCTTAGGTGATCCGCCCGCCTCAGCATCTCAAAGTGCTGGAATTATAGGTGTGAGCCACCAGGGATCCCCCAGCCACATTTGCTTTTATTGTGCTGCTGCTAGGAAGCTCAGGGTAAAGATATTATTCAATCACAATGACTAAGTGAGCCTAGATAAATTGTATATTTACCCAAGTTCTTCTAGATGAATTTAATTTTTGAGTTGTATTGTAATAGGTTTTGTTTTGTAGATTTAATTCCTCACTTTGTGAGAAACTATACTGTAAAAGAGTCTTTCATATTCATTACTGGCTTGAGGATTTAATAAAATGAAAATGTTTTCTACTTTTACTTGGAATTTCATAGGTACATTTATAAAGATACTGACACCACTCTTACCTCCACTTTTAAGGAATTCATTAAAGTGCTGGTCATTAGCTGCAAGCATGATAAAGAGGTGAAAAGTTTTGCACACGTTACAAGTGATTAGTGTTGGCCACACTAATGAAGCCAACATCATACATTATAAGCCCCTATGTGGGCTACTCCATTATTGAGTTTACATGGTTAGCTACCTTGTGAATTATGCCAATTAATGCCTAAAGGTTACGTAGGATAGTCTTGATGAATAAGAAAACATCTTTTCATACTGCTGGGAAACTAAACAAAGGCATATGTCTTTATTGGGCATCACTAATGCTAACTTCACGTTCCAAGGTTTGTACTTACTTTCATTTTGTGGAAGTACAAGAAACTGTTAAATAGCAAGTCCTTATATCTCTTGAAACAATCTCTTCACTTGAAAATGTCTGCAGCACTTTCTCAATTCCACTCAGTCCTCTTCTATTTCCGTCTTTCCTTAACCATCTGGAGAAGTCAATCCTAGACATCATGGGATGGTGTTCTGGGATTTATACTATTGCAGATATTTATAGAATGCCTAATTGATGAGCCTCCTTGTTCTTATCTTCTGTAGCCCCACTCGTAATAAACTGTTAAGGAAACAGAAATTGTAGACCAGACAAGACACAGCCTTCCCAGCCTTGGTAAGAGGTATTTTCTAGAAAAGTGTCATTTTTCTCCACAATAGAACTTTAAAAGTAGATTCATCATTTAATGTTAGGAATCTGTCATGCATGAAGTTTTAGCCTTCATCAAAATTTTCAATAATTAATTCCATGGGTTTGGGAACCTACATATTCCCTTCTCAAATATGTGTAAAAAATTACCTCTGAAATTTGATAAACGTTTCTATGTGCAATTTATTAATATTAATAAATTTTATAAAGTTTAAACATTTCTTCATCTTTATAGAATGATAGTATCACTTTAAAGCTCATTCTTGTGTGAATGTTTATCTGGCTCATTTATAAATTCCCTTCAGTTAGATTTCTTGCTCAAGAGAATTTGTATGAAAGATGGCGTTGATATCCATCAGATTTTGATCTTGTATTTTTTGTTTGTTTGCTTGTTTTGCATAACAATGATAGGTTATGTGCAGAATAGCTCAGGTTTTTTTTCTTAGGTTAATATTTTGCCACGTACATGTCCAGTTGAAATATATATGCTCACTTTTAAGTAGACTATCCTCTTCCATATTGAGCTAAACATGAGTTCATACTGCTGTCTTCAATTCTGATCCATTACCACATGGGTCATTATAACCCCCTCCTCCTTATTTTCTCACCCTCTCAGTGAGTATGTTTCATACATTTATAATATACTTAGAATATCTTTTCACATTCTGTATTCCATCCCAGGATTTTCCAACCTTCTAAATGACACTTTTAAAACTTTAAAAAAATAAGCTTCACTTTTTGTGTTGTAAAACACTATAGGTTTTGACAAATGCTTAATGTCTTCTATCCATGATTACGGTATTGCATAGAACAGTTTTTACCCTAAAAATTTCCCTGTGCTTCACCTATTCATCCCTGTTCTGCCTTACTACTCCAGCTTCTGGTATCCACTAATCTGTTTCCCATAGATTTGCCTTTTCCAGAATGTCATATAGTTGAAATCATATAGTATACAGCCTTTTCAGATAGCTTCTTTCACTTAACAATTTTCATGTAAGATTTATTCATTTGTGCAAGTGTGTGTGTGTGTGTGTTTGACTTGACAGTTCATTTATTTTAATCGCTGAATAATATTCTACTGTATGGGTATACCACAGTTATTTTATCCATTCACTTTAAAGAATATTTTGGTTGCTTTCAGTTTTTGGCAACTATGAATAAAGTTGCTATCAACACTCATATGCAGGTTTCATATGGCCATAAATTTTTTAATCAGTCGGGTAAGTACCTAGGAGAGTGATTAGCTGGCCCATGTGGTATGACTCTGTTTAGTTTTTAAGAAGCTGCTGTCTTCCAAAGTGGTTGTATTAAATTAAATATTTAATTAAATATTTGGTATCTCATTGTTATGTTAATTTGCAATTCTCTCTTGACAAATTATGTTGAGCATCTTTTCATATTATTTCCCCCTTCATATTTTATTTGGTGAGGCATCTGTTCTATGGTGTATTTTTTATATATTTTTAAATTGAGTTGTTTTCTTATCATTGAGTGTTATTTGTATATTTTGAATACAATTCCTTCAACAGGAATGTGTTGCGCAAATGCTTTCTCCCAGTCTGTGACTTCCATTTTAAATGTTTTAACAGTGTATTAATTAAAGCATTTTTTTATTTTAATATATAACAATTTAATATAAAAATAAAAACATTTATTTCATGGATCATTCTATTGGTGTATTTA
Source organism: Trachypithecus francoisi (assembly GCF_009764315.1). Taxonomy (NCBI): domain Eukaryota; kingdom Metazoa; phylum Chordata; class Mammalia; order Primates; family Cercopithecidae; genus Trachypithecus; species Trachypithecus francoisi. Next base: position 71,693,518 of record NW_022681453.1, on the reverse strand, counting down.
AATATCCAAAGTGATATACATTTTCTCCTATGCTTATAATAATGTTTCATATTTTTATTACTTTACATTCAAACCTATGATGCATTTTGAAGAAAAAGGTTCAGCTTTTCACCACTAAGCATGATGTTAGCTGTAGGTTTTATGTGAGTGTTCTTTTTCAAATTGTGAAAGTTCCCCTTTATTCCTACTTGACTGAGAGTTTTTGTCATAAAATAATATTGAATTTTTAAATGCTTTTTCTGTGTCTATTGACATAATGACAGCGAACGTTCCTTTTTCATCTATAGTGAATTATATTGATTGATTTTTGAATGTTGAACTAGTCTTGGCATATCTGAAATAAACCTCACTTGGCCATTATACTTGGTTCAATAGTGTCCCCACAAAATTCATGTTCACTTGGGATCTCAGAATGTGTACTTATTTGTAAATAGGAACTTTGCAAATGTAATCAAGTTAAGGTAAGATCATACTGAATTAGGGTGACCCTGAAATCCAGTGACTGGTTTCCTTCTAAGGAGAGAAATATTTGAAAACACACACCAAAGGAAGAAGGTTATGTGACAGCACAGGCAGCATTCTGACTCTGTTCTAGAGTGAGGCAGCTGCAAGGCAAGGAATGCCAATGATTGTTGACAAACACCAAAATGTAAAGAAAGACAAGGACAATTTCTTTCCTAGAGGTTTCAAGGGGAATACTGCCCTGGTGACATCACAGCTTCTATTCTCGGAAACTGTGGGAGAATAAATTTTCATTGTTTTAAGTCACTCAGTATTTAATAATTTGTTATGGCAGTCTTAAGAAACCAATACATTTGTGGTGTATAATTCATTTACACATTGTTGGATTCAATTTGCTAACATTTTGTTGAGGATTTTGTATCTATATTCATGACATATATTGGCCTGTAGTTTTTTCTTACTTGTAATGTCTGTATATGGTTTTAGTATTAGAATAATGCTCACCTCATAGAATGAGTTAGGAAGCGTTCTGCCTTTTCTATTTACTAGAAGAGATTGTGGAGAATTGGTATAATTTCTCCCTTAAATACTTGGAAAAATTCACCAGTGAAACCATCTGGTCATGATGACATCATTATTGGAAAATTATTAATTATCAATTCCATTTATTTAATAGATAAAGGATGCTTCAGGTTATTTTTTCTCCTTGTGTGAGTTTTAGTAGTTTATAGCTGTCAAAGAACAGGCCCATTCCATTTAAATTGCCAAATTTTGGGCATACAGTTGCTCATAGTATTTGTTTATTGTCTTTTCTAATGCCCATAGGATCAGCAATGATGACTTCTTTTTTGTTCCTGGTATCACTAACTTGTATACCATATATATGTGTGTGTGTGTATTTATATATTAATATATATTAATATAATATATATATGATAATAATGTATAATATAAAGTGTATATATTTAATATGCACATAAAAACACACACACATATATATACATATATATACATCTTTTTGGTTAGCATGGTTAGAAGCTTATCAAATTGATTAATCTTCTAAAAGAAACAGCTTTAGATTTCACTGATTTTCTTACTGTTTTCCTGTTGCTGATTTTATTGATTTCTGTTCTAATACATATTGATGTTCTAGACATAGATATCTTTTATTCTGCTTGCTTTAGGCTTAAATTACAATTTTTTCCCCAGTTTTCTAAAGTGGAAACTTAGGGTATTGATTTTACATCTTTCTTCTTTTTTCTAATACAGTCATTTAATTCTATAAATAGCCTTCTTTGTGCAGTATCACAAAATTTTATAATTTATATTTTCATATTAATTTAATTCAATTGTTTTTAAAATTTATCCTGAGATTGCCTCTTTATGTGTTGTTCCAAAGTTTGTTGTTTAATTTCCATGTGTATGGGAATTTTCAATTAATTTTAGTTCAATTCTATTATAATCCAATAACATATTTTATCTGATTTGTATTATTTTGCATTTGTTAAGGTGTATTTTATCACCCAAAATGTGATTTACGTTGGTGAATGTTCCATGTGAGCTAGAAGAGATTGTATTCTATTGTTGTTGGATGAACTAGTTGACAAATATTAATGAGATCAAGTTGATTTTTAGTGTTGTTTAGGTCAACTATATTCTTTCTCACTTTCTTCCTGCTTGATCTATTAATTACTCTCAGGGAATGTTGAAATCTTCAACTCTATTAATTGACTTGTGTATTTTTCCTTTCAGTTCTATCAGTTTTGGTCTTGTATATTTTTATGCATTGTTTCTGTCTGCATACATATTTAGGATTGATATTTCTTCTTGGAGAATTGACCCCTTTACCATTATTATTAATAATATCCTCCTTTATTACTAAAAATTTGTCTCCTTCCAAACTCTGGTTTTTCTGAAATTAATATGGCTACTCCAGTTTTCTTTCAATTATTGCTAGCATGGTTGCTTTATCTATCCCTTAATTTTTAGTCTATTAGAAACTTTATTTTTAAAGTGGGATTTTGTAGACAACACATAGTTGGGTCTTATTTGTGTGTTTACTTTGAAAGTATCTGTCTTTTAATAAACTGTAGACCATTGACATTTCAAGTAATTATTGATATATTTGTTTTTTGTTTTGTTTTGTTTTTGTTGTTGGCATTGTTTTTTGGTGGGGAGGGACAGGGTCTTGCTCTGTTACTAACCTAGAGTGCAGTGGTGCAAACATGGTTCACTGTAATCTTGACCTCCTGGGCTCAAGCAATCCTTCTGCCTTAGCCTCCCATATAGCTGGGACAAGAGACATGTGCCACCACACTCAGCTATTTTTTCTCATTTCTATTATTATTTCATTATTATTATTATTATTATTATTATTATTTTGTAGAGACAGGGTCCCCCTTTGTTGTCCAGGCTGTGCTTGAAATCCTGAGTACAAGCGATCCTCCCACCTTGGTGTCCCAAAGCATTGGGATTACAGGCATGAGGCATCATGGCCAGCTAATTATTGATACATTTGGATTAATGTGAATTATTCTTGTAATTGTTTTCTATTTATTGCCAGATATTTTTTCCCTCTTGCTGCCTTTGCTTTTAATTTCAGTTATACTTAAAAAAAAAAAAAAAGGTTTTTAGTGGTTTCCCATACATTTCTAACTATTTTAATTTTACCTTCAAACAATAGTATTCTGCTTATATTTCCAGTTCCTCCTTCTCATCTTTTGTGACATTGTTATGCATTTCACCTATCCATATGCTATAATCACCCAATACATTATTAGTATTATTACTTTAAACAGTTATCTTTTAGATCAATTAAAATAAGAAAAAATAAAATTTCATTTTATCTTCATTTATTCCTTCTCTAATGTTCTTCTTTTCTTTATGTCTATCCAAGTTTCTAACCTACATCCTTTTTATTCTGCCTAAAGAGAATCTTTTAGCATTTGTTGTAGAGAAGATCCACTGGCAATGAATTTTATCAGTTTCTGTTTGTTTGAAAAATAGGCCAGGAATGGTGGCTTATACCTGTAATACCAGCACTTTGGGAGGCCAAGGTAGGAGGATTGCTTGAGCCAGTAGTTTAAGACCAGCCTGGGTAACATAGGGAGATCCCATCTCTACAAAATATTTTTCAAAAAAGTTAGCTGGGCATAGTGGCATATGAAGATTGCTTAAGACCTCAGAGGTCAAGGCTTCAGTGAGCCATGACTGTGCCACTGCATTCCAGTGTGGGCAAAAGAATGAGACTCTGTCTCAATAGAAAAAAAAAAAAAAAGCGTATGAAGTATGTACTTTGTTTCACTTTTAAAGAACAGTTTCACTAGATAGAGAATTCTAGGTTGGTGTTCTTTCCTTTCAATATTTTGGAAATTTCCCTCCGTGATCTTGTTTGCATGGTGTCTGATCAGAAATTTACCATAATTCTTATGCTTGTTCCTTATAATTTGCATATGTGGTTTATTTTTCTCTATATTATTTCAATATTTTCTCTTTTCTTTGATTTTGTGCAGTTTGAATATGCATCAGGGTTGTTTTTTAGAAATTTATTCTGCCTGGGGTTCTCTGGGCTTCTGGATCTGTGGTTTGGTGTCTATGATTAATTTTTGAAAGCTCTTAGTCATTATAACTTTAAATATTTCTTCTGCTTCATTCACACTTTCTTATGCTTCCAGTGGTCCAATTGCATGTATGTCTTTGTACTGTCCCATAGTCTTGGATGTTCTGCTGTGTTGTTTTATTTTATTTTCCCATTCTTTACATTTCTCTTTGGAAATCCTCAAGCTCATTAATCCTCAGTCATGCAAGTCTACTAATGTGTTCATCAAAAATATTCTTCATTTCCCTCCCAGTATTTTTTATTTCTAGTATTTCCTTTTGATTCTTTTTTAGAATTGCAATCTCTCTGACTACATTACCCATATGTACTTGGATTTTGTCTACTTTCTCCATTAGCTGCCTTAACATATTAATCACAGTTATTTAAAATTCTCTGTACAATTATTTCAACACATATGTCATATATAACTCTGGTTCTGACACTTGCTTTGTCTTGTTAGGCTGTGTTTTTTTCTTGATCTCTGTGTACCTTGTAATTTGTTTGTTGAAAGCCAGATATACTGCACAATAAAGATTGATGTAAACAGGTCTCTATTGTGAGTATTGATGTTAATCTGGCTAGGAGTTGAGATTTCTTTAATGTTTTCTATAACTGTAGGATCCAGAGGTTTAAAATTCCTCTGATGACTTCGTTTTTGTTTTCCCTTTTGATTTTGGGCTTACTAAAATTAATACTTCTCCTTAGAGAGTTTGTGTCTCATAGCTCTTCTGTGTAATTACTGTAACTCATTATTAGAATGCTAGAACCTCTTCGTGTGGTGATGAGGTGGGGAATGGGGCCCATTCCATAGCCTCAGTCTTTTAGATGGCCTGTATTTCTGCCCTATGATTTACACAAGTGTTTCTTCCTGTATAGCTTCTTCTCCACCCCACCTTACATGTGGAGAAGACTGTAGTGAGAGGAATAATTTCCCCTCACACCTTTGGAATAAAACTCTGGTAGTCTTCCTACTCTAGAGGAAGCCATTTTTATGGAGAAGGCTTTGGGGTCATTTCTCAAAGATTACTCTTTTCTTCCCACTGCCGGAGCCACAGAGGGAGTCTTTCTTAACTCTTTATTGTGAGAATCTGGCAGTTTGCTGGGGGTAAATTCCGTGAAAGACAGAGTATCCTCCTAAGACTACAGCTCCTAGGAGTTTCTCACTGTGGTGGTAATGCACATTCAGCCTCTAGAAATTTGACAGAATTCCCATTTAATTGTTCCTGTCAGTTAATAGCTGCAGTGGCTTCTGCTCTATATAAACAAATCTCAGTTATAACTCTCTGGATTCACCTGTCTTTCCAAACGCTGGAGTGGAGATTTATCCTGCAAACTCAGTTTTCTAATCAGTCCAAGAAAAGTCATTGATTTTCATTTTGTCCAGCTTTGTTTTGTTGTTAAAATAATGGAAGTGACCATTTCCAAGCTCCTTGTATGTTGAAGATGTAACTGGAATTTAAGCTAGGATTTTTAAACATCTAAATTTATCACATGCTTACGTGCCAGTGGCTTTGAAAGTGATACTCGAAGGGATAGGTGTCCAATTCAAGTCTGTCTCTCCGGAAGTTTTGTTACTTTCTAGAGCATATTAGAAACACTTTGCACTCCTACCAATTTCTATAAATGGATCTAGAAACTGAATGTAGGATAAACGATCCCTTGAAACTAGAGAAAGGTATGGGCTTGTGACCAACATAAGCTTTAAAGAGAGAAAACATGTATCTAATAGGATTTAGTCTTCTGATTTTTTCCTAGCTGCTTTTAATTTTATCTGCTGTTTTATAGCTGTTTTATGTTATTATATTCTCCCCATATTTTTAATTATCTTTTTTTGAAAGGGGTTGTTGCTGGGTCTTGTAATTTAAATGTGTTATAATTTTTTATGATTAGAAGAAACATAATACGAAACATGTTTTTATTTATATTTTCAAATTTTCTTAAAATACTAGATTTATTTATGAAAACACATCTTTCAAAAAAACCATTCATTTATTCATTCTTTATTTATTTACCAATCAAGAATCCAGAGTACCTATTATGTGCACAGTTTAAAGTACATTGGGGAATGAAAAGATGAATAGTTTTCAAGCAAAATCTTTATTGCTGATATATTTTAAGAATTCTATACCTAATGAGAAACATAAAACATGTATTTTTTGTCTTACAAAGTTTTTTCTTTTAAAAAATTGTATATTACCTTAAATGGAGAAAAATATTAATGCAGTAAATCAGTTTCAACCTTATTAACCTAATGTTTACATTATTATTCTTGGTATAATTAAAAAGTGCTAACAAATGTTAACAAAGATTAAACAAAAATGAACTAATCTAGACCTAAGGAAGTAAATGGTTCTTGACTATTTAGGGCTTTCAATGATGTGTGTGCAGCTTGGGTTTATCTAAGAGAATGGCATTCAAATATGATATAAAAATATCTAATTTCACCAATTACCCTGTGAGAATCTAGAAATGACTGCTATCCAACAAGGCCTATATAATATCTTCGGGAATCTGTTCACAGCTTAATTCTCTAAGCAGTGGTGGTTTACATTTTCAAAGAAACAACAAACTTTGTTTTTCCCAGTGGCAACCTTGAATGCTTTTGGATTAAAACCTGGGGATTCTGTTTATTGGCTTTAAGATTCTTTGCTACACCACTCCAGGGGGCACAAAGCGCATTTTGTAATCTCCATAAATTCAAAAAAAAATTAAAATAACAAATTTCTTTTTTACTTTGAAAAAACAATTTCCATCAACACAACAATTTCCATTCAATTTCCTGGATACAAAGTATTAATACAAGTAGGGAAGGAAAGGAAAATGATAATTATTTAAATATATTAAAGTGGATAATTCATGGTTTAATAATTGCTGTGTTTCCACAAGAAAGTTATTCTTTGAAATTAACTTTCACATGTGAAATAAACCACCTTTAGAGGCTCTATCTTTATGCATGGCTTTCTTACATTTAATCATTTCATCTTTAAAACAAAAATGACATCAGAAATAAATACAGTCTCAGTACTGTTCTTCAATTATACTTAGTCAACATACAAAATGTAGAGAAGGGCAGAAGAGAGGCATAAAAATGATGATAATATGATACTTTTATGTACCATTTCTAGTAATAAGTTTGTTAGCTCAGGTAATTTGGATGTAACAGAAGAAATACTAGCAGTTGCCAAAGCCCCATCTCAATGTCTCCTGGAATGGTTGACATAAAAGACTCTTGGCCATGGTGATTAGTTATGGACAGAATGAACCAAGTTCCTTACACCATTCCAAGGAGGGGAAAGAGAATCACTTTCAACATATACATAAATATATACACACACACATACACACACACATACACACATATATATATATTCTAATGAACAAGATGAGGTAGATTTTTATTAATTTATTTCTTGGCTTATCAGCATCTATTTACCCTAGTTCAAGTACCAGAAGTTTGAGGATTCGACCCCTTTTCATTTTTATCCCTGAATTTGGGGGGGCTCCACTTACCTCCTGATACTAGAAGTAAAGCATCTATCTTAGACTTAAGTTTATTAGTTCATTGCATTCTCCCTAGAGACAAGTACATGACAGAAACACAGCCAATGAGATGCAATGCATCTTTAGCTGGAACTACCACCAGAGTGATTCTCATTTTGCTTTCTCTAGGGTGTTTGAGAATGAGTTTATAGAAATTAAGAGACCAACTCAGAAGCCACACATTTGAGAGCCTGAGACAAAGTAACCAGGTCCCTATGAGTTATCTGAACATTTGCCTAAAGCTGTGCCTGAAGCCAGGTCTATCCCTAGACTTTTTAGTTACATGACCCCACACATTCCGTTTTTCCTTGAACCAGTTGGCATTGAATTTTCTGTTACTTGAACCAGAAAGAGGCCTAAGTAGTACTGAAAAAAATATACATCTGAGGAAGACATTATCTTATCATGGGTGTAAGCAGATAATTTTATAAGAATTCAAGAGAACTAAATAACAGAACAAACATTCCAGTGAATTTTTCTACTCAAAGTTTCATTCCTCAAAGTTACATTCCTACTCAAAGTTTCATGAAGAGAAATATATACATCATCTCATTATTTTTATTTAATTGCATTATTGGAAGCTGTTACAACAAAGTATATGTGACTTGATAACATAATTATTTGCAATATGGATACCATGGCCTAGCATCTAAATGCTAAGATTTTTAAAATTCTTTTTAAAAGAGAATTCCAGCTAAAAGTTTGTGCACTGAAATCTCTCTTATGTTTCTCATGGCCCCAGCCAAATCTCCTTTTATGTGCTTGTTATTTTGTTTTGATGCCATCAAACGAAGGTTCAACCTCAAGAGAAAATCTTTTGAAATGGTCTCCTGAAGCAGCACAAAATATGATTCTAGTATGAGTAGAATTATGTACAACACAGCAGTGGAACCAAGGACATAAAATAAAATAGCTGACAACACTAAGAAGTCATAATTTCAGCTTGTTATACACACTCTCATCTTAAGGAAGATGAATCAAAATTCTTTGCAACTTGCGTCATTTCTGAATATAAAGGACTGCAATATACAAAGCTAAATTTGTCCTTCCTTTAATGGACCATGCAGCTAATTCCAGCAGATGAAGACTGAAATCCCAATATCCTTCCTTCTGAAGCACTAAACAAAACAGGCAGGTTTTGTGAACTTTTGCTGCTTATTTTCACTATGACTTTTCACATTTCCTTTGGCAGCTTTGGCATGGAATACCTTAAGAAAACATTTTACTATCTAACATCACTGGAATCATATTTACCTGCAAGGTTCTAAAATGTGATGTTCAAAAATTCAAGCTCCTTTAACTCCCCAAACCAATCATATGCCATCTGTAATCTGTGACCGGCCAAAGCTCAATGTCTATGAGGAGCTGAACAGCTTCTGTCTAATATACCCTCCAGCAGACTCTCAGTTCTTTGGGGTGTCTTAAGAACAACACTCTGAAAACCCAAAGTAGAAAAAAATTCATCAATGTATCCAACAAAATTGCCACCGCACTCATGACCAATATTTTTTAGGGATAATGGATAAAAGCCAAGAAATTGATTGATACGAAATCCAGCTTAAAAAAAACAAAAACAAACAACAAAAAAACCACTCTTTTGCACTTGGAAAACGAAGTCATATTACAGAAAGGGCTGACTTACCATTTTATCATTTTGTTAAAAGACATTCTGATGAGATTTAGAAAGCAGAAAGACTTACCTAGAAGAAAAAAGAGAAAAAAAGAGAAGATATTAAAACAATAAATAGGATAATAGTGAAGACATTTTTAAATGGATTCTAAGACGACAAAAAGTGAACACAGATCACCTACATAGGAGTAAGTCAGTAAAGGAGAACGGGGAAGAATAAACTTCTTTAAGCTGTTATCGCCTTTATCGCATGAAAGGATAAAAGATACAGGAATCGAGTGTTTATGTTATGTAATGTGTGTAACAGAGCCCTTCATATTAGCACAATTCATAAGGAAATTACATGTTTTTAATGTTACCTCTTAGTCCTTGAGAAATTGAAAAACAACTTCATGTTTCACAAATTTTAAAAATATTGGTATACTGGGCATCAGCCATAAAGATCATCAAATGTTTTAAAAAACCCAGGCAATAAGCAGATGACAGGGAAATAAATAATCTCTCTACAAGCTTGGAGTGGTCACTGCAGGATTTCTTGTTTTGTTTGTCAATCAAGTCTCTGTAGTCTCTTACCATTGTAATAGGCCAGACAAATATAAACCTTTCAGTCTGCTGACAGGGTTCCCTATTTCCCCAAAGTAGATGAAGGGAGCAAAAGGAACAAAGAATTGAGTTTCATCTCTAAAGAGATCATATGGGGTGAGGTCAGTTTATGGAAGTTTTGCTGCTAGAAGCATATGTGGAATTTCCTAGCCACCTAGACAGTTGTTACCAGCTTTGTCCCATCTTTTGCAGGGAGACTGAGGCAGCCTCATACATTTTTATATTTTATGTTCTTATTAAATTTCTATGTTCTCTTTCATTCCCTCCAACTACAGGGACTTATCTCTTCCTAAATTCCCTCTTCTACTGGCCAAAGAAGTAAGAGAAGAATCAGAATTGCAGACAGAAAAGCCACAGGTTACTTTTTTCTTATTTCTTCAAACTGGCCTAAATTTCTAGGTGTTCCGGGTATATCCATATGCTTACCTTTCATATCACTTCATATTAACATAGTAACTGGTCCAAGTGGCTAGCCATCACCCCCATAAAGATCCTCTTTTTCTGACCTAGAGTTGAGTGAGTCTTAAAATAAGGACTAAATTCCCAAACATATTTTTAAATCCCAGAAAACATATGCATTACTAATATATAATCAAAGCCCAGGACATAGCATAGTGCACTGCGTAAATGAATGTGGGCAGGGCTAGGAGAGTACCTAGGGCTTTTGATGCCTGATCTTCTAGTAATTGAGTACACGTCGACACAGTGCCTTTCTTTTAATCCTCAGTATTTTTTCTATTAGTTTTTAAGAATGTTTTCAAAAGTATTTTGGCATGATTTTTTAAATTCACTACAACATTTTAACAAATATTCTTTTTGTGTATGTGTGTGTGTCAAAGTCGTCACCTGACATTTGTTTTAGTCAATCAGTAGGGCAAACCTGCAAGTACCTTTGCCACCTTACAGGAACTGACAACAGAGATCTCTGCAGTCTTACTAAATAGTCCTTATGCCATTATAGGTACATCACTCCAGGTTCGCGGCTGGGAGGTGTGCTACAGCAGATCTATTTCCATAATTATCTATGAGACCATAAACACATGACATTTCTTTTCAGTCTAAAATACTGAAAGTCCATTGTTTTAGTAACAACATCATGCAGTTTTTCTGTTGGTTAGCAACGGCTTCATCTGCTGTGAAATTCCTAGATCATAAGTGAAAGTCTAACTCAGAGCCATCAGGGCCATGGGTAACGATTTCATTTTTAATTCATACAGTTAAATTACTTATTTACTTATGTGTCTGTGTATGTGTGATTCTTAAAAACTATGGTTATTTGAATTTTATTTAGTTTTAAGCTATATAGAGTAATTGGTACATGTATTTGTTGGTGGGGAGAGAGATAAGGATCATCCTATCCTTCTCTAACTTTGAAAAGCACATAATAGCAAAATTTATTTCTATACTTTTAGTGTAAATAAATAGTTATGCATCTTAAGCCAGTAGGAGGTTTCTTTTCTTTTTTTTTATTTTCTTTTTTACTTTTATTTTTATTTTGAGATGGAGTCTCGCTCTGTTGCCCAGGCTGGAGTGCAGTGGCATGATCTCGGCTCACTGCAAGCTCCGCCTCCCGGGTCCACACCATTCTCCTGCCTCAGCCTCCCGAGTAGCTGGAACTACAGGCACCCGCCACTACACCCGGCTAATTTTTGTATTTTTAGTAGAGACGGAGTTTCACCGTGTTAGCCAGGATGGTCTCGATCTCCTGACCTCGTGATCCGCCCATCTCGGCCTCCCAAAGTGCTGGGATTACAGGCGTGAGCCAGTGCGGCCGAACCAGAAGGTTTATTTTCAAGCTTGTGTTAAGACATTTGGTAATAATTATTGGAGAAGTGGATAAACACTTTTTTCCAGATGATAATTTTATGGCAGAAAATTTCTCTCAGTGGCTTCTGCTATCTTGAATATTTTATATTTTAGAGCTCAAAATTCACTATTTTGGTACATCATAGTGTGCAACATAGTAATCATCACAAATGACCAACTGTTTAAGAGTGGGCACTTTAATTGCTCATTAATTCCCTAATTCATTGACACAAGCCAATGTTAATGTTATTTAAAGATTAGTATCGGTCCTTGGGGTTTCTTTGGGCTTGCCCTGGGGAATTAATTAGGCATATAGCTCAAATTATATTTGCTCTCCAACTTTCTCAGGCCCAGTTAGGCGGCTGACTGACACTCTGTGCTCTCATCCGGTGCATGCTGGGCAGGGGAGGAATCAAATTAGCACACAAAGTACCCCACTTCAGAGCCATCGTATTCTTCTCACACCACCAACACTTCCTTGTCATCCACTTCATGGAGTCAAATCTCTACTCTGTGGATTTCAAGGCCTGCCTCTGTCTTGGTCTATAACTCTCAAATACATCCTTCTCTCTTGTGTCTGATCTGGGTCCTCCGTTCCACACAGCTTAATTTCTACAACTACATAACCTTCACCTTTCCGCAGCCAGGATTTTTTCTGTTTTGTTTTGTTTTGCTTTTGTGATGGAGTTTTCACTCTTGTTGCCTAGGCTGGAGTGCAATGGCACGATCTCAGCTCACTACAGCCTCCACCTCCTACGTTCAAGTGATTCTCCTGCTTCAGCCTCCCAAGTAGCTGGGATTACAGGTGCCCATCACCACACCCAGCTATTTTTTGTATTTTTAGTAGGGACGTGTTTTCACCATGTTGGCCAGGCTGGTCTCAAACTCCTAACCTCAGGTGATCCACCCACCTTGCCCTCCCAAAGTGCCGGGATTACAGGTGTGAGCCACTGCACCCGGCAGGTTTTATTCAAGTAGTTCTCTATAGTCTTCCCTCTCCACTCAGCCTTTCTGCATCCCTTTCACTCGCTGTGAATTTCATTCTTATCCTTCTTCTCTAAAGATACTTTGCTCTAGCCAGATCCCAATCCATATCAGCTGCCCCACTCTGGCCACTCCCAGGGCTTCAGCCTCATCTCCTGTCCCTTCCTGCCACATTCTTTCCTTCGTTTCAGGTTCACAGAACTATTTGCAGTTCCCAAAACATACCTTGCTCTTTAATATTTATGTGTTTTGCTTATACCCTTTTTGAAACTCAAAAGTAAAGTTTATTGATTTTCCAAAGTTAATTTAGGTATTTATTCTCTATTTATCCTTAACTTTTGATGCCTTAATTTTAACCTTTATAGTGTTTTCTAATAAATACTAGTATCTAGTATCTCAGACTCCCAGAACATTGCCTGATGTATAGACAGCATTCAGTAAATGTAGAGAGAATTAAATCAGACATAATCCCTATTAGATTTTGAGTTCCTAAGAGTAGAAGCTAAGTCTTACTCATTTTTGGATCTTTGGTGTACGGCACAGTTCTTGACTCAGAGCTGGTATAAGATGAGTGGATAATCAGGAAAAAGGAAAGGATTATTGGAAGGATGGAAGGAAAGCCTTTCATTGTTGGCACACTTCAATAAATATCTGTCATTTCTAAATTCTGTAGCTTTTGGAGATTAGGTCCATGCTTGTTTGCTTTTTGACTAAATATGCTGACAACAAATTATTTAATAGGAAAATAGGCACATCTCCCAAAACAATGGAAAGTTGGGTATCTCAGGCATTGCCAAAGATTTCTAGAGTAGATGTAGTTTTTGAAAATAAAGACATAAATAAAGTTGTCTTATTTGTCTCTGGCTCCTCTTGTTGTTTTTGTTTACAGTAGATTAACCATAAAAATAAACTAATGCCTTTCAGAGCCATGCACTACCTAATTTGCTAAAATTATCTCAGAGAATCGAGAAGATTTTATTTTGAATATATACATTCCCAAACTCTTCACATAACTACCAACATCCTCATTTCACATCACACAGTGCCATGCAAAAAAAAAAAAAAAACAAAACTTTTGATTCTTGACATGAAGTGCTTTCAAATATATTTCCTCAATCTACACATTACTCTAGAATCAAAAACAAAACAACTGCTTAAAGAAAAGGAAGTGCTGCAAATATGAGAAACATGTTTTATTATATCTTGAGTATAATAATTAGTAGGAATCAAATAGTGGTTTTGCTTTTGTGTCTTGTTAGGTTTGTGTAAGTCAGCCCTCCCCACTTTTCTCTCTCTCTCTCTCTCTCTCTCTCTCTCTCTCCTTTCTCTCTCTTCTAATTCTATTTATCACAAAAGTATAAAATATGAGGTGTACATAATGCATTAGTATCCACATGATGAACTATTTGGAATTCTGATTTTCCACTTTCTTGGCCTTTTAAACATCAGTGACTTTCTTTTTCCTTTAAAAATAACTGATAGACACAATCCCACACACAATGGGTTTTGTTATAAAGAATAGATCTACCTCCAAGGTCTTGATATTATAGTTTTATCTCTTTTCTCACCCTCTCATCTCCCTCTCTTACTCTTTGCCATCTCTCGAATCTGCTCCCTGCCCTACTTTGGAGCCAGACCCTATCAAATCCTGACAATCCTCAGAAACTCATTGGTTCTTCCCTAGCTTTGCTTTACTATGAACACATTCTTGTGCCAAGCATGGATTGGTCTTTTCAAAATTGTTCGCTGTGTAGCCAAAGTGCAGAGTAACATATTTGCAAGTGTGTTCAACAGGAAAATTAATGATCAAAATATTAATAGGTATTTTCAGAGGAAAAATAAGTTCTGTATATGTTTTAGCTAAATAGTATTATTTTTGTCCTATTCCCAAAATGGAAGTTTCAGTACATATTAGTCTATTACAATTTAAGTTATTTGTAGTAAAGAATATAGATGAAGCTGGTCTCACTTCTATTTTCCAAGTTTTTGGGGGTCATAGTGACTTTTTTTTTTTTTTTGACCTGACAACACCTCAGGTAATTTATGGTTTACAGAGCACAACATTGCAAATTATGGTAAAGTAAAAAAGAAAACACTGAATTTCAACTTGGAAAATCAGAATGCTGTTGCTAATAGTACTAGTAGCAAATATATTAAGTATATCAAATATGTCTAATGCTGTTGTAAGTGATTTACATATATTAGTACATTTAAACTCACATAAAGCAAATTAAGTAATATCATTAGCTCCATTCTACAGATACAAAGACTAATACTCAGGTAAATTAAGGTACTCGTCCAAATTTACATAGCAGAACTGACATTCAAACTTATGAAATTAGGCTCCAGTCTAAAATTTTAACTGCACTGTTATTCTGTTGCTGTTACCTACTAATGGGGTAACCTGTGGCAAGCTATTTGACCTGTCTAGGTCAAGCTGTTTATTGATCAGACAGATTAATGTCATCTGATGTGGCGGTCATAAGGAATCAGTATTTAACAGAGTCAAATGCAGTGCCTGAAATATGCAGTTGGCACTCATAGTATTTATTTATTAAATAAGACTCAAGAACTCTAGATTTGGTTATCCTCCTGTCTGTGTACACACAACTATTTGTTACCTATCATTATTAGAGGAAAAGCCATAAAGCTGTGCTGAGCTGCTTGACTGAAAATTCTCACTCTAGAACTTCAACTGGATCTTTAGAGCCAATCATTAATCTTGGATTTACCCAGATTGATTGCCCATTGAAACTCACACCACAAGCATTTCACGTACTGTATGCATTCTTCAAAGCAGGGCAGGGGGATGAGGAAATGATTTAAACCTGTCAACTGAGGAGCCCCAGGAGGACCATGCACTGGCTGCCCTGACATTTTACCAAATGTGGCTGTCCCGTCATGATCTTTTCTTAAGACTTGTTGTGTAATTCCAAAGCTAATATTAAAATATATGTAAATACCTCTATCTTCACTCTGTATCCCTTTACTTCTAGGCTCTGACTTCATCAACCATTCCATTATCCTTTGAGTTTCCCAGTTCCTTTCCTCTCTCTCCCCTTCCCTCTTTTTCCCTCTCACACACAGAACACTCTGCTCCCAAACTACATCTGTGCTACAACTATGCTGCCCACCTATGTCATGCTACACAGCAAAGTATGCATTTGTCTTTACTCTGTCAGATGATTCCTGCTTCGTCTATATTTTTCCCCTTAAAACCAAACTTTTTCAAATAATCTATGTATCATATTTATTTCTCCACCAAACACTATCTTCAGCCTGTGCAACTCAGCTACATTCCCATGATCTGTAACAACCACATTTCTCAAAGATAATAGCATCTTCCAATTAGATGAATGCGGCGACTTTGCTCAGTCTTGATTCTCTTTGGCCCCTCTGAAACTTTGTTATGCCCATCTCCTGCTGGGAACTCTCTTCTTTCCAGATTTCAGACACTACAGGGATCGTCTTCCCATGATTTCAGCCATTTTGCATTTGTCCGTCTCACTGGCTTTCCCTCCATTTTCTATTTTAAACTTGGACTGACCCCTGTGGCTCCGACCTCTACCTTCTGCTCTTTCCATATTAGTCTTTTGCTAGGACATTATGTACTCTATGGCTCTAACAACCACTTTATGCAAATGGGGCGAGAAGCTACTAAATTGTAACTGTGAGGAAAAGGATTATGTCATTCATCTTTCTAATTTCCAAGCTGTTTAGCACACCACCTTACATATAACAAGTATCTGTGTGTATATATACATACACAAAAATAAAAGAATGAATTTTTATCAAAATATTATCTTCAGGCATGGACTATTTATTAACTGAAAACGCTAAAGCAGATGCCAGGAAATTTATGTTCTACTTAAGGACTGTTTGGTTGGTTCATATTGTTCTCTTTGGGAAAATATTTGTGACAAAACTTTATAAGATTAAAAATAGTTGTCCTTTGTTTTGTTTCCTCTCCACATGCCTTTGCAGCTTTCAACTTTTAAAAATAACTCCAGGTTGTTAGCTCCATGTACGTAATTGTGGGTGCAGTCTAAGTGAAACTAAACTCTATCCAAAATGAGATAGTTAGGGTTATCAATGTCGGTGATGCAAAGAAGAGGAATAAAAATCTGTGGTATCATTGAATGGAAAATAAGTTTTAAAAGTCATCCACAGGAAAAACATGAGGTCCTCCACACCATGGGATAAAATATGTACACTTTTACTATTATTGTGAGAGAATAGGAAATAGCAGTAGTTACAAAAGCAAAGTGGGTGAGAGAGAGGGGTCAATTTCATTTTCTTTCTCTCATGTTCCAACACTAGAGTATCTTACTTTGCCTTTTTTTTTTTTTTGACAAGGTCTCACTTTGTTACCCAGGTTGGAGTGCAGTGGTGTGATTACAGCTCAATGCAGCCTCGACCTCCTGGGCTCAAGTGATTCTCCCACCTCAGCCCCTTGAGTAGCTGGAACTACAGGTGTGTGTTACCATGCCAGCTACTTTAACTTTTTTTTTTTTTTTTTTTTTTTTGTAGATGCTGTGTCTCATTATGTTGCCCAGGCTGCTCTTGAACTCGTAGGCTCGAGTGATCCTCCCTCCTTGGCCTCCCAAAGTGCTGGGATTATAGATGTGAGCCACGGTGCCTGGCCAAATTTCAAAAAATTTATGTCAAGAAACAGTTTAAAAATTTAATAGAGTGCTCGGGCACAGCTACCATCACTTAATACTTAAGCAACTATTAGTAACTAGGGTGGGACACACTAATATTTAGCACAGTAAAGAATAAAAACAAAAACCTAGAACTTTAGGCTGAATGTTAATCAGTGGACTATCTTTATGTAGAATTGCTTGAATTCAGCAAGAAATTTCCTAATATCCCAGAAAAAGTGTCTCATTCACTTACTCATTGATTTGCCTCATTGTCACTTAGTGTCAGAGACAAAATAGGAATCCACTGAATGTTTAGTTTCTGTCTTTACTCCCTTCCCCGGAACATGAGATAAGAGTGCTTCACAAGGAGGCCATTTTTGTGCACCAGCATGGAATTCTTCATGTTGACCCTATGGCTGATCATACGACTTTATAAATGCGCTCATAACTTGTTATTACCGTGCCTCATAATTATTTCTACAACTTTGTAGAGTCAGTAGCATTAGCCTCCCTTGAAGAAAAAGGAAAATTTTAGGAAAGCTAAGCAACTTGCCTAAAGTCACATGGCTGATTCATTTTTAAGGGATAATCATGTTTATACCAAATATTCCATTTTTGGCTCCTTCTCCAAGTCCTGGAATTGTTCTAGGTTTCCAAAGTGGCTCTTTTTGCCTAGATACCCTGGGCAAGCCTGAATATATATACACACAGCCTCACACGTACTGTCACACTCAATGCAGAGACTCTTATGGTCGTGACACCAGACACCAATATAATGTATGAGAATGTTCACTTTTGAAAATATTTGTCAGTGTTTTTTTTTTCACTTATGCGCAAATGAGTTAAACTTAGTAGCTATGATTTATAAGAAAAGAACAAGATTGCATGCCCATAAAGAAAAGGAAATATGCAGAAGAGTGTCTTACAACTTACCAAGATACAGGTACAATCAATGTGTTAGAAAAATTCAAATGATATACCATTGTCTTCAACACACACTGGTAGGGACTGCCAACTGGTACCTGTTCTATTCTCTTAGCTCAGGGCAGTTGGAGAACCATCAGTAATGTAAGTGTGGGTGCATGAGAAGTAAGTAAGACAACAGCTCCAGCAGAGTTTGAAGTTATCTTAATTTTCTGATAAAACAAGTATTTGTTGAGGGCCTACTATGTACTATACATTATGCTAATTATTGGTGACAAATACCAGTGAATGAAGGCCAAGGAACACAACAACCAATTGAAGACAGAAGTATATTACAAAATCAATATATAAATTTGATAGGGTTGTTATGAGAGTTGTGTATACAGAAATAAGAGGGAATGCACAGGGATGAGTGAGGGAAAGATACCACTTGGAGTTGGAAGACCTGGAAGTGTAATCCTAGAGGAACTGACTGGTAGAGAGAAAAGAAGAAGTAAATGAAATAAAGATAAAGCAAATTGTAGGAAGAGCAGAAGGAGTATGTGGCTAGGAGAAGAGGCAGGTGGTAGTGTTTGGCTAGTGAAGAGAAGGGAGAAAAGAAAGCAAGTGCTTACATATCAGAGGCCTTGAAGCTCCTTTGCAAATGATCACATGTCCCCATGTATCAAATGTGTCACACTCAGATATCATTGTCTGTCCTCAAAAGACCACTGATGTACCCTGAATAAATTCATGTAATTCCCAGAAATCTGTCTCTTTGTCAAGATGTTTGGTCAAACTATGACTAAAAACATTAAGTAATGGAAAAAAGAAGAGTGGTTTAGCCAGCATTGCAAGGGAGTCTATTCAAAAGGTTTATTATCTTATGAGCAGCGAAGGGTAAAAAAAATGAAAAAGGACATCCAAACTTCTGCTAAATTTGCTCTCTTAATCCTTTAAACTCCATTTCACTTATATCTATATGTGGTGGAAAAGAGGTACTGAGAGAAGGGGGTGGCAAGACCTTTTATTTGAACATTTACTAAATCCTCAATTATATTTTCTTCCTAATCCTGTGTCATTAGGAGCAAAGTGGCACATTTAGAGACCATTTAGATATGAATGCCTGAAACCTTCCTATCAGACCTGCTGACTTTTTCTTTCTCACTCTCTTTTAGTCACTACAGCCAATTATGTTGAGATATGATTTTTGGCCAGGCAATCTAGTTCTTGCATCAGGGGTCCCACAATAGCCTGGTTGGAGACCCTCATGGCCTCTAATATTATTATGTTTTTTTTGGCAGGGTCATTGTGGTGATCATAACTGGGAACAAAATATCCCTATTCAGCAAAAAGAGAAAAACAAAACAGAGCAAAACAAAACAAAACAAATCCCTATGATCTAACATTTAGATAAGCCTACAAATATAACACAAATCCAAAAAGAGGAAGCTTACATAATTAAAAGTTAAAGTTAATTGTTGAAATTGGTGGGGATAATTAAAGAATGAAAGAGGCCAACTGTGTTTGAAATTACTGAGTCAGATCTAATCTTTCACTGGGCTCCATATAAACGCTGCATTATGTATAGGTTAATGTGCAAGTCAGTGAGTTCACAATTTTTACTGTGGTTCAGCTTACAATCTGCCATTTGGACCTTGGTTATCTGTAATCTGCATTTTTAAGTGGAACCTGTAACTACCAATGAGCCAAGTGTCCTACATTCCTTGTTCTAAGTTTGAGTTTCTCTTGGGCCTATGCTTCTTTCTTCAGCCTCAGGGATAGAATTCAGTGTAATGAGAAATGCTTTGTCTACTTTCAAAGTCTGAGAGTCCTTAGAAACTGACTTATGTTGCCAATTCACAAAGAGCTAATTTTCAATACATATATTTGTGCCCAATACCAGAAGTCACAATTAAATGTTATCTCTCCATATTCTGTCCCCATCCTCGACACACACAGACATTTGCAGCAGAGGTTGTATAGTTGAATGACAGAGGCAGTCCGTTTGTATCTATCTGTCTAGTGGTAGAATTCATTTTTAGCTCATATTTCAACCAACCCCAACCTAACTTAAGGAAAAAAAAAAAAAAAGAAAGCAAGAAAGAAAAGAAAGCAGAGCCTAGATGCTGCTGGCTAGAATCCAGAATACTCAGATTAGAAAAAAGGGTGAACCGGGGCACAGTACAGCCTAATAAGGCTGGCAGCCAACATTATGCAAAACTCATTGGAAGGAAGCAAAGCCTCCTTGGCAAAACAATGATAAAGAATTAGAATTTTCTGAAAATAGTAATAAGAACTCAATACAAAGACCTGATCAATTCTAGCACACATGGAAGTGGTCAAGAAGGTGTTCCATACTAAGGATATGCAAAACCTAAATAATAGAAGAAACCAAGAGTAGACCAGAGGGGCAATTATTCTCTTGCTCATTTCTGTTTATGAGTTTTAAGCACTGTGTATAACTGGCTGTATATATAAGTTATCTATGTGATAAACTGTGTGTACTTCTCATTACATGTATAGGTTGAGTCTTTCACAACTACTATATTTGGTGTTGTCATGAAATCCTCCATTAAAGTATACTTTCAGCTGGGCACAGTGACTCACGCCTGTAATCCCAGCACTTTGGGAGGCCGAGGCAGGCAGATCACCTGAGGTCGGGAGTTCGAGACCAGTCTGACCAACATGGAGAAACCCTGTCTCTACTAAAAATAGGACATTAGCGAGGCATGGTGGCACATGCCTGTAATCCCAGCTACTTAGGAGGCTGAGGCAGGAGAATCACTTGAACCCGGGAGGCAGAGGTTGTGGCAAGCCAAGATCACGCCATTGCACTCCAGCCTGGGCGACAAGAGCAAAACTCTGTCTCGGAAAAAAAAAAAAAAAAAAAGTATACTTTCAGGTGCTGTTACAGGCAGATACTTAGGTTGGGTGGAACTTTGTCAATAGCAGTAAAGATGTTCATGCCCAGAGCAGCAAAACCAGAGCTGTAATGCCTTCCACACAACAGATAAAGCCCTAACAATTCCTGGCTCGGTTTGTGTGTATGTGCATCTACAAATATATGTTAAATTGCTAGTAGAAAGGAAAGGTGTAAAGTTGGAAAGAATGTCATATAATAATATTTTCTGTGAACTTCACTAAGAAAATTGGCTGTATTGCCAAGAAAACATACATCTTATTATTGATCAATTAGAAAACACCTCTTCAAAATCTAAAGCTGATATCACCCTTAGGTGGATAAAAAGTTTAAGACAACATTATTATTTTTTAAAAAAATTGTTGTCTAGTATGAAAATAGTTATGCACAAGAAAATTAGATGGAAATATAAAGCTGTAAGACCAAGTGCTAAATTATGGGCTTATAATTTATCTAAAAACATTTATTGATCCCTTATTCTATGCAGGGGACAGGGCAATCAACATGTAACACAGGCTTTATACTCTAAGAAAGCTGGCAATATTAGTGAGAAGCTATGAGACACATCCAAACATAAATGAATTGAAGAGGGAAAGAGATTGGGAGGAGGAAAAAAGGATGGAAACATAGATTTAGTGTGGTGCCAGTGAGAGCCATTGAAGGCTTTTGAGCAAGATAAGAATATAATGAAATGGCTTTAGTTAGATTAATATGGAAAGCCACTTAAGAGAGAATCACTATTCTAGTCAAGTCAGGGTTGTATAGGGCCTTTTTTTTCTTCTTTTTCTGATTTATTTATTTATTTCTATCAACCAGGTAGCCACATTTGAAGTCTACATACTTACAGTGGAGCCTCAGGGCTGTTCTCACACTTTTAAGCAAAAGCCAACACTCTTCCTCCTCTTTCTACTTTAGTCTTCCTGTGTTCTCCATCTTAATGTTTTTTGCTTCCTGGTTGACTTCCAAACACAACAATAAAGGACTGTTTGTGTTAAACTTGAGGAAAGGAATGGCATTCTGTAAGTGTCATGGCAGCCCATAAAATACAGATTCTCTTCCTTGGAGTAGGATCTGTGGAATCCTTAGAGGTAGAGACTGTGGCTCTATCTTCTTATTGTTCTTTAATCTTCTGATCCCAGAACAGAGTTTGGAACATGGTAGGGCTCGAATATACTTGTGATGGTGAACTAGATTCATCATATATTTGGAAAACCAAAAAGAAATATGTTGCCATGGAATAATTGGTAACTGATGGACCCATGCTGACCTCACCTGTTTTTATAAAAACTTATTTCATTTTTATCAGAAAATTTTACAATTTTTGACTTAAGAAGAGCCTCAGAAACTTTCAGGTTATATGTTAAATTTAATTCTCAAAACCTACCTGTGGAAGAAATAGTGTCTTTATTTTCCATATGGAGAAACTGAGACTACGGAAGGAAGGTTATGCAACTGCCTTAAGGCAAGCTAATAAATGATAGAACTAGGCTGGAACTCAGCAATCTTATTTGGTAAATTTTGTTTTGTTTTGTTTTGTTTTGTTTTGTTTTGTTTATATGTCATGATATTTTTACATGATGTGTGGGACATTATATAATTAAGGCTGTTTGAGACTTTCTATAATGTAGGAGACTCTGGAATAACGTAAAAGATACAAAATTGTCTTAGGTGGACATGTAAGCATTTTTTAAATAATGTAATATGGGTCTGGTTCTGGGGTTACAGTTTATATCAGCAAAAGTACAGATAAAATTTCCATGAGACTTCTATCCCTACCTCTTGGTAATGCTTTCTAGGAAATTTTTGGGTAATGTATGGAAATATCCTATGTCCACAAGTTCTTTCTTTTTTAATATGCTTTGCCCATTTTCTATACATCTTACTTCATGATTGCATCTCCTTTGAAAAATTACTCCTATTAAACTAAATTTCTCTGTCACTGCAAGAGACATAAAATTAAAAACTATCTGTCTTTAATCATGCCAGCCTTCTTCCTTGTCTCCTGGGCTCCATTTATCAATAATTAATATATAAAGAAGACTGAAATCCATTTCAATTTCAAAGTCCCAAACGTTTCGCTGATTAATAAAAAATTGTGTTCACAAAGATGGACGGACATGCCATGGTGAAATGATGGAGGACACAGCATTACCAGGGAATAGATTTGCAGGACCACATGTGCTGTGTGGCCTACCTGTACAAGAAATAAGCCGTGTGGAGGAACAATTCTGCAGAATACCTCCCACCAAGTCTGACATCTCTGCATGTAAGAATTTTTATCTGCAATTATCATCTTACTCTATTTGATTTACCATTCTACCCAGAATCTTATAAGGGGAAAAAAAGGGTTAATTCATACTCTAAGAATCTACTCCCTGGGCTTACAAATGTATCTACTTTACTGAACAGTTAATATTCTTGTTATTATATATACAGAACTGTAGATACTATACATTATGGGTTGGTGAAAACCATAGATATGAGGCTTGAGAGAATAATATCTGCTTTCTACTAACTTCTGATCTACCCAGTTTATGTCATTGGCAGCTCTCTTGACATTCTGGTGCTGTTTACTGTCAGCATTGACTTCTCTATCTAAGGAGTTTTTGCACTAATTGCTGGGAATTCGGTCATTCTTCAAGCTTCCCAGTTCTACACAAGTGGACCTTTCCATCAAATGCCAAAGGTCTAGCCTTGCACAGAACCATTAATACAGAAGGCTCACTCTCCTAGTCTTACTTCCTACAATACCAACTGCAGGAGTTTTTTACCAAGAACTGACTAGAGTTCTAATCTCTCTGTTTAGAGAGATTCACTTTTGGTCTCTCCGTGATGTGTAGCAATGAGAAGAATTCTTTCAGCCAGTATCTTTGATGGCATAAAGCAGTTTCAAGTAAAGAAATCTACCAGGGAACTAAAGAGTATGTAGGTAAAAATGGATAGATATATAACTCCTTCTTCAGAAAAGTCCTAAAAGTGAGTGAAATCTTAACACTCCTCGCACAAATTCTTAGAGGAAGAGTGTTTCACCTACTTCACTGGTTTTACCTCATAACGGCTTTCTCTCATCTGACTGCCATTGTTGAGTTTAATTCCATATGGAGTGCTCAAAATCGCAGTGTACCCATGCATAGATTTTTCTTCCTATTTAATTAAAATGAGATTCTTTCCTTTCTTGTTTCTGCCATAGCTAGAATTCAAATCTACTGCCTATCTTGTATATAAGTAGAGAACTGAGGAAACAAGGTATTTCAGGTCAGGATTATGGAATGAGCCATGTATATTCATACAGGTATTTTTTTACTTTTTTTGACCTAGCCTCAAACACAAAATATCTTAAGATTTGGGAAACTAGAAGGGCTTCCAAGGAGAAAATGTTAACACATTCCTATTAAGGCTCAACAGGTTGAATAATAATCATATCTAACATTTAATATAAACTGTTTTGGTACAAGCATTTTTATAAGCATTTAACATACATTATCTCATAAAATCTATGACAGATCTATGAGCCAGTACTATTACTTCCCCCTTTTTTTGAATGAGGAAATCAAGGATTAGAAGAATTAAAACATTTTCCCATGGATCACCTGCTTATAAGTGGTACATTTGGGACTTGAACTCAGGCAGTAGGGCTCCAGCACACATATCCTTTACCAGTGCTCTCAACATCAAGTGGACCCTTTATAAGGGTAGAGCTACACAGAGCCACAGGCTCCAGATACCACCTCTGCCTCTACCATCCAAAGTGCTTCTCCTGTGCATACATAGATTACATTCTCCCAAATTAAAATCAACAAGACAGACACCGATGGAATCCAAAGGAAAAATAGCAGAATCTATGGGACATTTTGGTCATTGATGTAGAGAGTAAACAAAAATGTTTGAAACCAAGACAGAGCTTCATATTTACATCATGTGAGGTAAAATATAACTATTGGCTGATCTGAGGCTTCATTCTGCTGACTACACATCCCCTTGATTGATATATTGGCACTAATTTTAGAAATGAAAAAGGGTCACATAGATGCAGAGTATTCAAATATAACTGTTCAAGTAAATTTTAAAGGCTGAGCATATACAACAGGCCTGTGTTATTCTTTTTCCTGTCTCTTCCCTCCTGCCTGCACTGTGAAGCCTCAAAAACACTGCCAATGCAATGGCAACCCTGCTGCCGAGGCCCAAGACAAACAGCAGCAAAGATGGTAGATGAGCCAGTGATTACAAGTCAATAACAATTTTGCAATTATACATTCTATAACCAAATTAGAAACAATGTCATTAAGCCTCCATGGCAAAAAAATTAATTAATTTAATATATTAAAAAAATCTTCCTTGTTTGTCCAAAGTAAATACCCTGGGAAATAGCACTATGTCATTTGGTAATTACTATAGAACAATATAGGAATAGATCATGACTGCTGTCTAGAAAAACAGCAATCCCAGCACTTTGGGAGGCCGAGACGGGCGGATCACGAGGTCAGGAGATCGAGACCATCCTGGCTAACACGGTGAAACCCCGTCTCTACTAAAATATACAAAAAATTAGCCGGGCGAGATGGCGGGCGCCTGTAGTCCCAGCTACTCGGGAGGCTGAGGCGAGAGAATGGCGTAAACCCGGGAGGCGGAGCTTGCAGTGAGCTGAGATCCGGCCACTGCACTCCAGCCTGGGCGACAGAGCGAGACTCCGTCTCAAAAAAAAAAAAAGAAAAACAGCAATCACATTTTGCCTTCTAATTATGGCAGCACTCTCAGGAAACACAGGGAGCAGTGCACCCTGCTGTTACACCACAGCAATAACACTCATTACCCCAGTAAATACTATGGAAATGTGCAGTAACACACAGGGGCCTCCCTGCTGTGAGGCTGCAGCAGAATCACTCATTAGGCTGGGAAGTATCACTCGATCGTCTTTAATTACTTCCAAAATATATGATAACCTGCCCACGATTAGAATGTGGTGATATCACTCGTTACTTCTCCTTCCCCATTCCTTTTTTATTTTATTTTTTTAAACTTACTAAGAAACCCTGCAGTAGCCTTACTATAGTGGTGATGTATTGTAACTTATACCGATGTAATCACATAGATTTGTCTGCTTTTAGCTTCATAAAAACATATGCTCCCAATGTGAAATGAGCACTAAGAAAAATATACTGAAATACTGTTATCTTTCTAGCAAGATCACTTTTCTCACATTATTGAGTTGTGGCAACACTGTTGTAATCCTTTCTTTTTATTCTGGAAATTAGAGTGATAATTACACTGTAGCCCCCTGGAATCCAGAGTACTTGTAATTATATCCAGTTAACTAGGAAAACAGCAATTTCAAACCTATTACCCACAGGTATCATTTATGTTTATTGCCCTCTTTGCGAAGCCACTTTTACTCTGAATTCCAAGTGGCAAGATGCTTCACTGAGGTACCCGCGCTCTGGAGACAGGGAGACAGGACAGAGGCAAGGGACAATAGGAATAGGCTTCTGCTCCTTTTCAGGAGGCTTAGGTCTGATCTCTATTAGAAAGGGTTTGTTCAGGCCCTTTTCAAATGGATAAGGCAGATTATGGGACTATATTTTCCTCACATAATTTGGAGATAGGGCTCAAAGTTTCAGGGTTTTGTGTTTGACACCTCCCATTGTACTCACTTGTCTCAATGTGCCACAAATGCCTGCAGTAAGGCTGAACTAATTCTTGATTATGATTCTCCCTGGCAGGTGAATTAATAGCTTTTAGGACAGCAGTTTCAAAAATAATTAAACCTAGGTGTTGCTATTTTCATATGAAAGAAGAAAATAACTGTTATGCCACAGCATTCATCACTTTGATTTGGACAATTTATTCTAAACCTCAGTATTTACTTAAGAGAGGTTTTGCATGTAGTTATTCAGTAGCCCATCCCTATTCCAAAAGAGGGAGTGACAGATGGAGGTTTTCTTCTCTTGCTAATTTTTGGAGTAATTTCTAACATTATAGTTTTATAAGGAAGAGCTAATCTTAGACTTAAGAATAATAATATTGTGTACTGAATATTTAAGTCAAGTACTAGTTAGCTGTAACAATAACTCAATACAAGAACGTTACTGGCCCCATGTATAGATAAAGAAATTAAGCATCTATACATGTGTGTGTGGTTAAGTAATGTGCTCATGATTATTCAGCTAGAAAACAGTACAGCCAGGATTTGATTTCAGTTCATTCAAGCCTCTGATCTTGTCCTTTTACTATACCATCACACTACTCCAGCAGGTGCTGCATCTATTTCTATCGACTTCAAGGTCTGTAAATCTTCTTGACATACAAAAAGAAAACTTGCTCAGAAAGTTAAAATTATGAAAAAAATTCCCCACAAAACATATTTCCCTTATAAGGGAGAAAGACTCAGGTACTTTTAAGCCGAAATTATTAGTAGTTGTCTGTCTTTTCCTTTGCCCTGTGTTAACAGCCACTTGAAGAAATATGAAGCCTTCATTTTCACCCCAAATTGGGCTTTGGGTCTTATTCACCATTTATCACAAACTATTCTAAAGAATGAAACAGCATTGGAGAAAATGAAAACTTGGGACTTCTAAAGTTTAACTTGGGAGTCTATTACTGAATTCAAGTATTAAACAGGGTAAAGTCTTCTTGCCTGAACAATTAATTAATTAAAGTCAAGCATTCATTCATTTTTGTAGAATAACATTTTATATGTATTTTTATTTTTATTGCTTATTTTCACATATCTTTTTGCAAGACGTTTGGTAATAGCTCTATCTTTTTGCATTGATAGAGAAATAAGTTCAACTTCAGTATGATTCACTTAGTTTCAAAACATGGTATTAGAAGCATAAATCCAATGCATTTTAATAAGAAAAAACCAACATAAATGTGGACATATTGCACACATTTGTCTGAAATCTATTGAGGTATAGTAAAAAGTGTAATAACAGAGTTAAACACATAGAGTTGTTTTAAATTACTTTCATTTAAAACACTTACTGCACGCACAACATGATTTAACTACAGATAATAGTACTAAAATGATTTCTCTAAGGCTTCTTCAGAGAGAGAGAGACAGTATAAAGATCACAAATCTAGGAAAGTGTCTCCACAGCATCGGTCATGATATCAGGTCATCCACTGGCATTTGTGACATGGGCACTTTGAAAGCAGAGCTTGGCATTCAGCAGTTACCCACTTGCTAGTCAGAGGGCATGCCATACAGTCTAAGAGAGCTGCATTCATTTATGGTCAGGGCACAGATGCAGGTTACCAGGCAAATGTTTCCTTGTCCACTAGGGCAAGCAAACTGAATCTCCCAGGAAGGTATGTCTCTATTATTCTGAGAAGGCGATTACTGAAATTAGTGAAGAAAACCAGCTATCTCCCTGTTATTTAAAAATCTGTCAATGTAAAGAAGGACTGCATTACTGAGATTCAGAAGAGTTGAATTCCAACACTTGGTTATGAAGCTTGGTAGCCGTGGGGGGCGGGGCAAAGACGGCTGACTAGAAGCAGCTGCGTTGGGAGGCGCGCATGGAAAGAAAAACATAAAAAGCCTTTGAATCCTCACAGGCAACCAAGGTATCCAGGTTCTCTCATCAAAATTGACTAGAAGGTTGACGGGACCCACGGAGAGAAGGGAGAGCAGTGTGGTGCGGCAGCCCACCTGAGAGCGGGCAAGAGGAGCCGCATCTCCCCAGCCAAGGGAGGCCGTGAGTGAGCACACTACCCAGTCAGGGAAACTGTGCTTCTTCCTTGGAACTGTGTAACCCATGGATCGGAAGATGCCACTTGCAAACCCACGGCACCAGGTCCTAGCATCCCAACCCCCGAAGGCAGATTCTTACAGCCTCTCAGCTGGAGTCTGCTTAAGCCTATCCAACTCCCCCACAGGGAGAGGTGAACAGCATCTGCCTGACTCTGCCTGGTGTCTAAGCTGTTTGAGCTCCTTGCCAGAGGGGAAGCAGCTGGCACTGGGACTCACAAGTACCTAACACCCACACTAAGCTCCCTGGGTGGGGGAAGAGCGCACTGATTTCTATAGCTCCAGGTTGTGCTTTTCCCCTGCTGGAGCCAGGGCGGCTGGATAGCTTGGTCCCAAGAGTTGTCCCCACAGCCCAACACACTGGCTGTGGCAGTCTGTGGCCAGAGTGCCTCTTCAGGCCCAACCCCAGCCCATCCTTCTTCAATGGACAGGGCTTCCCTGTAGGATCTCCAATAACTCCAGCCAGAGGCTTATGGACAGAATTTGGATCTGCCAGGGCCTGAGCCCCTAGCGGGAGGGGTGGCCACAGAATTTGTGGACCAGCAGACTTAGCCTCTCCTGCTAGTAGTTCTGAGGAATCCGGGCAGCTCAGATGAGTGGATTTCTCCCCAGCAAAGGGACAAAGTGCTTCATTAAACGGGTCCTTCTCCCCGGGCCACCCAACTGGGTGAGACCCTCCAACCCCTGTAGGAGCAATCCTACTGATATCAGGCTGATGCCCTACAAGGTCAGAGGTCCCAGAAGAAGGAGGAGGCACCCATTCTTTGCTGCTCTCCAGCCTCCTTGAATGACATCTCCAGGGCGTGAATCAGATGGATAGGGCCTGAAGCAAACCCACAGCAAACTGCAGCAGTGCTACAGAAGACGAACCGGACTATTTAAAGAAAAACGAACAAGCAGAAATCAACAATAATAGCATCAACAACGATGGCAACAAAAAGACCTCCACAAAAACCCCATCCAAAGATCAGCAGCTTCAAAGACCGAAACTAGACAAACTCATGAAGATGAGAAAGAATCAACAAAAAAAAAATGCTGAAAACCCAAAAGGCCAGAGTGCCTCTTCTCCAAATGATCGCAACGTCTTCATCAAGGTTGCAGAACTGGATGGAGGATCAGATGGATCAATTGACAGAAGTAGGCTTCAGAAGATGGGTAATAAACTCTGCTGAGCTAAAGGAGCATGTTCTAACCCAATGCAAAGAAGCTAAGAACCTTGATACAAGTTTAAAGGAATTACTAACTAGAATTACCAATTCAGAGAGGAACATACATGACCTAATGGAGTTGAAAAATACAGCATAAGAACTTTGTGAAGCATACACAAGTATCAACAGCTGAATCGACTAAGCAGAAGAAAGAATATAGAGTTTGAAGACCACCTTACTGCAATAAGATATGCAGAAAAGAATAGAGAAAAAAATAATGAAAAGGAATGAACAAAGCCTTCATGAAATATGGGACTTCATAAAAAGACAGAACCTACGAATAATTGGAGTACCAAAAGGAGATGGAGAGAATGGAAACAAGCTGGAAAGCACACTTCAGGATATTATTCAGGAGAACTTCCCCAAACTAGCAAGACAGGCCAACATGCAAATTCAGGAGATACAGAGAACATTATTAAGATACGCTACAAGAAGATCAAGTCCTAAACACATAATCACCAGGTTCTCCAAGGTCGAAATGAAAGAAAAACTATTAAGGGAAGCCAGAGAGAAAGGCCAGGTCACCTAAAAAGGGAAGTCCATCAGACTAACAGTGGACCTCTCAGCAGGAACTCTATAAGCCAGAAGAGACTGGGGGCCAATATTCAACATTCTTAAAGAAAAGAATCTTTGACCCAGAATTTCATATCCAGCCAAACTAAGCTTCATAAGTAAAGGAGAAATAAAATTCTTTCCAGACAAGCAAATGCTGAGGAATTTTGTTATCACTAGGTCTGCCCTGCAAGACCTCATCAAAGAAGAACTAAATATGGAAAGGAAAAATTGGTACCAACCACTGCAAAACCACACCAAAATATAAAGACCAATGACACTATGAAGAAACTACATTAACTACTGTGCAAAATAACCAAATAACATCATGATGACACGATCAAATTTACGTATAACAATACTAACCTTAAATGTAAATGTGCTAAATGCCCCTGTTAAAAGACACAAACTGGCAATTTGGATAAGGAGTCAAGAGCCATCAGTGTGCTGTATTCAGGAGACCCATCTCACATGCAAACACACACACAGGCTCAAAATAAAGAAATGGAGGAAAATTTACCAAGCAAATGGAAAGTCAAAAATGCAGGGGCTGCAATCCTAGTCTCAGACAAAACAGACTTTACACCAACAAATATCAAAAAAGACAAAGAAGGGTATTACATAATGGTAAAGGGAACAATTCAACAAGAAGAGCTAACTATTCTAAATGTATATGCACCTGACACAGGAAGACTCAGATTCCTAAAACAAGCTCTTAGAGATCTACAAGGAGACTTAGTCTCCCACACATAGTGTGAGACTTCAACGCTCCATTGTTAGTATTAGACATATCAACAAGACAGAAAATTAACAAGCATATTCAGGACTTGAACTCAGCTCTGGACCAAGTGGACTTAATAGACGTCTACAGAACTCTCTACCCCAAATCAACAGAATATACATTATTCTCAGTGCCACCTGGCACTTATTCTAAAATCGACCACATAATTGGAAGTAAAACACTTCTCAACAAATGCAAAATAACTGAAATCATAACAGTCTCTCAGACCACAGTGCAATCAAATTAGAACTCAGGATAAAGAAACTCACTCAAAACCACACAATTTCATGGAAATTGAACAACCTATTCCTGAATGACTCCTGGGTAAATAACACAATTAAAACAGAAATCAAGAAGTTCTTTGAAACCAATGAGAACAAAGAGACAATGTGCCAGAATTTCTGGAACACAGCTAAAGCAGTGTTTAGAGGGAAATTTATAGCACTAAATGCCCACATCAGAAAGCTTAAAAGATCTCAAATCAACACCCTAATATCACAATTAAAAGCGAGAGAGGCAAGAACATACTAATCCAAAAGATAGCAGAAGACAAGAAATAACTAAGATCAAGGATGAAATGAAGGAGATAGAGACACGAAAAACCCTCCAAAAAATCAGTGAATCCAGAAGTTGTTTTTTTTGAAAAAAATAACGGAATAGACAGCTAGCTAGATGAATAAAGAAGAAGATGAGAGAAGAATCAAATAGACACAATAAAAAATGATAAAGGGAATGTCACCACTGACCCCACAGAAATACGAACTACCATCAGAGAATACTATAAACAGCTCTACACATATAAACTGGAAAATCTAGAGGAAATGGATAAATTCCTGGATGCATACACCCTACCAAGACTAACCCAGGAAGAAGTCAAATCCCTGAATAGACCAATAATAAGCTCTGAAATTGAGGCAGCAATTAATAGCCTATAACCAAGAAAACCCCAGGACCAGACAAATTCACAGCTGAATTCTATCAGAAATATTATGAGGAGCTGGTACCATTCCTTCTGAAACTATTCCAAACAATTGAAAAGGAGGGAGTCCTCCCTAACTCAATTAACAAAAAAAAGGAAAGAAAGAAAGAAAGAAAGAAAGAAAGAAAGAAAGAAAGAAAGAAAGAGAAAGAAAGAAAACTTTAGGCCAATATCACCGATAAACATCGATGCAAAAATCCTGAATAAAATACTGGCAAAGTGAATCCAGCAGGACCTCAAAAAGGTTATCCACCATGATCAAGTCAGCTTCATCCCTGGGATGCAAGTTTGGTTCAACATATGCAAATCAATAAGCATAATCCATCACATAAACAGAATAATAGACAAAAACCACATGATTATATCAATAGATGCAGAAAAAGCCTTTGAAAAAATTCAACATCCTTTCATATTAAAAAGTCTCAATAAACTAGGTATTGATGGAACATATCTCAAAATAACGAGAGCTATTTATGACAAACCCACAGTCAATATCATTTTGAATGGTCAAAAGCTGGAAGCATTCCCTTTGAAAACCAGTACAAGACAAGGATTCCCTCTCTCACCACTCTGATTCAACATAGTATTGGAAGTTCTGGCAAGGGCAATCAGGCAAGAGAAAGAAATAATCGGTACTCAGATAGAAAGACAGTAAGTCAAGTTGTCTCTGTTTGCAGATGACATGATTTTATATTTAGATAATCCCATGATCTCAGCCCAGAAACTTCTTGAACTGATGAGCAGCTTCAGCAAAGTCTCAGGATACGAAATCAATATGCAAAAAATCACAAGCACACATTTACACCAACAACAGAGAGACAAATCATGATTGAACTCCCATTCACAACTGCTACGAAGAGAATAAAATACCTAGGAATACAGCTACCAAGCAATGTGAAGGACCTCTTCAAGGAGAACAATGAACCACTGCTCAAGGAAATAATAGAGGACACAAACAAATGGAAAAACATTCCAGCCTCATGGATAGGAAGAATCAATATCATGAAAATGGCCATACTGCCCAAAGAAATTTATAGATTCAATGCTATTCCCATCAAACTACCATTGACATTCTTCACAGAATTAGAAAAAAAACCATTTTAAATTTCATATGTAATCAAAGAAGACCCTGTATAGCCAAGACAATCCTAAGCAAAGAGAACAAAGCTGGAGGTATCATGCTACCTGACCTCAAACTATACTACAAGTCTACAGTAGCCAAAACAGCATGGTACTGGTACCAAAACAGACATATAGACCAATGGAGCAGAACAGAGACCTCAGCAATAGCATCACACATTTACAACCATCTGATCTTCAACAAATCTGACAAAAACAAGCAATGGGGAAAGGATCTCCTTTTCAATAAATGGTACTGGGAAAACTGGCTAGCCATATGCAGAAAACTGAAACTAGACCTCTTCCTTACAACTTATACAAAAATTAATTCAAGATGGATTAAAGACTTAAATGTAAAACCCAAAGCCATAAAAACCCTAGAAGAAAACCTAGGCAATACCATCAGGACATAGGCAAGGGCAAAGACTGTATGACCAAAACACCAAAAGCAATTGCAACAAAAGTCAAAATTGACAAATGGGATCTAATTAATCTAAAGAGATTCTGCACAGCAAAAGAAATTAACATCAGAGTGAACAGGCAACCTACAGAATGGGAGAAAATTTTTGCTATCTACCCATCTAACAAAGGTCTAATATCCAGAATTTACAAAAAAACTGAAACATATTTACAACAAAAAAAATCAAAAAGTGAACAAAGGATATGAACAGACACTTCTGAAGAGAAGACATTTATGCGGCCAACAAACATATGAAGAAAAGCTCAATGTCACTGATCATCGGAGAAATGCAAATCAAAACCACAATGAGATACCTCTCACACCAGTCAGAATGGCGATCATTAAGAAGTCAGGAAACAGTAGATGTTGGCGAGGCTGTGGAGAAATAGGAATGCTTTTACACTGATGGTGGGAATGTAAATTAGTTCGACCATTATGGATGACAGTGTGGCAATTCCTCAAGGATCTAGAACCAGAAATACCATTTGATCCAGAAATGTCAATACTGGGTATATACCCAAAGGGTTATAAATCATTCTACTATAAAGACACATGCAGATGTATGTTTATTGAAGCACTATTTACAATAGCTAAGACATGGAACCAACCCAAATGCCCATCAATGATAGGCTGGATAAAGAAAATGTGGTACATATACACCATGGAATACTATGCAGCCATAAAAAGGAATTAGATCATGTCTTTTGCAGGGACACAGATGAACATGGAAGTCATCATCCTCAGCAAACTAATACAGGAACAGAAAACCAAACACCGCACGTTCCCACTCATAAGTGGGAGTTGAACATTGAGAACACATGGACACGGAGCAGGAACAACACATACCAGGGCCTATTGGGCATTGGAGGGTGAAGGGAGGGAACTTAGAGGATAAATAGGTGGGCCAATAGGTATAGCAAACCACCGTGGCACACATATACCTATGTAACAATCCTGCACATTCTGCACGTTTCCTGTTTTGTTTTGTTTTGTTTTGCTTTTCTTTAGAAGAAATAAAAGAAAAACTTGGTAGCTGTACCTCCTTGACAAAGTCAGTACACATTTCTAGGCATTGTTACTTCATCCATAAGGTGATAATAATACCCTGAATACCTAAAATCATAAGGCTAAAGTAGATAAAGGATTGAGGTTTAGCAGTTTCATGTTTCAGACTTTTCCTGGAAAAAGTATACATTTATCTGACACTAATGAAGTATGATTTTTCTTCTTCCCTACACTACACCCCATGAATTTATATCAAACCACTTCTGTAAGTTTAATTAATGAATTGTATTATTAATTAATTATTATTATTATTATTTTGGTTTGAATGCTTGGTCCTCTCAAAGAAAAGCTGATTTGAACCCATTGTACTTTGACTCTTAAGTGTCAAAAATAATATTCATTTGAGTGTTTTCATTTTCACTGTGAGATGAGAGCCAATATAAGTATCTCTTTCCTCCACCTCAGACCCACCAATCTTCATTTCTTAAGTGAGGTGTTGCTATAGTAAATTTAGAACCTCAACAATATTTGCTAATAATTTTAAGATCTTCAGGCATTCTAAATACTAATAGTTTGGGGCTAGATGTTTAGTATTTATGTCCACAGGGTACAAAGTCTTTTTCACCTCATTAAATTTTGCTTTAATTAATCCTGACACAGCTTTATAAAGAAGGTGCACTCTGCTTCAGGTTAAAGCATGCTGCCTAGGATTTATATGCCCTTTCCTTAGGCCATGGCATTTGCCCCTATTATCCATTTCCGGCCCCATTTTAACATAGCTAGAAAAATGAAGGGAGAAAGGAAAAGTTTAGTTGCTTAGTTACATTTTATAAAAATAATATTCTATTTAGTTTTATTTGTTGTTGTTGTTGCTTTTTTGAGACAGAGTTTCGCTCTTGTTGCCTAGGCTGGAGTACAATGGCGTGATCTTGACTCACCACAACCTCTGCCTCCTGGGTTCAAGCAATTCTCTTACCTCAGCTTCCCGAGTAGCTGGGATGACAGGCATGCGCCACCATGCCTGGCTAATTTTGTATTATTTTTAATAGAGACTGAGTTTCTCCATGTTGATCAGGCTGGTCTCCAACTCCCAACCTCAGGTGATCTGCCCACCTCGGCCTCCCAAAGTTCTGGGATTACAGGGGTGAGCCACCATGCCCTGCCTAAAAATAATACTTTAAAACACCATCACTTCCAGCCATATCCTCACTACCACCAAATCAAATAAAGAGACAAAAATTTGTATCCAATCAAAATTGACTCTCCAAATAATAGGCAGTTGATTCCATCTCTAATAGTCTATATTGGGGAACAATAATAATAATTAACTTTTTAGTAGATTTCTGCATCTCAAAGGCTCACAGCAAGTCTCAAAGCATTATCTCAATTCTGATATTTATCCTATGAAATAGGTAAAGTACATTATGCCCATTTTAAAGATGAAAAACAAATTGTAGTACAGAGGAATTAAGTGACTTGCCTAGGGGTTACACAAAGACTAAATAAAGAGATACAACATAAATCCAAATATCCCAATTTCAACTTTAAATGTCTGCTACCTAAACTGCGCTCCCCCAACACACACACACAGAAATGACTGGAAGTAGATTAATGGAAGTTACCTGACCTTTATTTGATTAAAAAGAACATAAAATACTTTGATAGAAAGGCCTAACACTATTCCCAAACCCAATATTCCATGATCTTCTAAAAGAACTTTCTCAAGTCACTAGCAGGGAACCAATATTTATATTCTAAGGTCTCCAGGCATTCCCAAGAGTAGGTTCTTACATACTTTCCTGATTGTTGAAAGACTATGCTGTCTTTCGCCTCTTCTGCAGTACTTTCTTACATAGCATCCTCTAGTTTACTACATATATGGTCAGGTTTTGATGCTTGTTCTCCTACAGTGAGTGCATGGAGATCTTGAGTAATGCAGTCTATACTACAGGTGGAAAGCTACATGTATAGTACAATGATTTACTTTGGCACTACTCAACATAATAGTGTGGTTTTTAATGGACATCTCTATTTTCACTTTCTGTGAAACTAAATGCATTTTTGTTAGATTTCTCATACCAAATACAAGGAAGTAAGCTTTTCCTGTCTGTCTTCCATCTCTCCTTATCAACTATAATCAAACATCCACTATATACAACTCTGGCTTGTTTACGCTCTTATTCAAGTCATTACAATCTCCTGTAAAGAGCATCTTTCATGTGCAAGGGCAGATGACCAATAGAGACATGCACTAGGCATGTTAAGAGTATCCAGAAAGAGAAGATAGGATGAAAGACAGTTTGCAGAATAAAAGTGTGCATACAGAGACAAAAACTAGAGATAGTCATCATAGTTAAAGGAAAGAAAAAAATCTATGACTGTAGCAAATATTTGTGTAAGAAAGCAATTATAAAGAAATATTCATCACTAAAGGAATTTAATACTTTGAAATGAAACTGTTGTCTAGGAACTAAAACTGGGTTTTAACAGTAACAAATGGCAAATAGTATAACAAAGAATGAGTTATACATCAGAAAATGTTTCATGATAGGCAGTCTTTTAAAAAGACACCTGTGGAATCATTCTCTACAGAAAAAAAAAAGAAGAAATAAAAGTAGGTTGCATTTCATGAACTCTGTCGTGAGTTTTTGGAAATATCTCTTACTAATGATGACATCTATGGTCTACACGGCAAATACCTCTCAGCTAGTAGGGTCTAAATACTTTGAGGGTTCCCTAATCTTGAAAATGAGTGGAAATCCTCACATTTTAAGCCTAGAGCTCTCAGCATTGATGCATGCTTCTGCCACACAATGGCAGCAGAGATACTAATGAAAGCAGGAGCTTAGTACAGTGCTCTGATTAGATCCTTCAGTTGGGGAAAGGGCAGGAAAGATGAGAAGAGGAAAGACTTTCACTGAAACTCTGATGAGAGTTTCTAGAAGTTACACATTTTAATTAAGCTTCCTCCAAATCAGCAGGGAGTGAAAATTAAGCTAGTATTTTATTTTCTAATGTATTTCTTCAGGGAATATACCTAAAAACTTTTTTGAGGGTGAGCTATTATGTAAGTGAAGGACACAATTTGATTATGAACAGGCAGAAACTTGTGAAATATCAATTTTTAGTACACATATTTTGGGAGCACCTACCAAGGACCTTACAAAATTTTACAAAACATTGTCTAATTCAACCATTAGTCACCTGGTATTTCAAGTCACTCTTCCTCAAGGAAAGCTAAGTATTTTCTTAAGCTTATAAAAACATAATTCTTCTGTTTCTTCTTGAAGACATCTAGTAAGCTTCTATCACCCTGTGTACACACACACACACACACTGCAGAGTGGGTTCTTTATGTTCCAGGCTCCTCATCTGTAAAATATAGATAACAATAACTGCATGATTTCAGGATAAGTGATGAGTGGTAATGTATGCGTTGAGGGCTCCACAGAAGTAGGATGGACCTTATACCCAAAATTGGTCCAAATATTGAGACTGATGATACCACACACACCCCAATGGAGTATGAAAAGGTTTATTATTCACATAATGAGGTCCTTGGAAGGAGTAGCATAGGCTACCAAGTAGGTCCAAAAAATGGCTAGAGATCAGAGGAAGGCCCTGACTTGGGGTGTTATGTTGGCTAGGGAGTGAGCCTAGGAACAAACTGTCCAGCATAGACCAGGGCTTTCATGGTTTGAATCCCCTGCAGGTACCAAAGGGGGGAGCACCTCGAATTTCTTATTAGCTTGCCCAGATATGGGGCAGAAAAGTAAAGGGAAGTGGTGGGGCTTGAAAGTTGTCAGCAGTTGAACATAAAAATGAAGTCAGACTCTTTACTAACCTATACAAAGAATTTAGCACAGTGTACTCAGTAGATGTGCAATAAATAGTCGCTTTTTTTATTATTGCTGTTAACACAATTATTATACCTGTTTTTGTGCCTCCTACTGCTTGGCTGGCACGGGGAAAAAAGAATTTTAGAACATGGATCTAAAAGGTAATCAGTATGAATAGAACAGAATTTGAGTAATTGCTTATGTGGCCCAACACAGTAGCAGCTTAAAGTGTTATATTTAACATCATAGGTAAAGTGTAGTGGACTTGGATTCACAAAACCCAGGCTTACATCTCAGCTTTATTCCTTAAGAACTACATGATTCTCAACAGTGGCTTACATGCCTTCAAACTTATCTGTTCAATGCAGGTAATACCACCAACTCCACTGGGTTGTTTTGAACAATAACTGAAGGATAATAAAGGGGCTAGCATATAGCAATTGCCCAGTACTTCAAAGATGCTCGGGGAACAACAATTGAATATGATTCTGAATACAACCCATTAAGTAACTTTAATTCTCTGAGACTGATTCCCCTTATTTACAATACAAGGATAATAATGGTTATCTTACTTATTATACAGGATGTGATAAAAATCAAAATCAGCAGCAGATTATGGATATGATGGTACTTTCTAAAGGGAAATGGAAGGCATTTGTAAGGAAATGTGAATAATGTAAGACATTATTATTAAATACCTCACTTATCACATAAGCATTGGACAGGAGACACTGCGGAAGTACTAGAATCTTGACACCACTCAAGCACATATGCTCCCCTCATGGTCTCAACTTCAGGGAAGAATTCCTAAATCGGGTCCAATTTTCATTGTATTTGCTAATCACATTACATG
The DNA here is from genome assembly GCF_009764315.1 of Trachypithecus francoisi. Lineage (NCBI taxonomy): Eukaryota > Metazoa > Chordata > Mammalia > Primates > Cercopithecidae > Trachypithecus > Trachypithecus francoisi. The sequence continues at coordinate 71,653,877 of NW_022681453.1, read as the reverse complement.
TTCAACATTCTCTAAAGCCCTGACATTTTCAAACAGGGTCAAATAAGATTGATATGCCTGAGGAACCCAGATATTTACTTCCCGTCAGCCAAGAATCCCCATCTGTTCGTATCAGTTGACATTTGAGATAACTTGCCCCCAGTAACCACGCATTTTAAATCCTGACTTCAGAAAACAGACTCAGAAGATTCATCACTCACTCAAGTTTTCAACAAGGGAAATGACTGAATAAGAATGAAGAAGAAAGGGATGAATTGGAAAGCAGGGAAGCATAAATGTAAGTGGACAAAAGTTAGAGAAGTGCTTTTAGGAAATAAATAAGAATGGTGAACAAGGATAAGAAACATCTACCACACTGATTAGATTCACTCCAAGAAGTCAAGATTATTAGTGAAACCTCTTAGGGGAGACAAAACACAGCCATTTCCTCTTTCCTTCTTCCTTTCCCTTGTCTTCATGCCTCCCCAACACTAACACGGTATAACAGAGATACTCATGCCAAGTATAGATTGCTTTCTAGAGCCAGCACTCTAAATTCTGGCATAAGAAAATGATGCACACAGAAGCAATGTATATACTATGCTCTGTTATCTACTGATGCCTGTGTTCTCCTCAACACTGTGGCAGTCAACTATCTGGAGGGATGTGGAGCTTAGTGGGAAGCTGCCACATCTTCACTTTTGCTTCAACAAGGTAAGGGGATCGTGCAGTATATCTTCACACCTCTCCTCTGCCTTGTTATGCCAAACGGTATATTCAGTTAGGCATCTGGTAGTCACATGCTTACCGCACCAAAGAAAATTGTAGGCGCTTACAGAAAATAACTACTCAGAATACATACAGCTTTATTCAACTGTAAGATAAAGATGTATCTATTTATATTCATTCTTTCATTATATGTGCAAAACCCATAAGTATGGCACATGATATAGAAACCTAGCAGTAAAACCCTTGTCACCATACAACCATATAATGGCTTTAACCTACCAGTTTATATTTTTATAATTCAAGGATAAACCATCTTCTGTTACTATTATTATTATTATTATTATTATGAGACAGAGTCTTGCTCTGTTGCCCAGGCTGGAGTGCAGTGGCACGACGTCAGCTCACTGCAATCTCTCCCTTTTGCATTAAAGGGATTCTCATGTCTCGGCCTCCCAAGTAGCTAGGACGTGCAACCAAGTCCAGCTAATTTTTGTATTTTCAGTAGAGATGGTGTTTTTCCATGTTGGCCAGGCTAGTCTTGAACTCCTGACCTCAAGGGATCTACCCATCTCAGCCTCCCAAAGTGCTGGGATTATAGGCGTGAGTCACTGTGCTTGGCCTATTCAGGTATTTTATATTCACCGTTTTTCTTCTCATAAAAATTGGTTAATGTTGAAGATCTCCTTAATTAGTTGGATAAATTATACCTTCCCACATGGAAAAATTTCTTGGGGGATGCATCAACATTTTTCTTCTGTATTTCCTCAAAGCACAAGTTATGGTTTCAGCATATACAAGGTTTTCCAGAAATATTGCCATCAGATTGATTAAAAGAGTGACTGCATAGCTTTTTATTTTTCTTAACAGTTAAATAGCATTTATATTTCAATAAGAGGTTTTTACTCTGTAAATCACAGATTCCAAATCACAATTTGCAATAGCAGAGCTCACCTGCCAAAACAACTTCAAATTAAATAGCAACCTTTGTTACAATATTTTGCAGCCATGTCTGGGAAATGCAACTGATACTGGCATGGAGTAGAAATAGTTTCCACAAGGCAAGAAAAGGCATATTGACTGGCAGGAGCATGCTCTGTTGCCTTGACAAACAAGCAAGAATTCGGCCCCAATCTGTTGGAGTCTCAAGGCTCACAAACCTGCCAGATTGCCATCTTTGTGCTGAATGCAAAATAATCACAGTAGCTAAAAATGATAAATTGTGGATGGCTGGGATGGGAAGCAACACATTTAATCAATCTCTCCTTCTCACTCTGCAGGTTCTAACCATGAAAACTGCACTCCAACTAGAGAGAACAGTTTCCATTCTCAAACTTTGGAGGTAAGAATATGTCATTCCATGATCCTTGAGTAATCTTACTCACAGCTTCCCTAGAAAATGCACATTTAGATTTAGCTTGTTGATGAGATTCAAATAATAGGCTTCATTGACTCCCAAGAGACTATGAAGTATCAGTATTTAGCTGTTCGATTTCTTAAACCCTTTCCAATCTGTTCTCCTCCTACAGATCAATCTATTCGTGGACCTGTTCTCAGAGTTTTGGAATGTTGAAGGAACAGTTATTTGTGTAACAAAATTTAACCTACCTGTGCAACTATTAGTTCTCAACACAGTTATTGTATACCTGTTATCATTTTTCTGATCTCATCTATATAGAAAGCACCAAATATTTTCATGGTAGATCTTTCAGAATATATCTTCTAAAGAGTTGATTCTCTTTTTCCTTTCCTTTCCTTTTCTTTTCTTTTCTCTCTCTCTCTCTCTTTTTTTTTTTTTTTTTTTTTTTTGAGAAAAAGTCTCACTCTGTCACCCAGACTGGACTGCAGTGGCATGATCTCGGCTCAGCTAAACCTCTGCCTCCCGGGTTCAAGGAATTCTCATGCATCAGCCTCCCTAGTAGCTGGGATTACAGGCATGCGCCACCATGCCTGGCTAATTTTTTTGTATTTTCAGTAGAGACGGGGGTTCCTCCATGTTGGTCAGGCAGGTCTTGAACTTCTGGTGTCAAGTGATCCTCCAGCCTTGGTCTCCCAAAGTACTGGGATTACAGTTGTGAGCCACTGCTCCCGGCCAAAAGTTGATTTTTTTGTAGGCAATTCTGAATTTTAAAATATTATTTTCTGAGTCCTATTTCAAACATTTATCATATAACTTTTTAATTTATCAACATATATCCCTATTGCCTTTCATGCTTTTATTTCTTTAAATACCATAAATGAAAATAATTTCTTTAAAAATCATAATAGGTTTTGATCTTGAATAAAGGATCAAGACTTCATTATGACATTTCAGATACTTAGAACTGAAAGGAATATCAAGATGTTTAGGTAGATATTGATAATGACAACTGAAAGTAGTAGGTGAGTCACACTAGTGATGTTTAAACTGGTTGCCACACTTTTCCCAAATACTGGTAGATTGCTGGTATTTCTGAGTTATGGTCACAACTCCAAGGTGGTAGCTCTTGCCTACTTCTCTAAGAGCTTCACTACAGAGAGAGAAAAAAAAAAATTCTACAGAACTGGAAACTTCAAGTATTTAGAATAAAGAAAAGCTTATTTTCCTTTAATATGGGTTCTTGAGCTGAATGCAGCTTGCATCGTATGTTGACATTTTTAAGATGATGATTCAAATATCTTTTGGTAGCCTGGTTGTCATTATAATTACTTTTTATGTCAATGAGGCTACAGGCTTAAAGCCTTTGTGTTCCTAGAAGATACACAGGACAATTGATCTGCACATTTTTCATAGCAATCTTTTTAAAAAGTGGAGGAGGTGTTTTCTAGTCTTCTTTTCTTCAGGGACACTATTCCACTTTTTACTATTCTTTATGATCCCTTTTCTCTACTCCTATTTTGTTTGATTTTTATTTTATTTTTTATTTTTATAGAGTTAGGGGGTACAAGCGCAGTTCTGTTACATGGAGATATTGTATAGCGGTGAAATCTGAGTTTTTAGTGTATTCATGACTCAAATAGTATATATTGTACTCATTAAGTAATCTCTCATTCCTCACCACCCTCTACCTTCTGAGTATCCAATTATTATTGTATTATCCCACTCTCTGTATCTATATGTACACAGTATTTAGCTCCCATTTATAAGTGAGAATGTGTGGTATTTGACTTTCTGTTTCTGAGTTATTTCACTTACGATAAAAGCCTCTAATTCCATCCGTGTTGCTAGGAAATACATAATTTCATTATTTTTCATGGCTGTTTACTCCTATTTTAAATCATGTTCTTCAGTGTGCATTCTATTTTTTATACATCCTTTTGTTTTTAATAATACTGGAGATGGAATTTAGATACATGTTTCTGAATAGTATAGCTTCATCTGATTGCTTTACTTCCATTATATACTTCGGTGGATATAAATGATAATAGCCTTAGAGGTGAGAAGCTGCATTTGCTGTTGTTGTTATGTCAGTTTAGTTAGTTTCTGACTTCTCTCTGAAAGCTTCCACCAGTTATCCAATCCATATCAGTACTGACTTGGTCGTGTAGGCATCAGTTATTATTTTATCTTATTTGTAAGGATTGTTTTCACAAAATGATAGGGATTATTACCTGTATCCTAAAAATAAATCTTTCAGTAATCAATACACGAAAAAGAAAATTTTCATTTCAAGAAAATTTACATTTTCTTTTCTCCATAAATGCAAGGAATTTTTTTTTTGCATTTTTGGCAGGAAGTGAAAATTTCATAACAAATGCAGCAAAATTAAGCATTGAGCAGAAAAAGGTGTCAAAACATTGCACGGCATTCAGCTGAGAGTTACAAAGTATAATCAGCCAGATGAGGAAGAGAGAGAGGTGTTGTACTACTAAATTCTCCAGTTTTGAAAATTTCCATAAAGAATCTATGGGTCCAGAGTCTGGGTTAAAAACAAACAAACATGAAATGAGGCTTGTTTCTAGAACTCTGGCCATTGTGACCCAGGGACTGATTGTCACCATGCCACTGTACTCAGCAATAGTTTTCAGGTTTTTAGATACTTCTGCAGACATATAGAAATCAGTGAAGGGAAGAAAGTGATATTGTACAGATAAAACCACATATTTGTATAAACATTAGTCAATATATAGATACTGAGCATCTTCTATGTACAGGAGTTATACCATGAGGGAACGCAGGGATGATTTGCACTCATTGCAATTTGTACATTTGAAGTCATACTCTGTTTGTATGCCTGTCTCCCCATTAGGGTATATTCTCTTTTAGGATCAAAAACAAATTATTTCATTCTGTTTCTTCAGTCCCAACTAACATACTAGATGACTGACATACTAGATGACTGACTGCTAATTAAATGAATGGCTTAAAAATAAACAAATGCATTATGAATGCATGTGTAGCCTATGATTTTGGGTGGAGTTTTTCACCTCTTTGTGCTCTGTGTCCTCCTCTGTGATATGTCGAGCAAGATGGATTAAGAAGTATGCATGTTGGCCGGGCGTGGTGGCCCACACCTGTGATCCCAGCACTTTGGGAGGCTGAGGCGGGCAGATCACTTGAGATCAGGAATTTGAGACCTGCCTGGCCAACATGATGAAACCCCATCTCTACTAAAAATGGAATAATTAGCCAGGCGTGGTGGTATATACCTGTTATTCCAGGTACTTGGGAGGCTAAGGCAGGAGAATCACTTGAACCTGGGAGGCAAAGTTTGCAGTGAGCTGAGATCATGCCATTGCACTCCACTCTGGACAACAGACTGAGACTCTGTCAAAAAAAAAAAAAAAAAAAAAAAGAAGGAAGGAAGGAAAAAGGAAAGAAAGAAAAGAAACAAAAGAAAGAAAAGAAAGAAAAGAAAGAAAGAAAGGAAGGAAGGAAGGAAGGAAGGAAGGAAGAGAGAAAGGGAGAAAGGGAGAAAGGGAGGGAGGGAGGGAGAGAGGGAGGGAGGAAGGAAGGAAGGAAGGAAGAAGGAAGGAAGGAAGAGAGAAAGGGAGAAAGGGAGAAAGGGAGGGAGGGAGGGAGAGAGGGAGGGAGGAAGGAAGGAAGGAAGGAAGGAAGGAAGAAAGAAAGAAAGGAAAGAAAGAAAGAAAGAAAGGAAAGAAAGAAAGGCAGGCAAGCAAGCAGGCATGTTTGTGTGCTCAACTGTGTCATGTGCTTTAGGATTCAACCTGGACACTGCATTTTCTTTAGAAGTTTATGATGAAATAAAAAATAAAGTTAAGATGATCTTCAAAACAGTTAGGATCTGAACAGAAATCTACTTTATGTCTGAATATTTTTCACTTTGTGCTTATGGCTGCCATCTTAGCTTTTTCACCTATGCTGCAACATTGTTAAATGGGGTCATTTTACACGAGTAACTTTGATATCTGTTTGTTGATTCATCAGTTTCTCTGACTTGGAGGCAGGAAAAAGAAGCTAATGACAAAGATATTTGTATACCAATTTTCACCTTAGAAATTACAGTTTCCAAATACTCACAAGTAAAAATACCATAAACTTTAATGACTTAATTAAATCAGTGGTAAAACACAATATATCTAGGAGGTGTTAGTTACAATGGCAGGGAAATTATATTGTTTTCAGCAAGGTGGACTAGAAGAATCAGGCTTTGGAACCAAAAACTAGACTCAAAATCTGATTGTTCCCTTTAATGAGGCTCGGCTGTAGCTTACTCTTTCTGCATGTTAATCTTCTCATGTAAAATGGTGATAATACGACATATTTTGGGAGAGAATTCAGACTTTGCAAATCTTCCAACACCATGCTAGTTTCTTTTCTCCTCACCTTTGCTAATATGAGAAAGACAGACTGATAAAACTGTGTGGGGTCAATATCTACTAAAATAATAAATGCTCCCATAAATCACTGAGTCATAAAAATCAAAAACAGCTCTTCTTCCTGATGCATCTTTAACTGTAGGGAGTATTATTGACTTTTACCATTTTTGAGTAAGCAATTAAGTATGTATTTTATATAATTGAAGAAATCAGTGTCTCCATAGATAGTAAAATATTAGCAAGCCAATTGTTATTTGTATATTTTTAAAAAACATTTTAAAAGAATAGTGAATTTGCTTGCAAAGCAAAAGATGCTGTGACTTACCAACAAGATCTGGTTGCCTTTTCTGTGTTATTTATTGTTGTGGCAAAAGAGGTTGTAATAGTGACAAGAAAAGATAATGTAAGAACGTGAATAAACAAATAAGGGTAGTTGTAATGAAAACTGATTCTCCCAGAATGAGGAGTTAAATAAGCTCTCTCCTTAGTACCTTCTTCCTGTTTCCCAATTTTAGGCTAAAGAAGACACAAACACTTAGGCAGTTACCAGAGTCCTTAAAATCCTCCACGGCATTTTTAAAAATCTCCACAATTCTCTTGTATTTTGAGTAAAAACTAAATTGGAGCTGTATTGTTTTATTTCTTAAATCTCCTTTTTGTCCAATTATTTACAGTGGACATGATTGCTGGTGATGATCACAGCCTTAGTCGTCATATTCCAGAGGCAAATCTGTCCTAAACTTCAGTCATTGAACTTTCATGGATGGAGCTAACAGTTAATGATTGGTGTACAACAAAAGGTAGCATCCTTCTAGGAAGCTAATGTGGGCCACCAAGGGGTCAAGAAAAAAGTTATAGGCCAGGCACATGGCTTACGCCTGTAATCCCAGCACTCTGAGAGGCTGAGGCAGGCAGATCACTTGAGGTCAGGAGTTTGAGAACAGCCTGGCCAACATGGTGAAACCCTGTCTCTACTAAAAAATACAAAACTTAGCTGGGCATGGTAGTGCGTGCCTGTAATCCCAGTTACTTGGGAGGCTGAGACAGGAGAATCACTTGAACACGGGAGGCAGAGGTTGCAATGAGCCGAGATCGTGCCACTGCACCGTGCCACTGCACTATGGCCTGGATGACAGAATGAGACTCCATCTCAAAACAAACAAACAAACAAAAAAAGTTATAGTAGAATTAAAGTATTTCTAAACTTAGATTATAAGATTTAAAAAGAATGGTTTTTAGTTTCCAGTTTCCTGCAGTATCTGAGATGTCTACAAGGCAATATTAGGAATTGGAGTCAAAAAGTTGATGCTTCACAGCTTCTTGGACACTACAGATAGATAGTGAGAAAATAGTCAATGGTTGTCACATCCCAAGAACAGTAGGGGATTCCAGTAAATTTTATGTAGAGACATTGAGCCTCTGGATTTTAAGGACCTTGCTGAACTCTCAACTGGTCTTCTTCCCTATCTTTATCTCATGGTGGCAGCAGCCTCTCTGTATTAATGGGAAAACAGAGACCTGAACTCAGATGTGTTATAAACTGAACTTCTGTTTAGTGTTATCAGATATCTTTACAAGTTTTCCACCACTCTGGAGAGACGACAGATAGAAGGCAAGCTTGACTTCTTACTGTGCAAATGGAGCCCAACCAACCTAAAGGATAAGCCACCTAAAAGAGGTTCCTTTTTTGTTCCTACAATAGCTGCTAACACATTTAGGTGAGGAGGGGATATGCTGCATTAAGAATGCAAATATCACTTTTGTCTAAGGGTGTCTTCAGATGATGCCAGTAATTCATAAGTGTTCTCCCACCATCCAGAAAGGGCATCATTCAGAGAGTCCTCATCTCTCTACCACCACTTTCAGAGTCAATCGCTAGTACTCAACTCTCCAGCTTACCTTGCAGGTGGTAAAGAAAATGGAAGACTATTACATTTTATCACCTATATATTTCAGAAATGTTTCTTTTCTCTCAATATCATCACTTTTAGGTTATCTGATTAAGAAAGCTCCTACCCTATTCAGAGTCTAAGGATCAAATCTTTCTGTGATTCATTTCAAGAAGCTTTTGCTGAAGCACTGCTATGTAATGTTATGAATCAAATGGACAATCAATAAATATTGGATGATGATGGATAAAGTTTAAGCCACAGAGTAAAGACTGTGTTGTTGAGCTGAAAGAGGTCAGTTTTTATCAAGCATAATAAATAATAATTATTTTATGTGCAGATTTCTGATGGTCAGATCATTGTACAGTAGAGCATAATTGAAAGCAAATTCCCTCAGAGACCATTGGCCACTGATAAATGTTCAAATACATAATACAGCTCAATATGACTGTACTAAACAGGTAATAAAATGTTGGCCTTTGATCTCCCATGACTACTGGTTTCAGCTACTTCATAACCCCATGAGGCATGTCCTCAGGTATGTGCCTCTCTGGGCGGGCAGCTATTCTCTTGCATTTTCCAGCAATTGCTTGCCATCAGTAGGCCTGTCAGAATCAATGCTTCAGTTTCATAACTGTAACTGGATTGTCTGACTTCCTATTCAATTGGTATATGCCTCTTCTTATTTCTGTTTTTTTTTTTAAAAAAAATCAATAAATGGTTTGTGGTGCCTTAAATAGAGAGAAATCAGGTTTTACCACATTATGGAGTTGACATTTTCAACATTTATTTCTCAAAGAGGACCACTGGGTATGTCAGACTCAATGTGTAAGTTTCGGATTAATTGAATTGTTTGGTCCCAGGGATATATAATAATGCAAACACATTTCATGATGGAAATCAAAGAGCTCTACCATGCCCCGAACTTTATGCATATGAGTAGAAACAACTTTTTCTCTTTTTCTTGTCTGTCTTTCCTCCACTCACAAAACCCACCACTCATAATAAAGTTAGAGAAAGCATAAATAGCTTTATGTTTAAACCGGAGGCTGATGTTGAAACCACTAAAACATTATGGGTGTGAATAGAATGTGCATATATATTTATATATACATATATAAAGTGCAAATATTTATACAAATGTATGGACTTTATACATATCTACATATATATATGACATGAAGAGCTGAATCAGTGAATATATCTCTGCATTTAAGAGTAAATCATATTTGATGCAATTCTGCAAGTACATCTTGGCTTCATAAAACTGTGATAGTGGATTAAGTTGCAAAGGTGAATAAGACAGAGTACCTACCACCAAAAGTCCTGAAGTAGAAAGAAAATCTTCTAAAAAGAATTAGTAAGTTCATATCGTTTAGCTTTTGGTTAATAGCTTGGCTCCTATTAGGATCAGGTTTGCACCATTGATTGTGTATTGACTTGAATAAAAATACATTTCAAAATAATGTACAGTATTGACTAAAGATGGGACTACCTGCTTAAAATCAGATTCATTCGACATTTCATTGCTATCTCTAAGTATTCATTCTGCAGGAGGAAGAGATTTTTCCACTGCATAGAGAACATTATCAAATGTTTCTATCTTCCTCTGAAGCATTCACTATTAACTGCTGTTAGAGGAAGGATTCTAGACTGAGTGGGCCATTGGTTTGTTCTGGTAGGACAGTTTCTGAGTTTTAATGGATATATACTGTTTGGAAGAGAAAAGCAAAAAAATACCTGAGACAAACTTTAATATTTTGAGTGAGACTTAACTGATATGGTGTGTAGAATTTACCAATTCCTTTTAAAATTTAATTTCTTGTTAAACATGAAAGCTTGAAGTTCAGTAATATGAAAAGAAGAAAAATGTTCAGGTCATGAATATTTGCTTTTTAAAATAGCTTACTGCCGGGCGCGGTGGCTCAAGCCTGTAATCCCAGCACTTTGGGAGGCCGAGACGGGTGGATCACGAGGTCAGGAGATCGAGACCATCTTGGCTAACACGGTGAAACCCCGTCTCTACTAAAAAAAATAAAAATAAAAAATAAAAAAATAAAATCAAATAAAATAGCTTACTTTACTTCTACTTGCAAGCCAGATTTCCCTGTTTTTAAGTGAGTTTATTGTGGGAGTGGGAGGAGTTGAATTAGAACAAGACTCTCTATAAGGGAGCAACCTCTTCAGGACTTCAAAGCAAGGAAGGGATGAACAGATATTGAAAGATCAACTGCCAGGCTGGGCGCGGTGGTTCAAGCCTGTAATCCCAGCCCTTTGGGAGGCCGAGACGAGCGGATCACGAGGTCAGGAGTTCGAGACCATCCTGGCTAACACGGTGAAACCCCGTCTCTACTAAAAAATACAAAAAGCTAGCCGGGCGAGGTGGTGGGCGCCTGTAGTCCCAGCTACTCCGGAGGCTGAGGCAGGAGAATGGCGTAAACCCGGGAGGCGGAGCTTGCAGTGAGCTGAGATCCGGCCACTGCACTCCAGCCCGGGCGACAGAGCAAGACTCCGTCTCAAAAAAAAAAAAAAAAAAGATCAACTGCCTTACAACCTGAGATTCCCACTTGTTTGCTATTTTGTATGGCTATGTTTGCTTTCAACCTCAATAGGCTTCATTCATCTGCAAACTTCCTGTGGTCCTTGATCAAAAAGGCTGCAAAAAAAACCATGTCCTCATGTGCCAAGTAAAAATTTGGGACTATGATTGCAGCTTAAAAGTTGGTCATGGAGAAAATGTTTCTTAACAATGGTTTGAATTATATTTAGATTAGATATTTATTTTAGAAAATTTACTAGACAGTGGTCTATTTCATTTTATTATACTAATTATCTTTAGTTGCAAGAACAATGGTCATTTTGTGAGTTGTTAGTTCAACCATACATTGTTATATTTGTGAGACAAAAATAGCCAACTGTGAGCAATTTTATATGGCTTGACCTAATATAAAATTTTGTGTGCTTTGAATGTCTGTGATAAACACAGAGATGTATTCCCATGGAAACCATGCCCCATGCATGGTGAAGCAGCCAATATGGTGGTAAGGATTACACTGGCATGACTATCTACAGTCCAGGAAAGTATTATAAAAGATGTTGCTTGGAGTTCTGTGCAAAAGAAAATTCCACGTTTAATCAATGTATAGGTATATTAAGAAAGACATCCTCTTCTTTATGATTCACCATGACCAATGTCATAGTAAAGGCTTTGAAAAATTCTGCAGCAAATTAAATCATTTAGTTAAATAAATTCCATATGGTATGTTGTGCTGGGCCATAATATATCTTTTCTGATCAAATGCCTATCAGCATTTTATAGGAAAGCAATGTTTCATAATTCTCTGTAATTCAATTTGAGAAAGCAACACCAGACTGAAGTATTTTATAAACTTGACACTTGTATGTTCCTGTACCATTAAGGGTTAATACAGTGCCTTATCCTTATAGGGTTAACTTTACAAACTAAAAAAAAAATGACAGCTTTAGACTCACAATTTGTAATCTAGCTCTCATGCGGTGCATGCTGTTTTAAAGGAAATTATATCTACTCTCGTTATCCAGCAAACTGGCATTTCGTAAGATAAGTTATGTACTCTGAGTTGAAATAAATTCAGATATTTTTCTTTGAATACATTTCACAGCCAGGTCATAACATTCTGAACACTGTGACATTATCCTTCCTTAAAAGGTGTATGTTTGTTTTCTCATGTTAAACTTCATTTTTGTTCTATCTGTAATAATTGCCTGTGATTGCCTCAATGGGTATCATGAGGGAGTCCATTTCTCTTCCCTTAACCTATCTTTAAGCACCCAGTGTGGAAGCTGCAGTCCATGGTGCATCCATGTGTATTACCGGAGAAGATCAATAAATCTAAGTTCACAGCCAACACTAATTACTTTTTTTATTCTGGCAGAGATGGTGGCATTATTTAGACACAGTTGTAGAGCAAGTGACAAACAAGATACCTTTTTACAGACTCAGATTTCTAAGATACATTTACAACAGTGGTGAAAAATTACAGAGGGATGGCAGGTATACATGAACAGGTTTGCAACTAATTTGGTCTTGGGAGGTGAGATTGTCAGGCATGTCAAAAGCTAAGCCTCATTTAGCATCCTCCCCCCTCCAACATTTCTCAGACCTGTTTGCACTACCTCTTTTCTCCCTCTCCTCTAGCTTCAAACTTACCCTTTCTATTGGCTTCATCCTCTTGGAATATAAATATACTCGAGAATCTCTTCTCTTGAAAAGGAATCCACCCTCACTTCCACCTTCTTGTTTTCTCTCTCCCTCTCTTTCTTGGAGAAGCTGCTTGAATGACTACCCTATATTCCCTTCTCCACTTCCTGACCTCCCATGTGTGACTCCCTCCTTGATAGTAGGTAAACATTCTTGAGAAGATTCTCATCTGTTGTGAAGTCTTCTCTTATCCCCCCCTCTACTTCTCCCACATCTCATTTTAGATTTGGATATCTACCCCCACCATGAACTCCTACTGTCCCTTGAATGCTTCTCTATTCAGTCTTACCATTAAATAATGTAATGTTTTTCATTTTGTTTATGTTGATAAGAGGTAGAGTTTGTGTCTTCATCATCTTTGTATCCAGTGTCCAGGGTATTGCCTGAGGGCAGTTATAGGGACTTAATAATGCTCAAACACATCCAACCTTTTTCGATTAAATTTCTAAAGCCAAAATAAAAAATAAAAATAAAAAAGAAAGAAAAGAAAAAGAAATAGAAAAGCTCCCTGTTTGCAAATGTGCTGTGTATTTTGTGCTGTAAGCCTCTGATAAATGCAGTGGTGTTATCCAATTAACTTTCCAGTACTCAGGAGAGAGCCTTACAGGTTCTGCCAACTTACCATCAACTAATCTTAATTGTCTTTTGACCTATGCTAGCTGCATGGAGGGTAGGGGGATTAGCAGTAATGTAGAACTTTGAAATATTAGCATTATGTGCTATGTATATTATATAAGGAAATTTGACCGCTTTCAGAAAAAAATAGCACAAGTTCATATAGTATAGGCAGTATGACTTTGCTATTTAAATCAGTATCTCAAAAAGTTTTCATATGGAATTTTATTTTAAATTTCTGGACGAACTTGAATAATATGTTTAAAGTTTCATATTATAGGATCCTTATTTATAATGTCTAAATAACATTTTTATCCTTCCATAGCCTGAACAACATTAAATCAATATATAAAATCACAGTAATCATAAAATTGGAGTTTCACTATGTGCACTGAGGTCCTTCAGTGATTACCATGTGCTGCCAGGTAACACAATCCTACATCAGCTGTCAGTCCTCAGTTCTTACTCCTAGGCTCTGGCTACTTTGAGATGCTATTTCCAAAATGTCCTCTTCTCTGGCTATTCATGTCACCTTGAGGGGCACAACTCACTCGGAAAAGCTACTCTTGTAGAAGCCTCACTATCCGAGACCCCTAACAACTCATTATCATCCCTCCTCCCATCAACTTAAAGAACATGTATTCGGCCGGGCGCGGTGGCTCAAGCCTGTAATCCCAGCACTTTGGGAGGCCGAGACGGGCGGATCATGAGGTCAGGAGATCGAGACCATCCTGGCTAACACTGTGAAACCCCGTCTCTACTAAAAAATACAAAAAACTAGCCGGGCGAGGTGGTGGGCGCCTGTAGTCCCAGCTACTCGGGAGGCTGAGGCAGGAGAATGGCGTAAACCCGGGAGGCGGAGCTTGCAGTGAGCTGAGATCTGGCCACTGCACTCCAGCCCGGGCGACAGAGCGAGACTCCGTCTCAAAAAAAAAAAAAAAAAGAACATGTATTCCACAATACAGGTCTTATGAGGGCAGGGCAGAATGGGGTGGCCCTCTCTCCAAAATCAATATGTGAGTTGAGAAAAACATGAGACATTTTGTTCTCACCAAGGAATCTATAGACAGTAGTGATCTTGGGGTCCCCAACTGGAACCAAGAATACACTGACCCAGAGACACAATGAGGTAAGTTTTATTCTCCAGATTTTTACAACTGTGCCACTAAGGTATTCATTCAGTCATCATTTTTGAGCTGGCAAGGAAACTTAAACCAAATGCTTTTAATGCTTACCATATCATGCTAAATTCCACCAAACTTTTAAAGAAGAACAAACATGAATTCTTTTCAAACAATTCTAAACAAATTAAAGGGGATGGAATTTTCCAAACTCATTCTACAAGGTCTGCATTACTCTGACAACAAGCCAGAAAAGAGCACAACAATAAATAAAGAAAACTACTAGCCAATATCACTGATAAACACAGATGCAAAAATCCTTAGCAATGTACTAATGACATGGAAGAGGGGAAGGGAAGCGCTGGGTAGAGGAGGGCATGGTCCCTGGCTGGGGCTCCACTCCCGGGCCTGTGCCCATGCACCAGGTGAGGACAGGCATTTTTGTTTTCCTACCCAAATGTTGCATTTCCCAAGACCACCATGGCCCACCACAACCCCATCCTGTTCCACCCCAAGATCCTAGCAGGCTGACACACAGGTGGCTGTATGTTGAGAGGAGAACATCAGCAGAGGACACATGGGCAGTTGGACTTTGGGAGGAACGCACCAACAGGCACCGGCACTCCAGCATGCCACCAACTAGCAGAATGACGCAGTGTTTGCCCGGGGCAGTCAGAGAAGAGTCAGGCCACCAAAAGGCCCGATGCCCAGGGAGAACCATCTCCCTTCTGGCTCCCCCATCTGCTGAGAGCTACTTTCACTCAATAAAACCTTTCACTCATTCTCCAAGCCCATGTGTAATCTGATTCTTCTGGTACACCAAGGCAAGAACCCCAGGATACAGAAAGCCCTCTGTCCTTGCCTAATTGAGCCGAGTAACACAAGTCACCTATAGACAGCTAAACTAAAAGAGCACCCTGTAATACACATCCACTGGGGATTCAGCTGTAAACATTCACCCCAGACACTGCTGTGGGGTTGGAGCCCCACAGTCTGCCTGCCTGTATGCTTCCCTAGAGGTTGGAGCAGCAGGGCACTGAAGAAGCAAGCCACACCCCTATCACATGCCCTGCGATGGGGACAAGGGAAATTTTCCCATTTCACTAACAAATCAAACCAACAGCACATCAAAAAGATTATACACTATGATTAAGCAGGATTTATCCTAGGGATGTAAGTTTCAACATATGCAAATCAAAAAATGTATGTTATTATATCAACAGAATGAAGAACAAAACCATATGATCATCTCAGTAGATGCATAAAATAGCATGTGACAAAATTCAACATCTTTTCATTGTAAAAACTCTCAAAAAATCAGATAAAGAAGAAATATACTTCAACACAATAAAGACTATATTTGACAAATCCATGGCTAATATCATACTGAATGAGGAAAAAGTAAAAGCTTTTCCTCTAAGAACTGAACAAAACATGGATGCTCATTCTCACTACTCTTACTCAACATAGTACTGGAAGTCCTAGCAAGAACAATTAGGCCAGAGAAAGAAATAAAGGGCATCTAAATTGGAAAAGAGAAAGTCAGTTTGTCCCTGTTTGCAGATGACATAAACTTATTTATAGAAAAACATAGACACTCCACCAAAAAATTCTTAGAACTGATAAATTCAGAAAAGTTGTGAGATACAAAATAAACATACAACAATAGTAGCATATCTTTATATCAGGAAAAGAAATCAGTATGTCAAAATTCTAATGAATGAATTAAGAAAGAAATCAAGAAAACAATCTTATCTATAATAGTTACAAAATTTTAAAAAAACCATGAAAATAAATGTAACCATGGAATTGAAAGATTTCTATATTGAATACTATAAAGCAGCAACGAAAGAAACTGAAGAGAACACACACACAGGAAGATAACCCATGCTCATGGATTGGAGGAATAAATATTGTTACAATGGCCATACCACCCAAAATGATCTAGAGATTTAGTGCAATCTTTATAAAAATACCAATGGCATTCAACACAGAAATTAAAAATAAAATCTTAACATTCACATGCAACCACAGAAGACCCCAGATAGCCAATGTAATCCTGAACAAAAAGAACAAAGCTGAAGGCATCACTCTATCTGACTTCAAAATATATTGCAAAGATATGGTAACCAAAAAAGCATGGTATTGTCATAAAAACAGGCAGACACAACAATGAAACAGAATAGGAAACCTAGAAGTAAATCCACATATTTACAGCCAACTGATTTTTGACAAAAATCCCAAGAACATACACTGGGGAAAAGTCTCTTCAATAAATGGCACTGGATACACTGAATATCTGCATGCAGCAGGTTAAATACCCATATTTCACGTTACACAAAAATCAACTCAAAATCGATTAAAGACTTAAATGTAAAACCCAAATCTATGAAAGCACTAGAAGAAAACTTAGGGGAAACACTTTGGGACATTGGTATGGGAAAATATTATGAATAAGGCTTCAAAACCACAGGCAAGGAAAACAAAACTAGACAAAAAGGGATTAAGTCAAACTAAAAAGATTCTGCATGGCAAAGGAAAAAAAATCAATGGAGTGAAGAGATAACCTGCAGAATGGGAGAAAATATAAATTATACATTTAACAAAGTTTAATATCTAGAATATACAAGGAACTCAACAGCAAAATAAATAAATCATTTGATTTTTAAAATAGGCAAATGATCTAGATGGATAGTTCTCTAAGGAAGACCCACAAATGGCCAATAAGCACGTGAAAAGTGCTCAATATCACTAATCACCAGGGAAATATCAAAACCACAATGAGATGTGATCTTACTCCAGTTAGAATGTCTATTGTCAAAAAGACAAAAATAAGAAATGCTGGTGAGGATGTAGATGAAAGGAAACTCATAAACTATTAGTGAAAATGTAAATTAATACAGCCATTGTGGAAAACAGTCTGGAGATCCCTCAAAAAACTGAAAATAGAACTATCATATGATCTCACAATTCCACTACGAGGTAAATATTTAAAGAAAATAAAATAAATATGTCAAAGAGATATCTACATTCCCATGTTTACTGCAACATTATGCACAATAGCCAAGATATGGAATCAAGACAAGTATCCACTAGCAGATGAAAGGATAAAGAAAATGTGGTACATTTACACAATGGAATACCATTCTGCCAATAAAAAGAGTGAAATTGGCCTGGCATGGTGGCTCACACCTGTAATCCCTGCACTTTGGGAGGCCAAGGTGGGCAGATCACGAGGTCAAGAGACCAAGAGCATCCTGTCCAACCTGGTGAAACCCAGTCTCTACTAAAAATAAAAAAAATTAGCTGGGCATGGTGGCGCACGCCTGTAGTCCCAGCTACTTGGGAGGCTGAGGCAGGAGAATCGCTTGAACCCAGGAGGCAAGGGTTGGAGTAAGCTGAGACCACGCCACTGCACTCCAGCCTGGCGACAGAGTGAGACTCCATCTCAAAAAAAAAAAAAAAAAAAAAAAAAAAAAGAGTGAAATCCTGTCATTTGTTACAAAATACAAAACAACATGTGGTAACTGGAGGACATTATGTTAAGTGAAATAGGCCAGGCACAGAAAGATAAATATCACATGTTCTCACTCATATATTGAAACTAAAAAAGTTGATCTCCTAGAAGTAGAGAGTATAATAGTGGTTACTAGAGGTTGAGATGGGTAGAGGAAAGGGGAGAATTAGGGAGAGGCTGGTTAACAGATACAAAATTGCAATTCAGTTGGAGCAATAATTTCTAGTGTTTTATACCACAGTAAGGTGACTGTAGTTAATAATAATTTATTGTATATTTTCAAATAGCTAGAAGAGGAGATTCTGAATGTCCACAAAATAAAGAAATGCTAAATATTCGAGGTGAAGGATATGCTGATTATCTCAATTTGATCCATGCACATTGCATTCATGTATCAAAATATCCCACTGTATCCCATAATTATGTACCATTATTTTGTCAATTAAAATTTTTTAAAATGTCTACTGTAAGAAAAAAAAACTAAACCAAACAAAACCCAGTTACCATATCAGATAGATTTTCATAAGCAATATTCAGCCCGGTTTTCTGGCCTATAAAGCTAGGAATCTGTTTGTCATGAATTACAAAGGAAGCACTCTGAGAATTTATGTCAGCAGGCAAACTTGTCTACCATCTCCTGCTATAGTATTCTAAGGAGCTGAATGGAAAAACTGGGCTAATGATGTTTTCATTTGTATTTTACAGGGAAAAGCTCAATAGAGATGACTGATTTCATGACATGAGAGGGCTTTTTCAGAATGAAATAATGAATTGCATTATTAATATTGTAAATGCCCTGCCCGGATTTTCTCTACATAATTAGAATGAAAGGCAATTCCCCAATGTAGAAGGGTGTGACTGTCTTCCAGAGAAGTGGAGAGTCAATGCATCACCCGCGTAATTTACGAAAACCGCCCACTTTATTTCAGGTGCTTTTTCAGATGATCATGCTTTTTGGACTTAAATTCTCTGGATAATTTCTCCACTTCTCCTCTCTGTCATGTGTACATCAAAGAATAACGACTTGGCCTGGAACAATTGAAAAATTAATAACCAAAGCAAGGGTTTAAGAAATCCACAGTAATGACACAAATGAGACCTATCACATTAGAAAATCAAAATGAAAACACATTAAACACTTCAAAATTTAATTAGAAAAAGTTCCAAGTTCAGACCACACTGAGGCCATTATGCACCAGAAGCACTCTATATTGGAACCTGAAGAGGAGAGTCGTTTTGGTGAAATATGACCTTGGGAAGGAGGTAAGATCTGCTCACTGCTTCTTTTACTTTATCTGCCTTTTAAGGCTCACCTCTTAACATTTTATAAAAGGCCAATCCAAAGCAAGCATCTCTTCAATTTAACCTTCACAGGAGACAGAATTCAGTCTTTTATTTTTCCCAATAATAATGATACTGCAATTGACTTGAGACTGCTCACCACGAACCATTTGAAAATATTTTTTCAAATTAATACACAAATTATGAAACATACATTGGCTACCGATCCCTGTGACCAATTCCCATTGACTTTTAAGTCCAATACTATATCTCAGGTAAGGATGACTT
Organism: Trachypithecus francoisi; assembly: GCF_009764315.1. NCBI lineage: Eukaryota > Metazoa > Chordata > Mammalia > Primates > Cercopithecidae > Trachypithecus > Trachypithecus francoisi. The sequence continues at coordinate 71,634,461 of NW_022681453.1, read as the reverse complement.
TTCTCCCTTGCAACATAATGGGATGAAGGCGAGGCATGTGGGTTATATATGTTTAGAATGAATCATCTTTCTTTTCTGCTGCCCTTTTCATACAAATTGTATATCCTCCGAACATTTTAGAGACTTCTGTAACATAGGAGAGTATAAAGAATATATTACAAGAGACAGGAGAATAGACAAGCTTCCAATCCTATGTGAAGTTTATATGGTACCTATCTTTAAAGACTTTATATATTTTGCATTACTCCTTCACATCTTAGAATTAAACCCACTTTGTTATGCATTTAGTTCTCAAGTTATCTGCTTGATGAGCAGCATTGCCACCAACTGCAGTTTTATCAGTAATAAAGCTGAGACAAACTGAGGTTCCTACAAGGTCACACACTAAGTACAGTGACTAAAGACTAGCACTCAAGTCTCATAGGAGCCATTTAACACAACCCTGAAGATAAGCACTGGGTGACTTTGGGAGGTATGTGTGACAGGGTTCGGTTATTACAAAACTTAGCATACTCACATTTCCCCCAAACCAACTTCGTGATTTGTATAGTTTCTGAACAGAAATATATATTTGCAAAATAGTTATAGAAAACTTTTGGATGCATTTCTATTAAGAACTGCATGTGTATTTCCATTAAAGTCTGTGTGTCCTGAACCAAGCCTGCTGCAGCCTGTGACCATCTGTCATTTAGAGTCTCCTTTCTTGACTATCCTTGGAAGCTTCTTTTTCACTTTTTGCTTGGTTGATCAAAAGCTTTTACCTCTCACTACTGGTTGTTAGTTCTCATTCCTCAATTTCATAATACCCTTCAAAAGGTTAGTTTGGTAATATAACCTCATTTCAATATCCCTAAGAAAAAGCACAGGAATTATAAAAATACTACTCATTGTCTTCTTCTTTCTTTTCTTTTGAAGCAACTGACTTGCTTGACCTAGGTGGTTGTGTTTCTTTGATGTATGCCAGCTTTCAATGTGGTGAGAGGTGCGAGTCCAGATACCTTATTGCTGGATTCCTGTGCTCATTTTTTTACCGTTATAGCAAGGTGATAATTTTGGATGGGAGGGCACTGCTTAAGCAGGCATGGGGAGTGGAGTGAGGACCAACCTGGGCTGCCTGAAAAAGGTCAAAGCACTAGGTCAGTCCATGAATCTGGGAATACTCGCTCTGTTCAGGAAAAAAAAAGGTTCTTCCATAGGGCAAGTGCAGCTACCACAATGTCAAGAACTGCCACTTCATGAATAGTGCCAGACCCTCTTCTGAGATATAATACCAAGAGAAATATTATCTGTCCCATTTCCAGATAAAGAATCTCAGCTTCTTTTAGAAAAATTTACAGTTACCTGAAGAAGCCGGAATTTTCCACAAATTCTTCCAGGATTATGTGTATAAGCAAATCTTTATCACTTACATGAAAACACACACACTCATACACAGTTTTCTAGTAGGGAGAGCAAAATTTTGGTGAGATAGATGCGGCTAATACATGAATAGATAAAATACTACACATAACTCTTTATATATTATTGAGTAGAAACAAATCATGGTGTATTTTTAGTGAGTTATTTCAGGCACAAAAACATGCCTCATGGAGAATACAATGGTTGTAGCAGTGTATTATAATTCAATAGTGGTTTAAATGCAAATGAATCACAGGTGGAATGTCCACTTCTTCCCAGCTCAGCTGTAAGACACTAGCTTTTTATTTGTCATACCTCAAGGAAAAAGAGGATTGGGGTAGCTACAGAGAGTCCAGTTACTAATATGGCTTGGAGGACCAATGGAAGGCACCCACCTGGCCAACATGGTGAAACCCCATCTCTACTAAAACTACAAAAATCAGCCAGACATGCTGGTATGTGCCTGTAATCCCAGCTACCCAGGAGACTGAGGCATGAGAATCACTTGAACCTGGGTGGCAGAGGTTACAGTGAGTCGAGAACACACCCCTGCACTCCAGTCTGGGTGACAGGGTGAGACTGTGTCTCAGAAAAAAAAATAAATAAATAAAACAAAACAAAAACAAAAACAAACAAAAAAAACCGTTCATAACCCCAGGGCTGGGCATGCATGCGTTTTCTCTGTGATCCACCCCTCCATCTGAGTAGTGAACTGAAACTGAAGTCCTCAGATCAGCAAGGATGCTAGTTGTACTAGGCTATTCTTGCATTGCTATAAAGAAATTCTGGAGCCTGGGAAATTTATAAGAAACGAGGTTCAATTGGCTCATGATTCTGCAGGAAGCATAGCACTGGTATCTGCTTCTGTGGGCAGCCTCAGGAGGCTTACAATCATGGTGGAAGGCTAAGTATGAGCAGGCACCTCACATGGCAAATGCAGGAGAGAGAAAGAGAGGGAGACAGAGAGAGACAGAAAGTGAGAGAGAAAGAGAGAGAGAGAGAGAGAAAGAAAGTAGGGGGGTGCTACACACTTTTAAATGACCAGGTCTCATGAGACTCACTATCATGAAGATAGCACTGAGCTATGAGGATATACCCTCATGATCCAAACAACTCCCACCAGGCCCCACCTCCAGCACTAGGGATTACAATTCAACATGAGATATGAGCAGGGACAAATATCCAAACTATAGCACTAGGCATCTCCGAGGGGCCCTCTGATGCTGACCAGAATTCAGTATGTGTGCTACAAAGACCCGGGAAAGCCAGCTGGTGGTGCTGATAGAGCCAAATACCTCTCAGGATAACAAGGATACGGTCTCCAGATTTGATATAATACAGAACAGCTTCTTCCATTTGCCGCTTTTCCTCCACCAAATCAAAAGGCATCAAATTAATGAAGCTGTGGCTTGTTGACATTACAGTTGATTACAGAAAGACATGTTTGAGTGACAGGTAAACAATAGCAAAGGAATGAGTTTCCATAAATACTTATTTATTTATGAAGAGTATGTGGCATGTAGAATAAATAAACCTGTAGTCATTGTTTCTTATTTGAAGTTTGTAACCTGTCGTCATAGGTTAAATAACTGTCAGGAAAGCTCATACTTGTGATATTTTAAATAGGAGCTGAAATTGGTGTTTCCCTAAGGTACATGATGTTTCTAAATATTGATAGTTCTCTCTTTTCTACAAAAAGGTATTTGTAAATATACCTTTAAATGAGAAGTCAAAATATGTTTTCCATGCACAGAAACGGATCAAGAGGTGGAATGGAGTTGAGGTGTGAACAGAGAAACGTTGATGTATGTTATATGGTTGCTCTCTTTTTGCAGCTATTTTTATATCTTTTCAGCTTCCTCCAGATAAATCTAGTTTATTTCCTGTTATTTCTTACTATTCACTTTTAATTGTTCCCCAACAATAAACTATTTTATTTAATCCATTTTTGAAAATTTATATAACCATATTCAGAGACAAGGCTTTGAGCATTTTTTCTTTCTTCCACTAACATTCTGTACCCTAAATAAGTTCTCCCAGGCTCACTTACTACCTCCGTTTGCTTTGTATTTTTTTGTTGTTGTTGTCTCCCTATCTTCTTTGTCCTCTTCTATATCCATTCCTCTCTCTCTCTGTTTTGTTTTTTTGGGTTTTTTTTTTTTTTTTTGAGACAGAGTGTTGCTCTGTCACCCAGGCTGAGTACAGTGGCACGATCTCAGCTCACTGCAATCTCTGCCTCCCGAGTTCAAGTGACTCTCCTGCCTCAGGCCCCTGAGCAGCTGGGACTACAGGCACATGCCATTGCACTCAGCTGATTTTTGTATTTTTAGTAGAGATGGGGTTCCATTTTGTTGGCCAGGCTGGTCTCGAACTCCTGACCTCAGGTGATCCATCCACCTCGGCCTCCCAAAGCTCTCTATTTTTATAATAATTACGTTGACTTGTTCTTCTGGTTGCAGCTGCAGCTTTTTCCAGTTTTCTCAAGAAAACTTTTTCCAGGTTGTCACAAGAAAAAAAATCTCTTTATTTCCTGTCTATATGTGTTTTGTTTTTGTTTTTTTGCTTTCCACATTTATCCTTCCCATTCCTGTATCTTCATTAACTTGTACATTTTTAGGAAAGCAAAAAGAACATAAAGCTTGAAAGTTTCAAAGTCAAAGGAAAAGAGAAAACTCAAGCTTGCCTCAGAAGAGATTGTGTCCCATTTCTGCAGTAGAGTTCATGGAATTTGTTCAAAAAGTGAGAGGACATAAGGGAAGCTGTGCTGGCCTGTGTGTCATTTAAATTAGAGAGCTTGCATGTTGATATACACCACTGATAAAGGAAATTAGACAGCTTCTACTTTTTATGAAAAGAAGTACAGTGGCAAGGTTGTCTCACACCGTAAGATAAGCAAGATTCAAAGGAAGGGGATAGTCATTCTGGTGTTATCATTCCAATTCTATCCAGCTTATTTACATAGGCCTGAAAATGAGAGGATCCCAGAATATCCACTCGACTTAAAAAAAATCTTAACAGCCTTAAAAAGGGATTATTTAGTTGTGCTACACACATGTGCATGCACACACACATACACATCCCAAGAATGACACACCTATTGATGAGAGTTGAAAACCCATCAGATATCCAAATGAGTATGTATCTAGAGTTATCTATACTATGCGTTATATGACTGAACCATATTCAGATGTTTTTCTAGTTTTGGAAGATATCTGATGCCATGAAGATACAGACACTATCTTGTGGGAAACCCATGGTTTCCAGTCCGAACATAATCAAATAAGGAACTCATTTCTCTCTGTCTCTGTCTGTCTCTCTTTCTCTCTCTGTTGCACTCTCTCTCTCTCATCTTATAACAGCAATGCTTAAAGAGAACATTTATACATTCTACCCAAATCCCCTTTATACACTGGCATATATCTTCAGTGTGCATGTGTATGTGTCTGTGTGCATGTGAAGTTACACATTTTGTTAAGCAGAAAAGCTCTAGTGAAATATCATCGCCTCTAGAAGGAAAGAAGGACTAATTTGATTTTTCTGATTCCAATACACAGTGCTATCAATGAGTGGAGATAGCACTGAGATAATGCAGAACATGATAAACAGCCGGTGGAATGGCAGCATTCCATAATAATGCCAATGCTTGCAGTCCCGTCACTCCCATTGCTCCGTGGGGAGGATCTGGTAACTGCTAACCCAATAGTAGCAGGAATTTGTGATGTTTCCTAGAGGTGCAGAGGGAAGTCTCATTGGACATAGTTTCTTGCATTTTGCTGTAATTTGTGGAACACATGGATTTTAAATCTACAGGTAATCATGTAAATACAATATTGAGTAAGACACAAACCTCTAGGTTCCCCCAATCTCGGTCGCAAGCCAACCAGCTGCCCTTCCCACTCTACTTCTACTCCACGCAAAGCACAGAACCAGCCAACACCAGAAAAGAATTGTGTTATCATATTTTCTCATAGTTGGATGGCCATTCTGTTACTCTGATTTTGAGAAAATCAAAAGTATTACCTTTGAGGAACAATTAACATCTATTTCCAGTCCATTATTCCTTTTCAGGACAAAGGGCTGTATTTCACAGGCTTTTAAACAGGATATGGATATCTCATCAAATATCAGTGGTCTGAGCTACAGCTCTGGCACCAGGCATACTGCCAAAAATGTGACCAAGTTTAAAATGATCGATGCTAAATCATATTCCTCTTAAGAACAGTGTAGGCCGAGTGAGGCATACCTACTCATACACTCAGGTCTCCTACCTGGGAAATTCATGGTTCTCTCCCAAGAAAAGAATTATGTTTTTTTTTTCACAATATGTAGAAACTAGAAAGGAACTGCACATCTGAGGTAAAATGAAAACAATTTAGTTCTGTTGAATGTCACCCTCTGTTGTTGATTCCACACATCTGTGCATCTTTTCCTTATCCAAAACGTCATTTAAATGTGCTAGTTCCTGATGAAGATGTGGAAAATATGTCACGAACGCTGACTGCATTCATTTTTTATAGACTAGGGGTTAAAATTCGCTGCACACAGAGTTACCTCATGTTTGAAAGTCCACGTACAGTCAGATAACGTGCTTATGCTTTGCTCGTAACTGAAACACCAAAGACTTTGGCTTGGAAATTTCTCAGTTTCCAAAGACCATTGCTTTTTCACCATGGTTAACCAGAACCTAGCTCACACATTCACGGGGAGAAAATAAAGGCTCTAATGGCTGAATGTAGCAAATGCAGCACAGAAGCTCAGACCTCCTAGGGAAGCCTGAACATGGTGATATCCTTCTCCATTTGCTGCTTGCTAATGAGGTCAAGGCGTGTCCTCCTGTAAATCCTGACAACCTAAGAGGGGTGTGTGATTCATCTCAGCTCCCTTCCCAGATGACAAGCAAGTTGTACACTGTATTCCATTCCATTCCATTCTCCCTTGTTTATTTGCCCTGGCAGTCCACTGCAGCTCTTGTGTAGCTGGGAGCCCACAGGGCATGTGTGACCTTTCTCAAGATGTTCCCAGCTGTCCTGTCTCTGTCCTTCTTGTATTTTTCTATCTGTTGCTTCTTTTCAGAGGTTCCTCTTCCTCTTTCCTTGATTTTCAGTTTTTCTCACTATAGGCATCTCTCTCTCTCCCTCAGATTGTCTGCGTCTTGCAGTTTTGTTACTTTACAAACTGCTATGTTGTTTTATCCCTGCCTTTCTTTTCTTTGAAATACATTTTTCATGTTTATTTTAGAGTTTATTTGTATTTTTTCTGTTTTGTTTTTGGCAGAAGGAGCTCAGCACTTGACCCAGTAAGCTAACACTTTCGGAAGATGTTGAGTGATGGAAAAGCAAATTTTTTAAAATCTCTATTACTTTCCTGTCTTCTTTCTTACTTGCTGCTCATTCTCGATGTCCTCATGTCTATTTCACTGTCCTGTTTCATACTGTGCTTCCTCCTCTTAAGCATTACTTTCCCTACACTTAGCTGCTATTTCAGATCTTTAAACATCCCACAGTAGTCAGAATGGGACTGAGTACTGACCTGTGAGATGCTTACCACCAGAAATATTTTGCAAGTTCAGGCTTTTGAAAGAAACAACAGAACTATATATTATGTTTTATATGTCTGTTCGGGAAACTTAAGACATATGAGGGCTTGGCAGAAACATCATCAACATTGGAGTAGTTCTTAGTCATTTCCACAGAGAACAGTCTTACAGCCTATCACCGTCTTCTAGAAAATGGGTACTGATGCTTATGGAAAATAAATGAGAACAAGAAAGATTTAGGAAATGTTTCCAAGTCTTTTGAGGAAGACTGAATTAATACAAACTGTGAGATTACTGGAGTAAGACTGACTATTTTTGTGTTGTAATATGCCAATGAACCATGACCTTTGCAATGCACTATCTGTAAATATAAAGGTATATTTAATAGAAGAAATTTTTCTGATATTCAGGGCTTAAAGGCTCAAATTCGCCTTTAAAATTTTTTTCTCCCATTACTGGCAGGAACAACATTTTTAGATCTCATTCTTTACCTTAAAATATGATTTTCAGCCAAGAAAGCTTTACTCTAATCCAAAACAAAATTTATGTGCTACAAAACACAGGAGCAAAGATTATATTCAACTCATCTTTGGCAATCAATGCAGGGAGCTATTTTATTCCCTCCTTTTTCCGTACCTGCCAACACACTTCCTATGGATACGTTTCTTCTCTTAAATCTAGAGAAAAACTGGAAGTGAGAAAGTCTGTATTCAATGAACATGGCAGGTTTTATTAATGTAGACACAGATATGTCACATAAATTAAAAAATAGTACATAGTTATCTTTGCATTATTTTTTTCTTTTAAGATAACTTTGTATATTTACCACTTAATTTTATAAAACTCTAAATAACTTCTCAAAAATCGCATCAGATAAAATAATATTCTTTTCTTTTCTTTTTTTTTTTTTTTTTTTTTTTTTGAGGCGGAGTCTCGCTCTGTCGCCCAGGCTGGAGTGCAGTGGCCGGATCTCAGCTCACTGCAAGCTCCGCCTCCCGGGTTTACGCCATTCTCCTGCCTCAGCCTCCCGAGTAGCTGGGACTACAGGCGCCCGCCACCTCGCCCGGCTAGTTTTTGTATTTTTAGTAGAGACGGGGTTTCACCGTGTTAGCCAGGAGGGTCTCGATCTCCTGACCTCATGATCCGCCCGTCTCGGCCTCCCAAAGTGCTGGGATTACAGGCTTGATAAATATTCTTTTCTAAATAAAGTTCTGGATCTTCTCCATTTGCCAATAATTATTTAAAAATGAATTTATGGTCTAGAAGTCTCAAAGAGCTAGTTATTCATGAATTTGTTGTTATTGACTACAGTCAAATGCTAGTAGTTAAATATATAGCAAATTCTTATGAAGCTAGAAAAGCCATTCATAAGTGGTAAAAAAAACTCTAGGAGATTTCCCCTTGGGTTAAAGAATAAGAAAGTAAAAAGACAAGTTCATCTGAATCAGAACCTTGATGTCCAATAGCTCTTGCTGACACTCTACATGCTGACAAAAGTTTTTTCTTCCTTTTTTTCCAGTCCTTTTTGTCTCCCTATTTTTTTTCTCTGTATTGAAAATGATGCTCATTTTGCTTCTAAGTGATGAAGGAGAAAGAAATGCCTGTTTCACAGATCAAAAGCAGGCACTGCTTTAGAGCAACACTGGCTAAATGTCTTATATCACAACTCTCTCTGGTTTTATCCATCATCGCCAACATTTTCTCTTTTGCAGCTTTGAGGGTGGCAGGGATAGGTTATATATTATTAGTGGAATACAAAGAAACACAAGGGTGTATAAGAAGCCCTGGTTTCAGAACCTCAGTGTGCCAATACCAAACTAACCCATAGAGACTCATAGTCTTCTAAGAGTATTTATTTATTTGCAAATACTTATTGAGTTTCTATTATCTTGCCTCTAGATTATTGAAACAGTCTCCTAATTGGTCTCTCACCTTCTGCTCTAGCCCTTCTTCAATCTATTCTCAACTCAGCAGTCAGAATGATCCTGTTACGAACTAAGTCATTCATTCAATCCTCTTCTCCAAGGCTCCTCAGTTCACGCAGAGTAAAAGCATAGGTCCTCATACAGTTCCACACATGGTCCTCCAGCATCTCTTGAACCCATCCCCTTTTAGTCTCCTCTCACTTGCTCTACTCTGTCTCAAAGATGTCCTCCTTATTTTTCAAAGCCACCAGGTAAGCTCCCACCTCAGAGCCTTTGTGGCTGCCCTTCTCTCCATCAGTTGCTCCCCTCCTGCCCCTAGCCACAGTTAGGCCTCTCCTGGTGTCCCTATCTAAAATTGCAACCCCACCCTCTATGTTCCCCATCCCCTGTTCTTGCTTTCTTTTTCCCCTTATCACTTATCAGTATCTATGATACCATATATTTTTTCTTATTTAATTTGTTTATTTTTTATGTTTCCAACTAAACTGTAACCTCCATGAAGGCAGGGATTTTTTATGTGTTTGTTTCATTCTTATATCTAATGGTACCTAGGAAAGTGCTTGGCATTCAATAAACCCTACATTAATATACTTTGGGTTAATGAACTGGTGAAGGAAATCCAATAGTTAATAAGACAGACATGGTCACTGCCCACAAATATATCAATCGACTGGGAAAGACCATACACATTTAAAGAAATAAACTATCATTTTAAACTTTGGTAGGTACTATAAAGAATGAACAAGATACTGAGGCAGAGGATAGCAGGAGAGCAGATGTAGCTTAGACTCAATGGTCAGGAAAGGCCTTCCTCTGGGTAAGATTTGAAGGATGAGATAAAGCTAAACATGAGATGGTTTGGGGATGGGGGGCAGTGAGCAATCGAAGAACCATCAGAATAGAGGGGAGAGCAAGTGAAAAGACCGCGGTGTCCTGTGATAGAGCAAATCTCGGTGTATTGAAAGAATGAAAAAGACTTGTGAGGCTGGATCAAAGTTGTCTGAAGAGGAATAACATAATTGTTCACATGTGTGGGGCTATACTAAGATGCCAGACACAGTCCTGAGAGCTATTTCTAGATCTGCTCACTAACTCTCCTAATAATCCTATGCAGTGGATAATATCACATTATCCATTTCATAGGAGGAAACAGGGTACATGGCTCGTAAGTGATGGGGCTGGAGTTCCAGAAATATTCCATGCATAAGCACAAAGTGCTTAAACACACTTCCTTGGATCCCCAACACACCCATTTAAGTGTAGAATTTAAGTGTAGAATGGGTGTGTGGAGGATCCAAGGAAGTGTGTTTAAGCACGATGTGCTTATGCATGGAATATTTAAAGATCAGGCAATATAGTTGCCAGAATATATAGTCCATAGTCCTTTCATCTGCGAAAAAAAATGAAGTGAGGAGAGCAATATATTATTTTGACTTCACGGGGAGGAAGATTGGCAGTACAACTTTTACACAATTACAGAGACAAACAAGTGCAGTGCAAGAATGAAACCCTATCTTGCCTTAGACTCCACAGGTTATCTGCCCTGGATCAATCAGGCATGCCCCTGCACACTCACAGGCCACTGCCCGCATGCTCTGGATGCAGGGGGCTGTGTGCACACAGGCACACACATATCTTATTCTCAGCCACCTCCTTGAAACAACCAGGAATACAATCCAAAAGGAGTGCTTTGTGTTTCTGAGAATCCTCAAAGAAGCTTTGAAAGACTTGAAGAGAAATGATCTTAACAAAAGAACAAAAAAAAAAGAAACTTGAAAGTGAACAGAAGTTCTGAAGTGTGTGGGGGTGGAAAAAGCTTTCTTGGAAAGGAACAGTAAGGAGATAGCTAACTCAAAGCGACCAGAATAGCTTAGCGAGCCGAGAATTGAGAATTTTGTGACTTGGTGGTTCTGCTCCATAGGGAAACTGCTGGTTCCCGGGGAGAATGCATCTTACTCTGCTCCCTAGGCAGGTCCAGTTTCTGGACTTCCCTGGCCACACAGCTGGAGATTTCCACATCATATATTCTGCTTGTCTTAGAAAATTGAAGGACTGATTTTCTGGGCCTTCTGACTGACCAGAGAGCGTTCTTTGTGAGAGACACAATAGCTATCAATTCCTTTGTGCAGTGTGCTTTGCCAAGTTCCATGAGGGCAGCAGTCCCTGCTATCTTTGTGTAATTCTGGGCAGTCTGAGTCCCACAAATTGGATTTAGACAGCACTTGCGAGTTCTCACACAAGCCCCCTTGTTGGTAATATCATTTGGCATATGTAGCAAGCATTCATTTTTATCAGAGTGTTAATTGTTACCCGTGGCAGTAGCAAGCCAAAAAAAAAGCACAGGCAGAAAAAAAGCCACGTCTGCTCAATTAAAAGGGGTAAATGGCTTGGCGACACGGCAGGGTGCTGAGGACACAAAGAGCAGGTAAAAGAAGTGACCTGTGGTGTTGAAGTTTATTTGTTTGAACAGCTGAGAATTATCTCCTGACCTAAGTCACCTCCATAACAGGTGGCCCTTTCTGTCTGAGTCCCACAGCACTTGGCTTGAGAGAGTATCCAATCTCATTCATGTGGAAAAGATCAACTCTTTTTTCCCCCTGTAAGGAAAAAAAAAGGAATGTGAATGGCTGTTCAATTGTAATCACTTCTTTGAGTGCCTCTGTGCGGAAAGAATGCTTCCTCACCTATTCCTCAGTTTCCACATCTGTAAAATATGGAAACTACGACTTGCTCTATTTTCCTTCAGGGGCCTTTTGGGAAAACCATACAGTAACCAAAAGAAAAAAAAAAAAAAGACAACACATTACGAATGGTACGTGCAAAGTCACAAAATCATGTTAAAAATGTCTACAGGAGCAAAACTACAGTCAAGAACAATGTCATCAGATATTTTAAAATCCATGACTGTGGATTATTTGTTGAGGACTTGTTTTGCTATAGCTCCAGCTGACTGGGGGATACACACTCCATGTGAAGGGCTCTGGGTGTGGCATAGACAGATACCTCTGCTTCCATAGCAGCTTTCTTCTGAACCCCATGCTGAACCTGCTGGACAATCTGCAGTGGGGCACCATCACTGTGGCAGGTGAAGCACTCTACCCCAAGGAGAGATAGAAGCTGCCTTTCATTGCAAGCCTCCTCTCCAAACACACTCTGGAGTCAGAACAGTTTTAGTCTGTGTGGCCTTGTCCTAAAATTGCTAGCTGTTCTCCTCATCTTCCTTTTTCTTGGATCAGAGTGAGCACTGGGAGAACCCTACAGGGTGAGGTTTGTCAGACCATGGGCATGTTCTGGCTGTGTGGTCTGACAGGCTGTCTGTGGGCCTTCTCTGTGTACCCAAGCCATGTCTGATTACATAGAGAGTGCCAGAGACAAACAAAACACTTTCAGTTTAGGCAAAGTTGAGAAATCCATCAAAATAAACACTGTTGATGGTCACAGATTTAAAAAAGAATATGTAGAGAGATAATAGGTAAAATGCATTAACAGTCACAGACAAAGGCTGCGTGGCTGGATGCCCCCACTGTCTAACGCACTGTGTGTCCGGAGATCTAAGTGTCATTAGTGGTATTTACGAATCCATCACATGTGCAGATTTTTACTTTGCAGATCAAGTAAAATAAGGAGAGAGTAAGAGAGGCATGCTGAGACTCCATGCTGCTTGAAGAGAAAAACCTTCATTTGTATTCCTAAGCCCTTTGCCATGAATTGCTGATGTCCCCAAACAAAAAGAAAGCTCGTAGTTTCTGTTCTGGTAGATTGAAAAGTCCTTTAGTTTAACAGCAAAGCATCTGTCTACCTTGTTATACATATGGCATTAATCAGAATGCAGGAGGCCGGGGCAGAGGGGAGTAAAGAAAGTGAAGATACTGGGGTAAAAAGCTAAGGAAAGTATTAAACATAAGGTGTGAGGAGTAAATTAGTAAAGAAATGAATTTTACAAAAGAAAGAGGAGCATAGCAAATGAGAATCAGGGAAAGATAACATCTGAAAGAGGACCAAGAAAGAATAAATGGAAAAGATGTGTAAAAGTGAAATGAAGCTGGTTGAGGATGGGCAAAAGAGAAGGATACTCCAGCAGCAAATAAAGAGCAGCTGGGGAGAAGGTAACAGATTCTGATCGATCGTGAAGTCTGGATGAGCTCAGTTTCAAGGCTGTGATAATCTTTACAATGGACTGAGCTTTGCACTTGGGATTTATGATCCTGGCAGAACCACTTGATTGAATCATGATTCTCCAATTGATCACTTCATATCAGCGATCTTTGCTTCTATGACTCATCACCACTCAGAACCTCTCACAAAGAAGCTGTCATGTCTTGAGAACTTTGGTGATATTAATTATTTTTTAAATAGTATATTAAAACTTAGATAGCCCCTGTTGACATTCCACAAGCAGAAAAATGCCCTAAATACCAATAGCTGCCTGTGATATCCTGTGATAGAAAAGTAATAAAACAAAGTAAAAATTAGGAGGCATGCTAGACTGTGCTTCTATTTCTTTGCTGAAATAAGTCACAGCTTTGTTAAGAATTATATCGCAGTTGGCATGTCCAGTTGATATGTCCTTGCAAAATCATCTTTGGCTCTTATACAGCTCATTCTTGACTCTGATATGCCAACTTTCCAATCTAGATAAAGGTCTTTGGGGTGGTATGACATGCAGTGACTCTGAGCGTGCTTTAGAAGTCTTTAGGCAGTGTAGACCTGACTTAAATCTAGCTAGAAAGGTGGAAGACAAGACTCTTTTCCAGCTGAGGCTCTCTCTCAGAGCAGAGGCCTTTCCTCCTCTTCCTACACACAAAAAAATACCCAGCCTGGGTAGGAGGAGCTGGCTCTAGACCAGTAGAGCAGATTATTCACCAATTTCAATTATCTGAACTAATGCTCCCCTTCATTGGTGAGGGTAATTGAGAGTTGAATGTATTTACGAGGACAGGGCTATAAAGCTGAAACGATTTTACAAGGTGTGGTGCAGAAATGAAAAGATAGAAAAAGAGCTGGTCTAGACAATGCTTTTTGAAAATGTGTTTCACAGAACTCTAGCAAGATTGCTAGGTCCTGAGGGGAGGATGGGTATTTCAGAAGAGCTATTAGAAGTGCTATTAGGTTTTAGGAGATTTTTGTGGAGTTATTGAACATTTCATATTTTAAGTTAGGATGAGGGTATTATCTCTGAATCCAATTCTTTCCTTTTATTTCCAAACCCATTCTGGTCTTCATCCTGCTGTGGTGCGCTTGTTCCCAGGAGCAATCTAGCATCCCAGCGGAAAGTGGCCGACCTAAATGTGACTCTCCAAAGACAAAAAATTTATTCTGGGTATTTTATGATGACCCAGATACAGTATGATATAAAATAGAATATATTACTGTGGGTCTGATAATGTCTATTTCAAAGTTTCCTAACCTAGTATCTACTTATAGTATTATTATTTTTAGGTCCTGCTTCTCCCTTTACAAGGAGTAACAACTATATGTGGCCAACATATTTGGCTTTATTACATTAACTCTCAATATTCTGATTTCTCTTTAGATCATATAAATCTTTTGCCTTTCTCATTAACTCTCAAAATAAGAAGCCAAAAAGTTTTGTGTTGTTATAGTTTGATTTTTTTTAAGTATACAAATGACGTCTGCTTTCAAAAATATTGAAACCATTGGGTTTATAACTTCTTGAAATACTAGTTAGTTTGGTGATAAAAGTAAATCTAGACAAGCATGAACTTATCAAAATTACAACTCCTTATTTGCAGCAGGATAATTTTTGATGATAATGTCCACTAGTAACAATGATGAAATAAACTACATGCACTTCCGCTCAAGGCCTCTTCACACACTCTGGGGCCTCTCCTCTGCGTGTGGCTGGCTCTTTCTCATACTCTAGATCTCAGCTTGAAGTCACCTCCTCAGGGAAGCCTTCTTTGACTCTCCCGCCTAAATGACATTATTCTCTACCTCAGCACTCTGCCTGTCCTTTATAGTACTTGCCACTGTTTCTGGTTATTCTATTTATTTGCTGGTTTAAAATGAGTTGATCTCATGACTACATTGTAAATTACCTAAATTGAGGAGATCATGTTTCTCATGTTCACTTTTTCATCCCTAGTGCTAGCAATGACCTGACATGCCACATAGTAGATGTACAACTAACATCTACTTAAGTGGATGCATCAATGAATGATGCCTTGGTTATCAATGTGATGTACACCTCTTCTTTCACCACCACCTACTCTGAATCCCATAAGTAATTAGAGGTTACTAGGTTTATATTAGAGAAAAGAGAAAACTCTTAGCTTTCCTAAACACTTGAAATATTTATTTTTCTTTGGTACTACTGCTAATAATAACTACAACTGCTGAGTGGTTGGTGCTTTCCAGGCACCTTGCTCTATGAGCATTCCTCTATTTAATATTCACAACAAACCTATAAAGGGTACTTTTATTATCCCACTTTACATGTAAGGACACAGAGAGTTGGCGAGGTTAATGAATTTGTCCATATAAGCTATTAATCAAGGACAGACTGTAATTTAAACTCAAGCCTATCTGGTGCCAAAGCTCACTCTGTTACCCATTGCTATCTATGGTAAATTAAAAATTTAGTATTGTGACTATCTAATTATATGTATCATACATATTTACTACTAGACGTAAAGTATTATCAGAAAAAAGGGCATCTTCCTTCTCATTTTTTATCTTCCCATTCCTCACCACATTTTTATTAATCTATTAACATATATATTTAATTCTTATAGAACCTAGTATAGTAATCTGCTACATGAATGCTCATCAATAAATGGTTCTTTGAGTGAGACTTCCAAAGCAACATATGACATGGTACATGGTAACCTTTCGATGAGAAAAAAAAGCACCAAATTCCCTAATTTATCTTGCTGCTAACGGCAAGGTTGAACACTATCATACGGTATGTATATAAAGAGGTGTATAGTTAGCTGACACACTCCGCTGTTCCCAGAAATGTTCAGGTAAGTTTTTATCCAGGAATAATAAAAGCTCCAAAAATAAGAAAAATCATCCTGGAAGCTATATTTATGATTTATTTTAAAATTAAGTAAAATTAATTAAATGTGAACCCATTCACGAACCCTAAGGAAAACAAGATAACATTTTTGGGGGGCATTAGGTTTTCATTGGGAATTCTTCTCAAGGGCCCTGTAGCTCTAAATGTTACTGTTAATAACTCCATTGGATCTCATGCCACACTCCCTCACAATTTCATCTGTCAAATACATAAGCTTTTTGACAAGTTAAATTATATTTCCTCACCTAGAATATAGAAATTGAAATATTTACTGACCATCAAGCTCTCAGAAATTTAACAAGAGTCCTCATGTCCTGGATTTCTTTGTAGGATGTCTCATGCACAGCACGCAATAAGACTCTGTACACAACCAGGCAGAGGAAATGTTTGCTGAATGGAATTTCTGTAAGAAGGGATTCATGTCATAGCAGGATTTCCACTGCAAGCCTATTTTAAGACAGAAAATATTTATCCTGTCTAATCAACCAAAAGATCAGGGTCTGAATGTTTTCTTTTTAATTTACACCTACTTCTACTAGGAGGCACCATACAGAATTTGTCAAAACTTCTTTTATTTTGCTTGGGTTTATCAACACAAGCAAAATAAAAGATTTGACAAATTATATATGGTGAAATCTAACCAAATAGTCCATCAGAATAACGGGACCTGAAAATTCTCTTTTGCACAATAGTCTTATTTTTGCCCAAATTACCGATTTTTTCTCTGAATAGTACATATTAAATGACTAGAAGAAACAGTCTGAAGACATATAACTGTCCTACTGTTCAAATTAACTGCTGATAAAGTCATTGTAATAATTGCTTCCATTCTGAAACTGTCTCTGCATTCTTACGACAAAAAAGACATTTTAAGAAAAAAATACACTAAAACATTGTCAATACTAATATGTGTGTGTGTACATTTTAAAATATTACAGAATGGTACTTCATTCTTACCAAAATGGTACTATTACTTATCTAAGGAACAGGGTGATATAATACAAAAGGTTAATTATGATTCATACAGTGATCTGGACAGTTCAAAACAATGGCTTAATATTTTCCTGTGAAGTAATTTTTAAATGATGAAGTTATTAGAATTTACTTGATTTCTGGCCTACATTTGCCAAGAAAAAAATCCAAACTTAATTTTTGAGAGGAGATGTTGCAATAAACTTAAAGATAAAATATTTTCAAAGGGAGAAGTGATTGTGTTTCATCGTTTTTCGATAGTATAGTTAACAAACAAACTAAAAATTAAGCTTATAAACAGGATGGCAGTGAGCTGCTAAATATAAAAATTTAGTTATCCTGCACTAAAAGGTTCCTTTATTACTTAATTGCTTTGAGCTTACTGTTTCTTACCTAACAGTTTTTTTAAAAAAATATATGTACTCAACACTGAATCAGATCTCCTTCCACACTTCAGTGATCAGACCATTTACAACTGAAATATTTTTATGTATATGGACCCGAAGAGGCAGTTACTGAAAACGTATACTTTCCTGGAAAGAAAGAATGCAATAACTGTTGAAAATAATGCTGGCAACTAGTGTTTTCCTTTGCTGCTAAATGGTATGCCCAATGTCTTAGGAGAAGATAAATAGTGTGTGATCATTCACTTAACATTTTTAGCACCCGCTCTGATCTAAACTGGGTGCCCTATCTGGGGATTTCATTTTGCTAATGCTTGCATTAATCAACACAGTCTCACACACACATGCACACATGTACATCACAAATAAAAGAAAGAGAGCTCTGGAAGTAGAGCTAAAATGAATTATTTGGGGACAAACATATTTCTAACTTCAGAAACTCTATCTTTCTTTTGAAATGTCCAAAGCGAATGGCATATTGATTTCTGCAGTACACCCTGCACTTTTCCCTGATTGGTATCAGGGTTGTGAAGGCATCCATTAAGTGAGCTCAAAATTCTCTCCTATGTGTAAACAAAATCCACAGTTTTAATCAAATTTAATGTACTCTGACCTATATGTGTTTTGTGAAAGTCAGAGTGGACTATGGCAACAGAATTGAAAGCATATATTACAAAGCCCTTCACCTTTCAGATCTCCTGAAAGCAAGGATTGTCAGAGGTATTGTCTATGTATTCTTTTAAGTCACCTCTGAGAAGGCAGCAGCAGCGCGGGGAATGAGATTTGCATTTCAGAGCTGGAGCCAACATCAGGTTACGGAGATATGATGAATTAAAATACACCTACATCTGAAGGACAATGAGATCCTGTGGCACAGGGTTCATTTCTTAGTGTAAAAAGAGCAAGAGTTTCAGGATTCACATCTCAAGGTCCCATCTCAGAAGGTTCCCAGTAAGGAGGTGAAATGCTGCCCGAATACTGATAAATTCTCCTTGTCCCAAAGTGACCAAGATCCTATTCCTAACAAAAATATTGTTAATGGCACTTAAGCAGTATTGCTTGTTTCTTTCTCAAATTCGGGGAGTGCTAAGGCTCTGGCAGTTTTACTGAACACACTTTACTAGTAAACTTAATATTCTGAGAGAATGTTTCAGTGTAATTACTTTTAGTTTATTTATGAAAAATAAATGTATTTTAGTATACAATCAATTAACTTTCCTTAGAACTTTTACTGATAATAATGTCTACTGCCATAGACAAGAAAAGGGTCAAATGTTGTCAACAGGGTTACATAGGGAGAATCAGTGAAAAGAATAGTAAGTATTCATGTAAGAGGAAGGAATTTTGGAGTTAATTCAAGAATGATGGGGATATGGCACACGATCAGGGGAAAGAACCTTCTTTTTGTTGATTTTGAGATGGAGTCTCATTCTTGTTGCCCAGCCTGGAGTGTAATGGTGTGATCTTGGCTCACTGTACCTCCACTGCCAGGTTCAAATGATTCTCCTGCCTCAGCCTCCCAAGTATCTGGGATTACTGGCACCCACCACCATGCCTGGCTAATTTTTGTATTTTTAGTAGGGATGGGAGTTCAGCATGTTGGCCAAGCTGATCTTGAACTCCTGACCTCAGGTGATCTGCCCACCTCGGCCTCCCAAAGTGCTGGGATTACAGGCATGGACCACTGCTCCTGGCCTGTATATTAACCTTTTATGTAACCCAAGGCAACACATGCAAACACATCATTCTCAGTTTTCTTATCTATTAAACTTGGATGATTATATATCTCTTCAACAGTTGTCATGAGAAGTTTGTTAATAATTATTTTTATGATGATGTTTTCTGTTATCTATATAAAATTTTAAGGTACTCAAAGTATTTTCTCTTTTTAACACTATGCTAACCCTATGACCTAGTGAATACTGGGGAGAATAGTGTTCCCAGAAGACATCCCTTTCCTCTAGAAACTGTTAGTCATGCAGTACTTGTGAAGGAACAGAGTAGACAACCAGGTTTGGTATCCTAAAATCACCTTTGGCTCACAGGTATTAATATGTCATGATAATCTCTTAGTTGGAGCAGGAGGATAAAATGAGAAACAGCTTCTTCCTGTTTCAAGGGAAACACAACAGCCTTATCTTTATATTCAGCTACCCTGGGTATAAGTATCAGGTTATTGTATTTTGCCTTTACTTTTCCACCCATGCAGATTAATGTTGAGATATTCTTAACCTAACACACGCGTGCATGCACACACACACACACACACACACACACGCACACACATGCATATTGCACTCATCCATGCAAACATGTGGGCTTATCAAGGTCAATTTAAGTTTTTTTTTTTTAATGTCATAATATTTATGTTATCTGTATTTTTATGTGTCTTTTCCCCCCTTTGCAATGTAAGCTTGACAAAGGCATTGGTGAGATCTGAATTTGTCCATTCCCTTTTATATAACTATTTCATTTCATGTCTATTTTTATTCTCAATTAACATACTTGACTTCTTATAGATACCTCTATGACTGTCCATCTGACTCTTTCATTTTTAGGTTCTTCAGAGCAGAGATTATGCCTTTTTCAATTATTCAATCTGAAAACCAAGAACAGTATCTTATATACACATAATAAATATGTCTATGATTGAATTCTATATATTGAATCACTACATAATAACTGACTCTTTGCACAGTGATTTGCATACACAATAAGGATATAATGATTATGTTTATCTGCCTGGACTTTACAGTACCAAACTTGAGGTATAGATGGCAGTACTGGGCACACACTGGTTAAATGTGTTGATGAGAACCCTAGCTCAAGAAAGCCATTGTTCCCTTTATCGTTCTGCCTGGTCAAACAACTTTTTCAAAATCTGGCCCTGGGCTCTCCCTGGCTTTCATTTAGAGGTAAAATAAAACACTTTGTTCAAGATTTTCTAGGAAAATTTTAATTTTTAAGGTAAGATATTGAGACACATTGGTTCTTTCAAGACAAAGTTATTGACAGACATTCCCAGTGAGACCAGGCCGACTAGCAGGGTTGTACCCACACAAATCCTCCTTCCTTTTTCCTCCTCTCCTTAAGCCCACTTTCATCCACAGACCACAGATACAAGGACTAAGAAGAGGGAAAGAAAGGGCTGATAAATCACAGAGCAATGGTACACAATGAATGGAAATAAAATGCTGATTTCCTAATGAGAAACATATGGCTATGACTATATAATAAACATCAGAAAATGCTCTTTCATGGTTCCCAATTAGTAGTAAAGTTCCTGGAATAAAGAGGAAGGAAAGATGCAATTTAATCCTATAATCTAAAAGTCTGAGGATCTACCGTTCTCAGTGGGGCCATCTTGTTAATGAACTAGACCAGGTTTCTTTGTGCAGCTTTCACCTGATTCTATGTAAGGCTTTCCACCAATTGCTAAACATAGGCCACTGAAAGATGAATAAAGAAGGAATCATCAACTGCTCCACCAGGTCAGAAGTATGATCATTAACTAAAGGGCCAGATGGCTTATATAAATTAAGCACAAAAATCTCTCATTTATGCCTTTTTAAAGTAAAGAGGTTAGGAGCTATGTCTTATACTTCTTTTAAACTTTTAACTCTGTCTATTATATCCCTTGCACCAATGATTGAGAGTTATTCAATTATAATAAATTATATATTATCTTTAGTTAGGCTATCAGACTCTGTTTACACAAGAGTGACAGGTGTTAAGGTCCAGAGAAAAATTTTTGGGTTCTGGAGCCTAGGGTTTGCCTACATATTGGGCCCCTTCTTCATTGGTTCATATATGCTCCTGTCTATGGCTTATTATTTGGTATGAGTCTAAAACTCCTTCCTTGTACTTGCATACCATATTTACAGAAAAAAAATATGAGGATTTAATACACATGGGCCCTAGGAAGATCAAAAAGCTTGCTTTTAAATGTGTGTTGTTTTTCCTATGAAAACTACCACCCTGTTTCATTCTAGTTCACATACAAAGAGTTCATTCTGCTTAAATAAGTGGGACAACTCACATTTATATTCCACACTCAGCAACACTTACTGAGGACAAATATGCCTGGCCTTGTGCTGGTAACTAGGAATATAAGGGAACAAGACAACTCCCTTGCTTTCAAGCAACTCACATTTTATAAAACTTTAAATTCTTGAAATGGGTTTCAGAGGTTCCAAGGTCAAATCCAATAATAAGAGTTTAAGAAGACAAAGACCATGAGAAAGGAAGTGTTGACCCCATTTGCATTTAAAAAGCAGGAACAGTCTCAATCTACTCATTAGGGGAAAAAATGTATCTTGTATATTTTTGAGATATTGCAGTTTGCTCTCTCCCTTGGCCACCCCACCCTTTGTCATACTGTTTTTGTGTTGAATTGGCAAGAAAAATGGTTGGAAGACTGGAAGAAGTTGGCCTCCTCCTCCTCCTCCTCCTCCTCCTCCTCTTCTTCTTCTTCTTCTTCTTCCTCCTCCTCCTCCTCTCCTCCTCCTCCTCCTCCTCCTCCTCCTCCTCCTCCTCCTCCTCCTCCTCCTCCTCCTCCTCCTCCTTCTTCTTCTTCTTCTTCTTCTTCTTCTTCTTCTTCTTCTTCTTCTTCTTCTTCATTGAGAGCTTAGGAGGTTTGGGTGGCAAAGAAAAGGTTAAATCTCGGGGATGTGGATAAAGGGTGCACTGGAGCTGCCTTGGGGAAAAATACGGTCTCTCACTTTCCATGGACACTTTGTTCCATGGACAGTTTGTCCATGAAAGGACAACTGCTAAGAATGAACAAAAATGAACAATTAATTAGATTCATTGTACACCTTCTAGTATATTTGAGGCTCTGTGATCCTAGATGCTTATATCATTTAATCCTCGTAATGACCATGTGATAGATGCATTTTACAAATGGGGAAATTGAAGTTTATCCTGGAAATTAGTTGAGATTAATCTCTATTTGATTACAAAATCTATTTTCTTTTTGCAGTTTTGGTGACTTGGAAATCACTCGGTTATCTTGAAAAATAACCCAGATATTTAACATATTCTATAGATCCCTGGAAAATACAACAGAGTTGCCCAGCGTAGTGCATACTCTCTATTATCATGAGATACTGACAGTTCAAACATGGTAAGCCAGCCTACATTAGGAAACTATCCTCAAACAGGTGACCAGGGTTTTCTTCTAAAGGAAGAACACCATTTCAACATTAAGGAGTTCAATATTTGCTAATGAATGCAGTAATCCAAAGCAACAAAAAGTTGTTCTTGTGGAAGAAAAATATACAATTTGAATGGGTCTAAAAAATGTGAAAATGGAACATTGGGATATTTTTAAGGAAATTTTCTTTCAACATAGTGCACCCATGAGAGTGATTCATTGTCATCTGGAATCAAGGATGAATGCAAACCTGCCCTTTCACTGAATTAGTCTGACATACACCTACAAAGAGCTCAAGCCCCCCTCCGGGTTATGGTGGAGCAGCCATCCTCAGAGGAAATTCTCAAGGCTGTTTGTTATTGCAAAGGTCCTGCTGTGGGACTGGAAGGATACCACTGAAGGCAAGACTCAGCAGAGCTTTGGGAGGCATTATTCTGTGGTAAACAAGCTGCTCTCCAGGGTCTATGAGAAACAAAGCCCAGGGATTGGAGCTCCAGGAGCTGAAAGGGAGTTCATTCACTGGGCAGTTACCTTAGGTAAAAACAATAGTTCCTTCTCTTTTCCACTATTCCCATGAAGCTGTTAAGCTAAATGTCCCCAGAGAAAGACAAATTTGTATCCTACTCTGTGCTCTGTGTATTCATAAATGAATGATTAGAAGGCATCACCGATGTCCTTCCTGCTTATCAGTCTTTCCAAAATAGTCCTGAGGAGCATAGGAGAAGAAATAGAGACAAAAATTTGGAGCCTCAGGTATACAACCTGGCTGGACCAGGATGTCTTTTCAGGGATCATTAGTTAAAATACATAGTTACACATTTGCGTAATTCTGAGATGAGAAAGACTTCCCTCAGAATGACACCAAGGTCGAAAAACAAGGTTAGAAAACAAAATAAGGAAAAATGGAAAAGAATAATAGGTTTAGAAACATAAATATGTAAGCCTTCATAATAGTAAAATACAAATAACACACTCAAACAAGCAGTCATATGAACAGACTTCATAAGAAAAATATGTACTGCTAAAGCAAATTACAAGTAAAATATACAAATTTGAATAAACTGACTATTTTCCCCATTAAATCTGAATGATTAAAGCAAATGATTTTCCTTATGTTGATAAAGGTGTTGCCAGAACTTTAAATTGGTACACGTTTCCTGAGGCAGATGTGCTAATACTTATCAAAAGTTTCAAAAATAGGTGTAACATTTCGGTGAAGTAATTTCTATTTCTAAAAAATTATAATACAGAAGCAATTAAGAATGTTCACAAAAAATAGTTGTGAGAATGTTCTCTGTATTGTTGTTTATAATGTAGTGGGGGCAGAAAGTGAACCTAAATGTCAAACTATAGGATTTGAGTAAATAAGTTTTGTTTTGTTCTGTTTTTTAAGAGGTGGAGTCTCACTGAAGTGCGATAGCATGATCATAGCTCACAGCAGCCTTGAACTCTTGAGCTCAAGTGATCCTCCCACCTGAGTCTCCCCCAGTAGCTGGAATTACAGGTGCATGCCACGATGCCTGGTTAAATACATTTTTTTCAGGTCCCTGTAAAGTCGGGATGATTAAATACATTTTATAGACATCGTTACAACAGCATACTCTGTAGCTATTAAAAGACAGTGCTATAGATGTATATCTATTCACATACAATTATGTTAACTATATATTAAATCAAAAAAATACATTTGCAAAATTTTGTATATGGTGATTTAGTTTATGAATATGTACAAAACATGAAAAAATACACACCATAATTTTCACACTAGTTGTCTATGGCTCATGGAATCAGAGCCATTATTTCTGGGAAGGGGATTCCTCTTTTTGTTCATATGCATTTCCTGATATTTCTTTAACATGTATATATTACTTATTTTTTTTAATGTTGAAAGGAAATTCTTTAGCATTTAGTCTGGAAAGAAAACCTACAATAGTGACATTTCCTTCCCCTTGCTAGCCTTACAGAAGCGTAAGTCTTTATGCGCTTCTGCAGAGGAAAAAAACAGAAGCAAAAGTCTACCTTCTAGCAGCTCTAATTAGAATGAATAAAACCCTACAGTTGAAGTATAACCAGGTCACAGATTTGACATCTTATATAAAGAGCAGGCACTTTAGAGACATAATGTCCTGGGTCTAGCCTCTGTGCCTTGCTTATATGAAAACTTGAAAAAGTAACAGAAATTCTCTGAGGCTTATTTTCTACAAATGTGATAAGAAGATAATAATGCTTATGGCACAGGGCAGTGAGAATTAAATGGCAATGTGTTAGGAAACATCTGTTATGTAGTAGGTGCTCAAACAGTTTTAGCTTCCTTCCCTTTTTCCCTTGCAGTCTTGTTTAAGGCATCAAAATTAGAGCAGAGCATTGTTACTGCCATGTGGGTGAGGGGAGACTGATTCCTCATGGACTGGAGGAGGTTCTGCTAAGGAATGAGATGAGTCCTGTGAGGCCCAGGACAAAGATCTGTCTCCCGGCAAACCTACCCTTCCCCAGCACACCAATTCCTGTATCCGCATTTGCTAGGTTGCTCTAATTTTCCTTTTTATATGTTTCTTTTTTTCTGTCCGATGTCCTTGAATGTTGGGAGACAGAAATTGCCCTGGGATTTCTATGTAATGAAAAGAGAGTAATAGTGAGGATGCTGATGCTGGCTGGAGCTTGGGATGACCATAAGCTAAGAATCCTGAAAGAGCCTAGACAAAGAATTCTCGGAAATTTCATATAAATATGCAAGGTTCAGGGAAGCACCAGTAAATACTAACTTACAATCCTTTCTCTCTCTCTCTGTCTCTCTCTCCCCCCACCTCAGCTTGTTCTGCTCTTCTTTTTCTCTATATTTTCTTCCCCCTTCCCTTTTCCTCCTTTCCCTTCCTCCTCCTCTTCTTTTCTTCTTCTTCCTCCTCCTCCTCTTCTTCCTCCTCCTCCTCTTCCTCCTCCTCTTCTTCCTCCACCACTACTACTGCTGCTGCTGCTGCTGCTGCTGCTGCTTCTTCTTCTTCTTCTTCTTCTTCTTCTTCTTCTTCTTCTCCTCCTCCTCCTCCTCCTCCTCTTCCTCCTTCCTTTCTCCTTCTCCTCCTTCTCCTCCTTCTTCTCCTTCTTCTCCTCCTCCTCCTTCTCCTCATTCTTCTTCTCCTTCTTCTTTATCCTCTTTTCCTCTTCCTTCTCTCTTTCCCCCTCTTCTCTTCATTCTCCTCTCCTCCTCCTCCTCCTCTTCCTCCTTTCCTTTCTCCTTCTCCTCCTTCTCCTCCTTCTTCTCCTTCTTCTCCTCCTCCTCCTTCTCCTCATTCTTCTTCTCCTTCTTCTTTATCCTCTTTTCCTCTTCCTTCTCTCTTTCCCCCTCTTCTCTTCATTCTCCTCTCCTCCTCCTCATGCTCCTTCATATTCTTCTTAAATACAGAGGGCAATTTTATTTGGATAAAAGAAAATTATCAGATTATTCTATAATTAGGGCCTACCATCATCTTCACAAATTCTGCTAGGCAACATTCTCTACAACAATCGCTTGTCTCATACTTCTTGTTTTATTTAGAAAACACATTCATTTTCCAAAGGCTAATTAAAGAAATATAAAAGTTAGAGTTACAGTTCATATATTCTCATTAGCAAATCACTAACCCAGGGGACAAGAACAGGTCAGGAGCATCTCTACCAAAAATCTAAGGAACTGCAACCCATGTAAAGACACTATCTAAGTGTTGTGTGTGTTACCTTCTTTACAAATTAGAGTCCTCACTGCTGGATTGAGACTGGCCTAATGAAGTTGTAAAATAAAGATATATTAATTCTTTTCGTGGTGCTTTTATTAAGGAAAGTCATCTAAATCATGTAATAAAAATCAACTAAATGTATTACCTCCTACATTAGGAATACAGTGACACAGAAGAAGAAAAACAACCCTTGGACATTGACTCTGGGCAGAAAAGGGAGATGAGATTGCAAACAAAATATCCCCAAAATAGGTTTGTAGAGAAAATGAAAAGAGTGAGTCTTGGGGATTGAAGGGAATTACAGATGATGGAAGAAGGGGAGATACATAGCTCTCTCTTGGTTGATTATCTTGCACTGGGGAATTTCTATGAGAGTGGGTCTAGGGAAGTACAACTTAGTCCAGGTTAGATGACTTTCAGAGGCAATTTCTGTATAGAACTAGCTTCCTCAGTATTCAGAGGAAGTATGGTAGAAGTTTGCCTGGATGGCACAAACTGGAATGTCTGTATGAGCTGACTCACCCGGACTGATGTTCAGATTGACTGATCAGTAGGATTTTGCTGTTATTCACTCACATCTCCAGTTTGTAGCAGAAGTAACCTAGAAACCTTCTATTTGATGACTTATTTGTCCCATTTTGTCTCAAATACATAGAAGGGAAAAAAAGAACATTATTCTAGTGGGAGGTTCCTGTCACTTTTGTTTATACTGAATTTATACAGAAGGTAACACACACAACACTTAGGTGGCATCTACATGGCTGGTATTTCATTAGATTTCTAGTAGAGATGCCTCTGACCTGTTCCTGTTCCCTGCCAAACCAATTCTGAGAGCCTGATTAAGACAGCAGAGTCTTGAGGTCAAGATTCTACATGCCACCATTGACTAATTAAATATCACAACGTAACAGCTAAACTCCCTCTTCATAGCTTCAGAGACTCCAAAGCACAAATCTTCCCCCTAAATCGTATAAACTTGATAAATAAAGCAGCGTGCATATAACTGAGCATATATCTTGAAATGCTTCTAAAAAGTGGAATATCAATTTAAAGCATTTAAAATAAAATAAATTTGTTAGACTTCTTAATACACATGGTTCTGATAGACTGCCACCTTCTCCTTTAATGATAAGTTTCCATTTGCCTCACCCCTCTAGGAGCTGTTTGTTCTTGAGTAAGACCTATGCTTAAATTTGTACCTGCCACTGATGACAACTCCTACCAAATCAATTGTTCTTACTAAGTTAGTATCTTATCCGAGAAAGAGGCACTGGGTTTTCTTCATCATCCAATCAGTCTCTAGAGGCAGCTTTCAGTGTCTCTCAAATTTTATCAGTAAACTGAAGTTTCTCCTGAACTGCACCCTGCCTGAACTGCACCCTGACCTCACCCCTTGGTGAGGGTGCCCCATATCTCACCCATCCAGGCTCAGACAAATGTCACAGATCTCTAATTCAACTCTTACTATGTCATTGTAAAGGATGAACAAATGAAGTGAATTTACAGACAGCAATCCTGGGCTTCCCATCTTTGACTCTCGATGTATGGGCCCCTCCTTCTGCATATCTACATACAATTAGCAAGAAAGCAGGGTTCTCACAGTTATTTTGTTTCTTTGTACATAAGGCAATTTTAGTGCCTTTATATATCTAGTATGTTCTTACAGTCTCATTCACTCATTCATTTAAGAAATAATTTTTCTAAAAAGCTGAAGAGGCAATCTTTATGATCAAGGAGCTTTTATTAGGACAGGAGAAAATATCAGATGAAAGTTGCGTGACTGGTACAAAGTGCTGCAGAAATTTAGAAGAAAGAAAGAATATAACGTTGAACTGAGAAACAATTTAGGAAATGCTACTTTCAAGCACATACTTTCATTATGGGTGCCTGTCTCTTTTGCTCTTATAAGACAACTATAGACACAGGACACAAGCATTAGTCAACAACGTGGGAAAGCAGCATTTTCCAGAGTGTGCTCCACAGAAATCCTACAACCTATTTCATCTAAAAAGATTCCATGGCCGCTAAATTTGGGAAGTGCCACCTAAGCCACCCTCTTTCTTGTGGGTCACAGTAACCATCAGTATATTAAAGACTCTCAAGTTGTGCAATTAAAACAAAACACACACACTCACATGCACACACACGACCAGAAAACTGTTTCCTTCCTTCCTTCCTTCCTTCCTTCCTTCCTTCCTTCCTTCCTTCTTCCTTTCTCCTTCCTCCTTCCTCCTTCCTCCTTCCCCTTCCCCTCCCTCCCTCCCTTGCTCCCTCTCTCTTTCTCTCTTTCTTTCTTTCTCTTTCTTTTTGATGGAGTCTCACTCTGTTGCCAGGCTGGAGTGCCGTGGCCCGATCTCGACTCACTGCAACCTCCAACTCCCTGGTTTAAGTGATTCTCCTGTCTCAGCCTCCCAAGTAACTGGAATCACAGGCACACGCCACTACACCCAGCTAATTTTTGTATTTTTAGTAGAGACAGGGTTTCACCCTGATGGCCAGGATGGTCTCAATCTCCTGACGTCATGATCCACCTGCCTCTGCCTCCCAAAAGTGCTGGGATTATAGGCATGAGCCAACGCGCTTGGCTGAACAATTTCCTTTCTTTAATTTTGATTTTTCTTCCCATTTGAAACAAATGCATATAGTATTACTCTTAGGAGTACTATGTAATTGTCTAATTCATTTATTGCCATTTCCACATATCACAGTGGTGGTTACTCTGTGCACGTATATGCAGGGCAGAATATGCATTAAAATCTTGGAAGTGCAAGTTGTCAGAGGATGAATAAAGAATGTGCTATTGGAATCCACCACAGGATTTTTAACCTTCTTCCTGTACCAACCCCTTGTGAATGACTTATACAGAGTAATAGAAGAACACTATGCCAAGGGGAGTGCTCCAATAAATATCTGACGGGAATGATCTTCCTTCACACTTAGTATTAATATTTGTTTCATTGTCTTTATTTTAATTATTTTCCATTACCTTTCTATGAAAGATAAAGACGAGACATTTGGATATCTGTAACCTTCACCAAATGCCACCTGCCTGGTAAATGTCAGCAGTCCCCAGGGCTTTGTCCTGGGCCCCTCCTCGTTTGCATCCTCACTGAGGAAGATTCGTCTCCTTCCAAGTCCTCACTTAGTACCTCATTCTCTTGGCATTCTATCACAAGCCCTACACACCAGTGGCCAGGAATAGGGCAGCGCAAACCAGCATACACACAAATACTTCTGTGACTTTACTCATGTTTCTACATCATCAGAGTTGCCCTGGTTCTCACTCATCACCTGTCAAAATAATTTTCATCTTTCAAGGTCTACAGAGCCACATTAACACAGCAGTCAAGAATGTGTCCAGCCTAGACTGGGTTCAAATCCAGATTCTAGATAATAACTTTGGAAAAATGTTTGGTACCTAACTCGGGCTGAATAATATTTAACATAAATTAGAAAGAAGAAAGAAGAAAGAAAATATGCTTCCAAAAGCCTTTCTCTCATAAATTTATTAGAGTTATTAGATTGGTGCAAAAGTCATTGCAGTTTTTGCCATTACTTTCAATGGGGAAAAAAACGCAATTACTTTTGCACGGGCCAAATTGTTTCCTCTTTGGCAATCCCCTAGCAAATCAATCCAACTTCTGTTATTCACTGACAACACTGTTTTTTTCTACTGCCCACAGCTTTTCACAAGTTTGTGTCCTCTCTTCACTGCTATAAACTCTAAATTGTGAGCTCACCAAGAAGAAGAATGTCAAGTTTACCTTTTTGTTCATATTGAAAGTATGTGGTAATAACTGGCTTCCAATATCTGTGTGTTGATTTGGAAAATGTAGATTGAGGCACCAGTAAAAAAATCAGTGAAGCACAATTTAATACAGAGAGGAACAGGGCAGATTTGGAAGTGAACATTTATTTCTGAATCCAACATCAGTGTTATCTAGTTGACTAACTTTTTATATTTTTTATTTAACAAATGTACAACATATTTAATATTGTGATGTGGACTCGGCCCTGTCATCTAGAAAGGCTTTAGCATGGGTAATTTAATGAAGTATTAGGTGAGAAGCTGTCCCATTCTCTGTTAAGCAATGTATTGTCTAAATGAGTTTAATTACCGTGTAAATTACTAGGAGCTCATATGCCCAAGGCCTACAACATATCAGATGGCAGGTCTAAGAGAAATTCAGTAAGCTGTGCCTCTCTTTGTAGTAATGCTTTTATGTAATATAGAAAAAAAATGTGAATTTGACAAGAATAAAATGCTATGTTCTTGCCAAATTTTTGTTAAGTCAGTGAAATCACAGGAGCTGGTAAAAATTGTAGCGGACTTATAAGACAATTGATATTTAGCCAATCATTGTCAAGAATATCTATTAATGTATTTGTTCTTTCTCTAAAAACGGACTGGAAGTGATGACATGTCTGAATCCTGCTTCTATACAACCATGAATGCTTTCGTAAAGGCTCCACCACTCATGTTTATGGGGAAGACTTTGGGGTGTAGGCATGGACTGTATCTGAAAATAAAAGGTTTACGTCCTGGGTCAGCTTACTAAATGTAATCTTGAACAGGTCACTCAACATCTCAGAGTTTCCATTTTCTCTTCTGTAATAAAGACTAGTGATGCCATCTTGAAGATTAAAATATAGACTAAATGATTTAAAGTATTTTCAAAACTCATACAAACATATGTATTATAACATAGACATTTTTTAAAAGTGAAACAAAAGATGTATTCCTTTTCTCAGCCTCTATCCATACACAGAGTTTGGTCTGTCAAAATGTTAACCACAATATAAGACCAATCTAAAGTGCTATCCGACTAATGGCATCTTTCCCTATCCTGAACTGCACGGTTCTTTCACACACACAGGCCTGATACAAAACAGTATATCTTGTAAGTGCTTAATAAATATGAACAAGATGAGACTAAAGTTTTATTACTACTACTCAGTTGAACATCTTTCCAAATACTGACCAAATTACAATGTAATAGAATGTGACCATCTGTCATCTAGTAAAAAAAAAAAAAAAAAAATCACCTAATGCTTTAACTTTTACAATATGTCTAATCTACTCAGGGCCAAGAATAACCTGGGAGATAAGCACATGAATTCAGATTGGATTTCTAAGAGATTTTTAGCAAAGTCTTCACCAAATGTGCCTAGAATAAGTCACATCTTCTGAGCAATACCCCTAGCAGGGATGTTTCTACGAGAGTTTCCAAACTTTCTCGACTGCAACCCACAGCAAGAAATACTGATTTATAGGTAATGAGATGGAAACATGGCTCATTACTTATATACCTAAATAAAACAAAAAATATTTTACTATTTGCAATGCACTCTATTATTTTCTATGCTATCCTACATAACATTCAATTAAATGTTATGTTCTATTTTACTTAAAAAGTATGTGGTTGACAAACTGTTGATGAATTCTACATCATCAGGGTTCCCCTGGCTCTCACTCATCACCTGTCAAAATAGCTTTCATCTTTCAAGGTCAGCAGGGCTGTATTAACAGAGTGGTCAAGAATGTGTCCAACCTATACTGGGTTCAAATCTAGACTCTAGATAATAAGTTTGTTTGGAAAACACTGTGTTGTGGATCGAGCACTGTGTAGGCACATAACTTTCATAGTCCATTTGCTTATTTGGAGAGATGAGAAGATCAGACCTAGGTGTTCGTGAAATGCATCCTTCAAAGCTTGAGTAAGAGTTGTCAGTGGTAAAATGGCACTTTGCAGATTACAAAATCCAACATGAACCATGAACTTCAATAAAGAGAAGAATTTTTGCTGCATTTTGTAAGAGTGGTATGCAACGTCAAAAGGACTAATATTGTGCTTGATTTTCTCATTTGCCTCTGCAATAACTGTAAAACAGGTATACACATGGGTAAAAGAACTATTAATATGGTGTTTCAGTAACAACTCAATAATTTGATACAGTGCACTGTATTGGATCCTTTTCTGTTTAGTTGGAACTAATGGGTGCAACTTAAAGAGAGTTAAATATATATACTTTTTAATTTGAAGGAAATTTTTTTTCTTTTTTCTTTAAAGGCATTCAACTGAGGAATGTGCTGTCTTATGGCCTAGTGGGTTTCTCATCTGCCCGTGTCAAAGCAGTGTCTGAAAAAGGATTTGCAAGAGCTTTAATGGAGAAGGTTCCAGCACTGGGTCATGGAGTAGAAGCAATATCTAAACCTGCACTGATTCCAATTCTGTAGTAATTAGTCACATGTGGCTATTGAGTGCTTGAAATGTGGCTAGTGTAACCTGAGGAACTAAATTTTCTGGTTTTAATTGTATGTAAATTTAAACTTAAAGAGCCATATGTGATTAGTCCTTACCACAGTGTACTACACAGATCTAGAGAAAGCAATGTATTGGCTATCTGCTAAGTAAATGTGACAACTTTTAATACATCATATTATCATCAGTTATAATGCATCCCACACAGTAAAAAGTGATCTGGAATCCATGAAAAGCAGAAAACACAGGATTCATGTATTTAAAATAGAACTATTTTGAGACTAGAGACAAGCTTATTGTCAGCTTTGGGTTTTGGCTCAATGACAAATAGGTTTCTTCTGATTCTCCAGAGAGACTGCTGACTGCACCGATTCTTATTAGTGGACTTCAAGAAGTCCTGCTCCAAATTTAAGCTGATGTTTGCATATAAAATTTTAGACATTGAAAAGAAAATTTTGCTAGTTCTTTGAAAATGGGGCTGTTTTTCCATTTGGATTGATACAAGAAATTAAGACAGGGAATGTTTTTGTGAAGTGGGTCATGTAGTATTTCTATGATGGGACTCTTCTTCTAATAAGTTCATTTAATCTTAAAAATAATATGCAATAGGCTGGGCATGGTGGCTCATGCCTGTAATCCCAGCATTTTGGGAGGCTGAGATGGGCAGATTGCTTAAGCTAAGGAGTTTGAGATCAGTGTAGGAAACATGGCAAAGCCCCATCTCTATAAAAATAATAATAATAATAATAAGCTGGGCATAGTGGCATGTGACTGTAGTCCCAGCTAACTTGGGAGGCTGAAGTGGGAAGATTGCCTGAGCCCAGGAGTTTGAGTTGTGATCCTGCCACTGCACTACAACAGGGGTGACAGAATGAGGCCCAGTCTCAAAAAAAAAAAAAAAAAAAAAAAAAAAAAAGGAAAAGACAAAAAGGAAAAGAAAAAAAGAAAAGAAATGCAAGAAAACTAAAAAGAATAATGATCTAAAATTTGTCAAAACAGAAACACAGCAAAACAACTGACCTTATGATAATAATTTGGTTGCATCTAGTTTCCTCCATATTCCAAGAAACTCTTGATTATATGGCAGTTTTATTGACTTACGAGAAAAACCCACTCCAGATAAAATAAGCAATTTGTGATATGCACAGAATAGAGTTGAATGCACAAGTATAAACTATCTGCTTTAGAAATTAAATCCAGGGCATTTGAAAGGACAACTACACTAAAGTATAGACAATCATACTGAACTAAGGAATGGGGTCTTCCCTTGATATTCCCAGTGAGCAACAGAACATCATAGAAGACTCCAATCAGTATTTCAGTACCTCTTTCTTGTATGAAAACAAATAACTAGACAGTAAATTTGACTTCTTTTATATCCTGGAACTCAAGGCTAGAGACACTTCTTAACTTCCCTGTGAGGTGGGAAATTTTGCCTGGGTTGCAGTCAGCTCAGGGGTTTGAGTATTCATGGGACAGACTGTTATTCAATAGGTTGTTCAGGAGAAGAACTTGGGGGAATTCCAGGAATTATGGATTTTACAGGCGTGGGAGGCACCTAAGGATAATTGTGTAGAATTCACTGACGACTAGGAAAATATGTTGACCTCTGAGAATGAAACTACTTGGATGCAGAGATAATGTGTGTCCAATGGCCACCTCTAGAAAGAAGCCAGGTTATGATATTTATAAAGGTGTGAACAAAAAGGTTTGAGAATTCTATATAACTTTCATCAAGATGAACTAAGGAAAGCAATGCAGCAGTTTGATTGAAATTTAATAAACTGGACTCCAAGCAATTATTGTGTGTCCTGTCCAGTGAAAAACTGAACAAAGTGAAAAAGATTACCTTGGACTATAGAAAAGGGAACCAAAGGGCCAGAATTTGGTAGAGTATTGAACACTGGCTGAGAGAAGACAGTCTCTGTACCAGGAATCTGCCCAGTTTCTATGATAGCTATATATACATTATAGCAAAGTGTTTAAAACCTAGTATCTACTGCCAGATTACTAATTCCTTAACCTTGGACAACTTATTTTCATCTCTGTGACTCAGTTTCATCTTCTGTAAGTCATGATAATAGCATCCATCATTAGGTTTATTGCACAAATAATTGAGTTAATATGTACTATTTGAAATAGTACTCTCAATAAATGTTTATTATTATCACCCCAGAGATAGATACATTAGACATGTTAATATCTATGCAACTCATACAACTAATTATCTCTATTTTAGGTTCATGGATGCTAAATAATTCTTCCTCTCCCACGGATTGGCGTATAAGAAGGGATGCACCAGTCAGGCAGATATTGGCATTTGGATACTTACATCACTCTAAATTTGTAACTTGGCATTTTGGCTCATATTTCAGTCTTTTGTGAGTTTTATTATCATTAGCCTCCTAAATCCAATAACTCTAGACACTGATAAGTGACACTTGGACCACTGAGACTGAGAGCTAGACATCAGAACTTTGGTAAATTCACTAACAGTATGCTAACAGTAAAATCTGTTGGCAAATAGCTAAAAAGCCATCTGCTGTAGACCTTGATCTATCTTCTTTCAAATGCCAGTAATTCACAACCAAGATTTTATCAGGCCGGGCGCGGTGGCTCAAGCCTGTAATCTCAGCACTTTGGGAGGCCGAGACGGGCGGATCACGAGGTCAGGAGATCGAGACCATCCTGGCTAACACGGTGAAACCTTGTCTCTACTAAAAAATACAAAAACTAGCCAGGCGAGGTGGCGGGCGCCTGTAGTCCCAGCTACTCCGGAGGCTGAGGCAGGAGAATGGCGTAAATCCGGGAGGCGGAGCTTGCAGTGAGCTGAGATCCGGCCACTGCACTCCAGCCAGGGCGACAGAGTGAGACTCCGTCTCAAAAAAAAATTAAAAAAAAAAAAAGATTTTACCAAATGCGAAGTGGTTTCGAATTTCCCCCCAAAATAAAAAGGAATAGATTATCTTAGAGATATTTAGACTTACAGAAGAGTTACACTTAAACAAGACATAGAAATCATTAAGATTTGCCCTGTCTTGTCTAATACTTGAGGGTTTTGTCACTACCTGAAGACTAAGTCCTGAGTTGATACACACAAAACAGTACACAAAGGGAGCAGTGATTTTTAGTCCAGTGATACCTAGCTCATGATTCAAGTCAACCTATCAGTGCGCTAAAGTATACTCACCTATCCCAGTAACCACTATCTCCCCACTATCTCTATTTATGAACCGAAATGCAACAATCTATATTTTTAGAGTATAGGCCTAAGAATTTGTGATATAGAATTTTTTTAAAGAAAGAAAAATATCATATATGCACTTCTATTGCAGGTCTGGCAGCAGATAGATAGCTGTTTTGCCACTTCCTGGAAAAACTAATGGCTTTTGATATACTCTCCACTATGTAGTATATTTGTGAAAATTCCGGAGTCTCAAATGCAATTTCCAAGATTGTTCTGGACCTTATGCTACTAACCCATGCAAATATCCCTCAGCTGAAAAATTTTAAACACATCTTGGGGTTGAGTTGACACTGGAGAAGCTCTCACAGGACTATTGGCCTAGGGTTATATTGTAGCCCCTAAGTAGGAAAGGTTTTGTTTATGTTGCCTCTATTTACATGGGATTTTCTTTTTTTGAATAACTCAAGCCCAATTATAAAGGAGTAGAATTGAGCCTGTGAGATATGACCAGGCTGCCAAAGAGGAAATCGACAAAGATTCCACAAACTAAGGAGACAAGAGCAGCTGTTATTCTGGCAAGGAGATGCAACTTGCCAACCTTCTGCCCAGTGGTGCCACACCAGTGCTCTGAACATTAAGCTGAGTTTACTGCCTCCCCTGTGACTATGCCAGTCACATTCAAGAACATCTGCCACAGCCTTAATGACAGAGCCTATGGGAACCTAACGAGTACCCCATACACCTGTGCGGTTCTACCAGCCAGCTGTTTCCCACTCCTCCACCTCCTTTCTCAGTCCTTCCCCTCACGTGTGCTCACTGCCCCGTCTTCCCCATAGGATACAGCTGACTCTCACACCAGGTCTGTGCTTTTGTGAGGATTTCATTTATCTCCATTTACATGGCACTTATAGGCAGTAGAGATAAAAAGCATAATATCTTTCACACTGCTCAAGCTTCACAGTTTGCTATGCAAGAGGGTGAGTGCTGGAGATTGAGAAAGACAATCAGAAGAATCAATGGTCTAAGAGATAAGGGGACAAGAAGGAAGAAGATGAGAAGTGCTGCTTCTTTTTCATTGCCAACAACTCTCAGACCAAAAATAGAAATTCACAAAGCTATGGAAACACTTCACAGTTTACCTCTGTAGGTATCTATGAAATTGCTTTGGTCAAAGCATTTTCTGATTGAGATAGCTGCCTAGTGGAAGACCTAACAAAACAAAACACATACACACAAAAAAGTGCAAAAAAATAAAACTTACTAAAAATACTATTAAAATTCTGAGAATTTTAATTACATGGAAAGTGAACAATGTTAATATAGTGCATGATAGAATCTCAAAAAATGTGTGACCTTCAGCAAGTTATCTAACACCACTGAGTTTCCATTTTTTTAGTTTGTTAAATTAGGATAATTACATAGATTTGGTAAAAATCACAAGAAATAAATTATGTATGTTATATAAAAGCGTTTTGCATAATAACTAGCACAACCAAGTGCTTGATAAACTTTATTATTATTATTGCCACATCAAGCACATTTCTTTTTTATTTTATTTATTTATTTATTTATTTTTTTGAGATGGAGTCTCACTCTGTCACCCAGGCTGGAGTGCAGTGGCCAGATCTCAGCTCACTGCAAGCTCCGCCTCCCGGGTTCACGCCATTCTTCTGCCTCAGCCTCCTGAGTAGCTGGGACTACAGGCGCCAGCCACCTCGCCCGGCTAGTTTTTTGTATTTTTTTAGTAGAGACGGGGTTTCACCGTGTTAGCCAGGATGGTCTCGATCTCCTGACCTCATGATCCGCCCTTCTTGGCCTCGCAAAGTGCTGGGATTACAGGCTTGAGCCACCGCGCCCGGCCTCAAGCACATTTCTTATGGCTCTACTATAAATCATTAAAAAATTTGTTCTTGTTCCATATTTTACAGAATAAATCATTTTTTTAATGACAAAAAAGGTGAAATATCCCCTAGATGAGAAAAACCTTAAAATAATGATCTCATTTGTTATGTACGAGCTTGACTTTTGTAGATATATGACTAACACAATGTAGAAATTCTTCAGTCATTCATTTCGGTCTGTTTACATATTAGAAGCATTATATGTTCTGTGATAAAGGCCAGGTGGCATGGTAAAACTGTGACAATATTAGTAGTTCATGTTAAGAAGAAATAGTCCCCCATATCACTAGACTGCATTGTCCAATATGGTAGCCACTAACTGAGTATGGTAGCCACTAACTGAATGTTTCTATTGAACATTTGAAATGTATCTGCTCCAAATTGATATGTGCTGTAAGTATAAAGTACACACTAGATTTCTAAGATTTAGCATGTAAAAAAGAATTTAAAACAACTTATTAACAATTTTATATGAATTACATGTTGAAATGATAATATCGGGTTAAATAAACTATATTATGGAAATACATTTTACCTATTTCTTATTTGTTTTAATTTGTCTACTAGAAGATTTAAAATTAACTGTCTTTCTCCTATCATATTTCTTTTGGGCAGCGCTGCTCTGGACTAACGATTCTCAATGGTTCTTATATATACACTGATATTTTGTTTATAAATATCACTCAAGGAGCTTGAAAAAATTTATTTTTTTTTATTTTTTTTTTTATTTTTTATTTTTTTTGAGGCGGAGTCTTGCTCTGTCACCCAGGCTGGAGTGCAGTGGCCGGATCTCAGCTCACTGCAAGCTCCGCCTCCCGGGTTTACGCCATTCTCCTGCCTCAGCCTCCGGAGTAGCTGGGACTACAGGCGCCAGCCACCTCTAGTTTTTTGTATTTTTTTTTTTAGTAGAGACGGGGTTTCACCGTGTTAGCCAGGATGGTCTCGATCTCCTGACCTCGTGATCCGCCCGTCTTGGCCTCCCAAAGTGCTGGGATTACAGGCTTGAGCCACCGCGCCCGGCCGGAAAAAATTTAAATTCCTGGTCTTTCAGGGATTCTGACTCCAACGGCCAAGGAATTTGCATTTTCAATAAGAAAATGGATATTTCAAATGCAGGTGGTCAATGGACCACATTTTGAGAAACACTGCTATAGACTAAGGTTTCTTTAGTTGAAACATGATGCAATGAAACACAGTCATGATTTTAGGGATGTTAATGGACAGCAACTAGACAATATGAAGGCAGAAAAAGGGGGAGAAGTAAAATGGTAGAAGATGCCCATTAACCTGCTTTCAGTATCTTCTCCCTAATGAATAGTAAATATAAGTCTGTTTCTTTTTCCCATATTCTAGTGCCCGTGGGGATGGAGGAGTAATGTCTGCACTAGGCCAGGTACGGTGGTTCACACCTGTAATCCCAGCACTTTGGGAGGCTGAGGCAGGAGGATTGCTTGAGCTCAGGAGTTTGAGACTAGCGTGGGCAATATAGTGAGACCTTATCTCTCTGGAAAAAAAAAGTCTGCACTATGAGGACCTCTCACCAGTAAATTTTAAGATTTGAAGGTAAGGTTTACAAGGCTGTGGTGAATAAAAGTGATGACATAATTATTTTCAGTGGTAACTAATAACATCCCTCTCATTTAACACTGTGACTTCCATTACTAATGCAAATTGGCTGGTGGTGAGAGTCTAGATCAAATCTGGAGAAAGAGAAATATTCCATATAGCCTCCATGTCCCACTTCTTTCATGATAGACCTTAGCCACTGTCCATGTAGCAATTACATTCCAGGCACTGGGCAACAAAATCGCAATCATTCATGGTTACTGCAGAGACATAGAGCCTCTCCCACCATGTCCAGCATAAAAGGCTCTTTCTTGGCTGACACATGAAAAACCTTTCAAATATAAAGAAGGAGAGACTCTAAGGGAAACAACTCTTTCATCAAACTAACCTCATCCGCCATTAACATCACACCTTTTTTTGAGATTCTTCTATTACCAGTGCCCTTTTATTTCCTTCCTACCAACTTGATGTCTTTGCCTCAACAAGTACTCTTTCCTTACAGTTTGCTTTGCCATTATGTTATTGTATCTTTTGATGCTTTTTTTTGTTTTTTTTTTTTGTGCAGTTTACATTAGATGCAAAACTGATAAAGTTGTGCTGATTGGATGGTGACTGTCCAATCCCAGAAGGACATCCCTTCCACAATTGCCTTTCAAAGCTGTCACCCTCCTATAAGACAAACTATGGCAGTAGCTGGGGATTTTTTTTTTTTTTTTTTTTTTTTTTTTTTGCAGTCAGGTTTCATCTTCATTTTGCTGACTAAGCCACCAGGGCAAACACCTCTTACACTGAGGGTGGTGTGCTCTTACAGTGAGAGCACTACGGTTATCAGTGACGAAACAGGAATTCCTGATGCAGAAAAGTGCCTTATGGAAATAAATGGTAGCATACTTTCAGGTTTAAGCTGACAATTTAGGTTATTCCCCCAAATCTAAAACTTTCTATCATAAAAACCTGCAAAGAAATCATACAATTGTTGAAGTCAGCTGCTATATTAAGGTCATTTACTCCAATTTCTCATGCAAAATACTTCTTAACTGGATGTCACTCTTCCTGAAATATAAACAGTAAAAATTGACTAAGTTTTAGATGTTGTTGCCAGAATTTTTCATGACTTAACCCACTTAACCCCTAGTAGAGGTATTACTAGGTCCTTCCCTCCCTTTACAGGTGATAAAACAAAGATCCAGAGAAACTGAGTCACTTGCCCAAGATTACAAATTAAAGGTGTGAGCTCGTTTTGAACTCCACTGATCCATTTCTAATTCCTAGGGAGGACTATGCCTTAAGACAATTCATCTGCATTTTCTAGACACCATGGCCACAGTTTTAGGCAAATAAGAGTTAGGCCTAGGACTCTTTTGGAAACGACTGAGAAAGAGAAGCCCTTCCTTCCTTTACCACTGGGGTTTCTAAAAGGCTAGAGAGTAATTGTGGAATTTTTCAACCATCATGGCATTGCAAGTGGTGAGCCAGAGATGGCATGGTCCTGAGCTCTGATGATCTGGAATTTACTGCTTTCTCTGAAATGTGAGCCGATAGATTTCTTTTCTTTTTCTTTAAACCAGGTTGAGTTGTGCAGTTCACTTAAAAACAATTAAGTCCTTAAGGAGTGAACAACTAAGTAATTGACATAAAGCTCCAAGTTTCTAATGCTTAAGCCAATATCTTGCATATATTAGATATTCAATAAATACTAGTTTTTATTCTTTCTTCCACAATTTTCAGGAGCAATGATTACGTTTCTCTATTTTGCATAGAGTCTAAAAAGGGCTGCAACATAAAAAATAAATACATTAAATGTATGTCTGCAGATCAACAGATACGTTGAGAACTATACCCAGGAGAGATTAGACAGACTGTACCTACTCGTCGTTTCCACTTCTGGCTCTGAGTGGGAGCCAGGGAAAGAAAGTGGTCTCAGCATGGCTCACAGGGGACACTTTCCCAACAGGATTCTTCAGATTGGACTTGACTCATAGACATAACATGCCAGACTCACCCCAGTGCCACCTGGTTAATCAAAGGGCCAAAAGGTATCTGTGGAAGAAAGACTTAAGGGAGTCAGGGAAGTAGAAAGCAGTTCACTGAAGTTCCTGGCATTTGCCTGAGGGCACAGCTAGGGACATTAACAATCATTTTTCTCATCAGACTGCTGAAAATGAGAGCAAAGTGAGAAAGGGAAAAAAACAAGTGTTTTGCTGCCTCCTGTTTGAATTAATCTCTTCTGACAACTGCTGATTTGGGTTTGTGATTCGATCTTCCATATGTCTAGCTCCATTGGTCAATTAAGTGTAGAGCGTGATTGGGGGAAGCAGTGATGCTCAGTCTGATTAGAGGAAGAAGCAACACAAGGCATTTAGAACATGCAAAGCAGCCCATTGAGCCTGGCTTAAACAGAGCCAAGCAGAGCAAGGGTGGTGTCTGGTACTGCCAGGAGGTTCAGGGAAGAGTTGAACCTCAGCACTCTAGAGCACTAATCAAGTAAGGTGGACATCAAAGTCAGTTTCCTGTGAGCAGCAAGTACACTCTTGAGAGTTTTGGAGGGGATCTAAGGCTCATGCAAAGTTAAGCCCCCTGTCAGCCAATTCAAATCTTATTCTCCCAGATTGTTCAACTAATAAACTACTTTCGACAAAGTATCATAAACTTAAAAACAGAAAAAAAAGTCATGTCTAACTTGAAGAGTTCAATTTATATGTTTGAAGGAATTCTCTAAAATCAAGAAATGGGATAGCAGAACACTTAAGTTAGACAAAAACAATGCAGAAGCAGTAGTGCTCACACATTACTATGCAGTAATAAAAACATTGAGGAACTATGAATTCTAGTCCTACCTCAGTTAATGGCTTGTTGGTTACTTTGCAGCCAAGATACTTCTTTTCTTCATTGTCAATTCCCCAATTTTTTTGTTTGTTTGCTTGACAGAATCTCACTCTGTCGCTAGGCTGGAGTACAGTGGCGCAAGCTCGGTTCACTGCAACCTCTGCCTCCTGAGTGCAGGCGATTCTCCTGCCTCAGCCTTCTGAGTAGCTGGGACTACAGGCGCGCACCACCATACCCAGCTAATTTTCATATTTTTAGTAGAGACAGCGTTTCACCATGTTGGCCAGGATGGTCTCGATCTCTTGACCTTGTGATCCGCCAGGCTCGGCCTCCCAAAGTGCTGGGATTACAGGCCTGAGCCACTGCGCCCAGCCCACTTCCCCATTTTTAAGGAGACTGACAGAGGAAGTGGGGGCACTTATACTCTCCTAAATAAAACTCAAACTTGATCTTACAGCTGAAGAGAATGTTTTGACTGGAGCAATGGCAGCCTAAAATCTTTTGTGAATTAAATGTTAAAGTACTTCATGTGACTATTTAAAAGAATAGCTAATCAAAATGATTGTACACTATTTTTTTATAAAGATCCATATCAACGCTCAATAATCATTATAGCAGGCAACAGGCTCCTTTCAAAGTAACATGTCAAAAAAGCACCTATGATTTCTTGGATATAGTCACAGACTTATAATGCCATAGAATATTCATTTTTGTTTTCCATTCTGAAAATACCTGATTTAACATTAATTCCTGATAAGTTACCCAAACCCTAAAAGAAAGAGAGAGGACTGATATTTGAACAACAGTTATGTTGTTCAAATTTAATGAAAGTAGAACAAATGTTGCAGTTGTTAAAAATAAATGGAAAAACTTTGGCTGGATTGCAAACTAGTTAAGTATGATCTTAATAGAATAACCATCTAAGCGTGTAAACACATGGATTTATATCACTCTGAAGGAAAAACTAATAGCCTAGCAAAGTCTCCATTCAAGGCTTTAACTCATTCAACATATTTATTGATGACTGACATGGGTAAAATATACTTAAATAGCAAGATTACCAGCTTACTTCCCCAAATTTAAGGAGAAAAGCTAAGGCATAATAAAAGCAGGATACAAAATGAACTAGATCTGCTCTATTCCACAGTTGTCATCGTACAGATCAAATACAGATCAATGCCACAACATTAAAGATATTAACAAATTTTAGGTCAAGTGAAGAGGACCTATGATGGTGAAGAAGACTTGGATACTGTCAGCCAAAGAAAAATTTAATGAAATGGATCAAGAGAGAACACGTTTGAGGGAAACAATGGCAAAATAATCAGTCTATTTTAAAGGCTTTTTAATGGGGAAAAGATTTAGATTTATTCTGAGTGGACCCACAAGCAAAATCAATGGGTAAATATTTCAGAGAGATAGATTTTGACACAAATGCAGAGACTTTTTTAATAAGTAAAATGACTTTCCTAATAAATAGTGAGTTCTTTGATGGGAGATGGGGCTCAAAAGAAACCAGGGAAAAACTCACCCTGTAGAAGAGATTCACATGTCAAGTAAGCATCCAGACTCCATGGCTTCTGAGAAACTTGTAATTCTAAAACTCCTTGATTCTATTGCCATAGACGAATTCTACAACTACTTATTATACATCTAGAGAAAGCATGTTAAGTCTTGAGAAATATGTATTTCCTAGTTAACTGTCATGATGGGAAAATAGAACATTAACAGACTTAAATATCTGAATATATGTGTCCCTCCAAAATTCCTATGTTGGAACTTAGTGAGGTGATGGTATTGAGAGGTGGGACCTTTGGGAGGGGATTAGCCCTCAGGATGGAACTAATGCCCTTAGAAAGAGCTCGAGAGAGCAAATCTGTTCCTTGTTGCCCCCTGCTACCTGTGAGGATGCATAGAAGGTGCTGTCCATGAGAAACAGGCCCTTATCACACACACATCTGCCAGAACCTTGACCTTGACCTTCCTGGTCTCCACAACTATGACAAAATAAAATTCTTTTTTTTTTATAGCTTGCCCAATTTGAGGTGTTTTTTTATAGCACCCCAAACAGACTAAGACAAATGTAAATTCTGTAAATGTTTTAGTATACAGTAGAAGGAATAAAATCTAACACTAACAAATGGTAGAGTTTTTAGAGAATGCGTAATCTATGAAAGAAGGCATGCATATTGAATACTATGAAAAGACTGCATATGATAGAATTGTAGGGAGTGATGTTTAAGAGCACAGGCTCTAGGTTAGCTGTTTTCATTCAAATCCTGGCTCTACCACCGCTCCATGTATAACCTTGGACATGTCACAGTTTCTTCATCTGTGAAATGAAGATAACAATATATCTATCATATCAAGTCATTACAACTTAAATAAGTTTAATATATATATAAAGATTTTGTAATAGTCCTTGAAACATTGTAA
The DNA here is from genome assembly GCF_009764315.1 of Trachypithecus francoisi. NCBI lineage: Eukaryota > Metazoa > Chordata > Mammalia > Primates > Cercopithecidae > Trachypithecus > Trachypithecus francoisi. Next base: position 71,590,143 of record NW_022681453.1, on the reverse strand, counting down.
AGGCTATATGAGTATTTGTTATTTTACAAGCTGTTTAATTTTTTTCAGAAAAACAGGACTAGAGATATTCAAGTTAAGGTGGATGTGCTTTTGACATCCCTCTTAATAAAAATAGGTAAATTAGTTAATAGATTGTAGATGTCAGCTTTTTAAATTTCATTATTATATTTATTGACTTGGTATTAGCCTTCTGGAATAGCTATATGTGAAAAATTGATTTGCATCCTATTGTCCTGCCATTACTGATGAAGGAATATATGGCACAGAAATTTTAAAACCATTGGTTTTTATCTATTACATAACTTTTGCAAAAGCTGAAATATAACAACCTGGGGTAGGAATCATCCATGCCTTTTTCCTTTCTTGTACCCTAAGGAAGTGGAATCAATGAATGGCCAAAAGATGAAAAGTAATAAGGCAGTCCATCTAATTATTAAATTATGTAAATGACCCTTGCATAAATGAGAGTTGATTATATGTATAAATTAAAGGTTATCTAAAAATGGATAAGTGTATTTACAAAATAACAACATTCAACCTAGGTGATCTGATGAGATGAAAATAAACTATAAAAGTCAAAATACTTAAACAATGTCAATAACAACGAATATTTTGAACACTTAGCATCAATTTATTAACTTCCTAGTTAATGTGGCAAAAATGGCAGAGTATTTTACACATTGTTCATAACGTGGGAATTCTAACAGATATATTTTCTTGATTCAGAACCAAGATGTCGACCCTGTTATGTCTCCTTGGTCTGTCCAGATTGAAGCACAATCAATGGCAAATAGGGGATATGAAAAAAGATGACATATTTGAATAAATTTCATAGGAAAAAGTTCTCATATCTTTAGATAATAGATCAAAACTCTTTTTATTTTTTTCTTTGACCTTCAGAAAAATCCTGTCAGCAGCCTGATTTAAAAAAAAAAATGTCTTTGGCAGATTTCTCTTCCTTTTGTTTTCTTTACTGCTTTTAATGAAATGCTAATGATATCATTTTACTCAGCCATTCCACTTCTAGGAATTGTGAAGTAGAACTGCCTATAGTTGAGAATGTGGCCTTAGATTCAAGTTCTAGTTCCAATGTTGTCTAGTTGTATGACCTTGAGAAAATGGATTAACCTCTGTAAACCTCACTATTGCTATCTGTAAAACAAGGACTTAAAGCCTTTAGCATACATACAGGTATTTTAAATTCCTTCTTTATATCAAAATAAGTCAATCATTGGAAAATTATTAGTTTTAGACAAACATAACTTAATCCTTCTCAAATCTACCGGTCTATATTTAAATGATCTTCTCGGAGAGTTTACTGAGGGTAAATATAAGAAGCTCTTAAATAAAGCATTTTTTAATTTGGTATAACACTGTTAAAGGTATCATCTCTTATGCTATCAAGTACCCTCTCTTTAAAATTCCATAAAATTCCATAATTCGTTTCAGCATATACTATCACAAACACTATCTTTCTTAAAGAATTAGTATGTTTTCTTCTACTCATTAATGAAAATATAAATAAACTTCTATTTCAGATGCCAGGAAACTCAGAGTAAATTTCACATTCACATGTATTTCCTCCTTTTTTCTGAAATCATTTTTTCCATTATAAATATTATATTGTATAAATATGTTAATAAGCAGACTCAAATATTTCATAATGGAACCCAGAGAACTGATTACTTTTATAAAGTATAATGTAACTACAGTTTAGCCTGCATCAAAAAATAATTAAAATATGTTTTATATTTTTATATTAACTATGCATTAAAATTACATTAGATAATACATTCAAAAACAATAAGCAAAGGATATTTCTCACTGCTGGTGCAGGTGTGGAGAGAAAAGCATCTTGGAATAGTTCCTAATGATAGTGAAAACATCCATGAAAGGCTTGGTAAATCTTTACAAATAGCCATAAAAAGGTCAAAATAATTAAAAAAAAAATTGCTTCTAGAAATCTATTATTTCTAAGAAAACAATCATGAATAAGGACAAAAATTTAGATATAAATGTATTCACTACGGTATTATACTTGTAAAAATATTTTATGAAAAAATCCCAAGCTAAGGAAATCATGAACTAATGAAATACATGTAATTTCAACTTGTTGTACATTTAAGTGAATTATTGTACTCAAAAGAATGATATTAAGTAGGAAGAAAGGCCAACAAAGAATAGATTCTTCTAAAATTATGTTGAAAAAGTATTGCTATTCAGATATTATTTCCAAGACTGGAAGAAAACACAACAAAATGTTAACATCGTTTAAATATTGGTAATAGGTTCACCAATGGTCTTTCTCTCTTCCTTTGGTTTTCATGTGTTTTCTTAATTTCTACAATGAATATCACATTACAGAAAAAGTATAAACAAAAATAATTTTTGAAAAAATCGAATATGAAAGGCGAAAATATAAGACTTTTTGTATTATTCTAATGTGGTAGTTTTATTAGAAAACATGTCTATTCTAAAGGAATATACTATTTCACTTTATTATACCATGAAGTATGATTCTGAGTTCTGATATAATGTATATTGTACAAAATGTCTTCAATTCCACAAAGCACTAAAAATTATGGAAGTAATAATTGGGAGCAAACTTGACAATCATGGTTAACCATATTAATTATAAAGCTTTCAAAGTGTTGGCACACCGTGTCTTCTGTTGAATTGATTCTTGCAGCACTCTGCAAGGTAAGCAGATCATATATTAATGCTTTCCTTATTCAAAGGGGTTGAATGACTCAGTCAAGTTCACTCAGAGCTTCCATATACAGAATCTGGACTCTAATTCAAGTCTTTAGATCTAAATTCCTTGGAATATTGTAGGTCGAGAGACTGTTTTTTTGTTTGTTGGTCTTAATATTCTCTTTCTTTCTCTTCCCTACTATTACTTCTATGCAAAGCAGTTAGGCTAGTGCTTGCGACACAGTGCACAGGCGTGTAAGTATTCATTGACTAAATAAAAGTGGGACTTTTCATACTGGCTTGAAGGAAATATGCCTCTGGATCTTCTTTTGGAAGAAGCTGTGTTCATTTTCCTTGATTCAAAAAAAAGTAATCTAATAATTAGTCTCACTTATAGGTGAAAAATAGGATTATTCTACTCATAATAGTAGAGGCCCACATGCCCCTCACTTCATTGCTGTTAGTCATGCTGCTGAAAGCCAAACAGAAGCCAGGTGCTGACTGGCTGTGTACAGGGCACATTCTGCAATCCCATGTACTTTGTGCTAGCACCACCGCAGCAGGCCTTCAAAATTGGCCCTGTCACTTTAAATATAATAGACAATAAATCATCCCTCTGAGACAGCCCCCAAGGAAAACAGGGGAAAAAAAATAGAAATAGCATTTAAAAGCCCTTTTCTATTACAGTGCCTCTAGGGAGCTTTTAAAATTGGAACTCTTTTGAAGTGAATTTTATGCTTTTTGGGGCTTTTAAAAATGCTTCTAGAATTAACCTTGCAATTCTAGGACCAAATCTTCCTTTAGATCCTTTAATTTTGGGGTCTTTATTATGCTAGTATTATCATATTTGCTCATCATCTCTGTGCTGCTTTCCCTGGTATTCCATAACCAATCAACCCTTTTCTCATGCTCTTGGTAACTTCTTTATTTCTCATTCCTCCCTATCCATGTTTCTGCCAGTATTTCTTGCTTGGTCTTTCTTTTCTTCTTTTTCTTTTTTCCTTCATCAAATCTAGTTTTAGTTACTTCTCCTCTGAGATACCCTTTGTTCTTTTGCACCTTGGATGCAGGTAATCCTAATTAGGCTACCATGCAGATAATCCAGAATTTTCCACTCTCCTCCTCCTACAGCAGAATTTTCTTAGCCACAGCTGAACCACATCTGCCTCTTTTTCATAAGCCTCCCCTTCTCTTGTTCTTGTGGCTGTTCCTAGTTGATAAAATAAAAACACCAAAATAGCAAAGAAAGTTAACTTAGTTTAGTCTGAGAAAAATCTTAATCAAATCCTGAAAAACATAAATGGTAGGTGTAAACATATAAAGCACAGATTATACAAAGGGTCAGGGTTTACATTAAGAAGAGGAGATTCAATATCAGCCTGACTCTCATGTAACCAGTACTCAGCTATGATCATTTAAGTCATACAGCATTATGTGGCCCAATAAAACAGTTACGGCTCAACGGCCTTTATTATTCTTACAAATTAAAAATTTATACTGAACAAAACACAGTTCATCTTAATGTTGAAAAACATACACACTCAATGTAAATAACAGGACAACAGAAACTGCTTCTTGACACTACATTACATGTCTTCTTAGACCCCCTACTCTGTGAAGGAAGGGAGGAGAAATTCAGCTTGATATTGAGCTGTGTCTTTTGATAAATTGGGAAGGCCAAAGTAAGAAGCAAAAAGCAGTGAGAAAAGATTATTCTGACATCTTTTAGATTTATAGACTTCCCAGTCTACTTAACGGCCATTCATCTCACCTGACCTGCCACAGTCGCTCTAACCACCCTCTGGGTGAGTGCTTATTACCAACAAGGCAGCAATCAAATTATTGTAGGGAATTTACTGAGTGAGATAAATAAAAGCTGCCTAATCAGTGATTCTCAGTGCTTTCTCTGGAACGTAAGTCTCATAAGAAGCTCTAAAAATGTCCCATAGACACATAAGTGTTGTCAACACTACACACCCTAACTCCTCTGCAGAGTAATGGGAAGTATATTAGCATAGCAAAAGCACCGACAAAAGAAAGCTGTCCGGCTTTGTTTAACTCAGCATGTACCCAAAGCACGGGACATACTGTTTTACTTTTTTTTTTTTTTTTTTTTTTAAGAAATGGGGATCTGGCTATGTTGCCCAGGCTGCAATGCAGTGGCTATTCACAGATGCAGTCATAGTGTGTGCACTACAGCCTTGCATTTTTACGTAAGTTAAACTTATGAAAATTCTTTGGAAACTTTGGAAAAGCCTAGAATTAAGTACTTGCCTAAAAGAAGATCTGGGACAACTGTCTTGAAGGTAATGATGATTGTTAAATGAAATAATTAGATGAAGAAAAATAGGAAGAAACACTGCAGGTTTGTATTAATGATCTCCATCACTAAAGGAGAGAAATGTACCAGCAGATCACAGTTGTTAAAAATGACCCATCAGTGGACAGCAAATTACATACTTGGGAACCAATGCTGGAGAAAAATCAAAGAGGTGGAGGTCATGTTTTATTTCACTTGTAGCGCTTTTCAAATTCAGTCCTAACCAAACCTGATTAAAGTAAATCCCTTTTTTACAGGCTGTGGAGTCTATAAGATTATGGTGTTAATGGAAGTGCTATTCGATCCGTCAGTAATGGTGCATGTCGGGACCCTGGCGCCTCTGACAAGTCCATTTTTTAAGACGTATTTATTGTTTTTTTTTTTTTTTTTCTCCCTTCTGTTCTCTGCATTGCGGGGTTTAATTGAACAGTTTAAAGTGATTCTTCTTCAAGGCCCATTAATTGATTTTATTTGTGTATTCTCCAGGGGTCAAGGAAAAGGGGGAAAAAAACAATAAAATTGCAACTCTGGTTTTCACTGTCATATTCTCCCTGGAAATTCATAGCTCTGAATTCTGTTTCTTTTCTCTGCCTCAAGAGGCCTTTTTATGATTTTTGCAAGGTGTATTTTTTTGTTTTATATTACTAATTTATTCAATTCTGACAGTGATTCATCATTAAGGAAATAGTTAAATGTGCCCAATCTGACCAACCATGTAGTATCGAGGGGTTCCTCATGATAAACCCAACTGAAGAGGAAATACTTCGGCGAAACAATCATGAAACTGTACATTCTCACGACAAAGCACCCATAGCGTTTTCTTTCTATTACAATGGGACAAAGTCTCTTGAGGTTTGATGTTGTGACATGCCTACACATATATAATCACAGTGTGTTCATATTTATTCATGTAACCCAGCACTGCCCCTGAATGCTCTTACATCTGTGAAGTAAGAATGAAGATGCTACCTGGATTGCAAAACAGTATATTCAGGAGGAGGAAACTGTAGATTGAAACTGAGATTCTGCCAAGGGCAGAAGCTATCTATACATATGTGTATACATACATCATAGCATGACACATCAAGAGGCTCTGTCCTATCATGTCATAGTGTCCTATGATGTGACATTGTTATGTCACATAATATAATTTGTACCATTTCTTAATGCTTGTTTCTATCAGGAAGTAGCTAATTCTCACACTGAACTTATGAAGCAGGTATTACTATCACCATTGAATTGTCAAAGTCTGAAACTCAGATGTGAAATCATCTCCCAAATATAGAAATAAGGTTTAAATATGTGTCTGATTTATTCCAATGCCTCTACTTTTCTGTTCCTTCGATATACTTTTGCCTTGGAGACTTAGTTTGCAATGGCTTTTATTTCCCTAAAGATGAAAATATAATAAAGTCATTTAAATGACATTATTTTGTTATAATTTTTGTTCTACCTCTGCCTCCCCAGAGTAGGCCCCAAACAAATACTAGTTGAATGATGGAATAAGATTCCTGCCCCATTGCTATCACATCATTCCTGCTTTGAGCTTTACTCTAAGACCAGTCCTTTATGGGCATTGTGCTAACAAGGCTAGGGTAAAAGACAAGAAAGGGACAGAGCCATAAACACCAATCTGGATTCTATCATGTGGATAAGCTACCTCTAGCCTCTTGGTTGTCTCTTTGTTGTTTTTTTGACATATCCTTCTCTTCATTCACTTCTTGTCCCTTATTCAAATTCCCTCGATGAAGTCCCCAATAACGTATAAATCTTAGGTCTTTCATTGAAATGCAGGTCAAATTTATCTTTTGCTTACACTAGTAAAACTATGCCACTGGCTTCTGGTTCCCGATTATCTTCCCCTGAATGTTTTAAGAGAGATTGAGACTTTAAAGTTAATATTGAGATTGAAAGAAAAAGCAGCAGCGGGAGAGGAGGGATCATATAGAAGGAAGTATTTTTTGCTTGCTTGATTTACTGTAATCAATAGCTGAGAGGAGAAAGCGACAAGTTGGAAATTTACTTCCAGCAGATGAATACAGCATCATCAAGTACAAGACACATATATTTAAGAAGGTGTCAGTAAGCTGAAAATCTCACAAAGGCAACCTTCTTGTGGAAGGGGCACACTCTCTGCATGTTACGTTCACACACTTCAGAGGAAATTCTATGCTATCTCGCATCTCCACCTCTATGTCCATCTTCTCTTCCTCAACTTAAGACACCCAGCTTCCTGGACCCCCTTTACCTCCATTCACCTTTCACAACTTTCACTCGTTTTGTGAGACAGTTCAATTATCGCTTTCAGGATTGTGTCTGTTTCCTAATAGATTTAACAGTAAAATCCTTCCAAGGGCCAGAAAGAATGAATGGTGAGGAGAGGTGTCCCAGTCTGAATCCAGGTGTAGCGAATAGGAATAATTAGAAGGAGTGGGTACAAAATCCTCAACTAGTAGTCACAGGTGGTGACCACTACAAAGGAAATGAAAACATGTTAACTTTTGGGATATTACTCCAAGAAAAGAGAACATGCTTGCAAATGTGACCTTCCTCTAAGCAATAGACACTCTGGTGTACAAAAAGACCCACACTCCTCCCCATGCTGAGATATGTGTCCTCCTGTGGATTCTCAGAACGTGAAAATCACTATATCAAAACATGTGTCACACACTACCATAAGCTTTGGTTTGCATGGATCTCCCCTCAAAACTGACTCAAGTCATGTTCTTCTCTATCTCTAGCTTCTCCTTCAGTAGCTGGCATATAAGAGATGCTCAATAAATATTTCCTAGCATAAATGAAAGAATGAATAAGAAGAAATTTTCTTGTAAGTACTCCTATAAAATTGTGATGTGATTACAAATTTTGGAGATAGTGGGGCCAAAACAAAGTGGGGCTAAATAACTGGTCCAGAAAAAAAGGCAGGGATAAATTTTGAATTTTGCGTTATCAAGGTTAAAAACAGCTCTTCTCTGGCCAGAAAGAAAACAGTTTTTGTGTAAAATAACTTTTTCAAATTTTGAAAAAACTCGCTTATGATAGAAGCTTTAGAATGCAACCTGCACTGTTCATGATCAAACATGTATCAGTATAGAGGACATGAGAGCAGAAATAAACAGAAATAAATATTCACCTCCATGGTGTAGCCCTAAGGATCCTATGCCCAGAAAACTAGCTTGGGAGTTATTCACTCCTGGAATTGTCTGTTAGAATTGTTCCTGCTTAAGACAACTATGTTGTGAGTATATATGTGTATAGTGAGGTACAGGGAAAGATAAAACAGTGTCCTCAAAAGCCCATTGACAAGACGGTCATATTTTACTTGGGAGGATGTGAATATTGAACTAATACACTCCTCTTATTAAGATATTAGCACAGGGTAGCATGTTAATATTAATCAGAATGGTTGTCAGGTGGTTGCAGTGTCCAAGATTCTTTCCAATATGAGGGAACCTAGAAAATGCAGCCCTCCACTTCTGACACTGCTTACAAACTTTGAATCAGAGAAGACAGTTTACGTAAAGGGAGGTGGTGCTCTTCTTTTCACAAACCATCTGTCTTTACTTTTATTCTTCTAATTTTCTCCTGAGATATCAACACCAAAGTAGCATATAACCTTCCTGGAAGCAATCTAACTCCAGGAAAAGCACATACTGGCACAGAAAAAAATATAACCAAATTCATTTTTACATAAGAGTAGCAGTTGTAGGTGGCATTACTTTGGTCTGATTTTATGATTAGTGGAAACTGACACCTTCTCTATTGCTACCAGAGTACATAACCTCTTTGGCCTACGTTGAATTATTTGTCAGTGACACTGACAAATAATTGGGATAACAAGCACTTTTAACTGCATGTATGAGTAATCTCAGTGAACACAGTTTTCTTTCTGTCTTGTATTTGATATCCTTCAATGATCAAATTTGTAAGCAGGTTGAGCATCTACACTTATTCCTCCAAATTAAGGACTTCCTATCAGCTACTCATTAACGTCTGTATGGCTATTGCCTAAATTTTTTCTAAAACTCTGTGTGAGGGTACACTTTGATCTGCTCAACTGACTTTATTCTAGCTATTAAATAATTTCAACACAACCTTGATCTATCTAATCCAACAAAACCAAAGGCAACTTCTTAGTACTTTCTGCCATGTAAAAATACATCATAGTCTTTCAAGCTAATATATTGTTATGAATCATACATGCACAAATTCAGCAAAGTTAAACTTCCTTAATAATAGAGTGGGTGCTATAGTACCTGTACACCACCTTCAATCTGCTGCTGTAAGCGAAAATCAGGTAGCAGCATTAGTAGTTAAATCAATATCAGCTGCATTAATAAGCGTAAAATGAATAAGTGTGCCTGAATTTTTCTCCCTTGATGACTTTAGGTCCAAATTTATCTTATTTTAGCTTTAGTCTTGAATGACTGCCAAAGATGTGCACTGACCTCTGAGATAGCCACTCTCAAGCTAACATGTATGGAACCAGATCGAAAGAAATTGTCCCACAGATTTGCAGGGCTTGTCAAGGCCTGGAAATGGTGGAAGTCAGATGATTATATTTGCATTGCATAATTGGCGGAGCTTGTCACAACACTGCTGGAGCCAGCAGCTGCTCTCTGCTGAGAGCTAATTCCACCTGATCTATTTAATATTATAATGAATTTAATCCTCTCCACATTCATCCAGGAGCCAAAGAGCACAGTTTATGGCTAAACCTGCATTTGCAGACAGATGACAAGGGACCCCTCTGGTGGTAGGAATTAATTTGGGGAAGTATGCTGACAGAATTGCCCAATCATTTGTTTTGGTTGAGATTTTTTTCCTCTTCCAGAGAGCAGCCTTCAGTATGGTCTGAATTTTCCCTTCTCTCCTTAAGAAGAACTCTTGGAAGTCAGAAATGAACTTAGATATTGTTTAGAGCTGAAATGTGCTCCCCCTCACTCACCCACTCAAATTCATATGTTGAAGCCTAAACCCCTAGGTCCTCAGAATGTGACTGTCTTTAGAGATAGGGCTGTCAAAGAAGTGATTAAAGTAAAATGAGGCTGTTAGGGTGGGTCCTAATTCAATCTGACTGGTGTCCTTATAATAAGAGGATACACAGAGCGATATGAGGATATGAGTAATGCAGGCACAGTGGAAGAACCATGTGAGGACCCAGTGGTCATCTGTAAGCTGAAGAGGCTTCAGAAGAAACCAAACCTGCCAACACCTTTATCTTGGATTTTCAGTCCCCAGAACTGTGAAAAAAAAATTTTTTTTCAATGGCTTAAGTCACCCAGTCTGAGTGGCATTTTGTTATAGTGGCCCTATCAAATGAATACAGATATTATCTAGTATAACTTAATGTAAGTTTCTTCTCTACAGAATATCATAATTATATTTTTGCAGAGGAACAGGAAGAGGAACATCTCTCTTATACAAGGCAACTGTTTGCATTAAAAGAAGATCATTTTACCAGAAACTTCTGTGTACTGAGGTGGGATGTTCCTCCTTATGACAGCCACCTTACTGTCCCACTTCTGTACTCTGGTTCAGAACCAAATAGGACTTCTTACAGCGCAGCCCTTTAATTAGATGAAGGCAGCCATTGTATGTCCATGCTCCTTTTTAAAACCTTCTCTTTTCAGTTAAACCTTTCTTGATGTCTTCTAATACTCCCTATATGCCAGTGTTCTGAGTGCATTCTCTCATGTTTGTTCTGCTTTGAACCCTTTCTACTGGGCAATTGTTTCTAATAAAATGAGATATAGCTAAAGTCACTAACTCAGATGTTATCCAGCACTGCAGTGTGCTTTAGGACTCTTAGCTCTCTTGCTTTCACTGTCATATTTTAGGATCCTCTCCATTAAGAAAGAATAAAACAAGATGATCTTTAAGCCCTGGTATGGAATGAGTATGTGGTAAGCTATTGAGGGTACCAAGCTACCTTTCCTATGTGACACAGGGGAACTGAGACTTACTGATGGATTTTCCATCAGCTGAGTATTTTGGAAGACATTATTTTAAAAAGTTGTTAAGAAATGTTATCAGTATTACATTTGATTTTACATATATATATATATATGTGTGTGTGTGTGTGTATAATATACATCCAGATTCAAGCAGCTTTACTTGTATCTATTCATATAATTATAAAAATATAAATATATTAGGCATTTTTTCCCTCAAATACTTAGAAATCCTAAAATGCAAAAAACAAAAACCTGAGTATAATAATTGTATCTCCAAGAGGGAATAAATTTCACACTAAGGATAGAGATGACTGTAAATATCCATTAAACTTAAATATGCCACTCAATTGAGTCTGCAATTTGCAACTTAGGAGAAAATGGCCAGAAATGATGGAGCCCCTGGGCATTAGTACATGAACAGTTAGAAAAATAGAAGAAAATAGTGTACATTTTTGGTTTCTATTTGCTGATGTATGTATTGTGAGGCAATATCTAACTTCAAAGGTTTTCATGCTTGCCCAATAGCTGCTGAAAACAGGACATAATTAAAAGCCTTTTCCCCTAAACACTATGACTCCTTAAAATGTAGAATGCAAGACCCAGCCAACATGGAAACAGGATACAGATATACTGCAGTCTGTCATATTGACTCTCCACAGTTTTCCTATTATATAAACATATCAAAAATACCTGGAGGCTGAGGCAGGACTACAAAAATGTTTTGCACATGCAAGGGAATTTGAAAGCTAGCCAAGGGGCAGAGTAAATAACAGAAACATTAGTTATTTCAGTTACTGGAAAAGGGGTGACCAATGTCTTATCATTCCATAGCACTTAGTTTTTCCCTCTCTACTTTAAGAATAATCTTTCTAGAGAATTAGCTATGGTATAGCTGAACACTTTCTTAGAAATTTAGTAACCATATGATAATGTCTTTCAAATTCCATCCTAAAGAGAGAGGTCTTTTTTTTTAATGACTACAGAATGGCCTCCCCTTAACCCTACATTATGTTGCATTTAGCATTTTAGCTGCCAGAAGGTACTGTCAAAAAAGACAGACCGCTTAATGGAAAAGAAAAGTTAATGAACTAACAAGGGAACAATAATTATTCCACAAATCAAGGAAAAGATGGAACGATTTCCAAGGGGGAATTGGATGTATCAAAATGTTTTTGCTAGAAAATCAAAGCAATGTGTTTTAAAGATTGAAATTTGGGGTGGGGGGAATGATGTAATGGTTGATTAGTGCATTACTACCAATAATCTCAGAACAATTATATAGCATTGTTTATCCGAGTAGAGGAGAAGCAACAGGAAAAGAAAGACAAGAAGGACCAGTTTCTTTTATTAGGTGAATGGCATTTCTGCCATATGGTATTAGATAATGCAAAGATCATGCCAGTGATTGGGAGACCATCATGTGGGCTTTTTGGAAGGAAGCATGTATGCCTGACACCTGTCACATAGCTCAAATGTGGTGTTGGCATATTTGCAACTAAATTAGAATGATTTAACCTTCATTAACCCCTTCCCATATTTATGAAAGTAGAGAGTAATTGACAAAATTCTGGGTGAAAGGTGGGTCCTTGACTTAGATTCGGTGGAATTTTTGTGAGTAGACACAAATATTGTTGTGTCATACTTCTATGCTATCAGGCTTTCTGCCCAGGATTCCATTTATTTGGAGACTGTGAATCTGAAGTCAAGGATACCTCCTGTTCCAGTCTTTTCAGTAGAAAAATAAGGTGAACTGTCAATTGACAAATTTTTCATATATATAAAAATGAACAGTCTAGGATTTATGGGGCAAATAAATATTGTGCCAGAACAGCTGGCAAGCGTGAGTAAGAGCATAAACCACTGGTATGTTATCTGCAACCTCCCACACACATACTGTGAGCTGCAACTCAATAAGTGGATGATTACAGAGGTTATGAGAAAAGTAGAAATAAATACAGTGAAGTTTAAAGAACACCTGGTATGAAAGATAACTTGGTTTCCAACAGATACCTCAGTTTCACGGGAGGCATTTTAGAGTGATGGTTAAGAGGGCAGGCTCTAAATTGGTGTAATTTCATATATGCCAATTATGAGCTGTGGGATGGTACCAAGTCGCTAAACTTCTTTAAGCCTCAGTTTATTTATATAAAAGGTTTATAATGTTGCCTGCCTTATAGGGTTACAGAGAGAGATAAATAAATCACTCCACCTAAATCACTTATCACAGTTTTAATACATGATACGTGTTTAATAAATGCTAGCTATTACCGTTAATAATGCCCATGGTCTGGCACATTCTAATTTATGATGCCACTATTTCCACATCCAAAATATCACCTATTTCAATTGAAAGAAGAATAGCAGCAGGTACTTAAGCTGGCGTCCATGAGGAATGATTATAGACTATACTATGGTTGGAGATGTTTTAACACTTTAAATGAAAATATTTATTTGCAAAAAGATAAACCATGAAATGGTTTAAATATTGCCTTATTTCCAGGAGAAAACAAATAAGTAGAAATTACATATGAAACATATGCATGATATGACTATTATGCATACAAAACGTGACACTTGAGCTAATGTGTTTTTAGTTTCATTAGCCTTTATATGTAGTTTCACTAGAGTCATGCTTTGTCCCAGATCTGTGTGAAAATTGCATTGCTGACTTAAACTTTTGGAAAAGAAGAAAAAGTTATGTTAGGAAATTGCAAATTACATCATTAACTTAACAAGTGCCCTAAAAAACAATTACATAAGTTCATATACACATTGATCAACTTAATAAAGCATATTAAGAAAACCACATCAGTGATCTAGTTGCATCAGCAATGGAAAGTCCCATGAGTTCAGTGTCCCTGCCTGTATTGCTTACCACTAATGCCTAGCAAACAGCCTGGCACATAGTGAGATGGAAGAGTTCCCTTGACCCCCTCCCAGGACTTGTGACAGGGATGGATTGTTAACGTGGCAGCTGTGCTCAAAGCCCTTGTGGGAGGAGGAGAATGCAGGTGAGCAGGTGCAGGAGGTGGGGCAAGTGCCTCTGGGCACCAGCAGGAACAAACTGGGCTGTGGCAGCAACTAGTGGTTGCCTGTGACCACTGCGACTCCAGAGGGCATGTGTTACAATCAGTGCTTTTTTAGCATTTGCCACCCTTGGAAGGCTAAGTGTTAAACAGCTCAGTGGACAGTCAGTGCGACAGCCTCTTGCACCTTCCTCCAGATCCTTGTCTGGTGTCCAAAAGGAATGAGGCCACACAGACTTGAAGGATGGTGAATGCAGAGGTTGCACTGAGTGGTGGAAGTAGCTCTCAGTGGGATGGGGAGCTGGAAAGTCGATAGAGTGGAAAGATAATCTTCCGCTTGAGTTTGGCTGTCCCTGACTGAACACCTCTCTGACCATGATCTCCTATGTCCAGCTGCCTCTTCTCTTGATGTTCAGATGCTGCTTCTCCTCTCTCCTCTGCTGCATCGCTCTGCTCCTTTGCCAGTGAAGCCTGGGATTTTTAAGGGCACAGGATAGGGGGCATGGCAGACCAAAAGGTGACATTCAAATGGGAAACAGGGATGTGAAGTTCTCATTTAGGGTTTCAGGTCCAGGTTTGAGGGTGGAACCCTTGCCAGGGACCCTGCCCATTTCTACCTGCCTCCTGTCCATATCAATAGTAAATGATAAATAATTACTGATAAATCAATTATCTCTTTATTTCCTCTCTGTTATGTATGAAAAACTTAGTTTCCATGTCATCATACTTAGGATATGTTCCACAAATTTTAGCTCTACTTTAATGAAACACCTTATGCTAGAAACTTTAAAAGAACCATCCTTAATCTATTTTTAATAGATGAAGAAATTAAAGCTCAAACACATAAGAGTTAGTTGAGTACAAGGCTGCATAGCTAGGAAGAGCTAGAACCAGGTGTGAATCTTCATATGACAATCTCTGTTCACTACCCCATGACACTTTCCAATTCATTTATGCTTCAGCTCCTCTGTGCCTAGATGTGTGATATGAGTTAACGTGAGCATCATGATCTCTTCTACATTTTCTTTATCTCTATGAGAATTAGTTATGCATCAGGGAGCACTATGTCCTTTATCCTCCCTATCAGATAAAGATTCATGCAAGATGAAGCAAGGATAATTCTTAACCAAGTGAGTTTATTATATTCAACAAGTTGTAAGGAATAAGTGTGTAATTTCATACACATTTTGTTTTAACACCCTTCACTCAGCTGTGTTAGCGTCACTAAAAGGGTTAAACATTACTATTCACTAACTCTGTTCCAACATCTGCCCTGAAAGCCAAGGGTTTTCAGCTATAAAGAGTCTTTGTTTTCATAATTTTTTATCACACTAAAGAATATTATTAATAAATCACTATTTCTCCCTGCTGGATGTACATAGGTAAACATCCTTGGGTTTAAGATGTAAGTGAGGAGGGCTTTACTCACCCTTTCAATTATGAGGAAATGTGGAATTCAGTGGTGCAGAAAGTCCATCTGCAGTCTTGCCCAGAGGGGATTCTTTTAAGTGACTTCTTTAGACCTGGATCAGACAGTAGTATCTCCATTCATTTTTAGTCAGAGAGAGGCCAAATTGAGGTCCATTTTCTGAAACTAGTCACATAGTCAAAATTCTCACATTAAGAATAATAAAATCCTGTGAAGCCACAACTTTTCTGAAAGAGCGTTTCTCACCAGAAATATTTAAAAAATAGCAACCATTTTCAATATAAAAATTAGTGTATTAATGATTTCCCATAAGATAAACTAGATATCCAAATGATTGGCTCAGTTTAATTAATCAGCACATATATTTAAGAAAGGAACTTGCCATTAGGGAAAAGTTGAAACAAAAAGCATTATACAAATTCAAAAGGAGTAACTGTACTTATTATATCTTTCATTTATTGGTAGCTCACTGTATGCTAAATCCTATGGTGAACTATTTATGCTTATTTACTCATTTACCTATACCTTGAATCTACAAGGCAAATGCTATTCATATATAGTATGAAATTATGCTGTTGCAGATTAAGACAGATTCGGATTAGCAAAGTGAAGCAACTTCACTAAGGTTGAAGAGTTAGTTGGTGACACCCATAGTAGTCTGACTCCAAGGTTAAAATACTTAACCCTCATGTGTATTAAATGGCATAGACCAGTGAGTCAGTTTCCAAACTCCTGTCCTAGAACAAGTGCTAATTTCTAAACTTTTCAGCAGTCTTTTGAAAAATATTCTAGTTTCATTTCGTTTTTAAATATTTTTATTTGGGAAAATTAAAATAGCATCAAACAAATATCATTGTCCCATATTAAAAATAAACATTTTGGCGGTAAAAGAAGAAAAAGATTTTCAAGTTATTTCATGTACTAGATAAATCTGAGCTGCTATTTGAATGAGGAATCCTTTTTTGGGGGGTGCTTAAGGGTGACAATGTTGAAGATGAGAAGAAGGTAACTATTTAAATAAATAACCAAGGATGTAGGAAATACTGAGGTGAAAAAGAACAAGTAAAAGCTGTTATAACCTTAAATGGCTTGGACATTTTATAGACAAAGAAAACTCTGGGGGAGGTAATGCTATTTTATTTGGGAAGATGATGGGTTGCCTGTTAACTTACTTCTGAATACGTTGAGTTTGTGGTGAGGGATTTAAGTGGGGAAATGTCTAGCAAGCAATATAAGGAAAACTGCAGGTTTGCTGATCAGACAAAAACTAAATTCTTCAAGGTAAGCAATGTGTCAGTCAGTCTGATCAGTCTCCAAGGCATGTTGAAAGGAGGGGCATGTGGTCAATCTCTCAGCCTTGACACCTGCCCCTTTGTGTCATCTTTTCCTTGGATATTTGTCATAAATGAATATTGTCACTATTGCACTGGCTTGAGGGTGGAACCCTTGCCAGGGACTTCCCCACTTTAACACTTTCTTGTGAACCTGAATGCACATGCCTTCCTTTAATTTTCCATTCGGAGTTGAGGCTAGGCTGTTTCCGAAAGGCTAAAGGCTCAGAGTAACAAAAGGGAAATTAGCACAAAGTATATAATGTGTAATAGAACAATGACTTTTAACCTCTTTTGGGTAGCGCTGAGAATCTGATGAATCTCCCCAAATATACAAATTTTGCACAGTCTCAAATTCCAGACCCACAGAAAAAAAAGAGATTTAAGAGATGCAACAAGGAACTTCTCTGGCTTAAGGTTTGTTTTCATCTGCAGATGATTGACCTGGGAAATATACATTCCCCACAGTGATATTTAACCTGCCTCCCTTCTCTGACAAAGGGGTCAAGTCTTAGTTTATGACTCCCATGGGTCAACTACATAAAATAAACATGAATTTAACCCGGGTACGAGAGATACACATGTACAGCACAAGGTGTAATTTTATTACAGAAATAACCTTCACAGAATAGGGCTTAGTGAACCCTCCAATCCCAAAAACCATATCACTTAGGACACATCCAATTTAAACACCAATCCACATATCTATTTCCAGACCCTTGACTAGTGTTTTAGTTCTCTACTGAAAATTTTATTGAGGGAGTATCAGAGAAGGGATTAAACTTCGAAACACATACAGTAGAGATTTCCTGAAATTACTCCATTCCCGTATCTCTCTCCTCAAAGCTCCACACATCACAGAATTTGCTCAAATCTGTTCAAAACTTTAGTCCCTGCTCATTTGTCTTTCTCATTCTTTAATGTCCTCTTTCTTTACTTGTGTTTCCTCTTCCAGTAACACTCTTTTTTTTTTTTTTTTTTTTTTTTCGCTTAGCAGGTCTCCCTAAGCTCTTTTCTGTGTAGAACTATTTCCTTCCCTCGGAAAGACAAGTAGCTAGCAAAGCTACACACAAAACTTTCTGGAGGCGCAGACAGAGGGCTCTTTGTTTCAGCTGAATTCTACGGAGATAGAAAGTGTACATGTCTTGTTTTCAGTCATATTCTAAATGTCTCCCACCGTGCCTGACAATACTTTCCAAGTAAATATTTGTTGAATAAATGAATTAAGAAGTTCTGATTGAACTTCAGTTAGAGTTTAGGATTAAAAACATTGAATTGACTGGGTGTAGTGGCTCACGCCTGTAATCCCAGCACTTTGAGAGGCTGAGGTGGGTGGATCACGAGGTCAGGAGATCGAGACCATCCTGGCCGACAAGATGAAACCCCGTCTCTGCTAAAAATACAAAAATTAGCTGGGTGTCGTGGTGTGTGCCTGTAATCCCAGCTACTTGGGAGGCTGAGGCAGAAGAATCACTTGAACCAGGGAGTCTGAGGTCGCAGTGAGCCAAGATCATGCCCTTGGACTCCAGCCTGTTGACAGAGCGAGACTGCATCTCAAAAACAACAACAACAACAACAACAACAACAACAAACAACAACAAAAACCATTGACTTGAAGGGAGAAGACCACAGAATGTCAGAATTATAAGGACCACATACAATGTAACAAGTGAAGCCTTCTCTAATATTGCTATATTGCTAAAAGTTTTAACTAACAGAAGAGATCAGGTATCCCAGAAATAGGTCTTAGGGACAGGAAATTAAAAGGTACTGAAGAAGTAGCAATTAGAAAGATAATTTAAAAGAGAGAGAAAAAGAGAGACAGACTATAAGAAAAAAAATAATGTAACATCACGAGTTTAGGAGAAAATATAATATCAAATAAATATTCAAAATCGACAACACATCACTGAAGAGTTCCCATATACTATAATTCTTCAGGTCACCATTTAATGAAATCAAAAAGGAAGAATTTTTTATTGGCCTTCTTCAACAAAAAGTTTCTTTATCCAGTATGCTTTGCAAAGAGGTAAATTAGTATCTGAAACTTCTAGTTGATCAAGGAAAAACAATGAAGAATAATCTGGCCTTACTTATAGCCCTGAGTGCAAAATAGAATACTCAATTTCTATTTCATATGCATGTATAATTCTAGGCTATTTTTTGAAGTAATTTATTTCTAGGTTAGCCTGGAAGAGTCAATTTTCAAGAAAGAAACAAACTCTAGAAATATTCTAATTTTGAATCAATTTTTGAACAGAGAGTATAGGACATAAATCTTATAAAGGTATAATATTCAGTTTGTTATGGGCAAATCTCATAACTACTAATAATTAACCTATATTACGAACTAATCATCTGTTAAACTTCAATTAAACTTCCAGTTTAAAAAGTATAAGGAAATTTCAACCAAACAATAACTTTTTTCATTATCCTATATCTTTAAATGATTATCTATTCACCATTTTAAAAATCTTCCCTTATTTCTGAAGTACTGCCCAAGTGAAAAAATACATTAGCTATTCATCACACTTCACTTTACAAAATGACATGGCTGATATTTCAACTAATGTTATGTGGAAAGACAAAGATACCTATGAGCATGGAGTAAGACGTGAAGGGATGAAGTGTGTGTTTGTGTGTGTGAAAGGAGTGGGGAAGTGGTTAGTGGGATGCAGGAAAGAGTTCGAGAAGCTCTTTTCCACTAGGTACCAATAGACTAAGAAATAGAAATACATCCTTTTATTTCTCCTTTTCTTCTTTTATCTTAAACCACCTTCAGCCACACCTTTAACATTTGTAGTCCCCTACAGTTACTATCAACCACGTTAATTTCTTCAGTGACATCTAACTAGGGTATTCTCAAACAAACATTCACAGTAGTGGTTCTCAGGTGACCAGATAGCTAAGAACCAAGATCTTTATCTCAGTTTTCTCTTAGTGATGAGAAAGGGTGAAATGGTTTGATTACTGGTTGAAGAAACTCTAAAATGTAAACTTAGGGGTTCTTCATTCACTTCAGGGAAGACTTAGAAAAATTTCCCTAATCTTGATTATTACACAATTTTTAGACCCCTTGCAAAGCAGGACATGTTAGTTTCACTTCTACCTGAAGTGAATAAGATCTGGTTAGTATGTGTTGACCACTCCAAGGGGTTTTCTCGTCAGGCTGCACAGGGAGTCAGCTTTATTTTGTCTTATTGCCAAAAAGTGTATACATAATCTTAGCTTGCATTCCTATAAACTTTCAAGGAGACTGCATAAGAGTGTGTAGATAGAGCATTGTAATCTAGTGTTACTTGATAGGAGAAAAACAACTCAAACAATATGTGGGTTATCAATAATGAGTCACTGGAATCATTTTCTTGTAAAAATACTGTACTAAAACTGTAGGCTTTATGGGGCCTAGAAGTCTTGGGCAAATGTCTTTAAAACTGCTGTGTTAATTTTTGGGAGGAATACTTAAACCTTATACAGTTAGTAGTGAAAGAAGATGGCTTTTGTTTCCTTACAGAAGAAAAAATACCAGAATCATTAAAAATAAAAATAAGACAAGAAAGAAGCATCTTATCTCTTATATTTTCTTCATTCTTGCCTTGTACAGTTCTATGAAATACAGAAAACATTAAAAATCTTTCAGATATACTTCCCCAGATGAAAAGTACTTTATTTTTATTTTTATTTATTTATTTATTTTTTAATTTTTGAGACAGTGTTTCACTCTGTTACTTAGGCTGGAGGGCAGTGGCATGATCTCAGCTCACTGCAATCTCTGTCTCCTGGGTACAAGTGATTCTCCTGCCTCAGCCTCCCAAGTAGCTGGGATTACATGTGCTCACCACCACACCAGGGTAATTTTTGTATTTGTAGTAGAGACGGGGTTTTGTCACGTTGGCCAGGCTGGTCTTGAACTCCTGACCTCAGGTGATATGCCCACCTTGGCCTCCCAAAGTGCTGGGATTACAAGTGTGAGCCATCATGCCTGGCCTAAATGTATTTTAACATAAGTACTTTTATTAGGAAAATGTTTTATTAGGAAAACCAATTACCGTAATTGGTTTACTCATAAAGTATTTGTCATCTGCCAAATGCCTGGTAAGGTTGAGATCTTGTTCTTTCTAACTCTACAAGCATGTTTTGAGGCAATACTAATATCTTACATTTTAAAAGTCACTATTTTCCAAAATTATCTAATCGTGAGCACCTGATTCCTCAGGTCTTGACTAGAGATTGGGTTTAGATCAGTCTCCAGTTAAACAAAAACATTTGTCTTTTACAAAACTGGTCTAAAATTTTCTTACCATCCAGCAAGTTGGAAAGCATTTTAAGGGAGATAAGTGAATAAATCTTCCCAAAGTATTTTAGATTTCTGTTGTGGATAGCATGGATTGATATCCTACATTCATTCAATGTTCTTTCTAGCACACACCTTCATATAATGCCAAAGTTACAACACTAAAAACTATATTTCCCAGACCTCCTTGTCGCTAGATTTTCAGATGTAACTTAGAGTTTGCTAGTTAGAGCACTTTGGTTAGATTTGGAAAGTGGAAATGAGGAGAGATGTGGAGGCATTTAGTTGTTTGACAGCAGTGTTAGCAGAGGTTCCAGTGTCCAATCACTAGCTTCACGGGTACTGAGAAGCAGGGTGAGGAATCA
Organism: Trachypithecus francoisi; assembly: GCF_009764315.1. Lineage (NCBI taxonomy): Eukaryota > Metazoa > Chordata > Mammalia > Primates > Cercopithecidae > Trachypithecus > Trachypithecus francoisi. The sequence continues at coordinate 71,568,727 of NW_022681453.1, read as the reverse complement.
TTCCACTGAGGCTTCTTCTATTTGGGACCATCGTGTTCAGATGTAACATAGTTTTGAACTAGTCAGCAGCAATGGAAATTTTCCGAATATTACAGCTTCTAGAGCCAGTGGCCTCCTCATCATAGAGGAGGCACTGCCTCCCTTGGTGTGATAGTTTAATGATATGTCCAAAAGACAGACTATTAAACGGAAAATTCAGTCTAAAATCTATTTTTTCAACCTACCCATGTGATTCATAAGTTTGTATTTTTCTTTGAGAGAGCCCTTCTTGCTTAAATGATCTAGAGTAGATTCTATTCTCTGCAACAAAAATTGGACAAATATAATAAAGGCTAATTAAAACTATTAATCTATTCTATTTAACCCTTCCTCTACTGTTTCCAGCATCTTGCCCTTTGGTGCAGCGGTGTCCCTTTTTATTCAAAAATTAGTTGACCTAATTAGAGATTCAGTTTGGAATGGTCTTCTGGGACCGAGTGAAGAAATGTCCTGCCACTGGTAATCTGACTATTTAATCAATGTAGAAAGTTTTCAAGGTGTGTAGACTTCAGTTTTGTCCCGCAATTTTAATTTTTATTTATTTTTTGAAGAGAGGTCAAAGCACATGAAAGTTAAAAAGAGGTAAAAGATGTAGAAGAGTATTTGATGAGCTAAGAAATCGTTCTTGACATATTTTTTTTCTTTTCAATAGCAGTCAGCAAAAATATATGCAGAAAGAATTCAATTTTTCTAAGAAAACATATATGTTTGTGTGTGTGTGTTTATATGTTTTTATTCATTTAAAAAGACTGGAAGATGCATCAAAATATTATTTATTATTAACAGTAGTTATCATTAGATGGTAGGATTGTAGGTGGTTTTAATTGGACCACTTTGCTCTAGTAATAATTCCTTTTTCTTCTTCTGGAAAATGCTACTAATGAAAAGTGATCCAATGCTGTAGGTTGTCTTTAGTATAGTATTCACAGATGTGTTTATTCTATAGTCAGCATAAAATGATTCAGAGGAAGCATCTTGAGCTATTGTCACCAGGACAATGTTTAATGGTATTAACTAGGAAGAGACAAGGTACTGAAAAAAATGGGGGATTTGTTTTCAGTACAGACCTAAGCAGGAAGAGTCTTTCCACCTAAAGGCTTGAAAAATTGTTTTTTCCTCATATCACAACCTGAATACAGAATGCCGTTATCTCGGAAACAAAAGCCTCAGACTCCACAGATTAGAGGACTGAGCTGAAGCCTTATATAGTTTTTCTAAATGAATGAGCTTATATAGTTCAGTACTAAATAATATATTTTGAAAAAGTGAACAGTAAAAGGTTTAAACTTTGTTATGGAGCCTTGAGAGAAAACACGGCACCACAGTACAGGAACGGAAGGCCTGGAGTCTTCACTTTGAATGCTAACACAAGGATGAGGCTCCAGATGAGGCATGAGAAAACTCTCATGTCTCAAAGAGTGGCCAATTAATTTGTTTTTGAGAGAGAGAAAACGAGACAGTGTCAGGCTTTTCTTTCTCTGATGTGGCATATACAAATCTGAGTAAAGCATGTTTCAAATTTTTCTAACAGTCATTCTTAGCAAATTATTTAGACTTTTCCATGGGGTCCAAGATAAGAATTTGTCCTAGCATTTTCCATATAAAAACAACGCATAACTTAATCCTTTTCTATTAGAGTCAAAATTCTGGTATTTAAAACTGAGAAAAATCAGGCAAGGAGCATCCTCTCCAAATGCTGTTATAAGAAGGGTTATTTTTGTCTGGGTGTGCTGTGTATCACAAATGCATTAATTCAAGAATACTATGTCTCTCAGTACTCTGTGATCAATTCAAGTGCATTTTGAGGCATTTGGCCAAGAGAAAACAAAGGGAAAAAACAACAATGGGAATTAATACACAATGGAATTAAAATATTGAGCCCAAAATTATAAGTTTCACACGCTGTATAACCAAGCTAGTCAGATGTGATTTTGTCACATAAAGTGGACGTTGCTATACATTTTTAAAACTCAATAATATAGATTGAAAAGGTTTGAGAAGTACAACAGTATTTCATCTCACCTTTTGGGGGTCTAACTTTTTGTAAGAAAAGTGATGAAGCTCGGTAAGAAATGCAGAAGGTTTCAAAACTTTGAGGGACTACAGCTATGTAGGTATATGGGTTGCATGAGGAAGACCTTAGAACTTGGAAGTCTGGAATTTCCTGAGACTTTAGAGGTTTCTCTTCCTAGAATTGCTTTTGCTTAGAGATCCCTTTGGACCACTTAGTAGTGAAGAGCTCAGATAGATCCCAGAAAGAAAACTAGAAGTTGGCTGTCCAGAAAGGAAATTCCCTCCTTTTCCATACAGGTATATATTAAAGTCTGTGAGAGTTAAAAATGAAGCAGGGATTCAAAGCAGTCTCTTGCTTAGAACTAAAGAGAGTGCATATAATTGAAGTTTCCTTCAAATGATATTTGACAAATGCTTGAATGAGCTAAATAGGCATAGAAAGTTGAAAAGTTGAGCTACCCAAATCCCAGTTACAGGCCTATGTGAAGTGTCACTATGCACCATTATACACCAGGTGGCTTTCTCCTTCTGGTGCCTTACAGTGCTTTCAGGATGTGGGCAGCGCTTCCTGATGTGATCCTATGCACTTTCTCTGCTTTCTATGCTCTGAGTAACATCTATCTCTCATGCCCCAACTGGGGTTGGATCAAGCCACTGCGAAAAACACTGGGCGTAGTGACAATCTGTAAGTTTGGTTTTAAAACCTACATGACTTAAATTTTCAGAGAAATATTTTACATTAACTGAAACTAATGAAATTACAAATAATGTAAAATATAACACTAGAAGATGGAGACATCTACATTCACAATGCTTAAAACAGTAACTACACAATGCTGGATAACTTCTAGAGTAGCAATGACAATAACAGCAACAACACTGAAGATAGCAACAATAATTATATTAATCCCCTTTAGGGACTACTCTGCTGCCTACTGTGGTAGTATGCTGTTCTTTTTCTGAACATCTTAGAACATTTAACCCATTTCACTCACAATATAAAAATACTTGCTATTTTCAAACTATTCACATTGTTCCTTCAAAATTCAATATAATTTTCCTTGATTCCTTTGATATTTTCTTTGTATGCTAATTTAAAACATGCTAATTTTTTAATTACCAACAGAAATTCTGAGAAACAAAAAGTTCTTCCTCTAGCTCTAGTGGCCTCATGGCCATGTCAACATTGTTTTGGTCCCCATAAGAATTTTCCAGATTACACATCTCACAAAGAGCTGATGGAATGCAACATGCTAAGTTGTAAAATTTGGATATCTCATTACCTCCCCCCATCTTATTTATCTTATGATTACGTCTAGCTTCCCATTATTTTTCCTCTATTGACTATGTTCTGTAGCTTTCATATTTGTCCATTAGTAACTTTCTAATATATTCCTCTCATTTTTAGCTTCTATATCCCTACCTTGCAGTAAAGCTTCTCCAGGTTTTTTCTTGAGAATTCTTGCATCTTTCCTTGTATTGTCATATCACTTCGTCTCCTTTGCTCTCACTCATTCCTTCCAGCATATTCATGCTTTGCTGCTTCAATGTCCCCCTTCTGTTCATCTCCATTTCCTGCCTGGACTCAGCTTCACTCAGCCCCTGTGCCAGTGAGCTCTCTATGACCTTCCAAATAAAACTCTTCTGAAAACGACTTCTGTTTTAGTCCTGAGTTGTCTGGGGACTGCAGAGCTAGTTGGGACCAGTTCCAGCCTTGGCGGTGGTAAGTCCATCAAGTATTCCAACAAGGAGCAATGACAACTGAGACCGATTTTGGTAGGAACAGGGAATGCAAAGGCAGTGAGGATGCAATATGAACACTACAGCTCAGATCACAAGAAGAGAAGCATTAAAATGGGAGAAATAGACTAGACACGATGGAGGGAGAGCATGAGAGAGGCTGTCATGCCTGTGTTACCTGGCGGTTCAGATAAGGAAGAAAGACAGATAATGTGCATGCCGCAAGTGTCTGGGAGCACTAGCAAATATAGATTCAGGCTGTGGAAAATGAGTAGATGGGAAGAACAACTGAGCTTAACTGTATTCTTTCTCGGGGAGGAACATACGAGTTACTGCAGCTTACCTAAAGTAGTGATCACTTGCCACCCACTGTGGTTAGCACTTTATGTACATCATCTCATTCAATCCTCAAAGCATCCCCATGAGGCAGATACTATTTGTAACTGCATTGTACAGTCAGAACCCTAAGGTCTAAAGAGGTTGAATAACTACATTAGCAACTTGTGAGTGGTAGAGATAAAACCTGAATCCAGGCTCTCTGACTCCAGAGGCCATACTGCTAGCCACTACTATACTATACCTGGTGGTAGTGAGCAGGATAGGTCAGTTTGAGACAAAATAAAAGCAGCTGAGGGGAGAGCAGTACAATCTGAGGACACTGTCACAGGGGTGGCTGGTTCTGTTTTTCTCCGGCTTTCTGATAGTTGTTGAGCATTTGCTTGAGCAAATGGCCAACCTTCAGTGACTCACAGAAAAGCACAGTGAGAAAAAGAATATTCTTTTAATAAGTTATAGAGAAGCCAGATTGATAATGTAATAAAATTTTTATTGTCCCTTTTCTCACACACCTCTGGGATCCAAAAATTGATTGATTGTGATTTTATGACTTTCTTAAATGAGATATTGTATTTTTGCAGCCTTTAATTACTTCATTAAGATGATTTTAAAACCATGCTTGTATGATTTTCAATCACACTTTCTCATCACAAAGAAAAAAAAAAAAAAAAAAGAACTGGAACTGGTTCAGTTTTCAGAAAAAGTCAGAACAGCCTACCCAGCGTGGCCTTTCAGCTGCCTGTGTGCTTGGCATTATATTCACGGACTATAACTGAATTTGTCACCGCGTTTCCAAAACTATCTTAAGTGTGAACTATCTCCTCGTCTTTCTTCTCTTTTCATTTACAAAGAATATAACGTGGTACATTAGTATAGAAAAAAAAAAACTTGTCCTTGTACCAAAACGGCAAGTAGAACAAGTATCCAGAGGATGAATGATGTCAACATCTTTTGTTTTTTTCAAGCGCTGTAAGTCTGCTGTGTTTATTTTTTTCTTAGTCTTTTGAATTTGCCTTGTTGCTTTGTTGGCAAATTCTTGTTAACAAAACTGCCCAAATGGGGAATATAATTAACAAGAAGGGGAATTGATGGGTCTTCTTTAATTATCATCAGAAAAAGAAGTATACACATAAAGAGTGCAGAATCTGGAGTGATTCCTTTCTAAATCATTGTGCCCATAATCAGATAATGCCTTGACTTTCTGACTGAGTAACATACATTTAGTCATTCAACATATATTAACTGTGCGACTCACAAGCACAAGGTACTACTATAATAATACGAAGATGAATATGTTCCAGTTTTCATGCTAAAGGAGACTGGAGCCTGGTAGGAGAGAGAAAGCCAAGGTGGCACACTTACTGGGAATGTAAGTAAAATGTCCACTAGAGTGAGTGAAGGAGAATTACAAGAAACTGCTATGAGTTCACGACATGGTATAATATGACGCAATAATACTTTGACTGGGGTGGGGTAGTGTAGTAATGCTTCATGGAAGAACTCATTTTTGAGCATGGCTTTGAAGAGAGTGGGTTGAATTTAGAGATGTGATTATGTCTAGGTGTTGGGAATGGTGTAAAGGAAGACACTGAGGCAAGGCCTTTAGCACTGTTGAGGAGCAACAAGCCATTTAGTTTTGCCTGATACTCCAGTGTGTAAGGAGGAATGAAGGCAGATAAGACTGTTGAGTTCTGATGGGGTAAGTTCATAGCATTTCTTGGACCTAGAACTAAAGAAAGATGATCCATCCTCTAACTTATGCAACCCCAGTGCTAAGACAGTTCACATTACAATGCAAGTGAAAACTTCCCAATGCTCGGATTCCTCTACACTCTGGCTAGGAAGACTTCATTAATTTAAACACTTACTCCTAAAATTTTATTTTTCAAGAGCATTTTCTATTGATGAAATAAGGGTTATAGAAATTATCTTTCAGGTTTCTACCCAGGCCATTTGACTATTTAATTTCACCATCAGCTTCAGTGTCTTTTATCATATTACTAGTGGGATGAATGAGTCCAAGATTCTAAGATACACAGGAAGAGGCGGCTACCAAATAGGAAGATTGCTAACTTTATGAAGCTTATTTCAGAACATCCAAATGGCACCCTCTGGTCACTTAGAAGACAAGAAAAACCTAGCTTAAAATCAAAATATATGGTTGATGACTAAGGATTAATACTTATAATCATAGGGAGTTTGAACTAGATGTTCCCTTAAAGACAGTCAAGTCCTGTGGTTCAGAGTTTTTATAGACTCCTGTTTTTTCAAAAGGCCTACTAGCGTAGTGAAGAGGATCATAATCTGTTTCTAATATTTCAAAGCCCTAGTATAAATTAAGCCTTTCCTGGAACATGAAAATAGCAACCATATCGAATAAATAACTTTTTTGTTATCTTTTCTGCTGTTTTTACTCTTTTAATATATATTCAATAAAAACATTCTTAATGAATAAAAATGAAAAAAAATGACTGATTTTCATAAGCCAAATATTTCCAAATAAAATATATGGAAATAAGTAATAAAAATAACTCCTTGTGTTGAACATACCAGAGTTATATTTAATTCAATTTTCAAATTATGTAGATGGAGGAACTGAGATATAAAGACACAGAGACTATCCATGTAACCAAATACCACTTGTTCCTCAAAAACTACTGAAATAAAAATAAATTGATTGAAATTTGTTTTATGGACCAGAATATAATCAATCTTGATAAATGATCCATGTGCACTTGGAAATAATATGTTTTCTGTTGTTGGGTGGAGTGTTTTATAAATGTCAATTAAATCATGTTGATGGTTCAAGTAAAATAAATAAATAAATACAGACAGACAGACAGACACTTGCCAAGGATCATATAATTAATTAGTGATTCAGGTAGGATGAGAACCCAGATCTTATAAATGTCAAATCAACATTCTTTCTACAATAGCATGCTACTAGGTGGACTGCCTCAGAAGATCCCAGAGTGGAAGGTAGGAGAGATTTAGTCCAGGGACCACAGATAGTAAAATATAAGATCATGTCAGCTATTTATTTTTATGTTGTAGAGAATTTTACTCATCAAAAATGTAAAACAATAAAATAACATATTTAATTTACTGTTTCCAAAGTAGCTGACATGTCTGAAGAGTTTGGTTTATCGACTTGTAATATATTAGCTAATGTACTATTTACTGTTTCAACATACCCCTAAAACACACATGAGAAGGACTTTTACTCATTTTGCAAATATTAGAGCCGAGGTCTGGAAAACAGTTTTTTTCCAAAAACTGTCAGTAGTGAGGCTGGGATTAGGCCATAGGACTCTTGAACTTTATTTTCAATCTACATTCCAGTTTCTTGAAAACCAATTTCATCAGTTTGACTGCAAGCTGTTCCTGGAAATGGCAACAAGCAGTTGAAGGAAGTAAGCAGATATGGGGGAAATATAATGCTATATAAGGATTTTTAACATGTTATACTTTCATTTTGAGGTCTTCTCTCCATCCACTTGAATAATTGAGACCTGCCTGTGATGTACTCACTAATTCCCAGATGCATTGTGATCAATTTATTGGCAGTCAAATGTGTTGGAAACCATAATCTGCCATATCAGTGCTGATAAATATTAAGAGAGAAGGATAGTGCATATCCCAGTTAGTACAGGCTCCATTGGAATTGACATCAGAGGCCTGTGCCCTTTACTCTGATTGTTATTCTGATCTGAATGTCAATAAGGAGAGTCTAGTTCAGGTCCATAGGTGGCCAAGAGTTCTAACTCTTGTCAATTCCAATGATGGTTTTAGATAGGAACAATACTACTTACCTCTACTGTAATAAAAATACAGATTTTCCCCTCATATTTTCTAGGCATGTCAATCAATGTCTTTCTTTAACCTTTCTGCATTAATTTATATACATCCATTTGTGGAACAAGAGGCATGCCTGTTATGGGAGACTCTAATATTGTGAGTTGGGGTGTTAAAGTCTCCCACTACTTTTGTGTGGGGGTTTAAATCCCTTAGAAGGTCTCTAAGAACTTGCTTTATGCATCTGGGTGCTCCTGTGTCGGGTGCATATATATTTAGGATAATTAGCTCTTCTTGTTGAATTGAACCCTTTACCATTATGTAAGGTCTTTCTTTGTCTTATTTGATCTTTATTGGTTGAGCATCTGTTTTGTTTGAAAGGAGGATTGGAACCCATGCTTTTTTCTGTTTTACATTTGCTTGGTAGATTTTTCTCTATCCCATTATTTTAAGCTTATGCGTGGACTGACATTCTTTGCAGAACAGAAAAATCTATTTAAAAATTCATATGGAACCAAAAAAAAGAGCCAGAATAACCAAGGCATATACAAAAATTAACTCAAGATGGATTAAAGACTTAAATGTAAAATCCAAAACTATAAAAACCCTGGAAGACAACTTAGGCAAATACCATTCAGGATATAGGCACAGGCAAAGATTTCATGATGAAGACACCAAAAACAATTGCAACAAAAGTAAAAATTGACAAATGGGATCTAATTAAAGAGCTTCTGCACAGCAAAATAAACTATCAACAGAGAAAACAGACAACTACGGAATGGGAGAAATTTTTTGCAAACTATGCAAAAAACTATGCATCTGACAAAGGTCTAATACCCAGCATCTATAAGGAACTTACACAAATTTACAAGAAAAAAAAAAAAAAACTCAGTAAAAAGAGGGCAAAGGACATGAAAAGGCACTTCTCAAAAGAAGACATACCTGCAGTCAACAATCATGTGAAAAAAAGCTCAACGTCACTGATCATTAGAGAAATGCAAATCAAAACCTCAATGAGACACTGTCTCACACTAGTCAGAATGCCTATTTTTAAAAAGTCGAAAAATAACAGATGCTGGTGAGGTTGTGGAGAAAAAGGAACACTTACACTGTTGGTAGAAGTGTAAATTAGTTCAACCATTGTGGAAGACTGGCAATTGCTCAAAGACATAAATACAGAACTACCATTTGACCCAGCAAATCTCATTACTGGGTATATACCCAAGGGAATATAAATTGTTCTATTATAAAGACACATATACACATATGTTCATTGCAGCACAATTCACAACAGCAAGACATGGAACCAACACAAATGCCCATCAATGATAGACTGGATAAGGAAAATGTGGTGCATATACACCATGGAATTCTTTTAAATATTAATTAGCAAGTGACATGCATTTGGGTCAATCAATGCTTTTCCAAATGTGCATCAAATGCTATAAAGGCATATTTTTTATCTTAATCATAGTATCAGAATAAATAAGTATTCATCAACATGAGAATGTGGTATCTGTTACTATGGTGAATGTTCAGGAGTTAGAAATTTTTAAGTGTGGATAACTATGTGCAAATTGTCCATGCTGTACTGACAAGACATACTCGATAAAATAACATATGTTTAATAATAACACTTATCTATTAATAAGCAATAGCTATGTAAGTGAGAACAAGGTGTTATGCAACATGAACTTCCAGGCAAAAGCTGCCATCCTTGCTACTAAGTATATTTCATAGACATATAGACTGAAGGACATACTGAATCTCATTTTTCATTTAAGAACTCACCAAACTGCTCCCAAACATGTTAGGGGATAGCTATCAGAGTAAGGGTGTTGTATACTGCAACTCTACTTTCATATCTACTCCCCTTTAACAACTGCTCTTTCCAAGGAAAAGTTAAGTTTTATTAGTCTAATGTGATTTTTCTTTTCCTTTCTTTCTTTTTTTTTTTTTTTTTTGAGACAGAATCATGCTCTGTCGCCAGGCCGGAGTGCAGTGGCACCATCTTGGCTCACTGCAACCTTCACTTCCTAGGTTCAAACCATTCCCCTGCCTCAGCCGCTCAAGTAACTGGGACTACAGGTGAGCACCACCATGCTCAGCTACTTTTTTGTATTTTAGTAGAGACAGGGTTTCATTATGTTGGCAAGGATGGTCTTGATCTCCTCACCTCGTGATCTGCCTACCTCGGCCTCCCAAAGTGCGGGGATTACAGGTGTGAGCCACCGTGCCCGGCCATGATTTTTTTTTTTTTTTTTCATTTGTACATAAAATATATTTAATTATTTTTATATTTTTAGCAGGCAAATAATACATACATGTTTTCCCCCGTCTCAAACACATGCATTCATATAAACATATGCATCTATATACCTACATATCTATGTATGAATATATACATGGACATTGGTATTTCTCAGCAAATATGTATCATGATAATCAGAGTCTTTGCAACTAACAAAGACTAATATAAACCATGATTGCAAGAATTTTAGATACCACCTTAGGAAAATATCAGATGATTTTTCTTTAACATGACTTTTCTTCTAAGCAAAAGCATCAATAGACCCAAAGTAGATCCATTAGTATACCTGCACTGGCAACAGTTCTAATTTTAATATTTAATATTTATCTCTTAGATTGTAAAACCCAACCAAAACCAAGGATACAAAGTGATTTCTTTACTGCTATCTGTACAAGTTTAAGCAAACTGAAAATAAATTTAAGTAAATTGGGCAGTGTTTCCATGAACAAAAGTCAAGAAAATGTACAACTGATAATGGGCTTTCTTGAAACCAGTAAAAATGTGTAGCATGATGAATAACATGAGGTGATATGTCTACTAATCCTTTATCAAAGTAGGAAATAAAAGTTTGAGTCTTGGAGTCAGATAACCTGTGTTCAATCATATTTTCACTACTTCTAAGCTATGTGACCTTGAACAAATCATATCACTTCTCTAACCCTCAGTTTCCATGCCTATGAAGTGGTAAGATCTAGCTCATAGAATTGTTGAGAAAATTTTATGTGGCGATAGTCATAATGTACTCATCACAGTGCTTGATACTGAGTAAGCACTTCTTAAATATTACATTATAAGCAATGTTTATTAGTTTACATAGAGGTAATATATTCTTAAAAAAACAGTGTATTCAATGTTTAATTCCCACCTATAGGTGAGAACAAGCCATACTTAGGTTTCTGTTTCTGTTTGTTCTGTTCCTGTTCTGTTAGTTTGCTTAGGATAATGGCCTCCAGCTGCATCCATATTGTGGCAAATGAAACCAATTTGTTCTTTTTTAATGGTTGCATAGTATTCCACGGTGTATAGGTACCACATAGACACTAGGGACTGCTTGAAGGAGGAGGGTGGTGGGAGAGGACTGTGGGTTGGAAGGCTACCTATCAGGTACTATCTTCACTACCTGAGTGATGGTAGTGAAGATATCTAAAATGTCCATTCATACACCAAGCCTCAGTGATGTACAATTTACTCATGTTACAAACCTGCACACGTATCCCCAGAACTTAACATCAAAGTAGAAGAAGAAAAATGTAAGAAGTAAAAAAAAAGAATAAATGTTTAAAATATTTAATTTAAGTTTCTAGGAATGTTAAAATCATTTAGATAAGATTTTAGGCCGGGCGTGGTGGCTCAAGCCTGTAATCCCAGCACTTTGGGAGGCCGAGACGGGTGGATCACGAGGTCAGGAGATCGAGACCATCCTGGCTAACATGGTGAAACCCCGTCTCTACTAAAAAATACAAAAAACTAGCCAGGCAAGGTGGCAGCCGCCTGTAGTCCCAGCTACTCGGGAGGCTGAGGCAGGAGAATGGCGTAAACCCGGGAGGCGGAGCTTACAATGAGCTGAGATCCGGCCACTGCACTCCAGCCTGGGCTACAGAGCGAGACTCCGTCTCAAAAAAAAAAAAAAAAAAAAGAAAGAAAGATTTTAGGTTGCCAGCTCAGACTTACAACACACACACACACACACACACACAATTAACCATAACATCCATACATGAGAACATCAGATTATATAAATTGTGGTGCAGCTATTATTGCAACCTTTGGATAATTTTCCTTGAAAATACATTGTTCTCTGTGTCCAGATAGTGAGGTAGCTTCTCTTGCATATATAAACAGTAAGGCCAAAGTATCCAGGAGATTCTGGGCATGGTTCAGTATCCAAGAATTTTGCTTTCCAACAGATGATACTAATGTGGTTCCCAAACTGAAGAGTTGACACTAAATATCTGGAACACATCCCATAAAAACATAAGAACTCATGCCCAGAAAATCATTGCATGTACCCATAAATATGTTGCCTTTGGCTATAATTACTGCCACTTGGAAACATATTAAAACTTTTCATGGGTAGTTATCTAAAATGTCCAAATATCATTATGCTTTGGGGAGTTTAACTTGACCAAGGAAAACCAGTACTACTAAAAGGAATGTTTTGTGATGCCTAAACAAATGCAAGTAACTGGAAGGAGGGGCCAAAAAAAGTAGCCTTCTGGATTACAGTTTCTGCATATATGGTGGTAGCTTAAGTCAAAGAGTAGTAATTTGTTGTAAAGAGACAATTGGCAGAAAGCACTGGCAGAATCATTCACAAAAAACAAGTCTTTCTTCCCTCTAAAACAGGAAAGCATGAGCTTCTCAACTGATGTTTTGTGACAGAACTCAGGGATTATGTTGTCTTATGTTTATGGGGGTAGGAGGGGAGGTGGGTGGGAGGAATTTCTGAAAAGCATGTCTGTGTTCCTTTGCAGTAATAGCTCATGCTCTTGAACAAAATCAAATATCTCCCATCCTGCTATAAAGTAAATACTGACGTAAGACAAAAAGGCAGTATCTGGAGACTCTAAATGCCTCATACTTTGATTAAAAATGCTTTTGTCAATTACAGATTGATTTTGTAGCTCATTACAATGATGGATGTCAGGGCTGGCGGAGGTGGTATTTTACCACTTGTCCTGAGGGCGAACACAGTCAGAAGAAGATGGTAAAATTATAATTATTTTCCAGCACTCATCCATGTGCCTACATTGACCCAATGGGTACCACTGGGATAATTTGAAAGAATAGAATCAGATGGGATGGCCAAAAAGAATAGTACCTCAGCCCCTCTAGAAGGAAAACATTTTAGACAAATATTTCTCAACAACCTGCTGAGATTCTTGTCACCTGAAAAGTCACATTAAGCTACATCAGCCAGGTTTTAAAGTAAGCTAGAGTGTTTAGCAGAGGCTGCAGCAAAGAATATGCAAATGTCTCTGTGTGTACTACTATGAATATTAAATGTCTCTATATTTATACATAATAATGTAGGCACATTCTGCCATAAACATAAATACAAATGTACTTTCTTCCCCATTTTAACATTGGAGGTTGTTAGAAGCTGAGGGGAAATCAGAGGACAGAGGTAAAAGAGCTGCAGGGGAAAGAAATTAATATTCAGTAGTGGCTGAAAAAAAAGAAGGAAATTTATATCACTTTGCAATACATTCATATCATGCTCTGAAGTGACCTGTATTTCTGGAGTCACTGTGTGGTTTCTAAACTCTGATACACATGGTTAGTTCACAAGACATTCTCTAATGGTATCCTATGAATGACTACATTCTCTGTGATAGCTGCACAGCCAAAGAAGTAATATCCACCAGATACATAACATGCAAATCTTCTATGTGGTATACCTAGCACCTGCTGCAAAATGATGGTGATTCAGCATTCAATTAAAAATGTAAGAAAATCGATGCTCAGTATTATGAAAAAAGATATTATATGAGACTGATATCAGCAGTCTTAGGATTAAGAAAAGAAAAAAATCATTTCAAATTGAAGATTAGGAGGCCTGCCTACACTATGACTATAGCAATATTGGCCATATATCTACACAATTGCTTTTTATAATAGTCCACCATGAACACAAACCTATTTATGGCCTACTTTCATGGTGATATATCTCCGTTCTGCTAGTTGTTTAGAATCCCAATACTGTGAAATGGAACTATGGTGACAAAAAAATAATACTTCATATAATGAAATGTCAAGAAATTTAAGTTAAAGTAAGGTAATGATACATAGGTTCAGGGCATAAAACCTGATCTATGTTTATAATCAAAGTGAAAATGGACAGTGCAACATCATTAGAACATCTGGATCATTTTGGAAACTTATTATGTTTGGCATCAAGGACAAGGATGAAATCTCATTTTCCTTACCTTTTCTATTATAGTGTTGGTAAAGAAATAGAAGGAAAATGTGTTCATAAAATCTGGAAAAATATAAGTGGGGTACATATGCTTTAAAAAAACTGTCAATAGACAATCAAAAACAACTCTGGGATATCTAAAGCATTAAAATTTTTAGATATTTAAAATTAGCTAGAATTCTAGTTGTTACAATAATATGCTTGTAGATGGCTTATTTCTGTGCTAAAATGTCAATACTGGAGTAGAAATGTGCTATACAAATAGTCTTCACCATGAACAATCCCGGGACAAGTCTTGCTGATGGGGTAAAATTTGAAAGGAGAAACAACAGGCATGGTGGCTCACACCTGCAATCCCAGCATTTTGGGAGACCGAGACTGGCAGATCACTTGAGGTCGGGAGTTTGAGACCAGCCTGGCCAACATGGTGAAACCCCATTTTGACTAAAAATACAAAAGCTTTCTGGGCGTGCTGGCAGGCGCCTTTAATCTCAGCTATTCCGGAAGCTGAGATAGGAGAGTCGCTTGAACCTGGGAGGTGGAGGTTGCAGTGAGCTGGGATCGCACCACTGCACTTCAGCCTAGGCAACAGGGCAAGACTCTGTCAAAAAAAAAAAAAAAAAAAAAAAAGGAAAAGAAAAGAAAAGAAAAGAAAAAGTAAAAGAAAGAAAGATAAAGAAAAAGTGCTTAGGGAAGCAACAATGATTTCTATTTTAATGGTCCCAGGACTTTGGCTCCAAGTATTGCATAGTGTGTATTCCACAGGTAAAGATGACTTTAAGTACCATCTAAAGGCAAAAAGTAACTATCATTCCATCACTTAGGTAAAAAATCATACTCATCCTAGTATTATAAATACGGAAGGGAAAGACTCTCAGTTTCTCAAATAGTAAGTTGTTAAAGCCAATGGTCTTATCTACTCTTCCTGCAGAAAGGGAAAGAAACATGTTGTAGAAAGTAGTGATACTGGGCAGTATTTGCTCTTCCATGTACTCGAGTTGGCAGACCATTTGATGGTTTCATTGTCTTCTCTCTCCTCTGCTAATATTGCTGTTATAATTCCACTCTACTTTTATACTCTTCACTCCCAGGTTTCACTTTCTAGACAACTGAATGCAGATGCTATTAAGTGCATCAGTTATGCTATTAAGTGCATCAGTAGGAGTTCTAAGAGGAATACATGAGATGTTTCACTGCTGATCTAGACCTCAGCCTTGGTTATAGGTAAGGCTAAACGACCCTATACTCTGCCCTTTGTAGCAAGAAAACTGTAAGACCATACCAAATGGAAATAATTTTTTTCTCCTGTCATGATTATAACATCAATAGATAATCCAAGACATTTTGAATTCATGGTCTTAGTATCCAACAACCTTTCTGCTGGTTGGTCCTATAAGAGCACTTACCATGCCATGTTTAATTTCTGTGTACTGGTCTCTCTCTACTTCACTACCTGTGAGTTCTGTGCAAATATTCTGTCTTTGTCTCTATATGTAAGACCTAATATATTATTGGTTCACAGGAAGTTCTCATTAAATGTTAAATGTATAAACTAATATTCATTTG
The DNA here is from genome assembly GCF_009764315.1 of Trachypithecus francoisi. Lineage (NCBI taxonomy): Eukaryota > Metazoa > Chordata > Mammalia > Primates > Cercopithecidae > Trachypithecus > Trachypithecus francoisi. The sequence continues at coordinate 71,553,008 of NW_022681453.1, read as the reverse complement.
AATGGCAATTTCTAAGTTTTTTAAAACCACCTAAGTACCCATATAAACCAACTAGACAAGGCACTTAAATCTTTTATTTAGAGTATTTTTTTTTAATTTTAGATTTTCAAGACATCTTAAAGTATCTCCTGAAATACAAAGTAGAAACAGAATTTAAAGCGTATAGAAAGGGTATTAACGGCATTGATGATGATGATAATGATATCATAAAAATAGCAACTGAAATGATATAAACTGGTACATGGTAGCACAGATACAATTTGACAGAAACCAAGTTTATAACGAAAAATGACAATTCTTAAACTCCTGCATTTCCTTTGCTATATATGAATTTGAAATAATTGTTCCAGTACCAGATTTATGCCTAACTAAACTGAGACTGTCACAAAACCTCCTCAGCAATAGCCCCTCTAGTTGCAATAATGGTTGAATAAGTAATGAAAAGCTCAGAATGTAGTTGAATACATCTGTGAAATTACTATATACCAGAAGCTCCAACAAACCATTTTCTTCTCTCTATGTGTGCCCTAAAGCCTAATTCGGAAGACAAGTTGACAACTCTTACAAGTTAATGGCAAATATCCTACCAGTAAAATGACTGCTTGTTGGTATCACTGACGTATTTGTTGGGGTAGTTTCAAACTTTAAGACCACTTGACCTCATCTGACAAAAGAGCTTGATTATATGAGCCTGATGCAGTGTATACTGTACTCAATTTACTATAATAATGTGTTGGTGATAGAAAATATAAGTCCATAAGGAATTTCATGAAATGATGTAAAAAATATGAGAAAATCAGTCAAATCAAATGTGTAAACCTATACTAATGTACTACAATTTGTAATTTAGCTTTGAAATATGCACGTAACTTGAAAACTATCAATTCAGAAGGAAAATGGAAAATAAGGCTAACCTTAGCTGAATATACTACAACACAGTGAGCTCACTATATGTTTAGATAGACGGCAGAATGTGGCACTTCCGAGTGGGGTCTGAAATCAGATTGCTTCCTTTCATAACTTATAAGATACAAGATATTGTGTCAATTAACATTTTCTACCTGTGTTATCATCTGTAAAATACAGACAATATCCCCTTTCTCACAGGATTACTTGCCACCTCAAGAAATGTCAGCCTTGTCCATGATGGGCCAAGGGCAACATAGTAGGACGACTCTCCCCCAGGGGCCAAGAATAAGGGGGTAATTTGCAAATAATTTGAAAACAATTGTAAAATCAACAAAAAGTTGGTCAACTTTTTATTATAAACATGTAGTAGTTAATTAAAAACAGAGCCAGTGATAAAATAATCTTATTCTCAGAGGAAGACACTTCCAGCCAACTCTTAGTATATATCACTGAAGTCTCATGGTAAAAATGTGCTAAGAATAATCATGCATTAAATAAAGGACATTTATATTCATTTTAATTTATCATATCAACATAGTTTGAAATAAAAGCATAGACATTTGTAGAAAGATAAAATCGTCTCTTTATGTTCACTATTGATCTCATTTAGGAAAGCACTATCACTTCCATATTAATTATTCCTTGGCCATCATTAAACTGCTATGTACCCATCTTTGACTCTGTTTTCTGTCTGCCAACTCTCATTGCAAAAATTTTCTTTCTAGTTTATTGAGCTGTAAAGAGGACAGATACTGGCCAGGCACGGTGGCTCAAGCCTGTAATCCCAGCACTTTGGGAGGCCGAGACGGGCGGATCACAAGGTCAGGAGATCGAGACCATCCTGGCTAATATGGTGAAACCCCGTCTCTACTAAAGAATACAAAAAACTAGCCGGGCGACGAGGCGGGCGCCTGTAGTCCCAGCTACTTGGGAGGCGGAGGCAGGAGAATGGCGTGAACCTGGGAGGCGCAGTTTGCAGTGAGCTGAGATCCGGCCACTGCACTCCAGCCTGGGCGACAGAGCCAGACTCCGTCTCAAAAAAAAAAAAAAAAGAGGACAGATAATTTTACATTTATAAATTATTTTCAGCTGCTAAGATAAAATGTAATGTATATAGAGAGTATATTTCAAGCTATAAATAACAAAGGCAAAAGAGTGATTACATTTTTTCCATGAAAATTTTGACAGAAATAAGGGCACTGTCATCTATTTTGTATAATTCTCTCCTCTCCCATCATTGCCCTGTTAATTAGTCTCAAGATCACTTACTTTTACTTGCTATTTTTTAAGTTGATGAGATCATTAAATTAATTAGCTACCCAAATACATTTGAAGATTATTAAGGCTCTGTGGTGCCTTTGAACTGGAAACAGAGAAGGAATAGAACTCACTTTGAAAGAAATTAAAGTAATAAAGCAAAATGGGTAACACTTCATTTTAAGTACCCATTAACCAGGGCATAAGAGAGAAAGTCAAAATGGAAACCTCAGAGAAATAAACAGGTGAAAGACATGCCATTCTTCCCACATAAGCATTAGCCCAGCAGTCAGCCCATCCAGAACACATGTCACAAACATCTCACGGGGGAATACTTAAAAAGCGTATTTCATATTTTTAGAGATAGGGTCTCATTGAAATCTCAATTTGTGTGAAGGACTCATTAAGAGATTGAGATAATGCTTTCATTTGTTGATGATAAACCTTAATTTATTGTCTCTATTAAGCCACTGCAAGTCTTTGGGTTAAGCCACTGCAAGTCTTTGGGTTCAGGATGACATAAAATACTTTATATGAAATGATCTGGCTCATGACATTTTTATTCCCTGTAAATGTGGCAGACACAAATTTTCTTAAACTGCAAATATTATTCGTGGTGTCATGAAGAATTGTCATTGTTCCTAAATCTTCAAATTTGTTTCATTTAAATATATTGGCCAATTGCTGGAGTTAATGATGATGAATAAGATTAAGATTAAATTTTTAATAAACTGGATTGACTGTAGCCATAGGCAGAAACCAGCTATCTACATGATGTGATCTCTGTTGCTTGAAAAGTTTCCTACATTATAAATATTTTCCTATTAGGTTTTAAGGTACCTAAAACTTGGTTTAAAATGTTTGTTTAAACCATTGGTATCATATAACCACATTAAGATCCTCATCAGGGAGATGTTTTGAGGTAGCACTTTAACAGGTATTATGTTTCTTAAGTTTTTTGTTTACAGTTTTTCATTTAATTTTTTAAATTGGCATATGTTTCTTATTAACTTCTCACACCACAGTGGTTTCCTATAAGCCAAGAGATGTTGGAAACATGGAGTACTACCTGAGCCTTAAGTGAGAGTCTCAGAGTTGCAACCTAGAACCAAGAATAAAGATTGTGTAATTATAGAAAAGTCAGACCTCAAGGAAGCTGGACCTACTTCTAATTCCCTTCAAAGTCTGGCCTAGATAATAAACTATCAATGAAGAAATAAAATAAATTAATAAATAATTGTCTTTTCCTTTTTTCACTTTTTCATTTTTGCTTTATTTGAGACATTGATAGCATAGGTGACCTAAATGGGATGAAAATTCACTTACATAAAAGAAAATACTTAAATTCTGTCAGAAACTTGGATAGCACCTAAGGGACCTGACTGAGGCTACGAGATCAGGAATCTTTATATTTCTACCAAAATTATGTTTCAAATGTTTAAATTATATAAATGCCAAATGACTTAATAACTGAAAGTTTAAGACAATACATAGACCCAAACCTTTGCAATTTATGAAACTGTATTATTAGTTCATGTGTCTTATGGATATTTATTTGAGTCTACTAGGATAATAGCTAAATTTTAGTAAAAAATATAATAGCAAAAAAAATCAGTATCAATATAATTGATGGAAATAGAAACTTTCTTTTCAATAAGACACCTTCATGTATTTATAAGATTTCAGGTCTGGATCTGGAAATATGATTCTGATACAGGCCCCAGTGCTTCTAAATGACTGCCATTTAACTAAAACATAATAAATGTATAGTTATTCATAATTTTATTTGTTGGCAAAATTAGGTTTTTGAGATTATTACTACATGCAAAACCAGCCAGCCAATCAACACAATGGATACACTAGAGACACAAGTATTCTAATTCTTGAAGCGATCTTAAGTGTGAGGTTTGGCATATAAAGATTACAGATAGATTTAGGGATTATAGACTATTTGTAGGTTTCTTACTTGATCCCCCTTGAGCACTGGTGGAAATGAGTGGAGGCTTGAATGAAGGCCTTATAGCTAGGGTATGGAGCAAATCTTGTTGGGAAGCAGCCTCTCTTAGCTAAATGACAAGTGTAGCATCCCCTAAGTTAGCACATCTGAGTGAAGAATCTGTGGAAAAGTTGTTTTCCAAAGATATTTGATATTCCGCGACCTATTTAAAATTTAAAGTAACTTTGGGGGCTAGCCACTAGGAGCAAATGCCAAATATTCTCTCTTTGAGTGTACTTATTTAACAAATTTAGCTAGGTCTTTCTTCAACGATGCTTTCAGAGACAGGACACTGGTACGGAGATATGTATGAGATGTTAGTAGCATAACTGTTTTCTCCGTAGTCCTTGCTCTGGTTCTAAATAAAGACTTTGGTCTTCAAACTGCCCAACCCGGCCTTATCCCTTAAGTAAAGAGAATTCAATTAATGTGGTCATGTAAAGGAATAATTTATGATGCTTGGGATTAAAAACAAATACCAAACCAAGGCTGGAATTAGGTCAAAACCAAGTTTAACATATAACAGGTTATACGCATATGAAATGATTATAAATGATAAGCTTATGTATATATAACTATGTTAATTATATTTATGCAAGGTATTTTTTTCTTTTCAATCCAACAAACTGTCTCGATTCTTCAAAAGTAATGAGAAAATATTAATTAAATCTGATAATTACATTTTTCTTAGTGAATATATTTTAATAGAAAAGATGCACATTTGAGGGGATATAACCTCATTTTAGATGACAGAGGTCAAAATAATCAAGGTTTGAGGGCAAGAGACAATTGGAATATATTTCTATTTTTGCTTAACAACATCTATTAGATGTATAAACTATTTTCTCTAGCAAGTCTCCAGACACATGAAAAAGGCACATTTAAAAACTATATTTTATTTCTTATTTTTCTGATTCCTGGCAGCATCTGAGGAAATTTCTAGGGACCTGACTGAGGCTACAGGATCAGAAATCTTTATATTTCCACTAAAATTACATTTTAAATGTTTTCATTAAAGCATAATATACACAAAAGTGCAAAGATCATAATTGTACCACTTGATGAATTCCCACAAACTTGATATATCTATTTGAATTAGTACCAGATATGGAAACAGCACATTACCCCACTCAGAAGCTCCCTCATATTTTTTTTACAGTCCTTATCCTTCTTTTCTGACTTCTAGCAGCTTATATTAATTTTGTCTTTTATGTACTTAAAAGAAATGGAAGCTGGCTTATTTTGCTCAATATTATGTTGCACAATTAATTCACATTATTGCATGTAGTCATAGATTGTTCTCATTGCTGCACAGTATAGCACTGTGTAAATATAACCCAATTTAAAAAAAATTACTCGATAAAATTTAATAACTGGAAAAAACAGCCCTAAAATATATCTTTATCTATCTATCTATCTATCTATCTATCTATCTATCATGTGTATAACTGAACACAACACAGACACACAAATGTTTCAAAAGTTAATAATCTTATTTTTAAATGCCAAAGGGTTAAGGAGAAGCCACAAAAGAAATATCTTCCAATTAATACCACATGTTTTAAAAAATAGAAAAATTCAATACTCAACATCAGTTAAAACCCTTAATATCTGTACATACTCCTAAATCAGTTTTAAATGTGATGAGCCATGTCAAGTTCCCTTTGGTAAACAAATGAGCAATGACATGGATATTAGTGACATTGATAAGTATTAATTGGTAATTAAGTTGCAGATAATGGGGAAAAACGTGAAGAATCATGAATTTGACGTCAGGAGGGGAAGCTCATCAAAATCAGATCGTGTCTAAATTAGACATGTCCTTAAACTGAAAGGCAGCTCCAGTCTATAAGAACTCTTAATAATTCGACTAGTGACTACTAAAGTATTTTCACATTACAGATCTTGAATTTGGTTTATTGCATAGGGAAGCCTCATTTATAAACAGGAGTTGAATTTCCATTTTATGAATATGTTAAAATCCTTATAAACAATTTTTAAAATAATTTACAGAAGTTTCCCTAATAATCTTGTTTAAAGCATTAATTTTCTAAACTAATTTTTTTTAATGTTCTGGTCACAAGCTTAACTAGAGTTCTGAATTAATGAAATGTGAGAAATACCTTTGCCAGACCTCATATATTTTCTCTAATGTTTCTATTGGGAAATTTTTATGAAAGAAAACATTTTTTGACCACCCAGAGGCATCGTGTATGAAGCATTTTGGCTCAACTGAGAGTTTTGTGGCTATTTCTGCAGAATCTCTATCCATCCCCCACTCTTTATCTTGCCACACCTTGTACATATCCTGTTACCTTAATTGTCCTTGATATTTCCTGCATTTATTCTATAGCATATCTCTATAAAGTTGTCCTTCCTCTATTATATTTTCACAGAGAAAATGAAAAATGAGTCTCTGCCAGTAATCATCCACCTCACAACTATTAGAACAGAATCAAGAGTCTAAAGCATTTCCAAGAGCTGAGTGTCTTTATTATCATGAACACACAACTGAAACTATAAATTCAGCAAATGCAGAGTTTATATTGATTCAATATTGCACTGAGGTTTCATGGCAATAGCAGTGTCTCTCAGAAGACAGCAACAAATGTCCAGTTGCATGTAAGCTAATCAAGAACTTAGTCAAATGGGGCAACTTTGTCATGTTAGTAAGGCTTCTGTATCCAGGTAAGCATAACAGTGGAGAGAAAAGAAAAGTAGTTTCATGCCCAAGGTCACTAGACTTTATCAATGGGACAGTCAATGCCTGGAGGATTTTTCAGGAGAAGTAGATATTTTCTACGAATGAATAAAACATTCAACCGATTACTAGAAATGTACCACACATAAAATATTGTGGGCATTCCAAAAAAACCCACAAAAAACAAAAAACAAAAAAAAGTTAACCTTGTTCAAAGTTGCTTACAATACGGTGAGGCTTATATTTTGATGTAAACTATAAATCACAACAAAAATTTGATAGGGAAGTACTTAGCAGCAAGAAAAACAATTTCTAATTCTCAAAGCATAGTGCCTTTGAACTTGAATCTTGAGATATGATCATGTCTGATGGGACTAATTTCTACATTTTAATTATGGCATTTACTGGAAGTGCTCCTTGAGAAGAGAGGACAAGGAAACTCAAGTGTCTTTTGTAGATGTGGGTCCAGAACCAAAATTATATTGGCAGCAACAATCACTTAATGAAGGAAGAGAAAAATGAAAAAAAAGGTTTCAACTTGAAAGCTATTTTATAATCACAGGCAGCGTTAAATAAAGGCCTGGCAATAAAATGGTCTGGGAGTAGCCGCCAAGGGAAGTTATTGTTGTTCTTTGTTTAGTCTTCTTTGTCTGAAGTTCAGTTTATGTAAAAAGAAGTCTTTGCTTTGGGGGTAGGGAAAAAAGATATCATAATCTCACCTCTGCCCAGGTTTGAAATATTTCTAGGAGAGGAACAATGACTCCAGAATGCCTTTGCCTCAGCTTGAAGCTGCCACTAATGGCATAGCAAACACAAACTACAAAAAACGTCTGTGTTGCTGGACCTGGGACTTTGGTAACCTCCTGCTTCCAATTAGAAGAACAAGCTGAGCCACAGTACAATGAGGCAAGCTTGAGTCAGGTATTTGGAAGGAGGGAGAGTGAAAGAGAAAAGTCAAAGCAGTAGCTGTATGGTCCTGAAGAAGTGTTCTGGTAGCTGGAGGGACCCTGGAGATTTAGCCAAGGGGTCATCCTGAGCCGCCTTCCCTGCTGTAGTTCATGCTCAAACGCCAGAATGAACTAAATTTCTCACCTGGGAAAAGTGTAGTTTCTACCTGAATTCCTGATCCCATCCCCCACTTCCTCTGTCATCATCTATCAATAACTTGCTCTTTCCTGCATCTTCATTCTGTCCAGTTTTCCTAGCTACTTTCTTTTGCTTTCATTTTCGCAAAAGATAAAATATGAATAATTATTTTAACCCCCACCTGACTGAATGATCCCACTAGCAGGAGTCTAAGGCACTGGACAAGGGCTGAAGTCTTGGGTGCCTGGACTAGTTACAGGTGCTGAGGTGTGGAATTAAGTGAAGCATGGTGGATGACCTAATACAGGTTGATTATCCCTAATTTGAAAATTCCAAATTTGAAATGCTCTAAAATCAGAAACTTTGTGAGAACTGAGATGTTCAAATGAAATGTTCACTGGAGTATTTTAGATTTTGGATTCCTCTCTTAGGGAATGTTTATGTATAGTGCAGATATTACAAAACTTGAACAATTCTAAAATCTGAAATATTTCTGCTTCCAAGCATTTTGAATGAGGAACACTCAACTTGTAAACAGGTCACACAGAATGGAACAAGGTAATTTGAGGGATGAACTGAATTGCATGCAGTCCCACCATGGCATAAAAACACAGAAAGAGAACAGGATAAAACAAAGATAAAATCCTCTGGAGCGTGGGGTAGGAGACAAAGCCTGGAGAGTTCTGACCTCCTGGTATTTATTCATAGTCACAATTTTTATGAAAATTAGTGATCCAGCTCATTCAGAGAATGTTTGAACTGTCATCACATTTTTGCCATTGTGCTTCACCACCAAAGTAGAGAAACATTTTACCAATGGTTCATTTTTCCATTTCTGGTCACATAGCCTGTAAACATTCAAAAATGGTGTCTTTTCACTTCTCCTTTGAGACTGCATTCTTCACTGTCATTGGTAACTCCATAGTAGCCAGATTCAGTGATCCTTTTTTAACCTTCATGCCCCTTAATTTTCTGCAACATTCAATTGTAGTTATATTGCCTCTTTTCTCAAATCTCACCCATACTACTTTGGCCTCCATCTTTCTCTCTGTTCACTAATTGATGACCTTCACCAAATGACAAAAAGAAAGCAGAATACAGAGCACACATTTATGAACTTGCATTATGACCTAAAATGATTAATTCATATTCTTACAAATTTCATTGAATCACTCTGGATGCTCTGTTGAGAATAACTATAGAAAGCCAAGAACCTCGTTAGGAAGGCCTTGCAGTGCTACAGACTGGTGTTCACAGTAGTTCTGAAAAAGCTTATAGCAGTAAAAGTAGAGAGAGGTGGTCAAATTATGGATGTATACTGAAGGGAGAGCCGCAAGATGTGGTGGGCTCCCTCACATGTAGGGTGTGAGGGGAAGAGAGGAGCCAGGCCATTCTGAGATGTTAGGGCCAGACAACTGGAAGGAGAGACTTGCCACCAACTATGATGGGAACACATAAGGAATGAGAAAGTTTAGGGGGAACATTGGGAGTTCAGGTTTTGATATTTTAAGTTTGAAGTATTTATGAAGACAACCCAACAGAGATATTAAGTAGGCAGTGAAATATATGAATCTGGATGTCAGAGAGAAGTCTTGGCTGGAAATTGAAATTTGGGATTCATTGGCATTTTAGATGGACACATGAGCCAGACAGCAAATGTCAGCATATCAAGATCTTGGGAGAATTATTTCAGATTCAGAGTCAATGAATATTTATTAAGCAACTACCATATGCCAAGCTCTGTGCTAGGCACCTTCAAATACATTTTTCACCCCTATACAAACCCACGATGAAGTTTTATATAAGGAAAGACATAATGAAGAAATTGAGCTTTGAAAAAGTGGACAAATTTTTCTAAAGTAGCAAAATTAGAATGTTATGAAGCAAAGATTCAAACTATTGCTTGCTTCATCACCTAATTTTTACATCCTCTAGGGGTATGTACATTTGCTAATCCTCATAGGGCTCATAAATCCCGGGTATCTGACCCTCAGATACTTGTGTCATAAAATGGGAACTAAATTTATCTTCAGTGACCTCAGGACCTCATATGTGAGTTGACACAGGAGGTATTCAAGGTGGCCTGCCTGGCATTTTGCTTTCAGTGGGCCTGAGCACCCAGTGGCATGGATGTGGGTCTGCTTCCCGTGTGATGTGAATGTCCTGCCTGTTCTCAAGTGCTGCAAAGTGCACTGTAAAACACTAATCTCTCTCAGCTGCACCCACTCAGGCTTATTCAGAACTGCATAAGGCTCATTGCCTCAGAATCTTTGGAGAGAGGGAAACTCAAGGCAGCTGGCTGGACCTTAGTATCAGGGCAAGAGGAGGTTCTGACAGGTAAACTGGAAACAGTGCCTTCTAAAGGGAAATCTGCCATTTTGGTTTCTTTTAGTGCCTTTATTTTCTGCTTCACTGGGAATTTGTGACTGTAGGTATAGAATATGAATTTTAAAACTCTCCCATTTGGTCTTCCCTTTTAATGTCTCTGAATTGGCGAGACACAGACCTTTTCTTCTGAACTTTTGGAAAACTGCTTCTTCAAGTCTAAGACTGTCTCCAGATTACCTCCTATTTCTCACTCACCTAGTCCACATTCCTAATTCCCTATAATATCAAACCATTGGGCCTAGCATAATTTCCTAATTGTTTTCTGTATTCACATCTTTACTAGCTCCTACATTCTTCAATGACAACACTACCTTAACTCCTTAACTTCACTGTGTCCCCAGTACCTAGCCCAATACGAAGCACTTAGTGTCTCAATCATATCTACTGACTTATTTCAATAACTTTTGCAGGTATTGACATAAGCATGCACTCTGGCTCATAAGGTCAACAAATGTCCCAGTTTCTGGGAACAGATTGACTAGAAGGCTCCCTCTACAGCTATGAGCAAAAGCAGCAGCCTTTCCAGCTTACTGCCTAAACTGAAACCCCAAGAGCTTAGGTTTCCTACCAGGATTCTTGCTGCAGTACTTCCCTGACCACGATGCTCAGACTCACCTGCTTCACATCATGACCTCTGCTATTTGCCTGGTACTGGGAGGAACTTCCATTTGTCAGCTCCCTATTCTGTGTGCCACCTTTTCCTTGTGCCGTATGTAGATTAAAAAAAAATCATTTGCATAACAAACTCTTCTTTACAGAAGAGGAAACCGAGGCTCAGAAAGGTTATGCCATTTTCTAAGATCCCACAGAGAACAAGTGGTAGACTGAAAAATAGAAGCCAAGTTTTGATTCTCCTGAGCCATTCCTCTCCCCTGAATTTGCACTGCTTTGGTTACCTAAGCTGGATTCAGCAAAATACAAAACAAATTCCACTTCCCTTGCATTCTAGTTTTGTGATATGCTCTCCTTAACTGACTTCAATGATCCACTTTTTCTGAGTGTTTATATTTTTGTTTATTGTTTTACATCATATTCCCTCCTCCTCTTTCTCTACCTGCTCCTTAAAGGGTGGTATATACACCAAAGTTCTGGAAGTCTTTATCTCTTTTTATCTTACGAGGAGATCATCCTTAGTAATGCCATTTGTTACCAGAGTTGCAACTCTCACCTACATGCTGATGCTGATGATTTTAAAATTTGTGTCTTTAGTACTGACTTCTCTCATGATGTTTATACCTTCTTACTGGACCTCTTACTTGAGTGTTTCACAAACATCTCAAACTGCAAATATCCATAGCTAAAATAAGTATCTTTTCTCTCTTGATTATTCCATCCTCCAGTGTTTTAAATTTCTGTCAAAAAGTCATCATCCTCCCAGTCATTCTAGCCAGGAAATCTTGAAGAACTCGCTCCTTGCCTGTCTCTCTTTTACTCACAAAGCCAGTCACCAGGTCCTCTCCACACTGCTTCTAAAATGACTCTTGCCTCTCATTCTCCAGTCTTCATCCCCGCTGCCATTCCTGTCTTTAGCTTAGATCCACAGTACCACTACAAATTAGTTTCTCTGGTTTCAATCTCTTCCCTCATCTGGTGCATTCTCCATATACCATCAGACTTATGTTTCTAAAAACAATCTAATATGACATCTCACGTCTTAAAAGATTCATTGGGTGCCAGCTAATAGGACACAGCAAAGATGCTCAGAATATGGTCACTTAGTACTTTTCCACTATTCTGTGAATCCTCTACCATACAGTGCAGATACAGCACTTTTTTCTTTTTTTTTTTCTTTTCTTTTTCATAATTTTTCCATTCCATGAACACTCTCTACAATTTGTCTTTGTGCCTTTTGTGACTTCTGATCTGCAGTCTTTTTGCCTGGACCACACTCCTCCAACTCTTCACTCTTGAAAAAATCTTACAACATGTTTCAAAGCCCAGATCCAGTTAATTTCCATGAAGCTTTCCCTGACCCATCCAAGGAGGATTAATTAATCTTTATTTTTTGCTTCTATATTTTTTTCATCCAACCATTATAGCATGCATCACATTCTTCCAGAGTTAATTTCTGAGAGGTCTGATTCACTAGCTAGATTGCTAGCTTCTTGAAGGCAACAGCTGCAGCTCATTCATCTCCAAAGCCCATACATTAAGCACAGTACTGGGCATATAATAGGCCCTCAGAAAATGTATGCTGAATTAAACTTAATTTAAATGATACATAATGGGAAAAATAATATTTCATATATAGGATTGGCAAACTCACTTTAGAGACAACTGTTTAGAGACATATCTATTCCGAAAATGAGATGCTTCAACAATCACAGTGCAAAAGGAAATAATTAGGTCTGTCATACACACAAATTTAACTTCTGTACTTTCAAAAAGACTTCAAAAGCGAGAGATTTTGCATAGAACTATTGATACTGAGCAGGATGTTGCTTTCCTTTCAGTAAGCATGACAGAGAAAAAAATTAAGTCTCTAGAGTGTTTGTAATTTGTTCTTGTGGAGGGAGGTAGCTGGCAATTCCTGCAGCAACTGTTGGGTGGGCTACAGACATCTTGACATAATCTATAGCCTATAAGACATGTCTGTCGCCAGGGATGTCATTCTGATACGAAGCTCTAGAGTGCTGCTTAGAAATGTGTAAGGGATACTGACTTAGAGGTTTGCATGGAATATCTGGCTAAGTGACTAATAACCTACAAAGCCCTGATACCTGCCATATCTGCCTTTTCCTGGGACCATGGATTATTGTACCTGACAGTTTTCAGCCTCAATAAAAGAACTCTGGCCAAGCAGGTGAGAGGTTTTAAAGTATAACTTTGTTTTAAACAATGCCTTTTAATAATAACTATGAAAGCATTAACAATAATTTATGTGTAAAATCTTATGTAAATATTATACAAATTGTATATATATATATCTAAATCTATCTACATATATATTATTTATAATTCTTCCTTAAATTTAATCTCTATTATAAGCTGCAAAGTTTATATATTCATTCTTATATTATCTCAAATGCCAGCATGTTCTTCATTTTTTGCTTCATATCTGTATTTTGGTTTGAGGCTAGCAATAGTAACCAGATCTCCTCATCTCAAATGAGGGGGCTCTCTGCAAAGACTTAGGCCTGCCCAATTTCATTACCATCTCAGATATAATCACTTATATTGCACTAATCTTTCCTAAATCTTGAGCAGAGGGAGAAAGAAACAAAACACTCTTTTTCAAGGTCATGGGTAGAGAATGCAGAAAATCAAGACACAGAACCCAGATCTGTTCTTGATTGGGTTCTCAATCTAGTGCTTTCCAATACACTGTGAACAACAAAATAGGAGTAAAGAGACATATATCAAAGCCAACTAAAGTTGAAACCTCAAAGGGTGTGTGAGTGAAGGGAATCAGATGAGAATTGAAAATACAGAGTTGATGAGAAAAGCAATAAAAACAATCCACTCAGGTGGCATTAGCTACAAAGAACAATCTTTCTGGTCAATCCACCAGTGGTATTTGAATGCTGGTGAAAGGTGATTAAAGGAGGGGAGTTTCAGGTGTGCAGAGAACTCAAATGGAAGATATACTAGATTTTAAATCCTAAGGTGATTTTGAAATTCATTTTATTATTATTATGTTTTTGAAGCACAGAGGGAATCTGATTGAGCGAACCTCTTAGCTTGTAGCCTAGCCGGGGGTTCACAAGGCCCTGAGAAAACCTTCTGCCTGCCTCTCCCCAGGCCTTTGGGGATGCCACACGCTCAGTGGCTGATAGGAGAGGCAGCCGAATATGAAGGGTGGTGCCGAGGCTGTCAGCACTGGCCCAGTTAGGGAGACTTGCGTTCATTCACTGTCTCAGTTTAAGGGTCCTTTGCAGGAAACAGCAATTCACAGTGTGAATTTCAATAGAATCTTTAAATCTCTCAGAGATTTTTCTCTTTGCCAAGAAAATTTCCCACTGCCAAACACTTGTAGATTGACAGCTCTGCAGGTATCTCTCTAATATAGCTGTTCCTTTCTTACTTTTTACGGTATCTAGGGCCTTGTTTCCTAAAGGTTTGTGTGTGTGTGTATATATATATATATTTAATATTATTTTGATGGATCTTTCTTTTTCTAACTGGCATGAGCCTTAAATTAAAATGAATTGGATGCTGGCATCATATAGAAATATTGTTTTTATAGGTTTCTCAAAGTAAGATGTATTAAAGAAGACATATCAAGTTTCCAGGGCTTGCGTTGCCATAGCAACCCGTTTAGGCCTAGTTTGGAGAATGGGAATTGGGGGCTAACAAGAGACTACTAGACATGTTTTCCTCGACCATAAAAGCTCTGAATGAATTAGATTCCCACTGTCTTTGTGGTTTTAAGATGTAGAACAAGCAGAAAATAGGTAGGTGGGCAAATTTAGGTATAGGTATAGGTACAGGCAGACAGTAAGTTATCAATGAGCATAAAACTGCCCTGATGTGCTTCACAGAATGATCAAATTGGAACACATGAGAAAGTTGAGGCTCGGAGAGGTTAAGTGACCCAGCCAGCAAACAAGGGCAGATCTGATACTGGAAATAAACTATCTTGTCTCTCCACTAAATAATGCGATTGTGTCCCAAATGCAAAGGGAGGACTATCTCCTTTCAACAGCCAGAAGTTCTTTGAAGAGATATTGACCCAATGGAATGACAACCCCCCTATAGCATGAAAAAAACAACAATAACACACAAACATAATCGTATTTCGGCACAGTAGAAACCCTCTAACGTAGGAAGCAGAAACTAGAGGTGAGATTACTTGCTGGACTTTCCTTTCACCTTTGTGGAGATGCCCAGTGCAGTAGGAAAGAAATGAGGCTCACTTTCATCCTCCTCGATGTAGCTCACTATGGGCCTGGAGCTGGTGAAAATGTGTTTTCACTAAATTAGGTCTGTACGATAACAGTGAGGAAATGTATTTCCACTCTACCACCAAGCTAGAAGCTTGCCCCAACCAAATCCACAACAGGAATGTTCTGATTCTCTTGAACTCCATCACTTGCTTACAACCCTTCACGGAGATCTAGGCTTAGAATTGCATGTCTAGCCCAATACTCTCCAGCTCGAATATAATGCAAGCAATGAATGAGAGGGACTTATGTAATTTTTAAGACCCTGGTAGCCACATTTTTAGAAAGTAAAAATAAGCAGGTAAATTAATTTTCATAAGCCTATTTTACTTAGTATATATAAAATATTATTTCAATATATAATCAATACAAAAATAATGAGATATTTTACATTTTCATACAAGTTGCAGAAATGGTATGCATTTTACAGTTACAGTACATCTCAGCTGGACTAACCACATTTCAAGAATCCATTAGTCACATCTAGCAAGTGACTATCGTATTGGACAGTAGGCATCTAGAATGTGGGAACATAATGTCTGTGGGTCTTGAGAGGAAGAGGAAGAAAAGATGAAATGTTCTTTTTTTTTTTTTTTTCTTTTGAGACAGGGTCTCACTCTGTCACCCAGGCTGGAGTGCAGTGGTGCCATCTTGGCTCACTGCAACCTCCGCCTCCCAGACTCAAGCGATTCTCCTGTCTCAGCCTCCCAAGTAGCTGGGATTACTGGCGTGTACCATTACCCAGCTAATTTCTCTCTCTCTCTCTTTTTTTTTTTTTTTTATTTTTAATGGAGACGGGGTTTCACCATGTTGGCCAGGCTGGTCTTGAACTCCTGACCTCAACTGATCCACCCGCCTTGGCCTCCCAAAGTGCTAGGATGACAGGCGTGAGCCACCGCGCCTGGCCAAAATGAACTGTTCTTATACCCTAAAATTTCCCCACCCTACTATAACATTATCTCTGCCAACTTTTTACATAAATAATCTACTTCAAATCACAGAGAATAATTTATCATCTCATTAGTAGTTCTTCTTTATCAAATTTTATTGCTTCTAAACTAAGTGTATGAAATACAAACCCCAAATTTTAAGTTTAAAATACAAGTATGTATAGATATATAGATTAATGTGTGTATCTATGTCTATATACATATATAAAGCTTAGTTTCATAAAATTTTGATTATTTTTGCTTTTGCTTGCCTAATCAGATAATTACCTTAGTGTTTATTCTAATCTTCTGTAGAACAAGGTGGACTGTAAATAAATAATAACTTGATTTTTATATCTGATTTAACCCCTATAGTCATAGCATTCAGGTAAAAACTCTATCTACCCAATAACATATTTCATGAGAACGTGAATGCCTTATCAGAGGGAATTTTTTTTTTAGCCAAAACACCTTGTGACCTTCTGTTATTGAACCCTATATTCATCATATGAAAAGTTATAAAGAGAAAATTTGAATCAGTGGATAATGAATGTCTAACATGCTAGACTCAGGCTCACAGTCTCTCTTACCACCTGAGGCATGAGTGTGAGGGAGACAGTTTGTATTCTATGCTAATGTTTTTTTTTTCAATGCTCAATTCCCTTCCCCTGGCATTTTTTTTTTTTTTTTTTTTTTTTTTTTACTGTCTCACATTTCAACACTTCCATATTACTAGCTAACCTGATAAACCCATACGTGTTTACACGTGTAATGGAAAGTGTCAAGAAAAGCCTATTTGTGGGCTATCTTTGTCTTTCTAGGTTCTAAGTGTCAAAAGACATTTAAGAATGTTTGTTTGTTTGTTTGCTATGGAGCCATTTTCATTGCTTCTGTGATATAACAGAAAAATGGGAAGTGGGCTAAGCACCGTGGTTCATGCCTGTAATCCCAGCACTTTGTGAGACCTGGGTGGGTAGATCGTTTGAGCCCAGGAGTTCAATACCAGCCTGGGCAACATGGTGAGACTCTGTCTCTACAAAACATACAAAAATTAGCTGGGCATGGTGGAGTGCACGTGTAGTTCCACCTCCCAGGCTCAAGCAATTCTGCCTTAGCCTCCCAAGTAGCTGGGATTACAGTTACCTGTCACCATACCAGGTTAATTTTTGCTAAAAATACATGACTTTCTTAATGTTGTGTAACCAAACATTGGCAGAGTCAGCATTTAAAAGGAAGTCTCTCAGGTTGCACAGGTGCGTGTTTTGTCCACCAAACCAGAGGCTTCCTTGGGGCTGCAGTTGTACCCATACAATCTGATTTAACTCCCTAATATCGCATTACTAAGTTATAATGTTTAGAAAATCATAAGCCCTAAAGCCAAGTGTATCGTATTTATTCTATATCAAACTCACTCTCAACTCCAGCTACAGTGACAGAAACACATCTACCCTGGATGCAATTCTGGCTACACTTAAGTAACAGAGAAGAAAGGGGAAAGAGGAAGGGAAGAATGGGGATAGCTGTGGTAGGGAAGAAAGCAAATGTGAAACTCCAGTAGAATCAAAAATGGTAAGGGCATCTTCAGCTATAGTGAGTAGGAACCAGGCCACCAGGGCTGCAGCTTTATACACTGAGGGACCACTTTTACAAAGAGATCGTTGTAAGAAAATTGGTAATTAATGAGTCAGAAACTGCTTATGATTTCCTACTGTAAAAATGCAACAAATGACTTGCCACAAACTTGAACTCACAATACTTGTTCATTCAGATCACTTCTCTGAAAAATTGTAATTCAACTTCACAAAGCATTAGCTATTCAGCCCATTTTGCTCCCATCATAGAATCTTTTTCCTTAGGCCTCAGGGAGGCCAGGAACCATCTAGGTCAATAGTTATCAACCTGGTAAGCATTTCCAAGTTATATAGCCTTCCCCTCTTAGTGATACTTCATTTGGGGAAGAATACAAGAATGGATCACAGAGATGCCAGGTGGGAAAAACAGGCACTCTACCTAATGTTACAGGATCCTCAGATGACTAACATGCAAGATCTCTTATGCCACTCCCACCAGTTTCCCCGCTTGTTGAAAGCACTAAGCTAGTCATTCCCTGCTGTGGCCAAAGACCAGAACCTAGACTGTCTAACACGTAACCCGGTAAATTTCTCTGTGCTTTTATTTCCTGGTTTGTAAAATATGGGTAATAGAATATATTCACAACATTATAGAGAGGTAACTAATTAGCATAAATAAAGTACAGATGGCCTGACTTATGATGGTTTGACTTAGGATTTTTCAACTTTGTTATGGTGCCAAAGTGATATGCATTCAGTAAAACTGTACTTCGAAGTTTGATCTTTTCCTAAACTACCAGTAAGCAGTACAATACTGTCTGGCCATACCGTGCAGCAGCAGTGAGCCACAGCACCCAGCCATGTGATCTGAGTATATTTAAGGCAGGTGAGGCTCAGATATAATGTTCAGTATGTTAGGTCTATTACATGCACTTGCAACTTACAACATTTTGAACTTACATCAGGATGTAACCCCATCACAAGTTGAGCAGAATCTGTACTTAGAACAGCATCTGACACATAGAAAGTTTGTTGTTGTTGTTGTCATTATTATTTTATAGTGAGAAACTGAGGGCTGGATAGACCAAATGACTTATCTTACTTAACTAAGGGTTCAGAACAGAATGCAGATTACCTAAGTTGAAATCTAGTGCTTTTTCATGATACCAGTGGACTCTCAAACTGAAGTTAATACATGTGTTTCTCATTTTCTTAGCCTGTTTGTGTCTACCCGAAGTTATGCATTTAATAGGATCTTTACCAACATTACTGGGAGGCAGAATATTTAACTTATTTAAGAAATTTAAACTAGTTTAGTTTGTACTTCATAATATTTTAGGATTTTTTTCCCTCAACAGAACAATCGAGAACATTAAAAGAGAGAGAGCTCCACATCACTCAACTGATGCTACCACCCAGGACAGAAATCAGCACCTTCTGTTTTTCTACTGACCAGCTTTGCATTATACACTGCAAATGGGAGAGCTAGTCCACCGAACTCATGCAAGCATTCATTTATTTATCCACAAAAAGCAAAATATGGCAAGGGGGATTTGGGAGGAGTGAAATAAGGGTTGTCAGACTAATAGTGACAAATGGGATACAATTGTTCTCCAAAAGCTTGGAGCAGAGAAGTCTTCCCTTTTCCCCTCCCCTTAATCCCCACTGATTCCACTCTGCCTGCACACAGAGAAGGTGGTAAACAGAGGAAAGCCCCGTGAATAAGCTATGACAGCCCTACATTCAGAAACTGATGTCATTTCCCTAAATACTGTTTGTAAAATGGTAATTATCTGCCAAGCAATGACAGCTGGCACTTAGCATAGACACACAGAGAGACAGAAAAAGAGAGAATGAGAAAAAAAGGTCCCTGCGTAATTTACCAAAGGGCTGAAAGAGAGAGGGAAACATAATCAGAAAAATAAAATGATTACCAGTATGTGATGGGGTGAAAATTGCTTTGGACAGTTTTTTTTCTTTAGAGAGCACAGGATTGAATTGGAAGAATGAAGCTGGAGCTCCATGATGCACACTGGAAGAGAGGAGGTTGTGTTAAGGTGGCGGTGAAAGGAGAAATACACCAATTGGTGCTGGGCTGTGGCAAAGCAGCAGGAAAGCTCTGTGCACACCCAGCTCCTCAAACAGGAACCAGTCAGCCCAGCGATACTTAATAATACACCCAAGATTATTTCCTTCAGTTCATTTGGGTTCAAGATTTAATATAGTAAGTACCTCTTGCCCCTTTCCTTGTTATTTATGTGATGGTTGGTTTTATGTGTTAACTTAGCTAGGCTGTAATGCTCAATTATCCAGTGACACATTAATCTAGGTGTTGTTGTAAAAGTATTTTGTAGATATGCTTAATATCTACCATCAGTTGGCTTTATGTAAAGGAGATGATGGTCCCGGATGGTCTGGGTGAGCCTGTTCTAATCAGTGCAAAGACCTTAAGAACAGAACTGATGTTTCCCTGAGGAAGAAAAAAATCTCCCCTGTGGACTGTGGCATCAGCCTCTGCCAAAGTCTTTCCAAATTGTTCTTCTGATGGCCTGCCCTATGGATTCTGGACTTGCCTAGTTAGCCCTCACATTCACATTACAATTCCTTGCAACAAATCAATCTCTCCTCTCTGTCTCTCTCTCTCTCCACTCACACATACATGTGCGCACACACACACACACACACACACACCCCTACTTGTTAGATTCCTCTGGTGGTATCCTCACTGTTAAACTTGTCAAGTACCTGTGGAGTGATTTGCTCAGCTAAGTCAATATGTTATGGGTTGATTTGTCATAATCCCTTCAAAATCCACACGTTGAATACTTAACCTCTAGTACCTCAGAATATAACCTTATTTGAAAGTAGTATCATTATAAATATAATTAATTAAGATGAGATCATTAGAATGGGCTCAAATCCTATATGATGGGTGTCCTTATAAAAAGGGAAAGTTTGGAGACACAAACACACAAAAGGAGCATGCCACCTGAAGATGAAGGCAGAGATCAGAGCGATGCTCTACAAGTCAAGGCACACACCAGAGATCGTTAGCAAACCACAGGAAGAAAAAGAGAGGCATAGAACAGATCCTCCCTCCCAGCCCTCAGAAGGAACCAACCGTGCTGTCACCTTGATCTTGGGCACTGAGCCTCTAAAACTGCGGGACAGTAAGTTTCTGTTGTTTTAGCCACTCAGTCTGTGGTACTTTGTTACAGCAGCCCTAAAAAACGAATGCAGCACATTACCAGGAAAATCAAGACAATTGAATTGGAGAAAGTTAAGAAACAGACAAAGTTACAAAATTTTCTGAGTATTACAGAAAGCTCCATTTCCTTACTGCTTTTGAAATACAAACTTATCCCCTTTTATACATAACAGTTTTACTGCCAATAGATACCCAAGAAGAGACCTGGATGATTAAACTGACAATTACAGAGATGTACAAATGTTCCAGAAATTTTTCAAAGTAGTTCTTTTAAATTCCTGGATTCTGGTCTCTTTTTTGGATAACAGATGTTGTAGAACCTCTCTATAACTATTCATCTGTCTATTTGTGCCCTCCTGGAGTGTAGCTCTTCAATCCTGTCTTGCGGGAAAAGCTAACAATCGCCACCTGGTGTCCCTTCCCCTCTTCTAGCAAGTGAAGCTAATAGATATTCTATAAAAGGAAAAACAATGGCTGGGCGTGGTGGCACATTCCTGTAGTCCCAGCTACTCGGGAGGCTGAGTCATGAGAATTACTTGAACCTGGGAGGTGAAGGTTGCACTGAGCCGAGATTGCGCCAGCTTGGGCAACAGAGCGAGACTCCATCTCTGTAGATAGATAGATACATAGATAGATAGATAGATAGATAGATAGATAGATAGATAGATAGATAAATGGAAAAGCAACAATTGTGCCCAATCTTCCACAAATAACTTGCAATCTGGCAGAACATAGAACCCAGGTCTTTTGATGCCAGTCACATCCAGCAGTCCTTCCAAGACATTGTTTCTATGTAGTGGTTGAGTTAGCAGGTGAGATAATTCCTCCCAATGTTTCTTATCTAAATACAAGTGTTTTTTCTAAAATGCAGGACTGTGAATTTGGATATATCATTCATCTTTTTGTGATGTAAGTTTCTTCATTTAAAAAAATGCATCTTTATTTAGTCCTGACATTTCAAACCAACAGAATCAGCATCAGTATAGTGAAAAGGTTAAAGTCCAGCTATTGTCAGTTTCTACATATGTCATATTGGCCAATTTACTTTATTAGACTTCATTTCCTCATTTTAAAACTGAGAAATGGAGTGACATCTCTTTCACTGGGTCATTACAGGGATGAAATGAAATAACATGTGGAAACATGTTATAAGCTCTGAAGTGGTGGAAAGAAGATAAAAATATAGTAGTAAGATCACATTCTGTAATCTTACAGTCTCCTTTTCCATCCCATATTGTAGAGGATAAGCCGCACTGAATGTCCATTCAGTCTACATCAGACTTGTTTGGGAAAGTTTTAGTTTGCCTGGGTATATCCAGATCATTATATTTTTAAAAGCTTCACAGTCTGACCTAGCATGAAAATTAAGTATATGAAAAGTATTTCAGAGCCTTGTAGTTAATGGACAAACTTGGATATCCCTATTATGTGCTTCTAAGCACTTATCAAACTTTTTCTTACCTCTTACTCATCTGGTTCCTTCACTACACTGTAAACACTTATGAAGTCAAGATTATATTTTTGTCATCCCTATATTCTCAGCATCAGTCTTTAAAAATTTTGAAATTTATTTTTTAATCAACAAGAAAAACATTGTATGTATTTATAGTGCATATGATGTTTTGAAATATGTATACTAAAGAATATTTGAATAAATATAGTCTTAGTCAATTTTACTTTGGCCATAATCATTTTCAATAAAAACTTTAAAATTTTTAAAAAGCTGGCAATATATTATTTAATTGTAACACATAATATATGTTTAAAACTCCTCTATTACTAAAAATAATTGACTATTATAAACAAAAATACCTAAGCCTTTCAAAGTTTACTTACTATTGATCTATTAATCTACATAATTCTTCCATGCCTAGCAGAGCCCACTGATTATAAAGTAATTTAGAGACATCAACTTTCTAGTCTGTGAAGGCTTTTGAAATTATAAGGAAGAGACAGTTGTGCCGAAATTGTGTGGTATAAAGCTGTCACAATTTGAAATACAGTTATAGATTTCAGAACGTAAATGGCTGTCATCAGAACAAGATTACAAGTTTCATGGGTCTGAAAAACTTAGCTTATTTAACACTGAATCAATGACTTCACAATCAAACTGAGTTAAAACACTTCAGATTCTGAAAGAATGTGCTCCTTAAACTTACAAAGCAGAATTTCAAAATATCCAGCATGCTCGGCAGGAGGTGACACAACAGATCATTTTGAGGAACATTTTGCATAGCCCAGTTTTTCTCAAATTTAATATTTTTCACATTTTTGCAGTATTCACACACTGTCTCCACTAATATTTTCCTTTACATTCTTTTTAACATATTTACCATAATTATAAAATTATATTACTGTAATATATAAAAGATAAGCATCACTTGTTATAAACAAACAGAAAAAAATTGCAAAAACAAAATAATAGTAGTATCATCTGTTTAGATTCAGTTGAAAGCTCTGAGCCTTAGTCCTGTACTCAACTGTTTTTTTTTTTTTTCTTTTTAAAGAGAAATTTACTAAATGTTTATAAAGGCCTTATTAGCACCAAACTTAGACTCCTCTTGGTATAATCAGATGGTTGAAGAGATGTGAAAAGAGAGTAACTTTCTCACCATGTGATTCAGTGCTATGTGATACCATGCTGGGTCATGTCCTGTCTCCAATTGTTTCACGTACCACTTGAAGCAAAACTGGAGTTACATATTAACTGTTTGGAATTCTATAAGTTCAAGTACATGTGTATCTACAATATTTACTTATTATATGGAAGGTATAGGATTTAAACTGAAGAGAAAAACATGCAGATTTTTTATACCTAAAGACAAAAGCAGGTTACTAACTAGTATAGATGATTTTAGAAGAAGAAAGTCATGTCAGAGCAGAAAGAATCTTAGAGATCATCTGTTCTAATGTGGACAAACTGAGGCACAAAAGTGTTTTTTTTTTTTTGAGATAGAGTCTTGCTCTGTCACACAGGCTGGAGTGCAGTGGCACAATCTCGGATCGCTGCAACCTCCACCTCCCAGATTCAAGCGATTCTCCTGCTTCAGCCTCCTGAGTAGCTGGGACCACAGGCATGTGCCACCATGCCCAGCTAATCTTTTTCATATTTTTAGTAGAGATAGGGTTTCACTGTGTTAGCCAGGATGGTCTTGATCTCCCGACCTCATGATCCACCTGCCTCAGCCTCCCAAAGTGCTGGGATTACAGGCGTGAGCCACCGCGCCCGGCCCCAAAAATGTTTTCTTACTGATGGTCATAGAACCATAAGAAGTGCACCAAGCAGAACTTGAACCCAGTTGTTCTTGATGGTCCAGTTCACTTAATCAAGATGATCCTGTTTCATCTGTTCATGGTGGAAGCAGTTAATTTCATATGATTTTATACTCTTATTATTGATATGAGAGTAGGAAGTTTCTTAAAAGATAAGTCCTACTGAGGAAAAAAAAAATCAAATGAACCATTGGTAATGGTTTGGCTGTGTGCCCACCCAAATCTCATCTTGAATTGTAGTTCCCATAATCCCTATGTGTCATGGGAGGGACCAAATAGGAGGTAATTGAATCATGGGGGTGGTTCCCCTCATGTGGTTCTCATGATAGTGAGTCAGTTCTCACAAGATCTGATGGTTTTATGAGGGGCTTTTCTGCCTTTATTCAGCTCTTCTCCTTCCAGCCGCCCTGTGGAGAAG
This sequence comes from Trachypithecus francoisi, assembly GCF_009764315.1. Classification (NCBI taxonomy): domain Eukaryota; kingdom Metazoa; phylum Chordata; class Mammalia; order Primates; family Cercopithecidae; genus Trachypithecus; species Trachypithecus francoisi. Next base: position 71,528,389 of record NW_022681453.1, on the reverse strand, counting down.
GTGCCTCTCTTTCCCTTCACCTCCCTCCATGATTGTAAGTTTCCTGAGGCTTTCCCAGTCATGCCGAACTGCAAGTCAATTAAACTTCTTTTCTTTATGAATTACCCAGTCTTGGGTATTTTTTCATAGCAGCATGAGAATGGAATAATACACCTGTGAACTTTAAACACATTTTATTGTAACTTACTGTAACAGATCTTAGTAATTGTTTAAGAAGACAATGCTAGTTGATTACTCTAGACAAGAGAAAGATATAGGTCCCTCACTATTGTTTTTAAAGATTCTCCTGTGCTTCCTGACAACTTGGACACAAGTAAGTAATAACTTTTTAGCCATCTTTGGAATGATTTTTTTTTGTTTTGTTTTGTTTTGCTTTTTTAGAGATGGTGTCTCACTCTGTTGCCCAGCCTGGAGTGTTGCGATCGCAGCTCACTGCAGCCTTGACCTCCCATGCTCAAGTGATCCGCCCACCTCAGCCTCCTGGGTAGCTGGGACTACAAGTGCACACCATCATGCCCAGCTAATTAAAAAAAAATCTGTAGAAACACAGTCTCCCTATGTTGCTCAGGCTGCTTTCGAACTCCTGACCTCAAGGAATCCTTTTGCATTGACCTCTCAAAGTGATGGGATTACAGGCATGAGCCACTGTGCCCAGCCAGAAGAATGTCTTTTTAAAAGCATTATGTGTCATCTGACTTATTGTACAAATATATTCTCCAGCCTTTTTTTTGGTGGGGGGGGAGGATGTTGCTACTTGATTCTATTTTTTCATTAGATACATACCTTTGATGGGATATTTGTTGTCATTTGAATTGCTTTATTCTGTAACTGTTTGGCTTCCATGCTTTTATTTTTTTAAGAAGTCTCACTTTTTGTTTTTCTTGTTCCTCCTCGTCATATTCTTCTTTGTCTTCTTCATCACCACCACTAGAAATCATTCCCTTAATGGCATTTACTAGGGCTTTTCATTTCCTTCCCAGGCTCTAATGTATTTTTTTGGCAATGGGTGAAAAGTCCTGACATTCTGTTTGGGACTTGTATCAGTGTGTTCTCACACTGCTATGAAGATACTACCTGAGACTGGTAATTTATAAAGGAAAGAGGTTTAATTAACTTACAGTTCCACATGGCTGGGGAGGCCTCAGGAAACTTACCATAATGGCAGAAGGCAAAGGGGAAGCAAACTTGGACCTTCTCACATGGCTACTGCAGGAGAGAGAAGAATGAGGAGCGAGGGGTAAGAGTCCCTTACAAAATAATCAGATCTCCTGAGAGCTCACTCACTATCACAAGAACAGCACGGGGGAAACCACCCCTATGATCCAATCACCTCCCACCAGATCTCTCCCTAGACACCCGGGATTATGGGGATTACAATTCAAGATGAGATTTGGGTGGGGACACAGCCAAACCATTTCAGGACTTAACTGTTCTGTGTTATTGACACCTGCCCAACACTGTGACCACTCATGTCTCACACACTGAGGAGGGAATTGAGGACTTTTTTTCAATGCTGATTTTTTTTTTTTTTGTTAATACTTTATGTTCCCCTTCCTGTGTCCAAGTGTTTTCATTGACCAATTCCTACCTGTAAGTGAGAACATGCAGTGCTTGGTTTTTTGTCCTTGTGATAGTTTGCTGAGAATGATGGTTTCCAGCTTCATCCATGTCCCTACAAAGGACATGAACTCATCCTTTTTTATGGCTGCATAGTATTCCATGGTGTATATGTGCCACATTTTCTTAATCCAGTCTGTCACTGATGGACATTTCGGTTGGTTACAAGTCTTTGCTATTGTGAATAGTGCCACAATAAACATACGTGTGCATGTGTCTTTATAGCAGCGTGATTCATAATCCTTTGGGTATATACCCAGTTATGGGATGGTTGGGTCAAATGGTATTTCTAGTTCTAGATCCTTGAGGAATCGCCACTTTGTCTTCTTCCACAATAGTTGAACTAGTTTGCAGTCCCATCAACAGTGTAAAAGTGTTCCTATTTCTCCACATCCTCTCCAGCACCTGTTGTTTCCTGACTTTTTAATGATCACCATTCTAAGTGGTGTGAGATGGTATCTGGAATTGAGGACTTTTAAGGTCTTTTATAGACAAAAGGAGTTGTAACTGCTTGTAAGGCACTTTGCTAATACAGAGTGCTGCAGAAATGATCAATGTGAATGCTTATTGTTGACAGTGGTGACTGGCCATCATTTTCTCTTCATTTCTGGCTATTTCTCATGCAAACGTTATTTTAGCTTAAATTTTTCACCCTTGAATACAGTGAATCTAATCAGAATAAAGGAAATCGACCTATTTCTAGCAGTTTTAAACAAATGATGACTTTTGTGTTCAATTTGTTGGTTTATAGAGACCCATCCATTTTTAATAAATTGATTTGTTTATTTTTTTATCTTATTTTACATTTGAATAAAGTAGATTTACTATATGACTACAAATGCATTTGTGTTCTCTCCTACTCAAGCTAGCCTCAATCCTAGAAAGTATAGTCCTAGTTCAGCTGCAAACTATGATGTATAAAAAGAGTATAAAATACTGAATATTATACTTTTTAGCCAAGTTACCAATTCTATCATTCTTATAGCAGCATAGTTCATACACAATAATACATTTTTAAAAAAAAGGATAATAGGCATTGAACTGTCTTCATGCCAGATGAGAGAGAATGGTTTAAGTATGGGAAAAAAAAATCTAGTTTATTCACTTTCACTATGTTGCTATGTGATTTGAGAGAATTTCTTAGCAACTGTTTTTCCTGTATTTCTTCATTTCTAAAATTCAGAAAATACTTAAACCAACTTTTTTGTATGTATGTGAAATATGTAAAAAAAAATTGTACATGCAAATATAAGCTAATATTCCTATTACTATTACTGTTTGGCATGAAAATCATCACTATACAATGTCCTGAATTACATGTTGTATATTCCATCAAATGCTTACCACAATCAAGGGCTAAGAAAATGCACAATTATTAGTACATATTGACTAGAGTTTAAGACTCCAACAAGCTCTTATCATGTTCAAACAAAAGTACTGATTTAACATTCCAGGCTTTGATGTCAAAAGCAAATTACAGAGTAGAATCATGCTTTTTTTGTATAAGTAATGGCATATTTCAATCACAAAAAGAGTATTTACTCTTTCATATTGCATAAGGAATATGATATCATGGAGGATCAATAAGATACTTTTTATACTTTATAAGAAGATAAAAATTCTAACATAAATGAATGCACCTCAAGGCTTAGAGGAATTTAGGCTGGATCTAAAACCAAACTAAACTCTTAGCATATAAAAATTCCAGTAAAATCCATAATTATGTTTTATAAGATTAATACTAAATTTCACACTTTAAAAAATCATGGTCAAAAGAAACATTATTCAAATATTTACTAAGTGGTAATTAAATTTCCACTACACACCTTTATTTGGAACTTACATAAGTCATATATACAACATTTTATTTACTTAACAAATACTCATTATTTACCACATTTTAGTTCTCAGATGCTATATATGAGTAAAACATGCTTATCATACCACCTCTTATGCCAAGAATTATCTGAGCATCTTGCTGGTCTTGTTTTTTGCTTGTTTATACTGCAGATTTCTATTTAGAGTGAATAATATAAGAATAAGAAGTGTTTATGTATGAACTGGAAAATGATAAGAAAACAAACAGATGAAGTTATTTGCAAATATTTTTTTTCCTTTTAAGTTTTATAAACTTTTCTAATAAGGACCAGAAGCTTCCACAGCATCAGTTCATTATTAGCATGGATATGAAATGGTTTTATAACCTTCAGCAGAATTTGAGGGTTTCTAGTGAGAATTTCTTCTTACTGCAGAACAAATTGCGTCTCTTATGGTTACCGTACATTTGCAAATCATGAGCCATCAGAAAAAATCTTGGAAAAGTGATGCAACTGGTAACTTGTATAACTTTTTTTTTAAATGGAGTGTTTGAATTATTTATTGAATCTAGATCATGTGAGTTACTTCCACTTCACAAATAAGTTGAAAGCCCTACAGTGAAGAAATAGGTACTTAATTAGTGGGTGAAGGATTTTTGAAATAAGATGAGACATCGAGTTTGTTTCTTACTCTTAATTTGAGCCAACTGTATTAGAGAAAGACTAATGAAATCAAAAATGACAAAGCCCAATGTCAAAAAAAAGTAAAGAAAGCCTTAATAGCCAATTAATACTAGTTCAGGCATACCACATAGAATGGAGACCAAGGGCTTGGGTGTGAGGATAAGAATTTCAGAGATTCATTCAGTCATCTAGACATATATTTTATGTTTCCATCAATAGCCAGGTACTGTGCAAGACACTTAGAATGTAATGGTGCAACTGAAAGACATAAACCTCGTTCTTACAGAGTTTACAAACTGGTTGAAGAGACAGATGATAAAGAGATAAACCAATCAATAAATAGTTAACTTAATTAAAAAGAATCCTATGAAGGCAGACGTTTTTATGCCGTGTTAGAGATTAAGAGAAACAACATAATTGAAGAGAAAGGTTAAAAGAAAAAGAAGGATACTTTCAGGAAGTAATGTCTAATCTGAGTCTTAAATGATAAACAGGAAATAGCACGCAAAGGCAGCAGAAAGCATTCCAGATGAAAATGAAAAAGCACATGGCCTCTGGGAAGAGCGTGGTGTGTTTGAGGAACTGAAGTTTAGGCAACATATGCTGACCACTGGCCGCAACAAGGGGAGTGGTTTTCAATACATTTGAATGTATAGGATCCAAATGATAAAGGAATTTTAGACTATAGTAAGGAATTTGCAATCATTTACAGAGAAAGGTGGAATAATTATGGCTACAGAAAGATAGATCAATAACTGGATGTTTTGCTAAGAGCTCAATACAGTTGGGTGAAGTAGAAGTGGAAAGACCAGCCAATAGGCTATTGCCATTTGTCCAGGCAGAAAGGGATCTATTTTTCCATCTGGTTTTAATTATTCCCATTCCATGTCTCCCCTCCCACTTCTCTTATCTCCCCTAAAGATGCTTTCTCTGTTTTAAAGACATAACCCCAGCTTTCAAATGACTTAATTGACTTCTAGGTGTTTCAGTCTACCCTTTGAGGTGAGTAGGACTGATCCCCATACTATGTCATCAGAGTGTTCAGGGTCTGGATACCTTTCTTAGCAGTCATAGTGAGTAGGAAATGCTCCTTGTAAGCACAGGGAACACAGCCACTGAGCCAGTCAGCTAACATCTGCTGGAAAATGAGATTTGAGTTACCAGATACAGTTCAAACACCGATTTTACCTACCAGTGATGCTGGTACTAAAATCTTATAAAGCTTACAATCTGAAATGCACTTGTCCCACTGTTACTGTTTGTGGTGTTCATTAAAAAAGCCTTGGTGGAATATTGAAGTTAGTATCTTTAAGTGAATGTGTATGAACATTGTGATAGAAAAAAATAAAAAATGATAAATAACTTCTAAATTTTGTATCTAAGCATCCCCTGTGCCACCTGTATATATAACTCCCTGTTTCCCTGTTGACTATTGTTTAATAACCTGCTCTCTGGATAGTTTTAGGTTTTATTCAGTTTCACATGTGGTCCCATCTGCTGGCAATTCACCTCCTATTCAACCAAGAAGCAATCGAATAAGACTGGAAAGGAAGAATACAGCTGGAGACCTTGAATGCAGCTCCATTGAGACTGAATTTACATAGGGTAGAGAGGGCTACTACTGAGTTCGTGCAGAGAAGTGCCATTTAAGATATTGTTAAAGGAAGGCAAACAGAGGGAAGATTTGTTTATTAAATGCCTACACTATACCAGGAACTCTAAATAAATAGTCTCATTTATTCTTATTAGTTCTGGTATTATCCTCCTTTTAGGAAAAAAGGTAACTGAATCTCAGCTTGCTAAAACAGTGTCTAAGTTCACATAATAAATGGCTGTGCTTATGTAGTTCTATGGCAGTCATAAGTATAATTAAGACTAATACAAAAGAATTGATTGTCTTGCCTTTAAAAGTCCATCGTCTGCCCCTAATGAATACTTTACCTACTTTAGTTTACTGAACCTGCCAAACCAGGAAGTTATAAATTACAAGCAAACCTTGTCACAGTTTTTGAGTCAGAAAATATATTCATGTCACATAGTATCATTATAGCTTTATATCACTTATGATGGCAAAAATAAGTATATCTGAATCTAATAAGCATATGAAGAATCAAAAAATGGAAAAATACTGAAGGGAAAAAGATGTATTTCTACCAGAAAAATCATGGCAAAACATCTAACAAAATAACATACTCAAATAATAAAGAACCCCTTTTTTAAAAAGCAGATTGATTATGATTATATCTATAATTATGTCAGGGGAGGCATAAAATAGGCATATTTGTAGAGCTGTGATTAGTATAAACAGGGCTGGGTATGAGCTGAGTCATCTCCTTGCCACTGTATTAAAACTACAAAATAAATAATTACGGGTTTGATACTTCAAAATGATTTATTAACTAGGTTTCATAATCACTAAAGGTAACTTATTTCCATGTTAAACTACTCTTTATTCAGAAAGTTGTCTTTAATATTTAAACTAAGTTGTATCTATTGTAGTTCAAGCCCAATCCACTCAGCTCCAAGTATCTAGTGGGAATCACAGATCCCTTCTCTCATTTGTAGTATCTCTTTCCTCCGTGTAAATAGTTACTCTGCTTCTCTGTTATCTTTCCCTCTGTCTGAGCATGCCTAGTTCCCTTAATGTTTCCTTATAGATCTCATTTTCCAGGGCTTTTATCATTTTTGTTGCTCTCTTCTGAACTGATTTAAACTTATCTATGATTCTTTTTCAACTGAGGAACAAACACTAAACACAGTTATCCAATTGAGGCCTAAAGTGTGCTTGTAGAACAAAATAATTACCTCTCATTTTATCCATGTTCTCCTTATTAATATACCCCAAAGCAGTGTCTGGGATTTTATATGGCACCATCATATTGTTGACTTATTGTCAATTTATCTTTCATTATAGCTTATATCTCCATCCCCGTGGAACAATTGTTTGTGCAGTTTATATTTGTTTTTATTGAATCCTATTTTATTGATTTCAGCCCCACATTCTATTTATCAAGATGGTTGTTTGCAATACTAACCTCTAATTTGCCTCCAACGGTACATGATCCCCAAGTTCTTAACTGTGTAAATGATTAGCATACTTTCTGTTTTATCTCACCAAATCTCTGAGTGCATAGCTGAATGTGGGGTTTGTTTTTGTTTTGTTTTTTTGACTAACAAAAAAAGTTGTGATAGAATTTAAAATATTTCTCCTTACTGCTTACACTGCTAGCCTCAGAAGCTACAATTTTGGGTGCTCATGATATTGCTGAGACTCTTTGCCATTATATTAATCCTTAAACAATATTCCTGAGGTCTGATTAACCCAATCTAAGAAAAACAAAACAAAACAAAAGGCTCTAAGGACCATAGATGTCCAGTACTTTTCTCAGCATGTAACTAGGAAGGAAAGCAGCTGGAACTTGAACTTGGTCTGTTTGGTCTTACCACCAAGTACTTTCCAGTACACCTGTAAATAATTCAGTTCAATTCACACCTAACAGCTTGTTATATTCATAAGTTTCTCACTCATTCTGCTATTACTGGACAGGATTTTATGAAAACCATGACGGTGTTTTCATTCCAGGGAGTTTTCTTTTAGAAGGATGTTGTGGGTGCTATGAATGATGAGACCATTGTTCCTGGGCACAGAGACGATTCCAGTGACAAAATTACTGGTTGCTATGTGAAAGTCATGGTATCTGAAAGCCTAACACATAGAGTTGATCATAGATTGTTCCTGCCCCTTTTTCTAAATTAAAAAACCATCCCAACTAAGGCGATATGATAATTAACATGACTTCTACTTGTTTCTTTATATCAAAGTAATTGAATCCAAACACTATCCATCTAAATCACTGGCCTAAGTCAATGGTTGCTAAATGAGGTGCTAAGACTCTGCTGAGTATTTTAAAAGTTCCTAAAGGATTCTGTAGATTTTAGTACATTATAATTTAAAAAGCACAATGCTTATTTAATTAAGACTTTATGAGCTGACTGTGTGACTTGCCCACATCAGCAACTTAGCCCTGATCTCTAGAAATCCAAAGAGCGTATATACTCACTTAGCTGGTGAGTTTCCCATAGTATCTGCAAGTATTTTATCCTTTCCTTAAATTCATTAAAATGAGTCAAACACTTTGGTTTTCAACAGACAGAAGAGAAAATAATTTACTAAATGTAACTACTTTCTGGCAGATCAATTTAGAAGATACTGGCTGGGCATGGTGACTCACGCCTGTAATGGCAGCACTTTGGGAGGCTGAGGCTGGTGGATCACGTGGTCAGGAGATGGAGACCATACTGGATAACGGTGAAACCACGTCTCTACTAAAAATATAAAAAAATAAAAATAAAAAATAGTCGGGCGTGATGGTGGGTGCCTGTAGTCCCAGCTACTTGGGAGGCTGAGGCAGGAGAATGGTGTGAACCCGGGAGGCGGAAGCTGCAGTGAGTCGAGACTGCGCCACTGCACTGTAGCCTGGGCAACAGAGTGAAACTCTCTCTCTCTAAAAAAAAAAAAAAAAAAAAAAGATACTAACTTCTGAGTTCAGATTTTGTTACAAATGTGCATTAGTTGATGGTGAAATATAAAGACACTGAGTTCAAGATCACTAACAAGGAGCTTGAGAAGTAGAAGAAGGCTGAAGAGTAAAATCATATATCATGCAAATGTTGGCTAGTTTAGGGGTACTGTCCGGGAAGAGGAATTCTCTGCTGGGACTTAGGCCACATCCCTTGATAGCCTAGGTGCAGGGTCTGGGCATATACATCCTTCATGTCTGAGAAGATGCTACTCCTCAAAGACTTGGGAGTAGTTTACACATAAATGAGAGGATAAAAAAAGGCATGATAGAGGGGATATAATTTTCCTCTAATTTATTTTCTGAATACCTAACTACCTATTTATTTCTTGTTATATGAGGTGTATTCTCTTTAGTAATAAACAATTTTAAAAAACACTCAAAGCAGATATGGTAAGCTTCACAGTATTAATGCTTTTAATTTCTATTAAAACATACAAAATAGGTTTCTAATAGGTAGACTAATATTCTTTCTGGCTTAAAAATAGTTCCTCATTTAATAATGTTTGATCGCACTGAGATTATACTTTATTTTTCTGTTTGCATCCCCTCTTTCTTAGTTTTATCCTTCCTCCACATCTTTCTTTTACATCATATTTTTCATATTAGTTTTAGGATTTTGTTTGTTTATTTGCAGTTTGTACAACAGAACACATTAGAAAACTGTTAGGGCTCAGAACCCACTACCCCAAAGCATGATACTTTGGCATGCTGAGTATTTTAAACTGAAGGAGATTGGAAGACCTCAGAAGTGAGGCCTTTCCGATCTTCTCCAGTCGTATCTCCTACTTCTCTCTCTCTCTGGAAGTGAAACATAGAAATCAGTATTTCTTTTCTCCAAGGCTGGTTACAGAAGCTAGAACTCCTCTTCCCCAAAGCATGGCATAAAACCTAGAAAGGTAACTCTCCCCCCTTTCCCTTGAAGACCCTCATTGCAGGTGGTTAGTGCCTCATACCCAGAAGGACGAAGTACTACAGAGAGGCCAGAAAGAATCTGATCAGACAGGCCCAGCTGGGTTTCCCCTCTTAGTTTATTACCATTAGATGTACCTTTTATCTAATCACATTTCTACACAGCTGTCCATTCTTCATAGAATCTAAGCATAAATGTGGACAGTTTTCCCTGGAATTTGGGTCTTCATTTCTAAAGGCTTTAGTGTTACATAAAATTTTGATTAATAAATTTATTGTGCTTTTCTCCTGTTAACCTGTATTTAGTTTATGAGAGTGTTGGATGAGGAACATTCACTCACTTATGATGGGTGAGAAAAAGTATCACACCTTTCTGCCCCTGCAGGACAGAATTTATTATAAATATATTTTTAAATCTTAAAAATGAAATAGATTAATCCAGGAAATATTTATGGTAAATGCCAAAAATGGTTCATTTGGCACCATGCATGTAATTGTGTGCCAGAACCTGATGAAAGAGAAGTGATTTTTAAGAGAAGGAAGAAGGACTAATCAGAATCCAGTTAAATACTGAGAAAGATGGAGGTCCAGAGGTGCTCGTCTAATAAAATGAGCAAAGCAGTTGCATCCAGGTAGCTCCAGTTAGAGTTACATTTTCATGAGAAGATAGAAGAGTTAGTTTAGGCTTGCCCACATTTAAGGTCTGTTTGGTTAATGAGTTAGATTTGTTGACTCCTCCCTTTTCAATTGCTTTTTTTTTCTTTTTTTTTTTAAGTGGTTAAAAATATATAGTCTTCAAAAATGAAGTATTTGTTTCAACTGACAAAAACTGAGGCAAATAATTCAGCTTTTTGTTCTACGTATCCACATGCACACAAACACACATGTTAAACACACAAAAAATGAGAAATTTTGTTTTCGGAATTGCAGAAATGCCTAGCAGGAATAACATTCTAAGGACCAGGAAGGCGCAGGATCTATTAAGTTAAAATCATTAATAAAAATAAACAAATAAAAGGGAAATAAAAACTAAAACATCTCAGCTATTTCGTTTTGAGTCTTATGGAGGAAAACAACAAACAAAATTAGTATTTAAAGTTAAAATTAAAATTTCCAAAATGCATTCTTTGGGATGTTTTCAGCAATAAGCTTATTTCCAAATACAAACTTATTTATCATATAATTCTGTCCAATGGCAAATTAGTGTTACTGTTTTATTCGATTTCACTGAGATTTTCAAGCGTGTTTAGAATTGGAAAGTATTTTCTGTCTCTTAAGTGTGATGACAAAACATTAACTGATCATTTTTATTCTGTTGACAAGACAATCTACTTCATGGATTTATAAATTGCTCTAAGGCAAAGATAATCATGTAATTTTCTTATCACAGCCAATGTTAATAATTTATTATTAACATTATTTTTAATTTGAATACAAGTGGAAGGCATCCCAAAGAAGGGAATATTGTATAATATTCAGAAAAAAATTTTAACCTCATAAAAAGTGAAAAATCACTCTTCCCTCTCTGGATTTTTTTTTTTTTTTTTTGAGCTAAAAAAAAGAGATTCAACAGAGCATTTGCTAGTTCCTTTGCTTTCCATTTCAATTAAAGATTTATTTTCTAATTGGCCCATTTTAAGAAAAATTAACCGGCAGTATGTTGATGAAATGTGTTTCACTAATCATCTACTCTCAGAAACAGTGAAACATTTTCATTAATAGATGACTTATATTTGTGATACCAGCTTTATTCTAATTTTGAAGTTAAGTGGACATTCAACTTATGTATTGACATGTTTAACTAATTACATCAAATCATGCTATGCAAGAAAATTAATACACATTCCATTAGTAGGAATGAATACTTATTTAAAGATCATGCCTGGCCACCTTACAACTCCAAAAGTTTGGGAGGTACACAAGATCAAATCGATATCTTTTTTTTTAAAGAAAGGAATGCCAACAGATAAAAACGGGTCAAATAGGTACCAGAATATCATCAAAATGTCACTTAGCAAAAATCTAATTTCATTGGGAATATTCAATATTGTACAAATCTTCAAATAAAAGATAATTGCTCAGCATACAGTGACATATGAAAACATTTGTTACAGGATTCAATCTAAACAGATTTTAGTATATCTATATCTGACAGATATAATAATATTAATAAAAGCCAACTGCTGAAAATTATACTGGATATTATAATACTGTTACACAGAAATGGTTATTGAACAATATTCATTAAAATGGGAGTTTATACTAGTTGCAATTAACTCCCACCATTGAAAATGCATATTTATTTTAAAATATCCCAAAAATACACAAAAACCTTAATGCCTATATAAATAAATCTTGCTTCTTAGAAATTTGAATCATTTTAATTAGCCTTACTTTTGAGAATATTTCATTTGAGGCCAGAGAATTGAAGTTTATCCTTAATATTAATCGAACTGCTACTTAAGTGATTCTCATTTAGATTGTAGCTCTTTCAGTACAAAGGCCTAACTCCTTTTAAAGTTCTTTCCTAGATCTCCTTCCCTGAATAACATAAATAACATTGAGTACTTGTTGAATTGAATCTAACAAATATCTGGAATCATAGCATCTTCCATTTATAATGAGAAGGTTAGTTTTGTCAAATAAAAAACATGATTTTATGCTAAAACAGCAATAAAATAATGTATTTTGACATTTATTTCAGCATATACCAGCTGCGTTTTTTTTGAGGCACATACAGATGTCCTCCAAAATCACCAAATAAATCCAGGTTTTTAAATAAAAAGTATTTTTTCTTATGAAAGGCATTTATAAACCTCCAGGAAAGAAAAAATGTACTCTAGTCTTTGACAACTTGGTTTGTTGTGATTGGTAGCCTATGGTTAGTTGGTACTTATTATAATCACTTCATGTTGGATATCACGAATGGATACTCTTATTCAGGAGGAATTGCCTGGTACAAATAGTCAACTGTGTATCTTTAGTTATCAACACAAATCACTGTCAAGGCATAGCAAAGCATGAATATCCCAGTAAATACAGTTATTTATGTTTCTAGAAATAATCAAAACCAGACAACGAGCACCTGCATGTGTAGACCTAACTGGGAATTTGCTTCCTTATCAGGTGTAGTGGTAAAAAATTCCTGTTGCTTTGTGGGTGTCTTGAATACTGCCTGAGACTAGAATTTGATAGTGGGCACATTACACCTCTATAATCATTTCCTACATCCAGCCATGCCTTTCTGTGAAATAAACTATAAAAACTGGGCACTTTTCTGAAGACAATAATAGTAGCTGAGTTTTCTACAAAATCAGAACATATTTAGCTTTTTCAGTAAAAAGCATAACAGATATAAGCCTTGCTCTGAAAATAAAGTGTTCCACCAGCAGAAGAAATAGATAGCTATCTTGTGCACACAAAATAGAATTCTGTACACCTTCCTTGGAACATAGATGAGACTACTTTAAAGATAATGGTCCAACGGAACTTAGCAGTTGGTAGGCTAGAACCAACTGCTAAGTAGGTTTAACTGGCACAAACATTGGCATAGAGAGAGCACACGACTGTGTATTAAATCAATAAAGCAAGATAGCAAAGAAATCAGGTTCATCCATAAATGTTCACTCTTTGTAGAATAGTGTCATATAAGTACCTTGCTGGACTTTAGGTGTTCGAGGTCTGGGGAGCATCCCTAATCCTTCTCCTGCAATCTCCACCCTCCATGCAGCACCAAATCACAGGCAACCCTGGAGTCTGGCAACCTCTCTCTGTATGACCTGCCAATATCTTAGTCGAAGATACTGTCATCTCTTGCCTACAATAGTCTTCTTTTTGGTCTGCTTCTGTCTACTGGGCTCAATCTAATTCATTTTGTTCACTAAATCAGAAGACATTTTAAATCACAAACGAAATGATTACTCCTTCATCCTACTACCACCACACCCTTAAACCATTCAATGACTTTCCATTACTCTTATGATAAAGACTGAAATCTTTGGAGGAGACTTGGAGGTATTTTATAGTCTGACTCTGCCTCTCTCTTTGTTCTTATCTTAACCCACATACTCTCTGACTCTCAGAATGGCAGGAATGCCAGGCATCTTTCTGTGACAGAAATGTCCCACATTGCCCATGCTGTTTCCCCTGCTTAGAATGCTTCCTACCCACCTCCTTTCCCTAGCCAAGTCCTGTTCATTAGCATTCGATCATTCATTTCCTTAGGGAAATCTTTCCCAACCTCTATATTATGTACTGTGCTATCAATTCTTACAGTACCACATTCCCCTCTTTTTGAAAGCATGTAACTCCATTTGAAATAGTGAATTCATTAGTGTGATTATTTAATTAATGTCTGCTTTCCTCTTGGACTACACTTTTCATGATGGAAGGAATGTGGCTATTTTTGCCCACTACTCCGTCCCTGGGACAAGGCGGAAAGTCTGTCACCTAGCACTAGCTTCTGAAATACAGTTGTTGGATGAATGGAAAAATTAACAAATGAGCCTCTGGGTCTCTTTCACAGAAGCGAGGATGAACAGTGAGCAAACTATACACAGATTCTTGCCTCTCTTTTTAGCCTGCATCAGTGTTTTAAATATTTTGCTGGGGTTACCTATTTAATTTGAATACATTAGTTTTTATGAGATAAATATAATAAGTATCTCTATTACTCTAAACTGAATATACCAAACTCTTGATTTTTTTACTCTATCACCTTTTAGAAGGTCAGCTGGTCTAACCAACTAAGCTCCTTTGCTATAGCCAATATCTACTATGTTGAGAAAGATGCAGATATTTCTAAAGTGCATCCAATCACTTGCTGGTGGTCTAATGATTTTTGTGCTTATATATCTCTAATTCCAAAATGCCTTTATATTTATTGTGTCATTTATCTGAAAATATTCAGTGTGGTAGATGTATATGAGTATTATCCCCATTTTACTGCTGGAGAAAAGGTAAAGCATTTTGTAGGGCAGCTTGTCATATGATGTATTGTTTGCTTGTTTTTGTGAGGTTATTGTTTCTCCCTACCATGCAATCCAACAATAAACTCACAAAGGTTGTTGTACAACAGAACATTTGCCTAGGATACCATCACCTAGCTTTATAGGAATTTGAAGAAGTTAAAGAATTGAGGCAGTAGGAAGCAGAGCTATCTGTCCTTTTTGGTAGCTTAGGAAAATCACCAAGGAGCTGACTTGCTGTTAAATGAAAGAAAGTCAAGCTGTAGCAATGTAAGTCAAAGTTCTGAGCTAGAGGATTCCAGGAAATAGAGGCCAGTATTGGGAAAATATAAGAAGGGGACATCGATTTTTGATTCTAACTGTTTAAAATTCATTCTGCCATATTACTAAGCTCTTTTCTCTTTCAAGGAAGAGTCTTATCAGAATAAATATTAGCTATGTCTTCACAGTCCTTATATTTGACTAATGTGCATCTATTTGCTATTGACTGTTGACAAAAAATATTTAAACAAGTTTATTGTTTAATGTCTGTAAACACTGACTGTTAACAAAAAATATTTAAACAAGCTTACAGTTTAAATGTCTGTAAAACATTTAAACAAGTTTATTTGGAACTTCATATTTGAGTGACCATGGCTCATGACATAGCCTAGGGAGGTCTTGAGAACATGTGCCCAGGTGGTTTGGTTACAACTTGGTTTTATACATTTTAGAGAGACACAAGTTATAGGCAAAGACATAAATCAATATGTATATGTATATACTGGTTCAGCCCAGAATGGCAGAATACCTTGAAGCTTGGGGTGGTGGGAAGGGGCTTCCAGGTGATAGGTGGCTTCAAAGATTTCCTAATTGGCAATTGGTTGAAAGAGTTAAGCTTTGCTGGAAGAGTTGAAGTCAGCATAAAGAAATGCTTGAGTTAAAATAAGGGCAATTGTGAAAGTCAAGGTTCTTGTTATATAGAAGAAGCCTCTAAATAACAAGCTTCAGAGATAATAGATGGTAAATGTCTCTTATCTGACCTTAAAAGATATCAGATGCTCTGGAAAAGACCTACCAAGGAAAGGAAAGTTTGCTGTGTGTCAGGATGTGCTACTTAGCTTATTTTATTGAATTCTCATTAACAACAATAAAATGAAGAAGAAAGCAGAAGTGAAGCTCTTGAAGTTTAAACTGCCAGGTCCTTGCTTGTACTGCCTCCTTCAAAACCCCAAACCCCCAAATTTCCCCAAGAGATGGCTTTGCAGGGCCATTTCAAAATCTGTCAAAGACAATATATTTTGAGGTAAAATACTTTGACTTCCTTTAGGGCCTGCTTTCTGTCATGTGATGCTATACCAGAGTCAGGTTGGAGTTGAGTATCTTATTGCTACAAAGAATCTGTTTTGTCTCTTATGATCTCTATTTTAAGGTTAACACTGGTCAGTTGTGCCAAACTCCAAAAGGAGGAGAATAGAGTGAGGCATGTCCATTCTTCCCGTTCCCATCATGGCCTGAACCAGTTTTTCATGTTTCTTTGGGATCACCTTGGCCAAGAGGGCTTCTTTCAGTTGATTGGGGTATATCAGAATTTTATATTTGGTTCACACTGCCATGCAATGTAATGGTTAAAATCATAATTTCTAGGGTTATATCATCAGGGTCCAGAACATTTCTTCATCTGTTCCTAGTTCTTCTTGTTAACTTGAATTCAATGTTTCAGTTTCTTCATCTGTAAAACAGGGTTAGGTATATTTTCAGGAATGAATTCATGTTTTATAGAGTCTGAAGGTTAGATTATATATAGGGAATGGTGTCTCTTTATAAAATAAAAAGGCATACATACGGCCAGGCATTGTGGCTCACTCCTGTAATCCCAGCACTTTGGGAGGCCGAGGCAGGCGGATCACGAGGCCAGGAGATCGAGACCATCCTGGCTAACATGGTGAAACCCCATCTCTACTAAAAACAAAAAAAAAAAATTAGCTGGTCGTGGTGGTGGGTGCCTGTAGTCCCAGCTACTTGGGAGGCTGAGGCAGAAGAATGACGTGAACCTGGGAAGTGGCACTGCAGTGAGCCGAGGTCGTGCCACTGCACTCCAACCTGGGCGACAGAGCAAGACTCCGTCTAAAAGAGAAAAAAAAAAAAAGCATACATACAAAGTGGCCATAGGCACGCAACTCAGAAACCTCCCTTTCTGGGGTTTAGAAGGAGGTTGTCCAAGCAAGGACCTGGCAGCTTAAGCTTCAAAAGCTTCACTTCTGCTTTCTTCTTCATTTTGCTGTTGTTAATGAGAATTCAATAAAATAAACTATGCAGCACATCCTGACACATATTAAACCCTTCTAAGTATGAGTCTTCATTCTCATTATTACTTTTATTATAACATACAAATGCTTAAAGAGTAAATCACTTCTATTTTTGATTCATAAATTTTTAATTTTATTCTTTTGAGGTTACCTGCTGGAGAGAACTAAAGTTATTAGTGACAGAGTGGTGTGTGTTAAGGAATTAGCTTCTTTGTTCATTTGTTTACAGAACAAAGTGTATAAGCAGCTACTATGCTCCAGGCAAGGAGTAGGGAGGGGAGGGACATACAAATGAAAAATGCAAAACAAATTTAAAGATGCATAATAACAAATGTGTGTGAGTGCCATGGAGCTAATAAGAGGATGCTAGTATAGAGAATCATGGGAAGAGACACTAATTGGCCCAGATGTGGAGAGACATTAATTGGCTCAGATAGTAAAGGGAGACCTGGCTGGAGGAGATAATCATTAAGTGGGAATTTGAATATTATAAAAGATCCTGTAACCACCTGACCACTGCACAGACACAATCAGTTAGCTGAGACTGTGGTACTGCAGTAAAGAAGGAGTTTACTTAATGTGAGGCTTGCCATGTGAGAGAACTGGAGTTATCACTCAGATCAGTCTCCCCAAAGGCTGAGAGCTTAGGTTTTCTCAAGAGCAGGAGGCTAGAGAATGGGTGCTGCTGATTGGTTGGGGATGAAATCATAGGTGTGTGGAAAACAGCCCTCATGCACTGAGTTGGCCTCTGGATGAGGGCACACAGGACCAGTTGAGTCATGAGTCACGAGTCCTGTTGGCATCAGTTGGTTGCCAGAATGCAAAAGCCTAAAAAAAGAAAATCTCAAAAGGCTAATCTCAGATTCCATAATAGGGATATTATCTGTGGGAGCAGTTGGGGAAGTCATAAATCTTGTGACCTTTGGCCACATGACTCAGAAGCAGTAAGGTTTTATGCCTACATCTTAGCGGAATTCAGGCCCCTCCAATTCTCCAATTATCTTAATCTCATGGCCTTTCATTAGTTTTCAGTCCCTGAGCAAGCAGGGTTTTAGTTTTAGGGAGAAACTATATTTATCCTTGCTTCCAAGTTACACTATCAACTAAATTTCTCCCATGGTTAGCTTAGTTTATGCCTAGGAAGAAGCAAAGCCCAGCCAGGCTGTGAGGATGGAAGCCACATGGAGTCTGCTGTGTTCAATTTCTCTCACTGTTATTATCTTTGCAAAAGCAGTTTCAATCCTATGAAGAGAAGCTGGGAATAGCATTCCAGACAGAAAAAAAGTCATGTGTGAAGGCTCTACTGGAAAGAACATGACACGTTCTAGGAATCTAGGCACCATAAATAGGCCACATGTTACAAGAATGATGTGAGAGCCAGTGACTAATCAATCATAAATGCTTCAGTGAGATAAATTTCTAAAGGAACAAATAACAGATTTTGATGGAGTCAAGCCCCTAAAGCTTGGATTTGCTGCTGGAAAAACATCTTCCTCTATATTACTATGAGCTCTTAGCATAGACCTGCTTTACCTTACCTTTTCTGCTGGCTTATGGAAGCAAGCTTGAAAAAGTCCTGGGCCTAGTGTGCTAATCTCCCTCTGTCTCGGACAGGCATATTGAAATCAACTAGATTAAGTAATTACTAATGAGTACCCTTAAGTGTAAAATAATGCTTGCCTTTAAATAATTTTTTAAAAATAAACTATATTGCCAACATTAATTTAAAAGTAGAAAAATGTATTAAAGTTCTAAAACTACAGAATGAATAATTGAAATAATTGAACTTAGAAGAGTAAAAAATTTGGCGAATATCATTACAGGTTTCTAAGAGTAGATCCACTTAGGAGGAGATGTGGGATACAAATTGCTAGTAAGAAAAGGGAAAGGGAGTATAGAATATACATATGTTTAAAACCTTCAACATCTTTTTCCTAGCCCCCGGTCTATGCAAAAGGAAGTCTTACTAAGTCTCATACCAGTATTCTTTACATTTCATTTTCTTTCTTTTTCAATCATTGTTTTTGAGAAAATCCTAAAGCAAAGCAAAAAACAAAACAAAACAAAACAAAAATAACAAAACAATCTGCCGGTGAAGCAGCTGAAGTTTCAGGAAATAACTAAACCATCCCATTCTTACCCCAAAAAGTATTCATTTGACTCTTTTTTCTCTTTTTCCTTTTTTTTTTTTTTTTTTTTTTTTTTTTTTTTGAGACAGGTCTTGCTTTGGTGGCAAGATCATACTTCACTGTAACCTGGAACTTCTAGGCTTAAGTGATATTCCTGCCTCAGCCTCCTGAGTAGTTAGGACTATAGGCTCATGCCACTGCACCAGAATGTATGTATGTATGTATGTATGTATGTATGTATGTATTTATTTATTTATTTTTGAGATGGGGTCTTCCTATCTTGCTCACGCTGGTCTCAAACTCCTAGCCTCAAGCAATCCTCCCACCTTGGCCTCAGCCTCCCAAAGTGTTGGAATTACAGGCGTGAGCTACCACTCCTGGCCCCTAGGAGCTAATTTCATCTGGATATGAAGAGTAAAGTTGCTATGCATTTTTGTGGAGGCAGCCAGTTAATGCCATCTAAACAAACAAACAACAACAACAACAAAAGCAATATATACAAAGGGCAACTACAGAAAATCTCATTTCAGACATCCCTATCAACATAAATAGTATCACCATGGCAAGCAAGTACATTATCTATGTCCCAGTGTTACTTTGATGATCCATTACATCAACAGGTATACTTTTGTGCCATATGAAAAACACATGTCTTTCCTGTTAACTCTTGCATTGGATCAGTCATAAGATTTACCCAAAAGAGTCGAACTGTCCACAAAACAGTCCCTGCCTTTTATCATTTTTGCTTTCTTTCAGGGTTCATTCTTCCAAATTGTTAAAGGGTCTCAGACTGCAAGAGAGGCTGCAACTCTCGTTAATCCAGGAATCACATAAAAATGTTCTCAATTTCTACCATTGCCTCCAGTTAGAAGCCTCAGATGCTTTCTGACTATTGATGCCTGTAACTATGTAAATGTGCATGATTTAGGGGAATTGCTAACCTGGCCATATCTATCCGGCTGACTTGAGAAAGGGCACTGGAGCTATCTCAATAATGGCATGGTCTGGCTTTAAGGATTAAGGTTACTACTTTTCAGGAGAAAATTTCTCCTATAATTATACAATTCAAAGTGAAATTCTACTTGTTTCTTCATTTAAAATGAGACCACAGTCTATCTATGATTTTTTCTTCATATCTCATATATATATATACGTATAATATATATATATATACACATAAAATAGTTCTTCAATAGGTACTGAGTTAACTACATACATTCCTACCTATCATCATTCCTAGGATGAGAACAATAGTGAAATGGATACTTACATCTCTGCATGAGCTGTTTTGACCATGAAAACATGGCCACCTACACAAACCATTTGGTTCTTAATGAGCCATAACATCTGTACTGGGTAAATGAACACAAAAATAGTGGTTCAGAAACAAGCATTTCAAACAGTTGTGTTTGTATTGTCTAAAAGCCCCACAGGGCCTGTAGAGTTTATTATGAATATGTCGTAGGTCTTATACTGGGACGAGGCTTAGTTATTTCAAGTATGTTTTTTTTTTTTTTGGTGCAAGTTTGAATAACAAATGGCATTTTCACAAGTCACAAAAGCTTTTACGGGCATTTCAGGTCCTAACATTTTAATACATGTTGGTTTGACTGCTGGACAGTAATGTCTTAGGCTAAATTAGTAAGGGACAAATTTCAATAGATCACATTATTTTTCTGAAAATTTTAAATTCATAAACATTATTTTCTGGACTTTTCTTTTTCCTCCCTGTGGTCATCACCTACCATTTATCTGATTATGACTCAAAAGGAAACGTGTGTGTTGATTTAGATGGCTTGAACATTCCAATTCCAATCTGAAGCCATCTATCTTCCCAAATGGAATGTTATGCAGACCTCTTGTCCTCCCTCCTGCTTGTTGTGGCAGAGATTTATACGTGTAATCTCCCAGAACATTTGAATTAGAGATGCGAGTCCCGATGGCAACTGTCTACAAGTTGAAATTATAAAGGTAAAAACTTGGTCCTGCAAATCTTCCTCTCTTTGCACTTCAGGATTCACTTTTCTTAGTGTCCAAGTAATATTTATGAGGCTCTTGGTATTTATCTGTTGTATTATATTTATGTTAAATACATTTCTAACAAATTCTACCGCATTTACATTTATTATTCAGCAAGACATCACTATATGATAGCAGATAATGATGAATCTCCAGATAATTCTTCTAGCTAAGTCTTCAGTTTTCTAGTCTCACACACACACACACACACACACACACACACACACAGAGTCAGGGTTTGGATTACCAAATGAGAAGTAATTCCTTAGTGTGTGCAGTACTTTTTCTCTCAAATGTTTCTTTCCTTCACACATACATTTTTGACCCATTCAGCTAAAATCAACATGCATCTTTCCAATTCCATAAATGTGTACGCTAGAGTTCTTACCTCTTTGAAAGATTAATTAATACAGTCATGGCTAATTACCTGTATCTGGTTATATGAGCAAAGCCATTATACACAGTGAACATTATAATCATTTTTTTTAGCCTCTCAGCACAGGTCAGGATAAAACCGTAATATCCTTCACAAATAGGAAAACTGGCCATCACTGGAGAGTGAAATGACCACTGGTCCGGTCTGGTAAATATTCTTTCATGGTTATGGTCTTAAAAAGTGTTTAGGAAATAACAAGAGAAAAAAAAAATAGGAAAAAAATCTACAAAAAACCTCCAAACACATATAGACTTGAAGAGTTTCTCTCAGATCAAAATATCCTGCAATAATCTGAATAGAAAAGTATCAGAAAGACCTAAGAAGATTCATGAAAATGTTTCTCATCATAGTAGCCCAGAAGGACTGATTTAGAATGTCGCCCATGGATTTCTATTTGCTTGCCTGTGTAAATACATACATGTATAGATGGGGGAGAAATTTGGTTTTAACATGTAGCCTTAGTGTTCAATTTTGAGTTACATGAGATGGGTCTGGGGACATTATCTTAAATTTGGATTTCTGAAAGATATGTAGGTCTGGCTCTGAAATCTCAGTTTTAATCCATACTCTAAAAATTTGCAAACTGAAGCTTCCTCTTTTTTCTTCATGGAGGCTTAGGCACATCATGTTGAAGGGAGCAATTTGGGAAGTCAGGCAAAGCTATAATCAATCAGCCAAGGCTACTAAAGTTGGGGTGAATAAATACTCAACAATCAGTCTATCTAGTGTACATCAACCCTAATTTATTATAAAAGATTGTTAAACCTTTGAAAGGTCAATGTATACACTGCTATCTATCACAGGCGGGCACCACTCATTATGTCCTGCCAGTGGTTCTCCACTGGCCAACCCTTCAAGGTGTCAAGCTGAGACACGCAGAGGCAATGTTGTCATGAGGGCCCATGCTTTCTCTCCAAATATAGTTTTTATTTTCCATCTCCTTCTATTGCCTTGCCTTTTCTCTACTTTGGTTTCTCTTCCTGCTTCCCTCAATTTGGAAGTCTCTAATTTCCCCAAGAACCACAGACATTCTTCATTAATCAAGTTAAGGGCCATGCCTTTTTGGGGGTTGTTCTTTAGCTATTCATGCCTCTGCTTTGTGAATTCCATTTCAACCAATTTTTGTTTTCATTTTTATAAATGGTATTGTTGTCGTTGTTTTGTTTCCTCTCCCCTGCATCCTTTCAGCCATGAAAGATGCATCTTATACTTTTATATTCCCCTCAATACCATATATAGCAAATGCTTTTTAGGGTTTTTTAGTTTTTTAGCAGATTTTAGGTTTTTTTTTTTTTTTTTTTTTTAACAGAGTCTCACTCTGTTGGCCAGGCTGGAGTACAATGCTGCAATCTTGGTTCACTGCAACCTCCATCTCCTGGGTTCAAGCAAGTCTCATGTCTCAGCCTCCAGATAGATGGGATTACAGGCATGTACCACCACGCCCAGCTAATTTTTTTTTTTTTTTTTTTTTTTTTTTTTTTTTTTTTTAGTAGAGACAGGGTTTCACCATGTTGGCCAGGCTGGTCTTGAACTCCTGACCTCAAATGCTCCGCCTGCGTTGGCCTCCTAAAGTGCCAAGTTTACAGTCCTGAGCCACCACACCTGACCATAAAGCAGGTTTCTTAAAGAGCAATCTGTAGACCAGCCTTATAGGAACTATCTGAAGTATGTGTGCAGTATGCACATTTTTGGGCCACACCCTAGACTTGCTGAACAAGAAACTATATTTTTAAGTTAGAAGGAGACACATATATGCCCTGAAGTTTGAAATCAATTGACCTAGAGACATAGTTTCCCTAAGCATTCCAAGCATAAGAATCATTTGAGGCAGCTGTAAAAACTACACATTCCGGATCTCCATCAGATCTTCAGAAGAAAATCCCTAGAGCACTAACATGGGAATGAGCCTTTTCCACCCCACCCTGGCTCACTAGATCATTCTAACCATTAGGCAAGGTGATTAAACTTTCTCTAAACTATTAGCAGTGCTTTTCTGAATGGACAAAAGCAAATTTTGCAGAATAATGTAATATTATTTTCTCAGCTGTTTGCCTTAATTAGAATCAGTTTCATAATTTAAAGCATTCATCGTTTGAGAAATGTAAACCAAAGAATAATGCATTTGTTTTCTAAATTATTATCCCCTGATTGAGTTAATAGCCTTGTAGATAAACTGCAATAGTATAAAAATAACAAAATTTGTAGCAAAATTTGTCCTGCCTTTGACATTTATGGACTGGTGGGCATGAGAAAGTTATCTAATCCCCAGGAAATTGTTTCCTCTTAAAAAAAAATGGGGACCATGACACCTAACTTGCAAGCAAATATATGTAACAGACTGCAGTGTGAGCCACAATGCTTTATTTATTCATAACTCTAAAATTCCAGCAAACTGAGGGCAAATGTGAAAGGTGCACGGGGCTGGCTGTAAGAGCTTTCGTGTAGCTCTTGGTTCCTCTGTGCCAGCAAACAGAAGACTTCTCTTCACAAGACCACTTGGTAGCTTGTGTGGATTGACTCTGCATTACAGATCTCTGACTTCCATACTGGTTTGTGGCTGCAACAGAGGACTCTTCACCTCTTTCTAACCCTCCTCAATAGTAGAAAAATGGAACAATAACAATCTTAAATGCTCAAGTTTACAGGCCTGAGCCACCACACTTGACCATAAAGCAGGTTTCTTAAAGAGCAATCTGTAGACCAGCCTTATAGGAACTATCTGAAGTATGTGTGCAGTATGCACATTTCTGGGCCACACCCTAGACTTGCTGAACCTTTATTAAAGTATTATATTCGCTGTGATCATTTAATAAGTAGATTGACTATTTTATAATCTTTTCTGAGTCAATTGTTTGTGCTTGTTTTGCTGAAACTGACCTTTTTAAAAAATAGCCATAATGTTTATACAGCATAAAATAATAAAGAGGAAATTAAAAACCACCCAATGAAAATCACTGTTGTTTTTAAATACATGTTTCATTTTTTTCCTATAAATATATATTTTTGTCCTTTTTTAAATGGCAAGATATTACATAATGATCTTTCCCTAATGTTATATCATGTGCATTTCTACATTTGTTCAAATAGTCTTTGAAAAATGATGGCTAATAAATACTTAACATTTCTTACTGTAACAGTTGCATTATTTGTTTTAGTGCTCTTCTATTATTGGACATTTCATTTTCTTCTGTTTTGCTATTATAAGGAGTTTTAAAATGCTCTCCCAACATAAAACCTTGATTGCATCTTTAATTACCTTCTTAGAAGTCATTTCTAGAAGTGATATTACTAGGTCAAAAGGAAGAATGTTTCTTAAAGCTCATGATATATATCTTGCAATTGCTTCTCAGAAATATTGCTAATTTAAACTCTTATCATTTTCCCTCCTACCCAAGAAGGAATTTCATTATATCCAATATCAAAGCATTAATTTTTTTTAGGTTTAATGTTTAATAATCCCTAAAGAAAATTTCATGTTTTAATTTGTATGTTTTTCATTAATATTAAGTTTGCTCTTTTGTCATTTACTTTGTTTCTGTGTTTTCTCCTTGTCCCATTTTTATAATAAAAAGCCAGTGTTTTCTCAGTGATTTGTAATCACACTGTATATTTGGAGAGTAAATCTCTTGCTATATTAGTTGAATATGTTTTTCCTAGGCTGAAATTTGCCTTTAAATTTATTTAGTTAAAATATTAATATTTATTTTGATAGACAAATTTTTTCTTCTTTTGAATATTTTCTAAACATTTTATTATAAACATTTTCAAACATTCATAAAAGTTGTAGGAATTGTACAATGAACACCTGATATTTAGGACCTACATTCTTTAATAAATATTTTATCATAGTTTCTTTATAATATAGCTAATCATCTACTGGAAATTGTTTTTATACTTGCTTGTAGTCAATTATTTTTCCTTAATCCCACTTCTCAGAATTTAATCAAAAGAAATATTTGCTAAAGTATAAGTTCCATTCAAAGTAAGTCCTTCATCTGCCTTGCCTTCCGATGTACCCCCACTATCTGGAACAGGACCTATCGCATTGCAACACTCACTAAATAATTGTTGATTGAATGACATCTCAATGAGGGGAAATTTTTCCTGCTCTAGGAGAATAAAGATGACTCTTTAATATGTTGAGGCCTCAAGACTTTAAAATCTCCTTGGTACAAAGAAGCATAGTATACTCTAGAACCAGTAAGATATGACTGACCTTTTAAAACAGTATGCTAAATTTTTGAAAATGTATGCCTTAAAATATGAGAGATATCAAGTATCTTTTATCTACCAATAAGCAAAGAACTTGTGGACAAACTGTCATAATTTCTGGGAAATGGTTGCATCTTTTAATGGCAGTATCCAATATCTGGGAGAGAATTAGAATTCAAAAAATGTTCAATTCCTTCCTGAAAATGATGAGCTAATGCTGAAATGCCTATGAAGACAGAAGAACAAAAGAAAAGGTTGCAGGCTAAAGTATCTGACAAAAATGGAGAAAAGTGTGTCATGGATTGTAAAATTTATCTCATTGAGAAGGGAATAGAAAAATGATGCATGATACTTCAAAAGGGGGAAAAAAGTCTGTCATGAATCTTCTGAGTCCAGATTGTCTGGATGAGCAGAAATGTTAAAAACAAGCTAATTACTGTCTGTCTTTTATTCTCTTGGTTAAAAACAAAAGGGGAAAAGATGCCACTCAGTATTCCCTCCGTGTACTAATGAAAAAAAAAACTTCTATTGTTCCTTTCTCAGGAGTCGAGGAGCAAAGGTAACTTTACCATGTGGTTGCAGTCATGATCACTTGTGAAACTTTAAAAAAAAATGATGCCTAGACACTATTGCACACCAGTGAAATCAAAACCTCTAAGGACTGGGTAGGGTGGGAGGGTTGGAGGCATTGATATAAAATTTCTGCAAGTCATCCTAAGGTACAGTTATGAAAGCAAAACATTGGAAGAAACAGTGCAGCAAGGAAGGCATGGACTAGTCAAACTTGCAGAGTGTTAAGTTCTGTTCCAGAATTTTGTTCGTATATGATCATCATTCAAATGGGAGCAAAGAGAAGAAAACACTTTCCAAATATTTCTGATTTCTGCTAATTCTAACCCAAATGTCAGGTTCATGCATTATTTTGTTGTGGAAAAGGGTAAGGGAGGTGTTCATCATGAGTCAGATTTTTCCTTTGTATGTAAAGTATTGCATAAGTTAAGCTGAACAAGTTTAAGGAATACTTACTTTACATGAAACAAAATAAAGCAAAAATAGGAATAAAGCACCTAGACCGGGCTCTAGAGTGTTTTGGTCCTCAACTTTCCTGCTGTTGATGTTCTGCAGTATAAACGAAATCAAGTATTTGGAGCTGTCCTGAAAGAACATATTCTAGTTAAGAGGGCAATGAGGGAAGGAGGGGCATTCTTCTATAAATTGCCTTTCTAAATATATCATGTTTTTCATAAGCACTTCATAAATCTTGGTACATTTCTTTGAAAGTATATTATTGCCATTTTATAGACAAGGAAATTGTTTTGGAACACAGAACTGGGATTTAAACTAGCATTGCCTAATCCTAGTGCCTTCTGCTCTTATAATTACTGTTTTCCACATTTACTCAACCTTTTATCAATTTTTGACATTTAGAGCATTTCTCATTTCCAACAATTGTAAAATTCTTGGATGGGTTCATGTCTGTATTTTCTTTCCCATGTTTGAATTTAGTTCTTTGGAACAGAATCTCAGAAGTTATCCAAGACTGTGACAATGTTTATGTTATTTTTATATATTGCCAAATTGCTTACAAAAGGAGTTGTACAAAATTATGATGTATCCAGAAAGGCATGATAGATAGGTCTCAAGAATATTTAATTATTTTCAATTTAATAGGGGGAAAAAATATATATATAGTCTCATTTCTTAATTTTCATTTGGTTTATTGGTGAATCAGGGCATTTCCATGTGGTAAGCTGGTTTGCTTTGTCCATTTATCTATTGGAATGTTCATTTATGATCTTTGATATGACTTGATTTGTAGAATTCCTGACAGTTGTAATGTATATTTTTTGTGGCATTACATTCAACGCCTGTCTCTCCAGACACACCGTAAGGCACCTGAGAACAGATGTTGTACCTGTTTGGTTTATTTTTGCTTTCTGGTACCTCATACTGTGTCTGGCACATAATACGTGCTAAAGCTATACATGATCAGAGAGACATATTTCTTTCCACATATATGGGAGAACAATACATTAGATTTTTTTATAGTGTTGATTTTATGGTTGTTTTGAGTGGTTTAGGGCAGTACCAAGGCTAGTCAGTAATCTTCACAAAACCATTCTTTCATAAATGAAATTGTCACTGAAGAGTCATAAAATTTAAAAGGCAATTTGAATGAAATGGGAATAATGTAGAAAATCTTCAGGGAAGAGGTGAGATCTTTTTACTGATAAAGCCTTTTCGAATGAAGAAAATAGTTTTGTGGTATCCTCCCTGTTGGGGGTTCTGCTAACCTTTTATAGGACCCAAGTGGAACAACCTATATATGTAGGCTGTGGTGGACTCCTAATTAGTCCGATTAACATGATGGCTTTAATTTGTAAGAGAACTAATGGTTTAGAATCTGATTTCTTTGAAATCACTCCTCTCTAGAATGTAAAACAACAATGAAAGCCAGTTAAAGCAGTCCTGGAGTGGCTAATTACTGTATTTAGTCATTGTATTTCCCACTCCTTCCCTC
This sequence comes from Trachypithecus francoisi, assembly GCF_009764315.1. Lineage (NCBI taxonomy): Eukaryota > Metazoa > Chordata > Mammalia > Primates > Cercopithecidae > Trachypithecus > Trachypithecus francoisi. The sequence goes on along the minus strand of NW_022681453.1, from coordinate 71,500,207 downwards.
CTTAAAGAGAAAATAAAAGGTATTTTTTCCTCCATATTACTCCCCCCGGCATGCTGTCTTTGTTAGGACAACAGCAGCCAAGAGCAGACTTGAAATGACTCCTCAGCATTTTCTTTAGATGAGTCCAGTGGAGACTCTCCAATTAGTAGTGGTCATGGGTGCTGAGGTCAATATTCCAAAGTATTTAAGTTTTTGCTCTTTTCTGCAGAAATAAACATTATTATTATTATTAAAATCCAAAAGGAAACTATAATATCTGCGGCAAACTGTACTTGTCACACCCAGCTACTCCCATGAGCCTAGAAGCATCACAATAAATTGCTTGTTGTCTCAACCCACGGAAAGTCTGATTAGCTCTCTAGCAATCTGATCTCTAGAACTCGCCCTTTCCTTACTGTCTCAACACCTGCTCGTGGAAAACAGCATGCTTACTGCTCTGTTCAGACTCCACTGTGAATTTTTAAAGCCAACTCCCATGGGATTCTGATGGTTTTACATAAGTAAAGGAACCAAAGATTTTCAATGAGAACTATTGAGCCCGATAAAGGCTTATTGATTTATGTAGTTACCACCTGAAGTAAGAAAGCCACTTTGATATTTAAAAACCATTCTAGGCCAGGTGCAGTGGCTCACGCCTGTAATCCCAGCATTTTGGGAAGTTGAGGTGGGCGGATCATGAGGTCAAGAGATAGAGACCATCTTGGCTAATATGGTGAAACCCTGTCTCTACTAAAAATACAAAAATTAGCTGGACATGGTGGCACACACCTGTATTCCCAGCTACTTGGGAGGCTGAGGCAGGAGAATCACTTGAACCTGGGAGGCAGAGGCTGCAGTGAGCCTAGATTGTGCCATTGCACTCCAGCCTGGTGACAAGAGTGAGTCTTCATCTCAAAAATATAAACAAATAAAAATAAAAATAAATAAAAACTATTCTAAATTAAGTGGTGGGCCTTCCTTCCTTCTTTCCTTTCTTTTCTTCCTTCCATTTTCTTTAGAACATATTTTGGACAACTTCATGTAAATAAAATGGAAGTACAATTGGGAACCACCATAATAATGTCAGTAATCTGGCAGAAAATTTTCCATATTAGTGATTAATAAGCAATATATTTTTAAAGCCCAAAGTTGCATTTAGCACTAGTGTTTGTTTGGTGTTTCTAAAATAGTTATTAAAGCTAATTTTAATCATTTAGAACTTTGCTGTTTAATATAGTAGCTACTAGTCACATGTGGCTATGTAGCATTTGTGACTAGTCCAAACTAAGTTGTGCTGTCAATATAAAATACGCACTGGCTCTTGATGACTTGTTATTAAAAACATAAAATATCTCATTAATATTCATGTTTATTGCATGTTGAAAAGACAATAGTTTATATACATAATTAAAATATCTTATAAACTTCATTTCACCCATTTTGCTTCTTCTTTAAAAATGTGGCTTCTAGAAAATTTAAAATTACGTATGTGAAATTGCATTATGTTTATATTGAATAGCACAAGACAGATATATTTAGGCTCTAGCCCTGCTGGAGTTCCCCACTAACAGGATGATCACAATTCTCTATCCAGCAGCAAAATGTGAGTGGAATTTTGCAGGTAAACATGTGCTAGTCAGTTACAGAGCTAGAGACCTCAAGAGGAGCAGATCACAGGCTAAGGAAGTAGACCTCTCAATTCCCATTGCCTGCATGTCCCAGTCTTAGAATGTTATCATCCCTACCACAGCAAACATTTAAGGCTCCAGAGGCAAGTCGATCTGGTCACAGTCTAAGCCTCAACCCTTCAATCTTTAATCTGCACTTTGTGACCAATAAACATTTTAGAATTCTCAAGCAAGAACTTGAATACTATTTTTAACATTTTTAAAACAAAGATCTGTAATGATTATTCATTGATGTAGGCATTGTTGAATATACATTTAGTTTTCTTTGAAAACCTTTGCCATTGAGCAAATAAACACTTAAACCAAATTTCATCAAAATGCAGTCCTGATGCAGCAGAATCAAATGCAACAGTTGTTTAAAATGCAGATTTCAGAGCCCCACCACCAATAATGATAATTTAGTAGGTCTAGACCAGGGAACAGAATCTGAGCTTAAACAGCATCTTTCTAGTTATTCCCATGCAGTCTAAAATGTGGGAAACATCACCTGAAGCTATAGTTGTTTTTCTTTAATTGTTTTATTTTAAATAAGTGTATTATATAGCAAATATACTGCCATTCATTATCTATAAATTTAGAGGTTAGGGAGTATCTCCCCAGGAATATTTGGTTTCGCTATTACTTAATTGTGAGAACCTGAACACAATTTACAGTCAGTTTCCCAACAAATCCAAAAATTTACTGGTGATATTATTTATACTTCTAAAGTTATTTAATAAAAAGTATTTAACTAACATTTTATACTATCCTTTGATTACCTTCCTAAAATGTAAACTTCCATGATAGTTTATGCAGTTACAAATATCAAGCTTGTAAAGAACAGATTAGAAAGACTGATTTTTGTTGATGGGGAGGGAATCCCAAGAATTTGCCATTCCCTGGCAATATATTCACCAGGAATTTCCCAGAATTTATTAAATTATAACACATAAATTTCCACCCATGTCTACCCACCGGTAAACTGAGGAGAGAGAGAGAAATCAGTGATTATCTGGAGATTAACAATGAGATACATCAGACAGCAACCTGTCCTAGGTATCAAAACAAATCAGAGAGTATTATCCTGGAGTCCTGTCATGTAACACAGAGGAAAGAACAGTGTATCATTTTTCGAAGCCTGGATTCTTGTTTGGAGTCATCCACTAACAGTGATGTGGGCATCTGTTTCCTCATCTGAAATTTAAGACTGTGAGACAAGATGATACAGAGATATCCTCTCAGTTCTGACAGTCTGTATTTTTTATCCACACTTGCAGGGCTATAGACCTGTCAGGATGGACGACTAGAATCCTGACCAGATTGAGTTAGATTTAGAGCATCTCAGAGATAAGCCTGAGTGTGGTCTCCTTACGGGATAGCAAAAAATATTGCAGGGCATGTATACAGGCAGAAGTGTGAGGTAGAATGCCATGGCTGCTGCAGGATAAGGTTGAATTGTGGGTCCTGGAAACAGGTGACCAGTAAGCTCAGCTGTGACTGAGGATGAGGTGATTAGGGGACAGTTTCTGAGTCAGGCTGCCTGAGGTAGGGGAGAGGGCCTGAGGGCAGGGTCACTTCGTGGAGCATTACCGGCCATGAGCATCGCCACTTAAACATCAGAGAGAAAGGAAGAAAGGCAGTAGGTAAGTGACACTTTCCGATATCGCCTTGGGAGAATGGCTTTTGCTTTATTTTTCTTTTATTATTTTCAAAAGAAAACATCAGGAAAGCTAGTCAAGCCAGCTGCCTTTTGAGTAAACAAATAACCAGAGTTCAGGGAGCAAGGGTGGCAGTAAAGATGGCTAAGTCAGAGGGTGGATGTTTTTCTCTCAACATGAATTGTGCGAAGTTTCTCAAAACTTACGTTATAAATAAATGATAGTACTAACACTTTTTCTTTTTTTTCTTTTCTATTGGCTGACCATGAAACTTCTGTCTCACAATTCCTCTCCATTTTGCCATGATATTTTCTCCTTCCACTTGCCTAGGTTTGGAATAAAAGATGCCTGTATGTTAGGTCCTGCCAGAAAAAAAGGCAAGAACCCACGTGTTAGTAAAACACTTAATAAACCTCAGCACACGCTTGGCCAAATTCCTGGAAGATCAGAGTTGCATCCCTGAAATTTCTTTTTATCTTGATCCAGTTAACTGCCTGCTTAGAGTAAATGATGTGCTCCCAAGTTCTTTGTACTGTCCTCACCACAGAAGCAAATACACAAGAGGATTATACCTGCTCTCAGGAAGCTTATAATTCAGATGCATTACCCCTTTTGGAAGTATTCACTGGAAAGCTCTTTTCACTAATGTTCAATTTCAACAATAGTATTACCATAATAGCTAAGTTTTATTTAGTGCTTAGTGTGTTCTAAGCACTCTCAAAAGTGCTTCATATATATTTAATCATTAACTCTTACCATAACTCTATGCCCTAGGTAATATTATTGTCCCCATTTTACAAATATGAAATCAAACACCAGGAGATGTTAAGTGAACTTGCCTAGAGTTATACCAAGAATAATTGACTGAGCCACTCATTGAAATGCTGTTCTTGCAAGAAAACATAAAATTGTATGATGGTGCCACATAACACATACTTGACATGGGTTTTGAAGGCAGAGAAGCCCGGGTTCAAATAAAGTTCAGCCACATACTAGCTGCATGATTCTAGGACATGTTACAAAACCTGAGGCCATCAAGTTATCATCTGTCAAAATGGGGTGAATACTTATAAAGGTTACACATGAGGGTCGAAAATAATGTATAAAAGGCACCTGGTACATAGTAGTAAATTCAAAGAGAGTTGTTGATGTTATTAACATTAGTTGACTATATAATATTGCTTAAAACTATTACTTCCTATTTTTCTTCCTACTGAAATAGACTTTCTGCCATTTCTTCTCTCCATGTGAAGTTTTTCTTCTTCCTTGGTCTGTAGCCAGAATGTGCCTTTCGGTGCTAAACCCATTGACTCATGGTGATATAGCCCATAGAGTAGGGTGCAAGCAATAGGAAGGGCCATACCAGGCCACAACATATGTCTGAGATTCCCAGGACAAGCTTTGTTCATGGCATGGAAGAATGACTGGTTAACTGAATCCCAGGGTTGCATTCTCAGTAATGATACATCTCAGGCCATCGATCCATGGCTTTATTTTCCAGCTTATTTAAGCAGGAGCTATAAAAAACAGAGCATCACGCACATGCAATATGAAATTAAGCCTGACACTCTTACCACTAATTCTCTCAGATACCTATTTGTTTGTCTTGATTTTAGAAAGCAGAATTCAATAAAGAAATAGATTGGGGAATATTTTTTAGGGTTATAATTTTCCATGTAATGATACAAGTTATTCTGTGTAGAATTGCTATCTTGCAAGTGAGTTGTTTTCTGAAATAATGTGCCCAAAACAGAAATCAGCATTGTTTTTTGGAGGCGATTCACTGTGGCATTGTGGCTGCTGTTCTAGAAATTGTAAAATATGCTTTTGCAAAAGTAGAGACGGTTTCAGTTTTCTTATATCAATAAGCAGTAGGATTAAATGTAACAGGCCTGTGAGAAATGAGGGAAATGTTCAATGTATTTTGCAACAAAGAGCAAAGGAAACTCAAAGTTACTTCAGCCATAACGACATCCTTGTTTCTTCTTCCGTTTCCTTTCCCAGTCTGTGCATGACAGCCAGGAAACAAGGAAATATCAAGTGCTGGGTTGGGTGAGGTTAAGAGAATCGAGTTCTCTTCACATTTACCTTGGACTTTTCAGGAACTTTCCTGTAATTCATTTAAGCTCGAGAAGTTCTATTATCTTCTTTGGTAGAGCTTGTGTGAGGACTATAGTAATCCTGCCAAGAAAATGTTATCTTATTCCCCAAATAACAGAAAAAGTTATTTGTATAAAAACAACAAGGTTCATAATGTAAAATCTAAGTGTATTTGAAAGAAAAAATGTCTAAAATATTTGAGTCTCGAGTAAAAGGAGGGCTTCTAATGATTTGCATAAAAACTCTCAAGAGAAGGACCTCAGATACGTGGCTTATCAAACTGGCACTTCGTAGAGTCTGGGCCGTATCAGTTCCTTGAATGCTTGCTTCTTAATAGTGACTCCTATATAGTTTCTAAGGGGTTTTGGCTGTCTATATTATGAGGAGTGCATGTTTTTAAGAACTTTACAGGAGTCGGGAGAATTGGCTTCTGTCTCTTCATTTGCATTTAACGTTCTAAAAGTTCTTAAGCTGGAAATGATCTGAGAATTCTCTCTGGGACTCTATTTCTTAGTTTCTAAATAATCAAATCTATCATCAGTCAATGCACTGTTTTATCTTCAGGCAAGTTTAAAATATGTACATATATGTTAGAGAAGTTGTTTTTTCCTTCAAACCTCGTTTTATGAGCCAATATGTTTGTTTCCCAAAGAGAAAAAAAAAAAAAAAATGTTTGTTTTCATGATTTTGGCAGAAACAAATGTTTTCTTTGGGGCTGTTCAAATAGTCACATTTTCAAGTTTTCTTGCTTCTTTCTATTGGGGGGGGCACCCCCGGTGGAATACCATGAAAATGTTTGCCACGTGTTTTGACTGTAATATTCAATAGACAGATGTGTTTTGCAAATATTATTTTTACACAAAGCACGCTCAGAACCATTCTGCCAATGTTAATGTCTTGGAAAATTCCATGCCTTCTTTCAAATTATCACCACAGTACTCAGAATAAGCTCCCTTGTTTTAGGTGTTGCATCGTTGTGGTCAGACACACTGCAGCAGTCTCTGTGGGCCAGAACTGAGTGGGGAAGGGCACCTTGGCATTGTGTTCCTACTTGTGGGAAGAAAGGAACCCCTTTCTCTTTTCCCTCAGTTCTTCCTTCTTTCCTTCCATTTCTTCCTGCTACTACAAACAAAATACTATTTGTTGAAGGATCTGACTGGGTGAGATAGCAGTAGGCCATGACAGTGCCCAGTTATCGGTAAAGCCGAAGGTACATCTCTTTCCAGAGTGAGGTCCCTGTCACAGCAAGCTGGGGAAGATTAACTTTGCTGGGAGATATTCTTAATCTCCCATATCCTCCCAAATACAAATTTAAATTAGTACTAAAAACATATCAGATGAACCAATAAGCTATAATTTCTGTATCTTATAGAGAAAAAAGTATCATCCCCAAGGTAACTGGAAGGGACAGGGCACTATTGTTTATCACTGCTGTTGTGCCTTGAATTATGTCTCCCCTCCTCATAATTCATATGTTGCAGCTCTAACCCTCAGCAACTCAGAGTGTGCTTTTATTTGGAAATAGGGTTTTGCAGATGTAATTAGTTAAGATGAGGTTATGTTGGGGTAGAGTGACTAATGTGACTGGTGCCCTCATAAAAAAGCGAAATTTGGACACAGAACACCATGTGAACATGAAGGCAGAGATTGCAGTAATACATCTACAAGCCATGTTTCTAAGACCAATCCTGCCAACACCTTGATTTTGAACTTGTAGCCTCCAGAGTTTTCAGATGATACATTACTGTTATGTAAGCCACTCAGTTTGTGGTACTTGGTTACAACAATCCTAGCAAATGAACCTTCCTCTGAACTCAAGTGGTGGTCCCTTCCCACACATAACCTTTCTGAGTAGAGACCAGTTTTTTGTAGCTGCTGTTGTTTTAAAGTAAGGACTGAAACAGTTTACTGCCTCCATAAACAATTGCATCATGTTATGCAGCCTGTATTTTCTTAAGAATGAAAATAATGTTTTCTTTATCAAAGCAAGTCAAAATGGACTACAAATTATACATATATTTCTTGGTTCCCAGAGAACTGTAATTCATCTGAAACCAAGTGGGAATGGATCTCCATATTTTTAAATTTTTATATTTTTAATTTTTGTGGGTACATGGTGTGTGTGTGTGTATGTGTGTGTGTGTGTAAATACATATATATATATTATATATATGGGGTATATGAGATACGTTGATACAGGCATGCAATGTATAATAATCACATCACTGTAAATGGGGTATCTATCATGTTAAACATTTATCCTTTCTTTGTGTTACAAACAATTCAATTATACATTTAGTTATTGTTCAATGTACCATAAATTATTGTGCTATCAAATACTAGATCTTAGTCATTGTATCTACCTATATTTTTGTATACATTAACCATCCCCACTCCCCACTCCCCTCACTAGCCTTCCCAGCCTCTAGTAACCATCCTACTCTCCATCTCCAGGAGTTTAATTGTTTTAACTTTTAGCTCCCACAGATACATGAGAACATACAAAGTTTGCCTTTCTGTGCCTTGCTCATTTCACTTAATGAGCATCCATGTTCCATCCATGTTGTTGCAAATGATAGGATCCCATTCTTTTTTATGGCTGAATAGTACTCCATTGTGTATATGTACCACATTTTTTTAAATCCATTCATCTGTTGATGGGCACTTAGATTGCTTCAAATTATTGGTTGTTGTGCATAGTGCTATAATAAACATAGGATTACAGATACCTCTTTGATTCACTGATTTTCTTTTGTTTGTTTTTTTTGTTTGTTTGGTTTTTTTTTTTTTTTTTTTTTTTTTTTTGGTATATACCTTGCCATGGGATTGCTGGATCCTACGGTAGTTCTACTGTAAGTTTTTTCGGAAACTCCAAACCATTCTCCATAGTGGTTGTACTAATTTACATTCCCACCAACAGTGTGCAAAGTTTCCCTTTTCTTCACATCATTGCCAGCATTTGTTACTGTTGCTCTTTTGAATAAAACAAGTTTTAACTACAGTAAGATCGTGTCTCATTGTGGTATTCATTTGCATTTCTCTGATGATGAATGATATCGAGCATTTATATACCTGTTTGGCATTTGTATGTCTTCTTTTGAGAAAGCCTATTCAGATCTCTTGTCTATTTCTAAATTGGATTTTTAGATTTTTTTCCTAGAGGGTTTCTTGAGCCCCTTATTTATTGTAGTTATTAATCCCTTGTCAGATGCATAGTTTGTAAATATTTTCTCCCATTCTGTAGATTGTCGCTTCACTCTGTTGATTGTTTCCTTTGCTATGCAGAAGCCTTTTAACTTTACGTGATCCCATTTGTCTATTTTTATTTTGGTTGCCTGTGCTTATGGAGTATTAATCAAGAAATTTTTGCCTGACCCAATATCCTGGGGAGTTTTCCTAATGTTTTCTTTTCATAGCTTCATATTTGAGGTCTTAGATTTAAGTCCTTAATCTACATTGTCTTGGTTTTTGTATATGGTGAGAGATAGGGTTCTGGTTTTTACTTTTCTGCATAGGGATATCCAGTTTTCCCAGCACCATTTATTGAAGAGAATGTCCTTTCCCCAGTGTATGTTCTTGCCACATTTGTCAAAAATGAGTTCACTCTAGATGTATGAATTTGTTTCTGGGTTCTCTATTCTGTTCTGTTGGTCTATGTGTCTGTTTTTACACCAGTATCATGCTGTTTTGGTTACTATAGCTGAGTAGAGACCAATTTGAATGATCTCTGTTACTACAGCTGAATAGAGGCAAATTTGAATTGTCCCTACTGAGCTACAGTAACTTCTCATGGTCACCAGGTCATCCCATGGTCTCCTGGCCATCTACTTTCAAAAGCACTTAGGACAAAGATGGAAGGTAGATAGCAGGTTGGATACTGGGCAATATGGCCAGTCTCCCAAATCCCAAGTGATTCTTCCCTAATACAAAGTCCTAACAATAACTTTCACTGCCACTGCACAGAACCTAAATATAATGACAAAACTGCTAAAGAGCTCAGAGTCTCTCTCCATGTTCTATGTTCCCAATAACCTGAGTGTGGTTATTCTAGCAGGCTGACAAAATACAAACAGAGATATGTGTCACCTGAAATACCTGTGTTCATTGGAGTTTTCTTCAAAACTCTTCCACCTGTCTTTGACACAGCAGTTCATTACAGCAAGTCTCATCTTCTACTACACAAGGTCAAGATCCTCTTGCCCAAGGGACTGTCCTCCATGCTGTTCCCCAAATACAGCAAAGCCTTTTCCCCATTTGATTTGCTCATTGTACAGCCTGCATTTCCCAAAGGCATTCTCCGTTGGACATTTATGGAAATCCACTTCACCTTTCAGATCCAGCTTGAGTCCAGCCTTTTACATGAAGCCTTTCCGAAATATACAAAACCACATCTATGTCTGAATTCTTGTGAGACTTGTTGACTGTGCTTTAGCCTCTGTGAAATTCCCTCCCACTTTAAATAGCAAAGCCCAATAAAAACAATGGTAACTCATTCTACTTCAAAAGTACAACTTACAGTATATTTCAGGCTGCTGTGGATACAGTGGGTAAGCAATAAAGGCTTACTTGCTAAAATAAAATGAATAATACTAATTATTTTGATGGATATCTGTCTCTAAGTTATATAAATATATATGAATAATGATTTCTGAGTCTACAAATGTTTTAATTTGCACTATGTCATATAACCCTTACAGCAAACCTGAGAGAGAGATATTCTTACAATAGCATTGATGGTTTAGAATTAGCTAAAAGGTAGTCTAAAATAACTTCAGAGTATTAGGATTTCAGGTATATGATCCTCACAAATTGGTATTTTGTAGAAAAACTAGTCAAGGAAAGAAGGAAAACTCTACCAGAGAGAAACTTTCAGCCTTAAAAGTGTTTTTCCCCTCTTCATTTTTCTTCTCCTTTCATTTTAAACTCCTTGTTAATGAAATCCCACCTCACTATCATCCTTCACACAACTATGCAGATTGCACTTGTATTTTTCATCACATGGTCTGTTTTAAGCAGCTCTCCAAAAGAAACAAAAATAATTCTGTGCTTCTTACTTTTTTAAAAATGATGAAACAAATAACAAGGAGAAAGAGCCATCTAACAAACCTTCAGTTTCCACCCTAGCAAAATGCTGAGCTGCTTGTAACTACCAGCCAGTTTGATTAAGGTGTCATCCTTCCTCTTCATTTATATTTATTATTTTTGGAAGACTTTTTTTCCCTTTAGTGTTTGTTTATCTTTTCCAATTTTTTAAAAGTCATGAATCATAGTTTGATTTACAACCTCGCTCAGGGGAGACAGGCAACTCTAATGAAGCAGCCGTCGGCAAGTGTAATTAATACCCGCCAGACATTTTACCACATTAGCGTGCCAGTATCCTGGACTGGGGAAGAATGGAGCCGGGGGACATATGCACCGAGCTATGCAGCCACTCACCCAGTGCATCAGCAGAGATTAGTGATGTGAAGTGGGAGGGTGCAGAGGATCGCCACCCCAGCGGTCAAGCTCAGAAGACTGGAAGAACAGGGAGGTGAGAGGAGCAGAGAGGCTGAGAGCCTGGTGAGGAAGATGAGCAAGGTGCGTGGAGGGGGGATGTGGAGACAGAGATGCTGCGTGTGGCTGATGGATCACTCCCATTTAGAACACAAAAATAAGGCAGTTTGCCAGAGCAGTCTGGGCCAGTTTCATTAAAAGTCTTCATTCATCATACTGAAATGAGGCAGTATTTGTTATTGTGCAGGTACCATTGCAGCACGAAAGCTACTCCAATACTAAGCAGTAATTCAAGAAAGGCAGAGTCGCAGGTGGGAAAGGAGACTGAAGAAGGGAAGACTAGCATGCATTGGTGTTTATCCCATTCTTTCCCTCAGCCCTGCACCCAGCAGTACATAGTCATGCGAAAAAGACCCAAAACCTCCATCATGGTGAAGAGCCAGGAACCCACATTCCACTCTCAAGCCACTCCCATGGGACAAAATAATCAGAATGATCATCATCTGGCTTCTCAGCAGGGTTGTTACGGAGGAGCAGCTGCATTTTCATATGTTGCCTTAATGTGCTCATGGAAGACCAAGTTTTCATCAACGTACAAAAACGATTATAAGTGTGTGTGTGTGTGTGTGTGTGCACACGAGCGCACGTGCATAGAGAGGTGTTCCTGTCCATCCTTAAGTAAGTTGAAATACAACTATGAAAATGGTTAAGATGATAGCACCCTAAAATTTCCTCAGTTATTTTTGTCTTCGTCATCATAAAACTCTTTTGTTTGCTTTTAAATGCCTTAAATGGGGATGAAGAAAGACTGAATTAGATTGCAACGTAAAAGGCCTGCACTAATAATTGGGTCTGAGACGGGTACAGATACTTCCTTATACTTGATTACACAGAGGAAGAGAATAGAAAAAAAAAAAAAAAGCTACACAAGAAAGGCCTGACCATTGTTTCTCATGCATCAAGTGCTGCATCCCTGGCCATGTTACACCAATCTTTCCTTGGTACAATACTCACCCTGAGATATTTCTGACAGTCAGATTATGAAAGCTTATGTAGTAATGTCGTAGGTGCTATAAAATGAACAAAATCCCCCACAGCTGTAAAGACATGACTGGCAGTGATGTTCCAAGATGAAGAGTGAACTGCATACATCAAACTTGTCTCCAGCCTTTTGATGGATTCTTTGTCTGCTGCCTGATGATGCCAAGACTGTGCATCTGGAGCCAAGGCTTTGGTAGTAGCTAACAGATAGCATGCATTGTTGAATTATACAGAGCACTGCTGTGGAAGATTGTGACTATGGCAGTTTATTTTCCAGGATTGAAGTTGGCATCTGAATAACACAGAGTCCATTTTTCAGCTTGGAATACTGATCAGAAATATGGCATCTCATATGTGATATGAAGAATTATTTAAATTGTGTTCTAATTTTGCTCCTTAACATTAATTCAAGTCTCATTTATTTACTTATTCAGCAGCAATAATCTGTTTCTAATGACTGTAGGGCAAGTTGTAGGCAATGGAGATGCAGAGATGAATAAGATGCAATTTCCCTGCCAAAGGTGTGCATTTGAGTTATGTTTACAAATAACATATCCATAATAAGTGACATTAGAATGATAAAAGGATTCTCTGAAGGAGACTAAGTGCTGACAAAATATATTCTCACAGACACACAAATAAACACAGTCTGTCAGCTTATGGGTGGTTGCAACTATGGATTTGGCTTTAAATACTAACATCAAGAATAGAATAGTCTGACCTTATCCGTGGGGGATACTTTCCAAGACCCCCAGTGGATGCTTAAAACCATGGATAGCAGCATCCCTTACATCCACTATGTTTTGTCCTATGCATACCTATCTATGATAAAGTTTAATTTATAAATCAGGTACAGTAAGAGAGTAACAACAATAACTAATAATAAAGTAGAACAATTATAACAACATGCTGTAATAAAAGTTATGTGAATGTAGCCTTTCTCTCCAAAATATCTTATTATACTGTACTGCAGGCAACTGAAATCATAGAAAGCAAAACTGCGGAAAAGCGGACACTACTGTACTGCATATTGTTTTCAATATTAAATTTTAAAAAATGACCTCCACTGAAAACACAATCTCACTTTAGCCCTGAATTTGACTTTTTTGCTATTTGACCTTTCAAAGCCTGAAGTCCAACTATCTTATATGAGACTCACTTAAGCTTCCTACCTCCTTTCTGTTCTCTGGGATAGAGCTGTTGGTGAATGGCCGAAAAAGGGCAAGTTAAGGGGGAAAATTGGAACCAAAGAGCCTGGGTAATTATTAGACTGAATAATTGGCTTCTGCAAAAATGAGTGTTGACTGTACGTATAAATTACTAGTTAACAAAAAATATTAATATGTAGGTCCAGAATGAAAATTATGATATTCAAAATAGGTAATTTGGTGAGATGGAAATATGCCCTATAAGTCAAATGTTAAAAAGCAAGGTTATCATTCATTTGATGTCAACTGATTAATTATAAACTCACTGTGGCCTAGAATAGCTCACTAACAGGAAAGCGGTGGATCCATCAGTTTTCCTTATCACTGTCAAAAAATAACTAAATTACCATAAAAGAGTGGAGCCTCCATGTGAGGTCTTCCTGGCCCATTATCAAGCTGCCCAACAAAATATATCTACTTGTCCTGCTAGACATAACCTCAACCATTTTTTATTTATTGTGATTGGGGAGGGTAGAGATGGTATAAATAAATCTATAGAAAAAAAAAAAAAAAAACCCAAGCCTTACATTAGCTAATGGTTGTAACCTTCTCAGAATTTCCACTTCGGTCTTTAGAGAGGTGGATTTTCTATATATCTGAAAACGTCAACCAAAGAAAAATATATTAAGCTTCCTTTCTTGTCATGCATAAGTAGTTTTCAAGGAAATAGCTAATACACAATGAAATGGACAAGAGACACAGTAAGCAAGGCAGGGCAGGGCTTAGAGAAATATGCTGAGTTAGTACATTTTAAATTATTAAATTAGATTGCCTTTTGGAGGAATCTATCTGCTACCTTACATGAATTAAAGATTGAGTAGTTATAGGACCTAAAAGATAAAAGAGAACTAAGATGGCATGCTTTCAGCCTCTGTGATATGCCAGGAACTATGGACATGCTACCTCATTGATTCTTTTATGATATCTTTTAAAAGGTAGGTATATTCCATTTAATAGGCAAGAAAAGTGAACCTTAGAAAGTTTTAGAATTTAATCAAATTTTACAGCTAATAAATGATAAAGTTAAAATGAAACCTCTGTCTTACCAACTCCACTCCACAATTTTCCTCCCTAGAACACATTATTTTAACATTTTAACTGTCTGCCTATATTGGAAGCAGCAGGGAACACTGAAGACACCTGTGCAGCCCTAAAGAACAACACAGTTTATACACTGGATACACACACACACACACACACACACACAAACACACACACACACAAATTTCACACAGAGATGCTCTATCAAAATGCAAGCTGCATAATCAAAAACACAATGGATTGATTTATTATCAATAGAGATGTGTCAGACTTGCTTTAGAAAATCCTTATTAAGGGAGACTTTTCCTCTCATTTTGGGCCACTTTTATTTTGATTGGCAATCTTATCTCAGCACTTTGGAGTTATTTCTCAATTCAATGTGCTTTACATCATTCTTCAGCCAACAATGGAGACTCATCTTTTAAATAAGATGAAAAGCAGTATTTCATGTTACCATAGGTTCAAATCTCAGTGCTGCTACCTTTCATTTCAGTGACCTTGAAAAAGTTACTGAAATTCTGTGTCCCAAAAAAGAAGAATGATATTAACATGCTTACTATGAATGGTTAATACACGTAAAATGCTTAAAAGAGTGCCTGGTACCCAGTTAGTGCGATATAATATTTTGCCTTTATTATACTGATAACATAGATAAAGCGTATAGCCCAGGGCCTCAAATGGAACAGGGGCTTAACAGTTCCTATTTCCCTTTCCTCATATGAAAGCACATCATCACTTCCTTCAGAAAAAAAAAACTGTAGCTGAATTAAGTTCATTCACTGTTCAATGTCCTTTTATTTCTTCCACTCCTCTAATTCTCCTATATCCCTGCCTTAGATTTTTACTACTCTTGGGAAACATGTATAGTGTTATTCACACATGCCTTCACATATCCCAAGAGTCTAATTACTGCCATTCACAGGCTAACCCTGGAATTCTGATGCATTCATTTTGTGATAAAAATAAGAAAATATATCAGTATAAACCCCTGCTTAAATTTCACTGAGTCTGAATTACCGTTAAAAAAAAAAAAAAAAGAAGAAGAAGAAATATGTAAAATGACAATCGCTGAGCTGGGAATTATCTTAAATCTTATCCTCTCCCTTTGGCATCTGATGCTTAATAATTATGTGATGGAACAAAACAGACTAGGTTCTGTTTAAATATTTGCATTCTAAGAATTTTTTAAATGATGACAATTATTTAAATAGATTTTAAATTTTGAGCTGAAAATGTCCTCTCTTCCATTCATTGGCCCTGGATTTGCCTTCCATGGAAATGGCACCCTTGGTTGTTTCTGGTATTTGTAGTAGACGTTGTGGTGATTCTCTAGACCCTCACCTGTAGAACCAAAACATTCACTCCCCCACTGCTGAGTCTCTCGCTGAGATATCAATTGAGTCTTCCTCCAAAGTCACAAACTTTCTGGGACAGGCTTTGCCTAAGGACTGGTCTGTGCAGGGCCAGGACTTTACGGCCTCTGTTGTAAAAACATTGTGGATCAGCAATTCCCTCTGACCAATCATGCTGCCTTCACTCTCCCACAGTTGTTAAACTCAATATCACTTTGAATGAACTTTGGTCTTAGAGTATGCTTCCTAAGAAACTTAACCAGTAATACTGTATCTACCACTTTAAGTTTAAATTGCACTATTTCCAAGACCTAATACGTTACTCGTTTGGTTTTTCACTTATTTATCTGTTCAGTCATTCATCCAATTAGTCATTTGTTTCTTCATTCAACAAAAGGATTTTGAAGAAGATTAGCATATATGTGTATATGGTAACATGCTGAGTACCACAGGGACAGAGAATGTCCTTTCCCAACTCTTATCCTGACACAGCTTACTGTGTACCAGGTAGGACTGGGTAAGTATAACAGTACACCAACCATAATAATAGGGAGAAAACAGTGCCAAGACAGAGAGAGAGAGAGAGAGAGAGAGAGAGAGAGAGAGAGAGAGAAAGAGAGAAGCAAGCAAATTAAATTCAATAAATAAAGAAAACCCAAACAAATTACCTTCAAACACCATCATAGGTGATATGGTTTGGCTGTGTCTCTACCCAAATATCATTTTGAATTGTAGCTCCCATAATCCCCACGTGTTGTGGAAGGGACCTGGCTGGAGGTAACTGAATCATGGGGCCAGGTTTTTCCCATGCTGTTCTTGTGATAGTAAGTCTCATGAGATCTGATGATTTCATGAAGGGCAGTTCCCCTGCACACACTTTCTTGCCTGCCGCCACGTAAGATGTGCCTTTGCTCCTCTTTCACCTTCTGCTATGATTGTGAGGCCTCCCCAGCCACGTGGAACTGCAGTGCATTAAGCCTTTTTTTTCTTTATAAATGACCTAGTCTCAGGTATTTCTTCATAGCAGTATGAAAATGGACTGATACAAGAAGGGTGTGTGTACTCACACACACATGATAACTTCTTAAAGATATAACTTTCTACTGAATCTTTTCTATTAAATAATAATATTTAGAATAGTGTTTTTTCCTCCACACATACCATTATTTTCCTCCCCACCCACAACTTTTTATGGATACTTTTTCTATATACAACCTTAAACCCTTATCTACATTCCTAGACCCTTACAATTTTCAAGTGTTTCGAATTTGATTTTATGCCTGAAGGATCTTGACACTTTTCTTTCCCTTAAGCTTCCTACTAATCCACTTTCTCCCTTTGGTACTCTTTACTCTATCATCTGAAGTTTGAAGAGTAATGATATCTCTAATGAAAATCCCATGAGGGAGAGGTGGTAACAAGTCAAGCCTTAAATCTCTGCGCACATCTGCCAGACAGTTGTAGTAAAATATTGTAGTCTTTCGTTGAGAGAAGAGTTTAAGATTAAAATCCAACGCCCATAAAAATACACCAATTTTAGTAAAACCAACTAACGTGACACTAAGCTATCTCTGTTGAAAAAAATTCATTAATGCAATGAGTTAGAAGTATAAATTTTAAAATGAATAAATGAATAAAACTAATTCAATAGCCCACTCTAAGCAGATTTTAAAGTATGAGTAGCAGCATTACAGTTAAAATATAATGCATTTATGTTTGGGCTATAAAGTACGACGTAGAAATCATAGACGTCGATCAGGCAAATGTCATCTATCTCCACAGAGCACTAGATCCCAGGTTTTTTCCCTTGATAGCAAGACATTCTAAAAAAAGGAAGCGTCTAGAAAATGTCCGCTGGCAATAATTTCACAAATCCCCCCTTCAAAAAACACTTGCAACTTCCACTGAACTGGTCACATAAGAAAAATACACAAACCTTTTAAAAGTATAGGTTATATGTTTTTCCTTTTGCTAGATTTTTCTTGGTAAATGAAAATAAGAAGTTCCTAACATTTAACAGAGATGCAGTCATCTTTGTTCTAGTCAATGATGAATCACAGGTATCTAGAACTGTGCCAGGTACCAAGCAGGCACTTAAATTTTGTGGAATGAGGGAATAAATTCCATCTTGGCATCTGTAGGCATATACTCTGTCACTTTAAATATACTACGCAACAGACTAAGTTGAGTAGTTGAGTAAATACACTAGTCAATGACTAAGGATCATGTGCATTGAATTATACAGAGTAGTATATTTAAAGTATATTCTTAGTCATTTATTCAATATTTAACAAACATCTACTGAGTTATGAGTTAATGAAAGGTGATATCTTATATGTTAAATTCAGGTTTCACTCAAGGGGACAATGGTATTCCTAATTAAGTATAATTATTCATTAACACAATTTGAAACTGGAAGGTAGCACTTTAAATATACTATTCAAAGTTCAAAATCATTAAACTTTTCTCCTGATTATTCCTACACAAGCCATTTAATTTTTTTCCTCATATTCTCCGTGGTGATGATGCTTCCCTGGGATTTTCCTCATGCTTTCCAATTAGGCATCCAATTGGGTGTCTGAAAACAATCTAAGTAGAAAACATGTATTTCAAATTACTTTTATCTCAAAGGAGACAATATTTTAACATTCCATTATTACATTATCATCTTGATTATTGAAGTGGCTGTTGTGATAGAGTTGTTTTATATTTTATTTGACCAAATCCAAATTAAAGAATCACAAAGACATAAAATGATGAGATATCCTTAAGGGATAGAGGAGAAAAGATGAAGAAGAGAATAAAATATAATAAAACATATATTCTTAAATTAATTAAATAATTTGATACCTATTATTATTCTTGTCACAATAAATAATGGAATTAACTAGATAATTGTGAAGATTCCACTGCAAAAAAAATTCTACTTAAAATTTTTGGTTCATAAGACCAGAGGTAGGTTTTCTTTCTAACAACAATTCTTATTCTGAAATATCAACAATGTGTGTGATGTAAAACAGTATAAATTTTAATTTTTTATGGAAAAAACTTTTTTATTTTTGAATATGGCTCCTGGTTTCATAGCTGCACTGTTTTCTTCTTGCTACCTTCCAGTTTCAAATTGTGTTAATGGACATTATACTTAAAATTAAGAATATCTTTCTTCCCTTGAGTGAAATATGAATTTAACATCCAAGATATCATCTTTTGTTAAGTCATGACTCAGTAGATATTTGTTAAATATTGAATAAATGACTAAGGATTGTGTGCATTGAATTATAATGTTAAATATGGGTGGGTTACTACAAAAGGAATAAAAGATATTTTGGTTGATGTAATCAAAATTATAGTACTAAAATAAAGACCATGCATATGTAACAGTTTGCATGTCCGTCATATTTCATACCATAGTTTAATATTTACACTCTAGTAGTAAATACTAAGCTATTTTTACTCCCACTTACACATAGCTGTGTCTTCTATGTGTTTGCACATGCAGTTTGCTCTCCCTGGAATGTCCTTCCCAACTCACCCCCAGCATTTGGCTGTGATTTCTGGTCCTCCTTCAGAACTCAAGTGAGAAGTCACACCTTGAAAAGACTTAGTAGACACACCTACCCTTTCAGGAGGTTTTCCAGTAAGACCTCACACTACCCTACTCATATCCCTACAAAAAGACTTGAACGACATAAGGAAATAAACTTTAATTATATGTCTTTCTCTTTCCCTTAAGATTGTGAGTTCCTTGAAAGAAGAATCTGTGTCTTGTTCACCATTGTTTTTCCTTACCTGTAACACAAACCTTGGCGCCAGGTAGGCAAGTCTTTGATAAATATTTCTGGATTGATTAAGTTGTATTTATTCATTAAATATATGCCAATTTCCTTTGTTTTTGCTACTATCCTAGCATTGCATGTTACTTCCATGAAGCTGACCTATGAAAGCAAAATGTTAACATCTTACGGCAGGTAATTTTTGCCTTGATAGCCTGTGCTGAGTTACTGACTGCTTGTTAGAAATGTGGCTCCCTTGTTCCTGTTAGGCTTACAGTTGACAGGTTGAAAATTGTTTTCAATGTATAAAAAAGCTCTACAAAGATATTCATTGTAGCATTGTTTATAATCAGGAATTGTTTGGATAGTCGAATAAGCTGTGTTACATCCAAACTGTGAAACACTATGCAACAATTAGGACGAACAAGGTAAATCTATGTCTTATAAAATGAATTGATATTCTACTGTAAAAAAAGCAAATGGCTAAAAGATACTTTCAGTACAATACCATATTAAAAAAATTTCAGTGTTTTTTCTGGGGTTACCATAGAGGTATAGTTATAACAGAAGCATATGGACATATGGAAAATAACACGGAGAACTCATATTAAACTCACTTATGTGATCAGTGGCTACATCTAGAAACGTAGACAGGGAACCAAGAATAAGGCTTGGAGGCCAAAAGTGACTTCTTTGAAATGTATTTTTTTAATTGATAATGTTTTAGTTTTTTAATAAAGAGTTCTTAGTCATAAAATTAATCTTAAACATGTTGATACTTGATTAATTTGAAAGATAAAAATATGAACCTATGAACCTATGAACCTATGAACAATTATGTAAAAATATACTGTCCATGTATCAATTTATATAAAGGTAGAATGCTGAAAATGAAAATTAGTCTATAGTAAACATCTCTAAATCAAAACATTTTCTTTTTTTTTTTTTTTTTTTTTTTTTTTTTTTTTGAGACGGAGTCTCGCTCTGTCGCCCAGGCTGGAGTGCAGTGGCGCGATCTGGGCTCACTGCAAGCTCCGCCTCCCGGGTTCCCGCCATTCTCTCGCCTCAGCCTCCGAGTAGCTGGGACTACAGGCGCCCGCCACCTCGCCCGGCTAGTTTTTTGTATTTTTAGTAGAGACAGGGTTTCACCGTGTTAGCCAGGAGGGTCTCGATCTCCTGACCTCGTGATCCACCCGCCTCGGCCTCCCAAAGTGCTGGGATTACAGGCTTGAGCCACCGCGCCCGGCCAACATTTTCTTTCATAATAAATAAAAGAGAAGCAATTAGCTATCTTCTATTAGCTCATAACTGTGTGGATAGTAAGATGAAATAAAAATGACTCCACAAGTCAGAAATATAAAAAACAACTATTGATTTAGAATCTGCTGGCATGAAGGCCATCCCTGGCTCCACCACATCTTCAACTAGATGAGTCATAAACTCCAGAGTATCCATTATGCTAATCTATAAAGTGAAGGTGGAAACCAGCATAGTGATTCTCAAACCTACAAGTCATGATTCTCTCTCTAATACAAAAATATTATATTCGCGAAGGCCCACGGCGGGTGTTGACGTGATGTGATTTCTGCCCAGTGCTCTGAATGTCAAAGTGAAGAAATTCAATGAAGCGCGGGTAAACGGCGGGAGTAACTATGACTCTCTTAAGGTAGCCAAATGCCTCGTCATCTAATTAATGACGCGCATGAATGGATGAACGAGATTCCCACTGTCCCTACCTACTATCCAGCGAAACCACAGCCAAGGGAACGGGCTTGGCGGAATCAGCGGGGAAAGAAGACCCTGTTGAGCTTGACTCTAGTCTGGCACGGTGAAGAGACATGAGAGGTGTAGAATAAGTGGGAGGCCCCCGGCGCCCCCCCGTCCCCGCGAGGGGGCGGGGCGGGGTCCGCCGGCCTTGCAATGTAAAGACCATCGAGGCTAGGAAGAAACTGCATCAACTAATGAGCAAAATAACCAGTTAATATCATAATGACAGGATCAAGTTCACACATAACAATATTAACCTTAAATGTAAATGGAGTAAATGCTCCAATTAAAAGACACAGACTGGCAAACTGGATAAAGAGTCAAGACCCATCAGTCTGCTGTATACAGGAGACCCATCTCACATGCAGAGACATACATAGGCTCAAAATAAAGGGATGGAGGAAGATCTACCAAGCAAATGGAGAACAAAAAAAAGCAGGGGTTACAATCCTAGTCTCTGATAAAACAGACTTTAAACCATCAAAGATCAAAAGAGACAAAGAAGGCCATTACATAATGGTAAAGGGATCAATTCAACAGGAAGAGCTAACTCTCCTAAATATATATGCACCCAATACAGGAGCACCCAGATTCATAAAGCAAGTACTTAGAGACCTACAACGAGACTTAGACTCCCATACAATAATAATGGGAGACTTCGACACTCCACTGTCAACATTAGACAGATCAACGAGACAGAAAGTTAACAAGGATATCCAGGAATTGAACTCATCTCTGCACCAAGCGGACCTAATAGACATCTATAGAACTCTCCACCCCAAATCAACAGAATATACATTCTTCTCAGCACCACATCACACTTATTCCAAAATTGACCACATAATTGGAAGTAAAGCACTCCTCAGCAAATGTACAAGAACAGAAATTATAACAAACTGTCTCTCAGACCACAGTGCAATCAAACTAGAACTCAGGACGAAGAAACTCAATCAAAACCGCTCAACTACATGGAAACTGAACAACCTGCTCCTGAATGACTACTGGGTACATAACGAAATGAAAGCAGAAATAAAGATGTTCTTTGAAACCAATGAGAACAAAGATACAACATACCAGAATCTCTGGGACACATTTAAAGCAGTATGTAGAGGGAAATTTATAGCACTAAATGCCCACAAGAGAAAGCTGGAAAGATCTAAAATTGACACTCTAACATCACAATTAAAAGAACTAGAGAGGCAAGAGCAAACACATTCAAAAGCTAGCAGAAGGCAAGAAATAACTAAGATCAGAGCAGAACTGAAGGAGATAGAGACACAAAAAAGCCTCCAAAAAATCAATGAATCCAAGAGTTGGTTTTTTGAAAAGATCAACAAAATTGACAGACCGCTAGCAAGACTACTAAAGAAGAAAAGAGAGAGGAATAAAATAGACGCAATATAAAATGATAAAGGGGATATCACCACCTACCCCACAGAAATACAAACAACCATCAGAGAATACTATAAATGCCTCTACGCAAATCAACTAGAAAATCTAGAAGAAATGGATAATTTCCTGGACACTTACACTCTCCCAAGACTGAACCAGGAAGAAGTCGAATCCCTGAATAGACCAATAGCAGGCTCTGAAATTGAGGCAACAATTAATAGCCTACCCACGAAAAAAAGTCCAGGACCAGATGGATTCACAGCTGAATTCTACCAGAGGTACAAGGAGGAGCTGGTACCATTCCTTCTGAAACTATTCCAATCAATAGAAAAAGAGGGAATCCTCCCTAACTCATTTTATGAGGCCAACATCATCCTGATACCAAAGCCTGGCAGAGACACAACAGAAAAAGAGAATTTTAGACCAATATCCCTGATGAACATCGATGCAAAAATTCTCAATAAAATACTGGCAAACCGGATTCAGCAGCACATCAAAAAGCTTATCCACCATGATCAAGTGGGCTTCATCCCTGGGATGCAAGGCTGGTTCAACATTCGCAAATCAATAAACGTAATCCAGCATATAAACAGAACCAAAGACAAGAACCACATGATTATCTCAATAGATGCAGAAAAGGCTTTTGACAAAATTCAACAGCCCTTTATGCTAAAAACGCTCAATAAATTCGGTATTGATGGAACGTACCTCAAAATAATAAGAGCTATTTACGACAAACCCACAGCTAATATCATACTGAATGGGCAAAAACTGGAAAAATTCCTTTTGAAAACTGGCACAAGACAGGGATGCCCTCTCTCACCACTCCTATTCAACATAGTGTTGGAAGTTCTGGCTAGGGCAATCAGGCAAGAGAAAGAAATCAAGGGTATTCAGTTAGGAAAAGAAGAAGTCAAATTGTCCCTGTTTGCAGATGACATGATTGTACATTTAGAAAACCCCATCGTCTCAGCCCAAAATCTCCTTAAGCTGATAAGCAACTTCAGCAAAGTCTCAGGATACAAAATTAATGTGCAAAAATCACAAGCATTCTTATACACCAGTAACAGACAAGCAGAGAGCCAAATCAGGAATCAACTTCCATTCACAATTGCTTCAAAGAGAATAAAATCCCTAGAATCCAGCTTACAAGGGATGTAAAGGACCTCTTCAAGGAGAACTACAAACCACTGCTCAGTGAAATCAAAGAGGACACAAACAAATGGAAGAACATACCATGCTCATGGATAGGAAGAATCAATATCGTGAAAATGGCCATACTGCCCAAGGTATTTATAGATTCAATGCCATCCCCATCAAGCTACCAATGACTTTCTTCACAGAATTGGAAAAAACTGCTTTAAAGTTCATATGGAACCAAAAAAGAGCCCGCATTGCCAAGACAATCCTAGGTCAAAAGGACAAAGCTGGAGGCGTCACGCTACCTGACTTCAAACTATACTACAAGGCTACAGTAACCAAAACAGCATGGTACTGGTACCACAACAGAGATATAGACCAATGGAACAGAACAGAGTCCTCAGAAATAATACCACACATCTACAGCCATCTGATCTTTGACAAACATGACAAAAACAAGAAATGGGGAAAGGATTCCCTATTTAATAAATGGTGCTGGGAAAATTGGCTAGCCATAAGTAGAAAGCTGAAACTGGATCCTTTCCTTACCCCTTATACGAAAATTAATTCAAGATGGATTAGAGACGTAAATGTTAGACCTAATACCATAAAAACCCTAGAAGAAAATCTAGGTAGTACCATTCAGGACATAGGCATGGGCAAGGACTTCATGTCTAAAACACCAAAAGCAACGGCAGCAAAAGCCACAATTGACAAATGGGATCTCATTAAACTAAAGAGCTTTTGCACAGCAAAAGAAACTACCATCAGAGTGAACAGGCAACCTACAGAATGGGAGAAAATTTTTGCAACCTACTCATCTGACAAAGGGCTAATATCCAGAATCTACAAAGAACTCAAACAAATATACAAGAAAAAAACAAACAACCCCATCAAAAAGTGGGGAAAGGATATGAACAGACATTTCTCAAAAGAAGACATCCATACAGCCAACAGACACATGAAAAAATGCTCATCATCACTCGCCATCAGAGAAATGCAAATCAAAACCACAATGAGATACCATCTCACACCAGTTAGAATGGCAATCATTAAGAAGTCAGGAAACAACAGATGTTGGAGAGGATGTGGAGAAATAGGAACACTTTTACACTGTTGGTGGGATTGTAAACTAGTTCAACCATTATGGAAAACAGTATGGCGATTCCTCAAGGATCTAGAACTAGATGTACCATATGACCCAGCCATCCCACTACTGGGTATATACCCAAGGATTATAAATTACTCTACTACAAAGACACATGCACACGTATGTTTATTGCGGCACTATTCACAATAGCAAAGACTTGGAATCAACCCAAATGTCCATCTGTGACAGACTGGATTAAGAAAATGTGGCACATATACACCATGGAATACTATGCAGCCATCAAAAAGGATGAGTTTGCGTCCTTTGTAGGGACATGGATGCAGCTGGAAACCATCATTCTTAGCAAACTATCACAAGAAGAGAAAACCAAACACCGCATGTTCTCACTCATAGGTGGGAACTGAACAATGATATCACTTGGACTCGGGAAGGGGAACATCACACACTGGGGCCTATCAGGGGGAGGGGGGAGGAGGGAGGGATTGCATTGGGGAGTTATACATGATATAAACGTTATGCACATGTACCCTAGAACTTAAAGTATAATAAAAAATATATATATTATATTGAAGAATATGGTGTTATATATTGCTTCATAATAAATTACTGTGCAGATAAACGGTACTATGCAGCACACTTGATTGTTTAATTTTGTGTTTTAAAGCTTTCTCTTCCAGCAGACTGATGTGAATGGAGGCAGACAACTTGTTTTAGTCAATGTTGTATCCCTCGCACTTTTCATATTATGTAGCACATGATAGATACTCAATAACTTGTTTTTAATGAATAAATGGCAAAAAATCATAGGAGAAAACTTTTAAGATGATTCTGCTTATTAAACCATCTCCCAGTACATGTAGATAATCCCACCATTATTGTATTACAGAAAATCTACAGTTGTTCCAACTTCCAAAAATGCAATTAAGAACTCTAGTTATGATCATCTTTAAGGATCATTCTCCTTTAAGATAATATGTCTACACAATTTTTACTGTCTTTGAAAATTCTCTCTGTCATATTCCTGAAGAAAACAGTTTCTCATCCAGATGAATTATAGTGGAAAAGGAAAATCATTTATCTGAACATTAAGATCCCTTTCCATTACAACCCTGAATTCTTCAGAATAATTCTTGCTCATTTGGGTAATTTCCTATTACTTTAAACCAGTATACTTACTATTCTCATAAAGTGAATGTACAATTCTACCTGGTATAATATGAACTCTGGAACCAAACTGCTTGGGTTTGAATCCTAAGTCTACCAGGTATAAGCTCTATAACCTTGGACAAGCCACTTAATATTTCCATGTCTCATGTTCCTGATCTCCAAATAAGTCCAATAAGAATAATTATCTCAAATCCTTAATTTAAAGTTTAAATCAGATAGTACATGTAAAATGCTAAGAACATTGTTTGGCCAGTAGTAGCTGAGAAACTGGACCCTTAGTAATTGCTATGCAAATATTCGCTGAAATAAAAACAAAACTAAATAAATATGCCAATCTTTTTACCAGATTGCTTGATTATTCAGTCTTAACAAAGTTGGCTAAGATTAGGCCACCATCATCCAGAAAAATGTCCTCAGTTATAAACAGCAGGGATATCTTAGAAAGAACGATTGAAGCACACAAAGTAAACAACACAGGAAAATGAGTGATGCATGTGTCTGCAGAAAAATGAGAACCAAGAGTTCCTGAGGTAGATGGTTAGGCATTTCATGCGTATAAAAGATTCCAATTATAAATCTGGAAGACAAGACACCTGGTAGAGAACCTGACCCTAATAAATAAATACTCATTAAATTTTTGCTTAATTTATTATAAATAAATTTAATTAGAATAATTACTCAGTTAACTGGTAAATGTAATAGTTGTTTGACTATAAGCCAAGTCACCTGACATCTGTAGGTTTCTATTTCCTCAACGGTAAAATAAGGAAAGTTATCTAGATCAGCATTTCCTTAACTGTGTTCAACTCAGCACTGGGTTCTTAGGGTTGTTAATCAGCTCTTGGAAACAAATCCATGGTTGAATAATTTTAGGAAAACCCATATGCTATCTTTCTGTTGCATTTACAAACAAACTGGTATAGTAGACATTTTAAGATCCTTTTTTTTTTTTTTTTTTTTTTTTTGAGACAGAGTCTCGCTCTGTCGCCCAGGCTGGAGTGCAGTGGCCGGATCTCAGCTCACTGCAAGTTCCGCCTCCCGGGTTTACGCCATTCTCCTGCCTCAGCCTCCCGAGTAGCTGGGACTACAGGCGCCTGCCACCTCGCCCGGCTAGTTTTTTGTATTTTTTTTTAGTAGAGACGGGGTTTCACCATGTTAGCCAGGATGATCTCGATCTCCTGGCCTCGAGATCCGCCCGTCTCAGCATCCCAAAGTGCTGGGATTACAGGCTTTTTTTTTTTTTTTTTTTTTTTGAGACAGAGTCTCACTCTGTCGCCCAGGCTGGAGTGCAGCCGCGCGATCTCTGCTCACTGCAAGCTCCACCTCCCTGGTTCACGCCATTCTCCTGCCTCAGCCTCCCGAGTAGCTGGGACTACAGGCGCCCCACCACGCCCGGCTAATTTTTTGTATTTTTAGTAGAGACGGGGTTTCACCGTGTTAGCCAGGATGGAATCGATCTCCTGACCTCGTGATCCGTCCTCCGCGGCCTCCAAAAGTGCTGGGATTACCAGCCTGAGCCACTGCACCTCGCGTTTTAATAGATTTTACTTAGTCTCTTGTACATTGAAATTTTTTTTTTGAGTGTTCACAGCAGCTTTATTCATAACATCAAAAAACAAACAAACAAATAATTGAGAATGGGTTCTTTACCACAGATAGTTTCAGAACACCAATGTCATTTCCAAAAAGATTCACATTATAAATCCTTCCACTAAATCCATGCGGAAGTCCATAAAGATGAAGCTTCCTGGGTTCTACTGCAAACTTTCGTCAGAATCTTTAGAATCACAGGGAATCTACATTTTCACAGCACCCGAGTAATTCTGACTATATTTTGAGAAGTAATGGCTTACACTGTGAGCAACCTGATGGGAGAAGCTGTATTTTTATGTATCTTTGTTCTTCAGTAATGAACCCACAGTAAATAAATACGTTTGTAGCATATGTAAATGAGAAAAATCAAGTAACGATATGGAGTCTCTGAGGTCTACGTTCATGAATAGTTTAGAGTTAACCAAAACTGAAAACAAATTACTACTCCCCAAAAATCAAATCCTATACATCACTTGTCAGGGAAAAAAAAAAAAAGTAATTCTCTAGACACTTACACTTACAGCCTACTTCATGTTTTAGTTATCTTGAAGTGGGTGGGATTTTTCAGCATGATCCTGCAAAACTGTCAATCATTTATCTTCTTATCCAAGCATAGCACCATAACAGAAGTTGATTTTTTAAACAGCTCCTTAGTACTGCAATTTAATATAAAAATATACTCTCAGTCCATGTCATAGCCAATATTATACTCACCATGTGGACACAAATAATTTGAACACTTTGTTAAAATACACTTTTACTAGTCCTTGCCCAGTAAGGCATCAATCGGTTTAATTTTACTATGGCATTTTTGTACATGTTTTCATGTTCATATCTATAGAAAGCTAAATGTTTACAGTCTAACTTGACATGTTTTTCATATTTTTACTCTGCTAGTAAGTCAAAATATGTGTTTGAGAGATGAATACCTTAGGATATTGTGTGTCTGTTTGCTAAGATGCCCTAAACTCTGACCCTAAACAGTGGTCCTCCACTTGGACCACACTTTGGAATTGTCTGAAGTATTGAAAAACATAGTGCTTGCTTTGGCAGCACATGTACTAAAATTGGAACGATACAGAGAATATTAGCATGCCCCCTGCGCAAAGATGACATGCAGATTCATGAAGCATGCCATGTTTTTGAGAAAAAGAAATGCTTTTATATTGTTGGTGGGGATGAAAATTAGTTCAACGATTGTGGAAGACAGTCTGACAATTCCTCAAACATCTAGAAGCAAAAAATACCATTTGACTCAGCAGTCCCATTACTAGGTATATACCCAAAGGAATAGAAATCATTCTATTATAAAGATATATGCATGTGTATGTTCGTAGCAGGACTATTCACAACAGCCAAGACATGGAATCAACCCACATGCCCAACAATGATAGATTGGATTCAAAAAAGTGGTACATATAAACCA
This sequence comes from Trachypithecus francoisi, assembly GCF_009764315.1. Classification (NCBI taxonomy): domain Eukaryota; kingdom Metazoa; phylum Chordata; class Mammalia; order Primates; family Cercopithecidae; genus Trachypithecus; species Trachypithecus francoisi. The sequence continues at coordinate 71,471,299 of NW_022681453.1, read as the reverse complement.
TGGAATACTATGCAACCATTAAAACTAGCAAGATCATGTCCTTTGCAGGGACATGGATAGAGCTGGAAACTGTTATCCTCAGCAAACTAACACAGGAACAGAAAAGCAAACACCGCATGTTCTCACTTACCAGTGGGAGGTGAATGATGAGAACACATGAAACAACACACACTGGGGCCTCTGCGGGGGTTAGGGGGAGGGAGAGCATCAGGAAGAATAGCTAATGGATGCTGGGTTAGATACCTAAGTGATGGGTTAATCTGTGCAGCAAACCACCATGGCACACGTTTACCTGTGTAACAAACCTGCACATCCTGTGCATATACCCTGGAACTTAAACATTGAAAAAAAGAAAAAAGAAAGAAAAGTACAAATGCCTGGGTCCCACATCTAGAGTTTCTGATTGAATTCATTATTGGACTGGTCTGAAAGTCAGAATTTTTAAGGCTTCTTAAATAATTCTAATATATATCCTGAGTTGAGAACCATAAATACAATCAGGTGCAATTCTTATTAAAAACAAACAAACAAACAAACAAAAACCTGCGGTAATTATGAGAGATTCCATATCCAAGGCAAATGGGTAGATTTGGATTTGAATTGAATTAGAGAAGGGACAGCTGTGAACCTACCATGAAAGAGTTTTTTTGTTTTGTTTTGTTTTGTTTTGTTTTTTTCACTTACTAAGAATTAAGAAGACTGATGATGTTCAGTCTTAGGAGAGAAATGTATATCCTTCTCTACACTTCTCACCTGTTTCCTCCTGCACACCTTCAGCAATCATTATTTGCTTATCAGATTAAGGTTGTTTATGGGAAAAAAAAAAAAAAAAAACAAAGTTAAGAGACAGAAAATAAGGGACCGAAAGAGATGAGAGACAGAGTAAGACAGAGTGAGAGAGAATGTCTTCATTAAATTACTAAAACAAAACAAAACAGTTATCACTCTTTCAGTTTCAGGCCCTCATCTCTAATATGCTCCTGAACTACTGGGGTCCTGAAGACATAAAGTTTTTTTCTCAGGGTCAGATCCTTTCACCTCTAGATACAGTCAGAGTCCTGGAGGGAAGAAGGGAAAGGAGTAAGGAAGAAAGAAAGGAAAAGTATTACTCTGGGGGCAAGAGAGATTTGTCTCTTCCCTTTCTTTCCTGCATGTGTGGAGGGGCAAGGAAAGACTTACTTGACCTTCAGCCGGATAACTGCCTGTGGCTTTCTCTTACACGCCCAGAGGCTACATTCCTTGTTTCAGTCTCCTTTCAGCTGCACAAGCTCTGTGCCTTCATTTCATTAAAGGATAGTTTCTACCACAAACAAGTCTTTGTTCCTGGTACTAGGGTTAGGCCTGGTAATGCTTCAAAGTCTTAAGAAAAAATGTAAAATCTCGATTTTATATGTAGAGAACCATCTCTTTTGATTAAGAATATTTTACATCATAATCAAATGCAGTCAAAGCTGAGGGGCAATTTGTCCTCTGGGGTATCACTTCTCTGAGTTCAAAAAAAATTCCTGTTTGTTCTAAATCACCTCTACATTTACTTTGATTTGCAAATTCAATGTACTTTGTATAAACAAACACTGACAATGAATTAACAATACTATAGGACCCCTTCTTTCACTGAATGAGTATGGATTTTCACGCTCAGATGGTATTTGTGTCCCCATCACAGAGTTTGCTTCAGATCTTAATGAGTGACCTTGAGTCTTAATAACTTTTCCTTTAAGCCAAGCTCTCTTATTTTTCTTTGATATTTTCATCAACTACATACCATCCCCTCTAATAAATGAGAAAAGGTGAGGGTGCCCAGTCACAGTGGTATTCTGTCCAGATAGGAGCATGTTTCTATCCTGTCCACTTCCTACTGGCAAAAGCAAGGCATGATAATTTGCTGCCAGCATTACTCAACCTTACCATTTAGACAAATTATGTTATTTAAGAAATCTACTCTAAGGGAAATTATTGTTCTGTTTCAATCGATTTCTTCATTCCTCACTATCACCAAACCATATTCTGCTTCAATTGATTTGTATTTAGTATTCACTCAACAAACCTTAATTGAGAACTACCATGGGCCAGGCCTCATTCTGTATTTAGGAAATAGTTTAGACTCTTAGTATCAACCCTCAAAGAACTGGACAGCTCACTTGGGTAGAAGGAATAAGAAAACCAAAGACTACAAAAAAGGAAAAGGATAGGAAGACTTATTTGACAGACAGCCATAGTCTTTCCATAGGCCTGCAGAGAAAGGTTGGGCAGCTAATGCATTTTGGCTTGGGGGAGAAGAGTAAGAAATAGTGTAGAAAGACTTTTGAAACCAGACAGAGAATAGAACATAGGTAAAAACTGATCCCAGAGTAACTCCACATTTAAGGGGTACAATAGAATAACAGTATAAAGTGTGATTGGGCTGGGGATTTTTAAACAATGTAAAGAGAATTTGAGTATAATTATAATTAGAAAGTAAGGGAGCAATGTCTTTAAAAATATATGTAAAAATAAGGCAAGAACTGACGAACCAAGGTCTCAGAAGAGGTAGGAGAACATGGGACTGTCTGCTACTCTACAGGGTCACCCCAAGGGCAGGTTCCAGGCATGGATTACATCACAACACTTATACTACTTATGTTTGTTTAGAAGTGAAATCCCATAGCTGATAGCAGCCATTAAAAGGCATGGGTGACATATGATGACAGTAGAGAATATAGGGACTGTGTGTGCAGGTATGCAGGAAGATTAGATTTAGGCATTGGCTGTAAATGACTTAATGGATCCAACCAAAATGTAATGAGCACTTGTACAGAGGCCACAGATGTGTGTCATTCAGATGCCCTTTCTGGAGAACCTGAGCTTTTGGAGAGAAGAATTGACAGAGAGCCCTGGTTGCTGCCTCTTTGGGTCAACTGCACATTCTTGTCAAGGCCACCCTCCTGCCAGTCTTCCCTCAGTCAATGCCTGGTCCCAGCAGGGCTACTGATTCTGACCCATTCCTATTGGATTTCTGTAACAGGTCACTTTTGCTTTTCCATCCACCTGACTGGGATCTTTCTAAGAACTGTGCTGCAGTCTATGACTCTTCCTGCAAAATCCTTTCTTTCTTCTCTCCTTTCAGCATTGCAGTCTGAAGCCTTTCCCTGCCTATACCTCCTTTCCCCCCATTTCTCCAACACTGGCAGTTCCTACCATAAATCTCTTGTACTTGTAATTCTGTCTTGGCATCTGTTTCTGAGATAACCCAAACTAACTCACGGGATTACCTTGAGGGCTAAGAGTTTTAAAAAGCTGACAAAGAAGACAAAGTTTCTATCGCCAAAGAGATTAGAATTCGTTGTTTTAAAATATAGAACATAAGTGGGTATATCTTGCTGCTATTTTCAGTTTCTGTAAAGAGAGTGATCCCATTCTTTTTTTCTTTTTTCTTTTGTTTTGCTTTAATTCATTGCTTTAGTATTGGTATATCCTAGGATACCTAGGGCTGCTTTTCATCTCTCTCAGTTTGAGTTTATACTGCTTCCCTTACGTCTCTGCCAATATCAAAGTGTCATTTTTCCTTACCTTTATTAGCAATCCCATCATTTATAATTTGTCTCTCAAAGTTGCCCCTTGGCACTGTGGCAGAAAGTGAGTCATCCTACATCCATGAAATCTAAGATGATTCTGAGATAATTTAGTAAAGATTAAGTATCTCACACCTTTCCCCCTCACTCTGTTTTTCATTCTGGCTCCCTGCCACTGGCTGACAACATGTGCACGTAACTTTACTCATTCTGAACTGCACAGGCTAGAATGTCTCTACACTCACAGGTCTTTCAACAAAATCCTACATTGATTTAAAAGGCATGAGTCACTTTATTCATATCTTGGGTTTTGTTTTGGAAAATGCTGATGCTAGAAAATAGGAGTCTCATTTCTTCTCCCTCCTTTATTTTCCATGTTCCTCCATAGCCTAGGTAGCAATTCTGGTTCACACTTGGTATGGCCCATGGTTTGCAATGCTCCTTAGTCACAAAGGCCTAATGATTCACAGGTTTGGCAGGATTGCTACTCGATCTGGTATGCTGACCCTTTCCCCAAAGGTCTTAAGGCCGTCCTTCTTTGTGGAGGGAAAAATTGTTCTTCTGGTATATGTGTATGGAAAGGAGTGGAAAGGGAAGAGGTATTAGGGTGGGATTAAGAGGATGGAAGCATCTCACTGTGGAAGTATGATAACCTACTGCCTCTCATGGATGATATGTTCCCTTTCATTTTCTGTTTTTCTGCTTTACCTGGTATAAAGCATTATAAACTATTCAAAACAATCCATTTTGCAATAAAATGATGTTGCATTCCAGTATGACTGTCTGTAGCTCAATTTAAACTCCACCCCACATCAAAAGGGAGTGAAGCGAGTCAGCTGCTAAGTCTCAGCGGATGCTCGTAGGTTGTCTTCAGGGCTTGAAAAATGTTGAAGGAAACCATATTTTAAAACAAAGTGCATTGTATATCAGTGGACATGCTTTAATAGATTGGAGTGTTGCTGCAGGACTCCTTAGAATGCAAGCACTAAAGCTCTGTAGGTTGGTGCACAGGAGAATCTAGTCTTCTTATATTAATAAATTTTTAAATTCAAGTAGATACAAAAGTATGAAAAGCTGTGAAGGTATTAGGAACAAGTGTTAGGGATAATGAACCTCAGTGGACTTAAGGGCATAATCTGAAATCAGGAGCACTGGGTAAGCTTCCTTATCTCCTCGGAGTCCTTATGGCAGTGATGGCAAAACAGTGAGAGAGGATGCTATGGCGTAAAATGCCTGGCTGAACAATACTGCTGTCCTACTTTGGGAGGATGAATTGGCTCTGGTCTCACTGTGTCTCTCACTGTCTTCTAAAATTATATTCAAAGTTATTTTTTTGGAAAACATTCCAGACTAATCCTATTAGTCAGGTATGTTTGCATAGGTGTATACAATTCATAAACATGCACAGAGATATAGATGTAAGTGTAGACATACAGTTTCTTCCATGTGTGCCAGTTAAGCTATTGTCTTCCTAGTGCATGGATAATAGAGGCTTTTTTATGTGTTTGTTCTGCCCTCTGCATTAAGTAGCTAACTCTTATAAGGCAAGGATCATAGCTACACAATCCATTGTCTCTAGACACCCATCTGAGAAAGGCAGATTATTCTCTTGCACAAATGGTGAACTTTATGGTCAGAAAATCATGGATCTACTTTTATACAAATTCAGTCAGATAATAATGTCTATGTGCCTCAAACTCCCCTGCTGTAAATTGTTTCAGGATCAGAAACAATTTCTTTGTGGGGGTGGTCTGAGAATTCTGATAATGGAGGGCAGGGGAAGGTATAAGGCAAAGGTGGTGTGGAATTTCACAGTGCTGTTTTTTCTACTACTCTAGTCTTCCAGTTTGGGAAGAGATTCTATTTTAAGCCGTTGGCTGTTGTATTGAGGACACTTTATTTCTCCGTAAGAGCTAACTCTGCCCCCTTGTGCTGAGTAAAAGAATTTTTCTATTTTATTTGTTTTATTTTATTTGCATTTAAGTGTTCATATCTATTTGAAAAATCATATCCAGCTTCTCTTTTCAATAAGTCAAGTTATATAAGTGTATTTTCTTTAATAAGTTACCTGGAGTCACTTTTTCCATTTTTCTTTTTCATATTTTTTTTTCTTTCCTCAATTCATCTGCAACCTTTTATGTTTAAAGTGCAATTCTTCACAAGGTGCCCCGATGCTATTCATCACAGGCTTTTCTCTGTTGAGTAGTGTCACAATTAGTTTTATTGTCCAATCTTTATCATGTCATAAGGAATAACTAAGACTTAAGGGTCAAAAGAACAAAATGAGGAAGCAAGAGCTGAGGGTAGTGTTGAAACTTTTTGAAGAGTATAACAAACAGATCCATCAATTCAAAAAGTGTACTTGCGAGTTTCACATGGATTGCCTCATTTCCTGACTAAAGATGTGTTTGAAGGCTGGGCGCGGTGGCTCACGCCTGTAATCCCAGCACTTTGGGAGGCTGAGGCGGGCAGATCACGAGGTCAGGAGATCGAGACCATCCTGGCTAACGCAGTGAAACTCCCTCTCTACTCAAAATACCAAAAAATTAGCCGGGTGTGGTGGCGGGCGCCTGTAGTCCCGGCTCCTCGGGAGGCTGAGGCAGGAGAATGGCGTGAACCCGGGAGGCGGAGCTTGCACTGAGCCGAGATTACGCCACTGCACTCCCGCCTGGCCGACAGAGCAAGACTCCGTCTCAAATAAATAAATAAATAAATATAAAAAGATGTGTTTGCATTGTTCTGATCAATAAGTGATATAGGTCCTTTTTCAAAGAGTTGAGGCATAAATAAATAAAAAACATTCTACTAGATTCCATGGGAAACAATTTGTCCTGCAGAACTAGAAGTCTAATCGCTTAAATAACAATACAAAAAAACAGGATACAATTAAGAATTACCCATCTACTCGACCAAAAAAATGAGTACTTTTGAACTTCTGAGGATATGTATATTCAAGTGGTCTGAAAAAAGTAGGTGATGAAACTTAAAGTAAGGCCTTGAAGGATAAGATCTGGTGAAGTATTAAAAATAAATTCAGTAGTTCACAGAATTAGTGACAGAACTGGAGGATAAGGCTCAAGGTTACGGGAAAAGAAAATGCCCCAAACCACCTTAGAATTGGTTCTGATGAGGGGGAACAAAAAAAAAAGTCTGCTTCCAGAGAGAGAGAACTTGCACCACTTGCTTCTCAAAGTGTCTTAAAGCATAGCTAGTGGCTGTGGGATATTTTCTTCCCAAAATGTAGGTCCCAAAATGTAGTTTATACCGCAGCTGAAGGGGAAGCTGAGAAAGTCAGTTTCCTCTCCAGTAGTGGAAATAATCTCTTCACTGAGACGTAAAATGTGGTTAGAAGGGGAATGGAAATCTCCAAACATACACACGGATGGGCAGATATCAGGCGGCCACTGTGAATGCCAAACACTCGCTATCAGCAGCCTCTTTTCAGTCAGCATCAGTTCATAAGACTTCAAAAGATTTCACAGGAAGAGGTATCCGTGTTCTCAAACTCTCAACATTTCGGAGCTAGCAGGGACATTAAAACTCCTTCAGCCCAAACTTTTTAATAAGTAAACCAAGCCTCAGAGACACGAGAAGCTATATCCAGGGTCACACAGCTGATTACTGGTGCAGCCATGATTAATGCTCCAGTCTTCTAATTCCTACCCGGTGTAGTGCTTGTGAATCTGCTCCATGGGCAATTATAAGAGAAATTATTCTTATAAGAGAAATTACTTCTTGGAAGGACGAAAGCAGCATCATCTTCTCTGTACTTGAGGAAGGCTTCCTTTCTGCCAGTCAGATGCAAAGTTCTAGAAAAGTCAGGGCTAGTCTGCAAGTCTCGAAACAAACCCCTATGGGATTATTCTCTTTCACCAGCCCCAGGTCGTGCTCCTTGTGCCCCAAGGCTCCACCAGTGGTTTACATTGTGTTTGACTACAATATATTTTATTATATGGTTTTTTGTTTGTTTTGTTTGTTTTTTTGTTTTGTTTTGTTTTAGACGGAGTCTCGCTCTTTCGCCTAGGCTGGAGTGCAGTGGCGCGATCTCGGCTCACTGCAAGCTCCATCTCCCGAGTTAATGCCATTCTTCTGTCTCAGCCTCCCAAGTAGCTGGGACTACAGGCACCCGCCACCACGCCTGGCTAATTTTTTGTCTTTTTGGTAGAGACGGAGTTTCACTGTGTTAGCCAGGATGGTCTTGATCTCCTGACCTCGTGATCTGCCCGCCTCAGCCTCCCAAAGTGATGGGATTACAGGCGTGAGCCACCGTGCCCAGTCATGTTTTATTCTCTTTTATAAATCTGAGCACTTCCTTTGGTGACAATGGTGACACCTCAGGTGACAATGAATTACTGTATTAAAGAAAACCTGTGTCCTTCACCGACATGTGAATTTGCACATATCAATTCTCCTTTCTGAGACTCCTTTCCTGATCTGTAATATCAAGGTCTATACCTGTCAGTTTTTTAGTTTTTGTTTTGTTTAATTTGTGTTTGCTTCTTTTAGGACAAAAGAGACCAACAATGCACTAAATAGGTACATAATAAATGTTCATTGAATGAATGAACAGTGCATGTTTCAAAATATGTATTTATTTGTAGATACAAGAAAATCAAGTTTCTCTCTCACATCCTCATTCTCAGTCATATACTCTCTCTCTGTCTCTTTAGCTTGCATTCTTTTGTTGTCTCCTTTCATCACTCTGTTCTTTTGCCCCCCTTTCTATTGTCTATCTCTCTTTCTCCCCCAGTCTTTGCATAATGCATACATAAATAATATACAGACATCTATAATACATATGTATGTTGATCAAAAAAGCAGGTACTACTTCTATCCCTTTAACCATACACATGTTATTCAGGAACATAAAACTGCAAGTTTCTACCAAGAAGCCACAGTTGTTTAGCCTCTTTATCCTCCAGTGTTTGGCCTCTGCTTCCAGTTATGATGTCAGGATCAAGTTACTAATCTTGCCATTTCTTTGGTTTAGTCTCCCACACAACAAAGTTCTAACCATGTTTGTGAATTGGGTACCCACCTATGGCCTATTGAGCACTAGTCTTAGCATACTTACACAACAATATGCATTTTGGCTTTATTCTACAGGAGACATTAATCTTCCTTTGATTTCTTATTCCATATACCCTTTTAAAAAATGTATGTTTTCCACATACACTGGCTTGAATTTTACTTCAGTATTTTCAGGTCTATGATCCTAAACACTTTATGTCTATGATCCTTTCTACTTTTCTCAAGTTTTAATATGCTTGAAACACCTTCTTGCTTAGTGTTCTCCAAATAAATGTGCCATCAATGTTATTTATTTAGTTTCCAGATTTCTAGTACGACTTTAATCTCTGCCCACCACTTGTCACTGAAAAAACTTCCTAAGTCTATATGTAGATGGACCACTTCTTAGTAAAGAAATTTCCATCTGTGTATAAGTAGTCACATGTTTTATCCTGTTTAAGTGTTTTGCTATCAGATTGTTATTCCTAATATTCTAAAATTTGTCAACCTATAAAAATTTCAATTGTATATCGTTAAATCCACTGTGTGTACTCTGAAAAGAGTACAAGACTTGAAGTCAGGAGCCATGAGCTAATTTCTGCCATTGAGTGATTGTAGGCATTTACTTTTCTTTACCTCTCTAGGCTTCATTTTCCACAACTTCAGGATGAAGCTTTAAATTAAGTGATTTCTCACTTTCCCTCTAGCCTTTAAAAAATCCATATCCACCTGTCTTGAAGCTTGTTTAAACCTATCTTTAAAAAAACTTTTAAAACATTTTTTAAAGTGTTCAGAGACAGAACATATAAAACACCTTAGAAAACAGTTCTGGAAGATTTTGCATCAGAGGCTATTTGTAGAAATTTGGAGATAAGCTCTATCTGCCACAGAAGTTAAGAAAAAAAAAATTGTTTCACCTCAAGTAACATCTACTTATCAGCTCATTGGGAATGCCTGCATGTTTATGATACCCAATGTGTAGGATAGGCCAAAGTGAACCAATTATCTCTTACAGCTTTGCTACGAGAAGTTTACTACAACTAACAACTCATTACTCAGAGTCATAGGCTCTGAGTCATCCTTGACTTTTGCTCTTTGCTTTCTCCATTCAATCAGCTGCCAAATTTCTACCCACTTGCAGTTCTTCACTAATTCTGTACTCCACACCTATCACCCAAATTCAGGCCTCATGAACCATTATCTAGATTATTTTAATCATCCAACAACTTTCATTCCTGCTTCCAAGATCTCCCCATTTTTTGAATTTATTTTTTAAATTTTATTTTTCACTCAAAGCAGAAATGGTCAATATCAATTTTTAATTTAACCTACATAAGGCTATAAGTTAAAATTCCTTAACTATAACTCTGATCACATTAATCTCAAGCATAGCCATTGGCTTACTAATGTCTAACAAAGTTTAAAATCCTTTGGTCTGTTAAAAATTATTCTGAGATTTAATCCCAACCATCTCCCTTATCTTGTATTCTGCTGGTTCAAATTAATGTTATTCAAGTTCCAAAGCCAATCTTTTCTTAAAACACCCCCTTAGCTGTTACAATAACTCTTCTGATCCCTCAAATTGACTCCCTCAAAGAACTCATGATTTTGGAGCAGAAAAATCATAATTTCTTGTGTACCCATTAGATCACTTTTTATTCAAGGAAAATAGGGAGTATATTTTCTTTCAATATTACAGTCTCCATTATCACTTGAAGAGAGATTATTATATGAATATGGCATAGATAGATGATTTTCCTATGGTATAAAAGCAGTTTACTTTCTTTTAGGTAAAAGTAGGGATGAAATTATTTTGATACCTTATATTTTAATACAAAATTAAAATTTAAAAGTATATCGCATTTATATATCTACTTTTAAAACATCATACAAGTTTCATCAGCCATTTCTTTAGAGAGAAAGATATTATTTTTATTTATTTAATAAAGACATTTCAGTTTCAGAAAATGTGTTCTACTTATTTATTTAATATATGTGTTTCAGCTCTTTGCTAAGTAGTGATATTCTACAAGTTCAATTCCAATCATAACTCATTGGCTTAGCCATCAAAACTTATCTTTCCTTTTGAACTATGCACAAGATAATGCCTATCCTATCCATCAGTAAAAGTCACATGGGTTTCTTTACTTTTCAAGTAAGTATACTTTCCCATCCATCAGGTTGAAGAACAGGATTAAATACATATCAGAAATAAATAACTCCATTAGTCAAAAAAAGAGACTCATCAATCAGCTTCTGAGGTCAAACATTTGACAGGTGCCAGTGAGCTTGTTTCAATATCACCTTTTAGAAATAAAGACATTAAAGGAGTTAATCAAGGTATAGTCAAGGAGACTACCAACCTGAGACAAAAGACACCAGTTGGTTCCACTCAAGGTTCAGAACAAGCTCAGAACCAGAATGTACTTTATGATATTGTTAGTCGACCCAAATAACTAAAATTGGTGAAATATTTAACATTGTCATAAAAAGTGGTATTAAAGGTCATTCTAAGATACCAGAGCATGGAGCAGTATATATATTTACTATTATTATCAATCTAGTCAGGATATCCCTTACCTCTTTAAAAAGAACTACAACATATAAGCAGAAAATTGGACCTTTTCTTGGTATATTTGAGGAACATTTTGAGTCTCATTTATTGAAAATACTCATAGAAACAAATAGATTTTTGGCTGACTATCCTTGACAACACCTCTTTTCATATAATCCCAGGTATTAGGAAAAAGGAAAAAAGTATTTTATTTGCTTTATTTGAACACATGCAAATCAGATAGTCAAAGTGAGATATTATATATCTGAAAACCCAGATGTCTCTCTCTCTGCCCTCTGCTTAAGACAGTCCTCACTGGTCACTGCTATTGCCAGTAAACTGGAAGCCAAGGTCGGGAGTTTGACATTCCTGTTATGTTCTGACTACAGGATAGACCCTTAATTCAGGCAACTGAATGACAAATACCTACAAAAAGACTTGATATGGTTTGGATCTGTGTCCCCACCCAAATCTCATGTTGGTTTATAATCCCCAATGTTGGAGGTGGGGCCTACTGGAAGGTGATTGGATCATGGGGGCAGTTTGCAAAGGATTAGCACCATCCTCCTAGTGCTGAACTTATGATAGAGTTCTCATGAGATCTAGCTGTTTAGAAATGTGTAGCTCCTCCCCCTTCTCTCTCTTTCTCCTGGGCTGGCCATGTAAGATGTACCTGCTTTCTCCTCACCTTGTACTGTGATTGAAAGTTTCCTGAGACCTCCCCAGAAGCCATCATGCTTCCTGTAGAGCCAGCAGAAGAGTGAGCCAATTAAATTTGTTTTGTTTATAAATTGCCCATTCTTATTTATAGCAGTGAGAGAATGGACTAATACAAGACATAAAAGAACCACAGGGTATCACTGAAACCTTTTCAAACAGGTGGAAAAAAAAAAACATTTGAAGTTTATGCCCAACACAAGTCTTTCATAGAACTGCCAGGTAATGAAAATTAATCCAAGTTCTTGTTTGTTTCTTGCATTTATCATCTCCTTGAGGACCACAAATTGCCCAGATTTTTGCCCCCTCATTAGACATACTTAGCTGAGTCAGCACTCAACTCATATATAAATAGCAAAAACAACACATGACAGACGTAGCACATTTCTTTCTCTCAGGCTCTTCTTGCCTTCCACAGAAAATCTTTCACTGTCCACTATACTATCAGAAAATAATAAAGGAGAGACTATTTCCCCACTAGGATCCTCCTCCCAACCTCTACTTCATCAGATAAGAATCTTATTTTCTAACTCAAGGGAGCATATTCCACCGGCCACATTTCAAACCTGGGTGCTAATATTAGGAAACTGAACATTTAGAGTGCTGCTTGTGTTACTTTTATACAGTCAACCCATATTCTTAATAAGCAATATATTGTTGTCTGCCTCAAAGGATAGAGCATTGGGAATGAAGAGCAAGCATCAGTGAATGAACTCAGTAGCCACAAACAAATTACCAGAGACGTGTACCTTCCTGAGAGGTAGAGAATTATAGAGGCAATGTTGCATGATGCGATATGTAAGTACAGCCTTGGAAGATCATATGTGGATGGAAACCAATTAAGTAAAGCACTTAGGAAAATTGCTTTCTACTGTCTGAATAAGAATTTATCATGAGACATAGTTTTTAAGTGAAAAACTTTATATGTAAACCTGGACTAAGTGTTTTGTCCAAGGTGACACAATAAGGCAGGCAATCAAGATAAAAATAGAATGCTTGAAACCAGCCTCCTGATCTAATCACCAAACACTTTGCAAGTTTATCTCTGAAGAGGACCTAATGCAAAGTAGAACCTTTAGAGTGAGAGGTCAGCATAAGAATTGCAGCAGCCAACTGGGCAGCAATAGAAATGGAATTGATTACTTCCCTAAAAAATGATAAAATGTTATCAATAATGACACAACAAAAGAAAAAAATGCAGCGATACGCATCATGAAGGAGAAAGCATTTTCTCCACTAAAATACCTTTTGTTAATCATAACCAGTCATTAAAGAAGACATGGTATCAGACCTTCTTTAATCCAGGCATTCTGGCTGAAGCTATAAACAAATAATTTCATTATGTCTTTGTCTATTAAAAAATCTATTTTGGTATGATTTCTCTCACTCATTCAAAGTTTTACAGAGCATCTGCTAAATATCAACTCCTGTGAAGGGGATATCAAAATCGAGGGGGCATATTTCCACCTGTCAAGGATCTCAAGTTCTGTTGTTCATGAGTGCTTAGATAATACTTGTGGATGCAAAGTGGTAAGTGCTCTAAAAGAAATAAGGTTAAAGTCCTGTGGGAATACAATAGGGGGCAGAAAGAGAGTGAGATTAAGAAAGAAAGATACAGAAGTTCTGCTCTGGTGGAGTTAAATCAAGCCACAGGAGCTGAAGACTTTGCAGGTGGATACAGGGGAATACCGTAGAGCAGAACAGAATTCCGGGCAAAGGGAATAACTTGAGCAAAAGCTCTTCTACTTTATTTAGCAAATTTCCCTTTTCAAGCATTTATTTCTCACCTCAACCCAAGCTTTATTCCCCATTGGCTGTTTTAAGTTTCTTAATCTTGATGATTTTCAGTTTCCTGGCTTATAGGATGGTGATACCAAGAGTGTCTTTCTAATATTGTTGTCATGAGGATTAAGTGAGATATTCTTTTCAAGGACTTCAATAGAAATCTGGTAAATTGTGGGCTCTACAATAATTGTTATAATTATTTACTCAGTGAATACAGAATATGAACTCTCTCTTTCTCCATGCTGAATATGAGTTACATGAGACATCACTGGTCTGACTTATCGAGGAGAACCATAAGTCATGTCCAATCGATGATATTGCCTCAGTGGTTTCTCACATGCTTTGAATACCACAAACATTAGATGGATTAGGTAACGATTCCCTGAGAAGGATGCATTCAATTAGTTAGTCATTGCAAAATAAGAAATGAGTAAACAAGATTTAACTAGCAAGAGCTGCAAAGTGCAGACCCCAAGGAGATGGGAAGCAAGCAGATATATTTTGATATGAAGAAAAATCTGCAGTGTCACAGTGGAGAACACTTGAAGTGCAACAGAATATCAGAGGAGCAAAGTGTTCAGGAAAAAAAAAAAAATCACCTACAACATAGTTCTGACTGGTGGAAGCCCCCAAGAGACTGTAATTAGGTTATCATCTATTGGCTTAGAAGGAATGCTTCAAAAGTCCATCACATAATCAATATGGACAGGATGGTTAGGGCTACAGGGATGGTGATAAGACATAAACTATTTCTTCCTGGGAACATTCCCGCTCACCCCCACTACTTCAAGCTACTCAGAGAAAGTTACAAACAATTTATGAATAAGATGGTGGAAGGAGGAGTACAAATTAAAAATCAACACACACTTGGGTGTTATTAAAAACTCATTTTACTGAGAAAGGCATTTTGTTGTTGTTGTTTTTAAGACAGAGTCTCACTCTGTCACCCAGGCTGGAGTGCAGTGGCGTCATCTTGGCTCACTGCAACCTCTGTCTCATGGGTTCAAGCTACTGTCTTGCCTCAACCTCTCGAACTACTGGGATTACAGGTGCGTGCCACCATGCCCTCTTTTAATAGAGATGGGTTTCATCATGTTGGCTAGGCTGGTCTTGAACTCCTGACCTTAAATTATCCACCCACCTCAGCCTCCCAAAGTTCTGGGATTACAGGCATGAACCATCGCGCCTGGCCTGGAAAAGGCATTTTATGTTGTTGTGAGCAGGTACTCTTCTCTAAGAATTATTGTGAGTGTGAATGTGTTTGTGGCGAGGAGGGGTTGCACAGGATGCATATAAGAAGTATCTAAATATACCCTGTATTTGTCACTTGAGAGTCCATGATATAGTTTGAAGAATAATTAAGACTGAATCGCCCATTGAAAAGTGACACAGACACCCATGCTCTCTTAGGAAGGAAGAGAAAGTGGGGGAAAAAAATGACTTCTTACTATGTGAATTGCTTTATGAAGAGGAGCCCAGAGAAAATATGAGGAAAGGCTTATTTCCAAACCTAGTCTTCTCTGTGTATTTTATCCTAGATTAATTTTACACATACAAAAAATGATTCTATTTCTGCATGGTCTTATTATATCTAAATTATTCTGGAAGGTTCAGTGCTCTGAGGCGTGGACAGATTTTGTATTTTGTATTTTTTTTTATTTTTTTATTTTTTGGTTAGTAGCATGAAATAAGCCTCAATCCACAAAGTGACAGTCACAAAATGCTTCCCATATATATACTGTACCTAATATTTAACAAAAACTACATCAACAATAACCTTGAGACAAAAACACAAATCTACCTTAATACATTATTGATATGCTTTGACTGTGTCCCCATCCATATTTCATCTTGAATTGTAGTCTCATAATCCCCACATGTCATGGGAGGGACCTGGTAGGAGGTAATTTAATCACGGGGTTAGTCACCCTCATGCTGTTCTCATGATAGTGAGTTAGTTCTCATGAGAACTGATGGTTTTATAAGGGGCTTTTCCCCCTTTTGCTTGGCACTTCTCTTTGTTGCCGCCATGTGAAGAAGGATGTGTTCACTTCCCCTTCCACCATGATTGTAACTTTTCTGAGGCCTCCCCAGTCCCGCAGAACTGTAAGTCAATTAAACCCCTTTCCTTTATAAATTACCCAATCTTGAGTATGTCTTTATAAGCAGCGTGAGAACAGACTAATACAATTATCTAAACCAAAACCTTAGCATAAGGAAAATTATTACTATCCAAATTTTAAAATTGAATAAGATTAAATGGAGAGCTTAGCACATATAGAAAAATAAACCCTTGGTGTGTTAATACAGGGGAGCAGTTAATAGTGAAGACTGTGACATCACATAGACTTGAGCTGTCCTTTACATTCTGACTCTTACTAGCCACGTGATCTTGTCAAGTCACTTAATCTAAGACTGTTTCCTCATCTGTAAAATAAAGATACTATTACAGAACTCAGAGAATTGATGAAAGGAAATAATTCATAAACAAGTACTTGGCATATGATAAAGCCCTGATAAATGATATTTATTATCATTGTCATTTATATTAAATAGCATTTTCTTTTTTTTTTTTTATTTTTTATTTTTTATTTTTTATTTTTATTATACTTTAAGTTCTAGGGTACATGTGCATAACGTTTATATCATGTATAACTCCCCAATGCAATCCCTCCCTCCTCCCCCCTCCCCATGATAGGCCCCAGTGTGTGATGTTCCCCTTCCCAAGTCCAAGTGATCTCATTGTTCAGTTCCCACCTATGAGTGAGAACATGCGGTGTTTGGTTTTCTCTTCTTGTGATAGTTTGCTAAGAATGATGGTTTCCAGCTGCATCCATGTCCCTACAAAGGACGCAAACTCATCCTTTTGGATGGCTGCATAGTATTCCATGGTGTATATGTGCCACATTTTCTTAATCCAGTCTGTCACAGATGGACATTTGGGTTGATTCCAAGTCTTTGCTATTGTGAATAGTGCCGCAATAAACATACGTGTGCATGTGTCTTTGTAGTAGAGTAATTTATAATCCTTTGGGTATATACCCAGTAGTGGGATAGCTGGGTCATATGGTACATCTAGTTCTAGATCCTTGAGGAATCGCCATACTGTTTTCCATAATGGTTGAACTAGTTTACAATCCCACCAACAGTGTAAAAGTGTTCCTATTTCTCCACATCCTCTCCAACATCTATTGTTTCCTGACTTCTTAATGATTGCCATTCTAACTGGTGTGAGATGGTATCTCATTGTGGTTTTGATTTGCATTTCTCTGATGGCGAGTGATGACGAGCATTTTTTCATGTGTCTGTTGGCTGTATGGATGTCTTCTTTTGAGAAATGTCTGTTCATATCCTTTCCCCACTTTTTGATGGGGTTGTTTGTTTTTTTCTTGTATATTTGTTTGAGTTCTTTGTAGATTCTGGATATTAGCCCTTTGTCAGATGAGTAGGTTGCAAAAATTTTCTCCCATTCTGTAGGTTGCCTGTTCACTCTGATGGTAGTTTCTTTTGCTGTGCAAAAGCTCTTTAGTTTAATGAGATCCCATTTGTCAATTGTGGCTTTTGCTGCCGTTGCTTTTGGTGTTTTAGACATGAAGTCCTTGCCATGCCTATGTCCTGAATGGTACTACCTAGATTTTCTTCTAGGGTTTTTATGGTATTAGGTCTAACATTTAAGTCTCTAATCCATCTTGAATTAATTTTCGTATAAGGGGTAAGGAAAGGATCCAGTTTCAGCTTTCTACTTGTGGCTAGCCAATTTTCCCAGCACCATTTATTAAATGGAATCCTTTCCCCATTTCTTGTTTTTGTCATGTTTGTCAAAGATCAGATGGCTGTAGATGTGTGGTATTATTTCTGAGGACTCTGTTCTGTTCCACTGGTCTATTTCTCTGTTGTGGTACCAGTACCATGCTGTTTTGGTTACTGTAGCCTTGTAGTATAGTTTGAAGTCAGGTAGCGTGACGCCTCCAGCTTTGTCCTTTTGACCTAGGATTGTCTTGGCAATGCGGGCTCTTTTTTGGTTCCATATGAACTTTAAAGCAGTTTTTTCCAATTCTGTGAAGAAAGTCATGGTAGCTTGATGGGGATGGCATTGAATCTATAAATAACCTTGGGCAGTATGGCCATTTTCACGATATTGATTCTTCCTATCCATGAGCATGGTATGTTCTTCCATTTGTTTGTGTCCTCTTTGATTTCACTGAGCAGTGGTTTGTAGTTCTCCTTGAAGAGGTCCTTTACATCCTTGTAAGCTGGATTCCTAGGTATTTTATTCTCTTTGAAGCAATTGTGAATGGAAGTTGATTCCTGACTTGGCTCTCTGCTTGTCTGTTACTGGTGTATAAGAATGCTTGTGATTTTTGCACATTAATTTTGTATCCTGAGACTTTGCTGAAGTTGCTTATCAGCTTAAGGAGATTTTGGGCTGAGACGATGGGTTTTTCTAAATATACAATCATGTCATCTGCAAACAGGGACAATTTGACTTCTTCTTTTCCTAACTGGATACCTTGATTTCTTTCTCTTGCCTGATTGCCCTAGCCAGAACTTCCAACACTATGTTGAATAGGAGTGGTGAGAGAGGGCATCCCTGTCTTGTGCCAGTTTTCAAAGGGAATTTTTCCAGTTTTTGCCCATTCAGTATGATATTAGCTGTGGGTTTGTCGTAAATAGCTCTTATTATTTTGAGGTATGTTCCATCAATACCGAATTTATTGAGCGTTTTTAGCATAAAGAGCTGTTGAATTTTGTCAAAAGCCTTTTCTGCATCTATTGAGATAATCATGTGGTTCTTGTCTTTGGTTCTGTTTATATGCTGGATTACGTTTATTGATTTGCGAATGTTGAACCAGCCTTGCATCCCAGGGATGAAGCCCACTTGATCATGGTGGATAAGCTTTTTGATGTGCTGCTGAATCCGGTTTGCCAGTATTTTATTGAGAATTTTTGCATCGATGTTCATCAGGGATATTGGTCTAAAATTCTCTTTTTTGTTGTGTCTCTGCCAGGCTTTGGTATCAGGATGATGTTGGCCTCATAAAATGAGTTAGGGAGGATTCCCTCTTTTTCTATTGATTGGAATAGTTTCAGAAGCAATGGTACCAGCTCCTCCTTGTACCTCTGGTAGAATTCAGCTGTGAATCCATCTGGTCCTGGACTTTTTTTGGTGGGTAGGCTATTAATTGTTGCCTCAATTCAGAGCCTGTTATTGGTCTATTCAGGATTCAACTTCTTCCTGGTTCAGTCTTGGGAGAGTGTAAGTGTCCAGGAAATTATCCATTTCTTCTAGATTTTCTAGTCGATTTGCGTAGAGGCATTTATAGTATTCTCTGATGGTTGTTTGTATTTCTGTGGGGTCGGTGGTGATATCCCCTTTATCATTTTTTATTGCGACTATTTGATTCCTCTCTCTTTTCTTCTTTATTAGTCTTGCTAGCGGTCTGTCAATTTTGTTGATCTTTTCAAAAAACCAACTCCTGGATTCATTGATTTTTGGAGGGTTTTTTGTGACTCTATCTCCTTCAGTTCTGCTCTGATCTTAGTTATTTCTTGCCTTCTGCTAGCTTTTGAATGTGTTTGCTCTTGCCTCTCTAGTTCTTTTAATTGTGATGTTAAAGTGTCAATTTTAGATCTTCCTGCTTTCTCTTGTGGCATTTAGTGCTATAAATTTCCCTCTACACACTGCTTTAAATGTGTCCCAGAGATTCTGGTATGTTGTATGTTTGTTCTCATTGGTTTCAAAGAACATCTTTATTTCTGCTTCATTTCGTTATGTACCCAGTAGTCATTCAGGAGCAGGTTATCAGTTTCCATGTAGTTGAGCGGTTTTGATTGAGTTTCTTCGTCCTGAGTTCTAGTTTGATTGCACTGTGGTCTGAGAGACAGTTTGTTATAATTTCTGTTCTTGTACATTTGCTGAGGAGTGCTTTACTTCCAATTATGTGGTCAATTTTGGAATAAGTGCGATGTGGTGCTGAGAAGAATGTATATTCTGTTGATTTGGGGTGGAGAGTTCTATAGATGTCTATTAGGTCCGCTTGGTGCAGAGATGATTTCAATTCCTGGATATCCTTGTTAACTTTCTGTCTCGTTGATCTGTCTAATGTTGACAGTGGAGTGTTGAAATCTCCCATTATTATTGTATGGGAGTCTAAGTCTCTTTGTAGGTCTCTAAGGACTTGCTTTATGAATCTGGGTGCTCCTGTATGGGGTGCATATATATTTAGGAGAGTTAGCTTCCTGTTGAATTGATCCCTTACCATTATGTAATGGCCTTCTTTGTCTCTTTTGATCTTTGATGGTTTAAAGTCTGTTTTATCAGAGACTAGGATTGCAACCCCTGCTTTTTTTTGTTCTCCATTTGCTTGGCCAACATTCAAATTCAGGAAATACAGAGAACGCCACAAAGATACTCCTCCAGAAGAGCAACTCCAAGACACATAATTGCCAGATTCACCAAAGTTGAAATGAAGGAAAAAATCTTAAGGGCAGCCAGAGAGAAAGGTCGGGTTACCCACAAAGGGAAGCCCATCAGACTAACAGCAGATCTCTCGGCAGAAACTCTACAAGCCAGAAGAGAGTGGGGGCCAATATTCAACGTTCTTAAAGAAAAGAATTTTCAACCCAGAATTTCATATCCAGCCAAACTAAGTTTCATCAGTGAAGGAGAAATAAAATCCTTTACAGATAAGCAAATGCTTAGAGATTTTGTCACCACCAGGCCTGCCTTACAAGAGACCCTGAAGGAAGCCCTAAACATGGAAAGGAACAACCGGTACCAGCCATTGCAAAAACATGCCAAATGTAAAGACCATCGAGGCTAGGAAGAAACTGCATCAACTAATGAGCAAAATAACCAGTTAATATCATAATGACAGGATCAAGTTCACACATAACAATATTAACCTTAAATGTAAATGGACTCAATGCTCCAATTAAAAGACACAGACTGGCAAACTGGATAAAGAGTCAAGACCCATCAGTCTGCTGTATTCAGGAGACCCATCTCACATGCAGAGACATACATAGGCTCAAAATAAAGGGATGGAGAAAGATCTAAATAGCATTTTCAAGTCATAAAGCAAGCACGTGACAGAGCTGGAACTTAAACCAGGACCTTTTGCCTCCACATCCATGCCTCTTTACGTTTTCTACACTAGTGCCGATACTTTTCCCAGAAAAAAAATTTTATCAGTGAAGAGAAACTTCTCTTTATTTATTAATTTGTTAAAGTATTGCATTAATAGTAAGAGGAGTCTTGAGCCCCAGGAAACCTTAGAAAAAAGGTGAGAATAGAACCTTCATAGACTTTGAGAATAGATCTATATTGTACAGGAAGGAATGCTCCCTCTCTCCACGTTCAATGACAAATAAGGTAAATTCAGCAGCATCTGGTGAAGCTGTATGGACCACATCAAGTTCATTTCATTTGTAAATCAACTAAAAATAAGAGCTGTGTGTTTGCCAGTCCCTTTGCCGATGGCAGTGTGAGCACCTGTCACCACAAGGTCAACAGTGGTGCTCTGACAGTGTCAGCGCCCTGTAATACGAGGCATAAGGGACTGGCTGGCTCAGACCACGTCTGCACTGACACTGCAACAGCTTCTGTATATTTTGCAGATGACGTCAATGCAGTGCATATGATAATCAAACCAATGGATGCTTCCAGTTGAATAAATGAATACTGGGCAAGTACTATGTGAGTGGTCTAAGCCCTATAAATACAGAGGCTGAAAAATGTGAGACTCAGTATCTTCATCCCTTTTCCTCTTCCCATGTTAGGCTTCTTAAGTCTGTTTTATCCAAACTCCCCCAGCTCCCAAATTGTAGGACCAGTTGTCACCTTAGGCAGAAGATAGTAAGCACCTTTAGATCCATATTTTTAATAAAACAACTTTATTGAGAACCATATTCTTGAGTTCTGCAATAGGTCATGCTTACTAAAGTCTATTCAACAACTATTTGAGTATTCAGTGTGTTTCCAATCCTAATGTAGGTAAACAAAACAGAAAAATAGGTAAAAATGCAATTACACTTTTAAGCTATCATCTACTGGGTAGAAAGAGACAATAACATAAGTAAATGTAGAGTATCTTAGTAAAGGAATGCCATTAACAAAAAGAAAGGATAATCGGCTGGCCACAGTAGCTCACGCCTGTAATCCCAGCACTTTGGGAGGCCAAGGCGGGCGGATCATGACGTCAGGAGATTGAGACCATCCTGGCTAACATGGTAAAAACCCGTCTTCACTGAAAATACAAAAAATTAGTCAGGCGTGGTGGTGGGCACCTGTAGCCCCAGCTACTCAGGAGGCTGAGGCGGGAGAATAGTCTGAACAAAGGAGGCAGAGCTCACAGAGAGCAGAGATTGCACCACTGCACTCCAGCCTGGGTGACAGAGTGAGACTCGGTCTCGAAAAAAAGTGGGTATCTCCTCAGAGAGTTGGCTGGCAACTTTAATAAGCGTGATTAGGAGAGGTTTTTCTGAGAAATGTTTTGAAGAATGGAAGGAGTAAACCAAGCAGCTATCTAAAAAAAATGTTCCAAGCAAAGCAAACAAAAAGTGCACAGGACTAAGTGGAAGTATGACTGATAAGTTTAAAAGAACAGGGAGACAGTGTGGCTGGAGTGCAGTAGGGAAAGGAGAGCAGCAGATGAGGTCAGAGAGCTAACAGAACAGATCACACACAACTTTGTAAGCCATCATCAATATTTTTGTCCTTATTTTTGAGTGGAAGCATAATATGAACTTATTAACTGTTTAACAGGATCACTCGGGCCTGTTGCCTATTTTTGTACAATCTGTGAACTGAGAATGTTTTCTGTATTTTTAGATGGTTGAAAAAAATCAAAAGAAGAATATTTCATGACATGTGGAAATCACATGAAATTCAAATTTCTGTATTTCTGTAAAGTTCGATTGGAACAAATCTATGCTCATTCATTGACCTGTCTGTTGCTGCTTTCATGATAAAATAGCAGAGTTGAGTAGTTGTGACAGAAACTAGACAGCTCCCGAAGCCTAAAATTTTTACACCCTAGCCCTCTACAGATAAGTTTGCTGACCCCTGGACTACACTATAAAGGGCAAATGTGGAAGCAGAGACCAGTTAAAAGGCATCGTAACCACCGAAGCAAGACAGCAATGGTAACTTGGGCCAGGTGGTCAGTGGTTGGGATGGTGAGAAACAGTCAGATGTTGGGTCTATTTTTTTGAAGATGAAGCTAAGTCCATTTACAAATACATTGCACATAGGGTAGAGGAAAAATAGAGGGGTTAGGAGGATTCCAAACTGCAGTTCATCAGTCCTACTTCCAGGGCTCCAAACTCCAGGGCCACTCATTCCAGTGGATCATAGTTGTTTTATTTTCTAAAATATGCTTTCAAATTGGTCATTGTTCAAGTTCTTATTCTTGCAAACTCTTTTCTATCTCATTCTTGTCTAGGAGAGGGCGCTTGTACTTCCTTGCCAAGCTTCCCTCCAGATCAAGGTTATGCTTTATCTCTTCATTTTTCTGTCTTTGTTTACATACCAGAAAGTGGAGAGAAGAGGAAATACAGCTAAATAAAAGATATTCAAAGAGAGTCCTTGCCCTTTTTCCTACAGGTCAATACTTAGTAAGATGCAGGGATTCTTTAGAAAATCTGGTGCTGAGCAACTTTTATATTTTGTCTCTGTAAGAGAGAGATCTCGAGATTCAGAAACAGATCTCTAAAACGGCAAGCTGTTCTTGCAGAACAAATCATCTAAAATGGTGCTTTTATAAATAAAATAATTAACTTACTTGTATTTTCATACAATATTGTCTTATATAAGACTAAATAAACATTGATTCCTCATACATTTTTGCCAAAGAGCAGAAACATGAGATTTCACAAAACTTGCTATAAGAGTTTGCCAGAACTATTTTTTACTGTTAAAATTATATGATTTAATTTATAGTATTTCACTTGTGATCTACAAAGAAACTAAAATATATGTCTGTCATTAGGGCTCTGATTTTTTTTCTTTTTGTCACAGTTTTGTTAGGCATCATTTTCATCAAAAAAGGGTGTAAGTGCTTCTCTTGTGAGTTAGAATGGAGACTATTAATAAGTCAAGAAACAACAGATGCTGGCGATGCTGTGGAGAAATAGGAACAGTTTTACATGGTTGGTGGGAGTATAAATTAGTGCAACCATTGGGGAAGACATTGTGGAATGTCTTCCTTGAGGAATCGCCAACCATTATGGCAATTCCTCAAGGATCTAAAACTAGAAATACCATTTGACCCAGCAATCCCATTACTGGGTATATACCCAAAGGATTATAAATCATTCTACTATAAAGACACATGCACACATATGCTTATTGCAGCACTATTTAAAATAGTAAAGACTTGGAACCAACCAAATGCCTATCAAGGATAGACCAGATAAAGAAAATGTGGCACATATACACCAGGGAATACTATGCAGCCATAAAATAAATGAGTTTATGTCCTTTGCAGGGACATGGATGAAGCTGGAAACCATCAATCTTAGCAAACTAACACAGGAACAGAAAACCAAATACTACATGTTCTCATTCATAAGTGAGAGTTGAACAATGAGAACTCATAGACACAGGGGCAGGAACATCACAAACCAGGGCCTGTCAGGGGCTGGGGGTTAAGGGGAAGCAGAACATTAGGATACATATGCAGGCCTTAAAAGCTAGATGGTGGCTGGGCGCGGTGGCTCACGCCTGTAATCCCAGCATTTTGGGAGGTTGAGGTGGGTGGATCATGAGGTCAGGAGATCGAGACCACGGTGAAATCTCGTCTCTACTAAAAATACAAAAAATTAGCCAGGCATAGTAGTGGGCCCCTGTAGTCCCAGCTACTTGGGAGGCTGAGGCCGGAGAATGGCATGAACCCGGGAGGCGGAGCTTGCAGTGAGCCGAGATTAGGCCACTGCATTCCAGCCTGGGTGATAGATCCAGACTCCATCTCCAAAAAAAAAAAAAAGAAAAAAGATCGATGTCAAGTTGATAGGTGCAGCAAACCACCATGGCAATGTATACCTATGTAACAAACCTGCACGTTCTGTACATGTATCCCAAAACTTAAAGTACAATTAAAAACAAAAAATGATATAAGTGGGCTGGGCATGGTAGTTCACACCTATAATCTCAGCATTGTGAGAGGCCAAGGTGGGAGGGTGGCTTGAGGCCAGGAGTTGGAGGCTACTATGATTATGTCACTGCACTCCATTCTGGGTGACAGAGCAAAACACCGTCTCAAAAAAAAATAAAAATAAAAAAATGCGTAAGTGGATTAAGCTAGTTTTAAGGGTTTTAATCCATTTTTTATTTTTAGTGTTTTGTGTTTGTGAGTACCCTTGGGCTTTGCTAATATTCAAGACATTTAGGGAAGAAGAACCTACATAAAACACTAAGTCTTGGAGGCAAAATCCATTTCCTTGCATTTTAGGCTGTCTACTTCCTGCTATCCTTGTCTCCTCTTTCTGTCTCTACAAGGTTAACTTTTTGCATAGAAACAGTCTCTTTGCCAGGTCTTTTGTTCTTCTCTGGAATCAGAGGTCAAGCTCTCTGCTTATAATGTCACAACAACCCCAACTGGCTAAAGACTGTAGTGAATGCCAATTACTACACCTGCGGTTAGAAACCAATTATTTTCTCTTAAAATCATGTGTGTTGTGTAGTCAAAATGAAGAATGCAGCTTAGTAATGGAGGGCAGTCAGACTGAGCAGGAGGTGAAAGAAAAGGGCAGTGGGGTGAAAGAAAGGTTAGGATGTAGTATTCATTGAGATGAATTGTCATAGAACTACAGAATGTTAGAACTAAACAAGATCTTAGAGATCATGATATCAGAAATATACCCTTGGCCCTGACCCAGTCTTTGGAAATAGGATGTACCCCTAGCTGATGATTCAGTGATTCAGATGCTTCAAATAATATCATTTCAATTTTACATATATTCTGCAATGTAATGAAAAACTAATAAAGCTTCATTGAGAAAGTCAGATGTACCTACACATGGATACGAGTCTACCATTTCTAAGCTCTGAATCCTTCAGCAATTTAACTACCTTCTCAACATCCCAAATCTCATATAGAAAAAATGAGGACAATCGCAGCTACCTCGAGGAAATTGTGAATTTTATCCATGATGTAGGTACTAAATAATCACTTAACTAATAGTACTTTTTACCATTTTCTGTGTGTAGTTTTGTCTAAAGTGCCACTCCAACCCATTCCTACTTCTAAAGTTTTCTACAGCTCTATTTTCCAACCACCTTGATCTTTCTTGAATGCTTAATATACCTTCCTCAACCTGAGGATGACCCAAAGATCCTTGGATATTCTTTATCTTTCCTATGTCATACTGGGAATTTAAAAGTTCTCAAGCGCCCTTCTTCATCTGTCACTATTATTCCCCGATGACATTTCTTAGAACTGATCTTATATGAGGTCAGCTCCATCCTGGCAGTTGTCTTTCAGTGACTCAATGTAGAATGAGGTACAAGTGTGTGCATATGTATGCATACACTCTTCAGATACACCACATGCATACATATCTGATGGGGAGGGGACCCTGGAAGTGGAGTTGAATCCTGGTAAGGATTCTTAGGAAGAGCTAAGTCTATATCCAGAAAGATATACAGTGCTAAGAATCCATACTCCAAGCTTCAGTAAGAAGAGGCTAAAGCATTTTTCTCTTGACTGGTAATGATGAAATGATTTTCTCCTTATTTCCTCTTTCCTCTCTAGGGCAAGTGAGACTGTAAAAAGACAACTGAATAGAGAACACAAAGGTTTGACTTAATTTTCCTGAGTACAGCACTCAAATCCCTAGGATACTGCTTCTGAAAGAACATCCAAGGTTAGGAATCCTGTAGATATATTTATATTCTAGAGTCAGCTTAGGAGAGTAGAAGAGATGAAATTTTACAGCTCTCCAACACCTCTAGAAAAAGTTAAGCTCTTTCCCAAATAAGGCAGAAGAAGTGAAGTTCACTGCTCTTAGATGCTGCCTTATAAGTCAGTAATTAACCTAAGGGGAAAGGTGGTATAAAAAATTTTTTCTGCATCTATGCAAATGCCATGAAAATCCACATGTCATATTTGCATTTGTCATGGGCTCCAGCATTAATAGCATATTTAAAAGTCATGATGTCACTGCCATTAATCAGGCCCCATGGTGCCAGGCTTCAGTGTCATCCATTAATCACCAGTGTCTGCAGACACGTGTATTTGGAAAGGCCAAGTTTAGATCTATAAAGCATGATTTACTTTTTTAAGTAGCATGATTGAAGATGTATTGCCAACTTTCTTTGCTTTAGAATCTCTTACTATTGTGTCCTTAGAAAAGGTCTGGCATTTCTAAGCTGGTATTTAAACAGCTATTCCAAAACAGAATGCAGTTTTGGAGGTCCTGAAAAAGCAACTGCTGAATATCTTGCTTCACCTTCAAAAGAGTTTGGCATTCTGTTCTGGGAGTTTGGTCTTGTTCTTTCTGAGCCACAGCTTCAGGAATAGAGGAGACATCACAGGAAGGTGAAGAAGCCACACTTGCAAAGGATAGCAATCTTGAGATAGGACACTGGATCAAACTCCAGCAGATTTCTTTCTACTGGGTCTTGCTTCTTATCTGATTTCTGAAAAAAGAAGTTTGCGGAGATTTATTTGTTCGTGGGTTGTTATGCAATCCTAAGGTTGGCTGCAATACAGAAGAGTCGCAAGGGAGAATTACTCCAGTGTTTGAGAAGAGGAATTAAAAGAATAAAATGGAAGGCAGGGAGATGACAGACAAATGTAACAAAACAGAAAACCAAAAAAGGAGGTGATAGAAATAATGAGAAAATAATTGAAAAGTTAATAAAATGAAATTGATTTTATAAAAGAAAAAAAGTGAGTAGTGGAGGCGGCAATAGGGAAAGATCTGAAGGAAATCCAGGAAGAACCACGAGAATACCGTGCAAAGACTAAGATATGAGTGTGGAGTACTTATTTTCCTCACGGCAGTCTTTTCTTAGATTAGTGTGGCCTGTTTACATGTTGTTCTGGATTCAACATCAGACTGTATGCTTTATGCAGACTTATACATGTCTTAGCATAAATAAACAGTATCACCAGGCTGGGCATGGAGGCTCATGCCTGTAATCCTAGCAATTTGGGAGAATGAGATGGGAGGATTGCTTGAGGTCAGAAATTTGAGACCAGCCTGGGCTACATAGCAAAGCCCTGTTTCAAAAAAAAAAAAAAAAAGTTTTCTTTTTGGTTTGTTTTTAATTAACTGGACTTGGTAGTGCATGCCTGTAGTCCTAGTAACTTGGGAGGCTGAGGCAGGAGGATCGGTTGAGCCCAGTAGTTTGAGGCTGCAGTGAGCCATGACTGTACTACTGTACTCTAGCCTGGGTGACAAAGAGCCCCTACCTCAATAAATAAATTAAAATAAATAAATAAATAAATAAATAAATAAATAAATAAAAAATAGTATAGTCTATTTAGTCAGTCTGACAAGACACTAGAAATGTTATTATGTGAATTGCTATGTGATGCAACTCCCCCGTTATGTCAACATGATTAGAAAGGTTCAGCACTTTAATTACTCCTATTGTATATTTAAAGTCTTATAGAAAAATGAAAAAAATAATCCATACAACAATCCTTTAGGTTTCAAACTTAGAGTTATAATTCCTAGAATAGTCATGAAGATTCAGCAGGAATTTGAGCATCATGCTTTATTCAAAGAAATGAAATCAAGTTGTTGTCAATTACAGAAATCCACCAGTTTAAAATAATATTCTTTCTTTCTACAGTAGTCCCTTTCCTGAAACTCTAACTACGTGGTCTTTCATGTGCACTCTAAGTATTCATACGTCCCAGGAATGCCGTGAATGACTTCTCAGTGGAGACTAGTTAGTTAGAAGTTATTATTACTAAAAGATCAAGGTGGTGTTTCTCATGTGTTCATCCTTTCTCAGCCTTAAAAAGAGGAATAATGTAAAATACTGTTTGAAAAATGGTTTATACATTGGCTCTTGGGGCCTGAAGGAATTTTTTTTGTTTGTTATTACCTTGCCTCCATTTACACAGTTCACTTTGCTTCGAATCTCTGCTTAAAAAAGATTTTGCATGAGGAAGAAGAAAAGGAAAACTAGAGGTGAATGAGTTCCAACCACATTTTTTACTGTATATCTCTGTGACTAATGCAACATAGTCCCTGCCTTCAAAGAATTCATACTTTTGGGAAAAGGTTGGAAACAGACTCCTAAACAAGAAAGTGCCATAAATTGTTAAGGTTCTACAATAGAAGCCCATCAAATGAGAAAGCATTATTTCTACTACTGAAATAAAGTAGAACTAAAAGGGAGATTGGTAGGGGAGGGAGGGAAAATTTGGTACAGAGAACTTATATTTGGGATTAAAGTTCTAGAGAAAATAATTTTGGAGGTTTTTGTTTTGCATGCCATAACAAAAAAATGCTATTATCAGAATCTATTTCTTCCAGAAATATTCTATCTTCAACAGAAATAATTATCAGATTTTTTGTACTTGAAATTTCAGTTAACATTAGATAACTAGACATTATAGGACACATAGCAGAGTTCATGTTTCTCTCTGGAGTTTTAAAATATGGGAAAATTTCTATAGGCAAACATTAGGGTCCACCCCCAAAATATGCTGAGTTGAAGTAAATAGAAATTAAGCTTGTGACATTTTCCAATATCTTAGCACAGGGGACACTAACAGGACAGCACACCAGTAATCTAAATAAATGGGGAACACAAATTACACCAATGTTAAATATTCTTGATTTGAGATAGAAATTATCATTCTGCCTTCCTAGGAAGCAAAGTTTTGTGCATCTCTACAAATTTGAATGGCTATCAGTATATGTATTTTTAAAAATTCTACAGTTCCAGCCTAGGCAACGGAGTGAGACCCCATCTCTAATAAAATTTTAAAAATTAGCCAGGCATAGTGGTGGTGCATGCCTGTAGTTCTAGCTACTCCAGAGCCTGAGGCGGGAGAATCACTTGATCCCAGGAATTTGAGGCTGCAGTAAGCCTACTATGCCACTGAACAATAGCCTGGGAAACACAGCAAGACCCTGTCTCAAAAAAAAATTAGATAAAAAATAATAACAAAAAATAAAAGCTGAGCACGGTGGCTCATGCCTGTAATCCCAGCACTTTGGGAGGCTGAGGCAGGAGAATCTCTTGAGATCAGGAGTTCGAGACCAGCCTGGCCAACATGGGGAAACTCTTTCTCTACTAAAAATACAAAAGTTAAGCAGGCATGGTCGTGTGCACCTGTGATTTCAGTTTCTTGGGAGGTTGAGGCAAGAGAATCACTTGAACTGGGAGGTGGAGGTTGTGGTGAGCTGAGATTGCACCACTAGCCTAGGCAACAAAGCGAGACTGAAAAATAAAATAAATAATAAAATAAAATAAAATAATCTAGTCTTTTGCACATATGGAAACTTAGATTCCCTTTTAATTGTGATTAAAGTAGAAAAACGTATAAATAGGTAATAATCCTTCATTTTTCCCTCTCAGTGTTTTCACGTAAAAGACCATTTTCCTATAATAAAATTAACTTTGGGGTTCAGACTCAACCTTCATGTTTCAACATCCAAGGGAATGGTAGAAAGAAAGTGTTAATGATAAGAGCTATAAAGTCTCTCTGGACAACAAAGAATTAGACCCAATTTTTATCAATATTTTCTCTACACACACACATTCTTCTCAAAAATTCTTGTCATTCAACTGTGACCGAGGGGAATGAATATTTCACAAGAGGATTGATCCCATCCTGCAGGCTGGTTACTTTTACTCTAAGATGTCTCCAAAGAATCATGTAACAACAGCCTCTTCAAACCATTATTATTTTTTTTTTGGTCTTTGATCATTCTCTTTTTGTGGGGATAGCCTTTGTCCTTTGCTCATCATTTTCCCACAGGGACCCAAACTCCAAAAGGCAGAGCAGGTACAGGAAACAGAAGCAGAAGTGGTCCTATTTGGTCCAAAAACTAGAAAAACACTCAGTCTTTAAAATTAGATCCTTTCCTTGACCGCCTATCTTTTTCCTTAATCTGTTTCCTTTATAAGAGGACAATTCCAGTAGAAACATATCCTGTCTTCTTTTTGCAGCCTTATTCAGTTTCTCCAGGTAGTTAGGTCTTTGGTCTTCCTTACTCCAAGAGCAGTATCTTTGTTATTGCATTCATTCCGCTAGAATAGAAACTTTTAAAAGAGAAGATAGGCTTTTTTTTTTTTTTTTTTTTTTTTTAGATGGAGTCTCTGTAGACCAGGCTGGAGTGCAGTGGCACGATCTTGGCTAACTGCAACCTCTGCCTCCTGAACTCAAGCAATGCTCCTGCCTCAGCCTCCCGAGTGGCTGGGATTGCAGGTATGTACCACCATGTCTGGCTAATTTTTGTATTTTTAGTGGAGACAGGGTTTCATCATGTTGGCCAGGCTGGTCTCAAACTCTGAACCTTAAGTGATCCTCCTGCCTCGGTCTCCCAAAGTGTTGGGGTTACAGGCAGAATGGCTTAATTTATAATGTTGAGTGGATGAATAAATAATAACAGTGTTTAGTAAAGAATCTGGAGCGAAGTCTATCAAGTCAATGGCTTTATTTAATAAAACTATTATAATATACTAATTAAACATGCACATAGATAATAGCTACTGTAAAAGTACCAAAGTATTGACTAAAAAAGTAAGTTGGACTCTTGAGTTATTTCATGAGACCGTTCAAATAAGAGAAATCCAAAAAGCTATTGTCAATGCTTTTCATAACAATACACAAGATAACATTTCATCTGTGGAATTAGGTGCTGCTATAACCAGGCCTCGAAGAGAAGGCAAAAGCATTACACTTGTACGACTGATCAGGAAAACACTCTACCTCCTCCTTCCAAAGAACTAGTGAAAAACAGTATCAGGAAGTGAGGAGATGAAACAGTTTTATGGTAGCACCTGGGAGTGACTTGAGGAACAGTCCAATGTTGTATTTTAGCCATGGATAAAGATGGGGCAAGAAAATCCTAAAATGAACCTTCTATTTATGACTGCTGACAAAGAATTAGACCAGAAGCATAAAAGAAAAGAAAAAAAAAGGCAACTAATAGGTGGTCATATTAGAAAAGTCTTAGTGTAGAAACCAATCCTAAATTATTAGAAAAAATATGTCACATATAGTTATACTGTCTCTTAATGTTCCACTTCAGGTAATTCAAGAAGCCTTCCAGGTTTGGTTACGAAAATAGAGCAATCACTCTGATCAGACACAGAATAGTAGTGCTTCAGATATACAATATGTTTTTAAAGGTGTGTATGAAGCAAACATTTTACATTAATTCCATGTTATCATTTATTTTCATTAGAATAAGGATGCCATGAAACATATTTGAGGCTTACTTAAAGAGAAAAAAATAAACTTAAGAATTGTAATGATTATTTCGACATTCACACTTTTTTTCATACAACATCTGCCTGGAGCTCTTCTCAGTCTCCTCAGCCAGAAGCTAATCAAACTTCCAACTAATCCACATCATTGGATTGAGACTTCTGCTTCCAGCTATGACAAAATACCTTGTAACAGACTAACACTCCCACTGTGAACAACCATAAAAGCTCCATAAAATACAAAACACATATGAATGGATCAGAAAGCAACCACAGCAGCCAGAATATAATGATCGAAGATTCCAAGAAGGTAAACACATTGAAGTAAATCCGCCACTGCTTTTCCCCTCAAAGCGTTTGCCAGTTTGTAAGCTGTGCAGGATTGAAAGCACAAGCAGAAAGTAGGAGCTCAAAACTTTTGACAGGCTTGTGAGACTGGGGAAATGAAAATTGAAGTTCAGGATTAGCAAGACAGTCAGGATATCAGGGGCTGAGATGGAAGGAAAAAGGGAACCTCAGACCAGTGAACCCATCTTTACATGCCAATTTTTGTATTTGAAGTTTGCTAAGCAGTAGTAGGGAAGAGACCTAGAGGCCAAAAGGAAAAACAAAACAAAACAAAAAAAAGGGCAACTAAGAGAACAAAACTAAGCAGAGCCTTCAATAGTCTCCAGGGGCTGAGAAGACAAAAATTGGAGTTCAGTGCCAGGTAAGGAAGGGTACACAGCCCAGGCTTTTTGTTGAGAACTCTGAAAATCTACAGCCTAGGAATAAGAGCACTCTCAAAGACAGAAAATTAGCCTCAAATCACCTCAGTGCCTTATTGGGTCAAGCTGATCAATTCCTAATTCGTGCATTCTCAATAGGAGTGATATCGCTTCCAAGGGAGTGAAGATTGTGGTCCTTGGATAGTAAGAAAAAAAATCTTGGATGTTTAGTTTGTAGCCACCAAACCTTGACTCTACTCAACAAGATCATATTCCTTAATACTTATTTTTTTTCATCGGTTTTCTTGGGCATCACATGAGCAACATTGACAGTAAGCTCACAGGAGATAAACAACATGTATACAAGGTAAGTTCTACAAATCTCAGCTAAATGGTTATCTGTGATGGGGTGACTTTCTTCTGATTGATTGTTAAATCTCAGTCATATTACCAGAAGCAGATTCCATGAGCCTAAAACATGACTACTTTATGGATGTTATTGACGTTTGATCCATGGTGTATTTACATGTGACTTGGACTTTGAAAATGTAATAAAAATGGTTTATATTTTATAATTATATTCTATGAAAATTATTCAACCCATCATTAATTATGTCACATGCTTAAAAGAACAAGTGTCAATAATATCTGAAGGAGTATTTGGCACTACTTAAGTTAAAAATTATTTTTTCGTATCATGTAAAAGTTAAGAAAAATTCACTAAAAATAATTTTAAGGAATGATTTTTTCAGTTGATTTACCTTTGGCAGAAACATTAGTTTTAAATGATTTTAATGTGTATTGCTATTATTATTATGTATTTATATAAATTGCTAATTTTGCATATATAATACATTGAAAGTTGCTCAGAAAACACAGTTGCAATGTTAAATGTTAAGAGCTTTTAAGTTGTTAAATTAACATTAACAAATTATTTTAGGTTCTGGGATACATGTACAGAACATGTAAGTTTGTTACATAGGTAAACGTGTGCCATGGTGGTTTGCTGCACCTCTCAACCCATCACCCAGGCATTAGGCTCCACATGCATTAGCTGTTTGTCCTGATTAACATTTGTCTTGTTTTGTTTGGTTTGAGATGGGGTCTTTTTCTCTTGCCTAGGCTGGAGTTCAGTGGTAGAAACACAGCTCACTGCTGCCTTGACCTCATTGGCTCAAGTGATCCTCCTACCTCAGCCTCCCGAGTAGCTGGGACTACAGGTGCACACCACCAGGCCCAGCTGATTTTAAAATATTTTTTGTAGAGATGAGGTTTCCCTTTGTTACCAAGGCTGGTCATGAACTTTTGGCCTCAAGCGATCCTCCCACCTCAGCCTCCCAAAATGTTGGGATTACAGGCAAGAGCTAACGTACCTGGCCTAAATTAACTTCTAACTTAATTTTTTTATTCAAACATTCTTAATCATGTATTAAATAAAAAAGAATAAGCTTTATGCTTACTCTTTTTATGTATAAAGCACAAATATAGAGACATTCAAAAACAGATATGCAGTCTACCTGGGGCATGACATTACAATTTCATGGGAGGAATGATTAGAAACAAAATGTCTAAAAAGTCTGATTAGTAAAGTAATAATTTAAAATGCTTAAGAAATGTGTCCTAATCAGTCTTCCAGAGGAAAGCAAAATTTTCACTGGAGGAAGGTAAAATTTTATCCAGAGCCTCTAAAATGTAACATGGACAATGTCTGGTGCCCAGTAAACAATTATCAGTTGTGCAAAGAATGCAAGATCAAAACCACAAAGAAGAAATATATAAATACAATAGAAACAGGCCCATAGATAAAAATAAATATTGGCACTATTAGACATAGGCTTAAAATTACTATGCCAAATATATTCAGAAAATAGATGACAAGATGGGAAATTTCACCTGTGAATTGGAATCTACAGGAAACAGTGAAATAGGAACTAAATAGAACTAAAAATGTAATAACTGAAATCATTAACTCAATACATGGTTTAACAGCAGATACAGCAGAATAAGAGATAACAGAAACAGTAGTAATACTTGAAGATAGACTGGCAAAGAATTCTTTATATCAGATCAAATACACTAAGGCACTGATTTAGGAAGCCATATAAATCCCAAGTAGGATAAATACAAAGAAAACAATATCTGAGTTTTGTTAGTAACACTACCAAAAGTGAAAGAAGTTAGAGGGGAGAAAAAGAACACCTTGCATTTAGGCCGGGCGCGGTGGCTCAAGCCTGTAATCCCAGCACTTTGGGAGGCCGAGACGGGCGGATCACGAGGTCAGAGATCGAGACCATCCTGGCGAACACAGTGAAACCCCGTCTCTACTAAAAATACAAAAACTAGCCGGCGAGGTGGCGGGTGCCTGTAGTCCCAGCTACTCGGGAGGCTGAGGCAGGAGAATGGCGTAAACCCGGGAGGCGGAGCTTGCAGTGAGCTGAGATCCGGCCACTGCACTCCAGCCTGGGCGACAGAGCAAGACTCCGTCTCAACAAAAAAAAAAAAAAAAAAAAAAAAAAAAAGAACACCTTGCATTTAAAGGAATAACTATAAGAATAAGAGCTGGAGTTTTGTTTGCTGTTTGTTTCAATTTTTTATTGACACATAATATTTGTACATATTTATGAGGTACATGTTATTTTTTCACATGCATAGAATGAACAATGATAAAGTCAGAGTGTTTATGGTACCTTGAATATTTATAATTTTTATGTGTTAGGAGTACCTTAAGTTCTCTCTTCTAGCTATTTTGAAATATATAAAACGTTGTTAATTATAGTCACCCTACTCTGCTATTAATCATTAGAATTTATTCATTCTATCTTACTGTATATTTGTACCCATTAATCAACTTCTCTTCATCCACTCACACACCCTTCCCAGACTCTAGTAACTATTTTTATACTCTATTTCCATGAGACAAACTTTTTTTAGCTCCTACATATGAGTGAGAGAACATGAAATATTTTTATTTTTGTGCCTGGCTTATTTCACTGGTCATAATGACCTCTAGTTCCATCCATGTTGCCGCAAATGACAAGAATGTATTCCTTTTTATGGCAAAGTAATATTCCATTTTATTTACATACATAATTTTCTTTATACATTTATCTACTGATAGACACTGAGGTGTTTCCAAATTATTGAAACAGCTAAAAGAATGATTGCTGAAATTTTGACAAAAATAGTGTAAGATGGATTATGAATGACATCTTCAAATGCTAAAGAAAAAGTAAATTTTCGGGGATTCTACATGCCTCAGTTACAAGTGTTAACCATATACTAGAAAAGGTGTAAACTGAAACCACAGGAATATTAGAAGTTGTTTTGTAGAAGCTCTTATGCAGACAGGTAACTGTCAACTGAAGGTTTCTATGAGCTCAGTTTATGCAAAGGAAATAAACAAATTTCTATTCTCATCTCCTTTCTTACACACAAATCCAAGCCCATCTTTTTCAGTTCAGAATATAACTATTGTTCTTGACCTGATTCTCATATGCATCCCAACACGTATTCCCTCAAACACCGTAGTAACTTAAAAACAAACAAACACACACATATACCTGTCATCCAATTTATCTAGATATATTTGATATGGTCTGGCTCTATGTCTCCATCCAAATCTCATCTTGAATTGTAATCTGAATTGCAATCCCCATGTGTTGGGGGAGGGACCTCATGGGAGGTAATTAGATCATGGGGGCGGTCTCCCCATGCTGTTCTCCTGATAGTGAGTTCTCATGAGATCTGATGGTTTTATAAGGGGATTTTCCCCACTTCCCTTATTCTTCTCCTTCCTGCTGCCATGTAAAGAAGGACATGTTTGCTTCTCCTTCCACCATGATTTTAAGTTTTCTGAGGCCTCCCCAACCCTGAAGAACTGTGAGTCAATGAAACCCCTTTCCTTTATAAATTACCCAGTCTCAGGCAGTTCTTTATAACAATGAGATAACAGACTAACACATTATCTTAACACAAATTTTTTTATATCTTATAATAAACCACAAAAATAATAACAGTACAATAATTGTATTGTTCGTGGCACAAAATCTATTATTTTTCTTACTCTGACATCTCCTTAAAAAATAATAACCTCTTCTCCAGGTCCTTATATCTCCAATCCAGATTACTACACTGGACTATTATTCTGTGTTGTTTTCTTCATATATCTACTCCTCAGAGGCACCTGAATGAAGATATGACATCACATTATTCATACTTAATTCCTTGCCTTGGGATAAATTCCAAGTTCATTAATATACCATGAAAGCCCATTTTATCAGCTAAGGCTTGATTAATTCTCCTTTTTTTCCCTTTAGTCTTTGGAGCTACTTTTAGTTACCCTATACTCCACCACATACACACACACACACACACACGCGCACACACACACACACACACTCCATACCCTGTTCATAATATTCTCTCTAGTTAGACTAGCTTCTCCTTCTTCCTCACAAAGCTAAATCATATGAATCCTTAAAAAAATCCGTTTAGGTACTATGCTCAAGTGGTCTATTACGAAGTTTTACATTAGGGTATAGCACTTTTTCTCCATATTCTCTTTATATACTATATTGAAATTTATGAATAAATTTATGTATACATAACAGTATACATTTGTTCCCATTCTACTAGAATATAATCTTCTTTAGCTCAAGGGTACTAGAGCCAGTACGTGTCTCAGCAATCAGAAGACTGTAGGTCCTCAGTATGTGTTAAAATGAGAATAATGTAGCTCCCAAGAAAATATAAGATCTAAAATGTAGGCTCATTGGCCACATTAAATTTAGAATATTCAGTGGCACTTCTACTTCTGCTCTGGACCTATATATCAAATTATTTGCTACATGGGTTATATTCTTCTCTGGTTGAATTCCATGACTGAAAAGATTAGATGGCAAGTGCCAGGGTATGGCAAACATCATCTGTTGCCAAATCATACCTGATTCAGTTGTAACTATGGGCTTCAAAGACGCAGGCAGGTGAAGGCTCTCATTCATTTGAATGCAAGCTCTTTGTGCCTTTTTTCTTTTAAAAAATCTGAATTGCTTACCTGTTCCTGTTCCTTACCCGTTGATCCTATTCCCACATTGGCATTTGCACTGAATTCTGATTTTATTCTGATTATCTAGAGTGGAGGTCAGCCTTGTTTTAAGATTTGGATTGCCACATGACCCACAATCCTGCCACTCATAGTCCTGCCTTTATGCAGAATAGCTGCCTTGCTATGAAACAAAAGTTTTGATTCTTTCTTTAACACAGCAGTGTCTAGTTTGATTTCCTAAGCATCAGTACTGGATTCTGACCTTGAAGTTCAATAAATAGTTCATGGAAGATAAAAAAGGGGTCTACTTCCTGAATAAGTGTATCTTTTCTTGATTAAAATCATTCTCTTGAGAAATACTCACTAGACATTGAATAACATAATAAAAATAGTTCATTATAACAAAATTGTTTAACTTCTTCAGACATAATGGAGGAAGAAAGAAGACAGACAGAAAACAACTTCCTAGTAAAATTTCATATAACTATGAGGCTACTTTTAAACCTTCAAAAGACTTGGTTACTTTTCCAGATTTGACCTTTCTCAATTTTGGATACACACTGTACAATAATTCCCATGGTGCAATCTAACAATATTGAGTGCCCTCTGAATACCTAGTACTGAAATTGACCTAAGGTTCTGAAATATATTAACCCGTTGCGGGTAAGAGAATATAGTTTGAAAGAACTTCATAGTCAGTTTCATGATGGAATTTTACAAATATTAATTTTCCAAATTCAAAAATATGGTATTTATTAATTCAATAAATGTTTATTAAGCATATATTTGATCTAGGCTTTGTGCAGGATACCAGGGATATAAAAATGAACAAGGTATGTACTCCTCCTCATAGACCTACAGATATAGATAACTAAATAAATAACCAAAAATTATATAAGTGATAAGGAAAAAATATAGTGTTCCAACTGCAAATAGCAACAACACATAATCTGGTTTAGGGGTTATCTGAAAGGAAGTGCTTCCTAAGAAAGCATGAAAAATAAGAAGGAGAATGTAAGTTCAGTAGAAAGGATGAGGAGTGAACATCAAAATTATATCTGGCTAAACAGTGGGATCAACTAAGAACCATGATAAAAATTAGAGTAACTTACAGAAAACTTCTGAAAGAGAAACTTCTCTGACAGGTGTTGATTTAGAAAATCACTTTTTCTCATCTGTACTCAGAGATAGCTTCAATTTTTACCCCAAAAGGAAAGACCGAGGTTTCATAATATGAAAATTATGTTTCTCAGCATTGCTGAAAATAGGAGATTATGTGAGGGGAAATTCCATTATCTCAGCCAACACAAATGTTCAAGAATTCCAGCTATAAAAGAACGCTAATCATTCTAATTATCCAGATGTTGTTCCT
The DNA here is from genome assembly GCF_009764315.1 of Trachypithecus francoisi. Taxonomy (NCBI): domain Eukaryota; kingdom Metazoa; phylum Chordata; class Mammalia; order Primates; family Cercopithecidae; genus Trachypithecus; species Trachypithecus francoisi. Next base: position 71,432,153 of record NW_022681453.1, on the reverse strand, counting down.
TTGGATGGAAAAAAAAAAAAGAAGAAGAAGAAAGAGGTCAGGGGGGTGCCTGAGAGTCCTGATGTCACTGCCATACTGCCTCAATGATGGAAAATAACTAGTCCAGGAAAGAATAAAATGGCCTGTCTTACTGCCTAAGCTTTGTCCACAGAATGAAATCTTAGCTAATAGAAGTGGCTGTCATCTGCTGTACAGAGTGGAGAGGGAGGGGAGGGGGACATATCTCAACTTACATGTGAATCGACACTATTCAGACATGTCTGTCCTGGCTCTCAACCCTCTTTTCAACCTGGAATGGAAGTTGATGTGTATAAATCTTCCCTAATGGATGGGGTTGCCCACAGTTTGCCATGCAATTCCCTGACAAGAGATTCAACATTCTGTCTGACAAGAAAAACAAAGTCAGAACTTTCTGCTTATTCAACCAGGAGACAGGGTGACTGTCCCTGATCATTTTGCTTCCTCTGCTCCAATTCCTACCCACAAACCCAATTATGATCAAATCTACCATTCAGTGAGAAAGAAAACATGGTAAAAAATAATAAAATTTTAAAACTTTATTTGTCCCTTTCTGGATTACCCAGTGATTTGTGTAAATTATGCTTGATGACCTGAAACAGTACTTTTAATTTTCTAAAGCCACGTGACACTTTCTTCAAACAAAACTTTTTGAGCAAGTCCGTATTTAAAACAGATGAAATAATGCTGCGTTGGTTCAGCTCGAGCCCTTCTCTAGGAACTGTAAAGCCTAAGCAGTCTCATCACCCTGAGCTAGGCACCAGGGAGCCACACTCCCATAAAGAAGCCATCTCAGATCCATAAGGATTGTCCCAACTGTCTCTCTTATTCTTGCTTGCTTCAGTCACCACTGCTAACCTGGACCTCACTGGATATTTGTTTTCACCCAGACTCATCTCCAAATTTTTCAGTTCATCTCCTATTCAGACCCAATCTTTATCCTTTCCTCACTTCCTCAAGCTGCTTTCTACTGTTCATTTCTCAGAACATTTCCTTTACTTCCTTATCTTAGCTGAAACCTACTTTTCCTCTGAGAACAAAATTTTTCTATAACCTCAAGCAGTGATTGTGTTTTCTCTTCTATATCTCATTACCTCAAGGCCAGAAAGTGAGACTGGTGTCCTCCTTGTTTCCCCTTGTGGCTTCTAGCCTATCGCCTCCTCGTCCCTTATAAAAACCACTACTCCTTTAAGATGTCCACCATCTTCATAAATCACAGTCTTACCTTACTGGCTATAGTTACCTCCCTATCTACTTGTCACTTCCTTTATTTCATGAAAAAGGTTACCACATAACTCCTCTCCACCACAACTGTTGCCATTATTCATAGTGAATTCAATATCCACATTAATGAATCATTCAACCTGCTTCTCCTTTCCTTCAAGGCTCCATTTTCTCCACATCCTCTCACCAATTCAAGTACATTGTCAAGGGCACACTCCAGACCTTGTACTTATGAGAAACTCAATTTTAAACATTCTAATATTTAATTACTTCTTCTAATCCCCCTCCCCCACCCCCATTTGCTGTGATACTCATATTGCCACAATTCTTTCATTTCCTACTTATACCATTTATCCTCCTCTGTCTCCATTGTTTGCTTACCTGTCATTGTTTACATTCTCTTTGCCAATGCTCTCACCTCCTTCTGTTAGAGTCACCTGGTAAAACTCCAACTTTGAGAGTATTATATATGCCATTAACCTTTCCTGTATTTGTGCCTAAACAGCTAAACATCACGCTAAAAATTTCATAAAAATCACACCTTTAATCCTCTAATTCATTTTAATTGCATAATCAGAAACCTTAAATAATAACTCAATAATGTCCCGCAATCCCACCACAGTGTGCTAGAAAATTCAGTTTTATTCATCAAAAAAATTTTCATACTTTTCCCTCTCTCCTCAAAGTCCCTACAATTCCCTTTTCATTTACAGTCACCTGAAAACGTTACCTTAGATTTCATTAGGAAAGATCAGGGCAAGTCACCAACATGGACTGTCTTCATTTTCTTATCACTGGATCTGTCTATCAACCTGCCAGTGTCCACACCCCTCTTCCTCCTGCTACAACAAAAGTAGCCCTCATGCCATCAAAGTCCAGTTCCACATAGTTTCTGTAGGTTCTATTCATTTTCATCATCTCAAAGACACTAATTATTCAGTTGTTCTTCTTCCTTCAACCTGAATCCCAGCATTTCAGTCACAAACTCTGAAAAGATCTATATACATATGTTTCCTCCAGTTCCTTCCTGCACTTCTCAACCTATTATAGTAAAAATAGGTTATAAATAAAAGTACAGGGTATTATATCTTCTTTAAAAAGAATGCATCCATATGTATACATAAATTGAAAGGGTAGACATCAGAAAAGATCTAGTTCCTTCCAAGGGATGGGATTATACCTACTTATTTTCTTAATGCTTAAAGAAATCTTAGCTGGGTGCGGTGGCTCACGCCTGTAATCTCAACAGTTTGGGAGGCTGAGGTGGGCAGATTGCCTGAGCTCAGGAGTTCACCACCAGCCTGGGCAACACAGTGAAACTCCATCTCTACTAAAATACAAAAAAACTTAGCCGGGGATAGCAGTGTGCACCTGTAGTCCTAGCTACTTGGGAGGCTGAGGCAGAAGAATCGCTTGAACCTGGGAGGTGGAGGTTGCAGTGAGCCAAGATCACGCCACTGCACTTCAGCCTGGGCAACAGAATGAGACTCCATCTCAAAAAAAAAAAAAAAAAAAAAAAGAGAGAGAGAGAGAAAAAGAAATCTACTATGTTTGTGCAGTCTCCCATAACCACATATTTATAATAATAAAGATAGGGTATTAGCTAGAATTCTGATTTGCAAAGCAATTTCCTGCGTATTTTGTGAATGAATGCATGTCATGTCACTGATAACCAAGTGACCTTGGGACAGAGGCAACCACACAAAGATTCAGGACTACCCACCCTCACAATTCTAGCAGGACTTATTTCTAACATTTTATTTAGTTATCCCATATTCAATTTCAGTGATCTGCAATTCATATGCTTGCTGCCATGACTGCCATCCTTCTTTGGAAGGAATCTCTTAGAAAGTCTCTGCCCTCAGGCTAGATTTGTCATGCCCTGATAGGCAGCTTTAAAGAGTGTGTAAATGAATAATACTCTTTGAGAATAGTGAATAGCACAAGAGAAACAAGCCAATTACATTATTGAAATATTAAAGAGAATAAAATTTTGTGATAATAGGAACAAAATACAGGTAAGAAAGAGAGAGTGTATTCTTTGGAGGAAGTAGGGAGATAGATGCACAAAAGAAACATGAAGGTTTTCTTTTAATTTCTTGGGTCATTGGTGAAGAGAGGGTAGTGGGGACATTTTCTTGCACTAAATTTATGGCTGAAGCTGTTTGTAGCTCACAGATGATGACTCAAGTGTTTCTTTTGCTATTTCTCATTCTTTAACACTTTTATTTCTCCACACAGGAATGGCAAGGTGCTATCATTCTTTAATTTGGGTGCTTCTCTGGGATGCCTTCGCTTTCTTCCCCGCTCTGATTTTAATGCTTCCATGATTGGCCATTTCAGGCAGAAAACATGTTGCGAGATTTTTCACATCATAGCTCTATTAAATCAATCCTATTTGAACTCTTCCTTCTCATCACTTCACTGAAAATAACCTCCTGAGGATTGGAGGGTTTGAAAAGGGCAAAAAGCTTTAGCTATTGCTTGAAGAAAACTTTGTGTACAAAGGAAATATCAGACAGAACTACTTGTATTCACATATCATGTTTACATGTCCATTTAGGGCTGCTTTCAGAGGTCATCTGTCACAATGGCTGAACAGGGAACTGGCTGTAATGAAAAATAAGCTGAAATATACTTCATAGGAAAAGGAGAAGAAGATGCTACCCATGGTTAATGATAACAGCAATACAAATACAAAACTATGTCTGAATGCCACTAAATTGTTTAGGATTCATAGAAGTAGATATAAGAATTTCTGCAAATATTTATCACAGGATATCTACTTTCCAACTAAAAAGATTTCCAACAGGATATTTACTTTCTTTTTTCCCTGCTCCTACCCTAACCTTACATATAAAAATTAAAAAAATTAATGCCAACACATTTAAATGATTGGAATAGCAGTTTCCCAGAATTACCTACTACAGGCAGCCCTCTATTTTCATGGACAAGATCCCCTTATCCAATGAATGCAAACTTTGCTTAACAATTGAGACTCCTACACATATCACCTGACAATAATATCAACAATACTATGCAATTGTAATGCATGTTTATGGCTTACTGTTTTCAATAATGACAAGAATAAAATTTTTGTCACTATTCCAATCTCTCTATCAAAATCTGCTACTGCAGTATGTGAAAAGTTTTGAAACGTTTTTCTCAGGCATACAGGATGGTCTAAAACTCTAAGGTTTTTGTTATTTTATTTTTTCTTTTGAGACAGGGTCTCACTCTGCCACCTAGGCTGAAATGCAGTGACATGATCACATTATAGCTCCTTGCAACTGTGAACTCCTGGGCTCAAGTGATCCTCCCACCTCAGCCTTCTGAGAAGCTGGAACTACAGGTGCATACCACCATGCCCAGCTAATTTTTTAATTTTTTGTAAAGGCAGAGTTTTGCTTTCTCATAAAGGCTGGTCTCAAACTCTTGACCTCAAGTGATCCTCCCACCCTGATCTTTCAAAGTGCTGGAATTACAGACATGAGCCAAAACACTAAGTTTTTAAGGAAAATTAATACTCCCATGTTAATGCTACAGTTTTGAGCCTCATTCCGAGCCTATGGTCTTCTCCATCATTTATTTCTTTATTTCATATTGTTATATCCCCCAATTCGCTTTCCTCTTATGATTATTTTCAACACCCTATGAGAATAGAGTCCCTAAAGTAACCTAATGCAATTATTGTGCTTCATAGTTAATATGTTCCATAATGTGCATGAATACACTTTCCCATATCATCCCCATAATTACATGAGGCAGACAGTCCTTGAATGACCCTGGTTTTCCAGACTACAAAACCCAGAGAAGAGACAAGTCCAAGGATGTGGATGCAACATGTTGCACACCAGCATTAGGAGCCATTATGTCCATCTCTAACTGTGTGCGCTTTTCCTGACCGAGTCACCATGACTATGCACATACTACACTATGTCAGTTACTAAAACCAGTATGTTAAGACCTCCACACGTGAATCAACAATCTAGTCATTAGAAGAGGAAGACTTAAAGTGCAGAGAAAAGTGCATCTTGAGTATAGTATATAAGTCTGAAATTTGTGGGCATGAACATTGAAAAGCAAACTTAGATATTAAATAAATAGCACTTTTAAAGTGTTCTAAATGATGAGAAAACATGGACACATAGAAGGGGCTTGGGGCCTTTCAGAAGGTGGAGGGTGGGAGGAGGGAGAAGATCAGGAAAAATAACTAATGTGTATTAGGCTCAATACCTGGGTAATGAAATAATGTGTATAACAAGCCCCCATGACACAAGTTTACCTATATAACAAACCTGCACTTGTACTCTTGAACTTAAAATAAAAGTTAAAGAAAGTGTTTAAAGATGTCCCAATATAGACCATAGTTTAATTTTTCTTCAAATTGCACTTTGAATATTCCTACTATCTGAATTCACAAAATGAAACAACTAGTATTTAGTTTGAAAGTTGAATGCCATATTAAATAACATGTTTAAGTAAAAATTTGAAATATGCATATTAATGTCCAAGTCCAGAACACTTATGTATGTGACTAAGAATTTAATACTCCTCTTGGAAACTTTACATGGGACTTTATATATACCATTGGACACAGTTACAACCACTGTACGAAATACTTGTGTCTAGGGTCCCTACCTTACAAACATAATGCTATTTTATCAGCAGATATTCTGGGTAAAGTAGGAGGGGTGAGTGCTTGGAGAGCAGCTTGTGAATTCAGGAGACATCCATAGGTATAATGGTATAGGAACAACTACCATCATTTCTAATTTTTATAAGGACTGGCCTTTCATTTTTTATTACATACTTTGGGAGTTGGGAGCTCACACAGAAACATAATATTTAAGGTATTTTCAGGTCATTTTTAGTAGAAATATATGATTTAGCAGAAAGAAAATTAGATTTGATGGCAGAAGACCCTTTGTTCTAGTTTTGGCTTTGACTCTAAACAATTTCTCATCTGTGAAATAGGGGGATTATTAAATTCTTTCCAGCTCCTGTAGCTTTTGTGACTTAAGTGATATACTTGTCAGTTCTTTTTTTAAGACTCCTTTAAAGCCAACAGAATCTGGGGTAAGTGTGGCAGCAATGTGGGAGGGGCCCATGGGAGAGCATGTTTTAATTAAAGAATCAGGAGGAGAAAGAGGCAAAACAAAATTGAACCACTTCCAAATACTAAATAAGAGAGGTTTGCCACACTCCAGTTTTGTTTATCGTTTCTAGCTTTCAGATCCACAATCAGTCCAGCATACAGTAGTAGATAAAATACCTTTCTGCTTATAGTCCTTGGTTCTACTGACTTATTTTTCACTACGTTTAGTGCCCAAAACCAGTAAACACAGACTATATTCAATGTAATAACAGAGAAATTAGAAATATTATTGTATTGCCAAAATGAAATGACATGTTCAATTAATTTCATCAAAATAAAGTTGTTTATTTACACAAGTATCTAGCATGTTATTTTAAAATTATTTAAAAGAGATTCATGAGGCACATAGAACAAAGCAAGAATAAAAATATTGCTGTTACACAAAGAACTCTCAAGAGATACGAGAAATTGGCCTGGGAAATATTTGCAAAGCTCTTCAAACTTCAAGACAGGGTGTCTAATTTCCAAACACTGTAAACATCCTCAAATAACAATCATCTAGAATATTGTCTTTTTTAAAAAGACATGCAACATTTACCTACATATCAAACCTGCACTTCTGCACATGTACCCTGAACTTAAAATAAAAGTTGAAAAAAAATAAAAATATTTAAAAAGTAGACATGTAATCTTGGATTATTTTTCTTTCACATGTTATAATGAATGAAGGTAACATTGTTTATTTTTAAATTCCAGTTCTAAAGGTGATCATTTTTATTCAAAAAGATAAATAAATTAACCATCCATAAGAATGGAGATATGGTCATAGTCCTCCAGACAATGGCAAGTTGGTTGCATGTTGTGATCTATAAAGTACAAGAAACCAGACTTTTTGCTAAGACCAGTTTGCTGGGTAATTCAGAAGGGAGACTGTAGGGCAGCCCTGTCCAAAATAAATACAATGTGAGAAACATGTAATTTTAAACTTTCTAGCAGCCCCATTTAAAAAATTACAAATAAATATGATTAATTTTACTAATATATTTTCTTAGATAAAATATATCAAAAATATGCCCATTTCAACATATAATCAATATAAAATTATTAATGTAATATTATACATTATTTTTTCATAAGTCTTTGAAATCTGGTGTGTGATTTACATGTAGAGCCCATCTCAGTTTGGTAATGCTAAATTTTAATTGGAAATATTTGATGTGTATTTATATTTCATAAGATTTAGAGCTGGGAAAGTAAATTCACATACCTAAATTGTTCTGAGCATACTTTAAAAGTTTTCCAATAACTGAATCAAGTATAAGTTTTAAAAATTTAATTAAAATTGAATAAAATTAAAAATTCAGTTCCTCAAGTCCCAGTAGCTACATTTTAATTATTCAATAGCCACATGTGGTGGGTGGTTACAGTACTGAACAGTGCAGCTGTAGGGGAAGGAGAGGGTGGTCATGCCCAAGAGTCATGCTGATGAAGATCCTAAAGAATTTCGATAATTTAATAAGACTATGAGGAGTCGTATTTAAGAAATATAACGTTCTATGAGTTTTTAGTTTTGTTTGTTTTAGTTTCCTGAGGCTGCTGTAACAAATTACCACAAACCTGGTGGTTTAAAACAATAGAAATGTATCATCTCACAGTTCTGGAAGCTACGAGTCCAGATCCAGCAAGGCCACCTTCCCTGGGGACTTACAGGAGAATGCTTCCCTTGTCTTTTTCAGTTCCTGGTGGCTGCCCTAGTATTCCTAGGTTTGTGGCTGCACCACTCCAATCTCTGCCTCTGTCTTCACATTGCTTTCTCCTCCTGTGTCTATATTACCACCTGTTGCCTCTCTCTTATAAGGGCACTTATAAAATAGATATTGGCACTTGTGAAGGCATGTAGGATTCACTGGATTAACCCAAGGTAATCTCCTCATTTCAAGATCTGTAACTTAATTACATCCAAAAAGACTCCTTTTCTGTATAAGGTAACATGAAGAAATTCCAGGGATTAGCACTTGATATCTTTTGTTCCTTATACTATTCATAAGATCTGTGAAATCCTATTTTTTCTGTATCTGTATCATGAAAGTTCACGGTCTGGCAGAGTGGTCTCTTTCTACCTGAACAACAAATGCATTTGAATATAAACAAATCCAGGTTCACTAACATCTGCATTCCTACTCTGAAGGGCAGTGACAGAGCAGCCAGAGGGATCCTGAGCCAACAGAGCACTGATAAGCTGCAAGAGGCCTAATGGGAACAATCAAAGAGATATGAGTTGATTAACACAATCTTGATTAGCACATAAACACTTCCATTAAAACACACACATACACAGCCTATGCCTTCCTTGCAAGTGATTTGTTAGCAGAACCCTCAATTTTAAACTATAATCCTATCTGAGGTGACACAGCTGTCACTGCCCAGTGTAGAATGGTCTAGAGCACAGAATTCTCCAAAATGAAAATTATAAACTATAGAAATGAGCAGTCATAAAGAAATACAGATGCTCTTAAAAAGAAGAGATGAGCAAATGGTATGTGCACGCAATTGCACAATTTCCAGTATTCCAGAAATATAGCGATGGTGTGCATATATGTTAATATTATAATTTAAAAGATAATGACTATAAGAAAAGAGAAATATTTTTAAAACTTTTAAGAGAGGTGAAATTTGAATGTAAACAAAGTTCTGGCGAAAATAAATAAACTGAGAGGTCTCTTCACATGGCGCCTTTCTCACTGCCGAAGCTGATGGATAGGACTAAGGGTTGGGAAGAATTCTTACTGAAGCTGAGAAGTCAGTCATCTCCTGTCTCTATGAATGATGGCTCTTGATTTATGATCAGACAGCTAAAGGTAAATAAGAAGAGCACAGACTCCAAATAACAGAATATTAATAGCTCTGTTTAAAAAAAAAAAAAAAGAAAAGCAGTACTTATGACTTTATTATGGAAATTAAGCATTTAATAGACATCTATATAATCCTTTTCTGAATTGATAAGGGAAAACATCCTCAGGGAAAATAAATTTTGGTTTCTTTCTCTTTCCCTGAAGGATGGAACTTTTAACAATAGCCTGTAACAGTTTAACAAGGGCTTCCTAACTTTTCAGTTAAATCTGAATTGGGTCATTATTCCTTAATTGCAAAGCAAGAAAAACCTGTTCACAGTGTTAAACTAGGTAACAGACAAACACATTCATTTTCAGCTTTTTTTTTTTTAAACTTTCTAGAATGCTTTGGTGTTATCTAACTCATGAGAAGAAAACACAGGGTCTATTTAAAAAAAAACAACAACAACAAAACAAAAAACAACAAAGTTTTCCTCAAGTCAATATATAATAGGAAAACATATAATGGACACAAGCTTGCTATGAGATTTCATAGTCTGTGGAAAAGCCATTTCCCCACAATGGTTAAGGTTATTAAAGCACACATCAGGGCTTCTGGTAGTCACCTAATCTGTTAGAGCCTTGAGTCACTGATGAAAACAATTTCATTCTCAGAACAGTTTTCTTTTTTCTTCCTTGTTTCACCCACCATCTCTATACCTGTTGCAGCATATCCTTTTCTGATTTCAGAGAAAGTTCACAGTAAGATTGCAAACAAGTGTTGGTAATTGGACTATTACAGGCTTCCATGGATAATCTGGGTAATTCTCAGCATTGTCACCAAATGTCTCTGCAGTCTGTAAGGAAGCTGAAAGTAAGGCAAGCCCTTACATGGATTTTGAGATGGTTTCTATTTTGAAAGGCAGCCAACCACCACAATTGGCCCTAATTGCTTCTCTTGTGGGCAGTCTCAGGAGAGAGGACAGGGATGAATGAGTGAGGAAGGCTTAAACTGTTTCTCATGAGGAGCTCAACCTGTATGGGTCAAGGCTGAAGCACCCAGGGGAATGGTGCATACAGCAGGGGTCCTTACAGCTCTACCTTTCTTACAGGTAAAGGAGATGTCAGTCTAGGACTTTCCATTTAACATTCTCGCTGCAATAATCTGAATTGATTAAATGAGAAGAATGACAAAGAGGACAGAATGAGTGTCATTGGAAATGAGGGGAAGCTATTTTGGGTTAAGAGAACTGGGAGAAATAATTGGCCACTATAACTCAGGAATTCAGAGAGGTTTTTCCTCTAGCTTGAAATGTGGGATCTAAGGTTGCATCACCTTTATGCTCTTGTGAATTTGTGGGGATATTTTCTTCCTTTCCTTTTTTTCCCATTATGAAAATGATATTTAATAATGAGGAAGAGATGTTCAATTCCATTTTGAAATTATATTTGAAGAAAACTACATAAAACTAATATAAGCAATTAAAACATAAAAATCACATATTTATTTTCTATTTTAGATTTTAAAAAATGAACTTCTAATTTTTAAATAGTTTTATATGTACCCAAACATGCAAAGAGAGTAGAGTTCACATGTGCCCAATTCCTCCCACTGTTAACATTTTGCATTAGTAAGGCACATTTTGTCACAATTAATCAATATTGTTTTAATCCAAATTTTAATTAGATCTCCTTTTTCCCTCATGTTATTTTCCTGTTCCAGGATCTTATCTAGAATACCACATTACATTTAGTCACGTCTGCTTAGTCTCTTTGTGCTGTAACAGTTTATTGGACTTTCTTTGTTTCTCATGACCTTAATCTTAAGGAACATAGGTCAGGTATTTTATGGAATGCCCTTCAGTGTGGGTTTGTTTCTTTGATGTATTTTCTTATGGTTAAACAGAGGTTATTTGGGAGAGTTTCTGAGTTTGCAGGAGGAAAACCACAGAGGTAAGGTGCCATTGTCATCACAGCAAGAGTACGTATTATCAACATGACCCAAGACTCGATGATGACCTTCATCACCTGACTGATGTGGTGTTTGTCAGGTTCCTCCACTGTGAAGTTACTGTTTTTCCCTCTTTCCACACTGCAATCTTTGAAAGAATGTCACAATATGCAGCCATATTGAAAGGTAGGGAATTATGCTCTACCTTCTTGAGAGGGGAATATTCGTATAAATAATTTGTAATTCTTCTGCATGGGAGATTTGTGATCTGGTTCTTCTCTCCTATTTAATTATTTATTTATTTAATGATTTATTTATAGCAGTATGAATTCACAGATACTTATTTTATTCTCTGGGTTGTAATCCAACACTCATTATTCATTTTGTTGCTCGAATCCTTCCAGCTTTGGGTTTTGGGAGCTCTCCCAGTTGGCTCCTGTATTCCTTTGACCTTTCATTATCATTGTGGAGGGTTTTAATTTTTTTTAATTAGTTTGTTTTGTTTTGTTTTGTTTTGTTTTGTGTGTCTTTAGCTCTACGCTCATCCTATGTATTCCCTGACCCAGCCCTAGAATCAGCCATTTCTCCAAGGGGCCCTAGCTTCTTTTATTGGAGAATGACATTAGAAACCAATATCTGAATTCTGGGTATTTTATTACTTCTGGGTTGCCTTTCCTCTAGGCCCACTCAGTTGACAGAGCAACAACATATATGTATCTACGCTAACTGATGTGCATACAAATATCCATAAATACCTCTATGTATATCCATCTCTATTAAAGTAAATATGAGGTCATATTGATGTTTCCAACTGTCAACCTGTACTACATGGATCACTCTGGCCTCCCTTACACCTTGCTTACCTGTACTCTCCAACTCCAACAGTGAAAAACCTAGCTGATGCCATATGCTATCTAATTTATTTAACTGTGCAATTCCAGTATATACGTAAAGTGGTTTCAGAATTGCTAGCCCATATCACCACGGAATAAAACTTTACCAATTGGGTTATAGTGTTTATAGTTCCTTTTGCCATTAATCTTATATTGTACACTAATTTCTAAAGGTACTTAGATCTGTCCCTTTTCCCCCATCCACTTCAGTTAGATTTTTCATACATTTTCAATACGGCAAACTCTTTGTCACAGTCTGTATTACAGCCTGGAATCACCTGACCTCCTAGATGATCTTTACTGTGTATACTCTTTCGGTAGTACAATGTTATGGGTTGGATAAACGCATATTTTCAGGTGTCCAACAGTACACTATCATACAAAACAGTTTCACCACCTTACAAAATCCCGTTTTTCACCTTCACCTATTCCACTGTCCCCCTTCAACAAACCTCAGCTACCACTGATCTGTTTATCATCTCTAAAGGTCATTGTTTTCTAGAATATTATATAAATGGAAAAATGCAGTATATAGCCTTTGCAGATTGACTTCTTTCACCTAGCAATATGCGTTTAAGGCTTTGCTATATCTTTTCATGGCTTGATGGCTCATTTTTAAAAAAAAAAAATCATTGAATAATAGCATGGATCTAAGCACAGTTTGTTTATTCATTCACTTATTGAAGGACATCTTGGTTGCTTCCAGTTCTTGGAGATTATAATAAAGCTGCTATAAACATTCACATGAAGGTTTTTGTGTGGACATAAGTTTTCAAATCAGTTAGATAAATACCTACAAGCACAAATGCTGAATTGCATGATGAGATTATGTTTAGCTTGCAGACTATTTGTACCAGGAACAAAATAAGAAACCAATAGTTGACTGCACTCTTGTCCTGCTGAAAACCACACATACATGCCTATTATGCTCTCTTAAAAGGCCCTGAGAGTATTTACGTGAGGAAAAAAATGGAAAAGGATCAGCCTCAAAGTGGTGGTAAACAGAAATGTATTCTTGCCACTCTTAAAGTATGAAGAAAAGGCTGACCTTAAAACACACTCCTGCGGGGCTTCAGACCTGTACAGGCCAGCCTCGAGATGCTTTTCAGTTTATAGTCATCTTTCTCACATGAATTCTGATGGTCCAAATTCTATATGATTTTTAATTTGCTATTTAAATTGCATAAAATGAAATAAAGTGAAAGGAATCCACATAAGTGTATTTTGGGTCATTTAGCAGACCACTTTACACCACCTCACATTTCCTAACTCAACTCCATGTCCACGTTTTTATCTATTCCCCATCATAAAGGTCAAATAACATTGTGGAACACTGATGCAGAGATTTCCCAATAGTTTAGCCGAGTAGTAATACTCATTCTTGGATTCTCTCAAAGCCATATTCTTAGGACTATGTGAGAATAGTTTTGCTTTCTTTTTTTTGTTTAGAAGTGCTCTGTATATTCATTCATGAGCAATTCTGCGGTGGAGCATAGGCAGTCACAGGACGCCTTTTGAAGAAATATCAATCAAGAGAAGGAATCCTTTACTTGCTGAGAGGATGAATCAAAAGATAGAAGTACTCATTACAAAGATAGAATTCACACCTAGCCCTAGCTATTTTTTCCCTCAGATTAGACACATGCACATTTATGTTCTTTGCATACATACCTGAAATAGTTACCTAGAATTTTTTCCCGGTAAGATTAGATATGCAACCTTTGAGGCTAGAGGTCTTCCAAAACCAAAAGCCCCTGTCAAGTTCTCTGTATCTGTCTCCGGCTCTGTCTCTGTCCCTCTGCCTCTTTCTCTCTCTGTCTTTGTATGTATGGATATGTGTGTGTATGTGCACACAAGTTTGCATATATGTACTCAAATTATACCTGCACTAGAGAAATCAGAAAGCAAACAACAAAGGTCAGTGTAGATACTATTCGAGGAAATCTGACTATGTGATAGAAATTAAGTCCAGTATTTTAGAGAACTGTCGTTCGTGACTTTCTCCCTGGGAACCCTGATGACTAAATCAGGTATAGTTCTTAAGGGAGGTGGGGTGTGGTGCTTATGTGTTTCATAGGACTAAATGACTTCTCTTAGGGGGTATCCAGGCCTTTAGTATACAGCATACAGAAAGGGCCAGCGCTTCCCAAAAACAGAGCACTGCAAATACAGCTGCATGAGGAATGCCTGTGAATAGGAGGGGCTAAAGATGAACGCTCTGCTTTAATTTTCTAGGAAATCATAAACTCAAGAATTTGATAAAATTGAGTAAAAGAGAATTCCCTTCCTTTTTTGATATGTTCTATTAAAAAAAAAAAAAAAAAAGGCCGGGCACAGTGGCTCACGTCTGTAATCCCAGCACTTTGGAAGGCCAAGGCGGGCAGATCACGAGGTCAGGAGTTCGAGACCAACCTGCCCAATGTGGTGAAACCCTGTCTCTACTAAAAATACAAAAATTAGCCAGGCATGGTGGTGGGTGCCTGTAATTCCAGCTACTTGGGAGGTTGAGGCAGGAGAATTGCTTGAACCTGGGAGGTGGAGGCTGCAGTGAGCTGAGATCACACTATAGCACTCCAGGCTGGGCAACAGAGCAAGACTCCATCTTGGAGGGAAAAAAGAAAACAAAACAAAACAAAACAAAAACTTGTGATTGCAACTTTCCACATCACAACCAAACTTCCTGCTCTCCAGTCTGACCCTTTAATATTTCAGAGATGTACCCCTTACAGACTTGATACCTGCTTGATCCTAGTTCTGTGGACCTTGATTCAATTCTGACCCAAACTTGGAAGCTTCTAATTTGCATTTTCCACAATCCTGTCTTGAAGGCTATTACTCAGACTGCTTTGACCCTCAGCCTTGTGCAAATGCAGCTCTGATGCTTTGGAAATAAAGCAAGACCTTGCATTTACTTTAATGTCTCTTGCTGACAATTGTTCCACTTTATCACTCCAAATGAACTCTCCCTCCCACACCAAGGTCATGCTCTGACTCCCGTGTCTCTGCCACTACCCTTCTTCCTAATTATTGCTTTTTTCTAAAAATGTCGCTGCTGTTTCATTATTCTAATAGTTCCAGTAGTGTAGACAGCACGGGCATTTAGTTGAAAATATTATAGAAAACAGAGGAACACCTATAACCCAAAGTAGCAAGGGATTTTTTAATATTTAAAAGAAAATTCAAGATGCTGAAGTCAAACTCCACAGCCTTCACCATTCTGCTGAAGGTGAGACCTATATGTGGACAACCGTGCTAAACCCAAGAAAAGCTGTGAATCGAATACATTTTCATATATACCTGGCAAAGACCCCTTTTCACTTTGTACAGTTTACAGAGATGGTAGAAATCTTCTATAAAAATGTGTTTTACCATTGTTTATTAATCGAGATCACTATTGTGAAATTTGAGAGAAGGTTAAAGGAAGCAGATAGTTCCTTTCCCAAAAAGCTCAGAGAAGACTAGTTTCAAGAGAAGAAAATAACTTCATGAATACTTTTAAAATTAAAGCGATCAAATTGTCTAGGCAAACTGATGTGCTGTAAGATCCACAGCAAAGTCTGGGAGGACTTGTCTGTGGGAGGTGGGGTAGGAAGTCCCATGCGGGGAAAAAATTAAATGTGTGACCAGCCTATGTGTGGGGGTGATATGGTCCTTTTAATTTATTTTTTTGGAGTGTGATAGCATCTCTTCAGATGGGAGATATGATGAAATCACAGGAGAGGCTGTTCCATGTGACTTCAAGGTTAATAAGAGGGAAACTTGGCAATGACAGGACCAGCAGCCAGGGAGAAAAATCTCCCTTTAAAGCTCCAGATCGAAGGGTTGTAGTGATATCTATGTGACATTTCACCACTGATGTTCCTGATTAATTATCAACAATTCAAAAGAATATCAGTGTAGAGAATGGGAAGCTCTTGACAGTTAAAAGGGACATAACCTCATTAAATCTTTGGGATACAGCTTCTCTCAAGTCATTTCAGAGATGGGAAAAATGATCTCAAGTGTGTAAATCAGAAAGAAATTACATTAAATTCTTAGCATCAATGTGATTTTAAGAGCATTTATTATAATAATAGCATTTGCCATACCAATTCTAACACATGCTCTAAAAACATGTGTTATAAATGGATTAAATATTTACAGCAGGATTATTTGCAATAACACAAAATTAAGAGTCTAGATGTCAATCAATAAGGATATTGCTAAATAAAATATGGTATATTCATGCTACAATTTGCTGTGGCAGTTAAAGAATGAACTTGATCTATTTGTAACACTCATATAGCTTTTGCAAGATGTCAGACACTATTTCAAATGGTTTATGCATCTTAAATAATTATCACAACAAACCTGGGAGTATACAAAAAGTAGAAAAGAAACCTATTGTATCCCAGTTTTACAGATGAAGAACTGGGAAACAGAAATATTAATAATTTCTTTAAGGTCTCACAGACAATAAATAGACCCAGGTAGCCTGGCTACACAATCCAGACTCTTAATATGCTTTATTTTCTGTGTTCTACTTTAAACAGTATATGTTTAAAAAAAAAAGAATTTGATATAAAAAAACAAGTTTAATAATACTAAAAAGCTCCATCAGAGAAAAATAACAATATCTTACACATCATACTATACTTTGGATATATACTGGGCATATATGTATACACATACCTATATGAATGTGTTTGTGTATAAATATATATGTATACACAGAGAGAGAGAGAGAGAAAGGAGAGACAGAGACAGAGAGAGGAAAAAGTCTACAATGCTGGGGGGTTTGTCTTTCTTTTCAATATTGTAATTCCTATGTTAAGAATATATCTATGGATCTCTCATAAAATTGTGAAGAATTAAAGTAAAACAGAGCTGAAGTCCTTTTCCCAAAACAGAGGACAGATGAGAAAACACCTTCTACATCTTTTCCAAACTAACTAGAAACTACTTAAGGGTTTCTCCCTACCCTCACCTTCCTTTTAGACCTAGTCTCTCACCACCACCCCTGGCTAATCAAATCACACTCTGTTTTTCAAACATGTGCTGCATTTCCCAAATCTAGACTTCCACTTAGGCAGGCTCTTCTGTTTACCAAAACTGCTTTCTCTTTCCAACACACTTAAGAACACTTTGATTAAAGCCAGCCCTTGCTCCAAGGCCCATCTTGAATGCTAGCTCTTCAGAAAAGCTCCCAGCGGGTGGTGCTAAGCATTCTTCTTTCAAGTCCTCAAGATTTTCTAAAGCTTCCATGTGGAACCAAGTTCTGCCTTAGGTTTTTGCAATGTCTTATATCCCATGTTGAAATGTAGCATCCCTGAAGACCAGCACTGGCTCTGGTTCCTTTTTGTGTAAACTGCTTAGTTAAGGAATCTTAAGGAGTGGAGAATATACATGAGAAATGGTTTCCCTTTTTTTCTTTCTTTTTTTTTTTTTTTTTTTTCAATTTTGGTCCTCTAAATATGCTTCATCTTCCTGAAATGAAACTTTGGCTTAATAACCAGTCCCAGTTCTAACAGCTCAGTCACTTACATTTATTAAAACAGTCTACTTCTGGCAGATAGGATGCTACCGCTTTCCTTTCAGAATGTCAGCCTCAAACTCAATTCAAAATTGTCTTTCCCAGTCCCTAATAGAAGCTAGCCCCTGCGGCTCTGGTGGGTGTGTAAATAGGTAGGGGAAAAGAGAAACCATATACTTTTTTCACATCTGTTTCTCCCTTTCTTTCTGACTCTTCTTCAGAGGTATATGGAAGGCTCTATGTCTCTTGGGGGTGAGGGTCCCATCCTGTCTCTGGTAATTATTTTACTTATTGATTGGCTAGTGCCACTTGTTGTCAAAACTCTACAGTGTAGCAAGTGACCAAAAAGCTGAGATTCTCATGGAACATTTGTATATGCACTTTGGACAGTCCTGGGTGTCTCCCCATTATCCATTTCCCTGAGATGAGAAGTAAAGCTCTGATTCAAATACGTCCTTTGTCTTTATTTCCCACCACCAGGAGTTTGGATACACCTCTTTCTTGGGGAGTCTTCTGACCAGGACTTTAGAAGGAGTGCCAGTAATAAGCCTAACTTCTTCGCAGTGTCCTGGAGACATACAGGGAACTCACGTATGATTGCCACACTTAACTGTTTGTGCTGCTATAACAAAAATCCATCAGATTGGGTGGCTTAAATACCAAGTTGAAACACCAAACATTTCTTTTGTACAGCTCTGAAGGCTGGGAGTCTAAGATCAAGATGCCGTTTGATTCAGTGTCTGATGAGGCCCCACTTCCTGGTTCATGTCACTGTGTCCTTACATGGCAGAAGGGAAGAAGAGATCTTTGGGGTCTCTTTTATAAGAGCATTAATCCTATGAGGGCAGAGCCCTCATGACCTAGTCACCTACCAAAGGCCCTTCCCCCAAATAGCCATCACCTTGGGAGTCAGGATTTCAACAGATGAGTCTTGTAAGAGTTGGGGAGAAAACAAAGGTTCCATCTATAGCACATGCCAAATAGCAGGAGAGCAGGAGTCACTCTGAGGTTATCTCACAGTCTTGCCATCTGCCTCCAAATATCTCTACTTCAGGTTGTAGAGTGTCAGATCAGTAGGACATGTGGCCAGATCTCAACCAACTGTAGAATAAAATAAATCTATGCTTTCTAAACTTTGATCATTTCCCCTCACTTGAGTCTCAATCTTCTTCTTATAGTGATGTGTGCTTGTATGTCTGTGTGTAGGGTGGAGGTGTCAGAAGTGAAGTAGGCAATGAATTGATTGTGCTTCGTCTTAGAGAACATCCTCTCAGTCAATTCTTTGGGGAGATGTCTGATCACCATTGATGGTGGCTCTTGGAATCTGGAATATGGATACTTAGCACTTTTTGGCCTCAGCTTTGAGTGTTGAACACAATGGCAATATAACAGGAAAATTCTTGCTCTGCATCATGATGAGGTATGAACCTTCCTCAACAATCAGCTCTGGGTCTGGGACAGAAATGGGTACACAATAGAGATTGCTGAATAGAATCCCTGAGAGGTTCCAAATGAGATGATGTCTGGGAGAGGACAGATTCAGGAAAATGGACACGCTATTCTCTGGAGTGGCATTGGGGACGTTTCAGTAGCACAGATTGACTGCCTCCCCATTCCTTCCTGCTCACCATGCAAAACAGCTCTCTCTCCCTACAAGTCTATATTTCCATTCGAGGAAACAGAATTTGAAAACAGCTGTGTGTCCCAAGGCCCAGCAGCAGCCATGGAGCCTACTGGGCTCTGCAGCAGGATCCAGGCTGTCTCCTCCCCCTGTCTCACATTGCCTCACAGTCCTCTCCAGCCAGCTCCTCAGAAGCCTGGCACACCTGCGTTTGCCTTATTTACACCTGTCTCTTGAAGGAAACCCTTTTTTGCCTGTTCCCTCCCATTCATTAGTTTTCTGTTCTCTGTTCATTTCTCTAGATTCGAACTGAAACTTGGTGGGGAATTTTCTGTTTCCTCAACAGCTGCTTGAATGTACACCCCAGCCCAACAGGTGTTCACACACATGTTCAGATCCCCACTGATTTGTTTTTGCCTTTAGTGAAAATTTCACAGAAGTGTCAATAAACTAATCTTAAAAGGTACAGGGCTCAACAGGAGCCAAAACCCTAAAATATTGACAAATGAGCTCAAAACACCAATAAGTTAAAAAACCTGAGAGTTCTGAAATACATGTTTCTTCTTTCACTATTCTACCTGTAATGGGAAGCACGGAAGAGCTAGGTTCAAGAGAAAAAGACAACATGCCTACGTTCACACTGTTCTATAAAACTGTCTTCTCTCCCTCTCAGAGACAAACACTTGGATATACTAAGAAGCATCCATGTCCTTACATCAGTAATCACACTAGCACAGGCTTCTGTGCTCAATGACTCACAAGACCTGGTTGGAGGCTGGAGTGGGAATGCACAGGTCAACATTTACTCAGTACCAGTATGCCCCAGAAAGTCTATATACTGCCCCGTAAGATGGATTCAGACTCAGAGAGGGTATGTAGCTTTTCCAAGTCATACCCAGAGAAGACACAGAGGCAGAATTTAAATCAGCTTTTCCCGACGCCATGATACTTCCCCATGACCTAGTGCTACCTTCTGGGGTAGCAGGGTTAGCCTCTGAACAGTATTCCCAAATCCTGTGCATATCAGACTCAGCTGGAGAATCTGTTTTAAAAAATATATTTTGAGGTCTTATTCCTAGATATTTTTATTTTTAAGTCTTAGTTGGAACTATGGCAATCTATGTATAGTTTTAAAGTACCCCCAGGTGAGTCTGATCTACTGATGGATTTGAAAAACACTATTTTAAATTATCCACAGCAGCAGTTAATAAGCACCGGTAAACATCATCTGGCTTATTTTTGATAACTTATTGTGTGTTTTTCAGCTGTAACATTATCAAAACCTGTTTAAATTCACTTAGTTTTAACTATTTAAGAGTAGAGAAATGCATAAATATGCTCTCTGCTATGTAGCAGCTATCATCTACTCACCTCTCTACCTGCTAGCTTCTGTGGCTTTCCCATGGCTATGGCACTGTAGGGTCTACCCATCCAGTTTGTGTTTACCTTATCTGTGCCCTTTATATTTTTGTAGAGGTCAGTATGTAGAAAGGTAATCATTTTAATCTGCTCTCACACAGCACCCTTTTTAAAAATCCCTCTGATCATTTTATCTGCCCTTCTTCAGACCTTTTTTAGCTCCATTTCCTCTCTTTTAAGGTTCATCAACCAGAACCACATATAGTGCAGATGAACGAAGGTTTTGTACAAGGGCATTGCCCTTGGTGTTCCTGGGGGATGCAATGCAGTTATCCTAAAAAAGGCAAATCTTAGGGATTGAAACGTAAAATAAGACTGGAAATAGAAAGGAAGAGGAGATAGGCACATGAATAAAAATTCTTCCTTTTTTCCGTCTCAGGCTATTTATTCCTTCATTTCTTTTTGCATCTTAAGTTGAAAATGGGTGGGGATTGGATGACAGGACATTATAGGAGCTGCAGTGACTTGGGGAAGCAGAGATGTTCATTAATTCCAGCTGGTCCGTGGAGCAGTTGACAGGATTCCAGGCAAAATTGTTTTTATTAGCATCTAACTCCTTTTTTAAATCCATTACTCCCGCTTTTCTATTCTTCCCCCTTGTCTTTCCCTACATTTCTTTAAGAGGTCTATTGGCTGTCCAAAGTGTACCCCAAATCACCATCTGCTCCTAAAACCTTGCCTTCCCTACCCCCTCCTACTCTCAAAACAGAAGTGCAAATTTGCAGAAGAAATTTTGCTGAGCTGGCAGCCCTCAGGAGCTGGTGATCTGATTATCTCATTAAAGCAATTTACTCTGAGTGTGAATGAGCCTTAACCCTTCCAGGGATCACATGGATTTTGAAAAGCATTTTTCAAATCTAAATAATCTATGATTGATCACATTTTTGGGAGCATTGGAATATGCGTAAGTGTGGGGGTGGGGAGTAGTCTGTTTTGGAGAGATGGCTGCTTCTTTCTCTCTTTTGCACCCTTCCAGGCATTGGTGTTGTGTGTCGGGGAGTAGGAGGGGTTACACCAAGAGAGAAGAGAGAAATGCACAGACACCACATTATAGCCACACAAAATGCATACCCGGTTAAGTAAAAACAGAGAGTCCTTTGTGGAAGAGAACCAGATTAACTGATGAAATCCCAATTTTTTCAAACTCTAAAATCTCATAACTGTGGAGGGGTATTTATGTTTTAAATGGACTCCCCATCAACTCCTTTTCTTGCCCACAGCACTAATTTCCTATGTTTTCTTGAGTACTGATCATACCTTCCTGAAGTTCATTAACTATTCCTTCTGTGTTTCCTTTTGCATACCTCTCCCCACAAACCTCAGTGCCAACTGCAAAGTTGAATAGCAGTCTCATAGGATCTCAGCATTGGAAAGAACCTAAGAAATCACCCAGTTACATTTTTCATCCTAGTTTTAACAGACGTCTGTCATTTTTGCAGCCCATTGTCTAGATGTCTTTTTTCCAGATAGAAGACTAGCCTGAATATCTTTCAGAAACAACCCGTCCACACCATCAGCCCAGGCAGTTTGCCTGAGTTTGACCCTATTTTCGATTGGGGGAAGGGTAGGCCCTGACTGACTTTTGTAATGAAGCAACTATTCCATACCCAGCTGACCACAGTAATTGCCTCA
The DNA here is from genome assembly GCF_009764315.1 of Trachypithecus francoisi. Classification (NCBI taxonomy): domain Eukaryota; kingdom Metazoa; phylum Chordata; class Mammalia; order Primates; family Cercopithecidae; genus Trachypithecus; species Trachypithecus francoisi. Next base: position 71,409,954 of record NW_022681453.1, on the reverse strand, counting down.
GGAGTAGGAAAGGAGGCCAATTATGGGTAAGGCAAATCAGGTTTGGAATTTTCATTCTACCGTTTATAAGAGAGGTCTTTCCTTGGATGTGAGTGAGATACAGGGTGGGAAATCTAGAGGGATGTAGCCATCTGGCTATCATGAAACCAAGCTGCTGTCATGATGAAACCACAAGGAAGGAGGGAAGTGAATTTTGTGGGTGTATCATCAGAGCTCTGCCTGTAGCCTCTGAAAAACTAAAGCTTGATTAAGCTCACCATTTCTCAGCCACTACATCTCCTTTTTGATTTACATCGTTTTGAGCAGGATTTTCAACCACTTGCATCAGAGAGGAACCAAAACGACAGGCCTAAGATGGGGAATGAACTTATTTCTACTCTAGCCTGCCACACAGTTTTCTGAAGATTAGGAAATCCTTCTGAATAGTTTATTCTCTGAATCTTCTGCCCATTTACTCAAGTGTTTTATTTAAGGTTTTGTTTAGAGATAATCAGAATTTCTTTCATTCTGTTATCCTTCAGGTACTTGAACACAGCCTGGCTCGTCGTACCTAGGTCCCCAACTGGGCAATTCTGTAGGAAAAACATCTTGAGTTACTATAACTTTTCTTTATATGACAAGTTGCCACCCCATGAATGATACAGTTGTTATTTAAATGTAGTTCCTATAATGCAGTATCACAGGACCATGTGGGTTTATAGCTCTGTGACATCCCTCCATCCCTCAACCCCTGTTAAAACTCTATTGTTATTTATGCAGCCTAAGTCACAGTCTTTTTTGTTAGCTACTGTATCACATTGTGGAAACGTCTGTCCTTCACATAACCAGAAAAATGTTTTCATTTTAAATGGCACACCCCTTAATCTTATATTTTCAAGATAACATTTTTATCATAAAATTAACACATGTATGTTATGGAAAATTAGAAGACATAGATAAACATGAAGAAGAAATTTTATCCCTAAAAGTATTAACCAGAGAAACCACAGACATACTCCTGGATAGCCCTTCACACATTTTCTTTGCATGTATTTGCATATCTACATAAGCATATCATTTATTTTGTAAAAATAAAGTATGTAATATTCTTCCACAGTCCTTTTAACTGCTTTATCATTGATATATTCTCATATGAATAGGTAAATACAACATTTTTTAATGGATGTATTGTATTACCTTATGGCAGGGGTATAATTTGACTGACTATTCATATCTTTGTTGTTTTTTCTGTCAATAGATATTTTCCTGATTATTTTCTTAGACTAATCCTCTCAGATAGAATAGCAAGCTTAGAGGTTAAGAATATTTTGGAGCTTTTGTTATTTCCTAATTTCCCTCCAGGAGGATTAAACTAATTTATCAGCTCATTAGCAACATCCCCACCATCCTGAGGTGTCATTTAAACAACAACGAAAAGTATCATGAGGACTTGCAACTTAATCATCTTGATTTTGACCCAAGAGTTTAGCCTGTCAGGATTGTTTTAAGTCTTCATTCTCTTATGAATGTATTATTGATGTTCACCTCTTGTCACATTATTATTTATCATGGAAAAGTTACTTCTATGACATAGTTAATAACAGATAAAAATCTTGAGCAGGGTCATGACTTGTTGATGTTAAACACTTTGAGACCTCTTTCCAGGTTCATGATAATTTGTAAGTTAATATTATTTGGATTGTTATACCTCTTTTACTATAATCAAACCCATATTTTCATCTTCTCCACCAGATTTGGTGGCTTGACAGATACCTAAAATTAAAATACGTCTCTGTGGATTTCCCTACCACATCTCCAGCCAGCCTTCCTTTGAGATTAGAATTAAGCCCAAAGTTACAATTCCCCCATAATATCTTCTAACTTAGGAAAGATGAAACTGTCAGCACAGTAAGTCAGGTCAATAATTTATCAGAGTCTGCTTTTAGTAGATATTTTAGTGTGAATTCCCTCATCTAGACCATTTATAAAAGTGTCAAAACTGGCCCTGGAAGTGATTCCTCTGAGTCTTAATTATTAGCCTTTCTCTACATATAGAAATGTATATGTATTCCTCTATCTTTTCTTCTTCTGACTTCAAATCCAATCCCCTATTATAAATTACTTCCTCTACTTTCATAGTGATTCATTTTAATAGTGTATATTACAGGAAGATAGTAATAACTTCTGATGTTCTAAAAATTCTCTGAAATTCCTTAAGAATGTTAGTTTATGAGAGCATATGTTACTACACAACGGAGATTTAAAAAAATAAAAAGCGTAAGTGCTAGAAATAAGGACTGTTGGGGTATATTCAAACTGGAATAGGAAAAAGGCCTTAGACAAATAATTCAGTACCATAGCCTTCGTTTGTTCTTTTATCTACTAAGTAACAAATACTTGCCATGTGCACCTCACAGAGGTCCCAAGAATATCAAATGAAAGCACACGCACAAGGTGAGAATGTGTCATCATGAAGCGCCAAATAATGTATAAACATTAGCATATTTAATACAAATAAATATGTATAAGAATATCTCATTTAATCTTCAGTGACGTCAAGGCCTTTAATCTCAATTTTAGTAGATGCCAATACTGAGGCTCCAAGAGTTTGCTATAACACCCAGGATCATATGGCAGATTTGTATCCCAAGTCCCAGCTCATAAGGTTCCAAATCAATGGTCATTTGACTTAATGGGTTGTGATGTATGTGGCTGAAAGTCATTCCCTACTTATCATAAAATATTAAAGTCTGGAAATTTAAAAAATAAATATAATTTAGAATTATATTCAATTTTGAATTATACAAAATTTATCTTTAATTATGTCATTATCACTCATTGGAATTTCATGCTCTTTCCAGAGTGATAGAAAATAGGGGTGGAGGTACAGCTAACATGAAATTAATTATTCATGCTTAACATCTAGCCTTTCTGAGGTGCCCACAGGGAGCGACAGATACTGATGCCACTGTAATAATTATGTTGACTATGAATTATTGCAGTGCCTGACTTTACTATAAATGTTGTGGTGTTTTTTCAAAATCTGGGTATGCCTATGGGAGTGTGTTGAGCATATGAACGTCATCTGTCATATGTGTCATAGCAGAAACAGTGGCTAGGGATGCTGGACAACATCAGACTGCAACCCCAGAAGAGGTATAAAGGAACTTACATACTTCTTAAAAGATTTTCATCTCCTCATTGAGTTGTCTGATGTGTGAGATTACCTAATCCTCCAAGGGCAGGAAATTTCATTATTTTAAGATTTGAACCCATATAACTTGACTTATTATGTTTTCATAAGGGGGATCCTGTAGTAATCCCTCAGCTACTTAGATCCCTTTTAATTAAGGTCCTTCAAACAGAGGAAATACTTTTTATAAAGTGGAACCTTAGTAGTAGAAAAGCAAGTTCAGAAGCCTGAGCCATCTGAGACTTCATAGTGATTTTTAACAAGAGAACACAGGCCAGTGAAAATAAGATGCACAGAGACCTACAGGTAGAGAAGCAGATGTCAAGCCCAGCTTTTGGTGACCTGTAGCATTGAAAATATTTAAATTGAAATGCCACAACTAGTCTTGTGAGATCCTCCTTAAACAACAGACTGTTTGTGGAAACAGACCATGGAGTTCCTTAGGGGTATTTCTGGAAAGATAATTCTGGTGGATAATATAAATTTTCAACAATGGGTACAGTTGAATGAATCAACTAAAGGTTACTTTTGCTAAACTACACATAATTTAAAAGATACTACCGATGGCAGGAAACTCACTAATTTATATTACCAGAGAAGGTGGTGTTACACATACATGAAATTTTCTGTATAAAGCCCAACCACTTTTTGTCAAGATCTGCAAAGGTATGTAAGAGTGGCTAATCCAACGTAAATTGGTTGCAACTGCAATAAACTTTAAGCTCTTGTTTCTGCTCTGACAGTAATCAATCTGACAGCAAAGAATAATGGCATGGGCTGAAAAACCTGATAACCAAGTCTAAACAAATAATCTCATGTAAGAGTAATAGGTTCTGAAAGAGAGTTTGAGGAAAAAAGTCCTGAAACATTGATACATGTATATCATGCAAGACTGTGAGCGGGGAAAGAAAGATCCTAGTAGTTACAAATAAGAAGGCCACTCCATATTATATCTCAGATATTACACAGTCAATGTCTCTGCCCATGAAAAATCCTGTTGATTCTATCCCCAGCTGAGAGCTGACTCTTCCTGCTACAGTCAAGGTGGATAAATTTCACCCCATCTCTCTCTCTCACCCAAACATAGGGGAGAGTTTCCCAGGCAGATCTAAAAAAGCAATGCTCAATGAAATACTCAGAGCAGCAGTCGCATACATAACTTCAGAGTCTGTTCTCAAAAAGCCAAAGAATATCTGCCCCACAAAAATAAAGAGAACTCATTTGATCTCTAATCAGTGGAAGGCATAATGTAACTCTCCCTCATCTACAGGTGAGGAATCTTTAAACACGACCTGAACTCTGAGTAACTACTGAAGGCAAGCTTAGGTTTCTCTGCAATTAAAACCAGGGCCCCCGGCTGGGCATGTTGGCTCACACCTGTAATCACCCAACATTTTGGGAGGCTGAGGCAGGCGGATCACCTGAGGTCAGGAGTCGAAGACCAGCCTGGGCAACATGCTGAAACCCTATCTCTACAAAAAAAAAAAAAAAAAAAAAAAAAAATACAACAATTAGCCGGGCATGATGGCGGGTGCCTGTAATCCCAGCTACTCCGGAGTCTGAGGCGGGAGAAGCGCTTCAACCCAGGAGGCAGAGGTTGCAACGAGCCAAGATCACACCATTGCACTCCAGCCTTGGTGACAGACTCCGTCTCAAAACAAAAACAAAAGCAAAAAAAAGGGACCCTTACTCAAAGTAGTGATCATCCTGGGAACATTCTGGAAGACAGGGAGGAGAATCAGCAGAACCAACACAATGAAAAGAAAATGGAAACCAGGAACACAGCAGACACAGTGTACTATAGCCGTTTCAGAGAGACGGAGAGGAAATTAGAATATCAGAAACGCATTGCATATTTTATATTGCTCATAGCATTTCATTATGCTACAATTAATGGTATAATAAACTATATTAAAATTCATTCAATAGTACGCATTTTGTCTTTGTAAGATCCTAAATTGAAATTTCCCAACAGGTATTATAATACTATTGCCAATGACTAACCAAGGGACAACCTAAATGACAATTGCAGTTACCATTCCGGCATGCAAAGAAGGTAGGGAGGAGTGCAATCACCGATTACATATGCCACACACAAGCTAACACAGCTCATTCATGTCACTCCAATAGGTAAAACAATTCATCGTTTTCTTGGAAGAATTTTATTTTTGCTTCCTTTAGAAATAAGTGATGTTGTAAAAGAGCAATTATTACTCGACATTTAAAAAAATAAATATCTCTGCTCTAAGCATAAGCACTTGAGTTTTTGAAATTTAATTTGAAATCAGAGTGGACCAACTTGATGTATAATAAACAATAAATAATGTTTAATAACAATAATATTGCAAAGTATCAGGACCTTACTGCTTTCCTAATGACTTTGTTTCTAGTTTCTTTCTTTATTTACATGCATCCATGGCTAAGCTGACTCTTGCCCTTTGTAGAATGCCAAGCAAATTTAGGAAAACATATGCTATTGGTTTACAGCTATTTTAATTTTAAAGTTTAAATAATCACCTTTTCATTTAAATAATCATTTAATCAATCCTTGAATAAAGGTTCTAGCTTTTAACAGTACTACAAATTACTTAGGACTTGTTCATAGCTCAGTCAATACTGAAGTATTCAGAATCACGAAGCCCCAATTGGCACCATCTTCCTTGTATTTCATTATACATTTATTACAGTTCATACCTCTTTCTCATAGCAGACTGTGTCTGGAGTTATTCTTTCCTGTGGATTTGTGGTCTTGCAGACTTCAAGAAGAAAGCTGCGGACCTTTGCAGTGAATATTACAGCTCTTAATGGTGGCACAGACCCAAAGAGTGAGCAGCAACAAGATATATTGTGAAGAGCAAAAGAACAAACCTTCCACAGGTGGAAGGGGATCCGAACAGGTTGCCCCAGCTGACTGGGGTGGCCAGCTTTTATTCCCTTATTTGTTCCCTCCCATGTCCTGCTGATTGGTCCATTTTTCAGAGTGCTGATTGGTCCATTTTACAGAGTGCTGATTGGTCCATTTTACAAACCTCTAGATAGCCACAGAGCACTGATTGGTGCGTTTTTACAGAGTGCTGATTGATGCATTTTACAAACCTCTAGCTAGCCACAGAAAAGTTCTTTAACTCCCCACCCAACCCAGAAGTCCAGCTGGCTTCACCTCTCAATACTACACTTACTCATCACGACTTTATTCACATAAGACAGCTCCCTCCTAATCTTTCCCACACCTCTGTACAGCCTCAGCTCCTCTGCCCCAGAAATAACTCAAAAAGTTAAGATACTCTATATCCAATTAAACTTTTTGATGGGCCGGGGGGTAGGAAGAAGAAGATTAATTACGACAAGCTAGTGGTGAATAGTTTTATGATATCCAAAAATTGACAAAATAGCCATAAAATGTGATATATGTTAATGAAGTCAAAGTCACCACATGAAATTAACACCAGTATAATTATTTAACCATAAAATAATTCAGTGCATAATGCCTGCTTTCTGTTTCTCTCTCTCCTTGCTCTCCCTGTTAGCTGACAACAGGATTATGTAGGATTCTTTTTTTTTTCTTTTATACCCATTTGATGGTGACAGAAATTGAAAACTTTAATACAGCCTAAGATTACTGAATACTGAACACAAACAAACACATACACATATCCTCAAAACACAAACACTAACGTTATTTTGCAGGAAGACTGTTCTCCAGATAGCGGTGGCTAATCCAGCACTCCCCACCCTGCCTCTTGCAGCTCTCAGGATAATTGTAGAATAAGTCAATAATGAAATATCCTGAGATAAGGAGGAAATGTCTGGAACATTCCAGGCGATGTCCTTTTTCTTCCTAGAACAGGATGTCCTACAATGCTTGTGCTCAGTGCAAGGTTGTGCCAAGGGTATAAAACCCAGGGCAGAGTGCCTCTGGTGTCCCCCAGCTACAATGTGAAGTGGGGCATACACAGGAAAGACACTTCTCACCCTCGGCAGCCTTCCTGAGACTTGGGGGACAAACTTGCCATGGACTTTAGATTTCTATTTATTCTTGCTGTCTATCTGTGAGTAATAAATGCGCTGTGCCTGCTGTGTTGTGCTAGTGTTTTGTCTCACTGGACTTGAGAACCTTTGCATACTTATACACAATTACTTAAATATTGTTGAAGCATTTTAGGAACATTTAGAATAAATCAAAATATCAATTAACACGCATCTCATAGGGCAAAAGGTATTATTGGTCAATAGCAAGGCTAACTTGTTTATGAAAAACAAATCTTGTTGAATTAATTTAATTACTGTCTAGAAATGACAAATTAATGTCACAGATTACAGGGGAGTGACAGAGATGATCCTGCTTGACATCATCAAGACCTGGGCCTGCATGAAATTCCTACAAAAGGAGCTAAATTTTAAATTGCTTTGCTTTATTCTTTCAACAGTGTCCACAAGTTGTAAAGTTTTGGAACTAAAAGTTGAGTCTCTTTACAGGGAGGATCACAACAGGCTGCAAAATTGAAAACTGCAAGTTTCATAAGAAAGAATACGTATCAATGTTAATTAAGCATTCATTAGAAAGGGTAAGTGAACCGTGGGTGAAAAACAGAGTACTAGCTGTTGGTAATTTAGTAAGTCAAAATAACCTGCCTTGATTAGAAGTTAAGGGTCACAGTTTCAGGGGAGGAATACGGAAAAAAACAGAGAGCAGAGGGTTTTATTTTTCCCTTGCTTTTTATATTTTTCATTTTAGACTTCAAGAGCAGTTGTGCAAAAAGACTGAATGGGTATTTTTAAAAGGTCAGTGTATAGTAAGGAAGGAATCATGATGCGAGTTTAAGATCTCCTCGCAAGAACTTATTAAGAAGGCTATTGTAAGAAAGCTAATTAAGGCAATTAACTCAGCATCAGGTGGAGCAGCTGGTGGGGATTTTCGTAACAAAGCCTGAACTAGCTTAGGTGTCCTACTGTCATTGGCATAGTCCGGGGGCTCCTAGCCTTCACAAAAAGATAAGGAAATTATAATTCAGGTCTGGGAAGGAATCCAAGGGTTTGATTTAGTTAAGTGATAATTGATAATTGCTGAGGAGAAATCAAAATTGTCTAAGTGTACTTAAAAGTAACAATGAGTACAGACAGTGCCTTATGAACTGCAAGGAGCAGCCACATTTGGACTTGTTAATTCATATCAATTTAACATTAAGTCTAACATTTATCTAAAATAATCTAAAACTTATCTTGCTTTTGCAAAATATCCTTTGTGATTGTAACCTGAGCATCACTTCTAGGAACCCTATTTTCTAACCAGAGGTCAGTGCCTACTGCCTCAAACCTGTTGGAGGCAATTCGAGTGGCTCTTTTGGTCTGTGGCACTTACCTTTCAAATTTCAATTAATTATCTGTTCACAAACACATAAGAAAACAGCAGGTAAAAATGCTTGGCTGAACATGGAAGTAAGAAGAAAAGAAAACTACTCAAGGAAAAGCAACTAACAGAGACCTAGAGTTCATTATCAAGAATTTCCCACTGATGGTAAAAACAGAGACTTGAACAAAGAAAAGATATGAAGCAGAGAAAATGGAGGGAAAAAAGTCTAGTGATAGTGAGTAGAGCAAAAATAAGATGAAATTGTGAGTTGAAATGGTTTTGAATGAGGAAATAGAAGTTTGTCAACTTAGCTATAATAAATGTGGTACATATACACCATGGAATACTACACAGTCATAAAACATTTTTTTTTTTTTTTTTTTTTTTTTTTGAGACGGAGTCTCGCTCTGTCGCCCAGGCTGGAGTGCAGTGGCCGGATCTCAGCTCACTGCAAGCTCCGCCTCCCGGTTTACGCCATTCTCCTGCCTCAGCCTCCCGAGTAGCTGGGACTACAGGCGCCCGCCACCTCGCCCGGCTAGTTTTTTGTATTTTTTAGTAGAGACGGGGTTTCACCATGTTAGCCAGGATGGTCTCGATCTCCTGACCTCGTGATCCGCCCGTCTTGGCCTCCCAAAGTGCTGAGATTACAGGCTTGAGCCACCGCGCCCGGCCCATAAAACATTTTTAAAAATCATATCCTTTGCAGCAACATGGATGCAGCTGAAGACTCTTATCCTAAGCGAACTATCACAGAAAGAGAAAATCAAATATCACTTATAAGTGGGAGCTAAACATTGAATACACATGGACATATAGATGAAAATGATAGACACTGGAGAATTTAAGAGGGGACAAAACTACCTACTGGGTACTATGCCCGCTATCTGGGTGACAAATTCATTTGTACTCCCAGCCACAGCATCACGCAATACACTTTTGTAACAAACATGCACACATGTACCTCAATTCTAAAATAAAAGTTGAGGCTGGGTGTGGTGGGTCACACCTGTAATCCCAGCACTTTGGGAGACCAAGGCAGGTGGATCATGAGGTCAGTAGATGGAGACCAGCCTGGCCAACATGGTGAAACCCCATCTCTACTAAAAATACAAAAATTAAGCTGGGTGTGGTGGCGGGCACCTGTAATTGCAAGTACTTGGGAGCCCGAGGCAGGAGAATCGCTTGAACCCAGGAGGCGGAGGTTGCAGTGAGCTGAGATCCTGCCACTGTGCTCCAGGCTAGGCAACAGAGCAAGACTCCTTCTCAAAAATACAAAATAAAATAAAATAATAAAATAAAACGTTGAAAAAAGAAGAAAATAATTATCTACACAGGGTCTGAGAGAAAGAGATCTTAAATGTGTGTTTAGTCTTATGAGTGAATTGTAAGTCTATGCTAATAATAGTTTGAGTCCAATCAACATGTACTTGTTTGGTGTATTTTGTGCAACACTATTGATGAAATAGAAGAAATTTGCATTCTATTGAAAAGAGCAAATGCTTAAGAGTCAATATACATTTATTTCTTCAATTATAATAGCTTATATTGAATAAGTACTTCCTAACTGCTTTATTTGGTTAATACTTTAGAGGTGTTATTTTACATGAGTTTTTTGCCAAATTTTTGCGTAGGTACCATTTAACCTCCATTTCACACCTTGAGGAAATATAGGCTTAAGAAGACAAGCTACTTCAGCATTATCGTTAGTAAACACTGCTGCTACAAGTTTACTTACATTTCAAAAAAGTAAAATTAGCAAAGAAACAAGTGGTTAGTAAGAGGTAAAATTAAATTTTTGTGTTGTTTTGTTTAAAAACAAGAGCATTATATTTAATTTTAGAGTCAATTTGTCAGAGTTCAAGAAATACTCTGAATTTTTATTGAAATTACATTACACTTAAAATTTAATTTGGGATTTTAAAAATAATTTAAGACATTGAGATTTCTCAACTATGCACATTTTATTGTATAATTTTAATTGTCTATAGTATGTCCTTATTAATATTTAAAATTTTCTTCATGAAGGTTGTGCTTATTTTTAATATTTATTTCTAGTCATCTTACAGTTTGTTTTTATTATGAGTTATATAATTTTCATTGATTACATTTTGAATTAGTTTTTGTTAGCATAGTGGAACACATTTGATTTTTGCATATCCTCTAAGTTAACATCATCTGGCCACTGATGTCCACTCTCGCTTAGGCAAGCTCCAGAGTTATAATTTTTTCATTTATCAAACAATCTTTGAAGCAAGATAGGAAACCCATGAAGTGTAACTACGCTATGCAGGGTAGTCAGTAAAAATTAGTGAAGGAAGGCCCAGTTTTCACCCATCCTCAATAATTAATACCTGAATAGCAATTCAGGGGGAAAGTGGGCAAGGCATCCTAAGGCTCAGAAGGAACAAAATGCTACACACACACACACACACACACACACACATGCACACACACACCAATGCCTCTAACTTCATAAAGCTCTTCTTTCTGGAACTCCTCTTCAGTTTTTTAAATTTACGTTTTTAACTTAAGTACATGTTAATAAACTGTATGAATCAGAAGTGCACAGCTTGAATCTTTAGAGGGTGAAAAGGTCCATGTAACCAATACTTAGGTTAATAAACAGAACATTCAGAAGTCCCTGCGTACTCTTAAATTCATGACAGTCTATCCATTCAACCAAAATATAAAACCTGGAATCTCTGCTGGACTCTGTCCTGTATATATCTACATACAACTAACACCAACTCATGTGGATGGTACCACATATCCCTCATATCCATCACCTTTTTCCTACTTCCAATCTCACATTTCTCCTTACTGGAAATACTGTAACATGCTCTTGCCTGGCCTTCCCAGTCTCCATTGCTGTTCCAGTGTTGTTTTTCTCAAATCCATCATGTGCACTCACTGCTTATGTGCCATCTCCTGCAAGAAGCTTTCCTTGAACCTTCCAACAGAACCCCACTGCCACTCTCCTGTGAGCCATATCCTTACTCTATCATTCAATGTGATCACTGCTTCAAAGTATTTTTGTTTATATGTCTGTTTCTTCAAGAAAATTGTATTCATAGTTATACCCATAATGATAAGTAGACTGACATCTAGTAGATGGTCATCAGGTGCTTATACAACTAAAGGCAAAGGGTTACACCTGCCTGTCCTTCATTTAACAGTCAATATTAGCTGGAACACACCTGTAATCCCAGCTATAACACTTGAGAGACTGAAGTGGGAGGACCAGCTGAGCCCAGGAATTCAAGACCAGCCTAGGCAAGATAGCCAGGCCCTGTCTCAAAAACAAAACACAAAAATTACACAGGCAATCTTACATTACTTTTTTCAGACTAATTAAATAAACATTGTGTTTGTTTTTTTTCCCCTTTCCAGGCCACCCTTTTATCTCTGTTTCCATTTGATTTTATCTGGAAAATTCATCTGGGTGAAAGGGGTGCCATAAGGGTTGTATGCTTTGGTTTATAGCCTCAAATAGTGGGTGTAGATTCATCCTCAACTGGATGAAAGCAAATGCTCTAGCATGGGTATAGAAGAACAAGGGTGTTTGTTACTATGATGAGAGGGAGGCCCATGAACATTCTCGTAATTACAATTTTAAGAATACAAGCAAGATAATTTAGGTTTGCAGTGACATTTTTAGTTCTACTTTATATAGAGTCACCACAGGTCTTTATTAAGTAAAGAGCCAGGGAAGGGGTCATGCCTGATACAGAAATCTTTTCTGTAGTTCACGACAAGTCTAATACACAGGTTCAAGTGCTTCTCCCTATTACTACTGCACAGTTACACATCACTCTGTGTGTTTTATTTCTTTTCCTTTTAATATCTGTGATGAAGAAAAGAAAGAAACACTTCAGAAATGAAAGATTAGTTTCCTAAATCATAAAGATGAGCTTTGTAATCATTTTCCTTTAAGCAAGGAATTAAGGGATAATAAAAGCCCTAATTAAGGACCTCGTTAGCTTAACTAGATTTTCATATGCAAAACACAGTTATGAAGTGCTGCTATAGAATGAATGGAGATGCCCCCTGTCCACAGCAAACCCAAAGGGAAGCATTCCTGCCAGGGCTTTTCTTGTGGTTCTGTCTTTCTGTCCATGAGGGGTCATTCTGTTTTTCCATGAGCACCCAGTTTTCTTCACCCTGACCATAATTCCTTCTTTTTGTTTTAGTTGTCCAGCCTTTCCGCTTTCTTTCATCGTCTTATAAAATTTGCCATGATTCACTCATCCATTTATTATTCAACTAGCATTTATTGAGACTTCATTGTGAGCCAGGGATAAAGCCAGTAGATTGGGAGGCACAGATTAATGTAGCATGTTCTTTTCTGTCTTCCTTATCCTCTGGCCCATTCATTCATCATTATCTTCCTAAGTAATTACTTCTCTGAGTCCTTCTTTCTCTGAGAGCAACAAAGCTTTTCCAGGGTGGGATTACAACCTTCCATTTTCTTTCAGCTCTCTTCCTCTCATGCAATAACCTAACACTGTATTGGCCACATATGACTTACCCAGGTCCACAATTAATATTACCATATGATATTGTTGGGTTATTCTATGCCCTCTATAATCACTGTATATTAAAAAAACTCTTTAATGGAAACAACAGTTATACTGGCCAGGGCTGAGAAAACTACAAGCAAAATTATTCTCTCTGTAAGTCTGGGAAAATGGCGATGACATATTCTCATCCAATAAAATGAGTACTTCTAGAAGTAACGTTTAACCCAAAGTTTAATGTGATGACTATAGAAATCATTGGGAGATATTCCCTTTATCACTTTTTATTGCGTCTATTTGATTCTTCTCTCTTTTCTTCTTTATTACTCTTGCTAGCGGTCTGTCAATTTTGTTAATTTTTTCAAAAAACCAACTCCTGGATTCATTGATTTTTTGGAGGGTTTTTTGTGTCTCTATCTCCTTCAGTTCTGCTCTGATCTTAGGTATTTCTTGCCTTCTGCTAGCTTTTGAACGTGTTTGCTCTTGCTTCTCCAGTTCTTTTAATTGTGATGTTAAAGTGTCAATTTTAGATCTTTCCAGCTTTCTCTTGTGGGCATTTAGTGCTATAAATGTCCCTCTACACACCGCTTTAAATGTGTCCCAGAGATTCTGGTATGTTGTATCTTTGTTCTCATTGGTTTCAAAGAACATCTTTATTTCTGCCTTCATTTCGTTATGTACCCAGTAGTCATTCAGGAGCAGGTTGTTCAGTTTCCATGTGGTTGAGCAGTTTTGATTGAGTTTCTTAGTCCTGAGTCCTAGTTTGATTGCACTGTGGTCTGAGAGACAGTTTGTTATAATTTCTGTTCTTTTACATTTGCTGAGGAGTACTTTACTTCCAATTATGTGGTCAATTTTGGAATAAGTGCGATGTGGTGCTGAGAAGAATGTATATTCTGTTGATTTGGGGTGGAGAGTTCTATAGAGGTCTATTAGGTCCGCGTGATGCAGAGATGAGTTCAATTCCTGGATATCCTTGTTAACTTTCTGTCTCCTTAATCTGTCTAATGTTGACAGTGGAGTGTTGAAGTCTCCCATTATTATTGTATGGGAGTCTAAATCTCTTTGTAAGTCTCTAAGGACTTGCTTTATGAATCTGGGTGCTCCTGTATTGGGTGCATATATATTTAGGAGAGTTAGCTCTTCCTGTTGAATTGATCCCTTTACCATTATGTAATGGCCTTCTTTGTCTCTTTTGATCTTTCAGGGTTTAAAGTCTATTTTATCAGAGACTAGGATTGCAACCACTGCTTTTGTTTGTTCTCCATTTGCTTGGTAGATCTTCCTCCATCCCTTTATTTTGAGCCTATGTATGTCTCTGCATGTGAGATGGGTCTCCTGAATACAGCAGACCGATGGGTCTTGACTCTTTATCCAGTTTGCCAGTCTGTGTCTTTTAATTGGAGCATTTACTCCATTTACATTTAAGGTTAATATTGTTATGTGTGAACTTGATCCTGCCATTATGATATTAACTGGTTATTTTGCTCGTTAGTTGATGTAGTTTCTTCCTAGTCTCAATGGTCTTTACATTTTGGCATGTTTTTGCAATGGCTGGTACCGTTGTTCCTTTCCATGTTTAGGGCTTCCTTCAGGGTCTCTTGTAAGGCAGGCCTGGTGGTGACAAAATATCTAAGCATTTGCTTATCTGTAAAGGATTTTATTTCTCCTTCACTTATGAAACTTAGTTTGGCTGGATATGAAATTCTGGATTTAAAATTATTTTCTTTAAGAACGTTGAATATTGGCCCCCACCCTCTTCTGACTTGTAGAGTTTCTGCCGAGAGGTCTGCTGTTAGTCTGATGGGCTTCCCTTTGTGGGTAAGCCGACCTTTCTCTCTGGCTGCCCTTAAACGGACCCCACAGAAATACAAACTACCATCAGATAATACTATAAACACCTCTACGCAAATCAACTAGAAAATCTAGAAGAAATGGATAATTTCCTGGACACTTACACTCTTCCAACACTAAACCAGGAAGAAGTTGAATCCTTGAATAGACCAATAGCAGCCTCTGAAATTGAGGCAATAATTAATAGCCTACCAACCAAAAAAAGTCCAGGACCAGATGGATTCACAGCTGAATTCTACCAGAGGTACAAGGAGGAGCTGGTACCATTCCTTCTGAAACTATTCCAATCAATAGAAAAAGAGGGAATCCTCCCTAACTCTTTTTATGAGGCCAACATCATCCTGATATCAAAGCCTGACAGAGACACAACAAAAAAAGAAAATTTTAGACCAATATCCCTGATGAACATCGATGCAAAAATCCTCAATAAAATACTGGCAAACCAGATTCAACAGCACATCAAAAAGCTTATCCACCATGATCAAGTGGGCTTCATCCCTGGGATGCAAGGCTGGTTCAACATTCACAAATCAATAAACGTAATCCAGCATATTAACAGAACCAAAGACAAGAACCACATGATTATCTCAATAGATGCAGAAAAGGCTTTTGACAAAATTCAACAGCCCTTCATGCTAAAAACGCTCAATAAATTCGGTATTGATGGAACATACCTCAAAATAATAAGAGCTATTTATGACAAACCCACAGCCAATATCATACTGAATGGGCAAAAACTGGAAAAATTCTCTTTGAAAACTGGCACAAGACAGGGATGCCCTCTCTCACCACTCCTATTCAACATAGTGTTGGAAGTTCTGGCTAGGGCAATCAGGCAAGAGAAAGAAATCAAGGGCATCCAGTTAGGAAAAGAAGAAGTCAAATTGTCCCTGTTTGCAGATGACATGATTGTATATTTAGAAAACCCCATTGTCTCAGCCCAAAATCTCCTTAAGCTGATAAGCAACTTCAGCAAAGTCTCAGGATACAAAATTAATGTGCAAAAATCACAAGCATTCTTATACACCAGTAACAGACAAACAGAGAGCCAAATCAGGAACGAACTTCCATTCACAATTGCTTCAAAGAGAATAAAATACCTAGGAATCCAACTTACAAGGGATGTCAAGGACCTCTTCAAGGAGAACTACAAACCACTGCTCAGTGAAATAAAAGAGGACGCTAACAAATGGAAGAACATACCATGCTCACGGATAGGAAGAATCAATATCGTGAAAATGGCCATACTGCCCAAGGTTATTTATAGATTCAATGCCATCCCCATCAAGCTACCAATTAGTTTCTTCACAGAATTGGAAAAAAACGGCTTTAAAGTTCATATGGAACCAAAAAAGAGCCCGCATTGCCAAGACAATCCTAAGTCATAAGAACAAAGCTGGAGGCGTCACGCTACCTGACTTCAAACTATACTACAAGGCTACAGTAACCAAAACAGCATGGTACTGGTACCAAACAGAGATATAGACCAATGGAACAGAACAGAGTCCTCAGAAATAATACCACACATCTACAGCCATCTGATCTTTGACAAACCTGAGAGAAACAAGAAATGGGGAAAGGATTCCCTATTTAATAAATGGTGCTGGGAAAATTGGCTAGCCATAAGTAGAAAGCTGAAACTGGATCCTTTCCTTACTCCTTATACGAAAATTAATTCAAGACGCATTAGAGACTTAAATGTTATACCTAATACCATAAAAACCCTAGAAGAAAACCTAGGTAGTACCATTCAGGACATAGGCATGGGCAAGGACTTCATGTCTAAAACACCAAAAGCAATGGCAACAAAAGCCAAAATTGACAAATGGGATCTAATTAAACTAAAGAGCTTCTGCACAGCAAAAGAAACTACCATCAGAGTGAACAGGCAACCTACAGAATGGGAGAAAATTTTTGCAATCTACTCATCTGACAAAGGGCTAATATCCAGAATCTACAAAGAACTCAAACAAATTTACAAGAGAAAAACAAACAACCCCATCAAAAAGTGGGGAAAGGATATGAACAGACAATTCTCAAAAGAAGACATTCATACAGCCAACAGACATATGAAAAAATGCTCATCATCACTGGCCATCAGAGAGATGCAAATCAAAACCACAATGAGATACCATCTCACACCAGTTAGAATGGCAATCATTAAAAAGTCAGGAAACGACAGGTGCTGGAGAGGATGTGGAGAAATAGGAACACTTTTACACTGTTGGTGGGATTGTAAACTAGTTCAACCATTATGGAAAACAGTATGGCGATTCCTCAAGGATCTAGAACTAGATGTACCATATGACCCAGCCATCCCACTACTGGGTATATACCCAAAGGATTATAAATCATGCTGCTATAAAGACACATGCACACGTATGTTTATTGCGGCACTATTCACAATAGCAAAGACTTGGAATCAACCCAAATGTCCATCTGTGACAGACTGGATTAAGAAAATGTGGCACATATACACCATGGAATATTATGCAGCCATAAAGAAGGATGAGTTTGCGTCCTTTGTAGGGACATGGATGCAGCTGGAAACCATCATTCTTAGCAAACTATCACAAGAAGAGAAAACCAAACACCGCATGTTCTCACTCATAGGTGGGAACTGAACAATGAGATCACTTGGACTCGGGAAGGGGAACATCACACATCGGGGCCTATCATGGGGAGGGGGGAGGGGGGAGGGATTGCATTGGGAGTTATACCTGATATAAATGACGAATTGATGGGTGCTGACGAGTTGATAGGTGCAGCACACCAACATGGCACAAGTATACATATGTAACAAACCTGCACGTTATGCACATGTACCCTAGAACTTAAAGTATAATATAAAAAAAAAGAAATTAAAAAAATTAATATATATTTTCAACAATCAAAAAAAAAAAAAAAGAAATCATTGGGAGAGGGACCAAACATTCTCAAATTATTTACATAAAATTATCTGCTTTGGGGCCAGGCACAGTGGCTCAAGTCTGTAATCCCCGCACTTTGGGAGGCCGAGACAGGCAGATCACGAGGTCAGGAGATCGAGACCATCCTGGCTAACATTGTGAAACCCCGTCTCTACTAAAAAATACAAAAAAAAAAAAAAAAACTAGCCAGGCGAGGTGGCGGGCACCTGTAGTCCTAGCTACTCAGGAGGCTGAGGCAGGAGAATGGCATAAACCCGGGAGGCGGAGCTTGCAGTGAGCTGAGATCCAGCCACTGCACTCCAGCCTGGGCCAGAGAGCGAGACTCCGTTTCAAAAAATAAATAAATAAATAAATAAATAAATAAAATTCTCTGCTTTTTAACATTGAACTTGAAAAGGAAGAGGTGGTTTCACAGAGTAAAGTCCTGAGATTTACTCTAGACTTATTGAATAAGAATCTCCTGCAGATGGGGCTTGTGAGTTTGAATATTTTTAAAAAATACCTAGGGAAGCTCAAACACTAAACTTTCAGAAACTATTGGAGTGAGTTTTGAAGCCAGAAAAGTTTGATGAAAATCCCAGCTCTACATTGAATCCTTTCTTTGAGCTTTGGTGTCCTTATTTGTAAAGTGAGATGAATAATATCTACTTTATGAAGTTGTTGTTAGAATTAAATAAAATAATGTACTTTGTGTAAAGTATCCAGTTTATAAAGAGCTAGATATGCAGCAGTTGCAAACCTAGTATATGAAATCTAAAACAAGTAATCAATTAAAAATATTTTCTATGCATATTAAGAATAAAATTTCTTCTATTTTTATATTATTAAATTAACTCACAATTGGTTCTTATTGACACTTTCTTGTCAACTTTGTGAATCCGAATAATATTACACTGAACTAGAACCAGAAAAACCAAATAGAAAGTTTCTTTGAAAATAAAACTGGCTAGTAAAATTATTTGACCAAATAAAGTAGAAAAGATGAGCTACACAAGGAGTGCAGAGACACATTTTTGTTTTCCTTGGCAGTTTTATTCTTATTGCTGTTAATAACTGTTGGGTGCCTATAATGCATTCGGCCTTGAAAGAGAGCAGAAGTAGAAAGTGTCTTGGCCCACAGGAGGTACATTATTGATCCAGAAAAGGCCTTATTGAAGATGTGAGCCTTACAGAAGAAGACAGGTGGTCAGTGGGAGGTAGTTCTAGAATTCTTGGTTAGTAGAAATGGGACAGTGTTGGAAGTGAGAAAAGGGACAATATGGAATTAGAAATAATATAGATTCATTATTTCCAGCATTATAAGCTGCAAAGCCAGACAGAGATGCTGAAGTCGTGAGGCAGAAAGTGGCAAATTCAAAAAGGGGCAGAAATATGGAGTATTCTAGAATATTTTATTTTAAAGAATGAGAAGGTGTTTACTGAATGAACGATGATAAGAAAGTAAGAGAGTGATTAAGTAAAAGTAATGAACATATTCATCGGTGCAAAAGATTGTACTGATACCCAGTTAGCACCTAAATGTATAATATTCGCGCTCTACTATGTGTGTGTGTGTGTGTGTGTATGTGCATGTTCGTGCGTGTTTGGTGAGGTCTGGATACAAGGATAAATAAGATTTCAGCTCTGACCTCAAGTGTTTGGAATATCAAGAATAATAATAATTCAGGCATGTAGCATTTGAAAACCCAGTATATTAAATATAGAACAAGTCATGACAATTCAATATTTATCACATTATTAAGCCCAAGAACAATAGGATATATTGGCTTTCCAAAGCATTCATTTAATATTTTTATGTTTTGAAATGATAACTCTAATCAATATTGGATTTTATTTCACTTTAATCTATTTGGATATTTAATAACATAAGAAGCTAATATGAAATGATTGTCTAAGAAAAATGCCATGTGTTGTCTTGAAGGTCAAATGAATCTTCTTTGCATATCCTGAAATTGCAGCTTCTGCTTCTGCTCTTTAACCAGTCCTCTTGGTGAGAAATAGTTTTCCTAAGGTTTTCAAGGTCTTATTATATGCCAGCCAAATTTGCTGAGCTATAATTTTCTTTCTAGTCACTTAAGGATTTTTTTTTTAACAAAACTTGGCCAAAGAAAACTTAAAAGTTTAAGTTTTCTTGCAGAAACAGAAAACCAAATACTGCACACTCTCACTTACCAGCAGGAGCTAAACACTGAGTACATATGAACATAAAGGTGAGAACAATAGGTACTGGGGACTACTAGAGAGGGGGAGGGTGGGAGGAGAATGAGGGCTGGAAAAACTACTATCCTCTGCTCTGCTTACTACCTGGGCAATGGGATCATTCACACACCAAACCTCAGAGACACACAATTTACCCATCTAACAAACCTGTACATGAGCCTCCTAAGCCTAAAATAAAAGTTGAAAAAAATAAAAAGGCAAATTCATTAATTTAAAAAATAATTACTGTTGTCTAAAATTGAAGAGGTTGGGCATGAGAGCTCACAACTCTAATCCCAGTGCTTTGGGAGGCTTAGGTGAGAGGATCACTGAGGCTAAGAGTTCCAGCCCAGCCTGGGCAACATAGCAAGACCACTGTCTCTACAAAACTAAAACTAAAACTAAAAATAAATTAGCCAAGCATGGTGGCCCATGCTTGTAGTTCTAACTACTTGGGAGGCTGAGGCAGAGAGTTGGTTTGAGCCCAGGAGTTTGAGGCTGCAGTGAGCCATGACTGCACCACTGCACTCCAGTCTGGCACAATAATAGTGTAAACAGACACTCTATTATTAGAGAATAATATTTACTAACACTCTTTAAAATGACAAATAAAATTTATTGGCAACCTGCTATATGACAGAAACTGTGCTAAACACTTTATTAATTTCATTCACATTTCCCAACAGTCCTATGAGATAGATATTGACATGGTTTGGATCTATGTCCCCACCCAAATCTTACCTTGAATTGTAATAATCCCCACATGTCAAGGGTAGTACCTGGTGGGAGGTAATTGAATCATGGGGGCGGTTTCCCTCATGCTGTTCTTGTGATAGTGAGTGAGCTCTCAGAAGATTTGACAGTTTCATAAGCATCTGGCATTTCCTCTGCTTGTGCTCATTCTCTCTCCTGCCATCCTGTGAAAATATGCCTTCTACCATCATTGTAAGTTTCCAGAAACCTCCTCAGCCATGCAGAACTGTGAGTCAATTAAACCTCTTTTCTTTATGAGTTACCCAGTCTCAGGTATTTCTCCATAGCAGTGTGAAAATGGACTAATATAGACATTGTCTTGATTTTACAGATGAGGGAAACTGAGGCACACAGCAGTTAAGTAAATGACCATGTTGTACAGACATATCGCTTCCTTTTATCCTATTTCAAACTTTAAAAAAATAAATGCTTTGTTGAAAATGTCATATTCTAGAGCAAAAAGGGTCATACCAATTTTTATCCTCCGGATAGTCTTTTCAAAATTTACAACCAGATAAAAGAGAGGGATATAATAAAAAGTGAAATGTAATCCCCTTTGACACTCTAAGAGAAATGAGTAATATATACATTGCGTTTCTTTAGGAAATCAGAAATGCATTTTATGTTTAACCATAATTATTCAGCAAAGGTAGAGCCATACATCTCTTAGGACACCTCTCTCTAATAAAAGCAGAGAGAATACCTGAGTTTGACATTTTCATTTTCTCAGAGCCAATATACCAAGCAAGAACAGGATGACCAGCAGAGAGCTGCCCAACAAAAGTGATGGTGGTGACAGCAGCAGATGGAAAGCAAACCATTGGCGTAATAGAAATAATCAGACATCATCCTACAGCTGGGAAATCAGCAAGAAACGAAGATCAGGCTTTCTCATCATTAAATCTGTAATTAAGGCTTCACTCTGCTTTGCTGAAATACTGCTGTGTTGGTGGGTAATACCCTCTCTGTACTAGGGTGAGAGAACCCCTACAAATGTCAGAGTGATAAGTTAATCAAAGGGTTATGTTGAGCAAGTTTGGTAGGAGATTTGGATGGAATGACAAATACCAATGAAATGATTAAATTTCCACGTGCCTATCCCAATCTGATGTGGAACTTGAAGGATACGGAAAAACATTCAGGAGTCTGTGTTTGCCAATCTGAATTTTGATGGCAGGAATGAAAATCAGAATCTATGTTGTAAGCTGAATAGATATAAAATTCTCTGGAACATTTGAAAATAATAAACTCTTTAATTTGCATTAGATCCTGGATTAAGACTGTAAGAAGTACCAGAAGTTAGATCTGTGTCATATTCTACCAAGAATTTAAATTTGACAGAGGCAATCCAAGATGATTTACAGGAAAGAATTATTGCTGTGTCACATCGGCATTTGAATATGAGGCACATATCCAAATATTGTTAGACTTATTTAAAAGTCCAATCATGATCTGTCATTGATGAGTTTACATAAACACATTTAATTGTCATTATCATACCAGTCTGTACAATGTCTTGAGGTTGAGGTAAGAGATTGTATAGGCTGATATGATAGTAACAAGTTTAATTTTGGCATAGCTACCTTTTCTATTTACAGATCCACAAATTTCCTCTTTCAGACTTAAGAAACTTGCCTGGCTCTCTTTTTCCTGAAATTTAATGTACCCACACTCACCTTCCATAACTTGGTAAACTAGAGTTATAGGCTTCTGAGTTTTTCTCAGTTGGAAAATACTCGAAATAACCTGTTGAATAAAATCCAATTGGTTTCTTGAATAAATTTCAGTATTGTCTTTAAAATCACAATATATTATTCTTGTCTTCATAAAAGGGAAAAAAGTGACGTGTAATGGGTTACATGTAAATGAGATATGAAACTCAAATGTCTAAAGCAACTATAATACAGAAGACACTACCTTGAGAGAAGAAGGAAAATAGGGGGCCTATAGCCTTTTGTTTTGTTTTTATGGCTTAGACATAGACTTAAAATTCTCACATACAACTAGTGTCTAAATTCTGTCAATACAAGATTCTCAAAGAAATGTGAGCTCATCTCATTTTGCTATAGAGTAGAAAGACCCAAGAAACAGAAGGTCTGGACTTGGACCATGAACCTGGCACTCAACTATGTTCAGTGATAAATCCTCTGAAAAAGTTTCTTCACACAACAAATGGAGATAAAGATAATACCAAACATAACATTTATGAAAGTGTTTTGTAAATGGTTACAGACTACACAAATATTAGCTTAGCTGGTGCAGTTTTAGGGCCTAACATATCCCTGATCTTTTCCCTTACAAATTTCCATTGCCAAACACCAGGCCCCCATGACCACCTAAGGTTTTCATAAGCCCAGAAACCAGGAATGACTCCATTGCATTTTAGAAAAAAAGTATTTTTTCAGGAGGCAGATAACCAAACAGTGCAGCATCATTATTGTGCCATTTCATGAAAACTCTCAGCTTTAGGATATCTAGCTTTTAACACATGCTCCAGAGCCAGGCTTCTCAAAACTTAGTGTGTATCCAAGTCACTAGAGGGGAATATCCTTAAATACAGAATCTACTACCAAAAGTTTGGAGTGGGGATTGAGATAGTGCGTTGCTAAAAGGTGCCATGTGATGTCAATGCTGCTGGTCTTTGGGCCACACTTTGAGTGGCAAAGCTCTAGATCTTTTGGAGGTACATTCTCCAGTGTGGTAGCCAATAGTCACATGTGGCTATTTACATTTAAATATAATTAATAACATTAACATTCATTTCTTTTGGCCAGGCATGGTGGCTTATGCCTGCAATCCCAACACTTTGACAGGACATGGTGAGAGGATTGCTTGAGACCAGAAGTTCAAGACCAGCCTGGTCAACATAGTGAGACTCCCATCTCTTAAACAAAGTAATCATTTCTTTTGTTGCACTAGCCACATTTCGAGTGCTCACTAGCACATGTGGCTAGCGGCTACCACACTCGACAGCAGACATAAAACACTTTCATCACTGCAGAAAGTTCTATTGGAGCACAGTAGCAATACTCAGAGTGGAAAAAACTGCGTTGACCTAATTGGTTTCTTCTCATCTCTGTGGGTTCTAAAATCATATTTTCATGTGCCTTCTAGGCATTAATGGTTTAATCTACTGTAGCCTTTACATATAAGAATGATACAAATGACCTCACCATGACACACTCTTGGGCCTATGATGACAAGAGGAATATGAGTTTTCTGTGAGTCTTTTAGAAAAGAGAAACTGAATGTCAACTCCCTACCAGCAGGAAGAAGAGGGTCCAATGATGCCCAATGAGAGAATGACTAACAGCCAGCCTTGCTCCTCTCAAGGGAAGAGTGAAGTGATATTAATCAGCACACTATTGTGTACAAAGAGTGTTCTCTCAGGAGAAGAGCATCACATCTGTCCCACTCACACGTCAAAGAGGCCCAGCAGCTGAAAATGCTTGTGTCAAATCTCCACTCAGCCTCTTTTTCTCCTTGCTTTCCTTTCCTGGTTCATTTGCTATTCTGTGGGCTGTTTAGCAATAAGCCCTTCATCTGATTAACATTTCAAACCCATTGTTGGTCTGTGTTGGCTTAAATGAACTAATCATCATTAGTACTTCAAAACCTGTCTGGCTATGCCTGCAAGGGGGAAAAAAGGAGGAAGAGAAGAAAAGGAAAAGGAAACAAGCCTGACTCATTAAATAAGTCATCCATAAGTAGTTGGCCAAGATTGAAACAAAAGCAGAATCCTGAGTATTTTAATCACTAATCAAGTTGTGGACAGGAATCAGAGCTAGAAGGAATAAGTGGGACCTTAGGCAATGACGGAACAGAGGCATCTTCCTCAGGAAGATGAGGAAAGGAAACCTGGGGCCCCATCCATTTCCTTTGCTCTGATTCCCTTTACCCTGGAAAATATCAATTAACAAAGCAAAACTTGTTTCAGAAGCCATTTATATTCTATTCTTTCCGCTTTATCCATTTTGACAGAATTATATTCCCAAAAATAGTTGAGGTCAGTCATCTTTCTGATTTTCAGTGATATCGGCATACTTTTAACACATGATCTGCATCATATTACATGTGTTTAAACCTATTAACTTATTGGACCAGGTAAACCATCAGCCCGGCTTAACTCAAAATTACAAGAGGAGCTTTTTTCCTAAATCAGACTCTCCTAGGAAGTCTATCCAACGTTTATTTTACTTTATACTAAAGTTTTCATCATGATACCTATAATTCCGATAACGAAAGAAGGAGAGAATACATCTAGACCATTTTTTTGTGCCTGTCTGCAAGACACAGTGACATTTTTAAAGAACATTCTAGATTTAAAAGGTTAATTTCAAGCTTAAACAATAACAATAACTTTTTATGGCTTTTCTTGTGAAGTCAACATTTCCCACAGATGACTGAGTCCCTGCAATCTAGAAGCATAATTCCTAAACTGTATCATGTGTAAGAGAGATGACCAGAGATGGTCAATATCACACAGCCTTAGATATTATTAAATTATATAGTGTGCGCCATTTCTCTTTTCGATTCTCTTCCAATCCTACGATCAAGTCAAGAAAAAAGTCTCTCTTGGTACCTCTACATTTAATACTACTTCCACCTGTCAATTCCCATTTTAACAAGCAAAGCAGCCCTTAAACTCAGAGTCATCTGAGGGAAATTGTATCTAGTTAAAAATAAGTAATATTGTTTCCATTGTATCAATTATTTTTAACATTTTTTCCTTTATTTATGGCACCTGAGACTGGTTTTTCTATTCATGGCAGTAATAAAATGTTCCTTAGGAATACATTTAAGTAAAAAAGTCTTTAAAGAAAAATATTAACGTTATAATAAAGCATGCAGATATGGCACAAATCATGAGAGTAGTCCTGATTTGGAGCACTCTTTTTATTTGAGGGGTGAGAAAGAAAAAAGTGCTGTTGTCCCTTTGCTGTTAGCCACATATATACATAGCAGGTTTGATTTCTTCATCAAAAACTGTATTCATGACACAATCTTCGGGACAATGTTTCACAGAAACTGCAAGTGGGAAGATGAGGGAAGAACTGTCTAACTTTTTTTATAGAATGATAATTTGGGGCTGAAAAAAGTCCCAGAGAACACACAGGTGGCTGAACGGCAGGAAACGATGAAGTGAAAATGCATCCATAGTAGAAGGGTGTGCTTAAGGATCAGCAGGGAGAATTTGAGAAAATATTTCCCATCCATTCTAGCTTGCTTGTTTTCAGTATGGTAAGTTGCTTAGATTTTGTTACAAGCTTTCCCAAAGATGAATTTTTAAGTGTCTTCTTGCTATCTTGAGGAAGGAAGTAGAAACACAAGATTAGTTCACTATGTTTCAAATCAGTGTCACATTGTCATTTTTTTGACAAATGGGACCAAATTTATTCTAAGCAGCAAATATCCTGGAGGTCTCCATCATTAATTACCCTCTGATGATCTCAAAATATTAGCTCACACATGCTAATATGTTTTAGACAAAACCCTTTGCCAGTACTTAATGAATGAACATTTATTGCATCCCTATTATTCATGAAGCAGTTTATGTTTGTTGTGGCAAGGATACGATGTGGTAAATTGACACTCAAAGTGTGATTTGTGGACAAGCAGCCCTAGCATCACCTAGAAACTTGTTAGAAGTGTAGAATCTTAGGCTCCACCCCAGACCTACTGAATGGGAATCTAAGATGATTCATATGTACATAAATGGTAAAACCTGTTATGAAATATAGACTTTCCTCAAATAACTACATAGTCCAGTTTTGAAATAATACTGATATTAATACAACGAAGCAACAAGCGCTAGTAATTAGTATAAGTGGTAGAATCCAAATTTAGACAAGATAATGCTACCCACAAATCGTGGAAGAAATAAGAAAGGAACCATGTCTAAAAATCTATCCATATTTGAGGATAGAAGCAAGCCCCCACCTTGGAATGCGGATGAATTTTATAAAAAGGGAAGATAGAACTATACATACCTCTTAAATATGCACAGAGAAAACCTGCTTGATTATAATGAAGAATACATTCTGGGGACTCGTGGTAAATCAAACTCAGTGAAAAGTGCAGGTCAGTTTTGGTAAACAGAGAAGTTCACTTTTTAATAGCACAGGAAATATATGCCATCTTTGAAGACATGCAGACAAGGAAGTCACTAAAGTAGAATAAATGTCACTGTTTGCAAAATTGAGTTGGTTAAACTGTATGTGTGGAATGATTACTCTAGCCCTGCAGAGGATAAGATGAATTGCAGGGGGGAAAGCCAGGATTCTAGAGGCTATAAATACCCTTGGTGTGGGATCAGATGTCTTGAATAATGTCTGTTTAGCAGAAGACAGTCAAAGGCCCTAAAAACAATAATTACATGTAAGAGACTAATATAGTTAAACTACTGTATCACAATGACTATGCTGATTTGAATTTGCCTCAATTAGGGAGCTCTTTCATTGAAATAAAGTTTCTAAAAATGTTACTTAATGGCATTACTGCACTTCTACTCAATTCATTCAGCTGAAATCCATGTGCTTGTTATGTATCCTTTTATTTCTATGTTCTATTGTAGAATAATAACAACAAAAATGAGTATCAACCACTGCATTTTAAGTCAGGAAGTACCTTTTCTTCAAATGAGGCAGCAGGTTGTATCTGCAAAACCTTAAGCTGTAGAGCTACACTTGTGTTTGAAACCTCGGCTATAGCACTTTCTGGTAGGGCACTGGTGCTGCACAACACTGATCACTGGCTGAACTTCCCTGATCCTCACTTTCTTTATCTGTAAATTGAAGTGAATATGACTCATTTCACAGGGCTGTTGGCACAAGATCTGACACATACTTGAATGTTTAATATATGTGCTACTAGTAACATCTCAATCATCATCATACTCATAATCATCATCAACATCATAACTGACTTGATGAGGGATTCAAACCTAAGACATACATGTTCTCCTTTCAAGTTTGAAAATATGGCTCTGATTTTATACCAGACCAAATTTTGATATAGTGATCCCATAGTTAAGCCAGAGGCCTTTCCAATAAAGACGAAAAACAAGCAGTGTTTCTTATTTTTGTTTTTGTTTTTGTTTTGTTTTGTTTTGTTTTACAGAGTCTTGCTCTGTCACCCAGGCTGGAGTGCAGTGGCACAATCTTGGCTCACTGCAAACTCCACCTCCCGGGTTCAAGTGATTCTCCTGCCTCAGCCTCCCGAGTAGCTGGGACTACAGGTGCATGCTACCACGCCCCGCTGATTTTTTGTACTTTAGTAGAGATGGGGTTTCACCGTATTAGCCAGGATGGTCTCAATCTCCTGACCTCATGATCCTCCCACCTCAACCTCCCAAAATGCTGGGATTATAGGCGTGAGCCACCACGCCTAGCCAAGCCAGTGTTTTATTGAAGCTGCACAGTGGTTCTCTATAACTATAAAACTGCACTTAGTGATCAGCAATGTGTTGATATGGGAATTCAATGTGAGAAAGGCTAAAGAACCTGAAATCCCTTTCCCTGACTCTATATATTCCTAAGTTAGGTCTGATTCTGTGAGTTCCAGTTCACATTTACCCAGCCAGTTCTTTTCTGGCTGATCTCAGCCTTCCCCTTCTGCTACCTCCTCTCTAATCCTAAGTGTGGTTAAAGCTACAAGCAAAGCCCTCCCCATCACTTTACTTTCCTCCCCTAATACTAACCCAAACTGCCCACAACAATATTATTTCTCCTGAAGAAAGGAGAAAAGTAAGAACCAAAGCACCTGAGTCGTAACTGCATAAACTTTTCTTAAGCCCCAGGAAGTCTAGCACTTTCTAGTTGTTACCAACTCTCCAGGGGTTATTGATAGAGCTTCCGTGGAGGAACTAAAAGAGGCTTTGACTAACAGTGATGATTGCCTTTGGATCAAGTTCCTGTCTAATCTTTTCCCAGCACTCCTGGTAGTTAAAAGCATGCAGGTATGTCCTCATTTGTAAACAAAGAGTATGTTCCTAATTCATTTATAATTGAGCTAGTTTTTATTTGTGAGTCATCTGGTGTGATTCCTACAGTTAGTAGGAAGGACTTGAGTCTACTTTACTGACCTATTCAGGATTTAATCCGTAGCATAGATTCTTGTAGTGACAAGAACTGTTCCAGAGCCTAGAGGAATCTCTTCACTGCTCATGAGTTACCATTCACACACTATAGAAAACCAAAGAGCCTAAAATGACAACTGCTTGAACATGTCCAAATTTCTCATCTTCCAGAGGGGAAAGAGACCCCTGAAACCACTTAACCAAATTAACTCAGGGCCAAAAGCATCTTTGCCTACATCAGTAATTCTCAAAGATTGTATCAGAAACATAAGAAGAGCTTGTTAAAACAGACTGCCGTGCTCTACCCTAGAATTTCTGATTCAGTAGATAAGGGGTGTGGTCTGAGAATTTGCAAGTTCTCAGTTGATGCTGATGTTTTTGGCCTGGGAATCACACAATGAAAATCACTACTTTATATGATATTGCCTCTCAACCATGCACAAACATAATAGAATGTTCACTCGATAATTTTTAATACTCATATTATGTATTATACTTGCTATTTGTTAGGGGAAAAACAATTTTGAAAAACTGTCCAGCGTAGTGACTCTGATGAAATTTCAAAACAAAAAAAGAAAGAAAACTGGATTATATATAAAGTTATATTATCATCATCTCTCCTTTCCCCAGCCCACTCACTTGTCATTATTTTAAGAAAATTATTTCTTCTACGTACTTCCTGGCATGTTTTTAGCTCCATTTTGGGTTGTAAGGAATATATTCAGTGATAAATGAAACTAAACTAAAAGTTATTGTTGCTCTCTTTAAAAGAAGATGGTTTTTACTAAAAAGCAATAGTTTTATTGAAAATATTAGTGTGAACTTTTCTACTGTAGTTTGAATGAAAAGGAAATGGTGTGTAAAACAAGTATTTTTTGGAAAATTAAAAGGCTTTGATGGGGGATGAGGAAAAAAGAAAAGGAAAGGAAGACAGCTTGTGTTTTGAGCACCTACTGTGTGTTTGTCACCAGAGAAGCACCTCCATATCATTTCAAATGAATATTCAGTCAATCTGCACATTCCTGGTACAGCTTCTTGCATTTTTTTCTTTTTGTGCTAAAGGACAGTTTATACCCTCTACCATGCCCCCTCTCCATATGCATTCATAGTTACACCCTTATAAATGATACTGATACAATATGTACAATCTGTATAATATGTCAATTACTTTTCATAGTAGGCCTTTGTTAATGTGATAGATATAAGATTTTTAGAAGCTGGAAGCCAACATTCTCAGCAAACTAACACAGGATCAGAAAACCAAACACCGTGTGTTCTCACTCGTAAGTGGGAGTTGAACAGTGAGAACACATGGACATAGGGAGGGGAACATCAGACACTGGGGCCTCTCGGGGGTGGGGCGGAAAGGGAGGGAGAACATTAGGACAAATACCTAATGCATGTGGGGCTTAAAACCTAGCTGCCAGGTTGATAGGTGCAGCAAACGACCATGGCACAAGTATACCTATACAACAAACCTGCACATTCTGCACATGTATCCCAGAACTTAAAAAAGAAACAAAAAACAAAAACTCGATAATCCTTAAAAAAAGAAAAACAAAAAGATTTTTACAGTCAAGTGTTCAAAAATAGGCAATTTGCTCTAGGTCACATTGGTATTCAATGGTAAAGGTGGAACTGTAACGCAAATTTGTTTGATTCTAAATTTACTAAGGGAACTAAAGAAGATTTTGTTTTTCCTCTTATGCTGGACACTACACATGAGACTTTACTTACAAAAAATTGATACATAAATACAGAACAAGGATCAAAGAAAAGGTCTGGGACGTGCAGCTCTGCAGTGTATTTCTTCCTTCTTCTCTCTCTCACCACAGTCCTTCACTCTTTCTGTATGGCCCTAAGATTGGACTTGCTAGGACAGGGGCAGGAGACGGGCAAAACAAAAGTTCAGGAGGGGAGGGGTGTGTCCTCGCTTGCTGCCCTGCACATCCCCTAAGAGTGGTTTATGGGCACTACCACAGCCTCTAGAGAGCTGGTTGTAGTCCCAGATGCATTTCTCTGAATATCATGAGTTTCCTTTTCATTCTTTGAATCAGTCAGCACAAAGAAAAGCAAAGAAACCTAAATTACTGTTATTAAATGGCAGGCGGCCAAAAATCTGAGAAAGCACACAGCAACACAATATCTGGAGTCTAAAGGGAGAATTCCAAGCCAAGATTCGCATCTCACCCCACTATCCAGCCAATCAGCCTCAGGGATTCCACTCTCAGACATGTGACCATTTTACTGGGACATTCAGGAGTCATCTTGCAGATGTTCCAGGTGCAGATTGAAAGCAGTCGCTTGTATTTCTATTTTGGTGCTTAAGGGTGGTTTATACAGTTTGTACTATTCCCTCTTCCCCACTGCCATCCCATATGTAGACATAGAGACCTGAACCTGTATAACATGTGGTATTAATACAAGAGTATCCTTCTCTGAGAAACTCAGTGCATTTGTTTTCTCCTTGTTTTTTGCAAGGAAAACTCGTGCAGCGGAGAAAAAATTTAATATCAGAAATAGCACGTAGTCACCCATGAGAAGAAACCTGCTCAGGTGTTTGACATTAGAGCTCTGTTGAGAAGCAGTGTCTGTTCGTGGAGTGCCGTTTCCTCTTGATCCTCATGGAGTCTGGTATAACTTTGCTGTTGGCTACTGAATTGAGTTCTAAATTGAATTAATTTACTTTTGACACTGCCAGCACGGCACAGTGTGAGATGAAGCAGATGCTACGTTAAGTGTAATATTATGAGTTCCTGGGTCTAATATCTTCTAAATAAGGAATGTTGTTGTGGAGATAAAGGAAATTTTATTTGCGTTTGCTCAGAACTTATGCGGGCCAAAACTAGGTTCAGAATTTGTTAAGTTAAATGATTGACTGAAGAGAAACCTAGTTAGGGCTATGCGAATATTACCCAGAACTTTTACATCTGTAAGTTCAAAGTACTTTAGATCTGAAAAGACGAGGATTAGAGGAAGAAGAGCCCAGTGATTCCATCATGCTTATAACTGGCATAAGTGACCATAAATCACAAGGAGTAGGATAACAGCCGAGAGCCAATCAGCTTGGCACTGAAGACTGACAGATTGGCCAGATGGCAAACCTCATTCAAGTGGATGTCATATTTTGATTGGGATTATCTCTCAATACCCTCAATAACTCTTTAAATTCTGTAACAGAGACAAATCATTGCAGTATACCTACATTTGCCTTTCCCCCTCCAGAAATTATGTAATAAATCTCTCAGGCAGAAGCATTTTATTTATTGTCAGTAGAGTTTATAATCTATGGTCAAAGCAGCATAATAATGCTTAAAAACTATCTTCCAGATGAGAATTCTAGCACATTCGCTTATGAAATATTACTATTTGTTATCTACAATTGTCATTCTATAAATTGTTATCACTTTTCTCCTTAGATTGCAATTATAGGTCATGGTTTTGTCTTTTATTTTTCTCATGGTCTTTTAGAAACTAAATTTTCACTACATTTTACTGTGTCAACTGAATTAAGTCTATAAATTCAACAAGCAAGATATGAGTGAATAGCTACCATATGCTAGAAGATGGGAATGTAAAGAAAAAAAACACATTGATTGGCCATTACTCAATTTGAACTCTTAGTTTCAAGATCAAAAGTAGTCGTCCTATTAGTCCAACTCTATTAAATTTTGTTTGCTGTTATTTTTGAAGCAATGCTCTCTCTAAAGTTAGACTAGTCACCTCACTCCCCTCAAAGAATACTGTTAATTATTTAATTCTCCTCTCCTGAACACCTGCTCCTACCTATGTGTTTCAGTCAGGGTGGACTAGGTTATATTAGAGTAATGAGTGATCCCCAAATCTCAATGTCTTACCACAACAAAGGTTTATTTCTTCTCTTGCTACAAACCTATTATGGGTTGCCTCTGGTTCTGTTTCACAGCAAATCCTTTATCTGAACCATTGCCAGTTGTGTGGAAGAAGGAAAATAACCATAACTAAGCAAACATCGATCCTCAAGGTTCCCTCCTGGAAATGGCACACATTCCATTGGCCCAGAGCCAAACACATGGCCAAGCCTCATGCCAATAGGCTGGTGAAATATAATCTTCTCCAGGGAAGGATAGTGAATATTTGATGACCACAATAGTCTATTCCTCTAAACCAATCTTACTCATCTGGCAGCTCTCAGCCCAAGGTCCACTATTACATTTTCCCATTTCAGTTCTTACTAACTTTTCTTATGTTCTTCATCAAGGTTTATCTATACTACACATGCAAGCATTTATATATAATATAGTATCTTGCAATATTTTAAAATACTTCACTTTTTTGTTGCTTTTGTCTTTTCTACCCAATTGGAAGTTATTTGAAACCAGAAACCATGTTTGAAATTTTTTCTTGCACATACACAGTTTACAGAGCTCATAGACAGTTGTATATTTCAGGGACTTTAGTAGCCTTAAGTATTCTCTGTTGACTGGCCCCCAAAATAAATCATCCCATGCATGTGCTGATTTTCAATAAAAGCAAGTAAAACCAAGGCCCTGCCCTCTGCAAGGACATTAAAACTGGGTACTTGTAATATAACTTACTTTTAGAACACACATGGAAACCATGTTAGATATAGTATTACCACAAAACATACAAAAATGTATTTGATACTATACAGAAAAGTAAAGGTTGTCATCATTTTAAGAAACAGAATGTTTAGGTGACTTTTCAAGACAACATTAAGATAAGCTAGGAAAAATACAAAGTAATCCAAACAACGATCTAGGTAAAGATCAGGCTGAAGGTACCTCATTAAAATGACTAAAGAAAGAAATAGATTTAGCCTACATCTAATGTTAGAGAAAAATTATCCATGCACATGTGTCTTACATTAGATCCAATGTTGTACTTGTCAAAATACTCTATTTTCTGCGATGTTCCTGCTTATAATTATAGAGGAACCGGATGCATGACCTTGTATAGCATCTACTTTGTAACAAGTGCTTGGAGGATTAATAAAATAATTTGTCTGGCAGTTGTGGTATTGAAGGGGGAATACAATGGAATCTAATATAGACGTGTTAACCATGTATGATTCAGTGGGTGTACAATTCGGAAATGCAAACATCAGCAGGCAGATATGTAACAACATTAGGACTGTAAGATGCCACTTAATAACAACTAACCAAGTACATCATATGTATTTAGCTCCTTGAAATCATTTCATTAGTCTGAAAATTAAGCATATGCTGCTTCTGAGTGGAGGAACAAGGAAGACTGGTTTGCTCAGGAGACTGGTAAATGCATGCAAAGCTATTTATCTTGAGATTATAGGTCTGGCTTCAACCAAGAAGCTAAAGACAGTTATTGCTACTTTATGGCCCATATGAAATGAACTATCATTATCAGTTTAGATGCTCATTTCAGCAGGCTGTCACCACAATATGGGTTTGGATAACCCTAATGGATATGTGGACAAACGTCTGTTTGGAGAGATAGCATATTGAAAAGAACCCTTGGCTGAGAATCAGGGGGATTGGAGTCTAGTTCCAATTCTGCCTCTAATAATAAGTAACATGACAATCTCCTCTCTGGGAGGGGAGCAGGGAGATAGAGAATTGTCAGATGACCTCCAAAATCTCATCTGGACCTCAAGCTAGATAATACCCTGTGAAGGAAAGCTCCTTTTGGCTCTTCACAATAGAAACTTTCTCCTTATCTTCCCCAAAATAACTTTGGGTAATAACTACCCAAATAATCACTGGCCTTGATTTTGGATTTTAGTCTGGATCTATTGTCCCCTCTGATAGAGGGATAGGATGCCATCTTCCTCTCCCTTTCTTCTTCAAGTGTGCAACGTCCAAATTATCCCTCAATCTAGGACAGATTCTTAGCCCTAGTTATATGTCTTGTTTGCCTCTTTAAGTTCATTTATCTTCATGATATGCCACCACCTATCACAGAGTGTCAGAAAATCGCCTAAAGAAAATTAGTTTCAAATACATTTTTAAGCAAATATGCTATATTTTTTAATGTGATACTTTTACTTTTTTAAAGCAAATAGACTGAGATGAGTTCTGGGTCCCTGTAATGCTGAGATGTCCACAGCTCTTTCAGACTCAAAACTATTGGTAAAGAATAGCTGCCAGGCCAGAATTGTGTATCTGTAGCCTGATTCACTACAACCCACCTGTAATGTTCCTGTTCATTGGCTATTTCTTGCTGCTTTCAGTGAAAGCCTAAAG
Source organism: Trachypithecus francoisi (assembly GCF_009764315.1). Lineage (NCBI taxonomy): Eukaryota > Metazoa > Chordata > Mammalia > Primates > Cercopithecidae > Trachypithecus > Trachypithecus francoisi. The sequence continues at coordinate 71,374,881 of NW_022681453.1, read as the reverse complement.
CTGTATGTTTCTTTGTGAGAAAGGATGACATGCATTGCAGATGATGGAAAAGAAGATGGTGTTTACATTTGCCTGGTTACATTTTTCTTTTATTTTCTAATTTGAAACTTGGAGTTTGGGGGCCTAAGAAAAGTGAAACTGATACTAAACCCTTAGATCAAAACTGGCATCATGCCGCCAAGTTAGAAGTGTTAAGGAAACAAAGGCTCTCACAGGTGACAGGTGGAGGGAATGAGAACTAAAACTCAGAGCCAGCCATGGGGATGGTGCTGTGCTCTCTCCACCTACATTAAGTCTTTTAGTCTTCATGGCCTGGCAGATGAAAAACTGAGGTCCGCAAAGTTTAGTCACTTGTTCAAGTTACACAGCAGGGATGGAGCCACATTTGTCCTTCAGCATCCTACCTCTGGAGTTGATCCCATTAACCATCAAGCTCTACTGCCTTGGAAAGCTGTGTGCACGGGCTGTTGGGAGGATCAGCTTCATTTCTGTATCTATCTGGCTTCAAAACTCACTAGTTCAAGCTTCCTTCTGATAATGAAGAAATGACAGTGATCCGGTGTGGAATAACAATAAATGCCAGGCAAATTCCTCCTCCTGGCAGGCTCTACACTATACCCAGAACTGTTGAGCTACCTCTGAAGGTGAAAACAGTCCTGCCTGGGAAAACTCTCTGAACAGACAAAATCATTTTCTAAAGATTGAGTGGAGGTGGATGTTTGTTTGTTTGTTTGTTTGTTTGTTGGAGATTGGAGGTGGTGTTTGTTTGTTTGTTTATTTGTCTGTTAAGACAGGGTCTCTCTCTGTCATGCAGGCTGGAGTACAGTGGTGCAAGTATAGCTCACTGCAGTCTCTTATCTCCTGAGCTCAAGCGATCCTCCCACCTCAGCCACTGGAGTAGCTGAGACTACAGGTGCTTGCCACCATGCTCAGATTTCTTCCTTTCTTTTCTCTTCTCTTCTCTACTTTTCTTTCTTTTTTAATTAGAGACAAAGTCGCTCTATGTTGCCCAGGCTGGTCTTCAAATCCTGAGCTCAAGAAATTGTTCTGCCTCAGCCTCCGGAAGTGCTGGCATTAGAGGCATGAGCTGCCACACCTCGCTGGTGGGTAGATGTTGGGAAGGTTGGGTCTCATCCTAGCTTTGCCAGTTACAAGGTGTTTGGCCTTGTCTATGCTACACAATGTAGACAAGTTTGATTCCACAGTTGTAATATGAAAACACCAAGCATAATTTATAATTCATTGTTTTTCGTATTTTCCTCCAAAGCAATAGAAAACACTGTTTCAATGATATTTAAGCCCAACCTTAACATATGAAACGAATGCAGTGACTTTCTCTGGGTGACACAGGATTCACTCCCACCCCTCATTCCACCCCAGGTCAACAAGGAAGCTGGAGACGTCTTACTGCACAGGAAAAAACACCTAGTTTCGTTCCATTTGGTGGTCTCACAGCCCTTCACAACCTTGATAGCCAATGACAGTTCTAAAATTGCTTTGGAAAATATCAGGTAATCTCCATTTTTTTATTTTTATTTTTTTTCAGACAGGGTCTCACTCTGTCACACAGGCCGGAGTGCAGGGTTAGGATCTTGGCTCACTGCACTTCCACTTGCCAGGCTTAAGTGACCTTCCCACCTCAGTCTCCCAAGTAGCTGGGACCACAGGCATATGCCACCATGCCCAGCTAATTTTTGCATTTTTTGTAGAGATGGGGTCTCGCTGTATTGCCCAGGCTGGTCTCCAACTCTGGATCTCAAGTGATCCGCCGTCTTGGCCTCCTAAAGTGCTGGAATTACAGGCAGGAGGCATCCCACCTGGCCTCATCTACGATTCTTAATACAACCTCTACTGTCTTCTTCAAGCAGTTCTAGTCACAAACCTTACAATTAGTATCCTTCAAATTACAGATGTGACTTATTTAGTTTTAAACACACCAAGACATGCAGCACTTTAGATAGATTTACTCTTTGGTTCAGAGGAAAGAAGAACTGGACTTTGATCCATTACCACTGTGCCAGGAATTGATTTTAGGGAAGGATATGTGATTATGGGATAGAATGTGAATGGGGGCAGTTTGGGTCGACCTAGACTCTGATTCTCCATTTGTGTGTGGTGCGGCATGAGTGACACAGGGCGTGAGGAGTGCTTCATAAGATGTAAAAAGAACTGATTGATTTATCGATCTAAGGAAGACAGTCTCCTTGACGGAGACATGCTGTCAAACAGTGGCAGGATGCGCTGCTAAAAGCCCTCCAGATTGATTACCCTACCTGGCACCTGATCCCTCATCACTGTGGCAGGTGAAGAGTTCTGGAAATGTACTCACAGCTGCATTAATAAGATAGGAGGAGAACAAACAAGGAAACGGGGGTCAGGCAAGGTTCTGACAGAGGAAAGGGTTTTCCACTGCTCTGAATTCCCTCAAAATGGAAAGTCTCTCAAACCGTGTGAAACACACAGGCTGAAAATGAGACAAAATAGCTAATCGAGCTGAAAATGCGTGTGGCAGCAATGACACCTCTGGGTTCTGAAGTTCTGTGATTTGGTTTTCCCATCTGTTACTGATTCTAAAATTTGACAATTCCTGTTTGAATACTTATGTAATTAGAAAATGCTTTGGAAATAGTGCACTAAGTGACACACCTGGTATAATATGCAAAACACTTCTTTTAACCATGCTAGAGGGATCTCCACACTCAAACATAGTGCATCCTACCATGTGGATCAATAAGAAAACTTAAAAGGCACACATATATGCATGACAGAAGTGATCTTTATACACACACTCTTAGCAGGTCACTGCCAAAGATCAAACGCCAGGTGATAAGCAGGATAGGCATCTAGCTAAGACTGGACAAAAATAGTAGGGGTAAATAAGTCAATTATAATGGTGTTGAAAGCAGATATTGATGTTATCACTTTTTCAAAAGACTGGTGTAGTCTGTGACAGGTAGAGTCACACCCTTTTAAAAGGAGACTGTTCAAAGCCTTGAAGTGTTAAAAGAGAAATTAGTCTGCTCCAAATCGTGAAAGAAAATGAGAGTTTTGGCATAATGTTTATTTGTTTAAAAGGATGAAAGTTGTAGCTACAGATGTGAAGCATTAAAAATGTTATTTCAGTATTTCTAGCACTAAAATTTAAATTGTAGAATTGTAGGAAATCAGGGCTAGAGAGACTAGAGAATTGTCTATCCCCTTACTTCACCTATGAAAGTTTTCTGACAGGAGAGTAAGCCCCAGATATGTTAAAGAATTTGCCCAAATCCCACCATATGTTAGTGAAGAAGGAGATGGGATTTGAACCTAGTCTCCTGATTTCTGGGTCCAGTGACCTTTCCATTATATTATGAATGTATATTCAACCTCTTCCTTTTTCTTAGATATTCCTATCACTTTTTAAATATGCTCATCTTCCTCATTAATTATAATAACAATAACAACAACAGCAGCAGCAGTAATAACAATACTAATAGACAAAAATCCACTCCGTGGCCACAATATCACTTTCTTCTTTTGCTTTTAAAATCTATTTACATAATTAACAAGTTAGTCAGAACCCAATTGAAACAGGCCTCTGTCCTCGCCTGGGAGATGATAACATCACAGATGGACACCCACCATCATCCTAGAAAATGTACCCTAACTTTCAATGTGGTATCACAGACTGAAGGGATGACCTCGGGAACAGAAAGGGCCACTAAAGTAAAACTAATTTCCTAGCTTCACAGAAATAAAATCTGGCAAAAAGAAGTAAACAGTTTATCAACCATAATTTTAGAGAGGCATAGGGACAGCTGAGTTAGATCTTTGAAGATAGCACTCCATCGCTTCCCAGCCTTTTGGCTAAGATCAAGTGAAGATAATGCTTCAGATGGAGCAATGGTTCCATCAGGCAGTTACGTAACCTACTGAATACTCCTTCTGCACAAGGGGTGTTTAACATGGGATCTGTGGACTGGATAGGGAAAAAAATTACGTCAGTGTTTTCAGTAAGCACTAAATAAATTTATTCTTTCCCTCAATTATGAATGTACTCAACAAACTGTGATAGTGTTAAAATTACCCATGATCTTATCTTTAGTAGAATCACAGATATTTTTGCGCTGCACTAATTTAGAAGTTGCAGATTTTCAAAATGTAATTTACACTCTTCCCTATTTTGAAGTTATAGTATAATCGAACCTACTTCTAGATCTTGTTTTTTAGTATACCTTCCCCATCCATGGTATGTGTTCGCTAGTTGCAGTTACCCGTGGTTAACTATTTTGTACCCAGTACAAAAATAGGTGAGTACAGTACAATAAGATATTTGAGAGTGGGAGAGAGAGAGAGAGAGAGAGAGCGCACACAACTACATTCACACAACTTTTATTTCAGTATGTTGCTATAATTCTTCTACCTTATTATTAGTTGTTAATTTCTTACTGTGCTTAAGTTATAAATTAAGCTTCATCATGGGTTTTTATGTATAGGAAAAACAGTAGAGTTCAGTATTATGCATGGTTTCAGGCATCCACTGGGGTTCTTGGAATGTACGCCCTGTGGATAAGGGGGTTATAATATTAGTATACTTTTGTAATACTAAGTATAATTGTATACTTTCTAAATATAGTATGCCCCATGGATATTTGGTTTGCTTTCCGTTTTTGACTATTATGAATAAAACTGCTATGAACATTTTTGTACAGGTTTTTGTGTGAACTTTTCATTTCTGTGGAAAAAATTTCTTGGAGTGCAATCACTGGTCATATGGTGATTTCATGTTTTGTTTTGTTTTTGTTGTAAACCACCAAATTATTTTCCAAACTTTAGGAAGTTTTTTATTCCCTCTGTCATTGTGTGAGTAACCAGTTCCTCTGCATCCTCATCACCAATTTGGTGTTCTCATATTTTAAAAAAGTAGTAATTCTCATGGGTATAACTGATATCTCATTGTGATTTTAACCTGCATTTCCCTAAATATATTAAACATCTTTTCATGTGATTACTTTCCACCTGTATGGTATATCTTCTTCAGTGAAACATTTGTTCCTGCCTTTTGACCATTCTCTAATAGGATTCATTTTTCACTTTTGAAATTTGGGAATTCTGTATGTGTTCTAGATGGTACATGTTTGCAGAATATGGGGATTAATTTTTTTTCTCCAAGTCTATAGCTTGTCCTTTCATCCTCTTGCTAGGGTCATTTGCAAAGATAACAAAATTCATTTCATTGAGGCCAAAATTATCAATTTCTCCTCTTACGCATTATGCTTTTGGTGTCAACTATAAAAATTATTTGCCTAGCCCTAGATTTCAAAGATTTTATATGTTTTGTTTCTTAACAGGTTTATAGCTTTATATTTTATAACTAAGTTCATGATTCATTTTGAATTAATTTTTATATAAGGTACAAGGTTCAGTTTGAGGTTTCTTTCATTTTGTTTTAATTTTTCGGACTATGAATGTCCAATTGCTCCATGACCCATTTATTGAAAAGCATATTCTTCCTCAATTTGTAAAATTAGTTTTAGGAATTTTCTTACAGATTCCTTGCAATTTTCTACAGACATAATCATACCATCTGCCAGTAGGGACAGTTTTATGTATTTTTTTTTTATTAATATGCCTTTTATTTCCTTTTCTTGCTATTGTGCTGGCTAGAATTTTTAGTACGATATTGAGTAAGATTGGTAAGAGCAGACATCCTTATCTTGCTCCTAACATTAGGGAAAATCATTCAGTCTTTCACCACTAAGTGCAGTGTTAACTATAGAGTTTTTCCAGATGCTCTTTATCAAATTGAGGAAATTCATCCCTATTCCTCATTATCTAAGAATTGTTATGATGAATGAGTTTTGAATCTTGTCAAATGCTTTCTGTTACATCAATTAATATGATTACATGATTTTTTCTTCTTTAGCTTGTTAAGACGGCAGATTACATTGACTGATTTTCAAATACGTAATCAGCCTTGTATTCCTAAACTCCACTTAATCATGTTGTTAAATCTTTTCATATATTGCAAAATTCTATTCCTAATGTTTTTAAAGGCATTTTGCTTCTATGTTTGTAAGAGACATTTTCTTGTAGGTCTCACTTTTGCACTGCTTTTGTTTGACTTTGGTATGTGGAAAACACTAATGTAAATTAAATTGATATAACCTCTATTCCCTGTTTTCTGGAAGAGATTTTGTAGAATTGGTGTTGATTGTCTGTAAATATTTAGGAATATTCTCTCATGAAATCATCTTGTCTTCAAGATTTATTTTGGAGAGTTCGAAAATTACAAATTCAAATTTAATAATTATAGTAGTATCACAATTTCCACTTCACATTGGGTGAGTTGTGGGAGTTTGTATTATTTGAGGAATTCATCCAAGCTGACAAATGTGTTTGAACAAGAATTGTTCATAGTATACCCTTATCATCTTTTTGGCTTCTGCAGCATCTGAAGTGATATCTTCTGTTTCGTTTCCAATACCGTTAGTCTGTTCCTTCTGTTTTGGGGGGGGCGTGCGGTCATATGTTTTGCTTGATGTTGGTCAAAGGACCAGTTTTTTGTTTCATGTTTCTCTCATATTTATTTTTTCAATATCATTGATTTCTGCTCTGATTTGTATTATTCCTTCTTCCTGCTGGCTTTAGTTTTATTTTGCTCAATTTTTTCTGTGTTTGTCAGGGAGGAGCTTAGATTATTGATTTAAGATTTTTCCCCTTTTCTAATGTAACCATTTAGGGTAATACATTTCCTTCTCAGCCCTACTGTAGATATGTCCCACAAATTTTGGTATATTGGACTTTCATTTTAGTTCAGTTCAATGTATTTTTTCTAATTCCTCTTGAGACTTCCTCTTTGACCCATGGATTATTAAGAGCATGTTGTTTGGTTTCTAAGTGTTGGGATTTTTTAATGTTATCTTTCCGCTATTGATCTCCAGTTTGATTCCACACTAGTCAGAGAAGACACTTTGTATAATTTCATTTTATTTTAATTTATAAGATTTGTTTTATGGCCTAGGATATGGTCTATCTTGGTATGTATTTTATGGACACTTAAAAAGAATGTGTATTTTGATGTTATTAAGTGAAATGTTGTATAAATGTTGTTTAGATCCTGTTGGTTGATAGAGTTTTAAGTTCTTCAGTATTATTTGTGGTTTCTCACTACTTATACGGAATGTTGAAATGGATATTTCAGTCTCCAACTCTAATTGTGGGTTTGTCTATTTCTTCTTTCACATCCATCAAGTTGACTTCATCTATTTTGCAGTTCTTTTGTTTGGTGCATACACACACATTTAGGCTTGCTATATCTTCTCGGTGAATTCAACTTTTTTATCTTTATATAATGTCCCTCTCTCTCTCTGCTAATTTTCTTTACTCTGAAGTCTACTTTATTTAATTCTAATACAGACATTTCTGCTTTCTTTTGATTAAAGTCTTTTACATTGTATCTTTTTCCATCCTTTTACTTTCAATTTGCTTATACCATTATCATTGAAGTGTATTTCTTTTAGATGGCATACAGATAATTCATGTTTTTTAATCCATACTGCCAATTTTTGTCTTTTAATTGATGTATTAAGCCATTTAATTTAATGTATTATTGAAATAGGGATAAGGTATAGCATTTTATTTTTTGATTTCTGTTTGCTCTGTTTCTTTCTTTCTTTCTTTCTTTCTTTCTTTCTTTCTTTCTTTCTTTCTGTCCCTTTCTCTCTCTCTCTTTCTTTCTTTCTTTCTCTCTCTCTCTCTTTCTTTCTTTCTTTCCCTTCCTTTCTTTCTTTCTTTCCTTCTTTTTCTTTCTTTCTTTCCTTCCTTCCTCCCTCCCTCCCTCCCTTCCTTCCTTCTTTCTTTCTTTCCCTTCCTTCCTTTCTTTCTTTCTTCTTTCTTTCTTTCTTTCCTTCCTTCCTCCCTCCTTCCCTCCCTCCCTCCCTCCTTCCCTCCTTTCTTTCTTTCTTTCTTTCTTTCTTTCTTTCTTTCTTTCTTTCTTTCTTCTTTCTTTCTTTCTTTCTTTTCTTGTTTGTTTGAGATGAAGTCCCACTTTGTTGCCCAGGCTTGAGGGCAGTGGCAGGATCTTGGCTCACTGCAACCTCCACTTTGTGGGGTCAAGTGATCCTCCCATCTCAGCCTCCCAAGTAGCTGAAATTACAGGCACACACTACCACACCTAGCTAATTTTTGTATTTTTAGAAGAGACGGGGTTTCACCATGTTGGCCAGGCTGGTCTTAAACTCCTGACCTCAAATGATCTGCCTGCCTCAGCCTCTCAAACTGCTGGGATTAAAGGCGTGAGCCACCGCACCCAGTCTGCTCTGTTTTTTATTTCTATCTCTCCCTATCTCTTTACTTTCCTACTGGTTACTTGGATATCATTTACTTGGATATCCCTTTTGTCTATAGTATTTTCAAATGCATCTCTTTGTAAACAATTTTTATTGGTAGTTCAAGGTATTTATAATATAAACAATTTGACACAGTCTATGATTATCAACATTTTATTGTGAGTGAAGAGTAGCAACTTTACCTTCCTATATGTCCCTTTACCATTTATAATCCAGCTGCCTTAAATATTTCTCCTCTACATATTTAGAATCACATCAGCAAGTGTTAAAATATTACATCAAACATCACATATAATTTTGAAAACTCAAGAAGTGAAGAAGTGCAGGACGATGTATTACTTTCACACATATTTTTATACTTTATTCCCTTTTCCCTCCTAATGTTCAAAAATTCCTTCTTTCCTAATTTGCTTTCTGTTTAGTGAGATTTCTTCAGCCATTATTTTAGGGTAGATCTACCGGTCACAAATTCACTTAACTTTCCCTCCTCTGAGAATGGCCTTTCCCTTCGTTCCTAAAGGATAGTTTTGTTGTATATTGAATTCTGGTTGGGGAGTTCTTTTAGCATTTGAAAAATGTGTCACTTTCTTCTGGCGGGAAATCCACTATCATTCAATTTTCTTTTTCTTTATAGGTAAGGCATCGTTTCTCTCTCACTGCTTTCAAGATTTTTTTTCCCTTTAGTTTTCTGAAGTTTTACTGTGATGTGCCTAGGTATAAATTTCTCTGGGTATATCTCTTAGGGGTTTACATTAGCTTCTTTAGTTTTTAGGTTTATTTATTTTGCCAAATTTGGGAAATTATAGTCACTCTTTCTTTGAAGATTTTTTCAGTCTTGCCCTTATACCCTATCATTCTTGAACCCCAATGTCATTAATATTAGATCTAGCCCCACAGGGTTTTCAGGCTCTGTTGTTGGTTTGGTTTGGTTTTCAAGTCATTTTCTCTCTTATTCAGATTGGGTAATTTTTATTGTTATATCATTGAGATCATTGATTATATGGTCCATTCCTTTGCATTCTCATGTTGAGCTTATTTGCTGAATTGTATTTATTTTTGTTATTGTATCTTTCAGTTCTAAAATTTCTATTTTTTGTTGTTTGTTTTTTACTTTTATTTTAAGATCAAGGGTACAAGCGCAGGTTTGTTACATAGGTAAACTTGTGTCATGGGGGTTTCTCATACAAATTATTTCATCACCCATGTATTAAGCCTAATACTTGTTATTTTTTTTCCTGACCCTCTCCCTCCTCCGACCCTTCACCCTCTGAAAGGCCCCAGTGTGTGTTCTTCCCCTCTATGTCCATGTGTTCTCATCATTTAGCTCCTACTTATACGTAAAAACATGTAATATTTGGTTTTCTGTTCCTGTGGTAGTTTGCTAAGGATAATGACCCCTAGCTCCATTCATGTGCATGCAAAGGACATGATCTCATTCTTTTTTATGGTTGTGTAGTATTCCATGGTGTATACATACTACATTTTCTTCATCTAGTCTATCATTGATGGGCATTTAAGTTCATTCAATGTCTTCGACATTGTGTTTTTTTTATTTTTTTGGCTAAAGGTTTTTAGCTGTTTACTGAGTTTGCATTTTTTTCTCATTGGTTTCAAGTGTGTTAGTAATTGCTTACTGAAGCATTTTTATAGTGGTTGTTTAAAAATTATGTCAAATAATTTAACATCTCTGTCATCTCACTATTGATGTTTATTGATTTTTTAAAAATTCCAGTTGAGATTTCTCTGGATCTCTGTATAAAGATTGACTGGAACATATACATTTTGGGGTTTATATTTTAGTTGGCTTCTTCTGACAGTGCTTCAGCATGGAAGCAAGGAGGGGGCCTCATTACTGTCAGGTAAGAGTAAAAATCTAGGTTATCCATTGGGTATCCATTGTCACTAAGAAAGGAATGGCTCTGTTATTGCTGGACAGGGTTGGCTGTTCCAACTGATAATCCTCTGTCTGGAAGGGCTAGGAGTGCCTCCCTGCTGTTCTTCTTGTTTCCATTGACAGTGGAGTGGCCTTATTAATGCTGGGTGGTGGTTGAGAGTTCTGACTCTCTACTATGGGGGACACAACCCTAGTGGAGAGAAGCAGGGATACCTTATTACTGTCAGGCACAGGCGGAGGTCCAGTCTCCTTACTCCACCTACCCAACAGGGTAGGTTGAGGCACTTCATTATTGCCTAGTGAGAGTGGAAGTTTAGGCCTTCTACTCCCTTCAGTCTTTTCTGGCCAGGGTGAAGATTGGGCCACGGTATTTTCTGTGGTGTTTGGCTGAACTAGAATAGTTACTGGCTAAAACTTTTCTGTTTATGGTCTGCTCCTTTCCTGGTATGTTGGTCAGAGAGAGCTGACTTTTGCAGAGACTTGTTTTTTTGTTGTTGGGTGGTGCTGCTGTTTGTTTTGTTTTCCTCTGTACCTGTTGGTGTTTTATTTGTTTTGTTTGTTTGTTTTGAAGGTGGAGTCTCGCTCTGTCACCCAGGCTGGAGTGCAAGTGATGCAATCTGGCTCACTGCAACCTTCGCTTCTTGGGTTCAAGTAATTCTCCTGCCTGAGCCTCCCAAGTAGCTGGAATTACAGGCATCCACCACCATGCCCAACTAAGTTTTGTATTATTAGTAGAGGTGGGGTTTCACCATGTTGACCAGACTGGTCTCGAACTCCCGACCTTGGGTGATCTGCCCGCCTTAGCCCCCCAAAATGCTGGGATTACAGGTGTGAGCCACCATGCCTGGCCACCCGCTAATAATTTTAAGTTGTTCACCTACAAGTGTGAGATGAATGATACAACACACAAACCAACCCTGGGAACTCATCACCGTATCAGTCATAAGGTTACTAACCTGTCTGCCCTCCTCTCTACAACTTTCAGAGTATTCTGTTTGTTGTACATGTAATGTCCAAGGTTTTCAGTTAAACTTAGTGGGAAAAAGAGTTTGGAAAAGCACTCTACCTCATCTTACCATACATGGAAGTCTAAATTCTGGATTTTTAATTTATGCATTAAGTAATTATTCTTGGAATGTCTTCATCAAACTGACAAAGAAGGTTGTGGCACACAATAGGTGAAAGAGCCCTTTACTAGGCATCCCCTTAGAATGAGTCATCCATGCCACTCTGCCTTTAATTCTGTCCTTAGAGTTGACCAAGCTGACCAAGCTGATCAGTTATTTTTATGGTATTAAACTCATCCACTGTACTCTACCTGTGAGTTGAACACCAAATGCCCCTCACAATTCCTCATCCAATTCTTCTACCTGTAAGCCAGGCTCTGTCTAAATCTACATTTTGTTTGACTATGGGTAATATTGTATATTTAGTTTCCACTTGCATGAATATGGACACCAATTATAACATAAATCATAAGTTGGACTCAAAGTCAGTGTCCCAATCCTAGATCTTATTGAGATCACTATAACATGTTGGAACATAAAATGTAAGTAAAAAAACTTTAGTTCAACAAATATATGTATTTTTAAAATCATTTTCAAGATACTAGGGTAAAAACATTCATTCCTTCATTTTGAAATAGTCATTTGCAATGAAAATAAACATCCACATGATTCAAGCTTCAAAATCAACAACTGAATCTGTGAGCTACTCTCAACCTAAGAACATGAATTTCAGTTTGGGGAAAGAAGGGTAAGCCAGCTCTTGCATATCCAGGTAATTTTTGCATCTTTCTCAGGAATACAAGTTCATCAAAGCCTCACAAAAGCCTCTTTCGTGCATAAGTTCTCTTAGTGTCAATTAGCACAGTTGCACTAGCAGTGCTAAGTAAGAAGGAGAAAGAAAAAAAGAGAAATAATAAAAAGTAGGTGGATTAAAGTAGAGGTGAAACCTTTCTTGACCAGGAAGAAGCCTGTCGTGCTGACTAATATTCTTTAGCCCCTAAGTGGTCTTTGCTGTCAGCTGTAGCATTCTAAAGTTTTGAAAACAAGGGTATTATTCACAGAATATATGTATTGATCTTCTCAAAATGTGGTGGGTATGAGATTTATGATTCAGAAATGGTATTAAGTAATTAATTTATTTACTTATGCAAGTGCTGATATTGGATTCCTTGCAAATTAAATTACCTACAAAGACAGAGTCATGAAAAGGACAACCACACATCTCTGTGTAGTAAGAGTAACACAGTCAGGAAATATTTTGGGCTAACAACTGGCTCACCTATCTTGGCTGGATGGCCACTTCTCAGTCATGTATAATTTTTAATAATTTGTTAATCTATAGTTCAGATGAAGGTTTGTCCAAGTTAAAAAAAAAATGTTGAAAGTGGAAAAATACTAGGCAGATGTATAATTTTCCTCTATCCCACTCTTTCCCTTGGCACTGGAATTCTTTACATTGAGCAATTTGAGATACACTTAGGATTCAAGCAGTAACTTTCCCTGAACACAGGAAAAATATGGCCCCAATGTTTGACTATAGTTGTAATCTCTGAATTTAGATAACAAAGAAACTTAAAATTTAAGGGCAGGATTAACCATAGGAAAACATGACAAATTTCCAGTTACTTATTTCCCAGAGGGGAGATTTTACATATTCTTTTTATACCATCATCATCATTATTATTATTATTATTATATTATTTTATTGTACTTTAAGTTCTAGGGTACATGTGCACAACATGCAGATTTGTTACATATGTATACATGAGCCATATTGCTGTGCTGTACCCATTAACTCGTCATTTACATTACGTATATCTCCTAAAGCTATCCCTCCCCACTCCCCCCACTCCACAACAGGCCCCAGTGTGTGATGTTCCCCTTCCTGTGTCCAAGTGTTCTCATTGTTCAATTCCCACCTATGAGTGAGAACATGCAGTGTTTGGTTTTTCGTCCTTGCAATAGTTTGCTGAGAATGATGGTTTCCAGCTTCATCCATGTCCCCAAAAAGGACATGAACGCATCCCTTTTTATGGCTGCATAGTATCCCATGGTGTATATGTGCCACATTTTCTTAAACCAGTCTGTCATTGATGGACATTTGGGTTGGTTCCAAGTCTTTGCTATTGTGAATAGTGCCGCAATAAACATACGTGTGCATGTGTCTTTATAGCAGTGTGATTTATAATCCTTTGGGTATATACCCAGTAATGGGATGGCTGGGTCAAATGGTATTTCTAGTTCTAGATCCCTGAGGAATCACCACACCATTTTCCACAATGGTTGAACTAGTTTACAGTTCCACCAACAGTGTAAAAGTGTTCCTATTTCTCCACATCCTCTCCAGCACCTGCTGTTTCCTGACTTTAATGATCGCCATTCTAACTGGTGTGAGATGGTATCTCATCGTGGTTTTGATTTGCATTTCTCTGATGGCCAGTGATGATGAGCATGTTTTCATGTGTCTGTTGGCTGCATAAATGTCTTCTTTTCAGAAGTGTCTGTTCATATCTTTTGCCCACTTTTTTGATGGGACTGTTTGTTTTTTTCTTGTAAGTTTGTTTGAGTTCTTTGTAGATTCTGGATATTAGCCCTTTGTCAGATGAGTAGATTGCAAAAATTTTCTCCCATTCTGTAGGTTGCCTGTTCACTCTGATGGTAGTTTCTTTTGCTGTGCAGAAGCTCTGTAGTTTAATTAGACCCATTTGTCAATTTTAGCTTTTGTTGCCATTGCTTTTGGTGTTTTAGACATGAAGTCCTTGCCCATGCCTATTTCCCGAATGGTATTGCTGAGGTTTTCTTCTATGGTTTTTATGGTTTTAGGTCTAACATTTAAGTCTTTAATCCATCTTGAATTATTTTTCGTATAAAGTGTAAGGAATGGATCCACTTTCAGCTTTCTACATATGGCTAGCCAGTTTTCCCAGCACCATTTATTAAATAGGGAGTCCTTTCCCCATTTCTTGTTTTTGTCAGGTTTGTCAAAAATCAAATGGTTGTAGATGTGTGGTATTATTTCCGAGAGCTCTGTTCTGTTCCATTGATCTATATCTCTGTTTTGGTACCAGTACCATGCTGTTATGGTTACTGTAGCCTTGTAGCATAGTTTGAAGTCAGGTAGCGTGATACTTCCAACTTTGTTCTTTTGGCTTAGGATTGTCTTGGCAATGCAGGCAGATTTTACATATTCTTATAGTGCTTCTGGATACCAGCTGGCTACAGGGGTACCTGCCCCACCAAGTCATGCAGTCATCATTACAGTAATTCCCACATCATCCTCAGGTTCAAGTGGCTGCAGTGTGAATGTGACTGGGCACAGATGGTCAGAGAGAAATGGAGTTGTTATGCAGATGAGCATATGAAAAAAATAGTGACCCACCCCCCTGAAGCCTGTGCCCAGCACTGCTCCCCCAGGCCTCCAGACTGGGGGACTGCAGAGGAAGGCCTGTTCTTTCATATCCCTTTCCCCTCTTGGTCAATATTGCACCTCCAAACAGCTAGGGAATAATGAGGTGGGAGCCAGAAGGACTGCTAAAAAGCATTATCAGAGAACATGGTTTTGTGCAACAAATATGCAAGAAATGGAATTACGACCTTGTATTCTCCAGTCACACAAAAAAAGGGACACTTGTGGAATCTGTCCTTCTTTCTCTGTGTTTGACTGACAGACGATATTGAAATGGCTTGATGATGAAAGGAGTGCTTAAGACTCAATATCATAACTTTTAGTTCATTTTCAGTTATATGCAAAACTAGAGCATTATGACAGGTAATCTTTACAACATACTCCTTCAGCAAAAGAGAATAGAAGCAACGAAACACAGGGGTAGCAGAGGGACTCCTTGCTCTATGCTTTGCAGACAGAGCACCAGCCATCTCTTTGTTCTTTCTGCCCATTTTTCAGGTGATTGGGAGGAAGGCCTGAGAGGAACATGGGTCTTCTCTGTGAGTGACTCTTTCCCACAGTCCCTCCTTTTATTAAAAGCTCTGTAAATTTCTCTGCAAAGCAACCATCCTTTCTTTTTAATGGTTTCTAGATCTCACTTCAACAAACAGTAAAGAAGGAGTGTAGTAGAGGGAAGAAGAAGACAAAAGGATGACAGAGTTAAGAGGAACAGAAATGAAAAGAACATTCATTCAGTCTGTTCTCTCATTATTGTACCCTGGAACCTTGGAAGATTCTTTTCTGAGTATTCTTTTCATTATGATGCTAGGAAAATGATAGACTGGAAAAGCCAGAAATTCTGAAATTCTATAAAACATGATCTCATCAATAATATATGCCTTCCCTACAACTTGGAGAAAATAAAATATTAAAATGTCCAATTTTAAAGAGGAAACAAGGCTGTGTGCTATAATATTTTTCATCCAATGTCAATGCTCTTGTGCATACATAATGTGTTCCAGTGATTTCCACAGTTTCTTCCCTGACTGCCTCCCTGACTTGGATACCTATTCTTCTATTAGAAGAGAGGAGCCCTGGGCTCTCAGTCTAACACAAAACATGCTCGGGGTTCGGGGTGTGGTTCACAGGATATCATTATTTTTAGTTTGGATGTCCTCCAAGTACTTTCTTTAAGCTACCTTGGGGCTCCTCCTCCCCATCATTTTTTCATGCTCCCTTGTATAGTCAAGGTGTTGGCTTCACATTGCTCATCTGCAGCACTAAAACAGGCTCTCCACTTGCTCTGAAAGACAAGACTGGTTATGAAAAAGAGATTCTAAAAAGCTAAAGGATTCAGGTGGGTTTCATACTATTCCAGCTCAAGGGAAATGTTAATGCGTCTTGATGGGACATCATTAAGTCTTTATGATAGCATAAAAGCATAGGACTGGTAAGTGAGACATAATATCCTTGAGATCAAATTTGGAAAGCTGGTCTTCAGGAACTCTAGTATTTCAACTGGAAAATGTGCACATACAGGATCATTTATCATTCTTGTGTGTTTTACCATTCCCCCAAAATATTAAGAAAAAAACCCTATTATAAAGAATAATTTAATAATATGCTTCTTGTTTAGCTGTCTGAAAAAATACAATTAATATAGTCTTGAACATACTTATTGACATCAAATTACATCATATAAGAAATTTAAGATAGGTACAAATGACTTTCAGACTTCAGGATTATTGGCCCAAAAGAAGACCAGACACTATCTAATCCAGTGGTTTCAAACAGATTTTTGAAGAACCCTGGAACTATATTGACGTACCTCAGGGGCTCTGGGATAAGGGCAGGAAATAGGTGGGTAGATACTGAATAAACAGAGTGCTTTAGTTTGCTTCAACTGGAGAAGTTTCATTTTTACCTGTTTTATACTGTCTCATAGTCTGACATTAAAACAATTATATACTTACTGATTGAAACTATCTCCCCTTTATTTTTAAAAATATCATCTTTTTGCCTTTTGAAAAAGATTAAGTAAAATATAATCATATTGTAAAAAATCATATAAAGTGTTTATTTTAAAACAATAAAAGTAACATAAATCATATATATTTTGTAATTGAGGGGTTATTTTTTGGTAACAGTTACATTACTTATATGTATCACTAAATACTACAGACTCCCCACACTCCCAGACTTTTGTGTCATAATTTTTCTCAACTTAAGATTGCATTATCATATCTACTAAATTAACATCCTAAATTACTTAAAATAAATATGCATGGATGTGCACCTGTGTATTGGCCATGCAAATTAGCCTATGCAAATATGCCTATAGATTAAAATGAATCAGGGTATAGAACTAAATCAAATCAGTTGGTCAATTTAAATTTTAATAAATTCTACTACTCATGTACATTTAGGTTAAATTTTCATTGTGATTTGTGAGAACTTTGCACCTCATAAGTCTTCAGATACCCTGAGCTGTGGGAGTAGCCTGTTAGGGGCAATATTAAATGCATTGCTGATGGAGTCACTAAAAAAGTTAATGAAGATGATGTCATAAAAAGGAAACAAGAAGAAAATAAACATGTTCGTGGAGAAGCACCTTTAAAAAGGTGCTATGATGCAAGCTGATGAAAACAAATTAAATGTACACTGTACTTGCAATCCAGAAGTTGATCAACTGACCAGTTCAGGCTTCAGAGAACAATTATGAATAAAATGATAAGTAATTACATAGGTGGAAGGACATTTCAGAATCAAAGGATAACAGATGCAAGAGCTGAAAGTGATACCAGTAATTATAAGTAGTATTTAAAACCCAAATGCCTACAAAGGCATTTATAACCTGATTCCATGAAGTGGCTTGGGTGGAAAGACCACTGAGCAGGATGATTATGATAAAGTGTAAACAGTCTAGACAGGCTAAAAGGGACAACTTTCATCAGGTTGAGCCCACTGTAACCATTCAGAAACTATGTTACTAATGATCGAATTGTCAAGAAAATTTAAATACAAATCCCCTGATATTTTTAACTGGGTACTTAATGAATAAAATAGAACAAAACTCTAAGGACTAAATAAAACATATATATGACTTGCCATCATTGACACATATGCTCTCAGAGTTTATTGTTGAGGGAACTGAGTTCCAGAGAGGTCAGCAGTACCCAGAGGCTCCCGAGTGGTCATTCACAGCTTCGTTTTCAGATCTTCTCATCCCTAAACAACTTGGAAACAATGAAGGGGAGAAAACTTTCCCTCTGTCCCACTTCTCATGTCATCTCTTTATTGCTGGAGGCTGAAATGATTGTCAGTTGTGAAGGCTAGCTCCTCAGTTTCAGCCTAATGACATTTTGGGCAGCTCAGTGGTGGCCTTGCCACAAATGAGCCACTGCCTTTGCCCTTTCCAACTTTTGCTTATTCCCCTTCTCTTGATGGCCGTAACATCAGCACTCTTCTTGGGCCAGGACTAATCCATCAAGACCTTGAGGAGCAAGAGGTTACTTCTCCCTGCCAACTCCTTCTCCTATACAAATTCCAGAAAAATCATGCCCTCCCTCCAATTAAAAGAGCTACAAGTTATTTTAAAGGTTTAGGTCAGAACATATTCCAATGGCATTCATTTTTCATTTCTCCTTCATGTGCCCAGTTTCAAAATTGTTCCACTTTAAAAATATTTTTATTTTGCTATTTTGGTTTCTACTTTTTGGCCGACATTCATTTCTGTCAAGAGGAAAGAAGCAGAAAAGCGGTGTTGTACGTGTCAGATGGAAGGAATCTGCTAAGTGTCATTGAAATAAAAGACAATGACCTATATTCTGCAGCTGTTATGCATGAGCACGCTATCCTCAAGAATAGGGTTAGGGCTAGAGTAAATTATTCCTGAGAAATAGCTTATGCAAACATTGCAATCTCCAAATACTCTCTAATAAAAATTAAGCAAGCTTCTTTTTAAAAATCTAATTTCTAAGTAAATGGGTATCTTGCCACTGAGAGTAACCTCAGTGGAAGTAACCTTGTCATGTCTTGCCAACTGAACAGCATTATAGCTTGTCAATAAGGACGGCAAAGTTCTGCAGCAAGTTCCTCTTGCAAAAGGAAAACACTCTGTTTGATGAGGAGAATGAAGCATTGTGTGTGGGTTCTTATTAGGATAACGTCAATTGGGAATTTACACCTAACCTGAAGAGGTGAATGAGGACAATCAAGTATTCTAAAGATATCTATAAAGTTATCCCGTGAACTCTTCATGTGATGTGAAGTTAAGAGAATGGATTCAATAGGACTTTAACCCATCCAAAAAATTTTACCTTTTTCACTCATTGGGAGTTCTCCAAGAAGACATTAAGAACTAACATATCTGGGGTCATGCTAGGTACCAAGAACCAAAAGCAATGCAATATCATCTGCCACTTTCAGGTGTAAAAGTAAACTGCAATCAATCAAATGAGAAGACAAGCCACAGACTGGGAGAAAATATTTGCAAGAGACATATTTGATAAAGGACTGTGTTACAAAACACACAAAGAGCACTTAAAGCTCGGCAATAAGAATACAAACAAGCAAATTAAAGATGGGCCAAAGACCTTAACAGACACCTCACCAAGAAAAATATACAGATGGCAAATAAGCATGTGAAAAGATGCTCCACATCATATGTCATCAGGGAAATGTAAATTACAATAAAAATAAGATACTACCATATACACATTAAAATAGCCAAAGTCCTGAACTGACAACATCGAATACAGGAAACTCATTCACTGCTGGTGGAAATGCAGAATGGTACAGCCTATCAGAGGACAGTGTAGCAGTTTCTTAGAAAATAACATATTCTAAAACATACGATCCAGGAAATGTGCTGCTTGGTATTTACATAAACGAATTAAAAACTAATGAGGACACTAAAACCTGTCGGTGGATATTTATGGCAGCTTTATTCATAATTGTCAGAATATGGAAGAAATCAAGACGTCCTTCAGTAGGTGAATGAACTGTGGTACATCCAGACAATGGAACACTATATAACACTAAAAAGAAGCTATCAATCCATGAAAAGGCAAGAAGAAAGTTTAAATGCATATTAAACTTATGATTCCAACCATGACATTCTCAAAAAGGCAAAACTGTGGAGATAACAAAAAGATCAGTGGTTGCCAGAAGCTGGGTGATAAATACATGAAACACAGATAATTTTTCAGGCAGCAGAAATACTCTGCATCTACCATAATGATGGAGACGTGTCATTACACATTTGTCCAAGCCTGTAGAATGTACACCACCAAGAGTGAACTCCAATGTAAACTACGAGCATTGGGTGATTATGAGTTGTCAATGTAGGTTCATCAGTGGTTACAAATATACCACTTTGATGGTGGATGCTGACAGGGGAAAAGACCATGCAGGTGCGTGGGCAAGGGGTGTGTGGAGAATCTTTCTACCTTCCTCTCAATTTTGCTGTGAGCCTAAACCTCCTCTTAAAAAAAAGTCTTTAAAAAATTCAAGTACAACATACAAGGAAGTATTTTGACAAGATGGAAAATATTATCAACTACTGGCATGCTTGATATTTCAAATATGATTTCCTTTGATTGGCTTTGCCTGGGGAGATGTCCTTCACTAGGATGATAACATAAGGGCAGACAGTGGAATTTGGTGCAGAAAAAAGTCAGGATAGGGCAGGGAAGAGGAGACCATAGGTACTGAAGGCATTGAGCCCTCAAACCGCAGGGTTACATCACCTGTGGTCACATGCATTCACATGAGGCTGACTGGGGGAGTGAAATAAACCTTCCCCAAAGAGGAGTGGTAGAGACTACAGTCTAGTCCTATTTTTGCTACAAAGTTGTTATTCTTTAAGAATATTTCATATTGGAAGATTGAATTATACAGAAAAGTAAAATGTGATATTATATAAAATGTACTCATTTAGGAGACAGATAAGAAGGTTAAAATATAGATCCTTCCCACACAAACACACACTACTCCAAAGTCTAGAGGGTGGCCCTTGGAGATGCTTTAATTTGCCTCTCTTTTCCATTTGACCTACCAATAGGTGGGCAATGCAAGCATTAGGAATAATTCTCATTGAGGCCTCAGTAAGGGAGCAGCTCCATAACTCCATGCCATTCCAAGCGAGGACCTGCACACATATATGCATCCTCTCAAAGTGAAAGCAGTTCTGTTCAAATATTGCAAGAGCAACTGAAGGACAATCAGACACAACTGTGAGGGTTCTGCTCTTGCACAGGATCCCAAAGATAATTCACTCTGGCTGAACTGGGCTTGGTCTTCTTGGCTTCAATCTGCAAGGCTGTCTCCTGTTGGATAACTCGGTTTCTGGCAAGAGGTGATTGTTTTCAGCCACACTCGTAAAGACTTAGAGCTTCAAGCAAGAGAACATAACTGAACCAATATCTCTGAAATTGCTCTTGAACCAAAAATAATCCCTCGTAAGCTTAACTGACATACACTGCATTATCACGTTAGAATATAAGCCCCCTGAGAACAGGAGATGTGTTCACTTGAGTCGTTGTTGTGAATTACAGATTGAATATAGTCAGCATATTGTACGTGTTCATTACATACTTCTTAAAATCATGCGTTAAATATTCAGCATATTTATTTAAATTAAATTAATGCATTAAATGTTCAGGATATTTATGTAAAATTCTCATCCTGGGGCACTGAATTTTAATTTAAATATAGATTTTTTCACAAGTAGCCAGGCTTCTCTCTCCCTCCATCTTCTGCACACACAAAAGAACACTATTGTAGATAAACACTTGCTGTAATCAAACCCTAGTGTCCTACGGAAATTAAAATGTCCTGAATATTTTTGCCTTCTGAGCTGTCTGGGAAAGTGGGTACTGGTATCTTCAGAGGGACATAATTGTTAAACCACTGACTGGAACATCCCATGCTTAGTTATTGTTTACTCAGAATGGAAAAACTTCTCTAGGACACATTTGCAATAAGAGATTTGTTAGTATTACAAACACTAATGAGTATTACAAAAATGTCTGGATCTCTCTCCAAAATGTGAAGGAAAGGTTCAAAGGACATTTTTCATAAACATACTCACTTCAAAGCCTGTAATCAATAGAAAGTCTATACTCAGTCACATACAACTTAAAAAAATTTCAATATACTCAGATATATAGCTTTAGGTCTGCCTCTCTAATGTCTAGAAATTCTAATAAAATAAATTTTATAGACAGTGATCAATTTAAAATATGGAAATTATCAAAGTTGAAGCTTCTATTTAGCCTAGCAAATAAAATTTGGCCTCCTGTTGTCACCAGGTTGGGAAATCACAAAAATGATTATTTCTCTTTTTTTTACCTAAAGTATGTGTGATTGATTTGATATAAGTGCCTTAACTACTAAGTGAATTAAATATTATTAGCAAATTTATCAAGTAACTTTGAGAAGGAGAAGAAATACTGTGTCAAATTAAACAATATAAATTGAAAATAAATCCATGGATATATTAATTAAGAATTTGACAACTAACTATAAGCTAAGCATTATAGGTACTACATAGCTAGGTATTACACATGAGGCAGAAAGTCAAAGACACGTGGTTCCTGCCTTACATATCTTACAATCCAGTGGTGGAGATAGAAGTCAATAAAATAATGGCATAAATGTAAAATTTCAAAATGTGATAAGTACTCTGAGGGAAAAGTATATGATGTACAGATGACATGTAACAGGTATCCTGATCTGGGCTGGAGGGATGCAAGAGAGATGTTCCTGATACATTAATGCTGGAACTGACATCTCACAGATGTGCAGGAAGGAAGTGGAGGTAATCAGGTGGGTGAGTTGGACGGGAGGGAGAACACAGCACAAGTAAAGCCCTGTGGCAGGAGAAAGCTTCTGCTTTCTGCAAAGATGTGAAATTGGCTAGTGCTGCAAGAGCGGAGAGGATGAGGTAGATGAGGTTTTTGGTGTGGCTAATAGACTGGGAGGTCACACAGGGCCCTGAGGTCATGGTAGAGATTTTGATCTTTTATTCTCAGAACAATGGGAAGACTTGGAATGTTTTAAGCATAGGTGATTTGCATTGTGAGAAGAGGACTCTGCTGCTTGCAATCTAGAGAGTGGACTGGAGTAGAGCAAAAAAAATAATAATAATTTGAAAAATAATTGAAGAGGGTTTTTTCTTTTTTTTTTCTGAAGTCAAGATAAATTGTTGTAAGAGTTTGGACTGGAGTGGTAGCAGTGATTGCACAGAGAAAGAGAAATACTTGGATTGAGCAGCATTTAATAAGTAAAAGATGTAGGGTTTAGTCATACATTGGATATGGGGGATAAAAGAGGGAGGAGCCAAAAGTATCTTCAGAATGAAAAAGGCTAAAGAACTCTGAAATGCTGACATGGGTTGAACTGTGTCCTTCCAAAAAAGATATATTGGAGTTCCAATGCCTGGTCCCTCAGAATATGACTGTATTTGAAGATACGGTCTTTACAGAGGTGCTTATGTTAAAATAAGACCATTATGTTGGGCCCTAATCCCTGATACCTGATTGGATTCAGTGGTAGGCAGGCATAGAGGCCAGACCATGGAAAAAGACACAGGAAGGAGATGGCCTTCCAGAAGCCAAGGAGAGAAGCCTAGAATAGGTTCTTCCCTCACAGCTTTTAGAAGGAACCAAACATTCTGACACCTTGATGTCAGACTTCAAGCTTCCAAAACTGTCAGATATCTGTTGTTTAAGCCTCTCCATTTGTGCTATGTGGTTATGGTAGGCCTAGCAAACAAACACAGGCACATGTAGCCTAAGTGAGTTATTCTTTTCACAATAGACACATGCATAAGAGGTCATAGAGAGTTGTTGCATACCCTTCACCCAGTTTCTCTTAATGTCAACATCTTACAAAACCAAGGAAAAACAGTCAAAACCTAAGAAATGAACATTGGTAAGTTACTATTGACTAAAATGCTGTCTCTATTCAGCTTTCACCAGTTTTTCTACTAATGTCTTTTTCCTGTGCCATGCTCTATCTAACTCAGGATCCCACATTACATTAAGTTCTCATATTACCTTAGTCTCTTCCTGTTTGTGATAGTTTCTTAGTCTTTCTTAGTTTTTCATGATCTTGACAATTTTGAAGACTGCTAGACAGGTATTTTGTTGAATATCCTGAAATTGGTTTGCCTGACATTTTTTTTTTCTTTTGATTATAGTAGGGTTATAGGTGTAGAGGAAGAATACTAGACAGGCAGCATGCCCTTCTCATCCCATCCTATTAGAGTTATATGATACCAACATGCCTGTTACTGGTGACATTAACCTTGATAACCTGGTCAAGATAATGTTTGCTAGATTTATCCATTGTAAAGTTGCTAATAGTTTTTCTTCTCCATACACTAATTCTTTGGAAGCAAGCTTCTATGTTTTGCACACATTCAATACAAAGGGAAATTTAGATTATATTTTACTAGGTGAAAAGAAAATAGTCTTTGGTGCACCTCTAGTTTTTGAAATTATATATATATTTTTTTCTACTGGCTTGACCTACCCAGCAATAGTGCAGTAAAACAGGAAACGGTATAATCCAACTGGCCATCAGAGCAGACCTTCTGAATCCTAAGTATTGCTTTTAGATTGCAAGAAAATTACTAATGACCAAAAGGCAATGTAGAAATTGCAAGGCACAGGAGATCAACTGGGGGGCTCTGGAAAATCAACTGCACAGAAAATATTTACAAATATTGCCTATGACTCAGCAGATTAAGGTCAGCGTATGTTTTTAGATGACAGCGCCTTCAAAACCAGACCAAATTATTTGCTAATTCCTGACAGACTTGGTGAGGCACAGTATAATTATTAAGGGAAATTCATGAAGTGGTGGTGAAAAAGAGACATGAAATCCACAAATTTTGCTGGGTAAGGAGGTGTCCCTCACTGTTCACCTCTCACAAAGGTTGAACAGTACTTTGTATCCTGTCAAGAGTGATTTGCAACAGTCACCTTAACTGTTGAAAGCACCCAGCAGCCCAGGACAGGATGGTGGAGCCTTAGACATCATCATTACAAGCATCAATAGTGCATCCTGATGTTTACAGGGAACCAAGGCCCAGAAAACTTCGCAGGCACTCTCAAGTTTACAGAAAAATGTACTGGTTCAAGAGGGACTAGTGTGAAGATTCCTAACTTTACTCAAGTGTTTTTCCAACTGTTCTGTCTTATTTTAGGCTTCAGCCTGAACCCAGAAACAAGATTCAGAGGGTTGTACAGCACCTGGTCCAGAAGAGCTATGCAAGCCAAGTGAATAGAGTCTTAAATGATGATGATAATATGCATATAAACTCCACTCTGCTTTCAGTTTAAATTAAACTCTTTGTATTCATACAGATTGCAGAAATCCGTTACAAGATGGTTCAAAGTTACAGAATTTAGCTTTGTCTTAGGTCAAAACTTGTTCCCAAAAACTTAACTCAAAAAGTAAGAAGCACTAGAAGCTAGACAACATATGATCCATCCAACATCCAGCATATATTTTATTCTTATTTTTCAGTACCACAAGATAAATAAAAACTATCCATATAAACACTTACAGGTGATATCAATTATTCTTCCTTTTTATACTTTTACATTATTTTCCAATAGGGAATCGCCAACAAAAGTCCTTTTCCTGTGAGAACTCTTGAAATATCTACTTGAGCTTAGATAGTCAGATTTACTTTTTAAAAATGAGAATAGGAGCAAACAGAATAACTAGTTCATTTCAAGTACCAAAAAATGTTTGGATAATGTGTTAAATTATCAAACACGATGACATGAAGAAATCTTAGATAGTTCAGAGATTTGAGTGCATATTTTTAAAACCAAATCAACTCGTATTGCGTATCTTTTATCCTGGTAAGGCAGGCCATATTCTGAGCTCAGGACAATTCCTGAATGTCAGTCATCTGCATATGCTTGGACATCTAAGAGTTCACTGAATGAGTTATATTTCTATAACTTTGCATCTATCCACATCCTTGAAGAAGGGAATTTAGACAAGGATGATGATAAATAATTACCTTCTTTTTGCTGGCTAAATTAGCTGGGTGTGGAACTTACTTTCCTTCTTCCTACTCTCCTTCTCCCTCTCCCTCCCTCATCTCCTTCTTTGGCATCTTCCCCATCACCACCACCTGCA
Source organism: Trachypithecus francoisi (assembly GCF_009764315.1). Taxonomy (NCBI): domain Eukaryota; kingdom Metazoa; phylum Chordata; class Mammalia; order Primates; family Cercopithecidae; genus Trachypithecus; species Trachypithecus francoisi. The sequence goes on along the minus strand of NW_022681453.1, from coordinate 71,349,099 downwards.
CCACCACTTTCTTCAGCATCTTCCTCTATTTTCATGCCCTGCTATTATTCCTCCTCCTTCTCTTTCTTCTGAACCACCTACTGATTTAAGACCAATTCCAAGCAATCCAGTATTGGAGTGGGTGGAGAAATGGCATAATTCTTCTGTACCTGAATGGCCTAAGGAGGCTCTGACATCTGGAAGGTTCCACCAAAACTCTGAAGCTGTTTGTACCGTATGTTGTAAATATAAAATGCCAATCCTTCAGGTCTCATTCAGTGTGCTTTGAGGTTACCTTTAGGTCTTATTTTTCTTTTTTTCTTAAAGTTTATTTACCTAGAAGCACACTTCTGAAGTAGAGTGTGATTATAATTCTGAAAATTCTTAATATCATTTAATGTCTGTTGCCAAGGTAACAAGATACGGGCAGATGAAAAGAACAGGGACCATTGATTATTTTGAAATTCTCAAGTCGTATGAATGGTGTGCAATAATACAGCACTAATTAAAGTATGTAAAGGCCTTGGCCCACATTTTAAGCTACTCAAATGTTTCCTCAGACGTGGTAATATTTAACAATCACTAGTATATCAGTTTTCAGTACCCTGGCTTAAATCAATTTTGCTTCTTCCATATACTCATCTAAAACTTGTTATATGATCTCTACAAGCTTTACCTAAGACCTTGCCCACTTTTACTGGCTTTCTCTTTTAGCTACATTGTAATTGAGCCACTCAATACTAAGTATATTAATCATAGACAATAACATAATACTCATATATATTGCAGAATATACCAAAGGCTGGCATATGTTTCCATAAACCACAGGTTATAAAAAAAGCAAGTAAACATAGATCTAACATTCATTTATCTCAGTATGAAGAAAATATGTGAGAGTGTCAAAGTTGCAACTTTTCTTCCACCATAAAGTATACACTACTACTGAAAGCATTAAATGATATTATATTTTATTATATTCCAATAATTATACTATACAATGAATATGAACATATGTACCTTAGATACCAGCATATCCAGAAATAAGAATCAATGACGTTTCCTAACATCATGAAATGTGATAGTTAGGGACATTTTGATTTTAATGGTAAATTGTGCACTTGATCAACCAGGTTCCACCTGTTCTAATGAATGTATAGCAGATAAATAGGATTATAAAAGTATTATTATCATGATTCTTATCACTTTACTGAATACATCATTATGAAATAACCTCATGGTACACTCATGAATAATAAAAACTCATGCTTCTTCAATTTCAAAGCATATAAAATTATAGATTTGGAAATTCAAGACATTCATTAAATTTGAGAGAGTCATATTCAAACTAGTGCATAATGTTTCTGTATATTTGTAGCACATTTGTCCCAGATAGTCAACAAAAGAAAATATATATGCCCATTAAAAAAAAGATTCAAATTCAAATAAGTGACTAAAATACTGGAAAGCCATAAAGGAAGAATGGCAGTCACTTTATTTGTTATAAAAACTATGACTTATAAATGCGTTCCTATGTTTATTAATTAAGACCAAGGGCTCAAGCATCTGCAGGTGGCATTGAAGGAGTGTCCAACAAGTGCATGCTGATTCTCATGGGGTTCATTGGGGGTCAAGGATCCCCCTGACACAAGCAAGAAAGGGTTCCTTAAAACTCCACTCAAGGCGAGAGCAGCCAGGGTTTCCTAGAGCAGACTCTACAACTTCAAGATTTGTTTCAAGGGGACATTATAGTGTGAGCATGGGGAAAATTTGTGTGGAGGATAAAGGTGGTGAAAGAATTGAATGAATAGTAGTAAAGTCTGGAAAGAAAGAAGTTTTCTCATCTTTGCTAGGTTCTGTACCTCAAGGGAAGAGACAGAATATTTCTGTTAAGAATTTAGAGCAAAAAACCTACAAAGAGCTCAGACTTGTGAAGGGAGTGGTAGAGTGAAAAAGAGCAATGTACTAGGAGTTATGAAGACCGTCGGGTTTTAGCCTTGATTTGGCAACTAGCAAGTTTGCTAAAAAAAAAAAAAAAAAAAAGAAAATGTGCAAGTCACATCACCTTCTTATGCCTCAGTTGTATCATCCGAAAAATGAAGAGGCTTGAGCTTTCTGCTATCGAATGTTGCCTTTGGTTCTACCACACTTTCATTCTAAAACAAAAGTACCAAGAAGTCTTTGAGGGCTGCTATTATCTTTGTTCCTTTCATTTCCTTGCGGGGCCCACAGTTCCTTGCTCATTGAGAGCTGGCAAATGAATGAGCAAGACTCAAACCTCCTACAAAGCTACATCCCATGACATTTCTAAGTGTGGGGCTCCACCTTCTTCCCCCCCCCCCCACCTAACTTTGAAGGCCATTTACCTCATGCTCTCATCTCTATTTGTTCCATATCCCTCATCTTCTCGTGTATAGAAATCTGAGTTTCTTAAATAGATTGCCTTTCCCATTATTATAATAAAAAGGCCAGTGTCTAAGTGCAATAGGATCTCTTTCTTAGTTCTCTGTTTTTGTTTCAGATACCGTCAAGACTCCCCAGGTGGTCCTGAGACAACTTAACTCTATAAGCCAGAAGCTTGTGGCTTAGAAGGGCAGATTCCCAACACTTGACATAGCTTGGGTATAGAAGAACAAAAATAAAATGTCACAATTAATTGATTTCAGTAGTCTCTAGGAGCTTCTATCTATCTGGTTGTGCTAACAAAATTTTTCATCAGACAGATATGAAGTCTTTAAAAATTTCTCATAATCTGGCTTTGATCAGAGAAGGCAAAAAACAAAAAGTTAAAATTGCTAATGTGTATGCATCTATGAATTAATCCTCAAAATATTCAGTAACTCACATAGGTTAGAAGTTTTCCCCTCTGAATGTGCCTCATTGGACTCAGAAGACACAGTTTATTTGCAAAAAGGGCCCATTATAGTGTTTTCCTGAGTAGATCTCAGAGCTGATTCTCAGTGGTGTCTGACTTTGCCAATTATCCTCCTACTAACTTCTATCTAGGTAGCAGAGGAAAGAGCACAGGTGAGGAGTGGGTGTACATTCCGGTTATATCCTAGAACCAGTGGGCTGTCATGAATTTGACATTTATTGAAGGCACCAAATCTCATTGAGTCTCCTATCCTAGCTACCCTGCCTCTGGAAGAAAAGGCACTTCAAGCTGTAATCATGGAGAAATAGGAAGAACATTCAAAATCAGAAGTTGCTTTCCTTGTCTGTAATTTTCTACTTTTCTTTTTACTGCTAATGCTAGTAATTAATAAAAGTATTTGTATTTGAGTGAGATTTCTGTTTCTGCTACATTGTTGACACTGGCTTTAAGATCTGACAGTCTCTCCTATTTGTGAGGGGCAAGAATAACACCACAAGGTGCCATGGCTTAAAAGGAAAGGAAAAGACAAATAAGGACAAGGAAAAAGGCAAAGCAAGAATAAAAATTCAAGCCTCCAGACTAAAAGAAGCTTGTTATAACTAAGGATTATTTAATCAATAATACTACTTTTCTTGACTTATCAGAATTTATTATTTCAGTGTCAATAGATGTGTATAAATTACTTGTCTCTGAAAACATATTTCCCCTAATTGCAAATTTCCCTCACTATATAAAAGGACGTTCAAGGGCATGCCATGTGAGTTTTAAGAGAACACTTGTGACAAATAGCTTATGATCAAATATTATTATTTATCCTAAATAAGTTATTTTATTGCTGTTAACTTTTGTTGGGTGATCCTTATGCATTCTCTATAATGAAGTTTTGTTTGATGTTTACAGCAACCCTATGTTGGCATATTATTATTATTCCCACCACTTTCCAGGTGATACCACTGAAATTCAAGGAGTTTATGTAGTCCTTGCAAAGCCACACAATGAGTTCGAAGTAACTATTCAGTCTGTATGATGCAGAAGCCAGTGGTCCCAATGACTACCTCACATTGTGAAAGACAGGCCTGTGGGTTTTCTATGACAGATAATTTGTGCAATATAAAGTCATGAGATGAGAAGTGGTAAGAAGTCAGGAAATATTAATATAAGACTAGGTTCCAGTGTGTGTTCATTATACAATGTTCACTAGATCTTCAGTTTTCCTCTCTGAAATGGGTATAATTATTTGGCCTACTCAACTCCCGAATTGTTGTGAAGGCCGAATACGATACAGACATACTATCACTTAGGAAACTAAAAAGTTATACAAATATAAATATCATTGTTTCAATGTTATGAGGCGTTGTGTTAATATCCTAGTTTCTTAAAGGATGGACAAAGATGCAAGTATGAGCAGAACTGTTTCACAGATTCAAAGAGAAATAAAGGAGATAATGCAATGAGATAAACAAGAATCATTGGAGGGAAAAAAATAAGAGACAGCTCTGTGGGCTTCCCACAACAGATGGAGCTCAGGGAGACCAAACATAGACCAGAAGTGGAGTCTATCTCATAAATCTATGGGAGTCAGGCTTCCTTGGGCAAGACAGAGAAGCAAGTTGATGAGGGCAGAAAATAATTTGAGACTCTCTGGACTCAGTCTATGTTTCCTAGGATACAGAAAAATATAAATCTGTCTGTCAAATCTCACATAATAATAACTACATTTTCATCTCAGTATCTGCAGGAGATTGGATCTGGGATGAATACCAACATCTGTGTATGCTCAAGTCCTTCATATAAACTGGCATAGTATTTGCATATAATCTATGCACATCCTCCAGTATACTTCTATATCATCTCTAGATTACTTATAATACTTAATGCAATGTAAATGCTATGTAAATAGTCATTAGACTATATTTTGTAATTTGTGTTGTATAATTATTTTTATTGTTTTTGTTTATCCAAATACTTTCCAGCCACGGTTGGCTGGATCCATGAATACATCACCCATGAAATCACAGGCCTAACAGTATTGGATGCAAACGAAAAAGTGAAATAAACATGGGAAGGGGTTGGAAATAAGAGGGCAGTCCAAGTCTCCTTCCTGAATAAGGTTTTATGTACATCACTGTGAATGTAATTAATTTTCTGCTGGTGTACATTAGTTCATATTGTCACTTTCATGTTTCCATTTACTTTCTCCTTAATCCTTTGAGATACAGATTCTGTCCCAAGCAGAATGAAATCTTGCTTTTTTCCCATTTCTTCAACTGTGACATCTCTGAAAACTACTTTCTTTCCCTCCTAACCTTTGAAGGAGGGTGTCACAAAGGCTTACTTATGGTCCCCGTGTTCTTTGTCCTGGACACACTTGACTTTCAATATGTGGTCTCCACTTCAACATTGTTACATTTTCTGAGCACCATTTCTGCTTCTCCCAGAGCCTACTATCAGTGTTCTGCTATTACCTAAAGCTTGTCTTCCAAAATTTTTCTCCCTTGTCCCATAAAATATCTCTGCTTTTTGGCTTTTCTTCATATTTTCAGTTATGCCACCATTTTCCCAATCAGCTAAGGTCAAACAATATGGGTTGATTATATCAAAAAAATTAGCCCCTTTGACACAACTGAGATAATTACATTGCAGTCGAATGAATCTCATACCTAACCTGTGCATCATAATTAACCCCTTATCCTTGGCCCCACAAAGTGAATTTATTACCATAGCTGCTGCATTATTTCTGTGCAGAATTTCTTCCATCCACCTGTCTATTCATCCTTACATTCTTTTCTCATTGCCACCGCTCTAATTTACGTCCTATAACTTCTTATTTTTGAATAATTGACAAACTTTTCTAATTAAACTTGATGTCTCTGACCTCTCTATTTCCAGTGTATCATTTGCATGCTGCCAGATTAATATTTTTAAATGTTTTTCAAATCAAGTAACTCCTCTAACAAATAATACATTCATTGGCTTGCCAATCTAAGAAGACAGACCTCACCCAGATGTTTTAATTCTGCATGTCATTTTTTGCAACATTTTATTTTATTATACCCCTACTCAAACCCTTAGGATCTCTCAAAAAATGTTTTTCACTGCCTTTCCACATGACTTGTGCTTTCCTGCTTTTGGGTCATCCATTTCATGGAGGGTCCCACCATTCATTTTCTGTGCCTATAATCTTTTATTAACTTTAAGGCAATATGCCTCTTATATATTTTAAGCCCTGTGTTCATTACCTTCCACATGCTTATCTATAGCATCTATAGCTATAACCATTATGTATATACAATGTGTGTCTAAATTAGTGTGTAATATACCAAAATAAATGCATATTGTTAAACAAGAATAATTTGCCTCAATGAGTCCTATAATGATATAAGTGTAGGTCCTTGAAGCCTCATCTTGTAGCTCACTCTCACCTTGAGAAAACACGTAGACATTTCATCATGACCTGAAGGTCAACCTACTCAGGTTCATGGACAATAGTCCTATGTAAACAAATTCAAATGTCTCTTCTTATCTTCTTGCCCATCCATCAAGCTAAGAATCCCTAAGCTGCCACAGATGCTCCCTATAGCCACCTTCCATGTTTAGTGTTGGTAACCTTGGCAGCAATAGTCTCACTTCCTTTCACCTGGTGAGAGAAATGCTGGTGCTAGATCATAACCTCAAGGCAGCAGGAAGACGGTGTTGGACCTCAACCTGCCTCCTTTGAGAAGCAACTACAGAGCCGTTTGCCGAGCAAGGCACCTGCTGTTGGACAGGTGCCCAGTGCCAGGGAGTGTTTGTCAGCACATGAGACAGAGCTCTGCCAGAAATCAGTGAGGCTCCATGTTTCCATCCATAAGTTAAGTTGCAAATATAGCAGAAACAGGAACAAATATAGGACTAACCCTGCATGTGGCTGGGGGTGGTTGTAGGATGAGAAGGAGAAAGACAAAAAAGGACATAGCAGACTATGAGGAGGATAGCCCTCCACATGACAGTGGGAATCAGAAAACATGGGTTTAAATGTGGGTTTTGCAATCATTTCACAATAAGTTCTATTTCTCAGGAATAAAGTTTTAATCTGTTAAAAAAAAAACAGGATTGCTTTAGATGATCTTCTGGGTTATTTTCAGTTCTTATATTTATATGGTTCTAGGAAGAAAAGTTTCAGAGAAAAGACAAGAGAGAGAGTAAGCTTTTGACTGGTACTGGATAGATTTACCCATCTATTCATTCTTACATCTTCCTTTCAGTATATTAAGAAATTCGTCAAGAACAGTTGCACACTGGCCAACATGGTGAAACCCCGTCTCTACTAAAATGCAAAAATTAGCCAGTTGTGGTGGTGGGCACCTGTAATCCCAACTACTCAGGAGGCTGAGGCAGGAGAATCACTTTAACCCGGGTGGCAGAGGTTGCAGTGAGCCAGGATCACACCATTGCACTCCAGCCTGGGCCAGAGTGAGATTCCATTTAAAAAAAAAAAAAAAAAAGAAAAGAAAAGAAAAAGAAACAGCTGCATAAATTCCCACTCTTTTTTTCTTTTCTTTTTTTTTTTTAATCTTTGCCCTTTCTTTCCTTTTCCTTTTTTTCCTTTATTTCCTGTTTCTTTACAATACTAGCCTCAGCCACCATCAGAAGCTCACCAGGAGCTCTGGTGAGCTCACCACAGATCCTTTTCAAAGTAGAACAGATACGATATTTATGGGGTAGCCAGGAATGTGACACTGGTTAGAGTGAGGAATAACAAGAAATGAAAACATTGAATCAGATCTCACTCCTTAACCTGAGCCCAGTTCTTCTCAGAATTCTCACTGTCCCATGTTATTATTCTGTCACTACGTAACACTGAGTTCTGCCAGTGCAAAAATGACCATGATTCCTTCAGTTTATCAAGAAAACAATATAGCAGTCAGCCAAGCTGCACCACCTGTGTAGTGTCGCCTGATCTTCTCTCTTGCATTAGAAGTATTCAAGCTGAGATGGGTGACCTCACATAATCCCTGCATCTCAAAGATCCTCTGATCTCTTTTTCTGGATGAGAGGTGCTTAAGCCCTAAACACGACACTTGAAAGAAAAGGAAACCCTAATCTTAGCTCATTAGAAAAGCATTGCCTTCTCTCCCCTTTTCTGTTTATGTTTTATCCAGGGTCTCTATCTACTTGTTTAAAGTACGTGCTCTGTGTACAGGTCTTTCAGGATGCTACTAAGCTAAAGTAAAACTGATAGATTTATATTTTAAGTGGGTTTGTGAATGATGGTTGTGTGTAACTGAGGGTTAGTGTTTAGGAAATGAGGATGATATCAGCAGAGTTAACGATGGTTGCTAATCCTCATGACCTAGTGACTGCCCATGAATCCTCCCAACACCTCTTCCCTCCTCCAGCATGCAGTTTTTCTGCATTTCCAGAGAAGAGGAAGAGGGATACACACACACACACACACACACACCACACACACACACACACACATATATATACATACACTTCCCACACACTCACCTTCAGTTAGATACAGAAGACTGTGATCAATAGACTATAGAGAGAGGAGTTTGAATAGACTCTAAGAAAATGCATTATGGGCCAACTTGCAAACAATTCAAGACATCTGGCCACTTTAGTCTAGGGAGCCTAGCTCTTTTCCAACAATATTCCTTCCTTCCAAATTTCCTTCCATTACTCCAAACAAGGAGAAAAATTGTATAGATTAAAAGAAATTCACTCATACATTAAATATTTGGTTTGGTGGCACTAGGCACCCATGAGTGAATTATTTGCCTTGCTCATTTACCCTTTCTATACGACCAAGATAAGGACACATTGGGATGCCTGTAATCAGTAGTTGAAGATTGAGAAATGGAAACATAAGCTTACAGTAGGAGATAATGAAGATAATAAATATGATGATGATATAACCGACACTAAAATTTATCAAATACCATATGCCAGGCATTTTTCAAAAGCTTTGCATGTACAGATCTAAACAACCTTTCAACATAAGCATATACACAGAAAGAGGTGATCTTCAAAACTATGCTTACTTGAATCCAGGGAACCCATTCTTTACATTTCATCTTGTTTCTGACATCACCAGTTTTCAATACATAATAAGTGGTTGAGGTACAGCTCTAGACTTAGACAACCAAAGTTCACATTGTAGCTCTGGTATTCACTGTTTAAACTTGGACAATTCTCCAACCCCTCTAGTACTCTATTTTCATCTTACAAAAAAAATTTAATATTTATTGTGCAGGGTTTTGTGAAATTTATATATATCACCTAATAGATCTTGACACAAAATGTCAGGGTTGGGTGCTCAAATTTTTAATTTTCACCTAGTACCTACATCTTGATTTCTAACACTATTCTCCAATAACAGGAACTAGTGTTCCTTGAAGAAATGGCTCATTCTAGGACTGGGGCAGGAAATATTCCAGGTCAGCTTGGAACAGCTTATAGTGTCAGGAAGAAAGAAACAACCAAACAAACCAAAATCCTACAATGATGGGTAGGAGAAACAGGATACAATTAAAAGAGCTTCCAATAGCCAAAGCTGTACAATTTAAGCAGCAAAATAAAGTAGTATTGGATTATAACCCAAAACATAAAATAAGAATCCACGAGTCTATATTGTTATGAATAAAGTTTAAATAAATAAATAAAGAGAACAGACACATTTCTCACTTAGAAAAAACACAGAAAATTTATGTATATACCCCACTTTCAAGGAGGTAGAGCATAACTTCCCATTCCTTAAGCGTGAGTTGCATATTGTGACTTCTTTCAAGTAAAGTATTAGAAGGGGGAGAAACAGTAACTTCACAGTGGAGAAACCAGATAAATCCTTTCCCAGCCAAGTGATCTGCTCAACATCAACAGTGATAAGTTATATTGATAATATGTACCCTTGATATAAGGTGATAAAATGGCACCTCATCTCTTTGGTTTTCTTCCCCAAAATCCATAATGCCAATCTATGAGAAAAATAGCACCACATTCCAACAGAGAAAGATTCAAACAAAATACCTGAGCATTATTCCTCAAAACTGTCAAAGTCATCAGAAACAAGGAAAGTCTGAGAAATTGTGACAGTCTAGAGGAATCTAAGGATACATGATTATGTAATTTGGTACCCAGATGGGATCCCAGTACATAAAAGCTATATTTGGTAAAGAGTAAGGAAAAATGAATAAACCATGGACTTTAGTTAATAATAATGTGTCAACACTGGTTTACTAATTGTAACAAATGTACCATACTAATGTAAGATGGTAATAGAGGAAATGGGTAAGACATGAGGAATTGTCTGCACTATTTTTTTTTTTTTTTAGCATGTATATAGATCTAAAATGGTTCCAAAATAATTGCAAAGTTAAAACGTATTTTTAAAAATGTTGAAGGCCGGGTGCGGTGGCTCAAGCCTGTAATCCCAGCACTTGGGAGGCCGAGACGGGCGGATCACGAGGTCAGGAGATCGAGACCATCCTGGCTAACACGGTGAAACCCCATCTCTACTAAAAATACAAAAACTAGCCGGGCGAGGTGGCGGGCGCCTGTAGTCCCAGCTACTCAGGAGGCTGAGGCAGGAGAATGGCGTAAACCTGGAGACGGAGCTTGCAGTGAGCTGAGATCCGGCCACTGCACTCCAGTCCGGGCGACAGAGCGAGACTCCGCCTCAAAAAAAAAAAAAAATAAAAAAAATAAAAATGTTGAATGCCTTTCATTCTTCTATAACCATTGATGGATAATTCTGAATGCAAGGGAAGTGCAGTAGAGATTCCGAATTTAGGCAACAAGAGTTACTGAGTATTGAAAGTAGCCTTCATTATTGACTTACATTTCCTCTTCACTTCCTAGGATCTATAACACTATTGTGTAAAGGAACCTCAGCCAAAACAATGGTCTCTCTTTGACACTGAGCTAGGGAGTTCCATAGTGACAGGCTGGGGTTAAGAAAGGTTTCCAAGGAGATGAAAATGAGGAAATGTGTTTTGCTAAGTACTCTGTGCTCTGGACACAGGTTGCTTAGTTGACTGCAGAGATGTTATTTTAATTTTCTCAAACAGGAATGATGGAGCCTCACCTCATACTCATTAAGGTCTCGGGCTGCCTGTGGACAGCTTCTGTACAGAGGGATTGCCTGACAGAGTGGACAAGGTTAAAAGAGAGACTGCAGGAGAGCTGGAGGGGAAAAGGGAAATGTGACAGCTGAGGAAGAGAAGACTGATTCTCTATATTAGCAACAACAACAAAAATCTCAGTTCAGGGACGGCTCTGAGCTGGGGTCCCCGTAACAGCCTTGTGCATGTTCAATTCCCTCATTTCTAGGTCCCTGTATCAGCAAAAGATAGAATATGATCTGTGACCGCCAGGCAATCAGAAAACTGCCAAGTCAAGCAAAGCTGATGGAGTGAAATGATGTGGTAATTCCAGTTAGCTGAAGGAACAGACTTGCTCACAGAGTGGGGGAGGAGTGAGTTAGACACATGATAGCTCTTTTCAACTGAAAGGTGTATTTACAAGTCTGAAATGAGAACCTTTCAACCCTGAGCCTCCTCCCACTCCCACTTTTGGAGCTATGAGTAGGGGCAACCTATATATTATATCTCAGGCATGTGAGCCGACTGTGAAAAGGGCAGGGCTGATTTATTTCCATTGCGTTGAACACAGGCTCTGCTGGCATCTGTCGTTCTGCAAGAGCTGAGCTTTCAGATGTTAAGGCTGCACCTCACAGAAGTTATGCTAACTGCTTAGAGATGACTGTTTTCTTCAAAGATAGACTAGGTTGTTTGCTCCCCTCTCATCCCCACTCCATCAGCTTGGCTATGACAATGGTCTCCTACGACTCTGCTTGTACCCAGTATGGCCCATTGACTCAAAAAGCTACAGCTCTCCCCGACATTAAATTTCTTCCACTTCCTCAACTGACTCTGTAGCTCCTTGATCTGCCATCAGGCCCTACATTGTCATCTCTCCAATCAATTCACTGTCTCTAAAACATACCGAACTCATTCTCACCTCTGTGTTCCTGATATTCCTGCAGCTTGGAACATCATTCACTTCTCCCTCCCTGCACACTTCTTCAGGCTCAGTTCAATTTCAGCCTTCGTGGATTCTCAGCCTGATTCTCATTTTGATTTCTATCAAGCATCATTTGGTCACAATCTTATTATTTTTAATTATTTTTCAAGAGATTATAATTATTTATATCTTATCTCATCCTAAAACTTTTGTTAGTTTCATGTTTTCATTTTCTTTCTCAGTTAAATGTTAAGTTTCTTGAAGGACACAAACTATGTCCGTGTTTCATTATTACCTTCAAAAACTGACTAGTTGACAGCACAAAGTAAGATACCACTTGTGGAAATGTGAGAAGGTTCTGGAGTCAACCTACATGGGTTCTAAAACTGATTTCGACCTTTCTAAGGACCTAACTCATCATATTTCTGGGAAGGATACGTGAAATGTCACATCAGGCACTTACAACAGTGCCAAGCACAAAGCAAGAATTCATTAAGTGGCAGCTGTTGTGGGTTGTGTTGTGTTGTTATTGTTATTGCCTTATGTTCTCGTGTCTAATAACAGATCTGGTCAAGAATGCATTCCAGATCTTTCTTCTCTCATAGGTCCTTTCTAATCCTTTCATGGATCCTGGCTTCCCATGGCTATTTCCTCGGATAAACATTTCATCATAGTCATTAGACCATTCTACCTTTTCTCACTCTCCTGTTTTGGAAAATAATTTCTTCTAGAAACTTTGTTGGGGTTTTCCATCATTTTCCAAGGCAAAGAAACATTGGTACCAGAAAGGTGCTCTCTGCAATGGGGTGGAGCAATTCATCCAGGCTTTCCCAGGGCCTGGCTAGGTGAAGATTCTTCAAACCATCCAGCTACTGACTGGGCTTTCCAAGTCACCTGATATTTGGAAAGAGGTAGACTCATGCAACTGGATGGTGGAAAAGACTGTTGACACTGCCAGTGAACATCTTGGCATTCTGAATTACAAGAAAATGCCAGAGGCAATCTCATACTGCCTGTAGTTATCTCAAACACACCTATTAGGCCACTCAGCCCTCCTCTGGATATACAAATTGCAGTTATTGCTCAGAAACCTTTGGAGGGTCCATTGCAAACGCAAGTCTTAAGTGCCCTCCTGCCAGCTATCCTTTTAGTATCTGTCATCTGGCAAGGTAGTGTTTATCTGGTTACTGTGGTGCTAAAGTGGACACTAGCTATTTCTCTCTAGCTGAGCAAGACTAAGCTCTAAAATGTTAAATACCAGTCATTCAGTGTCTGACACAGTCACGTATGGGGACTTATATCATCATCACACTCTATTGCTCAAATCTTTGGTCATTCCCTAGTTTTTGTTCTTTTCCTTTTCATTCCAGCTCTCATTCCCCTGTCAGACAGGTCTGAAAACATCCAGACCTGAGACTAGCCCTCCTGGAGTATGTGACTAGCAAGACCATCTGGAAAGGCTAGCTCACTCCTCTCTCCTTCACTCTCACTCACCCCTCCCTCGACCCGTGCTTTACCCCCAGTGGATTTTGTTGGAATCCTGGCAAGGTCACACTGCTTGATTCTGCTGTCAGTTTAAATTATGTCTCTGCTTTTATATCTAAATCAAAATACAAGATAATAAGAAATGAGAGAGAGAGAGAGAGGAAGCAGCAGCAAAGAGACATGGCAACATCCTACAGCGAGTGGAGAAATGACATTTCAATTGGCTAATTGATCTGTTCCCTTGACAGCTGCCCCTCCTCACTCACCCCAAGTCATTATTTAACAAACTTTGAGCCCACTCCAAGTCATAGATGGATGGAATGTACACCTCTTTCTGGAAGGTAGGGGAATAAAATATTTTCTGCAATGACAAATAAAAGAACATTATTTTAAGATGATCAAGTTTATTTGCTTGATTATTTATGTTAAAATTAAGCCCCTTATTCTCAGAACTTATGACTGTAGTGAATATCATTTTCCTATGTTCTCATAGAATATAGTGTACACTGTAGTGTGCCTATATTTGTTTTCAGTTTAGCAATTACCAAGACAAGATTTAAAACTATATTTCACTGTTGACTGTGTCTAAATAACATTTTCGTGAAGCCAAGGATAAAAATTGCCGATTTAGTGCCTATGATAGTTCTCCTTTGGTCCTAACATTTTATACACATCTATCTAGGAAAAGACTGATTATTTTTGTATTATAGTGGGTTGATTTGGAGCCTTTAACTGAAGAGCAACTATCAAGTGTTCTCTAAGACATCTGTCTGTTAAACTTTTATAACTTCAACATATGATTATGAGAAAAGCAGACAGAATTGGGGGTAAAAAATGTAAAGTACTATACAGTGATGAGATACCACTGCATTTAAACATGCCCTGAACTTGTATTTCATCGATGATATCACCATGTTATTAAAAGTGTTATAAATTTTCTTATTAATTCTGACATTGCTCCCCAATAGAATAGTCTACTAGGTTTGTATACTTTCTTGAGTTTATTTTAGATTGAAAATATTTTTTAGTCTTTATTAGTGGGCTACATTTTTTATTGTTTATCCTGGATTTGTGTTTGGTTTATTCTTATCCAGCCATGACACATACCAGCATTTCTAATAAAGAATTTACTTTGAGATCAGTAAACAAACATTAAATGACACTGACTGGCTTAAAATATTTTATCATTAAAATTTTTTAGCCAGAAGTGCCAATTCCATTACCACTCCACTGCTATGTGGTCATTAATTGACCAGTTTCTAAATTTCTCTCAGCCTGTTGTTGCAGACTTTTTTATTCATATGCAAAATGAAGTTAATACTTGACTCAGATACTTCTCAAAGTTTTAATGAAAGCCCAAAGTGCAGTAATGTGGCATTTCTTTTTAATTGTAAAGCATTATATGATTGTAACGTAAGACTCTAATGATGAATTTGATTTTATGAGCACGATGCACCAACCAGCTACACTAATAGGCACCTTTGGTCTAAAATTCCACAAAGACAACTACCTTCATTAAGTAGGGGAAAAAACCTGAATACTTTGATTCAATAAATTCTTGAATTATGTTCAATCAAATGGTCAGTGGTTAGAAACAGCCTGGTGGCACTGTAGAAATGGAACAGTTTGGTTGTTACATTGAAAATCCTCTATGGGGTAATAAGGTTACAAGTGGTTGGTTCTGACAATTCCCCACTAGAGCAGTAACAATAAAGAATGCTGTTAATCTTGCTTCCCTATGTGCCAACAATAGGAGAAATGCTGACTTCACATCCACACATCTACTACCCCCATTATGGGCTGTAACAATGAAATAGTCACTTGCCAGATTGTATACCAAAACCTCTCAGGAGCACTATACTTTAGCCCTCTTTGTCTCACTGAGACTAAACTATATTTACTATTTATAATGATTAGGTGGCAAAATATAATCTCTTTGTAGATCTCTTTGTCTATATTAAGTACCAGAATACTATGATACTATTTATTCGTTCAAACGTAATGTTACATTTTTCTTTGGTTTATTGCAATAAGTCATTATATTGTGCTGGTTTCAAATGGTTTAGAGTAAAAGACTGTATCAAAAGTTGCTTATGTTGTCCAACTCCTTGCTGAGGTAGGGGAAAGAGGAAAGAAAGTCCAAGAATTAAATATATGCTACATAGAAACTTAGTTGGTGATGTACTTATTTGTGTAATACAACTACTTTTTTGGCCACATAAAAGAGCAGGTCTTTTATGCAATTCAGCATTCAAGGGTTGGTAAAGGTGGAGAAAAATAAAGTTATGAGGCTTGATTTCTTCCTCTAAGTCCTGGGCCAGCAGCTGTCAAAGCCAAGACAGAGCTTGGGGCAGGGAACATGGTCACTGCAAGGAGGCCACTGGTTTTTTGGTTTTGTTTCTGTTTTTGCTTTGTTTTGTTTGTGAACCTTCATTAATATTTTTATCCACTGTGACTTCAATCAGAGAGCACTACTAGAGATGTATGGTTTTGTGGTTGGCCTTTGGGATTGGTGTAAACCTTCACTAGTGACAGATCCTCTCCAGTGCATCGCGTGGGAGTAGAGATGAGTCTCTGAGGAGTCACTGTAAGGATGATGTCCAGCTCATTTGTGGATATATGCTCAATCTGATTTTGCCCAGAGACAGAGAAAAACACCACATTTTCTTTGACCACACCAATGAGGCCATTAGCTGGGGCATCACTCTGCAAAGCCACTTGGGCACTGTGGCTCCTGTCTCTGACCAGGAGGTTCTTTGCAGTATCAGCATCCAGCTTCTTCTAAAGGTCGTCTTATTTAGATGAGAAAAGTAAAGATAAAAGAGATCAGAAACTTCCCCAAACATCCATGAGTGACATCCATCCCAGAAGACATCTGAAGAAACCATTAACTCTATACTCAGTTGCTCATTGAGACCAGTGGTTTTCTCAAGCTACTTTTTAAAGCCCGTGTTGGTGCTTCTGCTATTCAAACAGATGCCAGAAACTCCCAGCTCATATTCAACAATATTTTGTGGTTCTAAGAGTTTTCATTCATTCAGAATCATGAGGATGAAGTTTCAGATTGGGGTCTGCTTTTCCCATTGTTGGCATCCTCCATAATACTTAGGAGAACCAGGTGATGGAATTGGTGTCTTTGTTTCTGCTGATGCTGACATGGTAGTCACATTGGTGAACTCATAAGGTGTCTCCTCCAGGTATAACCCAGCCAAGTTTCTGATATCCATTGACTTACCCACAGATGGAAAGGCCACTGACCCAGTGTGATCATCATCAGTCCTGTCAGGTGAAAGCCTCTTGGCCTACCAAACAGCACTGCATATTGAGGTGGGAAGTCTCATGGAGGGTTAACAAAGTGAGTGTAAGCTCTAAAGAACCGTGGCATCTTTCTATTGTGGTGAAGTCATCTTAACTCAGATCTAGGCAATCCAAGCTAAGTAGCTGCCCATTGTGATGAGCTCCCAGTTGCCTCCATGGGGGAGGTCTTCCCACACACACGTGCATGAAACAGATCCTGCTCTGGTGGGGCCTAGAGCTTGGACAGTTTCTTGTATAATTTTAGGAGCCCTATTTAAGAAATGAATACGAATAGATACAAAAAATACAGAAGTCTTAACCAACTATAGCTTAATTATTATGCTTCTATAAATTTTGCAAAATTATGTAACGATGAAAACCTATGCTAGGGCCCTTCCCAGGGCATTGGCGTGGGCACCATACAGAAGAGGGTATTTGAAACCTAAGCTTCATTAGCCTTAAGGCAAACTAGCTTCTAAGTGCACTTTTTGAACTTAAATACTTTTGAAAAAAAAAGACTTATCCAAACATGAAAATATATCAGATAAAGAATCAAGTGACTATATAAATAACGTATTGAACTATGACTTTCAGTATTTGATTAAACAGTTCAATTTTTATTATGTACCTGTGATATGTGCTGGCTGGGCTCTGCTTTGAGGAAGATTCACAGATGAATAAGGATTACCCTTTACCCATGAAGAGTTCAAAGTCTCAGGGTGGATTCAAACATACTTCTAACTCACAGGATGATCAAGTATAAAGTTCTGTTAAATCTATTCTTTGACATAGGTTATCTATGAAGATTTCTCTTAAGAGGTAGACTCTGAAGTGGACTTTCAATGGCAAACAGTTCTTGCAAGCATATGTGGGAAGAACAGCTTTTAGGCAAGGTCTTGAAAAACCAAAGCTTTGAAGCCAGAGACGTGGGGCATGTTTGGGAAATTAGCTGGTATGGACAGAGCTGAAGATCCAAGGATGCAAAGCAAAGAGAGACGAAGAGAAACGTTTGCAATTGGAAATAAGAAAGGAAAGATTACTTAGCCCTGAACTTTGGAGAACTTGGATATGCAAACATAGGCATGTATTATAGTTCTTTTTTCTTTCCTGTGTGCCATAGGAAATCTGCAGAGTTTGTTTGAACAAGGAGTAGGCATGAATGAATGTACAAATTGGGCAGCATTTCTGCATGAGGTGTAGTAGTGATAAGGAAGTTGAAGTTGTTGCGGTGGTTCTGCTAATAGGTGTGAGGGCGTCTCCAAGGATATGACTGTGGGAATGGAAAGAAAAGGACATATGTGGGATGCAAAGAACTGAGCTAAAGGTACAGGCTTAGCGAGATGAGGGGATATAGGCCGAGAAAAGAGGAAAATGTAAAATAAAACTAAAGTTTAAAACTGAAGAATATAGTCATGCTCTTAACTGAGATGAAGATTACTAAAGAAGGAACACAGTTGGGAGGTGAAAGAGAAGGAAAATAGGTGGGATTTATATTAGGCACTCACAAGACATTCATGTGTAACATCCATCTCAGCAGACATTTGAAGAAACCATTAACTTTACACTCAGTTGCAAAAAACACAGCTCATTCTCTTCAGACTGAACTAGTTTGGTTCCTCTCTTGGACCCTTAGGTCCTTCTCCTACCATGGTTTCTAACATCCTCCAACAAATGAGATGGCTTCCTCACCCCTTGGAATAATCCTGCTCAGTGAAAATCTTCCTCTACAGTATTCCACTCACAAATTTGCATTATATTACAATGCTTTGATGTTCATGTACACTTGTTACTGCTCTCACTTCTTTGCAGATTACTCTAAAACTCTAATTAGAATAAGATATAAGCTTATAGTATACCTCCACCGTAATCAATTTAGAGATCTTGGCAAAGAGTGGATGCTTAATCACAATAATCATTATCATAAAAGGTAATCTTCATTGGGCACGTAGTTTATGCCAAGTACTGTAACATATACTAAATCTTTTTTTTTCCTGATCATTTATTTATTTATTTATTTATTTTTTATTTTTTATTTATTTATTTTTTATTTATTATACTTTAAGTTCTAGGGTACATGTGCATAACGTGCAGGTTTGTTACATATGTATACTTGTGCCATGTTGGTGTGCTGCACCCATCAACTCGTCAGCACCCATCAATTCATCATTCATATCAGGTATAACTCCCAATGCAATCCCTCCCCCCTCCCCCCTCCCCATGATAGGTCCCGGTGTGTGATGTTCCCCTTCCCGAGTCCAAGTGATCTCATTGTTCAGTTCCCACCTGTGAGTGAGAACATGCGGTGTTTGGTTTTCTCTTCTTGTGATAGTTTGCTAAGAATGATGGTTTCCAGCTGCATCCATGTCCCTACAAGGACACAACTCATCCTTTTTTAAGGCTGCATAGTATTCCATGGTGTATATGTGCCACATTTTCTTAATCCAGTCTGTCACAGATGGACATTTGGGTTGATTCCAAGTCTTTGCTATTGTGAAGAGTGCGCAATAAACATACGTGTGCATGGGTCTTTGTAGTAGAATAATTTATAATCCTTTGGGTATATACCCAGTAGTGGGATGGCTGGGTCATATGGTACATCTAGTTCTAGATCCTTGAGGAATTGCCATACTGTTTTCCATAATGGTTGAACTAGTTTACCATCCCACCAACAGTGTAAAAGTGTTCCTATTTCTCCACATCCTCTCCAGCACCTGTTTTTTCCTGACTTTTGAATGATTGCCATTCTAACTGGTGTGAGATGGTATCTCATTGTGGTTTTGATTTGCATTTCTCTGATGGCGAGTGATGATGAGCATTTTTTCATGTGTCTGTTGGCAGTATGAATGTCTTCTTTTGAGAAATGTCTGTTCATATCCTTTGCCCACTTTTTGATGGGGTTGTTTGTTTTTTTCTTGTATATTTGTTTGAGTTCTTTGTAGATTCTGGATATTAGCCCTTTGTCGGATGAGTAGATTGCAAAAATTTTCTCCCATTCTGTAGGTTGCCTGTTCACTCTGATGGTAGTTTCTTTTGCTGTGCAGAAGCTCTTTAGTTTAATTAGATCCCATTTGTCAATTTTGGCTTTTGTTGCCGTTGCTTTTGGTGTTTTAGACATGAAGTCCTTGCCCATGACTATGTCCTGAATGGTATTACCTAGGCTTTCTTCTAGGGTTTTTATGGTATTAGGTCTAACATTTAAGTCTCTAATCCATCTTGAATTAATCTTCGTATAAGGAGTAAGGAAAGGATCCAGTTTCAGCTTTCTACTTATGGCTAGCCAATTTTCCCAGCACCATTTATTAATAGGGAATCCTTTCCCCATTTCTTGTTTCTCTCAGGTTTGTCAAAGATCAGATGGCTGTAGATGCATGGTATTATTTCTGAGGACTCTGTTCTGTTCCATTGGTCTATTTCTCTGTTGTGGTACCAGTACCATGCTGTTTTGGTTACTGTAGCCTTGTAGTATAGTTTGAAGTCAGGTAGCGTGACGCCTCCAGCTTTGTCCTTTTGACTTAGGATTGTCTTGGCAATGCGGGCTCTTTTTTGGTTCCATATGAACTTTAAAGCAGTTTTTTCCAATTCTGTGAAGAAACTCATTGTAGCTTGATGGGGATGGCATTGAATCTATAAATAACCTTGGGCAGTATGGCCATTTTCACAATATTGATTCTTCCTATCCATGAGCATGGTATGTTCTTCCATTTGTTTGTGTCCTCTTTGATTTCACTGAGCAGTGGTTTGTAGCTCTCCTTGAAGAGGACCTTTACATCCCTTGTAAGTTGGATTCCTAGGTATTTTATTCTCTTTGAAGCAATTGTGAATGGAAGTTCATTCCTGATTTGGCTCTCTGTTTGTCTGTTACTGGTGTATAAGAATGCTTGTCATTTTTGCACATTAATTTTGTATCCTGAGACTTTGCTGAAGTTGCTTATCAGCTTAAGGAGATTTTGGGCTGAGACGATGGGGTTTTCTAAATATACAATCATGTCATCTGCAAACAGGGACAATTTGACTTCTTCTTTTCCTAACTGAATACCCTTGATTTCTTTCTCTTGCCTGATTGCCCTAGCCAGAACTTCCAACACTATGTTGAATAGGAGTGGTGAGAGAGGGCATCCCTGTCTTGCGCCAGTTTTCTAAGGGAATTTTTCCAGTTTTTGCCCATTCAGTATGATATTAGCTGTGGGTTTGTCATAAATAGCTCTTATTATTTTGAGGTATGTTCCATCAATACCGAATTTATTAGCGTTTTTAGCATGAAGGGCTGTTGAATTTTGTCAAAAGCCTTTTCTGCATCTATGGAGATAATCATGTGGTTCTTGTCTTTGGTTCTGTTAATATGCTGGATTACGTTTACTGATTTGCGAATGTTGAACCAGCCTTGCATCCCAGGGATGAAGCCCACTTGATCATGGTGGATAAGCTTTTTGATGTGCTGCTGAATCTGGTTTGCCAGTATTTTATTGAGGATTTTTGCATCGATGTTCATCAGGGATATTGGTCTAAAATTCTCTTTTTTTGTTGTGTCTCTGCCAGGCTTTGGTATCAGGATGATGTTGGCCTCATAAAATGAGTTCTGGAGGATTCCCTCTTTTTCCATTGATTGGAATAGTTTCAGAAGGAATGGTACCAGCTCCTCCTTGTACCTCTGGTAGAATTCAGCTGTGAATCCATCTGGTCCTGGACTTTTTTTGGTTGGTAGGCTATTAATTATTGCCTCAATTAAAGAGCCTGCTATTGGTCTATTCAGGGATTCAACTTCTTCCTCGGTTAGTCTTGGAAGAGTGTAAGTGTCCAGGAAATTATCCATTTCTTCTAGATTTTCTAGTTGATTTGCGTAGAGGTGTTTATAGTATTCTCTGATGGTAGTTTGTATTTCTGTGGGATCGGTGGTGATATCCCCTTTATCAATTTTTATTGCGTCTATTTGATTCTTCTCTCTTTTCTTCTTTATTAGTCTTGCTAGCAGTCTGTCAATTTTGTTGATCTTTTCAAAAAACCAACTCCTGGATTCATTGATTTTTTGGAGGGTTTTTGTGTCTCTATCTCCTTCAGTTCTGCTCTGATCTTAGTATTTCTTGCCTTCTGCTAGCTTTTGAATGTGTTTGCTCTTGCCTCTCTAGTTCTTTTAATTGTGATGTTAGAGTGTCAATTTTAGATCTTTTCTGCTTTCTCTTGTGGGCATTTAGTGCTATAAATTTCCCTCTACACACTGCTTTAAATGTGTCCCAGAGATTCTGGTATGTTGTATCTTTGCTCTCATTGGTTTCAAAGAACATCTTTATTTCTGCCTTCATTTCGTTATGTACCCAGTAGTCATTCAGGAGCAGGTTGTTCAGTTTCCATGTAGTTGAGTGGTTTTGATTGAGTTTCTTAGTCCTGAGTTCTAGTTTGATTGCACTGTGGTCTGAGAGACAGTTTGTTATAATTTCTGTTCTTTTACATTTGCTGAGGAGTGCTTTACTTCCAATTGTGTGGTCAATTTTGGAATAAGTGCGATGTGGTGCTGAGAAGAATGTATATTCTGTTGATTTGGGGTGGAGAGTTCTATAGATGTCTATTAGGTCCGCGTGGTGCAGAGATGAGTTCAGTTCCTGGATATCCTTGTTAACTTTCTGTCTCGTTGATCTGTCTAATGTTGACAGTGGAGTGTTGAAGTCTCCCATTATTATTGTATGGGAGTCTAAGTCTCTTTGTAAGTCTCTAAGGACTTGCTTTATGAATCTGGGTGCTCCTGTATTGGGTGCATATATATTTAGGATAGTTAGCTCTTCCTGTTGAATTGATCCCTTTACCATTATGTAATGGCCTTCTTTGTCTCTTTTGATCTTTGATGGTTTAAAGTCTGTTTTATCAGAGACTAGGATTGCAACTCCTGCTTTTTTTTGTTCTCCATTTGCTGGGTAGATCTTCCTCCATCCCTTTATTTTGAG
This sequence comes from Trachypithecus francoisi, assembly GCF_009764315.1. Classification (NCBI taxonomy): domain Eukaryota; kingdom Metazoa; phylum Chordata; class Mammalia; order Primates; family Cercopithecidae; genus Trachypithecus; species Trachypithecus francoisi. Next base: position 71,326,521 of record NW_022681453.1, on the reverse strand, counting down.
CCTATGTATGTCTCTGCATGTGAGATGGGTCTCCTGAATACAGCAGACTGATGGGTCTTGACTCTTTATCCAGTTTGCCAGTCTGTGTCTTTTAATTGGAGCATTTAGTCCATTAACATTTAAGGTTAATATTGTTATGTGTGAGCTTGATCCTGCCATTATGATATTAACTGGTTATTTTGCTTGTTAGTTGATGCAGTTTCTTCCTAGCCTTGATGGTCTTTACATTTTGGCATGTTTTTGCAATGGCTGGTACCGGTTGTTCCTTTCCATGTTTAGGGCTTCCTTCAGGGTCTCTTGTAAGGCAGGCCTGGTGGTGACAAAATCTCTAAGCATTTGCTTATCTGTAAAGGATTTTATTTCTCCTTCACTTATGAAACTTAGTTTGGCTGGATATGAAATTCTGGGTTTAAAATTCTTTTCTTCAAGAATGTTGAATATCGGCCCCCACTCTCTTCTGGCTTGTAGAGTTTCTGCCGAGAGATCTGCTGTTAGTCTGATGGGCTTCCCTTTGTGGGTAATGCGACCTTTCTCTCTGGCTGCCCTTAAGATTCTTTCCTTCATTTCAACTTTGGTGAATCTGGCAATTATGTGTCTTGGAGTTGCTCTTCTGGAGGAGTATCTTTGTGGTGTTCTCTGTATTTCCTGAATTTGAACATTGGCCTGCCCTGCTAGTTTGGGGAAGTTCTTCTGGATGATATCCTGAAGAGTGTTTTCCAACTTGGTTCCATTTTCCCCCTCACTTTCAGGCACCCCAATCAGACGTAGATTTGGTCTTTTTACATAATCCCATACTTCTTGCAGGCTTTGTTCATTTCTTTTTCTTCTTTTTTCTTTTGGTTTCTCTTCTCGCTTCATTTCATTCATTTGATCCTCAATCGCTGATACTCTTTCTTCCAGTTGATCGAGTCAGTTACTGAAGCTTGTGAATTTATCACGTATTTCTCGTGTCATGGTTTTCATCTCTGTCATTTCATTTATGACCTTCTCTGCATTAATTAGTCTAGCTGTCAGTTCTTCCACTCTTTTTTCAAGATTTTTAGTTTCTTTGCACTGGGTACATAATTCCTCCTTTAGCTCTGAGAAGTTTGAAGTTTGATGGACTGAAGCCTTCTTCTCTCATCTCGTCAAAGTCATTCTCTGACCAGCTTTGATCTGTTGCTGGCGATGGGCTGCGCTCCTTTGCAGGGGGAGATGCGATCTTATTTTTTGAATTTCCAGCTTTTCTGCCCTGCTTTTCCCCCATCTTTGTGGTTTTATCTGCCTCTGGTCTTTGATGATGGTGACGTACTGATCGGGTTTTGGTATAGGTGTCCTTCCTGTTTGATAGTTTTCCTTCTAACAGTCAGGACCCTCAGCTGTAGGTCTGTTGGAGATTGCTTGAGGTCCACTCCAGACCCTGTTTGCCTGGGTATCAGCAGCAGAGGTTGCAGAAGATAGAATATTGCTGAACAGCGAGTGTACCTGTCTGATTCTTACTTTGGAAGCTTCCTCTCAGGGGTGTACTCCACCCTGTGAGGTGTGGGGTGTCAGACTGCCCCTAGTGGGGGATGTCTCCCAGTTAGGCTACTCAGGGGTCAGGGACCCACTTGAGCAGGCAGTCTGTCCCTTCTCAGATCTCAACCTCCGCGTTGGGAGATCCACGGCTCTCCCCAAAGCTGTCAGACAGAGTCATTTGCGTCTGCAAAGGTTTCTGCTGCTTTTGTTGTTGTTGTTGTTAACGGTGCCCTGTCCCCAGTGGTGGAGTCTACAGAGACAGGCAGGTTTCCTTGAGCTGCTGTGACCTCTACCCAGTTCGAGCTTCCCGGCGGCTTTGTTTACCTACTTAAGCCTCAGCAATGGTGGGCGCCCCTCCCCCAGCCTCGCTGCTGCCTTGCGGTTAGATCTCAGACTGCTGTGCTAGCAATGAGGGAGGCTCCATGGGCATGGGACCCTCCTGGCCAGGTGTGGGATATATTCTCCTGGTGTGCCCGTTTGCTTAAAGCACAGTATTGGGGTGGGAGTTACCCGATTTTCCAGGTGTTGTGTGTCTCAGTTCCCCTGGCTAGGAAAAGGGATTCCCTTCCCCCTTGCGCTTCCCAGGTGAGGCAATTCCTTGCCCTGCTTCAGCTCTCGCTGGTTGGGCTGCAGCAACTGACCAGCACTGATTGTCCGGCACTCCCTAGTGAGATGACCCCAGTACCTCATGGGGAGGGGGGAGGGGGGAGGGATTGCATTGGGAGTTATACCTGATATGAATGATGAATTGATGGGTGCTGACGAGTTGATGGGTGCAGCACCCCAACATGGCACAAGTATACATATGTAACAAACCCGCACGTTATGCACATGTACCCTAGAACTTAAAGTATAATAATAAAAAAAAGAAAATGCAGAAATCACCGGTCTTCTGTGTCGCTCGCGCTGGGCGTTGGAGACTGGAGCTGTTCCTATTTGGCCATCTTGCTCCGCCCCCCCCCACTAAATCTTATCCAATGAAAAACCTACAAAAGAAGTAGGCTTTCATTCTTATTTAGATGAGAAAAGTAAAGATAAAAGAGATTAGAAACTTCCCCAAACCACTCTAGTAGTGTTAGGTTCCAACCCAAATCCATTCTGTTCCAAAGCTCACCAACCTTTTCACAAAGACAAGAATATTATACATGTTATGTTTTCTACTTCATCCTATATTGAACACAATTTAAGTTTTCCTAAACGTCGGAGGACAAAGATCTTATATATACAATAATTGTTCATTGGCATTTATTTTTGACATTGATTTAGGCATTAAACTCTGTTTAACAATATATTTTCATATATTTTTCTGATATAGAGTCTCACTCTTTCACCTATGCTGGGGTGCAGTGGCATGAGCTCAGCTCACTGCAGCCTCGCCTCCCTGGTTCAAGCGATTCTCCTGCCTTATCCTCCCGAGTAACTGGTACTACCAGCCTGTGCCACCACACGCAGCTAATTTTTTTTTTTTTTCTTTGAGATAGAGTCTCACTCTGTTGCTAGGCTGGAGTGCAGTAGTGCAATCTCTACTCATTGCAACTTCTGCCTCCTGGGTTCAAGCGACTCTCCTTCCTCAGCCTCCCAGGTAGCTGGGACTACAGGTGTGTGTCCCCACACAATTTTTGTATTTTTAAGAGAAATAGAGTTTCACCATGTTTGCCAGACTTGTCTCGAACTTCTGACCACAGATAATCCACCTGCCTTGGCCTCCCAAAGTGTTGGGAATACAGGCACGAGCCAACACGCCCAGCCAACAATATATTTCTATACCAGTTTTGAAATGAATGAACATTATAGAAGGGTTATACCTAAATCATAAGTGAACATTTTTCAACTTACACTATGTTGCAAAATTCAGTCTGTAAATCAGGTTTTCAAAACCTGTATATTTTCCCATTAAAATTATGCTATAAATAACTAATGTCTTCTCCTTCTATATTGCTTTATTTTCACCTATGATAATCACATAACATTTATGCCCTATATTCTAGTTATAATATATGTTCTCCTTCTTTCACTCCTGGCTCAAGGTAGACTGTATGCTTCTTGAAAGCAGATGATGTGTCTTATATTTATCATTTTAATATACAACTAGTCCAGTCCCTTAATCATAGTAAACACGCACTCCTTTATTCATCCTTTCATTCATTCTGGAATTTGTAGCATGTGCACTATGTGCTAGGGACTGGAACAGAGGTTGAGGGTACAAGGCAAGTAAAAGAGACATGGACTCTTCCCTGAGGAGCTTACAATCCAACAAGGAAGACAACAAATATTGACAAAACCATGTAATATAAAACTACTGTATGCGCTCTAAAGAAAAACTATGAGGAATATTAAAAGCATAAATAAAGGAGACTTACCCAAGTCTGAAGAGTTAGGGTATAGTTAAAATAATAATACTTCAATATATGAGAGAAGATAAATTTCATCCATAGACGTGCCTATTACAAATGACTTTTAAAACAATAATTGGCCGAAATGAGATTTTAAACAACCTATAAATCTAATTGTTTATAACAGTATTTCAGGAAAACACATCCTGAGATCTTTCTTCAAAGACTAAAAATATCTAATGGGCCCATTCCAATCCTCCATTCTTGGCAGCCAAAACAGGCATCTGCCTATTCCTCCCGAGGCTTCTGTACAAACAAGGTCGATTTCCTCCTGTCACTGAAGATTATACTGCAGTTGTGGGGCCCATGGAGGGGAATGACAGCTTCCAAGGCAAAGTGTGAGATCTAATAGTGCTCTAGAACTTTCGTGGGACATCTTTAGGATCTTTGGAACCTGGCAAGAGAAAGGGAGGCATATCACCATAACATCGTGAAAATGGGTGATTGCTTTCTTATCACTTTCCATCCATCTCAGTGTTGTGATAACTATTTCCATGGTCTTCAGGCAGGACTGCCCAAAGGAAATTGCTAAGTCTCTCTGTTGTAACTATTGTCACTTTATGAGTCTGCATGAGATGGATTTAAGGCCCCGTGTTAGTGCCTTTGCCCATACACAACTGTGTGATTAGATGATTCTTGCACACTCAGGCATATTGAACGTTTGATAGTCACTGATTTAGACATATTCTAAATAGCACAGCAGACATACCCAGTGAAATAATTGGCTTTGATCGGTGACTTTTGTGTCAAGTGAACAAGACTATACTTAATCAGTAAATAAAAATCAAAATTGATAAAAACTGAATAAACCCTAGATATGTTACTAATTTGAATAAGTCAAAATTAAAACTATTATTCATCTGTAATCTTCATCCAATGTTGCTGATTTTGTTCAAAATGCATTTTTTCTCTTATAAAATAGTTGATTACATGTTTTCTTCTGCTGCTTGCATGTTTCTTTATCTCCTCTCTCCATTCTATTTTTCAGTCTTTTGAGAAATGACTGCAATTTTGATATTGATTTTGAAATCAGGCATGCCAAAACTTTTCTTATCCAAGCAGCCCTGTATCTAAAATCTTTGTTCTTCTTAATAGAGCATGTCCATCTAACACACACACACAGACACACACACACAGACTTCCAACATGAGTGCCAATAAATGGCATGTATAGCATAATTCTCTATTCAATGGACCCTTGAATAAATGAAATCATAGAGGTGAACAAAGTGTCAGTTTAGACATTCTGGACCCAGAGAAAAATACAGTATAGTCTATATCTGAAAGAAGCTGGAAACCAGGGCCTTTGGGGAGTGAAGATGGATCACTCCTAGTGGCCCCTCAGTGCTTTGCACATAGTTTTGTTTGCACTTGCTTTAAGGTGATGTTATTTTTGGTTTACTTGTCTCTTTTTCTCTTCACTGACCAATGAGCTCTCTGAGGACAAGAAAGGTTTCCGATCTTTTTGTATCTCCTGAGGTGGGTTCATAATAGGTGCTTAATACTTACTTGTGAAGGAAAGAAGAAAAAGGTAGGAAAGGAAAAGAGGGGAGAAAACAGAAGAGGAAAGGGAGGGAATAAAGGAAGAGAAAGAGAAGGAAGCAACCTGAATAGTAAGCAAAGGTTATGGGACCTGAGTTAATAATTAGGCAACTTGGGCAACATTAGGGTATCATAGATGAATCTACTCTGAAATGTCTGGATTTATCTTGAAATTCCTTCTACCACTCTATTCTATGTCTGTGAATGACAGAATACATATATGTATTTTGCATGGTATGTATGAATAGTATTGTTATGTAAGTAAAAAGTAATAAATCCACAAAAATAGTTGGCTACTTTAACAAAAAGTTTCTGATATCACTCTTGCAATTAATCAACATTTCAGATTTTTCTTTCAAAAGCTTGTAAGTATATACATCCTAAAGACATTTACTTGTCAGAATTCAGATAATTTAAAATGGAACTGTTACAGTTCCAAGCAAAAGGACAAAAAGGGAAAGAAACAGATGTGTATTGTAGAATTTTACTATAAAAGGCACTGAGCAAAGTACCTTCCCTAAGTTATCTAATTTAATACTCCTGACAACCTTTTTAAATTATCACTTTTTTTCTGAATGAGGAAACTGAGGCTCTGCAAAATGAAGCAACTTGCCCAGTCTATAAACCTAGTAAGTGACAGACCCATTAGTCTGATCTGCTTCTGTCTGACACTACAGAAAATGCTTTTTCACGATGCCAAACTATATCTGATAATGAGAGAAGCTTCAAATTTTATTTATATTGCAAACTACATCAATACATCTTTTATATACTCACATCCACTGCTACTCAGAGTTTTCCATATCCTAGAGGCAAAAGAGAAAACTCACCTCTAGAGCTGGCTGTAGTCACCTGAAGCATCTGCTGTAGGCAGAGTAATCTACTAATATTCATGTGTTTCTTCACCATAAATAGGTGATGCTTCTTCTCTTACCTAAGATGTTTATGTTTATATATTTGTTTTAATATAGAAATAACAATTCCTCTCCTCAAAATCAGTAAGTAAAACTGATACCCCAGGAACGTGAAGTGTGTTTTTCGATAGCCATTGGCGGAGGCCCTTTATACTCTTGCACATCATTGCAAATATTCATGCCCCCAGCGAACAGCACAGCCCAGATCTTTCTTGAGATGTAGGGAATTACTGTATTTTCTCAGAGTCAAGCTAAGGAATGCTACAGGTAGGGTTCTACTTTGTTACCAAAAATCGTTTTATTCAAGTGCACAAAAGCAGTGTCAACTGGTTTCTTGAGCCTTAATAAATAAGGACACTTAAACTTTTCCTTCCTTTTCCTGTCTTTATCTTTCTCTCTAGGGAGATTTTTTTTTTTAAGAAAAATCTAAAATATATAATGAAAGATGGAACTGAACATTGTGGAAGTCCTAATAATTTTTTGAAATATTAGAAATTAGGTTATCCCTCTTGTTCCTAGTCATCTAAAAATAAGTCTTAGAAAATGATACTATTGTATTTTTACCATGTACATAATAGGCTCTTTCTTTCATTAATTCAGAGGATCATAGAGTCTTGGAGCTCAAAGAAATTTTACAGATCATTTACTTCAAACTGTCTTTCTGCATATGTGGGAGTTGAGACTCAGTAAATGAAAAGTATTAACCCAGTACCACAGAACGAATTGGGAGTGGATCCAGCCTTAGAATTCAAACCTCAGGCTTCCCAGCCCAGTCATGTTTCCATAGAAGATACTTCCAACATTAATCATAACTTGGCTTTGAAGAGAATATCTGGTCCTGCATTTGAATTATACTCAGGCAGACAAAAATTCTGAATTATAACCAAGACTTTCAACTGCCAGCTGGGTAAGATTCAGCAAGACACCCAATTGCCATTTAGATGGTGAGAGATGTAAGAGGCCAAGAAGGCTCAAAAACGCTTACTTTCATCATTATCAATGGGTTGGCATAGTTCACAAGTGGCCAATTCTATTCTCCAGCCGAATTAAACTTTGCAGGTTCACTGGGTAATGCAATGTTTTCTAATTTGGTTTGATAAACAAAATACAAAGTAAATGATATCATATCTATTTTAAAAGAGTATCCCATGAAATTCAATGTAGCTAATCTAATCCAAGTTGCTGTCTGCCCTCAGTGAGCAGTTTGTAGTTTTCATGATTGGATGAAAACATACTAGGAGGAGAGGAGAGTAGCCTCTGCAGTCCAAGTCTTCATTCTGCCTATTACTCGCTATTTAACCTTGGGCAGGCTACTTAATATGTTTTTGCCTCATCATTGTAAAGACTAAATGAGTTAATACATGGAAGCTTTGAAGCAATTCCTGGCACATATTAAGATCCTAATAACTGTAAAGGATGCATTTTAGAGTGAAGTATTAGAGTGAGGGAAGGAAAGAATGGTAGCACTTATAACTAGGCTGCATACAAGTTAGAACTGTTCCAAAGGGCCTGGGGATTTCCTGCTCTTTGTCTATGATTCCTCCTAAGCTTAGCTCAGTTCCTCAAGCTCAAGCTCCAGAAAGAATTACATTTACATAAAACACCCAAATGGCCAAAAGCCTTCTTCCAAGACACTAGGAATTCATAGGCATTTCCTACCTGAACTGCAGTTCTGCTCATTTAGCAAAGTATAATTGCAGAAGATTATCAGAGACTTCTCAACCTACAATACCCACTTCAGCAAAACCCTGAGGTTATACAGTAGTTTTTAAGTAAAGAGTTCAGAATCTCTCCTAAGATGATTTTTGCTAGTCTCCTTTTAATTGAATGAGTGAGTTAATAGAATCAAATCAGTATTTCCCACAATGATTGCAACACCAGGAATTTATAATGAGTTGTTCTTTATTCTGGATCTTTTGGGTTAGCGAATCAGAACTGATAACATCAAACCAAATTTCCTTTCTTCTCTTCTGAAAATGAAAGGAGAAGGAAAACACATAACCATAGAATTTTCACACCAACATTTAGCTATGTATTCACATACATTAATGGGAAATTTTGAGGGTATTAATTTACCATCATCATCTTTCTCGGTTTCCCATGGCCTTCGGGAGATTATCTGAGAAGTACATCCTTGCTAAGCTGTTAGGCAGATATATTAAGAATGGTTTCATAGCCTGACTTATTTAAATAAGGAGCTCTAATGAAGAATAAATATCTAATAATTACTTAATTTTTGTTTCTATTTTCACTGCATATTTTTAAAATTAAGTTTAATGTTATAAAGGTAATACATGCACGTTGTTGAAAATCAAAGAGCACAGAAAAGTGGATGTTACATTCAATGAATTTTAAAAAATTAAACTGGTTTCTAATTCTGCTTATACTACCCACAATATAAAATATACTGTTTTCAGCTGAAGCCGTGGTCAGGTCCAAAAATAATATTGCATATAGCATTGCTTCCCCTTTACCTGAGATCTGCAAATTTTTATTTTATCTATCTCTTATCTATCTATCTATCTTGGAATTCTTGAACATAAGTATTTCTGTACTCACTACATTCCACTAACTTGTAACATGCTGTCTCTTGTCTCTTTATAGCAAAAGCTTATTCGCTATTGTGAGCAGCTACAGGGGTAAATGATGTTCCTACATTTTCAAGGGGCCATGTTAGTGTTTAGATAATGATTTAACTGAATCCCAAGACGAGTCAGGGCAAGAGTCTAGTTAAGGATGGGGGTTCTTGATGGATACTAAAGGAGCAGGCTGACAACGTAGCAAGGTCACCTACAAGCAGAGAGAACGACCAGGACAGCCTATGCTAAGGATGCAAAACCCTCAAGGAGCTCTCTCTCTCTCTCTCTAGGAGGTCTTGGTGTGGGATGCAGGGTAGTGGGGGTGGACTATATAGTTTATTTATTGAGTTATCTTAGTGGAGGATATGCAGTAGATTTTGAAAATTACAATTTTCAAATGTAAGGAGAAGTAAGTGCATATTATGAATCCAAGCAGTCAAATAGATTGCACGTTGAAGAAAGTCAACAGAAGTCCAAACGGGTAACAAGCAGTTTAATATGAAAGGAAGAGAACACTATTGTAACCTCAGACCTAGGGAAGGGCCCACATTGTATGAATGTTAGGCTTCCTGCTATGTATGAGTGTGTATTGGCAGAGGGAACAAAGCAGAAGGAGAATAGCATAGGGAAGAAGAAGGGAAGTAAATTTACACTGTGTGTTTTCAGATTAGGAGCAATGGAGCCTTGCGTTTGCTAGAAGACACTGGTCATACCTCAGGCAGAGGCTAAGCCTTTTAGAATACGAGTATTACAGAAAGTGCTAGAAAGGAAATTGGTATCATCTGTTTGCAAGAAGCCACTTGCTTTTTAAGAAGAAAGTTAAAATCACAGTCCTACTGATGATGAGGTACTAGGTGATACGTTCAACTGGGGACAATATTGAACCATAAATTACAAGAGAATGAATATCTCTTGATCTGTCAATGACTTTTCACAAAGTACTATTTTTGGGAAAATAATTATACAGAAAACATGCACCTCCTTTCTAGTTTACAAGAATATTATGAATATCTGCTTGTTTAAACAGTGCTTTGAACACCTGGTAAATAGATACTCTGTTAAAACAATATGTAATTATTTATTTCCATGGGCCAGTACATCAGACAATGACTTTTAGATGCATTTAAGCTGAATTTAATTATATTTTCTGAAACTTGGAAATAGTCTGTTTCTATTTGGCTATATGCCAGGGCAGTGTACCTAGCTGATACACGCTGATTTATTCCAACCAGTTCTCTCAGGTTAGTATCAGTTGGTTTATAAATACCAGCTAATAGGCTTTTGCAGGTTTCTCAGAAATTAATTCCAGTAGATTTAAATTAATTGCTAAGTTGATAAAAGAATTCCCAAGGAATCCTCAAGTTTTGAAATGTACAGTGTTGCTGCTGGTAAACATCGGATAGCTCTGGCTCTAGAACAGTCCTCTGTTCTGGCTATTATCCTGACTACTTAAACTATAACTGAGAAGAACATTCCTACGCTTTCAGGCTATCTTTATCACATTTCATAAGTAAAACACATCTATTCAATCAGCAAATATTTAGGGAGTATCTATAATGTTAGAAGCACTGTGCTAAATACTGGAGATAGAAACACAACGGAAATGTTTTCTGTGTAACTTAGTTTATTCAAGTATTGTACAATCACGTCCACTTAGCTTATCTTCTAACAAAGTCATAGCTCTGGAAAATTTATAAAAAGGAGCAGGTGGTGCAACAGGTTAGGCTCTTACCTAAGATGGCAGACATATAGCTCTCTGGTTGACAATTCCTCAGCAGGTTTCTTAAGTGGATGGGCTTGTTGTAACCAGCAGTGTATGTAAAGAATATAATATCAGCCAAGTCACATAGTCAATCAAAAGCATTGAAAGAGTAAACAAAGAGACCATTTGCTCTGCTTGCAACAGCTTCTACAAGTTTTTAGAAAAATGATAATTACAACAACAATAAATATTAAAAAACAAAAAGAACCAGTATAGGGTTTTCTATTATCAATTTAGGAAAGTAGGACAGGTGGGTTATATAGATGATCAAATCTATAGATTTTATAAGTGTGAGTCCAATTTGATTTGATTTTTCCATCGTAAGCCAAGTAAGTAATGCAATGGAGATTATGATACTTTAGATGACACCACCCTCTGACAGTCAAATAAGATACAAATTATAGTAAATTAAACAATGTGAGAAGGATGGGATGATTTTCCTAGTACACATAGCTTAGGGTAGACTACTATTTAATAACTTGAAACAACTGAGGACTTAAAGGTCGAATATATAGAGATGTTAGTGTATACAGACAGGAAAATATTGAAAATGCTTAAAGACTAAACACATCATATAAGAAGAAGCATGTAAAAATCAGAATTTTTGTAAAACCCCACTATTCGGAGGTGCCTCCAAAATAACCTAAATTAGTAAAAGTTCTAAAATAGGTAATATCTTTAAAGACACTGTTGTTTTAAGGCTCTCAAATAAATGAAGTGACTAACTGCTGATGAAGTTTATCCATGCTTGTTGGACTAGTTTTAAGGAATAGATGAGACTGATTGTAATTAGCAGCACTCATCTGTATAAAATGAGTATCTGATAATTTATTTCAATTGGCTACCCTCCTCTTTAAAATGGTCTGTAGAAGTGCTTTCCTTTAGAGTGAATTAAACTTAATTTTGTTTAGAGGCTTTATGTGGATATTGAAATGTGTTCAAAATGAAATGGAGGCATTTCGAGCTGTTGTAAAGAAGAGGTTGAAAATCATTTATTTTTAACCCTATTTATTGACCTACAAAATATCAAGATTTTACAATAATGAAAGTAATTATAAACTAGACCATCAAATCTTATGAGATATGCTGAGCATATTTGAATTATAAATTAAATAAAATGCCAAATATACCAAGAATGAACAATCAGTAAATACAGAAAGATAAGAAGGGTAAGGAGCTTTCCCTTCAGGCTACACAATTCCAGATAAAATGTTGCTAGAATAGAAATGCATAGGTATTCATCTCATTTTACTCAAGGTAAAAAGTAGAATGATTAAAAATATTTAAAAGAAGCAAATAAAAATTAAAAATAGCAAAATGATTTTTACCTTTTGAAAATTTTTATTCATTTTGTGACAATGTTACACTCTAATAGAAAAAGTCACATAATACCAAAAACGTACAATTGTAAAACGATGTATTATCTCAAATGCTACCACCTAGAAATAATTACTATTGATGCTGTTTGGTAACAATCCTTTCAGGTGTTCATGCATATATGCATATATTAATATAAATACATAAGGATACATAACTAGAAAAATACCTTATAGTCTGCTCTGCAACTTCATTTTTTCCACTCAACAATATGTTCTGGGCATGTTTTCAAATAAATTAATTCTACATCATTATTTGAGTGGAACTATAAAATTCAATTATAATAAGAACCATTATTCAATTAAATAATATCTTGATGAATATTTAAGTTGTTTTCTTTATTATAATTTCCACTATAAAGCATTCTGCTGTGAATATTTTTATAGCTATAATATTAGCTAGAGTAACTTTCCAGAGCTCAGACTGCTCGGTCAAATCTATGCACAATTAACATTAAAATATATTGTATATTAGTTCACAAGAGTGGTCCATTCTCCAAATCTTTTTCCAATTTGTTAAGTGGATAATGGTATAATTTTCTTTTCTTGTCCCCTTCCCTTTTGATTTTCCTCCCTTCTTCCCTTGTCTTCCCTTTTTTTCCCTTCATTTCTTCCCCTACCCCATGCATCCACATGCTATCTATTTATTCATCCATTTACGTATCATCTATGTTTACCAGCCACTTGCATTTCCTCTTTTTCTATTGCCTATTTCAAATTCCTTGCCATTTTTTTATATTAAGATTACCAATTTTTTAATGTTTATTGATTTTGAAGTTTTTATATATCAAAATATAAATGCTTTAACAATGACACTATTGAAAGTAATTCTATTAATTTTCATTTTCTTTCAAATTTAGCATATGCTGCTTTTTGTCTTTAAAAAGTTCTATGAGTTTATATAATTATATTGATAAATCTTTTCCTGAGCTGTTTCCAATTTTATGGCGCTATTGAAATGAGCTTTATTACTCAAGTTTTTAAAATATTTACTTATGCTTTCTTCTACATTTTATTGTGATTCTATTTAATTGTATATTTTAGTCTTCTACTCATCTTTACTTTAGCCTAATATAAGGTACTGAGTTTAATAAAAGTGAGGTAGGGATCTAGCTTTTCTCTTTTCCTAAGAGTTATCCAACTGACTCACAGAATTCATAGAATAATTCACTTTTTCCACTAATTTGATATGTCCTTTTATCATGCATGACATTCTTATACTCTTGAATCTTGGGTTTTATCTCTCTTCTACTGATTCATTATATCAATTAAACCAAATTATTTTAACTATTGAGGTTTTATAATAAGTTTAATAATTGATAGGAAACATGTTTTAAAACTTTCATTTTTGAAATCTTCCTTAGGGTATATATGTATTTAATGTAAGCACAAGATAAATAATATATGCAACATTGTTAGATTATCTGTGAAGCATATATATTTCAGTTAAAAACTTTCAGTTACAAAGTTGACCCAATGAATTAATATTCTGTTTTTTTCATCTGTGATATCTTGACATAAACAGGTTATCTTACTTTTCTTCTTGACTAGAACAGAACATTGGCTGTATAAAGACACAGGCAGTCAAAATTTGATATATGTGCCTTTTCTTGCTATTCTTTTCTTTAATCCATCCATTAGAGGACTCGTATCATTTTAAAGTCACTACAATTAAGTCATTCTTATTTACTGTACCATTCTCAGGTTTGAAAGTAACACTCTGACACGAGTTGTCTCATTTCAGACCCTTGCCCTTCCAATGATCTGTGCTTTGCATTTGATTCTTTTTGTCTTCCTCTCCCGAGCTCCCCGAATGAAATAGCAGGAGGGGTCTTCTGTAGAAGCATCGTTCTCTGAAGTGACAAGGAAGTGGCATCTTTCACAGCTGGCAGTGCATGCCTGCATAATACCTGGATGCCAGAAGTGCTCTTGAAGAACAAACAGGCAACCTGTTTCCTCCTCAAGCAGCAGCAAAAGCTGTCAAAACCACAGGTGCATCAGGATCCTCCCCTCCATCAAGCTGTTTACATTCTTCTTTCAGTCTAGCATTTGGCAGCTGAGGTTGATTCTGGCCTTGGCAGCAGAAACAATATATCTCTTAGGATTTAGGTCATACAGATGGTGTTAGAATTTAGTAGTTTAGTGCCTGCTTCCCACAGTGCTAGGGAGTCAAAGACCCTGGGCCAGGTAGTACAGTATTTTTTATTTAGAAAAGGGATGGATAGGGACATACAAGAGAGTTATGCAATTTTCACTCCTGTTAGAGGTCTTTGAAATCTTGCTTTGAACTATACAGTCTTCCTGTAACTAACGCTTGGTGGCTATGGAGATTAAAAACTAAAATGAGATGCATTTACTCTCTCAAATATTTAGAATTATTAAGCTTACATATTCTCTTCACAGATGACTTGCAGAAACACTATATAAAACTCAGCCTGGCCGGGAGCGGTGGCTCACGCCTGGAATCCCAGCACTTTGGGAGGCTGAGGCGGGTGGATCACGAGGTCAAGAGATGGAAACCATCCTGGCCAACAAGGTGAAGCCCCATTTCTACTAAAAATACAAAAAAATTAGCCAGGCGTGGTGGCGGGCACCTGGAGTCCCAGCTACTTGGGAGGCTAAGGCAGGAGAATCACTTGAACCTGGGAAGCAGAGGTTGCAGTGAGCCGAGATTGTGCTACAGCACTCCACCCTGGCAATAGACCAAGACTCCATCTCCAAAAACAAAGCAAAACAAAACAAAAAAGCAAAAACAAAACAACAACAACAACAAAAAAACACCTCAGCCTTTTTCATTTATACTTGCATAAATTCCTGACCTCAACTTTCCAATGAATGGCAAATGGCCTCACAAAACCATTAAGTTATCTACTTGGAATAAAGTATGTATTTTTCCACAGATGGAATATTATCTATATGTTCCAAATGTTGTGCCACAACTTACAATGTAAGAGATTGTTTAATTTAAAAAATTGAACATGATTTTGATTCAAGATGTCAGAATGAAACAGAAATCCATAGTTAAAGCTCCATGTCTTAGGACTCTATCAAGTTTTATTGAAATTAGCTTTTACAAAATTTGTCATAAGACAGAAGACACTGTATATGTGTAATATTCAAAAAACATTATGGCATTAATAACTTATATGGGCTGGGCATGGTGACTCACGCCTATAATTCTAGCACTTTGGGAGGCCAAGGCAGGAGGATCACAAGGTCAGGAGATCGAGACCATCCTGGCTAACACAGTGAAACCCCATCTCTACCAAAAATACAAAAGATTAGCCAGGCGTAGTGGTGGGCGCCTGTAGTCCCAGCTACTGGGGAGGCTGAGGCAGGAGAATGGTGTGAACCTGGGAGGCAGAGCTTGCAGTGAGCCGAGATCGTGCCACTGTACTCCAGCCTGGGCGACAGAGTGAGACTCTATCTCAAAAAAGTAATAGTTATAATAATAATAACTTATATGGAAGCCAAAAAAATGAATAAATTGCTTGTTCAAGTAATTTCTTCTTTATGAAAGTTAAGATAAAACAATAGAGTAAGAATGATAGACTCTAGTTATTTTGGTTAATCAAAAAGTAAACTTAATTCTTTAAGTGATATCCCAACTTAAATTTGGCCGAGTTATTTTTCTAAAGATTTTTTAAAATGAGAGTTTCATTATAAAATATTCAAAAAGGAAATCTTATTTTCATTAACATTAATGAAAATTACTTTTGAAGGCCTTGTTAGGGTATTTGAGTATGTTTTCTACGCAAATCAATTTTAAAAAGATAATACTTCCATTCCTATATCACTTGAACAAACATAAAATACTTCTTCATCATACTTTATCAATGTACAGTTTCTTAAACTACTTTCTGAAGTGGTGAAATTCCTTTATTATTTATCTCTATTTTGAACTTGCCATGTTCAACTACAAGATACCATGCCTACTGAAGGTTCAGGGTTTTATGCAATCCATAACGCAAATACAGCATTTGATATTGAATTCATAAAATACAATGTATGGCATTAGGGGCTTAGAAATCCACCAACAATCTTTTTGTCCAGCACATATCTTACATTATAAGGTTTTCTGCTACCAGGAGACCTTGCATCTGTGTGTTGTGTTCTGCCTGTGAAGCTGTGTTCTCAATTTGAGTGTATTAGCCAAAACCCAATAGAAAGACGATGCCATATTAAGAAGGCAAATATTGTAACTTTACAGGCAGAGCTCCAGCCCAGCATTCTATTGAATCACAATACATAGACAGCTGTCCATTGCCAGCTTGGCTCATTTTTCTCTAGCCAAAATAAGGCAAAATTTTGTCGAAGATTCCAAGACACTAAAGAGAATAGAATGCTATGCTTATCGCCTCTGGTTTGCTATCTTCTCTTTTCCAGAAATGTATATTATCTTGGAACTAAAATATGTATTAAATGCTCCTTTGAGGCTGCTTGACCTTTCCGGGACTTGGCCAGTCAGAGGGCTATTGGAAAGCTAATCATAGGGCAATTTTAATTGAGTTGATAAGTTCTCTCGGTCTCACATCAAAATCATAAATTTGTTTTGAGATTCCCAAGTCAACTCAGGGGACTCGTTTATCCCTGTCTAGCAAATGGTTACTTGGGCCAATTCTTGGATTCCTAGGGCAGCTGCCAATAAAAGGCCAAGGTGGCCTTAATCATAAAGATTCGAAACAATTTTAAAGCAAATTATTTAAAAACCAAAAGTTATCAGGAAGGAAGTGGAAGGTTGTAAAGCCAAGATGAGATTATTCTGTGAGCCCTCAACAGTGAGAGCAATCAATAGATGTGCATAGAACAACTAACTAACACACAAGTCCTCATTCCTGAAAATTGGCTGGGATACAAGATAGAGGAAAAGGGATCGTACTCAAACATAGGCCTGCCTCAGTAGGTCTCCCCAGTCCACTTGAGTGCTAGCCAGAATGTGGAGGATTATTGAAGACATCAGCTCTTTTACAGACTTTCACATTTCCTGCAGAGTTGAAGGGAACAACAAATTCAGCTGCTACATTACTGGTACATAGCAATTAGTGCTATGATAAGATAGTTAAGTAGGCTTGGAATGCAGTATCTTTAAAAAAACTTCTCCTTGTTTTGAAGAAAGGATTGCTGAGGGGGAGAAATATATATATATAAAATTTTTAAAGGTCTGAATCAAAGAGCAAGTACTTACTCTGTTTAGAACTTGGCTGATGATGATATCTTCATCCTCAAGTTAATTAGGCAAGTGAAATCTAATCTCCTCTGGAGTGGCAATGTCCAAACTTTCCCTAGGATTTCAGTGGAATTTACTGCTTAGTGTTTTCTTGAATTGAATTCATTACTCTAATGTTAACTGAATTCTGTCTCTTCAACCTGGAGATTAAATGGTATTCCTGCATCTTTGAGAAGGCTGCCTTTGAAACAAGTATTCAGAGAAAGGCTACTTGGACAGGCCTGGATGAGGTGCTGTTAAGGTAAATAACATGTATGAGGGGCAGTTCTTGCATTAACTGCCAGGGTTAGTCACACGCTCAGGAAGTCCTGAGACTATTCTGGCTATAAGAAGTCAATGTTGGCCGGGCGCGGTGGCTCAAGCCTGTAATCCCAGCACTTTGGGAGGCCGAGGCGGGCGGATCACGAGGTCAGGAGATCGAGACCCTCCTGGCTAACACGGTGAAACCCCGTCTCTACTAAAAAATACAAAAAACTAGCCGGGCGAGGTGGCGGGCGCCTGTAGTCCCAGCTACTCGGGAGGCTGAGGCAGGAGAATGGCGGGAACCCAGGAGGCGGAGATCCGGCCACTGCACTCCAGCCTGGGCGACAGAGCGAGACTCCGTCTCAAAAAAAAAAAAAAAAAAAAAAAAAGTCAATGTTGCCCTCTACAGCTGTGAAGGTTAATTTTGTGTTGACCTGACTGGACAAAGAGATTCCCAGATAGCTGGTAAATGATTACTTCTGGGTGTGTCTTTGAGGGTACTTCCAGAAGAGATTAGCATTTGAATCAGCAGGCTGAATAAGGAAGAACTGCCCTCAGATGGGTAGGCATCATTCAGATCCAGTCCCTTGAGGGCCTGGACAGAATAAAAAGGCCGAGGAAGGGAAAATTTGCTCTCTTTGCTGGATCTGGGACTACCTTCTCCTTCCCTAAGACATCAGAATTCCAAGTTCTCAGTCCTCTGAACTCTGAGACTTACACTAGCTGCCCTCCTGGTTCTCAGGCCTTCGGCCTCAGACTGAAAGTTATACCTCAGGCTCCTCTGGTTCTCAGGCCTTCCTACTCAGACTGAATCACATCCTGGCTTCCCTGGTTCTCCAGCTTGCAGACGGCATATCGTGGGATTTCTCAGCCTCCAGAATTGTGTGAGCCAATTCCCATAACACATCCCTTCTTATAGACCTATATATTTCCTTTAGTTCTGTTCCTCCCGTGAATCCTGACTAATACATCAGCTTTCCTCAGAAATGTCAAAACTAGCTTTACTTTGATGGTGTACATTTGCAACTAAAATTCCTACATTAAGACATAGACATTCCTGCCATCAACAATTTTTATTTTTACTTAAGGCAGAAATAGAGAAAATTCCTATTCCAATTAGCTTAAAACTCAATAGCAGTAAAACATTGGCCTCTCTGCCAAAAAAAGATTATTTCCCTGAAGATTGAAGGAATGGTCTCCATTTTACCTCCCTTCTGCTTTAGATCCTCCCGCTAAGTCATTCTCATCTTTTTCTCTCGCTTTTCCTCTTCTAAATAAACATTTACGTATTTTTATTTGTATACAGTGGATAAGTGTATTCCATTTTAAAACAAAGCACTAAAGTTTGTTTAATTTTACTAGTAACGATATTTTTTAAGGTTGGAGTGAGGGGAAGGTGCCTCTGTGCGTCTGAGGCTATGGCCACTGAAATGGGCAGGGACAATCCTGCTATGTTGATTGTCGGCAGTGATATAGCCCATTGATCTCCCTGGCTGAATTAAGAACACTAGGTCTGACAAAATGTTCAGCATTTAAGACTCTAGGCAAAATCAAAAAATAGGAAAGATATGCATGGGGCTCTAGTCTTCTCTTTTTCTATTTTTCTTCCCTGCTATCCCTTTCTCTGTAGGGACCTATGGTATTCGTGGTCTTTTCCTAGATAAAAGCTCTTTTGAAGAAAAAAGTAAATTTCCTTTCCACCTCTACATTCCTCTTTAATCTACAATAATCTACCTCTCTTTACTGACAAATGAAAAATAAAAACCCATTTTCTTTTCAGATTTAATTAATTTCCTCCCTGAGAATATTAAATGTAACCATTGGTTTCCTAACGAATCCTTATTATTTATTTATTTATTTATTATTATTATTATTATTATTTTGAGACAGAGTCTCTCTTTGTCGCCCAGGCTGGAGTGCAGTTCCGGAAGGCGGAACCTCCTCCATCCGGGTTCAAGTGATTCTCCTGCCTTAGCCTCCTGAGTAGCTGAGATTACAGGCACGCACCACCACGCCCAGCTATTTTTTTTTTTTTTTTTTTTTTTTTTTGGATTTTTAGTAGAGACGGGGTTTCGCCATGTTAGCCAGGATGGTCTCGATCTCCTGACCTCGTGATCCACCCACCTCGGCCTCCCAAAGTACTGGGATTACAGGTGTGACCCACCGTACCCGGCCTCCTAAGGAATCTTGATCCATCAAAGCTTCTCTCTCTCTCCCCACCCCAATTTCAAAACAGATAAAACAAGCAACCAAACAATACACAGACACACACACACACAGCTCCTGTCGGCTCAACCTCATAAAATTACTCCTTTCTCCATTCCCTTATCTAGGGACTCTTAAATCCATATTCTACAAACACTTCCTCCACTTTCTTCCATTGTTCATTACTCATCACTTACATGACTGAATTCTCCACTTGTTCTAAAGCTGC
Organism: Trachypithecus francoisi; assembly: GCF_009764315.1. Lineage (NCBI taxonomy): Eukaryota > Metazoa > Chordata > Mammalia > Primates > Cercopithecidae > Trachypithecus > Trachypithecus francoisi. The sequence goes on along the minus strand of NW_022681453.1, from coordinate 71,306,555 downwards.
AGACTTGAAAGTCTCCAAAAAACCCCTTAAAATCTAGTCCAATTACTTGTGGGGGGAGGGTTCCCATTCTTTCTCTCTTTAGTATGTGTTACTTGCTTTATTTTTGAAGTGACTTTTTTCTCTTGATAATCTCCTTCCCCGTGATTGTTTCACCAATGCCTTACGTTTCTTTACTTCTCAAATATATGTGCCCCTTAATGTATGTCATATACCCCTGCTTTTTATTGCATGTAGTCTTTTCCTTAGTGATTTCACCAATTCTCCATTTTAAATATTATATCTTTGAATATAGGCATGAAGTCTTTATCTCCATACCAACTCTAGACCACCTCCATCCATGATTCTGAATGCCTTTTGTAAAATTTACCTGAGTGCAACATTCATTCCTCAAACACCTCAAGCTATTTACTCCTTCCTCTCCACACGTTCTTCTCTGAATGTCTCTTGCTGTTCAAGGATTTGCCCTTGTTATTTCAGTCCTCAATTCTAACCTGTACAGCTCCTATTCTTCTTGGATGCTTTCCTTTCCCTATATTGTCACATTCGGTGTGACAGGACAGCCTGTAGAACTGATCTGTAAAACAGAATTCTTTCCACACTAGTATCACTATAATTGAGACACGTGTTGCCCTGTACCTGAAATACATGGTCTTCTTACACACTGCTGACAGATTAATCTTCTTAGAATACAGCTATCATCTTATTATTCTATGCTTAAAAACCATCATTAGCCACTCACTACTTTCAATTACATCCTAATTACTTTACCTGACACTTAAGACCCTACATGACATAGCACTGAAAGCAGCATGATCAAAATTCCAGCTAAATAAAACTAAAGACTCCTTTCAGAAAATGTCCCAGAATTTTCTTAATCTAGGTGGCTTTTCTATTATTACTGACCTATAAAACACAGCTTCCAAGTCCACCAGAGGAACTGATTTTCATCCTCCGTTTACTTTCTTAAAGGTGGGCCAAGCTTGACTGCCAACTTCTTCCTAACAGTCTCTATGCTTCCACACTGGATGGGATTGCTCCCTCTGAATCACTGAAGTATTTGGGTGGCCCCTTAGCACAGTTATCTTGAAACAAAGGAACTGAAAGTGTTTCATAAAACATAATCATGCCAAACCAAGGCATTACCATAGTTTTGTTTTTTTAGAAAAAAGTCCTAGCTTACCTAAACTATTACCCTAGTATATTTGGTAGCCTATCACACAGATCCAAATACAAAATAAGTTCCCAACAAAACATAGTAGGCACTCAATACAAACTCACTGAATTTGATTTACTTACCCAGGAAACACATTTGAATGATTGGCTTGAATTAAGATATCTTTAAGTCATATTAATATTAAAATGTTTTATTGTGTAAAGTACTAATAGTATATTTTTGATTAAATAAATGAGTTTTATTTGGTGGGTTGTGGCTTATTTTTTGTTACTGCCTTGTTCTTCGTGTCCAAAGGTGCTGTCAGTGCTGCTGACATCACTCAAACTTCTTTCTTCTGGACGTAAGGCAAGCCCTGTTTCATAAGTGTAAAGTTGTTTAACAGTCTTTGGTAAATGCCTTTCCAAAGATGCACATCTTGAACATGTCCAGCTTGCAGCAGCTATCACAAGTGTGTCATATGTGATACCAGCAGGATGCCAATAGGTAGACTGTAACCTGTCGGTTCTGAATGAAATATGTGACTGACTCAAGCTGAGCACAAATACATTGTCAATAAGTCAGCAGTTAATGCTAGGAGAAATGAATAGAGATGAGGGGATCGGCTTCCTTCTATTTTATGTAATCCACTTCTAGTCCACTCTGTACCAAGTTAAATTGTGTGCATGTGTGTGTGTGTGTGTGTGTGTGTGTGTGTGTGTATAGGCTGAAAACAGGTTGGCAGGGTGATAGTTGAAATGGGATTAGAAAGTACTGCAATTATTTTGCTCATGTAGAAATATGCAAAGAACCTTTGACCCCTTGTAAACAATGCAGTATGAGGGACTAAAGAGAGGGCTCAGTTCTTCTCTTCTCATTGGCACCTCATTAAGCTATCCCAATACTAAAACTCTTGTTAATGCAGAGAATGCTTAAGAAATCAACAGAGAAATGCCCCTACTAATAGTATTTTCAGAATACTTGTCTCAGAATATACCCTCCTTCCTTCCATCTTAGTTTCAAAACACAGTCAGAACCACGGGGCCTACTTTTCTTTCCATCTTGCCCTGCACAAAGGTATTGCATATTTAAATCTGAAATGTACCCAACTATATGTATCAGTCTCTGCATGCTGATTTAATGCAGAAAAAAAGAAGAGTCACAATTCCAAATCTAAGTTTCCCTCTATATGCTAAGAGCATGAGAATCAGAGAATGAGAAATGGAAAATTCTCTATGGGAAGATAAGCTCCTGCACCTTTAGTTCAAGCAATGGGCAAAGCTGCTGTCTCAGGATTCAGCTCTGCATTCCTGTGTGAGAAAAGCAGGGGGTTTTAGGCTAAGCCACACTCCATTGCAATAGATTAAAATCAGCAACTGCCATTGTCTGCGGAAAGCTAGAGATAAACAGAGCAGATGACTTTATTTTTATTTTTTTAAGCAAATGGGCTGTGACATTTTGTACCAACCCAGGACAGGTCTCTTGATTAAATGTTTTACATTCATCCGACTAAAAGCTCCCTGACAGAGATGAAGTGACCGCACTTCAGGGAAAGTGAGTGCCTGGGGGTGGGGGATGGGAAATAAACAATGAAACAAAGGATGAAGACCAGAAAAGGCAGGATGGAACAGAGCTCTTGAGTGGAGCTGGGTGTTTAGGGTGATTGGTGCGGGACCTGAAAAAAGGCATCTAACGCCTCATTAGCATCTTCTGTTGATTACAAGGTAGAGAGTGGTAAATGCCTGCGCTAGAGGAACTTGAAGAGAGATTGGGAGAAAAACATCAACTAATCCCAGTATGGAATACTTGAGTTTCCTAGCTAATGTAAAAGTGTTGGTTTGGCAGAAGGGAGGGGACGGGGTAAAGTTATCATTTATTGGGTATCTATTATACTTTGAGACAACATGTTCTTATGCCAAGCATTGTATTTACCATTTTGCATTTATTTTATTTAATTTTCACCATTTTAAAAGGTCATCAACAAATGAAGAAGCTAAGATGCCCAATCCTAAGCAATCACGTGGTTATAGAATCCACGAGGAGGAGCTGAGCTACCTGTTATGCCTGTCAATGGGGGGCCTGTGTGTGGGGGGATGCCGATGTTCAGGGGATCCTGCTTCCAGGAGGTCAGAAGCAAAAAAAACTACTTGTGCTTTCCTGTTCTGCAAGGTTGGAAGAGACAAGCATTATAATAAATTGTTTAAAATTTTGATAAACAATTATAATAAACAAGAGCTGAAGAAACAAGCATCATAATACATTATTTAAAGTTATAATAAAAGTTGAAAGTACCTGGGTAACATCTTTTCTCTGTTGTAAAATATAATCAAAGTAGTATGCTATTCAGGCCTTTTTAAAATATATATATGTGAGTCCCAGGGCAACATTACAAGGGGAACCTTATATACCATTTATTAAAATAATATCATTCCATCCTCCTAGAAGACTGAGTATCAATTTAGAATCTTCAACTCCTTGAAGTTCTGTGTGTGAAGAAGGTAGAAATGAAAGAGTTGCCTCTGACCACTGGTCCGTGCCCATAGATTTATCTCCTCAAACTGTCCCAGCCTCAGTTCTATGTTGCAAACGTTTGTGAGGCCCCTTGCTCTCATGTGCAGAATCTGTGACAGCCCCTGCAAGCTTTCCTTGGCCAGTCTTTGTGAGTACAGGCAAGAAGAGGCCAATGCAGAACTAGGAAAAATGAGTCTGGGACTTTCCAGGGCAGGGAATTCTGGGATGCACAGTGATAGTCTAGAAGAAGGATGGTAAGTGCCAGGTGAGAGCCCCTTTAAGATGTTGGCTTCATCTATGAGGAGTGATGAGTCTATGGAAGGATCAGACAGAGTAGTATTAATATGAGACCCAGCACAGGGCTCCTCTTCCCTGCCTCGAGGGTGGAATTCACAATATTGTTAATCAACCTCGGATAATCAGGTAGGATCCACAATCAGAAAACGGCTCAGCTAAGAAATCTCTGTACTTCTGTAAACAGTGTTTTGGACAAGCAGAATTTTACATTAATTTCCTAGGCTGAGAAAACAAAGGATCACACATCATATATCATATCATTCTTACCCACAGATAGTATAAGATGATCAATAGAGAAGGCACTTATTCATAGATAGAAATAAAAGTTTCTTCAAACAATTAGAGAAAAAAAGATATATTTTCAAAGTCAATTCATCTGAAATCAAATCTGCTCTTCTCATTTACTAGTGTGATGGATCTTTACAGGTTAAAGGACTTAATTTATATGAGTCCCAATTTCAGTAGCTATAAAAGCAGGGCTAGCACCACTTATTTTTAGAGCTATTGAGAGGATTAAATTAACTATTCTATATCAATGCAGCCAACTCTGTATTCGAGTACATAGTAGATGCTTCAAAAATATTAGCTTCCCTTTCCCTCACTCTTGTTTCCTTAGGTTCCATTTCCTAAAAAGTAATAAAGAAGTGACAAAAGTAGGTCTTTCATGTCAATATTTTTGAGGGATATTTGATGGTACAGATTTTGTGTCCATGTAATTAATTTATCTCATTAAGAAGAAATGATTCATCTAGAGATATATTGTACAGCATTGTGATAGAGTCTCGAAAAATACTAAAACAGAGGATATTAAGCAGAAGTCCCAAAAATGATGACTATGTAAATTAACAATCATGTGAATTAGCTAAATTTAGCCATTTCATAATGTATATAGATATTTAAAATATACATTTTAAAACATTATGTTGTACACAATGAAAACATAAATTATATCTGTCAATTTAAAATAAATAAATGAATGAAGGAGACGTGATCTGTGTTTATTGTCATATACTTATTCTTTTCTCTCCTATTGCTTATCCCTCACTTACTTATATATAAAATATATGTACATGATATGTAATACATATACATATATATAAATCAATGCAAGATAAAAGTATATGCCAATCCAAATTTGTGCAAATAAGTGAAACTAACTAAAAATATAGGTGCAACTAGACATCCCAGAACATTGTGTTCTGTGCATTTTCTCCTCTCTCATTTCTGTGTCTTTTCTCTCACCATGTTTTGTTATCAGTTCTAACTATAGAAAGAGAACACATTAATTGAATATTGGAAAGGGAAAACAGGGAATGATATGACCAGAGCTGGAGGCTACACACAAGAGCCAGATCATGAAGTACAAAGCAAAAGGGTGTCAAATGAGTGGCACTGCCCTTGCCACACATGACGTTGGCACAACCTTTGAGATTTGCGGCTTGTTTTGCTCTTCCCTCACAACATAAATTTAGAACCTTTCGTCTCATTGCTCAATATGATGGCACAAAATGCTATGGCTTCTATTTGATCCTTTATAATGTAAATCAACAATTCTTTAAGCTCTTGCATAAAGGAAAATTATTAAAAATACAAAGTCTTAGCCTCTTTAGACCCTTTAACTTCTCCACCATACAAATCAATTCTGCATATTCATTTGGGAACCCAAACCATTTCTTTTAATGAGATGTGCATTGTACAGCTTTAGACTGGTAAGCTTTAGCTCAGTTTGAGTAATGCTGCTCATGCATAAAGATATAAAACAAGGCAGTGAAGAAATACAGATACATCTTCTAAACTAAAATGCTCATGCCATTCAGCAACTGCTACTCCTCATGCCTCCCCCAGAGGAGATGGGAACTGATAAATACATGCCACACATGAGGTAAGAGAAGCAAAAAGAAACCGTGTTCACAAGTTCACTTGGGTATAATCAAGCAATAATCACATACACAAAACAAATTGAGGAAGAACTGAAAAATTCAGAAAGCAATATGGACAAAAAGCAAGCATATACAGACATTAAAATGCAAGGGGAAAAGGCTTAGGGTGAAATCTCAGTTGAAAAGCACAACAGGGTCACCAAAACATTCAAGGGAAGATGGTTTACGTTTAGCTCAGGGACAAGTAATTAAAACTACAGAAGAAAGTGAAAAGAGGAAACAAAATTTCATACTAAGTGATGACTAGTGAGGAAGGAGGATTCATCTACTGGTAGTGTCACTCTGGAGAAATAGAATTACATCTCCCATGTATACAAAATGGGAAAAGGGGAATAAGTAGAGAGAGCAAACTAAAGACAGAGAGAGGAGGCAGCTGCGGATGAAGGCAATAGTTTCTCTTTCACTCGCAGGCAGACACACACATACACATACATATATACACATTACAGCAATATTCATGGACTAGCTGGTGAAAGTTGCAATCAGCAAGGGTATTTCTGCTTGAATGGCTTGCAGGGTGTGATTACTGAATTAAATCTAATGAGAGAGAGAAAAGAGGCAGATCATAGGACAGAGAGTGAATTATAGTGTGGGTCTCTGAAAATTATAGGAGGTGTGCACCTTGGCAGTATTAGAAAATAGAAGTACGTGGCTCTTTCTTCTTCCTTTTTTAGTGTTATATGGATATAGTTTGTGGACATTTCCTTCTGAATGATACAGAATTCCAGGAAGAATGTTTTTGAAGTGACTTCTCAGAATCCATATTTGGAATATGCTTATTGCTCTTCATATGAGCTGAACCACAGGGTTGGAAAGAATCTGGATTGGTTGAAAATAAATCAAATTGTGGCCAAAAAATATTTAAAAACCTAGAAAATGCATTTCTCAGCACTGAGCTTGAATTTCTTCATGTCGTGAGCTTAACATTGACTTAGTATAACATGTGATACAGGGCTGACGAGCTTTTGCAAGCTTGGGTATTTTCTAATCTAAAATAGATTAGGCATTTTCTGGGAATGGAAAGAAATGAGTTAGATTAGGGATTGAATTCTGTTTTCTCTTTGCATCTCTTCTTTCTTTTATCATCCAATCATTCTCACTGGCATTTAAAACACACTCAATTTAGTTCTATCCTTGTAGAGCAAGTTGATGTCATCTAGTTTGATTCAGACTATTTAGTCCAATAAGTTAATTGGTTAATGGGCCATCTGTATGCATCAGGTGACAGGAACGCTAAGAGGAATGCAATCACACACACACATGTTAAATAAGACGATGTGGGATTGTATAAAAACAGTTCAGTTTACTCCCCATGACTGCTAAAGTGAGGTTTTCTCATTTCTAATCTGTATTGCAGCACTGCCCTTGATATTCAAAGTTCTGCTTGGTAGAGTTCACAGGCCACAGCAGTTCAGGAATTAATTTCCATAATTATCTCTCGAACTTCCTCATTATAAAAGCCATCATTCCTGGATGGCAAGAAGCCAGCCTGCTGACCCCAACAGGACAATGCTGTACGTGAGACACCCAGATTTGGCATGTGATTCCTTTGTCTCCTTTCGGATCATATGAGCCACCTACAGGGATGCCATATTTATCCTAAAATGGGATTATCAGTAAAAATGAGTAATAATCCTCTCTCACTGATACAGTTTGGATGTCTGTCCTCTCCAAATCTCATGTTGAAATGTGATTCCCAATATTGGAGGTAGGGCCTGGTGGGAGGTGATTAGATTAGGGGAGCAGGTCCCTCATGAATGGTTTAGCACCATTCCCTTGGAAATAAGTGAATTCTTGTTCAGTTATCATGCGAGATTTTGTTGTTTAAAAGTCTGGGACCTCTCTCTTGCTCCTGCTGTCACCATGTGACATGTGTTCTTCCATTTCATCTCTGCCATGATGTAAGCTTCTTGAGGTTCTCACCAGAAGCTAAGCAGATGTTGGTGCTATGTTTGTACAGCTTGAAGAACTTTGAGCCAATTAAACGTCTTTATAAATTACCCATCCTCAGGTGTTTCTTTATAGAAACACACAAAAAAATGTTAATACAGTCACAGAAGCATTCTGGTACCATGAACAGGATGTGGACTGCTGCAGGAGATAACCTTGAATTAATATTCAAACTCCAAATTTACTAGTCCCGTCACCATGCAAAAGTTAGTTGCCTGGTTTGAGCCTCAGTTTATTCATCCGTTAATGGGGGATGATGGTTTTGGCCATTCAGGATTGTTGTAAGGTTTAGAGCTAATAAAGTGTCTCCACAGACAGTATTTTTGTTAATAAACAAAGGGTTATTTGTTGGGAAGGTGAATTTAGTTGAGATATGTAAAACAAAGTCTTCAGAGACATGAGAACTATAGAGTTAATTAATACAATGATGATGTAAGGAACATTTATTTCTTTGCCCTTTTGCTCTTGGGTTTTAAAAAGGTAGTTACAATAATTCAAAGAAAATTTACGTAATACTTTACAGTGGACAAAATTATTTTCAAGATATTTGGCTAATGCATCTTTTACATAGAGAGGGTCCTTTAATTATTACAGAAATTGCATGAAGTAGCTAGTCATTTTAATTTCCATGTATCAAATGAGTACACTGAGACTCATAGGTCACATAGTAGAGTTGAAACTGAAATCCTGGTCATTGGACATCTGATGCCAAATATGCTGAATGACATCACACCAACACTTTGGTGGAAACCCTGGCTTTAAAAAACTCTCACAAAATCAATAGGTCTTCATCAGTCTATTGGGATCATATGTGAATAAGGGAATGGTAAGAGGCAGAATTGGAGATAATTGGAGCAAATTTTGTACAGAAAGAAAATGATGAAGTGTATGAAAGGATGTTCCAAGAGAAGAGAATGCCTTGAACTGTTAATATATAAAGGAAAAAAAATTCTATGTGAAGAGATCTGTATTCCATTAGGCAAACCAGGGCCAAGCCAACAGGTATTAGAGACAAACTCAGTGGAGGAAGGATAGATCAGTGGGCTTTTGTGACCATGATGAGAAGGTTGAACTTGGTAAAGTAGGCAAGTGAAAGTCCCTGCCAAGTCAGTATTATTTTTCTTTCATTTATTTATTCATCTATTCATTTGTTTCCACATTCACTTGTATATCTAAGAATGAATAGAAGTGGTTACTGTGTCCCAGACGTACTGCTGAATGTTATCTATACAAAGAAGAATAACAGACAGGCTGGGCCACGAGAAATTTAAACGGCAGTGAGGTGACAAACATGTGAATAATACTATTTCACTGGTCCCAAGGGGGCAGAATGAGGTAAGTGATTGGGAGGACTTCAGAGAGGAGTTAGTATCTGACCTGGATTACAAAAGATGATTGGAAGTGCTTTGGGGGCCAGAGCTTATGATCATGGCTAACTGGTTTGGAATGGACAGAAAGTGTGCTAGATGCCAACACTACAACGCCGAAGTGAAGTGATTAGAACCTAGGGTAGAGTTATGGCTGGGGAGATGAATTTTAAAGGGGGAGATTAGTAACATTTAGTAACTGATTAGATTTGGAGGTCAAAGAAAAGAGAATAATTGAAAAATTGATGGTGATGAGACTGGTGCATTGAGAGGATCATATGAAATTATTAATGATTAGGAGACAGTGCTGCTCCTTAGTACTTCCATCACAGCTCTTATCCCCATCCAGAAAAAAGCTCCTAAGGCCTTAAAAGCCACTGCATAATTTTTACTTTCATCTCTCTCTTCTGAATACAATTAATGAGCATGGGGACAAGAAGAGACCAGGAAGGAGACCATGTCCTGGCCCCTATCAGGCACTCAATTGATGCTTGTTCAGTTGAATCTGGTCTGAGAGGTGGGAGGCAAGGACATCACTGATGACAACTCAGGGAATTCTGAGCAGCAGCACAGAGTCTCGCTGGAAGCAGAGCATCGTGGACCTCTGAAACCCTCCAGAATGGAGCCTCAGAACCCCCAGTAAGTGAGAAGTTTAGGACAAGTGAGTTTATGTCTTTTTGTCTCAATGTCCTTATCTATACATTGGAAAGTACAGTACTCTTCACCTGATGGGATACTATGAAAAATCAGTAAGGTAGTTAAATACTTCAATGACTTAACTATACATTTTAAGTGTTAGAACAACGTCTGATGCATAGTAAGTGTTCAAAAAGCTTTGTTATTATTACTTACTAAAGAACATATTGTTAAAGGCAAAGTAAAGAGTTTTTTTAAAAATGAGAGCTGAACACAGGCACTGGATATGATTTCAGAGAAAGCCATTTTAGTTAGGAGGTAAACATGGAAGCCTAGTTTTGAAGTTAAGAAGGAAGAGATGGTGAACTAAATGAGACATCAAATGGAATACACATAAGTCAAGCCTTGAAGTATAGGACAAGCTTCACAAAAACAAGGACAATACATTCTGTACATGGCAAGTACAAACATAAGAGCTCATCATTAAGTTGCTCCATTTAAATAAAAGAAATAGTAATAGCGAACTCAGTTTATAGTTATCAAAATGCCAATAAGATCAAGACTATAGAAAACGAACAATAGCATTCACAGGAGAAATTGATAATGTCACCATTCTGGAAGCAAGCCTAAATCTCTGCACTTCAGAAAATAATGGGAAAAGCCACACATGTGATGTGCATTCATGTAGCTGAGTCCCAGAGGAGTCACAGCTAAACTAATCTCGAGGTCTGTAGTCCCTTTCCAAGTACTCTCTAAAATGATCTCAAATATTTTCCCTCTTTCCTGCTGACAAAATCCAAATGATCTAAAAGCATCTTCAATGAGTACAAGAGGAAAGAACAGAACTGTTAGCAAATGTGCTTTGAGCTCCACACTCTCAGGGTTTTCGAAGTAATAAAAACCAATTAGATAACACTCAGCAGCTATAGTGAGAGAAAGCAGTGCAATCTTACCACTACTAATAGGGTTTTTAATAATAGATAGGTTTCTCTCAGCAGCGCTGGAGTTGGAAGTAGCAGAAGTATCAATTGCACAGCATTCTGCTGACCAACACTCAACGCAAAAATTAATGCAGTGGCTTTTTCAGTTTAAACTGGTCAGTTAGAGCCAGGGACCATTGGAACCCTGCAGAGGTAAGAAATGGAAGAAACAAAAAATCAAGTGTTCTGTTCAGATGTTATAGGTTAGGTTACAATCTACTTCAGGAGGCACTCAAGGAGGTCTGGATCTAAATAATTTAAAGGTACAACTTTAGGTTAAATTCTTTCAGTCAAGGAATGCTGGAAACTTTGACACTATGAAATTTTTGACTTTCACTCTAAGTAGAACAACTTCTATCTGCAGGTAGAGTGCTAATGTACACATCTTCTTTCATATTAGATGGTAACCAAATAACTATAAGCTGTCTTTGTTATGTGTGTGTGTGTGTTTTACCATATTCACTATTCAGAGAAATTATTTGCCTAATGCTTCTTTGCTTAAAACACAAAGTATGCAGAAAGTATTTGTTCTGTTGTCATAGAAACCATCATTAACATAATTCACCAATGCTACTTAATTCATCATTCCATCCTCCCTTCAAAACTGTCAAAAGAGGACTCTATCAAAAGAGGGAAACGGTATCTTAGAGGAGGTAAGGGATTAGGGAGGGGCTCAGAATAGGTTCCTTTGAGAGGTTCTTGCACACCAACCGGCAATAGCTCCACCCCTTCTAGTTCATATACTTTTCTTTCTTTTCATCCACATCATTCTTTTAAGTATAATCATTTAGGTTTATGAAAGGCATTTCCTCAGGGTCTGTGGTTATGGTGCAAATTTTGTATGATCAGATCAGGCTTGTGAATAATACATTTGTCTGTGAATAAACTCCCCAGGGCATGTCCTCCTGACTGAGTCTCTGTAATGAAGCATTTGACTGTAATTCACTTAAGAATGTGAGAGATGTAAATATATGTGGGTGGAGAGAGTGTAGAAAAGACTTGAAACCACTGTGCAACTATTTTCTCCTCGGGATTCAGTGTTGCATTCAAATGCTGCTTAGAGAAAGCAGCTGTTGGTTGTTATGAGGTTACTCATAATAGCCTTTCAGAGCAAAGGGGAAAGCGAATTGACCCTGAACAAAAATACTGGGTTGGGTAAAACAAGCACATGGAAAAGTGATGGGCTGCAGTCCAGAGAGCTCACTTCTGGTTCTGCCCCTGCCAAATTCATGACCCAAGAGAGCACATTTCACGCCTCTGCACAATCCCATCTGCAATGTGAAGCATCAGGACTAGTTATTCTCAAAGGTTCCTCGTAACTTTAACATTTTTTGACTAACCATTTTTTATGCCATTTACACTAAAGGTTTCTGCAACTTCTTGAGATATGTTAGACTGCCCACAAGATTTCAGAGTTGTTTCCAGCTTGGTCAAAAGCATGGAGGAGTCTGATCATTTCTGACGTTGGTTTTGCGTTAAAACTGGCAGAGGTGGGGGAAATTAAGGCGAGTTAAGAGTCTCACTAGTCTAGTGTTTTCTAAAGGTGCTAGATTATATACAGTAATAGAAACATGTACTTAAAATCTAGATCCTGAAACTTCCCACTGGAAGCATATTATTCAGTAGGACCCTGGGGATTGGTACGTCAACAAGAATTCCACATGAATTTTGTGCTCATGTCAAAATTCTCATGTGGAATTCTGGTCTAAACTTGAATTCAGAGAAAGTGCTGATTATTTGACATCTGTCACTTTTATTAAAGAGAAATGAGGTGGTTCTTAAACGTGATGTAAGGTCAGATGCATGTGGTGGATATAGTTTCTTTTTTTTTTTTTTTTTTCCTTTGGGTCCCCACCCTGACCCAGGCTATGAAACTTACACTTTTTAAGTTCTTATGGAGAAGTCTGACCCCTGCAGATCCCATAGATGGTTAAGCCAGATCCACTTGTGAAGCCAATAAATTTACTTCTTAGGAAGCCCAAACAAAACGTGGACATTCAAGACCAAAAGAGAAGCTGCAGCTCTGAAAGGAAGGTGAGTTGCGAGAACACTTTAGGGAGTAGGCTAACTGCCTTCGGAGGGATGTATTGAACAGCATGTATGCATCCTTTCCTCACCACCTTTCACATCTGCTACCTTTTATGTTTGTCCATGTGAGTACTCTCTTCTACTAGTCAAGACATTAATAATTTTTTGTCACTGAATCCATGTAAGTACCAGTTTGTGCCCAACCACTATCATGATACAGTACCCCAAGATTCACGTGTAAAGACCATTTAAATATTTTATGCTTTCTTACTTGTTGCTCCAAATGTTATTTTTCAGTCTACAGGAGTAATTGATACAAATCCAAGTAATTGGGTGGATGGTGAACTCGATGCACTGACAATACCCCAACCATTTGTATTTTAACTTGTAATCTTTTAAGTGACTTTCTGATTTAAGTTAATTTCCTAATGGGAATTATTCACACAAACACTTCCCCAAATTACTGAGTTTATTGTCCCTTCTTGGGACAGTCAAAGAAATTCAGTGACCTAAATGTTCATGCCTTCTTACTAGGAAGACTTTGGGAAGAGCAATTGCTGCTCTCACTCTGATGATCCTTTACAAAATAAATATGGAAAGTATGTTTACTCTGCTAGGTGTTCAGAACCCTCCCTCAAATGAATAGCTGCCACTTTTATAATGCACATGTACTTTAAAGATGATCTAACATGCCATGAATATAAATAGTCTTTTCGCCCATCCTTTTCTTTCAGAAATCTGCTGTGTGGGCTGTTGTAAACCAAGAGGTTGTTTGTGATTGGTAGACTACAGATGAAAATATAAAGTTATAAAAAATCAACTTGAACTTAATTTTTAATATAGTTACAGAGAGAATTTGGTATGAAAGATTATATATATAAATTAATGGCCGGGTGTGGTGGCTCACGCCTGTAATCACAGCACTTTGGGAGGCCAAGACAGGCGGATCACGAGGTCAGGAGATCGAGACCATCCTGGCTAACACGGTGAAACCTCGTCTCTACTAAAAAATACAAAAAACTAGCCGGGCGAGGTGGCGGGCGCCTGTAGTCCCAGCTACTCGGGAGGCTGAGGCAGGAGAATGGCGTGAACCTGGGAGGCGGAGCTTGCAGTGAGCTGAGATCCGGCCACTGCACTTCAGCCCGGAAGACAGAGCCAGACTCCATCTCAAACAAAACAAAACAAAACAAAACAAAACAAAATTAATCAATGAAAATTTTACAGAGCATGCTTATTTTCTGTTGTGCTATCTGAATACTATTTGAAAAACTATTAAAAATAAAACAATAATTTCCAAGTTTCATATTAAATATAATATAGTGTTAAAAATATCTAAGTTGAAATATCAGCTGTGCACAGATTGGTGCATTGTTACAGTTTAGGAAAGACTAGTAAAGGACTAAGCTGTTACTGTTGGCAGGTGTTCCTCCTACCCTTATTTCCTACTTTATGATGATGAGAAATATAAACTAGTGGAAGGTTGAATATTTGCTTATTTTAATGGGAATTAAACTTTACTTCCCTCTGAGGACTATAAACAACGTTAAAATAATTGAGGCAAAGTTTTGTTTGTTTTGTTTTAAGTAGGAAATCATTGTGCTTGTTTTCACTGTGAACAAGTTTACCAGTCATGTTATTTTCAAGTTGTGTCTGTGCACCATTGCAGGATGTCCCTCTTTCCAAACAACAGCAGCCCCAAATCGGGAGAGTTAGACAGACTCTCCCAAATTTGTAAACCTCTGGACAAGGAAGGATTACATTTCACCCAGCTAGTAGCTAAGACATTTGATGACATACATTCTCTAAATATCAGTTGAGTCACCCCTTTCCTCTTTGTGTGCTATTGAGAGTTTTAGGTAAGCCCTGTAGAGTCTAGGTGTTGGGGAGGGAGGAGAGAGGAAATGGATTTTGGTATCAGACCATATCTAATGTAAATCTTTGGCTTGCTAATTAAAAGACTGAATGAATCACTAAGACAAGTTACTTGAATTTTTGATTATCAATTTTCTTGTTGCTATAATTTCAAAAAGTAATATTAGAATAATACCTACCCTGAGTCCTTGGACCCAGTAAACCCTCAAAAAAATATAGTAGTAGCTACTATCATGACAACTACTGTACTCCTACCACAATTTTATTTCAATATGAATTATTATTATCACTATATGCAACCTTACCTTTCTTCATAATATTTTTCCCATATGATTTATAACCCAGGCAGAAACTATGTTCCCACACATGCATAATCACACTGTCACTTGTCCCTGCACGTACCAGCAAATGCTTAGCAATGGTGAAAAGGCAATTTCTCTATCACTCAATAATTATTGGCCTGTTAGAATGGACATAGTTGAAGAGCAATCTGTACTATGGTATTGTATACAGCAGCTGGTTTTTTTCAGGCCTTTACCTAAAAGCTTTAGAAGTAATTCCTTAACCTAACAAGCTCCTGAGCATGGAGCTGTATGAAAAGCTCAGTGGCTCTCACCTCACCGAGGCTGGAGGAGAGAGGTGTGTGTCAGGACTGGGAATGAGGCAAGACATAATGGAGCAAATGCCTTGGGGTCAGTCCCTTTTCCCCAACACCTCATTAAGTCTGTATCAGAGGAAAAAAAGGTTCAAAGACACTTTTAGAATACTAGCCTTTTTATCTGCAAAAGAGTCCCATGTAGGGAAGGAAAAAACAGCTCAAGCTAAGCAAGATAAGTAAGTCTTAGAGATCTACTATGCAGCGTAGTGCCTATAGGTAACGATACTGCATTGTAAACTAAAAAATTGCTAAAAGGGTGGATCTTATGATAAGTGCTCTTATAATCTTATTGATTATATTAATAATCAATAAAGCGAGGTGGGAGAAAACTTTTGGAGAGAATGGATATATTTATAGCATGGATTGTGGTGATAGGTATATACTATGAAAGTTGTATTCCATTGTATACATTCAATTGTCTACATTAAATATGTTCAGATTTAGTTTACATTAAATAAGTTCAGATTTTCATATGTTAATCATAACTCAGTAGTATAAAAAGAAATGAGTTTAAACTTAAGTTCCTTGTGTGAAATCAAGTAAATTAAAATACATATATAAAGAAAATATTTAAAAAGTATTAGTTCAACAAGCTCGATGCTTCTCACACTCCTTTTTTCCTATCTACTTTCATTTCCTTAATCTTATTCCTTTAAGAATTAACCAAACTGTATGTTCCAGTGTGAAAACTCTGGAACATGTTTCTGGTAGGAACAGATTGGAAAACACAAATCCCCTCCACAAGCTTTGTCCTCCCTTCCTCCTTTCCTAGACTCTTTTCTGGGTCCCTTTCCCTTTCCTACTCTTGGTTTGCTTTTCAGGCCTCTCTTTTTTCTTTTGAAGCCTGGCTTACGATATTTTATGCTGCTATAACAGAATAACACAGATTGGGTAATTTATAATGAATGAAATTTATTTGGTTCACATTTCTAGAGGCTGAGAAGTCCAGGATCAAGGGGCCACTTCTAGCGATGGCCTTCTTGCTGCGTGCATCATCCCATAGTGGAGAAGCAAAAAGAGGGTGAGAAAGAGCAAGCAGTACAACTCACAGCCTCAAGCCCTTTTATAATAGGCATTAATCCATTCATGGGGGTGGAGTACTCATAAACTAAATATCTCTCATTAGTCCTACCCCCCAACACTGTTGCATTGGAGATTAAGTTACCAACAGACACTTTTGGGGAGACACATTCAAACCATAGCACAGCCCATGCTGACAGCCTCATAAAAATAAATTCAACAGCAGATGTGCCATATGCTCTTACAAAATGCTGGCCACAATAAACTGGCTGTGGCACAAAAAAAAAAAAAAAAAAAAAAGAGAGAGAGAGAGAGAAAGAGAGAGCGTGAGAGAAACGTGGGGGAGAGAGAGAGAGAAGAGCAGTTTAGATTATATTGATGAACCTTGGGTATAGTGGTATAGATGGCAAACCCTACCTACCTACAGATCTAGGGATAAAGGAGCGTGTAATGCAAAATTGTAGTAACCACAGAGGCCATTTCTTGCAAATTATTTGAGCACATCATGGGAAATGTTCAGGAAGGCTAGGGATGCAATGAGATGGTGCAATGAGAAACTTTAAATTTCAGAATGAACAATGGTATCTACTTTTTTATTTTTATTATTTTATGTTATTTTATTTTTTGTTTTGAGATTGAGCCCCGCTCTGTTGCCCAGACTGGAGTGCAGTGGCACGATCTCGCCTCACTGTAACCTCCGCCTCCCAGGTTCAAGCAATTGTCGTGCCTCAGCCTCCCGTGCAGCTGGGATTACAGGCATGCACCGCCACACCCGACTAATTGTTGCATTTTTAGTAGAGACGGGGTTTCACTATGTTGGCCAGGCTAATCTTGAACTCGTGACCTTAAGTAATCCACCCACCTCAGCCTCCCAAAGTGCTGGGATTACAAGCGTGACCCACAGCGCCTGGCTGATATCTACTTTTTAACTATGGAAAAGGGCACTTTTTCCCCCTTTTCAGAATGATCTGAGTCATTCCAGAGAAAGGTTGAGAGAAATCTGAGTGGGATGGCAGCCTAAATGTCACAAGCCTGGCCCTTTATACCCAAAGATCTTATTTACTTCCTCAAGAGCTGAGTCTACTTTAATGCAGAGAAACAGGAAGTGTATGAG
The DNA here is from genome assembly GCF_009764315.1 of Trachypithecus francoisi. Lineage (NCBI taxonomy): Eukaryota > Metazoa > Chordata > Mammalia > Primates > Cercopithecidae > Trachypithecus > Trachypithecus francoisi. The sequence goes on along the minus strand of NW_022681453.1, from coordinate 71,289,032 downwards.
TTAAGAATAGATACTGTGAGATTGAGGTTCCATCTTGGGCAAGTTATACTTAATCACTGTATGCCTCAGTATCTCATCAGTAAGAATAGCACCTACTTCATAAGTTTGTTCTAATGCATAACATAATGTACATAACACATAATACATACATAAGTCAGTTAATATACAGAATTCTCCCCTCAGCACCTGAGATATAGAAAATGCTTAAATAGCATATCTGTATAGTATAAGTTATTATTAGATGCATACAATTTATTTGCATTTTTATAAATGGAACAGATAATTTCTTTTACATTCTCTAACTGCTCATTTTCCCAAGGTAGGAGGTGGGATTCCTATTTTCCTAACACTAAAAGGTAATTTTAAAGTAGTGTCTGTTTTTGGGCCCAAGCACCTACCTCTTTCTGACTTTTAAGTAATAAGCAAACTGTTGTGTACACTGAGGAATCCCTAGCAGCTCATAAGTACCTAGACTTTCATAGTTTAAGAAAAGTAGGAGGATGACATCTGTCAGTGATGGAGACATGGGCTAAGGCAGGTAATCATAGAATTTGGATGACTTCATTGTATCAGCAAATCTTAGGGTGGCATTTTTCTCTCAACCAGTAACAGACTACCTGATATACGACCATATGAAAAGATAAAAGTATGCTCATAAATATTGCATTAAATTTTAAAACTCCTTGATTTAAGAACTCTTTTCTTTTTAACTTTCTGCAATGCTAAACTAGTTCTTCCAATATTAGTAAAGACATTAGCAGGAGCCAAAGCCCAGAGATAACAATGACTCTACTTGAAATAGCCTCCTCTTTTTCTGCACCTAGACCTTCGAATGCACATATAACGTAACCAGCGATGATGATAGCCACCTGACAGCCAAAGCTGTCATACTGACATGAGAGCATTGTGTTTAATGCTTAGAATGATTTTATGAGGTAAGTACTGCTGTTATCACTACCATACACATGAAAGAGGGGTGTTGTTATGACCCCTCTACTCATTTACTGTCCTTCTGTTTTTCTTGTGGACAACTTTATTAATAATTTCTTTCCACATGAAATAAATTAATGCATGTTTTATTATGTTCTGTGATTGACATATCTTCCCATTTTACCTTCTGAGAAACAAAATTAAGTCCTTACCATTGCTAGGTAGATATTAAAGGCAGTATAATTTCTTTTTAAAGACTTAAAATTATCACTAATTCAGGATATAAAAACTAAACACTGTTCTCACTTCCGGAAGATGATGGAGGTCCATGGGAGAATACAACAAATATTTTTCTATGTAGCATTTGAAAAGGTGCAAGAAAAATATTTGGAAAGATAGGCCTCAGCCAAATGGAAGATAATTGACATTTTCTTTTTGGAGTTGTTAATTAAAACAACATTAAGTATTCTCCTACAATCTTTTGTCAGTCAATGGGATAGGCCACTAGAACAGCCACTGAGGGGCCCATCAAGACCTATAACATTCTCCCAGAGTAGCTAATTACAGCCATTTTAAAAGGTTTCCAATGCACTCACCAACATCTTCTTTTAAGAATTCACTTCTATAAAACATTAAAATGTTAACAACCTGCCACAGAGAAGATGCGATGTAGAAGCATTCAATCAACAACCTGGAGCAATGTCCAGTCATCGTTATTTTATATAGGTCAAATCCTGTTTTTAAAAGGCATATAACGAGATCCAATTATATGTAAGAATGTAATCTATGACAAAGAAAGCATCATAAAACAGTAAGTACAGAACATGTAATTAAATAAATGATGCTGAGGAAATTGTTTAGTATTTTGCTTAAAAAAGAAGATACCTACTTTATACCATTTATCCAAATAAATTCAAAGAGAAACAGAGCAGAATATGCAATTTTTTATCAGATCTATGGAAGAACTTTAGAGTTGCTAAAATGTCCAAAGAAAGAAAGAAGTCAGGTTATTTTTCTACATAAAATTAAACTTCTAAAAAAAATTAAAGTATAAAATGGAAAAAATATAACAGACACAATTAAATGATTAAGATCTATATTATATACAGGTCTCATTAATTTAAATAAGAAAATAAAATCAAGATATCAATAGCCAAAGGAAGAAAAGGTTAATAAGAAACAATAATTTATATAAGAAGAATTACAATTAAATTATTGAAAATGCTAAACCAGATACCTCAAACAGAAGTCCATATTAAACTGACATATAGCTTATACTAATGAAAGAATGAAAAAGAAATAATTCAATAACAGAAAAGCAATGTCACATTTGGCATATTTGTGAACTGCTACTGACAATCTGGTACATTCCCTTGGGAAAATATTTTTCTCTATAATTCAGGTGGCGTAATAGTCTTCAAACCCTTTGGCCATGCCCAGAAATTCATCCTACAGGAAATATATTAAAATACATAAATACATAAACAGAAGTATATTTACAAAAATTTATGTAATGTTATTTATAAAAAAAAGAACAGGAAGAAATGTATATGTCTAACATGTACATTGTTAACATGCGGGATTGATCAAACAAATTCTATAAGCATATACTTTATTGAAAGAGTATTCATGGAGAATAAGTTATTATATGAAGAAGTGTTTATGGTTTCATGTTAATAATAAATATGGAGTGGAAAAATAATGATGATCAGTACTGGAAAAGATACAGCAAACGAGAAGTCTGTTTTTTTAGATGATACAATACTGGTTTTCTTCATTTTAAAGTCTATGCTGTTGCAACAATTTTATAGGAGTAAAATATAATTTACAAAGACCTAGTTTTCTTCACTGTTATAGATCAGGATTCCGCAACCCCTGGGACACAGATCCAATACTGGACCATTGCCTGTTAGTAACCAAGTCACAGAGCAGGAGGTGAGTGGAGCAGCAGGTGAGCAAGCATTACCGCCCGAACTCCACCTCCTGTAAGATCAGCCATGGCATTAGATTCTCATAGGAATGCGACCCCTACTGTGAACTGCACATGAGAGGGATCTAGGTTGCATGCTCCTTATGAAAATCTATCTAATGGGTAATAATCTGAGGTGGAACAGTTTTATTCCGAAACCATCCCCCCTCCCATTCACGGAAAAATTGTCTTCCACAAAACTGGTCCCTGGTGCTAAAAAGGTTGGGGACTGCTGGTATAGATGGAGTTTTCCTTGGAGGAGATCTTACTATAAATAAAATCTTGCTAAATGCATTGTTCCCAGTGTGTTGGTATCTCTGATGACAAAAGAGGGCTGAATTCTAGGCTCTTTTCATCCAAAATTGGTAGTATGATAGTTGAGATGTTTGATGCGGGATATTGTTTATGAAACAATTCATTATTCTTTACTGGACCAATCATAGCTCTATATCTTCTGACTACACTTTACTTTGTAGGGAATGAAATACATAAAAAATCTCTGCAAAAAGCACACAATCAAGTAATTTCATCAGTCTAAGAAGGAAAGGCAATTGTATTGATCAAACCAAATTTATCATTGAAAGTTTGTTATAACACTAAGCTATCCATACATAGTTATGAACAGGGACTTAGAGATGAACACAGAAAACAGTATCTTTTTATTGTTTTTGACAGAGTCTTGCTCTGTCGCCAGGCTGGAGTGCAGTGTTGCCATCTCACTGCAACCTCCACCTCCCAGGTTCAAGTGATTCTCCTGCCTCAGCCTCCTGAGTAGCTGAGACTACAGGTACATGCCACCACACTCAGCTAATTTTTGTATTTTTAGTACAGACGAGGTTTTGCCATGTTGGCCAGGATGGTCTCGATCTCTTGACCTTGTGATCTGCCCACCTCGGCCTCCCAAAGTGCTGGGATTACAGCCGTGACCCACTGAGCCCAGCCCATGGTATCTTTAAACAGGAAACACATCATTTATTGTTTGAGTTAGATTTTTATCCATAGAACTTGGAAGACATTTGTCATACCTTATTTCTGGAATAGAATGAATGAATTATTATAATAGTCAAAATTTATTATTTAGTGTGTGCCAGTCACTGTAACACTTTATATTTATTTTGCTATTTATTAGTGATAGCTATCTCCATTATACAGATAAGTATAATGAGGCACACAGAAACTAAACATACCTTAGCTACACTGCTTATAAGAGACAGAACCGAGAATCTATTTAGTTTTTTATCTAACAGCTAATACTCTATAAAGTACCATGTTCTTCTTCCTCTCCAACAGTGCTTTATTTAAAATCATATAGTGCAGCTTATCTAGTATCCATAACATCTAGGATTTTGTTATGCTGAATTTTAAAATGGTTAATTTTGCCTTTATGGACACTTCTGTGATACTTTACTGAACAATATCTTACCTCACCTACTTACTACACAATATTAACATAGTGAGACTATCCAACCCAAGCCTTCATTGTGCATGAATCCCAACCGTATCAACTTTCAAGTGCTTCTTGACCTGATAGTGTAAATAGCATGGTGGAAGGTATATAACCTCTGGAGCCACAGAGCCTGAGGCTAAAAACTCGCTCCGTTATTAACTGGATGTGTACTCTTGGCAAGAGGATCTTTCTAAAACTCAGTTTCCTTATTTGTAAGATAGGAATAATAACATCACAAAGCTGTAGACTTGTAGTGAAGATTAGATAAGATAATAAATATAAAATATCTAGCCCACTGTCTGACATGCAATAGCACTCAGTATTTAACTAAAATTTCTGAACTTAATCATTTGTTGAACACATATGTATCGCCCCTAACTTGTTATAAGCCACAGTTGTGGGAAATGGAGATATAGCTGTGAACATGATAAGTGAATCCTCTGTCCTGATGGAGCTTAGATTCTCTTTAGGATAACATGGTAGAAAATAGAAATTATCCTTGGGAATAAATCAGGAAGCACATATTCAATTCACAAGTTTACTTGTTTCAGTAAACAACTGCTCTGATGCATGAGATAGCACTAATATTCAATAACAACCATTAGATAATGAGGTGAACCATTTATTGAGACTGGAAGTGTGAACACAGGCCTAATCTAATGATATGTTAATTGTTGTTGGACATTTGCTGGTTCATAGAAATTCACCTTGTCACCCATACAAATGTCATTTGTTATAGTTTGCAAATTTCCATATAGGCAGGGATTACCTCTAAACCAGTGTACAACTCCTTGTAAGTAATTAATAAATTTTCATGATGCTGATATTGCTCTTAATGATGACGGATCTCGTAGATTCGAAGGAGTATTTTAAAGATGAGTATGTTAATCTTACAAGACAGGGACATTCTAATATCTTCTAATATTGATTCCAATATTTCAGCAGGCTTATAATTCTTTAACATATACATATATATTTGTACCTCTAAGAAATAGAGAATGATGTCCCTGTAAGTATATGCATCAATTTGTATTTTTAATATTTATCTACAGACCATACATAATTTTAATGCCTAATATAATTTATATATAAGCACTTGGAATTACTGTTCTGCACATGGCAAGATTCAGTCTAGATTCAATTTTTATTTTTGATTCTGCAAAAAGCCTTTTTTAAATTTGAATCTTCATATTTACTCACATAGTTTCACTCACACACCCGCTTTAACATCAATATTTATTGAATGCCTACTATGTTCCAGGCACCATCCTGGGCCCTGGGCACATAGTAGCAAAGAAAACAAATATTCCATCTTTCATACATTTTCACTCCCCTGGGGAAGACAGACAACAAATTTGTATAAAATGCATCAATAACTGAAAGTTTTGAGATTCTGTGAAAAATGAGCAAGATATTGTGATAAAATTTGGTCAGGAAAAGCCATTTTGAGGAATTAAAACTATTATTAATAAGACCTGAGAAAGGAGAATATGGCTCATGTGATAAAATATGGGGAAAGAAACATTTTAAACAGAAGGAAGAGCATTTGCAAAGGCCCTATGGAAAAAAAGAGGCTGATATGTGCTTACAGTTTAATGAACAAGGGAGAAAGTGATTTAATGAAAGAATAAGTGAATGAATGAATTTGACAATGCTTTTCAATTAGCATTGCCTGAGTTATTAGCTCTTCACAAGTGAGGAATCCACTAGACAGAGCCCATATTCTCTCAAAGATGGAGAAAGTCTAGGAGACTCAAGCCAGGTGACTCCTCACATTCCTTAAGCTTTCTTTCACAACTTCTGCTTCCCTGCTGCATCCTTTTTCTCTCTCTATATGGATGTTCTTCTTCTATGACAAACTGATTGACCCATTTGATATGGTTTTGCCACGTCCCCATCCAAATCTCACCTTGAACTGTAGCTCCCAGAATTCCCATGTGTTGTGGGAGGGACTTGGTGGGAGACAGGTGAATCACAGGGGTGGTTCCCCATACTGTTCTCATGGTAATGAATAAGTCTCATGAGATCTGATGGTTTTATAAATGGGAGTTCCCTTGTGAAAGCCCTCTTGCCTGCCACCATATAAGACACGCCTTTGCTTCTCCTTTGCCTTCTGCCATGATTGTGAGGCCTCCTTAGCCATGTGGAACTGAAGTCCATTAAACCTTTCTTTCATAAGTTACCAACTCTTGTGTGTGTCTTATTTGAAGCATGAGAACAGACTAATACACCATTCCTTTCCCATTGGACTCACAACACACTTTCATGGGAATATCTTCTATTATAAACTGAATCCCACCTTAGCATTATGGTGTTATTATTTTATTCCTTTCAGCACTTATGCACTTTACACTGTGTCTGAATTTAGCTACATATAATTTGAAAGTGCTCATGAGGTTTTTGTGTGTTGAACTTTGTAACGTTTGATAAATTATGAGGTTTTGAAGGCAGGATTTTGACCATCCTTACTTAGTTCAGTGGTCAGCATGGAGGGAGAAATGTCAATTCTTGGCATCCCTAGGTTTTACTACATAGATGGACAAGGTGATAAAGAGATAAAACTAGTTATTAAAATATGTATACCTATATTCACCTTATACCTACAGTGTGTTCATATATAGTATATATTAACTAAATGCTCACGTATATCTGTATGTACATGTAGTATGAGCATATTCACTCATATGTATATATTTTTAAACTAACCATCCATCCATTCATCTATCCATCCTTTCATCTATTTTTTAGAAAGATACAGTAAAAGGGGGGGTACCACCAACAATCAGCACTTAATTTGGGAGGATTCCTTATCACAAATCTTATGAAAATGAATGTAAAAATGGGCTTTGGAAATGCTAACTTTTCTGCTGATTATTTGCAAGCTTGAATTCCTACTGATAATGGCAGTGAAAACATAGGGTAACTTGAAGAAAGGGCTTGAGGGCAGTGTGAATAACAAGCAAACATCAGTGAGTGCATGGGAAGAAAACAATTCTGGAAGAGGTGGTCTGCTATGGAGACGTTTCTCACCTTTTGCTGAAGAATGGAGAGAAGAGGGGAAATGCCAACACTATTAAAATGCGAGAGAAGGCAGGGAAAAATGCTGCTGGGACCTCTGCTACCCTCTCCCAAAATCAGGATTGCAATGCTTATGGGCATCCAGGAGGCAGTTCTTGTGCCTGACAGGCCCTGTTGGGACTGAGCTAAAAGGAGAAGAAAACATTTTCTACAAGGCAAGTGCGATCGGCTACTTCCCAAACAAGTCACTGAATAATTTAGAGAGAGTTAGACTGAAGAGTTGCAGGTTGTTATTATACCAATTCTATTAGTTTCATGCAATTCCTTGGACTTGTTTAAACACAGGAAATATGTTAAGAATCTCAAGTTTGTGGACTCTAGTTGGAAACACAAATCAGTCCTATTTTCACACTGTGTTCTGATACTTGTTAAGATATACCTATCAACTTAGTTCTAGATAAACATTAAATAACAGTTATCAATGCACAGAAGCAAACCAAACATGTATCATTTAGAAACAAGATACAGAGATTTACCAAATGCATTTAACAAATTTTAGAGTATGTATGTTCCATTTTGTTAACAACAAAACAACTCACTAATTTTTAATAGACATTTCGATGGGTAAAAGGCTTTTTGAGACCCCTGCTGACAGCAGAGGAGAACTGCATCCAGGTGTGCATTACTTACTAGAAACTGAAAACATAATTCTCCTCATTAACTGAGACATCATAAATATGTGTCATTTTTGAGAAGTGGAAGATACATTACTATAAGATAAACAAAAAATGTAAATTATTGAAAGAAGGCTATTTACATAGGGGTGTTTTTTTTGCTTAAGGATTATAGGTCTCTTAAAATTGCTACATGTGTTACATAATTTTGAATTCATATTTTGGTTTATTTTTTAAAAGCATGAAAACTATAGCACTCTTTAGAAATGTATCTATTGTGAGAACAAGAATACTTAGAATTTTCAAAGATGCAGTATTCTAATAAAAAATAACAATGCTAATTTTATCTGAAAAATGCAGGTATTTCAATAATTTATCAAGGGCATATTTTGTGCTAGATACTACTCTTTATGTTAGGAATATAAGCAATTGTATAAGATACTTACGGAATGCAATAAGTGGTAAAAAAAAAAAATGCAGAGGGAATAGTGATGAGAAGGTAACTATATAGGAGAGTGGTCAGGGAATGCTTCCACTAAAGATGTAAAATGTGAACTGAAACCTATATCCTGATTTAAAATAGCCTTGAAGATGTTTTAGGTAAATAGCAGCAAGCGAACAATACCAAAGGTAAGAGCAAAAGGTAATCATGTAAACATAAAGGTTGGATATAATAGAAATCAAGCGTGGCTCAGCTTCCACTAGGTATATAAATTGGGTCTTTGTGTTATCCTCTCTTAAAGGCAGCTAGATGTGTAAAAAAAATCAGGGTCTTTGAAATCAGACAAACAAAACTTGAGAACAGTCCTTAGGATACCCTTAATATACCTGTGACACATTTCTGAACTTCTCTTAGATAGCTGTCTCATCGGTAAATTATTGAAGACTGTACCTACTCAAAAGGTTTTTTTGATAATACAAAAAACATACACCGATATACTATGTAAAAGGCCTAAGTATAGTAGATGCTCAGTAATTTTTCATTATTCTTTCCTTTGATTCAAGGGTTCCCTGGGCCTCACCTCGCTAATAAGTCTCAGCTCAGCTGTGAGAGTCTGTCTATGAGATGTAGTGGAATAATGATGTCCAGAGGGCAGGCAGGCAGCTAGGTGTGAGGTTGAGTTAGCGAATACCCAAGAACAAAGATGCCACTTTAGTCCTCTTTGTAAACCCCAGGTCTAACATAGGGCCTGACATTGAGTAAGGATAAATAAAAATGAGACTCAGAAATAACCAGCTCTGGTTAATCTACAAAGGATATTATATGGCCCTAAAGTTACGTGAAAAAAGGACCAAGACTTAATGATTTCATTGGCTCCCAAACACTAATGATCTGTGAGACTATGACTTCATTGCTTTGAACTGTGAAAACAATGATATGGGTAAGTCATGTACAAGCACAAATCCTTAAGAAATGACTTTTGCTAAGAGGTAGTTTATAATGCTTATCTGAGCATACCTACAGGTATATTAGCTAAACATTTTCCAAATGCTGCCCTATGATGATAAAGGAAAACAACCTTGAAATATTTTTGTGATGGCAATTGCTTTCCAATGTAAGGGACCTTCCTTTATGTTGAGATGGTGTTGTTCCTATATTTTGAAAATGAAACTACCCTTTCATTCATGAAATTTAGTGATAGTAAATGGGATTTTTTATTAAATTTATTTGGAAAAATAAGAAATTGGCAACTCATGCGGAGAACATCAATCTTATTTAATGTGATATCCATCCCTAGAGAGGCGTGGAAAATTCTAGGTATAGCTAATTAAAGCGAGAGTAGATTCAAAGAGGGAGAGGTTTGATGTGAGCTTCATAAAGGAAGCAGGAAGTAGAAACTACTTTTTGCACTCAAGCATACAGGGAAGGAGAGGCATAAAAGACAGCAGGGGGGGGCACTGATACAAAAGTTACATTATGGATGCAGGTCCAGTGCAACACTGACCAAGTGAAGACTTATATATATAGTAAAGCCCCCTCTCTTGTAGGGGAGTTGGGAGACTGCCAGCTTTTTAGTAACCATGGATTAATGTCAGTCAGGAAAATTGAGGATGAGGGAGATGGGTAGAAAGAAAGACCTGTTATTTAAAATTTCTGCATTATTATTGACTCTGACTAAATTTCTCAAAATCTAACTGGGATAAGAATAAAGTCTAAACATAACAGTAGAGAAAGGTGCAAGGGGAATCAGGTGAGCACCCTAAAAATGTCTCAGTAGAGGACTTATCAGGGTTCCTGGCCCTATAGAGATTCATGTTCAACCTCAATTAGCCATTCTGCTCTCCCCAAATTCCAAAACTATCTCCTTCTTAAGACAACTTGACTAGAAAATGAAAGCTCTTGGCCAGGCGCGGTGGCTCAAGCCTGTAATCCCAGCACTTTGGGAAGCCGAGACGGGCGGATCACGAGGTCAGGAGATCGAAACCATCCTGGCTAACACGGTGAAACCCCGTCTCTACTAAAAATACAAAAAAACTAGCCGGGCGAGTTGGCTGGCGCCTGTAGTCCCAGCTACTCGGGAGGCTGAGGCAGGAGAATGGCGTCAACCCGGGAGGCGGAGCTTGCAGTGAGCCGAGATCGCGCCACTGCACTCCAGCCTGGGGGCAGAGCGAGACTCTGTTTAAAAAAAAAAAAAAAAAGAAAGCTCTTTAAACCTTTGCTTTCTTCCTTCACTTTTTGAATTGCCTGCTCTATGTATCTTCGATCTAGACTTTCTAAGACAAAACTTATTGTCCCTCATCAGATAAAACTACTCAGTGTCCTGTCTGTGCTTTTGTAATCAGATTGCATTATGATAATGTTTACTCACTGATATATGGCTAAATATTCATACACCATTTTGGAGTACAGTATATGCTGAGTGCTTAGGTGCTTACCTTTTTATCCACAAGACCACCATTATCTTGAAGGTCCTGGCAACAATTTCTCTCTCCAGCATAGTGGCAGGGCTGGATATGAATCCCAGCACCACCACTAACTAGATGTGTGAATGTGGGTAAGTGATTTAACATATTGATGCCTCTGTTTCTTTACCTATAGGGAATAGTAATATTGACTTGCTCCAGAGAGTTTTTTGTGAGATTAAATATTTAGAAGAGCAACTGATAGTTAGTAATGCCCAGTAAGTGTTAGCTATTGTTGTTGTTGGTGGAGCTGTTATTAAAAGTGTAAACTCTGGAAGAATATTTCCCGGGCTCAATTCCCAGTCCCATCATTTCTTAGCTGAGTTATTTTAAGCAAATTACTTGACCTCTCTGCATCTCAGCTGCCTCAATTGCAGAGATGCCGATGCTCAAACTTACTTCAGTGGGTTTAGGAAAGACTAGGAAGATTAATATATTTAAAGCCCTCAGAACACTATTTGCCATGTAAAAAGTTCTCAGCTTCCTATTATGAATCAAGACTATTTCTGCTTAAATCTTTTTACTCGCTGAGTAAATTTAGGTTAGTTCTACATCCAAGATAAATCTCAATTAATTCTTCTTTTTCCTTTTCCCATTTCCTCCTGTCTCCCTCTCTTCTTTCCTTCTACTCTTTTCTTCACTTTTCTCTCTTCTTCTCAGTTTTTATTTTTGTAATTTGAAATGAATGCACAAGCCATAGCTTCTTTAGGAAAGAGCATTCCTGACAGAACAAGGTCAGGTAATCACTTGAAGAAAAACAAAAACAAAAACTATTTTAAAAGTACAATCCTGTGATACTTTTCTGAAAAAAGGAATATCTGCAGCTATTTGTCCTGGCATAACTTTACCCAATCAAAATTGAATCAGAACGTGGCTAGGAGAAGTGAAACAGCATGTTTGCCTTCTCCCCCTCCATGAAATGCTAAGATTGTGTCTTTTTGCAGAAGTAGGTATGTTGGGTTATCTAGTTAAGTTCTCAAGTAGACTCCTAGTAGTTACATAGGTGATATATTGAGAATTAATAACATTAGTTCAATCATTTGATGAATGTGAAAGGTAGGGAGAAATATATTTAGTGTTTAAGAATAGCATTCTACTTTATTTATTTTGTTTTTGGGACAGTCTTGCTCTTGTTGCCCAGGCTGGAGTGCAATTGCGTGATCTCAGCTCACTGCAGTCTCCATCTCCCGACTTCAAGTGATTCTCCTGCCTCAGCCTCCCAAGTAGCTGGGATTACAAACATGCACCACCATGCCTGGATTATTTTGTATTTTTAATAGATATAGAGTTTTACCATGTTGGTCAGGCTGGTCTCAGATTCCTGATCTCATGTGATCCACCCACCTCAGTCTCCCAAAGTGCTGGAATTTCAGGCGTGAGCCACCGTGCCCAGCCAAGAACAGAATTCTAAAGCTACAACTGAGAATCTCACAGAGGAGAGAAAAGATCAAGGCTGGCAAATACCGGAAGCAAGAATATAGGTCTAAAGAAGAAAGTGTTTTCTAATAAATTCATCCAAAGACAGAATGAAGACTATCTTGGATTTGAGGGAAGTGTTCAGACATTGACTAGCTCATCGCTAGAGGAGGATGACACCTAAAGCTGCATAACACTTAAGTTTAGGTTCAGATGACCTGAGATGCTCACAAGTCTAAGACTCTTGGTGGTCTAATAAGCATTTGAGAAAATGAAGCATTCAGAATAAAACTTAAAACCCAAATAGCCACATAATTTGAAGCAATTCTGAATCGTGGATGCTTTATTTCCCTGCAGCAATCTAAGCCATTTCTTTAATTTTTTCTACTTTCCTTTACACATATGGCCCAGCCTGTATATACAAAAGTAATTTACAATTCTAGCCTTCCTAATTTGAAATTCTACAAGTCCAAGAGAGTAACCAGATTATGGAAACACTTGATGAATTGCGCAAACCAGCAGTTAAATATTATAGTTTAAAAACTCGAGTCAAAAATATTTCTTTTCCTTCAGGAAGAAATATGAATGTTAAAAATGTGGTGCCATGTGGAAGCAAAGCTCCATAATTAATCTATAGAGTCATCGCCACTGTCAGAAGCAGACAGGCCCCAGAGGAAATAATTTTCCTATAGAATGATGGCGGCATTAGTTCCAGCAGTAATGATAAGACACTGAAAAGTATGTGAAAATCTCCTTTACAATCCTGTGTAGGGTTTAATTATAAAAACTAGTATCTTGGGCACTTAACTATTTTTTTCAGACGGAATCAGAGCTATTTCCATGAATTAATGTCTTAATCCTCACAACAAAGAGGTCATGGACATCTAGTTGGTAAGTTGGAGGAACAGGTTATGGATGGAGGCTCTCTAATTGCAGTGCACGTGTGTATCAACCCAGACTCCTACCTCCTAGAGCCTAACTTGAAGTGTGATTGAAAGAACATCCTCTTCTGGGGAACAGCCACAATACCTACTATATGTTCCTGGAATAATTACTTTTTCTTTGCATAAACGTGAGCTGCCCTGGCAAGACAATGTTTGAAATGCTAAGTTCAATTCTAAGTCCCATCATTAAGGATATGGACCAACTGGAATACATTCTATACATTTTATCAGTGAAGACTAAATAAAACATACAATTTCTCAAAAATGTCTTAGGTACTAATCACATAAATACTAGAGAAAAATGAATTTTGTATATATGTGCTTGTGTGTAAAGAGTTCTGCAAAAATCAATTTAAATGTTTACATTAATGTATTATTTTTATGGAAGAAATTTCCACGTATAATCACTTTATCATTATTCTGCTTCATAAGAACACAGAACCATTGAAGAATTTCCTTCTCTTCCTCTAATTCTTGACAGTATTACACATCAAACTTCTTCAGATTTGGTCAATGTATTTCCTTATGTGATTATACATGGTTTCCATGGACTTCCTCTCAGTCTCTAGTATGAGGGGAAATGATAAAACCCATAAAAATAACCACTATGCAGTTTTAAAAGCACTCTTACATTACATTATTGGTTGGAGGTTTTTGTTTTTTTAGTCTTAAAGTTATGAAAACACACACACCCACCTACCTTACTATCTATTTTATTCTACCCCTGCTCCCACCTTGACCTAAGCCAACAAACTTGAAACAAATCTGGTTTGTAAAAGAGAATGTAATGGGTACCACATATGTTCCCAGCTTATTCTATATTTTCCTGAAAACAATCAATACAGATAGCCTGCGGCAGACCATTTCATCATACATGTAACTTCTGGAAGTAGACAAGTTTTACCAGAGAACTTATGCCTTACTCATTAAGAGAGAAAGTGTGACAGAAACCACATTGGCACTAGGAGAAACTGACTACTAGTCAAAAATGTCTCCTGCCTCTTTATAGTCTTCTCTTCTTGTTCTTCCAGTAGAATGACCCCTGCCTGCTACATTTCCCCAGATACCCAGGACCTCCATGATGTCACTCTCCATGACCTGACCAACATCTATTTTGAGAAATTACTTTATAAACTCATTCAAACAAGTGTGTAAAGAATCAACACATGTTTTAAGGAGTATCAAAGCTTTGTACTCAAATGATACAATTCAGAGGAGCATAAATATTAACTTAATAATGCTACTTTTATGAAGCATATCTTATAAATCCATAGCTAGTATCTTTGAGAATGTAAGCAAAAGAAAGGAGATGGTGAGGATTTAGAAGTTCTTTGGGTGATGATGAAAATGGGAATATTTTTGAAGTAGTTTCTGCTACTCAGATGTTCTGAACTGCTATAGAGGATAGATTATGTGAAGTGAAAACAGGACATGGACCCAAATTACAGATACGTTTTAGTATAGACCTGCATGATGCTGATATATAGGAAAAAAATAAACAGGGCTGTAGAGCTGCCCAATGGAGGCTTGCTCAGCATCACTGAGAGGTCAGCAACCATAAGAAATCTAGTACCTTTTATCATCACTGCCCTAGGCACATGGACGTAGGCTCTGTCACAGAGCTATTCTGTAAAGGGACACCACATCGAGCTGGGACACCACAGAGAGAACACATTCCTGAAATGGAAAAGTCCCCACAACTCATATACCACTGAAGTAGTCACACCATGCACTATGGATATCCTATTTAATGTTGTTTAGTGGTTAGCATGGGATGGTAGATAAGGGTGTAGACTTGGAGTTATGTACATCTGACTTCAAATCAGACTCTGCCACTCTCTAGCGGCATCACATAATCTTGTAGAGTCACTTATCTGAGTGCTATTTTTCAACTATAAAATAAAATAGAAAAGATACAGTCTTTGAGGGGTTATTATGGGAGGACAATTACATAATATATGCACATCGCCTGGGATGTAATCCTTAGTAAGAGGTTAAAAATTATAGTGATAATGATGATATTTATGATTTAAAAAGATACCACCAAAGTAGGTATGCTTAACTCAAAGGTAAAGAAATTTCAAATCTTTCAATCTAAGGTCAATATTTATAGTGGTTTAGAGCACAAGCATGAAGATCAAATATTTTGGAAAAATTACTCAAATATTTTACAACTAAGTTTCCTATCTAAAAAGCGATCAATAACCCTGCCTGTCTCAAAACTTTTATTGTGCAGTTTAAATAAACACATGTAACCATTTAGAATGGTGCCTGGCACAGAGGAAGCAGTATATAAATGTTAGCTATTATTCTTATTGCTCTTCTTGCCAACAGTGGAGGTGATAGCATGGCAGAAATATGAATATTCATCTTGGTAAAAAAGTCACAGTTCTCTAAAAAAAGTGGTGAGAAGTGAGTGCTGGAAGGGAAGACTTCATTACTTTCACGCTTGAAATACTCTCTTCTTTGGTCACTCACTGGTTCACTTGCCCAGGTAGCAACACAGGAGCCCAGCTGAGATCCCAGCAGTCACACTCCAAAAGTTGCTTCGTAAGACTTAGCCAGTTTGGCAACACTTAATCACAACTGGATCTTTTCTACAGAGAATCTATGACTAATGTCTAATAATAAAACCATCTATTATTTTGTATAATATGGTTGTAAACGACATCAAGAGTTTGGAAATTAAAATTCTCGGTTAGGTAGTTGTTCACATTTACATGGAAATCATAAAGACACAACGAAAGCAATGCCTAAAAGGAGCTATGACATTGATATTTCCAGGCTCAGAACATCATTACCATCACCATTACTACCTCCACCACCACCACCATCATCCCATCATTCATTCCCCCGACTTCTTCCTCTTTTTCTCTTCTCCACCTTCATGTCAGCTACCATTTATTGATAATCTATGATGTATCAGGACTTTTATATATAATATTTCATGAAATTTTATTCTCAGTATATTCATTATAACTTCAGAAAATAATTACCATTATATCCATTTTATATATTAAGAATAATTGAGACTCAGCAAGATTAAGTGCCTGACTCCATATCAGAAGATGGTAAAAGGTAGAAATTAGGTTTAAGGCTCTGACTTCACGACTCTAAGGCTAGTGCTCTTTTTGTAATGTGCTTTACAAATATTATGATAAAATCCATGGTGCTACAGTGGAGCTGACACAAATTCAAAATTTTATGGTTGCTTTCTTTACATCAGTACTATCGTGTGTGTATGTGTGTGTATGTGTGTGTGTGTGTGTATTTAAAAGCAGAGATACTTGGGCCATTTTCACTTCTGAATTTAGAAACTACATTATACACAGCAATACATTCATCCTACATTTTCCATATAGAGCAAGGCCCATTTTGACACACAATAATAAATTATTGAGTGAGGCACTCAACAATTAAACACAAGGAAATGTTTATAATAATGTATCACAGAGGGCCAATTCCAACAGCGACCTTCAGGTAAAACTGTTCAATCTTTTGCTCTAACACTATTCCATTGTGCTTTGTAATTAATAATTCCACACATGGATATTGATGACTGAATTCAAACAAGAAATCAGCAGCACCTCAGAAACCTCTGTCCCCATCAGGTGAGCTGAGGGGTTGGCTCAATGAGCTCCATCAGTAGGATAATTATTATAAATAAGGAGGTGTGTCACTTGTCTGTGAAGGACAGGGGTACCTGTACCAAATTACACACAAGTGGCACATGACTCAGTTCACTGGAACATCTGAAATGCCCAGAGTAAATACAAATAGCAAAATAAAACATTGCTGATGCATTCTCTGTAGAAAACAAAACAAAACAAAAACAACAACTGATTTTGGAAAGCAGGATAAGGAATTGAAGAATTGCTAAGTATGAAAAGTCAAAGAGTGGCCAAACTTAGCCAGAGGCCAAGAGGAGTCACTGCCAATTTTCTAGGAGAAGTCACTGTTCTAATAGTTAAGAGTTCCCAAGTATTATTTTCCCTCTTTTTACTATTTTTCTCCCATTTTGCCGATTAAATTATACTAAATACTGCACTACTAAGAACTCA
This sequence comes from Trachypithecus francoisi, assembly GCF_009764315.1. Classification (NCBI taxonomy): domain Eukaryota; kingdom Metazoa; phylum Chordata; class Mammalia; order Primates; family Cercopithecidae; genus Trachypithecus; species Trachypithecus francoisi. Next base: position 71,271,669 of record NW_022681453.1, on the reverse strand, counting down.
TTTCCTACAACTTTAAAATGCTGACATCAGAGTAGAACTGGATGATGCAACAGGAAAGAAACCATGTATTTTAATATCCTACACTCTAGAGCACACCAAGAACCATGCCAATTCATACCTTTGAGTCAACCTTTTAAGGGGAACAGGAACAAAAGAGAAGCGCTAACATGTACAGAGAGGTGTACTTCAATCAATCAGAGATGCATATCTTAGATTCCCCTCAAAATGTATTTAATGTAAATTAAATGAGGAAAAACACATCAAAGATTGTTCTTCAATGGAAATTTATCATGGATATTGCTGTAAAGAGAATAATACTCCTTTCAGTTTCTTTTAAATTAAAATAAAGACTTAAATAGGCCCACTTACCTTAAAGATAAAACTAAAACTCATATAGAGATATAAATGTAAACACTTAAATATTTCTTAATCCCGGTTACTTATTGGTTATTTAGAAATTCTGGATAAAGACTCACGAGTCAAACAAGGGTGATGGAAGATATTGAAAAGTCTCCCCGTGGCATATTCAGTGGAGAAAATCACTACATGTTGAGAGAGTCCAGTAACCATTGTTGTGCTGTAAAACTTGGTTTCACTTACCTAGAAAAGGAAAACAAGAATAGGAAAAATTAATAAAATTCTTTGAATTTCAAAAGTCATGTTTGTTCCCTGCGTCTCTTTTCCTCCCTTTCACACTCTCTTCATTGTTCAGGAAGCAGCCTTGTCAGTATCTCAGTACTGGTGACAAAGATCACACATATGCAATGGAGAAGACGGATGCCCTACCCTTGGCAATGGAGAATAGCAAGATCTTAGGTGGGAGAAGCAAGACGAAGTCTTAACTTTTCTTCTGAATGTAAAGGTAGAGGTTAGTGCTGTTTGGGTCAGAGTCATGCCTACTCCTTTGGAAAGTCCTCCCTATCTTGCTCTTCCTACCTCAGCATCTTTGTACGTGATCCCTTCTCCCTCAACAACTCCCACCCCACCCATCCTGCCATTCAGTACTAGTGTTAGCATTCTGTTTAGAAATAACCTTTAAAAAAGAGCTTACACACTTGTGAAGCCCACATCAGGGGCTTCCTCTGTGTGCCTAACTCTCTGTATTTATTGCTAAAGCAGTAGTTATGACACTGCCCTCTCGTTAAGTGCTCACGTGTCCTCCATCCCTGCTTAGACTATGAGCTCCTGGGGGCAGGCTGTAATATACCTTTTTTTTCTTTCCACAGCTTCCAGAGTATAATATGGGATACAGCAAATTTCAACAAAGATCGTTTAATGAACATATGAACTTATTAGTAAGTAAAGAGAGTCCAGGTCAGAGCCAAAGGAAAGATAGAGGAAGCTGACTGCATGGGATGAATCTAGGATCTAGACTTTAAGAAAGAAACCTAAAGATGTTATCCTGTTTCCTACTTATTCATCTTCTCAGTTTAGGAAAACAATTACAAATCAACATAGAGGATCTGGAGTACAACGTTAAGTTTTTCAGGGACAAAACATGGTACTTGGTGCTAGGTCCACTTGAAGATCCAAGGGAGGGAAAAAACTTCTAGGTGGCTTCACTGAAAAATGCCCAGGTCATGTGTCTGTCAATTATTAATTATGTGATTTGCATAAATTGTTCATTATCTAAGCCCTGTTGATGAGATGCAAATAGAAATTGTCATCTTTGGCCTGTCTACATCACTGTGTTTTAACTTTGTATTTAGAAATAACTATAGTCACACAGGAAATTATAAAATTAGTACATAGAGACCCGTGAATCCTTTCCCCAACTTTCCCCAATGTTAGTCTACATAATGGTAGTACAGTGTCAAAAACAGAAAACATTAGAATTTGTTGAGAGGACCAAATGAGGTGATGGAAATAAATGTTGAATTCATTGTATTTTTATTAGGTTAATTATTCTTAATTTGACAATTCATTATTAAAACCTTACTATATACTAGGTATTGTGCTGGACACTTGGGTTATATTTGTGATTAGAATAAGCCTGACCCTGGCCTTCATGAAGCTTATGTATAGTGGTAAAAAACAGAAAGATGAAACAATTACAATGTTGGGCAGTAAGCTCAATTCGTACATGGGTAAAAAACAGAATACCTAATTGAATCTAGAAGGGAGGATGATATAGTCAGATAGGGCTTCCAAAGATGAATTTTTAAGTCTAGACTCAAATCTGAATGATAAGTTGGAATTGTCCAGGTAGAGAACTAAGAAAATATATTCAGATTGAAGGAAGCACATGGGTGAAGTCAAAGAGAAGGAAAAAAAAATCTAGCCTATTTTAGTTTGAATAATAACAATGTATTATATTTGTTTTGCAAAAATGGTTGAGCAGTGGAAGTTTCATATGATTCAATCTAATAATTCTTCATGGCTATATAAGGGTTGTCATGAAGAAGTTAGCTTAAAAAAAAGAGAGGCCGGGTGCGGTGGCTCAAGCCTGTAATCCCAGCAATTTGGGAGGCCGAGATGGGCAGATCACGAGGTCAGGAGATCAAGACCATCCTAGCTAACACGGTGAAAACCCGTCTCTACTAAAAATACAAAAAACTAGCCGGGCGAGGTGGCGGGCACCTGTAGTCCCAGCTACTCGGGAGGCTGAGGCAGGACAATGAGGAGAATGGTGTGAACCCAGGAGGCGGAGCTTGCAGTGAGCTGAGATCCGGCCACTGCACTCCAGCTTGGGTGACAGAGCGAGACTCCATCTCACCAAAAAAAAAAAAAAAGACTTGGATAAAACAAAACCTAGTTGGCCAGGTTAAGGAGTTTAGAACTTATTCTAAGGGCAAAGGGAACCAGGGATGTGTTTTAAACAGAGGGCATTATAATCAAATTGGCTTTTTGGATGATTTTTCTGGCTGCCTGTAGAGAAAGGAATATGATGGGGCAAATGTGGAGGTGGAGGAGGGGAGACCAAATGGAAATTGTAGCATTAAGCCAGGTAAGATACTACAGCAAGTTAGCTGAGACTGTGGACTAGGGGATAGATGGAAGTAGGCAGACTGCTTCAGGGATAAAACTAACTTAATTTGGAGACAGGCTGTATGTATGTATAAAAAGAAAAGCAATAATAAAGGAGATACCAAGGTTTCTAGCTTAAGCAATACATATATGTACACACATAAATGTACATAGTGGTACAAATCATGAAACGGAAATGCAAGCAGAGGAAAAGCTATAGGTGAGTTATGATAGTGAAAACATTTTGTAAACTGTAAAGTGCTATGAAAATGTAAGTTAGAATTATTTTCCTACATGTGGAGTATGTGTAATGCATGCATATAAAATTCTCAAAAGGATTAGAAAAAGAAATGGCCTGCTTTTTGAGAGCAATGTTAGTGCATGGCTTCTACACAGCGTATCATAATTGGTTTGTGGTGCCATTTAGTAATGCCAAGACAATTCATTAAGAGAATCAAGAACAAGCGGGTGTTTCCATTAGAGCTTGCTCTAATAAACACACTCACACACACATTCACACATAACATCCAACCTAGGGCAGAGTTAAACTTACTGAGGCACCCAAAGAACCCATTCCAGAAAACTGCAGTAGACAGCATTTTTAACTCAATAATGGAAACTAATCCTAAATGGAAAAGAAAAATCACTCAGGAGGTTGGTAATTAAACAGACCACGATGCTTATTATTTCTCACCACAGTCATTTAAATAAACATCAATCAACAGACCCTATACTCTGCTTTTGTTTCATGACATAAATGAAATAACTTATGTCATTAGTCTCAAGGAGCCAAAGATCAATTAGATCAAAATGAAATTGCTTTTCATTAAGATGGTTTGTTATTGTGTACTATTGAAGGGCACTCAGTTGATTACAAGTTACTTGAGACTTGGGGACACATCTTGCTTATCTCTGAGTTTCCCAGAGAGTATAGCATGAGGCCTTGCACTTAACAGGCACTCAAGAATATTGCTGAAGTTTAGAAACTTTATTAAAAATGAAACATGCTGAGTTGTACTCAATGTGATTTAGTTTCACTCTGATAGTATTGGTGATGATTACTTTTAAAAGTGCTATTGTTGGTAAGGTACTTTGTCAGCTTTTCAGGGAAATGTCATTTACTTTAAGTTGGCAAAATGTAATTTATCAAAGGGAAGTAAGGGGAGAAAGGAAAAGCTTTGAGTAAATTCCCAGAAATGCATTTCTTGGAAGTAAGAGGCTTATTAGTGTTACTAATTCATAAAACATGCCTAACACAAAATCTTGACAACATTCATACAATTGGGCTGTTTTTGGAAGTTTCTTTTAAGAATCTATTGACAGTTCCCTCTTTTAACTCATAGCAAACTGCTAACAACACTTTTTTGGGGGGGAGTGTGTAGAGGAATACATAGCCATCAATAACACATTATTATTATTAATTTTTTTGAGACACGATCTCAAAAAACTGATGCCTAGGCTGGAGTACAGTGGTGCAATCACAGCTCACTGCAGCGTCGACCTACTGGGCTCAGGTGATTTTCCCATCTCAGCCTCCTAAGTAGCTGGGACTACAGGCACTCGCCACCACACCAGGCTAATATTTTGTACTTTTTTAGAAATGGTGTTTTGCCATGTTACCTGAGCTGGTCTTGAACTCCTGGGCTCAAGCGATCCACCTGCCTCAGCCTCCTAAAGTGTTGGGATTACAGGCAGGAGCCACCTAACCTGGCCTATTATTATTAATTTTAATTAATTTTTATTTGTGGAGAACCACTTTACTCCTCACTTGATGTGACAGGTGGCGCCCATGCTTTCTCCACCTTAGCAGAGGGTGATTTTAAAGAACCATGAGATGAAAGCCTTGCCCTCTCCCTGGCTTGTGGCATTTCAAATGACTTCATATGAGTAGAGATTGAGAAGTTGAACATGACTGTGAGTCTTGTTCCAAGCTCCACTTCACAGCTCACTGGTTGGGTGGCATTACTAGCCTGAGGGCTGAAGAAGCAAGGCAGAGCAGCTTCTGCATCATCTCTGCAGCTGATGAAGGCGTTTTGCCAACACAGTGGTGCTGAAAAGACAACAGCAGCAGACAAACCCAGAGAGTTGGTGCTTGGTCTGGATTTCATATTGCTTTGTAAAATGTGTTTTACATCTTGGTGACATCCTACAATTCCCCTGATCTTTGAGAAAATTAGTCTGTTATTATGAATCAATATAGTTAGATATTCGGCACTAAAATTCCTGATGCTTTTTGGGGGAAAACACCTGTGGTGCTTGCCAATATTTCTCACACCAGGAAGCTAGGAGGCCCTGACCCAGAAAAGATCTTTTGAATGTAGGTTGGAGACTGCATCCTAGCTAGGGTTATTAGAAGTCCACACACATATTTATTAAAGTTCATATACTCATTAAAATAAATAAATAACATTTAAAAGTCCATATGCTGTCTGGATAAAGACTTGGAAACACACAATTGGACTAGGGGAGACGGTCTCTGATAATGGTTAATCTCTCCTACATCTCCTGAGCATGGACCTGTTCCTACTACTTAACTTTGTATAAAGGTTGTTATGGTGATAGAAAGGAAGAACTGGGAGACATTGCCAAGATGTTGCCATTGGAAAGAAGGCCAGACTTAGAGAAACTTTTGCAAATATCTCATGAAGCTGGGATTGATCGTTACTGTGCTGCTTACTCTCAAGGTGTTGACAGGCATTAAAAGGACAGCACTCTTCCAATGTTATAAGCAAGTCTTGCAATTTTGTGAGACAGCTGCCTCATTTAATTAATCTGGTGGCTTTAGGGAGGCTACAGCTCTTAGGAATGGTGGGAGTGTCTGATTCTAGGAACAACTGATGCCTACTTACATTATTCAAAATGGCCCTATATAGGAGCTTCCTTGATTCAGTAAACTGAAAGAATATACTCTTTTATTATGCATTTTATTGGGCACCTTTAATATTTTTCACTTGGAGCAACCAACTAAGAGAGTAAGGTTTCAAGGTTGAAGGTTGAAGCTATGGGATAGTGGGAAGGCAGTCAAAGTACAATATTCTACGTTATTTGACAAGGTTATCCAGTACAAAGAAAAAAGAATCTTTTGCTTAAATTTAGTCTAGAGCCTATACTATGTGGTCTCATAACCTCAAGGGAGAAGCCAGTTTGCTAGGGAAGACAAGGAAATGGGAAGTATTCTCACTCGGTTTTTAATATTTTCCATTATGCAGCATCGCACCTGAAATCTCATTGAGTGTGAGCACTAATTGGTTGTAGCATCAGAAAAGTCGGCTGATTCAAGGAAGTGGCATTTGGAGGTCATGTGAATGATTATGTGCTGCTGATTAGTCATCTGAAGAGGTTAAGTGAGAAATATTACCCTTTCTCTTGTTTAGAATAGTACATTACAGATTCTGTCTGAGCAAAGAGGAGCAACAAGCTGGTAAACTTGAAATACTCATCCAAAGAAACCGAAGTCGTCAACAATTCTGTGAAAAATGTGGCTACGGTAGGGGTTCCAACTTATTTTTGAAACTATTAATATATCTTTTTATGATGAGAAATCGTTTTTGTTAAAACTGAGTACAATCAATCAACACATATATCTCTGCAATGAATGTATACAGCTCAGAAATATGCACTAGGATAATGTTTTACCTAAGGGAAATAAACTTGCCAGCACACACACATACACACACACACACACACACACACCTGGCCCTCACAGTGAGAAGAGGCTTTGGTTTCTTGCTCAAACTCCTGCTAACAATGGAAGTTCTGTGGAGTAGTAAAAACTCAAGCAAAAGGAGTCCTAAAGATGACTTCCTTCCATCAACTTGCTCCAGCTTTAGGCTTCTCAAAAGGGTTTAAACAACAACTCCAATAGGAACAATTCATTACTCTAAACTTGTTTCCTTTCAGTAAAAATGGGAATGGAGATTATGCAACATGCTTGATTATTGACATCTTCAGACCATATTGACATCTGTTTATACCATATTGAGTGCTATCCAAGAAAACTGCCCTGTATTTCCTGTTCCACTTCCTAGGTTCATCCAAACTGCCTTCTGGAAATAGCTATCAGCAAAAGTTGTATTTCATAATTGTATCATTGGCTGAATTATTAATTGAAATGAAAAACAACATTTTAATGGGCTTAAAAGTAGTTTGGAAATGAGATAAAATGTTCTAAGCAGTGCCTGCCTAGACGCAGACCTAAAGGAAAGCACTCTGACAGTTTGATTATTATGCACATTAGCACAATCTAGTTGGCTCCCAGTTCCTAGAAGAACATTCTCCTTTATGCATAAATGTCTCTCCTTGTTGTTTGCTTTTCATTGCGTTTATGTGTGATGCCTCAAAGATAATTCTTTCCTTCTGAGTAATCTCACACATTATGTTACTGCAATACTATTTCTATTGTTGCTTCATAAATAAATGACTTGCTTCTTTTGCACCAGTTGAGGAGAGAGACCCAAAAATCACGATTCAACCCTCCAAACAAGATCTTTGTAGAGACCAACCAGATCTACACGACCTAATCCGTGTTACCTCTCTGACCTCATTTCCTACTACGTCCTCCCCACGTTGCCCATTCTAGTCCAGTCACACTGGCATCCTTCCTCTATGCCAAACTCCTTGACCACACACCAATACAGGACTTTTGCATTAGCTGTTAGCTCTGATTAGACAAGTCATCCATACTCCCTTGTCTCTTTCAAGTCTCTGCTGAAATGTCAGCTTCTCAAAGAGGCTTACCCTGACACTATTAAATACTGAAACCTGACCCCTGTGACCCCTTTGAACTCTTGTTCCCTTAACTGGCTCTGCTTTTACTTTTATCCCTAGCACTTTTCAGTTACTAACCTAGTAGATTATTTACCTTCATATTTTGTTATTTCTGCCTCCTGTCTACAATTACACACACACACCCACACCCCCCCACACACGGTATACATATATAAGTATATAAAGTATATGTATATATAAATGATACATAAACGGTACATAATACATATGTATGACATAAATATATGGTATATATGTATATACATATGTGTGTGTATGTACATGTGTGTCCATAAACATTTGCTAAAGGGTTAATGAAACAGTGGGCTTCTTGGTGCATCTGTTGATTCACTTATTTTCAAAACTTGTATCTATTCCGAAGAATAGATCATTACTTGCCCTTTCCCTCCTTTAGAATTTGTTTATCACTGCTGACACCAAACACTAGTCTTTTATTGCTGATCCTGATATTTCTCCTTTCTTATGGTATGGTTAGCCCTGCTTTCTTTATTTATTATTAATCAAGTCTTCAAATCTCACTGTCAGTAACTATAGCAAGAAGGATATATCACTGACAGAAAGCAAGATTAAGTCTTGAATGTGTAGAATTGAAGGAAATCCAGGTACTATCTTTTCTGATCTCATTACCCATCAACCAATCAATGGAAATCTCTCCTCACAGGCCTAGAATTCTAACTCACAAGTCACCCAAGCTGGAAAAACTTCAAAGATTTATTTTTTCTTTTGTATGCAAGCCATGTAATTTAGTAATAGCTACTCAACTACGATTGACCTGCTAATTAATCCATGGATTTTTGTTGTTGTTGTTGTGCCTTTAATCATTTCCCCTGATAACTGAGTCAGTTTCGAAATACTCATTTTCTGTTCAGACTCACCAAGTAAATGCTACTAGAGTTCCGTAATAATAAAACAACGAAATATATTGACTCCCTGCCAACTTGTTCTCTTTCTCTTCCTTTCCTATGTGTCAGTTGGTGTTACTATGCAGATGGAATACTGAGAGGGGAAGCGAACCACTAGTAAATGAGTAGTTTGTATCGCAGGTGAGGGTGAGAAATGATTCATCATTTGGGTCAAGAAACAAGTCAGTCCTGCTCTCTCAGAATTGAAGGTTTACCTATCTTTCCAACTTTCCATCATTAATTTTGAATTAACGTGGCAAGAACTGATTGAGACCTTATGCTCAGAGGCCCCTTTCCTGGGGCTCTGAGAACACGTGGTTGATTCTCCTCTTCTGTTACCAAGTAACACGTGATACACGTTTTATGATGGGACCATACAGTACCTACTAAAAATGTTGGTAACATACTTACCCTACATAGATTCCATCCTTTGATTTAAAAGATGTTCAATTTCATATACTGCCGAATAGTAACTGAAGTGCTGGCTTCTGTTTCCTGCTGTAAACAGTGTATGTATAGTGTGCCCTTAAAAGTGTCAGTTCACCTATCTGAACCTCAGTAGGCAGAATGGAAATCTTCAGACCCATTTACTTGCCTCACAGGATGTTGATGAGTTTATGTTTTGTCATGTGCAAGGGGAAATTCACACCAACTGTTATGATTTCCTCTGAAATCACATACGACTTAATTTATTTCTTATCCAGTGACAGAGAAAAAAGAAACTGGGAGGTTAAATGATATAGTTACTCAACCTCTAGTTACTGTAATCAAAATGAATAGCTCTCACTTTATCAAGCCAGGATCATGCATCATTAGTAAATAGACTAGAGAAAATTGTGCTTACTGTGTAGTTTTCCTCCATATATGAATTACTTTTATACCAATTCAGATTTCCCACCAATGTAGTGAGGCCATCGGAAAGCACAGTCAAGAGTTTGAATCGTGCTTGCATTGAAGCACTACAAGGAAGGAAAGGTCTACTGTTTGGCTTTCACCATGAGAACAGAAGAGTCTTCATTAAGATAAAGTTGAGAGGGATTCAATACCTATGACCACAGCAAGTGTGACTGATTTTCTTACAGGAAAAACATTTAATGAGTCTTTTCCTTTCCAAGGCAGTCACTTTATGAAGTACACATATTTATTTCAAATAATACATTCCATGGTCAAATACATTTTTAGGACACCCCGCTAAGAATTGCCTTTTTGTCCATTTATAGTGTTTTTGACTTTGATACTGATCACTTCCAAATGTTTATTTTATTCTATAAAACAAAGTTTTATTATCCCTGAACATATTTAAAATAAACATGTCTACAGAAGATTCAGAAAAGAGAGTTCTAGAAATATTTCGAATATGATAGCACAGTTGGAATGAGAACACATCCTTTTAGGTAAGCTTATGTTTTCTATACACATATTTTTTTCCATGAGGCAGTGAATTGTAAGGTTGAATAACAATGGATTTGGAGCCAGACTCATGGTTTAAATCCTTCTGTAGGAATTCACTAGCCATGCTGAAAAGTTATTTAACCCCTCTGGGGTTCAAAATTCTTATTGTTAAAGTGTAGTAAGTATGAAATTCAACTTATAAGTTTATTGGAAAAAAGAAAAGAATTTTATCTATGTAAAATATTTGCATAGAGTCCGGCATGAGGTTAAAACAAAACAACAAGAGTGTGATCTATTTTTGATACTGTTACTACTAAAGTTATTATTTCAAAGACACAGAAAATGGCTTGCAAAGGGTCAACCCTCAAAAGAGGTGAAGGGATCTATGACAAGGGGCTATTTCATATGTCTCTAAAAAAGTGTCTACTCTTCACCACAGCCAATCTGCCTATACTTAAACAGTCAAGAACCTCAAGAAAATCACCCGATGGAGACTCACATGATAATACTGTGCAAAGGATTTAGTGGGGGAAGAAAAGCCTGTCTCTTCAGAAACAGCTATGACACTAAACTCTGCTTCAGAGATACTTGATCTTTATTCTCCCTAGAAGCTTAAGATAAGTGACAGACAGGGCTCTGAACCTGCAGCTGGGTTTTAACACTGTCAGGATATGGTGATTTTATATTAATATGAGTATCTTTCAACAACTCAAGTGGGATAAATTTTTATTCATCCTACCTTCTGACTGCCAGCAGTTGGTGAATACAGAAACAAGACCCTATGCAAAAATACCCCACTTCATGTTCTAGAGAACAAGCCCAAGGAAAGCAAATACATTATCAGATCATTATTACCAGACCTCATGCTAATAAAACAGTGGCTATCATTTGTTTTTTCAACTAAATATATACCAGTCATCATCAGTGATCTCCCTAATGTCATAATAATGGAAGGATTGTGATAATTTAGAAAGGTGTGCAGGACAGAGCTTGTCTTACACTGCTTTATACAAATGCACTATCCTTATATTTCTCATGTTGACATTGACTTGTGAAAAAGGTTATCACCATTGTATTGGGGAACAACTCACCTACATGCTTCTTGTATATAATCCTAGGAGTGAGGTTGGATTAGCTTTGCCTGAGTACTTCAGCTTCCTCACTTATAAAAAGGACATGATTAGCTTCTTATCACATCCAGCGGCTCCCTCATCCTCCTTAAATGTTCTGCCACATATTTTGACCATCTTCTTCCTTTGGTTTATGCATTACTGCATTACCTTTGTTCTCTCATTTCATGAATTATTCTTTCTTTCTTAATCTCAGTAATCACAGTTTTTCTTGCTTCAATGTGACCTCCCTCTGGGGCAACACCACTGACTCTCTGCATCCATTTATTGTTCTCTTATGAAAGGGCTCATAATTTTTTTTCTTTGATCATATTTTCTTCTTAAGCAAATTACCTCTAAATCTTTCTCTCCAGCATTTGCTTTTCACAAGGCCTCCAAAACCTACTGGGTAGCTCTTCCTTGATATCTTCACCTCAATTGCATTATATCCATAACCATTTCAACTTGTTTCCCAAGATCAACCCATTCTAGCAAATGCAGAAATTTTTCCAAGTCCACTGGACTTGAAATTTAAGAAAAAACCTGTGATACTTTTATCCACCTCAACCCAATATTTAAATTATCTATTTTTTATTGATATATAACAGTTGCATATATTTTGGTGGTACATCTTTTATTTTGATACATATATATGACATATAATAATCAAATTAGGGTAATTGGATATCATTCCTTTCTCTATATTTCTTTTTAATGTCCTGTGCCTTTTGTCACTTTCCTGATTTAATTATCTTTACTTGCATTAATTTTATAGCTGCCTCTTCTATGTATCACTTCCACATTACCCACCTTAAATAGCACTGACATACTTCAAACATTTTTATTTTATTAAGTCACTCTCCTGAACAAGCATTTACAGCATTTATTCTTGTCTTTCAGACTCAAGTACAAAACTCTCATTCTTGCACTTTAGGGCTTTACTGAAATCCTGCAGTCACATTTCCCAAGGGTCCCTGAGAAGACCAACTTGTCTCTGGTTAGTCTGCTCATTTTTGAAGCACATTCCTGCCCATGCACCTTCACTCTGCCCTTTCTCTCACCTGGAATGCCTCATTCTTTTTCTATATTAAACTAATATTCATCATGAATTTTCTATGCCTCTATCAATTCAGGCTGCCTTTTCTTTTTCAAGAATTTCAGCAATATTTTTACTAGTATTTAGGACATAGTAACTTTACATTAGCGATTAATTTTGTAGATATTATTCCTACAGCAATTCTTCATTCGAGAATGGAGCTAAGCCTTCATCTTATTGTTAATTACAGTGCCTAACTTTGAGCTGGATTTCTAAATGACACATCCCTCAGTTTACTTACAGATTAACACTCACTAAAATATTTTTATTTTAATGTTTTCATTTTAGTGATCCTTTCCATTTAAATGCATCTCTTACAGAGGGAGGAGAGATAATAAAGCAGGCCAGATAGTAAGCGAAAACATGATTGATGCGTGTCTCCGCTCAGGTCTCAATTGCTAATAAGCTATTCTTTATTAATATGGAAGGACATGAGGAAACTTTCAATTCATTAGGTATCAAATTACATGCTATTAAATTGTAAACTAATTGTGTACAGAAACATTTTAGAAAATGTATATTTAGTACCTTACATAGAGCCTGTTCAGGTTGGGTTCGATATATTCAAGTCTTCATTGTTAGACAAATTACATCCTACATTCTAAAGATACTCGTTCACATAATCTAATATTTGTATCAGTATATTTGGAAAGGTTTTGGAGAACAGATAAGTTGGTTAGCAACATATGAGAGCTAAGAAAATGTCCCAGATGTCAAAAAGATAAAGTGGTAAATTTCCTAAATTTCAGGCCAAGAAGATAGGTAATTTATAGAAAACATTCTAGAAAAAAATATTAAATAGAAGATTTTTAGACATTTGCTTATTAATCCATTTGACAAATATTCATTAATGTGTCTCTGTGTTGCTGGAGACGTGGTGGTGACTATGATACAAGATGTCCACTCCAATGGACCTCACGCTACAGCAGGATAACAGACAATTTAGAGAGGAATAAACTCTATTCAGGAAAAAAGACAATAAACACCAGGTGTCAATAGGTAAGTCAATAAAGTAATATCAAACCTCAGAAATCAGTAAATAGTAAAAGAGAACACTGCTACTACCAGTCCCTTGTGCCAGTGATTTTGCAGATAATTTTACTTTGTATCTTATAATGTCTTGAAAATTAAGATTATATGCAGAAAGCAATAATTATAAAGAAAAATAACATGATATATTAGACTTCATCAAAATTAGAAAGTATGTTTACCAAGACATCATTAAGGAAATGAATAAGCCAGCCACAGACTGGGAGAAAATATTCACATAGCATATAACTGACAAAGGACTAGTTACCATGATACATAAAGCACATCTATTATTCAGTAAAAACATTGCAACTTATTTGAAAATATGTAGGAAAATGTAGCAGAAATTGATGCATGGATAAAAATATGGCTAAAGAGATGATAAAGTAATTTAACATTTTGTAAAATGCTAATTATAGAATTAAGGTGATGAGCATATGGTGTTCACTGTACACTTTTTAAAAGCTTTATAATATGTGGAAATTTTCATTAAAATGTTGACAAAAAGAATCATAATTATATGAGTTGTTCTAGAAATTCTACTTGGTTTATCTAACAAAAATTTTAAGTGTAGAAGAAAGCAGTTTACAAAACTGTATAATTCTCTGTGTGTGTGTGTGTGTGTGTGTGTGTGTGCATGTGTGTGTATCCTGCAGATATAATGGAATGATGGGCAACAAAACTTTTGGAGTGGGCAGAGACAGAGGGAGAGAGGAAGTAATTCTTTTTTTCATATTTGTACTTTCTGGTTGTCCTACAATGAATGTGCATTGTTTGTGTATTTTCAAAATAATTAGTCATTTTTGTAATAAAAACGTCCTATATTTGATCTTTTTAAAAAGGGACTAAATATACAGAATCTATCTATTTATTAATTTGAGTAATGGCAGGAACAATGAACAAGTACAAAAAGAAGGAAGAATTGCTTGGCTTTGGTGACTGGCTATAGGAGACTAAATAGATGAACAAATCACAAATAAAAAAGAGAATTACAATGTCAGGGCTGGGAAAGTAAAATATCTAGGGGACACTGCCTATCTCACCACTTACTCCTCTCTCATCACAATCCAGAATACTTCTTGTATTTTTTTAAATATGACAACTCCTTCCACATTTTAGGGATTCACACATACTTTCCTCCTGTCTGACGTATGTTTTCTCCTCTCTCTCATCAAATGTTACTCATCTTTTGTGTCTGGAGTTGGTTCCTTCTGGTGGGTTCGTGGTCTCATTGACTTCAAGAATGGAGTTGCAGACCTTCACAGTGAGTATTACAGCTCTTTTTTTTTTTTTTTTTTTTTTTTTTGAGGCGGAGTCTCGCTCTGTCGCCCCTACTGGAGTGCAGTGGCCAGATCTCAGCTCACTGCAAGCTCCGCCTCCCGGGTTTACGCCATTCTCCTGCCTCAGCCTCCCGAGTAGCTGGGACTACAGGCGCCCGCCACCTCGCCCGGCTAGTTTTTGTATTTTTAGTAGAGACGGGGTTTCACCGTGTTAGCCAGGATGGTCTCGATCTCCTGACCTCGTGATCTGCCCGTCTCGGCCTCCCAAAGTGCTCTTAAAGATGGCACGGACCCAAAGAGTGAGCAGCAGCAAGATTTATTGTGAAGAGTGAAAGAACAAAGCATCCACAGTGTGGAAGGGGACGTGAGCAGATTGCTGCTGCTGGCTGGGGTGGCCAACTTTCATTCCCTTATTTGTCACCTCCCATGTTCCATTTTTATCCTATCAGAGTGCCCTTTTTTCAGTCCTCCCTGAGATTGGCTTCTTTTAGGATCCTTCTGATTGGTACATTTTACAGAGCTGCTGACTGATGCATTTTACCATCCCCTTGCTAGACACAGAGTGCTAATTGGTGCGTTTTACATTCCTTGCTACAGAGTGCTGGTTGGTGCATTTTATAATCCTCTTGTAAGACAGAAAAGTTCTCCAAGTCCCCCATCTGACCCAGGAAGTCCAGCTGGCTTCACCTGTTACTTTCAAATCTCATTTTCCTACAGAAGAATTCCATAACTTCCCAAACTAAATTACAGATCCCTGTCACACCTTCTCATAGCACATTACATTTTAGTAGCATTTATGGTAATTAGTAACTACACATTTATTTTATGATAATTTGTTTATCACCAATCCTCTCTGCTAGAATGGGTACTTGCTTTTCATTGTACCACGAGTGAACAGAATAGTGTCTGGCACATTACAGGGATTCAATAAATATTATTGAATAAGCAAAGTTACTGCATTAGTTTCAGATCTGTTACATTTACAGCAACAGAAGAAAGTAAAGATGGTAATATTTAGCAGGACTCTGCACACCTGTACCTGCAGACAGTAAGAACAAATGGAATTAGAAGTACAGTTTTGAAATGAAATAGTAAGAAGGTATTTGGTGACATAAGAATTAATGAGTCCTTCAAAGGAAGATAGAAAGAAAGAAAAGGGCAGATAACTGAAGATCAAGCCTATCAAGTTATTTTTTTACATCATTTCCCTTTGTCTTCTTTTATCTTATTTTGTTTGAGTCTTTCTATCTTGTTCTTGTACTGGAAACAAGATGTCAGCTTAACTAGCTCAAAATTAACTACAGCCTTAAGCATGTGAAGTGATGATAGTCTCCAGGACAAGCTTGCTGTTTCAAATCTTGGCAGTTTGGACTTGGCTTCCAGCTTCTCTACTTTTCTGCATGGCTGGGAAAGATAGACAGCAAATTTAGGAGCAGATTCTTCGATAGCACTGTTCCAATATCAAAGAAATGCCAGGAACTCACAGGGTTTCCTTCTTTCACAGCCAATAGATTCATTATTCTGTTTATGATTTATTCAGTAAGTATTTATTAAATGCCTAATATGAACCTAATACTAGGCTATGTAATAAAATGTTTCTGCCCTAATGGAGCTCATGATCGGGTAAGGCAAGAGACAACACATATATAACAAACAAATATTCAATGACCAATTTGAAGATGCCATAATGGGAAGCAGATGGGGATTGGACAGTGCAACAAGATATGGGGTAGTCATGTTGGCTCCTATGAGAAGATAACAACTAAGTCAAAACCTTAAAAGATGAGCAGATACAACCTGTGAAGAGAGATGAAAAGAATTTCAGGTAGAGGCAGCAGCATGTGAAAGGCCTGAGGCAGAAAATAAGATCTTTAAGGACCTAAAGGCCTCTCAGTAAATCTGGAGCAGAGTGGATAAGAGGAAGAGCTAGATTTGCCAGGGAGGAAGGGTCTCATCATGCAGAGCTTCGTGGCTGTGGGCAGGACTTTGGATGTTAGAAGGTTTATTAAGAAATCACTGATATTTAAGCACAGACGTAACACAATTCCAGGGAGCAACCTCAAATATGCTAACACTAGACTTCCAAGTTGACGGTCCCTACATTTTTCTGCTGGTTGGTTCATTTTCATTTTCATTTTGTTTTGTTTTGTTTTTATTAATTAGGCACTCTGAGTCTGCTGCAGGCTTGTGCCTCACATGTACACAAAGCCACGGTCTTAATTACAAGTTAGATAACTAATCAAACAACTCTTTAAAGGGAAAAAAAGCTTAACAAAATTTGAACCATGTGGTCATGATCAAATAAAAAATAACATGTCAGTACTTAGTAGTCGTTTTGAAGAGCCATCTTAAAGAAAAAATAAACTGTGACTTATGACCACTGGTGGCAGAAAGGCTACAGACTTTGTATGTGCAGAGTGGGAGAGGCATAAGATATTACCTTGGTTTTGACATATTACCAACAGAAAACGCTATTAAATACCCGAATGAGTTTCCTAGAGCTTCCACCTGAGTGTCTTAGAAATTCGATACTCATTTGTCTGGAGTAATTGTGGAGTTCCATGTCTAAGGTAAAAGAGATGGACTGGATTTTTTTTCAAGATTTTCCTGAGATGAAAAAGCTGTGAGTCCCCAAGAGTCTCTCATAAATAACAAACTGTACGGTAAAGAGAGATCAGAATTTGGCAATTAGTAGGTGTTCAATAGATGTTAACTGGTTTCTTAGTCATGAGTAAAATGATGAATATAGTATTTCTGGGGAGAGGAATATTGTCTGTTAATATCTGAATAATGGTGAGAATCAGATATTTAACAATTACCACCATACATAAGAAACATTCCAGGTAATACTGTGAAACATTCTCAGCAGCCGTGAGTCAGTCAAATGGAAGTTAATATGTTTTGAAGAACACATCACAGGTGAGAGATGTGGGCATCGGAGTCAGACGAAGCAGCAGTTAGCAGGAGGCAGCCAGTACGAGAGAAGGCCAGCCACAATACGGAAGCAATTGATTGTTAAGGGTAAGTCCCGCCAAGTCAATGGTGAAAGCCATGAAAAAGCCAGCCGAAGTCAAAGATGGAGCCCACGGTGGCAAAAGCCCCCTTGGAAGGAATCTGCTACTAGCACAGACAATAAATTGCCAGTCAAGCAGGGGATGGCTCAATGGAAAACATCTAAATCAGGGCAGGCCAGCCCACTGGCAGCAAGGCAAGCCAGGCAATGGGGTAGTCGCAGTGGATCCAAAGGCAGAATCAGTACATCCAGGGGAACATGAGATGGGCAATATCTGAGGCATGGGTTTAACTGAAGCTCCCCACCTGGCAAGGGCAATGCATTTGATTAGAACAGGAGAGCGGAGGATGGAAGCCAAGAGATGTGATTTGAGCTGTGCCAAGTGAGCAGAATGGTCTCTGAGGAAATATCAGCTTCCTACCAACTAGGAGGCTTCTGGCAGTGTGAGAGCTGCACACAAACTGCCAAGTGTAGCAGGGCAAGGATCATGGCAGCAGGCATGTAGGATGCACAGAGGGAACTGCTAAGCTACTACATTGAGCGCCAACGTACTCCGCTGGCATCCTGCAGCCCAGCATCCAAGCACAGCCTGAAAAACTGGAAGAGCACTGAATGAGGAGGCAGAAGTTGAGGTTTAAACTCTAGTTCTGCACTAACTATACCACCTTATATTAAAACTCTGCTTTGCTTTTGATAGTTCATTCCTTCTCATCACCCAGAAACTACAGGTCTCCCTCTCCAAACCAAATTCCTGAGACTGGAGCCCTGACCTGAGACTGGAGGTGATCCAAATGCTGACAGTCATCCTTATTGCCCCTATCCCACTCTGCATTTCCTGGTTGGATAAACATCTAAGAAAATGCTGGTTTTTTCTTCATCCATGCATGCTTCTCCATCTGCTTTTCAGTCTATGCTCTCACATACTGTGTCTGAAAGCCTGGACTAGGTCAGGTGCATTGGCTCATGCCTGTAGTCCTAGCACTTTGGGAAGCTGAGGCAGGTGGATCACCCGAGGTCAGGAGATGGAGACCAGCCTGGCCAACATGGTGAAACCCCATCTCTACTAAAAATACAAAAAAAAAAAAAAAAAAAATAGCCAGGTGTGACGGCACACACCAGTAATCCCAGCTACACGGGAGACTGAGGCAGGAGAATTGCTTGAACCCGGGAGGTGGAGGTTGCAGTGAGTCAAGATCACACCACTGCACTCCAGTCTGAGTGGCAGAGTGAGACTCCACCTCAAAAAAATAAAATAAAATAAAATGAAAGCCTGGACTACTCTCTATCACCTGCAGCCAGAACATCCTTTCCCAGAACTTATATCACTTCTGTGAGCACGAGAAGCTCTGGGTTGTGGTTATTCCAATTTGGTCCATTTATTGAATGAAAGCTATCTGTGCCATAGGCACAAGACACAGTTGCTTTCAAATTCTCCACTCAAACTTCTCTACCAGGAAGCCTAAAACTAAAACTGAGCATAAGCAAAACAATAGTTGGAAAAATAAAATTGTTTCCCATTATCTGGGCATATTATTGTTTCAAATGTCCACTTGTCCTTTCAAGGCCAAATGCTATCAGGACAGAGGTCACCTTTTCCTTTACATTCGTGATAATGTAAGAAATGTTCATGATAAGATGATTATCCTTAAAATACTCACAGCAAAGCTGAAATTACTCTTGATGAATACAGTTATACATGATTACCTAAGGAAGAACTTTCTTTCTTTTTTTTTTTTTTTTTTGAGACGGAGTCTCGCTCTGTCGCCCCGGCTGGAGTGCAGTGGCCAGATCTCAGCTCACTGCAAGCTCCACCCCCCGGGTTTACGCCATTCTCCTGCCTCAGCCTCCCGAGTAGCTGGGACTACAGGCGCCCGCCACCATGCCCGGCTAGTTTTTTGTATTTTTTAGTAGAGACGAGGTTTCACCGTATTAGCCAGGATGGTCTCGATCTCCTGACCTCGTGATCCGCCCGTCTCGGCCTCCCAAAGTGCTGGGATTACAGGCTTGAGCCACCGCGCCCGGCCAGGAAGAACTTTCTAGAGTACAAAAGCTCACTCCTACAGCCACTAGAGGAAGTATCTCCTATAATTCTCCCAAGGCAACCTCTTCTCGTCTCCCCTCTGACTTTCTTTCCTCTTCTCCTCTTCTTTCTCATCCTCTTTTTCTCTCTTTCCTATACAAAATACTCTGTTCATATGCCACATAAATTGTGTTTCATTCAAGACTGTAGCTGGAGAAGGAATTATTTTTGTATTCAGTGCCTGTCTATGTCCCCTCTGCTTCATCTGTCAATATTGCCAGAACATTAGAGCTAGAGGCTGTATAGGTCTTTGGCGGAGCAATTCTCTGAGGAACCTAGGGAAACTCTAGAATAAAAATGAAATACAGTGTGGCCAAATTTACAAATAGATACCCATGTGGGAACATTGTTTATGAAATCTTAACATTCAATTGATCCAAACCAGTGAGGGTTGTCCTAACATCATGCAAAATTATTGGATCACTGTATTACAATCTCGTTTATATCCCTTGATTAGATAGATAAGCTACCATGAATCAGACCAACCATAATTTAAACATTAGCCGGTAGGTCAACAGTCATATGGACAAATTTCAGGTATCAAGAACAGAAAGGGAAGTGCCACAGTGAAAACAGAAATGGATTGTGGGGAGATGAGAAGATTGCAGTCTAGAACAGCAGAGACACTTGATCACACTTTTCATCTTTTATCCTCTACACTACTTAGCTCTTACGAGCTATCAAAACCATTAGTTAAGAGACAGAGGCTGGCGCGGTGGCTCAGGCCTGTAATCCTAGTACTTTAGGAGGCCGAGGCGGGCGGATCACGAGGTCAGGAGATCGAGATCATCCTGGCTAACACAGTGAAACCCCATCTCTACTAAAAATACAAAAAAATAATTAGCCAGGCGTGGTGGTGGGCGCCTGTAGTCCCAGCTACTCGGGAGAATGGCGTGAACCCAGGAGGCGGACTTTGCAGTGAGCGGAGATTGCTCCACTGCACTCCAGCCTGGGCGACAGAGGGGGACTCCGTCTCAAAAAAAAAAAAAAAAAAAAAAAACGAAAAAAGAGAGCTTCGGGATAGCATTCTTAAGTTCTGCGCTGACATCTCTGAGAACTTAGGTAACATGAATTACTTTCGGGTTTGCTTCATGATATTTCTAACAACAAACTACAAACCATGAGGCAGGATACAGAGTTTCTAAAAGATTTATTGTAAGATTCATATGAATACTATCCATTACTAATATTATTGTATTAGTCTGTTCTCACGATGTCAATAAAGACATACCTGAGACTGAATAATTTATAAAGGAAAGAGATTGAATGGACTCACAGTTCCACATGGCTAGGGAAGCCTCAGGATCATGGAGGAAAGCAAAGAAGAAGCAAAGGCATGTTTTACATGGCAGCAGGTAAGAGAGCTTGTGCAGGGGAGCTCCCATTTATAAAACCATCAGATCTCATGAGACTTATTCACTACCACGAGAACAGTATGGGAGAACTTCCCCCATGATTCAGTTACCTGGCCCTGCCCTTGACACATGGGGATTATTACAATTCAAGGTGAGATTTGGGTGGGGACACAGCCAAACCGTAGCAATCATGTATATTAAAATACTATTATTCTCTATCGCAACCTTGTGATTTCCCAAAACCATGTAACAACTAATCTCTTATTCTAGGACCAGGCAGGGACCTGCTCCTGTTCCGACTTTATTTCTAATACCAACCCATCCCAGCTCTATCTTAGCAAGTGTCTGACTGTTTACACAGCACCAGAGCAATAATAATGACAATAATTGCTTGACTACTAGGCTGTCCAGAACAAAATTTGAGGTGAGAGTATCAGGAAGCCCCAGGACTTGTCTTTTCTTTTGTACTGACTTGCAAGAGTCAAAACTGCACAGTGTAGCTTTGGCTATTGAGAATATTGGGGAGTGGACAGATGTTGATGTGGTTGAATGAAAATGAGTGAAGAAGTAAAAGGACTCTGAAAGTAATTAATTGAAGGAAATAATATGTGCACCTGCTATGAAAAAGTGAAATATATATGATGTATTTACATACATGCATTTTGTTTTAAGACAGTATCCTGCTTAAACTCTTTCATGACTTCCATCTCTAAAACATTAAGTCAATATTCTTTAAAATGTTTTTTTTTTTTTTTTTTTTTTTCTGATTAGGCTTTCCATGATCTGGATCCAGCTATTTGCCCAGAGTTAAGGGTGCTCTCAAACCTCCCTCAAGCTTGAGCCCTACACATGTCTGATCTGGCCATATTCTGCTTCATATAGTTCCTCAAATATACCATAATTTATTCTCTCTGGTCATTTCTCTCTGGAATATCTGCCCAAAGCTTCTTCTTCTATTGACTACCTCCTACTCATGCTTTTAAATTCTACTTAAAGGCCATTTCTGTGATCTCCCTGTATACTGCAATATTTTCTATCTGCTCACTATGCCCTTAGTGTTTCTCCATCATAGCACTAATAGCTGTTGCCAGATCAATGCCTGTCCCCTTCTGGGGAATAAAGGAAAGATGATGTCTGTTCTATGGACCTCTGTGCCAGCTTGCTATTTTGCAATATTCTTATTAGAGAATAGAGGCAGTTCTCCCATCCATGCTTTGAATGACTCAAAGAAAATACCCATTGCCTGTGCTCAGTAAAAACAATCTAGTTTAGAAAAGTAGGATTTGGGCCACCATGACTGTTGGAGCAGCCAGTATGTTTGTGTCTATAAAGCTTGACATAGACAGACCTGTTTTTGTCCATTCCTCTTGGGATTTGAGTAAAGATTGTATATTGCTTGGATTTTTGAAACTAAAGAAACTCTATAGTCAGAAAGTTGAGAAACCAGGGCAGGAATAATCAGATTATTATTTAATCTTATCTTGAATAGAGAATAAAGGGCACTTTGTTAAAAAATACCCTTGTGATTGAATTCTGCCTCTCATCTCTGAATGTTTGTTCACTGTGATTAAAAATAACTAATTAATGAATTAGAGTGAAGAAAGAAAAAAGGGTATTCCCCATTCTAACTAATTTCTTAAAACAGCCTAGTATCTAACATAGCGTTTGGCACATAATAGGCTCAGTAAATATTGGTTGATTGAATGAATGTTGAAATGTCATTGGAGAGTATGTCATACAGAATCAAAATTATCAATAAAGTTAACATACATTTTTCTCTTCTATTATTCTTTTTACCCAATTGGTATTGTCACATTATCAGAAAGGACAGAGATTACTCTGATAATGCTTTTCTTCTTTAAATTTTTTTAAGATCTGTATTATTTTCCACCACAAAGTCAACTGTGGCCATTCATGTTATACAAAACATATGTGTTTTGATTCATTTTTTTTGCAAAATTCCAAAAATCATTTGATATAATAGGAGCTGATATATGAGATTGATATGATTCCAAATGCGCTTACTGGCTCTGGAAAGTAGAAAAGAGAAACTAAAACATAAGTGACAATCATAGAATAGGCCTTAGCCCTAAAATATCTGAAAGTCCCCACAGTGAAGGACATCTAAACAATACAGCATAATACAATGGAACACACACATACAGGATTAGGAAGGATTAGGGGAGACTCTGACACTGATTCTCAGAGTGCTTCTTTGGCTTAACTTAATCACCTGCAGAATTAAATCTATACAAATGCAGGTTGGTCTATGTGCAGGGAATGTTTCTTGTCTGTAGAACCTATCGCTATAGGGTCATAACCTTACTCAGAAACGCTTCTGAAACATTTCACCTCAGGACACACTAATCCCTGACATGTCTCACCCTCAGGGATATAGCAATCCTCATCCTGACACTATCCACAAAGAATCACTTCGCATTCTAATATCTACCTCAGACATATCTCATCTGAAGACCCCAAAGAGCTACAGGCCTAAGTCTTCAGTTTGAGAGTGAAGTGTCTCTCCCACCACCATGACCAGTCTGTTTGTTTTACGTTCAGTCCATACAACGTTACCCTCAGTACAGCAGATTTACAGACATGGAAACCTAGGTTTAGAATACCACCATGCTTGGGATCCTTTCTTGTGAGTGTTGCTGCTCTGTGACATGCGGTGTTGCACTCGGTAAGATCCTCTTCTTACCTGTGACAACTAGCATTATTTATAAAAGACCATTATGGCATGAAAGAATGAGTGTATATTCAAGAAGTTGATAGGCATTGCCACCTTCTGCTTCTAGGATCCAGAGAAGATTGCAAACAAATCAGTATCTTTGCCCCCACAACCCAAAACAGATTTCCTGCAGCTTCTTCTTGAGGGAGTGAAAGCTGCTTAGAGCAGCGTGTAAATTCATGGCAAGAAGCAATAAAGGTGAGTTTTATACATTCCCATTATTGCTTCTACGTCTTTGCAATAATGTTTATTGACATGTTTGAACAGAGCACAAGCTGCAGTTCGGTTCAACTGCCTGTGAAAATGGGACATTTGTCAAGAAACAAACCTCGCAGTTTTTAGTGGCTCTGACAGTGGGTATTAGAAAGGATATTGATGGGGAAAAAAGAGAGAATAGGCAGGCCTATGGGGAGAGTGTTAAGGAATATACTCAGCACAGATGCCTGCAGTGGAGGAAAAGGGGATAGCTGAGGATGTAAAATGGAACACTGACCACATTGAGTGACTGCCAGTTGCCTTGAAGCATGTGTGTTTCTGTGGGAAACATCAACAAAAGCTCCATTTGTCTTGTAAGGAAGGCCCCTACAGTGATGCTTTCATTTGGGATTTGACTCCCACTTTGCTTCTTTCCCCTGCAACAGTCTGTCGCCAATGATAACCCAGTTCTTAGAGTGTGTGTATCACTCTGTCCTTTAGGGTTCTCACAAACTAAAAAGTGAGCACAATATCTATTTAGCGTATTACCTGCTTTTAGTTATTAAATAAAATCATGCAGTCTTTCCTTGGGAACATACTTATTGGGGGTATGAGGTATTGTGTTAGATGCTAGGGTTGTGCATAGACCTTTCGCACAAGGAATCTGCAGTTTAGTACCAGTATATGCTGCATTCATTAATAAAACAGAGTAGCACTCACATACTGAGGAGCAAGAATTTCTACAGTCCTGGAGTTACATTGTTTTTTCTCTCGCTGGTAACCTAAATGACCGGTAAAATGTTGGGGTCTAAGTAGGCCTTTAACAGATACACACTGATATCCCAAATGCAAATGTATTTCAAGTGCTCAAGGTGATAAAACGAAAGTTACTCACAGCAATTTTCTTCTCCTTGTTTAGATCAGCACTTCCAAATCTCAGCAATTCAAGGAATTGCATCAGGGCCATCTTTGCAGCCAAACTACCAAAATTCCAAGACAGCTTCCTAAGCCTATAGAGCCTGACCCTCGTGAATCAAATCAGCACCCTCTTTCTCCCAAAGCTCAGCAACATGTTTAATTAGGGGGAGAGTTTTACTTTCTTAATATGCAATATAAAAAGAAAGGCGATAACAAGACGGATGGTAATTAGTTATTGACAATGGAAGACATTATGCCTATGATGGCATACTACAGGGATAAGATTGTTTTGTCCTAGAAATGTCATTCCTATCTATCAACAAAGTCCAAGAGACGAGTTGTATCAGAACAAATTGAAGTTGAGAGGAAACTTAACTACAAGTTGGCATTAGTTTCTGCCATCCATGAGTTAACAAAATTCCAAAGTTATAATTTCACTTACATTCTATAACATACTATTCCAGCTAAATTTTTATTTCTTCTCTTTCTCCAGCCTTTCTAAATGTGTAGCTTAGCATTTCATTTCAGACTTGCAAAAGCCCTGAGATTCTTTTATATCTTTTCCTTCCCAGAGCTCTTTGTAAGTAAATCAAATGTGTCTTCACTATACCATACCCTGCATTTAGCAGACAAACTCTCAGAGTGTACAAGGGGTGTAAGCTTAACAGAGTTGTTAATCAATATGTGGGCAGAAAGGCACTTATAAAACATACTGCTTGATGATGACATCCAAGATCAAGTTTCACCAGTTTATCATGGTCTGCAAAATGCTGTAGCGCTAATAAAATTCTAACCTAGTTCAGACTACTGCAATAGCACTACCTCTTGTTTCTTTTTACTTAGTACCCATCACCTCCTTATAATGTACATTGTAAATTCTACCTTGAGGCCATTTACATTTTGACTGTGGCTCAGAAAATAGAAATGAAATTTTTATTGACATATAGATGTCTCAACTAATGCTCACTTTGGAAGGCAGGTATATTGAGGTGTTGCGGATGTGTGTACATATATGTGTGTTGGTGAGAATGAGAGAGTGAGAGCAAAAGGCAGCAAGTGAGTATGTATGCATGTGAGTCTGTGAGGAAGAGAAAGAGAAAAAAGAAAGAAAAAACACAAGAGGAGTGGGTGGGGGGAGAGGAATGGAGGGAATGGAGAGAGAGAAGGAGAATGAACATGTTGATCAGAAATTACCTGGCTCAGAAAAAGTAACTTACTGATAAATGATTATCCATTTAGAGGTAACCAGTGTCAGCAAATGCGGCCTTAAATTAATCTATTTGCCAATCCTTTCAGATCTCTTACACAGGATAGTAGAAGGCAAGTCGACTCAGCCATGTCACAGAGTCTCTCATAAACTGTAATAAATTGCCATAGATTTCATTTCACATTTCAGCAATTCTGGCCCTAATGTGATGAGCAGAAAAGGGTGGGGGTTGAGTCCCAATGTTGAAAAGGAACATTGAGATAGAAAAGTACCTACCCTCACTCTGCAAGGATGCCTTTCAGTCAGAACTCAAAAATTCAGGCAGCAAAGGTTCACAGAGGCAAAATTCATCAGTGATGACTACACTAGACTAGGAATCAGAAGTTATGGTTTTACCAGTTACTGGAAGAGATCCCTTGGGCAAGTCACCAAAGTGAGGAAAGAGTTACCTAGAAAGTTGTTGAAAACAATGAAATGAGATTTTATGTATGAATGCACACTGCAAAAAGAATGTTACATAAATACAGATCTGTAAGTCAATAACTTGCCTATCATGTGCCAGTGGCTATACAAATGCAACGGCTCTCAAAGTGCTTACCATGTAATGGGCATGTGAGAGAACTATAAACATTCTTTTAGGAAACATTTTGGTCACAGCTAGACTTGAAGCAAGTGCAAAGTGCTTTAGAAATACAGAGAAGAATATAGTTTTTAATGCAAGGCAATATTATTATTGTGGCTCACTGACACATCATTAACATGTCAATCTCCTTCAGGAATTTGTTAAATTACTTGCACCTCAACATTGAAAACTTGTTTGCCTCTTGGCTTCCTTAATGAAAACAATGCAGCACCGGCAATTAATAATAAAAATAAACACTATAGTAAATTTAATGTCTGAGGCTATTACATATTTCTACATGTCATTACTCTAATAACTTGGTATAAGCATGTAATTGTAATTATTATTTGGCACTTACATGAACTCTCCTTTAGGGAACTGCTTTTAAAATAGACTAATATTGTTCATTGGTTAAGTAGATCAAAGAGAGATGAAAAAGCATTAACTAACTCACTTGATTGATTCCTGGAGCATGTACTCACACCTGCAATGCCTGACCACTCCTGACACTAGATAAGGCCTTAAGTTGTAGATAAAGCCTAAAAAGTAAAAGCTTGGTACATTTTCAGACTGTTCACTTTTATCTAGTTACTAAGTTGGCCAAAAAAAAAAAAAAAAGTGATCTAAAAATAATTGTCTTTTTCTTCTGTCTTTGAGTACCTATAGTGGGTACTCAAAAAAATGGAATTGAATGTGTTGATTAAAATGATTTTGGGGATGATCAATTATAAGCCCCTCCACACACACCAAAAGAACCCAGATATTTTTGCTAGACTGTATAAACACATCTTTAAGTTAAGACTCCAGCTATCCTGGAGGAAGTATGAGAAATGCTGGAAAGGGCTGAAAGAAGTTAAATCTCCTACACTTACTTTTCTAAGATAATCACAGCACATCAGTATCCAACAGTCACTGACAAAGATGCATTGCTGCTTCTGGAAATATCACCTGGCGGTTAAGGAAAAAGCCAGGCACTTCATTCTACTCCATCATTTGGTTTACAGTGTTTGGATTTGTAGCCACAGCTTTATCCTTTGCCAAAGATCCATACTGCACGCTGTCATTCACACTGCCAGACTGCAACGTCTGCCAGAATTTATGGCTACCACACTGCTCCCTCACTGCTAAGAGCAGATGGCAAGGCTGAGGGACAGCAGACTGCCTAAGGGCAGAGACAAGGGTGTGGGGAAGAGAGAATGTGGTAGCCACAGGGACACTCTTCATTCTCTAATAAGCCTGGGAAAGTTGACTTCCATGAATGTCTATTCTTTCCTTAAAGGATTGTATCGGGTAAACTAAGATTAATAGTGAGCATCAGGAAGTTTGGGGAACTCTTAAAATTGATTGCAAAAGGTTTGGTAGTGTTTATAGATTTGTCTTTTCTGAGGAGATCTAGCTCCATAGACATTGTAAGATAGTCTTGACCTTCTTTCCCCGGCCTTAAAGTATGGCATATCTCTCTGTATTGCTATATGAGGGACAAGTCTGTTGAAACATTCTCAACCATTCGGACAGATTCTGCTTAGGACAGACTTAAAAAAAAAATGGTTTTTGATTCATGAACAAGTGAGAGTAAAATATGAATCAAAGACCTCATAACAAGAAATTCTAAAACAGATTTAGCATAAATTGCAATAAGAAAACTTATTGGCGATATCCAGAGACTGGATGCTTCAGGTGGTGTCATCTTTGTACAACAAAAGGTAGTGAGGGATCTTCATAGCAGTGGGGAAAAAATAAGAAAAGCAACTGACATCTATTCCCACCACTTCATCATCTATCACTGAGTGGAAAGCATATTGAGGGAAGAGGGATGAAATAAATAGGAGATTTCAAAGAGAAGGTGTGAGACGGGTTCAAGCAAATTAAAGGCCTAGTGTATCCTTATTCACATGCTAGCTCTTCTGGCTAGCTTTCCCTGACTTCAACATCCATAGATAGGTGGCACATCTCCCTTGCTACTGCCATGACATTCAAATCCCACTCTAGTACTGCACTTATCAGGCACTGTGTATCTCTTTACATGTCTATCCCTCTCTCTAGTTTGTGTGCTCCCCAAAGATATGTATTTTGTCTTAATCATTTTTTAGTCCATGGTGCTTAATATATAATGGATTTAATACATGCCATTAAACAAATGTGCAAAATAGGACATTTCTGACAATTTCACTGATATTTAATGATGGAGCAGAACTAGCAGTATGACCTTGCATGGTATACAATACACAACCACAATTGTAGTCTCTGCATACACATCCACATAAAACTTACTTTTAGATTCAGCCCACACAGTGTATTATAACTATACTGCCATTTTGGTTAAGTAAGGAAAAAGTAAAAAGATGGTCAATTTATGTTAGTGGCTTAGAATTCCCTCCCTTCCTCCCACCCTCCCTCTCTCCCTTCCCCGTCCCTCCCTCCCTCCCTCCCTTCTTTCCTTCCTTCCTTCCTTCCTTCCTTTCTCTTTCTCTCTTATTTTCTCTAATCCATCAAAATTCTATATATTTTAAACTTCAAAGTTCAAAGAATGATTTGAATTCCTAAAAGTCCAGCCCCATAGTTTTTTCATATGAGGAAACTAAAGCTCAGAGAAAGGAAGTGACTTGGCCAGTGTCACCCAATCAATTTGTAGCAGGACCCAAAGGCAGAGACTCAGGTCTTCTGATCTTAATCTTTCCACAGTATCAAGCTTGTACAATGTTTAATATACATCCCAAAACACAATAAAATAAACATCAATGGTATAATGACACTAATATTGTCAAGCCTTTAAAAATATTCTAAACTGTGTCAGTTAATTGTACAAATCTCTCTGGTTCTGCATCTTCCCATAGGAATTTAGAGGTTTTAACATTTCCAGGAATAGAATAAATCCAGGATAATAAACACGTGGCAGAAAAACAAACTCTGCACATAGGGGGTAATGAAATCAGACTGAACACAGTAAAGGGTAAGCTGAAGACAATGTATAATTGGTAAATCAGTATGACAAGGCTGGCATTCCTCCCCATCTGTGTCCGTTGGCGTGGCTCCCCACACTTGCCTCTCTGAATTGTCTGAGAAGGTTTACAGTATGCTTGAAATGCCCCATTACTCTTTGTACCTGTAAATGCAAAGCTACTGTATGGTGCATCCCGAGGGTGGGAATTCTACCACCCATATTAGCAACTGGAAAGAGTGGAGGCATTGTTTAGTCACTTCAATCTCAGTCACTCCAACAATTCTATACCAGTGTTTTAAACAAGGGGTGGTACCATTTGCTGGGAGTGTTTGGAAATGTGTAGGGACTTTTTAATTATCACAGTAACTGAGGGCTTCTACTGGCACTTAATGACTAGGAATGACAGAAGCCCCGCAATGCAGGGGGCTGTCCTGAACAACAAAGAACTGGCTTACCATAAATGCCACAAGCAGCCCCCACCTTGAGAATCACTGAGAGTATCCTGAGCTTCTGTGCCCTCTAGTCGCTCAATCAAGGAAAATCAAGAAGCCTGTGTCAAGCTTCAGGTATGGGAAAGCTCCCAAGCTTGCCTTTTGCTTGAATGGAGATGAAAGGTCTGTTGAATGAGAGATGCAAAATTTTAAAAAATATATTAGGTAAAGATTCATTTCGGGTTTGCCTGAGGGTACTAGGAGTGTTTGGCTAAAGATGGTCTTGACAACTTCACTCCTTAAGAGTCAAAAGACTATTTAAAGCATAAAAGTTTCCCGATGATTAACCTGGAAATTCTAATGAGTCAATATATTTGAAGGTAGGGAAATCAGGGTGCCATCTCTGAAGCACAGTGGGAGAGTGTAAACCTGGACCTTCCTAGATATATAATGTAGGACAACTCCCAGTTACCACGGACCAGCCATGTGAAAATGAAAACACCAGCATATCTGAACACAGAACACAGCGCATCACCAACTTCACCTGGGATATACTTCTGAAATATAAGCCACCTTTGTGACCTTCACAGCTTTGCCAGTGAAGTGTGCAGTGCCACTCTAACCTCAACCTTTTGCTAGTTTATCTTGAATTTGTGAGGATCATCTTCGGTTTTCAGACCCAGCCCACCAGACTTACTCTTTCAGTCACCAGATTCATGGTTCAAGGAAGAAATCATGATTTTGTTTTCAATTCAACTTAGAAAACATTTATTAAACAATCACTCTTTCTTGGACTGCTTTGTGGTATATACAATAACACATCATTCATCCATGAAGTATTTATTGAATGTCTGTCCCTTGCTAGGTCCTATGCAATAGTCAATAGGCAATATAAAAAATGAGTAAAATTAGGAGATAACCTGTCCTCAAAAAATTCACACTCTTATAGAGAAACAATGGGTAAGATTCTTAGAGAGGGCTTATAAAGTCTTGGGCCGAGTTTTAAAAATTCCAATGAACTAGATTTAGAACCGTGGGGAAATGCAAGAAAATATTTCATGAAGAAACAGTGAGTTAAGTGCATATGCTTTCTTCCTCATTACTCATTTTCTGCAGTTCCATTCATAGTTCTCCTATGTCTGAAAACCTCTACATTTAAAGACCCTAGTCTTCTAAGCATCCACTTCATTCTAGACTGTACCATACATTTTAGAATTTAATTAAATGCTGTCTTGAACCACTCTGTATTTTCGTTATGTAACTATCTCTGTCTCCAGAGACACATGGTAGTCACTCTGAGTGTAGAAGCCACACTGTCTCTACTTTCTGTAGCTCACACAGGGACGTGCAAAGAACTGTGCATGCAGCTGATCAGACACATACTGCCTGATGGCTTGTTGGCTTGAATAGAAAAAAAGATGAGAAATTAGAGATGAAGATGAGGATTTGGGAGTTGTCAACAAAGACTGCGAGTGCAGTTGTATTTGAAAGTCATTGCAGCAACCATAATGCTTGAGCATCGAGCATAGGACCTTGTACAAAGTAGGCACTAAAGAAATAGTTTTTGAGTTTAATTGATAAGAGACTTAGTATTTCTATGGTGATTTCCGGGAAGCTAGACTGCTTCTGGGAAACATGTCATTTGCAGGAGGAGAGATCTGTAATTTTCTGTTCAAAGTTTGGCTCCTAATAATGGAGGTCACAGAACCTCCATTATCTTGCCCTAAATTGACCCCTTTTAATACCATGACAAAGGATTAATCAGGTTTGTCCTTCCTAGAACCACTGTGAATTGCTAAGAGAATGTGCGTATTTGTTTCTTTTCTTTTCTTAGAGTTTTAAAGTAGCTGACATTGTCTGCCTGGTTTGTCTGCCGGGTTCTCTCTGATTTTGTTTCCAGTTGAGGCCAGGATACGGCTTTCTTCATCTATGACTCACAATTTTTGGCTACTGCTCCTTATGATTGCTGCACCCCCATCTCATATCTCATTACCCCCCTCCCATTAAAACTTGTTTAACCAGGTGTAGTGTTTTTTATCTTTCCAATGTAACCACAGTGCCTAGCACAGTAACAGAAACGTAGTAGGCAACATTTGTTAAGTAAATGACATGCTTTTTAATGAAACTGCCTTTTTAAGATTTTCCTGCCTATTCACACCCGATTCGGCTTATGTGCTTTAAAATGTGGATTCTTAATCTTCTCTTAGGCTCTTCTACACAGAAGTACCAATCTTAGAATAATTGGTCTTGGACCTTTTAACATCCTGCATTTCAAATTCTGTTCACTGTCTGCATAGCTAAACCTACACATGCTCTCGTTGATCCACTATCAGTAAAGTGGGAGTCTGATTACAAATGAGGTTGACTGTTTTTTATATCTGTCATATCTTTAGCCAGAATTTAGGAAAGTGGGGAGAGGATCTAATTTACTTGCTTCTATTTAGTGAAGTGTGTGTGTGTGTGTGTGTGTGTGTGTATGCATCTTATGGGAGAGAGGGACACAGAGGACATTTACATTCATGAAGCTCAAGTCTTGCTTCCTGTCTGTCATTTACAGCCTGTTGAGGGCATCCCAGAGATGAGAGGTAAAGAAGTCAGTACACTCGGGTTAGGATCTTTGAAGGAATGAGAGCAAAACTGCTATTCATGGAGATCAGAGTTCATACTCTTTCTAACCTACGCTTTCTTCTGACCAAGTTCCTGTTGGCAGCCAGTTTAGGAGCAAGGCCTAGAGCATAAGAGAGATAAAGTAGTGATTGTGCCATCTGCAATTCATCCTGAGGAACTGTTATGTGAGCACACATACATTTAAATATTTGAAAAGCATCTTTTAAAATGAGTATCAAAATGACAAATAATGTAAGTCAGAGAAAAATGCCCCGGCGTTTCCCTATCTCCCTTTCCTCATTATGGAGATAAATCCCAGATGAATTTTTAGACAGCAGAGGGAGTGGAAAAAAATACTAGTAATCACAACCACAATGGCAAGAGAAATGTCTGCAGAAACCTGCCGGCCTGGAAAAGCAGGGTCTTCAGTCTTGCTTGCTGTTTGCAAGTGTAAAAGCAGAACCCAGGAGACTTTTCCAGGCCTGGGGAGGAGACTGGTGCTGAGTCAGGGGGTGGCAGGGGTGGGTAGGGGAAGTGAGAGGCTTGTTTATTTCAGGTCTTCTCTACTGATAGCTTGAACTTCAAGGGATTTGGAAGTTTGATTCAGATTAGTGTTCCAAAGCAAAGCTGTTTCTCACAACCTAATCCAGTCCACTTATGTATGTAAAACTACAAGGGGAACTGCAAGAAAATAGGCTCTCTAGGGAGACTCCCAGCCTCACTGCCAGAAAACGGTGCAGAAGCCAGCCAGCCAGAGGAAATGCCAGCCCTAATGAATCTTTCCCTGGTTATGACCAGAATCCTAAAGCATCGAGGGCTGTAAAAAAGAGGGGCAAGGTCTAGTCAGACTCTCGGGAGATTCTGAGACCAGGCTTACAAGGAGAAAGAGTGAGTGGACTTGAGTTCACAGATAATTTGTAAACCTGCCTCTTCCTCAGACATCCAGGGTGCAGAAGTTGTGGATTTGGATATTCCAGAATCTGACACAGCTGTGTGAACTGCCTGTTTGCCCTTCTGTTGGGTTTTCTGGTGGCTAATACCAGGGTAGCCCAGCTCTGGGCAGTGTCCAGACAGACACCCAGCTGCAATGTTATTTTAAATGCAAGTTTGTGTGTTGCCTCTAAGAAGAGCTGTGAGAAGTACAGATGAAATGAACGCCATCACTTTGAGTGCAGCATCTGCATAAATCACTGTCCAGTGCATTCATTCCTGGTGACAGATTAATTCCTTTCTCAGGTTTTGCTTAAGAGTGTACCATGGAATACTAATACCATTCCCCAGAGACGGGGGGAGAGAGAGATGGAGGGGGAGGGAGGGAGAAGGACTGAGGGAGAGGAAGGGGGAAAGATAGGTAAAGAGAAAGGAGGAGGAGAAAGGGGGAGGGGGGAGAAGCAGAGAGGAGGCAGAGAGAGAGAGAGAGAGAGGAGAGAGAGAGAGAGACTCAGATGTCTCTCTTAGCACAGTGAACACTAGGATGACAGCGTGTTAAACGAGGAGGGGTTTCCAAGTTTCCCAGCAGAAGAAGCTCATGTGAAAATTGTGTTGTAGGGTGTAGATTGTGGGGAAAATCTGAGCCACTCAGGATGTGTTTCTGCACTCTGAAAAGCTATGGGATGTGGTCTGACACTGATAGCTATTCTGGGATCTCAGCATTCGTCCATTCTCAGCCTCTCTCTTTAGGCAGGGGAGGACTATCATCCACGGAAGGAAAACAGAGCATATGATTTAATGTCACTCAATTTTAAAGATGTGAAAGAAAATATTCCCCAGAAGTATTCCATTGAAAACAGCTATGAGAAACATGCCAAGTTCATAGAAATGTAAGACAGGAGAAGTGAGGCAGGATGGGAGGGGAAGCATTTTACCTCCCAGGACTTGTTCCTCCCTGGGCATGTTTCTAAGCCGGCTCCTGAAAAATGACTGTGATGGTATTTGCAGTTTATCAAGTCTTCTGGCAGAAGTGTCAGGCACAGAGAACTCACTTGTCACTCCAACGTTTCCTGGCATTTGCTAACCACAACGAGGAACGGAGGGCAAAAGGATTACAGAATTAAGCGGCACTGGTACAGCAGCTGGTGAGGGGCTGAGATTTAGCTGTCACTTTGAAGAAAACTCCATTTCATTTTGTGATTTGGAAGAAGTGAAAGTTAAAATAGAGGGGCTGGGCTGAGGAAGGGCCCAGACTTCCTCAGGGTCTGCAAGGAAACATCAGAGGTACTCTCAGCACTTCAAGGGGTTTCGACTATTGGTTTGCTCCATCTACTTATTTTTCCTCTGGATATCAAGAGAAACCCACCACATTCCAGCGAGGTCCCACTTCCCAGCAGCGATAAAATTGTGAGATGAAGCATTTGACTCTATCAGAAAGGTTCTCCAGGCCCTTTGCCAAGTCCATGCCTGTGCCTGTGTCTTCCTTTACCTGGAGCACTGCTCCTTGCTCAGTGTGCCTGATCCATGTGTTTCTGTATCTCTATTAAAATCCAGGTTAAGCATCCCCTTTTAACACCCACCTGCTGCCCCAAAAAAGTCTCGAACTCTCCATCAGCTGCATTCCCGATGTAGCTACCCAATTGCCATTTTGTCTGAAGTTGCCCATTATTTGCTTTTCTGCAGAACTCCAAGTTCCTCAAGAGCTATATTAAGTATTCAATAAGCTTTTCTGAGGATCACCTGTGTGCTCTGCACTGAGTATCAGTACAAAAATGTATAGAACATAGCCCCAATGCCCAGAAGACAGCCTATACCTTGCACATATGGAATGCATATTTTTAACACATAAAAATAAAAGTTTTTAAAATGCTCTCTCCTCCTAACTTGATCGAACTATTTCCTAGGATGTGTGATTGTTGAAATCTATTTGAATATCAGTAGGGAAGAAGATAACTTTACTTCTGTGAGTATGTGTATATTAATCTGGCTCTTTGATTATGGTGATATAGGCTATGTAAGACAAAACTAGACAAAATTTGGATTGTGCATTCTTCCATACAATGAAGCTTTTAATGGGTGATCAAAAATAGCCTGTGAGTGAAAAAAATGAGTATTTTTTTTTAATTTTTATTTTTATTTTAAGCTCCAGAGTACATGTGCAGGATGTTCAGGTTTGTCATATAGGTAAACATGTGCCATTGTGTTATGCTGCGCCTATCAACCCATCACCTAGGTGTTAAGCCCAGCATACATTAGGTATTTTTCTTAATGCTCTCTCTTCCCACACCCCATATCCCAACAGGCCCCAGTGTGTGTTGTTCCCCTCCCCGTGTCCATGTGTTCAAAAATGAGTAAATTTTTAAGGAACACACATAGGGGTCTGAGGGAACACTGGTGATGCTAAATAGCAGACTCCTCCTTATTTTAAAAGGAGGAGTTTCTTTAGCTAACGATGAGTGCAAGATTAACCTTTTATTATCTTCTCCATAGAATTTCTGGAAAGAGAAGTGAATGACCTTATGCAACTGGTTGACAGTGCTTTCAACACAAGACTAATAAGCCTGCTGTTAGAAAGCAACTGCACTCAGTGGTTCCATTATCCTTCTCTTGCATATGGACTTGTTATTCACTGTGTTGTCATTCCTGTAACAGCAACGTTTTCATTTTGAATTTTTCATTAAATTTTTTTCTCATATTCAGCTTTTAGGAAAAAACAGTTAAATCATAATAAAAGAAGCTTGTGTCAGGGATTTATTCAGAAGATTAACTTTTTAGTATGGGTTATACTGGTAAATATTCAACTCAATCCTCTGGAATTTTCTTCATGAAAACACAGAGTAAGAGAATTGCTCAAAATAAAACAAATCAATATCTTCGAGGCTTAAAAAAATGAATCATTGTACTGTGTACCATGTAGTTAGGCAGGAAAATCAAAAAATCCTTTACTGAAAACATTTTTATGCCAATGGTTAGAATTAAAACAAAACTTTATTTAGTGTTCAATTAATTAGCAGTCCCAATTCACCATTCACCGGCCATTTGAATTTCTTTCTTTCTTTTTCTTTTTTTTTTTTTAACACCCATACACTGATTCAGTCACTCTTTCAATCAACGTTCTTTGGCATTCTGTGCCAAGAATGGAAAGAACAACATAGGTCCTGTTACCAGGTCACTCATCAACTAATGAGAAGGCATTACAACAAATAATATTGATATGGTTTGGCTCTGTGTCCCACCCAAATCTCATTTAAAATTGTAATCCCCGAGCACTGAGGAAGGGACATGGTGGGAGGTAATTAGATCATGGGGCAGTTTCCCCCATGTTGTTCTTATGGTAGTGAGTGAGTTCTCAGGGGATCCAATGGTTTATAAGTGTGGCACTTCCCCCACCATGCCTCCTGCTTTGCCATGGTAAGATGCACATGCTTTCC
The DNA here is from genome assembly GCF_009764315.1 of Trachypithecus francoisi. Taxonomy (NCBI): domain Eukaryota; kingdom Metazoa; phylum Chordata; class Mammalia; order Primates; family Cercopithecidae; genus Trachypithecus; species Trachypithecus francoisi. Next base: position 71,234,642 of record NW_022681453.1, on the reverse strand, counting down.
CTTTGCCTTCCACCATGATTGTAAGTTTCCAGAGGCCTCCATAGCCATGCAGAACTGTGAGTTAATTAAACCTTTTTTTCTTCATACATTATCCAGTCTCAGGTAGTTCTTTACAGCAGTGAGAAAATGGACTAACACAGATATCAAGATGCCATCTGCGAGACAAGACAATTGTGTGCAAAGTTGAGTCCTAAGAACTAAATGTGTTTTTGTCCTCTCCAGATTCATATGTTGAAGGGTAAATCCCCAATGTGATGGTATTTGGAGATGGGACTTTGGGAGGTAATTAGGTCATAAGGTCATGTAATCCCAGATGAATAGCATTAGTGCCCTCATAAGAAGAGACATGAGAGAGATGTTCATTCTTTACTCACCGCCATGCAAGGATCCAAGGAGAAGATGGCCATCTACAAATTGTGAAGCAGCCCCTCATCAGATATGGATCTGCAAGTACCTTGATCTTGGACTTCCCATTCTCCAGAATTTTGATAAGTAAATGATTCTTGTTAATGCCACTCAGTGTATGAGATTCTGGTATAGTAGCCCAAAATGACTAAGATGTTCAGTGGTAACATAAGACACAGAAAATATGCAGGATGAGAAAACTTCAGAGAACTTTTTCTGTTGAACTTTAAGATGAGAAAGGACTTCTCAATTGAATTAGATAAACAAGAAGTAGGCTTTCTAGTTGAAGGAGTCAGAATATGCCAAGGATAGAATAATGTGACTGAGGGTAACTTCTGGGATTGAAAATCATTTTACATATGTGGAGCATAGGGGGCAAAGCAGGGGGAGGTGGACACTGAGGTTGCACAGGTGATAAAGAACAAATCATGAAGAGCCTTGTAGGTTATGAAAAGGTTTTATAATTGTTATTCTAGGTCCCAGCAATGACATTAATCAAGGATTTTATCAGTAAGTAACATTTCCTATTTCTACCATCAGCTCTTTCTTTTGCCTTTTCCTGACTTTTCCATTTAGTTAAATCCTCCTTCATTGTGTCTGTAGAACTGAGTGTATAATATACAATGTATCCTTTAATCATAGACTGTTTCATTGCTTTCTAATTGAGTCAAGTATTCTGATCTTTTTCCTATAATGAGGATAAGACCTAGCTGGGATAGAGGCTAGGTCTTAAACTTTCTCTGTATCCTCATAGTATTTTACACTGAATAACCACTTGGAAAATTCTTACTGAATAATACTTTAATAATAATAATAATAATCTTTCTTTTCTTTCAATATTCTCCAATTGCTGGGATAGATGTTCAGAAGAAAAATAGAACTTCATATTGCTTCAAGTTTTGAAGTATGTAATCGACTCAAAACATTCACACATTTTCCAAATTATTTATGTTGATACGTTAACCTTCTCTAACTGTCTTCCCAGAGTAAACTCTCAAAGTCCTCATCTTTAAAATGTCTTTCTCCTACTGGCCACTTTAGAAGGCTATCTAAGTTGCTTTTTACAAAGAGTGATCTGGATGATGTATTGGCTAAACTGTATTTAAAATTAAATATAAAAGTCAACAGTAGTTGGTATAATTTAAATATTGAAACACGTATTTTCATTAGCTATAAAAATGTGCCCTAAAACATCTGGGTTAGTTTCTCTGTGCTGAGCTGTGGCACTGAATGCCCCCTGTTCAGTCCACAAGAATACATGGTGGCCTTGAACAGAACAGGCTGAATGTCACCGTTAGCAGACTTGCGAGAAGGGGTTAGTTACAGATGTGTGTCTCTAAAGAAGATTGCCACAAGTTGCTGCTTCAGATTATGTTGCAGTGACCGCATACCCTTCAAAGCCCATTAACTCCCTGGTCAACTGAAGAAACAGAAAGTTATATTCTCAGTTCCTTCCTTCAGATACAATTGGGCTTAAAGCAAGTGTTAGATAGGTGTTGGAAATGGTGCCTTAATGAAATGAAAATGGGTAAACTAATTATGCAATCAGTAATGCTGAGCCAAGTCTCCCAAATGCAAACTTAGGAGCCAAAACATATCTCCATAAGCACACCCATTTTAATTAGTGGTTGGAGCCTCCGGTCCACCATAATGCCAACCTTGATACACTCTGGAATACAAGGAGGTACCAGAAGGGTGGAAGCTTTTTTGCCTTACAGTCCTCCTTAAGACAGTTTATTTTTGTTTACTAGGCTTTATACTAATTGGTCGTTTTCGACAGATCTAAGTTCTGACCGTGTGCTGTATCCGCTTCCTCTGCTAGTCCTTGTCAATGCCAAACCACATATCCTTTCTCTCCCTCGAATCTCTATTCTTTCCTTCTAACCACACCTCTCCTCTTCTTCACTCTTTGAAGCTTGCATTCCCTGTGCAAATGACCAACCTTATTTCCCATAGCATGTAAGTGCATGGATTTTTCCATTGAGATCCTAAGCTTTTGTGAAACCCTGTTTAGCACACAGCAATACAGAGTGAAACACTTTAAATCTGATAACATTCATGATATGAAACAGAATGACTCAGAGACCTTTGCTTGTCCAGAATTAAACACCAAATTTCTGAAGGAAATCTGCTCCTTTAATATTTAAATCAAGAAGTAATAAAGGTAGACATCTTTTCTGACATCCTCAGGGGTGGCAGAAATTGGCTACAGTTCTGTGAGTAATGAAGACCCCAGGAGAGCAACATAAATTACACAAAATAAAACTACAAATGAAACTTTTGTCATAAAAATCTTGGTCATTTTTTGAGGTAGATGTATTTTGAAGATTTTCTCAATTTATAGCAATGACTTACTATTCTTGAGGATGTTAAGAGGGACTGGTTTCCTCAATAAGGTGAGAAAGAATTGGGTCCAGAGAGACAGAAATTTTAGCAAATATTTTTTATTCTCCCTCTAGATCCCAGGCCCTCCCACCCACTCCATCCCACAGAGATGTCTTGTGTAGATACACCCATCTTTCCTTAAAAGAGATACAGTAAAGCGGCATCACTAAATTGCCAACAATGCCTCTAATATACACCTAAAAGCTCCAGGTATTTCTTTTTTATTCAGTTAACAAATATACATAAAGAATTTTCTATTTTCTAGGGAATAGAAATACAGAAATAAGAGAAACAGAATGGCTTTCACTTGAATGACACTTAAAATCTATTAATGCCTTTCATTCCCCAAATTATATGAACAAGTCTTCTTACCCCTGACTTAATCTATAAGCAACTGAGAGGAAAAATGTGCATTAACCTTGCAAAAGGCTGAAAGACTGAACGCATGGTTTTGAATGCCCATCTCAAGGAAAATACTGCTATCATGCCAACTGCAGCATTTCCCTAAAATTTTAAAACATCTTGAAGCATGACTACTGTGGTTGGATTCATCAAAGTATCAAAATTGACAAATAGTCCATTAACAAGGCCTTCAGAAAATTGTGTTTTTTTTTCTATTTTCTACACAAAGTCAATGCATATACTATTTTGAGGCTAAGTTAGTTCTCTGAAGTTATATTAACAGCTAGCTTCTGTGCAATCAATGGAAACGTATTGGCAGGTATATATTAACTGAGTACAAACTGAAGTGCTAAAACAAAGGTCAAGATGAAGACTGAGGTGAAGGCACTTGAGGAAAGATGGTGTAGCCATGTATTCCAGAAAGTAAAGGGAGGCCTAGCAGGTCCCTGGCATAGCCAAGCCATTTGTCCTTGGCTATATCTTGAGCTGTCTGCATTCTGATGCAAACTGTTGGATGTTCTGTGTGCCAGCTCTTTGGTCATCATACACCTTTAATTTACAGGATGTGAAACCACAATATTAATTCTCAAATTACAGAATTAACATTAAGAGTCTTCCTGTTTCATAAAATGGGTGCTAATGCAATGTGGAAGCTGTTTAGTGGTTCCTACAGATCAGCTTCCCACAAACGCCAGAGCTTGTTGCTTTTTGGTCAGAAGCAAGTAGGCCAAGTCATTTCTATTCAAGGTCATATTGTGGCTTCACTCAGAAGATTACTCTGAACCCAAAAGGTCACAATTTCCCCATTAAGGTGGCAAAAAGTAATTGGATCTACCCACTGCGTAGTATTTATATTCTCCTTTCAGCTTGCCTCCAAATCATATGAAGGAAGAGGATGTGTTTTCTGTTATTTTGAAGTCTCTTTGGTGACTAGAAAAACGATTGTCCCAACAGCATTTATTCATCTGTCTATTTATTTATGTCAAGTATTTATTGAGATCTTTAAAAATACATAGGGGTTAGCAGGTGATGGTATAAGCTTTTTGGGAGGTGGGACAATATCTTGCCTAACTTTATATCCTAAGCAACATCAAGTGCAGAGTTTTTTATGCAATAGGTACTCTTTACCTCTTAATTTGTATCTAAATTTATGTTCGTATACCTACTGAATCCTCAGTGTGGTTCAGGAGCCTGGTTGTTAAGCAAAACAGCCAATATTCCAGGTTTTGGCAAGAAAAATCTATATTCAGAAAAAAGAGCATATGGATTGAAGGCCCACAGAGAAGGTAATACCTAAGATGGGTCTTGAGATTCAGAAAGGCAAAGAGAGGAGAAGGAACATTTTCCCTTTCCATACTGACCCAGGGAAGGCTCGAAGGCTTTGTATAATGCATGTTGGGTATCAACATTGAGCCAAAATATGAAAAGTCCTGAAGAAAATTTTCCTCAGCCTCAGTTTTCTTATTTGTAAAGTGGGAATACTAGTAACTGTTGTGACAGTTGACCATTGCCATGTAAGCAAAAGAAAGTTTTTGGAAAATTCGATCAGGTAATGGCACTGGTTTATATTTCAGTGCTAGCATTTATGGCCACTTCCTGTCTATGTATCCTAGGGAAGTTTTTTGTTTGTTTGTTTGTTTGTTTTTTTATATCTCAGATCCTTAGTTTCCTTTTTGGTTTTTAAGATTAAACTAGGCAATATGTGTAAAGCATTTAGCATCAGAAATATTTATATATAAACACATAGAAAATGATGCCAAGTAACTAATTGTATTAACATTATTACATATTTGGCTATTTTTCTCCAGGGAAACTGCAAGTAAAAATAGAACACAGATAAAACTAAGAGATGCAATAGGAACCTCCTAACCATTTTGATAGCTGTGGCATAGCCTGTTTTCTAAAAGACAGCATAAGCACTTGTTGATTATCTACTTATTTTCTAAATACTTGTCAGAACTGACTGATTAAATCCTTATAACAAGCTTGTGTATCAGATATTTATTTTTATTCCTATTTTTGGATGAGAAAACTGAGGCTTAAAAAAATTCAGTAACTTACATATCCACACACCAATTACAAGTGTGAGACAAGATTCAAGGCTGATGTGTTTAGCTGTAATATCTATGCTTTTCCTTAAGCAGCTCACAATCCTCCATCTGCTCAAGTTGGTAGAAATCAATCTCCAGTAGATGAGTTATGTTCAAACTAAATAGTCATGGACATTTAGTCTGTGAGAGCTTTGAGGATCCTTTGACTCAGGATTTAAATTTCTTTCTTGTCCCTGTTATTATTATTCTGCCTTTCATTATTCTTTCTACATTTTTTCTCTTATTTTCTACTTCTATCCAGTGTTTCTTTCCTCATGACTTTTAATACATAAAAATGAAAATGTATAGATAATGTGGTTTATGAATAAAAAGAAAGACCCATATTGGAATATTTTAACATCAAAAGAAGGCATTATAAAACATCAATTTAGAATAACTAGCCTCAACATGATTACAAATGATCATCACTTTCTACTCTCCTATGAAATTAGACCAGGACTGCCTCTGTAGAAAAATCATGGCCCAAATCAGTCCATCAACCAGCTGTTTAATGCACACGACAACAAACAAATGCTTTGACTATTATAAATAAAATTACCTGAGCTCTCTTGATAATGTAACATTTTAGACAGACTCTCTAATTCTCAGGGATTCAAAAGCACCAAGGAGAATATAAATCCTGGAATTGAACAATCCTAGGCTCAAGCCTTGGTTCTGCCACTTGCTGGGTGTGTGATTTTCAGCAAGTTATTGAACCTAAGTCTTTATGCCCTCATCCTCACCTCCTCACCTGCAGACTTGTGTCCATAACTGTCATTCATTGTTATATTCAGCAACCCAGTGACTACCTTGAGCCTGGTACATATGGAGACAAAACAACTGTACCTGTCTTCAGTGCGGGAAGAAGATAGTGAACAATTTCAGAAATACACATATGCATATAAACAATAAAAAGCAATAAATGACCTAAGTTTGGGGTGGCATAGAATTTGAGAACTTAAACCCCCAGGTTTAGTACTCACTCAGTAAACTGAGGAACATAGAGATTATTTCACTTAAGATACAATTATGTAACATATGTATGTGTGTTTGTATGTACATATATGTATGTACACATACAGGTGTATATGTGTGTGTGTATGTAAAATGAGGAAAGTAATTTGGATTTCGGTAACTCATTTGGCATCCTTAAAATACAAATTTCCTTACCTATAAAATTATGAAATAAAATTATATATGGGTAGTACTTAATGCTGGGTCTGGCATAGTATGCAACTCAATAAATATCAGCTATTATGAATTAGGTGTGACAAAATTATAAATGCCATCTCCAAGATAACAGGAAGGGGCTCTTATATGCTGGCAGATGTTTAAAAAACATCCAATGTGTCCTCACTTCCAAGCTGTGGGAAAAATGACAAGGTGTCAGAGCAAGGGTATCAAAATAAGTGTTTGTGAAATCAAGTTGCTCTATGTGGTTTATTTGGCTAATACCATACTTATTTCATATTCTTTGGCTAACTTGAAGATCTTTAGGCAGAATATACAAACTCTAGTTAACTAGACACTGTGTCCATAATCCTCTATAACCTTACACTCTTGTTGCTTCAAACAATTACATTTCCTTTCTTCCTCATGAAGGTCACGTGATTACACATATTATGCCCTCGATATAGGTTGCTATGTTATCTCCAAAGGTCTGAATATGCAGAATTCTTTTCTCTGACCAGAAACTTGGGGTGGTATGAAACCCATTTTATCATATCTGGAAGAGACTGCTTCCAATTTGCTTTGATTATTCAGCAGGCTTGCAAACAAATCTGAACTGTTCCACTATGATCCCAGTTCAAAGTGAAATAAATCCTTTAGCATACCCTCCCAATATATCAGCTCTCTGAAATTCTCTGGACAAAAACACACCTGTTCCTCTTCAATAACACTCCCGTACATATTTCAAGAGGATCTTGATTTTGGAAATCAAGCCAGCCTATATGCACTAGCCCATTTTTCCCTCCCTTGTATCCACTGCCGTAAAACTAGGTAGAAGACATAATACCATCCTATTCAATGGCATGTCCTCCATGATACTTTGCTTGGATCCATTTAGATTGCTAGTTAAATTAAGCTCCCTACAGATAGGAAAGATATTCCTTTTTTCTAAATTTGCCAGGAAAACACTGCTTTATGGGATTTTAATGGGAATGCTGGAAATAACTCTGAGTGAGAAAATGTCATATTAGGAATGATGATATGAGGACATTTTACAGTTTCCTTGGATGACACACTAAAGACAGATCTGCATATGGTATCCCAGCTGTCAAGAGTGCATGGTTGGGAACACCCAGGTAAGGAGTCACTGGGTACCTGTTAGCAGGCTCTGTGCTCCCTCTGGATTCTTGTCTCAGCTGATAGGAGTCCCTAAGGAACACCATGCTGCACATAGGTTGCAATTCAGCTTTGAAAATTACTTGCTCCTGGAGTATATGAGATACGTGTGTTGATAAAGATACCAGAAAGTACAGCTGCAAACATAAATAAATGGATTTGATGTCGAATTTCATGTTTGAATAATGTTTAAAATGCCCATAGTGCCGCTTTCTGATGTCTGGATTTCTGATGTCACCAAAACAGACATTAATCTAGGAATGAACATACAGGATCAAAAGATTACAGGCCTGATGACTGAACTAGCTAAAAAACAGAATATCTTGAATGTACATTCCATTAGATCAGGGGTGAAGAAATGGATTGTTAGGAAAGCCAAAAATATATAGGTGTCAAAAGCAAACAGTTCAGTGGTCACATAAAAACAAAACCCATAACATAAAAGTCAGAAAGGAACAAGATTAAATTTGAGTTTGAAATTAGGCTGGAAATATGTAACCAGAAGAACAGCTCTGTGGTATGAAAAAAAAAAATGTCCTTGGCTATAATCTTATTTATTCTGAAGTTATAAATACATTATTTTCTCTACCTCAGTTTTATCATCTGTGAAATTGGAATAATGGCACCTGGGGGAAAATGCTGAGGATTAGCTACTTAAGTTTTACTGTATTGTTTATTATAATAAGTTCTTCAGAGACTGAAATAAGTGTGTGGTGAATACAGAATGAGGTGAATAAATAAATATAAATAAAACCTTTGCATATATAGTATATGTATGCATAGAAAATAAATTACATGAAACAGAGCAATAAAATATTTCCTAAGTACAAGAAAAAAAAAGAGTGCTGGGAAGTTTAAAATAGGTCATTCTTAATGGGTAAAAATATTCCACATATCATATTGCCCATCACCAAACATCTGATTTATACCAGCCAGATGCATTTTGAGTAAGACTTTAATGTGTTTTTATATTTTTAAACATCAAGAAGATGATAGTCTGAAAAAGGAAGCATTTGCAGTTGCCTGAGCTTTAGAATTCTTTCCCAAAGAAGCATCTGGGCTTGCCTAGAGTCTGAAAAATATGTCGTCTTCCTTTCAACGGTTATTTTTCTAATATGTCTCATGACCGTGTAATGTTATGTTCCCTGGAGTAGATGTTCCTGAGAATCCAAAGAGTCAAACTGCCTGTCTTAATTTCTTCCATGCCAATGCCCATGTATACTTGGTGATATTATACACTGCTAGCTGGGAAATTCAACGCTGTCTGGGAGGAAAATTTGGAGGAAAAGAAATATCAGCCATCTTATAAACCAGAGGATATGCTCAATTTTTTTTAATGTCCGTAAGGCTTATGTAGTGTACTAGTACCTGTACTGAACACTTTATTTTACACCTGGTACAATACCTGATGGGTCGTTAAGCAGTGGGCCAACTGGATACTCTCGACCATTGGGTCCTTGGATGTCTCAGATACTGGTTGAAAAGTTTTTATTCAGGGCCAACAAGAGAATATGAGAATAATGTGTTTCAAATAGCTCCAATCAATTTTATTTTTAAAAGTTCATAGTTGCTTTCTGGATGTTGTAAGTCAAAATAAAAACTGTTGAAAAGGGGTATTTTAGGCGTATTTGTTTGGAATCATGCTCTGAAAATTTGTAGACGCATGGCTAAGAGCAAAACTGTGAGAACCTAGAAGGTTTACTGGGATAGGAGGGGAAAAAATAGGTTCGTTCAACTCTGACAATAGATTTCTAGAATTACAGAGTTTCAGATCAATGCTTTATCAAATGAACATTTTTACAAATTGACTGGATTAATTTTGTGACTATTATAAAGCCACAGTAACCAAAATTGCAGAATTAACAATTGATACACATGACTGAAAATATGTTAAAATAATTTGGTACACTTCTGTGTACAAATTGTTACTGTTTTTTTTTTTTTTTTCTAAAATTCCTGAATAGTTTTTTCTTGTTTTGTCAGAACCAATTACTATCTATTGAGTCTTGACACTTCTTGAGTCTTTCATTTCAATTTGGACAGTTTAATCAATTCTTTGAAGCTTCTTTTTTCTTCTTTGGAGAAGACAAAATACTTCTGTTTTCTATTCTGGAGCCATTGCCTAAATGATCCAGGATTTTCACTCGGATGGATTTAAGTTAGCTTCTCAAAACATTGGATTATTGCTGTTAAGTGTGAAATTAACTAGTTAATAAAACCAAGTTCAGAAGTTTCAATGGACTGAATCAAGGTTATCCCTGTAATGGTGCTACATTAACTCATTTGGTTCTAATACACTTTCTTTAGGGGGAAAGACAGAGAAAAAGTATATTTCATCTACTTATACTGAAGTCCATCCATAAGCCTGGTTACTTTTACAGGAAGATGTTTTACAAGCCTGTGGGCAAACAAAGTAATGCAAAACAAAACAAAACAGGGATTTCCAGCCCCTATCAAATGTCAACTCCCATTCACAGAATACTGTGTTAGGTGTGGGCTTCGCTCTGCTGTTGACTTGAGCAGCAGGCATTAGTGTGAGTTGTCCCTAGAAGGTATGACACCAAGTTGGTTCAGAGAGAGATTTGTAAGGGTTAGTTAAAAAAATTATGGGTTTATAATTATAAAGCCAGGTGCTACTCTTGTTTCTCATTCTTCTTCAACTATTTCTGAAACAATTAATACGTAAAAAGAGCAACACTGGAAAAACTCATCCAAAATTATCACTAAGGTATACAACCAATAGGTTAATAATAAGCGTGCAGTAACTATAAATGGGGTGTCTGTTATGACTCCATGATAAAGGGAATAAAAATGATAATGCATACAAATACACTTTATAACACGCATCATGATTTTAAACGTTACAATAAGCATTGCCTCTGGTGCTGTCATTGGCAAAGAATAGTGACCTTTTCAGCAGAATCACTCAGGTTATAATATAAGACTCACCTTATACCATCTTGAAAATCTTACAAGGTCCTTGAAAGTCAAGGTCCACGTTCTACCTTGATATTCCCCATAGCACCCAGACAAAAAATATTTTGATTGGAACAAAATCCCCAATAAATATATTTTGGATTAATAACAAAATTATATGTGGCAATAAACAGATACACTAGCCTACTGATTCAAACAAGAGGCAAGGTGAGGAAGAAAGGGTAAAATAAAGCCCATAAAATGACATTATAGCAAAAAATGTTAAGATCTCTGTTAGGAGAAATAGGACAAGGAAAAGAGATTTATGTTATGGAGCAGAGATATTAAAATACTGAAATTTGACAGAAAGAAAACAGAACAATTTAAATTTGATTTTTCATAGCTTCTCTGTTAAAGGGCATAAATGTTCTTGAGAATGAAAAGAGTAGAATAAACATCTGTCAGAAGGATATGCAGCTCAATATAGGTGAAAAAATTGGGGAAAACCTTGCTTTAAATGCTGTTCAGTCTTACTGCTGAGATAAATTACAATCTTGGGGTACTGATAAACTTTACTATTAAAGAAAATTAATTACTGAGAATGTTTTTAAAGAAATAATGGAGAAGTATAAGTGGGATGAAGATCAAAGATAAGCAAATACCTGATTTTCAGAAGAGAAAATGTGAATTATACGCACTAAATAATTTTGATACTGATTCTTAGACAATAATGCAATGGCCACTAAGAGATATCATGAATTCACTAAGAATAATTCAGAATTTTCACAACTCCTTTTTCTCCATATAATTATTAATATTTTAAATTCATGAGAAATATAGCAGGTATTTATTTATCTAGATTTTAGCAAGATGCTTCCTACCATCCTCATGACCACCTTCTTGTTAAAAATCAAGATATGTGGACTGGATTGTAATAATAGCTGGATTTGTAACTGACTGATCAATGGCAACCACAGCATGCAAATGATGGGCAAATCAGTATTAACTAAGCATGATTTAGAAGCTTTGAATTGAGTTGTGTTCTTCACCTTAACCTGTTCAACATTTTACAAAACAATTCAAGCCAGATGCAGTGGCTCTTGCCTATAATCCAAGTGCTTTGGGAGGCTGAGTTGGGAGGATTGCTTGAGCCCAGGAATTCAAGGCTGCGGTGAGCTATGATTATGTCACTGCACTCTAGCCTGGGAAATGGTATAAGACCCTTTCTCTAAAAAAATAAAAATAAAGTGAAAAACAATACAACGAAGGGAATGTCACATTTGTACATAACATGAATTTGGGGGCAGGAGTAATGAATCAGCTGAGTAACAGAATAGGGGCTTAAAATAACCCAAAATGTTAGAATGATACAAATCTAAATCAATGAAATATACTTAGATATGATGTTACGCTTTATCGGCAAATAAAAACAAAATTACACATACAACTATGAAGTAAGAGAGTATAGCAATACTAGCTGTGCCTATGGGGGAAACCTATGGACTAGATTTCTAATTTGATGATGTGAATTGCCAAAAAATCCGATGCAAACTTAAGCAGCAATAAACATCTAGGAATTATCCAGAAACTGGCAGAACATAATTCTACTTTATTCCGCATCATTTACAGAATTTCTAGAGAATTATGCATAGTACTGAGTGTTGCAGAGATATAAATAAACTGAATTACATTCTGAAAAGAAAACTTCAAACCCATCACTTGAGACACTATGGAAGAATTGAGGCAATATGGCCTGTAGAGCAGGTGAATATTGGTATTAGCACACATTGTAAAGCAGAAAAAATTTAGAAAACCATCCTTTTGTTACTGAGAAATAGTTTTCTCCTTTTAAGTTTTATTCTGTGCTTTAAAAGTAATTTTATTCCAATTATTTAAGTGAAATAGGTACACTGTAGACAACTGAGAAAATATGTCACACTATGCAAAAAATTATGTTATTATTGTTAGTATTTGGTCTATTTCATTGCCGTTTCTGCATATATATATATATATTTCTAATCATACTGTATGTAATTTTATACACTATCATTTAGCATTATATCATTAATGCTTTATTTTAAAAACTAATATTTACTTTCTCACTCAAGTCAGAAGATTTTGTGAACAGGTGCACAGAGACTTTGAGTTTTTAAGTTCACTTTGAAAACCAAGTAAAATGTAGAAGACTCTCAGGTACTGTCCTAGATGTTGGGGACACAGCAAAGAATGAAAGACATAAAGAATTTTTGTGGGGTTTATATTTGAGGGTGTGATTGTTGAGAAGAGGTATAAAATGGACAACTAAGCAAATAAATGAAAACAATAATTTCTTATACGGTATATCATAAGGAAATTTGATTTGACAGATGTACCCCCTAAAATGTATGACATTTGAACCGAGACTCGAATGACAAGAAGGAGCAAGCAATGTAAAAATCTCACAGCAGACAGTTTCAGGCAGAAGAAACAGCAAATGTGAGAATCTATACAGGTGAGACTAAAAGGATCAGTGTGGCTTGAGTTTGTAAGATCGTAGGAGGGCGGTACAAGAGGAGGTCACACGGATAGTCATGGTGAGGTCGCGACAAGGATCTTTATTTATTCTGCACAGAACAGGAATCTTTTAGATGATTTTTGAGTAGGGGAATGACTTTACCTGGTTTACTCTTTAAAAATATCTTTCTGGCTACTGCAGGTAGGATGAATTACGGTGGGAACAAAGATAGCATTATGAAAAAAAATACTTTGGTATTATAGTCAACAGAGACACAAGAGAGATGTTAGAGTTAAGATTTAGTTCCATTTGCTAAACATGAAAGAGTGAGTTAACCTCTCCGAGCTTTGATTTCCACCTGTGTGAAATAGGAAGTATAATATCTACCTTTTGCAAAATCCACCTTTGCTGATGTCTTATTTGCTATTTTGTTATATGGGTTGAAAATCTCAAATGACTAAATAAACATATGTTATCTTTTTAGGCATATAAAATAAGAAGCTATAAAAGAAGATTTAAAGGTGCCTCTAAAAACCTTTTGGGTAATCATGGGGTAATTTAAACTCAGTCACATGATCTGTGGTTGACCTATTTTGCATTCCATTCTCATACCTTTTAAGATCCTCCGTGAAAATAAATAAAGTGATGGTAATTTTTAAGAATGATGATTAAATATGGACCATAGGAGAGGAGAAGAGAAGTCTATTTTAGGGGATTAGATTTCAGAATAATTTTAAAAATCCTCCAGTAAGCACAAGTCACATAAATAAATTATATAGGTTAAATTCCTAAAAGTGAGCGCTAAGGAATTATCTTAACTATTTAATTAATACTAAATAGTTCTGTTTAAAGTTGTCCACTTGACTTTTTGTTGTATTATGATTGGTAATTGTTGTCACTGGAATTCTATGCCAGTCTCAGTTCTAAAGCCTTTCTTGGAAAGACCTAGAAACACATATTTGACCATTAGATAGTGATCTAATTCCCAGGTAGCCTGGCTTGTTCTTTGGGACTTTTTTTAGGGTCCATGCAATATCACTTTAACCATACTTTAGTGATGTGTTGGTTGGGCACATCTTGCCAGGTTAACAGTGTGACTTCTTTCTCCGGACTACTACAAATCCTTTCTTGGACAAGTAGGGAACAAATAAACCAACAAATCAATTTTCTACTCTCAGAAAGTCTGTTCCAAGAGTAGATTTAAGAGGCTCAATTGAAAACACCTTGCCTATTAGCCAGCGATCTTAGAGATGATCAAAAGTTTCTAAATAGCTTTGGAGGTCATTAAGAGCATTATAGTAATAGAATTGAAGCTTTTATATCAGACTATCTATAAAAATGAGAGAAAGATCATCTGCCTTTTAGTCTTTACTACTGCAACCCTGAGAAGTTTCATTCCAACACGAGGGTACTGCAGTTTTCCACCAAAAGGCCTGATTACATCTGCTCTAGACATCTTTCATATTTGTCTGCATGTTCATATTGCAGAGTCAAAAATGCCAGTGTACCTGTGTATGTCTCTGTGTGTAAACATGGGCATATTTAACTTACAACTCAATTTAGGGATATTTGACTCTATTTTTAAAAGTAGGAAATTATAGTTATTTCAACATGACAACACCCAGAAATTGTACTTCTTTTGTGCTCTTGGCTTGAGAACTAATAATGCAGCCAGAAATCTGTTAGGACAATTAGAAACTAGCCTGCTGTAATCTAAGCTGTAAACTGGCTGGAACGTGGCTGTGTTACATTCTTATCTCTGAAAAATGAAAAAAAAGATGTGTACAATAAACCTGTTCTCAGACATTTAAAAGAACTTGCTAGCACACACATTTTAAAGGATATATATATATATTCTTTAGGTAAAAAGGAAAAATTAAAATCTGTTCACTGAAAAACAGATTAGAGGCCATAAAAGAATTTGGCACACGATTATGAGATTTAAGTGAAAATGACATGCAGTGATATTCCAATGTATCATGGCATCAGAGAATACCCACAGCCTTCTCCACACAAAAGGAAGCTTTGCATGCTGTCTTCTAAATGCTAAAGCCAAGAATGACATGGCCTTCCTGGGAGCTGAGGTTCAGCCTTGGAGTTTGCCTTGGCTCAAATCCCAGGAAATGGACTACTGAGAGCTAAGGGCAAGATACTGTGCCTAAGAAGCCACAGGAATGAACCAAGCCTCTCTCAGAGGCAGCAAGGCTACACAACCTGAAAGACTTAAGGGGAGGTTTTATTGTCCCCAGTGGAATTAGCGTCACAGAAGGAAATGCATTAAGTACGTGCTGTTAAAGAGCAGCTGTGTGATGTGCTTGACAGAGCATAAGATCCAGAGGCAGAAATGTAGGTTTAAGTCTCGACTCTGTTACAAATAATCCTAGCCAAATCACACATTGCCATTGGATATACAGCTTCCTTATCTGTATAATGGGAATAATAATAGTCAACTCATTTCAAGTGCTTAATATATTCCAGGCACCTGTGCTGTGAGGGTCATAGACACACACCACTCCACAACGATCTCCCTTCAAGAGCATCTGCTGGCGGGAGGCCATGTGGGATGAGCACCTCCAGCCGCTGCCCTTTGGGATCCACAGGGAGCTTGTACCAGGGTCATGCTTCCTCCAGGCTGTTCGCAGACAATGACTCAGCAGGGTATTAGAACTGAGCTATTTCTTCCCATTGCAGAACACCTGGTAGGCAACTTTTTATTTGGATTGAGTCTTTTTCAGAATTCCACTCTGAAGCTCTTCCAAACCAATCCTTTATCTGTGTGGTCCTTTGCTCACATGTGTCAGATCTACATTGCAATCTGAAGCCTCCTTTCACCTTCTCTGCTGTCTTCTCCTCTATTCTTCACATGTATTTTTCCCACTAAAACTCTACAATGATTTTTTCCATCTAGGTGTCTGCTTCTTCAACGACCCAAACTGAAACACATAGTAAGGGATTGATATAATCTCATTTCCTTTTCATAACAAGCCCAAGAAATTCGTATTATGATCTCCACTTTACAAACATGGAAAGGAATAGAGATAAATTAAAAAATAAAACAGTTCTTACTTCACAAAGTTGTTGTGAAAATCTAATGAGACAGTATACGTGAAAGGGCTTTACAAGCAGTTTTTTTTTGGGGGGGTGGGGCACAGGGGAACACAGAGTATCCATAGCATAGTGTGTTTTTACCCTTTGTTTTCTATCAGTTTCAGGCACTTATGGTAGAAAACTTTGCTTAGCTTCCAAAGTTGCCGTGAAAAAGCAATACTGTTCTATATACTCCCACTCTTTGTCTCACATCTTTGTCTATCATTTGGGGATAAGGTAGAGTACATTTGCCCATGTAAGTCAGGGTAATATGACATGCTTGACATGACATTCTGATCTGCAAAACCAGAGTTCTATTCGCCCAACCTCTCTAATCAGTTTAATAATCAACAATTTACTAGCCACTAAGGGAGATAAAGCTGCAGGAAATAAGAGAATTTTGCTTCTATCAATGTCCTTCCTAAGCATTCAGGCATATTAACAAAAGTCCTGGTATTCAAGTATACAGTGTTCTGTGTGGATGGTTAACATATTCCCTTATTTTCTCCCTGATAATTAAGCCTGACCTGAAAAAAGGCTAATATTCTGTTCTTTGGTGCTATCAGTTTTCTCACACACCAATTTTCATAGAGCAGAATAATTTCTTCCTTTTTTGCAACTTTGGAACATCGCTTTGATGCACCATTTTGCATTCTGGATACAACCTGTGCTTTCTTAATCTCCATCTTGTTCTGCAGTACAGTTACAAACTTGCTGAAACAACAGTTTGGACTATAAAACTAACTCCATTTCTAGAGATTAGCAAGCAGTGTCCACAGATGACGTGTAGACAGGAAGTTGTGAGCCAGGCAGAGAGTAGCACTGAGAGCTACAGGGTAGAAGAAAGTGCCAGTAAACAGTGCCTGAAGGGAACCAGCGGTTGAATGCATTGTCTGCAGATTCTCCTTGAATGTGAATAGTTAGAGAAAGCAACAAGGATGGAACTGTTGCATTTGTGGAGTTCCCAATGGTGTTTCCAAGGAGATACGCTGATTAGACCAATTGATGAGTTTAGAATCTTGGGGGAGTCAAAAAGCCCATCTCCTCAAGCTGACTGAATATTGGCCTCTAACAGATTCAGCAATGTCAGAGAATTCCAGGGAGCTTAGAAAGCTATCAGGGAAAAGTACCTCCTCCTCCCTGCTAATTCTGACAGCTCCTGCCTCTGACTGAGACGCATTCTTCTGAATAAAAGTGCCAGCTTGCCTCTCCCACAGGGGCTGTAGGCAGCAGGAAACGGAGACCCCTGTGTGGGTCTCACTGGCTTCTCCATTTGTTTTCATTTTGCCAACAGACACTTCTATTTAAACTTCTTGGAAGCATATCTCAATAACATTTCTTTGCCGAGGCCCAGAAGATAGAAGATGAGAATCCATCTGCCCTCTTCTCTGCACCCAGGCTTCAATCCTGTTTGATCACACAGGGGCTACAAGGCCTTTGACACAAAGAACTTGTCTTAGTTTCTAATCAGTTTAACAAACAGGACAGACAGCTGCTGAGCACTGTCTGAGTAACACTGGTAAGTATGCATTTAAGCGATTAGCTCCCATCCATTTATCAAAGTGAGGTTTGATAACAGACCATAAATTATATACACACTTCAAAAAATAAATCTCTGGCCCATCTTCATTTTGATTCTAACCAGTCTTCTGCAAATCCAAATACTGCATACCCCTTGCGAAACAGATCTTGTTTAATATTTACCAAGATTTGTTTTAAATGAGGCTTTGCCATATCTCCTTGGCCTAATTCTTACAACTTATTTTGTGATTATATGATCAGTTAGGTAAATACATTATTAGAAAGGAATGCCTTTTCTGCTCCCCATTTCCATATGGGAATATTTTCCCTAAGTACACTCCTGGCTTCTATCCATCCCTTTGCGTATTTCCTCTGGGGAGTTGGTATAGCATACCTGATGGTTAAATTTGGGAAGAATAATGCTGTTGGCTCAGATTCACTCTTCCTTCTTATGGGAAGGGGCCAGCCCACTGAGACCACAGCCTCCTTAGTTTCTCCTTGCTATGAATCCTGCAGGAACCTACCTTTGCAGGCTCTGGGGCAGGCTTCTCAGAGACAGGACTGCCTTGCCCAGGAGGGGTAAGACTTCTAAGTCAAGGGTTCAATATTATCAAAGGGACATGGCTAACAGACTTCAAAATGCAACAAATTAGTTAGTCATTATCAGTACTAAGATGACATTTTGGCCTCTGTTTTTCCTTCACTTTCTTCTCAACTTGTTCAGAACCAGGCTGAGAAAAAGAGATCCTATTGAATGGGAGCGTCTTGAAGACATAGATAAGTATAGTATCAACAGTCTTACTATCATGTGACTAAAATGTCTTTTATATCCTTTAGTAATAAATTCTCTACTCTTATGAGGAAAACTGTAACTTACAAACATGGAGATAGTGGGGTAGGTACAATAGGATAATGATCCCTGGGTCAATGTGTTCAAAAACTGAAAATCAGGTGATACACAGGAGTGTTTTTCAAAGAAGCAAATAGAGAATAAGATACTTAAACCACACAACACTATTTTTTAGGAACTTTAGATGAACTTGTTGTTAGGCCCAGTAAATAGTCTCATCTTTCACATATAGTCACACACACACACACACACACACACACACACTTACTCATTAGCCAAATAAGATTGCTGAAAAATAGATAATATATGTGAAAAAAAATCTTTGTAAATTAAGGTGCTATAGAATATCAACGTATAAAGTATTATTACTATTGCTTTTATGGATGCTCATATTCAGGAGAAACCAAGAAAAACTGGTGGAAGAAAACTAAATAGAGAACATAGCAAAACGTTGAATCGATTGCAAAGGCTGTTTTTAGTATGTCTAAGATATTTATTCTTTGGTGAATAAATGTTTCACATAAGTTTTCTGATAATAAAGGTATATAATATTATAATTTGGTATTTTGTATTTATGGTAACTTGTAGGGTTTTTAAATCACACTGCCATACATATGTTTGTTGTGCTATGCATATTTTGTTATGAGGAAACATGTTCATTTTTGGCACATTTCACCACAGATGTGCCTATTAGCAGTGTTCCGATCTGTGTGTCAGTTTGTGAGCATGCCATATGCAGAGAGTGCCAATGACCCTCCCACATAAAATACTCCTGTGTTTATGAGACATAGACAAAATGAGCCTGGACCTTAACTTCCTATGCAAAAAGAACTGGACAGACACACAACACCATGTTCAGAGGAGAGAGCCCTGCCCCCACATGTGACACCCATAACCCATGTGGGTACTCAGATGCCATGACACTCGCAAAAGGGTCACTTCTTTGTGTCATCCAATTATTTCAAATAGACAAGACACAAACAGCAGTTGAAAATTATCTCAACCAAAGAGTTCCGTAGCCTACCTGAGGCTGAGTTCTCAGCGAGTACCTGCAGAAAGAATAGAAACCTTAAAGCCAATTCTTCTACGCTCTGGAAGCAGTCAGACTCCTGAGTGCTTATGGAATGGAAGCCACCTAAGTCTCTAATCAATAAAAAGTAGTGCTAAGGGTTTATTCCTCCCCATAGAATACTTACTTCTTTAAATATGTCTACATTTATTTATAATTTATACTGCCCTACTTTCAAAAAGGATTCTAGAGACCAGTATGTCTATAGAACTGACTTATGTCCAGTTCCTGGTTCATTTTGTCCCCTATATAATTTTCTCTAATTAAAAGCTTTTACTGAAATTGATAATATTGATTATTTGCTTTTGCATAAACAGACATGTTCATATAATACTAATTTTAGGTATTTTTGTGAGACTCTCAACTATAATTCTATAATTGTTTATCTGGTTACATTTCTTGATGTATATGAAGGAGAATGATAATTCATTAGTTAAGCACTGTATATAAAGTAATTGTGTCTGGTAACCTCTCTACTTTAGAAATATAAACACATATGTACACATTTGTATGTGTGTGTCTGTGAATACATATACACTTTTGTATTCTGAAAGCTTAAATGTTCTAAAAAATCAAGATTTATAGAAACAGAAAATTCTGTCTCCCAAGTGAATTTAATGGCTGAATTTTTATTTATTTTTACTTTAGATTTACATACAAATGAACCACCAATGTTCCCTTCTATCAACTCAGAATAAAATCTGGTTTTAGCATACACAGTCCTATGAGACATGGTTAAAGGATATGAGTGGTAGATAGAGATAAAAGAAATCAAAGACTATTCCTCCACGAGTTTCCAAAGAGGAAAACAACAATCGAAGGGAAAAAAAGTGAGAGAACAGATGGGCTGGCAGAGTTTTGCTTTCTATGTGACATTGTGTACTTATTCACATGAGGACTAATTTATAAACCCGGATAGTGTTTATAAACTATACTGTCCTAATGGAAATGAAAGCATTAATACAACTAGAAGATTCTTTACTTTCCAGGTTTTAATTAAAATCACAGGCGTTAAGAAGCAAAAGCACCTTTGTGGAATACAAGTCTAATGAAGTATTTCCTTGCCCAGCACAGAACTCTGTGTGCAGTCCCAGCTTGCTGGCACCAGCCACTGGAAAATTCGACCCCTGTGTAACCAAAAGAGCTCTCTCTGAAAATTAGAAAAGCAAATCACACCACATTTTTTTTTTTTCAAATAAATATAGTTGCCAAGTCAGATCCAGGAAAAACAATAGCAAGTCATATGTAAAACACACACACACACACAGAGAGACACAGACACAGACACATACGAACACATACAGCCTTAGAACGTGCTATATTAATTAGTTACCTGGAAGACTAGAGACAAATGTGTTTATTCTATCTGCTGAACACTTAAAAGGGAGAGGGAAAGGT
The DNA here is from genome assembly GCF_009764315.1 of Trachypithecus francoisi. NCBI lineage: Eukaryota > Metazoa > Chordata > Mammalia > Primates > Cercopithecidae > Trachypithecus > Trachypithecus francoisi. The sequence continues at coordinate 71,213,679 of NW_022681453.1, read as the reverse complement.
GTCAGCTTAGGAAACAGGAATGTGGAAACATGGCAAAGACAATCTAAGTAAGAAGAGAGAGAGAAAGGAAACAAGAGGAAAGGATTCAACAGAGAAATTTCACATCAACTCAGAAGAATCAAACATGAGTTTTGCTATCAAATAATGGAGAAAAAACACACAGAGGCCTAGGAAGCGACTTGATTAAAATGCCCACCATGTGAATGCTACTCAGCCAACACACTCATTTTGCGTCTTAAAGGTATCACCTCATTTATGTGTAAGCAAATTAAGGTTGAAGTGGAATTAAACGGTCGTCCCTATAAATCAGACAGCAAAAAGGAACAGGGAGATATATATATATATATAGTTACCACCTGCTTTGTTTAGTGATAATGATAATGGTGACAATGATGATGATTGTCAACGATAATGACATAAATGATGACAGTATATGCAATATAGTAAGTACCAATGTTAGGTTAGGTAATATGCTAGGTGTTTTACAATGATCATTTCTAATTCATAGAACAACTCTGGGAGATAGGTGTTATTTACCGCTTAAGAGTATATACATACATATTACCCCAAATTATACAACTATTGAGCGACAGCCTATATTTGAAGGAGCCCTTTAAAAGAACAGGATTTTCATTTTATTATTTATTTATTTATTTTAGACAGGGTCTCACTCTGTTGCCCAGGCTGGAGTGCAGTGGCATGACTTCAACTGACTGCAACTTCTGCCTGCCAGGCTCAGCGATTCTCCCACCTCAGCCTCCAGAGTAGCTAGGACTATAAGCGTGCACCACAACACCCAGCTAATTTTTGTATCATTTGATAGAGACGGGATTTTATCATGTTGGCCAGGCTGGTCTCGAACTCCTGACCTCAAGTGATCCACCCACCTTTGCCTCCCAAAGTGCTAGGATTACAGGCGTAAGCCACCACACCCAGCCAAGAACAGGATTTTTAAAAACAGCATTGTGGTTCTCCCTAAAGACTAAGATACACACACGTATTTTATATATATATATATATTCTTATCCATATTCATATATGTATGTATGAAGGGGATGGATGTGAGAAGGAGCTAACATTTACTGAATGTTGTCTTTCTTTCCAGGCACCTGCTGGGTTCATATTTTATCTCAATTCTCAAAATGTCTTATAGGAATGTATCCTTCCTTTTTGTCATATGTTGGAAACTGATGCCCTCATTTATAAGAAGTTTTGCCTAAATTCACTAGTAAATGGCAGAAGCTGTATTTGAATCTAAGTTGGTCTGACTCTGAATAGTACTGACCAAAATAAGTGTAATTCAAACCACACATGAGTCACATATGTGAATTTAAAGGTTCCAGTGGTTCCAGTATACAGACATGCACAGCTCAACTGCAGTCAATTGTCATCTTCTCTTGGTTCCTGGGTTGACCCAGAATCAAGGATTTTATTTTCTTGTGCCTCTTGGTATGATACCTCTTGACAACCCCATGATGCCTCCAAGTAAGTAGGCAAAGTTGAGTAAGGAGTGAGTTCTTGGCGCCCATCACTACTGCACTTGCTAAAGATGCACACAACAGCTCCCAATTCTAGCACAGTTTCAGGCAGGGTAACTAAACCCACAGGGACAGATGTCCTCTTTACTGGCCTCAATCTGTGAAACGCATTTTCCTGCTAGCTTATTTTGCCCCTCCAATCAGAGAAATAAAATTCCTATGAGAAGTATACACCTATATACGCCAATTACATTGACTATAAAATACATCCTTTCAAAGTAGAAGAGTGAAAAAAATTACAGTGTGTAGATTAGGAGTTAGTGCCACAGAGATGTGTAACAATGTGTAACAATGTATGATGATGCAGCTTACAAACACAAGCATTTCTCACTTCAACACTGTTACTTTATTCCTAGAAGTATTCATTCTAAACACCATATGGACATCCTTTTAGAAAATAAACATTGGCCCTTGATTTGCTTGCAAATTTAAGGGGGTTTATATTGGGCTTCCTTAAAGCAGGGTGCATTCTCTAAGAAATATGTGGGCAGAGGTTAGAATTATCCCAATTTCTTAATGACAGTAGGCAAGAAGAGTGTACATTAATTTAATTACTTGTCCATTAATCTAGCATGGTTGTTGAAAGGATTAACACAGCCAGACATCTTTTTTTTGAGACAGTCTTGCTCTGTCGCCCAGGCTGGAGTGCAGTGGCGCGATCTCAGCTCACTGCAAGCTCCGCCTCCCGGGTTCACACCATTCTCCTGCCTCAACCTCCTGAGTAGCTGGGACTACAGGCGCCCGCCACCACGCCCGGCTAATTTTTTGTATTTTTAATAGAGACGGGGTTTCACTGTGTTAGCCAGGATGGTTTCCATCTCCTGACCTCATGATCCACCCACCTCAGCCTCCCAAAGTGCTGGGATTACAGGCGTGAGCCACAGCGGCCCCGGTCTAAAGATATTTCTTGGTTTTGGTTTTTTTTTTTTTTCTTTTTTTTTGAGCCCAGGCTAGAGTGTAATAGCGCGATCTCAGCTCACTGCAAGCTCCGCCTCCCGGGTTCACGCCATTCTCCTGACTCAGCCTCCCGAGTAGCTGGGACTACAGGTGCCTGCCATCACACCTGGCCAATTTTTTGTATTTTTAGTAGAGACGAGGTTTCACCGTGTTAGCCAGGATGGTCTCGATCTCTTGACCTAGTGATCCGCCTGCCTTGGCCTCCCAAATTGCTGGGATTACAGGTGTGAGCCAATGTGCCCGGCCTGCCAGACATCTTTAAAAATAACCACAGAAAGACATTGATTCAGATGAGTGGACAGAATAGAAGTTTTACTCAAATATAGCCACAGTGTGTTCCATGCAAGACACCATGCATACAAATAAATGTTACTTCCCTTCAAGGGTTTTCCATTTAAAAATGGATACACTGATTATAAAACTGTGAAACTGTACAAAGCAATAGTAAATAATAATTATATACACTTTTCACTCTCATGTTCTTGGGTTATATGTTCTCAAATTTTCTAGTCAATCTTACTCTAAATGTATTGACAGACCATAACTTTAGTGAACCATTCTTCTTTATTGCCCACCCAGCATATGCTTTGCGAGTCTAATTGGCTATAAATAACAGAACTGAATTTTTAACAAAGCACATATCTCCCTAACCAAATCATATTCCTTTATAATATGCTCATGTTATATCATTATAAAAATAATTAGACAATTTTACATTTCTCTTTTGATACTGATTTTAATAACTTAGCAGATATTCTTTGGAATTTTTAGTGATTTTTAAAAATTATATTTTTAAAGTAAATAAACTATCATGGCTTTACTTACCCCCTATATTAGGTATTATGCTAAGTGCTAAATAGGTATTAAATCATAATTTAACATTTTAATTTTCACAGAAACCTGGACATCAATATTCCCATTTTGCAGCTGAGAAAACTGGGAATCTGAGATATTAACCAATGGATACAAGAATAAACAACTGGTAAATGGTTGAACCAGGCTATAAACCCCAGAACTCTCAGATTTTCATATCCACAATGTTTTTACAATGAGAAAAATGTGATTTTGAATCAAGTCTTGAATAAACTGAGAGTGATCAAGTTGGGTAACACTATTTGGATATAAAAATAAAGGATGATTTTAAAATAATAAGTTTTCTTTGTGATTCTTAAAATAATTCTACTCCCCCCCAAAAAAAGAATTTTTGTAATATGAACAATAATAATATTATTAGAATAATGACATAAGAATCTATACTAATCAGTTCGATGTATATATTCTAGTTTACTCATTTAAGCTGTATTCTTACTATTTTATAGTCTTATCTTCTAATTACTTGAGCTGAGAGGAGGTTGAGGGTTAAATCTGAAGTTCTTAAAGAAGTACCCAAAAGAAATTGTTGTTGAGTGTCTTCCAAAGGGATAGCGGAGCATTAATATGGGCACATCATGCTTGAGGACTCCAAGGGAATGGTAGACAATCAAGGCATCGTTGTATAGCAGAAAAGTCAGTAGGCAAATCAGGAAAAGAAGAGACCATTTGCAGTCTCTTTAGTTCATGTCCAGGATTCACTTTCTATATGTGTAAGATAGACTAATGATGCCCAATTCACACTGATCCTGCAAGGATCAAAAAATAAAAAATAAGTGGAAATCCTATTAGTCATTGTCTGATTAATAGAAACACAGAGTGTTAGTACTTCTCCTTCCTCCTCACTGAAGCTCATCCATGTCTTGTTTAGTAGGAAAAATTCTCTGTGAGGACAAATGCAAAAGACACAAACAGCTAATCAACACTCAAGAATCAGCCTGTACAGATTGAGAACTCATATCAATCTGTGAGATTAAGGTGTCTGTTGTCTATAATTTAGAGAAAAATGGAAACTGAACCAAGGATCAGGTTGAAGAAAACTAATAGTGTCTTTACAGAGTGGTATGAAGTGCTGTGATTTTCCTTCATAGCAAACATAGCCAGGATAGAACAGAAGCATACATGTTCTCTCTCATACACATTTCAAAAGATAAACCATGTGATTTGGTAAACACTCACATGTTCATGCTCAAATGAATGACAAGCCAGTAAATTCCTTGGAGAGTGTACAATGTCAACAGAACACTTTGCTACAAAAGTTTTCGTTGTATACAAAGATGCCACTCTCTTTACAACTGTGCGTCTCCAGATATGTTTTCCCAGAGGAAGATAAAGCCTAAGCAGCAAAGGTGGGAGGAAGGGACTGAACAGGAGACACATTAAAAGTGAGACCCAGAACAGATGACAGATATAAATGGCTTTGGGAAAACACTTTCTTCATCTTTCCATTTCACACTTGGATGACTTCAACAGTTTTATGGACCCTCCCAACCCCTACCCCACCTCCTGTAAATGTTTTATGTAATGTCGGCCTATCATTGTGCTTGCACAATAAACATGACAAGCATGCTGCCAACATTCACCCCAAGGTGGGACTGGCAAGGCCACAGCCTGAGCAAATGGATGGGAATGATATTAACACACTCTCCTAAGGTAACTCAGAATAGAAATATCAGACAATGAGACACCTAATCTTAGACATTTTGTGCAGGGGCTGAATCTTCTATTGCTACTGAAAGGACTGTGGACAGGGGAGTGCCTGTCACAGTTACAGATTTTCTGGTGGGTGGGATGGCGGTAGGAGTGACAGAGCCACCTATCAGCCACACCGGAGATGATTGATGAGCCGCAAAAAACAGGCAGCGGAGCCCAGCCTCTCTCCAGTATCTATTTGTTATTTCCGATCTCTCTCTGTCTCTGTCTCTGCCTCTCTCACACTGCAGCTAATCAGTGGTGATAGATGAGGGCAGATCTTCACTCCTTCCTTCGGGCACCCAATTGCATTTTCTCTTGCTTGTCACCAGGTCTATCATCCATTTCTCAATGAGTCCTTTATACAAATAAGAAAAGAGCCATTCTCTCCCTAGAACTGTTAATGTAAGAGTCCCAAAGTGTTGAGAAAAAGGCAGGAGAAAAAGAAAAGATCAAAGGATTTTATTGTTTTACTCATAAAGGGACAGAGAAAAAGCATTTCCAGGAGAAATGCACTGAGTAATCAGTGTTGAGTGTTGAAGAGGAAGTTCAAATAAAAATGCTACAAAATTGGAAAGCTGGGAGTAACATGATTTGGCAAGAGTCTAGCCCTCATCCCTGTGTCCCCATTTGAATTGGATGTAGTTATTCCAATTGGCTCATTAAAGCAGCCCAGCCATGAGTGTGGCTGGTGTTTACAGGACCTTGTTATTTGCATGGCTCTATTGATGACCCACTCAAATAAAAATGGACAAATTTTGGCCATATCTCACTTTTATATCTTTAAGAAGTAGGAGCCAGTGAGTAAAGCTGTAAAATTAGGACTATAAGCTATGTGTGTGTTCATATGATGGAGCCAGAACATTCAGTACTTCACACTGGCCAGGATTCATCTTTAGAACCAAGCCACATGGTGGATGCTCAAAATATTGGATCCAGCATCTGCATGCGAGGCCAAACAGCTTCACAAGAAACAGCCAAACTGAATATTTTGGTCCTAATCGATTTGGCTATGTACATGAGGAACATTTTTAATCAGGAGATCTAAGATCTGAAGATAGTGATGTTGTTGAACATGATGATGGTGATGACAACAAAAATAACCAGGATGACAATGATAGCCAAAATGAATATAGACGTGGGAAATGTGATCCATAAGTGTAATCTCTTCCTCAGTGAACTCCTCTAAATTGATTTAAAAAATGTCGTGCCCACCTTTCTCAAAAACAACTCTATTTTATACCTCAGAGCCTTACGAATGGGAACTCCTATTAACTAAATTAAAATCTTTTGTCACTTTTGCAAAACAATCTTGTTAATAGATACATCAGGACCAGGCATTGCTATTTGTAGAAAGCTGTTACACATTAAAAGAAGGTATTCTTACATTTACATACAAGTTTCTTGATCAGAAATGCATTGTTGAATGAAACGGGGAAAAAATATTTGGCCATCCTAATTGGCACCACCTCATGAAGATAGCCTCATAAAAAGACGGGAATATATTGGTGTTACTTGTGCATATGGAGGAATTGATATTTTTATCAGATTATCAAAAACAAACTTCTAAATGTTTACATTTTAAAAATATGTAAATTTCAAAAGCTTCCTACATATGTTACTGCCTTAAACCAAAGTGTACCCTTCCATGTTCCAGAATTTATATATATTGACATATAGTTTATATTTCTGTAATCATAGTATATATCTATTACTATAACTACAAAACCTAAAGGGTAAATAGACAAGGATGCTAGGAATAGATGAGAAGTTTCCTCATGCCCAGCACTATTTCTAAACCATAGTTGTATGATCATCTATCATGTATACAATGCTCAAACTATTTCACCTTATAGCTATACTGCTGTCAATTGTTGGCATTAATATTGCATTAAAAACAATACTTTAAAAACACACTTATTTTATTAGAACAATAACACTGAAAAAAATCAGTTCAGCACCATAAATTACAAAAATGAATAAAGCCCTTTGGGGATTAAAATCATCAGCACCCGACTTCTTTTTGGCCTAAAGTCAACATCATCATTATCCAGTTACAAAACAGGTGCTTCAAATACTACCCCAACAATAGGTCCCGATGTGCAGTTGAAATAACTAGATGATGTTCCCTTTGGTATAGTTATTTAAATTGCCTCAGCAGCCACATTTTTAGCCTAAATTATTTTGTGGCAATCAACCTTTATAAAATAAAAAAATGAACAAACTAGGGAGCAAACAATTTGATTACCATCTTATATTCTAATCATGTTCATGAGTGACTTGGAACTCTCATATGAATTGACTCTCTAGATTAAGAAGCCTATTTGGTATTATTCAAGCTATAAATATATAAACAAATAATTTAACATTCAGACCCTTGATTATCAAATGATTTTCCAATCCCTAATTCAATGCATTATTATTCAACCCTAAACTTTGCTTTAATTATATAAAATACATTCTGAGAATTATGTATGTGAATGAGGGTTCAGGATTTGCTGCCACACAGTAACATCCTTTCCTTGTTCTATCTGAGTGGCCCCCTTTTTTGAGAAGAGCATATAACCTACACAAGGAGCCTGAGTCTATGAAGGCATCATCCTTCAGTTGTTGTACCCTGAAGGCACAACTGTTTGGATAAGTATCGACATTTCACCCTTCATCAATGCTAAAATTTAGCGCTGAGTTCCTACAATAAAGGCTTATGTCTTCGGCCTTTTTCTTATTAATCCTATTACGTTTGTCTTTATGAGCTCTCCTAGTTCCTTTCACTCCCTCCGGGGCTTAGCTGCAAATGAGATTTCACATCTCAGTGTAAAATAACCCGAACATTTTTCTATAAAATTAAATAAAAGTCTGCCATCCTGGCACTGCATGCCTAGAATCCAATTTCTGGAACCAATGTCTTTCCCAACGCCTCATTGTCTTCTTGCCATCTCACTTTTCTTAGCACTGAGGAGCATTTTTTTTTTTTTTTTTTTTTTTTGCTTTTGCATTCAAATGATGTATTGGTGTGGGAAGTAAGAGAGAACAGTATCTGGTGGTCAGAATGAATAGCAGACAGCAGAATTCCAGAATCCTACGTCCACTTTTCTGAAGACATTGTATGACTAGGATTGAGAACTCGTCTCAGGCTGTCTCTGTTTTTCTCTGCTAGTCTGTGCCTGTGCTTCCAGTGTGAACTAGCCACAATCACACACACACACACACACACACACACACACACACACACTCCTTCAAAGCTTCTCCTTGAAAAGGAATTAGAGTTTCTCAAAAATAAGGCAGCTCAGAGGAAAAACAGCTCCTAGGCACACTCTAAAAGATTTAGTCCTTTCAAGGGGTTTCAAGTATCAGAAGCTTCCCATCCTAACGGACCTAGGTCCAAACACACAAGCCAAACGAATGCCAGGCATGTCAGGGATCCCTCAGGGCATGCCAACCAGGACATCCACGTGTGATGACAGGTGAGTAGAATTTTTCACTTAAAGAAAATCCAGGTAGTATTGAGGTTTTATAAATAGTAACATATTTTTTAAAATAACAAAAAGAAATGATTCATTCAAACATTTTGCATCTTCCTCGAGATCTTTTTTAAATTTAGCTCACAGGTGCAATGTTAATAAAATTCAACTTTCTGAAGTTTTCTCTCTATATAAATTGGCAATGGATGGCAATGAATTATGCACATAGAAAATACCAAGTAAATTATAGTTTAGTGAAAAGTATGTTAAATTGTCATCCTAGATATTTTCTGAGCCAAGAAGAGACCCATATTTTTAGATTTCAGAAATTACTTTGGAGATCTTTCACCCACTCTTAGCCCAATATTTTTTTAATCACTTAAACGAAGAGGATAATCTATACAGAGATACAGACACAAATGCCTTCAGAAGGTGACATCAAGGTAGGAAACAGCTAGGGAAATGTAGCAGAGGTAAACTGGTCACATGATTACATCTATACTAAAGACATTTACATACTTGAACATAATTAAATAAAATGCACGTCAAACATTTTGTGGTGCTTCCCGCCTGTCAGGGAACCTTGGAAAAAATGAAGCCTAATGCTGCTTCTGACTCTCTATGGTTCTACTATTAATTAAGCAATTCTTTTAAAATTGAGCAATAACAGCAGAATAGCCACTAAATGATATAAATATTTCATATCACTAAAAAGTTTCCCTGTGATTAAAATAACCCAACTAATATTAGCTAGGCTTACTCAATTATTTTTCTTTGGGAATTTAATCCATAATTATATAGGTTTCTGGCTGAATAAAAAATAATTCTTCCACAAAGGAATTCTTCTATAGAAAACAGAATATCATGGGGAAAGCTACTATCATATGTGAGGGGGAGTATTCTAGCCATGAAAATATCACATGAAGAAGACTGAATGTGAATTTGTATATAAGTGATAAAGAAGGATTGACTGAACTGCATATATCAAAGGCATATAACAAGTACTACTTGAAAATGTGAATATATATGCTGTGGATATTATTTTCTACATCATCACTACAAGCAAAGTGAAGTACATTGAGAATATATCATAAAGAAGATAACCCAGTTGCTTTCTGACATAAAATCTACCGTATTAAACAGCAAATGTATTTTGCTGACATAACTTCCAGAGAGTCATTTCACTTTTGCTTACGCTAATTCATAAAGAACGCATTAGATCTAAAACTGAGGCAAGCCCAGTCAGTAGTGATCATGTACAAAACATGGTGGCCAAGGTATTTCTAGGCTTTATTGACAGGAGGGCATAACTATATGACCTTTTCGAGTTTCAGAGATAAATTTTGAAAAGATTTAGGTTAAAAAAATATTGTTTTCCCATTTTTACGTTTCTCCTGAAATGAACAAGAAACCTCTAAGACTCCTGATGGATTTGCAAACACTCGGTGATTATTGCTGTCGTGATTCAGTATCTTTTTCACAGAATGTAAGAAGTTCTTAACCATGTTAATGGTCCCTACATATCAGAGAGGTACTTTACAAAGGGACACTTCACACCGTGAAGCCTGGAACCCATGTGTCAAGTGGGCACAAACATGAGTGTATGTCTCAAAATTAACTCCTTATACTGCTGCTGGGTGAATATCTACTTGCAACATGCCAACTTTCTGGAGGTAAAGAGGATTTTCAGGAGTTCCTAAGCAATCGGCACACAAAATCTAACTTTGTCTAAACTTTTCAAAAGTCTTCTGACATCTGACCTAATCCTACCTACCTAAGGCACTTTTTTTCTAAACAAACCAAGTTAATATTCTCATGTTCTGCAACATATACCATATTTATAGCCAAAAACCTTTCATCATATTGTTCTTCTTACTTAGTATTCTCTTTCTTGACCCTTCATCCATCTAAATCCCAGCCATCTTCCCGTCCAAGCTCAAATTCAAACTCTTTCATAAGGGCTTAGCTGACATTCTTAGCCCTTAGCAGACATTCTCAGCCTTCGCCCACCTCATCCAAATTTCTAAAGAACATAGTATGAACATGTCCCAAACTATAAGTTTATACAATCTGGATATTTTAATCTTTTCAAGTATATTGTGATTTCTCTACAGACTTGGCTCACATTTGATAATTCTTAATATCTCACTGTACCTAGTGGGACTCTAATTATATAATGAGTTTTCAATACGAATGGAAGGGAAGAAATGGTCAGTGAACATACACTGAAGAATATCTTAGGAACTGATTTTGCCAGATAATTATATGGGAATACAACTGTTCATGATAATATATGTAATAATTCAGTTTTTGAGAGGTATGAACAGTATATAACTGGTCTGCTTAAAATGGGTTGGAGTTTGAAAGTTAATATTCTAAGTGATTATTGGACCTACTGACTACCAGGACCCTTCCCAGCTAGAGATGGGCATCTCTTTAGAGTGGACTGATGTAAGTAGTTGGAATAGGAAGTCATATTTGACTTACAAATATGAGGCAGCAACTATTGCCCCAATTTAAGTTTGTATTATCTTGAGATAAGCTACTGTCTCTCTTTTGTTAGAATAAACACCTGAGAAATCAACCAAGTAGGTGTTAATGATGAACATACAAGACTGAAGCCCTTTCTTTACTGAGTAGAAACAGATAATATCTGATCTCCACATACTTCTCAAAGTAAACTGTCGCTCTTTTGTAGACACTAACATGCAGACAATAACATGTAGACGTGAACATGACTCCTATTTGTTTTGTAATTATATCTAGTTCTGAAGCAGCTATCAAAGTTTTTCCTCTATGTTTAAAGGTAAAACGGTATGTTTACTGAATTTAGAAAAAGAGTACAAGTGCCAAAATAAATACATTTTAGCATTTGCAAATAAAATGCATTAAAAATAAATTCATCTCTGAACTTCCATCTTGCTTTAGGAAAAAAAGAACTGCACTTTTCTAGATTATATGACCTGTTGGGTCCCCATGTTAATGAAGTCTGAAACATTCGCCTCTCAATGGGATGGCTGTTTGCTCTCCTGCTGAATAAAGATTTCCTCAATTTAGTTATCATATGAGGATATCCTGATATTGAAATGGAAAGGATAAGGTAAGATTGGTTAAACCGTCCCTTTGAGCATTCTTTCAAACTTGCTACTGCTAACACAAAACTATCTTGAACAGAAGCCAGACCCAGTTTAACGAATTTTACATTTAAGTATTAATAATGCATGATAAGCCATGTCTGATGTGACAAATTGCAATAACTATTAAACCATTTGCTCATTCAATATATCTGATTAATCATGACAGATACACCATGTGACAAAGATAAACCTCTTATTTTTTAAAAAATAAAGCTAAGTGAATTGAAAACTAGACTATACCCAATATTTCTCATTGGTATTGATGAACCTGATTCTAGCTGCATGTACTGCCTTGGTAGGGAGAGCTGAGGAAAGCCCGTTATGTCCTCCTTTAAACTTTCCCATGTGCCCAACTAACTCCTGATTGAAAGGCAATGCTACTTACAATCAGGTTTGTGTTGGAGACACATTCATCCACAAGTGCAGAGAGCCAGAAAGATTGAGCCTAAAATATCCCAGAGGAAAGGCAAGTGTAGATTATCAATAGTTCCACACTTAATAACATCTCCTGTACCAGGACTCACTAGTAAAGTTCTGCAAGAGCAAATGGAGACCAAATCCTCAGGCATGCAAAAGAGATGTCTAACATGGTGCCCAGAGCTGTGAAAAGCAAATTGTCCAAATGCTCATGGTGTGCCAGAGATAAATAGCTCCAATAGACAATATCATGGGTTTTTACCTTCTCTCCCTATATTCTGTTGCAACTGTACTAAAACTTGTCGTCGAAACACTTACACAGAGCACCATGTGAGCTCTCAAACCCCCTCCCACCTTCCCAATATCAGCATGCCCCTCATATCTATATGTATAAAAGATACTTTGACGATTTAAAAAGATGTATGCTACTTTCTCATCTATCTAATGTTTCTAGTAGAGCTTAGCTATTTAGACAATGAAAGGAAAATCAAAGTACACTTGACTGCATAAGTGTTGGCTTCCTTAACTATATATGAAATAGCTCGGAGAATATATGCAGTTTCCATGAAAGTTTTGAAAACCCAAACAGAAATATAAAAATGAATTCTTATTCTGGGTTACTTTGGGAGAGTTACTGATCTTCTTTGAGACTATTTTTGCATAGATAAAATAAAGATATTAATAGTACCACATATATGTTTGTCAAGATTAAATTAGCAATGATTGTACAGACTTAGAAAGTGTTATAATAAAGTGAAAGTTCAGACATAGTATCTATTACTAATATTATCGTGGTGGATAGAACCAAAGGTGACCCCAGTGATTTCTGCCTGTTTCTGTTCATACCTTTACGGAATCCTCTTCCCTTGAGTGTGGGCAGGAGTTTTGATTTGCTTCTACCCAATATCATATAGCAAATGTGATGGGGTGTCACTCCTTCAATTATGGTACATTATGTGGCAAAGGTGATGACAGATGTCACCATCAATATTATGTTATGCTTTATAAGATTTCATTTTAGGAGACTGGCACTAGATACTCTCTTCGTGGGCTTGAAGTAAGTAGTTGTCTTATTCCATTTTCTGTGCTTATAACAGAATACCTTAAACTGGGTAATTTATAAAAAATACGAATTTCTTTCCTAGGTATGAAGACTGAGAAGCCCAAGATCAAGGGGATGCAGCTGGCGAGAGCCTTCTTGCTGGGTGGGACTCTGTAGAGTCCTGAGGCAGGAAAGGACATTTCATGGCAAGGGGGCTGAGCATGCCAGCTCAGGTCTCTATCTTATTATTACAAAGACACCAGTTCTATTCCCATGATAACCAATTAATCCATTCATCCATTCATGAGGGTAAAGTCCTCAAGTCACAACCATCTCTTTAAAGACTCTGCCTCTCAATACTGCCACATTGAAGATTCTTTCAACATGAGTTTGAGAGGGAATAAACATCCAAGCCATCACAGTGGTCATGTTGGAAAAGCCTACATGGCAGAAACTGCAGTTCCTCTAAGACCTGAGGGCAGCCTCTAGCCAATAGTGAGGAAAAAAGCTGAGACCTTCAGTCACACTCTGTAATAAAATAAATTTTGCCAAAAACCTGAATAAACTTGAGTGTGGATTCTTTCCCAGTTGACCCTCCAGAGGAAAACACAGCCCATATGGTACCACAATTGCAACCTTGTGAAACTCAGAACAAGAACCCAGCTAAGCTATGCCCAGGCTTCTGACCTACAGAAACTGTAAGATAATAAATATGTGTTGTTTGAAGCTGCTACATCTGTGGCGATTTGTTAGACAAAAATAGACAACTATTACAACTATGTATAGTAATATGGTAGTCAACATGATGAACATGCTTCTTCTATGAAGGAAATACTTTTGAATTTTGGACTTTATGATTGATAAAGAGAGCTAAGAAATCTTGAATTCTCATGGACCTTCAAGGTAGAAGAGATGGTAGAAGCCGTCTGGTCCAACTCCTCCTGTCCATCATTTTTTAAATGAAACAACCAAGTTTTCAAAAACAAATTACCTGGATAAAGGTCATGTGACCAACTCATTGTAAAGCTACAAGTTAAACCCATTTTGACTTTGGACCTAATGTTTCATATCACTACGCTGAATGCAAATCTGTGATTCTGAGTTAATAGCTTTTAAATCAAACATAGAGTAAATATGAATGATGACTAGATCTTAAATGATCACCTAGCTTAATTATTATTAACCAAATTCATCAGAAAGCCACTTACTGACATTCTGATATGATTTGTTTTCAAGGTAACACTGGGTTGATGCTATTTGTCAATACTCAATTGGAAAAGAACAAAATAAAAATGTAGTAAATACAGAGCAACCAAGGCTGTGTCTGAGAGTATAAAAGCATTGAGATAAAGGGTAAAAGGTTCAGTTAATCCATGAAAATGTCACCATCCACTAGGGATCTCTATCTGAAGGTTAAGTGTCACAGACTAAGTGTCAGATGGTGCAAGCAGCCAGAATGGCTAAATCAACTCGGGTGATGAATGTGGTAACAGATGCTACAATCACATTGCTTGTATGTCCAAGACAGAAGATGGGATCAAATTAAAATAAAAATGTAATTCCAAATCTATCTATCTGTATCTATTAATCATTCCCATTTCTCTTAAAAACAACATATTTTCCTTCAATTCATACAGTGGTTGATTAACCAGCTTTTCCCTATTACAACTAAAAAGGATCAAGAGATGTGATTGTCAGGCTATAAATGCAATTTTCACGTAGAACATATTTTAAAATACTTGAATATATATTCTGACAGTGGGACAGAATTTTTGAAACCAGAATTATACTGGCCAAAAGTGCCATGTCTCTGTTTTTCATTTTCTCCTATTTATTCTTTCCACTATCTTGAATCCAGCTCTGATACTTACTATATGTGTAATTTTGAAGAGCTATTTAAATGCCACACCTTTGAGTCTCTTAGTGTATATCTCGCTTGATAGAAGATTGTCTTGAAGTATAAATGGGATCATATGTAGATAAAATATTTAGCACAAACACTGCATGAATAATTACCTTTGCCTTTTCTTCCCATTTTCCTCATGGGAAGCAATTATTTCCCAAAGGTCTTTGGGACTTTTGAATGAGAAGAAGACAGTGATTCCAAACTTATCAGACATCTTCCCATCTTTTAGATTGCCAGAACATAGAGAAGCATTTGTTATTGGTGTGAAGCTTTAAGTCCAGTCCAGCCTTGTCCTGAGGTTTAAACAGTGCCTATATGGAGAGTCTGGAGTCAAGTCCATTCTGTCCAAGCATGGCAAAGGGCAAAGATCCATTCCATGCTTTAAGACAGCAAACCTTTTAGCAAATGAAGGGGAAAATTGAACTGAAATCAGAAAGGGAAAACAAATCCTCTTGTCCAGTAAATTTCTTTAATCAACAGAGTGGTTCTCCAAGACTTTCCTTCAATGTCAAAAAGCTTACTAGGATTTCTGTCCAAGTACACAAGGTCACAGCAAGTTGTTATTTCAGAAAAATTCAGAACAGAATCTCTTAGAAAGAAACATAGAAAATTACACTGGCAAAAGAAATTGCTGAGCTGGCACAAAAGGTGTTTAGAAACAGTTAATGTACTCTCATTTATCTTTAGATCAGGTGTAGAACAGAAACAGAACCAATAGGAAAAAATGTTGTTAGTAGACCTGTCAACTATTAAGAACTGCAAATGCTGTAATTCTCTAGCTTTTTCCCATAGTCCAAATATATGAATGTATGAAAAAAATAGGGTAAAAGCACATGTAATTTTCCCAGTGATGTATCACAGCTTGCTCTGCCAGGAAAGGTAAGTAAATGAGCAATCTGTCAGTAAGCCCAGCATGAAATGAGGGTGGAGCTGGGATCACAAAGTAGATATGTCACATTTCAAGTTCTTTAGGAAAAATGCTGGTAATACCCAAATTTAAATCTAAAAACTAAAAAAGCTCCTATTCACACATATTTTTTCTTGTACTTTTCTTTATACTTTGTAACTTTCCTAGTATTCTTCTTAGGTTTTCTACTGCACATTGTGCAGAACTCAGACATTTAAATGAACATTAAACAAAATGTAAAGTATCTGAATATATTACTTACACATTCTAATTCTCAGAATTCTAAGCAAGTAGGTATTTTGAATTATTTTTTTCAGTTTGAATTTCTGATTCACTTCTTTTTTTAATGTTTATTTTAAGTTCAGGGGTACATATGCAGGCTTGTTATACAGGTAAACTTGGGTCATGGGGGTTTGGTGTACAGACCATTTTGACACTCAGGTATTAAGTATTAAGCCTACTATCCATCAGTTACATTACCTGATCCTCTCCCTCTTCCCACCCTCCACCCTCCAAAAATCCCCCAGTGTCTGTTGTTCCCTTCTATATGTCCATGTGTTCTCATCATTATCTCCCACTTATAAGTGAGAATATGTGGTATTCAGTTTTCTGTTTTTACGTTAGTTTGCTAAGGATAATGACCTTTGGATCCATCCGTGTTACTACAAAGGACATGACACACTCTTTTTAAAGGCTGCATAGTACTCTGTGGTGCATGTGTATGACATTTTCTTTATCCAGTCTACCACTGATGGGCATTTAGGTTGATTCCATGTCTTTGCTATTGTGAATATTGCTGCAGTGAACATATGGATGCATGTGTCTTTATGATAGAATGATTTGTATTCTTTTGGATAGATACCCAGTAATGGGATTGCTGGGTTGAAGGGTAGTTCTGATTTTAGGTCTCTGAGGAATCACCACACTGTTTTCCACAATGGCTGAATTAATTTACACTCCCAGCAACAGGTATATAAGTGTTCCTTTTTTAAAACCTTGCCAGCACCTGTTATTTTTTGACTTTTTACTAATAACAATTCTGACTGATGTAAGATGATATTTCTTTGTGGTTTTGATTTGCATTGGAAATATTCTTAATATCTGAAAAACAGATATTTCATGTTATTTGGGAAGAATGGTCATATGCTGAACTAAATTTTTACACAGCAGGATCATAACGTTCAATAAATGTTTCTACTTACACATTTATTTCTGAGTTTTTCTTTTATCATTGAGCTAGTGGTTGATTTCCTACTTAGAATTTAGATTTTTTAACGTCAATTTTTCTGGATTAAAAACTGTCTTCTCTACTATTATATTTATAATCTTTGTAACTACTTTGACACATTTTCTTTCTCTTCTTTCTCTACCTCATTTTATATTCCATTTCTAGATCTTATTTTCTATGTTTGTCCACTGAGTGTATTATTTAGTCTCTTTCTCTTCTGGAAAAATTCCCAGAAAGCATTTTGTTTTTTCTTTCTATAACTGCTATTGTGAGACTGAGAAGGAGAAAATGGCAAGAGGGCATACCTTGCTGCTCTCAGAATTGCAGAGATAGTTGCGGGATTTACTCCCATTTCTTTAGATGAAAGTGAGGGTGGGGTAAGTGTGGCCAGTGGAGCCAACATTTTTGTTCATCCGTAGAACTCTACATTTGGTGTTTTGTTTAAGTGTGGGTGTAAGGACTGCTATAGATGGCAGAGGAAATTACCTAGTCCATACAGGGGAGTAATTAGATTGCATTACCTATGTGGCATTTAAATAAAGTGGAATTTGTTGATAGACTATATAAACAGACATAAATCGATACTTTCTAATCTATTAAGTAATTAAACACAATCCATGTATAAATGACTATTTCATATGCAGTGTGACTTCTGCAAACTTAGGTTTTCAGAGTGTATGACTTTCTCACATTAAACTCTCTCAAATAGATTTTCACGATCTCCAGACTCTGAAGCATAAATCAGAAATCTGTTCTTCTAGCCCAGTGCTTCACGAACACTCTGTGACTGTCAGATTTCTCTGCTAGCAGCTTTAGTTACCATAGCTTCTCAAGCCATCCATTTTTTTTCATGTTCCTGTGCAGAGCAATGAACAATAGGCCTTCTGTTCTCCTTTCTGTTCTATCACTTATTTAAGGTTGACCTACAAAATGTTAAAAGTTTAATTCTGAGTCAGGTGCTCAGCGAACGTCTAAGGAAGTGTTAGATACACTGTAAATACACGTTGGTTGAATCTATAAATGTAAAATGAAATGGAGGAATGAGACTACATCTAGACATATTGAGGCAAAACATATGTCTGAAATATCTTGAGAAATGAGGCCAGGCTTTCTGAAATGTTACTTTTTGGTAGTACTAAAATGCAATCATAGAAATTAAGCAGAGGAAACCTGTAATAATGATTTGGTGCTTATCTAGCACTTCCTTTATTCACAGATCCCAAAGGATTTAACATACTTTTTAATCTTCTCAGATCTGCTCTTTTTCTTTTCAGTTTTACTTTTCTCTTTCCAGTCATGAAAACTTAAAAAAAAATAATTTTTCATTAAATTGATTGTGATATTAGAATTAAATAGTGAAATTCCATAATAGTAAAAAGATAGAAGTCATTAGTAGAAATGCTTTGCTATAATCAAGGCCAGTCCTATGGGTACACTGGTGACCTAAATGTAAGAAGGCCTATGGCTCCTTTTTGACTTTTTACTTGATGACTTCTCTTAATCCCCAACTCCTAACACACACACTCACATATACTTCTTTCTGGTACCTACGATTTAGGATCTCTGAATTTATGAATCTCAACAAAAATAAAGTTCAGAAAATACTTAGATAAATCTAATTACATTAAAGCTGAATGGCTGATAAAGCTTAACTTGCTTTACTAGGGGAGACTACCAGGCATATCTACATTTTATTTTGAAGATGTTATTTTAGGGTGTGGAGTAGGTAAAGCATTTTCTCAGGTCCTTAAATGATACCATTTATCTTTTCCATCACAGATCCACCATGATTGTTCAGGGTTTAATTTGTTTTAAACAAGGTAAATGTCCTTATATGGTACCTATATAAAAGACATTAAGATGATATATGAGACCCTTGCTCAAAAAAAAAAAAAGACAGTAAGATGATATAATCTCCCAGCAAGTAATCACATATGCTGATTCAAATCTGTCATTTTTAATTCTTAATTATTAATAACACCTTGTTTCACTCTAAAAGTATCCTATATTGGATAATAAATTAAATGTCAACCTATGAATAAACTGAAAGTTTGATTGCTGTGTGCATGGCCACCAGTTGCCTATCCTTTAACCTTCTTGCTCTCCCCTGCATAACAATGGAAGTTTCTTAACGGAAGTGTGTCACAGCTCTCATACCATTGCTGGTAAGCATAGAATCCCCTTCCCATTTTCCCCCTACTTACTACATTTTCTCATTTCACCCTAGACATTTATACCTCTCAGCTCCTCTTCAATTCCCAAGAAACCAGGGGAAATAAAAGACAAAGAAAGAGGTTCACAGAGAAGACTTGGTATTAGATGAAATTAAAGTAACTGAAAATTTAACACCCATTTTATTCCCCTGTTACCCTGTTTGGTACCTGATTCTCTATCCCCAACAAATCTGTTTTCAAAAAGTATCCATAATTTGATCGATATCTCAATTGCTCTGATTCGATTATATGAATGTATTAAATTATCACATGTACCCCCAATCATGTACACATCTAATACGTATCAATAAAACATTTAAAAGATCTGTTAAAAATAGTACTTAATACAATCAATTTTTCATACTGCTATTTAGTTTTCTTTCTATATACATGTATATACATACATATCACATATAAAATTTATATGTAAAATTTAAAAATGCCAGTTGGTGACAAGACAAAAAAAAATGCCAGGTGGTGATAAGTTGCCTGAAAATAACAAATCAGGATAGTAAGATAAAATATGCCAGTATCCTTTTGATTTGCTGGTTAGAAAAGGCCTCTGTGGAAAACTGGTATTTGAGTTGCACTCAATGATGAGAAAGCATCAGTCATGAAAAGATCCAAGTAGAGATTTAGGGCAGAAAAAAATTACGGAAAAGAAAGAGAATACAGAGAACATAGAGAGCCAAGTACAGGATTCCTTTGTAGAAGTGACCATCCTTGGCATCTAGATGGAACCAGCTAGGCCAAGGACCCTCCATAGGTTCTGTAGACTAAGATGGACAAAACTCAGTTCCATGAACTCTGCATTATCACAACTCTGCATCACCAATTTCAGGAGAATCAAAACCAAATACAAGCAAAAAAGTATTCTGGTGGGGAGGAATTCTGATTTACCTTGAAAAGATTGACTTGAAGACAATTCATTCAAAGAGACCTGGACAAGAGAAGCATGTGGACCAGCTCTGAAGTCGCAGCTAACATGAACAAACATCAAATCCTTGAGTACAGCAGGAGGCAGCCTTTGGAGTGCTTTGTAGAGAGGACCCATCCTCTGGATGACCCTTGGGGTTGCCACCTGTGTCCTATGTGAACACATCTCCTCTGGCACTTTTCTGCTTCTTTCACTCTCTAGCAATCTGTTCCAGCACTTCTCTTCTCTCTGGTCATTCTCCTGCCCCTCCCAAACTTGTTTGTCATAAAGGTTTAGTATTTCCATGTTGAGGAACTTTTGAATACATTTGTTTTATAGTATTTTTTGTTTTCAGAAGATTGTTTTTATCCATATCAACAAACTAGAATATTTAAGGGTTGTCAGGAGGATTTGGAAAAAGTCTTGTCATACAGAGCCAGATGTCAAAACGACATTTGAGAAAATTGAATTCTACCTGTGTAGAATTTATTATGCGTTTTCTATTCATGTAATATTATTTTATTTTCTCATTTTGTGTGTGTTCTCTTACTGGCTGGATACATTCAAATGCAGCCAAATCCAGTCTACCAAAATATTTGTTAAATCTGTCTGTTCCTTTAGAGTTATATTGCTCCATAAGAAGCAATGCACTTCTCATTGTGTGACACTTATACACCATCATTTACTAGCCAAAACAAATTTTTATAACCCACTTTTTGGTCTTGACCTATGTGACTGTATTTGGAGACAACCTTCTTCTTAACTCATTTGAAGATCCAGGGATGAAATAAATATGCTAGCTTTTCATGATTGCCCAAGATGTATTACTTCTAAATGACATAAATATCAATAATTCCTGTAAATGAAATAGAAAGTCAAGTAGAGAACTAAAGTGGTCTGACTCATTAAATGGAAAACAGACTCTCTTAAAGGCATATGGAAAGTAACAGGTCATTTGTACACTAAGAGCTCCTCAACCTACCAAGTTCATCAGAGATATAATCTTGTATCTGGTGGTTAATTAGAGTCAAACAGTTGAAATAGGAAGATATTACTGTTGATACTATGCTGCAGATTCATATTTGTATAAGAATCATTTTGTGAACAGGCCTGGGAACTTAATTTGAAATATTATTCCTATGGGAAAATGTATTCCAAGTTCTAAACTGCCTTCCAAATTAATTTGTGCTGTGAACGAGATTTGCAAATTAGAGGCTTATAAGGACAGAATGTGTCTTAGCTCTTCCTCCTCTCATTGCAAATGACTTGTTTTCTTATCCTGTTTGTGAAATAACCATTCACTTACTGCAATTAGTTCACAATTTCTTCTGTGTACATTTGGATGAGTGCTTTCGTATAGTCTACTTTTTCTATAACTGTCATTTTACTATGATATGTTTCTCAATGTCTATGGTTTTGAAAGGTCTTCTGATGAATGACATATGCTCCAGTGTTTTATTCACATATTCTACATAATGGTGGAGCTACATGGTTATATAATTGAACTTTACTTTGGCACTCTCTCTCATTCTCTCTCTTCCCACTTCCCCTCTCATCTTCCTCTCTCTCCTATGTAGTACCACCCATAAATATGAAATAATAAGATCATGTTTTTGTGGGTATACTTATCTTTCCTTAATTATCACATATGAACTCTTGGACTTATTTTGAGTACTTCTGCTTTTCATGCCCTAGGACAGTAGTGAGAAATTCAAGTGTTTTCTTCTGCCTTTCTCTTTTCTGTCTGGCATTCTTTTTTGGTTTATTTCCTTGTCCAATAAATACCCTCACTTTCCTAACATCCCATCATTTGTGTTCCTTCTCTCTTTACCATCATTAATGTTCAACAAACGATTCACTTATATGTGGAGGAAAATATATCTACCTGGCTACAAATTTTCCTTTAGAAGACGTACAAACTTTCCTTTAGAAGAAATATATATATATATATACACACACACACACACACACACACACATTTTGTGGGTGTACTTATTTTTCCTTAATGATCATATACAGACTTTTGGACTTATTTTGAGTACTTCTGCTCATATATATATATGTATGTGTGTGTGTGTGTATGTGTATACATATATATACCTAGTATTATATATATATATATATATATCTAAAATACTAGGATATATATCTCTCCACAATACTATATATATATATAATTTTTCCCACAGTCTTTTTTCACACAGTTTAGCCTATGAAAATCAACTTTGTTACTACTTTTTCCTAGATCACTTTGCTATAACCAGATATTCGATAGCCTACTGTTCTTGGATTTTTCTGTTTCCCTGGTTACCAAACGGGGCATGACTGATCTTTCATATCTCCGATACTGTTATACTCTCTATATTAACTTCTCTGGCTGAAATTTTCTCTAGTTGAATCTCTCCTTCTCCCTAGAAACTGCAGTCTTTAAATGTCTTATCACTTTTCCCTCTACTCATTACATATCACAAACTCTTTTTCTATGTTTGAAATACCTACAAATAGCATGTTCATACTTTGCTTTTCCAATATATTCAGTTAATCATTCTAACCTTTTTCTCTTCCTGCCAAATTGAGAAACAGTAGAACAAAATTTTCCTCACGCCCACCTACACACACCCCTCAAGAGTTCTGTGTGTGCTTACTCGGTGCTCTGTTCTGAACAAGATTCTAGAGGGGGTAAATAACAAAAGCTACCATAGGCCCTGTCCTTTAAAAAATGCCAATTCAGGAAAATAGTGCATACAGATTTAAAACAATTGAAGGACAATGAAATGCTATATGTAATTAAAAGCTAAGAAAAGTATTGTCCATTCTTAATAGAACTACTTAAAAATCTGCTTTTATCTGATGTTACCAAGTGGGTAAACATACCAGTCTCAAACTATCATAAACAGTCAACTCATGTGGTGACAAGTTGGGCCAATTTCAGTTTGTCTGATTCTCTATAGTTGCCCATATAGTTACACTGCAGAGACTTGAAAATGCCCCCGGTGACTGACTGTAACATTTTGTGCATTCTTGGGTATGATTCCTCCACATTGCTAGACAGATTCACCTGCATTTAACCAGTCAGGGTGGGATGCCTTGAGAATTGTTGAAAGCAAAGCTGAGGAGCCTAAAAAACAGAAGTCTCAAGGCATGAAAGAGACAGAAAAGCAAGTTGGTCACTAGCATTGCTTAGGGAGTAGGTGCAAACCTACCAGGTCCAATTGTCACATCTTCTCTTCTACCCTTCTTGGCAGAGCATGAAGAAAGTTCTACGTTTTCTTCCTTTCCATGTCCTAGGTGGTTCCTGCCGAGTGACGCTCCCCCTGGAGCTGTGCAATAGGGCAGCCTAGCTAGCAGTTGCTCTTCACTCAAGAAGGAGAAACACATCAAGACTAGGCTCTGTATTAAATTCTGAGGCTCATTTTTCTCTTTGCACCAAATATTAACCTGGTTTCAGCGGCATGTGCCCTGAGGATCATTTTGGCATCAGTGATAAGGTGTGATATAGTGAGTCAATGGTACCACTGCAAGGACACCACAACTTTGTTGTTATGCACATTAAGAAGCATTTGGTGGGAATTCAAGATGCAGTCTAGACCTATAGAAAAGAGGCTCTTTGTTAGATAACTAAATCTTATTTTCAAGAATAACCTCTGTCTTCTTGGACAATACTCACAACAACTGAGACACTCAGAATAGTACCTAAGGAAAACAAATCAATGGCACAGATAAAAGCAACCTCAGCTATCAATACTATCTTTACTCATAACTCGGTGATGGGTCAGTCTTTTCCTATACATATTTAAGGGCATGGCTTTCTCTGCAAGTTTATCAAGTGCAACATTAACTCACCATACATTCTCTTCAAGTCTATCTCACTCTTTATTTTTTTTATTTTATTATTTTTTTTAATTTTATTTATTTATCTTTTCTCACTCTGTCACCCAGGCTGGAGTGCAGTGACCAGATCTCAGCTCACTGCAAGCTCTGCCTCCCAGGTTTACGCCATTCTCCTGCCTCAGCCTCCCGAGTAGCTGGGACTACAGGTGCCCACCACCTCGCCCGGCTAGTTTTTTTGTATTTTTTAGTAGAGATGGGGTTTCACCGTGTTAACTGGGATGGTCTCGATCTCCTGACCTCGTGATCCACCCGCCTGGGCCCCCCAAAGTGCTGGGATTACAGGCTTGAGCCACCACGCCGGCCTATCTCACTCTTTAAAATTTCTACATTTACAGAGAAGTGAAATTTTGAGAGGATCCATGTCTGTTTCTCAAAGATCCACTTCTACCTCTCAGACATCCATGTCTGTTTCTCTGGTATGTCAGCATTTCCAAACTGCATGCAGGCTTTATAATCTTCAGAATAACTTAAATATTTACAAACTACATCCAACTCCCTCTGCTACTCACCCCTCTCCAAGTTTGACCAACTTCCACAAAACTACAATTATAAACTGCAGGCCTAATATACTTCACCAGGAACCCAGAGTTGAAGTGCAACCAGTCATCTTAGCTGGAGTCCGTCAAACTAGGACAGATTGGCAAACAGGTTTGATTTAGCATGCTGTTAGGTGATGACTACCTAAAGAGCTAAGCTGAGAAAAAGTCAGAGACCAAGTCCAAGTGCAGAGGAAATAAGTGCCATTATTACTTCCCAGGAATACATTTTAAGGTTTTTCTTTTTAGGAAGAACTGGAGTACATACCCATATGTTGAGGGAAAAACAATATTACAGAAGAATGTAAAGGAAATGAAATTGTTAATGACCGTTATTAAACACACTTAAAAACTCAGGGAGACACATTGCCTCAGTCTCTATTTGCCTAATGGCAGGACTTACATTCTTTCCTGTTGATGACAGCACTTGCTTACCTGCTCAGAAAAGGCATCATCAGCAACCGGAGAACTCTGGGAAGAGATTTTATTAGCTTTCCACATATTCCGACCTTTTAAAAGACTGCAGCTTTTCTCTTCTTTGTCTTGTAATTATAGGATTTATTGATTTTTGTTAAAATAGTATTTAAGCAAGGACCCTAAATCCCTGCCTTGAGAGAGGGATTCTTTGGAGCTGATTTTTTCCCTGCATGATGGATACAATGCATCTCAGTAAACTGCTAGTTGTTCTCTTGTTAATCTAACTTTTATTTTCAGGAGAGTGAATCAACTAAGAATTTATAAGGGTTAAAAATAATTTATAATTTTTTCCCTTCAAATATGAAAAAATAAATGTAGAAGGATTGAGAAAAATGGGAAAAATCTCCATTCAGTTACCATGAATAAACAAGTGATTCAGAAAGTCAGGATCATCATTGGGTATTTAAACCACTAGGTCAAAGTTTGTTGGGGATCAGCACATGGAAACAGTGATAAAATATCACCCTAAAGTTTGCTTTACCAATATTGATGGTGGAAGATATTTGTATAATGAAGAGATCTAGCAGTCATGATTTTAGCCAAATGAGCAAATTAAGCATCACTAAGAGTGCGATAACCTGCAGTAATATGCCTCTTACTTGGATTTAATATAAAGGATTCAGCACCATCCAGGAAGTACTCTTGCCGAAAAAAGTTTAACATGATTTAATTAAGCTTTGAAACAAGACATTCCATTTACAGGAAATACCAGAAGATAGAGGAACAAGTTAAAAGGCACCACCAGAAACAGATCAATGAAGAAAGTGGTATGTCACAAGATAATTCATCTAGTCTCTTAAAAAAAGAGTCAATATTTTTTTTTTAAAAAAAGGATTGAGGACTTGCCTAGATTAAAAAAGAAAAAAGAAATATAATTAGAAAAGTTACCAGTTAGAGAAAAATAGTTATAAAAATATTAATGAGACAATTGCAGGAGTCAAACACACAGTGTAGATGCTTTAAGGAATTATTATTTTATTTGTATTTTTAGATTTTATAGTAGTGTATTTGCCATTATTAAGAGATGCTTGGTAAGCTATTTATCTATTAGAAAAGCAACATTGGTGGTAGTTATGTCAAAATATTAATTACTGAATTTTGGTGGTGAGTATAGACGTCATCATGATTTGATTCTTTCAATTTTTTGTGTTTTTGAAAAAATGTAAAATAAAAAGCAAAAAATGAAACAAAGTAATACAACATTAGTTTCTTAAGCTGAATACAAAAGCCTTGAGCAAAAAGAAAAATGTTTAGATTTAGGGAGGCCTGTTATCTTCTCAGGAGGACACATTGCTCCATATATGGTGCTAGACTTCTTTGGCCATTCTCTGTCCCTGATGACTACTTCCATCCTTCTGCCAGTGATAAAATACTAGGGGCTTTGATCCTTGCCTCATTAAATAGAGAATATTCTCACTCCACTCTGACCTGTGCTGGGACCAGTTTAAGGAGTAATCTGTCATAAGATCATTAATACAGCAACTGGCTAAGAAGGTGAAGATACTCATCCAAAATTAATTTCTTGACCTTTTCCACAAGGACCTAGGAAGACATATTTTAGCGTTCATAACTGGGGGAACAGCTCCACTTATACACTGTGTTTCCCAAATGTGGTAATTACAGAAACAGAGCCAAGAAGAAGGGATGCAAGGGGCAATCAACGTTTCAGGAATCCTCTCACTAAGGGAATGCCTCAGGTTACATGTGAAGGACTGCTTTGGAGTGAAGCAAAGGAGGCTACTACTCAACAGCTCATGTATGGCCTCAGACAACTTAAAGCTTCAAAAATCTTGTAGAAACAGGTTCTGGCTGCAAAGCATTTCAGAAGAATTACCGGGTAATTCAAGTCACTATGGGGGGCAATGTCAAATGATTCAACCTTAATTCAGCACAGCAAGTGCTATCTAATAAATGAGACAATGCATTACTTTAATCATGGTCAAAGGCAAAGATAAATACAAAGCCAAACATTTAGCAAACGCCAGTAAACTCTGAGTCAGAAAGGCAAATCCTCAGATTCATGAGTAACCTTTACTGGGAACTCAGTGATGTCATTTTGAAGGTGAAATAGATATAATAAGAAATCCTCTGATCCTCAGAAAAACGCATTTAAAAAAGAAAACCAATACTTATCTGCTCTCCCCTCTCATCTCTTTGCAATCTCCAAGGTGTAGACAGCTCTGGGACTACATTTAGGGGCCAGTAAAGGTTCACATTAATTTCTTTTTTAATTTATCTCATTGTTTTTAAACCTTAACCTTTCCAATGATTGCTAATATGGAATGAAGTTATGACTTTGCAACATCTTTGCCACATAGCCAGCGTGACACATTTTGAGAGGGGACAAGAAGTCACAAAAATAATGGTTTGAATTATCTAAAATGTTTCTTGAATAATGCCATGGCTTCATCATCACTCTGTCCTTTTGTAGATCAAATTTAATACATTGATTTCCAGGTGCTGGTTAATAATTAGGCAAAATATAATCTATAAAAAGTGAATGTATGTGAATACAACCTAGTATATAAGAAATGTTCTGGCCGGGTGCGGGGGCTCACGTCTGTAATCACAGCACTTTGGGAGGCCGAGGCGGGTGGATCATGAGGTCAGGAGATCGAGACTATCCTGGTTAACACGGTGAAACCCCATCTCTACCAAAAATACAAAAAATTAGCAGGGCGTGGTGGTGGGCGCCTGTACTCCCAGCTACTCGGGAGGCTGAGGCAGGAGAATGGCGTGAACCTGGGAGGCGGAGCTTGCAGTGAGCCGAGATCGCACCACTGTACTCCAGCCTGGGCAACAGAGCGATCCTCTGTCTCAAAAAAAAAAAAAAAGAAAAGAAAAGAAAAGAAAAAAGAAATGTTCTCTAAATATTACAGTTCATTTAAATTAAACTTGAATTGGATAAGAGAGTGAGTAAATAGTTCTCTGCTAATTCTTGTGCTAGGGCTGGGTTGCAATGATGCAATATTCTCTACCTTATCAATTTGTTTTGAGGAATAAGAGATACTGTCCAAATAGTTCATTTAGTTCATATGAACTATTGTACCTACTAATCCTTCACAGTAAACTGATGAAATATGTATTATATTCCCCATTGCAATTATGAGAAAATTGAGGCTTAGAACAAAAAGGTTAAACAACTTCCCGAAGGTTATACAGGTATGAACTGATAGAGGTAGAATTCAGATCCCAATCTTTGCGAATTCACATTAAGGTTAAAATTCTCCATTTATCAAAAAGTATTTCCCCAGAGATCTTTCATAGTGTCTTAATCCCACCACGATAAAAGGGCACTACAATATCATCCATTAATATTAGCTTATCACACAAGCTGCAAATGCCCTACTGAAAGCAGCTATGGGAAAGCTATGTGTTGCTCCTAAGTAGAGATTTCAAAAGGCTCTAGATATACATAGGGTGGAAAGATTAGGAAGGTTTTTTTCAGAAGAAGGTCTTGGAGGTTTTCGAGTTGATGACTGGGGGAAAGGGAGGGGGGAAGGTAGTGGTCATGAGGATGAAAAGGCAGGAATTGATGGGAAGAATGCAACGCATTCTAAAGACAGAGCTGACATTTTTGCTCATTTTCATATTTTTTAGCCTGAACTCTGATTAGACTCATGGATCACCAACCATATCATTGCTACTGTCACCAAATTGTGTCTTTTTATATTATAAAAGTTGGCCAAACTCATTTAAAATTTTAGAAAATGCAGCATTTAGAAAAATATGAAGAAAAAATATATATTCTCTGCCAAAATATGACAACTGTTAACATTTTGGTTTATTTCCTTCCAGCTTTCTTCCCCCTATGCTTATAATTTGGAAATTTTGAAAAACAGTTGAAATGATAAAACATGCACACATTTGAATCTTGTTTTATGTTACATTATAAGCATTCCCCATGTTATTCTCTATAGGATTTAACAGTGTAAGATCATTGCCAAGTTATATATATACATACACATATAACTTGCTTCTTTCTTTTTTACTCATTCTCTGTTGGTTTTTGTTTTTGTTTTGTTTCCTCCAAAAGCAGAAGTTGGGACATTATAAAGTACTGAGAAAACAGTCTATATCACAAGGGGCCTGGGAACAGGGTCACAATCTCATAACCTATGATTATTTTGTGCAAGAGATCACTGTCATGACCACCCATTTTTCTTTACCTTACTCTTCTAAAGGCTAACCTGGAAAAAAATGAAAAATAACATATAATTTAAATGTCTGAGACCATACCTCTGGCATATTGCATTTAGCTTCCTCTAGGGGAAGAATACATTATTCATTCTACTAAAACCACCTGGGATGTCTGGGCCATAATCCTCTGGAATATGAACAGAAGGTCAAAATATTATAACTCAATCATTATTCAATCTTTGAAATAAGAGAGGATTATAAATCCATGCTGATATTAGTACAGTATTGCAAAAGTCACTTTCAATGATCTATTTACCAATTTGATTGTGTTTCTCATTATAGGTGAATACTAAATAAACAAATAGGCACAATACAACAGTAAGACTTGTGTTGCTTCAGATACACTGGAAAAGGTGATCACAATATTTAAAAGAGCTAACATACATTGATTGAAATAAAACATTTATCTGAAATGTAGCCTAGGTCTTGCAACAGAAATCAACATTATTGATATGTTTTATTGCCATTATTGTTTACCTTTAGTTTATTTTTGTTTTTGCTTTTTGATAATGACACAAAATTAATACAAAATAATCAGACTTTACTCTTGCCTCTTTAGAATATATGAGAGAGATCTTTAAATCTTTGAATTACACAACAAAAACTGAGAGATGAAAAATTACTAGGGTTTTCTACATATTAATATGGAAGATTCATCTCCATAAACATAAATGTGGAAAAAGAGAATATCATTACATGTATCCAAATGTATTATATGAACATATAGATTTACAAAATAGATAATTTAGAAACGCTTGCTCATTTTGTGAAGGTCTATATTTTCTAAAAAAGAGAATATTTCTTTAGATATTCATTTCCATTATAAAATGCAAAATACAATACAATACATACAAGATTTCAGTATGAATTTCAAAAACATGCCTATGGAAAAAAGCAAGTTACACATGCAGTGTATGTAACATGTTGCAGCCTAAATAAACTTCTAGAACTCTGTTCATATAACCCCATGACTACACAAAAACTGATTTTACCTATTAATTATGCCTATAAATTCCAATGTATGATATTAATGCCCAAAATATAGTCCATATCATGCAGCCCTATGCAAGAAATGCCAGGTGCCCACTCAGAATATACTAAGGGCATGCTCTAGTCCAGAAAGGTTTTTTGTTCACATATTCTCATAGCATACTTCTATGATCCATTAATATCCACAATGAATTAGCAACTTCAGAACACTAACCATAAACCCAGTGGTTGTCAACATTCAAGTGTGTGTGAGTGGTAGCATTTAATGATGCAAGAGGGAAGGACGGACGTATCAAAATCAGGTGTGGCCATTAAAAAGAGTCTTCTAGACCTTACTCCCTTGCTTTCATATGTCAGATAAGGTGGAAGGGGTCATGAATACCCATTGCATTTATATTGTTAAAAGCCTCATAGATAATTGTAATTAATTTCCTTCAACAAGTACGATTGCCTTAAACATCTAATAACATGCATGTGAACAAGTCTTTAGGAATTGAGTTTAAGATAATGTGCTTGTATTACAAAGTCTTACTAGTTGTGAAACCTCGACCATATTTCTTAGTATCTTTATGCCTTGGCTTCTTATCTGTAAAATACAAGTGCTTTTTACTTTTGAGTTGTTTCCAGAATTAAATACATGTACATTTAGAAATATAGAACAATGCTTAGCATACTGTTAGTATACCATTTATACTGTTATTACATTTAATTTTACAAAATGTTCATTAGGTAGTGAGGAGAGAAAAAGGCTCAGGTTCCTTTCAAAATTGGTCATCTGTCAAATGTAAATCTTAGTTGAAACCACTTTAATGGGTGTGAGATGCAAAATTCTCCCAAGCACCTAGTCCTAGATGTCTCATTCGCACCACAGGCTGAACTCTGCCTCCACCTAAACACAGTCTTTACCTAGTTACCCAAGCCATTGACCTGTAGATCTCCTGCACCCTTCCTTCTCCTCCAAATTACAATATTTAACGTTATCAGGCTCTCTTGATTCTGGATTCTAAATATCTCCTGAATTTATACCCTTTTCACTTCTTCTACTACCATGGTGTTAGGTCATCGTTTTTCTCATTTGAATTCCAGTCTTATCTTTTCACCTGGTCTTTTTTCCATGACTGCAAGACCGCTTTGTTTAATCAGTGTTTGTCAGGGGCCATGGAAAGAGGGAAGAGTTGACCACAAAGGGGTAATATGAGGAAATGCTAGGAAGGGCTGGGGACTGGTCAATATCTTAATTGTGGGCTTAGTTACTATGACTACTTGCATTCATCAAACAGTACACCAAATAGAGTAAATTTTACTCTAGGCAAAATTTAGAAAGCAGAAAAAAATAAAACAAAACAAAAAAAACCCCACAAAATTACCTTCCCTTAATTTCCAATGCTTATACAACAAAAAACAGATTGAGTGTGGTTTAGTAGGCCTTTTATCATCTGGCTTCCCCTGGTACATCTTGTACTAGTCTCTCTCCCTCTATCCTCATAGAACTTTCTCCGCACAGTACTTGTACTGATCTTCATTCTACACCTTCAATGCAATTCTTTTCATCCCAGAGTATTCATGGCTGTCCAGAACGTTCTTCTCTGCTTCCCTCCACCTTTTACCTAGTTAACTACGACACATCCATAAGACTGCAGTTCAAATGTCATATCCTCGAGGACATCATGCAAATAAATCTCAAGCAATATCATATGAAGAAGAATTGTGGGCCCAAAAGAGTAAAAGCTATAAACAAAAGCAAATGGTGGGGCAGGTGAATAGGTGTTACAGAAAGAATGGACTATCTAAAATATTTTATATAAGATATATATCAATATGCAATGGGTTAGAACTTTTTGTATCCTAAAAAAGTACTGGCTTTCTCTGGACTTTTATCAGTCCTAATAGCACCTTGTGTTACTCTTCAAGGGATTTATCACAGTGTGTAATCATATAATCTGTATGTGTGGGTCTTTAGTGGCCCATTTCCACCATGATCTCACAAGCTCTATAAAAGCAGGGACAATAAATAGATATTGTCCCACCATTATGTCCTTCCAATTTCTAGCACAGAGCTTAATCAAATACATAATAAATAATGGAATGAATGAACTGTGAGTGATGTTTCCAAAAAATTAGTACAAAGCTGATACTACTCAATGACTTCCCTTGATCTTTCTCAGCTTCTCAGTCGGAACCTACCCAATGCTTGGTACTCTAACAGCTTCTATTTTTTTTTTTTTTTTTTTTTTGAGACAAAGTCTCGCTCTGTCACCCAGGCTGGAGTGCAGTGGCCACCTCTCAGCTCACTGTAAGCTCCGCCTCCCGGGTTTACGCCATTCTCCTGCCTCAGCCTCCCGAGTAGCTGAGACTACAGGCGCCTGCCACCTCGCCCGGCTAGTTTTTTGTTTGTTTGTTTGTTGTTTGTTTGTTTTGTATTTTTTAGTAGAGACGGGGTTTCACCAGGTTAGCCAAGATGGTCTTGATCTCTTGACCTCGTGATCCGCCCGTCTTGGCCTCCCACAGTGCTGGGATTACAGGCTTGAGCCACTGCGCCGGCCTCTAACAGCTTCTAAACATCTGTTTTGTTTTTCCTTCTGCATATTTTTCTTTAACCCTTAATGGAAGCTCAAACTGACCCTCCCCTAATGATAACCACATCCTAATCTCTAGTAACTATAAATGTTACTTAATACAGGAAAAAAAGAAAGAGAGAGAGAGATGAAAAAAGAAGAGAGAGAGGGGTTAGGAGAGAGGGAGGGAAGGAGGGAGGAAGGAAGGAAGGGAGAAAGGAAGGAAAAAAGGGAGGAAGGAATGGAGGGAGGAAGAAAGGAAGCGAGGAAGGGAAGGAGGGAGGGAGGAAGTTTTTCCAGCCTTGAGTAAGTTAAAGGTTTTGAGATGAGACTATTCTGGTTTATCCGGGTGGGTCCTAGGTTCAGTTGCATGCACCCTTACAAAAGGGAAGATGAGGGAAATTTCGTACCTACAGAGAAGGCCATGTGAAGAGAGAAGTAGGGATTGAAGCAATGAAGCTACAAGTCAAGGAACTCCTGCAGCCATATGAGGCCGGAAGAAGCAAGAAAACAGATTTTCCCAGAACAGCCCCAGAGGATGTGCAGCCCTGCCAACACCTTGATTTTAGCACAGTCGTACTGATTTTACAATTCTAGCTTTCAGAACTGTGAGAGAATAAATTTCTGTTGTTTTAAGCTACCTAGTTTGCAGTTAATTTGTTATAGCAGCCATCAGAAACTAATAGAACTCCCAGTCCCTCACTTCCCTGAACTTTGTATTTCTGGCTGTTTCAAGACCCAGATAATTGTTACCTCTATTAGTTACACACTCCCCTCCTTTCCTCTTTCCCTTTTAAGACTGTAGTTCCCATTTCTCCTCACAGTATCCCATGTTAGCATCTATCATAGTACCTTGAAATTGTCCCTTTGTCTTTCCCCCTTCCCCAGTATGAAAGTGCCTTGAGTTTAGTAACTCCATGTTATCTCTGTCTCCAGTGTCCAGCAATTTCTAATGCACAGGAGGAAATTTCATTGGTGACGAGAGATAAAATTCTAATATAGCTTCTATAAAGAGGCCAGGAACAATTGCCTAGAAAATTTCATTCTCCACAAAACTACTTTTGAGAGAAAAAGAAAACAGCATTAAATAATTAATTTATTTGATCTATGAGACACCTCACTATAATGGAAAGAAGATGGTTTCTGAATTTAGGCAGATCTGAATTTTGATCCTGACTCAATTAGAAATTGCATGATCTTGGAAAAAGTAGTCAGTCTTTCTGTATATTGCATTCCCCAGCTTATATGAGTACACTAATTCTTATATTGATGTGTTATAGTAAATATTGTTTGAAATGGCTCATAAGAATACTTTTGTGAAATGTTTGGTGTTTAATAAGTTATTCTTAACAAGCCCCAAAACATATTTATGTCCTCTTACTTCCTGTTAGCTTTCTAAATGAATCTTGCTTAACAGTATTTATTCAGAGAAACAACTTTGACTAAACTATCTAAATTAGCATCCCTGTAGCTCCCTACTACCCTGGTGGTTTCTCATTATTCAGCCCATTTTGTAGCTCTTACCTAACTTGAATTGCAGAATATGTGTGTGTTCATGCGTGTGTGTGTGTTTGTGCGGATTGTATGTCCTCCGCCCTCAAATATAAGTTCCCATGAGGACAGAGACTTTTCTGCCTGTTTTCATTTGTGCATCCTCAGATCCTAGGAGTACCAAATAAATATGTTTGGATCAATACATCATTTGGAATGGGTAGATGAATTTTTCTCAGTTAGTTGTTCATAGCTCTACTTCATTTTACTGTGGAGAACTAACTTAATAACTTGAAATGTTCTAATTGAAGTCTACCATTGTGTTATTATAGAACCAAGCCCAGAAATGAACAAAGGAAACAAAAAGTTTATTTTATAAAAATAAAAAAATGAAACCAATGGGTATTATAAAGGTAATTTAAAAGTTATGACTGCATCCTCATTATACATGATCTTAACTATGAACCTCGCAAAAAGGCATCTATGAGCACATCTACGCAAAAACCAGATTACAATAATCTTTGATAAATGCCAGACGTCAGATGATACTTCAAATACATGATCATCAGTATAATAAAATATACTACTTCCTTTTGCCTTTCTAACAAATGGGCTCCCTGTTTTATGAAATCCTCTTATTTTGTCCTCTAGCCAGCTCCACTCCTCCCTAAAATTAAAAATATATATGATACTGTTTCTACAAACTCAGATAAAATTCTGTTTTATCGATATACCTAATGTAAATGACGAGTTAATGGGTGCAGCACACCAACATGGCACATGTATACATATGTAACAAACCTACACGTTGTGCACCTGTACCCTAGAACTTAACGTATAATAAAAAAATTTTTAATCCTCCTAGAGATTTTTTTTAGCAACTATTATCCTCATAACCCCTAAATATGTCACATGGGACATTTTGTAGGCAGTAGCTGAATCTGTAGGAACCAGGGTATTCTAAGTTAATGGAAATGTAATTTTCCTTGGCTAAATTCTAGAAATTTAAGCTATAATGCATTTATTTTTCCAAACAAATGTTGACAACATTTTACCTTTATTATTGTGATTTGCTCTCAGATGGTTTCTTTTCCTTTATGCACAGAAAATACTAGCTAAATACCCTGCTGATTCTGAAAAGTAGTTTACCTTATATTCCTTTTAGCTTTCTTAACTATTCCCTTCAAACTAAGGAAAAGGAGAAAAAGAAAATGGCTTCGAGTGGCTTTTTAAAAACTTTTAGACTATTTCATGTTTAGGACAATGAGAGTATGTTCAAAAGAGAAAGAAAGAAAATGAGGGAGAGGAGAAGATATGGCACCCAGAGGGCAAAAGTGGGGAGAGGCATCGTCTTGTAGAATAACTGTGGGAGTTGAAGCCACACAGAACCATTTTTTAATCCTGCCTATGCTGATTATTCATTATGTAACTCTGGGCATTTGGCCCTCAGAGAATCAGACTTCTCTGAAAAATTGAATAATAATCATAGAAAAGTTCTCATCAGATGTTGGATCCCCTCTTCCAGTCCTATATTGGAGTAGCTTTGCCTATTTCAACATCGGGAGCTCGGTTTTCTTCTCCATCAGCCCTCTGCAATAATTCTCAGTGACTTAAAATGTGCATCTTATTTCTTTTCTGGACTCTTTGTCTCACACCTCCTAGATTTCCTGAAATTCAATGACCTGCTACTGAAGGCAACCTGAGCTTAGCCCTCGTGATCTTTCCTTTAGCTCTTGTCAAAGATCTAGATCTCTGATCCTTGACTCTTTAATTCTGAAGGTATATCTGCCCTTCCACCTACCTTATACCCTTCCTGTTAGTTGTTAAACACACACACACACACACACACACACACACACACACACACACACAAACTTGCCTGTAGTCAGAATTCAGCTCTTCCCAGTCTTACAGGTATGCCAGGATTCCAGGATTATTTACTTCTCAGCTTAGAATAAATACTTTCACTCACCAAATATTTAATGGGTCCTATTACCCACCAATCATTGATCCAAGCACAAGAAATACAGAGATGAACAAAATTAATCAAGGCCCTGCCCTCAGGAAGCTTTGCTTACATTTTATGGTGAAAGATAAAAATAGAACTATAAATACATTGTTGCAAAGTGATTAAAAATGTAAGTTGCATAGGGGAGTAGAGAATGTAAGGGTGGCGCTGTTTTAGACTGGGTTACCTGCAAAAGCCCCTCCAGGAGGAGACATGATGGGAGGAAACACCATGCACATGTCTGAAGGAAGAGTATCCAGGATGAGAAAAGTCCACTTCCATCATTCACACTCACCATTGGGGAATGCAGTGTTTTCTCATTCTCCCCCACATCCTATCTTGTCAATCTTGCATAATGCTGTAGTTGCCTTTTTCTATAAATGAGCTTCTGAGTTCTGCTTGAGAAAAATCACAAAGCTGGATTCACTGGCTCTACTTCAAATTATTACAGAGGGTGTCTGGAAAGTCTGGCAAGCCTGGGACAGAGTAGGCATGCAACACATTTTTGCTGAATGAATGAATTTTATGGAATCCTATGCCTGAACCTACTTTTTCCAAAACAACTTTTATCATAAATCTTTTTGTAAACTCAGACTAAGAGCATTCACTGAGGATTTACATCCATGAGTTTCCATTTTACCTCTACATTTTTTAATATTATAGAAGTATCTTTATACACAATAAAGAAGAAGAAGAAGAAAGAGGAAATTTTGAGAGGCAGTTTTCCAAAACCAGAGAGTATTATTGAAAATTTTTCAAGTTAAGTTTGAATAAAATCCCCCAAGGTTCCTGTAAAATCTCTGCTGAATAAGTTCACAATTCTGAGAGTCCCATTTTTAGTATAATCTTCTCTTGGCTTACTTGATAAATTCAGCACTCTGAAATAGGAGAGTGTGAAGATTAAGCAAAAAAGTCCTACTTGAACAAAGTCCCTAACTGTGGATTTTAAGAATAAAAAGTCTGAAAAAAAAAGTTACTATTTGTTACAAGTTAAGTTTGGGAAAAAATACTTCCCCGTCCCTGTGTTTATGGCAGTGAAGTCTGGGACTGCTGAGCATTTCAGGATCATCAACCACATGATTAAACCAAATTGCCTCCAAACTAACGCAGCCACTAACACTTCCCTCAGCAAAGTGCTTTCTAATTATTTAGAAAACAGACGGGATCACTGTAAACGAAAGTGATTCCAGAGCAAAAGAAATTCGTAAGAAGTAAGAGCCTTCAGTCTCTCTTCCTCCTTTAGGTCCTCAGTGGCAAAATCTGATGCTAGGAAAAATAATTTAAGAGCCCTTTATTTTCTCTCTGGTCATTTTTACTGATACTTACAGTGGAATATTCACATTCATAACACATCATGGGTCAACTGCATATGGAAAAATGAACCTTTCATGAATAGGACATATGCTCGAAACTATTTCCCTAGCCCTGTACTAGAAGGAATCAGAGGCACTACAGTCTATGGCACTGTGACATTTTTTGGGATAAAATTTTTGGTCCAAATGTTTCAGAAAGAAGCTAAGGCAAATGGAGAAGATGTCCTTGATGCCTCCCTCCTCCTTAACCCAGCACCTATCACAGACTTTGAATCATCCCCACCATGATCCATAGTTAATATTGTGACAAAGGCATGCATTTTCAGGATAAACAATATTCAGAGGTATATCTTTTAGCCCTGGAATGATGCTCTGTTAATTCATCCATTCATTCATTTACTCCATAAGCATTTCTTGTGTACCTACGCTAGGCACCATACTGAGCACTGAAGAATTCAAGCAGAAAGCAATTTTATGGCTTCCTTTAAGAACCCATAATCTAAAGGGAAGACAGAATTATGAATAATGGAAATGCTATGATATTAAATTCTATTTTAGAAATTTTAACATGGTGTTGAGTGAACATGGAGGAAAAACTAACTTCCTTAGAAGGCACTTAATAGTTTTTCTGGGAGCTAACATTTGATTCAGACCCAGAGGCTCTGGCCTAGATATGCACATGAGGCAGTGTGTTTACTTGGTCAAAATATTAGCCCATTCCTCTCATGTTGGCCTAATGCATACAATGAAACTTCTGCTTTGGCTTTCTGGGGAACTGAAAACATAGCTGGAGCCCAGCTGAAATATACAACTTCCCAATACTCTCTAATCTCCTTAGATTCACCCAACTCTTCTATCAGTTTATAGCTAGGTTCCTCCTAAGAAATGACAAACCTCTTAAAAATCAACACATTGAGCCAGGCATGGTGGCACATGCCTGTAATCCCAGCACATTGGGAGGCCAAGGTGGGTGGATCACAAGGTCAGGAGATTGAGACCTTCCTGGCCAACATGATGAAACCCCGTCTCTACTAAAAACACAAAAATTAGTTGAGCATGGCAGCAGGTGACTGTAATCCCAGCTACTCAGGAGGCTGAGGCAGGAGAATTGCTCGAACCTGGGAGACGGAGGTTGCAGTGAGCTGAGATCACACCACTGAACTCCAGCCTGGGGACAGAGTGAGACTCCATCTCAAACAAAAAAAGAAAAAAGAAAATAAAATCCACACATCATAAAGCTGTTATCAATATGACCACAATGCATGTAGTGTTTCTCCCAAGCCTCACTAACCAGATTAGCCTTATCTAGATATACATATAGGTGCTGGCTCAAAGGCACACACACTACCTGAAACCTGGCTTGAGTTCATTATCCCCTTTTGTGTGCTCTGTACATTGTATTGTCAAATAGTCAAATATCCACTCTTATCCTCTCTTTGGGAACCATCCCTATATTCCACTTAGGTCCTTAATCTGCTCCCTATGCACTCAGCCCCTTCCTTCCTCTGCTCCAGCTGTACTCGGAAATCCAACATCTCTGACAGTAGATTTACACATGATGCAATATACATCTAGAATACCATAAAAAGTCACAGTGTTATTTTCAGTAAACGGTATTAATAAACGGACCCCACACTTAAGATATTGAGATGGGTCATAGGCTTAAAGAACATAGAGGTTCAGACATATTATGCCCGTTGCACATGTATTAGGAATTAAAACTGACCCTCCAACTTATATCTTCTATCTCAAAACTCAGTTGACTTTCACCCCAACATAGTTGCCACGCAATGCGGGAGCAGAGAAGTCTGGTCTGTCTTTCCCAGGATGTGAAGTAGGGTTCAACTTGTTCAGGTTACAGCCTTAGAGTTAAAAAAATAAAAACTGAACAATGAAAAACAATTTATAATTAAGAGGTAAATTAAAAGCAAAGGCAAAAAGTAAAGATTGGGGCCAGATGATTAAGATAGGCAGGGCTAAAACTTAGAAGAAAAGAACATAGAGTGTGAAGAGGAACACAGTACCAAGGACTGAATGTTTGAAGTGGCCCTGAAGGGTCACATAACAGTGCCACCTGAAGGTATGAAATACTAAGTCATGCTTAGCCATCCCTCCAAAAGCAACAGTTTTAAAATCAAATATAGCTGGAATGAAATAATATATTTTCTACTTGCTATCTATGAACAAAGGTGGTCAAGAAAGCAAGGCAAGAAATACATACTTATTAGAACTTTTAGCCATAACATGAGACGACAGAATGTATGATTGCTATGAATTATTATTTTAATTTGAATAAGCAAGGAGAATAGCATTTAATGTGTAAGGAATCATATGGGCAAAGACTGTATTTTAGAATAGTTAAATAAAACAATATAAATTTATATATAGGTGCCTGTTTTAATTTGGGTTACTATCTCCTATCTTGGAAATAATTATTTTAGCATACTTGCTGAATTATGCCTCCATTGTCAATTTAAAACATCTGTTTATTTAAAAGGAGGTTGTTTTTGTTTATTAGTCATTACTGACTATCAAAAGAGAGATAGTGCCCTTGAATATTCTCAAGTATGTATAAATTGTACATATATTGCCTAGCAGGGGTCCATCCTCAATCAATATTTTCTCAGAATGATATTTCTCAGGAAGGAAGAAGATTTTAGTTAGGTTAACAAATTATTATCTTTCACAGGAGAACCTCAGGCAGGACTCTCATTAATGAATTGGCTGATAGCAGTTCCTTGTTTACAAGTCATAGCATATACTCACTTATAACAGTAGGAAGCAGGCATGCAAAGAGCAGCTTAAGAAAGAGGGTATAAAGAGAAGAGAATGCAGTGTAAAAGATGAAACCAGACAAAAGAGAATAGTTATGTCAAAGTTATGGCTAGAAACAACCTAAGAGGCTCTATGTCATACAATAGGACTCTGCCAGGACTGCATAAAAGGAGAACGATTCAAAGAGAAGGAAATCTTTTTTCTTGTAATCACGAAAGCCATTTACAGCTACTTTGATTCATTTCATGGTCTTAGGGACAATTATTTGGCTTTCATTGCTAAAGGTTCTCTTTAAAACAAGACTTAAGAGTAAAGAATTCATTTATTTCCTAGTAGCACTATACATTAATTTGGAGTATGCTTTGTTCTATTAGGTGTAATTTTAAATTACTTCCAATCCACTGTAATGCCACTTTTGCAATTGATAATGTAAGTTTCATTCATTTTTTGCTACTCTGTCAAATAAATACAGAAAAGTTATTTCTTGGTTATATATAATGATAGTGCTGTTTAGGAAAAATAATTAAATGATACCATAGCTGCTATTTAATTATACTGGCTCTGCTGGGCTTAATAAGTTTAAGTTACTTTCCTGTTTCACAATTCATTTTGTATTTCTGTCATTAATTCCATCAATTCATTTCAGGTTATTTCCTAGGTGTTTCTCAATATTTTGTCTTCTCTGTTCATATCCCATAAAGAAAGCATGTGACCACAATTGAAATCCAGTTTTCAAGTGTTCTAGATTAGAAAAATAATGAGAAATATGTGCTGAGTTGAGTCATTTGCATTTAACATCAGATTCCAATATCAATATTGATAGATTCTGGAATGATAATACTTATCTACCAAAATAGGAAAGAGAAAAAATAGTCTCTGCATGGACTTGGCCAGTTCTCTCATATATAACCTTTTGCTTGCCAACATTTAAATCATTTTGAGGTACCCACTGAGTTTAATAGGAAGGTTCACCCCAACCTCCAGGAAGGTCAGGTCACAGAATCACAATTTTAAATGTAAATGTCGAATTTCACTCTCCACACAGCCCTATTCAATTATTTTCCTAAGGGGATTTAGAGTTTTTTCTCTAAGATTTGAAGTTGAGAGAGGTCTACATATTACCCCAAATCTTTGAGAAATTACATTATGCATTAGGCAATTGTATTCTTCACCACAATGGGCTTGCAATTCAGACCATCCATAATTATTTTGGAGAAGATATCTTTTCTCTGTATTGCTTTTTTGTAATCTACATTAATCAAAGAATGGTTCAACATTGTTAAGTTTACATTGGGTCACATTAATGATCCATTTAAGTTCACACTGAAAAACAGACTTCAGTTGAATGTCTGGAATATACTTAGCACCAACACTGTAGAAGCACAAATTGTAAAATATACATAATATAATAACATCATGAAGTCACTAAATGTATATGTATACATGACTTATCGGAAGGCTCTGTAGATTCAAATTCTTGCTCCACTAGCCCCACAGAGAATATTCTTTCAGGATAACCTCATACAAGATAGAACTAAATTGTAGTCAAGAAATGCCTTATATTGAAAGACATTCTGAGAAGTTAAGTTTTGTGTATGTGTGCCTGTTGAGGAATGGGAAGGAAGTAGAAAGAAGTTACTTTGTTCTGCCTCCCAATACTCATAAACAATTTGTGTTCCTTTCTGGTACCAACATCATTTTAAAGCCCTATGATAAAAATATTGGTAATTGAGGATGCTGAATTTATAGGAATTCCTTAGTTGAAGTACTTCTTTTGTGTTTTGTGATGTTTCTGTGAGACCAGTAAAAAGAGTACCGACCCTTAGATACACAGCGGGTTGCCTGAAAATGATTCATCTTCCTAATTTCTACTTAAATAAAATTCATTATCAAATTTTGAAAATGATTGTAATGCAAGAGTATTAGTTTCAGTAAGGCTGCTTCAACCCTATTTCAAGCTTCTGTGGACTTAAACTATAAGAGATTCGTTATCAGAGTTCTTTCTAATTCAGATGAGCTCTCTGGCAGGTTATCGCCAAATATTACTCCAGTTCATTCACTGTAGCTCTTCTTTTATCTTCATATAACTTTGAAGTTCCTTTTGGAAATAAAAGTTTATCTTCCCATGAAACTCAGAAAATTTTTTATAGATGTGAAACAAAGAGCTTGAGATTTTAGCCATTTATGTTAGAATCTCTACACTTTCTATTCATAAAGCTACCTTAAATTTTTAAAAGGAATAAGGATGTACCTTGAATACAATAAATGATAAATGGTTATCAAATAAATGAAGGAATCAATGATTCAAGAAAAAATACAAAGCCGAAACAGTAGATTGTCAGCATTTTTCTCTTTTGGTCTGCTAAGTTCCTTGTCTGAGGAGGTCAT
The DNA here is from genome assembly GCF_009764315.1 of Trachypithecus francoisi. NCBI lineage: Eukaryota > Metazoa > Chordata > Mammalia > Primates > Cercopithecidae > Trachypithecus > Trachypithecus francoisi. The sequence continues at coordinate 71,170,771 of NW_022681453.1, read as the reverse complement.
TCATACCATTTATTTCAAATGTACTGACGTTTGATATATATTACAGAGCAATGTTGCCCAAATAAGATTTTCCAAAGGTGGTAATAGGTATGTGAAGCAGGTATGTAAGATGATAATAGGTATGTGAAAAAACTTGTCTAGTTAAATAATAAATGGGAAATTGTACAGAATGTATTCCTCTACCCCTCTTTAACACCAAAGGCCACGATAATTTCTGTGATAGAGAAGCCTGCTTACTTTCCTTTAACATATCATTTCTCAAAAACATTTTACCATAGAACACTGTGAATGTCTCCTAGTACACAGCCATTCATGGAATATTGTTTTGAAATGATTGCTACGTGGGATTTCTTCCAATTTTCACCACTGAGTTTCCTAAATACCATATCTTAAGCCAATTATTTTAAGAATGTTTTAAGAAAAGTATTTTTAAAATTTTCTGACAGTATAAGCACCTTCTTGTATCTGGAACATCAGTAGGAACTGTCAAATGATCTCATTAAAACAGCAAAAAATGACATGCATGAAAAGTAGTAAAATATTAAGTGATGAGGTTAGGGATAATAATTATACTCACTAGGCCATAGTCATTCCTTGATTTCTTGACTGATTGATTGACTGACTTAATGCATTTATTCACAATTACCTATGCAGCAGACACTGCGGTGGGTGATTTTTTATATTTAAATTATGAGCATTGCCAACACATCAGCCATTGCTCGAGATCATGGGATGGCTAACTATGGCCTACAGAGCAAATGTGGGCCATTGTTTATTGTAAATAAAGCTTTATTGGAACACAGCCATAGTGGTTTATTTACATGTTGCTCATGATTGCTTTTGCACTAAAACGGCAGGTGTTGAGCAGTAACAACAGAAAACCATCTGATTTGCAAAGCCCAAAATATGTACTATCCAGCCTTTTATAGAAAAAGTTCACTGACACTTGTCTTAGATAATCTGCATGTTAAGTCAAATGATCCTTGCAATAAGTCTTTAAAGAATGTACTGCTCTCGTTGTTTCAGACATTAAGAAGTCAAATTTCAGCATCCAGTGAGTGATTTGTCTTGTTTTACTTAGGCAATAGGTAATATATCTGGGATTTAAATCTACGTGATTGAGCCAGGCATGGTGGTGAACTCCTGTAGTCTTAGGTACTCAGCAGGAGAAGATTTCTAACCTGGGCAACATAGCAAAACTGGCTCAAAAAAATAAAATAAAACAAAATCCACCTGGTTAACAATGAATTCCACTAGCTTTCTTCTATACTTTAGGTATCATAATGGTACTCAGCACATTAATTTTGGGGGAGGGGAGGAATTAAAACATTTCTGAAATATCTTTTATTTATCTGAGTAACCAAAGTGAATTCTATTTTATAAATTAGTCTTCTATTTGCATGAATCTCATTAGCATATTTCAAAACAGTACACTTGTGTTCACTTTTGAGTATCTGCCTCTCCATCACAGGCATTACTGTGGCTAAATAGCTCCTCTGTTTCAATGCCTAATAGTTCTCCCTCCCTGGACTATTCCTCATGCAGACCACATTTTGTGAAACATTGCTCTGTTATGCAAAGATAAAACATTCCTATTTTTGACATATGATTCAGTTTTTTATTCTTATTAAAAATCTGGAAAACTACTTCTCTTTGATGGCCTTTAATTTAACTTAGCATTTGATTTATTTGTTTGATTAAATATCATGATCTTTAGAGTATTGTTTTGGTCGATTCATCTAAAAAGGGGTATTTTACTATTTAATCTTTATAGACAAGGTTCATTTTCTTTTGATTTTGTTTTTATTTTTCATAATGAAGGTAGAAAAAGAAAGCTTTTGTTTCGATCCATTGGGCGTATGTTTTGGTCTCTGGAGAACACAACAGATTTAGCCATTTCTAAAATGAAATAAAGAGGAAAGTCAATACCAAGAGGTTCAGAGAAACTTCTCAATTCTAATCAAGTCACTTTAACAAAATCTACGAAACCTCTAAGAGCTGTGGTGCTCTCTATGGAACACAAGACAGTGCCTGCCTGAAGGAAGCAATACTCTCCCACGGGGCAGAACTGATACACACGCTGGAGAAGCAAGTAGAGGTGGCAGAAGATGCTTCTTCATAAATGTTATGGGATATCACCTATTTATCCTTCAGTCTGAAGATTTCTGATTGTTTTTTATTTAAATGCAGTAGTAACAGCAAAGAGAAACTAACACAAAGACCAATCACCACACTGGTGCCAAACAGAAATGTCCCTGACTCTGACCTCAATACAATCTAATGGCCTTCCCACTTTGGTGAGTAGTCTCTGTTCATTCCTTTTAAGTCAATATTTATTTAACTAGCTATATTATGTCATAATTATTAATAATTAGTAAACTGATTAGTTTAGAATAAACTATTTGAAGAAATAGAAAAATATAAACTTACACCTTGAAGAAACACTCAGTATCAATCATTCCCTCACTCAACATATAATTATTCCTTGCCTATTATATGTCAGACACTGTGCTTGACTCCATGGGACACATCAATAGACCCTATCTCTACTTGCCGGAAAATCTGCTGCCTAGTGAGAGAGATAAAAGTGTTACAAAGACGTAACAAGGTGAAAAATAAACTGTTAACGGCTGACATATAATAGCTCCTTTTGAGAAGAGAACTATTTTTGAAAACGTGCCTTGATAGGCCACTTTGTATAGAGGATAAGCCCTAAATCATAGGTGTTTTAGAGACCTGAGTAACTACGCCAAAAGCTAAATTGCATTTAGAAGTGAAAGAACCAAAGGAAGTGGCTCACTCAGAAGACGGTAGAAATGTGGTTGCTACATACAGAGGAAATTCATCAGGAACTTTCCGTTGTGGGACAGCCAAAACAATAAGCATAGGAATGCCTAATATGTAATCTTAAGTTGAGTCTGTGTCTTGGGGAAATTAGAACCCTCCTTATGACCTGCCACATCTTCAGTGAGTTCTTGTTGTTACTGTTTGGTTCACTTTTCGTTACTGTTTTGATTGATCAATTGATTGATTTCTGGGGAAAATGAGACAGGGCCAAGTTTCTCATTTAAATTAAATGTTGTTTAGAAAAAAAGACAGCTTTCATGACTCCAGAGGCAGAAATGACCAACAAATGTAATCTTCCTGGAAATACATAAAAATTTGGGGGAGTTTGGGAAGGGCTTTAGTTTTGCACAGGGCTATAGGACACGGAAAGTTCAAGTAAGAAGAGCTTATCTAGTTGTGTTCTGAGTAATACAAAACCAAAAATGCAACTTGGAAAGTAGTGTACCCCCATATATATATACACACACATATACATATTACATACAAACATAAATATTAACAATTTGCTAGATAACATTATGTACATTATGAAAAAATAATAGATTCTGTTCTCCTGGAGTAGAATTCTGGAAGGTTTACCAAAAGAGTAGACAGAGATATAAAGGCCATTTCATGAAGGACAATCAATACCATTATGGAAATAAAGTATGCACACGAAATAGTAACTCAGTCCTATTGGACCAAGAGATGCTTATATGTGAGTCAGAAAATAAGACTAGAAAGAAAGAGTTGTGACTTAATAATGAAGCGGCCTGGATTGTAGACTATGGAGTTTGGACTTTAGAAAGTGAGAAGAAAGTGCAGAGCTTCTAACAGGAAGTAATATGATAAAAAATGTTGATAAAAACTATCTAATGGTAAAAGTTTATGACAGTTAGAAGCTGGAGGAGGAAAAAAACAGTAGATGGATGAGAAAGAATGGTGATCAATACGACAGCAGTTATATTTTGAATGAAGATCATAATGGGTACAAGAGACACAATGGAGAAAACAGTGGACTCTGTTAATTTGGGAGGATATACCTCTGAATACTCTGCTTTAATTTTGATAATACCTAGTGTATGAATCTTGTTATGAACTAAGATTTCACCTCCCACTATGGAATTTCATCCTTGTTTTTTGTCCCTGGTTCAGAGCAAGACTTGTGACCTAGATTCAACTAATACAATGTTTTCTCTGAGGACTTCCAATAGGTGACCCTATAACCCAAAAACAGATAATGAGAAAAGAACTGTAATAGTGACAACAGCATCTGGCACCAGTGTTTTAACAGTATTTCCTGAAAGAATTGAATGCACTTAGTGTTTTCACATTCTCATCGCCCATTATCTCCTCAATTCTCTTCAAATGCATTCTCATCATTAGTCCTTGACTGAAAGAGTGCTTGCCAAAGACAACATCCATTTGATAAGTCATTTTCTTCCTAAGTTTCCACATTTCCTTCTATACCACGGGAGTCTCATTTATTTAACAAGTTTCCCTTATAACAAACCTCTAAACGTTAGAGTTCTCCAAGATTAAGTCTGCAGCCCTCTTCACTTCTAAATTTGGGCCCACATGTTGAATGAAGTAATTCCATTTTATGGCTTTAAATACCACATAATATGCTTAAAAACTCAAAATTATATTTTTATTCCTTTCCTTTCCTCTGACATTCCTATGTGGCTGCTTAATAGTCACTTCAAATTTAGTATATCAAAAATAGAATTATTGATTCTCACTCTCCCTGATTCTCCCTCAAGTTTAGTATCTATCTAGACCAACAATACACTAGATAGAGCTCGCTAGAGAGACTAGATATATATTAGTCTATCTATAATATGCATTGTCCCATCTATGCATATTTAATCACCCTGTACTTGCTAGATAGGTACTAGTTTGTCTAGCGAGTTCTAAGAAGCAGGAACCTCTTTCAGCTTGCTCTCCACTGTTATCTGCTGCCTAGAATGCTGACTAGCATGGAGAAGGTACAAAATAAACATTTGATAGATATATGGATACTTACATAAAGATATCTAACAGGCAATTAGAAATACCCCCTACATTTTGCTAGTGAAGATATTAAGGATCACCAAAATGAAATGAATTTTCCTAGGTCACAGCTCCATCAGTGGCAGACTTGGCTGCCCTACTGATTGACCACATCAAGCAGTTTAATCACCACTTGTCCCTATACTTCAAGTCTCCGAAAGTGCTTTGAGAGTTACTGAGTCTATTAAAAATCTTACCTGCTTCTGTACTCAATATCATATTCCTCACCTGCTTCTGAGTTTGTCCAACATACAGGAGGGAAACACATTTGAGATGTCAGGAAGAACAAAAGGCTTTCCAACCAGTAGTGGATGTCTGTGGTAGTGTTTCTGACTGACCAGTAGCTGAGTTCTCATTCTTATTCAGGTTATGCCTCGATACACACATTTTGGTCAAAACAAGACCTTTTCTCTTGCTCCAAAAGCCAGTGTGTTCAAGGATTCCCTCCTCTTTCTTCCTGGTAGCCAGGTTATTCCATCAACCAGAGACCCCTGCTCGAGACCTTGAATCTGACAGTAGGAATATGGAGACATGGGGCTCTCAATGAATAGGAATTCATGGTGCTGGTGGTGAAGCTGGCATAGTGAAGGAGCAGTTACGCATACTGTCCCGTGGTCAGTTATCAGTGGTAGCATTCTAAGCTGACATCTCATGGCAGGACCTTAGTTATTAACACAGTTTCCATTCCTTACTAGCTGGGGCTACTTGTCTGCTGATTCTGCTTAAATTAGCCAGTATTGTTTTATTTTGTTTGTGACTTAAAACACTGACTGGTTCATCATGATTTTTACACCTTTTTTTTTGGAGTGTGATCCACTGACTGAATAGCACTAATGCCAGCCCACTTCCAACATTTAAAGCTATCTTGTTTATGTCATGTTACCTCAGAAACCAGTTTGTTGTTTGGTTTCTTAATCCAATAGCAAGGTTCAAATTGAAGGACTAACAGCTCACAAATAAGTCATCTATGGATCTCATCTTATTTTTGGATTAAAACTGCATTCTATGTACTAAACTATATAGGGGTAAAAATTTTAGACACCACTTGAAGAAGAGTTATTTTGTAACAGAGAAATTTGTGCCACCAGCCTTTCTTTAAAACACTGTATGCCACTATTTCTTTAGTAAAAACTTATTTAGTGGTTTAAGTTTCAGCTTGTTCGAATGCTTTCTGAGCACCACTCTCTTGCCTACACTCTGTCACCAACAGTGTCTCTCACCATCTCCCACGCAAATCTTCTGTCTCATAGTAAGAGAGGAGTGGGTAATACGATCTAACAGAATTTGGGACATTGGCCAACTTTGTTCATGGGGTCACAGGTGGTATGATGGAGCCTTATGAGGGAGAGAGTCCTGGCTTAAATTTTGTCCTAAGTCAGGTATGCAGGCAGCTTTATCAGAAAGCTCTGCATTAATTAGGTATTAGGATCCATAGGCAATTCTATCTTGCCAACTTCATAAGAGAGAAACAATTGGGACAAGGCAGTACTTATAAATTTCTCAGCCTCTTCGCATAGGCTTCCTTAACACTTCATCCTGATTCCTATAATATCTTATACTAGTAATGCTTGGACTTTCTCTCAAGAAAAAAAGAGTATATAGACATAAAACACATGTTTGTGTTCATAAACACACATGGTTTTACATAGAATGTTGTGAAATTCACACATTAACCCCCAAGTACATCTATTACAAGGCACCATCATCCTGCTTATACAGTCATTTATTACAACACTTGGAGCACTGTGCTGTCCTTGGTAGCTTTCATGATTCCTACTATTAGTCTTTGAGCTCCATAAGGATAGGAGTACCTTATTATCTTATTTATCTTTTCATTCATAATATCTTGAATAGTCTCTGGCATATATTGGACACAAGAAATGTATATTCAAGGAAAGAGTGAGTCAGTCTTTCAAACTGTTGCCAATAGATGAGGCTAGCCAGGTGCCTCATTATCCCACCTATGCATATTTAATCACTCTATATACTTCAAAGATCTTACCTGTGAAGAGGATGTACAAACTCCTCTTATTTACTAGAGAATTATGAGCATTGAATCTAGTTAACAACTACTAAAAGGCACTCTACAAATGTCAAGAGGAACAACTGTGTTGATTAAATACAACGATTTATATAATTTGGGTAAATACTATTCATTTGTCTCCCTGGGCATTTCAAGGAAGATAAAATTAGGCATGGAGACATTTCAGAATAATCCCATTCCTCCAACAAAGCAAGAAGAACATTGTCAGTGAGAATAAGCACCATAACCAATCTCTTTTTTATTAGCATCTCCTTCTGCTTGTTCTCCAGATATTAGGAAATCCACTTAATCTACTATGTAAAGGCTGAGACAAACGAGGCAGATAGGAGTAATGCCCTCACTTCACTGGGACACGAGAATAACTCTGAACAAAGAAAGTCACCCTCTGACTCCTATACTGAGCTTATGAAGATCATGTATTTTATAAAATCAGATCTCATATTTCACACCTGTCTGAGATACTTTCAAAGCCAGAGAGTGCTTCCTCATTGTACAAGATCTCACAGTTGGTCCAGTGCACTTAGGCGGTACACCACTCAGAATAAGGCTAATGCCAGACCTCAAGGTGAGACAATGAATTCCCAGAGTGACTAGGCTGATGAAACATGAGACTCGAATCTTTTGATCCAAGAACAGAACAAGTGACTTCTTTGCCTCCTTTCTTTCTAGTCAAATGAGACTTGCCTGGCATTTCCGCAGCATCCACAGGTTGCCAATTTTCTAATCTCAAGAAGGTGCAACCAGGAATTGGGAAGAGTTCCCAGAATGTACCTGCCCTCTGTGCCTATACAGCACACCTGGGAGCACTAATTTTAGGTTCTCATCAGCTGTGACAGCAAAGCTGTGGCATCAGTTAATTCATAATCAGCAAAGGGTAAGTGTGCTTATATATTGTATGTTAGGAAGTCAAGAGGAATCTTGTACAGCTTTTCACTTAAGTGTCATCATCAGCCGGGGGGATGCTTTCAGGGGGAAGTAGTGTTAGGTATACAATTGTTCTAGGAGGAAACTGAATAACTTCACATGTCCCAGAATAAATAAAATACCATCCTAGTGTATATCTAGGGACTTCTGTCACAAACATGGAAAAGTTCCATGGTATTTCCTTATGTAAAATAATAAAATCCAGATATGTCTGAAAGAATAAGTGTAAATATATTTAAACTGTGTAACATAAAGAACAAAAGGAAATGTATTGGACACCTTCTTGTTCTCACTTTGATAAACTTAGGCAAGTTACTTGGCCCCTCTGAGCTTTAACGTCTCATCTTTGAAAATGAAGATGGAAAATACTTTACAGGGTTATTTAGCCTAACACATAGTAGGCATACAAAAACATGTTCACTTCTCTACCAACAAGTCTAATAAAGTGTTCATTTAATCTAAAACCCACTGCCTTCAGTTCACAACTTATGACTTGATTTCAATAGTGTGTTTGACTTTTATAAATTCACACACAATTCACATAATTTACATTTCAATGACTGGATCTGAGATGCAGTGAAGGTATTCAATACTGAACACTGCAATCAAGGCACAGCACCTTACTTAAGCTAACAAATGATTACCCTTCACTGCAGACCTATAATTCATCAATTTGTTCCTTACAGAAGCAGAAAGGCTTAAACTAAAGCAACTGAGGGCATCAGGACTCAGAAAATGCTCCTGAGATTCTTTCCTAGATGCTCAAAGGAACACATTGCCTGATTATCTTTTCTAACTCAATAATAATAAGTGCATTTGGGGATTCGTGGAACTGCTTCATGCCTACCCAGATTTACTGTCTATTTAAGGCACCACATGAGTGTGTTCTTCCTACCAGTCAGATGAGTCGCTGCTCCATCAGAGTTCTTGAATATGCCAGAACTTATGCTCTAAAGTGGAGCAATGAGAAAGATAACATGTGGGCACTCATACATTCTTCACTCTCTCTACTAAAAAGGAAACCAAAACAATGGCCTTCAGTGGCATAAAGAGCGAGGCTAATAAGACAATTAGTTAAGAAACTCTTTAGATAGTCCAGGGAAATTAAAGAAGAGCCACATTTCTAGAATAATTTATGGTAGTTCAGATCAGAAATCTTGTTGATCCTTTCCAAGTTACAACTAGTGTGTCTTCATCTTTAAGCTTTTACTTAGAGCCAGACAGTCAGAAGCTGGGAAGTGATGAATTTTAATTCACACTTTAGACAAGGAGAGATGATATACAGATAAAAATTTACCATGAAAGCAATACTGAATAAGGTACCAGGCTACAGTTTCTTCCTTTGGGTTTTCAGGTTTTTTTTAAAATTATTATTATTGTTATCTTGCCTGTCTTGTGTGTGCACGCTTAACTGTTTTGTACTGATTTCCCAGTAAAAAAATGTGGGTGACCTTGTTCATCAGTGAACTCACTCATAATTCTCAAGCTCCTTCCATGCCACCTCCTCTATAAAGGCTGTGAAAGTGAAACAATTATTTTGTATTACCTACTGCAGGTAGGGGTGATCATGAGATGCAGAATCCAACAACCATGTGGTCAGTGAGATGCAAACCAAAGTTTGCTGAGGGCTTCTGGGAAGGCTTTTAGGTTTTCCTAGATTAATGGGTAGCATAACCCCTTTTCCTCCTCCTTATTCCTTGCTGCCTTTAATATGAACATCATGCCTGAAGCTAAGGCAGCTATCTTGAAACTATGCAGCAACAATAACTAAAAAAAAGAATTGCAGAAATACTTATTGACTTTGACATAATTAAGCAGCTGACCAATGACAAAAGATGTCAACCACTAACCTTATTGAGCAAGAAAAATAAATATCTATTTAAGATTTTAAACATATTTTATATTAATTACTGCAAATACATTATTACTCACACATGGTACTTTTGAGTAACTTTTCTATTATTTTCTGTATATACTCTAACACATTTTACCAAAATAGATAGCTCTTGTAACCTGGGCTAGTCAGAGCGACACAAGATTATTTGCTATGTTTTGCTGGACCATATTGTGAAAGCTATAATAATTTTTAATGAGGAAAGGGTTCCACAGATCATAGTGTATTAGTAACTAGTGGTGATCTGTTAAATCTAGCTATCAGTAGACAGAATGTGGGACGAAATAAGAATGAAATTCCAAGACAATTAGAAAACAGCATATGAAAAAGAGAGAGACAAACAGAAAAAAACAAACACACACACAAATAAACTAGGATTAAAAAGTCAAAAAAAAAAAAAAGCTAATGAGGAAAACGAATGGAAAGATGGATCCTGAAATTAAACTTCGAAATTCCAACCTGGACATACTATTAAAAAGGCTGGTTGAGGCAAATGCCATGGATTCCATTTCCATGCTACTTCTTTCCTTTCACTTTTTATTCCTGACAAGCAGCTTCAATCTTGTATCCCCACTCTTTACTTCCCCTCAATTTCCTCTTTCTGTCTTGTCTTTCTCACAACTCCAGATTGCTTGGATTGACTGATAATTTTTCACCATGCCTACAGGAAGCAGCAATGATATAGTAACGATGACAAGAAAAATGTCAATTGCAACATTAAAATGAAGGCTATATCTTCTCCACCGAGGGGATGAAATAAGGAACATAGGATTGAGCACAGTTCAAATTCTGCTGTTGAACAGGGAACATGTAGAACTCATCACTTGGCATAAGCTGTGGGGAAACAGGGTCTTAATTATAGGTTGTGAGGAGTAGATAGCTATTACATTCTCAACTTTGAAAGAAAAGTAGAACAGAACAGAGAACTAATTACCCAAATAAAACAAACATATACTCAAATCTATGGCATTGTGCATCGCTCAACTAAAATTGCTAAAAGGAATGGTAGAATACTCAACCTCTGTATTAAAATTAATTATAATGATTGTGTTTAAGTACTCAATATAAAAGTGTTTGCAGCTTGTCTAATTCACACACTCTCCTTCATTTAAAATCTGGTGATAAAAATGATACAGAGTAAATGATAAAAAATAAAAGCCCTCAATTAGTTTTTTAATAAAGTTTTATTTTAAGGGAAAAAGACATAGAAAAAGATGTTATTATATGTTTTAGAGTATTATAGGCAAACAGAAAATAAAAAGTATACAGAAACAAGAAAAAAAGCAATTAGATAACAAAGGACAAAGATGTTTTTTGTGTCAGTATTTTAAGAGTGTTATGCATTATCTTTCCAGTCTCATCCCCTTCTGTTTTTGTTTAAAGCTCAAAAACAATTGAGGGTAACATAAAGTGAATTCCCATAACTCATATGGACTTATCCCACAAGTGAACCTTGACATCACAAGAACAATATTTAGAAACCTAATTAATATATTGCTTTTCGGTGGCAGAACAGGAAAACAAGGCACAGCTTACTAAGTCCCTGTTCTTTGATGTGTGAAGCACAAGTTGTACAGTCTGAAACTGTCAGATCATCATATGCTGTCTCCGCATCCCATAGGGACTAGGAAAGTAGCATAAAAAAAAAAAAAAAACCTTAGTAGAAATTGTGTACAAGAGGAAATGAGAAGAATTAATTTATAGAAGTTTTATATCACATTTTGTATAGAAAGGAGAAATATTCAGTAAGCTTTTAAAGAAAATATATTAATCTTAACAAAGATTAAGAGAGACAGAATAATAAAAGCATGTGTCTGCTATAGTTAATAGATAGGATGGAACACGAAGTAGAGAAAAGAACAAGGTTTAAAAGTCAGGTTAACAGGATTGTAGTTCTGGCCAGGCTAATACTTGCTACCTAGGCTAGAGATTATTAACATGAATTTCTCTACAAACAATGTTTATTTTTTTTTCTATGTACATTTTCTAGGTGAGAGGGGCCATAGTTAGAATCAAATTCCTAAAAGAGTCTATGACCCAGAAAACATGAATAACCATTCTCTAATACAAACCCATTATTCCATCTGTGTCTTGCTTTCCTCGTCTTTATAATGGGAATTGCAACATCTATCCACCTTTAGTTGTTCTGAGGATTTAGAAAGCATACTAAGGAGAAAAATCTTTGGAAAGTTGATATGTTATTTAAATATAAGTTAGTCTTATTATTTTCATACTTTTTTAGAAAATTACTTTTAATATGAACATGTAGTTTTCTATGAATTCATCGAACACCACAGTTCAAAATTTGGCTCCTTCTTCACGCTGTATGAGATAAATACAAGATTCTTTAGGTAACATATCAGTGAAGAAAGAAATATCTTCTTATGGTAGTATATCTTGCTACTTTAAGTTATCATTATCAAAGATTAACAACATTATTGTCAACCCAGTGGAAACAGAATGATTAAAAGGAATCTCTTATGTGGGATAATATAGATCAGTATTCATTGTTTGCACAGAATGTGACAAATATAAGCCAAGAAATAAGATCTTTTTATGATGACATCACGCACAACAATACAGTTAATTAGTCTGAACAAAAGTTATGGTCAAAGGTGATTCTCACAGTCCTTCAGACATCACTGTGCATATTGACGCATTCGAAATCTGATGAGCCAAGCCTGTGCTTTTAGCTGGCATGATTTACTGACAATTGATAAGGGAAACATTTGATAAAACCCTTCATTAATAGATTCTGTTTTCGTCTCTCTCTTAGATAAACTTCTAGAAATTTGCTGTAAATATCTCATTAATAGAAATAGAGCAAGGAAGGATAATTAGTTTTTATCATCAATCAAGTTTTCAACTTCTATATCCCAGTCAATGTTCTCAACAGTCTCATTATTTAAAGTAAAGAAAAGTAAAAGGAACTCAGTGTTGTGAAACCTCACAAGTATCGGTTGTAAATTAACTTCCTTGGAACCAACCAACTCTGAAAACATGTCTTGGGCATCAGTAAATTTTGTGCAAATCCTGTGGTAATTGGGAAGATACTATTTCTTTAGAATTTCTAATTATTGTCATATGAAAATATAACCATAAAATAGAAAGCATCTTGGAAGTAAGTAAGCTTTATATCTAATAGGAAAATGGTATATAGAGTGGCTGATTCATTGTCTTATCACTAAATGTGTCCTTTATAAATTTGATGCTTCCAGTTATTGGCCTATTAAAGTTTTACATCTGTACAGTGAGTTTGGACTCCAAAGGCAAGGCACAAGACAGATGTGGGTACAAGGAAAGAGTGTACAGCAAAAATCTCACAGAAGTATCATGCCTTGGCTACATACAAGAAGTCTGGGTTAGCATAGAAAACTAAAATATGTGTTGCCAGGATCTATTTCACAGCATACTAGAGGCAAACGTGAGTTTTTAATTAAAGGGTAGGATATTGAAACTCAACACAGAACACTGAGAAAGATAATAAGCCATTCTCACTGGATGCAGGAAATGTTTGCTAGTTACCAAATACATTTTGGGAGAAAGAAATTCTGAAATTAACTAGGGATGAAGTGGCTGCCCCTTTCCCTTTGGATTCATATATACTGTAATGTGGTTGGGAAATTTCTCTTAAAGAAAGTTGGAAAATTTGGAAATTATATCACCACTTGAAAATCAGAGGAAAATGTCCCAAGCAGCTGTGAAGCCTTCATTTCTAAGGATGTGTCCTGCAACATCACTCTAAACAGCTGCCCCAAGGAGATGTGCAATGGCTGGGTGCCTGGGCATTAGCTTTGCAAGTTGGCTCCATAGGTACAGAAAGCACTGAGCCAGATATGTCAGAGGCTGATTCAAGACTCCTCTATCTAAGTAAAATACACATGAGGTTGAAGCACATATAGACTGTTTGAAGGGAAACGGTGTGTATAACTGGGTGTCCATCTATGTCATTGGCTTTATTCAACAATTTTGCTGATTTTCTGTGTTTTTTACTTAACATAATTAAACTTAGATTCTACCATAGACTTAAAGATGATAAATTCTTCATTGCTAGTATAAGAAATTATCTAATATATGTTCTACCAAGTTCTGATGACAATCTAGCTCACAACATGGGTCTATGGCTCCGAAAAGACATGGATTTAGGAAAGAAAGTACCCAGAACATTTCCCATTTACACATTGGAACAAGAATGTGAATCAGAATTTCAAGGATAAGTTTAAATAGTAAAAAGAGATATGAAGGAAATGGAAATTCTGAGTTTAATATGCATGATCTCATCCTATCAAAATCCTATGAAAATTTACAGTTGAGAAATTTGAGGGTCAAAAAAATTAAAACATAATTCTCTCACATTCCAGAAGTCATGGACTGGTTTAGCTGATATTTAGACTCCATGTTCTCTGTCACAAACATATCACCTACCAATATTCAATAATCTTTCAAGTTTCATGCTCTCAGGGAAACCGCAATATTATTTCTTGACAAAAAAAAAAAAAAATCCACAGAAATAAGTACTGTTAAATAAGTACTGTTAAATTGGGTGTGTTCAAACATTAAAATGAAGAACAAATGATCCCTATTCTAGTTTTGTTAGGAATAAGTTCAATGGGGAACCAGCACTTGGTTGAGCTTCCAATAAAAATAACAGCCTCACATTTTAGAGACAACTAAAATTGGAAGAAAACTTTTTTTTTTTTTTTTTGCCAGGGCCTAGAACAAGATTAAGAAAAATAGATGGAAGTCTATCCCTGTTTTGCATTAAACCAGGCTTCCTACCTAAAGCAAAAAAAAAAAAAAAAAAAGAAAAGAAAAGAAAGAAAGAAAGGAAGAAAGAAAACAGTTCATTACTCCTTCACTTCCTAGTTGCTGGCTCAGAGATTTAAGCTCTTTCACAAATAGAAAATCGGGCAACCATTCTTCTATGTATGGCACAGATTCTTTCCTTTTTTAAAAAACGCAGCCAGAGAGCACTGACTGATTAAAATGATGTTTTTAACTAGATTTGCCAATATTTTTTTCTAATTTCAAAAATATAATATTTAAAAACTTAAAAAAGGAAAAATTTGGTAATGTTAATTATTTTTTTACTTTTTTAAATTTCTTGTTTGAAAGCCAGAAAATAGTCATAAACAATAAAAATGAAATCACAGAAAAAAAGAGTTAACTGATAAATATGGTTTTAAAAGTTTAACCCTATTAAGTATCAAATAAGTAAAAGCCATAATGAAATAAGATTTTAAAACTGACAGAGTAAAAAAATTAGGGTGAATTTAGATAAACTGTCATAATTTCTTAACATGGATATAAATTACAATTTTTTCTGGAAGGAAGTTTGTCAATAATATTTTTATTAAGATCCATGAGAATGTTGCTGTTAGAAACACTATTTTCACAGCTAAGATTCTGTGTTAATGATAGAATGAAAGACACAAAAAAAGTACTATGTGTATATTTATTACAAGATAGACATCTTGTAATATATGGAAAATTAGAAGTAAAACTGTCAAAGGACAGAGTACCACTTTCATAAATTAAGTACAACAGAATATTATTAAATCACGAATTTTTTATTTTTTTGAGATGGAGTCTCTCTCTGTTGCACAGGCTGGAGTGCAGTGGCACAATCTCGGCTCACTGCAAGCTCCACCTCCTGGGTTCACTCCATTCTCCTGCCTCAGCCTCCCGAGTAGCTGGAATTACAGGCGCCCGCCACCTTGCCCAGCTAATTTTTTGTATTTTTAGTAGAGATGGGGTTTCACCATGTTAACCAAGATGGTCTCAATCTCCTCACCTTGTGATCTGCCCACCTTGGCTTCCCAAAGTGCTGGGCTTACAGGCGTGAGCCACTGAACCTGGTCAAAAATTTTAAAAATATTTAGTGATGGGGGAAAAGTGACTACCATATCAATAAAACGGCACAAAAACTTACATAATATTTCCTAAGAACATGTGTGCATAATTGAAGAAAATATACACAAAGGCTAAAAAGAGGTTTGCAGTGGTTATCTGGTTTTTGAGATTATAAAGATCATTTTTAGTAGTTCTTTATACTTTCCTATGTTTTGTAAGTATTAATATGTTTTTAAAAGACCTGATTCAGATCTGTATATTAGAAATGAAAAGAAATTCCAGGAGCACAGAAGCACTGAAGTGAAGGTGAATAGGTGGGGATGTGCCTGATATAACTGATGAGAATGCAGCCAGCATATGTGTTGGGGAAGGAGCCGGAAATGGGGTTGGAAAGCTAAAGTGTGAACATATATTGGAAAACCTTGAAAATCGGGATGAGCCAATGATATTCTTAAATCAAGTAATGATTTGATAAATGTAAAGTTCTCTTTAGATTAATATAAGTCAGTGTAGCAGATGGTCGGGGTGGAGCAAAGGAATGGAAGTATATAAAACAGTTATTAATTCAAATCTACTAAATGCTTCTGGGAATGACATGACAATCAGAAGTATTCTGAGTTCTTGCTCTTGACAAAAGACATCATCAGAGTATCTGCACAAATTCCCAAAGTAGGGCTCTGGAGAAATTTAATCAAAAACCAGTCAAGGCTGTGTACAGTGGCTCATGCCTGTAAACCCAGCACTTTTGGAGGTTGAGGAAGGTGGATCATGAGGTCAGGAGATAAAGACCAGTCTGGCCAACATGGTGAAACCCCGCCTCTACTAAAAATACAAAAATTAGCTGGGTGTGGTGGCGTGTGCCTGTAATCCCAGCTACTCGGGAGGCTGAGGCACAAGAATTGCTTGAATCCAGGAGGTGGAAGCTGCAGTGAGCTAAGATAGCGCCACTGCACTCCAGCCTGTCAACAGAGCAAGACTGTCAAAACAAACAAACAAACAAAAACAACACTCAAGATGGTAAAACCATGGAAAGGCGTCATCTGCAAGAGCAATTTAGAAGGCTCTTCCTCTAATTTACATTCCTTCAGTATAATATCAGAGGAGTGGTGTTCTTCTCTGTTCTGTAATGTTGTTCTGGTCGTCTCTGATCTTTCCTGTTTGTCTCTGTAACAATCCAACTTCAAACTGCTAAGAAGAAATACTCGAGACTGGGTAATTTATAAACAAAAAGAGGTTTGATGGACTCACAGTCCCACATGGCTGGGGAGGCCTCATAATCATGACAGAAGGCAAAGGAGGAGCAAAGGAACATCTTACATGGCAGTAGGCAAGTCAGTATGTGTAGGAGAACTGCTCTTTATAAAACCATCAGATCTCATGAGATTTATTCACTATCATGAAAATAGCACGAGGAAGACTTTCCCGCATTATTCAATTACCTCCCACGGAGTCCCTCCCCTGACACATGGGGATTATGGGAGCTATAATTTAAGATGAGATTTGGGTGGGGATACAACAAAACCATATCAGTCTCCCTACATGACTGACATCCTCTTTTCTCCTTTGGACACGTTTCTAGCTTTTTTTTTTTTCTCTTTTTTTTTCTTTTCCTAAATATCTGCCTAACTAGACTCAGAATGTCTACAAGGCATCATCTAAATTTGGGACATACCTGCTGATTGAAGTCTGGTTCACTCTCACTAATTATATGACTTTAAACACATTATGTAGCCTTAATTTCTTTATTGGTAAAATGGGAATAAGTCTACCCATTTTGACAGGTGGCCATAAGGGTTAAAGTAAATCAGATTATAAGATGTGTCTAATACTATCAAGGGCACACAAATTAGTATCTTCATCCCTCATGTTATCTTCTGACATCAGAAGTATGAGAATTTCTGGCAAAGGCAAGAGGAAAAGTAGGCCGAGTTCATGCAGGTGGGGACCACAGTTGTCACTGCAGTTATTAATGCTGGTTTTCTCTTTGCCTTATTTTTAATAGTTATTATGGCATCTTATAATCTGAGGGGATATAACTCAAATATTCAATTGTAAAAAATAGCTTTATTATTAGAAAACCAATTCTTCTAATTCTGCCCACTGGCTAAAGTAAGTTATTTTTTAAAAATAAGTTTGAATTTGTTAAATTTAAATGTGCATATTATTCCATCGGTTCCTAGAAATAAGGCTTAGTGACCTACCCGGGGAGTCAGTGTCCTTGCTTGCATTTGTTTGCTTTGTCTTCAGTAAGAATGAGTAAACATTAATCCATCCACCTCTGGCTTGCTCCCTATTATGATGACTAACTGTCCCTGTTGCTTGCTATATCAGACTAAGAAATCTGTGGCCTCAGAATAGAGTGAGTCAAATGATATGTGAGGAAACAAAATGCAGCCTCTTGGCCTCAATGGTATCATGTGTTAATTGAGTTCAATTAGCCACAGCGAGACCAAATGAGGGGAAATGTTTTACCTGCTTCACTGCCATCAAGAGTTTAAATACGATGAAGCCTGGAAGACCACTGCAGGACAGGATAGTGTACTCTACCATATTCATTTTTCATGAGTTTTCTTCTTGCCTGGCTTTGTAAAACATTCATCCCAATAAATGATTTACCATGGCAGGAAGGATGCAGGAAATTGATCTGAGCTCGCCTTCGAACATTATGAAGACCCTGAAGTCTAATCAGGTTCCAGGGAGGACTCCGAGGTGGCAGACATTTATGAACAGAAATGGGAAAAACACACTAGGAAAGCACTGCAAAGACTAATCTGTCTTTCATTTCATCTAACAATGTTCATTCTGAGTGTTTCTTCTTTGAAGGAAGGCCATCTGCTGTAAATTTATTTTTCATTAATGACAGTAACCTTTTAAACTCCATTAGTAGCTTCTTTCTCAGCCTAAATGTAGGGATGCCTGTGGGATATAAGAGACACACAACTTTCTCTCTGGAGAGTGTGTTTTAAGAGTGACCCAGGGCTCTGTTTCTACAAAAGCAAGATGCAGAATATACCAGAAAGCCAGCACTGAACTCTCCAGAAGCAAAAGTCTTACGTTTACAAAAGTGTCTAATCTTTGAAAAATAAAAGTAGAGCAGCACCCCAGAGTCCCTGGCTTTCTTATCTTTTACCAGGAAGTCCCATCCCAAGAGGGCACAGTGTTTTCAGAGAGAAAGAGGAGTAGATACTTAGAGTACCTAAGTACTCTTTAAGGCACCTCTGGAGCTCACACACAGAGGGATAAGCAGGGTTTTAGGATCTGAGGTTGGGAGAGAACCAAACTCCTGAACATGATATGTATAACAGTGTGGCAGAGTGTTGTAAAAGGAATTAGGGGTTTGAAAGTCAGATATAGATTTGAATCACAGTTTCTCTACTTATGAAAGAAATTAATATTTGATATTTACTTGTAACTCTGGCTTAAGTTCTATGCAGAAATTCCTGGGGTTTGGGGAAGAGTGAGGGGTTGAGATAAGGATAGTGAAGTCACTGTAATTAAAAAAAAAAAATCACCCTCGATATTCTTACTATTTACTTTTGAGACCTTTTTAATTCCCAAACTCTTTAACATTATATTACTTCGCCCATAAGATGTAAAGTGACCCTTTCAGATCCTCAGTGAGAGTTGAAGAACCCATGGAAATAAATGGGGAACACGGAACTCATGTTGAAATGTGGTTTGCTGGGTCGTGAGCCAGTGTTTGGCTTCTAAATACCAGGCTTCTACCATGTGTTCCAAATTCTAGACTTGGTAATATCATAAATTATCACTTGAAATATACCTTTGGGTTGTTTATAAATCTTTAAATCTTGGACTGTGAAATCCTCGAATTCTAAGAATGTCCTGTACTTTAGAAGACATATGCAGTGTTATAAATTATTTTTTTATATTGCCTTATTTAGAATTTATTCCTGAATTGCATTCTGTTGGGATTTAGGCAACAAATATTTAATGCCCTTCGGGTAAAATAATTCTGGGGAAGGATACATGAGTTCTTATGGAGGGGTAAACCACTTCATTTTGCTTACAGACATTTGGGATTTTTCATATGTGAATCTGAAGGGTTAATTTAGATTATATCAGCAAATGTGGTAATCCCAATAGTAGATGTGTTATACTTGTAAGTGAATCATAATGTCATCATTAACATATGCTTCCTCAGTATCCACCAGGGTGTGAAATCATAGTGAAGAAATTAGAGTCTTCATAAAGTTACCTGATGTATTCATTTACTTAAAGGCTAAAGGCAGAAAAAAGAAAAAAAAAAACTTATACTTCTCAAACCAACATTCATTAAATATAAAACCAGGCATCCATTCATTTTGTAATTTTAGGAAACTCTGGACAAATTTACCCAATAGTTACCCAAAACTAAAGTCCAGTTTCTTTCCAACTTTACCATTAAGTGATTTAGCTTTGATAGATGGGACTAAAATACATTAGTCAAAAAACAGACAAAATTCATTCTCTTATACATCTGCATCTCCGTTACACAGCTAGTTTTATGTTAATTTCTCCTACCTCTCTGAAATAAATTCCCTCACATATGGGCAGTGAAATAAGTCAAACATTCTTTCCTTTTCTTTATACCTACATATTGAAAAATGAACACAGTACTTGTAATTCTTTGCATAGGCCAGCTCTTGAGTAGTCAAATATTTCCTTTAAAAATTATCCAAATTCCATTGCTCTTTTCCTTTAAATGCAATAGTTCAACTGCTGGTGACCATAGACACGTCTCTTTCCAGAGACATATAAACATAGTAGTAGACCAATGTGGTAATGGCAAGCACCTTTTGCCAGATGCTTTGGAGGTTTGTTGTGATAACACAGTTGGCTGAGTGGGTACTGCTGACAGAGTTATGACCATGAGATGTGTATGACCCACTGAGATAACAGCCTCGAGTCTGTTGTATTTAGCCAGCAAGAGCTTTTGGAAAAGTAAAGGGTCATTCATTTTGCTATGGCATGAGCTTTGTGAACCTGCATTATTGAGGACAGACCTTCATAGTTCCTTGGAACAGAAATAGCTAAAATGTCAGGAGCACAACAGTCCAAGTGGATTGGAGCTGCAAAAAGTAAACACTCCCCTTTGTTTTACCTAATGCTTTTCCTATCCTGCCTCATTATTTATCTTCCCCCACATGCAACCATATTTGATTTTTCGGTAAAGCTACAGCTTTTTTTCTCTCACTCTTCTGCATTGTTTTCCTCCCATGCCTATGACTCCAGTTTTTCACTGTTCACTTCTTTTCACTTATCAATATATGTCTCATTTTCTTCCTATGTATATTTTAAAGTAATATTATGAACTTTTCATTGATTCATAACTATTCCAAAGATCACACATAATGCTTCCTAAACTTCAAAGTGCTTTCTCTTACTCTCATGATTACTCTCTGATGCTTACAATGATCCTATGATATTGGTATCAAGAGATGTCTTCTTTTCATAGATGAGGACTCAGATTCAGACAGTTTAATTCTGCCCATGTTTTCTCAGTGTGTAATGCTCTGGTTAGAACCCCAGTCCATTTATGTTTCTACCTTATCACAGTTGCCTACTTCTTGCCATCTCCAACTGCTATGGCAGCACATCACATTTCCTGAAATATAAGAAAATGTGCACATTCTTAATGAAAACAAGCTAAGTCTTTAAGACAGTTTGCTCTGCTAACGACAGAGCTGCAGAAAACTATCGACTAATCCTTTGAGCCTTGGAATCTGTGGGCTGTGCTGCAAAATGTATCTTCATTAACCACAGAAACAAGAGATAAATGGGAGCCACTACAAGCACAGCACTGCACCAAGTACAGCACATGTGGGAAAGCCAGCAAATCCACAGGGCTTACCCAAAACTGTGGAGTGTGCATCACTATGCTTATTCAGCCTGAGGATCACAGCTGTGATAAGCTGAGTCAGTCACACTTCAACATCAAGAGGGTCATAGCACCAAGTTAAAAAAAAAATCAAAAACATTTCACTATCTGCATTTATTTGACATAAAGGTATACAGTATGACAATAACTTGTTTGATGCCTTTAAACTACATTCCCACCCTAGAGTTTCCTCTTCATTGTTAAGGTTTAGCTGATTTCTAAAGTATTCCACAGTTACAACTAATATACATATAAAATGAACTACATAATCCATTCATTTCACATATAAAAATTGCATTCACACACTAATGATTCTTTTCAATATTTATAATTTATTTTGCAAATGTAGTTTGATTAGTGATTCTTCAAAATAATTCTCTGAATGCTTTACATATATTAACTTATTTAATCTTCACAATGACTTGTAAAGTAGTTGCTAATTTACTTATTTCCTATGCTTGAGAAGTTAAGGAGAAAATTCATCATCAAAACAAAATCAAATGTCCACATCATTCCAGAATGAAGTACAATCCTGTAATCTATTTCACACAGAAGATATGATGATGCTCTTACAAAAATTGGGCTGTCTTATTTCCTTGTCCTTTCTGAAAATGTACTTACCTTTCTCAAATGGTCTAACCTGCATCCATGCCAACTGCTCCATTTTATGACCATAGTATCTCATTTCAGAAAACTCAGCTTTTCCATTAGAATAAAAAAAGTTAAAAAATTTTCTCCCGGCCATAACCACATAGGAAAACATGGACATTAGATACTAAAGCCGAGCTTTAGTTCACACAATTCTTACACTTCATCAAGCTTTTCCAGATATTTCTGGTAGATTGAAAAGCAATTTTAAAATGAAATTCTACTGAGCATTGAATTGATGTATATACTTATGGTTAACTTCAGAATGCTGAACCTCCTGAAATTAAAGTAATTAAAAAAAATAGTAATTTTAACAGACTTCAAAAAAAATAAGGAGGTACAAGAATAGTAGTCATAATGACATGGGGTCTAGACTACCCACACAATGCATTGCAAAAAGCAGGGGCAGGTAACAAGGCAGACAGGAGTGTTTGGTATACTGTCTTGTATAATGTGGTGGATTTAGTTATTGACTTATTGATCAGTCATTGTATTTTCTTTCAGCACTTAAATGAAACTCCTTAATCTACAAGGTCAGGTTAAAAATCATCCAAGAAAACTTATTTTTTGTATTTAAAACTTGCTTCTGAAAATGCTTAAAGCTAAACTATACTGTTCATTAAAAAAAAAAAAAAAAAGAAAGATTTGAAAGTAAACCTTTTTAATACCAATAAAATACAACCCTTGTTGTAACAACTACTTTTTATTGAATGTTCACCATATACCATCTTTTTATAAATGTTTTTTATATGTTAACTTATTTAATCCCCACAACAACTCTGTAAGGCAGATACTGTTATTACCTCCTCTTAGCAGATGAGGAAACAGCCCAACAGGTTAATTTGCCTTTGATTGCACAGCTTTATAGGCAGAAATGCACTTAAACTCAGGCAACCCAGTTTCACAGTTGGTTTCGCCCACCAAACAGCATGACCTCTTTTTCTAGTTTTCTGAACTCCATATTTTTAAGTTCAGAAGTACTCATCAGTGTCACCATAAATATATGATTTTCAGTCTCACTGGAGCCCCTGAGACACTTGGCCATCCTGGGGTGGTCACCCATTTCCACTCTTCACAGTCTCTTCACAACGACCCATTTTCTCAGGTCCTCAACTCTACTGCTCTAAATCACATTGTCACAAGAACTCATACTTTTCAGAGAAAATTGATTCTCCCCAGCATGAACAATCTCAATTTCCCACTAATAATGCCCATAACCTATTTCATATCTTTTCAGAAACTCACCTCAAAGGAAGAGGAAACTTTTATCCAAATTTAGTGTAAGCCCTCTACCTGGACTCCTGCTATGAAAATCTGTGTCCCCTAGGGCCTCCGTCCTTCAGTCACCTCTCTGTTTCCTAAATGCTTTGTCTTCCCCTCCCTACACCCTCAGTTTCCTCTCATCACATCCATGATCCTCTCCCCTGTTACTGCCATTACCTCCTTCTCCTTCTCTTTTAGCCAATACCCTGAAAATACGATTACTACTTACCGCCTCCACTTCTTCAATTTCTTTTCATATTCTGCGTCATTGGTTTTCTATTCTTCTCCTAGTTCACCGGTAGCAGTCATTAGTTATCTCACAATTACCAAATTAAATGTACTTTTTCTAATCTTTCTTTGCATCATGTGAAACTCACCACTTTTGGTTTCAGGGTGACAGTTTTTCTTGTGACTATAGTCCTCCTTCCTTGGATCCCTTCCTTCTCAGATTTTCAAAGATAGAGTTTCCCTTTGACCAGCTTTTGAATGCAGACATTTTCAAATGCTTTTGACTTTAACTCACATCCTTTTAAACATTCGTTTCTCAAAACAGATCTTACCCGCTGTGTTCCAGACCCATATATCCAACTGCTTACTATTTACTGAGCTTGGCATTTCCAGTCACTTAAACTCATACGCTTTGTGGTGCCCAGCCTCCAAGATAGCCCTAATGATCCATGCCTCCTGGTACTCACATCCTTCTGTCATCCTCTCCCACGTTAAATTGTGCTGAACTGTGCAACTACCGGTCAGCAGTATTTCAGAATTGACAATATATGACTTAAGAGGCTGTGTCATGAAAGACACTGTGACTTCCTTGATTCTCTTGGATCATTTGTCCTGGGAAAGGCCAAGCACCATGTCATGAGGACACACAACAGATCTATGGAGAAACACACGTGATAAAAAACTAGGCTCCTGCCAACAGCCATGTGAGCAAACCATTTTGGAAATTGATCCTCAGTTAAGCCTTCAAATGCCTGCAACTCTGGCCAACATGTTAAATGCAACCCCATGAGAGACCCTGAGCCATAACCACTATTCTAAGCTGCTCCCAATTTTCTGACCCAAAGAAAAAATGAGGTAATATATGCTTGTTACTTTAACTGGTAAATTTGAAGATGATTTGTTATGCCACCAACTGAACTTTTCCCAAAACTGTATTTTTTAAATCATTCCCTTTCTCAATTATTGACAATACCATCCGCTGAGTGACCCAAAACCACATTGCCTATGGCCGTCACCAACTCATCCATTCCTGCCTTATCCTTCATCCCTTATCTCCAATCAAGGTCAAAGTTTTTGCTAATCTCTCTCCGTTATAAAGCTCCTGAACAGATCCTTCTATTATCAAGAACTCTTAGTTACTGGCTTCTACATTTCTCTTCTGGATTACAACAGGAGACTAATTATTTTCATATTATCTTGAATTTATCCTTTACCCTCTTTAAGATCTTCATATACAACTATCAGATCATATTCTTCAAAATCAGATCCCTTTAAAGCTTATATTGCCTGAAGATGCTTGTTTCCTAGCCTTATCTATGCCACAGTCTACTAAACTTGATTTGCCAAGTCCCACACTGATTTATGCTTTTAAATTTTTTTCTGCTAGAATGATTTTCTTTTTCTTTCTCTGCTTCTCCTCACTGGGTAATCTTGATTTTTGACAACTGAATTTAAGAATCATTCCTTTAAACAATACTTCCTTATATAACTGACAGCTCCTTCCTTAAAGCCACTACTGTATCCTCTATATAATTCCAAAAGGGCACTTAAAAATGTTTTGACATTTACTTTAGTTTGTAGGTGTGCCTTCCACTACACCAAAAGCTCATGAAAGATGTTGATTATGTCTTTTTCATCTCTATCTCCATGTTATGGGAGAGGGCTTGACATATGTTGGATCCTCAAAAACTGCGTGAACAAATACCTAAATCTTGACCAGCTTATTTCATCTCAAATTAGACGATTAGAATACCAACAGATATAAAAATTAAATATAATAAATGTAAAAGAATATCTCCTCACAAAGTAGAGTCATTGTCTTACTACGAGGAAAAAATTTTTCAGTTAATCGATATAAGTAGAATAAAAATGCATATTTTCATCTTATTTACTATAATTGTGTAAAAGATACCTATAAGTCCTAGTCTCTCTATGTTCATGCTGTGAGATGCCCTAGTATAAGTAAAATATGGCTCACTGCAGCCTCAGCCTCCTGGGTTCAAGCAATTCTCTGCCTCAGCCCCTCGAGTAGCTGGAATTACAGCTGCTCGCCACCATGTCCTGCCACTGCACTCCAGCCTGGGCAACAGAGCAAGACTCCTTCTCAAAAATAAATAAATAAATAAATAAAATATTCCAGATAGTTCAGTTGTGTTATGCTATGTGAATTGTGCAAAGTTGAGAGAAAATAGAGAATTTGGAAAAAACAGGGTAGTCTTTAGTCTTTTTTAGACAATTATAATATGGCTCCACATATTCATGCTCAATCATTCATGTTCTTTCAGAAAGCAGATTACTGCCAGCTAGAGCTATTTTAAATCCTTGACCCCTAAGAGTACAGTCATGTTTTAACAATATTTCTAGCAATGCCTCTATCTGGAGCCTCCTACAAACTTAATTAATGCTAAAATTGTCCCTTGTAAGATTGTAACAATAATGCTAATCAAATCAACAATAGTGGAAATTCAGCTTTTACCACCATCTGTAAAAATGTGTTTTTAAGATAATACTTGTTATATTTACATATTCAAAGTAAAACCATTACAATCATGATTATTTGAAAATACATATTTTCCACAATGGAATTGGAGATAGCATGCTGAACATTGTTTATTCTTTAAGAGAAAAAAAATATCTGCAATATTTGGCAAATGCTATAGTTACCAAGGAAAACAGGAGATTTATGTAACTCTTAATTGAATTTCTTTATTTAAATATGTCAATTAATGAATAATATGAAATTAATAAAAAGGGCAAATGAAGTTCTGAAGAACTGATTGATGGTGCTAAAGTCACAAGGCTTTGTCAAAATTAAAAGCTGGAAAAATGGAATAAGCTCATGAGGTGGGGAAGGAAAGAGTGTTGAGGAGGAAAAAAACATCTAGATAGTAAAGGAAGGAAAATAGCAAAACTAGCTAACCTTGATTGAAGGCTTCCTCTTTTAATCCCATGTAAGAGGCAGGAAAAAGTGGTATCCCTAGTTTATAGATGAGGAAATTGAGGTATAGATCTCACAAGTAGCCCAGACAAGACCAAGTAGGCATCCATGGATTTCAACAATTTTCAAAGGCTACTAGCAGTCTTGGGTTATACATAAGGATCAATGCTACAAAGAGATGTATGTTTATTACCGGGTTCTGATGTTGCATTGGTGATGTAAGGAAAGCCACAATAAAGTTAGTATCTACTGAGAACACCAGAATAAACACAACAATCTAATACTTCCCAGAGTTAAAAAATATCCTCATTTCTTCTATGGAAAGAGCTTCTCAGAAGATTATAAATATATTGTAATAGCATCTTTCT
The DNA here is from genome assembly GCF_009764315.1 of Trachypithecus francoisi. Lineage (NCBI taxonomy): Eukaryota > Metazoa > Chordata > Mammalia > Primates > Cercopithecidae > Trachypithecus > Trachypithecus francoisi. Next base: position 71,143,855 of record NW_022681453.1, on the reverse strand, counting down.
GGTCTTTTGACATATTCTTCAACATTGCTATTTTTTAAATTACTGTCTCAGAAGAGCAACAGTGTCTTTCTATAGGGCAAGCCAAGAGAAGTCAACTGAAGGATGGAGCTTAGAGGTGCCCAAAGTCCAGGTAGATAAGAAGAGGGAAGAATCCTGGAGGTCACCCAGAGAAGGGAGGAACAGGAAGGCTGTGAGTGTGTCCCTAGTGAACAGAGGAGTTGCCTGAGTTGAGGCTGTTTGCTGTTATTCTTTGGCCCTATGTGAGCAGGTTTGTAAGCTCATGTGTTAATGATTGCTCAAAGGGTAGGGCTTACTTCACAGTGACAGAGTGAACATAACCTTGAAGGGGCAAAACCAAGTCCAATCTGATTAACACCTGGCAGAAAGTCAGTGGTATATATCTAATCTTTTTTCAATACATGTGTATTGTTTAGTCTTGTGTATGGCTTCTAGTTCTTCGAGAGCTGTATGCTACATAATCACTAATTTAACTTTATTCTTTCCACAAATATTTTGGTGTTTCCCTTAAAAGTGCTTCCAGCATGCAGTATTACCCAAAGGCTGGGGACATTTCTAGCTAAAGGTTTACTCCTGGAAGAGCCTTGGGCATGGTTAGGGCCACAAGTAATTTGAGTCTGAGTAAAGACTGGGGAATTGTTAACAGACTATCAATCCCAAATTAAGAACCCTGAGTCCTACAGGTAACCTTGAATATGCATTCTAAAGTGCAGGTTTCTTTTCTTTTCCTTCCCACTCCCAAGATCCCAAGTTGATTCTGAGAACTACTGAATTAAATATTTTTGTAGGGCAACTTGTGAGGGGTAGAGAGTCGAGAATCCTTGTAGATAGTCCCTCATGACAATCCTTGGTGTTATACTCCTGCTGCAATCTTCTTAATCTGCTTTTTAAAGACTTGGCTGCTGTTTGAGAGACAGATGTTAAGGCTAATGATGCCAAGAAAAGTTAAAATTTCATATAACCTTTTCTTGTGAAAAAGACCCAGGGGAGTGGCTAGGGATATTTTCTTTCAAGCCCAGAGAAGCCATGCTACTAGAATCCTCTCAGATGTGAAGGGAGAATGAGAACTGTACTAAAAACCGGAGTACATCCCATGGTAGGGCAGTTATATCTTGGGAGGGAAATGACAGAAGGCTCTTGATTTCTCTATGCATACCTCATTAAAGTACAATTTATGCAGTGATTACTCCATAGGGCATTCAAAAAAGACTGGATAGAATATAGGATCTGGATATAGGATATAGATACAGGATCTGTCGTTAGAAACCGTACAGTCTAGTTAAGAGGTAGCATGAGGAGCTTCTGCAGAGGTTGAATGTTAATATGTTAGGAAAGTTATATCGGGAGGTCCCTGTACTTGGAAAATGGAATAAATACAGTCTAAATTTCCTTCTAACACAAAATATATTGTCTTCCTCAAAATTTGAAAAAAATACTTTATTGTTATCTAACTATAAAATAATGTTCTTAATTAAAGTAATAAAAGAGGAAAAAAGACAACAGTTTGGTAAGTCTTCTTCTATATTCCTTCCATAATAACAAGATATAATAATAATAAATTATTTTCATGTTTACTATAAACCAGACATTAAATATTTTTATACATATAATCTCTTTCAATGTTTACTATAACTCTATGAGGTTTTATTGGTATCCCATTTTACAGTCAGAAAATTGAGGCACAGAATAATTAAGTAATTTATTCAAAGTTACTCAACTGAAGGAAAGGGTATCATGATTTTAAATCCTGGTGGTCTGATTCCAAAGCCCACATACTGAACCACTATCCTATATGGCCTAAAAATTGTCCAGTTATAGAGAACTATACATATACAGTATTCTAGCTAGGAAACATAAATTAATATTAGCATATGTTATATTTTGGAATGATCCCTTTTTGTTCATCCAACAGCATACTGTGAACATTACTCCAAGTCAATATATATGGATCCAAATCAACATTTTAAATTAACGCTAGTAAGAGTCTATAATTTTACACATATCATATAAAATATTTTATTTCTTCTCTGTTACTTACATTTAATTAAATTCAATAAACACTAATAGAGAATCTGTTTGTTAGGCAAGGCACTAGAAGAAATGATCTGATCATCGTTCCTAGTAGCTTTCAAGTAGCTTACAATCTAGGGATTTTAAATCTTCCAATCTTATTGGACACACCTCTCATTTCCTGGGTCTTATAATTAATTAGTTTTGGAGATATTGGGTACACTTAGGATAGCACAGACAAAAAAAGGTAATTTTAGGGAAAGTTTAGGGATTATCTACAACCCAGTTCATCTCACCTGAGTGATGGACAGTGTATCATAGTAGCTTCTAACACTAGGGCTATTTGATATCCTGCAGGCCAGACAATCAAGCTACATCAGAAAGAAAGGGACTAGCCTGTCAGTGAAAGATTGGGTGGTTAGGAAATCTATCACATTTTATTGTCGCATTGAATGATGATGTGTCATCTGTCATCTCTTTGTAATACTGGCATGTTGGTTCACATTATTCTGTCAGTGTTTACTCACTCCACTGTTTAAACCATTCTACCCATTTTTGCTAAATGTAGAAAAATGAATACTCTTTGCCAAGAGGAGAATACCACAATCACAGGGAAAGGTTGATAGTTGTCAGAGAGGTTTAACATTAAAAACCATATTAATAGAGTGAAGTGAAATAGCACAGTGGTTGGAAACTTTGGGTAGGTTCCTATGCTAGCTACATTACTATGTTTCTGGGTAAATGTAGGCTGATTTATTTACCTTTATTGTGTTCCATGGATTAGAGACAATACTGATACATACCTAAAGACAATACGTTTTTAAGGATTACATGAATTGCTTTTAAAGCTCTTCAAAGCCTGCCTAACACATAATAATTGCTCACAAAATTCTATCTTTAATACCTTAATCTTAAATTCATCTCCAACATTGACTCATTGCTTATTTAATCATAGTGCCCATTTATTTTGCAAAATATTTAAAATAGAAGAGAAAGTAATAAAAATGACAAATATAAAATATTTGAAATGATTGCATTCATTTGTGTTCATCTACTCACTGCACCTTTCCACCTGGACACTTAGTAATTGTAGCAACATACATATCTGTATATCTCTCATTTTCCCTTCCAGTATTTTCCCTAATTTCTATTATTACTTTCACATTTTCTTTGTATTTCCTGGATTTTCAACTGATCTTATTCCAATCATTTTCATTCCTCCCAGGCTCTTTCTTCCAAGAGTGGCTCTATGTGTCCCTATTTTATGTGGAACATCCACTTGGTTCTGAACAAATTCTCATTTTTTACTAGGACCATTTGTTTCTCTCACTAAGTTTCTTTTACCAAAATTATCGTGCAACATCCAGTCTTTGCTAAGTTTGTTACATGTCCCTCCCCTGCACCCCACCATTCCACCTGGGGGTTAGGATGAGTAATCTTCTTATTCCTTGGTCTCCAGTGGGCTTTAAACCTTTCTGCATTATTATATTTGAGGTTTCCATTCTCCTTTTTTAGTGATGAAATCACCCCCTAAAGGCAATATTCTGACTTTGCAATCGTTCAATGTCCAGGAGAAGCTCTGGTGTCCCATCTCCTCAATTGTGGCATCCATTAGTGGCACCAACTCTTTGTTTTTATCATCATTTAAAATTACTCCACTACCAGAATCCCAAATCTGATATTCTCTCTCCCTCTGTCACTAAGCAGATTTTGTTATATATCTACTATATTCAAGTTACTGTGTTAGGCACTGAATACGCAATGAAAAATACAGCATGGTGTGTGTCCTGTGGAGTACCAGTCCCATCCTTCGACCTATCTTGCTTTCCCCTCTTATAGAATGTTCTTTTCATCCTCTTGTCCTCTAGTGGCTTAACGCTCATTTTTTGTTCAGTCCATTGGCGCAGTTCTACCTGAGTTGACATAATTGTAAACATGATTAAACATTTCAGAAATATAAAATACCATAAATGGAGGCTCTGAGCCTTCCAACATATTCATCTTCTAATCCACCACCCTGGGTTATCCTCCTAAGGGGGTTTAGGCTACAACCTCTAATCTACATGTTGTTCACAAATCTGCAAAAACATGGTTACCTAAAATATAATAATTCATTATTTGCTTTGGCAATTATATTATACATTACTTATTTGAATATCAAAGGCACAAAAGTACAGAATGAGATTGAATAATTGGCAGCATAGCATATGACTATGGCTTTGTCCCAGATACAACGTGGGATCCCCAAGCCTTAGAACTTGGGCGTAGGATATAGCAGGACCTGTAGCCAGACTGACATGATTTTGAGTCATCTAGATGAATGGACTGAAGCTTCACAAATTTTTCTTCCCTAAAAAGGAAACTGTCCTAGAATTTGGCCTAGGGGAAGCTCACAGTTTTAGGTGGGTAATTCTGAAGCTTTATCTAATCCATACAGACCACAGAAGCTCATATCCATTTCTTTATTGCTAATTTTGGCCTAAATATATACCAGCTCTTGTTACTAGGCACTGTTTCATAAAAATATGACTTGTATTCCATGTAATCAGCATACTTCTGGGAGGCAGACTCTGTATTCAATGTTTCCTTTTATTCCCTCCATGTCCAGCCGTACAAAATAGGAAATTAGGCCGGGCGCGGTGGCTCAAGCCTGTAATCCCAGCACTTTGGGAGGCCGAGACGGGCGGATCACGAGGTCAGGAGATCGAGACCATCCTGGCTAATACGGTGAAACCCTGTCTCTACTGAAAAATACAAAAAAAAACTAGCCGGGCGACGAGGCAGGCGCCTGTAGTCCCAGCTACTCGGGAGGCTGAGGCAGGAGAATGGCGTAAACCCGGGAGGTGGAGCTTGCAGTGAGCTGAGATCCGGCCACTGCACTCCAGCCTGGGTGGCAGAGCGAGACTCCGTCTCAAAAAAAAAAAAAAAAAAAAAAAAAATAGGAAATTAATAAATATCTAGTGAGTGATGGAATCAACTGGACTAACAGAATGAACAAAACTCTAAATACGCTCCACTGGGTTTCATTTATATGAATCCTTACATTATATCTCCCTTATCAGCAAGTCTACGCATTCCTGCTCATAATATATTTGAAAATAGATCATTCCTAGAGAAGAAAAAGAACTACGTACAAGATGTATGTTGAAGTGGATGTATAATATACATAAAAACTATAAATAGCCAAGATTCATTTAGATAAATTTGGAGAAATAATTGGGAGATAATTAATGAATTTCTCCATCATACATGTGGAGATTGTCTACACTGCATCATTTCTGAGTTATTAGTCCTTCAATATTTAGGACTCACAAAGCACTGCTTTCTCCTAATGTTTCCCTCCCCACTGTTCATCCCAGTCCAAGGACCATTAACTATCTGTAATAGTATTATATAGCAGAAGACTATGTTTGATTTCCTTGTTATCTTTTCATTTTCATCTTGTACATTTTATCCTGAAAGCAGGTGAAAGACTAAAATAACATTTTCAAACTAGGAGAATATTTTATTCCCTGTATTTTTTCATTACCAGATGTCTCCGTCACCTGGTCTCCAATGTAACTATGGAACACAATCAAGTGTTCCTCCTAACCAACACTTCTATCCAAGAGTTCAGTTAGTATGTACAGCTAGTACCTGCAATGTGTTAGATAACTTCACAATAACATTTAAATGAGCTAAATCTGACCAAATGTGATACTCTATAAAAGGAACAAGAAACAACTTAAATTCAATTTTGTCTTCAGTATACCATCTGAAAACCAAATGGCAGCCAATGCATTTTCCATATGGGTATAACGTTTTGTAATTCTTAACAAATTTCAATGATTTTTGGTAAATGTGAAACTACCATGGGAATTCCATATACTGAAGAGTATCAAGATCACGGAACTACTAGTTTCCTGCATGATATAGTCAGAGCTGGCTGTAGACAGATGCCAAGAATCCATCAATTGATATCATTGTCTTGAAAACACTTAACAATTGGTGTTTGGGATATTAACCTTGAAAATAAGACTATTTCATTGGTTATCTGAATAATAGAATACAGATGATTATTAACATTTCAGATTATACAAACTTCAGAATTAATAAAGAAATCAGATTAGGATTCAAAGTTATCCTGAGAAACTGGAGTAGTAGTTACACACAAATTAAAATTTCTAGGAATAAGCATGAGTAATGCTGTGGTTACAAAGGAAAAATAAACTAAAGAAGAAAAACAAATAGATGAATCCAGGGTGAACATTTATTAACCAAATAGCAATGCAGTCAAAAGTGTCTATTGAAGAAATATGTACTTTGCAGCAACACAATTTAAATCAGTGTTTTGTGTTTTTTTTTTAAAGCTGGGATGTGTGACTGGACGGTGAGGAATTTTGACACACACAGTCATGCCGTACACTGACTACCATACTGGCTAGATTTCTGGCCTCTACAATAAAAGTGAAGACATTAAAATAATTTCAAAGACATGCAACTATAAGGGTAATACTTATTGAAAAAATCTGAGGAAGAACTTAAGTGGTTGCTATTATTCATCCTGCAATTAAATGTATAAATATGTAGGGTTTCAAATTGTGTTTGTTTTAACAAATGTGGTGAGAAACTGTTGTTTTCCATTTCCATAAGAAGACAAAATAAGAAAATATTTCTAAATTTAAGCAAGAATGATTTGAGAAAGAAGCAAATAAAATCTTTCAGAAAAAAAATATTGCTGTATATTATGAAGGCCTGAGGTTTATTCTTCCATAGAAATCATTAAAGGCAGGAGCGATTTTCTTTTTTCTCTAGGATTGGTAAGAGTAACTTGTTTAAAGATCTCACTGTTCGTGAACTCCGAAGGTAATGAGGACCTTAGAGAGATTTGCTTTAGGTCTGTAAAAGTAATGTGGTCAGATTAATGGTCAGAACTGAATGAGAAGCCTAAACACTTTGGACAGGAGGCTGGCAGAGAAACAAGATGTCCTTTGACATTTTCACCTTTAGGTCACCAAGACATGAAGCAAGTGATATGCTTAGTGCTAGCAGATGATTTGAAGGTGCCAAGTGTTGATATAGACAAGATTAAAAAGCCATCAGACAATGGGACATTCTTAGTCCATTCAGGCTGCTATAACAAAATACCACAGACTGGGTGGTTTAGAAACAACAGAAATTTATTTCTCACAGTTCTAGAGGTGGGGAAATTCAACACTAAGGTGCCACAGACTCTGTATCTGCTGAGGGCCCTCTTTCTCATTGAGAAAGGGCCATCTCTGCCTATTAACTTCTCTCATGGTGGAAGGAACAAGGGAGCTCCCTCATGCCTCTTTTATAAGAATATTAATTTCATTCATGAGGACTCTATCCTCATGCCTAATCACATTCCAAGGCTCCACTTCCTAATACTATTGCTTCAGGGGTAGTATTTCTATATATTAATTTTTGGGGAACACAAATATTGAGCCCACAGCAGGGCAATAAATCATCTCCTACCTGCAGAGTCAAATGTGGTATACTGAGTTTCCTCCATCCTGATAAAGTAAAGGATGACACAGGGAAATGATGGCTATCAGTAGTTGACAAATACTAAGTGATTGTCATCTTGTCTGGTGCCATTGACAGCTGATTTTTTCTCTAGGGAATCCTAACTAAGGTTGGTAATTAAAACTGGTGAAAAGCAATGGAACTTGGGAGACCCTGTCCCCTAACTCCTCCTTCTTCTCTTTCCTTCGTGGGCACACTTTAAGGGTTAAAAGTATCCTTATATTATGTTAGGATGTACACTGTGAACACACATAGTGTACTTGTCAAGATCAAAGCTTATAACACAGGAGTCTTCTGAACTTCACTGGGAGGTTATATACTATTAAGTAATATCTATATTGGCTTATAAGCGTGAAACCCAAAATTCAGGTGCAAGCTAATAAAAAGTTTTCCAAATAAGAATTGCAACCTGTGATGGAATTAATACAGAAAGCTATTCAGTTTTCAAATAATGGAATGGAATGAAGTAGAATACAATATAATGAAAAGAATAGAATAGAGTATAATAGAAACCACACGTAGAAAGGCTATGTATTATTTTGTAAAACTGTTGTTTCAGTTATTTATTTATATTGGGAGGGATGTGAATGTAGGTGTGAATATGCACAAATACAGTGGGTCACAATATAAAATACATTTCTTACTATGAATTCTGCTACGTAACTTGAAATCCACTGTTATACGATATTATCAGAGTCTCCAAATTAACAGGTTTTTCTCTGAGCCTATGCAACACTAAACAGCTGTGGGAATAAAGAAAATCATCAAACATCAGATGTTTCTAAGACATTTGGACACTTAACAGCATGTTGACAAAACATCTGAATGTCTAATTGTCTACTCCTCTTCTCTTCTAGATGTTTACTTTAATAAAACATTGCCATGAGTTGTGGCTCAGAGGTGTCAATCCTAACAACAACTTCATTTATATTCTTAAATTACAAAGTATGCTCATCAAATCTCCTAAACTATTAAATGATTTTATTCCTGCAAATAAAAGAGAATAAAACATGAGTTAAAAGAAAAATTTTAGCAAATGAATTTGTTAAAGTCAAAGAGAAGTTCCATGCACATATAACCACAAGTTAAACTAATATGCACAATGGAGTATCATTTATAAATGAAGACAATACTCTGATGTGCAAGATATAGAAACTGAGAAGAAATGTTTTGATTTATCTCAGTATCTGTTATATTTTTATCATAGCAGTGTCTAGTTGTAGTCTTTCCCATATTAAGTTATATGAAACCATGCCAATCTCTAACTGAAGATCACCCTGAGTTACAAACAAATACATACTGAGAAGTACGTTCATTGCTAATGATTTGACAAATCACTGGTGGAGAACTGTTTTTCTGCATGAACATTTCTGTAGGTATGCAATAATTTCAACAATGAAGCAGGCTATTAAAGGAAAAAATAAATACTCTCAAAAAGCCATTGTCTAAGTTTTAATGGTGCTTTTCTTCAAAATTCCTAATAAAATTTGGAAAGACAATAAAACTTCTTTTCCTTCTGATTCTTATGAATTCAGCATGTAATCTATTGAAATTGCAATTGATTAAATTAGGTGTCATAAGTAATTTGTGAACATTGAATCAATAAGAGAAAACTTCTCTGCTCAGGCCTTGCGGTACAGATAGTATGCATTTATTTTTCCTAGTGGCTCACAGTGATGGTGAGATGAGGTTGCACTGTTCTAGGAATTCCCATTGGCATTCTAGAACAAATCCGTGAAGCAAGCATGATGCTCAGCAAAGAATGAATTTGACTAATTTAGAAGTTTCATCTCGGAGACTCTTGTTAAGCTGTGTCTTTTGATAAGCTGTGAAATGCCAGAACTGAATAAATACAAAAACAAGAACAACAAGAAAAGTGAAGTAGTCACTATTGCTGTCTAAGCCTGACTTTCAGACCTAGATACAAAAACAAAACTGAAGAATGTAGGATGAATCATAAGACTTCTGCCTGAATTTTGTATGTGTGTGATTAATAAAGCTAGTCTTAAATATTCTAGGTAATCGGGTATTTGTGAAAATTTGCACACTAATCTTGTCAAGATCCAGCCCAGTAGTTCTTGGAACACAGTATGTTGCCCTGTTCAGAGTAGATGTTTGATATGAGCTGACCTACCAGTTTTCATATACAAACCATTCTAGATCTTCTGGTTTGTTGTACCAGTTACCATTTTGAAAGAAATGTGTGATTCATGGGGGAAAACTTCTTGAAACAATACTATTCAACACCAAGAGAAATACTGAAGTGCTTTTAAAAAATAACCTGTGAGCTGGGCACAGTGGCTCATGCCTGTAATCCCAGCACTTTGGGAGGCTGAGGTGGGCGGATCACGAGGTCAGGAGTTTGAGACCAGCCTGACCAACATGGTGAAACCCCATCTCTACTAAAAATACACAAAACATCAGCTGGGTGCGGTGGCTCACGCCTGTAATCCCAGGTACTCAGGAGTTTGAGGCAGAAGAATCACTTGAACTTGGGAGGCGGAGGTTGCAGTGAGCCGAGATCACGCCACTGCACTCCAGCCTGAGGGACAGAGCAAGACTCCGCCTCAATAAATAAATAAATAGATAAAATAACCTGTGAGTAGAATTTCTACTAAGACGGGGAAAACAAGTTTCTGGCTGAGGCAAAGCAGACACTGGGTAAACATTTTCAAGAAAAAAAAATGCAGAGAAACTGTTACTAATGGCACTCATGTGCTTCTTCATCCATTGCCTGGGAGTTCTCTCTAGGGTCCAGCCCCTGAGTTTATCCATGCCCCAGGGCTATTGTATAAGGAGGGTTTTACTGTGATTTCTGTGTAAATAAAATAAATCTTAAGAGGGATGGGTAAGCTTGTGTTCTAATGAGCATTTAGGTCAATTTTTATTCAATCTGGACTGGTTCTACTATTTCTTTAACAAAAATAAAAAAGAGAGAAGAGAAAAAAATTTAACTGAGTAGAAAAACACTTGGGATAGATAAAGCTTGGCAGTATCCCAAGTGGCAGTATTTTCTATAGAACAATTCTATCTCATGTGATACTCTCCAAGCTATTTTATTATCTGTACTAAAAAGCTAGCAAAGGCAGCTGCTGCTCCTCAGACCTTGGCATTCTCTGTGCAGCCTCCCAGCTCCACACCACCCTGCTGCAGGCCACAGGCAGAACTGAGCATGTCTAGCAATTTTCCACTGACCTGGAACATATTCTCAATCTCAGAAGGCAGCTCAGTCTCTATGCACAACTGCACCATAGTCCCTGGGTGTACACCACTTTCCTCATCCAGGAAGAGACAAGAAATGAGTACAAACTTCTCAATTTGTTTGACAAATTTGCTCCTAGACTAATCTGAAAATACTTACATTGTAAATTTTCCCTCCAAATTTTATCTCTGATATATTAATAAACAACCAGCCTCAGATATCTACAGGGAGAATAAAAAGTTTGACAACCAAAAAATTTACATGCACAGCGCCATGCAAAGGGATGTGTACTCAGACCTCACACATTGATAATGTTTCATTTCATTGTCGAAAACAGAACTTGACTTGTCTGATTCAGCATGGCAGGCAAAGCTATCCCAATAGGGATAGCTTCAGAGGAGATTTGTGATTTGTATTAGCTTTCTAAACACAATTCCAAATGACTTATCTTGTGAACCATTGTCACATACTTAAGGCTGAATTCTATAGGAAACTGGCCCTGACATGCTTTAGGAAAAAGTTAATTCTTTATAATACAAAGAGTTAAAGGCAAGTCCTAGTCAATAGAATGAGACTGGTTGCAAACACCAGTAGATCTCTGGGTTTCTGTAAAAAATAACAGCTTCCACTTGCCATTCTTCTTCTTATCTCTTCTTCCTCACTTCCACCAAAATTTTCAGTTGTTGAAGCCCAGAGTCAATTGTGACAAGGGCAGATGCCAAGAACAACAACAGCAAAAATATGTTAATGATGCTCTCAACACTGCCAGTTCTTCAATTCCATTCAATTATCTGTACTTTTCCTCCTGATTTCCATGACTTCAGGACGTTATCAAGTGCTCCATAATTAATCAGGCACCAAGCTAGACTGTGCTAATGAGACTCTATTTACAGCACCCCTCCCCCAAGCTGTTCTCCACCCCTAATCCTCATTCCTACTGTATAATGCCTCCTTCTCTTTTTCCTTCCTACAGAGGCCTTGGGGCTTTTGAAATGATTCCAACAGAAAGAAGAGCTCATCCTGATAGGTTTTAAGGAGAATTAACATATAAGCAATGCCAGTTTCCCACTAGTTATCCATCATTGCTCTCCTAAAGATAGGAACTTGTCCTGTTCATAGTGAGTGACTCATAAAGCCACTGCCTTTCACTCTTCTCCTTCCCATCTTCTCAATCCCACCCGCCTCACTTTAGGTTCTATCTGTAATTCACAGTCCCATAACTATTCCCCTTATTTTTATCCGGCCCTGGGCTATATACCTTTTCTTTGCCAGTTCCTCACGCTCACACATTTGTAATTATTCATTCCATTTTCCCCTCCTTCCTTTTAATCCATCTATACAGTATTTTCTATTTTATCTAGGTGAAAATTTTTTAGGATTTGTAGTTCCTCTTTCTCAGCTTTTTGTAGAAGTTATCCTGTATTCAGTCTTTTGGTAATGTTCTGTCTTTCTTTACAATAACAATTCTTTTTATTTTTTAAAATTTTTGTCTGTTAGGGTTCTTATCTCTAATTCCTTTTTCTGGCTAGAGTAGCCATGAACAGAGGCTACTGTTTTAAAGAAAGGTGTCTTCTACATCATTCATGGACTCTGGTAGTTAGTCACTGCCTCTGCCTTCTGTTTCTGAAGATGGAATACCTTTACTAAACACAAAACCCTCAATAAGTAGCCTGATCATAATTAAAGTAGGATCTTGCTTTCTCATTCTTTTTTCCAGATGGTCTCAGAATTGAAACAACAAACTCTTACAGATATAGAAAAGGCTATTCAAAGACTACATTTTCACTATCTCTTTATGGTCCTTTTTTTTTTTTTTAAGTCATTATTTCTCACTATATTGTGAAAATAAATAATTCAAAATAAAGCTGTTGGAACTTTAAATTATTTTTTGCCTTAAAATGTGATTATGAGGACTGAGTCACAAAGCAAGCAGCAGTAACTATTGCTTCTTTGATTATAAATTAACCTTCTTTCTGATATTTCTTTATTTGTAAAATGTGACAGACTGAATAGCACCAGAGATCAGATCCCCTTCTTTTTAGTTACTAATCTTTTGTTATAGATTAACTTCTTTCATATCTTTTCTTGCACCTGACTCAAACCAGATGGCACAAAAGTTCCCATGACTATTAAATCATTTGGGATGCAATGTTAAATATACCTTTCCCCAAAAGGAATAGACTGTATCCAATCAAATTGCTTTAACTCATGAACCAGCCTTGTATATACAATGTTGTAATCCTGCTAAACTTCTTTGTTTCTGCCTATGTAAGTGAGACCTTTACTTTGCTTCAGAGCAGTGATCCCATTTCTTTGGAATTGGTGTTTCCAGAGTGGCTAGTCTAAAACTTTGTGCTTGAATAAACTCTTTAAAATTGGATTCCGATAGCTTCAAGTATTTCAGTTTAACAATAATAAGGTATCTAAAAATAAGTTTACCCTTAGTACAATCTTCTCATTAGAAAGATAAGGAAATAGAACAACAACAACAAAAAAAAAGTGATGAGCCCAGTCTAAAGTCACCTGGTTTTAAGTGATGTAGTTAAGATTTCAACCATATGTTCTTGTATCCAATTATAGGACTTTTTAAATTACATTCTGGGATCCCACTGTCTACATAGAATAAAGTGACCCCAAAGCTTAATGTCAGCTCTTAGCTTTCTCCCTTCCATATAGGTTATCAAATGGAGCTTCATTTAAGAGATTTAGAACAAAAAAGAAATTCAGTTCTCTCTACCAAAACACATATTTTTTTTAAGTGGCCAACAATTTGGTCACTGGTCTGCTAATCAAAACATGTCCCAAAACAACCTAATATGAACAATCTAACATATTCCTGTCTTTCACAGTCAATGTAACCCCAATATGGAAGCCATCTTTAAACTTACATGAAAAGAAAAAGCAGAGAAATCATTCCAAAATCATCAATTCAATTTTTATATTCCAATTGGAATACAGCTTAGTTAAAAGTTTAGGGAGGGTCTGAATAATGATTTTTTTTTCTTGAGCTCATTAACTAATTTTCTTAAGATTGGAACTTCTCAAACCAAACCCCCCCCCCACAAAAAAAAAAAAAAAAAAAAAAAAAACTAAAACTATAATGTAACCCCTAATAACTGTATGTGTTTAAAAAAACACATGGATGCAGTAGGGCATCTTCATAGGCAGATAACTGAGGTGTCTTGGGAAGAGGAAAACACAAATCAAATATCCTAGATAGAAATAAATATTGATTGTTGAATAAAAGTTCTTTATTTTAATGTAGTAGTCCAATTTTTCAATTATTTCTTTATGATTAGCACTTTTTTATTCTATTTAAGGAATCTTTGCCTTAAAGATGTCCTACTACTTTACCATACATACTTTGATATATAATCCATCTGAAATTGATGTTAGTGTATAATGTAAAGTATAATTACAAAAGAATTCATATCCATAACATGTAAAAGATTCCTAGAAATAAATAAGAAAATGCAGACAATATAAAAACAGACATGAACCTTCAGCAGTTACTTTGTAAAAGGGGATAGTCAAATAGTGATATCACATAAAGTGCTCAAATTCTCTAATTATCAGAAAAATTCAAATTAAAACCACAAGGTGATACCACCAAACATCCACCAAAATGTCTAAAATAAAAGACAAATACTTCAAATATTGGCAAGGACATAGAACACCTGATAGTCTTATACATGCTGGAGGGAGTATAAATTTGTATAATCTCACTAAAAAGCTGGCAATAACAACTCAATTTCAACATATGAACCCTGCAGTTTTGCTCTTTTACCAATGGTCATACACACACAGATTAAACAAAATACATGTATAAGAATGTATGGAGAAAATATATTCATAATGACATTTAATTAGAAATAACCCAAATGTACATCTACAGTAGAATGAACAAATACAGTATATTTTTACAATGAAATACTATTGAACAATGATATATACAAATGGATGAATTATTCCTACAAATGAAATACTGAGCAAAAGAATCCAGAAACAAAGAGTTTATATCATATAATCTCATGTATACAAATTTTTGAAGCAGACAAAACAAATCCACGCTGCTAGAGAGTGCTTATTCTTGGTGTCTGTGGGGGTACAGTGGCATGGCATAACTTCTGGGAAATGATATTGTCCCATTTGTTCATCTGGGTGACAGTTACTTATACACTTGTAATTTATGAACTCTTCATACCCATTTTGTACTGAAACTAAAAATAATAATAAAATGCAGATTCTACTCTGACTTAGTGAAAACTGTATATGAGAGAAAACATATTTCATCAGAAACTGGTTCTAGTGTTATTTGAAGCCTAAAGAAAAAAAAGTGAAGATACAATATTGTGATTTATAATAAAGTATACATAATCGGTCTTCATCTCTATTTTCTGGCACACAGCTCCTAAAACCTCTGGAATATCCAAACTGAAAAGTGCCTTTCTGTGTGCCAATAAGAAGACTGATGACTGGGGACTTCTGGACAGCCTCAGGATGGTAGCTGGTTGCCAGGAGAACCAATCCGGTAATTAGAGGGTTGGAACTTTCAGCCACACTCCCAAACAACTGGGAAGGGAAGAAAGGCTAAAGAATGAGTTAATCACCAATAGCCAATGATGTAATAAATCATGCCTACATAATGAAACCTACTTCAAAGCCCAAAACTGTATGATTTGGAGAGTTTGGGGATAGTTGAATGCATGGAGGTACCTGGAGGGTAGTGTGCCTGGAGGGGACATGGAAGATTTGTGCCTCTTCCCACATTCCTTGACCTATGCATCTCTCCATCTGGCTGGTCAGCTGCATCCTTTGTAAAATCCTTTATAACAAATGGGTAAACGTAAGTAAAGTATTCCCCCGAGTACTGTGAACCACTCTAGGAAATTAAATAAACCCAAGGAGGAGGTCATGGGAACCCCAATTTACAGCAAGTCAGTTAGAAGCACAGGTCACAACCTGGGACTTGCAATTGCCATCTGAAGTGGAGATGGCCAGTGGGACTGAGGATTTAATCTGCCAGATCTGATGCTATCTCTAGGTAGATAGTGCCAGAAGTGGGTCAAATTGTAAAACGTCTATCAGGTATCTGCAACAGAATTGGTTCTTTGGTATGTTGGGGGTGAGGGGAAATACATTTTGGTGACTGGAGGTGGGTGCCTGTGTATGAGTAAAGGATTTCCTTTAGAGAAGAAAAAATTACAAAAATAAAATCACCAAATGGAATTTTTTGAACACCTACTATGTGTATATCCATGAATAATGAAGTAAAAACAGATGCTGACCTCAAGGGAAACAGGATCTAGATGGATTTCTGAGGCTCTGAGAAAGGGTCTCCCAGAGAAGGAATCAACAAAAATAGGAAATATAAGTGAAAGTCAGTTTTTGAACACTGTTTTGGATACTCTCCAACTGAGATGACAGGAAAACATGCAAGTGGAAATATTCAGGATACATTTAGCATTATGGGATAAGACAAAGACGTAAGTCAGGACAAGGATCATGAATCTGGAAATCACCTAAATGAAGGAGAGAGTGCTTTGGGAAGAAAGTGAAGAATACCAGGCTGAGAACCAAACTTGGCATATATGGACACTTAGTAGGTAAAAGAGGTTCCCAAATATCCTGTCTCTCTTTTGCGTATCAAACAATACTGCATTTTTCTGCCACATTCCAGTTAGAGGTGACCGAGCAATTTGATTTGGCCAGTGAAATGCGAACAGCATTAATGTGTGTCACGTTTGAGTGGAAGCTCTAAGAAACAGTATAGGACTTGCCAAAATCCTTTCCTACTACCTTAGTGATTGTGGAGATTGCAAGTAAGATGGATTCTCCAACAACCTGAGTTCTGGAGTGTTTGCTATGTACACTGTGCCCCAATCCCTAACCTATACTAAACACGTAGCATGAATGCAAAATAACATTTTCACTGTGTTAAGCCACAATGAACTTTCAGATTTGTTTGCTTCCACAATTTAATCTAGGCTAACTTGACTAATGTAGGGATTTTTTTCTAGAAAAAAGGGATAATCAATGCTGGCATATGTTGCAGAGAGATCTAAAAGGCTATGAGGATGGGGAAAATGTACATTGGCTTTAATGAGAAATATGTTAGTATTGATCTAAAAGGAAGCAGTTTTAGATGAGTATAAAAGACAAAAAACAGATTTCAGGATCTAAGGAGTAGGTGGGTATTAAGAAAGCAAAGGAAACAATGTAGACCACTCATATAATAAATGTGGTCATTAAAAGAACACCAAGAGTGAGAGAAAAAGTAAGGATCATATGCATCTCTTTCTTGTGGGTCTCACCTGCTCTAGAAAGCAGAGGTCAGTATTATAATTCAATCTTTTTTTGTTCCTACACTCAGATGACTGAGTACTGCTGAGAAAAATCAGGTAATCACATTGCCACAATTTTTTTTTTTTTGAGATAGTCTCACTCTGTCACTCAGGCTGGAGTGCAGTGGCGCAATCTCTGCTCACTGCAGCCTCTGCCTCCTGGGTTCAAGTAATTCTCCTGCCTCAGCCTCCTGAGTAGCTGGGATTACAGGCACATACCACCATGCTAGGCTAATTTTTGGATTTTTAGTAGAGACGGGGTTTCGTCGTGTTGGCCAGGCTGATCTCGAATTCCTGAACTCAAGTGATCCACCCACCTTGGCTTCCCAATGTGTTGGTATTACAGGGGTGAGCCACCACACCTAGCCACTACAAATTTTTAATCTGCAAAATCAGCAGGCCCTCTGCAATCATTTTATCAAACTCAGATAGTTTCCTCTCCCATGTCCACAACAACTCTTGCAAAGCTTAGACGTTCTTCTTTAGCCCAGCCTCATACTGAACTCTGCTTCACGAAGTCTCAGCAAAGCATCTGGCCTCTTAAATCTTCAAGAGCACTAAGGCTATAAGGTATACTCTTCTATATATTCCACTTGACCCTTTCTACTAAGTTAAATTTACCCACACCCCTCCTTATTCCCTTTCTCCCTGTCTCAGATGTTGAGGCTTCCACACTTCTGGCCAGGAATTCCCTTCACTTAAACCATTTTGTCCTGCCTCTTCTGGGACTTTGCTCTACTAGGCAGTCCTCTTCCCACTGCATTCAATTGCTTACTCTCTACTGTTTTCTTCTTTCTGTAGTTTATAAGTATGCCACAAACCCTACCTTGAAATTAAATCTCCCTATAGCAGCTACCATCTAATCTCTATCTCATCCACAGAAGAGAATTAGGCTCACTACTAACCCCACTATAATCTTACATCTATCATTCTACTACAAACTGTTCTTACTAGGATCACTAAAGGCCAAATAAATGTCTATTAGACGTATACTATTAAGCCTCTATATTATTCTTAACCGCAATTAAAACTGCTTTTTCCTTTTTGAAACTCTCCAGTCTCTTGATGTCTGTGATTCTACACTTTCCTCATCTTACCCTATCTCCATTATAGTTCTCTCTTCTTCCCAATACCCTAGAAATGTTGATTATCTCTAGAGTTCTTTCCTTGGCACACTCTGTTTCTCACTGAGCAATGTACCGGAGTTATCTCATTTGTCTGCATTATTTCAACGTGACCTATATGCCGATGACTTCCAAATTTAAATCTCCTGTCCAAACTTCCTTGAGCTTGAAATTAATAGTCACCTGTAGAGAATATCCTGTAGAGACTTTAAAGACAATATGTCCAGAATTAAGTCTTTTTTTATGTCCTAAACCCATGCATTAAACTATATTCTCTCAATTGATGGAATTACCATGTAGCCATTGACTCAAGACAAAAATATGGGAGTGATCCCAGTTTCTTTCCAATTTTGGTAGAATATATTGCTGTCCTGCTTTTATTCCTACTGCCTTACCATTTCAGTGCATGTTGGCTTGACTTGCTAATGCCATTATCTGCATCTCTCTACACAGCAGAGCAAGAAGTGCAGGGAATTAACCTCCCTTTTCTTTGACTCATGACTGAGAGTAGGCTTATAAATATCCTACCTCCATTGCCCTTAAGTGGGACGTGTTTACGTATCTTATAAGACATGTTTTTAATAATTTCAACATTTATTTTAGATTCAGGAGGTACACATGCAAGTTTGTTACATGAGCATATTGTGTGATGCTGAGGTTCGGGATGTAAATGATCCCATCATCTAGATAGTGAGTATAGTGTTCTATACTGCCTTATGAAGTTACTCAGTAGGATTAAGTGCTGGTTGCCCACACTGGTAATTTGCTTGAAAATATGTCATTTATTTGCTAAACTTCCTCCTCCGTTTTACTTTCTTATTTTTTGTGCTTGCATTTTCTTCCTTTCCAAACCAAATTATTTAAATTCTGATCTCAGGTTCTGCTTCTAAAAAAACCCAAAGACACCAGCTTTTAAGTGAATATGTAATCAAACACTTGATTTGCGTTGGTAACTGTGTCCCGATTCTATTCACATCATTTCCACCATTTTGTACTTTCCTCATTTATTGCTGGGCTATTCCAAAGGCTTCCTATTCATCCCTCTGTTTCTAAGCCTGTCTACCTCAAATCCATCCTCTACACTGCTGAAAGAGTGAGGTATTTATAAAGCAGTCCTCCTGTGTCTCTGTTGGCTGAAACCTTTCAATATCTCCCATCACTTACAAGATACAGGCCAAACACTGATGATGAAATTAATTTTAATTAAGATCTAGTCCTACCTACATTTTTAGCTTCGTTTATCTTACTTCTCCATATTTTACTCCAGCAACACCAGTTGAATTGATATCTCACTCTCTCTCACCTCAGTGCTATACCATCTCTCTAGATAAGACCAGATCTCATTTCTCTCCTATCCTATCCTATCTAAAAAGTTTCTCTAACCTATACCTCAGGCCACCATCCTTAAAATCTCAGCTCAAAATATCCTCATGCAAAAATCATTTTCTAACCTTCCAACAAAAGGCTAAACATCACATTCTCTCACATTATTGTCTATATATATCTATTATGTGCATATATCTATTATGTGATAAATTATAATTATCAGATTATAATTTTCTGTTTATGCCTGGATTATTACAATTGTCTCCATATAGATTTCCATGCCTTGAATGTCTTCCTCTTTTGAATCCACATGACACATTTCTACTATTACTAAATTTGAAAAAAAAAAAAAAACCTGATAGGAAGCCCCAGGCAAACTCACTATATAACTAACCCCTCCTCCAGTCACTCCATTCTGATCTTTGGTTCAGGACATAGCAAATTAAATTACTTTTCTCACTGAATGCCACGGTGCAAGGCTCTGTTATGCTTCTATGCATTTGTACATACTTCTGACTGGAATGGCTATACCCACCTACTAATCCATCAAGTTTATCCCAAACATTACTGCTCTATGGTACTTTCTCCCATCTTTCCCCTTCCCTTCCTGTTAGCAATTTCTTCTAATGGCATCTCTTGGCACTGGGCAAATATTCCCTCTATAACACTCACTATACTGCCTTGTAATGATTTCTAAGTGCCTTACAGGCTGTTCTTTCTCATCTCAGCTCTGTATCTCACACACAGTAAATGCTCAATAAAGAACTGTTGAGAATGGATGAATGAATGAATGAATGAACAAATTGATGGGAAGAATAACAACTAGTTTTTAATCAAACTAAAGACAATCACATAGAGGCAATTCTTTGCTTGCAATGTGGCTGAGCCTTAGAAGCATTTCTCATATTCAAAACTTGAGAGTAAATCTGAAAACAAAAGACAGAAAAGAAAAAAAAAAAAAAACAGAGGCTAGAAATGAAGAAACAGAGTGGGGAAGGCAGGTAAAACAGGTGATGGGGAAGGTTGATAGCATAATCTACTTCCACACAGGATCCTCATATGTGGCTTCCGCTCAGGATACATGTGATTATCATAACTCAAGCAATGGGAGATTAAGCCTCAATTCCCATCAGCAGGACTTTCCCATCACACATGTCTTTCCTACTGCCACTAGGGATTTAAACTACCAGCCATAAGAAGCTACACAATATATTAATTCACAGAAAGAGAAAGAAGCAAAGGCAATAACAGAATTACACCTTCAGGGTCCCAGGTAGAAGGGGTATTCTCCAAAATAAAGCTAATTATTTAAATGATGGCAGTCACTGGCTGGTCATTGCAGTGGCCATATGTATGATAATGTATTGTAGCCCCTCTGTTGGATGAGGTTTCGTGCTCTGAACATCTGCCTACTATAAGCAAGAATATGTTCTATGTAGCCTGAGAAGAGTATCGTATGCACAGAATTAACCGGAACTATAAATTCAGTAATACAAGCCAATCATTTAGGCTTTGCAACGAAGGGGTGTTGGGGTTTTGAAAGATCACTCAGATGACAAAAATAAGATACAGATTTAACTCAAATACTGATGTGTAGGTCAAATCTGAAGCCCAGTGGTAGATAGCTGTGAAATCGTCTAGTATGCTAAAAATCAGGCCACAGTGAAATGGTGTCGTTACTCCTTCTCATTATCTTCCGCTGTCCCTTTACTTAATTCTCCTGTCTCTCAATGAGAATGTCAATAAACCTCACTGGAGTTAAACACTGGAAGTATCTAATTTCTCCCCGGCAAGTTCTCAGGTTCTCTTTTCTCACAGATTTTTCATTAAAAATAGGGTAATAAATGAGAGTCTTGGAAGACAAAAGGAAATCTGTCTAGTAACTTTCATTAATTAATCAAAAAGCAAGAACATAATTTACTCATTCCCCTGAGTGACATGTTTTTGCTCCATCCCATGGCTCACTTCCTCTTCTCCCTCCCCCTGCTGGTTTCCTGTCTTTCTCTATCCCCCTGTTATAAGGACAACAATTTCCTCAGAGCCATCAAACACATCAAACCTTGGTAACAGCCTGTACAAGGATGTTTCTTAAAAGGCAGTGTCTGAATATGACAAATGACATTAGCCTTGTGTTTGGCAGGGTCACAGCCAAAGCCAAGACTGATATTTACAGTATACTTTATAAAACCACAAGCATCTTCCTAAGTCCTATGGGATGTCATGTCACACGGAACATATATAATTAATCTCCTATTGTAACATTTACCACCTTTCTCCCCAGGCAGGTCTCTCCCAGAGATGGCTAAGCAGCCACTGCCAGAGCTGCCACCTACTTAGATGGCTAAGTAGCCACTGCCAGAGCAGCAATAGTCATGTAGGTGTTTTAGGGTCTGGCACCAATACAGCATCAGACCTATGCAGCAAGAGCATTTAGTACTCAGCCTTTGAAAAAGACTTAACAGGTGATGCAGCAAAATCTTTCCCTAGTAGAATAAAACTTTCAATGCCTGGAAGAGACGCTGGCCTTGGAGAATTGGCTGCTATCAGTTTTTGGCATTATATAAATTTGTCCTAATTTAGCTCTAACATGATACTATATTTCAAGGCTTGAATACACTGATATTGCAGAAGTGGAAGTTTAAAAACTGAACACTATCAGTTTCAAACTTTACAATACCTGAATCAAGGCAGGGCCAGCAAAATGATTTGAATGGTTAATAATAAAGTTTATCGAAAAATGTTAAAATCTAGATTTCTATAGTGAGCATATACATACATGTATGTATGCATGTATACACACACCCACACACACACTTGTGTCATGTGTGTGTATATATATTATATATATAATATCCAAGATTCCAGTTCTAAGTCCTATTCTTCCTCTATGGCTAGTAGCCAAGCAGAAATCCAAGGCCAGACATCTACATGTCCCAAGTTTCTCTGCCGAGCAGTGGGAAGACCACATAATTGAGGGCAGATTTCCAAGTTCCAACATCATCTCGGCACTGAAAACTGTTACACTCGGTCAGCTAGGCAAGTGCAGTTGTTAATCCCAGACAGAGCAATTGCCTAAGCAGCAAGTCCGACACACATTAAGATTGGCATTTCCTTATGACACCCCTCCACGAATACACACGGAAGTCTCAATTTTCATATGCTAGCTTTAACTCCATCTTTTTCTCTAATAGTCAAGAAATCAAATCAGTGAGCTGGAGTGTTTAGTAGAAATATGGTTGTTCCTTTCTACTGAATATAACATTAAATAATTCACATGTGTTAGTATTTCATTATGAATAACAAGATAATCACAACACAATTGACAACTCATGAACAGACTTTAGGGTATCAAGACCCTATGGCTGATGCATGCCTCACATGATAACCACACCATATGCCTTCTATGCCAGGCATAGTGCTAAGAACTTTACATATTACATTTAATCGTGATCACAGTCAGAAATATTAGATTATCTACCCAAGATCATACAACTGGTAAAGTTTTGGATCCAGGATTTTAAAGCAGATTTTTCCTACTGCAAAGACGATGATCAACCACTATCCTATTTATAATGACTCTCTACCTCAATCTTCACCTCAAAACCTTGGGTGCTCCCCAGTGGCAAGATCAAGGTCCTGCTAACTATGACTATAACCTTATTTATAGTCTTACTTACTCCCCATATTCTAAGACTCAGGTCAAATGAATCCTCTTGGCATCTTCTCTGAAAATTTGACACAAGTTATTATTCTCCTCTAGTGCAGTGATAGCTTCTACCCTCCTCTACTCCACTACTCCTTCATCAGGGCAATTTTTCTCCGCAGGGAGTTATCCAGCAATGTTTGCAGATATCTTTGGTTGTCACAACTGGGGGAATCCTAGTGGGAAGAAGCTCCAGTTGCTTGCTAAACATACTCAATGCACAAGAAAGCCTCCCACAACAAATAATTACCCATCCTGTCTCAATAGTGTGAGGTTGAGAAACCCTGGTGCATACGATAATCATCTTTGTAACTTCCTTAAGGAATTGAACACTTTTCCCTTTGTATTACATAATATACAGAATATTCTGAGTTAAGAGCCTATGTCTTACACAATTTTATATTACATATCCTTTTCCTTTTCAAGAGTGACTTACTGTTCCAAGTAACTAATAGGTGTTCAATAAGTGTTGGGGACTGTATGAATGATGAACATTCTACAGACATTTGACTCTTTTTTTTCTTTTGAGATGGAGTCTTGCTCTATCGCGCAGGCTGGAGTGCAGTGGTGTGATCTTAGCTCACTATAAACTCGACCTCCCGGGTTCACACCATTCTCCTGCCTCAGCCTCCTGAGTAGCTGCGAGTACAGGTGCCTGTCATCGTGCCTGGCTAATTTTTTGTATTGTTAGTAGAGATGGGGTTTTGCCATGTTAGCCAGGATGGTCTCCATCTCCTCACCTCGTGATCCACCTGCCTCTGCCTCCCAAAGTGCTGGGATTACAGGCGTGAGCCACTGCGCCCAGCCACATTTGACTCTTTAGAGTAAATTCTGAAAGACACATCGGAAGAGCTGTGTGAAACAGTGACTGCATCATAGAATCCTATAGCTTTGAGGTGGATAGCATATCAGATGAACAACAACCTCATTTTAAATGCATGGATGATGAAGAGCAGAGAAGTACAATGAATTGACTAAGGTCACAGGACAAGTGCCACTTTCTTAGTCCTTAGACTGGGCTATATATTAAAGAAAGCCAATACTATATAAGAAAAGGATCAAAAGTAGAAAATATCTCTTAAATAAGTAAAATTTCTCTTTTCTCAGGAGAATGAAAACTTACTCATGAAATGTGTTAAGTACGTGAGTTGTTTTTTCTTTTTTTAATCATAAACATGCTATGCATCCGTGCTTCCTCTAATCATACTGTCAGTGATGATCAATGCCTTTTACAGAGATTTGTGGAAACCACAAAGAGTCAAACGTTGCTACTATGGAGATAAATGTCCTTGAAGGCTCTCAGCCTTAGCTCACCACTAAATGCCTCCTTGGAGGATGCTTTATTTTATCCCCACGTTATTACTGAAACAGGGCAGTGGTGCAGTTCTGACTCAGAAAAGTGTCCAAGGTACTATGCCAAGACCTTAGTTTATGACTCATATGAAAGACAGCTCCATCCTGAATTTTCTTTCTTGTCATCTGTTGTCCCAGTCCTGGTGATTCCTCACTCAATTAGTTTATGAGTTCTCTGAGGTAACCCTGTGGAACACTCTTTCATTATTTAAAAATAACAGCAACAACAAAACACCATAATTTAAAACTTGATACAGAGGTTGTGTTCTCTGTTAAAAATTACGTGCCTCACTCTTGGGGCTGACCCAGTTTACCCATTTCTGTTAATAACCAGCTCACAACTACTCACAAAATCACTTCTTAGTAGTATGA
The DNA here is from genome assembly GCF_009764315.1 of Trachypithecus francoisi. Lineage (NCBI taxonomy): Eukaryota > Metazoa > Chordata > Mammalia > Primates > Cercopithecidae > Trachypithecus > Trachypithecus francoisi. The sequence continues at coordinate 71,118,874 of NW_022681453.1, read as the reverse complement.
AACTCTCACAATGTGGCTGGGTGTGTGCTCCAGCAAAAGAGACCCAAAGGCTTAAAATGTCAGACTTCAAAAGGAATAGTCTGTTGCTGCATCCTCAATAGGTTGTGCTCAGCTGAGAGAACCCAAGCAGAAGATAATGCCACCCTAGTCCAAGATTAAGGCAAAGTGCACTGTGTGCCGATAACTAAGCACAGTTACAATAATGGAGCAAGAAAAAACCTGCCATTTGGACACAGTTATCCTGAGTCTCCAGATCTTTCTTCAGATAACACGCCAGAGACCTCATGAGTTACATGAAGAGAGCTTTTACTAATGGAATCCCCACTTCGGGGCACACACACAAAATGGAAATGTTATCTTTTCTTATTCAAGACAGAACTGTTTCCTCCTCTCAACACAGCTACTAATCCACATGTCAGCATCTGTGATTTATAACACATTTCCATATGTTGTACCCATCGCAGAGTCGTCTATTTAACCCCATCCTCTCCTACATGAAAGACAATCTTCACATAAATATTAATGAGTGTTAGACCCATGAACAGAAAGGTATGACTCTCTCAGCATTTCATAATGATTGCACTTCTCTCCTTCTTCAAAAGCCACAATTATATCCCAGAGGGAAAATTATCTTCTGTGGATAATGCAAATAGTGTTGTTTTAATATATGCACACATTCATAATGATATTACTATTATTAATAGTGACAATAATGAATAAATTTGCTACTAGAAAATAAGTAGGTAGCCCAGATTTTATAACCCTATTAAATATCTCTGTATTTTATATGTTACATATTATTTTTTTATGAGATGACCTGAGTCACATATGCACTTTTATAGCTTCCTAGAGATACAAGAAAATGGAGCTATAACTTTTCATTTTCTCTCTATCATGTGTGATGTGTATAAGAATATGCATATGTATCAAAAAAGAAAGCTTTATTTTACTTCAGCTCTTTGATCTGGGGGGTAGAGATTATTTTCCATATGATTCTATTCAAAAGAGTCATATTTTTTTCCCATACGTATCTAAATAAGAAGGAAAGAAATTATCCACCAAAATCACCCACAGAAAAAAGAAAGAAAAAATCATCCACCAAAATAGAGCTCTCCATTTACGATATATTGTTTCTCAAGTGACTTTTGTCATTGGATGCTCCAAATAGGGGAGTCCAAAAATAACAGCATGTAATATTACAAGGCTTCAGAGTACTGAAATCATAGTCTAAGTCAACTTTTTTAGGGTATTCAGAAACTTTGAGTGGCACTCACTTTGATATGATCCCCAAATATAGCCTTAATAATCCATTAAACTTCCTTGCTATACAAGAGATCATCAAAGAGATCAGGACAAGAAGAAAACAGAATAACAAAACAGTATAAGGAAGAGAATAAAATGGAAAAGGAACGCAGTTGTATAGATACTTGACATTTTTAAAAAGGCAGTTATTCATTGTCTCAAAGGCACTTAAGAATCAAAATCATTGTCTGATTGATATTATATCAAAACATAAATTTGCTAACAATCCAGTTGTTTTATCATCTTATGTGCAATAATACAGCATGAAAGAATGAAGAATGCATTATGATCATTCTCAACTCGTTGAGCAACTTACTGTACAAGTTGTCTATTCTTAGTTATTGTAACACTTGCTAAGTCAAAAAGGTCAGGTAGGATTTGACCTTCCCGTTCATTATAAACAATTCTTGATGTTTTCTACTGCCTGAGTGTATAGACTTTGCTTTCTGGCCATCAGATCAGGTCTGGAACCAGCTTTTGAGGGGAGCACAGAAATGTGCTTCAGTTTTAGGAAGAGCCCATTTTGTAGGGAATGCACAAGGCTAGACAATCCTGAGGTCTTCAAGTGCTGTGTGCTCCCCTTTGAACTTCCCAGTGGTGCTCTGAAAGGCTATTCCAATGGACTTCAAAGTTCATACTACATTAGAATCATCTGGAAGGTTTGTTAAAGCACAGATTCCTGGGCCTCACCCCCAGAGCTTCTGAGTTGGTAAGTCTGAGGTGGCCCAAGAATTTGCATTTCTGATGAGGTGTTAGAATGCCCATGCTTCTGGTCCGAGAACTACATTTTGCAAATCATTATTCTATCCAATTATGTACAGATTTCCAGGACAATCTTGCCCTGGGTTCTGCAATAATCAATTCTCATCTTCATGTTTAAAATATAATGCCACCGCAATTTGGAATTAAAAATTAAACATTTAAGGAGTTACGTTTTCTCTGCTTGACATCAAACATTCACACTTTTAGAAGTATTTAAATTCATTGATATGGATACACATAACTAGAGATGGCCTTTCGTTAAAGAACATTTAATTCCACTGACAGATAAAAGGAAATATGGGGGATAGTCTCATCCTTTATAATGTCAGTTTCTTTTTACGTTGAAGAAATATTATGACTGGTGTACAGAAAGAAATAGATTATAGCTTTGACATAGTTTGGTTTTTAACAGTTTTGCAAAGTCTTTCTTCCAATGTTATTTCATCCAATAAATATTTTATTAAATGTCAGCCCATAAAAGGCCTACTGTACGCATGGCACTCTGTCAGGCCCTTTGTAATATTTAAAAACTAAATAAATACCAAGTTTCTGACTTACAGAAAAGTTACATACACACACAAACACACCATTGCAGCATATAATAAGGTGAAAGATGAAACTTTATACAGGAAGATTATCCTTTTTAGGAGAGCTCTGGCTTTTCTTTATTTTATAGAATAGTGCTCTTCATCAATTGATCAGATGTTGAATTTGCAAATACTCTCAGCCTATGTCTTTCATTCTATTCAGTGCTGTTATTTATCTTTTTAGCGTTCCCTTCTGTCTTAGTCCATTTGAGCTGCCATAACAAAATACCATAAACTAGGTGGCTTATAAACAGCAAATATGTATTTTTCACAGTTTTAGAAGCTGGGAAGTTCAAGATGAAGGCGCTGGCAGATTCAGTGTCTGTCGAGGGCCTATTCCTTACAGACAGTAACTTCCAGCTGTGTACTCAAATAATGGCGGGGCACTAATCCTATTCATAAGGGATTTGCCCTTATGATCTAATCACTTTCCAAAGGTTCCACTTCCTAATATCACTACATTGGGATTAGGTTTCAACATACACATTTTAGGGGGACACAATCATGATAGCACTATTTAGCATAATTATCCTAATTATCCTATTCCTTTGACATTTCACTCAACTAACATTTAATATGCATACTTAGATGACAGCCATGTTGTCTGGCAATAGGAAGAAAAAGTGGATTGCTCTACATGGTACCCCCCTAAAGCTACTTATAGTCTAATGGGAGAACAAATACAAAGGCATTCATGCTATGGGGAGTCAGCACTAAGACTAGAGAGAGGCAGCTGGACCAGACATGGTAAGGTTTTCTGAGTTTCCTAATACTTGAGGCAAATGTTGAATTTAAAGTAGGAGGGGCTAGACAACAAGGTTATAATGAAGCAGAGGGAACAGCATGCCACATGGTCTCACATCATAGTGGAACATATTGTGTTTGTTAAGAAAAGTTAAATTGTTCAGTAATGATTGAAAGAAAAAGGTGTGAAGAAACAATAAAATAATCAGTCAAATGGAACATCAAGCCCCAAAAGAAGACTTTCCAAGTCATTTTAAGGAGCTTGGGTTTTACACTAAGAGTTGAAATCTATTAACTTAGTTTAAGAAGAGAATGGCAGGATAAGTTTTGTTTCAGCAGAAACAATCTTGCATTTTCTAAATTGTAACCATCGTTTCAGTTTTCTGAATGTTGTGTACCGTTTAGATGCCTACCTGAAGCAAGTAAACTAAAAGTGATGAAAATAATTGAAACCTTTAGCCATTCACATGATATAATTTACAAAGTCAAATGTGTACATGTTCAATGGTTGCTGGGTGACTGATTCTGTTTCCCCATTTCTATTGGGATGTTTGGTGAGGCATAGCCTCCCGTTGAGTCCTAGGACTGGACATATCAGTACAGCCAAGGCCTGAGTCATGTTGACTATTTCATTCATTTCTCACAATTACAGATTTGCTTTTTACCAGTCCTCCAGAGGGAAAAAAAAATGCTGACTGGTGGCCTACTTGTTACCCACTGTGGCCTCTCTAAATTTTTCTACTCAAGCTGCACAAAGCTGTGATAGTCTTGCTCATTCTTACAGTCTTACACTCAGAATTCCCTCCACAGGACTGCGCTCTTTGTTCTTTCTGCACATTATTCAGCTGATGTCTGATCGCTGTCCAAATCCTCAATCATCTGGAATTTTCACTCTTTGCTTTAGGATATAGCTAATCAATGCCTTACTGTGCTGGCTTCTCACATTATTTTTATTTGACGGTTGTTCTGCACTCTTTATTTCCTACCTCTAATCTTCACCAAATTAAATTCAATAAATGTATTTTCTTCATGTTTGGAACTTTGTAGTAAAAACGTGATAAAGGTGTTTTGAGTATAGACCTTAAAAGTAAAGCAAAAAAGGGAACTAAAATCATCTGAACTTTAATGACTTTTCCCTTTTTTTTTTTAAAGAAAATTTAAAAATGAATACCTGGACTGTTCCTCTATAATATCTTTGAAAGAAGCAATTTAATAAAAAATCAGAGTGCTTCTAGTTAATTTAATTCCCTCCAGACCCACATTCCTTCCAAATTGCACACTTCAGAACTACAGAGCCAGAGAACTTCAGATGCCCTCTGAGAATGCCTGAGGAGAAGGGGGAAAAAGGTCCATGAAAGAAAATGAAAGTAAAAGCTAATTTATGGAGAGAAAACGGAAAATGGTGAGGAAGTTTCAATTAATCTGTGATTGATTTAACACTTAAGAACAATTGTTAAGAAAAAAGCAATATTAGCATTTAATTAATTATTTAGAAGCTATTGAAAGGAACATATTGTACAGTGTATTAAACCTATAGCCCATATGAAGAATGGATTGAAACTCGATAGGAGATTACTAGCTTGAAAAATGAAAGGATGATGTACCATAGGGACAATCCAATTCCAAGCTTAAAAACATGGGAATAAAAACACATAAAGGAGAAAGGGTTACAGATTGGTAAATTGGACAAAATTTTAGACACCTGGACAGCCTGAAGTCATTGACACCTAGAGTTTGTGATTATAAAGAATCTAAAGTGCTCTACTGATTACCTCTGAAATAATAGACCTTCCGGATTTTTGTTCCTAGACAAAAGGGTGACTCTACTTTATATAGACATTGTAATATTTAAACAAATCTAACCCAGGATGTGGTTTCATAGGAACCAGAGTAATTAGAGAAACTATTTGTCAAAGAGTAACTGACACGCCAAGTGATGAACAGAATCTAAGGCAGGATAACAATACTCTTCTGTAACTCCATGGAGCATGATTCCAACAGTTTCTGTTGTCACTTTTGCTTCTTATAGGGAAGCTTGTTTTGTATATGTGCATGTAAAGCTGTTAAAACCATCAAACCCTCTCTCTGATATTTTGTTGTTGTTTTTACTCATATTCACGATGAAGGAAGGAGGAAAAAAAGAAATGGTATCTTCGCAAGTTAGTGTTAATGTTAGGTACAAGAATGTGCACGCGCATAAACGCCCATTCCCCAACCTCCGCACACCCAAACCTACACTCTCTGCCTGCTAGGTTCTGTCGCTCCTTATGGCTTCCAGGACATACTACTTGTGTGCACAGTACTATAAATTTGAGAAAGTCCACTCTGCAGCTTTGTTCTAATCCCACCTCATGTCTCTTCATGTGGAAGTCATCACTGTGGCTCTGAAACAATACACTTTCTCTCTCCTGCTATGTTAAATTCACTACCCATCTAGCCATCTTTGCCCTTAACAGTGGCATCAGTCTCCAACCACTTAAGGATGCAGGTTCTGTTTTAAACATTTTACATGTAATCTCATTGATCATAATTACCATATAAATTGAGGCTGCTATTATTTTCATTTTTCAGATGAGGAAACAAAGGCTGAAGTATGTTAAGTAACTTGCCCAAGGTCTTAGAATTAAGAAGTTGTGAAGCCAGGACTGTAATGTAGGTCTCTGCTTCCAGAATCTGAATTCTAAACACTGCTAATCAACAACTGCTTTGCCTCAAGGAGTAGAGAAGCTGCTAACGTCAGCATTGTTGCATTTTAGTGTTAATCCACCTTATGACTGGTTCAGAATTAGACTAAATCCAAACCCATATTCCCCTGTTGATGACATGAAACAGTCACTATTTTTTTCTCTTTCTTACCCATCAATGGACATTTTATACCATAAAGTATATGCCATGCAAATTAGGTGGAGAAGCAGAAAGCAGGCTATTAGACCCTAGGGTTATCATCTGGGGAAAGAATTGAGGAAAATATGCAAAGGAACATGAAATGCTTTCTTCCTTCCCATGACTTTATATAGAGGCTTGGACGAATTTTAAACACATATATTAAGATTTAAGGATTAAATACTTAGTGATGGAAGTTCTTTTAAACTCTAAACCAAAAGCCTTCAACTTTGCAAGATAAGGGTTAAAGAAAATTAAAAGGACATTTTGCTGAAGGCTGGTGGAAAGAAGGATCTAACTATAGCTGCTGGTGGTTCTCTTTTTAGGCTAACCTTCTTCGGCCTCCTGGGGGGATACATTAGCACGTCCAGAAACTGCATGCCCATGAAATATTTGAAAATTTGCAAACCGTGGGAAGCTTACCAAAATGTACACAGTGCTATCCCTGTTACTATCAGTTAAAATGTAATCAATAAAAAACACAGGGACAGCCTTTCCCTAAAGCAAAAATGACCTGCTGAAGTACCTTCTAAATATCTTTTTTTTTTTGAGACGGAGTCTCGCTCTGTCGCCCAGGCTGGAGTGCAGTGGTCGGATCTCAGCTCACTGCAAGCTCCGCCTCCCGGGTTCGCGCCATTCTCCTGCCTCAGCCTCCCGAGTAGCTGGGACTACAGGCGCCCGCCACCTCACCCAGCTAGTTTTTTGTATTTTTTTTTTTTTTTTTTAGTAGAGACGGGGTTTCACCGTGTTAGCCAGGATGGTCTCGATCTCCTGCTAAATATCTTTTTCATTTCTTATGGCACTACAGCTATCCTCATTCTTTGGGGTTTTATACTTTACCATCTATGTCTATTTAAGGTCAAGCCATGGCAATCTCTTTCAGTTTCATGTCTTACAACTTGTGGCATATATGAATCATATACAATGTGCTACAAAGGAAGAATCATGATCTTTGGAGTCTGGTCCAAATGCAAGTCTCATGCTTATCAGTTATATATAATTAACCTCACTGATGTTTAGTTAAGTATAGCTAAGTATAGTATAGCTAAGAAGTTATAGCTAAGAAGTTAGCTACAGTATAGCTAAGAAGCTATAAAATGGTCATTCTAACACAACCTCCTAGGTTTATCATGAAGATTATAAGTGAGATAATACTTAAAATACATTTAATACTGTGCCTAGTATATTGTGAACTCTTAACAAATGGTGGTGGACATTATTATCATATGTGAAGCCCATTTATGGTAAGTATTCAATTAATCCCTATCTTGTCATTATTAGAATGGCTAGATTCACCTTACTCACACATGGCACAAGCACATCTAATTTACTTCAGTTTCTTCTCTCTGTCTTTAGTATAATCTATTCCCTAGACAAGAAATTTATTCTATACACTGCTACATGAAATTTTTCTCAAGCATTTCCTGCTTAAGACCCCCCAAGGGACTCAAGAACATCTTAGAACTCCCTATGACATTCAAACTAAATATAAATTGATCTGCTCTTCACTAATTCACCTGTTCTATCTGTCCTACCAAACTCTTTTCTTATCTTTCATAGACATTTGATAATAGGAGAGCCAGGTTATCCTACTATCTGAGGCATGCTTAACCTATCATATCCGAAAGTTTAGGAAGTTTTTATTCTATCTCACCCTAACTAGGAAAACCATATTATGTTACTGTCAATTCATGTTTCTCTCCTTTTACAAAACCATTCATGCTTTCCTTGATGGCTTCACATTAACACCACTCAGTGCCGATGAGATTTCTCTATCTATAGCCACTCAAGGTGTTTGCTTTTGGTTTGCTTTTTACTTGCATGTCGTATATTCCTTTCCTTAGAAAAATTATTCATTATTTGTTTACCCTTGATGCCAATACATTCTATGAAGCAAAGTAATAAACATTTTATATGCTGTCTTTGCCAAAGCTGGTGAAGATATCAGGAAACCAGAATAAACATTCATAGATGACTATACTACAAGCATAGCTCCTTTCATTGTGTTTTCTTTATTGCATGCCATAGATACTACCTTTTTGTACAAATGGAAGGTCTGTGGCAACCTTGCATGTAGCAAGTCTATGGGTACTGTTTTTCCAATAGCGTGTGCTCAGTCTGTGTCTCTGCATCACATTGTTGTAATTCTCACATTATTTCAAATGTTTAAAATATTATTATATCTATTATTATGATCTGTGATCACTGATCTCTGATATTACTTTTGTAATTGATTTGGGGTGCCATGAACTGCACCCATATAGAATAGGGAACTTGATTGATAAATGTGTGTGTTCCCACTGCTCAATGGACCGGCCATTCTCTCATCTCTCTCCCTCTCCTCGGGTTTCCCTTTTCTCTAAGACACAACAGTATTGAAACTAGGTGAATATTAACCCTACAATGGCCTCTAACGGTTCAAGTGAAAGAAAGAGTAATATGTCCCTCACTTTAAATCAAAAGCTATAAATGGTAAAGCTTAGTGAGGAAGACATTTCAAAAGGAGAGATAGGATGAAAGCTAGGCCTCTGATGCCACACAGCCAGGTTATGAATGCAAAAGAAAAGTTCTTGAAGGAAATTAAAATGCTACACTGTAAGCACACAAATGATAAAAAGGCAAAACAGCCATATTGCTGTTATAGGGGAAGTTTGGGAGGCCTGGGTAGAATCACACCAGCCACAACATTCTCTTAAGCAACACCTAATTCAGAGCAAGGCCCTAACTCTATTCAATTATATGAGGGCTGGGAGAAGTGAGAAAACTTCAGAAGTAAAGTTTACAGCTAGCAGAGATTGGTTCATGAGGTTTAAGGAATGAATCTGTCTCTATAACATAAAAGTACAAGGTAAAACAGCAAGTGCTGATATAGAAGTTTCAACAAATTATTTGTAAGATACAGCTAAGATCATTGATAAGGTAGCTACACTCAATAACAGATTTTGAATGTAGACAAATCAGCCTTATGTCAGAAGAAAATGCCATCTAGAGCATTCACAGCCAGAGTCTGGCTTCAAAGGACAGACTGAGTCTCTTGTTAGAGGCAAATGCAGCTGGCAAATTGTAGTTAAAGCCAATGCTAATTTACCACTGTGAAAATCCTAAGACCCTTGAGAATTATGCTAAATTTACTCTGCTTATGCTCTAGAAATGGAACAACAAAGCCCGGATGATAGCACACCCGTTTACAGCCTGATTTACTAAATATTTTATACCCATTGTTGAGACCTACTGCTCAGAAATGATTTCTTCCAAAAGATTACTGCTCATTAACAGTACATCTGTTCATTTGAGAGCTCTGAACGAAGTGTACAAGGAGACTAATGTTGTTTTATTCCCTGCTAGCACAACAGTAGTTCTGCAGTCCATGGAGCAGGGAGCCATTTCAACTTTCAGGACTTATAATTTCAGAAATACATTTAGTGAAGCTATAGCTACCATAGTTACTGATTCCTCTAATAGAACTTGGCAAAGTAAATTTAAAATCTTCTGGAAAGTATTCACCATTCCAGATGCCATTAGGAACATTTGTGATTCGTGGCTAATGTTAATATCAACATTAACAGGTGTTTGGGAAAAGTTGATTCCAACCCTTTTGAATAACTGTGAGTGGTCCAAGACTTCAGTGGAGGGAGCATGTCTGCATATGTGGTAGAAATTGCAAAATAACTGGAATTAGAAGTGGAACCTGAAGGTGTGACTGAATTACTGCAATCTCATGATAAAACTTAAACAGAACAGATGAGAAGTTGCTTCTTATGGATGAGTAAAGAAAGTGGTTTCTTGAGATGGAATCTACTCTGGGTGAAGATGCTGTGAACATTTTTGAAATGACAACAAAGCATTTAAAACATTACACAAAGTTACTTGATGACACAGAATCAGGGGTTGTGAGAACTGACTCTAATTTTGAAAAACGTTCGACTGTGGGTAAAAAATGCTATCAAATAGCATTGCAAGCTCTAGAGAAGGCTTTCATGAAAGCCTTCAATCCATGTAGCTACAATCTATGTAGCAAACTTCTTTGATGTCTTATTTTAAGAAATTGCCATAGCCACCCTAACCTTCAGCAACCACCACCCTGATCAACCAGCAGCCACCAATATAGAGGCAACACCCTCCATCAGCAAAAAGATTATGATTTGCTGAAGGCTCATATAAATGTTAGCATTCTTTAGCAATTTTTTCAATAAAATATTTTTAAATTAAGATATGCATACTGTTTTTTGGACATAATGCTATTGCACACTTAATATACTACAGTATAGTATAAATATAACTTTTATACTAATTGAGAAACTAAAAATTTCATGACTCACTTTATTGTGATATTTTATTTAATGTAGTGGTCTGAAACCAAACCTACAAGCTCTAAGATATGCCTGTATTTAATAGTGTGACCAATATCAGAGAAAGAATGTACCTGTATGACTGTGTTTTTCTTCATCTACGCCTCATGCTATTAATGTTTTCACCCCCTACTGGAAAAAGCTGGAATTGAAGGGATTCTGATCCTATTTCTCAGATTCTTAGGGAAATAAACCCCTAGCACAGACTGCCTGAAAGGCAGCTCATTGACTGATGTTCAGGACTTAAATAATAGTAGAGTTCCTTTTTTTCTCTCTCTTTCATTCCTTTCTTTCTGAAAATGTTGCTATGGTAACTGCACTGGGTTTTCATTCTCTGTCTTCGTCATGCTTCTGCTTAGAAGCCCTGGAGAGAGAGACATTGATCAGTGATGCAACGAGACAGCCTCTGGGGAGAGACGAAGGCCATCAAGGGGAGTATGTATTCTCAGGACACTGGATCACAACTACTCTTTCAGCAAAGACAGGTCGATTTGACCATCCTTTAGGGGGATTTAATTAAAAACCAGTCTAGGCCAGCCCGTATGCGGCACAGTAGCAACATGGATCACCAGCATCTAATAGTGGCATGTCAAAGAAGGCAAGGGTTACTCAGAAATGGCCCACACATATTAAACGTTTCTGCTGTGTGCTGCTGTCAAGCAAGAAATTCATTTAGTGCTCATCCTTTTAGCCAGGGAGATTTACTGCCCACGGGTTGAAATCACTTTTCATGTTATTAGGTCACTGGGGACCAGGAAGGTTTCTCTCCCCTCCATCCTATGACTTTCCCAGTGGAAGGGACGTCTACATCGTTTCACCCACACATTAAAGGAAGCACACAGGCTGAGGAAACTGTGAATTGTACTTTCGAGGTACTCTCATTCCATTGCAGTAATGACTACTGATAGTATTTGTGGTGACATCTTTTTACATGTGACTTTACAGATACCAGTTTATTTTTAGTTTTTCCTCACGTTTTCATTTTCTCATATATTAGGGGGAGGTAAAGATATTTGGGGGCCTGAAGGTAGTCTAAAAAGCCCCCTGGGAATACCTCATGTATGTCAGTGGTGGGCTTCTGGTTTCCACTTGGAAAATACTCCTGCCCACTTACCAGGCTTCTAATGTTTTTTGGGAGTGAACTGTGCCAGCTTTTAAGATGTCTGGCAAGTGAGGAAGATATTCTGAGAATATAGGACTTGGTGGCCACATACATTTCTCTCATTTACACAGTCAGAATTCTTCTAACCTACTTTCTCCTGATTCTCTCACCAGTACACACTTTCCTTTACCTTCATCCTTGCCCCTCCCTTGCTTCCTTTACCTCCTATTTAATCCCTCCATTTAGTGTAGTTCTTTTCAGACTCTGCAGTTACACAGGCTCCGTTGCACCCCATCCTTTCCAGATTCTACATATGTTTACTTACATGAGTTATTAAACAGGGCTTTGAGCTTTCTCATCTTTACCATGTTATTGTAAAGATTAGTATAATAATGTATATGAAAAAGTGTGTCAGGAAGTATTCAGTATACATTAGCTTTTAATTCATTTAGATCCATATATATTTCCTGAGTTTTTCCATCTCTTATTTTTCTTTATTTCTTTAGTCTGTGATCACATTGCTCAACATGATTTGTTAAAATTTCATTTAATATGTGAAAGTGAGTTAACAACACCTTCACACAGCAGTGCGAATGCCATAGAAGCTGTAATCATTCAGGGTTGCTCCAAGATTCCGTCAACTGGTTGCCCAACTTTTTTATCCTACCCCTTCTCAGAGAGAGAAAACATTCCACACTCTGAGTACTCCCATAAGGTATCATATATCTCAAAACAACTACAAGATAGGTATATTGTATATGCCTATTGTATATATTGTATATCTCAAAACAACTACAAGATAGGATTGGGAATGGTCTCATTACAGAGAAACAATATGTTTTTGAGGTGATAGTTATGCTAATTACCCTGATTCGATCATTATACAAAGCATACATGTATGGAAAATCACATTGTACTCTGTCAATATGTACAATTATTATATATCAATTAAAAAGTAAATGAAAGATGTTAGATCCTCAGAACTTGAATTTCTACTCTTTTCTGTTCCTTGCTTCTTTTTCAGATAGCCCACCACCATACCAATTTATAATTATATACTTAACAAGCCACTGTAGATAAATTGGACAATATACCATATTTTATTACACCTACTGTGAATAAAGTTAGCACTTAAAGATCTATGCCTTCTCCCTCAAGGAACACTCACTCAGGGATTTCACAACAAGCCCTCAAATGATTCTTTCCAAATGTGCAGCTCCACCCTGATTTCTCTTAGCTTTCACTCTCTTAATTTTCAATACCCTCTGAAAGCTTCTATCAATATGTATAGAATCATCTCAAATTTATTACAAGTCCTTTGTAGCTCACCTGCAAAAAGTATTTTACTCTAAATAATTTCCAATGACCCTGCCAACCTGTCAATCTGTGACTTTTTGTATTACTCTAAGACAATCTGTATCACTCCCACAACTCCCTCTCTACTGTAATATCCCAATATTTGTCAACTGTTCAGTAGTTTCATATTTTTGAGAAAATTATGCTTATAAAGTTGTAATTGTTTTTGATTCACTATTACCTAATTAAGAGCTGAACTTATCTTCCAAGTCAAGTTGAATATTATGTCATATTTCTTTACAATCTTTTCCTTCCCACCACTCTAATGAGAATCAGAACACTCATTATAATTAGTGTGTCCTTTTTTTCTCTCACCACAACCCAACAGACACACAACTGCCAATTCAATACTCTGAAAATATTGTGTTCATAGTTCACTCTCCTGCTTAATAATCACTGGAGGTAAATGGAACTCCAATTCCCACAGAAGAACACTGAGGCTCTAGAGCCCAGCACTCACATCCTTTCATAATTATCACTTTTCCTTTTCAATCTTCTCACCTGCTTCTTCTCAACATAATTTTTCCTACCCAATCAATACATAAAGTCAAAATTTTGATTGCACATAATTCTGCTTTTTGTTCACGATACTATTCAACTTTCTCCTAATCCCAGCAAGTCTTCCATGACTCTCCCATTCACAGAGATTTATTTTGGCCTGTAAAACCTATAACACTTCCTATGAACCTACCACGTAATCATATATAGTTTTACCCAGTATGTAACACATTAATGTGTATGGTATATGGATCATTAGTGGTGTATGTAAGGGATCCTGAATGGTACTACAGGTTTATTAATACAACAATTTAATTAAAATGTTCCCAGTTATAAATACAGTATAGCAGGCACTCTAGTACATAATAAGGACACAACGGAAAACAAGCTAGACACTGTAGCTGCCTCATGAAAAGTGTAACCTAATAGAGGCTCATGCAGGGAAACAATAAAGAAGTATGATGAATGGTATGAAGATGGTAGTACAAGGTGTCATAGAGCACAAACAAGGGGAACCAAATATGGTCTGCAGCTGGGAGAGGCACATGAGCACATAGGAAAATATTCGTGGTTAAAGTTATATCTAGGCCGGGCACAGTGGCTCACGCCTGTAATCCCAGCACTTTGGGAAGCCAAGGCAGGAGGATCAGGAGGTCAGGAGTTGGAGACCAGCCTGGCCAACATAGTGAAACCCCATCTCTACTAAAAATACAAAAATTAGCCGGGTGTGGTGGCGGGCACCTGTAGTCCCAGCCACTTTGGAGATTGAGGTGGAAGAATCCTTTGAACCCAGGAGGAGGAGGTTGCAGTGAGCAGACCACGCCATTGCACTCCAGCCTGGGTGACAGAGTGAGACTCCATTTCAAGAAAAAAAATTTTGTATCTAGTTTAAGACCTAAACAATAAATAGTACTTTGGTAGGTAAATAGGGGAGGAGGTTATGAATATAAGGTGAGCAAAATCTTAGAAGAAGAAGAAACAGATAGAAGAAGATACACAAAATCCTAGTAATAAAAACAGATCATTGCACATTCAAAGAACTAAAAAAAAATTCAAGATGGCTAGAATTGGGGGAAGCAGGAGATTTTACCTCAGTTTTAATTTATAGAGCCTATAAGGCCCTATAGTTTACAGTAAGGATGTAGAAAGTTGGCCTGACAATGAACGTTTTTAAGCATAACAATAATTTCAGTTTCATCAAATTCTTAACATGTAGTAATCCAGAAAGAACATATGGTTGCTTGAATTAGGACCTTTGTAGTTAGGGTAGACAAAAGTAGATGGATAAAGAAAATACAGAAGAGGCAAAATTAATAGGCTTTAGTGGTAGACTAAACTCCTAAGGGTAGAAACTGTACTTATGCATCTCTGCACCCCACACAGTGCCTGCCACAGTATTTTAGTGCAGAAGGGACCCTATAAATATTTGTTGAATGAATGAATAAATGAAGCCTCTAAAACTTCTCTCCCTAGAAGAAATATGAATTACATTCATGTTTCATTTATAAGGGATGTAATGAATGCTGAAAGCAGAGGCAAAACCCTTTCAGCATCAGTCTTGTTGAAGGAGCTAGTAAGTAGGAATTTCAGAGTACTGCTGTGTGCAGCCCCAGGGGAGCACGGCTGGTTTAAGGCCAAGGATTCAGGACTGCCATCACTAAGACGGCTGTGGTATACTAGGCAGTTGAGGAGGTGAAAGGGCAGCAGGAAATCTAATTCCAGAGTTTTGCAACAGAACACATATTTTTTATTTTATTTTATTTATTTATTTATTTGCAATAAGACCAGCTTCTAAAATGCTACAGTTACCCATATCAGAAGAGGGAATATGTCACACATACTTTCACATGCTTCTGCAAAACAGTTGAGTCGAGTTTGGGATAAGGAAATGATATGGATAGCAAACTGAATGCCATATTCTGAAAGCATAATTCCATCCCGGCCACCTTGGCAAGTCATAGAGAAATAATTGGCAAAATGTTTCATTGTATTCTCTACCATCCTTCTTTCTTTCCCTCTATTCAAATTCATTCTTTCCCTGGTACCTCTCTATACTTTTCTTGTACCTCATTTTTCCTCAAGCTCTAGCTCTTTTTAGCTCCATCCCCTCCCTCCCTCTTAGCTTGGTATCAGGGTTCAGGTCAGAGAATCAGCCAAGAATTAATTTAAAACCTATTTAAATTGAGATGGGGGGAGATATGGCATATTTTCCCTCAGCTTAAACCTTCTACCAACAACTGCCACAACACACACACACAAAAACACACACACACACACAGTGCCAACAGTAATTGTTAGTTGACCACAGAATATTTATATCTGATGTCTCACTATTAGTGTTCAATTATAGAGAAAACATTAAGAAAATGATAGTTCTTCTAGACACACCACCATGCAGCCATTAAAACGGTATTGGTCGAGGAATTTAAAAAGATGGGAAATGCTTTTGTTATCATGTTAACAGGGAAGAAAGTCAGAAAA
Organism: Trachypithecus francoisi; assembly: GCF_009764315.1. NCBI lineage: Eukaryota > Metazoa > Chordata > Mammalia > Primates > Cercopithecidae > Trachypithecus > Trachypithecus francoisi. Next base: position 71,102,810 of record NW_022681453.1, on the reverse strand, counting down.
ATATTATATTTCAATACAATTTCAAATAGGTAAAATATGCATTTGAATACTGGAAAGTTATACACAAATGTATTAGCAGTGATTAATTTTGTACAAGGCTTTCATTTCCATTATTATACAGTTTGGAAGTTTAAATTTGCAATGAACACAGGTTCATTCCATTTGGGGGTAAATATCTCAAAACAAAGGTGCAAACAAGACACCATGTGGTGTGTATGTGTGGTAGAAGAAGTATTGTAAATAAAGTCATTAAACTTTATAATAAGATGTAGCTCTGAGTATAAGATTTTTAGGTGCTGGGTGGAACATACAATAAGAGTTAAATGACCCTGGTGATGAATTAGGTCAAAATAAATGTTTCAAGCACAGAATATCTAAGTCTAAGTATCATAAATGAGGCCACATGCTCATGCTTAGAAGATTCTCCAGCTATCTTGTGAATCTAGTCAATCCTATAATCCAAGTGTTAAGAGTAATATTCTCTACTCAAATTTTTACTTCCTAATACTGTACCGGAAGCTATCCTACCTAATAAGGAAAATTGGCATCAGCTTATTTATGTATTTATTAATCTGTTTATCTATTTGTTTGTTAAGCTATATCTTGGGGGTAGATATACCAGTATCTTTTGCACTGTCTCACATGAATTATTTTCAGTTTTCAAATAAAAAGTACTATATAAGCCCTTTTGCAATTCTCACTCTGGTCCTTTTGTGTGGAATATTCTATTTCATAGTTTGTTAACCTGGTAACCTCCTGCACATCTTTTAAAATAGTTTGAGTATACTTCTCTAATAAAGCTTTCCATAATTCCTCTTACTTCATAATAGAAAGACTATCACAATCTTCTGTGATTCCATTATAGCCAACACATATTCCCATCACAGCATCTATAATTGACTTTTTTCATGGTTAGAATACTTGTATGTATGCATTTATTTTTATTGTGATTAAAAACCTCTCAAATGTGATCTACTCTCTTAACAAAATATTAAGTGTACAATACAGCATTATTAACCATAGACACAATATTTTAGAGTAGATATCTAGGACTTAATCATCTGGCATAAATGAAACTGTATACCTAATGAACAGCAACTCTCCCATTTCCCCCTCCCCCTTGGCCCATATAAATCACAATTTTTAATGACCAATATGTCTTTAGCTCTCATTTCAAACTTGCTTAAAAAGGCAATGGAGTGTGGTTTTTGACAATATGTGATTTGGAATGAGAAATACTTGAATTCAAGTCTTGCTTTGCTAATTAGTAAGTATAAAATTTGTGGCAAATAACTTATTATCAATAAACTAAATACAATTTGAATAATAATTTTATTATTAGCATGATAAGCCATTGGGTCTATCACAATTTGAATAATAATTTTATTATTAGCATTATAAGGCTGTTGGGAAGACCAGAAAACATTTATTCTGGTTTTGATTATCTGGGCACCTACAGTGGACTCTTGCTGAGATATTTTCAATGGTCAAGAAGAGTGAATAACTCGTAATAAATGCTTTCATGTTAATTCTTATTGATGGTGAGAATAAACGTCTTTAACTGTTCTCAGTTCCTCAGGATGCCATATACTGAAGACATAGAAACTGAAACTCTTCCATCCTTTCCCACTCTGTTTGAAAACAAAAACAGGGCCACAACAGTCGTCATTACCTCTTCAGTATGTGCAAAATTGATATGTTATTGTCTCAGCATAGCTACTGTTCTATGCTTAATCTGAATTCATTTACTTCAGTAGAACAATATATGTGGTAGATATTGTGAAAGTATTGCTTCCATCTTCATGGGATTCTTATCTGACTTAATAATTGTAACATGAGGAAAATTTCTGCCTAAAATTTATAAGAGGTAAATGGTTCTCCACAATTGTGTCCTCTTCAGAACCCAGATTCTTCCAAATGATGCTAATAGTATCACTAACTCTAACACATCAGTGTTCAATCCTTGCCAAGAGGACTAGATCCTTTCAGAGAGGAGAGGGGGCAACATTTACATGAAAAGAAATGCTTCTGGAAATGAAATTTGAGGCACATTGATACTAACATAGTAATTAATTAGGAATAAAATAGCTCTCGTGTTACCTCTCAAATCTTATCATATAGGTTATCATCTTCTTCCCTTATCTGAGAGGCTGACTTAGATCATCTCAGCTATCACATAGAAAGGAAACATGGGATCATCACCAATGAAGTCCTCGAAAATCTACCAGCACAGAAGTGATTCCTACCACAACACAGCTCCAACACAGCTATTCTCTGTGATGGCAGCCATGGGACAGGCTGACTGTAGACTGGGTCAGAGAAAGAAAACAGTGTGGCTCCATATTAAAACACAACTTCAATCGCATCCCCCTACACAAAATGTTGGGAAGCTGCAGCAGCAACATACAGGATATTGGTTTAAATCAACCTCGGAGAGAATGTTACCCATTTATTTAAATATAGCCCGTAATGCAAGCAAAGAGGTCAAACAGTAACAAATGAAAAGTGTCCAGATAGGAGTTACCATCCTAGAGCAAAGAGTAGTCTACCAGCCTACCCATGTATCATATACAATCATGTACCACACAATGACTTTTCCCTCAATGATGAACCACATATACCATGGTGGTGCCATAAAATAATAATGGAGCTGGAAAATTCCTATTGACTGCTGACATCATTGTCATCCTAACACTATATTGCAATGCATTATTCATGTGTTTGTGGTGATGCAGGTGTAAACAAACACATGGTACTCCAGTCACACAAAAGTATAGCACATACAATTGTGTACAATATATAATACTTGATAATGATAACAACTATGTTACTGGTTTATGTATTTACCAGAATGTATTTTTATCATTATTTTAGAGTGTTCTCCTTCTACCTATTTTTTTTTTAAGTTAACTGCAAAACAGCCTCAGGCAGGTCCTTCAGGAGGTATTCCAGAAGAAGGCATTGTTATCATAGGAAATGACAGCTTCATGCATGTTATTGCCCCTGAAGACTTTCCAGTGGGACAAGATGTGGAGGTGGAAGACAGTGCTATGGATGATCCTGACCCCGTGTAGGTCTAGGCTAATGTGTATGCTTTTGTCTTAGTTGTTAATAATGTTTATAAAGTTAAAAAAAATTAAAAATTAAGAATGGAAAAATGCTTATAGAATGATACAAAGAAAACAAATATATTTGCACAGCTGTATAATGTTTGTGTTTTAAGCCAAGTGTTATTACACAAGAGTCAAATAATTTTTTAAAAATTTGAAAATGTGTAAAGTAAAAAAGGTTATAGGAAGCTAAGGTTAATTTACTATTGAAGAAAGAAAAATTTTTAAATAAATTTAGTGTAGTATTTATAAAGTTTATGGTAGTATGCAGTAATGTCTTTAGCATTCACTCACCATTCACCCACTGACTCACCCAGAATAACTTCCAGTCCTGCGAGCTCCTTTCATGGTAAGCATCCTATAGAGCTGCTTCATTTTTTTATCTCTTATGCTATGTTTTTACTGTACCTTTTCTATATTTAGAGATGTTTAGGTACAGAAATTCTTGCCATATCATTGTGTTACAATTGCCTGGAGTTTTCAGTACAATAACAGGTTTTCCAGGTTTTTAGCCTAGGAGCAATAAGCTATACAATACAGCCTAGGTGTGTAGGCTAGGCTGTATTGTATAGCTTATTGCTCCCAGGCTAAAATCTAGGCTATATCATCTAGGTTTGTGTATATATACTTTACGTATCATATTTGCACAATGATGAAATCACCTAACAGTGCATTTCTCAGAATGTGTCCTCATTGTTAAGTGACACATAAACATAATGACAAAGTCACAAGTCCATATTCCTGGGTTCATATGTTATACATACTAAGAAACACACATGCACACACACACACACACACATGCACACAGTTAACCGGCACATTTTATATACATATAAAGAGTTGAAGAATAATCTTGATATTTCTTTTTCTCCCTCTTAGGTGCCAGTGCATTTACAACCATGATTCTTTAAAATAGAGTTCTTATTTTTCTCACAGTTCACGGCATTTTTAATGGTTTTAAATGTCTCCTTTTTGCATTTAATACCGTGTACTATCCCAAGCAGCATCAGCAAACCTGCTCAAAGATACCCCAGTGGCATACCTTGAGTAGTCTGGGGATGAGTGAATCTGAAGGATGAGTATATCTTTTAGTACCTGCTGTCTAGCAAAATGTCATGCCACTCAGTACGGACAGATCTGAAGAATAAAGTTGTCCTTAGTTAAGAATCTATAAACTGGTCTGTGGAGTTTTAATAGGCCAACAAGTCCTGGCCTCACATACCTCCCCCCAAAAACCTTATGTTCAAATGTAGTTTTAAAATTAGTTTTCTCCTTAATGATCAAATTAAATTAGATACTCCAACCACACCTATGCATGGCATACGTCAACAGTGTTCAAAATCCCAAATTTTCCCTGGGAAGGATAGGAGAGTAAAAATGAAAAGTTTTAGGCTTTCTAGTTAATTATCTTCATGTTAATATCATTGGGAAATAAAGGTGGGAAAAGGTAGAAAACAGTACAAAAATGAGAATCACTTTTAAAAAGACAGTACAATCTTATAGTTCTACTCATGCACACTGTGATACTTAATGGGACATTATAACAAGTCCTCCCAAAGTCAGATGAGAGCAAACACTACAGCTTCTCACTTACAGCATAAGGTGATGAGATTAGTCGTAAGATGGTGGTAGTAAGAAGGCCTGAAAGCAAGAGCAGATCAGCTGCTGGAGAATGCAGAGACATGAGTTCAGTAATTGCTTGTTGACTCTTTGAAGTGTCTCTTCACCATTTTATCATTCATGAGAAAAAATGTCAAAAAGTATTGATGACTACTTGAAGGATGATATAAAAGAGATCCCTTAATAGTGAGGAAATATAAAGGTAAATAAGTTGAAAAAGAAATGGAATAGGTAGAATTAAGTAACAATTCATGGAAGCTGCTTACAGTGGATACGATTTGGATACTCGCCTTGAATGAGCTTCTGGGCAGGTCTGACCATTACCCTGGCTTCCTTTGATATAACCATGATAAAAAATCATAGAAATGAAAAGTTAGCACCAATACAACATTCTAGGCAAGCTTGTATGGCTGGCACAACAAGAAAAATAAGAAAATCTGATTATCACCAAAATATTACCAAGTTCATTCTTTCATTCAAAAATATTATCTAAGTACCCGCTATTCAGCAGTTAGTGAACAACACAAAAAAGCCTCTGCCTCTTGAAATATATCCTGTTCAGAAAGACAAAAAATGCACATAATATATCAGGTAGTGATTACTGCAAAGAAGAAAAACAGAGCAGGATAAGGGAATAAAGTGTGAGAGGATGCTATGCTAGACAGGATGGCCAGAAGATTTCTTTGAGAAGGTCACTTTTGAACAGAATTGAATAGGGAGAATAATGAACCAGATTCAGTTGCCTAGAGGGAGAGCCATTCAGAGAAAGGAAGAGCAGGGGCAAAGGATGTGGTGTAGCAATACACTTGGCATATTCCAAAAACATCAAGGAGGCTGTGTGAGAGAAAGAGAAATGGAGAAAGTTAAGTCAGAGAGGCAGCCAGGGCAAGATTATGCAGGTTCTTCTTGACCATATCCAGAATATTTAAGTTTATTCTAGATGTTATGGGAAGCAAGAAGAAGGTCAAAAACGGTGCTAGGCTCTTACTAACATGGTGTTGATTAATGCGGTCTCATAATTAGAATAATTCCATAAAGTTTTTATCAATAAAGTATCAAGTTTATATAATACATATTAAGATCTACTGTTTAAATATATTGAAGAAGGCTAGTAACAACCTATGGGGCATTGGTAACACTGGCATTTATGACAGCTGAAGTATAGATTCTTAGTGTATTTTAATAGAGAGAAGGAGATTCATTTAGTAGGAATTTACATGGACGGTGAGAAAACCATCAGAAAATGATGATGCTGTGGTGACATTAGGTAGAGTCTGCATTGTGTATGTAGTTTAAGAAGCACCCACAAGAATTTGAAAAGATTAACAATGAAGGTGCCCTCTAAATGTTAAACTATTAAATCAACAGAAATCGAGCCATATTACCATTAAGAGGCAGGATGGCTCTGGACCATAACAACCTTTCCTGTGATAACTAATATGACTATAGAAAGAAAAGAACAATCCAAAGCACAGATTGGTCAGCCATAGTACTATAGAAATAGGAAAGCACAGAGGTCTATTCTGCTCCTGTCGAGGAAGGGACATCTCGGCATTGTTGGACTGCTCAGAATGTCTGTTCTTTCTGGCAGGTAGATGGAGATGAATGCATGCTGCCATTAGCACCTGATGAGACCAAAGCACAGAGGTCTATTCTGCTCCTGTCCGAGGAAGGGACATCTCGGCATTGTTGGACTGCTCAGAATGTCTGTTCTTTCTGGCAGGTAGATGGAGATGAATGCATGCTGCCATTAGCACCTGATGAGACTAAGCATTTGAAACAAGCATCCTGCTCACCAAGCAACCTTCTGTTAATGTGACTCCCTGTGTAGCTTGTGTGCAGGGCAAGAATTCACTGGCCAGACTGATGCAAATGTCTGGTCTGGTTAACAGTAATATTTTTCATTGTAAATTACTACAGTGGCTTTCTAATTTATATGCTTCAGTCTTTTGTGAGTTGGTACAAGTCATCCCCCGTAAATAATCAGCTCGGGGCATTAACCAGACCAAGTACTGGGACCTGCAATGCTGAGGTCTGGACTCCAGTTGTGATGAATTCACCCTGGAAATGCTGCCCTGCAAGGTCTCCTGGCAGCTGGCCTTCTCCTGGGACACACTGACCTTGCAGTACCTTACATTTGAAATGTCGACATGTGCATTCCAACACTGGCTCTCCTGGGAACAGTCACTGCCGGGGCATATGTGCAGGGAGTTATGAGATGTGATTCATTGAATATTGAAAAAATGTCTCTACTGGTAGGAAAATAATTTTAATTATGTATACTATGTATGTACTCTTTAAATATAACAATAGTCAATATTTTTAATTTATTGAGCACTTTCTAAACCCCATTCTAAAAGTTTTAAATATTACTTGATTTAAGTACTATTATTATTCCTATTCTCATTTTAGAGACTGGAAAAACAGAAGTTGAGAAAGGTTATGTCATTAACCAGGGTTTCATCTTTACGATATGATGGAACAGTGATTTGAACTCAGACCTATTATCCCCAGAGTTAAGAGAATAGACTCTGGAGCAAGCCTTGCCCTGGCTGGAAACCCAGCTCCATCACTCATTAGATTACTGATCTTGGAGAAAACAGAACTCTTTTGAATCCGTTTTGTCACTAAGTGCATAACAACATAGAATTGCAATGAAGTGCAAACGAAATTATGAAAATAAAGTACTTAGTAATATAAAGTGCTTAATCATGCATATGATACATAGTAAGAACCAAAGAAAGGTTATCTGTAATAGGTAAAATACGTAACACGTGAGAGCCAACATCACATAACCAGATCAATGCTCAGGTATACCTTCTCGTGAGTATCCTCACACCCGCCTATACCTTTAATATTTAGTGATATAAGTTGATTTACTTGTATAAGCCTCATTCCAAAAATTTCCGTCAGGTTTCAAAAATACATACAAATATAGAAACGAAGTAGATCAAATGTGACAAAAAGTAGTTGGAAAAGAAAACAAATGGCAGTATGCAATAGACGTCTGTACATTTGAATTAGGCCGCACATTTGGCTTTGAATTCCCCAGAAGCCCAGGTAAATGGGACAAAGTGGTTAATTATAAGTTTCACACTGGCCATAAGACTAAACCAAACCTCTAGTCCATAGTTCTGCAGCCTGAGAACCTGACCCACTCCTAAAGGCAGTATTGTGTGATGCAGCGGCAGCATCAACACCCGCCCTACAATGCTTGCAATAATGAACCTCAATAGTTTGAAAATAGCAACATTGCATTCCAAGAATTTGAAATGTCAGCATATGTGTGAGTGTTTCTGACTGGATTGAAACTGGACTGACTGACCATTTTATATCTTCACCCACAGACTGCTAGTGCTTTCCATTTACCCCAAGCTTACTGTATTGTCCTGTCTTTATGGAGATCTTCTGCAAAATGCCAGGCTATAGTTTCCCTCTTATCTGCATTTATTCAAAATACCCTGTGTTTTTTTTTTTTTTTCTATTTCATTTTGGGTTATATTTTTCAATTCTTTCACCATGTAGAGAAGAGGTCAAAGTCGTTCATCTGGAACTGGAAAAAAAAATTCACAGAACAGCGAGTTTACTATTCCAAATGGTTAATGGCTAGGAGAAAGTAAATGCCTCTGGAACTTGAAAACCTGGCTTCAGACAATAAATCAAAAGCAACTTAAGTTAGTACCAAGGCACCTTGGGCTTTCATACCTGACTAGCAAAAAAAAAAAAAAAAAAAAAACTGGCAAAAGGAAAAAAGAATAGCAAAAAAGGAAAGAAAGTGGCATCCTCCTAACGGAGCTATAAAAACGATGGGAGTACAATCTCAATTGTGCTTACTGTCTGCTTACATATGCTGTCCAAGCACACCCCCACATCAGCATCCAGGCTGCATCTCACTTGACTGTCCCTTCTCAAGTCCATGACTTTTTATTTCTTCTCCTTTATTTATCTCATCCCTTTTTCAGCATGGTACCAGGTCCACCTTCAGAGTTTACATATACACTCTCACTTACTTTTAAAAACACTCATCTTAATCTCCACCTAATTTTTTTTTTCTTTTCACACTGCAAAATTGCATGCCTGTTCATAGCCCTGGAAGGACTGGAAGGCCAGGACCAGACTATCATGGAAAGGTCAATTTTTTTGTTTTTTTTGTTTTGTTGTTGTTGTTTTGCACAGTCTCAAGTGGAAAGTCCCATGGTTCTACTCATAGAGGGAATCTGTCTTTTTCCATGACATTTCCAGATTTACCTTCAATAAAATAACTAAAACCCTGACTTGGGCATTTGAGAGTAGCACGTTGTCAGATTTTGATTGCAAATCATATGTTCTGCTCAGCACTCAGCACGTGGTTGATAATCCTTGAGTTGTGGTTTCTCTTTCTGTCACAGAATAGCTAACTGAACTATAGCTTGCTTTGCCTTCCTACTGCCCTCTCTCTGTGTCCTCTTCCCCTTTCTTATGGCACTCTATTCTTTGGGGAATTCTTACCAGCTAAGTTGTGGTGTTCACTTTGCATGACATGTATAGGGATCAGAGAAAAAAAATTAACTGTCCACTAATTGAATTGCACCACTCCTTGCTCCTGGAAGCAAAGTAGGGGAGAGTCACCACCATTAATGATTATAGGTGATTATCTCATCTCCTTAAGAAGCTTATTAGCCCCTATGACGTTCTTTCTACTCCCAAGGTGTCACTTCACACCCAATGGGGAACAGGTACTGAAGTGTCTTGGCCAAAGTCCTCTCTCAAGATCTCAGTGATTCTATTTTTAGGCTACCAATGAACCTGATCCAAGAATAGCAATATTGAAGGTGATATTTTTCCTTTGACAGATAAACTTGTATTCCCTAGTGACTGGAGAAGAATGGGGTGGTATAATTTCCCTAGCACTCCTGTAGAACAAAGTAAATATTCTATACCTTGTCTCCCTAATGATAAAACTGCAGAGAATGAAGACGAAATGGCTTGATCAGGGTCCTAGAAGTGTGTCAAAAGTTTATATAAAGACCAGCAAAACAAAACAAACAGACAAACCAGTCAGAAACCCAGTCAGGCATTGGATCCAATCACTGGCAACATTATCTCAGATGCAGTGTCCTCTGTCAAAGCCATGGTGAGGAACACGTGTCTGAGACAGAGTTGGAACCCTGGTAGACATGAAGTCCTGGCATTATGAACTCAGGCTCTCAGTGCCTCCATCTGCCTGTGATTTAACGTGGATGACAGTATCTCTCCACTGACAGGAACAGCATTTCTTGTCGTTTCGTGCACTGAGCTATTTCTGCCATGACATATATCAAGAGGATCGGGATCTTGAGGATTTATTGGGAGTGTTAATAATTGCATGTGAGTAAGGTCTCAGCTCTTCATCTGCAGCCGGGGATCGGGGTGGGGAGTTGCAAAGCAGAGCCAATGTATATTCTCTTTTGGACAGGGAGCTCATATTTAACACACAGCTTTGTCTTCCCTGACTGCCCTCTGAAAAATTATGTTTTTAGTAAATAAATATTTAACAGATTTCCTAGTGTCTCTTTTTTCTATTAGTTTCGTTAGATTTAAAACCCAGTATTGTGAAAGTAAAGTGTAAGACAATTCCTTTGTAAAAATAGCAATGGTCATTTTTAATGCTTATTTTTTGTCTGTTTATGTGAGTTTTGTCTTACATTCACGTCCCAGTTTTGTTTTCAATGTGTAGATACCCATATTTTCTGGTTTTAAAACAAGTTTAAACATGTGTATATTTGAAGAGAGAGAAAACATACTGATATTGTCTGCTGATATTAGGAACCTAATATCACCTGAATTCTATTTCCATTTAGTATTTTCATCTTTTGTTTCTCTGACTCCTTCCCCAAAGTTAGTTTTCCAAACTGTTAAGAAAACATAGCAAAATTGGATTTGCTCCATCTTATCCAAAGTAAAATTGACTACAACTAAATCTATTATATATCAATTAAATATAAGTTGAGAACATCTATACACTTGCTCCCCAAACCATTGAATACATCAAATTTAAGTGCCTCTGGGTTTTGTTATAAGCATTTGCAGAAGCTGCAAGCCAGCTGTGGTTAAAATTCACAACCTGTAGATACTCTTTACATCAGATATTGCAATTGCCTGGAGATATTATTTTTATGGGCATTCATTTATTTCCAATCTCCATAACATTCTGAGAAACTTCTATAAGACAGGCAAAATGCAAAAATGTATCAGGTTATAGTCTGATATGTATAAATAGATCTCCATCAGTGACATTTATTTCCTGCCCCTTAATGTTTATAAATGGTAATATGTTCTTTGTATTCTGAATTTTTTGGTATGTATAATGACATTAGTCTTGCAACACAGGTATTTTTCTACTTCTCAGTATATTGTATTTGTTTATATGATCTCTTATTAATTAGGTGCAGTTAAGAAAAGTGAGCCGATAACAAACATTACTAAACTGTGTTTTGTTGTGGTTGAGAGAGAAATGAGATGAATAAAAGGGAGAATATGAATTGAAGGTAAGAAAAATATGAATATGCCTGCATTTAAAAGCCAGATGGCCTCATGTGAGTACAGACCTGGAAGAAATAACTCAAATCTACACATTTCCTTTCACAGATGAGGAGACTGAGGCTCGGAGGGGCTTGTCTATTGTCTCAGAGAGATGCATATCTGGACCCAGAAGCAACAGACCAGTGTCATTTAATGTTTCTGACCCTCAGCTCTTGGACCAGAAGGCAGCTACTTTTTTTTAACAGAAGATTTCTTTAGTCCTGGTTTTGCATTTAAAATCTAAGTTCATCTCCTACTTTCTCCTCTTTTCACCCCTACAGGACACGTATAAGACTTCCAGGAGTCACTCAGCATTTTCTTTTACATTTTCCCCCCTCATATTTTCTCACTTAACCACCTGAGGACATACACATACAGCAAATAAGATGGGTATTGGGTGTCCAGCGAACACAGATAACTTATGCCTAACACAGCATAAGATCAAATAAGTCTTGAATTATGCATAAATGTACAAATTAATCAATTCAAGGTAACATGAGATCTAAAAATGTATTACAAGAGAAAAGGGATAACAAGTCATTCTTTGTATCTTCTCCAAACACAGTCATACTTAGATAAACCTAACAAATAATTCAGAGGCCTTTGCTACACTAATTAGAAACACTATTAGAGACTCCAAAGATAAAATTCTGTCCATACCTGACCAACCTCCCCTTGTCCAACACATTTGCCTTGTATTCCAAGCACAACACATAAGTATAAAACAGAGGAAATTTATATAGCCCATTAGAAAGCAGTTGGACACTGACCACATAGAGATCACAAAGCCATCATCTGGTAGTGTTGGAATGCCTGGGTACCTATGATGAAAGCATTTGTAAATGTTGCTGTGAAGTAATTTCCTTCCATTTCTAGAGTACCCCAGACAAATTAGATTTCCTCTAATCACATCTGCTGCCTGTGTATAAGAAAAGATGGTTTTCTCATACACAAATGATATGTACTTAGAGGGTAGAGGACAAAGACATTTAGTGGAAAGTTACCACATATAATGGAGCAGCATGGTACCAAAGAAAAAGTCACAGGATGCTTTTTAGGCAGAGACTATGCAAAATGCCACATGAATACGGCTGTGAGGTACTGCATATTACAGGGCATGTGCAATTCACCTGTCAGAGGTAAACAAGACCTTAACCGTGTCTTCCACATACAGGGCACACTGTTGAGAACTGGCTAACTCATGTCAAGTACTTTCAGTAAACAAATCAGATTTATGATGTTATTCATCTAACATATCCACATTAAAATCAGAACGGAAATAAATTTAAGCTGAAATGTTATCAATAAAGTGGCCATATGTAGCTCTAGCCTATGTCAGAATCACAGGTTATTCTGATAATTTTAAATAATATCTAGTCACAAAGAGTTCGGAATTCAAAAAAGAGATAGTAAATAAATACAGCAGGCTACCACGTAGTCAAAGGTTCCTTACTGGTGACCTGGTTGTTGCAGATGCTATTGATAAACTACTCGCATTCACTTGGGACACACCATTTCAGAAATTGCCGACAATGCCCAACTGCAAGTTCTTGTGATTCTCCACCTGAGGGTTTCCTTTTCTTTTGGCCTTCAGGTAGCATGTTAAAGTGCTGAGCAGTAAATGTCCTAGGGATTTAGGGCATTCTTCTGTCATCCAATGACAGACAGAAGTTGGAAACAAAGGCCCTGCTCCTCACTTCCTCATCTTTAGGTAGGAAGATTCTGACACTGGTTTTCTCACAGAGTTCCAGTGATTTCCATTGGGTCTAAACATTAATGGTACACAACACACCCTTTATCGGTTTCCCTGTATGCCTGCTCATAATTCCTTACTCTATTGCTCATTTTTTTCTGAGATTATCTCCCAAATAAACTACCTGCACATTGTTGATCCAAGGGGGAACTCAACTTAACTCATGGTCAGTTCAAAACTGGCATGAACAGAAAATTAAGGCAACAAAAAGTAGGGAAGGGCAAGGAACCATGTAGTAAAGCCCATGCATTTTACTTAAAATGAGAACTCTGGGAAAAGAGGAGGAGAAATCAGCAAAACAAATGAAATAACTTATGAAGCATTTAGAGTAGGAACAATCAGGTTTTAGTCACCTGTAAGATATTATACATAATATAATCCTTTGGTTACCTATAAGACATTATATATCTACTCTTCTATAAATGTTCACAATATAAAATCTGAGTTAGTGTTGGTAGGTCCAAACATAATACTTACTATCCGTAACTATGCAAAAAATACCACATTACATAAACTACCATTAGTGAATATAAATCTTTGAATGGATCGGTGTGAACATCTTTAAACGGTCAGCATTATATTAATCTATGCAGGTAGTTGCACAGTCACTAAACGGCTACCTGGAAACACATTCAAATAACTTAAGACCTGAAATCATTTGTACAGTATCTCAGAGTACGATTCTTACTTATACTGATGGTCTAGGTCATTGATCGCTGAATAGCAATTATTGCACTCTACGAATACAGGGGGTGCAGTGTATAGTTTCTAAAATTGACATCAAAATTGTTACAATGAATAGTTCTTATTTACAAATTAAACTTCAATTTGCTGGAAAACATATTAATGTAGGATATACACCTTTCCCATAACTGGAGATAAAGTAGATGATACAGGACAGGTCTAGTATTACTTAATTGAATTAATATGTTCCGTAATTATAAGTTGGGTTAACACTGTACCTATAGAGACATCACTGAAGTAGGAAAGTTGAAGCACAGAGGAAGTAACTGAGAGTTAAGCATAATATTTGAATCAAATATATATTGAGCTGATGTTTCATAGTTTTCTTAAAATTCATATCCCAGACATTTTAGCATAAATACATGCTTGTATCTTTTGCTTTATGTATGGGCTAAGCTATTCTTATATGTTAGTAAGATAAACTTAAGTAGTGAGAATTGATGAGTATCATGAAAGGATCCGGGCTATAAAAATATCTCCCCATTCATCAATAGTTGACACTTTGAATTCTGCCACTAGCAGCCTATATCTTTGGTTTAATCATTGTTGTGTTTCATCCTATGAGATGAAAATATACCTAAGGGAAGTATCACTTTGGGTCACTCACATCTTAATGTGCATAAATAATATTGAAAGCTTTGTTAGATAAATTAGGGTTACAAAGATAATATGGTGATGGACATTTTTGTTAAATAATTTTTATGATGAGTTTCCTTTGAAAAAAACAGTCTAAAATCATACTATACTATATGATTCTGGCTAAAAATCAGAAGTATAGAGGCAGGGGCATATTTTATTAAAAGAAAACACCAAAGATTCAATTAAGTATAAAGCCTGGAAAGAGTCTAACAAAGTGGTGTTTGCCCATTTTTGTGAGCCAAATTACCGTGAGCTCTTTCTGATTTGTGTGTTTATCTTTATTTTGCCCAATTTCTGTGTCTTTGTCCAGCCCAGCCTCCCATTCCCCAAACCTGTACTCTGCAAACCATTCTACACACATCTACTTCCAGCAGTTCCTCAGAGCATGTCCCACAATAGCTGACCTTATTCCTTCTGTGGCTATGACCTCTATGCACAGGAAAATCTCCAGTGCTGCTCTATATGACTGGCCTAGGCAGACAGATGGCCTGGAATACTACCAACAACCAGGCATAGGAAAAAACACCAAACAGGAAAACCGGCTTAGTAAGATCAAATTATTTTCTAGCAGTACTGAGATCAAGGTGGGAAGTAAATGTCAGGTATCCTTCTATATCTTCATTTTTGCAAATTTAAGATACATGTCCTCACGCAATTTATATTTTCTGCGGATAGATTACTAAAATAAATCCACTCAATTCAAGTATTTTTGAAGTATCTTCTCTGTGCCAATCACTACATCAGGCAAAGAGAATAGAACAATGAACAGGTTACAATCTCTGACTCTAAAATGTGGGGGATCCCTTCATGCAATATTGTAAAACCACAAGTGAGCACCTGGTCCCTATGGCTGTAGGAGGTAGTGTTACCTGAGTAACGGCATTTCCTTTAGAGTTCCCACCATGGCTTTTTGATTACCATAGTAGTGATTGGACCTGCCAGTCAGTAAGACTGTTTTCTGACTTGTTTCTACAAACTCTGACCTGAAAGACTGGAACTCCTGCCAATAACTTACTAAGGAGGAAAAAATGCAAGACCTGTCTGTGCTCCTTTTAATTAGTTCAGCAATCTGGCAACCAGAGACCCTGACACAGAAAAGACAAAATAAAGTCTTATTTAAAATACTGTGGGAGGCTAATGCTAGAACACTGACCAGTCCCCCTGTTGAGACAAGGGAGGGGTCTGGAGTAAACTATAGCAAGAAGCAGCTCAGTGTATGGGTCCTATTTAAATTCCTGTGTGCATTTCCCGTCAACATGCACTAATTTGCATTGAGGCCAAAGAGCCAAGAATGGGCAATCTGACAGCGGTCTGACCACTGTTGCATCTTCTGGTTATCTTGGCAGTTCTTTCTTCTTCAGGTGTGACAAACGACACTCCTGAGAGGTTTTGGCAGGCTTCCAGGTTGTGTTCTGTGCATGTGTTGAAGGGAATGACAGCGATTCCTGTAACACACCGTAAGAGCACACTTTTATAACACTTTGATTTTTATCTGTAATTTTTATTAATCCCAAATTCTCTCATTTGTCAAAGAATGAATGAATTAGATACGGTAGAATGTTCCTCCACAGGTTCAAACTATTACTTCTTCTTTTGATCTATGTACCCATCACCAGCCTTAAAATTAAATAAAAGCCTTCTCTCAAGGTTCAAACATAGAATGGGTGGGTGGCGTCCACCCTTTTTTTTTTCCCTCACACCCATAATTGAAAGACTCAGGAGGAAAAGGTATGTGATTGCTATATTGTGCCAGATGAGATGCAGTTCAGACTATACATAAATATAGGACATATTTTACATCAAATAAAATATTTTAAGACAAAATACAGGAAGACAAAATACAAATATTTACAAAATTAGTGATGCAAGATTTCAATACCAAGTTAAAGAAAGCACTACACACACACACACACACACACACACACACACACACACACACATGGTGGAAACAGTGTGGTAGCTATTCATGAGAACAGTGAAGTACCTTGAAGGGTTTGTGGCACTGAGCTGGACTTACAGGAAGACAAAAGAATAGATTAAGCAATGAAGAGGGAAAGGGCATTTCGGGTGGGTTGAATATAGTGAATAAAATCCAGTCATTCACTGGTGGCCATTCACCAAATAAGTTGAGGACATTCACAAAATAAACTGGGAATTTTAGATAGGTTTATTTGCTGCTTTTAAAAATAATTCTTAGACTCTCCTCACTCTTCCCTAGAAATTACCATCATTGCAGAGTCCTTTCCACCAGAACTTTCAGGCAGAGCTGGAGCTGAATCCTCCCTCCAACACTGCCTCCTCCACATCGGACAGAATTACCTGCATGTTCCTGGGTGACACAAAGGATGGCTGAGATGTCACCCATGACAAGCTTAAGTGGACAGTTTTGGACATCAGTCGCTAATACTAATTTCAGTGCCCTATGATTTGATTGCTTGGATGATTAATGGGATTCTCATGACACTTGTGTAGCATACTTCTTCATTTTCTCTTTAACTTTAATAAAATGGGATTACCCATTCTTATCATGCTGAGTCTGAAGAGGTTGTCAAGTAGACAAAAAGAAAAAAAAAAAACTGAAATGTATCTTGAGAAGGGGGACAGCAGAATAGCCTAAATCAACTTCATATTTTTTTCAAGATATCAAAGTACAGGGGGCTCCTGTTGCTTTCTCTAACGAAGGCCCTTAATTTTCTGCCTGTATATAGTTACTGAACGTCACTGTGCATCAGCCTTCTTATCTATGAAATGAGGCTAATAATACAGATGTAGCCCAGAGCAAAGCTGTAAGGATTAATTAATAAAACATGATTGTTAAGCCTACTGCAAACACGAAGCATAGCATGAAGCTACTTGGTTAGAAAGTATAAAGTGGGGCCTCTGAAGCACTGGGCAGCTGTGCTGGGAGCTCAAAGTCCCACCCCTCCTCCCTTTGAGTATTCAGGTCAATGCAGCCTTCTTTGTGCCTTCAGCATTGAAACCCTTCCCAAATACCAGACCCAGGAGTGCTTCCCCTCAGAGGCTCAACACGTCACATGCTTCTCTATGGTTCTAACTACACCTACTCTATCTCTGTATTTTGGCTCATCTCAGTTGCTAGCTTTTGATTTCATCTTCCTCACATTGATATTTCTTTTTCCAATTATCTCAGCAGAGAAAATGTTCTTCCTACAGTAGAAAGAATTCCCCAATCACACTCCTCACCCCGTGAGTGACAGGCCTTGCTGATGCTTCTTTACCCATCTCTCTCCTCCTCCTTCTCTGTCTCTGTTTCTCTCTCTCTCTCTCTCTCTCTCTCTCTCTCTCTCTCTCAAGCACACACACACACACACACACACACACACACGTTTGCACATAGTGAGATTACAATAATTTACTCAGTACTGTGAGAGAGGAGAAAATACCATCCCTAGCAAGTGAATCTTACAACAAATGACTGTGAAATACTCATTAATTAGGCTCAATTCAAAAACTCAATTTAATCAAAACAAATATCTAGCATGTACATTTTTCCAAAAAGCACTGTGCTGGCCATTGTGCAGTGCAAGGCAACAAGCTTATTCCCTTGCTGTCAAGGTTTAGAGAGATATGTACATGAAATGCCACAACATAAGCAAAGTCACGTGCTTTAAAAGAGTTATAAGTAAAAAGAAGAGATAGATTTCTGTTGGAAGAAAGGAAGGAAAGATGGATGGAAAGAAAAGACAGAAGGAGGGACTGGGATATTCTCATTAGGATGTTAAATGCTTCCATATAAGTTACCTAATTTTAATTTTGCATTTTCTCTATAGGGTAGTATTATTTTTCCATTTATATAGATGTTAAAACTGAGACTCCCGAAAGTACACAACTTTCCCAAATTGTTGATGTCAATGGGACAGCATTAGTTCATGAGCCTCCAGGATGAGGCAATTAAATTGAACTTTGAAATAAATATTACATATCTACTCTTCTATAAATGTTGACAATATAAAATCTGAGTTGGTGTTGGTAGTTCTAAACATAATACTTACTACCCATAACTATGCAAAAAATGCCACATTATACAAACTACTGTAGTGAGTATAAATCCTTAAGTGGACTGGTGTGAATATCTTTAAATGGCCAGTATTATGTTAATCCTTGAAGGTAGTTGCACGGTCACTAAATGTTCACCTGGAAACACATTCACATAATAGTGTGACATGAAGCAGGGTCACTACTTTTCTAAGACAAATCAGAAAAAGAAGTATAGTACAGCAGCAACCCATGGGCCAACAAGAAAAGCAAGCAGCAATGGCTCAAGGAAAAACCTTGACCCATCACTGAAAACCATTGCTAACATCTAAATGTCATAGAACACAATTTTTAAAAGGATATGAAACTAGAATATATTACAGAAGTCAGTATAAAATAGACTACTTAGAAGGACAATCTGTCTTAGCTAAGGCTGAAAGACAAAGTAAAAACTGTCTGCTGTTAAATATTGTTTAGTTGGCTTAATTTTCCATTAAATATCAAATAAGCAGCCTGCTATATCTATTTCTGAGCAGACAGGGTATCTGACATTCTTACCAGCTGCGATATTCCCTATGGGTTGAATGGGTTTGTATAATATTTGTACAAAGTAATATTATCATTATCATAAATGTTTTCTAATTATTTCTTGGGATTAATGAAAGCATGTTGTATTATTGATGGATTAAGTACAATATTTATGAAACAGTGATAGGATTAAAGAGAAATAAATATGTATATCTTTCTGCATGTGTAAATAATAAATATTAATTCCCATCATCAATTTTGTACAAAGTGGTTTAGGTATATAATATTTTTGTACATACTTATAACGTACTAAATACTTCAGTTATCTGTTGTGGATTAAGGGGTATGAAGATAGTGTTTGTTTATCTGTAAACTGAAGTACTTGGTAAAGTCTTCAGGGACTGCAGGAAGGACAAAGATCTGAAAAACAGACCAAAGAAATAATGTAAAATGTGTTGGATTTTTAGAAAATGTGCAAAATGTACACAATAAACTTTCAAAGGGAAGAAACATAAACTTGCATCAAAGTCAGAAACAAATTAAGCCTCATAAGGTGTTACAAATCTCCAGAGCACTCTTCTGCATATAGTTGTTGGTTCATATATGTGTACATTATAGAACTGTTGTTTTGATTGTTGACTTGTGTGTATATAATTGTTTCCCCTCTGTCCCATTTGGTTGTGTAAGCCCTCTGCAGACAGGGATAAAGCATCTATATGACAGACTGTAAAACACCTCCGTTTTGAAGACAGAAGATCTCGCTTGGAATTTGGAATTACCACTGACTGGTTGAGATATGTGGGGCAATGGTAATGGCATGTATCGTCAGCTTGTTCTCTTGCCATTGTTTTCAATAATAAGGTCAATCCTTTACTTCAAGCAGGGAATTGATTTTGATATAAATGCAAAGCAATTTCTCCTCCAAAGCTACAAACTACAATTCATTTTAAGGCTAAGATATGAACCATTCAAGAAACATATGTTTGCTGATGAGGTTTTAAAGAAATTACATCAGTGAACTGATGGGAGTCACTTAAGCAAATAGATTCATAAGAGACTAGTGAAGTGATGATACAGTTTTAAATGGCAATACCGTCTTCAGTAGTCATGCAAAGTTGTTTTTCTTTTGGATTAATGTCTTCCAAGTTAAAGGATAATGGTTCAGGAATTGAAAAGACAAGAAAGCTCTTGTCTTTCTATTCTAGTATTATGTTTGGAACCACCAACACAGACAGGAGTCTGAGTAGCATAACCTTCGGAATTTCTCATTTGATTAACCTGATCAATGTAATTTCTGTTTTTAAATAAGCCTATTTCTAACATACTATCCCCTTTTCCTATGGGCAAAGTTATTGTCAATAACCCTCATGGTTCATTATCCTAGTCCTAACAGATTTCTTAAAAATGGAATAACATCAAATAAAGAGAAATCATTTACAAATGAGAATGGGAAGTCTTAGCCTTAGTAGCCAGGCTATTTTTTTTCCACAAAGTAAGCCAGACAATGTGGACTTTTCAGAAGTTTTCCAGGGTGACAGGTGGCTGTGTAATGACATGCACAGATGTTGTGAGGATACGAGGCATCTCTGGGTCACCCCAGAAATCTGGGCCTTTACCCCAGGTTTCCCTAAGGTACAAGCAGCCTTTTCAAAACTTCACCTGTCTCAGAGGATCCTGAGTGCCCCAAGTTTGCCTAAGCATCTGCTCTTACTGTACTGCACCAGAGCTAACTTTATGAAAACTGGTATGTTCCCAAAACAACATGACAATAAATACTGTCTGTTAATGTAAATGATTTGTAAAAGCTTGTCCAAGAAATAAATGACAGTGTAGTATATTTTTTAAAAATTACTTATGCTTTCTGCTGTTTCTGGGAAATATGGTTCAGGTCAGTGCCATATTTCTCTAAGCAATTTTAGGTCCTGTATTTCTGATCTAATCCAGTCTGCAAAAGTTATTTCTGTTCCATAGCCACTAAAATTGAGAAGGAAGGCACTATCCAAGCACTTGAAATTCCTGGTTAACTTGTACCCAGGCAACAGGAGTGAGGAAAATGGGCACAAGTCAAGTTCAAGAGGCAGAAAATAGAGCAATCTGGGCTGCAGAAGACAGTCAAATGATATGCGTGTTGATCTGCACATAACTTGCCTTTTGGAAACTTTGTCCATCACCAGGGTCAATCTGTAAACTTATTATTATTTGTGAAATGTAGGAAATAAGAGGCCTTTATTCACAATAGCCAAGACACAGAATCAACCTAAGTGTCCATGGGCAGATGAACTGATTAACAAAACAAAACAAAAAAGTACACATACACACACACACACCATGGAATATTATTAATACTTAAAGAGGAAGGACATCCTGTCATTCTTGATAATATGAATGGACATGGAGGATATATTATGCTAAGTGAAATAAGCCAGGTACAGAGATACATATATGGTATTATCTCTCTTATATGTGGAAAAAAGTAGAACTTATAAAAAAAGAGAACTTATATCTCTCTTATATCTAAAAAAGTAGAACTTATAAAAGCCGAGAGTAGAATGGTGATTTCCAGGATTTGACTGGGGGAAGAAGGAATAGAAAATGGGAGATATTAGTCAAAGAATAACTTTCAGTTATAAGATGAATAAGTTCTGGAGATCCAATAAACAGCACAATGGCTACAGTTGATAATACTGTCCTGCACACTTGCAATGTGCTAAGACAATACATCTTAAATGTTCTCACCACGAAAAAAAAGTAACTGCATGAAGCGATGGATAGGCTAGTGAGCTTTACTGTGGTAATAATTTTTCAGTGTATATGTAGGTCAAACATCACATTGTACTCTGTAAATATATACAATTTTTATTTGTCAATTATATCTCTATAAAACTGGAAAAAAACTTAAAAGACAGTTGGCTGAATATTAAGAAAAAGAGTTAAGCCTTCCCAATGACAAGCCAGGCCATTTGCTAGCCAAATTAAATGAAATATTATTTGTTTGAAAGTGTAAGTTAGCTTAACTGAGAACATTATTAGGAAAAAAATATAATCTTATAAATAAATTACTTTTGTAAAGATTTGTGAATGAATTTATAAACATACTGTTATAGTAAAAAAACACCTACCAGAAAATATTACAGGATATGTAGCTATAGAACAGTGATTCTCCCCATGTGGTCTACACACCAGAAGCATTAGCAGCATCTAGAAACTGTCAGAAAGGCTAATTCTTTAATCCTACTTCATAGTTAATCCAAAACACTAGGGATGGTGCCCAGCAACCTGCATTTGAAGAAGGTGTGTTACAGAGGAACTTATGTCTCTAAATTCTATTCAGAGGCATATTTATTCCAGGATATTTCCATATACAAATTAATTTAACTTGCAGCTCACTGGAAAATTGAGGTAACATCATATTTCAGTCCTCGACCATACCTGTTGATTAAAATGTTGTAGTTATTTTCTCTACTAGAATATTTAGAAATTTTATTGATATTTAGGTTATTGTTAGAGTTAGTGTTTTAATTGTAATTGCAATGGTAACAAAATATTTTAAATAATAAGGATATAAGGCAGATGCTTTAATGTTTCTGTCTAGCTAAGCATATGTTAGTTTTTATATCACTATCAGGTTTTATATCAAAGAAAGAATAAAAGATAATGTCAAGATTTTGCAACATAAGATTAACTATCCAGGAATACAGAAGTTCTTATGTGACCTGAGAATGAAATAAGAAGTCATTGTTTTTATAAGTCTCCAGTGAAGCGGAAGTGGAGCACTGTAAGGCAGAATAATATTCTCACTTCTCTTGGGGGTTTTAATTCTTCTGAGCAGCTGAAAACTAGTGTAGAGACCTCCTGACACTTTCACTTTCCCTCCCATCTTTCTCTTCTAATTGCCCTTAGCCAAATGAATGACCAGTCTTGGAGAGGGCATAAAAAATACCACCCCCAGCAAGAATGATTTTCAAGTCATAGATAACTACATTCTGAATTTCACAGTGCTGGAGCAGAAAATGGCAGAAGGTGGAAAGTGCAAAATGAAACAGGCTCATTCAGAGTCTGACAGCCAGCAAAGAGCAGAGATGAGGTAATCAGAGATAAGCTAGTCAGATTTGGGAGGGAAGAAAGTAGAGAATGACAAGGTAGTCAGAATTGGTGAGGTAAGAAGCCAAGGGAAATTAAAAAATGGGAAGAGCTAGGATTTATTAAGGAGGGAGAAAACCATGTCACTTCCTTAAAATCCCACTGCAAGCTCTGTTCTCAAGATTTTAAGTTGAGGTCATTTCCAAGACACTGGCAAGTTAATGAATATTTACTTTTAATCATGCACTAAAGTTTATGACTCACTACACTACTTTGTGTGAAGTGCTTGGCAACTTTACATCCTTCACTTTTAGAATGTTGGTATTTATCTTGAAGTAGCTTATTTTGCCCCAATTACCTCTTTCTCCTCCTACCAAGGCAGAACATTCAAGATGTTAGCTTGCAACTTCTGACCTGGAGAGAAAGCCACATGGTTGGCTTTCTGTCAGGTTGTAAGCTGGAAATTGACAGATATCAAAGGAATCAGTGCCACTTTCCTCTGCCCATCTTGAACATTGTGGCAAAGAACCATTAGGGCTGAGTCTGCTCAACCCTCAGTTAAAGTAGGCAAATCAAAAGCAACAGATTAAACAACCAGTAGCCAATCTTATTTAGTTATCTTAATGACTAAAACAATGGCCATTTAGTGATTTTAGTCATTGAGGCCACAAAATCAGATCATCTGTTCTGGAAGTGAAAGATGGGCTCTGTGATTCCCTACATCAATTTCAAACACAAATACTAAAAAGCACATAACATAAAATTAACCACTCTATCCATTTTTAAGTATACAATGTAATTAAAAATTATAAAAATTTTTTAAAGTTACAGCATGTAGAACTGATTCAGTTCTGTATCACTAAAGTTGAACACAATCTCAGACATGGCAAAGCCCTTACACGTCCAAATTCAGAAAGAGACAAAGACCCAGAGATGTTCAGCAATTTGCCCAAAGGTCACATGAAAACTCAGTGACAAAATCAAAACTAAAGGCTCATTCTTGGGCCATCTTTTATTTTTTCCATTTTATCCAAGATGAGTCAGGAGAACACAAAATGAAAACTATATAGCAATTATCTGATAAATGTGATAGATGTGTACAGACAAACAGGAATAATTATGACCAGATAATCCAATTTAGGTCCACAATTACCTAGATTGACTGTCTACATTGACCAAATAAACTGGATAATGGCCAAAAATGCACTCTACATTGTGTGGTGCTCCCACAGCCTTAGAAACACTTCATTATGCTTTTGTGATTAATAGTAACATCCATACCACTAAGATGACTTACAAACTACAAATTTAAAGTAGAAATGGATGCATCTTCCATTAATGAAATAGATTTGAAAGTTATCTCAAATCTCTCTTGTTCATTACTAAGTCAAGTGAAAATGCTATATGAACGAAATGTGTACATGTTACAGAATTTCTCCAAAGATAGCAATCACATTGCCTCTCTCTGGTCCTTTGTTTCATCAAGGCTATTATTTGTCCAAATGAATAAACCATAATTAGGCCCAAGTTGTAAGATGAAAAGATTTTCAAGACCTCACACCAAAACCCTCGGCAAATCTGGGTCATTCTTTATTTCATTCTAAAAATGATGTGGGTCTTAGTTATGAACTTAAGATAAACATCATATTTAGTCCCCTTCACTGACTGAAAATTAAATAAAATATTTAAATAAAACAAAGCCCAACATCATACTTAGGACGTTTGATCATGGATAGGAAACATAGAGAAGGGGTTTTCAAGCAATACCTCCAAAAACTTTTCTGACGGACTTCATATTTTACGTTTTAAAGTAAAAATTCTGCCACTCTAATTAACACAGGTTTTTCTGCTCAAAGATTCAACATGAAAATATATTTCAAAAATAAATATATGCTTTAATACTCATTCTCTCTCTCACCTTAAAAGTAATACAGATTTAGAAATTTCTTTGCCAATATCAGCAATATAATTGACTGCACATCATGATTGGAAGCTGCGAAGACAGTCCTGGGGAAAGATGAATCAAAAAGTACAATATGATTTGTTATGGTGGAGACCTTGTTGGTCTGGGAATTATAAAGCTAGGTTTTAATTATCCATTTGGCATGAACAAGCTTGGTTACATTAGACAATTCATCTTTTCTCCAGACTTTGGTTCTCTTATCTCTTAAATGACAAGGTTGAACTGGATGAGTTTTTGGTTTTATCTCTCTATGACATTAAGCCAGGGATCAGCAAATTAAGGTTTGTGGGCCAAATATAGATCACTGTTTTTGTAAATGAAGTTTGATTGGAACATAGCCACACTCATTCATTTACATATTGTCTTTGGTTGCCTTCATGCTACAACAGCAGAGTTTCTTAATTGTAAAAGAGATTATATGTTCCACAAAGCCTAAAATATTTACTATCTGGCCCTTTACAGAAAAGGTTTGCTGACCCCTACTCTGATCCACTGATGGTATTTCTAACAAAAGAGAGCACCATGGTAACACTGCTAACCCAAAGTCCATATTTTAATGGATTATACCAATTCTGTAGGGCAAATTTTCATGTTTCTTATGCCCAAGGCCATGCTGAGTAATGTGTCTTGTCTGATTATAAGTCATGGTCCTCTAACAGGCATGCTGGCAGTTGCGGATGTACTGGTCCTTCACTGTAACCTCAACACATAAGTGATGGTAATTAGTAAGAGTGTTGTTTGGATGTTTTGCTGGATGTTGGTAGGGTTGGTGAAGGTGACTAGAAACTGATTGGTTCCCAAGTTTCAGGGTCATTGAGAAGCCTTCTTGCACCTGTGAAAGGAAAGTGAGCTACTATATTGACAATAGATAAGGAAGAGAACAAGAAAAGTGGTTAAATCTCCATAAAAGTGTGAGAAAAAAAGAAAGCCTATCTAAGACAGGAGTAGTGTAACTCACATAACTTTAATCTTCTTGAGGAGCACAATTTATGTTGAAGCTGAAAATCTATATCCAAATTAGTGGTTATAGAATTGGCTCAGACTGAAATTGTGAATGTGCTTTAAAATTCAAGTGACACAATGGAAGGAAACTCATATATGTTCCTTATTATTCAATCTAATGTCTCACAGAACCTCACTATTAAAGGGAAGGCCTCTCATAGTCACAGAAAGAGAGGGCTTCAGTGCAGGCTTATCTGAAAACCACACTTTTTTTGCATCCAAAGACTTACCAGGCTAATCATGCACAGAGCCATATCAGAACTCACTTTCTCAACAGTCTTTCTGATCTGCCACCAAAGACCCTCAACCCTAGAAGACATTTTACCTGGAAAACTCAAAAAACTGACAAAGATATCCCAGAGCCAAATCTCTACTAAACATTGTTACTTGTAGATTTTTTAAAGAAATTGTGTAAGAGCTGCATGCAACCTTAAAATATGTCTCATTCCTGACGCTTTCAGAAACTATATTTATTTTTAAATATAGTTCAATAAAATTGAGATGTGAGGTCAATCATTCTCAATTACAGAATTAGTGTTTTTCCATTTCCTTATTGTATGGCATAAGTAAGTTACACTTAAACTCCCTGGACCTCAGTTTGAATCAACTAAATAATGCCAAAATTGTCTCCCTTCAAAGACTATTTAAATCTCTTAGAAGCATATGTAGTTGAATGAAAAAAAATGTTATTCTCTTTTGAGTCATCAGTAGTCACCAGAAGCAAACATATTAGTTCATTTAATATTTTGAGGTAGAAATTATTAATTCCATATTATAGAAAAGCAAAGAAAAGCCTGGATTTTAAGAGATTTGACAATTGTCATTCAGTTGTCAGAGGCTGGAATGGGCATTTGAACCCAGGCCTTTCTGACCCCAAAGCCTATGCTCTTTCATCATATCCATACTACCTCCCACTAATGGCATCATCTGTACACTAAGATATACTCTAGTTCCTAAGTTGTAATACTAGCTAAGGCATAGAGGTATGGAACACCTCAGCTTCATGATTCAGAAATTATTTACCCTTATTAGATAAAAAATATTGTGTTCCAGGGCTGGCCTTTAGTTACTGATCCAGCACTTCTTGTCTGCTACAAGTTTTGGCCAAGGGACTAGGACATTTGATTGAACTCATTACTTGCTTTGGAGACTTTTCCCTGCATCCTATTCCACTCATCTCAGGTCTATAAAATCTCCTTGGTTCCTTCTATTTGGAATTGTACCTCCCCATGCTCAAAACAAGCCATAGGGAATATGTTAACATCTCTCAGCGCATCGTCAGAGTCTGGCCATAACTAGGAGAAAGCCAAAAATCACAGTGATGCCATTTCCATGGATAAGCTGGTTCTGGAGACTCCTGTGTTGGTCAAATTTAATGCTCAGATGCCAGTAGCTACAGAAACCATGTCATGTCTATTCTCTCTAAGATTTAAGTTTGGCATGCCATTGAACGCCTTGGATGATGCCAGACTCAGCAAGCAATCATCTCACTGCCTTTACCCTCTCTCCCTGGCTATGCTGTTCATGTGCCCAGCATGCCTCTCTTCAGTGTCTTCTTGAGGTCTGCCATGATCAGTCAGGAACTAGGTGATCCGCAGAAAGTGAAGGCAAAGAGAGCAAGAAATTAAATGTGTGACTCCAGTGACCTAAGAGATATGAGTAGCAATGCCATGGCCAAAAAGCTTCCCTGCATTTAGTCATGGCAATCACTTACTCCAAAACCAGACTTTTCTGGGCCTGTAGGTCCAGGCTGCTGAATGCATCTGACTAAAGCAAGAATTGAGAAACAAAGAGAGGAAGAACTGCTGAGTTTGGACCTTTAGCAGAACTTGATTTTACATAAATGCTCTGTTATTTGTCAAAGGGTCTGTTTTCTCTGGTTAAACTGAAAAGGGATATGAAAAATCTTTGCTTAGAAAATGTGCATGTTTCCTCTAAAAAGCATATTTCAAAACTTCATTCCAGGAAGTTCCTTTATAACTTGGTGTAATTTGCTGCAGCTCAACATAAATGCTGCTAAACTCCCACAGGAAGCATGCAAAGATGATGTTGGAAATCAGGGAAGAATTGTGAAGGAAAAGGATGAAGGGATTCTGTGTTTCAATATAGTAATTCTCTTATGCTACTTTTCAACATCCACCCTGCCGTTAGAGCCATTTGTGTTCATCTCTCACTTACTGGACTGTTAGTTCTTTATGAGTATAGAGTCATTGTCAGATATCTTCTTTTTTTCCCCAGCATCTAGCGCAATGTCTGATATATGGTAGGTTTGAAAGACAATGAACATTGTGAATATGGCAGAGAATGTCAGTGCTCATTAGATTTCTGTTTACTCTTCATGGTATAAAGACATGAACAAGGAGTGGCGGGGTCATCCAGGTACTACATTACAAAGTGTGTTCCCAATGAATTTTTCCTATGTTAAGACCCTGAAATGTGAGCGTCTATTTGTTACAGCAGGTAAAGTAATTCTAACACAATGAGTACATAATTCAGTTGATTAACTGATTAACTAAGTGATGGCTGGATAATATTGAGATATTAATGGTTGATTTCTAATTATTTAAGTAAGAGAATAAAGACAGAATCAGATTTATCATGAAGCTAGTGAAGGTTATGTTTCAATGAACGCACTGGCAGAACTCTTTCTTCTTGGGAAATGCCCTAGCAATATATTCAGATTTGTAAATTTTTCAAAAGTAATTTTTTGTATTATTTTTCTTAGGAGCAGGTCCCCAAATTATGGAAGCCACAGAAAACTGACTCTGTCCCTGGGTCAAGATAATACATACAGCATGGTGGTATATAATGCATAAAATGTGAAATTTGTATTAGCAATGCACAGAAAGTCAATTTCCATTGAAGTTGACTTTTTTATTAATAAAAATGTCATACAATCTAAAGTAGCCTGCAATTTATTGTCACATTTTCTCTCATTACTTTTTCTATGATGCCTTAGCATAAAGAATTGCCTCATTAATAACTTTGACCAATTGCTTTTGCAAGATGTTGATTATTTTTCCCTTTTGCATTTGACAAAGCTTACAAATAGATAAAAAATGCCTTTCTTGTAATAGTGTTAGGTTAGTTTTAATAATGAGTCTACTATGGGTGTTTTAAACATTTCCAGTAAATTTATCTTCAGGCATAGATATATCTTATATGATAACCAAATTAAATACACACACATACAACACACACACATACAAATGAGTTTATGGAATGCTCAGGAAAGTAAGATAAAAAATAATGTCTAACAACTTGTTTGATTAAATTCAGCTCTCTCACTTTTAATATTTTGTTAAGTGATATTCTAACCAGAGGGGAGATACAAGAAAAGGAATATTAGATAGATATTATCTTTCTAGATATTAGAAAATGAATAACTTATGACTTTGGAAATGAGTTTGAGTTTTAAAGGTAGGAATATATGACGTACAATTTTGTCTGTATTTTCAGTTGTAAACATTTGTGTCTGCTATATTGATAAGCTTTCCTTACCAAAACTCTTGAATTTGCTATTATTCAATTTGATTTGCCTCTTCCTTTATCTTTACCTAGCTTCTTACAGACAATCTACATAAGAAAAAAATAGTTTGCCTTATTTAGACATAGGCTTTAGTTATTTGTTAACATTTCAATGTATACTATTTTCTGATATGAAAATAGAAGAAAAACATTACATTTCTCTCTAGGAAGGAAATTATTACTAAAATTTTCAAAAGCAACATTCCCAATATAGTTAATAATTCATAAAAAAAGCAAATCAAGGAACTAAAGATAAGAACAATGCATGGTGTCTAGAAGACATCATTTATGCAGCTATTTAAATGCATATAATAAAAGTTGAAGATATCTCTGTGGTTTCTGAACTGAAAGAGTTCTCATAAAAGTCCAAAAGTATTCATAAACACAGAGCTCCCATTTTAATGAAAGAGGTTTTTTGAGGAATCATAGAATAGTGTTGTATCATCCATACATAAGCAACATGGCAGCAGCAGCTGTAGCTCGTTTTTATCCCAAAGCACTCACTTTAACAGCTGAGCATTAAAACATTGATTTTGATATTGAGAAAACCACATTTGCTAAGTTCCATGTCCAAAATATTTCAAATAAGCTATTATAGAATAAATAATTTAAATCTCTCTATATGCATTTCAAAAGGGTAAAGGATTTTATGCCCACAAAAAAATGCACGTTTAGTATAACAGCAGAACTATTATCCAAAAGAATACAAAATATTTCCCCTACACCTAATTTAGACCCCCTTCCTTTAGCATAGGGCTTTGTAAAACTGTTTGATTATTCAATAATCAACTTTCAACCCAAAGTTATTACTTCTTTAACTCTTTGAAAGAAACTTTGATATAGTTGTTCTTAATCTAATTGGCAGCTATCAGTTAAATAAACCATTTGATTGAGACCTTAAATGTAAATAATTTTCCCTAACCATCTGTTAATAGAAGTCAGTTGATGAATGTTAACTGTAACATCCTTAAGAGTCGGTGGCCTTTCATTGCCCGTATCTTCCACATATCCCTGTACTCCAGAGATATGTCAATTGAAAATAGCTGGATAGTGGTCGAGATTTCTTCATAAGTCCTCTTGTCTGTAGTAGGTATTTGTTCTGTGTTCTTGAGCTTGATATATGGTCGTAGAATCAAAAACACACATTCATCATAAAGGAAGTTAGTGTTTTATCTAGGAGCTATAAGTTTTCTGGTAAGTACAAAAGGAAAATAACAGCACCCAAGAGAGAAAGTGAAGGAAGAAAGATGAGGAGCTAGCAGTGGGTAAACTAAACAAAGCATTATAAAGTACTACACAGGAGCAATTCATCCAGCATCGAGGCTACAACCATGTTATCTTTTCATTTTCAAATCCTTCTTATCCCTCCTTAAGGGCCTACTACATGACCTTACAGACAGTAGATACTCAGTCAACATTCTCCAACAGTCGGCCATTCCAACCACTTGCACATTTCATGCTTGGGGCATGTGGTGAGAAAAAGGACAGTGGATGAGAGCTACACACAGAGAAGGCTCTTCCTCTCTTCACACTTCTGATTGTCTTCCTTGGAGCC
Source organism: Trachypithecus francoisi (assembly GCF_009764315.1). Lineage (NCBI taxonomy): Eukaryota > Metazoa > Chordata > Mammalia > Primates > Cercopithecidae > Trachypithecus > Trachypithecus francoisi. The sequence continues at coordinate 71,071,752 of NW_022681453.1, read as the reverse complement.
TCCATTTTTCCTGTGTCCAGACTTTGGTATTCAGTGTGGGCCCATTGTAGTGTCTGGAAAAATTTATTTATTTCACAGCTCCTGAACAGAACTAGCATTCAGTTTCCAAGCTGGAATCACAAGAGAAATATGAAAGCTAACTGCACATAGTATAAATAAACATGGTATGGGAACATGAGAGCAGAACACAGCGGCCTGACATAGACGAGAGAGACAATCCAGCATAACAAATAGTAAGTTGTGCTTTGCCTGTGGCATTTTCTGGCTCCATCAATAATTATATAATACAACAGTCACTGATTTCTCAGCCCTGGATCAATAATGGGTTTCACATCCCCTCCAGAGCTGGTTGTTGACCAAGGTGCTTGCTCAGACCCCCACCTCATCTATGGCAAAAATCGATTCTTGCATAACTGCTTGTGTGCTTGGAATGTCAGCATCAGAGCAATGGAGAAATGTGGTGTTTAAATAGCACTGCAGAACTCATAAAGATTTCATATCTGCCCCATAAGCCCATAGAGCTCAACCAGTAGCTTCAAAGGAAAGTTCCCAACCCAAAAGATACAATACAGTGGGACTTTCCAAAGAAAAAACAACAGCAACAACAACAACAACAACAACCACAAATATGTAGCGCACTCACAGGTTAAGAGCAGACTATGGAAGGAAATCTGTTTCATCTGTCCTATGATTAACATATCCCATATTCTAACAGGTGAGCTGACATTCTTACTACAATGGGATGGTAGTGTCACAATAATATTGGGATGGACTTTCTGAGGTATAGCCCAAAAATATCCATCACAACTGAGGCTACATCAAAGGACGGTCACATCACATCATAAAATATATTTTTAAAAATGTAAAGAGGCTCTATTTCTTCATACAAAGTAGCATATTTTCAAGTCAGGAATTCTTTGATAAACGACACTAGTTGTGTGTACTCAACACACACACAAAAAGGAGATATGACAATCATTGTTTTAATCTGATCAAGGCAGATTACCAAACTGGATAATATAGCTTAAGAAGGAAGGTGTACTGAAATATAACCAAAGTAGGTTATAAAAATTGAAATTTCCTGTTTGGTTGTCTGCTTTGATTTCATTAATTAGACAATGGTCTGAATTCTTCTTCACTAGTAAAGTTGTATACTGGTAGTATATAAATGAGGACAAAATTGTGAAATGGGCTTTTTTAAGCTTCTATTGCCCTGTCTTTTACAGGGTCACTCTAACTGGTGGCCATAAAAATGTCAGAAGAATGTATCACAGACATTAAGAACCTTAATTTTGCAGTTTAAAAAAAGTGGAACCCAGAGAGGCTGAGTGTGTTACCCAAGATCAGCAATAGCCCCAACATCTCATGGATCCAGGAACCACGTGTTATGCACTGCGCCAGAGCTCCTGCTAAGATGACAAGTATGTTTTTGGGGTTCTAGAGGCTATGCCCCTAAATTATCTTCACTGAAATGGAGTAAATATTTGTGCCTCTCTGAAATTCATATGTTAAAATCCTAACCCTCAAAGTGATAGTATTAAGAGGTACGGCCTTTGAGAAATCAGATCATGAGGGTGGAGCCCTCATGAATGGGATTAGTGCCCTTATACAAAGGACACCAGAAAACTCTTTGACCCTATTTTTGTTATGTAAGGACACAGCAAAAAAGAGCGCTGGTTATGAACTAGGAAACAGGCTCTCATAAGACATCAAATCATCTGGTACCTTGCTCTTGGACTTCCCAGCCTCCAGAACTGTGAGAACTATGTTTATTGTTGAAGCCATCAGTCTATGATATTCTGCTACTTCCCCTCCTCATATCATTTTTTTGAACATTTCCCTATTGTCATTAGGAAATACAACTAAGCAACACTGAGCCTAATTTCACAAAAAGGTGTTTATGGTGGTCAAAGCAGTATCTTCTGATCCTTTCCCTCTCACCTTCCCACCCTCATACCACTTTTCTACCTATAGAATTAACCAAACTTAGCAACTCCATTCTTTGAGTTGCTTGGAACAAAATCTTTAGATTCATACTTAATGCTTCTCTTTCTTGTATTCCACTCATCCCAACCATCATTAAATACTAGCAGCTCTACTGTCAACCTCTGACCATTTCTCATCACTTTCACTGTTATCACATTGGTCCAAGTTACCATCATATGCACCTGAGTTAACTGAAATAACTTTATAACTATACCTAGTAGAGGGTGTCACTGCTTTGACTTTTGCCACACTCTTTCTTACACCCAAGTTATTCTCATCCAATAGCCAAAATTATCATTTTAAAGCCTAAATCTGAATATGATACTTTTCTACTTAAAACCTTCCAATTATTCTCTATCTCACTCAAAAAATTCATACCTGACAATTGTCTATAAGGCCCTATATAATCCTATTGCTCTAACTTCATCATCTATTCACCCACTAGTTCACTAGGAGCTGGTCATATAGTCTTCTTGCTGTTCTGCAAATACACTAAGCATGCTCTGGCCTCAATGTTTTTATAATCACGGTCCCTTCTTCCTGGGTCACTTTTCCCTCAGATGCAAACATAGCTGGTACCCACAGCTTCCTCAAGATGCTGCCCAAATGTCAACTTCCCTTGCTTTCTCTTAAAAAAATAAAACTGGAATTCTAACAGCTACCTCAGCATTTCTTACCGATTTTTCTTCATTACAGTTAACTTCTAATATGCTATATAACTTGATTTTTCTTTTGCATACTGTCTATCCTCCCCCTCCATATGTGAGCTCTGAGTGGTGAGGAGAGAGGATGGGAGGCAGAGAGGTTTTCTTTGTTTACCACTACAACCCCAATACCTAGTATGGCAGCATGTAGCAAATGTTTAATTAAAGTTGATTGGATAAATTAATGAATAATAAGAGAAAAGTCAGATTTCAGGTAGGGAGGTTCAGGGGACAATTTGGGGCAAAGGAAATCTGCTTTGTATCCTGTTCATCATCTCCAGATGCATATTCTTTCACGAACAAGGCCAAAGGTTGGTTCAAGCTATTCAAGTTATCTCAGTAAATCAGGTATCTGGTCTCAAATAAATGTTGGCGATAATCTGATGCGAAATAGTGTTCTTAGACAGGATAAAATTTAGGGAATGGGCATGGTGCTGTTTAATCTGAAATAGCTGGAAAATGGTTCATCATTCTTTCCTGTGCTGCCACCACCCAGAAAGCTTGAATTAAAAGTAAGTATTTCCTCTCTGTTAGCACTCCCTGCCCTTGAGACACGAGTTTGCAAAATCATGGAATGAAGGCCTGAGGGAATGAGAAGAAAGTCAGAGAGCCTCATTGAGGAACAACATACGTGATACTCTGACTTCCTACCCTCTCCTTATGATTCCCTCGAGATCTGTTGAGGCCTTTGCTCCCCTCACTTTACTCCTTGCCGTCTGCTATCCCTATGTCTAGTAAGGTCAGGAGCAGCTGAACTGGATGAAAGGATACTTCACATTGAGAATCAGGATTAGATACAGCAATTCAATGCCTTACCAAAGTGCCCAGAGAACCCTTATGTTTGAAAATAATTCACAACAGGTACTGAAAATTCAAAGGACTTATATTACAAATGCAGCATCTGAGCCACACTCTTATACAGCTGGGCTGATTATGTAGTCTAGAGAGCAGGAACTGATCACCATGGGCTGTCCAACTGGGCAAAGAACAAATGATGAATGTGATATTAACACTGTCCAACTGCATGACCTCAAAGGCTCCCTTTCTGAATGTACCCTTAGTCTGTTTGCACAAAAGCAGACTGCAATAACAACTAAAGGTTTTCTTTTTAGTTTCTTCTTTAGGCATGCACTATGGAACAACATCAACAAAAAGGAGCACCAGCAGGAAGAAACTAACTAATGTACAGTCAGCAAAAAAGTCCAGATTTTAGTGCATTTTTATTCACATCCTCATAGAAAGAGAATACAAACTGTATTTGACACAAGCAACTCCCTGCAAACTTTAATTACAGCACTTGGAAAACCTTACATGTAAAAGTAATTAAAAATAAATTGTTCCCTGGGAAGAAATAGGCTAATTTGAACTGTGGAACTTTATTTTTTCCAAGAAATTTCACAAGTGAAGTTGGTGTCATGTAACTTGCCAGGTAATAAATAGCGATAAGAATAAAATCCCAAACATCTTCAGAGTTGATAGGTGAAATTTAAAAATTGGTCATCAGGGAATCTAGCACATTGACAAGGTAAAGGAAAAGACATAGTTAGTTGAATTTCAAAAAGTCATACAGCAATTGTTGACTCATTGGGAATTATCTAGAGAAGGTAAAGAGACAATCTTAAAGCTAAATAGAAGGGCCATTATTCTATTTTAACAGCCTCTCAGGCCACTGGGCGTGACTTATATTGTCAGTCCTTCTGTTTTAAAGACCCACATGCTCAAACACAAACAGATAAGTAAGTCTACTCTTGAAAACATTTAAGTACCAAGAATTTAGCCTCATTCCCACATTTACCCTAACAGAGTTCATCAAAGATAGGGCAGATCAGCAAAAACAAAAGTAAAATTTTAGAGGATGTGGGAAGGTGTTGCTACTCTGGATGATTTGGGGTACAAACATGGGTCTGGAGTAAAGTTTCAGACAGGCTCAGAATCCTCCCTCTGCTACTTGGCTTAAATGTGACTAGGTTCTTCATTCTGAACTTTATGGATCCTTGACTTTAACTTAAGAAGGAAGGCGTACTGAAATAGATTTGTCTGCCTTTGAGATGAATCAAATTTTGGCACTAGAATAGTCTAAAGAATTACATAGTTTTGTTCAAATTTACCTATCTGGGTTCTAAGGAATGTTCTATTTTTAGGTAGAAATAGATTTGGCAAACAAGTAGAACTAGTCAATGGTCATTGGGTCCACATTTGGCATCACTTTATATACTTTGATGTTTGAAAGGCTTTATCACACCACATTGAGGTGTCCCATCCTCATATATCATAGCCTTCATTGCAGTTATAACCATAATTGAATAACTGTGTGACTGAAGCTCTGTTTGTTCACTACCTCTTCCAAGATGCTTAGAAAAATGCCTGGCAAATAATACTCATTATAAAAGTAATACCTGGATAGATGGACACAAGAATGGAGGATGAAGACAGTTTCTCCTCATTTATGCAATTATTCCCAGTGACAACTGAGTTATCACTTTAGGGCTCTCTAATAAAATAAGAGCTCAGTTTTAAAGTAGGAACACTGTCACCTAAGTCTTTAAGTGTGGAGGCAAAAGTCCTTTCCTCTGTCTGTGCTACTCCCTCTATGGTTACGCAGGCCATACATAAACGTACAGCCATAGTTATAATGGCGCATATCTTTTTGTGCTGAGAATGCTCACAAGAAGTCCCAGCTGTTCACATGCAAGAGACTCCATTATTTTCTACAAAACTCATTTGAGTGGTATGGTGAAATGAAACAAATGTGTACTATGCTGCTTTTGAAACCAGAGATTTGATGCCAACTTGGTCTCCCACTCCTTGTAATAAGTGAGAAATATTACTTACTATATTCTTAGCTTTCATTGCTCCATGTACAAATATGGAGACCTCATTGCAGGGGGATGGGGAAGATCAACTGAGATTATTAAAGAAAGGCTTAGCAAGTATTACTGATAGTCAGTCATTAAACAAGTATCATCATCAACTATTAGTAGGTTCATGTACTTCTCCTGGACACAGGAGAGATAGCATAAGCTAGTGTATGGGTTTTACTTCCCACATTTGTAACTGTCTATGCTAACTCTTTTGGAAATCAGATTATTTCTGGAGCTCAAATGTCACTCAAAACAAATGTTCAAGGCAGTAAAAATCAAGTCTAGAGACTCATGATGTTGGAGTCCAAGATCAGAGACTATGAAAGATGGAGTCAGATTAAGGACTGATTTTAGTGTACCTATACATGTGTCAAGACACTTTGTGAAACCCCGTCTCTACTAAAATATACAAAAAATTAGCCGGGCGAGATGGCGGGCGCCTGTAGTCCCAGCTACTCGGGAGGCTGAGGCAGGAGAATGGCGTAAACCCAGGAGGCGGAGCTTGCAGTGAGCTGAGATCCGGCCACTGCACTCCAGCCTGGGCGACAGAGCGAGACTCCGTCTCAAAAAAAAAAAAAAAAAAAAAAAAAAAAAAGACACTTTGCTAGCATGCTCGTCTGCCTTTGTAATCCAAGATACCACATCCCAAGACTAGGTCTCATTATCAAGGAAACTATTACTTCACCATTAATAAGGAAAGGTGTGTCTTGGCAAAATAAAATTCATAGTCCCACAAAGCACACATGCACAACATTCAATCAAATGATGCAATGTTATTTACAATCCTTCAGAGAGGAGTCATTCATGCAGGGACCATGGGCTCAAAACTGATGGTGCTGTACAACAACTATGGAGTAGCCAAATACTCCATCCATCTAAAAAAGCACAGACTGTGAAGCTCCGTAATTTACTAGTGGAGTAATGTTAGACAAGTCACATAATTAATCTGAGTATAGTATCTTCATCTCAAAGGACACAGGAAGAAATCATGCCCATTTTGCAGTGTCTCATGAAGAATAAATAATAGGCAAAGTATTTATTCTATGGAAAACATCCAATAAAAATCTTCAGTTACATTTATTCTTGTCCTATGCTTGTTATGATATGAAAAAAGAGTATTTGTCCCCACAAAATTCATATGTTGCAATCCTAACTGCAACATATGAAAGTGGACCCTTTGGGAGGTGATTTAATGATGAAGGTAAAACTCTCACAAGTCAAATTAGGCCCCAGAGAACTTCCTTTCCCGCCCACCATGTGAGGATACAATGAGAAGGCATCATCTATTAGAAAGAGAACCCTCAACAGGCCCTGAATCTGCTTCCACCTTAATATTGGACTTCCCAGTCTCCAGGACTGTGAGAAATAAATTTCTGTTGTTCATAAGATACCCAGTCTAAGGTATTTTGTTAGAACAGCCCACATGTACTATGACAGAAATTGGTACTGAGAATTGGTCAAGCTGCTATAACAAATACCTAAAAGTGTGGAGGTGACTTTGGAAGTGGGTAATGAGTAGAAGTGAAAGACTTTTGAAGTGCATGCTAGAAAAACATATGGTACAGTGAAAGGCCTGAAAAGGGCAATTCTGATACAGGCTTAGAAGAAGAAGAGAGCTAAGGAGAAAGCTTCAGTCTTCTAAGGGATTACCTAAGTGGTCACGAACAGACTATTGGTAAAAGTATGGACAGCAAAGGTCATTGTGATGAGATCTCAGATGGAAGTGAAGAACATGTTATTGGAAATTAAAAGAAAAGTGATGTTTGTTACAAAGTGGCAAAGAACTTCACTGAATTGTGTCTGTGTTTTTGTGTTTTGTGGATGGTAAAACTTGAGAGCAATGAAATAAAATATTTGGTGGAGGAAATGTCTAAGCAAAGTGTTAAGGGTGCAGCATGATTTTTCTTAACAGTAACATGCCAGAAGATAAAATGATTTAAAGATGGCATCTATGAATCAAAAGGGAAGCTTCCTGTTGATTAAAGATTTGAAAAATTATCAGCCTGGCCATATTATAAGAAACGAGAAAGCTTGTTAGGTGGAGAACCAACCAACTATTTAGTATGGATCTATGGAATAGCGTTTAGTATTCATCAATACAATGGAAGAACAACCCAAAGACATTTCAGAGATCCCCATGGCTGTCCCTCTCAACACAGGCACATTATAAAATGGCCTTAGGGATAAAAAGGTATTTGGAGTCCTTGCTCTCCTAAATTCTAACTGTTCACTGTAGATTATCTTAACTATCCTTCTAGAAGGCAAGTAGGTAAAGTTCAGTAGCATCCATGCAGTGTCATCTGCACCAGGGCACTGAGTGCAGGAGGTGTGTAGGAATGTTCACCTTTGCCTAGATTGCAAAGGATGGAGTCACTCAAAGACTCTGGTTCTCCATTAAGGCAGAGAATGAGTGAGAGGGTAGAGTCACTACAGACAGTTCATACTAGGACAATGCCTAATAGAGCCATGGGGAAGAGGCTTCTCCCACCACCTCAGACCAGTAGTTACCAGCATGCCATTCTTGCCTGAGAAAGTGCAGGCACAGGCCCATAATCCTTGACAGCTGCTGTGTGGGCTGTACCCAGCAAAGCTATAGAGGTGGAGTCACCCAAAGCCATGGGTGCAATGCTGCCTGAAGCCTTAGATGCTCCACCCCTGCCAGGCAAAGCTGCAAAGGCAGGACTTCTGCTCCAGTGGGCCTGGAGGGTAAAAGGTCAAAGGTCATTCTGAAGCTTTAACATTTAATGTTGTTTGCTCTGTTGGGTTTTGGACTTACATGGGACGGACCAGTCACTTCCTCCTTCTTTCCTGTTTCTTCTTCTTGAAATTGGAATGTCTTCCTATCTCATCATTGTATTTTAGAAGGACATAAAGCATATGATTCCATAGCTTCAAAGCTGAAGAGCAATTTGCCTCAGAATAAATCATATCTTGAGTTTCATCTATATCTGATTTAGATGATATTTAGTTAAAACTCTGGACTTCGTACTTTTGAGTTGCTGTTGGAACAAGTTAAGAGTTTTGGAGTAACTGGGATATAGTGAATATATTTTGCAAGTGAGAAAGACATGAAATTATGGGGCTAGGGGAAGAATGTGGTGGTCTGAATGTTTGTGTCCTAGCTCCCCACTCCAAATTCCCTCAAAATTCATATGGTGGAATCTTAACACACAAGGTAATGGGATTAGGAGGAAGAGTCTTTGGGAGCTGATTAAATCATGAGAATGGATCTTTTGTGAATGGGATTAGTGCCCTTAGAAAATGGGCCCTGCACTCCAGCCTGGGTGACAGAGCAAGGCTCCATATCAAAAAAGAAAGAAAATAGACCCTGGAAATATGTGTTGCTCCTTCCACCATGTAAAAAACACAGATAAAAGTTACCATCTATGAGAACCAGCCCCACAACAGACCCCAAATCTGCCAGTTCCTTGATCTTGGAATTTCTAGCCTCCGGAACTATGAAAAATAATTGCTACTGTTTATAAGCTACCCAGTTTACAGTTTTGTTTTGTTTTTTTGCTATAGAAACCTGAATGACTAAGATAACTCTGTGAATGCCTGACCTAAAGCACATCTTAGAGCATGTAGTTGATCAATATCTGTTTGTATTTTTAAAAATTACCTTCATTTGTTGGAACATATTTTTATAAGTGAAGGTTTGACTTTGCACCACAAAACTGGTATCCACAACAATGACAACATGACTGAGGAAACACGTGCTGTTGTTCACAAAATGGATGCCTCCATAAGTGACCATAATATTTGGTGCCAATAGGGCACCAGAACCACCCATCAGTATCAGTGCACTCTCTTTAGAGGTGTGCTTAGCAACCTCTTTTCTGAAGGATTTTTTTTGGGGGGTGGTGGTAGGACCCAAGAAATTACATATGTTTAACATCTAAGCAAGATAATGTTACTATAACAGTTTAACACTACTACAAAAGAGCAAAATCAAACATAAAATAATTTGTAATAACACTGTATTTAGTTGTCACAATAAGGATTGACCTACAGTTGATATGTTTCTTAAATTATACTTGTTTATACAAATACTAGCCTAAGTTTGGACAAATTCAATTAACTTGTACAGCATCTTTTAGAAGACAGTCAAAGGAAAAGTTTATAAATCAAAATAAGAAACAAAAGATAATGGTGAAAAAATCTTGATAACCACCTTGATGGAAATAAACCCTATCACAGATAACCAAAAATCAATTTATACTTGGTTTTCTAAGGGCTGTACTCATGCTTACACATATATTTATACACTTATATTTACTATTTATTATGTTAGCTAGTATAAATTAATATAAAATATGTAATATTTAATCATTAATATAATTAATATAAATTATATAATTAATATGATTAATATACAATATGCAATACTTAATCATTTTTAATATATTAAAGATAACATCTATCATATTGGAAATATATGTTCCAAATTTGTGATATTACAATATATTTTAATGTTATGTTGTAAAATGTTGAACTAATTACTTTTACTCTCTTGAGAACTCACAGCCCTTCACTCATACTATAAATGTCTAGTTTTTTCCTTTTTCCCCCCTTTTCATCACTTCTATTTCCTTGTTTTATAAATATCTGAAGAATGTATTTCCTAGACATTTATACAGAGCCATCTCACAGTCACACTTGTTTTTAAACACACTGCTTCACACTTTCTATGGGACAGGTTAATGATTATTTTTGGTTTTAGATGCCATCTGTTAGAACTTCTGCTGGACCAAAGATCCTGTTTATGTCAACAAATTACTTAATTAAGCAAAATAGGTGACAACAAGGATGAGTTTTTGAAAATGATGTGGATGTTCATAAACACTATATAATTCAATATTATTCTTTATTTGAATGAAGATAGAAGTGCCTGAGGTGCAGGTAAAAGGATACCAGCAAGATCCCCCCACAAAGGTGGGAAGGAAAATGGTCGAGTATCCAGGTTGAAGGACTAGCTGTAGGTCAAAGGATGGACACTCTTTCCTCTTCCATTAGAAGAAAAGAGATTCTTCTGTAGATGAACCAAAGTCTTGCCTGAGCAAGCACTCACTGAGTCTTTCCTGTGCACCAAGTACAGCATTGCCTGTTATGTGACAGGCCACTGAGATGAAAGGTGCCTCAATGTTCCTGTGCAGCTACCTCATGGCTTCTCTAAATCCATATTCACTGGACACTGGACTTGACTTAAGGCTACTCTGCCTTACTCCCAGAACACTGTTTCTCATGTAATACATGACTCCATGATAGCCTTGCATATTCGATAAGGACAAAATTCCGAGTGCCTCCTTAAAAATCTTATTTTTGTAAAAAGATGTCCACAAAATATAATTTCATCTCAATTGAGAAAATTTTCTAATTCTGACAGCTTTTCAAATAATATTTCTTGCAATTTAACATGTCCTTTGGAATTTCTATAATTCCTATATTATTCTATGTTACTATAGAAAACTCTTGGATTTACTATAATTCTAATAATATTAAAAGAATAGACTTTAACTTCATTATTATCAATTGTTAAGCCTAACTATTCACAAAAATAATGCATTCTGTTTAAGACAGGACTCCTCTTGGTTCAAAACTAGCTTCTTGGTTAGCTGTATTCCTAGATATTTCATTTTCTTTTTAGCTGTTGTAAGTAGGATTGTGTTCTTAAGTTCACTCTCAGCCTAGATATTGTTGGTATATAGAAATGCTACTGATTTTTGTACATTGATTTGTGTCCTGAAACTTTACTAAAACAGTCTATCAATTCTAGGAGCCTTCTGGCAGTCTTTAGGATTTTCTAGGCATAGAATCATATCGTCAGAAAAGAGAAATAGTTTGACTTCTTCTTTCCTATTTAGATGCTTTTTATTTCTTTCTCCTGACCAACTGCTCTGCCTGGGACTTCTGGTATTATGTTGAATAGTAGTGGTAAGAGTGGGCATCTGTATTAGTTCATTCTCATGCTGCTATGAAGAAATACCTGAGACTGGGTAATTTGTAAAGGAAATAGGTTTAGTTGACTCACAGTTCTGCATGGCGGGGGGGCGGGGAAGCAGGAAACTCATAATCATGGTGGAAGGCATTTCTTCACAGGGTGGCAGGAGAGAGAGCAAATGCAAGCAGGGGAAATTCCAGATGCTTACAAAATCATTAGATTTCATGAGAACTCTCTATCACAAGAACAGCAAGGGGGCAACCGCTCCCATGATTTAATTACCTCTACCTGGTCCTGCCCTTGACATGTGGAGATTATTACAATTCAAGGTGAGATCTAGGTGGGGACACAGCCAAATCATACCAGCATCCTAATCTTGCTCCAGTTCTCAATAGGAATAGTTTGAGGTTCTGCCTGTTTAGTATGATGCTCGCTGTGAGTCTGTCATAAATGGCTATTATTTTGAGGTATGCTCCTTTGATGGTTTTATCATGAAGCGATGTTGGATTTTATCAAAAGCTTTTTCTCCATCTATTGAGGTGATCCTGTGGTTTTTACTTTTGATTCTGTTTATGTGATGAATCACATTTATTGATGTGTGTATGTTAAAACAGCTTTGCATCCCAGTAATAGAATCTAGTTGATTGTGATTGATTAACATTTTGATATGCTGCTGGAATCCATTTGCTAGGAATTTTACATCTATGTTCATGAAGGATATTGGACTGAAGTTTTATTTCTTCATTATGTCTCTATCAGATTTAGTATCAGACTAATGGTGGCTTTATAAAATGAGTTAGGAAAGAGCTCTTCCTCCTCAAATTTTTGAAATAGTTTCAGTGGGATTGAGAGTTCTTTGTGCATCTGGTAGGATTCAGGTTTGGATCCATCTGGTCCAGGGCTATTTTCAATTGGCAGATTCATTATTATTGATTCAATATCCAAAGTTGATACTGGTCTATTGAGGATTTCAATCTCTTCCTGATTCACTCTTGGGATAATATGTGCTTCTAAGAATTTATCCATTTCCTCTAGTTTTTCTAATTTGTGTGCATAGAGTTGATCATAGTAGCTTCTGAGGATCTTTTGTATTTCTGTGGGATCAGCTGTAATGTTACCTTTTTCATTTCTGATTGTGCTTATTTGGATCTTCTCTTTATTTTTCTTTGTTAATCTAGCTAGGGGTCTATAGTCTAGCTAGGGGTCTATCAATCTTATTTATGTTTTCAAAAAACCAACTCTTGGTTTCACTGATTTTTTAAATGAATTTTTCTATGTCAATTTCATTAAGTTCCTCTCTAATTTTAGTTATTTCTTTTCTTTCGCTAGTTTTGGGGTTGATTTGTCCTTTTTTCCTAGTTCCTTTAGGTGCAAAGTTAATTTGAGGCCTTTCTAATGTGTTGATGAAGGCATTTAAGGCTATAAACTTTCCTCTTAACATTGCTTTGGCTTTATTCCAGAGACTTAGGTAAGATGTGCCCCCATTTTCATTAAATGCAAATAATTTTTAATTCAAGAGTAAGTTTTTTAATTTCTCTGTATTTGTGCAGTTTGGAGAGATCTTCTTGATATTGGTTTCTATTTTTGTTGCCCTATGGTCTGAAAATATGCTACTATAATTTCAATTTTTTTAATGTATTGAGGCTTGCATCATGGCTGAGCATGTGGTCAATCTCAAAATATGTTCTATGTGTAGATGAGAAGAATATTCTGTGGTTCCTGAGCATAATGCTCTGTAGATGTCTATTAGTTCCATTTGGTCAAATGTCGAGTTTAGGTCTAGAGTTTCCTTGTTAGATTTTTGCCTCGGCCGGGCGCGGTGGCTCAAGCCTGTAATCCCAGCACTTTGGGAGGCCGAGACGGGCGGATCACGAGGTCAGGAGATCGAGACCATCCTGGCTAATACGGTGAAACCCCGTTTCTACTAAAAAATACAAAAAACTAGCCGGGCGACGAGGCGGGCGCCTGTAGTCCCAGCTACTCGGGAGGCTGAGACAGGAGAATGGCGTGAACCCGGGAGGCGGAGCTTGCAGTGAGCTAAGAGCCGGCCACTGCACTCCAGCCTGGGCGGCAGAGCAAGACTCCGTCTCAAAAAAAAAAAAAAAAAAAAGATTTTTGCCTCGATGATGGGTATGAAGTCTCCCACTACCATTGTATAGTTGTCTAAGTCTTTTCACAGGCCAAAAAGAAGTTGTTTTATGAATCTGGGTGCTCCAATTTTGACACATATATATTGAGGATAGTTAAGGCTTCTTGGTGGATTGTTTCCTTTATCATTATGTAATGCCTTTCATCATCCTTCTTAATTTTTATTGATTTAAGGTATGTTTTATCTGATATAAGAACAGTGACTCTTGCTCCCTTTTTTTTCCCATTTGTGTGGTAGATCTTATTCCACCCTTTTAACTCTGAGCCTATGGGTATTGTTACCTATGAGATGGGTCTCTTGAAGACAACATATGTTTGTGTCTTGTCTTTTTATCTAGCTGTCACTCTGTGTCTTTTAAGTGGGGTGTTAAGTGCATTTACATTCAAGATTAGTATTAAGATGTGAGATTTCGATCTGTCATCATGGTGTTAGCTGGCTGTTACATAGACTTGATTGTGTAGTTTCTTCATAGCACCTACAGGCTATGTATTAAGTATAATATCTCTACAAGGAGAAAAACAAAACACTGCTGAAAGAAATCAGAGATGAAAAAGTAAATGGAAAAAAATCATTCATGTTCATGGATCAGAAAAACGAATATTGTACAAATGGTCATACCGTCCAACGCAATTTAAAGATTCAATGCTATTGTTATCAAACTATCAATGACATTCTTCACATACCCAGAAAAAACTATTCTAAAACTCATGTGGAACCAAAAAAGAGCCCAAATAGCCAAAGCAATCCTAAGAAAAAAGAACAAAGCCAGAGGCATCATGCTACCTGACTTTAAACTACAATACAAAGTCACAGTAAACAAACAGCTTGGTACTGGTACAAAAACAGACACATAGATCAATGGAACAAGATAGAAAACTGAGAAATAAAGCTGCACACCTACAACTATCTGATCTTCAACAGGGCCGGCAAAAACAAGCAGTGGAGAAAGGATTTCCTATTTAATACGTCATGCTGGGATAAGCAACTAGCCATCTGCAGAACATTGAAGCTGGACCCCATACTTTTCATCATATACAAAAATTAGCTCAAACTGGGTTAATGATTTAAATGTAAGACTTCAAACTATAAAAATTCTGTAAGAAATACTCTTCTTGACATTGACCTTGGCAAATGATTTTTGGATAAGTCCCCAAAAGCGATTACTGCAAACACAAAAACAGACAATTGGACCTAATTAAACTAAAGAGCTTATGCACAGCAAAATAAACTATCAACAGAGCAAAGGAAAAAGCTACATAATAAGAGAAGATATTTGCAAACTATGCATCTGACAAAGGTCTAATATGTAGAATCTACAGGGAACTTAAATCGACCAGCTCAAAACAAATAACCTCATTAAAAATGGGCAAAGGACATAAACAGACAATTCTCAAAAGAAGAAATATAAGCAGCCAACAAATATATGGAAATATATAAGGATTTGAAATATAAAAAATGTTTATTATCATTAATCATCAGAGAAATGCAAATCAAAACTACAATAAGATACCATTTCACAATAGTCATTAATGTTATTATTAAAAAGTCAAAAACCAACATGCAGGCCAGGCTGCACAAAAAAGGGAATGTTTATACATTGTTAATGGGAAAATAAATTGTAAATGAGCCCAGCTACTGTGGAAAGCAGTTTGGAGATTTCTCAAAGAACTTAAAACACAGCCACCATTCAACCCAGCAATCCCATTACTGGGTATATCTCCAAAAGAAAATGAAACATTCTACCAAAAAGGCACACACGCTTGTATGTTCACTGCTGCACTATTCACAACAGCAAAGACATGGAATCCACCCAGGTGTCCAACAGTGGTATACTGGATAAAGAAAATGTGGTATAGGTACACCATGGAATACAATTCAGTCACAGAAAGGAATAAAATCATGTCCTTTGCAGCAACATTGATGAAGCGGATGGCTATTTTCCTAAGCAAATCAACATAGGAATTGAAAATCAAATACTGCATGTTCTCACTTATAAGTGAAAGCTAAACACTGAGCCCACGTGAACATAAATATGAGAAAAATAGACACTATCAGCTACTAAAGGGTGGGGATATGGGTTAAAAAACTAACTCTTGGGTACTGTGCTGGCTACTTGGGTGATGGGATCCATACTCCAAATACCTGTATCACACAATATTCCCAGTATAAAATCTACACGTGTACCCCCTGTATTTAAAATAAAGTGGAAAAAAAAAACAAAAATATAAGAGGCGCCGGGCGCGGTGGCTCAAGCCTGTAATCCCAGCACTTTGGGAGGCCGAGACGGACGCATCACGAGGTCAGGAGATCGAGACCATCCTGGCTAACATGGTGAAACCCCGTCTCTACTAAAAAATACAAAAAACTAGCCGGGCGAGGTGGCAGGCGCCTGTAGTCCCAGCTCACTCGGGAGGCGGAGGCAGGAGAATGGCGTAAACCCGGGAGGCGGAGCTTGCAGTGAGCTGAGATCTGGACACTACACTCCAGCCTGGGCGACAGAGCGAGACTTCGTCTCAAAAAAAAAAAAAAAAAAAAAAAAAAAAAAAAAAAAATATATATATATATATATATATATATATATATGAAAGAGGCCTCTAAGTGTGACTTATTTAAAAGGTTGACTGTGTTAAGTAATGCCTAATTTAGCAAAATTGTCTGGTATGGGCAAATTTATGGCAATAAACCTAATCATAGTAATTCCAGGGATACTTAAAGTTCTATAGATATACTATGGGACCACTGGCCTAAGTAAATCCAGATAGTAATAGATCATGGGCTTCAACACTAAGTAGCTGCAAAAGCCAAATGTTGAGGTCCTGAATTATGAACAATGAGACTGCCATTATTGAAAAGTTTAATGAAAATGGATTGTATGTAAAGTTTGTAATAGAAAAGAGGAAAGTAGTCTTGTACATAATTATTGTAAACTACTATTTTTATTAGCTAAACAAGATGGAATAAAAGCCCATACTGCTGCCAGTCTACTGTGTGGGATTTTTTTTTTCCTTTTTTGATAGATGGTGATATGATTTGGCTCTGTATCCCTACCCAAATCTAATGTGGAATTGTTGGAGGAGGGACCTGGTGGGAGGTGACTGAATCATGAGGGCAGACTTCTACCTTGCTACTCTCATGATAGAGTTCTCAGGAGATACGTTTGTTTGAAAGTGTGTAGCAACTCCCCCTTGCCATTCTCTTCCTCCTGATCCAGGCATATAGGATGTGCCAGCTTTCCCTTCACCTTCCACTATGCTTGTAAGTTTCCTGAGGCCTCCCCAGCCATGTTTCCTATACAGCCTATAGAACTGTGAGTCAACTAAACCTCTTTTCTTTATAAATTACCTAGTCTGAGGTAGTTATTAATAGGAATGTAAGAATGAACTAATACAGATGGGGTCTTGCTCTGTCACCTACACTGGAGCACAGTGGCACAATCATAGCTCACTGCCACCTCGAACTCCTGGCTTCAGTAGGTCCTCTTATCCTCTTGTCCCAGACTTCAGAGTAGCTAGTTAGCTAGTAGGTAGGACTACAGGTGCGAATAACCATGGCTCTTTTTTTTTTTGGTAGAGATAGGGTCTTGCTATGTTACCCAGGCTGCTCTTGAACTCTTGACCTCAAGCAATCCTCTTGCCTCAGCCTCTCAAAGCACTGAGATTACAGGTTTGGACCATGGTGCCTGGCCTGGCTAGAATTCTTAATACATGGAATTTCTAATGACAACCCTCAAGCCACTAAGAAATGGATTATGAGATAAGAAGGAATAGAAAATAAATAGCCCTATTCCACCCTAATTATTTTTTCTTATTATTCCATAGCAAATTCCAAGACACTAATATATAGGATGATCACATGTTTTAGTGTGTTTTGGACAGTCCTAGTTAATATCTATGATCCCATTGTAATTATTAATAAACTTCATTTTCATTGTCAGAAGTATCTCAGTTGGAATAATAAATTATATGGTCACACTCCCAATAAGCCACTGAAATTACTGAACTCCCTTCAGATTATTCTGACATTAAAAGAGAAAAAATCACTTTGTTAATGTTGCTGTCATTGCTATCATTTAATACCAAGTAAACAGCATTGGGTTGTTGCAGACAGAAATCAATAAAAAGCAATGCTATAAGCCTTCAAAAAAGGGAATAGAACCTCATTGTGGGAAGGGGACTTAGAAGTAAGTAGCATTTCATGTTCACTAAGACATAGTTGAGTGTCTAGACTCAATGGAAATACTGTGGCTTTGGTTTAATGTTTAACTAGTAAGTAAAATCCATATCTACAGAATCCGTATGGACAAGAGATTCATGTCATTGCTGTGATGACTTTTGCCTCCACAACATAAAGGAATTGCTATTTTTCAACTATTCAATCAACAAATTTTTATTAGAAATTGATTATATTTCATCCCCCTGCTTAACTCTGTGGGATACAGAAGCAACCATGGTACTTGCCTATAAAAGTTCATATTTTAATTTGCAATTCAAGACCAAAACAATCACATATACGAAGTGTATAACTATATGGCAGTAACTCTTAGAATTTTAAGAAAATAGTTAAAATACTAAGAAAAAAGCTTTTGAAAAAAGGCTTGAATTTAGACCTAAAGGATGCAAAGACTTCAAAAGATAAAGAGGAATCATGTAAAGGAAAGAATATCTGGTAATGAACATAATTTCAGGAGTGGCCAAAATGAATCTAGTGTTGAAAGGAAATAAAAAATACCATTGTATAGACATGATGGAGCCATGTTCTAGATACATTATTTAGGTAAGGGTTTTTGCTTGATAAAATACATGGTGTCAATATTAAAAATCATCCAACAACTGACGTCTCCACAGTAGTAAAGATTTTTAGGTTTTTCTATACTGCACTCCAAGTCCTTATCAAGATGATGAAAGACATTCAATAGGAAAATATCCAGCACCTTTTTACTTTTAGTCCCAAACAACAGCTATCGTGAACAACAACAAAAAATATGTGATCCGATAAACGATGCATTAATTTGTGATGAAAATATTTCAAAATATGTCACTAGTTTCTTTGAATAACCAAAGAAAGATGTGTCCTGAGTCTGCACTCCCTTTCATTTTTTTTTTACTCCAAACATCACATATCTAGCTAATAATTTCAGCATTCAGGTTCTTAGACATTTTCAAATATGCAGAGGTTATCACACTAATCCCTTGTCTTAAACTTCACTCACAGTTGCTTCCATCAAGACTCACTTGTTCCATGAAGACATTCTCAAATAAACTTATCTGCCTCCAGTCATTAAAATCACTCAACTAAAATAGCCACCAACCCCTCCTCCCCAGATCTCTGAATAGTTACTGTTTTCCAGATAGTAGTAATTAATTGATGGTAGGCATGTTTTAGTCATGTGAGTCTGAGTCTGTGTTCTGTTTCCTCTTTTAGACTGGATCACTGCAAGGGCAGGAAACTATCTTTTATTTTCTTTCACTACCATCATTATGTATTATTATTTAGCATTTAATAAGAAACAATAGTTTATTGTAGAAGAGTACGAATCAGTTTCTCACAGCTGAAAGCAAATAATGGCCACAAAAAAAAATAGAAGCATTAGTACTAGCCAAAGAGATTAAAAATAATAAGAAAACTAAGTATATGTAAAATTTTTAAATCAAAAAGAGAGTAAGAGAAAACAGACTTTAAATAAATGGGGCAGGCATGAAATCAATGACTACTCAACAATGACTAAAATACTAAATTCGGTGTGTTTTTTTTAGTGATACACCAAAGAAAGTAGACTATTAGGAAGTAATGAAGACTGCTAAAATAGCTATTGATGAAAGGTTGGTAAGAAAACACTTGGAACTGCACATTTACAAATTAGGAGTCCCCTGCTAGAACTACTGAACACTCTACAATGGGATAAACTAGGGCTAATAATTGGATGGATTCTTTGACAGTGAAACTTGAGGTGAAAGGGAAAGCAGAATGCTATAGCATTTTTGACACAGAATTATGCTGCTAGTCTACCAAAGACATCGCCAATGAGTTCTGGCCCCATGTAGTATTATTACGCCAGCAAAAATCACGTCCAGGACCCTCTATACCTTCTTTCCATAGTCATCCTTTGTCCATGGCTGCTTTTTCCTGACACAGCACCTGACCAGTGCTTTTCTGCTGTCCTGGCTTACTGGGCCATCAAGTCTATCTTCTCTTCCAGACTTAGAGTTCTTTTCCCTTATCTCTACTTTCTGCTAAGATAATAGTTAGGTATTCTGTTAAACATTAATCCATGAAAGTCAACCTAGTTTAATTCAACAATTTCTATTTCATGGCTACCACATGTCGGGCACAGTAGAAAATGTGGAGCTGAATATGATAGAAACACAGTCACCTCAGCATGTACAGCTGGACAGAAGATGTTCTCACACTTAGCTTAGGCTCTTGAGAATATGCTTTAACTTCTTCTCTGGCCACAATTCAAGGCTTTTGTTACAGATTACCCACACTTTCCCAAATGGTTACTTTCAAATAGCCTGACCTGGTGAGTGCAGTGAGGTTTTGTGTTTGTTTTGCATTTGTTTGTTTTGTGTGGCAAGATGTGGTATTCACATCTCAGCTTTCATCTGTTGTCTTATCTTTATGCTTTGCTTTTCACAGTCTCCCTAAATGCTCCCTTGTTTGCTTATCTTTGCACGGCACTCCCATGTCTATTTTGTTGTTGTCGTTGTCATCATTGTTTTTTCTTTATCATCGGTAATTATGTTGTGATTCTGGATAAAAGCACAATGACAGTTATACGAGGTTTTTGGATGCACATTTTAAATGACCAACACCAGGTGCTATGACACCCACTTGTCACAACAGGATTTCTCTAGGAAAAACTCCAAGACTATTCATATATGACAAAAAGAAGGTTTGAATATGAAAGATGAACATGATATCAAAGTGAATATTTAAGAAGGAAGCTTTGCAGGACAAAGTAAGGAAAACAGCTAAAACTGAATGACAGTTTTAAGTGGGAAAAAATCGAACAGTAGTGTAATAGATACCAAACTCTTCTAGAACTGGAAAAAGCATCATGAGGTTATGTTTGAAGACTTTTGGGGGGTATCCTTTGAATTTCGGAAAACTTATCTCCAAAGTGAAAGATAATTCTTCAGAAAATAAAATGCTTAATTATTTTCCCCTTCAAAGCTGCTGATACATATGTATTCTCTTTCAAATGACAATTTCAATCTATGAGGCAATCAACCAAGGAAAAGGTTTTACATTTCAGCACTATGGGCGAGATAGATAGAAAAAGATTCAAAAACTATGGTTCCCTTCTCTCCAGTAATTTACATATATTCAACAATCTTTTGCTGTAGCAAGACCAATGCACAAATAATTCACAGTAAAATAGTATGGACTATATATGCTATAGATGCATAAGAATAGATAAGCCAAGTTCCATTAATATAGATTTGTATTAAATATTTGTAAAATGGGTAAATGAACAAATAAATAAATGAGCAGATTAGGGTGATTGGGTTCAGTCTTGAGTGATGGTTAGAGTTTGATGAAGTAGAGCTGGTAGGGTTATTTTACATGTACAAGAATTTACCAGAGCAGAGGCCATGAGCAGGGACAAGAATGGGGGAAAGAGATTGTACTTTTAAGGGGCCAAGAAAACAAGCTCAAATGGAGAAAAATGTCTCAAGGCATGAAGAACACATGTACATTTCTTATAATTATAAAATCTTTAAAAAAGAAATCTGGAGTATAAATTTGTATTATTATAGTAATAATTGAATTATCCCAGGGTAATAATTCACAAGCTTAATGACTTGAGTACCCAGAATAATGCAGCAGGAAAAATAATATGACTATGACTAACTTTATCCCAGTCATATTTTATTGGATATTAATTTTTATTCATTCACTTTTTGATCCCACATTCTCTGCTGTCACTCCTTTCCCCTCCCTTTTTCTCCCTTTAGTCTCAGCAACCTTTATCTCTTGGGTATTGCTTGGTTCACCTCTAAGTTTGTCTCTGAACTCTAGGCTATTAATCATCATAGACTTTATCTGCCAAGGCTTTCTGGACTAATTCTTCTCGATCTTCATGTCCTTCACTCACTTATGGCCAAAATGTACAGCTTCAATAGTACTACCACATAACATGTATGCAGAATGCTAGCCTAGGGAGTAGGCAGGTGTTCCACCTTTATTGGGTACCGTGAACTGTATGTTTCTTGGTTCTTTTCTTCTGCCATTATAATGAAGTCTTAAAGTGCTATCTGACTTACATGTTGTTGGTGATACTCTAGAAACTACCCATGATTCCTCAAAGCCACATACTGTTAATAAAAGGGATAAACATTGAAAGAAGTACTGCATGGTTATGTGTATCTTCATTAATATCTCTTCATCCACAGCTTACATAACAATCCATTACCTATCCATCCAGAATCATTTTACATGCCCAATCTTTCCATTTTTGGATGTAACAAAATTATTTCAATTTATTTCTTGATAAGTAAAGGTGTATGGTACTTTAGAAAAGGAACAGAAGTTAGCATCAGAAAACCTATGCTTGAATTTTACCCTCCACTATTTTATGAAACCATCTTACCCTCCAAGTTAACATATGTAAACCTATTAGAAAAAAAATTCTTGCATTTCTACCTCATAGGTAATTGTAATACCAAATGAAAGAAGGGAAAATCCTCAGAACATTCAAAATTTTTAAAAATGTTATTTGTATTTATTTCAAGCTCGGACAATTGTGAGCTAATTTTTAGTCTATTCTCATTAGCCTTCTTTATTTGTAGATATTCTTTAAAAAAAAAAATTGAGATGCATGACCAAACAGATTTCAATGCCCAGAACACATATTAGATATTCAATTAGTATTAGATGGGAAATGGATTAAATACTCCATATTATGATATATCATTTAATTCAGGGTTAATGTTTCTGTGTGTTTATTTTCAATTTCCATCTTGATTTGTCAATATATACAAAGGTTACATCAAAGAGTAGTGTATAAAAACTGCCTGTAACTTTTATGGTACTACTGGATAACTCAACTTATTTATTGATAAGTACAGCCTGTATTTTTTTTCCTAAGTGAATTACCTTTCAGTGCCCACATTGAATATCATCTACCACTTTTCTGCCTACTCACACAGGCTGGCAAGTTCTCCCTGCAGTTTATCTCCATCTGCTTGGCATTTCACTACCTGGAAGAGCTTAGTGTCATCTGCAAACTTGCATAATTCACCATGCATTCCCTCTTCCAAATCATTTATGAAAATGTTAAATAAGACAGGTTCCAGGGCCAGTGTCTAAGAAATCACACTGTTTTCACTTCTCCCTTCAGAGGCACTCTCATTTATCTCTACATTGTGTTTTTCCTTTCCTCTGTTAAAATAAGCTTTGTATAATCACTATATATATGTATACATTCCTTCTATGAACTAAAGATACTAGAGGTTTGGGGATATGAAATTATCCAAAATGTGTTTCTTCCATAAAACTCAGGCACACTGGAGGTCAGACAACTTGGGTAGCAATAAGGAAGCTGAACACACAAGAAATTCTGGGCCCTTCAGACTCAATATTCTAAAAAAGCATGTTTTTATCTGTTTTATACATTGAGACATCAATTTGTGCGGAAAAAAATCTGTAAAAAATTATAGCTTTAAAACCACTAGTCCTGAAAAAAACTGAAATCAAGATCCCAAGGTTTGTGCTTTGCTGTACACTCATCTATGTACCACCAGTGTATTCTTAGACAAGTGACCCAGCCTTGCTGAGAATCTGGTTCCTGAACTGCAAAGCAGAAAGAATGGTCTCTGCCATGTCTCCACGTCTCTCTTGCAGCGTTTGTGAGGCTGAAGTGGTATAATATATTTAAAGGCTGATTGTAGCATTTACTAAGAGTAAGGCTATACAGATGGATATAGTAGAAGGAACAGGGGAACCAGCACTATCAGAGAAACCATAGTTCCCATATTCAAAGGGCCTGAGCTGGGAAAGGGAAATAAAAATGTCAGTAGGCAGTTGATATAATGAGAAAGTGAGCAAAGCAAGGACCTTTGCCTATGAGATTAAATATGAGAGATAAGGGGAGTGAGAGTTTGAAAGAGAAGGGAGGAGGTTGCGGTTGAAGAGTGTAATACTGGAGTTTAATGTTTCTCAGTAAGGGACCTAGAAGCAGGTACCTGTAGTGACGTTGAAATGAAAGATGTAGAATTGAGGAAATAAAAGTGTTATAAATGAGGGTATTGTAAAAATTGTCTAAACATCCTTTTTTCCTCTCAACAGGGGTAGAGAAGAAAAGTGAGATTGGTCCCAAGGTCTGAAAAATTAGAGAATAACCATCAGGATATCCATGAATGGCAGAGTGAGGAGGGTAGAAATAAACACAGTCAAAGAGTAAGAACCTCAAAGGAAGACTTCAAACAGGAGGATGGAGAAAATAGTCTGCAGTCAGAAGATCATTCACCCATGCTTCATGACCCACTAAGTAAGGGTGTACTGGGTAAGTTATGTAATCAAAGGAGTGCCTCAGTTCAAGCATGGCATGCAGATATACAAAGAGTTCAGTGAAAGGATGACAACATGGGAGATTTGGTTGACAAGAGTACAAGGTTTCTAGAGGGCCTAAGCAGAGTTATACTGAGACAATGCAGAGAGCTATGTAAAATCAAAATAAAATGGTAGATGTGTGATGAGAAGGAACTCTGTGACCAAACTCTACGGGGGTGCAAATCATGTTTTGGTATAACATAAAAATATCCTCAGAGAGTAGAGATAGTTGCTGCAAAGTTTAAAAGGGGCATCAAGGGCTCACTTGTTCTAGAAATAAGTTATCTAAATCTAATCCAGATGTAGTAAAGAAATTCTATTGGACCACATTGGTATCCAATTGATACATGCTTTCTGTTTGGTGTAACCCATTTAAAGGTGTCCAAATCAACCAAAATTTGTTGGCTACCAAATATATACTAAGTACCAGTTGCACCTATAAACAAATCAGCCTTATGTGTTCCAGATTTGTTCTAAGATTGTTGTAAAATCCCTTGTTTTCATTTTGGAGGACTTAAGCTTGGTAGGAGAAAGGGTGAACTAAGTTTCTCTTATATTATGAAGGCGTCTTTCACTTCTCCAGACTAAACTGTACCCCCCCACCCCCCACTTCCTAAAAACTCATATATTGATGCCCTAATTCCAAATGTGATGGTATTTGGAGACAGGGCCTTTAAGGTTTAAATGAGGTCATAAGGATGGGACCCCGATCCAACAGGACTGGTGTTCTTATAAAAAGAAGCAGAAGATACACTAGGGACATGCAAACAGAGAAAAGATCATGTGAAGACACAGTGAGAAGGTGGCCATCTGCAAACCAAGGAGAGCAGATGTGGAAGAACCCAAACCTGCTGGAACCTTAATCAGGGACTTCTAGCCTCCAAAACTGTGAGAAAATCATTTTCTGTTGTTTAAGCCACTCAGTCCAAGGTATTTTGTTATGGGAGCCTCAGCAAACTAATACACTCATGTTACCAGTTAGCGCAATTTCTTTTTGATGTTCAAAATTGATGAGGGAACTGAGTCTCAGAGAGGCTAAATGTGTTTCCCAAGGCCACACTGCTAGAAAGCCATGGGTGTGGAATTAAAATCCAGGTCCATCTGACTGCAAAGCCAATGAGCTCTTTGCTGCCATTGGCTCTATTTCTTTTCTAGTGCTAAGGGAAAACACAGCAACCCCCATCTTCCACTAACAATAATAACAATAATAGACCGAGCTCTATATTCATTTTCTTAAAGGTGATTTCAAAGAAGAACATTTGAGAGCTGGATAGACTTAGGACAAAGCTGATCATCAGCCAATTGCTTCTAGTCCCAAACAACAACCACAAAAATAGATATTTGAAAAATGAAATCTATAAAGAAACTGTTCTCTAAAACTACAACGCTTTCATTTTGATTTTGACATTTCGTTTCATTATGAATATAAGTCATGTTCACTACAAAAATGGAAGGAAAATAGAAATGTATAAAATGTTAATGGACATTCACTTTAGGTGTTTCTAGTTTTTCATTATTATAAAACAATAGGGTCACATATCATTTTATGTACTATATGGAATTTTATATAGCTATAGATATTTTAGAATAAACTTGTAAAACTGCTGAGTCAAAGGGTATGTGCATTTTAGATTGATAGGTATTTTCAAAATCGGCTTCTAAACCCTCCAAAGCTAACTTTCATTATATTACCTTCCCTAGGTCCAGCCCCTAGTACCACCACGCAGACTCCACCCAGAACAAAATGGTCTACAAGTAAGAAATTGCTATTGCTTACATTACTTTATAAGAAAGCACTGACATATCCTGAGGATATATCCAGGACATTTCACCATCTTGTAACAGAAAACATAATTCAATTTGAATGTTAGATCTGTGTCTAGAATTCTGTTTAAAACGAACATTAAAGCAAAAATCCTACCATCCTATTGTACTTAGAGTGAACCAGTCTCCACAAACCATGAAATAGTTAAGGCTGATTCATCCCAACCAATCAGTAAATTTAATAAAAGTAGGACAGAAATGTGGATGGAAGCTGATAAGACAGTATGTGACACATTGTAGCAGCCACTGTTAGTGACCTAGATGACACCTATCCCTTCCTCCTCCTAAGAAAGACTTGCTGAGGGCAGCTGTTTGTCTGCCAAGGTAAAGTCTCACTTTCCACCTTTCTTATGTGGTCATATGTCATAATTTTCAGCCCAGAGAAGTAAACAGATGTCTGACATGGACCCAGCAAACACTTTTGCTTTTGTTGATAGAGGGATGAAAATTACTTACACTGAAATCTCCTAACCCACTGCTCCTGCTACCATCACCTTCATCCGTTTTTAATGTGGATATGATATAAAATACTGTAGCCATTTTTGTGAACTTTAAGAGAAATAGCATGAAGAAAAGGCTAGAAGAATCACAGAGATGTTGGTCCCACTATTCTCCAGCATAAGTTTAAGGACGCCTGACAAAATATATACAGCATCTCTTTGTTTAAAATCCTATATTATCTTGCTATTTGATGCTAAAGACATGCTTAATCATGTAGTTATTACATTAACAATGTAAATCTGATAAAGATATTTTTAAAATTGAAATATGATAGTTATTTTTAAAATTGAAATTAAAATGGAAGACATTTAAAATGGTTTCTTTTTTAAAAAAAAGGTTTCAATAATTAGTAGATTACCTTTGTACAAGACTGCTTGTAGCTTTTGGTTGGAAAGTAATGTGATTAAAAGAAGAGGCTGAACTTTAGAATCTGACATACCTACACAAACATTCCATTTTTGCCATTTTCTAGCTTTTGTGATCGGAAGGGAACCCGGTTTCTTAATTTATAATTAAACATAATCAGAAGAATCATATAGGCTTGTTCTGATGATATGTGATGATCACATAGTAGATAATCAACACATGTTGGTTCTTCTCTCATTTCATTCAAAATTTGTATTTTTTATGGAAAAGGCAGCCTTGGTCTACCTCTCAGGAAACAATAGCAGTTTCACATTCTTCACTCTGTTTTATGGCGAAGAGGAAAATAAGCTGATAAAGGACTTTTAAAATCTGAACGATAGATGTCAGGATGTGGAGTAGGAAGAACACTGATTCAAATCAGCCCTTACACTTTCTAGAGATACAGCCCCACAAACTGAAAATTGATGGTCATCATGAAGACTCATGAGATTCTGCAAGATCCTGGCCTAGAGGCTACAACTAGGTTCACTCGATTGTACTTACCAATGGAGAAAAAAAAAAAAAAAACTCAGCAGAAATAGCTAATTCTCTGCCAGCTTGAGCTCCATGGTAATGACTATTAACTAAGATTCTTTTAAGAATAACATAGAATTTGTTTTTTTTTAATGCAGGAATAATCATTCACATTAGTAATTCCAGAGTCATTTAAGGTTGGCAGTTGCTCTGGTTTATTCAAAATTTTTAAAACGCAAGAATAATCATTCACATTACTAACTCCAGAGTTATTCAAGGTTGGTGGTTGCTCTGGTTTATTCACAATAAAAGTACGTCTTTTCTACTTGCTTCGCATTTAAGAACCATGTTTGCAGAATTTGTTTGTTTGTTTGTGTATGAATAAGGTTATACTTACCAAAATACAATTGGAAATATATAATCAGAAAAGATTCTATTAAAATATTTCTTCAAGTGTGTTCTAAGGAACATCAATCCCTCAGTGTGCTTTGGAAAATTTTCTTGTGATTAAACGAGCTTGAGAAATCACTTTATAATATATGGTTCTCTTAAAGATTTTAAGTAACACAGTAATACATTATAGGGTTTGAGAAACTTCATATTTATAGAAACTATTTAACATTTAGCTTAATCCAAAGCCTAGAATTGTCCCAAATGTCTTTGACCATGAAAGGTTGTTCTCCTAGTAATACCTATTAACCTCCTACACCGAGCACATAGCTTGAAATACACTTTGGAAACAGCTATAGAGTTTGGTGGTCATATATTATAATGGTGGCGATACCTATAAAAGCAGAGTCATGTGAAACATACTCCGGTGTCCATTCAGTCTGTCTATGAAGCCAGATGGACCATCAGCTGACATAAATGGGTTACATGCAACCAGACAGAAAGCAGATTGGTGTTAAGATGGTTTTCTTTGCAGTCCTAGATTTGTACCCTATTGTCTTTACTATGTTACTTGGGACAAAAATGTTAGCATACACATATAAGTATATACTTCTACGCAAGCAATTGAAGTATCCAGAAAACAGTCAACACTATATTTGTTCAACCATTTTTAAAAACATTCTCTCTGCAAGGCATGCTGCTGATAAAAGAATAGAATATGTTTGGCTTCTGTGATGTCGAGTCCAGTGTGGAAGAAGGGAGTGGTAAAAGATTTCCCAAAACATGTTTCTCCTGAAATGTAACACCTTGATACCATTTGGCTCTGTGTCCTCACCCAAATCTTATCTCAAATTGTAATTCCCCTGTGTCCAGGAAAGGATCTACTGGGAGGTGAGTGGATCGTGGGGGCAGTTTCCCTCATGCTGTTCTCATAATAGTGAGGGAGTTCTCATGAGATCTGCTGGTTTTAAAAGTGGTAGTTTACCCTGGGCTCGCTCTCTCTCCTGCCTTGTGAAGGTGCCTGCTTCCTTCACCTTCTGCCATGATTGTAAGTTTCCTAAGGCCAGCTATGCAGAACTGTGAGTCAATTAAATCTTTTTTGTTTATAAAAAACCCAGGCTCTGGTACTATCTTTATAGCAGTGTGAAAACAAACTAATACACACCCTCTCAAATGAATAATCCTCACAAAGATGGAAACTTCAGCATAATCTGAAGTTACCATTTGTGAAGATGTGATGTCAATTTTTCTTTGAAATTTATATTTTCATATGATATTTACAGTGTGAGACTTAGTGAGGGAAGATAATATATGTAAAGATTTTACCCAAATGGAAATTGTGAAATGAATTTTGCTATGGAAAGCCAGCTATAATATTGTTTGACATAATAGTTTTATTTTACTATTTTATATTCTATAACAATCATATGTGGATTACAGAATATGGGTCCAAAAGCAGGCTAAATAGTGAGAAAAATTTCTTTTTTTAAAAGAAAGGATGATCATTATTTCATGGGAGTTTGTAATCTAATTGAAAAGACAAGACGTATGGCCATAAAACAGGTAACAACACAAGGGAGATATGATTAAGTACCATGAAAAATGATGAGTGATAAAAGTAGCAGGTGCTATGAGGATTGCAGAAGAAGAAATCGAGTTTCACTATTTTCATGGATATAAAATAACCTAAATTAAAAAATCAACTTGATTTAAGTGGATTTAGCTTGTCATTTCAATTTTGCATGTTCAAGGCTTTATGTAATTGGGACTCTTCTCATTGTTTTCCCAGCTTGCTCACCAGGTAGCCAGTGAGAGAACAGAATAGGCAGTTCTGTCCTTGTCATCTGCCATAACTCCCATTGCAAATCGGGTGACTGTGTGTGTGTGGTGTGTGTATACACACATACACATATGCTACCTGATATGTATTTGCATTTGGGACTGAATATTTTGAGGTTCTCAGATTTAAGGAACTGTGAAAATACCGGGTATCATTATCTAAACTTTCAGTCTGAGGTTTAGCCATCCCTGAACAATCACGGCTCAGCACTGAAAGTAAAGATGTATCTACATAAGCACAAATTGCAACAATAACATTTTGCATTTCTAAAACATCTTCCATTGAAATAGCTCATTCTCAGTGCTGTTTACAAGCATTAATTTAGCCTCACAAGGGAAAGATCATTTGCAAGAAATAGGTTAAGGTTCTGATTTGAGACAGCACAGTTCCTGAAGTCAGTATAAAATACAGGCATTCTCACTCCTTGTCTAGTGACTTGGGGCGAGCCAACCCTTCTTCAATTCCTTTTAAAATTTTGTTTTCAAATGCCAATGAACACACAATAATAATAAATTATAACATGTCATTAGCATAGATACAAAAAATAATGCAGAGAATCTTTTTTTATTATTATTATACTTTAAGTTCTAGGATACATGAGCACAACGTGCAGGTCTGTTACATATGTATACTTGTGCCATGTTGGTGTGCTGCACCCATCAACTCGCCAACACCCATCAACTCGTCATTTACATCAGGTATAACTCCCAATGTCATCCCTTTCCCCTCCCCGCTCCCCATAATAGGCCTTGGTGTGTGATGTTCTCCTTCCCATGTCCAAGTGATCTCATTGTTCAATTCCCATCTATGAGTGAGAACATGTGGTGTTTGGTTTTCTGTTCTTGCCATAGTTTGCTGAGAATGATGGTTTCCAGCTGCATCCATGTCCATACAAAGGACACAAACTCGTCCCTTTTTATGGTTGCATAGTATTCCATGGTATATATGTGTCACATTTTCCTAACCCAGTCTGTCACTGATGGACATTTGGGCTGATTCCAAGTCTTTGCTATTGTGAATAGTGCCGCAATAAACATACGTGTGCATGTGTCTTTATAGCAGCATGATTTATAATCCTTTGGGTATATAACGAGTAATGGGATGGCTGGGTCATATGGTATTTCTAGTTCTAGATCCTTGAGGAATCGCCATACTGTTTTCCACAATGGTTGAACTAGTTTACAATCCCACCAACAGCGTAAAAGTGTTCCTATTTCTTCATATCCTCTCCAACACCTGTTGTTTCCTGACTTTTTAATGATTGCCATTCTAACTGGTGTGAGATGATATGACTCTGTCTATGTTATTACTATCATTTACAAGCTTTTCTCAGGCCTGGTAAAGTTATTTTCTGTGTGCCTGGAACCACTGATAATGAAAACCATTATAATGAAGAGAATAATATTCAAATGTGAGAAAATGTTCAATGAGAAGATGAAAGAAAACATGAAGAAGTTCTGAGCCCCTCACAGGTAGACTTGATTCATGAAAGTCTGTTCTCCAGTTTCTTAATCAAAGTAGTAGCTCATCAACAACTGGTAGAATAGAATAGGAGCAACAATGCTGGGTCAGAC
The DNA here is from genome assembly GCF_009764315.1 of Trachypithecus francoisi. Lineage (NCBI taxonomy): Eukaryota > Metazoa > Chordata > Mammalia > Primates > Cercopithecidae > Trachypithecus > Trachypithecus francoisi. Next base: position 71,040,549 of record NW_022681453.1, on the reverse strand, counting down.
CATCAGAAATTGGATAGTAGTCCTCCGCCAATACCACCGTCCCTATTGCAGCCCAAGGGAATTAAACATTAGAATGTGCCGGGGCAAACAAAAAGTGTAGGTCGAGGAGGAGGAACAGCACAGAGGGACTATGATGATTATCCTTAGCACTTGCAGAACTTTATTATTCACTTTTTTGCTCAATTAAATATAAGGAATTATTATGTATTTTCCATATCAAGTTGCAATGCTAAATGTAGAGATAAAAAATCCTCAAAAAGGCAAAACATACATAAGCCAGAAAGAAACAATAAGAATGGTGTAAGTTGATTAATTCTTTCAATACATTTGGAGCATCTACAACAGGAATGGCAAGAAATTCTCAAAACTGGTGATGCTTTGGAAGGTACAATGGGGAACTCTAGAATTTAGCTGGGATGGCTTTTGATTGTCACAGTAACTGAAGGAACCCTTGGCACTCATTGGGCAGTATCCAGGGGCACTAGATACACTGAATATTCAGGACAGTCTCACCAATAAATAACTCTCCCAACTCCTGCATGACTTTCAAAGATCTCACTGCATGTTTATTCATGGGGGTGAGAAGCCAATTTATAATTGCTTGAGGTTAGACGTTCTCTCCATGTACTAGATTTTATACAAAGAATTATTTACACAGTTTTAATACATACTGAGTTCCCTGAGTGCAAGTCTCATATTAATCAGGACATATTTAACATAGTTTGATTCAGAATTTACCAACATGTGGTCACAATTTTAGAAAATCACATAATGAGTGGCTATGCCATTGCTCTTGAATCACTGAAACAACATGCCACACCCTTCTGCATGTGTACTGGCCGTGTCCAGGTGATACCATGCATACTTGAATGCATCTTCCTACTTTATCACATCATTCTGTGAAGTTATGCCTTAGCATTTTACATATTGAATATTAATACTTTATTTTAATTAATTTCCATAATTTCTTCTATTCTAGTTAACCATGATACTGACTTTAAAAAAATTACATGTGTAGCTAAGTTGTATCATATATTAATCTCAACTCAGAACAGTAAAGGTATATTACATATTAGTTGTTAAAAACAGTATCACATATTGTTATAAACAGTACTGTACATTATTTGTTATAAATAATATAGTATATGTGATGGTTAATATTGTCAACTTGATTGGATTGAAGGATGCCTAGAAGTTAGTAAAGTATCATTTCTGGGTGTGTCTGTGAGGGTGTTGCCAGAGGAGATTAACATTTAAATCAATCGACTGAGAGAGGAAGACCTATCCTCAATGTCTGTGGCCACCATCCAATCGGCTGCCAGTGAAGCTAGAACAAAGCTAGTGGAAGAAGGGGGATAAGCTGCCTTGCTGAGTCTTCTAGCTTTCATTTTTCCCGTGCTAGATGTTTTCTGTCCTTCAATATCAGACTCTGGGTTCTTTGGCCTCGGATTTACACCAGTAGTTTGCTGGTTGGCTCTAGGGCCTTCAGCCACAGACTGAAGGCTGCACTGTCAGCTTTCCTACTTTTGAAGCTTTTGGACTTGGACTGAACCACTACTGGCTTCTTCTTGGCTTGAAGACAGCCTATCATGGGGTTTCACCTTGAGATGGTGTGAGTCAATTTTCCTTAATAAATTATCTTTCATATATACATATATCCTATTAGTTCTGTCCCTCTGGAGAACCCTAATACAGTACTCTATTATTAAAAAGTAAATGTGCCTCTGCTAGGTAGTACAGATAACAGTAGTGGTGAGGACAGGAAATAGAGTGGTTAAAAAGCAAGTGTCAAGTCAATGGGCACAGAAATAAGTCTAAAATTACAAAGAGTACTAAGCCTTACGAAGATAAAGAAGATCATGAATTGAAAAGAGAATAGCAGAAGAGAACTTAAATTGAATAGTCGAGGTTCAGAAAAGGCTTCTCTAAACAAAGATAAAGAGCAACAAGATGTTTATAAGTTGTCAAATGAAGAAAAGGGGGCTGCACTGTGAGTAGAAGGACGAGCATGTATGAATAAATATATGGTCACAATGGGCTACAAGAGAGGAGAAGGGGTTTAATCAGTTTGATCAGAAAACACAGGACAAAGCAGCTTTTCCACATCCCACATTCTTTTGTGCATAATTCCTCCACCTTCCTAAATACATTTTGCTTTAAAAGCAATTCAGATCTCTCCTCAGAATCTATTCAATGAACCCCAAATTTCTCCTGAGAGAAGAAGAAATATAAAGCGTCACTAGAATGTACATTACCTTGCTTAAATGCCTTGAGATAGATTAACTTATTCCAATATTTTCTCTAGGTAAATGCTATCTGAATTGGAAAATTGGGATTTTTACTCTGTACTCTGCATTTAGCATGGTCTTGCCTAAATGTTAAAGCAAATGACTTCTTGCCTAAGGGTTTGAAAATAACAAAGCCAAGCAATATGCATCCATGGCTCCCCTTGGCTCATTCAATCAAAAAAAAAATTAAGTAGTGCTGTTTTCATAACTACCATTGTGGGGACACTTCAGTGTTGAGAGAACAAGAAGCTTATTCCTATTCTCCTAATGTGATGCAGTGGAGAAAATTCAGAGGAGGATTTGTCTCATAAACTGCAAATATGCAGGGGGTGACTCCAATCAAACACCACAAGACTTCTTTGTAAGTGTTTACATGAAAGGAAACCATCTATTTCTTGAGGCCAGTTATCTCTCCATTATGCAATCTCTCACCCACTTGGGGTACAGACATGGAAAAAGTGCAGTTGATTGAAAACCTGTCCAAGAATCTCCTTCCTAACTGTGGCTTACGTCAGAAAAACTGGGAGATGCGCAAACTCTCAAGCTCTCATCTGATAGCATTTTCCTCTCCTTCTACACTTTTATTTTTAACAAAACAAGGAGGAAATGCATTCTTATTTGAGTCTGGGTTGAACAGAATCTTTAGCCTAAGATTTGACTGGCTATGACATCACTGACAGATAGGCTAATTGGGATGGGGTGGAGGCTGTGCCCTCTATCTTCCTTTCATTAGTCAGTGGAGAACATTCATTTTCTTCTAACATATCAGAAAAACAATAATTCAAATCTTATTTGGAAAGGCTGGAAATTTTTGCTTGAAAAATTAATCTTATAATACATGGAATTGCTATCATACTTTCCAATTTGGGGAGAAGCTTTACGGTTAACTTTAAAATGTAGTGGTTTTGAGTTGATAGGTCTTGGGAAAATTTTAACTTGACTGTAATTCCAAGTAATGAATGTGCTTTAAAAATATTCAAGAATAAATAATAATTAAAATGTTCATTTTAATAAAATCTCCATAAGATGTAGTCTCTTTTATTTCAGAAATGGTATTGCCTTGTGTTTAGTGTTTGTGAAATGAGAAGTATAAACTCTAAAGTTCTAGTGTATAATCCCAATATGGGATCCAATCATATTGATAAAATAATACATAGATGCCTGAAGATTAGAAAAACAAATTACACTAAACTTTGAGGTACTATAATCTCCCTTAGACTGAATGTAAATATAGGTGTGCAAATCTATTTGTGACAGATGAGGGTCAAACTGCTGCTGCTTAGAAAGCTCCTTGGCTGCAAAGCTTCTATTTCCTATGTAGAACCTTGATATTGTTTGTAAATTCCAAACTGAAATGTTCCTAGACTCCATGGCTTAGTTAGGAATTCTACATTTGTATCCCAGATATTATACATGGCAACATGAAAGTTAGAGTCTGTGATTAAGATGTGGATTATGCTGCTGGGCACAGTGGCTCATGCCTGCAATCCCAGCACTTTGGGAGGCCGAGGTGGGTGGATCACCTGAAGTCAGGAGTTCAAGACTAGCCAGATCAACATGGTGAAAACATGTCTCTACTAAAAATACAAAATTAGCCGGGCATGGTGGCACATGCCTGTAATCCCAGCTACTTGGGAGGCTGAGGGAGGAGAATGCTTGAACTTGGAAGGCGGAGGTTGCAGCGAGCTGAGATTGCACCACTGCACTCCAGCCTGGACAATAAGAGTGAAACTTCATCTCAAAAAAAAAAAAAAAAAAAAAAATGTGGATTACGTGGTCTACAGGCTACATAATGAATAAAATTCAAGAGTGATGAGAGAGAATTCATTCTTCCTGTTAGCAGGACCCCCAAATCACACTGGCCTCCTATAAACACCCACTTAGAACATTCTTTGGGAGAGACAGAGAAGAAATTAGGTCCTCTATCTACTCTGCCTCCTGATTTATGTTTCACCATCTATGAATCTGATATTAGAGAAACCTTGGTAATACCATTACTATGAGTCCAAGTGTTTCATATCTATTATTTCAATAACCAATGTGAGTCTTGGTATCTCACATTGTAAATGTACATTTTTCTACAGAGATTGTCCTAATGTTCAGATATTAGGGTTTGGTTCATCACCCCAAGAGCGGTTAAACTAAAATGCTCTATAATATGGCAGATTCATTTGAGCATTCCATTCCAGGCCTCAGATTAGAAATCTCCTCACTAACTCCAGGTAAATGGAGATCAACCTCTGCCCCAGTATATTCAGCTAATCACATATTTATGCACTCATACATACATCTGATCAATTCAAATATTTGAGGTGGGACCCACATTCAAGGCTCATCAATACACCTAACTGTATCCTTTGAGAGACCCTGTTAATTCACGTGTTCCCACTTTGTTCTTCATTTTATGATCCCAGGAACTTTCCGCACTAGCTCCAGGCAGTTACATCTGAGGTGCCTGCAATGTAATCATGTCCTTAAGGATAAATAAAATTGAAAGCATCTGCTTAAAATTCTCTGAAATGTCATGAAAATGCCTATACAATTCACTTCCAAAAATGAATATGATAAAATCCATTGTTACTGTGTACAGTCATCCACTGAAGGGCCATCTCTTTGGTCACATTCTATTCTGAATTTTAACACAAAGCACACAATTTTGCTTTAGATTGACATATTTTTACAATCTTCAGATCAATCTGATACATAGTAAAGACATTCATAGTGCTTAGGGACCCTTCCTACAAGTTTTAACCTTACGGAGTCTGGACAATGATGGGACACAGTTTTAAAGTAAAAATCTTGCTCAGTACCTCAAATTTGCCAAAGTCTATTGAGATCGGTTAAAAAGACTGATGAAATTTCTCTATCTGCTGGGATGCTTCAGCTAGAAAAAGTAACATTTACTCATATTCCAGTATGTGTTTTTCTTTAGTATTTAATGTTTCAAAAAGAAAGCAGAAAAAGGCTCAGTAAATTCCTGTGGTACTTGCTTAAACTGACATATATGCAGTTGTGGTTAATATATTTTTAACAAAATATGATTTTAAAAATCATCAGTTAACCCCTTTCAGAGTACAAAATATTCTTTGACTATTCAGCCATTGAAATAAGTGCGAAAAATATTGGATGACCCTCATATTCATGTTAAACAAGATTCATCAACTCCTAAATAAGAATCATAAGCTTCTACAGGATGTCCATTTCGGAGGATAGCATGGGTTGTTGTAGAATTGATGGATCCCTATCTAGGGACCAATTTTATTCAATATTTTCAGCGATCATCCTGGGAAATCAAGAAAGAACCTTGAAGAAGTTATTAAGTACATTCTGATGTCCTGAAATACTATCTCTGTTCAACAGATGGTAAATGCATTCAGAGGTCCTAGTTGTAGTCATTGAGGGATTGCTGTATGCCAATCATTCTGCTCCAGGAGCAACCGCACTGTTAAGATAGGCAGGAGATCATGAGCCTCCACACAACCTGCACAAATATCCGGACTGACAGTCAGCCTAGAGGCAGGTAGATTGCAGGAAATCTAGCAAAAAGAAACCTTCTGAGGGCACCACATTAAAAACAATTCCGAATTCAGCTTGAGTCTAAAGACAGCATTATTAGAAAAATCAAATAAAGTAATTCACACATTTTAAGGATACAGTTGGGCATCATGGATCATTAATTTACAAATATGCAGTTTGGCAACATTTTACAATTTACATTATAATCATGCTACCTTAATTAACTGTATAACAACTAGATCACATCTCAATTCCGGAACACATTTATTAGCATCACTTTTCAGAGAACTGAGATCAATAGTAATGAGTTCTCACCATAGAAATTCCCAAAAACATCAAAACTCTCATTCCTAAACTTCAACCTAGCCTCTAAACAAAGGACAAAGGGTGTGGTGGTGGTGGTGGTGGTGGTCAGTCAGAGGTAGGAAAATAGCAATGAGAAGTGGGAAAATGTGTAAAGCAAGAATGAAGCTGAGTAACAAGGCTCTTGAAAAGAAACAGTAACTAAGAATAACTCCTTTAGAAACAATAAATTGGTGGACATTTTGCTTGTGTTTGTTAGCTTGTTTAGCAAAAGCAGGATGTATGAAGTGAAAGAAAAATGAAGCCAGGACAAAGGAACATATGTTCATCTACTCCTCTTTTCCAGCTATTTTATACCCCTTTATCCACACAAAGCCTGGTGGAAGGTACTGCAGGGAAGATGAATAATACCATCTAGTTAAACAAGATCTTACAATTTATGTGATTTAGGTAAAGACCACACCTTGAGAAGAGTTTACAGGAGAAGACAGACTTTGAAATCAACGTTTACACATGCCTCCCTGCTGATGCCATGCCATGCCTCCTCTTGATAGCCTGAGTAATAGCAACAATTGTTATTGGCATTCATCACTGGCAGATCAAATCAAGTGTTGAGGGCTGGAATTCCTTTTCTAGGCTTTCTCCTTGTGCCCAGTCCCACCCTTTGCTAGAGCCACCAAGTCATCACCAATAAACACCTGGGATCTTCAGAAATGTATTGGAAAATCATTGATCTAATCTAGTCCAATTCAATGTCACCTATTCTAATCAAGAAGGTGACGTGATCTGCACATATATTTAGTAAGCAGAGGGCTAGGATTTACAGTCAGATCTTCAAATGATTACTTCAGTGTTCTTTCACACACCTCAAATTAGATGGGATTAGAAGCAAGTGCAGTTAGATGCTGCCTTTGGATAGAATGTGTGGTGGCACTGAGAACTGAAGTAGGGAGGCGGCTTTGACTTTATATATTCTCCATGTTAGGAGATCAATGAGTTGGAAAATATTAAAAACTGGCCTAAGTTTATTCAGTGAATAAATTGGTGGCAGATTGGCTCTGAAGTTCATATTTGAACCACTATACTATGAGTGCTAAATTAAATATTTAGTTTAATTCTTAATTTGGTAAATTTACTTAATTTTTTGATAGCAACATTTAAATTTTAAAGATTACTATTATCCACCTATATTTTATAAATTGCCTATTCATCTTTTTTGTTTTTTTTATTATGGGATTTCTAACTGTATATTAATATTCAAATATTTTATTTTTATTCTGAAGGATTTGCTAATTTTATGAACATGGATTTTTTGTTTCCATTAGGACCTTTCTCTAAATAAAAAATTTAATATTTTGGAAATACTTTCATGTCATGAAAGCCAATACTTTTCATACTTTTATTTTTTAATTCCTATTTTATCTGAAATTTATTTGCCATAGAAAAGGAAAGTAACTTATTTGAAAGGATCACTGAACAATTCTTGAATAACTTGCTTAGTTTTAATAATCTTTTTTCATATTCATTTGTAATGCTACCTGTATCAAATAATTCCTCCTTACACATCACAGAATCTGTTAATAGATGAGCTATATTTCTTTCTCAATGGCCTAGCTATAGATTTTTATGCCAGACTATAGTGCTATTATATATATTACTATTACTACTACAACTACTACCAACAATATTTTTGTTATTGTTGTTATTTTGTAAGGAATTACAGAATAATGAGGTTAAGAACATGAACCCTGGAATCAAGAATGCCTGTGTTCATACAGGCGTCAACATGTCGGAATTTATTAGTTATGTAATTTTGGGCAAATCAGAGAATGCCCACTTTCCTTAACTGCAAATGGGGATTAATGATGGTACAACTGGCCCTGTGTATCAGCAGTTCCACCTCCACAGATTCAGACAAATGCAACTGAAAATTTTCAGAAAAAAAAACACAATAAAAATAATACAAGTAAACAATACAATGACAATTGACAAACATTTACATTGTATTAGGTATCATAAGTAATCTAGAGATGTTTTAAATTATATGGAAGGATGTACATAGATTTTATGCAAATAAAACATTATTTTATATAAGGAATTTGAGTACCCACAGATTTTAGACTGGGGGTGAGAGGTTCTGGAATCAGGCCCCAAGGAAACGGAGGGACAGGACAACGGAATCTATATCATAGAATTTTGGTGAGGAATGAGTGACTTAATATACTTAGAGCATAGGAGGTTACCTATTACATGTTAAGTACTGTGTGATTGTTATCATTTTATTTCAGTACTCCAAACCATTAATTTAATTAATTTTAGAATAATTATGAAAAGTTCCAGAAATTATTTGTGAATTTGGTTGGAAAAGGAGTAATATTTGTAAAATAAGTTGGAAAAAGCAGATATATTTATAATATTCATGAAATAATGGTATGTCAACAGTTATAAAAATGAAAAGACATGTCATCCACTATTTCTTGTAATTCTTTTTTTTTTTTTTTTTTTTGAGATGGAGTCTTGCTCTGTCCACCAGGCTGCAGGCTGGAGTGCAATGGCACCATCTTGGCTCACTGCAACTTCCGCCTCCTGGGTTCAAGTGATTCTCCTGACTCAGCCTCCAGAGTAGCTGGGACTATAGGCACGTGCCACCACGCCTAGCTAATTTTTGTATTTTTAGTAGAGACAGGGTTTCACCTTGTTGTCCAGGATGGTCTCAATCTCTTGACCTCATGATCCACCCGCCTTGGCCTAATGAAGTGCTGGGAAAATTTTTTCATAGAAATTATGGAATTCTATTTAAAGTCCGTTGCCATATTCAAAGATATTTTATTTTTCTTTGTATTTTTTATCTTTTTTTTGTTATGTGGAGAAATTATTGATTTTTTCCCAACATTTTTGTGGTAAAATACACATATAAAGTTTACCATCTTAACCAGTTTTAAGTGTAGTATTCAGTAGTAGTAAATATATATTAATAATGTTGTACAATCATCACCACCATCCATCTCCACAAACCTTTTCATCTTGTAAAACTGAAAATATTGATTTTTAAATATTTAACTGATAAAAGTCAAACATCTAAACATTTTTATTATTAGTTCAAGTGATTCCTTGGTGTTGCTGTTACTGTTATAGATATTCTTAGATCAGCTTTTAGAGAAATAAAAATAATTTTTGTCTCTTTCTTTGCAGTTCACTAAACTTCATGCCTTACTTCATTTCCTGAAATACACCAAACAAGAAGTTTCTCATAGCAGCCATCTGCAGCTTGTTTCTCATTTAATAAAATTGCTCCTAGGTTCTCATTTTAAACAGCAATGTTATCTATTGATTTTCTTTAACCCATAAGATTTTAACAATAACATAGTTTAAATGGCATCAAACATCCTTTTGGAGATTTGTTGAGGTGAACATACAGATTTTATTATTTGACTGAATAATTATATAAGACAATTATCTGTATTAAATTATGCATGCCTAGAATAAGCTCATCTTTAATAATATACATTATATTTATGTATTGATGAAATTGATTTGTTCTTTTATTTAGGAGTTTTATATCTCTGTGGTATTCTTCTTTGTTTATTTACTTGCTATTTTGTTTATTTACTTTAATTGACAAATACAAATTGCATATAATTGTCATGTACAACAAGATGCTTTGAAATATGTATATGTGCTGGAATGGCTAAATCAAATTTATCAGCATAAGCCTATTTCACATACTGGTCAGTTTTTGTAGTGAGAACATTTCAAATGTACTGTCTTAGTAATTTCGAGATTACAATGCATTTTTATTAACTGTAGTCATCATATTGTATGATAAACTTCTTGAAATCATTCCTCTTACCTTACTGACATCTTGTATCTTTTGATGCATTTCTCCCCAGCTCTCCTACCTGCAACCACAACCTCTCGTAATAGCCATTCTTCTCTCTGCTTCTTAGAGCTTAACATTCTACGATTCCACATATAACTGAAATCAGGCAGTAAAGTTTTGGTATTATGGTTACGTAGGTTCATCACAGTAGGTTGGGGGGTCTTTGATTTTCCTAAAATTTTATTTTCCTGGGCTTAAAAAATGTTAATATGAGAATTAACTTCACTTTTGCATTTTCATGTAATCTGCCTATAAAACCATGCAGGGCAAGAGCCTTTTAAGGGATAATTCTGTGGTACTTTGTTTTCTATTTTTCAATAGGTATTAATTCAATGTTTAAATTTTTATAATTATATTTTTCTAAGAAACTCATTCAATGTGTCAAGATTTTCAAATTCATCAAAATGGCCTTCACAAAGTAAATTTTACGTAGTTTTTAATCTCCATATCAATAATTATAGTCCCTTTATTATTCATGATTTTGCATATTTTATTTTCTATTTTTTATTGAAATTGCCAGACGTGTTATTATTGCTGATTTTATCCAAGGATTTTCTATACTCCTTCTGTTTTCAGTTAATTAATTTCTGCTGCCATTTTGCTATCTCTTTCCTTCTATTTTTGTATTCAAAATGTATAAATGATTTTAATGAATATGAGATTTAATGCATTTTTATAAAAATAACTTTACCCACTTATTTAATTGAATTTGGTCTTATAAATGAATAAAAATTGTTTTTTTAAATATGTTAAATTCTAATATTTCCATTGAATATAAATTATAATTTCTAGTTCATTTAGTTTTTAATAAGTCACATGGAATTCAAAATGTTTCACAAATAGGTTTCAAAAGACTTACATAGTAGGTGTTACCAGTAAATCTGAAGAAGTCACTCCACAAAATCGCCAAAAATAGTCTTCTGATACCTATTCAGCTGCCATCTTGTTTTTAAAAAGTATTTTAAAGATCCTATGAACTTTACTTGTGACTTAGTACTCTGTACAATAAATATCAAAATAATATTCACATATTTTTTATATTAGAATATCATAATTAAATGAAATATCAGAAAATTAGAATATCTACATCAAAAAATCCAAAAAGTAATGGACTTTAGTACTCACCTCAATTCCTTAGTTTTTTAGATGAAGAAATTGTGGCTAAAATAACTAAAGAGGTTAACTATTCATTCATTCATCCAGTTGTATTCCATGAGGGAAGTGTATCACACACCATGTTGAAATTGGGGCAGGAAGAATGTGGGAAGAATGATGAGCACATGACTGCTGAATTCTAGGAGAGCTCAGTGTGGTGAGTCTCGTATAACCATATGCACTCATCATCCTGTTTCATTTTCTTCATTTAGTTGAAAATAATCTTATGTGCTTACTTGACTATCCCACTACCTTTTATGGTGAGATGCACAGAGAAAATAAGGGCTTTGTTTACTACCCAATGTACAGAACAGCTCCTAGTGTATAACAAGAGCTCAATGAATGTTTGCTCAGTTAATCAACAAAGGAATTGATTGGGCCTGGAGGGTACATGGAAGTCAGTGGTACTATTGAAGTGTGTCTTAGACAACAAATTTCTCACCAGAACAGGCAGCAAATGTAAGGACTTCAAAACTAAGATGACAGAGCAGGCCCTGCCAGTGGAATGGCACCTCTTCATAATTTCTATAGTTTAAAGGGCGGAGGAAAGAGTCAGGAGAAAAAGACACAAGAAAGAGAAGGGGCCTCGCATATCAAACCTGAGAGTGCTGACTTTAACCTCCTATCTTTTCAGAGATTTTCCTCTTTTTTAGAGAAGGCAGGATAGATGGGTTTTAGAAAGATCACTTTGGCAGCTGTTTTGAGAATAAATTGGGGGGAGATTATAAGGTCACATTGACGGTTGCCAGTGGAGTTGCAGCTGAAATATTTTTTCCACTGTACATCATCTCATCTCCTAGGAGCAAATACCTTTTTGATTTAGATTGAAAAAGAGAGACAGACATTCGTTTGGTCAATTAAGGGCCTAATTTTGTAGGATTCCTGGAGGTTTATCTATCAGATACTTTAGAAAGGTAAAAGGAAATCACTGTAACTAATAGGTGTCAGTGCTTAGATCCCAGATGTTTAGCGTCTTCAAAGATAAAAGGCTTGTTAACAGTAAGGATAGAGGCTGCAGATAACAGATGGATCAGCCCTGTTGTCTCTGCATGGCACATTTTTCCAAGTTTTTTTTTTTTTCTTAATCTTACTTTGTTAAAATAGTTATATTTACTTTTCAAAAAAAGAAAGTATTTACTTTTGAAAAATATAAACTGGCTATTAGCAATTGAAATAATTTTTGTGTGTAGGCCTTTGTTCTTTTGGAAGGAGTTTTGGGTAGGGAGATCAAGAGATATCTTCCTAATACACAACAAAAATACATAACCCATTGAAGGGGAGATAGTGTCTTTATAAGCCTCTGGTTTAATTCGTTTTTAATTTACACCCATCCTCATTTTAGAAGATTTACAAAGCTTTATATGACAATTAGTTTGGGTAACTAAAAAATAATCAATAGTCATTCTATTTTCTATTGCAGTTATAAATTTATTCTGAGAACATATCAACATTCATATAAAGCAGAAAATATGACACAAAATGAACCTCTATCAATCCTATTTGAGCTTTGAGCGTCTTCCAAATTTTCTTTTTTCATGTTGCCAGTTAAAATTCAGCCAAATGGAGTACCTGAACTTCATTGAAATCAGTTTAGAGTTTATTTTTTAAAAATAGCATTATAGAATTTATTCAATAATAATTATTTAACATACTGGTGTTTTAAGAAAAAGAACACTGGATTTCTGTGTTACATATACTGCTAACTTGTGGGAGTCCATCACTTTTAGTAAGTAAAGGATATGTGAAAGATGACCAAGAACAAAATAACTTCAATATTTTCATTAATGGATATCTTTAATTTCTCCAAATACTGATATTTTTAAATTTCACTATGTCAGATTTTAAACTCATAAATAAACTTAGATATAGCATTACTTAATAGTTATCTGCTATTATATTTATCTACTTTACAAATAGATCATGAGCTTCTCAAGGGCAGAAGTGTTGTCCAATGTTTACCTAGCACTTAGTGCGATGTCTTGGACATAGTTGGTACTTAGTAAAGTTTATGGACAAATAATTTCAGGTACATCATATGTAAGCAATTTCATTCTATTACAGCATCTTGGCACCAGAAGAAATCATCAAAATTATCTACTCTAACTCTACCATTTTACAGAAAAAGGAATACCTATTCAGAGAGGCAGGGTACCTATTTGATGAGCACAAAGCTCCCCAGGTCTCTCAACTCTTATTCCAATTTTTAGAGTTTAGAAAATTTGAGATTTCTGAGTATTAAATCTTTGATAACAGGAAATGAGCTTCAAGGTGTGCTATGATACATATAAATTCAATTCAATGTTCAGGTGTCAGAAACCAGGTACCAGGAGTTCAAATTAAGACATATAGAGAGGGCTGAACACTAACTCAGTGATACATGTTCTGCTTTTGAAAGTCTCCACTACCTTTCTGTAGAGGAACACCTTGGCTTCTGTGTCACATAGAAAGCATAGCCCTATTGGAGAGTATAACATAATAAGAACTATTATTCTGGATTTCTGATACAAAAATATCTATAATTTGTAAGTAAAATTCTCTAATGAGAACATCAAAAGGGTTACATGGAAAACAGGTGTTACTTGTGACAGAGACTGCTATTTACCAGTGTGTTCCGTCTTCTTCCTGGAACACAGCTGGCCCACATTTCCCAGTGTTCATGGCTTTGAGGTGTAACCACGTGATTTAGTTCAACCAGTTGAATGCAACCAGAAATGAGATACAGCACTACCAGGATCTAGCATAAAACTGACCTCCGTTTGCTCATTCTGATATACAGATTCCTAGGACAAACTTCTAAGTCACATGTTAAAGTTACCAGGAACATCAGTAGCCTCAGTTATGAGTGGCTATGAGGATCAAGGGCTGCCTATTGACCAGAAACTCCCTTGAAGCATGGATGAGACACACAATGCCATTGTTTTCAGCCTCTTGTATATTGCAGGGACATTTGTTCTAGGAATTAGTGTTACTTTTCTCTCAAATTTCTGTGATAGAGAAAAATACATCATTTCTATCAGCTAGAAAACATTCAACATCTGGACTATGGAGTGGCAAAATGAGTATATTCTTCTACACTGACTTTCTTCACAGTTGCTCTTAGATATATAAGCATCTAGCATAGATAGTATTCATTTAACACCACCACCATAAGCTAATTAAGGTTCCATTTTGCCTCATCCCATAGGGCAATGGTTCTCTAGTTTATCAGAATCACCTTGAAGGCTTATTAAGCCAGATTACTCATCCTTTTTCCAGAGTTTCTGATTTGGATACAGTCCGATAATTTGAATTTGTGACAGATTCCAGATGAGGCCCCTGCAGTCAGTCAAGGGACTACCCTTTGAGAAGCACAGCTATAGAGCTTCTAGATTACTCCAAAAAATGCGACCCAATAGTTTCACATACTAGCCATCTATAATAAGCTGTCATCCTCTGGAAGTGGTACTATCTCTGTGGCAATACACCTGATGCAATTCTGAAAGGGAGACAATTGCAGGATCTAATTGCAACCGCTTAGCTAATAAGGAAGTGTTTCTCACTGTCAAAATTGTCAAAAACAGCACTTGTGTTCTGATGGAGTGCAGCCTGTTTGGAGTTGGAAAAATTAGCTGACAGGTAAGTCAAGTCCTCCTTACGGAATTAAAGGTAAGGTTAAAGCTCATCTGAAGATGAGAAGAGGAAATGAGATGTTGAAGAAAAAAAATATCTGTAGGCCACAGACCTGGAGAAATAAAACATCATTATTAAAGATTTACCAGAAGAAAAAACAGAATCTCACCCTGGCATGAGGGGAAGCAGCCAGCCAGTTCACCACCAGAAATTCATTAGAAGTTGTTGCAAAAAAAAAAAAATCAACTCCAGCCCAAAGAGAAAGGCTTCTCTCTGCTATAGCACAACTTTACCTTCCAGGTGCCACCAAGATCATTTACTTCAGATGGCAGCAACTTTCTAACTGCTCCAATTTGTTGATATTTTGTCTGCAAGACAGTGGCATCAGCCTGCAAGGGATGCTTCCAGCCATGCAGCTTGACCAGGCAGGGCATGCGCAGAGACAGACTAACAGCAAGATTCCTGTGCAGCAGCTATGTGATGAGGTGAAGTGGGACCTATGCAAGCAGGGAGCATGAAGTCAGTCTTCAAAGATCCACTGAAGCCAAACTTCAAATATAGTGACAGAGCTGTGGATTGCTGGGGGAAAAAACACTGACAGACAGGCAAGTCTTGTTTACAAGGTTCTAAGAAAGAAAAGCCTTCAAAGCAGAGGCTTGGAGAGACGTGGAATCTAAGAGGCAGACTTGAATAAACATTGACAGTGCTGTAAACAACCAATCGCATCTTTATTTGGAAAAGCAAGTAAAGGTTACACATCAGTCTCTAGTTGAATTAAAGGACAATAATTATTGTTAGCAATATCCTCAAGGTAAAGGATCACAAACTGAAAATTTTAAAGGAAAATACTACTAAAGGAATATTGTATTAAAATGATACATATTTAATGATAATTAAGAGTCTATATTTATATAGTGCTCTGAAGTGTTTCAAATAATGTTATGTCAACTAATCTTCAAAATAACCCTGTGAGGTAGGCACATTAGCCCTATTTTACAAATGAGACTCTTCTGGCATTAATATCCAAAATTTCCAACTTCACTAATTTCTTCTCACTTCAGAAGTCTTTATATCCTAACCCAAATAATATATCAAATCTAATCTGCAGTAAACAGCATCTAAGAAAATCACATTTTGCAATTGCCCTCTGCAGTATAGCAAATATATTAAATAGATGCTTTTTTTCACAATGGCATTTGAAACCGCCTTCTTAATATGAATGGAAAATTTTAGACAATTACTGGGATTCACGAAAGAAAAGAGTATCTGCTTGGCTGAATGCTGCCTGGAAGACTGACCTTATTTATTCAAAAGATTATATATACACACAAATACACATAAAATATTTTGAATAAGGTGTGTATATATACATAGTAAATATACATATTTACTCAAGAGAGCTATATGTATACATAGTATGTAAGTGTATATACACCATGTATATGGTATATATATACACTGTGTACATATGTGTATACATATATTCACACATATACAGAAACATATGTGTGTGTATGTATACACACACAGATATATATACAGACACACACGTGTGTGTATAACTTTTCTCTCTCTCTCACAGTGTCAAACAGTCCCTCTCCTATAGCAGCTGGTATTAAAAGGTGAACCCTTGTATTAAAAACTTGCCTCTCTCCAGAGTTTTGCTCTGTAAATGTTGCCTGCCTGTTTGTGGGGGCTATATAACTACACCGCACCAGCAGCAGCAGTACCATAGCCATCCCTATCATCACTGTCATTATCATCATCATTCTTTCCCACCTATTACACCTAATGGAGCTCATTTAAACCAGAGCAAACACCAGAGAAGGTGTGTTAGTTAACTCAGTACACAAAGGCTATTTAGAGCCATGAATGAAAAATCCAGAAATACTGAAGATCTCTTAGAATCTTCATTAACGGATAATGGTTATATAAACGGGGATGCTTGGAAAGATGGATAGGCGATCCATATTTATCTTTACAAAATTATGTTCATATAAATGCTGCTCTTTATGTAGAAGCAGTGTCGCATAATGGTTAAGTCTGCTGATTCTTGAGCCAGACTACCTAGGTTGAAAACTGAGCTCTGTCACTTTAGCTGTGTTGCCTTAGACAGCTTAAACTGCCAGTTCTTCATTTTCTTCACCTGTAACATACTAACAATAATAGTATAAGAATAGGTGAATCAGTTTGACCCATTGTGTAAGTAGTTGTATTAGTATTATTTTAAAACTGCTACAGTCATGGCTTGCAGAATCTTTCAATGGAGCTTAGCCTCCATGACTTTTGGATACCATGAAGCCTCTGTTCACAGCCTGTGACTCCATCCCCACCAACTGTTTTCCAAGTAGACTAGTGTTGTGCTATTAGAATTCTGAGCTGGTTTTGAGAGGCCAATATGATGAGACCATTCCTAAACATTGTTTTTTTCACGTGGGGATGAAGAGTGAATTTCTAAATAGAAATCAAAGGTGATAGAAAAATGATACTATCTGCTTTCATCTATGAAAAGACCAATTCTGGAGTCTCCGTTTGTGTCAGAAATCATTTCCAAGATATCTCACTATATTACTACATACTACAAAATGGGTTGGTACTCTGTCGTGGGACTTTTGGAGGAGCCTATTTACGTGAGTAACTGAAAAGCTATATAGGAATAAATCTATCTATAAAAAAAGATTCCAGTTGAAAAAGCTGATTATTAAAAAAATGAAGATTTCAGGGGCATCATTGTTGGGGGAAACAGCTGTAATTTTGATGATGAATGAAATGCTCTCTGACCCAACTCCATAAAATCATATTTGAATCTCTTGGGTGCTTGAAAGTTGTTGGCAGTTTGGGGAGGGGGGCATATCAATAAGAAATGAGTTTTAAAAAACTGAACAGAGGATACTGAAAGGTTAAGAGAGCATTTGGTATAATCACAAAACATAGCTCAAATTGCAGTAAAGAGTACTTAGGCTATTTCAACAAGGTGATCAATTATTGGAACATGTATGGTTTCAACACGACTCAGAGCAACTGAAGAGCTCTAAATACGGGAGACTTGGAAACCACTGAGAGGAACAAGGCATAGGACAACATATGATAGTTAAGATGACTACAGGAGGGAGCACACACAGAGTATGTTCCATAACTTATTCCTTCTGCCGTGTTCAGAAACAAATCAGTGAACTCTTTCTTTTATTGAGAAAAACTAAGCTACATAATTTTTAAGAATAATGATCTCCTTGAGTCATAATAATGAATTTGGAATATTATATAATATGAAATTTCTTAGTCCTATCTGTTCTGGGCATCTCCTATTTTACAAAGGAGGGATTTGAAAGAGATTAGAGGGATCCTAAATTTGGGTATAGAACCAAAGAAAACATTGTTTATTATTATTATGGCCAACCTTTGAAAAAGCCATGAAGTTATAATGTATTCCATTAAAGCATTCATATTCTCACCTGCTCACTCCTTTTTTGGACAGCTATATACATTGCAGGGTGTTTAACTCAAATGAGCATAGGAGTAACTGGTAATGGGACTAGATATATCTGTAGATAATTGTGTTACCCTCATGTGATTTGATGCCATTGTTTAGTGATAGGCTTTAGCCTTATCAGGTGATGAGATCTTTGAAACTGCATACTTTAGGTTACGAATTAAAATTTACATTGCTTTCAACGTATACAAGCATTATATAAAGAATACTGCCAAGCCTTGGATATATTTGAAGTACACTAAAAAATTGAGCACTGGAAATGACTTCTTATAATCTCCTCCAATCCCTTCATTGCACACGATGAAATTAAATCCAGGAGATGTTAAGTGACTTTCCTAAGTAACCTGTGTGACAGAGCCCACTTTGAGTCTGGCTATTCAGTTTTCCCCCAAACATGATGCTGACTTAATGTGTTGGTGAAAGAATATTAAGGGTCACTCTGTCTCAATATAGAAAACCAATTTCTATGAGGCTAGTTAGGGGTCGGTAGCAATTGCTTAAAACTGGAGAAAACAGTATCTACAGATTTAGAGTGGTGGAAATGGGAAGGAAGAAATTAAGACATATTTAAAAATGCTCATAATTGCATGGGTAAGAGGAAGTAATGGACAGAAGGAGATAGAGCATTTGAAATAAGAATATGAAGTATACTAGTGTTAAAAGTACGGATACATTATTTTCATGGGATGCTTGTGGCTGAAATTCTATACCCAAATTAACATGTTGGAACTGAGAGAGACAATAATTCCCCTTATTATGATATGAAACTAGTTTTCCTTAAAACTGACACCAAAAGCAGATATTAACAATGAGGCTTATTTATTATTTAATGAAAACTAGAAGCAAAAAACAAACACTAGAATGCTTTTTTTAATGATCTATAAAAAGGTGTTTATAACTGCTCCCTATGATAGACATTTACAGCATGAATTAGAAAGTGGGGCCTGGGGAGACAGGAGTCTGACAAAAGTAGCTGCAGAAATTAGCTGTGTGTAACAAAATTCAACCCCACATCCTGGTGGTAGAGAGAAATCCAAATAAATCAATCAAAAATGTTATTTAATTTTAGAAAAGGAAACAGTCACAAAATGACATCATTAGTAAAGAAAAACTACAAATAAATATATATAAGGCACTAGATAACTTAAAGGTCTTAAAAACTTCAAGCCTTGAGTAAATGTGGGTTTCAGAAAAAAAAAAATAAAGACAAAGCTTGTAAAATGTCATTTATTACCAATACGTAATCTACAAGAGGTATTCCAAGGCAAAGGGAAAACATAAAAAATACAGAATATACATATTAAAAAAAGAAACAAGGAGGGTCACAAAATACTTCAAATAAAGCTTGAGTCCCAAAATAAATGTGGAAGTGGTACACATGACAGTTTAAAGAGCCTAATAAAAGTTATTTTTTTAAAAAAAATATTTTAGGTTCAGGGGTACATGTGCAGGTTGTTCTACAGGTAAACTCATGCCATGGGGGTTTGTTGTAAAAATTATTTTGTCACCTATGTCCTAAGCCTAGTATCCAATAGTTATTTTTTTCCTTAAGTGCAGCAAAGGGAGGGAGGGGATCAGGTGAGAATCCCCCAAACTCTCTGGCCACAAAGGTGAGGATGCATACTCAGGGTACAAAGGTAAAACTTAGGAAACCATATTTTTTGTCTCAGTCTTTTTCAAGGTCATTATCAGTTTCATATTTTAAAGGGAAAGTAAGATCAAAGGATGCTATATACATATGATCTTTGAAAACAAATTGACAAACCAAATGTAGATGAGTCATCCTTGCTGGATAACATCCATCTACAAATTCTAAAAGTAACACAAAGGTGGGACCTTGAGATTGTAGATCAATTTAGATGTGCTTTTAAACTGCCATATTCAGATAATTTGAGATTTGTCAGAAAGATTTTCCCACAACCAGTCATCGAAGAGAAGCCAAGTGAAACTTTCTCTCATAATGAAGTCAAATCTCAGTGAAAAGCATTAAACATATGATGCTCAGCCCCAGTCAGAAGCAGCGCAGTAAAGAAGGAACACTGGGCTGGAAAGGAAAAGATCATATCTTGCTATTCCACCATCTAGCATTGTATCCCATTTAAATTATTGAAACTTCTAAAGTCTCAGTTTCCTCATTATTAAAGGGGTATAATAATCCCTAACCAATACAAAATAAATAGAAATAGAAATTTAAGGAAATAACAATTGTGACTGTCAAATAGCAATATCTAATACTTTTTAGAGTTGTCTCTACATTGCCAGGCATTGTACTAGATGTTTTACATGCAATTATCATATTGCAGGTGTTCAATACTTTTAGCTTACTTTCTTCCCCACAGAATATTCTTGGGATCCAAATAAGTTAGTGTATCTGAAAATACTTCATAAAGTGTAAATTGTTGTGAGCATATAGGTAGTTATGTAAAGATCATGGGATCTATTAACATGGATGTATCACTGAACTGGCAACCAAATGTAAGCTATTGGAGAAAAACCAACATGGGTTCTGTAAGATGAAATAACACTGGATTAATTTGCTAGCCAATATCCTAAGGTTGTTTAAAACCACTATGATCGTGAAGCAAGAACAAATTAATTGTGTATGCCATCATGTAATATCTTCCTATTTTAAAAATAAAAGCACTCACCAAAAATGATATTCAAAAATAGAGCATTGATGAATAAATTATGACATGAGACACTAGGCAACCATAAACAGAAATATGGTAGGTGAATATTTAATAATATAGAAAAAAATTTCATAATATGCTATTGAAAGAAAAAAGTAAACCATAAGGTATATGTAAATCATAATCCTAATTTTGTAACTTATGAATATATATTTTGCGGGGGAGAATCTGGAATGGTACACAACAAAAAAATGTAATAGAAGCTTTTGTGGTATTGAGAAACTGATTAATTTTTCATTTTCTTCCTTGTGCTTTTCTGTGTTTTCTCATTTTGCTATAATGAACACATTAATTTGTAGTGAGAAATATTTAAAAATACAAACGATTTTTTTAAACCATACCACGGAAAACCCTAGCTTCTTCACTCATTCTAAGAATATAAAAAAAGCAAGCTTTGCTTCAGAATGCAATGGGAAGTACTTCAACGTTCCTTCAGTGTTGCCAAGGTTTATTTAACAATATTTTCTCACCATATATTATACAAGAACAGAACTAAACAGATGGTCTACATCGAAAACTCAGCAATCTAGGAAAAGCTATCCTCACTCTACCTATTCATCATATACTACATTGTATATATAACATATACACACACACACATACGTAACTCCTTATCATCTTCTTAATAACATACATGCCTAAATCTTTCATAGATCGCACATGTCAAAGTTATCGTACAAGCCACACCCGCATCTGTGTGTGTGTGTTTGTTTTCAAAATATGACAGGAATACTCACACTCATTGCATGACCCTACTGACTTTAAAAATTACATTCTCACATATTTACATATTTGTAGATTTTATCCAAAAAAAATCTATGTAACTTGGAATTTCCAAGGAACAAAGGCAAGGCTTGAATTTGACTCTGTATTAGGTATGCAAATGGTATCTTGACATGGAATTAGTCTTCCAGAAGCAACATTTCCTTTGTGTCACTTCCTTCCTGGACCAATCAATGGTCCTTTATTTCTTTCAGGATGAAGAACAAATGGTTCAGCCTGGCATCCAAGGTTCACCTTGTGTCTCCAGGCTTCCTTGGCAATACTTCCCAATATAAACCTTTAACTCCACTCAGGCCAGAGTCTATACTATAACTCATATACAGAATGAACATTATTTTCTCTGTCCTTTGTTCGTGTTATTTTTCCCAATGGAAATATACTTCATCTTTTTCTTCCCCCTATAAATTCTCCTGTCCTTCAATATTAGGCGTTAAGTCCATGTCCATACTACATTTCCATCTCCTGATTTCTCTCAATTCATTTTCTGAAAATTCTGCTTTATACTTTATCACACTTCATCTATAGATCTTAGGAAACTATTTCTCAAGAATACTAGACACTCAAAAATGTCATACTGAATTAAGCTCAAATGTCCAGTGGTATACATTTTTATAGAAATAAGGTTTAATATGTACCAGAAAAGAGCTGATAATATGATTTTATTGACTTAATTATAAACAAATGGTGCTGCTACCAATTCTTTTTTAAGTTTGGCTTTTTAAAATCTGGCTATAAAATTAGGTCAGCAAGATCTCCTTGAAAAGATTTTGTTAGGAATTAGTCTTTTTGTATGTATTTGAATGTAATAAAATGGTATTTCTTTAAAAATAGTATTTAATTCAGCCGTTTTGCTAATTAAGACTAGACTTCTCCCCA
Source organism: Trachypithecus francoisi (assembly GCF_009764315.1). Taxonomy (NCBI): domain Eukaryota; kingdom Metazoa; phylum Chordata; class Mammalia; order Primates; family Cercopithecidae; genus Trachypithecus; species Trachypithecus francoisi. The sequence continues at coordinate 71,017,959 of NW_022681453.1, read as the reverse complement.
ATCGGAATAAAATCATAGACTCATCTAATTTTTTGAGCTCAAAGACACCTTAGAGATTATTTCCAGAATCAGAGAGTAACTTGCCCAAGGCCACATAGGTGGTTAGTCAAACATGACTTTTCTTTTAATTCTGTAAGTCATTCTCTTTTATACTATTGTTTAGGGTTGGCAGCATGATATAAGGAAAAGAACCTGCATTTGGAGACAGAGGCACAGGATTCATTCAAAGCCAAGCTCGGTTTTACTTGCGTTAAGCCTCTTTACTCAGCTAAAGAGTGGAAAGTATAGAACATCACCTCATGGAGTTGTTGGTAATAGTAGGTAACAGGTGATAGGCAATTCTATGCACAGCCACTTTAAACTGTAAAGCTTGTATCCCCTGTCTAACCTGCAATGGTGGTTTACACACCTACATGCCAGAGATTCTCTGTGAACTAAGCCCTGTTGATTCCATCCCTGAATCTCTCTTCTGTGGCCTCACCTCCAATGCCACAATCTTAGTCTAAACCAACATTTTCTTTCTTGTTACACAGTGAAAGCCTCTGACTTAGCTTCTTCCCAATCACTCATCCTTTTCTCACACTGCAGCCAGAGTCCTCTTCTAAAAACTCCTACTTCAGGTGGCACTTTCCTGCTTTAAAACTCATCAATGCTTTCCCTCAATTTCCCCTTTGGACTAAATCCCATATTCTTGCAATGTCCCTAAAGGCCCTGCAGTGTTGGGCTTACTTAATTCCTCCAAACTTACCTTCTGTCACTTTCCTCTTTGGTCCTTACACTCCTTCTGTTCCTTCAGTTCCTGGATTATGTTGGTCTCTTTCATACCTTAAAGCCTTGGCAAGACTTCTCTTTGCTGTTAAAGCTCTCTCTACCCGCCTCTGCACATAGCTAACTCCTACTCATAATTTAAACTCCAATTACATGTTAATTCCTTAAGCAAAGCCTTTCTTAACTCCCCAGACTAAACAGAGTCTCCCTAAAATACAATCTCATAGTACCCTAAACTCTCCTTCTTTAGGTATTATTATGGTGGCAATTAATTTATTATATTTTATGTGTCTGTCTCCCTTGCTATAAGGTTTATGAATGTGTTTGCTTAAGGCTTAATAAATATTTATGGAAGGAAGAAAGAAAAAAAAAACAATAAACGGAAGTCTATTGGTTGTTTTTCTTGCATATACCCCACTTTCCTCACTTTCCTATATTCTATGTCTTGTGTATACCCTAGCTAGCTGAAATAACTACCCATTCATCACACTACACATATCATACAAACAAAAATAACTTTAAGCCCACAGAATGCCCACTGTTTGCCTTCCTCCTCATCACAAACCACATTATTGCCTAATGGGAAAGATAGGAAATTAAAATTTCAGTAACAAAACCATAGTTGTTACTAGGAGCAGTTTCAAGCCTGCATCTGTTATGCTGGCACAGGTTTGCATCAGGTCAGTAGAATTGTCTTATCTCTGTTACTTGAGGCAGAAATCATCAGGCAGTTTCTTTCCATTCCTGTGTAGAGAGAGGATCCCCAGTGGAAAGCTGACCTGGTCGTGTGGGCTGTCTGGACTCAACCAACCCAGTCAGAATGTCCCTGATCATTTGTCAGAGGCAGCTACTCTGGGTTTCCTCCTAGCAGCTTGCTGTTCTCTCCTTAGGAGATAGAATCACAAATATCTCCTCCTGGGAGTAGGATATACCTTCTAGGTCTGCCAGGTTGGAGGAAGGAGATATCACAGGAGGTGGAAAAATAAACCTCTCTTCCTGCCCAATCTTGGGAGTACACAACTGTCTTCCAAAAGAGAGAAAAGAGGGCAGGTCCCTGAATCAGGGAAGACATTCATATAAATTATTGTTTCCTCATCAAACACTTGACATTCATTCAGTTTAAAAACTAAGTTGTATTGTTGGCTTAAATGTGACCAATTCTACACTTGAAATAAGGCCCTATAAATAGTTCTCAAGAGAAGTCCTTGACATAATTGATAGTCAATGGAAGGCAAATACTAATTCTAAATGTCAACAATGCCAGCATATTTCCTTGCATAACTTCCTATTTGTTTCTGACTTTTTTCACACTACAATAAGAAAGAAGAAACATAGAAGAAGAGAAGGTATGAAGGTTATTTGAGCAGCAGAGTTCTGGTTGGCTGACACCCTTGGCAAGATTCATTAATCTTGGAGATTCTCACTCTCATTTACTAAACAACAGTGATTCACACAGAGTTACACAGCCACAGTGGCAAAGTTAATTGGGATCTAGTCCCCCTAACATTTCTTCCTTCCTTCAGCAATTCCTCAATACTGCAAGCTAAAATATTAAGTGAGACTGTCATAATCTTATGAAAGGGAAAACAAACAAAGGGTGTTAGCACAGAATTAAAGGTGGACATGTTTCATTTTGTTTTGTTTTGTGTTTGGCTTTATCCCTTTGAGCAAAACAAGAAGGCAGAGGTAGTTTATGTAACCCTGTATCAATACTGGTATCTTTATTCAGCATGAAATTAGCACTGGGAGCTCAATGTGGCTTTTACCCAAGTCCAGAGAAAGAAAGAAAGGATGGAAGAAGGGAGAAAGAGACAGCTATGAATACTGGTAAATTCTGTTCAGTTAGTGGCAAGCAGCCAGATAATCCCTTTTAATTTTACTCTTTCTTTCATCTGGCAGAAGCAAATATTGCATTTTCTTAAAGCTTTATAACTTTAAAAGTATGCATAATGACATGTGACAGGCACTATTATCCCAATCCAGTAAACGAGGAAACTGAGACTCCCATAAGAGTATTATCTATGTTTTATCAGGAATTATGAGTGAATTTAAGACCAGTGTCTAAGTTGTCTAATGTGTACCTCATTGTTCCTTCCACATGATGATCTTTCCAGCTAAGTGTCCAGATGAGCACTGCTTATGTTGGCAGCATAAAGGCTTTTAAGTAAAGAAGATAGAGAATACAAGAAAATCATGAGTGGTGGAGAGGTAATGGTATACAACAAAGATTCACTTAAGAAAAATATTTCTGTATTCCTCATTTCAAATATGCCAAGCATATTTGAGAGGGTAGAGAGGTATACAGTGACAAAAATGTACTGTGTATGCAATTATGATTGAAAAAGATCTTCATGGTAGAAATATTTTTATGTGCTAGAAGACACTGTGGCTTCAGGATCTGACCCGAATTGTGTAAAAGGAGTCATAGATTTCTGACGTTGACAGTTATCAAATGAAATAAGAAAAGAAATCCAAAGACTTCTCATCAATTGCTTTACTTCCAGGCTGGACTGTGCTTTTCTAGATTAATAAACTATACTAAATAACTTCCACAAAAATATATCATATATTGTTTTCAGCAGTCATGGTAATTTGAGCCAGGGGTTTTTGTTATAAGTAATAATCATCACTGAAAGCTTGTGACAAGGTCTGGTCCACCACCAATAAAATCTAGAGGACTACACTCAATAAACGATAAAGTCTGTATTGTTCGGAATGTTAATGTTACTATTATTATTGTTATTGTTTTGAGAAAGGATCTCACTCTTGTCTCGCAGGCTAGAGTGCCATGATGTGGTAACAGTTCACTACAGCCTCAATTTCCTAGGCTCCTGTAGTCCCCCGACCTCAGCCTCCCAGATAGCTAAGACTACAGGTGCACATCACCATGCCAGGCTATTTTTTTCTGTTTTGTAGAAACAGGGTCTTTCCATGTTGCCAATGCTCATCTTGAACTCCTGGGCTCAAGTAATCCTTCTGCATTGGCCTCCCAAAGTGTTGGGATTACAGGCAAGAGCCACCATGCCTGACCTAGTACTATTTTTAAGTAGGTAAGGTCAAACACTTATTTGGAATGCAATTTTTTTTTTTTTTTTTTTTTTTTTTTTTTTGAGATGGAGTTTCACTCTTGTTGCCCAGGCTGGAGTGTAGTGCCACAATCTCAGCTTACTGCAAGCTCCACCTTCTGGTTTCAAGTGATTCTCCTGCCTGAGCTTCCTGAGTAGCTGGGATTACAGGTGTCCGCCACCACGCCTGGCTAATTTTTGTGTTTTTAGTAGAGATGGAGTTTCACCATATTGGCCAGGCTGGTCTTGAACTCTGGATCTCGTGATCTGCCGGCCTCAGCCTCCCAAAATGCTGGGATTACAAGCATGAGCCACCGCGCCTGGCTTTTTTTTTTTTTTTTTTTTTAAGGAGCTAAGTTTCTCCTGTATCTTAAACAGACAGCCATCATCGTGTAGTCAATGTTCATCATTGACTCAGTTCTAGGTTACCAATGTTGCTGGAAACAATGGAGATAACATCAAAAATCCTACCTAGCAGAAAACTATACCTTATGGATGGTGCTTTAAATCTTTTAAAATTACTTGGGTAAGTCAAATTAGAAATAAGCCAGGCACAGTGGCTTACACGTGTAATACCAGTGCTTTAAGAGGCCAAGGCCAGAGCATCTCTTGAGGCCATGAATTCAAGATCAGCCTGGGCAACATAGTAAGATCCCATTTCTACAGAAAAGAAAAATAAAAAACAAAATTAGCTGGGAATGGTGGTGTGTACCTGTAGTCTAAGCTACTTGGGAAGCTGAGGTAGCAGGATCCTTTGAGCTAGGAAGCTTGAGGTTACAGTGAGCTATGATCATGCCACTGCACTCCAGCCTGGGTAATGGAGACAGTGCCTCTTGAAAAGATCTTTTAATTACTTGCCATTGCTCTTAATATTAAAAACAACATGCATCTTGGACTCTAAAATATATTTCCTGAAGGGTATCATTTTTATTCTTTGCCAGAGGCACCTGTCAAAAACCTCTAAAGAGATTTCACCAACTTGTTTTGGCTGGAACCATTCGGAGGAGGTTGGGGAGTGTCACTGTGAACAGTTTAGACAGAGCTCTTAAGGGAAGCCTCATAGTAGTTAGACAGAACATTCCCATCCTAGGCATTTCTGCTGCTCCATCACTAATCAGCGGCAGCAACCCCTCCTCTCTGGGGTTGGGATTGGGGGTTTGTCGGCTAAGCTGCCTCTGCTGCAGTGTTACTACATTCTTCTCTTCTCCTGGCCACTAAGCAGCCCAAATATGGCTGCAGGCAGAAGACAAGGAAACCTTCATGCCCAGATGAACCAGAGAGATGCGGGTGGGATGGGCCAAGTGGAATCCATCTCTTCTGCAGTCTCGAAAGGGCACAGGGCTACTGCCATCCCAGATGCCAAGGGGAGAAAATAGAACCAACCTCAGTGCAAAACAGTGGCTGCTCTCTGGCTCTGGATCTGGAGCACGAGAAAGAAGAGACAGATGCCAGATGACAAACAGACCTGGCCAGATCTAAGCCAATGAAGCAGGGTCTCAAACTAAGCTGGGAACAAATGGAGAGTCCCAAGAAAAGTGTTTTTGTTTTAGTTTGTGTATGTGTGTGTGTGTTTGCTTTCTTTGCTTAATCAAAGTTACAGGTAAATGTGATGATATTAGTACAATCATGAATATCTAAAAAACTTTCTTCTGGAAACCTCAGACCCTTTATCAACAGAGATGTCATTAATATAAACTACAGTTGCCAGGGTATCAAGGATAAAAACTGGCTGGGCCAGTATGTAACCTTCTTGCCATCTCGTCATTGCACAAAAGGTTAGAAGTTCTCTCTACCAACATCACAAGGGCATTGCACAGATGAATACACTCAAGTATATCTAAGTACTCTAGGATATTTGGAAAAAGAACACCAGAAAATAAACTATGGTTTTTATTCACATGTAAATATATCTTGACTAATGTATCTTTTATGATCTATTTCAAAATAATGATAATTATTACATCATTCATGAAAAACAGAACGTAATTATTACTGAACCTCACGAATATATGCCTGACTTGCCCATGGTCACAAAATAATGACTTAGACTAAATAGCCTTTTTCTCATGGGGCCAGCACAAATCATCTGTAAATATGCCTCCACCTCAGAACCACCTAGCCTCAAATACTTACATTAAACCTTCTTGAACAAATGGATTCTAATTAAAAATGAACACCAAGAACAGCATTCATCTGTGAATCCATGAACATAAGAGTAAGAAGCAGCAGAAGCAACTGTGCTGAAGAATGGAGATAGTAAACAAGGGATGGGGCCAATTGAAAAGGGCCACATACTCTGACACTGAGGAGTGTGTACATGTCTGCCCACATGTATGTATGCTCAAGGGAGAGGAGAGCATGTTGTCAGGAAGCAGTTCAAGCCCTGCCATGATGATGGCAGGAGATAATGTGTATGGCAGTTGTTTGTGAGTGATCCCCATGTTTCTTAGCCTCATCCAGCTGCACTGCCTTCTTCTCCTATCCCATTACTCAATATTACTGCTGCCTAGTGTGTGCCACACACTGGGGGATCCCAAAGCTTGAGAACTGAGGCCACTTCCCACAATGTGCTAAACTCTATTTAGCAAAACCTTGAAAACTCCTCTTTAGAAAGAATAATATTCCCTGGGAGGAAAAGCTATCTGCTTTGCCCAAATGAGACCAGAAAATTCAGAGAATTGTTACTATAGTTTACTATGTTATTACTGAAAAAGACTGTAGGGCTTTATTTTTTTTAGTAGACGATCTCCTGAAATATAATTACCTGGTTTCGTGTTCCATTACACCTTCCTCATCCTTTAGAAGTCTCTTTCACTCATGAGACCCCATGGCTGAGTAATGAATATCCCATAGTTTTACTCAAACTTAAGAGAAGCACGTATTCGTGACACCAATCTTAGCATTTTATCAGAAGAGCTAAATTCCTAGAGTTAAATGGAATAGGAAGGAAAGGAATTAACCTCTGCTGCTGGCATAGTACAGTCACGATGCTAATGTCTCAGTATGAAAAAGCTGAATTGCAGCAATATCTGAAATCACAGAGAAAGTCCTGTGAGCTTTGGAGGAAAAAAAAATGTGAAGAAAGAAAATGTAAAAAGCCAAAGGTAGGTTGGGATTCTATTTTTCATGCAGACATGCTTAGTAGAAGAATCCTATATTGCAAGAGCTCACAAATTAGATGGGAGAGGAATGGGTCAGTGAGTTCTGAGATGAGGAAGTTTTTAGAACCTGTAACTTGTAATTGTATTATGGGTGAGTTCCAGCTGTTCCCCTAAGCATATTTTAAAATACAACTTCAACATAGTATTTATTCACTTGCAATGCTTCAACTAGTCAACAGCCAGGGAGTCTATTCTCTTTTCATTTAGCAAGAGGGCTTTATAGCTACACAAAATATCCCCCAGCAATGAAAAATGAAACCCACAAATGTAACATTAGCAACCAGCTGTCAGAAAAAAATCAGCAGTAGGATTGCCAGTCTGGTCATTTCATGCCAAGTGTTCATGAGAGGGAGTGTATGTGTGTTTATGTGTGCTTGCGCACATTGTGTGTAAATGGAGTGTGTTCAGTAGCATGAGAGATGTGAGCGGGTGCATGTCCTAATGATGGCAGAATGCCCGGACGTGAAGATGGAGTGGAACCGTCAGTGGTAGAGCAATATAGCATAGACTCTCTCTGGCTAATTGTGCAAGCTTCTCTCATGAGCAGGAAGAGTGAGAAAGGAGGATTAAAAAGACAATATATTTTTGTGTTGGAATTACTTCGTGTATTATAGGTATGTTTAACATACGAGAGGGCTCTGGGTGTCAGCTTGTAAGTGAAATGCACACACTATGTATGTATTTTCATTCTTAACCTTCATGAATTCATTTTACAACCTCCCCAAAATACAGAGACCTACAATCCCCTCAAAGTAAACACCCAGCTCTAGCAATTTTGTCCTGCAAGCACGAAACACATTGACCATTATGAACCAGCACAGCTATCAACCCGTGAATTCTCATATTCACTCTCTCTCTCGCTCGCTGGCTCTCGCTCTTCCTCTCCCTCCCTCCCTCTTCTCCTTCCCCCCGCCCCGTGTCCCCCTCCCCCCACCCCACTCACCGTTCCCTTCCCTCCCGCATCCCTCCTCCATCTCGGGCAGAAGAATCTGTTGGGGCTATTTTGCAGAGAGATACAAGTACCAGGTGCCAAGCGGATACCTAGCCTCCTCCTAAACTTAATGCCAATTCCCTCCTGAAAGAGGAGGAATGCAGTGATATCAGCACCGGGGACACGGGAACAGCGAACACCACCGCGGCACTTGGAGTTTACAGAGGAGCAACCCCAGCTCCGTGACCACCACCTCGCGCAAAAGCCCCTGCCCCACCAAGACACACACACACACACACACCACGCCGCTCTATCCCGACCCCGTTCACGCGCGCACACGCACACACACACACACACACTCACACACACAAGCCCTGGCTTTGGATTTCCCCATCAACACCGATGTTGCAGCAAGTCTGTCCGCACACTCCCCTACGCCTCTGGACCCAACCTGGGCGCAGAGCTGTCAGGGCAGGGAGCGCACCGCAGGACTTGTAAATAAGCCCTGTTCCATCCAGAATCGGAGCGCTTCTTACTCCACCGACCACCCCGGAGCCCGGCGGCAGGGAGGAGGGGGCGCAAGGGGGTCAGGGATTCCTCCCCCTACCTTGCAATGAGAAGAGGGACAGGAAAAAGCCCAGCACCCAGACGCTGTGCAGCCAGTAGGTCCTCATGTCTCCGCTGCGCTCGATGCTCCCTCGCGCGCTCCTGCTCTCGCCTCTTCCGCTCGCGCTCTCTCTAGTAAAACGCGCCGCTCCTTTCCCTCGGTTTCCCTCTGGGTTCTCCTGGCTCCGGCAACCCGGACAGACAAGCCTCTTGCCGTACGACGGCCGGATCCCAGAACAGCCTTGCCCTCCTCTTCGGGAGCGCGAGCCAGGGGCCGAGATGGACGCTCGTAGCCCGTGTCTGGTGTAAACACACCGAGCCCCCTCGTCCCTAGAGCTCTCCCGCTTTCCTGCTTCCTATCCTCCTCTCCCTCACTCCCCTGCAGCTTCAACTAAATGCGATGTACTTAAACAAGCAGCGCCTTATAGGACCGCGAACCGAGCCGAAAGGGCCCCGCTACTGCCATCTAGTGCGCAGAGAACGGCATCGCCGCGGCCCTTCTTTGCTTGCGTGTCTGCGCCAAGTGTATCCAACGCCGCCAAAATCCCCTCTGCTCTCAGCAAACACAGGTGAAGCTCTTGCCTTCTTAAATCCTTGACTTGACCTTGCTGTCCCGTGTAGGTCCTGACTTTCTCCTTTTCACGAGGAAACTCTTGGAACATGCCAGCCGCACATCTTCATCACCGCATTGCTCCTCCTCTCCCTCTCAGGAATCCCCGTGCTTTCCTAACAACTCTATGGAATTTTTTCTCCAAATGTCACCATGACCTCCACCAGAAAGTCCAGTGGCCTTTTGAAGCCTCATCCTACTTGATTTCGATGCTGCACTTCACAGCGTGTGCCATTCCTTTTTATTTGATTTCAAAGTCACTGGGTCAAAACAATCCCGGTACTTCTGACCTTCCCTCCAGGAGCCCTCTGGGTTCCTCTGCACTTCTTGGTTTACATGTTCTGTTATATTTTCTTTAAGTGACTTGGAAATAAAAGGTCTGTTACAGCTACTCCGGGATGGAAACCTCCACCACTAACCTCGTACTTAGCCCTCGGCTCAGACTTCCCAGCTGAGTACCAAGCATCTCAAACTGGATGACTCAGGGCTAGGGCTGCGTTGGGTGAGAAGGCAGATGGGGCCGCTCTAAAGAGCACTGACTAGAAGTTAGGAAAGCTGGATTTCAGTTCTGTCACTGTGGCCTCCACTCGTTGGAGACTTTAAGTCATTCAATCTGAATTTCATTTTATTCATCCATGTATTTACATGATAAAGAATATTGGTCCCTTCCAACTCTTTGTAATATCTATGCTAGGTTTCTCCACCTTGGCACTACTGACATATTGTACCAGATAATTCTTTACTGTGTGGGGCTATCCTGTGCTCTGCAGGATGTTTAGCAGCATCCCCAGGTTCTATCCACCAGATGACAGTAGCACAGCCCTCATTCTCCTAGTTATGACAACCAAAAACATCTCCAGGCATTGCCAAATGCCCCCTGGAGGGAAAAATTGACCCAGCTGAGAACTTCTTATCTATACCCATGTTATTTCCTTCAGGAATGATTCCCCTTTTCCAACTTCCCTGTTTCACAGGCTGCGAGAACATTTAGAAGCATATTTATTTCTCGCTTCTCCAGTTTCAGTTGGTCATCAGTCTCACCATGACAATGTATAAATGTGTCTAAGATGTCTCTATGTTTTTCTTTCACTTTTACTGCCACCTTTTTCATAATATGGTAAACACATACTGTGCATCATACTTTCTGAAATACTTTTAATTATCTCATAATATTGTGATATGTTCAAGGGCTATGTTAGCTCTTCTAGCATTGGTGGGAAATGCAGACAAGGACAAGTTAAGTGACTTTTCTTATGACATACAATAGGCCAGTGAAAACAACATCAGCAGAGCTGAGGGAGGTCTCCTGAGTCTAGCACCATTCCTGACCCATCTCTCTAGCATGGGTCTTTATTGCCACATCCCTAGATTTCTACGATAGCCTCCTACCTGATCCCTTTCCTCCATTCACTGCTGTAATCTAGGTTATACATCACCACCAGGTTAATCTTGTTAATAGTTTCTTCAATACTCTCACCTGCTTATGAGTTACAGCTGCTCCGTATGGGCCTCTAGATCCATATTAGAATCACCTGAGGACTTTTGCTGATGCATCATCTCACCCCAGACCAATTAGATCACAATTTTTGGGTTGCAGCCCTGCCGTCGGTAGTATTTTAAAGATCTCAGGCCATCCTAATCTGCAACCAGGGCTAGAAAAACACTAACCTACCAGACTGAATTCAGATTCTTCATTTTTAAAATGTAAGGTCCTGTGAAATTTCTTATCTTACCTTTAACAATTCATTTTTGTTTTCAATCCCCAATGGAGATACTTTCTTCTAGATTGCCCAGTCTTCTCTTCTCCCCATGCACTTCCTTTATCTGCTGCTTGTTTGTATTGCCAAATCTGTTCCATTCTCAGGAGGCAATTTGCAAGTGGTCAGAGCATGGACTTTGCAGCTAGAACTAGGTGGATTCAAGTCCTACCATGCCTTTAACAAACGGAGAGACCTTGTGTGAGTCTCAAAGGACTTTTGTGAGTATAACTCATGAACTACTTAATAAATAATGTCTAGTGGTATTGTTTTTCAAGGATCAACCTAGATTTCTTCAATGTTAATGTATGTCTTAGTAAGGTTTCTCAAAATACAATCTATTTAAGAACTCAGATGCAACAGAATCACAGTGTACATGTTAAAATTCCAGATTACTTAGTCATACACACAACCTAGTCTATTAATACATTTGTATGTTGGAGTCTAGGAATCTGCATTTTACTAGTATATCTAGGTGATTCTTGTGCCCTCTAATGATTGAAAATCATTATATAAGAACCACAAAGTGTTAAGAGTTGTGAGAAATTGTTTGCTCATCTAGTCCAGTTTCTCAGCCTCAGCACCCTTGACATTTTGGGAGAGATAACTCTCTGTTGTATGGCACTGTCCTTTTTATTGCAAGATGTTTAGCAGTATCCTTGACCTCTACCCACTACATGACATTAGCAGACCCCTCTCCTCAAAGTATGACAAACAAAAATATCTCCAGAAATCCTATATGTGGCCTGGGAAACTAATTTCCCCCACCTCAGCCACACCATGGAGTACCACTTGTCTAGTCCAAACCCCATTATAAGATAAGAAAACTGAGTTTCAAGGAAATCGCATGACTTGCTAAATCATGTAGTTTATATTTGGATTTGCCAGAGCCACAAAATGTGTTGCATCAGACTTTGTGATCTCCCTACATTATACGTAGAATGACTTCCAACAATTCTTTAAAATTCTTTCAAAATTGTTCTTGATGCCTAAATTGGACATTTTCATGCAATATATACTTACTGACTATAGTATCTTTCTGTTTGTTTCTGTATTACTTTAAATAATCGATCTCTAATTAATTTCTATGTCTGTGTCATGATTTTCCAAATTGATTTGTAAACACCCCTGCCAATTATCATGTATTCCTCACAGAGCCTAGCAGAGTGCTAGATGGGCAGACATTTTTTGAGTATAGCTAGCAGTTGAATAATTACTTGTTTGTGTGTGGTCAGAGGGAGCTTATGCATTCATGTATCAATTGTCCAAATATCGAAGGTTTCTTAGATGTAATATATGCTTAGAGACCCTTTTCATAAATATTCATTTTTTCAGCAAATGAATGTATCCTATGCTGTTCCTGCTCACACCCTTCACTGTAGTTCAGGTACACTGTTTACAGCATAGGGAAGTGGTTCTCAAATTGGCTGGGTAAAGAACTTGTAGAAATTGCATAGATAGCAGACATTCAAGCCCTAGCCCCAGAGGCTTTAATTTGCATGTGGATGGGACTACAGGTCAATCTGATACCTTGCCAGAGTTCAGGAAATCTAAACTTGAAGATTTGTGTGTGTGGGGAGGGGGGGGTGGCGGGTGTTTAGTGTGTTTTGTTGGAAATTTCTGAATGCAAAACTTTGCCCACATTATTTGAGGTTCAATTTATTATGTATTCGTGTGGATGACGTCCTTCTTAATATCATGGTGGAAGACACGCCTGTATATATAGACAGGACATATTTGTATAAACAGGTAGAAGTTATGTAACTCTCCATCATCACTATTATTCTAAAAAACGAATTTGGTCACAAATTCACATAGTTACATACTTACATAGGGTAAGTAAAATAAATCATAGAAATCCTTTCTAGCTTTTTACCTGAGGGCATTTTATTCCCCTCCCTACAGCTGCCTTCCACTCCAACAAAATCTCAAAGTTTATAAAGCCTGTCAACTTCCATTGCTAATTCTCAGTGATGGGATTGTAATTTGCTCTGGGAAGCTTCCCTGTATTACTGTTAAGTCATTTGCATTCCATAGAACGATTTGTGTTCTCACGAGTCCAGGAATTCCTAGAAGTCTGTCTCCTACCGTGCCCCCTCTTTCATTTGGATTCTCCTTTTCTGAGTAGCAGAAGCCAAAAGAAAGAAAGAAAAAACCTTGCATTGCAAGTACAATTAGATCTATGTCTGTAGAAGTGCCTTTTGTCCAGAGACCCCTTAGGATGCTATACTGAGACACGGAGCTGAAAAAGGAAAGATGATTTTTTTAACAGATGGATTGCCTATTTTTGCCTTTCCTACATTAGAGCTGTTTTTTCCCCTTCTCTAAACTAGAGGACTATCATCCTGTAGTGGTATACAACTGTCATTCATTCCTGCCTATATTATACTGTGACTACTTGACTTTAGGCAAGAGAAGGTGATATGCACAATATCTCCCATAATAGACTTTGCAATCTGGCCTGTGGGTTTCTTTTGACTATCCCAATGCCTGCCAGAGCAGTTTTCACAGATCTAGGAAATGGCTACATAATTTATGCGGAATCAGAAAATGAAAAACAAGAATGCAGATTTTTGCAGGTTTCTGAAATAAAACAAGTCCAACTCCAGATTGAAAGCCTAGAGTAATTGTGCTCATCTCATAATAATAATATTTTGTGGTTATACAGCTACTTCACGTGCAGTGTCTCATTAATAGAGCAATGGAGACAATTTCAGAAGGTAGAAATTTATCTTGTTGCCTTTGAATTATTTTACCCTGGAAGTTTATAGCTAAAAAAAGAAACGTTGTAATTTGATGTGTCAAGAAACTAAACAGTAGAGCTTCAAGTGAAAGAACTTCAGTGCTTGAAGGGACTTTAGATGAGGCACTGCGGTGTAGAAGAAAAATCTAGCTGTAACATCAGACGGATATGGGGTTTTCCACTCACCAACTGTGTGGCCCTGGGTAAATAACTTTTCTGAGCTCTAGTGCTTTCCCTAGGGTTAAGAGAATCTACTGACATAAGATACACGAAGTTCCTTACATACATTAAGCACTCATCAAAGGTTTGTCTGTAATTATCTCAAACACCATCACCCATCCTCTGCCTTTCCCTAATCTCATTCCCGTACCCGAGTTTTGCAAGAAGGACTAAGGCCTCTGAAACTCAAACAATGTATCCAAAGTCATACACCTCAACAAAAAATACAGAACTCGGCCTTTCTGATGCCTAACATAGTGCTGTACCTTAGTAAACAACTAAAGGTAAGATTTCCCACCAACTCTGTTCCATACAATAACACGTTCTCTCCCTTAGATGTTATAATTTTTTAACTATTTACCTAAACCTAAAGAAAAACTTCAGAATTTAAAATGTATAAGGATTGGTTAATTTTAATATAGCCTGAGGTCATCTGAGTCACACTAAATCCTGGCCAAAGAAGGACTTCTACTGAGATGGAAGGTTCACAGGTGTCCAAAATCAGGAGCTATAATAGTCCCTGTTGAAGCAAAACAAATTTTTACCTTTAAAATATTCCCGTTTGCAACTGAAAAGAAAATAAACTATTCTGTCTAAAGAAATTACTTTTGCCATTAGGATGCAAATGGCCAAGCAAATTTGTTGCCCAATAAATCTTTTGGGGCATTATATAGACATAGTCTTGGAATTTGTAAAGCCTAAGCTATAAAAGCAAATAACAAAAAAGAAGAAGCTATAAATTCCAAATCTAGATGACACCTTTGTACATAAAGCTCAGGAGGGCAAAACACACTATTAAGAACAAGGAATTATAGGACCAAAATAGAGTTGGACATGCTTCTGGTTTCTCCCCTCTCGTTCTTTCTGTTTATCATGTACTTTTAGCAAAAAGGGGAGTACTACAGCAGGACCCGACATCCTGCATTGAGCAATATGGATTGGAAGCTCCATTTCTTCTCCCTCAGTCCTATGTTGATTCCAGCCCAAGATATTTAAGAACAAACCAAACTTACAAGACAAGTGTTTGGCTGTTGACCATGTCCCAAAGACTACAAAGGGGAATTTGAATTCAGAATAGATGGAAAAATTGATCATGCAGAAGCTTGGGATCATGGTGCTTGAGTACCCTGCACTGCAGACAAAAAAGCAACAGTAACAAGTTTCAAAAGATTTTCCTTACACCATAAAGAGGTTTCATACTTTTTCAACTTTATCTCACACTATACTTTCACAGGTACCTCATCCCCTAGTAGCCAAACTATCCCTCAATGAATTGATTATTCTCTCAATCAATCTTGAGCTTGTCAAAAATTTTGCTCAAGCCACTCACCTGTCTCACCATTTGTTTTCTTCACTCTATGTCCATGTATCAGAATCCTTCCTACCTTACATTCTAGGAGCACCTTAAATACATTCATGAAGCAAGAATTTGTTTATTGTATTCACCACCATGTCCTTGGGCATAAGCATAGTTCCTGGTACTTAACAGGTATTTCTAAACATATCTGTTGAATAAAGAAATGTCTTTCATTTGCCCTTGTGGACATGAACCACCTGTTATGCTTTGTACAACTCACGTGATGAGTCCTTGACTATAGTTGCATGTATGGGTAATACCTTTCCTATTCAATTTCAAGTTCACTGATGGCAATGACCACGCCATTGAACATAGCCACTGCATCCTTATGTATTGTTTTAAGCATGCAGTCACAATGAAATGAATAAACTACTACATGAAGAATGAATTCAACCTGAGGTTTTGAGAGGACCATCTAAACTATCTGAACCAGAAATAAGTGCTATGTGGAACTGAACAAATTCAAGAGCAAATGAATAGTAGAATTCCTATATCTAGCCACATGAGAGTAAGTCAATATTTAAAAGTCTATTAAAGAGGACCATTATTTCTCTAAAAAACATATATATAACACCAACACTTTATTTTAACTTAAAGCTTACAAAAGCACATGTATGTACTACCATTTGGATGTAAGCCCAGGGTCTTTTCTTTGAATAGGCCCATTATTTAAAAAACAGTCAAAAAATATTTAAGATATCTGTGAAAAATCTGAGTATGGGATTTCTTTCAGATTTTACTGAATCTTTTACAGTTGTCTCACCCCCCACCAAATTTAACAGCATATTTTACAGCTCACCATTAACAACTATTTTCAAAACATTCAACATAGTTTTTATTAAAATATTTTTCTTTTGTCCTCATTATTTGTTTGTTTTGAATAGTAATTAGTTAAAATATATAATTACAAGAGAATGTAAAGCTGACGTAAGTATGTTTGGAAAAATACTAGACACCTAATAAATATATAATTTAGCTGATGGGAGAAGAACATGGAATGCTGAGGAGGTCTACTGATCAGTGGGTCTCAGTCAGACTAGATGAAACAGAGTGATGGTTAATTGGTCAACTGGTTAAGACATCTCCTGTAAAACAAATACATCAAGAGAGAATTGCCATTGTAGATCTTTAATCTCAAAATGCTTAAAGAACATTGATATCTCAGAATAAATAATGTTTGTAACAATATAAAAGGAATCCACGTACAGGCCTCAGATGTATTTCCAAAAATATATTTTGTTCATACATGTATTCTCAAACATGTCTTTTGTTAATAATGAGGTACCTGTATTTACCCATTTAAAAAATATACCTACGCCTACTATTATCATGTAAATGCTTCCTGTTATTTCTATCACATACGTATTTATTATAGTTTTATTATTTTAGGAATGAAAGAGGTCTATGGATAATTCAAGACAAAAGCAGTCATTGATCATGTGTTATAGACAGAGAAGGGAGAGAGAAAAAATTATGATACATGCACGAGAAATAGAGATAGGTGACATAGGAGTTTATGATTTAGTGGAAGGAACAAAATACAGTAAATAAATAAGAATAATATAAGAAGAAGAGAGAAATATCATTATACTTGTTTAGATTAAACAATACATGTACAAAGAAAATGCCAGCACATTCCAGTATTCCTTAGCCAGGTGTTCTGGTCGGGCCACCATAGCTCTGCATATAACACATCCACCACCCCAGACATTGTCTGTAATAAGGATTCCCATTGTTTTTTCTGGCAAGGACTCTCCCGTACACATTACTGTTAGACAGCCAAGATTTCTCTGGGCACTTTTTTTTTTTTTTTAATTATACTTTAAATTCTGGAATACATGTGCAGAACGTGCAGGTTTGTTACATAGGTATACACGTGCCATGGTGGTTTGCTGCGCCCATCAAGCCGTCATCTACATTAGTTTGTATTTCTTCTAATATTATCCCTCCTGTAGCCCCCGACCCCACAAGGCCCTGGTGTGTGATGTTCTCCTCCCTGTGTCCATGTGTTCTCATTGTTCAACTCCCACTTACGAGTGAGAACATGCAGTGTTTTGTTTTCTGTTCCTGCGTTACTTTGCTGAGAATGGTGGTTTCCAGCTTCATCCATGTCCCTGAAAAGGAGATGAACTCATCCTTTTTTATGGCTGCATAGTATTCCATAGTGTGTATGTGCCACATTTTCTTTATCCAGTCTATCATTGATGGGCATTTGGGTTGGTTCCAAGTCTTTGCTATTGTGAATAGTGCTGCAATAAACATATGTGTGCATGTGTCTTTATAGTAGAATGATTTATAATCCTTTGGGTATATACCAAGTAATGGGATTGCTGGGTCAAATGGCATTTCTGGTTCTAGATCCTTGAGGAATCACCAAACTGTCTTCCACAGTGGTTTAACTAATTTACACTCCCACCAACAGTTAAAACCATTCCTATTTGTCAACATCTTCTCCAGCATCTGTTGTTTCCTGACCTTTTAATGATCGCCACTCTAACTGGCCTGAGATGGTATCTCATTGTCGTTTCGATTTGTGTTTCTCTAACGAGCAGTGATTATGACCTTTTTATCATGTTTGTTGATTGCATAATGTCTTCTTTTGAGAAGTGTCTGTTCATATCCTTCACCCACTTTTTTAATGGGGTTGTTTGATTTTTTCTTGTAAATTTGTATAAGTTGCTTGTTGATTCTAGATATTAGCCCTTTGTCAGATGAATAGATTGAAAAATTTTCTCCCATTGTGTAGGTTGCCTGTTCACTCTGACGATAGTTTCCTTTGCTGTGCAGATGCTCTTTACTTTAATTAGATCCCCTTTGTCAATTTTGGCTTTTATTTCCATTGCTTTTGGTGTTTTAGTCATGAAGGCATTGTGCATGCTTATGTCCTGAATGGTATTGCCTTGTATGTTTTCTTGTAAGGTTTTTATGGTTTTGGGTCTTACATTTAAGTTTTTAATCCATCTTGAGTTAATTTTTATATAAGGTGTAAGGAAAGGGTACAGTTTCAGTTTTCTGCATATGGCTGTCCAGTTTTCCCAACACCATTTATTAAATAGGGAATCCTTTTCCCATTGCTTGTTTTTGTCAGGTTTGTCAAAGATTGGATGGTTGTAGATGTGTGGTGTTATTTCTGAGGCCTCTGTTCTGTTCCATTGGTCTATATCTTTGTTTTGGTACCAGTACCATGCTGTTTTGGTTACTGTAGCCTTGTAGTATAGTTTGAAGTCAGGTAGCATGATCCCTCCAGCTTTTTTCTTTTTGCTTAGGATTGTCTTGGCTATACAGGCTCTTATTTTGGTTCCATATGAAATTTAAAGTAGGTTTTTTTTTTTTTTTTCTAATTCTGTGAAGAAAGTCAATGGTAACTTGATGGGGATAGCATTGAATCTATAAATTACTTTGGGCAGTATGGCCATTTTCACAATACTGATTCTTCCTATCCATGAGCATGGAATGTTTTTCCATTTGTTTGTATCCTCTCTCATTTCTTTGAGCAGTGGTTTGTAGTTCTCCTTGAAGAGGTCCTTCACATCTTTTGTACGTTGTACTCCTTGTTAGGTTATTCTCTTTGTAGCAATTGTGAATGAGAGTTCACTCATGATTTGGCTTTCTGTCTATTATTGCTATATAGGAAGGCTTGTGATTTTTGCACATTGATTTTGTATTCTGAGACTTTGCTGAAGTTGCTTATCAGCTTAAGGATATCTGGGTATGTGACAATGGGGTTTTCTAAATTTACAATCGTCATCTGCAAACAGAGACAATTTGACTTCCTCTCTTCCTATTTAAATACCCTTTATTTCTTTCTCTTGCCTGATTACCCTGGCCAAAACTTCCAGTACTATGTTGAATAGGAGTGGTGAGAGAGGGCATTCTTGCCTTGTGCCAGTTTTCAAAGGGAATGCTTCCAGCTTTTGCCTATTCAGTATGATATTGGTTGTGGGTTTGTCATAAATACTTATTATTGTTTTTAAATACATTCCATCAATACCTAGTTTATTGAGAGATTTTAGCATGAATTTTGAATGTTATTGAAGGCTTTTTCAGCATCTACTGAGATAAATGTGGTTTTTGTCATTGGTTCTGTTTATGTGATGGATTATATTTATTGATTTGCATATGTTGAACCAGCCTTGCACCTCAGGGATGAAGCCAACTTGATCATGGTGGATAAGCTTTTTGATGTGCAGCTGCATTTGGTTTGTGAGTATTTTATTGATTTTCACATCAGTGCTCAACGGGAATATTGGCCTGAAATTTTCTTTTTGTTGTTGTTGTTGTGTCTCTGCCAGATTTTGGTATTAGGATGGTTCTGCCCTCATAAAATAAGTTAGGGAGGAGTCCCTCATTTTCTATCGTTTGGAATAGTTTCAGAAGCAATGGTACCAGCTCCTCTTTGTACCTCTGGTAGAATTCAGCTGAGAATCCGTCTGATCCTGGGCTTTCTTGGTTGGTAGGCTATTAATTACTGCCAGCATTTCAGAACTTGTTATTGGTCGATTCAGGGATTCGACTTCTTCCGGGTTTAGCCTTGGGAGGGTGTATGTGTCAGGAATTTATCCATTTCTTGTAAATTTTTTAGTTGATTTGCATAGAGGTGTTTATAGTATTCTCTGATGGTAGTTTGTATTTCTGTGGGATCAGTGGTGATATCCCCTTTATCATTTTTTTGTTGTATCTATTTGATTCTTCTCTCTTTTCTTCTTTATTAGTCTGGCTAGCAATCTGTTTTGTTAATCTTTTCAAAAAGCCAGCACATGGACCTACTGATTTTTTTGAAGGGTTTTTCATGTCTCTATCTCCTTTAGTACTGCTCTGATCTTAGTTTTTTATTGTCTTCTGCTAGCTTTTGAATTTGTTTGCCCTTGCTTCTCTAGTTCTTTTAATTGTGATGTTAGGGTATTGATTTTAGATCATCCCCACTTTCCCTTGTGGGCATTTTGTGCTATAAATTTCCCTCTAAACACTGCGTTGGCTGTGTTCTCTGGGCAGTTTCAGAGCAGAACAGGCACAGGCACTGTTGTCTGTAATTATGCTGAATGTATCAAGTGCACCATTGTTATCCGTGACTTGCCTGTGGGATGAGTATGTCACACATTCATGGGTCTTTCCATGTACCTAACTAAACCTTTCCATGCCATGTGTATGTGTATGCATCTGTGTGTTTCGGGTTATAGTGAAGTGTGATAATTGCATTTTTCTTTGAGAAATCATCATTTATCAATCTAGAACTACTTTCAAGGTCAAGAACTACTGAATGTCCAGATAAGACATTTTTCATGGATGGGCACCATAGTCTATCAAGAGCCTGATGAATGTTTATACCTGGCCAGGCTCAGATAGACTGCACAAATTGGATTCAGATTCCTTATTCACCTATTACTTGGTGACCAGCAGATCCCATCCAATTCTGTTTTCTGATCTTTGCGTAAAGATGTCTTCCAAAATTTTGGTTTAGAACCACCATGATCTTCCTGATCCATTTCACCAGATTCTTTCAATCTCTTCCGCTCCACCCTCATGCTTTTCACTCTTGTGAAATAGCTCCCTATGGCTCTTGCTCACTCTCTTTGCTGACTCCTGTGTGTATAGAAGCGTGGTCTCTAATAATTTGAAGGCAATTTCACTTTAAATACATATGTGATACAGAATGATTCAATTCTTCATTTGCTCGCTTTTGATAGGGTAGGATAAATTATTCTTTATCTGTTTTAAATGTTTTATTCCCCATACATGTACATATTTCTTTCTAGTTTGCTTTTTTTCATTCCATTAAAGAATACCAAAAACATGACATATTAGAACATACTGACAGATAACAGCTTACAGGGAAAGAAGATGCCACATGACAGAGTTGTTATCCTGCCCCAGACTTTGTTCTCGTCACTGTGGATCAATCATTCAAAGCCAAGCTTACATCCATAAATTATTTTTCATACTTCTAACTACACTTATAATTAGTCTTTCTTCCTGCCAATTCATATCATCTACATCATTCATTGTCCGATAATCATTTATTGCCTCACAGTATCCTTTTTGTTATAATAATATATTATTTTCATTAAAAAATTTTTATTACTTGAGTAGGACATCTCAAGTTATACATCTAATATCATTGTAGCTATAACTGACAGAAACACAAACAAGTTATACTTTGCCCCTCATGTCCTTTTTCTGTTATTTTTCATGTGAATAAAACACTTTTATCCCCATCTGGACTAAAAACTCCATGATGAACAAAAATTAAGCACTATATGTAACACTGCTATAGTGATTTGGCATAATGTTATTACTGAACAAGTTCTTACTTCAATAAAATACTTATGAAGTAAAGAAATCATGGAAGGCAGACTTGGGTACTTGAAAAGACAAACAATACAGATCGACATCATAAAGTTTAGTACCCCGGTCTACAAAATGGAGCTAACTATACACCCAAATGCCAACTTCACAGAGTAGGGTAAGAGTCAAGTGAGTTATTTAACTATTAATATTCTAATGACTTCAGAACTTCCTTTTATTATCACTCTCTTTCACAGCTCAAAGAGTTTCTCTACCAATCAAGTTATATATATGTACATATATATAAATTAATATCTAATTGTTTTTCTTACTTTTATTAATCAGATAAATATATGTTATGCTTTATAATCAAGAAATACAATATTATCCTTATTAGATTGTTTTAAAATGTTGTAAACAATAACAATTACTAAAGTCAGGAACTCCCAGTGGGTCTAGGACCTCAAATTGGGAATATGTGTTTTATTAACATTTAAAGTTATTATTATTTCTTTGTTTCTTATTTTTAACAATATTAATAGTAGTAAGCCAAATTACTGGTTCAAGAAGCCAATTTTAGTCACTCTATCAGTTCTCATTGGTTTCGAATTTTTTTCTAGGATGATCAATTTTTTAAAGTGCTAAATAAATGACTAAGAGGCAAGAAAATACCAGAAAGTCTAGTCCTATTTCATTTACTTGTAATATGTTGTTGAGAGGTCTTCTCTCCTAACACTCCTCATTGCAAAATTGCAAACCAATTGTGAGGCTGTCTTCATTGGACTGCTCTTGGACCAATACACAGAGAAGCATATAAGATAGTGAAAATTTAAAAACATTTTCCTAAACATTGCAGGTTACCTTCAATTTTAAACTAGACCCATTTTTGTATTTCTTAGAAAATCACCAACAAATGTTTGTCAACTAAGGTTTAGAGAGCTGTGACCTCCCCTTTATAAATTTTACTTCAAATTCAGAAAATCTTGTGTTTTGTCTTTCTGATAAAAATCATTTATAGGGACATACATGATCAGAGTGAATCCAAATAAAATGCCAAAAGAACTTCTGAATTGAGAAGAAATTGAAGAGGATTACATGTCTAATTGGGGAAAAGTTTTAAATGGGAAAATGTTTACTTTGTAAGAGAACCTATTGCTTTTTGCTGGGTTAAAGCTTCCTTTTAATAATCCATGCACACAGCATGAGCAAACGTGGCATAAAAGTGTAAGATAATTATGATTTCATGGCTGTCCACTTCTACACTAATAACATTCAGTCAGGGCTTTCTGAAGGGATCCTAGTTAAAGAAAAGCAGTTGGTCATAATAAAGGGTAAACATGAATTAAATGGCTCCCCCACAAAGTGTAAAAACTAGTGGCATTAGTTATCCAAATTTTGTCATCTGATCTACCCCAACAGTTTCAGAAGACAGTGGAGGAACAATATTAATGTAAGGCCTAGGCAAGGAGTTATAATACACAAACACACAGCAGACAAGTAATTGACTTGAAAGTAGCTTGTCTAAATTAGCATTTTTAAACACTTTCATATACTAGACATAAATGGTCAGTCTTGCTCTCAAGAAGATTATAGCAGCATTAGACTAGAGGAAGCAAGATGTAGACTGTTTTTAGAGTGTTTGTTAATGCCACATCTCTTTTTGCTTCATTCATTCTCTAGTGTTTATTTATATCTGTGGCAAGGATAAAGGTCAAGAAGATATTTGTATGGTTGTGTAAGAACCAGCTCTTTAAACACATCTCACTCCCACTTAATCAAACATGCCTGAGTGGAGTTGGAATTCAAGGATAGTTTTGAAGGAGAGAAGAAAGACGATTTAACTGAATCATTCCAATACCTGAAGTAGACTACTTAGCCATCTTATCTGAAAGCATCAAGCTTAAGTTAGCATGAGTGGCTACAATTGTGGCTATGAGGGCAGTGGAGAGTCATGCTACTATGGAAACGATATCCTTGAGCTTTCATTTAACCTTGTAGAGGTCTTGGCACACAGAATGATTGCCTAAAGCCAGAAAATAAGGCAAGGAATTACAGAACGTTGTCCAATAACATTTAATCGCTTCAAAGGGAAGTCACTAATTGCGAGGGCAGATTTTTGGCATATACTCTGATGTAAAAAGGAAGTCATTGTACACATAAATGCATCCAAGTAAGGATTTAGTACTCTGCTATTGCAGAAAGGAGTTTTGTAAAATATGTATTCCAGTCACTTGCCTTCTTCCCAGAAATAAACTCTGAGCAGATCAAAAAGAAAGCTAATCTATTATCAGATTTTTTTTTTGAAATTCATCTAGGACCAACTATATAAAAAATTACAGAATGTGTTTCTTCACATTGGAGGCAAGAAAATTCAACATGAACATGATTAAGCTCAAGGCTAAGTCTGAAAGAGATACAGAACCTTCACAGTAGGCACCCTGACCTCTAAATGTAAAAGCTGGATTGTAACAGAAAATGTTTCAGCTGTTCTTCACTACGGTAGAGACAGACAGAAAGAGAGACAGAGAAAATATCAGTACAGTTTTTCTTATAGTAATTTTAGTTAAAAATATTTTTAAATAATTATAAGTTCAATAAAAACAAAACTGGAAAATATTGAGTAATAATGAACAAGATTATTTCGAAGACCTGCCTCTCAAATACAACACTCAGGCCATTTTGGTATTTTTCTCTCTCTCTCTTTTAACCCTTTGAATATATTTAATCAGCATCAGTTTGTATTTCTGAGGATTTGACACACCTTTAATTCAATCTTGAAGAGCATATGTACTCAGAAGGAAACACTGAATCCAGATGCAGGACATTTAAATTATCCTCACCCTTACAAACCATATCTTACCAGATTCTGTTTATAGCTCCAGAAACTATCACAACCAGAAGGGATCCCAAAGATTATCATTTCCAATTGCCTCATTTTATAAATGAGGAGACCGATCACCAAAGAAGTATAGTAACTGATAGAAGTTGTACAACTATTGAGTGGTTAACTTAGACTCAGTGCCATTTTCAAAGCAATAGAGCGCCACCCACTTGTTGTTTTTTTAATGTTAAAGCAACTTTCAAACTATTTGTAACTAATATGAATATATTACATCAGGTTGTTTTTCTCCCCAGCATTTCTACAAATCTCTGTTTCCCTTCCTATAAGATAGAGATTATTACATGCACTGAATTCATTGCTACCCTGACCAGATAGGAATTTCCAACTGTTCTGCTGTTGCATCTTGATCAGCAGACATTGCTCTTCCTCATGCTTCTCCCTCCAGACAAGATGCCCAAGTCAAGGTTGGAGGGGAGAATTACATGTGTTCAGGACTGTTGAATGGCAAACCTACTTATGGGACAGGTGCACTAATAGAAGGAGAAGGGTGCCCACACTGGAAGTCATCCCAAACTTAAGAGCACCTACCACTCCACTTCTTAGACCAACATGGGAAATTTTCCATTACATCCTACAGCAATACACCCAGTGTTGAGTTTCTGCATTCCTCCCATTATTCTTTTTTTTTTTCCATGTAATTTGCAACTTCTTTCTCCTCCTCCCCTTACCCAAACTCTATCTTACCTGGTTTCTTGGAAAGGAAAGCCCCAACTGGAAACCTCTAAACTCTTCTGCTTGTGGCCCTTTGTTTCATCTTTGGTGTAGGATGAGAGAGAGAAAATGGCATGATGTTATTAAAGTAAAAGAGGAGGGAGGAAAAATACAGGGAAAATCAGATATTTGAAATGTAAGCCTGCCAGGAGATTCTATTCAACCCTATGATAGAAGGCAAGAGTGAGAAAGGATTTTCTGGAGCATTTGGGCCAATTACTTTTACAGATGAGGAAACAGGCTTAGAAATGTCAAGTTATTTGTGTTTGTGCATGATCATCAAGGAAAGTAGTTTTGGATTCAAGAAAAGTATCCAGATTGCCAGAGCATTTGACACTATATCTCACTTCATCTAATATTAAGGTATTAAAGCTCTGAGTACCTCAGTGACCCTCAAGTGTCAATACTTGCTTGTGAAACAATGTTATATGAAATGCTAATTACATGTGTATAAGTTCTCGGAGTTCTGAAATGGTCAGAGTCATGTGAGGACTGAATCAACACAATTTCCTACAGAATATGTGGGCCACTCTTTACAATGTTTGGCCAAAGACTTGCATTTCTTTTTTTTTTTTTTTTTTTCTTAGACGAAATTTCACTCTTGTTGTCCAGGCTGGAGTGCAATGGTGTGATCTCAGATCGCTGCAACCTCTGCCTCTCAGGTTCAAGCAATTCTCCTGCCTCAGCCTCCTGTAGCTGGGATTACAGGTCCCCCAACACCACGCCTGGCTAATATTTTTGTATTTTTAGTAGCGACGGGGTTTCTCCATGTTGGTCAGGCTGGTCTCAAACTCTTGACCTTAGGTGATCTGCCCACCTCAGACTCCCAAAGTGCTGGGATTACAGGTGTGAGCCAATGTGCCCAGCCTAGATGTGCATTTCTTAATCTTTTGGCATATCCATCTGTATATCTAGTTTCAGAAAACATGTCTTGTGTAATGTAATAGTACACATGAGTTTGTGGGGAGCTACAATGCAAATACTAAGAATCACCTGTGAAAGTATGGGCCACAGTCTAGCAAAAGAACATGTCCAAAATGGAGAAAGGAATAGAGAGATTTCAGAGATAAGTATAGAAAGTATGCAAATTTGGTCTTACATTTACCCTTCTCAGCAATACCTGTTGACCTTCCATGTTGATTTTATTCTTATTGCAATAAAATTATGCAATATAACTGTGTGATCATTATAGTTCAGTTAAGATATATTTGACCATACCACTTGGCTCATTCTCAAAAGATCATTTTGTAGTTGTCAGTTGCTCTGAGATATATTAAAGACCTGTTTATGGTGTGTCCTATACCAAACTCCAGTAGACTCCCTCACTCAGGACAGGATGTTCTTATTTTTCACAGCCACAGTTTAGAATGTACTTTTGAAAAGTCATTTCTAAGATCTCTTGGTCACAATCTCTCCTTTGTGGATTATTGCGATAGCTTCCTAAACACTTTTATCTACTACTGCCCCCAGCAGCTATTTTCTGCACAGTAGCCAGAGTGATCCTTTTAAAATATTAATCTGATCATGTTACACCCTTGCTGAAAGCACTGTAATGACTTTCCATCACTTTAGTATAAGATCAAAGTCCTCCACCTGATCTGGTTCTCTCTTGGCTCTCTGACCTTCTTTGGTCACACTCATCCTGTTTCTCTGAGCATGTGCTTGCCTCGGGGTCTTTTCTGATAGGGCTCCTCTGCAGGAAACGCTCTTCCCTAGAGAACCACATGGCTTGCTCCTTCAGCTCTTTGTAGTCTGTGCTCACTTGTTACTAAATCAGAGAGATCTGCTCTCAAGACCTTGTCTGAAATAGCAACATACCACTCTACTCTCACTCTTTATTATTTTCTCTGCTTTATTTTTTTTTTTCTAAGCCAACTTCTTTCTAATGTTATATTATGTATCTGTTTACTTGGTTACTCTCTGAAACTTCCTGCTCCATAAGGGCAGGTACTTTTTTCTGTTGGCCCACAGATATTAGTAAAATGGCTGGATAAAGTATATTGTTTCTTCTGAAGCAGCACAGACCATTTTATGAACATATGTATTGGTTATTTCTTACTTACTTTGAACCAGTGTATTTGTGATGGGTTTTAACAAAAATAGTTTGGAATTTCTAATAATGTGGCAAAGTTTAATTTATTTTATATACATAAGTAGATTTAAAAAACACACACACACACTTTGGTAGTTGCACCTTCTTTATGTCCCTATATGTTTTACTGAACAAGATCTTTTTTTTTTTTTTATGGCCAGCTTCTTTACTGTCGATTTTTGAGGGTACTTTATATATTCTAGAGGAGTCCTTTATTAGATATGTGGTTTACAAATACTTTCTTCCAGTCTGTAGCTTATCTTTTGAACTTTTAAGCCTGATCTTTCTCAGAGTGAAAGTTTTTATTTTTTTATTTTTATTTTTATTATACTTTAAGTACTAGGGTACATGTGCACAACGTGCAGGTTTGTTACATATATATATATGTGCCATGTTGGTGTGCTGCACCCATTAACTTGTCAGCACCCATCAACTCGTCATTTACATCAGTTATCACTCCCAATGCCATCCCTCCCCCTTCCCCATAATAGGCCCCGGTGTATGATGTTCCCCTTCCCATGTCCAAGTGATCTCATTGACTGAACAAGATTTTTTAAAAAGGCGAAGTTAAGGGAGGCACACTCAAAATACAGTTTAATTTACTACTCATATTTACCAAAGTGTACTTCTTGGAAGGGTCATCTGACCACCCATTAAGTATGTCCTCATTGAAAAAATAAAAATAAAAAATTGAGAATCCGTTTTTTAAACTGGTGATTCCTTGACTTCATGCTTGCTATGAATATTGATATAAGGACTTTTTAAATCCACAGCCCATTCAAAATCCCTGGCTCATAAATACAGAAAAGACTGTACTTAACATTTCTAAAAGTCAAACTTCCTTTAAGTAACATAGTCTATGAAAATCACTGAATATTATTCTGAACACATAGTAGGTATACAGAAATGTTATTCCTCCTTCCCCCACCCTTACTATGATTTTCTCAGTGGTGATAGAAATAAAAGAAATGTTATCAAGTTATGGCTAGGCATGTTGGCTCATGCCTGTAATCCTAGTACTTTGGGAGGCTGAGGCAGGTGGATCACATGAGGTCAGGAGTTTAAGACCAACCTGGGCAAGGAAGACCCTATCTCTACAAAAAATTAAAATCAAAACAAAAAAAAAATTCCAGGCATGATGACATGTAGCTATAGTCCTAGCTACTCAGGAGGCTGAGGCAGGAGAATTGCTTGAGCCCAGGAGTCCAAGGCTGCAGTGAGCAATGATCACACTACTGTACCACAACTTGAGCAACAGAGTAAGACCCTATCTCTCAAACAACCAAACAAAAACAACAGAAAGGTTAGTAAGTTACAAGTATTTGACATCTACCCTCCTCCTTGTGTCCTCATTATGGCAGATCAGGTCTTCCTTTATTGGAAAGAATCCAAGTAATGATATAGTGGAAAAAATATTAACAAAGTAACTGATGTTATCTACATAATAAATTGGTCATAGTAATAAAGGTAAAAGTGCAGCAGGAATAAGGAGGGCATAAATGAGTTTATAGAGGCTGAACAAAAGGAGATATTTGCAGAGTTTGTAGATAAAGAGATGGCACTTGGGACAACGAGGGGAGTAGACAGTTGCCAGGCAAGTGAAATAAATAGCAAGAGATTGAAAAATGGCTTTCCAAAAGTGTGAGAAGCATTGTAATTGTAATACCCTTTATTAAATTTTTAAGAAAAACTATAGCCAAGACTCAAACAGCTCTAAAAATTTGGGGGTCAAATTCTATTTTTTGTTTGTTTTACGACAATTCTTTTTTGGGGCCTAGCTTATCTCTCTCTGGCCCCTTTCCATGAGAAACTTAAAATTCCTTAAGTTCCTAGAATTTCTAGATGGAGCCTGGGTGGGCAATACAAAGCTGAATTTGTAAGGATTTCTGCAATTATCCTACATAAATCTCACTCAAACAAGAAAGAAAAAAGCTGGTTTGCAAAGAGAAAGAGGTATTATAAAAACATAGCTTTACAGTCTTTGTACAAAAATATGTGTAATAACTAAACATTCAATCCACCATCCAATAAATAAGGATGCCAGAGTAACTCATATGATCCATGCAATAAAGAAGGCAGTGAGGGAGGAAAAAGGTGTTCAGAACTTGCTTATAGAGGGTGAAGGGAGGGTTTGTTTTTTAAGAGGCCACAGAATGAAAGGAAATACGCATGAAAGATTTTGACATGAAAGATTTTGACATAGAGAGCCTAGGAATGTAGAATTTAAAAATTTTTGTTGAAATTGAGGTCTGTCTGTTAACATTTTTTTTGGAGGAGCCTGTTAAATGACTAAATTGCTTTAATGACTTTTTCTTAAGTGAGTCTCTGTTGACCCTCTTGCTTCCAGGCAAGATACAACTCCCCTAACTTTATGCATGTTACAAATAAATAGCATTATTTTACATTGCCTTTATTATCCACCTTGGAATGAATTAGTTTCAGGTAAGTTTTTGGAGGGTCAAGTTTACTCTTCTATCCACAGAACCTATGACAATATCTAGCATAAAATACATTGTCCACGAATTAACTAATAGATGATTGAGTTAACAATCTAATTTTCGAATAAGGAAAACTTGCACTAATTGATGGCTGTTGTCCATATTGATAGGAATCATTTATTTCGTACACTTAGAAGTAGAGACGTAGAATATTTTTATTTTAATTTTCTGATGAGAAGGCACACATTGAAAAAGAATCAGGAATTATGAATGATGTTCGTGTCAAAGAGTGGTCAGCAAAGTAGCTGTTCGTATATTTATTAGAAATTTGGTTTCTCGCTGTTTTATTTCCACCCAGCCACCAGTGGAAATGATACTTATAAATATTTTATTGAATAGCTTTCATTTGAACACAAGTAGTAAGTAGAGGAGCAGATGCTTCTGCGTCTATGGGAGTGCCTTTGTGAAGAAGCCAAATGCCAAACTGCTTTGGCGAGAACTTTAATATTGGCTAGCTCTCTGGATCAAGTGTCCTTATCAAGATTTATTATATTTTTCAAATTATCATATAATAACTTTTAAATATTTTATTAACTAGTTTTAGGAAAGCCCACTTGCTTCAAATTCTCAACTGAAAATAGCATAATTTGAGGATTATTACTACACAGTCTGTCTTCTGAACCTGACTGTTCTATGCATCCTGTCTTCAGCCGTACTCATAAGAGGCCATGTCCTCACCGTCGCTCTGTCTCACACCACGCATGTTGGCCTTTAATGATTCCAGGTGATTGATGTGGGGAACTTTGGTCCAAGATAAATTCGACACTACCTCTTTTTTCTCTCCTCAGGGTCTCTACTATGCCTCTTCCTTTAACTTGACATAGCTCAATCAGTTCTGCCTTGGCCAAGATTTATTTTACACTCGTTAAAGGTATGATTTATCTCTCCTGGTAGTATACTATATTTGGCCACACAGATTCCTGAGGGAGGTCACACAGGGGACATTCAAGCTGAATTACATTATTCATACTCTATGTTAGGTTTTTGCCACAAATTCCTGGTTTCACTGCGGGAAGTTGGACATTGTATCATGAATTAAATAAAGTGGCTGACTTAAACAGGACAAATACGTTTCTTCCAGAAATAGTTGCATGGTTGATTTCGTGACTCAGTGATTGAGATGGCTTTCCTTGGTCTTCTGAACATGTTGGCAATATGGTTGCTAAGGCTGTTCCCATCATATCACATCCAGCCAAGACAATTACAAAAGAAAGAAAAGAATTACAAAAGAAAGAAAAAGCAGCACTGGCACCTGCATCTCATTAGCCAGGGGCCTGCCACATGGTCAGCCCTAACAGGATGTTGTTTAGGCCAGTCTTCAATGTCTACCACACTTTCTTTTACCACTTGCCTTCAGGGGCTGGGCTTAAAGTTTCTGCCCTGGTATTTTGCTTAGCCCTCCAAAACTGAGGGCATCTCTAAAATAGAAGAGCATCTCCATTTTATCAATCCAGTCACAGTAAAAAGAACTCAAACGCACACAAAAAAGCAGGATATTTGTGTCACTTCATTTATCCCACCAAGTCCACCACTGCCCAGCACCATAGAAGCACAGTTTATTCATGATGATCTCATTTGGTCCTCGATATATCGGTGTATCTCTTCTCTGAGGAAGAGAATTCATTTTTTGGAAATAGGGAAATTTCATCTCAGAACTACATTCCGAATGTAGGATTTACAACTTGGATAATGTTAGTTCCACACACCAGTGCATTGTTTAGGATTGTTCACATCAAATCTACTTTTGGTTTTTATCCTACTTCTCAAGTACATTGAGGAGTTAGAGTGTTACAGGATCAATTCAATTCTCTAGATTTCAAAGGAGGGTTAATATTTTACCTGACTTTTGAAACAAACAAAATGTATTCAATATAAGAATTTGTGTGACTTTTGTAGTGTTCTTTTCCTCCACCATTTTTATTTTAGAAAATTTGCAAAAAAGGAACAGTGTATAACTTTATGTCCCTCACTTACATTCACCAATTGTTAACATTTTCCCTCTCCAAATACTTACGCATGTAGCTGTTAACAACAGAAATGTTTTTATATAACTACAATGGAATGTTCATATTGAAAAATTAACATTGATTTATTATTATATATTGCCCATATTTTGATTTGCCTAATTTACCCAATAATGTTTGATTTCTTGTTCCCCCCTTTTCTAGGACCCAATCAGTGCATTTAATTGTCATCGTTCTGTAGTCTATTTTAATAAAAAGTAGTTACTTATCTTTTTTTATTTTCCTTTCATGACACTGATATTTTTTAAGAAGGCAAGCCATTTGTATTGCAGAATCACTTGATTTGTTTCTTTCCTCATGATTACATTAAGGTTAAACATTTTTAATAAGAATACTAGAGAGATGATTATGTATCATTCTCAGTGCATTATAGCAGTTCATGATGTTAATTTGTTCTACTATTAGCAATATTACATTTGATCATTTGGTAAAGGCAGTATTCAACAAATTTCTCATCTGTGGTGTCTTTTCCCCTTTACAATTAATAACTAATCTATGAGATCATATGTTGAGACTGTGTTCCCAGACAATCTTTAACCCAACAATTTTAGCATCCATTGATAATTTGTGCCTGAATTGATTCCTACAATATTGATTAAAAATGATGATTTTCTACTTTGACCATTGCTCCTACATTTATTAGTTGGCATTTTTCTATGAAAAAGAGATTTTACTCCCTCCCTTTTGAAACTTAGTATTACTATGGCTCATAGATTTGTTTATTACTCAATCTGTTATAAACCATTTCCATCATAATATAAACCATATTTCTTTTTAATGCTCAAATTCTCCCAGATTTGGCCAGAGGGAACCTCTTCAAAATTGCATGTCTTCTTGATATGTTCCTATCAACTTTTGAGAACTTCTTACTTACTCTGATGTGACCGTATGTCCCACGCTTACCTTGTTTCTCTTGCACAGACCTAGAGGCAGCCATTTTCCAAGGAGCTCTAGCTTCTGTCAGAGGAAAATAGTTCCTATAGAATCAAGATCTAAGTGATCTAAATGCTCATTGTTACTGATGTACTATTGCTACTAACTTCATCAGGGAACGGAACTAAGAAATATCTATTTTAAAAATCATTAACTTGTATCTATAACTCCATTTCAAATTCAACATTATAGTATTTTTTTCTCTCCTCCCAAGGCACATTTGTAACTTTCTTCTTCCACAGTTGAAAATGAATGTGGTTGCATCAATATCAATATGTGTACTTGTGCACTCAATCATTGAAGATACATGAAACAGTTTCAGACTTATTACACTCATACCACTAGCATTAAAAAAATTATTAATTAAAGGTCAAGATTTCCTTTTGTTTTTAGAATATATACCAATGGGAATATAGTCAGAGTATTTTATACAAAAGTTGCATTTTAGTTATTGTGAATCCAATTAGGTATTTGCTTGTATTTGTATTTTTTGCAGCTCTTTCTTGAGTTTTTCTTGAATATAAACATATTAATATCATTCAAAAGTCAAATCAGAAAATGATAAAGTCAGAGCAAGTAGAAATACTCAGTGAAGTCTCTTTTCTTTTCTTACCTTTTCTAGTGTTCCCGTATGTCTTCTGTAGGTAACAAGTGTAATCAGTTTTTAGTTTTACCCTTCCTGCATTTCTTTGGCAAAAATAAGCATATATACATACCTCCATGCTCACAGATATAAACTTCTACCCCCTTCTTTTATTTTATTCATATTTCTTGATTTCTTAAAATTATTTACATTTATCTATAGTTAGCTCTTAGAATAAATGTTACACAAATTTTCCTCCTAGTTTGTAATTTATGTTTTAATTTTATTTATAATTTTGTTTTATAAAACAAAACATTTTATTTATAATTTTGTTATGTAAAACATAAGGCTGTTCTTTTTATGCTATTGAATTTACCAGTATTTTCTTTTATTACATCAGGATATTGAGACACTAGTAGAAAGATTTGGTCCCTTTGCCTATCCAGATTACATGGGAATTAATTCATGTTTTCTTCCATCTGTGTGTGCTTTTGTTTTGTACAATTAGATTTCTGATCCTTTGAGAGTTCATTTTTGCGTAACCTATGGTATACAAATTCAATATTATTTTTCCCAGATGGCAATACAGTTGACCTATCATATTTACAATAAGTCTGCACTATCTACAATGATTGAGGTGTCACCTTTACACTACACTAAATTTCTGTACATACTTGGGTTCTTTTCTGAACTTTCTATTCTGTTCTACTGCTCTTTCTGTTCAATCATATGCCAATAAACAACTGTTTTGATTACACAAGCTTTGTAGTATGTTTGCATATCTGATAAGTATATGCACTTTGTTACTCTTCTTCAGGATTTCAGATCTGGCATGTTTATTTTTCTATGATAACTTTATAATAAACTTGTATAGCAAAAAATAAAATTATATGAATTTTTATTGAAATTGCACTCAATTTAGATATTAACTTAAAGAAATTTGTCATGCATATGATACTGAATCCAAAACCAAAAACCGTTTGTCGTTTGGTCCAAAATTATTTTTTATGCTTTTTATGAGAGTTTTAAAGTTTTACACTTAGAGGTTTCACATATTTCTTGTTTTGTTTTTCTAAATTTTCCATATTTTGTAGCTATTTAAACAATTTTTTAAAAAAAATTATTTTTCTGCAGTTACGATTTTTTGTGTACAGTTGAAGGCTATTTATTGGGTTTTTGATGTTCATTTTTATATTCTATTATGTTATAGGATATTATTATATGCATTGGTTTTATAATTTCTTCTCTCACATTTCCAAAAAATAGTGATATCATTTGAAAATAGATACATTTTACTTCTTCTTTTCAAATTGACCGATATTCCTATACAATGTTAAACAGTAGTAGTTAAGTAGACATCTTTGCTTTGTTCCTGACCTGAGTATGAAGGCTTCTATTATGTGGATATGTGTGTGTGTATGTATATAGTACTTATTTCTTTCAATATTATTAGAAGAATTATGTATCAAATTTTGTCAAAGGAATCCTTAGAAACTAGTATTTTCTCCCTGGCAGTATCAATACAAAGAAATAAATGAATAGATTTCCAAACTTCACTTGGTCATGATGTATTACTTTCCTGTAGGTCTATTCAGTTCCATTTGCTGATGTTTTATTTAGAATTTTTACCTCTGTATTTACAAGTAATACTTGTTTTTTGTTTGTTTTGTTTTCTGCTACCACCATTCACCATTTAATGATATACCTGTCTCATAAGAAGTAATTTGGAAATTTTCCTTCACTTTTAAAGCTCTGAACAACTTATGTAGCAATTGAGCAAATAAATATTAATCATTTTATAGAATGCCCCTGTGGAACCACCTGACTTTGGTGCTAATTTTGGTAGGAAGTTTTTGTTTGTTTGTTTTGTTTTTTCCTTTCTTTACCTTTCACTATTCTCCAGTGAAACTCATCTATTTAATCTCTGTGTCTCAGGATTGTTTTTACTTACTGCAGATTACCAGTCAGTTGGTAATTAAGTCTCTTAGGTTTGTTTTTGTTTTTCCAAAAATGCCTTTATGTTACCTCTGGGATAATTTCACTTGATATGAAATTCCAAATTGACTGATTTATTTTCTTTCAGCACTTTAAAGATATATCCTCACCATGTGCTGGCCTCCACTCTTTTTGATAAAATGTTAGCCAACATTGACATCAATGTTCCCGTGCATTAATGCTTGGTTTTCTTGTTTTGTTTTGTTTTCCTGTAGCTACATTGAAGACTTTTTTTTTTCTTTAGCTTTTCAATAGTTTGATAATCATACACCTAGGGGTTTTTCTTTGTATTTATCTTACTGGAGTAGTCTGAACTTCTTGCCTCTTTTTTTTTTTATACTTTAAGTTCTAGGGTATATGTGCTCAAGGTGCAGGTTTGTTACATAGGTATACATGTGCCATGATAGTTTGCTGTACCCATTAACTCATCATTTACGTTAAGTATTACTTGTTTCTTTAAATTTATGTATTTTAACACATTTTGGGGGAGAAATTTCAGACATTATTGTTGAAAATATTTTTCTGCCACATTCT
Source organism: Trachypithecus francoisi (assembly GCF_009764315.1). Lineage (NCBI taxonomy): Eukaryota > Metazoa > Chordata > Mammalia > Primates > Cercopithecidae > Trachypithecus > Trachypithecus francoisi. The sequence continues at coordinate 70,982,188 of NW_022681453.1, read as the reverse complement.
CCCTGTTTCACTTTTCCTTCCAAGGCTCCAATTATGTATATGGTAAACTTTTTGATATTCAACCACAGGTCACTGAAGTTCTCGTTATATTATTTTGCAATTAGTATCCCTCTGTTTTTCAGATTAGATCATTTTTGTTAATCTGTTTCAAATTCCTTGATTCTTTCTTCTGTTATATTCACTGTGGCATTAAGCCAAACCAGTGAATTTTATTTTGTTTGTATTTTTCAGTTCCAGAATTTAGAGTATGCTTGTTTCTTACCATTTTTATTCCTATGCTGAGATTCTCTACTTGTTCATAATTTTGAGCACACCTTTTCATTGCCTCATTGAGCATAGTCATATGGCCATTTTCAAATTCCTGTCTTCTAAGTTTAATATCTTAATCATCGCTGACTTTTAGTTTATATTGGTTTTCTTTTCTCTTAAGTATAAATCATACTTTCTGTTTCTTCAAATATCTAGTAATGTTTAATGTTATATTTATTGGATACTGTGATTGATGTATTACAGAAACTATGAATTCTTTTTTTCTTTTTTTTCTTTTTTTGAGATGGAGTCTCCTTGTCACCCAGGCTAGAGTGCAATGGTGCCATCTTGGCTCACTGTAAACTGCCCCTCCCGGGTTCAAGCGATTCTCCCACCTCAGTCTCTCAAGTAGCTGGGATTACAGGCATCCAACATCATGCCTGGCTAATTTTTGTATTTTTGTAGAGGCAAGGTTTCACCATGTTGGCCAGGCTGGTCTTGAACACCTGAGCTCAGGTGATCCAACTGCCACGGTGTCCCAAAGTGCTGGGATTACAGGCGTGAGCCACAGTGCCCGGCCTTATAATCTTCCTAACAATGACCATTTTTATTTCTTTGCTTTAGCAGTTAATTTGGCTAAATTCTAACTCTAAGCTGTCTCCCTTCTGTGATAAGACCCAGTGACAACTTTCATTCAGTTATTTTAGCTTTGGATAGCTTTTTGGAACATGCATTGTGCATTCATAGTTTAGGAGTCAGGCAGAGATTTAGACAGAGTTAGTAAATGAGCTTTGAATCTTCCCAAGTGAAACTCCCTGCTTATCAGAATTTCTACTTTACTTTCTAGCTGTGGTGATAACCCAGAACCTAGTCTCTGATTTTTCATGCCAGTAACACTTCAGGTTTCTAGTCAAGTTTGCACAAACCAGTGCAGCATGCATATTACTATGCTGTGCCTCCAGGCCAAAAAAAAAAAAAGAAAAGAAATCATAAAATGGGACACTCACCTAGTATTTTATTCTTCAAATGTTGACTTCCTCTAGCTTTTATCTGCCTTTGCCAGCTCAAGGGTGCTTTCAACTATTATTCTATTATTGTTTTTATCCAGAGTTTATAAGAGTTGTATTTTATTTATTTATTTATTTATTTTTTATTTTATTTTTTTTTTGAGACGGAGTCTCGCTCTGCCGCCCAGGCTGGAGTGCAGTGGCCAGATCTCAGCTCACTGCAAGCTCCGCCTCCCGGGTTCACGCCATTCTCCTGCCTCAGCCTCCCGAGTAGCTGGGACTACAGGCGCCCGCCACCTCGCCCGGCTAGTTTTTTGTATTTTTAGTAGAGACGGGGTTTCACCGTGTTAGCCAGGATGGTCTCGATCTCCTGACCTCGTGATCCGCCCGTCTCGGCCTCCCAAAGTGCTGGGATTACAGGCTTGAGCCACCGCGCCCGGCCAAGAGTTGTATTTTATTTCTGAGAATTTTTGTTTTGTTTTGTTTTGTTTTTCTGAGATGGAGTCTCACATTGTCGCCTAGGCTGGAGTGCAGTGGTACCATCTTGGCTTACTGCAACCTCTGCCTCTCAGGTTCACGTGATTCTCCTCGCCTCAGCCTCCCAAGTAGCTGGGATTACAGGCACTCGCCACCACATCCCATTATTATTATTATTATTTTGTATTTTTAGTAGAGATGGGGTTTTACTGTGTTGCCAGTCTGTTCTCCAACTTCTAACCTCGTGATCCACCCACCTTGGCCTCCTAAAGTGCTGGGATTATGGGCGTGAGCCACTGTGCCTGGCCGAGAAAATTTAAAAATCGTTTTGACATGATTTGTGTGATGTGCACTCATTTACATTTCTGTGTTATAACTGGTATTTTTTATTTCAATTATGTTATACTAACATATTTATTTTGCATAATGTTTTATATTTGCAATGTTGCTTTCTTTTCATGGTCTTATTTTACTTTTACTCCTTTTGGCATTAAAGTTTTACTTTTGTTCTCATATTTAGCTTGATGTTTATATCTTTTGTAATGCCTATTGTTTCTTATTTATCACTTAACTATTTGGCTTTTACCTTTAATTATTTAAATGTTATTTCTAAATTTTACTTTTTTATCTTCTACTTTTTAGTTGTATTACCTCTGTATTGACAGAACATACACTATTCATGCAATATTTTTCTTGTCACCCTTTTGCTTTAAAAACATTTGGAGAAATATTCTACATATGCCATTTATATAGTGAATATACATAAAATTATAGGACAAAATTAAAATCAAACACATCAATTACATCACACCATTGCAGTGATCATGGTTAGTTCTTTTGCTAAAGTCTCCCCAGAAATGATTTGGTTAGCTTAGAACTTATATACTAGTAGATTCCTCAAAAAGGGCTTTTGAATATAGTATCCCCTGGTTCTTGCAAGTTATATCTGTTTTATCTCTTTAATATTTTAGGATAGCTTGGCCGTATAAAACATCATTTAGTTTACACTTTCTTAAAATTTCTGAAAAAAATGCTATGTCCTGCTGTTTTGTTTTGTATATACTTATTATGAAACCTGATGGCAATATTAATTTTCTTCCTTTAGTATATGATTTGGTCTTTCTCTCTACAATCCTGAGATTTTGTTTACTTTTGTTTTTCTTTAATATTAATTTCTAAACATTGTATTATTATATGTTTTGAATTTCTTTCTGATAGTTTTCCCTAGAAATATTGGGCCCTTAAAATAAGTAAATGTAGCCTTTTGATATAAAAAATGCTTCTGAAAAACAGTTTTAAAAAAATTCTGTTCTATTGCTAACTTTTTCAAAAAACCTTTTTCTTCAATTTCGTTCCTGATGGTTAATTTCTCTTTCAAAACTTTCTGATATTTTTAAAATCTGTGTTTATAATTCCAATTTGTTTTAACATATCTACAAATGCTTGTTTAATACTATATAACTCAGGTTAGGATGTTATATTGTAGTTTCTTTCTGCTTCATGACTGGGAAATTTTTTATAAGCTCAAAATTTTGATTCTTATATTCTGTTTCTTACTATATTGCTTTGTAGGGACATGGATGACCACTTGTTGATTTCGTAATATTTTATCCTCTGGGATGATTAAGCACTGGTATGCAGACATGGCTGAAGAATTTTAGATAGCTTACTAAATTGTGTAGTCTGAGAATGTTCTTTTCTATTGCTATAGTCAAATACAGTCTTTTAGGATGGAGCAGTTCTGTTTTCTTGCTTTTAATTTAATTTTTTGCTTACTTGTTTGAGTGTACAGAGGAAAGCTAGTTTTATATACCCTTGATATTAAAAGAGATCTTGGCTACCTGTACAAAACTTGATATATATGCTTCCTTTTCTTGAGTTTCTTAATAATAGTCTTTAATATCTGCCTATTATTTTCTTTTCCGTTTTTAGTGGCAAGTCTCGAAGTAATGGCTACCTTTTTCAAGTTTCTTCATTTTCACCAGAAGCTAGTGCCTTCCTGAGCCTCCACCTTGAGTCTTCCCCTCAGAATTGCTTTGAATTCTGCAATATTGAGTGCTCTGAACTGCTGGTAACAAACCTTTCTCAGATATGTTTCTACTACGTATAAGCCTTTCTCTTTCTGGGAGTAATTTTGTCTGTGTTTCACTACTCTTTTTCCTTTGTTTCTATGTCTTATTTCTACCTCTTTTATTTCACAACCATGAACTTATCTGTGGAATTTGGGTGTTTATTTTCCTACTTAAATATAACTTAATATTTGTAGTGTTTTCTATGTCCTAAATATGCCATAGACATGAGTCATGTGTGGTTTATTTGCTTCTTTTTAATTTATTTGGAATTTTTTTGGAGAATGTGTATACATTTTTATTTAAGCTATTGTTATCATCCTTTGAGATCTTGGAACTCCAAAAATTTATTTTAAACTAGTTTTCATTAACTTTCATTAGAAACAGAAAAACTAGAGTCATAGTGATATAATAAGTCACAATGATAAGTCATAATTAAAATATAAAAGTTTGTATGGCTTGAACACAAATATTTAAAAGTGTCCCTATTACTGGCCTCTATTTTCAAAAATGTTTAATATAAATCAGCTCTGATAAATATACATCAGAAGGAAAATATTAGAGTTTTAGAGGTTGTCTACCGAGTTCCTCTTAACAACAAAATCAAAATCTGTCTGTATAGATTGAATAAAGCTCTAAAGTTTTTATGTCCCTCTAATACATATATATATAATATACATATATATATATATATAATTGTTATGGCTTCATGGCAAGTAGAGTATAATCTTTGAAATACAGAATTAATTAGTTAAGATATAGCCTCTTTGCTTTAAGCTTGGCCAGTTGATTTATTTTGACAGTAAGATGTTAGCATATTTGAATTAGCCAAATCTCTCTAGTCTGGACTAAAGACAACTGAAAGTGTCCAAGATGTAAGAGCTTGAAAGGTATTTATATATCTGAGTTTGCCTTCTTGAATTCTTGCCTTACCCATAAGAAAATTATGGCTAAAATAACTGTTATTCTATAGAGAAAAAAAGTAACATTGTGCAGACATGCATCTAATCTAAAACTTGAAGCCAAATTTAATCCAGATAAAATGAGTTTCAGATAATCCACAATGCATGGATGAGAAAGTATGCTATTGTTGTAAGCAACTGAGGTTTGGGATGGTTAGTTATGCAATATCATTGTCACAGTTGTCAACAAAGAAAACAAAAAACTAAAATTGATGGTAGTAATTTTGGAACTGGGAAGCAGGTGGCAAGGGAACTATAATAGGAGGTTAGAAAAATGGTGAGTAAAGTCATAAAAAGTGGGGAAAATGTCAAGCTGTGCTATGCAGTGACTAAATATTTGGTAAAACTGTCATCCATGATAACAGACAGGACAGAAAATATATCTAATGAACTTGTCATATTGATTGAGGAGATTTTGAGGTCGACTGCTGTAATCCCAAGGTGGTTTCTTCAAGCTGCATTTGATTCTATAAGACAGGAAAGTACTATAAGATAGGAAAGAACTGGCCAGAGTCAGAGTAGAATTGAACCTATGAAGAACCCAGAAATGCTAGAATGTGTAAAATTATCAAGTTAAACTGATTTTCACCTTATTAAATACACAGTTATTAACATATAGCCTTAGGAGAAAAATTATTATTTGGTACTTCCAAAAAGATATGGTCCTAGAATATGACAAAATAGGCATGTGGTTCTAATACCATTTTTAAGACCTCTGAAAGGATTAGATGAACATCTTATAGATCTTTTCAGCCAGAAAAAAAGGAAGGACTCCTAGGAGGTTGAAAGGTGTGGTCCCCTTGATATCTGATATACTCAGGGAAACTATAATTTCAATTAAAATGAGAGACATGTTTCAGAAGTAATTGTGGTTGTAGCTTTTGGAATATGACATTAAATATAATTAAATATATAGAATATTTAAAATTTGTGAGAGAGTTGGAGTAGCCAAATCTCTCTAGTCTAGACTATAGGCAACTGAAAGTATTAAAGATATAGAAAGATCTTTGAACTTGCTACTCTCTTCAGTCAGAAAGCAGACTTAGACTTTTCTTCTCTGAAGTAAAGCACATTCTCCAAAGTATTTTCACAACATGAGATTTTTAGAAAAGAAAAAGGCTTAGGTGACAGAAAGGAGCTGTGGAGAGCAATGCACAAGGGAACTATTCCCAGAAATCAGACACACAGCCTAATCAAAAAGCGAACAAACAAACAAACAAACAAAACACATTGCCTGTCCCCAAAATAGGGGAACTTGGCAATATTTGTCTATCAGGAATATAAAATTTCTATAGACTATTTTTACTGATGTGTGCATTCTGTTATTACTCTTTCTGAATGGGAATGTTTATTATGTTCTACCCTGTTCTATCATTATACTTTGTATTCTGGTGGACTTTGAATCAGTTCATAGATATCTGGATCACAAAAAACTACATGTAGACATATTGTAGGTCCTCTGATCCTAGACCTTGAGTCTGCTGCCATGATGGAATGGGACTTTTAGGGGTGTTTGGATAAAAATGAGTACATTTTTCACATTGGTAATTTTGACCTACAAAAAAGTGTGAAAAACTGAATCATTACTCTTAATTGTTAACTCTTCTGCAGTAATGGTATACATCCACATTCCTGTCATGGTGGAAGCACTGTATTACCCAACTCTTGCTTTGGGTTTGATCTCATCACTGACGTTGGCCATAAAATGTTAATGAATGTGAAACCAGAAAAAATACAAATTTTTTTTTGCACTTGAGCTTTCATTCTTATGCTCTTGCCTTTCACCTGTGAAGGCTATGACTGGTAGCCTTGGGTTTTAAGAAGGCATAAAGATGGCCGGGCGCGGTGGCTGAAGCCTGTAATCCCAGCACTTTGGGAGGCCGAGATGGGCGGATCACGAGGTCAGGAGATCGAGACCATCCTGGCTAACACGGTGAAACCCCGTCTCTACTAAAAAATACAAAAAACTAGCCGGGCGAGGTGGCGGGCGCCTGTAGTCCCAGCTACTCGGGAGGCTGAGGCAGGAGAATGGTGTGAACCCGGAAGGCGGAGCTTGCAGTGAGCTGAGATCCGGCCACTGCACTCCAGCCTGGGCGACAGAGTGAGACTCCGTCTCAAAAACCCAACTTGTAGTTTGGTATGAAGTCCAATCAAGCCCAGCCAAGCACAACCAGAATCAACTGAACTTCAGATGCAGGAGTATAAAATGCTAATGTATTTATCTATTTTTCTGCAACTAAGTTTTGAGATTGTTTTTTACACAGCATTATTATGGTAATATCTAAAGCATTCACCCTTTTTTTTATTTAACCAAGCACTTTGATGAAACTTTGAGAATGAAGAGAATGCTTATTGCATTGTCTGGAAGCAGAATGTGCATAAATGAATAAAAGGCTGAAATTCTTGGGATAAAAATTGGATAAATATTTGCAAGGAAGACCAGAGAGAGAGAGATTAAGAGACTGAAGCAAACACGGAGGTAGATAAGAAATGAAATAGCCTGAAATCAAATAACAACTGGATCTTCAGGTTAAAAGTCTATACTGCTTTCTGGTTAAAAATCTCAAATCATAAGTAATATTTTGATAAACTTACCAAATGAAGTATACAATTATTTCTTCTTCTGACTAAAATAACACTCAAAGTTTTGAAATATACTTTGCAAAATATTCTAGTGGAGATTCTCCATCATGGCACCCTCAGTGCTCAGTAGAGAAAAGTTACAGAGCTAGGTCATCCAGAGCACAAAACCCCTCTGATGACACTGACAGGACCAGTTATGACAGGTGACTCTCAGACTAATCAGAGCTTAGGATATTTTTCAAAGTGGAATAGCAAGGTATAGGGTTTCCTTTTTAGTTGCTAAACTTTGTATCTGGGGGCTAATACTCATATTCACAGTTTTCCTAAAGCTGTTCCCCTTCAACTTCTGCAAAATAAGGGAAACACGACAAATGCAGACATTGACAAATAAAAAATATAAGGCAGTAAAATTGTCAAAAATATTTTTAAAATAAAAAAGAAACTCCAAGGACTAGTTTGTTGAAAGAAAAATGAACAAAATGGATAAACAAAAACTACCATAACTAAAACAAATAATAAAATGAAATACCTTCAGGCAGTTGTAATATTGATGGTCCATGTGTAATATACTAGGAGAAACATCTTCACAGACAGAAAAGATAAGCCTTCAAGTATATTTTGTGAATCCAATATATCAGCAATCTCCAAATGTGAAAAAAAGCAACACATTGAAAGGGAAAAACAAAATTCAATATTGCTAAAGAATAGGTATGCAGAACTCTTTGGTTAAATATTTGTACAAAGAACTATGCAGTATATAAAAATATCAACTAACTTAGCCATGTGGTGTTTATAGACAAGGATTTTAAAAGATTTGTTTAAGTGATTCCAATATGAGTTAGACAAAATTTTTAAAAACATTAGGACTATATAAGTAGTTTATGCAAGGACATGTAACAGAATAATGCCAAAATAGATAGTTCCTTGACATAATAAATGTGATTAAATTGTAGCCAGCCACCATTCTGTCCAATTGTAGAAAAGTAGGATTCCCTTTGAAGTTAGGACAACCACACAAACCTACCCTCAATACTGCTATTTAACAATACTTTGAAAGTACTAGCCTATACCTTATTCTGGAGATTAAATACAAGTAAGTAGGGATATTTTTATTTATTATTTGCTATTAACATGATGTTTTGACTGAAAAAGTGAAGAGAAGTCACTGAGGAAACATCTATAGGAAAAATATGACTTCATTAAGTTGGTGTTGTCAAAAAATTAATGTACAAATTCTAATGCCTTTTGTTGCAAAGTATAATGTAAAAAAAGACTACATAAAGTGATCATAACTAGGAATAATCTTACATGATATTTGTAATAATAAAATAAATAAATTACTGAATGACATAAAGGAATATTTAAATAAATGTAAAAATACAATATATTTTTTGAAGAGAAAAACTGGAAAAACTCAATACTTTAAAACTAAAACTACCTATCCTTCTCGAATTTATCTAGAAATTCTATGTGGGCTCATTTGAAACATTAATGGAAATTTTTTTTGTCATTTTTCCCCAGAACTTGAAAAAGATTGATACTAAATTAAATCTAAAAGATGGAGAAAGAACTATAAATTCTTCTAAAAGATAGAGAAATGAGAGCAGACTATCCTTAAAATTGGTAGAATTATACTTTGTATAAAATTATATGTGGCCTGTAATAGTTTATAGAATATAACATGATATAATGAGGTATAATACAAATCTGTGTATGTATAGAAATTTTTTTCAGAAGCTAATGACATCAGTAGGAAGGCAAAACAAAATTTCCAATATTTGTACCCTTATCGAAAAATCAATTTGAACTCTTCATACTCAAAAATACCCTCACAAGAGCTAAGAAATCCCTACAAGAGCCAGGAGCTATTAACCCAGCCTCTAGTCAAGACATCATAGCCCCTGTCACAAAGTCACCACCCATGTGCCTAGCCTCAAGGTCCACTCTAGCATGAGGTTGGACTCTACAGATCCAGCTTTCATGTTGTTCTCTTCAGTTATAGACTCCAGGTTGAGCCCCGACAGTCCCATGCTTCAGGCCTGCCCCACAGCCAGGCCCCCTTCTACAGCCCTGAAGTCCTGGCAGTCTATTGTGAACACAGCCTTCAGGTCTTCACTAGCATAGGAGTGGCACCCACAAATCCCAGTTCCAGATTTCCCCCTGCAGCCCTAGGTACCATACATGCCCCAGCTTCCAGATTGCCCTCTACACCCCACACATCAATTGAGCCATGGCTCAGGCCCACGTTAGCACTAGACCAACCCCTACAGACTCAGGCTCAAGTTCTGCTTAAGCACCAGTTTGGCTTCTGTGGACCCAGGCTTTAACTTATCTCCCACTGACACACAGGCTCCAGGTCTGCCCCAGCAGACTAAAGGCCTAGGACTATGGCAGTGAAGACATAGGCTCTAGGCCCAAACCCAGTGACCCAGGAAACAGATCTGGCCCCTATGGGCGTTAGAGGCAGGCCTTCCCACCTGTTTATATAGGCACAAGGCCAGCCTTCCCAAGGACTTCAGCAACAAGCCTGCCTGCAAACCCTACCAGACAGGCCACAGACAATCTCTTGATGAGTTGACTGGTGAAGAGCTTTGCTGCATAGACTATTCTGTAAATGCTGGAATAGATACCTGCTACTTCAAATGCACAGACGCCAATAAATGGTCACAAGGATTATGAATAATTAGGGAAGCATAATAACATCAAAAGAACAGGCCGGGCGCGGTGGCTCAAGCCTGTAATCCCAGCACTTTGGGAGGCCGAGACGGGCGGATCACAAGGTCAGGAGATCGAGACCATCCTGGCTAATACGGTGAAACCCCGTCTCTACTAAAGAATACAAAAAACTAGCCGGGCGACGAGGCGGGCGCCTGTAGTCCCAGCTACTTGGGAGGCGGAGGCAGGAGAATGGCGTGAACCTGGGAGGCGGAGCTTGCAGTGAGCTGAGATCCGGCCACCGCACTCCAGCCTGGGCGACAGAGCCAGACTCCGTCTCAAAAAAAAAAAAAAAAAAAAATCAAAAGAACAAAATAAACCAGTAACTGATTCCAAAAAATGGAGATTTATGAACTATCTGACAAAGAACTCAAAATAAATATCTTGATATTCAGTGAGCTACAGAGACACAGACACAGAACACAGAACACAGACCATATACAATCAGGAAACTAATATGTGAACAAAATGAGAAGTTCAACAAAGAGATAGACACAAACAGATAGAAGAAAACAAAAAAAAGCATTGAGCAAATTCTGAAACTAAAGAACACAGTTAACTGAACTGAAAATGCCTATAGAAAGCTTCAACAATGGATTCTACCAAGCAGATAATTAATAAACCTGAAGATTTGTCATTTAAATTATCTAGTCAGAAGAACAAAAAGTGAAAAAGAATAAAAAATAGTAAGAAAAAAAAGCCTATGGGAGTTATGGATGACCAGCAAATGAAACAATCTATGAATTATGGAAATTTCAGAAGCAGCAGAGGAAAAAGATGGGTAGAAAGCTTATTTAAAGAAATAATGACAAAACTTTATAATTCTGGAGAGAGAATTAAACATCCAGATTGATGAAGTCAAAAGAATCCCAAATAGGTTAAGTATAAAGAAATCTTCACTTAAATACATTTATACTCAAATTCTCAACAGTCAAAGATAGCAGCACGAGAAAACTGATTCATCACATATGACAGAAACTCTATGAGACCTTCAGTGGATTTCTCAGGAGAAGCCTTTCAAATCAACAGGCAGTGGAAAGATACATTTAAAGTGTTGGAAAAAAGAAACCTGCTATATAAAAATACTATATTCAGCAAGGCTAGCCTTTATAAATGAAGGAGAAATAAGGACTTTCCCAGACAAAAAGGACCTGTGAGAGTTTATCACAACTAGGCCTGCCTTAAAAGAAATACAATGAGTTCTTTACATTGAAATGAAAGGATACTAACAATACAAAACAGACATAAAATTTAGGACTTACTATAGAGGTACACTCTAGCAAATTTGGAATTCTCTAATACTATAATGGTGGTGTATAAATCACTTTTAGTATAAAAGTTAAAAGACAAAAGTATCAAAAGTACTAAGTTACAATAAGTTAATGAATATATGATACATAAAAGATGCACATTGTAATATTAATAACATAAAATGGGAGGAGAGGATAAATTAAAGGGCAGAGTTTTTGTATGTGGTTTAAGTTCATATCAACTTAAAATAGAGTGTTATTACTGTAAGATATTTTACTTAAGGTTAATGGTAACCACAAAGATAAAAGCCACACAAAAAAGATAAAGGAATGAAGGCATACCCCTGTAAAAGTTAATCAATCACAAAGGAAGAAAGCAAGAGAGAAAGAATGGAACAAAGTAACTACACATTACTCAAAACAATTAACAAAATGGCAGCAGTAAGTCCTTTCCTATTAATAATTACTTTAAATGTAAATGAACTAAATTCTCTAGTCAAAAGACATTGTGGCTGAATGGATAAAACGAGATGCAACCATATACTTCCTATAAGAGATTCACTTTAGCTTTAAGGACACACATAGGCAAAAAGTGAAGGGATGGAAAAAATATTTCATGCAAATGGTAACCAAGAGACAGCAAGGATGGTTATACTTATTTAAGACAAAACAGACTTTAAGTCAAGAACTGCTACAAGACACGAAATATGTGATTACATAATGATAAGGATGTCAATTCATCAAGAGTATATAACAATTGTAAATACACATACACAACACAGAGAACCTTAATATATAAAGCAAATATTAACAGAAATTAAGAGAGAATTAGACAGTAATACAATAATAGTAGGGGACTTCACTATTCATTTCAACAATGGGTAGGTGATGCAACAGAAATTCAATAAGGAAACAGGAGAGTCGAACAACACTATCAACCAATTAAGTCTAACAGACATATAGAGCACTCCAAACATTCCAACCAATGACAGCAAAATACACATTCTCTTCAAGTGCATATGCAACATTCTCCAGGATAGATCTTATGTTAGAACACAAAACAAGTTTTAACAAATTTAAGATTGAAATTATATCAAGTATCTTTTCTGGCCACAATGGTATGAAACTAGATATTACTAACAGGAGGAAAATTGGAAAATGCACATCTATGTGGAAGTTAAACAACACAATTCTGAACAAACAATGGGACAAAGAAGAAATAAAATGAAAAATTAGAAAATAACTTTAGACAAAGGAAAATGGAAACACAGTATACCAAAACTTATGTGATGTAGCAAAAGCAGTTCTAAGAGAAAATTTTATAGCTATAAATCCCTAAAATAAGAAAGAAAAAGTTATCAAATAAACAACCTAACTTTACAACTCAAAGGACTAGAAAAAGAAAAACTTAAGCCCAAATTAGAAGAAGAAAAAATAAATAAAAATAGATACTAGGAAAATGACAAAAAGATTAATAAAATTAAATTTTGTGTTTTGAAAAGATTTTTAAAAATGAGAATCCCTTAACTAGACTAAGAATAAAAGAGAAATCAATTTTGATTTCCTCAAAATCAGGAAAGGGGAGAAATTACAAGTAACACATACATAAAAATATTATAAGATACATGCACAAAAATGAAAAATAAAAATAAAAATTTAATGATAAATAAATCTCATTAGAACTTGAATATATATATTATATGTATGTATAGAAATATGTATATATAGGTACCACCATGAACAATCACATGTAACAAATTGGACAACCTAGAAGAAAGTGTATAGATTATTGGAGACATACAACCTACAAAAAATGAATCAAAGAGAAATAGAAAGCTTGAAAAGACCAATAACACATAAAGAGATTGAATCAGTAATCAAAATCTTTAACAAAGAAAAGTCCAGGACTTAATTAATTCATAGGTGAATTCCACGAAATACTTAAAGAAGAATTAAAATTAATACTTTTTAAACTATTCCAAAATAATAGAATGAAGGAGAACACTTCCAAACTCTTTTTATGAAAAAAAATCACCTTGACGACGCAAAGACACTACAATGAAAAAAAAAAATAACTGCAAACCAATATCCTTGATGAACATGGATGCAATATTTTCAACAAAATACTAACAAACTGAATTCAATAGCATATTACAAGAATCCTTCACTATGATCAACTGGGATTTATCCTCGGGATGGAAGGATGATATCTCACAAACAAATTAATAAATGATTCATTCTTTTAACAGAATGAAAGATAAATATCATATAATCATCCCAATAGATGCTGAGCAAGCATTTTACAAAATTCATTATATTTTCCAGATAAAAATTCTTAACATACTACACAGAGAAGAAATGCATTTCAACATAATAAAGACCATATACGACAAACTCACAGGTAGCATCATACTCAATAGTGAAAAACTGAAAACCATTACTCTAAGATTTGGGAAAAGACATCTTTGTGATGTCTTTGCCTGATTTTACTCTCACTACCTTTATGTAATATGCTACCGGAAAGCTTACCTAGAACAATTAGGTAACAAAAATGAATAACACCATTTAAATTGGAAAGGAAGTACAGTTGTCTCTGTTTACAACTGACAAATCTTATATGAAGACAATCCTAAAGACTTCATCAGAAAACTGTTAGAACTGAAAGCATTCAGTAAATTTGCAGGATATAAAATAGCAAGCATACAAAAATCTGTAGCTTTTTATACTAACACAGAACTACATGAAAAATAAAATTTAAAAATCTCATTTATAATAGCAAAATAAGAAACTTATATTTAGGAATTAGTACGACAAAAAAAAGTGAAAGATCTATGTACTGAAAACTACAAAATAGTGATGCAATCAATTGGAGAAGACACATACAAATGAAAAGATACCCCAAGTTCATGAATTAGAAGTATTATTATTGTTAAAATGTCCGTACCACCTAAATTGACCTATGGATTCAAGGCAATTCTTACAAAAATTTCAGTGACATTTTTCACAGTATCAGAAAACACAATCTTAAAATACATATAGAGCCACAAAAACCCTAAGTAGCCAAAGCAATATTGAGCAAAAGAATAAAGCTAAAGCCATTACACTACCTGAGATCAAAGGATGTTACAAAGTTATAGTAATCATAACAGCATGATGCTGGCATAAAAACAGACATAGAGACCAATGGTGCAGAATAGAAAGCCAAGAAAAAAAATTCATACGTTAATGGTCAATTGATTTATGGTGATGCCAAGGACATACCTCAGGAAAAGACAATCTCTTCAATAAATGATGTTAGACGACTGGATATACATAAGTATAATAATGAAATGATACTCTTTTTCCAAACCATATATAAAAATCAACTTCAAATGTATTAAAAACAAGTATAAAATTTAAAAGTGTAAAGTTACCAGAAGAAAATATAGGGCAAAGATTGACATTGATTTGGGCAATACATTTTGGTTATGACTCCAAAAACACAAGCATCAGACGCACCAACAGGCAAACGGGATTTCATTAAACTAATAAGCTCCTTCACAGCAAAGGAAACAATAAACAGAATGAAGAGACAACCTACAGAATGGAAGAAAATGTTTGGAAACCATGTAGCCAATAAAGGGTTAATATCCAAAATATATAAGTACCTCAAATAGCTCAATTGCAAGAAAACAAATAATGAACTTATAATATGCACAAAGGACAAGTATAGACATTTTTCAAAAGAGGACCTACAAATGGCCAGCAGATATCTGAAAAAATGCTCAACATCACTAGTAATCAGGTAAATGCAAATCAAAACCACAATGAAATATCACTTTACACTGGTTAAAATGGCTTTTAATAAAAATACAAAAGTACCTAGTATTAGAGAGGATATAGAGAAAAGAGAATGCTTGTATACTGTTGGTGGGAATGTATATTGGTAGCCATTATGAAAACTAGTATGGAGGATCCTGAAAACAATAAAAATAGAACTACTTATGATCAGCAATTCCACTTATGGGTGTATATCCAAAGGAAATGAAAGTAGTATCTTGAAGCGATATCTACACCCCTGTATTCATGGCAGGGTTATTTACAATAATCAAGATGTAGGATCAATGTATGTATCTATCAATGGATCAATGGATAAAGAAAATGTGGCATATGTGTATATAAATATGTGTGTGTGTGCACAAGCCTATGTGTGTATACGATGGAGTGCACTTCAGCCTTTAAAAGGAAAGAAATCCTATCATTTGTAACAACGTGGATGATGGAGGACATTATGCTAAGTAAAACAAGTCAGGCATAGACAAATATCATATTCTCTCACATGAAGAATCACAAAAAGTCAAACCACAGAAGCAGAGAATAGAATGGTGGTTGCCAGGAGGTGGGGGGTGAGAAAGGAGGGGTTGTTGGACAGATGATAAAAAGATTCATGAGACAGAATGAATATATTCTGAAGATCTGTTGTACAGCCTAGTGACTATAGTTAATTATAAGATATTGTATTTTTGAAAACTGTTGAGAGTAAATGTTAAATGTTCTTACCACAAAAAATAACAAGTATGTGAAGTGATGGGTAGGTAATTAACTTGATTTAATCATTTCACAACGTGTACCTGTATCAAAACATCACATTGTATGCTGTATATATATATATATATATATATATATATATATGATTTTATTTGTCAATTACACCTCAATGTAGCTAGGGAAAAGTAAAAATAATTTGAAAAATAAATGGAGCCAGTCACAAAAGAAAAAGGGAGAATTTTTGTTTCAAAAAAGCTGACAAATCTGTGTATATAGTAGTTAGTAAGTAGAATGGATAAGGAGATGAGACTTTCAATTTTATTATTTGAATTCTTTTTCTATGCACCGGCATTAGAGGGCGAGGCATGGTGGCTCAAGCCTGTAATCCCAGCACTTTGGGAAGCCTAGGCCAGGAGTTTGAGACCAGCCTGGCCAACATGGTGAAAAACCAGTTTCTACTAAGAATACAAAAATTAGCCGGATGTGTTGCAGTGAGCCAAGATCATGTCACTGCACTCCAGCCTAGGTGACAGAGTCCAGAGACAGAGTCCAGAGGTAGATGATCATCTGGGTCCAATTTGTGATTTCATAATTTACTCTTTGTATAGCTTTGGAAAAATCATTTAATCTCTTTGATCCTCAGTTTATCTGTAAAATAGTAATAGTAGTAAATAATCATAATATAAACCTCAGATAGTTTATATTATATTTTATTGTATTATATTGAGGTTAGAATTTTATTATCCAATGCCAGGCATGGTGGCTCACGCCTGTAATCCCAGCAGTTCGGGAAGCCAAGGCAGGCGGATCACCTGAGGTCAGGGGTTTGAAACCAGCTTGTCCACTATGGTGAAACTCCGTCTCTACTAAAAACAAAAATTAGCTTGGTGCGGTGGCGCGTGTCTGTAATCCCAGCTACCAGGGAGACTGAAGCGAGAGAATTGTTGAACCTGGGAGGCGGAGGTTGCAGTGAGCCAAGATCGAGCCATTGTGCTCCAGCCTCGGTGACAAGACAAAACTGTCTCAAAAAAAAGAAAAAAAAAAAAGAATTATATTATCCAACACTTTAAAGCACAATGAGAAACACCGAGAAGATAAAATAAATGCTGATTGCTAGTATTTTAAAAATTATCATTATCTTCACTGTTTTTAAAAATATTTATAGAATGTATATATATATATATATATATATATATATATATATACAGATTTAAGAGCACCATTTTAATGTTTTGATAATTTATACAAAGCTACCAAAATTAAAAACAGAATATTTGCATTACCACCAAGAGATTCGCTACTACCCTTTCTTTCAATCCCCATAGGGATAAGCTATTCTAATATATAACATTCTGTTACAGGCATATGTTTCCAAATTCTACTATAGAAGGGTGGTTTTGCCTATTCTTCAACTTTGTATAATGTATTCTTTTGTTTCTGACTTTTATCTCAATATATATTTCAGATCCATCTACGTTTTTGCATATAACTGAAGTTTTGCTTCTTTTTTTTAGTAGTATCATTTTACATAAATATTACTCAATGTATTCCTTATTTTATTTTATTTTATTTTATTTTATTTTATTTTTTTGAGACGGAGTCTTGCTCTGCCACCCAGGCTGGAGTGCAGTGGCCGGATCCCAGCTCACTGCAAGCTCCGCCTCCTGGGTCTACGCCATTCTCCTGCCTCAGCCTCCCGAGCAGCGGGACTACAGGCGCCCGCCTCGTCGCCCGGCTAGTTCTTTGTTTTTTTTTTTTTTTTTTTTTTAATATTTTGAATTTTCTTTTTATTTATTTATTTATTTATTTTATTATACTTTAAGTTCTAGGGTACATGTGCATAACGTTTATATCATGTACTTTGTATTTTTAAGTAGAGACAGGGTTTCACTGTATTAGCCAGGATGGTCTCGATCTCCTGACCTCGTGATCCGCCCATCTCGGCCTCCCAAAGTGCTGGGATCACAGGCTTGAGCCATCCTTATTTTATTAATTAACATTTGAGTTGTTTCCATTTTGGAGCTATTATGAAGACACTATAAGCATATTATATACACAGCTTTTGTGAACGTGTGTTTTCATTTCCTTTTCCTTACTCAGAGTGGAGTAGAATTGCTGTGTATTTTATAGGAATGCTTTCAAAAATTGTTGCAACATTTTTACCTTCCAATGTAAGAGATTATCAATTCCTTATTTGCCAAAATTTGCTGTCAGTTTTGTTTTGTTTCTTCTTATTATTTGTTTGCTTGTTTTTAGCGATTTCACTGAGTATGGAATGGTATCCCATTGTGATTTCAGTTTGTACTACACCTGTGGACTAATTAGGTTGAGCAGATTTTCAAGTGGTTTATGGTCACAAATATTTACTTTTGTGATGTTTAAGTCTTTTGGCCATTTTTATTTGGTTCTTTTTTTGTTGTTGTTATTGTCTCATAGGTTTTTAAAAAACATATTCCGAATATAAGTCATTAGTGAGATACATGTATTACAAGTATATTCTCCCACTCTGCAGTATTTCTAGTTCAGTGCTATAGGTAACTCTGGTATGAAGATTTAAATGGACATGTTTGTATGAACCACTGCTTCTGTTTCTCTTGACAAAATTATCTAGCATTGGGACTATTGCATCAGATGATAAATGTTTATTTAACCTTCCTAAGATATTGCCATGCTGTTTTCACACTGACATTACCATTTCTTTTCCCACCAGCAAGATATAAAAGTTCCAGTTGTTCCACCTCTTTGTCAACACTTGGTTTTGTTAGTTCTTTTAACTTTAACCTAATGGTTATATATTAATATCCAATTGTGGTTTAGATTTCCATTTCCATAAAGCCTAATTGAATGTATTTTCATGTGCTCATTGCACATTCATTTATCTTCTTTTGTGAAATGTCTCCTCAAATTGTATGTTCATTTTTTAATGGCACCATCTTCTTGTTGAGTGGAAGATATTTTATGTTCTATATTCAAGACCTTTGTCAGATAATATGTTTTGTAATGTATTTTCTCTTAGTCGATAGCTTGTCTTTATCTTTTCTTTAACCATTTTTTTTTATTATACTTTAAGTTCTAGGGTACATGTGCACAACATTCAGGTTTGTTACATATGTATCCATGTG
This sequence comes from Trachypithecus francoisi, assembly GCF_009764315.1. Lineage (NCBI taxonomy): Eukaryota > Metazoa > Chordata > Mammalia > Primates > Cercopithecidae > Trachypithecus > Trachypithecus francoisi. The sequence goes on along the minus strand of NW_022681453.1, from coordinate 70,963,227 downwards.
CCATGTTGGTGTGCTGCACCCATTAACTCGTCATTTACATTAGGTATATCTCCTAATGCTATTCCTCCTCCCTCCCGCCACCCCATGACAGGCCCGGTGTGTGATGTTCCCCTTCCTGGGTCCAAGTGTTCTCATTGTTCGAGTCCCACCTATGAGTGAGAACATGTGGTGTTTGGTTTTCTGTTTGCAACAGTTTGCTGAGAATGATGGTTTCCAGCTGCATCCATGTCCCTACAAAGGACATGAACTCATCCGTTTTTATGGCTACATAGTATTCCATGATATATATGTGCCACATTTTCTTAATCCAGTCTATCATTTATGAACATTTGGGTTGGTTCCAAGTCTTTGCTATTCTGAATAGTGCCTCAATAAACATACGTGTGCATGTGTCTTTATAGCAGCATGATTTATAATCCTTTGGATATATACCCAGTAATGGGATGGCTGGGTCAAATGGTATTTCTAGTTCTAGATCCCTGAGGAATTGCCACACTCTCTTCCACAATAGTTGAACTAGTTTACAGTCCCTTCAACAGTGTAAAAGTGTTCCTATTTCTCCACATCCTCTCCAGCACCTGTTGTTTCCTGACTTTTCAATGATCACCATTCTAATTGGTGTGAGATGGTATCTCATTGTGGTTTTGGTTTGCATTTCTCTGATGGCTAGTAATGACGAGCATTTTTTCATGTGTCTGTTTGCTGCATAAATGTCTTCTTTTGAAAAGTGTGTATTCATATTCTTTGCTCAGTTTTTGATATGATTGTTTGTTTTTTTCTTGTATGTTTGTTTGAGTTCTTTGTAGATTCTGGATATTAGCCCTTTGTCAGATGAGTAGATTGCAAAAATGTTCTCCCATTCTGTAGGTTTCCTGTTCACTCTGTTCACTCTTTGTCAATTTTGGCTTTTGTTGCCATTGCTTTTGTTGTTTTAGCCATGAAGTCCTTGCCCATGCCGATGTCCTGAATGGTATTGCCTAGGTTTTCTTCTAGGGTTTTTATGGGTTTAGGTATAATATTTAAGTCTCGAATCCATCTCGAATTAATTTTTGTGTAAGGTGTAAGGAAGGGATCATAACATCACAATTAAAAGAACTAGAGAAGCAAGAGCAAACACATTCAAACGTTAGCAGAAGGCAAGAAATAACGAAGATCAGAGCAGAACTGAAGGAGATAGAGACACAAAAAACCCTCCAAAAAATCAATGAATCCAGGAGCTGGTTTTTTGAAAAGATCAACAAAATTGATAGACCACTAGCAAGACTAATAAAGAAGAAAGAGAGAAGAATCAAATAGATGCAATAAAAAATGATAAAGGGGATATCACCACCGACCCCACTGAAATACAAACTACCATCAGGGAATACTATAAACATCTCTATGCAAATAAGCTAGAAAACCTAGAAGAAAAGGATAAATTCCTGGACACATACACTCTCCCAAGACTAAACCAGGAAGAAGTTGAATCCCTAAATAAACCAATAACAGGCTCTGAAATTGGGGCAGTAATTAATAGCCTACCAACCAAAAAAGTCCAGGACCAGATGGATTCACAGCTGAATTCTACCAGAGGTACAAGGAGGAGCTGGTACCATTCCTTCTGAAACTATTCCAATCAATAGAAAAAGAAGGAATCCTCCCTAACTCATTTATGAGGCCAACATCATCCTGATACCAAAGCCTGGCAGAGACACAACAAAAAAAGAGAATTTTAGACCAATATCCCTGATGAACATCAATGGGAAAATCCTCAGTAAAATACTGGCAAACCAAATCCAGCAGCACATCAAAAAGTTTATCCACCATGATCAAGTGGGCTTCATCCCTGGGATGCAAGGCTGGTTCAACATTCGCAAATCAATAAATGTAATCCAGCATATAAACAGAACCAAAGACAAAAAACACATGATTATCTCAATAGATGCAGAAAAGGCCTTTGACAAAATTCAACAGCCCTTCATGCTAAAAACTCTCAATAAATTCGGTATTGATGGAATGTATCTCAAAATAACAAGAGCTGTTTATGACAAACCCACAGCCAATATCATACTGAATGGGCAAAAACTGGAAGTATTCCCTTTGAAAGCTGGCACAAGATAGGGATGCCCCCTCTTATCACTCCTATTCAACACAGTGTTGGAAGTTCTGGCCAGGGCAATCAGGCAAGAGAAAGAAATAAAGGGTATTCAATTAGGAAAAGAGGAACTCAAATTGTCCCTGTTTGCAGATGACATGATTGTATATTTAGAAAACCCCATCGTCGCAGCCCAAAATCTCCTTAAGCTGATTAAAGTAAAATCTCAGAATACAAAATCAATGGGCAAAAATCACAAGCATTCTTATACACCAATAACAGACAAACAAAGAGCCAAATCATGAGTGAACTCCCATTCACAATTGCTTCAAAGAGAATAAAATACCTAGGTATCCAACTTACAAGGGATGTAAAGGACCTCTTCAAGGAGAACTACAAACCACTACTCAGTGAAATAAAAGAGTACACAAACAAATGGAAGAACATTCCCTGTTTATGGATAGGAAGAATCAATATCGTGAAAATGGCCATACTGCCCAAGGTAATTTATAGATTCAATGCCACACCCATTAAGCTACCAATGACTTTCTTCACAGAACTGGAAAAAACTACTTTAAAATTCATATGGAACCAAAAAAGAGCCTGCATTGCCAAGACAATCCTAAGCCCAAAGAACAAAGCTGGAGGCATCATGCTACCTGGCTTCAAACTATACTACAAGGCTACAGTAACCAAAACAGCATGGTATTGGTACCAAAACAGAGATATAGACCAATGGAACAGAATAGAGCCCTCAGAAATAATACCCCACATCTACAACCATCTGATCTTTGACAAACCTAACAGAAACAAGAAATGGGGAAAGGATTCCCCATTTAATAAATGGTGCTGGAAAAACTGGCTAGCCATATGTAGAAAGCTGAAATTCCTTAACTATTTTTAAAATAACAAAAGTTTTTAAAATTTTGTTCTTTTTTTATTTTATAATTCATGTTTTGTTTGTGTTTGAGAAACTTAGACTTTTTATTTTCCTTTATCATGTTTTGTCATTGTCACTGTATTGACCATGCACAGAATTTCTAATTTTATTCCTCAGTATTTTTTATACCATTGTAAATGGAGTTAATTTTTGAAATTTGTTTTTGTAATTATTCACAGCAAATATATAAACAACAATTAATATATCTTTATTGACCTTTCATATGCAATATTCATACATTCACTGATTATTTTTAGTAGCATATTTTTTGTTAACCACATTTTCCTATGTATATAATGTCATTTTCAGAAAATCCTATTTCTTCTCTTCTCATATTTTTAATTTTTAAGTTTCTCTATCTTGCCACTTTTCATTGGCTAAAACTGATATTATAATGTTGCTTAAAACTTTGCCTGGTTCCTGATATTAGATTAAGATGTTTGAGACTTTAATGATCAAGTATAATGCTGTATGTCTTTCAAATATTTGTGATCAGATTGTAGTTTTCTTTAAATTTTCTTTCCTAAGACTTTCAATTCTAAAACAAATTAAATGAGTATTAAATTTCTGAAATGCATTTTCTGCATCTATTAAATTTATTATATATTTTATGGCTTTATTCTATTAATATACTGAATTAGAATTGATTTCTGTATGTTTAATCAGTCTGGCATTTTCAGTAAAACTCTATTCAGTCATGATATGTTATCCTTTTCATATGTTGATGGATATAATTAACTAAAATTTTGTTACGGATTTTCGCACCTGAATTCACTGGGTATATCTGTAGCTTCTTTGGTTGTGGTATTTTTAGGTTTAGTATCACCATAAAACTGCCCTCATGAAATGAGTTGGGAAATATTGCCTCCCCTTGTGCTTTCTGTAGAAGTTTCTATATTGTTATTATAATTGTTTTCTTAAATACCTAATATAATTCACCAATAACATAATTTAAGTGTCAAGGTTTTATTTCAGGATTCCTTTTAATTATGAATTTAATTACTTCAATAGATGTAGAACTATTCCGATTTTTCTATATTTTCTTATACCATATTCAGTAATTTGAGTCCTTCCAGAAACTTTAATTTTACCTACATCATCAAAATTTTTTCGCATAAGTTTGGATCATGATGGTTCCCTCTTCTCACTTAATATCTGTAACATTTCTAATTTTGTACTCTCTTTTATTCAAAATTTTAGTAATTTATATCTTTCTGATTTTTGTCTTGATCATGTTAACGAAATGGTCATCAATTTTACTGATCTTTTTAATGGAGAAGCTTTTGGTTTCACTGAATTTTCCACAGTTTTCTAGGCATTTTTTGTTTGTTTCTGCTTTTAACTTTTATCACTTTCTCCTTTCTGCTTACTTTTTATTTGCTCTGCTTTTTATTGTGTAACTTAGGCATAATTGCATATTTTTGATTTTAGACCTACCATCTAGTATATGCATTTAAAATTATAAATTTCTTTCTAAACTCTGCATTAGCTGTATTTCATAAATTTGACATACAGAATTTTCATTATCAGTCTGTTAGAAAACTTTATTAATTACCCTTGTAATGTTTGACCCTTCAGTTATTTTCAAAGTGTATTGCTTAGTTTAAAAATATTGGTGGATTTTCTAGGTAATCTATTATTATTAAATTCTAATTTAATTTCACTGTGGTCAGTGAATATATCATGTTGTAAGATTTTAGTTTTTGAAATATATTAAGACCTTTTTGATGACCCAGCATACAGTTTATCTTTATGAATCATATCTTTTTGAACAAAATATTTATTGTAGAATTTCTGGGTGGGTGAAATGGTCTAAAACTGTCAACTAATTCAAATTGTTTGAGTTACTTTCATTTTCTGTATTTTTAAGGTTTTCAGTATACCCCTAATCATTACTGAGAAGGAAATGTAGAAATCTCAATTTATAATTATAAATTTATTTATGTTTCCTCTTAGACTTCACAGGTTTGATCTATTTTATCTATTTGAAGCTCTGTAATTAGGTGCATATACATTTTAGATTATTATCTCTTTTTATGAATTTATTATTTTATCCCCGTACCAAGATTTTTTTTAATTGAAACCTGTTGATATTTCTCATCCTGAAGCCAACTTTATCTAATATTTATATATGCACTCTAACTTTCTAAAAAATTTTTTTAAATAGAGTTGAGGCCTCACCACATTGCCTAGGCTGGTCTCAAACTCCTGGGCTCAAGCAATCCTCCTACCTTGGCCTCCCAAAGTGCTGATATTACTGGTGTGAGCCACTGTGCCTGGCCCACTGCAACTTTTGTATGACTATTGTTTTCTATGGTATGTATTTCTTTATATTTTTCTGTCAATTCATCGGTATTTTTATTGTTAATGTGCGTTTTCTGAAGTCAATATGTATTTAGGTCTTCTCATTTCTTCTGACAATTTCTGCCTTTGATTAGAATGTTTACACTGTTGACATTTAATATAACTGAAATAGTTGGATTTCTTTTTTATCCCATCTCTTCTTTCTTTTTTCCTCTTTTCTCACCATTTTGAAATTAAATAGGTGGTTTTAAAATTCCATTTTATTTCCAATATTAACTGATAAGCTATACCTCTTTGCTACTTTTTACAATGCCAAGTTTTTATAGTGGCATATAGAGAGATCATCGTGACTAGAGACATATGTATTCTTAACAGAGTTGAGAACCTTAGTCAAGCTCAAGGAATTTAAAACTGAAGAAAGGTGTAATATTTATGGAGGAGCAAGTTTTGATTTTCACTGGCTTAGGAGGACCTTTCAGTGACACATATATTAAAGGTTTTGGCTACCAAGTGAAATAAATTTCAGTAAGAAATTTAGGACCTGTCAGGGACATAAACAAATAATAACAGCAGCAACAACAACAGTAACAGCAAAACTGGACAGAATGGTGATTAGATTCTTAGAAGTTCTCTAATGGCATATATTAAATACTTGAAAGGTGCCCCCAGGGAGATTGTGCATGGCCAGATAATTCTCAAAAATCTAAGTGATATGTCCCTCCCATATCTTACAACTTATGCTTCATCAAAACTTTTCATTTGTATCCCAGCAACTGTTCCCTGAGCTGAGGAGCCACAGCAACGGACATTCGAACGCTGGAGTTCCACCAGACAGACATAGGGAAGAGTGAGAAGGTAAAACTGCTAAAAATTTAAGACTTGAATGTATATTTTGGATGTCCAGTGTTCTCTCTCTCTCTCTCTCTCTCTCTCTCTCTCTCACACACACACACACACCACACACACACACACACACACACACACACACACACACAGAGGCTTTCTCCTTGGTCAAATCTCACATGCAATTCAGATTTGCAACATTGGAACTTGGAGACTGACACTAGTTTCATTTCTGATATTAGACATTTTTATGATTATTTAACTCTCCCTGGCGAGAATTGCTTTTGATTAATTACTTTATGTCCTAGATGAAAGAGTGTTGAAAAACAATACTCCTTTATCCCCACTGACATAAAGCACATTAACCATGATCCTTTCTCCAGGATATAAGCCTTATTCTTTCATTTGAGCTTTAAGTCACAAAAGTAAATCTGCTTTGTGAAGTCCACCACTGCCCCTACATGCCAAGGTATTCCATAACGTTTCTTTTAATTTTCCACCCCGTATATGAACTTCAAAGTTACAATCTTTTCTGTTCAACCTATATTCCACTCACATGCTGCCTTGCTTACTTCCCTGGCAGACTTAACAATGGACATATGGCCATGGAATTCATACTCTTTATTCCTAATTTGTTCTTCTGCTCAAACCCTTGACTATTTCCTAATTCCCTAGACTAGTTGAAAGAAAAGGCCTAAGAATTCCTTACACATTTTCTTCTAAGACCCTTATAGAACACATACTTCTGTTCCACTACTTTATTCCCAACTGGTTTTCATTTAACCCTCCCAGACTTATTGCAACTCCTAAATAGAGAGCATTTCTATGTTAGTATAGGTCCTTCGAAAAGCAGATGCCAAGATGGCATAAAATATACAAAGACTTTATTAGAGGAAGCCCTGTGAGAGAAAAATGAGAGAGCAGCTGGGGAAGATCAAGAGAGCTGTCACACTGCAGTGCAAGTCTGAGCCTAAGTGAAGAAAAGAGGGAGGGAAGATTGGGTATGAGTTTCTACTCTGTCCTGTAGTTTAGAGCACCTTCAGCAATGCCATCAGGGAGTCCTGTAGCCAGTCAGTCAGTAGAGCAGAGGTATCCATTGTCTTACAGGACCATGATTACCTCAGCAGAGCATAGTCGTTGACTAGGAGCAACCTGTAGGAACCATGTGTTCCGCCCAAGTTTGCTGATATCTTTCTGAGCCCAATATTGGTACCCTCAGTCAATGCGACTTTTGGAGTTGGAAGGCTTAAAGGCACAATTCCTAATGCCATGTTTCACATCCTTTTCCAGAAAAGGAAAGAGATTTTGAATAAGGAGGTATACAATGTTGATACTGTTCTCTTTTCACTAAAGCCTCTGCTTGAACCATGTATCTGGTCATAAATGGCAGATGAACACAGGCCTAGGATTAGTGATTAATCTATATCAGGGTAAAAAGAAGTGATAGTATTTTCAGAGTAAAAATAGAAGAATAAAATGAAGGAAAACATCATCCAAAGTATTTTAAAATGCTCCTAAAGTCTTTTCAAAGCACAAATACATTAATGTCATATATCTGCTCTAATTAAACCTAGCTTTTCTAAAGTATCAACATTAAGATAAATAGGGACAATTATTCATTTTGTTTTGCTTAATTATGTGTTATAGGTTTAAATCCATTTTTCATTATAAATGTGCAGTGTTTCAGACACATTCTGCCTAATATAGGCTTATATGAGTAACATGGGATCCTAACCATCATTTATGACATTGCTTCTATAGGGAATTAATTCCAAGTTTCAAGTGATGAATTTATAAACGAGCTTTTGTGCAAGCCTGTGTGCAAATTGGAGACGTCTTATATCTTCCACAAGCATGCTATGTGATCTCGGCAAAATGTTTCCATCTCTGTTAATTGAGCTATAACACTCTGGAGTAGGGAAGTAAGCAATAATTATCTTTTATTTCTTTTTTCTTTTTCTAAAATTCACATCTGGGTACACAGAAACCCCTCCCAAGGCTTTCCTTTATCGACCACCCCCAGTTTAAACTTAAACATATATGTTCTGCAGCAAAAGTTATTTTTCTTGATTGAAATCAGAAGAGTAATTGACTTTGAAGAAGGAGTACTGATTGGGAGGAGACATGAGAGGGCTTCCTGGGATGCTGGAAATGTTCTGTATCTGTATGGGTTCATGCTTACATATGTGTATATAAATGTAATAATCAGTTGAGCTCTCCATTTAAGATTTGTGAGGTTTATGTAATTATACTTGAATTAATTTTTTTAAAAACTTAACTGATAAAAACTTAATAAGGAACTCTATAGAATGATCAAAGATAATGAATAATTATTTATAGTTAGTTAAGTTTGTCCCAGCTATAACATATCTATATTTTAATCAACACTATTGTCAACTCTACCCCAAGACACTCATATAGAGTGATGCTAATATTTACAATTTTAAGTGCTGGTGATTGGTTGAAAGATTTATGTTTTAAAATGTTTTTAATATTTTTATGTTTTAAAATATTTATTTTTGCATGTTTCAAATCAGCTGACTCAGTCTGATTGAGGGTGTTGCAATACTGAATTTGTTGAAGTTCACATTGCCAGCAAAGGCAGTAGTAGTGAGTAGATCTAGAATGCAGGAAGCTGTTCGTTAAGAGTTTTAAGAGAAAAATATAGTTGAAGAAAGTTTACATTGCCTCAAATTGAAAGGATTAGACAAAGAGGGATTAGATAAGATCTTATCACTTTTGAAGGTAGAAATTTATTTCAGAAGCTGATGAAAACTAATGACTTTCTCTCTTCAAAAGCACACACATATACAGAGGCACAATTTTGCATACAACTACAAGTATATTCACAGAGCACTTATCGCCCATTGATGAGCCACCTAAGGTTTTGTGGAAATCATACTAAAAATTCCTCTTCTAGAAAGACCCTTTGATATCCAAAATGTGTCAGGTGCAGTGATGTACAAACCAGAAGATAATGCCCACAAGAACTTTACTAGCAATCTTAGGGATAAGACAAACACACCTATGAAACAATTAGTAAATGACTGGCACAGACCACAAGAGATCATTCTGTTTTTAGGCTGTAAACAAAACGTAATTTAGAATACTCTTTCAATAGTTTCCCTGTGTTTTGTATGGTGTACTTCTTATGTTTTTATTTTTTGTTTTATGATTTCATCAGAAGTTATATTTTCAGTGTTTATATAGATTAGAATTTACATACAACGGGTACGTGAGGAACAGATTCACAGAATGCAAAGTTCCTGGTGTATAGTTAAACATTTTTTATAATATGGGCTTGCAATATCTAAAAGTCTGTTTCTTTTTCTCCTTGTTTTCAAGTAGGAAGTGAAGAGACTATGATATATTTTCAAAGGCCCTACAAGTAATTCAAAAGACTTTGAATAATGTTTTTCAGGTTGGTTGTCATGTAAACCAGGTTGTACCCAGAGTGAAACAGGTAGAAGTGAGGGTGGAAGAATATACACAATCACCTGTTCCTCACCTCCACAATAATTACCATTATTTTCTCTTTTCCTGTCCTCCTCCACCCAAAATATTTGCAACTAATCTGTGAGTCCCTCTTCTCCAGGAAAAAATTAAGGGCAGAATTTATACATCTTCTTTCTGATAGCATAGAAACTACCTTATTTCTTTTTTTTTTTTTTTTTTTTTCATTTGGAGTAGTGGAGGAAGTGGAAAGAAGTATAGAAATTATCTGACTTTTGTCTCTATTAGAGAAAAATTTCAATAAAAATAAAAATTTTCAGAAATATTAAATTAAATGAGTAAACATGTATATATACACACCTGTTCATTTAATGTGTGTGTATATATACATATACACACACACATACAGATATGAACACACATAAATTTTATCTAGAAAAAATGATTTTGACTTGGCTTATTCCAGAAATTAAAGGATAGAATATTGCCAACTGAAAATAATTTAGAACTTAACAGCCTAAGTATGACCTAAATGCCCTGAAGATAGCAACATTCAGCATTTTAATACTCTACTTGACATGAGAGCCTCAGTGTGGCATGAAGTAAAAAAGAGCTTACCATCTTCTGATCTATCATAAACACTTTAAAAGATGTGTATAGGTTTACAAAATTAATTAAAATGCCTTGGAAATAACAATCGCTTCATTACAAGTATCATAATTTTGGACAAAAGTACAAAGTGTATATGGCACTCTCCAAGAACCTGGACTAGCCATTCATGAAGCACAGTAACTGAAGTTATTCTGTTTGATACCCTTTTCTCTTCTTAATGCTCACCAAACACATCCTCCCTAGGTAATGTAAATATATGTGTGTATTTGTGTGTATGTGTATGTGTGTGTGTATATATATATATATATATACACACACACATACACATATATATATAGTCCTTCCCACTAGAATAAAGGCACAGGAAGAGCAAATATTATCTTTGTCGTTTGTTGCCCTATCCTTACAGTAGCTAGCACAGATACGTGGACATAATAAATGTTCAGTTAAAATGTTCTGCATGCCTAAGTTATCCCATTCTATCTTTCTGTCATAACAAATTACCACAAATATAATTAAAATAGCATGACTTTATTATTTTACAATTTTCTGTAAGTCAAGAGTTCAGGCACAATGTGTCATAGCTGGCTTGCTGCTCCACATTTCATAGGCCAAAATCAAGATGTTATTTTCCAGGAGCTCTGGGGATGAATCCCTTATGAGCTCATTCATATTGTTGGCAGAATTCAGTTACTTGTGGTTGCAAGATGGAATTTCCCATATCCTTGCTGTCTCTTGCTCAGGGGTCATTTGCAGCTTCCAGAAGTCACCTACATTCCTTAGTCCTTGATCCCTTTCCCCTATCTTCAAAGCTAGTAACAGTGAGTGGAATCCTTTTCAAATTTTGAATCTCCATGACATCCCTCTCTACCTCATATCTTCTCTGTTTTTCTATTCTTCCACATCTCTCTGATGAACTCTACTACCTTTCTCTTCTACTTTTAAGTACTATGTGATTGCACTGGATCTAGCAGAATAATCCAGGATTATCTTCCTGTTCTTAAGGTCAGGTAATTATTAACCTTAATTTTATTTCCAAAGTGTCTTGGCTGTAGTACCTAGATTCATATTTGTTCAAATCACTAGGGGATGTCAATCTTAGAAATATATCTTTAGAATTCTGTCTATCAAAGTCCAAAAAAGGGAGAATGTGTATGAATTACTCATGGTTCTTGATTCATTGGAGAAAAGACACAATATAAACATTAGTTATGACGACTAACACACATAAACTTTGTGTTGTGGTGGGCATGAAAGTGAGAGTGGGCAGGTAGTTATTTCCATATGCATTTTTAATCCAAACATATTAAGGTACATTTCTGGCAAGTTGCCTCGAGTAGCTTGATTTGAAGAAAATGTTATGGGAATGGTTACCATATTTTAGAGCAGGTGCAACTAAGATCCCAGTGAAAACAGAAGAGTATCAGGTAAAGCCAATTAACATGAGAAAAATATATTGCCCTGGAATTGCATTTCCACTATTAACTTTTTCTATTTGTGTTTACTGATATTTGCAAATAAAACAAACATTTATTGTTTGGAAAGGAAATTTCACTGAGAAAAACAAAGAAGAAAGGCAGAGAGATAGGAATACTTGGAGGTTAGGTGGAATAGAAACTCCAAGAAAGAATTAAAGAAAAAAGATGTGAACTTGGGAACAAAAATTAGAAAAATGAATGTTGGCCGGGCGCGGTGGCTCACGCCTGTAATCCCAGCCCTTTGGGAGGCCCAGGCAGGCGGATCACGAGGTCAGGAGATTGAGACCATCCTGGCTAACACGGTGAAACTCCGTCTCTACTAAACAAAATACAAAAAATTAGATGGGCGTGGTGGCGGGTGCTTGTAGTCCCAGCTACTCGGGAGGCTGAGGCAGGAGAATGGCATGAACCCGGGAGGCGGAGCTTGCAGTGAGCCAAGATCGTGCCACTGCACTCCAGCCTGGGCGACAGAGCCAGACTCCGTCTCAAAAAAAAAAAAAAAAAAAAAAAAGAAAGAAAGAAGAAAGAAAGAAAGAAAGAAGAAAGAAAGAAAGAAAGAAAGAAAAATGAATGTTGACAAAAGAAAGTTAGGTAACATAAGGTTAAACTAGGCAGAGACTTAAGAGAAAGTACAGACTGAAGAGATTGAGACTTTTCCCTATAGCTAAGGAATTATTTTTCTCTATTTTATACTTTGTCCATTAAAAATGTTCAAATGGACTACAAAAATGGTAACCGTATTTGGGTATTAGTTAATATGCTTACTTCCCTCTAGCTTTATTCTCCTCTACGTAGTTAAAACTCTCATAAATAAACAGAAACATTAGTGTGAATGCTTGCAATTTGGAGCTATTCTCCAAACACTTGTGACTGGCACAGGGTTATGAGTCTCCTAGATAAGAAACTTGATTTAGGTATTGAGATAAAGAAAACTGTTTTACAGAGACTGCAGCATACGAGGTGCAATAGATTGCATTGCTAACTTTTCATTTCAAGACTGCATTTGCATTTTCTCAATCTTTGGTTTACCTGCATCAATTTCTTTCCAATAGCTGTCTCCTAACTTCCCTTGGTAACTCCCCAAATGCCCTACATATAGCCCCATATCTGAAGCTAATATCATACCAATGCATTCTTAGAATTTGAATTGGTACACAGACATTCTTTGGAGACATTCCTAATGAGTTTATTATCAATGTTCTTCCTTCATATTCCCCTTGTGGGCTTTTACTGGTTTCACCCATAAATGTGATTCTTACAACAAATTCATCTTTAAGAGAATCTCATATCTATCCTTTTCACTGATTTTGCACTACCTTTCTCCTATTCCTTTTTGTTTGGTGGATTTTATATATTTCTTTATTTTCAGCCACCTTTAAAGCAACAGAGCAAGAATGAGCACCTGGAGCTTCGTGAACATTGCTGATTTTTGGGACTCAGTTTTCACAGAAAAATTCAAAGTCCGTCTGTATGGGAGTGATTAAGTGGACTGATGCCTGTTTAAAGTCATCCTGCTTCTCCTGGCATTCTCAGAACAGGCCCTACTTACTCAGTAGTCACCAAAACAAAGGTTTAATGACAGTTTCCAACACTTGTAGATAGAAAACTGTTCAGAATTGTGACATGAAATCCTTGTAAGTGGTAGTTCTTGCATATGTCTCTTTAAAAAGAAAGTTTGGTTTTCAGTAGAGGAAAGATGTTAACCACTCTAGATAGCTTAAGACCAACCCTCCATTCTTCTTTCTTATTTGAATGATTACATTGACCCCTGATTCATTACTCAGTCACAAAATTAAAGTCTATTATGATCCAGACACATTCAAACATCTTTCAAAACCCATCTCTTCCTTTGCTGAGTATTTTTCCTATTAATTTTTACACATCAAATGTAATAGCCATTTTAAAATTGATTTGCAACTTTGCATTCGATTTTAGCAGTATTTTATTTTTGTTTGTTTATTTTTGGCACTTAAAGATTATTCTCCGGCTAAAAATATTTGACTTCCCAATTATAACAGAAAAAAAAATATTTCCTTCTTGGTCCAGCTTTCATGGCCTCACAAAATTTGTATATATCTTGTCCAGGCATGAGGGAACCATCTTTCTCCAAAATATTCTGTTACAATCAATGTGCTTAATTCATTGAAGGATCATTTTAAGAAACATTACATCTTCAGGGTTAAGCAATAATAATGTGAAGAAGCTCATGCATCAGAATAGTACTGGTTCACTCTCTAATTGGTCTGGCTTTTTCTAAGGACATTTGTAATTATTTTTTATCTTTTTAATTAATAGAATTCAATTTTAAAAGAAGTTTTAATCTTATAGAAAAATAGAGAAGAAAGTACAGAAAGTTCCTATATATCTCCTCATATGTGCTGGCCCACTGTAACCGTCTGGCTTTCATTTTGTCAATCCTGTCTTAGATCATTCTGATCTATACTTACTTTGTACTCTTAAAATAAATGTGGCTCTCAGAAACAACTTGTAAAAACTGCCCATATTAATTCCTACATAAGGATATCCAGTTTTCACAACACAATTTCTTGAAGATGCTATTCTTTCTCCATTGTGTGTTCTTACTATCTTTGTTGAAGATCAATTGATTATAAATGTGTAGATTTACCTCTGGATTCTGTTCCACTGATCCATATGTCTTTTTTATACCAGTACCATGCTGTTTTAATTATTATAGTTTTGTAGTAAATTTAGAGGTCAGGTAGTGTGATGCTTTCAGCTTTGGTGTTTTTTTCTTCTGTGTCTGTGAAAAATGTCATTGGAATTTTGATAAGGGTTGACAAACTCTGTAGGGCAATTTGGGTAGTATGGACATTTAATAACAATAATACTTCAAATTTTTGAACATGGAATATCTTTCTATTTATTTGTGACTTCTTCAATTTATTTCATCACTGTTTTATAGTTTTCAGGGTACAGCTCTTTTACTTTCTTGGTTAAATTTATTACTAAGTATCTTTAATGCTACTGAACATGGAATTTTTAAAAAATATTTTACACCATTGTCTTAGTTTATTCTTAATGTTATAACAAAATAACCTAGACTGGGTAATTTATAAAATCAAAAATGTATTTCTTACAGTTCTGGAGTCTGGGAAGTTCAAGATCAAGGCTCCTGCAGATTCAGTGTCTGATGAGGGAAACTCTCTGCTTCCAATATGGTGCCTCCTTTCTGCATCCTCACAGAGTAGAAGGTGGAAGGACAAACAGGGCCTACCTACTTCTCCACAGAACTTTTATACACCCTTATACCTCCTAAAGTTCCCACTTTTAAATACTATCACGCTGGGTTTTAGGTTTCAACATATAAATTCTGGGGGGATACATTCTGACCATAGCAACTATACACAAAAATCAACTCAAAATTCTGTCTATTAAAGGTTGTGTGTTGTTGTTGTTGTTGTTGAGACAGAATCTTGCTCCGTTGCCCAGGCTGGAGTGCTGTGATGTGATCTCGGCTCACTTCAGCCTCCTCCTCCCGGGTCCAAGCAATTCTCCTGCCTCAGCCTCCCAAGTAGCTGAGACTACAGGTGTGTGCCACCATGCCCAACTAATTATTGTATTTTTAGTAGAGACAGAGTTTTACCATATTGGTTAGGCTGGTCTTGAACTCCTGCCCACAAGTGATCCACACACCTCCCAAAGTGCTGAGATTACACACATGAGCCACCATGCCTGGCCTATTAAAGGTTTAAATGTAAGACATAAAACTGCAAAATTGCTAGAAGAAAACAGGGGGGAAAGCCCTCCTGAAATTGTTCAAGGCAATAATTTTTTGTATATGACTCCAAAAGCACAGGGATAGATAGCAAAAACAGACAAATGGGATTTCATCCAACTAAAAAGTTTCTGCACAGCAAAGGAAACAACAGAGCCAGCCGGGCGCGGTGGCTCAAGCCTGTAATCCCAGCACTTTGGGAGGCCGAGACAGGCGGATCACGAGGTCAGGAGATCGAGACCATCCTGGCTAACACGGTGAAACCCCGTCTCTACTAAAAAATACAAAAAACTAGCCGGGCGAGGTGGCGGGCGCCTGTAGTCCCTGCTACTCAGGAGGTTGAGGCAGGAGAATGGCGTAAACCCGGGAGGCGGAGCTTGCAGTGAGCTGAGATTTGGCCACTGCACTCCAGCCTGGGCGACAGAGCGAGACTCCGTCTCAAAAAAAAAAAAAAAAAGGAAACAACAGAGCGAAGAGACAACCTACACAATGGGGGAATATATTTGCAAACCATACAACTGATAAAGGGGGTAATATCTAAAATATGTAAGGAACTCAAACAACTCAATAATGAAAAATCAAGGGCAAAATACCTGAATAGACATTTCTCAAAAAAAAAAAAAAGTCTACAAATAGTGAACAAATGTATTGAAAAATGCTCAACATTACCAATCATCAGGGAAATGCAAGTCAAAACTACAAGGAGATATTGTCTCACACTTGTTAGGATAGCAGTTATCAGAAGAAGGGAGAAATGTCGGCAAGGGTGTGAAGCAAAGGAAACCTTTGTAGACTGTTGGTAGAAATGTAAGTTGGTGTAGTCATTATGGAAAACAGTATGGTTTCTCAAAAATTAAAAACAGAACAATCATATTAAACAGCAATCCCACTTCTGGGTATATTTTCAAAGGAAATAAAGCAAGAATGTTGAAAATATATCTGCATTCTCATGTTTATTGCAACATTATTCACAATAGCAAAGATATATAATCAACCTAAGTATCCACCAACAGATGAATATAGAGAAATATTTATGTATGTGTATATATATATATATACACACACACACACATACACACAATGAAATATTATTCAGCCTTAAAAGAGGAAATCCTGTCATTTGCAACATGAATGAATTTGAAGGAAATTATGTTAAGTGAAATCATACAGGCACGGGAAGATAAATGCTGCACGGTCTTACTTATATGTGGAATCTGAAAGTAAAACCCATAGAAGTATAAAGTAAAATGGTAGTTGCTAGGGCAAGATAGGGGAAAACAGGGAAGTATTAGTCAAAAGTAAAGTCATGGTTTTATACAAGAAACAGTTCTAGAGGTTCTGCTGTATGGCACAGTGCCTAAGGCCAACAGTACTGTTTCATATAATTAAAATTTTACTAAAACGTTAGATCTTATGTTAAAAGTGTTATTATCATAAAACAATAATAGTGATAACTAGAAAGGATGGGGGAATACTTTACAGTGATGGATATATTTATGACATAGATTGTGGTGATAGTTTCATTGTTACACTTATCTTGAAATTCAAGCTGTATACACTAAGTATGTATAGTTTTTGTATGTCAATCATAACTCAAAAGTGGTTTTAAAAGTGATTGTACTTAATTCTTTGTGAAAAACTCTTTAAAAGATAACAAACTTTGGATTTTTCTCCTTAACACTTGGAGTGTGGTGCTACAACAGTGCTTGCATTGGTAGGCCTAAATGCTATACTTTCTTTAGGCGCAGTTAATGGAATTTAAGCAGCTAATCCAAAAAATCATCCAATAATACTGCTTTTATTGGGGTATTTTTTAATTTTGAAAATTTGGATCTTTATTAACATAACTGTACTAGTTCATGTGTTCTGAGATGCAGAAAATGGGCACCAAGAAAGAAACAGACAAGCGAGAGATTTATTGGAGGTGACTGAACATCTTTAAAGGATAAAGAAGGAGGGAAGTAGGCTTGGAGAAAACCCAGACAATAATGCAAGTCTGACATCTGTGAGTAAAGGAGAGAGAAGAAAGAGTTGTAAAGAAATGTCATTAAACCACAATGTTAGGCTAACAGGGAATCCTCAAGCTAAAATTACTTGTTGAAGGAATTCCACATGGAGCAGAATAGCCCTATTTCTGCTCTTTTAGCCAACCTTAGTTACGGCTGCAAGCACCTCAGAGGAAATGTCCATGGTGGATTTGAAAGTCTAGCAACTAAAGGCTGTTAATCAGCTATGCAACTCACAGCAGGTTTATTTAAAGGTACAACACAGTGGGAAACCCTCATGGTTACCACAGTAGTTCAGCAAAAAATCTCAAATAACATATTTATTCAAAGGAGAGATATAGCAAAACAAATATATAATATTTTAGGTATTATTATCTGACTTCTCCATAATGTTTAATTTTCCTTTTTACTCTTTAACTCCACCCTACTTTTCTGCCAGGGTTTATTAGAACTGAGTCATTCTATCTGAAGTTTCTTATGACAATTAGGTTTATTACATTCATATGGTAAAATCAAATGTAACATATCTCAGGTGTGGTGGTAATGAGATAAATATATACTGATTTATGCAAGCAATAAAGTGTACTTCTGGAAAAGTTACATGTAAAAACAGTTTTAAATTAAAATACTTTTACCTCAGTTTTTTTTTTTTATTTAAAATTTTTGTGGGTACATAGTAGATATAAGAGGTATTTTGATACAGGCATACAATGCATAATAATCATGTCAGGGTAAATGAAACATCCCTCCCCTCAATTATTTATCCTTTCTTTATGTTACAGACCATTCAATTTTACTCTTTTAGTTGCTTTAAAATGTACAATAGGGCCGGGCACGGTGGCTCACGCCTGTAATCCCAGCACTTTGGGAGGCGGGTGGATCACGAGGTCAGGAGATCGAGACCATCCTGGCTAACACAGTGAAACCCTGTCTCTACAAAAAATGCAAAAAATTAGCCGGGCGTGGCGGCGGACGCCTGTAGTCCCAGCTACTTGGGAGGCTGAGACAGGAGAAGGGCGTGAACCTGGGAGGCGGAGCTTGCAGTGAGCCGAGATCGGGCCACTGCACTCCAGCCTGGGTGACAGAGTGAGACTCCGTCTCAAAAAAATAAATAAACAAATAAACAAAATAAAATGTACAATAAATTGTTGCTGTAGTCACCCTGTTTTGCTATCAAATGCTATATCTTATTCATCCTATATTTTTGTAACCATTAACCATTCCACTTCCCCACTGCTTCCCACTACCCTTCCCAGCCTCTGGTCACCATCATTCTACTCTCTATCTCCATGAATTCAATTGTTTAATTTGTAACAAACACAAGTAAGTGAAAATACGCAAAGCGTGTCTTTCTCAGCCTGGCTTATTTCACTTAACCTAATTACCTCCAGTTCTAGCTCTGTTGTTGCAAATGACAGGGTCGCATTTTTTTATGATTGAATAGGACTCCATTGTGTATAAGTATCACATTTTCTTTATCCAATTACTTGTTGATGGACACAGGTTGCTTCCAAATCTTGGCTATTTTGAATAGTGTGGAATAAACATGGGAGTGAAAACATCTCTTTGATATACTGATTTCCTTTCTTTTGGGTATATGTTCAGCAGTGGGATAGCTGGATCATATGGTTGCTAAATTTTTAGGTTCTAAGGAAGCTCTAAACTGTTCTATATTGTAGTTGTACTAATTTACACTCCCACGAACAGTGTATGAGGATTCCCTTTTCTTTGCATCCTTATCAGCATTTGTTATTGTCTGACTTTTGGATATAAGCCATTTTAACTGAGGTGAGATCATACTTCATTACAGTTTTGACTTGCATTTTTCTGATGATCAATGATGCTGGGCATCTTTTCACATAGTTGTTTGCCACTTGAATGTCTTCTGAGGAATATCTGTTTAAATCTTTTGCCCATTTTTTAAGTTGGATTATTAGATATTTTCCTATAGGGTTGTTTGAGCTCCTTATTTATTAATCCCTTGTCAGATGGATAGTTTGCAAATAATTTCTACCATTCTGTGGGTTGTCCTTTGCTTTGCTGTGCAGAAGCTTTTTAAACTGATGTGATCCCATTTGTCCATTATTGCTTTGGTGATCTGTGCTTGTAGTGTATTACCCAAGAAACATTTTCCCAGTGAAATGTTTTCCCAGTGGAGAAACACTGGAGAGTCCTCCCAATGTTTTCTTGTAGTAGTTTCATAGTTTGAGGTCTTAGATTTAAGTCTTTAATCCATTTTGATTTGATTTTTGTACATGGCAAAAGATAGGGGTCTAGAATTCTTAATTCTTCTGAATATGGTCATCCAGTTTTCTCAGCACCACTTATTGAAGAGACTGTTATTTCTCCAATGTATGTTCTTGGCACCATTGTTGAACATCAGTTTACTATAGATGTATGGAATTGTTTCTGGGTTCTCTATTCTGTTATATTGATCTATGTGTCTGTTTTTACGCCACTGCCATGCTGTTTTGGTTACTTATAGCTCTGTAGTATAACTTGAAGTTGGGTAATGTGATTCCTCTGCTTTTGTTCTTTTTGCTTAGGATAGCTTTGGGTATTCTGGGTCTTTTGTGGTTCCCTGTAAATTTTAGGAATTTTTTTTTCTGTTTCTGTAAGGAATGCCATGGTATTTTGATACAGATTGCATTGAATCTGTAGATTACTTTGGGAAGTATAAAAATTTTAACAATATTCATTCTACAACCCATGAGCATAAAATATCTTCCATTTCTTTGTGTCACCTTTGATTTCTTGCAGCAATGTTTTATAGTTTTCATTGTAGAGATCTTTCACTTCTTTAGACAAGTTTATTCCCAAGTATTTTACTTTATTTGTAGCCATTATAAATGGTATTAATTTCTTGATTTCTTTTTCAGATTGCTTGATATTGGCATATAAAAAGGTTATTGACTTTTGCATGTTGATTTTGTATCCTGCAACTTTACTGAATTTATCAGTTCTAACAGTGTTTTGGTGGATTCTTTAAGTTTTTCTAAACATTGGACTATATCAAGTCTGGGTGCGGTGGCTCACGCTTGTAATCCCAGCACTTTGGGAGGCCGAGGTGGGCCGATCACGAGGTCAGGAGTTCGAGACAAGCCTGGCCAACACAATGAAACCCTATCTCTACTAAAAATACAAAAATTAGCTGGGCGTGGTGGTGGGCACCTGTAATCCCAGCTACTCGGGAGGCTGAGGCAATAGAATCACTGGAACCTGGGAGGTGGAAGTTGCAGTG
The DNA here is from genome assembly GCF_009764315.1 of Trachypithecus francoisi. Classification (NCBI taxonomy): domain Eukaryota; kingdom Metazoa; phylum Chordata; class Mammalia; order Primates; family Cercopithecidae; genus Trachypithecus; species Trachypithecus francoisi. The sequence goes on along the minus strand of NW_022681453.1, from coordinate 70,942,540 downwards.
AACCGAGATTGTGCCACTGCACTCCAGTATGGGCGACAGAGCTAGACTCCATCCAAAAAAAAAAAAGAAAAGAAAAAATAAAAGACTATATCATTTGCAAACAAAAATAATTTGCCTTCTTTCTTTCCAATTTAGATGCCCTTTATTTCATTATCTTATCTGATTGATCTAACTAGGACTTCCAGTACTGTGTTGAATAACAGTGGTAAAATTGCACTCCCTTGCCTTGTTCCAAATCTGAGAGAAAAGACTTTCAGTTTTTCCTCATTTAGTCTGACAGTAGCTGTGGGTCTGTCATTTGTGGCTTTTATTATGTTGAGGTATGTTCCCTCTATACCCTGTGTTTTCAAAGTTTTTATCATGAATGGATGTTGAATTTTATTGAATGCTTTTTCAGCATTAATTGAAGTGAGCATGTTTTTTGTCCTTCACTCTGTTGATGATGTATCATATTGCTTCACACTTGTCAAATCATCCTTGTATCCCTGAGATGAATCTCACATGGTCATGATAAATTATCTTTTTAATGTGTTGGTGAATTCAGTTTGCTAGTATTTTGTTGACAGCACTTGCCTCAATGTTCATCAGGGATATTGACCTGTAGTTTTATTTTTTTGGTGTGTCTTTGACTGATTTTGTTATCCAGGTAATACTGGTCCTGTAGAAGGAGTTCGGAAGTATTCCTCTCACTCTATTTTTTGAAATAGTTTGAATATAATTTGTATTAGTTCTTCTTTAGATATTTCATAAACTTCAGCAGTGAAGACTTCGGGTCCTGGGCTTTTCTTTGATGGGAGATTTTTGCCACAGCTTCAATCTCATTACTTGCTATTGATCTGTTGTTGTTTAAATTTCTTTATGGTTCAATCTTGGTAAGTTTCAGGTGTCTAGGAGTTTATTCATTACATTTAGGTTTTCCAATATATTGGCATACAGTTGCTTATAATACCCTCTAATGATCCTTTGAATTTATGTGGTGTTAGTTGTAATGCACCCTTTTCCATCTCTAATTTTATTTATTTGGGTTTTTTATCCTTTGTGCCAAGTTGTCAATTTTGTTTATTTTTTTCAAATTACGAACTTTTAATTTTGTTGATTTTTTTGGTATTGTTTTATTTGTTTTAATTTCATTTGTTTCTGCTCTGATATATATATTATTATTATTTTCATCTACTAATTTTGGCTTTGGTTTGCTCTTGCTTTTCTAGTTGTTTAAGATGCACCAGCAGGTCGTTTATTGTGAAGTTTTCTACATTTTTGATGTAGGAATTAATTGCTACAAACTTTCTTCTTAGTACTGCTTTCCCTGTATCCCATAGGTTTAATATGTTGTGTTTTCATTTTCATACGTTTCAATTTTTTTCATTTTTTCTTAATTTATTCATTGACCCACTGGTCATTCAGAGGCTTATTATTTAATTTCCATGTGTTTGCATAACTTTGAAAGTTCCTCATTATTGATTTCCACTTTTATTCTGTTGTGGTCAGAGAAGATTCTTGGTGAGAATACTTTTTTTTTTTTTTTTTTTTTAATGTTTTAAGACTTGTTTTGTGGCCCCCATATAATTGATACTTGAGAATGATTAATTTGCTGAGTAGAAGAATTTGTATTCTGCAGCCATTGGATCAAATATATGTAAATATCTATTAGGTCCATTTGGTCTATAGTGCAGATTAAGTCTGATGTTTCTTTGTTGATTTTCTGTCTGGATGATCTGCCCAATGCTGTAAGTCAGGTATTAACATCTCCAAATATGTTTGTATTGGGTTCTCTCTCTCTCTCTCTTTTTAAAAAGAAATCATTTTATATTATTTTATTTTGTTGAAACAAGGTCTTACTCTGTCACTCAGGCTTGAGTGTAGTGACACAAACATGATTCAATAGAGTTTTAACATGTTTGGCTCAAGCAATCATTCAATCTAAGCCCCTTGAGAAGCTGCGACTACAAGCATGTGCCACCAGGCTAGTTTTTAAAATTTTTTGTAGACATGGGTCTTGCCATGTTGCCCTGGTTGGTCTTGAACTCCTGGGTTCAAGCAATCTTCCCAACTCAGCCTCCGAAAGTGTTGGGATTAGAAGCATGAGACATCACACTTGGCCTGTCTCACTCTTTAGCTCTAAGAATATTTGCTTTATATACCTGTCTACTTCAGTGTTGGCTGCATCCATATTTATAATTACTATATAATTACTTGTTAAATTGACCTATTTATCATTATACAATAACCTCTTTGTCTCTTTTTGTAGTTTATAGTTTTTGTCTTGAAATTTATTTTGTCTCATGTAAGTATAGCAACCTCTGCTCTTTTTGGTTTCCATTTGTATGGAATATCTTTCTATCACTTTATTTTCAGTCTATGTATGTATGTCTTCATAAGTGTGTTTCTGTCAGCAAGAGATCATTTTGTCTTCTTTTTTTTTTTAATCCATTCAACTATTCTATGACTTTTGATTGAAGAGTTTAGTCTATTTACATTCAATGTTATTAATGATTAGTAAGAACTTACTCCTGCCATTTTGTTGTTTTCTGGTTGTTTTGTGGTTTTCTCTTCCTTCTATCCTTACTTCCTATCTTCCTTTAGTGAACGTAATTTTCTTAGGTGGTATGTATTAATTTTTTGCCTTTCATTTTTTGTGTGTTTGTTGTGTGTTTTTTATTTGAAGTTACTATGAAGCCTGCAAATACTATCTTATTACCCATTATTTATATATATATTTTGAGACAGAGTTTCACTCTTGTTGCTCAGGCGGGAGTGCAATGGCACAATCTCTGTTCACCGCAACCTCCGCCTCCCAGGTTCAAATGATTCTCCTGCCTCAGCATCCTGAAAAGCTGGGATTACAGTCATGCGCCACCACACCCAGCTAATTTTGTATTTTTAGTAGAGACGAGGTTTCTCCATGTCGGTCAGGCTGGTCTCTAACTCCCGACCTGTGGTGATCCGCCTGCCTCAGCCTCCCAAACTTCTGGGATTACAGGCATGAACCACCACACCCAGGCATTACCCATTATTTTAAACTGATGATAACTCTACATTGATTGCACAAACAAATTAACAAACAAGCAAGGAGAAAACTAATAAAAACTCTACATGTTAATTCCTTCTCCCACTTTTTAACTTTTTATTATTTCTATTTATATCTTATTATACTATGTGTTGTAAAGTTGTTGTAGTTGTTATTTTTTATCGGTTCATCTTTTAGTCTTTATAAAGACTAAAAGATATGAGTAGTTTACACACCACAATTGCAGTATTATGATATTTTGCATTTTTCTCTACAGTTACCATCGCCAGGGGGTTTTGTACCTTCAGATAGTTTATTACTCATTAATGTCCTTTCTTTCAGATTGAAGAACCCACTTTAGCATTTCTTTCAGGACAGATCTAATGTTGACAAAGTGCCTCAGCTTTTTTGTCTAAGAAAGTGTTTTTTTCTCCTTTATGTTTGTAGGATATTTTCACTGGATATACTATTCTAGGATATAAAAAAATTCTGCTTCAGCACTTTTAATGTGTCACATCACTCTTTCCCAGCCTGTAATGTTTCCCCTGAGAAGTCTGCTGCCACATGTATTGAAGCTCCTTTATTTGTTATTTGCTACTTTTCTCTTTCTGTTTTTAGGATCATTTCTTTATCCTTGTCTTTGAGAGTCTTATTATTAAATGTCTTGAGGTAGTATTCTTTGGGTTAAATCTGCTTGGTATTCTATAACCTCCTTGTAAATGAATATTGACATCTTGCAATAGGTGTGGGAAGTTCTCTGCTATTATCCCTTTGAATAAAATTTCTACCCTGATTTATTTCTCAACCTCTGTTTTAAGGGCAGTAACTCTTGGATTTGTCTTTTTGAGGCTATTTTCTAACTTGTAAAAATGTACTTCATTTTTTATTCTTTTTTCTTTTGTCTTCTCTGTGATTTTCATATAGCCTGTCTTCATACTCACTAATTATTTCTTCTGCTTGCTCAATTTCTGCTGTTAAGAGATTCTGATGCATTCTTTAGTATGTCATATGCATTTTTCAACTCCAGAATTTCTGCTTTTTTAAAAATAATTTCAATCTCTTTGTTAAATCTATCTCTGATAAGATTCTGAATTCCTTCTGTGTTATCTTGGATTTCATTGAGTTCCCTCAAAACAGTTATTTTTAATTCTCTGTCTGAAAGGTTACATACCTATGTCTCTCCAGGATTGGTCACTAGTTCCTTACTTAGTTCATTTGGTGAGACCATGATTTCCCAGATGGTTCTGATGCTTGTAGATGTCCATCAGTGCGTGGGCATCGAAGAGTTAGGTATTTATTGTAGTCTTCACAATCTGGGTTCATTTTTACCAATCCTCCTTGGGAAAAGTTTTCAAATATTTGTGGGGACTTGGATGTTTTGATCTAAGTATTTGGTCACTGCAGCCATATCTGCTTTAGGTGCCACTTCAAGCTCTATAATTCTGTGGCTCTTGAAGACTTGTAGAGGTACTGCTTTGGTAGTCTTGGGTAAGATCCAGGAGAATTCTCAAGATTAACAGGTAGAGACCCTTGTTTTTTTCCCTTACTTCCCCTAAACAAAAGAATCTCTCTCTCTCTCTCTCTCTCTCTCTCTCTCTCTCTCTCTCTCTCTCTCTCTCTCTGTCTCTCTCTGTCTCCATGCTGAGCTGCCTAAAGCTTGGGTAGGGGTGACACAAGCATCCTGGTGGTCACCACCAATGGAACTGCACTGGGTCAAACCTGAAACCATCATATTACTAGGTTTCATCCAAGCCCTGCAGTGACCACTACCTGTCTCCTCATTATGTTTCCTCAAGGCTCAAGGAGTCTACAATCAGAAGGTAGCTGTACCAGCCAGGCCTATTTGCCTCCCTTCAGGGTGGCAAGTTACCCCAGCCCCAAGCAGGTCTGGAGGTGCTGTCTGGGAGCCAGGGCCTAGAGTCAGAAACCTTAGGAATATACCTGTTGCTTTTTTCTACTGTGGCTGACCTGACACTTAAGCCACAAGAGAAAGTCCTTTCTACTTCCCTCTCCTTTCCTCAAGCAGATGATTCTTTGTTCATGATCACCACCACCACTCCGGGTCCATCGTAAGTATTGGCTGGCTACCCCTGATATGCACTCAAAAATCAGGGGCTCTTCAGTTCACTTGTGGTGAGTGCTGCCATTTCTGAGTCTCTCCCTTAAGGACAATGGACGTCCCTTTGGCTAAGAACAGGTCCCAAAATGCCATGCAGGAGCCAAGACCTGGAATCCGTGATCCCAGATGGCTGTTTGGTGCTCTACACTGCTGTGGCTGAGCTGGCACCCAAGCTGTGAGACAAAGTCTCTGTTACTTTTCCCTCTGCTTTCCTCAACAAGAGGTCTCTCCCCTTAGATGCTACAGCTGGAAATGTGTAGGTCACATCTGAAGCCTATATGACTCTGAGTCTTACTCAGGACTCATGACAAGTACTGCTTGAATACCACTGATTATTTTAGGACCATGGGTTCTTTCGTTAGCAGGTGATGAATTCTGCCTTGACTGGGTCCTTCCCTTCAAGGCAGAATTCACTTCTCGCTGAGGGTATATCTACAAGTGTCTAGGAGCTAGGGCCTGGAATGGGGGCCTCAGGACTCTGCTTGGTGCCCTCTTCTATTGTGGTTAAGCTGGCAACCCAGTTGCAAGAAAAAATTATCTTTACTCTCTCCTCTTCTCAACCAGAGGGAAGGTGACTCTTCCAGAGCTATGAGTTTCACTACCTGGGATTGCGGGAGGGTGGATACAAGTACTTCTTGGTTATCCCAGCTGGTGTCTCATTAGGTCACATGCACCACAAGTCCACTGGCTCTGAGCCCAGCACAGCGTAACAACTTGTCCAGGAATTGTAGTCCTTGTGGCCTATATTGCCTTTCAAGTTTATGTAGGACCCCAGAGTTATTTGGCACACCCTGGTGGGGCTGCTGGAACTCAGGTTCTGACTGCTGGTTTGGATGATTTGCCTCTAGCTAGATCTGATGTATATGCTCTTTCTGTGGCTGCCAGCTGAGTTCTGCCCCATGTTGTTTTCAGCTGTCACAGGCAGCACTGAGTTTCAATACAAAGTCCCACAATCACTATGCTCTCCCTCCCATAGGCACACAGATTCTCTCTCCATGCCACATGGCTGCTGCCAGAGAATGAGGGAGGGGTGAGGCAGGCAATTAAAGACTCTCTTTCCCATCCTCTTTAGTGCCTCCTTCTTTAATATGATGTTAAAACTAAGTACCATGATCAATCACCTGATTTGGGGTTCTTACAAAGGTGCTTTTTGTGTGGTTAATTGTTCAATTTGGTGTTCCTGCAGAGGGCGAAGGATCAATCACAGGATTCTATTTGGCTATCTTGCTCTGCCTCCCTTATAAAATACATTTTAAATATCATTTGAGAAAATATTTTATATAAATAGAACATATAAAATGTATTTTATTAAGAACTGTTTTCATAAAATAAATACTTTCCCACTGCACTGTCATTTGTAATCAGAGGTTGCAATTAGTTGTATTCTCCTTTCTGTGTGGCAATATACTTTAGTCATCTGAAAAATATTCAGTTAATAGGTATTCAATATTCAACTAATATTGAATACCTATTAGGTGCCAAGCATTCATTTATTTAGGTTAATAAGGCAATATTAAACACACACACACATGCACACAAATACACACACACACACACACACACATGAAAATGAAACCCAAAATAACCAACAGTTCCTGTCTTCAAAGGCTTATGGTCTCTTTTCCTCTAGTTTATGCCTATTTTTGCCCATTAAATTTATATCTGTTAGGAAAATACTGCGGTTACTACCCTCTGCAGCTTTTCTTATTTCCTTCACCATAAATGTGAAACTCTACCTTGAACCCATACCATATTTAAATAAGAAGTATCAAAGAGAGTACTGCAGATGTTTGCCATATTTTCTGGCTGATCTGAATATTTTGTAAAATATTAATATATATAGATAATGCCTAATATTACAAATTCTTCCTCTTCAAAATAGGACCTGGAGGCCGGGCGCGGTGGCTCAAGCCTGTAATCCCAGCACTTTGGGAGGCCGAGACGGGCGGATCACGAGGTCAGGAGATCGAGACCATCCTGGCTAACACGGTGAAATCCCGTCTCTACTAAAAAAATACAAAATTAGCCGGGCGAGATGGCGGGCGCCTGTAGTCCCAGCTACTCGGGAGGCTGAGGCGAGAGAATGGCGTAAACCCGGGAGGCGGAGCTTGCAGTGAGCTGAGATCCGGCCACTGCACTCCAGCCTGGGCGACAGAGCGAGACTCCGTCTCAAAAAAAAAAAAAAAAAAAAAAAAAAAAAAAAATAGGACCTGGAAAAACTTACCTCACCAGGCTACTTTGCAGTTAAAGCACAGGTAGATAATCTGTGTTCCACCCATCAGACTTAACCTTCATTAAGAACAAAGTGAACTTGAGGAAGTAAGCTCTCCATGAAATCTCTTTTGCTAGAAAAGGCCAGAGATGTCTGGCCTTGTGGTTTGGCAATATTGCAAGCTTCATTTCCTGAAATAGGAAAAACACTGGTGTGATTATGGCAACAATTTCTTAGTAGCTCAAGGAGGCAATGGATATCTCCTCAGCATTTTTATACTCAGTCCATTCTTCAATTAATTTAGGCCATTATTATTCCTAGAAGCTTGTCTGACACTTCTTTATCTACCTCTCCAAATACTCTGATAGCTTCCTAACATGGTTTTCTTACATTTTTTAGTTAAATCAATCACTATTGCGTTGTATTCAATGAAGGTAGAACTCAGTCAAGAACAGATTCACTGAAGATGTCTCCACCTTACTTGTACCATGCTTTGAAACATTTTGTCTATTTTTATTCCTGTGTGTTTTCCCAAGAGTCCTATTGTTCATTGCCTAAAACCTAAACCTTTACAAAAACGCTTATCCACAGGCAGACTTATGTATGAATATTTCTAGAACTCAATCCATATAGCTCTAAATTGGAAAAACCAAATGTCTATTAATTCATTAATGGATAAACAAAGAGCAGTACACCAATCTAATGAAATATTATTCAGCAATAAAAAGGAACAAGATACTAACATCACTGGCACAAAAAGGCTACATACTGTTTGATTCAATTTATATTGAATTCTGGAAAATGTTACTCTACAGGAATAAAAAATAGATGAGTGAGTCATAGGGGGATAAAGATGGGGGGAGAAGAGTAACTTGAAAGGAACCCCAGAGAAATTAGTGCAATAATAAAATTGTTTTTGTCTTGATTATGCTGGTGGCTAGACAAATGTATACATTTATCAAAACTCATTAAATATACAAAGTTTGAATTTTGTTCCATGAAAATTACATCTCTAAAAACCTGAATTAAAATATAATGAAGCAAAAATGGATAGATTAGTATCACTGAAAGTAGATCAAAAGCAATATATATTACCAGAGATAAATAAGGACTTTTTTCTTTTTTTTGAGACAAGGTCTCACTATTTCACCCAGGCTGGAGTGCAGTGACAGGATCATGGCTCCCTGCAGACTCGACCAGCTGGGCTGAAGTGATCCTGCCTCCTCAGCCTCCTGAGTAGCTGGGACTATAGACATTCACCACCATGCCAGAGTAATTTTCAAAAAAATTTTTGCAGAGACGAGGTCTCACTATGTTGCCCAGGCTGTTTCTAACTCCTGAGCTCAGAGCAATTATACTGCCTCAGCCTCCCAAAGTGCTAGGATTACAGGTGTGAGCCACTGTGCCCAGCCAAGAGGGACATTCTATAATAATAAAAAGACCAGTTCATAAGAGGTAATCACAGTCCTAAATGTATATATGTCAAGTAACTAGAGCTTCAAAATACTTCAAGCAAAAACAAATAGAAATGATACAATTTAAAGGAGAAAGAAATAAATTTAAAATTATAGTTGGAGATTTCAACACTATTCTCTGAGGAGTTAATAGATAACACAGATACAAAGTCAGTAAGTATATAGAATGCTTGACCACCACTATCAAGCAACTTAACTGACAGTCAAAGAACACTACAGCTGCAACAGCAGAATAAAACTATGTTTAAAGGACACATGAAACAATCACCAAGATACATCACATTCTAGCCATAAAAAAGTCTCAATATATTTAAAAGAATGTAAATAATAATCTAAAGTGTATTTTCTGACCACAGTGGAACTAAACTAGAAATTAGGATGCAGCTAAATCAGTGCTTAGGGTAGAATTCATAGCATTAAAAATGTATAATTAAAAAAAACTCAGATGAATCAAAGATGCTTCTCCATTAAAACCTGGAAAAAGAGAAGGGAAAAGCATGAATACAAAGTAGGTATAAAAAAGGCAATCATAAACATGATGGCAAAAGTTAATAACACTGAAAATAAGCAACAAAAAATGAGAAAATCTATGGAACCAAAATCTTGTTATTCTAAAAGAAACATAAAATTAATAACTCTCTAGTTGGACTGATCAAGTAATAATGACAAATGACTCAAATTATAAATATCAACAATGAAAAAGGTACATTATTACAGATCCCACAGATATAATAAGGAAGTACTGTGATTAAAAAGTACATCAGTGAAATTCACAACAGATTAAATGGATAAGATTAAATGCTACCAAAGTTTATTCAAGAAGAAATCACTTGAGTTAGTCTGATAACTTTTTAAGAAACTGAATTTATAGTTCAAAACCTTGCCTTAATGAAAATTACAGGCCCAGATGTCTTCACTACAAATCGCTTAAAGTAGATATAATACTAATTTTATATAAATGTTTCTAGAAAATAGAACAAATTAGTCCTCAACTCATTTAAGAGGCCAGAAGTATCTTGATAACAAAAGTAAAAACAAAATTACACAAAATAAATTACAAATTAGTATCCCTCATGATTAAATATTAAAAAATCCTTGCCAAAACTAGCAGATCAAATTCAGCAATATATACAAAGGATAATACATATTTTAATATATGGCTGACTAAAGGGAAACTATTCCATAAAAGCCAGGTTGTTTATAGTATTTTAAAAATTAGTTAGTAATCAATCAGTTTATTCTTTATGTTAAAGACTAAAAAGAAAAATTATATTATCTTCTTAACAGATGCACATCTATTAATGAAAAAAAATGCTTGGTGTATTAAAAAGAGCAATTCCATAATGATTATCAGTAGAAGCCCTAAGTAAACACGCTTATTACTAAAAAACTAAATGCTTTTGCTCCATGATCAGTAACAAGGCAACTTCTATTCAACATTATAAATCCTAGCCTGTGTATAAAGGCAGAGAAATAGAAATAGACAAAGCAGAGATGGGAAAGAAAAACAACAAAATTATATCTTCCCAGATAAATATAAAAAATCCTTTCCCCAAATCTCTAAAAATCTGCACAAACTACTTTATAAAATTTGTAGATGTACAGTCAATATACAAAAATCAATTAAATTTCTATATACTCGTAAGAATTGTACATTACGTTTTAAAAATAATAGCATCAAAATATGCAATATTTAGTGATAAGTTTAACAAACTATGAACAATATCTTTGCTTAAAACTATAAAGAATTGCTGAAATAAATCTAAGATGACTGAAATAAATGAATTCAATAATATTATAATGTTAATTCTCCCCAAATTTATTTAAAGATGCAAAACAATCTCAAATAAAATTGTAGGAGGTCATTTGAACAAACTAACCAGCTGATTTTATAATTTATGAGGACATGCATAGGATGTAGAGTATACAAAACGATTTTGAAAAGAACAAAAATTTAAAATATATATAATTAATTTTAAGATTAGGAATAAGCACTATGACCAAGGCAGTGTGTTGTTTTCATGAAGGCAGACATAGAGGTGAATGGCAGAGAAAACAGGGTCCAGAAATAGACACACATATAAATGGTCACTTGATTTTCAGTAGATGTGCCATGATATTTTATTGTAAAGAGGGTAGTTATTCAACAAGTGGTGCTGGAACAATAGAATATATGCAAAATAATTAAGTAAAGCAAGAAATAATGATCCTAACCTCACACAATACACAGAAAGTAATTTGAAATGGATGAAAAATGTGAGAATTAAAAAATTTAAAGCTTGTAGAATAATATAAAAAGTAAGTCTTTGTGATTAGGGGTAGGCAAAGATTTCCTAGATAGGACAGATCAAGGATGAACTATAAAATAAAAATTGATAAATTGGATTTAATTAACTTTAATTTTGTATTTCAAAAGACACCTAAGAAAATAAGAGGGCATACAATACTCTGGGGAAAATATTTGCAAAAGTTATACCTGATTAAAGACAAATCCAGAATGTATAAAATTTCTTACAAGTAACAGGACAAAATCAAACAAAAAGTGGGCAAAACCTTTATGCAGACACTTTACCAAATGTGAAGTATGAACAAATGGTGATATTCAACATCATTTCGCACTGGATAAAGAGCCATGAGATACTATTACATACCCATCACGATAGCTCAAATTAAGAGTACTAATAATTTCAAGTGTTGACAACTAATTAAACAACTCGCTTTCTCATACGCTGCTAGCAGGAATGCAAAATAGTATTCGCTTCGGAAACCATTTGGTAATTTCTTATAAACACACACATCCCTGTGACCTGACAATCTCATTTCTACATATTATCTGAAAAGGCATGAAAACACATACGTATACCAAAACTTGTATGCGAGGGTTCATAGAAGCCTCATCCATCATAAGCAAAAACTGGAAACAAGAAAACTGTTTTTTATATGGCAAAGGGAAAAACACATTTTGATGTATCCATATAAGAGAATATTATTTAGCCTTAAAAAGAAACTGATATAGGAAATAAAATATGTAAACTCAAAATTAAAAACTATATTCTGTATGATACCATGTATATGAAATTCTAGAAAAGAAGAAGTTATAGTATTAGAAATGTGTCAATTTTATTATTCAAGGACCAGGTGCATGAAGAGGGGATTGACTGTAAAAAGTTATAGGGGAACACGTTTGTCATGCTAGAAATGTTCTATTTGTGATTGTGATGGCACTTCCAGGATTGCACACATTTGGTAAACTCATGAAATTGTACATATTAAACTGGCAGATTTTATTTTATGTAAACTCTATCATCTTAAAATGCAGTTTAGGAAATAATATTAATACCTGTAGCACTAAATTATGTAAATATGTTTGTTTTACTTCCCTTAATTATTAACACAATACTAGGACCAGTCTGAATTGTTTGTAAGCTGTTTGCAGATCTTATTTATTGGGCTAGGAGTAAGCTTAGATGAGAATGAAGTTAGATACCTTTTATTTTGTAGTGTTTAGCAATAAATTCTAGTATCTTCCTCAAAGAAGGAAACAAAATATAATTAATCAATTTCTTAAGATCCCCCAGAGAGCTATCAAGTGATGCTGCTTTATCTGAAGTCACTAAACACCTCTTCTCTACAGATGCCCAACCATTCTTTGTGCCTCTTTTCTGTATGCAAGTACACCTCTATTTCTATTTTCTGTAAAACAAAACACCTCCATCTGGGGGTTCATCAGAGACTCTTTTCTGTCTTTTGCTGATTCCAAGCCTCCAATTTACAATGACAGAAATGTTGAAGATAACTCTAGCAGAACAAAGTTCTGGGTAGGGAAAACTCTCTGAGTCATTCTTCACTGCATGCTGCTCGGCTTTCTCTTTGCCTTTCTCCACCAAATTACTGCACTCCATTCAGTGCTTTCTCAACTGAGTCCTGTGTCAGCAACTTTCTGCAGCTGCAAGAGCAGCTGCTGCTTCTACCTCCCTCTCCTCACTAGTGACTGTCATCATGTCCAGCCAAAAAAATACAAATTATTTCTAAAGTTTCTGTCCTTGACTCAGTGTGATGTAGTTCTAGAAATTCTAGAAATGACTTCAGAAGTCTTTAAAGAGGAATGCTTCGAAGGAGCATCTTCTTAGTAGGGATGATATTTATAACAACTGATGCTGGCAAAATACTTTTACCTACTTAGAGTCATTTCGTCTCCTAAACACAACGTGGAGTGGACGTTATCACTATTTTTACGTAGCCAAGTGAACTCAAGCATTAACAAGATTAAATGACCTGCAGTAAACAGCATAGCTAGGATAAGTATTGGCAACCATGTTCTTCCAGTAGCCTACATTGCCTCTGGCTGTAGTTAGAAATTGTCACAGTCCCAGTTCAGAAGTGTGTTCATAAGTCCTATCAATACTCCAATGTTTTCTGTCTTAAAACTTATTCAATACTAATATTTCAGCTTCCAGAAAGAGTTCTGGGTTTATGAAGAATCAGAATGCCATCCCATATGAGAATGTGTTTCCAAATAGTTCAGAGAACCAAGGTAAAATGTAACTACTTCTCCACTCATGCCCTCCTCCTTGACTGCAATTTTATGTCAATCATTTCTCAGGCTTAGATATTTATCCCTTTTGTTAACCTTTCCAATCTCTTCATGGGAAAATCAGAAATCACAATGATTAGACCAAAATTTTCTAGACCAAGACTCTGGTCCTGACAGAATAATACCCAACTTTAACAATTTATTATGTATTATATACTTCACGATATCTAAATATATCATCAAACATACTTAGCATTCATAAATTATATCACGGTATTTTTAACATGATCATCAATCAGAGATCTGCATTTCTAATGATAAAACTGGTGTCTGGGTTCCAGTTCACTTGTTTACAGATTATGGTGATGGCAGATAAGACAATTAAGTTTTTGTAATTCTCATTCAAATTTCCCTGCCTACAGGCTTGTAAAATGATACCTGTTCTATATATTTCACAGGGATTGTGAAAATCAAATGAACCATAAGCTCACTTATATGACAGTACTTTGAAAGCTATTAAGCATTATGCAAATGTAAGGTCGCATTCTTAGTAATGATAGTACCTTGATAATATGTTATTCGTCATTTCATCTGTGTTCTTCCAAAGGCTAACTATACAGAAAGCTGTACAAACTCTTTGAATTAGTACAGAGTATTTAAGACAGCACATTTATTATCCTTTTCCTCTCCTCTTCAAGCCTCAGTGGAGGCTCGTTAGAGCTATTCACATTCTCAGCTACGTATTGGATCTACTCCCGTCCTATCAGCTCTCTGACTTCATTGCTCCAGATTACAGGACAGAATATACTTAAAGTCCTCTTACACGACTTCTGAGAGTCACTCCATTCACATCTCTGCCCCTTGGCTTTCACTCTAATATCTAAGACTTCCTAACCCAGATTCTCTGAGTTCAAATACCATTTTTTGTGCTTCCTACTAAACCCTGTCGGTTCCTCAGATTATAACCACACTTTGGAATAGGGAAGTGATAAATTTGGCATTTTTTTCTGTACCTATATTAAAGCAAAAGAGATTCACACTTCTCAGATTTTTCATAAATCAATTATATACAAACAATAAGAACTAGTTCTAATTCTGGTCTGCTTCACAATCAGGCAGGCAAGTAACAACTCAAAATGGTCCAAACACCTAACAATTGCTAAAAGTTCACATACATTTTCAGCTACGTGCTTTTTATATTTTTAGGCAATTTCTGAAAGTACCCGTAATATTTTTGCCAAATTCACCCTATCCTTAGTAGAATATATGTGATACTCTTACTGGTCCGGGTAGATCTAAAGGTGAGAGATAATTGATGTTATTTTCTATATTAACCTTATCAATGCTGTTATTCACAATTTGGCTTCTAGTTCTAATCTAGCAAATTGCAGATTAACGTCTTTCTACATCTATGCCTCCAATCTGTACTCAGATTGCCTACGATAAATCACATAAGTCACCAACAGCAACCACTTTCTAGGCTTTGCAATAACAGCCAGATGTCTTCCCTCAGTTGGTCAGCTCAAGCTGGTAGTCTCGTCAACATCTTTTGTGGACCTCTGCTGGCAGGTGAACAGGAAGAAGTGTTGATCTGACAATTAGGGGGGCAATTCTCAGGTCACAGCAGGTGGAATAAACCTCCATCTTCCACTCAATCATCTTTGTAATATGTTCATTCCTTTGAAAACCACCCATAAAGTTGGTGTTAGGCTGACTCTTTCTATAAAACACTAGTTTTTAAGGTGTAGAGAGGCACAAAATATGATTTATTTGTCCTAAATGGCTCCTGTGTATAATGCCTGGGTAATCTGCTTCAGCAGATTTCAAGTGTCGGGCTCATGTTCCAATAAAGATACCCACTAAAAGGAGACTTCAACAAGTTCCTTAACTTCCTTATCTTGAAATTTGAAAACAATAATAAAATAACTTTGTAAAAATTATAAAAACTTGATGTGTGATTTTTAAAAGTGTCTTGAATTGTGAAAAAATAGGGCTTGACTTCATATTAAATATAGTGTCCTTTGAGGAAAATTCAGTTCATCACTTCTATAGAATTGACAACTTTTAAATTTTTCATCAAAATCACACATGTAAGTTAAGAATTTTTATAATTAAGATGAAAAGGCAAAATCAGTAGATGGTCTGTCATTTTGCACTGAGGTTATAAGAAAATGCACATTTTGTCTCCTCCCACTGATGTTTAATTTGTATGTATCTCCTCTCTTAATCACCATGGCATAGGCTTGAATTTATGTGAATGATTACCATAAATCGTTTTCTTCATGGTGATTCTCATATTTCAAGAATTAATTAGTTATATTATAGGGAAACTTTAATGTTTAATTAATAGGAGAAATTTAAGTGATCTTAATTGAGCAGAAAAGAATTTTTCTTTTAAAAGTTTATTCAGAATCCAGAGGTTTCAGTAAAAATAGAAATGGTATGTAATACATATGCTATCAAAAACAACTAGATTTTGTTGTTGTTGTTTCAGTGTGCCAATGCATAGCCTAATTCTAAGTAAATGACAAATAGGTAAATACCAACAATTTATGACAATTACACAGATAAAATTTCCTCCTGACATTAAACAGGTCATCAGCATCTAAATCTTATTTGTCACCACCCTCCAACACCAAGTTGTTCTTTTTTTTTTTTTTTTTTTTGAGACGGAGTCTCGCTCGGTCGCCCAGGCTGAAGTGCAGTGGCTGGCTCTCAGCTCACTGCAAGCTCCGCCTTCCGGGTTCACGCCATTCTCCTGCCTCAGCCTCCCGAGTAGCTGGGACTATAGGCGCCCGCCACCTCGCCCGGCTAGTTTTATTGTATTTTTTAGTAGAGACGGGGTTTCACCGTGTTCGCCAGGATGGTCTTGATCTCCTGACCTCGTGATCCGCCTGTCTCGGCCTCCCAAAGTGCTGGGATTACAGGCTTGAGCCACCGCGCCCGGCCCACCAAGTTGTTCTTAATAACCTCTTGAAACTTTTAATTCCCTTTCAACTTTTCTTATCTGGCAAAACAGCACAACAAACACCTCTTTAATTTACTATCTTGCCCTACTACATACAGAAAATTCTGGGCTGTCTGTAATGGTTTAGCATTCTAGGAGTGACATGTAGTAAAATTAGTTGGGGAAAGACCTAATAGTAATCGGGAGATGACAAGGTATAAAGGAAAGATTTCAGAGTACAGAACAGACATAAAAGTCAGTTTCTTAGACATGAAAGACGCACTTTACCTCTAGTAGGTCAAATAAAAAGTCATTATCCATTCTTTCTTCTTCATTAACCCCAGATCATTTTGTAGAGTTTAAGATAATTCTTTTGTTTTGGTTGATTTGGTCATTTGAAGGCAAGCAAAGAATAACTAAGGCTGGGCGCGGTGGCTCATGCCTGTAATCCCAGAACTTTGGGAGGCCGAGGCGAGTGGATCACCTGAAGTCAGGAGTTCGAGACCAGCCTGGACAACATGGAGAAACCCTGTCTCTACTAAAACTACAAAAATTAGCCGGGCGTGGTGGTGCACACCTGTAATTCCAGCTACTCCAGAGGCTAAAGCAGGAAAATTTCTTGAACCCAGGAGGCAGAGGTTGCAGTGAGCTCAGATCGTGTCATTGCACTCCAGCCTGGGCAGCAGAGCAAAGCTCTGTCAAAAAAAAAAAAAAAAAAAAAGAGAATAAGACTGTAAACTACATCAAATTTAGTGCAAATTATTTTCAGTCCCGTTTTAACCTTCAATGACATGATGTTTAATTTTGTGTGTCAATTTAGCTGGGCCACAGTGCCCAGATAGTGAGTTAAACATTATTCTGGGTGCTTTTGTGAAAAAGTTTTGAGTGAGCTTAACATTTAAATCTGTGGACTTGAGAAAAGCAGATTGCCCTCCCTAATGCGGATGGACCACATTCCATCAGTTGAAGGCATGAATAGAACAAAAAGACAGACCCTCCCCCAGTAGGAGAAATTTCTCCAACTGACTGCTTTTAGATTTGAACTGAAACATCAGCTCTTTCTGCGTCTTGGGCTGTACAGGCCTTTGGACTGGAATTGCACCATATGCACACCATTGGCTCTACCGGATCTGCTGAATAACACTACAGAAATTGGGACTTGGCTGCTTTCATAATCATGTGAGCCAATTCTTTATGGTAAATATCTTTCTGCGTGTGTGTGTGTGTGTGTGTGTGTGTGTGTGTATTCTATTGGTTATGATTCCCTGAAGAACCCTAATACAAATGAGAACAGAATACCTTGAGTGGCTGAGTCTTTAGAGGCATATTTAAAATACTTAGTTCCATTTATTTATGGACCACAGGATGTACTTTGAGTATTCAATATAGTAGTATTATTTTAACACTATATGTAATTAGTAGTATTAGTAGTATTATTTTAACACTATATGTAATTATAGTAGTATTATTTTAACACTATATGTAATTATAACTATTCGGGATAGTAGTATTATTTTAACACTATATGTAATTATAGTAGTAGTAGTAGTATTTTAACACTATATGTAATTATAATAGTAGTATAGTAGTATTATTTTAACACTATATGTAATTATAACTATTCGGGATAAAGATGTCTAGCAATGGCATACTTCTTTCTTTGAAACCACAATAACAGACTGTAACTGACCAAAGACTCCTTTCCATGATGAGCAAACAATATTGAATGCAAACCAAATAATGCCATCTACAAATGTAATCATAAAGTGTGAGCAAGGAGGGAAAGATCAAGAGAGAAACCTCAGAAGAAAGAATGCTGCTAGGACCCTTGTTCATGAAACAGCCATGAGCTCTCATACACACACATATACACACATACTTACACACACACATTCAAAATGTACTAAGTGGATGTGTCACACTTAGATGATTTCAAAGTCACACTTACCTTAAAGTCCGTTTATGTACTGATGAATTTTATTTTTATGTTATTATTGAAAATGCTATTTTAGACTTTTTAGTTATTATACTATTATACTTCATTATGTAATCAAAGCAATTTATACCAGAACTGTTTGTTTTAACATTTGTTTTATGTGTTGCCTGTATATTCTTTTATAGACCTTCGAATACTAAGTCAGAAAACACTATCATTATGGTGGTTTTGTACTGTGTTGTGTTGATCTGAAAGTGAATTCCTTAGCATTCCCTCTCCTATATCATTCTGAGTTAGTAGTAACCACTAGGAAATTTGCATGAGATCTAGAAAGCAGAAATAAAGGTTAATGTAGCATTCTTTCACTGCAACAGTGCATTCTCAATAATTGCTAATATGCTGGGACCCCTTGGTGTCGGGTCAGCTGGGCCTCACTTCCCCTATTTCCCTTCATATCTCCTTCAGACTCTGTAAGTGCTGGACCAGATGTACCTATAGTTGGTTGGAAAAGGGTCCAGCTTCTTCTGCAGGTCACTCACTTTGTCAAGGTTCAAAGTAGACAAAGATGAGGACTTCCGACTGTACACATGGGTTCCAATTTATCCTCACAAATTCTAGTCTGTCCTCATTTCCCAGTTCGTGTTCAGTATTTTTTTTTCCAACTGCTAGCCCTACTGAATATAGAGACTGTAGGCCCACCACCAGATGCACAGGCAATAGCCTCCCGTAAATATCTTCAACAACTTCCACAATCCTGTCCATTCTAATCTGTCACTGTAGCCTTACCTGATCAGACCATATTCATGCATTTGAGTACTTAAAAGATCCTAGGTAATTTAAAAAGAAGGTGAGCATAATTATATGGGTGTTTAACACTCTGACAAGCAAAGGCTAGAGAATCAGGGTTATTTTCACTGAAGAAGGGAAGAACTGGCAGATATAACTGTAACTTAATGGATTGTTTTACCATGGCAGTTACAGACCATAGAAGCAGACCAAGAAACATCTTTTTTATCCGTAAGTTGACCCATAGTAGTGGTATACTTCCCTAATTGAACCTTAAGCAGCACAAGTGTTTTCTCTCTACACCATGTTGGAATCAAACATGTTTTACTCATTTTCACATTTAGGAGCTTCTCAGAGAGTACTGAATTCTGTGTCTGTTTGTCTATGGATTCCAATTTTAAAATGTGAATATCAACAGGATTATGATATACACAAACACTTCTACAACATGGAATATTTGTTGGTGTAAATGAAAAGGCCCACATTTTGATAAAAAAACAAATTGCGTGAAAATAAACACATGGGTTGACTAAACCCTACAAATCATGTAATCTAAACCTTCCATTTATGGTTGAAGAAACAAAGGACTAGATACTTACCTGTGATCACAAAATAGTGTTGTAGTGGAGCTGGGACCAAAGTACACTGCAGCTTAATTTCCTCTCTCTTCGTATCTTCTTAACTCTTGACTTATTATCAGGTTTTGGGGAAAACCACAGGGAGTCTCAGTTGACCTCAAATTCATTAAGATTCAAAAGTGTAAGAAGATATTCAAACATGTTAATGTGACAAGACTGTATTAATATAGTATCTACGGTAAGAAAGATTGTAACTTCACTGTAGCCTTACCTGGTCAGACCATATTTATGCATTTGAGCACTTAAAAGATCCTAGGTAATTTAAAAAGAAGGTGAGCAGAATTATATGGGTGTTTAACATTCTGACAAGCAAAGGCTAGAGAATCAGGGTTATTTTAACTGAAGAAGGGAAGAAATGGCAGATATAACTGTAACTTAATATTTGAAGAACTTCCATAGAGAAAAATTAAATTTATTATGTGTACTTTTTTAGATTGTAAATAAGATAAATGGTTAGATATTAGAGAGGATGGTTAATATTTCAAAATACTTTATTAAAAATAGGGAATTTCCAAGCTAAATAGATTTCCATATAATGCAATGAGCTTCAAATCAATGGAAGACTTCAGAGGCTTTGATGAAAACCTATCAGGTAGTTTTTGTAAAGAAGTCCCAGTGGAGTAGATGTTAGAATTAATGACTTCTAAGACTCTTCCTATTTCTCTGCAGCTAAGAGTCTATTGTTTGAATGACAATGTTATATGAATAAAGCAACAACCTCAATTATGTGAAAGTTGTATTTCTGCTATAACATGGAAAAGCTGCATTTTATCTTTCATATTTAGTCCTAAAATACCAACAACTCCGTTGAAAGCCTCTTTTTTCTAGAATGAGCTAGATTTAATCTAGTAAGAATATGTAGTGGAATAAAATTCAGGATGTCAGGAGGAAGGTACCATATAGGTTTTTACTACACAAGGGGTAAGATCCCCAGACACTCAGTGATAAATACACTCTGACTTGTGCCAAAGGATCCCTGTCCACAAGCCAGGATGCTGTCTGTGAGCCACCAAGATGACACTCAAGTTGATCCCCAGAGAGTAATAGAGCTTTTGCTGTATTATCTGAACAAGATGCCAGACCGAGGAAAGGGGAGGGGGAGTCTTATCAGTGGCAGCTCAGCAGGCTGGGCTATTGGCATGGATTGTTCTACCATGGCAGTTACAGACAATAGAAGCAGACCAAGAAACATCTTTTTTTATCCATAAGTTGACTCAAAGGATGTTGCTGAACTTAAATACCTTAAAGAAAGAGAGGTAAAGAGAAGGGATTTCATGGGACCTGACAATGATGCCTTTCAAAGGAGAAAACTAAGTAATCTTGTTTGACTTTTTTTTTAATTAAAAAGTTGTTCTCCTTGAAATGCACAGCAACACTGGCAGATACACAGGATAATGCTAGAACAAAAGGCTTCCCCTGTGCACACAAGGAAGGCACACATCAAGTTAGCCTGGGGCCTTCTCCGAGAGGAAATTACAGAATAAAGTAAAGGAATCTTGAGTGGTTGCTGACAAAGAAAAAAAATGCTAAAAACAGAATCTGATAAACAATTATAAGACTTAGAATCAAAAGGGATCTTTGTTGCTATCTAGGGAAGTCTGGTAAATGTGGCAGCACATTCCAATCCCTGTGGAGGTTATTAAAAAGACAGTTAATTACGCTACAATCTGCACTAACTGTGTCAGAATCTGATACTCAGACTAGTTTGAAAATCTCTAATCTAGGGCACCATACAATATTCACCATACTTCTGCCCTGATACTTGTACTGCCATAACTGCTTTGGACATCGACCCTGGCGTTTCTTCAATAATCAGGTTTAGTAGATAATCATAATTATTATTAGTAGTATAGCTATGTCTACTAATTTAATAATCAAAACAGTCCTGAAAGATAACTCTAATCTCAGTTTACAAATCAGAAAACCAAAGTGATGGGTCATTTTCCAGCACCTGGAGCTGCTAAATGACATACTCAGAATTGTAACAGAGATGGCTCCTTAGCTCACATTTGTTCCACTATACCATATAGTAATAGGTTGAACCAACCACATAGAATATCCGATATTAAACTTTTCAGCCTACAAAAGTTATGATTTATATCATTTAATATGAAAAGTTTGAAGTCATGAAAGAAAAAGACAAGGCACTGTGTAAGAAATCACTGTGAAAAAATAAAGCTGCATGAACATTATGTTTCACAAATTAATCTTTTTCTTTCAATGCATTGAAATTTGATGATATTAGAAATAAAATTTTCTACTAACTATTGATGGGAAATTCCTTCCTTACCTGACATCTTTCTGCTTGTGTTACTTAAGGATGAGTCAGAAGCCTGGGGCCTGGACTGAGCTGCAATAAGCTAGATGTCCAGGGAACACCACTTTAGGAGATACTTACTCTCTGGTGCCAAACCAGCACTTGCATTTTCTGAGGGTAAGTGACTTCTTACATTTACGCCCTGGATACCTCCTTTGCTCAATCTAGCCCTGGTTTCACACTTCATCCTTATTTCTCCCCCTGTTCTTTTTATTCCACTTTTGTTAACTCTGTACCCAAATGATACAAAGAAGGTAATTATAATCATGAGAACCAAGCTCAAGGAAGCAAGAATTCTTTGTGGATAACTCAAAATATCACTTACACTGCTTTGGGGAGAAATTACAAAGATAGAGCAGAAAAAAATGGAGAGTGTGTATTTAAAATAGAAAAAAAGCACAATTTATTTAAAAAGTGGTTGAGGTTTAATGACTATGCTTACTATCCATCAAGCCTATTTAAAATTGTATTTTCTTCATGCCATAGTGATACTTGGGTTATTATAACCACAGCCATCCATTATCTATTAGCCTTATGAACTGAGAACTTTTCCTATGCCTCGAATCATGCATGCACAAGAAGACATGATTTAGTAATCACAAAAGAAACATGTGTTTTGTAGAAGGAAGCAATCATAGAATCCTAGCATGATAGAATGGAGAATGAAAAAGGTCCTTAGAAGCCACCTGAGACTCAGGGAGGAACATACTTTCTACTCAGCCCTCTTTCATAGAAACAATCTTGCCACTGTTTTAAATATCTTTTAAAAAGAGAACAAATCCTCTGTCAGACATCCTTACCAATGTCAGAGACTATTCTTACTAGAGTGCTCTCTTCTTCTTAGCCAAAATCTTCCTTTTGCAGGTTTATATTTTTTTAATCTTGCTCAGTGTCATGTAGCAACATAAGGCTATTATCATTTTCTTCCAAAAATTAGTTCTCAAATATTGAGAAAGACTTTTATATTTGTTATAGTTATCCACATTAGACAGTCCAGGCTCTTTCAAAAAGTTGGACCAAGCCAAGACCTGTTTCTCTGAAAGTATCTTGTTTTGCAGTGTGTTTTTAGAACTGTTAGTTAGATACAAATGTTCATTCTCACTGGTCTTCTTCAATATAGTTCTGGAAGCTCTAAATAGGCATGCAGATTAGAAAAAAAAAAAATTATTTCCATTTGCATTGCCATGATTTTTTACATAGGAAATCCCAAAAAGTTTACAAAAACTCTTAAACTAATAAATAAATTCAATAAGGATACAAGTTTAGCACACAAAAATCAATTATAGTTCTGTGTACTAACAATGAATATGCAGAAACTGAAATTTAAAATACAATGACAATTATAATTTCTCTGAATAAAATGAAATAATTTTGTATATACTTAAAATATGCATAGGATTTGTTTGCTAAAAATTACAAAATACTGATGAGAAAAATCAAAGACCTAAATAAATGGAAACACATACAAAGTGTATGGATTGGCAAACTCAACATGATGAAAATGTCATTTATCTCCAAATTTATTTATAAGTTTAATTCACTGCCTGTCAAAATCTCGACAAGGTATTTTAGTAAAAATAAGCTTATTATAAGGCACAGGTCACAAAATAGCTAAAGAAAGCTTGACAAAGTAGAATAAACAGGAGGGAATATTCTACTCAATATTCAAGCTTAATATATACCTATGGTAACCAAGATAGTATGGTGTTGACAGAGGAATGGACACATAGGTCAACTGAACACACAGTGAACTAAAAAACAGACCCACACAAATACACTCAAGTGATTTTTTTTATAAAGGTAAAAAACTAACTCAGTGGAGGAAGGATAGCCTTTTCAACAAAAGGTGCTGGAGCTATGAAACATCCATAGACAAATAAAAGAAAAGTATCACCAGTGATACCTCACTTTTTACATAAAATTAATTCAAATGAATCACCAAATTAGGTATAAAATACAATTCAACAAAAATTTTAGGGAAAAATTGGGGAAAAATCTCTAGAATGAAGGGCTAATCAAAGATTGTTATACTAGGCACTAAAAGTAGAATCCATAAAAGTAAAAAAATATAAATTGGGACCTCATCAGAATAAAAACATTTCCTCTCTGAAAGCCCATGGGAAAAAGGTGAAAAACCAAACTACAGATAGCGAGAAATGTTTGCAAACCACATACCTAACAAATAACTAGAAATTAAAATATGTAAATAAGTAGTCATTAGTACCCAATAGTTACATACATAACAAAGAAACAAGCAATTCAATTGTAAAATGAGCAAAATACCTTTTGTTGAAGATTTGCAGAAGAGAATATACAGATAATTATATGGTTTGGGTCGGTTCCCACCCAAATCTCAAATTGAATTGTAATTCCCATAATCCCTTTGTGTTGTGGGAAGAACCCAATGGGAGGTAATTTAATCATGGGAACAGTTACCCTCATGCTGTTATCTTAATAGTGAGTGAGTTCTCATGAGATCTGATGGTTTCATGAGGGGGTTTTCCCTGCTTTTGCTCAGAACTTTTCCTTTCTGCCGCCATATAAAGAAAGACATGTTTGCTTCCACTTTCTCCATTATTGTAAGTTTCCTGCGGCCTCCCCAGCCATGCTGAACTGAGTCATTTAAACCTCTTTCCTTTACAAATTACCCAGTTCTGGGAATATCTTTATTAGCAGTGTGAGAGTGGACCAATACAGTAAGTTAGTGCCATAAGTGGAGTACTGCTGTAAAGATACCTGAAAATGTGCAAGTGACTTTGGAACTGGATAACAGTCAGAGGTTGGAACTGTTTGGAGGGCTCAGAAGAGACAGAAAAATGTGGGAAACTTTGAAACTCCCTAGAGACTTTGAGAGTTCAGAAGACAGGAAGATGTTGGAAAATTTGGAACTTCCTAGATATTTATTGAATGACTTTGACTGAAATGCTGATAGTGATATGAACAACAAAGTCCAGAATGAGGTAATCTCAGATGGAGATGAAGAAATTGTTGGGAACTGGAGCTAAGGTGACTCTTGTTATGCTGTAGCAAAGAGACTGGCAGCATTTTGCTCCTGTTCCAAAATCCCTGTGAATCTTTGAACTTGACAGAGATCATTTAGGGTATCTGGCAAAACAAATTTCTAAGCGGCAAAGCATTCAAGAGGAAGCAGAGCATAAAAGTTTGGAAAATTTGCAGACTTATGATGCAGTAGAAAAGAAAAACCCATTTCCTGAGGAGAAATTCAAGCTTGCTGCAGAAATTTGCATAAGCCACAAGGATCTTGATGTTAAATCCCAAGACAATGGGGAAAATGTCTCCAGATATTTTGTCAGAGATCTTCACAGCAGCCCCTCCCATCACAATCTCGGAGACTTAGGAGGGAAAAATGGTTTCATGGGCCGGGCCCAGGTCCCCCACTGCCAGGCACAGGGCCCCCTTGCACTGTGTAGCCTCAGGACATGGTTCCCAGCATTCCAGCTGCTTCAGCTCCAGCAGTGGCTAAAAAGGGCCAAGGTACAGCTCAGGCCATGGCTTCTGAGGTTGCAAGCTCCAAGCTTTGACAGCTTCCATGTGGTGTTGAAGCCTGTGGGTGCACAGAAGTCAAGAATTGAGGTTTGGGAAACTTGGCCTAGATAGAAATGCCTGGATGTCAAGGCAGAAGTTTGCTGCAGGGGTGGAGCCCTCATGGAGAACCTCAGCTAGAGCAGTGCAGAAGGGAAATATAGGTTTGGAGCCTAGTGGAGCTGTGACAAGAAGGTCACCATCCTATAGACCCCAGAATGGTAGATTCCCTCAACAACTTGCACTGTGCACCTGGAAAAGCCACAGAAACTCAATGCCAGCTGTGAAGGAACATGGGAGGGGGGCTGTACCCTGCAAAGCCATAGGGGCAGAGCTGCCCAAGGCGGTAGGAATCCACCTCTTGCATCAGCAAGACCTGGATGTGAAACATGGAGCCAAAGGAGATTATTTTAGAGTTTTATGGATTAATGAGTACCCTCTTGCCTTTCGGACTTACATGGGGACTGTAGCCTCTTTGTTTTGGCCAATTTCTCCCATTTGGAACAGTTGTATTTACCCAATGCACGTACCTCATTGTATCTAGGAAGTAACTAAATTGCTTTTGATTTTACAGGCTCATAGGCAGAAGGGACTTGCCTTGTCTCAGATGAGACTTTGGACTTCGATGTTTGAGTTAACGGCTGAATGAGTCAAGACTTTGGGGGACTGTTGGAAGGGCATGATTGTGTTCTGAAATGTGAGAACATGAGACTTGGGGGGGGTCGGGGCAGAATTATATGGTTTGGCTGTGTCTCTACCCAAATCTCACCTTGAATTATAGTTCCCATAATCCCCACGTGTTGTGGGAGGGATGTGGTGGAAGGTAATTGAATCATGGGGGCAGTTACCCTCGTGCTATTCTTGGGATAGTGAGTGAGTTCTCATGAGATCTGATGGTTTTATAAGGGGCTTTTATCTCTTTTACTGGGCGCTTCTCCTTGCTGCCACCATGTTAAGAAAGATGTGTCTGCTTCCCTTTCTGCCATGATTGTAAGCTTCCTGAGGCCTCCCTAGTTATGCTGAACTGTGAGTCAATTAAACTTTTTTCCTTTATAAATTACCCAGTCCCACTTATGTCTTTATTAGCAGTGTGAGAAGGGACTAAATCAGATTCCATATAAGTACATGAAAATATATTCAACATCTTTAGCTGTGTTCAACCATCACAGAAACACAAATTAAAAGCACAATGATAGATCACTACACAAGTATCATAATGGCTAAAACAGAAAGTAGTGACAATTCCAAATGCTGGCAGGGATTCAGAAAAACTGGATCACTCCTATATTATGGAGGATAATTTAAAATTGAACAGCCATTCCAGAAATCAGCTTGGCAGTTTCTTATAAAACTAAACATGAAATTACCATATGACCCAGCAATTGCACCCTTGGGCATCTATCCTAGAGAAAAGAAAACTTTGTTTTCATGAAAAGACCCACAAAAAATATTCAAAACACCTTTATTTCTTTTAGCCAAAAACTGAAATCCATCTAGATACTCTGTAATAGGTGAATGTTTAAAGAAATTGTGTGTCATACATACCATCAAATACATCAACAAAAAGGAATGACCTATTGGGGAAAGCAAGAACTTGAATGGATTTTTAGGAATTTATGCTAAGTAAAAAAAAAAAAAAATCCTCATGCCTGTAATCCCAGCACTTTGGGAGGCCAAAGTGAGTGAATCATGAGGTCAGGAGATTGAGACCATCCTGGCTAACACGGTGAAACCCTGTCTCTACTAAAAATACAAAAAAATTAGCCAGGTGTGGTGGTGGGCACCTGTAGTCCCAGCTACTTGGGAGGCTGAGGCAGGAGAATGATGTGAATCCGAGGAGGGGCAGAGCTTGCAGTGAGCCGAGATTGTGCCGCTGCACTCCAGCCTGGGTGACAGAGCAAGACTCCATCTCAAAAAAAAAAAAAAAAAAAAATTCCAGTCTCAAAAAGTGATAGACTGTGTGATTCCATCTTGTAACATTTTTCAAATGATACCATTTTTTATGAATTTTACTTTAAGTTCTGGGATACATGTGCAGAACATGCAGGTTTGTTACATAGGTATACATGTGCCATGGTGGTTTGCTGCACCCATCAACCCATCATCTAGGTTTTAAGCCCCGTGTGCATTAAGTATTTGTCCTAATGATCTGCCTCCCCTTGTCCCCCTCCCCCTGACAGACCCCGATGTGTGATGTTCCCCTCCCTGTGTCCATGTGTTCTCATTGTTCAACTCCCACTTATGAGTGAGAACGTGTGGTGTTTGGTGTTCTCTTCCTGTGTTAGTTTTCAGAGATCCGTGTCCCTGGAAAGGACATGAACTCATTCTTTTTTTATGGCTGCATAGTATTCCATTGTGTATATGTGCCACATTTTCTTTATCCAGTACCATGTTTTAAAGCAAGGGTAGATTACTGGTTACTGGGGTTTAGGGACAGGAGACAGGGCACAGGAAGGAGGGAGGTGTCATTCTTAAAAGGGCAACACAAGGGATCTTTATGGTGCTGGAACTGTGGTGACTTGACTGTGGTGATAATGGATACACAAGTCTTTATAGATGTCAAAATTTGATAGCACTTAATGTACACACGTACCCAAATGCAGATATAACTGGGGAAATCTGAATACGATTTGAATATATTTTGGTTACGATATTATAATTTTTAAAATTGTTACTATTAGAGAAAATTGTCCCATGTTTTTCCAAGAGGCTTTCTTGTCTCAGTTTTCTTTCAGTTCTTGAACACATCAGAGAGTTTCAACTAGGTACTAATTTTTGCCACACTTAAGTTTCTACAGACTCTAAGAAAGAAAGCAAGTGACTTCTCACTTAACATGCTAGCAATAGCAGCATAGGCAGGTCCTAGATACAGCAACAATGAAACAATAACTAGTAATTACCTTATTGTAGGCTATGGGGATTGAAGTTAAAAACATAGAAACCCAAATCCTCAAATCCAGGGTTTTCTTGAAAATTAATGTAGTATTTTTCAAAAGGTAAGAATCTCTTTTATTTGATGTGAAGAAGAAAAGCCTTATTTCTGTATGTGAATAATTCATGCTGTGTGGATGTAATTTTTATTGCAAAAATGAGATGCCTTTATGCAACAGAACAAGTTATTTTTTATTTGTAAAATGTATGGAATCTCAAGCACAAGCTATGGCAATAGCATGGAAAAGGTTTCTATCATGAAATTAAAATCTTACTAAAAGGGTCCTGAGGGATGGGTGAAGACGCAGAAGGTTAGTAAGGTAGGTTAGTTCGTCTTTTTAAAATGTGTATAAATTTAAGGGGTACAAGTGCAATTTTGTTACATGGTTATATTGTTATATTGTGTAGCGTTGAAGTCTTGGCTCTTAGTGTAACAAGTGCCTAAATAATGTGCATTGTACCTATTAAGTAATTTAAGTAATTTCTCATCCCTCACCCCTCCCACCTTCCCACCCTTCTGAGTCCAAAGATTATAACCAAATAGAGGCCAACAGGAAGACAAGATGGCAACCTCCTGATGGAGTCAAATAGGTATTTTAGAACCAAAAAAGTGAGTGAAGATGCTTATAAACTTGTGACTGCTTTTGGTGGAAAAAGTAAAGAAAACTATCTGTTCAGAATTAGACCAAGCTATAAACCTTAGAAAGTTGGCACCTCTCACGGCTAGAAATCAATGCTTTGTAATATGCACTGGCTTAAAATTTCTTGCATTTTTAAATTTATCTTTTGTTGCTTTTGA
Source organism: Trachypithecus francoisi (assembly GCF_009764315.1). Taxonomy (NCBI): domain Eukaryota; kingdom Metazoa; phylum Chordata; class Mammalia; order Primates; family Cercopithecidae; genus Trachypithecus; species Trachypithecus francoisi. The sequence continues at coordinate 70,913,296 of NW_022681453.1, read as the reverse complement.
CAAAACTCTTGACATTCTGTTGTTCTCAACTGTGAAGAGGATTTTGTCTGCATTTAGGCCTGAGTTTTTAAGAGAGAGAGAAAGAAATGTCCTTAGGGAAAAACCAGCGGCAATGGATTCCCAGTAAAGTGCCCAAGAGAAAGACAAATCTCATAGAGAAAAAAGCTCAGGTCCCCTGCTGGAGCCAGAGCTCGCCACCTGCTAGGTTTTGAAGCTCATATGCTTTTATCCTGAGACTACAGTTTTATTCACCCCTCCCCCACTTGCCTTTTACTCCCAATATCTATTGCTAATACAAAGAAGCATTTGCTCTGAGGTTTCATTTTGAGCCTGCTACAGTTTACAACTTAGTTTCTGCTCTCAGTCTTCTGAGTCACACTTTCTAGATTGCTGCTGTCATAGTCTGTTGATGATCCAAAGTCATTTTCCATCACTTGCTTCTTAGAGGCCTTCACATTCAGGGTGGTATCATTTGCTGATCCACTAGTATGGAAGCAGGAGGTGCTGAATATAAAAGAAACAAAATATATACTTCTGTCCTTGGAAAGTTTATAGTCATGAAAAGGGCTTGGGAAGGCTTAGAAAGCAATTTGCATATTGCATATTAATATGGTGAAAACAGTACTATATTAAGGCCAGGCACAATCTAACAAACAAAGGAATGATGATAAAAATAATAACTAGACTTACGAAATCTTTTCTAATTTATCAATTCCTCCCTAGCCTTATCTCACTGGTTATAACCCTGTCAAATAAAGACCTAATGCTTTATTAAATCTCTATGTTGCTAATATAGCAAAAAAAAATTGGGGCTCAGAGTTTGTCACTGTTGTGGCTACCTGAGGCTCTGAGCCCTTGTTTTTCTTTCTACTTGCCACCTTCTGAATAAGGGGAGATGGGATGGATTTTGGACATAAGTGCGTTTGGAATAGGATTCTATGGGAAGTAAAATTATGTACAATGGCAGACAGAAGTGGAGAGAACATTGTTGTGTACTATTAAAGTAAACAAATAAAAGCAGAAACTCTCCACACAAATGCAGAAACTATTTTTTATTTTTAAAAAATTCAATCATGCAGATCACCTGTTTGGTTGGGAGACTGTTTCTGTGGACTCATCCTTTCTCTCTGGCTTTGATAACTTTATATTTCTTAAATGTATAACTTGAAATCAGGCAATCTACTCTCCTTGTCCCATACATAAATGGGTCATAATAACAACATTTTCATTGGTGAAAACTAACTCAAAAGAGTTCAGTTCTTATAAAGATCAATCTTCAATATGTCTCTTTGCAGCAAAGGGAAGACCAGTATTAACTTTCATGAGGTTGCACAAGGAGACGGTGATACATGAGTTCTTTCTGAAGTAAAAAGTAGCCTAGGCAAACTATGAACTGTTTCACAGGCATACAAGCTATGGCCATGTGATTTACATAATAAGCTATAGCATTCCCTTCAAACTAAGGTTCTCTGCATCACACCTTAAGAGCAACATAAGTAAAACAGAGAAGCAGGGAGAGGCACGGAAGAAAAAGTGATAACCTTTCCTAGAATCAAAGGGCAGCTATATATGTTGGGGAAGAATCTCTATGTTTTTTAATATCAGTGTTAAAGGTCATATCCATCTGTCTCTGGGGGGGAAATGAGTTTTCCCTTCCATCATTAGAATTTCATTTCTATCTTCATTGAATGAAGTCCACAACCTAAAATGCCATGCAGGTAAGTAGAGAGAGATGCAATATTAGTCTATAATTTGTAACATCCATCACATTTCATCAGTGTAGAAATGTTACAAAATGTGCAGACCCAACTGACAGGATTGCCAAGGGAGCCTCCTCCTTCATTGTGCTTCCATCCTTCTCTGCTTGCCTTGCACGTCCAACCCCAGTACACTACTTTTTGCCAGTGAATTATTTTGGGATTGTATCCTCAGCTATTTATGGAGCAGCTGTTCTGTCCTAAGAATGTGCTGCCCTGACAGACGAGAGATTAGTGAGACATAGTCCCTGACCCCAAGGGGCTGAATGGTTAAAACAATCTAGGTGGCCTTGAACAGCACAATCTTGTATATGGTGAAGGGCTACACTGCAAGCACAGAAAGAGTTCTGAAATGCAATATAGCAAATTCAAAAGAACTAAATATTGAGGGTTTGGAGGTCTTTGCCATGTTACTCATTTTCTCCTACTAAGATATGGCCATAATTATTATCTATCTGTACCATAATGAATGTATCTGTTGTATGTAAATAATATCAGCTGCCTGGCCTACAGCAGGAAACTGTTGTGAAGGACATATGAGTTCATGCACTTTGATGAGAGTTTTAAATGATATATCTGAAAGATGAAATCAGTTAAGAATGAAAATTAAAGTGAGCAGTAGCTAGAAAGAGGCCAGGAGGCTAACTATGGGCCAAGTTATAAAGAAAAGAAATTCAGGCTAAGACGAGAAAAACTGTCAGCAGAGAAAAGAATTGAGCAGATAAGCAGAATGAAGCAGAGATGCCAGGAGAGGGTCCATGAAGAGAGAGAGGAGAAGAGGCGAGAGAGGAGAGAGAGAGAGTGGTGTAAAGTTGGAGAGTAGGAGGCAGATGTCACATGGTATAGCGGTCTGTCAAAATGCAAGCCACTGAAAGGTAGAGAGCATCTTTGAATCCACCTACGGTACTGAAAATAGTGTGCTATGTATTGCACCTATAGTAGACACTCAATTCATATTTGCTGAAATAAAAATCTCACCATATTAGGAGATCTTTTGGCTCTTTTGCCAAAATCATCAGAGGGATACATTTTAATTTCTTACAAAATTACCCCTCCTGTCATTCTCCTTCAGGCTCTATTCACACCGAGCAAATGAAATTCAGTTTCTTTGAGAAGTGCAGCAAGCTGTAAACACACATATTATAAATGTCAAAATAATATTGACTTCAAAATAATAGTTATTAGGTATTGCAAATAGTTATAATTATTGAGAAAATATAGTAACTGAGTATGAGACCTCTCAGAAGCTGAGTGAACTTAGGCAAAAAATTATGTTTGTCAGAGTAAATTATGCAGACATTCATTTGTGTGAGGTGTATATGTTTCTTTTTTGTCATCTGCATTCCTCTGTTTCAAGGAGATAGACAGATATTCATGTCCTCATAGCTCAGGGTTGATGCTGCTTCGGGGAACTTATCACGGCCACCTCAGCACTTACTCCTGAGGAAAGTGGGAAATCATGTAATGCCTTTGAAGTGGAAGGCAAGTTCTTGAAGAGAACAAGAGAGAACAGAGGCAGAATAGATTTCCCAAGTCAGGAGAAGAAAAAAGCCATTCAAAATCTGGGGGTGTTTGCCCTACATTTTCACAGAACCAAAATAGGGAGGTAGAAAATCCTGGGACAGAGCTGGCTGCCTAGTGCATCCCCAGAGGGTTGGCAGTAAAAGTTCAGCCTCCATGTATGACAAAGATCTTTCTGCCCAGGTGTGGCACAAAAGCAACACAGACACCTCCCTCCAGGGACCATATAGGTTTAGGAAATGAAAACATCATATGCAGACCACAAAACACGGTGCTCTCCCCAAAGGCCTACTTTGAGTAAAACTCCTAGAATCATTTCATGCTCCCCCCAAAAATATCCCAGTTAACACCAGAAAATCAAATTTCTCTTTAACTGTAGGAAATGAAATAATTAAATGTTATGTTTGATTCCAGATTAGAAAAATAGACTACCTGAATATGAATCTTTAATAGCTGACCATCTGATTATTTATCCTGCTAACATTTAAGAACCATGTTTTAGGTGGGATATTTTCTTTGAGATACATATTGGGTAGAAACACGAAACTTGACAATCCCCTCAACACAAATTTCTCGAGAAAACAAGGAGTGCTTCCTTAAATATGCTGTCAAAACATAGTTTTAACAAAGTTTTAGTTTAAAGATCTAATTGGCTTTTATTAGTGAATCTAGAATGGGCAGCATGTCTGTTTATAAAATGGAACAAATGCTCCAATGAATTCATTAGAAAAGGTGGGCTTTATAGGCAGAAAGGGACTCAAAAAAGCAAACATAAAGAACATAAAACGGATTTACAATTTCAAAGTTACTTTCCTTATAGGGTTAAAGCATAGGGGACTTTCTTATCATGCCATCTAGAACATGGTAAGAAAGTGGATTTCGCTATTATCTCTCTTTCTCTATTTCTCCTCCTGATGTTTCAGAAGGCCAGATAAATGACTTAATTTTGGTTTGGTAAGAGACTCCATTTTTGTCTGTTGGGATACAGTACAGGAGCTCAGTACAAAACTATGGCCTCCCATACATTTTGTTTAACAATATTCTCCTTTTGCTCAGATCTCACCTAGTTGAGAGTGTGACCAAACTTACAGCATCAGTGATATTGTCAGTCACCATCATTTTTTGTTTTTCAGTCACAACATGTCAGAGGTTACAGAGTCTTTGTTACTACTCGTTTGAGTTTTTATCACTCTAGCCAAAGAGAGACTATTTGGCATTAAGAAAATGGCTGCATGCAGGCAATTAAAACTTTTGAGAAGATATAATACATCAGGAAGAATACTATTATGACGGCCAGGAGGATAATACTGAGTTTGGAGTATGTATGTTCCTTAACCAAGGTCCCCATGAGTCAAACCAACAAATACGGAACAGACCAAAGAATGCGGCCAACAAGAAATCCACTAGACCAAGTAGCCTGTACATTACTTTTTTGAAGAGTCGTTACAATAGTCAACACATTTATCCATGTGCAACAGCAAGTGTTAGCAACTGCAAAATACAGTGGGAAGAAAGATGGGTCCGTTTTATTATACTTACAATATGATCAATGGTAAGAGAATCTCATAACTGCAGGTTTGCTGATGAGATTGGAACTCTTAAATCTGAGCCATATCCAGTGCTTAGATGCAGGCATGTTTGGACTGGTCTGGCAGTCTGGTGGCATTGGCCTGCCAGGAGCCTATTTGTATGAGGATTCAGGGACTCTTTGGGGAGGACACTTATTCTAAAGAAAGGATGGACAGACCGAATGGTTAAACAGGGTCACTGTTGTCAACCAGAGAAGTTACTCTGAGTATCACTTGGTGTTTGTAAACTGGAATTGCCTTCCAGCTAAATTCCTATGAATACGTGTCTTATTCTAAGGAGAAGAGAAAACTGAAAAACCAATTTGTTAGTTTCTTCTAAGTTACTAGGACATAGGGCTGCTATGCAATAGATTTAAAAACAAACAAGCCTATTCCTCCTGTGTAACTGAGACTTTGTACCATTGACCATCATTCCCTCATCCCCCCACAACTTCCAGCCTCTGGTAATTACCATTCTACTCTCTGCCTCTATGAGTTTGATTGTTTGCGATTCCACATGTAAGTGAGAACATGAGATATTTGTCTTTCTGTGCCTGGTCTATTTCACTTAGCATAATGTTCTGCAATTCCATCTGTAATGTTGCAAATGACATTATTTCTTTTTTTAAAAAGTCAAATAGCATTCTATTGTGTATACATACCACATCTTCTTTAGCTATTAATCTGTTGAGGGACACAAGTTGATTCTATAACTTGGCTATTGTGAACAGTGTTGCAATGAATGTAAGCATGCAGACATCTCTTTGATATACTGATTCCAAATCTTTGGGGTAAAACATCCGGAAGTGAAATAGCTGTATTGTATCATAGTTCTATTTTAGTTTTGTGAGAAAGCTCCATATATTTTCCATAATGGCTGTATTAATTTACATTCCAACCAACAATGTACAAAGGTTCCCTTTTCTCCTCATCCTCATAAATACTTGTTATCTTTCGTCTTTTTCAAAATGGCCTTTTTCACAGGTGTTGGGTGATATCTCATTGTGGTTTGTGGTTTTGATTTGCATTTCCCTAATGATTAGTGATGTTGAGCATTTGTTCATACATCTGTTAGCCATTTGTATGTCTTCTTTTGAGAAACGTCTATTCAGATCTCTTGCCCCTCTTTTAATCAAATTGTTTGTTTTCTTTCTATAGAGTTAAGTGTTTTTTTATTTTTTCGTATATTAATCTCTTATCAGATGTGTAGCTTACACATATTTTCTCCCAATTCCTGGGCTGTCTTTTTACTCTGTTGTTTCTTTTGTTGTGCAGAAGCCTTTTAATTTGATGTAATCCCACTTAACTATTTTTGGTTATGTTTCCTGTGCCTTGGTGTCAAATCTAACAAACTCATTGTCCAGTTAAATGTGGCTGGAGTTTTCCACTATGTTTTCTTCTAGTAGTACTATAGCTTCAGGTCTTATGTTTAAGTCTTTAATCAATTTTGAGTTAATTTTTGTATATAGAGTGAGATAGGGTTACAAGTTTATTCTTCTGCCTATGGATATCCAGTTATCCCAACACCATTTATTGTAGAGATTGTCCTTTACCCATTGTGTGTTCTTGACACCTTTGTCAAAAATCAAACATGAAAACAGATTGTGAGACCTGAGGGGAGAAAAATCAATTGAATGTACATGCGTGAGTTCATTTCTGTACTCTCTATGCTATTGAATTTGTCAGTGTGTCTATTTTCATGCCAGTACCATGCTGTTTAATTACAATTACTTTATAGTATAATTTGAATATTCAATAGATTTAAAGGAATCAAACTCATACAGTTCTGTGACAATAATAGAATTGTTAGAAATCAATAATATAAATATATTTAGAAAATGTCCCCCAAATTGAAAATTAAATACTATACTTCTGAATAACCCGTAGGTCACAAGAGAACCATAAAGGGTCCTAGAAAATATTTTAGATTGAAAGATAATGAAAAACATAATATATTACAATTTGTGAGACACAACTAAGGCAATTTTAGACCAAAATTTACATAATTAAATACTTATATAATAAAAGAAGAAAAGTTTAAATTATAAACTGGGAACACAACTTTCTTTCTTCCTTGTCTCAGCCAAGGACTTAGAGTTGTTTCAGCTTATCAAAGATTCCAGACACTCTCCTAAGTTGTCTGAACACTTTGAGGGCTCCAGAATCTGTTAGTGACCATAGAGGGCAGAAATTCCTGGAGTGAGCCAGCTGAATTATTTTTTTTAACCAGAGGCAGGGCTGAGAAATTCTTCTTTAGCTTCATAGGCAACAGAGGGCTCAGCAGAAGAGGAGCTATGAAAAGCAAAGGAAATATGTGACAGAAACCTCATTGTAGCTGATAGAACTTATTCATAAGTAAATGTGAAAAGAAAAAACACGCAGAGTTTCCATCAGAAATAATAGGGGGTGTGGTAGCTTTAGAGGTGAGTAATAACTTGAAGGAAGTTAAAGATCAGTGGCACACATATGATGGCAAATTCTCCCTGAGTGAGTACAATAGAGCCATGTATACAGAGAAAGTCCAAACTGTGGCCTTCTTAAAACATCTAATTTAGTAAGACAGTGTATTAGTTATCCATTGCTGTATAACAAGTTATCCTCAAATTTGGTAGCTTGAAATAACAACATTTACTTTCTCTCAGTTTCTATAGGTTGGGAATCTAGATCCAGCTCAGCAGAATCTTTTGTTTCAGGATATCCCACAGGCTGCAATCGAGGTATGCACTGGGCCTCCAATGTCTAAGCCTCAACTGAGGAGGAATCCACTCCAGACCACTCATGTGGTTATTGGCAGGATTCCATTCATTTTGGGTGTTACACTGATGGACTCAATTCCTTGTAGGCTTTTCCCCCTCTCCTTTCCAGGTCATTCCCCCCAACATTGCAGCTTGCTTCATCCAAGCATGCAAGTGGAGAAGTCAAAGGGAAGAGAGTCTAACAAGATAAAAGGTGCAATCTCGTGTAACCTAACTACAAAAGTGGTAACTTATGTCGGATTCCATCCATTAGAAACAAGCTAGGTCCAGCCCACACTGAAGGGGAGGCCATGAGTACCAGGCCATGGAGATTACTGGGAGCCATTTCAGAAAGCTACCACAGACAGGAAAACAGGTGAGGGGTGGGGAAGAGATTTATTCACGCTGCCAGGGCATTTCCTGTTGGAGTGAGATGACCTAAATAATACTCAACATTGGAACATTAAGCCCCTAAGGTGCTCAGACAACAACTGCGCTCAGATGCATGGAGTTATGTATGAGGCGGGGCATTAGGCAGGCCCTAAGTGCAGAGATTTGTCTGAGATAAAGGTGACCATACATGACAGCAGTAGGAAGCCTTTCAACAAAGGGAAATCTTGAACTGGGAATACAGGAAGAAGTAGCTAATGAGGGGGAACAGTGAATGATTATGTGAGAGTACATAGGAAGTTTTACTTGCTTTTAAAATATTTATTTTATACAAACAATTTTGTAAACAACCTTTTAAATAATATTTTATAGATGTTTTGTGTGAATATATGAGTGGGTTTCTCTAGTCCTTATGTCATCAATGAGTTCCTGAAGATAAAAGTTTGAGAAGTCCAGTTAGTGTGATTCACTGAAGTGTTTTCTAAACTTCAGTCATTCAAGTGTTTCCTTTGTGACTTTTCCCAGAGTCGTATTATTATTAGGAAACATTTTTAAAAGTTTAATGTGCATTTTAACTCTGACATATTTTAAGAATATTTTTATAATCACTGCTAGAGACAGAAAATTGTTATTACTGGTCATAAATATCATTCTTATATACATTGAAATTGATGTATATGTATAAAATATTTGTCTATGTACTTCATCTCCAGTGATAGGAAAATTGAATTAAAAATTATATAATGGAAGGAACATGTACTTTGGGTTTGAATCACGACTTTGCCATTTTCTATTTATTAAAATATAAGTAAGAAAGGAATAGTTGACTTATTTGAAACTCAGATATAAAATTGGGATAATAGTATTCACCTTGACATATTATTATTCTGTTCTAATGAGATATTTGTGAAAAGGATCATATTTAGTGTTTAATAATAACTGTAACAATAATATTGGTGATAACTATTATATACTGCACAATTACTATGTGCATTGTACTAAACTGTAATATGTTTTTAACAAAAGTTAGTGTTTGTTTTCAAAAGCTGTGTTATCAAATAGTACAATAGTTCCACTTAATATTGATGATCTCCCTAAACAGTTCCCAAGTTTCCAAGGTACTGAAAAATATTTGAGGGTGTGCGATAGATTAGAACACTTACAGTGACTCTATCATTATAGCTGGACAAAAGTACCATGGTAAAATTTAATTAAGAATATCTTATAGATAAAAATTATGACACTCAAATCCCTCCCTTTGTAGTGTACTGTATTACATGCATTGTATTTAATTAGTCCTCATAGTTTACACATTGGTACATAAAACCCTTGCAGCTGATTTTGCCACATTTAAAGGGAAAATTAGTTCACAAACGTGGAGTTTCCTAAGAGTTTTAAGCACAAGAACAGAAGGTATGAAAGGTGCCCCATGGGTGGTAATGTCTTTATAAACTAGAGACAATTAGGCTAATAAGACAATTTATGTGTCTTGATTCTACCCTCCCAAATTTCCAATACTTATCTTAAAATAAGTGTTGCCAGTCCAACAAATAATCCCCTCTGGTTGGGTTCTGTCTTTCAATGACCTCCCATCTTACTTAGGTCAAACCTCCTCTACCTGTTCGTATCTTTCTACTCAAACCTTTTTAAAGCATTGGATGGGACAGACTTTCCTGAAGGGTTGAGGTGACAGGTTTTTGTGCCAATTTGCTACTCAGCCCTCTAAAACTCCCTGCTTCACCATTTTCTTGGGTTCCATTCCCTAGGCTCCCAGGAGCATACTCCGCTTCATTTTATTATGCAGAACCACTTGGTTCTCCACCACCTACCCAGCTCAGAGCCTGCTACTGTATGACAAACGGTTTGTTAGGGGACAAGTAACAGACTCTTGTAGGCCCCTCGAAAGAGCACAAATTAATGGCAAGAGGCTTTGAAAGTTTCTTACTTTTTATCATTTCAACTAATCTGCATAAGAATAAAATAACAATGCATACACTATTTTATGCAATTTCCCTGAGAAGGCAGAAGCCCTTACAATCGTTTTGGGTGGTAAGTAATTTTTGTCTCTTTATTATAGTCAAATAATTCCAGGCAGAAATGAGAAATGTTCAATACTCCTAATTCCATTTCAACAGTTTCCTCTACCAATCAAAGGGTTCCTCACTCTACTTTCTAATATTTTTCACAATGGTCATGCACATATAAAAAGAGAATAAACCAACCTTTTGGGATAATAAAATCCAGTGTCCTCATTTTACAGAGAAAAAAAACTGATGGCCAGAGCAGAACCTAAATTTAAACAACTATTCAAGGAGCGGAATAGACAGTAACTCGGGTCTGCAAATCCTACCCCTCCATATTCTCAGTGCATCATTCAAGTACCTAGGATGAAAGGTCAAAAAGTAATAGCCTGAATATGTGCCAGCAAAGAAAATTGTTAGTACTCTGAGACTAATAATTGCCCCCAGAATTTTAGTTTGTGGAGCATTTTAATTAGTATTTGGAAGATTCTAATCCAAACTGTATCTGCTCCCCTCTTTTCTCTGTGCATTCTTTCCTCTTAGCACAATTCATCACTAATTCACACTCTACCTGACATTTCAACACACAGGAGGAAAAAGGAAGTTATGGGCTTCTAGAATCTCCAGCAATACTTTCTCTCCTTGACAATAGCTATGATCCACTTCTCAATATCTGCTGCAGCCTGTCACTAGAAAGCCAAACTTTCAGCTGAAAAGCCACTAATATCAGACTAACGCTTGTAGCAAAATCCTCTCTTTTTCTAAAAATATCGGAGGATTGAAGGGTGACCCCATATGGGCTGGGGAGGACGTGATAAATGCAAATTTGCAGCTTTCACGGGAGAGAGAATGACACAGTACTAGGTCAGAAGTGTGGACTGAATGAGGATTTTTAAAATACTAATGTAACCGGGGGAGGATTGCTTCCAGATGGGAGGGGCAGCCTGTGGAGAGAGGTTTGTGGGGGCTGAGGGTGAAAATTGAGCAAGCATATGGAACTGTGAGGGAAAGAAAAAGGCTCTAAGAAGGCAGAAGGTGTGGAAATGGGACTCATATAGAGTAGAGAGCTCGATAAAGATGAGCAAAGTGTGTTGGGTCTGAAAAGAGGGAGGCATACTCAGGAAACGACCTTGGATAAAACTGGAATCCTAAAGGCTTCTGGGAGTAGTTTCCATTAAAAAGCAAGAGAGGAAAGAAAGAGACACGCTAGTCCAGCAAAGAAAAATAAGGCTTCCAGGGCTTGGGGTTAAAGTAAGGAAAGTAAAGTAATGGGAAGGTATAGAGCAGCATCTCTTTGGGATTTTAAGGTAAAATGTTGTGCAGAACATTCAAGCATCTAGGAGCATCTGAATTTCTTCTACTCAAAATATCTTTACAGATAAGGCAAATGGAGCAAAATGTGAGTAATAAGTGAAACTAGGTAAAGGATTCTTTGGTGTCCCTTTTGTCCTTTGATTATTCTTGCTCTTGAGTGATAAACAAGGAGTTACTGCCAGGTTTTGCTCTGTAGTGTTACCTCACATCTGATAAATGTTTGGTTTCTTCCTCTGGTGTCACAATTTGAAGAGCAAGCAAAAAGTGATGAGACAGAGGAATTTCCTACTTAAGAAAAGCTGTTCTAATAGCCACTCCCTGCTCTCAATTTTTTCTCAGCCTACTTAATTGATATAATGTTCTCATTTTCCCCCCAGTCCTAAGATGCCCTCCATCCCCAAGCTTGACATAGGTAGATGGTTTATCATGCACTAAAATTTGAGATAGAGTCTCACTCTGTCACTCAGGCTGGAGTTCAGTGGCATGATCTCGGCTCACTGCAACCTCTCTACTGGGCTCAAGCAATCCTCCTACCTCAGCCTCTCAAGTAGCTGGGACTAGAGGTGTGTGCCACCATGCCCAGCTAATATTTTTGGTAGAGACAGAGTTTCACCATATTGCCCAGGCTGGTCTCGAACTTCTGACCTCAAGCAATCTGCCTACCTCAACCTCCCAAACTACTGGGATTACAAGCATGAGCCTATTGCCCAGGCTGGTCTCGAACTTCTGACCTCAAGCAATCTGTGCACCTCAACCTCCCAAACTACTGGGATTACAGGCATGAGCCACTGCGCCTGGACGCAGTAAAGTCTTCCTACAACGTCAGGCACTGCTGGACTGCACAGGACAATGTAACATAGTTTGGTCAGTTTACTAGCAAGAAATCATCAAATGTATAAAACATAAGCCATCTTACTCAAGTACCATTTCATTTCTCTAGATCCTGTACTTATGCTGAATCTGCAACAATTCTCCAACTAAGGTGATTACATGAGCTCTGATTCTTCTTTGCCAAGTCCTCCTTTGTCCTTATTTTTAGTTTTCACAGTATTATACCTATTACCTCCTTAACTTTGAGCCTGTCAACATTTTAGTATAATCACTAAATTATACTAAGTATAGTATAATCACAAATTATAGTAAATCTAGCATAATCAGTGGACAATTCAGTATCTAATGTTGAATTTTGTTCATATTTTTAAAAACACTTTATTTTCTTACCATATGACACCGATGGGGAGTCAGTGTGTATTTGTATTTCAAAATGTATTATTGGTCTTCAGTATATGTACAATTGTTAATATCTAAGAAAGGCCCTATTTAATTCTGTATTCCTTTAGTAGAAGAGACTGATTCATGTATCATGATAAGGCATCTATATGCCTTTAACCAAACCTATTTCATAAATAGTTTAGACTTTGATGTTTGCTAACAATGTAGTAAAGCAATTTGTGTATACTGACATGGCTTGCCAGCGTGCTATCTTGCAAAGGATCCTATGGGTATGTAGGAACAACAGAAGTGGCAGGAAAAGGCCACGAGTCTCAGTCACGCTATCTTTGTAGTAGGAACTCTGGATCCCTTTGGATTTGTTCTGCTTTGGCAGAACACAACTGGAAGCCTTCTGTTGGGGACTTCGCAGGGATTCCCATTTCAATACGTATGCCTGCATATGGCCTCTGAATCACAGTTGAGTAATGCAACAGAGGCACTACCACTTGCGCTCGACCACATCAGACTCTGACTTCTCTTTGATTGCAAACTTCTAGGCGACCAGAAGTCTCCAACAAAGCATAACTCCTACCTCAGAACCAACAGCTTTCATTACACCGCAGGGTGAACAAGCCCTTTCAGCCACCTCCTTGTTGCCTGGCTTAGATTTTAACCTTCCTTTCAATCTTATGTGTTTCTCACTCTTAAGTAGAAGAGAGTAGATGGAGAATCCTGGATCTTTATGGCTTTTGAAAGAGGGTCTGCAGAGAGACCCTGGGGGGCTAGCCCTGACATCTTTATTTCACACTATGTCACCAGAAACGCAAGTGGGAAGGGATGTTATTGTGAGCATTTCGAAACAACATTCAGTATCACCTTCTGTTTTGACTTGTTCACCCTTTTCTTTCAAGAAATTATCTTTTGATTCTCAAACTCCCTTGCCCTAGTCTAAGAACAAAGAGCCCTCACCCATCTTTAGCACACAAATTGCTTTAGTCATTTTCAAGTTACAAAGCCAGGGGGAGGGGACAGGAGGGGAATTTCATTTAAAAAACCTTGTTTTTTATGGATAATTCAAATATAGTTGAACTTTAGAACTTTAAGATAAAAAATGAAATTGTTACATGTTTGAAAAAAAAAAAACAAAAAACTCTGAACAATCAACAACCAGCCTTCATCTAGGCACAATAAAATTGAGTTTTGAAGTATATAATCATACCTCTGCATAACATGACAGGGATATTATTGTTTGTTTTGATATGGTGCTTTATTTTAAAATGTACATAGCTATGCAAATAAAGTTAGGTAACTCAGTCAAGGCATAACACTTTCCTTCTTTCAAGCTTTACTATGTTACTTTTTAAAATCTAAAACACAAGGAAATTAAATTAAAAAAAAAACTCAGAAGAAAATATTCAAATGTCAATGCTATATCTTAAAACAATCAAAGATGTTTAAGATTTTCATCAAGACAAGGTTAGTTAACATTACCAGGAGGTGATACTGTCAATGAAAGAACATACTTCCAAATTTTGTGTCTCTATGTGACTCTCCATTATCTTTCAACACTTCTGTCATCTCTATACCGCTGGTCTTTGTATAATTAATTACTCTCCTGGCCTGGAATGTCCTTTAATCCCTCTTGTCTACCTGGCTAACCCATATTCATACTTCAAAACCCAGATCTGTTGTCTTCTTGTCTGGAAAGACTTCTTTATCCAACTGACCCAGAAAAGTGCTATCTTCTCATATTTTAATCTGGAATTAATTTACTATAACTTATTTATTTTTGTCTGATCCCTCAATTTGGTTAGGAACTCTTGAAGTTAGAAATTTTATGTTACTCATTTTTCTATTCCTAGCACCTATGAGATCTTGTGCCTGGCACATGGAAAATCTTCAATATATATTTGTTTGATTGGATTTATTTAATATTTTTTACTAATGTGATAGATTTTCTAGGATATTTGTCAATATGTTATTCATCTAAAATTATAAAGTGCCCCCAAAATAGCAAAATCCAGCTAAAGTCACCTCTTTTTCTAAAGGCTTTTAAAGGAAAGAAGCTATGATTAATATTGTAGGCACATTTCCTTATCCTAGTCTTTTAAAAACCTTTCAGAATATAACCAGAATGTATTGGGTAAATCATATAAAATTGTTATTGGTCAAAAGAGTCAAACATTCATAATTTTGTATGATTCAACCTAATAGATGCCTGATCTGTTACCTCGGTTATCGCTGTGATTTTGCCCTGCTACAGATGGATCTATGCTTCAGTGTCAAGGCCCTTTTCCACTTCTCTTTGTGTTTGCCTGATAGCAGGTTTGCTGTGCTGTGGATAACTGAAGTGCCTCACTGTTGTGCATCCTTTGGGGATGAAGCCTCCTACGAGTGGGAATGGGCTGAGTCAGGGCTCATGTTAGAGAAGGATGTTACCCTATTCTGGCCTTGCTTGCCTATTCTCAGGGTTGATTTCTTCAATCAGCTAGATTTACCATCAATTATGTTCCTAGACCTCAGATTTGGCTTTGAAACAAGGAACATGTGGCACCTTATATTTCCCTGCAGGATATCTCCCACGTGGTGCTTTGCTCACACAGAAGCAGATTCCCCGTCAGCTTCCCTGACCTCCCTTCTTCAAGACAATCTTGCTCATATTGCATGTAGAGAGTCAAGCTATCTGGCTTTGAGCTGTCTGCCCATCACTTCTGGCAACAGGGACTCTTTCTTCTTTGGTCTATCCCACCTGTTTTAACTACATTTCTTCCAGAAGAATGGAGTTAGGTTTTGCTGCTTCATGAAACTGTTTACAGGTATATGAATATGGACTGAATGATAATACAGTAAGGTGGATTCAAATTCATAGTTCGTTGACATTATGAAAAAAATTATCTTAAATACTTAAGTTATAGTACAAGCTCTCAACCAGTAGTGGAATGATATGTTCTCTTAGCATCCATTTCTTTACCTATAATATGAGAGTAGGAACAAAAAGGCTGCCCTTCCTTTAACCTAGGATTATAGTATCATATAGGATCATGTGCTTTGTGAATGCTTTAGTATCATGAAAATATAAAATATTAGTATTATGTGCATTATTATGGGAATCTGTTCTACCCAACATTTTTACCAGCAACCTGAACAAAGACATAAAAGCACGATTATAAGCATTACAGATGATAGACGTATGGGAGGAATAGCTAATAAAAAGAAACAAGATAGAATCAAAGTTCAAAGAAATCATGACAGATTGAAATGACGACTAAAACTACCAAAATAATATATAATATGAACAGATGTAAAATAACACACTTCTGTTAAAGAGAATCATGTCAGGAGAGGCCTGTTATGACATTAGTTTATATGAACCACAGTTATATGACTGGAATTTGAGAGTAATTTTAGGTTTCTTTAATAGAAATGCTGTGTCCAGAACAAAGGAGATAATATGCTACATGTGTCAAACCACTGCTAACTTATGTAGCATTTAAATAGTGAAATATGAGACATTTGGTACCACATTAGAAAGATGTAATGTGATCTAGGGAAAATGACCAGAATCTTGAAAAGCCTACAACCATATCATACAAGAAGCAGTTGACAGAGCTAGGGTTGTTTGCTTGGGAAGAAAAGACTTAAACATATAAAGGTGTCTACAAATGTTTCAAGGACTTCCACATAGCCAAGGAATAAAATGCCTAAAGCAAAGAGTAATTAAGGATCCAGAAGATATAGGGCACATCCTAGATTCTCAGTAAGTGACAGTTGAATCTAAATTAATTCTGCATTGCTCTAGTGGAAAGAATATGGGCCTATGGCTGTGAGAAATCAGTACAATGAAAACAAAAACAGAGTTTCCTGTAGTTGGACATAATCAAAACACTGACATTTATTGCTACATGAAATGTTTCTGGGCTATGCTAGAAGTATATACATATAGTGCTTTATGTGGAGAGTGAGGGCATGTTGAAATAATTATACACCTGCCTGCTATCCATACCCATCTCAGTTAAGCCAAGTTAACATACAAAATGCAATTACATTTTCAGAAGAAAAAGGAAGATAATATCACCTTTTACCACTGGAAATTCGTAGATACAGAGAGATTATGTAAACTAAATATTTGGTAATACTGCAATAGCACCTTCTGACTCAGTGGTTTTCAAACATTATAGAATGTATCAAAATCATGCAAAGGGACTACTAAAGCATAGATGGCTGAATCTCACCCCCAGGGTTTCTGAATGAGTAGTAGATCTAAAGAAGAGGCCCCCAAATCTGCATATCTAAGTAAGTCCCCAAGTGGTACTTATGAAGACTCTCTGCTTTATATAAAACTGCCTCATTCATAGGCCTTGCTAAAGATACACCAAGTGACCCAATTTGTAATGCATGGAACCTTCCTACCACTCTTGGTTGATAATTAGAGATCGGAAACTGACCAAACCATACTATTCAGTGACCTATAATGTGCTGAAAAAATAGGCAGAGAAAATCAAGTTTCATCTCTTAAGAATTTGATCCAGAACATGTTTAAAAGACAGACAGGTAATTAGTATGAGAAACAGAAATATAAATACTAACAAGTATTTTTAAAAGTGAAAATAAAAAAGAGAATATAGATAAAAAGTGAGAAGAAGCTGAGTCAGGATAATGATTAAGCACTGGATTTAACTTCATTTTCTTTTCCTTAATGTCTTTTGCTAAAATTCCTGAAACTACCTTGAATCTCATTCCTGTATCCATCAGGACGACTCTAGTAAGGTTTGTGTTCTTCCTGTTGTTTAATTATTTGACTTTTTTATATTCTTATTCACACACTTGCTTAAAATATATCTCACATTTATTTTGTGGATACAGAATTGAAAATCAGGTACTTGGGCATTTTAAAGACAGTATCTTTCTGCTTCCAGAGTTGCAGTTGAGAAATCCATTGCCACATTTATTCCCTATCTTTTGCTTGAGACTTAATTTTTCACCCCTGTGGAATTTTTAAGGACTTTTTCTTTATTCCTAGTGCCCTAAAATTTCATGAAAAGTATGTCTTAGTATGAGTCTTTTAAAAATTATTCTGTAGGTACTCAATGGACTCGTTCATTCTGAAAAATTGTGTCTTTTGTCATGGACTTTTGTTAGCTTGTTTGTTTTTTGCTTTACAAAATATTTTTTTCATTCTCTATTTTGGGATTCTTATTTTAGAAACACTTTTTAATCAAATGTGGGATTTGTTGAACTGATGTTCTATTTTTTCCCTATTGTCTTCCATTTTCAATATATGTCCTCTTATTCTCTTTCCTGCAAGATATTCTCAACTTTATCTTTTAAGCTTTCTCCTGTCACATATATGTGTGTGTATATGTGTGTGCATGTGTGTATGTGTACGCATGTATATGTGTGTGTATATATAAATAATAAAGATATAATAATTAGGAGTGAGTGATGAAGACTGATGTATAGAGGATGATTCAGAATCATCGACTGAGAGCTGGGTGTGTTTTTTTTATTTATAAGAATATGGTTGTGAATTTAAAAGAAAAAACAAGTAAATATTTTGAATTTTACAATTTGGAATTTGCTTTCTGTAAAGATAACAAGAGAATTTAATTGAATATTTAGATTTATGCTTAGAATATTTGACATAACAAAAAATCAAGGACCTACGTAGCCTAGCAATTGTATATCTAGGAATACATTTTTTTTAAAGCAACTGTTTTTTGGTTGTTTCTAATTATTATACATTTCAGGTCAAATATAATGCCCACCTTTTTTATAAGCTCGTTCTTTGATAATTTTAGCCTCTTCATTCAAGTAGGGTGGGAGACAATAAATATGAAAATACAAAATGCATCCATTAGTAATGATAAGTGCCTAGTGGAAAAATAAACCTAGTGAAGAGATGAAGCCTGATTCAGGGTGCCCTTCTAAATAGGCTGGCCATGGAAGTTCTCTCTGAAGAAGTGATAGTTTAATCAGGGACCAGTTGCACGAAGGGAACAAGGCATACACATAACGGGAGGAAGAGCATTTCAGGTAAGAAGAACAGGAAACGCAAAATGTCCGGGAGGAATGAGAATATTAAGAAACAGCAAGAAGGACAGCATGGACGGGATACGGCGAAGGAGGGGAACAGGGATAGATAACCTATTTTGAGTCATCCAGGGACGAGAACATGTAGGACTTAGTTGGCCATAGCATGTAGTTTGGCTTTTATTTCTAGTATAAGAAACTGTTGAAATGTTTTGTGGGGGTGATTAACATGATTTGATAGAGGTATTTTGAGCCTCACTGGCTGCTGTGTGGACAATTCAGTGGAGATAGGGAAGATGAATTAGGAGGTGGTGAGAAGTACAAGGATTTGGTTGAGGTTTTTAAGGTAGAATAAACAGATTTTGCAGATCTATTAGAGGTCAGGCATGAGAAAAAATGAGAAGTCAGGGTGACTCCAAGGTTTTTGTCATGAGTAACTAGGTGACAAGTAGTACCATTTATTGAATTCAAAAAATTTGCAGCGAAGCAGTTTGGAGGGAAGAGGGATTATGACTTTTTTTTAAAAAGTCATATTTAACTTTGATATGTGCTCATTAGATGTTTAGATTAAAATATTGAATATGCAGAAATATATGAGTCTAGGGTCCTTAATTTATGGAGAAATTAGAGGTGTTTTGAGGCATTTATAACTATTATAATAGCTGAAGTAATGGGCATTCTAATGGCAAGTAGTTATGGTAAGACAGAGAGGACTGGTTCTCTGATTTGAATGTGTGTGCATGTTTGTCTAATCATCAAGTACAGGATTATCATAGTAAATTAGGAAGCTATAGACGAGAGAAAAGATCATAACACTACCACCCCAGGGACAAGATTATTTGTATATTTCTTTGCAGCAACTTAATTTTACACGATGAGCCTTGTCTGATTGATCAAATGTTCACTGAAAACATGAGGTTTTATTACTGCATAATATAAGCTACAGCAATTCAATAATTAAGATATTGGTACAATGATCAATAGTTAAGTGATCTGAAACAGATTACAATTTAGTATACAAATTTAATATGTGCCAAAGGAACCTTACACACCAAGAAGGAATATTTTCAACAAATTAAGGCATAGCCTTAAATCACACCACAACCCAATATTAAATGTAAAATTTTTAAACCATAAATATTTAACCATCTTTGAGTCTATTCTTGCCTCCTTAAGTCTTTTCTCAACATAGAATTTGTTTAAATTATGTAAGATGACATTTTTTTTTGATCGAAATCCTTCAATGGCTTCTCATTTCATTCAGGGTAAGGTCAAAGTTCTTCGAATGGTGTACAAGATACTACATCGTCTGATCCCTGCTATCTCTGCCTGGCCATTTTCTGTTTCTTCTTCACTTAAGCTCTGTTAGCCTCATTGTTCCTCACACACTTTCATCATTTCTTCACCTCAGTGTCTTCGCACTTGCTCTTCACTCTGCCTGAAATACTTCCCCACCTATCCCCATAGCCCACTCTGTCATTTCTTCAGGTCTCTCCTCAAATGTTGCCTTAGTAGGAGACCTTCTCTCATCATTCAATTTAAAATAGCAACTGAAAACCACCACTTCCTCCACCTGCATCCTTCCCCCAAAGTTATATTTCCTTCTTAACCTCCTTTATTGTTCTACATCAAATTTATGATTACTTGATCTACTAGATATTTGTTGATAGACTGCCTCCCCTCATGAGAATGTAAGCATCATCATGCAAATTAAAATAACAATGAGATAGCATCTTATACCAGTCAGAATGGCTATTATTAAACAATCAGAAAATAACAGATGCTGGCATCATTGTGGAAAAAAGAGAACACTTACACATTGTTGGTGGGAGTGTAAATTAGTTCAACTATTGTGAAAAGCAGTATGGCGATTCATCAAAGAGCTGAAAGCAGAACTACTGTTCAACCCAGCCATCCCAGTACTGGGTATATACCCAGAGGAGTATAAATCATTCTACTATAAAGACACACGGATGCAATTGTTAACTGTAGCACTATTCATAATAGAATACACATGAAATCAACCTAAATTCCCATCAATGACAGATTGAATAAAGAAAATGTAGTACATGATACACCATGGAATACTATGCAGCCATAAAAAATGAGCCAGCCCATGTCTTTGCAGGAATATGGATGGAACTGAAGGCTACTATGCTTTGCAAATTAACACAGGAACAGAAAACCCAATACCACACGTTCTCACTTGTAAGTGGGAGCTAAATTATAAGAACTTATGAACACACTGGCCAGAGGTTGTGGCTCATGCCAGTAATCCCAAAATTTTGGGAGGCCAAGGCAGGTGGATCACCTGAGGTCAGGAATTAAAGACCAGCCTGGCCAACATGGTGAAACCCTGTCTCTATTAAAATAACAAAAATTAGCGGGGCATGGTGGCACGCATCTGTAATCCCAGCTACTCAGGAGGCTGAGGCAGGAGAATCACTTGAAACCAGGAGGCAGAGGGTGCAGTGAGCAGAGATTGTGCCACTGTACTCCAGCCTGGGTGATAGAATGAGACTCTATCTCAAAAATAAAAATAAAAATAAAAAGTCATGAGCACAAAAAGGGAAAAATAGACACTGGGGCCCACTTGATGGGGGAGGGTGAGAAGAGGG
The DNA here is from genome assembly GCF_009764315.1 of Trachypithecus francoisi. Lineage (NCBI taxonomy): Eukaryota > Metazoa > Chordata > Mammalia > Primates > Cercopithecidae > Trachypithecus > Trachypithecus francoisi. The sequence goes on along the minus strand of NW_022681453.1, from coordinate 70,892,130 downwards.
AGAGGAGCAGAAAAGATAACTATTGGGTACTGAGCTTGATACCCAGATGATGAAATAATATGTATAAAAATCCCCCATGACACGTTTACCTATGTAGGATGCCTTTACATGTGCCCCAAAACCTAAAATAAAAGTTAAAAAAAACTAAAAATTTAAAAAGTAAATGATTCTTCGTTTTAAAAAAGTAAGCTTCATAAGGACAGAGACTTTATTCATTTATTTTTGGCACCACGTTATCTCCAGAACCTAGTACAGTGCCTGGCATACATTAGCCGTTCAATAATGTATGTTTCATTAACAAATTAATGGTAAAGGAATGAATTTAGGGCAAAACATAGGCCAATTGTAGCTGATTTTTTGTGTTTGTTTGTTTGTTTTGAGATGGAGTCTTGCTCTGTCATCCAGGCTGGAGTGCAGTGGCACGATCTCAGCTAACTGCAACCTCTGCCTCCAGGGTTCAAGCGATTATCCTGCTCCAGCCTCTTGAGTAGCTGGGATCACAGGCACGTGCCACCACTGGACTGATTTTTGTATTTTTAGTAAAGATGGGATTTCACCTTGTTGGTCAGGCTGGTCTCGAACTCCTGACCTCATGACCTGCCTGCCTCAGCCTCCCAAATTGCTGGGATTATAGGCGTGAGCCACCGCACCCAGTGTAGCTGATTTTTTTTTTTTTCAGGAAAGTGTTTTCTGAACAACACAATATGACCTAATAGAAAGAGAAGATTTTCCAAAAAAGCCAAGGCAGTTTCAGAAATCAAACAATAACAAAAACCTATTTTTTATTTTTTCATTCCTCTTTACCAAAACAAAACAAAAGAAGGAGAAGAAGAAAGGAAAACCAGGAAATTAGGAGTCTGGAGGGGGCTTTGGTTTCTCTCTGTTGTAATTCAGTCTTGGGCTTGATTCATCTGCTAAATTCTCTAAAGGGTAACTATAGAATCCAGAGCAGCAAACAGAGAGTGAGAGAATGAGTAATAAATAAATGAAAGGATAGTGATAAGACTCAGAGAACAAAACAAAACAAAGCTGTGCTGCAGCTGGCCATGCTGGACTCATGGTTGCACACTCTAAAAAATACTCTTAATGGTGGAGGGAAGAAAACAGTATTTTAAACCCAACTATAATCCCCCTCTATTTTCTGTCACTCTGGAAAAGCAGTTCTTACAATGACTTTCTCTGTGCTTCCCACGTGGGATTTAGCCGCTGTTGTAACCTTTGTGTTGTTCATTGTGAAGCTGGAAAAGTACAATTCCACTACATTTAAGCCACTTTGTAAGGGGAAATGCAACTGTCAGCTCAGGTGGCTTTAAGCTGTCAGAGCTTGGGGAATAAAACCAACTCATCTCTCCTCAACATCCCCACATAAGGAGAGAAGCTGACAGATATGAGTTCTGTCTTCCCATAATAAACTCCTCCCATGCAATGCAGTGATTTCATTGAAGGGCACGTTGGAATCAACTGTAAAGCCACAGAAAAGGTCTGCCCAACCCTTTCCCCCAAGAGATTCTATTTTATTTGGCCTGGGATGCTGCCTTGCCATTAGGAGTTTTAAATGCTCCCGGGTGATTCTGACTTACAGCCAAAGTTGAGAACCATTGCGACTGGTTTTTATTTTCCTTTTTGCTTTTCTTTTTTTCCTTCTATTTATATTTTTAGGTGAGTCTTTCCAGAATAGTTTTCTCTTTCCTGTGACTTTCAAATATTGGTTCAGGTTTCTATTCTTACCTCACTTAAGAAACTGTGAGAAAAACGAACTTCTTCAAGGTCAAGCCTTCTTGGCTTATGGTAATTAGCCCATTCTATTTCCTTGACTACAATCACTGGTATGGGGACAAGCAAGTGATATAAACAGCCCAGTCAGGGTGGATCTCAGGACACTTGCTGAAAAGTCTGTAACGAGAACATTTTCTTTCTTCCTCGGGACATTATGATACGTGGCTATGAAGTGTACCCTAACTGATTTACTCTGACGTACTGTTTTTATTTATTTATTTTTTTTCCTGCCTCTCTTAAGCCTGAGCCAGTTGTTAAAGATACCTAGATCCTCATTTGATATTTTTAGGGGACTGAAGTGATCTTGCTAACCATTCATCATAATTATCTCCTAGAATAAGATAGATCCTAAAATAAAATATCCTTTTTGTCATACGAAATGGAAGTGTTAGCTTCTCGCATCTGTACAGGGTCAATTGATGTGAGAACTGCAGGGAAGAGTACTTATATTCAATCTTGTGGCTTTCTCAGTGGCCCCACAACAAGCAAGATGCATATCTGTCAGCAAATCAATAGTTGTTGAGTGGATGATTCACAGGAACATTGTGTTAGGAAGTGTGAGGTTGGCTTGTAGAATACAGAGAAATGAAAGAAAGGTATAACCCATGGTCTGAAGTAGTTTACTATTTAATCAAGCAGTTCTTCATGTTCTTCATTCACTTCCAGTGTATAATTGCAGCCTGCTTCCCCATGGGAAGAAGGCTCAGGGGGTCATGCCTGTGTCTTACCTAATGTTTTATGTATTCTGCCTTTAGACAAGCCAACCCGCAGCTTGCAGGCAGCACTTGGCTCAGAATGCCGGCCAAACACAAATTCGTAAACTTTCTTAAAACATTATGTTTTAGCTCATGAGCTATTGTTAGTGTTAGTGTATTTTATGTGTGGCTCAGGACAACTCTTCTTCTTCTTCCAGTGTGGCCCAGGGGAGCCAAAGGATTGGATACCCTGCTTTAGAATGTTGGGCCAGAGAACACCAAAGCAGATAATGCGGTCTCAATGACCTATGATCCTTTCTACATGTACTCTTTTCACTAGATCCAACAAACCGGGGCTTCTGCCAGGATAGAATGGAAATTAAATCCAGAATGGGATCTGAAATTATTCTGTCAGTTTCTCTCCTTGTATCTTAGATATTACTTTTGCTAATTACAGAAACTAGCACTTTTCAAACAACCAGGCGTGATTCCCCCGCTATTATTATCTAGTGATGTTTCACTGTCTAAGCTTCATCTCAAACTGACCTTTTTCAGCTGGGAATCAAACTGTCCCCTTTTGACACATACGAAATTGAAATTTTTATGATGCTGCAAACTAATCTGACAAAGAAACTGTAGTCTTGAGGAATTCTGAATTCTGATTAAAAATATAGCTTTCAAATATTTTCCTAGTTCTTTGTGGAATGATCTTATTTGGATTTCATAGGCTGATTTCAGTCACATTGACAGAGAGGCAAAAGTCCCAGAGATATATTGAATTTTCTTGTAGGCAGCCACCCATGAAGTTAAAATCCAAGGGAAATCAAATTTCTTTAGTTCAGTCATTTGCCTTCAGTAATGACTTGCTCTTGCACCAACCATAACATTTCTCTACTGTTATAACGACTTTGAACATTTTTGTGTATCAGATTATTTTCACTTCAACACAGTTTCCCTGCTTCACTGCCAAACCAATCCAGTGCTTTGAGGTGCTGTCAGTTCACATGAAGGGACAATTTGCAGCCTCCACTGAGTAGGTGAAGTGCTCCATTGTGACTGGTTACACTCAAGTCATGAGCCTTTACCTTCAGATTGAAGCAGCACTATACATTTTCTCTTGCAGCTTGCAAGTCAGTCTAGAGATCTTAGTTTTAAGACTGGAGGTACAGCTGTGTATAGAAGGTGTGTGTAAAAGCTATATAGCTTTAAACATTAACTTTTAGATCTTAAAGATCAACTTAGATCCTTACAAATTGATTTTTTTCTCAGTATGGTGAGAGTCAAGAGTTTACTTAAAAATATATTAATAGTCAATTATTCCAGCATGGTATACTGCGAAGTTTGTTTTTTTCTACACTTTTCTGCAGTAACACCATAATAAATCAAAGATCCATTTATGCTAAGTTTTTAGACGGTAGGTAAAGGCTGCTTTTGAACGTTCTTGCATCTTGTTTTGTGGTATGGGTAAGAAACAGGAATAACAATTTTCAGAGAACTCACTTTTGATCTATGGGTAGTGCTGGAGCAGGCTCAAAGACGCACGTGCCATCCCCTGACTTAGACCATTTGCTGACAGTTGCTTCAGTGCCTCATAAGAAACTGATATTGAAGCTTTCCTAGTATTACAAAGCCTGGAGCAGACCAGGGAGAAAGCCCAGGTTTTCCAAAGACATGTGATTTTTATTTTCTAAACTCTATTGTTGTGTAATAGAATTGATACATATAGATGTACATAAAATATAGGTTCAGTTTACTAAATAGCTGTAAACAACACTCATCTAAATATTACACAGAACAAGCAAAATATTATCAGCCTTTTCAGAATCCCAACATGTAGTTGCACCTACCATTCCATTTACATGTATTTGCAGCTACCATGCCATTTTCTTTGGGGCTAGCACTTTTCTGACATTAAATATAATTAATTCTTTGTTTTTCCGTAATATTGATTCTTCTTTTATCATCCCTAAGCAAAATACATTAATGTTGGCAGTTTCGAACACTATATAAGTAGAATCATACTGCATATATTTCTATAACTTGCTACTTTTATTCAATATTAATATGACAAATTTTAGCCATATTGTACATAGAATTAGTTCATTGATTTTTATTGCTCTATACTATTCTGTAGTTTATTGATATTGTAATTTGCTTATCCATTATGCTATTAAAGTACTGTTTTAAATTTCTGGAAAGTTTGGAAAAGACTCCTTTGAACATTCTTATATCTTGCTTTGTGTCGCATGTAAACATAAAAATTATCATGTATACACTTAGAAATGAAAAGACCACTCCATAGGATATATGTGGAATTTTTATTCCATGTATAGTATTACTAGTTAATACCATACTAGCTTCCATTATGTTGTGCTGGTAGTTCATGTGTGTTATATTCTTGCTAACTCTTGATACAGCCAAGGAAGTTTTAGTATCTGACAATGTGAAGCATGTGTATTGGTATCTCATTGTAATTACAATTTGTCTTTCCATAATTACTAATGAATATTCACATAAACTTTAAACTTACTGGTCGCTTAGCTATTGTTTTGAGCCTCTTCCTAATTCTTTGCCAATTTTTGTGTTGAAATATCTGCCTCTTTTCACTTTGATTATTAAAAGTTTATTATATATTCTGGAAACTGGTTCTTTATTCATTATGGAAAACTTAAATATCTTTTCCTACTCTGTAACTGATGTTGTCTCTGTAATAAATTATCTTTCGATTATTGGTACTTATTCATTTAATTCATTCCTCTTTGTAAGTCTTTATGGCTCTGTGTTTTGGATCCTGTTTAAGAAATACTTTTTCTACCCAAAGGTCTAAATATATTTCTCTATATTCTTTTTAAAAGCTTTATAGCTTTTTACCATTTACTGTTATATGTTAAAGATCAATTTACGTCCTCACAAATGGATTTATTTTTAATATGGTGATAGTCAGGAGTTCACTTTAAAAAAATATTGATAGTCAATTATTCTAGCATGGTTTATTGAAAAGTTTGTTTCTTCTATACCTCTCTACAGTAGCACCATAATAAATCAAATATTCATTTATGCTTAACGCTGGTTCTAAGCTCTCTATTCCATCTCATTGATCTATGTTTGCCAATACCATACTGTCTTTATTACTATTGGACTACAATACATAAAGTTAATAGGGCAAGTTCTCCTACACTCTTCTCCTACAAAAATGTCTTGGCTATTTTCAACTCTTTGCAATTCCATATAAATAAAAAAACCAGCTTATTAGGATCAAGACTATGATTGCACTGAATGTACAAATCATTTATGTGCAATCTATTAACACCGTGTATCTTTCCATGTCCTTAGGTCTTATATAATGTTTCTCAATAAAGTAATACATTTTATCTGTAAAGCTCTTGTACATATTTTATTAGATTCTTTTGCAGGTTTTAACTAATTTATATAAACATGTAAATGATAGGTTTTAAAATTTGTATTGACTAAAAGTGTTGATGGTATATAAACATGCAATTAATATTTTATAGGGATTATTGTATATATTGAATTTGCTAAGATCTCTTATAAATTTAAATATTTATTTGCACATTTCTCTACATATAAGCATTCATTTATGAATAATGAGAATTTCTTCCTTCAAATTGTTTTCTTTTTTAAAAATTTTTCTACCTTTTCTCCTGTCGTTATTGCACTGGCTGAGACCTTGAGGTCAGTGATAATAGTGTCTTATTCTTTAATTGAAGAAAAAGATTTTGACATTTGATCATAAAATAATATGTTTGTAGAAGGCTTTATGGTAGATACTTTTTATCATATTAATGAGACCTTCTATTCCTAGATAACCATTTTTTAAGAAGTAAAGAATAGATGTTGAATTTAACCAAATGCTGTTTCTGAATATATTGAAAATAATTTTTTCAGTTTGTTGTTTTGATGACTTAAAATGATTATGTTTTTCATGCTAAGTTAGCTTACATTCCTGTGATAAACTGAGCTTGACTGTGATGTATTATCATTTTTATATGGTACAATAGTCTTCAGTATTTGCATTTGCTAGGATTTTTAAAAGAATTTTTGCGTTTACAGTTCATGATTTTTGTTGGACTTTAATTTTAATTTACAGTCCAGTTCTCAGTAGCTTTTTAAAATGTATTGAAGTATCACTTAATATCTACACTAAAAAAACTTTAAAAGCATATAATTTTGATCTATGTATGTATATATGTGTATATTTACACACACATGCACACACATACATATTAGTGAAGCATCATCACAATCAAGGTGATGAACTACACATACACTCAAAAGTGTTCTCATGTCTCTTAGCAATACCTTGCTTTACCTATCCTCAAGTCGCTCTGACAATTTGCTTCCAACCACTGAACTACTTTCTGTCACTATGCATTAGTTTCCATTGTCTAGAACTTTATATAATTAGAATTATATACTAAGTATTCTTTTATGGTCTAGCTACTTTCAGTTCAATATTATTCTTTTGAGATTCATCTATGTTGTACATATCAATAGTTTATTATTTTTGTTGAGTAGAATTGCATTATCGTGATAAAACACAATTTGTTTAATGAGTATTTGGGTTGTATATAGTTTTGACTATTACAAATAAAGCATCTCTGAACATTGGTATATAAGTATTTGTATGATTTTTTTATTTCTCTAGGATAAATAACTAAAAGAAAGGTGGGGTCATATGTAGGTATACATTTAAATTTTTAAGAAATTGTCAAACAATTTTGCAAAATGATTTGTATCATTTTTTCAGTCCCACCAGAAATATACAAGAGTTCACTTGTTCCACACACTTGCCAGTGTTTGGTATGTTAGTAGTTTTAACTTTGGTTATTCTAATAGGTATATGAGAGTTTATCATTGGTGTATTAATTTGCCTTTCCCTAATGACTAAAGAGTTTGGGCATCTTTTCATGTGCTTATTTGCAAACTGAATTTCACTTTGTAAAGTATCTCTTCTAATCTTTTGCCTATGTTTTTCATGAAGTTGTTAAATTTTTGTTATAGAATTTTGAGAATTCTTTGTATTTTCTACATATGGTTTCATTATTAGACATGATATTTGCAATTTTTTTCTCCCACTCTGTAATGTTTTTGTATTCATTCTGCTTACAGTGTATGCCAAGGAGCAGATATATGTAAATTTTATGAAGTCTAATGTACTTTTGTTCCTTTTTTGTATTGTAAATTTTGTTGTTGTGTCTAAGGAATCTTTGCTTAACCCAAAACCAAAAAGATTGACTCCTATGTATTCTTTTAGAATGTATATAGTTTTAAGTTTTATATTTAGATCTATTATCTATTCTTGAGTTACTTTTGATATCATATGTATGAACTTAATTAAATGAATGCAAATTAAGATATTTTGCATATGGATATTTAAATTGCTCAAGAATAATTTGTTGGAAAAAATTATGCCTCTCCTATGAATTGCTTCTTCAGTCTTGCTGAATTCAATTAACTATGTATTTGCAGGTTATGTCTGAACTTGATTTAGTTCCATTGATCTATTTGTCAATTATCATGCCAATACCACAGTATCTTGATTACCGTAACTTTATAGTAAATTTTGATAGCAGGTAGTATATACCTTGATAATAGGTATATAGCAACTTTATTATCTTCAGTGTTATTTTAGATAGTCTAGATTCTTTATATTCAATATGAATTTTCACATTAGCCTGTAAAAAGCCTACACAGAATGACCTTGGAACATGGGCTGATAGAATATTAAATATATAGATGAATTTAGAGACAATTGGCACATTAACAATATTAAGCCATCCACTCTATGAACATAGTATTTCCATTGTTTTAAGACTTCTTAAAATTATCTCTGCATTTTCTATTTTTTATTGTACCAGCATTGTGCATCTTTTTTCAGATTTGTCCCTTAATATTTAATATTTTGAAGCTATTGTAAATTATATTTTTAACATTTCAGTATTTGATTACTGGTTGCTAGGACATAAAAATTCAATTGATTTTGAATATTGATCATATATTCTACAACCTTGCTAAACTCACATATTAGATTTATTAGCTTATTTTTTAGATTTCATAAGATCTTTTACATAACCAATTGTGTTTTCTGTAAATAAAGACAATTCTACTTCTTCCTTTCCAATAATGTGTCATTAAAACTTTTTCTTGCCTTATTGCACTAACTGGAATCTTCAGTATAATGTTAATTAGTAGTGTTGAAACTAAATATCCTTACTTTGTTTCTAATCTTAGAAGAATACATTCACTTTTTTCACCTTTAATAATGATGTTAGCTGAAAGATTTTCATAGATGGCATTTAACAGATAAAGTATGTCTCCTCTATTTCTTTTTTTCTGATAATATTAATCAGTAATGGATGTTAGTTTTATCAAATGCTTTTCCTGCATCTACTGAGATGCTCACAAAAGTTTTTGGTGTGTGTGTATATTTTTAGTCTGTTAATGAGATGAATTATATGGATTGATATTTAAATGTCAAACCAAATTTGTATTGCTGAGATAAATCAAAATTCATCACAGTATAAATTTATTTGTATATATAGTTCAATATGATTTTCTAAAATTTAGTTAAAATTATTTCCATGTATGCTCATGATAAATATTGTTCTATAGTTTTTTATTGTAATGTCTTTGTCTGGTTTTACTATTAGAGTAATGCTGGTCTCATAAAATGTGTTGGAAAACATTGTCTTCATTTTTCTGAAACAGTTTGTGCTTAGACATATTTTATGACCTGGTATGTGTTAAATATTTATAAATGATCTGTGCATGATTGAAATTAATGTGCATTCTGTAGTCGATGAGTCAACTTAGTTAATTATGTTTCTCAAATATTTTATATCTTGCCATTTTTGAATGCTTGACTGTCAGTTTCTGAGAGAGGAGTGCTGAACTTTCTAACTCTGGAGATTTATCAGTTTCTCATTGTGTTTCTGTTAGTTTTTGTTTTGAATAATATGAGACTTTGTTAATATATCCATACAACTTAAAAATTGCTACATTGTTCTGCTCATTAACTCTTTTATCATTTTGAAATGCTTCCTTTTAATTTTGCTAATATTTGACTTAACATCTCTATTGTTTCTGAATAAGCAGTTATAGCAGCTATCTCTTCATTAGAATTTACTGGCATGTGTTTTTCCATCTATTAACTTTCAAAATTTTCTATACCCATGCATTTTAGAGATATTTCTTATAGACAAAATAGACTCATTTTCCTTGTCTTATCTTTTTTTTTTTCTAAATTACAGCACTTGGTTCATTATTATTGAATGGAATAACTAACATGTTTCAACTTATTTCTACCGTCTTGTATTATACTGCCTATCTATGGTCTCCATTTTTATCTATTTTCCTATTTGTTTTGGATGATTAAATATCTTTAATGATATTTTCTCCCATTATTAGTATAAAATTTAGGCCCTCTGTTTCTGTTCTTTTCGTGGTAATATTAACAATTATAGCATGCATAACTGACTTAATAACGTTTGTAATTAATAAATTACCCTCTGTTTTGAAAATACTAGTGTCTTAAAACTTCAACATTAATGCACCCATTTCAATTTATTTATCTTGGATATCTGACATTTTTGGGGTTATCTAACACTTTAAATTCATACTTTTTGTTTCTATGTTTAGCCCAACAGATGTTATATTTTTGTTTTACAGACTCAGCATTTATTTATATTTGTTTACTAATTTACCACTTTATTCAATCCTCATTTCTGCTTAAAACTCAAACATTTAGTCAGAGACCAGTTTCTTTTGACCTGAAAATTTTTTTCTAGATTTTCAATAATGGACAATTTTCTGATTATTTGTTTGGTAAAAATACCTTTATATTACTTTTTTTTTGAGGTGGAGTTTTGCTCTTGCTGCCCAGGCTGGAGTGCAATGGCACAATCTCGGCTCGCTGCAACTTCCACTTTCCAGGTTCAAGTGATTCTCCTGCCTCAGTCTCCTGAGTAGCTGGAACTATAATACATTTTTTAATTGAAAGATATTTTGCTGAGTATTCAATTCCAGTGTTGCAGTTATGCATGACACTATTACTTTTCTTCATAGCAATTAAAATTTGTACCTCTATATTTATTTGTTCAATACTTGTATTCTCAAACAGGTGGCTAGGCCATAATTTGTATGTGGGTGGGCACTACGTTCACTTTGCTCCTCACTGGATATACAAACCTAGTAAATGCCTGGAATATGGAAGTTAAACAACATATATTTGAATGAATAAATAACAGAATGAATAAATTAATATATTACTTCTAGGATACTTTTGCTGACCATCCACATCTTGGTTAGTTGTGACCAGCGCCTATATAAGCAAGAACAACATATTGCTCAACTCCAAGGGTGACACTCATATTACTGTGCCAACATTGTCAACTGGATTGTTCAGCATATACACCATGCAACCCAGGTACTGTAATGGCAAAAACAGTCATGTTTATTTTGAAAAGCATATTCTCAAGGACAGCATAGTGAGTTATTATAACTAATCTAATTTGTGGTGAAACATTTTATCAGTAGGACGTATAGAAGTAGTCTTCCAGCTTTTGGTGGTTACCTACCACATGGGTATAAGAATAGATGGAAGACAGAAAATTCAAAGGCCTTAAGCAATGCTGCCAAAATCAAAGTATAAAGTTGAGCCACACCATGCTGACTTAGTAAACCAGAGAGGTAAGGGTTAATGATGCTGAATGGAATATAATGTGAACATTCATAAGGTTGTAGGCTTCAGAAGACTGTTTTTCATAAATTAAAAATATTTTTTTACTTATCAAAGACTTCGTTCAATAAAGTTTTCAAATATGTTTTACCTTAAATGAGGATTATAAAATATCAGAACTAAAGAGCTCTTGGATCTTTGTTTAGTTCTGATATTTTACAATCCTATTTTAAGGTAAAATATTTGAAAACTTTATTGAACAAAGTCTTTGATAAGTATAAACTGTTTTTAATTTAGTTCAAAAATTCTGTGGAGAAAAAAATAATACTAAGATTTTTTGATAGAGGATTTAATCACTTAGTGAAGTAACTATGCAACCTCTATGCAATATGGTGCTATTGCTTACTTAGATGCTGGTAACACCTACCAGCTTGTGTAGACAGTAAATTTACCTGTGAAGAATTAAATATGAACACAAGAGCTCTCATTTATAGAGAAGTAATATCTTTTTGAAAAATTTACCCTATACTGCTCTGGGTGCTCATGTTTGGCTAATCATGAGTCATCTCCTTCTTTTGATGAAGTAATTCAAATCTGAATGTTTTCATCATGAAAATAAGAGCCCACTATGAATTTTCTTTATGAGAAAGTCTGTAGTTTGGACGCGAGATGATCACTTCTCTTGGAGAAACAACACTAAAAAAAAAATCAAAACTTGTTTTTAGCATAGAAAATGTAGCTCTAAATTTATTTAAATTGGTTCAGTTTTCTATTTCAATTCCTCTGTCCAATGGAAGTATAGCAATAATTTTTAGCATCATGGATAATCGGGAATGATGCAACTGTCCATCAAGATTGCAAATAATAAATGTATGGTCAGCCTATTGAATATACTGTTCCTTTTTGAATGTATATTTGAGTGGAAGATAAAAATGAATATTTGAAGTCCCGGACTTACAAAAGTCTATATTCTAATATGGATTGTATGGCATGACTTAGATTATCTTAGTTTGAAGCCAATTATATGGAAAGCTGTGATTTCAGACAAGAGCTAAGGAGAAACAGAAGGTAGCATTTATTTCTTGAGCCAACAATACCAGGCTGGAATTGCTATTAATTTTCTTCTCCTTTTTTGATAGATAAACTTTTTTCCTCTTAAAATATTGGCAAAACAATATATAAAATTCTGTTAGCGATAACTATTTTCTGGGGAAGGACAGAGGAGCAGAGGAAGAAAGTTCTGATTTTCATTACAAACATCTGAACAATGTATGAATAATCTAATAAAGTGTATGGACTACTTTTTTTCATGTGACAGGTAGTTTCTAAGTGGAGAGATTGAGAACTATATATGTTTCCTTTATATAGTTTTTTTTTTTTTTTTTTTTTTTTTGAGACAGAGTCTCGCTCTGTCGCCCAGGCTGGAGTTCAGTGGCCGGATCTCAGCTCACTGCAAGCTCCCGGGTTTACGCCATTCTCCTGCCTCAGCCTCCGGAGTAGCTGGGACAACAGGCGCCCGCCACATCGCCCAGCTAGGTTTTTGGATATTTTTAGTAGAGACGGGGTTTCACTGTGTTAGCCAGGATGGTCTCGATCTCCTGACCTCGTGATCCACCCGTCTCGGCCTCCCAAAGTGCTGGGATTACAGGCTTGAGCCACCGCGCCCGGCCTCCTTTATATAGTTTTATGTCCTAAAGCATGAACTCTCATTTTGAACAATATTCATTATGAAAATTAGAAATTACTGATAAACTAAAAATAAATAAAGCATTTTCGAGACCCTATGATTCGTTCAAAGATAGAAATTGTTAGCTTTTAGGTGTTTATTCTTCTAGATTGCTTTCTCAAATACATGATGCTCGTTTAAAACCTAATATATTACTTTCCATATCACTTAATACATTTCTACATCACCGTTTTTAGGAACTACATAATTTACTTAAGAAACTCATTATTGCTTGACTCGTAGGTTAGTTTTGACTCATCCTTCTTCCTTCATATTTGTGCATTTGCTTTATTACTTCTTAGAATAAATTCCTAGAAGAGCATTGCTGGCCCAAAGAGATGACATATGTTTAAGGCATTTGATACTGTTGCCAAATTGCCTTTCAGGAAAGCTGGACCAATTTAGACTACCATAAGCAACGTCTCAGAATATCTGTTTCTTCCAACTCCTGCTGCCATTAACTTTTGTCAGTCATTTTAATATTTGTCAATGTAATAGCCTCAAAATTAAAACTCATTTTATTTGCATTTTTAGTTAAGTATATTTTCTTCTTTTGTGAATTACCTGTTATTGCCCTGATTACATTTTCCACTGAGATTTTTAACAATTTCTTCATAATTTGTTACAATTCTTTGTATGCTAACTATATTAACGTGTTCATACGTTTTGTCCTATCTTTTGTAATTATATTTCCTCTTTTAATGTTCATCTCAATTTTTTTTTCCTAAGACAACGACGTTTTATGTTTTGTTTTCAAATCTATTGAGAAACTGAATATACAAATTGACAGTGGCCAGTCCATATATAAATAGGGACTTTCGACCCACAGCCTATAGCCGTCTGCCCAGGAAACTAACCCCTTATCTATAATAAATGACCCAGGAAGCCAGCCTGCTACATCATACTTGTAAGAACAGAAAATGCTACCCCTCAGGACAACTCAGCTTCAGCAAGCTAACCAATAACTTCTGCAGCAGGCAGCCCCAAATGACAAAGCCTTGATTAATAACTGATGGCTTCCTTAATTTTTGGTCCCATTCCTGTAACCAAGTAGGATGCCCCACTTCTAGTGATTCCACATACAGCTTCCCCATGACAAAAGCCTCCACTCAGGGTAAACCTGAAGTCTTCCCCTTTTTCCACTGTAAAGGTTTGCCCTTCTCTGCTTGCCTGAGTCTCTGCCCAAACACACGTGATGGTAAGTGACTCTTTTGCTATAGCAAGCTCGGAATAAATAGCCTATGCTTTTCTCATTTGTTTTTATTTCCATACTACCTATATATTCTTATATTGCTTCTTCTGTGTTGTCACACATAGAGAGCCTTCTTCATCCCAAGGTTATGTAATTTTTATCTGTACTTATTATACCTTATCGAAGAGACCATACAGTATGTTGATTCAAAGTGCTGGTTGGGAAATTCCTCTATCTGGATTTTGATATCTGCACTGGCACTAACACAAAATTTCCAACAAGTTACGTAACCTCTCTGGCCTCAGTTTGTACATCTGTATTAGGGGTAAAATATTAGCTCCATGGTGTTTCTGCAAGGACTACGTGAAGATGCTTAGAATAGTGTCTAACACTATATACGTTACTATCACCCAATGTATGTTACTGTCACTTCCTATATTTTTTCAAGCACTGCTATGATTACATTTAATAATAATGTAGTGATAGCAGGGTTATGATACATAGTTCTTACAGGAACTGAGAGGCATACTCTAAGGACTGGTTGAGCAATAGGTTCTCAATTTCAGCCACTTGAGGCCCCTGCACTTTGCTTCAGGGATGCATTCACAGAATCAAGAAAATGAGGAAGCTCAAGCACGCTGTAGGGCCAGCAGACTGAGAAATGGGGAAACACTGCCACTTACTGACACATGGATGCCCAAGACTCAATCCAAGCTCAGTGGGTCTACAGTCTTGTGTCCTATTTTATGCACCAGGAGTGCCAAGAGTCTTGATGTGCTCTTCGCCCTGGCCTTCATAGAAGTCACTATTTCTGAATGAAATGGAATAAATTAAATATTTTCTTGTCTTTCCTCAGTCTTTGACCAGAGGTCAGTGAATCCCCATTGTAATAGGTAAATATAGCTCAGCTGGTTTATTTAAAGATTATGTTAGGGATCTGACTTCCACATAGACCCAGAGTAGTTCTCAATTTTCAGATATCACCTAAGATTATTTAGGAGACCTGGCACTGTAAGCAAGAATAAGCATTCTTTCATCTTTTTCAAACAGGCCCTAGAGAAAGAGACCTATTATTTTTATCACCTTAAACATTACATTAAACATATTTGTTTTTCTCAGTCCCTGTTTCTTATGGCTTCTCTGTTCTGTGGTTCAGAGCATTCTGTCACCAGGATAAATCTTGGCATGTCTGAGGAAACATCGGTCACCTTGACCCTTCTCCTCCAATTATCAGGACCTTCTTTTTCAGTTAGAAACAATGTTTTTAACCTTTTATTGGGGTATTCAGTACAACAACTTTCCTTTTAGTTTTTTACAAATGGAATCTTCAAAAGATTTTTAAAAAACAAATGGGGGAATATATTTAACTTGCCCCACTACACACACACACACACACACACACACATACGCTCTCTCTCTCTCACACACACACACACAGACACAAACACACAAGTTATATCTAGTACTTAAATATATGATGTATACCGTCTCTAATTATTTCTTGTGTTTTCATCTTTTCTCCTCAGATAGATGGCAAGACTGGCATATTTCATTCCTCTTATGGTTAGTATAATATGGAGGAAAATAGGCACATAATACATACTCTTGTTTTGCTTTTTTATTTCTTCCATATGTTTTGGCCATTATTTTCTTGTTTCTTGCTTATATTTTACGATTTACCTCTATTTTTTGTACTCTTTGAAATAGAAGTCAACTTTTTCTTTATTTTCTCACTACATTATCAGAAGAATATCTTTCTGCAACCAGTTGGAATACCAAAGCTTAAATATTACTATATCCCCTAATACAGACTCCTGAATCCTGTTCTTACTAGTTACACAGTCTTTCTGTGACTCAGTGTGTTTTTGTTATTTTTTTTTTTCTTTTGAGATGGAGTCACCCATACCGGAGTGCAGTGGCACAATCTTGGATCACTGCAACCTCGCCTCCCGGGTTCAAGCAATTCTCTTGCCTTAGCCTCCTGAGTAGCTAGGATTACAGGTGCATGCCACCATATCCACTTAATTTTTGTATTTTTAGTAGAGACGGGGTTTCACCATGTTGGCCAGGCTGGTCTCAAACTCCTGACCTCCTGATCCACCCATCCACCCACCTCGGTCTCCCAAAGTGCTGGGATTACAGGCATGTGCCACCGTGCCCAGCCAGTTTTTCAATATATAAAATTAGAAAAGAATGTCTACTTTATAGGTAGATAAATTTAAATTCAATAAACTTATGGGCTTGCTTGAAAGATTAATTAAAGGTATGTAAAGGATTTACAATGGTACAAAGAGCATAAATAATTAATAAATATTGATTATTATCACCATTATTATTATATTTGTGATACTACATTAGGATGTCTCTAGAGTTAGCATAGGCAGTTTTATTTTCATTTAGAAAATATGTTTGATTGATGAGGACCTTCCTTTGACAAAAAAAAAAGAAAAGAAAATACACTTGAAAATATTATTTAATTAAAAGTTCTCAGAATGGTTTAACATACTAGCCAAGTACTATATATGAGCCAACTGAGTATTTCACAAGTTACTATAACTTTTCAAGAAAATAATGGTAAGTTGAACATATTTTTTCAAAAATAAAATAACATCAGCAAACATTAGTAAAACACCTATGAGGCCAGTATTTGTATACATTAATCTCATCTATTCCTCAAAGTTACCCTATGAGGTTAATATTATCATCATTAAAGAGATGAATAAATGGGCTTAAAATGCTAAGTAACCTGCTCAAACTCACAGTTCACAAATACTAAAGCTAAGAATCAAACCAAACTATTTCTGGACCTATATTCATCTTCCCTTTAAAGGGAATATCTAACCCAAAATTCAAGCCCCTTTGCATGACACCACACTGCAGTATTATGTTTCAGTTCCATTTCTATTCCACGGACATGAAAGCATCGGTAACAGGTTTTGAAGGTAACAGGCTTTGTTCCTGATGTAAAGCATTTTTCTTATGCTTAATTCCTTCAGTCAGTTGGCACAATAAATAAACTGTGGATAGATGGATGGAAGGAAGGAAGGAAAGAAGAAAGGGTGGAGTGGTGAGCAGGAAGAGAAGGGAGGAAAGGAAGAAGGGAAAAAAGATAAAAAAAAAAAGCAAAGGAAAGGGAAAGGGAAAAGGAAAGAGAAAGGGGAAGGGAAAGGGAAAAGGAAGGGAAGGGAAGGGAAAAAGGGAGGGAAGAAAAAGAGGAAACGGAAAGAAGAAAGGAGGAAAGAAAGAAAAAGAAAGAAAGAAAGAAAGAAAGAAAGAAGAAAGAAAGAAAGAAAGAAAGAAAGAAAGAAAGAGAAAGAAAGAAAGAAAGAATTTGTATCTCAGATTCTTATATTACTCCCAGCCCAAGGGAAAGTATAAATGGTTCTTCCTTAAAAAAGAAATTAATTATGATATCATACCCTTCAATCAGAGAGAACAGTAGAATATATTTCTGCCTCTCCTAATTCCTTTAGCAATAGTTAATTAAGTATGTAGCTTTATCTATATATAGAAACTATCTATAATAATTTAAATAGTGAATTCTTTCCAATAAGCTTCACATGTGCACTAACTAGAAACTTTAAATTTCTACAATTTATTACAGTGAAGAGAATAATGAGGTGCAGATGTTCATCAACTTAAGGTCACATCACAATAAACCCATTGTAAGTTAAAAATAACCTAGGTTGAAAATACATTTAATATAACTAACCTACTGAAAATCTAGGCTAAACTAGATTAGCCTTGCCTACCTTAAATGTGCTCAGAAGACTTGCATTAGCCTTAGTTGGCCACAATCATCTAAAACACAACCTATTTTTAATGAAGTGTTGAATACCTATCTAATTTACTGAATATTGAAGTATGGCTTCTACTGAATGCATATTGCTTTTCTGTCATTATAAAGTCACAAAATGAGAACTTAAACTTTCATAAGTAGGAGAGTGTCTGCATCATTTTATTTTCTCTTCCTCCTTTTTTGTGCTACCATTCTGAATGATATCACATCTATCTGTTACCAATACAACAATTCATTGTTGTAAGTATTACTTTATATGCTTTTATTTCTTTTAGAGAAGCTAAGAAAGAAAAGAGTACAAATAAAGGCATACTTTGTTTTATTGTGCTTTGCTTTACTGCACTTTGCAGATACTGAATTTTTAATAAATTGAAGGTTTCTGGCAGTCCTCTGTCGAGCAAGTCTATCGGTGCCATTTTTCCAGCAGCATGTGCTCATTTTGTGTGTCTGTGTCACATTCACTTAAATCTCTCAATATTTTAAACTCTTTCATTATTATTATATCTGTTATGGAGATTTGTGATTAGTGATTTTAGATATTACTATTTGAATTCATTTGGTTTCCACAAACCTCACCCATGTAAGACAATGAACTCAATCAGTAAATATGTGTGTTCTGACTGCTTCACTGACCAGCCCTTCCTTTATCTCTCTTTTTCTCTTCTTGAACCTCCCTATTCCCTGAAACACAACACTGTAGAAATTAGGCCAATTAAAAAAAAAACATACAATAGCCTCTAAGTGTTCAAGTAAAAAGAGTTCCACATCTCTCACTGAAATCGAAAGCTAGCAGTGATTAAGGTTAGTAAAAAAGACATGTTAAAAGCCAAAGCAGACGAAAAACTAGGCTTCTTGTGCCAGAGTTAGGAAGTTGTGAATAAAAAGAAAAAATTCAAGAAATAAAAGTGCTACTCACTTTTAATACATTTCAAGTTAACACACAAATTGTAAGAAAGCAAAACAGCCTTATTGCTGATATACAGACAGTTTTACTGATCTAGATAGAAAATTTAAAAATCCACACATTCCCTCAAACCAAAGCCTAATCCAGGGCAAGGTCTTAAATCTCTTCAATTCTGTGAAGACTGAGAGAGGTGAGGAAGCTGCAGAAGCAGATGTTGGTTCATAAGGCTTAAGGAAAGAAGCCATCCCCATATCACAAAAGTGCAAGGTGAAGGAACAAGTACTGATGTAGAAGCTGCCAATAAGTTCTCTAGGAGATCTAACTAAGATTATTGATGAAGGTAAATAAATACACTAAACAATAGATTTCCAATGGAGATGAAATAGTCTTATATTAGAAGAAGATGCTGTCTAGGACTTTCATAGTTATAGGAAAGTCAAAGCCTGGCTTCAAAGCTTCCAAGGACAGACTGACTCTCTTGTTAGGAATAATGCAACTAGTAACTTTAAGTTGAAGCCAGTGCGCATTTACCATCCTGATACCCTATCAACCTTGAGAATTATGCTAAATCTACTCCACCTGTACTCCATAAATGAGACAAAAACAGCCAGGATGATAGCACATCTGTATACAGCACGGTTTATGGAATATTGTAAGCCCATTGTTGAGATCACTGCTTAGAAAAAAAATACTCCTTTCAAAACATTACTGCTGATTGACCATGCACCTGGTCACCCAAGAGGTATGATAGAGATGTACAAGGCATTTAATGTTTTCATGCCATCCTGCAGCCCATGGATCAGGAGTAATTTTAACAGGAATATCTAATTATTTAAGAAATACATTTTATAAGGCTATAGCTGCCACATATAGTGATTCCTCTGATGGATATACACAAATTAAATTGAAAACTGTTGGAAAGTATTTACCATTCTAGATGCCATTAAGACCATTTATGATTCATGTGAGGAGGTCAAAACATCAACATTAACAGGACTTTAGAGGAAGTTGGTTCCAACCTTCATTGATGATGTAGAGGGGTTCAAAACTAGTGGAGAAGTAACTTCAGACATGAGGGAAATAGCAAGAGAACTAGAATTAGAGGTGGAGCCTGAAGATAGGACTGAATTGCTGCAATCTCATGATAAAACTTAAATGAATGAGTAGTGGTTTCTTATGAATGAGTCAATAAAGTGACTTCTTGAGATAAAATTTTCTGGTAAAGATGCTGTGAACTTCATTGAAAAGGCAACAAAGGACTTAAAATATTTCATAAACTTAGTTGATAAAGCAGGAGCTGGGTTTGAGAGTATTAACTGCAATTTTGAAAGAAGTTCTACTATGGGGAAAATGCTATCAAATGTCATCACATGCTAAGATAAATCTTTCATGAAAGGAATAGTCCCACAATGGGGTAAACTTCAAAATTATCTTAATTTAATAAATTTCACAGAAACTTCAAACATTAGTAATCACCACCCTGAAGAGTTAGCAGTCGTCAACAACGAGGCAAAACCCTCCATCTACAAAAAGGCTATGATTTGCTGAAGTTTCATGATTATTAGCCTTTTTAAACAATAGAGTATTTTAAATTAAGATATGTACAGTATTGATTTAGCTGTAATACTATTACACACTTAATAGAGTACGGCATAGTACAAACACAACTTTTATTTGCACTGGAAAAAAATGTGTTACTCACTTTATTGTGATATTTACTTTATTGTGGTAGTCTAAAACCAAACCTACAATATTTCTGAGGTATGCCTCTATAGACTTATAGTGTTTGTTATGTTATTCTTTTTATTTATCATTTTGGGGTTTATTTATTTGTTGCTATAAATTCAAATTACCATCTGGTGTCATCCCTTCACTTCATTATAGCTTTGCTAGCACCCACCTTTGTCTTGTTATGGTAAAATGTGTATTATTTCTATATGATATAGGTTCAAAAATACAATTTTTATATATCTTTATTTTTATACAAACTTTAATCAATTAATAAAAAGACTACAATATCGAATTTATACAATTACATTATTACTCTTATTCTCTGTGGCTTTTTTGTATATATACAGATTATCATCTGGGGTTATTTTCTTTCAGCCTGAAGAACTTTCTTTAGTATTTCTTGTAAGAAGGGTCTGCTAGAAACATATTCTTTCAAATCTGGGAATTTTTTCATCTTTATTTTTGAAATAGAGGTTTGCTGGATATAAGGTATTTGGTTGAAAGGGTTTTTGTTTGCATTTTTGTTTTGTTCAAGTTTATTGCTTTCCAAATTTTCTCTTACTATAAAGTGTCTTCATGTGGATATTTTTGCTTTTATCCAATTTGTAGTTTGTTAAGCTTCTGGGATGGGTAAATTAATATTTATCATAAAATTAAAAAATTTTTAAACAATATCTTATTAAAATAATTCCTCTTCTCTTTCCTCTATTCTACTTCTAATACTCTGTTGCACATACATTGATGTCCTTAATGGTGTCCTACATTTTCCTGATGCTCTATTCACCATTATCCATTCCTTTTTTCTCTCAGTTCTTTGAGCATATAATTTATATTGATCTATGCTCAAATTCTGGTACTCTTTCTCTTGCCAGTTTAAACTACTTTTTGATCCTCTCTAGTAAATTGTTCATTTTCATTATCATACTTTTTAATCCAGAATTTTCATTTTTAATTCATTTTTTAAAAATGTTTATTTCTATATTGATATTCTCTATTTAATGAGGCACTGTCATCAGACATTTCTTTATTTCTTTATTACAGATACTAGTTTCCTTTAGTTTTTAAAACTAATTTATAGTGGCTGCTTTAAGATTTTTGTCTGTTAAGTCCAACATCTGGGCCCTTTCACAGTCAGTTTTCATTGCCAACTTTTGTCTTCCCACTTATAGTCACACTTCCCCATTTCTTTACATGTATGTTAATTTTTTATCAAAAACTGGAAATGTTATAGAATACATCATGTTTGCTCTGAACAAACAAATCGTATGATTTGTTTTTGCTGTTTGATTTTCATATGTTTAGCAACTTTGCTGAACTAGCTTAGTAATGTCTATTTCTCCTGCACTGTGAAGCTTTTGATGTCACTCTTCAAAGGGAGCAGTCTAAGAAGTATATACAGTCAACCTGAGATGACAGTTGTTTTGCCAGGGCTCTCACTCACTTTCTCTTTCACTGATCTCTAAATTAAGCTGTCATCACACCTTTCACACCCTTTTCCGGCATCACACCCAGCTGTTAGTCTCCACTCTTTCCAGATGATTGCTCTATTGTTTTTAACAATGTTGTAGAGCATAAAATGTTCAACAGTGTGATACAATTAAAAGTGGGCCCCTTTGCAATAATTATTTCTATTATTTTTCTTTATTTCTTCTCAATAAAAGAGAAAATTGGATACATGTGTAGAACATGCAGGTTTGTTACATAGGTATACGCATGCCACAGTGGTTTGTTGCACTTATTGACCTGTCCTCTAAGTTCCCTCCCCTCCCCGCCTACCCCACAACAGGCCCTGGAGTGCGTTGTTCCCCTCTCTGTGCCCATGTGCTATCGATGTTCAGCTCCCACTTATGAGTGAGAACATACAGTGTTTGCTTTTCTGTTCCTGTGTTATTTTGCTGAGGATGATGGCTTCCAGCTTCATCCACGTCCCTGGAAAGTACATGATCTCATTCTTTTTGATGGCTGCATAGTATTTCATGGTGTATATGTACCACATTTTATTTATTCAGTCTATCGTTGATGGGCATTTGGGTTGGTTCCATGTATTTGCTATTGTAAATATTACTGCAATAAATGTATGTGTGCATGTGTCTTATAGTAGAATGATTTATATTCCTTTGGGCATATACCCAGTAATGGGATTGCTGGGTCAAGTGGTTTTTCTGGTTCTAGGTTTTTGAGGAATCGCCATACTGTCTTCCACAATGGTTGAACTAATTTACATTCCCACCAACAGTGTAAAAGCATTTCTATTTCTCCACAGCCTCACCAGCATCTATGGTTTCCTGACTTTTAATAATTGCCATTCTGACTGGCATGAGGTGGTATCTCATTGTGATTTTGATTTGCATTTCTCTGATGATCAGTGATGTTGACCTTTTTTTCTTCTGTTTGTTGGCCATGTAAATGTGTTCTTTTGAGAAGTGTCTGTTCACATATGTTGCCCACATTTTGCTGGGGTTATTTTTTTTTTTTTTTGTAAACATGTTTAAGTTCCTTGTAAATTCTGGATATTAAACCTTTGCCAGATGGGTAGATTGCAAAAATTTTCTCCCATTCTGTAGGTTGCCTGTTTACTCTGATGATAGTTTCTTTTGCTGTGCAGAGACTCTTTAGTTTAAATAGATCCCATTTGTCAATTTTGGCTTTTGTTGCAATTGCTTTTGGTATGTTTGTTATGAGGTCTTTGCCCATGCCTGTGTCCTGAATGGTGTTGCCTAGGTTTTCTTCTAGGTTTTTACGGTTTGGAGTTTTACATTTAAGCCTTTAATCCCTCTTGAGTTGATTTTTGTGTAAGCAGTAAGGAAGGGGTCCAGTTTCAGTATTCTGCATACAGTTATCCAGTTTTCTTAGCACCATTTACTGAATGGCAGATCCTTTCCCCGTTGCTTGTTTTTGTCAGGTTTGTCAAAGATCAGAAGGTTGTAGGTGTGTGGTATTATTTCTGCAGTCTCTGTTCTGCTCCTTTGGTCTATATGTCTGTTTTGGGACCAGTACCATGCAGTTTTGGTTAATTTAGCTTTGTAATATAGTTTGAAGTCAGTTTGCGTGATGTCTCCAGCTTTATTCTTTTTGCTTAGAATTGCCTTGGCTGTACAAGGTCTTATTTGATTCCATCTGAAATTTAAAATAGTTTTTTTCTAATTCTGTGAAGAATGCCAATGGTAGTTTGATGGGAATAGCATTGAATCTATAAATTACTCTGGGCAATGTGTCCATTTTCACAATATTGATTCTTCCTATCCATGAGAATGGAATGTTTTTCCACTTGGTTGTGTCCCCTCTTATTTCCTTGAGCAGTGGGTTTGTAATTCTCCTTGAAGAGGTCCTTCACATCCATTGTTAGCTGTATTCCTAGGTATTTTATTCTCTTTGTAGTGATTGTGAATGGGAGTTTATACATGATTTGTCTCTCTGCTTGCCTATTGTTGTTGTAAAGGAATCCTTGTGATTTTTGCACATTCATTTATATCCTGAGACTTTGCTGAAGTTGCTTATCCGTTCATGAAGTTTTGGGGCTGAGATGATGGGGTTTTCTAAATATAAAATCATATCATCTCCAAACAGAGACAAATTAACTTCCTCTCTTCCTATCTGAATACCTTTTATTTTTTTCTCTTGCCTGATTGCCCTGGCCAGAACTTCCAATACTATGTTGAATAGGAGCCATGAGAGGGCATTCCTGTCTTGTACTGGTTTTCAAAGGGAATACTTCCAGCTTTTGTCCATTCAATATGTTATCGGCTGTGGGTTTGTCATAAATAGCTCTTATTATTTCGAAATATGTTCCATCAATATCTAGTTTATTGAGAGTTCTTTTTTAACATGACGGCACGTTGAATTTTATCAAAAGCCTTTTCTACATCTATTGTGATAATCATCTGGATTTTGTCTTTGGTTCTATTTATATGAGGGATTACATTTATTGATTTGCACATGTTGAACCAGCCTTGCATCCCAGAGATGAAGCTGACTTGATTGTGGTGGATATGTTTTTTGATGTATTGCCAGATTCAGTTTGCCATTATTTTATTGAGGATTTCTGCATTGATGTTCATCAGAGATATTGGCCTGAAGTTTTCTTTTTTTATTATGTCTCTTCCTGGTTTTGGTACCAGGTTGAAGTTGGCTTCATAAAATGAGTTATGGAGGAGTTCCTCCTTTTCAATTGTTTGGAATACTTTCAGAAGGAATGATGCCATCTCTTCTTTGTATTTCTGGTAGAATTCAGCTGTGAATCCGTCTGGTCCTGGACTTTCTTTGGTTGGTAGGCTATTAACTACTGCCTCAATTTCAGAGCTTCTTATTGTTCTATTCAGGGATTCAGCTTCTTCCGAGTTTAATTTTGGGAGGGTATATGTGTCCAGGAATTTATCCATTTCTTCTAGATTTTCAAGTTTATTTGCATAGAATTATTTACAGTATTTTCTGATGACAGTTTGTATTTCTGTGAGGTCATTAGTGATATCAGCTTTATCACTTTTTATTGTGCCTATTTGAATCTTCTCTCTCTTCTTTATTAGTCTAGCTAGCAGTCTACCTATTTTGTTAATTTTTTCAAAAAACCAGATACTAGATTTATTGATTTCTTTGGAGGGTTTTGCACGTTGCTATCTCCTGCAATTCTTCTCTGATCTTAGTTATTTCTTGTCTTCTGCTAGCTTTTAGATGAATTTGTTCTTGCCTCTCTAGCTCTTTTAATTGTGATGTTAGGGTGTCAATTGCAGGTATTTCTAACTTTCTGATGTGGGCATTTAGTGCTATAAATTTCCCCCTTAACACTTCTTTAGCTGTGTCCCAGAGATCCTGGTATATTGTCTCTTTGTTCCATTGGTTTCAAAGAACTTCTTGATTTCTGCCTTAATTTCATTATTCACCCAGGAGACAATCATGAGCAAGTTGTTCAATTTCCATGAAATTGTGTGGTTTTGAGTGAGTTTCTTAATCCTGAATTCTAATTTGATTGTATTGTGGTCTGAGAGACTGTTTGTGATGATTTCAGTTCTTTTGCATTTGCTGAGGAGTGTTTTACTTCCAATTATATGGTTGATTTTAGAATAAGTGCCATGTGGCACTGAGAAGAATGCATATTCTGTTGATTTGGGGTAGAGAGTTCGTAGGCATCTACATGGTCCACTTGATCCAGAGCTTAGTTCAAGTCCTGAATATCCTTGTTAGTTTTCTGTCTCATTGATCCGGGTAATACTGACAGTGGGGTGTTAAAGTCTTCCACTATTATTGTGTGGGAGTCTAATTCTCTTTTTAGGCCTCTAAGAACTTGTTTTATGAATCTGGGTGCCCCTGTATTGGGTGCATATAGATGTAGAATAGTTAGCTCTTCTTGTTGAATTGTTCCCTTTATCATTATGTAATGCTTTTCTTTGTCTTTTTAAAATCTTTTTGGCTTAAAGTCTGTTTTTTTCAAAGACTAGCATTTCAACACCTGCTTTTTTTTTCTTTCCATTTGCTTGGTAAATTTTCCTCCATCCCTTTATTTTCAGCCTATGTGTGTCTTTGCATATAAGATGGGTCTCCTGAATACAGCATACTGATGGATCTTGACTCCTTAACCTATTTGCCTGTCTGTGTCTTAATTGGGGCATTTAGCCCATTTACATTTAAGGTTAGTATTATTATGTGTGAATTTGATCCTGTCATCATGATGCTATTTGGTTATTTTGCACACTACTTGATGCAGTTTCTTTGTAGTATTATTGGTCTTTATATTTTGGTATGTTTTTGCAGTGTCTGGTACCAGTTTCTCCTTTCCATATTTAGTGCTTCTTTCAGGAGCTCTTGCAGGGCAGGCCTGGTGGTAATGAAATCCCTCAGTATTTGCTTGTCTGGAAAGGATTTTATTTCTCCTTCACTTATAAAGCTTAGTTTGGCTGGATATGAAATTCTGGGTTGAAAATTCTTTTCTTTAAAAGAATGTTGAATATTGGCTCCCAATCTATTCTACCTTGTAGAGTTTCTGCTGAGAGGTCCACTGTTAGTCTGATGGACTTTCCTTTGTGGTTATCTGGCCTTTCTTTCTGGCTGCCCCAAACAGTTTTTCCTTCATTTAAACCTTCGAGAATCTGATGATTATGTGTCTTGGGGTTGATCTTCTTGTGGAGTATATTAATAGTGTTCTCTGTATTTCCTGAATTTGCATTTTGCCCTGTCTTGCTAGGTTGGGGAAGTTCTCTTGGATAATATCCTGAAGTGTGTTTCCCAGCTTGTTTCCATTCTCCCCATCTCCTTCTGGTAATCCAGTCAATCATAGGTTTGGTCTTTTTATGAAGTCCTGTATTTCTTGGAGGCTTTGTTCATCCCTTTTCATTCTTTATTCTCTATTGTCTGCATGTCTTATTTCAGTAAGGTTGTCTTCAAACTCTGATATCCTTTCTTTTGCTTGGTCAATTTGTGTATGCTTCACAAAGTTCTTGTACTGTGTTTTTCAGCTCCATCAGGTCATTTATGTTCATCTCTAACTATTTATTACCCATCTTCTGAAGCCTGCTTCTGTCAGTTTCTCCAGTTCTGCACCCCTGATGGAGAGACACTGAGAACATTTGGAGGAGAAAAGGCACTCTGGCCTTTTGGGTTTTCAGCATTTTTTCATTGATTCATTCTTATCTTCATGAGTTTGTCTAGTTTCGGTCTTTGAGGCTGCTGACCCTTGGATGGGGTTTTTGTGGAGGCCTTTTTGTTGTTGTTGCTGTTTTTGATGCTGTTTTTGTCCATTTCTGCTTGTTTGTTTATCTTTCAATAGTTAGGTCCCTCTTCTCTAGGGCTGCTGCAGTTTGCTGGGGGTTCACTTTAGGCCCTATTTATCTGATTCACTCCCATGCCTGGAGATGTCGCTCAAGGAGGCTGGAGAGCAGCAAAGATGGTGCCTGCTCCTTCTTCTTGGACGTCTGAACTCCAGGGGCACCAACCTGATGCCAGTAGGATCGCTCCTGTATAGGGTGTCTGACAATCCCTGTTGGAGGGTCTCACCCAGTTGGGTGACACAGGAAGTAGGGCCCATTTAATGAAGCACTTTTTCCCTCGGTGGAGAGGGTGTGTTTCACTGTGGGGAAACCCACTCATCTGGGCTACTTGGATTCCTCAGAACTACCAGGAGGAGAGGCTAACTCTGCTGGTCCACAGAGATTCCAGCCACCCCTCCCCCTAGTGACTCAGGCCCAAGGAGATGCGAATTCTGTCCCAAGCCTCTGGCTGGAGTTATTGGAGATCCTGCAGAGAAGCCTGCCCACTGAGGAAGGATGGGTCAGAGTTAGGCCTGAAGAGGCACTCTGGCTGCAGATTGCCACACCTGGTTTGTTGGGCTGTGGGGACAAGTCTTGGGACCAAGCCTTCCAGCCTCCCTGGCTCCAGCAGGGAAAAAGCACAGCCTGGAGCTATAGAAACGGGTGCCACCCTTCCCCCTCCTGGGGAGCTTAGTTTGTTAGGCAATTGCTAGTTTCAGTGCTGGTGGCTGCCCCTCCCCCAGGGAGCTCAAACAGCTTAGACTGCAGACAACCACAGCAGATGCTGGTCACCCCTCCTCCCAAGAGTTTGGTAGGCTTAAGCAGTTTCCAACTGAGAGGATGAAATAATCTGCATGTTCCAGGTTTGAGACTCTAGGTCCCAGTGGTGGCATGGGTTAGTGAGTGGGATCCTCCAGTCCATGGGTTGCACAGTTCCATGGAAAAAGCATAGTTTCCATGACTGGGTGGCGTGCTCACTCACAGCCTCCCTTAGCTGGGTGAGGAGGTTCTGCTTCCCCGTATGACTCTCAGGTGAGCCACCATACCACACTGCTCTTCCTTCTCTCCCCGTGTTACGCCAGCCTTCTAATAAATTTCTATGACAAAACCCGGATACCTTGGTTGCTGGTGAAGGATTCACATGCTTATTATGTTTTTTTGTTTTTTTTTTTTAATTTTGTTGGGGACTTCCAAATGCCTCTGTTTCTATTCAGCCATCTTGCAAGAATAATTTCTGAGGCTTATTCTGCCCCTAGTAGGAATGCTGTTAGCTATCTATTTTACTGGTTCTTTGCAGTAAATAAGCTGGTCTGTGCTTTAGCTGTGGCTCTCATAGGGTTACTTGCCCCCTTTAAATTGTTTACCACAAAAATCTCCTGTATTAGCCAGGGCTCTCTAGAGGGACAGAAAAAATAGGATAGATATATATATAAAAGGGAGTTTATTAAATATTACCTTATACAATCACAAGTTCCCACAATAGGGTGTCCACAAGCTTGAGGAGCAAGGAGAGCCAGTCCAAATCTCAAAACTGAAGAACTTGGAGTCCAATGTTCGAGGGAAGGAAATGTCCAGCACGAGAGAAGGATGTAGGCTGGGAGGCTAGGCCAGTCTCTCCTTTTCATGGTTTTCTGCCTGCTTTATATTCACTGGCAGCTGATTAGAGGGTGGCCACCAGATTAAGGGAGGGGGGTGGTCTGCCTTCCCAGCCCACTGACTCAAATGTTACTCTCCTTTGATAACACCCTCACAGACACACCCAAGATCAATAATTTGCATCCTTCAATCGAATCAAGTTGACACTCAGTATTAACTATCACATCTCCATTATTTTTAAAGCACCCTTAAGCTTAAAGCTCCCTTCACTGTTTCACATATAGACATTTTCTAATGGTGGGGCTTCAAAGCTCTCTATTCTTCTGAACAGTCTTTACCTCTGGTCAAAATCTCTAAACCACTACTCTGGAACTGGGGCAGACAACGGGGCCCATTTCTTTCAGAGTAACATTCCTGTTTTATAACTGCAACACTAAGAGAGGGTTACAGGCTCTGTTCTTCTTGGCTTACCTCTTGTCAAGCACGTCCACTGAAGAAACCACCAAACAGGCTTTGTGTGAGTAATAAAGCTGTTTATTCACTTGGGTGCAAGTGGGCTGAGTTCAAAAAGAGAGTCACCAAAGGCAGATGGAGAAAGGGTTGCTTTATAGGAGTTGGGTAGGTAATGGAAAATTACAGTAAAAGGTGTTTATCTATTGTTAGCAGAGGAGGAGGTCACAAGGTACATGGTGGGGAGATCATAAGACTCATTGTCCAGAAGAAGAATGCCACAAAGTCAATTGATCAGCTAAGGTAAGGCAGGGACAAGTCACAATGGTAAAATTGGCTGTTTTACTTCTTTGTGGTTTTTTGGCTGCTCCAGAATTCTTGGCTCCTGCAGGCCACCTGGATGTATATGTGCAGCTCACATGGGTTATAATGGCTGAGCTTCGGCTCAGAGGCCTAACACCTCTCCTGTCATGAAATCTCTATCTGAGAAACAAGGCTGGGCAAGGACTGTGGAGATCCCAGTATTTTTTACCTGCCATGCCTGGAGTAGAATCTCTGCCCTATGAATGGGAACTGAAAGTAGGAAGGGAGCCCATGACAACTTTCTAGGCTGCTTTCATCTGTAATTTAGTCTTCAACACACAGCTGGTGGAGATGATAAATAATGTGGCCTGGCCGTCTTGGAAAGACACTGTGGCCCTTCACTGGCAGCTGGAGGAAGAGAGAGCTCAGATATTTTAGCCAAACCTGCTTACAGAAGATATCTCAATGCTTAGCTGGGAGGGGGGCAGTTTGTGGCTTACATGCTCCAGACTTTCATGGTTATTAATGACATTTCATAGGTTTATTGATTAAATATTTCTTCTGTGTGATTTCCTTTCTGCTCTTAGACAATTTCCAGAGACTTTAAATAGTCTTCTTTTTGTTTTTTAAACAATTTTTGCCAGTTATGCTCTCTCCATAATCTTTTCTCAGTTTTACTGGAAAGAGTGTCTTTGAAGCTCCTTATGCTGCAAATCCAGAAGTTCAAGCAGTGTCTTTCTCCATTTGTGGCTTTAAATTTCATTTCTATGATGAGTAATAGATACTGTCCACTTTTTTAAAAATCCAGGGATTTTTTTTTTATCACTTACCTTACAAAAATATTTAATTCATTTATCCAAATGACTGCAATTATTTTTAACAACTTTATTGAAAGAAAAATTTGACATGTAACAAATTGCACATATATAAAGTGTACAAATTAGTACATTCTGATATATGTATACTCCAATAAAACCATCACTATAGTAATCAACATATACATTACTCCCCAAATTTGCTCATGTCCTTTTGTAATTCTTTCTATTGCATCTTTCTACCCACTATTCCCTTGCACTCTCCTTACATAAGCATTGATTCACTTTCCATTTATATAGATGAGTTATCATTGTCTAGAATGTAATACCAACAATACCATACAATATATAATATTTTTGTCTATCTCCTCCCATAAATGTAATTATTTTTGATTCATTCATTCATTTTGTAGCATATATCAACAGTTCTTTCCTAATCATTGATGAATACTATTATATAATATCCATTCATCTGTTGATGAATACTTAATTGTTTATAGTTCTAGGCTATTAAAAATAAAATTGCTATGAATATTTATGTGCAAGATTATTTTTGGACATATGGTTTTATTTCTTTTGGGTAAATACCTTGGAGTGGAATAACCAGATCTTATGATAGGCATATGTTTAACATCCTTTGAAAACTGCCAAACTCTTTTGTAAAGTGGTTGTTCTATTTTACATTCTGACCAGTAGTGTACGAAAATTCCAGTTTCTCCGTATAGTTGCCAATAAATGGAATTATCTGTATTTTTATTTCAGCAATTCCAATAGATATGTAGCAGGATCACATTGTACTTTTAATTTGTATTTATCTAACAGTGAAATATCTGCCCAAATCAACTATTTTAATGAGTTGTTTTCATCATTTTTTTTAGATTGAGAGTTCTTTATATATTTCAAATACACATATTTTTATATGCATATGACTGCAAATATTTTCTCCCAGGCTGTGGCTTAACTTTTAATTATTGTAATAGTATGTTTCAGGAACAAAAATTTCTAATTTTTATAAATTTTAATCTGTCAATATGGTCTTTATAGATTTTCTTTTAATTCCCTAAATGTAGATCACAACAGTTTTTAAATACATATTTTTCTAAAGTTTTATAATTTAGGTTTCACATTTAGGTCCATAATTTTTATCTATTAGTGTTTTTAATGTGAGCTAAGGTATAAATTGCAAGAGATTTTTAAAAATTTTGTTTTTGTTGGGTTTGGTTAACTAGTATTGAAAATAACTGTCCTTTCTCTACTGAATTGTCCTTGCACCTTTTCCAAAAATCAGTTGTCCATATATGGTTGGGCTTACTTTTTGACTCTCTATTCTGTTTCATCAATGTATTTGTTTATTTTGGTGCCAATACCACAGTCTGTGTTACTACCACTTTATTATAAGTTTTATATTCAGGCAGTATTATTTATTCAGTTTTGTTCTTCTTCCTCAAAGATTTATTTATCCATTTTATGTATTTGCATTTTTAAATAAAACATAGGATCAATTTTTCAATTACTATTCTAAAAATTTGGATGCAGAGATGTGACTTTCCAAAGGCATCACTGAGAACTTCTGTGAATCTCATTCTCCATAAAACCAATGAAAATTCTGGCAAAAATTGTCAAACTCAGCTTTCTAATAACTCTGGAAATTAACCATGGTCTTATTACAATTACAGGGGTTTTGATGAAAATAAAACAAAGGAAAAACTCTTATACCGTGATAAGAAAAGCAATTTTTAGCTTTTATGTTTGGCTTATCACCATCCCTCTCTTCACAGACACTGGTTATTAGTTCAACCTCAAGGCTTCATTGTACCCTTGAAAACAATACCTCACAACAACAATAGCATTGAAAACCAGGAGCTTGTGCCACTGCAAAGAACAGACTAGGCTTTCATTTCTTCAAAAAAAAGCCCTTCTTCAGAGTATTGTCACAGTTAGACCTGTATCACAGCTATCTAGAATAACCTGACTTCTGGAACATTAGCATTATTTAGCTTGACCTTGAGCTCACCACATTGAAAATGTCTATCCCCAGAGCATTTGTAAAAAAAAAATTGTTTACTATAGCAGCTGCTTAAGACTTTAATACAAGTTGAGGCAAGCAAGAGCCTGACAATTTTTAAAAAGGTTTGAGTATCAAAATTCCCATAGAAAGCTTGGGAAAAGCTCTGATATATTCCTGTAGTTGTAGAAATCTACATGCATGTACAAGGATGTACATATGACCATGATACAACCTGACAGGCCCAATCTCTTAGGACTGGCTGAATTTGAAATATTATACAAGCAGGAAGTAAATGATAAGTCAGAGTTGTAAACAGCCTGTGCACTGAAGGCATGACTAAACTTTCATACAGAGTCACATGGTAAAGAATGGTAGTTCAAGGTTTTTAAACAAAACTCTGATCAAGTACTAGCTGGTATCTAGGTTAATCACACGGAAACTTCCATGGCATAACATTACAGGAAGAAACAGACTTTATCAAATTAGTGCAGAAAAGTCACTAACCAAACAAACAGAAATAGCAACAACAAAAAAACATGAATAAGAGTAAGAATAAAGTATTGCAGAGTTACCATATTATGTTATCCCAAATATCCAGTTTTTAACAAAAGTTACCAAAAATATTTGAATATATGGTTCATACACAGAAAGAAATGCAGTCAATAGAAACTCCTTAAGGGCACTCAGATATTGGACTTACTAGACACAGACTTAAATCAGCAAGCATAAGTATAGTTAAAAAAAATAAAGAAAATCATATCTAAAAAATTAAAGGTAGAACAGTGATTATCACATGTATAAGACAGAGTATTAATAAAGAGACAGTAATTAGAAAAATAAAGTCAAGTAGAAATGTTGGAACTGAAAATAACAATAACGAAAATTTCACTTGGGAAGTTCAATAGTAGACTTCATCTAGCAGAAGCAATAATCAGCAAACTTGAAGAGAGACCAATTGGCATAATCTAGAATTTGAAATAGCAAAAAATAACTAAGAAAAATAGAGTCTCTAAGATCCATGAGATACTATCAAGTTGTACCCATAAATGCATAATGAAATTCCCAGAAGAGATAAGAGACAAAAAGCAGAAATAATATTTCTTAAAAATGTCTAAAAACTTCCCAAATGTGATGGTGAAGAGATAAACTTGATTAAAAAATAGAAACAAAGACAAACTTCACAACCTTGATGAAAAGATTAATCTACACATCCAAGATATTCTATACCCTCAAAATAGGAAAAATGAAATAAATTCACATATAGATATAACTTGGATTGTTCGTTCCTCCTCGTCAGTCATCCATAACCCCTTGGAAGCTGATTAGTAACCTACTTTCACAGGTTTTAAGGCAAGTTGACTCACAGAAGAAGTAGAGGACAATTGGACAGAGATATAAATATCGGTGGGGACTTCACCACTTGCATCTCTCCCACTATGCACACATACAGAAAGGACACAGTTACCTCTTTAGAACTGTCATACCCCAGTCTAAAATAAATCCATCTTTCTATCTTTCTCTGTACATAAATAAATGTGAATTTATAAGGAAAAAAACTGTAACTAAACTAAAAAGCTATAAAAAGCTAAACTGTAAAATGTCAAATTATTATTTTCTTATTGGTGCCCTGAGGAATACAAAGTATAATAAGTAAAATAATAAAATTTTTAAACTGTCAATTTAAAATAAAAATTAACAGCTGACTTCTCAGTACAAACAATGAAGACCAGAACACAATGGAATGATATATTCAAAGTGCTGAAGGAAAATAAATATATCAAACATTAATTCCCCATCTGATAAAACTCTCCTTTGAAAATCAAAAAGAAAATAAGATGTTTCCAGATAAAAACTCAGAGAATGCTTTGCTAAACATATGTCCTACAAAAAATAATTATAGGAGGTTTTCCATACTAAAAGAAAAGGACACTAAATAGTAACTCAAATCTATATGAATAACTACAGAGTACTAGTAAGGATTACTACATAGGTAAATATAAAACATGTCTAAATATATCTGTATAATTTTTCTTAGCTACTTTAAGACAATATTGCATAAAGAAATTAATTATAAACTGCTGATAGACATAATGTATACATATTAAATTTGAAAGACAATAATGACACAAAGGAAGATTTAGGGAATGTAACCATATTAAAGTAAATATTTTTTAAACTATTGAAATTAAGTTTTTGTTAATATACATTAGATGCTTTAAGTTAAGATAATTGTAATGTCCTGGGAAACCCCTATAAAAATAGCTAACAGCAACAAAATGGAAACAATAATGAGATTAAATTTTACACTAGAAAATATCTATTAATACAAAAGAAGGCATAATGAAAAAAACAAAGATATAAGGTAGATTTTATGTCTTCCAGTTTTTGCTTATTTTCTGTATGTCGTATATCTTTGTTTTTTCTTAATGAAGTCTAGTCAGCTTCTTGATGACTCTGGCTGGATCATTCTTTAAAATCCCTTTTGCTATTCTACACCTTTTGACTGGGGGTTTTACTCCATTCACTTTTAATTTAAGAAGTCCAATGCTAGTCTCCTACACAAACAAAGACCAAACCAACAAATAATTAACTGCACATCAAAGAGTACCTAAAGGAGAACATAGGAATTTAACAAATAAAGTGATAAAAATCACCTGAAGCATGGAAACATGGGATGGCAGCGTAGAAAAGGAGGCAAAACACATGACTAGGATATACTTGGAGCCAAGAAGGACCCCCTGTTGTGGGAAAAAGGTAAGCAGATTCCTGGCAGTCCCCATTGACATCATGAATACATGTGATCCTAGCTATAGGAGAACTTCACAGTACTCATAGTTCCTGAGCCCAATATAGTAACTGCCTGGAGTCAATGCAGCTACATTGCTCTTTTGTGTACTGACATAAAAAACAGACACATAGACCAATGCAATAGGAAAGAGAACCCAGAAATAAATCAACATTTTTACAGACAACTGATTTTCAACTAAGGTGCCAAGAACATATATTGAGGAAAGAACAGTCTCTTCAATAGATGATATAGGAAAAACTGGATAGCAAAAAGCAACAAGCAGAAAAAAAAAATCTCACCATATAGAATAAATCAAATCAAAGTCGATTACAAACTTAAATATAAGACATGAAACTTTGAAACGACTAGAAGAAAACGTAGGAGAAATGCTGGAGGACATTCATGCAAAGATTTTGTGGGACCTCAAAATCACAAGAAACATAAACAAAAAGCAGCTAATGGAATTTTATCAAATTAAAAAGCTTCTGCACAGAAAAAGAAACAATCAACAAAGTGAAGACACAACATGTAGAATGGAAGAAAATATTTGCAAACTTATTATCCAAGAAGGGACTAGTATCCAGGCTATAACAGAAACTCAAACAGCTCAACAGCAAAAACACCAAATAATTCAATTCAAATATGGGCAGATAATCTGAACAGACATTTCTCAAGAAAGGCATACAAACAGCCAACAAACATGAAAAAATGCTCAACAACACGAATCAGCAAAATGCAAATCAAAACCACAATGAATTGTCATCTCACTTCAGTTAGAATGGGTATTATCAAAAAGATACGCCATAACAAATGTTGGTGAAGAGGCAGAGAAAAGGGAATCGTTATTCGTGTCGAGAGTGTAAATTAGTGTAGCTATTGTGGAAAACAGCATGGAGGGCCTTCCTGAATATACTGAAGTAGAACTACCATATGATACAGCAATCCCACTGCTAGATATATAGTGAAAAAAATAAAAGGAAATCAATATATGGAAGAGATATCTTGACTCCCATATTTATTGTGGCACTACACTATTTATAATAGCCAAGATATGAAATCAATCTATGAGTTTATCAGCAGATAAATGAATAGGAAAATGTGATTTTGTGTGTGTGTGTGTGAGAGAGAGAGAGAGAAAGAGTGAGAGAGAGAGAGTCCATTTTGCATTGCTATAAAGAAATTCCTGAGACTCAGTAATTTACAACAAGTTTATTCTGGCTTATGATCTGTAGACTGTAAAAGATGCATGGCACCAGTATCTGCTTCTGGTAAGGACTTAGGAAGCTTTTAGTCATGGCAGAAAGGAAAGGGAGCCAGCATGTCACATCGTGAGAGAGTGAGCAAGACAATGAAAAGAGGGAGGTACCAGACTCTGTTTAACAACTAGATATCTTGTGAACAAATAAAGAAAGAACTCACTAATTATTGCAAGGAGGGCATCAAGCCATTCATAAGTAATCTGCCCCCATGACTCAAACATCTCCCACTATTTTCTCACGTCCAATATTGGGGATCACATTTTGTACCAGTCAGGGTTCTCTCGAGGGACAGAACTAATAGGATATATAAAAATATTATATATATATATAAATATAAATATAAATATATATATATATATAAAGGAGAGTTTATTAAGGAGTATTGACTCATGAAATTGCAGGTGAGGTCCCACAATAGGCCGTCTGCAAGCTGAGGAGCAAGGAAGCCAGTCTGAGTCCCAAAACCTCAAAAGTAGGGAAGCTGACAGTGCAGCCTGCAGTCTGTGGCTGAAGGCCCAAGAGTTCTAAAGCTGAAGAACTTGGAGTCTGATGTTTGAGGGCAGGAAACATCAGCCTGGGAAAAGGATGTCAGTCAGAAGACTAAGTCAGTCTAGTCCTTCCCCATTCTTCTGCCTGCTTTTATCCTAGTCACATTGGCATTAGATGGTGCCCACCCAGATTGAGGGTGGGTCTGCCTCTCTCAGTCCACTGACTCAAATGTTAATCTTTTTTTGGCAACACCCTGACAGACACACTCAGGGATAATACTTTGCATCCTTTAACCCAATCAAGTTGATATTCAATATTAACCATTATACATTTCAACATGAGATTTGGAGGGAAAAATATCTAAACTATATCTATCTATTTATCTCTACAAAAATTGAATACTCTTCAACTATAAAAAAGAATGAAATCTTGCTGTTATTTGCAGCAAGACAGATGAGCCTAGAGGGTGTTGTGTTAAATGAAATGAGACAGGTACAGAAATATAAATACTGTATATTCTCATTCATATATAAAATGTAAAAGTTTTTATCTCTTAGAAGTAAAGAGCAGAATAGTAGTTACTGGAGGCTGGGAAAAGTAGAGGGTGGGGAAATTGGGAGAAGTTGGTTAATGAAAAGAAAACTGCAGCTAGATAGGAGAAATAAGTTCTAGTGTTCTACAACACTGTAGTGTAACTATAGTTTTAGTAATTTACTACATATTTCCAAATAGCTAAACCAGGAGATTTTGATATTCCCAACATATAGAATGTATAAATGTTTGAGGTGATAGATATCCTAATTATCCTGGCTTGATAATTACACATTGTATATATGTACTGAAATATCACACTGTATTCCATAAATATGTTCAATTATGTGCTAATCAACAATGTGAAAAAATAACCTAGTCTTATGCTGTCTACAAGACATACACTTCAGATTTAGACACAATAATTTTAAAGAAAAAGGATGGGAAAATGTGTACCATGCAAATAATTACCAAGCAAAAGTTTTAATAGCCATACTGATAACGGATAAAGTAGACTTTAAGACAAAAATTGTTACTGAAGACAAATAGAGAAATGTTATAATAAAATGATTAACCATTAGTAAAATATAATAAACACATGCACAAAACAACAGAGACTTAAAAACATAAAATAAAACCGACATAATTTAAAGGGGAAATACACAATTAGGGAACAATAATTGGTGTTTTTAATACCTCATTTTTAATAATGAATAGTGTTATTAATTAATGAATAGCATATACAAGACTTCAACAGTACCATAAACCAACTAGACCTAACAGACATCAATAGAACACTCCACCCAACAAGAGCAGAATACACATTCTTCTCAATTAGATAAATACATTCTCCAGGATAGATCTTATTTTATGTCATAAAACAAGCATTGGTAACATTAAAAGGATTGAAATCATACAAATTATATTTAATAAGCATGATGTAATTAAATTGAAAATAAAAAATAGAAGGAATTTTGGGGAATGCCCAAATATTTGGAAGTAAAAATACACTTCTAAGTAACTAAAATTTCTAATGATAAATCATATGGTAAATTAGAAAATGCTTTGAGATGTATAAAATAGAAACAAACTTATCCAAACTTATGGGTTCAGTAAAGCAGTTCTCAGAGGGAAACTGCTATATTAAAAAGGAAGAAGCCTCTCAAATCAATATCTTACCTTAAGAAACTACCCATCCTAAGATAAATAAAAATATATGTAAATGTCCATTATAAACAGAAATATATGAGAAATTAATTAGTTTTGATGAAAGGGACAAATTTCGCAAAAACCACAAACTACCCAAGCTGACTCAAGTAAAAAATAAGAAACTCAAATATACCTAAAAGTGATAAGGAGTCTGAATTAATAAATTTAAATTTTCCCAGAAAAAAAAGCCACAGATCATATAGTTTCAATGGTAAATTCTCCCAAACTTTTAAAGAGGAATTAATATCATCCTTAACAAATTCTTCCAAAAAGAGAGGGAGAGTGAACATTTTACTATATATTCTATGTACTCTGATATCAAAAGAAATTACAAAGAAGGAAAATCACAGACCAATATATTGGAAACATAGACATAAAAATACTGGCCAATTTAGTCCGGCAACAAATAATTGCATGTTTTATGCAACTATACATCATGATTAAGTGGGGTTTATTCCAGGAATGCAATATTTGCTTAACATGTAAAAGATAATAAATGTAAGACATCTTATCAACAGAATATAGGACAAAAATCTATAATATCATCAATAGATGCATCAAAGGCATTTATAAAAATCCAACATACTCTAACGATGCAAAAGAACACTCAAAAAACTAGGAAATAAAGGGAAATTTCTCAACACATAATCAGCATCAATGAAAACATTCACAAATAACATTATACTTATAGAAAAATAAAATGCTTTTTCCATAAGATCTGAAACAAGAAAACCTACTCTCATTGCTTCTATTCAATATTATAATTTAATTTAAATATAATTATAAAGAATATTTATAAAAGAATTATAAAAGAATATTTTAATTCAATTTGCTCATAATGTATTATCCGTTTTATATATTATTTGTTTTGTTTCTTTTATGCTAAAGTCTTATTAAGAATTTTTGTGACTATATACATAAGAAATGTTGGTCTCTAGTTTTGTTTACCTGTCATATGGTTGATTGACTTTGATATCAGAACAAAGTTGGCCTCATAAAATAAGTTAAGTGAGATGTTTTCTTTCTTCTCTTTTCTGGAAGAGTTTACTTCTTTCTTAAATGATTAGTATAATTCACCAGTGTCCATGTGTGCCGACGTTTCTGTTTTGCAATGTTTTAAATTACAAATTAAATCTCTTTAATAAATATAGGTGCATTCAGGTTTCCTTTTCACTCTGTTGTGATCTTTGGTATTTGTGTCTTTTAAAAATGTTGTCCAATTAATCTAAGTTGTTAACCTTACTGGAAAAAAACTGGCATATGTAATACTTCACAATTATCCTTTTAATATGTAAAATACCGGCCGGGCGCGGTGGCTCAAGCCTGTAATCCCAGCACTTTGGGAGGCCGAGACGGGTGGATCACGAGGTCAGGAGATCGAGACCATCCTGGCTAACATGGTGAAACCCCGTCTCTACTAAAAAAATACAAAAAATTAGCCGGGCGATGTGGCGGGCGCCTGTAGTCCCAGCTACTCGGGAGGCTGAGGCGAGAGAATGGCATAAACCGGGAGGCGGAGCTTGCAGTGAGCTGAGATCCGGCCACTGCACTCCAGCCTGGGCGACAGAGTGAGACTCCGTCTCAAAAAAAAAAAAAAAAAATATGTAAAATACCTAGAAGAATGTAACTTCCCTCATTTTTGTTATTGGAATGTCTTCTCTCTTGTTTATTTCCTAATCACTGTTACTACATTTTTTTCTCTACAATTTTATTTGCGTTTTCAAAAACAAACTTTTAGTTTCATTGATCTTTTTAAATTATCTTTCTGGTTATAATTAACTTATGCTCTTTGTGATTTATTTTCTTCTGCTTACTTTGCATTTACCTTACATTCACATTCTGTTTTCTAAAGATGGGTCCATAGGCTACGGCTATGAGACTTTTATAACACTGTATAAGCATTTATTAGATTTCTAATGCTGTATAATAAATTACCAGACAACAAAGCAACTTGAAAACAATAAACATTTCTCATCTGATGGTGTCTGTGGGTCAGGAATGCAGTATTATTTCCTAAAATAGCTGGGCCTGTATTGAGAACTTAGTTTAAGGCTACTCAGAGAGGACATATTTCTAAATAAGATCTCTCACATAGTTGTTGGCAGGCTTTAACTTTTTGATGCCTGTTGGCTAGAGACTTCAGAAAGCTGCTGAGTTTCCCCAGAACAAGTGATCTGAAAGTGAGAAAGTTCCATGCCAGATAGAAGCTGCAATCTTCTTGCAATCTAATCTCAGACATGACTTAGCATAATTTCTTCCATACCCTATTTGCTAAATCCACCCCACAATCAACAGTAAGGGAAGAAAAGTCTTCCTTTTACAGGGAGGAAGAAGTATAAAACAATTCATCCTCTAGCCAAAATCTTAATTTCCTCCCTCTTAAAAAATACATTCCTCCCCTCTCAAGATCCACAGATGTTTTATTCTACTGTAGAATTTGCTTTAAGTCAGAATCTTGTCACTTAAATCAGGACCAGGTGTGAATGTCACTCCTTTGGTGTACTTTCTAAAGTTTAGCTCCTGGAGTACAGTTGCTGTCAATCTGTAGACCTGTGGAACTGAAATAAAAAATTACCTGGTTTATACAAACCCAGTAGACAATGGTGGGGCAGGCACAGAGTAACTGCTATAGCCCTGATGTTCAAAAAGGGGAAATACAGGAGGTGAAAAGAATGCACTAGCATAAGGAAGCCCGCAGCAATTCTGATATCTAGCCAGGCAAAAGTTGAAAGTTCTGTAGTTAGGTTTCAAATGCTGGGAATGATTTACTAAGGCTCTCAGCTCTATCCTTTGAGTTGTTGGTTCTACCTCCTGAGTTATCTTTCCTGTATCATTAAAAGGTAGATCTGTTTGTATTTGAGCCCCCCTGTACATGCCAGTAGAATTGGGGAGGGAGTCAGTTTTTTTTTTTTTTTTTGAGACGGAGTCTCGCTCTGTCGCCCAGGCTGGAGTGCAGTGGCCGGATCTCAGCTCACTGCAAGCTCCGCCTCCCGGGTTCACGCCATTCTCCTGCCTCAGCCTCCCGAGTAGCTGGGACTACAGGCGCCCGCCACCTCGCCCGGGCGTTTAGTAGAGACGGGGTTTCACCGTGTTAGCCAGGATGGCCTCGATCTCCTGACCTTGTGATCTGCCCGCCTCGGCCTCCCAAAGTGCTGGGATTACAGGCTTGAGCCACCGCGCCCGGCCCAGTTCTCTTTTTATTTCAGCTCATTTTTCAATGTCTCTAAGGCCTTTCAGTCCAACTGGTGATGTTTCTGCATAAATAATCTTTTCAAAATCTTTCTAGATCATCTTTGACACACTAAAACCCACTTCATTAGACAAAAGTCATACACATACATTTCTTTAAAACAAGCACTTTTTTATTTACTTATTTGAGCGATACATTTGGGTCTGTGTCTCTGCCCAAGTCTCATGTCATTGTGAATCCCAAAGTTGAAGGTGGGACCGGGTGGGAAGTGACTAGATCAAGGGTGCAGAATTCCCCTTTGGTGCAGTTCTCATGAATGTGTGTGAGTTATCCTGAGATCTGGTGGTTTAAAAGTGTGTAGCACATCCCCCTTCTCTCTCCCTCCTGCTCCAGCCATGTAAGGTGTGCCTGCTTCCCCTTTGCCTAGTGCCATGACTGTACTTTTCTTGAGGCCGCCCCCAAAGCTGAGCAGATGACAAAATTATGCTTGCTCTACAGCCTGCTGAACTGTGGGCTAATTAAACCTCTTTCCTATAAATTACCCAGTCTGAGGTATTTCTTTATAGCAGTATGAGAACAGACTAATACATTGAGTTTCTGATGAAAAGGCTGAGGGAAAACACTTTTAAGTTTCCTAAAAGACCTGTTGAGAAGATGTGTGAAGCACCCCTTTGTTCTCTCCAAATAATATTTGAATGAATAGCACCTTGGTACACTTCCTCTAGTCTTCCTGAGACATTAACAAAAGATTTCAGAGTCACACCCTTGGCTCAGGTGTTAGTGCACAAGTTTTTATCTGTTCTCAGAAATCATTGCTTGATTTTAGCGTATGTCACCTATAGAGACAGAATTCTCAAAATCATCAACTTCTTCTCCTTCATGTTCAACAGTACTTTCTTATCTCTCTCACTGTATTTTATATTAAGCAGAAAGAAGAAACCAGATAGTTTATCATATTTTGTTACGGCAATCTGAATAAATTAAGACAGAAAACTAGTACCAAGAAGTGGAAATGTTGTAACAAATATGTAAACATGTGGAAGCAGCTTTTGAAACTTAGAAATAGGTAAAAACTAGAAGAGTTTTTAGGTGCATGCTAAAAAAAAATAAGCCTACATTGCTGTGAATAGACCACTGAGGGTGATTCTGGAGATGGCTCAGAAGGATAGGCTGAAAGTTATAGAGAAAGCTTCAATCTTCATAGATAATATCTAAATGGGCACGAATAGAATGTTGGTGTAAATGTGAATGCTAACAGCCATTCTGATGAGATCTCAGGTGGAAATAAAGAACATGCTATTGGACAATGGAGGAAATGCCATTATTGTTATGAAGTAAACAGAAATTGGCTGAATTGTATTTTTTTCTAATGTTTTGTGGAAGGTACAACTTGTATATAACAAATATTTGGCTGAAAATTTTTTGAACAATATATTGAAGCATTGGCCTGCTTCCTCTTTCCTGCTTACAGTAAAATGCCAGAAGAGAGAAGTGATTGGAAGATACAAGGTTTTCATCAAAAGAAGTAAAAAATTTAGAAAATTTTCATCCTATCTATAAAATGATAAAATTTTTTGAGAAAGAGAACAAACGTGTGTCCAACTGATCATTTGATAAGGAGATTAGTATTGATTGGCTATCCCAAAGGAAGCCAGGTATCATTTATCAAGATTATGGTGAGATTAGCCAGCCGTCTAAACGTTGTCTTCATCTAAGCAATGAAAGAATAACCGTATATTGATAATTCTCAGGATGCTGTCTCACCACTGGCTCAGAGTGACAGAGCTTGTGGGGCAGAACAACATCAAAGGAGAGGCCTTGCTGTCCAGCATCATCTCATATTTTGGACTCTATTTTATAGACCCTGTCACCATGTTTCTTGACTGCCCTAGGAGCAGCTTCAGTGGGCTTCAGTGTAGCATGCACTGTGC
This sequence comes from Trachypithecus francoisi, assembly GCF_009764315.1. Taxonomy (NCBI): domain Eukaryota; kingdom Metazoa; phylum Chordata; class Mammalia; order Primates; family Cercopithecidae; genus Trachypithecus; species Trachypithecus francoisi. The sequence goes on along the minus strand of NW_022681453.1, from coordinate 70,848,303 downwards.
TGAGCCAAGCTGTGGGGTTGTGGCTGCCTCCACTTCGATTTCAAGTGACGTCCTGGTGAGCCACAGGATCCAGGCAGAGAACTGCTGTGAGGATGATACCACCACAGAGCCGCTACTCAGGCAATGCCCAGGAGAGTTGTAGAGGAGGGGCTGCTCCAACAAAACAAGATCTGCAGAGCCACGTGCACATGATTCCAGCACAGGAGAGCTCCAGATATGTAATCCAAGCACAGAGCAGTCATGGAGGTGGGGCCTCTGCAGTGAACTGCCATGGGGGCAGGACCCAGGCACAGAGCCACCATGGGATGGGGCTCTCCAATGTCATGGGGGAAGGGCTGCCACCCAAGTATGTCTGAAAGGCAGGGCTCCTACCCAAGGAGGACTAGAGGAGAGAATATCAAACCAAAGACAATAATCCTAAGCCTTGAGGTTCTAGACTTGCTTGAGACTTGCTGTTCATGTTTTGTCCAGTTTCTTGCTTTCCTTATGTTGATGCATTTAAAAAATGGCAAAAAGTGGCAAATACTTTTGCACCAACCTAATAGGAATGTATGTCCTATGCCTGTCCCATCATTGTATTTTGGAAGCACACAACCTGCATGATTTCAGAGGCTCACAGCCGGAGGAGAATTTTACTCAGAACGAATTACATGTTGAGTTTCACCAATAGCTGATTTTGATGATGTTTAGATGAGACTTTAGGCTTTAGTTGATATTGGAACTAGTTTTTTGGGCTACTGCGATGGAATAAATATATTTTCCATGCAGGAAGAACATTAATTTGGGGGTCCAAGGTCACAATGCTAAGATCTGAATATTTGTGTTCCTCCAAAACTCATATGGTGAAATTATAACCCACAGGGTTATATTATTAGGAAGTGAGGCTTTGGGGAGGTGATTAGGTCATGAAAGTGGAGCTCTCGTGAGTGGAGTTAGTGGCCTTGTAAGAGATTCCAACTGCCTGGCTCCTTCCATCCTACGGGAATGTAACAAGAAGGTACCATCTATGACCCAGCAAGCAGGCTTTTACCAGACACCAAATCTGCTTTGATCTTGGATTTCTCAGACACTAAAACTGTGAGAAATGAATTTCTGTTGTATATAAGCTGCCAGATTTAAAGGATTTTTTATAACAGCAGCATGAACAGTCTAAGACCCTCACCCCGGCTCTTGCAAACTCTCCAGGAACATGTGTACAACTGTCTACCACAGGGCTGAGGATGTGTGGATTGGTAGCTGCTTTTGTGCCAAAGACTGAAATTGACAGAAATTAACAGCAATATCCTGTCCAAGCCTTCCCTTGGAAGTTTCAAACCTTTGGGAGACTCCAGAGTTCCAACATAGTTAAATCAGGCAGATTCTGACAGTGCGATTGTTGTCCAGGTGAGGAGATAGATTCCTGGTGCTTATTACTCTGCCATCTTCTCAGAATCTTCTCTCATATGTCTTTAAGCTCTATCAGTTTTTGCCTAATCTGTTTTTAAACTCAGATTTTAGGTGCATGATCATTTAGGATTATTATGTCAACTTGGTAAATTGACCCCTTTAATTACCCCAAAATAATTCTCTTTATTTCTAACAATATTTCTTGCTGTGAAATACAGTTTTTCTGATACTAATGTAGTCATTCCAGTCTTCTTCTATTAGTTTTAGCATGGAATATCTACCTTCTTTTTACTTTCAACCTATATATCTATATGTTAATGTGAGATTCTTCTATATACTCTATATGTGGGTTTTGCTTTTTATTTAATCTTAAAATACCTTTAAAAATTAGAATGTTTAGACTATTCACATTTAATGTGATTATTGATATGTTTGGACTTAAATCTACCAGATTGTTTACATCTATCTCATCCATTTTTTGTTTCCTTTTGGCACCTTTTTACCTTTTTAAAAATTAATTGCATATTCTATGATTGTATTTTGTCTCCTTTGTTGGAATTTTAGTTATCCCTCTGTGATTTTTTTTTTTCTATTCATGGTTGTCTAGGGTTAATTTTATTAAAGTCTAACTTCAAGTAATGTTATACTTCTTTACACATAAGAACCTTACAACAGTATACTTCCACTGCATATCTCTAGACTTTCGTACTGATTACTTTCTTATTTTACTTCTACATTTGCTATAAATAGCATGATACATTATTTATTTTCTTTAGATATTAAATTATATTTAATAGAGATTTTTCAAAGTAAGAAAATAAGTCTTGTTTTAATATATAATTTTGACTGGTGATGTTTTTAATTCCTTTGTGTAGGTCTAGGTTTTGACCTTGGTATCATTTTACTTCTTTCCCCAAAATAACCTATTTACTTTCTTTGAATTTCTTAGGAAAGTTTTATGTATATATATGATACATATTAATATGTAATAATGTGTACCCTTCTGTTCCAGATTGTGGTATAATATAAAATATATTTGATCTGTGTCCCCAGTTGCTGGCACAGAGCTCCTAAAATCCTTGAAATTTCCTGAGTAATAGGAATGTCTTTTGTTGTTCATAACAAGACCCTTTCATCTTACTGAGTTTGTGCTAATGAGGTAATTAGGATGAGGCCCCTAAATAGCCTCAGATTGAGGCTGGCCAACAGAAAGTCCAAGTGATTAGAGGGTTGAAATTATCAGCCCCACCCAATGACCTCTGGGGAAGGAGACTGAAGCTAGAGACTGAGCTCTATAAAGTTTCGAACAAAGAGTTTCAGTGAGATTCTGAATCGTCGAACATAGCCTTGTACCAGGAGAGTAGCATGCCCCAACTCCACAGGGATAGAAACTACTGTACGTGGGACCCTTCTTAACCTTACCCTACGCACCACTTCATCTGGCTCTTCATTCGTATCCTTTATATCAAACTAGTAAATGGTAAGCGGTTTCCTGATTTCTATGAGCCATCCTATCAAATTATTGGACATGAGGAGGGAGTAGTTAGAATGCCTGTTGTTGTTGCTATTGTTGTTGTTTTTGAGATGGAGTCTCACTCTGTTGCCCAGGTTGGAGTGCAGTGGCTGCAATCTCGGCTCACTGCAACCTCCGCCTCCCGGGTTCAAGCAGTTCAATTCTCCTACCTCAGCCTCCCAAGTAGTTGGAACTACAGTTATGCACCACCATGCCCAGTTAATTTTTGTATTTTTAGTAGAGACAAGGTTTCACCATGTTGGTCAGCCTGGTCTTGAACTCCCGACCTCGGGTGATCTGCCTGCCTTGGCCTCCCAAGGTGCTGGTATATATAAAGGCATGAGCCACCATGCCCAGCCAGAATGCATGTTTTATAGCTGTTTGATCAGAAGCATGGGTGACCTGATATATACGACTGGCATCTGACCTGAGGGCAATCTTGTGCGGCTGAGCCCTTAATCTTGTGGAGTCTGACATTGACTCTCAGTGGTTAGTGTCAGAATTCAATTCAATTGTTGGACACCCAGTTGGTATCTGCAGAGAAGCAGGGAATTTGTTGGTGTCTGAAAATACCTCAGACAGATATAGGTAATTCTAAATAATTTGTGATTTTCGGGTCAGTCCTGATTGGATCTCAATAATTGTAACTTTTTAAGTATTCTCTATTGCTTATTGGGTTTTAATTTAATTTATTTCATTTCATGGATTAGTATCACCCCATTTTCCACTGGCTCAGTAGTGCTCAAACCCAAGAACACACATTAGAAACAATGGGATTACATTCTCAAAGTGTTGAAAGAAAATAAATCATCAACCTATCACAATTTCAAATAACAGATAAATAAAAGAATTTGTCAAACATGAACTGCAGAGAATGTTTAGTAAAGTTTTTCAAGTTGAAGAAAAATGATTCCAAATAGAAACTCAGATATTCAGGAAGAAATGAAGAACACTAGCAAGAGTAAATATTTATAAACATAAAAGATTTTTCTTCTCAATTTATTTAAAATTTGTATGACTATTTAAAGTAAAAATTTTAACTTTGCTGTAGAGTTTATAACTTATGTAAATATGATATATACGACAGGTGCAAAGGACTGGCAGGGTGGGATAAATAGTCCTATAGAGTACCAGGTTTCTACATTTTATGTGAACTGGTACAACACTACACAAAATAGACTATAAAAAAGTTAAAAATGTGTACTTAATCTACAGAGCAACTGCAAAAAAGATATTCAGATGTCTAAGTAAAAAGCCAGTAGATAAATTGAACTAGAATACTAATTATTAATACAAAATAATATAGGAAAGGATGAATTGGTGGGGAGGACACAGGAGATGAACACAAGCAAATCAAATGGTAGAGCTAATTCCAAGTACATCATTAATTTCATTAAATAGTATTAGGTAAAACAATCTAATCAGAAGGCAGAAGTTATCATCATTGATAAGAAACAAAACCTATATCCTATCCACATAAGACAATTTTAGATAAAACAGACTTTAAGACAGAGTACTACCAAGATAGGAAATAACATTTTATAACTATAAGAGTTATTTAATCAGGAAGACAATGATCAGAAATGTATATATGCCTAATAACAGCCTCAAATTACATGAATCAAATTTAACGGAATTAAAGACTAGATAATTCTGCAATCATAACTGGAGATTTTAAACCTCTTATCTCATCAATTGATAGGATGATAGACAAAAATCATAAAAACCTAGAAGAAGTGAACAGCACTAGCAACCATTTTGTCTAAATTGGTATTTACATAACATTGTAATAAACAACTTCAGAATATAATTTTTTTTCAAGTGGACATGCTATATTTATCAAGATTAGTCATATTCTGAGTCATGATACAGGTGTCCATAATTTTTTGTTTTGTTTTGTTTTGAGACGGAGTCTTGCTCTGTCGCCCAGGCTGGAGTGCAGTGGCGCGATCTCGGCTCACTGCAAGCTCCGCCTCCTGGATTCATGCCATTCTCCTGCCTCAGCCTCCCGAGTAGCTGGGACTGCAGGTGTCCACAACCACGCCCAGCTAATTTTTTGTATTTTTTAGTAGAGAGGGGGTTTGTTTCACCGTGTTGGCCAGGATGGCCTCAATCTCCTGACCTCGTGATCCACCCTCCTTGTCCTCCCAAAGTGCTGGGATTGCGGGCCTGAGCCACCGCGCCCGCCCCATAAATTTAAATAAATCATTAGCATACAGACTCTGTTCTACTTAATAATAGAATTAAATGAGGCATTAATAACAGTAAGATTCTGTCTAGGAAATCCCCATCAGGAGTTGAATGTCACACATCTAAATAATCTATGGACAAACTATTATATCATAGAGCAAATTTTAAAATATTTCAAACTGAATGATAATTCAATTAGAACATTTCAAAATTTGGAGGATACTAAGAGAGTTATTAGAGGAAAGTTTATTAGTTTTTCATGACCATATGTTGATTTTATGATTATAAAAAAAGGTGGAAAACCAATGACCTAAATTTATACCTAGAAAACTAGAAAAGTAGGGCAAAGTAACAACAAAGTAAGGAATGCTGTGTTAAAGACCAGAAAGTAACAAAATAAAAGAAGAAGACAATATAAAATATTAACAGATTCTATCTCCCTTTTTGTGCCTACAGCTCAAATCTGTTCTAAGTTCCTCCAGTCTTTCACTTACTTTCCCTTTGGCTACTTAGAGATTCAATCCTTGTGGGTACATTTTATAAATCAGCCTAGGATTTCAAGATGGTTTTATATAAAGTCACATTCTGCAACTGCCTGTTTTGTGGTATTTTCCAGCCATAGGAACACCCCTGTACTTCAACTTCTGACTCCTTAGGTCAACACGCTCTCTGCTTGAACTTTCCCTACCAGTATGTTTTGTTGACTGGATAGTATCCTCAGAGCAAAGCTATATAAAGGGGAAAATCTAGCTCTGGTTCTCTTCCTTCAAGTGTGTAATTGCTGTAATATCTCCACATTCATCATTGTTCTTCTCTGCCTCAAAACAGCTTTCCAAAGTTTGTCACTCTTTTTGGAAGAAGTGTTATTCTGATTTAGATTCTTTTCCATTACCAGTTACTGGAAGTCTCCTCCATAATTCTGATGTTCAGTCAATCCAACATTGTAGGTAAATGCTTCTCAAATTTTAATACCATGGTGCATCATCTGAAAATCATGCTAAAATGAAGTTTCTGATTCACTAGGCTTTCAGTGAGACCTACGATTCTTCATCTTTAACAATCTCCCATGTGATATGGATGCTTCTGTCCACAACTGACACTTTCAGTAGTGAGCCCTCAACTACTAACATAGTGAAGTAGTGGCAATACATTTCACAGTGTGATATAACAGAATTTTAGAATTTGAAACAATTAGAGTTAACACACTGTTGTTAATGAAGAAGTGTTGGTTGCAATTGTAAATTATTATTTTCCAGGGGCCGAACAAGTGTCACTATTGATAAAACCTATCACTACCTTGTTAATGCTAATGGATTAAATAGCACCATGAATCTGATTATCTGTTAGCCAATTAAGCATTGAACTTGTCTTTACAGCATATTTATTGTGATTGAAAATATCGATGTATTCTATTTCAAATGCTGGCCAATATATCAAGTATACAATTTTGGCCTGGGCAGATTACAAAAACAACCACTGAAAACATATTTTACAATGGATACTTGCAAATTTTTCATCACTGAAAAAATGTACTTGTATCTTAATGGGTAATAATAATGTGATTTCTTCTAAGGATAAAAAAGAAAGTTATCTCCTCTACTCTTATATTAATCCATTTCCAGTCACAACCACAGGCAGTCTCCTTCAGGTGGCCCCTTCTGTGGCTCACCAGACCAAGTCATTAAACTGAAGAGATTTTATCTTCTAAATAATACATGTCTTAGTCCATTTTGCATTGCTATAATAGGGAAGCTGAGACTGGGTACTTTATAAAGAAGAGAGATTTATTTATTACAGACCTGAAGGCTGGGATGTCCAAGGTCATGGGCCCATATCTGGCATAGGCCTTCTTGCTGCATCACCCCATGGCAGGAGGTAGAAGGGCAAGAGAGCACCCCCATGAGAGAGAGACAAGGAAGGGCGGGGAAGGGAGTAGGGGGCAGAGAGAGAGAGAGAGAGAGAGAGAGAGAGACTGAACTTATAGCCTCAAGACTTTTTATAATTGGCATTAATACATTCATGAGGGTGGAGCCCTTATTACGTACATACCTCCCAGTAGGCCTCTCAACACTGTTGCGCTGGGGATTCAGTTTTCAACACATGCTTTTCTGGGGACACATTCAAACCATAGCAATACCCTAATCCAATCCTGATCACTCTCCTTCCTTGCTGTCACTGCCCTAAGCTTAAATATTGAATACTTCTACTGAAAGAATTGAATTCCTTTCCCTTCATGTCTATTTCCAACTAATGTATTTAGCCCCTTCTTTAAAATATTTACAGCACAAAGTTCACGCTACTCAATGCAATGAAGAAGGCACTCTGTGACCTGATCTCTACCTATCACTATAGTTTATTTACCCACGAGTTCTTTCTACTAAATAATATTCCAGTGACAATAAACTGCTCACCTTACTCATGCTGGCCATGCTACTTCTCCTTTTCATGTATTTACTCTGCCCGGAGTAATTTTTTTTTCCATACCCACACAACAACCATCCACCCCCTCCTCTGGCTAAGTCTTAGCAACCTTTTAGACTTAACTCAGTTGTCGTCTCCTCCAGGAAGCCAAACATGATGCCTGCTGCCAATTTCCTAGTGTATATATAATGCCCAGTGGTTATTTCTGACACCAGCATATCATATACCAATAAATTATTTGTCTTTGTTTCTACCGCTTTCTTAAGAGTATAACTTTTAAGTTAGCTTTGATATCTTCATTTCTATATGCTATGTGCACAGCATAATGCCTGGAACTAAGTTAGAGTTCAGTAATGCCTGATAAATATATTAGTAATTGAGTTCTTTCCTTAATTATTTGGACAACTAGTAACAGAGTTCTTTGGCTTTAAGAAACTACCTTGCTCAACTGCATTGGCTACAAGAAATAAAGTGTAAAGAACATGATCTAGAAAGCAAGAAATATATAATTAAACCACTTTTCAAAGATAAGTAATAAGAATTCAGGGGTATGGTAAGCAGGAGAAGAAAGAGAGGAGCAAGAGAAGAGTGAATAACATGATCAGAGGCCACAGTCTGGATCCTGGGGAGATAGGTCATCAGAAGGAACTCCCGGTGGCTTGACGGTGGATGTTTTTATAAGCAGACATGTCAAATCCCCAGTTTTAAGGATTTGATAGACAATGTAAACTCACTATTATAATTCTCTATGTTCCTTTTAGAAAATACTGACTATACAAACTTTTCAGAAGGTATGAGGAAATATTAAGAGGAAGCAGTGAAGTAATATATACACTACCTTTTATTTACCCCTTCCCAGACACTGATATTAAGGGCGCACCATTATATTAAGGAAAAGTGTAACCCAAAACCATCAAGTGGTGATTAGCTTGGAAGATATCGAGTGTGTCAAGGATCTAGAAATGACAAGGAAGTGCAACAGTGACGACCCCACAAAAGTTTTGGCAAAAATCTCCATAACCAAATATAATGGCAGGATTTTATCCTTTAAGAGTGGGCACTCTTTGTAGGTATTCTACCTGTGTCTTCTGCATGTGCTTGATTTTTCTCTTCCCTTCTCACTGCAACTTAGAATTTTCTCCTGCGTCCTCCTTTTCTCCTTCTACTCATACCTCACATATCTTCTTGCACAAAGGTGGGTCCAAGATGGTATCTCTGCTAGCAGGACTAGAAGAGGGCATGGGGAATGAGAAGTAAAAGATGGTCTAACAATGTGATTATTTTTTCATCTCCTGCAGTAATGGCCTACATACACACACACACACACACACACACACACACACACACAGCTACTTAAACAAGGGAACACTATTCTATTGTATCTCGGTCCTAATCTCATATTTTTTCATTGCCTTCCATAGTCTACCTTACTTCCACTTTTAAACTACCTACTCTTGTTTGGTGCATGCAATGAAATGTGAAGAAAGGTTGGTCAGTAGTATTACATTCAAATCCAATTGAGTCTTCCATCAGCCTTTGGTGTACAGAGAAATTCAGCATGGGTGTGCACAATAGTCTTGCCTTTCATACATGCATATTCTAAAGAGTGAAAATATGTGAGAAAACTCAGTTTTCATATATATTTCTACCTTGTTACTATTAGCAAAATCACTTTTAAAAATTGGAAATGTCTCTGTGATAGCTTCAGCCACAGAAGCTTGAATGCTAAAGGAGTCACTCTATTCTTCTGGGAAGGGAATTTGGCTGTGTTATAAAGACGAGTAAGAATGGTCACAAGAGAGAGAAGGGGGCAACCAGGCAGATATCTGAGAAAGAAGAAGTTTCCTAAGATCTCTCACACCTGTGCAGTTTCTGAGCTTTATGAGCTTCTACCACTGAAATTCTTCAACTTTCATTCTTGTCATCCTACTTAGGTTTCTCTTCATTCCAAGTTTGTTGATTAAACAATACTTATTTTGCACTTCTCTGCACTGTCGTGGGAACTGTGAGAACCATTGTGAACAGACTATAGTCTTGCCCTAAAATGTTTAGTATACTAGAAGAGATCAGTAAATAAACAATTAAATATGATGTTATAAGCACTGCCGTTGGGCTAAGCACAAAGGTTCTTGCCCTTCCCCTCCCGCTCCAGTAATAGGTGAGGCATTTATAAATAAAAGCCGGACTCAAGGGAACTTGTATCACAAAGCACCCAACAAAGTTTCCCAGAGAGAATTGTTGATTTTCATTCTGTACATTTATTGGAGTCATAAACACAACCGATAATTTATTCTTATCTCTAATCCTCTTACCCACCAAAAAGATGATTAGGAATAGAGGGTGAGTCATTTTGTCTGCACTGTGGAGGAGATGTGCTCCTGCCATCTAAAATGGAACTCAGACTTTTTCTCAGAAAAAAATTTTTCTATATAAGCTTTAGTTCTATACACTTATTTCAGATATATAAAAGGTTAAAGATGATTTTGAATATTGGTTTTTGAAATGGAAACATCACTTGATATAAAGAAAAGATATTCCAAGCTCCAAGCAAATGCTTTACAATGTACTTATTATATCAACTTGTTATTAATTCAGATACTCACACATCTCACTTTTTCATATTGAGAAAACTAACAATGAGAATTACCAAAGATAGTAGACTTTTTTATATTCTTTTTCAAATTTTATTTTAGATTCAGGGGGCACATGTACAGGTTTGCTACAAGGGTATATTGCATGATGCTGAGGTTTGAGGTATGGAGTCCCATCACACACAGGTTGTGAGCATAGTACACAATAGGTAGTTTCTCAACCCTTGGTCCCTTCCCTCCTTCTCTCTTCTGGTATTTCTTAGTGTTTATCGTTTCCACTTTTATGTCCATGTGTACCCAATGTTTAGCTTCCACTTTTAAGAACATGTGGTATTTAGTTTTCTGTTCCCGCATTAATTCACTTGGGATAATATCCTCCAGCTGCATCCATTTTGCTGCAACGGGTGTGATTTTGTTCTTTTTTTACGGCTATATTCTATGGTGTATATAGCACATTTTCTTTATGCAAGACATTGGTGATAGGCACTTGATTCTATGTATTTGCTCTTGTGAATAGTGCTGAAATGAACGTACAGATATTTTTGTCTTTCTAGTAGAACAATTTCTTTTTCTTTGGGTATATACACAGTAATGGGATTGCTTGGTTGAATAGTAGTTCTATTTTTAGTTTTTTGAGAAATCTCCAAACTGCTTTTCATAGCGACAGAACTAATTTACCTTCTCACCAACATTGTAGAAGCATTCCTTTTCCTCTGCAGCCTTGCCAACATCTGTTATTTTTTTTGACATTTTAATAATAGACATTCTGACTGGTGTGTGATGGTATGTCATTGTGGTTTTGATTTACATGTCTATGATGATTAGTGATAATAAGCATTTTTTATATGTTTGCTGCTTGTATGTCTTCTTTCAAGACGTGTCTGTTTGTGTCCTTGGTCTACACTTAATGGGCTTGTTTTTTGCTTTTTGATTGTTTTATGTTCCTTATATAGTCTGGACTTTACACACATTGTTTGTGAAAATTTTCTCCCATTTTGTAGGATGTTTGTTTTCTCTGTTGGTAGCTTCTTTTGACGTGCAGGAGCTCTGTAATTAGATCCCACTTCCAATTTTTGTTTTTGTTTCCATTGCTTTTGAGGACTTAGCCATATATTTTTTTGCCAAGGTCAATATCCAGAATGGTATTTCCTAAGTTTTGTTCTAGAATTTTTAAATTTTGAGGTCTTACATTTAAGTGTTTAATCCATCTTAATTTTTGTACATGGTGATAAGTAGGTTTCCAGTTTTATTCTTCTGCATATCAATAGTCAATTATCTTGGCACTATTTATTGAAGAGGGAGTAATTTCCCCATTGCCTATTTTTGTCAATTGTGTCAAAGATCCGATGGCTGTGGGTATGTGGCTTTATTTCTGGTTTCTTTACTCTGTTCCATTGGTATATGTGTCTGTTTTTACACCAGTACCACGCTGTTTTGGTTACTACAGCTTTGTAGCATAATTTCAAGTTGAGTAATGTGATGCCTCCGACTTTGTTATTTTTGCTTAGGATTAATTTGGTTATTCAGGCTCATCTTTGTTTTCATATAAATTTTAGAACAGTTTTTTTTTTTTTTTTTTCTAATTCTGTAAAAACAGACACTGGTAGTTTGATAGAAATAACATTGAATCTGTAATTGACTTTGGCCAGTACGGACATATCAATGATATTGAATCTTGCAATCCATGAACATGTAATGTTTTTCCATTTATTTGTCATTTTTTATTTCTTTCTGTGGTGTTTTGTCGTTCTTCTTATAGAAATCTTTCACCTCCCTGGTAAGATGTATTCCAAGGTATTCTATTTTTGTGTGTGTGTCTGTTGTAAATGGGATTGCATTTTTTATTTGACGCTCAGCTTGAACATTATTGGTATATAGAAGTAGTACTAATTTTTGTACATTTCTTTTTGTAGCCTGAAACATTACTGACGTAGCTTATCATTTCCAAGAGCCTTTTGGCAGAGTCTTTAGATTTTCTCTAGGTATAGAATCATATTGTGAGTGAAAAGAGACAGATTTCTTGTTTTACTATTTGGATGCTGTTTATGTATTTCTCTTGCCTGAATGGTCTGGCTAGGACTTTCAGTACTATGTTAAATAGCAGTGGTAAGATTGGGCATTCTTGTCTTGTTCCAGTTATCAAGGGGAATCATTCCAAATTTGCTCATTCTGTATGATGTTGGCTGTGGGTTTGTCATAGATGGCCTTATTATTTTGATGTATGTAACTTTGATGCCTAGTTTGTTAAAATTTTATTTATCATGAAGAGATGTTGGATTTTATTGAAGGTTTTTTCTATGTCTGTTGAGATTATCATATGGGTTTTGTTTTTGATTACTTTTATGTGTTGAATCACATTTATTGATTTGCATATGTTGAGCTAACCTTTAATCTCAAGAATAAAGCTTACCTGATTGTGATGAATTAACTTTTTGATGTGCTACTGGGATTTGGTTCGCTAACATTTTTGGAAATGACTAGATTCATAGAAAATATATGAAAAATAAGGGTAAAAGAAAAAATCTGTTCCATTAATTACCTAAAGCTGGTTAGAGAAAATATTATTCATAGTTCATGACTCAGTATATCCTCATGGTGAAAACATTTAAGTCCCTGCAGCTCTTACTCATGTTGAGGAGAAAGTTAAGCCTTTGAAATGTGAGTGTAAAATAAAGAGAGGGAAAGAGTCGCATGAGTTTCTCTAAAAGACAGATCAGATGATTTTAAAAGAGATCACACAATCATAGAAAGATTGCTTGCTATTTATGAAAATTAACTATTGTTCATGCTGTTTCTCAGCCAGGGTTGTACTTGAGAAAGCTTTGCTTTTTCTTCTTTAAGCTCTGACATAGAAGTAGAAATCTCCTCAAGGCGACAGAGGTGACTCAATCTATTATCATGGGATTCAAAGTAAAGGCACAACTGCTAGGTTGAAATTCATGGTGGACTCATGTACAACTACTCTTAGAAATGAGGTCATCTATTCAACTAAGAGATCTGGATTTGCATTGATCAACCATTTCTCAGCACTAGCTGTCTTGTCATCCTAATTTTTATTTATTTATTTATTTTGTGATTCTGTTTTAAATGACTTATCTAAGATTGAAGGGGATTTGACTACAGAGTGAAGGAAATTCTGGGAGAACAAAGCATGAGGACATGCCTTACTGTACCCATTACTATTATAAATGCAGATTGATCTTTCTGCCTAAGGAGAAAATAATAAGGTTAAAGGAATACCTCCCTAGACTCCGAGTTCTTTTAGAGAATGAAGCATTCACAAGTAACTCAGAAGAAATAATACATGAAGAAATACATGTTGTAAATAATCCTGTTTTCCTGGTTTTGTCTACTCAGCACGCTAGAATCTCTTCTCTGAATGTCAGGTATTGTCCAGATATATACAGAACAGCAATAAAAGTGTTGTTGTTGTTTTTTAACTTGAAACTTTAGGGAGACAACAAGAAATTAGCTGAAAATATCTGAACTCATAGTCTGAAATAAGATCTATGCAATTACTTACATACACAAAAAATTATAGTACAAAATGCTTTCTGATATTTTTTTCCATTCTCTTCATTAATAAACTACGAATGGCTCTTAAATAGTATGGTTGATACCCTGCTTTGTTAGAACAATTTTGTTTAGTCAAATAGTAGTGATCTGTTTTTTTTTTTTTTTTTGTCATTTCTATATTTGCATTCCCAGAATTCCTTCTCCTTTTTTGATAATGACTTCTACTTTTGAGGAGCCACCCCTCTCTCACTCTTAGACAATGTCATTCAAGTGGGACTAACTTTATCCTCTTGTTTCAAGGTTGCTGAGATAATCTGGACATGAGCTATCAGAGCATGGCATCTCCTGGCTACCAGCGTCATTCTTGGGCCTTTTATTAGAATCATCAGGAAGGGGGCACTCTCCTTCTTCAAGTAACATGTTAGCCCGGAGCCTCAGGGAGTCATATTCGATACCAGATGGAGAGAGCCTGCTGAGCAAATTTGAGGAGAGAGTGAGGCCTGAAAACACCATTTGGCCAGAAGCCTGATGTACTGCTAGATTTTTTTCAGAAGTAAATAAATGTTATTTGTTTTTAATATAAACTAGCAGAGTTGGATTTTGTAATTTGAATCTGAAAGAGTCACGATTACAACATGGTATGAGGCAGACATAGTTATCTTCATTTAACTGTATTTTGAGTAGTTTCAATAACTCAGTAAGAAGTATGGAACTAGGTATTGGCTTAGGCCAAATTATAACTTTTTTGAAATCATAACTGTGATTTTTGTTCTGCTCAGAAACACATATCTGCTAAGCTATGATGAGCTTTTTGATATCTGTGACTGCTACTTCAGCTGACGTATAAGAGAATAATATTTCTATAACATAGCACTTGTGCTATAATTAATTTTAGTACTTTATCATGCCACTTCTGTTTAAAATTAAAGTGGAGGTCCTAGTCAGTAGAATAAGGCAAGAAAACACAAATACAAGGCATAAAGGAACTCTCTTGTGGCAAGAAGAAACTCTCTTTATTCACAGATGACATGATCATGTATGCAGGACACTGTAAGGAAGAAAAAAGCTGATGAATAAGTTAGAAAAAGTTGCAGAAAACAAAGGTATTTTATCGACTTTTTTTTTTTACAGATTAGTAACACACAATTAGAGAATGACATAAATGACAATTTACAATCACATTAAACAATACCAAAGTACTTAGGGATATTTAGTAAAATATACGAGACTTGTACAATAAAAGCTACAAAATATTGCTGAAAGAAATTAAGGCCTTCACAAATGGGGGCATATACCATGCCCATGTATTAGAAGACTAAATATTATGGAGATGTCAATTCCTTTCAAATTGATGTGTACATTTATTATAATGTCAATCAAATTCCCAGCAGGCTTTTTCTGTAGACATTAACAAATTATATTTAAAATGTTTTGGGGAATACAGAGACCTAGAATAGCTGAAATAATTTTAATTTGATAAAAGAGGAAAGAATGTAGAGGACTTACACTACCTGTTTTCAAGATTTACTGTAAAACTATAGCAGTTAAAAAATCATGCTACTGGCATAGAAATAGACATATAAATCAACAGAACAGAGTCCAGACATCAACCAACTCATACACAATCAATTGATTTTTGACAAAGGCACCACAGTAATTCAATGTGTACAGGATAGTCATTACAAGAAATGTTACTGAAAGAACCACTTATGTACACAGGAAAAAGTGAATCATGATGTTTACCTTACAGTTTATCCAAAAGGGTAACTTGAAATGGAGCATGGTCCTAAATATAAAAACTAAAACTCATGCACTTCTGGTTTGTTCATTACACATTGTACCAAAATATAGCTCTGTAACACATAAATACATAGAATCATCATATGCAAACTAAAAATGACAAAAAAATTAATTTAAAAACTTTAAAATGACGAAAAAATAAAAAATTGGAGACTATTGGCCTGGAGATTTAAAATTTAAAAACAGAAACATAAAAATGTTAAAACTATAAAACATCAAGAAAAAATTCATTGAAAAGAAAAACACTCTACAATTTTAGGAGAACACTTCTTAAATGACACAAAAAACATAAAAGACAAAAATGATACAAACTGGACTTCATCAAAATTAAAAATATCTTCACTTTGAAAGATACCATTAGGTAAATGAAAAGACAAGTCTCATACTGAGAGGAAGTATTTTTAGTAATCGTGGCCCTAACATACATTGAAAGACCTTCCTGCATAGTCTTTGAAAGTAGTTCTTTTCACTCCTTCCAACAGAGTAGTCAGGCCTTAATGCCTAAGTTATGGGCTCTCTTTCACTTCTGGTGTCCAAAAAGTAGTAAAGTGATGTTTTGTGTTTTAGGGCAAAAAATAAATAAAATAAAATAACATAAAATAAATAAATAAATAAATAAATAAATAAATAAAAGTTGAGAAGTGGTATCTTAAAGGCATACCTTAATCAGTCTTTCCTTACAAAAGTCTAGGTCAGTTGAAGAAAAAGCAAAACTTAGCTTGATAGTCCAAAAGTCATACACATGCTTCTGAGGTTTAGGTTCTGGCTTTAACGTAGGTTAGAGAACCTCTAAGTACAAGATTGGCAAAGAAGGGATGGAAGCTCGAATATGTTAACACATATTTTAGTGTCCTACGCAAACAATGGTATAAATCCAGGTAAGCATAATTCCTTCTTCTGGAGAAATAACAGAATGGAGGGAAAAAAAAGAGAAGAGGGCAAGCATGTTCATTAGTTTCCAGGAATAATCAAGAGCAATTTATGCAGCCACAGAGGCTTGGGACCCACTTACAACCCTAGGCAAGAGAAAATGACAAATACTAAATTTTCACCAACCTTGAAAAGTGATTATACAACCAGGATTTAATGTGATTTAGAAAAATAACTTTCTCTCTTACACTAAAAATGTTAAGGAAAATATTAAAATCTTGCCATTCTTCAAGAAAATTTTCACAAGGTATTAACTGTCATCATTTTTTAAAATTACTTTATTGAGATTGAATACAAAAGCTGTACATATTTAATGTATGCAACTTGATGAGTTTGGGAATATGTACAGTTACACATAACTTAATAGTGTGGATATGTTCTAAGAAATGTGTTGTTAGGTGATTTTGTCATTATGTGGACATTGTAGAGTGTACTTATACGAACCTGGACAGTATAATCTACTACATATGTAGGCTATATGGTATAACCTATTGCTGTTAGGCTTCACATCTGTACAGCATGTTACCATATTGAATACTACCAGCAACTATAAAACAATGGTAAGTCTTTGCATATCTAATCATAAGGTACAATAAATAATTATAAAATATTTAAAATGGTACAACTGTTTAGTATACCTACCATGAATGGAGCTTGCAGGACTAGAAGTTTCTCTGAGTCAATGAATGAAGAGGGAGTAATATGAAGGCCTAGGAGAATACCGTATACTACTCTACACTTTATAAACATGATACACCCAAGGGCTACACTAAATTTATTTTAAAATTTCTATCTTCAATAATAAATTAATCTAGCTTACTGTTGCTTTTTTACTTTATACATATTTTATTTTTTTAACTTCTTTTTTTGAAATAGTACATTTTAAAACAGCTTTTGTGAATCTGTACAAAAATATTTTTGTTTATATTCTTATTCTATAAGAATTTTTCTATTTGTAAATTTTTAGATTTTTTTTTTTCACTCTAAACTTTTTTGTTAAAAACTAAGATGCAAACATATACCTTAGCCTAGACCCACATAGGGTAAGGATCGTCAAAATGTCACTAGGTTGTAAAGCATTTTTCAGATTTATTATAATCTTATAGCACCACTGTTGTATATGCCATCTATTGTTGACCAAAACACCATTATTCAGCTGACTTTATACATGTTGAAACCATCACAATCTATGCCATAAATATATCCATCACATGACAAAGTTTCTTCCCACTTGCTCTATTTATTATTATTATTATTTGTAATAAGAACACAACATAGCAAAATCCATGGATGCTCAAGTCCTGCAGTGGGCCTTGCAGAACCCTCAGACACAAAAAATCAGCCCTTCATATCTATTTCTGCGTGCCACGAATAATACTGTATTTTGGATCAGGGATTTGTTGAATTTGTGGATGCAGAACTCATGGATATGGAAGGCAGACCGGATGTACCATTTTCTTTATCCATACATCAGTTGATGGACACAGGTTGCTTTCATGTCTTGTCTATTGCAAGTAATGCTGCACTGAACATGGGAGAGCAGATAACTCCTTAAGCTCCTGTTTTCAATTCTTTTGGATATGTACCCAGACAAGGGATTGTGGGATCATATGGTAATTTTATTTTTTAAAAAATTTTTGAGGAAACTCCATACTGCAACAATTTACATTCCCACCAACAGTGTTCCCTTTGCTCTATATTCTTGCCAACACATGTCTTTTGTTTTGCTTTGGTTTTGGTTTTGGTTGTTTGTTTTTGATAGTAGCCATTCTAGCAGGTATCAGGTCATATCTCATGTGGTTTTGACTTTTATTTCCCTGATGTTAGTGATGTTGATGACCTTTTCCTATACCTGTTGGTCAATTGTATGACTTTTGAGAAATGTCTATAAGTTCCTTTGCCCATTTTTAAATCAGATTATTTATTTATTTTGCTATTGAGTTGTAGGGGTTCCTTATATTTTGGATAATAACTCTTTATCAAATACATGGTCTGGAAATATTTTCTTCCATTCCACAGTTTGCCTTTTCATTTTGTTGATTGTGTTCTTCACCATGAAGAAGCTTTATAGTTCCATGCAATCATGGTTGTCTGTTTTTGTTTCATTGCCTGTGCTTTTGGTGTCATGTCCAATAAGTCATTGCCAAACCCAGTGTCAAGAAGCTTCTATCCTATGTTTTCTACTAGAAGTTGTATAGTTTCAGGTCTTATGTTTAAGTCCCTGTTCCACTTTGAGTTGATTTTTGTATCTGATGTAATGGCCTAATTTTATTCTTCTGCATATGGATACCCAATTTTCCCAGCACCATTTATTGAAGAGGCTTTCCTTCCCCATTGTGTATTCATGGCATTCTTGTCAAACATTGGTTGAATTTTTGTGCATGACTTCATTTCTGGCACTTTATCCTGCTCCACTGGTCTGTATGTCTGTTTCTATGCCAGTACTACACCGTTTTGATTACTGTAGCTTTGTACTAAGTTTTAAGATCAGGAAGTGTGATGTATCCAGCTTTGTTTTTTCTCAAAATTGCTTTGCTGATTCGTGGTCTTTGTGGTTTCAGATGAATTTTAAGATTTTATTCTATTGCTGTAAAAGTTGCCATTGGGATTTTGATAGCGATTACATTGAACCTGTAAATTGCTTTGGGAATTATGGTTATTTTAACAGTATTAATTCTTCCAATACATGAAGATAGAATATGTTTCCATTTATTTGTGTGTACTTTAATTTCTTTTATAAACATTTTATACATTTTAATATATATTTAATCAATTCCTATTTTATTAATTTAAATTGATTTAAATTATATATTTAAATCAATTCCTATTTTATTAATTTTGATGCTATTTTAAATACCATTGTTTTTGTATTTTCCTTTTCAGATTGCTTATTGTTAGTGCATAGAAACATGACTGAGTTATTTTGATCTTGAGTCCTACAACTTTACTAAATTCTAACAAGTTTTTTTGTGGGGAATCTTTGGGGTTTTCTATGTATAATATGTAATCTGAAAATAGAGAAAATTTTTGTTCCTTCTGTCTAATTTGGTTGCCTTTTATTTCTTTTTCTTGCCTAATTGCTCTATGACTTTTAGTATTATGACAAACAGAAGTGGTGAGAGTCAGTATTTTTGCCTTGTACCAGATCTTATAAGAAGAAGTTTTAAGTTTCTCACCTTTAAGTGTGATGTTAGGTGTGGGCTTTTCATTTGCAGTCTTTATGGTTTTCAATTAAATTTTTCTATACCCAATTTATTGAGGTTGTTTCATCATATAAGAATGTTGGGCCGGGCACGGTGGCTCAAGCCTGTAATCCCAGCACTTTAGGAGGCCGAGACGGGCGGATCACGAGGTCAGGAGATCGAGACCATCCTGGCTAACATGGTGAAACCCCATCTCTACTAAAAATACAAAAAATTAGCCGGGCGAGGTGGCGGGCGCCTCTAGTCCCAGCTACTCGGGAGGCTGAGGCTGGAGAATGGCGTGAATCCGGGAGGCAGAGCTTGCAGTGAGCCGAGATCGCACCACTGCACTCCAGCCTGGGCGACAGAGCGAGACTCCGTCTCAAAAAACAAAAAAAAAGAATGTTGAATTTTGTCAAATTGTTTTTTCTGCATCTCCAGATGATCATAGAATTTTATTCTTTATTCTTTTAATGTAGTGTATCATATTTGTTAATTTGTATATGATGAATCATCCTTGCATCCCAGGATAACTTCCATTTGGTCATGACATATGATCTTTTTAATATACTATTATATTTGGTTTGCTAATATTTTGCTGTGGATTTTTGTATCCCTTTTCATCAGTGATATTGGCCCCTAGTTTTCTTTCCTTGTGATATCCTTGTCTGATGTTGTTATGGTAATGTTGACCTCATGAATTTGGATGGTTTCCTCTTCTATTTTTTGGAAGAGTTTAAGATGGACTGGTAGTAAATGTTTTTGAAATGTTTGGCAGAATTTAAATGTAAAGTCGTCTGAACCTAGTCTGTTCTTTATTGGGAGGTTTGTGGTTGTGTACTCAATCTCTTCTCTTTTAATTGATCTGTTCAGCTCCCTATTATTTCTTGATTTAGTCTTACTAGGTTGTAGGTTTCTAGGAATTTATCTATTTCTTCAAGGTTGTTCATTTGTTGGTGTATAATTATTCATAGCAGTCCCTCCTGATCTTTTTTATTTGTCATTGGTCATAATGACTCCCATTCAATTTCTGATTCTATTTGAATCTATACTCTTTTCCTTAGTCTAAGTATTTTGTCAATTTTGTTTATCTTTTCAAGAAACAGGCTCTTAGTTTTATGCATGTTTTTCTATTGTCATTCTTACTTTCATTTTATTTATCTTTGCTCTAATTTTTGTTATTTCATATCTTCTGCTAACTTTGGACTTTGTATGCTCTACATTTTCTAGTTTTTTTTAGCTGTAATATTAGGTTGTTTATTTGAAGTCCTTCTTTCATGGAGGCACTTGCCAGTTTAAACTTCTTTTAATATGGATTTTGAAGTTTTGGCATGGTGGGTCTTATTTTTATTTGTCTCTGGACATATTCAATTTTCCTTTTGATTTCTTCTATTATCCAGTGGCTGTTCAAGTGTGTTGTATAATTTCCAAGAATCTGTGAAGTTTTTCACTTTATTTTTGTTACTCATTTTCAGTTTAATTTTAATGTGGTCAGAAAAGAGACTTGAAATTATTCAAACTTTCTTCAGCATATTAAAACTTGCTTTGTAACCCATGTGTAATCCATCTTGGAGTGTTACTTGTGCACTTGAGAAGAATGTATATTTTGCTTCCATTGGGTGAAATGTTCTGTATATGTTGTCTGTTAGGTTCATTTGATCTAAAGTGTTGTAACATCTTGCTGTCTTCTTATCGACACTCTGTCTGGATCTGTATGTTATTATAGGTAAAGTATTAAAGTTTCCTACTATTATCTTATGGATAAATTTTTGATCCTTTAGACATGTCAATATTTGCATATTTACATCCTCTGATGTTGGCAACACACATATATGTATACATATACACATAAACACATATATATGAACACACAAAATAATTCATGTATGTTCCCATGAATTTATTATTTTATTATTATGTAATGATCTTTTGTGTTTCTGGTGAACAGTTTTCTTATAATTCTACTTTTCTGACATGCCTATAGCCAGCCTGATCTGCTTAGGTTATCATTTACATAAAATATTTCTGCATTCCCTCACTTTCAGCCAATGTGTATCTTTTTTTGTTGTTTTTTTTTTTTTTTAAGATAGAGTCTTGCTCTGTCACCAGCCTGGAGTGCAGTGGTGCCATCTCAGCTCACTGCAACCTGTGCCTCCGGGGTTCAAGGGATTCTCCTGCCTCAGCCTCCCAAGTAGCTGGGATTACAGGTGCGTGGCACCATACCCAGTTAACTTTTGTATTTTTAGTAGAGACGGATTTCACCATGGTGGCCAGGATTGTCTCCATCTCTTGACCTTGTGATCTGCCCACGTCGGCCTCTCAAAGTGCTGGGATTACAGGTGTGAGCTACCACACCTGGCCAAGATGTGTATCTTTAAATCTAAATGTGTCTCTTGTAGATAGCATAGAGTTGGGTTTTATCGTTTTCTTAATTTAGCCACTCTAAATTAAGCCACTCTAAATTAAATAATCTATCTATTATTTTTATTGGTGAGATTAATAAATTTACATTTAAAGTAATAAATCATACTATCATCATTTAGTTGTTTTCTGTCTTGTAGTTCTTTTTTTCCCCTCTTATTATCATTTTATGTAATATAATCACTTTTTGTAGTGACATACTTTGATTCTTTTCTTTTGTGTCTGTGTCTACTATATGTTTTTTCATTGTAGTTACCATGAAACTTATGTAAAATTTTAATATTTATAACAGTTTATTTTAAGCTGATAGCAGCAACTTAGAGCATATACACAAACTACACTCTTAGTCCTCCACACACACTTTATGTTATTGATGGGTATACTTCTTTTTATACTGTGTATCCATCAACACATTTTTATAGTTATAGTTGTTTTAATACCTCTTTTAATTTTATGGTATAATTAAAAGGCATTTCTGGACCACCATTATAGTAATAATTATATTATAACATTATTCAATATATAAAACTCTATATGTTTACTTTATCAGTGAGGTTTATACTCTCATATGTTTTCATGTTGCTGTTTTTTTGTTGTTGTTGTTGGTACTGTATTTTAACTTGAAAAACTTCCTTTATCACTTCTTCAAAGGCAAGTATAGTTGTAATGAACTTCCTCCATTTTTGTTTGTTTGGAAAAGTCTTTATCTCTCCTTTATTTTTAAAGGACAGTTTTTGCCAGGTATACTATTCTTGATTGAAAGATTTTCTTTTTTTTTTTTTCCTTTTATAGTACTGTGAATATATCATTCTACTTTTTTCTGGCCTGGCAGGTTTCTGCTGAGTAATCTGCTGATGATCTCATTAGATTTCCTCTGTATGTGACAAGTTGCTATTCTCTTGCTGTTTCCAAAATTCTCTCTTCATCTTTGACTTTCGACAATTTTATACGTATCAATGTAGATCTCTTTACATTTAATCTACTTTGGGTCCTTTGGATTCCATAAATATTTATGTCTATTTTCTCCCCAGTTTTGAAAAAAGTTCAGCTACTATTTCTTTAAATACATTTTTTGCTTATTTTTTTTCTCCTTCTTGGAATTTCATAATTGTATATTGGCTCACATGATGATGTCCCATAAGTCCCATCTGCTTTATTCACTCTTTACTATTCTTTTACCCTCATTGTTTTTCTGCCAAGGTGATTTCAAGTGGCATATATTTGGGTTTACTGATGATTTTGTTCCACTGATTCTGCTGTTGAAGCTCTCAATTAAACCTCTCTATTAAGCTATTATTTTATTGTCATTGTTTTTCTGCCCAGATTATTTCAACTGGCCTATATTTTGGTTTACTGATGATTCTGTTCAACTGATTCTGCTGTTGAAGCTCTCTATTAAATTTTTCAGTTCAGTCATTATGTTCTTCAGATCTAATTTTTTTATGGTTGCTGTCTCTTTGTTGAACTTCTAATTTTGTTCATGTATTATTTTCCTGATATTTTGAAGTTGTCTGTCTGCATTTTCTTGCATCTCATCGAGCTTCTTTAAAGGGATTATTTTGAATTTTTTTTTCCTTTCTGTCAGGAAGTTTATAGGTCTCTATTTCTTTAGGGCTGATTACTAGAGTTTTATTTTATTTAACTTTGGTGGCATCATGATTCCCTGATTACTCATGACCTGGTGTCTCCACATTAGAGGGGAGATGTGAGTAATGTGAAACTGTTCTTCTTACTCTTTTCAACATATGTCATCTCTCTTTCTGTGCTCTAATAGAGCACTGTGACCTCTTACTGGGTTCCAAAGCTTTCCTGGAGATATTTTTATCCTTACGTGGTCATTAATTTGTGTTTTGTGGAGGCATGGGGGCTGGAAATTCTTACTTTGACTTCTTGCTGATGTTACTCCTGTAATCATTTCAGAATTCAATCTGAGCATTACCTTTTTGTATAAAAACATCTCAATAACTTTAAGACAATTACAAAAGTCCATAGTTTGGTTACAGTAGGTAGCCATGAACAGAGAGGAGAGTCCCTCCAACCCCACCACCAGAAATGTCAGGCAACCATCATGTGATGGTCAGGCTGTTATTAAACTGTCTCTCTAAAATAATAATTGTCCACAGTCAGTACCAGGGAAAGGCAGCCTCCCAATCAGTAGAAAAAACTTGAAACATGATCAGCAGCTTCCTGATAAGATCTCACGAGTTGGGCAAGTTGGCTCAAGCATGTGCATTAAGAGGCTAAATGGTGGACTTTAACTGATATATGCCCTTCTAGGAACATTCAACGGGGAAGAGAAGAATGTGGCAAGGGAGCACATGTACAACTCCAGTAAACATACTGTGCATGTGCCCCCTCCTAAGTGCTAGCCGGCCACCACACATACAGAAAGTCCACCTCAAGGGAAGAATTATGGGAAAAGAAATGCAAGATTCCAGAGGCATGTCAACACATAAAACCTGAAGTCAAAGGTCAAATCACATACTTGTTCTCAAGTTGCCTGTTGGCCCTCTTCCAAGTGTACTTTACTTTTCTTCATTCCTGTCCTAAAACGTTTTAATAAACTTTCCCTTGTGCTCTAAAACTTGCCTTGGTTTCTCACTCTGCCTTCTGCCCTTCAGCTGAATTCTTTCTTCTAAGGAGGCAACAATTGAGCTTGCAGCAGATGTGTACAAACTGATCCCTAACAGTTTGACCAAAACACCTTACATGATCTGGCACTTATTTATTTCACTATGCTTATTCATAATCTTCTTTCACTTGATTTCAGTCCGTTAAAGCATAGCATCTTTTAAAAATTTCTTTATACATGTCATATTTTATTCTACCTTAAGGAGATCTTACATTATGTTGCTCGCATCTGGAGAGTTCCTACTTCCCCCATCTTTATCAACTTAACTTCCAAGTTATCCTTCAGTCTTCAGCTTATAGTCATTTCTTTAAAGAATCCCAAGGTATGGCATATTGTACATCCTCAACAAATTCTAGTAAATCAATGAATAGATAAATAAAATTTTCCTCCAAATTTTCTAGTTTTGATGAAATACTTCTGATATTTACTCTCATTGTACTTTATATTTTTTATAATTATTACCATGATAATTACTCAGTTGTGAAATGAGCTGTTTAATGTATACATCTCTTGCTTTATTACGAGCTCTATGAATGTAGGGGCCATGTTGGTGTTATTCATGATATTATTCCCAGTTTGAGTAAATATCTGTCCAATGAAATATATCAAACATAGAATGGAGATAAAGCTTTCATAATAAAGGCTCTAACATGACATATAGCCACAATTCGACAAACATGGAAAAACTCCAAGAATACAGAGATTTTCTAAAAGTGTTAGAAATTTTTACCAATAGCAGAACACTAATACATTTTTAATGTGATTTTTTTTTTTTTTTTTTTTTTTTTTTTTTTTTTTGAGACAGAGTCTTGCTCTGTCACCCAGACTGGAGTGCAATGGCGCAATCTCAGCTCACTGCAACCTCTGCCTCCCAGGTTCAAGTGATTCTCCTACCTCAGCCTCCTGAGTAGCTACGACTCCAAGCATGTGCCACCATGCCCAGCTAATTTTTTGTATTATTAGTAGAGATGGGGTTTCACTGTATTAGCCAGGATGGTCTTGATCCTCTGACCTCATGATCTACCTGCCTCGGCCTCCCAAAGTGCTGGGAATACAGGCATGAGCCACCGTGCCTGGCCAATGTGACTTTTAAAATAATTTATCATCTCAAAATATAGCACATGGTAGTAATAATAATGGTTATGTGAACCTAATTATGTCTTATTTAAACATTGAAATCTGGTTGGTGAAGTAGAAGCTGTATGAATCATAGATGAGAATGGACATGTCAGGACTTAATCTTTTTTCTGCTCTAACGTGTTGAATATCCTTCATGTAATAGGATGTGTTAATTGAGGACTTTTCCTTCTGTCTGAAGCCTCATTAGTGAGAATAACAGATGACAACATAGGTGCTAGACATATTTACAGGACTTGGTACAGCAGCAAAATTGGTTTTCTGACCTTACCCCTCAACCTCCAGCCTATATATTAAAAAAAAAACAAAAAAGCCAAAGACTGATGGGAGAAAAGTTTAGAAATTTGTGTGTTTGTTAAAAAGTTGTGATTCTGTGCATTTTTTCTCTCAAGCCAAATGAGAAAATCTTAGAAACAACATAAAGTGAATATGTTGGCCCGAAGCAAGACCTGACATTTGACCCCCTTGGTGGAAAACTATTAAGCAAATGAAAACTGTAGACTTGCTTTATATGAAACCAAAATAAATAAGAAAAATATTCACAGAAATCATCAATCTATCTGCCCAGGAGTTTAATGGTAGAGTGCAATAAGTTGATGCTCTTGCCTGGGATGGCAAAATATGACTGGCTGGACCTGTCTAAGGAAGAAAAGTGGAGAAAAAGGGTCACAATCAGAACAACTAGCACTTAGAGAATTGAGTGGAGCAAAGTGTTTTCATTTATGCCTCTGACAACAGCCATGTTGCAACCGTCTTGTAAACTTCCTCCTAACCTCCACAACAAGAAGATATAGCCTACTATGACAATACAGCCTGAAGAGAACAGTCTGACCCCGCTGATTCCCCCAAACTGAAGCCAAATGGAAGTAAAAAATGATATATTCATGTGATATCAAATATTGCCTGGGAAGAATAATGAACTCATAAAAGCACTCCAAGAGAGAAGCAGCATTTGGACATTTGCACAAGAGAGGGAATGAATAGCGAATCTTAACAGCACCAGTCTAGTAAGACCCTTTCTTTCCTCCTTCCTTCTGCCGCTATCCCGGAGTAAAAGTAGCTTAATAAGTAGTAGGAGTTTTGAAAGAACAAGATCTAGAAATATATGCAAAGACACCACAGACATTTTCTGTCAAGGCTTCTGAGTCTACATGAAACTTAAAATGAGAAGAGAGAAACTTTGAATTAAAAGAGTTAAGTTTTGTATTAGAACGCCTAATCCCTTTGTAACATGAAAATTTTATTTTTAACTGATAAAAGTGACAGAGAAAACTATGATTTTTTTCACTATATCATAGACAAGTCTGGAATACAGTTCTAACTGGGCTCGACTGAAGTAATTCTCTGATAACACTCTACGTAATATAGCCGGTTAAATAAACAAATTACATGATTCTGAAGGAATTTTCCTCTTTGTGATGCTACATTCTTCAAGCTAGGAAGCAGACATGCAAAATAGGCACTGTCAATCTCAGATGCTGTGTGTGTGTGTGTGTGTGAGTGTGTGTGTGTGTGTGTGTAATTGAAAACTAATAGTGGAAAGACAAGGTTCTGAGAAGAATTCATTTGGGTAAAGGGGGCACAAGAGACAACTTTCAGAGGCAACAGCGGCTAACTTCAGAGAAGAAAGGTCCAATTTTCAGTATCAGGTGTATAAGTTCAGTCAGTGTGTGTGCCTAACAGGGCTGGTATTATATTTTTCCCCATTGGAAGAGCACAAGATAATTATTTATGTCTACCTCACCTCTAAACATAATGATCTTATTCTAGAGAGACTGTAAAGTATCTAATATCCTTTAACAAATTTTCTGCTTATATTAAAAAGAGCTGGTTTCCATGGCTTTTCACTAAGAATTCTGATAAACACAGAGGGAAATGCAGGGATTATTTAAATGTCTGTTCTATATTTTGCAAAGAAAATACTGTGTGTATCATATATGTATGGTCCTAGGGCCAGAAACTTTAAAAGGGGAAATGATTCAAGAGAATCTATTGGACCCCTGAAACTAATTTAATAACTATAATAAAAGTTGAAAGGAAACAATGATGTCAGTACCAGAAGAGATGTATGTAAACTTGATCACTATGAGAAATCAAATTGATTAGGAGCACATAGTTTTTTCTCCAAAACAGAAATGCTAGATAAGGAAAAAGACAAAAATATTCCTAAGAGAGAGGGGAGGAGAAGGAAAGAAGGAAGGGTTGGGGGGGGGGGATATGGGAGAAAGAAAGAAACCCAAGAGGCAGAGAAAAAAAGAGAACTCAAAGCCAAAGTAAGGAATAGAAGCAACCCATGGTGGTAGCAGAAACAGATTTTTGTCTGTCAGGTTTTATTTTTTCAATGCTGCCAGAAGCTGAGTGCAGTAGAACTGCACATGAGAGTAATATCTCAGACAGTTTGGCAGAAGACACAAGACTCTTGGATCAGAAACTCCTGGGTGAGAGACATGGCATAGCAAGTAGCATGATAGTTATGTTTGCATTGATTCTCCTTGCCTCCCAAGTACCATGTGTATAATGTGGAGGCACATTCCAGTGGATCTTGTACGCACAGTGAATTAGAATTACAGCAATGGAACCCTGAACACAGGAAACTTCCAATTTAGTAAGGGGCTGCTAGCATACTTGCCTAGGCTTTGCCCTGATGGCGAGTATTCTCTTTGTTATCCATCCAGGAAACAATCTGTCCTTTTCCTAGGCAAAAGATACTATTTGTATTATTCATGCCTGTTTCTTATTAAAAACATATACACATGCACATAGGAAGACAGTTTGTAACAATGCTAGCCATATTTCTTTTCAGAAAACACGTGAAGCACAATATAAAGAATTTTCTCCCAATTATATCAGAAGTCACAAAGGACTAGATACATCTCACTTGAGTCATTTTGCCTTGGCCATCTCTCTCACTATGAGGTCAGTGTCAACACACAAAAAATTCTGCCCACTGGTCCAGAAATGCAGGATAGAACTTATTTATCTAATCTTTGTGGTGGATGATAAAGGAGGTACCCAAGGGAAACTGAAACTCTAATTAGATTAGACATAGCTAAAGAGAGAATTAGGGAATCAGAAGATATAAGCTAGGAGAAAGTAGCAAAGAAGATTTAGTAATGAAAAGTGCAGCAGGAAACTCAGGATAAAATATAAAAATCTATATAAATAATATAAATCTAGGCTGGGCACGGTGGCTCAAGCCTGTAATCCCAGCACTTTGGGAGGCTGAGACAGGGGGATCACGAGGTCAGGAGATCGAGACCATCCTGGCTAACATGGTGAAACCCCATCTCTACTAAAAAGATAATACAAAAAACTGGCCAGGTGAGGTGGCGGGTGCCTGTAGTCCCAGCTACTCAGGAGGCTGAGGCAAGAGAATGGCATAAACCCAGGAGGCGGAGCTTGCAGTGAGCTGAGATCCGGCCACTGCGCTCCAGTCTGGGTGACAGAGCGAGACTCCATCTCAAAAAATATATATATATATTAATAATAATAATATAAATCTAAAGGAGAAAAAATAGAACCAATGGAAAATGGCAATATGTAAAGAGAAAATAACAGAAATTTTCTTATAAAGACAGGTATCTTCACTTTAAAAAGAAAAACTAAATCGTTAGCTTGATAATTTTATAATGAAACTGTGGAATATTAAAGATAAAGAGAAAATCTTAAAGAATATGAGATAATATAATAATCTCTAGAATCCTCTAGAATTTAGAAATTACTATTTAAAAGCTTCAAATTGCTGGGATAAAAAAAAAACTATTCACCTAGAATTCTATATCCATCCAAACTAAAAAATAAAAAATAAAATGAAGAATAAGAGTGTTACTTACTCATAAACTATCACTGAGAGGTTTACTTTAGCAACAGAAGAATTGAAATCTGAATAAAGAGTGAAACATGAAAAGCAATGGTAAACAAACAACTCAATAAATTAGCTTGGTAAAGCTGTTAACTATGAAAACAAAACAGGCTGGGCATGGTGGCTCACACCTGTAATCCCAATACTTTGGGAGCCTGAGGCGGGTGGATCACCTGAGGTCAGGAGTTTGAGACCAGCATGGCCAACATGGTGAAACCGTGTCTCTACTAAAAATACAAAAAAAAAATTAGCTGGACATGGTGGCAGGTACATTTAATCTCAGCTACTTGGAAGGCTGAAACAGGAGAATTGCTTGAACCTGGGGGTGGAAGTTGTAGTGAGCCAAGATCATGCCACTGCACTCCAGCTTGGGCGACAGAGTGAGACTCTGTCTCAAAAAACAAAAACAAAACCCTAATTTTGTTGGTTTTCATGACAATATTGAATGAAATTACTCAACAGACACATAGGTGATATAGCGGAACTTGGAGTTTACAGCTAAAATATTTGAAGTTCCTTTACTTGGTAGGATGGAGGATAGAAATATTAATAATTTATTATTCTTGTATGTAAGTTCCAAACAGTAGTTGGTTTGTTTGTATCCTGCAGTAACTACAGCACTGAAAATGATCTCTGCCATGTATTTTGTTTGTTTTGTTTAGTAATGACTGTGGCTTCATACATTTTTGCTTTGTTTTTCCCTTTTTTGTGGATAAACTTTTAACTTATGCCAGTTTTAGGTTTGCAGGACTATTACAAAGATATTGCAAACAGTTTCTATATATCCCACACCCGGTTCCTCTATTATTAACATCTTACCTTAATGTAATACATTTGTTACACATATTGCATAAATACTGATACATCATTAGTTAGTAAAGTCCATACTTTACTTCAATTTCCTTGGTTTTCTCCTATTCTTTTTTTTCTCTTCCTGTATCCCACTTAGTTTACCACATTAAATTTAGGTTTCAGCTTTTCTTAGGTTCCTCTTGGTTGTGACAATTTTGCACAATTTTCTTGTTTCTAATAATCTTTTCAAAACTTCTGTTTTGAAAAGTATTAGTCAGGTAGTTTTTGTAGAACATCTTCCAATTAGAATTTGCCTCATGTCTTGCTCCTGATTCGACTAGAGTGATATGTTTGGTTGACAAAGACCACAGAAGAAAAGTGCCATTTTTATCACATCATATCAAGAGTATAATGATATAGGACTTGTTGTTACTAACCTTGATCACCAGGTAGTGTTTGTCAATTTCTTTCCCTGTAAAGTTGTTTTCTCCCTTTCATGCTGTATTCTTTTTTAAGGAAAGTTGTTATGCACAGCCCACATTTTAGAAGTAGGGTTGTTTATAACTTCAGTTTTATAAAAGATATCCCTCCTCATTTAAAAAATTTTTAATACAGAAGAATATAAAGAGGAAAGTAAATGTAACAGTTTTAAATGCAATGAGTATTTTGGAAAATATCATTTTATACATTTCTATATTCATACACAAATACATATACACAGATATGCTCACATGGCACATTCAAACATATAGTTTTACACGTAAGGAACCACGCTACAATAACTGTATTTTACATTTTTATATACCCTTTTTGAATGCAGATTTCCTTCCTTCCTTCCTTCCTTCCTTCCTTTTTTCTTTTTTTTCCTTCCCTCCCTCTCACCCTCCCACCCTCCCTCCCTCCCTATTTTTGGCTTACATGCAACCTTCTTTCCTAGTACAACCTTTCTTCTAGCCTCAAAACCAATATTTGCAAGCTGTCATGCATCCTTTTGTAGCTACTCTATATTTATGCATTAAGATGCAATTATATATGTCATTTTTTTAAAAAGGAGCGATTATATTCTATACTTCTCTATGTCCAGCTTAGAGAGGCAGTAGAGTTTAGTTGTTAAGAATATAAACTCAGCTGGGCACGGTGGCTCAAGCCTGTAATCCCAGCACTTTGGGAGGCCAAGGTAGGCAGATCACGAGGTCAGGAGACCGAGACCATCCTGGCTAACATGGTGTAACCCCGTCTCTACTAAAAATGAAAAAAAATTAGCCGGGTGTGGTGGCAGTCACCTGTAGTCCCAGCTATTCGGGAGGCTGAGGCAGGAGAATGGCATGAACTAGGGAGGCAGAGCTTGCAGTGAGCCGAGATCGAGCCACTGCACTCCAGCCTGGGGGACAGAGCAAGACTCCATCTCAAAAAAAAAAAAAAAGAATATAAACTCAGACCAAAGACTATTCAAATCCACACATTAATTACCTGAGTGACCTTGGATTAAATTCTCTGTGCCTTAGTTTTGTCATCTTTAAGAAAAGGATAATAGAAATTCTTAACAAGGACATTGACGGACTAAAGGACTTAATAGACATATACGTAAAATGTAAAAGGATTGAACAAATGTTACCTCTTACTGTTTTGTTATGACGATTACGTTTTTCAACCAACAATAGCCTATAAAAATCTCTCAGTCCCTTAATTCGACTAGTAGAGTTGCAACTGCCTAAAATTCTATGTTAGAAACAAAAACCTCATTTTATTCAGTTGTTTCTCTATTGATGAGCATTTGCCTTCTTTGTCATTACAACGTGCTGCAGTGAACATCTTCATTAATGCAGTCCTTTGAACTTGGTCTTTTATTTGTAAAAAAACAGGTTTACAAGAGGAATACTACTGATTTAAAGAGGAATACTACTGAATATATATATATATATTCCTAATGTATTTTGCTAGCATTCTAAAGTTGTAATAATGTCTTAGCAGTAAGGTATGAGAATACACATTTCTACATTTCCCTGTGACCAATAATTTGTATTACTTTTTTATTCTTTGTATGTAAGGAGTATAAAGTGATATCTCAATATAACTTTTATCTTACTTACCTTCCTGTTATAGTGACTGACTCTTGACGTATGTTTGTGGCCACTTGAATTTTCTCTTTTGGGATTTTCTTGTTTATAGCCTTTGCCCATTTATTCATTAAGATGCTGCTCATTGTAAGAGTTATTTGTATATTGCACTCTATCTATCAGAGAGATGACAATTTTTTTCATAATTTTTCTTTTATTTATTAATTTATTTAGAGTAATTTTATTATATAATTTAAAAATACATAATTATGTATTTTTTTCATTTTAAAGTTTCTGAGTTTTCTATTTTGTATTGCCTCTTTATCCATGAATTACTTCAGAATACATTTCTTTTTTTTTTTTTTTGAGACGGAATCTTGCTCAGTCGCCCAGGCTGGAGTGCAGTGGCACGATCTCAGCTCACTGCAAGCCCCGCCTCCCGGGTTCACGCCATTCTCCCGCCTCAGCCTCCCAAGTAGCTGGGACTACAGGCGCCCGCCACCACGCCCGGCTAATTTTTTTTTTGCATTTTTAGTAGAGATTGGGTTTCACCGTGTTAGCCAGGATGGTCTCAATCTCCTGACCTAGTGATCTGCCCGCCTCAGCCTCCCAAAGTGCTGGGATTACAGGCGTGAGCCACTGCGCCTGGCCCAGAATACATTTCTTAATTTCACAGTACTTAAGTTTTTGCAAACTTTTTATTGTTCCATAGTATTTATATTTTTAAATGGCAGTCTTAATCATCTGAATTCATTTTAAAACTAGTAAGTCAGGGGTTCTCAAACTTTGGTGTACATTAAAATGGCCTAGAATATTTTCTGAAGTACAAACTGCTGGACCTGACCTGTCAAATTTCTGTTTCAGTCACTGTGCTGGGCAGACTATTGAGATTTTTAACTAGTTCTTAAGTGATGTTGACCCTACTGGTATAGGGACAAGACTTTGAAAACCACTGTAATAAAGATTCAAAATAGTTTGAAAAATACTGATTAAAAAATAAAATAAAATGAACTTTTAGTAAAGGTTTAGACATAATTATTCCATACTTCTTTCAGGTTTATATATTTAAAAATGACAGATCAATATCTTCTGACTCCCAAGAAGGTAATGACTCAACCATATGACACCCTTTCCTGTGCTTCAGTATAAGAATGACCATTCCAGCAGTTAAATCTGTCCTCAAGTAGAAAGAGTTATGAGTTTCATGTTCATACAGAGACTAGAGAACCAATTTTAATAGATAATTGAGGGTAATTTATGCACTGGGCTGGTGGCTAACCTGAAGTACATTTCTGAGATTTGGGACCTTAAAAATCAAAGAATGTAAAGGAGATTAAGAACCAGTGGAGATAGTTCCTGAAAAAGAATTAGATTACCATTGGGCTTTGAGTCCAGAAAGAGGGATTAATTAAGAATACTTTGGAGTGACTAGAGTTGAAAAAGTGTTAATAATAAGTTGATCAAATCAAAAATAGTTTCTAAATCAAGGAAGAAGGCTGGAGGTTAAAATGACATTTAAGGTTTTTAAATGCAATAATTCAATTAGCAAGTACAAAACCAAAAATATGGCTAGTAAAAAGACACAATGCCCTGCAAAGCTAGCATAATGCACACTTCTGTGCTGCTGATTACATTATGACTCCATAAGTTAAGATGCTTGATTAGTATAATAATTAAGGATTGCAAAACTGGAGTTAATTGCAGTTAGATACCTTGCCTAATGCCAATATATCCAGTAAGCTTTTTAACTGTGTTGAGATTTGTGAGACCAAAACTACTTTGTTCACTATGCCATACTGCCTTAATAAATAGTGTTGTCTACATCTCAAGTGATATAAATTTTTGTAGAAAGCAGGTACTGTTGTTTCTTAGTTAAATAATTTATTAATAATACTGCTGGGGAAACAATGAGTGGCTTTTAGCCTAAGAGAGTGTTTCCCATGTTCCAGTAAACGATCCAGGTGATGATTTGGTTGTTGACAGAGACAAAGCCACATCTGTCATATCACTATTTTGAGACCCATTCTCTAAGCTACTAAAATGTACCTGACTTTAACACAATCTGACTTTTATTTTTAACATTCACATATATTTGTTATTTTGCATTCTAAAAACTCATCATCCTTTTTCTATCTTCATCTGCCTGAAACTTACCCATTTTCTCCCTGTTCTTTTTATGTCATTTGCCACAGTTGATTCGAAACCATTCTCCTTCATTGCCTGCCAGCTGGAACTGTCCTTCAATGTCTAACCCTTTAGATCCTTCCTTCTTTATAAAACACATTGCAGAGTATAATTAAAGTGGGTGCTGTTCTCCTGTATGTTGTCTAACATTTTACTTTGTGCCTGAGAGAGCTATTTATTTTAGCGGGCACAGAATCCTGGGGAATTGGTAGCTCCCAACGAGGGTCAGTAGGCAGCATGAAGAACAGATGACAGCCTGCAATACCTCCTTCGCATTTCTGTAAAGAGATTTGACATTTACAAAGTACTGCATGTTGCCTTTCCCTGTAAATCTCTGAAGACTTCATGAAAATAAAAGGCTTAATGATTTAAATGATTTTAAAAGCATTTGATATGCTTTTAAAAGTGAAAGATAAGCATTGCTGATTAAACCGAAGGATTGTAGGAATGGTGTAACCATGTGTAAGAATATCCAAATGCAGGAATAATACGTATCAGAGAATCTTTGTTTAGAATTGCAATTCCAATGAAGGACCTGAGAATTCTGTTCACGGCAGGTCTCTGTGTCCTGAATAATCAATATAACTCTCTCTACAGTACTCTTAAATCGGGTAGTGTTGAAAGTACCTGAGAGTTCATTATTCTTCCATTTCTCAAATTTGAAAGCAAACTGAAATCCACCCTTAAATAAGAGAAATAAACTTCCTTTAATGATAGAGAACACTTTAAACTAAAGATTCAAATGCATCGCAAAGTTAATCTACCCTTGGGTCTTTTAAATTGTATATACAAATCTGTATGCATTAATAAAAAATGACTTGACTTTATTAATACTGCTTATTTTTAATTTTCTCTTCTAAGCACACATCACAAAAAGGAAATTTTTCTGTAATATTTTCGTCATGCAGTATTTAGGAAAGTGCTCAGGTCAACTAATCTCTTTTCTAGTAAATAGTTTAAGTGAGGAAAAAGTTAATAAATAAAAAGTAAAATTAGCTTTCATGACATTTTAATGTAAAATGCAAGGACAATTGTGATATGAATTAAGTCTCATTTATCCTTCAAGGTAATATAGAGAGCATGGAAAAGCTTCTAAAATAAGGTAGTGCTGAATTTGGTAGGACAAGGGGGAAGTGACCATAAGTTCATGAGTTGGGAGAAATAGCCATTTCGAAGGCATGTTTATTCAGGGAGAATATTGCCAAAAAGACTTTAAGAGAAAGAATGATGGTTCCTTGACTCTGCTTCCATTCTCTTACTCCCTGCCCTAGCTAGTCTCCATCTAAAAAACTCACAAAAGTTAGAGGCCAGGAAAAATTTTAAAATGTGAGCAATCTTTTAAAACTGGCCTTGATAATAAAATCTCATAAGTCACATTATCTATTTAAATTGTTAAATTCTTTAGAATGTCATACAATTTCTGAATTGTAATAGAATATTATGAAATTTATCCTACAAAAAAGAAACTATATAAAATAGACAAATAAATTAGAATAAAATAGTATGAACACTGCTCAATTAAGAAATAGACTGCTGCTATACCTTAGGTGCTTTCTGTATATCCCTTTATGATTGTATCATGCTCCCTCCCCTCAACATTGATCTGCTTTACATGTTTAGTTTTATTGTGTAAAAAATATACTATGTAGCTTGTTTTTGAATTTTATTTTGGTAGACTCATGCTGTATATATTTTGTGATTTTTTTCGTGTTTTTATGATTCATTCATGTTGATGCTTGTATTTGTAATTTATTTTTATTACTCTATATCATTGAATGACATACCACAATTTTTATACATTGTATCATTAACAGATATTTGGGATGTTTCCAGTTTCTAAAATCTATTTTTAATCAAATTTTATTTTATAAGATATGTGAGTCTCTGAAAATGTTGAATAAATAATACAATATACCCTTCACCTAAAATAACTATGTATTTAACATTTTTATATATTTGTATATACTTACTCTCTCTTTCCCCATATTAAAAGTTGTGGGATACCGAAAAACAAATGTGCTTGAAAATAAATTTGTAGCTCACAGATTACACTAAGAACTGTAATAAATCACTGTATATCTCTAGTCTCCTTTAATCTAGAAAAGTTTCCCAATCGTTTGGAACTGTCTCACAATTCTGATTTGGCTGATGGCTTCCTCATGATTACACTGTTACAAAACTTTGTTAAGAAATACTACACAGGTGATGCTGTGTCTCATCAAGTATATCACATAAATAGGTGCACGGTATCAGTTTATCCCCACTACCAGGGATGTTAAATATGATTATTTGATTAAAGTGGTACCTACAAGATTTCTATACTATAGAATTATAGGAATTTAAAATTTACCATTTTACAAACACATGATAATATTTTAAAAAGCAGGAGTCATCAAGGGATACCAAAACCATTGGGTTAGATATCATTAGGAAATCAGATATTTATACAGTTTCCAACTATTAGCCTTCATATTAGTTATTGGTTGTGAAATGGGCAGGTAATTTGATCCCACAGAGAAATTCTAACACAGAAATAATACCATACAGTTAGTCTGACCTTGAGGCAAGAAGAGGTGGACTCTGGACTAGCCTCATGCTAGAAATTAAAATGTGATACCACAAATACATGCTTTAGACATTGTAAAATTAATAATAGGAAATTATAATAATTATGAATAGGTGAAAATTTACATGAAATGGAAAAAATTACTAAAAATAAAAGTATCAAGCTTATATATAAAATTATAAAATATATAAAACTAAGTATAAAATTATATATGTGTAGATATATAACTATATAATAGATATAATTATATACATATTTATGTATATATGGTTTTATACATATATAAACTACACACACACATATATATACGCACATACTAAATTGTATCCACAATTATAAACTAAAACAAATTCTTTAAGTTACAATTTATATAACACTAGCAGCACAAAAAACCCTTTTTTTGGGCCGCTAGTGTTATATAAATTGTAACTTAAAGAATTAACATTGGGCTTTTTTGCTTTTCTCTGATTTCTATTTTGTGCATTTTCGTCTTCATTTTTTTCTTTTTATAATTTTAACTTCTTTGCTATTCTCTTTTTAACCCCTTGAGATGGATATTTAGCTCACTGATTTTCAGCATTCTTTTTTTGTAACATATAATTTTATTAGAGTAATGGGTAATTTAAAAGTGAATTTCTTAATTATCATTTTTTATCTGGCTTAATTCCAGTGTGATCAGATAATATAGGCTGTATGACTTTAGTCTTTTAACATTTATTGAGATTTTTTGAGATTGTTCAGTTATGGGCAAATGTATGGCCCAATTTTGGTAAATACCTCATATTTACTTCAAAATAATGCTTTCTATAATGATTAGTATATTAGGTCAAATGAGATTTAGTGATGTAAATGAAATTTGTTATGTATTATCAGACTTTGTTTATCTCTACTTATATTGTGTGTGCCTGTTGGGTCAGTTATTCACAGTCATTGGGAATTTGTGTATTTCCTTTTTCAGTTCTGTGAATTTTAGACTTGTGTTCCTCAGTTGTTCAACACTGCCCAAAAGGAGGTGGGATGGAAGTGTTCTCTACCAGGCCAGTTGGCTTATTTTAGTTAAGAGCAAATATCTGGCAGCTCTTAATTGTTATCAGTTAACCACAGCAGGTGATGGATGGGTACCATCTGGTAAAGGGGACCTGAGGTTGGGGTGCTACACCAATATATCCACGGTGGTGCACCCCTTGCACTGTTTAGATTCACTTGTTTTTCACATTAGATTCACTCCATACACTCAGAGCTTCTTCAGGACTCTGGTTGGTGATAATTTCTGGATAGCTCACAAGAGAAAAGTTAGCAGGAAAAATTATAGCTCCACTGCCATACTTGGTCCTGGGACCATAAATGTTCATCATCTTTTTCTGCCAAACATTGTAGATTTCCTTGCACGTTGGTCCCAGCTCTGCCTACCTGGGTAGTTTGACTAGTGGATTCACCTAGACCAATATGTTTGCAGAGGACATTTGGCAATATTTGGTTATCAAAACTGGTGAAGGTACTCTTGCCATCCAGTAGGTCAAAACCAGGGATGCTGCTAAACATCCCACAGTTCACAAGACAGCTTCCTTCAACAAAGAATTATCCACATCAAAATGTCAATACTGCCAAGGTTGAGAAACCCTGTGTAAGAAGATTTACTGAAAATTAATATGGGTTTATAGAGTCGTAAGGTCTGCCTTCTGTGTGCTATGCCAGTGTCTTGGCTTTTGGGAGATAGTAAACTTTGAAAGTATTTACTCCAGAGACTTTGCTGAAGTTGCTTATCAGCTTAAGGAGATTTTGGGCTGAGACGATGGGGTTTTCTAAATATACAATCATGTCATCTGCAAACAGGGACAATTTGACTTCTTCTTTTCCTAACTGAATACCCTTTATTTCTTTCTCTTGCCTGATTGCCCTCGCCAGAACTTCCAACACTATGTTGAATAGGAGTGGTGAGAGAGGGCATCCCTGTCTTGTGCCAGTTTTCAAAATTAATGTGCAAAAATCACAAGCATTCTTATACACCAGTAACAGACAAACAGAGAGCCAAATCATGAATGAACGTCCATTCACAATTGCTTCAAAGAGAATAAAATACCTAGGAATCCAGCTTACAAGGGATGTAAAGGACCTCTTCAAGGAGAACTACAAACCACTGCTCAGTGGAATAAAAGAGGACACAAACAAATGGAAGAACATACCATGCTCATGGACAGGAAGAATCAATATCGTGAAAATGGCCATACTGCCCAAGGTTATTTATAGATTCAATGCCATACCCATCAAGCTACCAATGACTTTCTTCACAGAATTGGAAAAAACGGCTTTAAAGTTCATATGGAACCAAAAAAGAGCCCGCATTGCCAAGACAATCCTAAGTCAAAAGGACAAAGCTGGAGGCGTCACGCTACCTGACTTCAAACTATACTACAAGGCTACAGTAACCAAAACAGCATGGTACTGGTACCAAAACAGAGATATAGACCAATGGAACAGAACAGAGTCCTCAGAAATAATACCACACATCTACAGCCATCTGATCTTTGACAAACCTGAGAGAAACAAGAAATGGGGAAAGGATTCCCTATTTAATAAATGGTGCTGGGAAAATTGGCTAGCCATAAGTAGAAAGCTGAAACTGGATCCTTTCCTTACTCCTTATACAAAGATTAATTCAAGGTGGATTAGAGACTTAAATGTTAGACCTAATACCATAAAAACCCTAGAAGAAAATCTAGGTAGTACCATTCAGGACATAGGCATGGGCAAGGACTTCATGTCTAAAACACCAAAAGCAACGGCAGCAAAAGCCAAAATTGACAAATGGGATCTAATTAAACTAAAGGGCTTCTGCACAGCAAAAGAAACTACCACCAGAGTGAACAAGCAACCTACAGAATGGGAGAAAATTTTTGCAATCTACTCATCTGACAAAGGGCTAATATCCAGAATCTACAAAGAACTCAAACAAATATACAAGAAAAAAACAAACAACCCCATCAAAAAGTGGGCAAAGGATATGAACAGACATTTCTCAAAAGAAGACATTCATACAGCCAACAGACACATGAAAAGATGCTCATCATCACTCGCCATCAGAGAAATGCAAATCAAAACCACAATGAGATACCATCTCACACCAGTTAGAATGGCAATCATTAAAAAGTCAGGAAACAACAGGTGCTGGAGAGGATGTGGAGAAATAGGAACACTTCTACACTGTTGGTGGGATTGTAAACTAGTTCAACCATTGTGGAAAACGGTATGGCAATTCCTCAAGAATCTAGAACTAGATGTACTGTATGACCCAGCCATCCCACTACTGGGTATATACCCAAAGGATTATAAATTATTCTACTACAAAGACATATGCACACGTATGTTTATTGCGGCACTATTCACAATAGCAAAGACTTGGAATCAACCCAAATGTCCATCTGTGACAGACTGGATTAAGAAAATGTGGCACATATACACCATGGAATACTATGCAGCCATCAAAAAGGATGAGTTTGCGTCCTTTGTAGGGACATGGATGCAGCTGGAAACCATCATTCTTGGCAAACTATCACAAGAACAGAAAACCAAACACCGCATGTTCTCACTCATAGGTGGGAACTGAACAATGAGATCACTTGGACTCCGGAAGGGGAACATCACACACTGGGACCTATCATGGGGAGGGGGGAGGGCGGAGGGATTGCATTGGGAGTTATACATGATATAAATGATGAATTGATGGGTGCTGACGAGTTGGTGGGTGCAGCACACCAACATGGCACACGTATACATATGTAGCAAACCTGCACATTGTGCACATGTACCCTAGAATTTAAAGTATAATAAAAAAATTAAAAAAAAAAAAGAAAGTATTTACTTCAGACCATGCTCCCCAAATTTACTTCATTTTGCCTCAAGTAAAATCCCACTGGAGAGTGAATTAGAATAATAACTCTAAAAAATGGCTTTCTTACTAACTAGTTCTGTGACCTGAGGCAAGTTCCTTGAACTCTGGGCTTAGTTTTTCTTCTTTATAGGAAGAGGGGAATTATTCGATCCTTTATAGTCCTTTCAGTTCTGACCTTCAAAGTTCTTTGTCCCTGTTCTTGAAGAAGGGAGATTAACACTAAAAAATTGCATTCAGTTATTTGCACCTTAACCCAAATTTGTTCATCAGCTCCATTTATAAAGGACAGCTGCACAGGAGAGCAAGTAATAATGGGAGTATGGTGGGAGGAAAGAGCATAACTCTGATAAGCTGGAAGTCAGCTGGACAGGAAAATTATGAAGGAAGCAGAAAACAATGAACTTGAAGACAAAAAGTTCTGGAAGTCAAACCACAGTTTATCTTGGGCTTCATCTAGTAACCACTACAACCACAACAGCAAACATTTGCACAGGGCTTTATAAACACTGACACTTTAATCCTTACAGCAGCGCTATAAGGAAGGAAGGGTTGTCTTAATTATCCCCACATTATGAATGAGTATCTTGGAAGCTAAAGAAGATAGACGGATGCATAATATCATGTGTTGAATAAGAGGTGTAAGCTTAAACCCACATCTTCTGAAACTAAATCCTTCAGATTTTCAGAATAAAATTAGACTGAGATCTGGTGACCTTAGTCTGAGTATAGTTCTGGAGTTTTCCAACTATGTAAGAGCCTGTTTCTTCATATCAACATCACTTGATTCCAATGCTGGAGAAGGATTTTTCATCTTCTCAGTACTCATTAATTACATCCTCTGAGCTTGAAAGGGGTGATTCACTTTTAGCATTTCTAAAAAATAAATAAATAAATTCTTGCCAAAACACAAACATTAGTTCTGCCACATTATTCATTCCTCAGGTTCATAGGCCATGACTTAAAACCTAATGGAATAATGCTTATAAATTAATTCTGGCTGTGAAAGATTCTGAAAGAATTATGTTCTCATAGAAGCCTTAGAAAACATGAGTTCCATCTCAGTATATTTGTATGACCCTTACCGTGTGCTAATTATCAGTTATTTTTAAACTTGTTTTATACTGAGTTTCACCGTACAGCAGCTTAAAGGAAGGTCCTTGGAAAATATTCTGCATTTCTGTCTGCAAACCCTTGTTAAACTCTATCACATACTTGGTGATGTTAGAAATATTATGATTTTAAATTCACCCAAACTAATGAAGACATTTGGGGATACAGTATTTGTGAGGGTCAAATTTTTGTTGGATTCAGTGGAGATATTATATATAATCTCATATCTGGAATGTAGAGTCAAATAAGTCTATGTTTGAATCCTGTATCAGATACTTCTTGTGCCCCATCTCATATCTCTAGGGCCTCACCAATGATTCCAGCCACAACTGAAACCAACTTTTCCAGATGGGCTTTGGCTCACTTTCCACTTATGGCATTTCCGCCGAGACATGACACACATCTTTTCTTGCTTCCCCATGACTTCTCCAATGCCAAATCATGGAGCTGCCATGGGAACTGTTACAGGATGACTCATGTACAGTTACATAATATGGGGGACCTACCTCTGGGGTAATGTTCAACCAATCTGAGATGGAAGTCAATGTACGAATACTCTTCCCTGTCCATTCTTAAATTCACAATTCTGAGAAGCATTTCATATGTCTTCATAAGATCCCAGCAGGACTGAACTCCAGTTTTTCATAATGGTGATTAACTCCACAACATTCCTATATTGCCTTTTTGTCTTTGCCTATTAAACTCTGCCTAGTTACTTACATCTTTTCTCTGTGATTGCCTTCCAACTTAAACTACCTGCTCATACTCATAAGCTTTTGTTTCAGTCTCTGCTTTTATTTCTTTTGGGGGTGAGGGGAGTGAATTGGCTGATAGAACCCACATTAAGAAAATGGATACCAGAAGTATCCCTAGAAATTAAAATTCTCTGGTGAAATTCTGAACCTGAGTCACTAACCAATTTTTGGTGACAAGTGGGATGCTGATAATACAATTCATACTGTTACCTGTGGTATGATGGAATGATACACAGGTGAAAAGTAAACTTGGGGTAATGTGAGCTATTGAATAGAATAGGTGGTTGTGCTAATCATAAAGCAGGCTGTTACCAGCACTAGAAACATTGAAACAAGAAAACAGTAGGCTGTGATAAGTCAACTATCAACTCAGAGTTAGCTGTAAAAACCATAAAGACCTCCATAGAAGGGTGCCAAGAAACCTCTTCTGCATACACAGGGCAACCTGTTTCTAAGATGAAATCCAGGATTTACTTTTTGTCACTTTGAAGTGATGGAACCTCCAAGGGGACTATTGTAACATGACTCCTATGCTAAAGGAGTCTTGATAGAGGAGAAATGTAAACCTGGTAACTGGCATAGGAATATTTGGGTAGACAAATCTAAGAAGATTGAACTCTAAAATTTTATTAAATCCTTTGGTCAGGAGAAGTAAAACCATTTTTTAAGGAGGACAGCAGCCTTCCCTTGCCTGAAGACCAAAGAACTCACCTGAGGCAACTACCGTGCAAGTTCATGTTTCTTCTTTCAACATTCAACACACCTCTCCTTATTCTCACAAAACAATAACTAGAATCAGATCTCACCAAAGTCCAAGCAAGGAAGCACAGTTCCTACTCTGAAAAGGAATAGCATATTCTCCAAAAGAATTACAAGTTTGGGCTAATATATACAATGAATTATTGTGTTCATTGAGTATTGGATTGAGGGGCAGAATATAAGGGTGGATAAGAAGAAGTAATTTGCATAGAAAGATTCTCCCATGACACAGGATTTAATTTTCTATCCTAGATACATAGAACCAATTCGAATATACTACTAGGAAGGTCCATAAATCTTCAACATTCTGATGGTCTACATCATTTGATGGGTTGCTTTTAATCAATTTTATTGAGGTAAAATTTACATACAATAAAAGTACACATTTTAAGTATATAGTTCCATGAGTTTTGATAAATGCAGGAACATATGTCCACCCTAATAGGATCCCAAAATATTTCCATCATGAACAACTATATGCCAACAAATTAGAAATTCCAATTAAAAAATGGGCAAAGGATCTGAATATATATTTCTCAAAAGAAAATGAACAAATGGATAGCAGGTACATTATAAAATGCTCAATATCTCTAATTATCAGGTAAATGCAAACTAAAACCACAGTGAGATATCATTTCATCTCAGTTATAGTACCTTTTATCAAAAAGACAAAAAATAACAAATGCTAGTGAGAATGCAAAGGAAGGGCAATGCTAGCACACTGTTGGTGGAAATGTAAATTTGTACATTATGTTACAGAAAGCATTACGGAAATTCATCAAATAATTAAAATAGAACTCCCTTATTATCCATAGATTCCATTACTGAGTATGTATCCAAAGAAAATGAAATCTATATGCCAAAGAGATATCTGTACCCCCATGTTTATTGTGGCACTATTCATAGTAGCCAAGAGATAGAATCAATCTAAGTGTCCATTAATGGATGGATTAAAAAAATGTGGTATATGTATACAATGATGAAATAAGTGAAAATTTTTAAAAATTGTGAATTAAGTAAAGGACACAAAGACAAATCCTACAATACCTTACTCTAAAGTTGATCTCATAGAAGTAGAGAGTAGAATTGTGGTTACCAGAGGCTGGGGTGATGAGAATGGAGAGAGGATAGGGAGAGGCTAGTCAACAGGTACAAAGTTACAATTAGATAGGAGTAGGTTTTGATGTTTTACTCCATAGTAGGCTGATTATAGCTAATAACAATGTATTGTATATATTAGCATATTTAGAAAAGAGGATTTTGAAAGTTATAACCACAAAAAATCATAAAGATTT
Source organism: Trachypithecus francoisi (assembly GCF_009764315.1). Classification (NCBI taxonomy): domain Eukaryota; kingdom Metazoa; phylum Chordata; class Mammalia; order Primates; family Cercopithecidae; genus Trachypithecus; species Trachypithecus francoisi. Next base: position 70,803,315 of record NW_022681453.1, on the reverse strand, counting down.
GAGGTGATGGATATGCTAACTACCCTGATTTGATCATTATACATGATGCATGTACATAAACATGTCCAATTATGTTTCAATTACAACCAAAATATTAAAAAATAAAAGAAAAAAGAAATATTTTTGTCACCATAAAATGTCCCTTGTGCCCTTTGCAGTAAATTATCCTCACTCTCCACCTCAGGCAACTGCTGATGTAATACCTATAGATCAGTTTTTCCTGTTCTAGAATATCATATAAATGAAAATAGTATTATTGGGGGAACCCACCTCCAATATTTCAATGTAGGTTCTTTCTTTTTTCCCCAAGTGTCAGCCAATCTGAGAAATAAAGCTAAAGAGTACAAAGAGAGGAATTTTACAGCTGGGCCACTGAGGGTGACATCACATATTGGTAGGTCTGTGATGCCCACCTGAGCTGCAAAACCAGTAAGTTTTTATTGAGGATTTCAAAAGGGCAGGGGATGCAAGAACAGGGAGTAGGTTACAAGATCACATGCTTCAAAATGCAAAAAAGAGAACAAAGGTCACATGCTTCTGAAGCCAGTAAAGATCACAAGGCAAAGGACAAAGCAAAGATCACAAGGCAAAGAGCAAAATCAAAAACTCCTGATAAGGGTCTATGTTCAGCTGTGCACGTATTGTGTTGATAAACATCTTAAACAACAGAACACAGGGTTTGCTAGCAGAGAACTAGTCTGACCTCAAATTTACCAGGGTGGGGTTTCTTCCCCACCCTAATAAGCCCGAGGGTACTACAGGAGACCAGGGCGTATTTCCATCCTTATCTCAACCACGTAAGACAGACACTCCCAGAGCTGCCATTTATAGACCTCCCCCAAGGAATGAATTCCTTTCCAAGGGTCTTAATTATTAACATTCCTTGCTAGGAAAAGAATTCAGCAATATCCTCCCTACTTGCACGTCCATTTACAGACTCTCTGCAACAAGAAAAATATGACTCTACTCTGCCTGACCCTGCAGGCAGTCAGACCTTGTGGTTGTCTTCCCTTGTTCCCTAAAACTCGCTGTTATTCTGTTCTTTTTCAAGGTGCACTGATTTCATATTGTTCAAACACACATATTTTACAATCAATTTGTGCAGTTAGATACAATTATCACAGTGGTCCTGAGGTGATGTACATCCTCAGCTTACAAAGATAACAGGATTAAGAGATTAAAGTAAGACAGGAGTAAGAAATTATAAGAGTACTATTAGGGAAGTGATAAATGTCCATGAAATCTTCACAATTTATGTTTCCTCTGCCGTGGCTCCAGGCAGTCCCTCTGTTTGGGGTCCCTGACTTCCCGCAACACAGTGTGTACTCTCATGTGTTGGGTTTTCTTTTCTTTTCCTCAACATAATATTTTTGAGTTTTATACATGTTATCATACATAGCAGTATTTTATGCATTTTTATTGCTGAATATTATCTCATTTTTTACATATGCCACAATTAGTTTATACATTCATCTGCTGATGTACATTTCAGTTGTTTCTAGTTCTGAGCTAATATCAACAAGCTTCTAAGAACATTCCTAACAAATCCTTATGTGGATATATAATTTAACTTCTCTCTGGTAAAATACTTAAAAGTAGAATTGCTGGGATATATAGGAATGGGCGTTTAATTATCTTTTCAGAACTCATTTTCCACCAACAATATAGGGGAGTTCCAGTTTCTTCACATCCTCACCAACCCTTGGTATGGTTAGTCTTTCTAATTTTAAACCATTGTAATGAGTCTGAAGTGGTATCTTAGTGTAGTGTTGTTTTAATGTGTGTTTTTCGTTAACATTCTGTAGAGTTGAGAACGTTTCATCTGATTACTGGCCATTTGTATATCTTAACTTTTGAATGCCTGAAACTTTTTACCCATTCTTAAAGCTGTGTTGTTTATCTTATTATTATTAAGTTATAAAAGTCTGACCCATATACCATATCACCTAGAAACAGAATTAATTGAATCATGAAATGGCCTATTAGAGGCTCAGCTAAGGAATTCTTCAATTCAACCTCATGTAGATTTGGGGAACTGTGTCCTATAAGAGTCAGTATATAAACTAAATCAATAGCCATTATACAGCTACTTATCCTCCACTACCTAAAATAGTTGGTTCTAAAAACCAAAGGGTAAAAGATTGGTATTTATCATCATCATTTCTAATGATCTCTATGAGGAATTTACATTCTCATCTCTGATACACTAGGGTTTGATGAATTAAAGGCCTTCATTTCTAGAGTAGAGAAACAAACTCACTAGAGGTGGATTCAGTAAGGGTTCCACCGAACTAATATTTCAAGTACCAGCTAGCATCAGTAACCAGATACCAAGAAAATAGTTCCTATAGTTACAGGAAATTTATCCTTATTATGGGTAAAAAGAATTGTGCTCCTTAATAGCAGCATGCAGGAATGTATGTGTAACTGAAGAAATTCATTCAGACACATCTGGGGGCTTTTTGGTCTGGTGATAATGGTGAATGTGCAATTGCAGCAAACTTAGCCCAACAAGTCTCAGAAAACTTTAGGAGGAGGATCTGGGCTACCCTTTCAGGCAAGCAGCCTAGACTAGCTGAAGTTTTGGCTGAGGGTAAAAAAATCTAGAAAGAGTGGTGGAAAGAGAAAAGATGAATATTAACTATGGAACAGTTGCAAAACACTTGTTCCATTAACCATTGAATATTAAGTCTTCTGTAAACTGCAGTTACTCCTTACCTTGAAGACACGATGATTTAGGTCTTAAAGTAAGGAACAAACAGTTTTTAGCAATACAAGATATGAACTATATTAAATTTGTCTTAAGTCTTGCCTCACATCCCTCAACCTCATCTTTGATTCCAAGTCTGGCTTGACTAAAAGAAAAAAATCTATGTGGGTTTTAACTTACTCCTCCACAGTTTTCTCTCTGACCTGAGGCGTCTCCAATGCTAAAGCATGGGGATCCAGTTGGAACTGACTAGCATGAAGGATGTACAGTCCAGGAAGAAAGGGTGTGTTTCAGGGGAGGGGGCAGGGGCAGCATTAAAGCTCCCTGGGTAATACTCAATGAAGAAAGATTGGAACCAGCAAGAAAATGATTGCATCTGTCAATCCTTTGGTGGGCAATTTTGAGAATTGCTTGACTGTCTCTCTTCTTGTAGAATATTCTGATGGGATTGAGCCCTATCATGGCAGTGATCATCTGGAAAATAAGCTCTTAAATTGACTATTTATTTTTCCCAGTTTTATTTTCCCTGGTTCCTCATTCTTGATCCCCGTAATCATTACCTTGAAACCTTCTTTACCTGGAGGAGGAAAGTAGACTAGGACAAATTCCACCACTGCAACCTTCTCACTTGTGGTGATGAGAAAGTTATGTAACCTCTCCTTATCCCACTTGTCTTCCCTACACAATGGCAAGATTAATGGCATATGGTAATTATGAGGATTAAGTGACAAAATAGTGGCATAGAATATAAAACATAGCCATTTTTTACTTCTATCATTATTATTATTATAAATGTTAGGCCTTCCTTGGAACACAAAATCAAGGTCTTATAGCTCATTTAGGGAAAGTACAGTAGTACTGAAATAAGAACAGTCTGATTTAAAGATAGGATCAGGACATACCCACTATTTGTTTTTTCTTTAATATATAAGGCCTCAAGAAATTCTAAGATCATTAATGGAGTCCCACTGTCTACACACACTTTAATTTAAGAGATCTACATGAAGTCGAGATTTCCAACAGATTTAACTCTTAAAAGCATGTATAATGATTATGATAAACCTTACGCTCTATTCTCATTTTGAACAAACCTAATTTGTTCAAACAAATGGAGTTTGTTCAAAATGAAAATCTCAACACAGGTTTAGCTTTCAGAAAATGTGAACTCATTATACTTATAAATATTCATGTAAATGATATATGTGCATGTGTATGATATATATGAATATATGTGTGTACCTTCTACTTCTAGCTTCAATTTGAAAAACCTAAGTAAAATTATAATATTAAAAATGTTTGACTTTACTTCAAAGTGCAAAATTTATAAGAAATTCCAAATCTGAATCTCCAGTATTCCACTCTCTATAAAATTTTACACAGACGATTTAACCTCTCTGAATGGCATGTTAACTCATTTTTAAAAAAATGGGTATAGTAATAACACTACCTCCATAGAACTATTGTTAGGATAAAAAATATATGCAAAGTATTTTTCCAATGAAATTACTTTACAAATAAAAAACATTAAAATAATAATTTTACTTATACATAACTTAAAATGTCTCATCTGTTTGGATTTATGAACAAATAAACTAAATTTATAAATGGAAGAAGAGCTTTCTTTGTGTTGCTCTCTCAAATCCTCTGATGATTTTGAGCTCGTATCTGATGGCATCATAGAATGGAAAGTGCAGCCATCTCAACTATGTGCAAGGGCCAGACTTCCATTCAGTCAGAAGTGTGAAAATCAGACAGGAAATTGAGAGCTAGCTCCTTTCAGTATTTAATATAGACTAATTGTCCTGAATCTTTTTATCTTCCTGCACAGTGTAAGAGAACTATGGCTCCTAGAGGACATTACAAAGTGTTCTTCTCCACCACCTTGATACTTCTGTGGACTTGGAGGCTTGCCAAACTCAAGTTACTTTGAAACACTAGGCAGTCATACATCAACAATATCATAAAAAGTGAGAGATTCTTTTAAACAGGAAAGATGATCAGAGGCAGCTTTAGGTAAACTTCAGCATCGCAACTGGGCTGTACAGACTTTCAGAAAGTAAGAATGAGATGAGGGCATTCCAGGCAATAAGTATGAGTAGATACAGATGCAAGAAGTAATGCTCAAAGAGTATGAATTAAGAATGGGCACATAAGAATTTGAGGCCAAGAGAGGACAAACAGCCAAATAATTTGAGAAGACAGATAAACCAATACTAAAATTCATATGGAATCTCAGAGGACCCTGATAGTCAAAATAATTCCGAGCAAAAAGAACAAAACTAGAGAACTCCCTCTTCCTGATTTCAAAACATATTACAAAACTACAGTAATCAAAACAGTGTAGTACTGGCATAAAGACAGACATATAAACCAATGGAAGAGAACAGAAAGCCAAGAAATACACCCTCACATATAGTAAATGATTGAGCAGTGTTTCAAGACTATGCAATGGGAAAAGGGGAATCTTTTCAACTATAAGGGTTGAGAAATTGCATTTCCACATGCAAAAGAAAGAAGTTAAACCCTTATCTTAGACCATATACAAAAATCAACTCAAAATGGATGAATTGAAGACCTAAATCTAATACCTGGAACTATTAAAATCTTAGAAGAAAACATAAATGAAAGCATTATGATATTGGTCTTCACAATGAATTCATGGGTATCACACCAAGCACAATAGCAAAAATAGCCACATGGAACTACATCAAAGATAAGAACTTCTGAATGGCAAAGGAAATACTCAACAGAGTGAACAGGCAACTTACCAAATGGGACAAAATATTTGCAAAACATATTTGATAAGGGGTTAACAGCCAGACTAGATAAAGAACTTCCACAACTCAACAACAAAAAACAAGCATCTCAATTAAATAATGGACAAAGGACTTGAATAGACTTATCTCCAAAGAAGTTGTACAAGTGACCAAAAAAAAAAAACTCAACATAACTAATCCTTAGGGAAATGCAGATCAAAGGCACAATGAGGTATTGTCTCCTACATGTGAGGATGGTCACTATAAAAAACACATAGGAAATAGTAAGTGTTTGTGAGAATGTAAAGAAATTGGAATCCTGCGCACTATTGGTGGGAATTTAAAATGGTATGGCTGTCATGGAAAACAACATGGCACTTCCTTAAAAATTAAAACGAACTCCTATATGATTCAGTAATCAACTTGGGCATATATCCAAAATATTTCAAAGTAGGGCCTTGAAGAGATATTTATATACCATGTTCACAGCAGCACTATTCGCAATAGCTAAGAAGTGAAAGTAACCCAAATGTCCATCTACAGGTGAACGAATAAATAAAGTATGTTACATACATACAATGGAATAGTATTTAGTCCTTAAAAAGTAGGAAATCTGTCACATGCTGCAACATAGATAAACCTTGAGGATATTGTGCTAAGTCAAATAAGCCAGTCACATGAAGAAAAATACTGCATAATTCTACTTATATGGAGTATATAAAATAGTCAATTTCATAACAACAGAAAGCAGAATAGTGGTTGCCAGGGGCTGGAAGAAGGGGAGCTAAGGAGTTGCTGTTCAGTGGGTATAGAGTTTCAGTCATGCAGGATATGGGCTGCTCTGGGGATCTGTTGCACAACAATGTGCATGTGGTTGACAATATTGTACTGTACACTTGGAAATTGTTAAAAGAATAAATTTTATGTTATGGTTGTTTTTGCAGCATCAGGTAATAAAGGTCAAATGTAAGGAGAATTTCTATGCCATACAGAGCCAATTAGGGTTTAAATTGGGTTAAGATGGCATAATTATAATTGAATTCTAGGTAATAATGTTCTGAATAAAGCAGTGTCATTGAAATGGGCAAGGAGGGAAAACTTAGTTTTTGTGAGGATGAGAAATATAATTTTTTAATGGCTAAGGAATTAAGCCTTGGTAGCTGGAGAGGTGGTTCATATAACACATATATATTGAAGTATATGAAATGCATTCATCTTAAGTGAATTTTCACTTTAATATACATATGTGAAGCCATAATCCAGACCAACAGAGAATATTCCCAGCACACCATAAAGTTTCTTCATGCCTGTCTCCGCTTAACAGTTATCCCAATGGGTGAATTTTGATTTAGGTTCATTTTATATCTTTCTTTTATTAAACAAATATTTACTGAGTAAATAGTAGGAAAACATGGGAATAGACACAGAAAGAATAGACACAGTTGCTTTCTTGTCCCGAAGGATTTTTAAAATTCATGCTGTATTATAATGGCTCTTCCTTTATTACATCCAAAGATAACCTGGGAGTATTATTTAAAATGCAGATTTGGTGGATGTTTGCCAAAATTCCAATTCAGCACTTTGGGGTGGGGCCCTGGAATATTCATTTTTTTAAATTTGTATAAATGTAAGGGGTACAAGAGCAATTTTGTTACATGGACATATTGCATAGTGATGAAGTCTTGGCTTTTAGGGTATCCATCACCCACATAATATACATTGTACCCACTAAGTAATTTCTCATTATCTACACCTTCCTGTCCTCTCTAACCTTCTGAGTTTTCAATGTCTATCATTCCATACTCTATGTCCATGTGTACACATTATTTAGCTCCCATTCATAAGTGAGAACATGCAATATTTGACTTTCTGTTTCTGAGTTGTTTCACTTAAGATAATGGCCTCCATTTCCATTCATGTTGCTGTAAAAGATATGATTTCATTATTTTTAATGACTGAATAGTATTCCATTGTGTATATTCACATATTCTTTATCTAACCATCCATTGATGGACACTTAGGGTGATTCCGTATCCTTGCTGTTGTGAATAGTGCTGCAGTAAACATGGGAGTATGGGTATCTTTTTGATATAATTATTTTCCTTTGGGATATGTAGTAGTGGGGTTGCTGTATTGAATGGTAGTTCTATTTCTAGTTATCTGATCAATCTCCATACTATTTTTCATGGAGGTTGTATTAATTTACATTTCTGCCAACAGTGTATAAGCATTCCCTTTTCTCTATATCCTCACTAACGTCTGCTATTTTTTACCCTTTAATAGTAGCCATTCTGACTGGTGTAAGATAATCTCATCATGGTTTTAATTTGCATTTTTCTGATGGTTAGTGATACAGAATTAAGGACAAAACCATATGTTCATTTCAATAGATGCAGAAAAAACATTTGATAAATACAGCATCCCTTCAAGATAACAACCCAAACAACCTAGGCATAGGAGGAAGATACCTCAGAATTATGAAAGCCATATGTGACAAACTCCACAGTCAACATCATACTCAGTTGGGAAAAGTTGAAAGTATGCCCCTTAAAAACTGGAAAAAGACAAAGATGCCAACTTTCACCACTCTTATTTAATATAATACTGGAAGTTCTAGCCAGAGTAATCAGACAAGAGAAAGAAATAAAAAGCATCCAAATTGGAAAATAAGTTAAATTATCTCTGCTCACTAATGATATGATTTTATATCTATAAAGCCCTGAAGACCCACCAAAAATCCTAAACAAATCAAACAATGTTGAAGACATCCCATTACTGACCTCAAATTATACTACAAGGCTATAGTAACTAAAATATTATGGTACTAGTATAAAAATAGATCAATAGAAAAAATAGAAAACCCAGAAATAAAGTCACGTATCTACAACCAACTGATCTTTGACAAAATCAGCAAAAACATACACTGGCAAAAGTACATCCTTTTCAGCAAACTGTGCTGGAAAAATTAGATTGCTATATTCAGAAGAATGAAGCCGAACCTTTATTTTCCACCATATAAAAATAATCAACTCAAGATGGATTAAATGCTTCAATTTAAGACCTGAAACTATAAAAGTATTAGAAGAAAACCTAAGGGAAACTCTTCTGGACATTGGTCTAAGCAAATAATTCATGACTAAGCCCTCAAAAGCATCAGCAACAAAAATAAAAATAGACAAATGGGACTTAATCTTCTGTTCAGCAAAAGAAACAATCGACAGAGTAAACAGACAACCTGAAAAATGAGAGAAAATATTTACAAACTGTGGATCCAAGAGGGGACTAATATTCAGAATTTAAAAAGAACTCAAACAAGACAAAACAAAACAAAACCCAGAAATAATCACAATAAAAAGTGTGCAAATGACATGATTGATTATTTTTCAAAAGAAGACATGCAAATGGCTGATCAAGCATATAAAAAAATCTCAACATCACAAATATTCATTTTTAACAAATGTTCTGGTTTGCTTGGAGGCAGATGGTCTCAGAACTATACTTGAGAATCATAGTCCCATTGAGTGCAACAATAAGGCCTTGTAGTCCACAGTAAGAATTCTGGACGTAATCCTGTGGGTTCCGGGAATCATCAGAGAATTAGCAAAGGAATGACAAAGTCAGAATATAAGTATTTGGAGATTATTCTTGTAGCAGAGTGGGAAAAGGATGTATTGGCAGGAGGAAGATTGGCTGCAAAGAGGTAAATTGATAGCTATTGTAATGGTTCATGTGAGGCAAGAAAAAAATCCGTAGAGAATACAGATTCCAAAGGCATTCAAATGGTACATTCAAAAGGCCTTGTAATGATTTAGATGTGCATATGGGTGTGGGAGAGGGAATGAATAGGTAAGATAGGAAAGGTGACTAGTTGTCTTTAATAATATAAAGATTCACCCAGATCTTGAAACTATCCTGACCTCATGACTACTACCCAGGTTTAAGTGCTGAACAGATAATACCTGCCTATTTGTCCTGTGTCACAGAAGGTATATTTTCAGTGCCAAAAGTTGTCTGATGTTTATTGTAATACATAGGGCATTATCCGAACAACAGACTCTTGAGCCTCTATTTAAGGGCACTATGTCAGACTGTCAAAAATTTGGCCTTGCTGGCTTTGAGAAATTCAATTCCAAGAATTTCTCAATGAGAAACATCTTAGTAATATGTAATGAGCTACAGTTTTGACACCAAACCCCCATTTGGCATCTTCACAATAGGTCTAAAAAAAGAGGACTTGGGATTGCAGAGATATGGGATTCCTACCTGGATGTTGATTGTTGCTCTCAATAACTGTCCTAAGAAGTTAATGGGTTGGACATCAAGGTCTGAGACAACAGCCTCTGCTGCTGGGGAATTAATTGGTGTTTTCTCAACCACGTACAAGATACTTCATAATGGAAGGAAACAAAACACCCCTTGTATTTGAGATTGGGCAGCAAGTCTAGGAGGGGAGTGGAATAAAGACTGATTGTTGCCAAGTATTCTTTCCAGCTTGTTTTGTGAGGAAGTTTTTAGTGCTAGCAGCTGAGAAATGACACAGATTGGATGTGACAGGCAGAGGCTGTGTCTCAGCCCTTGATGTTTAATCCATCAACTTTTTAGGACAGCTATGGAGAGTAAGCATCAACCACTCGGTAGGAATTCCACATCTCTTCAATCCCAAGTCCTCTTTTTTAGATCTACTGTGAAGATGCCAAATGGGGATTTGATGGCAATACTATAGCTCATTAAAGATTACTAAGATGTTTTTCACAAGCCACCTAATTTGAGTATCACAACAATCCTAGAAATAGGAAAGTGCAAATATTTATCTTCCCTTGGCAGATGAAGACCCTGGGACTTAGGAAGCTAAAGTGTCCGGCCCAAGGTCGTGCATACATACCCTGCTGGGACTGGGACCAAAGCACTGAAAATCAGAAGACCTGAGTTATTTCTGCAAAGCTGAGCAGCCTACCAAGGACCAACAGCAATCTGCCAGCCTATATTCCCTTCACTTTTCACTCCTCCTGATATAGCAGCATCTTTCCACCATGGATGTGCAATACCACAGTTTTTGGTCTGAGGGTATCTCAGAATGAGAAGACAACGGAGCAGAGGGATGTTCAGCCAAATCCTCTTTTTCACCTCATGTGCAAGGTGTATGCATCTCCCAGGTGCAAGGAACAGAACATGGAAGCTAAACAGTGGAAACCACTTTTTTCTTTGTACTCATATTGGCAGTGGGGTCTAACAACCATAACAAAAATAACAGGGGAATCTAGGTGAGTACATATATATTTTTTTCTTTAGAAATTCTTTTCATCTGATTCCTAGTTGTTCTTAGTACTCAAAGTGAATTGGATAACAGAGATGACTATACCAATTCTTAAAAAATGTTTCCTGTTTCAGATATATAGCTGCCATAGCTGTCAGCATTTGGCCTTCCCATCTGTCGCTTGTCACAGAAACTCAACACTCTTCTATGTAAACCTTGCTTAACTGAAATTCACTTAAAACAATTCTAAATATAAAGAATTGTTTAGTTTAGCAGCAAACTCAACCACTGGGCCAGAAAAATTCAAAATTAAAAAAAAATTGGAGAAGTGATATTATTATGCCTGCCATCTTGAGGCAGCTTAGTTCCCTTACTATACAAGTTTGGGTAAACTCCAGAAATGAGCAAATGTTTAAGAAAAAAAAAGTCATCACTGAAACAGCATGCTGATATTCTAACATCTAAAAATTCAACAATCCATTCGGCATAGATGGTCCCGTCATGAACCACACTAGTCCCAGTTTCCCAGTTATGAACTTGTAGGAAAAGGAGCAGACTCAGAGGCTGTGCCTCCTTGTGGTGGGCAGGTACCACTGGATAGGCACAATTGTAAATTCTTGGGGTCATCTTGTCTGGCAAATTGGAACTTAGATCTGGAAGGGTGGCAATAGACCTCAGGGATACCAAGCAGGCAGACGGTGCTATTGGAAGCGGTAAAGGGATCCAGGGGAGACACAGATGCATGAACAAGCAGCTTTTACATGAAGCCCCCTGACAAACAAGCAGAACACAGTGACAGGGATTCCAGGAACAGGCCACATTGCCCAACCAGGAGATGGAATTTCTCCAACTCTTGCTTTCCTTTTATTTCTTCTTCTTTTACATTTTAAAATAGTTTTCCGTATTTCTACTTCCTTCCTATCCTGGTTATTTGCTGGACACTTGCATGTATTCAGTTTTCTTTTCACAAAGGAACTGTGTTGCTACCCTATTTCACTTTTCCTTTTGAGCATGCCCTTACCTCTCTGAGAAACACTGAGCACCTGGAGAATAACTTAGCAGTAGGACTTCCTGAACTGTGTTGAACACAAACCGACTCACCAGGAAAGCAGGAGAATAAGCTTATCTAGCATTTCCTCTGCAATGCAATGCTGACACTATAATAAAACAGGTGAGGCAACTGTGTATCAGCAACTTGGGAATGAGTCTCCATTATTATTCATCTTGATCATGCATCTAGATAAAGCAGAAGAACCAGAGCTCTGCAGCTTTAAGGAAGATCTCAAACTCAGATTCACATATTTAAACAAAACTACTTCTTTCACTGGAACCCTCTCTTCCCCACTCACCCCCGCCAAAAATTATATCAACTTTCCTGCCCAGAATCACTCTTGGGGATGTCTTATTCTGGAATCATTCTATCAGGTACCTCTGATTCCTTTTTATTAGCTTCACATTATAAGATGGAAATTCACTTGGCATCAAAGGCTACTATGTTTGGTGCCTACACAGTCCTTTCTTCTTGATAACTGTAATGCAGTTTGTCTTACTTTCAAGTGTGTTTAGTCAGTAAAATGCTTCTGTAATCAGAACTATAATACAGCTAGCAGTTTTTTTCCATTACACTTCATTGATGCCAACTCGTGTTAAATTGTCTGTTTTCCATGGTCTTTGTATTTTGGTTCTGCTTTTTAACAATGTATTTTATTGTCTTATATTAACCTGTATCTAAAGTACTATTAGGATTACTACTAGGATTACTTTTATATTTTGGTACATCCCCCAAACAAACCCTTTCCACCTACATAGCTAAGACTACTGGATCATTACTTAGGAAAAGAGGCAGAATATAATAGGACATTAAACATAGATCCATGTGATGACAACACTATAGCTATTTCTGATCGAATAGAGGATTTGGCAACATTTTTTGCAGAATGAATTTTTAATCGATTGAAGCTGATTCCCAGTTTTCCCTTCTTTTTAAACATACTAGACTACCATCTCTCTTTGTCCTAAGACATTTCAATAATCAGCTATTAATTCAAGCTAATCCTTCTCTATGTTTTTTCTTCTCCAGTCTAAATACTTAGTCCTATATTTACCACTAAGTGTGCAAATAAACATTGAGAATCAGTCTCGAGAGTTCTCCAAACATGCTGCTTCCAATTCAGACTATTCAGAGCCAAAAGCAGCCTCAGCCCTAGCAACCAGAACTGTTCTCTGCTCAAAATGTTATTTATTTGCAAATATTCTATGTATTTCCAGTCTTCTTATCTCATAGTCATTGCACTCCTTCCCCAAATTCGTCTTTCCATATCCTCAATTAGAGGCTACTTGTCCACATGCCCATTCAGTCTTTGCCCACTCCTACAACTTATTTGCACCCCCATGCATTCTGCCCCCTCATCTCTATCTAATTTTCTCTTCATCTCTTTCCAACATGGCATTATCCACTCTGTTTGGAACTAGGTCTTTGGCAATTATAGAAGGTATGTTATTAACTCTGCCAGCTGCTTCATCACCTGCACTCACTGCAAGCCAATTTTAAAAATCTTTGTTCTTGGATACTTTGCTTATTCTAATTAGAGAGCTTATCATAGAGCTGCAGCAAAATTCTGCTTTGACAATGATCTTTCCTCCTTACTTCCATAATATAAAGAGCAAAATGTGTTTTAGACACCAATCTCCAGGCTTCACATTAGTAATTTTTTTAGCCTATGTTAATTTGTAGCATCACTTAGTACACTCAACACCTTTCTTCTGGACCATCCTAAAAATATGTAGAAAACTGAGAGCTCTGGACATTGAAGAAAGTAGAATGACACACAATACTTGCTATTTTTAAGTAGGGAAATCAGAGAAACAAGTTTTGCTAGCTCCTTCCCCTGGCCCCAGACTCTTTTTTTGTTTTATTTAAGAGATATATTTTGTCTCGTATCTTTTCAACTCACATATAATTGGACAGGAAACTGAAGGAGGTAACAACAACAGTTGCTGTTGCGGAGGAGCTAATTTACAGTGTGACACAGGAGGCAACCAAGGAGGGGGCGCTACTGAGAAACAGAGTAATCTCTTCTAGGCATTGCTGAACCCAGAAGTTGGTTTATTTATTGGCTTCTTTCTAAAATCAAAAAGATTTCTATGTCCCCGTCATGCTAATACTACTAATTAGTATACTAACTATATTCAATATGTGTTCAGCCTACCATATTTGTGGGTTCCACATTCGTGGATTCAACCAACCACAGATGGAAAATATTTGGAAAAATATTTATCTGTATTAAACATATACAGATTATTTTCTTGTCATTATTCTCTAAAAATACAGTATAACAAGTATTTACATAGCATTTACATTATATTTCATATTATGAGTAATCCAGAGATAATTTAAATTATAGGGGAGGATATGTATAGGTTATATACAAATACTACACCATTTTATATCTGGGACTTCAGTATCTTCGGATTTTTATCTCTAGATAAAAGGAAGCCCTGAAATAAATCCCCGGTAAATACTGAGGAATGACAACTAATTCTTTCTCTTCATTTCTCCATGTATACATACAGTCATTGCTCCATACATTCATTTACTCATTCAACAAATATTTATTAGAGTCCCTATGCATGAAGTTATGCTCAATGTTAAAACCATATAAAAAGATCAAATCATTGCTCACAATAAGCCTTAAGTTATTAGGAGAACCAGATAAGTAAAGACACAATAAAATATGAGATAAGTACTACAAGCACAATAAATGGAGCTGGGAGTAAGTGACTTTTCAAAAGTGTTAAAAGAGGCAGAATTGCTAACTATATGACAGTGTCTTCACCTGCATACATTTTTATTGGGGATTCTACACAAAAAGTGACTTACCGTTGCACAAATCTGTATAGTAACTAAGTTTTTTAAAAGGTATAAGTGATACTTGGAAGTATTGTCACTGTGAATTATTGCATGACATTATATGCCAGGAATACATGTCAGGCACAGTTACTAAAACAGCCATTGTGAGGCAATCACTGTAATTACCTCTCCACGGCCAGACATATTTATAATATTCAAAGAAAAATCAAGTTAGTCTAAGAAGATTGCAAAACTGAAAAAAATAGAAGAAAATATTCTCTCTTAATTGAGCATTGATAAAGGAGAAAGGGAGTTGAATTAGCAATTTGGTCACGAAGATAAGGGCTTTTTTTGTCTTTATTTTATTTGTTTCTTTCTTGGTGGAAGGTCATAGGTTTAGAAAAAACTAAAAAAACTGATGAAAGAGACAGAGAATTACCTTTATTTCATCTGAAAGAGAAAAGACAAAATCCGGAGACATTATTTCAGTCGTTCCCTGAGAATAACTTTCTTTTTCTGGAGAGGGATTGCCTAGCTAGTGAAACTGAACGGAAAGACATAAAGAAGCCGTGCCATCAGTAATTTTTAATTAACTTTGACAGCAAGAAAAAGTGCAGTAAGGGCTTTAAAGGCAGGTGTCTTGCCAAAAGCTAAGAGTCAGCTGAGATGCTAGGACTTTCCAGTGCGTGAAAACACTATGTAAAGATAATAGAGAATATCATATGACTAGACAAAAAGTTAAGCTTAAAAAATAAGTGAGAATTAAACAATTGTTGGCATGTATTCTTATTTATATTTTTTATGTTTCTGTCAATTTTGCTCAATACTGAATGTTGCTTTAAACATATTTACAATTTAATCATTGTGTAACTAATTAATGGAGCCCTTCAGCTTCTATTCCAGGTAAGCAAGCTCAAATGCTATTAATATATCACTCTGGACGTCCTTGTCTCTCCAGATTTCAGGATGTCAGTTTGCCTTATGACCTCATTTCTTTGTTGGGGCCAAGAAAAGTCACTGATTTCCAATTTGTCTGGCTTTTTTTCTTATTGTAGGACAGGAGTGATGGAGTTCCAAGCTCTTTTCATCTTGAACTAGGAACCTAAATTCTGTCAAAGGTTTTAAACAAAGAAATGGTATAATTCTATTTGTCTTTTTAAAAGATCACTCTAGTTTGCAGAGTAGATTGAAGGAGAGCCACCATGGAAGCAAGGAGATGGGTTAAAAGGCCATTATATTCAATGACTTAAGTAAGAAATGTTGATGGTTTCTAAGGACAAAATAATCTGATGTTGCTGAAGAGATGTAAGGGACAAGAACTTAATATACATGGAGATCAAAGAACTGAGATACTCTGGATAGATGAGTTCTCTGTCACGATCTTGAAGTTTTTTCAGTATGAGTATCGAACTTGGTTTGAAGAGAAACATGGAAGCAGAAGAGAAATGCTTCAATAAATGAAGTAGGGCAACAGAAAGTTGTTGGATGACAAAATGAATTAAGTAACATATTCAAATAGCATGAAACTGACTATAACATAATTACATTTATGTGTTTATTTTTCATATCAAGCTGGATGTATAGTGGTCTTACAGTAAAGTGGAGAGAGACAGATACCCATTCCTGTTGTTACCTTTAAACACATTGGATAAGGGAAAATAAGCAACTTCTGCTTGATAAAAGAAGAAAATGTGGAGAATCCTAGGTTTCAGAAGAAAATACAGGAGAACCCTAGGTTTCAGTTAACGACCTGCAGGTGTAGGGAAAGTATAGAAAGATTAAGACTACAGTGGAGCTTATTGACCTTGGAATACGTTCTGAAATTCAGAAGTCTTTTGAGAAAAGTGGACAGTGGAACATTTGTTTGGATATAGGAAACAGAATGCCCAAAGGATGACTACAATAGGGAATTATATGTTTTAGAGTATGTGACAAGCAAGAAGAACAGGGATATGGGCAAGGTGATTATAACCCAGCAATTCTTACAGTTTATGTACCCTCTGACTTCAAATTCCTCTGAGTTTTACCAAAGCATGGGTGACTTCAAGGAGTCACAGGACAGTCAGATGGCAGCTGTGCTAGGCAACTGTAATTAGCATGCATCTGTAATTTGATAGCAAGCTACAGTGGGCAGACAAGAGGCTAGACATATACTCACAAAGGTGTGGGCATTAAGAGTGGGCAGAGGTACTGGAGCATTCTATCGCTGGACTTCCTAGGGGTAGTTCAGGGCCTTAAAGCATACTAACTTCTCTCAACAATAACAGTCTGCATTTCTATGAAAAAGGACCTGAGTGTATCAATTGCATTAAAAGTGAGGGTGTAAGGTAGCTTGAGAACATGTCTTAAGATTGCATTTTACCGCAAGCACATTAGTTTTATCAATTTTATATTTATTATTATGGGAAAGTTGCTAAGGCTTCCTAAATCTCTCTTGGTACCCTGACATTGAAAATTAATAAGAACATTCATCTTGTGGCAGCCACCAAAATTAAACAAATATAAGCATTTGCTCTTTTTCTCTTGCTCTTCTTGGCTTGTTATATCCTTCCCCAAATCCTCAGGCATTTATGGCCTTTTTTCAGACTTCCCTCACTTAAACTGTTCTCCCTACTGTCCAACCCCTTACCTGGAGCATCACTCTTTGGGCCTCTCTCCCTCTGTTCATTGTTTCTCCAGCTCTTGAGAATTGGGTCTTTTGTATACATTCAATGCAGAATTCTCAATAATATAATTTTAGATCTTACTAATAAGAAAGATTTTGCCTTAACTTTGTTTTCCCAGAGGGGGGAAGAAAAAAGCATTACCTGCAGGGAGAAGTGTCTGATGGTAGCATAGCACTAATTATAATTCAGTACATTTATTATATTAGAACAGAAATATTTCATAGAAAAAAAGGGTTTTTCTGTTTTGTTTCATTCTGTTTTTGAGATGGAGTCTTGCTCTGTAGCCAAGCTTGGAGGCAGTTGCATGATCTCTGCTCACTGCAACCTCTGCTTCCCAGGTTTAAGCAATCCTCCCACTTCAGCCTCCTGAGTAGCTGGAATTACAGGTGTGTGGCCACCATGCCTAGCTAATTTTTGTATTTTTAGTAGAGACGGGGTTTCATCATGTTAGCCAGGCTGGCCTTGAACTCCTGACCTCAAGTGATCCACCCGCCTCAGCCTCCCAACGTGCTGGGATTACAGGCATGAGCCATCTCGCCGACCTTTTCTAAAAAATTATTTTTGCAAGAGTTGTTTTCTAGGGGTTCCAGAGCTACTATTTAAGAGTGGGATCATGGGTGAATTACACCTAAATTAAGATTTCTTAGAGAATCCAGAACAGTAAATTATTTCCTTACAAGTCTATAAGCAAAAAGTTCCAATCAAATGTTGCAAAAAGTAAATTTTTATTTTTATGGATGTTTCCATTATTTAACCAATATGTAAAATAGTCACTCATTTTCAATCATTCCATAGGAAAATTCACATGACTCCCAGGAAACAAAGACATAAAAAGTATATTTTCCTTATGATTTTTTTTTTCTGCTAGAGCCCTTCTAAATGACAGTCAAGTATAAATGTGAATTGAGCAAAAGAGTTATCTAGAGTCCCTTTTAGCACGTAATTTAGAAGTCAACTGATCAATTGGTTTCACGTTGTATTTCAAGCACAATAATGTCACTACTGCAGAATTATACAGTTCATCAGAAAGACCCTTCACAAACAACTATATACAAATTTGAATAACAGTGTACAATCCTTAGACAGCAACATCTGGTGGACTACCTGGTGGATATAATGCGAAAGTTCTGGATAAAATGGCAACAGTGCAACGTTTGTTTTTTATTCCATTCATTAAGTTCATATATGAAAACTTCAAAGAATAGGTTTCCAAAGACAATAATGACCTAATCTAAAAGCCCAAAAAATAAAAGTAAATTAAATAATGGGCTGTTGATAAAAGAATATATTCTAGGCTACTGTATTAGTTTTCTATCACTGCTGTAAGTTACCACAAACCAAACAGCTTAAAATGATATAAATTTGTTACCTCATAGTTCTGCAGGCAGAAGTATGGATTGGCTCAGACAATTTTTCTGCTCCAGTTACAGAGGCTCAAATCAGATTGTCTGCTGGCTGGTTTCTCAACAGGGGACACTAGGAAGAATCTATAGTTGTTTGCTGCTGAAGGTCTGAAGTCCTCCTTTCCTCGCTGGCTGCTCCTGGCTGGGGCTTCTCCTGGTAAGGCCTCTCTCCAGACCTTGCTCATGGGCCACTATTGCCCAGGGCTGGCAACAACATGGGAAATCTTTCTCATGATTGTAATATCTCTCCTTCTCTTTCTGCTAAATCTCTCTTTTGTTTCTAGCCAGAGAAAGCGCTCAGCTTTTAAGAGTTCATGTGATTACATTGTGCCCACCTGAATCATCCCAGATAATCACCCTGTTTTAAGATGTGTAACATTGATTACACTTGCAGACTCCCTTTTACCATTTAGTGTAAGATACTCACAGATTCAAGAAATTGAATCTTTTTCATGAATATCTCTGGGAATCATTATTTAGCTTACCACACCCACTGAAAATAAAAGAAAAATGCAAAATTACAAAATAAAAGATCGATGAAAAGAGTGCTACACATGGTACTTTTTTTAATAAAAAGTATTCTCTGAAAGAATAGCAAAATAATTTATGACATATCAAACTACAAAATATTATGTAGCCATTAAAAACATCTTATCTTTAAAGTGTACTTAACCATATCAGATTTATATAATATAATTTAAGCAAAATTAAAGTATGTATATTTTATAAACAATATTTTACCTGTATGTATATATTTGTCTTTATATGCATTTTCACATATTTATAAAATGAATATTCACATTTTATATATATTCACATATATATAGGAGTATCTATATATGTGCATAATTTATATAGGACATATATAAATCTTTGGTAGTGTATACCAAAGATACCAAAATGTTACCATTAGCATGGCAATCTCTGGGTAATAATATTGTGCTTCTTTCTTTGCATTTTCTATGCATATCATCACATTTCCCAAAACATTATAATCAGAAGATAAAACTCAATGTTTAAAAAAGGGAATAGTATCATGCATGCTTTCTCATATAAAATGGAATTTTCTGACAAGAGAATTCAATGAGTCTTACACTCTTTACCTGTCTCAGTTTATTATGAATGAACTACAGAAGGAAATGTGTGATACCCCGAGACAGGAACAGGAAAAGAGGAGGACAATTCACACCTTATTGAGAGACAAATCACAGAAAGCGATTGAGGGTTCACAGAAGCTTCTCTACTAGGTAAAATATTTTCTGACTTCCATTTGAAATCTTTTCTAACTGTAGTATAATAGGGTAGCAGCCTTTTTTTTTAATCTTGATTTTTACACGTCTGTATGTAAAGAATTCTAAGATATGTTGCGCATCAGGGTCTTTAGAGGTGCTTCAAGTCCCCATGTGGTGTTCCAAGCCCCTTACGCCACCAGATTTCCTGATGTAACATCATTGGCCTTCTCTTTTGATAAGGAATAAAGCAATGGAAGAGACAATCATTCCCTCACCCTGGACGTCAAGTAACTCTAGATTATGAGTTGGAAGAAGGAGCTAGAACCCTTTGACCATAAAAGAAAAATTTCCCATGCTTCTCATGCATTCCCAATATCAAAGACATTGCAAAGGGATTTCTATTATTACCTTTTTCTTTGAACAGTAAATCATTACCAATGCAGTTGAGCTCAATTCTAATCCCTGTTTCATGCCTTCATATTTTATTAATATCAACGAGTCTACTTTAAGTGGGGAACACTGACATAGGTCATTACAGTGGGTTTTTACTGTCATTGCTCCATTTTTCTGAATTTCACTAAGAAGACAGTCGCTACCCTTTGGTCTGAACAGTAGTCTTCTTCCCAGAAGGGAAAAGTTCACAAAAGATTGAGTACTTTTAGGTGTGATAGGTAGGCCACATGCACTAAGACTCAAAGATAGCAGAAAAAAGGATCCGAGAATATGGTAATTCTCTATCTTTCCTTAGCAAACGTGACCCACAGAACTGTGGTATAACTGTAACTTTATGTGTTTATTTTTGCTTGACTTCAATTTTTAAGGGAGGCAAGCATTGCATAGAAGTTAATCCTTCAATAGAACACATTGCCACAAATTGAAATGGTTTCTTAGTCACATGCTATAAAGTTGAAGACTTCTTATGAGGGTCAAGGTAGTAAAGCCCACCATAAGGATCAAGAGAATACTTTGTACTTTTCTGGCATATGTAGCCAAGATTGATTGAATAATTTTCTAATTTCTTCACTTCATATTATATCTGTCTCTGGTTGTAGTGTACTGTTTCTAAAACAAGTCCTAGAAATTGGAATATTTTTATAATCTCTTCTTGTGGATTGATAGCTCTCATCCTTCAGTATGTATAAGGATTATATGGAAAAATTATTTTTTAAAATGCCTCCAGGGCTCATTCCTCAGATATTCTATGTTAATAAGTCTGGGACAGCCTTCTACATCTGTGTTTTGATGCATGTTCACAAACTATGTAGCAGTATGAGAAAGGAAGAAAATAGAGGTCCTTTAAAAACTTGGATGAAAATAAAAACATTATCCAGAATATAAATATGAAGGGAACACCTGATGCACCAGAGACGGATAGTGAAAATCTTCAAACTTCTCACTCTTTCTCAGTGTCCCCTGTGTCTCCTTTCAGGGAAAGGATACCTTGACCAGCAAGCAGAAGTGTTTGTTCCCCTTGACAGCTGTATGTCTTATTGGCATTCTTTCTTGGTTGCAGTCTACCTGTGTGAGGCCACACGATGTGAACCTGTTTCTTAGAGATGGATCTGTTTAGAGTGGGTTGATCAGCTGATATCTGGCCTTGAGTATGCAGAAAATGAGCAGAGCCTAGACCACAATGAATAAATCAAGGTATTGAATATCCACCCTGGGGACTCTGGGTTGGCAGCAGGCCTGCCCATGGAGTTATCCACTGTATTGCAATTTTGGGGTCACTTTTCTTGATCTTCTACAATTGCTTTTATTTTCAGATTAATGGAATTAGTGGTCGTTTTGTCATCTGAGAGCTTTTGAGGGCAAAGACTATGCTTCATTAATTTCTGTGTCCTCAAAGCCTAGCACAGTGTTCAATAAATAAGTGTTGAATAAATGACTGGAAGCAGTGAAGACAACTACAGAGAGAGATAAGAGAGAGAGAGAAAAAAATAGTGCCTTAGGAAGAAATGACTTCATCCTTTACTCCATCCTGATTTACCCCAGACTAAATCCTGCATTTTATTACTCTTCACTTGTTTCTAGTGACATAACCCCCTCAAAACCTTTTTCAAAAATAGGACAGGACATTTGGTTTATGCCATGAAGAAACCCTTCTATATATTTCCTAGCTGTTGTTTTAAAATCTCTTTTATTTCCTCTTTAGAAACCCACTGATGAGGTAGTGTTAAAGAGCTCAGAATAGAACTGCTTTTTGAACTCTAATATATGTTCTATTTGAAAGAACTGCTTCTGGTGTCTAAGAATAATTAACAACATACTTTAATTTATGAAAGTCTTTGCCCAAAGGTCCTCATCTGTGGGAGGGATAGAGAGAGAACAAAAGTCTGGGAGGCTAATGGAAAACTCTCATGTCCTTGTGCTTAGCTCTGGTGTAGCATCTGGGAGTGGTATCGAAGAGGTCAGAGGAAACGCTGCTGAGCTCTGTTTTATATACGTGCATTATAAATTGTAACCTCCATATTTTAGATCTCAGACAACCCTCTCTCCCCTCCAGTAGGTATGATTTAAGAATAACAGTGTGACATGAACATTGAGATGAGAGGATATGTGAATAAAGAAAAAGGATGGTGTTGAATAATTAAAAGGAGGGGGAGAGGAGAGGAGGAGAAAGCGACTGACTCATGGGGGAGCAAAATGTATTCATCTTTTCTTTGTCTTTTCCATACACTGCACCTCTCAACCAGGAAAGCAGATGTCTTGATTTTTAAAGAAAATAAAGGTGGCAATTAAATACTGACAAGAAAAATAATAAAAATAAAAAGAAAGAAAAGAACAGAGAAGGAAAGACCGCCTCCTCCCTCAACTGTATACAGCGATCATGACATCTCCTCTCTGTTTATCAACATAATAAAAGTTGGAGAATTCTATCTTAAGGGCCTGGGCTGTGGGGATTTTTGAACCACCTGATATATAGGTCTGGTTCCTTTTCACAACCTTTTCACCTATCCCATATTCCACTCCCCATCCATCCCTATGTGTCAGCTGCTGGTCTTCAGTGAACCCACAAGCCCCACTGCAGCAGTTCCATTAGGCCACTCCTACACATCTAAGTGGCCCCATCTCATGACCACAGCCCTGCTATCTGCTGCCAGCTGCCTCTGTCAATCTCCCATGGCCCCTGACTGTCTTTGAATACTGTGCCACCCAACCTTCGATTGCCCCCACTATTTACTATCTCCATGCCTCTTTACATTGTGAGTGCTGAGGAAAAGTGCCAAACCAAAAGATCTGGTCTTGAAGGACATTTTCTGTAATTATTTCAACTTCCACTTCCCAGTAAGATTTTTATTGTATGTTACCTACAATTATGCTTCAAACAGCTCTTCTCAACCTCCTTTGACATAAAAAGATGTTCTAGAACCTTGGTTAACATTAATTCCATATCTCCCTACTATGACCAGGCCTTGGTGTGGCCCTAACTGCTCTCTTACTTCAATACCTCGGAACAGTCTGCCTCCTGTCCTCACTAGGATATTGAGTTCACCAGTGAGCCCCAGTCTGCATGCATAGACTGGAAATTGAAACAACATATGTCATTGCTGCCCCATTTCTGTATACTTCCAAAATGCTACCTTCTTCTTGGCAACCTAGTTTTCTCCTGACTCACATATATGCAAAGTGCATCTGTACCTCAGGTCTTTGAAGTCACAAAGCCTTGACTTTAAGCTTTTGCTCTTTCCCCACAATAGCTTTACCTTGGCAAGTCATATACTTCTTTGAGCCTTGCATTGCTCATTTGTAAAGTGAAGACCACGATGACCTCATAGTCATGTCACTGTCAAATAGTGAGAGCCTTATATTCCTTCTCTAGCACTTCAGTACTGAGTGCAGAACTAAGCACATTACAGGTTCTCAACAAACTAGGGCAGTGGGTAATAGTGCATGGCTCACCAATGAGAAATGACCTCAACAAGAAAAAGAAATAGGATCAAATTTAGAAAGAGGGGAGACATTGCTAAGGTTGAAGCAGCTCTTTATGGATATTTAAAAAAATAAAAGACTTGAAAAGTAAAAGGCTGTCTAGTAATCCTGTTGTGAAGGCTCCAAGTAAAAAGGCTTACATTAAAGTAGCATAAAATGAGTCAAAGGAAAGTTTCTAGTGTTTCGTGAGAAATTCACAGAGAAGTTAGGGAGGCCATGCTGCATCTGTCATCTGCCTTTCAATTTTATTCTTCTTACCTTTTAATGGGAAGTAGGACCATTTTCTACATTTTCTCTTTAGTTTCAAATGAGGCAAAAACAACACTATGACAAAGGAGATGCTACCCCTCTGCTTTCTGGTTCCCACAGCTTTTAAGACTATAATTCTGCCTTTGATCACTGCATAATTATCTTCATTATATTAGATCATCATATTATCCTCATTTCATAATGAGGAAACTGAGGTTCAGAAAGATTAAGTGACTCACCTTGTTAAGAAGTCCTCTTAAGACACTAATGTGATTAAATCCCTGTTCCTACAATAGGCCAATTGTAAAAAGCTCCTGCATCAGGCCTGAATGACAGAGAAGTGCAATGCAAAATCACTGTAAGAAAAAGCATCTAGTTGACAGAGTATCTATTTTTGTACCCCAGAAACATAAAGCTCCTTCTGTTGGAGTGGCTGAAATGAGTAAATTCAACACCAATCTTTGGGGTGGTATATACCACACTCTTTTACTTTTTTTTTTTTTTTGCATCTAAATTAAATAATTAGCTATGCCTCTGCTGTGACAAGTTGAAGGATCTTTAATGTGGAGTTTTCAGAGAGAGAAGCTGACTAGAATCTAGAAAGACCAAGGCTAGGAACTAAGCTTTTCAGGTTTGACCTTACAGGGATTAACCAGTTGACCAGTGCTAAAGGTTCTAGGTGGTCTGAAGCTAATCAACAGACTGTGATCTGAGTGATAAGACATGACAATAGGCTAAGTATACGCAGAAAATTGCAATATTTGGCATCAAAAGTATAGATAATCCAATTGCCAGGGAGTATCAGTCACTTTCATGCAGGATCACAGAAGGAAAGGCAAGACCCAGATCTTGGAAAACAAGGGGTTGGAAAGAACCAGAGAGAGTAGAGGTTATCAGGACCCCAGGGAGAGATTTGACGCTTAGAAAACTTCAGTAAAAGAAAGGAAATGGCATTGTGAATTACAAAATTGGTGCACTTTATTAGTAATAATATAATTTAGTAAGGACGATGTCAGAGGCACTGTCTTAGGCATTTTGCATATAAAATTCAAATAAATTCTTCCTTTCAGTCACTATAAAAATAATTTATAAAAGGTAGTGGAGTGAAGTTTTAAAAGCCACGAAGTGAATTTCAGTAAAATAAGGAAAAAAAATTACCTATGATAAAGGACTTCAAAGAATATCTGGCAAATATGAAGCAATGAATGAATGCTGATTCCTAGTTGCTAAAAATAAATAAGTAAATATTAATAAATAAAAGAAATTGAGATGCAAAATCCTTAAGAAACTTGCCCAAGGTTACATTACTACTAATTGGTTTGAGCCAAGATGTGAATCCATCTTTGTCTGATTCCAAATATTGAGTCCTTAAATCCTGGACTACAGAGCAGAAACCCAGTCATATCCATGAGGCACACATAGCATCAGGGGTGAGGATAGGCATGAAGGGTAGTAGTGAGCAGTGGTTGCAGCTTGGTGGACATAGAGCTAAAAACATTATCCAGGCATGCAGTGATCCAGGCTTTGAATATAAAAAAAGGTTTCAATCATGTTTCAAGAATGGCGCTCCTATTACCAGTAAGGTTTTGATTGGGCTAGGCTCTGGATCTGGATATAGCTGACCTGTTGGGTGAAGTTTAGCAGTATTGGTAGCTAAAGGGACATGAACCATTAAAAAAAGTCTGAAAGATATATGGGGAAAGGGTAGTGGTTCCAGATTTTACCTGGTAGATAGTGGGGGTGGGAGATTTGGAAAAGATTAGGGAATAATTTTATGTATTTAAAAGCAAACTCTTTAAGCCATATTTTTTGAATTATTTCCAGGTACGGATTATGAACACACTCCTGGCCTATTGTCCAGTCTTCAGTCTTACGTTGACTAGTCAGCACAAAAATGGCCACTAATAATGACCACTGTTAGGGCTGCCCACTAACTCTTACTGATTTAATAGTTTAGGACCTTTTATGATCAATGTCTGTCTCCAAAATTTTGCATTAAATATTGCAAACACTTTGACCTGTGTTTATAGATACCTTTACTACAGCATTGTACCTATTCTGCCAGAGGCTTTTCGTTCATTAATTGTGAGAGTTAAGGTGGTATACAGAAAGAGGTACTCCCAGCACTGTCTCTTAAATGGCCAGAAATATGAGTGTATGTGAAAGCTAGTACATTAAATCAGGCATTAAAACAACCCAAACAAGTATTTAAAACACCCCAAAATGTAAAAGAATTGCTCTTTATGCTTCACTAACCCACTTTATATGGTGTTCGACACAATATCAGCATGTAAGAAAAGAAGACAAGACATGCAAACAATTCTGTGATCGTTCTGATGCTTACATATTTTTTTCCTTCTGCAAGTGAACCTTGCTCAAATTCTCTTGAGATGGAAGTTTAAAAAGCGATACATTCATTAAAACACACACACACACACACATACGCACACACACACATATGCACACCCCTTCCATCACCTGCCATGGAACTTAGACTATGAATAATTAAATAAATATTAAAAACATGCAAAACTGTATTCTTATATCAAATTAGATAAAAGTTGAATTGTTTCAGATAAAGAGTTTCTCTTTTTTCTTTGTTAAGCAATTCTTGACAGACTACCATTAAATCAGGTGAGCATTGCAGCAAGTAATGATATTTAAAATTAAAGAAATTTTTCCATTTCACTGATGCCAATTTTAACATTTTACAATAGGTCTTTTTGGCAGTCTAATTATTATTCTAATCCTATTAACAATTTATGTATAGAATTATCTTCTAATGATTACTAAAACTTTTCATTTGGAATTGCATCACTTCATTAATCTTGATTACTTATAATTAATCAGAAAAAGTCTTTTTCTCACATTTAGTTTTCAGAAATGTTTATCTATATGTATCTTTGAATACTTGACTAAATCTATTTTGAAATTTTTTAGAAAATCTGAAAGCTCAATAGGCTTCCTCAGCTGAGAGATGATATAGCTTAATGGTTAAAATCTGACTCTGGAGTCAAGCTATTTAGATTCAAGACCAGTTCATTTTAGCTGTTTGATGGAGCAAGTTATTTAGCCTCTGTGTACCTATTTATTTTCATCTATAAAACTGCAATCATAGTAATAAAACCTAACTCACAGAGTAATTATATAGATTTAATAAAATAATCTGTGTAGCCAGAACGGTGGCTCACTCCTGTAATCCCAGCACTTTGGGAGGCCAAGGTGGGCGGATCACGAGGTCAGGTGATCGAGATCATCCTGGCTAACATGGTGAAACCCCATCTCTACTAAAAATACAAAAATTAGCCGGGCGTGGTGAAGGGCGCCTGTAGTCCCAGCTACTCGGGAGGCTGAGGTAGGAGAATGACGTGAACCCAGAAGGCGGAGCTTGCAGTGAACCCAGATCGCGCCACTGCACTCCAGCCTGGGTGAGAGCGAGACTCCGTCTCAAATCATCATCATCATCATCATCATCATCATCATCATCATCATCTGTGTAACACAGAGCAGGGCCTAGTACATGGTAAATTTTCAATAAAGTTAGATTTTACATTATTTGTAATATAGAAACAATTAGTAAATTGTAGTGTGTGTTTGGCCTTTGAAATTAGATGAGTAAGAGTTTTAATTCTTGCTCTTTGTTCTTCTAGCTGCATGGTGTTATGCAAGTTATTTAATATTCTTGTATTCAATTTTCTTCTAGATATAGACGTGGATATATACATGTAGATATAGATACTAAGACTACTCAACTTTGTTAGGAGATTAAATAAAAATAAAATTAATATGTTTATCATTGATTATATATTGGTTATAATTTATAAAAACTTTTTAAATTTTACACAAAGCTAAAAAGTATATAAAATTCTCTCTGGAATCATTTAAAATGTTAGACTTAGATACTTTTCTTGTAATATAGAGAAAAATACCTATAAGATGTCCAGTATTCATTCATCATATTTGAATGGCTACTATATACCAGGGTTGTGCTAACAACTGAAGATAAAGTATTACAAAGCAGAGACCCCATCGTCTAGGGAGCTCTAGGACTTCTAAGCTAGGGAAATAATAGACAATAATGAAACAGCCTATATGCTGTAATAGAGGCATTGGTAGACAGTAGTGGAGTCTAAGCTTATTCTTGAAGAAGTAGGTGTTACCTAGATAACAAATAGAGAAAGAAGAGTCCAGTTAGAGAGAACAACTTATGTAAAAGAACTTAGAAATCATTTTGTCAAGCCTGCAGATGTGGTGCAAAGCAAAGAGTCTGAGTTGAAGAGTCAACAACAGATCATAAGAAGCACACAAGAAATGGGGAGCCTGAGAAAAGTTCATCCAGGGGACTTATATGAGTTGATTTGAGTTTAACAAAGATTACTTGAGTAGGAAATGGAAGTGACCAGAAGGATTTAAAAAAAATGAGACAGAAAATCTGGTCAGGAAGTTGTATGTAAATAGGAAGGTAACAAATTATTGAACTCAAAATATATATATATATATATATATATTTGTATTTATATATTAACTATAACTTAAAATTGGGAAAAAATCCAAAATGTTTCACATGATGCTTATCATAAGCTTTCTTCAGTGTTAGCAAATATTCTTTAAAACAATGTTTTACATTCGTTTCATGCGATCAGAATCCAAGGCGTACTGGAGGGGATACTATGACTCATACAGAGTAGGTATGCAAGAGAAGCCCCACTGTGAAGAAGCTGTATGTGGTCCCTTCCCTCATGGCATTCACAGACTAGAGGGAAGAACAGACAAGTAAATTGTGGATTGTATTTCAGTGTTCAAAGTGCTCTATGGTGGCCCAGTGAATTGCCACAGGAGCACATAAGAGGATGGCTCCCAAAGGTCTGGATGCAGAGAAGACTACACAGGAATGGATGTTTTACAGACAACTAAAGGATTACTAGGATCTAGCCTAAGGAGGCCTGAAACAGAAAAGTGTTACAGGCAAACTTACATGTGACGGTACAAAGGACAGAAAGGATTTGGCCCCATCTAGGAAAGGAAGAGTTTGGTATGTCTGTAGTAGGTCGAAGCATGGAGGAGAGTGACGTACAAAAGCCAAGGCAGGAGAGGTAAGGAGGAGGCATATCACCAAGGGCCCAGGCATCCTGTAAAACAAATGGGACAGAAATTTTAATTTTAATAATTTCCTCCAGGCTACTTTATTGCAAAAGGAAATGTTGAATGTCTGAGGATGCCAGGTACCTAAGCAGAAATCTAAATGACTGGACCAGACTACAATCACCAAGAACTAGAAATGTGATTTCTGTCATGTCATCAATAACCAACACAGTGGCAGCTAATAGTAGATACTCACAGGTTTTTAAATAATTGAATGAATTGTAAAAAACTAGATGCCCAAGTTCACTTAACGAATTGAACTAATTTTCTTTTTTTTTCTTTTTTTCTTTTCTTTCTTTCTTTTCCTTCCTCTTTTCTTTTCTTCTCTTCTCTTCTCTTCTCTTTTCTTTCTTTCTTTCTTTTTTTTTTTTTGTTGGAGTCTTGCTCCGTCGCCAGGCTGGAGTGCAGTGGCACGATCTCGGCTCACTGCAAGCTCCGCCTCCCGGGTTCACGCCATTCTCCTGCCTCAGTCTCCGGAGTAGCTGGGACTACAGGGACCTGCCACCACGCCCGGCTGATTTTTTGTATTTTTCGTAGAGACGGGGTTTCACCGTGTTAGCCAGGATGGTCTCCATCTCCTGACCTCGTGATCCGCCCGCCTCGGCCTCCCAAAATGCTGGTATTACAGGCCTGAGCCTTCGCACCTGTAATCCCAGTTGAACTGAAATAATTTCCTATAACTAGATAGCCCTTTCTCGTTTCTCTTCTATTTTAAATAATGCTGAAATGAACATCCCTGAATTTAAATCTTAAACTACATCTATACCTATTTATTTTAAACAGAATCTTAGTAATTGAATAACTGTTTAATAGGACAAATATTTTTAAGACTCACAATACACTACACTGAAAAAAGAGGACATTCCAATTACGCTTTAACCAGCAAATACTTGAAAGTGCCTATTTCCTCACATTCTCTGCACATTTGGACATTTGATAATGATCTGCAATTATTGCATAAAATCCTGGGGAAGGGGATTGTATCTTTTGAACTATGTGTATTTCTTTTGTTTAATTCCTAAAGTCATGTCCTCCATCCAGTACAAAATGGCTTACTGATTTTACTTGTAATTTGTGATGAAAATATTTTGGCCACAGCTTTACTTGTGAGTCAATTTTTTCTAAATCTCATAATACATTAATCTGCTATTTAAATTGTAATTTTCTTTTAAAAAGATGTATAGCCTTGTATTTTGTGGTTTGACTTAAATCAGTATATTTTTTCCTCTAAGCAGAATATTTCTACTTAATTGCAAGCATACTTTATAAATTAATAACATCATCTCTTTGTCTTGTATGTTTCAAACATATTTACTGTTCATTTGCCTTTCATTTGAATTCATAGAAACTTTTGACATAAATTAATATTTTGCTATAAAATGTCATTCCTCCCTGCTTTCTACAGTTTATTTTTGTGACTTCATGGGATTAATGCACCACTTATTATACATATTTTATTTTTAATTAGTAATAAAAACATTTAAACTATGGCTTTCTTAAGAGTCAAGTTTGGATTTTGGTTAAACTTTCTATTTTTTAATTATCAGTATATTCAAAACATATGTACTATAGTGATTAAGAGCTAGAGTTAGATAAGCTCAAGAATTGAAATTTTGGTCTCTCAATAACTGTGTAGCTCCTTAGCCCTTGTATATATTAGTTTTCTCATCTAAAAAAAGTAGTGATGATAGGATCTACCTTGTATACTTTGCAAATACTTACAAAGGATCTGCCACGTTGAGTCACTGATCTATGTGCTTGCAGTATAGTGCCAAGGAAGCCAGGCCACATTCCTGTCCTCATGAAGGTTACATTTTACTGGGCAATTGACAGTAAACAAATGAACATATAAATGTATCTTATAATGTCAGGGAGTAAATTAATTCTTGGTCAAAAAGTAAGTCATTATAAGGCTGTGTATGGGGCCCTGGGGCTGCTATTGTAAATAAATTGTTGTGAGTCTATAATATATACTATATCTAAAGTACTTTCTCCAGGGTCTGACATGTAATGGACACATAAAAAATATTAGCAGTTATTTATTAATTACAATTTAACTTTCCTGTTAAACTCTCAAGTTATTCATAAGAGTATTTTTTGGTATATTTGTTTTAATTCCAAGTGACAAGATTATATAGACATCATTGAAAATAAAATAAAATAAAATAAGTGTGCTTTTTTTAAGCAGAAAATATGGCTTCTGAACATTCTGCGTTTTGAAATTTTCAAGTATTTACTGTGGCCTAACACAGAAATTATTTTTAAAATAGGCTGGAGGCTAAAAAGTTAGTATTTTTTGTCTAAAGATTATCAAATTAGATATCTATATATTCATCTTTGTATCTATCAAGTTACTCATTTGATAGACTAAATTCCATTAATTATATTATTTAGATCGTCATCCTTTATTATTATTTGATCAATAAAGAGCTAAAAGAGACATGCTGTTGCCACTTTCTTTTTGTTTATCCAAAAGTTTGATTTATGCGTTTTAATATAATAATGTTTAGGGCATAAATCTTTATGATTCATACTTTTACTGTAGATTGTATCATTTATCAGAATAAAATGACATTCTATTCACTTTACTGTCTTTTGTTTGGGTTTAATAGTCAGGGAGAAGTCCTTGACAGAAATTTTACAGTGGAGTATACACAAGGCTGTTAGTGAAGAAATGAACAATTTACTTTTTTTCTTTTTAAAAGTTTAAGTTCTTCTCTTTTATTTTTGTGTTTGCCTGATATTACTAATTTATACTTTTATTTTTTCAGTGGCATTGTGCTTTAAGTGCATCTCTTTTAAGCAGCATAAAATTTGATTTTTCTTACCATAATTGAGAGCCTTTTAGAAGCTTTTTAAATACTGTACTGGTTCTATATTACTGTGTTTGTTTTTTCTTTATTTGTGAGTTGGGATGTCGTCAACCTGTTTTTAAATACAACTAACACGTTCTTTAAGTAAAAACACACGTGCATATGTGAACACACATTTTTCTATAATCAGTATCGTGAAATAATCCATGTTTATTCTTTACTCTTCAGACTCTTCTTGTTCCTCTGTCTGCTTCAAAAATAACCTAATCTGTCACGTCCAATGTGTGCTAACTGTGGGAAAGTTTGTAGTTTAGTTTAATAGATTCCATCATAATGGCCTTTTCTCTATAACAAATTTGCTTCCATGTCTCAGATGCCTGCTAATACCACAAATTTGCTTATCTGGTTAAAACACAGTAGCTTAAACACTTTCACTATCAGTAATTATTAGGCCACATACATATACTAAATGACTATGGGTACAAGAAAAGGTATAGATACTATTTACTGCACAAGGATATGAGGCAAGGTGACAGCCAATTAGTTCTTTTAGTGGCCACATGGTCTAGTCGCCTAGTGTCACTCTACACCACCTGGAGGTGCTGATGGTGAACTCAGTCCAGAAGGTGGTGATACAGCTCAAAAAGGTCAATCTTATTGAACTGATAATATTGATAGAATGTAAGATCTTCTTACCCTTGCAACTGATTTTGTGCCTAGCTATCTATATCTCAACTTATTAGCAACTTTTATGTGACACAACCCACACATAATGATAGCTTGAATCCTATACGCACACTTGTGTCCACTCTTTTCATCTCTTTTTAAAAATTAATATTTGGGCACTCCCACAGTTAATTTCCAGATAAATGTTATCTAATTCCAAGTCAGTGAAATAGTATTGACTAAGACAAACACAAGTCAGTGATCCTAGCCAAACCACCAAAAAAAGAAACCCCCATCCAGCTTGACAATCACCCTTTTTAATCAACATATTTCAGATGATATAATTGTTCACTATACTTTTGAATTTACCTAATTGTGGAGTAATTACGAGCAGTTAGGAACCACCAAGAGCTAAAAGTTTTCTTATTCTGTAATTACTCTACAGGTTTTATCCAACTCTATCTTGATGGTTAATTTCATCATATTTAGCTTGATGTTCAAAGAGAATCCTTTTTTATTTTTTATTTTTTAGCCTGTATCCTGTGGTATTTCCAGCATTTTAATGAAATGAATAACTTAGACTTCTTGAAGAAAACATAAATAATGACAATTGCTCTAAGAGTCTGACTAGGGGCAATGGCTAGTCAAGGAATCTGAATATAGTTTTAGAACACAAGTTGATTTTTGTCAGGAAGGATGACTTTACCATGATACTGTATAATGGTATCAATGAATAAGGCCCTAGTAACCTGTTCCTATAATTAAAGAGGTAAAAATATAAGAAAGTAACTTTAGTAACAACAACAACAACAAATTCTGAAGGTGTTATACTAAATGGAAAGAACTAGCTACCTATCCCCATTTCTGCTAGCCTAATTAGGATCAAAATAGTGCTGGCAATGGAACTACCTTCTATTTTAGGAAGAGAACTGACCATGCTAATAGAGTAAGGAGGACCAAAGGCTTCAGGGCACTTTTAATGGCTAAGAAGAAGAACCATTGGGTATTCTGGGGCATAGGATTGGCAGGTAAAATGCATGGCACTCAGTTAAATTTGGATTTCCAAAAACAACAAGTAACTATTACTATCTGTACATTCTTGGCAATTCATTGTTTATCTGAAATTTGAATTTAACTGGATACCCTGTATTTTTCATTTGTTAAATCTGAAAACCTACTCAGAAAGCTTCCAGACAAAGGGAGGCCTCAGGTATCTTAGAGTCCTTGTTATTCTTCCAAACAAAAAAAAAATTTAATTAGTTGGTATGTTTTCATCCTCATATCTTAACTATCATCACGCAATTTCATTTATCCTGGAAAAGCTAACGGATGTTTTCCCTCACACTGATAAAATATTCTTAAATTATTCTGAAATTTCCTTTTATTTTGCAGCAATATCTGTTTTTTGTTTGTTTTGTTGCTTTTTTTTTGAGATGGAGTGTTGCTCCATCACTCAGGCTGAAGTGCCATGGTGCGAACTCAGCTCACTGCAACCTCTGCCTCCTGGGTTCAAGCAATTCTCCTGTCTCAGCCTCCCAAGTAGCTGGAATTTCAGGCATATACCACCATGCCTGGCTAATTTTTGTATTTTTAGTAGAGACGGGGTTTCACCATGTTGGTCAGGCTGATCAAATTCCTGATCTCAAATGATCTGCCTGCCTTAGCCTCCCAAAGTTCTGGGATTACAGGCGTGAGCCACCACACCTGGACTATCAATATCTTAATACAAGAACATCTGCTAAAACTTACATTCATTGAGTTCTCGCTGATACCAAATTCGAGCTCCTTTAAAAAGTGTGATGTATAAAGGAAGAAAATGCTATCTAGTAAATGACCAAGTATATAAAGACAGGAAGAAGGAAAAAAAAATCTGGCAATTATAAAAAAAGGTAAACAATAAGTGTTTATATCTGACCATTACAGTGTTTAGCTTCTCTTGTAAGTAAATTAAAACTGAGTAAACTCACTACATTTGCATATTTAGCTCAATCTAAGAATTTTCATGGCTTCTTCCTAATTCTTACAAAGACACATTCCCTTGTATATTTCTCAAGCTTTAAGATGAATGTGCCCATTTATCTTGTCACTTTGACAATTTCAACTAAAAGGTTTTTTAAACTGATGTTAGTAAGAAAACGACTGCTATTTGTAAAAAGAATTTGAGCAAGAGAGTTTGGAAGCTAGGGATATGTTTCTCTTGCCCACTCTTCCCCTAAAAGAAAAATAGTAGCTTCCATTTTATGAAAAGGAAGTGTACAAAATGCTCAAAGATTCATAATGCAAATTTGAATAATGGGCCCTCAAGTGTGTGATGGTGAGTATTTATGCACATTTAGGGTTGAGATGACATTAGACTGCTACAGATAGCCTGAAGCATAAAACTTACCTCCTTAAAAATCCCAAAAGCAGAAGTGATCATTTTCTTGCATGGGCACCCATGCAAGGGTTCCTTAAGCAGAAGTTGCAAGGTAGGAAGGGAAATGCTTGGACAGGGTTTCCTCAACTCCATCCAGCCAATTTACTCCTATCTCTCACACCATGGATTTTGTGCTCATAATGCTTGCACTCAGTGTAACCCAGTCCCATCTGTGGCTCCAAAGAGCATCTCACAATGGCGAAGCTAGCTGGTTTGCCAGCTGCTGCATCCCCTGAAAAATGGTGGGAGACGTCCTCACTATCCTGAACCAATACTACTTCTGGGAGTTAGCATATGCATGAGAGAATATCCAAAATGCCACTCTTGTCTCTTGCCAAGGCTGTCCACAATTCTGCACTTCCAGATTGTGTTCTTTTTAGAGAGCAAAGGGAATGTCAACACAATTGAAGGTGAAGTGACTCTGACTTATGAAATCAAAAGTGCCCAGCTTCATGTCAGGTTCACATGGGCAGAAACATGCATTGAATGCAGTGCTTAGAAGCAGAATACAACTGTGCTGTGGGTCCTTTTGATGGGTTATTTTTTTAGGTTAATTCACACATGGTTCTATAGTCCTAACCCTTAGATCACAATGTTGAAAGAATTGTTGAGGCCTCCAGCTGCCTGACCTTGAGCACATCACTTTACTTTTTAGAACTGCTGTTTCCTTCGCTGTAAAATAAAGAGGAAAGGCCTGATTAGCTGATCTCTTATGACCCTCCACCACTGTCTTAGTAAGGGAATGTATTTTCCAGTGGTAGCAAAAATCCAACTACAGTGGCTGAACCAGCTGCAGAGGCTTGTTTTTCTCACATACAAATAAGTATGGGAGGTAGACAGTGAAGGCTGCATAGAGGCTCTCCAATGCCAGCAGGGAGCAATACTCTAATATTTCTGCTCAGTGAGTAACTTTTGATTTTATGCTTTTTACTTGTGATTTCAAGAAGGCTCTTCTGTCTCTAGCAATTGCATCTAGATAGGAAAAAGGGCAAGACAGTTTCCAGAAAAGCATACTCCTTTGTTAAAAGCTTACCTAAAATACCCATCCAAAAACTTATATCTAATCAGCCATGACTGTGTCACAGAGCCATCTATAGTTGTAATAGAGGTTGAAAATATGCATTTTTCATTGGATACATTGCCACCCACATAAGCACTGCATTCTCTTAATAAACAAGAAGGGGAGAATAGATATTGGGTATTCAACCTGAACAGAATATACTTTAATCTAAAATTGTATATTTTTGTCATTTTATGTTTTTTTGGAATGCATCTTTTAAATCATTGAGAACAAATATAGATCATTTTTAAAATTTTTTGTGAAGAATCTCCATAACTTAGAGACTAGTTAGTCTGAATTAGGAAGAATGGTTTTAGAAAGATGATTTCTTGACCCTCCTAAAGTTTGTTCCAGAATGCAACACACTGATACAGTTTGTATCTTTTCTGACCAGTTTTTTCTTACCCCTTCTCTCTTTCCTATACTTACTCACTCAACCTCTCTCTTTTCTTATCTCATCTTAGCAGAGTTATACTTTCCAGATAAAACTCTTCGTGGGAATTATTTAATAACTTGCAAAGCATGTATTTTAAATAATTTGTGTCTAATAACATTTACGTCATCTAATTGGTTCTGTGTCCAGTTCAAGACATGCTCCTCAACCTACAACTACGTTTCTAAGAATAGCCTACTTAAATTCCTAACAGGTATAATTTCACTGTGTAATAATCAATTTTTTCTCTATTCCATCGTTTCAGGTAGACTTCCTTTCTGTATTCCTTATTGCCGTGCAATATTAAGTCATTAGATGCCACTCTGAATGCCCTTCCTATTTATAACTACTTACATGAGTCCTTTGCCATGTGACTTTGTGGTACCATCTTCTAGAGTGGAAAGAGTTTATTCCCCTTCCCCAGTAATACAGAGTTTAGCCATAGTTTATGTAGGTGAAAGTGGAAGTGTTCCAGTTCTGCATTAAGTCCTGAAAAAACCTCTCACATTTCCTTTTGTTCTCTTGAACTCCAGTCACTCACCAAGAAAATATTCCTAGATAGCCATTCAACCAAAACAACAAATGGAGATGGTCTGAAACTAACCTAAAATTAAGCCTAAAACCAAACTTAGCTAACTTTCTCCCTAAAACAGAGCTGCCTCAGCTGACCCCCAGAACTTCAAGTAATATAAAGCTTGTTTTAGGAAGCTACTGATATTTTGGATGGTTTGCTACACTGCATTATTGTGGCATACCTGATTAATTCAATTGGTCCAGGGGAAATTTGCCTACTTCAGATGGCTAAAATTAGTGGTAATAAACGCTGATGGGTGCTGGGTGGCAAATGGCCTCTAAACTCTGTGGTAATCCCGAAGTGATTC
Organism: Trachypithecus francoisi; assembly: GCF_009764315.1. Classification (NCBI taxonomy): domain Eukaryota; kingdom Metazoa; phylum Chordata; class Mammalia; order Primates; family Cercopithecidae; genus Trachypithecus; species Trachypithecus francoisi. The sequence goes on along the minus strand of NW_022681453.1, from coordinate 70,765,851 downwards.
TCAAGATCTCTGTTCATTCCAGGGTTTATTCGAGAAGTAACCACAATAAGGCAAGGGGGGAAAAGGGAGATCTTCACAACCTCAGTCAGCTGTAGAAATGGAACTATTGCCCAGATTGTATTCACCTAACTGGTTTCATTTAAGTAACTTTCCAGATCCTGTATCTGTCTTCCTATTAGATGGGACTCCCATGTCTATTCAGTGAGCAAAATTTAAGTATACAACTGTGGTAATTTTTTTTTCAGAAACTGTGAGAAGGCCTTCAAAAAAGGTGACATAGAGATTTGAGGCATTGTAAAAATGAATAATTCATCACACTACTTAGCTTCCCGAAAAGGGCAGTTGAGGACTCAGAAGGAAATTGGAGTTGCTCTCTTCTCCATAATTGACAAGTGCACCTTGGAAAAAACATAAGCATCTCTTTTATCAGCTTGGGTCCTGGATATACTTCTGGGCACACAACAGAAACATGACTTCAGCCCTGGCTGCTTGCCATTTATGGCAGAAGCTCCCCGGGAAGAGATGCATCTTCTTTTCCAGTGTTGACCAGCAGGTCCCAAACAGTAAGAATCTGGAGAGAGTTGGGGAAGAGAAGTTTCCTCAGGAAGCCCAAACTGGCTGCCTGTGTTGGTAGCATGAAGGAATCCTGAGAGACGCCCTCCACTCCTTGTCACTACACTTTCCATCTCTGAAATAAAATGAACTAGACAGCAGCTACATCTGGCCACCCTCAGAGGGGTAGCTGCTGCAGCTGCTTCATTTCCCACTTGGCTTTGCAGTTATATGGTGCCTACTCTGCCGCCTAGTCAGCTGGCAGCCTTTCCTGAAAACTTTTTAGAATTCTATTTTCTGTGCTCCAAACATTTGCTGTTACTTATAATCATCCAGTGACCAGTGGAAACTATAGCCAGGAAGTGTATGTGGTTCAGTAAACCCTCTGCAAGCATGAGCTCCCCTCAAATGAAATGTGTCTTGCCTGGGTAGCAGGATGACTTGCTGCAAAATTAAGGTAGCGGGAGAGCCTATTGAGAAATTGCCTAATACTCTGTTTCTTAACATGATAGGAAAAAAGCAAGCATGGAAGATTTTTTTTTTTCCCTCACTAACGGGAAGTCAACTTCTTTTGCTCTTAAGGTCGGACTGTTCTTCCATAAGAGCTAGGGGAACAATAATCAGCATCGTGTTTCTAGACAAAAGAGAAGTTGCTAAGTAAATCTGAGTCACTCAGATGATAAATAAGCTTTTGTCCATTGGTGGTCTATGGGTCTACGGCCAGAGTTCACAAACTCAAAGCCTTTCAAAGAAGAGGCAGACATGGAAATGACCAATGCTGACCTGGTAAGGTAAATTATAGCTGACCCCTGGATTTCTGGGAGATGGTAGCAAATGTTAGAGAGTGGCAAGCTAGTGGGTTCATGCCCTGCCTAAAGGGAGGTGATACCACTCAATTCCAGCTGCCTGTTGCCATAGCATTTGGGAATGCATTTGTTCTTCTTTTCTGGAACAAAAAGCAACAGCACCCATGAACATAGAAAAACAGAGCTTCCTTCCTCTTCAGTTTGGGGACTAAATAAGCCACCCAGGATACTTCTATGAGAGAATCGCTGCCTAGAATATCTCTGCAAAATGATTAATGTTGGACGGTCCTAGGAGTTTGTGTTATTTGAGGACTGAACCAGAAGCTGATAATTACATCCAAAAAATTATAATGGCTTGTATTAGAATAGTGGAGAATACTATTACTAGTGAATTTTAAACAATAAAAATTGCTGTTCTAAGACATATGAATGGTTTCAGTTTTGAGTTGCTTCTATTGAAGATAATTACATAAATAAGAAATCAGGGAATGGGTAGAAAAAAGAATATAAAATGAGTGACAGAAAAATCAAAACATATTTTGCAATGATCTTCTAGGTAAAGTAAGAGAAGATAAGAAAGGGCAAATCTCTATGTCCTATTTGTGTTCTGGTGGTTGGTACATTTGTATAAAAGGTATTTGTGTAAAAGGATAGGTGCTTAGTGAGAAGAGGAGACAGGGCTTACTAGCTACAAGTCACACAATCAGGTAGCTCTTTAATATTTGGTTGAAGAATCAGATGGATAAAAAATGTTGTTTAACAAATTAAAAATAAATATATGAATTAAGTCTATTGAGGAAAGTGATCCAAAAATATATTCATGAGGTAAAGAATCACAAATGGAAATTACAAGCACATATGCATCATTCATAGTTTAAGATTTTTAGTGTTTTTAATTTGGGTTTTCTTTAGAGAACTATCTTAATTGATTTTTTTTTTTTTTTTTGTACCAGCAGATGTGGCAAACCATAGAAACCAAACTATACTGGATTTATTGGAAGATAATTTGTTTGAAAGATATTGGGTAGCTTACAAAATTATCAGGAATGCTATAGAGCAAACTTTAGAAAAGGAGCAAAGAATAAACAAAAGCAAGTTCTTACCTTAAAAGCCCTACCCCTGAACTTCACTCACTGCTGGGACACTCCCTGCTGGGACATAGGGCTCATGGTTCCATAGCAGAGTCCACACATAATCTCTACGCATACCTTAATCTTTGTTTTACTTCCTCAATTGTTAAAGTGTTTGCAAGCAGCATCTAATTTGCCAAGTTTAGGATGATTTTCTATGTCATAGCTGCCCTCAACATTTGGATCCCATAAGGAAAGGTAGACTTCTAACAGGAATACTCCAATATAGAAGAGTCTTTCAAAATGAGCTCATACACACCAATGTCAAATGCCTTTTACATTTATTAAATGGTATGTAGATTATATAGTTTCTACTAGCTCTCTCGAGATGAGTTTTCTCATAAAGATTTATTTTATCAATTGTAAATTTTTGTATGATTTAGGACTTTCTAATACCTAAGTCAATGACAAGGGAAAGATTACCATATAATTGTATGAACCCAAGAGAAACTATAAAGATGAAGTAAATCTGCCCAGTGACTGCTTTTCCTGTTCAGCTGAATTCAGGGTTAATGAGTCTGCATTACTAGCACCACTGGGGTAGAAGAAAGCAGGACAGGAAAGGTGAAGTTGAAAGAGAGAGAGAAGGAAAGAAACAGATACACAAAAGATCTTATTTCCATCTAAAGGAATAAACAAGATAAAATTACTTAAGAATATTAATAATATTTATGCCTTAAACTAAGCACATAAATCATCCCGAGTTGTGTAGAATAGGTATTAATCCGAGTCACTCCTGGCATTTCAGCAAGGAATAAATCTAGAGGGGATAAATTTTGACCTGACTTGTACCCATTATTATTGACAGTCACTTATCCATTCACTTCATCAGCAGATACGCATGGACACCTACTTTATACAGAAGATCAAACAATTGAGAAAAACAAAGAACACTGATGAGTAAAATCAAGATAAGTAAAAAGAGGAATGATAGATCATTAGGGACAAAAATATATTATAAAATTATATTTTAAAGTAGTCTCATGCTCCAGAAAAATTCAAGAGGCAGTGGTGAATGAACAAACTAATCCTAAAATTCTTATGGAAATGCAAGTGACTATAAAAACAATCTGAAAAGAAAAAACATGTTAGAAGGATCCCAATTTCAACACTTGCTACAAAGCGACAGTAAACAAGATAATACTGGCATGGGAAAGACATATAAACCAAAGGAATAAAATGGAAAATCCAGAAATAAACCCGTACATCTATGGCCAATTGACTTTCAGCAGCGATAACAAAATAATTGAATGAATAGACTAGTCCTTTCAATAAATAGAGCTGAGAAAACCAGACATTTACATGCAAAATAAATAATTTGAATTTCTAGCTTATATCTTATACCAACCTTAACTCAAGAAAGATTAAAGACCTAAATTGAAGAGTTAAAACTTAGAAGAAAACAGACATAAGTCTCCATGAACTTGGATTAGACCTGTTGCTTAGATATGATACCAAAAGCACAAACAATGACAAAATAGATAAATTGAACCACATCAAAATTAAAACCTTTTGTGCGTAAAAAATACACTAAAAGAAAGTGAAAAGATAACCCACAAAATGGGAGAAAATATTTGCAAAGCATATATCAGTAAGTGTCTAGTATCCAGAATATATGAAGTCTTACAACTGAAAGAATCAAAAACAAATAATACACTAAACAACAAGCAAAGGATTTGAATAGACATTTCTCCAAAGATATACAAATGGCAACTAGGCACATAGATATTCATCAGCATTCATCATTTGGAAAGTGCAAATCAAAACCACAATCAAAATCACCACACACTCACAAAGATGTCTACAATGGAAAAAAAAAAAAAAGCAAAAACAAGCAGAAAACAACAAGTTGGGGGGAGGATGTGCAGTAGTTGGATCCTTCATAAACTTTTGGTAGGAATGTATGATGATAAAGCCACTGTTAAAATATTTTGGTAGTTCATTAGAAAGTTAAGCGAATTTACCATGTTACCCAGCTGATATGGTTTGGCAGTGTCCCCACCCAAATCTCATCTTGAAATTCCACGTTGTGAGAGGGACCCGGTGGGAGGTATTTGAATCATGGGGGCAGATCTTTCCTGTGTTGTTCTCATGACAGTGAGTAAGTCTCATGAGATATGATGGTTATTTTAAGGGAGAGTTTTTCTGCACAAGCTCTTTTTATCCACCTCCATCCATGTAAGACGTGACTTGCCCCTCCTTGCCTTCCACCATGATTGTGAGACTTCCCCAGCCACGTGGAAATGTGAGTTCTCCATTAAACCTCTTTTTTTTTGTAAATTGCCCAGTCTTGGGAATGTCTTTATCAGCAGCATGAAAACGGACCAATATAGTTAATTGATACCAGAAGGGGGTTGTTGCTGAAAAGACACCTGAAAATGTGGAAGCGACTTTGGAACTGGGCAACAGGTAGAGGTTGGAACAGATGGGAGGGCTCAGAAGAAGACAGGAAAACGTGGGAAAGTATGGAACTTCCTAGAGACTTGTTGAATGGCTTTGACAAAAATGCTGATAGTGATATGAACAATAAGGATCAGGCAGAGGTGGTCTCAGATGGAGATGAGGAACTTGTTGGGAACCGTAGCAAAGGTGACTCTTGTTGTGTTTTTGAAAAGAGACTGGTAGCATTTTGCCCCTGCCCTAGATATCTGTGGAACTTTGAACTTGAGGGAGATGATTTAGGGCATCTAGAGGAAGAAATTTCCAAGTACCAAAGCATTCAAGAGGTGACTTGGGTGTTGTTAAAGGCATTCAGTTTTATAAGGCAAGCAGAGCATAAAAGTTAGGAAAGTTTGCAACCTGCCAATGCCATAGAAAAGAAAATCCCATTTTCTGAGGAGAAATTCAAGCCAGCTGCAGAAATTTGCATGAGTAGTGAGGAATGCTAATCCCCAAGACAATGGGAAAATGTCTCCAGGGCATGTCAGAGATCTTCACAGCAGCATCTCCCATCACAGGCCTGGGGGCCTAGAAAGAAAACATGCTTTTTTGGGTCAGGTCCAGGGTCCCCGTGCTATGTGCATCCTAGGGAGATGGTGCCCTGCATCTCAGCTGATCCAGCCATGGCTGAAAGGAGTCAATGTAAAGCTCAGGCCATGGCTTCAGAGGGTGCAAGCCCCAAGCCTTGGCAGCTTTCACGTGGTATTGAGCCTTTAAGTGCATGGAAGTCAAGAATTGGGGTTTGGGGACCTCTGCCTAGATTTCAGAAAATGTATGGAAATGCCTGGAAGGCCAGGCAGAAGTTTGCTACAGGGGCAGGGCCCTCATGGAGAGCCTCTGCTAGGTCAGTGCAGAAGGGAAATGTGGGGTCAGAGACCCCACACAGGGTCCCTACTGTGGCACTGCCTAGTGGAGCTGTGAGAAGAGGGTCACCATCCTCCAGACCCCAGAATGGTAGATCCACTGACAGCTTGCACTGCGTGCCTGGAAAAGTTACAGACATTCAATGCCAGCCCATGAAAGCAGTCAGGAGGGAGGTGATACCCTGCAAAGTCACAGGGGCGGAGCTGCCCAAGACCATGGGAACCAACTACCTCTTGCATCAGTGTGACTTGGATGTGAGACATAGATTCAAAGGAGATCATTTTGGAGCTTTAAGAATTGACTGCCCTGCTGGATTCTGGACTTGCATGGGGCCTGTATCCCCTTTGTTTTGGTCAATGTCTCCCATTTGGAATGGCTTTATGCAATACCTGTACCTACATTGTATATAGGAAGTAACTTACTGGCTTTTGATTTTACAGGCTCATAGGTAAAAGGGACTTGCCTTTCTCAGATGAGACTTTGGACTGTGGACATTTGGGTTAATGCTGAAATGAGTTAAGACTTTGGGGTACTATTGGGAAGGCATGATTAGTTTTGAAATGTGAGGACATGAGATTTGGGAGGGGTGAGGGGTGCAATGATATGATTTGGCTGTGTCCCTGCCCAAATCTCATCTTGAATTCCCACGTGTTGTGGGAGGGACCCAGTGGGAGGTGTTTGAATCATGGGGTTGGGTCTTACCTGTGCTTTTCTTATGATAGTAAGTCTCGTTAGATCTGATGGTTATTATAAGTGGGGGGGGGGGGGGGATTCCTGCACAAGTTCTTTTGTCTGCTACCATCCATCGATGTAAGATGAGACTTGCTCTTCCTTGCCTTTTGTCATGATTGTGAGGCTTCCCCAGCCACGTGCAGCTGTGAGTTCTCCATTAAACCTCTTTCCTTTGCAAATTATCCAGTCTCGGGTATGTCTTTATCAGTAGTGTGATAATGGACTAATAAACCAGCAATTCACTTTTAAATATAAATGTATGAAATTGAAAGCACATTTTTACAAAACAAAATGTACACAAATGTTCCTAGTAACATTATTCAAAAAGCCTCAACTTAGAAACAACCAATTTCTATCTGCTGATGAATGGGTAAACAAAATGTAGTATGTCTATACAATGGAATATTAGACATATAAAAAGGAAAGGAATAAAGAATTGATGCATGCTACAACATAGATGAACTTTGAAAATATTGTTGTAAGTGGAGGAAAACAGACACAAAAAGCCACATACTATATGATTTCATTTATATGAAATGTCTACATTAGGTAAATCTACCAGAACGAAAAATAGTAGGGAAACGGAGGTATTGGAACTGACTGCTAATAGGTACAGATATAGTGGTGATGATTATACAACATAATCACACAAAAATACTCCACTAAATTGTATACTTTTAAATAGTGAATTTTATGTTATGTGAATTATATTTTAATTTTTAAAAAGAGGTCATTGTAGTCATAAAACAAGAATAGGCTGCTATATAAACAGTATTTAGAAAGTAAGAAATTGTTCTTTGAAATTAAAAACATAATTAACAAAAGAAAATTTCAAATGAAGCAGATTGACAAATTAATACATCAAGATCAGCTTAAAACCAATTTACTAACACAAAGATAAATTTAAAACTGTAACATATATATCAAAAGAAAAGAACTGAAAAATATGAAAGATAGAAATGTTAAGAATAGTTTTAAAAAGGCATATTAACCAAATATATGGTGCTTCAAGCTGAAGATATATCCCATTACTGAGTCATTGCAATGGACTGAATTGTGTTTCCTAAAAATTATATTTTGAACATCTTAACCCCTAATAGGTTTGTATTTGGAAATGGGGCTTTTGAGAGCTAATTAGGTCATGAAGGTGGAGCTCTTACAATAGCATTAGTGCCTTTGCAAGAAGAGACACAAGAGTGCTCTCTCAACTATGTGAGGATATATTAAGAAGGTGGCTATCTGTAAACCAAGAAGAGGGCCCTTACCAGAAATGGGGTCACTAGTACCCAGATGCTGGTACTTTCCAGCCTCTAGAACTATGAGAAATAAACTTATTTTGTTTAAGCCACCCAGTCTTTGCTATTTTGTTATAGTAGCCCAAGCAAACCAATATGGTCATGATATCAAATTAGTGCTCTATAATCAGCATTTTTTAAAATAAAATAAAATGGAATGGAATAGATCAGAATACAGAAGATTTAGTAATATACATGTACATATTTGATAGCATATAATTCTGCAGATTATATTCAAATGTTTGAGAGTCAATTAGGATCTATTGGAATATCAATGAGGTAGAGATGATAACAATACAGCATGCAGCTCAGAAAAATAATAAGATAATTTTCCCCATATTGAAGAAAGGCACTAAATCTGTTAGTTTGAAGAACCAATCACATACTTAACAGAACAAAAGAAAACACTCATATCCAGGTGAAATTTTATGCTTTTAATGATAATTATAAATATTCAACAACTTAAGGAGCAGAGAATAATGCAACCTTCTTTAGGAGAAAAGAGTCAAAATCAAAACTTTATGCCTAAAAAGTATCAATCAAATAGGAGAGAAAAATTAGGGCACTTAGTGACAGGCAAGAAATTAGAAAGTCTACAACTCACATACTCTATGAATAAATGATATTACACAAGAAGATACTCCAAGAAAATGAAAAAAGAATATGTGATCCAAGAAAGAGGATGGTCTAGGATATACATTTAAATATCACTCAAAAGAAGGGAAGACAGCTTAAAAGTATAGAAAAGGGAATCATTTAAAATGAGATGCTTAGAAAATTTCCCTATCATAGAGTTTAAATGGCTGACGCTGAGTAACAATTCCTTCTCTGAGTTGCACACAGTTCTTGGTCCCACAGTGAATAATATGTATGTAATTAGAATACTGTGAATTGCATGCGTGAGTTTCAGTATGTGATATCAACTGATAAAGTATGAAAGACATAGTATATAAAGCTGATAAATATTAAGATAAATCTTAAAGAAAATATAGCACAGACAAAAGATGACATAGATAAAAGAATAATTATGGAAAAGTGATAAATGCTTTAATTCTCTCATTTTATATCAGGAAATAAACAGAAATTGTCTAACGCCAATAGACCTAAAAATGTATGAGGCTGAAGTCATAAATACAACAAATACACTGAAAATAATTGTATGACCACAAAAAGCGGAGAAAGCATGAATATTTTATCAATGAGCTATCTACCAAAGGAACGATTTACCAAAGGAGATATTTACCAATAGCTCATTTCATAGCCCAGTTAAGGGATAATAAGGCTGTGTTTGTAATTGTAGGACAGTTCTCTGAAGGAGTATGTAGTTGATGAATTATAATGATGGCCTCAACTAATGTGACCTGCCTGTATCCAAGCCATGTGCCCGGTAAGTTAGTAGTCCTTTTTTACTCTGACTCTGGGCTTAGATAAATAATTTGTTTTTGGTCACTTGTTTCATAGCAGAGTGAATGAAAGAAGAGGCTTGAAAATGCGTGTCATATTTCCCTTCCCGTTCTTGTTTCCTTTAATTGCCTTAAGAACACACCCTGACAAGCTTGCTTCTGCTGGATAAACTATGTACTATCAATTCCAACTTACTACCTGAGGGTTCTTTCTTGTCTTCTTTTTTTCTACGTATATAAATCCCTTCTCTGTCAGTAAGTGCTTAATCCTCCTGTCAGTAACCAATCTCTGGACCATGCTGGACACCTCAGCAGCCCTTGGTCCTGCAGCCTCTCTGCATCAACATCTCCTCAGATCCCAGCAGGGCAGCTTCTTGGCCGTTGGCCCTGCCACTAGTTCCTTGGGTGTGCCTAACACCCCTTCATCCCCCATATCCCACATCTCCTTTCCTCCTCATTTCACTCTGCTGCCTCCTAGAGCAGGCAAGGAAACAAAAAAGAAGAGAAAGAGAAACTTCCGCTAACATTTCTATTTAAAATATATTATCTGTTAAAATTGTAATTCAAAAAAGATGCTCATTTCACTGTTCGCTTCCTGGAGGTAACAAGAGAGAGGAAGGATTTCTTAATCTTCTAACAACACTCTACTTTGAACGTCATCATTTTTGGAGATATTCATGCACTGGGATCATATTTAATATCATCTCCCTGATATGCATAAAACTGAATTCAGATACTAATATGAATTATTCTGCAGTAATACCATAAACCATAACTATTTGCTGAATATCTACTATATTTCAGGATACAAAGAATCTTTAAGCCAATAAAATACCATTACACAACCAACAGATGAGCAACTTTAAAAAGTTCAACAATGTTAAGTACTGACAAGACTATGAAGAAAACGCAACTCTCATATCCTGCTGACATAAAATAAATCAGTATGTTTTGAATAATGTTTTGAAAATGTCTAGTACATTTGAAGATGAACTGGTTATTTGACTGTAAACCTTTACTTTGAGGATTAATTCTTAGAGAAAATTTGCAGATTTTCACAGAGAGGCATGAAAAACTAGTTCATTAGAGCCTCGATATAGATAGGAAAAACTGAGAATGGCATAAATGTTCATCATCAAGATAACAAATAAATGCAGTATATATATCAAATTTCATATGATATATTCATGAAAATTAATGAACTGGAACTACCGATATCAACCTAGATAAAAGTTTAAAATATAATATGGAGAAAAAGAAAAGAAAAGAATAATGCAGTATGATATAATCACAATGATAAATTCTTGGCATGACATTTATAAATATGCTAAATAAAGCTCCATACTGTTTAAGATATATACATCTATAATAATAAATATATAAACAGGCATGGAGATGATAAATACCAAATTCAACAAAATGATTATCTCTGAATAGAATGGAGACTTCAACCATATCTGAATTATTTTATATTTTAAAAATGTAGTGAACATAGTTAAAAATTGATAAAGTTATATAATAAACACAAAATATTTATGACATTTTCCCATAAAACTTTCCATACGATAACACAACCACAGGTACATATATATCTCAAGGAGGCTCAAACTTGTTGGAATGGTAGAATGTCTGGCAAAGGATGCCTATAAATAAATGAGATTCTTTTTGCAGTCCACATAGTATTGCACAAAGCAAATAAGTCTCTACTCTTATAAGGTTAACAGTATATAGTAGAGGCAAATATTAATCAAATAAACACAAATAAATACATAAATACATAATGAACACTTGCAATAAGTGCCAAGAAGTACTGATGTCATTTATCAGAGGTGAGAAACTGAGGAAGGGGTGTAGTCAACAGTGTCTTCTCTGAAAATAAAATATGTAAGCTGAGGGTTAAAAGATGAAAGGAAATTAACCAAAAGAAAAGAAAGATGAATATTCTTCCAGTTACAGGTGATATCATGTGTAAAATCCCTGATGCTGTGAACAGATTGTCAATTTCAACGAACTGAAAGGACATTGTATTGCTGATCAGAGTGAGTAAAAAGTGGAAGTTGTAAGAGGCAGGGCAGATACCAGATCATGTAGGGCCTTTCAGGCCGTGATAAGAAATTTGGATTTTATCTTGTGAACAATGGAAAGCCATCGGAGGAGCTTAGGAAGGAATGTGCTGTGATTCTATTTATATATTTAGAAGGTCACTTTGCTGCTAGGTGGAGAATTGATCTAACAGGGTGAAGACCTTCAAAACAATAGTTTCAAACCAGCATACTCCTGCAAATATTGGGTATAATTGCTCACAAATTAATGTAGACTAATGACATCTCTGGAAACATAGTACATTGGTAAGCATTGAATTCAGGTTTCAGCTGCATCATGTATTAGCTCAATAATCTTGAACAATTATAATCACAGACACTGAATTATTTAAAATGACAACCTTACTTTCATTGCTAAAAAAGTAAAAACAAAAAGCCAAGAACACAAAAAATTATATAATTTAACTCCTCTCCACTTCCACATTTTGAATTTTTGATATTACAATTTACAGCTTTTTGATTGCATATTCCCTAACCAATTATAGTTATTATTTTAATAGTTTTATCTTTTAATCTTCATACTAAAGATATAAGAGGTTTATATTCTATGATTACATTATTAGGGTATTATGAATTTGATTATATACTTAATTTTGCCAGTGAGTTTTATACCTTCAGATGTTTTTATGTTATTCATTATTATCCTTTTCCTTCTGTTTGAAAAACTCTTTTTAGCATTTCTTGTAAGACAGGTCTGGTAGTGATAAACCTCCTCGGCTTTTGTTTGTCTGGGGAAGTACTTGTCTCTCCTTCATTTTGAAGACTATGTTTGCTGGGTACAGGATTCTTGATTGGCTGTTTGGTTTTTTCCTTCAGTACTTTCAATATATCATCCCACTTCTTCCTGGCCTTCTTAACTGAGAAGTCTGAAGCCAGATGTATTGGAAACTCCTATGTTATTTGCTTTCTTTCAGTTGCTGCTTTTATAAACCTCTCCATATTTTTGACCTTTGAGAGTTTTTGTTATAATATGTCTTGTGATAGTTTTACAAGAATTGAATCTGATTGTTGATGCTCCCTATTGCATTTTTTATTGTATTCATTCTATTTTTTAGCTCTAAGATTTTTGTTTAATTATTTTTTATTACTTCAATCTTTCTGTTAAATTTATCTGACAATTTCTGAAGTGTTTCTCTGCATTTTCTTGAAGGTCACTGAGCTTTTTTGAAACAATTGTTTTGAATCTTTAATCAGGAAAATCATACATCTCTGTCTCTTTAGAGTCAAGTCACTCGCAGTTTAATTTGACTGTTTGGTGATGTCATGTTTCCCTAATTGTTCTTGAGTTTTGTGGTTGTGTATCAGTGTCTGAACACTGAATAAGTATTTATTTCAGTCTTCACGGTCTCACTTTGTGACAATCCTCATACGGTATACCTGTGCAAAAATTTCATTGACCAGACTGTCTGTTTTGATCTCTAAGCACATTACCACTATATCTATGGTAGCAATACAGGGTAGCCTAAGCCCAGTTCTGTAGGGGCTGGCGCCAAGGCTTATGAATTGGCTGTTGTGCACTCAACCCCTATTCTTTGTTTCTAACTGACCTCTGATGGGCTAGTCCTATTGACCCTTGCAATGCCTCCCATGGGAAAGGACTGGAGAGATCCTCCTGCATAAAAGTTCAGAATGGTGGGAAAGCTGAATGCCCACCTCTACTTCACTTTTTTCACTGTAGAAACTGTACATATAGGGGACTTTTCTGCTTGTGGTGCTGTGTGGGTTTGGGGGTGTGGCCATTGTAGTCACAGAGCACATTTCATTTCTCTTATCATCTGATTACATTTTTTCTCAGCTCTGTGGTCCAAGGGAATGCCACACTTTTGCTCCCAACTTCTGGAATATTCAGGGGGTAATCTTGTCGCTGGATAATTGCCAGTTGGTATTCTGTGGGAGTGCAGTGGAGAGAAGCTGGAGAACTTCTTCTCTGTCATTTTGCTGACATCACTCCTCACCGATGATGTGTTGTTGCCATGGTGATTCTGCTCAGTACAATGGGAACCACAGGATTAGACACTGTTTTACATGCTTGGCTTCACATCAAGTGTCTCGTTGTATAAATAAATTTCTTGTTTAAAATTTTAAAAATAAAAGTTAATAACACTGAATCAAGTTTCTCTAACTGTAAAATGTGTCGACTGGACTAAAGATGACAAAGGTGGGTTTTGGTCATTGGACAATTCTAAATCTCCATGGGAGCCTGAGAACTGCCCGTGCCTCCTGAGAACCCTTGTATTAAATTATTTTTATATACTAGATACTAGGCTAAAAAGTTTTATATTTATTATCTTATTGAATTATCACAACAACCTTATGGAGTTAGGTATTATTATATTTTGTACATTACAGTACGCATTAAGAAAATTGAGACTCACAAGGTTTGTTAAATTATCCTTGCCACATAATTAAGTAAGCAATGAAGTCAGGCTTTGAACTCATGTAATCTTGAAACCTCATGATCTGCTGTGCTACATTATTTCACGTATGAACTAGATATAAAGAGAACAGTTCATTGAATTGACAAGATTAAATAAAATAACGTATGCAATGTTGCAAGTCTAATATGTATTAGTATGAGATTGCTATTTTTACATTTATCTTAAAAGAATAATAAAGCCTTATAACCTTACTTTTTTAAGGCAATGTTTTAAAAATTTCAGGGTACTTTAGATGCTCATGAATTACATAACTTGGTAAGTTTAGAAAAGTTGAGAACAATTAATGTGATGCACCAATGAATCATTCCCACTTGCCTAAAGTTTAACTTTTCATTGACATCATTGCTCAGAAATCAGTCATCAACAATCATATCTGGAAAACACAAAATACAAGTGAGGAAATGTTGACTGTTTTGGCAATTTTTAACTGGAGGCCAAAACAGTAGAGCTGGAAGGAACTGGATCAACTGGGTAGCTGACAAAACGGAGACCTAGAAAGGTAACCATAAGGTGAATGAATAGATATTTTCTTACTTTAATTCTCTGATTGTTTTATAGTATATCCCAAATTGATTTTCTTATGAAACAGAAGTAGTAGGGTCAACCACCAAAATGCTGGCAGAACAAATTGGGGTAACAATCCCCAAAATCCTTCTACTTGATATTTCTATAGCAAGGATAGCAACAAAGTTGCATCACTTCTAAAAACATGCTACCTACTCTCATATACACATAACACTTTATGAATTATGGAGTACCTCAGAAAACATGTTGCAGCTTAATAATGATGAAGCAATAATTATCATTATTTCATGAGCACTAAAATCATAATAATGACTATATCTTGTTGTACTATATTCTTTCCACACAACAGAAATTAAAAGTATTATATCAATCAGTCTGATACTGAGTATAATTGCAACTCTATTTCCTAGACCATTTATTCCTAAATGCAAATCTTAAGGTTTCAAGACAGTCAGAAAATGTAAGTAAACTTATTTTGCATTCTGCATTCTCACAATTGCCTTAGTTCTCCATTTTACTTCATATGTGAAAAGACAAGAAGTATATGAAAAGAACAATTGTCTCTAATTAGCAAAACACTTGGAACTGTAGATTGAAAAAGAATGTATGGAGGTAAGTTCAGGCTTAGACGGGAAGGTAATACATATCCCAACACCACCTATGCCTCTTGCCAGATAGGTGTGAGGAATCAAAAACAAGAGATAGAGAGAGAAAGAAATAGACACACAGATGGAGCTTGCTCCTTTGTTTACCTCGATAACAAAAAGCAACAGAAAGATACAGTGGAATGGAGAGATGGGGAGGAAACATAGGCTTTTGCATCAAACACAATTTCCATCACATCTCATTTTTTTCTATCTGGTGACCTTAGCTAAGTCATTTAACTTCTTGAGCCTCAGTTATTACCATGTTTAAAAAATAATATGAAAATAGGTACCTCATGTGGTTTTTCTGAGGATGAAATGAGACAGTGTGTATATAGGGTATATAGCAGTGCCTGGAATATAGTAGAAACTCAATAAATGGTACTTATTATGTTTATAATATTACCATTACCATTATCAATATATGTGTTGAAGTCTCTGAAGCCACAAAACACTACTTTTTGGCCTCTTGGTACTTCCAAACTGCCCAGTTCATAGAGTATAACGCACTAAAAAATGTTCAATGCTTAATAAATTATTGAACAATTCAACATTTTTTCAGTAGTTTCAGTAGTTCAGCATGCAGTGAGAAAGGAGATATGGCAGTGCCTTCACGCATGGTTATATAAAATAATGTAGCCTTCCCCAGGACTCCCAAAGAGAAGGTAGGCACCCTAGACACGCTTACTAGGAACACTTTTGACATCTATTATACAAAAAATTAGGAAAGATTTTGTCTACCAACACCCCAGCCTGGGATATGGGATTTTTCTCTTTTTATTTGTCTGTGGTAACTTCTTCCATAACATGGATTAGTATTATTTCCATAACATGATTATTATGTCATGTGCACTATGATAATTTTTATATTGTGCAAACTTTGTACTTAGAGCATAAACTCTGTAATCACAATTGTGTAAGCTCTTTGAGGAAAAAAATGCTTCCTATTTGCCTCTGTATTTCTATAATGTGAGTAAAACCAACTCATAATAAATACTCACATGGATGGGTGCATTTCTCTAAGATATTACTTAAATTTGCCATATATCATACTAAATACTTTATACAGATTATCTCATTTAATCCTCATGAGATCCCTATGAGGTAAGTACTGTCACCATTCTCGTTTTACAGATGAGAAAACTGAAGTAACTTGTTCAAGGATTTACAGCTACTAAATTTTGCAGCCAAGGTCAGGGTATCAGATTCCAAAGCCCAGTTTGCTGACCATGACTGTAACCATGCCTCTTCCCTTTGGGGCTTATGTATTGTCCCTTTGAAGATGGTCTTCCCTGCCCTGAAGTTAGTGCCTCTTCTGTTACTCCAATAATTACATCCTGTGCATTTCTTTCAGAGCATTTACCCTAATTTGTAATAACATATTCATTCACATACCTATTTTGCTTGTTTCCTCAACAAACTGCAATCCCCTATATGGTAGGGTTAACCTGTTTTATTTGCTAACCTGTACCCAGCACCTCATAAACTGTTTGGTGCACAGTAAGTGTTTGAGAAGCATGTGAAGATGAGATGAAGAATCAATGCAGAAACAATTACATGAAGGTCTAAGAAACTATTTGTTTCTTTAAGAACAAGAACTGTGACTCCCTGGCATCCGGCATAATGCCTGATATAGTAGGAACTTAATAAATGTTTGTTGAGTGAATGAATGTCTATAGATAAGTAGGTTATATGGAAATAGATTCTTATTCCTATATGTAAGCCATTAGATGCTTTTTCTCATTAATCCCACAATTAACAAGCAAAGCATGAATTGTGACCACAGAGTTCCCTTCTACCAAGGAACAAAGATGTTAAACAAAATTGGAAATGATTTTGAGCATTTTAGTTTCTCCCATACTTCCTGCCCCTACCTTCTCATTTTGTTTTTTTAAGCCACTTTCTTCCTTTCTAGTTAAGTTCATTTCTAAACTCTGCTAAAGCCATAATGCCTCTCTCTTTCTCCCTGATCTCCTTCATGGAGACCCGTGGCCTCAAAGTAAGGTCTTACTCCCTTCCAAGACCTACAGAGTTAGGCAAATGGGAACAACAATGTATTTTCACAAGCCCTCTACTAGAACCTAGGTTCTCAAACTTAGTGTCTATCTGAGAGGTTGTAATACAGATTCCTGAGCTCCACCCTCAGAGTTTCCGGTTTAGTTGGCGCTGAGAATCTGCATTTTGAACAAGCTCCCAGGTGATGTTAATATTGATGCTGCTGACCTGGGATTATATATTGAGAACCAACAATATAGAGTGTAGATATAAGTCTAGAGGTCTCAAACCTAACCATATATTTGAATCACCTGAGAATTCAATGTCCGTGCTGCATTCCAGAACAACTAAATCAGAATGTCTGGGTATAGATCTATTTTTTTTAAGTTTCTCAGGTGTTCTAATGTATAGCCCAAGTTCGAGAATCACTGTAGGTAGGTCAGCGCTTCTCCAGCTTAATGTTCATGCTATTGACTAAGGGCTGTGGTGGGCCCCTTGCTCAGAAAATGTGGTCAGCAGAGCAGCAGCTTGGATATCTCCTGGGACTTATTAGAAATGTAGTGCTCTGGCCCCACATCATATTCTTACTTTTGAATTTATATTTTAACAATACCTATTAGAATTTAAGAAGAATTAGAGACCATGAAAGATATAAAATCTATTAGAAAAGAATAAACAGAATCCCAGATTCACCACTTAGGATCAGATAGAAAGCGGTCCTTCAGAGTCTCTGAACTCTGATTTGGTAGTTCTCTTCTAGTCATTCTGGGGCCTTTTAATCAAGTGTCTGTGCCTGCATATGCATCCATGGTGACATGCGAGAGTAGACACAAATCATGTGCAAGTGTGTGCTTTCTCCAAGTCCTCTATTCTTGTTTACTGCTGTCCACGTTTTACCCTGGACTGCACATCGTATTATTCTCCTTTCTGTTCACTCAAGGTCTTCAAACTTTCTGAACAACAGAAAATTTGCAATCCCTTTGTGGCTATATCACAGAGTACTATAATTTCCATAATTTTAGAGGAACAGGCATCCCAGGGAATGAGGTAGTGGGTGGATGCATCCATAGGGGAGGCAGATGTGCTAAGATGGGATGGGCATTCCTTCCTAATTCTACCAATAAGTGAAGCACAAGAACCACCAGTCTCTTTATGCTTTTAGAACAGATGGAGAAAATGTTTAAACTGCCTCTGATGAGTCAGAAATCCAAGTTCTATTCTGAGTTCTGTGGCTTTGGAAAGCTTATTTATCTCAGCTCCAACTAGTCAAGTTGTGGAATAACTTTGCCTTTAAAAAAAGAGAAGTCATAGAAAGCAGCAGTGCCAACAGTCAAGTTCATATTTCCCCTCTTACTCTGAGGGATAAAAATGGATGCGCTGGCATCAGCCTTCAGCTTTAGAGAAGAAGGGATGAAGAAAGAAACTCTAAGTATTCCTCTCTGGATGAAAAAGATATGAAAAGGAAAAAAGAGAGAGAACAGAGTCTGTACAGTACACAAAAGCACCCATAGCTATGTCATTGAAAAGACAAGAGAAGAAGGAAATAATCGAAGATTAATGGGGAAAGTTATCCCTAGGTGGCTGAAGCACCAATGAAAGAATGATAATAATAATAACTAACATCTATGTAAAATTATACTCTTTGTTTCATTTGGTCTTGCAATTTTATGAAGAACCTACTATGTAATTATTTCCATTTTATAGGTAGAAAAACCAAAGGCATCAAAAGTCAGTGTCCTCAACAAAGTAACACAGACCGTAAGTGTCAGAACTAGAGGATAACCATATTTTGTAGGTTTAAATTCTCAAAAGTTTCTTGAAAATATTATTCTACGGTTAAAAGATGGTAAATGCACCCAACTAGCATTAGGCCTTTGATGATGTTCACTTATAATCTGTCACTAGGGAGGCATTAATGATTTCCCCTAATCTAAGATAAATTCTATGAAGACTCACAGTGGGAGACAAAGGAGACAGGTCAGGTTACCAAATCATCTTCCAACTCAGTGTTTTCCAAACATCACTCAAAAATAGAAATCACATGTATATCTGTTAAACGTTTTGTTTCACTGGGAATCTCTCCTGAAGGTTCTGATTTAAGGCATCTTGGATGGGCCTGGGAACCATATTTTCAAGTATTGTCTTAGCTCAGGCTGCTATAATAAATTATCATAGACTGGGTGGTTCAAACAACAAGTATTTATTTTTTGCAGTTCTAAAGGCTAGAAGATCCAAGATCAAAGTGCTGGCAGATCTGCTGGTCAGGTGAGGGCCCCCTTCCTGGTTTGCAGATATACATCTTCTTACTCTGTCTTCACAGGGCAAAGAGCAAAGAAAAAGGAAGCAAGCTTTCTCATGTCTCTTCTTATAAGAGCACTAATCCCATCATGAAGTTTCCATCCTCATGAACTAATTACTTTCCAAAGACCCCACCTTCTGATACCATCCCACTGGGGGTTAGAGTTTCAGCATATGAATTTTGGAAAGAAACAAACATGGAGTCCATAACACGTATGTACACCCATGTTTTTCTTTTTATTAGAGAAGATTAGAAAGAATTGATCTTCTTAATGCATAAATCTACAATTGTGATTAGAACAATAATTAACTGAAAGCATGTGTCATTTTAATATTTTTAATGCCTGCTTCTTTAATCCAGGCATCCCTTCCACAGCTTTTTATCAATTCTATTTGTTATTTTTGTTTTAGTAAAATGACCTGGTAATTAACGGGATGTTTTGATGTAATATGATCTGTGAGTAAGGATCCTTGCTTGCTGGCTGTATGTCTGAGCATTCTGCCCTGTGTTCACATATCACTTGCGTAAAAATATGTGAGCCTAAAGCTCTGATATTTTAGTTTAAATAATCTGGCAACCCTCTCTAGTGTTTAATGACCCTTGCTCTTAGGAAAAGAATTTCACCCACATTCTAAATCTTTAATATGGCAATCTAGCTCATTTTGAGAGTATTGCTAGCTTTCTGTTATTGATGTTTACTGCCTCAGTCCTTTTTTAAATAGATGGAGTATAAATTCTAGTTGATAAATAATCAAAAAGCTAGGTTGGAAAGACTGTATGGAAAACCAGATGGGCAAGGTAGGGGAATCCCTGCTGTTGATCACTGTGTTCACTGACGAGGATTTATGGAGCTTGGATGGAATTGATTCCATGTATAGGCATTGAGTGAGAACATATGCAAGTTAAATTACAGCATATGTGGATCATAGGAGTTGTCAGATGAGGAAGTGGTGATAACATAACAATTTAGACATAATATAAAGAAGCTAGAGGCTAAATAAATCATGGTAATATAATTTAGTTAGGTTAGCCTTAGCAAGAAAAAAAATACCAGGAATAAAGTACAAAGCAATAATGATAACAAAGATACTAATAGCCAATATTATTCAGCATTTAAGTATGCGCCACAAATTATTCTAAGCACTTCATACAAAATACCTCAATTAATCTTGAAATAGGTACTATTGCTATCCCTGTTTTACAAATAAAATATTCAGCAGTAAAACCATAAGAGCCTGGGCTCTTCTATCTTACAGATAAAGAAACTGAGGCAGAGAGAGTTTAATAAATTTGACAAAGGTTAAACAGCGTATAAGTACTTGAGGTAATTGTGTTGATAGGCAAATAATATGTGATTTGAAATTCTACCTCAAGGTAGGTAACTGAGCTGCTTTATGCCACATCTCAGGTCCCCCAGCCTGGATACCTACCATTGCCTTAAAGGGTCTTATCTTATTGAAATCTGCAATTACCACCATGATTACTAACTCCTGGCTCCCCAGTGAGGCCTCTTCTGATATCTTCAGCCTACCACCCCAAAAGGGAATTCAGCCCATTGAAGAACAGAATAGGTTGATGGGAATTGTAAGTCATACAAACAAATCCAAAATGAGGTAGTATGATGGAAAATTTCTACCAAATTAATAAAACATACACAACCAGTCTTTACAATTCAGAACCAAACAACTCATGTCCTTCATCAATTAGAGTGATTAAATCTAATCAAAGGCAATGACTATATGATCCCAGGCATAACTCGTTTACAGTTTTTGAATGTGTGAAGTCTTGCTGAGGAAGGGTCTAGAGCCCTTTAGGGATTACTGTCCACATCCTAGATGCTGCTTGAAAATTAAAACAGACCTATTCAAAGTCAGCACATCCATGGAGAACATTCAGATCTTGTCTAACACAGGTACTAAGCAGCTACAATTTGAACAGCCTTTTTTGCTTTTCTGTTCACTTCCTCCATCTAGTTTGTAAAGAACTCTAAGAATTTTGGTTATATGAAGTACCTTCTTTACTTCTACAAAATCTCCCTTACAACCAAAAAGAAATCCCCCATGGAAATACTTGTAAGGGGGTTTGAGCTATGATAAGATATGCACATTTATGTGGAGAAGTAAAGATTGATTGACTCTTTTACTCTATGAAGAGAACAGGGTTATTTATCGATTAGATGTTTTATAGCATCTTTCCTCTGAAAGGTTCAACTTATGCACAGTTGGGGAAAAGTTTGTCCAAGGGATATAATTTATGAGAGGGGAGGGAAGCAGGTGAGGGAAATAGTAAAAAATCATTAGGAAATATATAACTCCCTGAAAGACCAGGTGTGGGAAAGTGTGCATGTCAGGGAATGTGTTATCAATGCACTTGGAGAAAAATCTGAACCCTAGTTTATCGTGAAATGAATAAAGATCAAGATGCATGTACACATATGCACACACATGCACACATACATAAATGGGATTTTAGGAATCATTAACTGAAAATATTTTTAATTAAAGTAATAAACACATATGGAGTCTGTGACCACCAAGCAACGCTGCCAATGAGCAGGGCCCAGACTTCCAGAGCTCAGTAACTCCAGATTCCCATTTTCCCTTCCTCCCAGCACAGGGATATCTATAGATGACAGGGTCCCCAGCAGGGGTTTGATCCATCCCTATCTGCTTCTCCCAGACACAGTGTTCTATCCCCAAATTTTCTCCCATTCTGATCCTTCAGCTTTGAGAATAAAAGTTTAGGCAGGCTTTCCAGTCTATGTCTAATGTCCTCTCTGCCACAGGGAGGAACTGGCAGAACATCAGTTATCTGATTGAATGGGGAAGGGGGGGATAGGGAAACTATAGAGAGCAAGAAATAAAAATTAATAGGCCAAAATATTATTCATTCGCACATGTGCACCAGCACAATGTAAGGGACAGTGAAAGAGAAAATTGATGGATATATGTAACAAGCAAAGAGATAAAGAGCTGATGAAGAAACAACTAGCTTTAGTTGAGGGGTTTGTTTTATTTTATTTTCAACAGTGTGCTGGAAGACAAATACCTTAAAATAGCCGAAAACTCTCAAGGGTTTATTAATCCTTATATGCGAAGAGAGAATAAATCATCTGTGGCAAACATGCCACTAAATGGCTAGCAATATATTTAAAGCACTGTCATGTCTTTCCTCAATTAATTACTTGACTACAACAATGCCAAATAATTCACCATTTTTTGGCTTCGCTATCAATGTTAGGGAGAATACAGACTTAATTTGTCCTTTTAATAATTGTAGCCTCCATGTTTCTCATAGATAAAATAGACAAAATAAAACCCAATTATCAAGGTTACCAATAGGCCTAAATGAGAAAACACACATGAATTTATTTTGCAAACTTTAACCACTACAAAATATGGTAGTTACTGCTATGTGATCCTTTACAACATCTCCTTAACATGCACCTATTAGCTACCAGATCAAATTTTCACCCCCATCCTCTGCCACTGTAGACTTTTCTTAGCCACCTGAAATTCATGTCTGTCCTGTCTACTGTCATCAAGTGAGTGGTTTTTCCTTGATGCACCTATCATTGCCATCAGTTCCCTATGCCCATATGATAGCTCCAGCTCTTTGTTGCTGATTGGCTGCTGTTACAGGTGATGGAGGCTGACGCAGATGGATTCCAGCAGTCCTCATGAGTATTTTATGTGCTTCTGCTGATTTACAGCCAGTTCAGCATTCCTTTAAATGGCCATAAATTGGATTGATGTCATAAATCATATCTAGAGAAAGTGCCTGAGTACCAGTTCAGGCAACTATGCTAATGTCTGCGAAAATAACAAAGAAACATCTTCATTCAGACCTGACTCTACCGTATTAAAAGGCCAGATTGTAAGGAGCTGTCAGTTACTGAGAGGGGAAAAGGTAAAAGGGGGAGAAAGGTCTTTGTAGGGATTATTAATAACACAGCCAGGAAGAAAGTATAGATGTGTGTCAGTGAGAATAAACAGGGGGGAGAAAAGGGGCTATGGGAAGAGTGATAAAAGAGTGTGCTGTGTATGGAAAAGATAAATGCAAATGAAATATACTGTATGGCAATGGATTATATCAGTGGTTGATATATGGGATCGAGTATCAAATTGTTGAGCTGGCAGCCATTAATGTGATATAGTGGACTTGATATGCTGGGCGACGGCAGTCCTGGTGCAGGGAAAATAAAGAACACACTGCAGTCTTTCAAAACAATGGTTCAAAGAAAAGACAGAAAATTATAGCATTACAAGTTTATGAAACTAAAATTGTGTGAGATAATTATGGCTTCTGACAGGGTTCATTATTCTTTATCTATCAGCTCTCCAATCTCGTAAGGAAGAAAAGGGATCTTAAGGGGAGACTATCTGTTTGTTCTACAGGGAGGATCAGGGTGGGAGCTTTTTCATTCCATCAAGGATAACAAAAGTGACCCAGAAGTTTTCTCTGGTGAATGAGCTCCCCCTGGATATCGTAGCCAGGGAGGCTAGCATCCCCAGAATACCTCAATAGAACTGTTTTGAACCAGCACTCATTTTTAGGATTGCTAGGAATTGAATTTACTCCCAGAAATTGCTACTCTGGTTCATTAACTAATTCCTTCATCAGACCTTTATTGATAACCTACTATGTGCCAAGCACAGTACTGGGGTTTCAGAAATTAATGCAAGGAAGTCTTTGAAACAGTTACCTATTTCTGGGTATCTATCATTTGGCCTCTGCATTTGGATAGTTTGTCACACAACATACTGTAGCTGGCCCGTTTAAAGAAAGTCCCAGGACAAAAACATAGTCAGAGGCCTGCAGACCACTCCCAGTGATTTCAAGTCCACTGCTGGCTGTCCTTCTGCTGGCTCCTAAATCCTGACTCTGTACTCTAGTATGCAGCACGTGCTATGGGCACTGAGATTTTCACAATTGTTTGGACTTCATTTTTTGGCTTATTGAAGCTTAATTTCCCACTCTGATTTGACTTTCCTCATGCACCTCCTATGGCCAAAGGCTAGTGTGAGAGAAGTCTTCATTGAACATCCCCACATCCCCATTTTCCTCATCACCACCACCATGCACAACCCAAAGCCAGCATCCCATCAGCCACCCAGCCCTCACTCCACCTGTCTGTATTCAGACAATTTGTTCAATTTTTCCTTTTAATGGACCCTGAACCTATACTGCCTCTTTTTTTCTTTTGTGCACATGTCTTCATCCTTGGTTTTCCCCTCATTTTGTGCATTCCACGTGAGCAATCCTATCCACCCCTCTAAGGATTGGATTGCTTCCCCAGTGGCCAATCTCCCCAAGTTCTCCATTTCCTCTTTCTTGCTCTTGAACTCTAGCCCCAAGCATCAGACTGAACCACCTAATGAACAGGCTCACCTCCATGTCCGAGAGGCATGTCAAGCTGAGCAGAGAAAAGCCTACTCTTCCTAATGTTTCTTCAGCCTCTGTTTAGAGTATGTCCGTCTTTCCAGTCACTCCAATTAAAGCATCGGAGTCATCCCCCATTCCCCCTTTTCTACAACCAGTCTCACAAAGTCAGTTAAAGAAGTTCTTCTAGTCCTACCTAAGGCATGAGTTTGCAATCTGCTCCTGACTCTATCTTCTGATAGTCACTGTCTGAGATCAAGTTTTTTCCACCTTGGTACTTATCTCCCCACTTCCATTTTGGAATGGAATGGATTCCATTCCAATCCATCCTGCTTACTGCTAACTGCATATCATTCTAAAACATATATCTCATGGTATCACTCCTTTGTAAAAATGCCATATTTATTGCATTATTTAAAAGTGTAATGAATGCACAGATTGATGCTTATTTGCTTGAAACAGAAAGATCATGTTACATAGCAGGCATTCTCTATGGCACAAACATACTTTCTAATCTCATCTCAAAACACACATCCTCACTACAATTTACATTGCTCTCAACAGTTTGAAATATTTGCCAATCCCTAAAAATACTTTAGGGTACTAACCAGGTCAGTGAAGGCAGCCCACAAAAGACACACTTTCCAGAGTGATTCCACAACAAATCAACTTTCCATTTCTGTAACCCCAGGCAGAGCCTCCACAAGATTCATAAATTGACCTAGTCTCTGCAGAAGAAGACACATGACATGCTTTTGCCATGACTCTTGGGATTCTTTGGACTAGAGCAATCTTAGAGTTACAATAGGGATACTCTGTGCATCCCAGTGCAGACACTAATCAGATTGGAAAGTTACCCATTTCAATAGTTCCCAAAAACAAGATTGTATAAGAATCACTGCAGAAATTCCAAAAATACAGATTCCTATGTCATATAGAAAGTACAATTTAGAGTTCTGGAATGGGAACCAAGAATATGTATACATGTATTTCAAATAACCTCTCCCAAATAGCTCTGAGGCTCAGGCCAGTGTAGAAATCAGTGGTTGGAATTAGCTCAATAACAAAACCAGCTTAATTAACAGGCATTCACATTGGTGCAGAGGAGTTCAAAACAATAACAAAAGTTGGCTGGGGGTGGGAGTGGTGGTAATGAAGGGATGAGGAAGAAAACTAAAGCCTCCAAAATTCCTTTCAAATCCCAGAGATGATAGCATTTTATTTTGAGGCTGATAAATAAAAGATAGCCTCTCCCATCTGGCTTTACGATATGGAAACATTGTTAATGAGACATTTGTAAAAGTGCCACAGAGTCGTTAAAAGAGCATGACTATGGTTCTTAAATTTTAAAATTTGAGCACCAGGTTTCTGTGTGTTCTGTCTTACACAAATTGTAGAGTCACTAACATGGGCACCTGGCATTTCCAGAGGATCTTATTTGCATTTCTCACAAATTAATGTTGTTTAAAACCAATGCAAATCTCACTTTTTAGCTCACAGTTTTCCTGTTTTTAAATAATATCAGTTCTAACCATCTATCCAACCCCTGTGCTTATTCTAACTTGGCAGTTGATTAACCTGGCAGCAGAGCCACCATCATGGTGACTCAATGGCAGCAGAAGCACTGCTGAGTGTCCAGGCTGTCAGGAGTGGTTATAGGAGCAGCTCTGCTGAGGGGCCTCCCATGATCACCATGAACTCATATGTCACATTCTTTTACCTGATTAACTTGGTAAGCACCCAATCTTGAGTAGCATTACTTTGGATGCCACTGAGAGCTCCCCAGATACAGTCATTTTTCAGCATACATAAGTAGACTTTTCTGTAATTGAGTTAACATTTGTTAATCTGCATTTGTAACGGCTTTCGTTCTTTCATCAAGACCTTGCTGGACTTATGTTTCTTTATTGGCAAAATAATAACAACCCCTTCATTTCTGCCTCTTGTTAGGGATGGCCAGAGACACAAATAATGTGTATCTGTGAGTGAGTGAGCTAGTGAGTTACTGAATCCTGCTGAGAGGTGGCTGGTGTTGCCTGGGGGTGAGGGGAAGAGTGAGCTCTGTGAGACATATGACAGCAGTTCGAGGAAATGGAAAAAGAGTAAAGCAAGAGGAAGCCTGTGGGTGCATGGCACATGGCCACACAGAAGCTGGTAAAAGGACAAAACCTGCAACATCAATAGCAGAAAGAAGAATGACAGCAGGAGCAGAGTATATTAAGCCCAGAATTTTTCTTTCTTCTAAGTTCAGAATCACCATCAGTGTCAGTAAGTGGGGGCTGAAAAAAAAAAAAGGATAGCCAAACAGGCTGAAGAGTTGTGATGGGGAAAGAATATAGAGGAAAACACTGGAAAGGTGCAGTAGGAAAGAAGAACTAAAAGTATGACCACTTCTGTTGTTATTGTTGTATTGGCCATTTGAGCAAAAGGAAGATAGGAGAAAAACTCTTCTGCTTCTGGGAATTAGAAATGCCCCTTTAAAAACATTTTTAAACCTAAATATCTCAGCCTTACCAGCCTGAGGCTACAAAATTAATATTCAATTATGATGTTTGAACTCCCAGTCTGCTTAACTTTGTGAAGTCTTACCTTTCACCAAGTTTCCCTTCCAAAACATTGTGAGGAATATGAAAAGGAATGCCAAATCTGACCTCTTCTGCCTGCCACCCCACACTCCACCCAGGCCTCTGGTTACCCAGCTATGCTCCTCCTCCCCCTCAGATGGCTTTCTCAGGTGGCTGCAGCTTGGCTCAAACCCCTTCACTCTCAGTATATTCCCTCCGAGCATCTTCCCCACATTCTCATGGTGGAAGCCGAGAAATCTGCAGTTTTAAAGCGAGTTTTACAGATCGTTTGGAAATAGTGAAACACAACCTGAAGAATAACTCATATCTACCATTAGATGTGTTCATGCTGAGTGCACAGACCCAAGTCTTCCTTTAACATGCTTTAATAGTTCAAACAGCCCTAACTTACACCTTGTCTGTCTCCTTAAAGCAGAAGCAAGCATTCGCCCCTCACTCTGACCTAAACAGCTCCAGTAATCTCTATGTCTCAGTACCAAACTGTCAAAAGAACCCAGGAAAAGGGAAACGGTTTGCCAGTATTGTCAACTTCAGGTGACACTCAACCTCCTCAACTCCTCAATACTCAATACTCAACCTCCTCCTATGTGGTCACTTACTGCCCCAGAATTGATCTCTCAGTGGGAAGATTCTCTTCTTCTGCAACTGTCCCAGCCATTGTGGTATTGTCTTAAATATTTTCCCTCATATACTATGAATATACTATATTTCACACACCTTTAATAACTCCAAGGGTAGGTAATAACTGCAAAGTAGACCAAGCCGTACATATGCACATACACATCCCTAGAAGAACAAGCACATCAATGTGGGATCATGTCTTTCTCAGTCTTTGACCATTTCCTAGAGCCGCTTTCTCTCTCTCTCCTCTGCTGGACACCTGCTTGAGGCTGAGATCCTGACAGTGAATGGGCTTGGGATATACTCACCATGTTACCTACTTTTCCAGAATTATTTTAAACGAATTCTCTTTTATTTTCAATATTTTCCAATTTTGATAATAAATTACATTGTCACTTCAGATTGATGGGGATTAACTGTGATGATGAAATGAGGCATATTAACAAAGGCCCTTACCACCACTTCCTATACTATTGCATAAGCCTCTTACCTGAAAGACCTGTTTCCACTATTAGCTACCGTTCATTTGTTTAACAAATATCATTAAGCACTTATTCTACGCTTGAATTTTTCTCAACACTGTGTATATAATAATAAAACAGTCAAGATTAGTGCTTTCAGGCCCAGCATGGTGGCTTGCTCATATAATCCCAACACTTTGGGAGCCTGAGACGGGAGGGTCATTGGAGCCCAGGAGTTCGAGGCTGCAGGGAGCTGTGATTGTACCACTGCACTTCAGTCTGGGTGACACTTTTTTTTAAGAGAAGGTTACTGCTTTCACAAAGCCTACGTTCTAGGGGACCAAAATAAAGTATTTTACAATAAAAATGTGAACATAACACACTTCCCTTTCCAAAACCTTTTAGGCCCAACCTGGTGGCTCACTCCTGTAATTCTGGCACTTTGGGAGGCCAAGCAGGAAGAGCCCTTGAGGCAAGAAGTTTGAGACCAGCCTGGGCCACAGAGAGAGAACCCGTCTCTATAAAAAAAATACCAAAATAATAATAATAATAATAACTGAACATGAGTTGCTACCAGCTATTTTTTGCTTCCAGGAGACTACAGTGGGAGGATTTCTTGAGCTTGGGAGGTTGAGGCCACAGTGAGCCAAGGTCATGCCACTGCACTCTAGTTTGGGTGACAGAGGGAGATCCTGTCTGTAAAAGAAAAAAAAAATTGCTTGCAAACTAAAATCCAAACTCCTTAGCCGGAAACTCCAACCTTCCCTAGCCCCTAACCCCTAGGCTTTTCCCCTTAGTTTCTTAATGTAATCACATTTCACCAACAGTGTCCCACATTTCCCCATTATCTTTTCACATCTTAGCCATTTGTGCTCTTTACCCTTCTCAGAATAGCACTGCTCACTTTTCCCTTCTGGAACCCTCTGCTTATGTGTCAAGTTTCAACGTAATGCCCTTTAATTTCTATAGCTTTTCCTCGCCCTTGAAGGCAGAATTAATCACCCCCTCATCTATGAGTCCAAAATTCTTTATAAACACGTTGGTCTTAGCACATTTTACATCATAGTTTGGTTAATATGTTTATGGGTCTTTTTCTTCCCCTAGACTATGAGTTCCTCAAAGGTAAGGACCATATCTTATTTATCCCTTAGTTATCTATACCAAGAATATCTAAGTTGCTCAATAAATATTTGTTAAATGTACTTAGAAACTGAAGGACAGTAATATGTTTAAAACACAAGATTTTTGTAAGAATCTTTGATAAGAGGTTGGCAAGAATAGCAGAGGATGTGATCAACAACATGCAGTGGTTTTCACAGAGGGCTGGAAAAATCTAAAAGTTTGGTGAATGTAATGTAACTAACAAAATACGAAAGGAAAAAGGTGAAAAAATATTTATTATGTTTGTATCAAACATGAATGCATGGATGTTTAAGTTATGAAAGAAATACATTCTGTTCCCTTAAGACCATACCTTGTGGTGGAGTCATGTAATATCTGCAAAGATGCTAGGACATTGTACGCCAACATGACTCTGTTTCTCCCCTCTATGGCTGGGTGAGGAAAAGAAAATGTCAAGGGGACAATGCAAGGTTATTCATACAGTACTCTCCAAGTAATGTAAAACTGAATACAAGTAAAGACACAGCATGGAGGTCTATTTTCCAATTTTCCAACCCAGATGATGAATTGAGCACATAATTTTACCTCCCTTCCTAGAAAACTCCCACCAAATAGGAATGAAGAAATGCATACAAAAAATAAGAAAATCTGAACATTGTTGGAAAATAGAAATGAGTATAATTGTTGAATTTGAAAATTCAAAGACTTTCTGAAAGATAAGAGACAACATGATGTTAATTTCAATGCGAGAACCAATAGACCCAGGAGAGAATAGCAGCCGAGGTATCTATTATTCTTCCTAGGAACTCCAAGGAACTCCAAAGAAGAATCATTTGTAGGTTTTTGCTTCATTAATCTTGGCTTGGCTACAGAATTAGACCCTTAGCTCTAAACGAAATATGTATTTTAATAATGGAAGTAGAGGGTTAAATTCAGGAAGGAGAGCAAAGCAAAACCCCACATAAATTGGAACTCATACTTAAGTATATAAAAAAGTAGAGAATAATAAAAACAAAAAAGAAATGAACAAACAATAGTGCTTTGTATGTCTTCAAATTTTATACGAATGAATTCATATTGTATCCACCCACAACTGAACTTTTTCACTAATTTCTTTTTGTTTCAAATGCCCGTTTTGATACACTACATTTCAGAATAATAATCTCAAATCTTGGTCAAGATGTTTGCCTCTGGTCCATCATAATTTTTTTTAGTAAACTGACATGCACATTAAATGTTTATATCCATGCCTAGCACATAGTTAATACTCAATGAAACTTATCTATCATTATTATTTTTCATCATTTGTTATAACTTATTTGTGTGAATATACCATTTATATATTCATTTCCCTTTTGATAAACTTTTAAATTTTATTCAATATTTTACTTGTTAGAAAAAATTATAATGAACCTACTTGTACATTTTTTGTGTGTGTATGTGTGAGAATATCTTATACCTGGAAGTGAATTATTTTCCTGAGGACTGTGATACATTGCTACAGTAATGACTCTAAATGAATCACACCTCTCTGTGTCCATGTGTATTATTTCTGCCCATATTGACTTGTCCTGTCCATGAGACTTTTTGGGGCAATAGGTCATTGCTGGCAGATATTCTCTATTGACTGCACATCTTACAAACAACATACCGATTGGCCTTTTGTTTCAGCCTATCTCTTCAGGGGTTTGTAGAGCAAACAGCTTTAGAAGATAAAGATAGTGTCTCCTTGTAGTGCAAAGGACACATTTAGTTAACATCCAGTATCATAGAGGTGATATCTTCCTTTGGGGCAAAGGGCAGGCTTCCTTATATTGCAGCTTGTTATAAAAGATTCAGGTTTCCACAAGCTCAGAGTTTCTTAGTTGTCAATGAAACCCACTGCATGTGGTATAGAGGAATGCTATTGATTTTTGCCTATTGACTAATTTCCAGCAACATTGTTGAATTATTTGCTTAATTATAACAGATTGAAAAAGATCTTCTAGAATTGTCTATGTACTTAGTCATATTATGTTTAGAAAATAAGAATTCAATTCTTCCTTTCAAAAGCTTCTCATGTATATGTGTTACTTCTTGCCTCTTTACAAACACTTGGACCTGTAATATTGTGTAGAATAAGAGGAGTAACATCAAGTAACTTTAAGATCTTTCTCACTTTACAAAAATGCTTCTGTATTTCATGTGGCGCATACTCCCTGTTAGGTTTTTGATAGAGAACTTTAGGAAGGTAAGGAAGATTTCTTCAATTCTTAGTTGACCTAAATGTTGTAACACTAATGGGTGTTAAGTTGGATGATTTTCCATTAATCTATTGATAAAATAATTTTTTTTTGGTTTTAATCAGTGCTGTTTATGTGAAATCGTCCTTGCATTTCTGAGAAAAACACTATTTGGCAGCTTCTTCATTCAGTTTTGCTTAGTTCCCAAAATGCATTGTAAAATATTCTCTATTTAAATTTTCTTTGTAAAAGTGAACATAGGACAGGTGATAATTTCACTAAAAGTTTGGCAAACACTAGCCTGTGGAACTGTGTTAGTCTGAGGTCATATTGTTAATACATTTTGACAAATGAATAATGATTATAAGTTTATTTTAGTTTTTAATTACTTTATAAATTAGTAACTTCAGCGCTTCTGAAAATATCTGTATTTTCTACTTTTTAAAAATTATTACTAAAGAGTACATATTATTTTCTTATTAT
Source organism: Trachypithecus francoisi (assembly GCF_009764315.1). Lineage (NCBI taxonomy): Eukaryota > Metazoa > Chordata > Mammalia > Primates > Cercopithecidae > Trachypithecus > Trachypithecus francoisi. The sequence goes on along the minus strand of NW_022681453.1, from coordinate 70,733,751 downwards.
TTTAACCTCCATATACATTTTGCTGTATACTTTTTAAAATTCCTAATATTATTAGTAGTTTCTTCTTCTTTACCTTCTAGCTACTGTCAAATGACTATTTCACTTATCTTTTACGATAACCATGCTTTGATTTTGGTTGCTACATTTAAAAAATTGGTGATATTTCAACAATCTTGACTCTTATTTCTATTTTTTTTCTTTTGTAATGATTGTTTTGGATTTACTTTGCTATTATACTTTATAGACACTGAGATGTCCGTGACACAAAATAAAGTGAATATATCTTAAGTTTATAATTGGATGCATTTTCATATATGTGTGTACCTGTGAACAATCATCATAATCAAAATATTGAACATTTCTGTAGCCCTGCGAGGTTCCTCACACCCTTTTGTAATGCACCTGTCATTTTCCTCAATATTGCATGATCTCCCAGACAACCACTGGTATGCATCCCATCAATATGGATTATTTTTCATCTCTAAAATTTTATATAAGTAAAAACAGAGTTTTCACTTTTTGGCCTGGCTTCTTTCACTGAGCATATTTCTTTTGAAATTCATCTATGCTAAGACATGTGTCTATAGCTTGTTCTTCTTACTGCTGAGTATTATTTTGATTTAACAGATTATACAACACTTCGTTAATCCATTCAATATTGAAAGACTTTGAGTTGCCTCCCGTTTCTGCCTATTACAAATAAAGTCGCCATAAAGATTAGTGTGTATAGGTATTTCTTTTGGCTAAGTATCTAGGAATACAATGGGTATTTCACATGATTTGGCCAGGTTTAAATTTTTACAAAAATGTCAAACTGTTTTCCAAAGTAGTTGTGCTATTTTATATTTCCACAAGCAGTGTATTAGAATTCCAGTTGCTACAATTTCATGTCAACACTAGGTAGGAAGAGCCTTTTAAATTTTATCTGTTTTAGAAGGTGGTATAGTTATCTCTTAGTGGTTTTAATTGGCACTGATCTAATTACCAATTAAGCCTCTTCTCATGTATTTATTTTTAATCTTTTTTTGGTGGAGTGTCTATTCATATATTTTTCTATTTTGTTATCATATTGGATTGTAATTGCTCTTTAAATATTATAGACACAAATCTTTTCTCAGATAAAAGTTTTATAGGTACATTTTCACAATATTTAGCTGTTCTTTATAATTTCTTAAATAACTTTTGAAAAGCATTTTTTTGGTGAAATACAATGAACTATGTTTTTATAGTTTGTTATTTTTTATCTCATACTTAAAAATCTTTGTCTAACTCACAGTCATTAAGGTTTTCTCCTGTATTTTCTTTTAGAAATTACAGAATTTTAGATCTTATATTTAGATCTATGATCCATATTAAGTATTACATGTAATATGAGGTAAGAGTCAAAAACTTTTTTTTTTTTTGCATTTGGATATCAAACACCATGTCTTGAAAGATTGTCCTTTATGCATTAAATTGACATAGCACTGTTCTTAAAATCAAATGACATTATGTGTGAGAATCTATTTTGAAGGTTTTTTTTTCTCTGACTACCTAAATATGTCTTTATGCCCATGCTGTGATGTGGAGATAGGCGTAGCATTATATTAAGTTTTGAATAAACAGTAATTCTAGAAGCTTTTTAAATCTACTTCTTAGAATTTTCTACACAAACAATTATGTTTTCTCCAACTAAAGAAAATTTCACCTCTTCCTCTAAAATCCGGATTTATCTTATTTTGTTTTGTTCATATTTTTCCTGTCTTTTTGAAGTAGCTTAAACCTCCAGTTCAGTGTTTAACAGAAATGGAAATAGACATCCTCACTTTTCTCTAATTTTAGAAAGAACACATTCAGCTTTCACCATTAAGTGTGATGCTATCTGCAAGGTTTACACACATGCTTTTCAACAGGTTGAGGAAGTTCACTTCTGTCTTATATTTGCAGTGAATTTTTAGTCAAAGAATTGATGGGTTTTTAAAAATGATTTATATATACATATCACAATGATCATATGGTTTTTCCTCTTATAACATTTAGTGTAGTGGATATTGGTTGATTTCAGAATGTCAAATCAACCTCATATTCCAGGTATAAGCCAAGGTGTATTACCTTCATATATTTTGTTAATGAAATTTGCTAAAAATTTTGTTAAGGGTATTTTTGTGGCCAGGTGCAGTGACTCATTAATTTTGTTGTTGTCGTTGTTGCATTTGCTTTGGGTGTCTTAGTCATAAATTCTTTATCCCAGCCAATGTCCAGAAAAATTTTTCCTTCTGGAAATTTTATGGCTTCATATCTTACATTTAAGTCTTTAATTCACCTTGAGTTAATTTTTGTATATGGAGAGAGATAGGAATCCAGTTCCATTCTTCTGCATGTGGCTATACAATTTTCCCAGCACTATTTATTAAATATGGTGTCTTTTTCTCAGTACATGTTTTCGTCAACTTTGTGAAAGATTGGATGGTTGTAGGTTCGTGGCTTTATTTCTACATGCTCTGTTCTATTACATCAGTCTATGCATGTACCTTTATACAAGTACTATGCTGTTTTGGTTACTATAGCCTTGTAATGTGATTTGAAGTTGGGTAATGTGATGCCTCCAGATTAGTTCTTTTTGCTTGGGATTGCATTGATTATTCAGGCCCTTTTTGGGGTTCTACATTTGTTTTAAGATTTTTTTTTCTAATTATGTGAAAAATGACATTGGTAATTTGATAGGAATTGCATTGAATTTGTAGATTGCTTTGGGCAGCATGGCCATTTTCACAATATTGATTTTTCCAATCCATGAGCATTGGATGTTTTTCCATTTATTTGTGTCATGTATGCTTTCTTTTAACAGTGTTTTATAGTTTTCCTCGTACAGGTGTTTCACCTTCTTAGCTGAGTCTATTCCTGGGTATTTTTTTTAACTATTGTAAATAGAATCAAGTTTTCGATTTCACTTTCAGGTTGGTCTTTATTGCTATATAACATTGTTGCTGATTTGTGTACACTGATTGCATAATATGAACTTTACTGAATTCATTTACCAAATCTAGGAATCTTTTCAAGGATTCCTTAGGGTTCTTGGCATTATATCATCAGCAGATGAGATAGTTTGATTTTCCCTTTTCCAGTTTCAATGTCCTTTTTCCCTCCTGCCTGATTGCTCTGGCTAGCACTTCTAATAGTCTGTTAAATAGAAGTGGTGAAAGTAAGCATCCTTGTCTTGTTCCACTTCTGAACAGGAATGCTTTCAACTTTTCCCCATTCACTGTAATGCTGGCTGTGGGTTTGTCATATATGGCTTTTATTAATTTTTAGATTTGGTCTTTCCATGCCTAGTTGGTTGAGGATTGTTATCATGATAGAATGCTGAATTTTATGAAATTCTTTTTCTGTGTTTATTGAGATGCTCATTTTTTAAAACTTCTGTTTATGTGATGAATCATATTTATTGACTGGCATGTGTTGAACCATCCTTGCATCCCTTGGATGAAACCCACTGGATCATGGTGAATTATCTTTTTGATTTGCCTGTTGGATTCAGTTTGCCAGTATTTTCCAGTATTTTCTTGCATTTGCCACGGATATTGGCCTGTAGTTTCTTTTTTTATTTTCTTCTTTTTGTTTTTTGCATGTCCTTTCCTAGCTTTGGTGTCAAGGTGATATTGGATTCATAGAATGAGTCAGTGAAGATTTTCTCCTTCTTGATCTTTTGGAAGAGTTTCAGTAGAATTAGTACCCGTTTGTCTTTGAACATCTGGTAGAATTTGGCTGTGAATCCATTTGGTCTGGTGGTTTTTTTTTTTTCCTGTGTATAATAGGTCTTTTCCTTATCTTTGTCTTCTTCTTTGAAGATTTTCTGTATCATCAGTTTAATAAAACTTTATTGTGACATGTGTTAGTGTAGATTTCTTCTGATTGTGGTTCACTGGGTTTCTTGGTTTTGTGGTTTTAGAATCCTATCAAATTAGAAAAATTTTGGTTATGTCTTAAAATATCTTTATCCTTTTCTCTCCTATGTTTTTGAAATTCCAATGACATATCTATTAGGATGTTTGATATTTTCTCAAAATTCATTATTACCATACTGTTCCTTTTTGCCATGTCTTCAAGATCACTAATATTTTCTTCCAGAGTGTTTAATCCACCATTAAATCTGCCCAGTGTATTTTTTCACTTTATACGGGTTAATTTTTTCTAGCAGCTTGATTTGATTTCTTTTTATATAATCCATATCTCTCTTTAACAAGCTGAAGTTTTCCTCTTCACTGTGAGCATATGGTATATATTTATAATCTGGTTTTAATGTTCTTTTCTGCTAATTCTCCAATGTCTGTTATTTCTTGTTCTATTTCTGATTATTGATTTTTCTTCTCATTATGGTTTGTATTTCTATGCTTCTTTTCATGCCTGGTTTTTTTTTATTTGATGTCAGCCTTTCTCAATTTTATATTTTGAATACTAAATTTTTTATTTCTTTAAATAATTGTAGGCTTTGTTCTATTATGCAGGTAGGTTACTTTGTAACATTTTGTTTAAGTCTTTTTTTTTTTTTTTTAAGATTTTTTAGGTGAGTCCAGACAGCCTTGATACTAGGTGTTGCCTAATAAGAACTCTGACTAATAAGAACATCAACTCATCCTGGTGCTGTGTAAGGATTTTCCACAGGCTTCTTTCTAATTGGAATTTGCCCAACCATGTTAGTTTCCACACCTACATGCCCTCATCAGTACTCATCTGAAGACTGGGGAAATCCTATGCAGATCCCTAGAGCTCTGTTTTTCTGTGCAGTTTTCTTTTGTCTAGTATTCTTTTCTGTGAATTTTCCATATCTTTGACTCAATATACCTGAATTCTATCCTGTTAGAATTTATTTTCCTCTCCCTGCTCTGCATCCTAGAAAATCTCTGCAAGTGTTGAGCTGGGGTAATCATACAGCTAACATTATTTGTTTCTCTTTCCTCATATCTCACTGTATTGTCTGCCTACATTCCAATGTTTGAAAATTATTGCTTTATATATTTTGTTCAGTTTTATAATTATTTTACATTACAGGTTAAATACAGTTCGTATTTTCACATTCTGAAGCAAAAGTCTCAAACTTCATTATTCTTTTTATAATTTTCTTCTGACAAATGGATATAAGGTTATATATGTCATCTAAAATAAAACTTCATCCTATAAGTCTGTTGTTCATGTCTAAATATTTTGTTATTTTGATTAGAATTTCCTATTTGATTCATAAGTTATTAAAAGTATGCTTTTGGATTCTAACCTTATCGAATTTCATTGACCAAATTTAATTACTATTTCTAAGTATAATGTTTTCTTTTTAGAGAATTCGGTGAGCATAATTTTGGTTTATATCATTCTTTAAGTTTTCTTATGACTTAATATGTGGTTAGTTTTATATGTGCTTTAAAATAGTACTTAGTCATTATTTGTTGTATGCAGTTTCTTTATAAAAATCAATTGTACTAAGCTTGTTAATTTTTGTTCAATTTTTCTGTATCTTCACTGATTTTCTCTTTTCATCATTGCTCATATTCTGAATTAACTGGTAAATGTTTACACTATGATAAGAAATCTGTCACTCTCTCCTTGAGATTCTTTGCTTTTTTGCTTCATATAATTTAAGTCTATTTTTAAAGATATGAAATTCATGATCATTATGTAGTCTATTCTATTTGTAATTAAGCATAATTATTTTATGTGCATATATGACTTCCTGACATTAATACATTTATACACTTTTTAAAACACAGCATTTTACAAATAAAGGAAGGTTAAAAAATAAATAGCAATCAATCATATTTCATTTTTATTTAATTTTATTGTGTGATAAGAAAGAAAATTTGTAAATAGGATTACAATAAAAATGCACATGAGAATAGAATGAAATTTTAACTATTAAAGTGCTTTCATAAGGATAAAAATACTCTACCAATACAGTCATGTGTGTATAATGACATTTTTATCAAGACTGGTGGGCATATACAACAGTGATCTCATGAGATTATAATACTGCATTTTTACTAGACTCTTCCTATGTTTAGAGATGTTCAGCTATACAAATACTTACTGTTGTGTTACCATTTCCTACAGTGTTCAGAACATTAGCATATTGTATAGGTTTGTAAACTAGGAGCAACAGGCTATAATATTTAATTTAATGTGTAGTAAGCTTTGTCATCCATATTTGTGTAAGTACACTCTATGATGTTCACACTAGGAGATAATCTCCTGACAATGCATTTCTCAGAACATATCCCCATCATTAAGTGACACATACCTGTACTAGATATCACTGGTCCTGAATTGTTATTCTTGATTCGTCCGCAAAAGTACAAAGTCCACCCTTAGTTGGTCATTAAAAAAATGGGAACAAGGGAAGTAATTGATCGGCCAAAATAATTTTAAAAATCCATTTCAAAAACTAAAAAATCATAGAGGAACTGCATAAATTCATGGATTAAGCCATTAAGGGTTGAATTAAAGTATAGAGACTAACAAGAGACTCTTATTTTGTTAATGTGTATTTATTTGATTTTCATAAAGAACAATATTACTAGGTGGTTTGTCATTATTAATGACTAATAATTCTAAGGTAATAACCTGTACATACATTTTGGCTATTTTATTAGTTTATTCATCTATTTTGTTACTAATTATTATAATATATTACATAACAATGTTATTAAACACTGTAAACATTTTATGATTTTAAGTTTCTAATGTTAATATTGATAACTTTATAGTATATGTCAATTTTAATTTTTATACAAAATATCAACCTGACTGTATGATTTTTCTTTTATACATACTATATTTTCCATGAGCCCCAAACATTTATTTTCTTCTAGACATTTTATGGTTGTCCCTCCTTTTCAGTTTTAACTATTTAACCATTTAGAATTAATCTTTTCCCCCAAATACATCTTACTTTCAGTATTGACTTCATATAAATTGTGTCACATTCTAAATATCAATGTGGTCAGATCTATTTTTCTACTTTCTTTGTGTACTATTTATCAGTCAGTTTTTATACATACCAATTTTAATGACTCTGGCATTCTAATACCATCTCAATGTTAACTAATGCAAACTACCTCTCACAATTCTTTTCAGAATTTACAGAATCTTATAATCATTAATTTTCAGGATGACCTTTAAAACATTTTTAACTGTTCGAAAACATCCATTGATATTTTGACTGGAATTATATAATTTTATAAATTGTATTATATGGAGAGTTAATATTGTTAGTATTGAATCTTGGTATTTGTCTTGCTATATTCATTATTTTTGGTAAGTTTTTTTGCACTTATCTTACATCTCTCATTAGGTCTATTTGTATATATTTTATATTTATTATTGCATATTATTAAGTTGGACATATAACTTGCTATTCAAACCATCAGAATTTAATAGTGAAAGGAAACACTATTAATAATTACAATAATTACCCTTAAATAACAGGAATAAGTTGAATCTTATAGCTATTATTAACATGCTTGTTTTCTACCTTATGTTCTAAAAGGTTAATGCAACTGACTAAGAAGGAAATGCTGCATATGTACATTTTTTTTACATAAGCAAACCTCTCTATTTCTATTGTGTGATAATTTATAGTGAATGCTGTTAGTTTCTCAAATTTCAAGCATGTTACGTTCCTAGGTATCAATGAGGGATTGGTTCCAAAACATCCCCACAATCCATACTACTGCAGTTACCAAAATCCACTGATGCTCAAGTCACTTATGTAAAATGGTGTCATGTTTTTATATAAGTGACACACATCTCCCCATATACTTTCAATCATCTCTGGATTACTTATAACCCTAATACAATGTAAGCACTATGTAAATAGGTATTATATTGCATTGTTCAGGGAATAATGACAAGAAAAAAACAACCCCATCAAAAAGTGGGCAAAGGATATGAACAGACATTTCTCAAAAGAAGACATTCATACAGCCAACAGACACATGAAAAAATGCTCATCATCACTCGCCATCAGAGAAATGCAAATCAAAACCACAATGAGATACCATCTCACACCAGTTAGAATGGCGATCATTAAAAAGTCAGGAAACAACAGGTGCTGGAGAGGATGTGGAGAAATAGGAACACTTTTACACTGTTGGTGGGATTGTAAACTAGTTCAACCATTATGGAAAAGAGTATGGCAATTCCTCAAGGATCTAGAACTAGATGTACCATATGACCCAGCCATCCCACTACTGGGTATATACCCAAAGGATTATAAATTATTCTACTACAAAGACACATGCACACGTATGTTTATTGCAGCACTATTCACAATAGCAAAGACTTGGAATCAACCCAGATGTCCATCTGTGACAGACTGGATTAAGAAAATGTGGCACATATACACCATGGAATACTATGCAGCCATCAAAAAGGATGAGTTTGCGTCCTTTGTAGGGACATGGATGCAGCTGGAAACCATCATTCTTAGCAAACTATCACAAGAAGAGAAAACCAAACACCGCATGTTCTCACTCATAGGTGGGAACTGAACAATGAGATCACTTGGACTCGGGAAGGGGAACATCACACACTGGGGCCTATCATGGGGAGGGGGGAGGGGGGAAGGATTGCATTGGGAGTTATACATGATATAAATGATGAATTGATGGGTGCTGACGAGTTGATGGGTGCAGCACACCAACATGGCACAAGTATACATATGTAACAAACCTGCACGTTATGCACATGTACCCTAGAACTTAAAGTATAATAAAAAAAAAAAAAAGACAAACGCTTAGATAGTCAATGGGGATGAAGTTAAAGTATAGAGTTTTTATTAGCTTTCTATTTGCTTGTTGGTTTGTATTGGAAATAAGTATTGTTATCAATTCAAAATATTAAATTATAAGACATTTAAAAAAGAAAAAGAAAGAGTCTGTACATGTTCAGTACAGATGCAACTATCTTCCTTTTTAGCATTAATTGATTTTGGTCTTGGTTTTGTGAACATGTGAGAATGAGAACAAAGTACGAATATTTTTGTGTATACAAAATAAGTATGTTAATCCCAACAGAAAGAATTCTCCAGGGGGCAGAGGGTACATTAAACAAACAGACAAAGTGATTGGACTAGTGAACCTTAGCCAGCCTCTGTCATAAGCCATGATGAATGCTGGCACAGTGGACACATTAACATCATAGCCATGCAACTTATGGATGAAGGCTATAAATGGGCCCAAGAGCTGTACTCCCACTATTATCAAAGGTGATCTAGCTACTACCATGGCTCCGGGTTCAACCTGCCTACAACGTAAGTCAATATCGAATGACTAATATGAAAAATCTTTATAGAAAATCCAACCAGTTACTCAGTGAGTAGTTGACTTAATAGGACCCCTTCTATCTTGGAAGACAAGTGGTTTTGTTTAGTAAGAATAGATTCTCTTGGGAGTTTGCCTTTTATGATAGTTGAGTCTCAGTCAGCCCCACTCTTGAAGGGTTGCCTTTGTATCCAACTTAATACTGTGTCAGCCAAGAGAGTCACTACACACAGAAAGGTGCCAGAGTGGGCACATGCTCATGGAATCCTCTGAGAGTTTCATATACTATGAGATTCTAGAGCAATGGGGCAATCCTTCACGCATAGCTGAAGTACCTGTTTCAAGACATTACTTAGACATTACTTGGTGAGGATAAGGTGACATACTACAGGATACAGTGTAAACTTTAATGACTTCTATACTGGGCTTTGTCCCTAACAGATGGAATATATGGACTGGAAACTAATAGATGGAAGCTAGATTGATACTGCTTTTCACGACTTCTGAGTACCTACTTAAGGAATTTGTGCTCACCATTTCCACAGCTCTGGGCTCTGCAGGCTTGGAGGTCCTGATTCCCAGAGGAAAGACACTCCCACCTGGGAGAAAGAGCAAGAGTCATTTAAACTATAAACTACAGCTACTTCCTGGATGCTTTGTATTTAGCAGACAATTTGGAGAGTCATCAATAAAGGCATTGCCCTTTTAACAAATCTAACGAGTAATCTAAGTTTCAGAACTCTATTGAAACTGCATCATAGTTTAAGTTTCCTATCTACCCAATACTACTTCCTTCCCTTCCCATCAATAGAGAAGAAGACATATGGGTGCTAATTTCTACCACAATGTCTGCTTTTCAGGAAATTCAACCTGTAAATCATAGACATTTTAAAATCAGGTTGACAGTTTTCTTCACTAATTCACTTTGTTGTTTCTATGAGTATTGCATTGAATCTACAATTTGGGGAGAATTGACATAAAAGATTGACTCTTTTAAGTCTTGAATATGGTATATCCACTTATTTTATAGGACTTTATCCTTTTCTCCTAATAATGTTTTGCAAATTCTTATGTTGAAATCCTACATATTTCACAATGATTTATTTCTATATACTTGATGATTTTTTTAAAAAAATTGTCAAGGGTACTTGAAAAAATTAATTTTTGCTTGTTTGTAGAAATAAAAATGTTCCTATATTGGTTGTGAAATACTGATGGTGCTTTCAGTAATTAAGTATAATCATTTATAGATAGTATTAGAATTTCTATATGAATTTCTTCCATTCTAATCTTTTAAAAATTTATATAGGATACATTAATATATTTATTTATATGTTATTTTAAATTAGTATGTTTTGCTAATTTATGTTTTTCTAGGTATTTGTCAACTTTATCTACAGTGTCAAATGTATCAGCTAAAGTTGTTCTTAAGCTATGTTTATTTTTCATATCCATAACATCTATGGTGCTGCTCTCTTTTTCATTTCAGAAACTGAAATTTGTGTCATCTCTTTTCATTTTTATTTATTTTATTAGAGTTTACCAATTTTGTTATTCTTTCTAAAGAAATTAATTTTTATTTTTATTCTATGTATTTTACATTATTATAAAATCATCTAATAGTTATTTGATTTTATGCTTATTTTGTTATTCTTTCTAAAGAAATTAATTTTTATTTTTATTCTATGTATTTTACATTATTATAAAATCATCTAATAGTTATTTGATTTTATGCTTATTTTGTTATTCTTTCTAAAGAAATTAATTTTTATTTTTATTCTATATACTTTACATTATTATAAAATCATCTAATAGTTATTTGATTTTATGCTTATCATTTACTTTTTCCTATAATTTTGGTGATTTCTTTATAGATTTTACTATCTACATGAGATAAATTAGTTTTAATATCTTCAGAGTTTGTTTTCTAATAGATGTTTAAAACTCTAAACTTCACTCTAAGTAAAGCTTTAGCTGTATCTCAAAATTTTTGTATCTTCTTTCTATTATCATTTAAGATAAACATATTTTCAAATTTCCAATATGGTTTACTCTTTGAGATATATGTATTTAAAAAGTACACATTTGGGCATTTTCTTATCATCTGTTTATTATTTATTTCTAGTTTAATTGGATTAAGGTCAAAGAATCTATCAGGAAACAAGTTTCTATTTTGAAATTTTTAAAATAATCTTTTATGGACTGACAATAAGAATAAAGTTTTTTAAAATGTTCCATATTGAGAGAAATACACACATTCACATATATATATAGTCCCTTACATATGTAATTTGTAATTGTATCATTAAATTATGTTTCACAGATCTATATGCTTATTGATTTTGTATTTGCTTTTCTATCACTTATGGAAATAGTAATATTGCATACTTAATTGAATATTTTTTATTTCTGTCACTTTTATTAATATATTTTGAAATTACATGATTCATGCATACAATTTATAATTTTTACTTTTCTGCAAATCAATCTCATTATTTTGAAGTCACTTCTTATTACTAGTTATACTTAGTGACTTATTGTCTAATATTAATATGACTACACTTGCCTTCTTTCCAGTACTATTTGTGTTGTACAGATTCTTCATCATTTTTTAACCTGTGAAACATAATGTTTTTACTTCTATGTTTGTATGTTTAAGTTGGTTACCACGTATTTGGATTTCACATTGTTATCCACACATACTTCTTCTGTTTTAAAATTGATTATTTAATCCACTTATACTTTATATAATTACTGATTTATCTGTATCTACCATCTTACCATTTGTTTTCTATTTAACTTACCATGTTTTTATTCCCTTTTCTCTAATTTGTCCTTTCTTTTGTATTTATATTATATGCTATTTCCATCCTAATTTATATTTAACATATTAATTATACATTTTAAGCATTCCTTTAGTAATCACCTTGAAGCAGCACTGTCAAACAGAAATATAAAGTACGCCACATTGGCCAGGTGTGGTGGCTCATACAAATAATCCCAGCACTTTGACGGGCTGAGGCAGGAGGATTGTTTGAACCCAGGTGTTTGAGATCAGCCTGGGCAACATGGCTAACTAACCCCATCTCTAGTGTGTGCCTGTAGTCCCAGCTACTTGGAAGGCTAAACTGGGAGTAACTCCTAAGCCCGGGAGGTTGAGGCTGCAGTGAGCCATGATAGCACCACCGCACTCTAGTCTGAATGACAGAAGTAGATCTTATCTCAACAAAAGAAAAAGAAAATAAATATGAGGCAAGTCAACTATGTAATTTAAAAATTTCTAGTAGTCACATTAAAAAAGTAAAGAGAAAAAATAAACAAATTTTAATAGATTTTACTTAACACAATAATCCTAAAATACTATTGCAGTGACTTATAACCAGTATAAAATCATCAATAAGATATTTTACATTCTTTTACACTTAAAGCACATCCCAGTTTGGTCTAGTCATATTTCAACAGTAGTACATGGTTAGTGACTAGTATGTTGGTCAGCGTAAGTACTCACCAGTCATACACAACTACTGGCTAGTATATTGAACAGCTTAGTGATTTCAAATCGCATCCTTGATTTATCATCCTCTAATGTAGTACGTTTACTACTTTCCAGAAAATAATAAAACCGTAAAAATACAACTTGCCTGTGTTTTCTGTTAGTTTCCAGGCCTTTTATTGCAGTATATATTTAAGTACCTTAAAAATGTCATGATAACTATTTCATTCCATCAATATTTAGTCATTATTTGCCTGCCTGTTTGCCATTTAATTTTTGCTCATTTCTTCCTGTCTTATAGTGGTTTCTTTGGTTACATACTCTTACTGCCTGAACTTCTTTTGTATTTCTTTTATGGTGGGTATATGGGTGGAAAATTCTCTCAAGTATTTCCCCCTCTTTCTTGGAAATGTCTTTATTTGGCCTTCTGTCTTGAAGGATAACTTTGCTAGATCTAAAATTCTAAGCTGGCACCCATTTAATTTTAGCCTTTTTGAGTTGTCATTCCATGACCTTTAGCTTCTATTATAACTATTTAGATGTCAGTAATCCATTTGATTGCTTTTCCTTTGAAGTTAATGCTTCCTTTTTTATCTAGCTGTTAAGATATTCTTTTGTCATCAGTTTTCAAAAGTTTCATTATTAGGCTTCTATGTATTCTTCTTTGTATATTTCCTGACTGCCATTCTTGGAATATTTTGAATCTATCATTTATTGTTTTTTGTCAATTATGGAGATTCTTAGCTGTTTATATTTCAAATACTTTTTCTGTTCTATATTCTCTTTCTCCCCAGTCTGGGCCTTCAATTATATTTATTTTAGTAACTTTTATTAAGTTCTGTATTTTTTCATATTACCTATTATTGTGTGTGTGTGTATATATATATATATATATATATATGTTTCAATATAAATATATTCTACTGTCTTAGCTTTCTATCTATAATCATCTATTCTGCCATGTCTAATATGCTAATAAATGTATTTAATAGATACCATTTGTATATGCATACATCTAGCACCTTTATCTCTTAGTTACAGGACTGCCTTCAAGCTTTTCTGCATAGCTGGTATTTCTATCCCCCTGAGGTAAATCCTTAAACAAGAATTGAAACGTAGAGGGATATAAGATATAAACACTTCTGTTCTCTTACTTCTGATAGAAGCAGAATTCACATGTGATCTACATTTTCTCTAGAATTCCCCTGAGTAATTTTTTTACTTGATATCTCACCCTTAGAAAAGAAAGGTTTCCTTTCCTTCCTGGTCCCACTTTCTCACTCTCATGTCAATATTTTTTTCCAGAAATATCTTCTAATAAGTCAGTTGCACACAAATCAGTTGCATTCATTTCAATATCTGTTTCTTGGGAACCTGAGCAAAAATGCATGAATATTGACTTCTACATTTTAATTATTGATTTTATTCACTACCAGATTTTCCCTTAGCATCTGTATTTATGTAATATAATTCTCTGATATATCAAAGTCTCAGTCTTGTCATCTATTTTCATGAATGTATTGATCATGATTATTTTAACATTTATTTCTGAAAAATCTGGTATCTAGTACACATGTGGATCTCTTTCTATTACCATTTTTTCTTTATACACTACTTTTTATAATCAAAGATAATATTTTATTAATTTGTGAACAATGCACATAAAAAAAAATCTCCTGTCAATGGCTCCATTCTTTTCAATATTTTATTCCCTCAAGTCCTAGTTACCTGAGAAACATAGCCTTCCAATGTCTCCGTATTAACTTTTTTCCAGCAATTCCAATTGGCATTGGCAGGTGCATAGATATGCTACAAACTACTTCAAAGACAGACTAGGACATCTTATCCTATTAATATGCTAAAAGTATTTTGCCAAAAATATAATTTGAATTTTATAAAGCAACTTTCCAGCATTTGGAAAGTTTCATTCTTTCTACTATTACAAACATACTTGAACAAGTGTTTCCTTATATATCAATATTGCATATAAAGCCACATCTAATTAATTCCTTTGTTAAATATGAAAACATAAGAAAAACCCATTTCTTTTGTCCCACATTATTTTTGTATAATCAGTACTTTATACCCAGTTTATTGTCATTTAATGTTTTGATTTAAATTATTTCTTTCAACTATAAGTTTTATTTTGATGTGTTATTCTGTAATCAGATTTGTCAACCATGAATCAGGTTATTTTCTATTAATAATGGTAAATTGACAACATGTATTTGTCTCTACTTACAATATCGACCCTGCCAAATGATACTAAAGGATCTAAACCAGTATTAACATAAAAGACAATGAAAACTGGAGTAAATTTGAGATATAAATATATTTGAGATGTCAAAAACCTAAAGGAGGAGTATTAATTGATATGTTACTAAGTGCCTATGATGGGGAAATAATCATAATATTTGACTGCATTAGTACTGTAGAATCTCCAGACTCACATAGGTACAGGGAAAATGGGACATAAAATAGAAGGATTAGTTAAAAATATTTACACACTGCTGTTAAACAGTAAACCTATTTCCCATGACTGCACATTTTTTAGTACTCAACCCTCTCACAATATACTAGCCAATAGTTGTGTATGACTGGTGAGTACTTATGCTGACCAATATACTAGTCACTACCCATGTACTACTGTTGAAATATGACTTAATCATTGTCAAATTTCAGAATAAAAGGATAAGGAACATCCTAAAAGTTCCACAGAAAAACAGCAGGAAAGTGATAGGAGCCAGAAAGTAAACAATATTCTTAATACCAAAATAAAACAGAGCAATATTTTCAAGACTCTAAAAACAAGTGATTTCAGTGTGCAATTCTCCATTCAATCGAATTATAAATAAGAAGAGAAGATAGAATGATCTCAATGTTAGACTGCAAGAATCCAAAAACTTACCTTTCAAAGTTCCTAGCAGGTGCATTTAGCAAAACAAAAGAGTAAAGCATACAGAAGGACATGGTGCTAGAAACAAAATAACACAAAAACTCTCAGGACTACATTGTGAAGTAAGACAAATTAAAATCTAGCACAAACTCTAGAAGATAACAAAGCTGAAGAAGGAACGCCTGTCTCTGTGATTAAAAGAATAGTGATAATGACAATAATCATCATAACAAAGGAAAAGGAAAGAAATGTGTACATATATTAGGAAAATTTATTGTGAGTGCTCTGACAGATACATTCAAGTCTTAGGGAAAAATATACTATATAGAAAACTAAGAGTTAAATAATGAAATAATTCTTAATTCCAGGAAAACAACATTTGTATGATAAAGAAAAAATAATCATCGTACACTATTTGGCTCAAGAATTATATTTTCGTAATTATAATGTATACATTAGTTAACTAAATGAAGAATAAACTTCGTATATTCAATAACAAAATTTGTGTGTTTAATTTAAAAATGTGGTATCATTCTAGTAGAAAGATAGGAGAAAAAAAGCACAGTTGACAATTCACCTCTAATAAAGGAAAACCAATACATACTGTCTCAATTTCATAATTTAAAAAATGGAGGTATAAGCATGTTATAGAGAAACATGGATTAAAACACCAAAAGCAACAGTCTCAAGAATGGAAAGCAGCTATCTCCAGGAAAGGGACTATGAGGTTAGGAAACTCTGCAACTTTTTATTATGAGTGTTTTGCAGTAATGTGTTTTTCATATTATGCCTATAATTAAGTTAATAAAAATAAAATTAGTTGGAAATAATATGAATTTTATATTTAACTGATGTCAATAATTATGACAATTTTACTTTTCAAGGTTTCAAATTGTCTTACTGCTCAGTTACTGAATGCCTCAAGAAAATCTTCAATAAGGCACATGCTTTTTCTACTGTCTATGCTTTCATAACTGAGCAATCATCTCTGTGTCCTTCAGAAGTGGACAAATTAGCTAGACAAACCTACATAGATTTTATTTTAAGGTTAATGTTTGAGAGAAGTTTGAAGTCCAGTTGGCTTTTGTAATCCACATAGAATGTTTCTGTTTTGGCTTGTTACCATATTTTAGCCTGAATGCTCCTACTGTCTTTTAAATCCATAACATTCAGAAACATGTCCTGCCTGTATCTAGGTACTGATTTCATTTCATTAGTTTTTCTTAGCACACAGTGAGTTGTGGTGGGATGCAAGCTCAGGGCTAGCACTTGAATGTTACTCTTTCCTAATTTCTAAGCTCAGGTATATTTCTACATTATTTTAGCTTTTCACAGTGATCACAGGTGAGGTGGCAAACGGGCATAGATGTTTCTGAGTTTGTCAGAATCTTATCCATGACTATGGAAGTCTTTAATTTTCCTAAGTTAGTGCCAGTCAGGCTTTGCTAACTCTTAATCATCTCAAGGTTAAAGATATTTATAGAAAAAATGGAGCTCCTTCCCAGCACTTTGGGAGGCCGAGACGGGCGGATCACGAGGTCAGGAGATCGAGACCATCCTGGCTAACACGGTGAAACCCCGTCTCTACTAAAAAAAAAATACAAAAAACTAGCCGGGCGAGGTGGCGGGCGCCTGTAGTCCCAGCTACTCGGGAGGCTGAGGCAGGAGAATGGCGTAAAAACCCGGGAGGCGGAGCTTGCAGTGAGCTGAGATCCGGCCACTGCACTCCAGCCCGGGCGACAGAGCCAGACTCCGTCTCAAAAAAAAAAAAAAAAAAAAAAAAAAAGAAAAAATGGAGCTCCTAATTGCTAAGGTAAGACCGCCTATGCTACGGTTTCGATTCCTCCCCTCCTTTTCTCCAGTTACCAGTTACCTCCCTCATGTTTTACTCTCTCTCCTCCAACATTTGCTCTGCCTTTCTGGGTGAAAACATGCCCAGATAAGCCGTATTTCAGCATTCTGGTATAAGGTGTGTGTGTTGCTTAAAGAAAATCTATAGTGACTTTTTCTGTAAAGAGAACAACAGATTTGAAATAAAATAAGTACTTCCTAATTTATCTTTTTGGTAAAATTTTAAAAATACATTTAATTAAACAAAGATATAAATTCTTAAAATTATGTATATAGATATTGGTCATAATTTAAGACATCCTGGAGAACAAGTAGAACATTTGATAATAATCAGAAAACTGTCATCATTTAAAATTAAAAAAGAATTACCCAAGAAATGACAATTTTATAAGCTTAATTTTGGTATCAGAAAAATGCTAAAATAATGCAGTAAAAATCTTATTAATTCTTAACACAGGGGACCAAAGAAGGCAGGGGGAACAGAATTGCAATTAACTTTCTTGAGATTATCTAAATTTTTAAATACAATAACAGAGCATCTAGATATCAAGGGACTAGCAGTCCTTTTGCTATCCTAAATAAAGCAATGTTGGATTAATAAGGTTTGCTGTTAACACAAAAGCTAAATTGTAAATTCATGGAAGAAAATGGCATGCCGGATAAAACCACTTTTCAAAGAAGAGAAATTATTCTAACAACTACAAGAAGTATGATTTTGTAACAGGCCTAACTAAACCATTGTTCCATTCTGTACCGATTACCTAGCTACAAAACTAAAGAAAAAAAAAAAAAAAAAAACAAAAAAACTCCAACATCAAAAGTTTTCTAGAAACCAGCAATGATGATTAAACTAAAAACTTTTGCTGGGTATCTTATAATGACATTTATTACTGTTTTCTTGAGAAAAGTCATCACAAGAAGAAAATAATTGTGCTCCTTGAGTAAGAAAGGCATTCCCCTAATAAGAACTGGAGAAGTGGCATATGTGGGAGTTAAAAATTAAAACAATTGAATTCATGGAGAGAGTAAAATCATGGTTGCCACAGGCTGGAAAAGGAAGCTGAGGTGGCAGGACTGTGGGTGGTTAATTGGTTCAAAAATATAGTTAGATAGAATGAATAAGATCTAGGATTTGATAGCATGAGGGGATGACTACAGTTGACAGTAATTTACTATATATTTTAATATAACTAAAAGAGTGGAAGTGGAATGTTCCTGACACAAAGAAATTACAAATACTTAAAGTGATGGATACCCTAATTATCCTGGTATGATTATCACATATGGTATGCTATATCAAAACATCACATATACTTCATCAATAAATATACCTGTTATATACCCATAATAATTAAAAATAAAAATTAATAATTGGAGAAATGGCCCACAACAAAAATAGAAGAAACAAAAATGAGTTTACCATGGGATGCTTGTTAGGGGTTAATATATCATAGTCCCTTATTCTAAAAATCTTGTATAAGTGCCTCACTGTGATACAACAAAAGATTACTGAGGTAATTTTGATACCCTCATGAAAGTATAGGGTGTGATAAACCAAAATTATAAGTAATAGTCAAAAACTAGTATTAAAATGTATTTTATGTGGCTAAAATAATCAGCAATAACAGATTGGAACCATAAGTCTAGACTAAATTAATAAAAATTGGAAAATGAGAATTGGGGGCAATATAAAAATACTAACTTCTCACAATATATAAGGACATTCACAAATTGTTTTTGACATTAATAATTTGAGAGCTATAGATTAAAATAAAAATGTAACAAACTTATACCATTGCCAGCAGAATTAAAAATAGAATCGCTCTCTTCCAACGTTCTCTATAAGCTTAAAAAAAAATTGTAGCCCATAGCATTCCTACCAGGACAGTAGCCACTAACCGTATGTGGCTATTGAAGACTTAAATTGTGAATAGTCCAAATTGAAATGTGTTGAGGCTACAAAATACACCCTGGATTATAAAGGTCTTGTACAAAAAAAAAATAGAATGTATCTTATTGATAATTTCTAAATGAGTTATTGCTAAAACCTCGAAGTAATCAAGATCATTTTTCAATGTGAGAAGAACATGGGATTTGGGGAACCAGGGAGAAAAATGATATGGTTAGGATGTTTCCCCTCCACATCTCATGTTAAAATGTAATCCCCAATGGAGGTGGGGCCTGGTGGGAGGTGTTTGGGTCATGGGGGTGGACCCGTCATGAATGGTGTGGTGCCCTCCTCACAGTAATCAGTGAGTTCTTGCTCTGAGTTCACACGAGACCTGATTGTTTAAAAAAGTATGGCACCACCTCCCTGTTTCTCTCTTGCTGTTGCACTTGCCACGTGATACTGGTTTCCCCTTTACCTTCTGCCCTAAGTGGAAGCTTCCTGAGGCTTTTACCAGGAGCAGTTGTCATACCATGCTTCCTCTATAGCCTGTAGAACCATAAGCCAAAATGAATCTCTTTTCTTTGTATATTACCCAATCTCAAGTACTCCTTCATATCAATGCAAATGGACTAATACACTGTACAATTCCAATTTTATAACATTCTGGAAAAGATAAAACTATAAAGCCATAAAATAGGTCACTGATTACCAGATGTGAAGGGAAACTTTTTCTTTTAACAGAGGTAAACTATTCTGCATGATAGTATAAGAGTTGCTACATAATATTATACTAAGTCAAAACTCCATACAACTTTATATTACAAAGAGTGAGCCCTAAAATAATTACTTTAGAGGTCAGGGAATCCCAGCATAGAATGCAGACTGACAAAGGCATCCAAATGTATTAAAAATGTATGAAACAATCTCATGAAAGGAGTTGGGGAAAAGTAGTGTTGACTAAATATAACTCCAGAAATGAATGGATTTTGTCAACTAAAGTTTTAAAAAAAAACTGTCCATAAGCATTGTACTATTATCCATAAAGCTGATTTCCTTGGATTAACAGATTTGTTATTAAACTCCCAACATTAGTGAAAATATAAAGATAAGTAAGAGGAGGAAGCTGGAATTAACCATGTGGTAATTCAGGAAGTTGGAGACAACGGTATGAAATAATATAGATGAAGATGATTATATATAGAAGGATTCATGAATATGTATATATAAATGTGCTAATATACCCACATATAGCTCCTTGTTCTCTAAGCTGAAAGGGCTGAGAAGCAATGACATGCAAATAGCAATCTTGTGCCCAGATCTTGATTGCTAATACCATTCTCCAATAAAAAGCAACGGAGTTCACTGGAGAAATGGCTGATTCTATAACTGGGGCAGGAAAGATATAAAATGAAGCTAGGGTATCTCTTTGTGCCAAAAAGTAGGGGAATGTTCAAATAAGTAAGACACACTCCTTTGATGTTTTTTAAAAGGACAAAAGCCAACTAAAGGGGCTTCCAACAGTCAAACATAAGGCAATGTGAGCAACAAAATAAATAAAATAGTATCTGGTTATAATCCAAAGTATAAAACAAATATTCTTGAGCCTACACCAATGTAAATACATGACTGAGAAATCATTTATAAATGGGGAGAAGAGACAAACCTCCCATGCAAAAGAATTTCAAATAATGTATGCAGATCCTAAGCTCCCAAGGAAATAGAGCCTATCCCTTCACTCCAAGGGTAAGCTATGCTAAATGCTTTTTTTTTCAAAAATTACCGTGTGTAAAAGGGGAAAAAGTAGCTTTACAGTGGAGACATCTGTCAAAAACTGCCTCAGATAGGTGATTAAGGTCATTATAAACTGAGATAAGTCATGTTGACAGTATGTACCTTGATATGATATCATAAAATTGGTGCTTTCCCTCTATGATGTTCCTCCAAAATATGTATTAACAGTCAATCATTTGACAAACATCAGACAAATCCCAAAAGAGAGACATTCTTTACCTGTCTAGTGGCCTTCAAAATGGTCAAGGTCATGAAAAACAAAGACAATCTAAGAAACCATCACAACCAAGAGAAGTTTAAGGAGAAATGACAACTAAATGAAATGTGGTATCCTGGATGGAATCCTGGAAAAGAAAAAAGACAATAGATAAAAATGAAGAAAATCTGAATAAAGTATGGATTTTCATTAGTGATAACTTCTCAGTCTGTGTTCGTTAAAGGTAATGAACATATTAATAATAGAAGAAAGTGGGTGCATGGTATAAGAGCACTCTCCGTTCCACCTTTGCAATTTTTCTGTAAATTTAAAAGTGTTCTAAACTATAAAGTTTATTTTTTTAAAAAAAGAATGAGAACAATGGATCTATATTGTATGAAGTCATCTTCAGAAAAATATTAATTATGAAAGCCTGGTGTAGAAGAGTGTGCATAGTGTTATACCTTTAATGAGAAAAAAGTTAAGGAAAATAATATATGTACATGCCTGTGTGTGGGTGTACATATACACTTGTTCATAAAGAAATAATGAGATGAGAAACCAAGAACTAGTAAAAAAAGAAACATATAGTGAAAAGACAGAATGGGAGAGTTTGGTGGCAATTATCAAAGGTATACTTCCTTTAATATATCTTGTTTTATATATTTAACTTTGCAACTACATAATTATATTGCATAATTTAAAGAGAAAATTATTTTTTTAAAAAGCAAAGAAATTCCTAAAACTACAGCAAGTTGTAACACATTAGCCTAATTATGTGTCAAATTATTGACATAACCTTACAAAAATTATTTCATGGGATGAATTTTGAAAAATACAGTATTTAGGCTGAACTTCCCTAGTGGGAATTATTCTAAAAACAAAATAACCGCAAAGATACCTACAATGTATTTATCTCATTCAGAATAGTCATATTGGTGTTATTTTGAAACTCAGAGAGAGTTAGTTTTATAAGATTTAAAAATTATTTTGTTGCTAGTACCCAACATGATGACACTTGAATAGTTGAAACGCAGAAGTCCCTGTTACTTACTGGACCAAAAGAGAGAACTCCGTATGCAGTGCCGCATAGGGAATTAGCTCAGAACAGGCTAACAGCAAGCTGAATCTGTAGTGGGCAGCTTTTGTGTGGCAAGAGAGATGAGGTTAGATAGGTTTCATACACTTGCTGTGGGTTGGATAATTTGAATAATTTCTCAAGCACCCAGGACATAAGGGCTGTCTCCAGTTGTCTGGTATCCAGCCCCAAGATGATTAGCATGGGTGCACAGTAGTCCCAGAGTGTGAGAGACCTGATAAGGAAAGTGGAGGAGATATGGAATTAATCAGCTGCTCTATAGAGTGAGTGAGAGAACAAACACTATGTTAATATTACAATGATCCAAGATGTTCAGGACAGAAGAAAAGAGATACAAATAAAACAATAGTTTAAATGGTGTTAATTAAAAACCATAATCTTTCATTTAAATTGGAAAGGTATGTAGAGAAATACGATTTATTTTCCCCTTGTAAAAAATTACATATTTTTAGCACTATCCACTGAAAACAACTAAAAGCAACAGCAACTTAGTAGCAATTAGTACCTTTAGTGCCCATATTCTGATCTCTAAGTGCCATTTATACTTTAAAGGATCCAAGATTCCTAAGAAAAATAGCTGAACCTATATTTGGGCAGGAAATGTAAATGTGCAAGATTTGGACATATTGTACCTGAAAGCAAGAAGTTATCAAAACCTACAATCATGTCAAAGAAACAAAGAAGCTAATTTAAAGGACCCCAAATAATCAAAGATAAGATCATTTGAGTTTGTAATTATACTAGAACAATTTATTGGTCACCGTTGAATATAATTATTTTGAAAATTAATAAGAAAAAAATTCAAATATCTATTCTGTCTTTCCTGTATGGACAAAGTTCAATGTAAACAAATAGTTGATGAGGGACAGCTATCTCTAAATAACAGTTTCATCTCATAAATGCAGAGGAAATAATAAAATAAGAAATCACCATTTAGCAACCTTTAATGAAATACTACATCTAGACACTTAACCATTAATAGCTGTTCAAACTATGAGTTGAAAAGTTATTGGGAGAATTTAAATGAAGAAAGAGACTGACAAACTTGATTGCACTGATCAGTTGTAGCATCA
The DNA here is from genome assembly GCF_009764315.1 of Trachypithecus francoisi. Classification (NCBI taxonomy): domain Eukaryota; kingdom Metazoa; phylum Chordata; class Mammalia; order Primates; family Cercopithecidae; genus Trachypithecus; species Trachypithecus francoisi. The sequence goes on along the minus strand of NW_022681453.1, from coordinate 70,710,174 downwards.
TTTAAAGTACAACCATGAACTATCATGTGCCTTGTTATGTAATGCAAGAATAGCATCAACAACAAAATTAACCTAAAGTTCACCAAGCCTTTTAACTATCAGCTTACTGGAAATTTGATGATATAATTAAAAGTTACATGATACTCTCAGAAAGCAATCAATCAAATCTAAAATGTGGGAAATTCTACAAGACAGATTATTTTTAAAACATAAATAAGATGAAATTTTTAAAAGGTCAAATTATTATTGATTAAAGGAAATAAAATAGCAAAATAGCCCCTGCTTATCTCTCCCCCACAGCAATAATAAGTTGACAGCCATTCATGGACAAAAAAATGCCTTTGTGCTTTGTGGGAGCTTTGGTATTCAAGTAAGGGTTTGCACAACCCCAGTGGAGAATGACTGAGGAGGTTCATTTTGAGAGGACTAGATCATACCTAGTGGAAGGCTCAATAGTCTTTTGGTTATAAGCCGAGAAACAGCCCCATTCCCTTGTGGATTTAGCCAAAGCCTCATTTGGCGTTGGTCCTGCAATTAGCAGTACCTGCAAAAGACATGGGAGGAGACACATCCATCTGTGTTCCTAGAGGCAGAACTACTGGCTTTTGACTGCCTGAAGATCTTGAGATGGCCCTGTAATCTGAGTCCAGTGCTTTTTAGCTGCAGTCTGGATGTAGTTCTGCCCACTCAGGGACCTGCTGGGAAATATACCAGTTCATGTCCCCAGAGACAGACTTGTAGATTTTGGTTCAGTCATAGATCTTAAAGAGTCCCTGCAGCCCAGCTTTTGACCATCGTAGCTGTGGTCCAAGAGAAATCCTGCCCTCAGAGAGACCCATCAGGAGACATGCCTATCTGTCCCCAGAGTAAAACCTGGAGAACTTGGTCCAACCACAGATTTTAAAGAGGTCCTGTTACTTGGTTCTAGATACTCTGTGCCATGGCCCCAAAGTAGTCCTGTCTTCCTGGGAACCCATTAGAAGCCACATCCATCTGTGTCCCAGTAGGCAGACCCATCAACTGCAGTCAGACTGTAGGTCTTCAAATGGCCCTGTAACATGGATACAGGTATTTTCAGCTGTGGTTCAGTAACAGTTCTGCCTACACAAGGTCCCAGAAGGAAGCATGCACGTTTGTGCCATCTGAGGCAGATCTGCAGATCTTGGTCTTGAGTGTGGACCCTGAAGCAGCTCATTGACTTTATTCCAGCACTGCTCAGCCATGGTCTAGGGGTAGTCCTTCCTGCCCAAGTATCCCTCAGCTCCATCCTCCTTCAAATGTCATACAAGAGACAACCCCATCAATGTAAAGAGCCAGGAAAAGAACTAGAAGAACTTTTTTACCTTCCCAAACCAGTCTGTAAAAACTGGAAGAGGTATTTGCACTTTCAAATGCATAGACACCAAATGCAAGGCTACCCAGATCATGAAAAATGAGACAAACCAAACAACACCAAAGGACTAGTAAGTCTCCAGCAACTGACCCAGTAGAAACTGAGTTCTACACATCACCTGACAGAGACTTCAAAATAATTTTTAATAATTCAAAATAAGCTCAACAAAACACCAGAGAATACAGATATACAGCCAAATGAAATCAGGAAAACAATACATGAACAAAATGGGAACTTTAATAAAGAAATAGTAATCAGGGCAGAGCAATATGGCAGATTAGAAGACTACATCATTCATCCCTCTCACTGGAACACCACATTTTAACAACTATATACACACAGAAAAACACTGTCACCAGAACCAAAATCGGGTGAGTAATCACAGTACATAGTTCTAACTTCACATCACCAAAAGAGGCATTGAGAAGGACAGGAGAGAGAGTCTTGAATGCCACCCCAACCCTACCCCTGGCAATGGCCATGCAGCACAGAGAAGAAATCTTTGCACTTTGGGGAGAGAGAAAGGACAGAAACTTGGGGACTTTACATTGAACTCATTACTAACTTGTCCCATTGGAGAATAAATCTGTGCTGGGCTCAGCTAGTGCTGGTTCATGGAGGGGACATTTAGACCAGCCCAAGGCAGAGGGGAATTGCCTATTCCAACAGTCAAAACTTGAGTTTCTGGGCAAGTTTTGCCACTGTGGCTGAAGTGCTTTGGGGTCCTAGGTAATCTTGAAGGCAGTCTAGGACATAAGAACTGAAATTCCTAGGTGACTCCTAGTGCTGAGATAGGCTAAGAGCCAGTAGACCAGAGTGACACATAACATAGGAAGACATTAGCTGTTGCAGCTAAGGGAGTGCTTGCACTAGCCATGCCCCAACCCCAGGCAGTGCTGCTTGCAGCAACAAAAGTGACTCGTTTCATCTGCTTAAGGGGAGGAGAGCAAAAACTAAAGAAGATACTGTCTTGCATCTTGAATACCAGCTCAGGCACAGCAGTATAGGGCACTAGGAAGAGTCATGAGGTTCCCATTCCAGGTCCTTGTTCCTAGACATTTCTCACCCTGTGCCAAAAGGGAACCTACTGTCTTGAAGGGAAAGAACCACTCCTGGCAGAATTAATCACCTGCTGACTAAAGAATCCTTGGGCCTTGAATAACCAGCAGTGGGACCCAAGGTGTACACTGTGGGCCTTGGGCTCTGAGACATGCTGGCTTCAGGAGTGACCCAGCACATTCCCAGCTCTTGTGGCTATGCTATGGTGAAGGACTCCTGTTGGAGAAAAGCAAAGGGAAAAGTAAAGTGGACTTTCTCCTGCACCTTCGGTACCAGCTTAACCATGGTGAGACAGAGAAACAAGTAAGCTCTTGGAGTCCTGAAGCCCAGGCATAGGCTTTTGGACAACATTTCTGGACCTGCCCTGGGCTAGATGGGAGCCCACTAGCCTGAAGGGTGAACCCTAGGCCAGGCAGCATTCACCAAAAGCTGACAGAAGAGCCTTGGACTTTAAGTAAATATTGGCAGTGGCCTCACAGAACCCCTCATTAACCAATGGTGATGATGGCAGAGGGCAGAGGCTCCTCTGCCTGTTATAAAAGAAGGGGAGAACTGGAAGGACTATGTGTTGAGTGCCAGCTTAGCTACAGTAGAACAGAACATCAGGTAAACGGCTAAGGTTTTTTACTCCAATCCCTGGCTCCCAGACAGCATCTTTGGGTATGCCTGGGATCTGGGGGAAACCACTGCCCTGAAAAGGAGGGCCCTATGCAATGAGTAGAAAGTTTATTCAAAGGGATAATATCAGAGAACTTCCCAAACCTAAAGAAATACATTAATATTCAAGTACAAGAATGTAATAGAACACCAAGCAGATTCAACCCAAATAAGACTTCCTCAAGGCATTTAATAATCAAACTTCCAAAGGTCAAAAATTTAAAAAGGATCTTGAAAGCAAAAAAAGAAAAGAAACATGTAACATACAATGGAGCTCCAATATGTCTGGTAGCAGTCTTTTCAGTGGAAACCTTATAGGCCAGGAAAGAGTGGAATGACATATTTAAAGTGCTGAAGGTGAAGAAAATTACCCTAGTATAATATATCCCACAAAAATATCCATCAAGTATGAAGGAAAAATAAAGACTTTCCCATAAAAACAAAAGCTGAGGGATTTCATCAACACCAGATCTATCTCTGAAAACAATGCTAAAAGGCATACTTCAATCTGAAAGAAAGAAATGCTAATAAGAAAGAAGAAATCATCTGAAGGTACAAAAAAGACACCGGTTATAATAACCATATAGAAAAACAGAAAAACAGAATAATATAACGTAATGGTGGACTGTAAACTACCCTTGTGTTAAGCAGAAAAAACAAATGATGAACCAATCAAAAATAATAACTACAACAGCTTTTCAAGACATAGTACAATAAGACATAAAGAGAAACAACAAAATGTTAAAATGTGGGAGGATAAAATTAAATTGTAGCGTTTTTATTAGTTTTCTTTTTGCTTTCTTGTTTGTTTATACAAACAGTGTTAAGTTGTAAAGATAAAGAAAATTGGGGCTGGGTGCAGGGGCTCACGCCTGTAATCCCATCACTTTGGGAGCCCGAGGCAGGTGGATCACAAGATCAGGAGATCGAGACCATCTTGGCTAAGACGGTGAAACCCCATCTCTACTAAAAATGCAAAAAATTAGCCGAGCATGGTGGTGGGCGCCTGTAGTCCAAGCTACTCAGGAGGCTGAGGCAGGAGAATGACGTGAACCTGGGAGGCGGAGCCTGCCGTGAGCCGAGATTGCAGCACTGCACTCCAACCTGGGCAACGGAGTGAGACTCAGTCTCAAAAAAAAAAAAAAGAAAAAAAGAAAATTGGTAAATCTTTAGACAGACTAGGAAAAAACATAGAAGACCCAAACAAATAAAATCAGAGATGAAAAAGGAAACATTACAACTGATAATGAAAATTCAAAAAATCATCATGGCTACTGTGAATGATAATATGCCAATAAATTGGAAAATGTAGAAGACATAGATACATTCCTAGACACATAGAACCTACGAAGATGAAACCATGAAGAAATCCAAAACCCAAACAGACCAAAAACAATTAACAAGATTGAAACCATAATAAAATGCCTTCCACAAAAAAAAGCCAGGGACCCAATGCCTTCACTGCTAAATTTTACCAAACATGGAAAGAAGAACTAATACTAATTCTATTCAAACTGTTCCAAAAAATAAAGGAGAAGCATTCAGACAAGATAAATAAATAGAGGACATCCAAATTGGAAAGGAAGAAATCAAATTATTACTGTTTGCAGATGATATGATTTTACATTTGGAAAAACCTCAAGACTCTACCAAAGAACTCTTAGAACTGATAAACAAATTTGGTAAAGTTTACAGAATACAAAAGCTGCATATAAAAATTAGTGGCATCTCTACATGCCAACAGTGAACAATCGGAAAAAAAGAATTTGAAAAGTAATCCCAGCTGGTTGTGACGGCTCATGCCCTGTAATCACAGCACTTTGGGAGGCTGAGGTGGGTGGATCACCTGAGGTTAGGAGTTTGAGACCAGCCTGGCCAACATAGTGAAACCCCATCTCTACTAAAAATACAAAAATTAGCTGAGCATGGCGGTGGGCACCTGTAATCCCAGCTACCATCAACTAATGGGCAAAATAACCAGCTGGTATCACAATGACAGGACCAAATTCACACATGACAATATAAACTTTACATGTAAATGGGCTAAATGCCCCAATTAAAAGACACAGATGGGCAAATTGGGTAAAACGTCAAGACCCATTGGTGCGGGAGCTACGTGGGAGGTTGAGGCAGATGAATTGCTTGAACCTGGGAGGCAGAGGTTGTGGTGGGCCCAGAATGCACCATTGCACTCCAGCCTGGGTGACAGAGCAAGACTCCATCTCAAAAAAAAAAAAAAAAAAAAAAATCCCATGTATAATGGCCACAAATAAAATTAACTGTCTAGGAACTAACTTAACCAAAGAAATGAAAGATGAAAGAGCTCTACAATCAAACATATAAAAGACTGATGCAAGTAATTGAAAAGGAGACGAAGAAAAAAGAAGAAAAGAAAAGTTATTCCACATTCATGGACAGGAAGATTCAATATTATTAAAATATCCATACTACCCAAAGCAATCTACACATTCAATGCAATTTCTAAGAAAATACCAATGGCATGCTTCACAGAAATAGGAAAAACAATCCTAAAATTTATATGAAATCACAAAAGACTCAGACTAGCCGAAGTTCTCCTGAGCAAAAAGAGAAAATCTAGGGGAATCACATTACCTGACTTCAAATTATATACAGAACTATAGTAACCAAAACAACATTGTACTGACATAAAAACAGACACACAGATCAATGAAACAGAATAGAGAATCCAGAAACAAATTCACACACCTACAGTGAACTCAATTTTAACAAAGTTGCAAATAACAAACATTGTGAAAAAGACACTGTCTTCAATAAATGGTACTGGGAAAACTGGATGGCCATACGCAGAAGAATAAAACTAAACCCCTGTCTCTTCTTTTATACAAAAAGCAAATTAAAGTGGATTAAAGGCTTAAATCTAGGATCTCAAACTATAAAACTACTGCAATAAAACATTGGGAAATTCTCCAGGGCATTAGTCTGTGCAAAAAGTTCTTGATTAATATACTACAGTAACAGGTAACTAAAGCAAAATGGACAAATGTGATCACATCAAGTTAAAAAGCTACTGCACAACCCAAGGAAACAATCAATAAACTGCAGAGACAACCCACAGAATGGGAAAGAATATCTGAAAATTACTCACCTGACAAAGGATTAATAGGCTAATTATAAACAGCTCAAAAAACTCTATAGGAAATTAATCTAATAATCCAATTTTTAAAATGGCCAGAAGCCTTACATAGACATTTATCAAAAGAAGACATACCAAAAAAGAAATTTTAAAAAAGAAGTAGGCCGGGCGCGGTGGCTCAAGCCTGTAATCCCAGCACTTTGGGAGGCGGAGACGGGAGGATCACGAGGTCAGGAGATCGAGACCATCCTGGCTAATACGGTGAAACCCTGTCTCTACTTAAAAATACAAAAAAAACTAGCCGGGCGACGAGGCGGGCGCCTGTAGTCCCAGCTACTCGGGAGGCTGAGGCAGGAGAATGACGTAAACCAGGGAGGCGGAGCTTGCAGTGAGCTGAGATCCGGCCACTGCACTCCAGCCTGGGTGGCAGAGCGACACTCCATCTCAAAAAAAAAAAAAAAAAAAAAAAAAAGAAGTAAAATTGTGATGTTAGGGTGTCAATTTTAAATCTTTCCCACTTTTTCCTGTGGGCATTTAGTGCTATAAATCTCCCTCTAAACACTGCTTTAGCTGTGTTCCAGAGATTCTGGTACATTGTGTCTTTACTCTCATTTGTTTCAAAGAACTTATTTATTTCTGCCTTAATTTCATTATTTCCCCATTAGTCATTCAGGAGCAGGTTGCTCAGTTTCCATGTAGTTGTGTGGTTTTGAGTGAGTTTCTTAATCCTGAGTTCTAATTTGATTGCACTTTGGTCTGAGAGACAGTTTGTTATAATTTCTGTTCTTTTACATTTGCTGAGGAGTGCTTTACTTTCAACTATGTGGTCAATTTTGGAATAAGTGCAATGTGGTGCTGAGAAGAATGTATATTCTGTTGATTTGGGGTGGAGAGTTCTATAGATGTCTATTAGGTCCACTCGATCCAGATCTGAGTTCAAGGCCTTAATATCCTTGTTAATTTTCTGTCTCATTGATCTGTCTAACATTGACAGTGGGGTGTTAAAGTCTCCCACAATTATTGTGTGGAAGTCTAAGTCTCTTTGTAGGTCTCTAAGAACTTGCTCTATGAATCTGGGTGCTCCTGTATTGGGTACATATATATTTAGGATACTTAGCTCTTCTTGTTGCATTGATCCCTTTACCATTATGTAATGGCCTTCGTTGTCTCTTTTGATCTTTGTTGGTTTAGTCTGTTTTATCAGAGACTAGGATTGCAACCCCTGCTTTTTTTTTTTTTTTTTTTTCCTGCTTTCCATTTGCTTGGTAAATATTCTTCCATCCCTTTATTTTGAGCCTATGTGTGTCTTTGCACATGATATGGGTCTCCTGAATACAGCACACCAATGGGTCTTGACTTTTTACCCAATTTGCCCGTCTGTGTCATTTAATTGGGGCATTTAGCCCATTTACATGTAAAGTTTATATTGTTATGTGTGAATTTGGTCCTGTCATTATGATGCTAGCTGGTTATTTTGCCCATTAATTGATGCAGTTTATTCATAGTGCTGATGAATTTTACAATTTGGTATGCTTTGCAGTGACTGGTACTGGTTTTTCCTTTCCATATTTAGTGCTTCCTTCAGGAGTTCTTGTTAGGTAGGTAGGCCTGATGGTGACAAAATCTTTCAGCATTTGCTTGCCTGTAAAGGATTTTATTTCTCCTTTGCTTATGAAGCTTAGTTTGGCTGGTTATGAAATTCTGGGTTAAAAATTCTTTTCTTTAAGAATGTTAAATATTGGCCCCCACTCTCTTCTGGCCTGTAGGATTTCTGCAGAGAGATCCGCTGTTAGTCTGATGGACTAACCTTTCTGGGTAACCCAACCTTTCTCTTTGGCTGCCCTTAACATTTTTTCCTTTATTTCAGCCTTGATGAATCTGATGATTATGTGTCTTGGGGTTACTCTTCCTGAAGAATATCTTTGTAGTGTTCTTTGTATTTCCTGAATTTGAATGTCCTATATTGCTAGGTTGGGGAAATTCTCCTGGATAATATCCCGAAGAGTGTTTTCCAACTTGGTTCCATTCTCCCCACCACTTGCAGGTACACTGATCAAACTTAGGTTTGGTCTTTCCACATAGTCCCATATTTCTTGGAGGCTTTATTTATTCCTTTTCATTTTTTTTTTCTCTAATTTTGTCTTCTTGCTTTATTTCATTAAGTTGATCTTCAATCTCTGATATCCTTTCTTCTGCTTGATCAATTTGGCAACTGATATTTGTGTATGCTTCTTGAAGTTCTCGTGCTGTGTTTTTCAGCTCCATCATGTTATTTATGTTCTCCTCTAAACTGGTTATTCTAGTTAGCAATTCGTCTAAACTTTTTTCAAGGTCCTTATCTTCCTTGCATTGGTTTAGAACATGCTCCTTTAGCTTGGAGCAGTTCGTTATTACCCAGGTTATGAAGGCTACTTCTGTCAATTCATCAAACTCATTCATTGTCCAGACTTGTTCCCTTGCTTTTGCGGAGTTTTGATCCTTTGGAGAAGAAAAGGTGTTCTGGATTTTAGAATTTCCAGCATTTTTGCACTGGTTTTTCCTCATTTTGGTGGGCTTATCTACCTTTGGTCTTTGATGTTGGTGATCTTTGAATGGAGTTTTTGTGTGGACGTCCTTTTTGTTGATGTTGATGCCATTTCTTTCTGTTTGTTAGTTTTCCTTCTAACAGGCCCCTCTGCTGCAGGTCTGCTGGAGTTTGCTGGAGGTCCACTCCCGATCTTGTTTGCCTGGGTATCACAAGTGGAGGCTGCAGAACAGCAAAGGTTGCTGCCTGTTCCTTCCTCTGGAAGCTTCGTTCCAGAGGGGCAACTGCCATATGCCAGCCAGAGTTCTTTTGTATGAGGTATCTGTTGACCCCTGCTGGGAAGTGTCTCCCAGTTAGGAGGCATAGGGGTCACGGACCCACTTGAGGAGGCAATCTGTCCCTTAGCAGACCTCAAGCACTGTGCTGGGAGATCCACTGCTCTCTTTAGAGCCTACAGGCAAGAATGTTTAATTCTGCTGAAGCTGTGCTCACAGCTGCCCCTTCCCCCAGGTGCTCTGTCCCAGGGAGATGGAAGTTTTATCTATAAGCCCCTGACAGGGGCTGCTGCCTTTCTTTCAAAGATGTTCTGCCCAGAGAGAAGGACTCTAGAGAGGCAGTCTGGCTACAGTAGCTTTGCCTAGCTGTGGTGGGCTCTGCCCAGTTTGAACTTCTAGGAGGCTTTGTTTACACTGTGAGAGAAAAACCACCTACTCAAGCCTCAGTAATGGCAGATGCCCCTTCCCCAACTAAGCTCGAGCATTCTGATTTGACTTCAGACTGCTGTGCTGGCAGGGAGAATTTCATGCCAGTGAATCTTAGCTTTCTGGGCTCTGTGTCTGGCCAGGGCAATCAGGCAAGATAAAGTTAAAGGGTATTCGAATAGGAAAAGAGGAAGTCAAATTGTCTCTGTTTGCAGATCACTTGATTGTATATTTAGAAAACCACATCATTCCAGCACTTTGGGAGGCCGAGACGGGTGGATCACGAGGTCAGGAGATCGAGACCATCCTGGCTAACACGGTGAAACCCCCGTCTCTACTACAAAATACAAAAAACTAGCCGGGCGAGGTGGTGGGCGCCTGTAGTCCCCGCTACTCGGGAGGCTGAGGCAGGAGAATGGCGTAAACCCGGGAGGCAGAGCTTGCAGTGAGCTGAGATCTGGCCACTGCACTCCCACCTGGGCAACAGAGCGAGACTCCCGTCTCAAAAAAAAAAAAAAAAAAAAAAAAAAGAAAACCACATCATCTCAGCCCAAAATTTCCTTAAACTTATAAGCAACTTCAGCAAAGTCTCAGGATACAAAATCAATGTGCAAAAATCACAAACATTCCTATACACCAATAACAAACAGAGAGCCAAATCATAAGTGAACGCCCATTCACAATTGCTTCAAAGAGAATAATACCTAAAAAAACAATTTACAAGTGATGTGAAGGACCTCTTCAAGGAGAACTACAAACCACTGCTCAAGGAAATAAGAAAGGACACAAATGGAAAAACATTCCATACTCATTGATAGGAAAAACCAATTTTGTGAAAATAGCCATACTGCCTAAAGTAATTTATAGATTCAATGCTATCTCCATCAAACAACCATTGACTTTCTTCACAGAATTAGAAAAAAACTGCTTTAAATGTCACATGGAACCACAAAAGAGCTCGTATAGCCAAGACAATCTTAAGCAAAAAGAACAAAGCTGGAGTTATCACACTACCTGACTTCAAACTACACCACAAGTTTATAGTAACCAAAACAGCATGGGACTGGTACCAAAAGAGATATATAGACCAACAAAACAGAACAGAGACCTCAGATATAATGGCACATATCTATAACCATCTGATCTTTGACAAACCTGACAAAAGCAACCAATGGGGAAAGGATTCCCTATTTAATAAATGGTGTTGGGAAAACCGGTTAACCATATGCAGAAAACTGAAATTCCTTACACTTTATATAAAAATTAACTCAAGATGGATTAAAGACTTAAATGTAAGACCTAAAATCATAAAACCCCTAGAAGAAAATCTAGGCAATACCATTCAGGATATAGGCATGGGCAAAGACTTTATGACTAAAACAACAAAAGCAATGGCAACAAAAGCCAAAATTGACAAATGGGATCTAATTAAACTAAAGAGCTTCTAAAAAAAGAAAAACTATCATCAGAGTGAGCAAGCAACCTACAGAATAGGAGAAAAATTTTGCAATCCATCTGACAAAGGGCTAATATCCAGAATCTACAAATAACTTAAACAAATTTACAAGAAAAAAACAAACAACCCCATCAAAAAGTGGACAAAGGATGTTAACAGACCCTTCTCAGAAGAAGACATTTATGTGACCAACAAACATGAGAAAAAAAGCTCATCATCACTGGTCATTACAGAAATGCAAGTCAAAACCACAATGAGACACCATCTCATGCCAATTAGAATGGCGCTCATTGAAAAGTCAGAACAACAGATGCTGGAGAGGATGTGGAGAAATAGGAACACTTTTATACTGTTAGTAGTGTAAATTAGTTCAACCATTGTGGAAGACAGTGTGGTGATTCCTCAAGGATCTAGAACCAGAAATACCATTTGACCCAGCAATCCCATTACTAGGTATATATCCAAATATTATAAACCATTCTACTCTAAAGACACATGCACACATATGTTTACTGCAGCACTATTCACAATAGCAAAGGCTTGGATCCCACCCAAATGCCCATCAATGATAGATTAAAGAAAATGTGGCACATATACACCATGGAATACTATGCAGCCATAAAAAGGATGAGTTCATGTCCTTTGCAGGGACATGGATGAAGCTGGAAACCATCTATCTCAACAAAGTAACACAGGAACAGAAAACTAAACACCACATGTTCTCACTCATAAGCGGGAGTTGAACAATGAGAACACATGGACACAAGGAGGGGAACATCACACACTAGGGCCTTTGGGTGATGGGGGGGCTAGTGGAGGGATAGCATTAGGAGAAATGCCTAATGTAGATGATGGACTGATGAGTGTAGTAAATCACCATGGCACATGTATACCTATGTAACAAACCTGCACATTCTGCATATGTATCCAGAAACTTAAAGTATAATAATAAAAAAAAAAGAAATAAAAAACATGAAAAACTGAACAGAAATCCTGGATCTGTAGAATATGGTGATGGAATTGAAACTTTAATAGAGAGCTTCAAGAGCAGACTCAATTATGTAGAAGAAAGAATTAGTAAACTCAAAGACAGTTTATTTGACGTTAGCCAATTCAAGGAACAAAAACAGGAAAAAAGGAATAAAAATGAATGAAGAAAGTACACTGCACCTGTCAGACACGATTAAGAAAACAAATCTATTCATTATAGTAATCCCAAAAGGACAAGATAGAGATAAAAAATTCACTAAAAGAAATAATGGCTGAAAACTTCCCAAATCTTGGGAAAGATGTGGGCATCCAAATTCACGAAGCTCAAAAAATCCCAAGCAATATCAATCCAAAGAAGTTAACCTGAGTGCACATTATAACAAAATTATCAAAAATCAAATACAGAGAAAATGTTATAAACAACAAGAGAAAAATGAATTGGCACATACAATAGAACCTTTATATGACTATCAGTAAATTTCTGAGAAGAAATCTTGCAAGTCACAGGGAGTGGAATAATATACTCAAAGTTATGAAAAAAGAAGAAAAATCTGTTAACCAAGAATGCTATGCACAGCAAATCTGTTCTTTAGAAATGAAGAAGAAACAATGTCGTTCAGAGACACACAAAAGCTCAAAGTTCATCATTAGACATGACTAGACAATAACTAATAACATGAAAACATATAAAAGTAGAAAAGTCTCTGGTAAAGGTAAATACACTTAAATTGACAATATTCTAATAATGCAATAGTGGTTTCTAATTCACTTTTGTTTCTAGTATAAAAGTTAAAACACAAAAGTATTAAAATAACTATATTTACAACAATTTATTAATGGAGAGATATATAGAAATATGTAAAATATGACAGGAGTATAAAATGCTGTGTGTGTGGCAGAAAAGAAGTGTAAGCATAGTTTTTATAAGTGATTTAAGTTAAGTTGTCAGCTTAAAATATACTTTTACAATTGTAAGATCTTTTATATAAGCCTCATGATAATAACAATGAAAAGAAGCATTAGTATATATAAAGGAGATAAAAAGATGTCAAAGCATTCCACCATAAAAATATCACAAAGGAAAACAGAATGACAAACACACTATAAAAAGTCAGAAAACAATGAAAAATGGCAATAGTAATCCTTATAATAGCACTAATTATTTAAATTTAAATGGATTAAATTATTCAATCGAAATACACAGAGCATTCATATGGATAAAAATTAGGAACACAAGATGCAACAACATGCTGCCTCCAAGAGAATCACTTAAAGAACACACATATGCTGAAAGGGAATGGATGGAAAAAAGATATTCTATACAAATGATACCCAAATGAGAGCAGGATTGGCTATATTTATATCACACAAAATAAAATTTCAATGAAAATTTGTCACAAGAGACAAAGAACATTACTATACAATGACAAAGGTATTAATTCATCAAGAGGATATGACACTTATAAATATATATGCATGCAACATCAGAGCTCCTAAAATACAAAGTAAATATTAACAGAATTGAAGAGAAAAATTGATGGCAGTACAATAATAAAGACTTTATTATCCTACTTTAAACAATAAGCAGAGTCTCAAGACAAACAATCAGAAAGACTGGACTTGAACTACAGTTTATACCAAATGAACCTAACAGAAATATGAAAAAAACACCCAACAACAGCGGAATACACATTATTCTTAAGCCTACATGGAATATTTTTCAAAATGGATTGTATATTAGTCCACAAAATATGTCTTAACAAATTCAAGAAGCTTGAAATTACATCAGTTATATTTTTCTGAGCGCAATGGTGTAAAACTAAAACCACCAATAGGAGAAAAATTGGAAAAGCCATAAATATGTGGAAATTAAACAACACTTTCCTGAACAAACAATGGGTCAAAGATGAACTGAAAAGAAAAATCAAAAATATCTTAAGACAAATGAAAATGAAAACACAATATGCCAAAACTAAAATGCAGCAATAACAGTTCTGAAAGGTGAATTTACAGAAATAAATGCTTACATTAAGAAAAAAGAAAAATCCTAAATAAACAAATTAAATTTTACATATCAACAAACTATTCAAAAAGCCCAAATTTAGCAGAAAGAAAAAAATTATAAAAATAAGAGCAGAAATAAATAAAATAGAGATTAGAAATTTAACGTAAAACATAATCATAATGAAAATTGGTTTCCAAATAGTAAAACAAAATGACAAAATTGAGAATTGGTTTTCAAAAAAAAAACAAAAAACAAAGCCTAACTTTACCAGGTGGAAGAAAATAATAAAAATAAGAGCAGAAATAAATAAAATAAAGATTATAAATTTAATATAAAATATAAACATGATAATTGCTTTTCAAAAGAAAAGCAAAATAGATTGAACAAGGAAAAAAGAAAGAATTCAAATAAATAAAAGTATGAATAAAAGAGGATATATTCAACTGAGACCACAGCTATATAGATATACAGAGAAACATAAGAGACTGCCACGCACAGTTACACGCCAACAACTTGGATAATCTAGAAGAAATGGACACATATAGGAATATAAACCCTTCTAAGACTGAATCATGAAGAAACAGAAATTCTGAGCAGAACAATAATGAGTAAGCAGATTGAGGCAGTTATAAAAAACACATTGCAATAAAATAAAGCCTAGGAGCAAACAGCTTCACAGGTGAATTCTACCAAACACCTAAAGAATTACTGTCAATTCTCAAATTATTCCAAAAAAGAAATTGAAGAGGAGAGAACACTTTCAAATTCATTTTACAAGGCAAGCATTATCCTGATATTAAACCAAACAAAGACACTGTAAGAAAAGAAAACTATAGGACAACATCCATAATAAAAATATATGCAAAAATCCTCAACAAAATAATAGTAAACTGAATCTATCTACATATTAAAAGTATTATACTTCATGATTATGTGAGATTACCCCTGCAAGAATGGTCAACATAAGCAAATCAATAAATGTGACACAGCACATTAACAGACTGAAGGATAAAAATCATATGATTATCTCAGTAGATGCTACAAAGCATTTAAAAATTGTAATATCCTTTCATAATTAAAAGTCAACAAAATAGGTAAAATGGAATACACTTAAATGTAATAAAGGCCATAAATGACAATTCGGCAGCTAACATCATACAACAGTAAAGAATGGAAAGCTTTTCTTCTAAGATAAGGACTAAGGCATGAATGCTCACTCTTGCTACTTCTATTCAACCCAAAACTGGATTTCTTAGTTGGAGCAATTATGCAAGAAAAACAAATGAAAAAGCATTCATATCAAAAATAAAAAGAAATAAAAAACATTCATATCAGAAATAAAAAGAAAGTAATATTTTCTTTTTTGTAGATAATGTGATTATATATATAATACTATATATATATGATTTTATATATATACACACTCTGCAGTCTGGAGTGCAGCAGCATAATCATGGCTCACTGCAGCCTCAAACTCCTGGGGTCAAGCGATCCTCCCACCTCAACCACAGGTGCATGTCAACAAAACTGGTTATTTTTATTTTTTTGTAGAGACAGAGTCTCCCTGTGTTGCCTAAGCTGGTCTCAAACTCCTAGGCTTAAGAAATTCCCCTGCCTCAACCTCCCAAAGTACTGACATTACAGATGTGAGCCATCATGACTTGCCTGATTGTATATATAGAAAACCCTAACTGGGGTTAGACTCCTAGAAAAGACTCCCCCAGAAAGCTGTTAGAACTAATAAACAGATTCAGTAAAGTCTCAGGATACAAAATCAATGCAGGATATGAAAATCAGTTGCATTTCTATACACTAACAACAAATATTTTTTAAAAAGAGACTAAGACAATAATTGCATCTATATTATCATCAAAAATAATAAAACATTTAAAAATAAATGTAGCCAAGGAGTGGACAGATTTGTACACTGAAAAGTATAAGACATTGATGAAATAAATTGAACAGGAAACAAATAAATGAGGAGATATACCATGTTTATGGATTAGAATAATTAATATTGCCAAAATGTCCACCCTACCCAAAGTGATCTACAGGTTCAGTGCAATCTCTACCAAAATTCCCATAGCATTTTTCACACAAATAGAAAAAATAATTGTACAATTTGTATGAAATTAACCCATTTATGCCTGAGGTTGCATGTTTTGAATTCTTGCAATCAGACCTTGGCAATGACATTGCAGTAGGATATAAATAACTCCCACATACTTAGCATTCTAATAATGGAATACTAGGCATAAATGGGTTTAAAAGTCCTTGAATAGCCAAAACAATCTTGAGAATGATAAAATAGCTGGGAAATTCACACATTCTGATTTCAAAAAATATCACAGAGCTAAAGTAATCAAAACAGTGTGGTACTGGCTAAAAACAGACACACAGATCTATAAAACAAAATAGAGCCAAGACACAAACACAGTCAACTAGATTTAAACAAGGTTGCCAACAAAACACAATGGGAAGAGGCTTCTCTTCAATAAGTGGTCTTAGAAAAACTAGATATCCACATGCTAAAAAATGAAATTGGAACCTTATTCTATCCCATACACAAAAATTAACCTGAAATAGATAGTAAGACCAGAAACTATAGAATTCCTAGAAGAAGATACAGGAAGGCTCTTTGACTTTGGTCTTGGCAATGATTTATTGGATATGATGCTAAAATGACAGATCCAAAAAAAAAAAAAAAAAAAAAAAGCCAGTGGGCCTACAACAAACTAAAAAACTTCTACACAGCAAAGGATCCAGTCAACAAAATAAAAAGCAACCTACAGAATAAAATAAAATACTTGCAAACTACCTATCTGATAAGGGGTTGACATCCCAAATACATTAAAAAACTCATACAAATCATAGGAAAACAAAAATTTTAATAGCTGAATCAAAGTATTGGCAAAGGACCTGAAAAGACATTTTCCCAAAGAAGACATATAAATTGCCAGCAGACATAGGAAAATGAGCTCAATAACATCAGTGTTCATAATGGAAATGCAAATCAAAGAACAATAAAACATCACTTCATACCTGTTAGGATGGCAATTATTAAAAAGACAATAGATAGCAAGTGTTGGCCAGGGTGTGGAAAAAATGGAGAATCCTTGTATATTTTTGGCTATAATGTAAATTAGTATAGCCATTATGGAAAAAAGTATGGATGTTCCTCAAAAAATTGAAAATTAAACTCCCATATGATCCAGCAGTCTCCGTTCTGGGTTTATATTCAAAGGGAGCAAAACCAGTATGTTGAAGAAATATTTGCACTCCCATGTTCATTGCACCATTATTCACAATAGCCAAAATGTGGAAACAACTTAAGTGTTTATTCATGGATAGATAGAGAAATTGTGAGATAGATATGTACGTGTGTTTGTGTGTGTAATATTCAGTCACATTACAAAAAAGAAATCCTGCTATTTGCAATAACATGGATGAACCTGGAGGATACTATACTAAGTGAAATAAGTTAGACACAGAAAGACAGATACTGCATGATTTCACTTACACATTGAATCTTACAAAGTCAAACTCACAGAAGCAGAGAGTAGAATGGAGGTTGCTAGGGGCTAGTAAATGGGAGAAATGAAAAGATATTGGTCAAAGAGTACAAACTTTCAGTTATAAGTATGATCTAGGAATCTAAGTATAGCATGGGGTGGCTGTAGTTAATACTGCTATTTTATATTCTTGAAATTCACTAAGACCATAGATCTTAATTGTTCTAACCACACACAAAGAATAGTAACTGTGTGAGGTAATAGATATGTTGATTAGCTTGACTATGGTATTTGTTTTACAATGTGTATGTATATGAAATCATTCATTGTATACTTTAAGGGTATATAAATTTATTTGTCAATTATATTTCAATAAAGCTGGAAAAAGTAAAATTAAAACATCTAGTCTACACATAAAAACAAAACAAATATAAAAAATGTAATAGTTATGTCAATAAATTTTAAAATATGCACCATGTTTTAGTACTAATTCACATAAGCCGTTTATTGAGTGGTGAAAATAATTCCGGTTTTTGCCATTACTTTTGATAGCAAAAACCGCAATTGCTTTTGCACCAACCTATATATAGGCACTTTTAACATATTGGGAAAGGTTAACACAATTGAATACTAGATAATATTAAGCAATCATGTAAAAATTGTAGTGTAATACTGATAATGCAGCTATTTTTTTTAAAGTTCATATGTGTTAGAAATACATGTTACAGTATTTATACATTAAATGATAAGATGCCTGTGATATGCTTCAATAATGACCAGCAATTTCAAGAGTGAGGGTGAGAAATGGATGAATAGATGGATGGTTTAGATAGACAGAGATAGATGGATAGATAGATAGATGATAGGTACATACATAGATAGATAGATGATAGGTTTTAATATGTGATAGTCATCTGCAGCAAGAATGTTCATATAGTCATCAGAAGCAAGAGTGGCAGAATGTTAATAATCACTGATTTTATGTGAAGTATATATGTAGATTCATTACATTATATTTTTTAACTTTTATATGTATTTATATACAAACTTTGGAAGAGGGTTTTAAATCTATGTTTCAGTGTGTATAAATAGTCAAAAAGAAAAATAGATACCATTTCTTGTAAAATTGTTTCAGTAAAACTATTTATCAAAATAACAACTTTCTTATCTAATACTTTTTCATCACATATATTCAAAACAAAAATAAACACCACAAAAACACAACTCTCCATAGCTTACACATATCACAAAACTAATACAAAAATGTGTTATCTAGAAGTTTTGCCATCCAGAAAACAGATTTCTGTTCTCCTATATTGCCATTGGAGGCAAAGTTTACAAACATAAATTTTGGTATTATTCAGTTTTGCTACATTAAGCTGTGAAACAAATAGCCTCACAGAAAAGTTCAGTGGAATACAACAACTAAGGTTTCTTTCTTTCTCACATTACATGAAGGTGTCTGATCAATTGCAGTTATACTTCAGGCTGGGGATGAGTTCACATAGATTACATGGATCTTCATTTCAGGATCTAGTAGATGAAGCATCTCCTATTCAGAGCATATTATTCTCATGGCTAAAGGTGAAACCACAAGGAAATGAATGGAATCACATGATGTTTTGTTAAATATTTGCTTGGCAATAGGATGGCACATTATCTCACGTTCCACTAGTCAAAATAAGTTACACGGTGATATGGTTTGGCTTTGTGTCCCCACCCAAATCTCATATTGAATTGTAATCCCCCAATGTTGAGGGAGAAACCTGGTGGGAGGTGATTGGATCATAGGGACGGTTTCCCCCATGTTGTTCTCATGATAGCAAGTGAGTTCTCATGAGATATGACAGTTTTATAACTGTTTGTCAGATTCTTCCTTCACTTGCTTCTCTCTCTCCTGCTGCCATGTGAAGAAGGTCTTTGTTTTCCCTTTGCCTTCTGCCATGAATGTAAGTTTCCTGAGGCCTCCCCAGCCATGTGTAACTGTTAGTCAATTAAACGTCTTTCATTTATAAATTACCCATTCCCAGAGGAGTTCTTTATAGCCACGTGAAAACAAACTAATACAATAAATTTGTACTAGGAGTTCAGTATTCTACTATAAAGATACTTGAAAATGTGGAAGCGACTTTGGAACTGGGTAACAGGCAGAGGTTGCAACAGTTTGGAGGGCTCAGAAGAAGAAAGGAAGATGTGAAAAAATTTGAAACTTCCTAGAGACTTGAAAAGTTTTGACCAAAATGTTGATAGTGATGTGAACAATAAAGTCCAGGCTGAGGTGGTCTCAGATGGAGATGAGGAATTTACTAGAAACTAGAGTAAAGGTCTCTCAGGCTATGCTTTAGCAAAGAGACTGGCGGCATTTTGTCCCTGGGCTAGAGATCTGTGGAACTTTGAACCTGAGAGAGATGATTTAGGGGACCTGGCAGAAGGAATTTCTAAGCAGCAAAGCTTTCAAGTTGTGACCTGGATTATTCTGAAAGCACTTAGTTTTATGCATGCACAAAGAGATGGTTTGGAATTAGAACTTATGTTTAAAAGGGAAGCAGAGTAAAAAATGGAAAAAGTTGCAGCCTGACAATATGATAGAAAAGAGAAATCCATTTTCTGGGGAGAAATTCAAGCCAGCTGAAAAATTTGCATATATAATAAGGAACCAAATG
The DNA here is from genome assembly GCF_009764315.1 of Trachypithecus francoisi. Taxonomy (NCBI): domain Eukaryota; kingdom Metazoa; phylum Chordata; class Mammalia; order Primates; family Cercopithecidae; genus Trachypithecus; species Trachypithecus francoisi. The sequence continues at coordinate 70,690,099 of NW_022681453.1, read as the reverse complement.
TTAATCAACAATACAATAGGGAAAATTATGTCAGAGATCTAAATTATGTCAGAGATCTTGGCAGCAGCCCTTGTGATAACAGGCCCAGAGGTCTAGGAGGGAAAAAATGGTTTCACAGACAGGGATCAGTGGCCTTGCTGCTCTATGCAGCCTCGGGATATGGTACCCTGCATCCCAGACACACCAGCTTCAGTTTTGGCTGAAAGGGGCCAAAGTACAGCTCAGTCCATTGCTTTAGAGGGTTCAAGCCCCAGTCCATGGCAGCTTCCATGTGGTGTTGGGTCTCCAGGTGCACAGAAGTCAAGAACTGAGGTTGGGGAGTCTCTGCCTAGATTTCAGTGGATCTATGGAAATGCCTGGATGCCCAGGCAGAAGTCTGCTGCAGGGGCAAAACCCACATGTAAAACCTCTGCTAGGGCAATGCAGAGGGGAAATGTGGGGTTGGAGCACCATGCAAGTCTGAAATCCAACAGGGCAGTCATTAAATATTAAAGCTCCAACATTATCTCCTTTAACTCAATGTCTCACATCCAGGTCACACAGAGGCATGAGGTGAACTCCCATTGTCTTGTGCAGCCCTGCCCCTGTGGCTGTGTAGGGTAGAGCCCCCCTCCCAGCTGCCTGGAAGTCCCCACTTGGGGTACTGCCTAGTGGAGCTGTGAGAAGATAACAACCATCCTTCAGACCCCAGAATGATAGATCCACCAACAACTTGCACCATGTACCTGGAAAAGCAAGACATTGCCAGTCTATGAAAGCAGGTGGGAAGGGGGTTCTACCCTGCAAAGCCACAGAGATGGAGCTGCCCAAGACCATGGGAGTCCACCTCTTGCATCAGCATGATATAGATGTGAGACATTGAGTTAAAGGAGATAATTTGGGAGCATTAAGATTTAATGACTGCCCTGTTGGATTTCAGACTTATGTAGGGCCTGTAGCCCCTTTGTTTTGGCCAATTTCTCCCATGTGGAATGGGAACATTTATCCAATTCCTATACCCACATTGTATCTTGGAAGTAAATAACTTGCTTTTGATTTCACAGGCTCCTAGGCTGAAGGGACTTGCCTTGTTTCAGATGAGACTTCGGACTTGGACTTTTTAGTTAATGGTGAAGTGAGTTAAGACTTTGTGGGACTGTTGGAAAGGCATGATTGGTTTTGAAATGTGAGGACATGAGATTGGGAAGAGCCAGGGGCCAAATGATATGGTTTGGCTGTGTACCAATCCAAATCTCATCTTGAATTGTAACCTCTGGTGTTGAGAGAGAAACTCAGTGGGAGGTGATTGGATAATGGAGACAGTTTCCCCCATGCTCTTCTCATGATAGTGAGTGAGTTCTCACAGTCTGATGGTTTTATAAGTGTTTGACAGGTTCCTCCTTCACTTTCTTCTGTCTCTCCTGCTGCCATATGAAGAAGGTCCTTGCTTTCCCTTCACTTTCCTCCATGATTGTTAACTTTCCTGAGGTATCACCAGCCATGTGGAACTGCGAGTCAATTAAGCCACTTTTGTTTATAAATTACTCAATCTCAGGGAAGTTCTTTATAGTAGTGTGAAAACAGACTAATACACATGGTAAAGCCTCAGAGTGTCATGGGGAAATGTATTTCACCCATATTCAGGGATGCTGTACAATAATACAACACAATCTATCACAGAGAATTTTCCACAAAGAGCATCCTTCCCTCTATGTTTTGGCCCACCAAAATATTATTAGTCAACATTCACCTGGACTCTTGAATGTTAAAGTGGTTTAGATTCACCAGCAGGCCTGGATCCTGAGGGCAAAAGCCTAGTTTAATGAAGGCTGGACTGAGAAAATTACTGTGCCCACTGTCCCAAGAACCTAGGGAACATATTTCACCTTTGACAACCCAATTTAGAGCTCCAGTCAGCCCAGTGATTGGAGACCTATTTAAGCCCTTTTGGTGATGTTATTGCAGAAAGCTTATCCACTCCCAGCTACTAGACCTGGACATATCACTCTGTCTACACTAAAATATTTCAGTAACTTGAATCTTGGGATGAAGGAAAGAACTTCTCAATTCATTTCTTAACAGAAATTCCCTAGAAACATTCAAAATGTTCCTATAGCAAGATGGCATAAGAGGACTTTCTAATGCTCATCCCTCACCCCAACCCCACCCCTGCAGAAACATCAACTTGAATAACTATCCACATATAAAAATACCTTCCAAGGAGCTAAGAAAATCAGGTGAGTGATCACACCACCTAATTGTATCACAAGAATAAGATAAAGAATGTGAAAACAAGTGCCTGCCTCAGTAAAACCAAGCGCAAGGCAGACCCACAGGACTCCAGCCTTCAGGAAGGTACCTGCAGATTAAGCCTGCAGGACCACCTCAGCACCAGATTGGATCTTGCTTACTCCCAGGCTCAAGATCGCCTGGTGGCTCAGTCTCCCTCTGACCTACCCCAACACCAGGTCACCCTCAGTGGCCCCAGGCTCTAGACCAACCTCAACACTAGGCCAGCACTACATCTCTAGTCATCAGGTCAGCTCTCTTGGATCCATGTGCCACACCTGCTCCAGATTTTGGACCAGTCCACAGCCATTCCATGATGTATACATATTTTTAAATATCATATTGTACACAAAAAATGTATACAACTTTCATTTGTCAATTTAAAAACATAATATTTTCCAACTTCATCACCCCCAATCATCCTTCACGCTGAGTAAATATTTTCTTACACCTAAAAATTATACCTCGTTCTCACTAAGCACGCTAAACTAGCAAAAACAAAGCAAAACTTCAACAGTAATGGTATAAAATATTAAATTCAAATTAAAAATTAAAGAGAACAAACGGTTATTTTATATTAATAAAACATAGTCTTCAGGATGAAAAAAGTTATAGTATTTTAATTCTATGTTGGATTACATAGAATAGAAACACATAGAACAAAAATGTTGGACAGAGAGTTATTGTGAGAGATCTTAATGCAAGTATCTCAGCTTTTGAACGGGAGATCAGTGGGAAAGGGTAACCAAATATGTTCAGAAGTTGAAAATATAATTAAGAAATTTATAAGTTAGATTTGGCTTTTTAACCCTACAAACAGATTTTGGACATTCTTTTCAATAACTCTTGAAACATTTGTAATTGATAAGAACACAAGCCCTCTTATTAAAAAAAAGTAAACAGATTTAATTCTTTAGCTATTACAGAATTAAGTTAGAAGCCAGTAAAAATGTTTCTTATACAATTCACATACTTAGGAACTTTTAAATTCTCCCAATTTGCTGTTGAAGTAAAGAGGAAAATTAAGTCATAAACTATTTAGGAATGGTAAAAATTAGAGCACTGTTGAAAATACAGATTTGTGCAGATTATTATTCTCCAATGTTCATTCTCTCTTTCTTCATATTGATTTAGAAGGTCACAAAGCTCAAGCCTATATTTTCTAATCTCCCTTGGTAAACATAATTAGCCATGTAATTATTATGGTCTAGCCAATGATATTTAGATAAATTAATGGTGCAACTTCTAGGTTATCATCTTGTAAATGAAGTCACTTACACTGGACTATTTCACTTTTTCTATTCTGTGGACTGTATCTGAGAATCGTGTTGTCTTGATTCTGACTATACAGATGAAGACAACATTATTAGAATGGCAGCACAAGAAAGTTAAAGAAATTTTAAGTTCCTGATTGATATTGTAAAACAGTGCTTCATAATAGCTTGGACTTATCTGTACTATTACATTGGAGAGAAATACATTACTACCTTGTTTGATCCATTGTATATTGAGATAAGATCTGTTACAGGAAGTAAGCTTGCCTCCTCACTAGCAAAGCATGTGTCCCAAACTATTGTAGTTTCATAGCTTCAAATTTCTGTATTAATAATTAATTTTAAAATGGAAATAAGTTAAACATCTAATACAAGTAAACAGTATAAGAAATTTAAAAATAGAAGAGCTAAAAGAAAGATGAAGTCAGAAACTATTGAATTAGAAAAACAGAAAAGCAACAGAAATAGTAAACAAATATAAGAACTGACTTTATAAAGTAAAATAGGCAAACATGACAAATCAAATTAATATAGGTTCACAGAAGCTTCTGTTAGGAGGGTTTTATGAGAAAAAATCAAAATTAAAAGAAAAACAAGGATATGGTAAGAAAGATTAGAAATCTAATGGATTCAGTAAAATGTGACTTATCACTCACTCAAAGGCCAGGTTTCTAAAAAGAAGGGAAGCCCCTAGAGAACAAGAAGTTCTGCATTTTGTGTTCAAGAAGCTCTACTCTACTCTGTAGCTTTCAAGGACAACTTAGTACCTTGATAAAGGCATGTTCAACCCGAGACGATGATCTGGAAATGTGTGCACTCTGATCTCTGATCATTTTAATGATCTTGGTTATACTCACAGCTCAAAAACTTTTAACTATGCCAGTTTACAAACTGGGTGTCATAGGCAATTCTTAGCAATGCTGGACCAGATTAAACCTCAGCGCATTTGACGACTTCAGACTGCATGGTCGTGCATAATAAAATCAGCATGAGAAGAGTTATTACTTTCTGACAGTATAACCATCTTTTGTTGTATATTTATTCTAAAGAGCCCCTTTACTCATTTTGAATGGTTTATGTTTGTGATATATAAAATGATTCTTAGAAGTGAGTCATTGTAACATAGTGAGCACTCCAAAAACAAACCCTGCTATTACTATATCCTCCTCTGGCACAGCTGAGATTGACTGTCACACAACAGAAACACAGCTTTATGCTACGAGCTTGTAGATCACAGCAGAGCTTCATTCCATCCCAGGTAGAAGGGAGTTGATCAGTCAAATTTAGGAGCACAGAATTTTTACTAGGCATTTTCCCTCATTATGGAGAAATATAGGAAACATTTTGATAAGAAAAGCATACATATAGGAACCCTTTAAAATTCCATCTTTTGTCTGAATTCAAATGTGTTGTAAGAAGAATTATCATAGCCACAAGACAGCCATAATGAGAACATCAACTACTTGGTGATGAAGCCATAAAACTTATGTCAGCATTTTGTGAAATTATGAGATTAATCTCCTATAAAAAATGACAGGATAGGTAGATGGAAGGGAGACATCAGATCCCCTTTTGACTTTAGCAAAGCTTTACTTTCTTTACTTCATTACCATTATCAATTCAATGAGAAAATTATGGCACCAAACTGCCTAATTGGTCGTTGGAGGGTCATTCAGAATAAATTTCCTTCATAAGAGTAATGTTACCCAGAGGGGACATAGCAAGCAGTGTTCTGCCAGGGTGAATACAGGAACCAATTTTTTTTTAAGTTATCAGTGTCCTCACTAATGGTATAAAAATGCTGTAGGTTGATAGAATTTTTTAGCAACATGCAGGTTAAAATGAGAATTCAAAATGATTTCACAATGAACATGGATTTCAACATGGATGGGTCAACGTTACTTTTTAAAAGGAAAAATCATATGGATATCAAGAAGGGAATGAATAGTTAAAGATAAGAGTAACAAAAAATGTTCCCTGGTTATAGAAGAAAATGAATTAATAAGCTGTACAGAGGTGAGCTTCAGTACTGTGTCCACAAGCCAGGCAATGAGCTGTGCATCCAAGGAGAACACAGGAGACTCAGGTATGCCCTTAAAGGATATGGCAAATGTGAAACGTGGAGGTGGCTATAAAAATAAAATAGTCCTTAAAGATGCTTCTCTATAAGAAATATATTTTCCATGCATACAAAATAGCCCACTCTAAATATGATTCAGTAGTCGTCTGGGCCCCTCAGGGTTAGCCTCAAATTGACCTCTTAGTATTAAGATGTATTATGTGATGAGAGAGCTATTCTTTTGATTTTGACACAAATAATAATTTAAAGCAGCATTTCTCTTCCCATCAGTTTAGGTGAGTTGAACTGCTGTGCTGAGAGCGAGAAAGTAGGAGAGGTGGCCCATGAGATTTTTATTGATACGCTTTCCTGACATCCTCGTACAAAAATATGCGAAACTTATTTGTAAAACTTGTTGTAAAACTTATTTGTTGCCCCAAACCCTTTGACAGTTTAAATTTTTTCCTCAAAGCTCAGCAGTAGCAATCTCATGATTGCTTTTGTTTTTCCAACATGTCCTCAAAAATTATATAAGCAAAACTTTATCCCTGTGAATGCAGGATCGTGGGGTTGAATCAGGGGAGCTTAAGACTGTCTTTGCTGTCAAGGAGCTTGCAGTTTAGAGACATGAATGCATAAAAGGCTAACAGTACTTGTCTGGTTTTGATGGGATCCAAATAAATAATTTTTAAGATCATAATCATAGAAGGTATTTGGGCTTTTCAATATGTAGAGGAATGATGGAAATAATTGGAAAAATAGTTGAATAAATAAGACCAAAAATAAATAAGTTGTGTTACTACTGGAGTTATAATTAATAGAATAATCATTCTGGAGAAACCATGCATGTTAGGGAGCAGTGTAAGGCTTCACAAAGAAGGTGGTCTCAGACTAAGAAAGGTTTTGAGTGACAAATAAAACAATTTGAACTCAATTTTGTAAATAATGTGGTGGTTTTGAAAGTCCTTGACCTTGATAGGATGAAATACACATTTTGAGGTCAATGTATTTGTGGTGAGAAGGTAGAAGCAGCAGAAAAGGAAAGAGTGGGTAGGTCATCGCCATAGTAGAGACATGAAGTGTGAAATATGGGGAGGAAGGGCAGGGCGGGGAAGATGACAGTTGACAGAATGGTTATGAGAGGAAATGTGAAGTAAATGTGGCTAGACAGGACTGTAAAGACCAAAGCACCAAGGTTTATATGTGGGGCAACAGAAACGACTTTGAAACTTCACAAAAATAGAAAAGCAAAAGAGAAACTGATTTCAGAAAGATTAATCAATGTGTTTGAGGAAATAAAATTTAAAAAGCCAGAAAGTTCTTCAAGTAAAAATGCCTTACTGGATCTTTCTTTTTTCCTTCCCTTTAGGTAATGATTCCATCTTTTTCATCGGTATTATACCCTTGCCTCTCTACTACTTTATTCTTTCTGAGTAACTTACCCAGACACAAACCTTCACTACCCTATTTATGCTGGTGCTTCCTAAAATTCTATCCCTACCTCCGATCTCTCTCCTAATCTTCAAACTAATTGTGTTAACTTTTACTAAATACTTCCACCTCCTTGACCAAAAGCTCACATATCCAAGATTGACTTTATTTTTCCATCCAATCCTGTTCCTTTCCTAGGCTCTTTTTCTTAGTTAGCATCACCATCTATTGAGTCCAAACTGAAAATTCTTGACATCTTCCATTGCTCAACAATCACCACTTGACCCTGGACATTCTAAACATTCTTATTAGTTTTCAAAATCTTACAGCTACTATAAAAAACTTTTCTTATAATTATTTTCTTCATTCTACCATTATCATTGTTCCTGGGATTTTGCAGCAGATATAATATTTTTAGACTACTATTTTATTCCTTTTTTTCAAACTATTTATTTATAAGGAGACTATGTTATTCAGTTATATTAATTATCCTCTCAAAAACTGAAAAAGAGCCATAAAACCTAACACAAATTTCTCCAAACCCAACTCCATGCTACTTTTCCATCCACTTCCAGCAAGAGCTCAGTGTTCTGGCCACTGACATTCAATACACCAGGTACTTCAATACACATGTATTTTTTCCATGCTTTCCTTCCATTTTGTAAGGCTCTTTTCCACTCTTACTTACCTCTTTAATTCCTACTTATTCCTCAAGACCTGCTTAAAGATCATATTTTTTAGCCAAGCTCCTTGTCACAAGTTTTCAGAATTAAAATTCTTATTGCCTTCTAGCAATAATTTTGCCACTCATCATACTGCATCATGGCTATTTGTGGAGACACCTGATTTGACCACTACAATCCTTGGTAATGGTTGCCAGGTTTTATTCATCTTGAAATTCACAGCAGCCAGTCCAATGTCAAGCATGAATGAGGATTTCTGTTTACTGATGTCAACTTACTTGAATTAAGCTCACTTTAACTGAAGACATCTATGAGAAGTGGGAAAAAAGGTACTGAAACTCAGAGAGAGGACAAGGAATTAGAACATACTTGTTTTCCAAGTTTCTTGGAGAGGGTTAACTCACAGCAGATGATGATATAGAGAAGGTAGGAAGAAAAAAAATACAAGTGAAGCAGTTAGTGAAGCATAAAAAGTACCATGAAAGAAAACAGTACTGAAAGGAGTCCATTGGAAAGAAGCCACAGAAGAAAGGTTTAGAGTCTTGTTTCATTATTGCCAAGTTCTGTGGGTCAGGCCAGCTGTTTAAAGGATAATTTTCTCCTCCCTCTCACATTAAGATATGTAAATGGCATCCAGATGTTTTAGGATAATCATTCTTTTAATTATTTTCTTAATGAAATCTTTTAGAGATTGTAAATAACATAAATATACTTTCCATTTGTTCATTTGTTTACTGAATCAGCTGTTAATTCAAGTATATCCTAATGAGTAGCATTGTATTTGTACCATATTTGCCTGCCGATGGTTTGTAAATTTATTCATTTACTAATAAATTGGTCTTTTATCAAATTGATTATATCTCTGTCTCATTAAAATCTGGATAAGAAGATATAAGTTACTTTCTCAGTTTAAACCTTTACCCTCATTGTTTTTATTATCTACACAATAGTATTGCAGCAAACAAAATATAGGTTGACAGAATGGTCTACTGATTTTCCTACAATTTGCCCTCTCTTCATACTCTCAAATTTTTATGGGACCTAATTAGCACTGACAATTCTGATTCCAGTTGCTAGGTAAGAGTGTCAGAAGTGATAACTTAGGACAAACCAAGTATATTATCTGACTTCGACACTGACATATATTCAGTTATTCCTCATAAAATCAACTTTAAAATCCTGTAGATATGATTTTATACTCCTCACTTATTTTAGTAACCAACTATGTTCTGTAATCTCAGGTTGTTTCTAACTGTTATAATTTTAAAAGGAGCTCATGTGTTATTCAACCTTCAAATCACTTCTCACTGTTCTTCAGATGAAGAAATAGTAGCTTCTGTTATGCCTTATTTGATCCTCCCACAACAAATAACCCTTTCTGAAAGATATAAAGCATATCCTAAACACCTAGGTGAAACCTACTAGCCAATCTGTCAATATTCTCTTCTTGAAAAATTCTGGAGCAACACCACCCTGCTCTGTTTCTTGCAGAAATCCCACCTCTTCAAATGTTGGTAATGAGTTGTAGAATTATAATTGCAATAGACTCATCTAATTTTTCTTTTTTCATGCTCTTTCTGCTTGGAATGCCCTTTTCCTTTTGTTTAAGTATTCATCTTTAAAAGCTCTACTCTTAATCCACTATATATCACTGAGAAAAGAAGAAGAACAAATAGACAAACAATTGAATGAACAACTGAAGTGATAATATCATACGTAACTTGATGCCAAACTCTTGGGTAATTTCATGTTTTTATATAGATGTAGTTTTGACTATGTCTTCATTTACTTCTTACAGGCTCTACTATGATTTTAGTATTTAGTGAAGAAGTTATTCCAATGCCAGTACTCATGATAATGAGTACCACATTTTATATACTGCATTGAAAGACTACCCTGAGGGAGCTTAAAATTCAGCAATTGCAAAATAGCAATCATATTAGTAATTTATCTCACCTCAAATCAAATCTTTTTCACTTTTTTATTGACTATCATCCACATAAATTCTAGACATCTTAGAGATATTATCAGTTAATTTCAGTTCACCCCCACACACATTTTAATCAGATGTCAAATCATGTTAATTTTATTTTTTATTTCTTTATTTTTTAAGTTGTAATAAAAGATGAGGCCATAAGGTGATTTTATAACACTGCCCTTTGGTCTCTCACCATTTTATTTCCACTTCCCTCTCTGAGCAGTCATTAAATGCTAATTTGGAATACATTTTTCCGGATTATTTTCATTGCATTTACAAATGTGCCCATCTGCATACGCACAGTCTTAGTTTAATAAATATGATCCTATTATATATATATTTATTTGACTTTTTGCACATAACAATATATCATAGCAGTATCTCTATGGCAGTGTGAATACATTTATCACCTTTGTAACAGCTACATAGTAATAAATAATCTATATCTACCATAAATTATTTAACTTTACCCTTATTAATGAGCATTTAGTGCACATCCATTTTATTTATTTATTTATTTTTTGCTGCTTATAACAATGACAAAATGAATATCCTTGTATATAACTTTGTGCCTAATGTAAATATTTCTCTATCACAGAGTTTAAATGTAAAATTGCTTGGTCGAAGGTCATGTGTGTTTTACATTCTACTAGAATCCAGAAAATTGCCTTTCAAAACCACTTGCGTCAATTTACATTTCCACCAACATTGGAGGATATATTACCTGTTTCTTCACAAATATATCAAAACAAAATTTTTTTAATTTTTCAAAACTATTTTTGTGTGACGGACATAAAAATGCTATTCTTTTGATTTAATTTGCAATTCTGTAATTTTTAGTATAGTTGAACATTTTTCACAAAGCTTATTACCAATTTGTAATTCTCTGTATATTTGTCCATATTGTGGCTTATTTGTCTTTCTATTACTATATTAGAGCTCCTTATATATTATGAACCCATTGTATTATAGATGTTGTAAGAAAATAAAAACTCATCAAAATACAATAACAAAAACAACAATGTAATAATTCAATTGTGTAAAAGACAGTTTTATTAAGTGATCAGATGAGTCAGTACACCTGGTCTGCCAAGAATTTGAGGTTTGGTGGTAGAATTCAAGCCTATCTAGGTCCTGGCTGCAGTGTGTTGCCATTTGATGTCTATTTTCTGATATGATTCACAAACTCAAAGGGAATATTCTGGGACCTGTGGCTAGCTGAGATTTGTAGGACAATGACAGCAATTTCAGAAGTCTTCTAGCTGATTACGACTATTACATCATCGTACTCATGTGAGGCTGAGCTGATAGACTATAAGGGAAACAAAATACTCAGTGATCCAGCCTCTGTGTATCATTTCCTGAGATGGAAGTTTTCACTTTTCTGCCTCGTTTTGCTGTTCCCTGTATGTACACCTCCTTCTTCTTGCAGATGCTATAAAGACTGTTGCATAAAACTATTTGAAAACAGAATGAGCAGAAAACAGAAGCCAACATTCTGTGTTTTACCAAAATTCATTTCATCACAACTTCTGTAACCATAGGATTCAGCTGTATTTTTCCCATTTATTCATTTATCTGTTGATAGACATTTAGGTTGTTTCCAGCTTTTAGCTATTACAAATAAAGCTGCTATAAACAAGCACATATATTCTTTCTGTAGATATTTGCTTTAAGTTGTCTTTGGGGAATACCTAAGATTGCATTCATGTAATTAAGACTGCCAAATTGCTTTCCAAAGTTGTACTAGTTTACATTTTACCAGTAGTGTATGAGAGTTCCAGTTTGTCCATGTCTTGGCACATGGTTTTTTCTTTTTCTTTTTTCTTTTTTCTTTTTTTTTTTTTTGATATTTTGCTGTTTTGTTCTTGATTTTAGCCATTCTAGTGGTTCAAATTGTATCACATTGCAATTTTAGTTAGCATTTCCTTAATAACTAATGATTAGCCTCTTTTCATATGTTTATTTGCCATTTATATATCTACTTCTATTAAATGAATATTAATATTTTTAAATATTTAAATTTTATAAATACATCTAATTTATAAAAATTTGTTTGTTAGTTTTCCATTGTTTTAAGATTTCTTTGCTGGGCGCAGTGGCTCACGCCTATAATCCCAGCACTTTGGGAGGCCGAGGCAGGTGGATCACGAGGTCAGGAGATTGAGACCATCCTGGCTAACATGGTGAAACCCCGTCTCTACTAAATATACAAAAATTTGGCTGGGCATGGTGGCGGGCGCCTGTAGTCCCAACTACTCGGGAGGCTGAGGCAGGAGAATGGCCTGAACCTGGGAGGTGGAGCTTGCAGTGAGCTGAGATCGCACCACTGCACTCCAGGCTGGGTGACAGAGCCAAACTCTGTCTCAAAAAAAAAAAAGATTTCTTTATACATTTTACAAACAAATTATTTTTAGGATTTAGATCTGCAAATATTTTATCACAATTTATAGCATGTCTTTTCATTTTCTTAACATCGCCTGTTAAAGATCAGATATTAATCTTGATTGAGTTCAATTTATCAATTTGTTCTTTCATGGATTTTGCTTTTGGTGTCATACCTATGTTTAATTAACAGGGTCACAAAGATTTTCTCCTATGTTTTCTTCCACAAGTTTATATAGTTTTAAGTTTGACATTATTGAGGATTTATATTTTGAGCTTACTTTGTATATGTCATGAGGTATGGATAGAGATTCATCATTTTATGTTTGGATAGTCAATTGTTTCAGCATGATTTTTTGAGAAGACTATTATTTTCACATTGAATAGTCCTTGTATCTTTATTGAAAAGCTGGTGAGCATATAAATATTGGTCTTTTGGATCTTTTATCTCACTGTAATTTTCGTTTTGAGACAGGGTCTTATTCTGCTGCCAGGATGGAATGCAGTGGCGTGATCACTGCTCACTATAGCCTCAAATTCCAAGGTTCAAGCAATTCTCCTGCTTCAGCCTCCCAAATAGCTAGGACTACAGAGGCTAGTCACTATGCCTGGTTAATTTTTTTTTTTTTTTTTTTTTTTTTTTTTGTAGAGACAGGGTCTTGCTATATTACCCAGGCTGGTCTTACAATACTTATTATAAAGCTGCTAAGGTAACTAATGGGGTATGGCTTTGCTACAAAGATATACACATAAATCAATAAAACAGAATTCTTAGTCCACACTGTGGGAGGTCGTGGAAGGAAGATTGTTTGAGGACAGGAATTTAAGTCTGTTTTGCTTTTGTTGCCTGTACTTTTGAGATGATACCCCAAAAATCCTTGCTGAGACCAATGTCACTGAACTCTTCCCCTATGTTTTCTTCTAGTAGTATCATAGCTCAGGCCTTACATTTTCTTAATCCATTTTGAGTTTATTTTTGTATATGGTGTGAGATAAGGGTCTAATTTCATTTTTTCTCCATGTGAATATCCAGTTCTCTCAGCACCATTTATTGAAGAGACTGTCCTTTCCATAGTGTGTGTTCTTTGGCACATTTGTCAAAAATTAGTTGGCTGCAAATATGTGAATTATTTCTGGGTTCTCTAGGCTGTTCCATTGGTCTGCATGTCTCTTCTTATGCCAGTGCCATGCTGTTTTGGTTACTATAGTTTTGAAGTCAAGTAGCATCATTATGCGTCCAGCTTTGTTCATTTTGTTCAAGATTGCTTTTGCTGTCTGTGCTCTTCTGTGGTTTCATACATATTTTAGGATTGATTTTTCTACTTTTGTAAAGAATGTCATTGGTATGTTCATAGGAATTCCATTGAATCTGCAGATCACTTTCAGTAGTATAGTCATTTTATCAGTGTTAATTCTTCCAAGCCATTAATATGAACTGTTTCTCCATTTATATGTTTCTTCTTCAATATTTTCATCAGTGTTTTATAGAAGGGGTGTCCAATCTTTTGACTTCCCTGGGCCCCACTGCAGGGGCCACACACAAAATACACTAACACTAAGGATAGCCAATGAGCTAAAAAAAAAAAAGAAAAGAAAAGAAAAGAAAAATCAGAAAGGAATTTCATGTTTTAAGGAAGTTTGAAAATTTGTCCACATTCAAAGCTATCCTGGTCGGTATGCAGCCCATGGGGTATGTGTTGTACAAGCCTGTTTTATAGTTTTTAGTGTAAAAATCTTTTATCTCCTTGGTTACATTTATTTCTATTGGTTACACTTATTTCTAAGTATTTTTATTTGTAGCTATCATAAACGGAATTGTTTTCTTGATTTCTTTTTCAGATAGTTCATTGTTAGTGTATACATTACTACTGACTTTTTGTATGTTGAGTTTGTATCCTGCAACTTTTGCTAAATTTGTTCATTAGTTCTAACATTTTTGGTGGGCTTTTAGGGGTTTCTATATGTTGTATTCTAAATATAATCCTATATATTGGATTTAAAATATAATTCAACATATAGACAGCCCTAATTCAATTTTATATACTAGATTATACATAGGAATTCCATTGAACCTGCAGATCACTTTGCAGAGTCAGTGGAATTCCTATATATAATCAATCTTAGATAACTTTACTACCTCAGTCAAGGGTTTACAGGTGATCAACACCACTGTATTTTACCCCTCCTCCCCCTCAAGAAAAGATTTAATATGGGGAATTGGGTGCTTAGAAAATTGTAGGAAGGACCAGAGAAGCACAATTCAGGCTGCACTTCCAGTAGTGATGCCCAAAATAGCATTTTGGAATCCAGAAACTGAATGTTGGAATATCAAAAAGTGCCTGTTCAAGTGCTGACCCCAAGACTACACTTTAGCCATCACCCAGGTATCTGGAAGTTCCTCCATAGCTGTTGACTCTCGGACCACACTTTGTTAGCCTTCAAGATGGAAATTCCAAATGGAATGTAACTGTCAACAGTCGCAAACTACCTAGGGTCAAACCACTGAGATACTGCTACAGCCACCCTAGAAAACAAAATGCTTTTCCAACTCTGGTTGCCAGCAACAACAACAGAAGCACATTCTCTGCCTCATTTTCAGTTCCAAATATCTCCTGTGAGTGTCTGCTTATAGAAGTTGGATCACATGTGGAACATAAGCAGAAAGGGTGTCTGGTAAATGTAATCTTAGGATTTACAGCTTTTAGCATCCAGTAAGTCATGCTACAAAAGTCTGAAATAATGTTTAGAAAACTACAATTTGTCATTCTTTATTATGTTAAATTATCATAATATGTCTAAATATTTGGAAGATTTTCTATGTAGAACATACCAACCAAAAATAAAAACGCCTTTGTTTCACCAGTTCTTATTCCTTTTAATCCTTTTCTTATCTTATTTACAGGCTAAGACCTCTAATAAATCCTGACTGTAATTGAAATGGCTTTAATGTAAGCCAAAAAGAAATAGCCTGTTTGCTATAGGCTTCTGGTAAATTATCTTTATCAAATTAAGAATGTTTACTTATATTCCACATTTCTATGAGGTGTTTTTTTTTTCTTTTGTTTGCTTTACAAACAGGAATAAACGTTGAATTTTATCTAATTTTCTGATATAGTCAAGATAATTGCATGTTTGATCTCCTCAATCTATGAATGCAGTGAATTTTACTAATAGTTTTGCTAATGGTGAACAATTTCTACATTCCTGTCTCTTCTGTCTTTATGAAGCCTCTTATCTGTCCTTTCCATGCTACACTTGCTGCTCCTGCATTAGGTCATATTCTCATTATCTTTCACCTGCACTACTGCAATAGCCTCTTAATTGGTTTTTCAGTCATAAGTGTGGTTTCTGCAATTGCATTATTTACATTTAAACTAGAAGTCTCTTTCTCATTGCATAATCTTACTCTGGCTCTCAAAATCCTTTAGTGACTGTCCATGACCTAGGAAGGAAGATTAAAATTAGGAATTAATTATATTCTAAGCTATAATTACATCAGCACTTTATTAGTATTGCTATTATTATGGAAGTTTACCATGAATTGGTCATAAGAAGCCACTGGAGAATCCATAAAACATCCCAAACATGGTCATGTCTCTGAGTCTTTCATCTAGCTCAGCATTTCCCCCAGTATGTCTTAGAGAACACTAGTCTCAAGAGTTACTTTTGAAAATAATGGTTTCAAAATCAAATAAATTATGAAAATGATTTATTTCCATATTTCACTATGTTGATCTCAAAAATTCATGTTATATATCAGAATAAGAAAAACTGTATAAAATCTTATAAACACAGTAAGGACACTCTTAGCTTAGCACTCTGTAGACATATTTATATACAAAATCTTTCATTTAACAAAGCTCCTATGGAATATACTTTATCGGAAAAAGAAAATGCTCCAAACATTTTTCTCAGTGTAGACCGTGCTTCTTCTCTTTACCATCCATCAAATCCTACTCATCCTTCAGGATTTACTCCGTGAGTCTCTCTGGATAAAACCGATCTCCACGTTAGAATTCATTCTCTAAATTCCCACAGCATATCTTTTTGCCCTTTTTAAATTGTCTACTTTATCCTTCCCTAAAATTAATTTTAGTTCTTTGGAATTTCCACTTCATTTCAGAAAATAGTTGGCATATAGTAGGTGCTTAATAGACATGTATTTTTTCAACCCATTTAAATTCTTTTCCATTTTATGGACTTGCCATTTTATATTTTATATTTGTATTTTGTGTTTGTATTTGTATTTTATATTTATATCTAAAATTGTATTAGATATTATTAAAGGCACAGAATACATTTGAGAAGTGGCTCTGACCATGAAGAATGTAGTATTTTGGAGAATGTACAGTCTTATTTGAAGACACTAAGTAAACATACATTAATAAAAATACAAAAATACAAACTATAATATAAGTTGCATAGTCTTTCATCCTTTAGGACATCAGAGAGAGGAGATTTCATTGCAATTTTGCCTAAATAGATCAGGCAGCCTGAAAGGTGGGACTTCAGCATGCTCTGACCAGAGGACGTGAGCCTAGGGAAAACATTCTCAGCCCCATGAAAGGAACCCAGACACATTGTTCTCCTTACACCCACATCCTGTTTGGATCTCATTAGCATCTACAGGGCTTCGTTCAAGCATTCTGACCAACACACGCTGCTCCCCTTGTTCCATCTTCCCCCACTGAAATTTCAATAGGTTATCAGAAACATGGTTTAACAAGAGAACTAATCGTGCTAGAGAACAAATGGACGTATAAGAATTTTACTTGATTATAGAAGCCTAGGTAAGGAGAATTCAAACGCATCCATGCATATAGATAAAACGTACCCTACACCATTGGCAATCCCAGTAAACGAAACCTAGAAATGAAGGGAAATCTTTCTTAATCCTTAATCATCTTGAAGTGACCCTGGAGATTATTTGACAACAAAAAGGGTTATTTATAATGATAAAAGAATGTTCCACAGACAGCTTAGGGATGTTCATATCTGGGAAAGAGTGTGTTGGGGTATATAGGGGACAGAATTCAGAAATGAGCATGATAAATTACTACTGGGGATAGTGATTACCACAAGATTTATGTTCTTCCAGGACATTAGCAGCTAAGCCTTATTTGTAAGAAGACCAAAGCAAAATATAAGAAGAAACTTTTCTTCTTGTATTTTGTGTAGATGTGTAGCAATATGGTGAAAATGGAAGGAGAGAACTCTAGAGTTAATTGCAAAGTGTTCAGCAAGTCCTGTGACATATGACATCTCCCACATATTTTGTCTCTTCCTCTCATTCCCATTACTACAAATTGTCCAACCTACACTCTGTCTTTCCCACATCCCTCCCCTCATCATTCTCTGTATTCCTGGTCCATGTTACCAAGGAAGCAATGCCAGAAGTATAGGGCAGAGTGGAGGTTACTCTCATCACCGCATGCTATCTTTGTTACTCATTCATTCATTCATTCATTCATCATTCCAACAAATAATTGACAAGATTTAATTTTACTATTATATGTGTAGGCATTGAAACACAAAAGAAGCAACATCTAAACTGAGCCATCTAGGAGGATGAGAAAGAAGCCAAGTGTCAAAGTCAAAGCAACTCCATCTCAGAGGCTCATCTGCCATGTTGACGTCTGATCAGCCTTGGTTCCAGGAATGCCTCTGAGATTTCCATTTATCTATGGTTCCTTGTTTAAGAGAATGTAATTAAGATAAATTCTGCCTTGATAGCAGATCAACCTTAATAAACTCAACTTTACCATAAATCTTGTCCTTGGGATAATTCCTACCTATTCCCTCGATATACATGTGCCCCTCCCCTGCCGTGTGTATTCCCTGAATCTATGGGGTAATGGTGCAGGGATCCACCATTTTGTCTCCACACCACCAGAGACACAGACTTCGGTTTATAAGCACCTATTAAATGTTTATTTCATAAGCACCTATTAAATGTTTCTTTCTAAGAAACTAGATCTGTCAGCCTTTTTCTTCAACATCTCAGCTTCCTCAGATTTTGGAATAGGTTTGCATAGAACTGCCCACCGTGAAACATTAAGTACTGGTATTTCAGAGGGTTGAGGAGAGTGTTCCAAATAGAGAAAATCACATGTGCAAAGGCCTACCCAGGAGACAAAGCACAATAGGCTTGAAAAAGCAAAAGTCTGTTACTGTGGAGTATGGAGTTCAAAACGGCTGATGGTCAGAACAGAAAACAGTGGCCAAATGATGCTGGGCTTTGTAAACCATAATAAAGCTTGTGGACTTGATCCAAAACACAGTAGGAAGTATTTCAAGAGCTCAAACACTAGTTTGTTTCATCATCTGTCCCATTTGTTTTGCATATAGGAAAAAGCATATGTGTATCTGCTTTAGAATTTCTGAGGTAGGAACTGGGCTTCCACAGGAGGAGAGATATAATTTACAAAGACTTTGCAGGCACCAAAAATCTTTCCTTGTTTTGTTATTATAGATAAAAAGGAAGATATTTCAAGAAATATGAAAATAAATGTAACCCTTACTTTTTAGTATCTCTTATATTTCTAAGGTAATTTTGTTAATGTAGAAGTATAAAAATGTATTAGATCTAATTGGTTTGTTCATAAAATGTTCGTGTATTATATATTAAAATATTGTGTACTTAGACAATTACAAATTTACTAGAAGAATTTTCTTTGTGGTAAATTAAACTACAAGCTGCTAAACTGTAAGAAATATGTTCTCATTCTTGCCAGTTTATAAGAAATAGGCAAAATTGTGAAAACAGAAGAAATCATCAATATTAAAATATGACAAAAAAAGTTATTATATTTTCTTGAATTAGTATCTTCTAGTACAATGTCAAGTACATACAGAAAGCACTTATTTTCAGAAAAGGAACTTGGGAACAAAGAAAATAAAAATATTGGTGAAATATTTTTGTCATGTGAGACTTCAGTAATCAATCTCTGGGCCATCTCTCTAAGCAGCTTTTGCTTCACCTGATGCTTTCTTTTGAAAACTAAAGAAATTTCCATTGCAGAAAAAGAACCAATTTTAGGGCCAGAGATCTGAGTTCTAGAATCATGTGACATAGAACAAGTCACTTCATTTCTCTGGAATATACCCAGATTTCTGAGTATTTTCCAGCTCTACTGAAATAATGTGGAATGTGACCATAAAGGTGTTTGACTCCACAAGCTCACATGTCCCTGTGTGGGAAAAGCGTAATTAGGAGGAGAAATGGCTGAATGAGTGGATCAGAAAGAAAATACTTTTAGAGAAGCTAGAATATACACTTGTTTGTGGGGAATGGAGGGAGATGTAGGAAGAGCAATAGGAAAAGCAGTGAAAGAGAGGGAGTAACAAGAGGAAAAAGTTATTTTCCACTCAGGAATCTTGTGGGCATTCTGTTTGTTGCCTTTCCACCTCCTAATTAGGGGAGCACAAAACACAGTAGAGAATCTCTTTGGGGTTAGAATTCGAAAGTCAGAAAAGAAAAGGACTCTTTCATCTTAACGAAGTAATCAGCAATATAAAAGTGGAATTTGACATCTTCATATATCAGCTTCTAAATCAATGTTGATGTAGCTTTCATATATTCTTTAAAAATATTAATATTACTCTTCAAAGTGCTGGAATAATACAGTTTAGAAAACACTAACAACTGGTTAAATGATAGACATTTCCAAAGGTAACATAAATCAAATAAACCTGAACAATCACAAGAATATTGATCTGACCTGTTACAGTTATAAACAGTGCCCTAGTTGTACATTCTTATTGCTTCCACTTTGTCCTTATTTAATAAGTGCATGTCTACAAAGGGAATAGTTTCATTCACTGACTACAAAAGAAAAATAATTTTAGATAGATAAGAGCATAGAGTAGAGAATGAATGGAGCTAATTCCTGCCAATGTGGTGCTGAAAGGTCTCTTGTGTAGTAAATAATTTAATCTTCCCCCAAAGAGGTCTGGCCTTTTTTCTTCTGAGTCTGGGAGGTAATCTTTGAGATATCAAACCTCATAGGAGTATCTTTGTTTGCCTGGATTATGCTACCTTTTGAAACAGGATCCCTTCAATCAGGATGGATAGTCTAATGATGTAATTTAGAGTAAAGGCTACCCATACTTTGTTGTCTTAGAGTGGGAGTTTACCACTCCATATAGAGCAACCATATTATTTAGGGTTGGGGCTTTGGGTCACACTTGAGAGATCTGGTCAATTGATTAATCGTGTTTGTGTAAACAATCTCCAGTAAAACTCTGAACACCAAGGTTGGGAGAAATTTTTCCGGTTGGCAATGCCAGGAGACTATTATGTTCTCACTGTGGGGAAAAAACAAAGGGAAACTTCACATTTGGTACTTCTGGACTCCACTGATATGTTTTGGATTTGTGTCCCTGCCCAAATCATATGACAAATTGGAGGCCCGTCCTCCAGTGTGAAAGAGAAGAAAATGGAGGCAGATTTTCTTCTCACTGTTCTCATGATAATGAGTGAGTTCTCACGACACCTGATGGTTTAAAAATGTATGGAACTTTCCCCTTCACTCTCTCTCTCTCTCCTGCTCTGCCATAGTAAGGACGTGCTTGTTTCCTCTTCGACTTCAGCCATGATTGTAAATTTCCTGAGGCCTCTCAGTCATGCTTTCTGTAAAGCTTGTAGAACCGTGAGTCAATTAAACCTCTTTTCTTCATAAATACCCAGTCTCAGGTAGCTCTTCATAGCAATGTGAAAACAGACTAATACAGAAAATTGGTACTAGAAGTGGGTCACTGCTAAAACAAACCTGAAAATGTCAAAGCAACTTTGGAACTAGGTAATGGGCAGAGGTTGAACAGGTTGGAGGACTCAGAAGAAGACAGGAAGATGTGAGAAAGTTTTGAAGTTCCTAGAGACTTGTTGAATGGTTTTGATCAAAATTCTGAAAGTCATATGGACAATGAGGATTCAGTTGAGGTGGTCTCAGATGAAGATGGGAAATTTATTGGGAGCTGGTACAAAGGTCACTCTTGCTATGCTTTAGCAAGACATTTGTGGCATTGTGCCCCTGCTCTAGGGATCTGTAGAACTTTGAACTTGAGAGAGATGATTTATGATGTCTGGCAAAAGAAATTTCTAAGCCACAAAGCATTCAAGATGTGGCCTGGCTGCTCCTAACAGCATACAGTCATGCATACACAAAGAGATGGTCCCAAATTGGAACTTACGTTTAAAAGGAAAGCAAAGTGTAAAAGTCTGTAAAATATGCAGGCTTACCATATCGTAGGAAAAAAAAAAAACATTTTCAGGGGAGAAATTCAAGCCTCCAGCTGTAGAAATTTGCATAGGTAAAAAGGAGATTTAATTGTCAAGACAGGGGGAATGATGTCTCTAGGACATGTCAGAGATCTTCACAGCAGCCCCTCTTATTACAGGCCCAGAGGCCTAGGAAGATAAAATGATTTTGTGGACTGGGCCCAGGGACCCATTGCTCTATAAAGGCTCAGGACATGGTGACCTACATCCCAGCCACTCTAAGACCAGCCATGGCTAAAAGGGGCCAAGGTACAGCTGAGGCCATTGCTTCAGAGGCTACAGCCCCCAAGCATTGGTAGTTTCCATGTGGTGTTGGGCCTGTGGGTGCACAGAAGGAAATGGTATAGGTTTAGGAACCTCCACATAGATTTCAGAGGATGTTTTAGAAATGCCTGGATGTCCAGGCAGAAATCTGCTAGAGGTGCAGAACCCTGATGGAGCACATTTACTAGGACAGTGCAGTTGGGAAATGTGGAGTTGGAGCCCCCACAGAGTCCCCCTGGGAGTACTTCCTAGTGTAGCTGTGAGAAGAGGGTCACTATCCTCCAGACCCCAGAATGGCTGATCCACCAACGGTTTGCACTGTACACTTGGAAAAGCCGCAAACACTCAATGCCAGCCTGTGAAAGCAGTCTCAGGGGCTGTACCCTGCAGAGCCACAGGGGTGGAGCTGTCCAAGGCTTTGGGTGCCCACCTCTTGCATCAGCATGACCTGGATGTGAGGCATGGAATCAAAGGAGATTATTTGGGAGCTTTAAGATTTAATGACTGCTTTGCCAGGTTTTGAAATTGCATGGGGTCTGTAGCCCCTTTATTTTGGCTGATTTATCCTATTTGGAATGGGTGCATTTACCCAAGGCCTTTACCCACATTGTATCTTGAAAGTAACTAACTTGGTTTTGATTTTACAAGTTTATAGGTAGAAGGGATTTGCTTTGTCTCAGATCAGACTTTGGACTTGGACTTTGGGTTAATGTTGGAATGAGATGACTTTGTGGAACTGTTGTTAACCATAACTGTGTTTTGAAATATGAGAATGACATAGGATTTGGGAGGGGCTGGGGCAAAATGATATTGTCCCTGCCCAAATCTCATGTCTAATCAGAGGAAAAGCCTAGTGTTAGGTGATTGGATCATGGGGGCAGGTTTCCCCTTTGCTATTCTCATGAGTTCTCATGTTAACTGATGGTTTAAAAGTATGTGGCACTTCTCCCTTCACTCTCTCTCCCTCCTGCTCTATCATGGTAAAGACATGCTTGCTTCCCGTTCCCCTTCTCTCATGATTGTAAATTTTCTGAGGGCTCCCAGTCATCCTTGCTGTTAAGCTGACAGAACTGTGAGTCAATTAAAACTTTTTTCTTTGTAAATTACCCAATTTCAGGTAGTTCCTTATAGCAGTGTGAAATGGACTAATACATCTACTCTATGTGCTACTTATCTTGGCTTATTTTAATCTGTGTTAATTTTTTTGAGGGGTGGTTGTAGTGCTGCATTTAATAATAAGACAATTGTTATGAATTCTTAGGTAATTTGTAGATCTCCATTTTTGGGATTTAGTTACTAGAACATTATTGTGGGTTTTTTAGGTGTTATGCTTCCTTGGTTGTTCATGTTTCTTATTTTCTTGTTGACTCCTTCACCTTTAATGGAGCAGTCTCCCTTCCCAGACATTATAGACTATTTTGGAGGGGAGATACTTTCCACTATAAGTGGATGCAAGGGCACCAACTGTTTAAGGTGTGACAGTTCTGTCTCCAGTGAGGGCACAGCAGGTAGTCTCTGTGAAACTCTATCAGCTAATAACAATGTTCACAAAGATTACAGAAGTCCTCACTACCCACTGCTGTGGGTTTCCACAGAGATGGTGTGGGCTATAGGAATCTTTCTTGGAAATGGCTGCTAGGGTCTTCCTGATCTCATTTTTTTCCCACCAGGGAAGCGTTGCCAAGGAGATCCCTCTTGGCTTGAGGGCACACTTGCAGTGGCAGTGGCAATAGTGCGTTACATGCAGTGCCAAGAAGCGGCAAAAGAGCCAGAGTCTGAAACATGGACACATGTAGAAAACCCAAGCCTCCAGTGTCCAGGGCAGCAATGGCACCAAGGTCTGAGGTGCATATACCCCCACTGCCATATTGGACACTGTATTACTCATAATTAGTGACTGTATTAATCATGATATTATCCTGAGATCATACATAATCTTCAAATATAGACAATAATAAGGTCATAATTACACCTAGCATAATACAACTATCTTTTGTGCAACTGGAAACACACCAATCCCCACCCAAATACTATTACATAAAGTTAATAATACTTAAATGCTGATGTGAAGTCAATAAATCTTATGTCACATGGTAATGGTGAAAGGAAACAAAATGAAGATATTTATTAGTAAAAGTGCATACATGCACAAACATGTTTTTAACAAAGGAAGGAGGAAAAACTCTTGACAATTACAGCCCTCATTTCTGCAGCTGGTCATGTGGTCATAGCTGGTATTGATGACTACCTTCTTCTGCTGCCCATTCTGTATTCCCTTTGCTTTCAGCAAGCCTCAGTAGGTTGTGGTTCTTCTCCTGGAGGAGTAACCCAAACCTTCATTCCTGAAGGCTCTGGGTCATTTGCAGTCCTGCCTAGATTGGGCTGTTGTAGTTTCCCATTGACCCTAATCACAGGCTATAGTAATACTAAGAGACACCCTAATGGATCTCCTGCATTTCATGCATACTCTTCCTACCTCTGTTGTCAAGTAGTAGACTGATTTTATCTTGATAGTTAGGATCAATCACCGCAGCCAACACTGTAACTCCCTTCTTAGCCTGTTGACTTTAAGGTAGGAGGAGCCCAAAGTGTCCAGGTGGCAATCTTAACTTCCAGCTTAATGGAATTGTTGTTGTGTCTTCTGGTGGCAGCATTCCTCCTTTTGGAACTAAGATCTCTAGGCCAGCAGAACGTAATGTTGTGGGAAAAGTTTTGCTAGTGGATCATTAGGGGTGATGGTGAATGGTGCCACTTCCACTTCTACCCCTTGATTCATGGACCAGTGAATCCTGGCTATGGGAAAAACAGTACTATATATTGAATGCTGATTCAGAGCATATATGGCCTTCTGGAGAACTTTGTCCCAGCCCTGAAAAGTATCATCTAGTTAATGTTTTAATTGTGACTTCAAAGGGTCATTCCATGATTCTATCAATCCACCTGCTTCAGGATGATGGAGAACATGGTAGGCCAGTGAATTCCATGAGCACAAGCCCACTGGTGAACTTCTTTAGCTGTAAAGTGAGTGCCTTTGTCAGTGGCAATATTGTGTGGAATACCATGACAGTGGGTAAGGCCTTCTGTGAGTCCGTGGATGATAGTCTTGGAAGAAGCATTGCATGCAGGATAGGCAAACCCACATCTGAAGTAAGTGTCTATTCCAGTAAGAATGAACTTCTGCCCTTTCCATGATGCAAGAGGTCTAATATAATCCACCTGCCACCAGGTAGCTGGCTGATCACCACTAGAAATGGTGCCATATCAAGGGCTCAGTGTTGGTCTTTGCTGCTCGCAAATTGGGCACTCAGCAGTGGCTGGAGCCAGGTGAGCCCTTGTGAGTGGAAGTCCATGTTGCTAAGCCCATGCATAACCTCCATCCCTGCCACTGTGGCCACACTGTTCATGGACCCATTGCGTAATAACAGGGGTGGCTGGGGAAAGAGGCTGAGTGGTATCCACAGAATGGGTCATTCTATCCTCTTGATTATTAAAAACCTCCCCTGCTGAGGTCACCTGTTGGTGAGCACTCACACAGGAAACAAATATCCTCACGATTTTTGACCACTCAGAGAGGTCCACCCACATACCTCTTCCCCAAATTTCTTTGTCACCAATTTTCCAATCATTCTTCTTCCAAATTCCTGATCATCCAATCAAACCATTGGCTACAGCCCATAAGTCAGTATATAATTTCATATCTGGACATTTCTCCTTCCATGCAAAGTGCACAACCAGGTGCACTGCTTGAAGTTCTGCCCACTGGGAAGATTTGCTTCACAGCTATCCTTCAGGGATGTCCTAAAAAAGGGCTGTAATGCTGCAGCTGTCCACTTTCAGGGGTGCCTGCATATTATGCAGAACCATTTGTGAACTAGTCTTCTTCTGTCAACTGATCATAGGGAACTCCCCATGAGGCCTTCAGTGCAGGCTGGGGTTGAGAAGGCAGGGTGGCAGGAATGGAGACCATGGACATTTGAGCCACTTCATGTAACTTGTTTGTGCCTTCCAGACCTTCTCGAGCCCAATCAAGTATATACTACTTCCATTTGATTATGGAAATGTTGCTGTACATGACCCACTTTATGGGTAGATGGATCAGAAACCACCCAGTTCACAATAGGCAGTTCAGATCGCATGGTGACTTGATGACCCATAGTCAAACATCCAGTTTTCACCAAAGTCAAGTAACAGGTCAAGAGCTATCTCTCAAAAGGGTAGTAGTTATTTGAAGAAGATGGCAGAGCCTTGCTCCAAAATCCTAACGGTCTCTGCTGTGATTCACCTAGAGGTGCCTGCCAAAGGCTCCAAACAGCATCCATATCTGCCACTGATGCCTCAAGCACCATCGGATCTGCTGAGTCATATAGCCCAAGTGGCAGACCAGCTTAGAGAGCAGCCTGGACCTGTTGTAGAGCTTTCTCCTGTTCTGGACCTTACTCAAAACTGGCAGCCTTTTGGGTCACTCAACAAGTGGGCCAGAGTAACACACCAAAATGAGGAATGAGTTGCCTCCAAAATCCAAACAGGCCCACTAGATGTTGTGCCTCTTTCTTGGTTGTAGGAGGGGCCAAAGGCAGCAACTTATCCCTCCTTAGAAGGAATATCTCAACAGGCCCCACACCACTGAACCCCTAGAAATTTTACCAATGTAGAATGTCCCTGAATTTTAGTCAGATTTACTTCCCATCCTCTGGCATGCAAATGTCTCACCAATAAGTCCAGTGTGTTTGCTACTTCTTGCTCACTGGATCCAACCAGCATAACGTCATCAATGTAATGAACGAATGTAATATCTTGAGGAAGCAAAAATCGATCAAGATCTCTCCAAATGAGATTATGACACAAAGCCAGAGAGTTGATATACCCCTGAGGTAGGACAGTAAAAGTATATTGTTGGTCTTGCCAGCTGAAGACAACTTGCTTCTGGTGGGTCTTATGGATAGGAATGGAGAAAAAGGTATTTGCCAAGTCAATGGCTGAATACCAGGTACCAGGAAATGTGTTAATTTGCTCATGCAATGAAACTACATCTGGTACAGCAGCTGCAATTGGAGTCACCACTTGGTTGAGCTTATGATAATCCACTGTCATTCTCCAAGATCCATTCATCTTCTGCACAGGTCAAATAGGAGAGTTGAATAGGGGTGTGGTAAGAATCACCAGCCCTGTGTCTTTCAAGTCATTGATGGTGGCACTAATCTCCACAATCCCTCCAGAGATTAGGTACTGTCTTTGATTTACTATTTTTCTAGGTAGAGGCAGCTCTAATGACTTCCAGTAGGCCTTTCCCACCATAGTAGCCCTCACTCTACCAGTCAGGGAACCAATGTGGAAGTTCTGCCAGCTGCTAAGTATGTCTATGGCAATTATGCACTCAGGCACTGAGGAAATGACCACAGGATAAGTCTGGGGACCCCCTGGACCCACTGTATGTCAGATCTGAGCTAAAACTCTATTAATTACCTCACCTCCATAAGCTCCTACCTTAACTGAAGGACCACAATGACGTTCGTGTTCCTTGAAATCAATGTCAGCAGAGAGCCAGTGTCCTGTAGTCCCTGAAATGTATGATCATTTCCCTTTCCCCAATGCACACTTACTCTGGTAAAGGCCAGAGGTCTCCTTGGGGAAGGATGGAAGAAATATTCATAGCATAAATTGCCAGTAATGTAGTGGAGTCCTTCCTCAAGGGGATCCAGTCACCCTTTCATTCAAGTGGTTCTGGGTCTGTAAACTGGCTCAGGTGTAGAAATTGATTGAGGGACCATGATTATCTGTTTTTTAATTCAAATTAGTCTTTTGTCCGTTTGACCTAGAAGTTGTTTCTGCTTATATAAGTTAAGTAGAAATGCACTAGGCTTCCTATCAATTTTACTTCTAGGAACACCATGATTCATTAGCTAATGCCAGAGCTCTATGTGAGTCAGACTATTCAGATTGTCACTTTGTCTCTGCTGTCCATTACAGTAGCTACACTCAATTGCCTTTGATGGCTGATTGCCTCCACTTGGTTCCTCCCACCTCAGGATCCAATTATTTCCATTGTATTTAAATTTTTTAGCTGAGTGACTGAGGTTCCCACTGTTAGATCTGACATACAGAAAAGAGAAATTACAGGGCTCTTCAAAGATGCAGGTGCTAACCTCACACATCTATTTTGTAAGGCATTGGTCAAGTGTGTATCTTCTGGATCCTTCCAGCTGGAAGGTCTAAAGTGACTAATCCACTCCACCATCCCAATCGCCCTAAGCCTTTGGATCTCTTCCTCTGCATTAAGCCAAGGGAGATCAGGCATTTCCAGCTTGCTCACAGTGGACTATCTTTTAATCCATATTTCAGCTAACCAAGCAAATAAACTATTATAAACTTTTCTAACTCCCTGAGCTGAAACATTAAATGCAGAGTCCCTACTTCGTGGGTTGAAATCAGTAAATTCAGCCTTATCCAACTGCATGTTCTTGCACCATTATCCCATACCTTTAATATCAATTCCCATGCCTGATCCCCAGATTTCTGTTTATATAAATTAGAAAACTCTAGATCCTTGAGGAATCGCCACACTGTCTTCCACACTTGTTGAACTAGTTTACGGTCCCACCAACGAGTAAAAGTGTTCCTATTTCTCCACATCCTCTCCAGCACCTGTTGTTTCCTGACTTTAATGATCATCATTCTAACTAGTGTGAGATGGTATCTCATTGTGGTTTTGATTTGCATTTCTCTGATGGCTAGTGATGATGAGCATTTTTTCATGTGTCTGTTGGCTGCATAAATGTCTTCTTTTGAAAAGTGTCTGTTCGTATCCTTTGCCCAGTTTTTGATGGGGTTGTTTGTATTTTTCTTGTAAATTTGTTTGAGTTCTTTGTAGGTTCTGGATATTAGCCCTGTGTCAGATGAGTAGATTGCAAAAATTTTCTCCCATTCTGTAGGTTGCCTGTTCAGTCTGATGATAGTTTCTTTTGCTGTGCAGAAGCTCTTTAGTTTAGTTAGATCCCATTTGTCAATTTTGGCTTTTGTTGCCATTGCTTTTAGCGTTTTAGACATGAAGTCCTTGCCCAGGCCTATGTCCTGAATACTATTACCTAGGTTTCTTCTAGGGTTTTTATGGTTTTAGGTCTAACATTTAAGTCTCTAATACATCTTGAATTAATTTTTGTAAAAGATTTAAGGAAGGGATCCAGTTTCAGCTTTCTACTTATGGCTAGCCAGTTTTCCCATTACCACATATTAAATAGGGAATCCTTTCCCCATTTCTTGTTTTTCTCAGGTTTGTCAAAGATCAGATGGTTGTAGATGTGTGGTATTATTTCTGAGGGCTCTGTTCTGTTCCATTGGTCTATATTTCTGTTTTGGTACAAGTACCATGCTGTTTTGGTTACTGTAGCTTTGTAGTATAGTTTGAAGTCAAGTAGTGTGATGCCTCCAGCTTTGTTCTTTTGACTTAGGACTGTCTTGGCAATGCGGGCTCTTTTTTGGTTCCATATGAACTTTAACGTAGTTTTTTCTAGAACTAGAAATACCATTTGACCCAGCCATCCCATTACTGGATATATACCCATATGATTATAAATCATGTTGCTATAAAGACACATGCACACATATGTTTATTGTGAAACCATTCACAATAGCAAAGACTTGGAACCAACCCAAATGTCCATCAATGACACACTGGATTAAGAAAATGTGGCACATACACACCATGGAATACCATGCAGCTATAAAAAAGGATGAGTTCATATCCTTTGTAGGGACATGGATGCATCTGGAAACCATCATTCTCAGCAAACTATCGCAAGAACAGAAAACCAAACACCGCATGTTCTCACTCATAGGTGAGAATTGAACAATGAGAACACCTGGACACAGGAAGGGGAACATCACACACCGGGGCCTGTTGTGGGGTGGGGGAAGGGGGGAGGGATAGCATTAGGAGAGATACCTAATGTAAATGACGAGTTAATGGGTGCAGCACACCAACATGGCACATGTATACATATGTAACAAACCTGCATGTTGTGCACATCTACCCTAGAACTTAAAGTATAATAAAAAATAAAAATTAAAAAAAAAAAGAAAACTCAAGCAGTTCTTTGCAAGTGTAGCCCACCTCCTCATGGGTCACACTCTCAGTATCACCTCTAGGGTCCCACCAGACCTTTAGTCTAGTTATAGGTCTAGAGGCAAACAGGGGTGTTGGGGATGGCTCCTGAGGAGAATCAGCAATATCTTGCCTGGCAACTGCCTCAGGGGAGGTCACCACAGTTCCTCAGGCAGCGCAGGGTTTATCTCCTCAGACAAAGGTGGAAAGGTTGATGGCAGCATGGGTTGGAGAGGAGTTGTTGCCACTACTGGGGATGAGGAAGCTGTTTCTTCTAACAAAAAAGGTTAATCAGAGTTTACAAACTCAGCATCCCCAGCTTCATCAGAGTCCTTCCACATATCCCCATTCCAATTTGCAGGGTCCCATTCTTTTTCAAGCAATGCCCTCACTTTAACAGTAGACACCTGGCGAGGCTGTGCATGCACCTTTTGTTGCAGGTCAGCCACTCTCATGATAAGAGCGTGTGTCTGTTTTTCCACAATTTCAGCTCTTTCTCTACAGGAGACAAGACTCTCATTCAGGGAAATCTTAGCAGATTTGAGTCTTGGTATCTGCTTCTCAAGTAGGGAATTCCTTCTCAGGGGAATTCCTGAGTTCATCATTTGCTTTCATCACTTTGTCTACTGAACTTAAGAGCAACAAATCATCTTCATTATGTTCCTTGGTTCTCCACATATGGTCAAAGATATTCTGTATAGTGTCACTAAACTCCTTGCCTCTCAAAAGTGATGAATCAGGAGTGTCAAATGCATTTAATTTTTCATATATCTCTAAACAGTTCATACCAAGGACTATCAGTGTTATCCATACTACTGGAAGTACAGTCCTTAGCATTTTGAGGTCTAATCATATTAAGCAGCCAACTCCAGAAACCCCAAAACCAATGAAAAAACTCTATTCTTAATATTCTGTTCCTCTAGAATCACTCCTGCTACCAAAATCTGTATTAATCAGGGTTCTCTATTGGGATATAACTAAAGGAATATGTGTGTATATATGTACACATATATACACATATGTGTGTATATACGTATATACACACATATGTATATATGTACACATATATACACATATGTGTGTATATATGTATATACACACATATGTGTATATGTATGTATGTATGTATATATACACATATGTGTATATGTATGTATGTATATATACACATATGTGTGTATGTATGTATGTATATATACACTATGTGTATATGTATGTATGTATGTATATATACACATATGTGTGTATGTATGTATGTATGTATATGTGTATATACATGTATGTATGTATATGTGTATATACATGTATGTATGTATATACGTATGTATATATGTGTATATATACACATACATATATACACACAAATGGAATATATATGTGTGTGTATATATATCCTTGCATTTCCATATGAATATATATATATAGGAGTTTATTAAGTATTAGCTCACAGGATCACAAGGTTCCAAAATGGGCTGTCTGCAGACTTAGGAGCAAGGAGAGGCAATCTGAATTCCAAAACTGAAGAACTTAGAGCCTGATGTTCGAGGGCAGGAAGCATCCAGCACAGGAGAAAGATATAGGCTGGGAGGCTAGGCCAGTCTCTCTTTTCACATTCTTCTGCCTGCTTATGCTCTAGCTGTGCCAGCAGCTGATTAGATTGTGCCCACCCAGATTAAGGGTGGCTCTGCCTTTCCCAGCCCACTGATTCAAGTGTCAAACTTTTTTCACCCTCAAAGAAACACTCATAATCAACACTTTGTAACCTTCAACCCAATCAAGTTGACACTCAATATTAACCATCATACTTTCTAATACTATGTGATATATTCTAGATGCAAATTCCTTATCAGCTATATGGTTTGCAAATGTTATCTCCCATTCTATGAATTGCTTTTTAACTTTCTCGATGGTAGCATTTTAATCATAAATATTTGAAATGTTGATTTAGTACAATTTTGCTATTTTAAAACTTTTGTTTCTTATTTGCTGGTAAATTTAAGAAACAATTGCATAAGCAAATGTCATGATGGTCTACTCCTACATTTTTTTTTTTTAAGATGGAGTCTCGCTCTGTCACCCAGGCTGGAGTGCAGTGGTGCAATCTCGGCTCACTGTAAGCTCCACCTCCTGTGTTCACACCATTCTCTTGTCTCAGCCTCCCAAGTAGCTGGGACTAGAGGCACCTGCCACCAGGCCTGGCTAATTTTGTTTTGTATTTTTAGTAGAGAGGGGGTTTCACCGTGTTAGCCAGGATGGTCTCAATCTCCTGACCTCGTGATCTTCCTGCCTCGGCCTCCCAAAGTGCTGGGATTACATGCCCTTTTTTCTTTTTTTAAGTGTTTTATAGTTTTAGTTCTTATATTTATAATTGTGATTCATTTTGATTTAATGTTTGTGTTTGGTGCATAATAGGGATCCAAATTTATTCTTTTGTGTGTGCATATTTAGCTATCCCATCATTTTTTGAAAAGATAATTTGTTTTCCATTTCATTGTTTCACCTTAGTCAAAAATCAAGCAGCTATAAACATGTGAGTTTATGTGTGGATTTTAAATTTTCTTAATTGATCTATATGCCTACCTTAATGTGATTATCATCACACTGTCTTGAATATTGTAACTTTTTAGTGAGTTTTGAAATTCGGAAGTTATTCAACTTTGCTCTTTTTTAAGAGCAAAGTTTAAGTTTTGACTATTCTGTTTCCATTGCATTTCCATATGAATTTTAGGATATGCTTGCCAATTTCTCCAAAAAATCCAGCTAGGACTTATAAGGATTGCATTGAATCTATAGATCAACTTGGTTGGTACTGCCATCTTAACAACATTAAATCTTCCAATTCATAAACAATGAATGTATTTCTATTTATCTAGATTTTTAAATTTTATTCAGCATGCTTAGTAGTTTTCAATATATAAGTCTTTGGTTTGTTAAATTTACTAAATACATCCTTTATTATGCTATTTTATTTTATTATTTTATTTTATTTTTTTGAGATGGGAGTCTCGCTCTGTCACCCAGGCTGGAGTGCAGTGGCGTGATTTCGGCTCACTGCAAGCTCCGCCACCCAGGTTCACGCCATTCTCCTGCCTTGGCCTCCCGAGTAGCAGGGATTACAGGCCCCCGCCACCACGCCCAGCTAATTTTTTGTATTTTTTTAGTAGAGAAAGGGTTTCACCGTATTAGCCGGGATGGTCTCGATCTCCTGACCTCATGATCCACCCATCTCAGTCTCCCAAAGTGCTGGGATTACAGGCGTGAGTCACCGCGCCTGACCTATGCTATTTTAAATAAAAAGGTTTTCTTGCTTTTATTTTCAGATTGTTAGTTACTCATATACAAAACTACAATTGATTTTTGTATATCCATGTTTTCTCTTGCAAACCTGCCAGATATGTTTATTAGTTTTGATATTTTCTAGGATGTGTTTAAGGGTTTGTTATATGCAAGATTACATCAACTGCAAGCAAAACCAGTTTATTTCTTGCTTTGCACTCTGAATGTTTTTTAATTCTTTCTCTTACATAGTGCCCTGGCTAGAATCACTTGCAATATTAAATAAAAATGGCAAGACTAGATATCCTCATTTTTTCTCAATCTTAGAGAGGAAGCATACAGTTTTTAAATATTAAGAATACTCCAGCTGTGACCTCATTATCGATGTTCTGTATGAGATACAGAAAGTTTTCCTGTATTTCTATTTTGTTGAGTGTTGTCATCATGAAATGCTGTTGGGTTTCATTAAATACTTTTTCTGTGTTCATTAATGTGACCAGGTATTTTTTGTCCTTTCTGTTATACGGTATATTAATGGATTGATTTTCAGATGTTAACAAATTTTGTAACCCTGAGATAAATCACACTTAATCATCACCTATAATCCTGTCTATACATGCATTAGTCCATTTTCTTACTGCTATGAAGAAATACTTGAGACTGGGTAATTTACAAAGAAAAAAAGAGGTTTAATGGGCTTACAGTTCCACACGGCTGAGGAGACCTCACAGTCATGGTATAAGGTAAAGGAGGAACAAAGGATGCCTTACATGGTGGCAGGCAAGAGAGTGTGTGCAGGCAAATTGCCCTTTATAAAACGATCAGATCTCATGAGGCTATTCACTATCACACAAACAGCATGGGAAAAAAACACCCCCATTATTCAATTACCTCTCACCAGTTCCCTCCCATGACACATGGGGATTATGGGAGCTACAATTCAAGATGACATTTGGGTGGGAACACAGCCAAAGCATATCAATACATAACTGGGTTTGATTTACTCCTTTTAAAATATTTTTTGTGTCTTTATTTACAAGGGATAGTCTATTGTAATTTTCTTTTCTTCTGATGTCTTTATCTGGTTTTGGTATATAGGAATATTGGCCTCATAGAATGATTTTAGAAGCTATCTGAAGGTGTTTTTTCTTGATAGGAAGTTATTTAAGCACTATTCCATTTTCTTTACTCATTATAAGCCTATTCAAAGCATCTATTCCTTACTGAGTCAATTTCATTAGTTTGTGTCTTTACAGGAATTTGTCTATTACATCAAAGTTTTGGCACACAGTCGGTTATAGCAGTCCCTTAAAACCTTTCAATTTCTGAAAGGTTTGTAGTAATCTTCTTTCATTCCTGATTTTAGTAATTTATTTCTTCTATTTCATTTACTCGAGCTAAAGTCTGTCAGTTTTGTTGATCTTTGCAATGAACTGACTTTTGGCTCTGTTTTTTCTATTGAGTTTTTAATCTCTCTTTCATTTATTAATACTTTTACCTGCTTGGTTTGAACATTATTTTCCATTCTTTTCCCTAGTTTCTTAATGTGGAAGGATAGAAAATAATTGATTTGTGAACACTCTTCTTTCTTACTATAAGAGTCTATAGCTATAAATTTCCTTCTGATCACTTGGTTAGGTACATGGCATAACTTTGATGTTTCATATCTTCCTTTGAGCCACTGGTTATTTAGTAGTATGCTGCTAAATTTCCACATGTTTATGAATTTACGAATTACCTTTTGTTATTGATTTCACATTAATTCCATATTGACCAGAGAACATACACTACATGATTTTAATTTTTTTAATTTATTTATTCATTTTTGTGGTCTAGCATATGCTTTATTGTATTAGTCCATTCTTAGGCTGCTATGAAGAAATTCCTGCAACTGGGTAATTTATAAAGAAGAGTTTTAATTGACTCACAGTTCCACATGGCTGGGGAGGCCTCAGGAAGCTTATTGTCATGGCAGAATGTACCTCTTCACAGGATGGCAGGAGACAGAAATGTAGAGCGAAGGGAAGAAAAGCCCCTTATGAAACTGGCCAGATGTGGTGGCTCATGCCTATAATCCCAGCACCTCAGGAGGATGAGGCAGGCAGATCATTTGAGCTCAAGAGTTAAAGACCAGCCTAGCCAACACTGTGAAACCCAGTCTCCACTAAAAATACAAAAAATTAGCTGGGTGTGGTGGCTTATGCCTGTGGTTCCAGTTACTCAAGAGGCTGAGGCAGGAGAATTGCTTGAACCTGGGACACGGAGGTTGCAGTGAGCCTAGATCATGCCAGTGTTCTCCAGCCTGGGTGACAGAATGAGACTCTGTCTCAAAAAACAAAAACAGAAACTATCAGATCTTGTGAGAATTCACTCACTATCATGAGAACAGCATGGGGAAACTGCCCTCATGATCTAATCACCTCCCACCAGGTCCCTCCCCAAACATGTGGGGATTGCAATTCAAGATGAAATTTTGAGTGGGGACACAGCCAAACCATATCCCCTATCTTGTAAATGTTTTAGGTGTACTTGAGAAGAATGTTTATTCTGCTGTTTTTGAGTGGAATATTCTACAGATGTCTATAAGGCCTAGTTGTTTTATATTTGTGTTCAAGTATTTTATTTCCTTGTTATTCTTGTACCTAGTTGTCCTATCCATTATTGAAAGTAAAGTGTCAAGGTATCCCATTTTTATTGTTGAATTTCCATTTTCCTTTTAATTCTCTTAGGTTATGTTTCATGTATTTGGGGGCTCTCTTGTTAAGTGTATTAGTCCATTCTCACACTGGTATAAAGAACTGCCTGAGACTGGCTAATTTATAAAGAAAAGAGGTTCCTTACAGTTCCACATGGCTGCAGACACCTCAGGAAACTTACAATCATGGCAGAAGGCACCTCTTCACAGGGTAGCAGGAGAGAGAAAGAGTGAACAAGGAAAGAACTACCAAACAATTATAAAACTACCAGATCTCATGAGAAGTCACTCACTATCATGAGAACAGCACAAGGGGAGTCACCCCCATGATCAAATCACCTCCCACCGGGTCTCTCTCTTCCCACCAGGTGATTACAATTCAGAATGAGATTGGGGTGGGCGTCACAAAGCATAATCATATCACGTATACGTAATTACAATTGCTATGTCTTCTTGATAGATTGTTTATTATTTTTGAATGTCCTCCTTTTCCTTTAGTAACAATGTTTTTGTTAACATCTATATATCTGATATTACTATACTTTCTGATGTTTACTGTTTGCATTATCTGTCTTTTCCCATGATTTTACTTCAAAACTATTTGTATCTTTGAGCCTAAAACATATCTACTGTTGACAGCATATGTTTGGATTTCATTAGTTTTTACCTCATACTCTCCCTTTAGATTGTTTAATCTATTGACACTTGTTGTTATTTATATGAATGTATTTACATTTGCCATTTTTCTTTCTGTTTCCCACATGTCCTTTCTATTCCCCGTTCCTCCTTTATTGCCTTCCATGTACTAAGTAGAAACTGTCTAGTATAAAAGTTTAATTCAATAAATAATATTTAATTATATTTTTTAAAGGTTAGTAATTGCCTAAATTACCAAAGTACACTTCAGATGTGTAGTAATTTAATTCCAGTGAAATAGAGAAACTTTACTCTTCTATAGCTCCATTTCATTCCTCTTTGTGTGTGCTATTAATGTTATGCATATTACCTCTATATATGTTAGAATATTAACTATGCCCTAATAAAATGATAAATTATATAATTTTATTTCTTTAAAGAAGCTTAGAGAAGAAAGGAAAGCAATGTATGGAGTTTGTTATATTAATATTAACTTTTGAGTTTACCATTTTTAATTCTCTTCATTTATTTTTTGAATTTTATCATTTTCTATCATTTCTTTACCCCAATATAGCTTTGTTTCCATCATTGTCCTTTGTGTTATTATTGTCAAATACATTTATGTATATGTTGTAAGCCTAGCAATACAATTGTATACATACTGTTTCATAAACTGCTTCTTAAATTAGTTAAGAGGACAAAACAGAAATATTCAATTGCACAGTCTTTTATAATTATCAGTATAATTAACATATTGGTACTTTGTTCACTCATGTGAATTCAAATTACTGTCTGGTGTTCTTACTTTTAGCTGGAAGAACTTGAAGTATTCTAAGGCATGTGTGATAACACATTCTATTGGCTTTTGTTTATCTGGAAAAATTTTTATTTCACCTTCACTGCCACACATAATTGGTCAATAGATGTATACTTTTCAGTACTTTGAATATATCATTCCACTGCTTTCTGGCCGAATTGTTTCTGATGAGTAGTCTGCTGTTTATCATGTTGTTTTTCCTTTTGTACATGATGTATCATTTTTCTCTTGGTGCTCTCAATATTTTCTTTTTGTCTGTGGCTTCCAATATTTTGATTATAATGTATACAAGCATGAACATCTTTGCTTAAGCCCATTTTGTTCATGAAGCTCCCACTTTCGTTTGTGAATCTGTATGCAGCTTGGGAATGCTTTTGAGTCTTCCCCACATCTTATTTTCACTGTTTCTGAGTAATTATAGCTTCATGCATGTGCTCAGAGTTCTCAGTCCTGAGGACTGACTTCAATCCTAGGAGAACTCTTTCTGGCTGTTTTTCTTGTTATCTCTGTTAAACTTCTTGTTCCTGGGGCTATTGCACTTGTTCTAATCAGTATTATAAAACTATGATAATCTTGGTTGCTCTTCATTAATATTTGTATTGTTCATAATAACACTCACAGCCATTAATTCCTCCATGCTCTGATCTAAAGAAGTCAGTTCCCTTAAATAGCTGTGGAGCTCTTCATCCTTATAGGCTGCCTCTCACCCAGGCAGAATTCTTGTTTCTACTGAACAGAAGCTGAAGACAAAAACAATTCTCTTCCTCTCCCAGAGTAACATCCCCGCTCTATCAGTAGGCACTGGGGGAAGGTGATAGTCTCTGACATCTTGACTGGCCTTTACATTGTAGAAATACTCCCCTATGATTAAACTGGGGCAGGGACAGTCATGTGTCTAGTATTCATTGCCTGCTGTATCTGGAGTGGAGTTTCCTCACTACAAGTAGGAGCTGGATGACAGAAGGGAATCTCAATTATCTTGATCACATCAAACAGAAGTAGAACTTCTGCAACTTCTATAGAGCAAATAAGAAACTCTGGTGTCATGCATCTCCTAAATTGAAACCATAGCCCTAGTGAGTACGGGCAGGGAGGGAGCCCTGTCTTCTTTATGTAGGGTGCTTTACTCTGCACCCATTCAGAGTAAAGCATCTTACTTAAAGTCCCACAAATCAGAGCTGGGCGGGGGACAAAAGAGCAGCCTATGGCTCAAGATCCACAGTCTCTCACACTTCTTAATAAGATTTAGTAAATTTTCTTGAATAAATATTTCAATTGCTGCACTCCCTTAGGACAATTTCAAGAAACTTTAAGTAATTGCATTTTTTAAATAATTTTCTCTAGTCAAATAATTGTATTGTTGGGAAAAGAGTTCTTGGAACTCTTTGTGCCATCACTTCAGAATCCCTGTGGGTGATTTTTGCCAGACTTTATTTCTAATCTAAATACTCAAAGATGTTCTGAATTTCTTGTATTTTTTGAGGGGGGATTTGGGGGAGCATAAATCTAATCAAATATAGCATAACGATATTAGCATTTATAGGGCAATATTTATATTTAAGATTCAAGACATTTTTGTCAGCATGGATTAGCTTGAAGTATTTGGTTGTATTTATTAATAAAACTTCTATTATATCATTCTGAGAAAAGATAAACTTTGCTTCTAAAGAACAGTTGGTTTTTGTCTAGACCATTTGGTAAGGAATATTTAGTGACAGTGTACTGTTAGATGACTGCTGAGAAAATTGTCTTTAGAACCTTGGAGGAGTTCTGTATATGAATCCAGAAAGTATTCTCATCAAATAAAATGAAACATTTTTAGTTCCTTTAAAATCCTCCACCATTATCATTTATTGATGAGATCCTATGATTTTTAGTAGTATCTCAGATAACACTGTGATTCTTCTTTATCAGTTTTTAATACAGAATTTGTGTTTTTTATATTGCTTGCATTTTAATCTTTTTAAAAGACCATGATTAATACATGGCATTCAATATTTTATATACTTTAATTTTCAATATCTTTAAAATTTATACTGACATTTGTATTAGAAAAAATTGATTACTGATATCAAAGGCAGATTATGAATACAAATGTGTTTGTTTCTGATTTTAATGAAAATTTTCTGGGTTGGAAAATAGAAAAATAAGCTCTGGAAAAAAGTGTAGCATAATTTTTTAGATAATCTTCAGATTCATTTTAGGCAAAAATTGTACCATGAAGAGTGCTTGTATGTGGCTACTCTTAATGTTGTATAACATGATATGTAGATACCCTACATGGCTGGTGCTGTTTGTACTGAAGGAATGGCAGCAGCTGAATTTTTTTTAGCCAAGTTCAATGGAAATTTCCATTTGCATCATTAAGGTCTTGTCTGAGAAAATTAAAAATGTTAAATGACTGCAAGGCACATCTTACATATAAGAATATATTTGGTCATCCCAGTAGCAGTTGGAAATGCATATTTCATTTGACAGCATTTGCAAAATCCTTTTATCACCTCAAAATAACTTGTAGAATGTACAGACTTCCAAGTGGTAAAAATTGGTCTCACAATTTTTTGTCAAAGTATAATTTTGTTTATAATAAAAAATAAAGTTATAGGCAGTATTGATTTAGTGGTTGTCTCTCCTCAGAATTCATTATAATAATTCTTGTTCCTGCAGTCTTCACCTAACTTTTAAGGTTGGGAAGGCGATTTTGCCACAAAATTAGAAATTAATAGAAATTCAACTATAAACATAAATAGTGTTATTATTCTAAGAAGTATGGTGGCACAGTTTTTTGTGGCCTTATGCTTTCTTATTTCATTTTCCATAATCAATATCTTTATTTACATACACAGAAAAAAAAAGTTATTTGGTTAAATCATCTTGAAGAGTAATAAAAATCTTTATGTGACTAGTTTTGTTTCTGTTTTCTCTCATCATAAAACTCCACAAACACATTATTATATATGTTAATGTAAGAAAATGAACCTATAATTAAGACAAATATAAACTTATATTTTAGATCCTTTGTGAATCTCTTAAGTTCATACTGCTAAAATGAACCAAGTTCTAACTATTCTGATTCTAGACAATTATATTTGTTATTGTTTTTCTGTGTCTTTTGTCACATGAGAAAACAGAACAATAAACAACTTGAATGTCACTGTTGAAATAAATGATCACTTCCAACAGAGTCTAATCTTATTCCCAATCCATTGAGGCCTAATCAAAAGACCTACATGAGTCAGCCAGTCTCCTGATCACAACACATTAAGAGAAAATACACAAAGAAACAACTCTTCTTCCTTTCGTGAAAATGTATGCCTATCACCTAGTGACTTCCACTCTAGCAGAGATGCCTTTTGCATTTAAGATTTCTATTAATTATTTTCACATGTAATAGAAAGAAAAATATACTAAAAATCCAAATTCCTTATATTAAATTTTTACTATATTGCTGAAAAGAAATTTAACATTGATATAATTCAGACCTAAAGTCTTATTTACTAAATAAAATGTACTTCACACAAATAAAATAACAGCTAGTCAAGTGAAATACATAACACCAGGCATATATAAAAGACAAAATAGCATACAAGTAGTTTTGAGGACATCTGAACAATGAACAAATAAAAATAGCAAGAAAAGGGAAACATGTCATTCATGTTAGAAAACATACATAAAAATTATTTCAAAAACAGTTTCAAAATATAATCAGACTAAATGTTGTACCAATTAAGTAATTTTTCATCCTTCGTCTCCTTCTCACCCCACCCCCACCCTTCAAAGTGTCTAAAGTCTCTTATTCCACGCTCTACGTTCCTATGTACACATTATTTAGCTCTCACTTGTAAGTTAGAACATGTGATATTTGACTTTCTGCTTTCGAGTTATTTCACTTCAGATAATGGCCCCCAGTTCCATCCATGTTGCTGCAAGATACATGATTTCATTCCCTTTTAAGGTTGAGTAGTATTTTATTGTATATATATATACACACATGTGTATATATATACACACACACTATATATATGTGTGTGTGATATATACACATATATAACATCTTAATCCAGTGATCCATAGATGGACATTTAGGTTCATTCTATATTCTTGATATTATAAATCATACTGTGATAAACATATGAGTGCAGGTATCTTTTTGATATAACAATTTATTTTCCTTTGGGTAGATACCCAGTAGTAAGATCGCTGAGTCCAATAGTAGTTCTATTTTCAGTCCTTTGAGGAATCTGTATACTGATTTCCATAGAGGTTATACTAATTTACTTTCCCACCAAGAGTATATAATTGTTTCCTTTTCTCCACATCTTTGTCAACATCTGTTATTTTTTTGACAGTTTAGTAATAGCCATAATAGACATCCTGACTAGTATAAGATGGTATGGTATTTTATTGTGGTTTTAATTTGCATTTCTCTGATGATTAATGATATTGAACATTTTTCTCATATGCTTGTTGACCAATTGTATGTCTTCTTTTGAAAACTACGTCTGTTCATATCATTTGCCCACATTTTAATGGGGTTATTTGTGTGGTTTTTGTTGTTGTTGTTGAGTTGTTTGTGTTTCTTGTAGGTTCAGTTTAATGTTAACTTTACAAC
This sequence comes from Trachypithecus francoisi, assembly GCF_009764315.1. Taxonomy (NCBI): domain Eukaryota; kingdom Metazoa; phylum Chordata; class Mammalia; order Primates; family Cercopithecidae; genus Trachypithecus; species Trachypithecus francoisi. Next base: position 70,648,343 of record NW_022681453.1, on the reverse strand, counting down.
ACAGATGTAACTGTAAGCCTGGATGATATTTTTTCCAGGCCAGGAATCTGAAAGGGGACTAGATGTTTTCTATTGATGGTTAACCAAGTGTAACACAAGAATATGACCACACATACTTGTTTCCAAAAAGAAAGAAGAAAGAAAATGAAAGAAAGAAAGGAATGAAAGCACAGCAAAGAAAGAAAGAAAGAAAGAAAGAAAGAAAGAAAGAAAGAAAGAAAGAAAGAAAGAAAGAAAGAAAGTCAAATAAAATAGCAAAGACAAATCACAATGACTATATCTCAGAAAAGCAGATATAAAAGAAATAAGTTGTATTGTAACAATACATTAGTTTATTATTCACCGTCTTTTATCCCAAAACTTCAGTGAACCTATGTTGCATTCAACCTTAAGACCAAGCTCTTCAGCTGAACATACAACACATTTCACAATCTGGTAGCAGTAGTTTCACTGTATTACCCAAGCCTCCCTTTCATTCACACTGTACCCTGGCATATGGGACTACACCCTATATTTCTTACCTTTGTGCCTTTATTTGCACTGTTCCTTCTATGTGAAAACTTATCGGCTGATTAATAAACCACCTGTTTTTCAAGTCCACATTAGATGCAAACTCCTCTCTGAAATCTGTACAGTTTTCTTTAATTAATGACATCTCTCTCTCTCCTATGAACCCTCTAAGCAGTTTATTTCAAACTTTCATGTTGTAATTTACATTCTTGCTCTTTGTATCTTGCCTCCCCACATACAATAATAAATGCTATTTTAGAGAAAGGAAGGGAGTCTTACCTCAACTTCTTTACAACCCCGGAAGGATCAATATTATCTCTACCAAGTAAGGCGTTGTAAGGTGTTTCTTCAATAGATAATTACAGAAGAAATTTCAACTCTAGATTCTTTCATTCCAAAATAGTCTTAGATTTTCTTGATCATAAATTTGTGTAAAAGAAAATTGCATTATCTTTAAGTGAGCACAATTCTATCCCCAGCAACTTCTGGTGGGAGTCATGAAGTTTGCCGCTAGGGGAATTGTTAACAAAATTTAGAACAGAAAGGCCCAGTGGGGAGAGTTTGCTGATGTCTTCCAATAGCCACAGCAATCTTTTTTTTTTTTTTTTCCCCCTTTGGTCCCTTGTAGACAGAAGTATTGTGGAGTAGAGAAAAGAAAAATCACCACTATGTAGGATCCCAAACTGAGAAGATTTGCCCCTTTCACCACTCAAACCAAGGGAGGTAGGTGCACCTTCTTTGGTGCAGAAGGGGAGGCTGGGGCTTATCTGACAGAAAGAAACTTCAGAAAGTGGTCAAGGTGCTGGCCAAGTGGGGGTGTAACTGAGTCCTGTTTTGTCTCATTTTTATGCCAAAAGAGTGGTTAGTGGGAGGGTGGAGCGAGAGAAAACAGGGCCCTTGTGCAGAAACCAAGGATGCTTCCTTTGGAGAGTAAAAGAATACAAAATGGGCCCACAGTTTTGCTGCTTTATTTACAAGAACCACTCTTATCTCTCTTCCCTTCTGAGATTTCAGTACATACAAGAGTGAGACTGTAGTCTCCAGTCTATCTGTATTATGTCAGTCTTGTAATACTCTCTTGGATTTTCTTAGTCTTTTTGATATTACTCTAATACAGGTTTTATTCCACCTGCTTCACATCCAAGGTAAACTGGCAGGGTGGACATCAGAGAGGGTCCGTAATTATACGACCATAAGGAGGGTAGTGCCTCAATGTGGCCTGGAGGACAGGGTGAGGTTCCCTTTTTAACTGGAGAACTTAGCGTACATCACTTTAGTGAGTATGGCACCCAGTGGGCATAGGCAGAAGGTTGAAGGCCACTAAAAGAGAAGCAATCAGCAACCATATTGGGAACTTAAGAGCCAGAAGTGGTTCTGTCAAACACTGCAGGCAAAGTGCCGAGCAGGGGCTTGCATAGCAAACAGGAACAGCAGACTTCTTTTCTCCTTCCTTCTTCTTTGCCATAGACCACATTACTAATAGTCACTTGTTAGGTTTCTTTTATTTGGAATATTACAAATGTATAGGAAAGTACATAAAGCATAAAAGTATAATTTAGTGAACTGTAGAATAAACACTTGTTTAACTGTTGCCCAAGTCAAGAACTTGAATATTAACAGGACTCCAAAAGCCCTCTGTAAGTCTCTTATTAAACAAAACCCCTTCCCTCCTCCCTGCAGTTACCTCTATGCTGAATTTTATGAAATCCAATTTCTGCAGTATTTATTACATAGCTTTACTACCTAATTGTACACTACTAAAATAGAGTTGAATTTTGCCTGTTTTTTGAACTTTATATAAATAGAACACTAAAATACTCATTATACTATGTCCGGTTGCTTGGATTCAATATCGTATCTTTTCATTCACTCATTGTATGTACAGTCAGCTCTCCATATCGGCAGACGTGTATTCAACCAATCACAATCACAGATCAAAAATATTCAGAAAAATAAAAGTAACAAATAACAATACAACAACACTATTTTTATAATACAAAACTTAAAACAATATAGTATAACAGCTATTTACATAGCATTTGCATTGTATTAGGTACTATAAGTAAACTAGAGATGATTTAAGTTATAAAGGAAAATATGTATAGGTTATATGGAAGTAATATGCTACTTTATATCAGGGTCTTGAGCATTCCTGAGTTTTGGTATCCACGGGAGTCCTGGAACCAATATCCTGCAGTTACTAGGAGACAACTGTACTGTAAGTCATCATGTTCAGTGCAGCATGTTGTTTCATAGTATTTCTACATTACAGTTTACCTACATTATTCTTAATGGACATTTGGACATCTTTTTCCATTAGTGTTGTAAAGGGGAACACATAAGGCTGCATATTAATCATCTACTATCCACAAACAGTGTCATGTATTTCTGAATTCAGACCTTCAGTTCTTAAATATCAAAGCCCCATGTGAGGTGTGTGTGTCTGTGTAAATTCACCTTAAGAACTTTTGTTATATGTCATGTGCAAGATTGGGTATAAAAAAAAGTAGCTATTCCTAAGAGTCCTGTCAGGGCTATGACATACAACATTACACCCCTAAAGCAGATGTTTCTGGCCTGCATGTATAGATAAAGGTTAAAGCTTAGGTTACATTTATTTTTTAAGGATCTGAACACCAGAGAGGCATGGATTATACCTCGGAACCATTGCTAATTTTTAACACATTTTATAGTAAATATTATTACTTTAAGCTTCACTTCTGTTTCCCAAATCTGTTTTAGCATATTTATTTTATGACTTACCTTTCAGTAAAAAAGTGGATATAGGACTGTCTACTAATGACAAGGTAGATATATGCAGTCTTTCTGGAGATATTGATGTAACCTCTTCTCTAAGGCCTTATTAAAGAAACTTGGTCAGTACACAAGTAATGTCTCTTTGTGAAGGATGCACGACCTAGCTGAGAAGTAATGCAAAAGGCAGCGAGTTTAGTTTGGAAAAGAGTCATAATCCCTAAGGATTAATGCTATGATTAGCTCATTAGAATTTAGTATCAAGGAACAGCCTGTTTGCCCCTTCACCTAAGGATGTCAATTGCTAAGTGAGCTCTTTAATTCAGTGTATTTATGCTTTGGACTTCAGTATTATAGTCAGAAGTCTTTCTGTTGCAAGCGAGAAATTCTACTTTAAAATATTTGAAGCAAACAATGAAATGTAGTGGTATACATTAAGGGGAATCCCAGGGGTGACCCCAACTGATTCAGAATTGGCCTCACACTAACCCAAAGCCTCAAGTGGGGTTCTGGTAATACTCCCTTCTTATCTTGGTCCCTTGCTTTCTGGCTTTCTGCTTCTCCTTCTAATTCTCTTAGATTTTCTCCCTTCGCACATTGATTTTCTCCACATGACAGAAAGGTGACTAAAATACACCCTAAGCTATATCTTCACATCCAACAGAAAAGTCCCGGGGAGGTCTCTGACTGGCCCAGCTTGGGTCCCACTTTCCACTGCAGTAGCCAGAATACAACCACAAAATTATTAGCTCTTCTATACATGGGAAAGGAAAAGCTAACCAAAAAAAACTATAAGAGTATGCAGTAAAGAATGTAATCTTGACCAAAAGTAAATCTAGCTTTTGCCCTCAGCTTCAGAGAGGTAATCTCTAAGCCCTTGGATGGAATGTTATGCCCAAAAAGAGTGTCTCTATTTGATGAGGGCCTTGGGGCAGCAAGAGAGTCACAATGTGATTTAAAGTAGAGGATCCAAGCCACATTAATAATGTGATGTGGGTTGGGTACTTTGGTCACACAGCTTGACCTCCTAAGGGGCTAGAAACAGGTCTGCCACATAAGAGCGAATCACATTTTACATGATGGAATCCCAATAAGGACCTAAGCACCAAGGCTCAGGAAAGCTTCTCTGGTTGGCAAAACTCTCTGTGTATTCCCACACTTTGATACCAGTAATGTAACTCTGTCCTTCCACCACAGGGAGAGAATAATTGGAAGCTCAGTATTAGGTACTATTTCTGGACTCTGTGCATAACATTATTTCATGTAAAATCACTTGGGCAATTTTAATGTGATTCTTCCCCTGTAATAAACTGTAACTGTGAGTATAATAGCTTTCAGTGAGTTCTGTGAGTCTTCCAAATGAATTATTGAAACCAAGTATGGTTTGATAACTCCCTGCACCCCAAACTTGCAATTGGTGATGGAAGCGAGGATGACCCTATGAGCTACTTTCCCTCTAACTTCACATTTGGCAAAACTTTCTCAAAAAAAAAGTATAAGGAACACGTTCTGGGTAGTCAAGCACTATAATTAACATATAGAAATTGCCCCCCAACAAAGTTTATTAACACTGCCCTCTAAATTCCTGACCTTAGAAATACCCCAAATTCACACCATTAGTGAGAGATAGAAGTACTCGCATCTCCTAGACCCCAAAATCCTGCAAAATGTTTGGGAAAGAGCTACACTTTCCTGAACAGAGATCTTAGCCTTAGATAAAATTGGAGATAGATAAAATATGGACTTGATTAATTGAGATGCCTGGGGGTATAAGCAGATGAGAGACTGATCACATATTTATTAAAAAAGATTAATTAAGGAAGAGGAATTGAAAACACATGTTCATATTTTCTAATTTATCATTCACTTCTGACTTTCCCTTATGTAACTGTTATTATATTCAAAAAATTCAAAATCATCATTCCAGTGAAATGTTACAATAAAAAATATGCAAATGCTTTCATTTGTGGGAATTCGTATAGGAACATAGAATCTGGAAGCTAATCTTCTCTTTAATAAACAAGCTGATAAAGGTTTCATGCTTATAAATAAACCCAAGCAGCACTATTAGGCATAAAAATCTGAATGCAAGGAGTAGTAAAGACCCTTGTATTCAGAACAACATGGTAGGAAATTGCAGCACACACAGAGAAAAGGCTGATTACAGTTTAGAACAATGGAGGAAGAAAGAAAGGAGTCCCCACAGAACCAATCACTATTCTCTTAAATTTTCTTGTTAAGGGTTATTATTTTAGTGAAGAAACACTAACATTTGGTAACAACTCTCTGCTATAAATTATTTACAATTGCTTGGATTATCTGTGTAGTAAAATATATGTAATTCTCATTTCATGGAGTTGTCCCTCATAAAGTTTTCAGTTAAATAATTTTCCTGGTATTGCTGTATATAGTACAGTATTTGTTCAGCTCCAAAATGCATTTTTTTTTTACAGTTTAACATTATAATGGTAATCTGCTTCCTGATTTAATTTTTTTCTGAAAAGCTGTTATCCACCCAGTGGTTTCTATTATAGTCAATGGCATTTTACAAGGAAATATTTATAGTGAGTCAGGTGTCCAGTAAGTAGAACACTATGTAATGCTACATCTGATTACACCCGATAGAATGCTGTCTAAACATATTAATATCTGGGAGTACTATTTATTACAGAAAACAATTTAAATGAATAAGCAATATTATTTTCTAAAATCTTGAGTGTTGGTGTTTAAAACGCCAAGTTTTAAACTCCTTAAGTTCAATAATTATAACGTTGCTTTTCTTACTCTGTGTTTTCTTGCAGTTTCATTGATTCCTGTGACTTCAACTCCCAGTAGGTAGTAATGATTACCAAATCATGGCTCTCTGGCCCAGAAATCTTTTCTGAGATTCAGAGCTATATATACAATTCTCTATCACACATTTTGTTCGTCCACTTATAAATTTTAAAAAATAATCTACCGTGTCCTATAGCAAATCAAACTTTCAGCTAAAACTAACAATGTATTTTTTTTAAAGAAAAAGTCCAGCTCTTGTTATTCTCTACTCTGACTAATTTACCAAGAGTTAGAGTTAGGTAAAATAGAGGAAGCTATTACTAATCCTTCAAGAAGCTCAACCAATTTTCCCAGTCATTTCAGAATAAGATGAGTCTGTCACCTTAGGATACCATATATTCATCCTATCTTCTCTATCTTTATTACCTCTACCTTGTTTAAGATTCTCATCATCACTCTTATGGGCAATGGCAGTCACTCCCTGACTGGTCTACCTGATCTTTTATTTATGCTAAATGTACTTCAAAAATGCATGGATTTCCTTGCCTCCAGACAGTAATGCCACTATGATTGTATGCCAGTCAGACTCACCTATATGTAAACTCACTAAATGTACCCAAATATATCCATAATATGAGGGTATATTAATAGGTACAATTCCCAATTTTCAGATGAGAAAACTGAAGGCTATGTAACTTCCATCACTAGTAAGTGGAAAATTTAGGATTAGAAACCAAATCAATTTTGAACCCCAAATCCCTTATTTTATTATGCTGCATAGCCTCCTTGCTATGTCACTGGCAAACATGTGGAAAAAGGAAAAGGAAGGTGGAGGCAGGGAAGTAAAAAACATTTTCTCTAGTAATGGCAGGGATTTTTAAAAGGGCAGTTTGAGAAGTGGTGCATATGCACTTAACGCAATTACTTAGACATATAATTTAGTGAGTTACCTGGAATAGGGTGACAGAAAAACATATGCTGGTGGCATATTCCATTGTACCAGCCACATTATATGCAACTGCTCACTGCTATGACTGATGGGAGAAGAAATGACATCTTTAAATGGGCATCTCTAAATGTATTAATAGAATGCTCTTTAAATCAGGTGCTGGTGTAGCTGGGCATACCTTTAATATATAAAAGAGAAAGAAATATGTTTTTGGTTTGTTTAAATGTTAAATGTGATAGAATGGTTCTCCATTTCAGAAAGAGCCAGCAGGTAGCCTGTCAGAGCACTTCAAGAGTGTGACAGCTTTGAGTCAGACAGGAAACTGGCAGGGCTAAGTATGTTCTGAAAGAATACAGCTTCAGATAAAGAGTGGCCTTTTCAGAGATTAAAAAAAGTGTATAGTATTGAAGACAAGTAAAACTCTCTAAACCAATAGAGGGTTTGATGAACATAAAAGATTTGACATATTTCTGACAGGCATGTCAAAGAATTAAGCATAGCAAACAAGAATAAGTAGATAAATATACAATTTAATTGTAAGAAGGTTGTTTGTGACTTTATGTGTTTGACTGAGGGTATATTACTAAATTATTTACTAGTGTTGTTAATCATTATCTAAACATTAATAAATAAAATCATTTAGAAATAAACACTAGTCAGAATCCTGACAGAGATAACACTACAGCCAGTTAACAAATTTAAATAAGCCAGGATGATTATAAAGCTGCTCATGTGATGGCAAGGTCACACATAATAAACAACTCTTAGGAAGGAAATTAAAAGTATCACCAGGTATTGCTTTCAAAAACCTTGAATTTTTGTCATACTTAGAGGAATCATTTATTTATAACCCATTATTTTCTGTAATAAGAGAACTTGGGGGGGAAATTAAAAATAGCAGATAATTCCATTTATTTTTAATATTTGGTCTAGAAATCCATTACATTATTTTCATCATATTAAGTTTACACTTCTAATTAATTTTTAGCCTCGTATTACTTAGTTTAAATAAAGGAGATAAAAACCTCACAAAATGTTATCTCTTTTTTATTTCTCTTAGAAAAGCTCAGCTGAACACATTCTGGCTGAAAATGCACTTGTTTTCATGTTTTAATTTCCTCCAAATCCATCACTGGAGCTGGGAAACTATAATTTCCTTGTTACTCATAAATGTGTGCATCCTCAAAGCCATAGGACCCTCTGGTCCGAGAAGGCACAAGCCTGCGTCCCTCCCCATAGAGGTCTGGTAGACAGCTTCTCTCTGCTCCTAAGCACTTCACTTGCCATTTTCTCCACCTTTGCATTCTCTGAGTCTTGCAGAAATCAAACAATTTAGGTATTTCCATAGACTGACACTTCTAGAGAGATCACTATTTTAGAGAAACCTAACTTCTGAATTAAGGGTTTAGGTCCTGTGTAAGTGAACACCAAGATATGAGTGAATGTAAATGATGTAGCTAGTCCTAGGGGAAACCGACAAACTACAGTCTTTAGTACCAAGGGAGGAAGCTATGCCATCTTGGCTTATTTTTTTAAAAAAGGCTTAGGCAAATTTAGTGATGTCATAACTATGCCCAAGGTTACTTGAAGTGCTGATAGTTACAACTGATTATTCTATAAGCAATTATTTTCTGAAGTATAAATGGGGAAATTAGACAAATATTTACTTTTGTTATGGATTAACAATTCCCCATAGCACTTGCTCCTCCTCATCCTCTAATTATCCCTTTCAAGTGAACCTGCTCTGGGTAAATGCAGAAAGTTGAAGCAATAAAATATAAGCGGGAATTGGGACAGCAGCCCAGTAATTAGACCGATTTCCACTGGTGTTCAAAATGGTCAGAGAACTAAGTGCTGCTAAAGTGAGAAGGCAAGTAAGAGAGTAGCCAGAGACCCACAGTCTCTCAGGAGGACTGACCCAAGTGAGGTAAGCATGGAAACCACAGAGTCCTGGAACCCAGAACAATAGAGAGTAGCTTTGCGTCAAAGTGACCCTACTCACACTAAGTCTATTATGGAAGATGGCAGTGAATTAATTAGTCTGTCATGGCTATGCTGTGTGAATTGTGGACCACCTCAAAATATATTTCAGTAATGTGAGGAAAGATAAATAAATACATGAAAAAAGGAAAGCAAGAAAGAGGGAAAGGAAGGAAAAGAGAGAGGAAGGGAACAAGGGAGGAATGTAGAAAAGGGAGCCATACACATAAAGAAAGACATAAAGACAAAGAATAAATGAAAGGAAGAAACATAGGAAGGAGAGAACATATTGAGAGTTTATTATTATACTAATTATACTCTACATTTATCTACCGCACATTACATACATCTACCCTAGAGGTAGTTACTATTATTATCACCATATAAATAAACTGAGGCATTAGTAGGTTGAGAAACTCCTTTATGCTCTCTTATACAGTTTGACTGTGTCCCCATTCAAATCTCAACTTGAATTGTATCTCCCAGAATTCCCACGTGTTGTGAGAGGAACCTAGGGGGAGGTAATTGAACCACGGGGGCCGGTCTTTTCTGTCTTACTCTTTTGATAGTGAATGAGTCTCACAAGATCTAATGGGTTTATCAGGGGTTTCTGCTTTTGCTTCTTTATTTACTCTTGCTGCCACTATGTAAGGAGTGCCTTTTGCCTCCCACCATGATTCTGAGACCTCCCCAGTCATGTGGAATTAAACCTTTTTTTCTTCCCAGTCTCGGGTATGTCTTCATCAGCAGCATGAAAACAAACTAATACAGTAAATTGGTACCAGTAGAGTGGGGTGTTGCTGAAAAGATGCCAAAAGATGTGGAAGCGACTTTGGAACTAGGTAACAGGCAGAGGTTGGAACAGTTTGGAGAGCTCAGAAGAAGACAGGAAAATGTGGGAAAGTTTGGAACTTCCTAGAGACTTATTGAATGGTTTTGCCCAAAATGCTGATAGTGATATAGACAATAAGGTCCAGGCTGAGGTGGTCTCAGATGGAGATGAGGAACTTTTTGGGAACCAGAGTAAAGGTGACTCATCATGTTTTACCAAAGAGACTGGCAGCATTTTGCCCCTGCCCTAGAGATTTGTAGAACATTGAAATTGAGAGAGATAATTTAGGGTATCTGGTGGAAGAAATTTCTAAGCAACAAAGCATTCAAGAGGTGACTTGAGTGCTGTTAAAGGCATTCAGCTTTATAAGGGAAGCAGAGCATAAAAGTTGGAAAATTTGCAGCCAGACTATGTGACACAAAAGAAAAACACTTTTCTTGGGGAGAAATTCAAACCAGCTGTAGAAATGTGGATAAGTAGCAAAAAGCTTAATGTTAATCTCCAACACCATGGGGAAAATGTCTCTAGGCCACATAAGAGAGCTTCACAGCAGCCCCTCCCATCACAGGCCTGGAGGCCTAGGAGGAAGAAGTGGTTTCATGGGCCAGGCCCAGAGTCCCCATGCTGTGTACAGCCTAGAGATTTGATGCCCTGTGTCCCAGCTTCTCCAGCCATGGCTGAAAGGGGCCAACTTACAGCTCAGGCTGTCGCTTCAGAGGGTGGAAGCCCCAAGCCTTGGCAGCTTCCACATAGTACTGAGCCTGCCAGTAAACAGAAGTCAAGAATAGTGGTTTGGGAACCTCCACCCAGATTTCAGATGTATGGAAACGCCTGGATGAAAACTTTTGCCCAGGCAAAAGTTTTCTGAGGTGTTGGGGCCCTCATGGAGAACCTCCGCTAGGGCAGTGTGGAAGGGAAATGTGGAGTTGGAGCCCCCAAACAGAGTCCCTACTGGGGCACTGCTTAGTGGAGCTGTGAGAAAAGGGGCACCATCCTCCAGACCCCAGAATGGTAGCTGCACCGGCAGCTTGCATCCTGCACCTGGAAAAGCTGCAGACACTCAATGCCAGTCTGTGAAAGCAGCCAGGAGGGGGGCTATACCCTGCAAAGCCACAGGTGTGGAGCTGCCCAAGACCATGGGAACCCACCTCTTGCATCAGCATGACCTGGATGTGAGACTTGGAGTCAAAGGAGATCATTCTGGAGCTTTAAATTTGACTGCCCTGCAGGATTTTGGACTTTCATGAGCCCTGTAACTTCTTTGTTTTGGCCAATTTCTCCCATTTGGAATGACTGTATTTACCAAATACCTGTACCTGCATTGTATGTAGGGAGTAACCAGCTTGTTTTTGTTTTTACAGGCTCATAGTTGGAAGGGATTGCCTTGTCTCAGATGAGCCTTTGGACTGTGGGCTTTTGGGTTAATACTGAAATAAGATTTTGGGGGACTGTTGGGAAGGCATGATTGGTTTTGAAATGTGGGAACATGAGATTTGGAGGGGCCAAGGGCAGAATAATACGGTTTGACTGTGTCCCATTCAAATCTCAACTTGAATTGTATCTTCCAGAATTCCCATGTGTTGTAGGAGGAACCTGGAGGGAGGTAATTGAATCATGGGGACCAGCCTTTCCTGTGCTATTCTCGTGATAGTGAATAACTCTCACGACATCTGACGGGTTTATCAGGGGTTTCCACTTCTGCTTCTTCCTCATTTCTCTTGCCACCATCATGTAAGAAGTGTCTTTTGCCTCAACCCATGATTCTGAGGCCTCCCCAGGCGTGCGGAAATCTAAGTACAACTAAACCTCTTTTCCTACCCAGTCTTTGGTATGTCTTTATCAGCAGCATGAAAACAGACTAATACATTCATACACCTGGTATGTGGTAAAGCAGAGGTTCAAATTCACAAAAATTACCTCCAGTGTAAACTAACAATAATATAATCAGATAAAAAGTGTGTACTCTGCTAAATGTTCTGAAAGCACAGAGGAGCAATCAATCAATTTCCTTGGACTCTCACACTTAGTTATGGTTTGGGGCACATTTGGTTGTCTATGTTTACATTTATTTGCTAATTAAGTTTTTTATTTTACTCTTTTTTTTTTTTTTTTTTGCAGAAAGAGCTATCACTACATGCTAACATGCTAATTTCCAGTAAGGACTAAAAATATTTAACACAAATCCTCTATTGTTTGCAAGGTGTGATTTTTGAGTTTAGATACATTTTCTAAAGTAGTTTGCTGCATTTATTTGATAATTCCTGATAAATGCACCTTCTAACTGATCCACATTTGACATTCAGCAGCCATCCATTTTATATCTTTATGTCTAGATTATGCAACTGAAATATATGACATCTTAATTGGAGCTTTACTTTTTATATTTTAATTGAACTAATTTAAATAGACATTATATGTAAATGGAGAAAATGCAGAGACAAAAACATTTACCATAACATAGATATGTGTCCCCCCTACTACTGTCTCAGCCATTCAGTTATATTTCCTAGAGGTAAAGGATATTTCCAATATTTAGTATATCCTATTGATGATATTCAATTCATGAGGAAGTATGTAGAGATATAAACATAAACACGTAAACAGAAAATGATGACTTAATTGTTGTAAAGTTTTTTCACTTAATTGCATATCTAGAAAATTATCTCATTTTACTACATACGGAATTGCTCCATTCTTTTTAGTGCCCACATGTAATATTCCATGTAATGATTTAACATTAATTTCTTGATCAATCCCCTGTTGATAGATATTTGAATTATTCCTATCCTGTGCTATTGCAGACCGTGTTATAATGCATATATTTGTATGGGTGTCATATGGAACATATGAAAGTATATTTGTGGAATAAATTCCTAGAAATATAATTGCTGAATCAACAGATATTTACATTTTATTTTCTGGAAAAGATTTGTAGAATTGGTCTAATAGAGGTTGAGCCAGTTTACATTAATTCAAGAATATAGTAGAGTAGCTACTTCACCACACCGATTTTCTCATGATATAAAGCCACCCCCAAAATAATAACTACAAAGGAAAAATTAATTTACAATGGAAAACTCTTGCATATATCCACTTTATCAAGTAATTAAAAATAAAGCCATCAGTTATGGGATAAATTAAAATAATGGGCCACCTTATAAGGTGTAAAGATAATAACACACTGTCAAATTTGTAATATTCTTGCCTAAAACAAGAATCTGAAAAATGGAGAAAAGAGACAAAAGGTCAGGGAACTCAGGACCTGGGGAAGGACATCATGTGGAGTTATATAGGTATTCTTTTGGCTCCATGTATCCCAGACTAGGAGCTGAAGAAACTGATAACTAGAAACACCAAGAGGAGCAGGAAAAAAAAAAAAGCCCCTACCAAAGTCTGCTCTAGTCAAATGACCAGGGTAGGGGCAGCCTAGCAAAACAAAATTATTAGACAAGAACCTCTCTACTCTAGCCAAACACATAAGAGTAATCTTTGACCCCATCCTACAAAGCCAGAGAGGAAAGCCTAGACTTTAATTCCTGCTGGCCACTGCCACTGCGGACTCGCCCCTGATCCATGGTGTCAGTGGAAATCATATGGGGAGTCTGGACTTCCTTCCTACCCTGACCTCTTCCTCACTGCCTGGGTGTATAAGAGGAGACCTAGTGGAAAGTCAAAGCGTTCACCATCAGCCAGCAGCAATGAGACAGTCCACACCACGGCATCAGTGGAGACCATGGCGAATGTCAGCACTCTATTGCCCCCAACAATAACTAGGAGCCCACTTCCCCTAGAGACTTAACGGAGACCAAGAGGAAAAAGAGGGCTTCTACCACCACTTCGTAGTAACGAGGTGGTTCCTTCATCACTTGCCAAGCCATTATTAGAAAAAAAAAAAAACAGCTAAAACAAAAAGTTTAATGAGATCCAGAGTTTCATAACATAACATAAAATTCTTCAAGTTTTAATAAAATAATCATTCATCAGGCTGAGCACAGTGGTTCATACCTGTTATCCCAGCACTTTGGGAGGCTGAGGGAAGAGGACTGATTGAACCCATGAGTTCAAGATCAGCTTGGGCAACATAGTGAGATCTCATTTTTATAAAAAATATTTATATATATATATACACACACACACACACACACACACATATATACACACACACCCATATATATGTATACACATTTATTATGCCAAGAACTAGAAAGTCTCAAAGCAAGTTACAGACATAATCAACAGATGCCAAAACCACAATGACAGAAATGTTAGAATTATCTGACAAAGATTTTAAAACAACTGTGATAAAATTGCCTCAATGAACAATTGTGAACATGCTTCAAACAAAAGAAACATTAGAAAGGCCAAGCAAAGAAATACAGTCACAATAAGTATACAGAAGATATAAAGAAAAGCCAGATAGAAATTTTAGATATGAAAAGTATAATAAGGGAAATCAAAACTCAGTGGATGGATTCAACAGTAGCGTTGCCGGGGAGCAAGGGCATAGGAAACAATCAGTGACCTGGGAGACAAAATAATAGAAATTACTCAATCTGAACAACAAAGAGAAAATGGATTGGGATAAAGGAATGAACAGAGTCTCAAGGACCTGTGGGGCTATAACAAAAGAGCTGACATTCACTTCATTGAAGTCCCAATTGGAGAGAGAAAGAGTGGGGCTGTAAAAGTAGGACAAAAAAAAGACTGAAAACACCCCAAATTTGGCAAGAGAAATAAACCTATAGTTTCAAAATGCTAAGTGAACCACAAACAGGAAAAAACTAAAAACATCTATGCCAAGGTAAATTACAGCTAAATTTTGATAACTAAAGACAGCAGAAAAAGTCTTGAAAAACAGCCAGAAAAAAATGATGACCTATAGTACAAAAACGGAATTGTAGTGTATTTCTCATGAGAAACCATAGAGGCCACAAATAAGTGGCACAATATTTTTCAAGTGCTGAAAGGAAAGAACTATTAAGTCAGAATCCTCTACTGGCAAAATAAATATATTTTAGGAAGAAAGAAGAAACAAAGACATTTTCATGTGAAGAAAAACTAAGAAAATTTGTCACCAACAGAACAACCTTTAAAAAAGTGGTGAAATGAATTTCTCTAAACAGAAATGAAACAGTACAATAAAGAACCTTGCAATGTCAGCAAGGAAGAAAGAACATGGTTAGCAAAAACACTGGAAACTGCAATAAGCTTATCTTCCATTAACTTTTCTACATTATGTTTGTTGAAAAAACAGTCATACACTGTCTGATGTGGTTCTAAATATACATACAGGAAGTACTTAAGACAGTTATATTATGAGTGGGGAAGGGTAAACTGACATAAAGGGATTTAAGGGTTCTGTACTTCACTTGAACTGCCAAAATAAGGACACTAGAGGATTGTGAAAAGTTACTTTAATATAATACCTAAAGCTATAACCAACAAAGCTAAAGCTAAACAATTATCTAAATCTGTTATAATGTCCCCTCTAAAATTTATGCTGAAATTTAATTGCCATTGTTAGTGTTGAGAGGTAGGACCTTTAAAAGGTGATTAGGTCATGAGAGTTCTGCCTCATAAGTGGAATAATACCATTATCAAGGGAGAGGGTTAGTTATTGTAGGAGTAGGTTAGTTACCATGGGAGCAGGTTTCTGATAAAAGGATAAAGTTGGGCCCCCATCCTCTCTCTGTGTTACATACTCTTTCCTCTCTTGCCCTCTTTCACCATACGATACCTTCTACCATTTTATGATGCAGCAGGAAGGTCCTCACCAGATATGCCCTCAAAGTCTTGGACTTCCTAGCCTCCAGAATCATGAAGCAAATAAATTTCCTTTTTATTAATTACCCAATCTGTGACATTCTGTTATAGCAGCATAAAATGGATTAATATGCCATCTAAAAAAACTGTAGAAAAATCAAAATGTAATTCTGAAAAAAAAAAATTCTCCTAACCCAAAAGATAGCAGGATAAAGAAAGACATAAAACAGCAAATTCAAAGCAAAATATAAAATAGTACACTTAAGCCTTTAAGATACCCATAATTACAATAAACTTACATGACGTAAGTGCACATAAGAACGGATTTAATCCATTGGAAGAAGGAATTTAAAACCACGACATTACTATATACTCTCTATAAGAAACTCACTTCAAGTATAATGATGTAAGTAAATTGAAAGTAAAAGGATGAAAAAATACATGCAAATATTAATCAAAGGAAAGCAACAGTAGTTATATTATTAAAATAGACTTCAGAGCAAAGAAACCAACCAAAGACAGAGTGCTTATATAATGATAAAAGAGTCAATCCACTGAGAAAGCACAGCAATCCTAAGTGTGTATGCATCAAACTACAGGTCTTTTAAATTTGTGAAGCAAAAACTAGCAGAACTAAAAAAAATCAACAAGTCCACAATTATAGATGAATAATTACATGTCCACTATCAACAACTGATAGAACAACCAGAAAGAAAATCAACTAGAACATAAAACAACTCAACAACGTCAACCAACAGAATCTAATGAGCAGTGATAAGACACTCCATCTAATGACAGCAGAATACACATTATTTCCAAAGGCCCACAGAAAACATGCCAAGAGAGACCATACTCTAAGTCATAAGACAAATTTCAAATAATTTTAAAAAATTAAAACTGTACAAAGTGTCTTCACTGACTGCTATAAAATTAAACTAGAAAGTGATAAAGAATAAATGAGAGAAAAATATCCAAACACTTCTAAACTAAACAATACGTGTTTTAAAAATATCCATGAGTCTAAGAGGAATAATCAAAAGAAATAAGAAATACATTTAATTCAATTAAAATGAAAATACAACTGTTAGGAGATTAGTTCTATACCCCTAAAATTCCTGTGTTGAAATCCTAACTCCTAGTACCTCCGAATGTGACTATATTTAAGGATAAAATCTTTAAATAGGTAATTAAGTTAAAATGAGTCCTTTAAGGTGAAACCTAATCCAAATACGATTCATGTTCTTATTGGAATATGAGTTTTGGACACAGACACACATACAAGGAGAAAGCTACATGAACCTGACGCGGGCCATCTATAAGCCAAGGAGGGAGGTTTCAGATAACACCAACCCAGCAAGACCTTGATCTTGGACTTCTAGCCTCTGGAATTGTGAGAAAATAAATTTTTGTTGTTTAAACCACCCAGTCTTTGGTACTTTGTTATGACAGTCCTAGAAAACGAATAATATAACAAATCGAAGGTTGTGGGGACACACCCAAGCAGTGCTGAAAATAAATTCATAGTAGTGAATACATATATTAAAAAAGAGAAGAACTGTTAAGTCAAAAATGCAACCTTTTCTTGAGA
Source organism: Trachypithecus francoisi (assembly GCF_009764315.1). Taxonomy (NCBI): domain Eukaryota; kingdom Metazoa; phylum Chordata; class Mammalia; order Primates; family Cercopithecidae; genus Trachypithecus; species Trachypithecus francoisi. The sequence goes on along the minus strand of NW_022681453.1, from coordinate 70,631,192 downwards.
ATTTAGAAAAAGAAAATGATAAACCTAAAGGAAACAAAATTAAAAAATGGTAAGAGGAGAAATCAATCAAACTGTAAGGGGGGCGGGGAACAAATAAAAAGAAAAAGAAAATTAATGATAAAAAGTAACGCTTGACCTTTTCTATAATAAAAATGCTTTTAAATTTAAAAGGGAGTGCAGGAAGAAATGTCACTATAGATATTGAAGACATCAAAAGGATAAGTGAATACTGCATAGAATACTACATACTTAAATTTGACAATTTACACAAAGTTGACCAATTCTTCAAAAACCATAAACTGCTGCATCTCACCCAATATGAAACAGATAATATGAAGAGTCTTATATTATTAAGGATATTGAATTTATACCTTTAACATTTTCAAAAAGAAATCTCCAGACCAAGATGGGGCCTGGTGAATTCTCTGAGACTTTTAGAGATAACACCAATTCAATACACTCCTTTTAAAAATAAAATGAAATAGGAAGAAACTCTTCCTGCCTAGATTTTATTAATCTGGTGTTACCATGACACCAAAACCTAAAACAGACAGTAAAAGAAATATAAACCTACTAATATCTCTCTTGTATAAACATGCAAATTTGCATTTGACTGTATTTTAAAAGAATTCTACAACATAACCAAGTGGGTAGAATTCCAAAAGTGTAAGCTAGGTTCAATATTCAAAAAACAAACATTGTAACTTATGGTATTATCCATCTAAAAATTAAAAATCATATAATTATTACCAATTATAGTAAAAACATTTAATAAAATTCAATATTCATGATTAAAAATTCTCAGAAAAATTGGGATATGAAGGAACTTTTTTTTTTTTTTTGAGATGGAGTCTGGTTCTGTTGCCCAGGCTGGAGTGCAGTGGCGCTATCTCGGCTCACTGAAAGCTCCAACTTCTGGGTTCACACCATTCTCCTGCCTCAGCCTCCCAAGCAGCTGGAACTACAGGTGCCCACCACCACATCCAGCTATTTTTTTGTATTTTTAGTAGAGATGGGGTTTCACCGTGTTAGCCAGGATGGTCTCGATCTCCTGACCTCATGATCCATCTGCCTCAGCCTCCCAAAGTGCTGGGATTACAGATGTGAGCCACTGTGCCTGGCCTGAAGGAACATTTTTAACTTGATAAAACACACCCACAAAAAATCATTAGCTAACACTACACAGATTTTTTAATTTTTTCATTTTTAATTTTTGTGGGTCCATAGTAGGTGTATATATTTTGGGGTACTTGAGATGCTTTGATACAGGAATGCAATGTGAAACAATCACATCATGTAGAATGAGGTATCCATTCCCTCAAACATTTATCCTCTATGTTACAAACAATCCAATTACACTCTTTTAGTTACCTTAAAATGTACAATTAAGTTGTTATTGACTATAGTCACCTTGTTGGCTAATACTGTACTTAAATGGTGGAAGACTGAAAACATTTTCTCTAGGATTAGGAACAGGCAAGGATGTCCACTCTCATAATTCCTTTTTGACATAGTGATAGAAGTTTTAGCCAATGCAATAAGGCAACGAAAAAAGGAAAGAATGCATACAGATCATAAAGAAAAACACTGTCCTTATTTGAAGATGGCATAATTGTATATACAGAAAAACTCCAGAAATCTGTAAAAATCTCCTAGAACTAATAAATTAGTTCAACAATATCTCCGGATACAAAATTAACATATAAAAATGTATTTTATTTATATATATGAGCAATAAACATCTGGGCACCAAAATTAACAATACAATACCATTTATAATCACTCAAAAATGGAATAGGTATAAAGCTAACAAATATATGCAAATTTTTATGCAAAACACTATAAGAGAAACTACAAGTACTAAAAGAAGTCAAAGATCTAAATAAATGGAGATAAAAACCACATTTGTGATTTTCTAGACTCAAAATGTGAAAGTTGTCAATTCTACCCAAATCACTCTATAGGTGTAATGCAACTCCAGTAACCATCATGGCAAGGTGTTTTGTAGTCATAGGTAAGCTTATTTAAATATTTATATGGAAAGATACAGGACCTAGAGTAGCTAAAATGATATCACTCTACCTGGTGTTATTACTTAGTGTACAATAACAGTAGTCAAGATAGTGTGATTTTGAAGGATAAGAGATACATAGAACAATGAGACAGAATAGAGAATCAAGAAATGGACTCACACAAATTTTTCCAATTAATTTTTGACAATGATGTAAGAGCAAGTCAATGGTGGAAAGACAGTCTTTTCAACTAGTGGTGCTAGAGTAACTGTATATCAATAAACAACAAAATGAACCTTGACCTAAGTCTAACCCCCTACACAAAAATTAACCTAAAATGACCATAGACTTAAGTATAAAACTTAAAACTTTTAGAAAAAAAATACTGGAGAAAATATTCAGAATCTAAAGTCAAAGAGTTCCTAAACTTTATGGGTCATCTAGCACGACCTAGAAAAGGAAAAATTGATACTCTGGAATTGGTCAAAATGAAAATCTTCTGCTCTGTGAAAGACCTTGATATAGAATGAAAATGTAGAGTGTGGGGGGAAATATTTGTGAACCACATATCCAACAATAAAGAACTAGTAGTCAGGATATATGGTGAACTCTTGACACAGTAAAAAAAATCAAGCAAACTAATTAGAAAATGGATAAAAGACATGAAGAGATATCTCACCAAAGAAAATATAATGATAAAAAATAAGTCCCTGGAAAGATGTTGAAGATCATTAGCCACTAAAGAAATGCAACTTAAAATCATTACACACATCATATTGGCTAAAATAAAACATAGTGAGAACACAAAATGCTTGGTGAGAATTCAGAGAACCTGGATCACTTATACATTCCTGATGGAAATGTACAACCATTCCAAAAACCATTTTGGCAGAGTTTTTAAAACCACCACATGGCCTAGCAATTATAAATCATGTATTACTTTAAAGATGATCAAAGTTTATATTTCATTTTTTTCTGTTCTTTTGGTCTGTTTCCATCTTTAAAACAACTATGTATTTGTTAGGTCTCTTAGTTTCTTTTTTCATAGTAAACATTTTTTTCTATTCTTTGTAATCTATCTTCCATTTCGTTTTGCCCATTTTTCTCAAACCTATCCTCCATGTCTCTCACCATGCTTTCAGTAGAATCTATTTACTCTTTTCTGCTTTCAGTAAGGCTTTCACTTTTCTTATTATTTATTCTGCAATATTTTTCATGTACTCATATATAATTTGCTTTTGGTGTTTCCCTGTATCTTTTCAAAATTCTTGTGTTTCCAATTTAAATGTTTGTTAAAAAATAAAATTGTTTTATTAAGTTTGTCTTTTTCATTCAATGGTGATATTTTATCATATTATTTATATTTTTTATGTCAACATACTTTTTTGCTTAGTTCTTTGTTTACTATTTATCATTCCTATTCTTGTTCCTATTTTATTATTCTTATTCTAACTTTTATACTCCCTTTTCTTATAATACTTTTAATATATTTTATGCTGAGTCATTTTATGCTATTCATCATTTCCAAATTAGTTAAGATCTTTTTGATCAAATATTTAAAAGAACGTCTATTTTGGTTATGGACAAGGAAAGTTTTCTAGGCTAGTCAAATCTCTGTGTCATACAATTGTATGTGTAAATAAATCACAGTAGCTTTTACTTATCTCTACGTATGTCCAGAGAACCTGTTGTGGAACATTCCAAATTCAGAGTCCCTCTTCTCTAACTTCAGTCAAATACTGCCACCAGTAAAGATGGCATGGGTCTCGGTTTTATTATTTACTCCCATCTTCCCTATTTGTCATGATACCAAAGAAGGATCAGAAAAACTCCTGCTACCGAGCCATGCACAAGGTTTCAATACTTCAAATCATGGCATTATTAGTTAAATATTTCAGGATGTGTTGCCCGCTTTAGGGAAATGTCATCTCTTAGTTGCGTATAATATCTACAGCCACGTGTGTACTTCCCTCTTGTTCCTGTATTCCTGCCTAATCTGCAAAGTATTTGTCAGCTTCTCATGAAATGTTGAGGTTTGAATATTGTAGACATTCACTAGTTTCATTGAAAAGAGACAGTTTGTATTTCTCCTTCTGTTTCTCCTGAATGATGGAGTGATTTCAAAGCTTAAAAATGTGACAATGTTATTTCAAAATTTGAAGTCTTTTTTGTTTGTCTTTATAAAGTTTTTGCAGTGATTTAAACAAAGATATTATGCATAAATCATTGGATCCCAATTTCTTAAACATACCATTGATCTGTATTATGTTAAATCATTGGCAATTGACATTTTATCTCTTCTTTGTATTACAATTTACCTGCTCATCAATTTTTCAACTTTTTAAACTTTGTATTTCAACATTAAAAATTTATATTAAATAGAAATTATTAGATGAATATATTTGTTACACAAATATAAATATATTAAATATAAACTAAGTATAAGTGTAAATATTTAAATATAAAGTTAGAATATCATATACTTGCTAGGCTGAGTAACAAATTAATAATATGGTGTTTTTATTTGGGGGTCAGCTTTTTTGTTGTGTGTATTTGTTTCTTTAACTCTATAATCTTTGTAGAAAGATGAAAAATACTTCTGGTGAGAAAGCCATTGCAGAAAAATTTTATGTACAACATTTGAGTGACCTGTTCTTGAAAACTTTGTGAAATAAATTTTTAAAAGCCAGCCCTAAGTCCATTCACCTAAATTAATGTAATCAAACTGAAAAGTATTCCAAGCCTTCTCATAGATACTATATTTTACCCTAATAATACGTGTGGGGAAGAGGAAGAACTGATGCAGAGGCAGCTGAGTTACTGTATCTCCAAAATTCCCTTATAAAAATAAATGCAGCAATTAGGATAACAAAACCCAAAGCTCATGGAAAATGTCTTCAATAAAACTTTGTCCAAGAAATCTTTGAGATGCCAAAACACAAGCAGATGGTGACAAACCAACTGTAGCTACAGCATCCACAATATGTATGAGAGGAAATGGAGAAAGCAACAGGAAGAATCCCCAAATAGATAAAGGGCTCTCTTTATAAAGTTTGTCACGTCAATTTGAGAAGAGCAACTGAGCCTAGCAGGAGATTTCACTCTCTTTAATTTAAGGGTGAGAGCAAGGATACCGGCTGGGTGCGGTGGCTCATGCCTGTAATCCCAGCACTTTGGGAGGCCGAGGCAGACGGATCACGAGGTCAGGAGATCTAGACCATCCTGGCTAACACGGTGAAACCCCGTCTCTACTAAAAATACAAAAAAATTAGCCAGGGATGGTGGCGGGCTCCTGTAGTCCCAGCTACCCGGGAGGCTGAGGCAGGAGAATGGAGTGAACCCGGGGAGTAGGGCTTGCAGTGACAGAGCGAGACTCCTTCTCAAAAAAAAAAAAAAAAAAAAAAAAGAGGAGAGCAAGGATACCTCCACGAGAGCTGAAGTACCTGGAGCAGTCTGGGCTTTTAAACTCTCAAAGCAAAACAGTCATTTACAGTCCCACAGAGGGAAACGTCTGAGAAAGGAGCCTGATTGAGCAACACAGGGAAAAAAGAAGAAATAAGAACAGTAAAAATATTTGACTATTTAATGAAAACGACGGAAGAGACGGCTCTAGAGCCCTTACCTACTCCTTTCTTCCAAAAGTTTGAAAAAAATCATCTTCACAATTTAAAATGAGCAACTTTTTTTTTTTTACAGAGTCTCGGTCTGGGCTGAAGTGCAGTGGCGCGATCTTGGCTCACTACAAGCTCCGCCTCCCGGGTTCACGCCATTCTCCTGCCTCAGTGTCCCGAGCAGCTGGGACTACAGGCGCCCACAACCACGCCCGGCTAATTTTTTTGTATTTTTAGTAGAGACGGGGTTTCCGCATGTTAGCCAGGATGGGCTCCATCTCCTGACCTCGTGATCCGCCCGCCTCAGCCTCCCAAAGTGCTGGGATTACAGGCGAGAGCCACAGTGATCGGCAAGCAACATTTTAGATTGTGAACATTTGAGGTTAAATACCATACTAGGTTATTATAAAAATAAAACAAATACAGAGCAGAATAATTTTCTACAGTAAAAACAGCAATAAAAACATCCGAGAAAAGCACAGTTACACAACAGATTTTCAAAATCTAAACTAATATTTCAAAATAAGCTAAAACAAGTTAAGAAAAAGAATAGAGGCTACTAAAAACAATATAAATTTGAATGGGAAGAATTCAAAAGTAAGGCAATAAAATGCAGAAAATAAATAAAAAGAAAGGAAAAATTATTTCGGAAATGAAAACGGTACTAGAAAGAACACTAGAGCAAATAAACATAGAAACAAAATAAGTTCAAAAGATGAGGAAAAGGATTTAAAAGATTCAAGCAAAAGAGACAAATATAGAAATAAACTAACATACAAAATATGTATAACAGGCATTGCTGAAGAAGAAAATGAAAACAATGAAAGAGAATATATACTAAACAATATTAATCAAGAATAATTTATTGAAAAGTTTTGACTTAAAACTACATGCTGTAAAGGTAAGTCACATACCTGGAAAAATCAACCAAAAATGCCTAACACTAAGACGTATTCTAGCAGGTCTATCAAACTTTATAAAAGAGTAAAAAAGATTATTGAGGTTGGCATGCCAAAGAAAGAAAACAAGTCAACACCCAGGCATATTCTGGTAAACATATAAGGTTTGAAAAAATACATACTTTTGGACATCGAGGATAAAAATACTTAGTTACTTATAAGACTTTAAATAATCTGATTTTTACCAAATTTTTGACAATGCTTTGTAGCAGAAGCAATGGAGCAATAGGAAAGTAAATGTGAGCTAAAGTTTTATATCTATTCAGAACGGCAAGGATGAACAAACTTTTCTGAATGTGAAAAAAATGATATTAAGCACTAAACATATTTGCATGTGGAATTAAGACTACATAATTGTTACAAGGGAAAGAATATAGTGTATAATCACTGTGATCTAATAATGTAGGTGAAGTACAATAATCAAAAATGGGCAGATAGGGAGAAAATATGAAAGTAGAATAGTCTTGTTGATTGCCTTACACCTTTTAACCAGGGTAAAGGAATATTACTTCAAATGAGATGCTGAGGAAGAAAGAGAGGACACAAAGTAGTGGTTAATAGCTAGTTCCAATATTGCTAGTAGTAAGAAACTAATAGAAAATAACTAAATAAAAAAACTCAGAGTATCATATAAAGCTTTTTTTTTTACAGATGTAATTTATTTACTTCTTTATTTTTATTTTTATTTTTATTATACTTTAAGTTCTAGGGTACATGTGCAAAATGTACAGGTTTGTTACATATGTATACATGTGCCTTGTTGGTGTGCTCCACTCATCAACTCATCAGCACCCATCAAATTATCATTTACATCAGTTCTAACTCCCAGTGCCATCCCTCCCCCCTCCCCACTCCCCATAATAGGCCTGGTGTGTGATGTTCCCCTTCCCATGCCCAAGTGATCTCATTGATCAATTCCCACCTATGAGTGAGAACATGCGGTGTTTGGTTTTCTGTTCTTGCGATAGTTTGCTGAGAATGATGGTTTCCAACTGCATCCATGTCCCTACAAAGGACATGAACTCATCCTTTTTTATGGTTGCATAGTATTCCATGGTGCATATGTGCCACATTTTCTTAATCCAATCTGTCACTGATGGACATTTGGGTTGATTCCAAGTCTTTGCTATTGTGAATAGTGCCACAATAAACATACGTGTGCATGTGTCTTTATAGCAGCATGATTTATAATCCTTTGGGAATATACCCAGTAATGTGATGGCTGGGTCATATGGTATTTCTAGTTCTAGATCCTTGAGGAATTGCCATACTGTTTTTCACAATGGTTGAACTAGTTTACAATTCCACCAACAGTGTAAAAGTGTTCCTATTTCTCCACATCCTCTCCAGCACTGTTGTTTCCTGACTTTTTAGTGATTGCCATTCTAACTGGTGTGAGATGATATCTCATTGTGGTTCTGATTTGCATTTCTCTGATGGCCAGTGATGATGAGCATTTTTTGATGTGTCTGTTGGCTGTATGAATGTCTTCTTTTGAGAAATGTCTGTTCATATCCTTTGCCCACTTTTTGATGGGGTTGTTTGTTTTTTTCTTGTAAATTTCTTTGAGTTCTTTGTAGGTTCTGGATATTAGCCCTTTGTCAGATGAGTAGATTGCAAAAATTTTCTCCCATTCTGTAGGTTGCCTGTTCACTCTGATAGTAATTTCTTTTGCTGTGCAGAAGTTCTTTAGTTTAATTAGATCCCATTGGTCAATTTTGGCTTTTGTTGCCATGCTTTTGGCGTTTTAGACATGAAGTCCTTACCCATGCCTATGTCCTGAATGATATTACCTAGGTTTTCTTCTAGGGTTTTTATGGTATTAGGTCTAACATTTAAGTCTCTAATCCATCTTGAATTAATCTTCGTATAAGGAGTAAGGAAGGATCCAGTTTCAGCTTTCTGCTTATGGCTAGCCAATTTTCCCAGCACCATTTATTAAATAGGGAATCCTTTCCTCATTTCTTGTTTTTCTCAGGTTTGTCAAAGATCAGATGGCTGTAGATGTGTGGTATTATTTCTGAGGGCTCTGTTCTGTTCCATTGGTCTAAAACTCTCTTTTGGTACTAGTACCATGCTGTTTTGGTTACTGTAGCCTTGTAGTATAGTTTGAAGTCAGGTATCATGATGCCTCCAGCTTTGTTCTTTTGACTTAGGACTGTCTTGGTAATGCAGGCTGTTATTTGGTTCCATATGAACTTTAAAGCAGTTTTTTCCAATTCTGTGAAGAAACTCATTGGTAGCTTGATGGGGATGGCATTGAATCTATAAATTACCTTGGGCAGTATGGCCATTTTCACGATATTGATTCTTCCTATCCATGAGCATGGTATGTTCTTCCATTTGTTTGTGTCCTCTTTTATTTCACTGAGCAGTGGTTTGTAGTTCTCCTTGAAGAGGTCCTTGACATCCCTTGCAAGTTGGATTCCTAGGTATTTTATTCTCTTTGAAGCAATTGTGAATGGAAGTTCATTCATGATTTGGCTCTCTGTCTGTTACTGGTGTATAAGAATGCTTGTGATTTTTGCACATTAATTTTGTATCCTGAGACTTTGCTGAAGTTGCTTATCAGCTTAAGGAGCTTTTGGGCTGAGACAATGGGGTTTTCTAAATATACAATCATGTCATCTGCAAACAGGGACAATTTGACTTCTTCTTTTCCTAACTGGATACCCTTGATTTCTTTCTCTTGCCTGATTGCCCTAGCCAGAACTTCTAACACTATGTTGAATAGGAGTGGTGAGAGAGGGCATCCCTGTCTTGTGCCAGTTTTCAAAGGGAATGCTTCCAGTTTTTGCCCATTCAGTATGATCTTGGCTGTGGGTTTGTCATAAATAGCTCTTATTATTTTGAGCTACATTCCATCAATACCGAATTTATTGAGCGTTTTTAGTATGAAGGGCTGTTGAATTTTGTCAAAGGCCTTTTCTGCATCTATTGAGATAATCATGTGGTTTTTGTCTTTGATCCTGTTTATATGCTGGATTACATTTATTGATTTGCATATGTTGAAACAGCCTTGCATCCCAGGGATGAAGCCCACTTGATCATGGTGGATAAGCTTTTTGATGTGCTGCTGGATTCGGTTTGCCAGTATTTTATTGAGGACTTTTGCATTGATGTTCATCAGGGATATTGGTCTAAAATTCTCTTTTTTTGTTGTGTCTCTGCCAGGCTTGGTATCAGGATGATGTTGGCCTTATAAAATGAGTTAGGGTGAATTCTCTCTTTTTCTATTTATTGAAATTGTTTCAGAAGGAATGGTACCAGCTCCTCTTTGTACCTCTGGTAGAATTTGGCTGTGAATCCGTCTGGTCCTGGACATTTTTTGGTTGGTAGGCTATTAATTATTGCCTCAATTTCAGAGCCTACTATTGGTCTATTCAGGGATTCAGCTTCTTCCTGGTTTAGTCTTGGGAGAATGTAAGTGTCCAGGAAATTATCCGTTTCTTCTAGATTTTCTAGTTTATTTGCGTAGAGGTGTTTATAGTATTCTCTGATGGTAGTTTGTATTTCTGTGGGGTCAGTGGTGATATCCCCTTTATCATTTTTTATTGCATCTATTTGATTCTTCTCTCTTTTCTTCTTTATTAGTCTTGCTAGTGGTCTCTCAATTCTGTTGATCTTTTCAAAAAACCAACTCCTGGATTCATTGATTTTTTGGAGGGTTTTTTGTGTCTCTATCTCCCTTAGTTCTGCTCTGATCTTAGTTATTTCTTGTCTTCTGCTAGCTTTTGAATGTGTTTGCTCTTGCTTCTCTAGTTCTTTTAATTGTGATATTAGAGTGTCAATTTTAGATCTTTCCAGCCTTCTCTTGTGGGCATTTAGTGCTATAAATTTCCCTCTACACACTGCTATAAATGTGTCCCAGAAATTCTAGCATGTTGTGTCTTTGTTCTCATTGGTTTCAAAGAACATCTTTATTTCTGCCTTCATTTCGTTATGTACCTAGTAGTCATTCAAGAGCAGGTTATTCAGTTTCCATGTAGTTGAGTGGTTTTGATTGAGTTTCTTAGTCCTGAGTTCTAGTTTGATTGCACTGTGGTCTGAGAGACAGTTTGTTATAATTTCTGTTCTTTTACATTTGCTGAGGAGTGCTTTACTTCCAATTATGTGGTCAATTTTGGAATAAGTGCGATGTGGTGCTGAGAAGAATGTATATTCTGTTGATTTGGGGTGGAGAGTTCTACAGATGTCTATTAGGTCTGCTTGCTGCAGGGATGATTTCAATTCCTGGATATCCTTGTTAACTTTCTGTCTTGTTGATCTGTCTAATGTTGACAGTGGGGTGTTGAAGTCTCCCATTATTATTGTATGGGAGTCTAAGTCTCTTTGTACATCTCTAAGGACTTGCTTTATGAATCTGGGTGCTCCTGTATTGGGTGCATATATATTTAGGATAGTTAGCTCTTCCTGTTGAATTGATCCCTTTACCATTATGTAATGGCCTTCTTTGTCTCTTTTGATCTTTGATGGTTTAAAGTCTGTTTTATCAGAGACTAGGATTGCAACCCCTGCTTTTTTTTGTTCTCCATTTGCTTGGTAGATCTTCCTTCATCCCTTTATTTTGAGCCTATGTATGTCTCTGCATGTGAGATGGGTCTCCTAAATACAGCAGACTGATGGGTCTTGACTCTTTATCCAGTTTGCCAATCTGTGTCTTTTAATTGGAGCATTTAGTCCATTTACATTTAAGGTTAATATTGTTATGTGTGAACTTGATCCTGCCATTATGATAATAACTGGTTATTTTGCTCGTTAGTTGATGCAGTTTCTTCCTAGCCTCGATGGTCTTTACATTTTGGCATGTCTTTGTAATGGCTGGTACCGGTTGTTCCTTTCCATGTTTAGTGCTTCCTTCAGGGTCTCTTGTAAGGCAGGCCTGGTGGTGACAAAATCTCTAAGCATTTGCTTATCTGTAAAGGATTTTATTTCTCCTTCACTTATGAAACTTAGTTTGGCTGGATATGAAATTCTGGGTTTAAAATTCTTTTCTTTAAGAATGTTGAATATTGGCCCCCACTCTCTTCTGGCTTGTAGAGTTTCTGCCGAGAGATCTGCTGTTAGTCTGATGGGCTTCCCTTTGTGGGTAACCCAACCTTTCTCTCTGGCTGCCCTTAAGATTTTTTCCTTCATTTCAACTTTGGTGAATCTGGCAATTATGTGTCTTGGAGTTGCTCTTCTGGAGGAGTATCTTTGTGGCGTTCTCTGTATTTCCTGAATTTGAATGTTGGCCTGCTCTACTAGGTTGGGGAAGTTCTCCTGGATGATATCCTGAAGAGTGTTTTCCAACTTGGTCCCATTTTCCCCCTCACTTTCAGGCACCCCAATCAGACGTAGATTTGGTCTTTTTACATAATCCCATACTTCTTGCAGGCTTTGTTCATTTCTTTTTCTTCTTTTTTCTTTTGGTTTCTCTTCTCGCTTCATTTCATTCATTTGATCCTCAATCGCTGATACTCTTTCTTCCAGTTGATCGAGTCGGTTACTGAAGCTTGTGCATTTGTCACGTATTTCTCGTGTCATGGTTTTCATCTCTGTCATTTCGTTTATGACCTTCTCTGCATTAATTAGTCTAGCTGTCAATTCTTCCACTCTTTTTTCAAGATTTTTAGTTTCTTTGCGCTGGGTACATAATTCCTCCTTTAGCTCTGAGAAGTTTGATGGACTGAAGTCTTCTTCTCTCATCTGGTCAAAGTCATTCTCCATCCAGCTTTGATCCGTTGCCGGTGATGAACTGCGTTCCTTTGCAGGGAGAGATGCGCTCTTATTTTTTGAATTTCCAGCTTTTCTGCCCTGCTTTTTCCCCATCTTTGTGGTTTTATCTGCCTCTGGTCTTTGATGATGGTGATGTACTGATGGGGTTTTGGTGTGGGTGTCCTTCCTGTTTGTTAGTTTTCCTTCTAACAGTCAGGACCCTCAGCTGTAGGTCTGTTGGAGATTGCTTGAGGTCCACTCCAGACCCTGTTTGCCTGGGTATCAGCAGCAGAGGCTGCAGAAGATGGAATATTGCTGAACAGTGAGTGTACCTGTCTGATTCTTGCTTTGGAAGCTTCCTCTCAGGGGTGTACTCCACCGTGTGAGGTGTGGGGTGTCGGTCTGCCCCTAGTGGGGGATGTCTCCCAGTTAGGCTACTCAGGGGTCAGGGACCCACTTGAGCAGGCAGTCTGTCCCTTCTCAGATCTCAGCCTCCATGTTGGGAGATCCACTGCTCTCTTCAAAGCTGTCAGACAGAGTCATTTGCATCTGCAGATGTTTCTGCTGCTTTTTCTTTTTGTTGTTGTTTAGCCATGCCCTGTCCCCAGAGGTGGAGTCTACAGAGAAAAGCAGGCCTCCTTGAGCTGCTGTGAGCTCCACCCAGTTCGAGCTTCCCAGCGGCTTTGTTTACCTACTTAAGCCTCAGCAATGGCAGGCGCCCCTCCCCCAGCCTCGCTGCTGCCTTGTGGTTAGATCGCAGCCTGCTGTGCTAGCAATGAGGGAGGCTCCGTGGGCATGGGACCCTCCTGGCCAGGTGTGGGATATAATCTCCTGGTGTGTCCGTTTCCTAAGACCCTTGGTAAAGCACAGTATTGGGGTGGGAGTTACCCGATTTTCCAGGTGTTGTGTGTCTCAGTTCCCCTGGCTAGGAAAAGGGATTCCCTTCCCCCTTGTGCTTCCCAGGTGAGGCGATGCCTCACCCTGCTTCAGCTCTAGGTGGTCAGGCTGCAGCAGCTGACCAGCACCGATTGTCCGGCACTCTCTAGTGAGATGAACCCAGTACCTCAGTTGAAAATGCAGAAATCACCTGTCTTCTGTGTGGCTTGTGCTGGGAGCTGGAGACTGGAGCTGTTCCTATTCAGCCATCTTGCTCCGCCTACCTCAACTTTTTATATGTTATACAGGAGTAGAGATAAAATAGAGTGAAGAGAACAGAAAAAGACGTTTTACTTCTTTGAATATATCTTCTTAAGTTTTGAGTTTGGAACTATGATAACATTTTACCCAAATAATATTAGCAATATTAAAATTATAAATCAATCTATTCAAGTAAAAGGAAAATAAATGAACCTAAATTTGTATTCAGTTGGATGAACTATTCCAGGACAGTTTAAAGCACACCAATTCAGCTACACGTCTTTAGTAAAATATATCCTAAAGGGGAGAAAAAGTGCAAATCACATTTTAAACTGTTTTCATTAATCATTATTTGTGGTTGTGTTGCATTGAGACCATTGCTTCTGTGTATTAGAGGATAAAGCAAGTGAGTAATGGTGGGACATTCTATTATTTCCAGCATGATCAAGAACTGTAATTCCTGCCATGGGATAAAGGAAATATAGATCTATATTTAATCTAGTTAAAAGCCAAGTAAAATCCCTGCTATCCTTACTTTGAAACTTATGGAATTATTGGAATACGCATGATGTATTTTACCTTTAAAATATGTCCTACCTCTGTTCACTGATTCAAAAACAGTGTCCAAACCAGTAGTAATATGCATTTCTATTGCTCAGATTGTAGTGTCTATATACCATATTACACTAAGAGGAACCAGAACTTCTCAGATAACTGGCTCCTTCATTTATTTATTAATTTTATTCTTCATAAGTTTTTTATAGAGATGGGGTTTCACTATGTGGTCCAGGCTGGTCTGGAACTCATGACCTCAAGTGATCTTTCCACCTCAATCTCCCAAAGTATTGTGAGTACAGGGGTGAGCCACAATGCCTGGCCTACCTGATTCATTTCTATATGCATCTGGGACATTTTGGCAAACCAGAGAAAACTATCAAAGACTATTAAGTTGGAGTCAGATTAACTCAAGAGTCAATTTGTAAAGTCTCCCACTATCAAACATGGGGAAATTTCAACATCAAGTGAAATTTTAAAACTGCAATGAATTGAAACATACAAATATGTTTCAACTATTGTTTTAAATAATAGCAAAATTTTTTGAAGATGCCATTGGTCAACATACTGACAATTCAAATCATCATTTGAAGTGGAAATTATGGAAATGAACTAAGAAAAAAAGGAAAGAATCAGGCATTCATGCTATAACTTTCTCAGACACTTAACCAAATCAAGATAAAGGGCAGCTTCTTTTTATAGAAATACTCTGGTTAATAAAATGAAGAAGGAATAGTAAAATACCTAAATAAATCAATAATTGATCTAGATGGTAATATCAAGGACTGGCTTAACAACTAGACACTGTGTGCCTCCTAATGGAAAAAGACAACATCAGTTACAAAACAGTCATGCTGATAACATGACACACAATCCGATTAAGCTCCTAGGTCAAACTACCAATTTTCAGAAAATAAAAAATAAATTCCACCAACAGGAAGCAACTAGCAAAACCTAGAGTGTAGAAAATTCCCTAGAAAAAAATGATCTGGTTTCTTCAACATATAAATTGCAAAATAAATAAATAACATTTTATATATATGAGACAGGGGAATAGAGAAAGGGGAGCAGTAGAAAGGAGCAAACCTAAATATTTAGACATTTAAAAGCCGTTAAATCAGTCATAACATCTGAATTTTATTTGGAATCTGAAGAAATATATATATTACTAAAACAAATTCAAACATTTTTTCAAAAATTAAAAATTTGAACACTGATAGATATTTGATGACATCAAGGAATTATTGCTTTTTTAAAAATTATAATTTTATGTTTACTTTTCAAAATAACCCTTAAGTTTTGAATATACATACTGATTTATAATCATGCACCAAATAACTACATTTAGGTCACTGACAGGCTGTCTATATGATAGCGGCCCTATATGATTATAATACAGCATTTTTACAGTACCTTGTCTATGTTTATATATGTATAGCTACACAAATACTTACCATTGAGTTACAATTATCTCTAGAGTTTAGTACAGTAACACGGCTGTGCAGGTTTGGAACTTAAGAGCAACAGGCTGTACCACATAGCCTAGGTGTGTAGTAGACTATGCCATCTAGGTTTGTGTCAGTGCACTCTATGATGTTCACACAACGATGAAATCACCTAATTACACATTTCTCAGAACATAACCCTGTCATTGAGTAATGCATGATTGTATTTACAAATTAAGTAACAGGATGCCTGAGATTAGCTTCAAAATTCAATTCAATATTGAGGGAGTGAGTCAGTGAGAATAAAACTAGATTAGCTATAATTGACAGTTGTTCAGTTTGGGTAATGATTCATGGAGGTTCATCATACTATTCCACCTACATTTGCATTTGTTTTAAATTTTCCATAATAAAAAAATTTGGGAAAAATGAGAAAGAGAAGAGAAAAAGTAAGGACAAAAATTACACTTTAGGATGACTAATTAAAAATAAATTTGCTTGAACTGGATATATCATAATGAAGCAAAAACATATATTTCACTGCATATAGTTATCAAATAAAGTACTATATCATCTGGCCTTCAATATGAAGAATAATTATTTTATATAAGCTTTATCACATAAGAAAGTATCACATCCCCCTGGCTACAGCATTTGGTTGGGAATGAGCACAAGATTCAAACAGACAAAAAATCAGACAGAATTGTTGCAACTGGAAGGCTACTTCCTTTCCTTGCTACCCACGAGCTATACATGGAAGTTGGTGTATATATCCTAGAACTGCTGAAGACCACCATGCAGAAACAACCTGAATGAGAGTTAGTGCAACCCGGAAGAGAGCAGATCCATGATAGTAAGGGACCCAGGTCTGATGCTGTCATGTAACCCTATCCCCAGAATGATCAAGCTATAATTAAACCAGGGTACCTTTAATTTTTTACAAAATAATATTTGTATTATGTTTTAGATGTTAAAAATTATCTTTATTATTAAATCCCAATAGAGTTTGATGAACTCTGTTTTAGCATTGCTGGAGAAATAAGGAAATGTGAACCAGAAGATGGTACATTTCCATATATTCCCAAATGCATACTCATTTTACACACAGAATTTAGATAAATCATAGTTATGGACCTGAGAGAAGGATTTTGTATCCAGCTCTCTTGTTCTGCCCCAGTCAGCATTTTACCACAAACCTAGATTAAGATACAAATGACATACTTATCGACTTTCACATGCACAAATCTGGGAGTCAGCAAAAATTATATAACTTTAAAAATGAAGATTTAGAGATAATACACTATCTAGAAAATGAGCTGCAATTGATGAGATTTTGTTTTATACGTAGAAATGAATAGCTTTACACAAAAACTAAGAGTTAATTGCATAAAAGCAGACAAAGAAAAAGAGTCGAACAAATCATGGATAAAAGCCTGGGATTTCAACTGGGTGCAAACTCAACTTGTCTATCACCAAGAGGAAAAAAAGACAAGTATAAGCAATTTTAACAGGAGTAAAATCTACACATCAGCCAAAGTAATAATTCAAATATGTTTTCCCCTTGCCAGAGAAAATATAGGTCTTGTGTTCAGTTGTTATTTAAGAAAGAAATTTTTAGAAGTGGAAGACTGTATAAGAGTGAAAAGACAATTATCAAAAAAGCATATAATGGTTAATGATCTGAGACTGTTTAGCCTGAGGAAAATCAGTCTACGGCCACTCTCTTATTTAGTGGAAGAAATGAAGACATATAAAAGAGGCATTAAATTGATTCTATGTAGATCCAGAACTGAGGCTCAACGATGGAAATTAGAGAGATATAGGTTTGAGCTTAAGAAGAAAAATGGTTTTCTAATGATCAGAGCTGTCTGAAACAGAAGCTTTATGGAAACACTATACTCAGTAATCACTACAAATACTCATGATAATCACCACTTTGGCGTTTAGACGCCTCCCCGTTAAAAGGGAGTGGGAAGTTGAGCTAACTGACCCTTAAGGCTGTTTACAATTTTATTTATTAATTATACTAATAATCAAATATATTAGATTTATTATCACATATTTTATAAATCTTATCTATAGAAGTGCATATTTCATATTGTCTATTTCTTAAAAATCATTGAACCACCTGAAGAACAACAACAACAGAAACTCTGTCTCTTGTACTTGCCTCTAGTTGACTCATATTTTCGCCCATTCTATCTTTCAGTCTAACCAATTCAGCTAATCCACCAAGCATGCTACTATCATACACTTAATAACATTTAATGTGCTGGCCAAAGTCTCCATTAAACTCTTACATTTTGTGAATCAGCAGCTCTCTAATTGATTTAAGTTGGTTCTTCCTTTCTCTACTGATTGCCAAGCAAATCATAAGAGATATCTAAATATATTCTGTTGAGCATAAATAATCTAAAACCATGTAACCTTTTCACAGCAAAAACCAAGTTAAGCTTCCTTAGATTCAGGGAATCTTATACTCTTAAAACTTGAATTTGTGACTGATTGTATAAAATGGAATAAAAATAACATACTTATCTTTGACCCATTTAATCTAAGTATCTACTTATAAATTACACCATAGTATATTTTGCCAAATTTAGATGTTTAAGATATAACCCCAAGCAGCCCTAGTTTCTATCATTCTAAATGAATGATTCATAAATCAACAAATACAATTATTTATTAAATTTTTATTAACTGGCTATATGTCACAGCTTGTGCTAAGCCCTGGAAATAAGAGATAAACACAAACAATAACGATGTCTGTCCTCGTGATGGAGCTTATGATCCAATTGAACAGATAGACATCACATATTACAGCTTAATCAAACCTAAAAGTTAATTTATGATAACTGCTACAAACGAGAGCTATAGGTTGCTATAAGAGTGTATTAATAATGGGATTTGACCTGGTCAAGTTCTGGGATTGTATTCCAGAAGTGATACTAGAGCCTCTCTAAAGAATAAATAAAAGTTTCCCAAAACAACACCAACAAAATTTTTTAAATCACTCCATATATAAAACATTGCAAAAGTTTAAGAGACTACAAGAGGTCTGTGTGGTTAGAACTGAGACGGGCACATTTTAACAACAACAATGAAGACTGAAGTGAGATAAGCCTGAAAAAAAATAATTAAGAGTAAATCCACACATGCCCTTCAAAGCAGTGAGTAGTAAATATGATTGGGATATGATTTGCGTTTGGAAGTGTCACGGATCCTTTGGCAAAAGGGGAGAGGTACGGTGATGCAAAATGGAAGCCAGTAAGTTAGTTATGAGGCCATTCTATTAGTCTACTCAAAAGAAAGGAATCTTAGGTTGGTTTGACCATGGAACTCATGAAATTGGTTGTATTTAAGAGATTACTTAGAAGGTAAAAGTGATAGGATTTGAATAGATTTCAAGTATGTTGTTTGCCTGACAACTATATTTAAATAAATTGAGTTGTCTAGTGCCTATTCATCCAGATTATTCTGTGATTTTGTGGTCTGTATCAGTCATTGTTCTCCAGAGAAGCAGGAGCAATAGGACATACATATAGAGAGATTCATTTTAGAGTTCATATGAACTTTTCATGAATGTCTTAGTTCTAATAAATTAAACTAAAACATTAGTTTATTTTAGCCCTAGGTTTCCCAGGATTGAGAAAACACACGTACAATTTTCATCTCTCCTCACGGCATAGGTCCTCCTCTTCAAGCAATTATACCTTTCTTAGATTTGCTAGAATAATTCAGATATGAAAGTCAAGGAAAACTGTATTATGTTAACTTTGATTCATGTATTGATCTGAGATTAGTTTAACATTACCAAGACACAGAGCTACACAATACCAATCTGCCCAACTTCTCAGCACACCTGCTAGGAATAGTAAATGTGGAGGCTTTATTGAAAACTCCTGAGAGATTTATTGACAGTTTTCCATAGGATTAATCATGCCAAATACCTGAAGGAACTCACTTTAACAGTCCTAGAACCAGAGAAATAATTTCTCCAAGATATTTTGGTTTATTGACTTCCTCAGCTCTTACCCTATATGAATTAGTTGGGCATAAGTAACACCACCCACATCAGAGTAACTTCTATGTGTGAGGGTACGTGTGTGAGCATAAGTACACATTTGATGTCAATCTTTGTCAAAAAATTTAAGTTGTAATGGAACATATTTTCTGGTTTCTCTTTTTCCAAGTGTTTATTTACACATTATGGCCTCCAGCACACCTCTTCTGTTCCCTCATCAATGCATAATGCAGGCAACCACAGTGTGAGATTAGCATGTCCTTTCCCCTGATATTTCTGTAAGAAAAGCAGAATATGAATCTGTAGGATAAATGTGATATGTTTTCCTGTGGTATCAACTTTACTACAAGATTTGGAGGAAAAATGAATGTTATCAAATAACTGGTGAGAATTTTAAAACACAATTTTTGTCTCTTCCTGGGACTCTTGTTACCCTTATCTACTACTTCTACTCATTCCCTCTCTATCTCTCTCTCTGACTTTAATTTTTACTGCTTTTATTCTTTCCTGCCACCTACTAAGAAATCTCCTCACACTAAACTTCTAGCTCACTGATTCATTCGTCAGCTATATTTACCCTGCTGTTTACATCAGCTATTGTGTTAATTTCCACTACTATTTTTCAGACCTACTATTTCTGCTTGATTTCTTGTATGACATTTTCTGCTTCTGAGTCTTCTATAGTTCATTAAGCATATTATTTTGCTTATTGAAAATTCTTGGTTAATAAGTTCCAATAATTCTGCTTTGTGCTATATATAATCTATTGTCTTTCCTTTTTGTAGTTCAACTTCTAAAATGTCTAATTATTTTGGTAATTGGGGTTGTGTTCCCATGAGTAGATCAGCTATTACGTCAAGTAATGTGTAAGGGCCTAAGTCTTAGTTTGTGTTTGTGGTGAGTTGCAAAAGAAGTGAAGGAATGAGCCTTGGGGAAGATTTCATCATAGGCTGCATTTACTGCTCCCATTCGCTGCCACTTTTACTAAATAGGGATTCATTTTCAAACCTCTGGTAAAAAGAAAATAGCAGTGGATAAGGTAGTCACTCTAGTAATTATCCAGCAGCCCTGAGGACCTGGAGGAGAGTGAGATGCAGGAGTGAATGTCATAGAGTAGCCAGTCAGCCATGCCATTGGTCATCTACTACTTTACCCCAGCAGATTTCTTTATATTGCTTGATATTGTCTTCCAAGACCAGATATTGTCTTCCAAGCCTGAGTTGTTGTTGAGATGATGGAGTCAGCAATTATTGTCCAACTCAGTATGGAGAAAAAGCAAGAGCATAATTTCAAAAGCACCCCCATCCATCTTCCACTGCTGTGTCTGGCTGACCTCTACTCTAAGCTACTGAAACCCCCATCCCTTTCCCCTATATGTCAGCTCAAGGTTTCTTGTTATTTTTGTGTTAGTTTCCAGATTTGAACTTCCCTAGGGAAGGAGCTAACAGTTTTTGCTACATCACTTTTTTGAGGAACCAAAATTCAAAATATAATTTACCTCTTGAAGCAAATATTATTATGGAATAGAATGCAAGGTTCACATGAACATATCAGATATAATAAAAAGCAAAGACACATTTTGTTTTGAACAGACTTTTTCAAAATATGCCCCTCAACTCTCAGGTTGTACCTGTTCAATCTACTCTGCCATTATAATTCTTCTCTGAGAAAGTCTCAAAAGTGCTAGCTTCAGTGATTAGTAAAATGATGTTTTGTTAAAACCCTCTCCATGAGTACAACAACGAATGAGACCTACTGGTCTGTAACTCCTGTGTCCCCAGGGAACCTTTTTCACTCATGATTGGGAGTTGCCTTAACAATCACGCAGCAGACTGGCCTGTTTATGGAAGCTTGCATATTTATGCCAATGAATCCACAATTTTACCCCTGAGTACCTTTAAAACTCACTCTACACATCATTAACAACAGAGAGCCTAGGGAACCTGAGAGATGCTGGAGCCACAGCACTAGAGAGGAGGAAGAGAAAGTAGATTCCCTTACTCCACGCACTAGGACCTGGACAAAGTCATGAGCCAGATATGCAATAGGTCTCAAGTATATAGACCTATATAGAGCAGAGTAAGAAGCATTCTAAAGTCCAGAAGGCCAGTGGCTATGTACACAGGGAGACAGTGTGAAAATGGTTTCAAAGGTAGGAAAAAAATAGGGATACAGCACAAAGCAGAAGGAAAAGCAAGGCCCTGGCTGGGATATGGAAGCACTGATCAGCTGCCTTCATGTTCCTCTCACCTAGGTATGAGCCAGTCTGTAGGGAACCTGACCATGGGGAGATGCTTGCAAACAGCTGCCATGTTGGGCAGTGAGTATAACATTAGGTGAAACAAAGGCATTTTCTTGACAAAAATAAAAACTGGATGTATGATAGCAATTGCAGTTATTTATCTTGATCTAGTTTTTCAATTACTTACAGAACATACCTAGCATTTACTGGCATTTGATCTAGTATCTCTGATCTGTCTTTGTTAAAAGATCATTTGGAAGTGGAGATTCCTTTAAGGTCTTTCTCAGAAAACGCTCAAGCAAATAATTCATTTATTCTTCCTGCCCTCTCCCTTTCACTCTCAAGCACATCCTTCGCACCACCACTGCCAAGTGTTTTTCTTTTTGAGATGGAATTTTGCTTTTGTTGCCCAGGCTGGAGTGCAGTGGCACGATCTCAGCTCAAGAGCTCAAGCAATTCTCCTGCCTCAGCCTCCTGAGTAGCTGGGATTACAGGCATGCATCAGCACACCCAGCTAACTTTTTGTACTTTTAGTAGAGATGAGGTTTCATCATGTTGACCAGGCTGGTCTCAAACTCCTGACCTCAGGTGATCCACCTGCCTCTGCCTCCCCAGGTGTAGGGATTACAGGCATGAGCCACCGAGCCCGGCCGTGCCAAGTGTTTTTCTATTTGGTTCTGTGCCTTTGATGTGCTTAAAGAAATTACTACTGGCATTAGAACGTCTTACAGGTTTTCCTCAAATTATTTTTTCAGTCTGCCTAATGTTTACTATGCCCTTGAGCTGCCAGAATTCTGGACTACCCTGTTCTCATGCCTTATCTGATCTTCTCCTTTCTGAAAAGATAATTTTCCTCTTTGCAGGGATCCTTTTTAAAAACTTGACTTTCAGTCTTCCACTGAGTTATTTGCTTTCAATTTTATTACTTTCACAGTGTCTCTAACATCTTATTTTGTTACTTTTCACTCTCAAATTTCAATGTTAGGATGCATGTCTCTTTCCTTGTTTATTTTCTGTTGACCATATGATCATTGTGTTGAATTTTGGTACTTCTACAGATAAATAATATACAAATTTTTGTTACTTGTAAGAGTCAATTGAGATTTTCTTTGTAAATTGTAAGATGGCCTAGTCCAGAAAGTAGACAGACCTCATACATAGACCTTGTTTCAACTTAGTATTTCATCCTGGGTCAATCTCCATCAGGTGGATAATTGAAATATTCTGGGTTATTATTCCCTCTAATTTGGTTACCAAATCTCAATTAACATTTTTTTTAAGTTTCTATCTTAAATATAAGATGTATAGTCTATTGCTTTTATATATTTTTCACTTTGTTGAGGATTGTTTGCTGATCAAGCCTTACATACAACATTGCTTCCTCCTCTTGTCCTATTAATCATCCTATACTATTGCAGTATTTTTTAATTCTGGAAGCCCCACATTTACCCAACAATGATAAATCGAGTAGTCACTATGTGCCAGGCACTATGCCAGGCTCAGAGAGGACCTGGCAGTTACCAAGGAAGAGATCATTCCAACCTTATGAAGCTGAGAAGCCCTCGAGGTTTTCAATCACTGTCAAACTCAATTTTAATAGAGGGATCTATAAATCATAAAGTAGTTTTATTACTTTAAAATTATCTTTGCTATTTGATATTGTCAGTTGGTTATTTTGTCATTTTTTTCTTCAAATAGGGCACTGATGAATCTGCATAGATAATGGTAGGAAGAGGAGATGAGGCATAGTCAAATTCTTATGAAATCCTATATGCTACACAATAGCGTTCACTTAGATTTTAGTTTAAGAGAAAAAAAAATTGTTCTGTAGCTTCTGGTCCAAAATCTTGATAATAACCCTTGAGGCAGCCTCTGTCATGTCCCACTAAAATATCTACGGAAACCATAAGCAAGAGAAAATACTCGAAACACCAAAAAAGCTAAAACTGATACTTTAAAAAAGTTATCTGTATCTAAGAGAAACCTCTGTTAAAAATCCATGATTTATCTTTATTTCAACAGAGCCACCACACCCATTTAAGCTAAATCACAATGACACATTGCTCAATCTACACTTTCTTACCTCTAACTCAGAATCCCTCATACTAGCAGCTGATACCATTTTTTAAAATTGTGGTAAACAAACACATATCATAAAATTTATGTGTTTAACCCTTTTTAAGTGTACAGGTTAGTAGTATTTCAGTATCATTAAGTTGGTATGAAACGTATCTCCAGAATTTTCTCATCTTGTAGAACCAAAACCCTATAGCCATTAAGCAAAAATGTGCCTTGTTCCTTTCTCCCTATTCCTGCTCATCACTGATATGCTTTCTAGTTATATGAACTTGACTACATTAGATATTTCATATGAATGAATTATTTCACTTACCATAGTATCCTCAAGTTTATTCATGTTGTAGCATGTGACAGGATTCCCTTCCTTTTTTAAGATTGCACAATAATCCATTGTATGTGTGTGTGTGTGTGTGTGTGTGTGTGTATCACATTTTTTAATCTATGTATATATCAGTGGAGATTTGGGTTGCCTTAACCTCTTGGTTATTATGAATTGTGCTCCTACAGTTATGAGTAGGCAAAGACACTGCTTCCATTTTGGGGGGATGTATACCAAGAAGTAGTATTGCTGGATCACATAAGAGTTCTATTTTTTTTATTTTTTTTACTACTGTACTGTTTCCATAGTAGTTGCACCATTTTACAATCCCACCAACACTGCTGAAGGTTTCCAAGTTTCTCAAATTCTTGCCAACATTTATTATTTTCTGCTTTTTATCTTTGATAGTAACAACCTGATATGGATTGGCTCTGGTTCCCATCCAAATCTCATCTTGAATTGTAACCCCCATGTGTTGAGGGAGGGACCCAGTGGAAGGTGATTGGATCATGGGGGCAGTTTCCCCCTTATTGTTCTCATGACAGTGAGTTAGTTCTCAGGGAATCTGATAGTATTAAAGTGGGGCACTTCCACTCTTGCTATTTCTCTCTCTCCTGCTACTATGTAAAACATGCCTTGCTCCCCCTTTGCCTTCTACCATCATTGTAAGTTTCCTGAGGCCTCCTCAGCCATGCAGAACTGTGAGGCAATTAAACCTCTTTTGTTTATAAATTACCCAGTCTCAGTTTATAAATTACACAGTTTCTTTATAGTAGTGTGAAAAGGAACTAATAGACTACCCTAGTGGGTGTGAAGTTATATTTATTATATTTTATTGTGATTTTTGGTTTGTATTTCTCTGGTGATTAGTGACGAGCATCTTTTTATATGCTTCTTGGCCATTTGTATAT
Organism: Trachypithecus francoisi; assembly: GCF_009764315.1. NCBI lineage: Eukaryota > Metazoa > Chordata > Mammalia > Primates > Cercopithecidae > Trachypithecus > Trachypithecus francoisi. The sequence continues at coordinate 70,606,201 of NW_022681453.1, read as the reverse complement.
CATCTTTGGAGAAATGTACACTCAAGTCTTTTGCCCATTTTAAAATTAGAGCATTTGATCTTTGTTATTGAGTTGTAGGAGTTATTTATATATTCTAGATATTAACTCCTCATCAGACATATTATTTTTAAATATTTTCTCCCATTACATAGGTTGCCTTTTCACTATGTTGCTTGTGGCCTTTGATAGAGAAAAAATTTTAATTTTGATGTAGCCTCATTTGTATATTTCTGCTTTTGATGCCTGCACTTTTTTGTGTGTCATATCTAAGAAGTCATTGCCAAATTGAATGTCATGAAGTTTTTTTCCTATATTTTCTTTTAGAAATTGTATAGCTTTGGGTCTTATGTTTAAGTATGTAATCCATTTGGAGCTAATTTTTGTGTATGGTGTAAGATAAGGATCCACCCTCATCCTTTGCATGTGAATATTCAGTTTTCCCAACACCGTTTACTGAACAGACTCATTTCCCCATTGAATAGCATAGATACCCTTGGTGATGATCATTGAACCACATATACTAGAGCTTATTTCTGAACTCTATTCTAATCCACTGGTGAATATGTCTGCATTCATGTCAGTACCACATAGCTTCACTTACTGTAACTTTGTAATGTGTTTCGAATTCAGGAAGTATGAGTCATCTGACTTTATTCTTATAAATTATTTTGGCTATTGACAGCCTCTTGATATATAAATTTTAGAAAAATTTTTTTCTATTTCTGTAAAAAAATATAATTAGGATTTTAAAAGAGATTTTGTTGAATCTGTTGATTGCTTTCAGCAATATTAATTTTTTTTTTTTTTTTTTTTTTGAGACGGAGTCTCGTTCTGTCGCCCAGGCTGGAGTGCAGTGGCTGGATCTCAGCTCACTGCAAGCTCCGCCTCCCGGGTTCACGCCATTCTCCTGCCTCAGCCTCCCGAGTAGCTGGGACTACAGGCGCCCGCCACCTCGCCCGGCTAGTTTTTTGTATTTTTTTAGTAGAGACGGGGTTTCACCGTGTTAGCCAGGATGGTCTCGATCTCCTGACCTCGTGATCCGCCCGCCTCGGCCTCCCAAAGTGCTGGGATTACAGGCTTGAGCCACCGCGCCCGGCCAATATTAATGTTTTTTTAAAATGTTGTCTTCCAGTTCATCAACATGGGATGTATTTCCATTTATTCATGTTTTCTTTGACTACAGCAATGTTTTGTAGTTTCAGTCTGCAAGTTTTTACCTCTTTGGTTAGCTTTACTCATAAGCATTTTGTTCTTTTTGATACTAACGTAAATTATTTTTTCTTAAATTTCCCTTTTTGATTATTCATGTTTAGTGACAAATGTAATCAATTTTTGCATGTTGATTTTATATACTAAACTTTGCTACATTTATTAGTGCTGCTTTTATCTTTGTGTGTGTGTGAGGCAGTACCTTTTCGAATGAGCATAATCATCCTTATTTCACCCTATAAGGCAAATTTCCTACTTTCATTTTGATATGCTGAGAAGCAAAACATATCAAAGTGTAAGCACCCATAATGAGAGTTAACATTTATAGATTATTCTGTGCAAGGCATAGTTATTCTGAGCATTTTGCACATATTTAATTTAATCTTAACAACCACCCTATAAGAAATACTATTTTCATTTTACAGGTGAAAAAACTGAGAAACAGAGGTTCAGTCACTGTTATAAGGTTATTATTAAGTGCTATGGTCTGAATGTTTATATTCCCTCAAATTCATATGTTGAAACCTAATCACTAATGTTAAGGTAATAGAAAGTGAAGCCTTTAAGATTAGGTCTGCCCTTGTGAATGAGATTAATGCCCTATAAAGGTGGCCCCAGATTTCTGGGTCCCCTGATTCCAAGATGTGGCCCTGAATAAAGAGGAGCCCACTACCCTAGAAGGAGAGACTCAGGACTGGAAGCATTCACCACTGAAGACTGAAAAGTCCTTAGCCCTTGAATGAAAATCAGTGCTAATTAGGCAGTACTTGCCATAGGCCTGGGGCAGTGGAGGCCATGGGGATAGATGCCCCTGCTCAAGGAAATGAAAAGGAAGAGTAGAAAGGACTTTGCCTTGCAGCTTGAGTGCCAGTTCAGCAGCAGTAAAATACAGCATCAAGAAGATTCCTGAAGTTTCTGACTCTAGACTCTGGCTTACAGATGGCATCTCTGGATACACCTAGGATCAGGGGGAACTTGCTGCACCAAAGGGAAAAACACAAGTGTGACTAGATGTGCCACCTTCTAACTGTAGAGCTCTTGGGCCTTAAGTGAACATGGACAGTAGTCATGCAGTGGTCATCACAGGACTTGGCTGAAACACAGTCTGAAACACAGTGCTGTGTGGGCTTAAAGTCTGACCTAATGCCATGTCAGTAATGGTGGTTATAGCAGTACTTATGTCACCCTCTCCCACCTCCAGGAAGCTCAGCACAGAGAGACTTCGCTTGTTTGGGGAAAGTAAAGAAAGAGAAAAACAGTCTCAGACTAGTAATACAGGGAATTCACCTAGGTCTTACCCAGAAACACCAAGGCAGTACCTGTATGAGTCTACAAGGGCCACAGTATTACTGGGTTTGGGGTGCCCACGAATGCAGATATGGCTGCAGTGACCAAAAACTTATATTGCAACACCCAAGTCTTTTTGAATACTTGGAAAATCTTCCCAAGAAGAATAAAAAAGTCCAGACTGTGAGGACTACAATAATTAACTAACTCCAATGGCCAGACACCAATGAACATCCACCAGCATCAAGACCATGTAAGAAAACATGACCTCACCAAATGAACTAAGTAAGGCACCAGGGACAAATCCTGAACAGACAGAGGTAAGTGTCCTTTCAGATGGAGAATTCAAAATAGCTATTTTGAGGAAGTTAAACAAAATTCAAAATAATATACAGAAGGAATTCAGAATCCTATCAGATAAACAAAGAGAGTGGAATATTTTTAAAGAATCAAGCAGAAATTCTGGAGTTGAAAAATGCAATGGGCATACCAAAGAATACATCAGAGTTTCTTAATTGCAGAATTGATCAAGCAGAGGAATAAATTGGTGAGCTTGAGAACAGAGTATTTGAAAATACAGAGACAGGGAAGACAAAATAAAAGAGGGAAGCATGCTCATAAGAGCTAAAAATAAAATAGCCTCAAAAAGGCAAATCTAAGAGTCATTGGCTGTAAAGAAGAGAAAGAGATCAGAGTAGCAAGTTTATTCAAAGGGATATCAGAGAACTTACAAAATCTACAGAAGGATATCAATATTCAAGTACAAGAAGGCTACAGAGCACCAAGTAGATTTAGCGCAAGTAAGGCTACTTCGAGGCATTTAATAATCAAATTCTCAAAGGTTAAGGAGAAAGAAAGTATCCTAAAAGCAGCAAAGAAACAAATAACATAAAAAGGAGCTCCAATATGCCTGGGAACAGACATCTCATGGGGAATCTTACAGGCCAGTAAAGAGTGGCATGACATATTTAAATTGCTGAAGGAGAAAAAGTTGTATCACAGAATAGAAGATTCAGCAAAAATATCTCTCATACATTAGGGAGAAATAAAGACTTTCCCAGACAATCAAAACCTATGGGATTTCATTAATATCAGACGTGTCCAACAAGAAATGCTAAAGAGAGTTCTTCAGTCTGAAAGAAAAGTACATTTATGAGCAATAAAAAAAATCTGAAGGAAGAAAACTCATGAGTTATAGTAAGAAAATAGAAAAATGCAGAATATTATAACTGTAATTATGGGATATAAGTTACTAATATCTTGAGTAGAAAGAATAAAAGATATACCTATCAAAAATAATAAGTACAACTTTTCAATACATAGACAGTACAATAAGATATAAATAGAAACAACAGAAAGTTAAAAAGTGGGGAGTGAATTTAAAGTGCAGAGTATTAGTTTTCTCTTTGGTTATTAATTTGTTTGCTTATAAAATCGATTAAAATAATGACTTACAAAACATTATTTGCAAGCCTCATTGTAACCTCAAATCAGAAAAATCTTCAAAAAGAAAAGAAAAAAATGAAAACATACCACCAGAGAAAATCACTTTCACTAAAAAGAAGACAGGAAGGAAGGAAAGGAGAAGTTTGCAAAACAACCAGAAAATAAATAACAAAATGACAAGAGTATGTTCTTACTTATCAATAATAACATTAAATATAAATAGTCTAAACTCTCTAATCAAAAGGCAGAGTGGCTGAATGAATTTTTAAAAAGATCCAATGATCTGTTGCCTATGAGAAAAACATTTCACTTGTAATGACACATATAAATTCAAAATAAAGGGATGGAAAAACCTATTCCTACAAATGGACACAAAAAGGTGCAGAACTATCTATACTTAAATCAAACAAAACTTAAGACAAAAACTTTAAAAAGAGACAAAGAAGATTATATAATAATAAAGCAGTAAATTTAGCAAGAAGATATAATAATTTTAAACATATATGCACTCAACACTGGAGCTCCCAGTTACCTAAAGCAAATATTAATAGAGCTAGAGAGAGAGAGACCCCAATACAATAATAGCTGAAGGCTTCAACATCCTCACTTTTACCTTTGTACAGACCATTTAGACAGAAAATTAGCAAAGTAACATTGGACTTAGTCTGACCAAATGGACATAAGATATTTACCAAACATTTTATCCAAGAGTTGTAGAATAGACCTTCTTTTGCCCAGCATGTAGATCATTCTCAAAGGTAAACCATATGTTAAGTCACAAAACAAGTCTTAAAACATTCAAAAAATTGAAATTATATCAAGCATCTTCTCTGACTACAATGGAATAAAACTAGAAATCAATAAGAGGAATTTGGGCACCTATACAAACACGTGGAAATTAAGCAATATGCTACAGAAGGACCAGAGGGTAAATTAAGTAGTTAAGAAGGAAATCTAAAAATTTCTTGAAAGAAATAATAATGGAAATACAATATGCAAAAACTTGTGGGATACAATGAAAGTAGTAGTAAGAGAGAAGTTTTATAGGTTAAATGTCAACATCAAAAAAGAGGAAAAGCTTCAAGTAAATAACCAAATGATGTGTCTTAAAGAACTAGAAAAGCAAGAGAAAATCAAACCCAAAATTAGTAGAGTAAAATAAATAATAAAGATCAGGGCAGAGATAAATGAAACTGAAATGAAAAAAAAAAAAAACTACAAAAGATCAATGAAACAAAAAGTCAGTTTTGTAAAAGATAAGCAAAATTGACAAATCTATAGCCAGACTAAGAAAAAAAAGAGAGAAAACCCAAATAAATAAAATCAGAGATGAAAAAGGAGAAATAACAACTGATACCACATAAATTCAAAGGATTATTAGTGGCTACTATGACCAACTACATGCCAATAAATTGGAAAATCTAGAAGAAATGAATTGATTTTTAGGCACATACAACCTACCAATATTGAACCATGAAGAAATCCAAAACCTGAACAGATCAGTAATAACTAATAAGATTAACACTGTAATAAATTGTCTTCAAGCAAAAAAACAAAAACAAAATAGCCCAGGACACAATGACTTCACTGCTGAATTTTACCAAACATTTAAAGAAGTGATAGCAATTCTATTCAAAATACTCTATAAAATAGAGGAGGGAATACTTCCAGCATCATTCTATGAGGCCAGTATTACCTTGAGACCAAAACCAGAAAAAGACACACCCCTGAAAAAAAAAAAAAAAAAAAAAGAAAGAAAAGAAAAAAAAAAAGCCACATAAACATTGATGCAAAAGTTCTCAATAAAATACTGGAAAGTCAAACTGAACAGCACATTAAAAGATCATTACCATGACCAAGTGGTATTTATCCCAGAATGTAACGATGGTTCAAAATATACAAATCAATCAATATGATACATCACATCAACAGAATGAAGGTCAAAAATCATATTGCTGAAAAATCATACAATAAAACTCAACATCTCTTCATAGTAAAAGCCCTCAGAAACTGGGTATAGAAAGAACATGCCTCAATGTGATAAAAGCCGTATGACAGTCCAACAGCTTGTATCATACAGAATGGGAAAAAAACTGAAAGCTTTTACTCTAAAATCTGGAATAACACAAGAATGCCCACTTTCACTACTTTATTCAACAGAATACTGGAAGTTCTATTTAGAGCAATCAGACAAGAAAAGAAAACTAAAGGACATCCAAATTGAAAAGAAAGATGTCAAGTTACCCTGCTTTGCAGATGACATAATCTTTTATTTATAAAATCCTAAAGACTCAACCAAAAATCTATTAGAACTGGCAAACTTAGTGGAGTTATAGGATACTAAATCAGCATGCAAAAGTCAGTAGCATTTCTATATACCAACTGTGAACAATCTGAAAAATAAATAAAGAAATTAGTGCCATTTACAATAAAAATAAATTTTAAAAAATCTAGAAAAAAACTTAACCAAATAAGAGAGATTAATCTACAACAAAACATAAAATATTGATGAAAGAAATTGAAGAGACACAGAAAAATGGAAAAGTATTTTGTGTTCATGGATTCAAAGAATTAATACTGTTAAAATATTCATACTACACAAAGTAATCTATAGATTTAATGCAATCCCTATCAAAACACCAAAGACATTCTTAATAGGAGTAAAAAAAAAAATTAAATTTATATGGAACCACGAAAGACCAAGAATAGCTAAAGCTATTCTGAGCAAAATGAACAAAACTGGAAGAATCACATTATCTGACTTCAAATTATACTACAGAACTACAGTAACCAAAACAGCATGGTACTGGCATAAAAACAGACACATAGACAAATGGAAAAGAATAGAGAACCCAGGAATAAATACACACACTTGCACCTCACTCATCTTTAACAAAGGTGCAAAGAACATACTTTGGAGAAAAGACAGTTTATTCAATAAATGGTGCTGAGAAAGCTGGAAAGCCATATGCAGAAAAAAATGAAGCAAAACCCCATCTCTCACCATATACAAAAATCTAAACAAAATGGATTAATGACTTAAATATAGGACACAAAGCAGTGAAGTTACTGAAAGGAAACTTTGGGAAAGCTACAGGACATTGGTCTGGGCAAAAATTTCTTGAGTAGTACCCCACAAACACAGGCAACAAAATCAAAAATGGACACATTGGATTACATCAGGTTAAAATGTTTCTCTACAGTAAAGGAAACAATCAACAAAATGAAGAAACAACCCATAGAATTGAAGAAAATACATGTAAACTAGCCATCTAACAAGAGATTAATAATAGAATACATAAAGAGCTCAAACAACTCAATAGGAAAAAAATCTAATAATCTGATGTTAAAATGGCCAAAGATCTGAATAGACATTTCTCAACTGATCACATAAAATGGCAAACAAGCATATGAAAAACGTGCTCAACATCATTGATATCCAGAGAAAAATGTGAATAAAAACCATTATGAGATATCATCTTACCCCAGTTAAAATGACTTTTATCTGAAAGAGAGGCAATAGTGAATGCTGGTGAGAATGTGGAGAAAAGGGAACATTTGTACACTGTTGGTGGTAATGTAAATTTGTACAGTCTCCATGGAAAACATTTCGGAGGTTCTTCAAAGAACTGAAAGTAGCTCTATCATATGATCCAGGAATCCCACTGTTAGGTATATACCAAAAAAAAAGGAAATTAGTGTATCAGAGACATATCTGTATTCCTGTGTTTATTGTAGCACTATTCACAATAGTCAAGATTTGGAAACATCCTGTGTCCATCAACAGATGAATTGTTAAAGAAAATGTGGTATGCAATGGAGTTCTATTCAGCTACAAAAAAATTTATAAGATTCTGTCATTTGCAACAACATGGATGGAAGTGGTGAACACTGTGTTAAGTAAGAGGAACCAGGAACAGAAAAGAGAACTTTACGTGTTCTCACACATTTGTGAGGGCTAAAAATTAACACAGCTGAATTTGTAGAAATAGATAATAGAATGATTGTTACCAGAGACTGGGAAGCGTAGTGTGGGCCAGGGGAGTAGGGATTGTTAATGTGGACAAAACTATAGTTAGATAGAATGAATAAAATCTATGATTTAGTAGCATAATAGGATGACTATAGAGAACAATAATTTATTATACATTTAAAATAACTAAAAAAGTATAGTTGAATTGTCTGTAACACAATGAATAGATAAATGCTTGAGGTGATGGGTACCCCACTTACCATGATGTGATTATTACATATTGTATGCCTGTATCAAAATATTCCTTTGTATTAGTCCATTCTTACGTTGCTAATAGACATACCAGACTGGGTAATTTATAAAGAGAGAGGTTTAACTGACTCACAATTCAGCATTGCTGAGACCTCAGGGAACTTACAATCATGGCAGGAGGAGAGCAAACACATCACATGGAAGCAGGAAGGAGAAAATGCAAGAAAAGGGGATTTTCCCCTTATAAAACCATCAGATCTCATGAGAACTCACTCACTATATCAAGACCAGCATGAGAGTAACTGCTGCCATGATTAAATTACCTCCCATTGAGTCCCTGTCATGACACGTGGGGATTATGGGAACTACAATTCAAGGTGAGATTTGGGTGGGGACACAGAGCCAAACCATATTATTCCACCCCTGGCCCCTCCCAAATCTCATGTCCTCACATTTGAAAACACAATCATGCCCTTCCAACAGTTCCCCCAAATCTTTAACTCATTCCAGCATTAATCTAAAGTCCAACTCCAAAGTCTCATCTGAGACAAGACAAGTCCCTTCAGCCTATGAGCCTCTAAAATCAAAAGCAAGTTAGTTACTTCCTAGATACATTGGGTGTACAGGCATTGGGTAAATACACCTGTTCCAAATTGGAGAAACTGACCAAAACAAATGGGCTACAGGCCCAATGCAACTCTGAAATCCAATAGGGAAGTCATTAAACCTTAAAGTTCCAATATGGTCTCCTTTGACTCTATGTCTCACATCCAGGTCACACTGATGCAAGACATAGGTTCCCAGAGCCTTGGAAAGCTCTGCCACTGTGCCTTTGCAGGGTACATCCCCTCTCCAGGCTGCCATCATGGATGGTGTTGAGTGTATGTGGCCTTTCCAGGCACATGGTACAAACTGTTGGTGGATCTACCATTCTGGGATCTGGAAGATGGTGAACTTCTTCTCATAGCTCCACTAGGAACTGCCCCAGTCGGTACTCTGTGTAGGGACTCCAACCCCACATTTCCCTTCCACACTGCCCTAGCAGAGGTTCTTCATGAGGGCTCTGCATCTGCAGCAGACTTCTGCCTCGACATCCAGGTGTTTCCATACATCCTCTGAAATCTAGCAGAGGATCCCAAACCTCAATTCTTGACTTCTGTGTACCTGCAGGCCCAACACCTTTGTAAGCAACCAAGGCTTGGGGCTTCCACCCTCTGAAGCAATGCACTGAGCAGTACATTGGCCCCCTTTTAGCCATGGCTGGAGCTGAAGCAGCTAGGATGCAGGTCAGCATGTCCCAAGGCCACACAGAGCAATGGGGCTCTTGACCCAGCCCACAAAACCATTTTTCCCTCCTAAGCCTCCAGGCCTGTGATGGACAGATGTCCCATGATGGTCTCTGACATGCACTGGATACATTTTCCCCATTGTCTTGGGGATGAGTGTTTGGTCCCTCATTAATTATGCAAATTTCTGCAGCTGGCTTAAAGTTCTCCCCAGAAAATGGGTTTTTCTTTTCTATTTCATTGTTAGGCTGCAAATTTTTCAAACTTTTATGCTCTGTAAACTCTTGAATGTTTTGCTGCTTAGAAATTTCTGCTGCCAAATACCCAAAATCACCTCTATCAAGTTCAAAATTCCACAGATCTCTAGGGCAGGGGCAAAATGCCATCACTCTCTTTGCTAAAGCACAATGTGTTACCTTTGCTTCAGTTCCCAAAAAAATTCCTCATCTTCATCTGAGACCACTCAGACTAGATTTATTGTCCATATCACTACCAGCATTTTGGCCAAAGCCATTCAACAAGCCTCTAGGAAGTTCCACACTTTCCCACATCTTGCTGTCTTCTGAACCTTCCAAGTCTCTAGGAAGTTCCAAACTTTCCAACATTTTTTGTCTTCTTCTGAGCCCTCCAAACTGTTCCAAACTCTGCCTGTTACCCAGTTTCCAAGTTGTTTTCACATTTTCAGGTGTCTTTACTACCCAGTACCAATTTACTATATTAGTCCATTTTCACACTGCTAATAAAGACATACCCAAGACTGGGTAATTTATAAAGGAAAGAGGCTTAATTGACTCATAGTTCAGCATGGCTTGGGAGGCCTCAGGAAACTTATAATCATGGCAGAAAGGGAAGCAACATGTCCTGCTTCAAATGGAAGCAGGAAGGAGAAAATGCAAACAAACAGGGGAAAAGTTCCTTATAAAACCATTAGATCTCATGAGAACTCACTCACTATCACAAAAACAGCATAAAGGTAACTGCCTCCATGATTAAATTACCCCCACAGGGTCCCTCTCATGGCACACGGGGATTATCGGAACTAAAATTTAAGGTGAGGTTAGGGTAGGAACACAAAGCCAAACCATATTGCCCTTAAATATATACGCCTACCATGTACCTGCAGAATTATTTTAAGTGGACTCAGAGAGATGCGTTAATTTTTCACCACGTGAGAACACATAGAACATGTCATCTAGGAAGAATAGTCTCTCATCAAACACTGAATCTGCTGGTTCCCCAATTTTGGACTTTACGGCCTCCAGAACTGTGAAAAATAAAATTTTTATTATTTGAAAGTAACCAGTCTAAAGCATTTTTATAGCAGCCTGAATAAACTACGACACTAAGACAGATGCAAAGACAGAATATAAATAAACATCATAGCTGTAGGTACCTTAGCGTAAACTAGAACAATACCCAAATAATATGTCAGGAGTCTCTTGGCCTAAGAGGTTGTTTGGCCCTGCATTGAACACAATTTCTGCCCATACTGTCTATGGAAGACAATGTGCTGATGTTATTATTATGTATGATGATGTGTCAGTGTTACGTGTTCAAGGAAGGAGGTCAATGCCTACAAAAGAGGGCTTCTAAGCTAGAGAAAATACAACTGAGCTTTATTTTTCCAGTTCATCTGTGTTTCATTTTTTGTTCTTTTTCCAAATAAATTTGAAATCACCTTCTAGGATCATTCTTTTTGCAAGAATCATGTGTGGTTATTTCTACTGCTAATTTTAACTTTTGCTTAATCTAGGGGAGGTTATTTACTCTCTTTAAACTTCAGTTTTCATTTATCTTTCAAGTGCTCAAATAATAGTAGTTTGAATTATTATTTTTATTGAGCACCATAGTCATTATTAGTAGGATTTATTTATTTTTGTAACTAAAATATCTTTGAGAACATTAGCAGTGGTTTAACCCTCTTTATACTCTAACTTTGGAGTGTAGTATTAGTTACATTTCAAGTACTCAAAGCACATTAATAACAGCATTAAACTTAATGACCAAACTATAAATTTGCTAAATACTATCTCACACACATACAGTTAGGAACAGAGTTGATTGCTCAAAAGGTAATACTAATAATAATACAATTGTTCTTTTCCTTCCACAGAATCTGTGCCTATGTCAGTGGGGCCACTACATGATAGCTGTATGTCCTTGAATAGAGAGAGTGAAGAAAAATTTGTCCAAAGTTGGCTTCACAAAGTCATCACATATATTAGTCCTAAAATGATATTAATTGTTGGATATTGAACATGGAAATATTTCCTTCAGTTTCCCCATGCAATGATTAAAATTTTAAGCTAATTCATGAGTACCTCTAGAACCCAAAATTATATCAAGAGAAGCAAGAAAACAGATTCTTAGCACCACTGATAAGCAAGAATCTGTATACTCATGCAATCTGAGAAAAAGGACTTGACAAGTTAATTAATTGGTCTTTTCCCTTACTTATGCTCTGCTACCATTCAAATCCTCCCCAACATTTTGAACAGTTTCTGCTTTTCTCTTCAAAAAGTAAGCAGTAACACAACTCACAAACCTTCAAAGCACTCAGATGTAGCTGTCTTTCGTTTTAAGGCAAGAGAAATAGAGGTATTTTCCTAGAGCTAGAAAATTATTAGTTACTAGAGAAGGTGTTCAAGGTAATAGATTTTGCTGTGGTGAAGCTATATGTTTACCAATTGTCATCCACATTTTCTTCAATAAATTTATCCTTTTTGTGTTTGTGATATGGGAGTCTCAAGAGAGTGTAAAGCCCAGGATACAACCCCTTTGACTCAGGTCTGGTTCCAGTCCCAGCATGGTCCGAATTTGAAAGGAGATAATATTAGTCTCTCCAAATAAGGCTTGTCAGAAATCAGTCAAGATATAAATGAATACTGGCCTAGAACAAAGCTCAAATAAATGTTAAGATGAAAAGAAAGAGAGTGAGAACAGAAAAAAGAAAGCATAGAAATACTGTTTATTAAGCTATGGGATACTATAAAAGCAGGTTGTTAAAAGAAATTTATACCTGCAAATGTCTATATTAAAAATTAGAAAGATCTCAAAGCAGTAACCTAAACTTCCACCTTAATAAACTAGAAAAAGAAGCACAAAATAAACCCAAAGAAAACTGAAAGAACGAAATAGTTATGATTAGAGAAGAAATTAATGAAATAGAAAATAGAAAAATGATGGTGAAAAATCAGCAAAACAAAAGTTGATTATTTGAAAAGGTCAATAAAATAGACAAGCCTATAGCTAGACTATCCAAAACAAAAAAAGACTGAAATTATAAAATCAGTATTAAAACAGCAGACATCAGTAATGATCTGATAGAAACAAAAAGGATTATAAGGGCACAGTATAAACCTCTGCATACCCACAAATTAGACAACTTTGATAAAATGCAAAATTTTGTTAAAAGACAAAAATTACTGAAACTGACTTAAAAAGAAATGAAAAATCTGAATATACATATAACATATAAGAGATTGATTTAGTAAATAAAATTGCCATTAAGAAAATCCCAGGCCAGATAGCCTCACAGATGAAAACGAGATATTAAAAGAATAATTAATACCAATACTTACATATTCCTTCAAAAAAGAAAAAGCAAAAGAGAAAAGAATACTTCTCAACTTAATCTATGTGGTGAGTATTGCCCTCACAACAAAACCATACAAAAAGACTAAAAGAAAAAGAAAACTACCCAACAATATTCATTATAAACATAGATGTAAAAATCTCAACAAAATACTAACAGAATCTAACACTTTAAAATAATTTTATGTTATGATCAAATGGAATTTATTCTAGGAATGAAAAATCAGTTTAATATCACAAAATCAGTCAGTGTAATAGACCATATTTATAGATTAAAGGACCAAAAACACATGATCATAACAGTAGACATTTAAAAAAGAAGCATTTGGGAGAGTTTTGTCACCAAAATGACAGAATAGAAGTAATCCAGCTTCACTCCCCACCCCAAGCCCAAGAAAGCCAAAAACAAATACCCAGCACCAAGATTATCCCTAGCAGTATCTCAGAACTCAAGTCTAAGGATGAGACAATCCCTGGGGCCCCAGAGAAGTGATAAAACTCCAAGCAGATGGTAAGAGTTTCAGACTTCTATATTGATGATGCCCCTTGTTTAATATACTAGGCACTGTAAAATCTCCCCCAGACTCACAGTTTCTACACTGGAAAAAGTGAGATTGAGGTAAACAACCAATTTCCCCACCATTTGATGTTCACTTTCAGGAGAACTGTTTCTGCCTCACTCAAGGAAAGCATTGGAAATGCCTTTAGAGAAAAAAAAAAAAAAAAACCCTTAGGGCAGCCAGAGACAAAGAGAAGAGGGGACTACTATCCGCAGCCCATAAAAACTCTGCTCTGTATCTCCAAAAGAGCTGTCAGGTCAGAATGGGCTGTTCATCAGCATCATGCTATGGTAGGCATGTTCCATTGGTCCCCTGGGCACAAACCCCTACGTAGTCCTCCCACACAGCTGGGACATCCTCTATGGGACCTACCCCATATGGGACAGATAGCATTCCAAAAATTTTCTACAGCCAAGGCAAAGTGGAGCTTAAGGTGCCATCCAATGCCAAAAAAAGGATGTAGTAATTTGGCACAAAGGAAATTCAACAGGTAAATTGCAAAGAAATTCTAAGTAAATATATCCAAGAAAAACAAAACAAACCAGATAGGGAAGACTGGAATAAATAACTAATTATTCAATATGAAGATACGCCCACAAGAGAAGACTGTAATAAATAACTAATTATTCAATATGAAGATATGCCCACAAGAAACAGCAGCAAGCAGGCAACCATGACCTCCTCAAATGGACAAGCAAGAAGCCAGCGACTGACCTTAATGAGATAGCAATGTGTGAGCCCCAGATGAAGAATTCAAAATAGCAATTTTAAGAAACCTCAGAGAACTCCAACATAGAATAACAACTCAGAAAATTATCAGATAAATTGGACAAAGAGGTTGAAATAGCAAAATAGTTAAACAAATCTCTGATGTGAGAAATACATTAACTGAACTGAAAAATGCATTAGCGGCATTAACACCAAAATGGATCAAGCAAAGAAAAAAAAAACAGTGAGCTCAGAAACAGGCCATTTGAAAATACGTAGAAGATAAAAAAGAAAAGAAGGGTGAAAACGAATAAAGAAAGACTACAAAATATAGAAAATTACCTCAAAAGAGTAAATCTAGAAATCATGAGTGTTCAAGAGGGAGTTGAAAAAGAGCAAGGAGTGTAAAGACCATTGAAAAAATAATAACAGAAAACTTTCCAAGCATAAAAATATATTCTGGTACAAGGAAACTCAGAGATCACCAACAGCTCCAACCCAAATAAGACTATCCCAAGGCATATAATAATCAAATTCTCAAAAGTCAAGGACAAAGGAGTAGTCCTAAAAGCAGTGAAGAAAAAGAAACAAATAACAAAATAACATATAAACGATGTCCGATTCACCTGGCAATAGAATTCTCAGCAGAAACCATACAGACCAGGAGGGAGTGGTATGACATATTTTTTTGCAAAGAAAAAAAAAAGCGAAAAAGAATACTCTACTTACTGTACTTAACAAAGCTATCATTCTTACATAAAGGAGATATAGTCTTTCCCAGGCAAATAACAGCTAAGGGAATTAATCACTACCAAACCCATCTTACAAGTAATGCTAAAGTAAAAAAACAACAATGTGCAGAAAAAAACATTTAAAGGTATAAAACCCACTGATAAAAGTAAGTACACAGACAAACTCAGAATAATCTAATACTGTAATTGTGGTGTGCAAACCACTCATATGTTTAGTGTGAAGACTAAAAGGTAAATCTATTAAAAATAATAGTAACCACAGCAATTGTCAAGAAATAGAGCATATAAAATGCAAACTCAGAAAACAAAAAGTCTAGATGTGGAGGGATGGAGCTATAGTGAAGTGTTTTTTAGTTTTTCCTTTGTTTCTATTCCATTTTGTGATCAAGGATAAGTTGTTATCTGTTTAAAAACACTCAACAAACTGGATATAAAGGGAATATATCTCAAAATAATAAAGGATATATATGACAAACCCAAAGTTAACATCATGCTGAATAAGGAAAAAATTGAAGGCCGTTTCTCTAAGATCTGGAACAAGACAAGGATGCTGATTTTCACTCCCCTTATTCAAAAAAATACTGGAAGTCCTTGCCAGAGCAATCAGACTAGAGAAAGAATAAAGGATATCCAAATTAGAAAGGAAAAAATCAAATTATCTTTGTTCATAGATGATATAATCTTATACTTTGAAAAACCTAAGGATGCCATCAAAAATGGTTAGAACTGATAAATAAATCCAGTAAGGTTGCAGAATACAAAATTAGCATACAAAACTCTATAACATTTAAATCTGCTAACAGTGAACAATCTAGAAAGAAATCCAGAAACTAATCCCATCTATCGTCGCTACAAAAAATGTAAAATATCTAGGAATATATTTAACCAAAGAAGTGAAACTTCTCTACACTGAAAAGTATAAAACATTGATGAAAGAAATTAAAGAGGATAGAAGAAAAAGGAAATAGATGCCATGCTCATAGATTGGAAAAACCATTATTTTTTAAATGTCAATACTATCAAAAATGATTTGCAAATTCAATACAACCTCTATTAAAATAACAATGATATTCTTCACAGAAATAGAAAAGAAATCCTAAAATTTGTATGAAACCACAAAAGACTCCAAAATAGTCAAAGCAATCCTGAACAAAAATAACAAAACTGGAGGCATCATAATACTGGACGTCAAAATATACTACACACCCATAGAAAGATGAATATTACACGTTCTCACTCATAAGCAGGAGCTAAAATACTGGATCTCATGGAGGTAGAGAGAAGATGGTGGTACCGGAGGCTGGAAAGGGAAAGGGGAAGGAGAGGATAAAGAGAAGGTGATTAAATGGTACAAAAATACTGTTAGATAGAAAAAACAAGTTCCAATATTTGATAGTATAGAAGGAAAATAGTTAATGATTTATTCTACATTTCAAAATAACTAGAAGAATTGTAATGTTTCCAACACAAAGAAAAGATAAATACTTCAGCGGATGTATATCCTAATTATCCTGATGTGACCACTGCACATTGTATACGGATATAAAAATACCATATGTACCACATAAATATGTACAACTATTATATATTAATTTTAAAAAGAATGAATTTGGCCTCCTACCTCATATGATACACAAATATTAACTAATAATTAATAATACACATACGTGTAAATGCTAAAAATATAAAAGTCTTAGAAAAAGATAGTAGTAAACTTTGTGACCTTGGGGTGGGCAATAGTTTCTTAGATAAAACACTAAAAGCACAAATAAAAAAATAGAGTAGCTGAAATTCATTACAATTAAAAACTATTTTATCTGTAAAGAATACCATAAAGAAAGTGAAAACACACAGACGGAGAGAAAGTATTCAGAAATCATGTATCTATTAAGTAGCTGTTATTCAGAAAAAATACATAAGAAAATTTTGCAACTCCATAATAATGAGGCAAATGACACAACTGACATATAGGTCAAGCATCTGAATAAACATTTCCCCAAAATAAGACACATAGATGGTCTATAAACACACAGGAATATGCTTTATCTTTCAGGCTAGGCTTTATGGAAATACAAATGAGTATCACAATTACATAGCACTTTATATCTACTAGGATGCCTAAAATTAAAAGCACAGACAATAACAAGTGTGGATAAGGATGTGAAGAAATAGAAAATCTTTATATTGCTGGTAGGAATGTAAAATTTTATAATTGCTTTGGAAAACAGTTTGTCAATTCCTCAAAAAAGTAAACATAGAGTTACCATATGACTCAGCAATTCCACTCCTATGTGTATATCCGAGAGAAATAAAAACATACATCTGCCAAAAATAAAATTTGTGCACAAATCTTCTTAACAACATGATTCACAATAACCAACAAGTGAGATCAGCCCAAATATTAATTAATTGAAGAAGGGCAAAACAAAATGGGGCACAGCTATACAATGCAATATTATTTGGAAATAAAAAGAATGAAACACTGATTCATGCTCCGAAGTGAATATACTTTAAAAGCATTATGCTAAGTAAAAGAAGCCAATCACAAACAACACATATCATATGATTGCATTTCAAATATATATAATCATATGATATGTGGCAATATAAAGTGACTGAGAATAGATTAGTGGTTTCCATGAAGCAGAGGGAGATAAGATTGGGAAACGACTGCTAACAGAAAGGGGATTTCCTTTTGGAGTGAAGAAATGTTCTAAAACTCGATAGTAGTTAGTGCCATAACCTTGTAAACATATTTAAATGACCAAGTTGTACATTTTAAAAGGGTAAGTTTGATACTATGTGAATAATAACTTTGTTATGCAAAAGAATGCATTGTTAAACAAAAGTATCTAGAAGAGGAACCACATAGGGAGAAAAAGAATATTTTTAAAAGGTAAGAAATAAGGCTAAGTTTGCAACTGAATGCCACTGGTTCACATGTTTCATTCATAATTTAAGATGTACAAGAAAGAATTCTGGTGTGAATATTTGATAAATAAGTTTTTAGAAAAATGAAAGAGACTGCAATTTTGGAGTGTTCTTTCAAATTTTCCATCTGTTCAACTACATAGACTGTCTCTTTAATTTTTCATGGAAGTTTATTATTAACAGCCTCTTCTTTCTGAAATTAAAATCATGTTGGAAAATACGGAATTAAATTCTGACATTGATCACAATAAATAGGTCCACCGTCAATATATACTTTGACTTAAAGTTTAGTAAAATCTCTCAATCAGCTTTCTTTCTCATAATAATTAAATGTTTGTGGTGTTTTTGTGATTTTTTAAAAAATGTAATGTCTGGTTAGTTAGCTTCAAAGAACTCTGTTATCTTCCATCCCAACAATGGCCAGTCACTGCCCATAAGTTTGAAGCACTTAAAAACATTGGAGTGCTGTAGTCCCAGCTACTCTGGAGGCTGAGGTAGGAGAATGGCTTGAACCCGGGAGGTTGAGATTGCAGTGAGCCGAGATGGCGCCATTGCCCTCAAGCCTGGGTGACAGAGCGAGACTCTGTCTCAAAAAAAAAAGAAAAAATGTTGGAGTGGAGGAAGTCAAGAAGAATGAAGGTGGAAAAAATAATTATTTTACAGGCTATTTTTTCAAATCATATTCTTCATCATTGTCAACTTGACTTTCTTTAGAAGTTCCAGCACTGATTTTGTGCAACCCAGAATGCTAATGCAATGATAAATTACTTTACACGTGTAACACAAAATAGAAAAAAAAAAATTTTCCCCCAAATGAATTCACTCCATTTAAGTTGCATGTCAGGAAGCAAGAAAACTAAAGCCATAATCCTCCAAAGTCACTGGTTTAAATGTTATCCAAACCCTGACAGTTAAGGAGGCAAATAGTAAGTGTCTGACTTTGAGTTTAGTTAGTAATAACAGCGCTGTCTTGCTCACAGGAGTAAGTTCTTCCTGAGACACCAAGAGAGACGGAAAGACATGACAAAAATGATGGCGAAATCAATAATGGACATGTAACAGCAATCACATTAAATGATACTTTGTCCCATCCCCTTAGGCAAAAATGTTTTTGTTGACTATTTTGTTTGTAGATTTTACAATTCTTGTATTAACAGTAACACACTTTTCAAATCTTAGGGAAAAGTGTTAGGTGTAGGCAAAACAGAAATAGGAAAAAAATGTCAGACCACCTCCTAAACTTTTCATATTCTTATAAATGATTGGTTCCTAAATACTTGCCTTTGGGGATTCTGTTTCTTTCTCCATTGGGAAGGTGACACTGGTGCACTGAGTGGATTTTTTTTTTTAACTAATATTGTCTTACATCTGCTGAAGGAATCAAGATACTGTATCAAATCCACATTAGTAATGTGGATATATGCATAGTAATATATGCAAAAACAAGCATGCAAGAATAGAAAGGAAAACACCAAAAAAGGAAAACCATAAGGTTAGCTTTGCCCTACTGCATATTTAAAAATACTGTAAAACTTATACCATCAAAATGATGTGTTACTAATAAATGAATAAACAAATATGCCAGTAAATAGCATAAAACGGCCCAGAAATTATTCCAAGTGCATATGAAAAGTTAGAATGTCATAAAAGTAGCATCTCAAACCACTGGGACAGAGATAGACTCTAAATTGTCCTGGAACGACTGGTTATTTAGAAAAAGATAAAATTGTATCTTTACTTCACACCACAAACTAGAATAAGTTCTTATTTAATCAGGGACCTAAATGAAATAAATTAAATTGACTAAGCTCAAAGTCAGACACTATTTATCTCAGCTGTTAGGGTTTGGAGAAATTACAGTTGAATTCCTTTTAACTTTTGTGTAGGGAAAGCCTTTTTCCTTTTTCTTTTTCTTTTTTTTTTCTCCCAGAGATAGGATTTTGCTCTGTTGCCCAGGCCAGAGTGCAGTGGTGCAGTCTTGGCTTACTGCAACCCTTGCCTCCCAGGCTCAAACAACCCTGCCACCTCAGCTTCCTGAGTAGCTGGGACTGTGAGTGCACACCGTCAGGATCAGCTAAATTTGTAATTTTTGTTGTAGAGACAAAGATCATTATTGATCTCACTATATTGTTCAGGCTGGTCTTGAATTCCTGAGCTAAAGTGATTCTCCCACCTCGGCCTCCCAAACTGTTGAGATTACAGGCATGAGCACCAGGATCCAACTAGAAAAGCCTTTCTAATTAGGATTCAAAATCCAGAGGGAACAAAAGATTGCTACATTTGACTACATAAATGTTTTAAAGCATTTGAATGACAAAATAAATATAAAATAAAATAAATATCATACAACAGTCAAAAGACATTGACAAACTGAGAGAAAATCTTCGCAAAATATGTCACAAATAGGTAATATCCCTAATATAGAAAGAACTCTTAAAAATTGAGAAACAAAGAACCAAGTATCTGATGGAAAAATGAGGGAAAGGTAGGAAAACAACTCAAATAAAAAGTGAAAAGCAGTCCTTTAAACATGCGAAAAAGTATTCAAAGTCACTTATAATCAAAGAAACGTTAAGATGTGGTTCATGTGTGTAATCCTAGCACTCTGGGAGACTCAGAAGGCCGGATCCCTTGAGTGCAGGAGTCAGAGACCAGCCTAGGCAACATGGCGAAGCCCCATCTCCACAAAAAATACAAAAAATTAGCTGGACAGGGTGGCGCATTTCTGTAGTCCCAGCTACTTAGTAGGCTACCTAGTAGTAGCTACAATGAGTGTGATCACATCACTGCACTCCAGCCCGGGCAACAGGAGTTGCTGTCAGGAGACCCTGTCTCAAGAAAAAAAAAGAAAAAGGAATGTTAATAAAAATAACACTTAAATATAAATTTGGCACTTATTAGATAACTGAAAATTGTTCAAGTATGATAATCCACCCCGTTGGTGAGGCTGTGGAGAAACAAGTACTCTCACATATTTCTACTAAGAAGGATAAGTAGTACAACTTGTTTTTTTTTTTTTTTTTTTTGTGAGACGGAGTCTTGCCCTATCGCCCATGTTGGAGCAGGTGCAAGCCACCACACCTAGCTAATTTTTTGTAGCCTTAGTAGAGATGGGGTTTCACCATGTTGGCCAGGCTGGTCTCTGACTCCTGACTTCATGATCCTCCCACCTTGGCCTCCCAAAGTGCTGGGATTACAGGTGTGAGCCACTGTGCCCGGTTTGGTATAACTTTTAAAGGAAGATTTAGCAATATCTGATAAAACTACTAATGCACGTACTTTTTACTCCTCAAGTTATCTTGCACATACACCTCCAACAATATGAAAATGTATATGTAATGTTATTCATTATAGCATTGTTTGTAACTGTACTTGGAAAACTATCTAAACGCCTATATGAGGAGAATGGGTGAATAAACTAAGGCACCCACAAAGCAGAATACTATACCGCTATAAAATATGATGAGGCAAAACTCTGTGAACAGATAGGGAGTGATTTCAAGACATAAAATCAAAAGGAAAAGCAAACTGCAAAAGTGTACCTATAGTATATGTGCTTTTTATACAACAAATAAAAGGATACAATAAAATATATAGGGATCTGCTCATTTGTACAAAATGGAACACTAAAAGGATAAACTAGAATCTAATGAGAAAGATCACCTACAGAGAGTAGGTAGAAACAGGTGGAGAGAATAGGGAAATGAGAATGGAGGATCAAGAGTGAGAGGGGGAATGGAACTTCTCTGAGTATACCTTCTCCTGGATTGGAACATTTGACCCCAACTACCTCACTGCTAATTTTTAGCAGTTGATGCTTCTAAAAAGATAAAGCTTGCATTTTATCCAATTTTTTTGTAATTTATCTCACTGAAAGAACGGATTCTTTTAAACCTTTAAGTTCAAGCATTCATGTGCACGTTTGTTGTGTAGGCAAATTGTGTTTTATGGGGATTTTGTGTACAGATTATTTCATCACCCAGGTAATAAGCATAGTACCTAATAATGGATTCCAGCTCCATCCATGTTGCTGCAAAGACAGAACCTCATTTTTCTCTGACTGCATAGTATTTCACACTGTATATGTACCACATTTTCTTTATTTAGTCTACCATTGATGGGCATTTAGATTGATTCCATGTCTTTGCCATTGTGAATAGTGCTGTGATGAACATTTGTGTGTGTGTGTCTTTATGGTAGAATGATTTATATTCATTTGGGTATATTTGTAATTGTACTTGGAAAGCCTCCACACCCGGCCTGTTTGTCTACTTTTTAATAGGGTGGTTTGTTTTTTGTTTGTTAGTTTGCTTAAGTTCCTTATACATTCTGGATATTAGATATTTGTTGGATGCATAGTTTGCAAATATTTTCTCCCATCCTGTGGGTCATCTATTTACTCTGTTGATAGTTTATTTTGCCCAATGATGAGATTGCCGGGTCAAATAGTAATTCTGTTTTAAGTTATTTAACAAATTGCCACACTGCTTTCCCCAATGGTTTAAAAAATTTATATTCTCACCAACAGTGTGTAAGTGTTCCCTTTTCTCTGCAACCTCACCAGCATCTGTTATTTTTTGACTTTTTGATAATAGCCATTCTAACTGGTGTGAGATGGTATCTTACTGTGGTTTTGATTTGCATTTCTTCAAAGATTAGTGATGCTCGACACTTTTTTACATCTTTCTGGCCACGTACATGTGCTCTGTTTTTTTTTTTTGAAAAGTGTTCAAGTTGTTTGTCTAATTGTTATGTTATTTATTTATTTATTTATTTATTTATTTATTTTTGAGATGGAGTCTCCCTTTGCCGCCCAGGCTGGAGTGCAGTGGTGCAATCTTGGCTCACTGCAAGCTCCACCTCCCAGAGTCAAGCAATTCTCATGCCTCAGCCTTCCGAGTAGCTGGGCTTACAGGGGTCCACCAACACATCTGGCTACTTTTTGTATTTTTAGTAGAGACCAGGTTTCACCATGTTGGCCAGACTGATCTTGAACTCCTGACCTCAAGTGATCCGCCCACCTCAGCCTCCCAAAGTGCTGAGATTACAAAGGTGAGCCACCATGCCCAGCCTATTTGTCTACTTTTAAATGGGGTGGGTTTTTTTTTTTTTTGCTTGTTAGTTTGTTTAAGTTCCTTATACATTCTGAATATTAGAGATTTGTTGGATGCATAGTTTGCAAATATTTTCTCCCATTCTGTGGGTCATCCATTTACTCTGTTGATAGTTTATTTTTCTGTGCAGATGCTCTTTGTTTAATTAGGTCCCATTTGTTAATTTTTGATTTTGTTGCAAGTGCTTTTGGTATCTTAGTCATTAAATCCTTGCCAAGGCCTATGTCTAGAATGGTATTTCCCAACTTATCTTCCAGGATTTTTATAGTTTTAAGTTTTATATTTAAGTTTTTAATCCATCTTGAATTGATTTTTGTATATGGTGCAAGAAAGTCTAGTTTCAGTCCTCTGCAAATGGCTAGCCAGTTATACCAACACAATTTACTGAACAGGGAATCCTTTCCCTATTTTGCTTTGTGTGTGTATGTGTGTGTGTGTGTGTGTCCGACTTTGTCAAAGATAGTGATACATGTGTGGCATTATTTCTGGGCTCTCTATTCTGTTCCATTTGTCTGTCTGTTTTTGTACCAGTACCACGTTGCTTTGATAACTGTAAACTTGTAGCATAGTTTGAAGTTAGGTAACATGATGCCTCCAGCTTTGTTCTTTTTGCTTAGGATTGCTTTGAGTATTCAGGCTCTTTTTTGGTTCCAAGTGAATTTTAAAGTAGTTTTTTTCTTCTAATTTTGTGAAGAATGTCATTGGTAGTTTGACACGAGTAGCACTGAATCTGTAATTGCTTTAGGCGGTAGTCCATTTTAACAACATTGATTCTTCCAATCTATGATCTTTGAAAGTTTTTCCATTCATGTGTATTATCTCTGATTTTTTGAGCAGTGTTTTGTAATTTTCATTGCAGAGATCTTTTACCTACCTGATTAGCTGTATTCCTAGGTATTATATTATTTTTGTGGCTATTGTGAATGGGAGTGTGGGAAGAACTGATCTTTATTACCCATTATTATCAATGTCCTAAACATGACTGAGAAAGGATCTGTTTATCTAACTGATTCTTACACAGATTTCCATATAGCTATCCTGTTTCACCTCACCTGGCCTTCCCCATACACTTTCAGAGGTATTTGGTGCCTGGAGTTCCTGAGGCTTCTGTGGTTCTGTCCTACAAATCATCTGGATCACCTTCCTCTTAACTTAGGTTCCAGTTTTCTTTTGTTTGCTCTGTGTGTCTATTTTCTAATCTCAAAAATTTATCTTCTCCTCTGTACTTTTTATTCACGTGAGTTTACACATTTCTTATTCCTCAGGTATAACTCTAGTGGAGCCTTGGAAAAAGGGGAGATCAACTTGAATTTTGTATTTCTTCCCGATGGCCTCAGAGGCAGTGACAGTACTTTAATAAGGTGATCAATGACAGGGGTTCTGAGATAAGGAAATTCCATTGGTTTCTTGAGTTTACAGTTTTCCTGTTATGAGGCAGTAGATTTTAGTGTTTCAGAGCATGGTCTCTCCAGTTTCTAAGCTGCATAGCCTCTGTGCCTAAACTGCCTCAGAATTAAAATGGATACGGTTATAGTATCTACCTGCTAAGTTTCTTTTGAGAGTTAAATGACTTAATACCTGTAAAAAAAAAAACACTTAGAATAGTGTCAGCCACAAAATAATTACTCAATATGTATTAGTTTGCATAGTTTGTATTACTTTTGCCAGAAAGCTCAAAGAACAGCAGCAATCACGTCTATCCTCAACCAGCACAAGCAGCCGACCCACTGAAACCAAGACAGTGTCAGGAGGGTTACTGGTCATTGTGCTATGAAGTATTAAACACCCAAGGCCATCTCACAGTTTTTAATTTGGTGCCTAATTTTCTCATTTTTATGGTGATACACTTAACTGCTATGAGGAAAAGATATGTAGTCCATTTTCTGTTTACTTAATTTGTTTCTAATCAATTCACTATATATTCATCGATTATGCAAAGCACTGAGTTAGGTATATTGGGGGATAGAAAAACTTAAAATTGTGATTGCCTTCTAGGAACATATAAGAAGTAACAATAAATGAAAAACTATTTTATGAAAGATTTGAATAAGTTAATGGGTAAAAATAGAATAGATAGAGGTGATACAGGATTATTAAAATCTATTTGGAAAATTGAGTCATAGCATTTCCATTGAAACTTTCCTGGATTACTTGAATAAATTATGCATTGCCAGAGATGGATTTGTCATGAAATGAATGGAACTTTAGGACTCAGGGACCCTCACTTGCATGGAGCTCTTACAAGGCCCTAGAAGAAGTTCCAAAAATGTGTTCACATGTTCACACATTTATAGAAAATTTGGAAAAGAAAGATAGTTTAACCTTAATCAGTAAACACCACTGTCTCTCTACACTCTTACTTCCCTTTCATCACTCTTCCCTTGTGACAGATGGCATCAGAGTGACTGTTGGCATTTTGGTGATCTTGCAAAGGAGAATTTCAGAGGAGGATATATTTCTTTTGGGTTTAATGTTATATTATTATGTGGTTCACAATTGATTTTGTGTATAGTGAGCTTATTGTTAACCATCCAGGAATAGAAATGGATTTCAGAACACTTCCACCTCTCACTGTTTGAACTCACCCAGTTCCATGAAACAAATAACAAATGGTATTAGAGTTCCTGTTCTATGAACATGCCCTACATCTCTCAGTACTGGAAGTCAGAATAATGGAGGAGAAATAATGTTTGAAATCTGCGTGATCAGGAGGCAGCCTGTGGAAATTTCTTATAGTCATCAGTGGCATAAAATTATAAGCAGTGCATTTAAATCTCATAGAACCTAGTGAAAACAAAAATTACTACCTGTCTGGAATATACTCAATAACACAGCATATACAGTTATAAACATATAACACATTTCAAATGAGAATTGTGCACAAAGTTGAACTGCCCCAAATTCTTTTGTTTATAGGGAGCATTCCTCTAACAGTACTACAAAGAACCAGGACATCAGAATGTTAAGTTGGCTGTAATGTGCATCTCAAGGTATTGGACTGTATCTTAGCATATCTGATGCACGTTGGCCTGAGCTCTCTGGCACCTTCAGACAAATCAGTGAGTGAAATTGCTACTAAGGCAACAAAACAGTCAGAAGAACCAAGTGCTCCAGCGACAAAAACTCCCATGCATATTGATCAGTAAGGCAATGTATGCAATTTAAGAGTAATGCGATTACACAATTATGTAGCTCAATACAATATAGCCACATTTTGTAAATACATTTCATTTCCTTTTGTTTATGCCTTGATTTCAGATTAAATATACATTTTATACTTATTGATGATATCAAAAGTCCAAGACTTACAGAAGAGTGCAAGGCAACTATGTAGTTAATAAAGATACTATGTTTTAAATGTGGTATCTGTGGTATTTGTCAGCATTTTGCGATTTGCAAAATTTTGTGACTTTTTTCTTTTTCTAAATATATGTTACTTTCACACATAATTGTGCGTTCATAATTTGCTATTCTCCAAATCTACAATGTAGAGTCATTGTGAGTTTGAGAGTGATTTGTACGTGTATAGCCCTTAGTGCAATGCCTACCTCACAAGTTCTCAATTATTTCTAGATCTAAGCATTGTGTATAAGTAACCAGCAGAGTGCTTGTCACACAGTAGAGTCTAAGGGCCATCTCCTTCTTTCTTCACTATCTCGAAAAATGTATGTGATTGCTGCGGAACTCAGTGGCTCCCTTGAATTACATAACCGGCTTTAAAAAAGAAGCTGGACTACATGATATTTTAATGTTTTTCAACTCTAAGATGTCACTAATGTATACCTGGCCAAGAATTGTAAGTTGGTAGAGTCATATATCACTCTAGGTATCAGAATGCTAAGATAAGCATAGCCTCAAAACTTCACAAGAACTTGGAGGGCACAACACACACAAACTTGAATGGAGTGATACAAAAATATAAAAGAAAAATAACCATATCCTATTTACTATTTATTCAAAATCTGCCTTTTTTTTATCATTTAAAGCTTTTCCCTTTCTTTCCTCTATTCACGTCCATGCTAGTTCTAATATCCCTTTTACATTATTTTGAAATACTAATACTATTTTGTACTTTAGAAATGCTTTTCTCTATTTTTACAATAATAATTTTCTTTTAAAATCCTAAAATGGGCTTCATTTTTCTCTATCTACACCTCTGTAGTTCCTCTCCTTACTGAGCTACTTGAGATATCTTTGTAATCTTTTTTTATCTTTCACTCCAAGTCTTTAATAACTGCCTTTTTATTCTTCCCTGTCCTTTGTGTGTAATTCCCCCCATGTCATTTCTACTCCATTTTCTAACATCATCGACTGCACTATTAAATAGAAACACCCTCTAGGAAAAGCTAATTGCTTAGGGAATTTCTATTCCCTAAAGCCAATGGGAAACTTCTGGAATCTCCCATTCATCTTAAGACTGAAATCCTACCTCAATCAGAGATAATTATTAAACTAAGCAAGAGGATTTCAATAGTCTTCTCAAATTGATCCCAAAGATGCCACCTGCAATGCTGCTGCCTCACTCAGCTTTAGCCACTTTCAATTAACTGAACAGCATAAAGCACTCCCGAGGGACTAGAAGCAAACAAAATCCAAATTACAAACAAGCAGAGATATCTGAAGCAATTAAGCCCTTGGTGGCTTTACTCCAGGGTGCCCAGAACTCTTGTTCAAGGCCAAGGACCCAATAGGAGTAGGTATATTAAGTCAGTTCAAACTTGTGAGGCAGCTAATATCTATTAAATTCAGGTGGTATAGACAGTTACATTTCATAATTGATAAGAGAGGAAAAAAAAAAAAAAGCCTATGGCCTGAATGATCTAACACTTGCTACAGCCCAGTTCTACAAGGTAATGTACAAATTTCCACTTCACTTTGTAAACGTGACCTCATTTACTTCCTAGTTTACTTAATACAATACTGTAAAACTGCATTTTATAATTTCTAAAGACCCCATCAAATAATCTAGGCCAAGCTGTTCTTTAAATGTGTGTGCCACTAGAAGAACTAAGCAGTTCCCTTACATGTAATTTGGCAAATTTAAAGAAGAGTCAACGGAGAGAAGGGGATAAAAAGGAGAGCAGCAGTTGGAAAAACTAAACAGAAAATGAAGCAAAGAAGTATATGCTTGTAAGTGGTTGAAGTAATGAAGTGACTGTAAAAAAAAAAAAAAAAGTACTCAGAGTGAATCCCAATAGCTGTGAATATCTGAAGGTAGGGGTCAGGGAAGCATTTCAAAGGTGCTTACGTTTTGACTGTGCACTGGATTACAGAAGTCTTCTGCCAAGATTCAGGGAGGGAGGCAGATGCGAAGTCCCAATTCCTCCTCCCTCTCATTCTTCCCCCTCCTCTCCCGGTGTTATCATTGGTGAAGCAGCAACAACTGAGGGAGAGTTCTGGGACTGAAGAGGCTTATCTGTAATAGCAGCTTATCTATGGCAAGCAGTAAACCTTGAAGTTAAAACTAAAGGAATTTTAGCCTTCCTGCCATTTCTCTTTTTTTTTCAGCCCTATTCCAGTTTGTTACTAGCCTCTTTCCCCTATTTTATGCACTTCAATCAATCAAGCAAGTAATAAGAGCATATTCAGGCCCCACTGTGCTTCAGGAACTGTGTGAGGCCCGAGGGCATGAAGATAGAGAGGTACTCTCTCTGATAACAAAACTTACATCATTATTGAGGGCACAAGGCAGAAACACTACAGGGCCAAATAAGGCAGGACATCAACATCAGGTACATATTGAGTTCTAGTAGAGATGAGTGGTCTCTGAGTTCAAAGGAGAAAGAGTTCAAGGTCCCTGGGATTGGGCCTTGTAGTGGACCAAGAAAATAGATATGGTTTAACAGATGGAGTTAAGGAGAATGAACAACTGTTAAAAAAAAAAAAAAAAAAAAAAAGAAAGAAAGAAAGAAAGTACATAGATAGCACGGGCAAAGACACTCAAAAATAAAGGGCTGGCTTTTGGAGGAAGTAAACCAGCCTGGTGTGAGGAAAGACCCATAGCAGTGATGTAAAGGAAAATTCAACTCAGATTCTGGAAGGCTTTGGATATCTATCTAAAGGATTTGGACCATATTCTGATAGATGTAGGAAAACAACTAAATCTTTAAGGAAGAACATGCCTGCTTGGTTGTTTGTTCATGGATGTATGCAGGTATGCATGTGAATGTTTTCATGAGTGTTCCATTTACTCCCTATCTTACCTCTGCAAAGAATCTGAGGCTTATAAGAACAAAAACCTATAGCATCTGAAAGAACAGATAGGTAAGAAGGTCAAAGGTAATTCTGAGGAGTACAAGAAACTAGACTTATGAAATGATAATTCACATTTTCAAGGCAAAATAATCTCAAATGTAGTGAAGGTATAAGAATAAACATAAATTGGTGGTTAAGAACAGACAGCAAAAAGATCTTAATATACATAAAATTTAATATAGAAGGAGTCATAATCAACCAATATGATTTGAATGTTATAATTTATAAATATATACATGTATAAATGAGTATAATAAGTATATAGAAAGATAATCACATTTATCACAAAGCTCAATATCTCTAGGTTTATCTCTAGGAAGAGAACCGTGGAACCCACTGACTAGTGTTCAGCTCCATTAGGATGAACCCAGGCACTTAGCCATGCAGGAACAACAGTAAGCCTTTAGCCCGCTCAGGAGCGGCAATGGGCGCCTGGCTGGATCAGGAGCACACGGACACCCTGCCAGATCCAGAGGGATGGGAGTCAGAGGTGGGTCTGCCACTGCGGCAAACAGCAGTGGTGGACGGGGTGAAAGCTCAGCTCGAGCCTTAACAAAACATGGCCCAGAAGAGTGCAGTTGCAAGATTTAATAGAGTGAAATAGAGTGAAAACAAAGCTCCCATATAAGGGGAGGGGACCCAAAGGGGGTTGCCGTTGTTGGCTAGAATGCCTGGGTTTATATCCTGATCCTTGTCCCTCCCGCTGTGCTCTCAGGCAATAGATGATTGGCTATTTCTTTACCTCCTGTTTTTGCCTAATTAGCATTTTAGTGAGCTCTCTGATCGGTCGTGTGTGGGCTAAGTCGCAAGCCCCGTGTTTAAAGATGGATGCGGTCACCTTCCCAGCTAGGCTTAGGGATTCTTAGTCAGCCTAGGAAATCCAGCTAGTCCTGTCTCTCAGAATGCCTAGTGAAGGCAATGCCACAGCTAACAGTGATCCATGCAAAAGCTACCCTGGCTGCAGCCACCTGTCTGTCTGTTTGCAGGCAGCTAGTTAAAGTGATGAGGCTAAGTTGTCTGCAAGGAGGGCCCTGGCATGTGTCACTACTACAGGTCTTAGTCTTAACGTTGCCTACAATCATGGTAGGTGTCCCTAGCACATCTCCTTTGGAACACTGTGCCATCAATAAGCTACAGAGACAATAATGGAAAAAAAAAAAAAAAAAAAAACTTTGGTTTTCAGTCTTTTATTTATTGCAGCCTCCTCAGCCATGAGCCAGCAAAAAGAAAGTGAGTGCGAGATTTGTTATATTCAGAATCTTCCTTCCATTTTGATAACTGTCCTTGAGCTATTGCAGCCTCTTCTCTCTGTCCTCCTCCTCTTTCTCTCTCTCTTTGTCTTTCTCTCTCCCTTTTTAGAACTTAGTGCTCAAAAAAACTTAGAAGTAAGGACTGCTAAGGTGGGAACCTGACTCTGTGATGCCCTAAACCTAAGCCTAAACGGAGAACTTGCTATGAAAGGAAAGCTGGACCAAAATAGAAGTATACACTCTTCAATTTCTGAAGGTGGAATAGGCACCTTTATGTTTGAGAGCAACAGTCCCATAGCAAATAATTACAGATGACTGCACAGAATGTAAGCTTTCTGGCACATCCTCTTCTGTTTTCTAATGACTATAAGAAAGAAAACTTCTGCTGAGCCTCTAGTCATGGTACCTGGAATCCAAGTCAATGTGGACAATGACAATTGTTTAGCAAACCTAATCTTAGCTTTAAAGAATCATTATTTTAAAATTATACTAGTCATTAGAATCCTCCATGTTACAGGAGTGGAGGAAGTCATACACAACTGCATTCCCATTAGCCTTCACTAGACTTTCCATCAGCAGTAAAAAGCCTACGTTTCTAACTTCCCCAAACTTACTTCCTAAGATACACATAAGGGACCAACCAGTACCATTATCACATACTAATAATTCTCCCCCAAAGAGCTAACCAGATGCTATCTAGTTCCATAGGAATAAAGCATGTACATAGCAACAAGGCCATCTCAAGGTATCATATCACACACCAGATCAAGGTACAGCATCTCTTTTCTATTTCAAACTTAGGGTTGTTCCTCACTGGTGATTTTCATCTACAACAACTTATATCTCAAAAGAAACCTAACCCCAAACAAATATTTCATTACTTACGTGTGTATGTGTGTGTGTGGGGGGGGGGTGTAATGTATTCTAAGACCTCTTTTGCTCAGCAGCAATTATGCTCAAACCTAGATGACAACTTTTGGAAGCCATTGTCTGATGATTAATCTTGGTTGGTGGAGACAGAGAGAATAGGTGATGTGACTCAATAATGATTGTCCCTAGAAAACAAAATTTAAAAAGCAAGGCTATTTATAAAATAGAAAAGTGTTGACACCAGCTCCATATCATTAGTACTTCAGTCTCACTCTTCTAAATATGAGAAAAGCAGGCAAAAAGAGAGTTATGCTAAAGTTCATAATAACACAGAGATATCTTCACATAAGAGTTCCTTCTCAAAGATGATGATAAGCAAAATGAAGCCAGTTAGTCAATGAACAGTAGGTATCCTTGACCATTTCTTGTGATGAAAAGCATGTTCCACCTTGCATTTCCTCCTAAGTTGCTTTTTAATTCTATTAGGGAATGCTCACAGATAGACCAATTGAAGTAGGTATTTTCTTATTTTCTTTGCATTCAGCTATCCCTCTAAGAGTGGGCGCATAAAGAATCTATCAAATTAGATGTCCTAGAGGTGAAAACGTTAGTACCATAGCCAGTCCTAGCATTTAGATGTCATAAAATTATTGTGTCAGATAATGGGAGCAGGGACTATAAAGTTCAAGGGACTGTCAAGTCGAAATTAGATATGCAAAGAATCTGGATGCCCTTAGCTATAGGAATATAAACATAAAGATATAGAAGGTCAGTCTTTCTCTGTAGCTGAATCAAAGTCAAAAGACACACAATTTTAAGAATAACTCAAAAAACTTCCCTGACATTAACTACCATCATATGGTTAGTGGACTTTTACCTCTACCCAAATTACTTTGTTTTATGGCCAGAACAGCAAATAACTCAAATCTCTGAACATGAGAAACTTTGTATCCTATAAGCTGATTCTATAGTTGATATATAATGCTAAGTTTTAGTAAGTTGGTGATCAGATCAGATCAGATTCTTTGCATTCAGAACCTATATCTTGCCACATTTCATATTTGTAGTCATTAAGAAAGGGAAAATGCAGATTTTTTGTCTTCTGGCATTTGTGGTAAATTTAATCTATAATGCTTGTATTAGTAACAGTATCAGAGAAAAATGGGCCTTTATTATCTGGAGTAATAAGCAATATAGTAATTGGCCTTTTTATCAGGAAAACTAGTTTTCTAGAACAGTGCACAAAAAGAATAGTGCTCAATGAACAGTCTTCTCCAGTAAATGATCATGTTGCAGGCACCTAATGAAAGCATAATTGTGGTGGGGGTGGTGGCGATCACAAGTCTTATTATTGAGATTCTATGTGTAATACCATTTACAGATTATTTTATTTTTTTAGTCATAATATTATTTCAGTTTGTTCTTTCTATTTCTATATTTAGTGTGACTTAGCCAAATCACCTCAGAACTGTTTAGGCCCTAAAGAATCATCTCTCAGTTCCAACAGTAACTAAAGGTAAAAATGGTTTTGTCTGAGCTCAATTGGCAGACTATATTAACAGAAAGCAAAAAAAAAAAAAAATCATTAGAAATCAATTAACAAGAACATTGCTATTCCATATGCAAACTCAGGCAGAAACAGAGAGTCCCACATAATTGTTATTAAAGCTCCTGATACAAGGAAGTGACCATTTCCATATAGAATATTAACGGGGCAGAAGCCATGCATGAGAACATGTGGGTAAGAGAGGACATTCACAAGGTCCCAGATAGGAAGGATTCAGGTGGCAACACCTAACTAAAGGTCTTAATAATGAGGAAGGTCCTAATGAGGAAGAAGCTGAAATTAATGCCAGAACCCTGGTTCATATCATTTTGCAACTGGAGCTGGTATTAGTCAGTTATGAGAAAATGTAATTTATAACAGCAGGTATTAAAATAATAATGTTTATGTGTCTTGTATACCTTATTTTCATGTAAAATATATAAATGTAAAAAAATATAATATTTTGACATAGGAGCA
The DNA here is from genome assembly GCF_009764315.1 of Trachypithecus francoisi. NCBI lineage: Eukaryota > Metazoa > Chordata > Mammalia > Primates > Cercopithecidae > Trachypithecus > Trachypithecus francoisi. Next base: position 70,572,691 of record NW_022681453.1, on the reverse strand, counting down.
GAGCTTTTATTGAGGGTCTATTGGTTGCATTTGGGGTCATAGTTCTTTCATAAACCACAGCCACACGCATTGTTGTTTCCTAGTTCAGCATCTTAAAGTAAAACAATAACCTAATTATGGGTACTTGTAAAGCAACCTGAATATAAAATCCTACTAGTTTTACATTTCTTTATTATCTGTTGTCTCACTCACCCCTGTGTCCATACATTTTTAATAACTCTCGTCTATCAAGTCTTAGCTAAGCATTTCATTGTTTTTATAAAATCAATAATCCCTTTCTTTTCACATCTGTGTGTTACCACTTTATGTTTTACTCTATTAGAGTTAAAAAATTAAGCAATAAAAAAGTTTAGGGATAAACACAACAGACCCGTTACTGGCACACAAATTGACTGGTGGGAGCAAGCATGTCTGAGCATATTAGACAGGACATAGTAGCTATAACATCAAGCCTGACATGGACACTATTCAGTGTGTTTGACCAAATGAATGAAGAATTGCAGCTAATTGGAGCTTATTGAATATGAGCTGGTGTCTACTGTGTTTCGCATAAATTTTCCTACACTAACTTCATAGAAAAGAGGTTAATTTACATGCTTATATTCCAACATTTTGGGAGGCCAAGGTGAGACAACTGCTTGAGCACAGGAGATTGAGACTAGCCTAGGCAACATGGCAAGAACCCATCTCTACAAAAAATAAAAAAATTAGCTGGACATGTTGGCATGCGCCTATGGTCCCAGCTCCTCAGGAAGTTGAAGCAGGAGCATTGTTTGAGCCAGGGAGGTTGAGGGTTCAGTGAGCAGTGGTCAAACCATTGCATTCCAGCCTGGGTGACAGGGTGAGATCCTGTGCTCCCAATCCCCAAAAAACAGTAATTTATTTTAAATCTTCTTTCATTTTTTAATGAAAATGTACCCCTATTCATGCAAACCATTCTGGGACACACTACCTGCGAAAGGTAGTAAACTGAACCTACAATATAGGTAACAAAATGGGCTTTCTCTGGTTTAGCCTCACTAACCAAATTTTTGGATGATAAGCCCCAGAGAATTCCTCTTGACTCTGGAGATTCCCAGAAGGTTACCTGGGTTCCTTACCCATAAATACAGTCTTCCTGGATCCTGCACACAATCCTTCTCCTCTGCTGCCTCCAACAATAACTGGGAGAGTTCCAGATCATTGTGATGGTCTTGTGCTATTTCTCAGTTACTCTATTCTGTCCTCAGCATGAGTTATCTCCTGCTCCTGGCCCTAATCACAACAGTGCAGCTTTCATTTCCTGCATTACGTCTTTGATTTTGAATCCTGCACCAGTGAACTTTTGAGTCAGGACCAAGATCTTTCAATCCAGAGTCATAGTTACCATGACGCTGAGAAAGCCTGAGTTTTAAGGCCCCTCATTTGCTCTATCTCTTTCAGGGCCATGTACCTAATTTTGTATTCTTAAAGAATCTTCCCTCATATATGTAAGTTTAAGACACTGCTTAACATATTTCTTTTATTCTAATTCATTTAGAAGGCACAAAACCGTCCATCCTTAAGATTCTAGCATCCTACAGAGATTAGAACAATTTTTTTTTACTTTCTTATCAACTGACAGAAGTCTCGGGGGAAATGGTGAAACACAACAATCTGAGGTCCCTTCACTTCTCTGCAAAATTCTCCTTCTCTCCTCACTTGTGAGGATTCACTGGCCTCCTGATAAGCGAGCCAGCTTTGCTTCCTTACCTCAACCCGGAAGTAAGCTCCTTCTCTTGAAGCTGTTTGATCTCTAAAAGACACAGAACATCTTAGTAAACTTTCCTTCCCTCCATTATCCATGAACACCAGAGAGCACGATATGTTTCACAGATTTATCTCTTCTCACTTTTCTCAATAAACCTTTCTGTGCTTCTTATAAATTCTTGAGTTAAATTGGCTGTGGGAACTGGAAGCTGTGTCAAGGGTCACTGAGCCTGGCTTCTGGTATGAGAAAGTTTCACTTGTATTCAAAATGGATGGTGAGACAAAATAAAATTATAAGAATTCACAGCAGGCTCCTAGGAGCCTGTCTAGAGTTTGGTTAAGAAGAGAAACCTCATGAGTAGCTAGTCTCCTCCCAAGAACTGCCTTAACTGGGTATATTCCTATTTAGGTGAGTTACAGAATGCATTTATAAACAGGTTATCTATAAAATCCATGTATAAATCAATAATTATCCTATTCTGAAGTTTCACTAATTTAGCAAAAACCAAATCAGGAAAGTCAAAGTAATGCTAATAAACAAGCAAAAATTTGTTTGGTTAATGCAAGCCCTTACAAAGTGTAAAAGGAAGAGAAGAAATAATTTATCTCATTTAGACTCAGCAACATTTAAGATGAGAGTTCCGAATGCAGGGGGCTGGTCAGAACAAAGGTACACTTTAGGTAAAACAAAAGAACCCATGACCTGGAGAGCAGCAACACACTGCTGGTAAGAAGAAAGGCATTTCCCATGGAAGGAGCAGCTACTAGGCCTGGCTAACCTTATTAGATTTTGAATTTCATGAACCCTAAAGTTTCTTCCAACTCAGTTAAATGCATATATAAAAAATGAGAAACTGGAAATGTTGGACCTTAGTAGGATAATCAATAGTTCTCAGATCTGGAGGCAATGTTTTCAGCAACCCAGAAACAATAGTTATTTTTAAATTGCTTGGGAACTCTGCCAGAGGTCAGAGATAAACTAATAATGTCAAGTAGCACAGTACTGAGATCCATAAACCTCAGCTATGATGCACTATGGAAATGTCTCCAAGAGAATGGTGGCAGGCTTCACAGGGCACTATTGGCCTGGTGCCACACAATGGAAAGGAGAGGGGTACCTGGATCACTAGTACCCCTATAATGAAGTGGTTCTTCAATGGAGGCAATTCTGCCCCAGTAGACCATTGGCAATATCTGAGACATTTCTGGTTGTAACAACCGGGAGAAGGGTGCTAATAATATCTAATAGGTAGTGGCTACTGATACTGAAACAAGAGAGTTCCCTGTCCCCCTCACTGGACATACAACAAGGGTGTGGTTTGCTTCTTTGGTACCCCAAAAGGGTTTGCTCAAACCCCTAGGGACAGCATGCAGATGGGCAGGTGCAGAGGTTTTGGGGCATGTTTTTGGGCTCCAACCCCACAGCAGCTCTAGGGGTAAGTGTTTACAACTCCTGAAGCCCAAGTGAGTGTGTATTACAGCGTGCCCTTTCAGCCTTGATGTCTGCAGGCAGCTTGTGTTCATCAGCTAGATTAGACTTCTGCCTTATTGCAAGGACAGAGGGCTTTCTGTATCCCGGGTTCTTGTCCTAGTGCACCAGAAAACTCCAATCTCACATAGGCTTAGAGGATGAGTGCAAGGTTTTATTGAGTGGTGGGGGTAGCTCTAAATGAGATGAATGGGGAGCCAGAAGGGGGATGGAGTGGGAAGGTGGTCTTCCCATGGAGTCAGGCTGTCCAGAGACCATACTCCCCTCCTACCACCCCCAGCCGAATTCCCCACAGCATCTATGTTGTTCTGCCATTGCTGGTCTGCCAGTGTCTGCTGGTGTCTGTCAGTGTGTTCTGCTCCTCTTGATGTCCAGCTACTATGTCCATGCCCACTAGGATCTCATGTTTTTATGGGCATAGGATGGGGACATGCCAGGCTAAAAGGCAACTTTTTGGGTGTGAAAACAGAAATGCCTGTCCTCATTTAGGTCCATGGGCACAAGCCTGAGGTTGGAGCCTTTGCCAGGGACCCCACCCTTCTCTACCCAGCATTTCCCTGCCCTACTTCCATATCAATACCACTACATATCCTGCAAGGAAACTTCCTCCAACAAAGAAGTAATTCGCCCATAATGTCGATAGTGCCAAAATTGAGACATCCTGTTTATTAGTCTGATAAAGACATACCAGAGACTGGGAAGAAAAAGAGGTTTAATTGGACTTACAGTTCCACATGGCTGGGGAGGCCTCAGAATCATGGCAGGAGGTGAAAGGCACTTCTTACATGGCAGTGGCAAGACAAAATAAGAAAGATGCAAAAGCAGAAACCCCTGATAAAAGCATCAGACCTCATGGGACTTATTCACAATCACAAATACAGTATGCGAGAAACCACCCCTATGATTCAAATTATCTCTCACTAAGTTTCTCCCACAACATGTGGGAATTATGAGAGTACAATTAAAGATGAGATTTGGGTGGGGACACAGTCAAACCACATCATCCTGCTATAATGCTGTTAAGGATGGAAAAGCAACCTGGTAGCCCATCTGCTTAATCTCAGGTAGCAACAACAACCAATCATCTACCCTAATCAAAGCCATCATTTGAGAGAGAAAAGATGGACACTTTCAAATGTACTATGATTATAAAGGAAGTAAATGGGTAATAAGTATTTTATATTTTTAGATTTCTATTGGTTGATATAATTTTTATTCTAGAGCCTTCCTCCTTTATGCTCTTTGACGTTTTCTCCACTTCCTTTCCTCAACCCCTCCCTCTCCTCTTCTACCACTAACTTATAAGACCACATTAGACATACCTGAGATATTAGTTAAAATGCTTTGCAGTATGGAAACCTCAATGGATATCTGAGGATATTCTGAGGTCACTGTGGGCATTCTAATCATAGACAGGAGATAGCCTGTCTGATGTGGGAATTATTTATCAAGTTTTAAGAAGATACAATCATCTCAAACATATTTTAATATATTTAAGTAAAGAACCTAAAATGAAGGCAGTTTTATAAGATTTGTCTTCAAGTTTACATTTCCTTTTTTCACTTATTCTTTAATTTTTTTATTTTTCTCCTTGAAATCATAAAATGTATCTTGTCTACAAATTATAGGTATGTTTGACCCATGTTTTCCAGGCCATGTAATTCTGTAGATTGCATCAAGGTAAATAATGAATAAGGCCATGATAAATGCAAACATTCTATTTTCAGGTCGCTGTTGAGAATGTCGACTCCTCTCAAAATTCTCCCAATAATTGCATTATCTAGAGCATTGCACATGAGCGCATGTTCACTGTTTTCAACCTTCCAGTATTATCCTGAGTCAAGGGATTGCCCAGAAAAGCAGCTCCCCTATGACAGAACTGTCACATTGCAGCAGGCCATTCCTGCCCCTGGCAATACAGTCATTGTGGTGACTTGGGCCTGCATGTGGCAAGACTAAGTGGGATCTCCTGCAAGAATGTTTTTATCCACCTCAGGGTTATTTTCTATTATGCTATACTAGTTTTTCCCAAATAGCATATATTCATTTATTACCTGTGCCCTCTTCTACACCAACTGACTCAAAGTCTCTGGGGAAATGGTCAAAACTGCATTTTTTTCATGTTTCCCGGATGATACGTAGTGCATTAAAGTTTAAGAACATGTGCTCCAACACCTCACAGGCTTCTTAAAAAAGTCATTTCCCAATCTGTATTTGTGGGACTCTCTCCTTCAGACTCAGTTCTAATAATTATGTAGTTGATGATGATGATTGCAATAACAACATAACTCTGAGGCACAGGCATTAGTTATGTTGTTTGAAGTAACATATCTAGTAACTGATGATATAGGGCTAGTACCACTTTTGAGATAAAGATTGGGCAGGCAGGTCAAACCTGAGTAAAACGATACTAAGTTTTACTCACAACTCTCCTTTATAATGACAGGGCATTGCAACTGGTCCAGACTCCTGTGTCTCCATTTAGTCGTGCCTAATTATGAGATTTCACTCCTGACTCTCAAGAGCTCCCCTTGGACTTATACACGTGTCTCAACTTTTCCGTATCCCAGGGTTGCTCTTGGCTTAGTTTCAAGCTGGGATACTCCTATGTTGCTCTATCAGTCTGCACACCAGCCCATATCCACTCTTGTCACACAATACCGCTGACATTCACATATACAAATACAGAATAGACTATCTAACCCATTCAGCCTGCAATGTAAGATAGTCTCCTCTTGACACTGGTAATGCCTCTTACTATTGCTTTTAAGTGCTTCATTACATCAGCAAATGAGTGCAAGGAAGTAATTAAGTGGATGGTCTCTGAAGTCAGGTTCAAATCCCATTTCTCCCTCTATTTGGCTATGGCCTTGAGATTGAAAATTGTTTGTTTCTCAGTTGCCTTTGCTTTAAAATTGGAATAATAGTACATAACTCACTGAATTGTGGTGAAGATTGTTTATTTTTTATGTAATGCAAATAGAACTCTCTATCTTATTGAAAGCATCATGTAAGTGCCAGCTATTATAATTTAAATTGTAAGCTTTACATTTCACCAGAAAAAAATAGATTTCATATTTTGTACTGTAACCCACAGAAAGAAAGATGGTACACAAATGCATAGGCATTGTATTAGTCCATTCTCATGCTGCTAATAAAGACATACACAAGACTGGGTAACTTGTGAAGGAAAGAGGTTTAATTGATTCAGTTCAGCATAACTGGGGAAGCCTCAGGAAACTTACAATCATGGTGGAAGGGGAAATAAACATGACCTTCTTCACATGGCTGCAGCAAGGAAAAGTGTCAAGCAAAAGAGGGAAAAGCCCCCTATAAAACCATCAGAAATCATGAGAATTCACTCACCATCACGAGAAGGGTAACCTCGGCAATTATTAAGTTACCTCCCAACAGGTCCCTCCCACAACACATGGGGATTATGGGAACAGCAATCTAAGATGAGATTTGGATGGGAACACAGCCAAGCCATATCAGACAAACTCATATCACTGAAGTAAAAGATTCACAAATACTATCATTATTATATGCAATGTGTTCTAGTATTGTTTTATCCATTGTATTTTATTTTTTAAAGAATGATGGGTCAAAATTCATGAAATTGATTTTATAGTCCACGATTGGGGTTAACACACAGTTTGTAAAACACTATACTAGACTGAAATTTTATGAAGAAAGTTGCCATATCTGTTTTGTTTTTGTTTTTGTTTTGAGACAGAGTCTCACTCTGTCGTCCAGGTTGGAGTACAGTGGCGTGATCTTGGCTCACTGAAAGCTCTGCCTCCCGTGTTCATGCCATTCTCCTGCCTCAACCTCCCGAGTAGCTGGGACCACAGGCGCCCGCCACCACGTCGGGCTAATTTTTTGTATTTTTAGTAGAGACGGGGTTTCACTGTGTTAGCCAGGATGGTCTCGATCTCCTGACCTTGTGATCCACCCGCCTTGGCTTCCCAAAGGGCTAGGATTACAGGCATGAGCCACTGCACCCGGCTGCCATACCTGTTTTGTTCAACATTATATCTGTGACTTCCTGGAACATGGCTTGGCACTTAATAGGTGCTTATTTATATGTGTTGGATAATTGAGTCATCTTTTATTATCAGTTAGTCTAGAAATAAGAATTTACTTGACCTTTTCTGCTGTTGATGTCTAAAGCTGTGAAAGAATCTTTTCTACTCATTATTTGCTGAAATTGTTAGAAAATGTCCAGAAAATCATTAAAAACATAAAGCATTATAGAGGTTTATCCCAATAGAATCAGGTCCCAGTGTTAACATGGCAGACAAAATCTTGTCTGGATCATTAATTTTTTTATTTTCTTGAAGAGATGGCAATTCTTGTTATAACTTTGTTGTTATCTTTTGTGTATGTGTGTGTGTGTGTGTGTGCATGTGTGCATGTGTTTCATTTCCAACTTTTACTTTAAGTTCAGGGGTACACGTTCAGGATGTGTAGGTTTGTTACATCAGTAAACGTGTGCCATGGTGGTTTGCTGCACAGATGATACCATTACCAGCATCCACTAGTTATTCTTTCTGCTCCTCTCCCTCCTCCCAACCCCTGCCCTCTGACAGACCCAAGTGTGTGTCCCTCCACCATGTGTCCATGTTTTCTCATCATTTAGCTTCCACTTATAAGTGAGAACATGTGATATGTGGCTTTCTGTTCCTGTGTTAGTTTGCTGAGCATAGTGGCCTCCAACTCCATCCATGCCCCTGGAATGGATATGATCTCATTCCTGTGTATGACTGCATAGTATTCCATGGTGTATATGTACCACATTTTCTTTATCAAGTCTGTAATTGATGGTCATTTAGGTTGATTCCATGTATTTGCTATTGTGAATAGTGCTGCAATGAACATATGCATGCATATATTTTTATAAAAGAATGGTTTTATTTCACTGGGTATATACCCAGTAACGGGATTGCTGGGTTGAATAGTTTTTCTGCCTCTAGATCTTTGAGGAATTGCCACACTGTCTTCCATAATGGTTCAGCTAATTTACACTCCCACCCAACAGTGCATAAATGTTGCTTTTTCTCCACAACCTCCTCAGCATCTGTTAATTTTTGATATTTTAATAATGGCTATTCTAACAGATTTGCATTTTTCTAATGATCAGTGATGTTGAGCTTTTCTCGGTATTTTTTTTTGGTCCCATGGATGTCTTCTTTTGAGATGTGTCTGTTCATGTCCTTTGCCCACTTTTTAATAGGGTTATTTGTATTTTTCTTATAAATTTAAGTTTCTTATAGATGCTATCTATTAGACCTTTGTTAGATGGATAGACTGCAAAACTTTTCTCCTATTCTGTAGGTTGTCTGTTTCCTCTGTTGCTGGTCTATTCTCTATTAATACTTGTGATTGTATTGTGAACTTCTTGTAGCGTGCTTTTCAGCATATCAGGTTGATTATGTTCCTCTGTATACGTGCTATTAATATTTTGGCTGTCGGCTACTGCATTGTTTAATCATGGTTGTTAGCTTCCTTGCATTGGGTTACAACATGCTCCTTATTTCAGCAAAGTTTGTTTTTATCTACATTCTGAAGCCTACCCATGTCATTTCAGCCATCTCAGCATCAGCACAGTTCTAAACCCTTGCTGGCAAGGTGTTGCAGTCATTTGGAGGAAAAGGTGCACTCTGGCTTTTTGAGTTTTCAGTGTTTTGGCACTGATTCTTTCTCATCTTTGTGGGCTTATGTACTTTCTATCTTTGAGGTTATTAAACTTTGGATAGGGTTTGGCAGGGTTTTTTGTTACTGTTGTTGTTTGGTTGGTTTTCTTGTAACAGTCTGGCCACTCGTCCGTAGCACTACTGCAGTTTGCTGGGGGTCCACCCCAGACCCTTGTTGCCTAGGTTTCTTTAGTAGTTGGAGGTATCACCAGTGAAGGCTGCAAAACAGCAAAGATGACAGCCTGCCCCTTCCTCTGGGATCTTCAGGTTAGTCCAAGGGGGATCTTAAACTATTGCTGGCCCAAATGCACCTAAAGGTGGTGGATAAAGACCCCAGTTGGGAGGTCTCAGCAGTCAGGAAGAATGAGATCAGGGTTCCTCTTAACTTCTTTAAGAGGAACCCTTAAAGAAGTTAAGAGGAACCAACATGGCTGCATGTTGGTAGAGCAGCTGTGCTATGTTGGGGGATCCTTTCAGCTCCCAATCAGTTTGGGCTCTCCAAGGATCACAGGCTGGACCAGCTGAGATGCCCAAACAACAAAAGTGGCAGCCTTTCCTGCCCACTGGGCACTCTGTTCCAGGGAGACATTAGAACTCTGTTGGCTGTAGAACATAGGCGGGGTGGCCAGAGGCCCCAGCTGGGAGGACCCACCCAGTGAGGAGAAATGGATTGAGGTCCCATTTTAAAAAGCAATCTGGCCATACCTCAACAAAATAGCTGAGCCATACTGGAGAACTGCTTCTGTGCCAGTTGGCTTGGACTCTCCAAAGCCCACCTGCTGGAAAGGTCGAGTTGCCCAAACAGCAAAGGTGTTGACCCACCCCTCCTCCTGGGCACTCCATCCCAGGGAGAAGTCAGAACTCTGTCCATAGAATACAGATAAGGGTGGCTGGAGTCCCCAGCTTGGAGGTCCTGCCCAGTGAGGATAAATGTATTTGGGTCTCATTTAAAGAACGACTGTGTCTACATTTTGGTAAAGCACCTGTGCCACGCTGAGGGAACCCTTCCTTGTCTAGACTGTTTGGACTCTCCAAAGACCACAGGCTCGAACAACTGAGCAAAGGTAGTGGCCCACCCCTTCCCCCAGGGGCTCTGTCACATCTCAGGCAGACTGCACCCTGCTGGATGGAATTCCAAGCCAGTCAATCTTACCTCGTTGGGTGCCATGGAAGTGGGGCCTGTAGACCAATTCTGCTTGGCCCCTGGATTCAGCCCCCTTCCTAGGTTATATACAGATGTCCTCCTGCCTTGCCTGAGTTGCAGTCACCTTTGCCAGGAATCCTGAGACCAGAGTATGTAAACTCCTGGGTCTCTCTGTATGCCTGAGCAGCTTCTCTGCCAAGACTCCACACAGCTCTGTGTGTCAGACCCAAGGTCCTGGTGGAGTGGGCTCATGAGGTGATCTCCTGATCCAAGGGTTGTAAAGATTCATGAGAGAGGAGTGGTTTCCCAGGCTCACACATTCCCTCACCACTTCCCTTGGCTGGGGTTGGGGGTGGCTTCATATCACTCCCAGGTGGGCCATCACCTTGCCCTGTTTTTCTCTGTTCTCTCCCTTGGGTTGAGTTGTTTCCCTAATCAGTCCCAATGCGAATACATGGATGTCTCTGTTGACGGTGCTGTATTGACTCACCGCTTATGTTCCTCACTGTGAGTGACACACACCATAGCTGCTTTTACACAGCCATCATGGCTCCCCTCCCCCACCTTGTTGTTATCCTTAATTCAAGTTTTTATTTCTGTATAAATCATTACATTTGGTATTGTAGACATTTTTGTTATTGATACTTGAACACTTCTCTAATGATGACTAAAGAGGATAAGAATTCCCATTCTCAAAGATTTTTAACATACTTAAAATTTTACCAGTCAGTTCAGTGTAGCTCAGTTAAATCTTTCAGTTTCACTGGGAGCTATATCTATGTAGCAAGTAAACTTAGAGAGATATAGCTAATGAAAGAAATGCTAATTTGTACTTTGTTATTCTTTGAGGAATTTCCAGTTTCCTGCCCCACACACGCACTATATAAAGCATAAAATAAATGTAAAAGATAGTAGGAAAGCTTCATAGTGTTTATAATATTATAACGCAAAATTACCTGAACTCCCATCATATTTTGTGGTGATATCTGTATTTAAAAGGAGTGACATCAAAGAGGCAACTTTGTATAATAGAATGAAAAAAAATAAAGAAACAAGCAAAAATTTATTTCCATGGGTATTGGAATAAGGCAGATCAAGGTTCAAATCTTGTCCACCATTTTCTAGTCAAATTTCTAATCTGCAACATGGGGCTAAGATGTGTGTGTCTACATCACAGGGTAGATGTGAGGATTCAATATGCTAATATATGCAAAGAAACTACTATAGGAAAACAGCAATTGTTCACTGTAAAAGTGAACTCCTCCATCTGCACACACCCAGACACAAGTGGGTGTGTCTGGCCTATAGGTCTTATGATCTGGCTTAGGGATCAGCTCACTTGAAAGTCACTTGTTCATGAGGCTGAACCTCATTTCTAAAAATAATGGTACAGTTTTGACATTCAGTTGAATTCAATAAACATGTAGTAAGTGCCTCTTGTATACAAAGTACTGTGGTTAGTTGTTATGGAAAATGGAGAAAATAAATAATATGAATGAAAATTGTTTTCTGCCCTGAAGAGCTTCAAATTCACTGGGAAAAGGGGGATATAATTAATTTTGAAACACAATAAATACAAATAGTATAGCTACAACAGAGAAGCAATTAAATCTAATTAAATCTAATGTGGGGGGAGCAGTCTACAAAAGCTAGCAAAAAGATAGTATTTAAACAATGGTTGAAGGATTAGCATGGGTTTTTTAGGTTGAAATAGTAGCAAGGGATTTCTGGTTTAAAGCTGTGTTAGGACACTCTTGCATTGCTACAAATAAATATCTGAGGCTGAGTAATTTATAAAGAAAAGAGGTTAAATTGGCTCATGGTTCTGCAAACTGTATAGGAAGTACGCTCAGCTTCTGGGGAGGCCTCAGGGAGATTTTGCTCATGGAAAAAGACAAAGTAGGAACAGACAGTTTACATGGGGAGAGCAGAAGCAATAGAGAGAGTAGGAAAGTGCCACACATTTTTAAACAACCATATTTCATGAGGACTCACTCACTGTCACAAGGCTAGAACCAAGCCATGGGGGATCCAACCCATGACTCAACCCACCAGGCCCCGTTTCTAACACTGGAGACCATATTTCAACATGAGATTTGGATGGCACAAATATCCAAACCATATCAAAAGCAATAGCATGAGCAAACCTTGGTAAACCAACTAAGTGGTGATGGAAATGAGAATGAGAAAGGGAGTGTGGGGAACAGTTTCAGAGTTTAAACCAAATAATTAAAAAACAAGACACTCTGAAGATACCAACAACATGCTTTGCAGTGACATCTGTGAGTGCTCTGGGTTTTTACATAGATCTATTTTGTCTATTAAAGCCATTTTCTTTCCAAAAACTTCCTTCATTTTCTGACTAGTTGGCTTTATTGTCTAAATATGTTTCATACACTAGCTACCCCCAAAATTTTAAGAATAAACTTTATTACCACTTCCCATTTCATTTTCTTCTTTGCTTTAAATAAACATTTTTGCAGCTCAAATCACATTGACCTTTTTGTTCCAATATTGCATTATAAATTTATTTTTATTTAGCTACCCTCTTGCTCAGTGCCACCTCACATACCAGATTTCTCAGGAGGACTATGAATCTGAGTCAATTTCTTCCCAGATGTACTAGCTTACATTCTCCCAATTTAATCTCATTTTGATGTGAGTCCACATTTACGACCTTTTCAAGTTCCAGATAAGTATTTCCTAAGTCATTATCCATATTTACGACATTGCCTAATATAGCATCATTTCAAGATATATGAATGTACTGCTCATTCTGCAGATATTAATTGAGTTGAAAAAGAGAAGTAGAAACAGTATTTTGTTCCATAGCATCCATAATACCCTCTATCCCCTTTGCAGTTTATCAAATTGTATAGTCTACTATTCTGTTGATAACTGTTATTATTTATGATTTCTTTATCCAGTCTCCTTTGAACTACATTCCAAGAAAAAATGTTTTAAAATGTGGCTTATATCTCCAAGAAATATGGGACTATGTGAAAAGACCAAACCTACATTTGATTGGTGTACCTGAAAGTGACAGAGAGAATGGAACCAAGTTGGAAAGCACTCATCAAAATATTATTCAGGAGAACTTCCCCAATCTAACAAGACAGAACAATATTCAAATTCAGGAAATATAAACAACATCACAAAGATACTCCTTGAGAAGAGCAACCCCAAGACACATAATCATCAGATTCACCAAGGTTGAAATGAGGAAAAAATGTAAAGGTAGCCAGAAAGAAAGCTTGGATTACCCACAAAGGGAAGCTCATCAGACTAACAGCAGATCTCTCTGCAGAAACCCTACAAGTCAGAAGAGAGTGGGGGCCAAAATTCAACATTTTTAAAGAAGTTACAACCCAGAATTTTATATGCAGTCAAACTAAGCTTTATAAGTGAAAGAGAAATAAAATACTTTACAGAGAAGCAAAAGCTGAGAGATTTTGTCACCACCAGGCCTGCATTACAAGAGCTCCTGAAGGAAACACCACCTATGGAAATGAAAAACTGGTACCAGCCACTGCAAAAACATACAAAATTGTAAAGACCATTGACACTATGAAGAAACTGCATCAACTAATGGGCAAAATAACCAGCTAACATCATAATGACAGGATCAAATGTACACATGACAATATTAACCTTAAATGTAAGTGGGCTAAATGCCCCAATTAAAAGACACAGACTGGCAAAGTGGATAAAGAATCAAGACCTATCAGTGTGCTGTTTTCAGGAGACCCATCTCACGTGCAAAGACACACATAGTCTCAAAATAAAGGGATGGAGTAATATTTACCAAGCAAATGGAAAGAAAAATAAAAGCAGAGGTTGCAATCCTAGTCTCTGATAAAACACACTTTAAACCAACCAAGATCAAAAAAGACAAAGAAGGGAATTACATAATGGTAAAGGGATCAATGCAAAAAGAAGAGTTAACTATCCTAAATATATATGCACCTAATACAGAAGCACCCAGATTCATAAAGCAAGTTCTTAGAGACCTACAAAGAGAATTAGACTCCCACACATTAATAGTAGGAGACTTTAACACCCCACTGTCAATATTAGATCAATGAGACAGAAAATTAACAAGGATATTGAGGACTTGGACTCAGCTCTGGAAGAAACAGACCTAATAGACATCTACAGAATTCTCCAACTGAAGTCAACAGAATATACACTCTTCTTAGCATCACGTCACACTTATTCTAAAATTGACGACATAATTGGAAGTAAAACACTCCTCAGCAAATGCAAAAGAACTGAAATCATAACAAACAGTCTCTCAAACCACAGTGCAATCACACTAGAACTCAGGATTAAGAAATTCACCCAAAACTGCACAACTACATGGAAACTGAACAACGTGCTCCTGAATGACTACTGAGTAAATAACAAAATTAAAGCAGAGATAAAAATGTTCTTTGAAACCAACAAGAATGATGACACAATGTACCAGAATCTCTGGGACACAGTTAAACAGTGTTTAGCAGGAAATTTATAGCACCAAATGCCCGCAGAACAAAGTGGGAAATATCTAAAATTGACACTCTACCATCACAATTAAAAGAATTAGAGAAGAAAGAGCAAACAAATTCAAAAGCTAGCAGAAGGCAAGAAATAAGATCAGAGCAGAACTGAAAGAGATAGACACACTAAAAACCCTTCAAAAAAATCAATGAATCCAGGAGCTGGTTTTTTGAAAAGATTAACAAAATAGATAGACTGCTAGCCAGACTAACAAAGAAGAAATGAGAGAAGAATCAAATACATGCAATAAAAAATGATAAAGGGGATATCACTAATGATCCCACAGAAATACAAACTACCCTATCAGAGAATATTATATAATCACCTCTATGCAAATAAACTAGAAAATCTAGAAGAAATAGATACATTCCTAGACACATACATCCCCCCAATTCTAAACCAGGGACAACTCAACTCCCTGAATAGATCAATAACAAGTTCTGAAATTGAGGGAGTAATTAATAGCCTACCAACTGAAGTCCAGGAGTACATGGATTGACAGTCGAATTCTACCAGAGGTACAAAGAGGAGCTGGTACCATTCCTTCTGAAACTATTGCAAACAATAGAAAAAGAGGGACTCTTTCCTAACTCATTTTATGAGGCCAGCATCATCCTGATACCAAAACCTGGCAGAGACACAACAACAACAAAAAAAAAAATACAAAATTTCAGGCCAATATCCCTGATGAACATTGATGCAAAAATCCTCAATAAAATTCTGGCAAACTGAATCCAACAGCATATCAAAAAGCTTGTCCACCACAATCAAGTCAGCTTCATCCCTGAGATGATAGACTGGTTCAACATATGCAAATCAATAAACTTAATCCATCACATAAACAGAACCAATAACAAAAAACACATGATTATCTCAATAGATGCAGAAAAAGCTTTCCATAAAATTCAATAACACTCTATGCTAAAAACTTTCAATAAACTAGGTATTGATGTAACATATCTCAAAATAATAAGAGCTATTTATGACAAACTCACAGCCAATATCATATTGAATAAGCAAAAGCTGGAAGTATTTCCTTTGAAAACTGGCACAAGACAAGAATGCCCTCTCTCACCACTCCTGTTTAACATAGTATTGGAAGATCTGGCCAGGGCAATCAGGCAAGAGAAAGAAATAAAGGGTATTCAATTAGAAAAAGAGGAAGTCAAATTGTCCCTGTTTGCAGATGACATGATTGTCTGTTTAGAAAACCCCATTGTCTCAGCCCCAAAATTCCATAAGCTGATAAGCAACTTCAGGAAAGTCTCAGGATACAAAGTTAATGTGCAGAAATCACAAGCATTCAAATAGACTGATAAATAGACAAACAGAAAGCCAAATCATGAGTGAACTTCCATTCACAATTGCTACAAAGAGAATAAAATACCTAGGAATACAACTTACAAGGGATGTGATGGAACTCTTCAAGGAGAACTACAAACCGTTGCTCAAAGAAATAAGAGAAGACAAACAAATGGAAAAACATTCCATGCTCATGGACAGGAAGAATCAATATTGTGAAAATGGCCATTCTGCCCAAAGTAATTTGTAGATTCTATGCTATCCCCGTCAAGCTACCATTGCCTTTCTTCATAGAATTAGAAAAAAAAAAAAACTACTTTAAATTTCATATGGAACCACAAAAGAGCTCATATAGCCGAGACAATGCTAAACAAAAAGGAGAAAGCTGGAGGCATCACGCTACCTGACTTCAAACTATATTACAAGCCACAGTAACCAAAACAGCATGGTACTGGTACCAAAACAGATATATAGAGCAATGGAACAGAATAGAGGCCTCAGAAATAACACAACACATCTACAACCATCTGATCTTTCAAAAAGCTGACAAAAACAAGCAATGGGGAAAAGATCTCCTATTCAGTAAATGGTGTTGGGAAAACTGTCAAGCCATATGCAGAAGACTGAAACTGGACCCCTTCCTTACACCTTATACAAAAATTAACTCAAGATGAATTGAACACTTAAATCTAAGACATAAAACCATAAAACCCCTACAAGAAAACGTAGGCAATACCATTCAGGACATAGTCATGGGCAAAGGCTTCATGACTAAAACACCTAAAGCAATGGCAACAAAAGCCAAAATTGATAAATGGGATCTAATTAAACTAAAGAGCACAGCAAAAGAAACTATCAGCAAAGTGAACAGGCAACCTACAGAATGGCAGAAAAGTTTTGCAATCTATCCATTTGACAAAGGGATAATAATCAGAATCCACAAGGAACTTAAAGAAATTTACAAGGAGAAAACAACCCCATCAAAAAGTGGCAAAGGATATGAACAGAGACTTCTCAAAATAAGACATTTATGTGGCCAAAAATCATGAAAAAAAGCTCATCAGCACTGCTCATTAAAGAAATGCAAATCAAACCACAGTGAGATACCATCTCACCCCAGTTAGAATGGTGATCATTAAAATGTCATGAAACAACAGATGCTGGAGAGGATGTGGAGATATAGGAACGCTTTTACACTGTTGGTGGGAGTGTAAACTAGTTCAACCACTGTGGAAGACAGTGTGGTGATTCCTCAACCAGAAATACGATTTTACCCAGCAATCCCATTACTGGGTATATATCCAAAGGATTATGAATCATTCTGCTACAAAGACACATGCACCGTATGTTGATTGCAGCACTATTTCCAATAGCAAAAACTTGGAACCACCCAAATGCCCATCAATGATAGACTGGAAAAAGAAAATATGGCACATATACACCATGGAATACCATGCAGCCATAAAAAATGATGAGTTCATGTCCTTTGCAGGGACATGGATATAGTTGGAAACCATCATTCTCAGCAAACTAACACAAGAACAGAGAACCAAACACCACCACAAGTTCTCACTCATAAGTGGGAGTTGAACAATGAGAACACATGGACACAGAGAGGGGAATATCACACACTGGAGCCTGTGGGGGTTGGTGGGATAGGGGAGGGATGGTATTAGGAGAAATACCTAATGTAAATGACGGGTTGATGTGTGCAGCAAACCATCATGGCACATGTATACCTATGTAGCAAACCTGCATGTTCTGCACAAGTATCCCCAAACTTAAAGCATAAAAAATAAAATGTGGCTTACATTAATTTAAAAATAAGGTTTCTAATTATTTGTTGGAAAGTTCTATTAGAAAAGATTCCAAAATCTCTTTCTCTCAGATGTTCTTTATTGTTCCCAGTAGATGTTACAAATAGACATGCAGTGAGAAAGTCTCTGTAAGAAGACTAGCTTGTTCACCAAGGGACTTACAGACCTGCTTGAAATTGACGAACACAGCATGGCCCTGTGTCTGTACCTCTTACTGTATTTTATTTTGTTGTCCTTTAGATATTTTCGTTCTTTTTCCTGATTTATAATCTATTTTATTAAAAATATATCTTATGGATCTAGGCTTTATGATTATATTAGCTGAAGAGTTCAGATACACCAATAAGAAAAGACAATAAAATGAACAAATGAAAAGAATATGAAAAGATAACTCACAAAAGAGGAATTACAAAGGAAAAGGAATCAACAGTTTTAAAAAATATGAGACTATTTTTTACTTACTATAGGCGAATATTTACTGTAATTGACAATACTTATTACTGGGAAGAATTCATAGATGCTGGTTTACTCAGATACTGGTTTTGACAATAACAATTAGAACAAGTGTTTTATAAACAACTTGATACTCTGTATCAAAATGTATGAAAAATGTCATACTTTTGTCAGTGATTCATTCCACTTCTGGGACTCTATGCTACAAATATAAAGTGGGAGATATATTCAAAGACTATTTGAATTATATACTTTATTTATATTAGTGAAAATGCTAAAAGTACCAGAATATCCAACGTACGGGAATGATTACATAAATTATAAAGCATCCACTGAAAGGAATAGTATAAAAGGTATCAAAATGAATGTCAATGAAGACTATAAACATGGGAAAATGTTAATTTAAAATATATTTTAAGAGCTCAATATGACAGGTTTAGTGCTACCACAAAAATCTAAAAAGAAAAACGTACTTATAAAACAAAATCTTGAAACAAATAATAAAAAATGTTAAAGTAAGTTTGCAGGTTTGGGGATGATGCTTTTTGACTTTTTTTCTCTATGTTCTAATATCCTTATCATGCTCATTTGTAATAAGAAAATTTTAAGTGTGTGAATACTTACAGGGCATTCACTATGTGTTGGGCTCTGTGCTAGGCCTTGGAAACATAGAGGTAAGAAAGACAGCTATGGCGGCTGCCCTCACAGAACACAGGATCACCAGGATTTGGATACTTGGAATCATCCTTGAGTCATCTCTTCCATACTCAAATCTAATCCATTAGGAAATGCTTTTGCCTTTACTTTCAAAACAATATCTAAAACCCTATCATTCTCCACTGTCTTCATTGTAACATCCTAGTACAAATCACCATCATCTCCTTGCTGGTTACAAGAACAGCCTTATGGTAGAATGATGCCCCCCCCAACTCCCACCCCCCAAAAGATGTCCATGTCCTAATTCTCAGAACTTGTGACTATGTTACCTGATATGACTTGGCAGATGTGATTAAGTTAAGGATCTTAAGATGGGGGAGATTATCCTGGAGATTATCTGGGTGGGCCCAACGTAGTTACAAGGGTTCTTATAAAAGAGAGGCAGCAGGATCAAACTTAGAGCAGATTCAATGAAGGAAGCTGTGTTAGTCTGCTTTGCTTTGCTTTGCTATAAAGGAACACCTGCAACTGGGTGATATATAAAGAAAAGAGATTTATTTTGGCTCATGGCTCTGCAGGCTGTATGAAAAGCATGGCACCAGCGTTAACTTCTGATGATGGCCTCATTTCAGAAGATAAAGGGGAAACAGGCATGTCACATGACAAGAGCAGGAGCAAGTTGGGTGGGTAAGTGCCACATTCTTTTAAACAATCGGCTCTCCCATGAACTACCAGAGCAAGAATGCAGATGGTACCGAGTCATTCATAAGGGATCCACCCCTCTGATCCCCAACACCTCCCACTAGGCCTACCCCCAACATCGCAGGTCACATTTTAACATGAGGTTTGGAAAGGACCTACATCCAAACTATAGCAGGAGCAGAAGTTGGAGTGATACAATTTCTGGAATTGAGCCACTAGCAAAGGAATGCAGAAAGCCTCCAGGAGGAGTTATAAAATATGAGGGAACAGATTCTCCCCAGAGCCTCTACAATGAATGCAACCCTGTCAACTTCTTGATTCCAGCCCAGTGAGAACCATTTCAGACTGCTGACATCCAGAATTGTGAAGTCATACATTTGTGTTGTTTGAAATCACGATGTTTGTGGTCATTTGTTATAGCAACAATAGGAAACTAATAGTAGCCCCAAGTTGGTTTCCTTGCTCTAAACCATGCTTCTCTATGATCTGTTCTCAATCTAGCAGCCAGAGTGACCCCGGTAAAACCTAAGTCATATCATTCTACTACTTTCTGCTTCACTCAGAAGAAAAATAGAAATCCTTACAATGACCTGTGAGGTCCCACATAATTGATCTCCTTTTCTCTTTGATTTCATTCCTTAAAATTCTCAGCTAGTCTATTCCAGGTATTCCGGCCTCCTTGGTGCTTCTCAAGATTACCAGGGATGCTTCTGCCATAGGAACTTTGCACAAGTAGCTTCTTCTGCCTAGAATATCTTATCCCAGACATATGACTCTTTCCTGTCTTCTTCAGATCTTCGTTCGAATGTCATCCACCAATAAAACTACCTCAGCTACCATACTTAATAATGCAATCTGAACTACCTACCTTTCCCCAGCACTCTACTCAGGTTTTGTTTTTCTGTTTTTCACAATACCTACAACACCTTCTAACTATTTGATTTACTTATTTGTTTGCTGTTTATTTGCTGTGAATGCTTCACCTCCATACACACACACACACACGCAGAGGAATATAAGCTCCATAAGCACAGGGATTTGGTACGTCTCATTTACTGATATATTCCAAGTGCCAAGCATATGATGGGTGCTTAGTTAATATTTTCTTTAAAAAAATGAATAAAATATTTAAAAATTAATTCTTTTGATACATATTCAATTTTCTCAAATAGAAAATGTAAAGTACTGAATAATATCTTTATTAAATAAATAACTTATTCAAATCATTAAGAAAAACACAACATCCAGAATAGGAAAATGATGTTTATAATTTATAAAATAAAATATATAGCTAACCAACAAATATTTGGACAATAATTCAAACTCTTAAAATATCAGCAAGCACCGTTTTTGCTTATTTATGTTCATATACAATAAAAAGTTACTAAAGACACTTTACAGTCTATGATCATTTCAAGTTTCTGACAAATTATTCAGGTTTTATATGGTAATACTGAGGCTTGTTTGTGCTCCATAGATCCCTTTTGCATAAGCTTCTGGCTGGCCAGTTATTGCATTGTTCTTTAGTTTTTCTTTTCAGGTTTTATGGCTTTTGGTAAGGTTTCCAGCTCCTTCTTTGGTAGACTGGGATGGGCTTCTCCCCACCAGAACTTTGCTGTCCTTTTTTGGTGGGGATTGGGGAATGGGGTCTTGCTCTGTCTCCCAGGCTGGAGTACAGTGGCATACTCAGTTCACTGCAACCTCCACCTCCTGGGTTCAAGTGATTCTTTAGCCTCAGCCTCCTGAGTAGCTGAGATTATAGGCATGCGCCACCCAGCTAATTTTTATAATTTTAGTAGAGACGGGTTTTCACCATGTTGTTCAGGCCGGTCTCAAACTGCTGACCTCAAATGATCTGCCTGTCTCAGTCTCCCAAAGTGCTGGGATGACATAAGCCACCATGCCCAGCCTCTGTCCTCTTTTAGATGTGATTTGTGGACCCATTCTAGCCGCCAAACATTCACATGCTGCCCCTAGAAAAGTGAGTTAAGTATGCTGTTCTTTTAGCTTTATTTTTCATTTCATCTTGTTCCTTTTCATCTCTTAAGTGTCATCAGTAGCACTGGAAGGATAATGAAGACCATATAACTTAACATTATCAAAAACTGCTTGAATCCCTTGCACTGCAGTGAGCTCTCCAGAGCTTATGACAGGTCCCCAGGCAGGTGCCTCAGATATCACTCCACATATGATTTAGTAATAAGCTTGATGACAGGGGAAAGAATTGCTCCTTTCCATTTCAGATGATAAAAAGAATGAGCCCTTGGGCATGCGAGGATATACTTCAATCATCTGATTAGAATGCTGATGTTTCCATTTTTCCAATTCTGACCACTTTCTTTGTAAGTCCAATCACAACAATGGCTGCTTTGTTCAGAGAAACAAATAAACCTGGACATTTAGCCTCTCTACTCTAGTATCAAATAATCTAGACTGTTGACTATATCCATCCATTCTCATTGTAAAACCAAACCATCACAATCCCCTTTTTGGGGACAAGAACGAGAATGTCTGGTTGTTTATTCAACAAACTTTTATTGAATTCAATTAAGAGCCCTGTATTAGGCCACTCTTTCATTACTATAAAGAAATACCTGAGACTGGGTAATTTATTTTAAAAAAGAAGTTTATTGGCTGACAGTTCTGCAGGTTGTACAGGAAGCACAGCATAAACTGCCTCTGGGGAGGCCTCAGAGAGCTTTTACTCATGGCAGAAGGCAAAGTGGGAGCAGGCACTTCACATGGTAAAAGCAAGAGCAAGAAAGAGAGGAGAGTGGGGAGGGGGTGCCACAGATGTTTAAATAACCAGATCTTGCAATAGCTCACTATCATGAAAACAGCACCAAGCCATGAGGTATCCACCTCCATGATCCAAACACCTCCCACCAGGCCCCACCTCCAGAACTGAGGGTAACAACTCAACATGGGATTTGGGTGGGGATAAATATCCAACTTATATCATGTTCCAAACCTGATGATGACAAGAAGAATAAGAAGCAATCTCAACCCTGATTTCTACTCTTAGAGTCTAGTAGATGAGACCAACTGGCCATCAGGCAACTATATAAAAAGGAACAGCATTAAAGATCAGCATTAAAGAGAATGAGAGAATTTATGTAACCTGGAAGTCATGGAGAAAAAAGAAAAAAACAATCCAAATGATAGGGCAGGGCAAGGGGACAAGACAAAGCAAATAGAAATGGAATACTTCAGGACAAGTTGAACTTGGCAATGGGCTGAGAAGGAAAAGGAGATGAAAAGGGGGAGAATTGTAAGGAACCTAAGAATAACCCGAGAGTGGGAGAAAATGTGGAACCAATCAGATTCAGGGAAATGTAGTTCAGTGTGGCTACAGTGTAGGGCAAAGGAAAGATGTGGAAGGAGATAGGTTGGTCACATAAGCAGACACCACATTATGGAGGCATATATGCCATGCTAAGTATTTGTTTTTTATCTAGAAGATACTTTTTCTTTAATGTTTCTATATAACTGAGTTTTCCCTCTTGTTTATATCATATTAGACATATGGAAGTTGATTTGTAATGTTCAGCCAAGAGATTTTATGTCTGAGCATAATTTAATGATATCTTTTCTAATCTTGAGATATTTATTCAATTTTTCCAATCATTCTTCAAAAATATCTGCTTTGCTAATACATATTTGCTAATTACAGTAGTTGCAGATAAATAATGCTTTGACTTGATGATGTGCACGTGTTCAAATTTTCTACATACTCTTGCATTTCTTAGGTCAATAGTTGCTTTATTATTTCTCAATGTTTAGATGTATAGGCTATAGTTTTCTTCTTGAGGACAGATTTAAAAATTAGTTTAGCCTAATGAAGTATTTTAATTGACATTAAATTTTTATGTCCTACTCCATTTATTAGGAGATATTTTTTAGTGAGGGTTTTCTTCTCCTCTGACTAAAATGTGTTTTTGTAAGGAACAGGAGAGGTTTCCAATTATTTATCTTTTTATTATTGCCTTATGTTTTGCCTACGATTCACTCATCCAATTTATTTATTCACCATTTAATCTGCTAGAACAATACACTGAGCTAGGGTTAGCCCTTTTGACTCCAATCTTATCTATCAGAATGACTAGCTGTTTGACCCTGAGCAATTTACCTAAAATGAGAGAGTTAGAATGGATTATCCCCAAATACCCTTCTAGCATCCAGGGATTTAATTCTCGTGACTAAGCATTAATGTATATAATGGATCTCATTACAGTTCCTTCCTTTGCTTATCTCATCTATACATTTCTTGAATCATAAATCTGTATACTTCACTTGTTTGCTCTCTTTGTCTATAGAGTAGGGGTGCTTGGGGAGCCAGGACTCAGTCATCTGTTTCCTTAGGTTCCCATCAGAAGTACCACTGAAGGTTTTTGGCTTGTAGAAGTTACTCAGTGAAACTTTGCCATGACAAAAGGCACATTAGGGGTTATTATCCGTGCTGTTGTGTTTCTTGTTGAATGCTTCAGATGTTACACATTTTATCTTTATTTCAAAGGAAACAGTCTTGTTTCTGTTTTATTATAAAGCCTATCACAGAATGTTCTGTTTCCAAGTCATACCATGCTGATGGCTCTATATCAGCAGCTTCCAAATATCTAGAAAAGGTTGGCTCACACTGACCCCAGGGTTCAATTAGCTTGACCTACTACTATGAACCAAATTGTGTGACCTTTGTTAATGAAACCTGTGGTGCTGTTGAGCCAGGCCACGTGCAAGTGCAAAAGCAAAACATACCCTACATCTCAGATAACAATTTGAGGGTTTAGATGATTTCCTCACTAGATTGTCTTCATCATTGCCTCCTTCAGTCTGTTTCCCTCTCAGGCTGGTCTGCTAAATTTAATCTCATTCAGGAACCAGTGAGGCAGCAGCTGCTTGCTATTGTGTAGGACAGTTTTACTATTATGTCATCAAAATAAATTTTGTTATCTTTATTCCAAAATGTGGTCTCTAATTTCTCATTATTAAACTCCCAGTCTTAGTCTGTCTGTGTTACTATAACAGAATACTTGAGACTGAGTAATTTATAAAGAACAGAAGTTTATTTTCTCACAGTGCTGGAAGCTGGGAAATTCAAGATCAAGGTGTCAGCAGGCTCTGTGGTCTGGTGATTGCTGCATCCTCCAGAAAGGAAGACTGCTGTGTCTTCATGTGACAAAAGGTAAAAGGGCAAGCAAGTCAAATACTGTATGAGGCCTTGTTTATAAGAGTGTTAATCCCATTCATAAGGGAGGATCCCCTGTGGCCTAAAGGGTCCTCTTCTTAATACTATCACATTAGCAACACCTGAATTTTAGAGTGCACATAATCAAACCATAGCATTCTGCCCTTGGTCCCCCCAAATATATGTTCTTCTCACATACAAAAAAAACATTAATTCCATACAAATAGCTCCAAAATCTTAACTTGTTTCAGTATCAACTCAAAAGTTTAAAGTCAGGAGTCTCATCTAAATTAGATATGGGTAAAATTCAAGGCATGATTCATCCTGAGGCAAATTTCCCTCCAGCTGTGAGTTTGTAAAATCAAACAAGTTATGTGCTTCCAAAATACAACGGGACAGACATAGGATACCAAAAGGGAGGAAGAGTAAAGAAGAAAGGTCCCAAGTACGTCCAAAACCCAACAAGGCAAACATTAGATCTTAAGACTCAAAAATAATATTTTTGACTATATGTTCCATCATCTGGACACACTGAGGTGGAATTTGGATCTCCAAAGTCCCCATGGCTTTGATAGGCACAGCTCATACCACAACTCTCATGGGTTGGAGTGAATGCCTGCAGCTTTCCCTGGCTGGAGTTGCTACACTGGTGGCTTTAGATATCTGAGGTCTTAGCAGAGACCCTGATGCATGGCTCTGCTGAGCACTGCCTTAGTGAAGGTTTTCTCCTATACCCAAACCCCATAATTACACTGGATATTGCCCCTACCCTGTGGCAGGTCTGTCCTAGGGCTATCTAGGGCATTCTTTGAATCTAGGTAGAGGAAGTCATGCCTCCACAGCTCTTGCACTCTGAACTTTTGAAGAATCAGCAGCATGTGGGCACTGCCAAGGTTCACTGCTTGTACCCTCTGGAGCTGTGGCCTGACCTGTGTCTAGACCTGCCTGAGCCACAACCGGGGCAACTAAGGAGACTTGTGTCAGAATATGGGGAGGAAAGACCTGACATGTCCCTGGGAAGTGAGCCCAGATATCCCACAGGCATCTCGATCCACTATCCGGAAACGCCTCTACTCGCAGGGCCTCACACTCTGGGCCTGTGATGGGTATGGCAGAACCAAAAATCTCTGATATGCCATGCTCCCACTTTCTTGATGAAAAACACCTGGCTTCCTTCTATATATTAAATCTCCTTATCAAAGAGTTGTTTAGTCACACCTTTGGTATTTTCTCCTGAATATTCCTTTCATTCTTTATATGGCCAGGCTAAAAAATTTCCAAATCTTTATGTTCTGCTCTCCTTTTAATTATGAATTCTGTCTTCAAATCATTTCTCTCTTTTTGCATTTTACTATGAGCCATTAAAATAAGCTATGCAGCATCCTGAACACTTTGCTACTTAGAGATTTCTATCACCAAATATCCTAGTTCATCGTTCTTAATATCGACCTTTCACAAAGTCTTAAGACCCAGACAAAATTCAGCCAACTTCTTTGCCAATTTATAACAATCACCTTTCCTCTGGTTCCCAATCCTTTGTTCCTAATTTCCATGGGAGACCACATCAAATAGTCTTTACTGTCCTTATTTCTATCAGCATCCTGATTACAACCAGTTAGATAATCACCAAGAAAACTGAGGTTCTCCCTACAGTCTTCTTCTTCTTCTGACCCTCACCTTTAAATTTGTCTTTAATGTTCCATTTACAACAGTCTAGGTTTTTTCCAGCATTAATTTCAAAACTGTTCCATCCTCTACCCATTATCCAGTTCCAAAACCATTTCCACATTTTTAGATATTTGTTATAGCAGTACTCCTCTCTTGGTACTGATTTCTTTCTTAGTTTTCTTTGTGCTAGTATAACAGAATACCTGCACTGAGTAATTTATAAAAATCAGGAGATATATTTTCTCACAGTTCTAGAGGCTGAGTTCAGAATGAAGGCACCAGCAAATTCAGTTGTCTGGTGATTGCTGCATCCTCCAGAAAGGCGGCACATGGCAGAAGATGGAAGAGCAAGCTAGCTAAACACTGAGGGAAGCCTCTTTTATAAGGGTGTTGATCCCATTTGTGAAGGAGAAAGTCTCAGGGCCTGATCACTTCTAAAGGCTCCATCTTTCAATATTATCACATTGACAAATTTCCCCCTATGAATCTTGAAGAGGACACATTCAAACCATAGCACCCCCTTCCTCCTTGCTGTTGTCTGAGTCAGACACTTGCTTTGTCTTAAGGCCAATTCCTTGCAGAGGACTTGATGGGTTGGTATACAATTGCCACAGAGGACCTGATTGGGGCAGCCTCAGGGGACTCATGGGAGACAGCAGTACCTGAAAGTAGAGTGTTTCAATTAAAGAAAAATAAAATCATTCCCAAATTGTAAAGCGCAAGTTTTGGCTTTGAGACATTTTTATCTGTATCTGGACCTAGAAACATTTCTTCATATTTCTACTCAAGTGAGACCAAGCAAATATCGTGGTCAATTTAAAAAATCAATAGTCACATGAATCTGTGCATGAGGTATATACAGCAACATTTTTTAATATATAGACCTTCTGGACCAAAAGTAGAGGCACATGGTTAAACAACATGAATATCCTCCTGGGTTCAATCAGAAGTCCAGGGAGATAAGAAGCATGCTAGCTTGCAAACATCCCCTCTGGCTGGGATCTGGATTTAAACACTCATTTATTTAGGATATTGTTGGTTTTGTTTATACAGACAGAAACTAAATATGATATGATATCTGTGGCTGATACAAACTGCTGAAGTTAAGCAAGAGAAGCATGTTTGGTATGAATCATCACAATCAGGCCACCCAAAGAAATTGCCTCCCAAGTTACAGAGACAGGCTGTGTCTCAGGATGGCAAATGGGAGGTTGCCTGAATAAAATAAAGAGGCAGTGTAGAAAAATGAGGTTGATTTTAATATGATTATTTTACATATTGGCCTAGATGGGTAGAATCTATCTACAGCTTCTGTTTTAGAGAAAAACAAGATATGTTAGAAACTATGGGGTCAATAAAGTCAATGTAGTAGTGAACTTTGAAGAACCCGAACCTCAAATAATCCAATTCTACCCTGTTGATCACCATACCCTCTACTACCACCACCATAAGTTTAACAAGGGACACTAAGAGATATTATAGCATTGTTTTCTTACTAGCTGCACGAGTGTCCAATAATTCTAATTCAGACCACTGATCAGATCAAATCTGAGCTGAAGCATGGGGTTCTAGGCCATAATTGCCCTACTCAACTCTGATCTAAATTTTTGTTTTTAATTTACTACTGTGCAACAAGGGCAACAGGGATGAAAAAGTAAAAGAGAAGATAGAAAAAAGATAAGTTGTCCAGGCTTCCCTGAGAGGCCAAGCTTCAAGCCCAGTAATTAGTGAGCTATATTGCCACGTATAAAAACCAGGGATGTCCAGACACTCATGATGCAACAATCCCCTGGGCCCACCTGATTTCAGGCCAGCCCTGCTGAGGCTCATGCTCATTGACAATATCCCACATCAAGCACAAACCACCCAACCACAAGCAATTGCAACTTATAAGTATAGGGGAACTTCATCCTAAGTAGAGAATAGGAGCTGGTAGATAAATGGTCTAGCCTTTCCATCTCCTGGTAGGATAATTCTAAAGCAAGTTCTGCAAGAGTATAGAACTTGCCAAATAGCAATTTGTAAGAGCTGAGCCCTTATTACCCTCATGTATTAGTTTGCTAGGGCTGCCATAACAAAATACTACAAACTAGATGCCATAAATAACAGAAATTTATTCTTTCGCAGTTCTGGATGCTAGAAGTTCAAAATCAAGGTGTTGGCAGGGTTGGTTTCTTCTGAGGCTACTCTCCTCGGTTTACAGATGGCTGCATTCTTGTTGTTTTCCTCTATGCATGCACGTGCCTGTGTTTTAATCTCCTCTTCTTATAAGGACATCAGTTACATCATATTAAGGCCCACCTCTTTGACCTCATTTATATAATTCAGCTCATAACATCCCAGTAACTAAATGTATGCTGTATTGGCATTTCATCTTTCTTTCTTTGTCTGGCTTTTCCCCTCCCACACGTATGCTACTGCGGATCACTTCCCAAATAAACTAGAAAAACCTATCTTTGTCTCAAGGTCTGTTTTCAGAGGAACCCAATCAACTATCTTAAACTTTGCCCAACAGAATTAACTGTTCCATGGGGGAGTTAGGAATATGGTGAGCATAGACAGGTCTTGCTTGTGATTTGTCATCAGTGTGTGCCTATCTCTTCAAACCCAATATTGTAGGTACTTTGATCTAGATTTGGGAAACTCCAGGAACCAGATAAGGTAAATGCATGCACACAAATCCACCTGTCTGCCTCAACCCTGTCAGCAAAATTAAGTTTGGTGCAAAATGTAAAGAGACATTTAAATGTCTTCTCAAAAGGGTAGGGTGAGTGTATTTAGCAGCACATGGCTGTGATACTCCCCTGTGGGGCACAGCAAAGTGCCTGCAAAATACTGAGCATTGAGTCATCTAGGCATTTGTGTGCATTTTCCCAAAAGGGAAAAGTAGGATTCATCACCTCTTGGGTCCAGAATACTTTTCTCTTTACTTTGAATTCTTCTCATTTGAATTTTAGAATGATAGACATGTTCTCAGTTGAAATGCTGTGGATTTCTTTCTCATTGCCCTTCATGCTGCCGTGAGTTCCTCGTTTCTTTATTTGAATTCTGTAAGCTGTTAGTCTAAAAGTGGCCATCTTACCTCTAAAAAGCTTACCTAAGTTGACCTTTTAAAATAACCTACTATCTACTATGAATGACTTATGTGTATATCTCAGCTAATGAATATAAAAGCAAACAAACTAAAACCTAAATAAACAATCGTAATAGTTGCATTTCATCATCAATGAACTTAGCATATCCCATGCTTGAAATGGACTTAAATAAAATAAAAATGGCTATGATTTAATGAGCTTCTAATATATGTCAGTCTCTTTAAGTAATTATCACAGGCCATACTCCAAAAAACCCTGGAATACAGATACTTCTATTCTTGATGTTTTTAATACGAGAAAAGGGATATGGAAAATATGATTGAGCTAATAAATAACATGAATGAGATTTGATCCCAAATCTGAATCTAAATATTTTTACTTCCAATGATTCTCAACCAGGAATGACCATTAAAATTTATTGGAGAGCTTTTAAAAGTTGTAGGTTCTGCTATATGAACACTCAAGAATATTTTTAGATGTATCATGGACTTAAATAAGAAAGCTAAAAAGAATCAAGATTCTAGAATAAAACATAAGATTCTACAATAAAACAACTATTATCATTACCATTGGCTAGGCAGATTTTTTTAAACAAGATGCAAAAGTTACTGATCCTTAAATAAAAAAATAACAGATTGGACTTTACTAAAATTAAGATCTTTTAATCAAAAGTCACCATGAAGACAGTAAAAAGAAAAGATACAAACTGAAAAAAAAATCATCAATACATTTATTTTATTTATTTATTTTATTTTTATTTATTTATTTTGAGACAGAGTCTCGCTCTGTCACCCAGACTGGAGTGCAGTGGCACGATCTCTGCTCACCACAAGCTCTGCCTCCCGGGTTGAAGCGATTCTCCTGCTTAAGTCTCCTGAGTAGCTGTGACTACAGGTGCATGCCACCACACCCAGCTAATTTTTGTTTTTTAGGGTTTCACCACTTTGGCCAGAATGGCCTCTCTCTCCTGACCTCATGATACACCCGCCTCAGCCTTCCAAAGTGCTGGAATCACAAGCGTGAGTCACTGTGCCCAGCAATACATTTATTTTTAAAATTTTGATTCAGAAAATAAACATTTTATAAAGTGCTCAACTTTAATCACCAGAGGAAAGCAAATTAAAGCCACTATACACTTACCCAAATGACAAAAATGTAAAGGTCTGACAATACCAAAGTTTGGCGATATTGTAGAACAACACAAGGACTCCCTTAAATTGCTAGTGAGAGTGTTAAATGTTAGATCACTTTGAAAAACTATATCTCAGTAACTTTGAAAGATAAATATCCCTATATCCTAATGATATAGCAATTCCACTCATGGATATATACCAAACAGATGGAAATGCTTTATATATTTAAAAAAAAAATAGATAAGGATGCTCATAGCAGCTTTATTCATAAAAACTAAAAACTATACATAACCCAGGTGTTTATCAACAGTTGGATTTATTTATCCAACTATTTATCCAACAGTGGATAAATAGATGATACATTCACACAACAGAATACTAGATAGCAATGCAAAAGAACAACTACTGAAAAATAAACCATGGTCAAATCTCACAAATATAACATTGAGTGGAAGAAATCAAACACAAAAGAGTATTCATTATATAAATTCATGTATATAAATTTCAAAAACAGGCAAAATAATCTATGGGGAAAGAGGGAAGTGTGGTTATCCTTGGAGGAAGGGGGTTTGCTGACTGAAAAGGATAACATGAGTTTTCCAGAATCTGGATATCTTAATTTATTTTTACTTTAGCACACAGGTCACACAGATGTGTGGATGTATATGTTTATATATGCTTATGTGTGCGCATAAAAAATCATGACATTTACACACAGGATTTATGTATTTACTATATGTAAATTATACTGTATTCTTTAGGTATAATTGCTGGATATCTCTCTTAGGCCTATAGAATCAGAAGCAGAGCTGAAGAATAAATATACACAAGTATATATATTTTTTAAAAGTTTCCCAGGTGATCCATGTGATTTTGGTACACATCCTTGTTTTCAAATCACTTTATCCCTAGACTCAGGGAATTCAAGAACTGTGCAAAGAGTCAGCCCTCATGAGTAAAAGTTCTGGCTCTGCAAATAACAAGCAGTGTAACCTCGGGTAATGCAGTCATAAAAAGAGGTGTCTAAACTAGATGAGCTCTCTGGCTCCTTCCAACGCTAATGGTGTAAATCTTATGACAGAAATCCATATCAATCAGCCAATGCATGCAATAAGCCCAGCATTAAAACCCAAGGGAAGTAGGTGGCTGACTAACGTGGTCTAATTTCAATTACGGCTACCCAAAAGTTCTTTCACTCTAAGTGTGTTTTACACACTATCTTTAGAAATTCATTCTTCCATATTGTGCTTAGGCAAATTCTTAAAAGATGGTAACACATTAAGCTAATAACAATCATTAATACTTCTTTATGGATGTGACAATGGACCATCTTCAATTTCATAGTCACTAAAATTCTACCCTTTAAGGACAGTATGTAGAATCAAACTACACAAAAATGTAGCTTGGTATATAGCAGAAAGAACATAGAACTGAGAAAGAAGAATCTGCTTTCCGCTTACACTTATACCACTAATTATTTCTACGCACATGTATGCCCCTAATTCACTGTGTGTCTTTGAATAAGTCCTTTCTCCCCTCTGATCAACCATGAGTGAAATGTGAAGACTGGAATAAATCATCTCTTAAGTGTCATGAAGACTGCTACATGATTCTCTGAATCTTTTTCAGTCCTAATATGGGGAAAGTGAAAGGTAATCTTGAGTTCTCAAGTGAAGGCACTGCCATTCTGTAATTCTGAGAAAAACAGTCACAACAACTAGGGACAGTGGCAGGAAGCTGATGGAGAACACTGAAATCAGTTTGTTTGTTTTCCTTTAAAGCCAGTTTGAGCCCTTGGGTGAGAGCAGGGACAATAACCAATTACATTACCTTTGTGCTTATGCTGCTCAAAGTGTTTGCCACTTAGAATATACTGGCTGTCTCAGGGGAAGAGAAATACACTGGCTTTGTTCCTTAGGACACGCCATGTTATATTTATATATGATATAAATACAAGTTGTACTTATAAAGTGCTATAAAAGTGCAGAGGGCAGAACCCACTGACCAGACTCCAGAAGCACGTGTAAGGACTGCACTCTGCTGTCCTCTTCCCCTTACCCAACACTGCTCAGTTCCCTCCACAAGGAGTCCTGGGACTAGGACCAGCATGGAGAAGCCAGGCTTTCACATGGCCTGGAGGAGGCTTGTGGCACTGGATATAAGCTTCTAGGGCTTCAGAGGTAAGACAGCAGCTCAACTAAGGGGAATCAGATGGCTACCTAAAAGTAACATTGGAGGGAAAAATTTGAGAGGAGGAAGGACAAATGTGTGAGAGTCACAGGGACCCTTTCATGTGAGAAAGGGAAAATGGAACGCAGTCAAATGAAAGCCCTTCAATTCAGAAGCAGATTAACTTTTCATTCAAAGAACACTATCATTCCCATTTTCCTAATGAGACTGGGGTAAACCATGTTTCTAATAAGGAGCTGATGTAAAATTCCATGTGTTGACTTCTTCACTCCAAATACACAATCTCAAGACAATGGCTGAAATTTCAGGTTTTGATAACTGAAAGAATTACAGAGAACACCCTATCTTTCCCACTGTACCTTTCAGTCTGAGTGAGACACCAGATGGGAAGGAATCCCTGGCAGAACCTCCAACAGATCTGCGCACTGAGAGGAATGTGCACTGAGGTGGAGCCTTGGGAAGTTTGTGCCATTTGCACTGGGGAGGAGCCTGGTCCCTCCTCTTCCTGGGTGGTACCTGGGATTCAGTCTGGGAGGCAGGAAACTGGCTAGCAGGACTATCACTTTGCTGAGAGTCCCTGTTTCCCTTTTTTCCCTTTTCTCCCAATAAATTCTATTTTTCTCATCCTTCAAAGGGTCTGCGAACCTAGTCACTCATGACCATGTGACAAGAACCTGGCTTTTAGCTGAACTAAGGAGAAGGTCCTACAACATTAGGAAGTTAGCCACTACTTTATTTTTTATGACCCTTTCCAGGAGTAAATAACTCACGAGTTATTGTCTCAGAGGTGTTTGAACCAGAGCAACTCTACCTTGAATAGGAGCTGGGTAAAATGAGACTGAGGCCTACTGGGTTGCATTCCCAGGAGGTTAGGCATTCTAAGTCATAGGATGGCATAGGTCTGCACGAGATACAGGTCACAAAGACCTTGGTGATAAAACAAGTTGTGATCAAGAAGTCAGCCAAAACCCATTAAAATCAAGGTGGTGATGAAAGCAACTTCGGATTGTCCTCACTGCTCATTGTACACTAATTATAGCACTTTAGTGTGCTTAAAGACACTCACACCAGAGCCATGGCAGTTTACAAATGCCATGACAACATGGGAAAGTTACTTTATATGGTCTAAAAGGAAGAGGAACCCTCAGTTCAGGGAACTGACCACCCATTTCCCAAAAATCTCATGAATAATCCACCCCTTGTTTAGCATGTCATCAAGAAATAACCATGAAAATAGCCAACCAGCAGCCCTCAGGGCTGCTCTGCCTATGGAGTATCCACTTTTTATTCCGTTACTTTCTTAATAATTTTGCTTTCATTTTACTCTGTGGATTCACCTTGAATTATTTCTTGCCCAAGATCCAAGAACCCTCTCTTGGGGTCTAGATTAGGACCCCTTTCCAGTAACAATTAGACCAGAAAACATAATGGTGTGAACCCAAGTTTCCTAGGAATTGAATGCAAACCCACAATTTCAAGTAGTCTAGGAAATAGCCCTAATAATGATAACAGGTTGCTACTGATCTCAGTCGAATAGGGGACTCACCTAAAACAGTAGGGGGAAAGAGAAATCTCCCTTTTTAGAAATCTGCCTCATCCTCAGGTATTCTTAAGTGTTCTTTCTTTCTCTCTCTCTTCCCCCCTTCCCTCCCTCCCTCTTCCTCTCTCTTCCTCCCACCCCCTTAAAGAAATATTTAGCTTATACTTGTAATGAGCCTTAGGAAGCTCACTGGGGCCTTGCCTGAACATTGCCTGTAATTTAGGGTGAGTTATGTTTCAATTACCTCTATGCTATAGCATACTGGTGAGGGCAGGCATTATGTCATGTCAGGGATACAGGCGAGAGAAAATACGGACGCCCCTGTTACAGGCGGTGATGGAGCAGTTTTAATAATATCGGGAGAAAATGGACCATAAATGCCTTTCCAACTGTACCATTACTGCACATTAGCAATACCACATGCTCAGTGTCGGGGAAGGAGGCTGAAGGCAGGAAGGGGTTACAGGTATGGTGCATACTGGAGTTTGTTTTCTGCATTTAGAAAAGAGGCAAAAAAAATCCTATAAAAACCATAGAAATGTCTGGGATTTTTCTGTGAGTAATGATCTTACCAAAGATATAAAACATTAACTTTTTAATTTAAAAAAATCTGATTTCTAGTGTTTCCCTGTTTCCTGCAAGAAAGATAACTTACATGTGCTCTCACCCTCCCTCCCATTCCCTCTCCCTCATTTTTTCTGCCTCTTTATTTTCTTGACACAAATAGCAGTCATTGCTCAGAGAACGCGCGGGATTAGGTTGCTTTGTAATTCAAACCTTTTATTTGGGTTACCCCTTATGTTCTAAAGAGGAAAATATGTATTGGCTAAATGGCCTTGTTATGGATATTTTCAATTGTGAATGGGAGGGTGGCTCCCACCACAAAAACCTTTCCAAACTATTACTCCATTTTTCACCTACTTTGGAATTTAGCTAATTATAATTTCCACTTTTTTTTTTCAAATAGGGGAAAAGCATATGTAGATATTTTTCTTTGGTGTGATTGGTTCTTTTAAAAAGAGGAAGTGGCAAAAACGAGCAGCCGCAGCCAGAGGATGACCTGTGCTTTGAGGATGTGTGGTTTGCAGGTGTTGAGCCCCATGAAATAGAGTAAGAAAGGTGAGGATGTGGGTTGGTGCATCCAACAGCCCTTTAACGTTGGTTAGTTAAAACAAATACATTCAGTCAGAAGTGTCTCTTATTTAATCAAGGAGAAATGTGTTCAGTATCTAAAATAAATAGTATATGTGGCTAATCTAACTTTCCTTGAATCAAAGTGAGTCTAAAATAAAAAGGACAATATGAAACACGGCAACATGCACAGAAAACTGGAAAAAACAGAAAATTTTAAACCAACTGTGGTTGGGAAAGATACATACTAAAGAAAGATAACTGTCCATGTGTGGTTAATAATTATTTTTTTGTTGTTGTAGATATAATTTGGACTTACTGGAGAATATTCAAACATTTCACATAAATATAAAACTACCTCTGTTATCATTTCAGTTATTTCTATATCTTTTAATGATTCTATCTAATATATTGACAAAACTATCCATTCATTCATTCATTTACTGAACAATTGTTCACTGAGTATCTACTATGCAATGAGCACTGTTCTGCTCAATATGAAATGAAGACATCTAGTGAACATAATAGATACGGTGAATATCCTCCTGGAGTTAATATTCTATTAGGAGAATCAGACAATAAATCAAATACATGCAGTTTGTGATGCATGCTAGCAAGCAAATGTTATGCCAGAACAACTTTACAAAGTCTTCAGAGAAATCAGAATTATACAGCATATGCCACTCTGCATTGTGCGTTATTCACTTAAAAGTGGTGGGAATGAGCTTATGTAATTAAATATTCTGGAAAAACATTTTTAATGGCTGGATAGTCTGTCTTTTTAATAAACCTTAATTTATCAATTTATGAATTCTATTTTTTTTAATTTTGGGGTATTTGAATTGTTTCCAATTATTCACATTTGTAAATAATAACAAGGACCATCTATTGCATACATGTTTGCCAACATTTCTCATTAGTTTGAGTAAATAGCTTCTAAGAAGTAGAATCACTAGGTTGAAAGGTACGAGCTTTTCAAAGGCTCTTGATGCAAATTGATAAATTGTTTTCGAGAAAATTTACTAACCTATGTTCCCAACCGAATGTCCTCTTGGTAACAGCTAATATTCAAAGTATATTGACTGTGCCCCCAGATCCTGTTCTAAGTTCATTACATGGATTCACTCATTTAACTCTCCCCTCTAAAGTATGTATACTGTATTACTAATCCCACTTATTGCTGAAGATTCTGGGACATAGAGTAGTTTGTCTAAGACCACTTAGTAGTAAATAATAGTGTCAAGATTTGAAGCCAGGTGGACCAGCTCCAGAGCTCTATCTGTAATTGATTAGGCGTTATTGCTTCTGATGCTCTCATCAACTTTCTGTATTATCCTCCTTATTCTTATTATTTTAAAAATAAATAATGTCATCCTTTTGTTCAAATTTGTTTGTGTACTTAGTAGTAGAATTAAACACTTTTTCAATCTCAGTTATTCCATGAGTTCCAAATCCCTTGATTCTCTTTTCCACTGGAATATCAACACTATTATTTGTTTTTAAAAGCTCTTTTCACATTAAGGCTACAACACTGTCTGTTACAATAGCTACAGCATTTTTTTCTCATCTTGATATTTGTTTTAAATTGCATTTTTGTATAAACAAAAGCACTATTTTTATTCGTCTTTTGATATGCTTATCAGAATCTTTTGATTTTTTTTGGCATTTCTCTTCCATGGCTTTTATCTAAGAAAATAGTGTTTTTGCCTGAAGATCTGTTAACTAGTCACCTATATTTTCTTCTGTTTTTGTTGTTGTTGCTACATTTCTATATTTGACTTTTTAATTCATGTGAAAGTTATTTTTATGTAAATAAGAGAAAAAATAAATTAGTCTTTCAAACAAAGTTAAAATAACTACTCCTGACTCACACATAGCTTCTTCATTATTTTATGATGCATTATTTGACAAATAATAAGTTTTTGAGTATACTAGAATTTATCCCAAGATTATAAGTTTTATGGATCTGTCTGGAGATATTTACATCAAAGGATATAAAATTGCTGTAGCTGTAAAATCAATTTTAATGTCCAGTAGGAGGCAAATCCCCCTCTTCATCTTCCTATTTTTCTTAGCTGTATTCCCTTCAGTTTGTTTTCCAGATGAATTTTTAAATTATTCTGTTATATCTTTCTACAAAAAGAAAAATTAATAGATACAGTTGATCCTCATTACTTGCAATTCTATATTTGCAAATTTGCCTATTCTCTAAAATACATTTGTGACCCCAAATCAATACTTGTGGAGCTTTCTTTGTCATTTACAAACCCGAGCAGAGCAGCAAAAAGTTTACCACCCCAAATGCATATTGAACTAGGTGATGCAATGTTTTCTTGCTTCAGTTCTCATTCTATGAACAAGTGTCCTTTTTGGTCTCAATTTGTTACATTTTTTTTTTTCACATTTCTGTGCTTTTTGTGGATATGACTGTTTAAAATGGCCCCAAGTATAGTGCTGAAGTGCTGTCTAATGCTCCTTAGTGCATAAGGCTGTGATGTGCCATACGGAGAAAACAGTTGTGTTAGATAAACTTCCTTCAGGCTTGAGTTACAGCACTGTTGGTCATGAGTTCAATGTGAATTAATCAACAATATGTACTAAATAAGATGTCTTTAAACAGAAACACAAAATAAAGTCATGTACTGATTGGTTTGTTGGGACTTTGAAAACAATACCCTAAAATATAGTGCTTACATATGCTCAACAAAGGAAGCTTCACCTTCCCTGATCCTGTTTCTCAACACTGTCTCTCCCAAACCGCAGGATATTGTCTGAAATTCCCTTACCTACCTAATAATCATTCCCACCAAAAGAGGAACACAATTGCCTCCAATCCCTTCCCTAAATGTTTATGAACCAGAGAAAATTAAAATTCATATCACAGAGGAGGAATCTGGAAATTTACCATCACACCTACGAGCCGAAAGGAACTTCATCCCAAACTATTGTTTATTCCCCAGTCCCATTCGTCTACAAAGAGAATCATCATTTATAAGCTAATTTCTGTCTCCCCGATCCATTAATCTCTCCTAAAATTATTGACTATGCCTCTAAAATTGTCTTCAGTTCTCCATTTCATTCTTTGCTATGAAGTGGATGTTTAAGCTTTAACCATCTGGTTCTTCTTTGAGCTTCATACTTTGTGTATGGCTCCTGTGTTTAATGCACATTAATAAACTTTAGTGCCTTCTTTTCTGTTAGTATGTATATTGTTTGTTTTATAGACTCAAATTATCAAACCTTCAGGAAGGAGAGGAAGAATAATTCTCTTCACTCCTACAGGCTGATGAAATTATTGTAACCAGAGGCTCCCAGGATCCTAATCCAGTATGTCCCCTAGAAGTGATGATTCAGGATTGATAAATTCATTGTTCACAGCAAATTTATTAAACATAACAACCACAAATAATGAGAACCAACTGTATATTTATAGATATTGTTTTAAATCAATGTATTATCTTGAGAAGGATTCACTTTTTCAAAATAAAGACCCCCTAATCCAGAAATATGTTTCATGGTTGTTTTATTCCATAATAGTCTACTGATTTTATTATGCTCATTCTCAGGCACGGTATTATTCTTATTTCCTGTTGTGAATGGACTTATTTTTCTCTTGGATCTTCTTGTGGTTATTGCTGGTTTATAGAAAAGGCATTGGTTTTTATGAAACTTTTTATCTAGCCATTTTGCAAAACTTATGGTAAGTTGATGTTTTTCCTCAGAATAAAATCAAATATTAGGCAAAATAATTCTAATTGTAATTTTTGTTCTAATAGTTTTGCCTCTTGTTCCTAGATATCATCTTGTTCTATTGGAAAGAACTTTCATGGCAAACAACCTTATCTCATTCTTGATTAAAGTGGGACTATTTCTACCGTTTTGCCACTAAGTACAAGCACACCTTGCAGATGTAGGTTTAGTTCAAGATCATCACAATAAAGTTAATCTAGCAATAAAGTGAGTCATAAAAATTTTTGGTTTTTCTGGTACATATGAAAATTGTGTCTATACTGTGGTCTATTAAGTGTACAATAACCTGTCTTTAAAAATGTATATACCTTATTTAAAAAATACTTTATTGCTAAACATTAGTGACACAGAGACATGAAGTGAGCACAGCTGGTTTAGAAAAATGGTGCCAATACACTTGCTTATAACACAGTTGCCACAAATCTTCAATTTGTAAAAAATCCAATGTCTATAAGCATAATCATGCAAAGTGCAATAAAATGAGGTATTCTTGTATAATGTTATATCTTATCATGTTTAGCAATGTTCTGTAAGATTTGTGATGGAATGGGTGTTGAATGTAATCAGAAGCCTGTTTAATATTTCATGAGTAATCATTTTTCTCGTTTGGTCGTTTGACCTAATCAGTACATTTCTTAATATTAATTCACCATTATATTCTCTTGACAAATCCCATTTTGTATTTTTTTATTATATTAAAAGTATAATAGGATTCAATTTACTCTTGTTATTTACATTTTCTCTCTCTATTTAAATGAGATTTTATTTAAAGACAAAAATACAGATAGCAATTTGGTTTCGATATATCTTATTTCTGCTGCCATTATGAGGTTTTCATATCTGAATCTAGTAATTTTACTACATTAAGTCAATAATGTTACATCTTTTTCTAAATGTTATTCACTAAATCTTTGAAAAAACTTGTCTGTATATAAACATGGAAACCTGAAATTTTAAAAATACATTTCTATAATTTATTTCCCAATTACTTTAAAGGGTTTCAGATTTCTCCTGGGCCATTTTGATAATTAACATTTTTGGATATTGTTCATTACATTTGTATTTTTAAATTTATTTGTATTTATTAGAAGTGGTATTATTTGCTAATTTAAACAAAATTATCTCCTCTTTTTAAATTTTCTTTCTCATGTCAAATTTGTTTATTTTTGTTCTAATTAGTTTTTACAGGAGCTTTTCCATTTTTTGTTTGTTTTCAAAATGACATTTATTTCAGGAGAAGGGCTTAAAGAATTATTTTGTGGATAGTTGAGAACTTTCTTTAATGAAGAAGGAGTGGGCGTGGAGGGGAAGATGAAAATCCAAGAATAGCATGACCCAAACTCAGGGCGATGAAGACTGTTCTGAGTCAGGAGGGGAAGCTGGCAGCCTTGTTTCTCTGGAGGAACAGGGGTAGTAGATGAAGCATAGCATACCTCATTATGAAATGTGGTCAGGAGCTGGTATTCGTAATGATGATAAATGGTGTGCCACTTTAAAACTTTGAGCAAGATATGGATGGACCCAAATTATGCAGTTTTTAAGTGATTTTAGGAGAAATTCATGAAAAGGCTTAAAGATGAGGCAGGAACACTTTCCAGGAGGCCATTAAAGTCCTGGTCAAAGGGATGAGTAAGAACAAACAGATTAAAGATTTCGTGGTTCTAGTGAAAATATAATGCTCATCTAAGAAAGAGACATTCATTCTGACAAATATAAACGTACCAATGGGAATGTCTGGGCAGAATATTTGAAAGTGTAACTATCCCCAAAATCTAGGATAAATATTCCTCTTTGGGCCCCTGATATATGAGAAGTCAAAAGCAGAGCTTTGAGAAGTTCTGTTCAATACAAGCAGTGAAATGGCATGCAGAAATCCCGGGCCAGAAGCACAGCAGGTTTAAGGAAGAAAAGGCCGCATTGTAGCTGGTGCTCAAAGGAAAGGGAGAGCCATATGAGATGCGGCTGGACAGTAGATGATACGAGACCTTGGAGACCATATTAAGGAATTCACTTTTTATTCTAAAAGCAATGGAAAGTGATTGAAAAATTTTCATCAGAACAATGTATTCAAACTTAAGTATCAAAAAGATCTGTGCTCCTTTAATATAGAGAAAGGACAGGAGGAGGGCCTGAGTGTAGGAATCACGGGGGTGGCAGGTGAGAGGTGACAGCAGCCAGGACCAGAGGGATACCTATGCTGACTGAAAGGGAAAGAAAGGACAGATTTCAGAGACACTGAGAAGAAAAACTCAGTAGAATTGGATGTCTAGCTAAAACGGTGTGGTGAAAAGAAAAGGCCATGTCAAAGGAGACTAGTTTTGAGGCTTATAAAAATTGGATGGCTAATGGGACATTCCTTAAGATAAAGAATACATTCTTGAATACTTATTAAGAGCCAAAGAGCCTACTAATTTTTTTTTCATTTAACTTTCCTGGACCTCAGTTGCACAGAACTCTTGATTTCATAAATTCTCATGGTAAGCACACTATACCATTTAAGCCTCATCATCCCATTTCCCTCCCCAAGGAAATTCCACCACTGTAAGGTAAGCAACGTGATCACCCCCATTATACAGATGAAACACTACAACTGAGGGACAAAAATAACTTGCTCAGAGTCACACAGTTGGGGATGATGAAGATTTGTCTGACTGCAGGGAACACAGTCTTCACAATTATATATTTACTGTTCCTGAATATAATTAAATGCAAGTTAATTGGTCCAGGCTTGACCTCCAAGGGAAGTGTCAAGGGGAAGGAAATCAGTAAGAATAACCTGGTCAGGTAGGAGATGGGAATAGGTTAGATTGGGCACAAGAAAAATTACAGACCAAAGATAAGTAAGTAAATAGAAATTATTTAATAAAATACATTTGGGTTTTTTTTTAAACTCTAATTTGTAGTCAGCTTTTACAGTAATTTTGAAAATCTTTAGAAAGTTTTAAATAAGTACTTCAGAATTCAGGCTTTCAATGATTGATTTCTTTTCTATTCCTTCCCTAAAGTCTCACTTGAAAGGATCTCTTGATGTCAAATATGGTTGGTTGTGTCACATAGAGAAAAAAATAACATAAAAACAGGTTCTAATCCTTCTAGCAGATATTTTTCAAAGCTTGTTTCACTTACAAATCATGTCTATATACTTATGTATTTATTTCCTTGCTGAATATTCCTTTTCTCCCCTCACTGTTCTCAACCAGAGCCTCGTATTCCCAGGAGTCCTCCCCAGGTGAAACCTCTGAGAGCTTGCTTATCACTGACACAATTACCCCACAAATAAGGAGAGATGTAGGGCCATTTCCCCATCATTTTTCCCCTTATGAGGAAACCAAGTCCCATCTGTACTGGTTCACTACTCCCTAGTCTGAGGCGGGGCACAGCAAGGCAATAATACATTCTCATCAAGGCTCAAGCACAATCATGCTCTGGGGAATTTGTGTATAATCTAATTTATGGGGAGCCACTGCCAAGGGAGATCATGGAACTTCTGGTTTAATTGGGGTGATCCGGAACACTCAGCATCTGTCAATGAGTAAGGAGATGATGGTGCATAAATAGAAATAGAAATTGCTCTGCACTCTCTCCTTAGCTTATGTATGTTTTCTCTGAAGTTCCCAGCTGTGATATTTCTCACTGATTTCCTACTCTTCTTGTTCTACCTTTTAATCTTTCTGGAATTCTCTTCTATTCTTTACCAAACAGGTATATGTGGGGAGGGGTGAACTCCTTCCTGGAAGAGAGTGGGAGTCATCCCTTACCCACCTAAGCTTCTCCATCCTCTCCGACAAAAGCCCCCGTGGGATTTGATGGATGGCAACGGGCTTGGGTGACATGGAGCTGTTGCCCTCACTATCTAAAAAGCAGCTTTAATTATGTCTGTAACTCGACTTAACTAATTCAGAGCATATTTACTGAATGTTAACCACATGCTAGGCACTCTTCCAGGCACTGAGGATATAGCAGAGAGTAACCTTCCAGTGAGGACATCATAAAAGCAGAGTTAATAAGTAAAATATATAGTATGTTTTTTGGTGATAAGTGCTATATAGAAAAATAAAGGATGAAAGGAGGAAGAGAATCATGGAATGGTAAGGTCAATTCTTTTTTTGTTGTTCGTTTGATAGGCCTTTTAATAAGAGTGTTTGCAACATGCCTCCTATGCCATGGGTGTCAGGCAGTGTCGCAATGCAAGCTTTATTCTGAAAGAGAATCTCCTAGATTTTATGGGCTCTAGAAGGAGAGTGACTTTCCAATTTTCTCCCAATTCTATTGGAAGGTCAATCTTAAATGCTGTATAGGAGTATCTCATTGAGAAGATATCATCTGAGCAAAGATGTAAAGCAAGGGAGGGAATGAGTCAGTGGCTACATAGGGAGAGTGCCCTAGGCAGAGGAAACAGCTTCTACAAAAGCCCTGAAGCAAGAGAATGTTTGAAGTGTTCGGGAATAATAGGAGATGCAGAGTGAATGGAATTGAGAGTGAGGCAGTTGGATACAAGGTGTGTGAGATGAGGGGGTGGGGTGCAGAAAATACGGGGTCTCTTGTTGAGCAAAAGGAGCTTACTGCCACATGCACTAGAAGCCAATGCTATGACACCGGGTTTTGAGAAAAGAAACGCTATGTATTGAAAGTCAAATCTCAAGGAGATAGGAGCCAAGCTCAAATCTCCCTATGCTGGCTTCAAAGCAGTAAATTTAAATAGAAAAGGTTCAGGGAGTGGATTTTGAGATTAGTAAGTGATTGGTGGAAGGAAAGGAGAGCTCTGGAAAGGCCTTGGGCACATACAGTTCTCTCCTCTTGCTACTTCTGGATTGCATGTGCAAATTCAGGGGGAGTTAGTAGAAAACGTGGTGTAAATTTGGGCTGTGACATCAGCAGGCTCGCTCTGCACAGACTCCAGTAGCCCACATTGGTTCCAAAGGATTTCAGCCAGTTTTTTTTATCTCATGAGCAGAGGGAGATTCGGTGTTTCAGCAAGTCTTTTTTGTTTGTTGTTTGTTTTTTGTTTTCGGAGATGGAGTCTTGCTCTGTCACCCAGGCTGGAGAGCAATGGCACTATCTTGCCTCACTGCAACCTCTACCTCCCAAGCTCCAGTGATTCTCCTGCCTCAGCCTCCCGAATAGCTGGGATTATAGGTGCCCGCTACCACACCTGGCTACTTTCTTTTGTATTTTTAGTAGAGACGGGGTTTCGCCATGTTGGCCAATCTGGTCTCAAACTCCTGACCCTGTTGTTGCTGTTGTTGT
Source organism: Trachypithecus francoisi (assembly GCF_009764315.1). Taxonomy (NCBI): domain Eukaryota; kingdom Metazoa; phylum Chordata; class Mammalia; order Primates; family Cercopithecidae; genus Trachypithecus; species Trachypithecus francoisi. The sequence continues at coordinate 70,528,225 of NW_022681453.1, read as the reverse complement.
TTTCTTATAGGGCATCCTGCAAATTCAGGAATTTCTGTTACTCGGTTTATTTAACTCTTTAGGGCACAGTTTCACTCTGGAGCCACTATAAGAACTTTTTTGGCTTTTACTCTGAGCGAGATGGGAACCATTGCATATTTCAAGTACACATGTGACATAATTTGACTTATGTTTAAACAGAGCTAATATAAATTAAGAATATTCTCAAGGTCAATTGAGCATATTTATTCATATTACAGAGTTTTAGAATATTCTTTGTACTAGATACTGTGCGGGAGACAACATCGTTTAGGAAGGTATCCGCTTTTTCAGGGAGCTGGCAATCTCCTAGAAGAGATGTGCCAAATATTTGGAAAGCAGTTAGTGCTTCAGACAGAAGAAAAATTATGATTGTAGGTAAAGGACTTTGAACCATTAAGAAGAACATTAATAGGAATCTTCCAGAATAGTTTCATAGAGAGGAAGGGACAGAAACAAAGAAATGAAAAACTGAGGGAGGAGTTTTGAAGGATTAGGCAAATATTGTATTTTAATGATATGCCTACAAATTATCTGATATTCTTCTCTTCAAAAAGTGACTCTTGGCTTATAATCAAAAGATAGGCAATAACAAATGCTGGTGAGGATGTGGAGAAAAAAGGAACCCTTACACTGTTGGTGGGAATGTAAATTAGTACAACGACTATGGAAGTCAGTTTGGAGGGTCCTCAACAAACAAAAAATTGAGCTACCATATGATCCAGCAACCCCTCTGCTGGATATATATGCAAAAGAAAGGACATCAGTATATTGAAGAGATATCTGTACTCCTACATTTGTTGTAGCACTGTTTACAATAGTAAGATTTAGAAGCAACCTAAGTGTCCATCAACAGATGAATCGATAAATAAAATGTGGTACATACACACAATAGAGTTAGGGTACTATTCAGCCATGAAAAAGAATGAGATCCAGTCATTTGCAACAACATAGTTGAAACTGGAGATCATTATGTTAAATGAAATAAGGCAGGCACAGAAAGACAAACATCACATGTTCTCACTTATTTGTGGGATCTAAAAATCAAAGCAATTGAACTTATGGAAATAGAGAGTAGAAGGATGGTTGCCATAGTCTGGGAAAGGCAGTGGGCGAGCTGAGGGGAGGCAGGGACGGCTAACAGGCACAAAAAAAAAAAAAAAAATAGAATGAATAAGATGTATTACTTGATAGCACAATATGGTGACTATAGTCGATAATAACATACTTGTACATTTTAAAACAACTTAAAGAGTGTAATTGGATTGTTTGTAACCCAAAGGATAAATGCTTGAGGGGATGGATACCCCTTTCTCCATGATGTGCTTATTTCACACCAAGTGCCTGTATCAAAACATCTCATTACCCCATAAATATATACACCTACTATGTACTCACCAAAAAATAAAATAGTTTTTAAAAAGTGATTCTTAATCTACTTCTTGAATAGAGACTGGACTTAATGATTCACTTCTAGCAGGTAGAATATAGACAATGTGATGGAGGAAAAATCTGAGACTACGTTATAAAAAGACTGCAGCTGCTGGCTTGGGTGCACTTTCTGACTTGCCTATACTCTGTTTTTCTCTCTCTCTCTCTTCCCCACTATTCCTCTTATCATTCATTCTGAGGAAAGCCATTTCTTGATCTTTTTCATGGAGAGACTAATATGGGGCAGTACTGAAGACTACTGACAGCAGCCACGAGTGAACTCAGAGTGGACACAATAGCCCCTTCAGAGGCTGCGGCCATGGCAGACAGCCTGACTGCAATGTCATGAAAGATGCTGAGGCAGAACCATGCAGCAAAGTCATTCCCAGATTCCTGACTCTCAGAAAATGTGTGAGATAATAAATGTTATTATTTTAAGCTGCTAAATTTTGGGGCAATTTACTACTCGGCAGTAGATACATAACACAGGTATATTCATGAATAGAATGAAAGTAGACAAAAACTGAAAGAATATTAACTTGAGAGAAGAGGAGTTGACTTGATATGTTTACTTTTTCGTTGTTGTTTGTTTGTTTTGTTTTTTGGAGACTAGGTCTGGCTCTATGGGCTGGAGTGCAGTGGCACAATCTGGGCTCAATGCAACCTCTGCCTCCCAGGCTGAAGTGGTACTCCTGACTCAGCCTCCCAAGTAGCTAGGACTACAGGCACATATCATCACACCTGGCTAATTTTTGTATTTTTAGTAGAGACAGGGTTTTTCCATGTTGGCCAGGCTGCTCTTCAGCTGGCCTCAAGTGATCCGCCTTCCTCAGCCTCCCAAAGTGCTGGGATTACAGGCGTGAGCCACCACGCCTGGCATGTTGGCAGTTTTAAATATGGGAGACTTTATGCTAGTCATTAATTTATCTCAATTGCAAGTAACAAATGTGCATGAAGTGCCCAAAATATCTTAGGCACTGTTGCATCAGTTATGCTGGTGAATTATAAAGTCAAAGTTCTCTATAAGCCGAACTCTGAATCCCTATGCATTGAAGTATGAGTGTCTATCCCAGAAACTGAAAGTAGTAAATTCTAAGGGCAGGGACAACATTTGCATCACAGATTTGCCTTTCATAGCAAAATTGTCTCTCTCTTTTGCCAAAGGTAAGAATTAAACTTAATTTCCTATCCCTTAAAAAAACTTTGTGATTGAAAAGTAAAGACTGCTCTAGAATGTTATGTCAAGTTGTATCCTTGAATGGAGTAAATAACTGTGTTACAGCTGAGATAGCATTTTGCGAGTTTCCTTTTCTTCTTTGTTTAGATTAATAATATTTTTTCATAAAATGATACATACACCTTTTAAAGAAGTTAAGCACAGTTCAGATAAGAATTTTAAGATTTACACTTATCACATCATCCAGTAATCATCATTTTTAATATTAGGTAAACATCATTTCAGACGCAGAGAGAAAAGTGAATGGAAAGATGGGTGAGGGATGGATCTATAGAGAAATAAATTAACACAGAAATAATTTTACAAAAATTGTATCATACCACAATATGTTGCTTTTTCATTTGTATTTTAACATAAACTTAAAAAAGATATAGGAAAAACTGCTGGATTTTCTATACATGTTCTTAAGATAGGAAATTTTTTTCCTAAAAAGATAAAATTTAACAAAGAAGTAATTAGAGAAATATTAAGAATTTGGAGTCATAATGGTTCCTTTTTAACTAAATGTGTCAGATTTAGTCAATAGTGATTGATTGCTTGTTCTGAAAAATGAGAAAATTAGCACTTCCACCCACCTCTCCTGCCCCATCTCCAGATTTTATTATGCTATTTTAATCATATCAAGTTATATATCACTTGCCTTCTGTTCTGACATATTTACCAGTTTTCTCTTAGTTTTGTATTAGTATGGATTTAGTATTCATACCAATACCTTTACCGTAACTCTCCCATTTCTAAGTTTAAAAAAAATTACATTTCAGTTGGCTCTATTTCATCAACTACATTTTACAAAATAATAATATAGTCCTCAAGTTCCTGCATGTTTAGGGATATCTGCCTAGTCTTTTCATATGTAAACAACAACTTGAAATCTATAAAATTCACAAATCACTTTTCTCTCTTAGAATCTCATAGATTTTTTCTTTCTTTTCTCTTTCTCTCTCTTTCTTTCTTTCTTTTTCTCTTTCTTTGTATTTAGTGTTGCTTTAGAGAAGTCTGAACTTGCCCTTTTTATCTTTATGCCTGAGGAAATTTTTCTTTATCATCAAAGAACCCTGAGAATTGATGGGCACTGTGTTAGAGCAAGTGGGAAGTAAAGACACAGCTTCCCATGTTAAGCACGAGCAAGATGGAAATAATTTGAATGGAAACTATTCAAATATATCACAGTGATCAAAGATTTAAAAGTGGATGAAAAGAGACTGCTCAAGAACCCAATTTAGAAGACAGCATAGCTCAAGGAGTAAGTGGTGAAGTGAGCTACATCTACAAATACTTTTATTGTTGTTCTTTCCTGTGTTCTGTCATTTGGGCAGTTTTGCTCTATGACAGTCACATGACTCTAAAAGCAGGACATGGTCAAGAGACAAACAATTTAAGTCTAATATTTTTGCCACTATGTTTGTAGGTGTTCCAAGGTTTGGGGAAGATAAAGCTCAGGTTAAAGATTAGATTAAGTGGCAGGGCTCTGGGGACATTTCATATCATGCCCTGAAAAACATACATACCATGCTTCTAGAGGCCCTGCCTTACTGTGCTAGAAAAAATACAGACCATCCTCCTGCAAAGAGGGCCACACCAGGCTAGACTTATTCAGAAGCAAAGTGAACATAGTGTGTGAATTGATCGCCTAGCCAGAGCTTTCTCCTCTGGTGGGCTCTGCTGATAAAGCCTGTGTTATCAGTCCTGGAGTGACAGCTAGTCACCTAGTGACTAGTGACATAGCTAGTCACAGTGCTATGTCACCATTGCTTGTGACCAGCATCTGTTGAGAGAGGCCAGTGCCCACATTATTCTAATAATTAAGTATTTTAGATGGCTCCTTGTATTAATTTTCCATTATTGTATAACAAATTAACACAAACTTAACAGTTCAAAATAGTACCCAATATGTCTATAGGTGAAGTTTGGGTGGGCTTAAATAGGTTCTCTGCTCAGAGTCTCATAAGGTTTAAATCAAGGTATCAGCCAGATTCAGTTCTCATTTGAAGCTCTGGGTTCTCTGCCAAGCTCATTCAGATTGTTAGCAGAATTCAGTCCCTTGTGGTGTAGGACTGTGGTTCCCACTTTCTTGCTGACCATCTGATGGGAGTATCTCTCAGCTCCTAGAGGTCACCTTCAGTTCCTACCCATATGGACCTCCCACAACATGGCAGCTTCCTTCTTCAAAGCCAGTAGGAGACTCTCTAGTCGGAATATATCTCTATCTCTAGTAAGAAGACTATATAGATAATTTCTATGTAGTCTTACAAGGTAATATAATCACAGGAATGACTATCTTATCACATTCACAGTTCCCATCCACATTCAAGGAAAGGCGATTGTACAAGGCACATACAACAGTGAAAAGGAATCTTGGAGGACATCTTAGAATCCTACCTGCCACACCCTCTACTATATTGCTTACTTTGATTCCTTGCCTGCTTAAACATTTAGGATCATCCAAACCACTTATGTTTAGATCAACTTCTATCTCTGATCACTTCCTAGCTAGCTCCATTCTGTAGAATGGCCACTCACAGGCATGACAATAATTACTTGGTACATATTTTGAAGAAACATCAATACAAGTGTGTTTAAAAATAGTATAGAATACTTTGGGGAAAAACAAAAGAAGCTGAGCTGATAATACAAAAGTGAGTATCACTGTATACCTTCTATGATGGTTATAAATTTTTTAATGGAAATTAAATGTTGGCAAGGATGTGGAGAATATGGAAACCATGTACACTGCTGGTGGGAATGTAAAATGTTTCAGCCACTATGGAAAACAGTTTGACAGTTTCTCAAATTACCATAAATTTAGCATAGATCTAGCAATTCTACTTCTAGGTATATATTCAAAAGAATTGAAAACTGATACTCAAACAAATACATATATACTCATATTCATAGCAGCACTATTCAAAATGACCAGAAAGTGAAAACAACCCAAATGTTCATCAGTGGACAAATAGATAAACAAATTGTGGCATATACATACAATCAAATACTATTCATTTATAAGAAATGAAATACTGATACACGCTACAACATGGATGAACCTCAAAAATATTTGAAGTAAATAAAAAGCCAATCATGAAAGACCACACATTGTAGAATGTCATGTATATGAATTATCTAGACTAGGTAAATTCATAGAAACAGAAAGCAGACTGGTGGTTACTGGAGACCAAAGGGAGAAGAATATGGGAAGCAACTGCTTAATGAATACAAGATTTCTTTTGGGGGTCATAAAAATGTTTTGACACTAGATAGCTGTGGTGGTTGGATAACATTGTGAATGTACAAAATGTCACTGAATTGTTTACTTTAAGATGGTCAATTTTATGTTATGTGTTTTGTAACATGTAACACTGTCTTCTCCATGATGAACACCAAGAGAAATTGTGATAAGCATTTAGGCCTATATTGTTGCAAAACATAGCAAAGTTTTACACCCCTTTTTCTTAGCATAAGCATGATTCAGCACATACAAAGTCCAAGAAGAACCAAGATTAAGAGAATCATAGACGTTCCAGTATGAGTCTAAAAAATATACTCACAAAGAGAATGAAAATAGAAATAAAGAATAATTAAAATTAGAGCAATGACAACCAATGATACCTAACCGTGGCATTTCTGTTTCTCTCATAACATATCCAGCCTTCTGTAAGGTAAATGCAAATGGAGATGATCAGATCAGTGCTTACTGAAATTTATACTATTCTAATGATACTTTCTAATAGGAAAAAAATAAAATTATGTTGGCCACATGTACTTTAAAACTTTATATTGACTTTTAATCCTCTTTGTATATTAATTATGGACTTTTCTAATTAGTTGAGAAATAAGCATTTTAAAACATCAACATAGAGGTGATGCTTATCCACCAACAGTCCTGTTTCAGCAGTGTCATGTCTATGTCTACACAATAAAGTTTGGAAACAACTGCAATGACATATTCTAATACTTGTACTCCATTCCACAAAGATCTAGGTTTCTTGGGAGTCATCATTAAGGTGAAGAACAGAGAAGGCATCCCAGCACCAGAGTTCCAGATACCCCCAACTCATACTCACCCATACGGCAGCTCCCCTTTGTATCTGTCTTACATAGTATGCTTCCTGATGTTACCTGAAAAGGGGTTTAAAAATGTGCAATTTACAAAAATGCATGGAAAATATGAAAATACACATATTGAATCTCTTTTCAATATACATATTGAATCTTTATTCAAAAATGCACATAATCTTTATTCTCATAAAATTAATTAAAATACTGAGACAAATATATAAATCATAAGATATGTTGAAAGCAGTGTCTCTTTAGTTTCAATTGGATGCTGACTAGATTAAATGTCATCAGTGGAGAGTAAAGCCAACGAAAGAAGAAAAGTGTGTGGGTTTTTTTTGTACAAAATACTGAAAATATTTCAATGGAAATTATGCCTAGAAGACAAGGTAAAATTAACAATTTTATAATATTTTGCAACCCTCTGAGAACCAAAGATCAACCATGAGATATGCAGTACTTCTGCTCATCAGATCTCTAAACACATTCTCAGAAATATACTATGCACACACCGAAGGACTAGCTTTATGTTTCTCAGTCAGCAGAAGAGAAACTATAGTCACTCAATCCTGCCTCAGTTTTGTAGCTTACATAGTTGACACTACTATCCCGTATCAACTCTGCTAATGATAAGCCTGAAAGAAGTTTTTCCACATATATGGGCCTTGCAAACTCGGCCCCAAAATGCTTGTAATATCTTGAGCTGTTACTTAAATTTTGACATTTATGTGTCCTATTTCTTCAGTTAAGCTATAGTATCTTTTAAAACAGGGACTATAGCCTATGTGTCTGAGTCTTTCCCACAGCGATAGCCTGTGCCTGATTCTGAATGAATGACCATGAAACATCAGTGTATAATGTGCTGATGTCAGTGATCCTGATCACAATAGCCATCATAATGGAAAGTGCAAACACCCAGGACTCTTGGTACCAACTGGAATAGGGACAAAGTACTGAATATGTATGAATGCTCAACCTGACATCAGCAGGAAACCCACAAACTTAAGCAAAAAATAAATCTCTCTGAAAAAACAAACATGTGATGCTACAAGGATTAAAAACTTTATCTCTAAAAGTCCCAAAGCAGTCACAAATAATATAATAGACCAAGTGCTGAAAGGGCAACTTGCTGCTGAGAGTAAAGATTTAGAACGGGAGAGGAGCTCTGGCCAGATTTAAATAATGGCAGAAGGATCAAAAATAAGAGATGGTAGAGGATCAATTGACCGGCCTGCGTGTTGATCCCTAAAGCACAGTGACACAGATGCCCAAACCTGCATTTGAGTCCATTTATTTTGAAAAGCACATTCAGTTCAAGCTTCCATGTTTTCAAGGTCATTCTGAAAAGTGTATAAGTTTATCAGGTATGCAGTTTTTAAATATGGAACATGGCCTAACTAGATGGGGTAGAGGGTTTGGGCTTCATTAATATTTGATTTCTAGTAGGTTAAAATATGGGGCTGTTACACATTTAACTATGGTTGATCACTGAATTATACAATGTAAATGTGTTCAAGTATATATTTTTATTTAGCAATCCATTTTGAAATAAATTGCTCTTTGAGGAGTTGTCAAACACAAATTTATGTTTATTATTATATGACAAACTTTACAAAACATTTCTTCAGATATTTCCATGAAACATCTAAATATGGAATCCAAGACAATAATTAAAAAGAGCTGCATGTTGAGCCAACACCAGATTAGAATAATGATAAAAATACTTAATACTTTTAATTATTTTACTATAGGCTGAAACAATGCTAGCAAATGAATTATTTTATATAATTATCACAATAATACAATGAGGTTCATACTTACTATCTACATGTTACAGATAAGGTATGTAGATTTAAAGTGGTTAAGTAGCTTTCTAATCATCAGTCAATTAGAAAAACAATCCGAATTTAGACTCAGGTTTTCTAATTTCAGAACTCACACCCCTCAGCACTGGTCCACCCTGGAAGTTGGAGAGAAATGTCTTCACTGACATGAGAACAACATATTTGCCTAATGTTTTTCATTTTTATTTTAAAAAACACTTTTACTTCATGTGCAATTTTAAAGGGTTGATGTATTAAATTCGATTTATAATATCTCGAGACCCTGGCTTTTTTCTTTAAGCACGATTTCTCCTCTTTTATCACAAAAATTAAGTAGTGAGAAAACTAGATATTCATTCTACAAAAGAATGTTCAAGCCTAGTTACTTATTGAGCCTTTATTTGCATTTGGACCCTAAAATTCTCCCATCCCTTCACTCCACCTGTCCTGTATCTCTGATTTTCCTCTAAGAACCAGGACTCAATTCCTGCTCCATGACTACATTTGGAACTTCACTGCTGAGTTTCTGGTTCTGCTAGAGCTTCCAAGAATGGTGGGCTAAAGTCCCTTTCCTCAATAATCTCATTTATCATGGTTTTCTACTTGGAGCAATACTGTCTATGAAGTGCAACCTGGCTTTCCTTCTCCCATAATCATTGCCTCTCTGGATTTTCCTTCTTCCAAGACTCCTTTTCCCAATTCCCTTTAACACCCCTTTCATATTCACATCCAGAGAGTTCTCTGCAATCACCTACCTGTCCCAATTTCCATTGTTTATTTCATTTTATTATCTTTCACAATTCATACAGTAAATGTTACTTAGAACAGAGGTTGCGCTAGTGTTTCATTGGGTTTGTTTCACTTTATTTCTAGTCATTGAATGGCACAGTGACATCACATGAGGTTGGCCAGAGTTCTTTTCCATCACCATCATAAAGCTTTATGACTATAGGTGGGTTTGTCTTTTACCAGTTCACTGCCTTCCTCTAAAGATAGTCTCTCCTATCTCGTGCGTAGGACACACTAATCACTAATGTCCCACAGAATGATATTCTGAGCTGTCCTTGGAACCATTTGGCATGGAATCTTACAGAGCGCCCCTACACTCTGTGCCTGGCTTCCATCCTCCTGACTCTTTGTGACTTTCAGATCTTAAAACTAAAATCAGGTGCAACACTTAACCTCCAGAGGAATAATCTGTGGTTCTTACACTGAGATGATTGATACCCCCTTTTTTCTTATGTTTGTTTCTTAATTAGATTTGTTGTTTTTCTATTCTCTCCTCTCTCTCAAGGTGCAGGTGCACATGTGTCCACTCCCCCAATGTGGCAAAGGCTTGGAAAGGTATCCTTCCCCAGCCTTCCTCCCCAGACTCTAACCTCTTTGAAATGGGCATGAAGGAGAAGTTCTCTTTGATGTTCATTTGAATGTGCTTATATCTTGATTCCTCTGTGCATTTACGTCTTTTATTCATGTGCACTTTAAATACCCCCATTAAATTAAACAATCATTGAGATAGGAACAGCGTCTATGACTTCTGTTGGAGCTTCCTTCTATTTCCCAAGATGCGGCTCTCCTGACTTTCTTCACCCAACTGACTTTAAAATCGGATGAAATGGTGAGCCTCACCTCCAGACTGTGCATACAACTAAAAGGAATGGGACGGTTCAAACAACAAGCATCCTCCTTGGAAGAAGAAATAATTTGAGGGCTGGGAGTGGCGTCTCACACCTGTAATCTCAACACTTTGGGAGGCCAAGGCGGGTGGATCTCCTGAGATCAGAAATTGGAAACCAGCCTGGCCAACATGGTGAAACTCCATCTGTACTAAAAATATAAAAAATTAGTTGAGCACAGTGGTGTGCACCTGCAGTCCCAGCTACTCGGGAGGCTGAGGCAGGAGAATCGCTTGAGCCAGGGAGGCAGAGGTTGCAGTGAGCCAACATTGTGCCACTGTACTCCAGCCTGGGTGACAGAGCAAAACTCTGTCTCAAAAAAAGAAAGAAAGAGAGAGAGAGAGAGAAAGGAAGGAAAGAGGAAGGAAGGAAGGAAGGAAGGAAGGAAGGAAGGAAGGAAGGAAGGAAGGAAGGAGAAAAGAAAGAATAATTTGAGCTAGTGGGTTTTCTCAGATTTAAGTGCCTTAAACTGTCACCTACCTCAGACACATCTCTTTTCTAGAATTTTTTTTTTTTAATTCACCCATAGGATCATACTCAGAAATGCAGGCAGACAGTAGGAAAATCTAGACTGTAATCCTGCTTCTACCCCTTCCTAGCTCTATATCCTTGAGCAGGTTATTCCACATCTCTGAGCCCCAGTTCCCTTAGGAGTTAAATAAGATAATGTAAGCCAGTGCATGGCCCATGCTAGGCTCTCAAAGCATGTTATCTATTTTTTTTATTTATTTATACCCAAGTTTATGGATCCTTTTGCCACTCTCCAGTGCCCTAAATATAGTCAAGAAATCTTCCCAACAGTTGCTTTATGATTATAGGGCTCTTGTTCCAAACAATCTAGAAATCTGCAAAGAAAATCATGAGTAGAATATGGTCATGTTTACATATTAAGCAGCCTTTTTGGCAATTCAGCAATAAAAAAAAAGTGCTCTAAAAAGGGGAAGGGAAATATGAAAAGAAAAAAATCCCTTTGACATAACGATTTCATCTTTTGTTCTGGCCTGTCTCGGGGTAAAGAAATGCCAATTCAGAAAGTCCCTGGAGCTAAGCGAATTCTCTAACATCAGCGCCTGGGCTGCGTCAGCAAAGCGAGGTCTGCTTTCAGGATATGCGAGCCCAAGAGTCTTCCTGAAGCATTCTGCACTCTGGTACCACTGCCTTGCTGTACTTCTGAAGGCCACAGAGGGCAATGGGACCACTGCCAGGCCCTCCCCTCCTTGGCATAAAACTCGGGCAGGCTTTTGGCCTGATAAGGCAGCCCTCTCTATTTCCCTTGTTCTCTGACTTCCTCACTCCCTCCTGGATATGAAACTCACTGTGGTTTCATCCACTTTATCATCTCATTTGCTTTCTGATCTGATCCCAGGCTGCCATGTGGCCGATCAAAGGCAGATGTGAGCTCTCAGCTTCACAAAGGAGCCCATGTATTGAAACAAACATGTTAATTTATTGTCTTCTCGCTGGCAGGCAGCTCCCTTCCCTTGCTCTCTCCTACATTTCCCAGTATATTCGTTCACTCTCCTTGCCCCCTCCTGCTATGTACTCTTTCTTTCTCCTCTCTTGTTGTGACCTTTTCATTTTCATTTCTCTTTAAAACCTCTCCATTTTCTCACTCATATTCTATTGTAGGTTAAAATAATAAAATTGCTGTTACTGCTATTTCATCAACCTCATACTTGAAAAAAAAATTATGCCAACATTTTTTTTAAACCTCATAGAAGTTCTTATTTTGGGCAGCCAAATTTGTTTTTAGTAGTAGCATATGTTATCAAGTTCCAGTTTTGTTTTCTTCTGTCCTGTCTGCCCCTCTCATTCGATATTCCCCACCTCCTTCTTCTCTCTGTCTCCTTGCCTCTTGTCAGGGTTGCCTTTCTCTTTGCCCTTTCCTTTCCTCATCTCTCTCTTTCCTTTTTATGTTGCTCCCCTCTGAGACAGTCACCCCTTTGCAGTCTCTCCAATCCCTACCATGCTGCTGCTCTCCTCTCTGCTGACTTTTTGCTGAGGTACTACTTTCAAGGTTTTGAATTCAGTAAATCCTTGATAGTTTGCCCTAATTTGGAGAAAAGGTCAATCAGAAGTAATAAGCCCAAGAAACAGAATATTTTACAGAAATCTGCCAGTTGAAGGATATTAAGTGAACACAATATGATTGTTGACAGAGAATAAGGAAAGCTATTCACAGAACTACCAAGAACAACTTAACTAAGTTCTCAGGGCTGTGGGTGATTCAGAGATGAACAGGCTTGATCCCTTCTCTGGAGGAGAGTAAATGATGGTACAGATAATAAAGCGCTCTTGCGTATGACCTTTATAAAGGCACAGTGTGTGAGAAGCCGCCTCATTTGACAAACATTAATCCTACACACTGTAGTGAGAGCTGTAGAACACTCAAATGTAAATCTGACATCAACCTCACCCTCAGGACACATAGATTCTAATAGAGGATCAATTTATACATAAATAATTACTACGCAAATCAAAAACCACAACAAACAAACAAATAAAATCCATATAGTAAAGGTCAAGAGAAGATCCAGGGGATCATAATTAATTTAAGCAGGAATATAGGGATGGTGTCATGGCAGAGATGCCATTTCACCTGGATCTTGACAGATGATTTGGATTTGGTAGTTAGTAAAAGGTAAAAGCCCTACAAGGGCCAGATAAACTTAATGCCAGTTTCTGTTCATTGTGAGAGAATTGGGATCCATTGTCTGAGGAGTCTGAGGCTAAGTCCAGGCCTGCTGGGGTACCGTGCTGTGATGCTGTGACTCATTAGCAGTCTCACCCTTGGACCCAAGTGGGACAGTAGAATCATGCATGTCCCACTTGTGACTCTTGTGCTAGGGAGAAAGCTCTGTACGCATGAGCACGGGTTCAGAGGTAGGAAAGTGATGGGGACGTTAAAGGGGAGAAGAGTGGCTAGTGTGGCTGTTGAACAGGTTGTGAAGGGAGGTGACCAAGGTGAGACTAGAAAGGTCAGCAGGTGCCATATTGTGGAGGCCTTTGAACATCATGTATAGGAGTCAAATATTCAAGATTTTTAAGCAGGGGAAGATAGAACCAACTCCGTGCCAAATCTATTGAGAGGGAATATATTGGATGAAGACAGACCAACTAGGAAGCTACTGCAATCACTCAGCAAGTGACGACAGAGACTTCTTTCAATAAGTATGATGGCAGTGGAAAGAGGGGATTTGATTCTAGCAATATATCTACGGTAGAATCTCTTGAGGAAGAAGAGGAGGAATTGGAAATGAAACAGATTAGCTAGGCATTATCCTGGTTACTGGATGATACCAGTAACCAAGAGGGGGATGACAAAGGATGACTGTTTAGGAGAGAAATGAATATAATTGATTTCATTCATACTCAGTTTTGGATATTGGTGAATATAGCAGCAATAGTGGAGAGAAAGCATAGAAGATGAGAGATCATTTCAATACATTTTGGGGCAAAATTGTATAAGCCCAGGAGCTGAAAGCACATTACTTCCTTTTTAGTCAGCAAGTATTTATTAAGCACCTACTAACTATATGCCAATGAGGTGAAGCATGACCCTAAATAATAGGATATTGATGTTAAAATTTCAGCAGCCAAAAAAGCAAAAGGTGTATCTTGAGTTGAGCCTGAAAAGTTGACAAATACCTACCGTGGGTAAATTGATTTCACCAGAACTGAAACCACCTTAACGTGTCCTAGACTTTGTGAAAGAAAAAACTAACTGGGGAAAGAGTGAAGAGAAACAGGCCCTGGAAGCCACAAAGGTTTTATAGAATCCAGCAATTCATTAACAAATAGATAAGAATCAGTTGTGCTTAGCAAATATATTATTTAAATGCAAATGATGCTGCTAATTGTCTTCACTCTTAAGTAGGCTAAAGAGGAGGTATCTTATGCTGAAGAGAGCAAGGAACCAGGGAGACCTGGTTTTGTAATTACTCTGCCACATAGTAATAATAGTCCTTGGGTAAGTTACTTTATATCTCTGTGTTCCAGTTTCCTTTTCTATAAAACAAGGAAAATAATATTCCCTTCATGGTGTTATTGTAAGGATTAAATAAAATTAACGTGCATCAAGTGCCTGAAACAATACACTTATTATTATATTTTTAAATTTGATAGTCTAACACCTCTTTCCCTGCTTTGGGTCAAGCTCTGTTACTAGGTATCTAAATGAGTAAACTATTTGCACATCCTAGCAAATTGTCTCTAGTAACAGAGCTTTGTTGGTCTGATTATAACACATTCTCTGCAGTGCTAGTCCCTGACCCTATCCACCTAGCAGTAATTCTCCACTACAAATGCATGCTTATACAGTTTTCATTAGAGGAATAGATGGGAACAGTTGAACTGAGAGGCAAAGCAGAATGGTTCTTTGTTTTTACATCAAACAGCAATTGTCCATCAAATCTCACCCTGCTCTACCTCAGATAATCAAATCAGCCTCCCACAGAAGTATTTCTAAATCCTTTTATGTAACCATTATCCCTCATCCCCAACCCCCACTTTCACCAACCAAATTTACCCCTCACACCCAATATTGTTGATATCAGCATGCAGCATCCTAACATCCATGTTGCCTCCTTTTCCTCCTGGTCACATCCAAAAGGTCCTGTCTCTTGAATCAGATTTCTTCTCACTACTCTCATTCTGTTGCCCTGTTCAAGACCCTCTACCTCTAACTGGTTTCTAGTCTTTTCTGTATTCCAATCTGCCCATCACACTGTAAGAGATCTAAAGATGGCATTCTGTCACTTGCTAACTTCCATTAGCTCTGTCAATTGCCCATGGGATAAAATCTACACTTTCTAGTTGAGCAGTGTGGCTCTTTATGTTCTCAATCTAGCTGTTCAGCCCATCCTTTGTTCCTGATTCCCAAATATGTAATATTTACTAATTCAAGTAATTGCACATATTGTTCCCTTCACATATAATATCCTTCCACAACTTGTTTGCCAGGCAAACTCCTTCTCATCCCTCATCCATTAAAATTCAGCTTAAATGTAACTATTAGTAACAGGATGATATTGAGGATAGGTTCCTGAACCCTAGAGTTCTGCTCTTATTAGTCATCTATTACTTTGCACGGTTGCTAAGGGAACCATTACTACATAAGTTAAGACCAAGCAAAAGAACAGTTTATAACTTGGTTTTGAGTTTGAATCCCAAGCTGAAGCCCTGTGTTAGCTAACTTGAGAAGGACTGCCTTGAACTCAATTATTTCCCCTGGACAGAGTAACGAACTTTTTGGTGAGACTTCATTCTAATTTCTAGATGCCTTTCTAAAAGTCCAAGAGAAAAGGAAGAGTAAGAGTTAGGGTGAAAGATCGCTTTTCTTAAGCAGGAAGGCTGCAGGCCCTGACTTGTCTCCACGACCTATGGGGCTATTTAATTTACTACAGGTTTAATTTTTTTATACCAGAAACCAAAGCTCCATCCTCTAGAAAACCTGTTCTAATAAATATACTTGAACATAATTAATCTATACCAGTTCTCCTTCTTGGGATCAAGTGATATGCCAAGAAGATACCAAATAATAACTCCCCCTGAAACTTTTTTCCTTTCTCCATTCCCCACCTGCACCTTCTGCCCAATAAGAATTACTTGTTCCTTTACATGTGTTCTCTTAATTTGTTCATCCCTCTCAGTACTAAGTACTTACCAATTTTCTATAATTATTTATTTAATATCTATTTTTCCCACTTAACTATTATTTTTAAGAAGGTAGAGTTTGTGTTTATCTCGTAGCCCTATTACATGTCCAGTGCCTAATCTAGGAAGACCACTAGCGCATATTGTGTTGTTATGCCACTTCCTCAAGGTCAACTTGGCCTGGGCTTGGTGGGCAGAGTGTGGACCACATTTTACCTCTCCTCATCATATGGTCTGGACACCTAGTGCGTGGAACACCTGGGATAACTGTATCCAGCTATCCTAGTGGAGCACATACGAGGAATTTTAAGTATTTTTTGAATGAGTGAATAGAGCATAAAGGAATTTGCTTTGGAATGTAAAGAATATAGTGACAGTGTAAAGGCTGAGAAACTATGAGACATAAAAATTAATAGAATTTGTGGGCAGCATCATTAACAACCCATAAATTTTTAAAAGTTCTTAAATACACAAAAGCAATAAGAGGGCCTTAAATCTCAAAGAATTTTATAACTGGAAATATAGCAGCCATATGTTCCACATTTTCTAGGATAATCCATATTTCAAATCTCCTGTCTCATTGTCCCCATAAGTGTAATTGCACTTGTCAGAGCATATGTCCTAATTTGGGGCTGAGAAAGTATAGTCACTAACTAGAAGGTGCATTGAATTTATTTTTGCTCAAACTTCTCATTTTATAGATAAGGAAACTTAAGTCCACAGAGACTAACCAGCTCACCTAAGGTCACACAGCAAATTAATTACACAAAATCTAGGTCTCCAGACTTCTAATCTATTGTTATTTTTGTGTTATTTCATGTTGTAAGCTAACGTGACTCCCCAGAAGCCTTCTGCTTGCATTTGAACAGATATCTTGCTCATACTATTGCATCTTTTCCTGTGCTAGGATACACTGCCCTGCCAAAATACTCCACTGCTAGCCTTTCCCTTTCTGATTTATATAGAATCTCTGATATCCTAAATTGCAGGTACCTGGGGGCAAACTCAGCCCATGTATTTCAGCTGCGTGTTTGTTTGGGCAAGATGAGGGAGGAGACAGTGAATGCCCACATCAAGGTTGCTGGTGCAGAAAAGACATAATCACTGGACAATGTTGCTTAATTACTGTATTCTAAATTTTATCCCTCAAAAGCCCAGGCATCCTGGTATCAACATCAACCAAGGTGACTTTCTGGAATGAAAGAAGAATGTGAGAACATCTGGTAGGGGATGGCTCAATAAAGAAAAAGTACAGGGAATACCCAGCAGCCAATCCAAAACTGCCATTCATAAAGAACTCATCACATAGGGAAAGGGCATATGGAGTTATTAAGAAAAAGAAGAGAAAGAGTGGGTAAGTTGAGAATAATTAATATGAGTGTATTATGGATACTGTGGTACAGTCACAATAATGAAGTGCTTAAAATCAAGGTGAACACACCAATACTACTGACTGGAGGACTTGTGCAAGTTGAAAACTTGAAAACGGAGGAAAATTGGTTTTAAAAATGATAAAGTACACACAGAAGAGAATGTGGGGCTGTTTCAAACGTTGTCCTGGAAGAACATCAGTCAAGACTTAAATCGGACTTGATATGTGACTTTGAACAAGGTCATTAGTTTCCCTGGGCCTCAGTTTCCCTTCTTGTAAAGACAAGAACTGGGCTCTATAATCTCTCAGCATCCTTCCATGATCTTCAATTGTTCATGATCCAAATCAGAATCATCACTCTCTTTTGTTTACTTGCAGATAATTTTATTCGTAATAAAATTACTAATACTGTGAAGGGTTGTGTTTCCCAGATCAATGAAAAACTTCTATTTAGTATAGGCTCCAGTCCACAGATTAGCAAATGTTTCCTGTAAAGGGCCAGATAATAAGTGTTTTAGGTTTTGTGAACCATATGGTTTCTGTCATAACTACCAATATCTGTCATTGTAGCATGAAAGTAGCCATAGACAATAGGTTAAAAAAAAATGAGTGTTGCTATGTTCCAACAAAACATTATTTATAATAACAGGTAGCAGGCTAGACTTGGCCTATAGACTTTAGTTTGCCAACTCAACACAATGAAGTTATAAAACACTCCAGAACTCTATAGGGTATAACGTGAGTAATGGAGATATACAACTTCTATGGCCCTATTGGCGGTATGGATACAGCCTGACAGGGAGAAATTGGTACCAAGAAAAGACAAAGGAGTGGCAGTGGCATAGAATTCCTACCTCCTACGTCCTCCAGACACTCTGTCTGCCTTCTGCATTCTATTTCTTTCTCCCTCTGCACACAAAAGGTTCTGATCTCAGAAAAGAGATGGCCTATCAGTCATTTAAACTCAAGTGAGTTTAAGAAGTTGCCTTTCTCGGAGTGTTATTACTAAGATTCTTAACTATCGGAGGTAGTCCAAGGAATTATGAGACGATAAGGGAGTGCTCCTGAAATTACAGCTTATTAACTCTTTGCTACTTGTGCTGTCTTTATATTGTTAATCTGTTGCTCAGATTCTTTTTTCCAGAAATAGAATTCTTTTGTTTTATTTTGTTTTGTTTTTGGAAGTCTCACCCCACATCAAATCTAAGGTTTCAGGGGAAGTTACTAAAGAGAGTACACTTATAACTGATCACACGTGATCAATTCAAGGACGGGCATGCGACCCAAGCCAGGCCGATCAGAATTCTCTCCTAGGATATTTCAACTCAGAACCCAGGTAAAAAGGTGTCTCTCTCTGGTGGGGAAGCTGCAAAAATGAGTCCTCTATGTGGAGCCATGTTCCCTGCCATGTCAGTGAAGCAGATCTGAAAGAATAAAGTAGGAATGCAGTGAGAAATTGAGAGAAGAGACAGGATTTGAGAGAGATTCTCAACAATATTGTGCCTCAGGCCCTGATGTACCCCTACTTTCTCAGAATGTGGGGATGCCCTTCAGTGTCCTAACAAAGTTCACTTTTTGCCCAAAATAATTCAAATAGTATTTTTGCCACTTGTAACCAAAATATGTCTAAAAAATACAGCCCTATAACTCTAAGGTTTCTCCAAGCCCCTGCCCCTGCCAGATCTGTACTCTTGTTTTATGTTTTTAAGCTCCTTTTCCCTTTCCTTCACTAGGATTATCCCAAATCCTGTCAACTGAGGAAAAGTTAAATTCCCTGCCATTGTATAGCATGCATCAATCATACTCTGTACTTATGCCTACATGCTAATAGGGCTTCTGTGGTGTGAGCATCTTTGTAGTTTGACAGAAAACTCTTGATCTACAGACTTTGGGTATTATAAGAAGAATTTAGTATGCCCTCCTTTTCCAATGGCCCTCAGATATAAAGAGAACAAAATAATAACTAGGCACATGATGGGTCACCAATCTCACCAAAGTGCAGGAAAGAAGTATTAATACTTCAAAGGCTTTAATAATCAAATTCTGTATTAGCCAACTATAGGAACCCCGATGTCCTAGAAAGGTCAATCTCACCACTTTGTTTTCTTCTCATTGCTTCTTGGTTGGTTATCATTTTGATAGACAATACATGCACATGGCATAACCTTGAAAGGTTATAAAAGTGTTCATGGTGAAAAGTAAATTTCTCCCTATCCCTGCCTTTTCCTCTAGCCACCAATTGGCCTCCCAAATAGCACAGCTCTTTGTCAGTTTCTTGAATGTGTTTCCAGAGACTTTCTGTGCATTCATAAATATATGTGTACATATAAAGTTTCATACAAATGTCAGTATTAAAATGCATACTATTTTGTTCTTTGCTTTTTTATGTAAAAACATGTCTGTTCTTACCACTTGGAATGACGCATATGTAATCTAAAGAACTAATCTTCTGGTTACATCCACCTGGGAGCAATACATAAATGGCCACAGTTGAACAGGGAACAACACTTCCTGAGGTCTCTTTTAGACATGCTTCTTTGTTTTGCCTTCACACCAACAACAGTCGGTCTAAAGGAGGAAGCTCAAGTGGGCAAAAATACAATATTGAACTTTGTAGAAGGGTGAAATATCTAGCTGCTCACTAGATCCTAGTGGTGTGAGCCTTCATTCTTGAGAGTGTCCAGACAATTGAAGCAATGTATTTCTTTATACAAGTTGTGAATTTCAATACCATGTGAAATAGAATAAGGTATGACTGCTGGGTTCCAAGTCATTTTACTAAACTAACAAAGGGACAACTAAATGATGGGTTATTGAAATACAAATTACAGAGTTTACCCCTAAACTTTTGTGGTTGGCATAACAAGAGAATATCCTATTTTAATTATAACCAAAACCAGGACTAAATGGACCATTAATTTATACTTATATAATCATGTATTTGTAGGTTCTCTTTAAAGGAATATAACTTCCTGTAGCTCAAAAGACTCATCAGACAGTCTGAATGACCAATTTTAAGTGATTTTTATCCCCTCTTTGGAAAAGACAGTTTGAAATCTTTCTCTTCTACTGGGCAAATCATTCCATAAAGGAGGACAGCTGTGACATTTATCATCATTTAAATAGATTGGAGTTTCAAAGCATGCACTGTCCTAGATCTAAGTCCATCATAAATTTTGCATAAGTTTCTTTGTCTGCTCTAAGGAAATAGTCTGACCCTGGGCCGTGCTGTACCTGTTCTTTCCTTTTAAATCCTTCCTCACTTATGCCTTTCTCTCCCCTCATTTTAATAGTCATGGTTTTACTCTGATGGGCCTTACATGACTTTGAAGAGTCATCTTATAGCCATGGCCAAGAAAATATTCACAGCTACCTGACCTGTGCTGACCCTATGGAACTTCTTACCAAGTCAAACCCTGGAGAATATTATGTCCTTTAATTCTCTTTTTAAATTCGTTTTTCTCTTTGCATTTATCCTTCTATCCAGGCAAAACAATACCCTCCTATTGCACTGGATTGGCCAAGGTCCCTCTCCGTAGGATATCAGGGAAGTCTGCATTCCCTCCCAGGGCAGTAACTACGGTCTAAAGACATCTGTCTACTTTCCTCCCTGCAAAATTTATTTGTTATATAACAAACTCAACAGAGGTTTTCCTCAACATGGCTCGGTTGGCATTTTGGATCACAGAAATATTGAAGTCATGGTGTGCAGATTACTCCTCTGAAGACAACAACCATGAGATTCACAGCTTCCGTCCTTCCCAGCAGTGTTCGAAAGTATAATCAGCTCAGGTGCATAAATTATGTTTACAGCATTGAGTTAGGATCTCTGTGTTAACCATATAGAGATTATATGCCTTAGGTGGATGGTGTCATGTTTCTAATTTATCTTGGCATTCATTTCAACATAAACCAGGCTCTCTATTTCATGATATTTGCTTCCCAGCAGTAGGCTCCTACTCAAGGACACTATACTTTGTGCTCAGTCAGGCTCTTTCCTTCAGATCCCTTTTGAACTAAAGAAATCATCAATCTCCCCTCTATGGGCCACCAGATCTCTTCTTTCTGTGCCATCTCAGATTTATTCCCAGGTTCCCAAATTCCATCATTAGCTGGTACTTCCCAGAATCTGCCCAGAGAAAATTTGAATAGATTTTTCTCTGTCCTGGAGATGCAGCCTCCTAAATGGCACTACTAAGCTCAGCCTCCAATCTCTGAGTTTCCCTAGCATCTCTATGATGAGCTTGCTCTCCTCTTGGTTCTTTCACTAAATGCCTCCTCCAATAGACTAGCTAAAGGTCCTCCCCTCTGAATTGGCTTCTCAGAGGTTCACTTTTCTTTAGGTAGCCCCAGGTTCTCTCTAACCCCCACTGTTCCTTCACAATAACCCAGCTGGCATCAGTAGCCCACCTGGATACCACTTAACTGAGAACTGCCACAAGCATTAGCATGGTAAGGCACAATTTATCTACACCCCTTTTCCTAGAATCCCTTTCCCCGGCAACACGTATCATTTAAAATCCCACATTTACGTTTTGACTCAGCTGATCCAAGGCCGGGGGAATCAAATTACTTTGGGAAAGATTGATATTTGTTTACCTAAGTTATTCCAAAAGAAGTTTGCATAATCTTTTAAAATATCTGATGAAGCCAAATACGGTGGCTCACACCTGTACTCCCAGCACTTTGGGAGGTTAAAGCAGGCAGATCACCTGAAGTCAGGAGTTCCAGAACAGCCTGACCAACATAGAGAAACCCTGTCTGCTAAAAATACAAAAGTAGCTGGGTGTGGTGGTATATGCCTGTAATCCCAGCTACTCAGAGGCTGAGGCAGGAGAATGGCATGAACACGGGGGGCAGAGGTTGCAGTGAGCTGAGATCACACCATTGCACTCCAGCCTGGGCAACAAGAGCGAAACTCTGTCTCAAAAAAACAAAAACAAAAAACAAACAAAAAAACACTGATGAATTAGTTAATAATAAAATGTTAGTAATTCAAAACAGGCTGGAAAGAATTTTATATGCAGACAGACCTGGCTTTCAATCTTGGATTAGCTAAACTTGGTTTGGACTCTGTTTAAACTTGGGGAAGTTAGGAAAATTCTCGTCTTCAGATTAATCTACTAAATGAGCATATGTACTATTTACCTCTCAGGAGTAACAGCAATAACACTGATAATGTATCTAGTAGATATTCAACAGATGTTATGTCCTATCTCTCATCTTCAGGGTATTTGTGTCATTTTAAGGGGTTACGGTGACTTCCTCAAAGAGTTTATGAAGGCTTCAGAAAGATGCTGCTTGAGGACAAACTTTGCAACAAGGCCTTGCCAAGTGTTTCTGACATTATATCATATAGATAACATTATTCTAGCTAAGACATGAAGATAGCTATGCTATTAAGTACTTGACTGGCCACTCTTCCCCACTATCCCTGTTATTTCCTGTCATTGTTGGTCAATAAGTTTCTGCCATTTCGTTAACTGAAGTCAATGTTTCTGATTATATGATATTTGAATAAATATTTCAAAATGTAGAATTTGGGGCTTTCTGTCTGATTGATGACCATCCATTCAGCAATCAAGCTGTATTGCAAAATGTAGAGAATTCTACTACACTGATTACTTTAATATTCCTGTAGCAATCATTGTATTTCCTTGCCTAGGACCTATACCATCTCTTCTGGCAATCGATTTTATTCTCTTCAGCATTAAAGTGAGTATGTGAACCAAGCTGAGCCAATAATATTAATGATGAGGTGCACAAAATTCTATCCCAAAATATGGCACCCTGGATATTGAGAAACAGCAGAAGCAGAAAGGCCACTCTCAATGTCCTCTCATCCTTCTTTCCTGAAACAGGCCATAAAACCCAGAAAGGTCACTTTCTGACTTTCTCCCTCCCTTCTCCCCTGAACACCCTCTTGTGACAGGTGCCCACCCTGTACCTGAAGCAAAGTAAGGTCCTTATCTCTGAAGACACAGAGACACCAAGAAGAAACTGGAGGGAGCAAGATGGCCGAATAGGAACAGCTCTAGTCTCCAACTCCCAGCGCGAGCGACACAGAAGACCGGTGATTTCTGCATTTTCAACTGAGGTACTGCAGTCATCTCACTAGGGAGTGCCGGACAATCGGTGCTGGTCAGTTGCTGCAGCCCAACCAGCGAGAGCTGAAGCAGGGCAAGGCATCGCCTCACCTGGGAAGTGCAAGAGGGAAGGGAATCCCTTTTCCTAGCCAGGGGAACTGAGACACATAATACCTGGAAAATCGGGTAACTCCCACCCCAATACTGTGCTTTAAGCAAACGGGCACACCAGGAGAATATATCCCACACCTGGCTGGGAGGGTCCCACGCCCACGGAGCATCCCTCATTGCTAACACAGCAGTCTGTGATCTACCCGCAAGGCAGCAGCGAGGCTGGGGGAGGGGCGCCCGCCATTGCTGAGGCTTAAGTAGGTAAACAAAGCCGCTGGGAAGCTCGAACTGGGTGGAGCTCACAGCAGCTCAAGGAAACCTGCCTGTCTCTGTAGACTCCACCTCTGGGGACAGGGCACAGTTAACAACAACAACAACAAAAGCAGCAGAAACCTCTACAGATGCAAACGACTCTGTCTGACAGCTTTGAAGAGAGCAGTGGATCTGCCAACACAGAGGTTGAGATCTGAGAACGGACAGACTGCCTGCTCAAGTGGGTCCCTGAACCCTGAGTAGCCTAGCTGGGAGACATCCCCCACTAGGGGCAGTCTGACACCTCACACCTCACAGGGTGGAGTACACCCCTGAGAGGAAGCTTCCAAAGTAAGAAACAGACAGGTACACTCGCTATTCAGCAATATTCTATCTTCTGCAACCTCTGCTGCTGATACCCAGGCAAACAGGGTCTGGAGTGGACCTCAAGCAATCTCCAACAGACCTACAGCTGAGGGTCCTGACTGTTAGAAGGAAAATTATCAAACAAGAAGGACACCTATACCAAAACCCCATCAGTACATCACCATCATCAAAGACCAGAGGCAGATAAAACCACAAAGATGGGGAAAAAGCAGGGCAGTAAAGCTGGAAATTCAAAAAATAAGAGCGCATCTCCCCCTGCAAAGGAGCGCAGCCCATCGCCAGCAACGGATCAAAGCTGGTCAGAGAATGACTTTGATGAGATAAGAGAAGAAGGCTTCAGTCCATCAAACTTCTCAGAGCTAAAGGAGGAATTACGTACCCAGCGCAAAGAAACTAAAAATGAAAAAAGAGTGGAAGAATTGACAGCTAGACTAATTAATGCAGAGAAGGTCATAAACGAAATGACAGAGATGAAAACCATGACACGAGAAATACGTGACAAATGCACAAGCTTCAGTAACCGACTTGATCAACTGGAAGAAAGAGTATCAGCAATTGAGGATCAAATGAATGAAATGAAGCGAGAAGAGAAACCAAAACAAAAAAAGAAGAAAAAGAAATGAACAAAAGCCTGCAAGAAGTATGGGATTATGTAAAAAGACCAAATCTACATCTGATTGGGGTGCCTGAAAGTGAGGGGGAAAATGGAACTAACTTGGAAAACACTCTTCAGGATATCATCGAGGAGAACTTCCCCAACCTAGTAGGGCAGGCCAACATTCAAATTCAGGAAATACAGAGAACACCACAAAGATACTCCTCCAGAAGAGCAACTCCAAGACACAAATGCCAGATTCACAAAGTTGAAATGAAGGAAAAAATCTTAAGGGCAGCCAGAGAGAAAGGTCGGGTTACCCACAAAGGGAAGCCCATCAGACTAACAGCAGATCTCTCGGCAGAAACTCTACAAGCCAGAAGAGAGTGGGGGCCAATATTCAACGTTCTTAAAGAATTTTAAACCCAGAATTTCATATCCAGCCAAACTAAGTTTCATCAGTGAAGGAGAAATAAAATCCTTTACAGATAAGCAAATGCTTAGAGATTTTGTCACCACCAGGCTTGCCTTACAAGAGACCCTGAAGGAAGCCCTAAACATGCCATTGCAAAAACATGCCAAAATGTAAAGACCATCGAGGCTAGGAAGAAACTGCATCAACTAACGAGCAAAATAACCAGTTAATATCATAATGGCAGGATCAATTTCACACATAACAATATTAACCTTAAATGTCAATGGACTAAATGCTCCAATTAAAAGACACAGACTGGCAAACTGGATAAAGAGTCAAGACCCATCAGTCTGCTGTATTCAGGAGACCCATCTCACATGCAGAGACATACATAGGCTCAAAATAAAGGGATGGAGGAAGATCTACCAAGCAAATGGAGAACAAAAAAAAGCAGGGGTTGCAATCCCAGTCTCTGATAAAACAGACTTTAAACCATCAAAGATCAAAAGAGACAAAGAAGGCCATTACATCATGGTAAAGGGATCAATTCAACAGGAAGAGTTAACTATCCTAAATATATATGCACCCAATACAGGAGCACCCAGATTCATAAAGCAAGTCCTTAGAGACCTACAAGAGACTTAGACTCCCATACAATAATAATGGGAGACTTTAACACTCCACTGTCAACATTAGACAGATCAACGAGACAGAAAGTAACAAGGATATCCAGGAATGAACTCATCTCTGCACCAAGCAGACCTAATAGACATCTATAGAACTCTCCCCCAAATCAACAGAATATACATTCTTCTCAGCACCACATCACACTTATTCCAAAATTGACCACATAATTGGAAGTAAAGCACTCCTCAGCAAATGTCAAAGAACAGAAATTATAACAAACTATCTCTCAGACCACAGTGCAATCAAACTAGAACTCAGGACTAAGAAACTCAATCAAAACCGCTCAACTACATGGAAACTGAACAACCTGCTCCTGAATGACTATTGGGTACATACGAAATGAAGGAAGAAATAAAGATGTCCTTTGAAACCAATGAGAACAAAGATAAAACATACCAGAATCTCTGGGACACATTTAAAGCAGTGTGTAGAGGGAAATTTATAGCACTAAATGCCCACAAGAGACAGCAGGAAAGATCTAAAATTGACACTCTAACATCACAATTAAAAGAACTAGAGAGGCAAGAGCAAACACATTCAAAAGCTAGCAGAAGGCAAGAAATAACTAAGATCAGAGCAGCACTGAAGGAGATAGAGACACAAAAAACCCTCCACAAAATCAATGAATCCAGGAGTTGGTTTTTTGAAAAGATCAACAAAATTGACAGACCGCTAGCAAGACTAATAAAGAAGAAAAGAGAGAGGAATCAAATAGACGCAATAAAAAATGATAAGGGGATATCCACCTACCCCACAGAAATACAAACTACCATCAGAGAATACTATAACACCTCTATGCAAATCAACTAGAAAATCTAGAAGAAATGGATAATTCCTGGACACTTACACTCTCCTAAGACTAAACCAGGAAGAAGTTGAATCCCTGAATAGACCAATAGCAGGCTCTGAAATTGAGGCAACAATTAATAGCCTACCACCAAAAAAAGTCCAGGACCAGATGGATTCACAGCTGAATTCTACCAGAGGTACAAGGAGGAGCTGGTACCATTCCTTCTGAAACTATTCCAATCAATAGAAAAAGAGGGAATCCTCCCTAACTCATTTATGAGGCCAACATCATTCTGATACCAAAGCCTGGCAGAGACACAACAAAAAAAGAGAATTTTAGACCAATATCCCTGATGAACATCGATGCAAAAATCCTCAATAAAATACTGGCAAACGGATTCAGCAGCACATCAAAAAGCTTATCCACCATGATCAAGTGGGCTTCATCCCTGGGATGCAAGGCTGGTTCAACATTCGCAAATCAATAAATGTAATCCAGCATATAAACAGAACCAAAGACAAGAACCACATGATTATCTCAATAGATGCAGAAAAGGCTTTTGACAAAATTCAACAGCCCTTCATGCTAAAAACGCTCAATAATTCGGTATTGATGGAACATACCTCAAAATAATAAGAGCTATTTATGACAAACCCACAGCTAATATCATACTGAATGGGCAAAAACTGGAAAAATCCTTTGAAAACTGGCACAAGAGAGGGATGCCCTCTCTCACCACTCCTATTCAACATAGTGTTGGAAGTTCTGGCTAGGGCAATCAGGCAAGAGAAGAAATCAAGCGTATCCAGTTAGGAAAAGAAGAAGTCAAATGTCCCTGTTTGTAGATGACATGATTGTCTATTTAGAAAACCCCATTGTCTCAGCCCCAAATCTCCTTAAGCTGATAAGCAACTTCAGCAAAGTCTCAGGATACAAAATCAATGTGCAAAATCACAAGCATTCTTATACACCAGTAACAGACAAACAGAGAGCCAAATCATGAATGAACTTCCATTCACAATTGCTTCAAAGAGAATAAAATACCTAGGAATCCAACTTACAAGGGATGTAAAGGACCTCTTCAAGGAGAACTACAAACCACTGCTCAGTGGAATAAAAGAGGACACAAACAAATGGAAGAACATACCATGCTCATGGATAGGAAGAATCAATATCGTGAAAATGGCCATACTGCCCAAGGTTATTTATAGATTCAGTGCCATCCCCATCAAGCTACCAATGACTTTTCACAGAATTGGAAAAAACGGCTTTAAAGTTCATATGGAACCAAAAAAGAGCCCGCATTGCCAAGACAATCCTAAGTCAAAAGGACAAAGTGGAGGCATCACGCTACCTGACTTCAAACTATACTACAAGGCTACAGTAACAAAACAGCATGGTACTGGTACCAAAACAGAGATATAGACCAATGGAACAGAACAGAGTCCTCAGAAATAATACCACACATCTACAGCCATCTGATCTTTGACAAACCTGACAAAAAACAAGAAATGGGGAAAGGATTCCCTATTTAATAAATGGTGCTGGGAAAATTGGCTACCCATAAGTAGAAAGCTGAAACTGGATCCTTTCCTTACTCCTTATACGAAGATTAATTCAAGATGGATTAGAGACTTAAATGTTAGACCTAATACCATAAAAACCCTAGAAGAAAACCTAGGTAGTACCCTCAGGACATAGGCATGGGCAAGGACTTCATGTCTAAAACACCAAAAGCAACAGCAGCAAAAGCCAAAATTGACAAATGGGATCTAATTAAACTAAAGAGCTTTTGCACAGCAAAAGAAACTACCATCAGAGTGAACAGGCAACCTACAGAATGGGAGAAAATTTTTGCAATCTACTCATCTGACAAAGGGCTAATATCCAGAATCTACAAAGAATTCAAACAAATATACAAGAAAATAACAACCCCATCAAAAAGTGGGCAAAGAATATGAACAGACATTTCTCAAAAGAAGACATTCATACAGCCAACAGACACATCAAAAAATGCTCATCATCACTGGCCATCAGAGAAATGCAAATCAAAACCACAATGAGATACCATCTCACACCAGTTAGAATGGCAATCATTAAAAAGTCAGGAAACAACAGGTGCTGGAGAGGATGTGGAGAAATAGGAACACTTTTACACTGTTGGTGGGATTGTAAACTAGTTCAACCATTATGGAAAACAGTATGGCAATTCCTCAAGGATCTAGAACTAGATGTACCATATGACCCAGCCATCCCACTACTGGGTATATACCCAAAGGATTATAAATCATGCTGCTATAAAGACACATGCACACGTATGTTTACCGCGGCACTATTCACGATAGCAAAGACTTGGAATCAACTCAAATGTCCATCAGTGACAGACTGGATTAAGAAAATGTGGCACATATACACCATGGAATACTATGCAGCCATCAAAAAGGATGAGTTTGCATCCTTTGTAGGGACATGGATGCAGCTGGAAACCATCATTCTTAGCAAACTATCACAAGAACAGAAAACCAAACACCGCATGTTCTCACTCATAGGTGGGAACTGAACAATGAGATCACTTGGACTCGGGAAGGGGAATATCACACACTGGGGCCTATCATGGGGAGGGGGGAGGGGGGAGGGATTGCATTGGGAGTTATACCTGATATAAATGATGAATTGATGGGTGCTGACGAGTTGATGGGTGCAGCACACCAACATGGCACAAGTATACATATGTAACAAACCTGCACATTATGCACATGTACCCTAGAACTTAAAGTATAATAAAAATAAATAAATAAAATAAAAAATAAAATAAAATAAAATAAAATCTTCAAAAAAAAAAGCAACTAGAAAGGCCTTGCTATATCCCTGCCAATTTATTACCACTAGAGCTAATGCTTTTGTCTTCTAATAAAAATTAACAGTTTTCTCTGTTTCTTTGGGTCTTCTTTTCTGAAGTTTCCCATGTAATGTACAACAGATAAATGTGTATGCTCTTATCTTTTATTACACCAGTCTTAGCCATGAGCATTACAGCTTCTGCAATAGGTAAGAAATATTTTCCCAACGTTGTCCAACTGTCTGACAGCTGAGATTGGCCTGGGATAGATGCATAACCATGCAGATTTCTACTTTAGGACATTTCTGGATTAAAGGAGCAGAAATCATATTTTTCTTCTCTGATGGCAGAATTGCTGGGCAATGAGTTCAGGGCTGTAAGTAGCCATGTTTCCTGTCATATGGGGAAAAAAACCTTGTCTGTATTAAGGAAAAATGAACTCAATGTGTGAGAAAAGCTGAGAAGTGACACAGAGGTAGAGACAGGGCCCTGACAACATCACAGGCCATGGATCCAATTGTCCTTGAGGCCTATGTCACCTTTTCTGTGATATGCTCTATGAGCAATAAATTCTCCTTCACCTTCAAAAGAATCTTGTTATTTTTAAGGAAAAATGTTCCTTTTGGTAAAATTTTCATCTTCTTAGCTCAACTCTTTAGGAAAATTCACAAGCCTCACCAAAATAAATAGATTGCCCTATACCGTGAGAATTCACTCATAACCTTGAGGAAGAGATGACTTTCATCTTTCCTATTAGTCTACTTTTCTATCCCCTCTCCTTTCTTCTGCTATCTTACTTCATTTGTTTACTCCTTCTGACATCTCTTCTTTTTCTTTAGGGGCTTTCATTTTTATTCTCAAACAATCTTAATTTCATTGAATCGTGTTGATGCTTCAACATAACATGCCATGTGGTCAAGATATGCTAGGCTTTGCTGCAATAACATCACCATCTCAGAGGAAACAACAAGGCTTCATTTAGTGCTCATATTAGGTGTACCACAGGGCAGGTGACTCTCCAGAACAAATATCTCTATGTGGCAATTTAAAATCCCATCTAATGCATACATCCTCCACGGCTAGGGGAGGATGTATGCATTAGATGTATAATTGTACCCTTTATTTTCTTTATACAACCATACTATAATTGTACATCTAATGCATACATCCTCCATGGCTAGCACAAGAGGGAAATAGAAGGATGGAGATTTGCACACAAGCTCTGCCCAACACTGATACCTGTCACATTTGCAGAAATTTTACAGACAAAAGGACCTCCATGGTCAAGGATTTCCTCTGGGGAAAAAGAAGAGAATTGGATATAGGTGAGCTTTGGAGGTTTTTACCACACTTCTCACTTCTTTGTTTTACCCCTAGAATTCTTAAGCAACTAGGCCATAATCAACGTTAACTTTAACCACTCAATTCTTAACTCCTTGAAAATGTGCTTGACTAGACTGCAGGTTGGTTGTAGCTCTGCTGAAAGCTGGGGCGCTGCCCTTGTGCCTTTTTCTCTGGGATCTAAGCTAGAGAAGCAGCTCCCACATTTCTATTTAGATATTTCATTCCTCACCTTTGCTCTCCTGCCTTTAATTAGCCAAATTATATCTTGCGTCCAAACCCAAAATCTATGAGGGTGGGAAGCATACTCCTCCCACAGAAGGCCCATGAAGTCACATGGCAATGGGTGAGGACTCTCCTAGGAGGAAACCAATTTGAATAATAGTGGGCAATAATGTTGTCTGCCCCAGAACTCTGCTGGCACTCCTCTCTTGACCCTTTACTGTTCTGCCAACCTTCTCTTATTTAGGGCCCATCCTTTTAAATTGTCTCAACCATAATATCCATGAAAACAACATATAATTTACATCTCTGATACTATTTGTTTCTCTCAAGATTTGATTTAAAATATTAAATAATTTGCTGGAAATCTAAATTGTCTAAATTGCAATTCTCATCACCATCCCACAGACAGACCTTAAATATATTTCCTCAGGTAAGCACTTTTCCATCATATCAGGGCTCAGTACACAATACCCTGAAGTATGGTGCCTTAACATACTGAGTACTATGAACTGAAGATGATTGAAGGGTCTCAGAAGCAAGGTCATTCTGCCCTTCTCCTGCCCTTCTGTCTCCTGGCCTCTCCTCCAAAGTGAAACATAGAAACCAGAAATCCTCTTTCCCAAGGCAGGTCATAGAAACTGCAATTCTACTCCCCCAAAGAAAGCCACAAAACCTGGAGGTCCCTCTATCTCCACTGAAAGTGGATCATAAGACCTTCATTCCAGAAAGATCCTACCCCATACCCAGGGAAAAGGAACGCCACACAGAAAGGCCAAAAGAAATCTAAACAAACAGCCTTTGCTAAGTTCACCCCAGTTTTATTATCACTAGATAATAGCTTTCATCAGACAAAACACAGTTTTCCCTGGGTTTTTGGGTCTTCATTTCTGAAGGCTCCCATGTCATACAAAACTTTGTAAAATAAATTTGTTATGCTTTTCACTTGCTAGCCTGTTTTTTGTTATGGGAATATCAGGCATGACCCTTGCGATGGGTGAGGAACTTTTTGCCCCTACAATAAATTCTCATTTCTGTCTGAGGTAGCATTATTTTCCTGAGCCATTCCTTGCCGTATAACCTCAGAGTCACTCTTAAATCTTACTTCTTTATCTCTCCCTGCATCTTGTGAATCCTCAAGTGTTATCCAATATTCTTACTAATGTTTTGTTCTTCCCCAACTACTAGTTGATCTAGTAGTTATCTAGATCTACTAGATGACCCAGGTACTTATCACCTAGATTATTCCAGTATTCTTCCTATTTAGATAACTTATAACCCAAAAATTTCATTCCTAAGTATATACCCTTAAGAATTCTCACTCACATGCCAAAAAAAAAAAAGACAAGAATTTTCACTTAAGCATTGATTGGAAGAGCCAAAAACAGGAAAACATGTGTGTGTGCATCAATAAGAGAACTGATAATGAATTCTGGCATATGTATATGGTGAAATAGTATACAACATCAAAAAATGAATAAACTAAATATCTATATATTAACATGGATGATTCTCACAATGAAATATGAGCTAAGACCAGATGCAGTGGCTCAAGCCTTTAATTCCAGCATTTGGGGAGGCCAAGGTGGGCAGATCACCTGAGGTCAGGAGTTTGAGACCAGCCTGGCCAACACGGCAAAACCCCACCTCTACTTCAAATACAAAAATCAGCTGCACATGATGGCAGGCACCTGTAATTCCAGCAACTTGGGAGGTTGAGGCAGGAGAATCACTTGAAACCAGGAGGTGGAGGTTGTACTGAGCTAAGTTCACACCAGTGCCACTGCACTCCAGCCTAGGCAACAAAGCAAGCCTCCATCCCATTTAAAAAAAAAAAAAAAAAAAGTTAAAACAGCAACATTGATCCCATTACAAGATGGCTGAATAGGAACAGCTCTGGTCTGCAGCTCCCAGTGTGATCGACTCAGAAGATGGGTGATTTCTGCATTTCCAACTGAGGTACCTGCTTCATCTCATTGGGACTGGTTGGACAGTGGGTGCAGCCCACAGAGGGTGAGCCGAAGCAGGGCGTGGTGTTGCCTCACCCGGGAAGCACAAGGGGTTGGAGGATTTCCCTTTCGTAGCCAACGGGAGCCGAGACAGGTTGTACTTGGAAAATCAGGACACTTCCACCCAAATCCTGGACTTTTCCCACAGTCTTAGCAACTGGCAGACCAGAAGATTTTCTCCCATGCCTGGCTCTGTGGGTTCAATGCCCACAGAGCCTTGCTCACTGCTAGCACAGCAGTCTGAGATTGACCTGCAAGGCTGCAACCTGGCAGGAGGAGAGGCAGCCACCACTGCTGAGACTTGAGTAGGTAAACAAAGTGGCCAAGAAGCTTGAACTGGGCAGAGCCCACTGCAGCTCAGCAAGACCCACTGCCTCTATAGACTCCACTTCTGTGGGCAGGGCCTAGTTGAACAAAACGCAGCAGAAACTTCTGCAGACTTAAATGTCCCTACCTGACAGCTCTAAAGAGAGCAGTGGTTCTCCCAGCATGGTGTTTGAGCTCTGAGAACAGAGAGACTGCCTCCTCAAGTTGGTCCCTGATCCCCATGTAGCCTAACTGGGAGACACTTCCCAGAGGGGGCCAACAGACACCTCATATAGGCGGCTGCCCCTCTGGGATGAAGCTTCCAGAGGAAAGACCAGGCAGCAATATTTCCTGTTCTGCAATATTTGCTGTTCTGCAGCCTCCGCTGGTGATACCCAGGCAAACAGGGTCTGTAATGGACCTCCAGCAAACTCCAACAGACCTGCAGCTGAGGGTCCTGACTGTTAGAAGGAAAACTAACAAACATAAAGGAATAGCATCAACATCAACAAAGAGCACATCCACACCAAAATCCCATCTGTAGGTCACCAACATCAAAGACCAAAGGTAGATAAAACCACAAAGATGGGGAGAAACCAGAGCAGAAAAGCTGAAAATTCTAAAAGCCAGAGCACCTTGTCTCCTCCAAAGAACTGCAGCTCCTCACCAGCAATGGAACAAAGCTGAATGGAGAATGACTTTGATGAGTTGACAGAAGTAGGCTTCAGAAGGTCGATAATAACAAACTTCTTCAAGCTAAAGGAGCATGTTCTAACCTATCGCAAGGTAGCTAAAACCCTTGAAAAAAGGTTAGATGAATGGCTAGCTAGAATAAACAGTGTAGAGAAGACCTTAAATGGCCTAATGGAGCTGAAAACCATGGCACGAGAACTTTGTGATGCATGCACAAGTTTCAATAGCCGATTCGATCAAGTGGAAGAAGGGTATCAATGATCGAAGATCATATTAATGAAATAAAGTAAGAAGATAAGTTTAGAGAAAAAAGAGTAAAAAGAAATGAACAAAGACTCCAAGAAATATGGAACCATGTGAGAAAGCCAAATCTACATTGGATTGGTGTACCTGAAAGTGACGGGGAGAATGGAACCAAGTTGGAAAACACTCTTCAGGATATTATGCAGGAGAACTTCCTCAACCTAGCAAGGCATGCCAACATTCAAATTCAGGAAATACAGAGAACACCACAAAGATACTTCTTGAGAAGAGCTACCCCAAGACACATAATTGTCATTCATCGAGGTTGAAATGAAGGAAAAAATGTTAAGGGCAGCCAGAGAGAAAGGTCAGGCTACCCACAAAGGGAAGCCCATCAGACTAACAGCAGATCTCTTGGCAGAAACCCTACAAGCCAAAAGAGAGTGGGG
Source organism: Trachypithecus francoisi (assembly GCF_009764315.1). Lineage (NCBI taxonomy): Eukaryota > Metazoa > Chordata > Mammalia > Primates > Cercopithecidae > Trachypithecus > Trachypithecus francoisi. Next base: position 70,493,535 of record NW_022681453.1, on the reverse strand, counting down.
GCCAATATTCAACATTCTTAAAGAAAATAATTTTCAACCCAGAATCTCATATCAAGCCAAACTAAGCTTTGTAAGTGAAGGAGAAATAAAATCCTTTACAGACAAGCAAAAGCTGAGAGATTTTCTCACCACCAGGCCTACCTTACAAGAGCTCCTGAAGGAAGCACTAAACATGGAAAGGAACAAGCAGTACCAGCCACTGCAAAAACATGCCAAATTGCAAATGCCAATTGCTATGAAGAAACTGCATCAATTAATGGGCAAAATAACCAGCTAACATCATAATGACAAGATCAAATTCACACATAACAATATTAACTTTAAATGCAAATAGGCTAAATGCCCCAATTAAAAGACACAGACTGACAGATTGTATAGAGTCAAGACCCATCAGTGCACTGTATTCAGGAAACCCATCTCATGTGCAGAGACACACATAGTCTCAAAATAAGTGATGGAGGAATATTTACCAAGCAAATGGAAAGGAAAAAAAAGTAGGGGTTGCAATCCTAGTCTCTGATAAAGCACACTTTAAAACAACCAAGATCAAAAAAGACAAAGAAGGGAATTACATAATGGTAAAGGGATCAATGAAAAAAGAAAAACTAACTATCCTAAATATATATGCACCCAATACAGGAGCACCCAGATTCATAAAGCAAGTTCTTAGAGACCTACAAAGAGAATTAGACTCCCACACATTAATAATGGGAGACTTTAACACCCCACTGTAAATATTAGACAGATCAACGAGACAGAAGGTTAACAAGGATATCCAGGACTTGAACTCAACTCTGCACCAAGCAGACCTAATAGACATCTATAGAACTCTCCACCCCAAATCATCAGAATATATATTCTTCTCAGCACCACATTGCACTTATTCTAAAATTGACTATGTAATTGGAAGTAAAGCACTCCTCAGCAAATGTAAAACAAGAGAAATCACAACAAACTGTCCCTCAGACCACAGTGCAATCAAATTCGAACTCAGGACTCATAAACTCACTCAAAACTGCACAACTACATGGAAACTGAACAACCTGCTCCTGAATGACTACTGGGTAAATAAAGACATGAAGGCAGAAATAAAGATGTCCTTTGAAACCAATGAGAACAAAGACACAACATATCAGAATCTCTGGGACACATTTAAAGCAGTGTGTAGAGGTAAATTTATAGCACTAACTGCCCACAAGAGAAAGCAGGAAAGATCTAAAATCGACACCCTAACATCCCAATTAAAGGAACTAGAGAAGCAAGAGCAAAGAAATTCAAAAGCTAGCAGAAGGCAAGAAATAACTAAGATCGGAGCCAAACTAAAGGAGATAGAGACACAAAAATCCTTTCAAAAAACCAATGAATCCAGGAGCTAGTTTTTTGAAAAGATCAACAAATTGATAGACTGCTAGCAAGACTAATAAAGAAGAAAAGAGAGAAGAATCAAAGAGACACAATAAAAAAATGATAAAGGGGATATCACCACTGATCCCACAGAAACACAAACTACCATCAGACAATACTATAAACACCTCTATGCAAATAAACTAGAAAATCTAGAAGAAATGGATAAATTCCTGGACACATACACTCTCCCAGGACTAAACCAGGAAGAAGCTGAATCTCTGATTATACCAATAACAGGCTCTGAAATTGAGGCAATAATTAATAGCCTACCTACCACAAAATGTCCAGGCCGAGATGGATTCACAGCCGAATTCTACCAGAGGTACAAAGAGGAGCTGGTATCATTCCTTCTGAAACTATTCCAATAGATAGAAAAAGAGGGAATCCTCCCTAATTCATTTGATGAGGCCAACATCATCCCAATACCAAAGCCTGGCAGAGACACAACGAAAAAAGAGAATTTTGGACCCATACCCCGATGAACATCGATGCAAAAATCTTCAGTAAACTACTGGCAAACCGAATCCAGCAAAAGGTTATTCAACACGATCAAGTTAGCTTCATCCCTGGGATGCTAGGCTGGTCCAACATATGCAAATAAATAAACATAATCTATCACATAAACAGAACCAACTACAAAACCACATGATTATCTCAATAGGTGCAGAAAAGGCAAATTTCAACAAAATTCAACACCCCTTCATGCTAAAAACTCACAATAAACTAGGTATTGATGAAATGTATCTCAAAATAATAAGAGCTCTTTATGACAAATCCACAGCCAAAATTATACTGAATGGGCAAAAACTGGAAGCATTTCCTTTAAAAACTGACAGAAGACAAGGATGCCCTCTCTCACTACTCCTATTCCACATAGTGTCGGAAGTTCTGGCCAGGGAAATCAGGCAAGAGAAGGAAATAAAGGGTATTCAATTAGAAAAAGAGGAAGTCAAATTGTCCCTGTTTACAGATGACATGATTGTCTATTTAGAAAACCCCATTGTCTCAGCCCAAAATCTCCTTAAGCTGATTAGCAACTTCAGCAAAGTCTCAGGATACAAAATCAATGTGCAAAAATCACAAGCATTCCTATACACAAATAACAGACAGAGAGCCAAACCATGAGGGAACTCCCATTCACAATAGCTACCAAGAGAATAAATACCTAGGAATTCAACTTACAAGGGATGTAAAGGACCTCTTCAAGGAGAACTACAAACCACTGCTCAATGAAATAAAAGAGGACACAAACAAATGGAAGAATATTCCACGCTCATGGATAGGAAGAATCAGTATTGTGAAAATGGCCATATTGTCCAAGGTAATTTATAGATTTAATGCCATCCCCATCAAGCTACCAATGACTTTCTTCACAGAATTGGAAAAAACTAATTCAAAGTTCATGTGGAACCAAAAAAGAGCTCACATAGCCAAGACAGTCCTAAGTCAAAAGAACAAAGCTGGAGGCATCATGCCACCTGACTATATTACAAGCTATATTACCAGCCTACAGTAACCAAAACAGCATGGTACTGGTACCATAACAGAGATATAGACCAATGGAACAGAACAGAGGCCTCAGAAATAATACCACACATCTACAACAATCTGATCTTTGACAAACCTGACAAAAATAAGAAATGGGGAAAGGATTCCCTGTTTGCTAAATGGTGTTGCTAAATGATGTTCCCTATTTGCTAAATGGTGTTGGGAAAACTGGCTAGCCATATGTAGAAAGCTGAAACTGGATCCCTTCCTTACACCTTATACAAAAATTAATTCAAGATGGATTAAAGACATAAATGTTGGACCAAAAACCATAAAAACCCTAGAAGATAACCTAGGTAATACCATTCAGGACATAGGCATGGGCAAGGGCTTCATGACTAAAACACCAAAATCAATGACAACAAAAGCCAAAATAGACAAATGGGATCTAATTAAACTAAAGAGCTTCTGCAAGGCAAAAGAAACTACCATCCGAGTGAACAGGCAACCTACAGAATGGGAGAAAATTTCTGCAGTCTACCCATCTGACTAATATCCAGAATCTACAAAGAACTTAAACAAATTTACAAGAAAAAAGGGGTAATATCCAGAATCTACAAATAACTTAAACACATTTACAAGAAAAAAACGAACAATCCCATCAAAAAGTAGGCAAAGGATATGAACAGACAGTTTGCAAAAGAAGACATTTATGCGGCCAACAGACATATGAAAAAATGTTCATCATCACTGGTCATCAGAGAAATGCAAATCAAAACCACAATGAGATACTATCTCATACCAGTTAGGATGGCGATCATTAAAAAGTCAGGAAACAGAAAATGCTAGAGAGGATGTGGAGAAATAGGAATGCTTTTACACTGTTGGTGGGAGTGTAAGTTAATTCAATCATTGCAGAAGACAGTGTGGTGATTCCTTAAGCATCTAGAAATAGAAATACCATTTGACCCAGCGATCCCATTACTGGATATATACCCAAATGATTATAAATCATGCTACTATAAGGACACATGCACACATATTATTATTGCGGCACTATTCACAATAGCAAAGACTTGGAACCAACCCAAATGTCCATCAATGATAGACTGGATAAAGAAAATGTGGCACATAAACACCACGGAATACTATGCAGCCATAAAAAAGGATGAGCTTATGTCCTTTGCAGGGACATGGATGAAACCGGAAACCATCATTCTCAGCAAACTATCACAAGGACAGAAAATCAAACACCGCATGTCCTCACTCATAGGTGGGAATAGCACAATGAGAACACTTGCCCACAGAGTAGGGAACGTCATACACCAGGGCCTGGTTCAGGGTCAGGAACTGGGGGAGGCATAGCATTAGGAGAAATACCTAATATAAATGAAGAGTTGATTGGTACAGCAAGATGACACGGCACATGTATACATATGTAACAAACCTGCAGGTTGTGCACATGTACCCTAGAACTTGAAGTATAATAATAAAAGAAAAACCTTGCCAAAAAACCCCAGCAATATTACTATATTTAACACGATATTCTTTTGACAAATATTTTTAAACATGCAAACGATAATATCATTGTTTAGTAAAACAATTTAGTAAAAAGTTTTTTTTTATTTATTTATTTTTTGAGATACGATCTCACTCTGTTACTCAAGCTAGAGTACAATGGTATGATCACAGCTCACTGCAGCCTCCACCTCCCCAGGCTCAGGTGATCCTCCCAACTCAGCCTCCCAAGTAGCTAGGACTACAGGTACATGCCACCATACCTGGCTACGTTTTGTATTTTTTGTAGAGAGGAGGTCTCACTATGTTGCCCAGGCTGGTCTCAAACTTTTGGGCTCAAGCAGTCCTCCTGTCTCAGTCTTCCAAAGTGCTCAGATTACAGGCATGAGCCACTGCATCCAGACTGTAAAAGTATTTTTGAAAAGTGTGTAATTCATAAATACCACAATTGTGATAATAGGTACTCAGCAGGGGACAAGCAGTGGGGAGAAAGAAGGACACTATGCCTAGAGAGGGGTACACAGAATATTTCAATTGTATTTATAATGTTTTATTTCTTCAGGTGGGTTGTGGATACACAGTTTTTCATGTGTTTATTTTGTATTCTTTATGATTTTAACCTGCCAAAAATACTTGGCTATATACTATATATTTTTTAAATGTCTCCTACCTAATCTCTCCATTCTAGACTCTGCTCACCTCAAACCATCTCACACATTCGCTGGACTAATCTTTCTAAAATACCATTTTGCTTTGTATTCTATTTTCAAGCCTCTGGCAATTCTATGTCACCTATAAAATAAACTTCACACATTTTAGTGTGTCATTCAAAGCCCCAAATAACTTGGAATCATCCCTGTCTCTACCTTTCTTAGTTCTTTCTCTGAAATATCCTCTTTTCCTGCCTGCTTACTTAAGTCTTAATCTTCCCTTTAGTATCTGGTCCACCCATTCATTTTTTTTTTTTTTTTTAAAGATGGAGTTTCACTCTTGTTGCCCAGGCCACCATGCACTGGTGAGATCTTGGCTCACCGCAACCTCTGCCTCCTGGGTTCAGGTGATTCTCCTGCCTCAGCCTCCCGAATAGCTGGGATTACAGGCATGTGCCACCATGCCCAGATAATTTTGTATTTTTAGTAGAAGCAGGGTTTCTCTATGTTGGTGAGGCTGGTCTTGAACTCCCGACCTCTGGTGACCCACCCACCTCGGCCTCCCAAAGTGCTGGGATTACACGGGGGAGCCGCCATGCCCAGCCTCACTCATCTTTTTCTCTTCAAGCCTCCATTGAGGGTGGAATAAATGGCCCTATTTTGTAACTACAGCTATTCTCCTACATATATTCTTGGGCCTCTTTCCTCCTATATCCTCAGGGAACATGTTCTATCAATTTGCCTGCTTTCTTTTAACTTGCTTTGTCTTCTGCACTCCTTTGTCTCCTATAAAACCCTCTTTGTCAAGTCTTTCCTCCCCAGTCAAACCTGAGGGTTGAATATCCACCAGTTTGCATTTTCCCTATATTTTTTAGGCACTGTCAAGAATGGTGAAGAGTCCAAGATTTTACCCAGCTTGTAAGCCAGGAAGTTAGCCTGCCACAGTTTCACAAATATTGGCAAAAGGCAAGAGATTCACAGGTTAGAGACAAAGTATTCTATTCCATCACCACAAAAGCAGTAACCAGAACATCAGCATTTTCTTATACTGGTTCCCAAAGTCCTACTTCCTGTAAGATGATGCACAAGGTCATGTGAGACCTGCACACACAGTGGGTTACATGACACGAGAGAAATCCTGAGCCTAAGGAACCTGAAGGTTTTATAATGGTCAGTAAGCATCCTTGCCCTTTCCTTTGGAGGGACATATTATCTTTCTCTTCCAAGGCTGTTGGCCATACAAACTTCCTTAAAAAGATATATCTGAAAAAAGACAATCAGTGCCTCTGCTCAAGAGATATGCAGAAATTTGATACCCGTGGAGAACTATTTTCCAAAAGTTACTAGTCCTCTTGCCCTAACTACATTGTAAAATCTTTAAGAACAGGATTTGGCAAACATTTTATTAAAGAGCCAAATGGCAAATACTTTATGCCTGTAGACTACACAGTTTCTGCCATTGTATCTCAAAAGAAGCCATAAACAATTGTAAAGTAATGAGTGTGACTATATTCCAATATACCTTTAGTTACAAAAACAGGAGGCTGGCCCATAGGTCATTGTATATTGACCCCTGCTTAAGAACATCAGAACAGATCTTATGTATGTGCCACACACTATTGTAGATGCAGATGATAACTCAGTGAATAAAACAGATGAAACTGAAACTGGAGAGTTCCCCGACCCCACTGGCAGGAAGTGCAACAGGGGTGTGGCTTGCCTGTTCCACCACTGTACACGTTCAAACCCCTTACAGGAGGGGGAGCATGCAGACGGGCAAGTGCAAGAGCCAGGTTGAGTCTAGGGGTGGGTGCCTGTGACTCCCTAAGCCCCAGTGGGCATGCTACAGTGCTCTTTTAGCTCTGCCATCCACAGACGGCTTAAGTGTTAACCAGCTCAGTGCCCTCTTGGTACCTGGGTTCTTGTCCGGAGTCCAGGAAGAATCAGGTTGCATGCAGACTTGAAGGATGAATGTGGGGGTTTTATTGAGGGGTGGAGGTGGCTCTCAGCAGGATGGATGGGGAACTGGAAAGGGGATGGAGTGGGAAGATACTCTTCCCCTGGAGTTTTGCCATCCAGTGGCTGGTCTCCTCTCCAACCATCCCCAGCCTCTTCTCTCCTTCTCTGCCATGCCATTCTGCTGCTCTTCTGCTCTTCTGTTTGTCTACTCATGTAGCCTGGGGTTTGGTATTTATATGGGTACAGGATAGGGGTGTGGGGCAGGCCAAAATGCAACTTTTGGGCACAAAAACAGAAATGCCTGTTCCCATTTAGGGCCGCAGGTTTCCAGGCTTGCGGTTGGGGCCTTTGCCAGGGAACCATCCTCTTATATCGAGTATATCCCTGTCTCCTGTCTATACCAAAACCACCTCATCAACCATATATTCTACTAGAAGAACACAGCAAGAAACAATAAATTAGTAAAACATTATAACATGATAAGTGCTATGGGGAAAAATTAAGCAGAAAAGGAGGATGATACTGAGGGAAGTAAATTTTAGATAACAGGTCAGGAAAGGCATCAACTGGAAGGTCACATAAAAGAAAAGATCAAGGGGGTGGTGATACCTGGTGATATCTATGAGAAGAGCATTCCAGGCAAAGAGAGCACATGCAAATATCCTGGGAAGATAGAACGGGGTGGTTAGAGGAACAGTAAGAAGTCTACAGTGCTGAGGCAGAGCGAGCGAGGAGGATGGTAAGAGATGAGCTTGGAGAGGTAACTGGAGGATTGAACAAAGGAGCAACCTGTGCTGACTTGTATTTTTAAATGCAAATCTGTTGCTCTGGGAATAGTTTGAACTAGGGCAAGGGTGGATACAGGAAGATAATTCAGGATGACTCTAAACTAATCAAGGCAGACACAATTGCTCAGACCACAGTAATAGCAGTCACATTCTGAATACATTTGAACATAGAAACAATAGAATTTTCTGGTAGGTTAGATGTGGTGTGGGAGAGAAAGAGTGGAGTCAAGGACTATAGTAAAGTGTTTAGCCTGAGCTACTAGAAGACTGAAGTAGCCACTAAGTGAAATTAGAACACTAAGAGAGGAGCAGATTTAGGGACAGATCAGGAGTTCTGCCTCAGAATTTTAACTGGGTACTCCATACATGTGTTGAGGATAACAAGCTATCTACTTAACAAAGCTGCCTAAGGCCAGCCCTGCAGCCCAGAAGTGTGTATCAGGAAACTCTAAATGCTAATAGCCAGCATCCTCCTCTCCTATCTACAGAGTCTGGCCCATGGCCTCTGAAGATGGGTCAGCTGGAACATTAATTCAGATTGCTTCTCTGGCCAAACAGACACAGAATGATGACAAGGGTCCTTTGTCCAGACTTCATCTGATGAAGGACAAATCCAGCAAATGAAGAAGAGGTTGTCTGTCTATCAAAATGCATATTCATTAAACTCTTTATCAACTGTCAGCCCAAGAGGGAGAATGACAGATTTTTAACAAGATAATTTGAGGAACATTCCCCAAACATATTGAAGTAAATTGTCCCTCTTGTATCTGGACTGGTGCCAGCAGTCACTGTCCACATCTTGAATTCTCCCCCAGGCTTCTTCACAGGGTCAACTGCGGAGTCCTCATGCACTGTTCAAAAATCAATGTACAAAGCTCATTCAGGGAATGAAGGTTTCTCACTCTGAAAGTGAAAGAATCACAACCCTACAGCTGTGCTCCCTTCAGCACCAGCTCTTATACTCCACTAGCTGAAAAAACTCAGAATAAAAGGCAGCTTTACTGTCTTTTTTTAAGCAAAAGCAAAGCCCTGCCTCGTATATGTAAACAAAAGAGTGAACATACACCTAATTTCACTCTGTTATGCAATCTTAAGCATTTTTATACATATCTTCAATATTTCTCACATAGGAGCAGCAGGAATAACACTGGAAATCATTCCTACATGCAGAATCCTTTCCTCTCTAAGGTCTCAAGGTTAAAGGAGGTCAGTGTGGCTAGTTACTACAGTGAAGCTCTGTTTCAGTCAAAAGATCGAATGCCTCTGAAATATTTGAAGAGGGACAGTGTCTTCATCTGGAGTGGGGGGAATAAAACCTCCTTGACATACAAGGAAGACATTTGCCCAGAGTTTGACAGAAGTATAATGGTACTCAACCCAGGAGAGAACTAAGTTGACAGTTTTAGAATTGAAGACAGAGATAGAATGGACAGAAGAGAAAGGAAAGTTCAGTAAGTGCTGAAGGAACAAAGATAGACTTGTTTCTTGAGAATAGAAACCTTCAGAGCTCTGCCATAGGATGTCTGCACAGAATGTGGGTGCTTGGACCAGACAGAGAGGTAATATGTGTACCTTAGAAACACTCAGATTGAAATTTGAAGTTTATTGTTATCCATTGCAATATGTTTTGCTGCAAATAACAGAATTTCTGATTAAAAGTGACAGTAATAAGGATTCATTATCTTAAAAATCAAGAAATCCGGGGTTAGGGGGATTTAAGGGTTGGTACAGCAGATTCACGATATCAACAAGAACCTTGGTTTAAGTGGCTTTTCTGCTCCATTGACATTCATGTGTTGTTGATTTCTCACCTCATTATTACAAGATAGCTTCAGCAACTCTTGTACCCCAACCTCACAAAACAGTATCTCAAAAAGGAAGAAAGTGGATTGGAGCATAAAGGGTATAAGCTCACATGGCTCTGTATTTTGATGGTGGTAGTAAAGAAGGAGGGATAATTTCAGTTTCCCAGAAGACTTCTTCATGTATCCTGTTGACTAAATCCAGGTTATCTGTGAGAGGAAATAGGATAGTTCTATTTGACTTACGTTAATCAAGATCTCATCCCCTTGGGGTGAGTACATTGCTGCAATAATAAAATTGAGGTCTTATTGGCAAGAAAAGGAATATATTTGTTGCGTAGAACCAAGAGTGTCTCTTACATTTAGTCTCTCACATTTCCCATAGTGTATCTTAAAAATTACTTCCAGGAGGTAAAATCTTTTTTTTTTTTTTTTTTTTTTTTGAGGCGGAGTCTCGCTCTGTCGCCCAGGCTGGAGTGCAGTGGCCGGATCTCAGCTCACTGCAAGCTCCGCCTCCCGGATTTACGCCATTCTCCTGCCTCAGCCTCCCGAGTAGCTGGGACTATAGGCGCCCACCACCTCGTCCGGCTAGTTTTTGTATTTTTAGTAGAGACGAGGTTTCACCGTGTTAGCCAGGATGGTCTCGATCTCCTGACCTCGTGATCCGCCCGTCTCGGCCTCCCAAAGTGCTGGGATTACAGGCTTGAGCCACCCCGCCCGGCCCAGGAGGTAAAATCTTTTACAGGAGGAAAAGTTTGAAGAACTGAGACTCAGATGTCTAAGAAAAAAAAAAATAGAGTGAAATAAAACTTCCATCTCTGGTAAGACGGCCTAGTAGTTGAGATGAAACACCCAAGAGAAATAGCAACTTTAAAAACTGGACAAATTATTAAAATCATCTTTTTCAAACTATCTGAGAGCTAGCAAAACAATAATCAATTAAAAGGCCACAAACTAGAAGCTTATGAGTCCTGGCTCTTCAGAGAAACAGAACCAATAGGAGACATAAATACAGACATGTATTTAAGAAATTAGCTTATACTATTATGGAGGCTGACAAGTTCCAGATCCTTCAGTCAACAGGATGAAGACCCTAGGGAGCTGGTTGTATTAGTCAATTTTTACACTGTTATAAAGAACTTCCCAAGACTGGGTAATTTTGAAAGGAGAGAGGTTTCATTGACTCACAGTTCCACATGGCTGGGGAAGCATCAGAAAACTTACAATCATGGAGGACGAGGAAGCAGGCACATCTTACATGGCAGCAGATGAAAGAGAGAGTGTTTGGGAATGCAGGAAAAACTACCACTAATAAAACCATCAGATCTTGTGAGAACTCACTCACTATCATGAGAACAGCATGGGGAAAACCACCCCATAATCCAATCATTTCCCATCTGGTCCCTTCCCTGACACATGGGGATTACAATTCGAGATGAGATTTGGGTGGGACACAAAGACAAACCATATCATTGATAGCATAGTTCCATCTAAGTCTGAAGGCCTGAAAACTAGGAGCACTGATAGTATAGTTCCAGTCTGAATGCCAGCAGGCTGGAAACCCAGATATTTCAGTTTATGTCAGAAGGTAGGGAAAAAAAATACAATGTTTTAGTTCAAAGGCAGTCAGGCAGTAAGAGTTTCCCTTATTGCCAGTGGTGGGGGGTCAGCCTTTTCATATTCAGGCCCTCAACTGATTCAGTGAGACTCTCCCACATTAGGAAAAGCAAATTGCTTTATTCAATCTACCAATTCAAATGTTAATCTCATCTCAAAACACCTTCATGGACACATCCAAAATAATATTTGACCAAATGTCTGGGTGCTTCATGACCCAGTCAAGTTTATACATGAAATTAACCATCGTAAGAAGCAAAAGGTAACTAAAAGAGACAAAGCTAGCAGTTAGGACAACTGTACTTTAGGAATGTCTGCCAATTGGAAATAAGTAGCTGCAAGACTCAGAAACTAGGCAGACGCAGATTTGAAGTTTAGAAACTTCCATGAGGATCCTGGTAAAGTCACCACCTTTGGATTGGTAATGTGAAGTGCAAGGCCCTAGGAGTAAGAAGTAAATTAGAAATAACCTGACTTCTTGAGGTCTTCAAATCACCTTATTTCAAACTTCAGTAAGGACACCTGGGACTAGTATCCCTACGCTATGACAGAAACAAATACTAATATTTTTTAGAGGAAGATAATGTAACTTTAGCCACTAATTACTCAATATAATATATTTAATTTTTACAAATTTTAAAAATTTATACCTTTTTATGTTTTCACCTATTGGTCCAGAAAATATCTAAATGCATGAAGAGGTACAGCAATATGATTGATAAGCAAGAACAATGGGTGATAAAAACCAATCCACTGAGCTCTAGAGAGCAAAGGTATCATTTAAAATTTAACTATGCTCAATGTGTTCAAGAAAATATTGAAAATGTTGGGAGATAATCAGAAATTATTTTTTAAAGAGTCAAAGGTAAACTCTTAAACAAAGAAAAACTAATTGAAATTGTAAAAATTAATAGATTGGTTTAATAGCAAATCTGATACAACTGATTAGAGAATTAATCAACTGGAAGTTAGCTCAGAAGAAAATATCCTGAATGAAGTAAGAGACAGAAGAAGATGGGAAATATAGGAGAAATTATGCAAAATAGAGGAAATACGGAGAAAAAATATTGATTGAGTATAATTAAAATCCCAAAAGAAAGGACAGAATATGCAAAAGCAATATTTGAAATGACAATGGCTAAGAATTTTCCAAAACAAATGAGAAATATTAAACCACAGATGCATGAAGCAATATAAATAGTAAGTAGAATAAATAAGAAGAAAATTACACCTACACACAGCATGGTAAAATTGCTAAAACCCAAAGATAAAGATAAATTCTTAAAAGTAGCTAGAGAAAAATGACAAAATACTTTCAAAAAGTAACAATAATATAAAATCTGACTCCTCAATGGAAAAAAAAAGTCTTCAAATTTCTGAAAAAAAATTGCAAAGAAAGAATTACATAACAAGTAAAAAGAAAATGAAATAAAGACATGCATTAGTCCATTCTCACACTGCTATAAAGAACTGCCTGTGACTAGGTGATTTAGAAGGGAAAGGCAGTTCTGCATGACTGGGGAGGTCTCAGGAAACTTACAATCAGGGCGGATGGCAAAGGGGAAGCAAGGCACCTTCTTCACAAGGCAACAGTGGGGGTGAATGAATGCAGGAAGAACTACCAAACACTTCTAAAACCATCAGATCTTGTGAGAACTCACTCACTATTATAAGAACAGTATGGGCGAAACTGCCCCCATGATTCAACTACCTCTGCCTAGCTTCTCCCTTTACATGTGGGATTTATGGGGATTACAATTCAAGATGAGACTTTGGGTGCGGACACAGACAAAGCATACCAGACATGTTCACACAAGTAAAAACTAAGAGAACTGTCAACGTTACTTCTTCACTAAAGGAAATACTAAAAGAAAGGAATATTGAATATATGGACAAATCTGCTTATTGGCCAAAATATGAGTAATGCCTGTGAGCTTTACTCATAGAGAATGAAAATACTTGAAACTAAAGCCTATAGGTTGGAAAGGAGAACAAAGGTAAAACAGAGCTTGCAAGTTCTTGCATTTTGCAGAAAGAGATGAAAGTCCTGATTTGCATTAGACATCAATAAATTGAGAAAATGTGTAATATGTAAGATAACCACTAAAAAATGGTAAGAAATTACATATCATCTACTAAATGAGATAAAATTCAATAATAAAAACAATCAGTTCAAAAAGGGACTTTTTTTGTCATTCATCATGTAAACAAAATGAAGGAGATAAAGTATACGATCATCTCAAAAAACTAAGCAAACAGTGTTCGATAGCTTTTAGTATCGATTTATCAGGAAAAAAACCTCATCCACCTGGTGTCAGTCAAGGAAAATACCAAGGCAAGTCTCAATCATTTTAGGAGGTTTCTTTGCCAAAGTTAAGGTTGCATGCCCAGGAGACAGGTCTATGGGTTTCTCCAAAGATGATTTTGAGGGCTTCGGTACTTAAAGGGAAAAGGGTGAGAAATACACAATTTTCATGTGAGAAGGGGCCAGGGGAAAATAGTCATTCATGCTTTTATCTGGCTCAGTGAATCTGCATTTTTACACAAGATAACCAGACAATAGGCCAGAAGAAACAATCAGATATGCCTTTGGCTCAGGTAGGCAGAGGGACGACTTTGAGTTCTGTGAAGATAAGCTATCAATTTACCTTGCCTTGGTGGACTTTAACAGAAATGCTTTAGGGTAAAGATCTTGGGGCCCAGAAGGAATTTCCTTTTGGGCAAAACCTGAGGGAGGTACGTAGTTTTTCATCTTTGTAGCCATCTTTTTTAGGAAGCAAAATGGGAGGCAGGTTTGCATGACCCATTTCCCGGCTTGCCTTTTCCCTTTTGTTGCTGGAAAGTGGTCCCGATCCAGCCCCAAGACAGGGTTCTTGGATCTCGCGCAAGAAAGAATTTGAGGCAAGTCCAGAGACTAAAGTGAAAGCAAGTTTATCATGAAAGTAAACGAATAAAAGAATGGTTACTCCACAGATAGAGCAGCCCCAAGGGTTGCCGGTTGCCATTTTTATGGTTATTTCTTGATTATATGCCAAATAAGGGGTGGATTATTCATGAGCTTTCTGGGAAGGGGGTGAGCAATTCCTGGAATTGGGGGTTTCTCCCCTTTTTAAACCATATAGGGTAAATTCCTGACATTGCCATGGCGTTTCTAAACTGTCAAGGTGCTGATGGGAGTGTCTTTTAGCATGCTAATGCATTATAATTAGCATATGATGAACAGTGAGGACAACCAGAGGTTACTCTTGTGGCCATCTTGGTTCTGGGTTTCAGCCAGCTTCTTTTCTGCAGCCTGTTTTATCAGCAAGGTCTTTATGACCTGTATCTTGTGCCGACCTCCTATTTCATCCTGTGACTTAGAATGCCTAACCTCCTGGGAATGCAGCTCAGTAGGTCTCAGCCCTATTTTACCCAACCTCTATACAAAGTAGAGTTGCTCTTGTTTAAAAGTCTCTGACACTTCGGCTCTGTGATTCTGGGGTCCTAAGATTTATTTTCTTTTCACACTGGAAATAGAACTTTTTAAAGTTTTGTTGAAGTAAAATAAACATACACATTTTGGAAGCCAGTGATTTTATAAGTTTTAACATGTGTATATCCCTGTGAAACTATCACCACAATTCAGATAATATGCATATCCATCATCACCAAGAAACTCCTTGAGTTCCTTTGTAATTCCTCTTTTCTGCCCCATCTCAGATCCACCCCAAGCCCCAGTAAAATATTGTTTTGCTTTTGGTTATTATCATTTTGTTTGCATTTTTTAGAATTACACAAATGGAATCATATAGACTGTACTATTTTTTTGTCTGGCTTGTTTCACTCAGCCTAATCATTTTGAGGGTCATTCATAATGTTTTATATATTGTGGGTGTTCAGTCAAGATGGTGGGAGAAACTGTAAAATTATAGGAAATAAACACAAACCCTCTTGGAAGGCCTGGAGGTTTGCATAAAGTGTTTGGCTGAAGGCAGCTGAATTAACTTAATAGCTAAGGGTGCAGATACAAAGGAATGTAGAGTAGTTTATCCAAATAGCTTGTTTAGTCATGTGGTCCTAAGACCAACCTTTGAGGCAGGTGCATAATTGCACTCTACTTGGGGGGGGCGGGCGGCAGTTGGCAACTAGGTCAATTACCCTGTAGTGGTATTTACTCAAGACCTTTGTCACTTAATCTATACTGAATAAATGCAATCTTCTCTGGCTAAACAGGGCCACGCTGCTACTCTTTATAGCACCTTCTTTGGTGTCTGTGAGGTGCCCAGACCCTTAGCCAAACTAACAGGCAGAATATCTATGTCAGTGTACATTATTCGTCTGTTGTTGGGTCAGGGTCTGCAGGATGAACCCTGCAATGTTCTACTCTATGGGTATACCATATTCATTTGTGTATTCACTTGATAATGGACCTTTAGATTGTTTCCAGTTTGGTTGATTACAAATAAAACCACTATGAACATTTGTGTGCAAGCCTTTGTAAAAATATAGGCTTTTATTTCTCTTGGGTATACACCTAAGAGTAAAATGGCTGGGCCATATGGTAAGTAACGTTTAACTTTTTATGAAATTGCCGAACTGTTTTTCTAAAGTAGTTCCACCATTTTACATTCTCACCAGCAGTGTATGAGAATTCCATTTTCTTCACATTTTTACCAACACTTAGATTATTTTAAATTTTTTTATTTTAGCCTTTCTAATAGGTATGTAGTGGTTTTAATTTCCCTAATGACTAAAAATGTTAAAAAATTTTATATGCACTTATTTGCCACTCTTTTAATTTCTTTGGTACAACAACTTTAAATCTGTGTACATTTTAAAATTTCATTTTTCATATCTTATTACTGAGTTTTGAGAGGTTTTAAAAATATATAGTCTGGGTACCATTCCTTTGTCAGATGAATGATGTGTAAATATTTTATACCAGTCTGTATTTGTCTTTTAATTTTCTTACTTGTATACATCAAAGGGTATAAATTTTTAATTTTGATGAAGTTTAAGTTACTCTTTTTTCTTTTAGTGATTGTGCATTGGTATCAAATCTAAGAAATTCTTGCTTAACACAAGATCACAAAGATTTTATATTTTCTCTTAAAACATTTATGTTTTAGATTTTCTGCTTATGTCTGTGATTCATTTGTAATAAGTTTATATTTTTGGACATGAATATCCAATTGTTCCAGCACCATCAGTTGAAAAAACTATCCTTCCTCCAGTGAATTGCCTTTTTACCTAAGTCTTTGTCAAAAATGAGTTGTCCATATATGTGTGAGTCTATTTATAGATTCAGTATTGTTTTCCATTGGTCGTTTTGTCTCTTTTGATGCCAACACTGCATTGTTTCGATTACTGTAGCTCTATAATAAATCTGAATTTAGCCCTCCAAGATTGTTCTTTTTTGAAGTTGTTTTGGCCACTCCAAGTCTTGTATATTTCTCTATTAAATTTCAAGTCAGCTTGTCAGTTTGTATGAAAAATTCAGTCAAATGCAGAATAAGTATTTAAGTGGCTACTTCATATATTTAATTAAAGTGCCTGTACATGTAATGAGTAAAAAAATCTATTATCTCATTAACTCACTCTGTGGCTTTCATGCATTCATCTTATTCTGCACAAAATTCAAATGAGTGCTTCATCAAGTTTACAATATACTAAAGTATACTGATAAGTGCTATGTATTGAGCAAATACTGTGTTCTGGGGACTATACCAACCTTTTTTCTAAATTATTTAATTTAATCCTCACAACAACCAGGGAGAAAAGTTCTATGATTCCTTTCTGTTTAACAGATTAAGACATTCAGGCTCAGAAAGGTGACATAAATTTGCCCAAGATCACACACTCCACTCTTGATTTGATGCCACATCTGACTCACTGACTGTTAAGTTGCACCTCCTCTGGAGCACTAGAGATTTAATCAGATAATTATATTCATGCCTTATCTGCTTTTGCTGGTCTATAAACCCCACAAAGACAGAAATGCCAGTGCTCACAGAGCACCTTGAACATAATTATAAGGTAGTCATCCAATAGATTTTTTTGAAAGTGAGTGAATGTATGAACAAATGAATAAATGGATGAGAAAAGAGGAAAATAAATGTTAATCAGGTTGAGGCATTTAGGATTTGCGTTTGGTAAATGGTGATGCGTATTTCTGTAAGGTTTTTTGTAGTGTTTTGTGATGGCTTATAAAAAGTTAAAGTCTGGACTGCAAGGGAGTTAGTCAAAGAAGTTGCCCATGTAGAAATGAAATCTGTCAGTACCAGTTAAAGAACAGTCTGGTAAGCCTTGCAATGTAGCTATGACCTCTCAGCAAACATTGAAGAATAAGTGTCTGCACAAGAAAACACAATGATTTAGGAAATAATTTTCATGAACTAAAAATCTTAATTACTTAACTAAATATCACTATTTTATTTGAATGCCTTTAGAGTTTTGAGAGCTAAAGAAACCTTGATTCTGCCTTTCAGTTTCAACACAAAGAAAAGGAGACTCAGAGAGAGAATGGCCCTATCTAATGTTACACAGTTTGCTGTTAACAGAAATCCAAATACACTAATTCCCAGTCCAATACTCACTCTTTTACAACACATAGTCTCTATGTATATCCAATCATAGATAATCTCACACATTTTATGACATGTAGACTAAAAGGGATTTCTGCAGGCAGGATTAATGTCTTCCCAGTCTCTAGAGAGAAGAATGGTAAAGTCAAATAAGCAGGGATCTAGGAAGCTTCAAGAACAAGCTGAAAACATGTTTCCCTCCTGTTAGCCTTGCTGACAGTTCCAACGAATGCCAAATTTCCATAGTATTTGCAAGAGAAGCTGAGACTTTCTCTTTAGCCTGGATGGATTCTAATTTAGAATATCCTTCTATGGCAACTTATTGCCATATTATTTGACTTTATATTTGTGCAATATTTACAACTAGGTACCAGTAATATGAAATAATATTCATTATCTTTAATTTTCCCTATGTCCTTGAAAATTAGATGCAATTATCATTCTTGTTTAAAAGATGAAGGTAAAAAAAAATAACTCAGAATGTACAAGAACACACCTGAGGTGACATGACTGATAAGATATAGGGCCAGATATCAAACCCAGGTCCTGGTGATGTCAAACTCTTTGTTCTTGCCACACAGTGCAAAAAGACCGACGGAGCAGAATGATGCATCCTAATCAGCACATACTATCACCAAGCGGGGCAGTAAGTGTTCTGGTTTGCTAGACAGTAAGAGGATCCTTTGTAGGAGAAATCTACGGTTAGAAAATCACTCTTTCATAGATAGGGGAGGGGTATAAAAGCAGATGAAAGAGCATCAGAAAAAAATCATAATTAAAAATAATTGAAAACTTGTACAATCGCTTTACAAAGTATATTCTTGTTTAATTCTTACAATAGCACTAAGAAGTGTGTACTATATTCATTGTAGTTAAAAGTAAACAATAGGAGGCTTTTAGACTTAGTGACTTACTTAAAGACACAGCTAGGAAATAGTGAGTCTTATTTCCAAGCCAACTTTCTTAACCTGGAGGTTAAAAATCACTTTAAAACAGAAAGGAACAGAGAAACAAAAGAAAGTACTAGGCAATTGGACATGTAACAGGATAAGGTGAACACCATGTTAAAATTTGCAGTTTTTACTTAAAAAGGAATCGTTATTATTAAAGACTAGTTTCAAAAAAACTAGTCTTTAAAACACCTTCTACAAGTTCTATAAAGCTAAAGTCGGAATTTTCTTTCTTGTTGTGAGACTTAATAAGTTTCCAGTTATAAAAAATTACATTGTTTGTCTCTATCCAGAACAGTTTGCTTGGCATGAAATTGAGCAGTACGATTGCGTTTACTACTAATAATTAGAAAACCAGGATGGGCACGGTGGCTCATGCCTATAATCCCAGGATTTTGTGAGGCCGAGGTGGGCAAATCACGAGGTCAAGAGATTGAGACCATCCTGGCCAACATGGTGAAAACCAGTCTCTACTAAAAATACAAAAATTAGCTGGGCATGGTGGTGCACACCTGTAGTCCCAGCTACTCTGGAGGCTGAGGAAGGATAGCTTGAATCTGGGAGGTGGAGGTTACAGTGAGCGGAGATCACACCACTGCACTCCAGCCTGGCAACAGAGTAAGACTCCATTAAAAAAAAAAAAAAAGAAAAAAAAAGGGGGGAAAACCAATAGTTATGTAATTCACCACAAACGATAATGGAACATGAAAAATATATATCCATTATTTAGTCTCTAGCTCCAAATCAGATTAGTAACAAGAGAAAGATATAAGCCATGATGAATCTCATTCTCTGACCTGCATAGGAACTTGGGGGCTTTCAGTCCCACCCTTGCCCTGTCCCTTTCAAGTTCATGAGCTGCCTAAAGCCTTTGTTCAAAGAAAGCAGCCTCATGGGTTACTAAGTATATTTAGCTAAGATCGTGAGTGTCTACTAAACACCTTGGCCTGTCTTCCCAAATTAAACATCTCACCACGAAAAACCTAGGAACTTAGGAGGTACCTTCAGACACACGGGCTTTAAAAGAGACAGGCAAGATTTGATTCCATCCCTACCACTTAGTTGTTTCTGACATTAGAGAATATAGTAAGAACTTCAGGTCATCCCTTGGTATCCAGTCTCACCTTTTTCTACAAAAATAGAATTTTTAGTGTGACACATTGCCACCCAGAATACGGATAATGTAATATTCCTAGCTTTCCTTGCGACTAATTCCTTTATATGTCCTATATGACTAATTCTGCCCAGTTTAAATGAAAATGTCTTATGAGCAGTTTCTCATAACTTCCTGAAGAGTACACCTTCTAGGTATACTCGTTGCCCCTTGTTACTCATCCTTTCCTCAATCCTGTTGCCTAAAACACAGATCCCTCCAGAAACAATGAGACTAATGGTCACACCCAGTAGATGTCAGAATGGTGAACTAGTAAGAATCTTGGTCTCTGTGGACTTGGAACAGAGCCCCACTCTGCCATCCAAACCCTGGACTAACATGTCTGCATATTTACATGATAGAGAAATAAGCTTCCAAATGCTTGTTGTTTTAAGGTTTTCTTCTATTTGCATTCAAACCTAATCTGAACTAACTCAGTCAAGTTATATAAAATAATAATAATAGTATGTATGTAGCTCAGAGGTTTATTTTGAGGATTACATGAGAAAATGTGTGCAAATACAAACCCTGGATAATAAGAATTAAATGTTAATCATTATTGTTATAACTGTATTTCTTGCCTATTGAAGACAATTTTCTTGTCAGGCCTTGTCTAGGAATTATGATTTTTGAGGCATTTCCTCAGACTAAGACATGATTAGAAAAGATGTAAATGGTTTATCGAATTGCTGCGGTCTTCATGGCCAAGGCTATTTCTTTCTCCATACTAACAGAATTTTGTATAAAGAATAAAGGATTAGGGTTAGACTGCCCAAAAATTAGACTACCAGCTTTTTCTTTCTAACTCATCTTTTCCTGTATCTATTATCAGTCATAAGTGCTCTTGTCAATTAGAATATTATTGTATGATATTGTTCAGTTTTCAAGAATGCAGTCTGTTTTAAATTGTGCTTAAATACATTTTACTTTAGGATTGTCACTTCCTGGCACCTTAAAGCTGTTAGCAAATTATCTCCAAATCAAAACATAAAATGGATTATTTCTGGGAAGGGTTCTGAGTAAGTGTATGTTGACTCTCTTGCCTTTCTTACTAAATAATTTAGAATATAATTTTTCTGCCTACTCATCACAGAGGTACAATATTAAGTGCAAAATGAGTAGTGCTGAATCACGGGAGAGAGAAATTGCTGAGAATTGCACAAGCCAAGGAAGTTGTCACCGAAGGGACAGAACTTGACAAAAGAGTAAGATTTAGATTTAAAAAAGAAAAACGGAGCATTATAGTTAAGGGTACTAGTATGTACAAATGGACAGAGACAAGAGAGTAATCCAACCTCGCTGAAGCAGCATTTTTATAGAAACGCAGGCTCGGGTATCGAAAAGGTACACTGAGATTGGAATGTGAGAGGCCTAGAATGCTAAGCGAAGAAATTCGGACTTTCGAGTCGATAGACAGCAACAATGGGTGTTGAGCAAAAATGTGAATGAACAAAATAATGGACTAACTTGTGGCAGTAAACTAGATTAATTTGAAGTGAAAAAGATAAAGAAAATGACTTAGGAGACTTTTAAAAAACAGCTTTATTCGATATAATTCACATAACATGAAATTCACCAACTTAAAGTCTACAATTTGATGATTTTTAGTATATTCAGATATTGTGCAACCATCATCACAATCTAAATTTAGAATATTTTTGTTTCTCCCTGAAAGAAATCTTGTGCTCATTAGCAGCCAATCTCATTTTTCACTACTTCATCAGCCCTTGTAACCAATAATCAAGAGACTTAATGTCTCTATAAATTTGCATATTCTAGACATGTCATATAAATGGAATCACATGACATATAGTCCCTTATGACTGGCTTCTTTCACTTAGCATAATGTTTCTGAGAGTCATCTATGTTGTAGCATGTATCAGTATTTTATTTCTTTTTATTTCCTAATAATAACCCATAACATGCATATACCACAATTTATCAATTCATCAATTGATTGACATTTTGATTCCACCTTTAGACAACTATAAATAATGCTGCCATGAACATTTTTGCTCAAGTTTTCATATGGATATATGTTTTTATTTCCTTTGAGTATATACATAGGATATTGCTGGGTCATATGATAACTTTCTTTTTTTTTTTTTTTTTTGAGACAGAGTCTCGCTCTGTCGCCCAGGCTGGAGTGCTGTGGCCGGATCTCAGCTCACTGCAAGCTCCGCCTCCCGGGTTTACGCCATTCTCCTGCCTCAGCCTCCCAAGTAGCTGGGACTACAGGCGCCCGCCACCTCGCCCGGCTAGATTTTTGTATTTTTTAGTAGAGACGGGGTTTCACCGTGTTAGCCGGGATGATCTCGATCTCCTGACCTCGTGATCCGCCCGTCTCGGCCTCCCAAAGTGCTGGGATTACAGGCTTGAGCCACCGCGCCCGGCCATGATAACTTTCTTTAGCATTCTGAGGAATGGTGAAACTGTGTTCCAAAGTAGCTACACCATATTGAATTTCTACCAGCAAAGTATGAGGGTTTTAATTTCTCCACATCCTTGAAAACACTTGAAATTGTCTGCTTTTCTGAATATAGCCATCCTCGCAGGTAGGTGTGAAGTGGTATCTCATTCATTTCCCTAATGATTAATAATATTGAGCATCCATAAATGTGTTTATTGTCCCTCTGTACATCTTCTTTGGAGAAATGTCTATTCAGACCCTTGTGTTATCTTTTTACTACTGAATTGTAAGAGTTATTTACAACTTAGTTATGTATTCTAGATGTAAGTCCCTTATCAGGTATCTGATTTGCAAATATTTACTCTCATTCTGTGGATTGCATTTTTACTTTCTTGAAGTGAAAAGTAAAATTTTAACTATTTTTTCTTCTGTTTCTTTTGCTTTTACTGTCTATCTCAAGCTTTTTTCTTTTGCTTTTACTGTCTATCTCATACTATCTATGCTTACCTTTCTTCTAGGAGTTTTATAATTTTAGCTCTTACATTTAGGTCTACAATCTTTTTTGAGTTAACTTTGTTACATACATGGTATAAGGTAGGGATACAACTTTCTGTTTTCACATGTGGATATCCAGTTACCCTATCACCATTTGTTAAAATAGTAGATTTTCACATACAATCTAAGTGTGTAATAATAAGATCCTGACAATAGTAATGGGAACTGCTAGGAAAGCTTTATAAAGTATATAGACTAGTGGTCAAGCAATGGTGAGGTGGGAGATGTGTATGACCAGGTAACAAGTTGAGTAGTGTGACCGTCATTAATATGAATAGGAAAGTCGGGGAGGAGGAAGATTTTAGAATAAGATGAGCCTGATTTTCGACATGTGAGTTCGTGTTGCCCAAGTAAAAATGCATAAAACATCTGAGAAGATGCCAAATGGTAATGTAATGCTGAGAGTATCCTTCGTGGACATGCTAATTAAGTACTTTTCCAGAGGAAAAATTTAGAGATTAAACAATACCAAGAGCAACAATTTTATTAAGAGAAAAATAAGAGGCAGAATAAAATATATTTTCAGTAACTTATTATGCAATTTGCCCATTCACCCCTTCAACAAATGTTTATGGTATCCCTAACATGTACCAGGAACTACACCAAGTACCCAGTACCCAAAGAAACAACAATTGACATGGCCTTTGTCTTCATGACACTTTCCATCTAGAGCAGCAAGATAGACAACTCACTGAACAACTGCAGTGCAATGATAAAGGCGTGATGAAGAAAGACCAACGTGCAACAGAAAGCACTCACCCCCATCCAAGGGTGTCTTTAAAAGTGTTGAATGAATTTTTGCCGAACTTGAAACCTAAAGATTTAACAGAAAAAAGCCAAAGAAAAAAGCAGGAGGTGCGGGCGAAGCATTCCAGGTAGAGGAAATAGAACATGTAAAGAATGGAACATGAGAATTTGCTCATTGGAAAAACTGCCAAAAGATGTCTGTTCTGGCCAGAGGCTCAACCCCAGAAGATAGGTGGTAGGAGGTGAGGTGAGACAGAGAAGCAGCTAAATCATGAAAGGCCTGCTCAACTGTCCTCACGCCTCCTGAACTTGCTCTCTTCTTTCATTAGAAAGTTCTATCACTCAGCCTTTATCTTTTCTCACTCACCGGAACCAGTGCTCAGCTTCAACTTCAGGCTCTGCCTCCTTTAACACCTGGACACCTACCCTTGGACATGTCCCCCTGCTTGGGTCACTGTCCTCACCTACTCCATTTGTTTCCCTGTTAATACTGAAGAGTAGCACGAGAACCATGAGAACCATTGCTAGAGTTGGACTAATTCATTCAGTCCAGGGGCTGGCCAGCTCCCCATAGCAGCTTATCTGTTGAAGTGCTGTACCTGTAACCACTCCCAGGGGTTTCCTCAGCTTCTCCTGAAATGGTGATACCAATGCATGACAAATCCTTTCTCTCTGTGCTGGCAGAGATACCCACCTCTCTTTGTCCTGCATTGGATATAGTTTTAAAGGATAGACTGGCATAGGGAAAAGAGCTTCCATTTTGAATCTGACAAGGCTGAATTCTAATACCAGCCTTGCCACTCATTGGCTATGTGGGCATGCATGACTGACTTAATCTGAGTCCTGGTTTCCTGATTTGCAAAATCAGGATAATGCTTATTCAGGAGTTAGCATTTTAAATGAGAAAGATATGCAAAGGGTGTGGCATGTAGTAAGTATTTAATTAATGCTGGTTTGTTTTCTTTCTTTATATGGCAAAGAGTTTCCCTTCTATGCCTCATATTTCTGCCTGGGCTCTCCAGTGTTTCCTCTCCCCTAGGACTTGGATCCCTAAATTACACACCATTCATATTTTACTCCCTATTGTGTCTTGCCCTTTAACCACACACACACACAAGCTTTTCCAGTCTTGAAAATATCTCACTCTAATGTCCACCTCCTTTTCTCTTTTCTGTCTTTCTCTCACTACATCTAACTCTCTCTTTCCCTCTTCTCTCCTACTTTTCTCTCCCTTCTTTCTCTTTGTGTCTGTCTCTCTCGCTCTCTCCCTTTTCCCTCCTAATCTTCTCTCTCTTTCTCTCTCTCTCTGCCCTCCTCCTCTGTCACATTTCCAGCTTTTCAAATGAATTTTCTGTACTCCTATTTCCTTGCCACCCTCTTGCCTTTTCATTGCCAACTATCAAGTGTTTACTCCTTTTCCTGTTCTGAAACCTCTCTTTGGGAACTCCTTTTCCTGTTCTGAAACCTCACTGCCAAAAAAGATGGCTTTTTCTCTTGGTATCACACACACACAACACACACACACACATTACAAGATATGCCTTGACGTGAAGACAAATCACCGGGAACAAAATCCTCTGTTTGGTTTAATATCTCGCTGAGTGGTTGTTGTCTACTCTGAGGATATGCATGTGCTTCATGTCCAGTTTAACGAACTGACTCAGAGATCAGAGATCTTGGGCTGCCTATAAGAAAAATGGTCCAACCCTTGATAGAAGGACTGATAGAAAATTCTATAAATGAGTAATAATTATAGAGCATGAATCAAAACAAATGCAAACCAAACAAAAATACAAACTGAAATAAAATTTGCCTTGGACACATGATTTAAGAGAATAAAATAGGTGATTTATTTAAAAGTTGAAATTGAAAAATAGAGGTTCTTGACAAAGTTCAAGTTAGAAATGTCAGATTTTCAGCAATATATTTTAAATTTATTTTTATGTAAAAATAATTCAAGTTGAGTTATTTGTTTTGAAAACTTGCCTCATGCCTTCACATTCTATTTTATCTGGGAAATAGATGTAAAAATAGCTCATTGCTACCTGCATAGAAGTAGCTATGGACTTCACGGGGATGGAGGCCCCTTATGTCCTCTATGTTTGAAGCAGAGGGGTAATGGATTTCTGCACTGTGCCTTATGGAAAGGGAAGGAGGCCTGGGGAAAAGGGGAGGTTCTGGGAGAGGAAAAAGGAGGCAGAAAGAGGTGGAGTGTAGAGGAGACAGATGGTTCTGGGTGGGTTCTGAGTGAGGGAACTGGAGGTAAACTGCTCGTCATGTCCTGCTGAGCACTTAGACAGTGGCTTCAGAATCAATTATCCCCACCCTACAAAGTTCTCATTTGCTGGGTAAGAGGTTTGGGGCCTTCCTGCTGATGCCCAGGGGAAGATTTAGTCAGAGCTAAGACATACTCTGGATTCTAGTTACCAGACTGGGGGGAAGGGAGAGGTCAGAAGTGCCGACATTTAAATCTGAGTGTAAGTAGAACAGCAACCAGACAGTGAGATCAACAAAGGTTGTAAATCCAAAATAAAGAACATGACAGGAAAGTGAGAGTATTTAAGCTGTGGTCAGCATTAGAAAGAGCCATGAAATTTGTTGAGGAGAGCAATGGAATAAAGTACAGAAAGCAAGGAACTGGGACTCTGAAGACCTAGCTTTCAACCTAGACTGTACCATGGGCTGCGTGTTTGATCTTGAAGAAGTCACTTCGTTTTTAAGTTTCTGTCTCTTTCTCTTTTTCTCTCTCTCTCTCTCTCTTTCTTTCTGTCTTTCTCTCAAGTTCTTAACTTCTCCAAGCCAGAAAGGCTTCATCTGTAAAATGGATGAAATAACAGAACCTTTCCCATTAGAATGTTTTAAGAATTAAATGGGACAACCCACACATAGTCCCTAGCACACAGCAAGCATTCAATAAATATTGACTGTTATTCCTGTTGTCACTCATCTTATTGTTTCTATCTCATAGAGACTCTGTGCAGTCCCGTCAGATGAGATAATATGTATAAGCTGGGGCATGGCTCCACTGTTGATATCTCACCTTTTTAGAAGTTTATCTTAACCACCTGATCTAATCACCCTCATCCCTCACTTGATGTCTGAGAAACATCAATCTGAAACCCATGACAAGCTGCTGGCAGCCCAACATTGATGTTACTCCAGTTAATTTTCTGAAAAGAGAAGGTGGTGCTCATCCAAGGGAGATGAAAGTGACGGAAACACTGAGGGCCATCCGGCTACCTAGGCTGGACTCTAGTAACATACCCTCCTAGCTGTCCAGTTAAGATCAACTCAGTGTGGCCAAGAGGAAAGTCTGACAGGTTCAAGTATTAATAAAACAAAATGTACAAATTCACACATGCAGAAGAGAAAAGAATGAAGAGAATTAAACCCTAAATTTGGTAATGATTATATATGGCTTAGGGAAAATTTTTATTTTACTCTTTATATTTTTCTGATTTCCAAATGTCCTGCAATGCACTGGTGTTGGTGAGACAATAAAAAAAAAGTTATAAAAGACAAAATTTAAAGGCTGACTCTGATGTTATAAAGAGAAGAGACATGAGTCTGTACTATTTGGGGAAAGTACAGATGAGGAAATTTGAAGCTGTACCCAAAGTAGTTTTTTCATTGTATCCTTTCTCTGTGTTTCCACAGTCACTTATCTCCCTGTTCTGGATTTATATCACTAGATTATTGTAAACAATCTTGCAATTTATTTCCTCACTTCCAAACTTTACTCAAGACAGCCTTTCCCCCACAGAAACAGCACATCCTGCTGCAAACACCGTCTTTGCCTGTCAAACTCCTCTTTAGTCACTTATAATGATGTCCTGTCACATCAGGTTTCACTCAGAAGTTGTCTAGTATTCAGTAGCTTTTCTTAACTATTCCTTTGCAATATTTTCTTCTCCACTCCTACTTCTCACTAAAACTTAATGAGGCCTCTGTGTTTCAGTGCTTCTCAAAGTGCAGTCTCCAGACCAACAGTGTAAGTATCACTTGGGAACTTGTTAGAAATGCCTAGGCTTGAGTGCCACCCTAGACCTACTCAATCAGAAACTCCATGTTTTAACATCCAGGTATTTCTGGTACATGTGAATGTTGGAGGAGCTCTGAGCTAAACCAAACTGCTGAATTTCTTCAAACCTTGTTTCTTCATTTACACCTGGTTGTCTTTATTCATGGTTTGGAGGCTTGTAATGTGTCCACTTGGGTAGGATTAACTCCATTTCCCAGAATTTCCTAACCTGTAGGTTTCTGCATAGATTGGGCCATGAGAGCTTGTAGTACAAGATTGGGAGAGCAGAAGTGCCGCAGCAGTCATTTATTTCGTAGCTCACACATGGTGGCACTTACCTGCTGACTCACGAGCAGAAGCTGGGTGTGCTGCTGTTCTACAATCCTCTAAACTCTCCTTTACCTTATCTGACCCCTGGGCCAGGCAGACATTCAGCTTCATAACAAGGCACCATCTTCTCCTGTGGATACTCAAGGTCACAGGCAGTAAGAACCCCAAGCTTGTATGGGTCCCAACTTGTCTTTGTTCTCTCTACTTTATACCCGTATTCTCTTCCCCACTGAATGTCCCATGGACTTCAATCTCCATATCAGATGCAAAGACAACAGCCTTACAGCCTGAGCTGCAGGTGAGGCAGATGTCTCCTCCCATGCACAAAAAGTAAAGGGCAGAGGCATAGGGAGTAGTTCCTTTGCCCCCCACCACAGGCCTCTGCCCCCATTTATTCCCCAATTTCTCCTCCACATTATTGCATGCTCATGGAAACTCAGCTCAAATCCAAACTCCAGGAAGCCTTCCAGATGAACCCTATTCCAATTCTGTTCTGTCTTTTCTAATTCTGAAAGGCATGCTGCCCTCCTTTGCATTCTGTCTGGTAATTATTCTCAAGCTGTTTCACATATCTTTGTTTGTCTCCATATCTAGATTATGAGCAACTTTCAGCTATATTATATTCGGTACAGTTTGTAATGAACAACCTTCTCTTCCCAGGCTTCACATTTCTTCCCGGACTTTCACCTTCACTCCTAATGTTTCATATCAAAGCTGATGACTTTCAAACATCTATCTTCTATACTAATCTATTCCCTGAATTTCAAGCCACAAATCCAATTGCCTGCCAGTCATCTACATATAGATGTCCCTCGGGAACCTCATTTTTATTAACATGTCCAAAACTAAGCTTGTCAGTAGCCAATATCAGTGTTCTCGTATTTCCAACTCAGGAGAACTGCACATGCATCCATCCAGCTGGCCAAATCCAAGCTATGACCTGACTGTTATCCTGGAGACCTCACTCTTCTTTTTTCCCTAAACCCAATCCTATTACTAAATCATCTAAAATTTCCTTCTTGGGCCTATTCACCTTTTTCCTTATATCACATACAATATGCATAGTGACTAAAACCATGGACTGAAGAAAAAGGCTTAGGTAGACTTAAATTCCAGTTTTACTGGTTACTGCTTAGTAAGCCTCGATTTCTTTATCTGTAAAATGGTAAAATAATAGTACCTATCTCAAATGATTGTTGTGTCTATAAATACAGACAATTCTCATGAAGCCATATATAGCCCCATCACATGGCAAATAATCAATAAATATTAGCTATTATGATTCTTTCTGCTATTACTCTAAGCCAGATCACTCTCTCTTTCCTCGATTATATAACAGTTTCCTAATTGGTCTCCTTGCTCTGAAACTTCCTCTTCTCTCTGAATTACAAATGTAGAATCTAATAAAGTGTCATAAGCATCCTCTGAAATACCATTAATTGTTCCTCCAAATGCCACATATATTTTAGAATGGTATTTTAAGTATATGAATGTTTTAGATGGTATCAACCTGATTAACAATTTGCCAAGAGCTAGTGACTCTGACATGAGACCCAAATTCTGCCTTTTGGAATTTGAAGTTTGAGAGGCACCAATTCACACAGACTTCCAGGAATAAACTTGAGGATCCTCATAATTCCATAACGTAGGTAAGCAGTACTGCTACTAAGTTATAAAACAGGTCCATTTTTCTGAGGCAGCCTATGGATGTCTGTGACTTTTCTACTTTTCTCTATCACCTAGACTGGAATGTCCTAGGATTGCATCAAGAAGATTCACCATATTCTTGCGAAGAGATATGCCTTCCCATAGCAATAAGTGACTGTGACTGTGACTGAGACAGACAAACTTAACAGCTGCACAGCAGATGGCTCTCCGTTGTGTTTTAGGTGACTGCTTCTATCGAGTATTATAAAATTGGATGAAATTCTGCCAATTTCCTCTCACAATTATAGAAGTGTGGAGTGAGGAAGTAAAAAGATTTAGTATTCATTAGAGTGAACATCCTTAATAAAATCTTCACTTTCCGTTTAAAAAAAAAAGAGCTACATGTTTTCTTATAGCACCAGAACACTTTATTTGTACCTCTAATGAGGTCTGTCCTAAATTAAAATGATTTATATATGTTGCTTACCTTCCCCACTAGACTGTGAGCAACTTGAAGACAATTGCACGTCTGATTCATCTTTGTATTCCAGCACCTAGCACACTATTTTGCCTACAGTGTGTGCTCGGTGAATACTGAATTGATGAACAACCAGATGAATAAATATGCCATTAAAATTTTCATAATTAAATCATACTTTATAATGAAGTGGAGCAAGTCACTATTTAAAGGTACTCTGTGGAAAATTGTTATATGTAACGCCAAATCTTCTCATTGTTTATCATATATTTCAGATATTAAGTTTACTTAATATAATACAATAAAAAATGCACAGATTGAGCATCTGTTACCTTTCATTGATTGCTAAAGTACTGAAATACAAAGAAGAATGAGACATGGTCCCTCTGGTAAATTTTATTTTCTGCTCTTTCATTTTTTTGACTTTTGTGACAGAATCTTGGTCTGTCATCCAGGCTGGAATGCAGTGGTATGATCATGGTTCACTGCAGCTTCCAATTCCTGGGCTCAAGCAATCCTTCTGCCTCAGTCTCTTGAGTAGCTGGGACTACAAGCGCACACCACCAAGCCTGTCTATTATTTTTCTTTCTGTAGAGATGGGGTCTTGCTATGTTGCCCAGGCTAGTCTTGAACTCTTGGTCTCAAGCAGTCCTCCCACCCTGCCCTCCCAAAGTGCTGGGCTTACAGGTATGAGCCACTGCACCCTGCCTGCCTTTTATAACATGGTTTACTGACTTTCTTCCCATGGAGTGGCAGGGTCCATGTGCCCATCCCCCTACACATGTGCAAATATGAGCAAGAGTTTGTGGCTACTCTATATAACATGCTATGTGACTTCTGAGGCTAGATTACATAAGGAATTCAGCTTCTGTCTGGCTCTCTCAATCAGGACCTTCCCGCACTTGGAAGCCAGCTGCCATGTTGTGGGAAAGCCTGTTCATGTGGACAGTGGAGAGGCCACATTAGAGAGGTCCATATGAAGAGGAGCTGGGGTTCTCAGTGAATGGACAGATGCAACCATCAGATAGCTAAGTGAATAAGCCTTTATATCAGGGCTTCTCTACCTTGGCATGATTGACATTCTGGGAGGGGCAATTCTTTGGGTGGGGGAGGAGGTGTGTGGTGGTGGAGTGGGGTGGTCACTGTGCATTTTAGGACGTTTAGCAGTATACCTGGCCTTTACTTACCAGATGTCAGTAGCACCCTTCCCCCAGATTGTGACAACCAAAAGTTATTCCAGACATTGCCAAATATTCCCTAGAGATGAGATAAAAATCACACCCACTTGAGATCCACTCTAGCTTTAGATGATTCCAGCACAAATCCTTGAGCTGCCACAGCTAAGCTGGAGTGGGCAATAAGCAAGCCATCCCTTCTGAGCCCTACTCAAGCTGGAGAATTTCAAGCTGAATAGATATCATTGTTTTTATAAGTCATTAAGACAGTTTGTTGCAAAACATTACATAATAAGAAGTGTCTCTGACTTCAAGAGATGGTTTTTCCCTTTCAGGGTAGAAAGGAACTATATAACCAAATAATCACCATTTGACATCAGACCCTTATAAAATCTACTATAAAGTTTTACTTGTGAGGTACACCCTAAATATATGTATGTGTGTAAAATTATGTGTACATACATAGAGGGACAGCACTCTGATATTGAAGCCCTGGTCTGTGGTCATACTGAGCCATTAGAGTGTCTATGTTAGCCTAATTTTAGTATATGTAATTATATTGTCTTCCTAATTTGCTCATGCACTTTCAACTGAAGTGGTCAACACCGGATTCTTAAATAACTCCACATCATTAAGGCTGCCTACAGTAACACACAGCTTGTTTTCCTGTAAGCTACATTAGATGACTCAGTCTCAGAGTATTTGGAACAATTGTGAGATAATGTTCTGAATAGAGCTGTGGCACGGTCATGTTTGGTCTGCTTGGCACATTTAGTTTATCTTCATAATCAAGGAAAAAGTCTAGATACAAAAATGTGTATATGTAGTAGCTCACATAGAATATGTATGCTAAATTCCAAAATTTAGATTTTTTTAAGAATTTAAAATTATGATAAGACATTCTGTGTACCTAGAATTTATTTTATTACATAATTACAATGAATAATTAAATCTCATCAAGGATGGAAGCTACATTTCATTTACAATAAAGGATATGACAATTATGCATACTCTTGGGCCCTGCGCAGTATATGCTGTGCAGTTAATTCTTACAGAAGTCCAGCAACTGAAGTTCAAAGAGATTAAATGGCTTGTCCATAGAGCTGGTATGATTTTAAGCCTTATCTCTCTGACTCCTAAACTTGTCTTTCCACAGCACCTGCTCCCTTTATCTTTGTATACTCACTTTTCAACACAGTATACAGTATATAAGCAGATAGTCAAATGAGTTTATAGTTATTGATTACAAATAGCTTTGAATCACAAATCACAAACTGTTAATCACACATTAACAGTTCTGGATGGAAAGGAAACAATGGTTTATTAGGTTGATCACTATGATGGTCAATCCATGTTTGTTGATTGCCACACAATAGATAAGTTACCAAACAAGCAATCATTCTAGGTGCTAAGCCAACTGAACTGGCTTAAGTCTGTGCTGTATGACTGATTGCCTAGCAATCAGCCACTGAATGACAAAACCCATCTCCTATGTAGATGCAGCCTTAAAATGGCCTGCTGTACCAAGTCATTATTTTCCTTTTTATGAAGGCAATGTTGTTTCAGGAAGGGGAAATAGAAGTCAGCATAAGCTCTTTCTCATAAGGAAAGCAATAAACTAGTTGAGAGAGGCAGGCTGAATCTGATGAATCTATGCATAGAATATGCTGATGTATAAGACTGATTTAAAAACAATCCCACTTGAATTGTGTAGTGTTATTAACACAGGATGACACTCACAAAAGCTAAATAAATAAATGAATGACTGAATAACTGATATATAAATAAATAATGAAAATGGTATCCTAAACTAGTCATAGGCATTGTCAACCGACATCCAATAATATAATTGCCAAATGAACTTGTCAGGAAAATATGTACACGTAAGCCAATTGCAAACAATAACTACTAGTATTTCAAATTGGTTAATGATAACTGGTTGTTTAAATTAAACCTTCTTTTTCCTCTGAACTGCCTTCTGCTTCACTTAAATTGTTATCAACTTTAGTTTCAGACTTAAGAACCAGTATGTAAAGATGGATGACAGCGAGAGAGAGAAATGGTAACCTGAAGACGTGCTTGTACAGATGCCCTCTCAATGTTTCATACTCTCAGGCCCTTCCTGATATTTTATGGCCCTGATTACATAGTTTGGGGCTACACAAACCAGAATCTTTTCACCCTAGCAGGAAGCAGTAGCTAGACCTCTTCTCTCTTCCTGAATAGAAAAAGGTGAAGAAAAGAGAAAGGTTCAATAGTTCTCAACTGTGGGTGGAATAGCCCTCTTGGGGCTTTTTGGAAATATATGAGGGCCTTGGAGTTGCTACATAGGTAGGAAACACCAATGACATTGAAAGAATGGTCACCAGGGAAGGAAGACATTCCTGCAACATACGTCACAGCTTTCCAAAAGGAAGAATTACCCGCACAAAATAACAATAGCACTGAGAAATGTTAGCCAATTCCCTTTCAGAACATCACAAGCCACTTGCTTAATATCAAGGAAAACTAAACTTCAGCCATGATTTCAAAGAATATGCCAGAATTTGGCTGAAAAACATTCTCTAATTGGAAGCAAAGAAGATTCTTTATGGCAAAAAAAAAAGAAAGAAAGAAAGAAAGAAAAAGAAATGAAAAGTCCTTATTGGTATTCCAACAATAACCTCTAAACTCTTCTCAACATTAGGAACAGCACCTCTGAGTCCCTGCAGGCTTCAGAAATTTCAAAAGAAACAAACACTACAATTCCGTTTTATCCAAGAACCATCCCCTGCTCAGACAATAAACTTGGTTGAACACACAGTAGATTAACAAAGGAATCCAAGTAGGGCGCAGGGTGCAAAGCTCACTTGAAGCTGCTGTAAAATGTCCCCTTCCTCCTACCTTCAGTCTTGGGGGAGACTCTGGTTCTTGCACATTTCTGGAAAACAATGAATGCTGTTCACTATGCAGGTGGGCTGAGGATTTTAGCAGATGGCAATAGGATGGCTGTAAAAGAGAAAAGAGCTCTTGCAGATGGTATAGTTACTCCTTTCTGTGTGCGTGTGTGTGTGTTTTTTTTTCTTTTGGGAGGGGAAAGTGAGAGAAATAGTTGCAAGACAATGCAATAATGCTGCAATGTCCAAAATATTTATTCTCATACATTTTCTGAAATCACTACATTATTACCTTTCATCAACATATTGCAGAGGAGAAATAAAGTGGGAAATGGAGAGAGGACAGGAAGAAACATCCTTCAACATCTACAACTTTAAATTCACCATCTTCTAGAGTTACCCGTTGTGGACTTGAAGCTTGTGAATGCAATACATTTCCCCATATTTTTCTTCTCCAAGTGAAATAAGCTAATTACTCTAACTTCTTCTCATAGGCCATTTTTTTTCCAGTGCTGTGCAATTATTTTTGGTGTTTGACTTCCAGCTATATACATTCTGCTCATCCTGTGATTCTGAGATACTACAAGTTGGTCACAATATTCTGAAAATGGCTTGCTAGGTAGCAGCTGCCTTCACTAGTGATCTCCAGTTAGATGACAACACCACATCTCCTGGCAGTCTTATCCAAAAAAAGGAGGTAGTTAATAAAGCACTCTGATGTAGGTAGCTTCTGACATAGCGTAGGCACAGGTTTTTCACTATAATGAGCAGCCACGATCATTAATTGAGCCACAGATCTGTGAGTCTTCCAATCCTATTTCTTCAGCTGTTACTGACATTGAAAAGATGGCAAGTGGCAAGTTCTCTGCAAAATATTGTCTCCCACAGGTCTGATCCTGGGAAGTCAATCCTCAATGATTGATATCTGCTGCTTTTTCCTACCCTGGCTTTGGGTGAGTGTCCTCAGAGCATTTCCTCTGTCTCTGTACTTTGATATTAGAAAGCGTAGTAAATGATACAGGCCTGTGAGTGAAGTTGATGCCCTTTAATTATTATTCAGATGATTCACTCACATTTTCATTTGTGTATCATCAATTTAGTAAATATATAAGAACCTACTGTGAGTTAATCTTGGGATGGTTACTAGTTACAAGGCAACTAGATCAAGGTCTGGCCATAAAGGAACTCAGGTGGAAGAAGATAGATAAGGAAGTCAACAATTACTATGATAAGTTGGTGAGGTGATAGATATTTTAATCAGCTTGATTAAATTTTTCTACATTCTATACATAGATCAAAACATCACATTATATCTCATAAATATATATATATAGTTACCGTTTCTCACTTAAAAGTAAATTTTAGAAAAGGTAGTACAATGCAATATAATAAGTACATTATTTAAAAAATATATAGGGTCTTGTGAGACCACTGTTTCAGCCTGAAGGGTTAGGATCAGAAAAGCTCATAGAGCAGGTAACAAACAGAACCATGAAGAATAATTAGGAATGATCTCATTAGGGATC
The DNA here is from genome assembly GCF_009764315.1 of Trachypithecus francoisi. Classification (NCBI taxonomy): domain Eukaryota; kingdom Metazoa; phylum Chordata; class Mammalia; order Primates; family Cercopithecidae; genus Trachypithecus; species Trachypithecus francoisi. The sequence continues at coordinate 70,457,875 of NW_022681453.1, read as the reverse complement.
CAAAAATAGGAAGAGCAAACCATGGAGACGATGAAGCCCCTAGAAAACCACAGGAATATAAGAGCACCAGGTAGGTAGGAAATCTGTGGATACAGGTGCAGTGTGGCAAGCATAAAGCTGGAGAAAGAGAGAAAGGCTGAAAGTTAGGACTAAACTAGAAACTAATTGAGAGCCAGCACAGAAACTACCACCCAAGTCCAATTTACTCAGTGGTCTTAGTTTAGAAAACTTGTATTCAGAATAGGACACTATGGTGCAATGAAGCCAACTTTACCTTCCCCACAATCTAGCTGTGTGTCTCCCTGCATTATAGTGACACAGTGTGATGACGACTGCTATGTGGTAGACAAGGGGCTTAGTTTTCAATAAAATGTTTCATTTCCTCAATCAACTAGAGAAGAAACCCAGGGATTTGGGTGGCTCCTTGTGGAAGGCGTTTGTTGCTTTGGCCACCCAGCATCTATTTCCCGTCTTCTCTGGAACTATCACCTTAGACTTTTTTTGGAGAACTACCCTACACCCACTTCGAGTGCATGTGTTGTCCCATTCCTACTTCCAGAGGCGAAGTCTGTTACTCAGTTTAGTACATCAGCACACCACAGGGACTGGTCAGTGACTGGTTCTGAGATAGGCGCATGGCTCAAGCTGGTCCAATCAGGATGAATCCTAGGGTTTATTCAAGAGCTGCCAGGAAGATTTGTTCTCTCAGGTCCAGTGGACCCAAACACGGCAACATTGAAGGGTCAGAGTTACTGCCAGCTATCTACCTACTTTGGGAAATTTGAAATAAAGTCAACACAATAGAAAGACAAACCAGGACCAGGCATGATGGTTCACGCCCTGTAATTCCAGCACTTTGGGAGGCTGAAATGGGCAAATCACTTGAGGTCGCGAGTTTGAGATCAGCCTGGCCAACATGGTGAAACCCTGTCTCTACTAAAAATACAAAAATTAGCTGGGTGTGGTGGTGGGTGCCTGTATTCCCAGCTACTTGGGAGACTGAGGCAGAAGAATCACTTGAACCCAAGAGGCAGAGGTTGCAGTGAGCCAAGATGGCGCCACTGCACTCCAGCCTGGGTGACAGAGCAAGACTGTATCTCAAAATAAATAAATAAATAAATAAATAAATAAATAAATAAATAAATAAAATTTAAAATGCCAGGGGATAAAGAAAAATGAAGCATCCTGGATGAAGCCACAACTGAATCCCAGATTACCCTAGAAATGTGTGTCAAGAAAATTCACATTTTATTAAAGCCACTTTGAGTTATATTTTCTGCTATTTGACACTAAAAAATCTGTACTGATATAATGCTAAAATTCTTTTTCAAAAATTGCCTTTTAAAAAACATAGTGTCTTAAGGGATAGAATATACTAAATATTGAACAGGTGAAGACTAATGGATCAGAATCCATAAAGCCTGTATTCTAGGTTAGATTTGTCAAATTACTATAGTTTTCGGCAAAACACTTCATCTTTTTTACCCTCAACTTTTCTACATATAAAATACAGAATACAGATAATAATTCTAACCTCCTTTCTATATCACAGCCTTGCTTGAGATGAAAATGAAATAAAATTATTTTTAAAAAGTCATCAAATCCAAACTGCTAAATGAATGAAATGGCTACTAAAGTATTAAATTTTTTTTTTTTTTTTTTTTTTTTTTAGTAAACGCTCAAAGATGTTGATTTTGTATTAGGAATCAGTTCTATTTTTCCCAGTAGTCTAAAATAGGTCTAAAGATGTTGATATCTAACCAGGACATGCTAAAAAGCATAAGGTTCCTAAAGCTAAATGGAAGTCAGCATTACCCCAGGTCAGGAGCCAGCTAAGCTTTAAAATGTGCCGTGCCCATGCTAACACATTTCATGTTAATTGGCATTATGTTGACACTCATTTGGGCCAAGAAAGAAAATACTAGAAAGCTATGTCTAGTATCTACTTTGACCCCAAGAGGTCCCCAAAAAACCAGCGAATAAACAAAATAAAACCAATCTAATTAACTTTCCCTTCCAAATTACCACACTTCACATTTCACGAGCTTGCTGTGGTGACCTACATGACATGAAAAATTTTGTTGACTTACACTGAACTGACAAAGTTTTGTCTCAGTTCTCAATCCTCAATATATGCTATGTCATGAAGGACTACAAAAAGACCATACTCATTTGCCCATTCTCTTTCTGAACAACTATCATACAACTGATCACCCAGTTTCATCAATTCTATTACTAGGAATCTCACAGATCCCCAACTGCTCAGCAAGTCATTCAGGCCACCTTACAGTCTTCCTACACACTGGCATTATCTCTAACCCCACCCGTTCATCCCTCTTCACCACCCTGGATAAAAGGTCAACATCCTAGTTTTGGTGTAATTCCTGGACATGACAAGGAATAGTCACAGCTTCTTGGACTTCATTTACATTTTTATAACTCTGGGACTATGCTCATTTAGCTTCTTCTGCTGGAATACATTTTCTGCTAATCCACCCCATTGCCCTCCTCTGCCTACTAAGTCCTACTAAGTCTTTTTTTTTTAATAACAGAGATTTTAAAAAATGAAATTTTTATTGGGCCCTGACAGGTAACAATATGATTAAGTAAAACTGATTTTATAAGAAAAATCATATTACTATCCAAGCCTAACTTTTACATTTCCACCTCTGGTAGAACCAAGGGACAAAGAAATATTTATCTATTTTAAAAAGAAATCAGATCAAGATTAATGAATGACAAGGAGTAACTAATTGTGCCTGCATGCTGAGAACACAAAAGGGATGGGCGGGGACTTCAGAGACCTGAAGATTCCATATCCTTTCTAAAGGGACAGAGATCTAGACTATTGTTGCTTTCAAGTAAGCAGGTTTAATGCATTAACAGAGCTTTCCATTTTTTAGGGAAGTCATCTGTATTGCCCTGTGAAATCTCCTGAGAAGGTTGGATAAACGTGTTGTCGGCTATATCCATCCCAAGGGTACAAATTTGTAAATCTCAGCCTCATGACCTTGTTCAAATATTGGATTCTTTGCAATGGCTTCTCTTACTCCCTTACCCAGTAGAGTGACCCTCCTACTCTCATTCATGTGATGATTAAGAGATTTTAATCTGCCACTGTCTTGAAGTGTCAGTGACAAGGTGGACTTAATGTGGAGCACAATCATATATCAGTGAGGCAAAGTGTGGACTGTAGCCTGTGCTTCGGTGCCCTGTACCCCATATCCTTTGGTTGAACAATTCTTTTTCTAGTAACTTATATGCCTAACACACTGTTTATAAGGATGTATTTTTTTTTAAAAAATACCACTTCATATAATAAACATAATATTTTAATGTGTAGATCTCATCCAAATTCCTCTAGGAGACCCTACCCACTCCGTGACACAGTTATAGTAAGAAAAAATGATGATGCTTTTACAAAACACTGTAATGATTTCTGCTCAAAATAGGCTGATATAGAATGCCCTCTCTTTGTTGTGGGCAACATCATTTTGGCGATAATTTTTAGTCAAGCAGCTCTAAGGCAAATACTTACCCACTCTTAACTAGAAAGGCCTGTAGCCAGATGAAGATGCTGCAAATCTGTTTTTAAGCCATCTTTTAAATAATATCACAGTGTTTTAACTGTGAAAAAAGTATATTTCTGGGATGTTTATTTTAATATTTATTTATTTTGTGTTTCCTCTGGTGGAAGCCCCAGACGGGGGTGAAAAAATAACTGAAATGTGGAAAACCACACTAAGAAAGATAAGATCCTACAATCTGGCAGTGGACCAAAGGATAAGATAGAGATGGCCAGAACCCAGTAAGAGGTTGTGAACACCAGGCTTGAAGAGCTGATGTATCTAATATCCACTTTCAAGTTTCCTTTCTCTGCCATATATTTTACTTATATCATCCTCACATCTTCATTAAGATTCTGTTAATTGACAGCCTTTCACTGATAGATAGGAGTGAGTTGTCACCGCATCAAGAAGCTGTGATGTGGAGACAACTGGGATGAAGCCAGACAGAGGGCTGGCATGAGCAGAGCACAGCCACACCCACGATGGCATTTGTTACGGGTTGAATTGTGTTGCCCCCCAAAAAGAAAGTGGAAGTCTTAATCTATACTAACTATGAATGCAACCTTATTCCAAAACAGTGTCTTTACAGGTGAATAAGTTAGAATTAAGTCCTAATACAATTAGCATCTCCTATTGAGCCTTAATACAATGTGAGTCATGTTCCTATAAAAAGGGAAATTTGGACCCAGTGACAGACATTCACTGAAGGAAGACGATGTGAGGATACAGGCAGAATGACATGTACAAATCAATGAACACCTGAGACTGTCAGAAGCTACGTGAGAGGCATGGAAAAGATTCTCCCTCACAGCCCTCAGAAAAAGCCAATCTGCCCAACATCTTGATTTTGGACTTGTGGCCTCCAGACCTGTAAAACAATAAATATTCCTTGTGCTTTAAGCCACACAGAGTGTAGTACTTTGTGATGGCAGCCTCAGGAAACTGATGTAGTATTTCTCCAGTGAACCTCAGAGAGAGCTGAGCACAGAATGGATTCTTGCAGTCACACAGGAGGGATTCTCAGATTATCATAATTTACATATTAAAGGTAAGGATGAAAAACTTAGCAACACTCAGATAGCAGATGACTCCATCCACATTGCTTTCAGGGTGGAACACTCCAGCTCCCTCATTATATCACAGGAGTCCATTCTGGAAACCAGCTAGAATTAAACTCCTTCACAGCACAGAATACAATACAACACAACATAAATGCCTTGATCAGTTTCACCATCTCCTTAGTACCTTGAAGACTACTGGCAGTTAAAATTAAGTAAATATCCTAAGAGTTACACCTACTTCAAGGCCTTTCTATATTTAGGACTTACAAAAACACCCAGTTCCTCTGATTCCAAGAGTTACCAAAGGTACCTGCCTTCAAAGATCTCAGGAAAATAATCTCTTAACAATCTTGGAAGAGTGTTGTTAAGAAAGGTAAGAGGTGGTTCAAGGTGCTTAGTGGTCTAGAGATACTATTGAACACATTTTCCTGAAGCCCACTTTTTTCAGTTGACAATATATCATGAACTTTTGTTTGTGTCAGTAAATATTTCTCTACAAGATGATTTTTACTATGTGCAAAGATTCCATCTTCAGAAAGACATTCCATAATTCATTTAACTAATCCTCTATTTCTGAGCCAAGTCAATGGAAAATCAAAATAGTGTGCTGAGCCCAGAGGCATGTATGCCTGCGGAACGAGCTGTATGATCGATCATCTGTTTCATATTCTTCTGTAAGTCTCTTACATGGCACTTCCTTTATCTGAGAGAGCGCCTTATGGAATTCCATTCTCCAGCATGTGGTTGTTTCTAGGACACTGAATGAATGAAAATCTCTGTCACTCTATCAAGTTTCTAAACATATCATCCATTCATTCATTAAGCAAACATTTATTTTGTACTTAACATGTCAGACACTACTCTGGGCCTGGTGATATTGTAATGACAGATAAGGTACCTGCCATCCTGAACTTTAAAATCTAACTGGAACACACAAATAAACAAGATAAAATCAAGTAGCTGTTATGAAGGAAGTAAAACAGGCAGTGGGAAAGGGATTGATAGGCATATATTTTAGATAGAAAAAGAAGAAGTAGTATGTTAATTGAAACCTGAAAAAGAGCTGTCCATGTCAAGAGCCAGGAAAAAGATATCAATCACATGCAGTGGAAACAGGTAGAGTAAATGTATGATGTGGGAAAAAGTGTGATATGTCCAATCAATAGAAGTTGATTAGATTATCTAGATAATTGTGACACAGTAGGTGACAGAGAGAAGAGTTCAAGAAGAAGGCAAATGTTCGATCCAGGAGACCCTTGCAGGGCATGGTAAGGCAGTAAGACAGCAAACTGCTAGTTCAGATTTTAATCAGGGGGTGTTATATATCAGCTCTGTTTTAAGAAGATTGCTCTGGCTTTGGGGTGAAGCATGCATTACAAAGAAGCATGAGAGGCAGCAGAGAGAGTGAGACTAGTTAGCAGGGTACTGCTATTGCCTTGTTGAGAGGGTTGTTGGTAGTTTTGTTGGTAGTTTAGACTGAGTAGCAATAGATAAAAGGGAACTGGTTAAAAATATGTTTTGATGCTAGTGTAGGCAGGACATACTGATGGAGACAATATGGATGGGTGAGTTAAAAGAAGAAATCGAGGATGACATCTTATGAAAATTTTCAAACTTACAGAAAAGAGAATTGAATAATGAAGACTTATATACTCATCATGTTGACTGTACAATTAAAATTTTACTATATATATTTTATCAAATAGCTATTCATTTATTCATCCCACTATCCATGTGTCAATCCACATTATTTTTTGATGCTCTTTGAGTGAAAGAAAGACCACATTATCCCCATTTCCCTACTACAGTAAGCATATTATTAACTAGAATCAATGTTTTGTTTTGGTTATTTCTTTTCTATAGGAAACTTCATAGACTTAAACACAAAAACAAAAACAAAAAACGCTCAAGTTAAAGAATTTTGAGAAATGCATGCAAATATGTAACCCTAACACAGGGTTTTAAAACCTCAACATTATCTGAACCCTAAATAATTCTTTGTTGTGAAGGGCTATCTTTGGGCAAGGTAGAATGTTTAGCAGCATTCCTGGCCTCTAAATTGTCTCTACACTTTACCAAAAATAACCTGGGTGGAGGGAGGGGGTCGGCAAAATTGATAACCACTGCCCTAACTCTAATCAAGATATAAAACGTTATCATCATCTAGAAAGTTTTCTCATGTGCTTTCCCAGCAAATCCCCACACCTCTTTCCTGAGGCTACCAATATTCTAAATTCTTTGCCACATTGATTAGTTTTGCATATTCTAGAACTTTATATAAGTGTAGTCATACTATATATGCTCTTTTGTGGTAGGCATTTCTTACTAAATTTTACTACATTTTTGAGATTCACTCATGTTGTGTATATGAGTGGTTTTTCCTTTCTGTGTTAAGCAGCATTACATATGTGACTATACTTGGGTTTGTTTAGCCATTTGGTTGCTGATGGATTAATTTAGCTGTTTCCACTTTTACCTATTATGAATAAACTTGATATGAACATTCTTGTATAATTATTTCATGGACATGTTTTTATTTCTCTTTGGTAGAAGTAGAATTCCTGAGTCATAGTATAGGTATCTGTTGTTAGAAAATTGCCAGACATTTTTACAAGGTAATAATACCATGTTACATTCCAACCAACAATGTATGAGCTTTCCAGTTGTTCCATATCCTTGCCAGCACTTGGTGTTGTCAATAATTTTAATTTTAGCCATTTTGTTGGGTGTTTAGCATATCTCATTGTGATTTTAATTTGCATTCCCTGATGATTCTAATGTTGAGTGTTTTTTCATGTATTTATTGGTCATCTATATAATTTTCCTTGTGAAGTCTCCATTTAACTACCTATTCGTAACATGGGGTTATAGTTTTATTATTGAGTAGCCTAATTTCTTTATATATCTGAATATAAATCCTTTGTCAGATGTATGTTTTATGAACATTTTATGCAGATCTACGGTTTGCCTATCAATTTTACTAATAGTGTCTTTTGATAAGCAGAAATACTTAATTTTGATAACACCAAATTGCCAATGATCTCTTTTATGGTTACAATTTTCTGTGTCCTTTCTAGGAAACTTTTGCTTTGTCTCAAAGTCCTAAGGACATTCTACTGTGCTGTCTCCTAGAATCTTTAGTCTTTTAGTCTTTATGTTTAGGTCTAAGATTTATCTCAAGTTATTGTTGTGAGGTGCAGATCAAGGTTTATTTTAGTTTCTGTATAGACATCTAGTTTTTATAGCACATTTTGCTGAAAATATTTTCTTTGCCCTACTATATGGCATTGGTGACTGTAGAAAATCAAACAAAATTGTATCAGTATGGGTCTAATTCTGAACTTCTTAATCTCTTCCATTGACCTACTCTTCCTAATACCATGTTTTCTTGATTACTGTAGCTCAATAGCAAATCTTAAAGCCTGGTTAGGTCCCCAAAATTTGTTCTACTTCAAGATTGTTTTTAATATTCTAGCTCTTGTGCATTTCCATAAGAATGTTAGATCAGCCTATTAATTTCTTTTTAAAATTCCTGGTAGTATTGTTATTTAGATAGCATTGAATCTATAAATTATTTGGAAGAGAATTAGCATATTAACAGTGGTATATATTCTAATAAATATATATGGTATATCTCTCAATCCATTTCTCTAATTTTTCTTTTAGTGATTTTTGATATAGAAATCCTACATGGTTTTGCTAAACTTATTCCTATGTTATGCTTTTGTGCTCTATTAAAATTTGAATTTATTTTTAATTGTTTTCTTTTTTATGCAGTTAAATATGGGAAATGCAGTTGATTCTTATATATTGAGCTTGTATCTTAAGACATTGCTAAATTCACATATTAGCTCTAGCTGGTTTTTTTTGAAGGTCAATCATACTTTTCTACCTTGACAATCATGTCATCTGAATAAAGACATACTTACTTCATTTTTTATATGTATGTATTTTATTTGCTTGTCTTTTGCTATTGCACTGGCTAAGAGTTCTGATAAAATGTTGATAGAAGTAGTGAAAGTGGACGTCCTTGCCTTGCTTGTGGTTTTGGGAGAAAGCATTTAATATTTCACCATTAGGAATATGTCAACTACTGGCTACTTGTTCTTCATAGATGACTTTTTTTATTTTTTGTTTTCTAGATGGAGTCTCACTCTATCACCAGGCTGGAGTGCCGTGGTGCTGTCTCAGTTCACTTCAATCTCTGCCTCCCAGGTTCAAGCGATTCCCCTGCCTCAGCCTACTGAATAGCTGAGACCACAGGCGTGCACCACCACACCTGGGGAATTTTTTGTATTTTAGTAGAGACGGGGTTTCACCATGTTGTCCAGGATGGTCTTGATCTCCTGGACTCGTGATCCACCTCTCAAAGTGCTGGGATTACACGCATGAGCCACTGCACCTGGCCTGTAGATGACTTTTATCAAAATAAGGAAAACCCTACTATTCCTAGAGTGCTAAGAGCTTTTATCAATAAATGGATGTGAATTTTTGTAAAATAACTTTTCCTGTCAAGATGATCACATGTCTTTTCTCCTTCATTCTATTAGTATGATGAACTACATTAAATTTTTAATATTAAACCAAACTTACATTCTAGAGATAAGCTCTATTTGGTGTTATCCATTTCATGTGCTTTTGTATTTTATTTCCTAATATTTTGTTAAGAATGTTTTCTTCTATGTTCATGAGGTTCATTTGACTGTAATTCTATTTTTTTGTAATATATTTGTCAGATTTTCAAATCAGTGCTTTTCATAGCTTCTTTTTTGAAATTTTGGCAACTGGTTGAATTACACTTTAACATATAGAGATCAGTTAAGGAACAAATAAGACAAGAAAAAAATGAGAAAGGGCATTCTGTAAGGGGAGAAGGAAAATCAGAGTTTATTGATTCAAGGAATCCAAAAGACAACAGTCTTTCATATTGAATACTGCTGACAGTTCAATAAAATGTGAAGAGAGAAGTGACAATGAATTTGGCAACATGGAGGTAATCGGTGACACTAATATGAAACTTGGGGGTAGAGATGGGGTAGAATGAAGGTAGATTAGAGTAGACTGAAGAGAGAACTGGAAATAAGGAAAATAAGGGGGCTAGTATAGTCAATTTACTGTAGTATTTCTTTTCTGTGAAGAGTAGCAGATAAATAGGGCAGAAGCTGGAGAAGATCAGAAGTCAAGAAACAATGAAAAAGGAATATTTGTTTGGTTTCCAAGGCAGGTAAATAGGACAAAAGAGAAGGAGGAGAAATTAACCTAAAATATTTGTGATAGTGGAGACAACTATTGAATGGGGATCAGACCAGGATTCTGTTTCCAGCTTTAAAAATAACTAACTACATGAACTACCGCAGGTCATTTCCAGTTCCCTGAGCTTTTGTTTCCTTATGTGTAAATTGATGTCTTTCAGACTAGATATTTTAAAAGGTAGTATAAATATTCCTCAACTTCTGTGACTTCTCTGACAAGTCTCATAATCAAACCAGTCTTTAATGTGTCATTCTTGTGTCTTAAAATTTATGGTAATTTTGTTTTATTGACTGTGCCTGTTATTTGAGTAGCTTACTTGTATCATGTAAGCCGTATTAAAATGGAAGGCCAAGTGTACTTGATTACTCTACACAAGCAGCTATATTGAGAGTGAGAATCTCAGTTATGTGAAAACAAGTTATAAAGAAGATAAATCAAGCCATCATGAGAAAGTTCCAAGAAGAGAGAGTGAATAGAGAGCAAGGGGAATATCCTAAACAGAGGAAATGCAGTCACAGATGCTTTATTAGATACCCTACAGTCTCCACAACAAGTTAGAAGAGAAATACTAGGGGTTCTTTAAGGTTAATGACAATCATCCAATCACATCATGGTAGATGAAACACATTTGATTAACTATAATAAATAACTACAGCATATCAAATTATTTTGCTTAAGACAAATGTGTTGGATTCAGCATTTTACTAAATCCATGAATTGATATTTAAGTAATTAAACTTTTTTCTTCCAAAAAAAGTGATTAATTGTGTTGATGATATAGTGTCAAGTCAACAGGATAAGTTAATTTGCAGAGGAAAAAAAATTAAATTGAGTTTCCTGCTAAGAATATTTACATTTAAATGCATTCTGAAATCCCATCACCATGGATGGGTTGAGTTTCTAAAAATTACTAGACACTGGGAAAAAAAAAAAAACCTAAAGAAAGAAAGAGAAAATGATACCTGCACTTAAGTAGCCGTTAGTTGAACTGAACATATTGAATAACATAACTTCATGTCTGGTTTGGGAAACACTAGAAAATTACTAGTTATGCAGAAGAAATGGAATATTACAGAGCAAGGGTAGTCAGAGAAGGCTTATAGAGGATGTGTTAAAAGTAGAATTGAGAATTTGGTTTCAATTGACAAAATCCAATATGAATATATTATGCATAAACTAGAATTTGTAGAAGACACAAGTGATCAAAAGGACAATGGAGATGACAAAATTGACAGGTACACAAATATCTTTAGAACCCTTTCCCTTCTTGTTCTCATCTCTATTTCCATTGATTTCTCAGCTTAAGGTCTTTCAATTCATCTCCAGTGGAGGATCAGAGGAGTCATTGACATAATCTTTTCAGCAGGTAAAGTAGGGTGGAACAAAGGTAGACAGAGTACATTGAAAATAGAAAATCACAAAAGGGTGCACCAAACCAACAAAAGTGTGTGAAGAGGCAAGAAAGCATACCTCAAATTTCATTACATGGCAGAACCCCCTTCCTTCACCATCCAGCTATCTGAAGGAGAAACTGAATGATAGAACCCACACTTAAAAAACAGAAAAGAAGAAGTCATTAAATACAACACAGAAGGCACAGTTAGTGAGATAGAAAAAAATACCAATTTTAATGTATATTTACAGTAGCCAAGGTCAAAAGAAAGATCACCAAATATAGGTCTAGTTATAAGAAGCATCAAAAAAAATGCAGAAAAGTTCAGGGATAAAATAGTCTTTTATAGCAGATTGGAGGCAATTAAAGTCAAATTGAAAAGAGATTAAGAAATAAGTGAATTAAGAGAAAATGGAACTTCATCTTCCAGCAATGATGGAACAATTCGTACCTGACCAGCCCTACCATCATTAAACAGTGGTGTGCTGGTAATGTTTAACAATCAGTTCTTCAATTAAAAAAAAAAGTCTTGATTTGTAACATTTGCCTTTTTTCATGATATACATATTCCCCGTTGGGTTGATTTCGACCTACCAATGATTTAAAAACTGTCTGGCAATATTCCTAAAATTTTTAAAGTTGCTTCTCACAAGCTGAAATGAGTTGGCTCCAGCACATCATAAATTGCTACAAAACTAAGGAAAATATTAAAAGAAATTATTTTTAGCCCTTGGAAAAAAGGGAAGCTCACAAGGTGAGAACCATGTGTACCACCTACTACCTCACCCTGCTTTCCACCTGTGGACAATTTCCAAAACAAGTGGAGCTGGAGCTGGTGTCCAGTATATACAGCACTCTGCCTGAGCTAAGTTACACATCAATTTGGAGATGCAGAAGAGGATGGAATCTGAAGGGCACCATAGTCAATAGGAGGTACCTGTGCAGAAGGGAGATCTAGAACCTAATGTGGGCCTCCCCACCCATGAGTCCTTGGCTAAGGGCTGAACTGCTATTGTGCAAGAAAAGACTACAGGAGTCTTATAAGAAAGTAATTGCTATGGGGCTGAGAGCAGAACAGGTATCTTAGAAGTCAAGCAGAAGTAGGAGACTAATATTAGAGTTCTAGACCAGCCAGATCTAGACTGACTTGGCATTCTGTTAACACCTCATTAGTACTCAGCAGACAGCTGACACTTCAGAAAGGACATACACTAGCCATTAGCCATAAGGAATGATGTCTTTCAAATGCTAAAAGAAAAAGATAAAAAACAATAATCAGCCCAGAATTCTGTATCCAGCCAGCAAATATTTCCTTTCAAGATGGGAATAAAACGAAGACATTTTATTTTAAACGAAACTCTGAGATAATCTGTTGCCTACAGACTAGCATTCAAGAAATGCTAAAGAATAGTCTACAGATTAAATGGAAGTGATACTAGATGAGAACCCATATCTATAGAAAAATGAAAAAATGAAAAAAGTATGTGAGTAAATGTGAGAAAATTTTCTTTTCTTAATTTTTTTAAACAACTTACTGATTAAAGCAAAAAGCAACAATTTTATAAGGTGTAGCTCTAACACACATACAACTAAAATATTAGGGCAAGGGGTGTATATTCATTCTAACAACTTCTATTTAATATCCTTCTAGGGGCTGAAGCAGTAACATGCAAGAAAAAATTAAAAGGAGTAAATATTGGAAGAAAAAGGAGTAAATCTGTTTTTATTTGTAGACAGCATGACTAGTTACATGGGAAATCATAAGAACTCTACACATAAAAATACCTAGACTCAATAAATAAAATTTGCATGGTCACAGGATACAAGGTCAATGAACAAAAATTAATTTCATTTCTATGTACTAGAAAAAACAACTGGAAATTAAAAATTTCAAAAGACAGTATGTGTAATAGCATCATAAAATATGAAATTCTTTTTTTCCCATAAGCTATTGGGGTACAAGTGGTATTTGGTTTCATTAGTAAGTTCTTTAGTGGTGATTTGTGAGATTTTGGTGCACCCATCACCTGAGTTGCATACACTACACCACATTTGTAGTCTTTTATCCCTTGCCCCTCTCCCACTCTTCCCCTCATGTCCCCAAAGTCTAGTCCATCATTCTTATGCCTTTGTGTCCTCATAGCTTAGCTCCCACATATCAGTGAAAATGTACAATGTTTGGTTTTCCATTCCTGAGTTACTTCACTTAGAATAATAGTCTCCAACCTCATACAGGTCACTGCAAATGCTGTTAATTCATTCCTTTTTATGGCTGAGTAGTATTCCTTCATATATATATATATGTTTTGTAGTTTTCCTTTTAGAGGTCTTTTGACTCCCTGGTTAGGTATAATCTAAGTTATTGTTTGTTTGTTTGTTTGTTTATTTTTCAGCTATTGTAAAAGGGGTTGAGTTCTTGATGTGATTCTCTGCTTGGTTGCTGTTGGTGTATAGAAAAGCTACTGATTTGTGTTCGTCAGTCTTGTATCTGGAAACTTTACTGAATTCTTTTATCAGTTCTATGAGCTTTCTGGAGAAGTCTTTAGGGTTTTCAAGGTAAATGATCACATTGTCAGCCAACAGTAAGAGTCTGAATTTCTCTTTAACAATTTGGATGCCCTTTATTTTCTTCTCTTGTCTGATTGCTCTGGCTAGGACTTCCAGTACGATGTTGAAGACGAGTAGTGAGAGCGGGCATCCCTGTCTTGTTCCAGTTCTTAGAGGGAATGCTTTCAACTTTTCCCCATTCAGTATTATGTTGGCTGTGGGTTTGTCATAGATGGTTTTTATTACATTAAGGTATGTCCCTTGTGTGCCGATTTCGCTAAGAGGAAGAGATGCTGGATTTTGTCAAATGCTTTTTCTGCATCTATTGAGATGATCATATAATTTTTTGTTTTTAATTCTGTTTATGTGGTGTATCATATTCATTAACTTGTGTATGTTAAACCATCACTGAAACCCACCTTATCATGGTGGATTATCTTTTTGATATGTTATTGGATTCGGTTAGCTAGTATTTTGTTAAGGTTTTGCAACTAATTTATGAGAGATTTTGGTGTACAATTTTCTTTTTCGGTTATGTCCTGTCCTAGTTTGGTATTAGGGCAATATTGGCTTCATGGACCAATTTAGGGAGAGTTCCTTCCTTCTCAGGGTTTTGGAATAGTGTCAAAAGGATTGGTATCAATTCTTCCTTGAATGTCTAGTAAAATTCTGCTGTGAATTCGTCTGGTCCTTGACTTTTATTTGTTGGTAATTTGTTTTTGTTTTTGTTTTTTGAGACAGAATCTCCCTCTGTCACCCAGGCTGGAGTGCAGTGGCGTGATCTTGGCTCACTGCAAGCTCCGCCTCCCTGGTGCGTGCCATTCTCCTGCCTCAGCCTCCCAAGTAGCTTGGACTACAGGCACCCGCCACTGCACCTGGCTAATTTTTTGTATTTTTTAGTAGAGACGGGGTTTCACCATGGTCTCAATCTCCTGACCTTGTGATCTGCCCGCCTCAGCCTCCCAAAGTGCTGGGATTGCAGGCATGAGCCACCATGCCCAGCCATTTGTTGGTAATTTTTAAATTACCATTTCAATGTCACTGCTTGTTACTGGTCTATTCAGGATATCTAATTCTTCCTGATTTAAGCTAGGAGGGTTGTATTTTTCCAGGAATTTATCCACTTCTTCTAGGTTTTCTAGTTTATGTGCATAAGGTGTTCACAGTAGCCTTGAATGATCTTTCGTGTTTCAGAGGTGTCAGTTGTAATATCTCCTGTTTCGTTTCTTAGTGAGGTTATTTGGATTTTCTCTCTTCTTTTCTTGCTTAATCTTGCAAATGGTCTATCAATTTTATTTATCTTTCCAAGGAATCAGCTTTTGGTTTCATTTATCTTTTGTATTTTTTTGTTTGTTTTAATTTCACTTAGTTCTGCTCTGATCTTGGTTATTCCCTTTCTTCCACTGGGTTTGAGTTTAGTTTGTTCTTGTTTCTCTAATTCCTTGAGGTGCGACCTTAGCATGTCAGTTTGCACTCTTTCAGACTTTTTGATGTAGGTGTTCAGGGCTATGAACTTTCCTCTTAGCACCGCCTTTGCTGTATCCCAGAGGTTTGGATATGTTGTGTCATTATTGTCATTAAGTTCGAATAATTTTTAAATTTCCATCTTCATTTTATTTTTGACCCAATGTTCATTCATAAGCAGGTTATTTAATGTCAATGTATTTGTGTAGTTTTGAAGGTTCCTACTGGAGTTGATTTCCAGTTTTTTTCCACTGTGCTCTGAGATAGTGCTTGCTATAATTTCAATTTTCTTAAATTTATTAAGGCTTGTTTTGTGATTTATCATATGATCTATCTTGGAGAAAGTTCCATGTGCTGTTGAATAGAGTATGTATTATGTGATTGTTTGATGAAATGTTTGGTATATATCTGTTAAGTCCGTTTGTTCCAGGATATAGTTTAAATCCATTTTTTCTTTGTTGACTTTCTGTCTTGATGACCTGTCTAGTGCTATCAGTGGATTATTAAAGTCCCCTGCTAGTATTGTGTTGCTCTCTATCTCATTTCTTAGGTCCATTAGCAATTGTTTTATAAACTTGGGAGCTCCAGTGTTAGGTGCATATATGTTTAGGACTGTAACATTTTCCTATTAGACAAGGCCTTTTATTAGTATATAATATCACTTTTTATCTCTTTTAACTGCTGTTGCTTTAAAATATGTTTTGTCTGATATAAGAATAGTTACTCCTGTTCGCTTTTGGTGTCCCTTTGCATGAAACGTCTTTTTTTATGTGTGTTCTTATGTGTTAGGTGAGTCTCCTGAAGGCAGCAGGTAGTTGGCTGGTGAGTTCTTATCCATTCTGTGGTTCTGTAAGAGAGAGCATTTAGGCCATTTACATTCAATGTTAGTATTGAAATGTGAGGTACCATTAGATTCACCATGTTCTTTGTTGCCTGTGTACTTTGATTTTTTTGTTTTCTGTTTTTGCTTTTTAACTTGTATTTTTATTTTATAAGTCCTGTGTGATATGCTTTAAAGAGGTTCTGTTGTGATGTATTTCCAGGATTTGTTTCGAGCTATAGAGTTCCTTTTAACAGTTCTTATAGTGGTGGTTGGTAATGGCGAATTCTCTCAGCATTTCTTTGTCTGAAAAATACTGTATCTTTCCTTCATAATGCTTAGTTTTGCTGGATACAAAATTCTTGGCTGATAACTGTTTTGTTTGAGGAAGGTGAAGATAAGTCACCAATCCCTTCTGGCTTGTAGGGTTTCTGCTGAGAAATCTGCTGGTAATCTGATAGGTTTTACTCGTCTGTCTCACAGCTCTTAAGATTCTTTCCTTTGTCTTAACTTTGGATAACCTGATGACAATGTGTGTAGGCGATGATCTTTTTGCAATGAATTTCCCAGGTGTTCTTTGTGTTTCTTGTATTTGGATGTCTAGGTCTCTAGTAAGGCCGGGGAAGCTTTCATTGATTATTCCCCCAAATAAGCTTTCCAAACTCAGAATTCTCTTCCTCCTCAGGAACACTGATTATTCTTAGGTTTGGGCATTTAACATAGTCCCAGACTTCTTGGAGGCTTTGCTCATATTTTCTTATTCTTTTTTCTTTGTCTTTGTTGGGTTGGGTTAATTTGAAGACCTGTCTTCGAGCTCTGAATTTCTTTCTTCTACCTTTGCAATTCTATCGCTGAGACTTTTGGGAGCATTTCACATTTCTAAAAGTGCGTCCAGAGTTTCCTGAATTTTTTATTGTTTTTTCCTTAAGCTATCTATTTTCTTTAATATTTCTCCCTTCACTTCTTGTATCATTATTTGGATTTCCTAGTACTGGGCTTCGCCTTTCTCCAGTGTCTCCCTGATTAGCTTAATAACTAACCTCCTGAATTCTTTTTCAGGTAAATCAGGGATTTTTTTCTTGGTTTGGATCCATTGCTGGTAAATTAGTGTTATTTTTCGAGAATCATATTACCAGGTATGGTATTGTCATATTATCAGGGATGGTTTTGTCATATTACCAGGGATGGTTTTCTGGTTCCTTCTCGTTTGCGTAGGTTCTGTCAGAGGGAAGGTCTAGGGCTGAAGGCTATTGTTCAGATTCTTTTGCCTCACAGTACGTTCCCTTGATGTAGTACTCTCCCGCTTTTTCTATGGACGTGGCTTCCTGGGAGCTGAACAGTGATTTTTGTCTCTCCTCTGGGTCTAGCCACCAGCGAGTTCACCCAGCTCTAGGCTGGTCCTGTGATGTGAATCATCTATGGTCTCTCAGCAGTGAATACCAGCACCTGTTCTGGTGGAGGTGGTGAGGGGTGCAATGGACTCCATGAGGGTCCTTAGCTTTGGTGGTTTAATGTTCTATTTTTGCGCAGGTTGGCCTCCTGCCAGGAGATGGCACTTTCCAGAGAGCATCAGTTGTAGTAATATGGAAAGGGACTGGCAGTGGGCCGGGCCCTAGAACTCCCAAGATTATATGTCTTTTGTCTTCTACTACCAGGATGGGTAGGGAAGACCATTAGGTAGGGGCAGGGCTAGGCGTATCTGATCTCAGATTCTCCTTGGGTGGGTCTTGCTGTAGCTGTTATGGGTGATGGGGGTGAGATGCCCAGGTCACTGCAGTTGTGTGCCTAGGAGCATTATGGCTGCCTCTGCTGAGTCATGCAGGTTGTCAGGGAAGTGGGGGAAAGCCGGCAGTCACAGGCCTCACCCAGCTCCTATGCAAAGTGAAGGGTCAATATCACTCCAACCAAACCCTACCCCAGCAGCCCTAAATCTGTTTCCAGGTGGAGGGTGAAACAGGCTTAAAAACTTACCCCAGGCTACCGGTCTCCCAGCTGCAAAAGAAAAGAGCCGCGTTCTTCCCATCCGCCTGTGGAGTCTGCACAGCTGATTTTCATTCCTGCCCTACCCGCGCCCCCCACCCCCCGACCCCACCCCCGCCTCCGCCCCATCCCCGAGTCCTAGCCAGGCAATTTCTCAACAGGTTCAAATTGTTACAACTAGCGATTTCCTTCTCCCCGTGGAGTTTTACCCCATGCTCCTCTTGCCGCACTCCCGATGGATCCCTGTGGTGCCAGGTAGGAATAGGGTACTTGGGGACCAAGAGAGCTCCCAGGGCCTTTCTGCTGCCTCCCCTACCCCTGTCTTTTGTTCGGCTCTCTAAATTGACTCAGCTGCAGGTAAAGTCGAAAACTTCTCCCACAAACAGACCTTCAGTGTCTCCAGTTGGGGTGTGTGTTCAGGAGAGGAGGGTCTCCCTTTCCCACTTCCGCAGTTGGGGCACTCACAGTATTTGAGGTATCTCCCAGTTCCTGCAGGAGCAGTCCACTTCCTTCAGAGGGTCTGTGGTTCCTTTCCCAATTGCCGGTTTGTTCTTATAGTCAATCTGGGGCTAAAGTTCACAATGCAAACCTCCGCGTGGTGTTCTCTGGCTGGTGTTCTCCGCCTGGTGTTCTCCGCGTGGTGTTCTGTCTGGAGTTGCAATCTAGTCCTGTCTCTAAAAAATGAAATTCTTAGGAATACATTTAATAACAGATGTACAAAATCTTGATTCTGAAAATTACAGAATTTAAAAAAATCAAAGAAAATTTAAATAGAGATTTATTTATACTACATTCATTGACTAGACGACTCAATAATAAGATGTCTACTGTTTCCAAATTGATTGGTAGATTCAATTCCAGTCCAAGTCCTGTTAGGCATTTTGGCAGAAAATAGCAAGCTGATTTGAAAATTTATATGGAAACTGGACCAGAATAGACTAGATAATATCGAGAAAAAAAAAAAGAACAAAATTAGAGAACATATACTATCTAATTCTGAAACTTACTGTAAAACTACAGTATTCAAAATAGAATAGTACCAGCATGGAACATCAGTAGAACCTATAGCACACATGCACATACACACACATACACACAGACACACACACATATCAATTGATTTTTGACAAAGTTACCAAGGGAAAAGCCAGTGTTTTCAACAGATGATGTTGGAATAAATGCAAACAAATAGAGCCAAATAGGGAAAAAGTGAAACTCAACTCCTACCTTTCAATAAATATTAAATTAAAATTGAAACAGATCATAGACATAAAAATAGATTATTTCTAGAAGAAAATATATGAGCAAATCTTCACATTGTGGGGCAGGTAAAGATTTCTTAGATAGGATACTTAAAATCACCAACCAGAAAAGAAAAAAAAAACATTAAATTGGACTGCATCAAAATTTAAAACTGTTTTTCCAAAGATACTGCAAAGAAATGAAAAGTTAATGTACAACATCATGACTGTAGTTAACAATAATAGATGGCACACTTGAAATTTGCTAAGAGGGTAGAACTTAAGTGTCCTCTCTTCAATTAAAAAAAAAGATATAAAGAAAATGGTAACTATGTGAGATGATGAACATGTGAATTAGTTTGATTGTGATAATCATTTCACAAAGTTTACAATTTTCAAAACGTCAAGGTGTACACCTTAAATATGTACAATTTTTATCTGTCAGTTATGCCTCAATAAGGCTTGAAAAAAGAGATGAAAAAGTAAGCCATAGACTGGGAGAAAATATTTGCAATACAAATATCTACCAAAAACTATGTGTCACAACATATTAAAGAAAATTCTTCTAACTCAATAGTAAGATAAGCAAGCCAATTTATAAAAATGGGAGAAAAAAATTACCAGGCACTTCTCAATAGAAGATATGCAAATGACCAGTAAGCACACGAAGAGAGGCTCAACATCACTGGTCACCAGGGAAATGCAAATTAAGAGCCCAGCGAAATACTGTGTCATTTGAATGGAGAAAATTAACAACTGATAATGCTAAATGTAACATGGTTGTGGAACAATCGGGACTTACATACATTACTGTTTGGAGTATAAAGTGGCACAGCCACTTTGAAAACCAACTTAGCAACTTCTTAAAAAGTTAAACATATACAAAATATATGACCCAGTAATTCTATTCTTAAGTATTTTTCCAAGAGAAAAAAATATATATTGTATGTATATATATGTCCATGGAAACTATTTTAGATGACTGTTTATAACAGCTTTGTTGACAATTGCCAAAAAGCAGAAAAACCTCAAATGTCCATCAAAGGTGAAAGCATAAATACATTGTATATATTTATACAAAAAAAGATTCTATGCATTCATACAATAAAATGCTTCTCAGCAACAAAAAGAATGAATTACTGTGACATTCAGCCTGGAAGATTTTTTTTTTTAATTATGCTGGACGAAAGAAACTAGACTTGAAAAGTACATACTGAATAATTTCAATTATATGAAGTTCTAGAACATGTAACACAAATCTAAAATGATAGGATCAGATCAGGTGTTTATTTGAGCAGGGGCTGGAGGGAATCCATTGTAAATGAACATGAAAGTTTTCTCTGGAGTGATGGAAATATTCTGTTTGATTGGGGTGGTGGTTGCCAGGGTACATAGATTACAAAACCTCATCAAATGTTATGCTCAAAATTGTACATTCATTTTATGTAAATTATGCCCCAATTAAGTTGATAATTAAGTTGATTTTTTTAAAGGGAACTGTAGTAAGTAGTAAGCATAGCAATGCTATTTCTTAAGTATCATGTACGGGTCAGACACAGGGCCGAGTGTTTGTTTTTATCACCACTCAATTCTTAGAGCATCCTTCAAGAGAGGCATTATTTTGAAAACTGAGATTGAGAGTGGTGAAGTAACTTACCCAAGGTCACACAGGAGGAAGCTGGCCTATAACACAGCACCGGGGAAGGACTGCATGAAGAGGCAGAAACTGAAGTTACTAGAGAGGGGCTTAGAGGGAAAAATTAAAATGTGTTTGTAGAGGCAAGTAAATGTGAAGAAAGAGATCCAAGTAGCTATGGGGACTTTATGTTTGATTTGCTTGGTCTTCTTGATGGAGGAGATGGTGAGACCACCTGTTAGAGGAGGGCTGGAGCGTGAGGGGAAATCTGGAATGGCCCAAACAGAAATAATAAAGAATTGTGGGGCAGCAAGAAGGACCCTCTCTGGGGTGGGAAAAAATTAAGCATGAAGTGGACAATGTCTGTACAACTCTGCCATGTTTTCTGGCAGGTTCTGCTCACTACGAACAGCAGTGATGAGAATAATGCGGGGGCACACCCTAGGTGCCAGTGTGGGAATCTGCCCCAGGCAGGCATGACCCAAAGGCCTCTGGGAGTGGGTTAGTAAAGCTTTCCTAGTTGAAGTAAAAAAAAATCTAGTATCTTATCTGTCCCAGCTGAGGAGAAAATTGGCAATCCTCTCTCTCTTTTTTAATTATCATATTTGACTTACTATGGTTCTGTCAGACTACTAAATTGGAAATGGAATAAAATATAGTAGAGTAGAAATTTTGGCTGAGCCAATTAAAATATTCCATAGGGAGTCTTTCTTGTCCAAGCAACATTATGAACCTCTGAATAAATTGGGCCTGGGCCCTGGTTTGTTATTTTTAATTTGGACTAATGGAGTGGATATAAAAGACTGAAAAGTGGAGCATACTCAGTCACTCGCATCCCGATCAAACTCTAGTGTGTCAAAAATTGACAATACCTTCACCATCTCGATTTCCCTTATTACTGCCAGTATGTGACCCGCACCCATCCTTCCCAGACTTGAAACCAGAGAGGTATTTATTAATGTATTTTTAATAACTTGTATCGCATATATTTAAGGTATACAGCATGTTACAAGATACATATATATATAGTAAAATGGCTACAACAGTGGAATAAATTAACATCATTATCTCACATTATTACTCATTTTACCCCCCATGGCAAGAGCAGCTATAGTTTACCATGGAGGTATTTCGACCTCGGAACTATGCACCTTCACCCCTTGGTGGCCATCCCTTTCTCCCATTTCTCTGTGAAGACCTGACACCACACATAGGTAATAGGTGCTACATACAGGAATGTTTCTATAGTCAAATATGTTTGGGGAACATTGTGTTAAAGTCTTTGCTGCAGAACCTCCCAGAGATTTTAATGTGCTCCTGTGCACCATGAATTTCTAAGGGTGAGATAAAAGGTTTGATCATGGAACCCCTGTGATTGCAGCATTACCTGAAATTCACCCTGAGAAACATTGGCCTAAATTGTAGTAACTGCCCCCAGCCATCCTGTCTGCCTTAGTCTCTCTTGTTCCAATCCATCTTGAGTACCACTGTGGGGAATTATCTCAAACCTCATTTTCCTTGAGCTAGTCCTCAGCTGTAGAAGTTTTGGTGACTGCACAGACTACCTATTATGCCACATCTAATCCCTTCCTCTAGCCCCCGCATTGTGACCTGCAAAGCTCCCCTTAATCAAAAATGAGAAACCTGCTCTACCTTACCACCACCAGCAGCAGCAGCAGCCACACAACTAGTAAAGATGACAGCCACACAACTTTCCTTGCTATCAGTGGCAAAGAAATTACTGTTTCCAGAATGCATGCAGCTTCAGAGGTTCCATGTTAAGAGGACTCAACATGGATAAACACAAAGGACAAGAGAAAAAAGCCTGCATGATCCCCTACTTTTGGAGGAAGAAGAAAACTAAAAATCAGGTATATCCAAAGATTGTTGTCCTGATTCTAAATTCTGTGGATTATACAGAAGCTAGCAGGTAAGAAATGGGTCAGAGTTGGGACTGATGGGAATCACTTGTCAAAATCTTCTGAACTGGCTTTGGTTTGCAAACAGCCAAGAGAAGACTTTCTCTCCTTAACCATGTTACTTTATTCAAGAGTAAAACCGTTACCCTCCTACGTTGGATAACTAAAGCTAGGTACGTTTCCACAGTTGAGTCTTGGGGGCACCACTAGTAGGCTAATGTGGTCCCCTCAAAGAAAGGAAGACTTTTTAAAACTCCTTCACTCCCAAATATTTTGACTTAAAGTTATTTGAATATATCAGGTCAGAATGTAGTTTGGACCTCAATTATCTAGATAATCAAGTGTGTAGACAGGTTCTTGGTTTCAAGAGCGTAGACTGGAATAAAAAGAGTCTGTTTCTTTAAGCCTTTTACAAAGGCTTTCTAAAGTCCTCTCCTGTTTTGTTGAGTTGTTTTTTAAAGAGAGAAAGACATGTTGATGAATGAGTCGGGCTCTACAGGATCCCAGGAGAGGAAGGAGGGGCTTGCGGGAGAGGGAGGGGTGAGCGGCTTTTTCTTCTGCTTCTCAGAGGTTCCAAAGCCTCCATTCCTTCCTGATTACTCTCCAAGATGTTGCACTTACTGTCTGAATTGACTTCATGCCAAGAAAACCCTTCTTTTAAGCCTTGGATAGTTATAAGCTGTGGGATAAAAAGTAAACAAGAACGGAAAAGGGTGAAGGGTAGGGAGGGAAACAAAAAAGAAAGCTGAGGAAATGAGTATATTTGCAAGCTGGGGGATTTCTGCATCCTCTGGTCTGCTAGGCTCCATTGAAACAAATAAAAGGGATAACACTAATACAAAATGTCCAGTCCAGAAAGGAATTTGCTTTTAGAAGGGAGGTGTCCAAGTAGTCTTTCTGCCTCTGTTCTAAAAAATAGCAGGTCCTTAATAAGAGGACAAGTGAGTGGATGTTTCCTGAAAATCAACTGGAGACTGGAGCAGCCATAATACAGCTTTTGAGGGGCTTGTGGTTGCCATGACTCTGTGTAATCAGAGCTGTTAAATCTCTCATTCATGCTAGGAGAGTGGACAATGGAGCAATACTATCTGATCCAAATGGCAGACTTCAGTGAGCAACAAGTACCCAGCAAAACAGGGAAACAAACAAGAATGTGTTTGGTAGACTGATTAATAATATTTGCTATTTTTAAAAAGATAAAATCAGCAGGGGAAACTGGCTGGAACAGGTTGGGCTCTGTTCCAGTCACCCCTCCCCCTCACAATAACAGGATGTCCTTCAAGCTTTAGCCAGGTGTGTCATGTGACCCCAAGGTATGTAACCCGGGGCAGGCTACCTTTTGAGGGCCCCTCATCTGTGGTGCAAGTGAGGCATGTGCAGATGAGACTCTATCCACCCCAGGAAGCTTTCTGAACCTTGGGGGACTGGCTCACAATGAATCCTGGGCTTCTGTTGCCCTTGTTGCCTATCTGTAAGTGAAAATCCACCTCATCTACTTACTGCATATGAGTGTGCTCTGTCTCACTGGACTCAGAAAACTTGGTAATCAGTGCACAGTGAAGCTGCTTTACAGAAACTAGAATAGAGTTTCTTACACTTGTGCTAGAGTTCAGTGTGCTCTGGAACAGTTAGCATTGCTACAAAAATACCATGTAACAAACCAGCTCAAAACTCAGTGATTTAAAACATCAGTGACCAATAGGTCCATCAGGTTTTGTCTCATCTAGGCTGGACTCAGCTAAGAAGCTCTGCTTCAGGTTAGGGTGGGTGGAACAGCTCTACTTCTTAGAATAGGACTGAGAGACAGCCAGGTGGCACTGCTACACTTTTCTCTGGTTTGGACCATCAATCTAGCTCAGGGAAGAGATATGAGTTGATTCAAGGCTACCCAGAGAACTGTACTGCAGCTTCCTATACTGAATATTCTACTCTTGGCACTGACAGACATGGAAGAGAGGGCGTGCCTCAGTGTACAAGCACAGTTCAAGTCCTTGCTAGAATTGTCTCTATTAACATCTCATTGGAAAAAGCAAGTCAAAGTGCCAAGCCCAAATTCAAGAGATAGGACAGTACACTTCACCTTTTGAGAGACAAACTGTCAAGTTACATGACAAAGGCTGTAGATATAGAAAGGAGTGAAGAATAGGGGTGAATAGTTCCACCTATCATAATGGACCATTATCTCTTCAATTTTTATGGCCCCTAAAGGTCTTCTCTAGACATCACTGGTTCTTCAACAGTTAGTACCCAGATAGCGCGAAGGTATCCCTTAGGGGCTTAGTTTCCTTATCTGTGAAATAAGAATGATATTTTCTCTGCCTATCTCATAGAGTTGGTGTAGATGCCAAGTGAGATAATGGACAAGAAAATCCTTAGATAGTGATAAAGTATTATACAGAGCAAGTTATTATTACAGTTATTACCGGAGAACCATACTCTTGTACATACTGGACTTGTGAACCATAAGTTCCCTGTTGCAACTGTCCAACTCTGCCATTGTAGCACAAAAGCAGCTATGGACTATATGTAGATATGGGCATGGCTATGTTCTATTACAACTTTTTACTATACACACACGAAAAAAGGCGGCTGGCCCAAGGCTGCCTTTTTATGCCATAGTTTGCCAACCATGGTATATATCCTTGAATTTCAGGAAATGGATATTAAGATGGCTTTTTATCTATCTAAGATGCTTGAGTAAAGATGTTTTTAGGATTCCCTACCTCCCTCATTAACTCATCCTAACAACCATCACCATTAAAAATTTATCATATTGTAAAGTTCCTCACTCTGCACTGAAGTCCATGTTCCTTTGTTTTGCATGGGGAATAGTTTGTTACATACCAGATAACTTGTGCATTATAAGTACTTCATAAAGCTAAGGTTATTTGAGGATTGCCCAGATTTGAGAAGAGAAAGAAAACTTTTGCCATTTCCCCTGGGCCACTGGAAAGTCACTGACTTCCTCCTTTCACATTATAAGCTCCTGTGCAATCCTATTTTGCAGAGACAGCAGGAAAAACAAAAATATGGGAGTTGGGACATATTTTACAGCCCCTGTTAAAGGAGTGGTCCCTTCATTTCTCCTGAAGAAAGAGCTCCTGCCACTGAGAACCTTCTACAACCCTCTTTGCTGTTTTCAGAATTGTCTTTGAATTTTCATTCCCTGTCAGCCAGAGCAGTTGACAGTGACAGCTGAGCTGCTCTCCATTATGATCAGGTAGAAACCTAGCTCGCCAGCACTCTTGGGAGACAAAGGTAGGGGAAGTTCTCTTACTTCTATGCTCCGGGAGATCAGTAGCACCTTGAAGGTGAAAACAAAATGAAAAATAAGCTGGGGGAAAATCAAGAATAGTCACACAACCCCATAATTTTTACCTGAGCTCTTCATTAGGCATTCTGAAAAATCTACTTCGGAAGCAAAAACAGCTGTTGAAAGGATGACAGAGGCTGGCGCAACTGATTTGTTTCACTAAAAGCCTAACACGCAGAATTTTCCATTGGAATCAGGCTGAGTCAGGATCCCTAAACAGACCTACTGTGAAATATTTCACTGTCTTCAAATGGTCTTCTCCATCTGAAATGAAGGTTTCAATAATAAGTAAATAACCTGCAACTGCCTAGCAAGTCAATGCAGGTAATTAGGACATTTGGGGTTATGAAGCTCATATCTCCCCACTTGGTTCATAGTTTAGAATACAGGCGGAACCCTGTATTGATTTTGTGCCATCTCATCCACAGAGCTGGAAGGGCTCTCAGGGTACATTAAACTCAATGCAGACAACATGGGTACAACCTTTGCCGTAACCTGGAGCCTTTTAAGGTCTGAGCTCCATTTAAAGTTGGCAGATACCCAGTTTTAAGACATTGCTCTGAGAAGCAATCCATTGTAGTGCAGACCAGTTTCAAAGAGTTCATGTTCGAAGGGAAGAGTTCAGCTCTGAATGTAGATGTGCTGAGGAACTGCCTCCCAGAAAGCCAGAGTGCTGGGTGGAGCATTCACTTTGCCAGGATCCTACCACTGACAACACACATCTCCCAGATGACTGAACCAGTCTGACTAACTCATGCTCTGGCTTTGCAAGGTATCTCCTATCCATCCTTCTCTCCCTATCCATCATTCTCTCTTCTCCTCCTCCTATTCATGACTTTCTAAATAATTGCTGCCTCCCTGCCACTATCTACTCTCTTCCTACAAATTCACCTCACACACTGGGCCCTCCTTAATCTTCCTATAGCTTGACTTTAGTTTTCAAAGTCCTATTTTTTACACTGATATCTTTTACTGACCTACGTGAACCCTATGTTCCAGCAAATGGGGTTCCTCACTATTCCCCAAACTCATCTCACCCTTTCCTACTGCCTTCTTTCTTAGTGCTGTTTTCTCAATCTGGAATGTCCTGCCCTGTATCTGCCCACTGAAGTATTTCAAAGCCTTATTTATATACTATTTATTCTAGAAAGGCAGTCAAAAATGGTACTCTGAAGTTCCTTAATCTCTAGATTCAAATTGTATTCCTTTCATGTTAATCATATTCTCCCTTGTATTTTAAAAAATTGTCTTTTCTGCCTTTATAGAATGGAAGCACCTTTATCTCTAACCTGTCTTCTTCCTCTCAAAATAGAATTCATAATACATGTTCAGTTAATATGTGTCACTGGATTAACTGGTCAAATGCAAGACTTGAGGCTTACCTTCCTAAGGATCTCAAACATAAGCAGAAAATATTATGGGGAGTGGGGAGGAAATGTATACACATATATATTTTCCTGCTTCTTATTAAAAATTAGAAGAGGCATTGTACAGTTGTTTCACTAGGTTGATTACCAGATTGTTAACTGAATCAGATCTCTGTAAGCCTAAGAGAAGTATGTTCAGTTTACTTTTCCCATAAAAGCAATCTTATAAAATTGGTTTCTGTTCTTAACTGAGGCCTAGTGTCCAACTTCTTTGTATGAATGATCAGAAGCATGCTATTTAATCAATTTTAAATGGTACACCTGTACACTATATTGTATAAAGCTTTCTACAGTGTATGTAAATCAATTGAACAAGGCAACATGGCAACCTATAAAATAAAATTTTATTTAATAAAGCCCATCATAAAGTTCTACTGTATGAAGTTTTCATCTCCTTTAAAATTTCTGATAAAATAGGCTGGGTGTGGTGGCTCACGCCTGTAATCCCAGCACTTTGGGAGGTCGAGGTGGGTGGATCACAAGATCAAGAGATCAAGACCAATCTGGTCAACATGGTAAAATCCCATCTCTGAAAAATACAGAAATTAGCTGAGGGTGGTGGTGCGCACCTGTAGTCCCAGCTACTCAGCTACTCGGGAGGCTGAGGCAGGAGAATGGCCTGAATCCAGGAGGCAGAGGTTGCAGTGAGCCGATATCGTACCACTGCACTCCAGCCTGGGTGACAGAGCAAGATTCCACCTCAAAAAAAAAAAAAAATTATGATAAAGTAAGCAGCAGGTAAAGATACTTCTTTGACAGGGTCATGATTTCAGAAAAATTTCTTTAAGGAAATTTTGTAAGACATCTTTGGAAAACTTTGCAGAGGATTAAAGACTACAGTGACCTTTAGATAAACTGATGCAAAAATATAGGCTTTGTTGCACTGATTTGCCCCTGACAGTTTCCCTACAG
The DNA here is from genome assembly GCF_009764315.1 of Trachypithecus francoisi. Taxonomy (NCBI): domain Eukaryota; kingdom Metazoa; phylum Chordata; class Mammalia; order Primates; family Cercopithecidae; genus Trachypithecus; species Trachypithecus francoisi. The sequence goes on along the minus strand of NW_022681453.1, from coordinate 70,429,340 downwards.
TGAGCATAGCTATTAGCCAGCAAGCTTAGATTTCCCTCAGCATGAAAGTGGAAAGTGTGCTGCCTTTTGAATAGTTGTCTCATCAGCACTAGTAATTCCCCCTGCTACCTGATAATAACATACTTGGTCAGGAACACTGCCCTGTCATTAAAATGAATCCATTCATTTATACCCTCATGATGGTGTCTTATTTTTCTCATTGAATAAAACATTTGGCCTAGGTTTCTTCCAATTTGATAGCCTGAAAGTCTATGATGCTCACAGCCATCTCCATGTAACCCCTCCACAATGCTATGCCTCAAGGCTGCACTTCATAACTGAGGGTAGTATGTCTCCATGTTATTGATCTACAACTGACTTATATAGTACTCAAGGCTTTCTCCACAGTTATCATGTCTATGTCAGAGGTGATTAATATTGGTTACACAAGAAAACTCATTGCCTAGGTACTCATCCCCACCCCAAAGCCAATTAAATTAGAAAATAAAAAGCAGCCTGTGGATCACTCAAAACTCAAACTGATATTTAAAAAAGCACCTGAGGGAATGCAGGAATCTTAGGTTTTAAACTCTACCTTGACAATAACATCCAGATATACAGCTTTGGGCAGACTACTTTCTCTCCTAAAAGTTTTAGTTTCCTCATATGTAATAGGAGAACAGTCTTTCCCATATCAAAAATGGTATGATTTTTCCACAAAGTACTAGCAAACAGGTCTCACCAATTTGCTAAAAGGATTATATACCATCACAAAGTGTGATTTATTCCTGCAATGCAAGGATGGTTCACACACAAATACGAATCAGTATAATATCCCACACAAACAGAATAAAGGAAGAAAAAAAGGAAAAAAACACATGAGCATCTCAATTGATGCAAATAAAAAGGGTTTTTACAAAACTCAACACCCCCTTTTATAGTAAAAACTGAAGAAAATTATCTCATTATAACAAAGAGCATATATGAAAAGTACATGCCAAATATCATGCTCAATGGTGAACAGATGAAAGCTTTTCCTCTAAGAACTGGAACAAGGCCAGAATTCCCACTTCCACCACTTCTATTCAACATTATACTGTCACTAAATTCCTGGAAGAAAGCTTCATGTCAGCAAGGCATTCAAGAAATCAAGGCCAAAACTCTAATTAAGAGAGAAAGGAAGAAGAGGCTCTATGGTAAAAGCAACTAACCAGAAATTTACATTCCAAATTGGAGGCATATCACGAGGGTTAGATTAGCAAGATGGTTAGTACCTCCTGTCAAGGCCTTACAAGTTGACTTTGGAGAGATTTTCATTTCTCCTTCACTCAGAACTAGGGATAAGTCTATGATGCCTGATGTGTTCATGTAACCCTGGATATGAAAAATAAAGAAATGCAGAAGCTGGAGAGCCAGACCTGAAATAACCTGCATCTTTGTCTTGGCCTTTGTTCTCCCTCAGTATCACAGGTCATCTTTGTCCTTCCACCTCAGATTTCCTGGTGCAAATCTTTCAGCTCAATCCCTGATTAAGGAAATGCAGTTGGGAGAAAAGGTAGAACTGAGCACCCACAGATGGAATGCACAATGGAAAAGTTTTCCACAACAAAGAATTACACGGAGAAGGCATTGGAAGACATGACCTGGACACACAGAAATATTTCTTTCATAAAAAGGATTTCACTGATTCTCTCTCCTTGCTTATTGCAGTAATGTTACTTCTCTAGTCTGTGTTAAACAGCCTAACGGTCCACTCTTAGTTGGCAATTTCTCTGACTCTGTCTAATTAATGCTTTCTAAGGATAGCCTTTTCAAGTGTAGCCAGTAAGGTAATAATAATAACATAGCAGTAATAATAATGGGTTTTTTGAGCACTAACTATAAGCCTTTTGTCATGTGAGCTATTATTACATATTATTAATAGCCTCATTTTAATGGTGACTAAACTGAGGCACAGAAGCAATAAATAATTTTCCCAAGGTTACACTTTTAGTAATATGGGATTCAAATTCAGACTTTTTAGAGTTCTTGCTCTAAACCACTGGATATACCAACTTATTCTCATTGATTTTCATCTACCTTTGATAAATTTGTAGTTTCTGAGGGTGATCTCTGATCTAGAATGACCTCTTTTTAAAGACCCATATATTTTCAAAAGATATGTGTGTGGGAAGCATAAATGTTAATTTTTCTTTTTTTTTTTTTTTTTTTTTTTGAGACGGAGTCTCGCTCTGCCCCGCCCAGGCTGGAGTGCAGTGGCCGGGTCTCAGCTCACTGCAAGCTCCGCCTCCTGGGTTTACGCCATTCTCCTGCCTCAGCCTCCCAAGCAGCTGGGACTACAGGCGCCCGCCACGTCGCCCGGCTAGTTTTTTGTATTTTTTAGTAGAGACGGGGTTTCACCATGTTAGCCAGGATGGTCTCGATCTCCTGACCTCGTGATCCGCCCGTCTCGGCCTCCCAAAGTGCTGGGATTACAGGCTTGAGCCACCGCGCCCGGCCTAATTTTTCAACACTGCTTTACAGTACATAGTACAGTTATAAAGTAGAACAATGACTGAATCTTGTCTATAGGTCCACATAACCATAGCAGAAGACCATGATTTACTTTCGTTTCCTTCCAACTCCCTTTTCTGTGTGGAGAAAAGTACATTTCAGCCATCTCCAGAGAGAAAACCATGTGTGCTGAACAAATAACAGGCTAGTCAAACTGTCTTCAGAGATTTTAAATACCAAGTTTTCTTGAATAACTGAAGCACACAGACATTGTGAAACCCATACCAATTCAGGGGAATTTCATTCCAATTACCATGCCCTGAAAAAAAAACTAAGATTATGCCATGATCCATCACGTATAAAGTTTACTGAGAGGTACTTGACTATACCTATATTAGATTTTCTTTAAATCTTACTCTCATTTATGTACTCTGATTAAAATATTATATCTTATTTGATACATATAGAAGAGAAACACAATCTGTTGTTTTGGTTTTGGTTTTTTAGTTACCTACATCTATCAGGAGTGTGGCAGAGAAAACCAGCAAAGGCATCATACTGTGTGGTTGTAGCTAGCTCTAACTGCTGGCTAAGAATTGAGAAAGAAAAATACAGAAATCATAAAGGAACAAGTAACTGTAAGAACTAAAGGTAGATTTAATAATGATTCAAAGGCCAGAAATGAAAAGTAGGCTTTCCTATAAAGAAGTTGATCAAGCAGTAAGTGTTTATCAAGTGCAGTTGCATTCTCCATAGTACATTAGGAGCTGAGAGTTACAGAGAAGACTACCTACTCCCTACTCAGGAAAAAATTTATATCTCTTAAACAGAACTGTCCAATAGAACTTTCTGCAATGATGAAAATATTCTGCATCTGTTCTGGCCAATATGTGAGATAAGAGTCACATGTAGCAATTTAAATTTAAATTTAAATTTAAACGAATTAAAATTAAATAAAATTAGAAACTCAGTTCCTTAGGCATGCATGCTAGCCACATTTCAAGTGCTTAGAGGCCACATGTGGCTCATGGCTACCATGTTAGATGTTAGACAGTACAAATATAGAACATTTCTCTCACCACAGAAAGTACTAATGAACAGCACTGCTCTAGATAATGTCAGAAAAGGAGGAAAGTGTAATGTCCTTATTTCTTTTAAATGTCAATTGTATGGGCTTCAGTAAATAAAACTTTAAGTTATTATGACAAAAAATGATAGGCAGGACTCTATTTAAGGAGGAATCTTATCAACTTAAGGCAAACTATATATACTTAACAACATACCTATAAACAGATGGATACTTGATCTTAAATTGGCTTTGAATTCATATATGATTATAACACTGGTAAGCAATGTCTTTAGCAATTCAGAGTAAAATGTTAGGCACAAAAAAGTTTCCAGTGGAGCAATTTTCTATGAGAAGAAGTTAAATCCATTAAATTCTTGACTTTCTAGTCAAAGACGATCAGTGTGGGTTGATGTAGCAGACTCTTAGGAAAAAAATGAAATGCAGGATAGCAGAGATACCATTGAGGTGAATTATATTGCTCCAGCAAATTTCATGCTGAGATTTATTTCGTCTTCTAGGTAATGCATAACAAAGAAAGTCAAGTGTGGGCTTGTATCAGTGGGACCATTTAAACTGATGCATTAGAAGACTAGCAGCAGCTTTCACCTCATTCTAGCTGTGGGCCTATTGATGTTCTCATTAAGAACTAATATTCTCAGTGATTTGAAACTCATCATAAATATTTAAGTGGTATTACTTCTAAAATAAGAGCTTCTTCCTTGCCCTTCGTTCATGAAAGAGCTTCAACCCATTTGTGACTATGTTTCTAACGATGAATGTAACAGGTGTACCCACAATGATATGCCCTCAATATTCATGTAGATCTGACACTTGCCCCATGAAAATGGAACATAGTAATTGTGCAGAGTGTATGTGCCTTCAATTATCTTGTGTACACATCTAAATGAATGGTTTATGTATTTAAAACTGCCTTTTTGGTACCACCTTCAGAACTTCGATCTTCAATGATTTCGATCTGGAAAACACACAACGAGGCAATTTAGTTTATGAAAATTGGCTTCTTCACACATGATACAATTGATTTAATAACAATGATAATCATGTTAATTGAAGGAAAGAAAATAATTGAGCAAAACCACACTAAGTCCTGGCATTGTTTTAATCTGTTCGGAACTTTTGGATTTAACACCCCCTTTTATGGTAAAAACTGAAGAAAACTATCTCATCATAATAAAGACTATATATCAAAAGTCCCTGGCAAATATCATGCTCAATGGTGAACAGATGAAAGCTTTTCCTCTAAGAACTGGTATAAAAGATTCCCACTTCCACCACTTCTATTCAGCATTATACTTTCACTAAATTCCTGGAAGAAAGCTTCATGTCACGAAGGCTTTAAGCTTCTGGAACATTCTACTCTAGGCCCAGTTGGAATATCCTGGGTGAATACTACCCACTACAAGAAAGAAGATGTCTGTTCTGGTCATGGAGGTTAGCAAAAGACTGGCACAATGCCTAGCTCCAAATGACTGCCTTCCTTTTTCCATATTCTTCATTCAAGCTCCTCCTTTTCCTGGTATTTTTTGTGTTTTTTGTTTGTTTGTTTTGTTATCCTTTCTTTTCTTTAAAAAAAAAGTTTGACATAGAAACAGTTCTTTTAATAACAGCCTTTCATGCTTTCTTCTGTTCACTGATCCACAGTAACCCTTAGAATAAACCCCTGAACCTCAGCTCTAGTAATACTCTAACCACAATCCATGTTGTTATTATAACCATGAGCCATTCATCCACTCCTGCTGCTATGGTTGTGGTTTCACTGTACTCAGTAAAGCTATCCTGTCAGTACCTCGCCCCACTGAAGTACCTGTCACCTCCTTGTCTGCTGTCAGTGTTGGGCTCCTCTCAGTCATGGGTAATTGAATGTAAAAGGAACATCTGCAACAAAATAAGTCTGTCAAATTAATTCTTCTGAAAAATTTAGAATTAGGAGTTAGTCTGGCCTAGTTTTTGAGTGAAAAATTTGAAAACTTTTGAGGTGTGAGTTGGTGACCTTCTGCCAGCCATGTGATAGAGAAGTAGGAAAAAAATCAAGTCAGTTTGCAGGAGAAAAAAATAAAGTTCTGATAGTTTTTCAGTTCAAGCTACTATCTCCTCAATCCCACCAATCACAAACCTCATGGACACATGCAAAGAAGCACATATCCTCCTTCAAAGATTGAGGGGTTTCTGACATAGTCATCTCCATCTGCTATGGTTTGGATTTGGTTTCTTTGGCCCTACCAAGTCTCATGTTGAAATCTGATCCCTGATGTGGGAAGTGTTTGGGTCATGGGGAAATATCTCTCATGAATAACTTGTCTTCCTCCAGGTAATGAGCAAGTTCTTGCTCTATTAATTCCCATGAGAGATCACCCCCTCCCCAAAGCAAGAGCTGGTTGTTAAAAGGAGCCTAGCACCTTCCTCTGCTCTCTTTCACTTCTTCTCTCTTGCCATGTGTTCTCTGCACACTGGTTCCCCTTCCCCCTCTACCATGAGTGGAAGCAGCCTGAAGCTCTCACCAGAAGCAAATGCTAGTGCCCTTGCTTCTTGTACAGACAGCCTACAGAACCGTGATCCAAATAAACCCTCTTTCTTTATACATTATCAAGCCTCAGGTATTCCCTTTTAGCAGCTCAGGTAGCCTAAGACACCACTTCCTCTCCTTTTTACTTTTGAATGCTTGTTTTTGTATATCCTCTTCTTCCTTCTTGCATTCAGTATAAAGATTTCTTCTCTTTTTTAAGATTAATCCTTCAACTTGACTTGGGCCCATACATTTCTATCTCCTAAATAACCCCAATAGCTATTGTTCAATTGCCCCCTTCTCTACCCATGCTTTTATTTCTATTTCTCTAGGGATTTCTTTTAGTCTCTAAGTATACACCTCTGTTCCTTCACTTTGTCACCAAACTACTAGGGAGAGAGGTATGAACTTGGTAAACAAGGACTGAGTTCTGGCTACCTGCAAGTCACTGTGCTGAGCATAATTATATATGTTACCTGACTTAACAATTATCCCACAACTCTGCCTACTGCATTTCACCTCCTGTCTACCCTCATGCAACATTAAGCCCAGCAAGCTGTCCTCTTTTCTTGTCAATTCATAGAAGTATTTATTTCAGAGAGCACCTATGGACTCCAAATCACCAAATCCTAAATTATTTTATTACTCATTCTATTTGGCCTTTGAATTGCGTGACAGTAAGGATTTATCTTCTGTGGTAGGAAGAATAACAACTCCCCAAATATGCCTAAGTCTTAATCCCTGGGTCCTGTAAATATGTTACATTACATGGAAAAAGGGAGTTGGCAGATGTGATTGAGGTTATAGTTCATGAGTTAGAGCATTTCATGGATTATCCAGGTGGGTACAAGGTAATCACATGAGCCCTTTGAAGTCAAGTGTCAGTAACAGAGATATGATAGAAGAAAAAAGAGAAATTTGAAATGTGACACAAACTAAACCCAGAGTTGCTGGCTTTGAAAATGGAGAAGAAACCACAAGCAAAAAATGCAGTCAGCCTGTAGAATCTGGGAAGGATTCTCTGGCAACAGCCAGGAAGCAAATGGGACCTTGGCCCCACAACCACAAGGAAGTGAATTGTGCCAACTCAAAGGAGCAAGGAAGAAGACCCTTCTCCAGAGCCTAAAAAAAAAAAAAAAAAAACAAAAAACTGCAGCTTGGTGATATCTTGATTTTAGGCAGATGAGACCCATGCCAGAATTACGACTTAACTGAAGATAATAAATGCCTGTTGTTTAAGCCACAAAGTTGTCAGAGGCATGTAAACCAGAGCAACTCTGTCTTAAGTAGGAGCTGGGTAAAATGAGGCTGAGACCTACTAGTCTGCATTCCCAGATGGTTAAGACATTCTGAAGACCTTGCTGATAAAACAGGTTGCAGTAAAGAAGCTGGCTAAAACCCACTGAAACCAAAATGGCAATGAGAATAACCTCTGGTCATCCTCACTGCTACACTCCCACCAGTGCCATGACAGTTTACAAATGCCATGGCAACATCAGGAAGTTACCCTATATGGTCTAAAAAAGGGAGTAATGAATAATCCACCCCTTGTTTAGCATATCATCAAGAAATAGACGTGAAAATGGGCAACCAGCAGCCCTTGGGGCTGCTCTGTCTATGGGAAAGCCATTATTTTATTCCTTAACTTGTGTAACAAACTTGCTCTCACTTTATTCTGTGAACTTGCCCTGAATTCTTTCTTGCGTGAGATATAAGAACCCTTTCTTGGAGTCTGGATTGGGACCCCTTTCTTCTAACATCTTTCTGGTGACCATGGAAGGGACTATAGTATGGAAACCCCTGACCCAAAGGCTAACTTTGGGTAACTGGTGGGGTCCAGTAACATCTTTCTGGTGATCACAGAAGGGACTATAGTATGGAAACCCCTGACCCAAAAGCTAACTTTGGGTAAGTGATGGGGTTCAGCAACATCTTTCTGGTGAATGACGGAAGGGACAATACCGAGGAGACCCCTGACACAAAGAAAACAGGCTGCAGCACTAATTGAATGACTTCGGGTAAGTGGGGTGCATATACCCACGTAAAGGATGGGACTGGGCTGCTGGCCCGATTTAAGGGAGTTACTGTCTCCTAAGGCAGTGTAGGTTACAGGCCCCTCTTAATAAAAAGCAAAGGACAGTTGACAGACCTTGGGTTAGAGGCCCAACTTAGAAGAGTTAGAGTCCCTTCTAAGATTTAGGGAGTTAAAGGCCCCTCTTGGTTAAGTCACTTTTGTCTAAGAATGGGTTTGACACTACAAGATGTTAACTGCTATTCTCTTTGAATTAATCTGTCTTACACTCTTTGCTGGGGCTGTGGGTGACAGGATTAGGCAAGTACAGAATCATGGGACATGGGGAGCTTTCTCTTCCCTAAAAGGGGAAACTTGAGAGCTGATGGGACTGTTAGAAAAGATCCCTTCAGAGCAGACAAGCGTCCGCCTGAACTTTTCAGTGTCACCGCAATGGGTGGGTCTTTCTCTGGCCTCCCAGAGCGCTTGCCTTCCCCACCCTGCCTCAGGCAAACCTATCCTTTCTTCCTCTGTGCAAATCAGTTGAATGAATTGTAAAAATCACTGTTTATCTCCTCTCTAAAGTTTTGATTCATGGAAAGAAGGATTTGTGGGACTACTATTAAGCTGTAGTGAATTTGGTGTGCTTTGTGTGTCTTTCTGAATTGTTCTGTCATCAAGAGGGATACCTTGGGATAGAACACAGAATTAGGACACCTGTAAGCCTGATTTTTAAGATGGCCCAGCAAACTGGTCAGTTATAAACTTCACTGCAGGTCCCTGAAAAAACTAGATGAGGTTTAACTCTTGTCTTGTATGTCCTTCGGAGCTTGACCTTGTAACTATGTGACCATGCTTTCTCTTTTCATAATGGTGGCCTGGGTTCAGGGTTCAATTCCCAGCTTAGAGGACGAGCCCTTTATCTTCTGCCTGTGTATTTATATAATGTGTTGTGTGTGTGATGTGTATGTATGAAAGAGCTTTAACTATTGACCTAAAAATAATAAAAGCTTAAATCAAATATTTTGTTAGAAAAGTAGAGACTGTAATGCCTTTTAGTTCATGTGAGTTAAGTAATCTTTGGGAAATAAAGATAGTTTTAAAGGTTACTGGTGAAATTAAAATATCTTAAAAAATGTAAATATTTGGTCTAAATTATGGAGGTCATATATTAGGTTTGCTAAATGCTTCAAGGTCATAAACTGCTTCCTCAACTTTTGAAAATTAATCAATTTACCTAATTTGGAGCATTAGAGTCTAGATAAGGCCCAGGGACATGGGATATGTGGAGTTAGCCACGCCCCCTAGCTATGCTAGAAAGTCAGACCTTATCTGCCCTTCTGTCTTGGTCCTAGGCTCCACACCTAGTGTGTAATTAAAATCCCTTACTAGCCAAGTTTTTCACCAAAAGTAAAAGTTGCTAAGAGAATATTGTAACATGTATTTGAGACTACTGAAGAAACAGTTTTACATGCAAGGTGTGTAAAGAAAGTGAAATGTGTTTTTGGTAAACGATTATAAAAAGTCATGGGAATGTGGATTTTTTCTTCTTCTTTTTTTTTTTTTTTTTTTTGCCTAAAGAGCTAAAGGATTGTTTTAAATTAGAATAAAGCAGCAATAAAGCTAGAGGCTTAAACAAGTTGTGGAAGGTTTGTAAAAAATTAATTGTAAAAGAAATTCTGTGTGAACATATTAGCTAAAGATAAAGGGGTATTATTCAGTCTTTCTGTAAATTAAACATTGGAATAACAACAGGTTTTTCTTAGAACAAAGACCTGCTTATGAATTGCTCTTTAACAAAATCTGTAAAGGGTTATAAAAGGTTTATGAAAATCTTATCTTATGGTCAACATGATTAAGATTGAATACATTTACCTATAAAGTTTTATTAAGAATTGGTTTTAACATTAATAGTACACTAATGTAAAGTGTGAAATCTGGTTTATTTGGTATAAAAAATCATACAAGAAGCACTGTCAAATATGAAATGCTGTTTGGTTTTCTTTGCACTATATTTGTATAAATGTGTTATTATATGTTCCAAAATTATGGAAAACTCCTGTAATCCTGATATGATTTAGTGTATGTTATTAATAATTATAATTGTTACATAAAATTGTTGTATGCCAGAGAGGTAACCAAATTCATTGGCCAATTGTGTTTTTAATTGTGGCTGTCCTAAGAAATTTTTTCATTTATAAAATATTGTCTCATTTTGGTCCACTTTAGAAGGTGGTTTTATAATCAACTGTAGGACTTTAAGAGGTGCACTTAAATGTAGGTTTTCTGATAACTTTGGAGTTTGTGACATCAGAATAGAGGAAAAACTTTCAGACCTCTCATAGAGAGCTGGAATGTTCATGAATATCAAGCAAAACAGGAGTTAACTGAATTGACTGAACCAATAGAAGACTAAGGTAATCTTTACAACTTTTTGCTTAAAATGTTACCCATCCTTTGTTTACTTTTTCAGGGTCTAGAAAACTTTTTTTTTCTTTTGAGCTATTTACAGATTTTAACAATTGAGTAAAGTATACTGCTGTGAACAAAATTGGGAGCATATTTGTTTCTCTCTGATTTCTCCAGAATTGGGCAACTATTTATGAATATTATTAATTTATGGCAATATACTTATTTGCATGAGTGCAATAAAAATCTGTTTTCTTTTGCAACAGGACATAATTGAAGAAATTGGTTATTTTACCAAGGCTTTGACTGGAATGGCATGCCTTCCTGTAAGAAATCAAACCTAACTTGTAAAGCCAATATAAACTCCTTGGGGAAATGCCTCATACTTTGTTAGCACAGTCCTTGTACAGGGTTTCTAACCTGTGGTATGTAAAGAATGTTAGTTTCTCATAGGCCCAGCAGCCCCAAGTTATCTTGGGACCCCAAGAAGAGAGGAATTTACTCAAATCAATAGGTATTTGAGGGTAGAAACCCATGGCAGGCTCAGCTCTAAAAAAGTCTTATCTAAGATTCTTTCTATGGAGCAGAGTTCCATCAAAGTCAATTTAAAAACAGCTTATGTGAAAAAATAAGTCTTCTTACTGCACTTTATACAAATAATCAGGCCAAGTATAATAAAGCAAATCAGTCTTACCATTATTTGTCTTTAGTAAAAATGGGGAACTAGAGAGAGAAAAGTTATGTTTCAAGAACTGTTGTACATTCGTTACTAAATGCTAGTCTCATCAATTGTTTTTAAGTTTGTTTCTGCAATTTAGGCTAATCTTGCTTATTCCTGTGAACCAACCTGTGATCTCTGAGTGCTACTCAAAAAAAAAAAAGAGGGGTGGTTAATGTAAAAATCTGGATCAGTATTCTAATCCCAGGCGCACATTGGAATCATCTAGCAACCAACAAATATTGGTTTCAACATTTGCTCAGTTCATGGACTGTCTTCTAATTTAGTTTACTTGGAATAATTTTACTTATTTTGCTTTACTGTTGTGGAATATATTGCTGTTGTACACTTTGTGTAGGAATGAGGATAAGCTTACTCAATGTTTTATTAAACTAAACACTTATTAATCTTCCAGGTATCACCTTTTGTTAAACTCAGAGTTATGAATGGCCCTTGCCATACTGATGCTTTCTGACTGATCTCCTTTCTACCCTTAACACAAGAGACCCTCACAATTAAGCAGGAATATCATTGCCCCTATTCAGCCTGAAGAATTTACAGAAGATGGATCTTTGTCCCTCTGCAACCCTTAGGATTAAGGGTTCTCCTGTAAAAGGGAGTGGGGAAATGTCAAAGGTGTGTAAACCAGAGCAACTCTATCTTAAGTAGGGGCTGGGTAAAATGAGGCTGAGACCTACTGGGCTGCCTTCCCAGATGGTTAAGGTATTGTAAGTCACAAGATGAGATAGGAGGTCAGCACAAGATACAGGTCATAAAGACTTTGCTGATAAAACAGGTTGCAGTAAAGAAGCTGTCTAAAACCCACCAAAACCAAAATGGCAATGAGAATAACCTCTAGTCGTCCTCACTGCTACACTCTCACCAGCACCATGACAGTTTACAAATGCCATGACAATGTCAGGAAGTTACCCTATATAACTTCTAAAAAGGGGAGGAATGAATAATCCACCCCTTGTTTAGCCTATCATCAAGAAATAGTCATAAAAATGGGCAACCAGCAGTCCTTGGGGCTGCTCTGTTTATGGAGTAGCCATTATTTTATTCCTTTATTTTCCTAATAAACTTGCTTTCACTTCACTGTATGGACTTGCCCTGAATTTTTTCTTGCATGAGATCCAAGAACCCTCTCTTGACATGTGGATCAGGACCCCTTTCCTGTAACTAAGTTTGTGATAATTTGTTATAGCAGTCATAGGAAACTAAAACACCTCCATCTTTCTTAAATTCTCTCATTGGCTTTGTAATAATACATTTTGTTATTCTACTTCTATCTCCACAAACTCTTCTTCTTTGGCTCTTATTCACTCTCATTGTCCCGTATATCAGTAATTCCTAAATTCTGTTTTTCCTACCTCTTCTCCTGGCAATCTCATAAGCTTTCATAACCTCGACAACCACTTCTATTCATATGGTACCAAAATCTAAACTTGTGCCCCTGACCTCTCTCCCAACTGCGTAGTGTTCATTATCATCTAAGTAACCCACCATCCAAAACATCTGATATGTCCAAAACTGAACTCATTGCTTTCTCCTCAAAGGTTGCTTCTCCTCCTCATTTTTCTATTTCTTTACTCATACTGAAATGGGAACAGTTCCCTTGTTCCCCGCGCAGGGTGTGTGATGGGGGTGTGGCTCACTTCTTCCGTGCCCCACTGCTCAAACCTCTAGGGGGAGCATACAGACAGGCAGCCTGTGGGGTTCCAACCCCATGGCAGTGTCTAGGGGCGAATGTTTACAGCTCCTGAAGCCCCAGTGGGTGGGTGTTACAGGGTGCTCTTTCAGTTTTGCTGTCTGTAGGCCGCTTGTGTTAGTCAGCTCATTTAGACTCCCTGCCTTATCACAAGGACAGAGGGCTTTCTGTATCCTGTGGTTTATTGCCTTGGTGTACCAGAAGAATTGGATCACATGTGGGCTTGGAGAATGAGTGCAAGGTTTTATTGAGTGGGAGTAGCTCTCAGCAGAAGGGAGATGGAGCAGAAAGGTGGTTTTCCACTGGAGTCAGGCCACTCAGAGGCTGGGCTCTCCTCTGGCTACCCTGGTAAAACTCCTTGTTGTTCCACCAGTTGATGGCCTGAAGGTTGGCTGGTGCCTATCAGTGTGCTCTTACACTGGTGCATTTCTCTTGACATCCAGCTCCTTGTGTCTTCTTCTGCTTATGTGTTCCCCTCAACATCCAGTCACTTGTGTATGTGCCCCCTAGGGTCTCAGGGTTTTTAAAGGCACAGGATGGGGCAAGCCAAGGTGTTCTGGGGAAATACAACATTTGGGCACAAAGGCAATAGAGCCTGTCCTCACCTAGGTCCATGGGCACAGGGCTGAGGGTGGACTCATAGCCATGAACCTGCCTTTCTCTACCCAGCACTTCCCTGTCCCCCTCCTGTATCAATATTACCATTCTTTCAGTTACCCAGGTTTCAAAACTCCAAATTACGTTTAATATCTCCTATTAAAAAACACTCAACCTTCCAATTATTTACCAAGTGCTGTGTGTTTCTTTCTTGCTTCCTCTTTACTATTCCAGATTTCAGCCAGGAATTATATCAGCCAGGTTTAAACAATAAAAACAGAAACTGATTACTTAAAATGAAGGAACTTAAATATAGAAGTTTACTGCACAGATGATAGACGAACCAAGAAACCAAACAAGTGATAGAGAGGCAAACAAGAAATTAGTACAACAGTAAATTCTACCTGTCCTACCCTGGAGAAAAAAAATAGAAGATAGGATTACCAAAGCTGGATCCAAATTTATCACTGCTGCCAGAAACATCACCTGAGGGACAGGGAGTGAAAGAGAATTACCCTGGCTTCCTTCTCCTCCCTCCATTCTTCCACCAGAGCCTCTCATTGGCCATACCAGCAGGAAGCCAGCTGACACCCAATGTGGAGCCTGGGAAACACAGACTGCAATAATTAGCTCCCTTGTCATTAGGGGAAGAGAGAGGTATGGATCTGAAAGCATTTAAGCAGTTGACTGACATATACCACATTCCCACCCCTCATTCCTTTCACCTTGACTATTTGTGATAATCTTTAATTGATCTCCTTGCCTCATGTGTTTCTTCACACCGTCCTATAACAATATTAACAAATTAATCTTCCTAAAGACTAATATAATTACATCACTTTCCTCTAAAAAAATTTTAATAGCTCTCTATTACTTTCTGAAAAATTTTCTAATCCTTTAGCATAGTGTAGTAGATGATTACTCTGATGGCTCCCAGGGAACCACACCCCTCAGTATTCACGTCCTTGTGTGATCTTCTTCTACATTGACTCTAGGCCTGACCAATTAATGGGACATAGAAAGCCTTGATGTGCATTTGACCATGGAGGCTTATTCTGTTGAAATGCTTGCTCTTGACATCCAGCCACTATGTAAAGCATCTAAACTAGTCACATGAAAGACCTTGTGTTCTCATTGTTCAGTTCCCACTTATAAGTGAGAACATGCGGTGTTTACTTTTCTGTTCCTGTGTTAGTTCGTGCCAGTCAAGATTATTATTAAAAATTTTTTAAAAGTCAAGAAACAACAGATGCTGGCAAGGCTGTGGAGAAATAGGAATGCTTTTACACTGTTGGTGTCAATGTAAATTAGTTCAACCATTGTGGAACAGAGTGTGGCAATTCCTTAAAGATTTAGAACCAGAAATACCATTTGATTGACCCAACAATCCCATTTGATTTTATATTTTTATATATTATATTATGTATATTTATTTATCTATATATCAAAGAACCATGGAATATATGTATATTATATATATATATTTTAATATATAATATCTATTAATCTGGGTTCTACTTCTCTGGAGAACTCAGATTAACACACAGGGCCTTCTCTCACCCTTCATGGATAGGGTGTCTGTGTTCCCGGGGTTACTTAACTCCACGAGAGGGAAGGAGAAGACAATTGGTTATCATTCCTTATGACCTATGTGGCCACTAGCATATGAGGTACTCACATTCCTGGCAGGTGCCCTCCACTCATTATTCTTGCACAATACTGTTGCACACTAATTGTCAATAATTGTTTAAATCATCACAGGTCCCATATTCGGTTCTTGCAGTGCTCTGAGGTATTTGGGAAGTATTTGACTGTTCTCTTGACCATCCAGACAACCGGGAAATTTAGCAAAACTGCATCAGACTCATCAGCCGAAACACCTGACACAGCCTCATCAATGTATTGCTCCCATGATTGGGAGACTCAGGAGCTCTACACAACTTTCGTCTTCTCAGGATCTGCCTGCAACATGAGACGCAGGTCACTTCCACCTCAGATCTCCAAAAGCAACTTAGTATTTCTCTTGAGGAACACTGAATATTCCACAAGGCCTACTCCTTCCTAGCTTCCTTGAAACATGTTGCCTTCCTCAGTCTAGGGGAGTTCACTAGATATAGGCCTATGAGGGCAGGAATTTTTGTCTGTTCAATGGGCTTCTAGATCCTTTGCATCTGTAACAGTTCCTGGTCACAGGAACTCAATAAGCATTTATGGAAAGAATGAATGAAACCACAGTTCTGCCTTTATCCAGCTGTGTAACCCTGAGAAAAATATTTAGCTTCAGTTTTTCTTAGATTTGGGTTTTCTACAACATGTGTTGTTGTAAGCAGGATTTTGGCCCTCGTGACCTTCATCTGCAGGTGCTACTTCCATTAATATATTATGTTACATGGCAGAAAGGGACTTTGAAGTTGCAGTGCAGGCTACAAAGAACTGACTTTAAGATAGGAAGATTAAGTTGGATTATGTGAATGGACTTAATCTAAGCACGTGTATCCTGAAAAGCATAGATCTTTCTCCAGTTCACAGCAGAAAGAGAAGTCAGAGGTGCTAAGGAACAGGGAAGATTTGATGTGTTATTATTGGCTTGAAGATAAAGACATGCCAAGGAAATGGTGGCCTCAGTCCTATAACCACAGGGAAGTGAAGTCTGCCAGGAACTTGAGTAAGTTTGGAAGTGGAGTCTTCCCCAGAGCCCAACCAACACCCCAATTTCTGCCTTGTGAGTCTCTGAGCAGCAGATCCAATTGAGTTACTCTGTACTTAGGCTTCTGACCTACAGAAATGTGGTAGAATAAGTGAGTGTGCTTTAAGCCACAGGCTTCTGACCTACAGAAATGTGGTAGAATAAGTGAGTGTGCTTTAAGCCACCAAATTTGTGGGAATTTTCCATGGCAGCAATAGAAAAGCAACATAGATAGATAGATAGATAGATAGATAGATAGATAGATAGATAATAGATAGATAGATATAGATAGATAGATAATAGATTTCAGAATATATAAAAATATATAATATTCATAGTGTGTATGTATTATAAAGAAATTTCCAGCTCCCTCCTCAACCTTTTCTTAGTAGCCATTTCCTAGTCCTAATCACTTCATTAATTTTGTAATAACATGCTCCCTATGGACCTAATTTTGTATTAGTTCTTTAGACAAGCCCCTTTTGCTGAGATTAGAATCAACAGTGAAGGACTGTTTGGGTATGAAAAGACTTAGTCTGTCAAAGCAGGCTGTGTCTATTACGTTTGGAAGAGACATGTCGTAACAGAGCAGTTTGGGAGAGGACTAGAATGCAGCTCCCACTTGGGCAGACAGAGAAGCATGTGGAGTCTTGCATAGTGAACTTTTGCTCCAGAACTACTGCAGGAATAATTCAGGGAAACTGAGAGAACCCACAGACCCTCTGAAGGAAGTGGATTGCTCCTGTAGGACCCAGGAGACACCCTAAATACTGTGAATGCCCAAACTGTGGAAATGAGAAAGGGAGATCATCTGCCCCTGAACACACACCCTCACTGGGAAACCTGAAGGTCTACACCACTAGAGAAGACTCTGACCTTACCTGGAGCTGAGTCAATTTAGAGAGCCAAGTGAAATGGAGGGGTAGAGGAAGCAGTGGGAAAAGTCCTGTGGGCTTTCTGGGTTCCCAGGGAAGCCATTTCTGACTTGTTTCGCAGGGGTACCTGGGGAGGGCTGCTAGAGGAACTGGGAAAAGGCCACAGGGAGAAGAAAACCTCCAGTTGAGCTTTGTAACAATTCCAACTGAAAGAGAAGTTTCCTGGCCAGGACTTGGGGAAGGGTGTGAATCTAGCGTGCAGGCTCCACGGCAAAGAAGCATGAAAGCCCTACTTGCTTTTGCAGCTGGGAGGCTTGTAGCTTACAGCAAGTTCCCAAACCTGCTTGCCCTCTGCCTGGAAACAGACGCAGTGCTGTTGTGGGGAGGCACGATGGGAGTGAGAGTGGCCTTCTGGGTTTTTTGCGACCTGGGTGAGGCCTGTGACTACTGACTTCTCTCCACTTCCCTGACAACCTGCATGCCACAGTAAAGGCAGCCATAATCCTCTTAGGAACATAACTCTATTGACCTGGACACCATCCCCCACCCCCCACAGCAGCTGCAGCAGACCCACCCAAGAATCTGAGCTTTAATATGCCTAGCCCTGCCACCATCTGATGGTTCTTTCCTACCCACCCTGGTAGCTGAAGACAAAGGGCATATATGCTCTTGGGAGTTCTAGGGCCCTGTCCACAACCTCATCCTCCCCATACTAACACAGCTGATATTCTATTTAAAGCACCACCTCCCAGCAGGAGGCCAACCAGCATAAAAATAGTCCATTAAACAACCAAAACTAAGGGCCCTCACAGAATCCATTTCACCCCTCTGCCACTTCCACCAGAGCAGGTGCTGGTATCCACAGCCGAGAGACGCACAGATGGTTCAGATCACAGGACTCTGTGCAAACAATCCCCAATATCAGCCCAGAGCCTGGTAGACCTGCTGGGCAGCTAGATCCTGAAGAGGTATAATAATCACTACACCTCAGCTCTCAGGGAGTCACATGCCTAGGAAAAGGGGGAGAGCACTACATCAAGGGAACACCCCATGGGACAAAAAAATCTGAACAACAGCCTTGAGCCCTAGACCTTCCCTCTGACAGAGCCCACCCAAATGAGAAAAAGACAGAAAACCGCTCTGATCTTAGTTATTTCTTGCCTTCTGCTAGCTTTTGAATGTGTTTGCTCTTGCTTCTCCAGTTCTTTTAATTGTGATGTTAGAGCCTCAATTTTAGATCTTTCCAGCTTTCTCTTGTGGGCATTTAGTGCTATAAATTTCCCTCTACACACTGCTTTAAATGTGTCCCAGAGATTCTGGTATGTTGCATCTTTGTTCTCATTGGTTTCAAAGAACATCTTTATTTCTGCCTTCATTTCGTTATGTACCCAGTAGTCATTCAGGAGCAGGTTGTTCAGTTTCCATGTAGTTGAGCGGTTTTGATTGACTGAAGGAGATAGAGACACAAAAAACCCTCCAAAAAATCAATGAATCCAGGAGTTGGTTTTTTGAAAAAATCAACAAAATTGACAGACCACTAGCAAAACTAATAAAGAAGAAAAGAGAGAAGAATCAAATAGACGCAATAAAAAATGATAAAGGGGATATCACCACGGACCTCACAGAAATACAAACTACCATCAGAGAATACTATAAACACCTCTATGCAAATCAACTAGAAAATCTTGAAGAAATGGATAATTTCCTGGACACTTACACTCTTCCAAGACTAAACCAGGAAGAAGTTGAATCCCTGAATAGACCAATAGCAGGCTCTGAAATTGAGGCAATAATTAATAGCCTACCAACCAAAAAAAAGTCCAGGACCAGATGGATTCACAGCTGAATTCTACCAGAGGTACAAGGAGGAGCTGGTACCATTCCTTCTGAAACTATTCCAATCAATAGAAAAAGAGGGAATCCTCCCTAACTCATTTTATGAGGCCAACATCATCCTGATACCAAAGCCTGGCAGAGACACAACAAAAAAAGAGAATTTTAGACCATATCCCTGATGAACATCGATGCAAAAATCCTCAATAAAATACTGGCAAACCGGATTCAGCAGCACATCAAAAAGCTTATCCACCATGATCAAGTGGGCTTCATCCCTGGGATGCAAGGCTGGTTCAACATCGCAAATCAATAAACGTAATCGAGCATATAAACAGAACCAAAGACAAGAACCACATGATTATCTCAATAGATGCAGAAAAGGCTTTTGACAAAATTCAACAGCCCTTCATGCTAAAAACGCTCAATAAATTCGGTATTGATGGAACGTACCTCAAAATAATAAGAGCTATTTATGACAAACCCACAGCCAATATCATACTGAATGGGCAAAAACTGGAAAAATCCCCCTTGAAAACTGGCGCAAGAAAGGGATGCCCTCTCTCACCACTCCTATTCAACATAGTGTTGGAAGTTCTGGCTGGGGCAATCAGGCAAGAGAAAGAAATCAAGCGTATCCAGTTAGGAAAAGAAGAAGTCCATTTGTCCCTGTTTGCAGATGACATGATTGTATATTTAGAAAACCCCATTGTCTCAGCCCCAAATCTCCTTAAGCTGATAAGCAACTTCAGCAAAGTCTCAGGATACAAAATCAATGTGCAAAAATCACAAGCATTCTTATACACCAGTAACAGACAAACAGAGAGCCAAATCATGAATGAACTTCCATTCACAATTGCTTCAAAGAGAATAAAATACCTAGGAATCCAACTTACAAGGGATGTAAAGGACCTCTTCAAGGAGAACTACAAACCACTGCTCAGTGAAATAAAAGAGGACACTAACAAATGGAAGAACATACCATGCTCATGGATAGGAAGAATCAATATCATGAAAATGGCCATACTGCCCAAGGTTATTTATAGATTCAATGCCATCCCCATCAAGCTACCAATGAGTTCTTCACAGAATTGGAAAAAACTGCTTTAAAGTTCATATGGAACCAAAAAAGAGCCCGCATTGCCAAGACAATCCTAAGTCAAAAGAACAAAGCTGGAGGCATCACACTACCTGACTTCAAACTATACTACAAGGCTACAGTAACCAAAACAGCATGGTACTGGTACCAAAACAGAGATATAGACCAATGGAACAGAACAGAGTCCTCAGAAATAATACCACACATCTACAGCCATCTGATCTTTGACAAACCTGAGAGAAACAAGAAATGGGGAAAGGACTCCATATTTAATAAATGGTGCTGGGAAAACTGGCTAGCCATAAGTAGAAAGCTGAAACTGGATCCTTTCCTTACTCCTTATACGAAAATTAATTCAAGATGGATTAGAGACTTAAGTGTTAGACCTAATACCATAAAAACCCTACAAGAAAACCTAGGTAGTACCATTCAGGACATAGGCATGGGCAAGGACTTCATGTCTAAAACACCAACAGCAATGGCAGCAAAAGCCAAAATTGACAAATAGGATGTGATTACACTAAAGAGCTTCTGCACAGCAAAAGAAACTACCATCAGAGTGAACAGGCAACCTACAGAATGGGAGAAAATTTTTGCAATCTACTCATCTGACAAAGGGCTAATATCCAGAATCTACAAAGAACTCAAACAAATTTACAAGAAAAAAACAAACAACCCCATCAAAAAGTGGGCAAAGGATATGAACAGACATTTCTCAAAAGAAGACATTCATACAGCCAACAGACACATCAAAAAATGCTCATCATCACTGGCCATCAGAGAAATGCAAATCAAAACCACAATGAGATACCATCTCACACCAGTTAGAATGGCAATCATTAAAAAGTCAGGAAACAACAGGTGCCGGAGAGGATGTGGAGAAATAGGAACACTTTTACACTGTTGGTGGGATTGTAAACTAGTTCAACCATTATGGAAAACAGTATGGCGATTCCCCAAGGATCTAGATCTAGATGTAGCATATGATCCAGCCATCCCACTACTGGGTATATACCCAAAGGATTATAAATCATGCTGCTATAAAGACACATGCACACGTATGTTTATTGTGGCACTATTCACAATAGCAAAGACTTGGAATCAACCCAAATGTCCATCTGTGACAGACTGGATTAAGAAAATGTGGCACATATACACCATGGAATACTATGCAGCCATAAAAAAGGATGAGTTTGCGTCCTTTGTAGGGACATGGATGCAGCTGGAAACCATCATTCTTAGCAAACTATCACAAGAAGAGAAAACCAAACATCGCATGTTCTCACTCATAGGTGGGAACTGAACAATGAGATCACTTGGACTCGGGAAGGGGAACATCACAAACCGGGGCCTATCATGGGGAGGGGGGAGGGGGGAGGGATTGCATTGGGAGTTTTACCTGATATAAATGACGAATTGATGGGAAAAAAAAGAAAAAGACAGAAAACCAACTCTGATAATATGACAAAACAAGGTTCTTTAACACCCCCAAGAAATCACACTAGCTCACCAGCAATGGATCCAAACCAAGATGAAATCCCTGATTTATATGAAAAAGAATTCAGAAGGTCAGATATTAAGCTAATCAAGGAGGCACCAGAGAAAGTCAAAGCCCAATATGAGGGAATAAAAAAAAAATGATACTGTAAATGAGGGGAGAAATCTTCAGTGAAATAGATAGCATAAATATAGAACAATCAAAACTTCAGGAAACAAAGGACACACTTATAGAAAAGCAAAATGCTCTGAAAAATCTCAGCAATAGAATTGAACAAGCAGAAGAAAGAACTTCAGAGCTTGAAGACAAGGTTTTCTAATTAACCCAATTAAACAAAGACAAAAAGGAATAAGCAAATATGAACAAAGCCTCTAAAAATCTAGGATTATGTTAAATTACCAAGCCTAAGAATAATTGGTGTTCTTGAGGAAGAGAAATCTAATGTTTGGAAAAGTTTTTTTTTTTTTTTTTTTTTTTTTTTTTTTGAGACGGAGTCTCGCTCTGTCGCCCAGGCTGGAGTGCAGTGGCCCATCTCAGCTCACTGCAAGCTCCGCCTCCTGGGTTTACACCATTCTCTCGCCTCAGCCTCCCGAGTAGCTGGGACTACAGGCGCCCGCCATCTCGGCCGGCTAATTTTTTGTATTTTTTTAGTAGAGACGGGGTTTCACCGTGTTAGCCAGGATGGTCTCGATCTCCTGACCTCGTGATCCGCCCGTCTCGGCCTCCCAAAGTGCTGGATTACAGGCTTGAGCCAGTTTGGGAAAGTTTTATGGGAATAACTGAGGAAAACTCCCCCAGCCTTGCTAGAGACCTAGATATCTGAATCCATGAAGCTCAAAAAACACCTAGGAATTTCATCACAAAAAGATCGTCGCCTAGGCGCATTGTCATCAGGTTATCTAAAGTTAATACGAAGGAAGGAATCTTAAGAGCTGGGAGGCAAAAGCACCTGTTAACCTATAAATGAAAACCTATCAGATTAACAGCAGATTTCTCAGCAGAAACCTTACAAGGTAGAAGGATTGGATTTCTATCTTCAGCTTCCTTAAACAAAGCAATTATCAGCCAAGTATTCTGTATCCAGCAAAACTAAACTTCATAAACAAAGGAAAGATACAGTCTTTTTCAAATACTGGGAGAATTTGCTACTAAGCCAGCACTACAATAACTGCTAAAAGGAGCTCTAAATCTTGAAACAAATCCTGGAAACACATCAAAACACAACCTCTTTAAAACATAAATCTCACAGGACAAAAATACAAATACAAAAAAATGCCAAGGTATACTGGCAACAAATAGCACAATGAATGGAATAGTACCTCACATCTCAATACTAATGTTGAATGTAAATGGCCTAAATGGTCTACTTAAAAGGTACAGAATTGCAGAATGGATAAGAATTTACCAACTAACTACCTGCCACCTTCAAGAGACTCACCTAACACATAAGGACTCACATAAACTTAAGGTAAGGGAGTGGAAAAAGACATTTTATGCAAATAGACACCAAAAGCAGCAGAAGCAGTCATTCCTATATCAGACAAAACAAACTTTAAAGCAGCAGTGGTTAAAAAAGACAAAGAGGGACATTATATAATGATAAAAGGCCTGTGCAACAGGAAAACATCACAATCCTAAATATACATGCACCTAACATTGGAGCTCCCAAATTTATAAAACAATTACTACTAGACCTAAGAAATGAGATAGACAGCAAGACATTAATAGTGGCGGACTTCAATACTCCACCGACAGCACTAGATAAGTCATCAAGACAGAAAGTCAACAAAGAAACAATGGATTTAAACTGTACCCTGGAATAAATGGACTTAAGAGATATTTACAAAACATTCTACCTGAAAACTGCAGAATACACATTCTATTCATCAGTGCATGAAACTTTCTTCAAGATAGACCATATGATAGCCCACAAAACAAGCATCAGTACACTTAAGAAAATTGAAATACTATCAAGCCCTCTCTCAGAGCACAGTGGAATAAAACTGGAAATCAACTCCAAAAGGAAGTTTCAAAACCATGCAAATACATGAAAATTAAACAACTTGCTCCTGAATGATGACTGGGTCAACAATGAGATCAAGATGGAAATTAAGAAATTCTTCGAACTGAACAATAGTGACACAACACATCAAAACATCTGGGATACAGCAAAGGCAGAGCTAAGAGGAAAGTTCTTAACCCTAAACCAATATATTGAAAAGTCTGAAAGAGCACAAACAGACAATCTAACATCATGCCTCAAGGAACTGGAGAAACAAGAACAAGTCAAACCCAAACCAAGCAGAATAAAGGAAATAACCAAAGTCAGAGCAGAACCAAGTGAAATTGAAACAAACAAAAAAAAGATAAATGAAACAAAAAGCTTGTTCTTGGCCGGGCGCGGTGGCTCAAGCCTGTAATCCCAGCACTTTGGGAGGCCGAGACGGGCGGATCACGAGGTCAGGAGATCGAGACCATCCTGGCTAACATGGTGAAACTCCGTCTCTACTAAAAAAAACCTAGCCGGGCGAGGTGGCAGGCGCCTGTAGTCCCAGCTACTCGGGAGGCTGAGGCAGGAGAATGGCGTAAACCCGGGAGGCGGAGCTTGCAGTGAGCTGAGATCGGCCACTGCACTCCAGCCTGGGCGACAGAGCGAGACTCCGTCTCAAAAAAAAAAAAAAAAAAAAAAGCTTGTTCTTTGAAAAGGTAAATAAAATTGATAGACTGTTAGCAAGATTAACCAAGAAGAGAGAAAATCCAAATAAGCTCAATTAGAAATGAAACAAGAGATATTACAACTGATACCACAGAAATACAAAAGATCATTCAAGACTACTATGGCCACTTTACTTGCATAAACTAGAAAACCTAGAGAAGATGGATAAATTCCCGAAAAATACAACCCTCCTAGCTTAAATCAGGAAGAATTAGATACCCTGAACAGACCAACAACAAGCAGCAAGATTGAAATGGTAATAACAAAAATACCAACAACAAAAGAAGTCCAGGACCAGATGAATTCACAGCTAAATTCTACTGGACATTCAAAGAAGAGTTGGAACCAATCCTGTTGACACTATTCCACAAGATACAGAAAGAAGAAATCCTCCCTAAATCATTCTACGAAGCCAGTATCACCCTAATACAAAAACTAGGAAAGGACATAGCCAAAAAAGAAAACTACAGACCAATATGCCTGATAATCATAGATGCAAAAATCCTTAACAAAATACTAGCTAACTGAAACCAACAACATATCAAAAAAAAAAAAAAAAAAAGTTCCAACATGATCAAGTGGGTTTCATACCAGGGATGCAGGGATGGTTTAACATATGCAAGTCAATAAATATGATGCACCACAGAAACATAATTAAAAACAAAAATCACATGATCATTTCAATAGATGCAGAAAAAGCATTTGATGAAATCCAGCACTGCTTTATGATTAAAACTCTCAGCAAAATTGCCATACAAGAGTCATACCTCCATGTAATAAAAGCCATCTATGACAAACCCACAGCCAACATAATACTGAATGGGGAAAAGTTGATAGCATTGCCTCTGAGAACCAGAACAAGACAATGATGCCCACTCTCACCACTTCTATTCAACATAGCACTGGAATTCCTAGCCATAGCAATCAGACAAGAGAAAGAAATAAAAGGCATCCAAATCATTAAAGAGGAAGTCATACTGTCGCTGTTTGCTCATGAGATGATTGTATACCTAGAAAATCCTAAAAACTCCTCCAAAAAGCTCCTAGATATGATAAAAGAACTCAACAAAGTTTCCTGACACAAAATTAATATACACTGGCCAAGTGCAGTGGCTCATGCCTGTAATCCCAGCACTTTGGGAGTCCAAGGTGGATGGATCACACCCGAGGTCAGGAGTTCAAGACCAGCCTAGTGAAACCCCATGTCTACTAAAAATACAAAAATTAGCTGGGTGTGGTGGCATGTGCCTGCAGTCCCAGCTACTCAGGAGGCTGAGGTAAGAGAATCACTTGCACCCAGGAGGTGGAAGTTGCAGTGAGCCAAGGTCATGCCACTACACTCGGACAACAGGGCAAAACTCCAATCTCAAAAGAAAAAAAGTAGGCAAATTAGTAGCTCTCCTATACACTAACAGCAATCAAGCTGAGAATTAAATTAAGAACTCAACCCCTTTCACAGTAGCTGAAAAAAAAAAAAAAACTAGGAATATACCTAACCAAGGAGATGAAAGACCCCTACAAGGAAAACTACAAAAAAATGCCAAAAGAAGTAACAGATGACACAAAGGGAAACACATGCCATGCTCTTGGATAGGTGGAATCAATATTGTGAAAATGACTATACTACCAAAAGCAATCTACAAATTGAATGCAATCCCCATCAAAATACCATCATCATTCTTCATAGAATTAGAAAAAACAATCCTAAAATTCATATTGAACCAAAGAAGAGCCCACATATCCAAAGCAAGACTAAGCAAAAAGAACAAACCTGGAGGCATCACACTACTTGATTTCAAACTATATTATAAGGCCATGGTCACCAAAACAGCATGGTACTTGTATAAAATAAGCACATAGATCAATGGGACATAGACCAAGAATACGGACCCAGAAAGAAACCCAAATACTTACAGCCAACTGATCTTTGACAAAGCAAACAAAAACATAAAGTGAGGCAAAGACGCTCTATTCAACAAATGGTGCTGAGTATTTGGCTAGCCACATGTGGGAGAATAAAACTGGATCTTTATTTCTCACCTTATACAAAAATCAACTCAAGATGGATTAAGGACTTAAATATAAGACATGAAACTATAAATATTCTAGAAGATAACATCAGAAAAACCCTTCTAGACATTGGCTTAGGTAAGGATTTCATGACCAAGAACCCAAAAGCCATTGCAATAAAAACAAAGATGAATAGCTAAGACTTAATTAAACTAAAGAGCTTTTGCATGGCAAAAGGAACCGTCAGCAGAGTTAATAGACAACCCAGAGTGGGGAAAATCTTTACAATATCTGACAAAGGACTAATATCCAGAATCTATAAGGAACTAAAACAAATTAGCAACATAAAAGCAAATAATCCCATCAAAGAGTGGGCAAAGGACGTGAACAGACAATTATCAAAAGAAGATATACAAATGACCAACAAACATATGAAAAAACACTCAACATCACTAATGATTAGGGAAATGCAAATAAAAACCATAATGCAATACCACCCTACTACTACAAGAATGGCCATAATAAAAAAATCCAGAAATCATAGTTGCTGGCATGGATGTGGTGAACAGGGAACACTTCTACACTGCTGATGGGAATGTAAACTTGTGCAACCACTATTAGAAACAGTGTGGAGATTCCTTAAAGTAGTAAAAGTGGAACTACCATTTGTTCCTGCAATCCCGCTACTAGGTATCTACCCAGAGGAAAAAGTCATTATATGAAAAAGATACTTGCACACACATGTTTATTGTAGCACAATTCACAATTGAGGAAATGTGAAACCAACAGAAATGCCCATTAATCAGTGAGTGATAAAGAAACTGTGATATATATATGATGGAATACTACTCAGCCATATAAAGGAATGAATTAATGGCATTTGCAGCAACCTGGATAAGACTGGAGACTATTATTCTAAGTGAAGTAACTCAGGAATGGAAAACCAAACATTGTATATTCTGATGCAGAAGTGGAAGTTAAGCTATGAGGATGCAAAGGCATAAGAAAGATACAATGGGCTTTGGGGACTCAGGAGGAAAGGGTGGGAAGGGAGTGAGGGATAAAAGACTACAAACTGAGTGTAGTGTATACTGCTCAGGTGATGGGTGCACCAAAATCTTACACATCAGCACTAAAGAACTTACTCATGTAACCAAACACCATCTCTTCCCCAATAACCTATGAAAATAAACAAATTTGTTTAAAAAGCAGGCTGCCGCAATTGTGCACAAGGAAGGTTGAGAAAAAGGACAAAGTGACAAGTAAGCCTAAGCAAACGGTTCTGTAGGCTTCCAGAGAAAAAGTTTGCTGCTTCTCCCATGCAAAAGTGAATGATTATAAATGACTGTAAATAAGTGAAACCCTCCTTCAGTGAAGTTTTCTGCATGGCTGCTGGTGTCCAAGACTGACGTTGTCAATCACAGCACAGATCAAACATCTCACATCAAGAGGCGAATCCTACAATGTCAGAGATGGCCATCAGCCTCAGATTTCACCCAAATCAGCAAGGCTTGGTGTCAGAGAAGAGAATTCACTCCAGATAGTTTGAGTAATATGAAATTATGACACTGTGTGCTGGGTTAACTAGTGTCCTTCAAAAATTCACATCCACTCAGAATCCCAGAATGTGACTTGATTGAGAAATAAGGTCTTTGAATATGTATCTAGTTGTTTATAAAAGATCATACTATATTAGAATGGGCCCTGAATTCAGTGGCTGGGGTCCTTTTAAAGAGAAAAAGTGAAGACACAGAAGCACACATGGGAAAGGTTATGTGACAGGAGAGGCAAAGCTTGGAGCGATGCAGCTGCAAGCCAAGGAATACCAGGGACTGCTAGCAAGCACCAAAGCCAGGAAGGGGCAAGAGAAAACTCTTGCTAGAGCCTTCAAAAGGAGCATGGCCCTAGTGACATCTTGATTTTAACTTCTTGCCTCTAGTACTGTGAAAGGAAAATTTTTATTGTTTTAAGTGGTACAATTTGTGGTGACTTTTTTAAGGCAGTCCTACAAAACAAATACATACTGCATTAAGTGGTTCAGAGAATTATGTTCTGTGGAGAAGATGCTGAAATAAAGACCATGGGCTTTGATTTGGAATAATCCCAAAGCCACACTGTGGATGCAGTTAGCCAAGGACACTGCTGCTCCTGACTGACACAGAAGGCCACCAGGATGATGCCACCGTATCTGCCAGCTCTAGAACCATGCTGTGTCTGCCACTAAGGATACTAGTAAAAGTGGATGCCTCACATCCTGCTTCTCTGGCTACTTAACTCAGTTCCTAACTTACATCTCTAACAAGGGTATCAGATTCATGGAACTGAATCACAAAACCAACCTGCAAAGGAGACTGGGGAGGTAAGTTTTTGCTTTCCAGTCTATGTAGCCAGAAGAGCACAAATAGAAAGGTTAGAATCCACATTCATCACAGCATACACCAATGTGTCTACTCCTAACTCCTCATATGGATCCAGATTCAACTAACCTTTACTTAATAAAGGTGACATGAGCCAGGGATTATAATATATGATCCCTGCAGTGTTATTTTCTTATATTCTTACCAACCTTTTAAGGTATCTATTACTGCCCTCATTTTATACATGAGGAAATTGAAGTTTAATGAGTTTTTAGTCCCATTGATTGTCTCACAACTTCACAGTCAACAGGTACTTCTTGAATACCTACTATGTGCCAGGCTTGCTGGGAATAAACAGTAAACAGGAAAAGCTTCATTACTAAATTATGTTGCTTGAAGTCTTATGAGATTGTTTTAAACTTTGTCATACGTAAGAGTTGCCTGATGACCTAAGTTTTCAGGTGGATTGCTGAGTCCGTATTACCAGGAGCCTGGGAATAGAAACACAGTCTGAAGGCTGGTACATATCAAAGTGACAATCTGAACCCTAGTCCCTGAATTCCAAGCCCAGTTGCTCTAGTGATACCCTAAAATTTCCTTCAAGTGCCAGGCAAGTAAAATAAATATGTGGAGGTGGCAGACATAGTCGGTGTTAAGTTCATTATTTGTAACTGAACCCAGCATGAGAGCTGCCTGGTGAAACAATACATCCTGGATTATTTGCGTCCTTTGAGTATCCAGCTTGTGTGCTCTGCACGTTTCCTCACCCTCTTCTTTATCTGATGTGAATCCAGGTAAGCAGGAGAATCCCCTTCTAAGTACAGCTTCTCTCGGAGTGCCTTTCACCAAATCGTAATTGCCTCTTGTCTGTCAGCTTTGTTGGTCTGTAAGTACAGAAGGACTGGGGATTGTGTCTGCCTTGTTCATGGTTTAAACTGTGGGCTGAGAACTGAACTAAGTTCTAATGCATGAGAAATATTTGTGGAAGAGAGAGAAAGGGAAGGAGGAAGTAACTATGTCCCTTCACTCTGAGAGAACAAATGTTCTCCAGTCTTGCCTTTTAAAGAGAAGAAAACAGCCCCAGGGGTTCAGGGTGGTCTCCACAATGCCCTTCTTCCTGCCACTGACCAAAGGGCTGTGGAGTCTCCTTTGTGGAGTCTCCTTTGTGGACTAAATGTGCAGTCAGACTCCTTGGGCCCCACAAGAGGTCCCTCCATAACTTCAGGAGTGGCCAGGGCTCCTCTTCTTTACCTAGCATGTTGCAGAGACAATGGAAAGACATTTTTCTCCATTCTTTAATTCAGTAAATGCTTCTTTTCTAGGCTCTGTTCCAGATGTTTGAAGTACAGAAGTGAATAAGCAAAGTTCTTGCTCTCATAAAATTTATATGCTAGCCAGATGATGAACAAGTGCACAAATGGGTAAACAATAATTATAGACAATGATAAGCATTAGTAAGGAGAAAGGAAGATAATGCGATAAAGTAACAGGATGATTACTTTAGCTAGTTGGTTAGAAAACACCTCCTATTGAGGTGAAATGTAAGCAAAACCTGTAGAATAGGAAGGTAGCATGAGAAGACCTAAGAGAATAGTTTTCCAAAAAAGGCCAAGTAAAAAAGTTCACAGAAGGGAAAAGCCAACTGTTTTAAGAACAGGAGAAATCCAGTGTGCCTAGAGCATGGCAACTGGGAATATCACAGGAGGCTGAAAACATAGGAATCAGCCAAATCACTTGGGCCTTTGTAAACTATGAAGAGACTGCAGTTAAGTAACACCCTACTCTTGGAATTTCTGAGAGGAGTCCTGGCATGTGGCATGGACGGTGGCCAGATAAAGTAACAATAGCTCCCTTATGGATTCCTTTGATCCACGCCCTTGAAGAGAAATCTAGAAGAGTCTCCTTTGCCGTCTTGCTGCCAGTGGACACATTCCCAAGGACACCCAGGAGAACTGTCTTATTAGAATTAAAAATCTACTTTAAGGTAACAATAGGAAAAGCAGTATAAAAATGGCTCGATTTCTTATATTCTATTCATATTCTCAATTCAAATGCACTGAAGTTGTAACTCAATATGTAATTGTTCTTACTTCCCTGCAACCAGTTCCACTTTGGATTTTAGAATCCATCTTACCTTGATTCATCCCAGGGCCCTTTCTGTATAGGCAGGCGAGAATTAGCATAAGCATGACCAGTCTATTGGTGGGTGGTGAGGAGAGACTGTGTGCCACCTACCAACATGCACAGGGCGTTGCTCAAAGAACCACCTAAATATGGAGACAGCTGACAAAGTGAGGCCTGGGTTGGGAAAGATTTTTAGAACATGCCTGTACATTCACTTCATCAGATACCATTTTAAAAAACCTGTTATTTTGAAATAACTTCTGACTTACAGAATAATCATGAGAGAGCAGAGTTCTTCTATACCCTTCATCCGGTTTTCCCTAATGTTAGTATCTTACATAAACATGGTACAATGATCAAAACTAGTAAACGAACATACCATAGATTAAACTATAAATATTGTTTTGATTTCCCTAGTTTTTCATTAGCTTCCAAACGAACTGGTTAAAACTAAACGCCCACTCCTCACCAGAGCCAACAGGAATAGAGGGAGGTAAGGTGTAGTGGAAGCCATCTGGGGACAAAGACATTTCAAGAGAGTTGAAATACCATGGAAAGTTGAGCTGCCATAGAAAGGAGGAGGGAAGAAGCTTACCTTCTATGTGACTAGATGGAGTAGGGGAAGAAAGACGGCAGCTGATTCCCTTCTTCAAGGGGAAAGGGTTTCCATGAGCTCCCAAAAAGTAGAGACAAAGAAATGGCTCCAGTGCTCACCTTCAGTTGAGAACCCAGGCCCTTGGCTGCCTAGATTCGGGGGATCCAGATGCAGCTTTTCCAGATAGAGATGCCTCCTCTTCAGCGGCCTCTGCTGCTCAAGACACTTTTAGAGTCCACATAAAAAGTGCCTCTTTAGTTCACCAGTGCCCAGACTACACAATCACACAGGATGGGAGCCAGCCCTGGCACCAGCATGGTATGTGTCATGTTTAACAGCATTTGGGAGCAACAGGAAGCATTTGGGAGCAGAAGTGAGTAAAGTGAAGGAAAAAAGAAGACAGTGAAACTTGCAACAAATTATCCTGACTGAGACTGGCCAAAAAGACAGATTGTTGTTATTGTTACTGGGAGTTCATTATCCTACTGGATACCTGTATTCAGGCATGTGGGTGGATAAGTAATTATCAACACTTTTCTGGCTTCCATGAAATCCAGAGACATGCACCTAAAAGAGCATCAGAGTGTTTTGCAGGAAGTACATTAATAGTAACTGTTTCAACCACCACTTCCACCCCGCACCTACGGGGGTAGAAGCTGCTTAACAAATTGGATTTCCCAACCTATGAATCAGAGAAAGCATATGCTAAAGTTATTAGGAAACATTCCTAGCGTTTCCTTGAATTTGGTGGTATCATGGTGGACAGGGGAGGGGTTGGAAGATGAGGTGGAAGAGAAAATGGAATTCCTTTCATTCGAGGAATGAGTTTTCTGCCTAGGTAGAGGGAGAGACTCAAGCTGAATGTTTAATATGCTGCACAAATATGTCTGTTTCTTCATTGATAAATGATATGGAACTGAATCTGGATGATGAATTCAGTAAGTCACAATCCCTTTGTTTTTAGTGTTTGATATTCTTTTCTGTTACATGTTATATGAGGCAGAACTTTGGGGTCTCAAGCAAGCAGTTACACAAGCACTTAAAGATCCAAAGCTCTTTTCTGAAAAATAATATTGTCTGTAGAAGCAGGCATGCCTGCAGCAACTGCATGTGAAGGAGGCAGTTGGCCTTCTCTCTGGGTAAGATGGCGAGTCCAGTTCTTAAACTTAAACGATGAAACAGTGGTGCTGGCTCTTCTAAGAGGAGGAGCACAAAATGGAATTCATTGTTACGTGTATCCCAGTTCCACACCACTAGTCAGAAATGTTATTAACTTTAGTTTACCATTCTAAATACATTCTGTGCATTTACAAACAAAACAAAGCAAATATATATGTGTGTGTGTATATATATGCATATATATTGTTTTGTTTATATATGTAATATCTATAATATAGATATATATGTAATATGTATGTGTGTAGATATATATATATGTGTGTGTATATATACAGTTATGGCCTGAATTGCATCCTTCCCCCCTAAATTTATATATTGAAGCCCTAACCCACAATGTGATGTGTGATGGTGTTTAGAATAGGGCATTCAGGGAGGTACCTGTAATTAAAGTTAAACGAAGTCACAAAGATGGGGCCCTAAATAGATAAGACTGGGTTCTTATGAAAAGAGAAAGAGACGCCAGAGCTCACTCACTCTGCAGGAGCGCAGAGGGAAGGCCATGTGAGGACACAGGGAGAAGGTGACCATCTGCAAGCCCAGAAGAGAGCCCTCACCAGAAACAGAATTGGCTGGCACTTTAATCATGGAACTTCCAGTTCCATAATTGTGAGAAAATAAATTTATCTTGTAAAAGCCACTCAGTCCATGGTATTCTGTTATGGCAGCCTGAGCAGACATATCACCCCACACACCTACCTACACACCATATTATCTTTTCCCTTTTTTTTTTTTTTAACACAATGAAGCTTATAGCATACACCCCTGCACTTTGATTTTTCCATTTGACAATGTCTTTGTGATTTCCATATAAGGACATAAAGTTTTCATTTTGTTTTTGATACCAGCATAATAGTTCATTGAATGGATATGCCATGATTTTTTCACTTGTCCCTTATTAACAAACATTCAAGCTGTTTTCAACTTGCCAGCACAAACAACACTGCAATAAATAACCCTCATGAATATATGATTTTTTCACATGCCACTTATGAATTTTTAAAAATATGAATTAGTTGCCAATTTTCAAAAGTGAGGAGATTTTGTGTATAACCTGGATTTGTCATTTTTCTTCAAAGAGCAGATCTGAGGAAACTGGCCCCCATTCTCCCCTGGTGCTGGAGCTAAGAAGTCGCTGAGTTGTTCAGACAGGGCTCACAATTTCCTGATTGCCATTGCTACTGCCCGGCCTTGCTCACTCACCACTGTTATTGATCAGGCCCCAACAGGCATGGGAGTTTTTGACCCTATTCCAGATTCTCTGGTGCCACTGTACCTTAAGCTAAATTATCAGAAACCATAGTAACTATGTACCAGCTTAGCTCATTCTCATGTCTTTCTCAAAAAAGAAAGAAGAAAGAAAAAGTCCTTACTGAGTTAGAATTCAATATTATGCCTCTGCCTCTATAGAAAGTTGAAATAAGAATTCTCTATTTAACAAGGATTTTAATGTCTTTTTGTAAGGGCTGTCATTGAAGGTACCGTCCACTGTGTTAAAGTTCTTTATATAAATTCTCATTCCATAAATGTCTGCTTAGGTTTGATTTTAGAATTTTTTAAAAAAGATCTCTTTGGGTGAATGTATATTTATTTTGTCAGAAAGTAAAAATGAAATAATGTACAAATGTCTACTCTTGTATTAGGAAACAATGGAAACTTTTGGCCAGACTCAGTGTCCCTTGAGACTTACCAGCTGTTTCCTGCTGCCTTGGAAGGGTCTACCTATCACATTTTATTTAAATCTAATGAGTCACCCCTCCCCTATCCCTTAGCCATAGGCAGACCATCGAGTTTAAGTTCCCACTCTTTAGCCAACTTCAGAATGAACTTAGATATGCCCCTAAATTAACATTTTAATGGCTAAAACTCAGTGCCATTTATTTCATTGACATTTTCACATTCAATAATATAGGCAATCTAAGTTATAAAAATATACATTTTCCTCTGAGGGAGCTAATAAACCTATTTTCATTCTGAATGAAATAAAAATTACATGTAAATATGTATACTTGTCTTGGATTAGCTTCCACAGCAAAAAGAGGGTTGCTTAGCATTGATTTATGGGAACTTTTCTCTTTTTTAATCTCTAAATCTCTTTGGAAACTCACATTTCAATTGGACTCTGCATCTTGGAAATAGGTGGGGTACAAATTTTAAACAGTAAGAAGAATATTGCTTTTTGTAAAAAAAAAAAAAAACAATAAGATTGTTACCATTAAATCTAAAACTGCAACCTAGTATAAAAGATAATTTCAAATATTTAATGACCTAATGGAGCTCTTAAGACCACTTAAAAATTTTGATTACAAATCCAACGTCTCGATTCTTAGCTAGGCGATAAGTTTGTCATGATTACTTGCTAAATAGGTTGACTGTCATTTAAGTCTTCAATTTTTTCCTAGCTTCAGGATCCAGGAAGACTATAGTCAAAGAGTATTGGAAAGCACCCTGGACACTAACTTCACTGCTGTCATTTACTAGTTGTGTAAGCTTGAAGCCTATGGCTGCAACAATCAGTGTTCTTACCCATAAAATGTGGCTGCTGCAACTCAAGGTTGCTGAGATGATGACAGTACAACATATAACACATAAACATTCTTGGGAAAGGTGTAAGTGACATAATAGTAATAATTTTGAAAGCTAATACATAACAGGCAGCCTTTGAACTAATTTACATATATTAATGCACCTAAACCTTACAACAGTTCTATGAGGGGCTATTATTACTGTAATCTTCATACTTTACACATGGAACAGCTGAGGCACGGAGTAATCATGAGATGTGCCTAAGGCCATATAAGAGCCAAGATTTGAATTTAGGATGTTTGATTCGGAGGCGCATGCCCTTAACCACGGTGCCACCTCCCAAATGTAAGGAATTATATGAACTAGCAAACTCTCACTGAGCCCCAAAGTTAGGCAAACGTTTCTCAAACACAAATTTTCTACTTTCTTTGCAGTTCATGCCCAGAAAAGGAGAAGCACACTTTCTTGGCATCCTTCCTACAGGAGTGGTTCCTCCTAAACAGGAGTGGATAGAGGGCTGATAAATCTTTAATTTGCTATGTTGTATTTGTTTCTTGCATTAGAATTTGCAATGTGCTTTTCAATCTGTTACCTAAAGCTAGCTTCACCAGGTCTAGGCAAAAAAAAGAAAAAAAAAATACCATTTTCATTTGACAGAAGAGGAATTTAAGGTGGGAAGAAATGATACATATGGCTGAGGTTTCATAGCTAGTAAAAGGCAAAGTGGGGAGTAGAACTCACATTTTCTTGAATCTACGCACTAGGCTCCACCCACAAACCCATCCAAGTTTTCACCAAACTCTCACTGAGACGCAGCATAGTGAGGGAGTATTATAGTGGAATTCGTTAGTCCCTATGCTCATGTTTTTCTTTTGTGAGGAACAGAAGGCATGGTGGGACAGTCAGACTGCTATGTTGTGTCTCTCCCCTCTGTGTTGAACCTAGGGCATTGATCTTCCTAGCGAACTCTGAAATACAGATATAGTGCCTCCAGTCCCTGTGTGTATATGTTGAGGGTAGCAGGGGTGTGTATGTGCGCCTGTCAAAGAATAGGAACTCCCTGCTCCATGCCTTCTTGGCAAGTACTCCTGTGAATGAGGTCCCTTCCATTTCCCCTAGTCCCCCAAAGCCTGCAGTGGAAGGTAGAAGGGAAAGAAATGCTGGGTGCCTTCTAGTACTTTTCCAATCTTGCCCTGCAGAGAGTGGAATCTTTCCTTGGAGGCAGCACCAGAGAAGCCCTTACCAATGTGCTTCCCTTCCCATTTGTGACAGAAGATGGCCAAGAGGCAGTCAGGGAGTAGAGAGGATAGCAGAGGACATTAAAGAAAGACAAAGGAGGCCAGGCATTTTGGTTCACACCTGTAATCCCAACATTTTGGAAGGACGAAGTGGAAGAATCACTTGAGGCCAGGAGTTTGAGACCAGCCTGGGCAACAGAGTGAGATCCTGTCTGTATAAAAAAAATAAAAATAAAAACTACTCAGGTATGGTGGTGCTTGTAGTCCTAGCTACTTGGGCTGCTGAGGTGAGAGGATAGCTTGAGCCCAGAAGTTCAAGGCTGCAGTGAGCTCTTCTTGTGCCATTGCACCCCAGCCTGAGCAACAGAGAGAGACCCTGTATCAAAAATAATAATAATAATAACAATAAGAATAACATATTTTTTAAAGGTTAAGTGCAGTGGCTCATACCTGCAATCTCATCACTTTGGGAGGCCAATGTGGGCAAATCACTTGAGCCCAGGAGTTCAAGACCAGCCTGGGCAACATGATGAAACCCTGTCTCTACAAAAAATAATAAATTACCTGGGCATGGTAGTATGTACCTGTAGTCCCAGCTACCCAGAGGCTGAGGTGGGAAGATGGCTTGAGCCTGGGAAGTTGCAGCTGCCATGAGCTGTGATTGTGCTACTGCACTCCAGTCTGGGCAACAGAGCCAGATCCAAAAGGATAAAGAGAAGGGAATAAGGCATTAGCTTCTGGAAGCAGCAAGCAAGAATTACCATGGAAGGGATACAAAATAGCAAATATTTACTGATGAGGAAATCCAGGCTCAGAGGAAACAAGAGATTCTCTGGTGAGTCCTACAAAGGCCTACAATACTCTTCTAAGATATGTCCTTTAAATGCAACTAAAAGTTCCTCACATTAGGCATCTCATTGCTTTGCAGGAAGCCCAGACCCACTGTGTTAGCTTCAGTGATCAAATCAAACTACTTGGTTATGAATTTGAGAAAGCAGACAAACTAGCTGGTTATGAATTAAGAAAGCAGACAGAGTAAGCCTGATTGAGATGACAGAACTGGGACCATGATGGTCTCAGCCAGGACAGACACATTTGTGGCAGACAACTTTGTCTCCAGTCCTGCCTCTACTCACCCAACAAACACACTGTCCTTCTGAGGACCTCACAAATGCTTTCAACATTTATTAAACCTGTCATGTTTCTTATATCTCTTAAAATTGCCATTCCCCATCATTTCAACATATGTATTTCAATTTTCATCATCTGATTTTCACAACACAACTCAAATGTGTCTGCCTCTCTACACAGTGTCTAAAAATGGAAGGTTTCAGCTTTAGGTAATCTACTTAATCAAGCCAAATGGATGGGGATCCGCCAGCCAATCACATACACCTTATCCTACAATTCCAGCTGGTAGAGTTCACAATCAGAAGGCTAATGGCTGGTGAGTGTCATGTGATATGGTGAGAGGAACATGGGCATCATCATCAGAATCAAGATACAAGCCCCACTCTAGGCATTTCTAGCTGGGTGACCGTGGGCAGGTACCTATCCACTCTGAATACTGGTTTTCTCCTCCATAAAATAGATATCATATATTCTTCCAGGGGACTGTTCTGAAGATTAAATTAGATAGCATTTATTTATTGCTAGAGATAGCATCAATCATGTGGTAAGTGCTCAAGATACAATATCACTTTCATTGTTGTTAATCCCAAAATAGAGGAATAAATGCAAGATCAAAGAAGACATTTCATAGCACATGAAGTTTACAAGCATATACTCCCCCAAGACACTCAGCCAATTCCTCCCTCATGTTCCCCAAACAATTGGTACCTATCTCTGCTATAAAACTTGTAACAGAGGAATTGTTTATGAGTCAATTTCTAAACCGGAGTGTGAGCACTGAAAAATCAGGAAGAGTATTCATCTTTACAATCTAAGAGCTTCTCTTGATGTCTAGCAAGAGTAGGAATTAATAAATACTAAATGAGAAAATAAGTGAATGAATGAAAAAGCTGTCAAAAAAAAGACCCAAAAACAAAAACAAAAACTTCCCCAGAAAAAAATGTATTCTACAAGTTGATTTGGAGATGTACTGCCAAACGAGTTTATAATGTTTCCTTAAATGTCACTAGAAGGTAGCCAACCTAAACTGTAATTAATTAAAAGTAACCTGTAAACTTGTCAACTATAAACTGTTACAAAAGGATGCTAAATGAAAAAGGGAAGGCTGATGCAACAACAAAGGCAAGTGACAATGGCCATCAAAGAGGAGAGCTGAGGAGCCGGGGTTTGTCTCTCTCCTGCTCTGCTCCGGCATGAGGGTGCTCAGGCTGGAAATGTTCTGGCTCTTCAGACAGCAGCATCTCTCGGGAGGAGAGAGACAATTCATCAAGCTACCAAGGCTTGACAGCATTGTCCCTTGAGGACATCAGCTCTGATTCTATATTCACCAAGAAAACTTCTGAATTGCCATGCATTTTTCTGAGTAAGCTCATGATCTCAGGCCAGGTTTTCCCCCAGCTGTAAACTAATAAACCTGCATTTTAACTAGCATTATCAGAATTGGGGGTGGGAGTTACATTATCATGAATCAATTATTCAGTGCCTAATCATGCCAGGAAAAATGATGATAAAATCACATTGCTAGTGCTATAAAATTGTGGACTGGGCATTAAAAAGGAAGTAAAAGTTAAAAGGTTCAGGTCTGCTGGCCTTACCTGTCATATGACTTCAGTAAGTATAACAAAGATTACAAGGAAAAGCTAAGGGCTAGATGGAAGCCCCAACCCTCAATGTTATTATTCCCGTTGCGGTCTTTAGAGTTCAAAGAAACATGATATAAACGACAATAGCCAAAACAATTTTCTTTTTCTCAATAGACACCAAACAATAGATCAAAAGTAATGGGCATATAGTATTGTAAAAACAACAACAACTATTAGTTAGCTAGGAAAAAAGTTTGACAGAGCAATCGATGTTAGAATTATCAAGTGGATCTATAAAATCCAAATTCCTAATATTTTTTAATATAAGATAAATATTAACCTAATACAGTTCATATTCAAACCTACCCTCTTAGTCACTTCTAGTCTTCTGATTCTTCCAATGCACTTACATGGCACAAAGATAATTTGTTAATTCAGCAGGCATAAGTCAAACTAATGGTTTCATCCTGTATGAACAAAATAACTATCTAAAGACTTTAAAATTTCCAACGAATTGAGTTGGCATTGCATAGATTAGGTACAGCTAATCTGTAGTCTATGAGCCAAGAGAAACTCTAATTTATTTTCATCTTGACAACATGAAAAGTGCCAAGAGGTAATATTACCCATACATACTGTGCTATAATTATAAAAATGCAGCCTGGAGCTGAGCATGGTGGCTCATCCCAGTGCTTTCAGAGGCTGAGGTAAGAGGATTACTTGAGGCCAGAAGTTGGAGACCAGCCTGAGCAACACAGTGAAACCCCATCTCTACCAAAAATTTAAAAGTTAGCCAGGCATGGTGGTTTGTCCCTGTAGTCCCAGCTACTCGGGAGGCAGAGATGGGAGGATTTCTTGAGCCCAGAAGTTCAAGGCTGCAGTGAGTTATGATCACACCACTGCATTCCAGCCTGGGCTGGAGCCCTCTCTCTGAAACAAACAAAAACATGAAGCATGGTTTTAAAAACCATTTTCTATAGAATCATAGGGTTCCACATATTAGAACATCTTTCTGAAAGCCTCCTTCTTAGTCGGTCTGTGTACTGCAATCTGTAGTCATGCCAGTCTATATGACTTTTATTATCCCTCTGTGTATGTCCATCCGACTGAGAAATTCTCACTCTTTCATTTTTCTCTCTCAGCTGACCTAGACCATTGTCTGGACCTTTATCTCTCCACAATTAAATTTCCCTCCTTTTCTCTTCAGCGCCTACTTATCTTTCTTTTTATCTATCCCAGAGCTGTCCAATAAAACTTTCTATAGTGATGGAAATGTTCTCCATCTGCATTTTCCAACACAGTAGCCACTAGTTACATGTAGCCTTTGGGCCCTTGAATTATGCCTAGTGTAACTAAGAAAGGGAATTTTTAATTTTATTTAATTTTGATTCATTTAAAGTTAACGTTAAATAGTCACATGTGGCTGTCAGTTACCATATTGGACAGTGCAGAATTCCGTTTCATAGAATTAATATAATGTTTTTAATCATGATATGTACAATCTTTATCTCTCAAAAATAAGAAATTAAATTTATGTGGATCTCAAACAATTTATTTCAACCTTTTGACAAACCCATAATCCCTGACGATTTCTTAAACCCCTTCAGTTATAATCTCTAAGGACTTCAAGGAAGAAAAAGGGAAAATGAAGCAAGGAAAAAAACATTTCAGGCTATAAACTTGAGCAGCAATGTAACCATTCCTGTGAGTCTGTTTTGTTTCTGCCTATCGATAGAACATTAATGGCTGATTAGCAAATACTGAGGATTTGTGGATCTGGCATGAGAAGATCTGTGTCGGGGCTCTTCGATTAAGCATCCCTGAGTGCAGATTTTACAGGACAGCACTCTGCTCTGCCCAGAGCAGACGTCAGCTGTGAAAGCGGTCCTGCCTGAAGCCTGCAGGTGATTCATCTAGAGCAAACGCTCCTCCTACAGGCCATAGAAGTTAATGCAGTCTTGCTAACACAGGGTCTTCATTCATCCTGACAAGAAGCCTATACAGTAGAAAATCTCATCCCCAAATCCTGCCACAAAATCACACGTTCATGGGGGTGTGAGGAGGTGGATAAAGTGAAGCGTTTGTCAATTCCATCTCACCAAAACACTATCTCCCTGATTCCACCACAGTGAAGCACTTCATTTCAGAACAAATAGCAGTTCATCTCCAATCTTCTTCCTGTATGCAGTTTAACTATGCACTGGGGCCTGAAGTCCACTCATGGTTCTCCATTCCCTGTGAATGTATGTGCCACTGTATAGTCTTTTATTTGGGGATTGAACAATGAAAATTATTTCACTGACAATGAAGTACTTATTAAGGAATCTAGAGATAGAATTAGATCCTCCTACTTCCCCTTCATTTAATGACAATGAAATAATCTATTGTTATATTAAATGCATTAAAGATGAACATAATAACCCTGCTATTTTTATCACTTCACTGCCACCTTTACTGGATTTACACTTACTGTAGACAATGCAGGACTGTGATTTTTCAGTTTCCTGTTTGACACTGTCTCGTTATGGCATTTTTATCCAGATTGTCCAGGACAAAAAGCTAGCCCTGAGTCTATGGGAAGTGAAGCTTACTGTAAAGCTGTCGGAGGTTGCTGCCTGCTGAAAGACTGAGCTCCTATGAATAAAGACTATGTCAGTATTCAGGAATGGGGACAGTTGTGGGTTTAATGGCATTGCCACTGGAACCCAGGCTTTTTGATCTTTTGAGGTCAAAATATGGAGGTGTGGTCAGCCCCTAGAGCTATGATTATAATATCTACTATATCCTTCATATAAGAGTTTCAATTCCTATTTACATCGGTGACAGGGAACAGGATATGGCACTACAAGGCCGTGGAATTGGATCAGAAAGAGCCTTTTTCCATTATAGCCATAAGAGAGCCAGTAGTTGTTCACTCATTTATTGCCTATTTATTAGGCTACAATAGACAAACATAATGCCAAGGCTAGAGAGAGGCTTGTGTGCTACCTTCACGGAGCTCCCGAAACAATGTGTTAGGCCAAAGATCATGTTGTAGCTACTTGCTATCCCAGCAATTTCATCTTCATTCATTCTTCCATCCAATATTTAAAGAGACCCTGTCATTATGTAGGCATTATGCTAGGCTTTTCACATGATCTGTGAGTAATGCAAAGTCCCTCAATGAACTCATGGGCCAAAAAAGAAAATACGTCTACACTAATTGAAAAATACGCAAAAATGGCATAAGAAACGACAGTCAGATGAAATGTTAGATGAGATCAAGGAATGGTAGGATTTCTAAAAAGATGAAAAAAACTGGAGTATATAGAATTTGAACTGAGACCAAATGGAAGAATAGGATTCTGACAAGTCAAGATTCTTCAACACAAAAATCAGCAAAACACTACATTTTCCAAAACCCTATTACATTTACTAATTCACTGGAGCTCCATGACAACCCTGTAGGATAGAAACATTAGTAATATTGTTATTATCTCTTTTTTTTGCAAATGAAGAAACTGAGCCTTGGATAATTTAAATGACACACTAAAAGTCACCAGGGCAGCACACTGCCAAACAAGTTTCATTAACCACTCAGGAAGACAGGATCTTCAGTGTATCATTCCAGGTTGGGGTAGACAGAATTCTAAAATGGTCCACCAGGTTTCTCATCCACACTCCCAGAATAATCCTCAGGACTGTGGACTTGATGGATTTTTGCTCCTTGATTGGATTATGTTAGATGGCACTGTTGACTTTAAAAAAGAGATTTTCCCGGTGAACCTGACCTAATCACATGAGCCTTTAAAGAGAGGGAGAGCCTCCTCAGCTGGTCTCAGCACGGGAGGTCAGACAGTGTCAACTTGAGGGAGGTTTCCTGTTGCTGAGATGGAGAGAGACAAGTGGCAAGGACCCAACCAGCAGCTAGCAAGACAATGGGGACCTTAGTCCTACAACCAGAAAGAAAGCCAAAAGTGGGAAGGAGCTTAGAAACAGGTCATTGTCTCCAGATAAGGACCTTGATTTCACCCTTGAGAGATACTGAACAGAGGACCCAGTTACAACATGCTGGACCTTTACCTACAGAAACCATGAGACAATAAATTTGTGTTGTTTTAAACCACTGAGTTTGTAGTAACTTATTACACAGTAATAGCCACATAGAAAGGACTGGTCCCAGAAGGACCGGATGCTCAGGCTCACGCCTGTAATCTCAAAAATTTGGCCAAGGTGGGTGGATCACTTGAGGTCAGGAGTTCAAGACTAGCCTGGCCAACATAGTAATACCCCATCAAAAAAAGAAAAAGAAAGGAAGGAAGGAAGGAGGAAGGAAGGAAGGAAGGAAGGAAGGAAGGAAGGAGGGAAGGAGGGAGGGAGGGAGGGAGGGAGGAGGAAGGAAGGAAGGAGGAAGGAAGGAAGGAAGGAGGAAGGAAGGAAGGAAGGAAGAAGGAAAGAAGGAAAGAAGGAAAGAAGGAAAGAAAGAAAGAAAGAAAGAAAGAAAGAAAGAAAGAAAGAAAGAGGAGACAAGGAGCAATTC
The DNA here is from genome assembly GCF_009764315.1 of Trachypithecus francoisi. NCBI lineage: Eukaryota > Metazoa > Chordata > Mammalia > Primates > Cercopithecidae > Trachypithecus > Trachypithecus francoisi. The sequence continues at coordinate 70,385,863 of NW_022681453.1, read as the reverse complement.
TGAGGCCCCAACCCTCAATGCTAGCCAAGATCCCACTAGTGATATGCTATTAAATGTTGAACCGCCAACTCTTGTTGGTGAGATCATGGGTGTTAGGAGGTAGAGTGGGGCTGGAAACTCTGATTGATAGCATTTGTCAATTTCCATAGTGTAAACAAATACCTCCGGCCGGGTATGGTGGCTCACACCTGTAATCCCAGCACTTTGGAAGGCTGAGGCAGGCAGTTCACGAGGTCAGAAGTTCATGACCAACCTGGCCAATATGGTGAAACTCTGTCTTTACTAAAAATACAAAAATTAGCCAGGCATGGTGGCGGGTGCCTGTAGTCCAAGCTACTCCAGAGGCTGAGGCAGGAGAAAGGCTGGAACCCGGGAGGTGGAGGTTGCAGTGAACCGAGATCCCACCACTGCACTCCAGCCTGGGCGACAGAGTGAGACTCCGCCTCAACAAATAGATAAATAAATACCTTCACTAGGACCAATTTCAAACTACAAACATGATACCACTGGAAATGAATTTGAGAAATAGATGCACAACAGTCGGCTTTGCGAATCAATACATGCCGGATCCAGCACAGCACTGCTCACAGCCAACAGCCTTCACTGGCTTACCAGCTATGTGAGTGAATCAGGTCCAAAGTGGATACTCCAGCCCTCAGTTGAGCTGCCACAACTGACTCCACATGGAGCAGAGATATGTCTTCTCTTCCAAGCCCTGCTCAAATTTTAGATTTATGAGAAAAATAAATGATTGTTGTCATTATAAACTACCAAGTGTTGGAATAATTTGTTTTAAGGCATGAAACACTAATTTAAATAAATAAAGGTGTAGGAGGTGAAGTAGAGAAAGTCTCTGAGATGAACCTGGGGTTTTCTGAAAGATTGGAAGAGCAGTTATATATTTGAAGCTAAGGAATCTGCAGCTAAAATGTATAAGTTTGAAAACCATAATTGTAGATTAAAGAAAAGTAAATAGATAACAGACATTAGGTGATTATCTGATTAAAGTAATTCACGCTAACATGTTACTGGAGCCCAGCTTAACCTCCAAAGGGGTGTTCCCATTTTTAAAAGAAGAGGTTAATAGAACAAGTTAGTAGTTCTCAAGCAATGCTAATCTGAGGTATTTTGTTGCTGAAAGCAAATTATGGTAGCTGCTTATATCTGAATTCACAATGAAAAAAAGATTTCAATGAAGAGAATTTTCTCGATTTCTTTGTTCCATGAAAAAACAGTTTTCTTAAATTTCTTATTATTGCTACAGTTTTGCTGTTGTTGAGTCTTAGCAAATGACAAGACAAATTATTAAGTGCTATGTTAATATTAACAGAAAAAATTAGAATCATCCTTAGTTCCTTGGCCTATATGATTATGGAAGTGATTTCATATTGCAGTTTATGATACAGTCATATTTTCTGCTGGTTAAGTGTTCTTAGTTTGCAAATGGAATTAAGTGTATCAATATTTCATGGAGTTCTTCTGAGAACACTACTTCCTCCAGGTGTTTTGCCAACTGAACAAGATTAAGAACCACTAACTTAAATGAATCTGTCATTAGTGGAATATAAGAGGGGATATTTTTTAACAGGGTGGGAAGCCTCACTTTGTGCTGTCCCTGCTCTGAATATCTGTCATGCCTTTACAACAGGACAGGAAGAACAGTAATCAGCAACTTAGCATCTCACGTCTGAATGGCTTACTATCCTGGTCCTAAGGCAGCTGAAAAAGCCACATTTAGCCTGAAGACACAAAACATGTGGTGGTCCAAAGAGAAGTGTGATTGTAAGATTAGATTGCATAAATATAAAATAAAAATTATATTCAAAGTTTAGAGATGAAACCAGGCTGATTGAGAACAATTAAGAAAAGTGAGAAGGGACTCATGTTAGTAACCCCAGCTCTGTCATGCTTGGCTGCTTGGAGAAAGTGTAAGAGTGTGTGTGTGTATGTGTGTGTGTGTGTGTGTGTGTGTTCTACATCAAAGTCCTAGAGAACTGTTTCTCAAACAAGACTATATAAATAAAATAACCTTTCATCTGTATATGAAAAAGTCAGCCAATTTCAGAAAAAAGCACTCTCTTGATATTAGACTTATAAACAAAAATTATAAAATGAAAACAGAAGGCATAACTCTGACTAGTGTTACAAACCTAATATATAAATTTAAATGTAATTGCCATGGTAGATTATGATGGTTGAATTGTCCAACATCTGGACCTCCTAATAAAAATGCTAGTTAGCCAGAGGATTTTGAGTTTGCATAAAATACAATGATAATTACTTATTGACATATTTTGTTTTATATTCCATCTATTTTCAAAATGAATTTGAGGTACACTCCTTTTCTAGACCAAAGTTGACTCTCTCTCTCTCTCTCTCTTTCTAATAATATAACAAGATCAAGAAGTCTTGATAGCTTCTTTTCTTTGTCACTTGATGCTCTTGAATAATTCAAGGTACTGACAAAACCATCCTCCTCTGAGCTTCATAATCCACTTTTCTTCAGTCCTATTCTAGCACATATTCGTGCTATAGCTAGCTTTTTTTCTAGCCCTGGATATCCTTGAAGGTTCTTTTTTGTTACCTGAAAAAAAAATTAATTTCAGCATCAAGGCCAGGGGAGAGATGTAGAGGGTGAGGAGGAAATCGGTATCAGCTGCCTTCAAAGGAAGCCCCTGTCAAAGATTTAAAAACAAAACAAAACCTTTTGTTGGCAAGAGTGAGATAATACCCACCCCTGCACTCATACTACTATCGGCCTAAATGTGACAGAGCTTTAAAGTTGCCTTTATCCTTTGACCCAATCATTTAAAATCAAGGAATGTGGTCTGAACAAATTTTTTTTAAAAATGTTTTTAAAAATGTAAAAGCATATTCTTATTGCTAGGTATAATATAATTTATAAAAATAACATAAATCCCACCAATATGAGAAGTTTAAATACATTCTACTATATCTATGTTATAATAATCCACAACACTCTATATACTGTATAATTCCATTTGTGTGTTTGTGTTGTATGTGTGTGTGTGCACATAGATCAGAAAAAAAATAAGTAAAATTCTTAACAGCAGTTATTTCTGGCACAACAATTACGATATTTCTATTTTCTTGCTTACATTTTTCAATACTTTCTAAGTTTTCTGCAGAACAGATTGTATTTTTATAACCAGAAAAAATGATACATAAGTAAGTTGTCCACTCATGCCCTAACAAATCAAACAAAATACAAGAGTCTCTGAATTACTCCCGAAAGCTGACCCTGAATTTACTGATTTATTCTAGCTTGGTTGCTGGGGTTTTTCTGTTTTTTTTTTTTTAAACGGAGTCTCGCTCTGTCGCCCAGGCTGGAGTGCAGTGGCGAGATCTCGGCTCACTGCAAGCTCCGCCTCCGGGGTTCAGGCCATTCTCCTGCCTCAGCCTCCAGAGCAGCTGGGACTACAGGCGCCCGCCACCACACCCAGCTAATTTTTTGTATTTTTAGTAGAGACGGGGTTTCACTGTGTTAGCCAGGATGGTCTCGATCTCCTGACCTCGTGATCCGCCCGCCTCGGCCTCCCAAAGTGCTGGGATTACAGGCCTGAGTCACCGCACACGGCCTTTAGTTTTATATTTATTTCTCCTTCAGTACTTCTGCCTCAGTGCTGCCTGCTCCTGGGGACTGGATCCTTCTGTGTCCCAGTGCAGAACGGCAGAAGTGCATGGCTTTGTCTCATTCATCAAAACTGCTACACTCTACTTTCTGCTTGTCCTTGGGTTTTATAAGCCAGGTGCACTTTCTCTTCTCTCTCTCTCCCTCTGTGCGGACCTTTCCCAAGCAAACATTCTGCCTCTAGTGATGCTCTTTTTCTCTTTCCACCAAGAAACTTTCAGGAGCCAATTTTCTTCCTGGGTTCATTGTGTGTGTGGCCCTTCATCTTATATATACCAAGATGCCAAGAACCTTCATTCATACTCTTTGACTCAAATATCTGGGAATACAGCCCAAAGAAAAACTTCAAAATGTGGTGGTGGGAGAGTAGGATCAACTATGAAATATTTACCATAGCAAAAATTAGAAGTAACCCAAGTGACCCACAATTGGGAAGTAATCAAGTAAAACTAGTCATAGCCATAAAGTAATTTTTTTTTCAAAATAATAGCCATTAAAATTAATGACTGAGACTAGGTGACAATTGGGTAAATATTTAAACATAATTTTAATGAAAAAAACAAACAAACAAACCCAGTACTTAACTTCAAATCCAAGTAAAAGGGTAAAACAAAACCTGGAAAGATAAACAGAGATTATAAAGGAAAGCATTTTTCACTTTAGTCAGTTACTTTATTTAGTTTGGAACCCCAATCTAAAGGTACATATGAACAATTCTAAAAGTTTGGGTATTGAAGGATCTTACTACCAGCGCACGACCTAAGGTTAAGTTTCCTTCCTTCCCACTCACCTTGTCCCTGCAGGACAATGGTGACTTCCTTCTAGTAAAGACAAAGCCAGCTCTATGTCTAAACATGGTGAAGTATTTCCTTCCTTCCCATCCAAATTCCTCTAAATAAAAAACCTCTGAAGACCAAAATTTAGTACTGTTCCGTCAACGATTTGTGACCCAGTGCCTACCACTGGATCTGCCTGCACCCCTGGCACTATTCCTACCCTCCATGGCTATGTCTGGTACAATGGAGCTGGCAAGACAGCACGGACCTCCGAGTCCCAGTAGGGCAGCCCTGCAGGGAGGGGCCTCCTGCTGCCTCTCAGAGCTAGTACCTCTTGTCTGGCTCTTCCAGAAGCCACCACTAGAGAGAGGAGAGGGCTGAGTAAGGCTGCACTCATTTTGACCAAGGCTGTGTTCTCTCTACTACCAGAGGGGTCCCTGTGTTCTTCTAGTCACTCATATCACTGCCGCCAGACCCACTGCCTTCTCTGTGCTCCACTTGCTCCTTAACTTTGTTGCTCTATTCTCCCTTCCATTAGGAAGTTCTTAAAATCTCCCATGAAGGCAGCTAACCCTTTTTCTATTTCTCAAGTTGCGTGTGTCTAGGAAAAGACAGGAGTACTTCTCTTCCCTGTTGAGGCTTCCCCCAAGTGGATGGCTGAAGAAAGGCAGTTGGTCCATCCTGATAGAACTACTGAGGCTATGGCAGTGAGGTGAGCCCTCTTACTCCCTTTCTGTCAGTGTGTTTGGGGGACACAAAAGCCCCCTCTGAGAGGTGTGCACCTGAACAAGCGAATCCACATGCATCATCACAAGGTCATTTTCTATGCTGCAAAAATTCCCCAGCCTTCCAGCAACAGGAAAACTCCTCATTAAGGGGGCTGTCTTAAACTCCCAGGGGGCATACAGAAACTGCCTTGAAGGCATTCACAGGTTACCTTACTTGCATTTTTCCCAGGGAAGGCAGCCTTCTTCCTTAGGTCCAAAATAAAATTTTCCTAAAATCCTGAGCTGTTACAGAGTCCCAGGTTCCACATATACACATCTTATTTTGAAGTTTAGAAACTACATGTGCATTAAAAAATGACTGGGAGCCACATATCTAAATGGTCATACCAATTGTTAGAGAGGTGAAATCATAGATGACTTATCTCTTGAAATCTTTATATAGAGGGCAAGTAACACAAGAATGTTTCAAGATCCTCCCAATTGATCAAAACTCCCTATAAAACCAAAATGTTTCTTCTATTTGATTTTTGTTTCATTTTCTCCAATTTCTGTCTTTCTCCTCTCTGGTGAGAATATTTCATTGTGGTCTCATCCATCTGTCTTTGCATCCATCCATCCAACCATCCATCCGTCCATCTATCCATCCATCCATTCATGCCTCCTCTTTCCATTCCTGCCTTAGAAAAGCCAAGTAGGGAAGCCACAAGCTGCCTTAAAAAAAAAAAAAGAAAAAGAAACATTCAGCAGCAGCCAGAGGCACTAATGTGAGAAGCTGGAGAAGGTGTCGTTTTTCACTCAAACTGACATTTAAGCTGTTTCATAAATATGAAATCAAACTTGAGGGTCCAGATGGGCTGCCGCCCCCTCCGCCTTTTGCTGGAATGACATGCTATTTACCAGCCTCAGAAAGGGGGACTGAGGAATGAAACTTTCAGATGATGAGTCACTGAAGAAAATGATTGATGAGTGATGAATGAATTAGTGATTTTTTTTATACAAGAATCAGGAGAGACTCTGCCCGACGGACAGTGATCACCGACGCATAGTGTAGCCATAGTCAGACTGTGACAAGGAAGGAGCAAGGTGGACACATTTCCCAGGTGCTGCATGAAGTAGAGAGTACAAGTCACAGCTTGTCGCTCACTCACTCACACATACATGGAAGCATTTCCAAGAGGGTCACTTTTATTCTGGGTGATTCCATAGCAGCAGTTGTTCCATATCATATATGCATCATAAAAAAAGAGTATCACATGAAGCCAAATATAAAATTTGAGTTTTGTTGACACAGGCATCTGTCAGGATCTTCAAATCCCAGAGTGTTTATGACTGCACTATCCCACCAAGTGCTTCCTAGAGCACTGTTTTGGAGGTGAGCATTGCAGAATCTTGTCTGCCTCTCCAGAGCCCTGTGGAGCTGGAAGAGATGAGGAAGGCAAGGGATTTTGGAGACTCCACTGCCACTTCTGCAACATCAAGCCATGCCCCAGAAAGATACCTCCTATTGCTATGCTGCAAAGCTACAATATGCTCCCAATTTAGGGAGATGGAACGTGGCTCTCCATCATTCTGGAGGACTCTTAGGGGTGTCTTGGCATTAGTCTCTGATTATTTCTTGAAACTCAAGAGTTTCACTTTTCTGAAGAACAAACAAAGAGACAGCTTGGTTTATTTTATAGCTATTGCTGTAAACCAAGGAAATCACTTTTAATCCCATTTCAATTACAGAAGGAAAATTTTGATGATGTCCATCAGGTGACATTTTCTTCATCATTTGAAAGATAAGAATTTGAGGTTGAGCAGGGCACTTTCTTCAATGAAACACATGGTGGTGATTTGCAGGCATTGGCTGTAACCTTGACCCGTATGTTCTCGTGATTGGGCAGAACAGATTTTTTATAACAGGACAGATTCCAGCTCCAGCTTGTTTGTTCGAATTCTTTGGAATCACCACCTTTGTATGTACCTGAGCGTCCAGATGAGAAGAGCCTTTGTTATATTTCAATAGAGTGAGGTTCATGACCAGCAATATCAGAGCTGTTCTACCTCCTTTCAAGTGAATTTCTGCAAAATAAAGTCCTCCAGACAAAGAATTAAGGTTGGCAGAATGTTAAGGGAGAAAAAACTCCCTCCCTCTGATTGTCCCCAGACCAATGATACTACAATCCTTACGTAGGTAGCACTGATGTCTCTCCTGCTCTGACTCTGCATTGCCCCACCTCTTGCCACCTTTGGGGCATGTGCTTAAGTATAAGATGCAAACTTTGCACTTATCTCTGAGCTAATGTGTGCTGCAAATAGAGTTGGTGGAAGGGGCCATAGCTGCTGAATCACTAGAAGGAGGACTACGAGAACCTGCAGTGAGAATCTATCCCAGTGGAATAAGGAGAAGAGAGAAGGAAGTGCAGAAGTGAGTGATAGGATTTCCTGGCCGAGGCTGTGGCAGACTTTGTCTCCCTGTCTTAGAGGCTTCGGTTATCAGTGGGTCAATGGCATGCTGGCACATAGCGTGCCTTTTTTTTTATTGACTCCAGTGAAGAAATAAATTCCTTACCACTAGATAGATGATAGATAGATAGATAGATAGATAGATAAGATAGGGATAAGTTTTAAAGGTTGAATCAGAAGATCTCTGTTATTTGGTTTATCTGATTATAGTTTTACACAAATTTCAGTTTTCTGGATTAAAATTTTCCTTAAATGGGCCATTGGATTTCTGACCTGCCAGATTTACAAATTCCAAATACGTTGTCTTATCCTTACATGCAGAAATCTGCAGCAGTGGACTAGAATGTCAGTAAGGCTCCATTGCAAAGATGGGAAGATGCCCTCTAATTCAGGGCATATAGAATCAAATGTAAAGCTGGTGTAAAGTCAACACACCACTTGAAGAGAACTGGTCTCTCCTCTGCTATTTCAGAGACTACTAATTTCATTGAGACACTGGGTCACATTATGGTAACTTCATTGGAAGAAATTCAAAGGCTTAGCAAAAGAAAGTTGTAACTCCCTGGTAAGTATTAAAATCTAATTCAACTTAATTTTAAACATTTTCTAATTGGAGACTGTGTGCTTAGCCCTGCACTGGACATTGAATAGGGTTTTAAAAATTTTGTTTTTTTCCTACTTCAGTGCATATATGTTTCCTATTAAAAATTAAATGATAGCAAAAGTCAGTACATAATTTAGTTCTTAATTAGATCATTTTGTAGGACAGTTTGGTAGTTTTCTTTTTTTTTTTTCCATAGTGAGTGTGCAATCCCCTGTGAAGGGTAATAGAAATAACACGGGGTAACAGGCAGGCTTCACAGCCAAGTTTACTGTGATCATATTAGAGAAGGTGACTAGAAAGTACTCTGATCACACCAGACACATCCCAAAATAGAAGAATTAGCTGCAGTGAAGAAAGGTCTAAAATTAAGTGCTTCCCCAGGTGGGTAGTAAGCATTCATGGAAGATGCAGTAATAGACAACAGGTGGGAGCCAAGACAAGAAAATCACCTGAGAGAGATCCTGTGATTACAGATACACCAGTGGGATGGTGGAATAAAATGGCGGAGGTTTTAGAATAAAGCAAAATGCAGAATAGCTAATAAGCAGTATTGGGAAAATCTGAAGGCTAGAGACAGCGCCTCAGCTGTAGGGCTGGTTTATAAGGTCTCTGGGGAATACAGAAAGAAAAAAATACCTAAGGTTTCAACCATAAGAAATTGGGCACTACAGGTATTCAAAACAGGGCATAAGATTTTGGAAAATAAGACAGATACTTAGTAATTAACCTTGGAGTCCAAAGGCAGGAGGTGGTCTCAGGAATAAGACAGTCTAATCTAGTGATCAAAGAGCACAATATTAGAGCCAGGCATGCAGAAATAGTGACTAATATCTATGCACCACACTGCATCGTTTTGAAGTACTTTTACATTGTATGGGTTCCCAGGTAATCTATTAAATGAATTCGCCTACTATGTGCCAGGAACTGTGGCAGAAAATAAGAATCCAGAGATGAAAAAGCCATAGCCCCAACACTTAGAGGAGAATGGTCAAGTGGGAAGGACTGATAGGCAAACAGACAGAACAGAATGCCTTAATTCCTGAACATCACACATAGACCAGTGAGAGAAGGGAGGCCATCCTGCTCTCTTTCATTTTCCTTCGTCTTTGTAACTGACTGAAAAGCTCAGAAGTGACAGCCTTGGAGCTGATGATAATGACTTAGAATCATTTCACATACCAAAACCCGAGAATTTAAATTTCCATACAAGTGAACGTTTAATTTCTGTCCCACAGGGCTGTGCTTAGAGCAGGGGATCATTTTAAAATTCCATAGAATAAGCCCTGCCACGCAGAGCACCAGAGGACTTGGAGGTGGATGGGCTCTAATGAATCGCAATGTGACCTGGGTAATGTAGAGCTCTGAGGAAAGACCTCATACAAATTTTGGGTGATGAACTAAATTTTTAAAAAGATGGAAACTTCTGCTTCAGTGAATGTGGGAAAAAATAAGACAATGAAGATGGGGGGTGGGTTCAGGTGAAGGGATATCCTAAGATGCTGGGAACTTTGAATATTTTGAACCCAGTCCCCCTCCTCCCCAACCCTTCACCCAAATGTTCTGTTGCTAAGACAACAGGATGCTAGCAGGCATATGCATGTGTCGGCTTCCTGCATACAGTTGCCTAGCAACAGGACTCAGCAGAACCTGGGCTCTGGCTCTTTACACCTACCCTGCTCCATCCATTGCCTTGACTTGCCAGTTGCTTTCCCCACCCCCAAGGCAAAGAAACAAGAAGCAGGAGAGTGCAAGAGGCTCAGGATCTGATCTTGTCAACAGCAGCCTGGCTTCACTCGGGTTAAACCCTACACTATGAAGTTATAAAATGTAAACTGACCATTACAGCTGACTGGAAATGAAATGATGATTCGACATTCTTAATATTTGAAATCTGGTTATGGAGTCCTACCCTGTAATCACCAAAGGGATATGATAATAAGGAAAATACTGAACTACTGAGGCAAGATTAATAGAAATATTTTACCCTGGGAATGAGATAACAGGAAATGGGATATTTGGGGGATAAAAGGAAGAAAGGGAAAGGGAGAAAAGAAATTAAGGAGAAAGAACTAAAGAAGAGAAAAGAGCGGGAAAGAAAGGAAAGGCTTTTAACTCACAATAAATAAGATCCCTTTGGAACCTGACAGTGTGTAAACTGGAAAAATCTGCAATGTTATGTAGACTAGGATCTGATGCCTAAAATAATAACAATAGAGATTATTGAGGTTCTTTTAAATATAGGACTTTACATTAAGGACTTTACATAGATTATTCCCATCTTCACAATAACCCTCCACGATAAAGGTTAGGAAAGTAATTTTGCAGCTTAGACTCAGAACAATTAAGTGACTTGACCAAGACCACACAGCTAGTAATTGTGGCAAAGCTAACAAAAATAGGTAGCATTCAAACCAAAATTAGTTTGACTCAAAATCCACTCACTTTCTTAACATGTATTATGATAAATATCTGAGAAAATATGTGTAACGTTTGTGAAGTCATACAAACTTGTTAAATTGGGGACCTTTTAAAGAAGCTATAAATATGCCTTATATAACATTAAACAAATTATTTTCTTCAAAGCTTTAATGCAATAACTTATAAAAGAAAATCATCTTGCCAAGTGGGAAAGTAAAAGCTGGTCCTTTAACAAAGGGTTCAGTAAAAAAGTTTAGAGTCCCTTTGAAGAACCTGTAGAAAGAAACTCCAGAGTTACTCCCATTGAAAAGAAAGTTCAAATTTTGGAGATGTTTATGAAATTATGGGAAATTGGATACCGCATCATATATATATAGAAAAATAATTGCTCCAGGAAACCAAATATAAGAAATATACAAGGTTCCTCTGACACCTTGGTGGCTTCTAATACAGAACTCCTTCCTGGCAGCAGCACAAAGCCCCTGATCAGCGATCATGTAGCAAGTGCTGAGAGCAGGGGTGGATACATACATATTCAGTGCCCCTTTCTCAGATCCTCAGACCTCCATGCCTACAGAAGACATATGGCATGCCAGTCTCATCATTCAAAAAGATGTGCCTAAGCTTGCTTGACCTAGGCTTAAACCAGTAATTTTACCAGCTACATTTATTCCTTATTCTAAAGGGTGAGTTCAGGCATACTTAGAAAATCCTTTTGTCATATTCATTAATTCCCAAGGTAATGGGCCCCCTCTAAATATTAATAGGGATCAGGAAGACCCTATCTGACTATTAGAGTCAAGATTCTGGTGTCCAGAATGCAAAAACCCAGGTTAACAGGTTAATGGCTTCATCCTTTCCCAAATTTAAAGGATCGTTATCATTATATCATATGACAGCTATTCTCCAGAAATAACTTGTCTTTCCTTAAGGATCGGGACCAAATACTTTCCTGTGAAGAGCATAAACCAGAGTAGAAACATAAAGCAGGCATTCCAGCTTTTCTACACAAAGCTATATGAAGTAACTATGTTGCAGAGCTCTAAATAATATAAAATAGAATTCATAAAGTAATGCCCACAATGTGTAAAAACTCAATGGGCAAAGATTATTGTCCCACAATATCTATTCCATCTTTCTTGTATAGCCACAGAATTTTTAGCCAGGCCCATGGCCACTCACTCTAAAGTCTGGCCAATAAGATTTATGTGCAATTGTCTTGTGACAGTTTTTGTAACTCTCTAAGAAACAGCTATCGTACAAACTTTGCCCCTTCTTTTTTATTCCTTCCTTTTCCCCACCTAGTGCAATGTAGAAGATCTCATCTTGGATTAGAAGAGAGAGAGAGTCACAACTTGGAGTGACAGAGTATGGAGCCTGAAGGAGCCCAGGTCCCTGAGACACAGTGGAACAAAGCCACTATACTACCTCAGGACTCTGTACAGTGCTGCTTTATATAGAAGAGAAGTAGACTTCTATCTTTTTTAAAGCCCCTATTTGTTGAATTGTATTGTTACTTACAGCCATATCCAATCTTAAGGAATATACAAAGATTATACCATTGTTTTTGTAGCCTAATGGCTGTCTAGGCTAGTAAAATAATTTGAATGATGTATTGGTCTGTTCTTGCACTGCTACAAAGAAATACCTGAGATGGGTAATTTATAAAGAAAAGAGGTTTAATTGGCTCGCAGTTCTGTGGGCTGTAGAGGAAGCATGGAGCATCTCTTGGGCTTCTAGGGAAGTCTCAGGAAACTTACACTCATGGCAGAAGGTGAAGGGAGAGCTGGCATTTCACATTGCCGGGAGCAGGAGGAAGAGAGAGGTTGGGAGGGGCTACACACTTTTAAACAAGATCTTGTGAGAACTCTATTATGAGAACAGCACTGGGGAATGGTGCTAAACCATTAGAAATCACCCCCATGATTCAATCACCTCCCACCAGGCCCCACTTTCAGCATTGGGGATTACATTTCAACATGAGATTTGGGTGGGGACACAAATCCAAACCAAATAAAATCATCTACAGCAGAAAAGAAATCCTGAATAGAAATGAGGATCTGAATTGTCTCGAGACAAGACTCTCATTTTTAACTGGTAATCTAAAGATCTCCTGTCATTTTCCTTAAGGATATAATTGTTTTCATGGTATACAGAATAAGATGTTCTCTTCAAAAAGAAGAAGATATTTTATCCACAGGCAAAAACTTGTCTTTTAACATTTACTTGCTGCTCCCTAGACAAGAGAGCCCTATCAGATCCTCATGAGCATACACCCAAAATGCACACCCAAGAGGTGTTGTTTCCAAGAAGTGATATCCAAGAGGTGTTGTCACCACAGCCCTTGTGCTGATAAAGCAAACCTAGGGGCCACTGGTGAAACTCGTCTAATAAAATGAATGACTATAATATGTGACTTAATATCTTTTCAATGTTTAAAAGAAATATGTATACTGAAAATTCGTATGATGCACACCACCACTGTCTGATAGAAATATAACGCCAGCCACAAATGCAAGCCATAGATGCCATTCTAAGTTTTCTAGTAACCACACTTTTAAAAATCAAAAATAAACAACTTAATATAATTTTAATAATATACTTTATTTAACCCAATATATCAAAAATATTATACATGTTACTAATATAATCCACATAAAATACCAATGTGCTTGAAATTTTCTTTTTTTGTACAAAGGCTTCAAAACCCAGTATATATTTTACACTTACAGTATATTTCAATTTAAGCTAGCCATACTTCAGATAGATGTTCAGCAACCACCGTGGCTCGTGGCTAGCATACTGAACAGTACAGATCTGGAGTATGCCATTTATTGTTTAGTGGAATAATAACATCTTTGAACGCCTTGAGCCTCTAAAGTTTCCCAAGCCCAACCAAGGCTCCTGCCTTCTTGTCACAACTGTAACTGATGATAAAAAATGAAGGTTACTGTTTGTAAATAGCTACCAAAATGGTTATGCCATTATTACAACTCACAGTCATTCACATCTCACTGATGAATAGACTTTATGTCTATTGCTGCATTTAGCCTTATTCTGGTTCTGTCTTCCACAGAGAAGAGACACAGCAACCCATAATCCCCACATAATTACCTTCCATATTAGGAAGCACAGAACTCCAGGGACATTCTCAGTTTACTAAGGTGCAAAGGTGGTAGGGATTTAGAAGATCCAAATCTAAATCTCAAAGCACTTAGACTCAGTTTCCCTCTGCCAACTCACTCATGATCCTTCCATTTTCCAGCATAGTTTGAAGGCCACAAACACTGTGAAAGCTTTCCTTTAACCACAATGCTGAAGTGAATACAACTTCTGACTCTGGGGTCTACTTATAGTTTAGATCTTTAAAAAGAAGAATTTGAAGAAAAAGGAATGCAAGGAGAAAGCTGAAGAGGAGGTGAAAGGAAAAGAAGCAACAGCAGAAGAGGGAGAAGAGGAAGAAATGTCTATGTCCCTAGAAGGGAGAGTCACATGAGTCGAAGGCTGACATTTGGAATGTAAACCTGAGAAAAATGTCTACCTCACTTACCTGTCTCATTGGAAGTTCAAGTATCAGTGATATACCTTTTTTGAGACAAACTAAGAGTCCATGCATACCTAGTTAAGATGCAAATAAACCTAGGAAGTGAAATACCAAAACTTCAATTCTTACTGCATTTTCATTCATCAAACACAAGCAAATTGGTCAACTCAGCAGGCCCTAGAAAGACAGATACATAGGTGTTGACAGGCAGGATGGGAAAGATCTGGGAAACAGAAGCCTTGGGCCACCTATGCATTAGTGTGATGACCTTGGAGACCTGGAGGTAGGGTCATCTGAAGCAAAGAGGATGCTGACAAGAGGACAGAGATTGACAAACCTCAACTCTTCCCACTGTCCAGAGCCAGCCCTACCCAGCATCTCCACTGTTTACTATGACTTTGTGACTTTGGGTTATCTGTACTTACTTCTTCAAGATATAAAGAATGTGGGCCAGGCACAGTGGGTCACGCCTGTAATCCCAGCACTTTGGGAGGCCAAGATGGGCGGATCACAAGGTCTGGAGATGGAGACCATCCTAGCTAACACAGTGAAACCCCATCTCTACTAAAAATACAAAAAAAATTAGACAGACATGGTGGCGGGTGCCTGTAGTCCCAGCTACTCAGGAGGCTGAGGCAGGAGAATGGCATGAACCTGGGAGGCGGAGGTTGCAGTGAGCCAAGATAGCACCACTGCACTCCAGCCTGGGCGACAGAGCCAGACTCCGTCTCAAAAAAAATATATATATATATATATATAAAGAATGTGACATATCCCCAACACTTCAATTCTTACATTTTATTAGGATCAGCTTGTCCTCTTTGGGCCCAGTAAACTTCTGGCCTTTCAGTTTATTTGACCCAATCATAACGAAATAAACCACTAGTTCTTTGGACTTTTAAAATTCAGCTGGACAGTCCATTGAAAGCCTGTGCTTGACAACAAAGCCCAGAAATTTATGAGTACCAGAAAAGGTGCAACAGTTAATTTTTTTTTTTAACTAAATGAATGTTTATCACTTTCATTATCAGCTTGAATTCTGGTTCTTCCTTCTTTCTTCCTGTTCTATTTTCTTTATCCTCATTCTTTGTTTTCTTACAGGGATGCATAATTGTCTATAGGTTCAGGGCTGAAGGGCATTGTTTCTCTAAGAAGGCGGGGTTGGGAGAGACACGTTTGATCCTGTGATAAAGGAAGGGCAGAAACCCCTGTCCAGCTACATTTCCAGAACCAAGCTCATAAGAGGCTATTTATTCAGTCATTCAACAGCAATAATTGAGTTGCTATTATATGCCCAATCCTGTGCTCAAAGAATAGCAGTAATAGACCTAAGAATACATGTCTGTGTTGAGTGCCAGCATGGAGATGCCCCAAGGTAGAAAGGGGAACAGAGGAAGATGTTGGTTCTGGAAATGCAGCTGGCCAGGGGTTTGTGTCCTTTCTTTATCACAGATATAGGGGGCTCTCTCCCAACACTGCCTTCTTGAAGAAACAATGCTTATCAGTCATGAACCTATACATAGTTTTGCTTCCCTGCCAGAAAGCAAAAAAATGAGGATAAGGAAGGTGGAAGAGGAAGAAAGGGGGAAGAACCAGAATCCAAGCTTATTCTACATCCCCTTTTCTAGTTATTCTCAAACAGTGAACATCCTAGAGGTAAAACAAGACACATTTAGCTTTTTGGTGCCATATCTTTTTCACTCAAGTGTCCTTGGAAACTGAGGCTCTGGTAGTGGCTTTTGGACCAACAGAAAGATACTGTAATGGTCTTAAATATACTTATTAAGGGAATAGGTCCTCTGTGTGCTATGTCTGATTCTTCTATTCTATTCTATTCTATTCTATTCTATTCTATTCTATTCTATTCTATGATTTTCACCTTCATTTCCAGCACATAATCTTGATAAAAGTAAGAAAAGGAGAAGAAAATGTACCAGTGCATTACAAAAACTGCATTTGAGAATCCTAATGTTCACTTCAAAGTGCAGTCTTCTTGGATAAACATGCCGTCTGTTTGAATTTAATTCTTCCACACAAACCCTGCCAGAAAGTTAGCCAAATTGATAATCGATTCACATGATCTTTGCTCACTCATTTATTAAAACACACCAAACAGTTAATTCCCTTTTCTGTTGGGAGCTCTCACTGGTTCTACACGGCTTGAATGTTAAACAGTCACTCAGGGCTCAGGGAAAATAGCAGAGTCATTAGATGATAACTGTTTCAAACTGTTCAAAACAAGTCTTAGAAATTAAGGGCTTCAATGTCCCTTCAATAAAATCACTTTGGTGAATATTTATTGAACTGATAGCTGACAGATGATAAAGAAGATTTAGCCTGTAATCCCAGTGCTTTGGAGGCTAAGTTGGGAGGATCACATGAGGCTAGGAGTTTGAGACCAGCCTGGGCAAGATAGAGAGACCCCATTTCTTAAAAAAAAAAAAATTTGAACTTAGCTGGACATGGTAGCTACTTGGAGGTTAAGGTGGGAGGATCACTTGAGCCCAAGAGCTCGAGATTACAAAGAGCCATGATCACACCACTGTACTACAGCCTGGGCAACAGAGTGAGACTCTGTTTCAAAAAAAAAAAAAAAAAAGAGTGGGTTGGTCAACTAAAGAACTTGAAAGATCTCAAAAAGCTCTAATTCAGTTGACCAATCCACTTCTTTATTCCTACTTCTTCTACTTAAACAAGAGAAGAAAGAAGAGTTTTTGAATACCCTTCACTTCTCCAGCTATGGTATGAGCCCATTAGACACATTGGCAATACCTTACTAATACACTAATTCCCCACCAAGAGCCTCTATCTCTAGACAGGGAGATAGATATATAGTGATGATAGATAGATAGATAGATAGATAGATAGATAGATGAATATAGATATAGATATCAATATAGATGCTATAGATACAGATATAGATATAGATATAAATCATCCTCCTCTTTAGCCTGGTCCAGAGGCTAATAACAGAGACCCTAAGGAAATTGTGGCACTGGAAGGAAGCCAACAAGTTATAATATTCTATAGGCTAATCCTTTCTCTTCACACATGAGGACTTTGGGCTTCAGCAATTATTTGGTGGCCAGTCTACAACTCTTAGCCAAGTGTTTCAACTTCTAGGGTGATGCTCCAATTCCTCTGGCCCACAAACCTAGATGCGGTAATGAAGACATACCCTAGAGCTTTTCTAAAAAGCTTTGTTTAATTTTCCTACCTCACTGTGGTACAAATGTTAAGCTTTTCCCTGACACTTAAGCTATTTTATTTTATTATTTTATTTTTGTATTTTATTTTTCATTCACTCATTCATTGTGCAGTCATTGATGGAGATCCTACTGTGTGCCATGCATTGTGGTAAGGCTTTAGGAACATCAAAAATAAATTAATACTTTTCAGAATGATGGTGAATATCAATAGGTAATATTATTAAATTATAATTCAGTAAGTGGTAATGAAGATACTTAAGGAAAAATAAAAATGTGTAGATGTGATAACTAAACAAGAAAACACTAAAGCATCTAGTAAGTGCTCAATAAATGCAAGTTTATCTCCTCTGTGCAGTAGTTAACAAATGATAGCTTGCAAACCAACTGTCTCAGGACTTTCTGGGGAGCTTTATTTATATACTGGAGTGTAGCTCCGGAATCTTTATTTTTATTGTTCCCTAGGATGTTCTAACACACAATAAGTTTTAGGACTCCAGTTTGATCTAAAATAGCAGAAGAAACATCTCTCTAAGGAGTTTTACAGAGGCTTCATAGAGGAGGCGACACTCAACTAAGTTTTTAAAGATAAGCAGAAATTTCAGACAAGTATTCACAAAGTTATAATGTGGAAAGAAATTATAATTTCTCTATAGTTTTTACATAGTAGAACTAGGACCAGTATATGGGAGGTGGGGATGATTAATGGGTACCAAAAAATGATTAGAAAGATTGAATAAAAGCTAACATTTGCTAGCACAACAGGGTGACTACAGTCAATAATAACTTAATTGTATATTTTAAAATAACTTAAAGAAAGTAACTTGTTTGTAACTAAAAAAAATGCTCGAGGGGATGGACACCCCATTCTCCACGATGTACTTATTTCACATGGCATGTCTATACCAAAACATCTTGTGTACCCCATAAATATGTACACCTATGTACCTACAAAAATTAACAATTAAAAAAATAAAAAAACAAGAAGTTTTTAGGGAGCTATTTTAAAAGATATGAGCCACCCTGGAAGCATTTAAGCTGGGTTGGTTGACAAAAACTCTTGGGTCTTTTCCCCTTACTCACGTTTTTTCTACAGTGCCTATATTGGCTTTGCCAATGAATGAATAATAAATATAACTGAGTACATGAATAAATGAATGAATACATGCTATTGATTGTTTTCCTTTGTAAAATTGAAGATAGACTTTAAATCTACCGCTATTATTTATGTTTAAGAAACTGAGATCAAGGGCTTTTGAAATCTCATTCTCAACTAGCTTTTCACACAGAATATGCTCAAAAAATGTTTACAGAGTGCTGACTGAATCTCTATTAAATCCCAGCTTGTTAGTTCTACCCATTGTTTCTAGATTTTTAGTCTCTTTTGTAGCTGAGTCCTGACAATTATAGAGGGAAGTGTAGAGACACTGAGCTCCAAGATCTCTCCAAACTCTGAAACTGATGATGCTATCAGTGGGCAGAATTTCTACGAATTCATTAAAATTAAATTGAGTCTATTGAATACCCTAATGGCAGTCTACTTGTCCTCAGAGGGAAGCTTCAGAGAATAAAAGGGAAGCTGCTTTTCGTGGTACTTACTTCAGCTCAATAACCAGGTGCTGAGTGTCTCCTCTGTGCCAAGAATGCAGAGTCCAGAGTTGAGCAAGGCACGACCTTGCCTCCAAGAGTTTGCCACATAGTACTAGTCGTTGCTTTCCTCTGCTAAATATCTATACCTTTAGCCAACCAAACACAGGCCATACTCTTAAATGAAAATTGCTTCCATGTTTAACTCAGATTTATCATGTGCCAAAAAAAAAAAAAATGCATGGAATGAAAATGAGATAACAAACAAATAAATAATGAATTTTCTCCATAAAAAAGAATAGTTTTTCAGTGCTTGCCAGATTCCTTTGTCAATCCAAGACTTATAACTCGAAGCAAAAAAAGAGGATTGCTGAAATAGAGACAACTGAATGGCCCTTTCTACAGAAGTTTTAAGGGTAGCTGTGTAAGAAAGTGACTGGGACATGAGGAGGAAAAAGCATTAAGAGATTCAGGCTCTGCACTCCTGATACAGAAGCAGGTGGCTGCACACATGCCTGCTCCTCAATTGCTGAAGCAGTGGCTATTTAGCATACTCCACTCTACTTCTCCAGCCCCAGGACAGCTACTTCTTGGGCACCAAAACGTCACCACCAATCAGTGGCCTGACAGCCTTTGTACTTTTTCTGCAAATGAACAATAAAAAGGCTTTGATTCTTTCCTTCTGCAGGTGTCTACCTCTACCTGAGCTCCAACATGAATAAGCTAAAATGATACTATTTGTTTTTGCACAAATAAGAAATACCAAGGAAAAATTTAAAAGAGCTACATTTTCTACTGAATAGCAAAGACAAGAATGGTTTCTTTATTAAACAAAATTAAATATTTTCCAAGCTTTTATCCTTTTCTCTTTAACCCTCTTCAAGTTCAAATCTAATTTTTTTTAAAGAACCACCAAATTGATTCTAAGAGAATAATTGCTAGGGCGTGAAAATACCACCCGTATCCTGGAAACAGGCTGTGCCATGGGTCGTTTCTTAATTTTCACCCTATTAGGGTAATTTCCTACCACCGTGGGTTTTTTTCCAGCAACAGTTCCTGCATGCTGGCGTCCTGGCTCCTTCACAGCTGCCTTGTTAAAGCAAAGGGAAAAGGGACCATTAACATCTTTGTGGAAATAGATGCAACAATGCCACTGTTCTATTAGCCTGCAATAGGGTGAGGACAAGGGAAGGAAACAAAATTGTCACATGAGAGGGCTGGTCATTTTCAAGAACTTGGCTGCTGTGGCTATTTAATTTAACCTACAATGATGCCTTTTATAAATCTAGTACCCTAAAATGAAAATAGGCAATTCACATATAAACTAAAAAACACAATAAGCAAAAATGTTCAGCCTTCCCAAGTTAAGCAACAAAATGCAAGTTAAAAAAAGAAAAAAAGAAAAAACATGACACCATTATTTGCCTCTTAGCATTTTTTAAAATGATAAAATCAGATGCTTTGAGGGTCCAGTGAAACTGATATTTTTATACAATACTGATAGCACTGTAAATTTGAAAACTTGTTCTGGAAAGCAATTTACAATAAGTACTAATGGCTACGAAAATATTCATGCTCTTTGACCCAGTAATTCCAGTTACTAAAATCTATCCTAATAAAAGTATAGAAAAAGCTGTATCTCCAAATATATGCATTGTTCTTCCATTCACAATAGTGGAAAAATCAGAAACAATGTGCATGTATAGATGAACGGTTGAGTAAATTATAGTTTATCAACTAAAAACACCATTAGAAAATAGCCTAGATCAGCACCTCACACATAGTGGGTACTCAATGATGACTGGGTTGAAATGTGTAAAAATATTTACAAAAAATTAAATGGAAAGTAAAATACAATATGCATGTATGCTTATTAATACTCTGACAATATGTATAAGGAAAAATATAGTCAATTTTCTAAATTTTCAGTAATGTATTTTTTAATATTTTCATCCTGATTTTAAAAATGTAAAACTAAACAAATCAACCTATTTCCCTGGATTGTGGTAAGCTGGGAAACCCCTTAGACTGCAGAGTGTAAATACGTATTGCTACTCACATCTTTCACTCAAATCAGCCTCCTGATAAAAGGAGGCCTAAGGGTCCCACAAAGAAAGGAAGAGTGCACAGGGCGTATTAACAGATATGTAAGACAGGCAGTTCAAAAATGTTACACTGCTGGTGTTCATGATGAAGAAAAAGTGGGTCTTCCCTGGCACTATGCAGAACCTCCTAGTGAAAATTCCAGTTGCTTCAAATTCAGTGTGGAAGCTGAGACTCCAGTGCGGATGCACAGACAGCTAAGGGTGATTCAGTAAGAATTGCAGAGTCAATGTCAACAAGGCCCTTTTTCGGGGGCTTACAATTAACTCTAAAAATGAGACACCTACCCTGGAAAAGCTTCTAGGCTAGGAAACCTGGATAGAAGCCTGAATTGGATCCAGTTCTGTATACCATTAACTGTGAAGTTTCAGCAAATCATGTAACTTCTGTCTAAATCTCAGTTACCTCATTGGGTAAAATGAGCATAACAATCCCTGCCCTGGCTGCCTCACACGACTGTTAATAAGGATTGAAGGAACAAGTTCACTGGTGTATGAGAGTCCTGTGAACCATGATGTGCCATATCCAGGTAAAGAACGTTACTCATCAAGAGACGAGACCTCAGTTTGCCACTTTGTGGCTCATTCTGGGTTTGCCAATTGTAGGATCTACACAATCAAAAATGGAAGAAACATTCATCAATTTCTAGCCTTTGGGTAAAAACTGCAACCCTCTTCCAATACTCCTTTATTGCCCTATGATTGTACCTGGAAGAAAATTATATAAAACAGTAAGAATGACACACACACAAAAAAATCTGTATATAAACAGTGGTATCTACTGTCAATAGGTTCAGAAGTGTAAAGTCTCATTTTCTTCCTTCCCTCAAATCTAGAAAAACCGTTAGTGCCACTACAAAACTATTCTTTGTACCAATGGATATTAGGGCCCATCTAATAGTAGCTCACAGTCAATGGGCGTGAGCAAGTTAAATAATGAAACCCCAGAGAAGCTACAAGAAAGGGAAATATCTGTTATGTGTGAGACACATGAAATAACCTATAGTCAGCAACTTTCACATAAAGCAGGCACTCTTCAAGTAGCATTCCCTAGAAGTGTATTCTTCCCAACAAAGATCAAGGATGTCTACAAAGCTTCTACTACTGCCACCTACTCCCAGAAAGGCTGAGAAACAAAGGACACATTCCTGGGTAATAAGAACCACACCTTTTGCAGGAAGTGCACCGAAGGAGAGGAAATCTCTATTTTGTCTATAAGTACTTATTGAAAAAGTACTAAGTATTGGGGACAAAACAGAGAAGCAGATAGACAAGGTCTCTGCCTTTTGCTTGAGCACCCTTCATTTTGATGTTGTGCAATCTACATAGTAGCAAATTAAGAACACAGAAACAAAGTTTATGAAGTTTTGCAACTGAAGTCCAAATTCTGGGTGGTCATGAAATAATGAAAATTCTCCACTGTTAGAGTAAAAGTACCAATACAAAGATTTGTCCATTCTGAGGTGGGATGTAAATAGTATGGAATAAAGAAGGAATCAATAGCTGTAGGACACACTCCAGCCAGCATATACTCCTTTCTTATGTTAACAAGAGTTTCCTTTGCTTAAGGATCTGTAGTCCCCAATCCCAGCCTGTGTATTTTCAGTGAACCTGACACCAACCCAAGATATCAGAGGGCAGCACATGAATTAGATTAAGCCAATCAGCACACTCCATCCCCGTGGCCACAGTGACTGGTTCAGGGATGGACACTAGACCCATATCAAGTCCATTAAGTCTGAGAAGACTTAATTCTAAGACATGTATTTGGTAATATTCAGGGAATATTTCTGATTTCTTTCTCACTGGAGATGACCTAAAGAGACACTGAGGTCTTAGATTTAAATCTGTTTTTTGTTTTGTTTTGTTTTGTTTTTTGAGACACAGTTTCACACATGTTGCCTAGGCTGGAGTGCAATGGCACAATCTTGGCTCACTGCAACCTCTGCCTCCTGGGTTCAAGTGATTCTCCAGCCTCAGCCTCCCAGGTAGCTGGGATTACAGGCGTCCACCACCATGCCTGGCTAATTTTTTGTATTTTTAGCAGAGATGGGGCTTCACCATTTTTTGTATTTTTAGCAGAGATGTTGGCCAGGCTGGTCTCAAACTCCTGACCTCAGGTGATCCACCCGCCTTGGCCTCCCAAAGTGCTGGGATGACAGGCGTGAGCCACCACACCTGGCCAGATGTAAGTCTTTAGTCCATTTTGATTTGATTTGGTTTCTGTATATGGCAAGCAATAGGGGTCTAATTTCATTCTTTTGCATATTGATTCAGTTTCCCCATTTATTGAAAAGACTGTCTTTTCCCCAGTGTATGTTCTTGGCACCTTTGTTAAAAAACGAGTTCACTATAGGTGTGTAGATTTGTTTCTGCATTCTCTATTCTGTCCCATTGTTTTATGTGTCTGTTTTTATGTCAGTATCATGCTGTTTTGGTTACTATAGCTCTGTAGTATAATTTGAAGCCAGGTAATGGTATTACTCTAATTTTTTGTTTTGGCTTAGGATAGTTTTGGCTATTCTGGGTCTTCTGTGGTTCCATATACATTTTAAGATTTTTTTTTTCTATATCTGTGAAGAATATCATTGGATTTTCATAGGGATTACATTGAATCTGTATATTACTTTGGGTATTATGGACATTTTAACAATATTTATTCTTCCAATCCAAGAACATAGAATATTTTCCCATTTTTCTGTGTCCTTTTTAATTTCTTTCACCAGTGTTTCATTGTTTTCATTACAGAGATATTTAGCTTTTCTAGTTAATTCCCAGGTATTTAATTTCATTTGTGACTATTGTAAATGGGATTACTTTTAAAATTTCTTT
The DNA here is from genome assembly GCF_009764315.1 of Trachypithecus francoisi. Taxonomy (NCBI): domain Eukaryota; kingdom Metazoa; phylum Chordata; class Mammalia; order Primates; family Cercopithecidae; genus Trachypithecus; species Trachypithecus francoisi. The sequence goes on along the minus strand of NW_022681453.1, from coordinate 70,361,966 downwards.
TTCACATAGTTCACTCTTGGCATATAGAAATGCTACTGACTTTTGTATGTTGATATTGCATCCTGCAACTTTACAAAATTTGTTTGTCAATTCTAATAGTTTTCTTATGGAGTCCTTACGTTTTTCCAAATAAGATAATATCATCTGCAAACAAGGATAATTTGGCTTCTTCCTTTCCAGTTTGGATGTCCTTTGTTTCTTTCTCTTGTCTGATTGCTCTAGCTAGGACTTTCAGTACTATTTTGAATAACAGTGCTGACAGTGGGCATCCTTGTAATGTTCCAGGTTTTAGAGGAAAGGTTTTCACTTTTTCCCCACTCAGTATGATACTAACTATGGTATATGGCTTTTATTATATTGAGATATTTCCTTCTATCCCCAGTTTTTTGAGGAATTTTATCATGAAGGGATGTCTAGTTTTATCAAATGCTTTTCTAGCATCAATTGAAATGATCATATTATTTTTATCCTTCATTCTGTTGATATGATGTATCACATTCATTGATTTCCATAAGTTGAGCCATCCTTGCATCCCTGAGAGAAATCCTCCTTGGTCTTGATGACTAATCTTTCTAATACATTCTTGAATTTGGTTTGCTAGTATTTTGTTGAGAATGTTTACATCAATATTCATGCAGATATTGGACTATCATTTTCCTTTGTTGATGTGTCTTTGTCTGGTTTGGTATCAGAGTAATATTAGCCTCGTAGAATGAGTTTGGAAGTATTCCCTCCTCTATTTTTCATAGTAGTTTGATCTGAATTGCTATTAGTTCTTTAAATGTTTGTAGAATTCAGCAGCAAAACCATGAGGTCCCAGGCTTTTTTTTAACTGGGAGACTTTTTATGATGGCTTCAACCTCATTATTTGTAATTGGTCTGTTTAGCTTTTGGATTTCTTCCAACTTCAACCTTAGAAAGTTGTATATATCTAGGAGTTTGTCCATTCCTTCTACATTTTCCAACTTATTGTCATACAGTTGCTCATAGTAGCCACTATGAATTGTAATGTCTCCGTTTTTGTATCTGATTTTATTTATTTGTATCTTCTCTCTTTTTTTCTTAGTTAGTCTGGCTAAAGGTTTGTCACTTTTGTTTAACTTTTCTACAAACCAACTTTTTGTTTCATTGGTCCTTTGGATTTTTTTATTTCAATTTCATTTATTTCTGCCCTGATTTTTTTCTTTCGTTACTTCTGCTCATTCTAAATTTGGTTTATTCTTTCTTTTCTAGTTCTTGAAGATGCACTGTTAGATTGTTCATTTGGAGTTTTTCTTCTGAAAATGTAGACACTTATAGCTATAAATTTATCTCTTAGTACTGCTTTTGCTGTATCCCACAGGTTTTGGTATGTTGTGTTTCCATTATCAATTGTTTCAAGAAATTTTTTAATTTCCATCTTAATTTCTTCATTGACACACTGGTCATTCAAGAGCATATTCTTTAATTTCCATGTGTTTGTACAATTTCCAAAATTCCTCTTCTTATTAATTTCTACTTTTATTTCATTGTGGTCAGAGAAGATGTTTGATATTATTTCAATTTTTTTAATGTTTAAAGACTTGTTTTATGACCTAACATATGGTCTCTCCTTGAGAATGATTTACATGCTGAGAAAAAGAATGTGTATTCTGTAGCTCTTGGATGAAATGTTCTGTAAATATCTATTAGATCCGTGTGGTCTTTAGTGCAGTCTGATGTTTGTTGATTTTCTGTCTGGGAGATCCATCTAATGCTGAAAGTGGGGTCTTAAAGTCTCCCACTATTATTGTATGTGGTCCTATCTTCTTCTTCAACTCTAATAATATTTTATACACATGGGTAATGTACTGAATTTCACCTGAAGCCAGCAAGTCTCAGAGACTCACCCAAGGCCCTCAACATAGTACCTGGGTATCAGTGCTGGTTATTCAGGGCCCAAGGGCGCTTCAGTTAGCAAGTGATGAATGCTGCCAAGACTGGGTCCTTTCCTTCAAGGTAGTGGGTTCCCTTCTGTCCCAGGGTGTGTCTAAAAATCTCATCTGGAATCTAGGACCTAGAATGGGGGCCTCACGACTCTACCTGGTGCCCTATCCTGCTGTAGCTGAGTTGGTATCCAGGATGCAAGACAAAGTCCTTCCCACTCTTCCCTCTCCTCTCCTGAAGCGGAAAAAATTTGTCTCTTTTGGACCCTCAAGCTCCACAGCCTAGGGTTAGAGGAGGGGAGATGCCAGCACTCTCTTGGTTTTCCCAGCTGGTGTCTCAGTAGGTTGCCCCACTGTCCACTGTCCACTGCCTACGGGCTTGGTTCAGTACTAGGACTTGCCTAAGAGTTGCAGTCCTTACGGGCTAGCCTTTCACGTTTACTTGGAGACACAGTGCACTGGAGCCCTCTGTGGCGAGGTTTGCAGGCATTCAAGCTCCAGCGGATCCCTGAGATTTACAATTCCCCTCTGGCTAGGGCTGGTTTAAAAGCTCCCTCTGTGGGCAGACACCAGCTGAGTTTGTTAGCATTTTTGCTTCTGCTCTAACAGGATGGCACTGAGTTTAATGCCTCACAATTGCTGTGTTCTTCCTACCTCAGTGCTCAGAGATGTTCTCTGCACCAAGGCCCCCATTGGAGAGGGTAGGAAGGGGTGGTATCCATGAAGACTCCAGACTGTTCTTTCCACCTTTTCAGTGCATCTTTCAGTGATATGAAGTTAAAAAGTTAAAATCAGGTACTGTGAATGCTCACCAGGTTTTCTGTTTTTACGAAAGTGTTTTTTCCATGTAGATAGTTGTTTACTTGGTGTCCTTGTGGGGACCGGGCTGGGGACAATTGGTGAAGCCTTCTATTCAGCCATCTTGCTCCATCCTCTCTAATTCCAAGAAGGGGTTTTTGTTTTGTCTTGTTTTAACGTGCTCTGCTATACTTATCAACTTTCAAAAAATATTTTTCCTTTCTCTGTCTAAAGTGTTTTTATATTTTAGAAAGCCCATATTCCTTGTGACCTCTCAAAAAACTGCTTGGCCATTAAAACCCCGTTATGATACTTCCTATGACTGCCTAAACTCAGGTGCATGCCTTCAAGACATGTACAATCTAGTTGTAAAGAAAAGACTCACTGGAAACAATAGAGTGAATTGGTTTTAAAGTGGGGTTTCCAAAGTTATAAATTCTGCTAAAGGCCAAAGGAGAAGGCATTATTGAGACTGGATATTTGGGGAGGTTTTTCCAGAGTAGACAGGAATTTACAGTGGCCTTAAATCATAAAGATTAGAATTAATGGAACGAGAATTCCAGGTGGGAGAAAATAGGTAAACAATAAGAGGGAAATGGGAGTGGGCATGGCTCGCAATAAGCACACAGAAGAAAAGAGAATCTGTGAAGAGGAGATGTGTATGTGTAATCAGGCATTGACACACAGAAGTTTCAGGAATTGTTGCAATGAAACCTTTATAAAATAAGAAAACAATTTCAATAAGTGAAATATACTAGATATTGAACTAGACTCTAGTAAGTTTTGAATTAGATTTCAGAGTAAGGAAGAATGCTTAATGTTGACAATCTCAACCTTGATTTCTGGGCAGCTGGATAGAGATGAACACATTTCACAGGGCATGAAGCAGCATGAAAACAATGTTAGTTAAAATTAATGTTAAATTTACTTATTGCCAGGAACATTACTAACACTTTACATATATTATTTCACTTAATCATCTCAACAACTCTGCAAGACAAATATTATTATATTCTACATTTTATAGTTGAAGGTATTGAGGTTCAAGAAAATTAAGGAACTCGGTCCTAGCTAGGCTGAGATTTGCATATATATACACACACACACACACACACACACACATATAGAGAAAGATTTCATAACACCAGCAATTGTGCTTTTCACTACTGATGTAATATGGATATTTGTCCCTTCTAAATCTCTTGTCAAAATGTGATCCTCAATGTTGGAGGTGGGGCCTGGTGGGAAGTGTTAGTGCCATGGGGTGGATCCTTTATGAATGGCTTGGTGTTTTCCCTGTGATAATCAATGAGTTTTCACTCTATTAGTCCAGGCAAGAGCTGGTTGTTTAAAAGAGCTTGGCATCCCCCCTTCTCTTTATTCCTCTCTCACCATGTGACATGCCTGCCCCACCTTCGCCTTCTGCCAAGAGTAAAAGCTTCCTGAGGCCTCACCAGAAGCTGAGCAGGTGTTGATGCCATGCTTGTACAGCCTCCAGAACTGTGAGCCAAACAAACCTCTTTTCTTTATAAATTACCCAGGCTCAGGTATTCCTTTATGGGAATGCAAAATGGACTAAAACAACTACTATTCTAACTTATATAAGAATTAGTTGGGTTGCATACATGATAAAACCAAATAGATACAAGTGGTTTTAAAAAGCAGTAAAAGAAGTCCTAAGGCTTCTTTTTGTACCAGGTATCAATCCAACTGGATGTGGGAAGGCAGGTCCAAATACCCTAGAGCTGGGACACAGGAATCCAGGGTGGTGGGTGACAGGAACAGCTTAGTGTTAAGGGGCCCTAACCAGTTGCTATTTATCAACGAGTGCAAAAATATTTTAGTATTTTAACAACTTGCATGGTCATTCCACTGTGTACTGGGAAAAAAGGCAGCCCAGTATATGACCCCACTCATCCTTACCACACAGTCCCCTGGACTCCCACTGTTAGCCGAATACATCCAACAGCACAAGTGAGACAAGCAGAGCACCAGCTGGATTAAAGGGTCCTCGTTTATTCTCCACTGCATGACCATCTGTCTCACACCTGGCAAGGGAAAGGTGGAAACAAGAGAAAGAGAAAGAAGAAGATAAGTTAGAAAGAATAGAGTAATTGATTGTTTTATTTGATCTTAAAACAAGTCAACCAGAACGTACCTCCTCCAGTTCCTAGCAGGCTGCAATTCCATATAAGAATAAACTTAGTGAGATGGTGATAATGTCACTAGAAGAGTTGCTTAAGCAGAAAAGGTTATTTTACATGGAAGTTAAAAGCAAGATGTGCTGTGAGTAGATGTGCTCGGTGTAAAAAATCAGTTCTTGCAAAATTAACAGTTGAATTATATTCATTGCATTTTAAAGGTAAAGTGTTAATAAATTCATATAATGAAAAGAGTAAAAAATATATTCAAATTCTCAGACCAAGCCACCATTCTTCAAACTTTGAAAAATGTAGACTGGTTTTTATTGCAATTATTTTAAATCTTAACAATACTTTCTGGAAAAGTGAAGGCTTTAGGCAGTAACCTTCTAATAGCACAAATAAAATCTTTTCTTATGAGATTTTAAGTTCAACATGCAGGGTAAGAATTTTTTACAATTGCATTGATCATTTGAACTCTAGGGCTCCTGATCCTGAGGGCACATATTTTGCTCCTCATTAACCAGAGAAAAGTAAGGATGGTATACCACTTATTTTAAAAGCTATTTTCTAAAGATTGAATATGAAAAACATGGTCATTTTCTTCAATTTGAACATGATTTCTTCTATTTGCATGTAATTTCATAAAATGATTATTTAAAATGGTTGTGCTTTTAGTCATAACCTTGTAAGGGGGTAAAGCAGTGTGGGAGGGGATTTGAAAATGGTAAACTTTTATGTTGAACTGGACTTCCAACTGAAGGTTACAGCTGGGTGTTGAAAATGACATCATAATCCCTTTGATGACCCATATGGATCTCATTGGTAATAATCTGTATTGACCACTAGAATGGTTTTGTTTATAGAATTATCTACTAGCCTTCTATTTTCTCTTTTGAAGAAACAGTTTTGAGAGCCCTCAGCTAAATAGGGGTTCCAGTATCAGAGCTGTGAGCAACACTGTCCTGATGGGAAATGAAGGGGAGCTGAACTTGGGCGTTTACAGTGTGCCTTTCACAGGATCCTTCTTTTGCCTGGCAGACAGTCTAATGACTAGTTGTTCAACCTGTGATCAAATAGTTTCTCACACAGGAAACTTGTTTATACTGGCAGACATCCCTGTGGCTCTCATCTGACCTATATCTAGTTTATGCCTGCCTGACCATTGCTCCAGTGCTGGGAGCCCAACCGTGTTCTTGCCTGTATCCTGAAGAAAACCTGGTCTAGGGTAGCCCCTATTTCTTCAGATGGAAAATACAAATTCAGTACACCACTAGAATATGAAACAAGTTCAAAGATTTTTACTTACAGCTCCTGGGCAAAGAGGATAATGAGTTGGAAGGGCAATCCTCCATCCCTGGGTCACACAAGGCAGGAATGAAGAGTCCGGCTGAGAGAGGAGAAAGAAAAAGAGAGAGAGTGAAGCATGTAATGACTAGCAGTATTTATAAGGGATTAGACTGTGGGTCACTTTAAGTTTGAGGGCAGATGCCTAGTGGTTCATTTAAAGGAAGCAGGAAAGAAGACAACCCCACCTGCTAGGCAGGAAAGATGCCTCTAAGTTCTTCTCTCCATCCACTGGCTTGAGCCAGCCAGTGGCTGTGCTATAGAGCTGGAAGCTGTGTCCAGGGTGATTGAGCCCTACTTCTGATATGAGAAAATTAGGGTGCTGTGGCAACGTAAAATTATAAGAATTCACTATGGAGACCTTTTTTTTTGAATTTTTATTTTACTATTTGGAAAATTATCCATAAGAGCTACCTGTGGACTTTATTTTCAGTGTCTTTGGAATGTCAAACACAGGGTGAGGTTTCATATATTTAGAAATAAGTAAGACCCAGATTTTTCCCTCAGATTCCTTGCAATCTAGCTTTTCTTCCTCTGTATTTCATACCGCCCCCTTTCCAGTCATTGTACTAAAAACAAGGAATATTTTCTAGCCACTCCTGCCTTCTCGAAGAAACCTCTTTCCACAGACTTCCTTTTAAGACGTTCTGTTTTCACCATCTATCCATGCTGATTGGACAACTGGTCCTTGTTGGGCTTACAAGTGTCTTTCTCCTGGAAAATGGAAAATGGGAGCTCAAAACAGTAAATCTCGTGGTACTTGCTTGGACTGAGAATACCAATGAATCAGGGTGTTGGCTATATCACTCTGAGGCAGAAATGGCTGGTCTGCCAACATGGACATGCAGAGAGATGCAACAACATGAAGCTAGAAAGTTCAAGAGCAATGAGACCAAGGTGCTTAGGACTGACTTTCCAGTTTCTATGTTCCACTCCCTCAGGAGGACACACTTTCTGCTACAGGACTCTGTGGGAATGAGATCCACAGTGCCGCTGGACCTTCTCAACATATTTTCTCTTTTCACTTTACATTTGATTAAGTTTCTATTCCTTAACCAAATAGCCCTTGTCTAAAACATAACTTGTGGACTTAAGATTATAAAAGAAAATAAATTCCAGCAAGAAAAGTCAAAAAGAGCATTAAATCAGGAGTGTACAGACATCTGAATTTTAGTTTAGCTTTTTCCCCTAACACCACTATCACAATCATGTGATCCAGATTTTCTAGGAGAATCATGATATTTAAAAATCTCTTTCATTGATAAAAGAACAATATTGTAAAAACACATGTAGGCAGTTATGTGTTGGTAAATGTTTAACAATCAGCTCTCTGGCAAAGAAAGCCATGCCCTAATATTTAGCCTCGGCCAATTTCCATGGTATAAATACTTCTACTGTGGCAGATTTCAAGCAATTAACCTGATGTCACTGAACACTGAGTTTGGAAGAGATGCTAACAATCATCACTCATGAGCCAGGACAAGATGGCTCCAGCACACCACTATGTAAGGCACAAGTTTTAGTAAAACTCCGGTTTACAACTTACTTTGCTCCATTATTATGCATAAAGTGGATTTCTGTCTGCGCCTCCATTATATGTAGAGTTAGAATAAAAAATGACCACATAGAATGTTGTTGAGAGGATCGAATAAGATGATATGTACCTTACATAATACCTGGCAATGTGTATGTTCAACTAACAGCAGTGATTGTTGTTGTGTTTGTTGTTGTCATTACTGCTGTTATTATGAGTATTATTGTCAGATTATGGGTCTCAGTTTGGGATTGAAAAATATAATCCCCATAATTATTATCAATTTCCTGAATAACCTTAAATAAATTACCTGATTTTTGTGTAAGTCAATATCCTCAACTCTAAAATGAAGTTCTAAGGAAAGTCACTATAGTATTTTTCCTTCAAATCCTATGAAGACATAAGAGTGAAGCTATGTAAGAGACAGATTTGGGTCCAGAGGAAAAGGGAGGGAAAATGGCAGGGTCAACCCACCTCTAAAATCAAACCCTCAGGAAGTAAAGCTGTCCAGTGTGATGTCCAAAAATGTCTCTCTGCCTCGAGTACCTTCAGAAGTACACAAACTGCAGCATTATGCAAAAGTTCAGCCCAGGCCATTTCTTTCTTTCTTTCTTTCTCGACCTCTCGACAAGGTCTTACTCTTTCGCTACCCAGGCTGGAGTGCAGTGGTGTGATCATGGCTCACTGCAACCTGAACCACCCAGACTCAAGCAATTCTCCCTCCTCTGCCTCCCAAGTAGCTGAGACCACAGATGCATGGGCAACTGCACCCGGCTAATTTTTTAATTTTTGTAGAGATGAGCTCTCACTGGTCTCAAACTCCTGGCCTCAAACTATCCTCCCACCTTAGCCTCCCAAAGTGCTGGGATTACAGGCATGAGCCATTATGCCTGACCTCAGCCCCTGCTTTTTTTTTTTTTTTTTTTTTTTTGAGACAGAGTCTGGCTCTGTCGCCCAGAGCTGGAGCGCAGTGGCCGGATCTCAGCTCACTGCAAGCTCCGCCTCCCCAGGTTCACGCCATTCTCCTGCCTCAGCCTCCCCAGTAGCTGGGACTACAGGCGCCCGCCACCTCGCCCGGCTAGTTTTTTGTATTTTTTAGTAGAGATGGGGTTTCTCCGTGTTAGCCAGGATGGTCTCGATCTCCTGACCTCGTGATCCACCCGTCTCGGCCTCCCAAAGTGCTGGGATTACAGGCTTGAGCCACTGCGCCCGGCCCTCAGCCCCTGCTTTTAATGGAGTATCTCAATGGCTTAATTAGGAGAAAGAAAATAGGTTGAAATGAAAAGCAGAGAACATACAAAGAAAAGGCTAAAGTGCCTTCTCTTTGCCATTATTAAATTGAATTACATTTGGCTTAAAGCAGTACCTCTGCATATTTAAGTATGGCCTAAAGGTTTCTCAGTATATAATGAACTGTAACATCATGTGATATGTAAATAGACTGTAACCTACTCTTATAACAAGTAACCAAACCTCAGCCCATCACAGCAGCCAAGTTTCAGCCAATCACAGGCTGCCAAATGTTAAAATCTTGTTCAAATAAAGCAAACACCTGCCCCAACCAATCCAGCTGTTTCTGGTTGTTTTTGTTTTTTGTTTTTTGTTTTTTGTGTGTGTGTGTCCATAAATGTTATCCAACCCTGGAGTCACTCAAAACCTTTTATGGTTCTGGGAGCTGACTGATTTACAAATTGTTCTTTACTCAATTAAACTCTGTTAAATTTAAGTCATCTGAAGTTTTTCTTTTAATGTTATTTTACCACCAAGAGCAAAATAAACATGTAAGACTAAGGCTAGTAACTACCTCAAGAACACGGACCCTTTTACTTGGTGTCCTGAGAATATGATGTGATCAACCTCATGCTACTTTCTCTCCTTACTTTCTGTTACCCCAACACACACACACACATACACACACACACACACACACACACACCCTTAGTTCACATGTGATGTGTATACAAACAACAACAGTCTGGTCAAATGGCAAATTTGTCTGCTTGCTGGGTAGGGGCAGGGCACCGATTTTAAGTGAAGGCTTAAAATCAGTTCACTCTAAACCATAAAAGTAAAACCAACTCGGTTTCTTTTTCAGCGAAAGGGAGAAACAAACTAGAGGGAAGGTGGGAATTAGAAGTTGGGGCCCAAAGAGAAGAAACACTAACCTGAGAGAAAGGGAAAGTATACAGAAAAGAAAGTGGTTCTTAATAAGAAAGAGCAAAGAGGTGGTCAAATAAGAAACTAATGAGAAGAGGGAAGAGATTACAAATTATGAGAGGAGGGATGTGGAGAATGGAGAAAATGGACAAGAAGAGGAATTAACGATGAAAGAATTTTTTATTGCACTTTTAAAATCACAGCATCAAAGATTTCCCAAGCTCCAACAGGGCAATATGAGTTTGTGTATAGGTAGCAATCCTGAACATCGTCTTCAGTAAAGATGGAAAAGGTGCTAGGAGATACCTTTTTAAAATATACATAACATTTACATTCAAATAAACCTAGAAGGCAGGAGAAGGGCAAGCTGCCTGCTGTATCCCATTTACAATCCTGAAACAGAAGAGCCAAGTACCCAGAATATTCTGGACAGATTAATCTTGGCCGAGGTCTACATAAAGATGAAAAAATGCAAAATTAAAATAATTCTGTCACTTAAAATAAAGAGTAATTACTTACGGGAGGAAGGAAACCAAATAAAGTAGCAAAGAAATTCTCTGATTCAGTGAAATTCATAGAAATGAAAAGATTTTCTATAAGATCTGTTATATGAACGGTAATTCTTTGAAACTGCAGACACAGGATTTGATTGGGACCCTTGCTCAACTCTTGTTAAGGTTGTTGCACCTTCCTATCATTGCTAGCACGAAATACGTGGTCATATTGCACCATAAAGAAACACAGTCAAACTGTTTGAAATCAGGCTCTAGATTTAGCACCATATGATTTGAGCTTCGACTAAACTTATCTTTGGGGTCTGAAAAGTAATATTTGTTTACTGCTTAAAACACACCATTTGCGAATGAAATTATCATCCCTGAATCACAACGCTATAAAAATGTTCTCTCTGGGTAAAATTAAATGAAGAATTAAGTTCTTTTGCAGTGAACCTGGGACTATCCTTCCAGTCAATTTAACTACCTGGATGGAGTGAGAAGGCACACACTTAAATACAGTTAAAATTAAAGCTATCTTTTGCCTGAATTATCTGCAAATACTCAGCAACTGGGGTTTAGCTTTTACTTCCTACCCTGCTATGACTACAGGGACCTATAGATTTTTCCAGCCTAAGCTTAAATCATAACATGGATAAGTAACAGCTAAATGATAACATAAGAATTAAAGAAATAGAAGTCAGAAAATCAGGGGCAAGATAAATGAAAGTGTGAAGGACAGCTCTGTCATGATAGCCTATAAAACTGTTCACTCAACACAGCTGGCAAGTGAACTAGGCTTTCAGAAAACATGAAAATGAAGAAGAGTTTCTTCCTTCTTCCTTTCAAATCAGATTACAATGTGCATACAAAAGGACCTGCAAATAGAAATAAGAAAATTCCATTAATGTGATAATGATATTCTGAATGACCTGAACAAACAAAGGAGATTGGGACTTTGGAAGTAATTTGTCCATCGTTTCCTCTTCCACATTTCGTGAGCTCCTGAATGAAAGGGTTTTAGAAAATGCTGCCGTGTCTCCGCTAGGCCAGCTTTGTTCCATCTGCCAGAGAATGCCTACAGGAAAAATTAATTCAATAAAACATGATTTCCATTGTGATGTTAGATTGGTTTTACTTTCCATTAATTAAAAAATATATATTAATTAAATATATATATATAAAATAAGAGGCAGCCTCAGCCACACTGTATGCATGCTAGAATACATGTGAACTGAAGGGCACTGGGAAACATGTCTCTAACTTGGTCTTTCTAAAGTTCATGTTCTGTGTAAAATATACCCACGGACCATGGCAAAGCCACCAATAAAATGCTCAAGTACTTGGGCAGTATAGAGGGGATGTGAAATTATTAACAACTTTGTTTGCATAAGACTCTAAATTTCCATCTCATCTCCCCACTTGTCCCCTTCTGCCACCACTGCTTGGCACCATAGTAGGCCAGAATTGTGTCCAGTGTGTATATTTACCTGAAATGGCTCAGAATAAAAGGAGTCAGTAGATAAATCCAAAGTCTTTACCAAGGATCATTAGGCAAATGAGGAATACTGACTTGTATCTTCATGTCCAGAAGGCCCATCTGAAAGTTGGAAACAGACAAGATCCAGAAAGAGAAGCTGGTGAACACTGGAATGGTGGAGTGGGTAACAGCAGGAGTAAAGTGAAAAGGCTCAGGAGTAGCAGAGCAAGGACAGGTGTAAAGGTTCCTTTTTATTTGACCTGGACCCCATGGGGCAGGAGGCCTGGTGTACACACAGATTTGGGGTGAAGTTTCCCAGCAGGGAAGAATGTCCCAAGAAGAAAGAAGTCAGTTAAATAAGATGATGTGGTAAGCACAGTGCAGATGTTAGGTAGTGTTAGTAGTGGGTGGGGGTGCAGTGGGAAAGGTCTGATGTGAGAGTACAGGCCAGGAAGATTGGGCTCTGTATGAGTTGTCCTGGTGGTCAGTAGATGGATGATCTCCCACCTGGCCAAGCCACAGAGAGACTCAGCACTGAACAGCAGAGCAGAAGCCACACCGGAGCCAGTGTTGCACAGGGACTTACAACCCCCGCTCTCAGAAAAGATGTTTGTATTTGAAACCTGGATCTGACATTTGCAGCTCTGTGACCTTGGGTAAGTAACTCAAGTCTCCTTGTCCAAGTGATAATAGTAGTCCTTACATAGATGGGTTCTTATGAAGATTAAATGAATTGCGCAAATAAATGATAATATATAAGGTAATGGATATTTTAATTAACTTGATTTAGTCATTCTACAATTTATACATTTTTAAAACATCATGTTGTATACCATATATATATATGCAATTTTTATTTGTCAATTATAATAAGTAAAACAGAATTATACCAAAAATATTAGTTAGTAAATGTAAAGTACTTAGAATAGTGCCTAGCACATAGTGAGCAATCAATATTAGCTATTCTAATTGCTTATTAATAATTAATATACTTGATACTATTTTGTGAAAGATAGAAAAGAAGAAGCTCCTATCCACAGAAGCTACTCTTTTATATTACAATGACTAAAACTCTTTTCTTGCTTTCTGTCTTGGAGCAGATATTCGACTCCTCCACCTTTTTCTTGGGAATTTTATTTTAATAAACTAGGATCTCTCAATTCAAAATAATTTCTGAATGTTAAATTTCAATGTGTAAGTCAAGCTTTAGAAAACATATGCAGTATTATCGATTTATTTTTGAAACAATTACATATCTATTTTAAAGACACAAATCTTTTGCACTAAAATTTGTTTTAAATGTTATGGTGGGTGTATTTAGTCCATGGATCTTGAAAAACAAAGTATTACAAAGGATGTCTTCCTAGCATCACCTGCTCTCATTCAGAAGGAAGGCAGTCTCTTCATTAAACATAGGGATGACCTCCTTAAGTGGCTTTTTTAACCAGTCTGTGAGTTAGCCTTCTGCAATATTCCTATAGGTGGGTCATGAAACACAGGAACCAGCCGTTTTTTCCAGCCTGACTTAAAACGGGACTATTAGATAAAGCAGGGTCACTAGCAAAGGGCTGCTGCAACTGTTATCAGGCCCTGTTCCCAGACAATCTGTATTTGGGTCAGTCCTCCAAGTGATTTTGCCACACACTTGCGTTTAAGAAACACTGACCCACAGAAGCTAGACCACAACCTGATTCTTAATCTCCACAAGTAAGGAACTTGTCCAAGGTCAGAGAGGTGAAAAGTGGGAGAGCCCAGTGCACTGACCCATTCTTCCCAGTACACCATGCCGCTTCACCCTTCTGTACACCACCGGTAGAAAAAACAAGGCCTTGAAAATTACACTATGGAAAGAGTATCAAATTCCATTTTAAAAGCATTTGTAGTAAAAATGGCAATTTTTCTCAGCTTTCTACAACCTAGCATATTTTGACTCCCATATCAACTAATCAAATATTTCTTCAGAAGTATTTCCAATGCATAAAACTACCAGATACAATCTGCCTTCTCCTAAGAAAATTCAATACATAAAAACCTGCTTATATAACAGATAAATCAGAGTTTTAACTCTACAAAAGAATTTGCCACCTAATTTTTTTTCTTCAAAAAACTAGTCTCTTGATACATTTGCACAGTGATTCATTTCACAAAATTTTAATATACCTGAAAAATTTAGGAGGCGTATCAACTAAAATTGTGTTCAGTCTTTTATAGAATTGGATCATTCATAATCTTTCTCATTAATTCTCTGTGGTTGTGTTCGTCACTTTGCAAAAATGAAAATTCCACTTCAAATTTCCAGGAGATGCTAAGAGTCACTCCAATATCTTAGGGCAGGGTTCTGAAGACTAAAATGTATCACAGAAAGGAATTTTTTAAACACAGATTGCTATGCCATACCCCCAGGATTTCTAATTCAGTAGGTCTGTGGTGGACCCAAGATTTTATATTATGAATGAGTATGATGGATCTCACTTTTAGGACCACTATTTCAGGAAGTTCCAGGGTAGACATGAACAAACATTTTTCTGCAATAGTCCTCCTCAGTTTTCAAGCTGTGTTGAGATATATTCTACTGATACCTGCTGATTATGATGATTCAAGACATAGTTCTTTCTACAAATATATACTTTATAAGCCCTTATCACCACCCAACAGGAGATCAACTCAAGACGTGAATTCAGGAACAATAGCAAAGCTGGACTACTAGCACTTGGTAAATATGGAGATTTAAATAGTTACAAGAAGTATCCTCAATACCAGGGAAATGAGTAGCTTTTCCTGTTGTTTTTGGAAATTTTAAAGTGGTTACATTGGGCAACCTCTTCCCGTTAAGTTTAAGAGCGTTAAGATATCGAGGTCACTACTTTAGCTATCAGTACTCTAATGAGGAGAATTTCCACAAAGCTATATAATTGAAAAATAAATGCTGTAAATCTATTATTAAACCAAACAAGTGTCATGTTTATTGAATACTGACTATATCTCATATATTATCTCACTTCATCTGCATGACACCCCTGCTCCATAAATAGGATTAAGTCTATTTTGCAAATGCAACCAAAATGACTGCATAGAGTTATCCCAGGTAACACAGTTCATAAATGGCAGGGCCAGGATTTAAATCCAGGTTGTGAGACTCTAGAGCATAAGATCTTTTTTTCACTCCATGTTAACCAGCATATAAAATAAGGCTTCAGTTTTCCCATTCATTGGAGAATAAATAGTTCCTGAGTGCAAACCAAAGTGGTCTCTTTGTTGTTCACCTCTCCACGGGTTTTGATGGTGCATCAGTTTTCTATTGTTGCATAACAAATTACAGTAAACCTAGAGATTAAAGCAATACTCATTTATTAGCTCACAGTTCTATACACCAGAAATCCAGGCAGGATCTACTGGGTCCTCTGCTCTAGGTATCACAGGACTAAAATCAAAGTATCGGCTGGACTGGGCTGTCTGGACACTCAGGAACAATTGCTTTCAAGTTCATTTATGTTGTGGGCAGAATCCAAGTTCCTTGGGATTGCAGTATTGAGCTCCTCATTTCCTTGCTGGTTGTCAGCTGGAGGCCATTCACAGCTTCTGGGGCCATCTCCATTTCTTGTCACATGGCTCCCTCCATCTTCCACCCAGCAACAGTGCATCAAATCCTTCTTGTGCTTATATCTCTCTGACTTGCTGTTTTGCTCCTAGCCAGAAAACACTCTCTCCTTTTACAGGTGCTACTTGTTCAGGTCAGACCCACGCAGATAATCTGTTGTACCCTAAGGTCAACTGACTTGGGACTCTAATCACATCTGCAAAGTCCCTTTACAGCAGTACCTAGGTTAGTGCTTGATTACATTAATATCTGATTGAATAATTGGGGAGAGGAATCTCATAGGGAGGAACTGCTATTCATATAGGCACACCCTCCTGTCTAAACAGGAACTCAAGGACAGTTTTCCCATCTCAGAGAACATCTTGAGGTGTCCCTGCTCCCTCTGTGCATCTCAGCCCTTGGCAAGTGTTGCTCCTGAGGAAAATCCTTGTCTGAGGAGAGCCCAGGATTCACTCTCTCTCATAGACTCTATCCAGATTTTAACTTCAGAATCAGCCAATAAAGCAAATGTCCAGGCTATTGAAGAAAATTATTTTCTCATAGATCATTTCCTGAGTGTCCATTTTACCTACTTGTTTTGTGTGTGGATATAATCTTATCTCATACTGCATGAGGAGATCCTTCATGAAGAGAGCTGTATCTTAAACAACTTTGTGTTCACAAAAGTGCCTAGCACAATTCCTGAAATTCAGAAGATATTCGGTACATGCTTAATAAATTGAGTTAGTTATTTGACATTAATTAGATTGTCAGCAACATTGCTTACTACTCATTAGGGGTTCAATACATTTTATTTTCCTTTCCTTTACATCCTTTACATCCTTCTTTAAAAATGAAATGTCTTCCCTTGTTCTAAAAAATCAAAACATATAGATATTGTAAGTATAGTCATTTATGGCATATGATGAGTGCTTTATAACTGTAAAGGAAAGAGATGGCCATATAATAGTGTTTCCTTTACAGTTAATCTATAACAATCTTTAGGATTATAAGTTTAAAGCTTTGAAAGGACAGCTCAATTATTTGTCTTAAATGCAGAAAAAATAGAACTTAGCAATTTTCTTGTCAAGGAACTTAAATCATTTAGATGAAAACCACAAAATTCTACCCATTAAGACTATTCAATAATATGGGGGTCTAACATCCACAAAGAACCCCCTGGATATTAGAGACGAAAACTGATTTGAGATGTGGCATATCTCACAGGAGCAACAATTTCTTGTGACTAAAATCTCCTAAATGCAAACTCTAGCATCCTATAATAAATTGAATAGTTTATTAGGCTTTCAAAAATTCTCTGTAGTGTGTATGAGAGTGTACTTGCTGGTCTGCAGGGAGCTGGAAAGCAACATGGTGCAGTGGCCTTGGAACCATGTAAGCCAGCCTAGAACATAAATCACCACTCTGCTGATTACTAGCCAGCAGGCTTTAGCCATGGAACTTAAGACTTGAGGACATTGGTTTCACCATCTACAAAATGGGTATAACAATACCTAATGCTCTGAAATTGTAAAATTTAAAGATAATGAAAATAAGTCATGTGACACAGTACTTCACTAAATAGTAGCTGCAATTTTTATTTGCAAAGTCAGATACCCCTCCCCAATTCATAAAATAACGCTCCATAAATGTTAAATACAAATATTTGTGAGTTTTCTAAGTCCTGGGTTTAGACATCATTTTCCTCCACATCCACTTAAAATCCCTCCAACTCCTTTTTTTTTTTGAGACAGAGTCTTGCTCTGTCCCCCAGGCTGGAGTGCAGTGGCGCCATCTCGGCTCACTGCAAGCTCCGCCTCCCGGGTTCACGTCATTCTCCTGCCTCAGCCTCCCGAGTAGCTGGGACTACAGGTGCCCACTACCTCGCCTGGCTAATTATGTTTTTGTGTTTTTAGTAGAGACGGGGTTTCACCGTGTTAGCCAGGATGGTCTCGATCTCCTGACCTCGTGATCCGCCCGTCTCGGCCTCCCAAAGTGCTGGGATTACAGGCGTGAGCCACCGCGCCCGGCCTCAGACTTCTTAATTCAAAGAAATCATCAGTAATGATGGTTGCGCATAAGTGGAACAATACGCTTTCTGTGCGCTGTATGTTATGCTGCGTGAGACTAGAGACAACGTGAGGACACTTGTCGCAGGGCCTTTCTGTCTCATGTTGGTATTCAACGCATGTGAAAGAATAATAATGGTCATCAGGATCACTGCATACATATTCTACATAAAAGAAAAATCCAATTGGTGTTACAGAGCTCCTGGTCTTAGAATCTCTTTCTGCTTCAGCTGATATATAGTGTAAATCTAAAACTTATTTAAAAACCTGTCTGGGTAAGACAGCTTTTAATTAATCTTCTCTTAGTTTTTATACTATATGGTACCTAGAAGATGCAAGATCAATCACCACTGTATTGGAATGTCGAGTTGTGAGACAGAAAGATAAATGAGCTATCAAACTTAGCATTTTGATAGCTAAGTTAATTTAACTAGCTCCAGAACATACCTAGATTGGTGGATAAAGTTGTGAGCTGAGGCCTTGAATGTTATAACCGTGTATGTGGTATGTTTTTAAGAAAACAAAAATTTGCTAGTTACTATCTGTCCTTCACGGGAATTTAAATCCAGAATCAGAGAGGTGTAGCTAGGTGAAAAGGTCATATTGCTACTTCTGTCAGGCCAATTAAGACAGCTTTATTAACTCAGAGTTTTAATTGAGCTCTTGTGACAAGGTCTGGGCTGATCTGAAGTTTTTCTCAGCTGGATGCATGAGTAAAGTTTGGGCAAGCAAATTAAACTTAATTTATGCTTAATAGTAGACCCTGAGCAGACTTTGATTTTTTCTAATAGGACATACGAAGATTTTTAAATTTATAATTGTATTTAAAAATGTGTTTTCTCAATTGTAGGAATATTGAGCAGATTCTCATCCTTGAGGGAGAGGGTACCCCCATTCCTGGTATATCCATTTACAAATGATATTTCAATCAGAAAGAAGAATAAGAATAAAACTACCAGCCTGGCTCCTTCAAAGTACCAGTCTAAATTGTAATAAAACTTCAAACAAAGGAAAAATGCTTCAGAAGTCATTGGAGAGGTATTTAGGTATGTTAATCACAGCTATTAAGAAATATCAGCTTTGGAATGTCACATCTATTCAAATAAGCAACAGTAAATGAAGCCGCTTTGAAAGGTTTTCTCTCTCTTAAAAGATAATAAAATCAAATTGCTATGAGGTGGAAAACCACCCAACTCCCATACTCACCTATCCCCAACCTAATCTATACCAGACCACTTTTTCCCATTTCTTCCATTCATGTGCTCATTAACTCTTTTCTAAACATGCATTAAACACGCAGTACACATAGGCCAGGTCCTTTGCTCTGTTTTAGAATCCTAGTAATTAGCAAGTCACAATTTGTGTCTTCAAGAAGTCACAGAGAAAACTGCAGTTAATTACAAAATGGTATATATGGTGGTTAATTTTATGTGTCAACTTGACTGGGTCACAAAATCCCCAGACATCTAAGTAAGCATTCTGGGTGCCTCTATGAGACTGTTTCTGGATGAGATTAACATTTGAATCCATAAAATGAGTAAAGCAGATTGCCCCCCGGCTCCATTTCCCATGTGAGTGGGCTTCAACCAGTCTGTTGAAGGCCCAAATGGAACAAAAAGGTAGAGTAAGAGAGATTCTCTTTCTCTGCCTGACTGTCTTCAAGCAGAGACATCAGTCTCCTCCTGTCTTCGGACTCTCTCCTGGGTCCCCAGTTTGCCAACTGCAAATCTTGGGACTTCTCAGCCTCCATAATCATGTAAGACAATTCCCTATAATCAGTCTCTTTATATATAGAAATATATAATATGTTACTGTTTCTGTTTCTCTGGAGAAGTCACACTAATACTGTATGATAGGTGAAAATGGGAACAAATGCACCCATGGGTTTTATAGTTGCCACCACAGAACATCTTGTAATTCACATAATACTTATTTGTTTATCCAGAACCTTACCTCGCTGACATAGACACTTGGCTTTAGAAATCAATTCAAAGACTCACTCACTTCTCATATTCTACCTTAAGAACTTTCAGACCTCAACCCATAAGCCACAAAAAACATTACTTCCCTAACATTTCACCATTTCAAAATTGTTCCATGTGGTACTCTCTTTTGTTATAGTACGTCAATGAATTTCAGTTTGCTTCTATCATAACAAGTTTCTTTAAAGAGAAGGCTTTCTTTATATGTTTTAGGGTAGGGATAATTATTTTCATAAATTAGAGATCAAAGTTACCTTCAAAGCATTGTAATATAACTCTCAAAATTTCCTGTCCTATTTAAAGGTAAAGTGATTCACCTAAAGTCTTCCAGCTAGTTGCTGGCATAGCCAGGAAAGAACCCAAATCTTGAGATTCCCTTGCTTTCACATCAAGGATATTTAGAAAAAAAATTCTTAAAAGATATTGTCAACTTTGAACAAATCTCTGATTCATTAAACAAATCTTTCTAACCACTCTTTTACAAAAAAAAAAAAAAATGTTTTTGAAAGTCCTGCCAGGTAAAGAGTTTATTAATTAACTTACACACACATACACACTCGCACATAAATATAATTTTTTCCTTTCCTGGGGGCAGTGGGAAAGAACCTCTACATTTGAATATAGATACATATATATGTGTGTGTGTGTGTGTGTGTGCAAATATCATAAATTTATGGAAAGGTTTTATAAAAGTAGACGTCCATATAATGTTTAAAAATTTTTTCTACTTTTATTAGTGAGTAAAAGCTTTAACTTTTAGTTCTAAAATTTAAAATCTAAGGAGGCTAGAAAATAGGCATCACCCTGACAGGCAGAAGAGGATAATAGTTAAGAACATAGGATTTGACACTGGCCAAGTTCAAACCCCAGCTCTGCTGCTTGAAAGAGAATTCTTGGAGCTCTTTGTAACTATAAGCACTTAATAAGGATAGAATGGTGAAAAATGAAAGCAGAGAGGTTCCTGTTTTGGAAAAATTTGTTAGGATCATCTCTCCATGTTTGAGGGCAGGAAGTGGTTGATCATGTATTGCAGGAACTAAGATCACAGGGACCATATTTAGAGCTAATATCTGGTTTTGATATATTTTTAAACTAAGAATAAATTGCTTTAAAATAAACAGTTTTTAAGATAAAAGATAGTTGATAGCTTTAAAATAAAAAACAATTCTGCATTATTCAGCAAGACCTACTTGAAGGACTATTTGGTTTCCTAAGGGGTAACAAACCCTGTCTCTATCAAAAAGGTAAAAGAGTCAAGCAAATAATAATTGTCCCCATTTTTTTCTACTGCATCTTAACATGAAATAGGGATACAAGTAATCTGTCAATGCTTTCTCTTAACAGCCTTGCTGGAGATGGACAAACGAGGGCTGCTCTGGTGGAATAGACAGGAAGCTGGTGGGTGCAGTGATGGAGATGCAAGTGTGGTGCCTACTAAGACTGATCTGAACCTGATCAGAGACACCGGCTACAGGGATTTATGAAACAGGCTCACTGTTTGCTGGTTACTAATGTTTTTAAATCTAAATCTAATGAGACAGAACACCCACACACAAGTTACCTGAAATGAGTTTATCACTTACAGATAAACATGAGAGTGACAACAGAAACCTCGGATTCAGGGAAAACCAGTCCCCCATGCCTCAGAAAATCTACCCAGAGTGGATAAAGGTTTGCCTACAAGTACCCCACTTGCATTATAGCTGAGGACCTCCAGAAAACAGTCTGCTCTAGGTTTTATATCCAGGGACATCATAATTCACTGAGCTAGAGCATAGAAAGACATCTCGTTCCTATGAGGGATCAGGCTGTCCCAGCTGGCCCCTCCTCGTCACAGGATGTGACATTCCCAGCACATTCAACAGTTATTCTTGAGAACTACAAGTGAGAAGGGAGAGAACTGGGTTGTTTCAAGGTCACCTTGAGAACTGTCCTGCAGGAGTGTCCTTACACATTTTCACAGTTCAGACCACTCCTGAGACCAAACCAGCAAGCCTCTGACTCCCCCTAAAAATTTAGAATGAGAACAGCCAAACAGTATTTCAAAAAGTGCTGACAATATCACATCTACCCTAAGCTACATCTGTCCTCAAGAAAAAGAAGAAGAAAAAAAAAAAACCCACAAACTCTGACACTGAATGTATCCTTTCCTTGAAAAAATGGTAGAGAGTACCTGTAGCATTTGAATAGCACCACTTTCAAAACTGTTCTCAGTATTGAGAGGGATGGTCTTTTCTTTTGTTTCTTTTAGTGCTTGTGTAAACTAGTGGAAGAATCACTCAACAATAGGCATTTTCTAACTCTGGGAATTTAGGTATGAAACAGACCCTCTCTGAGCCTCAGTTTCCATGTTCTTAATCAAAAAAAGAATATTAAATTAGATAATGAATAAAACAGACTTGACATAGAGCCCAGCACCCAGTAAGTGTTCAATAAATTGTAGTCCTTATTACTAAATTTACTCAACTAAAGACTTTTTTATGAAAAGCCTATTTTTCTTGCAGATTATATAATATTGTTGCTAAGGATGATTTAAACCAGGTATTATAATCAAAATTACAAACTTTTAAACCATAAAAAAGGTTGAGATGAACAAATGAAGGTGTTTTCCTTATTTTACCCTGCTAGAGAATACAAACTCTTCTTTTTAATCATTTTTCTTTTTTTTTTTTTAAACTTTATTTCTTCAAAAACAAAAACAAAAACGGGATACATGTGCAGAACGTACAGGTTTGTTATATAGGTATATGTGTGCCATGGTGGTTTGCTGCACCTATTGACCTGTCCTCTAAGTACCCTCCCTTCACCCTCCAAATGCCAAAAGGCCCTGGCATGTTCCTGCTCTGTGGCCATGTGTTCTCAATGTTCAGCTCCCACTTATAAGTGCGAGCATGTGGTGTTTGGTTTTCTGTTCCTGTATTTGTTTGCTGAGGATGATGGCTTCCAGCTTCATCCTTGTCCCTGCAAAGGACATGATCTCGTTCCTTTTTATGGCTGCATAGTATTCCATGGTGTATATGTACCATATTTTCTTTATCCAGTCTATCACTGATGGGCATTTGGGCTGGTTCCATGTCTTTGCTATTGTAAGTAGTGCATAAATATTTGTAAAATACATGTGCATGTGTTTTCTATTCCTTTGGGTATATACTCAGTAATGGGATTGCTGGGTCAAATGATATTTCTGTTTCTAGAACCTTGAGGAATTACCATACTATCTTCCACAATGGTTGAACTAATTTACATTCCCACCAAAAGTGTAAAAGTATTCATATTTCTCCACAGCCTCACCAGCAATTACTGTTTCCTGAATTTTAATTGCCATTTTGACTGGCATGAGATGGTATCTCATTGTGGTTTTGATTTGCATTTCTTTCATGATCTGTGATGTTGAGTTGTTTTTCATATGTTTTTTGGCCACAGAATCTCTTCTTTTGAGAAGTTTCTGTTCATATCCTTTGCCCACTTTCTGATGGGGTTCTTTTTTCTTGTGAATATGTTTAAGCTCCTTCTAAATTCTGGATATTAGACCTTTGTCAGATGGGTAGATTGCAGAAATTTTCTTCTGTTCACTCTGATGCTAGTTGCTTTGCTGTGCAGAAGCTCTTTCATTTAGTTAGATCCCATTTGTCAATTTTGGCTTTTGTTGCAATTGCTTTTCGCTTTTTTGTCATGAAATCTTTGCCCATGTCTATGTCCTGAATGGTATTGCCTAGGTTTTCTTCTAAGGTTTTTATGGTTTTGGGTTTTACATCTAGGTCATTAATCTTCCTGAGTTGATTTTTAAATAAGGTATAAGGAAGGGGTCCAATTTCAGTTTTCTGCATATGGCTACCCAGTTTCCCCAGTACCATTTACTGAATAGGAGATCCTTTCCCCATTGCTTGTTTTTGTCAGGTTTGCCAAAGATCAGATGGTTGTAGATGAATGGTGTTATTTCTGAGGTCTCTGTTCTGCTCCGTTGGTCTATATGTCTGTTTTGGTACCAGTACTATGCTGTTTTGGTTATTGTAGCCTTGTAATATAGTTTGAAGCCAGGTAGCATGATGCCTCCAGCTGTGTTCTTTTGCTTTGGATTGTCTTGGCTATATGGGGTCTTCTTTGATTCCATATGAAGTTGAAAATATTTTTTCTAATTCTGTGAACAATGGCAATGGTAGTTTGATGGAAATAGCATTGAATCTATAAATTACTTTGGGCAATATGGCCATTGTCACAATATTGATTCTTCCTCTCTATGAGGATTGAATGTTTTTCCATTTGTTTGTGTCCTCTCTTATTTCCTTGAGCAGTGGTTGGTAGTTCTCCTTGAAGAGGTCCTTCACATCTTTTGTTAGCTGTATTCCTGGCTATTTTATTCTCTTTGTAGCAATTGTGAATGGAAATTCATTCATGATTTGGCTCTCTGCTTGCCTATTGTTGGTGCATAGGAATGCTTGTTATTTTTGCACATTGATTTTGTATCCTGAGACTTTGCTGAAGTTGCTTATCAGCTTAAGGAGTTTTTGGACTGAGATGATGGGGTTTTCTAAATATAAAATCATGTCATCTGCAAACAGAAACAACTTGACTTCCTCTCTTCCTATTTGAATACACTTTATTTCTCTCCCTTGCCTGATTGCCCCAGCCAGAACTTCCAATACTATGTTAAATAGGAGTGGTGAGAGAGGGCATCCTTGTTGTGTACCGGTTTTCAAAGGGAAAGCTTCCAGCTTTTACCCACTCTATATGATATTGGCTGTGGGTTTGTCATAAATAGCTTTTATTATTTTGAAATAAGTTCCACTAAGTTCCATCAATACGTAGTTATTGAGAGTTTTTAACACAAAGGGATACTGAATTTTATCAAAGGCCTTTTCTATCTATTGAGATAATGATGTGGTTTTTGTCTTTGGTTCTGTTTATATGATGGATTACATTTGTTGATTTGCATATGTTGAACCAGCCTTGCATCCCAGGGATGAAGCCGACTTGATTATGGTGGATAAGTTTTTTGATGTGCTGCTAGATTCGGTTTGCCAGTATTTTATTGAGGATATTTGCATTGATGTTCAACTGGGATATTGCAAACTTTTAAACATCTTTTGTTCATTAAGAGTCACATAAAATTAAATTAACAATATCTAAATTTGTACAAAAATTAATTATGCATTAGGGTAGCTTAGTATCCTTTCTGACTTTGTTTGTGATTGATTAATTTCTACTACATTGTGGGAGTTAGCAGAAGGAGTTTACCATATGCTATGGTCTGAATGGTTTGTGTCTCCCTAAAATTCACATATTAAAACCTAATCATCAAGGGGATAGTATTAGATGGTGGAGCTTTGGATGATACTTGATGGAGGGTTCCACCTTCATGAATGTGACTAATCCCCTTATAAAAGAGGCTCCAGAGAGCTGTCTTGCCCTTCCACAGTGTGAGGACATGTAGAAGATGCTCTTCATTAGGAACACATCATCACTAGACTTGGAATCTTCCAGTACCCTAAATCTGGCACTTTCCAGCCCCCAGAACTGTGAGCAATACATTTCTGTTGTTTAAAAATTGTTCAGTCCAAGGTACTTTGTTATAGTAGTCTGCTGTGGTTTAGATATGGTTTTTTTGGCCTCACCTAGTCTCATGTTGAAATTTGATCCAGAGTGTTGGAGGTTCACCTGGTGAGAGGTATTTGGATCACAGAAGTGGGTCCCTCCTGTATGACTTGGGGCCATTCTCATGGGAGGGAGGGAGTCCTCATCCTTAGTTTCTGGAGAACTGCTTGTTAAAATGCCTGGCACCTCCCTTCCTCTCTCACCATGTGATGCCTACTCCCCTTCCTCATCTCCCATGAGTGGAAGCAGCCTGAGGCCCTCACCAGATGTAGATGCTGGCATCATGCTTCTTGTACAGTCTACAGAACTACAAGCCAAATAAATCTCTTTTTCTTTATAAATTACCTAATCTCAAACATTCCTTTGTAGTAATGAAGTAGCTACGTTGTCTGGGGTAAATACCTGGGGTTTGTCATCTCACAACAGAAAAATTTAGGACATGGACACCTACAAGGAGTTTAGGAGTGGAGGATTAATAGGCAGAAAAAAAGAGAAAGAAAAACAGCTCTCTCTAGAGAGAGAGAGGGGTCTTCTGAGTAGAAAAGACCGGCGGGTGTTGGATGCACCAGATTTTATAGTCCAGCTTCAGGAGGTGGTGTCTGATTTACATAGGGCTCACAAATTGGTTCAATCAGGTATGATGTTCACATAGCATGTGGGGAAGGCTGGTTGCCCCACCCTAATCTTATTATGCAAATGAACTTTACCCTTGGCCAGCGCCATCTTGTCTGCTTCTTACTGTACACATGGCTGGCAGGGAAGGGAAGGCTTAGCCACCATCTTGAATATGTCTAGTCCCTAGTTCCTGCCAGCATTCACCTGTGTGAGCTCCCAGCTTGCTTGTCTATGTCTACAGCTCAACTTTATGCTTTTTGTTTAAAAGTAAAGCCTTACCGAGGACTCCCATGCCCTTGCTATCTCCCTAACTAATTTCCTCTGTTTGTAACACAAACAGACTAAAACACAGCCTGGACAGACTAAGAGAGCTTATACGTCTATCAAGATCACTACAAGTTCTAGCCTACCTTCTATTCATCTGATTCTCCAGGACATGTTCTCTGCTGCTTTGGACAGAGGGTAACATGCCAATCCCAAGGAGCACTGAGTCTTCCAGGTTTGACTTCCTGTTCCCCACTCTCCTCACAACCCAGACCAGCCTTCAACTTTCAGTAAAGCAAGTGGAGTGACTGGTGTGCTGTAGGACCCAGTGGTGACCTCTATCTCTGTTCCTCATTGACTTAATAATATTCAACAATCGTGGATGTTCACAGTTCAGACTGGCCTGCCCCACTCTCACTCGCAAAATGGATCCTCAATACCTACATTTTGCTCTCTATTTATTCAGGACCAAACCCTCCCATCTGGTGATTGCACTCATCAGTAACTCTAGGCATCTAGGCCTCCTTCTGATCCAGGTACCCCCGAGGGAGAAAATGTTCAAAATCACTTTGCCCAGACTGTTGAGGAAAATGCCATTCAAATGTCTAATCAAAAGCACTATAGTACCAAGCCACATTATAACTTTCATGCTGTTGTTGAAAAAAGTTAGATTGGTTTGACAAGATTAGTTATTTTAAGAGTCATTTTGATTTTCCCCCATTACCCTGTAATCCCTCTCAGACTTTGAAAATTAATCTTCCTATTATTCCTGTATTTCTAGATAGAAACATATGCCGCCTGGTTTATGGCATCTGGGTATGATGGGCCCCTCAGCAAGCCTCACAGAGTTTTCAGAGGGTTTTGCTTCAGTTAATTCCTTAAGCATCCTAGGATTCAAGTCATTGTATCTTGTAATTTATTTTATTAATCCTGAGTGTATCTTAAAAGAAAGGAATAGAAATTAATGAAAATAAATTAGCATTTTTGATTACAAAAGATACCTTCAAGGGCACTCTCATTTCTTGAAAGTGATCTTGCATTGTATAGTAGTGCTGGAGCAGAAAAAGGCTAAAGGCCTAGATTCCCTCATAAATAGAGACGGTCTCTTTTTTATATGGGGCCACATTAACCAGGGATTTGAGTGGTTTGAGCCAGAGATTTTAGCGGTTTGAGCCAGAGATTGTCCAGCTGTTAGAAATTTGTGTTGGTCTTTAAGTAAGAGTTGGTAAACATCCAGACAGCAAGCCAAATTGTATGTAGCTTAATTCTAAACATCCCTCTCCAACTTCAATGCTTCCATCCTAGTCCAAATCAATATAGCCTTTCATCCCGGCTATTATAATAATCTCTCAACTAGTCTCACTGCTTCAACCCCTAGCCCTTACTATAAACCACAGCACCACACAGATCAGGTCAGGTTAGTTCCCTGCTTAAAATGGTTTGGGGGCTTCCCATGACAGCTAGGGAAAAAGAAAAATAACTAAGTTTTTACATAGATGATAAGGCTATGTGTAAAGACAACCTCCCCAGTACAGTCAGTCCTGCAACATGTGCATTCCTAAAGTGCACTGCAACATGTGCATTCCTAAAAATCACTGCACTATGCAAAATCATGTAATTAAAACCACAGCACTATGGGAAGAATGGGGTTAGGGGAGCAGCCCTCAAAAACTTCATCAGTGGCACGTTTCAAAAGAAGTAATAACCTAATAGAAATGGTGGCACTGTTTTAAATGGTTAAGAAATGCAAAGATACTAGAATAAATATGGCACTTTATCTCGGAAAGACTTTAAGTTTGCTTGCAGAAGTGAGTACCAGAAGATCTGCAGTTTGTGTATTATCAAGTTGTAGAAAGGGGATTATCTGAAATCACAAGGAAAGTCATGATGCTAGGTGGATGGGTGGGTGTGACTCATGCACGCAGTGAACCGAGGTAGCTGGTGGATGTCGGAGGCATGCATATGTACATTTGGTATATTCCTACTCAGTTCAGCTGGGTGCAGTATTTTTCATCCACCAGGTGCTCTTCTCAGAAAAAGTCACACATAAACAAAATCGTGTTATGCTCAAACTGTTGCCCATCAATCCTGTTAGAACTAATTTGCATTTTAAAAGCAAGCTTTATAGGAGAGCCTACTGACCAAGCCAGCACATTATCATTACTATCCTCTCTTCAGCATCTCCACCATGTCAATTTCTGCCACACCTCAAGGCCTTTGTATATGCTGTTACCTCTGCCTGGATTGCTCTTCCTCAAGTTCCTCATGGGCTTGGCTTTGTGTCATCCTTTGAGCTTGTCTCAACGTCACCTTTTCAGAGAGCCCTATCCCCAGATCACCCACACTAGGGCAGGCCTCCACCTCCATTGCTCTCTATTTCAGAATCCTTTTTTCATTTCTTCAGAGGTTCTTTTCAAACAGGTAAATAATTTATTTTTGTTTGTGGTTATCTCTCTTTCACTAGAAAGTAAGCTCCATGAGCTCAGAAGCCATGTCTCTCTTGACACTTTTAAGTTTTCAAGCCCTGACAGATACTGTAATCAGTAAGACAAAATGTGGATACTCAGTATACATCTCCTGAATGAATAAAAGAATGAATGAATGATTATATCTAAGCAAATACCAAATACATACAGCAGGTTCTCATAGAATGGCCTTATTAATGCTATTATGATACGTACTCTGTTAAATTCCTTACAATTAAGCTCTTGTTCAGATTCAATGCTCTCATTAAAAAGAGCTTGAAGGGAAATAGTACAAAACTAAGATTTTTAAAGAAAGAATAGATTATTAGAGTCACACAACACAAAAATAACAACAGAAAAAAATTAGACTGTCAAAATGACAAAAAAAAAAGATGATTCATTCATGTTCTTTACAAAACTGGATTTTAATCCCAACGATGGTAACAGAGAAGGCTCATATTTGACAAGTGAATAAATACAGATTAAAGCTTTGGTGAGGCCCTTTTTACAACTCTATGCCTACTTTTGATATCCATCTTTTGAAAGGAATCTGGGTCAGGCACGGGGGCTCACGCCTGTAATGCCAGCACTTTGGGAGACCAAGGCAGGTGGGTCACTTGAGGTCAGCAGTTTGAGACCAGCCTGGCCAACATGGCAAAACCCCATCTCTACTAGAAAATAAATTGTGACTGAGATGTCTGAATGTCTCTTAATATGCATTCCTCCCCTCTTCTGTATCAGTAGAATATTCTTGTTTTAGCTGGGCAAGTGAGCCCAATAAAGGCTCCATTTCCCAGTCTCCTTTATGGCTATGTGTGATTGTGTAACATGGGACTAAATTCTGGCAAAGGAGATATAAGTAGGGAATTCCAGCCAATGCCTTGGCAACTTCCGTGAACCTTCCTTCAGAGAAAGCTGTGTCTTACTTATTGCCCCTTCTTCTTTCATTTTCATGTTGGAATTCAGATGTAAGAGCTGGAATTCAGGTGCTGCATTGGACCCTGGATTGACCTTGAGAATATAGGTCATTTTCAATGAAGCAATAAGACAGAAACAGCCTGGGTCCCTGAAGGCTTTGTGGGACAGGACCACCACAGAGCTGTGAACTATCTCACTACAACTCTTTACCATAAGAGGGAAATTAGGCCGGGCACGGTGGCTCAAGCCTGTAATCCCAGCACTTTGGGAGGCTGAGACGGGTGGATCATGAGGTCAGGAGATCGAGACCATCCTGGCGAACACAGTGAAAACCCGTCTCTACTAAAAAAATACAAAAAAATAGCCGGGCAAGGTGGTGGGCGCCTGTAATCCCAGCTACTCGGGAGGCTGAGGCAGGAGAATGGCGTGAACCCGGGAGGCGGAGCTTGCAGTGAGCTGAGATCTGGCCACTGCACTCCAGCCTGGGCGACAGAGCCAGACTCTGTCTCAAAAAAAAAAAAAAAAAAAAAAAGAGGGAAATTATCTATTTGGGGTTTAAGTAAATCTTATTTTAGATTTTAGTTTTAACTAATGACTTGTAGAGGTAAATGTGCCCTTCCAAACTGGTTTTTGTTTTGCCAGGTAGTTAAAGAAAGCATCTAGCAAGTCATAAAAGTGGGTGCTTTAGTAAGAAAAGTCAGGCTACCTGAACATAGCCCGAAGGTGAGAATGCAAAAAGAGGCTGAATGGCTCTGCCTAACCAAGTGTTAGAAATTTGGGGATTTATAAGGGAGAATGGTGGAGATATAAAGAGAGATTAGAGAAGTTCTTGTAATGGGAAGCAAAGGCCAGTGAAAAATTCCTTGTGACGTGTATTTCTATGAGGACAATGACTCTAAAGTTGCCTTCTCTCTCGATCTATAATTGCCTTCTACTTTTCTTAAGCCTTCAGTAACAGTTGTCTCTGCGTAATGACCTTGTATTAGTGATGTTCAGGTAAATGGAAGAAGGGGAAAGATGAGGTTAGGTAGGCAAAGGTAGTAACTTCAGGAGCTGAGAGCTAAGATTATCGCTTTTGTAAAAACATCTAAGCATCCCTCAGTGTAGAATAACTCAGAAAAGAATAAATGCCCCCTACCTAACATACACACACACACAAACACACACACACACACAGAGAGAGAGAGAGATTGATTTCTGTCCAAAGCCTGATGGACCTCTACAGAAAATGGAAATAGGGGCTCAGTGTTATAGGAAAGGTAATGCCAGAATGCCAGAGTATGAAAGACTTAGAAACATCCAAGCTGAAGACTGCTGAGCCACATAATGATATCACATGTCCTTGTCCTGGTCTGCATAGTGACTCTTATCTATCCTTCAGAATTGTGCTCTAGTGTCACCTTTATTGACAGATCTTCCCTAACCCTCCTGGATAGGATTAATCAGCCCCTCTGCCACAGTAACACAGTATCTGGGACATTTATCTCTTGTACTTTTCCCACTGTGAGCTATTTGAGAACATGATATCTTATATTTGTCTTATCTCTAGTGCTTAATACATAGTGCCAAAAAAAAAAAAAAAAAGCTTTAGAGAATTGAATTGAATTATGAGTTTTGTAATAAAACCACTGACATGGGGAAAACCTTAAAGGTAATGTTAGTAAAGCTTTATTTTTCGTATTATAATGATATCAAGGATTGGAGAGACCAGTTGAATTTCCTAAAGTCACACAGCTAGAAGAGGCAGAATGAAGACTAGAACCCAGGTCTGTAGATCCCAAATCACCTGCTTATTATGCCACCTTATTATGTCTATGCACAGTAGAACAAAACACTTCAGTAAACCTGGGAAAATATTCAGATGCTTGAGCTGTCTCCCAAATCAAGTGCTATTTTGCAGTATGTCAAAAGCCACTTTGATCTGCTTCAACTTTTGGGAAGGAAAAGTATGAAATGTATGCTTCCTGTTTTTAAGGTTCTTCATAAGTGCTGAATGAATAATGAAGACATAGACTTAGCAAAGCACAGATAAGTGCATAGATTCATCAGCCCTCCTGAGGTTCATAAATTTCAGAGAAAAGTACATTTTTCAAACTAAAGATCATTTTATAGCCCTAACCAAAAAAAACAAGAAAAAAAAAGAATTTGAATAAAAAATTAGGCAGCACAGCAGGCACATCTGTATTATTTTCAGCCCCATACACAGAGGCAAGCTAGAGCTGTTCTCCAAGCTCTTCATATTCACCACAACATCTTATTTTATCTCACTTGTTTTGTTCTCCTTCTCAAATCCACTCAATCATTTATTGGCTCATCGGTGCTCTAGCGCGTTTTTTTCTCTGCTTTACTATCTCCCTCTTTTCACAGAGAGACACCTCACACCTGGGAAACAGATGCCTCTAATTAGTATTAAAACCTGAAGTTTATGCCTGCCTTTGATGTTTTCTAGGATGCCTTTTGGTGAATAATAATAATCTTGACTCAGCACCATTCAACACTTAATCAAAAGTCGGTTCAGTAGAGATTCTCCTGCAGTCATCCTGTCTACCCTAGTTCCAAATATTCTTGCTAAATAAAGTGAAAGAACTGGATTTTGAACTTTCAAAGTCTTTGTTTCACAAACCACACTTTCCTGAGTTGATGTTTTGAAAAACTGGGCACACTTATTTTACAAAATCTTAATAAAATTTAAACTTTGAAGAAAAAAAGTTGAAGATAGAAAGATCTGAGAAGTAGCAGCTGCTGTAATATTTGCTGAGTGACTATGTTTTCTTTAACTGACTTAAGAAATATTTCAATTACACATGTCATTTAGTGCTTTAAGTGCAATTCCTCAGAGTCTGAGCATAAAACATTTAAATAGTAACAGGACTAAAAGACCAAACCTGAGAGAAAGCTTATTCAGGGAGCAATATAGCACCCTCTGACCAGTGCAAAACTCCTTCTGTAGGTCAAACTTAACCTAGTACTCTTTGTTCTAGTGAAAAAGAGAAGAATATTATACTACCTCTCTGTGACAAAATACAGAAAGATAAAGAAGAAAGTTGCATCTCCATACAAATAAAGAGGAAAATTATTTCTGGAGGAATAATTACATGATTGAAGCTGGCCATTTTATCGTGTCTTTAGAGGCAAGAAAGACAAAAACTTGTGCAGAGAAATGTTATGCGTATAAAAAGAGTTAGCCAGGGCTATAGGAAGACTTGAAAAAGACCCTACTTAAAATATGAGCTGAGAGCATAACAATGAAATGTTGTATTAGTGTTCAATGCAATTAATATCAAGTGTCTTAAGTGATCACTCAAGAGAGGTCAGACCACTACAGAAAAAAAAAAAAGCAGAGGACACAGAAGAAGAGGATCAATAAATTAAAAACAAACAAAAAATATATTAAGCCCATGACAAACAGTTATCTTAGCCATAATCAGTTTAGTAGAGATTCTCCCTGTATACTCCTGGGCTAAGGGGGTTCCCATTCCCATTTCCTGGATGTGAAAACTTTGGACAATTCAGATTGCCCTATGACATGATAAAAGTATTTGTACTTTGTCTAAGTGACTAAGGTATTAGTCAAGATAGGCTAATTTATGCTATGGTAACAAGTTATCACAAATCTCATGACAAAGGTTTATCTATTGTTTATGTTAACTGTCTATCACAGATTGACCATAGTGCTGTTCCCAGTCTCAGGCCAACAGAGTAGACTCCATCTGCAACATTGCTGGGAGTCATATCGAGGAAAAAAAATATATGGTAAGCCACATTTTCCAGCTTGTAAAGCTTCTACTGAGAAGTGACATACATCATTCATCTTGACAGCCCTGGCAAGTCACATGACCACACCTGTGTTCAGCACAGTGGGAATGTATACCTCCCCTCAAAGGAGTCTCTGAATATAAGTCATGTAATCTACAACAGTATCCTCAAGGTAACTGTATAGAGTAAATTGTGTAATTTTGACTCTGTATGCCAGTGTTTCTGGAATAAAATTGCTTTGTAAAATCTCAAATAAAAAACCTCCAGATATTTTTTATAAATAACTATTGGCATAAAGTAGCCAGTATTTTACTGTTTTGTAGTCAGCAGCATCCCTTATATAAGGATATCTTAAATTTCAACTGTGACTGTGTATATTCATGATATTTTAGTATTCAGGTTGTCTGCTAAAGTCCTTAATGGGAAGGAGCAATAATCAAATTAATTAGTTTGTTTTTTCTTGTATTTCTATTGCAAAAACTAACATCATACTTAAGAGTTTGAATAAGGTTGGGTGGGACATCTGCATATGTGAATTTTACACATTTTCCATTTCCCACCAAGCAGGCAGATCTTTAAACACTACTCTGCAATAATGCTTTTAATAAGGACAAATGCCTCCTTAGCCCCAGTACTTAACTTTAGAATAGAAAGCATAGATTTGACAACAGAAGCATCAGTAAGAAATTTGCTAATTATTTTTCCATGATGTGAGGTTTAATTTGCTCGGTAAAGATAATGAAATGTATGCCACTTACATTGTTATAAATCTAATCAGAAACACTTGTGTGTATGTGCCCCATCCTCCTACTGTAAAGGATAGAATGTATTGTGGATCTACTTAACCACCACTGAGAGGAAGCAACAGCCCTCAGACAAGGATTGCCTGTAAATGGCTTCAAGTTGAAGTTCTCAAAAACAACATTTATCATGCCATTTCAGCATGATACTACCTGGAGACAGGAGGAAGAAATGAAAGTTTTCTTTTTTTTTTTTTTTTTTTTTGAGACGGAGTCTTGCTCTGCTGCCCAGGCTGGAGTGCAGTGGCCGGCTCTATCCTTGTAATTCTTTTTTTCTTTTTTTCATCTTTTCTACTACCCAACAGAACCCCTTCTCTCAGCCACTGGAATTATTATAATATATTACGTCTGTAATCCCAGCACTTTGGGAAACTGAGGCAGATCACCTGAGGTCAGGAGTTCGAGACCAGCCTGGTAGACATGTTGAAACCCCATGTCTACTAAAAATATAAAAAATTAGCCAGGTGTGGTGGCAGGTGCCTGTAATCCCAGCTACTTGTGAGGCTGAGGCAGGAGAATTGCTTGAACCCAGAGGCAGAGGTTGCAGTGAGCCAACATTGCACCATTGCACTCCAGCCTGGGCAACAAGAGTGAAACTCCATCTCAAAAAAATTTTTTATGTATATTTATATATATATAAAATAAAATGAATAAATAAAAATTGTGATGCTCTGTGGTAATCCTCTCCGTATTTTTTCCTGTCTGGTCTTCACTATACTTTACCTCCTAAACATCTTTATCCTAGGTGCTGTGGTTTGGATGTTTGCCCCTTCCAGATTGTATGTTGAAATGTGATCCCAAGTGTTGGATGTGAGACCCAGTGGGAGGTGTTTGGGTCATGGGGGTGGATCCCTCATTAGTACATTAGTGCCCTCCTTTGGTGTTGAGTGAGTTCTCTCATTCTTAGTTCCTGAAAGAGCTGGCGATTGAATTGAAGTGAAAATTCAATTGGCACCTCTCCACACTCACCACCAACCCCTCCTACCACCACCATGTGATCAGGACCTCTGTACACACCAGCTCCCTGTCACCTTCCACCATGAGTAGAAGCAGCCTGAGGCTCTCACCAGATTCAGATACCCAATCTCAAGCCCATGGACCTTCTAAAAATCAAATAATTAGCCAAATAAGCTTTATTTTCTCTATAAATTACCCAGGCTCAGGTATTCTTTTATAGCAACACTAAATGGACTAAAATAAGAAAGGAGAATCAGCAGAACATTTTTTTTCTTTTGACAAAACATATGTGTGTTCATGTTGTTAACTTAGTAGCTGCCTCTTTATAGTTGGTTTGCTCAACGCTTAGCATCTTGAGGGTGATTAACAAATGTAAAAATTCTGTTCAGCAATGTCTCAGAGAGATGAGAAGGATGTCTTCCATGAAAATCTTGTCCGGGGGACCCAAGATAACAGATGGGTCTATTCTGGGACTGGCAGATTCTGTCACATCTTGAGGACATTTTCCCCCAGGGAATGGGTGATTCGAAGGGGTAAATTCATTACATAATGTGCCGTTTTGCTGAGACCACTTTTCAGTCTCATGTTACAGAATTTCAAAGAAACACTACTGAGCTCTTTGAAGATTTTTTTTCTTTTACCAAAGCAGACCTAGGCAATGCTATGTCCCTTATGACATGATAAATCTCAAGTTCAAATTCAAGCTGTGCTGCTTACTAACTGGGTGGTGTTGGGTAAATTAATCTTCCTAAGCCTCAGTTTCCTTATCAGCATATTTGGAAAAGTAACTATTTTTATCTCACAAGTTTGTTGTGAGGATTCTGTGAACTAATATACATAAAGCATGGAGTTTTGCACAGTGCCTGGCACAAAGTAAATGCTTTTTGACAGTTATATTTTTTGTTGCTATTGTTATTTTTCTTGTTTTAACACTTTCATTCTCCTGCTCTTATAAATGAGCAACAACAACAGCAAAACAGACCTAATTTGATAAACCTGGGATGTCTGTCCTAGATAAAGAAGGTTAGAGGATGGGATAGTCATTATTAAGGTTGAGGAGCTATAAAGTAGGAGGCAGAATAGAGTCATTCAATTTGTACAGGCAATTGAATGACTTGTAACAATTTGTAGAGTTCATATGAAGCTATTTCATCTCAATATGAATAGAATTGCCAAGAATTCATCACTTTCCCACACTGGAATAGAGTCCTTGGGAGACAATAAGTTATTTGCCACTGGAGACATTCAAGCAGGTACTGAGTGATCACTTTCTGGGAATGCTGTGTATACCAGTTGAGCCTCATTTGGTGGTAGTTTGTTGCCACGTGGTTGCAATTACAAGGCACTTAAGCCAGGTGATAATTTATTATACCATAAGGTTACTTGCTGTCTTATGAAGTCCAGAGATAGGAATACAGACAGGACCCCAGTGCCTTCCTGCGTGTGTTTCTCCCATTACTGCATGTCTGCCTCTCTTCTCTGTTTGGCCACAGAGAGGCCTCCTGTGCTTCTCGGTTTCCATGGCAGAATGTGAACACCAAAGCTTTACAAATTGTATACCTTACGTGACAGGTACCCAAAATGTTAACTGGTGCAATGTTTTTGGAGTTGTCAAAAATTCAGATTCCTTTGGAAGAAACTATGCTTGTGTTAGCTACAATCTGGACCAATCATATAAGGCCAAGGAGCAGGGTCCCACTGTATTAACACTGCCTCCCACAGTAACTACTGAAGGCAATAGAGGGTGGAGAGACAGTGCCACAGAGAAGACAGAAGTTCTCAGAAGTGGGAAGGACATGAGGTACTTCAGGACAGACAAAAAAATAAGTCTCCACTACACCCTAGAGTGGATGGAAAGTGGAGCCAGCTTCCTGTAACTTTCTTCTACTCTTACAATTCTATTAGCCCAGAGTAAGACTTTTTCAAATTAATGATTTGAAAAATCAGTCTGAAACATTAAAACTTATAAAAATCACTCACTTATTTCTTCAAATTAACAATGATTTAGCCATATGAAGACATCTACCACATTTCATTGAATATAACACACCATTGATTATAAAACACACCGTCGTTTTATGTACTACTAAGAAAGAAAAAAATGCCAAATCCAGATGTAAGGTGTTATCAAGTGTAACAATTTCCAAGGTGTTAAATTGTGAAGATACGAGCATCTTAGAATCAATGAGATATAAAAAATTAGTTTGATCATTCTGTGTGTTTTAACATAGGCCCTCTACTTTCTTTCATTAAACAAATGAGGTTTGAGGCAGTTAAGCAAACATTTCATCAGTATATGATAGGCACTGTAATAGGCGTAGGAGATGCAGAAATGCTTAGGAAATCATCCCTGTCTTCTAAGAATTTACAGAAATAGAGGAGACAGTTATAGAAACAAATAACTGCCATAAAGATGCTCATGATCTAATAAGCTTTCCTTAAGGTTCTGGAATGCAGCAAGATCTTTTCTACCTCAGGACCTTTGTATATGCTATTCATCTGCCAGGGATGCTTCCTCTGCTTTATCTGGCTAAGTGCTACTCATCATTCAACTGCTTTGATCTAATTTCCATAGGGACCCACACAGGAGCCGGTTGGCAGTTTCTATCAAACCCAGCTCTTTTCTCTCGAAACTCTTATTCTCACTATAGCTGAAACTGATGTTGTTTAGTTTTTTGGGGTGTCTTTTTATTTGGCTGGAGAAATTTCTCACACATTTTCCATAAATATATATGTTAGCTATATACAAGCAATTTTGGAAAAGTCCTTGTAAACTCTGAGGGCAATAGGTGCTAAAGGGGCTCAGACATAAGTAAGATTTTATCTGGTAAGGAGAATCAGAAAAGGTTTATTGGAGAAGTAACATTTGAGCTAGACTTTGCAGGATCTCAGTAGATAAATGTTGAGGAAAGAAAATCCAGGTAGAGACACTGGAACGGTTTAGGGCCAGAAGTGGAAAAGATACAGGCATCTTTGGGGAACAGCTGTTAGTAAAGTTTGGTAAGTTGGAAAGGGCGATTGAGGATAGACTGAGATAAGAGATGAATTTACCATCAAATTAATAATGCTTAAAACCCTTAGTTTGCCTGGTCCCTTCCAAGGCTGCTGAGGTTCTGCTCCAGGGACACAAGGAAGAAGTAGGAGCCTTAGCAGCCCTGCTCCAGCCTCAAGGCCACCTCTTATGGTCACCGGGGGCCCCACTTCCCGCAGTACCTCCATATCCACCCAGCCCTCAGCAAAAATTGCTTCCAAGAAGGAGGATCTAAAAGAGATGCTGGATGCCCCACCGAGTTCGAGCTCCTCCTCTGGTGGAACTGATTCAGAGGATTATGGCAGACAGGAGGCAGAATTACATTGCAGCTCTAGACAGAGCTGCATGCGGAGGCTTGCATTGTGAACTTTAGCTCCAGATCTACTGCAAGAACAAGTCAGCAATCCTGAGAGGACCTACAGACCCTCTGAAGGAAGCAGACCATTCCTGCAGGACTGGTGAGACACCCCAAATACTGTGAGTGCCCCAACTGCGAACTCACACCCTCACTGGAGAAGCTGAAGGTCTGTGTGTGGGAGACGTTCCTGACTTTACCTGGAGCTGAGGCAAGTTAGAGAGCCAAGCAAAATACAGGGGTAGAGGAAGCAGCAGAAAGACCCTGGGAACTCACTGGGTCCCCAAGCAGCCCACCCCTGCCTGGCACCACAGGGATCCATCAGGAGTGGAAAGAGGAAAGTTCATAGCCCTAAACACCTACATCAAAAAGACTGAAGGAGTACAAACTGACAATCTAAGGTCACATCTCAAGGAACTAGAGAAACAAGAACAAACCAAACCCAACCCCAGCAGAAGAAAGGAAATAACCAAGATCAGAGCAGAACTAAATGAAATTGAAACGAATGAAAAAAATACAAAAGATAAATTAAACAAAAAAACTGGTTCATTGAAAAGATAAATAAAAGTGATAGAACATTAGCAAGATTAACCAAGAAAAGAAGAGAGAAAATCCAAATAACCTCACTAAGAAACAAAACAGGAAATATTACAACTGACACCACGGAAATACAAAAGGTCATTCAAGGCTACTATGAACACTTTTATGCACATAAACTGGAAAACCTAGAAGAGATGCATAAATTCCTGGAAAAATACAACCCTCCTAGCTTAAATCAGGAAGAATTAGATACCCTGAACAGACCAATAACAAGCAGCGAGATTGAAATGGTAATTTGAAAATTACCAACAACAAATAAAAGTCCAGGACCAGGCGGATTCACAGCAGAATTCTACCAGACATTCAAAGAAGAATTAGGATGAATGCTATTGGTACTATTGCACAAGATAGAGAAAGAAGGAACCCACCCTAATTCATTATGTGAAACCAGCATCAGCCATTACCAAGACCAGGAAAGGACGTAACCAAGAAAGAAAAATTCCAGATAAATATCCCTGATAAAAATAGATGCTAAAATCCTTAACAAAATACTAGCTAACCAAATCCAACAACATATCAAAAAGATAATCCACCATGACCAAGTGGGTTTCATACCAGGGATGCAGGGATGGTTTAACATACACAAGTCAATAAATGTGATACACCACATAAACAGAATTAAAAAGAAATTCACAGGATTATCTCAATAGATGCAGAAGAAGCATTTGACAAAACTCAGCATTGCTTTATGATTAAAACTCTTAGCAAAATTGGCATACAAGAGACATACCTTAATGAAATAAAAGCCATCTATGACAAACCCACAGCCAACATAATACTGAATGGGGAAAAGTTGAAAGTATTCCCTCTAAGAACTGGAACAAGATAAGGATGCCCACTCTCACCACTCTTCTTCAACACAGGACTGGAAGTCCTAGCCAGAGCAATCAGACAAGAGAAAGAAATAAAGGGCACCCAAATCAGTAAAGAGGAAGTCGAACTGTCACTGTTTGCTGACAATATGATCCTTCACCTCGAAAATCCTAAAGACTCCTTCAGAAAGCTCCTAGAACTAATAAAAGAATACAGCACAGTTTCCAGATACAAGACTAATGTACACAAATCAATAGCTCTTCTATACACCTACAGCAACCAAGCAGAAAATCAAATCAAGAACTCAACCCCTTATACAATAGCTACAATAAAATAAAATAAAAGACTTAGGAATATACTTAACAAAGGAGTCAAAATACCTCCACAAGGTAAACTACAAAACACTGCTGAAAGACATCATAGATGAAACAAACAAATGGAAACACATCCCATGTTCATGGATGGGTAGAATCAATTTGTGAAAATGACCATACTGCCAAGAGCAATGTACAAATTCAATGAAATCCCCATCAGAATACTACCATCATTCTTCACAGAATTAGAAAACACAATTTGAAAATTCATATGGAACCCTAAAGGAGCCTGCATAGCCAAAGAAAGACTAAGCAAAAGGAACAAATCTGTAGGCATCCCACTACCTGATTTCAAACTATACTATAAGGTCTTAGTCACCAAAACAGTGTGGTACTGGTATAAAAATAGGTACATAGACCAGTGGAACAGAATAGGGAACCCAGAAATAAAGCCAAATACTTACAGCCAACTGATCTTCAGCAAAGTAAACAAAAACATAAAGTGGAGAAAGGACACCCTTTTCAACAAATGGTGCGAGGATAATTGGCTAGCCACATGTAAGAGAATGAAACTGGATCCTCATCTCTCACCTTATACAAAAATCAACTCAAGATGGATTAAGGACTTAAACCTAAGACCTGAAACTATAAAAATTCTCGAAATAACATTGGAAAAAACCCTTCTAGACATTGGTTTAGGCAAGGATTTCATGACCATGAACCCAAAAGCAAATGCAATAAAAACAAAGAAAAGATCTGGAATCTAATTCAACTAAAGAGCCTTTGCATGGCAAAAGGAACAGTCAGCAGAGTATAAAGACAACCCACAGAGTGGGAGAAAGTCTTCACAATCTATACATCTGACAAAAGACTAATATCCAGAACCTACAATGAACTCAAACTAATCAGTAAGAGAAAAACAAACGATTCCATCCAAAAGTGGGCTAAGGACATGAATAGATAGTTCTCAAAAGAAGATATACACATGGCCAATAGACATATGAAAAAATGCTCAACATCACTAATGATCAGGGAAATACAAATCAAAACCACAATGTGATACTGCCTTCCTCCTGCAACAATAACCATAATCAAAAATTTAAAAAAAAAAAAAAGTAGATTTTGGCATAGATGCGGTGAACAGGGAACACTTCTACACTGCTGGTGGGAATGTAAGCTAGTACAACCACTGTGGAAAACAGTGTGGAGAGTCCTTAAAGAACTAAAAGTAGAACTACCATTTGATCCAGCAATTCCACTACTGGGTATCTACCCAGAGGAAAATAAGTCATTACACTAAAAAGATACTCTCATACACATGTTTATAGCAGCACAATTCGCAATTGCAAAATCATGGAACCAACCCAAATGCCTATCAATCAATGAATGGATAAATAAACTGTGGTGTATATATATGATAGAATACTGTGCAGCCATAAAAAGGAATGAATTAACAACATTTGCAGTGACCTAGATGAGATTGGAGATTATTATTCTAAGTGATATAACTCAGAAATGGAAAACCAAATATTGTATGTTCTCACCAACATGTGGGAGCTAAGCTATGAGGAGGCAAAGGCATAAGAATAATCCAATAAACTTTGGGGACTTGTGGGGAAGAGTGGGAAGGGGGCAAGGGATAAAAGACTACAAATATGGTGCAAGGTATACTGCATACTGCTCAGGTGATGGGTGCACCAAGATCCCACAAACTACCACTAAAGAACTTAATCATGTAACCAAATACCACCTGTACCCCATACAGGTGGTATTTTTCCATAACTTATGGAAAAATAAAATAATAATAATGAATAAAAGAGGTGCTGCTCTTTGAAACCTAGAAGAGAAGTGTTAGCAAAAGAATGGGACACTGAGTACTTTAGAAGCAAACCAGTTGCTCTATCAGCAGCCCTGGAAGCTATGCCAAGAGAGATCAAAAGAATGGGATTCTCTAAGGCTTGCCCTAGGGCAAGGAGCTCTTTCCAAGTAAGTTCCTGCAGAGGAAGTTATAGATGTTGCCTTCTGAAGCAGAAACCTCTTTTTTAAGCAATTAGAAATGGATTTCTGTCAATCATGCTGGAGAAAAATGGAATTTTCTCTATAGAAAACTATATTACAAAATTATTGTCATATAAAGAGATGATCAAAGAGCATGTAACCAAATATATAGGGATGGAATATTATAGGGATGTAGTAGTATTTATAATAAGGCATTTTGTGAACTTTGTGATGATTGTGATATTTATTATCTTTTAAACAATTTATCATGTGTGTTTTCTATTCTTGTTTTGGATGAGTAAGTCTTTACTTTTCTATCTAGCTTTTGAATTTGTAATTTTGTCTTCTTTTTAAAGAGGGCTCCAAAAATGGTCTCAGCTGCAGGCCCCACAAAACTTACATCTGACCCTCGTTGAAAGCCTGGCCTGCCAGTCCCTAGGGCTGAGATCATATTCGATCAGGAATAGAGGAACAGAGAAGATGTCAACTAATCAGTTTCCTTGCTAATTTGTATGAGAATGAACATAAATCTTTATATAACAGTGTTGCAATTGTATCTTCCACAGGCAATGTTGATAATTACTTGGGAATTAAATGCCTTCTTTATTTTTTTTTTAAGTTTTCTTTTTACTCTGCTATTTTGCTGCGGGAATTTATCTGCTGATTCTCCATTTAGAAACAGAAAGACTTGCCTATAAAGTATAACTATTTTGCTCAGATCGAAGTTCCTTCCCTAGCATCATGATGTTATTAATACATCACATCCATTTTATCCATATCACTTTTCCTGGGTTTGGCTACCGGCACAGATTAATAGTTGTCTTTGCGTTACGCGGTGGAACTTAATTTCTCTTTGAATGTTTAACACCATTGTAATGATTTTATTGCAATTAAGAATGATAAATGTTTCCCTTCCAGTCTCAAAATCAATATTCACAAAGTGGAGGAGATAGGCAGGAAGAAGGCAGTTAGAACTGGGGGCTGCCAAGAAACTGAGGGAAGATGAGGCAAAGCTGAAAGGCTGTAGCACAACTTAAGTACCTACTATGTGCCGGACACTCTGCTAGGTATTTTACACAATAGAAATGGTAGTAATAAAAACTATAATTAAAACAGCTAACATTTACTGTACACTTATTCTGAGGTAAGCACTTTCTGTATATTTCCTCAGTTGGTCTTCCAACTACTTCTATAAAGCAGATACTATTGCTATTATATTTCTTTTTATGGATGAGGAATCTGAAACTCAGAGAAGTTAAGTAACTTTCCCAAAATCATAGAAACGGTGAGTGGAAAACTAAGGACTTGAATTTGGGCCTAATCCCAAAGTGGGTCAAAAATTTAATTCCATTATATTAGTTTACTTAAAAAATTACCACAAACATACACTCATTTATTGTCTTACAGTTCTGTAGGCCAGAAATCTAGGTGGGCTCACTTTGGTTCTCTGCTTAAGTCCTCTACTAAAATCAAGATGTTGGCCACACTGGGTTTTTATCTGGAGACCTTGGGGAAGAATCCACTTCTAAGCTAATTCAGGTTGTTGACAGAATCCCATTCTTAGAGATTGGGAGATGAAGGTCTCCATTTCTTCTCTAGCCATCAGTCACAGTCTGTTCTCAGCTTCTAAAGACCTCCCTCCATTCCTTGGCACTTGGGGACCTCCATCATCAAGCCACCAATGGTACACTGACTCTTTCTCACAGACTCTTTGTGATTTCCTCTGCTACTAGCCAGTGAAAATGTTCTGCTTTTAAATGATTGCTATGATTATACATGGCTCACTCAAAAAATTTTCCTTTTGATTAACTCAAAGTTAACTGGTGGTAGCCTTAATTACATTTGCAAAATTCCCTTGTGGTGTAATGTGACATAATCATAGGTGTGATAGTTCATCCTATTTACAGTTCAGGAGAACAGGAGAAAAAATCTTGGGTGAAAGAAGGAATCATGTAATTTTCCCTACCACACCCATACTATCCTCTGTACCACATATATGCTCTCTCATTTAGTCTTGCCCTCAGCTTTGTCAAGAAATGAGTA
Source organism: Trachypithecus francoisi (assembly GCF_009764315.1). Lineage (NCBI taxonomy): Eukaryota > Metazoa > Chordata > Mammalia > Primates > Cercopithecidae > Trachypithecus > Trachypithecus francoisi. The sequence goes on along the minus strand of NW_022681453.1, from coordinate 70,317,962 downwards.
TTTACTCTAGAATGATGAGAAACCAGGAATTATAGCCAGAATGATGGCTGGGGAAGAGAAAGCAAGAAATCTACATTTCACATGATGATAGCCTTACGCATATCATAGCACCAGTTCCCTCCCCATCACCATGCCTCACTGGGCCCTACTCCAGCCATACCGGGGGTACTGAAAAGCATCATGAACCCTTCTGCAGGTCTTCATAGGTAAACAGTTACCTCTGCCTAGAAATTTCCACTCTGCTTCTGCTTGGCTCTTACTTTTCCTTCAGCTCTCCTTTAAATCCCCTTTCTTTGGGAACCACTCCCTGTACAAGACTGGAGTAGAAATTCCTTCTATACCAATGCATCTTGTGCTTAACCCGTTATAATATCACTTATCAACCTGTATTCTAACTCCTGTCTTCTTACCTAGCCCCACCTATTGACATAGTTTTTTATTGCTGGTCTAAACATCGTTTGCATGGCTTTAGATTATTTCTTTGTGGTTTAGGATTTTTGAACAAGTTAATTACCTTTGGTTAAAAAATAAATAAATAAAAATTCAGCCTTCAAAAGAAAGATTTTAAAGGAGTGGAAGAAAACAAAAAAACACCCCCAAAAGCCCTTACTTGTCTCTACAACACTTCTAAAATTCTCATTAATGTCATGACCTTCATAGTAGACATACTCCCACAGCTAATTATATTCATTTTTTGCTTCTTGCCTATTATTTTGATACAAATTTGACTAAAAATAATCTCCATAAAAAGACACTTACAGCACCAAAGATTCATGGAGTATTTGTCTTTGGACTCCACGGTGTGCATTTACTGACAAACTAAATATGAAAATTAATAAGACAAATAATAAGAACCTATTTGCAAATGTATGTCATGTCATCTTAATTAAAGAAAAATATTAGGGATAATATTCAAGTGGAAAAATGTACTCAAATCCTAATTTAATGATTTTTAAAGTAATCATATTTCAAAAAGGTTGTTATCAATTTGAGACTAAGAAGAAAGAAAGGAATATTTGAGAGACTCCAAGAAAGAGAAGAGTGGGTATCTAGACATAGAAAGAGTAAATTAAATTCTTTACAAATAAGTATTGAGCTTTAAAGATACAGCAATAAAAACATTCTGGAACCATCTGGACATATTTTTACAAAAATGAAAAATATATAAAATAATTAGAAAATTATTAGGAAGCAGCCATCAATGTTTGAATCCAGAAACCTAACAAAGGAATGGGGTGGAGATAAAAGTTGTTTAGAGACAAGACAGACAGAAAAAGAAAATTTGATCTTTGAAGATGTTTCTTTTCTTTTCTAGCCACATCAGAATTGTCTTCAGTCAGGATTCTCTAAAATGTCTCAAAGATTCAATTTTGTAGCCCAACTCTATTGGGTACGGCAAGTTTTGGGAGGTAGACCAAAATTTTACCTGAGACAAATTGATCCCAAATAGTGCAGAAATAAGTGAAATTTAATAATTTCCTGGCTAATTTGATCCCTACATGCAGCTAAATTTGACCCAAGTTTAAAATTCTTCATCTAGCTTTTCCCAAATCTCCACTAAAATAATAATAAAGACACAGAAAAAGACCAAAGCACGAAACACTGGAAAACAATGCCTTTGGATATGCTAGAGCCAGAATCTGGGATGCTTTGTCATCACTTTCAAGGCTGATGGAGTGAGCTTGAGAGAGATCTACGTGTCTTGCCTTGCCAGCCCACATAAGAGGTAGGAAGGCACTACGCATCTCCTTGTCTCAGTTTGAGTCCTTTAGTTTCAACAAAACCTGGTTAACTCAATCCAAACAGAATTTGTTAGAAGTAATTCTGAAGTTCACAGAATCAACGGAAGACTGGAAAATCAGCCTTGAAAATGGGCAGGACCCAAGATAGTGCAAGATGATAGATAAGATACCTGATGCTAAGCAGAGACTCTCATAAGACTTGTGCCAAGAAAAGTGAGGGATTGCAGGCATTTTTATTCACTTTTTCCTCCTTTTGCTCCAGGAAGAAAACATCTGACTGGTCTGGTTTGGAAAGTTGTCTGAGTGTAGGCTAAGGAAGTGTGGAGCTCTTTACTACAATCCCATCAGATGTATCCAATGACTTCTCTCTGAAATTAAAATAAAACCCAAAACTCTTTTCCACAACAGGCAGGATATAACTGACCCAGTCCCAGCTACCTCCTCATCCTCATCTCCCTCTGCTCTCTCCCTCTCTATTGGCCCACCACACATTCTTCCTGCAGTGTCTGCCTCAGAGCTCTTGCACATACTGTTCTGTCTATCCAGAGAGCTCTTTCCCCAAGACATTCTCTAGTTTATCCCATGACAAACTCTCTCATCACTTAGATCTCAGCTCAAATGACACCTGCTCAGAGAGAAAAGAGCTAACATTTACTGTACACTTATTCTGAGGTAAGCACCCCCATCTCTTCCTTTTCTACCTCCACACATTCAGTCACATTTTCCTGTTTTGTTTTTCATGGCAATCATAAGTATCAAAAACTGCCTTAAATATTCTCTGCTTCCTTCAATATTATCGGTCTGGCCCTCCAACACCCTTCTATAATGAGACCACACTTGAGAGGTGAAGACCTTACCTGTTTTCCCCAATATGTCTGTATCCCCCACTTAGTGTTTGGACAGTGTATGATATCAGCAAAAATTAAAATGAATGAATGAACCAATATTGGAGCACTTGTTACATTTCTCAGAATTAATTACAGACCTGTTTCTCAGGATGAACTACAAGATCTTCCCGGATAAAGACTGAGTCTTCTTCATCTCTGTGCCCTCTTGTCCATACAGTGCCTGGCTTATGGTAAGGTTTTCAACAAATGTTTATTGACGTGAATTCTATTTAGCTGTAGGCTCTTTCTTTATGAACTGCTAGGCAGGCAGGCTGTATCTAGGGAAAACTATTTTCTTAAATGATTTCAAATCAGATTTCATAAGATGATAATAGCTAAAATAAAAAGTCCTTCCCATGAAAGCTCTGAAAACAGTGCAAACATTCTTAAACATTTATAGCCCTATAATTTCTTTTGCCCAACATTTTTCTTCAACAGCATGAATAAATGTGGCTAGGAAGTTCATCCAAGCTATCAACAGATGAGCTAGGAGCTTAAAGCAAGGGGCTGCTCCTGGACATTCCATCTGGATGAAGAGCAAGACAATGAGAGTCATCACCCAAGAAAAAGCCTCCAAGGAAACTAAACAAATATCTCCTCTGATAATAAATGGTAATAAATAAATAGTTCAGCTGGGGAATTGTAATTGTGTGTATAATGCAGCTCAGATATAGGGAATAATTACACTCTAGAATCCATACAGTAATAAAAAGCTCCAGTCAGGGAAAAGAATGCTTGTTTGCCATGGTTTGACAGGCAAGCAACAAACAAGAACCACTTTTTCACCATTTATTCAATAAAATCAGCATATTAAATATTCAGACTGTCTCTATTAAGCAATTCACTTCTACCTCTCCTCCTTCCTCCCTCCCCACCTCTTCTTGTTTTGTTTTCATCAAGTCAGGGAGGGGAAAATATAAAACTGAGCCTGTGATATGATTTTTAATGAAGCCATTGCTCAGAGATTCTACTGCATTCAGGAGCTGCCTCTGTAGTCCATGGGGGTTCAGGATCTGGCACCCTGGGATGGGGGCTGTTTCAGAGAGACCTGAGACAGCAGGCAAACCACCGTTTTCAATCAAGGATAATAAGGACGTTTTACTGAGAAGGGAGGAGCAGATAGAAGCAGGGAAAAGGAATCAGCCTCCCGCTACTACACAGGCCAATAAGAAAAGGTACCTGGCCTGAAAATATATTTAACTGGATGCTATGAGTTGTGAACTGTGGCTAATGAAACAGCTGAAAACGCCACATGGAATAAAAGAGCCAGGGCAAAGGAGAGAAAGGTTAAAAGGCTGGGGAACTAGATTAGAATGATTAAGTGAGAAAATAGCACGCATTGTGAACACAATAGACTAATCTCTGAAAAACACTGAGAGGGGATTAGAATGTTTTCTTGGACAACCAAATTGCTGCCTGCCTTTTTCTTTTCCTCCCATTTGGAAGGTTTGGACTTCTCCATTTTAATCTTTCTCATAAAGGAGAGGTTACAATTGCACAAGAGGAAGAAGGGACTCTGGAAATGTCACTTTTTCCCAAATGAAGTGGGGGAAATGACATTATTCTTTCACAGCCCTGGAAGCATCAACAAGCCTTAACCCTGATTCCGCCTTTGATGTCGACAGGCAGAGGTAAGGGACATCTAGCAGGCGGGGCCATGAGAGGTCAGTCCTTTCTAGCAGAGAAGGGATGAGGTCAACAGTAATGAGCAACAACAAGGTGGAATGCAAATTGCAAAAATTTATGAAGTTGTTTCTGCTCAGTGAGCAGATTCCAGATAAGTGGAGTGTTAATAAGGCAGGCGAGTTTTTCAGCAGTGCCAGCTGTTAGGAAGATGCTGGCATACTCTTAACCCGGTATTTATTGGATGCTGCTCATTGCTGTGACTGCACACACGTACACAAGCATGTTTATTCACAACATGCATAATCACGCTGTCACAACACAGACGCTCATCAGCGGCCCGTCTCACAAGCAGAGGTGTATATCGAAAACTCAAGGCCTTATGAAAAACCTTGTGGAAGAACACCCTTTCACTGAAAGTAATAGATCCCACTAGCCTGCCCCATAATGGACTATGACTTCTGTGAGGAAAGGGGCATAAAGAAAGGACAAGCTGAGTAATTTGGTTGCAGTGTCCTTAACTTTGGGAAGGTATAACCAAACAGTTACTACATGTGATTGCAGGGCTTTAAGGAGCTTTAATGGTCTCTGAGCACCCTGTGCAAATGTATCTTGTAGAATTAGTGGCAATAGAGAAACCATGATGCTCGGTGACAAACTGAGCTCCTTTGAATGTACTTGAATATGTATGTAAGCTGCTGACGATTCTGTAATATGAAACAAAATGGCTCTTTGCATGCACTTAAAGAACAACAGGAAAACTGGCTGAGGAGAAGGCTGGAAAAGCTATAGGATTTTTTAAATGGAAAATGAATTTTATTCAAGAAGATCATTTATGATTAGGCAGGGAGGAGTAGATGACAACATTTGGGGCTGACCAGGTGCCAACTACACTCCACATTCACTTTTGGAAACCCTCCCACCACCTCATTCTACAGAGAAGGAAACAGACCCCAGAAAGGTTAAGATATGCCCAAAGTCATAGCAACTTAGGAAGCAGCAGGGCTGAAACTCAGCCACAGCTCTGGCTGAATGTCAAGCCTTGCTCCTCCAAGTGCTTGCTCCAAACTGTCAAACTGTGGAGAAGGGATTTACTGAAGAGTCAGGCTGGAATCCTGAACGTAAGTGGGCTGAGTTTGAGAAGCTAGAAATACATTCGGACTGAACAAGAGTACTAGAAAAATGCTGCCTCAAAGATGAATTCGTGATATAAATTCTATGAGGTATGACTATAAACTGAAGTCAAGAGACTGACTTCACGAGCTGCGTCTGATCGCCAGGTTCGATGTATTATAGCCACATGTTCACCTAGCTGTGGTACATGACTTATGAATGCAGCCTGCATCTGAATATCCCCACCCACCCCAGCACCCAATCCAGGCCTTCCATTCTCTGTTGTCCTACCTGAGAAGAACTCAACTTACCTTTTGTTCCATTCTCTCCTTTCCTTTCAACATTTCTTTGTCCTCATCTTTTCAAGTTTCATACTTCCTAGAACTATTTGACATTAGTGAAGATTGCTAGAAATTAAAAAACTAATCCCAAAAGAATGAATCTCTGTTAATGAAACGATGAGCATACTTGTGGGTACAGCTCCACATGTGGGAGAAGCAGTGGACATAAATTCTAGTTTTGGTTGCATTGCTGTTGTACTGTGTGGTCTTGGGCAAGTCACTCAGCCTCTCTGGGCTTTCATTTCCTCAGCCATAAAAGAAAGAGTTTGGACTAGAATTGTGTGTTTTGTAAACAGGTTCACTGCTCTCTCAGGGACATATAGAAATATGAAGGGTGGAACAATTTTGGGTCATTACGATAAGCAGGGAAAAACTGCCTTGCCTCAAATGCACATGACCCCTGTTGAGGAACACAGGTCAGGATCCTCTTTAATTCCCTCTCTGTTCTGATATTCTATTGATCCACCTTGGGAAGGACTGTTGGATAGCACTTTCTTTCTTACACTCCTCCCAACCTTACCAGGTAGCATCCAAAAGGCAAGGCTTTCTATTGTTTGCTATGGTCTAAAATCAGGACAGAATATTTAAAATCAGACTCTGGTCCAATATACATCCAGGACACAATCATCTCAGAAATCCAGAAGGTAATCCTTTTCCAGATAGCCACTGCTACCACTGCTTAACTTTATTCTCTGGAGTTCTCTCTCTGACTCTTCTGTTTCCTAGTCTCCTTTCTGAAGATTCTTTCATGTTTATTAACTGCTTTCTTCAAACATTTGCAATCATTATAAGTGGCAAAAGAAAAAAAAAATGTCTTCTGGGTTTTTCAGGAGAAAACAGGCAGATCCTCAAGTTTTGGTGCCCTCTAGGCCTTTCTGAGCTCACAGTGCCTGACACGACAAGTGTCCCCTTACAGGAAAGAAAGAAAGAGAGCATATGTGTGCTACAGAACAAGGCACAGCAGATACATACTTTCCAATCAACTCCAGGCACATTTATTCAGCAAACTTCCTCCTAGCTTCTTCAATTACTGCTGCCAGTGAAACCAAATGAATGATCTAGCCAAAATCTTACACTCTCAGAATCATAATTATGTTAATGTTTTTCTCAAAGCCATCTTTTGATTCACTGTATTTACATAAATTTTCAAGTTATTGTTTTCCTCACTCAGTCCTTTTAATTTACCATCCTCCTGGTGACGATGGCATTCCTGATCATCTACATTTCTTACCAGCTGGTTCCTATTTCTTTTCTTTTTTCTGGGATTTTCCCTTCAACTACTATGTGCCCTAAACCCAGAATATGTCTACAAAATCCTTAACATCTACTCATTTTCAGGAGCCCCCTGGCAGTGGACACTGACCTCATTAGGCTAAACCTTGCTCACAGCAGCATCCTGATTTATCTAGGCCTATCTAGAAGGCTAAGGAGAGAGTTTCCCCTCAGGAATCTATGGGAAAGATTTTTCTAATGGAAGAGTGGCATCCATACTAAATTCTAGTTTTGGCTGCACTGCTGTTGCACGGTGTGGTCTTGGGCAAGTCACTCAGCCTCTTGGGGCTTTCATTTCCTCAGTCATAAAATAAAGAGGTTGGACTAGAATTATGTGTTTTGTAAACAAGTGCACTGCTTTCTCAGAGACATATAGAAATATGAAGGGTGGAGCAATTTTGTGAGTCACAATTGGGAAAGGGATAGAAATTGCTTGGCACTTTCTTCTGACCTGGCTTTTCTTCTCAGGGTCCTGGCCAGAGAGGAAAAATAAATAAGAAATGGCTTTCACATATCAATCTGAGACAAGGGTACAAGGCATCATTGCCAAAGTCCAGTGCATAAGATAATTCAAGCAGTCCAATAAACAACTGGCACCAGCCTCCATCTGGTCCGGAAGAGAAAATAACAGGAGAAGACATGATCTAGTAGTGCAGCAGGACATTTGGGGGCATATGGGACTTCATGACCAACTTCATAAACAATAAATACCCAAAGAGTCAGTGCACTGAACTTGGGCCTTTTAGTTAAAATTCCAAATGGGGTGGCCTAGAGGGAAAGCACTTGTGATCCTTAGAAAATTAAGAGCTTCAAGTGTTAGAGGCCACTTAGAATGATGAGGCCTTGATGAGACATCTCAGAGGTCATTTCACCAAAGAGCAGGTTTCAGGGAGAACAATATCTAAGCCATCACCATCACACAGAGTAAGTTTCTCTCACTAAATGTCTTCATAAAAGATTCCTCAACTCCCCTTAATACTCATTAAGATCTTCTGAAAATCTAACAGCAAATTCTCCCTCTAACTAATTAAAATTCTTTCTGTTGCCCCCAAATCCATGTATAAAGGGCGTCTTGGTTGCTCAAAAACAACTCCATTACAGTCTGCTTGATGATAGAAATGTTCTCCTTTCCCTAAAGGGTCTTTTATTTACCAACTATATCCTGGGCTTCCACATTTCTTGGTACAAAAGATACAATGGTATTAGTGGGTATGCCCATAATCATATAGACATTATCTTGCTACAGGAATCACAGGACCAGAAAGGCAGAGGGCCACTTGGAGTAGGAGTGAGGGTGGAATGAAGTTAAAGTGCCATGATGAAAATCAAGTTTGAATTCAGAGTTAACATTCCAGTTTGGTTTAGCCAATTAAGGCGTATTTGTTTTGCTGAGAAATTTTAGAAAAATCAAAGACTGACTCACCATTACCTCAAGCAATGTTTTAATTGAGCCACCGTAATTATGAATACAAAAAAATGACTCATTTCTGGATTTCCTAGAACTTCATTCTATGAATTGTTTACTACATAAAAAACGTAGACTTTTGAGTCAGAATAGAGATTATTTCATTTAGGGTCCTCCCCTACAGATGAATCTCTCTAACTACATTCCTGATACATGGGCCCGTAAACCTCAGCTTGAACAAGTTCAGGGATCAGGTAACTAATTCCATCCCAGAATAAATTTAATGATGAAAAACAAAAATCTCTGTGATCTTGAGTTCAAATATTTTTCCTCAAAATTTCTACCACGGGCCTTGGCACTTCTGAAACAAAATTAATACATACATATCCTCTGACTCCGGAGAGCTTGTCAAATTTTAAAAAAACAGATGTCACATCCCTCATAAGACACTTTTGGAAAATCATCCCCTAGTGCTGCAATCATTTCTCATATTTCATTATTTCAAGATTCTTCATTATTCCATTTAGCATTCTTTAGACAGATATCTGGAATAAAATACAGTACTCCAAGACCGTGGACATTACATCTCAGTCAATACAATCAAACACTGTATCATTTGTAATACAGTGAATTTTCTATGCTTAGCTCCATTTCTTTTTTAACTAGTACATATAAAGTTACCATAAAAAGTTAGTTGGTAATGAAAAAGTAATTTTCAGAATGAGAAACACCAATGACCATGAATCACACTAAATTAGATGTTCAACCTCATTACTAAGCAGGAAAATGCAAATTAAAACAAAAATGAAATATCATTTCACACTCATCAGATTGGCAAATTTTAAAAGTCTAATGATAGAAGTATTGGCAAGCATGTGGAAAAATAGGAATTCATATACTGCCAGTGGAAGTACAAATTGGTTTAACCACTTTGGAAACAAATTTGGCAACATATAATATTGAAGATGCACACACCCTACAATCCAGAATTTATACTTCTACAAAGTTTATTACAGAAACTCACACATGCTCACAGGAAGTTATGCCCATGATGTAATTACAACAGTGTCATTGCAAAAAGGGGAGACAGGAAAGAAAATAAGTTCTTTCAATGGCAAAGGATTAAATGCAATGTTATACCTATGCAGAGAAATCCTATGTAGCATTTAAAATGAACAGAACATGAATAAATCCTGAAAACATAATATTGAGTGAAAAAACTTGTAGATGAATATGTATACTATAATATTTATGTATTTTGAAACACACTAAACAATTTTAAGCATTACTTGGAGTCAAATGTGTGTCTATGTAGGATGTATATCTGCATACACCCTACTTTAGAGTAATCTTTGCCTCTAGAAAGGAGAAGGAGGAAGATGAACAAGATCAAGAAAAAAATATTCTAATGTCTCTGTAACATTTTATACCCATAAAAACCTACTGATGTAAATATGGCAAAATATTAATATCATTGAATTTGGATGATATGGTTGTCTGTTGTAGTCTTAACTTTTAGTTTCTTTAAAAACATTTCACATTTTCAAATAGATAAACTATAAATTGCTCAGTGTAAAATTTGGAAACTAGTTTAAAAGTGTAATAAATAAATGAGTTATTACATAAAGGATAATATTGTCAACATTGTTTTATTTTGATCCAGATTTTTTTACATTTTGTTTTGAAATAACTATCGTCTTACATAAGAGCTGCAAAAATAGTAGTAAGTGTTTATGTATACCCTTCACCCAGTTTTCCCTAATGTCAAAAATTTACATAACCTTAGTGCAATTATCAAAATCAGGAAGTTAACATTGGGACAATATCACCAATACAACTATAGACCTTATTTGAATTTCTCCAGTTTTTCCTCTATTGCTGTTTTACTATTCCAGAATGCTATGCTTCATTTAGTTATTGCATCTCCTTAGTCTCATCCATTCTGTGACAGTCCTTCAATCTTTATTTATCTTTCTTGGCCTTCTACTTTTCATCAGAAGGCTTCTCAATTTGGATTCTCTAGCCTTTTCTAATGATTATACCACAGAAATGATGCTAGGTCCTGCTCAGTGCATCATTTCAAGGGATACATGATATTAGTAATCTTATTACTGGTAATGGCAACCTTGATCACTTAGGTTCAGGTGATACCTGTTTTCCCTGTAAAATTAATATTCCCATCTTTATAATTGGTAAATATCTTGGATAAGATACTTTAAGACTCTACTAACATCGTGTTTCCTCTCAAACCTCACCCACTGATGTTGGCAACTATCAGTAGATTTCGTTTTTAACAATTATTACTGTGATATGTGCCTCATGGTCACTTCATTTTAAAATTTCCTCATTCCTTCTGTATTTATTAATTGGAATTCTTCTGTAAGGAAGGGTTGCCACTTATCTCATATTTATTTATGTATTGAATTATAAATTTATAGCAATATGATGCCCTATTTTATTCTGTGAGTTATAATTCCATATTATCATTATTTATTTTATCAGCCAAATTTTTTCAGCTTTGGCCAGTGGGAGTTCCTTGAGGTTGGCACCTGTGTTCTTCGGACATGCTTTCCATCACTTTTCAAACAGTTCTGGTACTATAATGCTCATCGATTTTCCCGGACCCTTCCCTGGAATCAAATGCTCATTTACTGAACTCTGGCTTCTGTTATTTAAAAATGGCATTTAGAAAAGTAGCATTACAGTGTTGGTTGTGCTGTGTCTATGAAAGTTTGCAGTGGGTATGGAGCAGATTAATCTTAGACGCTCTCAGCAGACAGAGCTTGGAAATGCATGAATGTGTAATAACTTGTGTGTACACACGTATGAATACTTATTTTTATATCTGTCTCCACATATGTTAAGCATACCATATGTGTGAGCTACATACTCTAATGTAACACATAATGTTCATTCTGTTCTAGCTTCAGGCTCCTGCCCCTTCCTTATTTGTTACTTCTTTCTCCAACAGTAAGATGATACCTGCTCTCATTAACTACAATATAGTCACTAATTTGTTCAGTCTTAGGACACATATGAAATGGTTACGAAATTGCTAACACATATCTCCTCTTCCACATGAAAAACAGATTTACTAACTAGAGTGTAGTATCTGTGTACAATTTTTTGTCTTTAGCCTTATAGTATCCAGTCAAAATACTACTTTCCAAAGTTACTTATTTTCCTTCCCATCCTACCCACTGTGGTTATATCATTTGTTTGTAATACAGCTAAGTTCATTTGTCAGTGTATTTATTTTGTAATTTTCCCACATCCTGGTTGATTTTAATTATTTGGGAGGGAGGGTGAGTGGAAATGTGAAATATTACTATGGTGTGTCAAAGCTAAACAAAAAGGTATATTCAGGAAAGTGCTTTTCCCTCTTTATCCCTACTGTCTCATTTCCATTAGTCCTTTCTTTGTAACCCTTTTCCAACCCACTCCCTGTAGGTAACTATTAATAATTTCTACCTCCACTTTCCAATGGTTTTGTTTGTTTGTTTTAGAGTGTGTGTGTAGGGGTGTGTGGGTGTGTGTGCACAAATGCATAGGTATCTTAGTATTTTGTTAAGTCTTCTTCTTAATATTAAAAGTAGTAAACTGGCTGGTTTTTGTTTTTGTGTTTTTGTTTCTTGTGTGTATTTGTATTGTTTTGTTTTGTTTGGATGTTATTGTTACTTTGGGTTTTTTTTTCACTTTGCTGTGTTTAACTAGCGATATGTTCCACAAAATCAATTTATAGATAATTTCCCTTTTTTAAACAGCTATATAGTGCTTCATTGTATGGATCTTGTTGGGGATGCTTGCATTTCTTCACATCTTTTGAGCAAGACACTGACTGCCCTTTGTTCCAGACTATCTTTTCCGGCATGTCTGTATAGCCAACAATCTTGAAATATAGAGATAGCATCTTCCTCAGAACAAAGGGCAGGCATGTTTACTGTCTAATATCAAAGATATGCACTCTCTAATCTCAGAATTCCTCAATCGTACAGTAAGTCAATCATTGTACAGACAGAATATATGAAGGCGTTATCTGCCACTTTTTGCTTTATCCTGTGGGAATTGGGGCTCATAAAACTGGTGCCAAAAATGGCATACTTTGGCTCCATTTACTCTAGGTAATAAACTATCCTTCATCTCTGACTGAGGAGTCTCATGCCTTCTGTTAGATTCTACAAAACTGTGGCAGTGGTTTGACTTGCAGATAGGGTAAAATTTCAGACTCTTCACAGTTCTTGACAGATGTATCATAATGTATTTAACCACTATCCTATATATAGGCATTTAGGTACCACAGTTTAGTGGCTGCTGATAGAGGACATGAGGCCCATAGATTAGAGACAAAGGATTTTATTATGTGTGTGTGTAGATAGATAGATAGATAGATAGATAGATAGATACACACACATACACACACACACACACACAGATATATGTATGTGTATATGTGTGTATGTATGTGTATATATACATACATATCCAAGAATAATAAACCTCTATTGTTTTAATTTGCATTTCTCTATTAATGAGTTTGAACATATTCATATTTATATGATTAGGAGATATATATATACTTTTTGGTGAATTATCTGTTTATGCATTTTCCCATTTTTCTGTTTTTTCCCCTTTGTCAAGTTTTAAAATATCTTCATACACTGGGAATATTAGCTTATGTCCATAGTATGTGTTGTAAATGTTTTTACCCAATCAGTTGTCTTTTAACTTTGATTGTTTGACTTTTATCATTTCTAATTTTTATGGGTACATAGTAGACGTGTGTATTTACGAGATACATGAGATGTTTTGATACAGGCATGCAGTTTGTCTTTGAGCTTTGTTTATAGTGTTTTGCCATGTATTTTTACATTTTTATGTAGTCAAATTGATCAGTCTTATTTTCTTGTCTCTGGATTTTGAGAGAGAATTAGAAATCCCTTTTGCACGCCAAGATTATAAAGGAATTTGTCTATATTTTCTTCTAATACTTGCATTTTTTGTGTGTGCATATGTTTAGATTCTGTTTTAGTCAGAGTTCCCCAGAGAGGCAGAACTGATAGGATACGTTTAGAGAAAAAGATACATATGAGAAGGGATTTATTAGGGGAATTGGCTCATTTGATTACGGAGGCTGAGAAGTCCATAACATGTCATCTGCAAGCTGGAGAACCAGGGAAGCCAGTAATGTGGCTTAGTCCATGTTCAAAAAGCACTGGAACCAGGGAAGCCACTGGTGTAATTCTGAGTCTGATGCCAAAGGCCTGAGAACCCTGGTGTAAGCCCCAGAGTCCATAAGTCAGAGAATGTGGAGTTGACATGTAAAAGGGCAGGAGGAGTGGGCATCCTGGCTCTGGAACAGAGAGCAAGAATTAGTCCTTTCTCCTCCTTGTTTTTCCATCTGGGTCCACAGCTGATTGGATGGTTACAGTCCACACTGAGGCTAGATTTTCCCCCATTCACTCCATTGGCACAAATGCCAATCTCCTTCAGAAACACCCTCATGAACACACATCTAGAGCAGACCAATCTTTCTGTCAAGTGCCAAATCACCTGGGTTTCCATCCAGCAGGAGAGGGATGAGTTCAGTGCCTACTGAAGCATCGAGAATAATCAGTGCTTTACCAGCTATGTAAATATCCTTTAATCTAGCCACATTGACACCCAAAATTGATCATCACAAATCCCTAATCCATTTGGAGTTTGTTCTTATGTACATTGTGAGGTATGGGCCTAACGTTATCTTTTTCACAGTGGCTACAGGTAGTCCCAGCATCATTTATTTAAAAGCTCATCTTTGCCCCAGTAATTTGAGATCACATCTTTATCATATTCTAAATTTCCTTGTGTAAATGGCACAGATCTTTTACTTTCTATTTTATTATACTAATCTATTTTTTCTATTCATACACTAGTACTATGTCTTCCAGTTTTACTAATGCAATTGTTAAACATGATTGAGATCATAAGATACAAGCAATTTTGTATACTGCTTTTTCACTTCACATTATAGCAGAAATATTCTGTAAAATATTGAAATCATTTTAAGAAGTTACATAATGTTCTGTGTTATTATTATAGTTTAATTTACTTTAACATTCCTCATTTTTGGGCATTTGGATTACTTCAATTTTCTCTATTATAAATTGTACAGTAATAAAGAGATACTTCCTTTTTTATTAAACTTTCTATTTTGTGATAATTGTAGATTCACAGACAGTTATAAGGAATAATAAAAGGATATTTTGTGTTCCTTTTGCCCAGTGTCCCCAAATATAATATCTTGCAGAACTACAGTACACTATCACAACCAGGATATTGATATAATCAAGATACTGTACATTTCCATCACCACAGGATCCCTCATGGTTTCTTTTTATAGCCACACACGCTTCCTTTCCACTTCCACCCTCACCCCATATATACCCTCCTGAATCCCTGGAAGCCACTAATCTGTTTTCCATTTATATAATGCCATCACTTTAAGAATAAATTATACAGTATGTAACATTTTCTGATTGGCTTTTTGCATATAGCATAATTATCTGGAGATTCATCTAAATGTCACAAGCATCAATAGTTTGTACTTTTATGTTGCTGAGCAGTATTCCATGAAATAGATTTACTATAGTTAATTTAACCATGTATCACTAAAATACATTTAGATTGTTTCCAGTTTGGAGCTATTTCAAATAAAGCTGATATGAACATTCAGGCACAGGAAATTTGTCAGCGTAAGTTTTCATTAATCTTAGAATTATGCCCAAGAGTACAACTGCTAAGTTATAAGGTAGTTTCTGTTTTTTAAGAAATCATAAAGTGTTTCCTCCTATTTTATTTTCTGGAAGAGATTGTGTAGATATTACAGAATTGGTGTTATTTCAGAATTGGCGTAGATTGCTCCAGTGAAATATTATGGGTCTGGAGATTTCTTTATTGAGAGTTTTTAAATTATGCATTTAATTTCTTTAAGAGTTACAGGGCTATTAAAATTACCTATTTCATATCAGGTGAATTGTTGTAGTTTGTACTTTTCAAGGAATTGGTCCATTTCACCTAAGTTGTCAAATTTATTTGAAAAGTTGTTCACAGTATTCCTTTATTATCCTTTTGATGTCTGCAGAGTCTCTAGTGATATTCATTCCTTATATTGGTAATTTGTCTTTTCTCTTTTTTCAGTATTTCTAGAAGTTTGCCAATTTTATAGATTTTTAAATAGTTTTTTTGGTTCATTTAATTTCTTTATTGTTTCACCGTTTTAATCTTCATTGATTTCTGCTTTTACATTTATTATTTCTCTCCTGCTTAATTTGGGTTTATTTTGCTCTTCTTTTTCTAGGTTATTGAAGTGGGAGCTTAGGTTGATTTCAGATGTTTCTTCTTCTCTAATCTAAGCATTTAGAGATGTAAATTTACCTCTCAGCGCTGCTTCAGCTGTCCTATAAATTTTGATGTGCTCTGTTTTCATTTTCATGAAGTTCATTTTTTTAATTTCCATGAGATTTGCTCTTTGACAAATGAGAGTATTTTGTCTAGTCTCCAAGTGTTTAAAAAATTTTAGTTATTTTTATATTATTTACATCTACCTTGATTCCATTATCATCACAGAACACACTCTGTGTGGTTTTAATTCTTTAAATATATTAAAGTTTGTTTTATGGTCCAGGATAATTCTATATTGCTATATGTTCCATAGGCATTTGAAAATAAAGTTTATTCTTCTTTCATAGGTTAAAGTATTCTATAAATGCCAATTATATCCTATTGATTGATGGTATTATTGAGTTCTATATCTTTGCTGATTTTTTGTCTGTTTGTTCTCTCAATTGTTGAGAGAAGGGTCTGAAAGTCTCCAACTACAATTGTGAATTTGTCTATTTATCTTTCCAGTTCTCCTCGTTTGTGTTTTACATATTTTTTAGTTATATTATTTGGTGCACACACATTTAGGATTGCCTAGTCTTCTTGGTAAATGGACCTTTTTATCATTACCTAACAATTATTTGATGTTAATATAGTCAATTAATTTAGTCCTCTATCGAAGTTTGTATGATATATATTTTTCAGCCTTTGACTTTCAATCCACCTATATCATTATATTTCAAGTGGTATTTGTATAGACAGCATATGGTTTCTTAATCCACTCAGCCAGTCTCTGTCTTTTAATTGATATATTTAGACCATTTACATTTAATGTGATGATTCATATGTCGAGACTTAAGTTTTCCATTTTTTTGTGTGTGTTTTGTTTTTTCTATTTTTCATTTCTTTCTGTTTTCTTTTTCCTGCCTTTCTGCGGGTTACTCGAACATTTTTTAGAATTCCATTTGATTTATATTTAGTGTTTGTGTGTACATCTCTTTGTATAGCTTTGTTAGTGGTATGATATTATATATATATATATATATATATATACACATAAAAAATTATCGCAGTCTACTGGTGCTGACAATTTATCAGTTCAAATGAAGTTTAGGAGTCTTACCTCTCATAATGTCCCTTTACTGCCCCTATTTATAGTATAATTGATTTAAATACTTTCTCCCTATGTATTTAGGATGATATCAATGTTATAATTTTTGCTTCAATTGTCAACCATAATCCAGAAAACCCAAAAGGAGAAAGTTCATTATATTTGCCCATATTTTTCCTCTTTCCATTGTTCTTTCTTCATTTCCAACATTCCAGGATGCCTTCTTTCATCATTTCCTTTCTTTTTAGAGAGCTTCTCTTAGCTATTCTTATAAACTAGGTATTCTGGTAATGAATTCTCTATTTTCTTTATTTGAAAATGTCTTGATTCCCTCTTCATTCTTGCAGAATATATTCATTGAATATAGAATTCTGAGATGACAAGTCTCTTCTACTAGTGATTGAAAAAAACATAATGCCACTTCCTCTGGCCTTCATGTTTTCCAGTAGGAAATCTGGTGTCTTTCAAATAGTATTTTCCACCATAAGTAAGGTGTCATTTTTCTCTAACTGTTTTCAAGATTTTTCCTTTGTTCCCATTTTCAGAAATTTGACTATGATGTGTATTGGCGTAGACTTCTTTGGGTTTATCCTATTTTAGGGTCACTCGGATTCTTTAATCTATAGGTTAGTCTTTTATCAAATTTAGGAAATTTCAGCCGTTAGTTCTCTGAGAATGTTTCCAACCCCAACCTTTTTTCTCTTTCCATGACTCTAAAAATACAAATAGTAGACGTTTCATTGTAACCTTGCAGGTCTTTTAGGCACTGTTCATTTTTTAAGATATTGTCACACTGTTGGTGGATTAAGTTATTTATAGTGTTCTATCATCACTCTAACTTAATTCACTTAATTCACTGATTCCTTCCTTTGTAGCCTCCGTTCTTCTGTTGAGACTGTCCATTGAAAATTTTGTTTCAGTTATTGTATTTTTCATTCCTAAATTTTTCATTTAGTTCTTCTTAGTATTTTCTATTTCTTTGCTTTAATTCTATTTCATTGTTGATACTTTGTATTTTTTCATTTGTTTTAAGTTTATTCATAATTATTTTTGAAGCATTTTTACTATGGCCACTTTAAAGTCTTTGTCAAACAACTCTAACATCTCTGTCATCTTGGCAGTAGTATCTATTCATCATCATTTCATTAAGTTCAGATTTTCCTGGTTCTTGGTATGATAATTGATCATTCTGTTGAAGCTTGGGTATCTTATATCTTATATTATGAAACTTTCGATCTTACTTAAAACTTCTCTTTTAGCTAGCTTTCTTGGGCACTGCTGTGGCAGGGGAAGGGACAGATTTCACTTTGTTACTGCGAGGTTAGAAGTCTAGCTACCCTACTCAGCCTTTAGTGACCCTTAGGTGAATGGGTTCGTCATTACCTCTGAGCAGAACTGAGAGTTCTGTTTTCCCACTAGGCCTTTCCTGATATGACCCTGGCTGGGAGCGGTAAGAGTCCTTGTTAATGCTCCCCATGTAGACTCCACTGACACCACACGGGGGTGGCCTTGTTAGCACTGGGCAATTATAACAGTTCTAATCTCTATGATACCACCCTAGTTAGAAATGGGAAGGGTGCTTTGTTAGTGTCAAGTGAAAGTGGAATTCCTGAATCTACATGTGGTCTCCACTGACATCACAAGGTGGGGCAAGGGGAATTGGTTACCAACCCAGATTCTTACTTCATCTTCTCTGTATTCACCCTGGTAGGGGATGACAGGGGAAGGTGGAATGCCTTCCTGACAAGGGGTGGATGTTTCAGCTTCCCATTTGGCCTTTGCTGGCATGGGTGGGGTTGGGACCACAGTTTTTTCTGTGGTGTTTGGCTTGAATGAAACTGTACCTAAAATTTTTCTGTCTTGGTAGGTTGACCCTTTTTTAGTCCTTTAGCTTATGAGAGTAGGCTTTCATTAGGATTTTTTGGTCTGTGCCTGTTGGTCTTCCTAGTTACTGGTGTCTTCAGTTCCAAGTCTGAGATATGTAGAGCAAAAACAGAACCGAGAGAACACATCACCATGGCACTCCTGGAGTCCAGAGGTTCCTAGAAAGTCTGCATTCTTTGTTTACCTATAATAGGTTTCTTGACTTTATATATAATATCCATGACTTTTCATTGTACTTAGCAAGAGGATAGAAAAATTACATCTACTCCATCTTCTCAAAACCCTAATCTTTGTTTTTAAAATTTACTATTTCTATAGGATAAAGCCCATAAAATGTAATTATTGGAGCAAAGTATAAAATTGTCTCAAAGGCTCTTAGTACATATTTTCAAATTGGTTTTCAGAAATGTGTATCAATTATTATTAGGTTTATATGTCATATGGAATGTTTTTTATTATATCATGTTCTCTCTAGTATTGTGTATTACTGATTGTTAAGTCTTCCATAATTTGATAGACAAATGTAGAACTTTATATTTGGTTTAAGGTATAATTTCTTGGTAATTAGTAGTAGAAAACATTTGTTTTATTCAAATTTTAATAGCCACTTCTAATTTTACTCTCATGATTTTTACTCATACTTTTTTACCCTTTTGTTACATTTCTCCTATCTTTTATCTTTTATGATTTCTTTTTTTTTTGAGACGGAGTCTCGCTCTGTCGCCCAGGCTGGAGTGCAGTGGCCGGATCTCAGCTCACTGCAAGCTCCGCCTCCCGGGTTCACGCCATTCTCCTGCCTCAGCCTCCCGAGTAGCTGGGACTACAGGCGCCCGCCATCTCGCCCGGCTAGTTTTTTTGTATTTTTTAGTAGAGACGGGGTTTCACCGTGTTAGTCAGGATGGTCTCGATCTCCTGACCTCGTGATCCGCCCGTCTCGGCCTCCCAAAGTTTATGATTTCTTTATATATTTAAATATTAACTTTTATGTATACATTTGTTGCACTTGGTTGCAGGGACCATTGAAAACAATATGCTAAGAATAGATAAGGTTCAAGGACAGTATCTCTAGCTAGTTGCACTTTTAATGAACTCCAGTGGTCAAGGACAGTATCTCTAGTTGAACTTTTAATGAACTCTAGTAGGCGCCAAGAAGGCAGACAAATAAGAAAGAGCTTAGAGACAAGGAACTAAGCAGAAGGTTACATCGGGGAGCAGAAAGTTTGTTTTGCATTGTGTTATTTTGGCTGACGTGGGGTTTATGGAGTATAAATAAAGTGAGGCGGAGGCTCTAGGCGCGGCCGCCATGTTCTCTGTTTGTCTTTGTCTCTTGTGTCTTATTCATTCTTCATCACCCCCAGCGCGGTCCTCAATACTTGGTAGCAAATCTTTATTTCTCTATATTATGTATTTGAGTGTACATACATTTTAACATTTTTATCTAGTGAAATCTGATATTTTTGTATGTGATTATTTTCAACAACTGTAAGGTTAGAAAATGTTTTCTAATCCAGAAATTCAATAAATATTTCCTCTGTTTCCAGTTTCTTTTTTGTTTATCACATGTACAAATTATTAATTTGTCTCATATTTATTTTGCTGCGAGCTATGAGATGACATACAAAAGATGATTTGTATGTTTTACACGTGGCTCACTAATTGTTCTAAACCCATTTACTACTTTTCTTCAAAACATTTTCTAGAAATTCTCATGTGATCTCAGCTAAGGACCTATCATAGGACATTGAATTAACAGTTGACATGCAATATCCTCAAATCTTGGGGCTGACAGAGAAGTCAACATCATTTGACTGATGACCAGAGAACACGGAGGTAATGTGGTTTCTTCATACTTTGAGGGAATGAAATAATTAAAATGACAAGTGAGTCCTCCAGGGCCCAATCAATATCAACAGCAAGTACATGCTACAGAAATTCTTTTTTTATATATATTATACTATAAGTTCTAGGATACATGTGCACAATATGCAGGTTTGTTACATATGTATACATGTGCCATGTTGGTGTGCTGCATCCACTAACTCGTTATTTACATTAGGTATATCTCCTAATGCTATCAGTCCCCTCTCCCCCTTCCCCACAATAGGCCCCGGTGTGTGATGTTCCCCTTCCTGTGTCCAGGTGATCTCATTGTTCAATTCCCACCTGTGAGTGAGAACATGCGGTGTTTGGTTTTCTGTTCTTGTTATAGTTTGCTGAGAATGATGGTTTCCAACTGCATCCATGTCCCTACAAAGGACACGAACTCATCTTTTTTATGGCTGCATAGTATTCCATGGTGTATATGTGCCACATTTTCTTAATCCAGTCTGTCACTGATGGACATTTGGGTTGATTCCAAATCTTTGTTATTGTGAATAGTGCTGCAATAAACATATGTGTGCATGGGTCTTTATAGCAGCATGATTTATAATCCTTTGGGTATATACCCAGTAATGGGAGGGCTGGGTCAAATGGTATTTCTAGTTCTAGATGCTTGAGGAATCGCCACACTGTTTTCCACAATGGTTGAACTAGTTTACAATCCCACCAACAGTGTAAAAGTGTTCCTATTTCTACACATCCTCTCCAGCACCTGTTGTTTCCTGACTTTTTAATGATTCCCATTCTAACTGGTGTGAGATGGTATCTCATTGTGGTTTTGATTTGCATTTCTCTGATGGCGAGTGATGAAGAGCTTTTTTCCATGTGTCTGTTGGCTGTATGATTGTCTTCATTTGAGAAGTGTCTGTTCATATCCTTTGCCCACTTTTTGATGGGGTTGTTTGTTTTTTTCTTGTAAATGTGATTGAGGTCTTTGGAGGCTCTGGATATTAGCCCTTTGTCAGATGAGTAGATGGCAAAAATTTTCTCCCATTCTGTAGGTTGCCTGTTCACTCTGATGGTAGTTTCTTTTGCTGTGCAAAAGCTTTTTAGTTTAATTAGATCCCATTTGTCAATTTTGGCTTTTGTTGCCATTGCTTTTGGTGTTTTGGACATGAAGTCCTTGCCCATGCCTATGTCCTGAATGGTATTACCTAGGTTTTCTTCTAGGGTTTTTATGGTTTTAGGTTGTACATTTAAGTCTCTAATCCATCTTGAATTAATTTTCATATAAGGAGTAAAGAAAGGATCCAGTTTCAGCTTTCTACTTATGGCTAGCCAGTTTTCCCAGCACCGTTTATTAAATAGGGAATCCTTTCCCCATGTCTTGTTTTTGTCAGGTTTATCAAAGACCAGATGGCTGTAGATGTGTGGTATTATTTCTGAGGGCTCTGTTCTGTTCCATTGGTCTATATCTCCGTTTTGGTACCAGTACCATGCTGTTTTGGTTACTGTAGCCTTGTAGTATAGTTTGAAGTCAGGTAGCATGATGCCTCCAGCTTTGCTCTTTTGACTTAGGATTGTCTTGGCAATGCAGGCTCTTTTTTGGTTCCATATGAACTTTAAAGCAATTTTTTTTTTTTTCAATTCTGTGAAGAAAGTCATTGGTAGCTTAATGGGGATGGCATTGAATCTATAAATTACCTTGGGCAGTATGGCCATTTTCATTATATTGATTCTTCCTATCCATGAGCATGGTATGTTCTTCCATTTGTTTGTGTCCTCTTTTATTTCATTGAGCAGTGGTTTGTAGTTCTCCTTGAAGAGGTCCTTTACATCCCTTGTAAGTTGGATTCCTAGGTATTTTATTCTCTTTGAAGCTATTGTGAATGGGAGTTCATTCATGATTTGGCTCTCTGTTTGTCTGTTACTGGTGTATAAGAATGCTTGTGATTTTTGCTGAGACTTTGCTGAAGTTGCTTATCAGCTTAAGGAGATTTTGGGCTGAGATGATGGGGTTTTCTAAATATACAATCATGTCATCTGCAAACAGGGAAAATTTGGCTTCTTCTTTGCCTAACTGAATACCCTTTATTTCTTTCTCTTGCGTGATTGCCCTACCCAGAACTCCCAACACTATGTTGAATAGGAGTGGTGAGAGAGGGCATCCTTGTCTTGTGCCAGTTTTCAAAGGGAATGCTTCCAGTTTTTGCCCATTCAGTATGATATTGGCTGTGGGTTTGTCATAAATAGCTCTTATTATTTTGAGATACGTTCCATCAATACCGAATTTATTGAGAATTTTTAGCATGAAGGGCTGTTGAATTTTGTCAAAGGCCTTTTCTGCATCTATTGAGATAATCATGTAGTTTTTGTCTTTGATTCTGTTTATATGCTGGATTACATTTATGGATTTGCATATGTTGAACCAGCCTTGCATCCCAGGGATGAAGCCCACTTGATCATGGTGGATAAGCTTTTTGATATGCTGCTGGATTCGGTTTGCCAGTATTTTATTGAGGATTTTTGCATTGATGTTCATCAGGGATATTGTTCTAAAATTTTCTTTTTTTGTTGTGTCTCTGATGATGTTGGCCTCATAAATTCTTCTTAGAGGACCCTGAGGAAACCCTTATCACCTAATCAATGGGAAGGGCCTAACATTTTTGGGGAATTTCATACATCTGGTGGGATCCATATAGGTCCAAACTGATGAAAATGTCAAAACAATCTTGTGATAAAATATAGAAAAGGATGACTTTGGCTGGGCATGCTGGCTCACTCCTGTAATCCTAGCCCTTTGGGAGGCTGAGATGGGTGGATCACCTGAGGTGGGGAGTTCGAGACCAGGCTGACCAACATGGAGAAACCCTGTCTCTACTAAAAATACAAAATTAGCTGGGCATGGTGGCACATGCCTGTAATTCCAGCTACTTGGGAGGCTGAGGCAGGAGAATCACTCGAACCCGGGAGGTAGAGGTTGCAGTGAGCTGAGATCACGTCATTGCACTCCAGCCTGGGCAAAAAGAGTGAAGCTTTGTCAAAAAAGAAAAAAGAAAAAAAAAAGAAAAAAGAAAAAGATGGCTTCAAGTTCATAGCCCACCATCACCAAAAACATGACTTATTTGAGGCTATGTCAGTTTGCTGCAAAGTTCTTTTTACATAGTAAAATTTAAGATATTTGAAGCCTGCACCATCAGGCTTCCATTACGTGAACAGGATGGTGAAATTTATCTGGTTCATGCTAGATGACTTAAGCCACCAGGGTCAGGAACTAAGATGCATTTTAAATGACATAATCCATGCTATAGAAAAAGCCAGCTGTTTCTGGAAAGAAAAGAAATGTAGAGTCTATAACCATGTGATTTCCACATGCAGACAATTCCTTCATCTTGTCTCTCTTTTTCTGGGTTCTCTATGCCTACTATATATCAGTTATGCCCCTTCAGTCCTTGCCTTCCTTCTTTCAGACCACCCTTCCAGAACTGGCATCCCTTCTCCCTGGTAACAATTCAGACTTCCTTCCCTCCTGCCTTGTTGGCCAACATGCTAACTCTAGTCTCAAGATGTTCCTTACTAACTCCTTAAAACTGGTATTTTTAAGAACTCATATAAGCAGATACCATGAGATAAAACTTAACATATTGGTAATCACAACTTTCCCCTTTACCTACTTAGCTTTTTCTCCCAACCTCACTCTCTGAACAGAAACAGCCAAAGCTGCTTAGAAGAGTTATCACAAGAAAATCAACCAGGAGAATAACTGAAATTACCAGAGGAGTTATATGCATGAAATGGGGAGAGGGAGAACTAAACAAACAAGGTAACATTACGAGGATGGGCAAGATAGACAGTCTGGAACATAAAAGAGTAAGAGACTGTGTTTGGAGGGTTAGAAAATAGTATAGAAAAAACATTTAATAGAATTTTCCAAGATCATTCTTAGTGTTTAAGAGAGATATTGAATAAATATCAAAATGTACCTCTAGGTCTTGAGATTAAAAATGCAAAACTATTCTAGGACCAGAGCTGCACTACTAGGATCCTTCCTCTACAGTTTGAGAGTCTTGTGGAGGAGAAAGGAGATGGAGAGATAGTATCTCTTAGAACAGAGTATTAGAGAGGCCTACATGCCACCCCTATTAAACCAATAATGTGTTGAGGCCAACGAATTTGTCTGATTCATAATTAAATTGCCAGTCCCTAGAACAGAATCTCAATCCCTGGTACATAGTGGATGTTTCATAAATGTTAGTGAATATATGACGTACAAACTTCATGTGCTAGTTCTAGGCTAAATTTATCTGAATGGTTTCTGAAAATCAGATCAGTCCATTCTTTCCGGATGATAACACCTCAACACTACCAAGATAGTCTTTCTGGGGGAAGCCTACAACATAGGGTTACAAACGCTATAACTCAACCACTGACGTTCAAACTAGACTAGACCATCATGATCATCCCTGATTGCCAAAGAAGAGATGAAAGTGGATCAGCAGATACAAGCCAATGTAGAGATTTCAGAATAAAACAGATTAAGACTTTTAAATAACAGATTTATAATAATTCTAACAAAACAGGATTCAGAATTGCCTAGGAAACTTTGCAGTGTCAAAGATCAGATAAATCAAAGTCTGGCCGGTGGGGGTGGAACTGAATATAGTCAAAAGACTTAAGGATAAAGACAGGGTTAACTAATGCAGCTTATATTCCTGTAAATGAGACGTATTTTTATACATACCCAGAAGGAAAGTTTGTGTGTATTGGCTTAAGATAATTTTTCAGTTCACTGTAGATATAATAATGAATAAAGCACTGTTCTTTGCTAAGAGGAGTTAGAACATTATTTACACATAATTCCGTAAATAAAATAAAGGCTGCAAAAAAAAAAAAAAAAAAAAAAAAAAAGCTGTTTAGATAATTAAGGCACCTCACCTATATAAAAGGCTGTTATTCTTTATACCTTCTTTTTCTTTTTTTTTAATTTAATTTTATTATTATTATACTTTAAGTTCTAGGGTACATGTGCATAACATGCAGGTTTGTTACATATGTATACTTGTGCCATGTTGGTGTGCTGCACCCATCAACTCATCAGCACCCACCAACTCGTCATTTACATCAGGTAAAACTCCCAATGCAATCCCTCTCCCTTCCCCCCTCCCCATGATAGGCCCCGGTGTGTGATATTCCCCTTCCCGAGTCCAAGTGTCTCATTGTTCAGTTCCCACCGATGAGTGAGAACATGCGGTGTTTGGTTTTCTGTTCTTGTGATAGTTTGCTGAGAATGATGGTTTCCAGCTGCATCCATGTCCCTACAAAGGACATGAACTCATCCTTTTTTATGGCTGCATAGTATTCCATGGTGTATATGTGCCACATTTTCTTAATCCAGTCTGTCACTGATGGACATTTGGGTTGATTCCAAGAAACAGACCTACAGCTATACCTTCTTTTTCTAGGGTAAGAGTTGTTTTGCTGAACCATTATAGGCAAGCTAAAAAGGCAGGAGAGGGAAAGTAAAAAGAAAGGAGGAGGGGAGGCAAGAGAGGAGAGAAGAGAAGGAAGCGAAAGAAAAGACAAAGAGAGGAAGAAGGAGAAGAGAAAGGATAAGAGGCATCTATTTCTGGAAGTATCGTAAGTTAAATACCCTGAATAACTGCTACTGATAGAAACAACTAAAACAATAGATTTTAAAAATGTATAGAAATGCATTTTTAGAGACACTGCCGAACTGGCACAAAAGGATTCACAGTTTCCAAAAGTTGAAATGAAACCCAAATCATGGGGAAAATAATAAGCACCACAACTAGATTTTCCTTAATGGCTTCCTTTGGACCCTAAAGACTTTATGTTTCTGTGTATCAGTAACATGAGTTCTGGGTATAGGGAACAGAGGATAAAATCCCAAGCCTTTGAAGGCTCCCCTCAGAGAGAGGATGAATGAGAAATAACCCCTGCTACACAGAAGGGGATAACAGGGATTTAAAATCCTCTAAATTTTGGCACTAGACAGAGGTGGGGAAACATTACCTGATAATTTGTAACAACGAGCCGGTCCTCATGGCGTTTTGGTCCATATTCAAGTTATCTGAAGAACCTTGCTCAGATAATAGGATTTAAAGTGATCCCAGATTGGTAGACACTTCAGGTCCTTGGGTGGATAACTATAGCCCTACCTGGAAGAATGCAATTTCAACCCAAGCCTAAAAGAATTCTTACTGAAAAATTTCTAACATGAATAAAAAGTTTACAACAGAAGAAAAAACTGAAGAATAAAAAGGCTCCTTGACTTAGGACTAGAGGAATACACAAGGATATGCCCACAAACATAGTAACAAACACTTCAGATATAATTTAAATGTGGAACGTAAATTACTTACATTTTATTAAGTGCTTAGAAATAGAAGATAAACTTGAAAACAAGAAGGAAAACAAGAGACTGAAAAACAATCATTAGATGAAAAATCCTCTAAGTAAGGATAAATTAAACAGTGAATTGGAAACTGCCAGAGAGGGAATAATTTTATGACTTCCACGTAAGGTTTTCTTACACAGAACACTAAAATACAAACCATAGAGAATAAAATAATTTGATTCTGTATAGTCTCCATATAGTATTTCCTATAGACCAAGCATCATTCTCATTATTTTACATGTACACATGTAATTCTCCCTGTACACCATTAAAGTTGACATCATTATTATCCTCATTTTGCAGATGACAAAACTGAAGGGATGGGACATAAATTAACTTATCCAAAGTCACACAGCTAACAAACACAGGTTCCGAAATTTGAATCGAGGCAGTCTGGCTCCCACATCTGTGCCCTGGAGTAAAGATTTATAAATCTGAATACATTAAAACTTAAGAAAAAAAACTTTTCATCAAAAGACACCTTAAAGAAAGCTACAAGATAAACACAAACTGGGAAAACTTATTTCCGACATATTTAACCACCAAAGCATTCATGCCCAGATTCTATACTAAACTCTTCAAGCCAATGCTGGCACTGAACCTTTTATGCTCTGTTGGTCATTTTCCAAATAATAACCTAACTACATGGATATCACTGCAAATTAGTTTCCGCAACTCCACTCACTCAAGTTTAATTTTTCTCACAATCAGTTTACCTGGGATTGGGTTATGTTATTGTACATTCTGCCCATTACCAATACCCTTTACTTTTGAAAAATGCTGGCCTCAAATTTCCTTTAGAATGAATACAGTAAAAAATTTCTCAGAGACCTGAACAGTTTTCTGGAGACACCAGGAGTGTGTAGTGATGTTTTAAAGAATGGACTGTAACTCCACCACCCCCTTACTCTGCAAATGTGCGCTTCAGCTTTCTCATGTGTAAAATGAAAAGCATTGCCATAATTGAGTAAGATAATGTAGGTAAAAGAGCACCTCCTGGGAGTTCCTCAAAAGATTATATACATAGAGTTACCGTACAACTCAGTGATTCCACTCCTAGGTTTATACCCAAGAGAAATGAAAACATATGCCCACACAAAACTTGTACACAAATGTTCATGGCAGCAATATAAAGATATATAAAATAGCCAGAAAGTGGAAAGAACTCAATTGTCCACCAACTTATGAATGGATACACAAGGTATGATATATACATGCAATGGAAGATGATTCCATAATAAAAAGGGATAAAGGTCTGATTTATGATACAACATGGATAAACTTGGGAACGTATGCTAAGAGAAAAATTCCAGACACAAAGAGCCACATATTATATGATTTCATTTATATAAAATGTTCAGAATGGAAAAATATATATGGACAGAAAATAGATTAGTGGTTGCCAGGGGATTAAAGGAGGGAAGAATCAAAGTAACTGCTAATTGATACAGAGTTTATTTAAGGGTGATGAAATGTTCTAAAGTTAGATATAGGGATTTTTGCACAATTTTGTGAACATACCAAAATCCACTGAATTGTAGACCTTAAAAGTGTGACATTCATAGTATTTAAATTATATCTCAATAAGGTTGTTATTTTAAAACAGAACATATCCGCAGCTTTTGACACACAGTAAGTGCTCAGTAGTTACTGTTATTTTTACTCCTTTTAGCAGTCCATATGTCTTCTAGCATCCCTAAATTGTTTTGACCAATGGAAGTATTTTTTTAATTTCAAAAAAAACATAGTCCCAAATATCCACGTGCAAGAAACGGCAGGGAAAACTTGAAAGGGGGGCCCAAGAAGACCTTTGCTAGGTGAGATGAAGAGACAGCCATGCTCTGGTACCGGAATTTGGGAGGACCCTTAGGTATGGTAAGCTCTAGAGCTGCTTGAAGACTCTCAGTACTCCTTTGTGGGTACAAAAAACAGGTGGCTGCCTTCACAGTAACTATGCCAGCAATAAATTAAATTAGCTAACATTCATTTTCCAGCTAGGCGCCAATCGCCCCCTTTGTATTACCTCATTTAGTCCTCACCACTTATCTATAATTTTTATTCTATTCTAATCCCCATTTCACAGATGAGGAAACTAAGGTAGACAGCAGTCATTTCCAGAACCAAGGCTTTTCACCATTGTCATGCCACCTCTGACACCATCTTGGGAACCCAAGAAATTCTTCCCATATTTATTTAGTCATCATCATAGATAAACACATATAGGCTTACTATACTTGAGGCAGTGGTCTAAGTGTTATATGTAAGTATATTCATGTATTTAATTCTCATAACTCTCAGATGCAGCTAGTATTATTATTCTTATTTTCAAATGACACACATAATGCAGAGAGAGGTTAGATGACATTCGCATGACCACACAGTAGATAGGTGACAGGACTGTTGATCGAATCTATATAGTCTGACTAGTAGGGTCTGCCCTCTTAATCGCTCTGACTTATTGCTTCTCTAGCTGATGCATACAGCACTGGCTACACACCACAACCTTGTCTAAGCCTTCCACATTTTGTTTTAAATCTTCAGAACAAAACTAGGTAATAGGCATTATTGTGAAAAATGTATTTTAGAGTAGCATAAAACTAAGTATAGAGGGTTAAAATATTCTGCACAATTTACTCAATGAACAAGTTTCAAAGCCAAGACAGTTTGATTTATACCAAAGTGATCTGGCACAGGAGTCCAGACTTTTAACCACTATTCCATACTCCCTCAGCAGAGAATGAAATTTCTAGAACTAGAGACAATGTTTATCATCATGCAATCAGAGATAAAGATAAGACTGAAGTATTCAAAATTTTTAAATGAAACAAACTAATACAAACAAGCAAATAACTTCTCCACTTTCCCTGGCAGGATCAGGAATCACCGGACATCAGAGAATCCTGGAATTGGATGGGGAGGATATTTGCTTCCCCAAACATCACGCTTTCATTATATCTCAGAGATTTTCTGTAGGACATACCCATCCTTTATTTAAAAAGCTGATTGGCCAAGTTGAAACAAAAATTGGGCTAATGAGCACAGTTCTTCCCCACTACCGAGTAGCTTTCCATTCCATGTTCCCTAAGGTGAAATGATGTGAGTCATGTCCATTTCCAGTTGCAGGTTCCTAAAGTTCTCCAGCCTTGCGACCCCACAGACTTGTACCACTTTGATAATAGCCTTTGAAAACCTCCCCTCTGCTTCTCAAAAAACACCTGTCCAAAGCAGACAGTAGACATAAGTTTCACTTCGTTGCTTTGACACGCAGGAGCAGCCGTTTTTCCTCTTCTGTAGAGTTGAGGAAGCAATC
This sequence comes from Trachypithecus francoisi, assembly GCF_009764315.1. Taxonomy (NCBI): domain Eukaryota; kingdom Metazoa; phylum Chordata; class Mammalia; order Primates; family Cercopithecidae; genus Trachypithecus; species Trachypithecus francoisi. The sequence continues at coordinate 70,287,676 of NW_022681453.1, read as the reverse complement.
TACTTAATGCCATTATTCTCTTATCAAATAATCCAGTTTGAGGCATGCCCAAGCCTAAAGCCTCTTCCTGACCTCTCCTCACTTCTGCCATCTAATACTGGGGCTATTTCTTGCACATCCACTCTCAAAGCTGAATGTGACTGGAAGAAATACATAAAATAGAGCATTTTGGGGTCATTATTTAGCATTATAGTTACAAGTTTGATTGGAGAGAAGACTGACACTATTGGTTAAAATGAAGTCTTTGTATTATCTATGAATATTATCCAGGGCTTTGAAGAACAGCCGTTTTGCAACTTGCCAGTTTGCATCCATTTGAAATAAATTACAGATGGTACATTTGTCCTCATGAGTTATCAGTTATATTCACGTCCATATATGTCCTAAAAATAAATATATAGTCTCAGAGCCACACACATTCCCAGCAAGTGACACAGATTTACACACCAACATCAGCAACTTTGTAAGGAAGCTTTATCCTTCTCATCATTCTTTTTTCTTGGTGCCAGCCGAGATTCACAAGTAGCAGTCAGCAGCAGCACTATCAAAATGTATTTTTAAGCCTATTGTGTTGTTTTGACAAACTAAACAATTAATTAACAGCAATCTAGCAAACACATCTCTACTTACAGCTCAGAGTGAACACACAGATCGCCATAACCATTCTATAGTCACCATTTACTTTGGAAGAATACTGCCTAATTAATTATAATTGATCACAAAGATTAGATTCAAATTCCACTAGCAGGGCAGAAGAAGCCCAAACAGAGGAAATAAATCAGAAAACTATTCTCTGAATCCATAATGAACTAACAAGATTTGGAGATAAACAGATTTGCTTTAATTGTAGTTTTTAAAAAATAATTTAAGAACATTTGGAGGTCTTTGGAGAGAGAATACAGAATGGGGAAAAGGGTAGAGCCAAACTCCAGAAAGCATGGATTCAGGTGAATGATGAAAGTCTGGTCTCTGACTCTGCATTTAAAAAAAACTATCAAGTGTCCCACACAGTGGGGATTAGGTACATGACCTGTTAATCACATTCTCCCTGACCCAAAGACGACTCCTTGAAAGCTGGAAGAACACATAGCTTTCCCTTCTTAGTTCTCATAGTGAATGTCCACTTTTCCTACCCACTTTCCATAGTGAATCGCCCATTTCCCCTCCCTCTGACCATACAGTCTCCCCTCCTAACCATGGGCATGGATACAGGATCTAGACACCACAACTCTCCACTCCCTGGCCCCAACCCATTGCTCAAACCAAGATGAGGACTTGAGACCCACCAAAAGCCTTCTGAAAGACTTATACAACTAGAATTGGAAGAGAGAAACTTCATCCCATATCCAACCCCCTTTCTGCCTTGCCTGGGAAGTTGCAAAGAAATAAACTCCATGTGATGCAGAGACAAGACATGGAGAGTGTAGTCCTAGCTCCAGTCGGTAGGTCCTCGGGTATCTGAGAGTTCATGAAATCTGTCTTTCGAGAGACTTATTTTTGCTTTAGGTTGTTCAAGTTCAGTTCTAACAAGAGAGTCCTGACATTCTGCCATGTAAGTTAACTAAGTCTAGAAACTCCTCAACAAAGAAGTGTCCATTATAGAAATAGTCAGATACAGGATTAAGGCAACTCTGGATCAGAAGGAAGACTTTACAAATTCTTGGCTTGACTGCTGGAATCTCATCTTCTTTATAGACTACACTAAAACTGTGGGTCTTAGGGTCAGGACTGGGTGGTGGAGAGATCACGAGCATTGTAGTGATAAAGATCTGGCTACATGTTGTGACTCCTTGATCTTAACCAAATGTATGAACGTTTTGGAACAATAAATTCCCAATTTGTAAAATTTGGATAATAATCCTTCATTGGAGTTGGTGAGAATTGAATGAGATATGCAAGAAAAGTTAACAAATAACAGTACCTGAAACAATACATATGGACTCCCAGCTTACACATGGCATCACAACTCTGCCATTATTGTTGCTTTCCTTCTCTATCTTGACAACTGAGCAATATACTACACAAACCTTCTTTCTCCCAGCACAAGAGAACATGGCAAGTGAGTAATTAGGAGCTAAAATCCTGTCCCATCTATAAAATATTAAAATCTGATTTTAGCTTAGAGCTTGCTAGATGTAATAGACATACAAGAAATAGTCATACATTTATTAATATAGTTGGTTGTATTAGTAATGACCTCACTAATTTTAAATAACTTGGGAGAAGGCCAGCCCAATTATGGGATACTTTTTAAAAGTACGCTTTAATTGCTTTCAAATGTATTCAGTAACTAAAATAATTCTGAAAAGAATTGCCTAGGAGAATCTATTATGTGATGCAGTGACAAAAATGATTTATAATTAGTACATCAAAAGTTAGTATATAAAATATCAGGTTAATTATCATCATCTATGGTGGAACAAAAAAGGTCTTGCTGTCATACCAGAAAAGCTGGCTTCTCCACATCCTTGTCTATGAAATAGGAATGAAAATGCCTAAAACATGGCATTACTGTGGCTTAGAATTAAATGAGTAAAAGCGAAGTTACAAACCCTGTAAGGCAGAGTTTATATCTATCTAGCTCATGATGGAATCCCACCAGAGTGCCTGACACCTGGCAATCTCTGCATAAATACATAAATAGATGAGTAAGTATGCAAGTACATAATACAAAGCTTAGCCTGTAAAGTATCAGGACTTGGAGTTTCAGGAAGTACCTCTATGTCTCTACCCTTCGGGTGATCTTCCACTCAAAGATCCTTTGAATATGTAGAACCTTTGGGGTCTTACTCTTACACTGGCTATCTTTACTGGGGATCACTCATTGGAGTAGATGTCCAGCAGCCTTGCTTATACCCCATGAACTGGTCATTTTGGCTACATGTTTTGGACCAGAGATGGACATTTGACCCAATAAGTTTTCATTCGATTTTTACAACTCAGAGTTTGAAATTGAGGCTAAGAGAGTCTACCTCTTTGCAGGTCAGTTGCTAGAACAGTAACATATAAACTGAGGAGCTACAACAAACCATATGCCATCATGTGGACCACAGAAACAGGTCTGAGAGGAAAGCAAAGAGGCTTTCAAAAAGAGAAAATACTCCCTTCCTAGTTCAAGGTCCTAGTTAAAGTCTAACTGCTTCCCTGTCCTTGGGGTTTATAAGATGTTCTCCATATCCTTACCATAAATTATCCCTTTGTACTTGCTCAGGATATAAGCAAAATAACTTTAGTACAACAGGGAATGGATAAGAAATCAGTTATTTTAAAAAGGCAAATAGATCAATAAGGGATAAACAATCTGCCCCAGATACACTCTTTTTTCAGTCTATGGTGGTGGGCCAAAGGTAAGCTTGTGTTGATGGGTAGATTTACATATGTGCTGATGGTATTTGTATGAATGGCTCAGAACTTTTTAGGATCAGCTGACTGTGGTATAACACTTTCTTTCATATTACCTGATGTTTTCATTTTTTTTTTTTGTAATGTTACAACTTCTAACAACTATTTTCTTTACTACCAAACAGAAGAGGTCACTGAGCCTAAGAAAGAAAAAGTGACTTATCCAAGATTTTATAGCCAGCAAGAAGCAAGAAACACAACCCAGCCCCAGCGTTTCTGTCTATACATGCCATGCTCTCTCCAAACCAAGCTCAAGAATGGGAGGAAAACTGCATGGGTATTTTGGACTTGAAGGTAGTGGATCTCAACCATTTTAGTATGGGAAAAATTTTTTACAGGCAAAAGATTTTGAACATCTGTTCTTCAGAATAGGCATACTGTTTTTGTTTTTATTTTCTTTTTAGAGACAGGATCTCACTATGTTGTTGCCTGGGCTGGACTCAAATTCCTGGGCTCAAGCGATCCTCCTGCCTCAGCCTCCCTGAGTATCTGGGACTACAGGCATGCACCACTGTACCCACATCAAGAATAGGCATACCTTTTATATTCACTACTGAGAAAAAAATTGAGGTGAGAAAAATTAGGAAATATCAATAATGTTTTAATAATAAATTTGTGTGTTATTAACCTATACAGCAAATAAAAAACTTTGTGTGCTTATATATGGGTGTGAGGAAGGAATTAAGACAGAGAGAAAAAAAACACATAATTGAGCAGTTATTCTATTTCTAATTTATTCTAAATATAGTGGCTGGTGTACTTAAGAATTTCCAATCTTTAATGTTAAACCAAGACATCCACAGGAACCTTAGCCCTCAAGATGGAAACTACTCCGATCATGACAATCAACTCTCTAATTTCAGACATTCCTGAAGAGGTTTCAGACTCTTCAAAAATGGCTTCATTTAGTAACAGCTGTCTAGAGAAATAGGCTTGCTTTGCCTATCTCATTCTTGGTTTCAAGATTTTCTTGGTAGGAGAGAGAGGAAACCTTGGGTTTAGCATACCAGGGTTTGATCTGGAAAACAGAAGCCACTCAAGGTATTGTAAACAGGAAGGCATTTCTTAAGTCAATTAGGAGAATACACAATTTTTATTAGGAATGAGAGAGTGACGGTCAAGGAGGCTACTGCCATCTTTTGGAAAACACAGAACAGCATGATTCATAGAAAAGCCGTCGCCACTGGCCACAGCTGCCTGCAGCACCACATGGGTGATTCCGAGAAGGATGCCCAGAAGTACTAGCTCAACCCCATGTCTGCAACAGTTTTGTCTATGCCCCTGCCCACAGCTGCAGTCAGGGAATAACGGCTTCCCCATTTTTACCTCTGTGAATCTCATGAGAGTGCTTCTCATAGGCAGAATATGACCTGGAATTATACTGACAAGGAATGATGAGAAATGCAGTTCTCAGCTGATTTGATAATGGATAACCCAGCACAATCCACCCGTTTTCCCATTTAAACCCATCAAATCCTTACAACACATATTTAGCTTCTAACCAACATCAGTGACAAATTAATGAGTCTGCCTCGTATGGTGTGGCTACTCTGGTACAAACATAGATGCACTCATCCCCTCTTGGAAAGGCAGAGACTCAAAGTTTCCCTCCAGAACTGTAGCCATCTCTGGGTAGTGTTAATTCTCCTTCTAGTTTAGTCACAGTCCTTCTTTGATAATCAGTAAACTAAAAATTAAATTACAAGTTAATCACAACTAACAAACTTCTGTATGGAAAAGAGAAGATAAGAAGATGTACATATATATGCAAGAAAAAATACACAGTTAACATGGTCCTCATTTTTGCAAGCAATTACAAGGCCATACTTCAACTTTAAACTTCTTTCTTCTACAACCCAGTCTGTGTTTCCTTTATAATCAATCAATCAGCATCTAAGCCAGTCATAGCTTTTTATCTGTTGGAATAACTCAAATCTTTACTCCTGAAGGTGCCTGTAGTGGGTTGCTGTATGCTTCCACTAACTTCCTGCATATGGAATGCATACCAATAAATCCCCTAGACTCCCAACACAAATTCCCTAGGCTACACCTTATCTCCTTTATGCGGTAGCAACCCTACTTCACATTCATAATCAGAATCAATCACCAGTGATACAGTAACTCTTCTCTATTTCTTGGTTCAGTGGTATGAGAAACTTCTAGGAGGCCAAACTGTTTTCTCAACTTTCATTAAGGACTAATATAGACCCCTGGTGAAAGGGTTTCTCATGTAGCATCTAAGACTCTAGTTGTGGGGTCAGAAAGCAAAAATTGGCTTTCTAAACCTATATATTTTATTTACAATGAGATACCTGGTATCATATATGTGTTCCTAATTTTGAATGTTTACTGCATCTTGTTTCTGAGTGAGTGATGGACACCATAAGATCAGTGAATCCCATGAGTGTGACACTTTCCCTAACTTTCTTTTTATTTAGGCTACAAAATAAAATTCTTTGGTCAGAATAAAAATATTTTGTGTGATACCAAGACAGTGAATAATGCATTCAATAAGTCTACAGATGGTGATGCTGGCAGAAGCATTGCCAGCAAAGAAGGCAGACCCAGGTCCGTATTATGCATCTATTCCAGGAAGAAAAAAAATTGCTGCCCCCTCAATGATGGAAGGAGTCCAATGTAATCAACTTGCCACCAGGTGGCTGGCTGGTCCTCCGGGGAAATGTTGCCATATTGAGAGCTCAGCTTTGGTCTCTGCCGTTGACATGTTGACATGCCAGGCACTCAGCAGTGGCAGTCAGATCAGTCTTGGTGAGAAGAACTCCATGTTGTTGAGCTCATGAATAACATTCATTCCTGTTAACATGGCCACTTTGTTGATGAGCAGATTATGGAGTGGCTGGATAAAAAGGCTGAAACCATCCACAGAATAAGTCATCTAGCCTCTGTGATTATTGAGAGGCTTCTCTGCAGCAGATGCCCTTGGATAAGCAGTACCCCTGGTAGCAATTATTCTTAACTCTACACCCATTCCAAAAGGTCCATCTACATACCTCTTTCTCAGAGCTCCCTGTCCCCACACCTCCAATCTGAAACTTATGAAGTCCCTGACCATCCAGTCAAAGTATTTGCCACTTCCCAGTATCGATCTGTACTTCTGGTTGCCTCTTAAAATTCTTCCCGTAGGTAAGTAGGTGGTATTCTCTTCCCTACTGTCCTCTAGAGCTACCTCTGCAATGTAGCAGCAATCCATTCCTGGCTGGTACCAGAACATCACATAGAATCATCTATAATTCAGAGGACCCAGTTTTTTTTCTTCTCTAGTCAAGTGATCATAAATAGCTTCCCATGATGCCAGAGGCGTGGGATCAGGGGGAGGCAGAAATACAGAAGTAGATGCCGTTAGAGTCTAAACCACTTTCTCAAGAAACTCCTTCCTTCAGGACTTACTCCAACCCAATCTCATATGTACCATTTCCACATGATTATGGAATGTTGCTGCACATGCTCACTTTATGGTTTGGTTAAATAAATAATACTCGATAGATGATGGGTAGTTCAGGTTGCATGACTACATATTGTCCAATACTCAGGGATTAGTCTCTACCAGGCCTGTTAGCAAGCTCAGCGCTGCTTTCACCAGGGTATGACTTGACTTTATAACCATAGAGGTGTACACCAGGATTCTTTAATCAGCATTTTCCTGGGATTCAAGAAAACATTCCTGTATGTCACAAACATTTTGCTACATCTGATTTTATAATGTTCAAGTCACAGAGTACCCTGTTGTACATGTTGTATAGCCTTCTCTTGCTCTTGGCTCTACTCAAAACTGACAGCCTTATGGGTTATTAGGTAAATGAGTCAAAACATCACATTGAATTATGGTATTCAAAGAAGTCAACCAGTGTTGTACTTCTTTCTAAGTGATCAGGAATCCAAAATTCAGTAATTTTACTAACACTTTAGAGGGGATAACTCAACACCCCAGACCACTGAACTCCTGTAAACTGCTCTAAGGTAATGAGCCTGCACTTTTCATGGGAGATAGTTCTACCCTCTCACACACATGTGCTGAAGAAGGCATCTAGAATATTTTCTAATCACTGGGGCAATTGGTAAAATATGACTTCCCAAAAGGTATCATCAGTTCAGAGCTAAAGTCTAGGAATTACAAAAAAAAAAAAAAAAAAGTGTTCTTTCACTTTCCAAGAGTGTAAAAGCCTTGGAAAATGGCTACACAAGCCTTTTGGGAAGGCTAGGAGGATTACTTACAATGAACTGTTTGTGGAAGTGCTGTTGAGTTCTTCCTCCAGGGAAGACTGCCTTTCTTCATTCAAGCATCTTTGGGTCTGTGAACTAGTTCCAGTCTGAAAATTGTATGAGAGAACTTAAATCACTATTTTTGTGACATCAGTTGGGGCCCTTTGCTCACCAGACTTACAGTTTTTCAATTATTCAGATGAAATAAGGCTCTATTAGTCTGCCCATCTATTTCAGTCCTAAGGATAACAACACTAACTACTTATCTCCCTATATCCCTACATGCAAAATCATTCTGATTATTGTTCTGGACTTGTATCTCATTCTTATAACCATGCATCCCTTGTCTTTGGTGGTTAGGCATTACTAACCTCTAGATTGAGCAGGATAGTCTTATGGTTCTAGTCAGAACTTTAACAAAATATGGATGAGGCCCACTCACATTATAGTGGGCAATCTGCCTACTCAAAATTCACTAATTTAAGTGTTAATATAATCCCATGATACCTTAATTAACCATCACATTGACCAATCTCTCGTTAATAAGGTTTTTAGTACCAGTGCAGATTCCAGGAAATACAACCTTAAATATGATATACGGAATTGGTTATTTGACTTAGTTAGACTTAAAAGTGAAAATTACTTCATCACCAGGAAAAATTGGAATACTGGTAATCTGTGGCATGTAGTGATAAAACTTAGTCAAAGTTTCATTTACATTTGCCCACAATTAAGTGTCTATTTGACATAAAGCTTTGGGAGGCAAAGTGGCTATTGTAATAGAATGTGGAGGAAGTGATTAATTGTAGGACTTTGGGATGGATGCTTCTTGGTGCTTTGGGGAGAATAATGAAGGCATGTGACTCCTAGGATTAGAGTCAGACATTTGGATGGATTCTGCTGAATACTTGGACCTTGAACCCCAAATAATTCTGAAGTCCTTTGTTAGAAAAATGAGTCCCTTCTTCCATCTAGCAGGTGGTTTGTCTCCTCATTCTTAAAAACACTACAGTTAGGAGAAACAAATTATCCTCAAGGCTCACCCCCACCATCTCTCATAGCTACCAGGCCCAAACTAGTACAGGATCTCAACAGAATCCAGGTATAAGATAACACAGTCTAAACTTGGAGGAGACAGCATATTCATTGAAAGAAGATTTTACCAATAGATTCTAAGGGTGTTGGACCAAGAAGTAAATAACACAGTATTGGATTGGACTGAATTTATCAAAATTAGATTCAAAGTTTTATCAGAAACAAATGATATCAATTCAAATAATTACTGATTTGGTGGACTTAAACCTGGATTCAACTGTGGGTTAGGTTAAATAAAGTTGAGAAGCCAGGCTTTCCTATGTAAAATGTAGAGGAATGAAACTGAAGCCTTTGGAAGAGAGAAATGTTGGATAAAATTTATCACACATGACTGCCTTCCTCACTTAGTTGGGAGAGCCTGGATAGTATTCTTTCCACTGAGGCATGGAGCAAGGCGTTGGTGAGGGGGAGCACTGCTGTCTTTGGAAAACTCTTAAATGGCTGTCCTCTACAGGCTGAGAGTGGTGTTGGGAAAAGCCATGATTGAAATGGGCTCCTGTAAACAAATGGAGATTTGTGATCCTGGGATAACAGAGGACAAACTTAGAACCATAAGACTATCCTGCCCAATCTAGAGGCCCGCCAGCAAACTGCCTTCAGACTTGACCTGCACCGTCACCTCTCCTAGGTTTCCAGGCCATCAGCCTGTGGAATGGAACTACATCACCAACTTTTACAGATCTCCAGCCTACCAGAATTTGGACTCACCAGCCTCCACAATTGCATGAGCTTTTTATAATAAAACCTTTTTTTATTGTATACACACACACACACACACACACACACATCCTATTTGTTCTGTGTTTGTGGAGAACTCTGAATGACACAGTCAAAAAATCAGAAGCTACCCTAGATATTTCAAGCAGGAAGAGAGTTAATATAAAGAATTAGAGATTTACACAACTGCTCTAAAAGTTGCCAGTTTCAAAGGTCAAGGAGACTGCTGCTGGCTCTAAGAAAATCTAGGAATACAAGAATCACAGGGAAACCACTGCTAATGATCTCAGCTGCCTGCAGCACTGAAGAAGGTGATTCTCAGGAGAATGTACAGAAGCCACTGGCATGGCCCTATGCCTTCCCTCTGTTATAGCCTACACACCTGCCCATAGCTGCCTCAGAAACTCATGCTATTCTTTTCCTTTTGGCATCCAAATCCTATATAAGTAGATCTCATTAGCCAAATCAGGCATACAACCTGCTGAGAAGAGAATATGGTAAATGTAATTCTAAAAAAATTGAATCATGGGTCAGCGCAGAGGGAGCAAGAGGTTACTGTTGTTAGAAGAAAACTTTGGCAAATTAAATTTAACAAAGTTTATTTAAGCAAATAACAATTCACGAATCGGGCAGCACTTAGAGCCAGAAGAAGTTCAGAGAGCTCCATCCTGCAATGTGGACAGTGAGTATTTATAGATAGACCGCAAAAGTACAGAAATAGCTTGAAAGTCAGAAATAATACCACACATCTACAGCCATCTGATCTTTGACAAACCTGAGAGAAACAAGAAATGGGGAAAGGATTCCCTATTTAATAAATGGTGCTGGGAAAATTGGCTAGCCATAAGTAGAAAGCAGAAACTGGATCCTTTCCTTACCCCTTATACGAAAATTAATTCAAGATGGATTAGAGACTTAAATGTTAGACCTAATACCATAAAAACCCTAGAAGAAAACCTAGGTAGTACCATTCAGGACATAGGCATGGGCAAGGACTTCATGTCTAAAACACCAAAAGCAACGGCAGCAAAAGCCAAAATTGACAAATGGGATCTAATTAAACTAAAGAGCTTCTGCACAGCAAAAGAAACTACCATCAGAGTGAACAGGCAACCTACAGAATGGGAGAAAATTTTTGCCATCTACTCATCTGACAAAGGGCTAATATCTAGAATCTACAAAGAACTCAAACAAATTTACAAGAAAAAAACAAACAACCCCATCAAAAAGTGGGCAAAGGATATGAACAGACATTTCTCAAAAGAAGACATTCATACAGCCAACAGACACATCAAAAAATGCTCATCATCACTGGCCATCAGAGAAATGCAAATCAAAACTACAATGAGATACCATCTCACACCAGTTAGAATGGCAATCATAAAAAAGTCAGGAAACAACAGGTGCTGGAGAGGATGTGGAGAAATAGGAACACTTTTACACTGTTGGTGGGATTGTAAACTAGTTCAACCATTATGGAAAACAGTATGGCGATTCCTCAAGGATCTAGAACTAGATGTACCATATGACCCAGCCATCCCACTACTGGGTATATACCCAAAGGATTATAAATCATGCTGCTATAAAGACACATGCACACGTATGTTTATTGTGGCACTATTCACAATAGCAAAGACTTGGAATCAACCCAAATGTCCATCTGTGATAGACTGGATTAAGAAAATGTGGCACATATACACCATGGAATATTATGCAGCCATAAAAAAGGATGAGTTTGCGTCCTTTGTAGGGACATGGATGCAGCTGGAAACCATCATTCTTAGCAAACTATCACAAGAACAGAAAACCAAACACCGCATGTTCTCACTCATAGGTGGGAACTGAACAATGAGATCACTTGGACACGGGAAGGGGAACATCACACATCAGGGCCTATCATGGGGTGGGGGGAGGGGGGAGGGATTGCATTGGGAGTTATACCTGATATAAATGACGAATTGATGGGTGCTGACAAGTTGATGGGTGCAGCACACCAACATGGCACAAGTATACATATGTAACAAACCTGCACGTTATGCACATGTACCCTAGAACTTAAATTAAAAAAAAAAAAAAAAAAAGAAATAGCTTGAAAGGTTACAGCTCAGGGTTTGCCTTATTTGGACATGGTCTGATCAATTGGCATCCTGTGATTGGCCGAAGCTTAGCTGCTGCTTGTGATTGACTAAGATGTGGGTTTTTTTATACTCCATGATTAGGTTTCAGTTTGTTTATGGACCATGTTAGGTTCCTTTTTTCTTTCTTTTTTTTCAGTAGGGCTCAAAGTTTGAGGACAACCTCAGGTCAATGGTCTCCTGCTTATTTAATTTAACATTGTGAGTATTCAGAAGGGGCAAAAATGCTTCTGAATTGACAATAGAAAGAGAGGTCCTATAGTGTGCTTAGTGGACACAGAATACCTGTGACAAAGCATAACCCACGACAGCTCCTAATCATACATTACAAGAGCATAGAAAAAGCCAAAAGAGACCTTAGCAGCTATGGGACCAGCTCTTCATTTGGTGACAAGGAACTAATTAACACAGAAGGAATGAAACCTTCCTAAGGTCACATTGTTAGTCACCGGCATAGTCACAATTTGAACCCATAAACTATTTAAGATTCTTTCCATCACTCAGTGGTTGTAGTTCGAGTTATCTTCTGAAATCTCACCAAAAGTGTAAGTTTTTCACTCCCTGACACCATGCTCCTGGGGTTTCCATCCTTCACCCCAGCAAGCTGCTCTACTGCTTTGGATAACACATCCCTGACTCTGTGCATATTAACTAATTGCTCCCTAAAGATTAAAGTGCCCAAAGCCCTTTATTTTTAGTGGGAGGGATCTTGGTTTATTAAAGATTCAGACACCCAAACAGGTCTTTTTTCCAGTTTCCCTTCCTTACATCTTTTTTCTTCTAGCTTTTCTTTTGGGGCCCAGGTTCTTTGGTCATCAGAAAAGAACATTCTCTCCTCTAACGTAAAACTTACCTTCCGTTTCTCTATATAAATGAATCATGACTGCAGCCACCCTGGATAATGCCAGTAAAATCTCCCTAAGCCAGGCTTTCTTTCTTCTTGTCCACAACCACCCTAGTCAGTGCCGCAAGCCTTCCTCTGAGTCTCAAATCCTTTTTTTGTTCCCCTCACAAATCTGTTCCCACAGCTTTACCATTCAGCTTATTATCTCTGTTCAGATAAACATTAGCATAGCACATTATCATATCTAAAACCCAATCATATTTCAGCTTCTCTAATTTCAGGTTAGGGTGACTTAATCCTTTTGGAGAGAGAAAATTTCACCACATTTCTGTCCCTTGGTAATAGGAATAGGATTGTGATTTTCCCAGGCCTATAGGAAGAATAAGGGGACAATGTGAAAGTCTGCTTTGCCAAACACCTGTACCCACCAGCCCTTGGGGGGTGATCAAAGGATCCTAAAGATCAGCAGACAAATAAGAAACATCGTAATGGTAAGAGCCTGGTAATGCAAACCAAGACTTCTGCAAAAACAGGGCTGAACCATGAGGCTGAGCACTAGGGCCCAGTGAAGTCTCCTACTTTGTCCTCATGTCTAAAATCTAAACACTTCTACCTGGAAACATGGATGATCTTGTCTCAATGGCATGTGTGCAGAGACAGGGAGAGATGGAATGCCCCATGAAAAGGACAAACTCAACTTAGCAATTAGCTTCATGGCAGGAGGGAGTAGAAGAGAGAACAGAGTACATAGCTGCATGGCTTGAGCCCTGCCTACTGCTAGCAGAAGTTTAGAAATCTGACCAGTCTGATTAAGTGTACCTTTTCCATAGGGCCAATGGGGCAGTACCAGGAAGGAGTAGGAGAAAGAGAATGGTTTGGTAGGGGCAGAGGGGTTGAACAGCTTGCCTCTGTGCACCCAGTGCTCTCTTTTGTTGAAGAAATCATCTTCTCACTCATAGAGCAACGGTTAGGATTCTGGGTGGGCTGGGTGCCCTGAGTTTGGTCTTTGCTAGGCATACCTCCCTTCTCCTTATTACATAAACCACCATATCTTCTCTCATGCCAGGCAGTTGCTGGAATAAGGTGAGTTGGCTGAACCAAAGATGAGTATGGAGTGTCTGCCAAGGCTTGTTCCTGATTTCTTTCCAGAACTTGTCCATTTCCCAATAGAACAAATACCAAAATAGATAAAATTTCACAACTCTCTAACTGACAGGAAAAGAAAATGTCCCTGTTCAACTTAAAATGGTTTTGCATAAGAGGCTCCAGAGAATTCTTGAAGAGATTGGCACTGGCCATGCATAGGCCAGAACGTATGCTTTCCAATTATCTGACATCCTCTTCCAACACATCCAGGGCACTCTCTGCATCTCATTTGCATCAAATTCATTTTAGTACATTTTTGATTACTACTTTATTATTCCCTTTTCAATCCCAAACTTTCAATATCAGAGGTTTATTATCTTAAGTAATTCCCAGGTTTATAAGCAACCTTTAATCTTCACTACCCCTTCACCCTCACTCTCCACAAACTACCCTCCTTTCCACCAGCCCTGACTGCACATGCATGAGTATTCCTCATTACTGCTCCTATTATTAGCATGAAGCATTTCATGTAAAATCCTCAAGACTTGGACAGAAGCTATCAGTCATAGAAAGGTGATCCTCAAACTTGCTGAGAAAATATTCCTTTTTTTCATACCCATCACTTCTGATGTCAAGAGAATCAACTGTCTGCTAATAACTCTCAGTAAAATAGGTCATGGTTTCTTATTGGTGATTGCTAGTAGGATAGTAAAATGTTTCCTGAGACTTTAGTGATTGAGTCCAAGGTTAAAAAGAAGAAGAAGAAAAGGCAAAGGCAGTCGAGAGAATTGGACATGACAAGAGAGTACAGATAGAACATGGACAAAACCAAGAAACAGAAAAATTGGAAAGGGCCACATGGCCCCTTCTTAGTGTCCCTCAAGGTTTAATGTTCTAGAGTCAGCATGTTTACTTGCCTTTACAGGCAGGTAGAAAGTGGCAGGTATAATAAAATGTCCCTGAAGCTCATAGCCCTCCCTGTAGGAAAATATGTCAAGTGACCAAGTTACAGTAAGGCAAGCTGACCCATATCATTTGAATGGCCATTGCCCTTCAAATTCTAATTTCTGAAATCTCACCAGTTATTCATGACCCTGTGTGGTTCCCATCCCCAAACCATTTCTAGGGTTTTGAAGTTTTTTGTTTTTTTTTTTTTTTTTTTGAGACTGAGTCTCACTCTGTCGCCCGGGGTGGAGTGCAGTGGCCAGATCTCAGCTGACTGCAAGCTCCGCCTCCCGGGTTTACACCATTCTCCTGCCTCAGCCTCCCAAGTAGCTGGGACTACAGGCGCCCGCCACCTCGCCCAGCTAGATTTTTGTATTTTTTAGTAGAGACCGGGTTTCACCGTGTTAGCCAGGATGGTCTCGATCTCCTGACCTCGTGATCCGCCCGTCTCGGCCTCCCAAAGTGCTGGGATTACAGGCTTGAGCCACTGCGCCCGGCCGAGGTTTTTTTAATAACCTAACTTCCCTGTGCTCATTGACCACATGGAATTTTTTACTCCCCACTGAGAGAATTACCAAGTTCACACAGAGAGGTCAACAACCATGGAGAAAGGCTAATGGTTCCTGCTGTATCTTTCAGGCCCAGACTCTAGAACTGACACTGGAGAGGTGAGCAAATCCTAGGCGACAACAGACAGGTGAAAAATGAGCTGTGAACTTCCTCCTGCTGGAGGAGGCAAGGCCTCTGGTTAAATCATAATGGCACAGTTGATCACAGTTGATGTGATCTCAGGAGGAGGCTTGCCCCACTAATCCCTCAGGAGACAACTGTCCACATGTAATGTCTCCACCTCACTAGAGCTTCAGTTCATTTATTAAATATTGAACACATCAGATGGTTCTCTTTGGTGTGGAGGAGCAGAATCCTTGTTCTTGAAGGGGAATGCTGTGTATCCTCCTGAGAAAGTCCAGTTGGCCATGCTAATTGCTAACAGATTTCTCACACACTGTTATTTCTTCATCTGCCCAGGAAGTACATGCTGCACCACAGGAGATATGGGACAGAACTTGGTTGCTAGGAGTCTTAATGATAGTGGCAATTAATTATTCACACCACTAAAAAGAAAAAAACACTTAATGAGCAGCCCAGCAATGAAGCCTACTCTAGGAAGTTGAATAAGATAAGGAAGAAACGAAGAAACCCCTGGTCACTTAGTCCATCCTCTGATCTTCAGGTGGGACCACGCCCTTTGGTAGAACTGGAAAGGACTTAGTCTAAAACCCTCATTTACAGATAATGGAACACCGAGATCTGAAAGAAGGAACTAACTTGCCCAAGGCACAAAGAAAGTGAGTGACCCTGAGTTTTTACTATGTGTTGCATTTTGAGAATTTGTATGTATGTAGTAATTTAATCTTAGCAACTCTGCAAAGTAGGCACCTGATAGTAAAACCTGGCTGATTACCAGTTTCACCAAAGGTGTCAGTAATCCCCTGCTCATCAGGAAACTTACTTCAGAGAAGCTGCCCTTACTTCAATGTCTGTAATCTGTTTGCCCTTTCCCCAGACACTTGAACCAATGGATGCCCCAACTAAGAGGAACCACCCCAGGGTAAGCCCAAGCACGCAGACTTTTTGACCTGTATATGGAGTTCTAAACAGTGAGACAAAAAGAGTCCAGTTAGATGAGAGACAAAGGAAGTACCCTCCATGATATGCAATAACAGTCTAGACTCAGTGTTCTTGTGGCCTCTGTTTTCTATATTTTAATGCCTGATATGATCAAGCTCAAAATAAATTTCCTTTTTCTTAGGCTAGTTTCTGCTTCTTACAATCAAAATTCTCCTAAGACAGTGGAATGTTATTCAGCCTTAAGAAGGATAGAAATTCTGACATATGCTACAACATGAAAGAACTTTAAGGACATTATACTAAGTGAATTAAGTCAGTCATAAAAGGATAAATATTGTATGATTCCACTTATATGAGGTGCCTAGAGTAGTCAGAATCATGGAGTCAGGAAGTAGAATGGTAATTTCCAGGAGCTGAGAAGGGGTGGAATGAGTGAGTCAGTGTTTATTATAAATTAGGCCAAGTAAGAGATTAACAAAAGCAACTAATAATAAAACAATTATAACAATATTCTGTAATAAAATTTGTGTGAATGTGGTCTCCCTCTCTCTTTCCTTCTCTCTTCTTCTCTCTTAAAGTACCTCACTGTACTGTGCTCACCTATTTTCACATCACAGTTGACTGTGGGTAACTGAAACCACAGAAAGGAAAACTTGAGTATATTAATTCCATTTTCATGCTGCTGATAAAGACTTACTGGAGAATGGGTAATTTATAAAGAAAAAGAGGTTTAATGGGCTCACAGTTCCACGTGGCTGGGGAGGCCTCACAATCATGATGGAAGGCTAAAGGCACATCTTACATGGTGGCAGACAAGAGAGAATGAGGGCCAAGCAAAGGGCGTTTCCCCTTGTAAAACCATCAGATCTCATGAGACTTATTCACTACCAAGAGAACAGTATGAGTAAACTGCCCCTGTGATTCAATTATCTCCCACTGGGGTCCCTCCCACAACACATGGGAATTATGGGAACTATAATTCAAGATGAGATTTGGGTGGGGATACAACCAAATCATATCACTGAAAAAGAAAAGTCTATAGTCTAGGTGGTAGAGGACCAATAAAATCCCTAGTTTTCTTCTTTTCAAGGGACCCCAAGTCCACAAAGGAACTTTCAGAATTCCAGCAAGAAAGCCTGATAGGCATCAACAATGAGCCTTCTACATACTAGGCAAATGGATGGTTTTAGGATAGAAATTTTGCAAAAATTTATCTATCTATCTATCTGTCTGAAGCAATACATGTATATTGCTTTAATTTGCCAGCTCAGATGATTAAAGCCACCACTTCAGCAGTCAGGCAACTCTGATTGCATTTTGATCTTTACCTCAATTTAAGACCCACAGATCAGTGACATTTTCTTTCTTAATATTCCATTTGCCTACATCAGTCATGAGTGAGGGGACATGCTCTGTCTTCATGGCGCCAATGAGTGTTGTTAGTGTTTAGTTAGTGGACACCAGCAATATTTTATACCATCAATATAATCAAGTATTTAGCCCTATAAAACAAAATTGAAGCAAAGTTTTCCATTTAAAAATCCATATTTTGTTTTAATTGTGAAGAACTAAATTATTTTGTTGTGTTTGCTTTCCAAACCAGAGGCTTAGAATCAGCGTGAAAACTCATCCTGTGATTTAAACGTGTTCACCACTCAAAGCCAGCCCTTTAGCTTTTCTTAACTCTTGAGTAGAAAAGGTGGAAGGAATTCTTTCCCTTCTCACTGACGTAAAGAGCTGATCTGGATGAGAGGAAGGGATGGTTAAAAGAGCAGAGGACACAGGATGCAAAATGAAGGAAGCACTACTGTAGATTGAGAAAAAGTATCAGAATGGCCACAGGCAGAGCTGCATAATCATGTAAAATATTAACAGCATAGAGAAAAAATATTGTTTCAGTGGAATCATCCCAACTTTTGTCTTATGTTTGAAGACAGAAAAAACATATATATCCAACTTGTCTGACTTCAGGGTCTGTAGTACCTGGCTCACGGGCTTGTTTCCTTTGAAAACTATTCAAAGGAATAACCTGATTTCCTGTTTTTGTTAATGGTTGTCAACCAGATAATTCAGTTTAAGCCCCCTAAATGTTTAGAAATACTTAATAATCCAGACAATACAAAGAAGAGATAGGGCTGAGAAAGTCAGGAAGAGGAAGGGACAAAATCCTCTTTTTGTAAAATAATATAGGAGACATTATCAGCATCTTCAACTTCAACAAGAAGAGAATACAAGAACTTGGAAACCTAGGGCTATTCCCTTCCTGTCCTTCAGTCATTCCAAGATGCTATGAGAAATTGGGGCAATTGTAAAGATTGTTTAGACCCCTGATGATTGTTTAGGGTATACTCTCATGAAAAAAAAAAGAAATCTGGCAGGGGGAGAAAAAGGAGAATGTGCATAGAGGTTCTGGAAAGGAGAACAGGTTAAATTTTAAGGAAATTAACCATGGGCCATAAATATATCACTGTCTTTTACATAGAAAATCTTTAGTGACTCCCCAGAAACCCCATCAAAAGGCATTTATTTAGCATGTCCTCAGTCCACCCATATCCCTTCAAAGTCCAGTCAAATCCCCTCATTTTCTTATATGTTTATTTTTATTCATGTAACATGCAGATACCTTATGATTTTATAGTACTTTATAATTTACAAAGCATTTTCCCACTCATTAGGTCTCTTGGTCTTCCAAGTAATACTATTGGTAGGCACCATTACAGATATGAACACCAAGTTATCCAAAGACTGAGACTTTTGCCCAAGATGTGAAATGACCCATGTGGCTTTAATATATCTCCATATATTAACTTCTCTTATCCCATAGTGGACTCTGCCATTTTAGCTGCCAGAACCCAACTACTCCTTTTTTAAGTAATCAAGCATAACATTTCATCTGGGAAACATTTCATCTAGTCCCTCTTCTTCTCTCAATCCATGTGCTCTAAGTAGAGTTAACTCCGTCTCTAGTTCATGACTCAGACCTGCCTACTGTGTGCCACATTCCCTTGGCATAGGTGAGTAACCCAATGAGGACTAATGAGATGCTATTCTACGTGGTTGGATCTGCTGAATGAAAGAGGTGATCTTTATTCCGCTACATTTGAACCTCAGAAGATGGAGTCCTGATGGTACTAGCAGCTATCATATGGAACCTGATACTGAAACCAACTATGAAGGAGAGAAGAGCTGAGTGATGGAGGACAACCAGATCCAGGTGGTATTTTATGAGTCCCTGGATCAAAACACCTATGAAAAGTGACCCTCTGTCTTTTCAGTTCGGTAAGCAATATATTTCTTTTTTTTCTTAAGCTGAATTGGGTTTTCTCTCTCTTATCTTAACTGATGTATCACCCAAAACATTTGGTATGTTCCACCCCGAGATGTTCCCAGTGACAGAGAAGATGAACTTCTCATATAGAAGATTAGGACACGGAAGGTCACTCAGCCAGAACTCTTACTTAAGTATTCTATCACCAGGTTCTTAGCTCTTTTCTCTGGCTTTGTGGTGCCTTCCTCTGTGCCTTGCTCATCGTATTTTCTTAGCTTGACTAATATGATCTCTCTCTCCCTTTCCTGCGTAAGTAAATTCACTCAAGCTCTACTCACAAACCTAGGTTTACCTTTTTCCCTTCTCTGAAATCCCAGAGCATTGTTATTTATATAGCTAATCCTGGTATGTTATTACACAGAATTTTGTTGTTGTTCTTGTTTATAATTTCAGATACCTTATGTTTCTAAACAGATTCTAAGTAATCTAAGAATAAGAACATGTTCTTATACTACATCTGTATTTCTCAGAATGCCCTGAACAATGTGTACATAGCAGGCATTATAAATACTCAATATTTTTTATTGAATTGGCAAAAGGAAGTGTGAAGTTAGTGGGGGATGATACAGCTGCCAGATGGCTAAAAGATAAGATAATAGAGAGACGATGAAGTTAAATCCTTTGGTGTCCCTAATATTGGCTTCGTGATGCAATGTAAACTTGAGGAACTTTTTTCAAGAAAAACAGCACATGGTTTAGAAGTGGCACTATCTCCCACACTAGAACTGAGGAACCTATAGAATATAGTAGAGACCTAAGCCCACGGTAGGCCTTCAACAAATGTTTTATAAAATCTAATCAAAACTTGGGCCCTGATCCAAGTTATTACTCCACAGAATATTCCCAGAAGTGTTTCCTTAATGATAATAAGTAATCTAAAACATTCCTTCATGGCTTATTTTTTCATGTTTTATTCATGTGTTAACAAAAAATAAAATTAGTAACAACTATTTTGTCAAATATCTACTATGTGCTAGACATTGCCAGACACGGAGAGATAGTTTGTGCATACTATTTTCAGTTCTTATATGAAGCTGCAAAGTATGTATTATTACCGCAATTTTAAAAATAAAAAGGAAAACCTTAAAGAACTTCAGTGGGAGTTCTGTTTGGGAAACCAGAAAACCAAATAAACCTTCCTACCAAAAACCACGTTGAAATATGGACTAAAATAATATAAACACCTGCTAAAGAACTGAGCATCTGACAAACTGAAAGACAACTCCAGAGACCAAAAACAAAGAGGGATCTGAATCCAGAGGAGTGAGTACGCGGAGTTAGCACAAGAGCTGAAGTCACAGCAGCCTGAACATGGGGAGGTTTCCATAATGTAGGGTCCTTGAATTTTATGCCCAGACAGGACCAGGAGATGAAATAAGAAACGTAGTTGGAATTAAGACACCTCACAAAACCAGAGATCTCACAGGGCTATAAATTCAGTGAAAAAGTAAACCAAAAAAAAAAAAAAAAAAACTATTTACTAGCAAAGGAAAGTAACAGAAAAAAAAATTTTTTTTTGACATTTTCTGGGCACTAATAGAAAGAAAGTAAAGTTTACTTTAGGAACCTGCAACCAGGAATGTGTCTCTGTGAATAGAGAATACACTCTGTGTAGAGTGTGCATTTACCACTGTCAATCTCTAGGAATTATAAAAATGGATTCTGGCCTGTCAATGCCTCTGGGATACCAGGAAAAAGCAAACAAACGAATAAACCTTCTAGGGGAGGCACACCCTCAACTCAGGATACCCACGATTCAAATAGAAAATGCACTGCTAAATTAGCTTATAACCCAAAATTGTAAAACACATCAGGAAAATCTCCTCAGCAAACGAGAGTTGGCATAGAAAACAAAATAGCAGGATTCAACTCCTAAAACTTTCCAATAATACACCTGTCGGGAAAATTGCAGAATAAATATTTTAAATGGCTAATCATAAAAGGAATAGAAATTATAAAAATGAGCAAGACACTACAAATGAGTAGCAGAAAAGTTTCAAGGGAACAAAATGAAGCATCATTCCTTAATAAAAATTCAGTGAAGCAAAGGAAACAAAATCAACAAAAGATATAAGGTCTTTATTTCCAAAGCTTCATGGCAAGTTCCCAATCATTCACTACAGTATTCTCTATATTGTTTGTGTGTTTTAAAAATAGTTAATAAAAAATGAAAATTAAACTCAGGTTAAACAGATTAGACATAACTAAAGAGATAATAGACATAAAAGGATGTGAGGGAGGTGGGAATGGTTAATGCAAACAAAAAAAAATCAGAAAGAATGAATAAGACCTACTATTTGATAGCAAAATTGGGTGACTATAGTCAATAATAATTGTACCTTTTAAAATACCTTAGAGTGTAATGGGATTGTTTGTAACTCAAAGGATAAATGCTTGAGGAGATGGATACCCCATTCTCCATGATGTGCTTATGTCACATTGCATTCCTGTATCAAAACATCTCATGTACTCCATAAGTATATATACCTACTATGTACCCACAAAAATTAAAGACTAAAAATAGAAAAAGAAATATTTGAGAGAAAATTACCCAGAATTAAATTTAGAGAAATTGAAGAGCTGAAAAATGTAAAACAGTGTCAAAGAATATGTAAGATAGAATAAGTAGGCCCAACATATGTCTAATAGGAGTTCCAAAAAAATGAAAATAGAAGTGGAAGATGCACTAGCTGAAAAGATAACAGCAGAGGATTTACAAGTATTGAATAAAGCTGTAATTCAGGATATACAATTTTTATGGGCAAAATAAGTAAAAATAAATCCAAACCTAGAATTCCATTGCAAAGCTCCAAAACACCAAAGTGAAGATCTAAAAGTATCCAGAGAGAAAATTCAGGCCACTACAAAGGAACAATAATTAGATTATCTATAGATTTCTCAACAGCATCCGTAGAAAAAGAAGACAAAAGAATAATACCTTTGAAGTCCTGAAAGTAAACAGTTGTCAACCTTTAATTCTATACAAATCTAGACCATTACTCATGAGTCAGACTGAAATAAAGACCATATCAAGCAAACTCAGTCACAGAGTTTTCACTAACAGCCACTTGCTCAAAAATTCAATAAAGAATGAACTTTACAAAGAAGTATTCTTGACCCAAATAAATGACTAAAACACACAAAGCAATGATAATCAAATAAGATTGTTTACCGAATAAAATTGTTTAAAGTATGGTGAATCTAGATAGTCATTAACTATAAAATCAACAATGATGATAACTGATAACTATAAATCCAGGCAAATCTTAAATAGTGAACAATAAACATGTACAAAAGAGAAAAAACAAAGACATTCTAAGCTTCTTCTGTTGTTCAGGAGAACACAAGAAGACTTTAGAAGAACACAGTCAAGAGTTTGTTAAGCCAACCATGCAGGTTAAAATGTTAAGGCTGATCTTTGAAAGATGAAAGCACAAGGCATGAATTTCAAATGGTAAATGAAGAAAATGAATAAAAATAATAATCAACATAAGGCAGTAAGAATAGAAAAAAGCAGAGAGAAAGCAGAATAAAAAAATAAGATGGAAGAAATAAAACTATCTTATTAATCACAATAAATGTATGTGAGTTATGCCACATTGTTTGTGTGCCTTAAAAATAGTTTTAATCTAGAAAATTAAATTACAGAAGGAATAGAAGTGAAAAGACAGATGAACACATTACATTAAAAAATCCATAGCACATTGTTTATATCAACAGATAATTCATAAAAAGGCAAGGCAAAGATATATAAAGATATGAATAAGTGCTCAGCCTTGTTGGTCTTCAGGGAATTGAAAGTTGAAACAATAATGGTATCCTGTTTAACAACTATCAGATTGGTAAAGCCTTAAAATTCTGACTATTATCAACTGCTGTGGACCAATAACAACTTCTTACATAATTGGTAGAAGTACAAACTGGTACAATCACTTTACAAAGTTTGGTAAAATCTAATAAAGTTAAAAATATTCATACCTTCAAGCTAGCAACATTACTTATAGGTGTATGTCTCAGAGAAACTGTTAAACAAGTATACATATATGTATATTCAGAAATATTTATGATAGCCCCAATTTGTAATGATTAAAAAAGTAAAACTATAAGCGGCAAGTGTACAGTACCAGCAGCATGCAATGACATATTAAGGTTTGTTGGAATACTATGCAACTGGTAACATGAATGAATTACAACTACATGCATAAAGACAAATTTCAGAAACAACACTGGGCCAAAGTCAAGCTTCAGCAGAATATGTACAATATGATATTATTTATACAAAGCTTAAAACTTGTAAAACAACACTACGTGTTTTTACAGAATCCTGAAGGGATACAACAAAAGGGATAAATGCAAAGTTTGAGAAGCAAGAGGAAATGTGGTCAAGGAGAACACAGTAGACTAAAATTGAATGTGTTATGTTTTATTTCTTTTTTTAAAAAAAAATGTGAAACAAACATACAAAATGTTAAAATTAAACAAAGTAGCTGGAGTGCCCATGAATTTTATTGTATCAGTCTACTTTTCTTTATGGTTGAAATATCTCATAATTTTAAAAAATACACACAACAACTCAGATATAGTCTGCTTATTAATGAGCTAGGTCCCAACAACCCCTCCTAAGAAAAAGAAAATGAGGAGAAGGAGGAGAAGGGAGAAGGAAGAAGAGGAGAAGGAGACAAGGGAGGAGCAAAACAAGTTTAACGGCATGTCCAAGACCATATGCCTAATAGGTTACTGAGTTGATACACCAATCCAAGCAGTTTGGCTCTAAAACCCCTTCTTTGAGCCAGGTGGGGTGGCTCATGCCTGTAATCCCAGCACTTTGGGAGGCCGAAGTGGATGGATCACTTGAGGTCAGGAGTTCAAAACTAGCCTGGGCAACCTGGCAAAATCCTGTCTCTGCTAAAAATACAAAAGTTAGCCAGGTGTGGTGGCACATGCCTGTAATTGTACCTACTCAGGAGGCTGAGACACAAGAACCATTTGAACTTGGGAGGCAGAGGTTGCAGTGAGCTGAGATTGTGCCACTGTACTCCAGCTTGAGCAACAAAGACAGACCTTGTCTCCAAAGAAATCAAAAAACAAACAAAAAATAAAATAAAATAAAAACAGAGAAGCATTCCTTTCCTACTCTGCCAAACTGTCGAGGCCAATCTGAATGAGTGGAGTTTTTTAGTTTGAACAGTCTTTAGTTTGGAAATACTGACCCTAGTCCTGGCCCTTCATCACTTTGTGAATGTACCTTGATTCATCTCAAACCTTCTTTCTTTCCACCAAGTTTCACTCATTTTTCACCCTTCCTTATCCCAGAAATCAGAAGCAGGCATCATGACATTGCAAAAGAATCACAACAAATAATACTATGAATTTTAATGAATAAAGGCAGATGGGACCATTCTCAGAGTACCACCTTCTTAATAGTTTGCATCTGAAAATTTGCACTGTTTTCACTGTGGAAATAATCTAATAACACCTTCAACTGATGACTCAATAAATTAATAAGTATTTGCCAAGTGCTTTCTCAGAGCCTATGCTTGTGCTCATAGTTACATGCTCTGGGAATAGGAAGAAATTATTAATCAGTGATGCTGATAAGACTGAATGGGAAAACATTGCACATGATGAAAAATTCTTAAGGAGGGAAAACAAAGTCCTAAGGCTTTAAATGTATAAAGAAAAGAAGAGTTTGAACTTGAAAAGAATGCAAACTGTATATAAACTAAGATATACTCATCTTAGGAAAAATTATTCCAAAACACAAATATTCACCAGAAATGAAAAATAGGTTGCAAGGGATTAGGGAGTGACCGATAAGAATGAAGGTTGGTGATATATATGAATAAGAAATGAAATTTCAATATGATATTCTAACAAAAAGGGCCATTGCTTTTTTGTCGCTGTTTTGATTACATAAGAAAAGGGACTGTGTCCAGGAAAAAGCAAATGTCATTTATCTTTTAAAAACTGATTAAACTGTACCAGAATGCACACTGAATTGGTGACAACTTGGGAACTATTAATAAATAAAAGAAAGAAAATTGTTCCGCATCAGACAATCCAAATAGCTAATGGGAAGGCATCTCGGAGTCAACTAACACTTATTCAGTGCCCACCATGGGTCAAAGGTGCTGGGTCAAAGGTACAAAGAGCCTCCGATCTAGTTTGGTTTCACTCTTGACTGGAATCAAATGAAAGAGTACGTATTAACTTTACTATTTTTACCTCTTGACGGGAGTAAAAAGCTTCCCAAGAAGCGCAAGTCACATACATGTTTTCCTAATTTGCTTTTAATCTCAGGAGTTTACAGGTTGGCTAACTCTAATGCACAAGCCACATCTGTAATAGCAGCCTTCATCTCCACTGCCGTTGTCAAGAGAGCTCGGAAATATAAAGTGAGTGATTAGGAAGACAGCCCCTTTACTGTTAGAATCAACAGTATGGTATGTTTGGAAGGCTGCCTAACAGCTCTTCCCCCAGTCTCTCTGCTGTTGTTAGAATTTGCTCTTTCAAATCAAACTGCTCCTCCGCCAGGCCCTGCCTCTTCTCCCTGAATGCAATAGGGAAAGGTAAAAAAGTTTCAATATGCCTCTAACCAATAGCACAGTGCCATTTATGGTGGAAATTTTCCTCTCAGCCTCTACCGAAGTACAACATGGGATATTAGCCATTACTATTCTCAATCTAAGACAATAAAAGAAGCTACCCATCAGAGTCTAATGAAGTCTCCGTGTGAACTAGGGGATAGTGGCACATCAGGGAATGAAAACACAAAACGAAACCTTGCACAGATACAAGATGGAGAGGTGGCTCTGTGTAGGAAAAACTGGGAAAGGCAGTCTAGAGATCAGCATGGATCTCAGTTTAACCAGAAAATAACCATGTGGCACTTGAGTTTCCACAGCTTTAAAAGACTAGTTCAGTTCGAAGCTTAACAATCAACAAGAGTTTTCATGGCCAATACTTACATACCAGGCCCTGTGCTAAGTGCCTTGCAGACATTAACTCACTTCATTGTTCAACCACAACCCAATTATCATCATCTTCATTTTACAGATAGGGAAATACAGCAGAGAGAGATTAACTAGTGGAGGGTCACAGGGCTAGTGATCCTGCAGAAGTAAGATTTGAAGCCAGTCTGATTAAAGAAGTTATCCACAGTTACATTATGCTGCCTGGGGCACTTGGGAGTACAGCATGGGGGCCAAAAATAAAAGCCACAAAGATGAAGGAAAGATGTTTTTAAGGCTGGGCTTGGTGGCTCATGCCTGTAATCCCAGCACTTTGGGAGGCCGAGGCGGGCAGATCACCTGAGGTCAGGAGTTTGAGACCAGCCTGGCCAACATGGTGAAACCCCATCTCTACAAAAATACAAAATTAGCCAGGCATGGTGGCGCACACCTGTAATCCCAGCAACTCAGGAGGCTGAGGCAGGAGAATCACTTAAACCTGGGAGGCGGAGGTTGCAGTGAGCCAAGATAGCACCATTGCACTACAGCCTAGGCAAAAAGAGCAAAATTCCATCTCTTTCTTTTTTTTTTTTCTTTTCTTTTCTTTGTTTTTGGGAGTGGAGTTTCACTCTTGTTGCCCAGGCTGGAATGCAGTGGCGCGATCTCGGCTCACCACAACCTCCGCCTCCTGGGTTCAAGCAATTCTCCCGCCTCAGCCTCCCGTGAAACTCCACCTCAAAAAATAAAAATAAATTAAAAAATAAAAAATAAAAAATGCCTTTAAAATGAGAGTTATGAGGTTAACTTAAACAAGTTGGTTTATTTATGCCAGAAAAAAACAAAAAAAAAATGGAGTATCTCCCTGGAGGAGACAGAGAAGAAAGAAGGGTATATTTTCATTCATTTGAAACCCTTGCATTCCAGAAATTTGCTTGAAATGGACACATGGATTTTAACACAATTGCTTGGGCAGTTCAAATGAGTTATTCCAATTAAAGTATTAACAATTCAAGATAGGGTTGCACTTGTTTGCCTATGTTTCATAATTGTAAAAAATGATGATAAAATCCATTATCCTAGAGTGCTTTATGTTTCATAGGCAACAACAGCACGTTTGGCAGTGGGATGGAGAGGGAATGTATGTTGCATAAATAAATGTATAATGCCAAGAAAAAAGAGTAGAAACACTTCTTGATTTTACGTGATTTTTGTCAGTCTTTTTTTTTTTTTTTTATGTCTACCCACTTTCCAGCCTGTATCAGAATTTCAACAGACAACTAAGTCTGCTCATCATGTATCAGACACTATGTGAGGTGCTGGGGGCACGTGGTTCCTCCCCAAAAGAGACCACGACTTTGTGGTACAGGGATGATAAGTACTGAAATAAGCAAAATAGGCCGGGCGCGGTGGCTCACGCCTGTAATCCCAGCACTTTGGGAGGCCGAGATGGGCGGATCACGAGGTCAGGAGATCAAGACCATCCTGGCTTACATGGTGAAACCCCGTCTCTACTAAAAAATACAAAAAAACTAGCCGGGCGCGGTGGCGGGCGCCTGTAGTCCCAGCTACTCAGGAGGCTGAGGCAGGAGAATGGCGTAAACCCGGGAGGCGGAGCTTGCAGTGAGCTGAGATCCAGCCACTGCACTCCATCCCAGGCGGCAGAGCGAGACTCCGTCTCAAAAAAAAAAATAAAATAAAATAAATAAGCAAAATATAAGGTAGAAATAATAAACTCAAAAAAGTAGGGGAAATTGGCCATGGAAATTCAAAGGGCAGAAAGATTATATCTGATGGGAGAACTTCTGAAGAGGTTCCTGAGATTGGATTGGAGCTTAGGTAGAATTTTGACAGGGAAAAGGCATTCCAGGAAAGAGAATCATCATGAATGAAGGCACAATAGTGGGGAAAGACGGTGTATATGTGAGAAACATCAAGAGGCATAATTATGGTAGAAGTGACCAATACAGTTGAAAAAGCAAGTTGAAGCCATATTGTAGAAGATCTTAAAGTTTTAAGTTCTGACAAAGATAGCTATCAAGGTTCCCATGCAGAGGAGTGGCAAGGTCAGAGACAATATACTGTAGAAAAATCACTATGCTAGTAGTAGGATGGAGGGTGGATTGAGTAAAAAAGAGACCTGCAGGAGACAGTTGTGAGTTTTCACAGCAAAGCTATATGCTCGGCCTAGCCAACTACCACTTCAAAGACCTGCCTTTGTCCAAGGAAGAGATAAGGCAAGAGAACATAAATGAATTCATGGGCTTACCTTTGCAGGAGAAAGCCAAGTTCATATGAAGTAGTGGGTGAAGATGGCTGCTATATAGCGAGTCTGTGAAGGGAGTCTGTCATCTGTCCTTAAAATTAATAGCTTCCTCTTCACCCTGTGCTCATACTTTCAAGCTCAGATCATCTCTTCAAATTCTGTTTCTGACCCTCATTTCAGTTTTGCTATTTCTGAGTTTGCCCCTCAGTTAGTTTTTAATCTTTGTCTAGTCCTTGCAAATCAATAGTACGGCTGACCGAACTCCTAGACTCTTCATTCCAATGTAGTCCTGGGATGGTGCCTTCACTGTACACTCTGAAACAAAGGGCCATTCCAGCCCCCACCCTTATCCAGGCCTAACACCCCTGGGGACTGGAACCCCGGGACCCCACTTATCAGAAAAGATTGGTAGACCCTGTTATCTTGGAGGAGAAGCACTTTGCAAGTCTCTGAACCTCACAGGCTTTATGGAAAAAAATTAAAATCATCTTAGTGATAGTAGCCAGAATCATTAACTCATAAAATTTTAGAACAGAAAGGATCTTTGGAGATCATCTAATCTCATCTTCTTTGTCTTATCCAGAAATATATATATATAATTATATATGTTAATAAAATATACATTTATATATTATAATGTATTGTTACTATATATTTATATATGTTAAGTAGGTTATTCAAAATCATACAAGTGGCAACCAGACTAGTATCTCTTGACTCTCAATCCAATAAATGTTTGTCAGCAGTTAGAATGTATAAAATGTTATCAATCTAAATTACAGATGCAATCAAGACCACAGTGACTACATAATTTTTATCCACATCCTAAAGCACTTTAGTATATCACCCTGCATTGCTCATTAATAGTTTTCCTCAATCATCTTGGCTTTCCAAATGGATTGAATTGTTGGAGATCAGGGACTAGATTGTCTTCTTGCATCTCCAGCTGCCCAGCACGTTTCTTTTTCTTTTTTTTTTTTTTCATCTTTTTACTTTGTGTTGGTAATTTTGATATATTAATATTATACTCTTAATGAAGTAAATGAGAACTAATATTATCATCTACCACCAGCACCAGCAATTAAGGAAACCTGCCGTTTCTCATCTGTAGATGAGAAAACCAGCTGTTGAATCATTTCCAAGCAACAATAACTAATGCTTTGCTGAATTGAGCAAGGTGTCTCTTCTGCCTCTTTCCGCCTTTCCCCATTCTTTTTTTTTTTTTTTTTTAAGATGGAGTTTCACTCTTGTTGCCCAGGCTGGAGTGCAATGGCACAATCTCGGCTCACTGCAACCTCTGCCTCCTCCTGGGTTCTAGCGATTCCCCTGCCTCAGTCTTCCGAGTAGCTGGGATTACAGGTACCCACCACCACGCCTGGCTAATTTTGCATTTTCAGTAGAGACGGAGTTTCTCCATGTTGGTCAGGCTGGTCTCGAACTGTCCACCTCAGGTGATCTGCCCGCCTTGGCTTCCCAAAGTGCTGGGTTTACAGGCGTGAGCCACCTTGCCCAGCCCCATTATCTGTAACAAAACTGCAAGTATAAAGGGAGTTCTCAATCTAGAATCTGGCACTTTGGACAAAGTAGAAGTCACTTCCCCTGTAACACTCACAGAATTAATAACCTTAGTGTGGTTTCCCCAAATTTAGGGAGAACTCATGGCAGAATTGTTGAATTTTGTAAAATCTATCACATGAAAAGATTGATGAGTAGTGGTCTGAACATTTTCCTCCACTTCTAAACCAATATATACTTGGAAATCCAGTAGCCAAAAAAAAGAGTAATTTTTACAGAAATGTTAGAAGAGATTATTAATAAATATTAGCACCAATCATATTTACTATTACTATTATATTCCATTTTCCTACAAATTGCTCTGGACGGTTTCGTGGTTAAATAGAAAAAACAAATAAATGAACAAAAACATCCGAGCACCTCTGGCATTTGAAAGTAGAATTTGCTAGGGTATAAAACCAGTGAGTTATTTGTCATGCAGCTTAATTCTGTCATAAAATGCTAATCAGCCTTTCTGTCACTTTGCTCTTGCACCATATCTTTTTATGAGAACATTAACATGGTTATTACAGAGCAGAGACTCTTACGGCTACAAATATACTTACCATTTATGTATATTTTTGTTCACAAAAAAAAGATGCCACCAAGAGTCCCAGACCCCTAGTTAACCATAATCCTAGTTTCTAGCATGAGGAGCTTGAGCCTGCTCTGCCATCTGGATGGTGGCATCAGGTGGCCAGGCCCAGGGTCAGCTTCCTTTTGCTCAGGTCTTTGTGCCAAACTATGAGCCTTTCTTCCCATCTTAGTACAGGGCAACTGGGACTTCCTTTATAGAGTGGTTAAAAAAAAATTAAACAAAAAAGCTATATTTTAGGTGGCTCTGTTTTAACAGTTTCTGCAATAGAAATATAGACCCTGGAAGCTCATTTCCTAAGGGGTTTTTCAAAAATTGAACCAGTATGTATACCAAAAATCCTCCTCTGACAAACATGCAAGCAACATTCCAAGGCAACTCACTGGTGAGTAGCTGTAGGACTGGGTAATTCTCTCCAATACTGGGCCTTTACTAGGGCCGTCAGGCATCTTATGTCTCAGTGACTTGCCCTGTAGAGCCCAGGAACATGTCCTGCAAAGACATGTTGTATCACATATGGGCTTTGAACTCAGGAAGTTCTGAATCTGAATCTTGGCTCCATCACTTACTTTGTCTGTGACTCTTGTAAAATTATTTGTCTTTTCTGAGCCTCTGGATTTTTTTGTTGTTGTGAAGTTGTTGCAAAGATTAGAAATAATGCATAAAAACCCTTGGTACAAAGTAATGGTAACTATTATTAATATCTTTATAGCTACTATTATTATTGTTGACTTTTGATCAAAACCAAGTTTGGTGTTCAGTTGCATTAACTGTATTTCAGTAAAACTCCTTCTGTTCTTCATCTAAATTTCTGAGTTCTCTGTCTACATTTTAACGCTACTATTTTGCATGTTTCAATTTGGGCTGCCTCAAGTTTCCCTTGAAAGTAAAGTATACATTATAAGTAAATATTTTCATTGTCTTGTCCAAAAAAGCAAAGCAAAGAGGGTCTCCGATGTTCCTGATGGTTTAATCTCTGCTTCTCTATCCTAACCAAAAAGTGTCAAGGAAATCAGTCTTCTGAGCCCTGTCTCCTTCTCCCAGTTAGTCACCAGTCTAGAAATCTGTATCTAAAACCTGCTTTGCATAACACTCAGACATTTGAATCAGTTATTCTCATGTTTATTTATTAAACATAATAGCTCTAAACTTGGATGAAAATGGGCAGAATGAAGCATGATTCATCAGTCATTCTCATGTTTAGTGACCTGCAAGCAAACTCTTCAGATGATTAAAAACAATTTTCACTTTCTATCTGTGTATCTTTGGGATTATACAGGCCTATCTCGAAGTATAATAATAAGGATGATGATGATAATGATGCTGATAAGCCAATTAACATATCAGGAATTTCCAGAGTTGCCAAGCTGATTGGATCAAGGGTCCACAGCAAACAGGCCTGCCACTTTTGTAACCCTTCTCCTTTGCTGCCACCTGGCCCCTCATGGAGGCAGCGTAAGAGCATCCTAGTGGGGAAAGCTTGCAATGGAGCTGGAGACACTCTGAGCTTCTCCTTGCAGGTGCCCGTCTCTCCTGCCAGTGGCTGTGAGATGTCCAGGCAATCAGAAGTCAATTGTCATCAAGAAGAAAATTCCTGTCAAGAACCACTTAAATTGTGTCATTCAGGAGGAAAAATCAATACCAACAATCTCACAGACATTACTGATTGGAGGAGTCTCCCCATCCCCTCTTCAGTCACACTAAGTAGCTATGTGGCTGCACTTACACAGGTAGTAAAAGAAATAGGAAAGTGCAGTTCCAACACTGAGCAAGCAACAGCCTCACCCTGAAGCCTAGTCCATCACTCACTCTCTGACATTCTATCCAGTCAGGAAGAACAAGGAAGGAAAATTTCAGCATGTAAGTTTGAATGAATTTTGTAATTTCTTTTTTATGTATGTAAATTATTTTCTATTCTCTATTTACTATCTCACTCTCCAAATGCAAACTGAGTTATCCTTTCTTTTTTCTGCTTTTGTTTATTCATGAACACTCTTTAATGGCTCACAAAAGGTGATGCCTTGCAGACTGGAGCTGGCATTCTGTCCTGGTTCTGACCTGTGCTCAGTAGAGACTGATTAGCATCAGTAATAAAAATAGGACAGGGTTGCAGGCTGCTCAGCACAGGCAGATGAATAAGTATCCAAGTAAGCAGACCTGATCTTGGGGGAAGAGCTATTGTGTGTTACTGCATATTCTGACCTTGTAAGGAACTACTTCCTTTGTAGATCAATGTCAGCAAAATTTGCCTCCTCCAAGAATTACCCAACAGTTTTATGGATATGAGAGAAAAGGTGCTGTGGAAGGTTGAGTTTTTGTTTTTGTTTTTTGGTAATGGTTATTTTGTTTTTTTAAACCTTTTGGTAGCATATCTACTGTCTGTAAATTACCTCTGAGAAAACTCCAAATACATAATATATTTAATACCTTCCTTTAGATATGGCGAAAACACAGTCTGGAATGGATGGCCATTCTAATCAATCCTGGTAGCTCTGAACTTGAATGAAAATGGACTGACTAAAGTAGGATTCAATTAAAAATATATATATATTTCCTGGTGTGAAAAAGAAGTGCTTAAGAGTTTGGCTCAGTTCTTAATGAACTCACTGTCAATCAACACAACAATACCAAATAAAAAATAATTTGGTACAGATGTTCAAGGAAAAAATTAATTGCTGAAATTTTGAGAACCAGTATTAGCAAAGTTGCTAAAAAACATCTGAAGTCACTGCGTCCTCCAGCTGATGACATGACGCTACCCTAAGGTGGAAGATAGTAGAGGGCGGGGCAACCAAGTATTAGTAACCACAGAAGTTACAGAGAACAGGACACCAAGAATCAAAAGATATTGCATCCAAAATATGATCTGTGTAAGAGACTTCAGAAATCATCAAATCCAAATTCATTGTCTTGCAGAAGAGAAAACAGGGGTTCCAAGAGGCTCTGACCTGAGAATACTCAAATTTGTAGTAGAAATGTAACTATTAATATAACTCAGGTAGCATGACCCCTAATCCAGGGTCTTCTCACTTTGTCACCCTCACCATGGAGTATTAGAGGGGAGGAACAGGCAGGAGGAGAGTGTAGACAATGGTTCCTGAAGCCCCCAGAGACTAAGATCCACAATTCAATTCCTGTGCTGCATAGACAATCAATCTCTTCATTCACAAGAGGAAATAGTGTCACCTATTTGAAAGGAAGACAATGTAAAGGCTGCAAGTCAAAACAAGAAACCATAGTAATGAACATCGCAACAAAACAGACCCTAGAAACTGAACCTGCAGCATCACTCTTTGCAGAACCTGCTTTTATATTTCCTCAAGGAAATATTTACAAATGGTATTTTCTTTACTGCATATCTTTATTAGGTTAGTTGATTGTTATTTTAATGTTTTTATTTATAATACAGTTCTTGAATTTATTAGTTCCATTGTTTTTCTGTTTATGACTTTCCTAATTTTTCTTTTCTTTTTTTTTTTTTTTCTGAGATAGGGTCTTACTCTATCACCCAGGCTGGAGTGCAATGGCACAATCACAGCCCACGGCAGCTCCCGGGTTCAAGCAATCCTTCCACCTCAGCATCCTGAGCAGTTGGGAGTACAGGTGCACACCACCATGCCCTGCCAATTTTTTCTTTTGTATTTTTTCTAGAGACAGTATTTCACTATGTTGCTTAGGTTGGTCTCAAACCCCTGGGCCCATGCAATCCTCCCGCTTAGGACTTTCTTCATTTCTGAATTTATTTTTATTAGCTCTTTTCTTCTATTTTACTTAGGAGTTTTTAGTATTTTCAGTTTTTCTACTTTCATAGAGAGCATTATTATAAATATTTAAGATCACTTTTTTTTAATTTGGTGAGCTTAGCTTTAATTATATTCCTCATATTCTGATACACAATTTATTATGTTAATTTTCTGGATATTCTCCACTTTCAGTTTTGAGTTCATTTTTAACCTAAAAAGTGTTTAAGAAAGAGGTTTGAGTTTACTAATGGCAGAAATCTTTGTTTTCTAGTTTGTTAATTAATCTTTACTGTTATTGTGTTGGAT
The DNA here is from genome assembly GCF_009764315.1 of Trachypithecus francoisi. NCBI lineage: Eukaryota > Metazoa > Chordata > Mammalia > Primates > Cercopithecidae > Trachypithecus > Trachypithecus francoisi. The sequence continues at coordinate 70,252,860 of NW_022681453.1, read as the reverse complement.
TCTGAGAATGTTTTCTATGGTTTTAAAAAATTTTAGAATGTCTCTTTAGGGCCTAATATAATTCTACTTTTGTAAATGTTTCACAGCACTTGTTAAGAAGATTGTTTCTCTGTTTTCAGAGTATGGTGCACTGTAGATTGATGTAGCTGTATCAGTTACAGCTACATTGTTAATTATGTTTTCTAGGTCTTCTGCATCTTTACTTACTCATTTGTCCACTTAATTTGCTGACGCGCTGAGGAAAAAGTTATTTAAAGTCTACTTGTACTAATATGTTTCAGTCTACTTCCCATTGATAGTTTTTGCTCTATTTGTTTTGATGCCATGTTATTTGATTGAATGAGTATTAAGTCTTTATTAAGAATAGTACCTTCATGATTTTAATATGTCCTGCAACACCAATCAGGGGAGTTCAGGGCTGTTTGCATATAAATAAGAGAAGAAGGACAATAGTTGGGAAATTGAGTGACATTAGAGAACTGAGCTTCACTTGTGCTGCCTCCTTTATAAAGCTTTCCCCACACTACCTAACCAAAGTCTCTTTCCCTTCCACCAAAACTTCCAAGCATTTGAAGAGCATCCCTTTCAAGGCTCTTAAAAACCCCTGCCTTATGATAATTTAAGAGCAAGTTTTAAAACTTGCTGTAGAGCTGGACACTCCTTTATCTTTATGGTCCTTGCAGCACTTAGCACATTTCATTGCTTTGAATCTAGCAGATGCTTAATAAATAGGTGATGAACTGAATTGATTCATCAAAATGAATTCATCAAAATGAACCAGTAATACTTTCTGTGACTTTCTAAAATATGCTTCCTCTATGGGGGTCCTACAGAGAAACAGAACCAAAGGAATATAGATATGAATTATAATATATGTTACATTGATTGATAGAGAGAAATTTGCTATAAGGAATTGACTCACACAATTATGGAGGCTAGGAAGTCCCCAGCTCTGCAGTTAGTAAGCTGAAGACCCAGGAGAACCAATGATATAATTTCAGGCTGAGTCCAAAAGCCTGAGAACTAGAGGAGCTGATGGTAGACGTTCCAGGCCACATCAGAGTCTAAAGGCAAGACAAAACCCATGTCCCAACTCAAAGACAGGCAGAGAGAGCAAATTCTTCCTCATTCAGACTTTTGTTATATTCTGGCCTTCAACAGATTGGGTGAGGCCCACCTACATGGGGTGGGGGAAATGTACTTTACTCAGTCTAGTGACTCAAATGTTAATCTCATCCAGAAACACCCTCACAGGCACATCCAGAGTAATGTTTAACCAAATAGCTCAGCACTCCGCAGCCTGGTCAGATGGACACACAAAATTAACGTCACACTCCCTAATGAAACAGATGAAGACCTAGGTTGATATTTTGTCTATAATGACACTAGACACTGGGTCTACTTCCCAAATGATCCCCTTTACATTATGCTTTATTTTCAAACACAGGAAAGAAGGGAAACAACCACATGGGTCCAGGATCATTTTTTACCTGGAATGTAAAGGTTTGAAGAACTTACCTATGTGGCATGTATATCACTATGGTAGACAGAGAGAGATGAAACATAATTTACAAAGTGACAGAAAATTGGTGTTTACATGGGAAGTGGGAAAAAGCTCAACAGCAAATTTCTGCCTTGGTCAGTGGCAGAAATCTCTCACAAATCTCTCAGACAAATAGTCCAAGAGATGAGCCATCTCTCAGAAAGAATGCACTTGTAGTGAAAGATTAGAAATGTTCAGTAGGAAAGGGCTTTAGAGAAATGGAAAAATAGTTTTTCATGCAGTTCTCAGCAGAAAGAGCTCTTTTGTTTTCCGCCTTAAAACTATACAAAGAAATTTAAGTTTAAAAATTAAAAAACACTACCTTCAAGACAGCTCCTTTATTATAAAAATGATCTTTTTATTTCTAGGAGGAGTTGCATAAAAAGTAGCCATAATTTCTAATGTACTGCATTACAGAAAGTGGTATATAATCAGCTGGTAACAACAGCATAACGATGGAAGGAATATGAGCTGCATTGGGCTTGAGCTTTGAGTATACAAGGGACTGGCCTTTGAGTAGTAACATAAGGAGCAAGAGATTTCTCCAGGGAGCACAACCAATTTTGCTACCAATAACTGCCCAATTTGGCATGGACCAACAGTTTTTACCTCTGGCCAAGGAAGAATAACTTGAAGGTAAAAAAGAAGAGGATGCACAGCAGGAAAGAAAATGAGTAGCCATTCTTAGCTTCAGTGTCCACTAGAAAGAGGGATTAGTAATTAACACTAAAACTCATCCAGTATCTATACTGATAAGTATTTTTAATCTGTGGTTAACTAAAGTTAATTGTAAGCATTAAACTATAAGTATTTAGAACAATGCCTTGTGTATAACAGCAACTTAATATTTGTTGAACACATAAACTAAAAGGAGCTTTTTTGAAAGTATTGTGCTCTCATTTTATCCTTCCAATGACTTTATGGTGTCCTGAGTCCATATTGTTAAGAAGAGATGCCCAACCTGCATTCCCAGTCTCTATTCTGCTGTACCCATAAGGTAGCTCCAATGAGCACTTCTTACACTTAGGAGGAGAAAAAGATATGTTATGATCCTAGTCTCTACCCCTAATCTGGGGTAAAGCTGAAATAATAACCCAGGGAGTCATGAAATAAATAAGTAAACAATGATAGAGAGTTATAGCAAAGGAGGAAATAAAGGATTGAATGTAAACACTTTTTAAATCAAATCCCAGTGCTACAGTAGCATGTAGCTGAGTGATTTTCTTTCCCATAATTTAACCCTTCAACTGTGTTGGGTCATCCTATTGTAAAGCTGTTCTCTATGACTCAAAATGGCTCTGCCTCCAGACTGAAACTGACTAAAGTACCTCTGATTTTGCAGATTCAAAACAAAACATCAGGGTGGACACAAGATTCACATAGACAAGCGGCCAGTTTTCTTCATTTCTGTTCAAAATTTACATGGGGGAATGATGGTAGACAGTAGAACATAGATAATCAATACATAATAGATTCATTTGTTTAATCAACAAATACTTACTGAGCACTGATACACGTGTGCCAGGCACTGGCTAGTTACTAAGACAGGGATGAACAGGCCACACACTGTCCTGTCCTCCTAGAGCTTATGGTCTAGCAGGGGAGACAGATATTAAACCAAGAATCCTGTAATTCTGCAAGAATTTTCATGAAAGAAAAGTACAGTGTGAAATAAATACAAGAATAAAAGTGTAAAATATGATAAAGCAAACCCATCTCACACAAGGAAATAAAAGCATTTGAAGCCAAACAAAAGAAAATGTAGTTTCTCAGTTTAACATCAAACTTGCAAAAATAATTCAAAAACATTATTAGGAAGCTTTTGAATGTGTTCCTTCTAAATTATAAACACTAAAGAAAAGCCACTGAATGAAAAATATATTAATAGCATAACTACCGATAATAGGAAATTGGGAAAACTCTGATTATAACTATCAACATCGCATTTTGCAACTGCCTCTAGAAAGTCTTGGTGTATGATCTCTCAGGCCACTTGTTACTATTGATCTTGGGCCATTTACAAAATATCTTGGATTCTTGCCACAGCGATGTATGGATAAAGAAAAACATTCCATATTTTCTCTGACCTCAACATGGAATTCTTGCTCTTTGGCTGAAGTTTATTCACTTTACTACTATAAGTTCTACAAACATATAGTATTTTCAAATATTATGAAAGACAAAACTTTCACTAAAATGGAGGAAGGGATTGAAGAGACATCAGAAGACGCTCTAAGAAAAGTATTGCTATAAATCTAACACGAGAAAACGCAGGCAATTCATCATGATTTTTAAAAGTACAGGTGGTTGGCGGACTTCCCAGCCCCACTCCTGTTGGGATGTCGGGACTGTATCAGGAACCCCGCCCGAGAGCCCCACCGGGGGACTCAGTCGGCCTTCTTTGCCGGAGGCTGACAGACCTCTCCCCTACACCTTAGGTGACCAAAATAAATTTGCAGTTTTGCTCCTAGCCTTGCCTACTCGCTGGTTCTTTTGTGCTCGCTCTGGTGGTCTTAGAAAAACAAATCAGTTGGTGCCGAAGACCCGGGAGGAGACCCCTCCTCCTGCTCCCACGCCGCAGACGGACCAGGACCTGAGACCCACTTCCCTCACTCTCACGGCCTCTCTGGGGTAAGTGCCCTTGTCTCCTCTTTACCTCCCTCGGCCAAAAATCCTGCGCAGGTCCAAGGCCCACTTTTGAGCCACCAAGTGGCTCAGGAGACCCGTTCAGGACGGAGACGTCCGCCTGAAGGTAATCTCCACTTTGGCTCCATGAGCCTCCAGTCTGTCTCTGCTGGTTTCAAAGGACGCTTTGAAGCCAGGCAGAGATCCATTTCCATTTCCATTGTGTCCATTGTGTAAGTAAAGAGGAAACAAATGGGAAACCCTCAGTCCAAATTTCCAAAGAGCACCCCCTTAGGGTGCCTCCTAGCTAATTTAAAAATCTTACAGCTCGAACAAGACCTTAAGGAGGAAGCGGTTAATTTTCCTTTCCACTGTGGCGTGATCTACCTTAGCAATTTCTGCCAGCGGCTAGGCAGGTGGTCTGAAATTAATTACATACAAGGCTTTTGGGCCTTACGCTCTCGTCCCGATCTGCCCTATACTCCTCTTTCTCTCCCCGCTCTCTCCACTCCCTCCCTTCCTGCCCAGACTCCTCCTTCCTCCTCCTTATCTACTAGTAATCCACTCGGTCCCGTGCCTCCTTTGGGGCCCCCAACTGGCTGTCTTGAGTCCCCTATCTCTGCCCACACCCTCCTACAGTGTTAGCACCTTTGCGAGAGGTGGCTGGGGCGGAGGGGGTAGTCAGAGAACATGTCCCTTTTTCATTGGCCAATCTTTCCAAAATTGAGAAGCATTTAGGTGATTTCTCAGCTAATCCTACCATATACATAAAGGAATTTAGATACCTTTGTCAGGCCTATGACTTAACTTGGCATGACCTCCAGGTTATCATAACCTCTACCCTAAACTGACTGAGGTTCTAACCCAGTATACCCGGTTAGATCCGGCCTCCCCCACAGGGGCCACCATTTTGGCGTCTTATTTCATTTCTCAATCAGCTCCTGACATTCGTAAAAAACTTCAGAAAGTAGAGGATGGTCCTCAGGCACCAATATAAGACCTAGTTAAATTAGCCTTTAAGGTCTATAACTCCTGAGAGGAGACGGCTGAGACAGGCTCACCTCAAACAGAAAGCACAGCTCCTAGCAGCGGCTTTACAGCCCAGTCGTAACCCCAGGCCAGAGAGTACACACCCCACAGACTCCAAGGCTACAAAAGGAGCCTGCTATAAGTGCAGCAAGGCAGGACACTATGCCAACAGGTGTCCGCAAGGTCCCCGAGCCCCAACACAGCCTTGCTATAAGTGCAAGGCCTCAGGAAATTAGGCCAGCGAATGCCTCTCACGGCCTCTCTGGGGTAAGTGCCCTTGTCTCCTCTTTACCTCCCTCAGCCAAAAATCCTGCGCAGGTCCAAGGCCCACTTTTGAGCCACCAAGTGTCCTAACCCTCGTCCACCAGCAACCCCCTGCCCTGCTTGCCAGCAGGGAGGACACTGGAGGTCTGATTGCCCCACCCTGAGAACAGGTGCTGTGTCTCCACGTGACCCCCTTTCCCAGGATCCTGGGAGCTCCTTCCAGCTCCTACATCTGGACGACGACAACTGAAGGTGCCAAGACTTGGGGACCCCCATCACCCTCCCTGAGCGGCGGGTAACTCTCCTGGTAGCGGGTAAGACAATTAATTTTTTAATCAACAGCAAGGCTACCTATTCTGTTTTGCCGTCCTTCTCTGCACCTAGCCTTCCATCCAGTATCTCTGTAGTAGGAGTAAGCGGAAAGCCATCCACTCCACAAAAAACTCCACTCCTTAATTGCTGCCTGGCCAACAACTACTTTGTGCACTCGTTCCTCATTCCCAGCTAAAAAGGGCCCCTACTGAAAGCAATCAGTGGAAATCAGTTTGGCTTTCCCCCACTCGCCTCAAACTTACTAAATTTTCTTAACTATCTCATACTCCCCAACCTTGCCGGCACCTTCCTTCTGGGTTTTGCCCCTATTCCAACAAATGCTTCCATTCCTCATTCCTATACTAATACTGTGCCTTATTTTATTCTTCATCCATACGTCCAAATACCAACCATAGGCCCCGACCTTAACGCCCCTTAACAGCAGGAAGTAGCCAGACAGACCACGGCGCCCCTTTATCACTATTATCAAGAAAAGGTTGGACTGTTTGGATGAACGGAGGCAAGATGGTGCACTTCCGGGTTCTTCTTCACCAACTTTTCCCACGCGCGCGAAAATGCAGCCAGCAACCTGGAAGGTGCAGACCAACCGGGCATGCGCCAGGTGACGTCAATCCGAAGAGACTAAGATTTACCTGGTGGCACCTGCAGAACGCCCCCCGACACGCCCGTGCCCCGCCTATTGCCCTCCCACTCCCAGAAAAGCCGCTCCGGCCAGCGCCACGTGCGGACTTCCCAGCCCCACTCCTGTCGGGATGTTGGGACTGTATCAGGAACCCCGCCCGAGAGCCCCACCGGGGGACTCTGTCGGCCTTCTTTGCCGGAGGCCAACAGACCTCTCCCCCACACCTTAGGTGACCAAAATAAATTTGCAGTTTTGCTCCAAAAAAAAATAAATAAAAATTAAAAAAAGTACAGGTGGTTGATTGTTCAGGAAAGGACTAGGGTCCCCACTGTTGAGCAGGCAGCCACTGCAGTGAAGAACCAGGTAGCAAACAGAGTAGTATGGAGAAAACAGTATGTTACAGCTTGGGCTGTATCTCCTTAGTTGCTCCTGTGTCACCCATATTCAATCATTCTACCAACATGGAAAGCCAGATGCCACCAAGACATCATGCTTATGTTGGAGAAGTGAAGAATGCTACAATTCCCTTGCTCTCAAAACACATGTGATTTCATCAGGACAGTCTCAGAACAACTAATAAGAAAATATGACAGAATTAAACAAGAACTAGCCTGGGGTACAAGGAATGCCTATGGAGGCCCCACAGAGGTACAGCTCATTCTACATGGGAGGAACCAAGAAGGATGTAGGACTGGAGCACAAAAGGGTAAGAATAAAGGAAAAGGCATTATAGGTTGAGGGGTGAATATAATTGAAGGCCTAGAATGTGAAAGAGCAAGGCACATATTCATTATTTGTGGGACTAGAACATAGTATAAGGCAGGATTTGGTGGAAAATAAAATTAGAAAAGCCATTTAGGGGAGCCCAGTCCCTGAAGAGTCTAGAGCTTCTTCTATAGGAAATGAGAAGGTAATGGAAGGTTTAGGGGTAGGAAATAATATTGGCTAGGTGTGTAGTAGGCTATACAACCTAGGTTTGCATAAGTACACCCTATGGTTTTCACATAACGATGATATCACCTGATAACATTTCCCAGAATGTAGCCCCTTCATTGACACATGACTGTATTTGCAGAAATGTATACTGATTGAGCATCTCTAATCTTAAAATTTGAAATCCAGTACGCTCCAATGAGCATTTCCTCTGAGCGGCTCTCAAAATGTTTGGGATTATTGAGCATTATGGTTTGAAGACTTTCTGATTAGGGATGCTCAACTTGTAGTAACTTTCAAGGTACATACAGCAGAGAGGGTTCAGAAACAGATAGATACTGCAAGTGACTCTGAAAAACAATGTTAAAGCAGTTTGTCTATTCAAACTGTATACACACACACACATATAATTCCATAGGGGAGAAATGTAAAAATTTTACGTTAAAAACAATTTTGTCAGCTATAGTTAGAAATTTAAGGAATGTTAGAAGATTACTGAAGAGAAAGAAGGGAAAGACCTTTGATATAGCTGCTCAATCTAAATCAAGTAAACTTTTGTTTTAATTAAGGTACATTGTCATCGTCTAACTATGAGAGAGTTAGAAGGTCAAGTAATAAAGAAATTGCCCTTTGAAATGAATGACTGTTAAGAAAACATTTTATCACTTTGCTTTGATAAAGAAAAACTTCTAGAGCTCTGGCAGAAAATACTTATTTTCTTAACACCAAAAGTATTCCTAAACATAGGAAGGACAGCCCAGAAAGGCTTCACACTGGAAGTGAGATCAGTGATGCCACAAGACAACATCATGTTCTGATTAATACTGAACACCACAGAAGTATGCTGATGTATGTCTACATTCCACAGTTTCTTTAAAACTTGCTTCAAACCATAATCTTCATGTAGTAAAGAAGTAGGCAATCCATACTTGTCCACATCTAGACAGTTTTACAGCATTATATTTTGGTTTATAGAACAATGTCAAATACAAATGAACTATAAACATTAATCATTCTCAGCTAGTTGAGCTGGGAACTCTTGGTCCCAGGTTAGTGTTCCAAGGCCTTTCCATGACATGGTGGCAGCTGCTGGAAGGCCAGATACAATATATACTTCTATATAAAAATAACTAGCTTTTAGAACAATATTCTCAGTCTATCTGTGATGATGGGCCAGTCTTTTTAATTGTTTGCTTTGTTTTGTTGTTTAATGTTCAGCCCACTGCAGGCTAGTATATGGTGCCACTGCATATGAGCAGTAGGTAGCTTGCCCTCTATGCACCTCGCCATGGGCAGAACACAATATCTGAAACTTTCCATACCCTATTCAGTGAGATGAGGTCATTGATCATCTACTAGGATTTCATGGCTAGGTTAATTTGCTATAAAATGTCTAAACACTCTCAATTTCTCTACTCACCTTATCAGAGTGGAAACAGTTTTCTTACTGGCACTGGTCTACTGATGTCACTTTGGGAAGCACTGTATAGAAAATGGGCCTTGACAATCTGAATCACTTTCAGTGGCAATGAATAGGCTGTGAGGTGAGACTAAGGAAGAAGAGACCAATGAGTAGACACGAAGCAAATGTTCTCCATGAGACAGCAAATGATGGCCGCATCAATACTTTCTGTCAGCACAGCCAAGCAGAGTGCCAGCTCTGTGGGAGGAGCGTTCCTCTCCTAGGCCTCCCTTAGGCTAACACCAGCTCCAGCCTGCAACAAACACACTCCATGTAACTGCAAACATAGGGCCCCAAGACCAAATCTGTGAGGAATTCAAATGTGTGAATGAATTTACACTCATCACCCTTTCCTCCAAGCTGGCCTGTCCTGCCCCAGAAGCAACTCAGAAACCACTTAGCTATAGTGATGGGTTTGAAAGCACCTCAGAGAAACTTCCCTTTTTCCCACGAGTTCTCTGAAGGCTTCAGGAGAGAACTGCAATTTCACTTAATCCTTACATAGTTTTTCCTACATTTTATAATTTCTGAAAATGCCATGCACATTACAACTAATGTATACACTTAGTATGGCAGTGTTACATTTTTTTGCCCTCAACTATGTTTAAGTTGATATTTTCTAGCTTACCCCATTTTAGAAATGGAGGAAATTAGGTATGCAATTTCATTGTGAATCAAAAGTTATGGTATTTTATTTCCCTTAGGCAGCTTTGCTTTAGGGAAGTGCATATCAGGAAAATGGATGAGAGCACTGGTCAGCCCATTTGACAGATTTAAATATTATATAAATAATATATATATAAGCAATAAATATAAAGGTAGATTATATATATATAGCTACATGTATATTTTTATTGCAGCATATTTGAGAAAAAGTGTATATATTCAGTTATTACATGATAATTTGATGTATATATATACTATATAATGATTACTGCAGTAAAACTATTTAACACATCCATCACCATTCACAGTTACGTGTGTGTGTGTATGTGTGTGTGTGTGTGTGTGTGTTAAGGACACAAAAATCTACTCTCTTATCAAATTTCAAGTAGATGATAGAGTATCATACACTATTATTTACTACAGTCACCAGGCTGTACATGAGGTCTCCATAATTTATAATGAAAAGTTTCTACCCTTTGAGCAACGTTTCCCATATTTATTGAGATCCTGTTATGTGCCAAGTATATTAGGATTTCACCTGTATTAACTCATTTAAAACTTATAATAACCCACTGTGGCTGGCACTCTTTTTAAATACACAAAAAACGAAGCACAGAGAGGTTAAGAAATTGTATTAGTCAGGGTTCTCTAGAGGGACAGAACAAATAGGATAGATGTATATATGATGAAAGGGTGTTTATTAGGAGAATTGACTCACATGATCACAGGGTGAAGTCCCACAATAGGTCATCTGCAAGCTGAGGAACCAGGAAGCCAGTCTGAGTCCCAAAAACTCAAAAGTAGGCAAACCAAAAGTACAGCCTTCAGTCTATGGTTGAAGGCCAGAGAGCTTGTAAGCCCAAGAGTCCAAAAGCTGAAGAACCTGGAGTCCGATGTTTGAGGGCAGCAAACATCCAGCATGGGGAAAAGATGAGGAACAGAAGACTCAGCAAATCAAGTCCTTCCACATTATTCTGCCTGCTTTATTCTAGCCACACTAGCAGCTGATTAGATCGTCCCCACCCAGACTGAGGGTGGATCTGCCTCTCTCAGTCCACTGATCTCCTTTGGCAACACCCTCACAGATGCACCCAGGACCAATACTTTACATCCTTCAGTCCAATCAAGTTGACACTCCGTATTAACCATCACAGAAATTTTCCCCGAGATCACACAGCTAGGAAGTATTGTAGCTAGCCAGGGTTCAAATCAATGTTGATTACTTATACGCTAATAATCACTTAATCAATTTGTTGATAAAACAGCATCAAGTTCATTGCCTACTGAAGTAAGGAAGAGTACTCCCTTGACAGAGTCTTCTTTTCTAGGAGGGATATTTATGAGGTTTGAGGATCTGGTTTAAGGCAGGTATTCAAGGAAGGAATCTAACTCAGATTGGGCCAAGTTCCTGATAAAGTAGTTTAGGATTAATGGCCATAGCAAGGAAAGGGTTCCAAGTGAATCTGGAAGAGTAAACAGTGGCATGATGGGTCTAAAGTGACTTCTTGTCCCAAAAGTGAGTTATTTATTCTAACAAGGGATAGTGGGATCATCTTTCATTCAGATAAATGGATTTCAGGAAGTCTGGTAGCCAAATAATAATTTGCAACAACATACTCCTGGGCAAGAATTTCTTGAAATAAGTAATATTAATGCAGACAGTGATCTGCATGGCTGAAGATGGTTTGGGTTCCCACCAGGTGGTTGCTACCCATGCTCAACATTCATATAAGCTCAGCCACCCTTACTGATGAAATAAACTATGTCAACATGTTTCATAAGCTAGGAAGCACTGTGAGCGTGTCAGCTGATAGAATTGCTAATAGTAGCGGTACCTGCAGTTCCTGACTTTAAGTCCCACTAGTTGGGCCAGAGCTTAATAACATGGTTGAGTAAAGCAATTGAACCTAGCAGTTCTCTGAGGTAAGGATCACCTTGAGTTAATCAGAAAGGAAACTTGGCCAAGGAATGGAAGAACAACTTGGCACCAGGAAAATCCACTTTCTCTGTATTTCTGAGAAATCGAACACCCAGCTGTGAATTTATTGACTCTCCCTTAAGAAGTTCTAATGGAATAAATTTTCTCTTCTTGGTGCCTGCTAATTAGACAATTATTTAACTCTGTTTCTTTTTTTAATGACTCTCTGCTGTTGTTTGAAGACTTCTGTCTATTATTTGTAATAAAAACCTCTGTCACATTTTTGCCTCATTATCCTTAACAAATAGTGCATTCCCCAGCCCCAATCCCTGGTTCCCTTAGTTCTCCCTCCCCCAGCACCTCCCCAGTCTAGAGCTCCCAGAGTTTCAAAGAGCAGCTGTTATCATTTTGTTGACTGAGAGATTTTTAGAAACTTCTATCACAGGCACAAGGTTCCATGGGGGGCTGTTGAATTAAATATCAGCTCTTCAAACAGGAATTAGCTCAGAGAACAAAAGCAGCAGGAAGACAAGGGACAAACACAGGCAAATGCAGCAGTCCTCCCACTCAGTGATTGAGAAACTAGTCCTTTTTTTCTTCCCTAGAACTCTAATACAGGAGTTCCTAGGCTCCTGACCACACTTGGCCATGATGAGTCACATATCTCTTCTCAGGGCTGGAGAACAAGCCTAGCCCAGCCCTGGGACACTTACTCTTCAATCAGAAAATGAGTGTGTTCAAAGGAAATTGTCCTTTTCACTATCCCCAGTGGTTAGGCAGCCTCATTTCCACAATCTGAAGGATTTTCTATGGAGCAACTATTTCTTCATAGGGGAGAAGTGGTAAAACAAGAAAACAAAGGAATCAACATTTGCTAAGTCCTACTATATGCTGGGATCTGCCTGCAAGGTAGGTACCGTTTCTCTACTCTCAGTTTATAGCAATCCTGGAGAGACTAGATCCTTGCTACTCAAAGTATGGCATGGGTTGACTTCATGGGTATGCAACTTTTTTTTTTTTTTAGATGAACTCTCACTCTTGTCCCCCAGGCTGGAGTGCAATGGCACCATCTCAGCTCACTGCAATATCCATCTCCCAGGTTCAAGTGATTCTCCTGCTTCAGCCTCCCAAGTAGCTAGGATTACAGGTGCCTACCACCACGCCCAGCTAATTTTTGTATTTTCAGTAGAGACTGGGTTTCATCATGTTGGCCAGGCTGGTCTTGAACTCCTGACCTCAAGTGATCTGCCCGCCTCGGCCTCCCAAAATGCTGGGATTACAGGCGTGAGCCACCATGCCCAGCCTGGGTGTACAACTTCTATAGTCACATGGGGCCATTCACATAGGATGGCCACACTTTGTTTAACGTTCTGTTGTCTTGAATTTTTAAATAATTTTATCTTCCAACTTGGCGTTTTGTAAGTAAAAATGCACTGAAACACACACAGAAACAAAGGAGATGCAGGCAACATATATATTTGCCATTCTTTGACAACCCATTCACAAACAGCATTTGCAATGTCCATAATCACAGAATTCCACTGGACTCATGATACGTGGGAGTTCAGTAAGACTCAAAGCAAGTACAAGGTAAGCATGTTAAGTCCATGACTGAGTAAGCAAGAGTGGTGGCAGCTCCAAGAAACCACACCTGTCTTTTACAACAGCACATGCTTTGAATACAGAAAGAAGAAAATGGCATTCTAAGAAGCACAAGCTACCAAGGAATACTTTCATCCCTGTGTTAGTCAGACACATGCTGAAAATGACACAGGAGGGAAAGAAAAGATAGAGAAACTCACAGCTCCTTTTCTTTGAATCCTTCCCTACTCATAAATAACCTGAAAATAGAGAATATTACAGACTATGTGTGTATCAAGAAGTGAAATAATTTTTTTTCATGATAGCTGACTAGGAACATCAGATGTCAGTTCTCCTCAAAGAACTTCAGTGTTCCAGGTGAATGGTCATAATCTGAATGGAAGACTAAAGGAAGAGAGCCAGAATCTGTCACAGTGCCCACTCGAAGAAACTGGGATGCAGAAAAGCAAAGCAGCAAGCATCTGGCAAAGATGGACCCCTGAGGAACTCGAAGCCACATGGAAAAGGTAGGTGGGGTGCTTCTGTGCTCCCCTCACCCCTAGAACAATCTGCTGACTGCTAAATTTTCAAGGAGTACCTCTGCCCTCACAACCCAGGGCAATGCTGTTAGTAGTGATTTGAGAACTTCTCGGGGACAGAGAACCGGGGGCCAACTCGCACAGGGGCACCTGTAGTCCCCTCAGGCCTGAACGGAGATGACAGGCACCACAGTGGTTGTGTAATTATTGTGGACCACTGCTCTGCCTGGGGAACCTTAAACCTTGAGTTACTACATCACCAGATACCCCCACCAACATACCCTAGAAACTTCTCTGACTTTGGCAACCGCAGAGGACCAGCATCCAAATTGGGAAAGAGGGAATTGAATTATCTCTGTTTATTGATGACATGATTGTACACCTAGAAAACCCCAAAGACTACCACAGAAGACTCCTAACTTGAAAAGCATCTTCAATAAAGAATAAGGATACAAAATCATTGTATAAAAATTAGTTCCATTTCTATACACTAACAATGCTCATGCTGAGAACCAAATTAAGAACTCAATCCCACTTACAATAGCCATGGAAAAACATCCTATGCTCATGGATAGGAAGAATCAATATTGTGAAAATAATCATACTGCTCAAAGGAATCTACAGATTCAATGCAATTCTCAGCACATTACCAATTTCGTTTTTCAAAGAATTGGAAAAAAAATTCTAAAATTCATATGGAACCAAAAAAGAGCCTGAATGGCAAAAGTAATCCTAAGCAAAAATAACAAAGCTGAAGAGACATCACATTACCTGACTTCAAACTATTCTTCAAGTCTATAGTAACCAAACAGCATGGTACTAATACAAAAATAGACACGTGTATCATATAAAAATAGACAAAAATATACACATGTATCAATGGAACAGAATAGAGAAATCTGCAACAAAGCCACATACCTACAACCAACTGATCTTCAACAAAGCTGACAAAAATAAACAATAAAGAAAGGACACCCTATTCAATAAATGTTGCTGGGAAAACTAGCTAGCCATATGCAGAGGAAGGAAACTGGATACCTATCTCTCATCATATGCAAAAATTAACCAAGATGGGTTCAAGACTTAAATATAAGACCTGAAACTATAAAAATTTTGTAAGACAACCTTCTGGACATTGGCCTAGGCAAAGAATTTATGACTAAGACCTCAAAAGCAAATGCAACAAAAGTAGACAAATGGGACTTAATTAAACTAAAGAGTTTCTGCACAGCAAAAGAAACAATCAACAGAGTAAACAGACAACCTACAAAGTGGGAGAAATATTTGCAAACTATGTATCTGACAAAAGACTAATACCCAGAATCGATAAGAAACTAAAACAAATCAACAAGTAAAAAAAATCCCATTAAAAAGTGGCCAAAAGACATGAACAGACACTTTTCAAAAGAAGACACACATGCAGCCAACAAATATATGAAAAAAATGCTAAACATCACTAATTATCAGAGAAATGCAAATTAAAACCACAGTGAGATATTATCTCAAACCAGTCAGAATGTCTATTATTAAAAAGTAAAAACAAATAAGAGGTGTTCACAAGGATGAAGAGAAAAGGGAATGCTTATACATTGTTGGTAGGAATGTAAATTAGTACAACCTTAGGGAAAACAATATGGATGATACAGCTTGGCTGAGTCCCCCACCCAAATCTCATCTTGAATTGTCGCTCCCATAATTTCCATGTGTTGTGGGAGGAACCCAGTGAGAGATAATTGAATCGTGGGGATGGTTTCCCCCATACTGTTCTCATGGTAATGAATAAGCCACATGAGATCTGATGATTTTATAAGGAGTTTCCCCTTTCGCTTGATTCTCATTCTCTCTTTCCTGCCGCCACGTAAGACATCCTTTGCTTTTCCACCATGATTGTGAGGCCTCCCCAGCCGTGTGGAACTGTGAGTCAATTAAAACTCTTTCCTTTATAAATTACCCAGCCTCAGGTATGTCTTTATTAGCAGCTGAGAACAGACTAATATAATGGAGATTTCTCAAAGAATAAAAATAGAACTACCATTGGACACAGCAATCCCACTACTTGGCATCCACCCAAAGGAAAAGAAATCATTATATAAGAAAGACACCTGTGCTTGTTTATCACAGCACTATTCACAACAGCAAAGTTATAGAATCAACCTACTGTCCATCAATGGTTGACTAGATAAAGAAAATATGGTATATATACACTGTGGATTATTATGCAGCCATAAAAAGAATGAAATCATGTCCTTTTCAGGAACATGGATGAAAGTGGAAGTCATTATCCTAAGTGAACTAACTCAGAAACAGAAAATCTAATACTATATGTTCTTACTTATAAGTGGGAGCTAAATAATGGGTACATATGGACATAAAGACGGAAATAATAATCACTGGGGGTGGGGGTAACGATGGAAAAACTACCTGTTAGATACTACATTCAGTATTTGGGTGATGGATTCACTAGAAGCTTAAACCTGAACATTACACAATATACCCAGATGACAAACCTGTACATGTAACTCCTGAATCTAAAATATACTTCTCTGAGAAATCACCAAACTGCTTTCCACAACAGCTGAACTAACTTACATCCCCACCAACAGTGTATATGCATTCCCTTTTCTCCACAGCCTCAACAGTAACTGATACTTTTTGACTTTTTAGTAATAGCCATTCTGATTGGTGTAAGATGTTATCTCAGTGTGGTTTTGATCTGCATTTCTCTAATGATTAGTGATGTTGAGCATTTTTACATATGCTTGTTGGCTGCAGGTATTTTCTCTTTTGAAAAGTGTCTGTTCATGTTCTTTGCTTAATTTTTAATAGTGTTGTTTGTTGTTTGTTTTTTGCTTGTAAATTTGCTTAAGTTCCTAAAACAAAATTATTCAACCCAGCAATCCCACTATTGGGTATTTACCCAAGGAAGTATAAATCATTCTTCCATAAAGACATATGCATGCTTATGTTCATTGCAGCACTAATCACAATATCAAAGACATGGAATTAACCCAAATGCCCATCAATGGTAGACTGAATAAAGAAAATGTGATGCACACACCATGGAAAACTATGCGTCCATAAAAGGAATGCGATCATGTTCTTTGCCCCAACATGGATGGAGCTAGAGACCATTATCCTAAACAAACTAACACAGGAACAGAAGAACAAATACCGCATGTTCTCATTTATAAGTGGGAGCTAAACGCTGAGTATATATGAACACAAAGAAGGGAACAACAGGCACCACGGCATTCATTCTTGAGGGTAGAAGGTGGGAGGAGGAAGAGGTTCAAAAAACTACCTATTGGATACTATGCTGATTACATTGGTGATGAAATAATCTATATGCCAAATCCCCATGACATGAAATTTACCTGTATATCAAACCTGCGCATGTACCTTGAACCTACAACAAAAGTTTAAAGAAGTTTAAAAATAAATAAATAAATAAACAAACATTGAAAAATAAAATACTTTTCAAAAAAGTGAAATAAAAACAGCTGTTAGTTTTGTGTAGTGCAACCACTATTTTGATAAGAAAGAATTACATGCGGATGCTGCAGCTACAAAATATGAATTATATAATTATATATCAATTGTATAATTTCAATGAATCCATATATGAGTTAAATGCTCTTATATTTGCTTTTAAAAGTGATACTAAACAACATAAAGATAAATTATAAACCACACTACTAATTTAAAATTCCAGCATTTCTTTACAACATTAAATAACAAAACACAGCACAACAAGCTGAGTGAGACTGGAAGAAAGAAAAAAGCTGTACATTTTAGTACCTTTAACAATACTTTCTTCTCACTTTTTGAACCAGGGGCCCCTCGTTTTGCACTGGGCCTGGCAGTACCCACCCTGCCTGTAGCATCAATAAGAACTGGGAGCTCCTTAGAAATGCAGAACACCAGCCCTCTCCTCAGACGTCTTAAATCAGAACCTGCATTTTAACAAGATCTTGAGATGATTCATGTGCACATGAAAGTTTGAGAAGCACAGGGTTAGAATAAACTGTTCAATGATTCACAGTTATCCAATGGAGGAGTTCGGATCCAAACTCCATTAGTCTGACTTCGAAGTAGAGGTGAGTGACCACTACACTTAACTGTGGGACTGTGAAGTCAATGCCTTATTATCCCTCATTTACAGATGTAAAAACAGCTTAAAGAGGTTAATGGACTTGACCAAGGTTGTAAGTTGCCAGCTAATGAAAACCAAACAGGAATTAAAAGCAAATCTTCCTGGTTCCCAATCTCAGATGTTCGCACTGGTACCCATAGTTTCCAAATAAGAGTGAACATCAGAAAGAGAGAATGTTTTAAATGCAGATTCCTGGGCCCCACTCCAGACAAGCAAATAAAAATCTTTAGGTTGAGGCTTGAAAATATACTTAAGGTATTGATGGACCATATCTCAAAATAATAAGAGCTATTTATGACAAACCCACAGCCAATATCATACTGAATGGGCAAAAACTGGAAGCATTCCCTTTGAAAACTGGCACAAGACAGGGATGCCCTCTCTCACCACTCCTATTCAACATAGTGTTGGAAGTTCTGTTAGGGGAATCAGGCAACAGAAAGAAATAAAAGGTATTCAGTTAGGAAAAGAAGAAGTCAAATTGTCCCTGTTTGCCGATGACATGATTGGATATTTAGAAAACCCCATTGTCTGGAACAGAACAGAGTCCTCAGAAATAATACCACACATCTACAGCCATCTGATCTTTGACAAACCTGACAAAAACACGAAATGGGGAAAGGATTCCCTATTTAATAAATGGTGCTGGGAAAATTGGCTAGCCATAAGTAGAAAGCTGAAACTGGATCCTTTCCTTACTCCTTATACAAAAATTAATTCAAGATGGATTAGAGACTTAAATGTTAGACCTAATACCATAAAAACCCTAGAAGAAAACCTAGGTAGTACCATTCAGGACATAGGCATGGGCAAGGACTTCATGTCTAAAACACCAAAAGCAACAGCAACAAAAGCCAAAATTGACAAATGAGATCTCATTAAACTAAAGAGCTTGTGCACAGCAAAAGAAACTACCATCAGAGTGAACAGGTAACCTACAGAATGGGAGAAAATTTTTGCAATCTACTCATCTGACAAAGGGCTGATATCCAGAACCTATAAAGAACTCAAACAAATTTACAAGAAACAAACAAACAACCCCATCAAAAAGTGGGGAAAGGATATGAACAGACATTTCTCAAAAGAAGACATTCATACAGCCAACAGACACATCAAAAAATGCTCATCATCACTGGCCATCAGAGAAATGCAAATCAAAACCACAATGAGATACCATCTCACACCAGTTAGAATGGCAATCATTAAAAAGTCAGGAAACAACAGGTGCTGGAGAGGATGTGGAGAAATAGGAACACTTTTACACTGTTGGTGGGATTGTAAACTAGTTCAACCATTATGGAAAAGAGTATGGCAATTCCTCAAGGATCTAGAACTAGATGTACCATATGGCCCAGCCATCCCACTACTGGGTATATACCCAAAGGATTATAAATCATGCTGCTATAAAGACCCATGCACACGTATGTTTATTGCGGCACTATTCACAATAGCAAAGACTTGGAATCAACCCAAATGTCCATCAGTGACAGAGTGGATTAAGAAAATGTGGCACATATATACCATGGAATACTGTGCAGCCATAAAAAAGGATGAGTTTGCATCCTTTGTAGGGACATGGATGCAGCTGGAAACCATCATTCTTAGCAAACTATCACAAGAACAGAAAACCAAACACCGCATGTTCTCACTCATAGGTGGGAACTGAACAATGAGATCACTTTGACACGGGAAGGGGAACATCACAAACTGGGGCCTATCATGGGGAGGGGGGAGAAGGGAGGGATTGCATTGGGAGTTATACCTGATATAAATGATGAATTGATGGCTGCTGACGAGTTGATGGGTGCAGCACACCAACATGGCACAAGTATACATATGTAACAAACCTGCATGTTATGAACAGGTACCCTAGAACTTAAAGTATAATAATAAATAAATAAATAAGAAAACCCCATTGTCTCAGCCCAAAATCTCCTTAAGCTGATAAGCAACTTCAGCAAAGTCTCAGGATACAAAATCAATGTGCAAAAATCACAAGCATTCTTATACACCAGTAACAGACAAACAGAGAGCCAAATCATGAATGAACTCCCATTCACAATAGCTTCAAAGAGAATAAAATACCTAGGAATCCAACTTACAAGGGATGTAAAGGACCTCTTCAAGGAGAACTACAAACCACTGCTCAGTGAAATAAAAGAGGACACAAACAAATGGAAGAACATACCATGCTCATGGATAGGAAGAATCAATATTGTGAAAATGGCCATACTGCCCAAGGTAATTTATAGATTCAGTGCCATCCCCATTAAGCTACCAATGACTTTCTTCACAGAATTGGAAAAAACTGCTTTAAAAAAAAAAAAAAAAACTGCTTTAAAGTTCATATGGAACCAAAAAAGACCCTGCATTGCCAAGACAATCCTAAGCCAAAAGAACAAAGCTGGAGGCATCATGATACCTGACTTCAAACTATACTACAAGGCTACAGTAACCAAAACAGCATGGTATTGGTACCAAAACAGAGATATAGACCAATGGAACAGAACAGAGTCCTCAGAAATAATACCACACATCTACAGCCATCTGATCTTTGATAAACCTGACAAAAACACGAAATGGGGAAAGGATTCCCTATTTAATAAATGGTGCTGGGAAAATTGGCTAGCCATATGTAGAAAGTTGAAACTGGATCCTTTCCTTACTCCTTATATGAAAATTAATTCAAGATGGATTAGAGACTTGAATGTACGACCTAAAACCATAAAAACCCTAGAAGAAAACCTAGGTAATACCATTCAGGACATAGGCATGGGCAAGGACTTCATGTCTAAAACACCAAAAGCAATGGCAACAAAAGCCAAACTTGATCAATGGGATCTAATTAAACTAAAGAGCTTGTGCACAGTAAAAGAAACTACCATCAGAGTGAACAGGCAGCCTACAAAATGGGAGAAAATTTTTGCATTCTACTCATCTGACAAAGGGCTATTATCCAGAACCTATAAAGAACTCAATCAAATTTACAAGAAAAAAACAAACAGCCCCATCAAAAAGTGGGCAAAGGATATGAACAGACACTTCTCAAAAGAAGACATTCATACAGCCAACAGACACATGAAAAAATGCTCATCATCACTTGCCATCAGAGAAATGCAAATCAAAACCACAATGAGGTACCATCTCACATCAGTTAGAATGGCAATCATTAAAAAATCAGGAAACAACAGGTGCTGGAGAGGATGTGGAGAAATAGGAACACTTTTACACTGTTGGTGGGATTGTAAACTAGTTCAACCATTGTGGAAAACAGTGTGGCGATTCCTCAAGCATCTAGAACTAGAAATACCATTTGACCCAGCCATCCTATTACTGGGGATATACCCAAAGGATTTTAAGTCATGCTGCTATAAAGACACATGCACACGTATGTTTATTACGGCGCTATTAACAATAGCAAAGACTTGGAATCAACCCAAATGTCCATCAGTGACAGACTGGATTAAGAAAATGTGGCACATATACACCATGGAATACTATGCAGCCATAAAAAAGGATGAGTTTGCGTCCTTTGTAGGGACATGGATGCAGCTGGAAACCATCATTCTCAGCAAACTATCACAAGAACAGAAAACCAAATACCGCATGTTTTCACTCATAGGTGGAAATTGAACAATGAGATCACTTGGACACAGGAAGGGGAGCATCACACACTGGGACTATTGTGGGGAGTGGGTAGAGGGGAGGGATAGCATTAGAAGATATACCTAATGTAAATGACGAGTTAATGGGTGCAGCACACCAACATGGCACATGTATACATATGTAACAAACCTGCACGTTGTGTACATGTACCCTAGGACTTAAAGTATAATTTAAAAAAAAAAAAAAAGATAATCCAAAAAAAAGAAAATATACTTAAAAACGGTGGTTCTCAAACTTGAATGTACACTAACACTACCTCTGGGAAGTTTTTGTTTGTTTGTTTGTTTGTTTGTTTGATTTAGAAGGAGTCTTGCCCAGGCTGGAGCGCAGTGACGCGATGTTGGCTCACTGCAAGCTCCGCCTCCCTGATTCAGGCCATTCTCCTGCCTTAGCCTCCTGAGTAACTGGGACTACAGGGGCCGCCACCATGCCTGGTTAATTTTTTTTTTTTTTTTTTTTTTGGTAGTAGAGTAGGGGCTTCACCATGTTAGCCAGGATGGTCAATCTCCTGACCTCGTGATCTGCCCGCCTCGGCCTCCCAAAGTGTTGGGATTACAGGCATGAGCCACTGCACCCAGTCACCTCTGGGATTTTTAAAAATCCTGATGCCAAGGCCAGATCTCAGAGCAATTAAATTGAAACGTCTGGGGGTGGGACTGAGACACCAGAACTTGAAACCAGTTGAGAATGCCTGTTTTAAGAAACTTTCAGCTGATGCTGCTGCTCAGCCGGTATGGTTAACTCTGCTTTACAGGGAAATATGCACCTGTCCACAGGGCTGCCCACTGGACTCCTGTGCATATAGGTTAGGAAGAAGTGACTAATAAGCAAACAAAAATTATAGAATTTCAGAAAACTACTTTCATTTCTAAAGCCAACCTTATCAATCGGCTTTAAATGTGAAAACATGCAATTAGTACTCAAGATCACTGGTACTAATTGAATCATTAGCAGCCAAAAAACAAGAACTCTGTACTAAATATTTGTATCTGTTTCTAAATCAACATTTTTATCTCCAGGAATATTGACACTCACTAGTCATTATTCTGGTCTAGTCTTGTCAAGTGTCCATGTTAAGACAGACAGGAACTATCTGCAACAGTCAGGGAAACCGGAAGCAAGAAACCCAAAACCCACCAAGGCAGAATGGAGAAAGAGTTCAGCTAGGGGTCTTTTACAAGCTGTTGGCAGAGAATCTCAGGAGCTCAGGGTAAGAAGGTCCCCAGAAGTCAGGAATTAAAGCCCTCTTTCAAAACCTGACTTCTGCCTGCAACATCTGACCCAACTCGAACCACCACCTGTCTATAAATCACCCAGGTCATTATATAAGCTGCAGTAACTTCTAATCCCAGCCCAAACCTCCCATATTGCCATCATCTGGGAATGGTGCCTTAAAAAATTAGCTCCTCAAGTGATCTCCATGCACATTAAAGTTTGAAAACAACTATCATGGTAGTTCTATTACAGTGCTAGGCAGGGGCAAATTCACCAAGCTAGCATCACTCTTGGGATGTTCTGGTGGCTAACCAGCTGGCGTTTTCCCCTTGAACAACATATATCTTCATAACTCCGTCTTTCCTATCTACTCTAGAGTTAATTGGAGGTTGTTCTACTCATATCTTAGTATGTAGACTATTAGCCATGTAATGGACATTAGACGTTGTATAATCAAATGTGTCCAATATGCAGGCCACTTTCATGTAAGCCAACACAAGTTACCTTTTCTCTCTCCTAAATATGTCCAATTGGCCTATTTGGCAAGGTTTCACTGACACACAAAAGGTACTTGGTATTGACCAACACCCCAAACTACAGAGTAGACAGTGCCATATCTCCCCTCAAGGGCTATCCAGAATGAATCTTCTCTTTTCCACAGGACAGTCTTTAATTACTTACAAATACTATCACATCCCTCTCAAATCTTTTGTTCATCAAGCTGAATAATCCCATGTCCTCCAGCTCTTTCTTTTTACTAAATTGCCTTAAAATTATATTTGTGTGTGTATGATCTTACATAATATGTATTATTGTTTTGGTGCATGTGTTTTTAGTTCATGTAAATGGAATTGTGTAATATCACAGATGTTTTATCAAATGTGGTCTTTAGGAGCTACACATGTTGCTATACTCACCTCTTACCTTTTTCTTTTGCACTGTGGTTTCTCTATACCTTCCCCTACCTCTCCTCCTGCATACCCCCAAATCTTCCTCAATTTATTGTTTTACATGTACTCCTCTTTATCCATGTCCCTTTTAAACTGAGGCATTCAATCTGAACATTGCCCCAGCCACTAGAAAAGCACAGAATACTGGAGACATAGTTTACGGATGTGTCATTCCAGATTCTCACAATAGTTACCCTTAAGTATGCTCTCTAGTTGAAATACTATTATAATAAGACTACCTCACTTAAATCATTTACCATTGAAGGACATTCCCCTCCTTCTTAGGCTGAATAAATCTATGGCATGGAGAATATTGTTTCCTAAACAGACTAACACTGCATTCTATTTCCATGTATTCTTTTTGCTTACAGAAATGCTTGGTGTGTTGTTAAAGGCAGTCTCATCAAAAGAGACTCAGAATATTCAAAATAAACCTTGGAGATCACCCAGCGTGAAGTTGCCTGAGGAGGTGGTAGCAAACTCTAAACATTTTATGAAGGAGGAGACTGAGGTCCAGAGGGGTTCAATGACTTGCTCAGAGACACAAGCCAATTACTACAGCCTGTGAGCTGAGTCAGAAGCCCCAGGTGTCCTGACTCCCAAGCCAGCTTGCGCGAGCATCCACGAGCTGTACACCCTGCGGCACAGTGGAGGGCTGTGAATTGGCGCTTACAGCTGCCCACCCCTCACCCACCCTCTGATTCTCTGAAAGCAGAGCACACAGACCCAGTCTGTTTTGGAGTTTCAGAGCTGCAAAGCCTGCATTATTTAACACTGGTTTTATCTATCAGAAACGGAGAATAAATAGCACTATAATAAAATCCATAAAATATACCAAATTGGATTTTTTTCAGGATGGCTCCAAGCACAAGTTGGTAATCAAAAGGTTTTGAAAAAAACTGGAAATAGTGTTTGCTGTGTTGAAAACTTCCAGAATCTTAAGAGCATCCCTGTTCTCCATCACATATAGCTAAATACTTTAGGAGGAGAGATATGTTACTCTCAGTCACAAGGAAGGAGGACATTTTCAAAAGGCCTCATAAAGAATGCTTCCTCTTCACATCTTTATAAGCCATTCCCACTTTAGAGTATAACACTGTTTATCCTTCATGCTCTTCCATATTCCCGGAGCAGCAGCAGTCAAAGTGGTAGAAGAAATGTTGGTTACACTTTCCAGCAAGGTATGGAAGCTGTCAGGAACAGCAAGTGACAGTTGTGTTGGCTACACTTTTGTAGATATCTGGGTTTCCAGGGCTACTAATAATGAAGCTTCCCTCTTCCTCAAGCATTTGGCCAGGATTCAAATTTGTCACCAGCTAATTCCCCTCTTAAGGAAAAAAAAAAAAGTCTAGGAAGCACTGTTTCCCGTTAGTGTAGTCAAGTGAGAGGCAGTACTTAGCATGATTTTTCTATTCATATAGTACCTTTAAATAGAAGCTTCCATTTCAAGAAGGCCTAACGAGCATACGCAACTACCTCTTTTCCACCCCAAGTGCCCAGTGACATAACTAAAAGGATATTGGTTAAAGGGTGAAATCATAACAGGGATATCACATAAGAAAGAGAGCAATCTGGGCATCAGAAAGTTTGAAGAAATACTGAAAGACAGAAGAAGATGAAATAGAAGGGACATCACCATCCAAAACACCAGAAGTAGGAGTTGTTTCTCTCAGGAGAAGCTGGAAACAAGACAAGTAACTTATTGTCGATAAATAACAAAGAGCACAAATAGGCTCTGAGGCAATCAGACAAGTTCACTGAAGAATTCTTTTTAGATCAACCGAGCCAGGAAAATGTTGACTCCTCTTCCAGGTATACAGAATACAAATAGCAAAACTTTTGTCTACTTGGAGGAAGCTTTACAGCTACTCCTTAACAAAATGGACAATTGTCTAAGTGAGGATCAATGTGTGGATGCTTGGGGCAGTGGGAGAAGGAGGGCAAAAGTTCATGCACTTCTGTACTCCACCTCAAATCATAAAGGAATGGAGGAGGATGGTGAGTAGGAAAAGTTGGAACAAGAAAAGGAGGAAGGAGGAGGAGGAAGCATAAGAGGAGGAGAGAGTTCTTATTCAGGTATTCTTCCCTGAAGCAAGCCCTTTCTGACTTGACCTGCTGTGGCTGCTGGAGACAAATGCCTGCTTTACCTCAAAGTGCCCTTCATGTGACCCACCCAGTTACTTTCCCTCCCATGAGAGGAAGTCCTGCAGGCACACACCAGCCCAACGAAATAAGAAACCACACCAGGAATAAATACTAATTAATCTAGCTCTTCATGCATACATGTGTATTAACCAATAACCAGGACTCACTAGACATTTGAGCAAGAACTAGAGAAAGAAGCTTTAACACAGTGACTAAACCAAATAACTGACTCAAGAAGAAAAAAGTATTACAAGGTCCAGAAAACACAGAATGAAATTTTAAGAAATCTAATTAATATACTCAGCAGTCACATAGTTTCATTTCTATAAAACAACGCAGGTGTTGATCCAGAAGACAAAACAAAATGGAAAATGTAGAAGGAAAAGTTAGGTGATATGGAGGATAGAGTCAAGGAGTCCAACAGCTAATAAACACTCCAAAAATAGAAGACGGAGACAATGGATGTGAGATATGTACATATATATGATATATACTTACATGCATATATATCATATATATACTATGTACATATATGCATATGTATCATATATATGATATGTATATATCCCATATCCATTGTCTCTGTTTTTTTTTTATTTTTGGCAGCTCAAATTAGAAGGGTCTTGCTCCAAGGAAGGATATCTGAAAAGCTCCAAAAATAAAAAACAGAGACAGTGAATGTAATATATATGTATTAAATAAGTAAGTTATTCTTTAAAATGCCTAGAAAAGGGCCTGGTATGAAATAAGTGCTGTATTCATGGTTGATAAATAAAAACACCAAAACTTGTACATATACATATGTGAATCAAATAATATATCAAATACATATCTAATATATATCCCACATCCATTGTCTCTGTTATTTTGGGAGCTTTTATTAAATAGATGCTGGACTCCTTGACTCTAGCCTCCATATCACCTAACTTTTCCCTCTACATTTTATATATATGTATATATATCCCATGTCCATTGTCTCTGTGTGTATATAGCCCACATCCATTGCCATCATAAAAAATTTTGCTTCAAATATATATAATATGATGAAACAAATTTTCCAAAGCATGAGATAGACAAGAATCTTGAGATTAGAAATTTCTACCAAGTTCCAAGTAGGATTTCCAATACAATTTGACCAAATTTCAAAATTCCAACGATAAAGAAAAAAATCCTAAAAGTTTGCAAACAGAAAATATGTAATCACCTGTAAGAGAAAGATCAGACAAAAGTCTTCGTGATTTTATCTATCAATCATGAACACAGCACTTATTTCATGCCAGGCCCTTTTCTAGGTAATTTAAAGAATACACATATTTAGTGAAGTAAAGTGTCACATTCATTCTCATCAACAAGTCTGGGTACTAGAACACAATCAAATAATGTTTCTAAAATTGTAAGAAAGTATTTTGAATCCTTAAAACCCACCGATGCTCAAATCATTAAGTCAAATGTGAGCAAAATAAGGCATTTTTTGGTCATGTAGAATGTGGAAAATTTATGTCTCATGTAGGAAAAAAAAATGATGCTAGAAACTGATGCAACAAAATTAAAAAGAGATATAAAAATACAATATAAGATATAAGACTGTGGTGGCTGAATATGACCTAAAAGAAATGAAGAAAGTTGAAAAGAAATTAAACAATGATGCAGTGGACCTTGACGCTTGAGATATTCTCTTTGAGCATCAATAGTTCAGTGACACCAGATTATATTTCCTTCTGTATGACCAGGCACTAAGCTTGATACGACTGGATAATCTTCACATAATCATAACATATAAAATGCTGTTTGGAGGTTTACATTTTTCACATGATCATATAGTCAAAGCAAGAAAAGTTGCATTGCAGAATAAAGTATAAATTCAAACAAAAATATGAATGTAACAAAAATTCAGACAAGAAAAAAAGAAGGGAGGCTGGGAGAAAATATAAGTGAAACAAATAGGTCATCCTTCATGTCAGGAAGTCAACAAATATAATCTAGCATTAATAAATCAAGAAAAGAAAGTATTAGTGATCATTTAAGGTTATAACAATGAACATCAGAACAACTAAATACCAAAAAATTTAAAAAGTGGTTATAGAGGTATATGGGAACTATTTGTACTTTCTGCTCAATTTTTCTGTAAACCTAAAATTGCTCTAAAAATAAAGACTTAATTTTTTAAAGGATAGTTACCTGTGTGCAGTAGGTGGGTAGCCTCTCTGTGTGGTTTAAATGTTTTTATTATGATTACTTAAATAATATGTTAAATATAGCTTATGTGTTAAATAACATATTGAAACAGGATGGAGAGTTCTTGACAAAATATTTGATCTTTATTATGGTTATTATATATTTGTCTTACCTCTATAAACTCTTTGAAAACTTGTCTAGTATTTCCTGTAGTAATTTGCACAGTGCTTTTCTTCTTAAGTATAATTTTTTAAAGTATTTGTAAAAATATTAAAGAAATAGGCTGGGCATGGTGGCTCACAGCTGTAATCCTAGCACGTTGGGAGGCCAAGGCAGGCAGATCAGGTCAGGAGTTCGAAACCAGCCTGGTCAACATGGTGAAACCCTGTCTCTACTAAAAATATTTAAGAAATTAGCCCAGCATGGTGGTAGGTGCCTATAATCCCAGCTACTCGAGAGGCTGAGGCAGGAGAATCACTAGGATAATCATTTGAACCCAGGAAGCGGAGGTTACAGTGAGCCTAGATCATGACACCGCAAGCCAGCCTGGGTGACAGAGCGAGACTCTGTCTTAAAAAAAAAAAAAAAATTAAAGAAATACAAGCACAAAGGCACAATTATTGATGTTTCTTACTAATTTTCCAATTCCATCAATAACTTCGTGTGTGCAATATCTAGTTAGGACAGATTTTGGCCAGGAACCAAGGTCATCCTGGTGCCATCTGCTACCTGTCTGCCCTCCTTTCTCATGGCTCCCCAGCTCTTCACGGCTCTCCTAAACTTGTGACCTTCACTGGCCCTTGCCTGGCAGTGGCTGGGTCCTTCCACACACCTGCGTTGTTTCTGCTTGCTCTGAGGTGTGATGGCTTTGTATTTCCCATCTCTCAATGTCCTCCCTTGCTGCTGTCAGCCCACACATTCAACTCTCTCTCATTCCCTGCGATCCCTTTTCTTCATCTTTGCTTTTCCCCTGGGTATCTCTTCATCCCACCCCTTAACGCACATGCCCATCCATTTTCATCTGTCCCTCTCCCCACCACTTACCTGGCCATAATGTTAGTCTAAAGTACATTTTATTTGTTAGGCCTATTGATTAAAGCTTTATGTTCCCTCTTCTTAATTAACTTATCATTCATCCTTCTCCCATATATTGCTGTTGTATATTTCAAACAATAGATATATTGCTGATAAAGCTATTTGTAAATCAATGTTCTGTAAACTGAATCATGTTTCAAATGTACTAGAAGAACTTGCTAGATAAGAGAATAGTGTGATGAAAAATTAAAACAATTCCCAATAATGCATATTTTTGTATGTTTGAAGTTTCAGATAATGGCCATGTAAAATAAAACAAACTCATTTTAATGCTACCTGCCACAATCATTCTACCACAGTTTGGTTGATCACGTCAAGATAGATAGTAAATCTGAAAATAAAAGTCTGTAGAAGGTACTAGATGATTCCCCTGGAGACTCTTCTATATGAAAATGGAAGCGCTGGAAGATGAAGGATGAATGAGTACATTCTTAAGGTTTGAAAATTTACAAAAGGTAAACATGCAAAGAAGATTCATTCATTATATATACATACGTTTAGTTACTGTTATATTCCAGGCAATCTGCTCAGTATTGAAGATAAAAGCTAGATTAAGACAGTGCTTGCCCTCAAGGATTCACAGTCTAATAGGGGATACAAACACATAAATAATTTCAAAACAATGTGTAAGTATTACATAAATAATGGTAGAATGTATCTTTTTTAAGGCTTAGCAGTGGCACCATGTGGGGAAAGCTTCACAAGAGCAGAAACTGGGTTTGTTTCATCTCCAGTGTCTAGCTCAGAGCCCCACTTACATCAGACACACAACAAATATTTGTTGTTAAGCTGTCGAGTGACCCACTCTGCTGTGGTGGGAGTTGGAAAGAGCAAATCAGTAAGGGCATCAATGAGGAGAAGATACTTAAACTGGGACTTCAAGAAGAATAGATGTTCTATAGTAAGGCAAGGATGGAAAACAGCATTCCAGGTAGGAGAAACTATGCATTGAAGTACAGAGGTGATGGAGATCACTGCATGCTCAAAAACTGCAAGTGCCTCAATGTCAAGGCAGCACACATCACTCAGAAAGTCATCTCTCATATTACCAGGAGAAAGGAGAAACTACTTTCTTTTACGTGTAGCTCACTATGTTGGTTTCTTTTTCCCCTTTATGGTTTTGCCTATACTTATCATTGAGTTGTCTCCTGTTCCTCTATGCCTCTTTGACAAAATTGGTCCCTTAAAGGTCTATTAATTCTTCCAAATACTAGCACCTCTTTTCTTTCTTTCCTTTTTTAAAAATTTTGTTTATTTATTTATTTTTCTGAGACAGAGTCTCACTCTGTCACCCAGGCTCGAGTGCAGTGGCGCAATCTCTGCTCACTGCAAACTCCACCTCCCCGGTTCAAGCAATTCTCTTGCATCAGCCTCCCGAGTAGCTGGGATTATAGGCATGCACCATCATTTTTGTAGTTTTTCAGTAGAGATGGGGTTTTGCCACGTTGGCCAGCCTGATCTCGAACTCCTGACCTCAAGTGATCAGCCCACCTCGGCCTCCCAAAGTGCTGGGATTGCAGCCATGAGCCATCGCACCGGCCCCTTCTTTTCTTATACTCCTAAGCTAATGTCTTATCTCAATTGTTTGAGTAGCTCCTTAGCATGTATATGTTAGTGCAAGATGTGCTACTCATTCCAAATGACTTTTTGGCTGCCCCTGTAGGACCTGTCAGAGATGGTATACCAACTATGTGGGTTTTCATAGGTAGCATGAACTTATACCCAGGATTTTCTGGGACACATTTTATTTTAAACACTCTGTTCTATTGTTCTCTAAACCTTCAAAGTCTCTGAAGTTTGAATGTTTCATCTTCTAAATATGTATCCCAATCTGATTCACAGCATGAAGCCACACAACATTTTTTTGTTAGATCTTCTGTCACAATTTTTGTTTCAGAAAATCTGAAGACCTGCTTCATGGGTCTTGTCCCCTACAACAATTTGTATACCTTAACATTTGGTGCAACAACTTTTCTTCTCCATGGCTACTCCGGAACTAGGAGCTGCATGTTTGTCATGAGTGTGCAACACATTAGCTGAAAACTGGAAGCTATCAGCATTGCCCTCAGGAAGGGCAGAAGCAGTAATAAAGGTAATGAGGCAGAATGTACAATGCATGGGCTTTACAGCCAGCCAGGCCTCATTCAAATTCCATCTCTCTCACTTACTAACTGAGTAACTGCCTAGCACAGAAGTTTGTCTTGGCCCATCTCAGTGCTTTTCCTCTTCCACCAAGGGGTGAAATAGAGGCAGGAGTTCTCCTAGCCCGTGAAGTTGGTCACCTACCAATGCCTAATGCAGAAAGAAAATATTAATAGATACTCTTGGCCTTCTCCACCTGAAGATTTCCTTCTGCCATCAGTCACATATGTTCCTATACCACCTTCATGTGGAGATATGGCCCACACTCTATCCCTTCTTTCTTCTGATCAGTCTTCCCTTTATTCTCCCTGCCCCAAGTTTGCAAGCAATAATACCCCAAAGTGTAACTGTGACTCACACAGCCACGAGCTAGAGAAAGGGGTCATGAGCTAGGGAAAGGCTCTTTGCAAACCTTAGATTTTCATCCTGACTTCCCAGTTCTCACTTCTCTCTCACCCTTCAAGGATGCTGCATAAGATTATGTAAGTTTGTCCTGCACAGATGTGCCCAACCCAGTCAAGGGATGCACTCGTGCAGCCACATAACTGCAAATGGGTGTCTTTTCCTAAATCACACAAAGATACTGGATGGGCCAGCAGTGGCCCTTTTTCTGACTAAGTAAATGTGCTCCAGATGACCATTTATATAATGCCTGCTCAGGACCCATCACCTGCTCAGACCCCGCTCCTTCCCTTCTCTTGCCCTCCCCTCATCACCTCAGCTGTCTTTTTGTCTGCTCTTTTCTTCCATTTATTCTCCTCTTTACTCTCCTTTCAACCCTTTCACATGTGTTGGTCATTTTATGGGAATATAAGGACCATGCATTTCATCTTACAATTACACCAGATCCTCCTTAATTCTAACTCTTATCGACTCCAAATTGGCCTTCTGGAGCTGAAGTATAGGGCAGGACTGCACAGCAACGTGTGGGCAGTCATTTTCTAAGAACTAAAATACACACCCGATTTACAAGACTATTTGCATTTGTGTATAAATTACACATCAATATGTATCCTCCTAAGACAGTGAGTTACTAAAATAATTTTGCTACTCTCAAACTTGTCATTGCTCAATTTTTCCTCTCTTCCTCTTGTTACAACACCCACACACATCTTTTCATTCCTTGGGAGAAAGAAAATGAGAATAAAAACAGGGGAAGAGAGAGAAAGAATACGCTAAGCGTGGAATACAGGAGAAAATGGAGCAAAGAAAAAGATAAACATGAGAAAAGGGAAGTATCAGAGAAATAATAAACATTTTTGAGGAATCATATAAAAGGATACCACTGTCATGATCTTGAAATTATGATTAGACACAATGTAATTCACCCCCAAAGAAAGCAAAACAAATATAAACTCAATTATATACAACCTCTCCATAATTTCAGGTAAAAATTATTAGAACTTAAATTCTTCAAGAAGTTTCCTTAATCGGTCACTTTGCTGTACAAATAAAGATTCAGTGTTTTAACAGTAAGTGAATGCCATAAAATACTTCAGTTTCAACTGTTTTGTGCTCACATGAAACTGGCTTTATGCAGTGGCACTACAAGAGGATCAAACAAGATGGACTCTCTCTTCCCTGCCCCATCCCATTCCACCCCAAATCGGGCATCCAGGCAGCCATGTCTTCACCACAGGACTCCTGCATCCTAGGCTAATCATATTCTTTCTCCTAGGTATCTGCCCTTGGGACTCAGAGATGCCAGGTAGTCTGAGCTCTTCGTTTGAGCTCACGAACTGAGTTTGCCTTAGAGAAAGTCATCTTCAGCTGGGCCAAAAGAAGTACAAATAATGACTGCAGAGAGAGAAAACTAAAGTAGAGAGAAATCTTGAGGTTTAAAACGTGCTTATGCCTAGGTTTGGGTGGGTTGTTAGCTTCAGGTTGCAATCCCATTTTCTGCCCTTGGGAACTCTGAGACACCCATGGGTCCTTATTAATAAACTCCCACTCTCTGTGCCAGTCAGTGTGAATAGGTTTTTGTTATTTTCCACCAAAAGAATCTTGACTAAGATTATTTAATCAAATTAATCCAGAGGCATTTCCATTTCAGTTTTGTATTTCTAATCATTTTTAACACATTGGAAATGTTTTACGGATGATGGGATATTTTTTCTTTTTCTATTAAATAAACTTGACTCTTTAAGATTAAGATATGGTTAGTTTGTCTAAGGAACTTTCCTTAACAGCATTATATTTTCAACCATAACAATATCAGATACTGTAGGGACACGTATCACTTTGTGTTGCACAATATATTATGGCTTTGTGAATTATACATCTTGGAAAATAAAATACATTGAAGTTCAATAAAAGTCTTACCCATGGGTCTCACTTCTTCATTTCTGCCATCAGAATACCAATACCTCATTAAATGTGAACAAACCTTAGAAATGTACTAATTCAGTTAATAAATACATGGAAAGAGCAAAGGCACAAATAACCCAATAAAAAGCAGTAAGCATGAGGCAATAATAATAAAAAAGAATAACTATGGTAAATTCTGCAGGACAGGCTGCAGACTTGATAAGAATTTATTATAGTAGAACTAAGAAAGTAGAACGTGGTTGGAGATTCACAAATCCTAGAGGAGGAATCTGTGCCAGCCAGAATAGTCAATTCTCTCTGCCCTACTTGTGTGTGGCACCCAGGAGTTAATATCAAAAACCCATTATGCATAATTTCTTGTTGGTTGTATAACCATGCATTAAAGCTAATATATGATGAAATGAATGTCCTTTGCATTGCACAATGTAGAATCAGTCATTCTCAACTATTTTTTATATTTTCAGAAAAGAAACATAGACTCAGGTAATTTATAATCTATGCATTCAAAACAATGTTTATTTCTGTCCTACAAACTATGCGTGTGACTGGGAGATCCAGTCCCTGCTGTTAGTTGAGACAGGTTTGAACTAATCCTATGTTCATGCTCTAATTTCTCCATTCACTATTACTAACGTAACTAAAGTTGGATTGAAAGACACAGAATCATAATTATCATTATTAATATTCAATATCTACTGTGTGCCAAAGACTGTCAAGTGACATACAAATATACATATATGACAAATAAAATTATCTTTCCAATTCTATAGGGCAGGTATTACTCTACCTATTTTACAGATAGCAAACTGAGGTTTAAAGAAATTAGATAATTTGTCTAAATCACACAATAAGTAAATGAGAGTATCAAGATTGAACCCAAGTCTCTCTTAATCCATAATTCATATATTTCTATTTCACTTGGACTGAACATAAAACTACACTAAACAGCCTCTGAAAATAATGAAAAGAAAGATACTCATTCAATAACTTATTTGTTCATTCATAAATTTTAATTTATTTTTATTAAGTGCTACTGCTGTGTTGCACAACTTCGGGGGTACCCCTCACAATGTATCTCATATTAGGCTCTCCCCACTAGCACGACAGTGTGGCTAGTGCTCCTGGAACTGCAAAACTTACAGACCCTGTCTACCATTGCACAAGGCCTTGTATAAGACACAAAAGTAAGGTAGACAGTCTTTTCCTTACAGAAGCTTATGGTCTGTTCTTTCTGAGGATAAATAAAATACCTATTAACCATTAAATAAAATACCATAATGCCTCGAGAAAAGTAAAAATACAGTGGACCTTCCAAAGCAAGCATCCAATTTCCCAAAGGGCTGCTTGAGGAGATTAATAAAGGAGCCCTTTAAATACCATGAGCAATTTGCTAACTGCACAGGTGGCCTGACATGGACCACTGCTGCCAAACACATTCAAAGACACCACAAGGAAGCGAGGCGAATGGGAAAAGCTTTTTTACATTTTTTAATCTCCTGTGTTGATTTATCTTCCTCTGTGCTATGAGTGGAAACAAGTCCTTCTCCCTCCTCCTCTCAATTTCACCTCCTCTCCCATTTCAACATACACACACACACACACACACACACACACAACAGATACTCTCCAATTTAAATTTATAATTCATCTGCGTTCCTCTTCATTCGGGTTTCAGTGATTCAAGATTAGGGAATGTAAATAGGTGTTCTCTTGTTACCTGCCCTAGCTCAATAATCACTTGTCAGTACACTGACAATACATGAAATTAAAGGACATCTGAAAAGACCCATGATTCTAAGAATAGACATCAGAAAATATTAAAAAGTAATGAATCTATAATTGGACACCAAGTAAACTTCCCTTCATGGTATTTCTTTGGCTCATGGATATCTGATAATGCACTTATGCCTACGAAAGTTAAGTATATTAGGTCAAGGATTCAATTTTGATATTTTTTCACATATCTAACATTATCTATTTCTACAGCTCCATAAAAATATTAAACCGATACTAATCATATAGATACGTGAATACACACACACACACACCAATGCATGTTCCCTACCCTGAAATAAGCTGCAGCTGTTCTTCATTTTCCTTCTTCCATTGGTACCTACGCTTTTATTCTTACTGAGGAAGGAAGATATTAATTTTTTGCTCTAGTAGTCAGAAGATTAGAAGCATTAAAACAGACGCGCCACAGTCATGTTTATTTGAGTTATTTTTTAAATCTAAAGACCAAAAGGAAGCAATCTAACTGGTAGAGACATGAAACAGGGCTGCTTTCTCAAATAGATTATTTTCTTGCTGCTGACTTTCTTCTCATGCTCTATCCAACGCCTCATCTTTGAAAATACAGGGTTTGCTTTATGACGAATCTTAGGAAATCCTCCCTGTCACTCAGCCAGCCAGGAGCAGTCCTCTATAGCATGGCACATCCCTTCAGAGCTGGCTACACCTGCCCTGCGGAGAAGACATCAGAAATTCCCCAGAGGGAAGAAAAAACACAAAACAGACGGCTCTGAAGTCAAATAAAGAATTAAGTGAGAAAGGGTGTTTTCCTTTGGGGAGGAAGAAGATTGGGGAAGGTTACAGAGAAGATGGGGACTAGACAGACTGGGAAAAGGATTGCCCTCTTAACTCCAGGGGGAAATCCACAGTCAGTGATGCCTTAGACCAAACCAAACCTGCCTGCTTCTTAGAAACCTGAGTGTCATCAAATACAGATTGGTGGGTTCCACCTCAAAAAAATTGCTGAATCAAAACCTCTGGATATTGAGCCTAGGAATCTGTACATTTTTAAAGTGTACCAGCCGACTGAGCTTATTTGTGTTTGGAACCTTACATGACACAGAAATAAATGCTGTTTTATCCTAGTAGAAGCCAGTTTCCTCAGTGCTGATGTAGAGCCTGGGGTGGGATGAGGCCCTCATTAAAATGGGGAATTGAAGGGCAGAGGAATAGCAGTTTTCAGTAAGCAAACCCTACTAGGAGATGGCTATAATTTAGACATGAAGCCACAGCCCTGGAATTAAGTGGCAAGACCATGAATGGAAAGAAAAATGTAAATGCAGGTATTATACAGAAACATTGAATGGAATGTGTTGGCTGGTTGAATACTAAATGTGTTCAAATATAGTGATACTGAGGTTTGACTTTGTGTCTGAGAACCCGTATTTTCTCTCGACCTCCACAACCGCTTCCCTTGCCCTTATTTGCATTATGCTTACAGTCTCCAGACCAGACCAGTGTCCCTAGGTCCACTCTTGCCCAACTCCTTTCCCTTTTCTACCTACATTGTTTTCCTTGTTACTTTGACCTGTACAGTTTCCTCCCACTACCACCCACATCCCAAGACTTTCAGAAATGCTATTTTTGTCCCTAAAATGTCCTTCCTCAGCCCTGATTCATCAATCAGATCTCAGGGCAAATATCCTTCTCAGAGAAGCTTTCTCTCCCCTCCAGTCTAGGTCAGGCCCCTGTTATATATTTGCATGGCTCCCAGTACTTTTCCTTTATTCCTCCTCTCAGGTGTGTGGCAAGCTATATTTTTGTGATGATAGAATTAATAATATAACTCTTCCACATGGATGCAAACTCCACTGAGGTAGGGACCATATCTCTTAGTATGTAATCTACCCAGAATCTAGCACAGTGTCTGAAATAAAATAGATAATTTTATTTGTTGATTGGTGGGGGGTGGAGAAAACAAAAATACTTGGATGGCTGGGAGAATAAGAATACCACTGAAAACATAAAGAAACCAGGAAAGAAAAGAAAAACAAAATGTTGGATTTCAAGGATTGACAATAAGCTGACAGAAGCAAGTTCAGGTGCAGATATGTAAAGATAATAATAATTACAATGACATTTGACTTAAATGTATAATGGATCATGCGTGTTGTGGTTTCGGGCTGAATATAATGTTTTGAAACATATCACTTAAGTGGTAATGACTGAGAAATCTAAATGAAAACAGATACATAGACAATAATGTCCAAGAACCAGGTACTGGGTCTCAGGGAATGTCCATGGTGAGGTGGTGAGAGAGCTACGTGAGAGAAGGATGGACCGGAAGGACACAAGACAAACCAAGACAGTGTAGTGAAACAGCACAAGGGAGGCGGTTTTCCAATCGGCATCATTAAGGTTGTCAAATGCTGCAGAGAAGATAAGGATGGTAAGGATCAAACAGACCACTGGTATTGGCGAAAGTCTGCCCCTTAAAGAGTTGAGCACTGGAAGCTCTATCATGAATGACAGGTAAGCAAGTTAAGCAACAGACAAAAGCCTATATTCAAGCATCACCCACATATATATCTGCAAATGTAACCCCAACATCTTGAACAGGTCAGTGTGTCCAGCAGCAAATTAAAGGCTCTTTGGATAGCATAAATAAACACAATGTTCCTCCCTCACTCTTCTTACAATCTTAGTCAGATGCATGGGTTCTACCTTCTCTCTGTTCAAAAGCATCTCTGATTATCCTGGATGTTTGCTGACCTAGAACACACATCTTTTCAGGTGTGGTCATTCACCATGCTTTCCTAGGGCTTTCTGGATGATGCTATTTTGTTCTTATTAAAGGGGTACTAAAGAAACACCAACAATGAAGGGCCTTGCCCAAATCTCCCCCAGATTAGAACTCCAACTTGTTCCCATCTGAACCAATTACATCACATACCCTCAGTGAATATTTACTGATCCTGATGGTAATGTTATGGCCTTTGAGTGTACCCATTTTTTTCAGCAGAGCAGAGCTTATTTTGTTATCAAATATTTGTGAAATATTTTATTAAATATCAGTATTAAATTCAAAGACATAGTGGCATTCCTTCTTGGGATGCTACTTGGCAAACATAAAGGGAGGGTGGATTGGGGCAAACATTGAAATCATCCACTGATGGGGGTTCTGACTGGTCCATAACAACACTGACACCTTAAAGTATGTAAAAGGTCTCCCAGCACTTTGAGAGGCTGAGGCGGGCGGGTCACGAGGTCAGGAGATCAAGACCATCCTGGCTAACATGGTGAAACCCCATCTCTACTAAAAATACAAAAGATTAGCCGGACGTGGTGGCAGGCGCCTGTAGTCCCAGCTACTCGGGAGGCTGAGGCAGGAGAATGGTGTGAACCCGGGAGGCGGAGCTTACAGGGAGCCAAGATTTTGCCACTGTACTGCAGCCTGGACAACAGAGCAAGACTCCATATCAAATAAAATAAAATAAAATAAAACAATAATTTAAAAAGTGTGTAAAAGGTCAAAGAGGTCACTAATTTAAGAGTTCCCATAAAGCCATAAAGTAACACTGGAAATTAATACATGTACTCCCCCAACTAGATCACAGCACAGATTTTTAAAAAGAGCTGAAAAATGGACTAGGCCAGTTTGCATCCAGAAGTGGACACCAGAACCAGGAAAGTCCATTTCTTCCAGCATTGATAAGCAGACACATGAAAATCTGGTTGCATAAAGAGTTTTACCACACTCTTCCTATTTTGAATGTAGTGTTTCACACTCACCACTGTATCCCTTTCAGGTCCACTTCACTTAGCAAATGTGCCCACCTTTGGATGGGCTCATCCATGGCCCTGCAGGATCAGTAGCATAATGGTTCAATTCTCAGAATGTTTACATGTGACCTTAGGTGCCCACAACTAAGCCCAAAGAGAAGGCAGACAAGGTAAAGGGAAATTAAATTCCTTCATCCCTTTGCTCTGACATCAGCCTTGCCTTCCCTGTCCTCCTGTTCACCCAAAGAATAGATTTGCTCATTACAAGTAACCCTGGATATATCAAGAAGTCCTAATGACTTTAATTGTCCACCACTTCATGATGAGCCAGCCAGCAATGCATCATCTAGCAATGGAAGGAAATAGATAGCAGTCCCCTTCTTTGGTATATTCAGACCACATCTGAAACCTGTAATCCATGCTGGGAGTGACGTTTTATTAGGGATGCAGAAAAATTGAAGTAAGTTCAAACTATGGTAAACAGAGGGCTTCAAAACAATATCATATGGAGACAAAGTGAAGAAATTGGGGCTACACTGTCCTAGAGTAGAGAAGAATAAGGTGGAGTCGGTGCAGGGCAGGGAGGCAGGGGACACCAATGCATTGTTAAGTTGTACTGTCATCACTGCTTTTTCTATGTTCCCCACAAGACTGTGAGCCTGGTGAGTATAATGACTTTATCTTATTTGTGTTGGAGTCCCACTACAGGCTTGGGCCTATAATAGGCAGGCAGTAAATACTTGGTTTTTAAAAAGTGGATAAGTGAAAATTGCCTTCAAATTTTCAAAGAACTACCATATGGAAATATTAGATTTTGTACTTTGTGGTCTCCAGTAACACAACCAGGAGCAATGGATAGAAGGTATAAGGAAATATCTTTGTATCAATATGAAGAAGAACTTCCTATAGAGCTCTTTAGAGAGAGTGAGCATTTTCCTTGGAGGTAACTAACAAAGAACAACCAAATTTGGGCCAGTCATAATAATGCAGGGGAGATTTGAGCACCAAATCTAGATCGTGGTTCTAAATCTTGGCTACACAGTAAAATCTGAGAGTTCATTTTGTTTTTATGCAAATGGTTGGCACAATCCCCCAGAAGCTTGGTTTCAACTGGTCTAGGTCATGAGTATTTCTAAAAGTGCTCCAGATGAGTCTAATGTGCAACCAGGAGTAAGAAGCACTAGTCAAGATGAAACTTTAAGGTTCCTTCCAACTTAATACCCTGTGACTCTACATCTGAAGAAATGGGAGCATCCATTTAAAACACCCCAATTTTGACTGACTACCTAATTCATTAGATTTCCTTTAACATTTGTTAAATAAATAAGGCACCTAAGGCAATATTCCAAACAATATTCTAGCTATTCCAAACAGAATAGAAAATTGGATAGATGGGGGGGAGGGGAAGAGAGAGTGAGTGTGTGCGCTATTAAAAAACATATCTTAATTTGTAGTTTGCAAATTCTAAATAACTAGATTTGCACTTCACCAAAATTTTAGAAAGTGCTGGCTGTACAAACATGTAAATTTCTTCTCCTGAAGTTTCCTGATATGGAACCTCAGCAGTTGGATCACCAGTAGGTGTGGATTTAATCAAAGACCTCAGAATTCTCAAATCTCAAAACACTGTTCGAGACCTTTCAGCCTGAGGGCTGAAAATATAGAAAGTGAATGGGAGAGTACATATGGTTGTTAGAATGCAAGTAGGTGACAATTAGATAATTGCATATGCTGCTTTTTATCCTGAACTATTTTAGTAAAAGTCTGCTCTTTGGTAAATGAATAATTCACTTATGTATCTCAAATGCATTTTAAATGTGTTATATTTGAAAGTGGGTAAGATATATTTATATAATTTATCACTTTTTAATAGGTTGAGAAGTGGTTTGGGGCCCTAGAAGGAAGAAACTGATTACTTGAATTTCTAGGAAAACAGAAAAGGGATGAGCATTTCATTCTTTCCTTTCATCCAATAACTAGAGGAAAATTCTACTTAATACCTCCTCTAGTTTCTGGTTTCCTTTGACTTGGCTTCCAAGATCCTGATTATGTTGACTGAGCCTGTTCAGTTACCTGTACTTCCCAATAATTGAGGACTTAACTTATCTACATCTGCATCCTTAGAGGAGATCATAAATTTAGAATAAATGTATAATATTATCAAAATACAAAAGTCTTAAAAACACATTGAAACAAATATATAATTAGCTTCCAGTAAAGACAGATGGGTGGTAAGAAGGCACAATGCCATATCCATGAAGTTCCAACAGTCTAAGTGCAGCAACAGAAGGTCAGCTCTTCAAGCAGACAGGCATATAATACTATCCATTAAATAACACAGACACTGCACTTTTTTTTAAGACAAAATCTCACTCTGTCACCCAGGCTGGAGTGCAATGGCACAATCATGGTTCACTGCAACCTCCGCCTCCCGGACTCAGGTGATTCTTTTGCCTTAGCCTCCCGAGTAGCTGGGACTACAGGAGTGCACTACACCAAGCTAGTTTTTGTAGAGATGGGTTTCACCACGTTGCTCAGGCTGGTCTCAAACTGATGGGCTCAAGCAAATTACCCACCTCAGCCTTCCAAAGTGCTAGGACTACAGGCATGAGGCACACCATGCCTGGCCAACACTGCATTTTTAAACAGTATGTTTGAACAGAGTTTTTGGAGAGTGATCACTATATTTGGGGTAAAAAGCTTCAGAAATTGAAAACATTATTACCTTCAAGAATAAAATTTCTACATGGTAATTTTTAATAAGATTTATGATCAAATTTCCTTTATAAAACCATTGTCTTTTAAAACTTCTATTTCATTTTTCATAAGTCTATAGTACAGCAGGAGAAAAGGTAGGAGGCTCTGGGATGAGTGGGTTTTCCAATTTTAAATAAGATGATCAGAGAAGGCCTTACTGAGAAGGTGACATTTTGGGAAAAGAACCTAAAGAGGTGAGGGAATTAGTCATCC
This sequence comes from Trachypithecus francoisi, assembly GCF_009764315.1. Lineage (NCBI taxonomy): Eukaryota > Metazoa > Chordata > Mammalia > Primates > Cercopithecidae > Trachypithecus > Trachypithecus francoisi. The sequence goes on along the minus strand of NW_022681453.1, from coordinate 70,210,992 downwards.
AACATATATGGAGAAAGAAAGTTCCAAGTAGAAGGAGCTGCAAATGAAAATCTTCTGAGGTAGGAATGTGGCTGGAGTATTGGAAGTCAGTGTTGTTACTGACAACACACAGAGAGAAAGAGGCTATTAGGACATTAGCTCAGAAATGGGTTTAAAGAGCCTTCTAGGCCTCTGGAAGGACTGGCAATTACTCTGAGTGAAGTGTGGATCCATTCAATGTTCTGAGCAGAGGAGTAGCATAACCTGAATTTTGTTTTTAAAGCATAATCCTGGCTTCCACACTGAAGTTCTACTAGAATGGACCAGGGCAGAAGCAGGAATACATTCAGGTGAAAGAATATGGTGGCTGGGACCACCAAAGTGATAGCCGAGAAATGACAAACCATGGTCAATTCTGGATATACAGATATTGGGAAGATAAAACCATTAAGCTATGCTGATGTATTGAAGTAAAATGTGAGATCAAAAGATACGAATGACTTCAAGGGTTTGGGCCCAAGCAACTAGAAGGAAAGAGTTGCCCTTTACTGATAAGGGAAGACTAAGAGGCGCATGTTTTGGGGAGAAGTTCACTTAGACATTAATTTTTCAACATACCTTTTACCAATTCAAGTGGAGAGTTGAGCAAGCTCATGGTTATATGTATCTCTCGTCCACAGGAGAGTTTCAGGCCAGATACATATATTTAGGCATCTTGAATATGAATTTAAATCCATGAGATGGGATGGGCATGAGTATAGACAAAATAGGAAAGACATCCAAGGACTGAACCCTAGAGGATGCAATATTTAGAAGTCAGGAAGATTAGGCTGCATCAGTCAATGGGAGAGAGATGGAGCAGTCAGTGAAGTGCAAGGAAACCAGAAGAGTATAATGTCCTGGAAGTCAAGTGAAGAAACGGTTTCAAGTAGAAAAGTATAACCCAACGTGTTAAATGCGGTGATAGCACAATTAGAATGGGAGCTGGGAACTGATCTCTGTTTTTAGCTATGGGGAGGGCATTGGTGGTCATTATAAGAGTACTTCGGCTGGAGTGGAGGGATTAAAAGTCCTGAGTGGAATGGATTTGAGACAGAAGAAGAGGAAGTTTAGAGAGCAGGCAGAAACCATCCAAGTAGCCATCATAGACTGCAGGAGACAATGAAGAACTAAATGGATGTATCCCCCAATTTAAGCAGTTGAACTCAGCACACATAAAATGGGCCCCATATTCCTACTCTTAGAGGAAGGAAAGAGCTGTTCATCTCTTTCTCATAAGGTGATTCATTTTTAAATTGCTTCATCTTGTCAGTCTACCTGGCCTCCAAATCTAAGTCACAGTATTTCTGCTCAATTTGACAAACTCATCCGTGGCAGGCTTAGATTTCATCTCCAACCATTTTTTTAGGCCATAATACAATTCCACACCCCAAATGCTTCAGACCTCCACCCAATCAATAAATTACAGTTAATGTCCTTAGGGAAAATGTTCTTTGATGAGTGTCGGTGTTAGCAGCCAATCCAAGCCCATTAACTTGCACATCTGGAAATAAGGTGAGTAAGGAAAATGAGGCTGATGGCTTCAATTTAGTTTTGATTTATCAGCATCACAATAACCTGACTCAACTACATACAATTCAGGGTGATTGGATGAATTTGCTGAGTAGAGGCCCAGGACTGAACTAATAAGGAGGTGGAAGGTTAGGATCCAGGACTATTGGTAGAGTTGTGTCAAAGGACCAGGTGTAGAGTCACGGAGCAAGAATAAAAGGGCACCGAATAAGATGCGCAGAGGCTCAAATCCCAGAAAAGCCATGAGGGCTGATGTGGCTCCACATCACTCACCGTTCCTGTGACTTTTGACCCTTACTATCATCTAAAACAAACAAACATTTCTATCATTTAATTCCCTTAAAATGTCTTATTGTCTATGTTTTTCATTCAAGTCCCTTAGCAGGCAATCACCTCCATTTCCTAGATGGAAAAACTGAGCTAGAAGAGGGTAAAGTACACAGAACGGTTAACAGTGATAGCAGATAAAAGAGCATGCTTTGTTTCAGTTAACAACACCTTCCCCTAAGGAGGCAAGGAATTGGCTATTTGCAATTGACCAGATTTGGGAAGTATATGTATGTAATGGGGTGAAAACAGTTTTATCAGCTAACACAATTCTCCTTATGGAGAAAATGGCCCATGGTTAGAAAAATACCTTGATAAATAGCAGATTCTGATTTATCCAGAACAATTCAAAATGTTGCCTTGTATCCGAGGGAAATTATTCATACTGTCCACTGTAACTTTCAAAATTGTTCCAGTTCCTAAGATATGGTCACCCTATTGACACACATTCTGTCTCTCTCTCTCTCTCTCTCTCCTCTCTCTCTCTCTCTCTCTTTCTCTCTCTCTCCCTCCACACACACATACACACCCCACATACAAGCTACCTGAGTAGAGGCAAGTAGGAAGGTGAGATCCCACCCAAGAGGAGGGATTAGCCAAACAGCTCTGCCTTTGATATAAACATGAATAGAAAGAAGAACAGAAGAGAGAAAAAAACAAGTACAATTCAAAGAAAGTAGGCAGATACTGCATGGCTGGGGTACTACATTGGGATTAATGGTTAAATTCCCTTCCCAGCAGCAAGGTGGCCAAAGCACTTTTAAGAACAAGGATATCTGATTTTCAATTTGAAATTATTTTTGTTCCTACAATATAAAGCCTTCCCTTTCTCCCTCTTCAGTCAAGTCCACCATATATGCAACTGCTTTAGGTAAGATTTTTTTTTGAAATACATAGAAATTAAGGAAACCTGAGTTCACAGCCCAGGCTAAGTGACAGAGAACAAAAAGAATACACAAACGACAAACGATAATGCAAAAACTGAAATACAGGGAACCAAAAGGTTAGAGCCAAAAGTGAACACAAACGTGTAAGTCTCCCAGGAATTCTCAGATTCCTGGGCCTGGTGTGGAACTTTAAGGACAATGTCCTGTAATTCTGAAAGAGCAGAAACACCCAGCTCACGCTTGGGCTTCCTCAATAGTGAATGCAATAGGGATTGACAGTTGTTGCTTAATCATAAAAGGCAGTCAGTGTTCCTTAATTTTATTCAAAGTTAAACCTATAAGTATAAATTTATTCACCAATGTATTAATCTGGAGTCCAAGGTGCTGCTTCTACCATGAGCCTGTTGGTAAGAGTCTTCTATCATCTTTCTTGTATAAACCACATCCATCATGTAGCATCTGATTTCTTCAGATGAAACAAAAAAAACTTAATGCAGAATTCTCCTAGACTTCTATGATTTAACTTTTTGCAGATGTTTTGTCCACTCCTAATTTGATAACAATTCATATTAACAACTTGTATTTACATCTTTCTAAAAAAGCTTAGCTTTCATAGAAATGCTTTTTTCTTGCATTAATATCCCATCTATTTGTGTAATATTTTTTAAAATTATATAATTATAATAGCAAATACAATTGGCATTTAAAAGTTTGCTACAAATGCACCTGACTCTTGAGAGGTGGAAATGTCATCCACAGGAGTTGAAGTGCCAGGGATATTGCCCCAACTCACATGGTGCCTGTCATTCTCAGGGTCAGGTTCCAGCCCCAGCTGAGGTCTGAGGGGTGTGGATGGGTTCCGCAGGGAGCTGGAAGAACACTGGAGAGACAGCAGGTAGATGACATGGTTTTATTCAGTAGTCCCTTCACAGGGTTGGTGTTACATTTATACACTACACAGACAATAGTGGCTGAGAGCCAGGTGGTGAGCTTCTCTATGTTATGTCTACATGGCCATGATTATATAAGACATGGGACTGTGTGCCTGCACCCCAATCCCACTGGGTCATCCAGGCTGTTTACCTCAGCCTATGCCTGTTACCGTGTGCCTGCTAGGATGAAATATAGTCATGCTCCTTACACTCCACCCCCTAGGCGGAGGGGGTCCTCTTGGTGGGGACCGGTGCACATAAGGCAGCACCCTGGATCCATAGGCCACAGCAACAATACAGGGAGCAACAGCCTACCATTAATATTCCTGCTATGCTACCTATGATTATGAGAGCCCAATATATGCCCGAGCCCAGAGACGCCCACCATCTCTGCAGGGGGTTGTCAGTAAGGTACTCAATCACCTTAATCTCCTGTGACACCCCTTGTAAAGCTGCCATTATATTCTGGTGGTTGTCGGGGTAAATGTACAACATTGTGTCCCTACAAGGGCACAGGTGCCAGCTTGGGCAGCTGTGACTATGTCTAAGGCCATCCAGTTTTGCAGCACCACCTTCCTGATCTGATCAATTCCATCAGTTAACGAAAGGAGGGCAACTCAGGTGTAATTCAGGGCCCGAGCTATGTTCTCTGTAAAGCCTGTAACCTGCTTTTCTACAGTATTGACAACCGCTCCAGGGATAGTTATTGCTAAGGGATAGAACCACCTGGGGGCCCACTGCACTCACAAAAAGCGGGAAGGCAGTGCCTCCCAGTTATGCAGATGACTAGACAATATGGGAAGGACAGTGGCAGGTACACAGGGCCACCCGCAGATACAATGTTCAGTCCAACTGGCTGGCAGACAGGGCCATCCTGTGTCCTCACAGACCCATAAACTCCCAGGGGGTACAAAGTCCATGGGGACCCAGCCTTGGTAAGGCCACTTGTTCCACCACACCCTTGGTGTGGTGATACATGTTGTTTGTACAAACCTCAGCAGGCAACCATCCTACAGTGACTTTACCCCAGTGCTGTTCTATGCATCATGGTACCTGCAATGGGGGTACCATGTGTTCTCCCATTAGCCAGCCCCATCCATCATGGACACTAGGAGTCAGCTAGGGGCCAGGCTTGAGCTGGGTTCTGTGACACCACCTGTTGAAAGCCCACCATGTTGCATCCCACCCATTGTCTGTGGAACCCCAAGACTAGCTATGTCCACGTCTGCACAGAAGCTGGATGCACGTGCCAGGGAAAGCCAACCGCAGCTGCTGCTGGAAGGGTGGTGCAGATCCAACAGCTGGAGACATTGGTCACCTTGGCATAGTTGTGGGCACAGTCCGTGATGCTGTTGGAGCATGCCAACCTATAGCCGGAATGACAAAGCAGGCACAGGTACTAACAGAAGCAAATCACCTTCCTCAGGCAAAATACAGGTCAACTTTTCATCTCTGAATAACAATGCAGTCACCAAGGGCTTCTGCCCTGGGTGATGACACCACACCTTCTCAGCTCCCCATGGTTCTTTCGGGTCCTGTACCCATGCCAAAGTCACAGGGAAGCCCATAATAGGTCACGCAGACAGTACATATGTTCCCCGGAGGAGTGTCCCTTCCCTGGCCATTCCCCTATGAACAGTCAATTGCGGAGGCCACACATTAAATACCCAAGGAGTAACATAAGTCATACTGTAGACCCTCCGTCCAGGAGGCTATGATAGCCAACCATCTGCAATGAGGGGCTTGGAGGGCCCGTGGCTAACAGCAGGGTTTTTTTTTTTTTGTTTCCCTACCTTTAGGGGCATTTGGGCAGGTAATAATAGATTGCCATTCGTCCCTACACCTGGTTGGAGTAGGTCATCCTTCCTCTAATAGATCTGGCCACATGGCCTGGCCCTACATGGGTTGGTGACTAACTCACTAATTCTGTAACTTTCAGGTAATTAACCGCAAGGTTAAGCCTCAATAAACTGCCCAGCAGCGGTGCAGATTCCCATAGGTGTCACCTCCTTGGTGATCACCATCTACCTTGCCCTGAGTTCAGCTCATTAACTACTTTGCCCACACCTGGTTTCAAACCATATGGTGTCAGTGCTAGGCTGAACTGCGACAACGTCAAAGCAGCAGTAGCATCCCGGCTGGACCCATGTGCATATCATGCCCTATTAGGAATGGTGGGACGCCCTTCCTAACAGTGAAGGCTCAGGGACTAGGGGTTCCTCAGGCCCCATGGCCTTATCTTGCATTAGGACTACAGGCCCTAAACCCTCTTGTAACTCTGCTACTAAGGGACTTGTACTCACCATACTCTGCTCCTCTAAGTAGGTGCCCCACTTCGCTAAGGTGGACATCAGTGCCATCCCTGTCCAGGGAGGGTGGCGGGGGGCGATGGCTATCCATGGCGCACCCATCCAGCTACCCGGTAAATGGTCTGCATGACGACTGTAGCCTGTCCTCCCACACTCTTTATGAGCCTGAAGGGCAGCATATACAGTTACTAACTGCTTTCCCAGCCTACGGGATGGTTATCCATGAACCCATGAACCCACCCATCCTGCTATTACTAACTGCTTCTTTATCAAGGAATACCAGAGCTCAGCTCCCTTCCATAATTGGGACCAAAAGCCTATTGACGTACTCCGGTGCTCCGTGTGCTACCATAGGCCCTAACGGAAATGGAAATGATCACATGCACATTTAGCTTAAATGGGCACCCCTGACCCACTACCCATAGGGCTTGTGCCTGCTAAATAGCCTGCTTGGCTACCAGGAAGTCTGCTTTAGCTGCACACCCATCTCCTGGAGTACCTGCACCAAATCTGTGTATGATTGCCATTTACTCACAGTTTCTGGTATCTCACTGGTATCATGCCAAACAGTCTGTATGGCTGCCATCAGCCACTTGATTAACATGTGGTCACCTTGCCCGTGTGCCAACCATTGGCACAGCTGCAGCCTCTGACCAAGGGAGGGGTGAGTTGTGATAGAAGCCAGCTTCTCTATCTCGGAGGCAGAGCAAGAAATGCTGTCAGCCCCCTCATCCCAAAGACAGAGTAATCAGGGCTGGGAGGGGCTCCCCTGGGCGCTGCCTGCATTGCCTACCTAATTTCCGCAACTCATGGCGAGTGTAAACACCATAAGAGGTGTATTCCACCACTGTGGGAGGCCCCTGGGCTCTCCTCTGGGGTCCCGTCGGCTGCTCATGTTCTACTTCTGACTGATCACAGGGCAAGCCCACCGCGGAGGAGCCTCCTTCTTCTCCGCATCAGACCAAACGGGAGTGTCCGGCCTGGAGGACGGGCTCAAGGTCGCGTTGACAGCTGTTTCCAATGCCTGCTCCAGGCTGCTTATCTGAGCCTCTAAAGTGCCCTGCTTGCACCTGGAGGTCATTCACCCCCAGGTGTTGCTCCAAGCTGTGCATTTGGGCTCCCAGTCACTCAACTTGTGCCTGCAGGTCCCTTGCCTGTACCATGTCCCACAGAGACTGTGCATGTGCTTCATGTAGTATGGTCAGAAACACCTATCCAACTCTGCCAGCAAAGATGCATTTCTTCTTGGTGATGTGAGCTTCCAGCTGCTTCAGTGCCTTCTCCACACTCGTGGGAGACCCGTCCACTGCCTCCCACATTTCCACTGGGGCCCACCTAAGCAGCATCTCTACCACTGCCTACCACAGCCCATGCTGCGGCCACATAGCCAACCCGGGAGCCCCAAGGGCTGAAGACCCACTCACCTCATCCTGCCAACGACTATGCCAAATGTCATGCTCAGGGTCAGGTTCCATTTCCAGCTGAGAGCTGAGGGGAGTGGGTGGATGTGGGGCAGGGAGCTGGAAGAACACTCAAGAGACAGCACGTAGATGAGACCCAAATTTATTCAGCAGCCCCTTCACAGGGTCAATATTACATCTATACACTACACAGACAACAGTGGCTGAGAGACAGGTGGTGAGCTTCTCTATGTTATGTCTTCATGGCTATGATTATATAAGACACGGGACTGTGCTCTTGTACCCCAAACCCACTGAGTCATCTAGGCTGTTTACCTTGGCCATGCCTGCTACCCTATGCCTGCTTGGCTGCAGCACAGCCATATTTTTCACAGTGTCCCATTTTTTGCAGAGGAAAGAGCAAGCTCTGGTATTCTAGGGAGCTTGGTAAGTGGAGTTCAGCTTCTAAAAAGCTTCCTTTGGGTCTACACATAATTTTCTCAAAGGGTTAAACAGCTTGCCATTGCAAAGTACATGGAAATATGGCCCTGCCTTGCTCCCTCTAGCAAATGCATCACACTTACTTACTTACTTACTTTATGTATTTATTTATTTGAGATGTAGTCTCGCCCTGTCACCCAGGCTGGAGTGCAGTGGCACGACTTGGCTCACTGCAATCTCCGCCTCCCAGGTTCAAGCAACTCTCCTGCCTCAGCCTGCCTCCCGGGTAGCTGAGATTACAGGCATGTGCCACCATGCCTAGCTAATTTTGTATTTTTAGTAGAGACGGTGTTTCACCATATTGGCCAGGCTGGTCTTCAACTCCTGACCTCTTGATCCACTTGCCTCGGCCTCCCACAGTGCTGGGATTACAGGCATGAGCCACCATGCCTGGCCTCAAATGTATCACTTTCAACCTTCCAGATCCCCATGATCTCCATTCAGTGGGTCCAGAGTCCAGAGAACCACCTCTCCTCGTGGAAAAAATTCACTCCCAATCCTAACTGAATGATTATACACAGTGACAGGCTTTGACATAGGCTCAAACTTAAGTGAAGCCCCATAAAAGAAGCTAGGCTATACCAAAAGCCAGACAGAAGAGTTCCAGGAGATTCTCAACAAAAAGTTGTAATGTTTAGTGGTAATGACTAAATGTATGTATTCAGTGTAAATTAGGACTCTCTTCTTCAGCTGGAAAGGGCAGAGAGCTAAATCTGAGAAGCAGTCAAAGAAAGCAAATTTTCTCCTAATTGGAAAAGCACAATCATGGTGAAGTAGAGCAGGTAAATGGAGCTAGTGTGTGTAATTGGGATCGTTTTTCTTTTCCTGCAAACTATGAGAAAGAAAAAGTGGGCATCTGAGGAAAAGGAAGCTAAGACTTCCAGAAGATGACTTTGTTTCTTAACTGAGGACAGATCAAGCCTTGAGAATTGTCTTGGTAAAGAAAAACTGAAGACACCTACAGTCTGGGGAAGGGCCATTTAAAGAGACTTCTGATGTCAAATTCTAAAGTGATAACACTATTTCTTTAAAGTTGTGGACTTTTAAAGGAATGATATGAATCAGTATAAGCAGTTAATAAGCAAGTTTCATAGCTGTACCTAGATTCCACGTGTCTTTAAATTTTACTGATCATATGTATTCTTCATAGAGTGTTTAATAAATTCCACATAGTGGGGAATTTAGTACAAGAGATTATTTCTTATAAGAAGGGCAAAAATTGTGTAAAAGAAATGTCCCATTTGTTCTGGTACTCTACCCCTCACACATGGGAAGTCTAGTCCACCATACCTGAATCAGTTTAATCATAGACCTAGTACTGCAGGTAAGCCGGCAGCAGACTGAAAACTATATGGAGTATTGGTAACTGACAGAAGGTAGGAGATGTAAAAAGTGACTCAAATTGAACTGGAGACATTGTTGATTTGTTTTTATATTTTAAAAAAATACTAAAAGAAGCAAAGAAAGTAAATGAAGTTGCTATTTGGGGACTGGGGAACAAATACACAAATTTTGTTTTACCTGCCCCCAACCTTGCCTGACAAATGAAGGCTTTGGTTCCAGCCTAGCATTTGTGTTTTGAAGTTGGAAGGTCGATATTAGTGGAGTCTCCACACTTCCCTCTTCTCTTGTTCTCCCCCAGCTCAAATTCATAGCAGGAAGGCCCACGCTGAGGCCTCTGCGGGAAACCGTCAACAGTAGCTGCTAATGGGAAACCTAATGACACTTTAATGGGACTAGTAAAGCTAAGAGAGTTGTGCAGATAATATTTATAATAGAAGAAAAAAGAAACTACGCACTAAGTGGAAACAGGAGCTGGCCAGCCTGACTGAAAACTGTTAAGCCCAATAAAGAAAAAGCTGTAGCCCTAGAGAAAGGACATTTATCACTCCTTTGAAGGCTTCCATCACATCCACTGTAGCTGACAAACAGAGAGAGTAATGAGGCAACATTCACGGGGCACCATGACATCTCACAGGACACCTGTGCTAAGCAGCAAGCAGTAGACTGAGGTTTTTCCTTCATTTGAATTTATGAAACAGTTTTAACCAATAGGAAATAGGCTGGGTGTCCAAGACCTGGGCTAAATCCAACTGAAACAAAACATGTTGTCAATCGAATTTAAATATGGCCATTGTAGCAGAAGAGCATGGTTCCACAAATCTTTCCCAAGCCCTGTTACATCACCTTGTTTTACCATCTAACCCAAATTCATCTTTATAGCCTGAATATTTCCATCCCATCCATTCTAGTAGTAATAACATACCTGAAACTCTAAAATGATGTTTCTCCAACTATAATCCCCAGGTCAGTAACATCAGCATCACCTGGAAACTTGTGAGAACTACAAATTCTTGAGCGCAATCTCAAGCCTCCAGAAAATCTTGAAGGTAGAAATCAGAATCTGTAGTTCAACAAGCCTTCCAGGTGATTCTTATACATGCTCAAGTTTGAGAACCATTGGTCTGTTACAGAACAGTGTTACACTGGATCTCAAACTTAGCTGCGTATTGTAATCTCCTATAAAACTTTTTTTTAATGCTGATGGCTGGTTCCTAATTCCTCTCTGACCTCCAGAGATTCTGATTTCATTGGCACCAGGTGCACCCTAGATGTCTAATTTTTCTTAACTCTCCAGGTGATTCTAATGTGTAAGAAAGCATGAAAACTACCAGAACATACTCAGAAAATGAAAGTGAACAGCCAGCTTGTCATACCTGGGTCAAAAAGCAGATAGATAGTCAACAGATATTCAGAGCCACCGATTATAAAGAGTACCAGAAAATCTATACTGAGCGACTCAACCATGTTTTTCCCTGATTATACTTCATCAAAAGAGAAAATAAATTTGCACGCAAAGTCTTAGACTTGATTTATTTAAGTATAATTTGAGAACTAATGTTTTGTCCTTGCTAGTAGTGAGCTCAGAGGTTAATTTTGTGTTTAGGAATTTTGTCTCCCCTTTTTAAAGTGCCTGATTCCTGCCTTTTAAATCTATTTGAAAGTTCTGTGGCCATGCTTCTCACACTGAAGTACACATGTGCCCAGGTTGTGCCATGGTGTGCTGTGGGATCCAGGAAACCACAGGTTAAAGGTTGCTCATATGTCTGGCAACTCCAGTGTATTCAAAGCCAGGTAATTTAAAACTTCTTAATATTCATATGAATATTGCGAATTGGAAGGCAAAATTTAATCATTCTGGGTTCTCCCCTCAAAGCCTCCTGAGAAGAGTGTCCACCTATTCTCCTCTGCCATTAGGAGCACCACACTAGGCAAGTTGAAAAGACACGAACATTGTATGTATCAGCCTTATTGAAAACTGCCTGAAATTATTCTGGAAGAAAGAAAATTATAAATAAATAAAGACACCCCTTCTATGCATTTGTTCAAAAGCAGTTATTAGTATATCAATATCTTCTCTCCTTCAACCACTATTTATTCTTTGGATTATCTCAGACTCCAATACTCCATAAAGAGAAAGGAGCTATTCCCTATTTGATATGATAGATAGATTGATACATATGATTCTACTATGGAGACATTCAGGACACCTTCAAAGTATTAACAACAATAAAGTTAACCCCTTGTCTTTCTAAATGAGACCTGACTTTGGGACTAGTTCCAGGTGTATATATCTGTCTCTGGGAGGACGATGATGGGAGCAGGTCAGAACTTAGTGGTAGAGACAAAAGGGAACTCAGCAAGAAGCAAAAAAGAAATAGTGTTGAGTCACCAATGATCAAGGAAATGCAAATCAAAACCACAATGAGATACCACCTTACTCCTGCCAGAGTGGCCATAATTAAAAAACCAAAAAATAATAGATGTTACCATGGATGCATTGCAAAGGGAAGACTTCTACACCGCTGGTGGGATTGTAAGCTAGTACAGCCGTTATGGAAAACAGTGTGGAGATTGCTTAAAGAACTAAAAGTAGAACTACCATTTGATCCAGCAATCCTACTACTGTGTATCTACCCAGAGGAAAAGCAGTCATTATACTAAAAAGATACTTGCACATGAATGTTTATGGGACCACAATTCACAGTTGTAAAAATATGGAATCAACCCAAATGCCCATCAATCAACAAGTGGATAAAGAAATTGTGGTACATATACATACAATGGACTACTACTCAGCCATGAAAAGGAATGAATTAATGGCATTCACCACAACCTGGGTGGAACTGGAGACTATTATTCTAAGTGAAGTAACTCAGGAATGGAAAACCAAACATTGTATGTTCTCACTCATAAGTGGGAGCTAAGCTATGAGGATGTAAAGGCATAAGAATGATATAATGGACTCTGGAGACTTGAGGGAAAGAGTGGGAGGGGGGTGAGGGATAAAAGACCACAAATTGGGTTCAGTACATACTGCTCATGTGATGGGTGCACGAAAATCTCAGGCATCACCGCTAAAGAACTTACTCATGTAACTGAATACCACCAGTTCCCCAAAAACCTATGAAAATAAAAAATTATAAAACAGAATTTTTTACAAAGTGTCAAAGTGTTGAAATTGGGATTCCAGGGAAAAACTTGTAAACATATACAAGGTAAAACCTTGAGAAAACAGGACATTCCCACCCTCTTTTACAAGAATGAGAGTAGAGTGTGGAGAATGAGTGACAAAAATCCAAATCAGGATTGCAACCTCAAGGAAACATTGTCAACATTTTATACAGAATTTTTGTGCCATATTTACACATTTATAACACCCAAAGGGTTTATTGTCCAGTCTTTCTGCTATCCTCCAGGTGAAAAATAGAACTCTGCTTTTCAGAGCTTTTACATTTAAAAAAGAAAAAAGAAAAAAAGGTAATAATATTCCCCATAGAACTGACCCTGCCTCCTAGCTTTTTCTTCTGCGCAACCAAGTTTGAGTTTGTGGAATTGGCTTTGTGGGGTGTTTTTTATTTAACTGTTGCTTTAGGCACTGGATGCTGCACTGTATTTTGGGGACTTCTCACTTCTGTTTTGTTCCATTGAGGGCAGATGGCGGCACAGATAAGTGCAGCATCCCTTGGGTGTGTCAATATTTTAGAGAAATGCAATTTCTCTCTTTTCTGTCAGAAAAAAATAAAATATAAAGCTCCTAACTATCCTTAGCATTACCTGTTCTAAGCAACAAAATAGGCATACCCAGAAAATTGAGGAGGTGAGCCTCTAACCTTCCACAAACATCACATTTGAGCCAGAGCATATTAGTACCAGGGAGAAACTCAATGACCCTATTCTAACAATAAAAGAATGGGGCACAGAGAGAAAAAAAAATGAACTCTCAGGACCACACAGCCAGTGAGACCAGAGGCCCAGTCTCTGAGTTAGTTTTCTTTTCCCCGCAATCTACCTCATCACGCCCCTGAAATGCCACAGAGCACAGCTGGGCTGCAAACTGCTGTTGCAACCAGCAAACAATGATAAAGGAAACAGAATAAAGCCTAACGAGATGGGAAGAATAGGAATGAAGACTTGACACTTGACGAGTGTGGAATATTGATGCATACACAGGAGGCAACCAGCAGAGCTGCAATAGGTCTTGACTCACAGGCAAGCAACACAAGCAAAAAGCAATAGCAGGGACAGAGAAACCAAATGAGACTGCACAGGAAGCTCCAGAGGATGCAGGTGAGGGCCAGGCCTAGGGCAGAGACCCTCTTGCCTCTCTCCCGGTTTGATGCTCCTAGACGAGTACAAGGTACAAGGCCTGGCACATGTGTTCTTGCACCCAGAGAGGTGGAAAGGACAACAGATTCTAGAATATATTCTAACTTCTCTGTCCTCATCTGCAAAATTGAAGCAAATACTCCTGCCCAGTAAAAATGAAGTGAGACAGATGAACTTCTTTTTAAATTACAAAGAAGGGCAAAATAGCACTTGTCTTTGTCAGTTAGGACTTCTAGAAGAAAGTACCGTAAACTAGGTGGCTTATAAACAACAGACATGTATTCCTCACAGTCCTGGAGGCTGGAGCACCCACCATCAGGGTTCCAGCATGGTCAGATTGTGGTGGGGGGCCGCTTCGGGTTGCAGCTGCTGACTTCTCAGTGTATCCTTACTTGGAGGAAAGAGGGCTACATAGAGCTCTCATGGGTCCCTTTTTTTTAGAGCTCTAATCCCATTCATCAAAGCTCCACCCTAGGCCGAGCACAGTGGCTCATGTCTGGAGTCCTAACACTTTGGGAAGCTGAGGTGGGGGGATCACTCTAACTCAGGAGTTTGAGACCAGCCTAGGCAACATGGTGAGACCCCATCTCTGTGAAAAATACAAAAATTAGCCAGGCATGGTGGTACATGCCTGTAGTCCCAGCTGCTCAGAAGGCTGAGGTCAGAGACTGGCTTGAGCCCGGGAGGCGAAGGTTTTAGTGAGCTATGATGGTTCCACTGCACACCAGCCCGGTCGACAGAGCCACAACCTGTCTATATTAGTCCATTTTCACACTGCTGATAAAGACATACATGAGATTGGGTAATCAATAAAGAAAAAGAGGTTTAATGGACTCACAGTTTCACGTGGCTGGGGAAGGCCTCACAATCATGGTAAAGGTGAAAGGCACATCTTACATTGCGGCAGGCAAGAAAGAGAATGAGAACCAAGCAAAAGGGATTTCCCCTTAAAAAACCATCAGATCTCATGAGACTTATTCACTACCACAAGAACAGTACGAGGGAAACCGCCTCCATAATTCAATTACCTCCCACTGGGTACCTCCCACAACACATGGGAGTTATAATAGCTAAAACTCAAGATGAGATTTGAGTGGGGGTTGGTGGGGACACAGCCAAACCATATCACTGTCTCAAAAAAACAAACAAAAGAAAACCTCCACTCTCATGACCTAATCCCTCCCAAAGTCCTACACTGGAAGGCAAAAAGATCTAGGCCCCAAGTTTAAAAACAGAGAAAGTGCATTGTGAAACAAGAACAGGCTTTGGAAACAAATAAAACCGGGTTTTCACAGCAGCTGAGTGACCTTAGAAAAATTACCTAACTTCTCTGAACCTCATTTCCATAGCACACATTAGGAAATTAATTAATTGCAACATTGAGTGACAATAATAACAAATATGCTACAAATAAAGCTCGATCTGAAAACCAGTCATCTCAGCGCCAGCAAAAATAAAAAATCATTTTCCACGTGTTGACTCTGTTACTGTATTAGTTTGCTTTCACACTGCTATGAAGATACTACCCGAGACTGAGTAATTTATAAACAAAAGAAGTTTAATTGACTCATAGTTCTACATGGCTGGGAAGGCCTCAGGAAACTTACAATCATGGCTGAAGGTGAAGGGGAAGCAGGTACTTTCTTCACAAGGCACGGGAGAGAGAAAAAGCACAGGGGAAACTGCCACTTTTAAAATCATCAGATCTTGTGAGAACTCCCTCACTATAATCAGACAGCACGGGGGAACCACCACCATGATCCAATCACCTCCCACCAGGTCCTGCCCTCGACAGTTGGGGATTACAATTCAAGATGAGATTTGCAGGGGATACAGAGCCAAACCACATCAGCTACCTATTTCAAATCCAATCCCAGATGGGCTTATCTAGATACACCTTTGTCCTGAAAAGATTTCCCTCTGTCCCCTTCTGACTATCCCGGTGTGGAAGACCAAATATCAGTGACAGTTTAATCTTCAAATCAAGAAGAGAAATACAACTAGAACAAAGCAAAAAAGAAAGAGAAAAAATATTCCATCAGAACCATCAGTTTTAACATTAACTAGCTAGCCCGAGAATCAAATATTCAATGCATGATTTTGGAAATTTTTTAATAATAACTTGAAATAATTGCCTTTATTTGGCTTTCTTTTTATACATGCAAGAAATTAAATGTTCTAGTAAGTCAAAGAAATACAGCTGAAAAATAGCAAAAGGCATATTGGATAGAAATGACAGAACCCACAGTTATAAGATCTGTATCAAAAATATTAAACAAAGAAAAAATACTCATTATTCTGTCAGCTTTAAGACATTTTCAGCTTGTTCAAACTGGAACACGTCCCCCTGTGGTCTTGTAAAACTCAGTGAACTGGAGTAAAGCAATGTAAGCAGTAGCTTCATCTTCAAAGATGCCATGTAAAATATACATATTAACAAGCAGGGTTGGGTTTTTTTCCTTTTGTTCTTATCCCTTCTGTTTGTTTCTCTGTTCTGTTCCAAGTACTGGCATGTCTTAGTAGTGTAATATCCACTAGAGTTTACATTTTCCTTCACCCACAATCACCTCCCAACCTTGAAGCTTCCACCACTGCCCTCTTGGCTTTCTCCAGCAGGGACTGAACTTACGGAGCCAATAAATTTTTCGAACCTACATCTCTTTCCTCAAATACAGTACCTGGTAAATAGTGCCCAGGTTAAACTGCTTATATTTGTAAAGGCAAATAAACCAAAAAGGCATGTTTGTGGGTGTGTGTCTTCATGATTCTCTCTGTAAATTTTTATTGAATAACTGATCAGACCACGAACAAGCAGAGTCTTAGATCTGAAACAAGGATGTAATGTATAAATTCAAGATTTTACATACACATTGCAAAACTGGGGAGTTATATATACATCTCAAAATTTGGGAGTTCCAATACACCATACCATTCCCATTTTGGTGGATTGCTGTAGATAAAATTTGGGATTCCATTCATCTCATCCTGACCACACACCATCCTTTGCAAAGGGTAGGTGGATGGAGTCAGGAAGCAGGACAAATGTGAAATAAGAGATAGAAGTCCTGATGATGTCAGCTCTTTGAATTTTAGCTTCCTTTTTCCTTCCCACCTATGGCTATTGCGGTATGTCTCTCTGAAAGTAAAGTAGCTATCAAGGGAGTGGTGGCACTCTGTGCTTCATCTTTAGAGTGCAAATTAGCAACCATTTTTGGAGACTCCAAAAATTATGAAAATCTGTATCTCCAGCATTTAGTACAGTGTCTGGCACATTGGAGATCCCCAAAATAATGCCTGTTTAAAATAAAAAGGAAACATGCTGAGAGGCCAGAGGGAGCAGACAACCAAGGTGTCGGAACCTAGGAAATGGACAAACCCACCAGAGTGGGGCAGGTGGACCAAGCTTTTAGAATTCGACAGCAGAAGTGTATGCAGGAGTTTTGAGCATCATAAGAGTTTGGCATGGGCCACCAGCAGTCAGACAGGGGTCAGGCCTGGAAAAGACTTACTGCAGCTAGAGACTGCCTCATGGTGTCTGAGCACCCAGGATAAGACTCCAGGAACTAGGTAAGCACCCTGCTGTGTAGGCCAGGACTTGCTTTAAAGCTCTCACAGTGCAGCTGCTGAAAGAAAAGATAGTGTTCCTTAAATCTCCCTGCCTTTCCTAGAAACACAATTGGCCCTTAAGACCAAAGTGGAGCTGAACCTAAAACAACCCTATCAACAATACATACTGATATGGTATTCACTGTATTGGGTATTATTAAATATATTCACCCTATGAAGTGGACACTATTATTAATCACCTCCATTTTACAGATAAAGACATGGAGGCACAGAGCCCTTCAATGCTTGCCCAAGGTCATGCAGCTAATAAATGGCTGGAATGTGAACCTAGGCAGCCTGGTGCCAGAGCCCATGTTCTTCACACCACATCTGCTTCCTCTTAGGGCCCCCTGGCTGGGGGATGCTGACGGGGGTGGTCAGGAAGCCTTCTGTACTTCCTAAGCAGTTTCAGTGAATCCAATTGCCTATATGGAGAACTCCCTGATGAGATCCACACTTTCAGATGTGCAGAATTAGAAAGCAGCGGAGCACATAACCAAAGACTCATACACAGGACTGCAGAACCCTGTAAGAACAATTCAGCAGGGAAAAAGCCCCAAAGGGGCTTGCTGAGGTTTGCTCATGCAGTGAATTTAAAATTTGCGCATTATGACTCAGACGTGCAGAAATGGAGCTTAATTTCCCATACTCTCAAGCCCCTGTTTCCATTTGCCTGCCCCTATAAAGCCACCAAACAATCACTTGTGGTTTAAAACAGTCTCCTTCTGGTCGATGTTCAGGGCAGTCAGGAGTATCCCTTTTATTGTTCCCCTTCCCTTCCCCCAGAGGGTGGACTTAGCTGTTGTCCTAACCCTGGAGAAGGATTAGGTGAGGAGTCCTGTCCCCCTCTTACTCCTGGGCAAAAGCTTCTTTAGCCTGTGGATATTTCACTTAAAATTAAATAAATGAAAAATCAGTTTCTCAGTCACACTGGCTACATTTTAAGTGCTTTATAGCCATCTGTGGCTAATGGCTACCAGAATTGAATAGTACATAGAACAATTTCTGTCATCATAGAATATTCTTTTGGACAACACTGTGTGTGTGTGTGTGTGTCTGGGTGTGTGTGTCTGGGCATCTAGGTGTTATGTGTGTATTCTTGTCTATGTATAGTTTAGTTTCTTTTGAAAATAACAGACACACAATAAAACACATTTATAAGAAGATATTCAAAAGTCAAGTTAGAGAGCCATGGTTTGCAGAACCAGGTTCTGCCAACTGGTCACAGTGGGATCTTTGAGCAAGTTACCTAGCCTCCCTGAGTCTGTTTCCTTGTCTTTAAAATAGAGAATAACACCAGTGCTACAAATCTCACAAGTGGTTGTAGGATCACACGAGATAATGCATCTAGAAGTACTTTCAAATTTTTAAGACAAATTTTAAATTTATCTAGTGTTATTCCTATTCTAATAAAGAATTACTCTTATATTTTTAAAGGATAAAAGCTTGAAGCAGAACCCAGACTCATTATATCTCAGGTGCTAAAGGAATTTGCATCTGTATTTCAGAGCTACTCTGTTAGTATGATAAAATCACAAAGAACAGACAATGTATAAGAAGACTGAATATGGAATAACTCTTACGTTTTTAAAAGGAAGAAAAAGAATGGTTCTACTAAACTATAGAACAACACATTACTTATCAATTCTCAGAAAATTTAGTGCATACTTTACAAAAAATGACTTCAAAATATTCAAGACACAATGTATGTGTTAGAATTACTAGGCTATTCATCTGCAGACCAAATAATTTTAAAAATAAAAAAATAAAAAATAATAATAAAAGCAAAAATAAAGAATTACTCATGAAGCTAAAAAACTTCAGGGAAATTGCAAACATAGTATGCCTTGATTTAAGCAAAATATTTAATATTCTTCAATATACCCTTATTGTTTGAATGGTGAGATGGGGACTGTATTAGTCCATTTTGCATTGTTATAAAGAAATACCTGAGACCAGGTAGTTTATAAAGAAAAGAGTTTATTTGGCTCGTGGCTCTGCAGGCTATGCAAGCATGGCACCAGCATCTGCCTGGCTTCTGGTGAGGCCTCAGAAAACATTTGCTCACTGTGAAAGGTTAACAGGGAGCAGGCATGTCACACGGCGAGAGGGAGCAGGAGAGAGAAGGGAAATGCCACACTCTTTTTTAACAATCAATTCTCACATGAACTAATTAAACGAGAACTCACTTATTACCAAGGGGATGGCACCAAGCCATTCATGAAGGATCCACCTCCATGACCCAGACTCCTCTTACCAGGTCCCACCTCCAATACTGAGGATCACATTTCAACATGAGATTTGGAGGGGACAAACGTCCAAACTATATCAGAGACTAACGGCATGATTAGGTCTACTCATTTCTGTTTGAAAAATTACCCCAAGGTAGTGTTAATTTTGTGTTCAAAGTTAGCTTGAAAGGGAGTCTAGAGACCCTTGTCCTTGGACTATTTATTTTGCACATTTTGACAAGAATGGATGCTCTCAAGGGAAGCCTTTGCATATGACAACAACATACAGCAATTCACCTAAGCTTCAGCAGAGCTGGACTTTGAAGGAACACTCTCCAGACGGGTAGGGCAGGCATTCACCTCCTTCTTGTTTAGCCTCACCTGTACATTCTCCTTGGGATGCCTGTCTGTAACCCCCAAGGCTGCCCATCACACCTCAGCTCCCAGGATTACTTTTATGTGATGGAAATAAGATGAAGAACAGCTGACAATGGGAAAGAGCCCACTAAGCAACATAATGGAAGCCTGCTACTGCTTTCCTCACAGTGGGAGACCACCAGATCTCTGGGTAAGAGCACACAGACATACACACACACCCACAAATTAGTACTGGGACATTGTGTCCTGTTAAACTTACTAAAACCATGCAAAGATCGATATTATTAACCCTACCTTAGAATTAAGGGAACCGATCATCAGAATGGTTAAGTAAATTGCTTAGGGCCACAGGGTCACCAGGTAGCACAACTTGGATTCCTGCCCTGGGTCTCCTAACTCCCAAGCTTCTAGTCTTTCCTCTGCCCCACATCTGAACACAGCCGGGAACTGTCTTCACTCCCCACAATGTACCACTCTCTCTTTGTCCTTTCTCTGCCTTCCTCTTCTCTTTCTCTCATTCCTACTTTCTTTCCGTTTTTATTATCTGCTCTTTGAATTCTTCCGTGCCTCATACCTATTCGGGTTTAGGCAGGTTTTGTACCACTAGATTTCTTAAGGAGAGGCCACGGGCTGATACCTGCCCTACAAAATAATGTTCATGTTCCTCCAAAGGCAAAACTACTATGTATCCCAAATACACTTAGTAATGACCCATATTTTAGTGGTTGTTCCATTTTCAACTCCATTGGGACAAATAATTGTCCTATATTTTAAACTGGAACTAGGGTGTGGAGGGTGTATATGTGTGTGTGAGTGAGAGAAAGAAAGAGAGAACATGCAAAAACCTCACTTCCTGATTTTATTATGGAAACTGCCAGGTCAATCATATTTTGTTCAATCAGCATTCACAAAGCATGACCTCTCTCACCCAACACACACCTACTATCAGATACCAATAACCTCTGTCTGTGGCACTGACATCTGGAACCTCAATATTATCATTCACATCTTGCATGTTCATTTTAACCTTTATAACATTCCTATCTGATAGGAGTAAAAAATATTACCATTCCCATTTTGAGTAATCAACAAATCAGAGAATGCCAGTCATTAAATATATATGACATTTTATCTCCAAGTCTCTAAATCTGGATTCTCCTGGCTTCCAGGCCAGCTCTCTCTAACCTCACAAGGCTCCTTGATAACACTGCTAGGAGGAAAACTAGGTCCCCTGCCCTCTTATTCAGGTGTTTTTACAGCTGAAATTCACATCCTTTAAAAGGAGGGAAGTTGACAGGGAAATAATTTATTCTCCCTTTAAGTAAAAAAGAGAAAAAAGGAATAGGAAAATAAAAAGACAAAACCTCCTACCACTTCAAATGCAGCAAGACGACCAGCTTCATGCCTAACAGGGAAATAGTTATCTACAATTACAGAGAGCTAAGAAATCTAAGAGCAGAGGTCTCAGAGTTCCTCCAGCTTGACTCCAGTTCCATGCACAGAATCTCTGGCATGTGATGACACTAGTGACACTAAAATGTTCACTGAGTGCCCTCTAAGCTGCAGGTGTTTTTCTTAGGAGTTTCATATGTTTTCTCTTGTTTACTATCTACCACCCTAAGAAGGAACTATTATCATAGCATTTTACAGATGAGAAAAGACATTATTGCTTGCCCTTAATCTTCATAATAGTCCAAAAAGATTGTTGTTACCATGATTACCATTTTAGAAATGATGAACTGAGGCTCAGAAAGGTCAAGTGGCTTGCCCATGGTCACACGGGTCTTCTGATATGGAGCCTGCAGCTCCTTCACAGAGCAATAGCTCAGCAGCCCAGAAAATGCCTTCACACCCTCCTCCCATTTGACCATTCGTTACAACACATTTAAGATCAGACCCTGACGGTGACATTCTGCAAACAAGTCCAACACTGGGTGTTGTAGAATCTCAGTGAAGAAAGGCCAGCACTCACCCCTGAGGATATCCACAGTCAATAATTCAAAATGTAGGCATGAATTTGTCACTAAGCCAACTTAACCCTCAAAAAAAAAAAAAGTTTCATAAGAAGAGAATCTTTGAAAGAGAAACAGAATTGATGGCTTAGGAAAGGTAAAGTTACGGAAACGGTTTGTAAATCCTGATCATAAATTAGGGCTGAAAGGAAGAGGATTTTTGATTCAGTCGCTGAGTAAACTGTCTTATTGGATACACTAGCACCACCTTGTGGTGAGGAGCAGGAACTCACAAAGTACTACCTGTTTGGCACCACGTACACTAAAACATACCTTTGCTGTGGAGGTAAACAAAGTTGGATACAAACCACAAGGCTCCAGAATTTCATCACCAAAGTGATGATGGCTATTTTGACTAAAATAGGCTACTTTTGAAAAAGCATGTTTGTTTTTATCCCAGAGGGGGCAAAATGCAAAATGAGACCGGTCCTCTGGTACATTTCAAGAGTATCTTTATGGATGAATGCGAAAACATAATATTGAGATATGAGATTATCTCACATTTGTGTAGCATTTTTCACATACATGATTTTGTTTTATTATCAAAACAACACTGTTAGTTAGGCAGACAATATATTGATCCCATTTCACAGACAAGGAGAGAGGTTCATTTGTGTTAAGCATTAGTGTGAAGTTACTTGTGAAGCTTCCAGAGAAAGTTCGGTAGTTATTAAGCCTTCTCAGGAACTGAGGATATTGTAAGTATGAGTATGCTGAAAAGGTAAAAGAGTTAGGATCAAGAATCAGTCAAGCAAATGATCCATTCACTTCTAAATAACTTCTAAGCAGTTGATTTATCAGCAAAAGTGTGCTAGAGTTCAAAAATTATTTATTTTTGAATCATGGCAACAAATGCCCAATGAAATAGGCAGCCACAATTGTCTGGACCACTGGGCCAGACCCATGCCATATCCATGTGTTGATTCATCACTAAATCCTTCAGGGACAACATGTTTACATAGAAAACATTTTTGCCAAGCTGGCCTCATCATACTGCAGTGGAAATAATTACATCATCCAAATCACACCACCTCACCCCATCCCCAAGTTGTCCAAACTCTGCTTGTAATTTCTGGTGTGAGCTCCTGTCCACAAAACATCAGAGACATTATTTTCATTCCTCTGTCTGGACTGAGACAAAGAACCCCATTTAGCAAATAATAGTTCTATATGCAATCTTCCTACTAGGCCTGTGACCTGGTTCATGGTGAAATGACATGCATTTGACAATTTTTTTCGACTATGCTTTTAGTGAGAGCTGTGTCAGGGATGGGGTGCTCACCTGTCCCATTTGAGAGACGGCTTACTTGATGTCTTATTTTTGTGTGATATCATGAGACATTTGGAAGCTCCTCTGCTCATTAAGCATTAATCTCATTGATCTCAAATGTCAATTCACCAAATCTATGATAAACATACTTATTATAAAAAATTCATACATTAATCTTTTCTGCATTTATAATTAGTTTGTATTAGATTTTTTGAAAGAAAAGGCGTAGAGCTTGACAAATTATTCTAAATTTTATTTGGAAAAATGAATAGATAAGAATATATTTTTAAATACCTTAAAGAAGGATGGGGAACTTTTTCTTCAGGATATTAGTTATTCCAAATATTTTTCCCCATTTATTATTTGCCTTTTAATTTGATGGTGAAGTTATTTGACATAGATTACTAGAATCAGAAGACTTAAGAGAATTTCTGGCTAAAGATCAATATTCTTTTTCCTTGCTTTGCCCCAAATTAATAGGTTCTTTTTTAAAGGCAGTGATTGAAAGGACCAAATACCTATCAGACATATTTTTAACAAAGTTCCTTTATTTTCCACTCAAGATAACATTTAGAAATCATCAGATATCACTTCTCCTTGACCTGTTTCAGAGACCTCAGCCAAACCGAAGGCATATTTGCACACACACACACGCACAGATACACACACGCACACACACACGCACACACCCCCATACACCACATGCTGCCTTAGGTACAACTATATTCAAGTGATGTGACCTGGTCCCTTCACCTCTCCCCTAAGAAATCATAGCCCCCATCATACTCCAAATGACTGACAGTAATCACATTCAATCGCTTTTTCCTTTTTCCATCTAGGTCTCCACGAAGTGGGCTTCCCGATCTCTAAACAAGATTTTACAAAGTAGCCAATATGCAAACATTTTGATGACATAATACAATATAAAGCTAGTGAACATTTTAAGAACTCATTCTCTTTTCCATTGTTATAACTTATATATATGTATACATACACACACACATATCACACATACATATATGTGTGCGTATATATATATATATATTTCTAAATAATAAATTAGACCACACTGTTCACAGACGACGGATATGTTTTCCCATAGCAAAGACTGAGAAACCTATTGGCATATGGTAGCCAGACTACCTGAGGGATCCTGAGAACTCCAGGTCAAACAATATTAAGAACATGAATGAATGGAAGACATCTCAAAGAATATTTTTGATATATTTGTTTCTAGTTTGTATGTCAATAAAATAAGAAATCAATAATGAATATATGAAAGTGCTACAGGAAAATAGAGAAAAAACATAGACAATTCCAACAAACAAATAAAAAATGACTGCTAAAACCACAGCGCCTATCACTAGCAGCTGCTAAAAATATGTTAAATAAAAATAATTATAATTAAGGTAATGGAAACTATATCAGCAATGAAATACTTTTTTGTCTCTATCAGGCTGGAAAATATTAAAATCATGAGAACATTATAAAAATGCCCTATTGTCCAATAACACGTATATATTTAATACTGCAATTGCCCCACGCCACCCATTGTGAAAACACTAGGACAAAATGTATTAAAAATCTTAAAATTTATATACTCTTTGACTTAGTAATTTCAATTCTAGATAACTACCCTAAGGAAATCATCAGAAATGCAGGCAAATTTATGTGCAAATATGTTTATTATAGCATTATTTATTATGGTAATAAATGGAAGCAGTAAAAATGCTCATGATAGAGGACTGCTTAAATAAATTAGAGGCCGTACATACATGCATACCATGGACTGTTACACAGTCATTAAAAATTACATTCACAAAGAATTGGAATGACATGGGAAAATGCTTACAAAGCACTCAATAAAAGAAGCAGAATATACAGCTATTTATATAGCACAATCTCATCATTTTTAAAGTAAGTTTGTAGCAAAGAAAAATAACTAAAAAGTATGAAACTGTGAACAATATATAAGATTATACGTAATTTTTATTTCACTCTTTTTTTTTTGAGACGGAGTCTTGCTCTGTCACCCAGGCTGGAGTGCAGTGGCCGGATCTCAGCTCACTGCAAGCTCCGCCTCCCGGGTTTACGCCGTTCTCCGGCTTCAGCCTCCCGAGCAGCTGGGACTACAGGCGCCCGCCACCTTGCCCGGCTAGTTTTCTGTATTTTTTTTTAGTAGAGATGGGGTTTCACCGGGTTAGCCAGGATGGTCTCGATTTCCTGACCTCGTGATCCGCCCGTCTTGGCCTCCCAAAGTGCTAGGATTACAGGCTTGAGCCACCGCGCCCGGCCCTATTTCACTCTTTATAAAACTTGTTTTTGCAAACTTTCCATGATGATCATTATTACTTTAATAATTAGAGATATATTAATTTAAAATACATTCCATTCACGGCCCTGGAAAACCTTTGCTCTAGCCCTGCTTGTTTCCTAAATACATCAGGCTTTTCCAGATCCCTGTGCTTTTCTGCTTAAGGCCTGACTGCTTGGAAGACCTTACAGGAGCTTGAAAATCAGTTCTTCCAGGTAGCGTTCTTTGGAGCCCTGAGTAAGAATTGGTTGTTAATTCCTTTTAATTTTAAAACCACTTGATACTTGGCTGTAGGATGCCATTTACTAAATTAATTATAATTATTCATTCATGTGTGGGTCTCCCCACTGGACTTTGAACTTTTCAAAAGCCCTGGGTCTTAGAAACCCTTAAATCTCCAATATCTGGTACTATTCCTAGCATGCCATAAATATTAAATGCATGCATGAGTGAATGATAAATGTATGGAATGATGGATGGATACACAGAAACCTATAAATTTTCAAAAGGCAATAGAATCTAGAAGCTAAGGCATCTTCAGGTTGTTTCCTGTATGTGGATGTGCACATACTACAAATGACACACAGGAAACCCTATGTTGAGCATTCCTAAGACAAGTTGAGCTATAATTAGCTTATAATGGAACTGAAATTTTTCTAGTTGAAACAACAAACCTGTTATCCTACTTTGCTGTAAATGGCTTTCTACGAAGGATACCCACACGCTTTTTTATTATTAAAAACCATTCCAATAAAAGATATGCTAAAAAATTATTGTAATTTCTACTAATTAAAAACTAATTAAGTCATTTGCTGAATAATACATGTGCTCTACTTGCATTATCTATAAGCATGCTCTTCGCTTACAAATATTTGTCTCCATTTCATTAAAGTAATTAAACTGCTCCAAGTACGGTTATTTTTACAAGCATTTTATAGCCAACTCTCAATTTTCCATACCAATGGAGAAGTATAATTGAAATATTTAAAACTGAATAACAGATAACACAGAACCTCCCTGCAGTGCTTCTCCTCCTCCAGTTTAGCAAACAACAAAAGCAACCATCCTGAGGTTTAACTCAGCTGTCTTCCCTCACACCCACTCTGGTAGCCTATACAGAAAATAATTACACGTAAATAGTCTGACTGTATTCATGCACTTAGGCCTCCTTCCCACTCCCACCTCTCAACCCTCTCATTTTAATGTATGTTGAGGCAAGATGGAGGAATGTGCTAGCCTACTTTACCAGGGAGGAGGGACCATCCCCAAATCAATGACAAAATTAATTGCACTCTGTCCCTCCTACCACATTGCTCATACTTTGTCCCTGGCAATTATGACAATTCCTTAAGTTCCTAGAAAAAGAAATGCTGCATCAAGCAAAAATTCTTTCTGCTAAGAATTATAATGGAGATTCTGAGTGAAGGTGTCAGCGTGAGCATCACATTGTGCCTGGGTGCCGCAATTTTTGCTATTATAAAGGAAAGTGAATTATGTGGAGGATGCATTCTTCTTCCCAAAATGGGAGGGAGCATAATTATGAAGGGGCAGAGAGTAAATATAAGTTGGGTGCATCTAATTACATATATTTAGAAATGTGATGAGAAAACATTTATTGCAAATGGGTTGACAATCTATCTTCCATAATAGGCACTTTGTTGTGGATAAACAGAATAGAGCTTTTCTAACTCCCTAATGCTGGCTTTTGCCCTAAGTGTTCGAGGCTATAGTAATACTGCCCGTGAGAGGAGAGAAATGGTGCCAAGTAGAGAAAGCATCATCCGCAGAGGCAGAGTCATGCAGTGGGGAAAGCTACGAGGAGGACAGGGAGGGAAGAAGGTGGTCAGGGAACAAGCTGGTGCATGGGGCATAAAGACTGATTCCAGGCTGGGCACATGGGCTCACTCCTGTAATCCCAGCACTTTGGGAGGCCAAGGCGGGCAGATCACCTGAGGTCAGGAGTTCAAGACCAGCCTGGCCAACATGGAGAAACCCCGTCTCTACTAAATATACAAAAATTAGCCAGGCGAGGCGGTGGTGTGTGCCTGTAGTCCCAGCTACTCAGGAGGCTGAGGCAGGAGAATCATTTGAACCTGGGAGGTGGAGGTTGCAGTGAGCTGAGATCACACCACTGCACTCTAGCCTAGTCAACAGAGCCAGACTCCGTCTCAAAAATAAAAATAAAAAATAAAAAAAGATTGATTCCAAGGGCCTGGAAACTGCAGTTGTGCTACAAAACAGATTACAGATAGATAGATAGTGGTGGTGGGGAAAGTGCTGGTGATAGATATGTAAATAAAAAGAAAGAATATTTGTTCTACACACCCAGTGCATAATAAGTATTTAATAAACGTGCTAAGCACTTGAGGTCCTCAGAGACACTTGGTTCCTAAGGTTAAAGACACAAAAGAAGTTGTTGGACAAGAGGCAGCAGGAGGTGGTTTTATTGTTTTGTTTCATTTTTAATACAGGCCTCAGAGGCGGTACCCAAAATGTGTTCAGAAGGCTTGAAATAGAATTAAATTCAGACCCTGCAGGTTAGATGGCATCTCCTTTATTCTGGACTTTCCCCTGCTTTAAATTTTATTGGATTTTAATCGGAGACCATCTGATGAAATGTTCTGAACCTAGATTAGAATGTAGCATGTACAACAGCTGAATGAGAGGGAGGACAGTGGAATCACATAATGGAATATAAAATAGATTTTAAAAGCAATAAAACTGCAGCAGGTGGAGGGGTCTCCTGAGGGTCAAGAAGAAGCGGGAATGTTGAGGTGCTCTCTCAGTGCCCAGAGAAAGAGGAATCCATCAGTCCCTCCCTGGGACTGTGCCCAGGATGTGCCCATCCTACCCAGGGCACAGGAGAAAGGAGAAGCAGAGTCTGAGCTGGCTTATGCAAATAAAACTGAACAATATTATAAAAAGAAATGGCCAGCGCCCCCAAGGACCCAAGGCAGGCCCTTGACTTCTCCAAAATTCATGATAAGAGACAATGGAGGCCAGTTTTGCTCTACCACCTAGAGCAGGGCTTCTCAAATTTACTGTGCAACAGAACTCAGGTCTTATTAAAATGCAGATTCTGATTTTGAAGGTTAAAGGTGGGCCTGAGAGTCTGCATTGCCAGCAAGTTTGCAAGTGATGTGATGTTGCTGTTCCAGGAATCACACTTTGGGTGGTGAGATATAAAGGTGCTTTGCTCACCTGCATCAGCATCACTCAGCGCCCAGTGAAAACTCCAACTCCTGAGCTCCACCCGGACACGCATCCCTACGGACAGCACCTGGGGATATGCACGTTTTTCAAGCTCTCCAGTTTTTTGTTTGTTTGTTTTGTTTTGTTTCTTAGACAGGATCATGCTGTGTCACCCAGGCTGGAGTGCAGTGGTGCCATCTCAGCTCACTGCAACCTCTCCCTCCCAGGTTCAAGCCATTCTCCTGTCTCAGTCTCCTGAGTAGCTGGGATTACAGGTGCATGCCACCATGCCCAGCTAATGTTTTTTTGTATTTTTAGTAAGTAGAGACAGGGTTTCACCATATTGGTCAGGCTGGTCTCAAGCTCCTGACCTCAGGTGATCCACCTGCCTCGGCCTTCCAAAGTGCTAGGATTACAGGCATGAGCCACCGTGCCCGGCCACTCTCCAGTTGATTTTTATGCCTACTCTTCCAAATGCCAGGCAAATTCTTGAGAATTTATAATAAGGAGTTATCCACATAATTATGAGACAGGAAGGTGAGCAACAAGTTAACCAGCAGAACTGAGAGTGATGTGAGGAGGTGTGGGGAGTGGCTATCATCTGGGAGTTCAAGAGCGAGTCCACAAACAGAAAAGGGCACCAGGAACCCTCGCTTTGGGGCATCCAGTGCATGCTTTAGGGCAAGCAAAGCTACTTAAGGAGTACATCCGCCTGAGTCGATTTTTTTTTCTTAAAACAAATCTCATTACACTATTTTATTTAATGGAATCATTGTGGGAGCCATTTTCACTCTGCTTGTTCTCCCTCACACCCTCTGCCCACATCCCATTACCAAGTCCTGTTGGCTCAGCCTCCAAGATCCATCCTCTCATGTGTCTCCTTCTCCCATTCCCAATGCCGTCATCATAGTCCCAGCCATTACCTTCTCTCACCTGGGCCACAGCAACTGTCTCCTAGCTGGTGTCCCAATTTCTGTCTTGTCCCCTAACATCCATTGCCTATTCCACAGCTAGCCTAGAACTACTTCAGAAGCTTCCCTTTGCATTCAGAATAAAATCATCACTGAAGCTGTGAAAGCCCAACAGGATCTTATCCCTACATTTTTCTTGAACCTCATCTTTCTCTCTCTTTGCTCCAGCTACACCAGTTTTCTTTAGTTTCTCAAATACACTAAGCTTGTTCCCATCTCAAGGTCTTTACTCATGCTCATTTTTCTGTTCTTTGCCAAACATAGCTAGCCTCACTCTTACTTTAGGTATAATCCTAAGTATCACTTTTCCAAAGAGAACTTCCCTACCCACCTAACCTTGAGTAGATCCCTCTCCGGACCCTCATGGTTCCTTTATAACATATATTATAATTGGCAGTGATTTTACTTTGTATGTGTCCTTCTCTTCCACTGTAACACTGATTCTCAAACTGTGGTCCCAGACAAGCAGCACCAGCATCACTTGGGAAACTCGGAGGGTTGAGCTCACTGCTGTTTTCTCAGTCTGTCCTAGTAAGTTGGTGGATGCTGAAGTTTGAGAACCACTGCACTAGATTGTAACCACCATGGGAGTAAAAACTGCATCTGTCTTGTCCATCATTATATGTCCAGCTCTTAGATTTGGGCATATAGTAGATACTTGGTAACATTTTCCCCAAATAAATAGATAAATGAGTCCCATGAGGCAGAAAATTTACATTTCCCAACCAGTATCCCATCCCAGTATACTTACAAAAGCTCTATTTGAAAGAGAAATCTCACAGAAACTTGGCTTTCAATGGTGGAGTGCTAAGCAGGCTTCAGAGTAGAGAATCCATTATAGGGGACAAGACAGAAATTGGAAGACCAGCTAGGAGAGTGTTGCAGTGGTCTGGCTGAGCGATGATGATGGCGGCAACTAGAGTGATGGTGGTGGAAATGGAGAGAAGGAGGTAAATTTCAGGATGGATCTTAGAGTCTGAGCCACCAGGACTTGATGTGACTAGTCACAGGCAAAGGGGTGTGAAGGAAACGTGGGGTCAGGAAAGGTATAACCTGCATGCTGGTGGTGAAAACGGAGGAGCGCAAGTGCAGTGAGTTCCAAGTAAGGAAAGCGCGGCAATCCAACAAATCAGCAGACTGCCTTTGCTTAAGAATGGTCAACCTGGGCCCTCTCCTCTCCCTTCTTATGGGCCCTTTTCTCTCCCTCCTTAACTCGCTTCTATTCCACCATCCCAGAAAACACATGCAAAAAGTAGATCTTCTAATGTAACGCAAAAATGAATATGTGGAAGAAATCAAAGCACATTTAGTGGCCTCACATGTTTATTAATATGGCTGAGGATGTTGCAGCTTGTACAGGGTGAATGGCTCATTCAGGTCACACAGCTGCTGGAGGCCATCAGAACCAAGCCCCAGTCTCCCACCTCTCAGTCTATAGGAAGACTTACTTTATTGGATGCTCTGTGGGAAAACAAGAAAAACTCCAGGGTTCAACATGGTTGGAAATGCTGCAAGCAATATTCCCTCTAGAGAGTTTCAGTGGTGGACATTATATTAAGGTTACAAAAAGTCTTCCATCGGAGCAACACGTTTAATCCAGCACTCTGCAAACAGCTTTGGCCATGAATTCCCATTGGCCCACAGAGCTTCATAGCATCTATTAGCACCCTCAGACTATATATACTAAGCATGAGCCATAGGAAAAAGAAGGATAAGTTAATCCCAGTTTAAAGGTTATGCCTCATAGAAGTCCTAGTATCTTTGCCCACAGAGCTTCATAGCATCTATTAGCACCCTCAGACTATATATACGAAGCATGAGCCATAGGAAAAAGAAGGATAAGTTAATCCCACTTTAAAGGTTATGCCTGAATTTTTCATATGCTCATAGAAGTCCTGATATCTTTGCCATGTTTATCCACATTTTGAAACCTTTAAATGACTATTTTAAACAGCTAGCTGGGCTCGTTGAAGGTACTTGGCTAACACCAAGGGAAAATAACATGGGAAGCCCCACGGGGCTGATGCTCTCATGAGGTATTCCTTAATGCTTAGGACGTGGGCTTCCCAGGCCTGATTCGTGGTGACCTGCACTCACAAGGTCTCCCCTGCCAGTTTCCCTTTTCTATTGTAGGACCACAGCTTGCACAGAAGCCCCTGGTGTGAACAAAAGGAAGTGGTAACTAGTGATGCATAGCCCAGGGGTGGTAATGGTGATGCATAGCCCAGAGTGATCAGGCAAGGCTGCTCACCAGGAAGACAAGGGATGGGGGATAGGAACTGGTGCTCAGGAGTCCCATACCTGGAGCCATGAGGACTTGGGTAGGCTTGAGGCAAAAGTCAGAGACCTGGAGGAGATCTCCCAGAAATATGAGATTCTGAAAGAAGGGATTTCTTGGAGGGGTGCACAGGCTTAGGACCTTCCCAATGGGCAATGGCCTGGGAAGACACTGGGAGCTTCACTGGGCTGTGAAGCTGTGAGGCAGGGAACAGTCGGAAGAGCTGAAGCTTTAGAATTCACACAGACCAGTGTCCAAATAAGCAAGCTTCTCATGTTTTAGTTTCATAACTTTAGACAAATTACTGAATGCCCCCAAGCCTTGGTTTCTGCATATGTAAAAAAGACACCATAATTTCTGCCTCTCAAAATTGCTGAGTGGTTTAAATCACATAATGAGTATGCAAACACTGACAGATAATAAAAGTATAACCAAACACAGGTATAATTGTAATAATTATTACAGTTGTTTATTGAGCATTTATAATGTGCCAGGCACGGGGTTAAGTACATGAAGAGACATTAGGTTGTTTAAACCTTCTAAGAAACCTCTGAGGTAGATACTCAAACACAGCTCTGATTTTATAGCTGAAGAAATTGAAGCCCAGGGAAGCTAAGTTAACTTGCCCAGAGGCACACAGATAGAAGGCAGTGTAGCTGAGATCAGAATGCAGACAGTCTGAGTACAGGAAATATTTTCTACTCTGCAAACACTGATACAAGAAAGTGGCAGAGAGGCAGACAGGCACCTTAACAGAGAAGCTGCCAAGCTCACTAGGAGGGTGGGCTGTATGTGCCACGACAGTCAACAGCCCCTCCTGGGGTCAGTTTAGCAAGCAGAATCTTTTGAGTTCAATTTGCACATTCTGCCTGAGACAGAAAAGGAACTAAAAATTCCATCAGGGTATTTACCCAGTCCTCATCGTGGATGGCAAAAAAAGCCTAACTGGGTGACAATGGCCAGAGGGGATGTGTGCTGGCACAAGAGGTGGCCATAGTGTGCTCTGTGCTGACTCCTGGGACAAGCATCTCCCTCCAGCCCCTCGGGCTGAGCCCTATGCTGAAGAGACAGGGTGCACAATGCAGGTCAGCCCAGCAGCAGGAGGCCCCATGTCAGCCACATCAGGTGGCAACTGACCACAAGCCCCCTGTAGATGCCCATCGAGTATGGTTGGTGCAGCAGCCCTTGACAATCCTGAGGCAAAAGCTCCGAGGTGGAGATTAAACAATAAGAAAGCTATTTACCTAGTTGGGATTTGATGGACAAGCCCAGTCAGCCCTGAGTGATCTTTGGAAGAAGGTCTGTGGAGGCTTTAAGGAGTGAAAGCATCCATGGAATGGGGTAAAAGCAACTTTTACAGCACTTGGCCACACCAGGCAGTTCTCAAAGGTGTGTAGAACCCAATTACTCCAGTAAATAACAGATTCCAGTCATCTGTACCCAGATTTCCTGGGCTGGGAAGAGGCAGACACCAACAGAGGAGATCCTCTCTGTTTTCCAAGATGGGTGCACAGGCTTAGGACCTTCCCAATGGGGAATGGCCTGGGCAGGACATTGAGGAGGGCTTGAGGAAAACCCTTGAGATGAATTGCATCTCAGGGTTAGGTCAAAGGGTTGGAGTGGGGGATTTCAGATTTGAGGCTGTAGTACAGGGAATGGGAAGGAGTGCTACATGCCTGCCCCAAATCCCATATGCATCATGAAATTCAGTATAGAAAAGTATATCAAATTCAGTATAGAAAAGTATATCTCATGAGTGAAATTATCTCAGCCAGAAACCTACAGAGCAGTCCAGAAAACCAAGCAGTGTAGATGAGAAGGACAAAAATCTGTCTTAAAGCACTTGAGGCAGAAGATGAGGCTGGGAGAAGGAAAGAAAGAAAGGAAAAAGGTAAAGAAGAAACAAACAAGGAAGGGAAAGAGGGAGGGAGGAGACAAGGGCTCCTAAATTAAATCCTTTAGATGAAGAAACTGCATATCCAAGCCCAGCCCATATGTGATACAACACTTTTATTCTATTGGTTAGAATTTCAATAAAATCTATTGTTTTAAAATAATACCGTCAGACTTTCAGACAAGTCTGCTCTTCACTATAGCTTTACTCTTGTGATAAAGTAGAAAAAGAGTTTAAAATTAAACGTGAGTGATAAAAACCTCAAAATTTTCAAGTCAAATTTCATTAACTGATAAAGGTCTACCCTGAGCCCTGGGCAAGGGCAGTGGAACAGATTTGGTTAATTTGGAAGATTAAAGGCATTTTGAATAATTGAGGCCACATTAGAGAGAGACTCCATAGTTTGAATGACATTCCAAAGTCAAGAGACTAAAGAGCTAAGAGTTCTTACGCTAAAAGCCTTGAACTTCAAGGGCTGATAAGAAGAAACAGACAATACCAATTGGTAATCTACCTGTTTATAAGTAGATTTATCTTTCCTTTGGTTAAGGAATTTGACCAGTAGAGTCTTGAATATTTTAAGGTGTTCTGTATAAAGTAATGTGTTATCTTGACAGTTTATTAGCAACAAAGTCAAGAAGGTCAAAACTGAAGACGCCTTCTATAATTTTATTTCCGCTCTGCTTACATCTTAATAAAAGGTGTCTCTTGCAACAGTAAACAGAAACCAATCTGCATTTCCAGGTGCAGAAAAAGGTGCTTTCAAATATATTATAATCACAGAATGATATAAGCTTACAAGGATGAGCACTACTCAACATTCTTTAGACCTTGGCAAGTTACAAAATGATCTCTCTTTTCTTGGTTAAACAGAAAGTAAACAACAAAGTCAATAGGATCCAAATCTAAACCAGTTAAGACTATACTCATTTTGTTATTGTTGTAATTAATAATAATAATTTATGCAGTGTTTTATAGCAGGAATCCCCAAATCCTGGATCACAAACTGGTACCAGTCTGTGACCTGTTAGAAACCAGGCTGCACAGCAGGAGGTGAGTGACTGGCAAGTGAGCGTTACTGCCTGAGCGCTGCCTCCTGTCAGATTAGCAGCAGCATTAGATTCTCATAGGAGTATAAACCCTATTGTGAACTGTATATGCAAGGGATCTAGATTACACGCTCCTTATGAGAATCTAACTGATGATCTGAGGTGGAACAGTTTCATTGGAAACCATCTTCCCCCAATCCCCACGGCTGTGGAAAAACTGTCTTTCATGTAACCAGTCCCTGGTGCTTTATAGGTTACTAACAATTTCCCACAGTTCATTGGTCAGCACTGCTTTGGTTGAAGGTATGTGTGTTAGGGGCAGGTCAGACCTGAGTGTCTCATCCCCCACTCCCACACATCCTGTGAGGTAGCCCTTGAGGCTGAATGAGACACAGAATTTTAATAACTATAGCCATAAATTGTCTGATTTTATAATCTATTTACTATCATGGTTATAGTTGCCTCCTTAACTTCTCTTTCTTCTTCTCTTGGTAAACATCAAGATTATCATTCTAGAACCCACACCCTGCCCACTGTAGCCCATGTGCTTTGGTGGAAACTAAGGCACACCTGATTTCAGATCTGGGACATGTAGGAAAATAAGTGTTATCCTGTCCCTAGGCCACAGTTAGTGGTTCAAGGCTAGGAATATAGCACAATGTAGCCCCATGAAATTGTGTGCTGGAGTTTTCTAGGAGGACATAAGATAGAGCATCCCCTCTTTTCCAAATGACTCCCAGTGGGTTCCCATATTTACACACTGCAAATGTGGACAAGAAACCTGGTCCTCGAGTTGGAGAGTGATGCAGAATTATTCTCAGGATGAGGTTGGTACATAGGAAGGCAAAAAAGGACAGAGAGAAAAAGAAATACACTGACATTGTGGTCTGCTGAATCACACCCACCCTGAAGCTCACCATAGTTCTAGACCTCTGATTACATGAGCTAATAAATATTTTTGATCACTTAAGCTCATTTGATTTGGATTTTCTGTTACTTGTAACTGATTTGACCCTAACTGATATAGTTACTAAGTGAGGTTGTTTGATCAAATGTTCTCTCTTCATTTTAGAAATAAGTGTGAAGTTCTAATATTTTATATGACACAAGAGCACATAGCTGGTAATTGATGAAACAAAGGCTTAAATTCAAATCCACCTACTCCAAGTTCAGTGCTCTTTCTTTTGACATATGCTCTGTCCATGATATGGTCCTGAAAAGCCCCTTTTTCAGATTTATGATTGCCACTAGGTTTGAATTTAAATATTTCAACATTATGCAATTAAAATACAAATTTGAGTGTTGGCTCAAAAAAATTATCTGTTAATGAGTAGCAGTATGATTTTTTATAGAAAAGCACCATCAACCCACTTGTGGACTGGGCAGTAAACCCATCAAACAGCTCCACTCATATCACCACCACCAATATCAGGCATGAAGACAGGGTGGCCAAAATATGTGTAGATGGCTAGGTCTGTTGTTCTTATAGGAAAGGTTATAAAATATATTAAAACAGAAGTCCTGGGTCAGTTATTTAATGCCAGTTAACAACACTGGTTATTAGGCAGTGTAGAATCTTAAACATAGTTGTCTTCCAAGAGTCTGTTATCTAATGGGAAGAGAGAAGATATTGATACCCTCTCCTGCCACTTCTCTCCACTATATTCCTCTCACAGAGCCCGGTTGTAAGATTAACTTTATATACGTACATGCTAAATAATTGAGGGTGGATCAGGAATCTTTCTACAGTCACAGAAAAAAGGGCCCAGCTTTGCTTAAAAATCAACTAATTAGGCTGTGAACAGTGGCTCATGCCTGTAATCCTAGCATTTTGGGAGGCCAAGGTGGGAGGATGGCTTGAGCCCAGGAGTTCAAGACCAGCCTGAGCAACATGGCAAAACCCCATCTCTACAAAAACTACAAAATTTATTCGGGCATGGTAGCACATGCCTGTAGTCCCAGCTACTTGGGAGGCTGAAGTGGGAGGATTGCTAGAGCCCAGAAGGCAGAGGTTGCAGCGAGCCAAGATGGCATCACTGCACTCCAGCCTGGATGACAGAGTGAGACCTTGTCTCAAAAATAAAAAAATTTTTTAAATGAATTGCATAAAAGTGGGTATAGGCAGGAAGAACAGAGAGAAAACAGAATAAAGAAAAGTGATTTGTTCCCTGAAGTGATACCTCAGGTCATCAAAGATGTAAATGCAAGTTGAACCAAAGGTGAAAAAATTTGGACTGCCTAGAGGTAAAACAGACACCAATTATCATTCTTTTAAGTTAACATTATTTTTATTACAACTAATTTCAGACTGAGAGAGAGGAGTAGGAACTAGGCAGTTATAGCCCATAGCCCCTATAGAAAGAGTTAAGCTCTTTCCACTACTTAGAATATTGACTATTGACTTCTTCTCTTTTAAAATTTCTGCATAGTAAGAAGGTCAAGAATAGTGCTCAGGAGTTCTAGATTCAAGATAGATTTAAAAATCTGGATCCAACGCCCATTTCCAACATTAACTATTACATGACTGCATGACTGGAGAAATTACTGAATCTTTTCAAAACTATTTCCTCATCTATAAGATGGGTTTCACAGGTAAGGATTAAAAATACCTGTGAAATATTTGAGAAATAGTAAGTATTCAATAAATTGAAGATGCTATTAACTGCCATATTCCAATCATCATTAAAAACTTGGCCGGGCGCGGTGGCTCAAGCCTGTAATCCCAGCACTGTGGGAGGCCGAGACGGGCGAATCACGAGGTCAGGAGATCGAGACCATCCTGGCGAACACGGTGAAACCCCGTCTCTACTAAAAAATACAAAAAACTAGCCGGGCGAGGTGGCGGGCGCCTGTAGTCCCAGCTACTCGGGAGGCTGAGGCAGGAGAATGGCGGAGAAGCTCGGGAGGCGGAGCTTGCAGTGAGCTGAGATCCGGCCACTGCACTCCAGCCCGGGCGACAGAGCAAGACTCCGTCTCAAAAAAAAATAAAATAAAATAAAATAAAACTTTGGGCCAGGTGTGGTGGCTCACGCCTGTAATCCCAGCACTTTGGGAGGCCGAGGCAGGCAGATCACAAGGTCAGGAGATTGAGATCATCCTGGCTAACATAGTGAAACCCCGTCTCTACTAAAAATACACAAAATTAGTCAGACGTGGTGGCGGGCGCCTGTAGTCCCAGCTACTTGGAAGGCTGAGGCAGGAGAATGGCGTGAACCCAGAAGGTGGAGTTTACAGTAAGCCGAGATGGCACCACTGCCCTCCAGCCTGGATGACAGAGTGAGACTCTGTCTCAAAACAAAAACAAAAACAAAAGCAAAAAACTTTGCCCAGATTCCTAATTGCAGATCAAATGTTCTCTGGCTTCCCATAAACCCTGATCATCTGACCTAGAGCAGCTACTGAAGCAGCAGTTACTGATGCTCTTCTAAAAGCTCTGGCCACGGACTCCAGAGAGGGTTTCAGTATTAACTCTTTCCATTCCAGACCCAATCCTTCTTAGCTGGTTTTGCAGACTCTCAGTAGGCTAAAGATCACTCCCCTACATCACTGCTTTGTTTTCTGGGTTCCTGAGCTCTTTCCCAGGTTGTCTTAGCTCAGATGTGCCTGCCCTAGAAGTAAGCAACTTCTGATGATCCAGGTTAGCGTCCTGGAGAAGGGGTAGCTCTTGGTGGGAACCATTGTATAAGGCAGGATTCATGTGATCCTTTTTCACAGAGGGTCTGGGAAACTGCAAAGGCTCACATCTCTTTCTATATTATGGTAAAGACTTATGAGTCTCAAGGGCTCCTATATGGGCCCTTTCTGAGAATCTTTACTACAGTTCCAAGCACAAACTCAGGTAAGATTTTATATCAGTTAAGGTACAGTCAGGAGACGGAAAGCACCAAAGAAATGTGAAGAGAGAGAATTTAATATAAAGAATGGTATAAGGCTATTAGCCAAGAAACAGAAAGAAGGAAAGAACATTAAGGTACTATGGAGGCATCAACTGCAGGAAACAGCTATCATCTTTAGGGCTTGGAGAACAAAGTAGTTTGCAATTATTAAAACTTAAAGAAGGAAAAAAAAAAAAATACAGGAGGGACATTGACCTCTGGGGGGAGTAGAGGGGTGGTAGCTGACTAGTGCTATTGTCTCTGAGGGAAAATAATAAAACTGATCTTCCAGGTATTGGAAAATCTATAAACCAAATTCAGGTACTGCTACAAAAAGGAACTGCTGCTGCCAGAGTGAAGAAGCTTTACTGAGTGACACCCAAAGGAACAAAAAGCAAACAGAAAGGAGTGAAGTCCCTTCTTCTTCCTTTAGCCTCTCAGCCTCCCTCTTAGTACCCCCTACTGGCAACATGAGTAAGTAACCAGCTGGCAAACCATAAATGTGATTGTTAGAGTATCACAAAGCCAAGTGTAGGAGGGTGCTTTGGAGGTAAGAAACAATAGATTAATGACTGACAGAAAGCACCTATCCTTCCCCTTGACCAGATATTTTCCACATTGGGAAACTGTGGAGGCTCAGAGACATCCACTATGCTCTTCCCTATTTCAAAGGACCCCCAATATTTAGCCCCAGTAGCCCCTGAAGAAGCCAAGGATTTCCCAAGAATAT
The DNA here is from genome assembly GCF_009764315.1 of Trachypithecus francoisi. Lineage (NCBI taxonomy): Eukaryota > Metazoa > Chordata > Mammalia > Primates > Cercopithecidae > Trachypithecus > Trachypithecus francoisi. The sequence goes on along the minus strand of NW_022681453.1, from coordinate 70,171,615 downwards.
AAAAGGCATAAAGGACCTCCTAAAACTGCCCAGACTAGATCTAGTTCCTAGGTTATAAATCCTATTAAAAATGAGAGCAACTAAGAGAAACAGCCAAGTCTCTAATATCCACAAATGCCTAAATACTGTCTCCTATGACCATCACCACTGCTCCACCAAAGTTCCTAAGATGATTGATTGATAGATAGAACAAAGCCAAAAATGCATGATCATTATTACCATGAGTTGTTTACTCCAATCCCAGTGTGGTCCTTAGTGACCAGACTTAATCATATGGAAGGCCCCTTTTGCCTAAGAGGCATATAAACATAGCAAACTCAGAGACCCCAGGTCCCTTTCCCATAAGCTGACACTCACATCTTAATCCTGTGAATGTTAACACTCTAATGAGAAGGAAAAGCAATTCCAAGGAAAAACACATCAAGAAAAGAGTTTCTTCCTACCATCCAAGCTTACCAACAAAGGCAGGTAAGCTCTTCCCAGGAGGAAAAAAGAAGTAAAGGAATAGGGCTACCCTCACTCCTCTCACCAAGGCCCAACTTCAAGTAATATGGGCCAATAAATGCCCTTAGACCTGTTTGGACGCAAAACAAGGAAACAAAAAATGGTTCCAAGATGAGTCATGAGCTCCCAATAGACTAAAATTACCCTGACTATTCTCTTTCCCTAGTATGGTTTTCTTCCTCAAAATAATATTCCAGTAGCATAGCCAAAAAAAACTCGGTCTTTCATAAAGCCACATTTCCCATCCTTGTTCCCAATTTTATAAATAGACTTAAAATCCAAGAGATGACCAGTTTAGCTCATCAAAACTATTGCCTACAGGAACATCTGAGATCGGTTAAAGCAAAACATTAAGTTGTCACCAAGGACATATATTACATAAGTCCGTATTAGTCCATTTTGTGCTGTTATAACAAAATACCACAGATGGGTAATTTGTAATGAACAGAGATGCATTGATTTGTGGTTCTAGAGGCTGGGAAGTCCAAGATCAAGGGACCAGCATTTTATGAGGGCCTCCTTCCCTCCATAGCAAAAGGGCAAAGAGAGAGTAAGAGAGAGCAGGAGATAACAAAACTCATTCTTTCATAAAGAACCCACTCCCTCAATAATGACATTAATTCATTCATAAAGGCAGAGCTCTCATGGCCAAATTACCTCCCATTAGGACTCACCTCCCAACACTGTTTCATTGAGGATTACCACTAGCACTTCATAAAAGCCAAGCACAGTACACAGCCACCCACCAAAGATCATTGGAAACCGGAAACACTGATTTTCAAGCCAAATATCTCAGTAAATTAAGTGACAGAGAAGAGGTTAACAGCGAGACACAATTAAAGCCCTTGAATACCAATTATAAAAACAATCTCGAAGCACAGAAAAAAAAATGGTAAGGGGAAAGATAAAAGACTTAAAGGATAAATTCAAGAGAATAGAAATGCCAATAATAGGAGTTCTAGAAATCACAATTGAAATACAGGAATGAGAATAAATAATTAAAGTAAATAAAAAATGAAACAGGACTTCATGAGATGAAGGAAAATTCAAAATTTCAGATTAAAAGTATACATTAAATTACAGACAAATTTGATTGAAAAAGATATTCCCGAGTATATCCTGTTAAAACTGCTGAATTCCAAGGATAACAAAAATATTATAAGTTTCTAACAGGAAGAATTAATTATCTACTAAGAACTAGTATAAAACTCCTTATCAACCACATTGGAAGCTAGATGTTGGTGTACTATCTAAAAAACTACTGAGAGGAAAGAACTGCAACCCAAGAATTCTGTATCCAACCCTGATATTATTTAACTGTCGGAAGGAAAAACTAATAATTTGTAGATATGCATGTCATTCATATTTCACCAGAATAAAATGCTCAAGAAAGCACTATAATAAAAAACAAATGAATCATAACAGAAAACTCAATATCTAACATAGTGAAGAGGAGAGGAAACAATGAAGAATATCAAGCTTTGCAGCCTGTGTGTGTGAGAGAGAAGAGAGAGAGAGAGAGAGAGAGAGAGAGAGAGAGAGAGAGAGATGGAGACGGATATAGACACAGAGAAAACAATAAATGGATACTGATAAACTGTGGGAATGAGTGATGTAGGCACTAAATAAGGATTATTAAAATAGAAGGAATAAACATCAGTGAAAATTTTAATAATGCCTAAGAACAAAAAGTACTAAACTATTTCAGCAAAATGTTAACATCAGGAGTATAGAGAGGAAAGCGAATGTTGATGTATTCCAAAGTGTCACCTGGGTTTGGGCTGGAATTTATTAGATGATGAAAGTTAACATATTCTTAAAGTTTTATTTTATTGACATCATGGTGAGAGAATAGGAGGGGGGATACAGGGTCTTGATAAGGGAAATAGGCAAAATGTTTAAAAATTAAATAGTAGAGAAATATGTATATGAGTTTGAATAACACAAAAGAGAATGGCAAAGTATAGTAGAACTTCCAAATTAACAAGAGGAGACAAATTAAATGAATATCAACTTTAACAAACCAGCAAAAATAATAATTTTAAAATAATACTCATTTGGATTATTTAAATACTTTTAGTATTCCATTTTAATTTATCTATTGGCTTTTGGGGTTTTTGTTTTGTTTTGTTTTATCTTATTTCTAATGGCTTCTCAAGGGGTTTTAAGATAAATAACCATACCACCTCAGTCTAATTAGAGATCATTATGTACCAGTTTTTATAAAAGTAGAAGACTCCCAACCATATAGCTCCCTTCACCAAACTTTATGCTGTAAATATTATATATACTGCATATTTGTGCAGTGAGAAACCCAGTTTTTGCTTTTTTCAGTCATACATAATTTAAAGACTTTAAGAGATAAAAAAAAAAAAGTCTTTTGTATTCACCCAGAGATTTGCCACTGTTGTTTTTCCTTCATTTCTGAAGATTCTTTCATCCTGAAAAAAACTTTCGTAGACGTTTCTGAGAAAGCAGATCCACCCATGATGATTCTCTTAGCTTGCCTTCATCTAAAAAAATCATCTTCATTTTATCTTCATTACTGATGGATATTTTCACTGGACATAGAATTTGAAGTTGACAGTTCATTTCTTTCAGTATTTAAAGTTTTCGTTTCATTCTTTTCTGTCCTTCAAGGTTTTTGATGAGCAATCTATAATCATTCTAATCATTGCCTCCCTGTATGTAACATGTAATTTTTCTCTAGTTGCTTTCAAGACTTGCTTCTTTATTTTTTCTTACATCAGTTTGACTATGCTATATCTGGGTGCAGCACTCTGAGTTTGTCTTGTTTAGGTTTCACTGAGCTTCCTGAATGTAAATGTATGGGCTTTTCCCCTCCAGATTTGGAAAGTTTTTGCCGTTATTTCTTAAAATTTGTTTTTTCTCACAATCTCTTTTTCTTCTAATTCTAGAACTCCCATAAAATGTATGTTAGAACTTCTAATATTGCTCCACAGCTCTCAAAGGCTCTGCTCATTTTTTCAATCTTTTATTTCTTTGTTCCTCAGATTGGACAATTTCTACTGATCTATCTTAAAATTCGCTTATTTATCTGTCTTATCCACCATGATATTATGCTAATCCAGTACACTTTTCTAGTTTATATATTGTATTTTTAGTTCTAAACTTTTCATTTTATTCTTATAATTTTTATTTCTCTTCAGAGAGCTCACATTTTTTTCATTTACTTCAAGTGTGTTTCTATTAGTCCATTTTCACACTGCTATAAAGAACTACCTGAAATTGGGTAATTTCTAAACAAAAAAGGTTTAATTGACTCACAGTTCCCCAAGGCTTGGGATGCCTCAGAAAACTTATAACCATGACTGAAAGTGAAGGAGAAGCAAGGCACGTCTTACATGGCAGCAGAGGAGAGAGAGAGAGATGGAACTGCCACATACTTTTAAACCATCAGATCTTGTGAGAACTCACCCACTATCATGAGAACAGCATGAGGGAAACTGTCCCTGTGATCCAATCATCCCTCCCTCAGTATGTGTGGATTACAACTTGAGATGAGATTTGGTTGGGAACACAGAGCCAAACCATATCATTCTGCCCCTGGATTCTCCAAAATTGCATGTCCTTCTCATATGTCAAAACACAGTCATGGCTTCCCAACAGTACCCCCGATTCCAGCATTAACTCAAAAGTCCAAGTCCAAAGTTTCATCTGCCTATGAGCCTGTAAAATCAAAAACAAGTTAGCTATTTCCAAGATACCATGGAGGTACAGGCACTGGGTAAATGCTTTCATTCCAAATGGGAGAAATTGGCCAAAACAAAGGGGCTATAGGCCTCATAAAAGTCCAAAACCAAGAGATAAGTTTTAAATCTTAAAGCTCCAAAATAATCTCCTTTGACTCCATGTCTCACATCCAGGGCACACTGATGCAAGGGGTGGGTTCCCATGGCTTTGGGAAGCTCTGCCCCATGGCTCTGCAGGGTACAGCCCTCTTGGTTGCTTTCATGGGCTGGCATTGAGTGCCTATGGATTCGACACTGGATCTAGCATTCTGAGGTCTATAGCATAGTAGCCCTCTTCTCACAGCCCCACTACACAGTGCTCCAATGGGGACTCTGTGTGGGGGCTCCAACCTCACATTTCCTCTCTGCACTGCCCTAGTAAGAGGTTCTCCATGAGGGCTCTGCCCCTGCAGCAGATTTCTGCCTGGACATCCAAGCATTTCATACATCCTCTGAAATCTAGACGGTGGCTCCCAAGCCTCAACTCTTGTCTTTTGTGCACCCACAGGCCCAACACTGTGTGGAAGCCACCAAGGCTTGGGGCTTGCATTCTATGAAGACACCACTAGAGCTGTACCTTGGCCCCTTTTAGCCATGGCTGGAGCTGGAGTGGCTGGGATGCAGGGCACCATGTCCTGAGGCTGCACAGAGCAGCAGGGCCCTGGGCTCAGCAAATGAAAGCATTTTGCCCTCCTAGGTCTCCAAGCCTGTGATGGGAGGGGCTGCCATGAAGACCTCTGACATGCCCTAGAGACATTTTTCCCATTGTCTTGGCTAATAACATTTGGCTCCTTATTACTTATGCAAATTTTTGCAGCCAGCCTGAAGGTCTCCCCAGAAAATGGGTTTTTCATTTCTACTTCATGGCCAGGCTGCAAAAAACAATTTTTTTTTGGTGGAGTCTTGCTCGGTTGCCAGGCTGGAGTACAGTGGCACAATCTCAGCTCACTGCAACCTCTGCCTCCCAGGTTCAAGCGATTCTCCTCCCTCAGCCTCCCAAGTAGCTGGGACTATAGGCACACACCACCACACGTAGCTAATTTTTGTATTTTTAGTAGAGACAGGGTTTCACCATGTTGGCCAGGCTGGTCTCAATCTCCTGACCTCATGATCCACCTGCCTCAGCCTCCAAAAGTGCTGGGATTATAGGTGTGAGCCACCGTGCCAGGCCCAGGCTACAAACTTTTATGCTCTGCTTCCCTTCTAAACATAAGTTCCAATTTCAGATCATCTGCTTTTTGAATGCATATGACTATATTCTGTTAAGAGCACCCAGGTCATACCTTGAATGGTTTGCTGCTTAGAAATTTCTTCCCCTAGATACCCTAAATCATCTCTCTCCAGTTCAAAGTTCCAAAGATCCCTAGACCAGGGGCACAATGCCATGAGTCTCTTTGCTAAAGCATAGCAAGAGTGATGTTTGCTCCAGTTTGCAATAAGTTTCTCATCTCTATCCAAGACCACTTCAGCCTGGACTTCATTATCCATATCACCATCAGCATTCTGGTCAAAACCATTCAACACATCTCTAGAAAGTTCCAAACTTTCCCTCATCTTCCTGTCTTCTTCTGAGCCCTCAAAACTGTTCCAACCCCTGGCTGTCACTCAGTTCCAAAGTAGCTTCCACATTTCCAGGTAGATGTATAGCAGTGCCCCAAACTCTTGGTACCAATTTTCTGTATTAGTCCATTTTCACCCTGCTATAATTAACTACCTGAGACTGGGTGATTTATAAACAAAAGAGGTTTAATTGACTCACAGTTCTGCATGGCTGCAGAGGCCTAAGGAAACTTACAATCATGGCAGAAGGCAAAGGGAAAGCAAAGTACATTTTACATGGTGGCAGAGGAGAATGAGTGAGGGAAACTCCACACACTTTTAAACCATCAGATCTTGCGAGAACTCACTCACTGTCATGAGAACAGCATGGGGGAACCATGCTTATGATCCAGTCACCTCCCACCAGTTCCCTCCTTCAACACATGAGGATTAGAATTCAAGATGAGATATGGGTAAGTACATAGAGCCAAACCATATCAGTGTTTAACTTAACTTCATGGAGCATAGATATAAAAAACAGTTTAAAAACTTTGTCTGATAATTCTAACATCTGAGTGACCTCAGGATTGGTCTCTGTTGATTGCCTTTTCCCTTGAGAATCAATTACATTTTTCTGGCACTTTGTATGTCAAGTATCAGATTATTATGTCATGTAGACTTTGGGTTCTATTAATAATCCTTTGTGTTTATGAGTATGTAAAACTGGGTCTCTCATATATCTCCAGAATGTAAAAAGGTTTAGCCACTTTACAAAACAGTTTCGCAGTATCTTGTAATGTTAAACATATATCTACTATGTAACTCAGCCATTTTATTCTACCATATTTGCCCAAGATACATAAAAGCACATATCCATACAAAGACTCCCACATGACAGTTCACAGCAGCTTTCTTCATGAATTCCCAAAACTGAAAAAAAAACATATATTCGTCAGTAGGCCACTGAATAAACAAATTGTGATATATCCATAAAATGGAATATTAAAGAAAGGAACTATTCCTACACACAAAATAGATGGGTCTCAAAATCATATGCCCTTTGAAATAAGTTAGGCAAAAAAGAGTTCATACTATATGATTCCACTCATATAAAATTTTATATTTAAACTAATGTATATTGGCAAAACACAGAACTGTGTTTGCCTAAAGACAGGAGTGAAGAGAGGGAGAGAATAAAAAGAAACACAAAGAAACTTTTGCAGGTGTTAGAAATATTTGTTATCTTGATTGACTATGATTTACAGATGTATACATATATCAAATGTGATCAAACTGTCCACTTTAAATCTGTACATTTCATGTGATTTAATTATTTACATCTCAATAAATGGGATGAAAAGAGGACCAAACCATGTAATGAAATCAAAGCATAAAATGAGAGATGAAGTACCATCAAATATATCAATCCTTACATTGGGTATGATTGAATTCTTCCACTAAAAGATAAAAGACAAAGTTTGTTTTCTCTTTTAAAAAAAATTCTAAGCTTAAAAAAAACACTTAAAGCAGTCATGATAGGTTGAAAATGAAGAGATATACAATGAAATCCTAGGAAGATATAGATAAAAGAAAGCTGGATGGAGCATTTTAAAATCAGATCACCATGTAATGAATACAAAGCATAAAACAAGAGAGATGGAATACCATCAAGTAAATCAATCCTTACATTGTGCATGATTGAATTATTCCACTAAAAGATAAAAGACAAAAATAAGTTTATTTTCTCTTTTAAAAAAATGTAACCTTAAAAGAAACACTTAAAGCAGACACGAGAGGTTGAGAACAAAGAGATATACAATGAAATACTGGGAAAATATAGATAAAAGAAAGTTGGATGGAGCATTTTAAAATCAGACAAGTTTATTTTTAAAAAATTTTTTAAAAAAGCAAGATCAGCTGGGCCCAGTGGCACATGCCTGTAATCCCAGTGAGGGACTAAGTGGCTAAATTGTCTGGACTTCCTGCGTCAATAGGGACTTCCCTAAGGCGACTTTCCCGTAAGCCAAAATGAGTCACAGCTGCAAGCTAACGGATTGAAACTTCAACCAATCATATAGGGAGTTTAAGCTCTAGCTGTAGCCTGATGTTTTTAACCAATCAGGCCCGTCAACCCACAGGCAGATAGAAAATAAGCTAATTCTATAGGACAGAAAAAAGAAAAGGGGAGGGGTCATGAGGGGATATAAGCATAAGACACCCAAGCCAGGCCACCTTCCAGGTCCCCTTCTACCGCATGGAAGCTTTACTTTTGCTTTTGCTTTACTTTGGCTTTTGCTTTAATAAATCTTGCCACTGCACACTCTTTGGGTCCATACATTTCTCTAGTCAAGCTGTACCACTCGCCCTGTGGTCCACGGCTTCATTTCTTGAAGCCCGTGAGACTATGAACCCTTCAATTGAGAAGAAAACCTTCGATCAGGAGGAAACTTCTTGTCTCATTTCTGGGGGGCTCGTCCAGGATTTCTCCAAAGCAGTGCATAACATCAGACCCCTTTTGCTTGCTATTCTGTTCTATCTTCTTGCTAGAAATTGAAGGAAAACACTGGGCACCTGTCGGCCATTTAAAAGTGACAAGTGCAGCCGCTGCACTTAAGACATGCATGTGAGGCTTTCTAGGAAAGGGCTCTCTGACAACCCCTGGCCCTCTGGGCTGGGAGCATTAGTTCGCCTGGAACCAGTTCCACCTTTCTCTGCCTTTTCTGGGAAAAGCTGAGGGCTGGCTGGAAGTGGAAAACTGTAGTCCCGAACTCCTGGCACTGATCCAGTTGAGATCATGGCACAGCCAGAAGCCTCCACTCCACAGCTGCCCATGCATGCATTCCCTGCCCTTTCTGACCCATGCCTCCTGGGTCCTAATGTCCTCAGAGAAGCCTTTCTTGATGCCCTACCCTCCAGGATCTTTCCTACCCCTGAGTCTAAGAATCTTTTGGCTAGGAGCCTAAGTCGAATGGGGAGGCAATCCAAAAACCCTTGCTCATGGTGCCCTCAGGCTTATTCTTATGCAAATGGGTATCAATATCCTTATACAGGATCTGTCCCTCATAACCTGTACCCTCAGCACTATCCAGGACATCAAAAGGTATGTCAGTGGCTGATAGAAGGCCTGGGACAGTTTTCCTTTTGTTGCCTTAAACTTACTCCAAATTGTAGAGGCCACTTTAAGTACCATCTTTTCTGTCTGGGATCAGTGATTAGAACTGTAGAACATCTCCACTCGAAGCAGTCAGATGTATAGGCAGAAAACAATATAATAAACAATAGGTCCCCTGGTCCAAGGCCAAAGGTCAATGAATATTCTTATGAGGGCAAATGGGGACAGAAAACTTGGATACAAAAAGCACTGTTTCAACCTTGGTCCTCCAATTTGCCACTGCCTGCTCTAAACCTGTTGTGCTCCGGTGCCATTTTCAAGGAATCCATCTTGCTGGGACAGCTCCAAACCCAGAAATATTCTAACAGGTGCCTGGTCTCTGAACTCAAAACACACCCCGACCTAAGAGCCGCTCACAGATGCAAAGGCAATTGTGGGCATGCTGGTAAGGAGCCACTAAAATCCAGCCCCCATTTTTGTGGCTAAAAAATTGCAGGAAATGTGTGCAGGCAAAACTGCCACGTCGGTAAATGCAATCAAATCCAATCAGCAGGGTTCCATGGGTAATTGTACACCCTGGAAAGTAAAGGACACTAGAACCATAGGGGACACACTAGGGCTATTGCTTACTAGGGGAGGACTGGGGTATTGTGGGATCTGGCCAGCAGCCCACAATGCAGTGGGGCTTTTTGTTTGTTCCCAGGTGGATCAGCAGGTAGAGAAATAATAGACACACACAAGATAGTGAAAGCTGGGTCCGGGGGGGTCCCCGCCTTCTGGTCCAGTGATGCTGCCAATGCACTGGATATACCAGCATTTATTATTAAGTTTAGTGAGGTCAGTGTAGGTTAGTGAGGGATTTAGGGTCCGTTGATTATGAGGTGAGATGGTCACATGGGGATGAAGTAATTCTTTAACATAACATCTGTATGCAGAAGTACCGCATACAGAGATAAGAATTTACAATATAGTATGTGCATCAGTAATTTCTAACAGAGCCTTAAAACAGAAACACAGTCTTTCCATAACCTATGATTAGCAAGATATTAATCAGCAGTAACAGTTACAGCAAAAGCTGCTTACAAACAATCCATAGAAACAGTACTAGACAACCAGTTAGACCAGAAATTCGCATAAGGGAGTATGCCTTAACCCTAAAGAGACCTAGAAGAGCCATGGCAAGATGAAGGCGTTTATAGCCCTATCTTATCCACATGAACAGGCGCTCCTCATGTGTCCGTTTATAGGCTCTCCACAAAGGTCACATTCCATTTCAGAGCTATGAACATTTGCTTTTCTGTGATAGGAATCTTGGTGATGTGAAACCTCTCTGACTACATGTCCATTCATAGGCTCTCTGCAGGGGGAAGCACACCACACGCTGTTGGCTCATTCTGGCAGTCCAACCTGACATTGTCTGTACACAATCCTGCATGCAATTTTGTATTTATAATTTTGTATTATAATCAGGAGCATTTCATCTTTTATTCTGTAGCAATAGTTTCAGGGGGTCTCCCTACCTAGGGGTGTGGGCACTCCTATGTTCTCCTTTCAGATGGGAGCTGTTCCCTCAAAAGTGAAGCCACCCCTGAGGTGTATTCTGGATAACTGGGACCAATTTGATGCTCCAATGGTGAAGAAGTGACTTATATTTTTCTACAGCACTGCCTGGCCACAATAGTCTCTTCCTGGAGGAGAGACATGGATGCCCAGGGGAAGTAGAAACTATAATACCATCCTACGGCTAGATCTCTTCTGTAAACGAGAGGGCAAGTGGAGTGAAGTGCCATATGTACAGGGTTTTCTAAGGGATAACCCACAATTAGGTAAAAAGCGTAATTTACATCCTACCGGGGTCCTCAAAGCCTACCCTCATACCCTCGTCTCCCCACAGCTCCCTCTCCCACTAGTAAGGACTCTTCTTTGGCCATAATGACCCAAAAGGAACCAGATAAAAAGATAGTCAAGGAACAAAAAGGTGCCAATGGCCCTTGATTGTGCCCCCTCCAAGCCATGGGAGGAGGAGGAGACTTTGGCCCGGCATAAGTACATGTCTCCTTTTCCCTCTCAGACTTAAAACAGATCAAACCGGACCTAGGAAAATTCTCAGGTAATCCTGATGGATACATAGACATCTTACAGGGATTAGGACAATCTTTTGATTTAGCATGGAGAGATACTATGTTGTTGTTAGGTCAAACATCAACTCCCAACGAAAAAGAGGCCACCTTAGCTGTGGCCCAGGAGTTTGGGGATCTCTGGTACCTAAGCCAGGTAAATGATAAAATGACATCAGAAGAAAGGGAACAACTCCCTACAGGCCAACAGGCAGTTCTCAGTATGGATCCCCATTAGGACCTTGATTCTGAGCACAGAGACTGGAGTCACAGGCACTTACTGACTTGTATACTAAAGAATTAAGAAAGACCAGAAAAAAAGCCAATGAATTACTCAGTGATATCCACCAGAATGCAGGGAAAAGAAGAAAACCCTATGGCATGTTTAGAGAGACTAAGGGAGGCATTAAGAAAGCATACCTCCTTGTCACCTGATGCTATTGAAGGCCAACTAATTTTAAAGGATAAGTTTATCACTCAGTCAGCTACAGACATTAGAAAAAACTTCAAAAGTCTACCCTGGGACCCAAGCAAAATTTGGAAACTCTATTGAATTTAGCAACTTTGGTGTTTTATAATAGGGATCAGGGGGAGCAGGCTGAATGAGACAGACAAGACAAGAAAAGGCCTCTGCCTTCGTCATAGCCCTAAGGCAGACGAATTTCAGTGGCTCTGAAAGAAAGAAGGGCTGGGCAGGCAACCTGCTTAACAAGGCTTGTTATCAGCGCAGCTTACAGGGGCACTTGAAAAAGGACTGCCCAAACAAAAATAAACTGCACCCTCATCCATGTCCCTTGTGCCAGAGGGATCACTGGAAGGCATACTGCCCCCGAGGGCAAAGTCCTCTGGGCCAGAGGCCACTAACCAGATGGTCCAACAACAGGACTGAGGGTGCCTGGGGCAGGCGCCAGCCCATGCCATCATCCTCACAGAGCCCCAGGTAAGCTTAACCATTGAGGGCCAGGAAACTAACTTCCTCTGGACACTGGCACGGCCTCCTCAGTTTTACTCTTCTGTCCCGGACAACTATCCTCCAGGTCCGTTACCATCAAAGGGATCCCAGGACAGCCAGTTAGTAGGTATTTCTCCCACCCCCTAAATTGTGACTGGGGAACCTTATTTTTCTCACATGCCTTTCTTATTATGCCTGAAAGCCCTATTCCTTTACTAGGAAGGGACATAAAGCAGAGGCCATTATACACTTGAATATAGGAGAAGGAATACCTGTTTGCTGCCCTTTACTCGAGGAAGGAGTTAATCCTGAAGTCTGGGCACAGGAAGAACAATATGGACGAGCAAAAAATGCTCATCCAGGTCAAGCTAAATTAAAGGATTCTACCTCCTTTCCTTATCAAAGCCAGTACCCCTCAGACCAGAAGCCCAACAAGGGTTACAAAAGATCATTAAAGACCTAAAAGCAGAGGGATTAGTAAAGCCATGCTACAGTCCATGCAACACTCCTATTCTAGGCATACAAAAACCCAACGGACAATGGAGGTTAGTGTGAGACCTCAGAATTATCAGTGAGGCAGTTGTTCCTCTGTATCCAGTTGTACCTAATCCTTATAACCTACTCTCCCAGATACCAGAGGAAGCAGAATGGTTTACAGTCCTAGATCTTAAAGGATCCTCTACATCCCTCTGCATCCTGACTCTCAATTTTTATTTACCTTTAAAGATCTGTCAAACCCAGCATCTCACCTTACCTGGACTGTCCTGCCCCAAGGATTCAGAGATAGTCCCCATTTATTCGGCCAGGCCTTAGCCCAAGACTTAAGTCAGTTCTCCCACATGGATGTTCTCATCCTTCAATATGTAAATGATTTGCTGTTAACTGCTAACTCAGAGAACTTATGTCATCAGGCCACCCAAGCACTTTTAAACTTTCTTGCCACTTGTGGCTACAAGGTTTCAAAAGCAGAAGCTCAACTATGTTTACAACAGGTTAAATACCTGGGGCTAAATCTATCCAAAGGCATCAGGGCCCTTAGTGAAGAGCATATTCAACCCACTCTGGCTTAGCCTCACCCCAAGACATTAAAACAACTAAGAGTTTCTTGGCATAACAGGTTTCTGCCAGATATGGATCCCCAGGTATGGCGAATTGGCCAGGTCACTATATACATTAATTAAGGAAACTCAAAAAGCTAATACTCATTTAGTAGAATGGATACCTGAGGCAGAAACAGCTTTTCAAGCCCTAAAAAAGGCCCTGACCCAGGCCCCAGTGTTAAGTTTGCCAACAGGGCAAAGCTTCTCTTTATATGTCACAGAAAGAACTGGAATAGCTCTTGGAGTTCTTACTCAGGTCCAAGGGACCAATTTGCTACTTAAGTAAGGAAACTGACATAGTTTCAAAAGGCTGGCCTCACTGTCTATGGGTGGTGGCTGCAGTAGCCATCTTGGTATCTGAGGCAGTTAAAATAATACAGGGAAGAGATCTTACTGTATATGGACCTCCCATGATGTAAAAGGTATACTGCTAAGGGGGGTTTATGGCTATCAGAAAACCACCTGCTTAAATATCAGGCTCTATTACTTAAAGGGCCGGTACTGCAACTGTGCACTTGTGCACCTTTTGACCCAGCCACATTTCTCCCAAACAGTGAAGAAGAAATAGAGCATAACTGTCAACAAGTTACAGCCCAAACCTATGTTGCTTCAGAGGACCTTCTAGAGGTCCCCTTAATTGATCCCGCACTCAACTTCTATACTGATGGAAGCCCATTTGTAGAAAAGGGACTTTGGAAAGCAGGATACGCGGTGGTCAGTGATAATGCAATACTTGAAAGTAACCCCCTCTCTCCAGGTACCAGTGCACAATTGGCAGAATTGGTAGCACTCACCCAAGCACTGGAACTGAGAAAAGGAAAGCAAGTAAATATATATACAGATTCCAAATATGCTTACCTAGTTCTTCACATCCATGCTGCAAAATGGAAAGAAAGAGAATTCTTAACTTCAGAGGGAACACCCATTAAGCCTCAAGAAGCGATTATGAAATTATTGCAGGCTGTGCAAAAACCTAAAGAGGTAGCAGTCTTACGCTGCCGGGCCCATCAAAAAGGGAGAGAGAGGGAAGCAGAAGGAAACTGCTGAGCAGATGCTGAAGCCAAAAAAGCTGCAAGATGGGATCCTCCATTAGAAGTGCCCATAGAGAGACCTTTAATATAGGACAATCCTCTCCAAGAGACCAAACCCCAATATTCATCTGAAGAAATAGAGTGGGGAACCTTACGAGGACATAGTTTCCTCCCTTCAGGATGCCTAGCAACTGAGGAAGGAAAAATACTTTTACTTGCAGCTAGCCAATGGAAGATACTAAAAATTCTTCATCAGACATTCCATCTAGGTATCAATAACACCTATCAAATGACTAAATCATTGTTTACAGGACAGGGCCTTTTCAAAACTATTCAGCAAATAGTAAAGGCCTGTGAAGTCTGTCAAAGAAATAACCCCCTGCCTTATCGCCAGGCTCCTTCAGGAGAGCAAAAAACAGATAGTTATCCTGGAGAGGACTGGTAACTAGACTTCACCCACATTCCCAAATCCCAGGGACTTCAATAATTCCTAGTCTTGGTAGACACCATCACCAGTTGGGTTGAAGCCTTCCCCTGTAAGACAGAAAAAGCTCAGGAAGTAGTGAAAACCTTGATTCATGCAATAATTCCCAGATTCCGGCTTCCCCGTACTTTACGAAGTTACAATGGCCCAGCCTTCAAGGCTGCAGTAACTCAGGGAATACCCAAAGCACTAGGACTACAATACCACCTCCACTGTGAATGGAGACCACAGTTCCCAGGGAAAGCTGAAAAAATGAATGAAACACTCAAAAAACACTTAAAAATACTAACACAGGAAACTCACCTCGCATGGCCCACTCTGTTACCCTTGGCTTTGTTAAGAATCTGTAACTCCCCTTAAATAATAGGGCTCAGTCCCTATGAAATGCTCTATGGATGGCCTTTTCTCATGAATGACCTAGTAATTGATAGGGAAACAACAGACCTTGTGAAAAGCATAACTTCCCTAGCAAAATTTCAGCAAATTCTAAAAGCATTGCCTGAAAGACATCAGAGAGAAAAAGGAAAAGAGCTATTCCATCCCAGAGACCTAGTATTAGTAAAATCCCTTCCCTCTACCTCCCCGTCCCTAGGCCCCTCCAGTCATCCTCTCTACTCTAACTGCAGTTAAAGTAGTTGGGATAGAATCTTGGTTTCATCACACTTGAATCAAGCCCTGGACGTCACCAGGAGGACTGGAGGAACCAACAACCCAGAACCCTGAAAACAATGCCTCCTACACCTGTGAACCACTGGAGGACCTGTGTCTGCTCTTCAACCAAATGCCTAAGGAAATTAACTAATCACCACTCTCCCCTAAGGCCCCCTCCTATTTCAAATTCCTCCTAATAGTCTTTATGCTTCCCTCAGCTAATACTGCCCCTTCACGTATCTGCACCACCCCTGGCTTCAGTTCTTCATGACTCCTGGGAAACATGGCAGTAGTCAATTTTGCACACCTGTTTGGGAGGAGGGCCTCCTTTACCACCCAAACTTATATGTGCAGAGAGTGCTATAAGGCTGCTACCCTCTGTACGCATGCAGGCACCAAGTATTGGACAAGGAAAATGAAAGAGCTGATTGTCCAGGCGGATATGGGGCCACTCCTTGTTGGACCTACTGTACACATGTTGACCTACCCAATGGAGGTAGGGTCCAAGATCAAGCCCTAGAGCAACATCTTCAGAAGGTGATCTCCAAACTGGTTCAAACCCCCAGAACACCCAATCCCTACAAAGGATTAGACCTCTCAAGCTACATAAAACCCTTCACACTCACTCCCTCTTGCTAAATTTATTTAATGTCACACTTACCGAAATTCACAGGGCCCCCAGCCAAAATCCAACTGACTGCTGGATGTGCCTCCCCTTATGCTTTAAACCATATGTCCCAGTTCCTGTTCCCAAACATTAGAATGCCACCGAACTGAGAACAAACACTACAGGCCTGGTAGGCCATTTAGTCTCAAATCTAGAAATAACACATACATCAAATCTCACCTGTGTAAAGTTTAGCACAACAATTGACGCAACTGCCTTCCAGTGCAAAATATGGATTACCCTACCTCCACGACTCTCTTGTTTACCATCAGGAGTCTTTTTTGTTTGTGGCTCCACAGCTTACTGCTGCTTAAATGGTTCCTAAGAAAGTCTACGCTTTCTCTTCTTTTTGACGCCCCCCCCCCATGACTATCAACACTGATCAGGAGTTACAGGATTTTCTTCTACTCAAACTCCATTACAAACGGGCACTAGTCATTTCATTCATTATCAGGGCTGGGATCCTAGGAGAACTAGGAACCGGCATTGAGGGCATTACCACCTCCACCCAATTATATTACGAATTATCACAAGAGTTAAATGATGACACAGAACGAGTTGCAGATTCGCTAGTCACCTTACAAAGCCAGCTTAACTCTTTAGCAGCAGTAGCCTTCAAAATCGGAGAGACTTAGATTTATTAATAGCAGAAAGATCAAGCCTGTAATCCCAGCACTTTGGGAGGCCGAGACGGGTGGATCACGAGGTCAGGAGATCGAGACCATCCTGGTCTACACGGTGAAACCCCGTCTCTACTAAAAAATACAAAAAACTAGCCGGGCGAGATGGCGGGCGCCTGTAGTCCCAGCTACTCGGGAGGCTGAGGCAGGAGAATGGCGTAAACCCGGGAGGCGGAGCTTGCAGTGAGCCAAGATTGCGCCACTGCACTCCAGCCTGGGCGACAGAGCGAGACTCCGTCTCAAAAAAAAAAAAAAAAAAAAATAGCAGAAAGAGGTAGAACCTGTCTTTTTCTAGAAGAGTGCTGTTATTTCATTAATCAATCCAGAATTGTCACCAAGAAGTTTAAAGATCTTCGAGACCGGTTACAGCCCTGGGCACAAGAGCTCCAAGACACAGGACCTTGGAGTATTGTCAACCAATGGATATCCTGGCTTCTCCCTTTCTTGGGACCCTTGGCGGCTATTGTGATCTTGCTTATCTATGGACCCTGCATTTTTAACCTCCTTGTAAAATTTGTCTCTTCCTGAATAGAATCCATGAAACTACAAATGGTTCTACAAATGGAGCCCCAAATGAACACCAATAGCACCTACTATCGAGGACCCCTAGACGAACCCACCAACATGTTCTCGTACCACGACACTGAAGAATCCCCTACAAAAGAAAACCTCAACTGCAGAGCCCCTTCTATGCCCCAGTTCAGCCCGAAGTAGCTAGGACGATGGTAGCCCAACTTCCCAACAGCACACGGGCTTTCCTGTTGAGAAAGGGGACTGAGGGACTAAGTGGCTAAATTGACTGGACTTCCTGAGTCAATAGGGACTTCCCTAAGGGGACTCTCCTCTAAGCCAAAATGAGTCACAGCTGCAAGCTAAGGGATTGAAACTTCAACCAATCATATAGGGAGTCTAAGCTCCAGCGCAGCCTGATGTTTTTAATCAATCAGGCCCACCAATACACAAGTGGGTAGAAAATAAGCTAATTCTATAGGACAGAAAAAGGAAAAGGGGAGGAGTCATAAGGGGATATAAGCATAAGACACCCAAGCCAGAAACAGCAACTCTTCCAGGTCCCCTTCCACCATGTAGAAGCTTTACTTTTGCTTTTGCTTACTTTCACTTTTGCTTTACTTTAGTTTTTGCTTTAATAAATCTTGCCACTGCACACTCTTTGGGTCTGCGTGTTGCTCTAGTTGAGCTGTAACACTCGCTGCTGCAGCCCACAGTTTCATTCCTTGAAGCCTGTGAGACCACGAACCCTTTGATCGAGAAAAAACCTTCAATCGGGAGAAGACTTCTCATCTCAGCAGGACTTTGGGAGGCCGAGGCGAGCAGATCACCTGAGGTCAGGAGCTCGAGACAGGCCTGGCCAACATGGTGAAACCCAGTCTCCACGAAAAATACAAAAATTAGCCAGGCATGGTGGCAGGCACCTGTAATCCCAGCTACTCGGGAGGCTGAGACAGGAGAATTGCTTGAACCCAGGAGGCAGAGGTTGCAGTGAGCCGAGATTGCGCCACTGCACTCCAGCCTGGGTGACAAGATCGGGACTTCATCTCACAAAAAAAAAAGGAAGATCAAGAGATATTTTGCAGTAAGAATGCACTGTTATAAAGAAGAGATGGTGATCACCAAATAACATAGCTGATAATTACATCAAAAGCAAAGCATGGAGATTACAAAGAAAACTTAATAAAAATACAAATATAGTAGAATGATTCAAAACTTCTCTTTCAGGAATGGGTAGCTCTACCACACAAAAAAGTAAGCAAATACCTAGAGAAACAGACTGATGCAATCAATAAATTGAGTAACACAATCAATAACTGTATTACATATATGAAAATCCACATAGCTCTAAATAGAGAATACACATTTTTGTCTTATGTCCACAAAACATCTACAAAAATAATCATGTATTTTGCTTAAAGATTTATTAAAAGAATATAGTTTATAGGCTGTATTTTCCATTCATAGTCAATTAGAAAAAAAAATAAAAGTTGCTTTCTAAGGTACTGTCAGAACTTTTCTGAGGCTAAAATATCGCTTGACATTGATCATGACACAACATGAAACTTGTGGGCAGAAAATTTAGGATTAAGTTTTGTCTGATTTTCCTGACTGTGTGACATTGGGGCAGTCACACAAACCCTATGAGATTCCAACTCGTATAAAATAATGCTGATTTTACCCACCCTACGAATTTTATAAAAGTTGTTACTAACAACCAGGCCAATTGAGGTCATGGAGATTATAGCATTTTTCAAATTATAAAGTACCATGCAAGCATAGGGTTTCTGTAAGAAAATGCACCCAAGTAACAATCAATTGAACTCATGAAAAGACTTTAGAAAAAACAAAAATGCTTTAGAAATATATTCCTCCTTTTTGGGGGTCTGCCTATGCATGTATGCAAAGATCTTTTCAAAGAAATCCAGAAAAGCCGTTCATACTTGGAATAGTAGAAGCTGTAGCAACTAACAGTGATAACTTGTTACTCACTTACAACTAATGAGGAGTAAAAGTCCCTCAGATAGGCACTACTTAAATATTTGATGACTAATAAATTAAATGTTAATTAAATACTTCAGTGATTTTCTTCCCTGACCAGCATATAATTAACATTTAATTTGTTATAAAATATTTAAAGTTATGAAATATCCTATGGCATCAAAATGTCTCCATCATCAAATCATCTTGGGACAATGTGTCAAGGGCACAAGAGGTTAGACTGGCATTTAAACCTCAGGAGACAGAACATAAAAAGTACCTTTTGTGATTTTCTTACATAACAAAACTGAGAATAAGATCAGGGAAATCTCATTTTCCAATTAAATTTAACCATAGAATGTATAACTGAGTGCTACTAAGGTGTAAGGGATGAAATAGGAATGAGATATCCTTCCAAAACTAAAACTACGTTGCCTCATGAATGTTGCAACCACCTTAAGTGAAAAACACAATTAAAAGTTGGTTAGGAAGAAAGCATCATTCTCTTTGGCTTCTTTGAACTTGAAATACATGTGGAAGAACAAATGTTAGGAGGTAGATTGGATAGGATAGTTATTTAGTAGGACAAGGCGGGCTGTGAGAGAGGTATCCTACTCCTAACTTCCCCACAGGACTGGCTGGAAGTCCCAGACAGAAATGTGTTTTCCATGTTGGTTTTTAGCTAATCTTGGAAAGTACATGAGCCCAGGCTTAAATAAGGAAAGTAGGGGCTGGTAGGGCAGAGACTGCTGTGGAAAGACAACTAGATAATAAGGATAGAGGGATTTGAGGTCTGAGGAATGAGCATCCACATTGTTAGTCTTAAAGACCATGCACGATAGTCACCACAAGAAACAACGTTTCTTGTGGATCATCAGTAGATGTATGTGATGAACCAGGCTAAGAGCAATCCCCTCAAAGAAGGCTCCCCTGACAAATACCCACAACATCAAAGGGAACAGGTGGGTTTCTCTACCAAAGACCATGACCTGGGGTGTAATGTCTCCCCGTCCATCCTTTCATGACCCACTTGCATGAATGGTCTTCAACACCAACCCTAGTTCAGTGGTTCAGAATACACGTGTTCTATGAGAGGTGAGATCAGTGTGTATTCACACCAGACACTAGACCTTTGCCAGCTCCAAGAGCTTTCCAACCCCCCTAAATTTCTATTACTACAGGTTTGATGAGAAGATTACCTACTCAAAATCCTTGACTCATCAGCTCACTTCCACCTCATGTTTAAAGAGAGAATAGCTCCATCTCCATTCCCCTAGCCCCAAGGAATATATTCTGCTCAGTCCAATATATGCCATTAATAAAAATCTCATTTTGCTTGTCAGTGATTGATTTAGGAGGAAATAGGGACCTCGTTCTCACCAAAGAGAAGAGGTGTACTGGGATCTCTCTATGAAGAAGGAGAACCTAGAAAAGCAAGTTCTCATAATCTCCTTCTGGTGGTTATGTCTGTACACAACTACGGAGCAGAGGTAAACATCTTGTCACCATAGGAAGGATGACTCTGAAGATCAAGCATCCCACTAAAGATGAAAATGAAAAGAATGAAAGAGGCTGGCCATTCTTGACGTTAGTGAGCTACTGAATTAACCTCCTCTGGGGATGCCCCACCTCTGGATTTCTTATACTGTGTCTTTTCTTTTTCTATATATGTATTCCTTCTTCTCTTCCATTATGCAGCCTTCCATTATTGCTAACTTCTATTTTCTCAATATTTCTGCCCTTTTTAAAAACTAATATTAATTCCCTCCTATCTGATTCACACAGAACTCCTACTTGGTCAAGTTACAGCCTTCTCACGTTTGGTCTAGCTCAATTCAACAAACATAAATTTAGTGCCCACTGTGTGTTGGTTACTAGGATTTGAGCTAGTAGTAAAGTTCACACTGCCTCCATATAATGTGTCTAAAATCTAAATTGCAATATGATTACAGCTGCCTCTTCCAGACAGCAGTGCTTCTGAGCTGTCCTGTAATTTTAGATACAGGAGACATCCAAAATTGCATAAATAATAGTGTCTACACCAGAAATTGGCTTTATTTTCATTCCTGTAACTTCCATCCCACCCTCCACTCCACAAAGTTATTTCATTCACTGCTACCTCCAGGTCCAGAGGCAGCCATTTCAGGGAACAGACTGGAGTTTAACAAGAAAGATCTATAAACTTCTGGGACTGAACATGGCTTCATTAGACACCACCATTTTGCAGCTACCTTATAAGCCTTGGTTTTCTTGTTTGCTTTTCTCTACCTCTTCTGCTTCTACAGAACTATAAGTCTCAACTCTTTCCCTGGATGGTATACTGCCTACGTTGCTTTGCTCTTCAGGAAACTGTGGCCCAAATCAGGCTTGCCTACATTGTTTCTTACCTGCTCTGTGGTAGGTTTCTCATCCTAGCTCTACTTTCCAAGCTTAACATTAATCACTGACTTGTTACATAAGAAAACTGCTGCCCATAACCCAGAATGACAGATGTAGTCACAGTTCTACAAAATATCAGCAAGGGTGAGAGAAATATGTACATAATACTGTGAAATACACTATTCTATGGATATAAGCCAGGCCAAGTGATAAGTAATTTTTCAGTGGAAAGGTGATAAAGCAATAAAGGAAAATTACGCACAGATAATGACATATGTACTAAATACAAATATGGGCATACTTTGTTTTTTCATGCTTCATGTTATTACACTTTACAGATATTGCATATTTTATAAATTGAAGGTTTGTGCCAAACCTGCATCTAGTAATTCTATCAGCTCCATTTTTCCATCAGCATCCACTCACTTCATGTCTTCATGTCACATTTTGGTAACTCTCACAATATTTTAAACATTTTCATTATTACCATTATATCTGTTATGGTGATCTGTATTCAGTGATCTTTAATGCTACAACTCTAATTGTTTTAGAGCACCACTGACTGTGCCCATATGATAGCCAACTTAACAAAAAATGTTGTGTGTGTTCTAACTATTCCACTGACCAGTCATTCCCCTGCCTCTCTCCTTTTCCTTGGGCCTCCCTATTCCCTGAGACAAAACAATATTGAAATTAGACCAATTAGCAACCCTACAATTACCTCTTAGTGTTGAAGTGAAAGAAGAGTCACACATCTTTCAATTCAAATCAAAAGCTAGAAGTGATTAAGCTTCATGAGGAACACATGTCAAAGCCCAGATACGCCTAAATCTTGGCCTCTTATACCAACAGTTAGCCAAGTTATGAATGAAAAGGAAAAATTAGTGAAGGAAATTAAAAGTACTACTCCAGTGGAAACACAAATGATAAGAAAGGGAAACAGCCCTGTATTAGTTCATTTTCACACTGCTGTAAAGAAAGATCTGAGACTGGGTAATTTATAAAGGAAAGAAATTTAATTGACTCACAGTTCTACGTGGCTGGGGAGGCCTCAGGAAACTTACAATCATGGTGGATGGTGAAGGGGAAGCAAGGCATGTTTTACATGATGGCAGGAGAAAGACAGAGTGAAGGGCAAATTGATACTTTTAAACCATCAGATCTTGTGAGAACTCACTCACTATCATGCGAACAGCATGGGGGAAACGGCCCTCATCATTCAATCACCTCCCATCAGGTCCCTCCCTTGACATGTGGGGATTAGAATTTGAGATGAGATTTGGGTGGGGACACAGAGCTCAACCATATAGAGCCTTATTGCTAATATGGAGAAAGTTGTAATGGTCTGGATAAAAGATCAAATAAGCAAACAGTCCCTTAAGCCAAAACCTAATCTAGAACAAGACCTTAACCCTCCTCAATTCTATGAAGACCAAGAGAGGTGAGGAAGCTAAAGAAGAAAAGTCTGAAGCTAGCAGAAGTTGGTTGATGAGTTTCAAGAAAAAAAGCTGTCCCATAACATAAAAGTGCAAAGCAAAACAGCAAGTACTGATAGAGAAGCTGTAGCAAGTTATCCAGGAGAAATAACTAAGATCATTAATAAAAGCGGCTACACTCAACAACAGATCTTTGATGTAGCTGAAACAGCCTTCCACTGAAAAAAGATGCCATCTAGGATTTCCAGAGTTAGAAAGGAGAAGGCAATAGCTGGCTTCAAAGCTTCAAAAAACAGTCTCTCTTGTTAGAAGCTAATGCAACTAATGACTTTAAGTTGAAGCCAATGTTCAGTTATCATTTTGAAAATCCTTAAGCCCGTAAGAATTATGTAAAATCTACTCTGTGCTCTGTAAACGAAACAACAAAGCTCAGATGACAACACACTTCTTTAAAACATGGTTTACTGAATATTTTAAGCCAAATGTTGAGATCTACTGCTCAGAAAAAAAGAATCCTTTCAAAATATTATTACTCATTGATAATGCACCTGGTAACCCAAGAGCTCTAATGGGGATGTACAAGAGGATTAATGTTGTTTCATGCCATCCATTCTGCAGTCTATGGATCAAGGAGTAAGTTTTACATTCAAGTCTTACATTTTAAGAAATATATTTTATAAGGCAATAGCTGACATAGATAGTGATTCATTTGATGGATCTCGGCAAAGTCAATTGAAAACCTCCTGGAAATGATTCACCATCCCAAATGCCATTAAGAACACTTGTGATTCGGCCGGGCGCGGTGGCTCAAGCCTGTAATCCCAGCACTTTGGGAGGCCGAGACGGGCGGATCACAAGGTCAGGAGATCGAAACCATCCTGGCTAACACGGTGAAACCCCGTCTCTACTAAAAAATATAAAAAATTAGCCGGGCGAGGTGGCGGGCGCCTGTAGTCCCAGCTACTCAGGAGGCTGAGGCAGGAGAATGGCGTGAACCCGGGAGGCGGAGCTTGCAGTGAGCTGAGATCCGGCCACAGCACTCTAGCCTGGGCGACAGAGCGAGACTCCGTCTCAAAAAAAAAAAAGAGCACTTGTGATTCATGGTAGGAGGTCTAAATACCAAAACTAATAGGAATTTGGAAGAAGCTGATTTCAACCTTCACAGGTGACTGTAAGGGGTTCAAGATTTCTGTGGAGGAGGTCACTGCAAATGTGGTGGAAATAGCAGGAAAACTACTAGAAGTGAAGCCTGAAGATGTGACTGAATTTCTGTAATCTCATGATAAAACTTTAAGAAATGAGGAGTTGCTTCTTATGGATAAAGAAAGAAGGTGGTTTCTTGATATATAATCTACTCCTGGTGAAGATGCTCTGAACATTGTTGAAATGACAACAAATGATTGAGAATATTAGATAAAAGTTGATAAAGCAGTAGCAGGGTTTGAGAGAAAAGACTCCAAATCTGAAGGAAGTTCTACTTGGGTAAAATGCTATCTAACAGCATTGCATGCTACAGAGAACTCTTTTGTGAAAATAACCATTAATGCAGCACATTTCACCATTGCCTTTTTTAAAGAAATTGCCAGTCACCTCAACTTTCAGCAACCACCACCCTGATCAGCCAGCAGTCATCAACTCTCAGGCAAGACCTTCCACCAGCAGAAAGTTAGGTCTTACTGAAGTCCCAGATGATTGTAGCATTTTTTAGCCATTAAGTATTTTTAATTACAGTATCTGCATTCTTATTGTAGACATAATGCTATTGCACATTGAATGGACTAAAACATAGTGTAAACGTAAGTTTTATATATACTGGCAAACCAAAAAAAAATGTGTGTGACATATTATTGTGATACTCAGTTTACTGTGGTGTTCTAAAACTGAGAAGTCAGTATCTCTGAGATACTCCTTTATATGTAGAAGTTCTTTGATCTATGTGAAGCTTTAAAGTGTTAGATTGGAGGAGAATGGTCAACAGAATGAAAGGCTGAGAAAAAAATGAGGTTTTGGGAAACATCATGAATCTTAGTTCATTTCAGCTACTGTAACAAAACATCATGGGCTGGGTATCTTATAAACAACAAAAATTTATTTCTTACAATTCTGTAGATCTCGAAATTCCAAGATCAGAGTGGTGGCAGATTTGGTGTCTAGTGAGGTCTCATATCCTGATTCATAAGCGGTGCCTTCTCATTGTGTCCTCACGTGGGATTAGCTAGCTCTCTAGGACCCTTTTTGGTCTTATTATTATTTTCAATTAAAATATAATAATTATATATTTATGGGATACAGATATATGTATACAATGTGTAATGATCAATCCAGGGTAATTAGCGTATCGATAACCTCAAGCATTCATGTTGGGAACGTTCAAAATCCAATCTTCTAGCTATTTAAAAATAAAAAATAAATTGTTAATTATAGTCACCCTATGGTGCTATAAAACACTAAAACTTATTCCCCTTATCTGGCTGTACTTTTGTATTCATTAACCAACCTATGGCTATCCTTTCCTACCCCCACACTTCCCTACCTCTGGAAACCACTATTCTACTCACTACTTCTATGAGATCAACTTTTTTAGCTTCCACATATGAGATATTTGTCTTTCTGTCCCTGGCTTATTTCACTTAATGTAATGTCCTTCAAGCCCATCTGTGTTGTCACACATGCCAGAATTTTGTTCTTTTTATGGCTGAATAATATTCCATTGTGTATATAAACCACATTTTCTTTACCAGTTTATCTGTTGATGGGCACTTATGTTGATTCCATATCTTGGCTATTGTTGAATAGTACTGCAATAAACAAGAGAATGCAGATACCTTTTTGACATACTGACATTCTGTTCTTTGGATATATGCCCAGTAATGGGAGTGCTGGATCATATGGTAGTTCTATTTTTAGTTTGGCTGAGGAATCCCCATACTGTTTTTCATAATGACTGTAACAATTTACATTCCCATCAACAGTGTATGAGTTCTCCTTTCTCCACATTCTCACTAGCATTTGTTATTTTTTGTCTTTTGGATAATAGGCATTCTAACTAGGGTGAGATGATAGCTCATTATGGCTTTGATTTGTGTTTCCCTGATGATTACTGATGAGCAGTTTCTCATATACCTGTTAGTATACATCATTTGTATGTCTTCTTTTAAGAGATGTCTATTCAGATAATTGGCCCATTTTTTAATCAAATTACTTCGGTTTTTGCTGTTGAGTCATTTGAGTTCCTTGCATATTTTAAATATTAATCCCTTGTTGGAAGAAGAGTTTGCAAATATTTTATTTAACTCTGCATGTTGTCTCTTCACTTAGTTGATTTTTTGTTTGTTTGCTTTGCTGTGCAAGAACCATTTTACTTTGATACAGTCCCATTTGTAGTTTTTGTTTTTATTGCCTATGCTGTTGAAGCCGTAACCATAAAAACCTTTGCCTAGACCAATGTCCTGAAGCATTTCTCCCATACCTTTTTTTTTTTTTTTTGGAGGTATATAGTAGGTGATATGGTTTGGTTCTATGTCCCCACCCAAATCTCATCTTGAATTATACTCCCAAAATTCCCACGTGTTGTGTGGGGGAATTGGTGGGAGATAATCTGAATCATGGGGAAAGTTTCCCCTACACTGTTCTCATGGTAGTGAATCAGTCTCATGAAAGCTGTTGGCTTTGTCAACGGTTTCTGCTTTTGCATCTTCCTAATTTTCTCTTGCCACTGCCGTGTAAGAAATACCTTTTGCCTCCCACCATGATTCTGAGGCCTTCCCAGCCATGTGGAACTGTAAGTCCAATTAAACCTCTTTTATCTTCCCAGTCTTGGGTATGTCTTTATCAGCAGTGTGAAAACAGACTAATACAGAAGGTGTATATATTTATGTGGTATATAAGATGTTTTGATAAAGGCATGCAATGTGAAATAATCACATCATGGACAATGCTGTAGCCACCCCCTCAAGTATTTATCCTTCGTGTTACCAACAATCAAATTACACTCTTTATTTTTAAATTTACAATTAAGTTATTATTGACTGTAGTCACTCTATTGTGCTGTCAAATAATAGGTCTTACTCTTTTTAACTAATTTTTTGTGTCTATTAACCATCCCCACCTGGTGCCCAGCCCACCACTACCCTTCCCAGCCTCTGATAACCATCCCTCTACTCTCTATGTACATAGGTTCAATTGTTTTGATTTTTACACCCCACAAATAAGTAAGACATGTTATGTTTGTCTTTCTGTGCCTGCCTTGTTTCACTTGTAATAATCTCCAGTCCATCCGTGTTATTAAAAATGACTTGATCTCATTATTTTTATGGCTGAATAGTACTCTATTGTGTGTATGTACCACATTTTCATTATCTATCCATCTGTTGGTGGACACTGAGGATGCTTCCGAATTTGACTACTGTGAACAATGCTGCAAAAAACATGAGAGGGAAGTTTTTTTATATAAACTGATTTTCTTTCTTTTTGGTATATATGCAGCAGTAGGATTTCTGGATCACATGGTAGCTCTATTTTTAGCTTTTTGAGGAGCCTCCAGTGTACACCCTCACCAGCATTTGTTATTGCAAGTCTTTTGAACATAAGCCATTTTAACTGGGGTCAGATGATATCTTACTGTAGTTTCAATTTGCATTTTTCTGATGATCAATGATGTTGAGCATCTTTTCATATGTCTGTTTGCCACTTGTATAGCATCTCTTATTTTAAGAAATGTCTATTCAAAACTTTTGCCCATTTTTGAACAGACTATTAGATATTTTCCTACAGAGTTGGTTGAGATCCTTATATATTCTAGTTACTAGTCTCTTGTAGATAGTTTACAGATACTTTCTCCATTCTGTGGGTTGTCTCTTCACTTTGTTGTTTTTCTTTTCTGTGCAGAAGCTTGTTAACTTGATACAGTCCCATTTGTCCATGTTTGCTTTGGTTGTCTGTGTTTGTGGGGTATTACTCAAAAAATTTTTGCCCAGACAATATCCTGGAGATTTCCCTCAATGTTTTCTTCTAGGAGTCTCATAGTTTGAGGTTTTAGATGTAAGTCTTTAATCCATTTTGATTTTATTTTTGTATATGGTGAGATATAGGGGTCTAGTTTCATTCTTCTGGGTATGCATATCCAATTTTTCCAGCACCATTTACTGAATAAACTTTTTCCGCAGTGCATGTTTTCGACACTTTTGTCAAAAATGAGTTCACTGTATATTGTGTGGGTTTGTTTCTGGATTCTCTATTCTATTCCATTGGTCAACGTGTCTGTTTTTATGCCAGTTCCATGCTGTCTTGGTTACTATACCTTTGCAGTATAATTTGAAGTCAGGTATTCCTCCAGCTTTGTCCTTTTGCTTAGGATAGCTTTGTCTATTCTGGGTCTTTTGTTGCTCTGTATAAATTTTAGGATTGTTTTTTCTATTTCTGTGAAGAATGTCATTGGCATCTGACAGAGATTGCATTGAATCTGTACATTGCTTCAGGTAGTATAAACTTTTTAACAATATTGATTCTTCCAATCCATAAACATAAAATATTTTTTCATTTTTTGGTGTCCATTTCACTTTCTTTTGTCAGGTTTTATAGTTTTTACTATAGAGATCTTTAGTTTCATTGGTTAATTCCTAGTTATTTAATTTCATTTGTGGCTATTACAAATGGGATTACTTTTATGATTTCTTTTTCAGATTGTTCACTGTTGGCATTTAGAAATGTTACTGATATTTGTATGTTGATTTTGTATCCTAATTTACTGAATTTGTCTATCAATTCTAATAGTTTTTTTTGTGTGGAGGCTTTAGGTTTTTTTAAATACAAGATCATATCATATGAAAATAAGGAAAACTGTGTATTTTCAAATACACAGTTGTGTCTTCAAGCTCAGCAAGTCTTTCTTCTGCTTTAGCCATTCTGCTGTTTAAGGACTCTGATGCATTCTTCAGTATGCCAATTGCATTATTCAGCTCCAGAATTTCTGCTTGATTCTTTTAAATGATTTCAATCTCTTTGTTAAATTTATCTGATAGAATTCCGAATTCCTTCTCTGTGTTTTCTTGAATTTCTTTTAGCTTCCTCAGCACATATATTTTGAATTCTCTGTCTGGAAGGTTGCATAGCTGTTTCTCTAGGATGGGTCCCTGCTGCCTTTATTAGTTCATTTGGTGAAGTCATGTTTTCCTGGATGGTGATGATGCTGGTAGATGTTCTTTGGTGTCTGGGCATTGAAGTGTCAGGTTTTTATTTTAGTCTTCACTGTCTGGTCTTGTACTTGTACCCGTCCTTCTTAAAAAGACTTTCCAGGTATTTAAAAGGACTTGGGTGTTGTGATCTAAGTTGTATCTACTTAGGGGGTACCCCAAACCCAGTAATACTGTGGTTCTTATAGACTCTTAGAGGTATGTCCTTGGTTGTCCTGGATAAGATCCATGAGAATTCTCTGGATTACCAGATAGACACTCTTGTTCTCTTCCCTTATGTCCTCCCAAACAAACAGAATCTCTCTGTTCTGAGCCACCTAAAGTTGGGGGTGGAGTGACACAAGCATCCCTGTGGCCATCACCACTATGACTGTGCTGGGTCAAACCTGTAGTTAGCACAGCACTGGGTCTCACCCAAGGCCTGCTACAACTACTCTCTGGCAACTCCCTCTTTGCTACCCTGGGGCTCTATATTCATCAGGTAGTGAGGCTAGCCAGGCCTGTATCCTTCCCTTCAGGGTAGCAAGTTTTGTCAGGCCCTGGGTAGGTCCAGAGGTGCCTGGCAATCAGTGACTAGGATCAAAAACCTTAGAAGTCTACCTGGTGTTCTGTTGTACTGTGGCTGAGCTGGCACTCAAACCCACAAGACACAGTCCTTCCCATTCTTCTCTCCCCTTTCCAAAGGCAGAGAAGCTTCACCCCAGGTCACGAGTACTGCCAGACTACTGCTGCCATCCCAGGCCACAAGGAGTACTGCTGATGTTTCCTTAAGGCCCTAGGGCTCTTAATTCAGCTTGTAGTGAATGCTGCCTGACCTGGGACTCGCCCCTCAGGGCAACGGGCTCCCCTCTTTCCCAGAGCAGGTCCAGAGAAGCTGTCCAAAAGTCAAGTTCTGGAATTGGAGACCCCAAGAGGTCACTTGGTGCTCTACCCCTCTGTATCTGTGCCAGTACCTAAGGTGCAAGACAAAGTCCACTTTACTTTTCTCTCTGCCTTTCTCAAGCAGAAGCAGTTTTATCTGGTAGCACCACAGCTGGTAATATGCTGAGTCTCACCTGAAGCCAGTAAGTCTCAGAGTCTCACCCAAGGCCCTTGAAGTAGTGCCGGGGTATCATTGCTGGTTTTTCAGGGCCCACGGGCTCTTCAGTTAGCAGATGATGAATGCTGCCAGGAATTGGCCCTTCCCTTCAAGACAGTGGGTCCCCTTCTGGCCCAAGTTGTGTCTAGAAATGTCATCTGGGAGCTAGGGCCTGGAACGGGGACCTCATGGCTCTGACTGGTGGCCTGTTGTGCTGTGGCTGAGCTGGTATCCAAGATGTAACACAAAGTCCTCCCCACTCTTCCCTCTCCTCTCTTCAAGTGGAAGGAAGGGGTCTCTCTTGGAGCCACAAGCCATGCAGCCTAGAGTAAGGGGAGAAGTGATACCAGCACTCCCATAGTTGCCCGGCTGGTGTCTCAGTGGGTCACGTGCCACTCCAGTCCACTGTCTCTGGGCCAGGTTCAGCCCTAGGACTCATCTAGCCTTATGGCCTAGACTGCCTTTCAAGTTTATTTACAGACTGAGAGCACTTTGGCCCTTGGTAGCAATGTTTGTGGGCACTCAAGTTCAGACTGCTTCTCGGCGATTCCCCTCTGGCTAGGGCTGGTTTCAATGCTCCCTCCCTGCACGTGCTTCAGCTGAATTGGTCCAGTTGTCCTTTCTGCTCTAACAGGGCAGCACTGAATTCTATGTCTCACTATTGCTGTACTCTCCCTCTTTTATGCTCCAGAGCTACTCTGGGCACCACCTGCCATTGCCAGGGGTGGGAAAGGGGTAGTGTTGCACTCCAGGACTGTTTTTTCTACCTCTTCAGTGCCTTTTTCAGTGATACAGAGTTAAAACCAGGTACCATGAGGGATCACCTGATTTTCTGTTCTTATGAAGGTGTTTTTATCTGTGTAGTTGTTAAATTGGTGTCCTTGAGGGGAGGATGATTGGCGGATCCTTCTATTCTACTATCTTCCTCCTGACAAATCTCTCTCCTATGTTTTCTTCTCGTAGTTTCATCATTTCAGGTCTCACAATTAGGTCTTTAATTTATTTTGGTTAATTTTTGTGTATGCTAAGAGATATGGGTCTAGTTCCATTTTTATGCATATGAATGACCAGTTTTACCAGCACCATTTATTAAAGATACTGTTTCTTCTCCAATGTATGTTCTTGGCAACTTTATCAAAAATCAGTAAGCTGTAAATAAATGGATTTATTTCTGGCCTCTGTATTCTGTTCAACTGGTCTATGGGCATATTATTATTCCAGTACTATGCTGTTCAGCTTACTATAGTTTTGTAGTATACTTTAAAGTCTGATAGTATGAGGCCTCCAGTTTTATTCTCTTTCTTAGAATTCCTTTGGCTATTCAAGGTCTTTAGTGGTTCCATATAAATTTTAAGATTGCTTTTTTCTATTTCTGTGAAGACTATCAGTGGTGTTTTGATAGGGATTCCATTGAATCTGTAGAAAACTTTTGGTAGTATGGTCATTTTCACAATATTTTTCCAATCTATGAATATATCTTTCCATTTTTTGTTTTGTGTCCTCTTCAATTTCCTTCACTAGTGTTTTACAGTTTTCCTTGTAGAAACCACTTACCTCCTTTGTTACATTTATTTCTAGATATTTAATTATTTTTTGTAGTTATTGTAAATGAGATTGCTTTCTTAAAATTTATATGGAATCACAAAAGACCTTGAATAGCTAAAGCTGCAGGAGACCCCAGTGGTGAAGTCTGCAGGTGTCCAAGATGTTGATGGGGGTTGCTGGGATTATCTTACTTACCTCATCACCACAGGGAGAAGTTCCTTCTCATTCCCAGCTGATCCTGTTTGGGAAATGGGGTGGTGGAGGCCCAGCATTTCCTACTGTTTTCTATGTGACCATCTCAATTTTTTACGCTCCTTAGAGTTTTTTTTTTTTTTTTTTAACTCTTCTGATATACTCCAGTACTCTCCCTGTCATTTTTATTAAAATAATTGTTTATTCATTGTTCTGGCTTTGTGAAAGAGATGAGCTCAAGGAGATTAGCCATCATGATGCTTATGTCACTGGGGTCTCTCTTATAAGGGGAATAATCCCAATCATGATAGTTCTGCCTTCATAATCTAATCACACCCCAAAGGTCCCACCTCCTGTTATCATTACCTTGGGGATTTGAATTTTAACATATAAATTTTGGGGGAAGACACAAACATTCAGACTATGGCATCATGTGATTTACAATTTCAGAGGTCATATTAACTAAGTCAGAATACAGAACATCTAGATTAATATTGCTTTTAGAGGAGGAACTCTCATTTTTGTTGCACTTATACCCACGGGTGATTCAACAGAGAAGCTGAGCACAACAGATAGTGTTCATCAGATACGACTCAAGCAAATGGCAGACCTAACAGTCTCATGCTGTCAGAAATTACATGAACCTCACATGAGGTTTTACAGCAACATCAGCTTTGGTAATGGCTGAAACTTTGCTTACAGTGTCAGATGTTTTCATGGTAGAACAGCTTTCAGTCATGCCATTTAACTCTCCAGTGAGCCCGCCACAGTGATAAAGCTCTTCAGATCCCTAGACTTGCAGGGAACATCAGCATCACACATAATTATCATCCTCAGAGAAAAGAGTCCATTAATGATCTGGGCAGAAACAAGGTCTGAATACTAATGAAAGGGCGGCCTTCTAGGATATTAACTAGGGGTGACACTTTCAGGACAAGTTTGACTTTTCTTCTTCAGATTCCAGTTGAAATTGTGCATTGGATGTGAGCAAAATGCAGATCAGAATGAGAAAAGAAAAGAAGAAACAGCAGAGGATTGGCAAAAAAGCAATAAAAGGGAAAATGACCACGAAAAGCAAGTCAAGAAAATTTCAATCCTAAAACACAAAATGTAATTCAGGTGCCTATAACTCAGATATTAGCTTCCCTCTCCCTGTCATTTGAGATTTAGTAAAAGTGGCTCCACCCTTCTTTCACGAGCTCTGTGGGTAGTGTAATACTTTACTGCAAGATATCTGAGAATCTCTAGGGTTTATGCTCTCAAAGGTTTTTGGATTCTAAGTTTCTCAATCTGCTGAACATGATGTTTCTCCTGCATGTCTCACGCCTCTGATTCTTGCCTCTCTCTTTGACAGTTGAAGTATGGTCTTGAGATTGGTGTATTGGTAATCCCTGGATCTTGTCAGTAATGCAGACTTTCCCACCTCAGACCTACTAGATCAAAATCTGCAAGGTTAACAAGATCCCCAGTGATTTTCATGCATATTAAAGTTTAAGAAGCTCTACTATAATCAATGCAGACAATTTAGATATGGAACACAGTTACTTCTTGGTTTCCCAGAAAAAGCATGGTAGGAATAACAGGTTTTATTACAGATTTGGTACAGTGGAGGGGTTTACACAGAAGCAATGCCTATACTTTATAATTGCATATTAGCTGTCCCTAAATTTAGAAGTCCTTGAACCATCTTTTTTATTTTATTTATTTATTTTTTTTATTTTTTTTTTTGAGACAGGGTCTCATTCTGTTGCCTAGGCTGGAGTGCAGTGGCGCAATCTCAGCTCACTGTAACCTGCACCTCCTGGGTTCAAGCAATTCTCCACCTCAGCCTCCCAAGTAGCTGGGACTACAGGTGTGCACCAACCACCACACCCAGCTAATTTTTGTATTTTTGGGTAGAGACAGGGTTTCACCATGTTGACCAGGCTGGTCTCAAACTCCTGACCTCAAGTGATCTGCCAGCCTCAGCCTCCCAAAGCACTGAGATTACAGGCATGAGCCACCATGCTCAGTCTTTTTGGAACATCTTGACTGTTGCTTGACTACCTCTTTTTCTCAAATCTCTCATCTCAATTCCTCTCATTTTAAGTTTCAGACTAATTTAGTTCTCCACCCACAACCAGGCTCTAGGCTCACATTTGCATATATAAAGATTCATTTATGTCCTCCAATAAAAGAGTTATCTACTTTTGCTCTCAATCTTTGGTACCCCAGAAAAACTTGCAGTGACTTTGAAGTTTCATCCTTTCCTGTCTTTCCTTCCTTCTGGCCTCTATGAGTAGAAGGAAGTTGTACAGACACATAATTTTTCTCTGATATGAAGTATGTCATCTCTACCCCACTTAAAAGGCGGAAACTGCTATAGTCACTTTGGATTTTGAAACATTCTTTTTTATCCAACTACATGCCTAATCTCAATTCTTCATTGTAAAGCAAGATAAGAATAGCTTGGGTCATTCAAATCCACAGAGTCTAAACACCATATGTGAGAAACCACTTTCAAATATTTTAACAGAATTACAGACAGGGAATGAGAATTATTCTAAGAACAAGTTCTAATTGGTTTTTCTTTATTTGATCATTCTGTTTTGTCAAGACCAGCTATTATCTCAGACTCATGACTCTGGCTGGAGTAACCTGGTATCACCTTCCTTATCCAAGTTATTGGCTGCTTGTGGGTTTTAGAGGGATGTCTCTCTAGAACTGGTTACAGTCCATAACTGGACATTACTAAACATTCCTGGCCAAGGCAGGTGTTGAATACGGGTTGTCTCTGTGTTCCCACCCAAATCTCATGCTAAATTGGAATCCCCAGTGTTGGAAGAGGGACCTGATGGGAGGTGATTGGATCACGGGGGTGGATTTTCCCCTTGCTATTCTAATTATGGTGAATTCTCAGGAGATCTGGTTGTTTAAAAGTGTGTAGTAGCTCCCCCTTTGCTCTCTCTTTCCTGCTCTGCCATAATAAAATGTATTTGTTTCCCCTTCACTTTCCACAATGATTGTAAGTTTCCTGAGGCCTTCCAGTCATGCTTCCTATACAGCCTGTGGAACTGTGACTCAATTAAACCTCTTTTCTTCATAAATTATAGAGTCTCAGGCAGTTCTTTATAGAAGTGTGAGAACAGACTAATACAGAGAATAGGTACCAGAGAAGTGGGGCATTGCTATGAAGATACCTGAAAATATGGAAGTAACTTTGGAACTGGGTAACAGGCAGAGGTTGGAACAGTTTGGAGGGCCCAGAAGACAGAAAGATGAGGGAAAGTTTGGAACTTCCTAGAAACTTGTTGAATGGTTGTGATCAAACAATGCATACGATGACAGTTATATGGACAGTGAAGTCCAGGCTGAGGTGGTCTCAGATGGAGATAAAGAACTTATTGGGAACTGGAGTAAAGGTCACTCTTGCTATGCTTTAGCAAAGAGACTGGTGGCATTGTGCCCTGCTTAGGGATCCGTGGAACTTTGGAGTTGAGAGAGATGATTTAGGGTATCTGGCAGAAGAAATTTCTAAGCAGCAAAGTGTTCAAGATGTGGCCTGGCTGCTCCTAACAATATACACTCATATGCATTCACAAAGAGATGGTCTGAAAGTGAAACTTACACTTAAAAGGGAAGCGGAACATAAAAGTTGAAAAACTGTACAGCCTGACTGTGTGGTAGGAAAGAAAAACCCACTTTCTGGAGAGGAATTTAAGGCTGCAGAAAGCTGCATAAATAAAGAGGAGCCAAATGTTAATACCCAAGACAATGGGAAAAATGACTCCAGGTCATTTCAGAGACCTTTGTGATAGCCCTTCTCATCACAGACCTGGAGGCCTAGGAGGGAAAAATGGTTTTCCAGGCCAGGCCCAGGGCCCCACTGCTCTGTGAGCTGCAGGATATGGTGCTCTGAGTCCCAGCCACTCCAGCTCCAGCCATGGCTAAAAGGGGCCAAGGTACAGCTACAGCCCTTACTTCAGAGGGCGCAAGCCCCAAGCCTTGGTGGCTTCCACAAGGTGTTGGGCCTGTGGGTGCACAAAAGACAAGAGCTGAGGCTTAGGAGCCACTGCCTAGATTTCAGAGGATGTATGCAAATGCCTGGATGTCCAGGCAGAAGTCTGCTCCAGAGGCAGAACCCTCATGGAGAACCTCTACTAGGACAGTGCAGAGAGGAAATGTGAGGTTGGAGCCCCCACACAGAGTCCCCACTGGGGCACTGCCTAGTAGAGCTGTGAGAATAGGGCCACCATTCTATAGACCACAGAATAGTAGATCCAGCATTAAAGCCACAGGCACTCAATGCCGGCTCATGAAAGCAATGTAGGGGGCTGTTCCTTTCAGATCATGGAGGCAGAGCTGCCCAAGTCCTTGGGAGCCCACCCCTTGCATTACTGTGCCCTGGATGTAAGACACAGAGTCAAAGGAGATTATTTTGGAGCTTTAAGGTTTAATGACTGTCCTATGCTTTGGACTTGCATGGGGCCTGTAGCCCCTTTGTTTTGGCCAATTTCTCCTATTTGGAAAGAAAGCATTTACCCAATGCCTGTACTTCCACTGTATCCTGGAAGTAACTAAATTGTTTTTGATTTTCAGGCTCATAGGCATAAGGGACTTGGCTTGTCTCAGATGAGACTTTGGACCTGAATTTTGGGTTAATGCTGGAGTGAGTTAAGATTTTGTGGGACTGTTGTGAAGGCATAATTGGTTTTGAAATGTGAGGAGGACTTGAGATTTGGGGGGTGGGGATCAAGAACAGAATGATATCGCTTAGGTCTGTGTTCCCACCCAAATCTCGTATCAAATTATAATCCCCAGTGTTGGAGGAGGGACCTCGTGGGAGGTGATTGGATCATGGGGCTGGATTTCCCCCTTGTTGTTCTCATGATAGTGGGTGAGTTCTCATGAGATCTGATGGTTTAAAAGTGTGACACTACCCCCCTTTCTCTCCTGCTCTGCCATGGGAAGATGTGCCTTGCTTCCCCTTCATCTTCTGCCATGATTGTAAGTTTCCTGAAACCTCCCAGTCATACTTTCTATACAGCCTGTGGAACTGTGAGTCAATTAAACCTCTTTTCCTCATAAATTACCCAGTCTCAGGTATTTCTTTAAAACAGTGTGAGAATGAACCAATACAGTGTTTCCTTGGAATCAGATGACCAGGAACATAGGGAGTTATCAGACTTATTGAGAGAGTGAAAAGAGGAAAAGTTTCACCTGTCTCCACATAAAGTGGAAGGAAGAGAATGTTTCACACATAGTAGATAGAAGGATTAACTGGGTGGGTGGCCTGCATGACCAATAACACATCAGATCCGTTTGTTTTATAATCAGCAACTTCTAGTATATACTAATCGACTTTGATCAATAGACGAGTTGATAAAAATAGTCTTGAGTTCAATTGAGTTCCAATATTCAGATTCACAAACTTTTTTTTAGCATCTACTATGTGCCATGTGTGAGGCCTGAAAAAACACAAATACTTATGAAATAGTTACCACCTTCAAGGAGCAAATAATTACAAAATAGTTCCCATCTTCAAGGAACATAGTCACAGGACAAAATTAATTTGAATATGATATGGTATATCCTATAATAAGTATACATTATCTTATATAATCACAGAATATTTATTTTCTTGTCTTGGGCAATCAAGGAAAGCTTCAGGAAAAGATATCACCTAGGAAGAGATTTTTCTATTCTTCTGTGGTGGAGATTCCTATCCTATTTTCATTATATCCTTTCACCATGAAAGTTAGGTTTCTAAGATAAGCAACATAACTTTCCTGAAGTTTTGTCTCAGAGCTATTAAAATAGAGATGTTGAAAGAGTCAACAAAGCTGTAATACAAATGTGAAGATCTATGGAAAACTGATGTTAGATTGTGAACTCCTGACATAAAATAATTTGGAGGATGATTACTAGACAACATTTCAAGCTGTGGTGACCTTATAAACTTATTGCCCAAATTAAGACACTCTGCGAGTAATTGAGGGACACTATTAAAAATTCCTAGGCTACAAACACAAACTGAGACTAACTTGGGTGAGTTGGTAATAGGGTCACTCTAGTGTAAGGCCATTATTTCCAGTCATCTGAGAAACAGTAAAGACTTCTAACAACATACTTTTTAATGACCATTGGTCTTCCCATATCATATTGAAGTTAAACTGCTTATGATGGATTTTTGAATAATATTCTGAAATATAAGATTAATTTTTGGCCTTGAAATTCAGCAACTTTTAAATGTTAAGTGCTGTTGTCTGAATGTTTTTCAGAATTCATATGTTGAAACTTAATCCCCATGGTGGTGTTGTTATGAGGTGGGGACTTTAGGAAGATGATTAGTCATGCTAGCTCTCTTCTCATAAATGGATTAGTGCCTTATAGAAGATCTTGAGGGAAGTGACTTAGGGTCTTTTTGCCTTTTTGGCCCTGCAAATATGTGAGGACACAGCAAGAAGGTCCTCACCAGACAATGAATGCTGGTGCCTTTATCTTGAACTGCCCAGCCTCCAGAACTGTAAGAAATAAATTTCTATTGTTTATAAATTACCAAGTCTGTCATATTTTGTTATTAGCAGCACAAATGGACTAAAACAATGAGACTAAGATCACATCTGATTTGATCATTTCTTAGAACAGGATGTGACCAGAGAGGAGGGTCCAGGAGAGCACTCAGCACAGCTATAGGGGACAGGCACTGGGGAAACTGAATCAGCCACTAATGCCAACGAAGCTTCCTGACCTACAGCCCTCCTAAATCTTAGCTCATGTAAATACTCACCAGTGGCTGAGAGAGAAAGAGGAGGAGGAGCACAGGTAAAATCAGAGGCTATCTCAGTTGGTAAGCAGAGACCATTGAAAAAGAATACAGGATAGGTAAGACTCAGCAATTCAGGTCAGGAATCCAATATCTAGATGGTATTAAAGCCCAGTCATAGCCTTGGGTTCTGCCCGGAGAAACCTAAATCACAAATTCAATTAGTGGTACTGCGGCAGTGGGAGAATGCAATAGTCTTAAATACAATGTTGACTTTGCACGTATTTTAAAATATGTATAACAATGAGACATTTCAAATAGTGATAGTGGCTAATGTGCACTGAATAATGTTTCAGTGACTGTTCTAAGTGCTTCACATCTTAAATGCTGTAAACTATTATCCTCATTTTGCACTTGAGAAACTGAAGTATTGAGATATGAGCTGTGAAGTATTGGAGGACACAGGAAGCAATGCATTTACTATTGCAATTTTGTCACTTAAAAGGTAGACTTGGGCAGATGAGAAATAGAGCTCTTTTAAGGCAATGCCATTTACTTAAGAAGTGCATAATGAAGGTTTTGAGATTATCCTAGAGAGCATCTCAAAGGGTAAGATTTTTAAAATTCTTCCAAAAATAGTGAGAATTTTCCTGTTCATTTACACAATGCTAAGCTTGGTGCATTATTACAAACGCCCACTATAATTAATACAATAGTACAATGTAGTTCACCTAGAATTAATGGACGAGGGAGGAAGCAAACTTGTTCCTATTTCTCAAAGAGGTGTGGAGAGAGAGAGAAGTTAGGGAAGACTTTCTAATAAAAAAATCAGCTGTTGCAATCGAAGAAGCTTTAGCAGGAACCAAATTGCTAAGAACCAATGGCAAATTAGAAGACGGTAACTAGGTGCTGGGATCCTAAAAAGAGATCTACCACTCAGAAACTCAGACTGGAATTTGATAACCTTCTGAGAAACATCAGATTATTGTTAAAGCACATTCCAAAAAACTAGAGCTCCTATTTGGCTCAGGATGAATGTTTTTAATTTTGAATACTGCTCTGAATTGCTTATCATGAAAATATTTAATAATGCAATGTGACTACAATGTAGGAATGCACTGTAAAGAGGGGCAGAAGCTGAATAATTGACTGGGTAAAACAATCTCAGTTTAAAATGAGCAGGGCAGCTGGTTCATAAAAGAAATACTATATACATGAGTGGAAGAAAATAGCTGGAGAAAAACTAAGAGAATTAAAAATAGTGTAACACAGAGAAAAGGAACCACAGTTCCTTTCTCTTTTAAGTCCTAAATAGAAAGCCATGTGATGTAAGCAGTGGGTTTCTATAACACACAGGAGCCCAGACAACGGAGTTATACATGATATAAATAATGAATTGATGGGTGCTGACGAGTTGATGGGTGCAGCACACCAACATGGCATAAGTATACATATGTAACAAACCTGCACGTTATGCACATGTACCCTAGAACTTAAAGTATAATAAAAAAAAAAAAGAAAAAAAGAAAAAAAAAGATGTGCTTTTGGCAGCAGAGTTGGAGAAAAGAATAGATTCCAGTTGACTTACATGATGCCCCTCATGGAGGCCCAGGAAATATTCGCTAAGGTGTCAGCCACATGGATAAGGTAAAGAACATCACAGTTGGCCACATAAGACATTCGGGCCTCTATATGAAATTAATGTTTGTTGTGTGTTGTTTCCAAGTAAAATTTCAAATTAACTATTTCTTTGATAAGAAATCGCCATAATTCTTAGAGTGCTGAAAGGGAGAAAATGAACCAACTATAGTCATGGCCAGTGAAATTAATTACCCGAGAATTTTCTGTAAAGGGCTCTGGATTAGGTCACAGCACACTTATGTCAAATGCTGTATGAGATATTCTCCAAAAAATGTCCTAAATGGGGCCTAGATCTCCTGGCACTGTCATATAAGGAGTTCTTCTGATGGGACTAAATTGAACAAATAGAAAGTAATCGTTATCTGCTAGAAAGGTGTAGCCAGGTCTTTTTGTACCCTTCCAAAAGAAAAACTACATATCTTCCATGAGAGAGAAAAGTATGTACAGGTATACAATGCATAATAATCACATTAGGGTAGATGGGGCATCCATCACCTCAAGCATTTATCCTTTTTATTACAAACAACCCAATTATACTCTTTTAGTTATTTTAAATGTACAATAAATTATTATTGACTCTAGTCACCTGTTATGCTATCAAATACTAGATCTTATTCATTCTAACTATATTTTTGTACCATTAACTATTTCCACTCCACCTCCCGCACTCACTACCTTTCCCAGCCTCTGGTAACCATTATTCTACTCTGTATTATTTGTAAGCCTCATGGTAACCATAAAATTTAAAACAACAGATACACAAAAAAATAAAAAGCAAGAAATTAAAGCATACTACCAGAGAAAACCACCTGCACTAAAAGGAAGACAGGAAGCAAGGAAAGAAAGAAGACCACAAAACAACCAGAAAACAAATAAAATGGCAGGAGTAAGTCCTAACTTATTAGTAATAACATTGAATGTAAATGGACTAAACTCTACCATCACAAGACAGAGTGGCTGAGTGGATTAAAAAGCAAGACCCATTGATCTGTGCCCATAAGAAACACACTTTACCTATAAAAACACACATAGACTGAAAATAAAGGGATGGGAAAAGATATTCCATGCAAATAGAAACCAAAAAAAAGAGCTGGAATAGCTATACTTATATCAGACAAGACATACCTCAAGACAAAACTTTAAAAAGAGACAAGGTCACTATATAATGATAAAGCAGTAAATTCAACAAAAGGATATAACAATTATAAATATATATGGACCCAACACTGGATCACCCAGATATATAAAGCAAATATTAGAGCTAAAGATAGAGACAGGCCATAATTCAATAATAGCTGGAGACTTCAACACCCCACTTGGACAGATATCTGGACAGAGAAATGACGAAGAAATAGTTCGTGATATCTTTACTTCTACTTTTACCTGGGAACGTTTTTGAGACTCATTTTATAAATAGGGTACAGTTAGAGCTGGATTGTTCCATTATGCCCATATTTACAAGGTAGAGGCATGTAATCTCGTTGTTTGACTTTTCTATTGATAAAGAACAGCAGGGAGCACACTTAGAGTGCTGTTCAGTAACTCTTTCTAAAAGGCTTTCAAGTGTTAATTGATCAGGAACACACACCACTTCTTATCAAGGGCCAAAACCTAGTGAGCCATAACATTTAAAAAATAAAATAAAATTTGAGACAGGGTCACACTCTGTGGCCCAGGTGGGAGGACAGGGGTGCAATCGTAGCTCACTGCAACCTCCACATCCTGGGCTCAAGCAATCCTCCCATCTCAGCCTTCTGAGTAGCTGAGACTACAGATGTGCACCACCACACCTAGCTAATTTTTGTATATTTATTTTCTGTTTTTCAGTTTTTGGTTTTTGGTTTTTTTGAGACAGAGTTTTGCTCTGTCACCTAGGCTACAGTGCACTAGCACAATCTCGGCTCACTGCAACCTCCACCTCCCAGGTTCAAGCAATTCTCCTGCCTCAGTCACCCAAGTAGCTGGGATTACAAGCACCCACAACCATGCCTGGCTAGTTTTTTGTTGTTGTTGTTTATTTATTAGTAGAGATGGGTTTTCACCACGTTGGCCAGGCTGGTCTCGAAATCCTGACCTCAGGTGATCCCCCTGCCTTGGCCTTCCAAAGTGCTGAGATTATAGGCGTAAGCCACCACACCCAGCCAATTTTCGTATATTTTATAGAAATGAGGTTTCACCATGTTGCCCAGGTTGATCCTGAACTCCTGGGCTCAAGCCATCCTCCCATTTCGGCTCCCAAAGTGCTGGAAATACAGGTATGAGCCACTGTGCCCAGCCAAAATACATTCAATTTTCAAGTTACTCACATCTCTCTTGGTAATTATGGAATATAGGCTGTTCTGGTGAAGGCATCAGGTAAAGACAGCCCATTTCTTTTTTAATGTTATACAACAGGGGTCAGTAAACTATAGCATGTGTGCTGAATCCAGCCAGTTCCCTGTTTTTGTAAATAGAGTTTTATTGGGACATAGCTATGTGCATTCATTTACATATTGTTTACAGGTACTTTTATGCACGTTAGAAATGAGTAGTTGTAATAGAAACTGGTCCACAAAGCCTAAACTATTTTTTACCTGATCCTTTACAAAAAAGTATGCCAACTCCTACCCTAAAGTAAAAAAGGATTTGAACTTTGTAAAATTCTGTGACAGTTTAGTTCTGTGAGCAGGTCCTGAGGAATTGCTTCTCCTGCAATATAAGTAAGCAGCAAAAGGTCAGTTGAGTCTCTGGGGTTGCTGTGATTGTAAGGTAAAGGCAGAACCATCTGGCCTGCTGAATCTCAGGAGACAAGTGTCTTCAGAGGCACCAGCCACAATTTCAGAGACCCAGGACTGGCTGCCAGTCTCATAAGGAGTTGTGGCATGTGGAGTGTGACCCAGAGGCATGTTAACCTTGAAACTCTGAACACTGCGATAGCCGACAACCACTAAAACTAATTGTCATAAACCTTGAAAAGAAATAACCTTCTTCCGAAAGTACTGGGCTTTCAGCTCTATCTCAGACAACAGCAACAGCAAATGGGACTTCCGGAAGGTGAAAACCCCGGGAAGCAGATTGCCCAGGAAAGAGGAGCTCAGCTTCTTCTCCGAGCTCACTGACCACTAAGGCAGAAAGGCTGTTTCTACTTTTCACATTTGGGCAGGACAGCTCCTCTGAAATACCCAATACTGATTCCCTTACTTTTCTCTCATGGAAATTTCTAAACTCCTGTTTCTTCCACCTGCTGGCTCAGCTCGACAGTGGTTCTTAGCCACTTGGATGCAAACCCTCCACAGAGTACAGTGGATTACTCTGGTCATTCTGCTACCGAACGGGCGTTGCTTACCTTTTAGCTCATGGGTCTGCATGTGAGGGAGGGAAGAGACAACAAGCCTTAGGGGTGTCCACGAGTTACTTTGTTGTGGATATGCTGCACTTCCGAAAATTTCCTGCTGCCTCTTCTCCTATCATTGCCTCT
Source organism: Trachypithecus francoisi (assembly GCF_009764315.1). NCBI lineage: Eukaryota > Metazoa > Chordata > Mammalia > Primates > Cercopithecidae > Trachypithecus > Trachypithecus francoisi. Next base: position 70,127,872 of record NW_022681453.1, on the reverse strand, counting down.
GATAAAGTAGCTACGTATATCCACTAAAGATGGCTACTGGCCGGGGAACACTGAACTCTGTGAAACTGGCCTGGATGTGCCTGCTTTCTAAATGGCTTAGGCAGAACCTTCAAGGTGTTTGAACTTAAATGTCAACTTGATTATTTTCGCTAGTTCTCAGCCCCTTTCTGGTCTCTCCTCTTCCAATTGCAAAAAGGCCTAGCCTCTTTTGAGTGTGAGCTTCTCCTCTTCTACCAACTGTATCTGATATGTAATCACACTAATTATAATTCTGCTACATTACAGTCCTCACAGGTTTGAGGAGAGGCTCGTTTCTGGGTGCAATTGGAACTAACCACTTCTTACCATGAGAGGGTCCTCCAGCTGGTTTTATGCCAGCTTCATGCATCATGAGTGAATGTGAGGAACTCCCAGTCCCAAAAGTAGATCCCAATATTTGGTTCAATGCTATCTATATCTCAGGGGCAAGGACCAAGAGTCACAGTTCCCCCCACAGGGTGATTGGGAAAACACCACCTAGCATTAGGGACTTCAACAACGCTAAACCAGAAGGTCAGGTGCTGAAGATTCTCTGCTCTGGAAAGTACCTCAGGCTCATCAGCCTATCTATGTGGGGCTCATCTGTGTGTGCTGGGGCGGGGCACGGCTGTGGTCGGGGTCACGGTTGACTCTTTCTCTCTCTCTCCTACTCTCCTTGGCCAATCCTCACTTGTCTATCGGCCCCCATCACTTGTAAGTTAAACAAACAGCAAGTGATGGGGGCTGATAGACAGGTGAGGATTAAAGCAGACTGGGAGACAAAAATATAGTGGTGCAGAGGATTCTTTCTCAAAAGCCTGAGAAAGGTATGAATAATTTTAGAAACAAAACCAAGCCTCTGCCAATGAAAATACTAGAGCCTCACTCTGCCAGAGCTCCTGCCTTTCCATGACAGAACTCTTGAGTTGGTCACTGTGCTGGAGAGTCACTACAAGTTCATTTTGATGGTAATGGAGAAAATTCCACCTCTGATCCCCTCAGGGCTGAAGTTACCCTGTTCTTTCTATCACTATTGCATGGCAGATGCTGTGAGGACCTGACCATCTCCGAAGTAGCAGACCTCATCCCCCCAGCCACCTGCTCCGGCCCCTTGCTACCTCCTTGTCACATCCCTCCATCCCTTGGTGCTTTGCTGCTCTTTCCTGTGCCTGCCACACTGTGGAGGCGGGAGAGGCTTTCTCACCACCAAGATTCCAACGTTCTAACATGGTCCTGGTATGGAATAAACTGTGCACCCCTGCCTCAATTCGTATGTGGAAGCCCTACCCAAAATGTGACTGTATTTGGAGACAGGCCCTTTAAGGAAGTAATTAAGCTTAAATGAAGTCTTAAGGGTGGGCCCCTAATCTGATGGGACTCGTGTCCCTATAAGAGGAGGAAGAAACCCTGGAGATCACTCTCCTTCCATGTGCATACAGAATGAGGGCTATGAGAGGGCGCAGGAAAAGGCAACCACATGCAAGTCAGAAAGAGAGGCCTCCACAGAAACCAACCCTGCTGCCACTTTGGTATTGGATTTCCAACCTCCAGAACTGTGAGAAAATTAATTTCTGTTGTTTAAGCCACCAAGTCCATGGAAGATTGTTGTGGAAGCTGGAGTGGACAAATATGGTCCGACACAGGAGGGACATGCTTTGTCACTGGCTTCTAGTGTACACTTCCATAGTATACCCTTCCATAGTGTACTCCTCAGAGACTGAGACTTCCATCCTCAGTCTCTTACAGTGCCTTCCACAAGAAGTTAAGAGACAGCCCTTTGGCACTAAGTCTCAGGAGCTATGAGAGGGAACATCAAGTTGTACTTGAAACTGTCCACCCTGCCCTGCCCGCCAACTTTGTCTGGAGTCTCAGCTGTAAGTTCCCTAAGTCCTCTTCACAATTTCCCTCAGCAGGCTCAGTTCCCTAAGTCCTCTTCACAATTTCCCTCAGCAGGCTCATTTATTTTGTCACCACCCAAAAAGGACCCCAGCCCTTCTCTTGACCCTATAGAAATCTTGTTTAGGAAGACAACACCAGCCTCTGCAGAACCCTTACTCTGCAATGATTGCTTTTTTCATTTAAAGGTATCTTTTCCTGTGTGTCTCTGTGCTTCTCACAGCATCTTTCCTTGTCTCTCTCTTTTGAAATTATCCTTGTTATTCTTTCTCTGTCTCACTCTTAACATCTGTCCTCATCTCTTACTCCTAGTGATTCCCTTTCTATTTCTTTCTTCTCTTTCACCCTTAACATTGAAGTATAAGTTATTTTTAACTTATTCAATATGGCTTGTTCTCTAATACTAATTTGATAAGTAAATGAGTCCAAAATACATGCCTATTCTTGCATAACAACAAATAAGCAAACAGAGATAAAATTAACATAGCTTTTCTAATCCTTAACTCCACTTTTCCAGGGTTCTTCTGCTCAGCACTACTAACCAACATTTGTTAGTGCCACAAGGGGGCAGTGCGATCAAGCAGATTATTTAACCCAGGCAGCTATAAAAGAAGTCAGAGGAGGCATGGAAAGGTAGAGGCAGAAATCAAGAAATTGCCTGCTTCTGTCACTGGGGAAGGCCCATGGCAGGCAAAGAGCATGGAGAATGATTCCACTGGCTTTCTGACTCATCAGTTTTTATATCTATGAAATGAGATTATATCCAACTAGAGGAACTTAGAAGTTCATCCTGGCGCCAAAGTCTTTGATTGAAAATCAAAAGGCAGGGGAGGGTGGCGAGGTCAAGGATGACTGAATCTTTGAGTACGGTTGAGCAGAGGGACCTGCAGGCTTGCTTATGCACATATTGACTGTGTGGTAATGAAATGGATAAAAAGAAAGATCTAGCTGGTATCTGGAAATTTGTGCCTAGAACTCAGAAGAAAAATGACAAAAAGAAATGTGATTTGGGAGGTCACAAAAGCCACTTACATAGAGAGCCAAATGTTCTGCCATCTCCACCTGATGACTTAGGCAGGGCTCTGCTTCCCAGTCCTGTGTCTTCCTAACTTCCCAAGCTGGGACCCAATATGCGCCCGTCCTAACTCTGTGATTTGCAAAGTGACAAAAACTCAAGTCAAATTAGAATTAGTGAAAAAGGTGACTGGTTCTTGTCCCTGAATTCTAGAGAAGCACTAGCCAACATAGTGTGAGACACACACGTCATTTAAAAACTGTTAGTAGACACATTTTAGAAAGCTGAAAGGTCAAGGTAAAATTAACTTTAGGAACATATTTTTTAAATTCAGTATATCCAAAATTATTCCACTTTCAACATGTAATCAGAACGTTAAAATTATTGAGACATTTGAAAATTTGTGTACAAAATTCTTCAAAATGTGGTTGCATTTTACATTTCCGGCCATCTCAACTTGGCCTAGCTATATTTTATGTGCTCAATAGCCACATGTACCAATGGCAATCATATTAAACAGTGCAAATCTAAAGCCAGACCCTTGACATAGGGCTGGATCCAGGAACTTAAATAGTGTGGTGTGTGCTAAGTTTTGCATTTCTTTGTACGTTGGGCTCATCCTCTCCAAAGAGATACTTTGGGGAAGATGGCCCACATGTAGTTGCAACTTATATTGTGCTTACACCTCACAGTCACAGAAGAAAAGACAATGCAGTTTCAATAGCCTTGATTGGTCCTGATGATGTCATGTGATCATCCATAAATCAATTACTGAGGACAGGGGAACAGAACCAAGTCTAACCAGCATTGTTTTCAATAGCTCGGCAAACAAAGCTCCGGTTGCCCAGGCCTGGCCACATGCTCCTCTCTGGACCTGACGATAGGATGAGGAGGCTGTTCAGCCCCACCTGAGCCACACAGAATCAAGGAAGATGGGTCTCCAAAAGAAGGGAAGTGGCACACATCACATACATCCATTTAACTGCCACTTGTAGATTTAAACAACCCAGAGACCCTCGATTCCATGCAATCCTAAGGCAAGGGAGATTAGGAAGGTTGCTATTAATAGCTGTCCATCCAGTCACACCTTGATGACCAGTTCTTTTTCTACTTACACCATAATCGTAGTGTCACAGGAGTGGAATTCCACTGGATTCCCACTTCTGAATCTGCAAGTCCATTTAGCCAGCTTCTCAATGCCTGTGGCCAGATTCCAGATTCCTCTGAGGGTCTAACCTGTTCCTCCATCAGGCCCCTTGGAGCTTAGATTTAATTTTGACCCCATGCCCTGTCCTTTTTCCCTTGTGGAGCTCACATTTGCTCTGAAGCTCAGGATTAGTAATTGTAGGCTCAGCTCCTTCATTCAACTATAGTTGCCTTTGAGAGGTAACCTCAGTCCTCATGGCACTCTCCTGACACTGAACTCCGATAATTTAAATAGCAATTAAAAAATAACACAGAGAAACTGTATAGTATAAAGAATAACAACATAGTCTACGGAGCCGTATTGAAGCTGGGATTCAAATCCCAGCTCTGCCACTTAGTGTCTCTGTGATCTGTGATGTTGGGCCAATTAACCTTCCTATGCTTTTTTTTTTTTGCCTTCAACATATGGATAAAAGACAACTTACTTACCAGGCTTGTGGTGTAAATTAGATCTATAAATATATGCAAAATGCTAAGTATCTTAGTAAAACCACTTTATGCACAGAGTTTATGGAGTTTTTACGTACACGATATTTAATCCACATAACAATCCAGTTGTGTAGGCAAGCTAGGGTTTAGTTAGAGAGCTAGAGAGTGGCAGGGCTGAAACTCCATGGCTGGCAATCTGATGATTCCAATCCAGTGCACCACCCAGTCTGCCCACTGCCTCCTACACCACCTGGGGGCAGCACAGGGCACAGTGTGAGCACTCAAGGATACTTCATAACTGGCTTGCCATTCACAGGTGCACATCAATTAAAGAAGAATGAGTATTCCATGGCACAGTGAAACTGATTTTCATGTGGGGCTTGTAGGATCTGTCATTACTAATTCATCACACTTCAAATATTCAACCCGAATGTTGAATTTTTAAGGGTTGCAGTTTCATATAATTTGCAGTAAGTGTCACCCTACAGCTTCTGAACAATCAATGCCCCAGATCTAAAAGTAACAAGAAAGTGAAAAGGTATAATGCACATCATATAACATCACCTACATTTTAACCTAGATAAAACACCACAAAGCAAAAAGAAAAACAAAAAACATTGCACCATTTCATGTCCCATTGCAGATGATTGTTTTTGCGGCATATTTCTTCCCCCTGCATCCCCTTGACTCCCTATTCGTCAGGAAGTGTCTCTGGGACACGGTTGTATGCTAATTGCTGGAGAGTGGCAGACTGTTAAAGTAGAATTTTCAAAAGCATTACTCGTTCTGTTGTATTGATATCCCCCAAGTCCTTATGACTATCCCTGGGTTGGATCTTCTTGATGCAAAGCAACCCCTAACAGCACACCATCCTCTCCCTACCTTCTTTGCTCTTCCCAGATCAACAGTCATGATGAACTTGGTTGCCCTTGTAGCTGGACAAGCATTTTTTAGGACTATTTAAAAACATGGGAGATAATGGTAACCTTGTATTTGTTTTACCCCTTGTACTTTTCAAAGAATTTTTTAAAAAATATCTGTAATCTCACTTGAGATTTATAGCTACCTTGTATAATGAGTAGGGCAGATGTTATATTCATTTTAGAAAAGTGGAACTAGGCTAGAGAGGTTAAGTCAATCGACTAAGATTACACAGCTGGTCAGCTGAAGGAAGTACCGTATTTCCCAAATCCAATCCCAGAACACATCCTGCTATTGTTAAGAACCAGGGTCTAATATGCATATTAGCATAACTTATGTGTGTTCCATACTATGTAGATTTTGACTGAAAGAGAATAATCAATTCAATAGTCTCAGCCGCAAAATCATAATCTCCCGTTTATCTACAGTCTAGAATGGTAAAGAATGGAACTTTCTGGTTAGAGAGTCACACATGTATCTATGATTTGATACTGCTAGAGTGGCAATCATAATCATGATTTATGTTAGGGTTTCTAGAATGTAAGTTTATTTGAGACAGACTTTGGTTTGTTTCTGCAACTCCAGCACCTGGAACAGTCCCAGGCACATAGTAAGGGCTTAATTTGTAGTTTTAAATATTTAAAAATTTTAAATATTTGTTGAAAAAATAAAATCCGGAGAAAAACAAAGCAGAAAGGAAAAATGCTGAAAATGTGTGCACTGTGGCTTTGCACAATTCAGCTTTGTAGGTTTGCCTCAGTCACTTTACAGAGGTGTATATATCTTCCATTTTATATCTGATTGTATTCAATAGACAGAACTACAGAACAAAGGAGACATTTAGCAGTAAGCATCCCTGCATTTTCCCTGAGCCCTTGTTATTTCCCCACTATTCATAAATGCCATATTCGAATACTAAAGTCATTCATAGTCATCCAAATCAGAATCTTCAAGTTTTGTCCATCAGAAATGGCCGAGTTTTGAGAATAATATACTGTGATTTTTTAAGTGTGTTTTTCAGTGGCCCTATACTTGGATTGTGTCCCATCCCATTATCAAACTGCTCCAGAAATATCACCAAACCCAGGCCATCAGAGGATTTCAACTGCTGCCTTGGGGCTAGAGGCTAGAGAGCACACTAGAGTCTCATGGAGTATACTGGGCAGTTTGTCATCTGATTTTTCCATTGGAAAGCAAGACTGGGTTCCCAGGCACATGCATTTCTTGCCTGAATTGTTGAAATAATCACCCAGCTAGCTTATGAAACTTAGTTTCTCCTCCCCTTTCTCATTCTGTAATATAGGGCTCACCTCATCACTTCACTTTCTGCTTTCAAACCTTATGGTGCTTCAGTTCCACTGTGGTCAACAATTCGCCTAATATTTCTAAGTCACAGTTTCTTGCAGGGAGCATAACAGAAGAGCACGGGATTCAGACAATCCTGGAGTCCTGTGTGCTCTTGGATTAATTGTAAAATGTATTCATTTTATTTGGCTGGGCACAGTGACTCATGCTGTAAACTCAGCACTTTGGGAGGCCGAGGCAGGCAGATCACTTAAGTCCAGGAATTCGAGACCATCCTGGGCAACATGGCAAAACCCCGCCTCTACAAAAAATACAAAAATTAGCCGGGCACAGTGGCACACGCCTGTAGTCCCAGCTACTTGGGGGGCTGAAGTGGGAGGATTGCTTGAACCTTGGAGGTCAAGGCTGCAGTAAGCCAAGATCGCACCACTGCACTCCAGCCTGGGTGACAAAGTGAGAACCTGTCTCATTTAAAAGAAAAATAAAAGTACTCATTTTATTCAATAAACACTACTGGCTATAAATATTATGTGCTCAGAACTACAAAATGTGAAGGTGCTCCAAATCTATCATGTGAAGGCAGACATTTGAACAAATAAATGCACTAGTGTTGCAGATGATGGACAGACGATGTACAATGGGGGCCAAAAAGGAGAAAGAGTGTGCTCATTTCTATTGGGAGATAATGCCTGAGCTGAGACTAAACATGGGTTTCCAAAAGGAAGAAAAGAAGAGCAATCCAGGTAGAAAGAAGGAGCACAGAGAAGGGTGAATCTTTGTGGTAAATTCAGGGCACGGCAGGCATACTGCCATGGTTGGAGCATAAGGTGGAGAGAGGGTTGAAAAGTGAATCTGGAGAACGGAGTGCAGGCAAAATCATGGAGGGCCTTGGATGTAATGCCAAGGACCCTGGACACTCTGAGCCACTGATTCTGAAAAGAATGCACATAGCCTGTGCAGCTTTAAAGACGGCAGGTGCTTAGCTCACCCCCAGTAACACTAATTAGTTGGCCCTTGGTGAGATTTGCCATGTTTTATTTTTTTACTCAACCTCTTTGTGTAGGCAGTAAGGCGCCACTTAAGGAATGCAATAAGCAGAGGTGTAGCATCACAGTTTCAATCAGCTACAGTGTGGAGAATGGATTGGAAGTGGACAAGATTCAAAGCAAGAGATCCACCCAAAGAGACCATCATGGTGGTCCAAGAGAGTAAGGGCAAAAACACAGGCTAGAAAAAAAAGGTGGAATACAGAGGAGAGGAAGGACATTGAAATGTCAAATACACAGCCCGGACTTATCATAGAGGCAGGGATGGTGTGAAAGGGTGGGCTGGATCATGGGGTTGAACCTCCCATGATCTCCTGCATCCCACCTAAATGCATAGGTAAAATAAAAACACGTATTTTATGTGCTAAAAGAATCATAGGAAAAATCATCCATCTTCCCTTCCTCCATCCTGCACACTTTCCAATAAATTGTTGCCTCTAAGTAGTTCTTCTTTTTAAAGTCATAATTAGTGTCTGGGGGCAAAGAAAGGAGACATAAGGTGGAAGGGAATTAAGAATGACTACCTTTCCAACACTTCAGGAAAAATAATACTTAACCTCATGGAGTGAGAATAAATAAGATAATGTATGGATTGTGTCTGGCACACATTTTTCAAAAAAATCACTTCCTTTTCCTGGAAGGGAGTGACTAAAGCCTAAGCTCTCCCCTTGTCTGAGCAAAAATTTCTACCCAGCTCTGTCTTCCTCTCAAGCATATTTATAAGTTTTCTAGTACAAGACTAAAATGACAAGTTTTCACTTTCTTTCTCAGATAAGACAGGATTTTTTTTCATCCTAAGGAATAAAGTCGGAACCGGATGAAAGATTTTCCCCTATCTGCTGTTTCATCAATTGAGAAGAAACTCTCTTTCCTGATAATCCTCTCTGAAATGTAACATTTTTTTTTCACCCTTATACTCAATGAGGGGAAAAAAGTGCTAGCAGCAACACATCTGAAGATTCCTTCTACCCATCTAAAAGTTAATTCCTCTTTAGTGTTTTGCAAGTAACCAAAACCCCTACACTTCAAAAAAAAGAAAGTTGCAAAGGACTCTATGAAAGCTGTTCTTTTTATAAAAGTGTGGTCACAAATCAATGCATTGTTAATGAAGAGTTTCCTCTATAAAACTCTGAGTTAATGTGGAGACTCAAGACTTGCTTATGACTTCTTCCTGTGGGGAGGGGTGGGCTGAGAGTTTACACAATGGGGGCTTTCAGATCCATTTATTTCAGAAGAGCTTTGACCGAGAAGCCTGATGAGAGAACTGGCCTTTTCCCCTCCTTTCCAAAATGTCAGCCCAGATTGTTTTGAGAACTAGCAAGAGTAGTGTACTGATCTAAAGCATTGAAATATTCCTCAAAAATTTTAAATGACCAGAAATGCACCTTTTTTCTTCTGAAAGCACAAACATTAGAAAATACTATATAGCGATTAGGAGCCAGGTTGTCTACATTTGAATCCAGGTCCCAGGTCTGCCTATGTAACCTTAGGCTAGTTACTTATCACTTGTACCTCAATGTTACCATCCGCAAAATGGGATAGTATTTGTACCTATCTCATACAGTGGTTGTGAGGATTAAAATGATTTAACAGATGTAAAGTGCTTAGAGCAGCACCTGGCACATAGTTTCCTGTTACTGGATACTATTCAGAAGAGAGCTTCGAGCTGGATCCCCCTGTGAAGCTGCTGGAAACGAGTCTGCTCAATAACAGAGATTGTAAGTACTGGACCACAGGCCACATAGACCCACAGGAATGTATTATTAAGCAGGATTTAACTTTTAAAAACTCACTGAGAACATACACAATCCAAGAGAGATACAAATAAGCATTTTTGCCTTCTCTTGAAGATTCAAGAGACCTGGCCATCCTGGACCCAAGTCCTCCTGACCACTCTTGGTGGGAGCTGAGTAGCTGCTAACCTCTTTGGGCAGAGCATAAATCTCCAAGTCACCATGCTCCCCATCTGGTCCAGTTCTCTCATTTACTTTACCTTCACAGACATTTCAGGTTGTGATCTCTATACTAAACGGATTGGGGCTCAGAAATCACAGCCTCACCTCTACTCACATCATAATACAGGATCAGCACTGAGAAGTTGGAGGGGTGAACACACCTTGATCTCTGGATGACTGAGAGAGGGGAGGTGAAGAAAAGAATGACAAGCTGGTTATATATGAGACACAGGTCTTCTCTAATCTCTCCAGTGGAACTTCCTTTTTTCTCCTTATAAAATTCAAATACAGACTTAAAAAGTAAACCAGTAACAGCTACAATTTATCTATAATTATGCCATTTTATACACATTATCTAACTGAATCTTCAGACCTATGATGTAGCAATTATAATCCCCATTCTATATCCCCAGAGAGGCTACACAGCTTGCCTCAAGTCAGTAGGAAGTGACGGAGCTGGGACTGAAGTGCAGGACCAGGGTAGCAAAAGGGTAGCAAAAGGCATCCTTCCATATAGAATTTCCTCCAAATTCACCACGTCTTCAAAGATCTCTGTGTTCCCCTCAGAACTTCTCACCTATGAGAATTTCCTCAAACCAACCGTCCCCTAGCAAGAGCTCTGACTGTTGAACTGAAGGTGGTAAGGCAACTAGTGTTTTATGCAAATTGCAAATGCCCTAGGAAACTGATGAGAAAGAATTAAATGGCTGTGAGGATCCCCAGTGTGTAGAAATTAAGAGGAGAAAAACTCAAGAAGTTTGACTGCATGGAAAAAAAATATTCTAATAGTCTTAGAAGTCAGAGATGGAAATTTAATTAAATAATTTTTTAATGGGCAAAGAATGACTAGAAAGAATAAAGAACTCTGTCTATGCCAGGCCAAATTTGAGGCAGTACCAAGACCTTTACTATTTATTGGCTATCTTAGTGGAAGGACAGTATATGGCAACCAGATGAGTAATGCCCTTGGCTCTACATCTTACAAGCTTTATGACCTTTAGCAAGGTACTTAACCCATGAAAGCCTGTTTCTTCATCTGTAAAATCAGCATAATACAGTACTGAAATTGAAAGTGTTGAGGATTCTATGGGATATACACAAAGTGACCAGTACGCTGTCTAGCAGAGTAGGTGCTCTATAAATGTTGATGTTTTCCCACCCTCTTAATTATCCTCAGCGATTTGAAATTGATAATCACAAGATAAGTGTGTTATTTTGGAATGTGAGGAAAGGGGAGACAGGAGAAAGTATTTGGGTAGACAATAATTACCAAGGCTTCTCCTTTCTCTTAAACAAAAAACATCTCAAAGTGCTATTTTATATGCAGTAGCACTCAAATAGTACTTCTGGCAAAAAGAGTTGGAATACTGAGTAGGTGTAAATGACATAGCTATTGCCTAGAAATTTAAAGCTTCTGAACTACTACTAATAATGGCAAATGTCAAGTGTTTACTATTACCAGACACTCTGACACTCATCTTATGTGCATTATTTCATTTAGTACTCACAACCCCAAAGATAACTATTACATTATTTCTATTTTGTAGATGAAACAGAGTCTTATTTTGTAGTTTGTCCAATGTAATGGACAACTGAAGCTCATTCATATATATATATATATACATATACATATATACATATATATATACATATATATACATATATATACATATATATACATATATATACATATATATACATATATATATATACCCCAAATGCAAAACTGCTGCAAATCTGATAAACTGAGGGAGCAACTGATGGATGATACAGAAATATGGCTTCAATGTAAGTTATAATAAGCTAAATTGGATTATCTAATTTGACCTGCTAAAATCAATCAGGTATCAACTGACCTCACTGTGTTAAACACATAGCAGGCACCTATACTTATTGCTTTAATAAATTTGTCTCTATCATTAATGTCTTATGATTAAGTCAGAATTTTGTGCCCTGCCTTTACCTAAAATAGGGAAATAACACCTTCTTCACAAGGAAGCTGTGAGGAAAAGCTATAAATAGCTACACATAGAATTCACAAGTCAACTTTTCTCTGAATTGCATTTATTGTCTCTGCATTTTTTCTGTGAGGCTGAGTATCATCTTACTTAACACAAGTGACTTGTCCAGAAGAGGGCTATTAGAAGGCAAAACGAGGATCCCAGATCTTTCTTTTTAGACATTGGTTCAGTCAGATAGAAATATTGACTGAGAAAAGCAACTGATTACTGACTAGTCTGGAAAAACTGTTTAATCATTCTTAGCCTCAGTTTCTGGACTTGTAAAATATGAGTGATGATATCTTCCATGTAGGAGTGTGATGAAATTAAATTAGCACTTGAAATGCATTTTTTCATGTACTGCCATGTAGTAAGCACAACAGATTTTTTTTTTTTTTTTAAATCCTGGCTAGGCACGGTGGCTCAAGCCTGTAATCCCAGCACTTTGGGAGGCCGAGACGGGCGGATCACGAGGTCAGGAGATCGAGACCATCCTGGCTAACACGGTGAAACCCCGTCTCTACTAAAAAATACAAAAAAAACTACCCGGGCGAGGTGGCGGGTGCCTGTAGTCCCAGCTACTCGGGAGGCTGAGGCAGGAGAATGGTGTAAACCCGGGAGGCGGAGCTTGCAGTGAGCTGAGATCCAGCCACTGCATTCCAGCCTGGGCGACAGAGCGAGACTCCATCTCAAAAAAAAAAAAAAAAAAAAAAAAAATCCTTCATAATTAACATAAGATTCTTCCAAACCACTGCATTAAGTATGTTATCTCCACAGCTTTTCCAAACAATACTGCATCTCCAATATAACATCAAATGCCCCCAGGGAACTGGCACAACCATTTGCCACCTGAGAAAATGACTCTGATGTGGCCTTGCTTTGAGAATATTCTAATATTTGACTGCTACTTTTAACACTGAAGTTGAGAACAAATCATTTATTTTCAGTTTCATGAATTTAGCACATCCTTCAAGCACTTTCTCTGAATACAGCAACGTGTTAAGTGTTGTGACCATAACCAAGATATAGAAGTAGTAGTCCCACACGCTTGAACGTGTATAAACATCCACTCACATATGACTTGCAACTACTTGCTCACAGATGTGGATCCCTCCTGCAATACAGACTTTTTGAGGATATGGCTGCAGTTATTTCTCTGTTTTTTTTTTTTTTTTTTTTTTTGAGACGGAGTCTCGCGCTGTCACCCAGGCTGGAGTGCTGTGGCCGGATCTCAGCTCACTGCAAGCTCCGCCTCCCGGGTTCACGCCATTCTCCTGCCTCAGCCTCCCGAGTAGCTGGGACTACAGGCGCCGCCACCTCGCCCGGCTAGTTTTTTGTAGTTTTTAGTAGAGACGGGGTTTCACCGTGTTAGTCAGGATGGTCTCGATCTCCTGACCGCTCTGTTTTTAGCTTCAACACCCAGAACAATGTTTAGCACATAATTAAGGATCAAAAATTATTGTAGAATGACTCATTTTATAGTCCAGCAGGAGGGATCAATCATGTACACAAATACAGAAATATAATACCAACTGTGGCAATTCCCTTACAGGTAGCAAATGCTATACCTCGTTAGAGAGGGCAATCACTTCCCATTAGACTGAAAAAGAGAATTTATAGAGGACAATGTATTTGAATTGGACTTGCAGTACCAGAAGATTTGAGTGGAGATTATATAGCTGGAAGGTGTACGGGGGAGAAAACAGAAACAAAAAGAAAAAATTTACTTAAAGGGAAGGTGAACAGCTCTGAAGCAAAGTTTGCACGTAGAGGAGGCATAGACATTGAGAATGAAAAAGGCGGGGGGCGGAGCAAGATGGCCGAATAGGAACAGCTCCAGTCTCCAACTCCCAGCGCGAGTAACACAGAAGACCGGTGATTTCTGCATTTTCAACTGAGGTACTGGGGTCATCTCTCTAGGGAGTGCCGGACAATCGGTGCTGGTCAGCTGCTGCAGCCTGACCAGCGTGAGCTGAAGCAGGGCGAGGCATCGCCTCACCTGGAAGCGCAAGGGGGAAGGAAATCCGTTTTCCTAGCCAGGGGAACTGAGACACATAACACCTGGAAAATCGCGTAACTCCCACCCCAATACTGCGCTTTAAGGAAACAGGCACACCAGGAGAATATATCCCACACCTGGCCGGGAGGGTCCCACGCCCACGGAGCCTCCCTCACTGCTAACACAGCCGTCTGCGGCGATCTATCCGCAAGGCAACAGCGAGGCTGGGGGAGGGGCGCCCGCCATTGCTGAGGCTTAAGTAGGTAAACAAAGCCGCTGGGAAGCTCGAACTGGGTGGAGCTCACAGCAGCTCAAGGAAACCTGCCTGTCTCTGTAGACTCCACCTCTGGGGACAGCCCACAGCTGAGGTCCAATAGGGAAAGCAGCGGGGCGGTGCAGAGGCGAACGACTCTGTCTGACAGCTTTGGGGAGAGCCGTGGATCTCCCAACGCGGAGGTTGAGATCCGAGAACGGACAGACTGCCTGCTCAGGTGGGTCCCTGACCCCTGAGTAGCCTAGCTGGGAGACATCCCCCACTAGGGGCAGTCTGACACCCCACACCTCACAGGGTGGAGTCATCCCTGAGAGGAAACTTCCAAAGGAAGAATCAGACAGGTACACTCGCTGCTCAGCAATATTCTATCTTTGGCAACCTCTGCTGCTGATACCCAGGCAAACAGGGTCTGGAGTGGACCTCAAGCAATCTCCAACAGACCAACAGACAGTCCTTCTGACTGTCAGACGGAAAACTATCAAACAGGAAGGACACCTATACCAAAACCCCATCAGTACGTCACCATCATCAAAGACCAGAGACAGATAAAACCACAAAGATGGGGAAAAAGCAGGGCAGAAAAGCTGGAAATTCAAAAAATAAGAGCGCATCTCCCCCTGCAAAGGAGCGCAGCCCATCGCCAGCAACGGATCAAAGCTGGTCAGAGAATGACTTTGACGAGATGAGAGAAGAAGGCTTCAGTCCATCAAACTTCTCAGAGCTAAAGGAGGAATTACGTACCCAGCGCAAAGAAACTAAAAATCTTGAAAAAAGAGTGGAAGAATTGACAGCTAGACTAATTAATGCAGAGAAGATCATAAACGAAATGACAGAGATGAAAACCATGACACGAGAAATATGTGACAAATGCACAAGCTTCAGTAACCGACTCGATCAACTGGAAGAAAGAGTATCAGCGATTGAGGATCAAATGAATGAAATGAAGCGAGAAGAGAAACCAAAAGAAAAAAGAAGAAAAAGAATGAACAAAGCCTGCAAGAAGTATGGGATTATGTAAAAAGACCAAATCTACGTCTGATTGGGGTGCCTGAAAGTGAGGGGGAAAATGGAACCAAGTTGGAAAACACTCTTCAGGATATCATCCAGGAGAACTTCCCCAACCTAGTAGGGCAGGCCAACATTCAAATTCAGGAAATACAGAGAACGCCACAAAGATACTCCTCCAGAAGAGCAACTCCAAGACACATAATTGCCAGATTCACCAAAGTTGAAATGAAGGAAAAAATCTTAAGGGCAGCCAGAGAGAAAGGTCGGGTTACCCACAAAGGGAAGCCCATCAGACTAACAGCAGATCTCTCGCAGAAACTCTACAAGCCAGAAGAGAGTGGGGGCCAATATTCAACGTTCTTAAAGAAAAGAATTTTCAACCCAGAATTTCATATCCAGCCAAACTAAGTTTCATCAGTGAAGGAGAAATAAAATCCTTTACAGATAAGCAAATGCTTAGAGATTTTGTCACCACCAGGCCTGCCTTACAAGAGACCCTGAAGGAAGCCCTAAACATGGAAAGGAACAACCGGTACCAGCCACTGCAAAAACATGCCAAAATGTAAAGACCATCGAGGCTAGGAAGAAACTGCATCAACTAATGAGCAAAATAACCAGTTAATATCATAATGACAGGATCAAGTTCACACATAACAATATTAACCCTAAATGTAAATGGACTAAATGCTCCAATTAAAAGACACAGACTGGCAAACTGGATAAAGAGTCAAGACCCATTAGTCTGCTGTATTCAGGAGACCCATCTCACATGCAGAGACATACATAGGCTCAAAATAAAGGGATGGAGAAAGATCTACCAAGCAAATGGAGAACAAAAAAAAGCAGGGGTTGCAATCCTAGTCTCTGATAAAACAGACTTTAAACCATCAAAGATCAAAAGAGACAAGGAAGGCCATTACATAATGGTAAAGGGATCAATTCAACAGGAAGAGCTAACTCTCCTAAATATATATGCACCCAATACAGGAGCACCCAGATTCATAAAGCAAGTCCTTAGAGACCTACAAAGAGACTTAGACTCCCATACAATAATAATGGGAGATTTCAACACTCCACTGTCAACATTAGACAGATCAACGAGACAGAAAGTTAACAAGGATATCCAGGAATTGAACTCATCTCTGCACCAAGCGGACCTAATAGACATCTATAGAACTCTCCACCCCAAATCAACAGAATATACATTCTTCTCAGCACCACATCGCACTTATTCCAAAATTGACCACATAATTGGAAGTAAAGCACTCCTCAGCAAATGTACAAGAACAGAAATTATAACAAACTGTCTCTCAGACCACAGTGCAATCAAACTAGAACTCGGACTAAGAAACTCAATCAAAACCGCTCAACTACATGGAAACTGAATAACCTGCTCCTGAATGACTACTGGGTACATAACGAAATGAAAGCAGAAATAAAGATGTTCTTTGAAACCAATGAGAACAAAGATACAACATACCAGAATCTCTGGGACACATTTAAAGCAGTGTGTAGAGGGAAATTTATAGCACTAAATGCCCACAAGAGAAAGCAGAAAGATCTAAAATTGACACTTTAACATCACAATTAAAAGAACTAGAGAGGCAAGAGCAAACACATTCAAAAGCTAGCAGAAGGCAAGAAATAACTAAGATCAGAGCAGAACTGAAGGAGATAGAGTCACAAAAAACCCTCCAAAAAATCAATGAATCCAGGAGTTGGTTTTTTGAAAAGATCAACAAAATTGACAGACCGCTAGCAAGACTAATAAAGAAGAAAAGAGAGAGGAATCAAATAGACGCAATAAAAAATGATAAAGGGGATATCACCACCGACCCCACAGAATACAAACAACCATCAGAGAATACTATAAATGCCTCTACGCAAATCGACTAGAAAATCTAGAAGAAATGGATAATTTCCTGGACACTTACACTCTCCCAAGACTGAACCAGGAAGAAGTTGAATCCCTGAATAGACCAATAACAGGCTCTGAAATTGAGGCAACAATTAATAGCCTACCCACCAAAAAAAGTCCAGGACCAGATGGATTCACAGCTGAATTCTACCAGAGGTACAAGGAGGAGCTGGTACCATTCCTTCTGAAACTATTCCAATCAATAGAAAAAGAGGGAATCCTCCCTAACTCATTTTATGAGGCCAACATCATCCTGATACCAAAGCCTGGCAGAGACACAACAAAAAAAGAGAATTTTAGACCAATATCCCTGATGAACATCGATGCAAAAATTCTCAATAAAATACTGGCAAACCGGATTCAGCAGCACATCAAAAAGCTTATCCACCATGATCAAGTGGGCTTCATCCCTGGGATGCAAGGCTGGTTCAACATTCGCAAATCAATAAATGTAATCCAGCATATAAACAGAACCAAAGACAAGAACCACATGATTATCTCAATAGATGCAGAAAAGGCTTTTGACAAAATTCAACAGCCCTTTATGCTAAAAACGCTCAATAAATTCGGTATTGATGGAACGTACCTCAAAATAATAAGAGCTATTTACGACAAACCCACAGCTAATATCATACTGAATGGGCAAAAACTGGAAAAATTCCCTTTGAAAACTGGCACAAGACAGGGATGCCCTCTCTCACCACTCCTATTCAACATAGTGTTGGAAGTTCTGGCTAGGGCAATCAGGCAAGAGAAAGAAATCAAGGGTATCCAGTTAGGAAAAGAAGAAGTCAAATTGTCCCTGTTTGCAGATGACATGATTGTATATTTAGAAAACCCCATCGTCTCAGCCCAAAATCTCCTTAAGCTGATAAGCAACTTCAGCAAAGTCTCAGGATACAAAATTAATGTGCAAAAATCACAAGCATTCTTATACACCAGTAACAGACAAGCAGAGAGCCAAGTCAGGAATGAACTTCCATTCACAATTGCTTCAAAGAGAATAAAATACCTAGGAATCCAGCTTACAAGGGATGTAAAGGACCTCTTCAAGGAGAACTACAAACCACTGCTCAGTGAAATCAAAGAGGACACAAACAAATGGAAGAACATACCATGCTCATGGATAGGAAGAATCAATATCGTGAAAATGGCCATACTGCCCAAGGTTATTTATAGATTCAATGCCATCCCCATCAAGCTACCAATGAGTTTCTTCACAGAATTGGAAAAAACTGCTTTAAAGTTCATATGGAACCAAAAAAGAGCCCGCATTGCCAAGACAATCCTAGGTCAAAAGGACAAAGCTGGAGGCGTCACGCTACCTGACTTCAAACTATACTACAAGGCTACAGTAACCAAAACAGCATGGTACTGGTACCACAACAGAGAAATAGACCAGTGGAACAGAACAGAGTCCTCAGAAATAATACCACACATCTACAGCCATCTGATCTTTGACAAACCTGACAAAAACAAGAAATGGGGAAAGGATTCCCTATTTAATAAATGGTGCTGGGAAAATTGGCTAGCCACAAGTAGAAAGCTGAAACTGGATCCTTTCCTTACCCCTTATACGAAAATTAATTCAAGATGGATTAGAGACTTAAATGTTAGACCTAATACCATAAAAACCCTAGAAGAAAATCTAGGTAGTACCATTCAGGACATAGGCATGGGCAAGGACTTCATGTCTAAAACACCAAAAGCAACGGCAGCAAAAGCCAAAATTGACAAATGGGATCTCATTAAACTAAAGAGCTTTTGCACAGCAAAAGAAACTACCATCAGAGTGAACAGGCAACCTACAGAATGGGAGAAAATTTTTGCAACCTACTCATCTGACAAAGGGCTAATATCCAGAATCTACAAAGAACTCAAACAAATATACAAGAAAAAAACAAACAACCCCATCAAAAAGTGGGCAAGGATATGAACAGACATTTCTCAAAAGAAGACATCCATACAGCCAACAGACACATGAAAAAATGCTCGTCATCACTCGCCATCAGAGAAATGCAAATCAAAACCACAATGAGATACCATCTCACACCAGTTAGAATGGCAATCATTAAGAAGTCAGGAAACAATAGATGTTGGAGAGGATGTGGAGAAATAGGAACACTTTTACACTGTTGGTGGGATTGTAAACTAGTTCAACCATTATGGAAAACAGTATGGCGATTCCTCAAGGATCTAGAACTAGATGTACCATATGACCCAGCCATCCCACTACTGGGTATATACCCAAAGGATTATAAATTACTCTACTACAAAGACACATGCACACGTATGTTTATTGCGGCACTATTCACAATAGCAAAGACTTGGAATCAACCCAAATGTCCATCTGTGACAGACTGGATTAAGAAAATGTGGCACATATACACCATGGAATACTATGCAGCCATCAAAAAGGATGAGTTTGCGTCCTTTGTAGGGACATGGATGCAGCTGGAAACCATCATTCTTAGCAAACTATCACAAGAAGAGAAAACCAAACACCGCATGTTCTCACTCATAGGTGGGAACTGAACAATGAGATCACTTGGACTCGGGAAGGGGAACATCACACACTGGGGCCTATCATGGGGAGGGGGGAGGAGGGAGGGATTGCATTGGGGAGTTATACATGATATAAACGTTATGCACATGTACCCTAGAACTTAAAGTATAATAAAAAAAAAATAAAATAAAAAAAAAAAAAATAAAAAAATAAAAAAAAAATAAAAAAAAAAGAAAAAGGCAGTGAACTATTTGTGGAAGACACTGAATAAGTCAAGGCAAGCAGTAACAATTTTATTTAATACACAATTGAGAATCCTTAAAGCTTTCAAATAGTAGGGTACTATGAGATTTAACTGATGATTATTTCAAAAAGTAATGATTCAGGATTTCTGGTTCCAGCCAAGATGGGATAGGCCCACTACAAACTCCATTTTAAGATGGTCTAGCCTCTTAAAATTAACACAAAATTGACATAACACAACAAGCAAGCATGGGAAGACCCTAAATCGTAGAAAGGCAGCAGACTTCCTGAGGAAGTTGGGATTCCCTCTGTGGGGAGCTGAGCCACTACTTGCACTTAGCATTAACAAAGTGGAAAGAGGTGGTGTAAGGCAGGGCAGGTGACACTGTTTCCTCCTTCCTCTGGTTTCTGCCAATGGGGAGATAAGCCTCTACCCTCCACCTACCATCAATAAGCCCAAATGAAGGGGCACTTCACTTCCCTCCCCTGCTCCACTGGTGTCGGCAGGGAAGCAGGACAGTGAGTTTCTACCCCTACCCTATGGCAACAAGTGGCGTGGTGTCACCAGGGCCCAGTTTATACTTCCTCTTAGGAGCAACAATGTGGTGCAACTTGATGCCCCACTTTCACCAAGAAGGTATAAGCAGAGCCAAAGGAGGAGCCATCCTTCTACCCTGTTCATCTGCACTGAGGCAATATAAATATTCCACTGTCAGTGAGACCCAATGGTAGACTCAACATACACAGATCCAGAGTCCCATAATATCCAAAGTGTCAAACAGAAAACAGTCAACTCATCACCCCAAGAACTAGAAAAATCACAACTTGAGTGAGAAAGGACAATCCATCCATGCCAACATCAAGATGCATCAGATGTTGAAAGTATCTGACAAGATATTTAATGCAGCCATCAAGTGCTTCAATTATAAATTCTCTTAAAACAAACAGAAAATTTACAAAATGTCAGTAAAGAAATAGAAATGAAGTAATACATGCTACTATATATGGATAAATGTAAAAACATTATGCTAAGTGAAATGAGCCACACACACACATAAAAACAAAACCTCACATATTATATGATACAATTTATAAGATATGTCCAGAAGAGGCAAATCTACAGAGACAGAAAGTAGGTTAGTAGTTTCTGAGACTAAAGGTGGCATGGAATGAGGACTGGGAAGCTTTCTTTTTGAGGTATTGAAAATGTTCAGATACTAGATTGTGGTGGTGCTTCTATAACTCTGCATATATACCAAAAACTACTGAAATGTATAATTTATATGAATTAACTTTATTGTATGTAAATTATATCTCAGTATAATTTAAACTAATAATTACATTTTGTTTTAAAAAGGAATGTCATCAAACTAAGAAGTCCAGTAACCGAAATAAAACCTTACTGCCTGGGTTCAACGGTAGAATGGAAATGACAGAGGAGAGAATCAGTAAATTTGAAGTCAGCTCAATAGAACTTACACAATCTGAACAACAGAGATACAATAGTCTGAAAAAAATAAACGGGGATAATAACAAAAGATCCATAATCGAAGTCTGAGGGAAGATATGAGAAAGAGAGTATTTTAAAAGATAATGGCTGAACACTTCCCAATTTTTTCAACCGCTGAAAGAAAAGAATTGTCAACCATGATTACGATATTCAGTGAGGGATGAAGGGGAAACAGAGATATTCTCAGACAAAGAAAAACTAATAGAATTTGTTGCCAGTACATCTATTTTTAAAGATTGGCTGAAGGGTTTTCTTCAAAGGAAATGACAGAAAAAGAAATCTCAGACAATCAGGAAGAAGGAAGAACAAAATAAACCCAGATGTATAGATGCATACACTGGACTTCTCATCAGTTTTAAAAATCATACCTGATCATTAAAACAAAAATTATACATCTTATACTAAAGAAAAAGATATTTAAAATAGAGAAAGAAAAGAGATGTAAATGCAATTAAGTTTCCACAAGTCAAAGTGGTAAAACATTGATACAGATAGACTGGGATATATTATGTGTCCATGTTTTCATAATGAGAAACTGAGGGAGAAAAACAAATCATGCTCTGATTAAAAAGACAATAAGGAAATAATACAAACAATTTTATGCTCACAAAATTGACAGCCTAGAAAAAAAATCACAAACCACAAACTAGATGAAATGGTCAACCTTAATAGTCCTATAACCACTAAATCAATGGTATTAGTCATTTAAAACCTGAAATAGAAATCTCCAGGCACAGATTTCACTAGAGAATTCCATAAACACACACACAAAAATTCTCATCCAAATATTAACAAATCAAGTCCAGCAATGTTTAAAAGGAATTATACATCATGAGCAAATGGGATTTATTCCAGGTATGCCAGGCTGCTTCGACATTCAAACATCAAACCATGTAACCCAGCACATCAACACACCAGAGAAAAACAAATAATTATGTAAATAAATGCAGAAAAAATATTTAACAAAATTCAGCACCCATTCATGACTAAAACTCAGAAAACCAATAGAGTGAAACTTCCTCAACTGATAAAAAACATCTACCAAAACCTACACCTAACATGATATTTAGTGGGAAAAGAATGAATGCTTTCCCCCTGAGACTGGCAAAAGGGAACACCACTTTCATTTGGCATAGTACTGTTAAGTTCTGGTCATTGCAAGATGGTAAGAAAATGAAACAAAAGGCACACAGTTTGAAGAGGAAGAAATAAAACTACACCTATTTTCAAATGACATGATATGGTATGTAGAAAATCCCAAGTAATCTGTAAAGATGTTTTTTAAAAGAATCTCAGAAGAAATAAATAAGCAAGGTTGCAAAATACAAAATCAACCACAGAGAATCAAATCATTTAATCCAATCATTAAAACCAACATTTAAAAAACCGAATCATTTACAATTGTTTCAAAAAATTAAATATGTCCAATAAAACATGTATCATATCTGTATTGTAAAAGTTATAAAATGCTAATGAAATAAAATTAAAGAAGACTTAAATGAATGGAGAGACATTGTGTTCATGGCTAAGAAAACTCAACAGAGTAAAGATGTCAGTTCTTCCCAAAAATGGATTCTACAGGCTTCAGTGTAATTCATATGAAAATGGCAAGGTGTTTTGTAGACAGAGACCACTTTATTTCTAAAATTTATAAAGGCATAGGATCTAGAATAATTCCTGTAACTTGGAAAAAAAAAAAAGAACCAAGTGGGAGAAACCGCTCCACCAGATGTTAAGGCTTACTCAATTGCTACAGTTATCAGCATAGTATTGGTGGAAGGAGTGACACACACACACACACACACACACCACACACACACACACACACACACACACACACAGAAATCAATGTAACAGCTAGAGGAGTCTGAAACAGATTCACACAAATATGCCTAAGTGATTTTTTACAAAGGTGCAAAAGCAATTCACTGAAGGAAGGACAGCCTTCAACAAATGTTACTGGAGCAACTGGACATCCATAGACAAAAATATGAACCTCAACCTAAACCTTATTATTTTAGAAATTAACTAAAAATGAATCACAGAATTAAATAAAACTCTAAAATTTTTATGGAAAAAAAATAGGAGAAAATCTTCAGAACCCAGGCAGATCTAGGAAAAAATTCAGACTTGACATCAGATGTACAAATCCACAAAAGGAAAAATTAAATTGTACCTCATCAAAATTTAAAACTTTTGCTTTACGAAAGACTGAAGAGAATGAAAAGACAGGCTACAAACTGGGAGAAAATATTTGCAAACAATATATTCGATAAAGGACCTGTATCTAGAATATGTAAAAACCTCTCAAAACTCAACAGTAAAAAAAAAAGAAAAAAAAAATTCTAGAAAATGAGCAAAAGACATAAGCAGGTATTTGTTGAAAAGGATGTAGAGATGACAAACAAGCACATGAAAAGATGTGCTTAGCCATCAAGAAAGTGTGAATTTAAATCATTATCACAAATTTCACATGTTCTCACTCATAGGAGTCAAAATGAGTGAAAAATTAAAACAATTGTTCTCATAAAGATAGAAAGTAGAATGATGATGATCAGAGGCTGGGAAGGATGGCAAGTAGTGGGGGGAAGTGGGAATGGTTTAGATGCAAAAATATAGTTAGAATGAATAAGATCTAGTATTTGATAGCATAACAGGTTGTCTATAGTCAACAATAATTTACTGTTATCTTTTTAAATAACTAAAAGAGTAGAACTGGAATTTTCTTAACACAAAGAAATAATAAATGCTTGAGGTGATGGAGATACCCCAATTACCCTGATTTGATTATCATACATTGTGCGCTCATATCAAAATATCACATGTACCCCATAAACATATATAACTATTATGTACCAATAATAATTTAACAAAATTTTTCAAAACCACCATAAGATACGATATCACTACATACCTATCAATATGGTGGCTACATGTAAAATTTTGATAATATCAAATGCTGTCAAGGATTCAGGAAACCGGGTCACTCAGACGGCTGAAAGAAATGTAAAATTATATGGCCACCCGAGAAAAGATTATGTCATTTTATTTCAAAACTAAACATGTACTTACCACATGCAACCCAGAAACTGCACTCCTGGACATTTACCCCAGAAAATGAAAACTTAACGTTCACACACAAACCTATGCACATGTTTATAGCAGATTTATTCCTAATAGCCAAACACTAGAAAGAATACAAATATCCTTCATATCCTCCAATGGGTAAAATAAACTGTGTTACCTCTTCTGTACCATGGGAAACCACTGAGCAACAAAATGGAACCGATTATTGATACATGCTACAATTTGAATGGATCTCAAAGAAATTATTCTGAGCAAAAAATTTTAAAACAGCAAAAGCCAATCCTCATACTGCATTCCACTTATACAGCATTCTCAAAATGACAAAATTACAGACATGAAGAACAGACAGTGATTGGTACAAATTAGGGACTTGGAAAGAAGGGTGGTGGCTATGACTATGAAAGGGTAGCATAAGGAATCCTGTATCCTGACTGTGGTGTTAGTCACATGAAATGTACATGACATTACTGAAAGCTGAAACCCTAGGAACAGAAATCAGACCAGTGATTGCTAAAGAGAGGTTGGGGAGAGTGGTTTAATTACAAAGGTAAGGAGGGGATTTTTGAGGGTAATGGAAATATTCTGTATCTTGATTGTAGTGGTTGTTACATTCATCATACATCATACACACATCACCTTAAAATGGTGAATTTCACTGTATGCAAAATATGCCCCAATAAACACAAAAAAATATGTTTGTAAATAAATGAATGTAAATACTAAAAAATGTTAAGAGTGGCATTCTGTAGGTGGGAGTATTACTTGTTGATTTTTAAATCTTTTTTCAGTATTCTGTATTACTTTTTAAATAAAAACTAATAAAAGTTTTTTTTTTGTTGTTTTGTTTTGTTTTTTTTTGAGACGGAGTCTCGCTCTGTTGCCCGGGCTGGAGTGCAGTGGCCGGATCTCAGCTCACTGCAAGCTCCGCCTTCCGGGTTTACGCCATTCTCCTGCCTCAGCCTCCCGAGTAGCTGGGACTACAGGCGCCCGCCACCTCGCCCGGCTAGTTTTTTGTATTTTTTAGTAGAGACGGGGTTTCACCGTGTTAGCCAGGATGGTCTCGATCTCCTGACCTCGTGATCCGCCCGACTCGGCCTCCCAAAGTGCTGAGATTACAGGCTTGAGCCACCGCGCCCGGCCAAAAACTAATAAAAGTTTTTTTAAAAAATCTACACATTTGGGCCGGGCGCGGTGGCTCAAGCCTGTAATCCCAGCACTTTGGGAGGCCGAGACGGGCGGATCACGAGGTCAGGAGATCGAGACCATCCTGGCTAACACAGTGAAACCCCGTCTCTACTAAAAAAAATACAAAAAATTAGCCGGGAGAGATGGCGGGCGCCTGTAGTCCCAGCTACTCGGGAGGCTGAGGCGAGAGAATGGCGTAAACCCGGGAGGCGGAGCTTGCAGTGAGCTGAGATCCGGCCACCGCACTCCAGCCTGGGCGACAGAGCGAGACTCCGTCTCAACAAAAAAAAAAAAAAAAAAATCTACACATTTGATAAACCTGTATATAACTAAATATGCACATACACACGAGTGCATGTACAAGTGATGAAATCTGAGTATGGCTGATAGATTATATCCATGTCAACTTGTGATACTGTTCAATAATTATGCAAGATGTTACCATTGGGAGAAAAAGGTAAAAGGTATATGAGATCTCTATTATTTCTTACAACTGCATGTAAAAGTATAATTATCTCAAAATAAAAAGTTAAAACAAAGGAATGATCCAGTACACATCAAGAGCTACAATCATGCTCATAACTCGTCTTAGCAATTTCATTTCAGAAGTCAGCATTTATCTACTCAACACCCACAGGAGGCACTGTGGTAGGTGACGGAGATTCAGTGGTGAAAAAGGCAAGCATAGAGACTGTCTTCATGAACTTTCATTCTAGGAAATGGGAAAACAGCTCAATGTATGAAAAGGGTCATTAATCTTCAGTCATATGGGTAAGAACTGGAATCAGGCCGGGCACGGTGGCTCAAGCCTGTAATCCCAGCACTTTGGGAGGCCGAGATGGGCGGATCACTAGGTCAGGAGATCGAGACCATCCTGGCTAACACTGTGAAACCCCGTCTCTACTAAAAAATACAAATATCTAGCCGGGCGAGGTGGCGGGTGCCTGTAGTCCCAGCTACTCGGGAGGCTGAGGCAGGAGAATGGTGTAAACCTGGGAGGCGGAGCTTGCAGTGAGCTGAGATCTGGCCACTGCACTCCAGCCTGGGCGACGGAGCGAGACTCCGTCTCAAAAAAAAAAAAAAAAAAGAAAGAAAAAAAAAAAAGAATTGGAATCAAACTAAATTTTTAATAATAAGAGAAAGGTTATGTCATTTTTAGAATACCATATGCCTATTAAAATGACTATAAATATTATTTAACAGGATGGAGAAAAGCTTATAACATTAAAGAGAATACTAAGTTTTAAAATGACATACTCATTAGTATTGATAATTAATGACAACTTATTTTATATGAATAAAACTTTATTGAATTTTAGATAATTAGAAAGAATAAAGAAATGCAAGATAAATGCTTTCTAAACAGCATCCGATAGCATCATCTTTTCCGTGTCATGGTATTTTCACTTTTCTTTATAAAAAGTATAGACATTCATTTATTTAAATTTTTACAAAGAACCATCAAATGGAAAAAAATAAGTAATGCTAAAGTAAATTCAGCTTTTTATCAATACTGAAATGGTTGGCAATGGTTAGGTTCTGAGTGTAGCCTTTTGGAAAAACAGTGTTTGCAGCAGCTGTTGGTTTCCATTCATTCAAATAACTAAAAAAAAAAGTCAGGAAGCCACTCCCTGTGAAGACTACGCTTGCAGGAGAAGAGGGCAAAAAGCATGGTGGTAAGAGGGAGTGAGAGAACACATCCCAGAAAGAAAAGACACTCTTACTGAGACATGGGATGAGTATTATAAATAATCTAGGAAACAAATCTGGAAAGAAATTTGTGAGTTGCTTAAAGTGTGGTTAACGCAAGACAGTCACCAATACAAGTATGGCCAGATCTACTAGCACAAAATAAAGTGGGAGAGTTTGTAAATTAATCTGGTGAACCGCAAGGCCAGCCAAGCCAGGTAGTAACCACAAAAGGAATCTCTTTACAGTGGTGTAAAACGCATCTGGGCAACACTGCAAACCTCAGCTGACACAAATGTAGGGTAGACACTTCCAGGAGCACACCAGAAGATACATCTTTTGTCTCAGTCTTACCTCTTTTGCAAAAAGAATTATTTTGAAAAACAAAACAGAAAAACAACTTCTGCCCTCCCTGACAGTAAGTTAAACTCTACTTGTCAAATAAAGAGAAAGTTATCTACCTCAGTACAAAAGGCATCAGGTGCTGTCCTCATTAATATTAACCTACTGTAATAGCAAGGGAGATCTGAACAACCTTGCTCTGAGAGGCTGCCCAGCAAGGCTACAACCCCTTAGCCCTACCTTCCTGCCCACACAACCTAGCTCGTTCATGATATGATGGACCTCTATGAGCTCACTAAATACAACCATTGAACAAGGTATTATAGTCTTTTCTTTCTTAGCCCAATGCCTCTCGTGTATTTAAAAAAAAAAAAAAAATCTTCTATAAAAAAATATTTTTCCAGGAAAAAATAAACAGTAATTGCCATGGACCTGTAACAGATCCTAGAATAACATAGACAGGCAAGAATCTGTCAATATAGCAATATTCCAAATATGAAATTCATGGTTCAGGAAGACATAAATAAATAAATATGAAGGGGCTTCTCAAAGACGTTTCCTTTGTGTTCCCCCATTTCTTACTGAATTTTGCTCATGTAAAAAGTTTTGATTATATGACAGAAGAGTCAGCCCTGCTGGGACCAATATTAAACATTTATACCATTAAGCCCTCTACATAACGAGGGAATTGGGAGAGACAGAACATATCACAGGGTTGCTCATTATTTTCTTAAAGACACATACCTTTTAAAATAATTTCAATATTTAAACTCCATCTGGCACTTTAGTCTCTTAAAAATTATTAAGTTAGGCGTGAAGAACAAACCCATCTGGGCGGCAGTTTGGATTTTAAGTGCTATTTTGCTCTTGTATCTTTCTCCTTGGCTTGGCACATCTTTGAGATCCAGCAGAATCCCAGGACATCTTTGGTGGGGAAGCAAGTCTTCAGGATAGAGCATTCCAGTCCATTTTACACATCTTAGTGGCTAAGTAACAGCACTGCCTTCTCCTTTGTGCATTTTACTCATTATAAGGAAGTGTTTCTTTCCCAGCACTCCCCCACCCCACCCTCCCCCTTGTATGAGGGCATTCCATTTATTCATTTCTGAACACAACATTTCCTCATGTCCTATACCAAGGACCCAGCCCGACTCTGGGCTGGTACCATGACAGGTACTGCACCAATTCGCTCCAGCGCTGCATGGCTGATGGTGTAGGAATGAGTGTGTGGAGGCCGAGGCTTCCTACTGACTGAGCCATTGCTCCTGGACATCACCTGTGGTGATGACCCTCTGTTGGCTGTCACTACCAGAGTCTTATGTTGACCTGGGACCAGATGGCTCCCATTAGCATAAATGGACGGTATGCTGGCATTGCCTGAGCGGAGGGAGAAAGACTGGCCCAAGTCACTGAAGTGGTTGACTGACTCTGTGTTTCTGTGAATTTTTGGATTGTTGCTCCAGTATCGACTGTTGTAGGTATTGGAAGAGGTTAGTGTGTTGTTGTCTGAGGAGGAAATCTCAGTGTGAAATGCTTTGGCAGAAGAACACTTGGGTGGAAGATCATCCTCTCTGAAAGGAACAAAATAAAGTTGTCATTAGGATTTACTTCAAGTTAATCCTATCCTCCTACCCTGGAATCTTTCTTTTCATGTTAAGGCTTATACATCCAAAAAGCAAATCCAGGACTAGTCTCTCGTGAAAGCAGGCATGGCAACCCTGGATGGCCTCAGCTTTGGCATCCATTCCCTTTGAGACGATGGTCAAGAAAATCTCTCCTCAGCTTCTCAGTCTCCAACAGTAGAAAAGGAAATCTCAGATCTCTCAGAGAATGTCTCTTCCAATACAACTTTTAATATGTAAATAAAATTCACATAAATATGTTTATATATCATATAGTAAATATATAACAAATCTTGATTTATATATATTTATAGTAAATATATAGTATCTTGCTTTATATTTACAGTAAATATTCATATATAGTAAATGTATATTTATTCACTCATAAATATTTACTATAAGTAGGAAATTAGTCCATGAAGAAATCTACTAAACTAGGTGCCATAAAATAGCTGGGAAATCAAACTATAGGTATGCAGAACTTCCAGAAATAATCAGAGTTGGCCTGACTGTACTGCCCTATGGAGACTGAGAAATCACTGTGGGGTGCTGATGAGAGGTTCTCCTCAGTAATCTTATCCTGGGGAAGACTCTATCCCTGCATATGGCCCAAACCCTTAAGAATTACAACAGGCTAAAAGGAGTTATTTAATTTAAGATGTCAACCAATTCATTTAACATTTATTGAGTACACTTTACAGTATGTTTCATGTAAAAAAGACAAAAATCCTACACCTAAGAAACCTCTAGTCATGGAGGGTAGTAATCAATGAAGAATGTTCACAAGTCTGAAAGGTTGGGCAAGGTGCTAAAGACAACTTATGTGAGGAGGTGATGCCTGGCCTAATCCAGAATCAGATTAAGGAATTTAGTAAAGAGATGGATCAAATGAGAAGCATGGTCCAGGAAGAGAGCAGAGGCTTGAGTAAAAGCTCTGAGCAATGGGAAAATGCAGGACAGACTGGAAGGCAAAGTATGCTGAGAGTGGTGAGAGAGAAGATATGCAGGCAAGAATCAGATCCTGTAAGGCTGTGGTATGTCTCACTATGGAGACTGGAGTCATTACAGCATTTTCAATACAGATATGCCATGATGAAATGTGAGACTGAGCCTGAACCCTCAAATCTCCCCAGTATGACTAGGTCACTTTTCTTTAAAGGTCATGTTGGCATTGTTTTCTTAAAATGTTCCTATTCTTGTCTGAACTACCTTTCTGAGCCAAATTACTTTTCTGAGCCATAGTGCTGTGGCCTGACTGTGTACAGGCACTGGTATGCTCTTATGGTGTTCCTTCTTGCTTTATGTTCACATCTATTATAAATGTCAATACTAAACGCATGCTTTAGACACTACCTTTCCCATTGTGACAGCCACCTAACCCTGCCTATCCTGGAGATATGGAAGAGAAGGGGAATTCTTCATTTGTATCCTCCTAGTTGGGCACATGCTGGACTGTCCCCTCCTTCATGATTCAGTGAATAAAGCTGTGTGGTACCATGAAGAAAAGTGATATACAAGAAAATATCATGTGGCCACTTTAATAGTCTTGGCCATTAGAGCTTTATGATTAGCAGATATATCTTAACTGCCAAAAATGAATAGAAATACACAATGGCTATGCAGGACAAATTTTTAAAATCTGACACACAAACCTTATTTCATTAGGAATTTCTTCTTCTTCCTCCTCTTTATTTTTGCTTCTCCAATAAAAGAATGCCCCCAAAATTAGTGCAATGCAAAAAATGATAATAACTGCACCAGTGCCAATGGCTCCAGCTATGAGTCCAATGTTCCTGGGCTGGGCTGCAAAATATATTTAAGGTATATTTAAAGAAAAGAGAAAGAGAGAAATAGCATATACCCATGCAACTGTAATAAGCACATAAGCTTACTAAATAATCTGCTTAAAATGTATAAAACTGTCTAAAATCTTTCATCTACATAAATTTAAACCTCAATTAACTTTCTATATTGTCAGTGGCTAGGACTAACACATAGTAGGCTCTGAACATATTCTGAATGAATAAACAATTAAATGACTTGCACATTTTAGGAGAACAATACCTACATTAGGTAACAGACAGCACCAATCTAACTTGCCTGATCTACCCTACATGAATGCTGGAAACTAGGGGATATCCTTCTACCTCAACCCAGCCAGATCACTCCCTTTTGCAACTGGAATTCAAATATCCCAGAATTCTTAACTAAAGAGAAGTTTTGTACACTGCCATTTACAACCTACACACTCAAAAATTATGCAGATATAAAAAATTAGGAAAAAACACAAGAAGGTCTTGCTATACCCATAAGATTATTACCATTTTCATAATGTATATAGCATTATACAATAAGAAATTGTTCAATTTTATTGATCCTGAGGAGAAAGATATTTTGTCATAAAGATTATCATATATTGCTGAGCCTGGAAAGTATACTAAAACATTTATAAACTATTTTCAATAATAATTAAAACCAAAACAATTTCTATTTAATCTTCAGATAACCTTAAGACAATTCAGCAGAACTCTTCATTTTCTGGTATAACAAAGATCTTAGAGTTTCAGATCCAGGGTTGACATCAGAATTTCATATGCTTACGTGAAATAACCTGGAGATCCAGAAGACAGGTGCTGGTTCCAATAGCGTTAGAAGCCACACACTGGTACAAACCTGAAGTCAGGGCACTGATGTTCCGGATGGTGACTGTTCCCTGGACCTGGTCTGTCACAAAAATAATAATCGAGTGAGGATCTGGCAGGACTAATAGCAAAACCAAAGAAATCAGGAGAAGACTATAAAAACAGATGAACACTGGAGAGCTATCAATACATTTTTTGGGGGGGTAGGGTGAGAAATTATTGGTTCATGAATGTTAAAGACTAAAATTACTGTATCATTTTAAGACCTGGAACTTTGGAGGGCTGTCCTAAATAAGAACAATCTTAAAACTCAATCTACAGGTTAGCATGTAAAGTCCTAAATGTTAGTAGATTTCTCTGAGGAACTGGTGGCTAATACTTATCCTAGAGAATTTAAGGTAACACCAAATTCTAGTTCTCAGGAACTGCAGTAACATAAAGATCATGTTAAACTTATAATAACTTTAACTTCATACCTGATGAAGAAAATATCAAATCTGTGCTCTAAGGTATAGACTGTTACTCCCTAACAAAAATTACAGTTGTTTGTGTTAAGTCAGATCCTCCAAGAAGTAGGCACCAAGACAAGCATGAGGTTTCCTGGAGGAAATACCAGTAAAAGAAATGTGAGAGGAAGCTGCAGAAGGCAGGGAGAGCCTCAGACTTCGGTGTAGGTCTCACCACTCACTGTCAAGGGGAGAGGGAAGCAAGGAAGATTGGGTAGGAAGAGTCTCAGGCTGCAACACAGTTTTATGGAAGTGTCCAGTAGGCAGATGGGGAGTCCTTGAGCCAAAGTCACCTGTTAAAGAAGTCCCATGCTTTGCAGAAATAGGCCTGCATTAGGCCCTAACCCTAACCATAACTCCTCATCACTAGCTGGGAGCAGCCCAGAGGAAGCTTGGTCTTGGTGCGAAGCAGTGGTGGATCTAGAGGGGAAGCAGCAGGGCTTTCAGTCAATTATGTCCCCCATATCGGAAGTTTGAACAATAAATTTTCAAGGTCACTGCACTGGTTTTGCCAAGAAGTGTTTCAATGGTTCACATTTTAGTAATTCATCATTAGCATATTTTGATTATTTATTCCTATAAAATACAAATGACTTACAGAAATAACTTTAAAAAGTTAATAGTTATTAATATGTGCCAGGCATTGGGTAAGCTTTTATATGTATTATTTCAATCTTTACAATTATCCTGAGGTATTTTTATTATTAATCTCATTGAACAGTCAAGGAGACTGAAGCTTTAGATGTGTAATAAGATTACACAGCTGGTTGTTAAGAAATTCAATTGGATGAAGGGGCCATTTCACCTCTAAGCTCTAGGCTTCACTGCCTTCCTTATGCAGGAAAGATAATACATTCAGTCATCTCAACCATTCAAAATAGCTGCAAATTTAGAAGTAAATGGAAAAGCTTCCTAATAGGATAAGTAAAAAAATATTCTGACACAAAGTCCAAGTATGCCTGGGGCTACACCTGGAGCTATCCCCACCCTGGGTTACTTATTTTTAGTGGAACTAAGATTTAGTTAACTGGTTTCTGCTGGCAACCATCATCTCTATCTAGATCAAAGGCAGAAGTAGACAGGAGGGTTCAGCAAAAGCAGACCTGAGTAAAGTGTGCATGCATTTATTAATTCATTCATTTAATAAACAAATATTTATTGAGCATCTTCCTTTGTGCTTGGTTTTCTGAGGATGGTGATAAAATAATGAACAAGACAGGCCCAGTCCCTTACCCTAATAAGACAAGTATGCACACAATTACAATATATGGGATAGTGCCAGCCAGAGATAGAGAACAGAGGGTGATAGGGGAGCATACAGGAGGGGCATCTAATGAGGGATTGAGAAATCAAATAGACTACAGGAAAGGAGAAAATAATTGCTGTCTCGGAAATTACCAGGCACACAGAAAGGTGCTAAACAAAGGTGATCAATAAATAAAAGGGCTGCCTACTCTTTAGTGTCTGTTGTGTACCACATACACTGTCCTAAGAAATATTAAATATGCCTCATTTAATCTTCATAACAAGCTTATGTTCTATATTCCCTACTTTTCAAAGACAGCTCAGAGAAGCTATGTAATTTGTCCAAGATCACAGAGTATACAAGTAGCAGCAATCTATAAAATGAGATTTGTCCAAGTTCAAAGCTTATACTCACCATATATACACTTGGCATTCTAGTAAGGCATTTAAAATCACATTATTCTATAGGATGCAGCTATAGAATATTTTCTGACCAATACATGTTCCAATGCTGTTAGTATTATAAACTAAGCGACGTGCCTATCTCCCTCTTCAACATATGTACTAATATCATCAATGCAAGAAAACCATAATCTCCGGGCAATCAACCACATAATTTGTGTTCCTGGGGTTTTTGCTGTTGTTGTTGTTGCTGTTAGTAGTGGTGGTGGGTTTTCTCCTAAGCTCTGGAATTCTAAAAATTTGAATAGAAAACTGGTAATTTTGTTGACATTTCCAGAGACAATTTGGGAAACTGTAAACAGCTCCTCTACGCTGCATTCTCGCACGCAGAAAGAGGTAAACTCTAAATATTCTTCCTTTAAAAAGTTATTTTTAAAAGGTGAAGTCATTGTCTTCCTTTTGTCTCTACAGATGCCAACACTATGAGCATGTTACTGTAAGAAAATATTATTAAATGAGGTTGATACACCACGGTAGATTTAACTTGGAATATAATCAGAGAAGGAGACAGGTATATTGATAACAGAAGATTAACCAGAACAAAACATCCTGTTTATGTAGACAAGGCAAAATAGAGAAGGGAGCAACTCCAGCAAACAGCAAACTGTTTGCAGCCACAAAGCACACAGCCCTTCCCGAAATTAGCAGGCTAATTCCTCAATTTGTCATTTCACTTGGTCTGCTCAGGCAGGGAAGTAGTTTTCTGAAATAAAGTCAGAGAAAAAATATTCTTTTGAGCTTCTTTTAAAGAATAGGGAAAGTTCAATGGCATGAAACTACCTAGTTTGAGGAACTCAAAGGACATCACACTCCACTGTTTTAGTTCATAGCAACTATTTCCCTGGTTCACCAGCTATGTATCTGACATAGAAGGCCCTTCTGAATTAGAAAAAAACCAATGTTAGTGTACATTTCCAGTTCCATCCTTTCTCCTTAGCTCCAGAATGCTGCCTCTGGCTGCCTAGTAGCTGATGTGTCTGCTAAGAGCACGTTCCAGTTGGACAGCCTAAGTTTGAATCTATTCTACCTACTACTAGTCATATGGTCTTGAGTGTGTTCCCTGTTCTTCATCAACATTTTAGTTTCCTCATCTGTAATTTGGAGCTACCAAAGTGCCTACAACCACAGATTACTGTGAGGACTAAATGAAAGGTTAGTATGGTACATGGTAATGTTTCCATGTGGGAATTCCTTCCTGGCACTTCTAGGGGAATTGACATATTTTTCTGAATCATAAAAAAATTCAGTCAAGAAATATGAAAAACGTCCAGTGTCTCCCAATGGATATTAATTCCCAATAGATATTGATCTTCAGGATTTGAAGAGTGATAGATAAGAATTCTTAAATCATAAGTTATATATTTTTCATGATTTATATATTTTAAATAATGAGTGACTATAATAAACTGAACATTTCTTATATAAAAGTTTCAGGAGTATTCTGTAGGCTATATAACAATGGATGCATACTTTATTGCTATTTGAATGAATATGTTACATCAAAATTATATATTTCAATAATATGTAAAAATGATCCTAACCTGAAAAAGATATTTAATTTTTAAAAATTGTAAATAAAGGTAAAATTAATACAAAATAAATGTCAAATAAAAATCTGTAGAAAAACTTAAACATCACAAATACTTAATATCAAACTCTATTACTCTTAAAGATAAATTTAAAATATAACATTGGACACAGAAAATTTTATTTCATTTTGTGTTGATGCTGGCTGAATTAAGGCAGAGATGGAGAAGGGACAGGGAAAGAACCTGTTCCCATTAATAGAATTTCCAAGAGCACCATCCAGATGGATGTTAGGGTATATCCTGCTTCACAGTAGCTCAGTTCCTTCAGACAATGATAAAAATATTTTGTCTGTTTTCCCTGATTTTGTTTTGGCATTGAAACAGATATTGTTTTTGCCAAATCAGATTTTAAATTCATTTCTGATCTCATGTTAGTATCCTGCAGAGCAACATTCTCATCCTCTTCTATTTGCGTTTCTGCCATTCAAGTATTCACAAAGAGCTGAAGCCTACAGCAAATATTCAAACTTGTGAAAATACCAAAGAACATTACTCAGCATTATTTGAATAATGTAATATGTAAAAATACGTTAGTATTTCTTTGCAAAAATGATTCACCATTAGCAACATATAAGAAGGCCATGACCACACACTTATCACATGGCAAAAGCAAGACCAACTAATTAGATTTTGACTGCTTCTCTCCTACCCACTTCTGTTGACTCTGCTTTTACTTTTAAGTGGGCATCAACAGATTCTTCTGAATCAATATATCTCTATGTTGACTGTTGCTCTTTAATTCTCAAAGAATGGCACATGGTGCTCAAGAAATGTTATCATTATCATTATTTCAATCCCCATCTAGAGGTCCCAGGAGACCACTCAACTCACTACTTTCCTCAAGCAAACTTCTACAAATTCCTCTTCTGAGTTAAGATGGTTACTGTTGATTCAGCGGTCCACAACAGGAACCTGGGTTAACTCTGACTCTTCTCAGTTCAAACATCTAATCAAGCTCCATATATTGTAATTTTTTCCTCAATCTCTCTTGAATCTTACCCTTCCCCGCTGTGCCTTCTCCATCCCTGTCACTAGAGACTTAGTTCAGGTCCTCTTCATTTCTTGATGGGGCTATTATCAAAGCCTTCCATTTATAACTGGCTGCCAGTCTTTCAGCCTGATTACTGACAGTTTCTAAAATGCATATCTGGTGATCTTCTCTTGTTTATAAATGTCAGGGCATCTCTACAGTTAAAGATAACATCCAATCTCCTTGCATATTATATAAAGCCTTTCACAATCTGGACTTTACCTTTTCAAGCTCCTCTCTGGTCAAATCCCCACATAGCTTTATGTCAGCTTCACAGATATTCTCACTTGCAAACGTCAAACTTTTACACTTGGAAGATTTTGTAAGCATGGTTCCCTGTATTTATAATACCTACTTTTAACCAGTAAAACTTCTATCCATCATTTAAGACCCTTTCCTGCTTGAGAATCCTTTTCCCTATAAAATTCTTCCCGGACTCCTCATGGACAAGTAACATTTCTATCATTTAAATTTTACAGCACTGCATACATTTTTATAGCATTAACATGTAGTGCTATGATTTTCTCTTTATATCTGTCTCTTCCATTAGGCAGTGAGCTCTAGGATGGAGATAAGTTTCCTTGTATTTCTCTACCTTGCCCAACACTCAACTCTGAAGCAGTTGCACAGAATAAGATGTGTGTTTATGTGTGTGTGCATACACACACATTTAAAAATGAATGAATATATACACAAATTAATATAGTGATAATTGTTGGCATTTAATCTTTTTAAAAAGAGGAAGTACGGAACATTATATAGGATTTGCTCCTTTATGTCAGAGGGCAAAAAAAAAAAAAACCTCAACTTCAGTTGGAATAACATCTTGATGAAGCAGAAATAAGCATTCATTTATTCAGCACTTTTAGTGGGCAAAAAATTTTCTGCTCCCCATGAAAAAAATTATGGAACCACTCTTACTGGGAAGGGAAACAGCAGTGTCAGTCCAAGAAACAGAATCAGGCTGTGTGTGGTGGCTGATACCTATAATCCCAGCACTTTGGGAGGCCGAGGCATTTGAGACCAGCTTGGTCAACATAGCAAGGCCCCATCAGGACACCAAGGCAGGAAGATAACTGAGCCCAGGAGTTTGAGGTTACAGTAAGCTGTCATCATGCCACTGTACTCCAGCCTAGGTGGGTAACAGAGCAAGACTTTGTCTCTAAAAAATGAGAGACAGAGAGACAGAGAGAGAGAGAGAGCAAAGAGGAGAGAGATGAGAGAGAGAGAAAGAGAGAGACAGAGGAAGAGAATATCAAGATTCCTGAGTGTTACAACCACGCCAAGATAATTTTAGTACTTCCTATCACTTTTGGACAAACCTGGTCTCTTCTAGGAGCCTCAGTCTTCTCCCTCATGAGATTGGGACCATGGTGATATTTAAGATACTCTCCTGCTACAGCTATGATCTCTAAAGATCGACACAGAGTTCTCAGGCAAGCAGGAGAGTTCATCATCTCTCTTCACTGTATTAAATTATGAAAGGATGAGGAAAACAGAGGATTTCTTACAAACCATGAAAGAAAAATGTACAATCTAGTTTCAGAAAATGCTAACCATTAATAATGAAACTAAATACACCATACTTTATATTTACCAAGTGAAAGTATGGAGAGAAAATGAATTGCCATGATTTACACATAATTTTTTTTTTTTTTTTTTTTTTTTTTTTTTGAGACGGAGTCTCGCTCTGTCACCCAGGTTGGAGTACAGTGGCCGGATCTCAGCTCACTGCAAGCTCCGCCTCCCGGGTTTACGCCATTCTCCTGCCTCAGCCTCCCGAGTAGCTGGGACTACAGGCGCCCGCCACCTCGCCCGGCTAGATTTTTGTAGATTTTTTTAGTAGAGATGGGGTTTCGCCGTGTTAGCCAGGATGGTCTCGATCTCCTGACCTCGTGATCCGCCCGTCTCGGCCTCCCAAAGTGCTGGGATTACAGGCTTGAGCCACCGCGCCCGGCCTACACATAATTTTTAAAAACACATTTTAAACTTTTCTGTGCATCTTTAAAAGTGTGAAGGCTATTCTCCCCTTTAAGTCAGAAAGGAGGTGGCTTTTTTTCTAATTATCCCTCAGCTTTCCAAGTTTTCCTGACCATCGTGAGAAATAACTGTGCTTATCTCCATCCTTGGTTG
This sequence comes from Trachypithecus francoisi, assembly GCF_009764315.1. Taxonomy (NCBI): domain Eukaryota; kingdom Metazoa; phylum Chordata; class Mammalia; order Primates; family Cercopithecidae; genus Trachypithecus; species Trachypithecus francoisi. The sequence goes on along the minus strand of NW_022681453.1, from coordinate 70,089,091 downwards.
CCAAGAAGCTGCAGGACTTGGGGAGTGGGTGTCACTCCAGGAAGGAATTCCACTCCATGGCTTGATATGCAGCTCCTGTGAGCTAGCTCCAGCCCTGGATTTTCAACTGCTGCAGGACAAACCCCGTGTTGCCTCACATCTCCAATCATCTCACTCACCAGCACAGGGCCCAGCCGCCCAACCACCCTCACTGTACAGACAATCATCCCTTTCCTGTTTTGCTCATCCCTTCATCTTCCTGAAACCTCTAGAGCTGTTGGCAGAAACAAATAGAAAACATAACCTACAGCTTTAGAGAAACTATAGAAGAACAATCCAGGTGAAGAGTTTACATGAGGAAAACAGGAAAGGAATGTCACCATGAAGAAACTACACAACTAACAGAAGGATTAGCATACAAAGAGCATAAAGTTACGTGAAGTTCACTATAAAATTAGTATGCTTAAAATTACTAAACATATACAGAATAGTCACCATAATACAAGAGGATGATGCCATGAAGAGACAAAAGCAACACAGAAACAGAAATAGCCAGGTGCTGCGGCTCAAACCTGTAATACCAGCTACTCAGGAGGCTGAGGTCGGAGGATTGTTTAAGGGCCAGGAGTTTCAAGCTGCAGTGAGCAGTGATTGTGCCAGTGCACTGCAGCCTGGATGACAGAACGGGACTCTATCTCTTAAAAAAAGGAAAGAAAAGAAGAAAATAAATTTAAAACTCAGAGGACAGGCTGAACAGCCATCAGAGCAGGAGAGAGAACTGGTGATCTAGAAAAATAAAAAACAAAAACGAAAAATAACCAGAATGCCACACAGAAAGGTAAAGAAATTTACAGATAAGCAAAGGAATAAAAAACATGGTTTACAGAATTAAAAGACTAAACCAAGAGTTAATCGGAAACAATAAACAAACAAGAGAAAAGGCTATATTCAAAAATATAAGGACAGAGATTTTTCAGTAAGTGACAAAAAAATCTCTCAATTTAAGAAGCACCACAAGCCCATAGCAGGATTAATAAAAATTCTCGAGAAACAATAACTGATAATCTAGCATTCTATACTCACTAAACTGCATTAAAGAGTATAGGGGAAAAAAGATATATTCAGAAAAACAAACCTGAGAACAACTTAACACTCATAGATCATCCATGTAATACCTACTGAAGGGTGTGTGTACTTAAGAAAATGGAACACAGAAAAAATGACTGTGATGAAAGAAGCAATGTTGAGCCAAAAAACTGGTAAACTTTTGGGTAAATCTATATAAAACTGAAATGTATGTAAACAATGACAAAAATGGAGATGATTAATAAGGAGAAAAGTTAAAAACAAGATGGAACAAATATACTAGCGCCAAGAAAATAACTAAAATGCAGACGATAAAAATACAGAAATTAAGCATATGAGAGAGAAGCTGAGAGTCATGGTAGACAGAATGAAAAGGTCCAAAAAATGGCTAATAGGAGAGAAGAGAGAGAACTGATGAGATGAAATATTCATAAGATTAGGGAAAATGGAAGAAAGACAGCTTTCAATGGTCCTATTATTTGGATAGAGATTAGAGATTTTTTTTTTACTTCTAGACTACATTGTCAAGTATGTATTTAAGAACTTTAAGAATAAGCACTAAGAGAAATACACTTATAACTTCAAAAGTAGAGGAGAAAAAATATTATAAAGAATATTCGAATAATCAGTAGAAGCTATGGGAAGAGGGGACAAAGAAAAAAAAAGCTTAATAAATAGAAAACCTCAAATAAAATATTAGACATTGAACCATACCCATAATCATTAATGAATTCAGAGGACAGACGCTCTCAGATTACAAACTGAAAACCAAACTAATCCAGATATACGTTGTTTATAAGCACTATACCTAAAACATAAAGCACGGACAACTGAACGCCAATGAACCATATAATAGAAACATACCAACAAGAATTAACCAAAGAAAGCCACTGTATCTTTTAAGTTTAGTAATTAAAAAAACACAAAAAGCTTATTAAACATAGAGAAACAATGAAATACAACAAGCTTGTAAGCATCTAATGACACAGGCTCAAAATGGGTAAAGAAAATTGGCATAATTGTAAGAACAAATTGACAAATCCACAATCTTACAATGTGATTTTTAAATACATATTTCTCATAGTAACATAGCTGAAGCATGTAAAATATTGCTAACGATACAGAATATTGAATAATACAACTATAACGCTTCCTATGCAATGCATGTACAAATACCCTAACACCTGCAACATAATGGCTCTTAACTTCTCCACCTTGGTGGCTGCACTCCAAACACACTGGCCTCTTTGATAATTCATCAAGTACATGGGCACATGCCTGCCTCAAAGCCTTCATATGTCCATTCCCTCTGTCTGGAATGCTCTCCAGTCCCCATATTCACAGGGCTCATTCCTTCATTATCTTTAAATATTTGCCAGAATATAATGAGCCTTACCCTAAGCACCTTACTCAAAACTGCTGCTCCTCATACCCTAGCTAATCTATTTTACCCTGATCTAATTTTTCCCCACAGAACTTTTCACCTTGTAACAAATTCTACAATTTACTGATTATATTCCATCTCCACCCATTAGAATGTAAGCTCTACAAAGGAAAGAATATCTATCCTGTTCAGCAATGTATCTTCAGCATCTAGAAGAGTTTCTGGCACCTGATAGGTGCTTAACAAACATCTGAGGGAAGGAGGGAGGGCAGGAGGGAGGGAGGGAAGGAGGAAAGAAATTTATGCAAGTTACAAGAGGTTAGATAAAACCGAAATCGGAATTTAGCAAGATAGATTATAAAAATAGAGGAAAGGCACATATAAACAGTATTAGGAATGAAAAGGGGACTCAATACAGAGTTTAAAACTTCATAACAATGATGATGGTAATTTAAATATTAATATTTAGTAGGGGCTGACACATGCCAGCTGCTGTTCTGCACATCTTACACGCTTATTCAATCTTTATCCAGCCATAAGTTAGTCATGATGATTGTCTCCATTTTACACATAAGAAAACTAAGACACACGGTCACATACTCAGTGATTCCTGGATTCAGGGTTCAAAACTATGTCCACTGTCTCCAGAACTTACACTCTTAAATACATTATTCTGTTTTTGTATAGAGAATTCTATGTACATCTTGATAGTGATATGTATAACTTGGACAAAAAAGACATTTTCCAGAAAAATAGGGTATAGAAAACCTGTACCATTAGAGAAACTAAATCAGTAATCAAAAATCTACCAAAAAACATAAGAGCAAGGCAAACATTCATAGGCAAATTCTATAGAATCATGATGATGCCCAACTTATTCATACTATTTCAAAGAATAGGAAAAAGGAAAAGTTGCCAAACTCACAAGATTATTTCGTATTATATGATACTAAAATTGAACCAGGACAATAGAAGACAGAAAAAAAAACCCATAGGCCATTCTTACTGGTGATCACTGATACAAATATTTTATTAAAATATTAGTAAACCCAATGGAACAATTTATTTTTAAAAATCACGATCAAAGAGACTTTATTCCATAAATGCAAGGATGTTTTAACAATAGAAAATGTTAAATGTAATTTATTTATTGAAATTCGGTCCCAGATAATTCTTTGTTATGAGGGTTTTCCTTGTGCATTACACAATTGTTTTTCTTTTTTCCCCAGCTTTATTGAAGTACAACTGACTAACAAAAATTGTATATATTTATGGTATATATTTTGATATACATAAATACTGTGAAGAGATTACCACACCCAATCTAATATGTCAGTCACATCACATAACTACCTTTGTGTGTGTGTGTGGTTGGGAACAATTAAGATCTACTCTCAGCAAATTTCTAGCATACAATACAGTAATGCTAAATATAGTCACCATGCTGCACATTAGATCTCCAGAATTTATTCATCCTGAATAACTGAAACTTTGTACCCTTTAGCCCACATCTCCCCATTTCCCCCACTCCCCAGCCCACGGAAACCACCATTTTATTCTCTGTTTCTACCAGTTCAACTATTTTAGACTCCTCATTGTCTTAGTCTGTTTAGGTTGCTATAACAAAACACCATAGACTGGGTACTTTATAAGCAACAGAAATTTATTTCTCATAGTTCTGGAAGTCTGGGAACTCCAAGATTAAGACCCCAGCAGATTCAGTGTCTGGTAAGAGCCCATTTCCTGGTTTCTAGATGATGATGTCTTCTTGCTGTGTCTTTCAGGACAGTTCTTTGGGTGGTCTGGGACCAACTCAGTTCCTCCCATATTCTTGCTTGCTGTTCTCAAGCATAACTATAGAACATGCTGGGAATACAACATCCTGAGTTAAGAAGGAACTGACTGGAACACCTCAGGCTCTGTTCCAGACCCTCCTAGAAAGAGGATGTCCTTCAACACTTTAGCGCAGTGACATTTGGGTATAAAACTCAGAGTGAGCTGCTTTTCGGGTTCTCTCAGCTGACGTGCAAGTGGACATGTGCAGACGAGACTCTATCTGTTCCAGGAAACTTTTCTGAGCCTTGGGGAACTGGCTTTCACTGAATGCTAGTCTTCTGTTGTCCTTTGCTGCCTATTAAATAATACATCCACTTCATGAAACTTGTTTTGTGTATCAATGCTCTGTCTCACCAGAGTCGGGCAAGTAACCAGTGCACAGTAAATTTGCTTCACAGTCCTTACTTGGTGAAAGGAACTAGCTAGTGCACTGAGTCTCTCTTATAAGGTTGAAGACACCATGTCTTTTTACCACTAAGTACTTTAGTGAATACTTCCTAAGAACAAAGATACTTTTTATGTAATCACAGTAAATGTATCAAAATCGAGAAATTTAACTCTGATCTAAGAGTATTAGCTAATCTATAGTTTATACTCAGTTTCATCAATTATCTCAACAATGTCTTTTATAGCTATTTCTCTTCCTGTTCAGATTCTAAGCCAAGGTTCTTCATTACATCTACTCATCTTAACCCATTTATGCCCAGTGTTCCATTACTGGAACGCTAAGCATGTGGGAGTTATTTACATCCTACTGCTCAAGGTCATCGCCAAGGTCTGAATGCAAAAAATCAAAAACTTGCAACCTCAGGCATAAATGGGTTAACTCCCTAGTCTTTTTCAATATTGACAGTTTTGCCTTCACATTTGTTTGTTTGAGGTTTTCTCATGATGAGATTTAGGTTATGTGTTTTTGGCAGTAATATCACAGAAATGATGTGTCCTTCTCAGTACATATATTAGGAGGTACGTGACATCAGTTTGTCATAATATTGGTGAAGTTTACTTTGATCACTTGGTTAAAGTGGTATCCAACAGGTCTCTCCCTTATAAACTTACTTTTTTGTCATTAATAAGCAATTTGGGGGGACATACATTGTAACTAAATAGCCTGCTTCCCATCAAATTTTTGCTGACTGTTTTCACCTCAGTGATGATTTTCTAACTCCATTATTCCTTGTATATATATCAGTTGGCATCATACTGTGAAAAAAAAAATGCTTGCTCTTTGACCCCATTTATTTATCAGTAGGGATTTGGTGATTCTTATTTTATTCTATGGGCTATATATTTATTTTAACGTTTGAATTGTCCCCGATTTGGCTAGAGGGAGTTCCCACAAGCTAGTCTCAACATATAAGAGAAACTCTAATCTCAATATATTATTCCCCTGTCACCAACCAGATTTCTGGGATTCACTTTCCTGGTGTCAAATATTCTTTTTTCAGAGAATGCATCATGAGTTTATATTAATAGCGTAAACATAATTAGTAAAGTAAATCTTCTGAAAAAAATCTGAATTATTTTGGGGTAATATTCTATTTAGAGATCAACTTTATTAATATGGATATCAAGAGATAAATTTAGATGAAAAATATTACCATTTAATGTACATGATTTTGATAGATACAGTTATCCAAAGTAAGTTTGGTAATCAATCCAGAGTTTATAAAAGACAAAGTTTTTATCCTTGTCATTCAAGTTCACTTTTATACCTAAAGTTGCAAAAAGTATTCAAGTTGAAAAAAGGATATGATATCAAGAAATCTGACTGATATACACTTATCCAGAAATAGAGGTTATGGAAGGCTATTTCTACAGCTATTTCTCAACTTACATACAAATAATCACTGTCAATTGTTCATTTAAAATTCCAAACTCCATCCAATATTCCACAGAGATATTACTAATAAAAAAAGAAAGTGTTGCCACAGAGGACCCTGAGGATGATACTGTTAACCCCTTTATTTTTGTTTAAAAAAAAGCAACATGAGCCCAGAGAGGCGAACTGTTACAGAAACAGTGGAAAAATCTAAAATTTGAATATAGTTTTCAGTATGTCAAGACAAGGGCTATTTTAATCATGTCATTTACAATGGTGAGATTGACAAATCAGTCCACAAAAAGCAGCTATTTAGCCAACAGTGTGGCTGAAACATTTAGCAATGAACAACAGTACTGCAGCAATCATTCTTAAAGTAATAAAAGTTATTATGTTGAAAAGAAGTTTTTTTAATGATGAATTTGAGGCTAGGTTAATTAAAAGACAATTGTAAGGTCCATCAGTATTTGTTGGGATTACTAGCAGAAATTTATAGGGTCTTTAGAGGCTTGTGGCACTGGCTCTTTAATGTGAATAATTTTACTACAACTTAGGACTTTCCTTTTCCATGACAGGCGTGGACCATCAATATGATTCAGACTTACGTGGCATAATTAAGGTTGTTTGTGGCCTCTCCATTAACTGCCAACACTTTATGTGTAAATTTCAGATTTGTAAATCTACCCTGAGAATACTACAAGAAACATTTTCTGTATTAGAGATGAAGTAATACTCGAGGCTCCTAAATTTTATTTTCTTGAACTAGAGTATTTTATAATATAATTCTATATCTTCCCCTCATTTTATTTGACAAAAATCTCTTCAATTTTTTAAGGATGTCCTCTTTAAAACTAAATTTAAGTCGCTGGGTTTACATGTAGAAATCATCTATGACACTCAGGCTTCCTCCATTATTACCTATTTGGTGTGACCAATTCCTGGATCTCCGGTGACCTGAGGCCTTTTCCTTTACTCTTTCCTATCTTCCTCCTCTAACCAGATTTGAGGCTGAAAACAGGAGGATCGACCCTCCTGACACTATGCTCAGGTTTCTCCTAGTAAAATAGGCAGCTCTACCTCAAGTAGAAAGTGTATTCTCATATATAAATTTCAAGGATTGTCTTACAATTAACACAAAGAAGCTATCACTTAGGTGCTTTAAATCTTCATGTGAATGGGAAGAGTTTCCATATATAGTTACCGCTGGATGAAATACATTTCATAAAGGCAATATAGAGAAGAGAGAGAAAATGTTTTATTCACTTTAAAGTTGAAAACACAAAATGATCCAGAAAGCTTTTTCAGCAGTTATAGGGTGTTATTTTTCAAAACCTATTAAAGTTAATTACTTTTTGAATATTAGAATTGTCCATGATAACTAATAAAATGGGTAAAGCAGCACTGTACATACCCTGAGTAGCTGTTGGAGGTAGTTTGAGGGTATTGTCTAACTTCTCCCAAAGGTAAGTTGGTCGAGGAATGCCTTCCTCTGAGCTACAGAGCAGGATGACATCGCTGCCAATATCCTGGGATCCTTGGATTTGGCAGTGTGGGGCAGAAGGGGGAACTATAACAGGAAGAGTAAGCAATAGAGTACACATTTTACTGTGAGCCAATTGATGATGGAGGAGACATCAACATTCAGTACACTGGACCCTTAGATTACATTGTTTTGGGAACATATACCAGGAGACAGCCTCACACCTGAACCCAGAGGAGTCATGTACCAATTCACGAGGCTTAGGCATAGGAGCAGACCTGCAGCTTTGGTAAGCAGAGGGCAAATATGTACAAAGGGGCTTCACCTTTTGATTATATTTTCAAGGTATCTTAAGATCTTCTTTTCACTCTGCTTCCTCTGAAGAATTCTTAAGATCCATTGTATCAACATGTTGCTTTTAAAAACATTGCTGAAAGAGGCCACTTTTAGAGACTTCAGGGAAAAGCAACCCTTATCCTGCCAACTACCCTCTGGCAAAGACCACTTTAACAAGGTCCTTCATTACTTTACAGACAAAAACCGGACAGACCTACTTTATACCAAATTCTGCTTTATGGTGGGGAAAGTTAAACTAAGGTTCAAGTAAAAGCAGAGTTGATAATAACGTAGTGGACATTTCACAACCATTAAGACAGGACACAAAAAACAGGGAACAAAAATTACCAAAAAGAACACTAAAGGAAGAAGGTGGCATTATACAGTAAAAAGCAAAACAAAACAAAACCATAAACTAAGCGCATGGCTTGAAGTTTCATGCAGGGGAATGCAGACGGTAGAGTTTAAATCCAATTTATGATTTATCTGTAATGCTAATGACTTTTCAGTAAATATGTACACCCTTTCCAAAATGAATAAATGAATGAATGAAAAAAATGAATGCAGAGTATACACATAGGAATCAGAAAAAAAAAGACTGGGTAGGGGAAGAGAGAACAATAAAAGGGTGTGGGTAGGAAGAGTAAAAATCTTAGCAAATCCTAGTATCTACTGTGGTGGGGCAAACTAATCTTTGATTGCCTTTGTCATTGTCACTGTGATGCCAGGAACAGAAATCCAAAATAATTCTTTGGAGGTAGCATTAATTATAAAATAAATTAAGGGCTTTCTTTTATCTTCTTTTTAAAAATGATGCTGAGAAGTTAAGTCTGGACAAACAAAAAAGAAATAATGTTGGATAACATGGGAAGTCAGTCACCTAACTTACAGGTATAAGTATCCGAATATTTAATTCCATTAGTACACTATACTCAGTACTCAAGAGTATTTTAGAATCTATACCATTTTTAATATAATACAATGAATATGATTTTGAGAACAGAAATCCCCGACTTGGTCATTAGTTTTCTTATTCTGTTTGAAGGCTGGGAGAAAAAGGCACCAAACGCAGAGGGAAAATGACAAGAATTCCCAACCCCTGAATTCTTAAGTGACTCAACAACAACGAATGAAAAAGAAAGGGTGGGTGGAGTTTGACAAGGACTACAGGAGTAGATTCTGAGACTTGAGTAGGATGGAGGAGAATCAAGAACATCAACCTTCTCTAAGTACTTCTTCCATCTCCCCAGATGAACTGAGTTTAGCCACCTCTACACAAGTATTCATTTAGAAAGCAGTATTTTATATTAGAGACAGAAGAACTGGAAAATCAAACATGTTCATAATGGATATAACTTAGTATGAGATAGTCTAACAACATGGTGTAATGGAAAGAGTGCTGGTTTGAATAAGGAGATTTAAATTTTAATCTAAACTTTGTTGTTTATTTTCTATGTAATCTGGGGGAAAAAAAACTAAATCTATTTGGTCTCAGTATTAAGGTGATAATATGATTTATTCTTCAAACAAGGATACTTTTGAGAGTAAAAGGAGGTACTATTATAATTATGCCAGGACAACACGTGCAAGCCAAGAACTGTGGTGATCCTACTCAGTGTCACACAGATGTGAAGTAATAGTATTATTCTCACACATGCAAAAACTTCTGCTCTGTACTAAAATACGTCATTCTTGATTTAATTTGCACTCAACAATAAGTTCTGTCCTGTAGAAGCTTAAGAAAACTGAGAGACCACTTCTGATGGTATTTGATACCATCTTTCTTCACCTTCAGAAGAAAGTCGTTAAAGACTAAGTTTTAGAGACCGCCAGAAATGAAGAAAGGAGGGGGAGACTATCTGTAAGAAGCATGGAGAAGCAGAGAAGAGATGGAACTGAGAGAAGACTGAAAAAGAACATAAGCAGACTGAAGGTGTAGAAACAAGGGCAGAAGCAAGTATGCTTGAGAGCAGATTCGTAAGTCAAGCCCAAACAGCCCAGGACGCTTGTGTCACTCACCTAACACCGTGAGACCGGTGACCCCAATGTTTCTGCCCCCTATGTCTGGAAGGTTGTTGACCAGGCATTGGTAGGTTCCAGTATCTGATAACTGAGTGTTATTAATGAAGACAGAGACATTGGTAGCTGGCATGGTGCCTGTAAATCCTACCCTACCATGGAAACGAGGGGCACCGTCAAACATCTGTCCACCCTGATACAGGATGACCTGGAAAAGAAAGCAAAATAAATACACTGGCCACTCTATCCTCTCCTAGACACAAAACAATAACTATCTGGTAGACAGCACCAAACGTTGGAAAATTTTATTTCTAATATGAGAGTTATCATCAACTTTTTTTTCCAGTACTTGTTCATAGGTATCTTGGAGTTTTAATTTTTCACATATCAAATTAGAATAATATGTTTTCCTTACCTAACACATCAGAACATAAATAATGTCTTTGCTGCTACCCATCCTACTATCAGTTCATAAATATTTTTACCAGTTCAAAAAATTTATTCCAAAATAAAAATTAAAAAATATTAGCACTGCCATTCTCATGCTTATTAGGTCACATAATGATAGATCATAGGTATAGACTGAAAGTAAATAAATGTCACAGAAGGGAAGTAGAGTTACAAGTCCATGACTGCTGTTCTTATGTCAGCCTCTATTATCAAAGTTAAGTCTTCAGGGAAGACCTAGAATGACATAACAAAAAGTCCATTGGGCTGTGAGTGAGGGACTCAGTTCTATTCAAGCTCTACCTGTAAATGTGTTTAGTAACTCTACTCAAGCTCTTTACTTCTTTAACTCCATCCTTGATTCCTAAAATAGTAAGATTGAACAAAATGATCTTGAAGGCAGAGTCTAACTACAAAAATTCTATGAAGAAACAAAAGAAGCTTCTATTTAATTTCATATCAGAAAATTTACCTTATCAAATATTTTGAGGTAATAAGCTTACTGAAGGAGAAAAGCTTAACACTGTAAATAAAGGTGTAAGCATTATCACAATTCATTAAATTCCTGGGCATTATTTTCTGCAGTGAGTTCTACAAATTATGTGTCTTTTTCCTGTAATTAATACAGCTTATTGGGGAGTAGCTTCATTTTCATGTACATTCTTTCATGTACACATTATATTAATAATTTATATGAGACTTTTTGAGCTGGCTAACATGGCTAGTCATGTTTTACTTTAAAATACTAGTGAAATTAACTTTAAAAAATCAACTACTACAACCTAATGTTACTTCCTTACTATTATCACTATCTTTTAAAAGTATGCTCTCAACCATCTGTGTTGGTGCCAGTCCCTTACGGTCAAAATTGCCTATTAGCAATGTTTTTGATAAAATTACAGGTTCCTACATAAAACTCGCAGGAGGATATTCTTAACATCTGTTACCTTTTTAAAAAGAGGTTAGCCTCTTCTGATAGTTGGCTGATAAGGCAGAGGAGTAGGCCTTAAAAGAGCACACACACATTGAAAATGCCACCTTACTCTTGAAACCAAAGAGGTACTCAGGATGCTTCCCTACCCACCTCCTCTGAAAAGATTAACCTTTCAGAGGTAGCACAGGATGGAACAGAAGTACCTGTTCAGGTTGGTTGGCATTGGAGAGTGGAGTGACCATCCAAATGACATTGAGGTTAATGAGGGCAGCGCTGGTAGTGAAAGTGCAGGGCAGGACTGCTGTCTGACCCCGGGCCACTTGGATACTCCCAGGGCTCTCTGACACTTCCAGGGATGCTGCAACACCTACAGAAGAAGGAACAGGGAGGTTATATTCTTGCCCTTTCCCGATAGTCCCAACTCCTTCAGGAAGGTTTGTGTGTTTTATGTTATCACATTATTATTGATCATGTGAACACACTGACATGATAGTCTTACTAAACAACTGCTGACCAGTCACTGAGTCAAAATAATAAAAATGGTTCATCCCTTTACCTCCTGGAAACTACAATAGAAAAACATTAGAAGCTCTTTACTTTCTTTTGGAAGATGCTATCTGATATGTGGCCAGATTCAAATACGACACAGATTAATTCAACTGATGGATTTTGATGAAAGATTAAAAATAAACTGAATTTTCGAACTGTTGTTACATAAGCACAGTGCAAAATTAAATGCTTACATATAAATCTAACAAATCATATAAATCTAACAAAATGTGTACAGCACCCATACACAGAAGAGTATACAATGCTAATAAAAGAAATCAGTAAGACTAAATATATGCAGAGATATGTAACGTTCATGAATTGGTAGTCAATCTTAAGATGCCAATTGTCCCTAAATTGATCTATAGATTCAGAGCTAGTCCAGTCAAAATCCCAGTAGTCATTTTGTAGATATTGACAAATTCTAAAACATACAGAAAGACAAAGAACTAGAATAGCCAAAAGATACTGAAAAACAAGAACAAAGATGAAGAATTCACACTACCTGATTTTAAAACTTGCTATATAGCTGTAGTAGAAGAGTATGGTACTAGCCTTTTAAGGATAGACATACAGATAAATGTCACAGGGTTGAGAGTATGGAAATAAATATTTGTATTTATGGTCAAATGCTTCTCAATAAAGGTACAAGACAACTACATGGGGCAAAAACAGTCTTTTTTTTTTTTTTTTTTTTTTAATTATACTTTAAGTTCTAGGGTACATGTGCATAACGTTTATATCATGTATAACTCCCCAATGCAATCCCTCCCTCCTCCTCCCTCCCCATGATAGGCCCCAGTGTGTGATGTTCCCCTTCCCGAGTCCAAGTGATCTCATTGTTCAGTTCCCACCTATGAGTGAGAACATGCAGTGTTTGGTTTCTCTTCTTGTGATAGTTTGCTAAGAATGATGGTTTCCAGCTGCATCCATGTCCCTACAAAGGACGCAAACTCATCCTTTTTTATGCCTGCATAGTATTCCATGGTGTATATGTGCCACATTTTCTTAATCCAGTCTGTCACAGATGGACATTTGGGTTGATTCCAAGTCTTTGCTATTGTGAATAGTGCCGCAATAAACATACGTGTGCATGTGTCTTTGTAGTAGAGTAATTGATAATCCTTTGGGTATATATCCAGTAGTGGGATGGCTGGGTCATATGGTACATCTAGTTCTAGATCCTTGAGGAATGGCCATACTGTTTTCCATAATGGTTGAACTAATTTACACTCCCACCAACAGTGTAAAAGTGTTCCTATTTCTCCACATCCTCTCCAACACCTGTTGTTTCCTGACTTCTTAATGATTGCCATTCTAACTGGTGTGAGATGGTATCTCGTTGTGGTTTTGATTTGCATCTCTCTGATGGCGAGTGATGATGAGCATTTTTTCATGTGTCTGTTGGCTGTATGGATGTCTTCTTTTGAGAAATGTCTGTTCATATCCTTTGCCCACTTTTTGATGGGGTTGTTTGTTTTTTTCTTGTATATTTGTTTGAGTTCTTTGTAGATTCTGGATATTAGCCCTTTGTCAGATGAGTAGGTTGCAAAAATGTTCTCCCATTCTGTAGGTTGCCTGTTCACTCTAATGGTAGTTTCTTTAGCTGTGCAAAAGCTCTTTAGTTTAATGAGATCCCATGTGTCAATTCTGGCTTTTGCTGCCGTTGCTTTTGGTGTTTTAGACATGAAGTCCTTGCCCATGCCTATGTCCTGAATGGTACTACCTAGATTTTCTTCTAGGTTTTTATGGTATTAGGTCTAACATTTAAGTCTCTAATCCATCTTGAATTAATTTTTGTATAAGGGGTAAGGAAAGGATCCAGTTTCAGCTTTCTACTTATGGCTAGCCAATTTTCCCAGCACCATTTATTAAATAGGGAATCCTTTCCCCATTTCTTGTTTCTCTCAGGTTTGTCAAAGATCAGATGGCTGTAGATGTGCGGTATTATTTCTGAGGACTCTGTTCTGTTCCATTGGTCTATATCTCTGTTGTGGTACCAGTACCATGCTGTTTTGGTTACTGTAGCCTTGTAGTATAGTTTGAAGTCAGGTAGCGTGACGCCTCCAGCTTTGTCCTTTTGACTTAGGATTGTCTTGGCAATGCGGGTCTTTTTTGGTTCCATATGAACTTTAAAGCAGTTTTTTCCAATTCTGTGAAGAAAGTCATTGGTAGCTTGATGGGGATGGCATTGAATCTATAAATAACCTTGGGCAGTATGGCCATTTTCACGATATTGATTCTTCCTATCCATGAGCATGGTATGTTCTTCCATTTGTTTGTGTCCTCTTTGATTTCACTGAGCAGTGGTTTGTAGTTCTCCTTGAAGAGGTCCTTGACATCCCTTGTAAGCTGGATTCCTAGGTATTTTATTCTCTTTGAAGCAATTGTGAATGGAAGTTCATTCCTGATTTGGCTCTCTGCTTGTCTGTTACTGGTGTATAAGAATGCTTGTGATTTTTGCACATTAATTTTGTATCCTGAGACTTTGCTGAAGTTGCTTATCAGCTTAAGGAGATTTTGGGCTGAGACGATGGGGTTTTCTAAATATACAATCATGTCATCTGCAAACAGGGACAATTTGACTTCTTCTTTTCCTAACTGGATACCCTTGATTTCTTTCTCTTGCCTGATTGCCCTAGCCAGAACTTCCAACACTATGTTGAATAGGAGTGGTGAGAGAGGGCATCCCTGTCTTGTGCCAGTTTTCAAAGGGAATTTTTCCAGTTTTTGCCCATTCAGTATGATATTAGCTGTGGGTTTGTCATAAATAGCTCTTATTATTTTGAGGTACGTTCCATCAATACCAAATTTATTGAGCGTTTTTAGCATAAGGGCTGTTGAATTTTGTCAAAAGCCTTTTCTGCATCTATTGAGATAATCATGTGGTTCTTGTCTTTGGTTCTGTTTATATGCTGGATTACATTTATTGATTTGCGAATGTTGAACCAGCCTTGCATCCCAGGGATGAAGCCCACTTGATCATGGTGGATAAGCTTTTTGATGTGCTGCTGAATCCGGTTTGCCAGTATTTTATTGAGAATTTTTGCATCGATGTTCACCAGGGATATTGGTCTAAAATTCTCTTTTTTTGTTGTGTCTCTGCCAGGCTTTGGTATCAGGATGATGTTGGCCTCATAAAATGAGTTAGGGAGGATTCCCTCTTTTTCTATTGATTGGAATAGTTTCAGAAGGAATGGTACCAGCTCCTCCTTGTACCTCTGGTAGAATTCAGCTGTGAATCCATCTGGTCCTGGACTTTTTTGGTGGGTAGGCTATTAATTGTTGCCTCAATTTCAGAGCCTGCTATTGGTCTATTC
Organism: Trachypithecus francoisi; assembly: GCF_009764315.1. Taxonomy (NCBI): domain Eukaryota; kingdom Metazoa; phylum Chordata; class Mammalia; order Primates; family Cercopithecidae; genus Trachypithecus; species Trachypithecus francoisi. The sequence goes on along the minus strand of NW_022681453.1, from coordinate 70,073,899 downwards.
AGGGATTCAACTTCTTCCTGGTTTAGTCTTGGGAGAGTGTAAGTGTCCAGGAAATTATCCATTTCTTCTAGATTTTCTAGTTGATTTGCGTAGAGGCATTTATAGTATTCTCTGATGGTTGTTTGTATTTCTGTGGGGTCGGTGGTGATATCCCCTTTATCATTTTTTATTGCGTCTATTTGATTCCTCTCTCTTTTCTTCTTTATTAGTCTAGCAAGCGGTCTGTCAATTTTGTTGATCTTTTCAAAAAACCAACTCCTGGATTCATTGATTTTTTGGAGGGTTTTTTGTGTCTCTATCTCCTTCAGTTCTGCTCTGATCTTAGTTATTTCTTGCCTTCTGCTAGCTTTTGAATGCTCTTGCCTCTCTAGTACTTTTAATTGTGATGTTAGAGTGTCAATTTTAGATCTTTCCTGCTTTCTCTTGTGGGCATTTAGTGCTATAAATTTCCCTCTACACACTGCTTTAAATGTGTCCCAGAGATTCTGGTATGTTGTATCTTTGTTCTCATTGGTTTCAAAGAACATCTTTATTTCTGCTTTCATTTCGTTATGTACCCAGTAGTCATTCAGGAGCAGGTTGTTCAGTTTCCATGTAGTTGAGCGGTTTTGATTGAGTTTCTTAGTCCTGAGTTCTAGTTTGATTGCACTGTGATCTGAGAGACAGTTTGTTATAATTTCTGTTCTTGTACATTTGCTGAGGAGTGCTTTACTTCCAATTATGTGGTCAATTTTGGAATAAGTGCGATGTGGTGCTGAGAAGAATGTATATTCTGTTGATTTGGGGTGGAGAGTTCTATAGATGTCTATTAGGTCCGCTTGGTGCAGAGATGAGTTCAATTCCTGGATATCCTTGTTAACTTTCTGTCTCGTTGATCTGTCTAATGTTGACAGTGGAGTGTTGAAGTCTCCCATTATTATTGTATGGGAGTCTAAGTCTCTTTGTAGGTCTCTAAGGACTTGCTTTATGAATCTGGGTGCTCCTGTATTGGATGCATATATATTTAGGATAGTTAGCTCTTCCTGTTGAATTGATCCCTTTACCATGATGTAATGGCCTTCTTTGTCTCTTTTGATCTTTGATGGTTAAAGTCTGTTTTATCAGAGACTAGGATTGCAACCCCTGCTTTTTTTTGTTCTCCATTTGCTTGGTAGATCTTCCTCCATCCCTTTATTTTGAGCCTATGTATGTCTCTGCATGTGAGATGGGTCTCCTGAATACAGCAGACTGATGGGTCTTGACTCTTTATCCAGTTTGCCAGTCTGTGTCTTTTAATTGGAGCATTTAGTCCATTGGCATTTAAGGTTAATATTGTTATGTGTGAATTTGATCCTGTCATTATGATATTAACTGGTTATTTTGCTCGTTAGTTGATGCAGTTTCTTCCTAGCCTTGATGGTCTTTACATTTTGGCATGTTTTTGCAATGGCTGGTACCGGTTGTTCCTTTCCATATTTAGGCTTCCTTCAGGGTCTCTTGTAAGGCAGGCCTGGTGGTGACAAAATCTCTAAGCATTTGCTTATCTGTAAAGGATTTTATTTCTCCTTCACTGATGAAACTTAGTTTGGCTGGATATGAAATTCTGGGTTGAAAATTCTTTTCTTTAAGAACGTTGAATATTGGCCCCCACTCTCTTCTGGCTTGTAGAGTTTCTGCCGAGAGATCTGCTGTTAGTCTGATGGGCTTCCCTTTGTGGGTAACCCGACCTTTCTCTCTGGCTGCCCTTAAGATTTTTTCCTTCATTTCAACTTTGGTGAATCTGGCAATTATGTGTCTTGGAGTTGCTCTTCTGGAGGAGTATCTTTGTGGCGTTCTCTGTATTTCCTGAATTTGAATGTTGGCCTGCCCTACTAGGTTGGGGAAGTTCTCCTGGATGATATCCTGAAGAGTGTTTTCCAACTTGGTTCCATTTTCCCCTCACTTTCAGGCACCCCAATCAGACGTAGATTTGGTCTTTTTACGTAATCCCATACTTCTTGCAGGCTTTGTTCATTTCTTTTTCTTCTTTTTTCTTTTGGTTTCTCTTCTCGCTTCATTTCATTCATTTGATCCTCAATCGCTGATACTCTTTCTTCCAGTTGATCGAGTCGGTTACTGAAGCTTGTGCATTTGTCACGTATTTCTCGTGTCATGGTTTTCATCTCTGTCATTTCGTTTATGATCTTCTCTGCATTAATTAGTCTAGCTGTCAATTCTTCCACTCTTTTTTTTTTTTTTTTTTTTTTTTTTTTTTGAGGCGGAGTCTCGCTCTGTCGCCCGGCTGAGTGCAGTGGCCGGATCTCAGCTCACTGCAAGCTCCGCCTCCCGGTTTACGCCATTCTCCTGCCTCAGCCTCCCGAGTAGCTGGGACTACAGGCGCCCGCCACCTCGCCCGGCTAGTTTTTGTATTTTTAGTAGAGACGGGGTTTCACCGTGTTAGGCAGGATGGTCTTGATCTCCTGACCTCGTGATCCGCCCGTCTCGGCCTCCCAAAGTGCTGGGATTACAGGCTTGAGCCACCGCGCCCGGCCAATTCTTCCACTCTTTTTTCAAGATTTTTAGTTTCTTTGCGCTGGGTACGTAATTCCTCCTTTAGCTCTGAGAGGTTTGATGGACTGAAGCCTTCTTCTCTCATCTCGTCAAAGTCATTCTCTGACCAGCTTTGATCCGTTGCTGGCGATGGGCTGCGCTCCTTTGCAGGGGGAGATGCGCTCTTATTTTTTGAATTTCCAGCTTTTCTGCCCTGCTTCTTCCCCATCTTTGTGGTTTTATCTGTCTCTGGTCTTTGATGATGGTGACGTATTGATGGGGTTTTGGTATAGGTGACCTTCCTGTTTGATAGTTTTCCGTCTGACAGTCAGAAGGACTGTCTGTTGGTCTGTTGGAGATTGCTTGAGGTCCACTCCAGACCCTGTTTGCCTCAGGTGAAAATGCAGAAATCACCAGTCTTCTGTGTCGCTCGCGCTGGGAGTTGGAGACTGGAGCTGTTCTTATTCGGCCATCTTGCTCCGCCCCCTCAAAAACAGTCTTTTCAACAAATGGTGCTGGGATCATTTGATAGCAATATGCCAAAAATTAAATATTCTGAATACAGAATCAACAGAAAATGATCACAGACCTAAATAAAAATCAACAGAAAATGTTCATAAACCTAAATAATCATAACATACTAGTAGTCAGCAATTTCATTTACTAGGAATCTACTCAAGTAAAATGAAAAAGTATGTCCACACAAAGACTTGTCCATGAATATTCATGACAGCATTATTTATATCATGTCCTGAAAAGGAAATAATACAAATATCCATCAGCTGGTGAATGGACAAACAAAATGTGATATATCCATACAACAGAACACTGTTCAGAAACAAAACCCATCAAAGTACTGATACATCTTACAACACGCATGAGCCTCCCAAAACATATTTCTCAAGGAAGCCAGATGCAAAACACTATATATGATTTCACACATATAAAATGTCTAGAAAAGGCAAATCTATAGAGACAGAAAATAGATTAGTACCACCCGGGGATACAAAGGATGGCAAAGGGACTTGTAAATAGACTTAATGGGACTTTTTAGTGATGGAAAACTAAAACTAGGTTTGTGTGATGGTTGCACAACTCTGCAAGTTTAAAAGTCACTGAATTTTTCTTTTTCTTTTTTTTTTTTTTGAGACAGAGTCTCACTCTGTTGCCCAGGCTGGAGTGCAGTGGCACTATCTCGGCTCACTGCAAGCTCTGCCTTCCAGGTTCATGCCATTCTCCTGCCTCAGCCCCCCGAGTAGCTGGGACTACTCGCCCGCCACCATGCCCGGCTAATTTTTTTGTATTTTTAGTAGAGACGGGGTTTCACCATGTTAGCCAGGATGGTCTCAAGCTCCTGACCTTGTGATCCGGCTGCCTTGGCCTCCCAAAGTGCTGGGATTACAGGCGTGAGCCGCCGCACCCGGCCAAAAGTCACTGAATTTTGTATTTCAAAGGAGTAATTTTATGGAATATAAATTGTATGTCAATAACACTTAAAATTCTAAAAAAGAAAACTGATTCACCAGAGCCAACTCATGGGAAATCAAAATAACTGTTATCTCTTCTGCAAAGCCTCCTCCCTGGGATGATGAAACAGTATGGAAATAACAGTAGATCAAAATAGGCCATGGAGACCCTACAAAGAAGTTATTTTAGATCATGAAAAACACATTAAGTCTATGACAGTATCTCAAACTGTTTTACTTTGAAGTGATAGCATCTCAATTCTCCCAAAAAAGTAACAGAATAACACACAGTTATGATTACAATTAGTTTAAAAAATAAACATACATAACACCTTCCCTCTATAGAACTTCATGTTCTTCACATAGAGTCTGACGATGTTCTTAGGAGTTAAATTTGCAAAATAAAATGTTTCATAAACTGTCTGTGATAGAATATAAAGATATTCTGTGATATATATAAGTCTATAGAAGAAGAATGTAAAGAAGTCTGTGATAAACTACAAAGTTGATGACATCAGGAAAAGTTTCTAAGATAAATAACATTAGGGGAAGCCTCTAAATTTTTAAAAAGAAATTGAAAGAACCTCAGGAATTAGTGATCCTAATTCCTGAGGGAAGGTTACTTGATCATGAAGCAGGTAATGAATAGAATGAGCTACCTCATAAGGTAGAAGTGGGTGAGAAAATGTATTTGTTATAATGATATGATAAATTCACAATAAATGCTGATAGAGATGTTTTTAAGAATGAGTGTGGAAGTCAACGAGTGCCAGAACCTCCATCACTGCATTCTTCAGACAATACTCCAACGAAGGAGTAAAGGAAATATGATCCCACCTTAAACTATATGGGATTGTAAGTACCTTCCACCAGCAATTCACTAATTTCAAGTTTAACTCAAATAATCTTTGATACAAATTTTTAAAAATAACCAATATGAACTAAGAATGAAAGAGAAAGCAACCACAATAGGGTGAGCAGAGGACAAGGAGCTGTGCGGGACAGGGCTAGGAGCCAGGGAAGCCACAGGACTGCTGGCACAGAGCAAGCCTCTGGGGCAGCTGAAGTTGTGAAAGGCCAACTTCACTTACTTCACGTTTTTACATAAGGTCAATCCTAAAATCTCACATTCTGAAATAGTTGAAGAAATATTCTAGATGAGCTGCTTTCAGAACTGCAAAGGTGTAGGCTTGAAGCTGTACAGATCGGGTTTGAAATGTGGTACTTTCACCTATTTAGCTGCATGGCCCCAAACAAGTAACTTAATCTCTGAGTCAGTTGCTTCATCTGTAAGACAGAGCTAAATATTATCATCACATCATCCAAGGAGTATGATGAGGGCAGTACCAGATGCTGAGAATGACTACCACCACCACTACTATTTCTAGCTAATAATTTTAGGTCACACTGACTACACCAAGTCCACATTAAGCTCTCTCTCTATATAACATGTATTATATATATACATATATGCAAACTCATTTAATCCTATAAGGTACTTACTGACATTATATTCATTTTACAGTAGAAAAACAGAGAATTAAAAATACAGCTCAAGGTGGCACAGTCACAAAGCTAGGAAGTGGAGGTCTGGCTTCCAACCCAGGCAGTTAGTCTGTAAGAAACACACGCTACTACACGTAACTCACCACACAGAAATCATTCCATATGTGTTTGTTGTTATTATGATCACTCCAACATTATATGAGGAAATATTTAAAACTAGAATGGACTTTCACATAAAGGCATTAGAAACTCCTTCTACTTCCTGCTTCTCAATCTGCAAATCAGTGTCAGTCAGCCTCACCCTCATCTCCCTCTCTCCTGTCAGATTAGAGGAGTTTATCTAAGACCAACCCTGTATGTGAGCTTTAAATACCATCTGCTTGGCTCCCTAGTGACCTTGTCATAGACTGCCCCCTCCCGTAACTTCAACCCCCTTCTCTGCGCTGGAGACTTCCTGATAGCATTTAAACATCCTCAAGAATTTAAACCGAAAACAAAATTCCTACCTCCCTACACCTCACAGTCCTCACCAGGGAGGTCCTAGCTCTCTGATACTTCATGTCAATCTTTTTGAAAGCACTGTCTATACTCTCTCCACAGAATCTATTCCTACTCCATAGTCTTCAATCTACTTCTGCCCCAATCACTTCTTAAAAACAATTTTCCCTAGGCTTCCCAGAGACCTCCTTGTGGCTGTACGACACTTGTCATCATTCCTGGACTCTTGTAAACATCTGACAGAGAGGACCCTCCCCTCCTCCTTAAAACACACCTTTCCCTTAGCTTCAGTGATGTTAATATAATTCACTTCTGGTTTTCCTCCCAACTCTCTGGACACTTCTCACTTTCTCTTGCTGTTTTACCCTTTTCCACATGGTTACTAAATGTTGGTATTTCTGAAAGTGCTGACTTGATGCCTTATTCTAAACTATCTCCCTATAGAACTTAATTTACCATCATGAATTCAATTCTCATGTAATTTACCATCATGAATTCAATTCTCATGTAAATGCTAATGGCTCTCAAATTCATATCTCTAATCAAAATCTCTCCTGTTATATTCAATTGCCTCCTAGACTTCATCATGTCGCTACCTCAAAGGCACCTCAAAAGTCAGCGTGTCCAAGATCAAACTATTCCTTTGCATGCTCACCTCCCAAATATATTCTGGCTCCTTCCTGATGCTCCCTGTGATTGTGAATGGCTCAAACAGGGCCAAGCTGGGCAAGCCAGACATTTAGAAATCTGCAAGTCAACTCTGTCATCATCTCCCAAACCTAATCCATGATCAAATCTGGCACATTTTACTAACTAAATTTCTCTTGACTCCTGGAATCTGGGTCTTTACTCTGTTTTCTGTCTTTCCTCTGTCTGGTTTGCTTTGTTCCAAACCTCAACTTCTTTACTTAGTAACCTACTCATAAACCCTGGCTTCTTAGTAACCTACTCATCATTTACAATAGCTCAAGTGATACCTTCTCACAAGAAAAGCCCTGACCTCTCAGTCTAGGTCAGAGTCTCATGAAGTAGTGTCAGAACACCACCAAGCTTTTAATCATACCTGGCGATTATTTAACAAATCCTCATCAGTATACTGTATGGTCTAAGAAAGCACACCACAGGAACTCAATAAATACATGTTGCTAAATTGATCTAATCCAATTCCTTCAATTTCCACATGAAAATATCAGGGTGTTATATATACCGAGATACACACACACACACACGTATATACATATATACACATATACATATGTATGTGCATATATACGTATATATATGTGTGTATATGTTTGTGTGTATATATATACAGTGTGTATATATCAGATGCCAAAGAGAGTTTTAAGACAAACTGCCCTCAAGAATTTGCACAAAGAAGATAGCTGAAAATTGGTTACATAACTTTGAGGACTACACAAAGGGAATAAATGAGTCAAGGGTGAAAGTCTGTAAAGAGGCTTTGTGGAGAGAACTTCTAAATTAGAGCTATGGTACACTATAAGACTCACTCACCCTATTCCCACCTTGTAGGTGAACACACATGAAAGCTGGTGCAGGGTCATCTCAGGTCCTAACAAGAGGGCTCGCTGATGGGACCTCAGTAGAGGAAAGTTGAAGTCGGATATCTGGACTCCTAGAGGGTATCTCACTGGCAATCAGGGAACCATACTTATAATTCTGTATATAAATTAAGATTTTCTTGTTTTGTTTCATTTTTTAAATTTAAAGTGATCAGAAAAGTTGTATAACCTGCTTTAGTTCTCATGTAGGGAAAGAACTGACTCATGAATGAATGTAAAGGTATGCAGAAGACAACATTAAGTTACTCTGTGAATGTGTTTCATGGTTCCTCTTTAGTATATTGATAGAACTATGTGTAATAAAAAGTTTCTTAAGAACTATGTGTAATAAAAAGTTTCTTAGAGTAAGAATGAGGGAAATGGGTGTTTTATTTTGCATTTTTCATGCTTTTTTTCTATCCTATTAAAAAAACAAAAAAACCCTATTTCCTTTTAAAGTATATTTCCATGTTTGAAATTCTAGGCAAGAATTTAAACTTGAATGCTAAATATTAGATTAAAAATCCACTTAGGCTGGGTGCAGTGGCTCACGCCTGTAATCCCAGCATTTTGGGAGGCTGAGGTGGGCAGATTACTTGAGGACAGGAGTTCGAGATCAGCCTGGCCAACATGGTGAAACTCTGTCTCTACCAAAAATACAAAAATTAGCCAGGCATAGTGGTGGGCACCTGTAGTACCAGCTACATGGGAGACTGAGGCAGGAGAGTCTCTTTAACCTGGGAGGGGAAGTGGAGGTTGCAGTGAGCCAAGATTGCACCACTGCACTCCAAACTGGGCAACAGAGTGAGATTCCATCTCAAAAAAATAAATAAATAAATAAAAACACTTAAAACATCTTACAATTTGCAATATTTAAACGTAAAATGCATACTTTAAGAGCCAAAGTGACAGCATTTTGCACTTGAATCTTTTCTTTGTATTTCACCCAAGAAAAAATGAGTCAACTCATGAATTCTGAATGACTCTCAGCAATTACATAAAAAAGACATAAAGTGCATGGTCATATTTCCTCTGAGGAGTTAAAGTCATAAATACAGTTGTCTATAATCCTTATTTATACTCCTGTTTCCCAAGATTTAAAGCAGAAAGGCATTCACATTATCTCAAACCTCTTGGTACATGTTAGAGGAAATGAAGCTGGCAACAAAGAATCTTTAAAAATCCTAGGAGGTACGATCCATACTACACAGCCAAGAGAACAATGGACATTTTACAGTTATCTGCCTACTGCTAGAGTCAAATGACATGAAATCTCCCCTGCAAACGCATCAGAGATAGAACGTCGGAAATTCACAACGGGGACTGGCCCAAGTAATCCAATGGAGATTTCACAATAGTGTTCTCTGATGACTATGGAGCAAGGGCTCATGTTTCATGATCAGCCCAACTGCCAGAACATTTCCCTCTGGGAATATAATCAACAAAGCATCAAAAAGACCTTACGGCACTTTGGGAGATCTATGTTATCCTTCTGCCTAAAATGTTAGTATCAGTGGTCACAAAATGCTTATTGGTTTATATCATCCCATACGATCTCACAAGCATTTCCTATATAAAGACATGTAAGACATGTAATACAAATTTACTTAACCTACCAAATTAAGTTTTACAGTTTATCAGACTGACATGAATTCAAAAAGCAAAAATTCTACACTATCCTCATTTTCTGAAGGAAACTAAGGAATACCACAATTCTCTAGCATTGTAGTAGTTTTTTAAACAAATCATTCTCCCTTCATATTTTAACCAAATTTTAATTAGATGAAATAATCTACCTTTATACTTACCATATACTCTTTCTTTTTACAAACTGTCATCTCAACTAAAAACAATGTTTGCATTAGCTGAAATTCACTTATATTTTGGCTATTTACTCAGTGCTAAGTGAAACGAAGAGTAATAGCTCACTAACTTATCAATATAGATGGCTCTATTACATATTGGTCATCTACATTAATCAATTTACAGGATCACTGCCAAGTTTCTACTTCATTTTATGTCATATCACACAATATATTTTATGGTTGGTATACGATGGCAAGCTACCATAAAATTATATATCTTCATTTTCTGGCTGAAGCATTAAACATTCATTACACAGTCTATGTAACATGTAATAGTCTGGCTATAATATGTAATTGTATTCTATTTCTGTGCTACTACAGTTTCCCTTTAGATATAATTTCAGTGCTTTCTAATTGACTTCTCCCCTTCAACCACAAACATTGCTTAGGGACCATCCCAAGGGCAAAGAGCATGCCTTATACTGAACTAATTAATGCACGCTCTCTAGATTATCACTCCTCTTTGTCACTTTCCAAAAGATCTCTCTCTATATATATATGTGTGTGTGTATGTGTGTACATATGTATATATGTGTGTATATATATATATGCATGTGTATACATGCTTACTTGATTCCTACATGTCATGGCATATATATTACATGGGCAGCATTAATTCAGCAGTATCTCCTAAAACTTGGTGTGAACTTTATCAGAATTCTCTTCAGCAAGTTTCCTATTATTATCACTTCCTCCTGATTTCGTATCTGGCTATTAGTTTACGTATTCTACTCCACTTAGGAATCCCCTTTTGAGGGGCAGTTAGTAACACCAGGCCTGCATTTCACATGGCAATTGATTAGTGCAGCCCCTTTAGACAAAACAGGAGCTTTCCACACTGCCAGGATCCCCACCCACTTCCTGTTATTCCACGATATAATCCACTTTACTCCATCATGTTACCTGTCTGACTCCTGTGGGCATTTATGTTTGCAACCTCTTATTTAAAACTAAGCAAGTAATGTGATTACAATTAGCTATAAAGAATCAAGGCACAAAAGCAGAACCAGGTTTTGCAGTGTTATGATGGACATGCTACTATGATTGCTACCACACTCAAAACTGACTTCAGGGAGGACAAAGAAGCAATTCCTTGAACATGAGTCGCTATGGTTTATGACATAGGATCTTATTTACATCCTGGCTACAAGTGATTGTACCAGGAATCAGCAACTCACCAAGGAGAGGCTGGACAGCTAATTATGAGGTAACTATTATAAGATCATATAGTTTGAGAAAGCAAAGAGTTTGGGAAAGCAGTAGCATGTGAAGACAGAAGAGTCAAGTAACTAAAACAGGCATAAAGAGGGATATTACATAATGATAAAAGGGCAGTCTGATTCATCAAGAACATAACAGTGCTGTGTATGCACCTCACAACAGAGTTTCAAAGTACAAGAAGCAAACACTGACAGAACTAAAAGGACAAAAAGTGAAAAACCTGCAATTATGGTGATTGCAACAAGTCTCAGTCATTAACTTATAGAACAGATAAAAACAGTAAAAACACAGAAGACCTGAACAACGAACATAACATAAATGAAAACTTTAGGATGTTCTACCTAACATCATAGAATATACATTATTTTAAAGTAGACATGGAACATTCATCAAGGCAGAACATATTCTGGACTATAAAATGAACTTTAGAAATTTTTAAATAATTAAAGTTATATAAAGAATATGAGTTAAACTAAACCCAATTAACAGGAAGAAATCTAGAAAACCATCATGTATTTTTTTTTTTTAAATCACTTCGGGCTGGGTGCGGTGGTTCATGCCTGTAATCTCAGAACTTTGGGATGACAAGGCAGGTGGATCACCTGAGGTTAAGGGTTCAAGACCAGCCTGGCCAACATGGCAAAACCCCATCTCCACTAAAAATACAAAAATTAGCCAGGCGTGGTGGCATATGCCTGTAGTCCCAGCTACTTGGGAGGCTGAGGCAGGAGAACTGCTTGAACCCAGGAGGCAAAGGTTGCAGCGAGCCAAGATCGTGCCACTGCACTCCAGCCTGGGTGGCAGAGCAAGACTCCGTCTCAAAAAAAAAAAAAATCACTTATAAATAATTCACAGGTCAAAGAAGAAATCACAAGGAAGACTAGGAAATATTTTTAATTATGTGAATATGGAAACACAACATACCAAAATTTGTGGGGAGGCAACCAAAGCATTACTTAGAGAAAAGTAATAGCAGCATCTAAATGTGCATATTAGAAAAGAAGAAAGGTTTATAATCAATGACCTAAGTTTCCACCTTAAGAAACTTTTTAAAAAAGTAATATAAATTAAATCAAATGCAGGCATACAGAAGCAAAGTATCAAGACAGAGTAGAATTCAATAAAGACAGAAAAACAACAAGGTAAATCAAATCAAAGTTTAGTTATCTGAGGTCAATAAAATTTACAAATCTCTAACCAGACTGACAAGGAATAAAGAGAAAAGTCACAAACTATCAATATCAGATATGAAAGAAAAGACATAATTACAGATCCTACAGACATTAAAAAAAGAACAAAGAGATATTATCAGTACCAGTAATTCAAACAGCTAACAAATTTAATGGTAAAAGATTTTCCTCCGACAGTAAGGAACAAGGAGAGATGTCTGCTCTTCCACTTCTATTTAACATGCAGATTGTAGTCACTGCAATAAGGCAAGAATAAGAATTAAAAGACATATAGATTGAAAATTTTAAAGTAAAATTGTATTTATTTGCAGATAACACATCTGCATTAGAAATTCTTACAAGTCTACAAAACAACAACTAATCCTAATAAATGAGTTTAGCAAGGTTCAGAAATCAAGGCCAATATACAAACAGCAACTATTTTTCTATACAGTACCAACGAATATTTGGAAATTAAAATTTGAAAATGATACCACTTACAATAGCATCCAAAACATGAAATAGTTAGGGATAACTTTAAGAAAATATCTGTAAGATCTGTGCAATGAAAATTACAAAATTTTTCTGAGAGAAATTTAAAGACTTTACTGCATGGAGAGACAAACTGTGACCATTAGTCAAAAGATTCAATACTGTTAAGAGGTCAAGTCAACCCAAATTTATCTTTAGATTTAATAGCATCCAAATCAAATTTTCAGCGAGCTGTTTTGTATAAGTAGACAAATTACTCCTGAAATGTATGTACAAAAGTGAATATTAGAATAGTCAAATTTTCAAAAAGAAAATAAGTTATAAAGTAATATAGATAAAGTAGCATTGGCATAAGGACATATAGAGAGTCCAAAAATGGATTCATATATAAATGGGCAATTGATTTCCAACAAAGGTGTCAAAGCCATTCAGTGGGAAGAGTTTACTCTTTTTGAAAAAAAATACTTTATATAAAAACTAATTCAAACTAGATACAAAATTTAAACACATCAATAAAAACTGTAAAACTTCTGGAAGAAAATACAGGAGAAATTCTCTATGACTCTGAGTTAGAAAAAGCCTTCTGGAATAGGATACAAAATGCATTAACTACTTAAAAATTGAGAAGACCTCATCAAAATTAACAGTTTCTTGTCTTCAAAAGACACTATTAAGAAAATAAAAATACAAGCCATAGTTTGGGAAAAAATATTTTCAAGACACAAGTTCTTATATTTATAATACCTAAAAACTCTTAAAGTTCAACAAAACAGTTCAATTTTTTAAATGCACAAAAGATTTGAACAGACACTTCACTATAGATAGAAAGCATACAAATGAGTGATAACACCCTGAAAAGATGCTCCACTTCATTAGTCAACAGGGAACTTAAAACCATATTGAGATAATACAAAACATTAACTAGAGTATATTATATTAACATGACAATGCTAAGTGTTGACGAGAATGTAGAACAACTAACTCTCATACATTTCTGAAGGAAATGAAAGGTAGTACAGTCATTTGGAAACATTTTCTTACAAAATTAAATATATACTTAACTATAAATCTAGCAATTCCAATTATAGATATTTATGCAAGACAAGTAAAGATACAGATCCACAGAAAAACCTATACGCAAATGTTCACTACGTCTTTATTTTTAGTAGCCAAAATACCTGACACAACTCAAATGCCCACCAACTTGCAAATGGATAAAACAATTGTGACATAGCCATTTAATGAAATATTACTTATGAACAAAAAAAACACACAAACTTCTGATAGATGCAAAATGACTAAATATTAAAGCTATTGTGCTAAGTGAAATAATCCAGAAACAAATGGCTATATACTGCACATATCCATTAAAAAAAAAAAAAAAATCAATGGAGAAAGCAAAACTATACAGGCAGAAAACAAAGCAGCAGTTGCCAGATGCTGGAGCTGGGACTGAGGGTTAGAGTGGGGCAGAGAATACCCCATAGGGCAGAAGGGAACTCCTTGGAGTGATAGAAATATTGTACATCATGGTTATGGTAGTGAACACAAGATGAAACATTTGTCAAAACTCAGTAAACTATATACCTAAAAAGAGGGATTTTATTGTATGCTAGTTATACTTTATAAATCTGATTTTTAAATTTTTTTTAGCAAAAGGTATGTTAGGAAGCTTACAGAATCATGGAGTTGACTTGAGAAACAAAGTAAGAGCTAATGTTCCAGGAAAACATCCATAACTATACTGTAAAACTGGCTTAAGAAAATTGCTGCAACTGTCCCTGTCACCAAACCCCAAATGCCAAAACTTTACTGCAACTACGAATGATGTCTCAGTGCTGTATCAGGCACTTAACCCTACAACACTATGACCCTGCAAAGCCATACTCTTACGATGCTATGTTAGCAATAGAAGCTCAACATAGAGCTTGTTCTGTCATGTTTCTTCTTTCAAGTTTCTTCTTTCAAGTCAGGGCCAGAGACTCTCTATGTGAATTTGACTGAAGGGCCGAAGTCCAAGCTGCACAAGAGGCCAGAAATTCAAGTTCTCATTTCTAACATTGGGGAGGCAGACTCATAACGTGGGAATGCCTCCAAACAGAAATACTATTCAAAATATGATTGTCACCCATGAATATGACTATGCTGACTATAGCAAGCAACAAATGAAAACATTAAAAATTATGTCTTTCTCCTTCCTCTCTCCTAACTCTTCTAAGCCTATCTTTGTCAAGCCCTCTATGTATTCCTTTATCTTGTGGGCTTTGTAGGGTGGAAAGATGAAACTACTGAAGATCAACAGGCTTCCTGTCTCATGTGAAGCCTATGCTCACTGAGGAAGCTACACTGGGGCAGAGGAGGTGGGAGGGGCTGCCTTTGAGCCTGATAAAGGAGAAAAAAGACTACTGGGAGGGGAATGGAAGTTGGCCAAGTTCCTTGACAAGAGGAGATCCATGCTCTACTTTGCTCAGAGGACAAAGGACATAACGGTGCCTCAAAGAGGATGGCTGTCCTGGAGACTGGGGCTCTGGTCATAACAACATTCCATGTGTCCTACAAGGCACAGAAGCTGCAGAGCAACATAAAGGATCCTGTGGGCTTGAACAAGGGGCTTGAACAAAAAGCAGTTACTCCGCAGAAGACCAGAGGGGTCCTCCCAGCATTCTGGCTCTGTAAGAGAGACTGCAGTGTATAGAAGGGAGCCCCAATAATTGATAATATCCACATTGATTTTTTTTAAAAGGGGTCTCAGATTTGAATTCAACTTGACATTTTAAGAAACAGATAAATATACATTTCTTACAAAATGTTGTAGAGCCTAGAAATGATGAATAAAGTTTAAAAATAAATCTTAATACCCCAAGCATTAGATAAGGACTTCTAAAAAAAAAATCTCTGTGCTTTCAAAAATTTCAGAAATCATAGTTTAAAGACAAGGCAGGGAATGAGCAGAAAAAAATGACAGAATCTAGGGGCTATTTTTTCGCTATTTCAGGATTGTCTTTTATTACAATGATACCCCTCTAGCCAAATCTGAACTTCCATGTGACTGGTCTTTTTCAGGGAAAATAAAATAAAAATTCCTTGCTGTTTAGCTTTCTAAAGAACTTCTGAAAATCTAGGCTTTTAACTTGGATAATGAATAGGGTGAGAAGAACGTATTTTTCTTTCCTGTATACGGAGCACTTTATATTTTGGTAGGCCTCTCTGACATTGTGATGCTATAGTTGCATGTCCTTATCAGTCTGGTTACTACATTGAGATTTATATTGGGAAATGCTATCTAGAGTTTCCAGATGGCAAGAGGCCAGATAAAGGGCCTTTGCTGTTAAATACAACCGTGTACTCTCAACTTCACCACTTGGTTGAATATAGCTCTACTTGGCTATAATGAGCAAGCTCCATTTGTTTAATGAAGCATTCATATGACAAAAGTGGCTAAATCAACAAGTAGAGTTATTTATGAACAAATAAAGCCATCTGAAACCATCAGGAAGGATGTTACATTCTGAAACCAATTAAATTCTTTTTAAAAATGGCTCAACTGAAATATTTTATTCTTGTTCACCAGTAACACTGCTTCTTTCCAAATTAAACACTACTTTTAAAATTTTTCTTGATTTTTAGATACGTTTGTGTTAGTACTAGTTTAACTTCTAACTAGTTTAAAGCATTCTTCAGTTTTTAATATACAATATTTTAAATGTGGAAGTAGAGAGTTTGGTTATCCTTTCAGAAGTTCTCTTGAAGTCTAGGAATATAGATAGAGGTAATATGGCATCATCATTAGGTTCTGATACAATGTATCTAAGTTTACTTTCTATGACCTTCAAGGTTCTGCTTAATCTGATCTTTGCCTGTCTTTCCAGCTAATCTTATAGTACTTTCTTCCACAGTGGACCTTTCTCAGGTCCAGCAACACACTGAGCTCTCCCATCTAAGATTTGTGTGGTCTATTGCCTTAGCTTGAAATACACACACACACACACACACACACACACACACACACACACAGTCTATACCTCTCATTTCTACCCATCCTTTAGATTTCAAAATTCTGCTGACCTCCAGAACAGACTACGCTTCCTTTTTAAATGCCCTCATGGCACCCTGTACTTCCTTGATATAGTCATGACACTGTAAATTCTCTTAATAGAGGCCTTTCTCAATTTGATTCTAAGTAGAACCTACATGCTCAGGTCTCTGTACACATAGACCATAATATAGTAAATGTTCAATATATTTAATGTTCAATGTACTTGATGCTATTCATCAAGAACTTATGTGCCAAGTATTGTTTTAAGTGATATATATAAAGGTTAGTAACAAACAAGACTTGGAGGTGATATGACTATTAATCATATTTTACAGATCCCAGAGATGGAGCTGGGATTCAAAACAATGTCTAGTGTGACTCCAGAGCCTTTCCTAACTCCTACCCCTTACAGCCTCTGAGGAATGCTGAAAAGAGCAGAGGATGTAGAATTCAGGTACAGCTACTGACTAACTGTGTAGCCTGGGGCACATTATTTTAATTTGTTGGCCTTAGTTTTTTGGCATCTTCAAGAAAACGCATAAAAATATCTGCCTCACAAAATCACTTTGAAGAAATATACATCAAATGCCTTGCACAAAGGAGGTTTTTAATAAAGAGCAATTGAATTTGATCTCAAAAAATAATCTAACGTACAAATAAGCAGAAAAAAAAACAGAAACCAGAGGAAAGAAAATAGCACGTATTCACCTAGTGTCATATAATCGTCCCAGTAGCATCAAACTTCTCAAGAAAATTGTGGTCATACTCTTACTTTGACACAAATCTACAACTGTGATTATTGAAAATAACACAAAGTTACTCTGAAGCATATATTAGGAAAAAGCTTATTTTGCCATATGAGTTATTACATATCTATGCTTTCCACTCTGCCACCTCAAAGTCAAAAAACTTCCCATGATGAAGCCGTGGTGAAATTCAAAAGTAAAATGTAAAGGAAAAGTAGGAAAGAAATATTTAAAAACAAAAATTGATAAGAAATGAAAAGATAAAACTAAATGAAACCACAGAGTGCAGGAAGAATAAGCAAGGAAAGAGTAGAGGAAGATAATGGGGATAGAAGGCACTGTATTGTTGACAGCATCTGATCTAGAGATTAGTGTTATTTCTAAGCAGATTAACCAAATCCCAACTGTTCCACATCAGGTCCTTTCTCTAAGCTTTTCTTACCTCGTATCAGCAAATAAAAAATAAAAAAAAATTGAAACACATAAATGAAATTAAAGGAAAAAACCACCCACACAAACCAGAAATGTCCCGGGTTGACAATTCATCCTAATATGCTTATTCTCTCCTTCCATTCTGTGCCTAGACTAAAATTATGAAAGTCATCAACCTTAAAAGAAGCAAAAAAGAAGAGAATTAGCTCCTCTGTGTAATTTTTTTAAATATAGCATCAAACCATCTTCCCGTAAGCAACAGGCACTGCAGTACTGAAGATCATCACATGAGGGCAGAGGGCGTAAAAAAGGATGGTGTTGTGGGAGATTGTTATTTCTGTCCCAGATAAAGAGAAGAACTTTTAACCTTATTGTGCTTTTCCTTATCATAACCTTCTCCATAGCAACCATAGAACTGCAGGAGCAAGAAACAGATGGGAAGACAAAAAATATACTTACATTATTAACCACTGGTGCTACACACACTAAAACACTAGGCTAGCATAGTATTATTGTAATTTTTCTATTGTACTTGCAACCTATTTATAGCACTTTACAACAGATTTAATCTCTAAAATGAGCCTATTTTACTTAAAAAAAAAAAAAAAAAAGAAGAGGAAAAAAAGAAATCTTTTGAGGCCCAACAGATTTCTCAATGTTTAGTATAGAAGAATGAGCTTTTACCTCCCTTACTATTCCTGAATAACTAAGACTGACATACTAGTCATGTTATAGGATTATGACTTTGTGTCCAGTGTATGTCATACTGCTGGTGAAAAGCACTTCTTACCCCTATTAGTCATTCTCCTGAGTTTAAAACCAGAAAATCTAGAAAGGGTCACCACTAACAGGCATTTTTATGACAGGTAAAACAATAAGAGTATAGTCACTCTTTGGGCACAATGCTCCCTGGTCTGCTATCACTCTTTCTTTATTTTGGCTTAACGTTTTTAACTGTTTAACAAATGCACACGGCCGGGCGCGGTGGCTCACGCCTGTAATCCCAGCACTTTGGGAGGCTGAGGTGGCCAGATCACGAGGTCAGGAGTTGCTTCCATCAACTTCTGAGTTAAAGGGTTGAGAAAATTGTTAAGAATTTAAGGTACTACAACTACTTAAACAATATTAGTAATTTCCTTCCAAATAATTTTTAAAGTTACTCTCTTTTCTCTCCTCCTAAAACAACTTCCAGTTGAGACCGGCAGCAGCAGCAGTCCTAGACACCAACTACAACTTTCCTTCGCACAGTGCACACCCTCTGATATACTGAACCCCCTAAGAACTAGAGAGGAAGCCTCACAACATTTCAATTTAATTCTTCAGAAAATTCACTGCTCTTCAAGGTTGTCTGTGGTTTTGTGACAAAGATATTACTAGGTGCAAAATGGCTAGCAACTAATTAACAAACATAGAAACATCCAACAAACATATACATGTACAATCTGAGGATTTAGGGATGAAATCAGTTATCCAGGTTAGATATCAACAAAAGAACAGTAATTATCAAGTTTCATGAAGAAAGTGATTGTTGAGATGTGGATTATGAGAGTAAGACTGACAAATAACAAGAAACGATTTTGTCATAATGAAGAAGTGAAATGAAATAAATGTTCCTTAAATTGATGGATAAATAAGAATTTATTTACAAGAGTAAATAAATCCAATACTGTTACAAATAAGATAAAGTTAGCTATAAATTCACATTTTCATGTGAGTGTTTTGAAGTATGCGGACATAAAGAAAAAACACACCCCTCAAGTATACCTCTCAATGGTTTCTGATAAACAACACACCTTTGTAACCAGCACATGGTATAAAACCAGAAACAGAACATTACCAGATCCCTAAACAAGCCCTCTTTGTGCCCCTTTTTAGTCACTACCCTCCCCCATTCAGGGTAACTTCTATCTTGACTTTTAACATCATACTTTTAGTTTTGCCTGTTGTTAACCTGATATAAACAGAATCATACTGTCTATTTTGTGTGTGTTTGGCTTCTTCTGCTCCAACTTTTGTTGGTAAGATTTATACAAATTGTTAAATATAGCTACAGTTCATTTATTTCTATTACTATGTAGTATACTTGGATTCAGGAATACACCATAAGTTAATCATCCATTCTATTGTTGACTGGCATTTAGGGTATAAGCACATGCACAGATGTAGAACAATCACTTTTAAAAAAATGGTTTGGCAAGTTTCTAAACATACGCAAATTCTATGAACCAGCAATTCTACCACGTGTATGTGTATATACACACACGTTAAATATATACATAGAAACATGCTGTGAAAGTGCTTTGCAAATGGCAAAACGTACAATGTAAGGAAAGTTACCGAACAGCTGAAACACACTGTGTCCTTCTTGCAACACAGATTCTTGGACATATCAGATAGTAAATGTATTTTCTACTGAAAATAAGATATTGTCACTGTTACTCTCAGAAATTACTACAAGAATTCAAGAGTCATGGGAGGAAAAGGCAGAAAAGTACTTCTCTGCAGGAAATCTGCTGGGACACGTCAGGTCTCAGGGCCTTGTGTCTACATGAAAACTTGAGACTTCAGAAAGAAGTGGATATTAAAGCAGCATGCTAAGTCCCAAAACACAAGAAATGAAGTTCCCACAAAATGGCACATGACAGAATCCTTGACTTGACCAGAAACTCAAGTTAAGCAGGGAAAAGGTCTACATGTTAAACTTTGGGTCTGGTAAACAGGGTGGTAATAGTCAACGAGGAGGATCATTGTTAGATGTCATAGTAAATACAGCCATTTGTTATCCTGTTCTCTGACTCAAATGCTGGGAATTTATCCCTAGTTCCTCACGAGAAAACTGTAAGAATCTTAAAAAGCAAACATTAGGCCGGGTGAGGCGGCTTATGTCTGTAATCCCAACACTTTGGGAGGCTGAGGCAGGCGGATCACGAGGTCAGGAGATCGAGACCATCCTGGTTAACAAAGTGAAACCACGTTTCTACCAAAAATAAAAATTAAAAAATAAAATAGCTGGGCATGGTGGCGGGTGCCTGTAGTCCCAGCTACTCAGGAGGCTGAGGCAGGAGAACTGCATGAACCCGGGAGGTGGAGCTTGCAGTAAGCCAAGATGGCGCCACTGCACTCCAGCCTGGGTGACAGAGCGAGACTCCGTCTCAAAAAAAAAAAAAAAAAGCAAACATTACATTTAAAGGCACAATTTTTTAAATAAAATGATAACGAAGGCAAAGACATCCTGATAAACTTCATAAAATAACTGATAGGAAAATGGATACTCTTTGGCCCCCAGCTCAACCAGGGTAGCACAGGGGACAAAGGGCACAAGAGGCACCAGAGAGACCACAGAAAATGTCAACAGCCACCAAGACCATCTGTCCCAAGAAACCAAAAAAGAGAACGAAGATTTTTACCATTCTACTATTGGAGCAGAAAGTCACAACTGCTTAACACCTCTGTTACTATTACTCATGCACTGTCTCACTAGGATTGTTTTAGCCACCTGAGGAAAAAAAAAGTTATACTCTGCCTCAGAGTTGCCCAGAAGCTTAAAAAACCCTACGGGTAGTCTGACCACTCACATCATTGAAAAGAAATACAACACACGAACATACACAGACACAAAAACCACACAAACACCACTTCAATAATAAGATTCTCCTGAAATCTAAACAGACTCCATAATTGTTAACATCTAAGAGGCTTTAACAATGAAGCATGCATAGCTGAAATGTGATGAAACCTGAACCTGAGATCTGTTATCTTTCCTCTGAGGGCTCTAAGCAGTTTCAATTTTGCACGTATTATTCTCAACATTCTTGCAAATTAGGTGGGCATTGCGGCTGTTACCTTCATTTTACACACAAAATAAGGAACGACTCGGAGTAATAAAGTAGCTTGCATAAAGTAATCCAAAACATTTATCAAAGCCAAGACTAAAATTCAAGTCTCATGATGTTCATTTTCTTTCTACTGTAACACACAGCCCCAGGAGAAAGGATTAAGCAAACAGCTGTTCCAGGTAGGTCAAAAAGCCTCTGCATATCTTCCCTTGGGGAGAAGTGATGCATTTACTCTAATGTGAGGGTAATATTTGAAATTAATTTACCAATGAAAATTGGCCTTAGTCCTCAAGCCCAAGGCCTAGAACAAATTAGGTTATGCTAGAGAGGGGAAGGAATAATTACCAATGCAAAACCTCAATAAAAAAGGGAAATACAAAGAATTATCCCTAATATTTATTGAGTCAGGAATGGAAGCATAAATTTATACTTCCCGTGAAACATATAATACTTGATGCTATCACTCTTTCTAAAGAAACCACAGCACATACACGTTCCCTCTATACTTTCTCTGCTTAAGGAGTAACACGTGGGCTCTATCATGAATGGCAAAAGAGACACAATCCTATCCACTAACCTGAATAGCTCTAAGGGATCTGATCTGTTATATCAACTCCTCACCAGATCAAGCTCTCTCCAGTTAAGTTCTAACACAGTAAAAATTCTTCAAATCACCATTAAGGTTAAAACTGTGCTATTTCCTATTATAAACAATAAAGCATTATTCTAGTGATAGCAAATGTTGATTGCCACGATGAGATACAACAGTATGATGACACAGTAAAAAATTCTTAAGGTAATATGCCTTTTATATATTTTATAGAGAATATTCAAGGTTAAGGTTTCTCACTGATGTATTTATCCTAGTGGGTAAAAAAAATACTCACATGCAAGCATATATATACCCCAAATCAATTTTCCCCTTCTTGCCTGGAAAGGCATTAATAATGTATCCATTGAAGTTCATGGGGGAAAATAAACTACTTTGTTCCCCTATCAAATTTTCTCCTCAACCTGGAGAATCAACTAATGCCAGAGGCCTATAGTCACCAAACCAAGAGCTCTGCAGGGTTGGGGGAACCTCAAAAACAAACTTGTAAGCTGCTGCTGGGGAGCAGATTAATAGCTAAGTAGTATAAGACCAGTCTTACAGTACTGAGCATAACCGGTCTACTGGCTCTCGCTTCGTGATTTCTCATCAAGGAACAGATAACTTGGTAGACAGTAATAAATGAATATGTTTATAAGCCATTAGGTCAGCTCTATCCAATAGAACTTTCTGTAATGACGAAATTGTCCTGTATCTGCACCACTCAACATAGTAGTAGCCACATGTATCTATTCAGCATGTGAATTGTACCTAATGTGACTGCGGAACTGAATTTTAATTTAGACGTCCATATGTGGTTAATGGCTAGCATGATAGATAGCACAGCTTTAAATACTCAGTCTTTTTATAGAACTAAGCTATGTTTCATGCATGTATACCTTACATCGGGGATTGCAACTGGTGATTCATAGATCAAAGCTGGCTGACAAACGAGTATGGTTTGGTGATCAGAGTATTTTGGCTTTTAATCTAAATTGAAACTTATAGACAGGCTACTCCCCAGTTGGCCACTGTATCTTAACATTTTCTAATTCTCCATCACACAGATACAACTACACACACACATAAGCATTTGATTTTTCTATCCTACAAAATGTGGTAGTATTATTTTTCAGATTCTTTTTCGCAAAACATCACTTCAAGAAAGCTTCAAGTGATATTTCTTTTAAAAATAATAGTAGACGAATAATATCCATCCCTTTATTGGTTCTTAACTATGGGTTAGGAACCATTCTAAGTTCTTCGCCTGTATTAGTTCAACCCATCAGTATCCATTGAGATTGGTTCCAGGACACCCCCCAGACACCAAAATCCACAAATGCTCAAGTCTCTTATATAACATGGTATAGTATTTGCATGTAACCTACAAATATTCTCTCAAATACTTTAAATCATCTCTAGATTACATACAATACCTAACATAATGTAAATGCTATGTAAATATAGTATTGTGTTTCTATTTGTATGTTTTATTGTTGGTTTTTAAAAATTTTTTTCCCAAAATACTTTCAATCTGTGTTTGGTTGAATCCATGCATGCATAACCCACAAATATGGAGGGCTGGCTATACACATACAGGCATACCGTATGTATACATACAGACATACCTCAGAGATATTAGAGATTTGGTTCCAGGCCACTAAAATAAAGTAAAAATCTCAAAAAAGCAAGTCACACACATTTTTGGATTTCCCAGTGCATATAAGTTGTATTTACACTATACTGTAGTCTATTAAGTATGCAGTAGCATTATATAAAAAAAGCACATATCTTAAAGTAAAAAATACTTCATGGCTAAAAATGCTAATGATCATCTGAGCCTTCAGTGAGTCATCACCTTTTTGTTAATAGACCGCTGCTGAATGATCAGGTTAATGGTTACCGACAGCTTGCCTGGCTGTGGTAATAAGGCAACAACGAAGTTTGCTACTTTGACACTCCTTTCATTAAAGATTTCTCTGTAGCAGGCAATGCTGTTTGATAGCATTTACCTACAGCAGAAATTCTTTCAAAATTGGAGTCAATCCTCTCAAATCCTGCTATTATCATCTAAGTTTATATGACATTCTAAATCCTCTGTTGTCATTCAACATTGTTCACATCTTCACCAGTAGATTCCATCTCAAGAAACCATTTTCTTTGCTCATCCATAAGAAGCAATGTCTCGTTTGTTAAAGTTTTATCATGAGATTGCAACAATTTAATCACATCTTCAGGCTCCATTTTTTAAAGACAGAATAAGCTTTTAATATAATAAAGATGATTGAGCATTTGTCAAACTAGGGTATAAATATTACTGGAATTTCCTATGATTTTTTCAGAAAACTTGTAGATATGCAAAAATGAGAAGTAAAAATTGGATCTTAAAACTGAAATATGACCCATAAAATACAAGCACTTAAAGAAATTATATTAATAAGTTTTGAATGCACTGATCAAATGGTGAAATCACTTTATTTGGGAAACTCCCGTTTTTATGTTGTTATTTTTCCTAAGATCTTAAAATTATTTTTTAATTTTTATATTTTTATTTCCACAGGTTTTTGGGGAACAGGTGGTGTTTGGTTACATGGATAAGTTCTTTAGTGGTGATTTGTGAGATTCTGGTGCACCCATCACCTGAGCAGTATACACTGTAACCAATATGTAGTCTTTTATCCCACACCCCCCCTTCCAATCTTTCCCCGCGTTCCCAAAGTCCCTTGTATTATTCTTATGCCTTTGAACCGTCACAGCTTAGCTCCCGCCTGCGAGTGAGAACACAGGATGTTTGGTTTTCCATTCCTGAGTTACTTCACTCAGAATAATGGTCTCCAATTCCATCCAGGTTGCTGCAAATGCCATTATTTCAACCTTTTTATGGCTATTATTTCATGGTATACATGAATATATACCACAATTTCTTTATCCACTTGTTGATTGATGGGCATTTGGGCTAGTTCCTTATTTTTGCAATTGCAAATGGTGCCGCTATAAACACACATTTGAAAGTATCTTTTTCGTATAATGACTTCTTTTCCTCTGGGTAGATACCCAGTAGTGGTATTGCTGGATCAAATGGTAGTTCTACTTTTATTAACATTTATTTAAGGAATCTCCACACCGTTTTTCACAGTAGTTGTACTAGTTTATGTTCCCACCAGTGGTGTTAAATTGTTCCCTTTCTACCTCATCCATGCCAACATCTAGTATTTTTTTTTTTTTATTATGGCCATTCTTGCAGAAGTAAGGTGATATCGCATTGTGGTATTGATTTGTATTTTCCTGATCGTTAGTGACGTTGAGCATTTTTTCATATGTGTATTGCCCACTTGTATGTCTTCTTTTGAGAACTGTCTCATGTCCTTAGCCCACTTTTTGGTTGGATAGTTTTTTTCTTGCTAATTTGTTTGAGTTCCTTGTAGATTCTGGATATTAGTCCTTTGTCAGATGTATAGACTGTGAAGATTTTTTCCCACTCTGTGGGTTATCAGTTTACTCTGCCGATTGCTTCTTTTGCTGTGCATAAGCTTTTTAGTTTAATTAAGTCCCATCTATTTATCTTTGTTTTTGTTTCAGTTGCTTTTGGGTTCTTGGTCATGAGGTCCTTCCCTAAGCCAATGTCTAGAAAGGTTATTCCAATATTATCTTCTACAACTTTTATGGTTTCAGGTCTCAGATTTAAGTCCTTGATACATCTTGAGTTGATTTTTGTATAAGGTGAGAGATGGCTCCATTTCATTCTTCTATTGCATGTATCTTGCCAATTATCCCAGCACCTTTGTTGAATAAGGTGTCCTTTCCCCACTTTACCTTTTTGTTTGCTTTATTGAAGATCAGTTGGCTGTAAGTATTTGGCTTTATTTCTGGGTTCTCTATTCTGTTCCATTGGTCCATGTGCCTATTTTTATGCCAGAACCAAGCTGTTTTGGTGACTATGGCCTTATAGTGTAGTTTGAAGTCAAGTAATGTGAAGCTTCCAGATTTGTTCTTTTTACTTAGTCTTGTTTGGCTATGAAGGCCTTTTGGGGAGGGTCCATATGAATTTCTAATTCTAGCTATTTTGCTATTTCCGACACATCTGCAGTGACTTCCTCTTCTGAAGTCTTGAACCTCTCAAAGTCATGCACCAGGGTTGGAATCAACTTCTCACAAATTCCTGTTAATATTTTTACTTCCTCCCATGACACAAATGTTCATAATGGCATCTGGAATTGTAAAACCTTTCCAAAAGGTGTTCAATGGACTTTGCCCAGATCCATTAGAGGAATCACTATCCATGGCAGTGATAAAATGCATCAAACAGCCAAATTGTGAATGAAAAGGGTAAGTTGTGTGTTCACTGGAGTAGCATTTTTAATTTCCTTCAATACTTATGAAATATATTTCTTAAACAAGAAGACTTGACAGTTGAAGTTATTCCTTGATTGATAGATCACAGAATGAATAAATATGGGTAAATGCTATCAAATGGTGAAATCACTTCAAAACCACAATGCGATACCACCTTACTCCTGCAAGAATGGCCATAATAAAAAAAAAAATAGATATTGGCATGGATGAGGTAGAAAGGGAACAATTTTACACTGCTGGTGGGAATGTAAACTAGTACAACCACTATGGAAAACAGTGTGGAGATTCCCTAAAGAACTATTAATAAAAGTAGAACTACCATTTGATTCAGCAATCCCACTACTGGGTATCTACCCAAAGTCATTACATGAAAAAGATACTTTCACATGCATGTTTATAGCAGCACAATTTGCAATTGCAAAAATATGGAACCAGCCCAAATGCCCATCAATCAACGAGTGGATAAAGAAATTATGGTGTATATATATTATATATATATATATATATACACACACACACACACACACACCATGGAATACTACTCAGCCATATAAAGGAATGAAATAATGGCATTCACAGCAACCCAGATGGAACTGGAGACCATTATTCTAAGTGAAGTAACTCAGGAATGGAAAACCAAATATGTGTTCTCACTCATAAGTAGGAGCTAAGCTGTGAGGGTTATCTTCTATAATTTTTATGGTTTCAGGTCTTAAAGTCTTTGATCCATCTTGAGTTGATTTTTCCATAAGGTGAGAGATGGGGATACAGTTTCACTAGCTGTCATGAAAACAACATTAATCTCCTTGTACGTCTCCATCAGCACTCTTGGGTGGCTAAATGCAATGTCAATGAGCCCTAATATTTTGAAAAGAATCTTTTTTTCCCGAACAGTAGGTCTCAACAGGTGGCTTTAAATTTTCTGTAAACCCTGCTATAAACAGATGTGCTATCACCCACGCTTTGTTATGCCATTTACAGAGCACAGGTAGAGGAGATTTAGTGTAATTCTTAAGGGCTCAAGGATTTTCAGGATGGTAAATGGGTGCTGGTTTCCACTTAAAGTCACCAGTTGTATTAGCTCCTAACAAGAGAGTCAGCCTGTCCTTTGAACCTTTGGATCTAGTCACTGACTTCTCTAGCTATGAAAGTTCTAGATGGCATTTTCTTCCAACAGAAGGCTGTTTCTCATCTCCACTGAAAATCTGTTGTTTAGTGTAGGCATCTTCTTCAATGATCTTAGCTAGATCTTCTGCATAACCTGCTGCAGCTTCTAAATCAGCACTTGCTGCTTTACCTGGTACTTTCATGTTATGAAGACTACTTCCTTCCTGAAACCTCATGAACCAACCTCTGCTAGCTTCAAACTTTTTTCTGTGCCTTCCTCACCCTTCTCAGTCTTCATATAATTGAGAAAAGATAGGGCATTGTTCTAGATTAAGTTTTGGTTTAATGTTGTGGCTGGTTTTATCTTTTATCCAGACCAGCAAAACTTTCTCCGTATCAGCCATAAGGCTGTTTCACTCTAAGTTGTGTGTTCACTGGAGTATCACTTTTGATTTCCTTCAAAAACTTTTCCTTTTCATTCATAACTTGGGTATTTAATACCAAGAGGCTTAGCTTTTGGCCTATCTAGGCTTTCAACATGCCTTCCTCACTAAGCTTAATCATGTCTAGCTTTTGATTTAAAGCAAGAGACGTGTAGCTCTTCCTTTTCACCTGAATACTTCAAGGTTATTATAGGGTTAGCAACTGGCCTAATTTCCATATTGTTTTGTCTCAAGGAACAGGGAGAACAGAGGAGAGAAAGACAGGCAAACAGCTGATCAGTGGAGTAGTCGGAACACACAGCATTTACTAAGTTTGCCATCTTGTATGGCTAGTTTGTGGCATCCCAAAACAATTACAACAGTAATATCAAAGATTGTTCATCACTGCAAAGCTTCAGAGTTAAGAAAAAAGAGATCACTGATCACAAATCATGATAGTGTAATAATGAAAAAGTTTGAGATATTGTGAAAATTACCAAAATGTGACAAAGAAACACAAAGTGAGCATGTGTTGTTGGGAAAACAGTACTGACAGACCTGCTAGATGCAGGGCTGCCTTAAACCTTCAATGTGTGAAAAATGTAATATCTGTGAAGCATAATACACTGGAGCACAATCAAACAAGGTATGTCTCTGTGAGTGTGTTGTGTGGGGGAGAGGGGGGTTATTATGAGGAATTGGCTCACTAGATCAGAGAGGCTGAGAAGTCCCATGATTTTCCATCTACAAGCAGGAGTCCCAGGAAAGCTTGGGTATAATCAGTCCAAGTCTGAGGGTCTAAGAACCAGTGGACCTCATTATGCAAATCCCTGTCCAAGGGCAGAAGATGAGATGAGACCTGTCAACTCAGACAGTAAGGCAGGAAAAAAGGGTGAATTCCTCCTTCTTTCATTTTTTGTTCTATTCAGGCTCTCAACTGACTAGACGGTATCTACTCACACTGGGGAGGGCAATCTACTTTACCTAGTCCAACTACTCAAATGCTAATCTCAGCTAGAAAGACCCCATAGACACACTCAGAAAAAAATGTTTAATCTAGGTACCCACAGCCCACTCAAATTTACACATAAAAGTAACCAGAGTTAATTATTAATCCAATTTCTTTAACAGACATAGGCTTGTTTAAATTATTTCGTCTCGTATGAGTTCTGGCAAATTGTGTCTTTTAAGGAATTGGTCCATTTCGCCTAAGTTAACAAATTTATCAACATAGAGTTGTTAATAGTATTCTCTTATCAGAATCAAAATTTGAATATAAGAAGTCCAGTCCCGCATGTATGCTCTTAACCATCACACTCTCCATTCCTTGTAGCCTAGCTTATTTTCTCCAATCATCATTTATTTCACAAGCAACATATTTTTTTTTTTTTTTTTTTTTTGAGACGGAGTCTTGCTCTAGCCCGGGCTGGAGTGCAGTGGCCGGATCTCAGCTCACGGCAAGCTCTGCCTCCCGGGTTTACACCATTCTCCTGCCTCAGCCTCCAGAGTAGCTGGGACTACAGGCGCTCGCCACCTCGCCCGGCTAGTTTTTTGTATTTTTTAGTAGAGACGGGGTTTCACCGTGTTAGCCAGGATGGTCTCGATCTCCTGACCTCGTGATCCGCCCGTCTCGGCCTCCCAAAGTGCTGGGATTACAGGAGCAACATATTTTAAACATAATTTTTTCAATGCAGTTACTAGTCCCCACTTTACCTCTGTTTTGAGGTAAAGTAGAAAGTAATTCCTACTTTGAAAGAGCAGTCAATTGCCAGCAGAGTCTTAAGCAGAAAGTGCTCTGTCTATAGGCTAAATATAGGAACACGTGGTTTTGTTACCAACTTGACCAAGGGTAAAGTAACTAGCATTCTTTTCTTTGCCTCCAAAAAGGACATCAACCCACAAACTTCTATCTTTCTTACTTTCTCTGGGCTAAGCTTATTACATATTTCCAATTTGACTAGGAAGACATTAGCAAAATAAGCTAGTTTTACAATAGCTGAAAAGCCCTCCTACTAAAATCAAAGGTGTTAAAATATAAAAGTCGAAGTTCAGAAGGAAAAGAAGTCTTAAACTTAACACTGCTTATTCTAGAACCACTTAAAAATCACCTTCTTTTCTTCTATTTCTCAGAATTACATATACTGCCCCAAATTTCTGTATAGTATTTCAGAGGAGGTAGGAAAAAATTCAAAGTCAACTAAAAGAAAGGTTAAATAAATTTCACAATTAGCTTTGCCAATGATGAACACCATGACTGTCCTTCCATAAAAAAAGAATTACATGAAAGTCACACACCGGGGCCTATCATGGGGAGGGGAGAGGGGGGAGGGATTGCATTGGGAGTTATACCTGATGTAAATGACGAGTTGATGGGTGCTAACGAGTTGATGGGTGCAGCATACCAACATGGCACAAGTATACATATGTAACAAACCTGCACGTTATGCACATGTACTCTAGAACTTAAAGTATAATAAAAATAAAAAAAAAAAAAAGAAAGTTGACAAATGTTGGCAATAAACTGGAATCCAGAAACTATTGTTATTACCATTACTCTGACCACCATTTATGCTTTAAAGTGAAAAGGAGGGGGAACACAGACATATTTTGTAACTAAATTTGTTAATTTTTCCCTTTCCTTATCACATTGTATTCAGAGATGCTTATATGAGGACTATGACCAGGAATCTTATAGCCATGCATTTCATTAGTCTCCAACTTTCCCTAGTCAGTGGAAAAAAAAAAAAAAACAAGAAAATGTTATAAGCAGCAAGATAAAAAAAATTATTACAAAGGATGCATGCACATTCACTATAACTTCAAGAAATATAAACATTTTATAGTTATGTTTGTTTCCGCCACTGGAATGAATTCAAAAATGAAGAAAGACAGATTTACTTGCAGTGAGTAAAAACTGATATAATGACAAGGTCAGTCTGTGACATTAAGGATTAATAAGTGTGTTTTACAATAGATATTCTTCAACACTTAATTATCACCAAAGGCATTATTATAATAATATGATGAAACAGAAGTATAGACAAATAGAGAATAGTTATTTATTAAGGGCGAGTTTTGCCCATAGCATTGAGTTAGGAATTGTGGAGAACACAAAAGCAGCAAATGAGATTCTCAACATTAACAGAAGTCATCATTTCATTTCATAAATTTCAAGCGCAGACTCCCCCTATTTCCTTCTGGCAGAAATTCTACTTTTGCTGAATTCTATGGACTGGAGAGACACCTACAAAACACGTGTAGGGCAGAGAAGGCTGTTTTGCTCATAAAACTGGACACATGATATTAGATGTTAAAGCTGCACTTTAGAGGTAGGTGCTGTACGGATTAGTTACGGAGTACAAATAGAAAACCCATTCTGCAATGTGTGGAGAGTTTTCTTTAGACAGAGAATCCGTTATGATGCTCCCTGCCACGAATTGTGGGCCACAACTCTCTGCTTAGAGAAGATACAAGCCTCTAAGTAAGATTTCTGATTGAGATTACATATGCTACTGGATGTCAGAAAAGGAAGAGATAGACATGGCTTGCCTCAAAAGGGAAAGATTGTGGACAGTTTGAGTAGTGAGAGATGGAAAAACAGGGAGAATAATTAAACAGCAAGGAAGTGGTACCATACTCTAGACTAAGGAAACTGCAATAAATGCGTTACAGAGAGATATGTCAAGAGTTATTCATGATGGAATAATAGGTAAGTAATAATATTCATGGATAACGTGACCCCACCAAAGGACTACCAAAGCCATTCTTAGCCAGTTGTGACTGTTGAATTCACAAAAGGAGAGCAACTACTATGAATAGTAAGTGGCTTTCCCCAAAGAAAACAGACAATAGGTATCCTAAACTTTTAGGGGAGCATGGCCTGAGGAAGTCTTGATTAGAGAGAATAGCTGTGTACGTGTACACATGTGTGTTTAATTACTGCTGCTGCTGTTATTAGTAAGAAATAACAAGTGTGGGATGGGCGCAGTGGCCCACGCCTGTAATCCCAGTGCTTTGGGAGGCTGAAGTGGGCGGATCACAAGGTCAGGAGATCAAGACCATCCTGACTAACACAGTGAAACCCCTCCTCTACTAAAAAATACAAAAAATTAGCCAGGCATGGTGGTGAGTGCCTGTAGCCCCAGCTACTTGGGAGGCTGAGGCAGGAGAATGATGTGAACCCAGGAGACACAGCTTGCAGTGAGCCGAGATCACACCACTGCACTCCAGCCTGGGTGACAGAGCAAGACTCCATCTCAAAAAAAAAAGAAAGAAGTAACAAATCTGTCGAACAAAAAGGTTATACACCCAGGTAATAATGTGGCTCAGTCCTTAAAATTAAGGCTCTCAAACGACCACTGAAATTAAAACTGTTTAATATCTAGAACTTTGAAAATGGTCCTATTATCTAGCCCAGTAATTCCATTTCAAGGAAAATATACCAAGAAAATAATCAAATATGCCAAGATTTATAAAGAAATGTGTGTAGTACAGCATTACTTAAGATGGTAAAATTTTAAAAATAACCTAGATGTCCAGCAACAGAGAAACTGTTCATCAAAAAACTATTATATGGCTACTTTTCTAACTGCTTTTGAAAACGACTTAGGGAAAAGGAAAACTGATCATGTTATAATATTAGATAATGAAAATGCATGATATAAAATTCTGTAAAATGTATTTTATCATATACATATGTATAACATGTATCCTATACAGGTATTAATAATGTATCTAATAAATAATTATGTATCTAATAAATAAATAATTAATAATGTATCTAATAAATAAATAATTAATAATGTATTAATAATATATCTAATAAAAATTACTTTTTGCCAGCTGATTTTTTTTAATAGTATGTGTTTCTCCTAGCTACAACACATGCAATTTATTTCAGACAATTTAAGGGGAAAAAATAAATAAATAAAAATAACTTATAATATCACTACTCAGAGATGAAGACTGTTGGTGCAGATATACACCTAATCTTTTCTCACGCATTTATTATATTACTTTTATAATCACATAGTAAGGCTACAAATCTATTTTTTGGCAGGGGTTAATTTTTGTGGTGACATATTACAAATTTACTTTTGAAACATTCAACTGTATAAAGAAAACGCAGCTTCTTTCATTTATACAGTTGATTTAATCATCCTTAGGAACCCCATCCTAGTGGCTAATAGGAAAACAGACTTGCTAATCAGCAATATTTCAAGCTTTTCCAGCTTAGACAATCCTTTGGTTTAAACATTCATTTATTTGAAATCTGACCTGCCAAAACAGCTGGTTTAAATGATCCCCTTTGGATGACTCAGGGACTTCCAGACAGTCTCTTAGAGCTGCACTCCCACCCAGGAAGATTAAAAGACAATCTGTAAAGAGGCTCACAAGAGCCTTCTGGTGAGGGGGAGGGCTTTGGTCCAGCTGATGTCCCTAGGCATCATTGCTGTTGTCAGCTACAAAGTGACCCTCTTCCTGGGGCCAGTTCCTGCTGAGATGTGGCTGGTCCTAGGCTTTTCTGAAGAAACTTGCTGGCACCTGCACTGTGGTCGTAGACTGTGGACTCCGCTCACAAAGTCCCGGCATAGAGCCTGCTCTGCTCCAAAACTAGGCTTCTGCAAGTTCACAGGCTCTTTCATACATCCCCACCATACTCATTTTCTTAAAATTCAGGGCACTGTATAACACACAAAGGGGTAATTTTCCTGTATAAAAATTATACCTCAAAAAAGCTAGTTTTTACAGTGGCAAAGGAAAATTTGTTTAAAATGTTCACATTAACAAAAAGAAAAGTCTCAAAATAAATGAATTAACCACACAATGAATAAGTTAACCACTTATTCATTACTATAAAATAAGTTATTTTGAGAAAAGCCTCAAATTAAATGAATAACCACACAATGAAATTGCACAGAAAAATAAACTCTAAAAACATAGGAGAAAAGGAATTTTTTAAAAATGATCCTACAATTCTTGGCCTAAGGTGAGTGTGTAAATGGCAGGATCCAGTGGCGAGATCCAGTGGATATTAAGGGTATGGGAGTGAGTTCAGACAACAATGGGGTGTACTATTTGCAATCAATTAAAAAATAATAGTATAGCTCACTAAAAGTCAGTTTGCTTCTTGTTGTCACTACAAAATAGCAATTGTAAACAACGTCATTAATAAATTACTCCCTGTTAAAATGTATTGGTCTATGTACCCAATAATTGCCATGGTTACCGTTAAGTTTTAGTAATAGCTACATAATAATATGTATAAATGTTGAACTGACACATTCTCATTTCTTATACTTTAATAAATGTGGTATGCCCCATGAAAGTTATTTCAGAAGGAACACTAATTATATGGGATTTACAGATGATAGGTAATTATACGGCCTGGACTCTGATACATGTTTGTTGGAAAGAACTGGAGCTCATTTCAGGTGCAGTTTCTGTCTCTGACCCGTATACGTCTCCAGCTACATATTCCTGTGCTTAAGATTAGATTCTAAACAAACAATGAAAGAAAGAAACACAATTTGAGATATTTCCATTTTGTTCTTCTACCTGCAAATTATTTTCTGAAATCTGCAGAGTTCACTCTTTTGGAAGTTTCTTCACAAGTTCTCCCCTTCCTTTTGTCAATTATTATATTATTATAATTACATGACTATAATTCATAAACTTTCTTTTTTGTACTGTAATACTCTGTTGCTGATATGATTATACGCAAATAGATTTCAATAAAAAATATTTTCTGGCCATTATTTGTTTCATTTCATTATTAGTAGTGAAAATACTTTTGTCATATAGGAAAGGTGAGTCTTAAAAAATAATCTACTCTGGTTGTCAAGCACTCTGGAGAGGTCACTGGTGGGACCATTTACTAAAATGGAAAATACAGGTGGAGGAAGTATTTGGAGGAAAATGACTTTCAGTTCCATTTCAGACACTGAGTTTGAAGGTTCTGAGGGACAGACAGGTGAAAACGACCAGTATGTAGACATAAATAAAGGTAAAGAGCAAGATCTGGAAATCACAAAAAACTGGGCCATCAAGGTAGTGAAACTAAACAAGAGATCATCCAAGTAAAAGATAAAAATAAAAGCTAGAATTCTGTGGGCATACCCACGAATGAGTGGTAGGCAGAGGAAGGGGAAAGAGAATAAGAAGGAATAACTGGAAGGGCGAGACAAGCACCTAGACAAGGGAGAAATAGGGAGGAAAATGGTAATCACAGGTATAAGAAGCTATAAAAATCAATTTGTAGGTGTAAGTCAGTTTATCATGAAGCTTGCAAGCCAATAACACTAGATTTGGCTACCAGGAGGTCTCTGGTAGTCTTTACAAAAGCAGTTGCCAAAGAGTAGTACACCTGGTCACTTTGCTGACACAGATGATTGGACAATTAGAAGCCTACATTGCTTACTCTAGGTGAGCCACAGTGGAAATCTCTGGGCTCTGGTGAACTATAGAATGTGGTCCCTGAACCACATGCATCAGGATTATCTGTCGTATCCGCTTAAAATGCTGATTCAAGGACCCTACTTTAGATACCCAAAATAGAATCTCAGAGGTAAAAGTCAACACTATGTATTCTAAGCACCCAGGTAATTCTTATGCATGCTAAAATTTGAGGACCACTGCAGTATATGTTCTTCAAGGTCCATTCTATCTCTGATATTCTGGACTTCAATGGATTGTCTCTCTCTGAAGATAGGATGTGAAATCATGATGACTAAAATCAATGCAGAAGTCAGCAATTACATGATAAACACACAATAATCAGAAGCACTGAGGGCAGAAATAATATCTTTTATTTACATCAATTCATTTTGATCATGTGATATCTTTATTCTGATGAGGGTTGAGGTCCTATAGCCCTGGGGGATAATTATGTTCATAGATAGCTAAGAGACTCATGGAGACAGGATTCTGGGCCAGGAAAACTGTGAAACAAGAAAAAAGAAAAAGTTCTGTTTTGTAGTACTGAGATGCTGAAAAGAAGTCAGAGAACCTAAAAGCACTAGATTCCTTTTGTTAGATGTATTCAGAAATATTTAGTTATTGTCTTTCTTTTCGTTGGGAAAAGAACTATATTTCTATTTATCTATACACAGAAATAAAGAGTCAATGTTTCTAATCTATATATAGAGACAGAGAATCAATGTTTCTTTCCTTAGGGAAGCTACAATTTTAATTAATATTCTCTAATTGACATTGACTTTAATTGACTGGTGACAGTCTTATGATGGGCCCCTCTGCCAAGCTTCCTGAGTGAGAATCACAACAAGCTCCACTATGAAGAGAAGCCTTTTGTTCTCAGTGATCTCTGTCTAAGCAATGTTTTTTAGGTCTCAGAATATGAGAGCCAGAAAGATCCTTGAGAGACCATTTAGTTCAACCTTCTACACCTTACTTTCTAAAATCATTACACCTACCCATCCCCACCCCCACAGTCTAAAGGATCTGCTCACTTCACTTGAGTTCTTCCCCAGTTACGTCCTTTTGACTCACCTACAGCATCCTATACATTGGATTACCTTGGGAAAACTGGTATTCAGGTATACATTACATTGTGGGTTTGGATATTTGTTTCAAAGAGTTTTTAATAAAAGAGCAACTAAGTGAAAAAGAAATCATGAAAGTTGGGTACGTTAAATCTGTATATGTGTACTAATCATAGCATAGCGTTCCATAGACAGTTAACCAACATGCAGACAATGAGTGTAAGTCAGAGGATGGGATGAAGAATGGGCAGAGCTAGAGAGAAAAAAAAGGGTCAGGACAGAAGACTTCCCACCAGTATGTCACAGGCTAAGAAGAGGGTCTGAAAACACTAGCTGAAGGTTAAGTACACACTTTACAGCAAACACACAAATTATTTGCAGGAAAAAAGCATGGAGAGGGGAGGAGACACAGACAGAAAGAATGGAAGACATTTTACACTTTTAACTGCCTATTCGGATTTCTTAGACTCTGAGCATATGGAATATTTCACAGGTAATGAAAATTGTTTTAAATTCAAATAAGATCACTTCTAAAGTACTTAATTCAAATAAAAATCTTACCCAATTTACGAGAAGAATACTACACAAACTCATTCTAACGTTTGAAATTCCTATAGGAAATGTCTACCAAATCTATCATATAGTCTACCAAATCTATCACACAAGAGTTTAAAACAGTATTTATTTTATCTTCAGGATTCCATAGCTCATAGTTAGCCTTGAATACAACAATAGTTGATATGGTTCAGACTAGAAATATACTGTCCCTTGATTTTTTTCCTAACCAATAAACCCAATTTTCATAATTGTCTTTAAAATTTTTATAATTTCCATGTACTTTATGCAAAAGTGACTCTTGTTTCCAGAGAGGTTACGTACCTTGCCCAGAGTTGACAAGAATTCAAGGGCTAGGCCACAAGCAGATCTTAGATTCAGATTCTGAATCTTTTTTCTGGTCACAGAATCATTTAAAAATCTGATAAAACTCACAGGCTGATTATCTTCCCAGAAAAACAAACATATAAAATATACTTTAGCATATAATTTTAGAAAATATGAATAACCCCCAGATCAGGAGCCTTCAATTTAGATAAAGCATGTCTTCTCAGGGACCATACTCAAATTCTAACATGAGCTACATAAGGCACCCCAAGGAGACCCAGTGGGATGCCACTCCTTAGCTAAATGTGTGAGCTGTAAGGAGTATAAAAAATAAAGGGAGGGAAAAGTAAGAAGCAACAAAAAGAAAATTAACTATTTGATGAGCATCTAAAATGTATCAGGAATTACTAAATAAAAGAGTTCTTTTATCTGCTAATTTATGCTTTGTTGCTTCTTCTTTTGACTCAAAAACGAATCAATGTTAGTAAACACAGTCATCTTATGCCCGATAGAGGTTTAAAAAAAAAAAAAAAGTCATTAAAATTCTTGAGGAAAACTAGTCCCAAATTATCACAGATCATAAATAAATATGGTGCTGATCTTCTAAATCTAACAAATATATGTGAGTTGCACTGAAAATCCAAACATTTCCTAAATAATTTTTTAGGAGATAGCAGATACATTAAAGCTCTAGGTGCGAAGCATTAGTGTAATTTTAATTTTCTTCTTTGTACTTGTCTACCGCTTCTAAAATCCCTGCAAAATGTATATTATGTTTGGAATTAGGGAAACATTTATTAAAACATGTTTACTGCATAGTAATAAAGTGTCAT
Source organism: Trachypithecus francoisi (assembly GCF_009764315.1). Taxonomy (NCBI): domain Eukaryota; kingdom Metazoa; phylum Chordata; class Mammalia; order Primates; family Cercopithecidae; genus Trachypithecus; species Trachypithecus francoisi. Next base: position 70,035,875 of record NW_022681453.1, on the reverse strand, counting down.
TTTAGAGAGATGAAAGAAAGATGAGGAAAGGCCAACTTATTTTATATTCAGCAGTTGGGTGGATGAGTTCTGGGTATGAAGCAGTTCACAGGGTTCAGAAAAGACCAGACAAGATTAAGGAAAGGGAAGAAAAGGCCACAGAAATGAGAAAAAAAAATAGAAGAGTAAAAAGAATTGTGTGAACAAAACTACAATAGTAGTTAATCAAAGAACCTAGTGTGATGCAAATGGAATCAAAACCCAAGTCAGTGAATAAAAATACTATCTCCTTTTATATACAAAATGCATAATGAATAATACAAAACCAATACCAAGCATTACCCACTTGGTAAATTTCACCTCGCTACATACCACCAGTTTCTATGTTCAGGCTTCATCACAGTTTCATCAAGCAATCTCTGCATGCCAACTCTGCTGCATTTCCAGCATCATTCATGTGATCACGGAGGCTCTCTTCCACCTATCCTGCTCTGGCGGACTGACCCCCCACTTCATCAACTTGCACAGCAGCCAAACCAGATGATTCTCATGTTGCGTGATCACATGTCATCCAGTAAGGTGGCAATACAGTCTGCTTCCTGCCCCGTGGTCCTCTGTCTGAGGCAGGATCCTGTGAATGACCCCTGCCTGGTCTGGCCATTGAATTGAAGCATGATGCAGAAATGGCACTGCTAATGCTTCTCAAACAACACATGAGGCAGCTACAAAGGATTCAGGTCGCACAGCTACTGAACTGTGAACTGCTTAAAGGCAGGAGCTAGGACTGTCTTGCCCAGCATAACCCTGCACATAATACATGTATGATCAACAATTAATTAAACTCATCTGAAGGTTAGGGACCACACATATGTGTGCAGCACTTCCACATGTGATCTTCACAAATGCCCCTAATAAAGTAGGCATAATCTCCATTTCATAGATGAGGAAACAGCTCAGAAAGCTTATATGCTTTCAGTCTAAAATGGCACGGCTCTTCGTGGCAGAACTGCGGTGTTAAAAGGCCCCTGGCTCCATGTTGCTTCTTATCTACACGACAGCACCTTTACAAGCTTGGTTATTTGGTTTATCTTAATTATATTCTACATAAAGTAAATATCAGAAAAGTATGGTAAGTTTACCGAAAGACATCTAGCCTTTCTGATTTGCATTTCCTTCAAGCATTTAACAATGTGCTTACTACGGACTGGAATTAAAAAGGTAACTTTCATCTCCATATCATGTATCTTCAGTGACAATCATAAGGATCTCCAAGTTCAGGTTAGCACAAAGGCAGCATTAAGAGAACATATCAAAGATTATATATTTACCCAAATAAAAAGCAGCCAGATCACTTTAATAAGGGTCAGGTTGGGATTTAAATTTAAGTGACAAACCATTTGTCACTTCTTATTCTTTATATCTAGTTTATCTTTTCACAAACTGAATGTCCTACTAGCTTAGCCAAGCCAATCTTCCTCTCTCTTTGTCTAGTTTCCATTCCCAGGACATCTTTGGAATGCACAGGGCTCTGCCTGCACAGGAGGTGGTAACACAGTACCACATTTAGGAGAGACAACTGCTCCTACCACTTTCTGTAACTCTATCTAAAAGATAAGCTAAGAAAGGGAAAGGAGAGGAAAGAAAAAAAGATACACCTTCCAAAGTAAACTCAGGATTCTGAAGGAGGGCTCTAATTTAAATATATTGTTATATTCTCAAGTGAGATAAGCTATAAAAGGTTCCTAAACATATGGGGATGCTAAAGAAACTGAGTTTCAAGAATTAATGCCAAAAAACCCAAAAGACTATCTATCCATATATATATATACACACACAAACACATACATATATATATACACACATATAGAATCTTTTAAATAAATGTCCAGATATAACACTCATAACTTGAGTAAAAATGTTTATAAAAGCCACTGACCACATGACATGGTCTGCATTAAATCTTAAATCTCTAATCTTTCTTTACATCTCTATTCAGATTTAGATATAACTTTACAAAATGATGCTGTTTCAACCATATTAACTCTTCAAAATAAACTATTTCACTTTCTACAGCTATTTGCCAATCGAGAGCCCAAGACGCATCTTTTAAAAATTAAACATAAGTATTTCGAAATGAAGCTGCCTCCTTCTCCTGCCATTCTCCCCTACTGCTGTGCCATGTTGTCTAGACTTCAGGTCCTCCAACATATCTGGCTATTTTCAACTTCACTGTAACAATCTCTTCAACTCTTTTGCTCTTTAATTGCTACTGACTTGTCAGTAGGAATTTCTACTAGTCAGTAGGAATTCAGCTCAGAAATTCAGTAGGTCCCAGCTTAGAAATTACTTTCTTAACTCTTCTCATAAAGGACCCCCTCTCCTGTCCATTTGTTTGCATAGTACCCTGTGCCTTTTCCTCTCTGCACTTATTGAAAACATGTCAAGTAAATAAGCAAATGAGAAAGCAAGTGAATACATACAGTTGTATTGTTTTCCTCTCTGTAGGAGCCTCTCTATCTTATTTTTTTATTATGCATTGGCTAGCAGTGCCACTGAATGAGGTGGGCATTCCTCCAAAAGTCAGTGCATGTTCTTCCTTATTCTCACAATAAGGACACACTTGCCAATAACTTTAATGTGACACAAGGTACTTTCAGGTTCACTCCAGTAGAAAAGAGAGAGAAAATTTTTGAGATCTTAACCAAAAAGCACCTCAGATAAGGGTGACTTATACAAAGGGCACTGCAAAGCTCAAATTATTTGTCAGGTGCCATCTGAGATTTTAAAAATATCAAAATATCAGATGCACATATTTTTAATATGTGAAAAACAATACACGCTGTACAGGTCATCCCTAAAGAGAGGCATATGGCCTACTTCTGCAAAATGGGTTTTATATTCTTCTCTGAATCTGGGGGAAACCAATGCACAACTAGGGGAAGGTGCTGAAGGGGAAGAGAATGACATTCCTGTGTGCCTGAAGCCTCTCAGGTTTCCGTTCCTTCCTTCCCAGGTCTCTTGCCTGCTTTGGGTCCCCAGGGAATTATACATAATAGCCAGAGGAATAACATGAGAAAAGAAGATCAAGTGTCTTTAAAACCCAACGGGGAAGGACTCTTCTGTGAAAAGGTCCTTAATGCTGAATAAAAAAATAAAGTACAGGACAGAGAAAGTCAAGTCCAGAACGGGGAAGGAAACTTATCCAAGCACATAAATGAAACACTAAGCTAGAATTTAGGACAAAGCATTCTTCTAAGGCTACATCAAAAAGGGGATCCTAATTAACAACAGATAACTTAGCAATTAAAAAATATTACACAAGACAGAGCAATAACTCTCTCTCTTCAATAACTTTGAGCAAGTGTTCACTAAAGACGTTAAATCTGTAATACCCATATTCCAGAGGCCCCTTTATAAAAGTATCCCATTGCATTAAAAACACTCAGAGTACTCATTTAGCTACCTATTCTTAAGTGACATTTGAAAAATTAACACCATCAAGCTTTCTAAAAATAGAGCAAGTCAGCTTTGTTGTACTTGTCAGAGACAGGAACAGTGCATCCACCCACTGCTTGCTTCCTTAATTTAACTGCTAGTGTGGTAGAGACATAGAAATACATAAAGAATAAAACAGATAAAGATAAAATTCATCTCATACACATAATGTAAATAGAAATGGCTTCCGCCCCATTAATTAACGAGTAACTTTTCAGTATCTGCTCTATGCCCACCATACGCTAGCACTCAAGAGAACACAAGAAAAAACAGGGTATGGCCCATGTTCCTAAGAAGCTTATCATCAAGTTGGAGGGAAAATAACTAACAGCCATAGAACAAAAATCAAGAAACAAAAAGCACTATGTAAGTGCTAAGTGGTAAATATTTAAAAAATAATAATAATAATCCAACACTGTAGTGACTATGAAAATAAAGAAAGGTCATTAAATGACAGCTGTCAGGGCTGAACCATGAAAACTGGTAAAGATGTAGACTGGCAAAAAAGGAGGAAGAAGACAGCTCATGTCTGAATGTAATGTAATGGGAATGTAAGTGGGAAAAGTATACACAAAGAAAGAGCAGTTAGGCAGGAAGCTGAGAAGTCTCCTGGTAGACATGAGGCTATGAGGGGACTGGGCTGCGTAAAGGAGAGGTTCAGGCTGGAAAACAGCAGGAACAATGAAGCGGACACAGACTATGAAGAATCAACATGTCCAGGCCGTGTATTGCCAACAGCCATGGTAGCTTCCCCCATGAAAGCAGCAAGATTAGAGAGGCTTCACTGCAAAGGAACTAGTGCAGCAGGTATCAGGGCAAAGCACAAACAGGTGTGCAAGTAATTGGGAGTTTATTTCTGTACAACTGAACTTAATCTCTGTTTTGAAACTCCTATTCTGCTGAATGGTGAAAACTAAATTTCAGCCAAGTCAGGGTAATCTCAATTTCTGGTTTCCCCTTCCTCATGGGCTGCATCTAAATTCCAAAAGATTACAAAATGCTAGATTTGTGTGGTAGAGGAATGGAAGGATGGTAGAGGTCATTAGCATTTATCCACAAACATCTGTAGCTCTCCTACAGGTAGGTCTACCCAGATCCTTAGCTCCTTCCCTCATCCTCATCTCTGCCACAAGCCTTCCGCAAGTCTGACTTTCTGTTGGCTACATCCATGTCCCTCTGGGCATACAGGTATCTCCTCATCGCCCCTAAGTTATCCTTGCCATGGGAAATTTGCAAAGTTGCCACAGGTCGCTCTAACTTAGACAGCCATCTCTACTATTCTCCAGCCATGCTGGGCACAGGGGATCTGAATGCCACCACCCCTACCTCTACTTTTCTGAGGACAGACATAACTGATTCTAATTCTTCCAAAACAGTTACCTTTATGCCTAGAATTTGACTTGTAAAATTCAAAAGTCAAGAATTCAACTCTTTTGCAGTATGAGATACGCTACATTTATCTTTTCCTGAAAAAAAAAAAAGTCTGATTTCCAAACAAAAGGGAAGGGCAAGTATAATAGGAAATAATAATAGGGAGAGACACTGATTAAAACTCCAATTGTTACTGCATCAAAATAACTAGACATAAAGAGGATCTGAACTAGGGGATCTTTGAAAATGAAATAAATATGTATAGAGGTGCTAAATGGAAAAACTGGCAGGAATCTTCCATGGGAGTGAAGGATACTACATAAGCAAGAAAATAAAACAAATTCATGGTTTCCTGCCTTTAAGATTATCAGAATTCTGGCAATATCAAAACAGAAGCCAGTTTGAAGTGGAAAGGTTTTGAATTTGGTTTTGAATTATATTCACATACTTTTTTCATTTCAAGTTATGATTTAAAATAGCAGCAAAAAGTATATGTTCTAGGAGTTGGTACTATTGCATTCTCAGTAATACACATTACTGTGGTTTTCAAATACTATTAGCTTTCAAACAGCTACACAGTTTTACAAAAAAAAAAAATACACACACAACTAATTTTAAAAGTTTTTAAAATCTTAAAGCATTAAAATCTGCTTTTCCGTTCCCACTTCTCTATTAAATAGTCTTTTCCTTTGTAGAAATAGGTACATAAGTTACCTATTATTTGAAGAAAAAAAAAATGTTTAGCTAAAAAGAAGACCGAAAATAGTGTTTGGTGTCACAGCAGTATTGGCAGCTGATGCAGAACAGGCAACAATAAAGCTGGCAATAATGAGGTGCCAGCCCCAGCTTCACATGCCCTGCCAAAGCCCAGGGGTGAATCCTGCTGAGCTCTGGAACTCAACAGATGTGCCTCATGCTCCCTTATGAACTAACACTCTGCCCAGATGATAACCTGAAGAAATAAAAGAGGCAATTATACTATTAAAGAGCAAAAAGCACTGGAATGACTGAAGCATACAATGGGCATTTATGGCACACTGTATTTACGGGGCAGAAAGCAGAGAGACATTTTTACAATCTACATTATTAGGTCAGCTTCCATCAGATTAGCAAACTTCAGGGAGTGACAATCTAGTAACAGAAAATAAATACCGAAGGGGAAAACATTTTAGGTTTATGTGTAAACATGAAAAAGAGAACACCAAAATTCAGGATTATGCCAAAATAAGAAAACATACCTTAAAATTAACATCAATGTGGTTTGATTTTAATTTTAAGGTAGTACGTTTTCTTATTTCAATAACATTAATTATCCCGAAAAGAAGTGACTGGAAGAAAAAGGGAAGATAAACAATAAAAGTATAGTTGGGCCAGGCGCAGTGGCTCACGCCTATAATCCCAGAACTTTGGGAGGCTGAGGTGGGCGCATCACGAGGTCAGGAGTTCAAGACCAGCCTGGCCAAGATGGTGAAACTACGTCTCTACTAAAATTACAAAAAAATTAGTCAGGAGTGGTGGTGGGCGCCTGTAATCCCCACTAGTCAGGAGGCTGAGGCAGAGAATTGTGTGAACCCCGGAGGCAGAGGTTGCAGTGAGCTGAGATTGCGCCACTGCACGCCAGCCTGTACAACAGAGTAAGACTCCGTCTCAAAAAAAATAAGACAGTATAGTTGCTGGATAGAAGAAACTTCTGATCCAGTGCCTTCTCAAGCCTTGACTGATACCTGAAAATTTTAGTTTATAATTAAGAATAAAGAACGGCATGTTTAAGATAACATATTCCCAACATCATATTTAAATCTATTCAATACAAAGATATTCAACCAAACCACCTAAAATTCAAATTATTATTGCTTTACATTGAAGACAAATATTAGAACAAATGCATTTCTATCTTAAACGAGCAACTCCCAAGTTCCTAAGGTCGGAAAGGAAGAACTCAAGCTTCTCCTTTGTTTGGGGGGTTGCTCTCATTACACTTTCATCTGGACTTGAGATTTGGGGGTTTATTCCTGTCCTTCTCTCCAATTCCCAAATGGCAAGAACTAAATGGCCAATTATTCCTGTAGGATCCAGACAAACACAAGGATTTCAATGCCTGTTTCCTTTTAGTTCTGTAATCTAAAAAGGAAATGGAAAATACTAACCTGTAATTAATCTCGTTCATGTATCTTCAACTCATGCTCTTACCACTTTTTCTATTTTCCAATGTACTTATGACTTCCTAACACACTTATTAGCAGCATTATACTTATGCTTCATGTCTGTTATCTTCTCTCCTGGCTAAACTGTAGGTTCCTCAGGGGCAAAGATCTCCTATTTTTTCAGTATTATCAGAGAATACTGCTCAATAGTTGCTGAATGGATAATTTTGCATAGTCTATGTAAATTCTGACATCTTATTAATTTGCCATTTAGAAACAATAAAATTCATGTGCCTGACACATAACACATGGGTACAGGGCTGGACAGATAGATCTTCGTTATTCAGGGCAGACACCATTACTAAATTTGTAGAAGCTATAGCTTAATGCTTGGGAAGTATAATTCAAGGATAAGTGAAACATTTTCAGATATGTAGCCCAGGGTTTCACTGGCATAAACAACAAAGCAATTAAAGAGTTAAGTAGCCCCTGAAGAACTAAAATATAGACATTTTCAATAAAGAATTAACATCTCCCAGTAACACTGGGATAAAGCATAGGCCACACCATAAACGAATAGAGTTGGAGTCAGTGACCTTCAGATAATGCCAGAACCTGGGTAAATTCTAGACAAAGATGTGCGCACTGAGAAGGACATCAAAACCCTGCTCTATGTGGCTCTTTCCACCGGCAATATGGATATCAATTTCCTCTATTATTAATATCTCCTTTTATGTCTGTTCTAACTGCTTACTTGCAGTTTCTCATTCCCACTGTTTTGTTCTCTCTGCTGCTCTCTCACCCAGGATCTCTCATCCAGGGATATGCCCCACCCAGCAGGGAGCAGAGCTTGTCATATGTATACAAAAGCCAGGCCTCTCTTGCCCACCAGCACATGCCAAGCTCAGCAGCGGCTTGGCACACATAAATGAGTCCTGATCAGAACAGAATGGAGCATGGACATCCCCTAGAATTAACTGTTCTATGTATAAGGCACTGGGCATACACCCAGAAGCTGAATCTATTCAATGCATCTAGAATAAGTCCCCTCAAAACCAGGGAAAATCATTTTCTCTGTCAAGTGCCTGGGCTGCATAGAATTTGGTGACACCAGGGCTTTGACAGGAAATTAAACAAAGGAGTGAAATAAAAACCGAACTCATTTCTCTAACCTGACTTGTCTGGGTTCCCAAAGGCCTGGTGCCACAGCAACTTGAAATACAAAGTGAGGTAAGCCATCCTGATCTCTCCTAAAGACCTACGCTTCAAGCACTAGCATCAACTTTTCAGCATTGCTATGCTATCAACAACTATGCTAAGCACTGTAAGGTCTCTTAAGTAAAAATATAACAGAAAATAAATGTAGAACACAATTAAGATGGTGAGGTACTGAATTGGACCTTAAAGGATTTAAGACTTAGAGAACAAAGGAAGTCTCCAAACAAGAGCAATCACATGTGCAAAGAAGCAATGGCAGAGATGAACACGACACATTTTAAACACAGGCTAGTGGAAAATAGGGTTCATCAGAAAACCAAACACCGCATGTTCTCACTTATAAGTAAGAGCTGAACAATGAGAACACATGCACACAGGGAGGGGAACAACACATACTAGGGCTTGTTGGAGGAGCCAGAGGAGGGAGAGCGTCAGGATAAATAGCTATTGCATGCAGGGCTTAATGCCTAGATGATGGGTTGATAAGTGCAGCAAACCACCATGTCACACGTTTACCTATATAACAAATCTGCACGTCCTGCACATGTATCCCTGAACTTTAAATTTAGTTAAAAGAAAAAAAAAGAAAATAGGGTTCATACAGAAGAGCTATAGGAGATAAAGTGGGTTGGTCTCTCTTCAGGTGACCTTGAACGTCAAGATAAGATGCATGGTATTGTAGGCAATGTGAGCCTTTACTAAAAGTATTTGAATAAAAAAGAGGCAGGGATAGAGCAGTATTTCATAAAAATGTATTTGGTGACCACAAGTAGGTTGAATTGAGGTAGATAATAGTCTTTACCTGAGAAAGATCCATTGGAAGAATAGGCAATAGTTCAGTATTAGCACTGAGAATCATCACTAATGTGTTCGCAATTGGAAATAAAGGGTGCAGAGAGGGAGATTAGGAAGAACAGTCAGATGTCACAAGAAGCCTCTTCCAGGATTTGGAATGGCATGCTAATCTTACGAGAGGGTCGAGTGGCACTGCAATCTACCCTAAGAATCCTACAGTGGTTTAGCACATTTGTGGTTGCAGTACCTAATCTCCTGGAGCCTCTTCAGTACAAACCACATTCCATGACTGGCTTCCCAAAAGAGAGTTTTCTATATCCCTGATTTTGCCTTCTCCTTTAAATTTTCCTTCCTCCTTTTCTCCAAACTTCTTAGCGTTGAAAATCTGGAGTGAGGTTTCCACCATATCACCATATCACGAAACCCATCTTCTTTCATTCTACGATCTTTCTTATCATTTTCTCTATCACTATCACTTTCTTCTTTATCATGAGTTAATCTCATTAAAAATATATTTGTCAAAACACCTAGTTACCATGGTGATAAGAAAGCAATGTAACAGATAACAAAAAAATTGCCCTTCTCCATTTCCTAGCTTAGACATATCTCAGTTTCTATCAATTTACCTAAAAGATTAGGCCATTAATCTCCAGTCTCTCAAAACAAGCCTAGAAATAGCTCAACCCTCCTTCCATGACCAATATACAGTGCAAGCCTCACCCTAATTGCTCTAATTACATGAAGAACATAATGAGATACAGCAGCAGATGGCTACAGATTACATTCTGGGGAAGAAATTCTCCTCTATCTCTCTTATTGAAGAGATTTTTGCCTTGAACAACAAAAAAAATCATTTTGTTCACAAAGCCACATATATGTTTTTTAAAATGTTATCCCACCACTTTCCTATTTCCTTCAATAATATATTTCCTTAAAAAAATTTATTCATTTCATATAGATTTTACCATATGTGACAAATAAATTTGCAGCCCTGTTGGATTTAAAAAAAAAAAAAAAAAAACACACAAAGATGTGCTCATAGAAAGTTGTTAGGAGTTTATATATTGAATCACATACTTCCACAAACCTGAACTATAATCTCAAAGACATGCTCTATCAAATAACGAATAGGGTCTTTAATTTGAGCCTAACAAAAGGTCTCTAAACAAAACATTGTTAGCCCCAGCTTTGCACAAAAGATGAAGTGTCAACTTATGTGTTTACTGCAGCACTATTCACAACAGCGAAGATACGGAATCAACCTAGGTGGCCATCAACAGTGGATTGGATAAAGAAAATGTGGTACACATACACCATGGAATGCTACGCAGCCACAAAAAAAAATGAAATCATGTCCTTTGCAGCAACATAGATGCAGCTGGAGGCCATCATCCTAAGTGAATTAATGCAAGAACATAAAACCAAATATTGCATGTTCTTATTTATAAGTGGGAGCTAAACATTGGGTACATATGGACAAAAAGATGAGAACAACAGACACTGGGGACTACTGGGGGGCAGGGGGAGGAAATAAAGGGCTGAAAAACTACCTATTGGACACTATGCTCACTACTTGGGTGACAGGATCATTTGTACCCCAAACCTCAGTGTCACAGGATATATCCATTTAACAAAGCTGCACACGTACCCTCTGAATCCAAAATAAAAGTTGAAATTAATAAAAATGTTTAAAAAAGAGAGAACATGAAACTGATACATGAAATAGAAGAGACAGCCTTAACTAAATTCAAGTTATGTGTTCCCAACCAGCCCTAAAGGCAGTTTAAGCTGTATGCATTTCATAGTTTGGTTATATGCCCCAGTAAATTCCTCTTTTTAACCTTAAAAAAGAAAAATAAGAGGGAGTGTCAAACTTCCAGCCACCATTTTAATAATCATCACTTCAAAGTCAATGTCCAAAAATGAAGTCAGTTTCTTCTCCTTAAAAATTAGTTTGTTTTCCCAACTTGCTCTTTTTTGGCTAATGGTAACAGGCTCAAACCCTGAAGTTATCTTTTCTAGTTCTCATGTATTGTCTGTACTTTCAAATAGCACCTTGTATACAGGAAATCCCCAAGGCATGACCCCAAAACCACCATCATCACTGAAGGGTCCAAAGCTCTCTTCGCCTGCTTCCCAATATCTCAAAGTAGGAATCTACCACTGCTGCCGTGATCTGAGGTTACAAGGAAGTTTCCATGCTGCTACAGCAAGCATAGTAAAGGAGAACAAAACTCCTGCTACCAGGGAAACTAGAGACAGAATCAAACTTTTATTCCAGTCTGAAGATAAAGGACATTCTGAACACTGCATATCGGCAACCCTCCTTCCCCGAAGTTATAAGCCTCTTGCTTCATTCCTCATATAATTTCTATGTGGACTATATGAATGTATATCAAAGTTCCTACTACCATGGCAATCTACAGTGGACCAGGAGAGATATGAAAGGTAACAGGGGAGTCTATCCTTCCTCTGACCAACCCCCATAATGTAACATTCTAGCCACAATATCAGAAATTACTTTTCATAACCATATTTTCAAAAACAGTGATAAATTCTCTAAGAAGTGAACTTCCTGTCACCCACTTCTGTAGGAAAAAAAAGAGATACTGAATTTTATCAGTTGCTCTTAGGGGTCCTAAGCTAGGGCAAGTTCATTTATCAATGGAAATTGATATGCGAAAAAATATTTGATCCACAGCATTAGGACAGTGATCATTTATCCCACATTTCACTTTATGTTATCATAATGTCTGCTTTGAGAAAATGGCAGCAAGAAAACACATATTCCCCAAATTTTCCTTTAACGTTGCCCTGGCTTGGATCTCTAACTAAGCCACCTAAATACTTGATTTGGACACTCCTGGGAGGGTGAGCTCAGAGGTCCCAGCACCTTGGTTTGCATGAGTTTATAGGCTGAGCTCTGTTTCTGCTGCCCTCAGACAGGCAGCAACAGCCTGCAGGGCCCTTGTGGCTGAGGGGCAGGACCACATTCCTCAGTGCCGCATGCTATACCTGGAACCTCTGAGTCATGTTCTAGTTTGGTCTTGGGTAGTAATTCTTGAAAAAGACAATGTCCCAGCTTCAAGATGGCTCATTAGAGGCATCTCCTAATGTCTACTCACCTCCTCCACTAAGAAGAAACAAAATGGTGAGGAGAAAAATAACACTTCAAATAGATCATCCAAGAGAGAACACTGAAATTCAACAAAGTGACAGGAAACACCTAAAGCAAGAAAGTAGAGGGAAGCGAGGCAGCCTGTTCAGCAGGGATCATCTTGGAACTCCCTAGTGTGGGGAAAGGGTGAGAGACCCCAGTGGTCCACATTCCCATCATGGACGACAACTATCCTAGCCAGGGGAGAGCCCTTTGACCCTCAGAGGCCTTGAAAGTAACATAGGGTGTGCCCTAGAAACCACAGGAAGGCACTGTTCCAGAAAGTGAGCTCACACCGAGTCCCACAAACTGCTGAGTCCTAAGTAGCTGCAGCACGGTGCCATTTTAAGAGCCCAGCCCACACTGGACTGCATCCTGCCCTGCAACCAGGCCCAGGTCAAGAGTCTCGAGCAACAATCCTACCCCAAGCCCAGCAGAGGGGCAGCCACACATTCTCATGCATCCTGAGGAAAAATTCCACTACCCACAACCACTGCAGCTAGAGACTACTGTGGGATGAGATGCAAGAAAAACCCACACCCTCCAGCTGCCTGCCTATGGCTGCCCCCAGGGAAAGCAACCAAGCTTTCTCCAATAGCAGGTCCACAGCACAGATGTTGCTGCTTCCACCTGAGCACACCATCCAGGAGCTTGGAGATTGCCTGATCCAGTCCACTGCCCGTGGTACCTGAGCACTCCTCCCAGTGTCTAGGATCAGGTCCACTCAACCTGCTACTACCACCACAGCCGGCACCCACCCCCCACATGCCACCTGCAGGTCATCAGCCCACCCAACTGGTCACAGCCACTGCCAACACTAGCACAGACCGCTTGGGTTTCAGAGGGTTGTCTCACTGCTGCCACTGCCATTGCTCATGCCACATCCCCTGCCAGGGGCTCAATAACTCTTCCATCCACCCAGCCCACCACTGCCATGCCTGGTACATGAACAAACCACCTAGAAGCAAAGAATCAGCCTGCCTGGACCCGCTAACACTGGTGCCAATGCATGCCACCTTGGGCCCAAGGGCAGGCACAGTCAGCTCCCTGCTGCCACCTCTGAAGCCTGAAGACTGGCAACCGAGATCCCAGCACAACTTCACCACAGCCTTCTCTGACAACCGTACCCTAAGCCAAGGAAATCAGACACCACTGATGCTGTTTATAGTCAAAGAAATCATACATACAGACACTGCACTATTGCATGTACCCAGAATCAAAGCCAAAGTGCCCTACCCAACCAACACCATATATTCATCTTCAGGAAAAAGTCCTCCCCTATGAAAGCAAAATCACAAAATTGGAAGAAGCAACTGTTACACCAGATGCACAGATACCAATGTAAGGACACAGAAAACATAAAAACGCAAGGAAATATGAAACCTGCAAAGGAACACATCCAGCAATAAATCCTAATCAAAAAGAAATTCATGAAATCTCAGGAAAAGATTTCAAAATGTTGAAAATGTGAAAAAAGAAAATCTCACTGAGCTATAAGATAACTCTGAAAAACAATACAAAGAAATCAGAAAAACAATTCAGGATATGACTGCGAAACTTATCGAAGAGATAGATATAATAAAAAGAACTAAATAGAAACTCTCAAATCATTGAATGAAATACAAAATACATTCTAAAGTCTTAATGATAGACTAAACAAAGCAAAAGAAAGAATCTTAGAACGTGAAGATAGGTCTTTTGAAACAACGCAATATAAATAAATAAATAAGAGCAAAGCCCTCATGACATATGGGACACAATAACGTGACTAAATATTCAAATTATTGGTTACTAAAGGAGAATGAAAGAGAAAAACTATTTAATAATAGATGAAAACTTGCCAAGTCTAGAAAGAGTTTAAGACATCCAGATACAGAAGTTCAGAAATTCCCCAAATAGGTAAAATGTAAAAAGAATACACCTCTTTAATATATGGTGCCTGCTGGAAAACTAGATAATCATGCAAAAGAATGAAACTAGAACACTCTCTCACCATATACAAAAATCAACTCAAGATGGATTAAAGATTTAAAAGTAAAACCCAAAACTATAAAACTACAAGAAGAAAATTTATGGAAAACTCTTTAGGACATTGGTGTAGGCAAAGATTTTATGGCTGAGGCCTAAAAAGCACAGGCAATGGAAACAAAAATAGACAAATGGGACTATATTAAATTTAAAAGCTTCTGCATAACAAAAGAAACAAAGGAGTTAAGAGGCAACTTCTTGGTTGGAATAAAATATTTACAAACTATTCATCCAACCGGGGACTAATATCCAGAATATGCAATCAACAGTAAAATATTAATACCATGTAAAAAGAGTCAAAAGACATATACAGAAATTTTCAAAAGAAGACATATAAATGGCCAACAGGTATATGAAAAAAATGTTCATCACTAATCATCAGGGAAATGCAAATCAAAACCACAATGAGGTATCATCTTACTGCAATTAGAATGGCTATTAATCAAAAAACAAGAAATAGTAGATGTTAGTGAGGACGTGGAAAAAAGGGAACTCATACACTGTCGGTTGTAATGTAAATTAGTACAGCCACTATGGAAAACAATAAGGAGATTCAAACAACCACCACCACCACCACCATCACAAACAGAACGATCACACAATCCAGCAATCCCACTACCAGGTAGTTATCCAAAGGAAAAGAATTCAGTATATCAGAGGGTCACCTGTACCCTCACATTCACTGCAGCACTATTCACAATAGCAAAGATATGGATGCAACCTAAGTATACATCAACAAATGAATGGATAAAGGAAATACTGTATATTTATACCATGGAAATCTATTAACCATAAAAACAAAGGAAATCATGTCATTTGTCACAACACAGATGGAGCTGGAACTCATTATGTTAAGGGAAATAAGCCAGGCACAAAAAGTATTGTGTGTTCTCACTCATACATGCGAGCTAATAAAGTTGATCATATGGAGGTAAAGAGTGGAACGATAGATACCAGAGACTGGGATGGATGTAAGGGTAGAGGGTGGAAGTGAGATAAAGAGAGGTTTGTTAAGGGGTACAAACATACCATTGATACACGGAATATGTTTGAACGTTTGATAGCAGAGTAGTGTGACTGCAACTAACAACAATGGTTGTATTTTTCAACACAAATAGTAGAGAGGAAATAACACGTGCCCAACACATAGAAATGATAAAGACTTGGGCAATGGATACCCTAAATATCCTGACTTAATCATTACACATCTATGCATGTGACAAAATTTCATGTATGCCCCATTAATATGTACAAATATAATGCATCCAAAATTTTTTTAAATACTTAATTTGTATTTTTTCTTACACTTTATTCTGGTATTTCTTTTTTATCTTCACAATGAGTCAACCTAAGAAGTACATTTTAAGAAGTCACATTTTCTTGTTAAGTGGTTAAAGATACTTGAAAACTCATTTCCTAGGAATCAAACCCATTTACCACTTTATGTGGTATGTGAGGGAAGCAGAGTTAACATCTGGGACAGTGGTTGACAACACTTTGCCACTCACCAAGTTTCACCTCAAGGATCACTTGTGTTTATGAGTGAGCTGAGTCCTAACTACATTTTCCACTGTAGCAAATTCTTATAATTATTTTATGTTGCTTTGGCATCCATTTTGTTTTATTTTTTTATTTTGAAACAGGATCTCACTCTGTCACCCAGGTTGGAGTGCAGTGGCATGATTTCAGTTCACTGCAATCTCCACCTCCTGGGTTCAAGCAATTCTCCTGCTTCAGCTTCCCAAGTAGCTGGGACTACAGGCACATGCCACCATGCCCGGCTCATTTCTGTATTTTTTATAGTAGAGATGGGATTTCACCATGTTGGCCAGGCTGGTCTCAAGCTCCTGACCTCAAGTGATCTGCCCGCCTTAGCCTCCCAAAGTATTGGGATTACAGGCATCAGCCACTGTGCCCAGCTCTTGGCATCTATTTTAAACATAAGTTGAATTTTTTCATATCAGAAGAAAGGATAAGTCATCCCTGACACAGTATCTAGTTCTTCACCTCTTCCCTGTTCCTCAATGTGATTTATCCAGATATCTCCCTTATACAACTGCCTCCTGGTGGCCACCTCCCTGTGGGAGAGCTAAACACAACCTACTGGACTTGCCCCACTGACCTCCACACCCCACAAGTACTGTGCAGATATGCCACAGTGACCTCCTCTCACGGACACAGCATGCCTACATAGAACTTGTGCCTGCTTCCTCTAAACCCACCAATTAGAACTCCTTGTGGGAAACTTACTTGGGTAACACCATGGACCCCAATAAAGACTTTGACCCACATGTCTATCTCTTTCTCTCTTCTTCCCACCCGCTGGTTGAGAGTACATGTCCTGGATGACTCCCCTTCCTCCTGCTGGCCCTGAGGTGTGCTGGCCTCTTCTTTCTGGGTCTATAAATAACATTGTGGCTCTCCTAGAAAGTGGCTATCTCATAAACTGGACACAAGTCAGGCATGAACCACAAAGGTACCTGCCAGTATATTCAAGTTCCCTGTAAGAGGGACAACTGGTCATGAGTTAGACACTTAGGTTAGACTGTCCACCAGGATAAAGAAGTATCACGTAAAGTCACTTTGTAAGTATCTAAGACCACCTCCCTTGGATCCCCATCAGGGCAGAGCTAGAGTTTCTAGCAGCTCTCCGGAGAGAGGCCTCAATACCAAATTAGAGGAAAATACAACATCCACTGGTCTCCATCCTTAGCCTGCATTTAAAGCCCCCTCCTTTCCTCAAAAACTTAATTGGAACTCTGACGTTTTCTCCTCCATACCCTTTGGTAGAATCTTCTCCCAAAAAAAGGAGCTGATAAACTCATTCACCATTAAAATTATTAATGACCATTCCAGAATAAAACTGTTTCACATTTAGAAAGATGTAAGAAACTTTAAAGAAAGAAAAATCTATTATAGGATATGCGACAATAAAAAGAAGGACAAAGGGTTTTATCACCAAAACATGCATTTACATAAAACCCATTTCAAATAGAAAAATTAAGGTTCCTTTTTTAACCCTGTTTCTGTGTCTTCAATAAAATCCTCCCTCCTCCTTAATGTCACTAAGGAGGATATCTTAATGAATACCTTAATTCACTGAAAAGGCCTTCTCCTAAAAACGACCCCTCAACAGTTTGTTTCATTCAGTATTCATCTACCAAAATTAGTCATATTAATCTACATAGGCTCATAGGCTAGATTATGCCTTGACAGCACAATGACAAACTCTCGGCAGCTTCACACAGAAATTATTTCTTGCCCACACAATGTCCTATATGCACCTAGAAGCTATATTCCAAATGGTGATTCAGAAATTCAGTCTAGTATCACCTTGTGAATCCATCATCTCAACAGGCAGCCTACACAATCCACGTG
Source organism: Trachypithecus francoisi (assembly GCF_009764315.1). Taxonomy (NCBI): domain Eukaryota; kingdom Metazoa; phylum Chordata; class Mammalia; order Primates; family Cercopithecidae; genus Trachypithecus; species Trachypithecus francoisi. The sequence goes on along the minus strand of NW_022681453.1, from coordinate 70,018,310 downwards.
GCAAAGGCTTTGGCTCATAAATGACACATATCACCTCTACTTACAGTCTACCAGTTAGAATAAGCGCATAGCCCCAACATAATTGCAAGGAAGGCAGAAAAAAACAGCTTAAGTCTGGCTCTAAAGATGAAAATAAAACAAGACTAGGTGAACATGTAACCACTGCCTCTGTCACAATGAGATATTTACTCTATGTATAATTAACTAACATGTGCCTATAGGTCTTTATCTGTATTAACATCTTTGATATTCACAACTAACCAAGGAGACAGGTATTATTAATATCATCGCCAGTTTACAAATAAGGAAACTGAGGTTCAAAGAAGTCAAGTAACTTACCTAAGTGTGTAAGTGGGCTAGCTGAGATTCAAATCTAAGAAATGAGCTCCAGAATACACTATGGCACATTGCTTCTCAAATATTCAAGACACAGTCACAGTTAAGGACACTGGCCCTCAAATATTTGTAGAGCTGTCATACGAAAGAAGGGTTTAGAGGTAGTCTGTAAGTCTTCAGAACACAAAATAAAGACGTAATACTGAGATTAAAATGCAAGGAGAGTATTTCTGAGTACCTACTGTGAGCCAGGCACCATTCTAGATATTGTACATATATCCTATCCAAGCATCAAAACACCTCAAACAAGGTGGGTATTATTATTCTAGTTACACAAAAGAGAAAACAGACCCAGAGAGATTAAATAACTAGCCTAGGGTTTTACACAGAGCTAGTATTTAAACCCAAATCAATCCAGCTTCAGAGCCTAAGTAATTTTCCGCCATATCTCACTGTTACTCAATATAGACATAGTAGATGCAAATCCCACTCCATCAATCACAGGAGTAAAAAAAGTAATATAATTCTTTTTATTTTTTACTATGACTAAACAATTTCAGTTGTGAGTCTCCCTTTAGTTGAGAGGCAGAAACTTAATCGTGGCACATTTCCTCTCAGGTCTTTCTGCTTTCTTAGCTTCCATCAGTGGTGGGGCGAGTCATGGCAGGGGGAAGTCCACTCTCCTCTAGAATTTATCAAACCTTCCTGGGGGGTTCAAATATAGTCCCCGTATCTAGGTTCATTCAACTCCCTACCCAGCTCTCCTTCCTCTTCTAGTCTATAAAATCTTTTTTCTTGACTTTTGTTTTTTCAAATTCAGTTTTATAGCCAGACTCAGGCTTTGTAATTTCTGAAATTCAAAAAACAAAAACCAGACATCTGCCTCTTTTTATAATCCCCTTATAACCTCTTTTTTACATCCTGCTGAAGTGTCCTTCCCCTCCCCTTATAACCAAAAAAAGTAAAGTCCTCAGAAGGTTGCAGGAAATAGCAGGAACAGAAAGCACACTGGTTAATGCATCACAATATCACCATGTTACACACAGAAGACCCTTCAACAATTAATGTTGCTGAAAATGAAATGAACCATATGAGACCATGAACCTCCCAGTCAATACAAAACATATATAAGAAAAGAACGGTTGGTCATGTAGCTAGGATATTACAGAGGTTTAAAAGATACATATGAATTGGGGGTAGGGTATAGTGATTGGACCTGGAATGTTTTACCTTAATGGATAGAAAAAAATAGAAGGAAGGGAAGAAGAGAGCGAAGGAGGAAGGAAGACAGACAAACCCATAATTTCAAGGGAGCCAGGACACAATGGCTGATTTTCTATGTAAATTCAAATGAAAGCGGGTAGGAGGAGACAGGTTACCATAAATTTTAATATTGACAAGAAGATAATTAAGGAAAAATATGTCTAGAAAGTTAAGGAATAAATCAAAAACATCCAAGAATATGATTTCCTAAGATTTTCCTGAACTAAAATGAAGTCTACCCTCCACACTGAGAAAAGAGGAGGGAAGGGTAAGGGAGCAAGGTGAAGGTGTAGAAGATTCTCCCAAAAATGCAGGGCTGCAAAAACTGACTGAAAGCTGCCACTCAGTGACACCTTGATTCTGACTTAAAACCACAGAGCCCTTCTAGGAAAGAGAAGGCAGGATGAGTCACGTGAGAAGATAAGAAGCCATTGCCACCAAGGCATTTACATTTATCCCTTCCACGGCCTAAGGAATACATCCTGACTTTTTCTAATAATTTTCTCTAAACTTCTGTCTGAGATCTAATAATGAAATAATAATAATAATAATAATAAATTATTTTAAAGCACTCCCAGAGGCATCAGAATATATGCTGAGCCACATTAAAATGCAGCTTGGAGTTACGTAAAGTATCACATTAAAATTTAAAACCCTTCAAAATTCAATCTTGTTTAATTTCAAAGCTATATCTCAAATCAAAAGGCACTATGGGAATTGAAAGAGAAAAGGGAGATAACAATATTCTATCTCCATTAATGAGAGAATTGAGGAAGGAGGGAAGTGGGGAATCTACTGGATATTTTTAACGATAGCTTCATTTGTGACATATTCTACATTTCTGTCTCTGTCACAATGCAAGGACAAAGGGATCATTCTACTTGTTGTTTCTAAAGTCACTGTCATCAATGAAGACTAATGCTAAAAAGCTGTATTTCTGGCCTTGACCTCTGTGAAGCCCCAGACCTACCTATCAAACTGCCTGCTGGTCTTCCCTCCCCTTGGATAACATCCCACAAGCAGAACAAATTCAGTTTGTCTGAAACTGAATCGATCATCTTTTCCCCAAAATCTGATCTTTATTTGCCACTCCAATTAGATATACCCAACAAAAGAACTTAAGAGAGTCACCCTTGACACTTTCTCATACTTTACAATGAAACTATCACTCATTTTACCTTCTAAATTGGTCTCCTCAGTTGGTCTCCTCCTCTTTATCCCACTGCCATTTGCTTTTTCAGTTCAGCCCCTTATCATCTCTCCTCTGAACCCCTGGCACCAGCTTCTTGATATGTCTATTCCTCCTTCTCCCTTGTCTTCCTGCAATATATTCTGAGCACCAGCACCAGAGTGATTCTTAAAAAATGCAAATTTGATCTTGTCACAACCCCAGTATAGAGCCTTGAAATGAATGGCCCCCACTCTTTATAGGATATAAATCAAGCTTCTCAGCACGACAAAAAGGCCTTCCATGGGCTGGCCATTAACAGCTTCCCCTCCTGCCACTTGCCATGTCACAATCTGCAATCAAGCAAGCCTGAACAATGTGCAGTTACACTTGTTATGCAGTTTCATACTTCATCTTCCCTCATGTACTTCCCTCTGCCTGGAATGTGTGCCCTCTCTTCAAGGAGCCACAGTTCAAAAATCCACTGCTTTACCTCCCTGACTTTGTGCCACCCCTCACCCCTCTCCCACTGAATGAGAGCAAGTGCCCTCTACCTTATGTGCACAGCAACCATCATGCCTTTAAAGCACCCATCACACACCCCATTTAAATGTCTATTCACTCGTCTGTTTTCCTCATTAGACTGTAAATTTCTAAAAGAAGCTGTCTTCTCCACTCACAGTGCCTGGTATGCAATAAATGTTCATTGAACTGAACTGAATTTTATTCATTAAGTGCCTCAATTTCTACTGTATACTATCTGTAACATTTTCTGTTAGTTTCTAATATAGGCACAAGTGGGGAATTTATAGTAAATAATAATTTGTATGCCCAATTTAACAGGAAAATGGAAAGGAGCTTTTACTAAAGTGTTCTCCAGGTCAGCAGTGCATGGTGCCAAGTACATACTTTCACTATTTTATTTAATATGTAATACAGCCATGCATGTTAAGTAGTGGCTATAGCCTGTTTTCACAGAGAAGGAAACCACAGCTCAGAGGGGATAGTAAACCCTTTCAAGATTATCTAGCTGGAAAGGATGGGTTCATATTGAAATATAGGTTTTACATGTATGCACTAGTGCTTCTCACATAAGAAAGAGAACACAGAAATTGAGCAAAAAGAAAAGGCAATACAAAGATTAAATAAAAGAAAATTTTCTAAGTTCTCCTCCAGTCTCACAACTTCCTCTTTTCTCCACATCCCTCAGCAGGATATGTGACTCTGGGTAATGAGGTCACTCTAAGACCATGGCTGTTGCTTAGAACACAGTGGTAAAGGAGACTTATGGTTAGCAGTTCCATAAAGTGAGGCATTAATTACTTTCTCCAGACATCTGTCCACTAAACCCTTGCAACCGATCTCACAAACACATGGACCAGGAAAACGTGTAGAAGCTCAGGTTGAATCCATCATTACAAATACAACTGGAAGTACTAACTTTCCTAATGGTGTTTTCACATTTTGGTATTTGAAAGATACTATAAAGAGGTACAAGGCTTAGCTCTGCAAATGGAATGCAAAATAGAATGCCTAACTAGAAAAGCGAGGCCAGGTAAGTGTGAGGAGTTATTTCTTGTGTTCATCCCAGAGGATGAGAACACCTCTCCTCCAGGAAATGGGTGAGGACAAGCTGTCTCTCATACAACACCCATACATATTCTAGGTTTAGGGACACTGGGAACAAATGGTGAACACTGAGAACCAGGAGCTGGTACGAATCAGGGCTTCAAGTTCAGGAGTAAAGACTAAACCAAGTCCAAAGCCTGCCACTTCTAGAAGTCCTGCCTAGTAGTGTGGAGCCATAAAAACAAGCCTGGCCTTGTCAGTGGAGGTAATCTAGTCCCAGTAAAAAACTGCTTCTGCTGCTAAACAATGTTTGGAGTTCATCACTGAGAGAGTTAAAAGGGCTACAGTTCAGGGACACCAGGCAAAGAGCCCAACATCAGTAGCCTTGAAAAAGACAAGGAAGAAAAAATGTAGCAGTAATTCACTAGGCATGTGACTTGAGACTTGGCAGGCTGCCTTGGCAGAGCTGGACAGTTTGTGGGCAGAAAATTCACATATTTTTTTCCTGCAGCCAGAAGTTAAGAAGGTACAGACAGAGGAATATCAACTCAGATCCTTCATCAAGCTAATAATCAATAAGACCTTCCTAAGGAGAACAATGAATAACCATAACTGTCATCTGTTTTACACACGCATATGACTGATCAGCATTACTCCAACTGGGCTTTAGTACTTTTACAACCTTAAACAGTTCTGTAATATATTAATTGGATATCAAATACGCAACCAATCCAAGTTTTCTCACCTGACAGACTGCTAAACAAAGGTCTGAAACAAAAGCAAGGAACAGAGTTCAGCTCAAGTCAACCAACATCAATAGGGCATGAATTAAGATACTGGGCCAAGAGCAGCTAATATAAAGATGAATAAGGTATCTCTGAGGAAAGTATAGTACACTGTAGGAGGAAAAAAAAGCAAAAAGAATGTCAATATAATATCCTAATTGCTGGCGTAGTATGTACATGATAGTGTATGAAGATCATTAGCCAGGGTTAAAAGACCAAAAAGCAAGGCAAGCAAATGTCAATCAACCCCTGTGAGGACTAAAAGGAAGAGTTAAAAAGCCACCCTAGAGATAACTTAGTCTGGATTTCAAATGAGGACACATGCTAAAAAGGGAATATGACCTGCGCAGTCATACAGTTAGTTGCAAAACCTAGGCTGGAACTCAGGTTTACAGTACTTTCCACCACAGCAGGACATTTTTCCAAAATCACAGGAAATTGGGCAAATTGCAGGCTTCTGAAGCTGGGAATATGACTTTCAAAAATGCAAATTCTAAAGACATATTGATTAATGATCTGTGAATGAGGATGGGGGAAGTGCATGGCAGCTGGCTGTCCTCAGGGTGGGAAACTTGGAGGACAGAATGGCATCTGCATGTGGTTTGTCAGTAAAAACAAAAAACTTAAAAAAAAGCATTGCATTTGTAACTCAAAGCAACTATTTGCTTAAAAAAAAACTTGCTTCAATGGCGCTACTAGTTCTATTCTCCTCTCCTACAGCAAAGAACTGTTTTATTACTTGTGCTAATAATATGGAAATGTCTCCTTCCTGAACCGTGAGGTTTCTCGGAGATCAGCAAAACTAAAGCATGTTACAACATTAATACCTCTACTTCAGACTGAGTTAGAAAGCTCTTTCTCCAGTAGACTTTCACTATGACATCATGAAGTTCTAAGTCCCACATGAACTGAAAGAAAACCCTACCCAATGAAACACAAGCTAGTTGTGATTACAGGGTAATGAAACCAATCGTTAATTCCTTCAACGAACATTTACTGATTAATCCTGTGTGATGAACTATTTTAAGACCTAAGATTTTGAGAGGAGGGAACAAAAGATGGAAAGACAAAACACAAGATCAATCAGACACAACCCCTGTCTAGTGAGGAAAGCAAATACACAAGCAAAGGATTGTAAAATTGTTTGATAAATGTTATAAATGTTATAAAGCAATGCTACTCTGAATTGTTGGTTGTTGAGCCACAAGAAGATGGCTAAGTACACATCTTGAAAGTAAATATACAGAAACTTTTATAGCATTTTTTTTCCTTTATCTTTTTTTTGAAACAGAGTCTCACTCTGTCACCCAGGCTGGACTGCAGTGGCTTGATCTCGGCTCACTGCAACCTACACCTCCCAGGTTCACGCCATTCTCCTGCCTCAGCCTCCCGAGTAGCTAGGACTACAGGCACCCACCGCCACACCCGGCTGATTTTTGTAATTTTAGTAGACACGGGGTTTCACCGTGTTAGCCAGGATGGTTTCGATCTCCTGACCTCGTGATCTGCTTGCCTCGGCCTCCCAAAGAGCTGGGATTACAGGTATGAGCCACCGTGCCCGGCACCCTTTATAGCATTTTAATAGTAATTTTAGGTCTGTTGAAGCTAACAATTTTTAAAATGAGGCTATTTTATGTTTTTTACACTTCATTTTTCTAGTATTTCATTTTTATTACATTTTACAAAATCAGTCCAAAAATAGTTTAAGGAGCGATGAATACAGTGATGTAACAGAAGTACTATTTTCCATACTATACTATACAAACACAGATGAAAAGAAATGGCCTTTGAGATTTAAGAGAGGCTCCAAAGGGGAGATAACTTTTGAGCAGCAAAGGATAAGTAGGGGTTTTCCAGAGATATTAAGAAGTATCAGGCACAGGAAGAGCATCCACAAAGGCTCAGGGTCATACTAGTGAATGGTATTTTTATAAAAATAAACTTTGAGGCACAGTAATAAACAGCAAAAGTACAGAAATTAGGCTACAAAGAAATTCACAGAGACTGGCATGATTTTATAGTTCAGGCTTTGGACTCTCCCCCAAAATGCAATAGGGAACCACTGAAAAGTTTTATAAGCCAAAGAAGGATATATTTATGTTTTCATTATTCTGACAGCACAGCAGTGTGGTAGACAGATTTGAAAGGGAGAGAGGGAGGGACACAGACCAGTTGTGAACATACTGAAATAACCTAGGTGTGAAGTGAAGAGGACCTGCATTATATCAAGGAAAACAGGCAAGAAAGAATGGCTTAGAGAAATGTTTTGAAGGTATGGATGCATAATGTGCCTTACTTAAGATGGGTCAGAATCTGTAATTAGTTGTTCACTCAATTCAATTAAGTGTCCTGATCATATGAAGAGGAGATCAGTAAGCATAAAGAAACTAAGTGAGTTAATGAAAGACAGGAGATAGACCTGGGAGTGGAATACGAAATTCTAGAAAAATCTTGGGTTTTAATAATCTTACATAGATTCATATATATACATATATATACACACACACATACACACACACACATATGGAGAAGAAAAATGGATAAAGAGTTATAGCCAACACATTTATTTTCCACATTTTATGTACAGAGCAGTATTGTAGACACTATGGAAAACACAAAGGGAAACAGTAATAGTCCTTTTCACTGTTTCTAACCCCTGGGCAACTTGTGAATCTCCACCTAGAAGTTAGTTCTGGACGACAGAAACCTGATATACTTATTTCAATAGATTTCAAACCAAGACTCATTTTCAACCCAGAGAAATTCTGTGGGTTCAGGGAATCTCTAAAGGGCAAGGGTATGTATATATGTGTAGGTAGGAAGGCAGAGTGCCTTGATTGGAAGAAATGAGTATTTCCTGAAATGTTCCCAAGGAAACTATGAGTCCCTCGGATGAAATCTGTTGAATCAACCAGCTCCTCTGGAATTACCTGGTCTCCAGGGAATGCATAGCCCTCTTAAATCCAATGTAAACTCCACAGAGATCCAGAGAATTGCATCGCCTAAGAACACGGGTCACGGGCTTAGAGAACCTGCAACACTCACTTAGAAAGGACCAGAAGTAGAAGCACTGGGCAAACATATACCATTTTTCTTAGAGTATTTTTTAAAATGCAACAGAAAATCAGATGGAGTCAGAAACAATTCAATTATTGTTCTATCACAGATATTCTGTACCTCCACTAACCATCACACATACAGGGAACACCACTTATCATAACACCACTGCTGTGGGCAGGCCCAATATCTATGTTATGGTGGTTTGACTGTGTCTTGTAAGTGCCTACCATATTTCAGGGCACATGATTTTACCAAAGTATGTAACAGGCTTAGTTTTATAACAACGTCTACTGTATTCTAGTCATGAACTGGGACAAATAAGCCTTTTTGTACTCCACAGCTGCATCTATTCAAGTGAAATACCACAATTAACCTGTGAATTTAATCTAAATATTCAACAAGTATACAAAATTAAATATTAAAAAGTTTAATTTACCTAAAGAGTAATAAGCTTTTAACATAAAATCATCAACTGCCACTTAATTTTCTTTTATAAAAACATTATTAGCCTCTGCCTTTGTAAAATGACAATGGATATAAGATAAACGCTCCCATATAAGAGAAGAGAACATAAAATTATCTCCTAAGAGCATTAACTACCATTTTTTTAATTTTGAAAATGAACAAATTCTCAATCAGTGCCTACCATCTGCAAGACACTATTGGGAATCAATGGAAAACAAAAAGATCTAATTATCCACAAGGTCTGGAAAAGATAGAGAACAGAATCACTTAATACCACCAGTGTATGGAGGTAAGCAAGGAGAAGCTCTCCATTCAGTATCCAAGATCCTCTGCTAGTCCCGTACAATGCACCAGCATGGAAAGTGATGAATAAGCTTCATTGATAATAGTGACTACGTCACAGCTGGCTGAACATTCAGTCCACAAACAGAAGGCTTCTGTATTTGCTCGAATCAACCATAGGAAAGTTTTAGCAAAAAGACTGTTATATTCAAATGGAAATCAGTACTTTCCAGCAAGAATGGACAATTAGCAATTCCTTAAACTGGCACTAAAAAGAAGAACAGAGAAATGTACCAAAAATTATCACAAACAACCTATATTCCAAAATGTGAAACAAATAAGAAAGATTACTATTGTTAGCATTTTGAAAAACTCACGTACCAGACATAAGGTAAGTCTGGATGTTATGAGTCTCCCAGTTATCAACTTATACTGATAAATTTTACCCAACTACTCTCCCTTTGTAAATTTCTTATCACATAAAGTTTAAACTGTAGTCCAAGATTTCAGCACACGGTTAATTTAGATGGCGTTCTTTAAACATTTAGCAAAAAGTGCAAAGTCTGTTTATACAACATTTGAATCTACATTTTAAAAGTGTTTATTCACCAGATTAACAGATTCTTGCAAATACCTCTTCAAGACTAGCAAGGCAAACAATCACCAACCTCACTCCAATCTCCAAGCATACACACAATTATGGCCTATCTGACTGACGGATCTGGTTTTGTGAATCTGATCCTGCGACTAGAGAAGTTTGCAGGCCCTTAATTAAGTTACAATGATTCCATGGCTACCCTTGGTGTTGAAAAACACAAAGGTCAAGGAAATAGGCAAAAGAAATTTCACCAGAGTTAAAGCAATTATTTCCTAGATATAATGTCAAAAGCACAAGTGATAAAAGAAAAAAACTGAGGTTCAACTTTATGAAAATTAAGGATTTTGGTGTTTCAAATGTGACATTACCGAAAAAGTGAAAAGAGAGCCAACAGAATGGAAGTCATATACAAGGGACTTGTATCCAGCATAAATAAAGAAACCTTAAAATTCAGTAACAAAAAGACAAATAAAGGTCAGGTGCATCACATCTAGAATACCAGCACCTTGGGAGGCCAAGGCAGGAGAATTGCTTGAAGCCGAGAGTTCACGACCAGCCTAGGGAAAAATAGCAAGACCCTGTCTCTACAAAAAATTTAAAAATTAGCTGGGCATCGTGGCACATACCTGTAGTCCCAGCTACTCACAGTAGGCTGATGTGGGAGGATCATTTGAGCCCAGGAGTTCAAGGATGCAGTGAGCTTTGATGGTGCCACTGCACTCCAGCCTGGGCAACAGAGCAAGATCCCAATAAAGTAAGTAAATAAATAGGCAAAGACATGAAAAGATGTCCAGTATCATTAATCATTATAAAAATGCAAAACCACGAGATACTATTTCAAATCCATTAGAATGGCTACAATTAAAAGACAATAACAAGTGTTAACAAGGATATGGAGAAACTGGACCTCTCAGACACTTCTGTGGAGAATGTAAAAGAGTGCAGTCACTTTGGAAAACAGTTTGGTGATTAAACAGAGTTGCCAATTCTGAAATTACTAAGCAATTCCACCTTTAGTTATATATGCAAGAGAAATAAAAACATATCACATAAAAACTTTTACCTATATTTATAGAACATGTGTTCACAGCATGACAGCCAAAAAGTAGCGACAACTCAAATATCCATGAACTGATGAATGAAAAAATAAAGTTATATATCCGTACATGTAATATTATTCAGCAATAAAAAGGAATAAAGTAGTGATAAACGCTAAAATACGGATGAACGTCGAAAACATTATATAAAGTGAAATAAGCCAATCACAAAAGACCACATATGGCATGATTACATTGATACAAAATGTTCAGAAAAGGCAAGTCTATATAAACAGAAAGTAAATTAGAGGTTTCCAAGGACTGAGAGAGGGTGCCAGGTGTGGGAAGTGAATATAATGGGTACAAGTTTTCTTTCTGGAGAGTGATAGAAATGTTCTCAAATTAGATAATGGTACTGGTGGCATAAATTTTTTAAACATACTGCAAACAACCAAATTGTACACTTTACACTGGTAAATGTTGTGGTATATAAATTATATGTCAATAAAATAGTTTTGCATTGTGCCGAACTGCAAACCTTTTCACACTTCTGAATGCAGTCCCTCAAGCTATCTGATATTTTATGGGGCAAGGTATATATGAAGTAAAGCAATTATTCTCCTATCAACCTGTGTCTTTATCTCAAGCATTAATCTAGAGTTGGACTGGCTCTGCGAGCACCAGATAACTCAATGTATACACTCTAAACATTATGAATTCCTAAGAATTACCAAAGCCTAGCAGCACCTACTGCCAATTTTGGTTCCATTTACTTCAATAAACATTGATTGAGGCCCATAACTGGCTAAGGACTATCTCTAGAATACAAAGACAAAAGAAATAATGGGGCTGGGCACAGTAGCTCATGCCTGTAACCCCTGCACTTTGGGTGGCTAAGGCAGGAGAATCCCTTGAGCCCAGGAGTTTGAGACCAGCTGGGGCAACATAGTGAGTCCTCATCTCTACCAAAAATAAACAAAATTAGGCAGGTGTGGTGGCACACAACCATAGTCCCAGCTACTCAGGAGGCTGAGATTGGGAGGATCACTTAAGCCTGGGAGGTTGAGGCTGCAGTGATTCTATATCGCACCACTGCACTCCAGCCTACACCTTGTAGAGAGAGAAGAGACGAGACGAGAAGAGGAAAATAGTGGGCCTAATACCCAAGAAGTTCAACGCTTGTTAAGTCTAAGAGATACATATGCACATGGTTCCAGTTCAGTATACCATGTGCAAACTACAGGAATAAGCACGGAGGCAGATAAATAAATAGTACAGAGAAGGGAGTAGTTAATTTTATCTCAATATGCCCCACAAAGGTTTCACAGGAATAAGAATACCCGAGCAGGGCTTTAAAGGATTGGTAGACAGGAGAGGAATGGTACAGGGAAGAGTGTGGAGGAAGGAAAGCAGGCCACAGTCAAGGTAATGAAAAGGGGTATATAATAGCAAAGCGGCCTGAAGGGCTGAAAGAAATTTGGAAACAAAATTAAGGGTCATGCAAAAAATGTCAGAAGATGAGTTTGGGGAATTAAGCTAGATTACGGATATGCTACAAATTCCAAACCTTATCCTAAGGCAACGGTGAGGCTTTGAAGTGTTTTAAGCAGGTGAATGAAATTATCAGATTTATTCTAGAAATATCATCCTAGCCAATCATTTGCAGAATGACGATTCACTACAACAAGGGTTCTCCAGGTTTTATTTACCTAAGTAATCACTTTTAATGTGGTGCTTTCAAATGCAATGTTATATAGTAACCAGAGACGAAAGAAAGCAAAAAGCAAAGCACTTCTAGTTGAAACACTGGAAGGCCTGGAGCCCTGTACAGGCAATGACCACCGTTTAGCCCCCACAACTGAAGAATCCCTACAGCTCAGCAGAAGATGGTGTGGAAATTTTTGAACTAAAGAGAGGTATTAATAATAATGGAAGACTGGAGATTAATTAAGAAGCTAGTTTAATAGTTCAGGGGTAAAATGATCAGTACCTAAAACGACAAAGAAGAAAAAGAGAGTCCAGAAAGCTCTAAACAAAACAATTAACAAAATTTCTAGACTGACTAGATGTAGCATAAGAATGAAGAAAGAATCCAGGATGACTTCCGGGCTTATGGTTTATTTATTTATTTATTTATTGAGACAGAGTCTCACTCTGTTGCCCAGGCTGGAGGGCAATGGCACCATCTTGGCTCACTGCAACCTCTGCCTCCCGGGTTCAAGCAATTCTCCTGCCTCAGCCACCCAGGTAGCTGGGACTACAGGCACCCGCCACCACTCCCAGCTAATTTTTTTTATTTTCAGTAGACAGGATTTCACTCTGTGTGAGCCATGATGGTCTTGATCTGACCTCGTGATCCGACCACCTCAGCCTCCCAAAGTGCTGGAATTATAGGCGTGAGCCACTGCACCTGGCTAATTTTTTGTATTTTTAGTAGAGACAGAGTTTCACCATGTTGGCCAGGCTGGTCTCAAACTCCTGATCTCAGGTGATCCACCCACCTCAGCCTCCCAAAGTGCTGTGATTACAGCTGTGAGCCACCACGCCTGGGCAGCAATAAGGCATATGGTTTAGGTGAAGAGAAATGACTGTTGATAAAATGGACAGGGATACTCAGCTTACCTAAAGATACTTCAAATTTAGTCATCCCCAAAATTGAACTCTCTTGCCCCTCGTCAAACCTGTTAGTGTTAGCAGTGTTAGCAGTTTCATATCTCAGTACATGGCTCCAGATTATGCTGGTGCTTGAGCCAGAAGCCTCAGAATCACCTTTGATAGCTATTCCCCCACATTCCCTACATGAAGTCCATCACCAAGTGTCACTGATTCTGATTTCAAAATTTGTTTCACTTATCCACCACTTCCACCACCACTGCCACCATGCTACTTCCATGCCACCATCATCTTACACCTTGATTTCTACAACAGCCTCTTAACCCAGTTTCCTTGCTACTATCCCTGACTCACTCCAAACCATTCTACATACAATAATGAGTTCTGTAAACTGTAAACCCTTCTGTGGATTCCCATTGCACTTTAAAGACAAAGAACATGTCTTATTTTATTCATCTTGGGACACTCAGTGCCTAGTACACTGTAGACAATAAATATTTTTTTAAAAGAACAAAAGAGAAAGGATCAGGCCTGGAGTAAGATGATGAGTTTTGTTTCAGGATTCTTGGGTTTGAGGTGTCTATGGGATGTGCAAGGGATGACCCTATGGCAACTGGTAGTAGGAGCCTGAATCCAAACTGACATTTGGCCTCACTATTTCAGGACTAAATAAGTAGAGTTATCTACGGTAAACAGGACTAAGACTATTTTAGATAATCATGAACTAAGTTAACAAAGCTTGAAGCAAGCTCAGCTTCTCAGAAAGATTAAAGTGTCTCTCTAATCTGGAATTCTGCAGCTCTGGGTCAGGTCTAGGTCAGCATTTCAAGGACCACAGAAACCACTGACCTAGCACTAGATCTGTGGTGGAATCTTTACAAGAAGCTATTTGGCAGCAAAGCCTGTGATTTGCCCACTTCCTTCAAACTATTTTCACAACACCTCTGCCCACCCCCACCCACGCCCCCGCTCCCTGATGTCCTCACCAATTTCCAAATGACTTCTCTATTAGTTAATCATGAACCTTACCTGACTCTCAGACAGCACATCTGGGGTGGTGCCTGGAAGCCTGTATTCTGACAATTATACCAGGCAATTTCTCAGTCTGGGGAAAGTTAACAGTTTAGAGAACATATGCAAAAGTTACTTTCATTCCTCTCTTCTACTGACCCTAGATAGCTGCCTTAGGACATTACTGTTATCATGACTTTCAAACAATAACAAAATTGTAATTTATTGCAGATTTCCTATAGTACTACACGAAAATATTTAATATAATGTACTGATTATGGCAAATGCTAAGTGCTTCCAGGTTTCTAGTAAGTAACCATTACTTTTCCAAACACACATGTAAGAGACATTGATTATAATATCCAATATCCCTTTTCCTCCTTAATTTCTGCCAACATGAGTGTTTACCTACTGTATACAAACCCTTCAAGTTGAATAAGCTTGGTAATGGCACCTCTATTTTGATTTTTAAGTCAATAAATAAAATAATTATGTATTTTCTTTTAAAACAGAGCTTCTGAGAGCCTCTGCCTATATATCCAGGGAGTGTGTACAACAGCAAGTGTCAGATGAGTTGGCTTATGACCTAATCATTTGGTTTACTAATCAGGTGATCAGAGGTGATAGCCTGGTAACTCCGTCAATCCTAAGGTTTTACACTGACTTATGCTTGGTTGCATATCAATTGTTTTACATCTATAAAAATAACTACTGGTTAAATGCAAGACATACTAGAATTGTTGAAGTCAATAAAGAACAAAAATGTTAAATCTGAAACTTCAACTCAAGACGACTTTTACCAGCTCTGTATATTGCATTATCTGATCAAATTCCTTAAGATTTAAAATGTCTCCAATACTTCAAAAATCCATTGGGGAAAAAAAAAAGAAAAAATGAAAACACAGCAAACATAACATCAAACTGACTATTTTTCATTTATGGTGAATAAGTATTATCTGCACCCACAATGTATTATTTGCAAAGAAAAAAAAAAGGTTTGCAAATAGCAGTTTGAAATATGTCATATTTTACTGTATTTTAAAAGAAAGCCCCAAAACTATTTTTTATAAATAAGCAGGAAATACGAGACTCTCAACTGCTGGGTGACAGACTAAGGTTTTTATTTATTTTTGAAGCCTCAATATAACCTTAAATTTCAATCTGCCCTTTAATCTACACTCATTCCCAAAAGCATGTGATTTTAAAAGTTAACAAATGGTATCTATTTATGCGGTTAAAGTAAATTAAGCAACCTTTACATATGCAAAATAGTATGTACAAAGTTATTCATTTTGGCACTGTTTGTAGTAGTAACAGTGGAAACCATCTAAGTATTCATCAATAGAGGGTGCAAGTTATGATACATTCATACAATGAAATGTTATGAAGAAATTTTTTAATAATAAGGAAATGGGTATAGTGTGCTACTACCTGTGTAGGAAAAGGGGGTGCACTGGGGAATATGTAAATATATTAGATTGTATATAGGTCATGTAACTCTAGAATTATACTTTTAAAAAAACTGACAACACTAATTCCCTGTGGGGAAACAAACTGAGTGAACAGGGCCAGGATATGAGACAAACTTACTAATAAATATCTTCTTACATTTTTGAAATTTGAGCTATATGAATATATTAGCTAAGAAAGAAATAGTTAAATTAAACATTTTTTTTAAATGAACCATGTATAAGAGTACTTTAAAAGAAATGAGTACTTTCAAAAACATATTGCTCAATGACTAGGTTATATACAATTACACAGACAAAACCAATGTGTAAAGAAACTGTTATAATTATGTCTTCTCTTAAAACTTCTCACTATGTACTCCATTGAGTTGTATGACATATAAAAATACTAGAGTTAATCTCATCCCAAACCCTTTAAATGTTCCATCAATGGTTGAAACAGCAACAACAACGGGTTCCTTCACTCCTCAGGTCTACGGCAAAAAGGCAGCAAAACATGAGGTTCTTGACATATCCCCGTAAGTGACTGAGCAAAAAATTTTGAAAATATTCAGTTTTTCTCATCACACTGTATGTCACTTGTTAAATGAAAAGTCAAAATCTCTTCATTCATAATGCTATATTAAATCATATATTAAAAAACGCTACTTAATAGAATATCCATTTAAAATCCGTATCTTATTCACATTATCTTTTATAGACCCAAAATGACAGAATGCTTTTTAAAAAATAATTCATAAAGCAGTTCTTGAGAAATAAGGTCTTAGGTCCAAAAGAGTTGAGTACAAAGCAAGAAGACTACAGTACCAGCAACCGACAACCAGAGTTGTTGGGAAACAAAAATCAACAATGTAAAATAAGACGAACAAAAGGGGTTGGCTTCTCGATTAACTATCTGAGTTCAAAGAGATACTCCCATTATTCATCCCTCACTGAGTTCCTGACAGATTGGCTTTAAAAGCTCTCCCAAAGATTCATTATTCTTAAACTTTACTCCTAACACCCGTCCAATCTTTGGCAAACAACTCATTTTTTATCTCTATTAGAATAAACTGAAGGAATTCTCCCCCTACCATCTCAGAGTATCCACTGTTTCACCTATCCTTTTCCCTTCTCTCCCACAGCACAGGAAGCAGTGTAAGCCCCATCTTTGCTTTAACCCATCTCCCAACCTCTACCAAGATCTTTGCTCAATCATCCTACAACTTGACATTTCAAGTTTTCCCTTTTCTTTGGTCCCTTGCTTTGTGCCTTCAATAAAGCAAATATCTTCTGATATTTTGAAGAATGTACCTGGATCATGCTTCCTCCTTTAACTATTATATTTCTTTCCTTTTTCTAGTCAAGTTACCTAAATATGTAATTCATATCCATTGCCTCCTCCCTCTTCCATCAAAAAATATATGCTTCAGCTTCAAATCCTCTACTAAAATAGCCTTATCCAAGTTCCCAAATGTCCTCCTAATCATCAACTCAAAAGTGAAAGCGACCTCCAGGTTAATCTATTCCATTCACTCCCCTCTACAGACAAGGAAGCTGAAACCTATGAAAGATTACCTTTACCAATATTACAGTGAATCTTGAGGGGTGAAATCTCAACAACCTTCCATCCAGAAGAATAGACTTTTCTTGGTTAAGAAAGAAACAAAAAAAAAAGAAAGAAAGAAAGAAAAAGTAAGTGAAAATTCCAGATTATTTCAGAAATCTCCACAAAAGAAAAAGAAAAAGCCACATTTGTCTAAAATAGAAGTCAATAGGAATATACCAAGAGATCATCCAAAATCCATTCCAGTTGTCTTTGGAATATGGTCTTCCTTGCACTTCTTGAATTCCAAAATCTCCAAACCAAATAATAAAGTTCCACTGTGACAGTTTTTCAGGAAAGTCAATTTTTTCTCTACTCCTCCATCTGCCATGCACTATAGTATACAGTCTAAATTTGAATATTGAAAGATCCTGCACAGAAACCTAGGGATTATTCAGAGAGGTAGAAAGAGAATCAGGGAAATATGGAGGAGGAAGTTTTTTAGGAGAAGGAAGCAATCAACAGTGCTAAAAGCTAATTTTTCACATCTTCTCCCCTATACACCTCCACAACATTTTTGGTCATTCTGAATAGGTCCGTAGAGTGTTCCTGAATTAGGGTGTAATCTCTTCTACAAAGAAACATGCCCATCACCTGTGAGGGTTAATGTGCCAACTTGACTGGACTACGAGATGCCCAGATATTTGGTCAAACATTATTCTGGGCATTTCTGTGAGGGTGTTTTTGAATGAGATTAACATTTAAGTCATTGGACTGAGTAAAGCAGATTGTCTTCCATGTGTGGGTGGGCCTCATCCCATCAGTTGAAGGCCTGAATAGAATGAAAGACTGATCTCCCAAGAGCAAGAGAGAATTCTCCTGCCAACTGGAACATCACTTCTCCCTGGTTCTATAAGCAGCTTCCAGGCTGTAGAGTCAAACTAGGACACTGCCTCTGCAGATATTGGACTTGCCAGCCTCCATACTCACAGAAGCCTATTACTTATAATAAATCTCTTTATACATACATACACACACACAAATTTCTCTACAGAATCCTAATACAATATCTGAGCATGAAAAGTATATATTCTTTAGTCTATCTGCTTCAATGTTCACCCCTTCAGACTAAATTTTAGAGGCCAATTAATAATCTTAGAGTAAAAATTCTGTTACCTAAGCTTTCTCATCTTCCGTAAAGCCCTTTGCAACATCCATGTTACCAGAAAAAAAAAAAAAAGGCAATATGAAGACCAAAGACAAAGAACCTATAAACAACTGACACGGTTTGGATGTGTGTCTCCACCCAAATCTTACCTATCTTATCTAGAACCCCCACTTGTCAAGGGAGGGACCTGGTGGGAGGTTATTGGATCATGGGGGCAGTTTCCCCATGCTGTTCTCATAGTGAGGGAGCTCTCAAGAGATCTGATAGTTTTAAAAGTGGCAGTTTCACACCAACATGGCACAAGTTTACCTGTGTAACAAACCTGCACGTTATGCACATGTACCCTAGAACTTAAAGTATAATAATAATTTTTTTAAAAGCTTGTAGCAAAAAAAAAAAAATCTATAAAAAAAAAAAGTGAGTTTCCCCTGCATTCTCTCTCTCTCCCTCCTGCTGCTGCTTTGTGAAGAAGGTACTTGCTTTTCCTTCGCCTTCCACCATGATTATAAGTTTTCTGAGGCTTCCCCAACCATGTGGAACTGTGAGTCAAATAAACCTCCTTTCTTTATAAATTATCCAGCCTCAGGTAGTATCTTAATAGCAGTGTGAGAACGAACTAATACAATGATCAACAGGAATTAACAGATAAAAAGATTATTTTCCTTATCATTTAGCCTCTCTAATTATTTTGATTGTCAAGTAGTTGGGAAATTTCATAGCTTCTTTGCTTTATTTATTCCTGTTTTGTCACGCTATTTTCAACTACCACAGAAACTGGGAAAAGGCAAGGTACTATAAGGAACATAACATCTACCTTGACATCTACCATGAATTATACAATACCTAGATTACAAATTAAACCATTTAAACAATGTAAAATCGTGTCTTATTTGCTAAGAGTAAGACGTTTTGATATTTTGAATATGAATTTAATAAAATTAATAATCAGAATGCGTAGAAGCAGCATAATAAACAAAAAAGGGAAAAAAGATGGAAAGACAGATGAAAAAAGTAGACAAAGTCATATAGAGAAGAGTCATCCTATTGGCCTCCTTCTGGGGCGCTGTGAAGCGTCAGTTTGTTTTCCTTTCCTTCAGACTCCTACTTCAGAGCTGAGAAGATTCCCTACAGGAACCACAGAGTATACTCATGGAACAGGACTCCTTCTGGAAAAGCAGTGTACATGAGGTTACTGAAATTCAGCTGGGATTCCCCAGCAACCTTCTCACTCCACTGTCTTGTTTAAAAGGAATAAAAAATAGAAATACCACAAGAAGGAGAAAAGCAGGAAAAGATGAGAGTCCTTCTGCGATGGTTAATTGTATGTGTCAACTTGACTAGGGTAAGGGATATCCAGAGAGCGGATAAACGTTATTTCTGGGCGTATCTCTGAGGGTGTTTCCGGAAGAGATTAGCATTTTAACTGGTAAGCTGAGTAAAGAGGATGGCTTTTCCTTATGTGAGTGGGCCATTCAGGGCCAAAATGAAAACAAAAGGCAGAGGAAAGGTGAACTAAACTCTCTTCTGTAGCTGGGACTTCCCTCTTTCTTGCCCTCAGATATAAACTCCCCTGATTCTCAAGCCTCCAGGCTCGGACTACAGGCTTTCTTGGGCCTCCAACTGACCAACAGCAGATCATCGGACTCTCAGCCTCCAATGCTGTGTAAGCCAATCCCTCGCAATAAATTTCTTTCTACATATTTATATATATCTAATGGTTTCCTTTCTCTGGAGAACCATGAATGATATACCTTCACAGGTTAGCAAACACCAAGGATGCTTCTCTAAGTACCTGTGTACTCAGGAATGGCAGCCAAAACAGGACATCTGGCTCTCTTAATGTAATTTTAGACTCAAGGAATCATACTAGTTAAAAATGAACTAAGAAGTCATTCAATTCATTCTTCCTACTTAGAAGTTACTGAGATAAAAAGCATTTATAGAAAAAAATTATTGCAAGGTTTCATATGGAAGGATAAGCTTCTAACAAATTATCCTTCCACAAATAACAACTTTGGACAACACATTAAAAACAATTACCGGAGGGCTCTGGCCAGTGCATATAAGTAGCCATGTTTCGGAGGGAAGTCTAAACTGTGGAAGTGACTGGCATGGGGCCAGTTTCTGGGTTTTGCAGCTTTTCCCTGAGGACCGTGGTGATCGTGGTGCTAGGCAGCTAAGCTCCCACTGAAAAAAACTAAAACATCTAAATGGCCTGTAGAACCTAGAGCAGGAACTCAGAGAAACCAGAGCCCCCAGATAGTGAGGGAAAACTGTAGAAAAGAGAGACCCAGAGAAGGAGAATATCAAATTCTATATTAAAAGTTTGCACAAGTTTTAGACCCCTGAAGCACCTGTGCGTGGGACAGACCAAACAGCATAATCTGTGAGAAGAGCCACCACCTACTGTGGCCACAGCACGTGGAGGCTGAAACTCCAGTAGAAAAATCTGCCATCCTTCTGCCAGAAGAAACCAGAGCCCAAGGCAACATAGGCTACCAGAGAGAGAAAGAGGAACCCTGGAAAGAAGAGGTCCACGGAAGCAGAACCCAAAATTTTATAGAAATACTATATAAGTCTCTGGCTAACCAAGGAGCCATATATGTACAGGCCAGACTCAAGGCGGCCTGAAATTAGATCTGAGTCACCACCTACTTCAGGCATGACAGAAGTTGCAGCTTGAGTCTAACCATGTTAAATGCCTGCTTACAAAGGAAAATATTCAACATACTTTGAATCAAGATAACAGAAACAAGAATCTTACAACACAGCATTCAAAATGTTGAACATATAATCTAAAATTATTCCTCTAAAAAAAGGCTAAGAAAATCTGATTCATTCTCAAAGAAAAAGACAATCAACAGATGCTATATTAACCAGTGTTCTCTCTGTGTGTGTATATATATATACACACATATATAGGTATAAATTCTTTCCTCTGGCAATATGGTATATGCACACACGCACACACGCACAGAGAGAGAGAGAGAGAGAGAGCGCGAGCGCACTAGAAAGAATTACTGGTGGAAAGCTGAGGATTGGCGTTGCAAGGGTCCATTCCCAGGAAGCATAAGATAGAAAAGAAAAGCGACACACAGGCAACTCAAGATCCCCAAAAAGACCCTTAAGGACAGGAGATTGCCAGAGATTCTTGGGGACCTCTGAGAAATATGGAGAAACTGGCAAACTATCAGTGATTAGTCTCTCAAGGCAAATTCAGGAGAAAAAAAACTACAAAGGGCCGGGCGCGGTGGCTCAAGCCTGTAATCCCAGCACTTTGGGAGGCCGAGACGGGCGGATCACGAGGTCAGGAGATCGAGACCATCCTGGCTAATACGGTGAAACCCCGTCTCTACTAAAAATACAAAAACTAGCCGGGCGAGGTGGCGGGCGCCTGTAGTCCCAGCTACTCGGGAGGCTGAGGCAGGAGAATGGCGGAAACCGGGAGGCGGAGCTTGCAGTGAGCTGAGATCCGGCCACTGCACTCCAGTCCGGGCGACAGAGCGAGACTCCGCCTCAAAAAAAAAAAAAAAAAAAACTACAAAGGTCTGCTATTCTCAGAATTATTCATTATGATATTTCCAAATCTTTCATGAGCTTCCCAAATAAGTTCTAAACTATAATGTTACAGGTTTTATTCAACATACCTGTAATTTATATACCAACCCTCCAAAAAAAGATGCCTTAGTTTGTGCTCAGAGGTATATTGTTTAGTAAACTGAAACTGAATTTCCACTTCACAATGCAATCTAGATTTCTAAGATCTGGCTGGCTCATCAACACAAGAACTAGAAAATGGATTCAAATGGCTAGGATTCAGTCTCAATACAACACCAATCACCTCTCAGTTTTTCACATTTCCCATCTCTTAAATAAAACTCCCATCAACATTTTTTCCCTTCATACATTTCCCCCATTCTAAAAAAAAAAAAAAAATCTTTTTTAGGAGTTTTCCACTCCCCCCCAATTATTTTTTTGCTTTGAAACATATATTATAACAAGTATTTTAAAGATCTATTGAAAATCCATCCCTCTTCTTAAACTTAATTTACCAGCACTTACGAGGAATCTCACATGATCTTTAACGACCACGACAGCCTCAGCTGATCTCCCCATCTCCCTCCTGGTCCACTTCCAATCCATCCTCCACAATGCTGCTAAAGTCGAATTGCTAAAAAAGCAAATTTAAGCAAGTTATTCCTCTGTTTAAACCCCTTGGAAGTCTTCCCACTGCTCACCGGATAAAGTCCAAATATCTGGTGCTTGCCTATCCTTCTGGCCCCATCTCTAGCCTCTGCTCCCCTTAAACCCTACCCTATTCTCCAATCATGTCGAACTACTTGTGGCTCCCAGGCTATTTTATGCCTCTGTAACTCTGCTTACCCGTTCTCTTTGCCCAGAAGGGCTAGCTCTCCCATGCTCTCTCCTTTCCCCATTACCTCCTTGCTTCCTGAACTTCTATGGAGTTCTGTGAAGACTAATCACATCTTGGAGGATAAACAGAAGTTTAGCAAGTCCATCCTTCTAGGCTCACTTCTTCGGCCCCTCATCTTGCAAGACTTTCTTTGATGATGGACTCAGACTGTTTTCTGCAATTTCCTCTTGGAACTTTGGAATAAAAGTGGTTCTATCAACATATTCATTTGTATAAACTGTGATTCCTCACAAAACTCACACTCAATGAAAGGCAACCTGCATATACAAACCTCCTCACTTGTTTAGTTACTGCTTTTTTTATGTCTCTGGATCCCTTTTTGGTCTCCTCAACTTAACTGTAACAGAGAGAAGTAATGTCTTCTAGTGGTGGCCAACACTTCCTTTCTAAATAAGTTTCCCAATGAATTTTGGTAATTGAAAATATAAGGCAAACAGTATCGATTCTTTCGACAATGTTTATTAGACATCGACTAATAAATGTGTGCCAGGCACTGCGGTAGATTCTGGCGACACAACAGTATACAAAAGAATTTATAGACACAGATTCATTTATAAAAACAAAGAACTTTGTAACTTACAAAGATACATTAGAGACCAACCATGGAGTCCAATCCACTCATTTTACAGTGGACAAAGTGTCTTGCCCAAATTCACCCATCTAGTTAATTGCAAAGATAAGATACAAGAATTTTCTCATTCAATGTCTCTCTCTTTCCAACTTATTTTACCAGTTTGAAGGAATTTTGAGTAATAAGATTAAACACTATTTTTGGTTTCAGATACGATATACATCTCAAAGTTTAAAATAATATTAATCTATATGTGAAAAGAGACTTGACACTACTTTTACAGAAAGAAAAGCAGCAACATAAAACAAATCTAAAGGGGATGAAATAACAGAAACCCAGCAGTGGAAGCTGAGTTTCATCTAAGTCAGCAGATGACATCTATTTGCACTCGTTAGCACTGCCTGGCATGTGCTACACCACCCCCTCGGGTAATTTACATTTTTTTAAAGCATGTATTTCTAAATTTAGGAAGTTAGGATAATCAGGGTGGAAAAGCCCATCTGTTTGACGTTCACTCCAGCTGCTGCAGATTCTGAAATGAAATTTGCGTATTTTCTTCTGTTTCATCTTACCCAGTCTGGAATACAATGGCATGACAAGAGGCATAAACAGGTAGCTACAGGCAATGCATCCAATACATATTTTATTCGATCACACATTCCCCACGGTGCCTAAATAACCCCACCACAATTACACAAGCACATGCACTATTTATACACAGTGCATAAATATATCTGTGTACATTCACGGTACATACACATTTTTCTTGTGAAATATTTTATTGCGATGGAAAGACAGAGACAGAAAGGCATCAAGAAGAGAAGATTTTTGACCCTGAAGAAGTTAAAATTAGTTTGAATAAGACAGAAAAAGTAACTGAAATATTGTTTAGTTTTATTATTTCACTCATGTTATTGGAAACAGCATCAACGTGGATTCTGGCCTAAACGTTGCCACTTACATGCTGTGTAGTTTTGAAAAGATCACTTTACCTCTCTAGATTTTTAATTAAACGACATGCAAGAATAGAAGCAGGAGGAAAGAGTTGAGTATAAAGGAGAACCTAGAAGACTAAAGGTATCTTCCAGATCTACAATTCCAGGACTGTATGACAGCTATATAAAATTTTACAAGGAAGCCGTTGTAAGTGGAAGAAATCTTCACCTTCTAGTTTGGAATTACCAACATTAAACCCTCAGAAGCAAATCAATAAATACCTCTTTATATACCTTTTCATGTACCTAAAAAGTGCTTGAGTCACATACAGTATGCTAAATGTCTTTTTAGTAGTACTAAAACAACTTAGAAGTATTTTTAAAATAAACACAATTCAAACAGAACAACTTTACTTTTCTAAACTATATAAATAAATTAAGAGATAGATATTACCTAGGACGATGTTTATTACTGCAAATAAACCTCACATGTAATTGCTGATAAAGCCCCCAAAATGGAAGTATAAAAGTACCTCCAGAAATAAACATTTGCTGGGTCCACACATCTTTCCTAAATACCTTCCCTCTGTAAGGCACTGTGGTATAGGCAATATTGGCCAATGATTGTCTCAAACAAAAGTATTAAACTTTCATTACTGCTCTTAGCAATAGTCATGTATTTAGAAATGAAAACAATGCTTGTGTAAGATCTACCTTATTTAACACAATTAACTGCAGGGGTGTCAGAGACAGAGACCCTCTACCCACGACAACCCTGTCACTTCACTAAGGAATCCATTACAAACCTGGATGACACAAACAAAACTGAAAGGTTGTAAAAGCTTTAAAAAGTATATTCACCACGACTTAAGGACACCTAAGTACCTAACATAACATTTTTTCTGTGTCATGTTATTCTTCACATGCCTCTATTTCAGAGGTAAGTAAACACTTTAAGAGGCAGGGACTTGAGAAAAAACAATTTAGTGCCATCTCATTTTTTGCTGCCTAAGTTGTTGTTACAAATGTCTTTAGTCTATTTTTGCCTCTGCTATATCCTCAGTACCTAGAACATAGCCTAACACAAAGCAGGCACTAAATAAATACTTACCAAATATGAATAAATGCTTTAAAAAGCTGTTTTATAATGTTAAGAGCTGGGGAAAAGGAAAAGTTAGAGACTCCTATTCACTAAGCACCTGGTGCCTGAAGTCCATCACTTCATCCAGTCTAGCCACTTGGTGCGGGTAGGCATTACCTGTCCCACTTTTCACAAGAGAAAAACGATTCAAAGGTTAAACAGTACTCTGACCAAACAGAAGAAATGGACCATCTAGTCTAACCACTGAACGGGGGCGCAGGTGCAAAACTCATCTGAAAGAGAGAGGGAGGACATAAAAAGAAAACCAGTCTAAGAAGACCAGGCAGAAAGGCTGAGCTAGGAAGTTTAGGGATCCAGTAAGAGGCAGCATGGGAAAAGAAGAGCTGCAAACACAAAGGTGTAAGTGACTGGGCCAGAGCCAGGAAGGAGGCACAAAGGGTGTCACACTGGGCTGTGGGGCACAGAAGAGAAGGGACAGAGGTGTGGCAGTCCTCAGGAGTGAGGCTGTAACGGTCCTGGGAGCTGGGAAGCTGGGGAAGCCAGGTGGCATGTGGCATGTGTTCAAAGGTTCTCAAAGTAAAAACTGTCCAGAAATATGTCAATTCCAGCAAATAACAGCATGAACATGAGTGACAAAGATGATGGTCATTTATGGTAATTTATTATTCATGCTGTCATTCTTCTTTTAAAAAAAAAATCTTTAGAAATCTAAGAGGAAAAGCCAATTTTTGCCAAAAGAAAGAGAACATTGTAAATATAGGATTATTGACTATGCAAGAAAATATTTAGAATGCTGAAGCAAATAGTTCAATGTGTACAAATTACATGCATAACAGAGCTTCAAATGAGTTACCATAGCTACCAAAGGATAATTAATTTTGAGGAAACAAAAGAAAAGACATGTCATTAGGGGCAGTTTTCAAAGAGCTGAAATGATACACGTGGCATCCAAATTTACCTCATGTTACTTCCTAACAGGAACTAGCAACGCTCCTTTCCGTACGACTGTTTCTAACATTATCTCCCACACTCTTCCCTCCCCAGTCTTGTGTACCAGGCCACCTCTGTGCTAGTCTACATCCCACTTAGATCCTGCAAGACTCAATTCGTTCCTACCTGTTCCGTAAGGTCTCTGACTCTAGTTGTACTTCTAACCTGACAATACAATTATCATGTATTGTTTATGAAATAAACGTGTATTAAGCACTGGCTAAGAAAGGAAGAAGAGGGTTAAACAAATAGTCAAGTGCATAAATTACAGTAAACAGATAAAGGCTAAAGTTTGAGCAAAGTTATATGGATGTAGGGCGAAAAAAAAAGCTAACTCTAGGGAAGACTTCACTTGTGAAGTGACATCCAAGCTGGGTACTAAAGCATAAGCATTATTTTCCAGGCCCAGAAAAAAGAAGAGTAAGGGAAATCTGAAGGTGAAGTACAGTCATGTTTCAC
This sequence comes from Trachypithecus francoisi, assembly GCF_009764315.1. NCBI lineage: Eukaryota > Metazoa > Chordata > Mammalia > Primates > Cercopithecidae > Trachypithecus > Trachypithecus francoisi. The sequence goes on along the minus strand of NW_022681453.1, from coordinate 69,991,469 downwards.
TTAATGACAGGGATATGTCTCGAGAAATGCATCATTAGGTGATTTTATCATTGTGTGAACATCGAGTGTACTTACACAAACCTAGACGGTAAATAGCCTACTACACATCTGAGCTATATGGTGGAGCATCTACACTACAAACCTGTAGAGCATGTTACTGTACTGAACACTGTAGGCAATTATAACACAATGGTAAATATGTGTATCTAAACATATTTAACACAGAAAAGGTACAGTGAATATACGGTGTTATAATCTTATAAGACCACAGTCACTGTATGTGTGGTCCATTGTTAACCAAAACATCATCATGTGGCTCACAACTGTAACTATATTTTCCTCTTCTCTGTTCCTTAAGCCAAGAAGACGAGTTTTGGAAACCAAAGGAATTGAGCCATGTGATCTTATTTAACCTTTCTGATCATCATTTTTCTTGTTTATAAAATGAAAACAATGCCAGGTTGTGGTAAAAATTAATTATATAATGCACACTGAAAGACTAGTTAGGCATTCAAAAATGTTTTTTCCCTTTTCTCCTCTAAAAGTATAAACTCAGTGGAGGCAAGAACTGAGTTTTTTGTTTGTTTTCCCTTTTTTTTTTTTTTTTTTGAGACAGAGTTTCACTCTTGTTGCCCAGACTGGAGTGCAATGGTGCGATCTCGGCTCACTACAATCTCTGCCTCCTGGGTTCAAGCAGTTCTCCTGCCTCAGCCTCCCTAGTATCTGGAATTACAGGCATGCGTCACCATGCCTGGCTAATTTTCTATTTTTAGTGGAGATGGGGTTTCTCCATGTTGGTAAGAACTGAGTTTTATACCTCTTTCCTATCACCTACATTGTCTAACCCAACAGTCGAGCACAATTTCTTATTGACTGGTAATCTCTAAAACAGGATTTTTAATAATTCCCCTTTGAATTTGGTAACACAATTATTTAATACAAATTAAAATAAAATTGTAAACTCTCATAGCTAGTGCTTTATTACTCAATAGGCACACCAAACAAATAAATAAGGCATCAGCAAGGCAGAGAGATAGAGGTAGATGAGTGAGAGAGAGAGAGAAAGAGAAAGAAGTCCTCTTGAGGATAAAAAACTCAGAACTGTGTTACCTCCTCACCTATACTTTACAATTTACTGTTTGGAGCTTCACAGCGCTTAAAATTCTAATGTTTAGGGTTCTAAAGGTCTGCTATAAGATCTGCCCATAACTTCTACAAATGCTTCCCAAATTCTCCAGTTAGACCCTAGAATGCAGACCAAATCACCACAAAGGTAAATGGAGCTTATAAGAGAAAATGTAATCCACTTACTGATCACCTGAGCCTGACACAGTATTAGGCACTTTATTATTTCTACATGTTACATATTATCTTTACCTACCATCTTACTTAATATTCCAGGCTCTTAACTATAGGTACTGGAATTCATTCTGCTCTACAACTGAATCATCTATTTCTTCACTTGGAAATAGGACTAATACTCATCTATCTCACAGGCTTAGTTTAAGGATTAACGAATATACATACATAAAATGTCTAGGCAATACATGGCACATGGTGGTTATCCAACAATCACAGCTATGCCCTTAATGAAAATGTGACATCCAGACTGGACACTTGTGACACTAAAAGAAGAAATGTGTGAGACTCAGAGAGGCATGCAGAAGTGCTGGCAGCAGCAGAACTGAAGCTCATCAGAGCTGGCACTGGAGGCTGGATGACTTGGCTTGCCATCCTTTGGCACATGTGCCCAGAAACTATTCAACTCCAGTGTTCCAAGCTGTTTAACCACATTCAGTTTACTGTGAGCACCTCAGTATCAGAAAAAGCCTGCCAAATCCAAGTATTTTTAAAAAGCACTTCAAGTGATCAAGCAAATAAAGAGGCTTTTCTTAAAAGAAAGTATCATTTATTAAGGTTCAATAAACCATTGCAGTGCAGTTCTCGCAACTGCTTATATATTTGCTGCCCTGTTGGTATATCAGCTTAAGTTAAAAACTAGGACAGAGGTCAAAATTGGTGCATCTGGACAGATAAGGATCCTTGATTCTGTGGGATTAGCCCTACATCTATAGCAAATTTTATCAAGAGGACAGCAATAAGTACATTTACATTCCTTTGTTAATAAATAGGCATATGCAAAGAAACAGAGTCTATTTTCTCTCAAACCGATCTGATCTTACCACTTCTCACTCACACACACCCTCAACTCACTCGCATACTAGATGGGTGACAGGGGTCAGGAAGATGATTAGATTGGACTGAATTTAGTTATTTCAGGCAGATCCAAGAATTTGCACAGCCTAAGAAATCTCTAGATTTCTCTTTTCAATAGCTCAGAGAAATTCTCGGTCTTTCAGATTTCTTTCCCCTTGTGCTGCTTTGCTTCAAGACAGTATCTTCCTGCATGAAGGAGAGAGCGCTCAAATTACCCCCAGCCAGAGAAGAAAAGAGTTCCCCCATAGCCACACCAAGTTCTCTGGTTTCTTTACCTGCCTCTGCTGCAGAGTATCTTGACAGACTAGGCCAGACTGGTAACCAGTAAAATATGAATGCTCCTCTGTGAGGGTATTCTTTCCATTGTTGCTGTTATTGAACGGGAACAGTGGTGGGTGTGTGCAGGTTCCCACCCCTGTACTGTGACCCTGGCCATTTGTCTCTGATTGCTATAGACTGAATGTTTGTATCCCCCACAAAATTCATATATTGAAACCTAAAACCCAAAGTGGTGATATCTGAAGGCGGAGTCTTTGGGAGATGATTAGGTCATGATGGTGGACCTCTCATACATGAGATTTATGCCATCATAAAAGAGGCCCCAGGGAGCTCTTTGCCCCTTCCACCACGTGAGGACACCGCAAGAAGAGAGCTGTTCACAAGCCAGGAAGCAGGCTCTCGCTAGACACTAAATCTGCAGGCACCTTGATCTTAGACTCCCCAGCCTCTAAAACTGTGAGAAATACATTTCTGTTGTTTATAAGCCACCAAGTCTGTCGTATTCTGTTACTGAGGCCCAAACAGAGGAAGACACTGATCTTGAAATCCCTGCACAGACCTCTACATTGTAACACAGGCCTCTGTCAATCCCCTCACAAGGACACACAGACACTGCTTGGTCCCTCATACACTTCATGTAGTCCTGAGTAATCAGGTGCACTGCCTCAGACTCCACCTGTTTTCTGTCACTGCCTCGATGTCATCACTTTTACATACTCATGCACAGTTGCACAGCGTGCAGACTCCAAAGAACCATACTCCAAAGAATACATACTACCAGGGAAAATCGAATGGCTTGGTGAGAAAAGAATGAGAACTGAGCAGGAAATTACACTTCACTCACTACACGAATGTAACACATAGACACCATAATGAGCTAAGTCATGTTTGTCTTTCAGAGTAAATCATAGAAGTTTAGTCTAAATTTGAAGACTGGATCATCCACATTTGTCATCCTTCTATCCCCAGATGCCTGGAGCGTAATAAACCCTCAGTTGTTCTTTTCATCCTTACAAACCACTGAATACATAAGAATCAAATGTGCCATGCCTCACTGGCTGGGGTAAAGACCAGACAGGCAATACACAAGTTTATTAGCTGTGTGGCTGTATCTTCTTCCACATGGCATTTTAACTATGATATATCTATACTTCTGTTTCCCCACACAATCCTGACAATAAGTATTCTGCAATTACTTCTTTCCTGATTCACACACACCTCCAAACTGTAACTACAGTCATGATTCCAACTGTAGTTATATAAGTATAAAGTTACTTAAGACCAGATATATTGAACATCTCTTTATAACTCACAGTGGTGTATATAGAATAGGTTCTCAATAGTTTGTTGGAAAATGAAATAACATATTTTTAAAAGTTGATGAGACACTCTCCCCGGGGAAACGAAAAATGTCAAATGCATATAACACTAAATTTGGAATAAAATTTCTATGACCTCCCCGAAAACCATCTTTTGGTCACAGGTTAAAATCCCTTGTACAATACAAATGTAGGCAGTGGTTACACAATGCAAAGGATTCAACAATGTAAAAGGCCATTTAAAACTAAAATGATTATTTTAAAACAAATTACTATATAATAGAAAAATTAATATTGTGAGATTAAAAACTTAACCTCAACTCCAGATGATGAAGATTATGTTAATGAAGTAAAAGGATATGATAGTGATAAAGATGATGGTGACAACAGAGGAAGAGGAAAAAGACAACAAAAGGAGGAAAAAAATAATGCTTATATAGCATTCATATATAGAATTCTGTTTGGGACCCTATGTGTTTTTTGGGAGATGAGTCTTCATGATTTATTTATTAATAAAAGTTTATTGATCACTCACCATATATAAGGCACTATACTAGATTCTACAGGTAAAACAAAGTGTAAGACCACATCTTATCTTCCTAAAAAGGCTAAACATGAATAAGCCAGCCATCACAAAAAAAAAAAAAAAATTTGTCCTTACCCCCAATGCTCATTGCACACAAGACAATGAAATCCAGATAGGCTGTAGGTTGAAATATGAAAGGTAAAACAGTATAGCTTACAAACGATAACAGGAAATATCTTTATGATATTAGGAAAAGCAAAAAATTTGTAGTCAAGACACAAAAAATGCTAGTAAAGGAGAAAAAAGTTGCTTAAATGAATCACTTAAAATTAAGAACTTCTGTTCTTTAAAAGATGCCAAACTGAGAAAGTAAAAAAGCAAGTCACAGAGTACGAGATTTTACAACACATATAAACAATAATGTGCCAGTACTTCAACAAACATGTTTTTTAAACCCACTGAAACCAAGGGAGTGGGAGGGGACACTGATTCCTTAATTTTAAAAACTGGCAAGAAGCCCAAGTATCCGTCAACAGATGAGCATATAAAATGTGGTATATTCATACAATGAAAAATTATTCAGCAATAAAAAGAAATGAAGTTCTGGTATATGCTACAATATGAATGAACCTCGAAAACATTATGGTAAGTGAAATAAATCTACTATGCCAAGTGAAATAAATATCCAGACACAAAGGATAAATGTTGTTTAATTCTACTTATATGAGGTATGTGGAATAGGCAAATTTATAGAGATAAGAAGTAGATTAGAGGTTACCAGGGGTTAGGTGGAAACTGGGAGGTATTGCTTAATAGTTATAGCTTCTGTTTAGGGCAACGTAAAAGTGTTGGAAATAGCGGTGATAACTGCACAACACTGCAAATGTACTTAATGCCACTGAATCATATACTTAAAATGGTTAAAATGGTAAATGTTATGTTATATATATTTTACCACAATTTTAAAAATAATGTAAAATACCAAAAATGATTGGTCTGTATTCTTTAAGTGGGTGAACCATATGATTTGTGAATTATATCTCAACAAAGTTGTTTTAAGAACTGGCAAATGACTTCAATAGAAAATTTGTAAAAGACAATACCCAAATGCGAGTAAAAAGGGGAAAAGGTGTGTAACTTCATTAGTAATCAGGGAAGTACAAAACCACCTACATACATACACACACAGACACAATGAGATACCATTATGCACCTATCAGAATGGCTGAAGTAATAAAATAGATTGACAATACCTAGTGTTCACTAACAAGGATGTAAAGGAAATGAAACTCTCATACACTGCTAGTGGGAGAAAGATCAGCACAGCCACTTGAGAAAATGGGCCATACCTACTAAAGTTCAACATACGCAATTTGTTTCGTAGGGACATATCCAACAGAAATTCATCCTGATATGCATCAAAAGACACACACAAGAACATTTGCAGCAGCATTACTCATTACAGGCCAAAACTAGAAAAAAACAAATCTCTTTGGCCAGGCACAGTGGCTCAGGCCTGTAACCCCAGCACTTTGGGAGGCTGAGGCGGGAGGATCACTTGATGTCAGGAGTTCGAGACCAGCCTGGCCAACATGGCGAAACCCTGTCTCCACTAAAAATACAAAAATCAGTCAGGTGTCATGGCTGATGCCTGTAATCTCAGCTACTCAGGAGGCTGAGGCAGGGAGAATTGCTCGAATCGGGGAGGCGGAGGTTGCTCTGAGCCAAGATCGCGCCACTACGCTCCAGCCTGAGTGACAGAGCGAGAGTCCATCTCAAAGGAAAAACAAATGTGGTGAGGAAAGAAAGGATAGTTAGAAGATCACGAAGAAGAAATACTTCAAAAATTCAATGCTTTTCAAGATGTTAAAAAAAATAACTATTTTTGCCTACAAATGGGCTATGGGATCATGTACTTTTACAGCATAGTGCTGCTACAACTGACATAGTTCCTAAAGTCTGGACAATATCAGAAACCTGAACCAGATATCAAATCAGTCTGCCAGAGACTTAAAAACACATATGCACATGTATGCACCCCCCCACTCAGTTTACACATATGTAAACTGCCACATATAAAATTAGATAAATCTATGTGCATTTCTCTAATTAACATACATGAAGTAGAAGAAAAAGTAAAGTTTTGTGACGTTTAACCTAAACATGAAAAAGCTGAATCAGTTCACTTGCCACAGTTGGGACAAATATAATAAAAATGACTAGGAGAATGGACTTCACTACTCTCCACTCAAGTCGAAGAAAAAGCTGACATGCCAACCCCCACTATGTCAAGAGAATCTGAGCTGAGAACTCAAAAGGAAGTGCTGAAGACTGCAAATTATTTTTGTGTTCATGGTCTTCATCATCATCAGTTTATAGAATATTTGTTAGACACTGAAGGAGTAAGCAGATTTGATTTATTTTAATGCAGGCAGATGGCTTGGTCATGGAAATTGTGAAGAGATTTACCGAGCGGCTTCATCAGATCAAGGACATTATGGAATTAAAGGGCTCTAAGAGACCTTACTGGTCCAGCTCCCTGTGACTCACAACATTATACTTTCTTATTAATGAGAAAGATAACTCAACTCCTTAAATTCAAAATAACTGCGATGGGAGTAAGGGGTTGGGAGGATAAGAGCACAATTAATTTGTTCAAAGAAATGCAAATGTTAAAACTGAAAATGAAAATACATATTAATCAACAGGCAACTAAAACTTGTCCTGTTCTGAGGACAATGAACAAATTAGAAAGAATCAAAAGTCACAATTTAGAAAACATTCTCATGAAAATGAATCATGTTTAAATTTCTTTTACTATTAATATTTTGGAGTACAAAATTCAAGAAGCATCTCTTATCAGTATGGTTGTTTCCGGAAAAATTCAATGACCTGAAAACAGATTCTACTTACCAAAATAAAATACTAGGCAGTGAGTTTATGAATCTCAGAATTATTTAAGTGTTATCAATGTAATTAATTCTATCAATTTTAGAGACCACCTGGCTTTGTGCAAAAACAACCTCTCTCATGAAAATGCAAAAAAAAGAACAGCTAGGCAACACTATTGATGATATAATCAATGATATCAAAATTAAGATGTGCCCTAACCACACCCCTCCAAAGCTTTCAGTTTAAGTATCACTATATCCCTGCCTAAAACTTGTTTTTTTTTTTTAAGCTCACAAGCTTTTCCCTTTTAATCAATAATAACGCTAGTAAAATGTCTATATTTATCATGTAACCTAATATAGCTAAAATTTAGACATCAATGCTTGGCTTAAGACAAAGAAAGCTCATTATCAGAGAAAAGCAGAGAAAGATCACAGAAATTAAGTTAAAGGATTAGAATACAGTGATTGAGGTAAAAAGAAGATATTGTCATACTTACAGCCTGCTTTGAACTGACCCTTTCCTGATACATACAAGATCTGTCTGTGATACAAAGAACTGAAGAGAAAAAATAGGTATGTACACAGCCTAAGTCAAAGTGAGTAGCAATCAATTTTAAAATAAATGTTTAAAATAAGACTATATTCGAATGACATTTTGTAATCTTTCTACAACAGATGGAGATAGTTTTAATGCTGAGGACAGAAATTACTATAACATTTTATTATATTGGTGGGGGAGGGAGAGAGAAAAGTCAAGTAACTATTTTAGGAAAAATTTTACAAACATGTTAAAACCAGTCACATAATATCTCCAGTTTATCTTATTACAAATATTTTCAATACTGGAAACCATGTCAAAGAATCACAAGATTATAGAACTGGAAAAGAACAAGAGATTACCTAGTCTAATTCCCTCATTTTGCAAATGAAAGCAGGCCTGGAGAATTACATGATATGCCCTAGGCCACAGCTCCAGTGGCACACCCTAAATAGACTCATCTCCTGACTTAAAAATTGGGACTGATCAATCCTTGTAACAGTAACTGCCACTAACTGAGCACTTGCTGCCAGTCAGGCACTATGCTAGACACTTTACAGATAACAGTTCTCATTTAATTTAGTACTTCTCAACACAGTAAGAAGACCATCTCCGTTTCACAAGAAAAACTCAAGCTCAGGACATTAAATAACATTCTCAAAGTCACAGGGCAAAGAAATGATGAGTCATAATTTAAACCCAATATGTCTGACTATACAAAGCCCATGAACTTTTACATAGGCTTTGTATAGTCAGACATATTGGGTTTGAATCACGACAATGGTATTGTCTCCCCCCAAATGTTAAATGTGTACATCCAAACAATTGCACTTTGGGCAAGCTAGACCACAGAAATATCTACACAAATGTATAGGGTATACGTACAAAGACGGTCACTAAAACATTATGAATATCAAAAAATGAGAGACAACACAAATGTGCATAATGGAGAAACAGCTAAAAATTATGGCATGCTTGCTATGAACTACTAAACTTCCATTAAAAAGAATGAGATAGATCCATGTAACAGATGTGATAAGATGTCTATATTAGGCTGGGCACAGTGGATCACACCTGTAATCCCAGCACTTTGGGAGGCCAAGGCAGGCAGATCACGAGGTCAGGAGTTTGAGACCAGCCTGACCAACATGGTGAAACCCCGTCTCTACTAAAAATACAAAAATTCTTCTTAAAAAACTTCTTAATACTTTTTCATTGAGTTTTTACCCTAGAATGTTACTTTTACGTGTTTTTAAATTATAATACAAAACAATGAATTTGAAATGAGTTCCTTTTTTATTTTAAAATAACACATGTATATTCCATTTAATGCCACCCCATATAGCACAGATTTATTGTATGGCTAGTTATCTCTACAGCAATTTCAAAAAAAAAAAGAGAATCCAACATTCTACTACGGATACCAGCATTTCAAGTATAGTCCATGGGCTGATGCAGATTCCCAAGACCCTTTCGGAAAGTCTGTGTAGTAAAAACTACTTTGCTTACTAACAGTAGAGTTTTATCCCTTTTTTCCTGGGCTAACATGTGCATTGATGGTACAAAAGCAGTAGTGGGTGAAACTGTTGGCACCTTAACACAGGTCAAGGCCTTGGCATTAGACTGTACTAGTAGTCACTGTAGTCTCTGCCATCATGTAGTCACAGTTAAAAAAGAAAAAAAATCCAGTTTCACTAAAGAATGTCTTTGATGAAACAGTAATAATAATTTCATTAAATCTTGACCTTTTGTAATATTCTGTGTGACAAAATGAGTAGTATAAAACGACTTATGCTGCATACTGAAGCAAAATGGTCATCCCAAAGTAAGACACTGGTGCAATCATTTGAGCTCAAGGCTGAAAGAACTAACCACTTTCCTTCACATCTACTTGAATGAACAACTCACAGACTATGGTTATTCAAACTTATATATTTAGCAGACATTTTCTCAAAACAGTACAAAATGAGACCATCACTTCAAGTGAAATAACTGACAGTCATTTGTGGGCAATGATAAAATTCAAGCAAATATTAAAATTTTGGAAAACTTGTATCTGACATTGTGAGCTCAACAGCTTCATAATACTTAAAAGACTATTCTGATTATCTCAGTGGTGATATTGATAAATATAATTTTTAAATGTTACATAACGTAATATGTTAACATTTGTAAGATCTGTGTAACAAAGTGAACCAATATTTTCCAATGATCAATGCATAGATTTACGAAAAATCATGCATGAGTAAAAGATCCATTCAAAGTGCAAGATAAAGCAATGGATTTTAATATAACAAGTAGAAGTGTTCACTGATATGGTTTCTGGTTCAATCAGTCTTTAAGAAACTACTGCATATCATGCTTTAGTAGAATATCAAAGATGAATATCCAAAATTATCTGAAAATGCTATCAAAATACTATGTATCCATGTGAGACCAGATACTCTTCACATTTTCCACCAAACCAAGATGACATATCACAATAAATGAGATGCAAAAGCAAACAGGAGAATCTGTTGTCTTCTAATAAGCCAGACATTAAAGAGGGTCCCAAAAATGTGAAAGTGCCACTTCTCTCACTAATATTATTCAGTTTTGGGGAAAAAAACGTTAATTGTCATAAAAATATTTACGCCAACATGTAATGTATGTCTTGTTTCTAAACAGATTAATAGATTCTTTTAAATGTTCTCACTTTTAATTTCTAATACAGTATCGATAGACATAATCCACATAAACTAAAGCTCTTTGCAGTCCTCAATAATCTTTAAAGCCCCAGTAATCTTTAAGGCCAGGAAGTTTAAGAATCTTTGCAGTACACTGTTAACCAATTTTTCACATGCCCTGCATACTGCCTTAAGTCTTGATCAACAAAGCTATCTGTATTTACACATGGGCAATATACATAAGTGGACTGTACTATAAACTTTCTTAACCAATAAAAGCCTAAAATGTTAGCCTGATTTGAATATACTCTTCAAGAAGCGATGTTTACTACAGTACTACAGCCTCCGTTTTTGCCATGTATTCTGTGTTCTGGCAGATGATCTTGACCCATGGGGGCTAAAAGAAGTTCTATACCTTATAGTCATGGACCTGGCCCAAAGAAAAAAAAGATGAAGTATTAAGCCTTGAAGTTTGATGTTAAGTCATCTTTAAGTATATAGTGCAGGATTTATGATTAGCAAACTACTTTTGACATTTTGAGAGACGTATAAATACTTCAGACTGACAGTGTGGTCCGTAAGGGTATAAATCATGTCTGGGATAAACTATGAATGGAAATACATAGACTTCAGGAGGAGGGAAGGGAATAGGAGAGGCAGATAACTGCCAGTCATGCCAAACTCCCCCAATATAAGGTTGATTTATAGTTAATGCTCCTATCTCTAGAAAAGTGTCTGCAGTACTTTGTATATGGTAACGTAGGGAGAAAGAGGGTAGCCTTAGGCTACAAAAGATGTTATTTTAACTAATTTTCTCCATCCTTGGGAGACTAGTTCTAACATACAGGTCCCTCAGGACTAAGAACACCAGACATGAAAATGGCAAACTTCAAGGTTCTAAAGAAATTGCCAAAAGTCAAAGATCATTCCTTACAACATAAAGCAAAAGCTTCAGAATTCCTTAGGAAAAAAATTTTCAAATATTTAGGATTAAAGATAAGCTAAAAATCTATTTCAAGAGATCTGTAAGTATTGAAATTTTGAATAAACTTCCACAGAAGTCACAAAATATGAAAAAAAAAACTACGAAAATTGATCTCCATCACCTGTTTCACAAAATATTTACCAAGGTGTAAAGATTAGTTGAAGCTGACATAGTCACACCAAATCCCTAAAGAAACTTGTAACAAAAATTTTATTTTTCTTTAAAAAAGAAAATGCACTTGAATTTTCTCTGCCCACTGAATAAGTTCTGTGGGCATACCAACACCAATTTCCTGGTTTTGATTTTGTACTCTGGTTTTGGGGAATGGTAACATCAGGGGAGGCTGAGTGAAGGGTGCATGGGACCTTCCTGTACATTTCTTGCAACTTGCTATGAATCTATACTTCAAAATAAAAAGTTTAAAATATGAAAAAAAAAAAAAAAACAGTCTTCTCAGGGGTACCACCTATATTAGTAAACCTTCATTCACAAGTGTCTACTGAGCATTACTATAGTGCCCAGCATGGCAGACATGGTACTGCCTTTTGGGGATCACATACACACACACACAGAGAGAGAGAGAAAGAGAGAGGTAGGGGGGAGAGACAGCGAGAGAGAGAGCAAAAGAGAAAGAGTGCAAGCACAGGGGGACAAAGAGAATTCTATTATAAAGTTAACTTCATTGAACAAGGGGAAAATATTAGCATATAACTATGCCCACACTCCCACATACCCCCACCAATGCTCAGCTTCTATGGTGATTTCTCTGTCTGCCTGGTTGGCTCCAGGGTTAATTTTTTGTAAATATCAATCCTTGAAATGGGTAGAGCTGAGTAATTGGAAAGAACCAGGACTGGATTTATTACCATAGAAGAACCTGATGTTACTAGCAGAGGAACATAACATCTTCCAAAATGGAAGGAGAAGACGACAAGTAAAAAGAAAAAACAATCATTAAGGGGAATACAGAAGAGAAAGGTTTTATGTGTGTGACTGCTGTGAACAGTGAAACTTTGGGCAAAAGTGAGTAAAGGGGTTCTCTAAATTAGGACACTGTTATGTTTCCATTGTTGGGATCTTCAACAGACTTTGGTAAATATTTAAACTTAAATTTCTAAAAATATTGAACTGATAATTCTTTTAAGACCAGCCTACAAGTGGCCTCACTACATTAGAGTTACATTCACAAAGTCATATTGTATTTTATTACATATTTGTTACCCTCAGTGAAAAATTGGCATAGGTTTCCACAAACCTATTATACTTTAACCACCTATTCCAACCCTAAACCCCAGTCTACTACCATTAATGGCTGCTAACGTTAACCTAAATATCTGAAGATCTTCCCAAGGAACTCTACGTGATACAAGAATTTTCTGAACTCGGTTCTTCTAGGATCTCGGTTTCTTTCCAGGAATCCTTTTCTAAATAAAAGTGTCCTCTAACACTGTCAGCTTATATCTCTCTCAAGATCAACAGAGTTAACTGCTAAATGAAAACAAACCAGTAAGTAGACTTTTTCAAATAACTTTTTATTGAACACACTTTGCTCATAACAGCAAATGTGTATGGGTTTTATTCTATTCTGTAAATATTCTAGTGACACTTATCAAAATATGACCCTTTCTGTAATACATGAGTGAGGCAGAGTCATACTGTACCTATATAATATCTGATAAAGGCAATGATGATGTGGTAGATCATTGGCTGAGTCTACTATTTGCAAATTGGAAACAAATTTTCTCTCTGCGGCTAACTTCATACTTCTACAATTTAAAACCATTACAAATGCAAACTACTACTTTGGTCTTGTTCTTGAGTGGCAGAAAACCAGGTACACAGAAAATTAATTACCCAAACATTAACAGAAAAAAAAAAAATCCTTCCATGGTTTAGTAAGATAGGCTTAACTAATAAGTAAACTAATTAACTTTCCACTTTTAAGACCAAATTCAGCTCAAATCAGATGGCTTTTTGAATACCACCCAAGAACCAACAACCTCTCTGAAGCCAGTTGCTCACAAAGTATGATCAAGAGAAGATTTCAGATCCTCCAGATGGTGTGGGGGCAGTTCCCAAAATGCAGGGATGAGATGTATTAGTGCCAGCTAGTCCTCACCAAACAAAGAAAGAGAAAGTTGAGATGACTGTGTTCACTTGAAGTAAATTAGAAAACAGAAATTCAGCAAACCCTCCTCAAACTGCCTAAAATAATTAAGTGTTGAGAGAGTATAAAAAATTATCCTTAGTCTAGGTAACAATAGATTTGGAATCCCTATTCTAAATAAACTAGTTATGGGGTCAGGCGTGGTGGCTCAGGCCTGTAATCTCTGCACTTTGGGTGACTGGGGCGAGCAAATCACTTGAGGTCAGGAGTTCAAGACCAGCCTGGCCAACATGGTGAAACCCTGTCTCTACTAAAACTACAAAAACTACAAAAATTAGCCAGGGGTGGTGGTGGGCACCTGTAATCCCAGCTACTCGGGAGGCTGAGGCAAGAGAATTGCTGGAACCCGGGAGTCAGGGGTTGCAGTGAGCCAAGATCGCACCAGTGCACTCCAGCCTGGGCAACAACAGCCAGACTCCATCTCAAATAAATAAATAAACAAACTAACTAACTAAGTAGTTACGGATGAAAAGCCTTAGTGGGAAAGCCATTTTCTGTACTTTCTCCCAGCTCAGTAAGTACTTCCTGTCCCTTGTTTTGTATTACTCACTGCAACTAAAGAATCCTTTGCACCAGCACATCACCTTGTTTGACAATAAATCACATGGCGTAAGTATGAAGACTCAAATGAGAATTTTCATTATAAATCTTTCCACTATGAAAGTGTGAAAACACATTTCAAAATGTGCCACATGCTGTTATCCGGGGAGGGGAAGCCGAAACAAGTACTTTTACCCCTGGCATCATTACCTAGTGTCTGACAATAGCTCCAAGCATAACGCTTTTTAAGTGCTTGGTAATTTAATATTTAAATTGCTTCCTGAAGAGTCCATGTTGAATATACATGTGTATTAGGCTCAACGTCTCTGAAATTTTCATCCCGTAGCTGTCACCTTTCATGTAGGTTAAACTACAGATTTTTACTGACAGGTGAATCCTTCCAAAACAATTACAGTATTCAATTTAGAGCTGAGAAACTGGATTTTACAATAAATTTTTAATAATGGTAACACTGAAAAGGTTCACGACTTTTTTCATTTTCATAGCATTTTATGTGGTCGTTTCTTTCTTTTTATACATTTTCTCAAATTCTGAAAAGTTATGTGCTATTTCAAGGAATCACAAGTACAAGAAACACTTTAGTTACATCTAACCCATTGGAAGAACTATAAAGAAGTCAGCTTTTCAATTCAAATTACCTTTGAAGTTACTCCACAAATATAAACAAAATAAAAAAAAACAAATAGAAACAGAAATTTATTAACATCGATTTTCTTTCATTTATTGAAAGGACCCTCTATTTGTACCTTTGGTGTATTATTTCATTGTAGTGGCCACTACTATTGGTTATTTATCTAACATCCATTTCCCTTTACCCCTTTGTAATAAAGCCAACTTTGTTCAGATATACACCCCTCCTGCTATTCCACATTGAAAGTTCTGGGGATGAACCGTAATTCATTCAAACCAAGTTTGCCCTTGACTAGTTCAAGAATAAAATTCGGTTAGGGCATAGTACTCTCCTGGAGATAGGTGTGCTAGCACAAACAGGCACGCTAACTGTTCATCCTCTTTCCCCCCACCCACAGTAAGGAAACTGAACATCAGTACTTTTTCCATGGCCAGCTGAATAAAGCCCAAACACAGCATTCAAGATTCTCTACTATCTTGCCCCCAACTACTTTTTGGCTCTTTCTCCCTTGCACACATCTCCTGCTCTAGCAGGTTGGCCTTTCAAGAGTATACCCCTGCCTGCTCCACTTCACATGCTTCCTTCAGGCTGTTCCTTTGGTTAAGAAAGCCCATCCACTACCATCTGAGCCAATTCATACCCTACGCATTCAATGCCCAGAAAAAAAAAGGAACTTCTCCAAGAAGTCTTACTTGATACTTACATTAACAAATAGAACTCCTCATACATTCACTGTATCATAAATTATTTGTACATGCTTATAGCCTGTTTTAAAAATGCAAACTCCTTACGGGCTGCAGACACACACACACACACACACACACACACACCTTTGTATTCCACCACCACCTTTCCCCACCAGATACTCAAATGCAGAATGATGGCTCTGTAAATATCTGTTGAACAAATGAACACTGTTTTTGAAAGTGGAAAATGCCTCTACATAACAGGTTATTGCCAAGACTGAGATGTCCTTGGAAGTCTTTAAAAACATTCTTGTATGGCTTGGGAATAGTTTTGCTGAAGAAAAAAAGAACAAATCAGATGACCTTGCAAGGCTGATTCTGCGAATTATATCAACTCTTTTAAAGTACTGCCTAATACTTCAAAAACAAACTATACATAAACGCTACTTACAAAAATAGTAGCATTTATTATAATATACAACTTTAATAATAGATTGTTCTACCAAAAATTTGAGCCGCTCTTGTAATATTGGTAATATTTAGAGCTGTGTCCAAGGACTTCATAAAAAGGCGATTTACCCTCTTATTTCACACTTAAAAAGTAGTAGGACAGAGAGAAAAACTGGCCATCTCATATGTACATTATGAACTTGGAAGCACAAGTTCATAATGTACATATTGATGTTATTGTCTGCACATCATCACTAAAAATATACCTACTGAACTCTAGAAAATTACCTGTAATTTTGATGATTACAGCTTCACTAGTTTCTATGGAGAAGACATATAAAAAGTTCTCGTATTCTCTTCTCCCCTATTCAATGAATCTGCACAATTTAAGTTGGCTAGAATTAGGTTACTTCAAAATCAGTTCGAATAAGGCCATAAAATGACTGGAAACATGCTGGTGTCTCCAGAAAAAAAAAAAAACAGGGTTAATCACAAAGTTCCATAAATCCTGAACCCACTTTTTAAATAACACCCTTTAGAAAAAAATCTCAGTAAATCTCAGAAATAAATGGGACAGAAAACTGGATTGCACAGAACAACGCACACACAAAAAACAAACAGCACTGTATAGGATGAAAATCAGGATCTAAATTAATATGACGGCTATTCACCGAAAATAAAATGTAAGAAAGATTAAGCAGAGAGCAGAAAATTAAATTTATAAACAGATGTTTTTAAAACTGTTAACAAGAAATTTAAAGGCATTTATTTTGTTCTAATATTGTTATATTCTATGTATTTTTGTGAGCCAACTTAAGTCATCTGGAGATGAAGCTAGAGTATAAATAAACTATTGTTTTCTAATATAGTAAAACACAGTATACAATTATTTTTTTAAATAAAGATCATTTTCGGCCAAAACGTGTATAGGCTTCCAAAAGGTTACATTAAAGCTAGAAAGCTTTCCAAATGATTTTAAAAGCACTTCTAGTTTTCCTAGGGCCGCCTAGTAAAGACAACTGGTTCTAACTACAGTTTCTAACTGGACCAGTGAGTAAGGGAGTTCGTTATCTAAAAACGATCCTGCATTCCCCGTAGCGCAGCGAGGTGAGAGTCGGGGCCCAGCCTGGGACCGGAGGTAGCGGGGCGAGTTTAGTTACCTCTCTAATGAGGAACACCTGGGCTGCGCGGGCGGCGGAAGCAGCCGCTGCAGGTGCGCGCGAGCCTCGGCCGCAGCAACGAACACGGCCCCTGAGAAAGTTGGACTCCCGACCCTCGGCAAAGCAAGGAGGCTCTTTGCTGTCCCCAAACAGCTTCACCCCGGGCCCGCCGACCCAGCCTGGCCCCACTGGGAGGAAAAGGTTGGGGCTACTCACCGTGCAGAGAGAGGAGCAGCAAAGGCGCCAGTGGGGAGCGCCGAGAAGTCATCCCGGGGCCGCAGGGAGCGCGCCTGCCGCCTACCCGGCTCCCGGTCGCGGCAGTAGAGGCGCGGGCGTGACTCTCCCGCGCTCTTTGGGGCAGCCTGGTCCTCCCGGACCCAGCGCCGGGCCGCTGTCCTCCGCGCGGGGCTGGGACCGTCGGACGCACAGAAGAGCCAAGTGCAGCTGCAGCGCCGCCCAGCTCCGCGGACGCTGAGCTGTGACCAGACGCGTTCCGGGCTCGCCAGCCGCGCCCCGCAGCTCACGGCCACCTAGCCCTGCCCCAGGACCAGCCGACCCCTCGCCCGGGGAGCCACTCCCCCCAACTCACGCCGGCTACTTCAGCCGCAGCTCGGCTCCTCGCCGCGCCGCCCACTCGCCCCGCTCGGTCTCCAGGGCAACCGCGGCTCCAGCGCGACGCCTGGCGGCCCACCCGCGGAGCAGAGCGTGGCGCGCAGCTGGCGCGGCCCGCGCCACCTGCGCACCGCGCCGCCCGCTCCCCAGCACGCCTCCACCGGCTCCAGGAACCGAGGGGCGGGCGCCCTCCTCGCCGGAGTTAGGGCCCCTTCCTTGCTCTAAACGCCTCCGCAAACAGGTGGTCGGCCTGATGCATCCTGGAGAGCTCTAGGAATGACTTTTCCACAGCCGCCTCCTGAGCCTGCAAGAGTCTTTCCTGTGGCAGTTTTCGGATAATTTATATTTGGCTTTTTCTTTTTCACTCCTCTCTTATAAAACCTAAATAATCTGAAAGAACCTGACTCTGGCAAAATTAGGAATTCCTAATTTTACAATTTTTTTGGTTTTGTGCTGTTTCCTGGATACCTTTTCACCTTTCTTTCTTGAAAAGTGGATAGGGGCTGTACCATGCCGCTAACTCCCCATTCCTATCAAAGAGACTGCCATCTTCTCTTGCCCCTTTTGTAAACCTTACGTCAACTTCTAATATTTTAAGTTTTCCATCTTAAACGTTAGTGCTTTCTTAAACTGACCTTTAGTATACATGTTAACTAGTGGGAGAGGTGCATTTATTGTAATGGTTGTTTAGTTGGGTTTTTTGTTGTTGTTTCTTGTTTGGGTTGGGTGGGAAGAAGGACTTTCCTAGCATCTGAAATTGTTTTACTTAAGTATCTACCTACATCTTTTCTTATAAAACTATCTTTATTGCCTTACACTGGACTCTGCTCGTTATTGTACAGCTCATAGTCACTTCCTGCTTCAGCCTCCAAACTGAGCCTTCTAAATTTGAGGACATACCTGCCCAGGGGATGCCAACCCATTTTGGTCAGTTTCTGCAGCAGCATAAATTAGGATTCTCGGAGCCATTCAGAAATTGAGCCCTCATCTGGCAAATACAGTACTCCCAGGGAAACTCAGAAACAAAAATAATATGCACAGAAAAAATATGTAAAATATTTTTAAACATACATTTGGACAAGGATTGGAAGATATATGTAAAATTAAAATATCAAGATGGTGGAGTTATGAATGTACTTCTCTTTTGAAAATGTGGATGTTATTTTTTTAAGGTAAAAAAAGGAAACGTTAAGAAATGTTAATAATTTTTAACAAGAATATCCTGAAAGGATACATTTTTATTATGAATTAGAGATGCCTCAACGTTGCTCACTACTTCCAAGTTGCTAGAATTCCCTACCAGATCTCTAATGGCAAGAAATAAATGATGTGACAGTAGAGTTTTTCACATTAATAACAAGTTTAAATTTCCAACTATGATATCACGAGGCTCATTCTCATTCTTTTAAACTCCAGGGTGAGGACTAGTGTTTCTTTTTTCCATCCAGTTCAATTTCTCACCCTCTCTTGTACATATTCCTGCAGTCTAATCCGGTCCTAAGCAGGGTATAAGAGTAAGCAATATAAGAAAAACAAGGACGCTGTCAAGTGATAGGAGCTACTCAAAGCAATTCTTCATGTCACTATAATCCCAGATATAAATATAGAGACAGAATATTTATCCTTTAAATAACCTACTAATCTGAGCTTAAAGCCCTGATAAAGCAAGTTATCTGATATATTTATCACATCAATTTAAGAACTATTTACCAAGTACCTACACTTTGTAAGGCACCGGGTTTAAGGTTAAACCAAAAAAAATGACCCCTGACCCCAAATAAGTTCCAATTGCATATGGGCTATGTCTGTACTATCATGAATCAGCAGGTAAGAGTTCTGCCTCTTTGTCACCTAAGGATAATTCTGCCTTGCCAGACAAGAGCTACTGAGTCATTAAGAGGACAGTGCTCACAGCTCAGTGGAGGAGCCCTTTCAATAGAAAAAGAAGTGTGGCTTCTGCAGGGAGAGTGAGGATGATCAGATTTAAGGAGGCAATGCAGCTGCCCAGAGTCATAGGGGCAGATGGTAGCTGGTGGACCAGAAGAAGGCAGATCAGGAGTACTGGAAGCTCCAAGTGCTGTATACAGAGGCTTCCAAGGACACTCTCCCAGGAAACAAGAAGTGTGGTTTTTAAAAAAAATTCATAGAGACAATACCATTGGCATATACTTTGAGTAATTTTTTATTAGTAATGATGAGTTTCACCAACTCTTTTATCCTAATCTGCTTTACGAGCACAAAATGATTTCTTTAAATCCCTTAAGTATTCTGAGTACTAAAGACACAGACAACATGTTATATTTGTATAACACTTTACACATTTCAGAGTACTTTCACACCTATCATCTGATTTGATCTTCACAGCAAACCCAGGGGGGATGGGTAAGGCATGGATGATGACCCTGTCTTCACACAGGAGGATACTGTGTCTCAGAAAGATCAAGAGACACCTCAGAGATTGCAGATGTAAATGGGGACACCTGGAACCAGGGTCTTATTTACCATATAGTTTTTTCTACCACACCATGAAGTCTTTTTCTTTTATCTCTTTTTAGACCAACTTTTAAAAAAGTATAAATGATAGTGTCTTAAAGCTATCTGAGGGTAACACTGTACTTACCTCCTAAAGATTTATCCCACCTCTGCCCTACCACCATCACTACCACACCCAGACACCACCTCAGAAGCTATAAGATTTGGATGAGATTGGTCCCACCCTCATCTTTGAGGGAGTTGTAGTTGGTCTACCTTACCAAGAAAGAAATGGAGAGGGGAATGATCAGAATGAGGAACCCTGGTAGGAGACTCTGCTATATAGCACCTTTGACTCAAAAACATTGATGCCGTGAAGAATAAGTCAACTTCTAAAGTTCACATTTTAATCCTAGGCAAGCTTCTCTCCTCAACCCATCAAAATGCTGGACCACTTCTTTCCACAATCAGTTTATCTGCATTCAAGAATGGAAAATTAACTTTATTATTAGCTTAGGAGGAACATAAGAAAGAAAAATGATGTAGGGAATTATAAGGATTTCCAATGCCAAGTATAATTTACTTTTGAATTAGCTATTTTAAGTTTTTTATACCTCAGATCCCTCTTCATCGTGTATATAAATTAAAGGTTAATTGCATT